>NC_134913.1:0-10000000 GCF_051014615.1 Bombus vancouverensis nearcticus | reverse complement strand
GGTTGAACGTCATAGGTGCATAGAATGGGGAAGAGGACGTCACGTTGAAAGGAAATCGCGCCCGGAGAGATTAAACTCGGGACCGGAAGCGGTACGGTTTCATAAGCGGGGCAGCGACGCAACGCGGCCATATTCCCGTTCGTGCGAACACACCGCCACTCTCTATCTCTTTTTCCCTTTCTACCTCTTCCGCTCTCTTCTCTCTCCTTTGCTTTTTTCACTTTTTTTTCTTCTCCTACGCTCTACTGCATTTATTATAAAAATAAAATGTAAAATCGTACCGAGGACGAGTTCTCCGAACGGTATTGGAACCGCGAGCACCATCTGCGTCTCGATCGAGAAAGAATCCCACGGCAGCCGTCTTCGCGTTCTTCGTCGCATTTTAAACCGCTTCTAACAACTTTCCTCTTCGTCTTCCTTTTGTCCTCCTTCTTTTCCTCTATTTGCTCGTTCGCGTATATTTTCTATTCGATCGTTCTTCGTATCGAACAAGAGGAATAAACGGGAAATGCGTGTACGACTACGACGGGGGGTGTTCGTTCGTCGATGGTTCGACAGAGCGGATACAGGCCGTCCCTATACCGTTTCGCGACAACCCGCGAAGTGAGTGCATATTTTGAATATAATACATAGGCTCTACAGATATATTCAATATCAATTCTCCGACTATACCAGTGAAAAAATAAATTATTACACGTTGGTAATATCTGTGTGTACGTGTTGGTGAAGTCGTGCGCGATATTAAGTGTCCGCACACCCCGCCCTCCTGTGTCTTTTGCACGGACGCGTGATGCACGCGTGTGTGTATCCTGTGTCTCTGTGTAATATGTGTGTATGCGATCGTGAGTGTCGCCAGCGCGCCACCAGCCAGGCGGGGCGTTCCGTGTGGTTGAATGTAGACGTTATGTGTTGTGTAAGTGTGTAGATCGCCAGGTAAAATGTTTCGGGATTGAGTGTGCCCATTGCGTGTGAATCTGGCCCGTGTGAAATTTTACGCACGCTGTTGCACGTTTCTGTGTGTATGTGTATGTCTCTTGGCTCTTTCGCTGTCCCAGGTATGGGCGCTTGGCGCATCGTTCGACATTTTATATTTTTCTCTTTCTTCTTTTCTACCTCTCTGAAACCCCGAACAAAAATCACGAATTGGTCTCTCTGTGTGATCTATATAGAGTTACGTGTACATTCTGTTCTCGACAATTTTATTTTTCCAGCTTGTTTCAAAATGGCCCGCCCAGTAGATTAAACGAGACACACAGGGAGCAGCCATTCATCGAACGGGCGCCCAGCGCCATCTCAATCGGTGTCCATGGTGTCCGTATTGTTGTTTTACAGTTACAGAATATTAGATACACGCGGTTTTCTATTACGTTAGTCGGTTGCAAAGTTCGCGTTCGCGAGTCCCATCGCTTTGAACAGTTCTTCCTCCTCTTTGTTCCTCCACCATTCCTCTCCTATGAACGTCTTGCACGCACGCATCAGCACACAGGCGCACCGAATTCGAATCCCTCTATACACGCTCTGTATAATCTCACTCTCATTCTCTCGCACGTTCTCTCTTTCCTTTCTCTCTCTCTCTCTCTCTCTCTCTCTATTTCGCACTCTCCCGCTTACGTTCTTTCGTTCTCATTATCCGTCTATCACGCGAATAGTCTCGTCGTCTTGACCCGCGCGCGCGTCGACCCGGTGCCTCTTCCTCAGTGCTGATTGCGTCCTTTCCGCCGAAGGTATCTCTTTTCTTCCGCTCCCTGTCTCCCTGCCTTAATCTACACGCTGATCATACATATACTATTGGCTGTCCATCGTACGAGAGAGTATCGCGTAAGAATCCTCTCTCGGCCATCCGGAATAGGATCGAATGAGAAAACAGGAGTCGATGAGTTTTGGATAGTTCCTCGATGAAAAATTCATCACCGTCAGAGTATCACGACGAAGATGTTTAAGAGGACCGATCCGTTAAGGATTTGGCTATGTAGAGGTAACATGGCAGCTTCCGGTTGGATGCTCCTTTTGCCAGAGAGAGACAGAGTGGGAACTATTTAGTGGGTGAGCAGGAATCTCGACGGCATCGTCCGCTGCGTGCGCGAGAAGCCCTCCAATCAGATGGTGCAAGCGAAATCGGGTTTGTGTATGTGTGTTAGGGTTACGGAACCTAGACTCTGGACGACGTCTCGACGCATGAGGGAGAGACTGGAACGTTGTCATGATGACCAGGAACGGTTACAATCGACCCGGTCTCTCAGACGATCCTCCGACTGTCCTCCTGCCTGTCCGGCGAAGCAACAGAGGAGCAGGCGCGAATCGAGTCGCGCCAGTCGCTCGGTCTTCACTCGCGCGGGGTATTAGTTAGCTACGAGGAGATGCTGGTATTGGCTGGCCGGATACGGCGCCACAGAGCCGAGGCCAAAGTTGTTCAGACCCTCGACAAGCGCTGTTTTATCCTGTTGCTGACCAGACCCATTCACGTTGCTATTCGTCGCGGCTGAGCCAACCGGGCCGAGATTGCCGGCGCTCTGCGAGTTCCCATTGCTGCCTGCAGCGTTGCTGGTTCCGTTCACGCTGCCACCGTAGAACTGGTGGCCAGCGATCGTCGTTGGATCAAGGTAAGATGACGGGAAGTTCACGCCTGTGTATAGATCAGCGGAGAGGTAACCACCGTGGCTGGACGAATCGAAGATGTTGCGGTGAGGAAATTGAGGATGATACGCGGCTGGACCGTGCTGGAAGAAATACGCGCTTGGGTCTGCGTGTTGTTGACCGGCACCAGTCACTAAGCTTCCTGGTGACAGGCTGCGACTCCGAGGAGAACTCTGCGACACTGGCAAGCCACCAGCACCAGCCTGCTGCTGTTGTTGCTGTTGTTGCTGCTGTTGTTGCTGCTGCTGTTGGTGCTGTTGGTGATGATGATGATGATGGATCTGTTGCTGCATGGCACGTTGCTTGATGTAATTCGAGAACTCGGTGGGGGACATCCTGAAATTATACGATTACACATAGTTCAGTTGTACGATCGGTAGATTGGTTACGCGAATTGTGGCTAGGGTTGCTGTCGGGATGCTGATCTTTGGATTGAACGATACACGGAGACACTGAGACTGTGACCGTGAATTCTCATCACATATGTTAAAATTGAAAGTTAAAAAGAGAGTCAAATAAAATGTCAAATTCACCTCAACATCCACAACATTCAACTCAATCCCCAAAAAGATACACCAGTAATCAACCAACCTGTTCGCCCGTTTGCTGCTGGTTTTCAGTTTGGTGCTACCAAACTTGGTCTGCGCGAATGTGGCGGTGGTGAATGTGAGCGGTGCGGTAGTTCGTGGGATGAAAGCCGGGACGGGACTAGGCGAGCCCTTGAACGAGCTGGTGATAGGCGTCGGCGAAGGTGCCGACGAGGAACCGGACCCATGACCACTTTGCTGATTATTTGACGATCCATTGCTCGCATTGCTTCCGAGCGAGCTTGGGAAGGGCGACGTGGACTTGGGGCTGAGACTGAGCCCACCCAAGGAAGTGCCTACGGCTTCGATAGGCCTGAAGCACTGAGCCTCGGGATTGAAGGTCTTGGTAACTTCTCGATCGGCCGAGCTCTCGTCGTGTGGATCTCCGGTTTCAGAGTAGAGGATCTTCACCGCGTTCATTTCGCCAATTCGATAGCTCACCTCTCCGGGATCGACCCAGATGGCCAACTCGGCTGGTAGGTTCTCCAAGATATCCTGAATAGGCACGCCGCTCTCCTTGGCTGCCCGTTCCAAAACCGGATCCACTGGGTCGCCAGTCTTCAGACATCTGAACGCGGATCCTTTGAACGGTTTCTCCGGGTACCAGTGACCCTTGAACTTGTCCTTCAGCGCCTTTTCCAGTTCCTCGCCGAAGATATTGACTCGCCGTCGCGGCAGCTTATTGTAGAGGTACGATATCACGAAGTTGAGCGCCACCTGCACCTCCATGTGCATCTTGCCCTTTGCTGGGAGAATCTTCGGGCTGTTGCTGGTACTCGCAGCCGCGGAATAGTACTCAGCACGTCCGCACGATCGGCCGTTTTGCCGCCGACGCCTCGCGACTCCTTGATGATGCGCCACTGGACGACAGCAACGTCGACAGTGGCGTTGAAGATTTAGATCTGGTGTTGGTTGATCGTTCGACGATTCTCTCGGATTCACGAGACTGTAAAGAGACATGTTACCTTTAAAAATTTTGTACGTATCGTAAGAAAAGAACTTTTATATTATTAACTTCGACTTTAAGTTTTTAAGTCTTTCAATCGATGGACACGTCGTTTTTCAACAGTGATAGTGATGTTCAAAAATATTTCATAATAATGGTTTGTAGAGAAGCTGAGACGCTAATTTGTAAAGACAGAAGTTAACACGTTCGCTACAGATAAAATATTTTTAGCAACGTATTTTAATAATTTTTAGAGTTACGAAGCAGTTGATGATACGAGATGATTTACAACAAAATTAATTAAAATCCTAATAATTTCTCCCAAGAAACAAAACATTTCGTTTCCTGTATAATAATTTAATACGTTTATCAATCTTATCAATCATATCCTAAATTCTTGAACTTGTTTCTAAACAAATATCCTAATAATTATACATCGTACTGCAATCTATCATTTGTGACAGTATCGTAAACAATTCCAAAAGCGTAGCAGCCTGTAACCAGCTTCCAGGAAGAAAAAGTCACGTATAAAAATTCACGACTCACGCACAAAGGAGCTCTTTCTATCGAGCGTTCGAGTGATTTTCAATAAGTGCAAAATCAAATTAAAAGAGTGCCGGGACGAGTATCTTCGAAAGGTGGTCGCTTTTACCACGGCTGGGCCTGCGTTATCGGCTCCTTTTCACGATCGCGCATTGATACGGAACGCCGCTTCCGGTTACTCGGCCCGCTCTTTCATCCTCTCAACAGAACGTCGAACGAGAGCCAATCGTTCCCGTATTCGCATAATGCCCTTCCAGGCTCTCTGCGCCTCGCGACAAAGCCCTCTTTTATCTGAATTCTCACCCTTTCTCGCTTTATCTGCTCGGTAATTTGGAACTCGTTTACGTGCCAAGAGAATCTTAATGATTGGCTTGGATAGAGTAGAAACGTCTTTCCCGTGAGTGATTTTGAAGAATTTTAACTAGTTTGATCGAAGATGATGATAAGTTAGAAATTCGCAGATGGTGTTGCAAAGATTCAAGATATTTATGCATTTACGGGAAACTTGAAAGTGCGAAATTCACATAACGCGTATATCTAAAATGAGAAAATATGTAAAATATCTAAAGCGGTAGCACTAGTTCCAATACTTGCCAATTGAAACAAATCTCCAAACAAAATGAATTTCCAAGAGCTATCTGAGAGTAACGATACGAACACACGTACATTCCGTCAACTCAGCACCTATTCATTACCCTGAAACTTCGCTTTCGACTATCTTAGATTTCCCCTGCCAACATCTATCTACGACATTGAACGTATCCACCAAAAACCCATCCACTCGGCGAAGTTCCGTCTAGTCACAATCAGTTCCGTGTCTACATCCGACAAAAATGCTCGAGAACAGAGACACTCAGACAGCGTAACTTCCTCAAGATCCTCATTTCCGCTCGGGCTGTCAGGTTAAAAGTCGCCCGAGAAACTCGCCAAGACTCGAAGAAGAGCCAAACTGTCCCTTCGAGAGACCGATTTGAAACGCGTCCACTCTCTTGCAACTCTCGTGAACGCTCGACATCGTATCGAGAGGAATATTCAGCTTGGCCGCCCGATTACCGTGAAACGAACGCCGATAAAAAGGGTTGCCCTTACTGCCGTGGCCGAGTGGACATCTTCCACGGTAGCATCTCGTCGCAATTGCGGAAGTTGCTCTCTGAACCTGAACGGCATCGAGAGGGAAAGCCGTTCCTTTTGCTGCCTGCCCTCTTTGTCCTCCTTTTCCCTCACTTCTAGCCACTTCCTGCGTTTCTTTCCCCTCTTTCCACCCTTTGTATCCATTCCGCTCCCTTTGTTTCCCGTTATAAGTCAGTCTGTTCTTCCTTCGCTCTACTCTTCACCGTTTCATCACGAGCATCGTCTAGGAGTCGCGCTCCTATTCGCTTCTTGAGAATCGCTGGACGACCATCGAGGATCTTCTACGGTATGTCTTTCGGGTCTGTCTCTGGAAACTCGATTCCGACACGCCGATGTTCCTCCTTCTTTCATGACATAAGGAAGAAAGGGAGAGAGCAAGCAGGAGTTTCTAAGGAATTCACTGGACCGGCTGCCATTTTGTTACGGTGGACGACGGAACGTTCGTAGCATTGATACTTTTACATTTTCCTTCTTTCTCTTTTTCTTTTTATCCTCTTACAGCTCTTTTCGGATTCAGAATCGTGAAACATAGGTATAGTTGGTACTTTGCTTAGAAACGGATCGTAGAATTACAGTTCTCTCTTTTTTTTTAATTAATCGTGAAGCGGTATGTTACTCCCGTCAAAAACTGAAGCAACACATATTATTTTTATTCTGATCTTCGTACGTCTGTCAATCACCATCGAAACTTTTTCCAACGCACCGTACGCATTTCTAAACCTAAAAGCGTTTCTCAACGTTGGAAAATCGAAATTTATAAGCGTGAATTTTTATTCGCCTCGATGTATTCGCTTAGTATATTACAGTAATATTACCAGGCAGCGTTTATGTCTATAAAATGTAATTCAAGGATGAAAGGATAAACTGATTTTTTTTACTTTGTTTTCCCCTCTCATAACAGCACCACAGAGGTACAGGGGTGAATTTTGTCCCTTCTAGCCGAAACGCAGCTGCAGACAACGCGGGACCATGGGTATTTTTTCAATTACGCGACTACAGACCGTCTTTGTGGTTAGTGCGCGGCTAGTTCGCACCCCCTGTTTGCGGTCTAAGCGTGAAAAAATACCCAGCCACCACGGGCGTTTTATCAGCGAATAAATAACCGGCGCTGTTTAAATTTTCCGCCGGAAGTCGCGAACACTCGCGTTGAAGCGAGGGGAATGAAAATGTTCAAGAGCAGACAAATTTCTTCATCTATCAAAGGCGAATTTCGCATTAACACGATATTCTATTTACAATCCCCTTTGTAGTCAACACAATTTGTTAAATTTTAGCTTTTAAAACTGTAAAAGGGAATTTCAATAATTTGATTTATATCTTTTTTCGTCGTTGTTTTCCATTTACAATGGATGGACGATGTTAAAATTTCCAGCCAAATTGTAGTCGTATTTCGGCATAAGTTATAAATATATTAATAAAATTTATTCTGCCAAGTTTTTGCAATATTATATTTTATATAATGTACTACATGCTATATATACTTGTACGGTAGATTTTTACTCGAGGAAATTTTTTGTTCTGACTGCATAATAAAATTACGGTTTGACACTACTTTTCCTTGGTAATTTCTATAATATATCGTAAACCAACATGTTTTCAAAATAATTCTATTCAAGTATGAATTTCTGCGATAAATTGATATATGTATTTAATATAATTGCTTATAAGGAATAAGAAACGTGTATGCAATTTTCAAGTCTATATTCTGCTCTATAGAGGATTAATAGCGCGTGGATCAGTATGCGGACGAATCAAAGTTGAATAGGATGTGAATGAATTGAACACATACACTTCATTCTCGTTTGGCATTGACGTTACAATTTAGGGTTTGTACAACCTTTACACACGACTACTTGCACAAATTAGCCGGCTTGATTTATGTAACTCGTTCACAATGCGCTGGACCATGTTTGTTTCCGTTCTCATGCACGTTACTTTTAATTTCCATCGATGCTTTCTTTCCATTCAACGTAACAAACAATCGTATAATTCTATCATAAATTTTTACTTTGGAACTGAAATATATAAAACATTGGAATACTGAAAAAAAAGAAGAAACAAAGGCTTCGAAATGTTTCATCGATTTTCATGTAAATGTACAATTTTTGTTTCGATACTAAAAAATTCAATATACAAAAATATTAAATACCATCCACTTCAAAACACTACATCAATTTTCCTACGCTACTATACAATATAATATCATTTTCTTTTAGTATGTATACAAACAATCAAATAATTTCATAATAAACTGACTTTTCTTCCAAAACTAAAACACCGAAAGTATACGGATATTTGAAAGACGACCGCTTTAAAGCACTACAAACCAAATACACAAACTTCCGTAATAATTCGTAACAGTATAATTTTTCTTCCAAAACTAAAACACCGAAAGTGCAAAAACATTCTAAAATCAGCCACTTGAAACAGCTACATCGCTCGCTACAACTCTGCGTTCTACAATTTCCAACTCTTTCACCATCAGCTAGCTCTCTTCCAGGCGAGCGCGCAACAAAATTACCAAAACCATCTCCGGCAAGTAGCCCCCATCTTTCTCGGGGCGAGTATCTTTCGAAACGCGACAGAGCTCATTCCTCAAGAGCCGTCGATACTTGCCAAGAAACGGAAGTGGAGTCTGAAACGCCTCTACCTATACACCATCTCTCCCCTCACGGAATTTCCCCTTTCGTTTCCAACCCCCACCGCGGCCGAGTCACCGTCCGAAGGGAAAATGTTTTCGTTTCAGCCAGCTCCTCTGGCAGCCAGTGGCTGGATATGTAGGTTAACCCCGCTGCACCCTTTCTGCCTCCAGTAGTACTACACGACGACAGGGTTGCCGGTGGTATTGATCCCGACCAGGGTTGCCGGAAGGTTCTCAAGTTAAAAATACACGGCCTTGCGAATCGTGCGGCAACCAGGCGTTTTCGTGGGCTCCCTTTCGTCGTTGGATATTTTCCTCCTTACCCAATGGACGTACAAGGGGTGAGAGAGGGCGCGTTGAAGGTTTGGGACGATTAAGGGTAGCCGATAATTATCACGGAGGCAAGATCGCGGTGGACCAAGTTCAGCCGACCTCGAACGCTTTACGACGCGGTCTTAACAACTATCAAACAACTGCACCACAGAGTAACTACTAATTAAGAGGCAAGGCACTTGGGTTCACCTCGACTGACTGTAATTAAAAACGAATCGCGGAGACGAGCTACTGTGGACGTGTGAAATGTGACTTCTGAAAGCGACGTGGATAATTTTACAGCCACTTTTGGGAGGAATTTGTGGATAGAGAAGAGGCTCGAAGAGCGTCGATGGTCTTTATAAGGTTTAGGCGATGGTAAATGATTGTGGTTAGGTTTGGATTCGCAAACTATATTTATAACAGAAGGGATTTGTTGGTAGAGAACGGAGAAGGGAAAAATGTTATTATGTTTGAGTATGTTAGAGGGGCGTTGATGGTCTTTGTCAGAGGATTTAGGTTATAGTAAATGATTTAGGTTAGGTTTGGATTCGATCCTAGAGTTACAAATGTAGAGAATTTTCGAGACACTTTTAGAGTTTTATTAAGAGTTTTATATTTTGAGGAGAAAGAAGTCGGAAGAAAGAGATTGGTGATGTTCGCGTATGTTGGATGACGTTCATAGCTTTTGTTAGTGGGTTTACGTGGTAGTAACTGATTTGGAAGAGGTTAGGGTTTGATCACGATACTACGAATACAAAAAATTTTCAAATCACTTCGTAATAGAAAGGCTGTACATTTAGAATACGAAGAAAGGAAAAGAGGTTATGCTGCTTGTGTATGTTTCACGGCGTTGATAGCCTCTGCTAGCGGATTTAGGTAGTAGCAAATTGTTTCTAAGAAAAGTTCGATGTACAGAAGGGTACGTAGAGTAAGCGGAACGAAATGGAACTGGGCTAGATCCAAAGTAGGTTCGAACTAGGCCTGATGCGAACACGAGAACTGCGAGAGTACGTTGAAAATAAGATGCAAGTAGGGTAGAAGTTGGCTGAAAGGCCCAAAGAGGACTCGAAGTGGGTCGCGTCGATTCGAATCGAAAGGAAGGCCGAAGTGGGCCAATGATGCCAATGATAATCAGGAAGCGTCTAAAAATTGAGAGCGAGATTTTAATTATTTCTTCCGCGCGACGAGGGTACTCGTTGAACTTTGGGACGAGTAGATCTTTTAATTCAAAGCGATCTACGAATTGCTTGAAAAGAAGAAATAGCAATCCTTAATTTCCAAGTTTGAATAGAATTATTCTTTTAAGCCTGATATTTCGAACATTTAATATCGAATAATACTAAATATTTTGTATAATATATAAGTAATTATAATTAAAATATCACAACGCGAACAAATTAGTTAATTGTCTTCCAACAAACTATCTAACAAAACAACATTAAAGTCAAAAGCATCCCTATATTTTTGGCAAAGTGAAAAGAAAAAAGTTCGTCATTTTGATGATTTTGCTCATTTTCCTCAAGTATCCTATCGTAATATTTAGACGCAAAGATGTAACTATTACATCCCCAAGAACTTACTCTCAAGAGCTCTTGACTTTGCAGAAACAATTCAAACAAAACAGGTGTCGATTATTACACGCAACCCTGTGGACGCGTTCCCCATCTGTCAACTAGCCGACTGCAGAAGCCACGTTGAAGGGTGACGTGATTCAAAGGACAGCCTTTTTTCCGGCCTTCATGAAACCTTGGGGGGTGAGAACTCCGGGGTTGGTTGCAGGTGCGCGTAAAGACCTACGAGTACGCCCTTTCCCGTCTGCTGAATGGAGGCCACGTGGCTCAAGGGGCACTGAATGTGGGCCAGAGAAGTGTTCTTCAGCGAATCAAGTCAATGGAGCACAGATCCATCCGATTTTATCATTTCTTTCCTTAGCTTGTTTCCCGTATTTTTTCTTTTTTTTTCCTTTTTTCGTTTCTCCGCTTCCTTACAACGTTATAGAGGGACAAATGCAAGAGACCAAGAAGTCTGACGATAATTATGTCACTTGATACGTCGCGCGTTGAGTGCTCGCTTCGATCGAGAGCTTGGTGGCGTCGTTTCGATGAACGACGCGTAATTGCGCATCCGTGCATGGGGGAACTGTGCTGAGCGCTCCACGTGGAGATTGCCAGCGATAGAATCGATTTTGGGAAGGCGAGGCTCCGTTTTTCGTTTTGCTTCGTTCGTTCATTTCTCCGCAGCATAACTGCTAGATATTTATGGAATGTTTTTTTCAATATATCGCTTTGAAATTGTGGTTATAATGAAATACGAGAGGTTGATTTTTGGCGATCTTTTATGCTGATGTCATTTAGTGGTTCAGAAAGAACAGTTTCGAAATACAAGGATCGTGTTAAGACCAAAAATACGAGTTCTGTAGAAATCTATTTTTGGCAATTTTCTGATTATTCTTTAATATCGAATATATATACGAGAAAATATTCAAGTTGCTATATTTGTTAAAAAACAGAACTTTACTTTCTTCATTAAAGATGTTATTCACGGAAGATACAAGTTTACAAGAAAAGTGGAAATGAAATTGTTGACATAATTTTTTTTCCATTTATTGCGAGTAATTTGATTTGTAACTTGGAGAAGGATTTAATGAATATCTTAACTGCAATTACCACGAGATACTAACGATGACAATTCTTTCGCGCATTTTTCCCACCAACGCAGAGGACACGAAAGGGAAGGTTACAAATTCCGAGGGAAAAGTATTCGTCGAATGAAGAGAGAAGTATGCAGCCGAGAAGCGGTGGAAAGTGGATTTAATTACAGCTCGACCTAAATAGGGTCAAGACACGGGTGCTCGACCCGACCTGGTCGCCCCTGCCTTCTGTAGCTCGAGTGGAAAGGTGTTTAAATTGCTTCCTCGTCAAACGAGGAAACTAACAATTCTCGTAAAAATACCACCGTAGTTAAAGGGACAACCCGTGAAAAAACTCGAATCAAATAATCAAATAATTTTTTTAACGAATAAGAAAATTGAATTTTGAAATTAGCTGATGCGAAAGTATATCAAAGATCCAGGGAAACATCAACATCCTACATTAAATTACTATCACGATTAAAAAATTATTGCAATTAGAAAATTATCGACGAAATGATATATACCGGCATCATAAATTCTACAATAAAACTTCCTAACTATTATAAATTCCCTTTATCAGTAAAACTACGCACCTCACAAAGTTACCAAGAATTTAGTATCACCAATGACTATGAATACTATCTACCAATCACCAATTCAGGAATCATCAAAATTCCTATCCAAATTCCCGCTGACATTCGCAATTCAATTGAACTACACATTTCGTAAAGATACCAAGGATTTAGAATCCCCGATGGAATGCTATATACTAATATCATAAGTCCTATAATAAAAATTCCCAAGAAAAATCCCAACAGCATGCACAATCCAATAAAACTACGAGTCTCATAATGTCGGCTAGAAGTTCGAATTCTTCGCTGAATTAATCCCGACTGTATTCGCCTCATCCTGTTCCTCGTATCTCTGCAACAACCCCAAAATACTCCGAAACTATCCCCCTAAAACGTGGTGTATTTCACCACGAGGCGAACAACATGACACAACAAGTTAAAATTAGGTGCTGGAAGGAGATCCGACTCCTGCCCGAGTTGCTGCACACCAGTTTACAAAGTTACAGTTTGGCCTGTCGTCTTGCTGCTCGTCTTTCGGAAAATTCAAGGCTGGCAACCTAATGACGGGATCTTCGAGGGTCGATTCATCGAGCCGAAGCTCGTTCGTGAAGGACAGTTGTTGAATAGAGAGACGACGTGGCATGTTCTCTCTCGACTGCCACTGGCAACTCTCCGATTACTCTATTCTGACAATGAATAGATGGCGGACGGGAGGAAACCGTGCGGAATCGACGTTACGTAACGACCGGTTATACAACGAATCGCTGCGCTCACGTGCGCGAACCAGCCGTCATGGCGATATTTTAAAGGTCGTCCTGACGTCGCATAAACAAATCGCATCAGGTACATGCCGGTAGGCAAATATCGATTCGCGGACTCCGCTGCCACGACGACCTTATGCCACCCTTTGACGCATCCAGACGCCTGGTCTGCGCCACCCGATTTTGCAGCGGATCGATCGATCGCTTCTCGTATCTCGCATGTTCTTGCACTTTGGAAATTCATGGAATAAGCGAACATTTTATCGCGTTTGTAGAAGAAATGTTTCATACAAATGTCCTAGTGATCGCGGTATTAGGCAAGAGAGCGATTCTGCGTGAAAAAGTAAGTTGAAAATTGTTGTAGATATCACATTTCTATCTGGTAACAGGCACAGACATTTTCGATGGTGGTTTGTGTTATCATACGACACAACTAGTTCGTTTGATAGTCGCATAGGTTGATAGGCCGCTTACTTGACGCTTAACTTCCTGCTCAGTTCTAATTGTTGGGCACGTGGCTGAGAGTTTTTAAAGTTGAAACATCGCGAGATTAATTACCGTTTATTTCTTTTAATATGTTATCATTTACGTTAAAATTGTGTAACAAAATGGATTATGCTTAAACACGAACTGTTGACCTAAAAAAAGCTTAAGGTATATTTTCCAGTTTAAAATGATACTGTGTGATTGTTGTATTTTAATATAAACTGAAGAAAAGTGTAGAATAAAATTGTTTCACATATAGACTGCAGATTGCTATAGGAATATTATTTAAAAAATAAAATAACGATAGAATATTGATTTACCTACTAAGAATAAGTATTATAGAAAGCACTATACTTTGGATATTTATATATCTTTCCATATTGTACGCATTTTGTGGAATTTTACACATTCAAATTTCCTATAAATGGACAGCAATCCGCAGACTATTTATACGTCAGTTTGTTTTCGAGGAAATCGCGTTTAAAAGTTTGTATTTGGATAGGAATGAATAAATAAAATGATTGATAGGATTAATTTGTGCTACACGTAGAGAATTAATTGAATATGAAACGACAGATTCCTTTTAGTTTCCTTCTAGCTATTCCAGAATTGAAAAGACGTCACTTCGAGGAAAACAGTAACCGGACTAGAAGAAATGATGAATATAAAGTAGAAAATTAATCGAATGTGAAGCGTCAGATTACATTGTTTTTCCTATTTTCCATAAAAGACGTTACTGTGTAATAACAAACAATAATCATAATATCGTGTTTGATACGATGTCGATAGTTGGTAAGACGTTTTTAATTTTCTTGTTTTCTTATGTTAAGAGGATTTACCGATCGAGTTACCAGAGGTTTGTTCAAGGAAATGAAACCTTTCAGCAAAGCTTCGTGCAATTACGGAACCTTGACATCTATCGATAAAATCTTTTGGGATAGTAGTTACCTTTCGAAGAATACTCTAAAGCGTAGAATACTATTTTCAGAATGAAGTTTCTTGCGTTCGTCTCGCCGAGGGAAATCTTTTTTGCTGTGCAAGCGTGATTCCTTTAAAATCCTTCGACAAATTTGTACGTAGATGCGAACGTCAACTCTGTTAGTTATTCCTTCTTAATAGAAACCTGTTTCTTCGGTAACAATAATAATAGGAAGAGATAATAGTAGTAGTTTACTCTATGATTTTATGGCCACAAAGGAATCGTCAAACCAACTTTACGACCAACGGAATATTGTAGAATATGTAAAGCAATTTTTTTGTACCTTCGTTTCTTTGCTACCTTAACGTGGATAATACATTTGTTATCTTTCATTTCGCAAATAATTCTGTTTCTGTTATGTTTGCCGTGAATCCAACGAAAATTGACATAATTCTGCTTCAAAAGCACGACAAAGTGAGATAATACTATAGTAAACGTAAATTCTCACACCCGTACTTACTTTGTGATTGTTTATTTCATTTCCAGTACGAATAGAATAAATTTTGAATAGAATAAATATAAATAGAATAAATAGAACTGAATTTACTTTAGAAGCAAGGATAATATTCAAGATATTATATGTAAGATAAAATAATATTGAAGTAGTCACGAATTTTCATATTTGTTATTCTTTACGTTGCGAATAATTTCATTTCTCTTACACTTTACTATATAATACTATACTATATAATAAATAATAAATTATATATACAACACTATATAATAATACTATAATACCATATAATATAATACTATAGAATACAACGATCAAAGATATATCAAAAACGAAAATTCTTGTAAAAATGCAGCTATATCTGTACTTTCCATAATTTCCGTCTTATCCAACTAAGAGTACGCTTTGACGCATCACGATCAACATTCCTCGCGTCAACTCTGACATTAGATGAGAGACACGTGCGAAACGAGTCGCATGACGTCGTGGCGCGTCCCGACAATCTCGTTTTCAGTATTTCAGTCCACTTTTGGAAAACGAGTCGACGACTCCTTCGTCGGTTGCTGAATGCGCCACGTAATTAATAATTTCTGCGCGCGTGCCTCGACGACGCGACGCACGTGACAGCGTGTCGCGCGACCGAAAACTCGTCGACGTCCACATTTTTGCTCGTTAACGTTTACTTTATCAGCTTGTCTACGTTTATTATTACAATCACAAAGTCTTTCGATTCTGTCGCGTTAAATCGTTTTACCAATTTGGTAGTATATGTTCGAGTATGGTGAATAATATAAACTACCCAATTTGCAGAGTCGCTATACGAACCCTCTCGGAATTCATCGACGCATTATTTACCACATTGTAGACGGATCGAGACTTGCTCAATCGTTACAATCGCGTCGCCCTTGAATTTTGATGAGTTCGAACGGAGGACGGTGAACCGAACGAAATGGAATCGATCATCGATGACGAAATCGTGGAATTATTCGCTATGGGTCTGGTTGTATTTAGTATTTATTATGGTGTAGGTGTATTTTAACTACTTTAGTACCGTTTTAATGTGAGGGATATTAAAGTGACTGGAAATTTTTCGTATACCTTAAATCGAGGACATATATAGCTTCTGGAAAAAATGTTACCTCTCAAACAAAATAATTGAACAAAATATGTATATCATATGTATATACGAAACGATCTTGTTATTGTAACATCTTAAATCAATGATATTTTTTATTATCTCTCCCTCTTCGTCTGGATGTTATGAATAAATTACTCTACAAAACGCACGCTATTAAACTGCATTTGCTGTTAAACTGTAAAAGAATGCCTACTTTTACAATTAGAATCCATAAGCTACATCATGAACATTCGCATCATTGTAAAGTACAACATCAAGATTCTAAACTGTTGCTAACAGAAGAGAACTATAGCTCGATATACAATGAGAGAAAAAGGGAAAATTAGAGCTGAAGCTAAATACTTCCTATTCCTGTAACCAGAACCCATAATTTAAATTCTACTCATCATCGTCACTCGGAGATACTACAATGCTAAATACAACATGTTTTCCATCAGCGAATAAATCACATAGATAGATAATGAAAGAGAAAGTTGCAGCCAAAGGCATACTTAATTCACAGAAAAGTTCCAACCTGCGTATCAAAAATCCATGAACAATATCTCAGTCATGAGAATCCGAACCACTGTAAAATACATACTAAACGCAAAATCTGGCCAACAGAGAAGAATATAGATATTCATATATATGTACAGAGAGAAAGCTGGAGCTTTGGAACGGCGTTTCATCTCGCGCCTCCAATTAATCGTCAGTCGAGCTTTTCAGTCGGATCGATCGCGCGTGACCGAATTATCGGTTCCAAAAGGGAGGGAAAGAGAGAGAATGAGAGACAGAGAGAGGGAGGGAGAAAGAGAGAGAAAGAGAGGCAGGCGTCACTGCGCGTCTTCGATCGGATCTGTTCGCGGAGGCGTCGCGCTCGAATCATCTCGCTGCCGTTGGCTCGCGATAAATTACCGAGACTCTCCGCTTTTCCCTCTCTTTCTCCGCGCTGCCGAGCGACCGACCGAGCGACAGATCAATACGACACAGCCTCCGCAGACACGGTCGCTGCTGCTCCAGATAACAAGAGGCGAAAGAGAGACAGAGTAAGAGAAATAAAGTCACTGCGAACGCAAGAGAGAGAGAGAGAGAGAGAGAGAGAAAGAGAAACAGAAGCTGCCCTATAAGCCTCTACTTAAATAGCGCCCTAAATCCAACAGGGAGGACGCCCTCTCGTGAGATACAGAGAGAGGCAGAGGGCGGAGAAAAGCCCTCGAAACGAAGGAACAGACCCGACCTGGGTCAATCCGTTCGACTTCGGCCTCTTCCGGAAATTACTGTGCCACCGATGCGATGGGGATTCCGTTTGCCGGATTGAATATCGACGAGCTGGAACGCGTTCCCTTTTTTCGCGAGAGCCTGGATTTTATACATAGTGTTTGCGCGGTGGAAAATGATCGCGTGGAGTTGGTGGAAAAATGGAGCTCGCTTTCTTTGGGATTGGTTGGAGTTTACAGACGATATTAGATTGCGACTGAATATAATTTCGGTCTATGGGCTTTCGAAATCTTCTCTTTTATCGTCATCTCATGCTTATCGTGCTATGTCGTTTTAATCTGAATTTAATCGAGAATTTTCTATTGCATTCTATATATGATGAACATTTTTTAATATACAGATACATAAAGGCATCTCTGATAGAATTCAGTGAGGTATAGATAGATCGTTTAGGATTATGTATTTCATAAGTTATAATTTAGTAATTTGGCGTTGGTCATGGATAATATTGGACATTTTCTCTTTCATGTATCATTTGAATTGTTTAATATTCGCATACATAAATCCCTGTTAGGATCCAGTGATCGTTCGAAATTAGGTATTTCGTATTACGTTGCTATTTAATAAGCTGTTGTCGGTTATTGATATAATAGTATGGGAAAGTTGATTTTCTGTTCGAGACAGAATATTGGATTAAGGTGTCTTTTTTATTGGAAATATGTTATAATTTGTACATTTATAATTCGTTTCTTCATTTGAATGATTAAGTAAGATGAATTTACTCATAGAGCACACAGAGACTGGATAGCTATCTTCAACTGAGACTTTCTGGTTTAGATCAAGGAAGATCGATTTAACGTAGTGAAAAAGTTAAAAGAAACAGGGATAGCCTTTAAGTATACAATCTATCAACCCAGACCTTCCGATTTAAACAATAAACTAATCTAATCCCGGAAGATAAAAGTAAACGCATAAAAACTGTTTAAAATTGGGCAGGGAAGCAGAATTATAAATACATTTTAATAATAACTGTTTTATTAAATGGAGGCTGAAATTAAGATATCCAACGCTGTATTAGTAATCAACATCTTTTTTCATTAAAAGAATGTTAATGTTCTTAAGTAAATATAAAATAGTCATAATATTGTGACATATTCGATTAATAATGAACCTACGCTTTTTAAAATCCAACACATATGGATTGAAACAGTCAATATTCAGTTCTAGTTTTAAGCTTAATTATAATTTCAACAATCAAGTCCTTTCATCATTGAAAGACATTAATCTTCGTAAAAAGATGTAAGAAATAGTCGATTATTACGATAACCGACAAAGAACCTATTTCTTTTACTCCGAATTCTACATATAACCTGAAATATTCAATTCCACAAAACAACCAACAAACTCAACCCAAAAAAATCTGGCAATCATAAAACATCATCCTTCACGTTTAACGACCAATCAACGCTAAAACTGACTAAAATCTGCTGGAAAAAAAGCTTGTAGGAAAAACGAGTAAAAGGTCGAGTCCTTGAAAGATCATCGAGTCTCGTTGACGGACGCGGAAGTAAAAGCAACGACGACGCGATGGTCGCTCGATAATTTGGTCGTCTGCAGCGAACGTTTGAATCGGTGGCTGCAAACTTAATAGCTAAAAAGAGAGTATCGGTCCTTGGGCAATGCAGAGGGGAATAAAAGAGGAAAGACGAAGAAGAAAGGCAAGGCCATTATCCCTGGAAAATACGGCCGGTTGTCATCTTCAGGACTCGGCTCCAGACGATCCAAGATTCGCCTGTTATTTCGTACTGTCCGCGCTTGCACGATTTCACGGACGATCCTAGATTTTCTAAACGATCGAAAAGAAACGATGATCCAACGATCGTGAAAGAGTTGCTTTCCCTACCTATTGATTTTTCGACACGTGGTGCGTTAAACTTTTCGCCGGTCGTCTGTTTTCTCTGTTCATCGACGAAATTCGCACCGGTTTGCGCGCGTTTCTTGGTGCGGAACGATGAATCGAGGGTAATGAAAATGTTCTCGTCGGCGTGGATAAATATTGTGCCGATATTCGACAGATGAACGGGTCTATGGAGTTATTTATGGCAAGTTTGCGTTGCTGGAAAGGAATCGGCAATGAATTTATAAGAAGATGATCGATGAATTAAGAAATATTTAGAGGGCTGGTTTTCTTCTACATGATTGGTTTTGCAAAGTATTTAGAGAACTAGTTTTCCTTTTGATTTTAGTTTCGTGCTCTGATGGGGATTATAATTGGAAAATCTTTGTATCTCGAATTAGCTGATATCATTAAACTGTTGGCTTCTCAGTGGCTAAGAGAGCGTATCAATGTAACTCAATTAAAAAGAGCAACAACCTATTCGGTTCAAAGATATAAACCTTCTAGCAATAAACGCCAGATTCATAAATTTTCTGGAAAAAATCTAGCGGTACACCTAGTATCTAATATCTAAGATACGATAACCAATACTTTGAAAGAAATGGTACCCTTTAGTCTTCGGTAGTTTTAGCGTTCGAAGCGCAGCTTACAAGATTCTTCGATCGGTGCCTGATATTCTCTTCTTTCCGTTCCACGAAAATCAATTGTTTCGGCTCAATGTTATCTGACAATTATCGAGCGAACGGCGCCGTTTCTCAACTACTTCCTGCAATAACCAGGAACGATAAGGTGAAGCAATTCTCCCCGGGATTTCCCAAGTGTCCTGTCTCTGCACTGTTCTCCCGATTGCGGTCGCTCTGTTCCTCGTTTCGCGGGGCACTTTCAAAGGATGATAATGCTCGCTGGCTTAATTGATAATATTTTAGGGCAGGCCTCGTCTGCTGCGATGGAAAGATCGCTTCTCGTTATGCGGATTCGCGAAATTACGGAGAATATCGGAAAAGAAGGCGTATTAACCGATTAAATGAGTTAGACGAATTAATTCGTCGCTATTGCACTTTCAATCTCTTGCACGTAATGATATCTTTATTTAAGGATCCTTCATTTTTTCATACATCGTTTTATCTTCATTCAAGATGAATCGCAGTAAAATTTCGTTTATCTGAACTCATATCGAATTTAATTGGCAGGATGGGCATCGGCTAAGATTTTGTTCCAATAAATCGAATTCTATGGTAAATCATATTGACAGCTGTAAAAAAACATTTATTACTTCTTTATCTGTTATTTCAATTTTGTTAACCTAATCGAGATGAATCTATCCTCGTTAAGTTTTAATTATGGAAGTTGGAGAGATGAGCCGGTTAACAAGTTAGAATTGTGAAATGAAGAGTAAATTTTCAGACATCGATCGTTATATGATTATTTACAATATTGTTCAAATAGATTTAAATTTTATTGTTAATTAAAATGAAATTTGTGAATATATGGTTGTTTAAAATTTTGTTTAATCAAGTTGAGAGATTTAGAAAAATCCTGCACTTGAAATAAAATTGTTACCAAATATGATTTATCATTAATTAATGAAAATTTAGTGAAAAATCATTAAAATTTGAAAAAATGCTAACTGTTATAAGCTACAAATGTAGGAACTTTCTATGAGAAATTATAAAATGATTATTTTGTTCGCTTACTCTTATAATCGTTTCTCGTTTACGAGAATAGTCTCTTAAAGCGTGCAAAGTGAATAATACTTATTTACAAATAAAAACAAATAACACAACTACTATTAAAACTACAATGAGATACGATATAAAACGAGTTTTTGATAGTAGAAAAAGATTCAAAGAACATATATTCGAGAAAAGAACATATGTATACATATAAACAAAAATACATTATTGATATTAATGGGAATCCAGTTTATTTCTTTAAATTGTCACCTTAACGCAGCCTTTCTAACATTATCCTTTACACTTTATATCAATAGATACACTTTTATTGATCCGTGTTGATCATGGATGAGACAAAAACGTTTCATCTTTGTTAATTCGCAATTAGTCACCAACCGGTCTGAGAGAACGTCCGTTCACGGAATCTTGATTAAAGGCTTCCAGTCGCCGATTGACATCGCTTCGCGATCACTCAACTGAGATGTTGGATTTTTCTTTCGAGAAGCGTTCAAGGAAATATGGAAAAAAAGAGTTCTGCGAAATGTTTTCCATTTACGTTCCAGTAATTGAGAGAGGAATTTATTGGAATTTGTTTTGTGAAACCGATTAGAGAAAAAGAGGTCGGCTAGAAATAATTAATGAGTATCTTCTCGAGGCTGCAGTAAAAAGTTTTTAAACTGTTTGATCTATGTGGAAAGAGAGCAGAGAAGGAATAGAATGTTTCCATACCTGAAGGCATATAGGAAGAAAGAACGTTCAGTCTAACATTTTAATCTTCTTCCAGTTCAATTTCTTCATACTTCAAATGCTTCTGGAATACTTGGAAGATTAATTATTGGTAGACATGTACGTCAGAAAAACACTTGTTCATTATCGCATGACAGCAAGTTGCTACACAATGCATCGATAAAAAGATTACAATACAGAGTTACAACAAAGAAACGGTATTTGTGGTATAAATTCTTGCAGAATAAATATCCACTGTGCTAAAAAGTATGAAATATTTCCCGAAAGATCATTTTACTGATTCTACTTAATTTTATATAAAGGTAGAAAAATCTTTGTGAATATCTTACAAAAATGAAATATAAACAAGAGTAGAATATTCCTGAGAAATATTGTACAAAATGGAAAACAAGGGAATATTCTTCGTGAATATGTCGCAACTGATTTCGGTTTATATCTCAAACAATTGTATGCCGAATTCCGAAAGAAATCAGTAAACGAGTTGTAGCTCGACGAAATTCCCGTGAACGTGATTTTCCACGGTTCGCGAGGTGAAATCTTGTTCACGACCGTTTCTCGCGATCCTACGCCGGAACGATCGACGAAAGCGTCGAACCGCGTCGTCTTAGCGGTGGAACGGCGCGTCTCGCAGGATTTTCGAGACGAGCTCGAAAGCAAAGGTAGCTCCTTGCCAGGGAACAGAGAAATTCTTCGTTCATCCGTGCGGAAACCGCGCGTTCACGGAAATCCTATCGGTGTTTGCTCTTCCGTATCGTGGTTTCGGATACTGCCGTTGTTTCGACAATCATCTCGAACGCATGCGTATCTCCGCGGTAAACGAGTCACACCTTTCTCATCGAATTCTGTTGAAACATTTTCATTTCGTCTGATTGGAGGAAAATTAAGAAGAAGTTGATAAGTTATTTGAATTACTCGTGTTGGTTAAGACAGAAAGAGAGAGAGAGAGAGAGAGATTTTGGATGAACCGTTTTGGAACATCGTTTGAGAATTAGAAAATTCGCAGTAACATTAAAGTCATATGATTTTATTGAAGATTCAGTGATTATCGAGAGAATTATTCAAGAGACTTCCATTTTCAAACAACATTATATTTTTATATTTTTTCTATCTTCGGGAAACCTACATCCTCTGCACAGGTCTACTAAAAAAGAAAAAAAAAACAGGATTGCACTAATTTTCAGTGTCCAAAAAAGCTTTAAAATCCACCTTCAAATTACTTCAAACCTGCAACATAATTCACCTTCACCACTGGTAGACTGAAACAGAGCCCTCGTCGCTTTAAACGAGCAGCGACGACCGACCGCCAAAAACAAACCAATCGAAAGAAGACAGCGAAAGAAGGAGGGGCAAAAAAAAAAGAAAGAAAGAGAAGAGAAGAATAAAGAATAAAAGGAGAAGCGCCCAGTGTAATTTCAATTACCACGTTAAAGGGAGCCGCAGAGTTCCTCTCAAGTAGCTGACACGGACTGCATAAAAGAAAAGGCCGCCCCTAACGAGGCTTGGCCTGGACGATGAAAGCCGGTCAAAGGGTTGTTGGTGCGGGGCCGACAGTTTTCCGCGGGTTTTCCACGAAAACTGGCTGCTTTGATCGGTGTATCCAATCAAAGGAGGGAGTCCTTTTTGGATTGGCCGCGATTTCCATCGCGAAAAGCGGAAGGAAAAGGATGTGGGCGGGATGATCGATCGGAAGCCGCGCCCGCGGCACTCCAACGACCACCAGGGTCGATCGAGAAAACGAGAAAGGGCTTTTCTCTTCGCTGAAGGCTCACGGAACTTTCCCGGGACAAACTTCTGCTAGATAGACCGAGAATAGAGGCGAAAAAGTGATTTGCGGACGAAAAAAGCGACGATCCTGTTCCACGTGGGACGCTCGAGGGTTAGTCGCAAGTTTTAGAACGCCTTCGAGATAGATTCTTCGCGCACGCCACTCGGTATGCTCTCGAAACGGCTTTATTACGCTTCGGAAATCGATAACTGCCGCGCTGCGTACCGAATGTACGACTCGAAATCGGCGACCTTTCGGACCTGTGCATCAGGGATTCTTAGTTAGGTTTCAAGGAATTTGCGAGAAAGGAAGCTCGATGGAATGGTGAAGAGTTAGACTATATTACGTGATAAGCAGCCCAGGATGTTTATGCAAATTTGTTGAATTAACGGAGAAATAAGGAAGAAAACTGTAATTTTGTTATTAAAGATAAGAAATATTCTCCTATACTTTTAGGTAATTCTAGAATTTAGATATAACAGTATTTACTATCGCTACTATAAATCCTCGATTTATTCTTTAGAAAACAAATTTTTTCTTCGCCACCCTCACCAGACAGGGTGTTACGAGTTATCGAAAAAATATAGGTTATCATTAAACGGAAACGAAAAGCTACGGAAAGGGCAGCCAGATTCGGATGTGGTGGATATCTCACCGATACCTAGATCCTGAGCTCGTAAATCGAGATTTGTGGCTAGCAGGACGCAATAACTCTGACACCAGGCTGCACTAACCCCGATTACTTTCGTAGAAATATTTCAGCCGAAAGTTCATTGACTGAGGCTCTAAAAAACTGTTCAGATCAGAGGAAAGAAATAACGAGGACCTTAACCTGTCACGAAATCGAAATTATTTTAATTAAGCAAACTAAGCAAATTAATTCGACTCACAGTATGCCTTCAACATTTTTATTGTTACTTATAATAACTATAATTCCTGATTTCTACAATCTCACAGATATACGAGCTTTTCGATCTTCGTTTTAATTATTATATCCTTTACCTATTTGCTGCATCCATAATATAAAACAATATTAAAGAATATGAGTAATCATCAATCAGTAATCGAAAGGTTATACACATTGTCAGGTTGTTAGAAAAGGGAAATTACCAATTTAAAAATATGTAGAAAAATTAATTCCAAAAATGAATTATATATTCCCTAGGAGTGTCAGTTTTTTACTTAAGAAATTTAACGCGTTTAACGAGAAGAATGTTACAAACCAAAAGCTATTTTAACATCGCTCTCGAGGCTAAGAAATATATATAAACAATATTTTATTAAAGGTAGTCAGAGCTCAGAGGCTATTACCTAAAGCGTAAAAACAGAAAATCTGCCCATTACGAAAGTTCAAATGAATAATAACTATCTATTTTAAACTTTCTACTATATTTCAAGTCGATTTCCTAGAAAACATCACCGTTTCTAACTGTGTCATTCTTCTAGAGTCTGATTTTGCCAATTTCTGTTCAAAAATTTATTCTTAGCGTGGTAGAGAAGTAGTTAAAAAAATCGTTGCTAAATATTATCGCTACTTTCGCTCGCTAAACCATAGGAAATATGCGAGTCCCTCCGCGGCACGATACTCCAGAGAAATAAACCGTCGACTACGGAGTTTTAACTCTAGATAAAAATGGAATAAGAAACAAGTAATAGTCGGGGAATTAATCCCGGACTCTCCAGCCAGCCAGCACAGGGAATGGCACACGAGTCGAACGCGAACGAGAACGGGAGCGAAAAATAAAACGTTTCCAAGACACGGACCGATCGATAGCTTCTTCCCGTGCAACGAACGCAGCCCTGCATCGACGATAGTCGAAGCGAACACCGTAGCCAGCTTTTGACCTGTTCCATGTTCCTTCGCGATATACCGAACGTATTAAAATTTCCTATTGGCGAGGCGCGGCACGGGTCTCGTTCCTTAAAAGCTTCCGCCATCCGTCTGCTATCCTCTCGTCGACGGATGGCACATACCGGCAGTTTCCTGTCATAAAAACTGTCTGATCGTACGACGAATTTTTGCAGGCTGCGTTGATGCGCCTCGAACAGACTGTTTCCTGTTTAAGTTCACCAGTTGTTGTACCATGCGACTGGATAATTTTTGACGGTTTGATTTCGAGGATTCTAATTTCGGGTAAATTGCTTCAGATTTTAACTCTTGGTTGTAACTTCGAATTTTATTATCGTTTAAAATATTTCATACGAAGTAATTTTGTAAGACGCGTGCTTCATTTATACAAATAGTGTAGCTTTAATAAAGATATTTGTTGTAAAAGTTGGTACA
Source organism: Bombus vancouverensis nearcticus (assembly GCF_051014615.1). Classification (NCBI taxonomy): domain Eukaryota; kingdom Metazoa; phylum Arthropoda; class Insecta; order Hymenoptera; family Apidae; genus Bombus; species Bombus vancouverensis. The sequence continues at coordinate 9,974,618 of NC_134913.1, read as the reverse complement.
TTAGTTTGCATTCGGATTTGGACTCTGGTCGTTCGACGTAGCTTTGAATTTGCTATTGTAAGAAAATTAGCGCATGGTAGTTTCGTAACAAGCGTGCTTGATTTATACGAACGATATAGTTTTAATAAAAATACCTGTTGCAAAAATTATTTCTTTCAAGACGCATTTTTAAAATCGTTTTTAGAATACTACGAATCGACATGTACATATAAGTTGTATTATATGTATATGTCACTATAAACAAACATTTCATGAACGATCCGCCTATTAATAAGCGCCTTTGATACGATAATAGAAATGAAAGGTGACTCGTCAATCTCAATTCACCCCCTCACGAATTCCCTCTTCGAGGTATCCGCGACCAAATCGAACGTTCGATTCTAAGAAGGAACGGCTCGAGTCGCGCAACCTTTTCCTAGCGTAACCACACAAGAGACGAGGCTCACCTAAAACGCGACGCGCTCACAAGACCTGTTTACGTAAGTGTGAATAAGACGTGCCGCATTCTAACGGTGATCTATTTACGTCCCTTGCTCTTCGAGATCCCAGCGCCCGCGGCTCGAACAGACCTAATTTTATATTCGGAGCAAAAACTCCGGCACCATTGCCAAGTGGAGCTCTAACAATCGCCACCACCGCGTTGCTCGCGGCCTCTTCTAATTCTTGTGTGTTAACGCCGGCTCCTCTAACCCGGATACCCGTCACTATATCGCGAATAATCGTACTAGGTTACGAGTAAAGCTTCTGTATCGTGTCGTTTAATGAAAATTTTTAGGATTACAGATGCGAACTTTTCTGACTTTTTGCAAGTGAAGTGTATTGTTAATGTGTTTGGTGATAGAAGATATTCTTTGGGCGACTGAGCTGTTTCAGTTTGAATTAGACTCGAAGTGTTGGCAAAATTATATTTGGTCGGAGTGTTCTGTTCATTCTAGAAAATAAAATGTATTCATATTTTATCGGAAACGTCATTTTTTAATTAGTAAGTTATGTTTGTCCTTGCCCAATGCATTGCGATTATGCTGATTATTTTCTTAATTTTAATTAAGAATATCTTTCTTTCCTTGGTTGCAAGCTTTTTATTCCAGTCTTCTATTTTACATTAAAATTCACATTAATTTTATTAAGTTCATTTTACATCCAGTTACATTTATTCAGGTAAAATCGTATCAAATAGTTCTCCGTAATTTTACTACCCGTATAAATGGAAGAATGAAATTCTCTTAAATATCAGCATCAATTAAAATGTTTCGCAAGTATAATCCAAAAATAAGGTTAAAAATGTAACAGAGTAACAAGTAAGTGAACAAAATAAATAGGTATTTCAACTTTTCTATGTGTAATTTTCGAACGAAAGTTTGCACGCATATTCAAGTGGGATACTCGAGGCGATCCCGAGCGAACAATTTTAAATCGGAACATACGGAACTTTCGTGGAAAATGTCAGGACGGAAGTCGTGAAAATCGCGGGCCGACTGCGCGGAAACCGTGGAAATAACAGAATTGTCGTTTTTCTATGGCTTCTGATCGCGCTTTCGGCCTTAAGCTTCCTTTCCCTTTTGTAACAGGATCGGTGAAACAAAAGAACGAGGGTAAAGTTTGGCGGTAGAGACAGGATTAATGCCCACCGCGAGGGAAGCTTTCGAAAGCTCCGGATCCGGAATGGAAACGGCGACAACGAGCTACCGGGGATTTACTCTGTGAAAGCAGAGGGAAATGGTCGAACAACGAGCCCATCTGCTGATACAATTCCAATTGACCGTTGTTGTCTGCATAAAAACATATTTGAAACATATATGAATTTTCGCTCTTTAATATAATCTTCTAATAAATTTATATTACAAAGTGTCTTTCGTGATTCAATGTTATTTCGATATCTAATTTAATCAGAAATATATCAGCGCAATTGAACATTTTTTGAAAAGGAAATTTATATTATAAACGTTCGTTCTTAAAACGAATTTAAATCATAAATTGCTTTTTGCGATCCAACGGTATTTTGATATTGGAGAAATTAATTTAATAGAAATATATTGGAAGAATTTACGTCCTACATCCTGTTACCTCGAATTTAATATATCTATCGTTAAATGAACAAGAACTCAGTAGATTTATCGGCGTTCATCGATAACGTTATCGTCATCGATAGCTCCTGCCACGGCACTTGGCAAGACACAGCGGCTGTTACGCATCCAAATGCAATTATTTATCGGCCCGTGAAAATAGAATGCTCGCGGTCGTGCTATATATAATAGGTGCACGTAGCTGACAAATACGAGCCAGTAACACGAATTCGATGTAGCAATTAATAATGACGAACGAGCATGCCGACCTCTTAGTCATCGTTCGAGTACCAGCTAATACCAACCAAGGGTCACCGTGTCGAAGCGACATAGAACTGCAATAACCGAGTAATTAACACCCGAGGAGCCAGACATTGCATAAACATTAATCACTTCGACGTGGTATTTAAAATCTCATGCGCTAATAAACTAGAGTAGAATCTTGTAACTTCTGTAACACGATAACCTAGCTTCTAAATAATGAAATCAAAATCAGGAACAAAATATTCTGTCCAATGGAAAATTGAATTAAATTATGGGAGTAAATGTTGGATACAATATTTCTTGGGAATCGATTAACTTCGAGGAAATGAATTTTCAAGACCTTTACGACCTTGCATCTTCGAAACGATTTATAACTTGACCGATAATGTAATTTTACCAAAATTCGTCTTAAGGTCAGTAAGGTCGGATGAAGTTAAAAGATATTTAGAAATTGATCACCTTTGAGAAAATAAAATTCATAAGAATATTTAAGATCTCCTATGTTTGGAATTATTTATAAATTGGTCTATTACGTAATTTTATCAAAAGATGTCTTAAAACCAATATAACCAATTTCCTATATTGTTACGGTCGATCTTATCGATCTATGCATTTAGATGTAGCAAGTTGTAAGTTTAAAGAAATCTTCTCTCGATTTCGCAATGTCCAAAGAAATGTAACGATGCTAATAAGATAGAAGTTGTGCACGTAGAAGTTTAAGCAAGAAGTTTCTTGCATGTCGCATCCTCGTGTCGTCGGTCAACACGGAAGTGAACCGAACCCTTGAATGTGCAAACATTGAGAAAAAGAGAGAAAGAGAGAGACGTGATGTACGCTATAAAACACAGAGAATTCTTGCTGGAGACGAGGTACGTGGTGCATCTCTATGTATACGTCGATTAGCCACGGCAATAAAGCATTTTCATGACGCGACACGCTGTAAAATTTATCAGGCGGGATCTTAGTCGTAATAACGTCTCTTTGGCACGCCAATTAACCAGTGCAATAAATTGCTTTTTCCCTGTTCCTGCTGGCGAATGCGCACTTTAAATTGCGAGGGAGCTTCGTGGATGACCTACATTTTTCGAATAAATTGGAAAATCCATGCTGCACCAAGAATTCAAACGTTTCATCCGACTTTTGATGGAATTTGAATTATTTAATTATGCTGCTTGTTAAACTGATATTCGACTAGATATCGTTATTGGATTAATAAGAGAGACGTTTGAAAAACATTTCTTCAAGCAGTTGGGAAGAATACGAAACTATTCATTGCAGAATAAAAAATTTGTTTTAGAATTTATAAATGTCATAGAAATATCTAGTTGGCTAAATATTCTGTATACGATGACTAATATACAATTTCTCGCTAGTCATTCTATTTTATTTTCAAACCACCGCGTTGATAGTACAGTCTGGAATAATAAACATTTGCTAAAAATACGTTTCGAGTTATTGCCCCGTTTCTTCGTCAATGTCTATTTTCAGATGAAATATTTTGGACATTTTTAATGAGGATCGAATATATTGGTATAATATTGGAAAAATGTCATTTTCAAACGGCGCTATTTACATCTCAAAGATATCAACACTCCATGATGTCAGATATCGAGATTTCTAACTTCTGAATAATTCAATGAAATTAGAGAAACCGAATTGAAAAAGAAAGAATGATCTCTTGTACTTCCATTCAGAATCGAATTTTCCATGACATGCATTCCGAGATATCAGAAACGCGCGATGTCACGACGAGAAGGATTTTATGCCGTGAGATTAATTAACAGACAGCAAGACCGAGATCTATTCCGGTCGAGGTCGACTATGTTTAGAGAATTCGAGAATGTTTACCTAATATAGAGCTAAGTAATCGTCGTACTATCGATTGCACGAATTTTGGCCAGACTTTCTGTAAGCTCAGGCTCTTTATTCCCTCGTAATTGCGGCGCGATTTACTTGGCAATCGACTTGCTTGGCCACTGCTCAGGCTTTTAGGCGACCACAGTCGATGCAACGCACCCTCGAACGACTCCGCGAAAAATAAATCGATAACATCCTCCAATATCAATCACATTTAAAAAACTGAATTGTAAAACGAGTGAAAACTGTTATACCTCTCCTAAACTTTATAACAAGCAAAACTATAAGAAATTCCAATAAGAAGTTTCCGATAGCACTGTCCCTCGCATCAGCCATATTTACACGCAAAAGAATTGCTGATTGATCTTAAAAAAGGTTAAAAAGCTATTATAGCGTTATAATGTAAATCTTCATCTCCATTTGTCAATATTATAAAGAACTTTTAATATATAATTAAAATCATTCTCAAGAATGCCCCGATTTCAAACATCCACTGCATCAGCATGTTTTTCCCAAAACCAAGAAATAAGGCAACATAGAACGTGAAAGAAATTGCGCGATAACGATCGTTTTCTCATAACGCAGCGTTCGAAAAGAAAAAAGAAAAAAAAGGGGGCACTTATCGAGGTTGGATAATGTTTCCAAGTAACGCGGAATGTCACGTTGGAAAACGTCTTTCCTTGTTATCGTTGAGCGACGAATTTTTATCAAGCACGGCGCGATAACGTGCAACACTTTGCCAACGAAACTCGCTCGACACCGTAGTCTCTTCTGTAAAAACCGATCGCAAAATCGCTGCTCGCTTCGTTAATTAACGATCGTCAGATGCTGCGTGGCCGCGGTTTCAAGAGACTCGAGCACGCTCGTAAGCCGACCTTTGCAGCGTTCGCAAAAATCCTGGCAGGAATTACGCTCGAGCATATATCAGCATGTCCAACGTGGAAAATAATTACGTGGCATGCAGCCACGTTGAACCGCGGTTGCTTCGTTCGAGGGTTACGCTTCGTGTTCGACGTTGAATGATCGATACGATCGGTTATCGCGACGTTACATACACGATGCTTGAGAATTTCTGACGAGAGAGATGAGAAACAGGATCATTTCACGAGCGTTCCAGGATCTTCGACTTGTGAAAGTGTTCACTGACAGCCTATGGTTCATATTTAAGTTTTTTACTAAGCTGCCTTAAAAAAAGACTAATAAAGAGTGCAAGTATTTCCATTTCATAGGTAACGAACATTGTTAATTAAAATTTATGACGAAGGAAAGTAACCAAGAAAATGTTTCGTCATCGATAACTGTTATTGATAATTAATGAAATGTTTCTTCATAGATAACAGCTATCGGTAGTAACATAAGATAATTTCTATCACCGATATTAATCACCAGTAACAAGAAAAATATACAGGGTGGTTGGTAACTGGTGGTACAAACGGAAAGGGCGTGATTCTACGCGAAAAAAGAAGTCGAAAATATAGAATGAAAATTTTTTTTCTTTTTTTAATTTCTCCATCGAAACAATGATCTGCAGTGAGATCCGTTATAACGAGACGTGATAAAGTGCACGCGTACCGAGCGAAAATTCAAAGCCGATTTTCTCGAAAACAAAGCCTCAAACGAAAAATTTTTATTCTATATTTTCGACTTTTTTTCGCGTAGAATCACCTCCTCTCCGCTTGTACCACCAGTTACGAACCACCCTGTATATATATTTCAGCGGTTATAATGATTGTTCGCAAACAGGATTATCGAAACTGAAATATGAATTCTCGTACAATGACAATGGGAAATTTGGATTACAAGGCAATTTTCTATTACTCGATAAGATAGTAGGAAAAAATACAACTTGTTAGATTCAAAGATATAAATAGACGATAAATCTATAAAATTCCATAAACAATCAAGGATATACTTAATATTACAACAATCGGTATTTTTGAAATACTCAATTCGACGGGAAAATTCGTATTTAATCCCACGATCAAACAAAAGAACATTTAACGTGAAACTGATTATCGAATTTTTAAATTCATCAGCATTGTTATTACGTTCTCTCGTTCTATGATCTTCAATTCTAATTGTGTTTACTACCATCATTATCTTAATAAGTATCAAATCGATACCTTTACATGTATCCACATACAATTACATAGATTTTACATACACGTGGCTTTGGAATGTCTGAAGAGAAAAACAAGAGGATTGTTTCATGAGAGATTCAAGACCTTCGACCAACGGAAGCGTGTTCGCTTATAGTCGAAGGTTCAACGATCGTCTATCGATCGAAGATCCTTGGCTTGGCGTGTTTGTTCTGCTTTGTTTGCCGGACGAGAACGCGGAATGCCTGAGACACGAGAGGTCTTCGCGTTGGCCCGTCGACGACATACGTTGGCCCGAGTTCGATAGAGTTCATCCAAGCTGACGTTTTATGTGCTCAACGTTGATATCGAGTCCCATGATCTAGGTCAGCGGGTCGGGAATCGATAGATGGGACAGAGATGAGAACGAGGCCTAAATTAGAGCTCGAGGGAGTCGATAGGGTGGACTATCGTTCCTTTGGACTTTTACAACTCCTTGTGAATTGGAAGCTACCTGTGTCTCTATATTTTTAGAGCTTTGTTTCTGTAGGCTTATCATTGTGCCATTGTATCGTCTACAGGATGGTTCATTCATGTTATAGTAATTATTGGTTCTTCTTTTGTTATATCGATAATGAGAATTTTTGTTTGTAATTTTTGCAATCCGCCAATTTTTACGTTCCAATTTCACTTTAATTTCAAGAAGAATTTCAAGTAAGAACTTCTAATTGTTCAAAATATAATACCAGTGCGATATTGAAATGAGAAATTATGACTATCGATAATTAATCTATCGTATTTTTGTCAAACTTGAACAATATATTAAGAATAGAAAAACAAGATTGCGCGTGGATCGAGAAAGGAACGCATCAAAAGTAATCTGTAATTTTTACTCTGATTTGGTTTTTGGTATGGTATGTACTTTGTGTTACACAGAGTTAAGCGTAATTTGAGTTAAAGTATAATGAATCTTGACTTCAGACTTTTCATAGAATTGCTATTGAAACTGAACTTTATTCCACTAGGGACGGTATTTCCTACATAATTGATGCACCTACATACGCCTTTTCGTATGCAAATGCACTGATGCAATACGCACGTCATCCACGTGTAATTATTCGCAATAAATTATCAATTGCACAACGCGTGTCTGCAGAATACAATTTGGCACACGTATTTGTACTTTAGATGTTAGCGAAAAACAGTTGCTGCAGTTACTCAATGATCTCAGATGTTCTAAAGCGGAACTATCAGCGTGACCTAAGTGTAATAGTTTCGTGCAAGACAGTCGGGAAAAATTGTTTACACGCGTATTTCGTGAATTTTAGAGAAGATAAGGTTCGTGAGTAAGATTCGAAATTTACTATACGTTGCGTAGCACTCTGTAGTGACAGGAGATTAGCTTGAAAAATTGCACAGTGCTTACGAAACAACAGAAAGATTTGTAGTCGCTAAGGTTTTGAAATATTTCTGTTATATCAAACTTTTGACGTAGTTTTAACGAGATTTTGCGGAACAAAAAAGCTATTGAAGTTTTATGAAGATAAAAATTATTCGAAAGAAAAAGATTAGAAAAGGAAATAAATATAAAGGATAGAATTACTGAAAAGAGAAAGGAATAAAGAAATTTTTATTCAAATGATTGGAACTTCGGGAATCAATTTTTTCCCTACATTTTCATATTTAAAAATTATATTCTCTCCAAATAGCAATCTACAGAATATAAATAAAAATTCAGGGGTTCCATAGCGAGGTTCAAAGTTAATCTGTATGAAGCTCGATGGAAATCGTGCAGTTTTAAATATTACTGGCAGTCTGCGTGATAACGCCCAACGAGCAGAGAGGAGACAAGTTGCGACAGATGTCAATTTCCACGATGGCGTGAGTTTTGTCGATAACGACGCTAACAGGAACAACAATTATTCCGCTCCCTCGCTCCACATTTTTGTTCCCTTGTTTCAATTAATTCCTAGATGTGTATGAATTAAACACATCTGACGAACTTAATTCTCTTTAATAAAATATGAACGCGTCGCGTTTTAACAGAAACATATTAGACGTTACGTGACGTTGCTTTACTACTGTTTTAATAAAATTTTAACGTAGTTAATGTATATCTAAGTATCAATTAACAAAGTTAAAAATAATATTCAATTGTCGTATAATAAAATTAAATTTTATAAATTTCGTCAATCATTTTATCATGCATTGTAAATCACTGACTATAATAATTCATACTAGAAAGCAGATGCTATCCTTATATGAGAATATCTTCGAAGTTACTTGTGGTAAAGTATACCTAACGAGCAAATTTAACATCTCTCATCCAACATCAGGTTTTATGACTTCGAGGTTTATACTATAGAAATTGCAATACTCTCCAGGATACTAAAACTTTTTCTCACAGTGATCCGTGATTGCTTCTAAAATTTTAATCCGCCTCCGTGGTGTTGAACGCGTCGCAACGCCGTAAAAGGAGAGACAAGCTGGCCAAAAAAAATTAATTATCTCGCTGTACAGTGCTTCGTTCGCACGCTGAAAATGGAGTAAATAAAATGTTACTCATAAACGAGTAACATTCTCCCTTCACTCACGGCACTAAGAAGAATGAAACAAAAATTAATTTTTTAATTCCTCTGTATACATATAATCTATTCACGTTCGTAAACTCTGTTACGAACCATTACATAATCCCATAGTACAGTATCGTCCTAATATCACCATAAATTACTCTATATATCACAACGAAACGCTATTCGAAATTCATCTCCAAAGAGAAAAGAGAGAGAAGAACGATAATAAAGAGAAAAAAAACAGGCAAAGAGTACTCGAGGAAGAAGGGAGTCGTTCGATCGTGGCATGTGAACTTTCGACGAAATCGCAAGAGAAGGAACACGGCATGCTCAACCGAGGGAGATAACCCCCGCGGGTTAAGGGTTGCGATTCACGATCGATGTTATCACGAAATTGGGATCGTGGATGCGCGATACCGTCTCCATGATAACGTTTCGCCGCCCCTCTTCCTCATTATGATATCAGTATGAGTTCGTCCTTCTCCGACACGGCGGATCTCGAGCTACGTAATATCGCGCGACCACGTTCATCGCGATGGAGCCGTTACATCGCGATAACCGGTGCGTGCACGCGCGCAAAGTACTTCTGATAAGCGTACGCTCGACCGAATCGTTTCCATGAGCCCAACCAGATTGTGGATTACGTTCTCGCGTGGAAACACCACTGATATTTGGTAATTGAGTACTTTTTCATTTTCGGCTGGATTTCGAAAGATTATTTGATACGGATCGTGTTTCATGAGCATCGAGTCATTCTTGACTCGATTTTGTCTCGTGGCTGATACAAAGTATCCTTAATTTTGAAGGAAAATAAATTTTTGAAAATTTGTCTAACTTCGTAGAAGAGGGAAAATTCTCGTAAATTTTCTTCATTTTCTAGGCAACAGACTCGTTTGCATTTTATGAGAGGAAAAAGAGTAAAGAAAGCGAAGGTTCGTTTTCTTTCAAACATAAAAGTATTTTTTGTACTAAGGAAAATATTCCGATAGAATTCGATTTACGACTAGCTTGTAAAAAATTTGTAGATCTAGCAAAGTTGAATGATTTGAAGCTTGATGAAGATTGTTTCATATTGAAAGCTTCTTAATTGAACGAAAAAGACTCAAATATGAAAAACTTCAGAAAAACGTTCTTCGGTTAACTAATATTAAATTTTGGAAGAGTCACAGAAAGACTTTTGGTTATTCGATATATTGGGAATTTAAAGGTTTGAACATTACTCAGAATTTCGGCCTCTCCGTTGCTACATCGCAACTAATTAATGGTCCTTTAAGTGGACCACAAATATAACACGTTGAATTTAAATTCAATGAATATATGAAACTGAATATTTACAATTATTTAATCGTAATGAGATTACACCGAATACGTTACGCGAACAGACAATGTAATTTGTCGGAGTAGACCTTAATTTTATTAATGTGAATCGTAACAAAAGCGTCAATTATGTAATAAACATGGAGTCGTTGTTAATTGTAGCATTGATTCGAATAAAGATAACAAGAAAATCGATACGTCAGTTATCGTACGAACGTAAACCAGAAAAGAAAGGAAAAATATTACGGACGTTATCAGCGTTAATAAATCGAGCAATTGTATTATATTCTCGTTTATCTACAAGCACGAGGTGGATGGAATAAAATATAGGTATTTTTATCCATTGTGTTCAGAAGAAAATAAAAGTTGATTATCGCTAATACACGATGCATTCCAATAAAATTAATCGACGATATTTCGTCGAATAGTACAGATAAGCAACGTAGTAAGAACAGAAATCTAATTTTACACGTTTCGAAAATATTATCAACAAGATATATATATATATATATATATATACACACATATGTATATGTGTATATACATATGTATATTATACTTGAAAAAATTATCAAACTGTTGTTAATTATTATCACATAAGATTGTCATAATCTTTTTGATAATTCTACAAGATTAATTTAACTTAAACGCAAAACTCGATAACTATGGACAGCTACTGCTCGTCGAAATTTTCTTTACTAGAAAATAAGAATTTTTATTCATCATCAAAGACTTCATTATAAAATATTCGAGTAGCAGACTTAAGAAACCTTTTCGTATAGACTCGATTAAGACGCGAGTTTTGCATAACCCGAAAGTACGAGATTCAAAGTACTAAGAATACGTTGAAACGAGAAAAACTCTAACTGATACGCATCAAATTTGTAAAACTCCAAAGTACTAGAGAAAACGACGTCAAAGACGCTAAGAAATCACTGAATCTCCAAGCCACGACTCTCAAAGTGCATCGCATACATTCCACTTATCCTAGACGTAATCTCGGCACATTGTTCGCGTTTCATTACGGTTCCTTTACGACACTCGTTCCTTCGATCGCGACCATAAAACGACGCTTACGGAAAACAACGGATCTCGTCGCGTCGGTTTCCTGGAGTGGTGATACAGGTGCAAAAGTACGTTTCTTTCATGAAGTAGAAAATTAAATTGAAGCTGAAAGTGCGGAATTGAAAATTATAAACTATTCAACTATTTAATAAGAACAAATTTTGTTTGTTTTACAATTGAGCTAACAGCTTTTAGATTTTCAGACTTTCGCTCAGACTCGATAGAAAGTCGATAAAATATCGTTTATAGCAAACAGTTATTTGGAGGGATTTCAACAAATGGATTTTTGAAGAGGTATGAAGGTATTCTGAATCATTATTGAATGAATCATAATAAAATTGTGAAAGACATATAGTCGGAAAAAGAAGAGGAATTCGAAAGCTGTAGATTTCCATACTTAGGTTTCTTCAAATTTCTCAAATATTCCTCCTAGTATAATATCATTAAATGACCATGGTCTTGATCCCATTAAATGGCTCACATTTAGAATTAGTTTTTACAGACATATATCAAAATTGTAAATTTTTCTTTCAGCAATAAAAAAGGTTGGTATAACCTTGACATGCTATCACACAAAATGGCAATTTTAGAAGTAATTTTTGTGGACACGTCGGTAGCAACGATTTCTCAAATGTGTCACTATTCTAGCAAACCGATGAAACAGACCTATTAACTTTTACGTCGTTTAACTTTAATGTCGCCTCCTATTATCTACGAGCGAATCAGACGGACGGTTCGCGGAGGATTACGTAGCGCTGCAATGATAATGCGAATCCACGAAATTCCATCAATAAATTTACCAACTGCGCAATTCGCCGCGTTTCCCGAGACCCGGTGATAATACTCTTCGCGTTTAATATCCGTCCGCTTCCCTTTTTACGACCGTTTTAATTTCATCCTCGGCAGTAACTCTCTTCTGCTCCGCGAAACGAACGACGCTCATTCAGTTCGCAAGTTGCTATCGTGACGCGTGTCCTCAGTAAAAAGATACGAACGATAAGATTCGGCTGTTCTTGATAAAGTTTTTTGGTAAACCAATTGGAGAAAAGGAAGGGAAGGGGGACTATGTATGACGAAAGCTGATCGAACTGACGAGATATTCGAACGAATTGCGAAATTTTATGAAATAGCCGATGAAAATTCGATAAGACTGTGTGTATTTTATTCTTGCGGAATTTTTAATCTGGAGATATTTGTTCAAAGTAGATGAGCAATTTTTGGAAGATTTTTGTGACTAATATTAGTGGAATTTGTAGATAGAATATAGAGATATGTGATACAGTGGATTTTTATATCACCAACTGCCAGATCTGACTACTATCTTGGCGAACTGACAAAACATTTTCCCAAAATGTCAACTGTGAGAGAGAGTACCTATACAATGTCTACTATATAAAAGACGACTACCTTTTTTCGTTGCTAAAAATACATTTGGCTAAAGAATGTTCCATATATTCTTTAACTTTATTTTACAATGTTATATTTCCTACTAATGTGTATTTTTTAAGATTTTCACAATAATATATTATATATGTGTTCCTTCATCTGAAAACGCGCAAATATCTTGAGCATTATGAGCGATACGGAAATATGTTCCAAACAAATGTCATACCAATATTTATTTTATATTGGAAAGCTGTATGAAGGCTACATTTTTAGATGAAAACTATATCTTTCACATAAACCACTATCGAGATATTAAATTTCAACTTTGATATGATCCGGCATTGGCGTCATCCAGTGTACATCACGAGAAAATTGCTTTGACAAACTTTGTGCATCATAATGGTTCTAAAAAGAGCTGATTGTGTGTATACACATTGTGTATATACTAAATACCATCCTTAAAACAGTTAGTCGCTTCTTTTCTACGTATTTACCATAAAATAATATGACTTTTTACCCTTCTTAGGAATTAATATTTCGATAGTTTATACGAAAGATACAAGTAAAGCGTTAAAGTAAAGCGTTTAAAATGTTGCAGTGTCGATTGCAAGAACACAGGAAAAGAAGATATAGTTTCCATTTAAAAATATAAACGTGACATTTATAGGGCTTTCCAAAGTCATTGTTTGATAAATTAAATATCGGTACGATATGTCCCCCTGGACATCCTACAATATTTGTTTCAAATATTTTTATTTTCGAGATATTTACATCACCAGATATTTCCCAGACAAATGGCACACGTCTTACGATATTTAATTTTGAAATCTAAAATTCCAATTTAAACAACATTTGAACGAGTATATGAAAAAAGGATGACTTGTACATTTATTAACAAAAATCTGGATCTTTAATACCAAAACAAATATCTACTCTAGAAATTATTATATGAAATTTTCAAATAATTTCCAACCAGTTCCAAAGGAAATTTTAACATTCTAGACAGTTTTTTTCGGCTTTCACTCTGTTAGGTAGACTCACAAAATATTATACTTCAAGGCAGCACACGAATTCCTAAAATAACACACGTGCTCCGCAAAAATTCATGAGAACGAAAATCTTAACGCGTTTATGTGGAACGTAAATCCGTAATTATCGAAACTTTTTTAACGATCTTCTTTGTAAGTTGTCCAAGCCCATGACGAGGCTGTCAGGGCAGCGAAAGGCTTCGTTTTAAACTCGACGCGAAGCACCTGGCTGGTTATAGTCGATAATGCTTATGCACGACTTGCTTCAACCACTTTGAACTTGGAGGGTCGTGTAAATCGCATGGAAAACGGGCTAGTAGGTCACCCTACTTTCGTCCGTTACATTCCACGATACACGTTCAACATACCGTAGAAATTTCCTTTGTTTATCCACTTTTACTTTTACGTTTATAGCTGGCAATAGCTGGCAGTTCGATGGCGCCGCCATCGTTTCGTTCGCGTTTACACTCGATATCTGGCGACGTTGATGATTCAGGATTTAATGGTACTTGCATGACATGTGTATATGAAATTTTTATTTTTAAAACGAATACTGGGAACGGGATCTTTTTCTTTCGACATCCCTGTAAGCTTATTTTTCGGGTATCTTATCATGTATTTGCGTGGATAAACTTCGTGAAACATAAAGTTAATATGTAAGCCGAGAGAGAGAGAGGATGTTACCTGATAACGTATTATGTTGTAAATTCGAAGATCGATTACATCAGAAATTCTCACGTTCGTTAAAAACTCATTTAAATTTCATCTAAAATTCTAATTCCTCACTCGGCCAGCAAAAGATAATTAAACGTTCCGCTATAGTTAACAATACGAGCGGAAACTATGTTAATATCTACTGACGAATTAAAATCGTTTCCAATAAAAAGCTTTCATTTCGTGTGAATGTTACGTTTCATTGTTTGTATTCATAAAACAGTTAGTTTATAAGAGTTGGTTTCGAACTTCGAGATGAGTGATTGTAGAGTTCAAAAATATACTTATGAGAACTTTGACATTTGAAAAAATCGAAGCTCATAAAAGTAGTACTGGAACCTTGAAAGATTAGAAACTATACCACAGATATATCATACTATACGACATGCACTATGTTCGCTACAATTCAATACCGTAAACAGAAATCTATCTTAAGCCTCTGATTAAAGTATTTAAAAAATATATCTGACGAATACTACTCGCGATAGTGTTTCATATGTGTAATTATCGAAGTACTTATAAACATCTAAAATCTTACTTCGTCTAGCTCTAAGATTATATAATTAAATTTCGAATTATTTAGTAGTACTTTCGTATAAGCGAACAAATTTGATATTATGAACATGAAATATAGAACCTGACAAAAAGAGGCTTCGTTGGAAAATAAGGGTATACGCAAATACTTTTTGTAGCCACTGTACTTGATCCCATTCTTAGTCAATAAACATTCGAACATGAACATTCTTACAATCTTATCGTTGTGGCATATGGTGAGACTTACCTGACCCACAAAGCTAAAAGCTCAGTACACCGATCAATCTCCATAAATGTTCCAATTCGAAATGCGACTAGCTTCCTAAATAGGCGGCTATAAACTTAATCGGACTGCATATTTACCAATATCGCTGGAAAGCGTTTCGTGTCGCATGAAATCGAAAATAAAGACGCTTGTCACGTAACCACAACGAAAATGTTCCACTGTATGTATGTATACACGACGTACATATATATATATATACATATATATATATATGCAAGACTGTTTTAAGCACGAAACGTCGCGAAGTCTCATAATTTTGATCGCACGAGCTACGGCGATAAAACAGGGCGAAATTGCCAAAGCAAACACACACAGTCGGTCGACATACGCGCGTACCACCTAGCTGAGGGTTAAAATTACGCTCTGACTACAGGTCAGGCTCGAGATTCGTTTGGCAACCCTGTCATTTTCCTCGAGAGCCCTTAACGAGTCCCGGCCCTACCTTCCTCTTCATCCCTGTCACCCTCGAAAAAAAGCAACCCCTCTTCTCGAGCCAAGGTGAAATAAAAGCTGTTACACTCGGTAACGAGCTCGGAACAAGCAATAACGTCGCATGGAAATTTATTACGGTAAACACGGGCGCATCCCGAGGCCTCGTTGCTCATAGCGATCGCGCAGTAAAACGCGTTCCAAATAATTGCCCTGCTTGCCCTTTCGTACTTCTTTGCTCCCGCTGGGAAAAGACAAGAAGTAAATTTCTCTTGAAAACCTTTTCAAACTCTTTCCATACAGATCTCCTCTTCAGAATTCATTTAGGTTTTTCTTTAAGTCTCATTACGTAGTCTTTTTATACTATTTGTACAATTAAGGAATTTATTAGATTTGGATTGAATGGAAAGCTTATATATTTTCGGAATATTAGATACAATTGTATGACCACAGAATTGATGTATTGTAATCAATAACGTATAACCCCTGTTACTATCTGCCAATATTCTAGATTGCATAGAAAGAATTATAATAATAGCAATATAATCCTTTTCCCATTTCCAATATCCTAAATAATAAATCAACTAACGATCACAACTATTACAATATATTCTATATTAATCAACATTATGTTCCTTAAAATTTTACTTTTTTCATCTCAATACCGAAACGACAACTAACCATTATCAATTTTTTAAACAATATATAATACAATTTATCCTTGTTACAATTCTACGCATAGTAAAATCAATATAACAGCCAACGATAAATCAATAAATCCAACTAACAGTCCCCCATAGCTCGTCCTATTCACTGATTATCAACTGTCCCAAGTTTCAAGTAGAAAACTACCGCCACTGATCAGACCGAGCGTTACGCGGCATCGTGGTACTTCTGGTTCTACCGAAGCACTTCATAACGCATTAAGAGGCAGTTTTCTTCGTTTCATAATCGATTACGTAAAGCAACGACGAACAGTTATGGTTCCGTTTTTGCAGGGAATATTTCGTGTCCGTGGGAGGCTCGAGAAGAAATGGGTCGACGAAGTCCGTGGAAGCTGTCGAATCTCAGGTACGCTCGAAATCGATCGTTAAAAGCGAGCTCAGACGATTTTTGCCAACAATACGAGCGGCCTATAAAACCACAGCAGATACCTCTCTACCCCGCGTTTGGCTTCGTTATATTGGATTCTGCGAATCAATAAACCTCGCTTGCGTCACGACCATGCTGATCCTAATGCAACGAGCTTGCAACGCGTGTTTCAACGCTTCTGCACAGAACAGAGGAATCTTCGATTCGTTTGTTGATCGCACACGCTGTAACGAATGCTTTGCCTTCATTCGTTTTTCACATAGAATACTCGTGGTTTATTATTTCAGGTATTAATAATGGAAGTTGTAATTCTTCCATCATTGTGCTTCTTTCTATCAAATTTGAGTATTGCATTAAACAAAATATTTTTAAGTATATTCTGAAAAGTTTCTAAGAGTTTCTAACAGTAGGTAGAAATGCCACTCGTTAAAACGAATACAAATTAACGAGTACAAATTAAGATAATACATATCGTACTTGTTACTAAAACAAAATGTTTACTCATGTTGGGAACAAAGTAACTTTTATCGTATTATAGCTATGTTTAAAATGTATTAGTGTAGATAGCGTGACTAAGAAAGGTCAATGACGTGTTAAATAAAAATTTGCAATTTTCGACTGCTTTATGTTTTAAACTGTAAGGAATTTCTTAGGAAATGTCTTTTTTGAGATTATTTATAATTATCCGGAAATTTTCTTATTTTACTTAACGATGAAGTTTTCTTATTAGAAGAATCGATGAGAAAGCAACGCGTAAACATAACTTTCTATTTTTAAATCACGTGTTGTTTCAGACGTTTCGTTGAATTTGTTCAGTCATTCCCGTCATAGGAATAATATTTGTTGATTTCGTGCGAAAACGTTGAAGTTTCCATGAAATAAGCAGGCGTTTGTAAAAAAATTTGAACTGTTATCCCATCGATGAAGAGTTAAACGGTGATTACCGTGGGAAAAATTAAATCTCTGCTCTTGTATGACATCAGGAAATTTCAACTGTGAACAAAGTTCACAACGAGCCACGGGCAATATTTAAGGACTGCAACCTTTCGTCGTGAGGAAGCAAAGCTGAGAAAAACGATATGTCAAACAGAGTTCACGGATGATCACTAAAAAGAGAACACTTGTTAAATGTCACTGCTTTCACCGTCAGCTTTATAATCATACTTGACGATCCGATGAATAATGACTTTCCCTCTTACCATTTTCCCTACATTACCTATAAAAAGACCATTACTCTTATTATATCACCTTAAGAATTAAAATCCTACAACTACATACAATCTCTATCATCGTGTGTCTTGGAAATTACGTACACGTGTATCTATACTTCTTTTCATCTATATTTTTACATTCTAGAAAAAGAATTTTCAGGTTTAATATCGAATAATCTCGGTGTTTCCACGCCAGAAATTTACCAGAAATCTCACAAACAACAAAACGCTACCCATCTCAATCGAAATAAAGAGTAACATTGTACACTATAAATATTTTCCCGGGGTTAAAAATCTAAAGTTTCTAAATCTTTACGTGTATTTACTTCCACAAATTCCATTCTTCCTAAAATTCTCAGAAACTACTAACAATCACAGAATTTTTCAAACAGGCTCCAGAGATGTTTACGTAAGTACTTGCAATTTGTTATTCGTAATCCTTTCATGCAGCTAGTTTTGTCTAAAAGGAAGAGCAAAGTTACCCAAAACTGGCAGAATCTTCGAAACATATTTCCAGAGATGTTTACCTACGTCTAATTTCCTATTCAGAGTCCATTCACGTTTCGGTTTTTTTCATAAAAACGGAAACCAACGAGGCCTTCATGGACCAACCGAAAGGCGATTTATTAGCAGAACGGCGTTACGCGTTCGGAATGAAACAACGACCAACAATGGCGCGTCTCGCATTCGGCTTTCAGCGCTATTCTTGGCCAACCCGGGAGGCGATCCTGAAGTTGATGGATCGGTTGGTGACGCGCGAAAAGCGATCGTGCTTCCGCGAACTTCGTTCTCCTTCGACGTTCAAAGCAAGACGTATCGCGGCTGGAAGGGAGTGATTGCCAGAACTCTTCGTGAATTAACAAATCCAAGCTTGTAGATCAGATTAAAGGCTCGAAAAGCTCGAGATTTCTCTTTTTTCTTGCTGGAACGTCGTGGAAAATCGTTTACTACTTCTTGTTTGATTTTATTAAACAGAGAATCGCAAGTTTCCAATTTTAACGCGCTGAAGAAAAGTATACCAACGAATCGAATAAATTGTAGAGAAATCTCTTTTTCTTTCTTTATTTTCATCTTAGAATTTGAGATTATTTTAGTCGTTTTCTTTGAAAATTGTTAATGAAAACGACATGACATATAAATGACTATAAATTATTCGTTTAGAATAAACTAGAGATTTAATATTACGTTATTATTCTAGTCACGGTGTATTGCATACATAAATCATGTTAATTACAAACCATTAATTTTTGCCTTCCGAAATTTTTCTCATGAGATTTTCTTTCCGAGTTCCCCTTCGGCCTATGACGGATAAAAGAAATACATTGATATTGTATAATGTCGTTTTTCATATGTACAAATAGCATCGGAAAAAAACAAAATAGGCAAGGTATAATATACAATAAGTAGGTACATTATATTATAAATGCCTACGAACACTTTATATTACATGACAGTATACTTTTCAAGTCGTATCGTTTGTTTAAATTTAGCAAAGCGAAATTAAAAAGAACAATTTGAAACAGCGCCTAATTTCTACATTATTCGCAAAATACAAATAATCTATTACATTCTATTATATCTATATACACCTAACTAACTTTACAGAAAAACACATTACAACAGAAAATAACTTTACTCGTTTCTTCTATCCATCACATTATTTTCTTAAGACTTTTTCATTACGTTCCTCGAAACAAAAAAAGGAAGAATGCAGGAATAATTATCAGACTTTCGCTTGTGGATTCAACATAGAAAATCAGTTTCCTCCTTACAGGGATCCGGGGTTTTTACATGGAGCAAAAAACGTGAGAAATTGCACCGGAGCGTGCAAATAGTAGTCGATTCTCAGCTTGGACTAAAAGCAGACGCTGATTTACAAGGCCAATAGCGTTTATCGCGTCTAGCAAAGTCTGTAAAACAAAGCGGAGGTCCGAGACCCTTTTAAGGGACGATAGACACGCTGTTTCTCACCCTATTTCGTTCAGAAGGGAATGCGAAAGAAGTGGAAGCGATGAAAATTCGACTTTTCTCTCACTCCCTGGTAAAACGTGTCTACACGCGTTGCTTGATGGCCTAGTAAAGGCCGAATGTGTCAAGAAAATTTATTTCGATCACGAGGGTGGATGAATTGTAGCGTCAGCGAGAACTCGTCTCGTTTTTCTCCCTTCTCTGCCTGTAGAATTTGTGTTCTACGTTTCCAGCTTTCTCCGCGTTCGTTTTTCCGCGAATTTCCCGATGAATATATATGTATATACGCTTGGCCTCTATAGTGCAAAAAGAGCTCGTCGAGATTGAATTCGCATTATAGTGGAGATCGGTCGAAAGCGTAAAATGCAATTTCCCTGAAAGTGCTTCATAAATGTTGCAATTTATTTCTGTTAATTGGTACGGGAATGAGAACGCGTGAATCAATGGAATAAAAGGGACTAAGGTTGAAATACTGAATCTTTAAATCTGAAACTTAACATTCCACAATTCAAGTCCTAATTCAATCGCTTCTACATTTTCTCAGAATCCTGTCATATTCAAATCTCAAAATCTTCTATATAATTATACATGTACATAATAATATATTATATACACCTATATAAACTTCTACTTCGAACACTTAATCCATCAGTCATTAAAAAAATTGTCAAAGTAATACTATTGTACATATCGCGATTAATCAGAACAAAACGCATTAATTTTCAATAATCGTTGTTTCAACACTGTGGTAATAAAGAGACGACGAATCGTCACGTAATAATTGGCAGATGACACTAATTCCGAGGACAAGCACGATTGATTTTATACTCAACTAAACTCATCTACGCTCCGTGTGTGCACCTGACCAATCTCCTTTTTTCATCATGGCGACGTTTAATCCCATCTTTTTCCGTCGTAAAGAAATATAGCTACCGGAATTTATTGCCAGTACGAATTCTCAGCCTTCAATATCGGCATATTAATTTTCGGCTGGCGCACGAGAGACGTTCGATCGCTTCGTTAATTATTAGCCGATTTTTCACCGTCTCGAGGCTAAGACCTGCAGAAATTCATGCCGACATAACGATGTGAAGTACTGTAAGAGTTTTAGAAATATTGTGATGATCCACGCAAAATTCTCATTAGATAAATGGTTTACGCTAATTATACGTACTTAAGAATAATATGTCAAACGATCGATATTTCTTTCGACCTCGTCGTAGTCCTAGAACTTGTATGTTCTAATCTCGCTCTTCCCTCGATACATAGAAACACTTAACTTTTTAAAGAAAAACTTTATCGTAAAATTTAAAAGAGGAGATCGTGCGCGTTAACAACGATGCTTTCAGCAACGATAAGATTGAAAGTGCAAAATTCAAGTATCATTGATGTTTTCAGAAACGAACTGCTTTTAACCTGCGAGAAAAATTATCTTTTTTACGAATTACTAAGAAAGGCACAATATACTAAAATTTTAAACTAGTTTTATCAAAGATCGATAGGTGTATTTACCGTTTAGTTGATGAATAATTTACTAGAGTACAATGTTACGTATATACAGTCAACAAGACACAAACTTGACTTTTAACCTTTAACGAAAAGTTTTTCTCGAAAGGGCGATAACAATATTCGAACGAGCTTTTGTTTTTTCGTGGATACAAACGAGAGAGAGAGAGAGAGAGGGGGGGGAGAGATAGGGACAGGGATGAGATGAGAGTTCCGGTGACCAGGTCTGACTAACATGTTTTTGCCCGGACCTCGAAAGCTTTATTTGCCGAGCGAGATTTTCCAATTAAACCGTGATTAATCCGCGCGACGAATGCTTAGGGCCGAATGTTTACGGCTCAGGGGAAATAAGTTGCTGGTATACAGAGCGTGGAAAATCGATACACACAGTGAGGGCAGGGTGTAACGGGTAGGGTTTGGGTGCAGAGGAATCGACGATAATCCGATTTCGATGGACGGCACGAGTTGGATAATTCGTTTGCCTCGTGCCACTCCAAATAGAGAAAGAGAGATAGAGAGGTAGAGAAAGAGAGATAGAGAGATAGAGAAAGAGAGGTAGAGAAATAGAAGGAGAGGAGAAAGATGAGTGTGTTCTATCTTCGTCCTTCATCCCGCTATTCTGTATTTCTACCTCTGTTATCGATGGAACTATTGAATTCCGTTTTCCTCGACTCGCGTGACTCGAATCGCGAAAAAATTCGAACTGCGTAGAGAGGAAAAGCGCTTCGCGATCGTTCGAAATGACTTTACATTCTACGAAATAGTTCGAGGATAAAATTCTTCTATCGAATGGTTTCGTCGTTGCGATTTTTATTAATTACTTCTTATTGGATCTTCCGATTATCTTAACTTGGGGATTTACTTAGTCGCGATAGTTGGGAAAATAGAGAAATTGTGTTTGTGGGAAAACTAATATACGGTCATAGGTACTGTATAAAAACATGATTCTAAAGGAGAAATATGTAATGAATGATGTTAAACGATGGATATAGTACTAGAATTACATTACATATATCTAAATGTAACATGTAAGACAGCGTTATTAAATTAAAAACAGTCATTTGTATGTGCTATATAACATCCTCAAACTGGTTGCCTCGTTTGCATAATGTATAAAACATTTCGCAGCGTATTTTACGAGCGAATAAAGGTGTTTAAGTTGGCGATTCCCTAATAATTAAACAGTGTCTCCAAGAACTAGAAATTATTTTGCAATGTTTTCCTTGCGTAAAGAAAGAAACGAAAGATCACCTATACCCAGACGATGTTGTCACTCTCACGAACTTGATATACTCAATGCTTCATTCATGGATCATTCAAAGTAATAATTTCATTATATGAGAATAATACTAATAATAATAATGAGAATTATATACATTCTAATTTACAAACTGTATTCAATGATTTAATCATTTTGAGTATCAACCTTACAAATACTATGAGTAGTAAAAATTTAGAAAACGATTATAATGTACTTATAAATAACTGGATTATTACTTTAATTACACCTTCTATTATAATAAATAACTAAAAAAGAGTCTAATAGAAACCATCACTTAAACGAAAACAAAAGCTTTCTGGTTTTACGTTTTATTATAATCCAACAGGCAATTTCAATCAATTAATTCGTCAAACGCGAGTCGCTGACGCGATGCGCCATCTCGTATAGCCAGCGGCGACCTTGCTATTATTGTCACACTATTTTCATAAGCAGCTCGGGCAAATCTGACGTAAATAAATGCGTAAATACCTCTATACCGCATTTTAACCCATTAATTAATTAACGCGCCTAATCTGCTAATTCGTTTGATACACACACACACACACACACGCACACGATTCCTAAGCGCGAATGGAAATCGTCATTTCCGCAGTAGGAAAAGCATGTTCCAGACAGCGTTACGACCTCAACGTAATTTGTCGTAATAGGCATGTTTGTTTGATGTAATACCAAGAGACTGAGTCACTACGATCGTTCCAGATCGCGAGCGACCTTGAAGAAAAGCGAAACGCCTCGCATCGACTGACGACGAATACAATTTCTAGATCGATGTGTCGAACCAATGTTATTATTTACCTTTTAAACGAAGCTGCATTGCAACGGACGATTCGGATTGTCGTCACAATATTCTCACACCATAACTCTACCTTTAGCGTAGAAGCACAACTTTGGTATCTACTCGAACGATAATCTCATTTGTTAATATACCAATAAACTAAATATCCTATTCTCCAATCGCATATAAATGACATTTTTTAAAACGATTTTGCAGTCAGTTATAGAAGTCTATATACGTATACTTAATGAATTCTTTGTACATGTATTATTTACTGAAAGAAATTAGAAACGTATTTTGCATTAGGACCATTAAAACTCACAAGCAGTGCCTTATTAAAGTATTTGGTCACTTACAGAAATCTTTTACTAAACGTATTATGCGTCTTATATAAAACATTTTAAAATTTCAGTAGCATTATGTATAATGGAACACGTTTATTATATTAATAAAATTTGAAACAAATGGGAAATATACGTACGTATACATAGAAGAATATAATCATAGTATTTGAACGGTCAGTTATTTATTATACTAGTAAACTAAAAAATATTTACTGAGATCGCTCTTAGCACTAATTATATGCTGAAGACCGTTATGTTGCATAGTACGTTTTAAACTAAATATATATTTACAGCAAATATTTTGCAACTTTTATATACACTTCTAGATTCGTTTCAAATTTTACAAATAGAATTATGATAGTCATGTCTCATTATAGTGTTAATGAAACTTTAGAACGTTTCGTATGATGCATGTAATATATTCATCAAAATTTTCTATGTTAATATTTTTTGTGTTTCGAATATTGTCAAATGTCCTCCTTAAATGTCAAATTGATCGACTCTTTCTTACTTCTTTAATTTCATTACATAAATACACGATTAATATACAATTCTTGAGAAACAAATAGTTAATTTTCATACGTCGAGATAAATTTAGAAAGCAATGTTTGTAAGTTCATCAATATGTCTTCTGAATGGCTCATGTAACATATAACAAAGTCCTTAAATCCGATTAATATAAAATATGGAACAAAAAGATTTTTAGAACTAACCTTCTAATTAAAAGAGTGTAGGCAGGCTTTTCTAAGACATTACACATCACTGTCACCTTTTTTTATTAATTTAAGAAATAAAGACTGAGACGTAGATCGTAAAACCGAAACGAAACATACATATATTTTAGTGTCATCTTAAACGGTGATTGGTCAAGGTAGTTAGTTCGATATATCGAGCTTCGTGGTGGTTGCGATAATCGAAGGATCAAAGGCGCGATTACTGCGCCACAGACGCGGCAGAAATGCTCTTGAACCGTTACGAAGTGGAATCGTGCTCCGATCGCGTGACACATTACGGAATTCGCACCGTGACGGGTTCCGCGCATAAATTATCTGACCGTGTGACGCGTGTGTACACAGAGCATGGAAAAAAGAAAAAAAGAAGCAGAGTGGCGAGCTCACGCGAGCTACGGTTCCGTTTCGCGATCATGATCAAGAAACGTCTAGAGTTGTCTCGAATGAAGAAGAGTTCGATACTCACGTGTCTTTGTTGGGTCAGCAAACACTATTCTCGTCCCTCGAATGAAGCACGAAAGTACGAAATGACGTCAGTGGAAGATCACTAGTTCCGTAATACCCTCGGAATATCCTCCTCGTTGCGTATCCACAGTCCTCTTCTCACCGTGCTCCTGAGTTCTCCTGCAAGGTACGATCACGAAATATTCCTTGCTGTCACACTGCTTTACAGATCGTGTAGCTCCAAAAGGTAGAACAAGCTGTCACTCGCGCAATCGATTCTCACTTTTGGTGAAACGATGTTACGTTGAGAAATAAGGTTATGGTACACGACCGTTTCGTATCGCTACACGGGTTACGTATAAAAGTAAAAAAAAGAAAGACGCGGAGATTATGGGAAGAAAGGAAAACGATCGGAGCAGTAACGATGTTACCGTACTGCTTCCCCTTTCTTCACTATCTTTTCTATCGATATTCGGTCGTGTTACTCGCTGCAACGACGTTCGCGGTGTGTGTCGTGTCAGTTCTCGAACGCAGCACTGAGGAAAGAACTCGTCCTTTGCGCGCGCGCGTTACTGTACACGCGTATATCTATATACATATATGTATATAGAGACAGATATAGATATTGTAGACAACACGCGTGCCCCTGTAATGTCCTTCGTTCCGTTTTCCTTTTCCTTCTTTTCTTCGATCAGAGCAGTTATCGTTCCGCGAATCCACACGAACAGTCACTCGCGAGTGCCGCTGCGAGACTGGAACGCGGGGAAACATGTGCGGCCTCTTACATACCGCTGTGGACGAAGGGGGAGTCGGGGAGGGGAGTAGGGGGAGCCACCAACGAACGAGACGAGCGGTGGGGGACGATCCCACTCCTCGAACAACGAGTGGGGTAACTGGCAAGGACGCGAGACCTCGACATGTCGCGGTCGCTCGACGTACTACTTTTTTCCTAACACTCCTGCTTGCTTTCCTCCCGATCACATTGATAAGGGAAGTTATCGGGTGCCGCTCTCTTCTCTCGAGACCTAAAATTGAATAACCGAAAAAAAGAAAGAAGGTTGTTCCATTTGGGTCGCGTTTCTGATCTGTGCAAACGTATACGAAAATCATTGCAAACGTTAAAGATAGTAAAAGAAGTAAGGTGAGAGCTTGTTCCTTTTGGAGCTGGTTAACTATATTTAGAGCCTCGTTTTCTATCCGTTGTTGAAATGTATCGAGCAAAATAGAGTAATACCTATGTACAATGTCTACTATTAGATGAAAGTGAGCTTTTTTGTTATCTACTCGTAAATATAAATCATTAGCAATTTTTAATTATCGCTACTGCCTTTCGTACTTAAACCTTTTTGTAATCTCGTCGTTATCCATGGATCTATTACACGAGCTCTAAACGAGCCTAGTTTACTTATCTGTCATTAACGATGCACGGGATCACGAAAGATTTAAGAGGTTAATATCATTTAACCAATTTATTTTTATTAAACTGTTCGTGAAGATAAGGGACTTAAATCTTCCAAATTTCCTCATGTATATGACATATTAAATATATCGCTCGGCCAAAGAGAGATGTTCACGAAGGAACACCTCGATGTCGGAGTATCATTTAATCATGTCTAGATAGGAAGACCTTGATTCACTTACGCGTAAGCACGAACCGACAAACCGAACGTGCAGGAAGCCCGCTATCTAAAGACAATCGCGACAAATCGCAAGGTAGATTTGTATCGCAACTTCCGCGATGAGGTAAGACCGGCGAGACGTAATCGCGATTATAAAGTCGTGTCGGCCGTCGGCCATGGCTCGGGGAGGAATCCATTTTTCTCTCCGCGTAACGCAGAAGAGAAGCAGGATGATTGCGATGCAAGTTATTGTAAATCGCTCATAAGGATTGGACAATCGCTTCTCGATTCGACACGTTCGCTTGCATGGTCATTGTTGCGAGTATTTGAACATTTATTCATTTTAGTTTTACACTTTATTACAATTATCTGATGGAATGTTTGATAGCAAGTAAATGGTATTTCGAATGAATTATCTTAAATCAGTATCCGTTGTTTGCGACAACTGCGTCGTCTTTTACGTATAAATGTTATTGAATTGATTAACGGTTCAAGTATATTTAAGACAAGTGGAGTCTAGATTATTTAGTTACAATATTCTGAAGATCACAATCGGTCGATCGTAATGGTATTGAGGCGATAGATATTCGATATGTGGGTCAGAGAACAATATTTTAAATCAAAGCAACAGGTTACATAATGAATAAATTCAAGAGAGTAGTGGTAGAATAGGTTACATAAGTTTGCAATAAAAATATCAAAGTTGCGTGTTAAGGTAGCGAAAAAGAAAAGTGGTTTTGTGAGTTTCCAGAAACATTCATAAAACCGGTAGTTGGTAATATGTAACAGTAAAAGTAGCTATTCTCTTTCAGAAACAGGACACGCAATTTGGTTACTCCATTGAATGAATCATACTTGACTCACAAAAATGGTGACTCCCCTACAACTGAGGATATTTGACTCATTCTTCAGAATCTTCTAGAAACTCTACTCTCCATTTAAATACTATATCGCATCACTTATACCTCAAAATGTTTCACACTTCAAATTGTGACAAATTATTGCAACAAAACGATACACAAAGATTCAACAGTGAAGTTCTACGTAATCTCCAGCGCCAAATTTGAACATTCTGCACGACAAGAAGATGTTTGCTACTCGCAGCGTGTATTTATATCAGAAGCCCAGCGTAACGTTTTTAAAGAATGCCCCCTTTGTATTTGCCATTCGTGGTATAGAATAAAATGTGTCACGCATACACGAACAGGGATGATAGAAAGAGCACGCACGAGCGCACCCTTCGTACAAGGCTCGGGCACGTGGAAAGTTCAACAGGAAGGAAACATCAGAAACGCACACCACACATACACCCTTCATCTCTCCATTTCACTTTTCCTTTCACGCGTGCCTTTTAAAGGTCCCATGGAAAGCAGCACGCGCTCAGTAAATAAAGGCCAGGGCACATTGCACTGTTCGTCGACTCGTTTCTGAAGCGTTTAAGGACTCTCTACGGCTATCTGCGGCGTTATCTGCGGTTTCTACTGCTTTCTCGCCCACCCATCAGCTAGCCACCCCTTATGTCTTCCTCTTTCTTCTACCAGGCTACCCCTCAACCACCCTTTCCCAGTTCCGTGCTCCATTGAATTCGATTTAGTTTCTTCTCCGGCACTATCGATCGGTGCCGCATATTTGTTCTTTTTTCTTATCGTTCATCCCGTTTCTCTTATCAATTTTTCTTTAGAAACCCCTTCTTCCACCCGGCGTACCGCTGACTGCGAAAGGCACCCCCGCTCGATCCAGTTACACCCTCGTTTGCACATCCGTACGGTCCTAGCCCCTGTTGACTTTCCTTTTAGCCGTATTTACGGATCCCTTACTTGTTTCTCCCGCTGCTCGATATAATTTTATTTGCAACCACTCTCACCGTGTTTGCGATCCCTGCCTTGCCAAGTATCTGGTGCGAATCACCGGTATCCTCCAAATCACTCTCCTTCCACGTTTCTTCCTTCGCTACAAGATTCGTTTTATTTGCTAGCGTTTGAAAGATCGAAAAGGTGAGAACCGTATTGGGGAGAATGCTTTTTCAGTTTCAATGTCAGAGCTAGTGTAGTAAAACACGGTTTATAATTTTGGGAATGGAGGATTCCATTTGTAGCTTTTCCGACAAATAATTCGTACATAGAGGGTAAGATATTATATATGTTACATATGTAGTATTGTTAGTTATTGGGATAAGTTATACGGACGCACTTCTCAATCGAAAGCATCGCCAATATAATAATATTATTGTGGACCCGTCATTGGTATAGAGTTTGGCGATGGTTTATCAAAAGCGGTGCTCGCATAATCCATCAATTTTAGTTTAGAAAGAAAATAGTAGAGGGAAGATTTACACAAGCGATTAAAGTATCCAATTGTTAACATATCAGACATGAATTTTAGTCTATCATCATTTTCCACTTGAAACAGTGATTTCAGAACGATTGACTTTTTCCAGTCCACTTGAAAAAATATTTCCTCTTCATACATTTGTCCCTAATTACTTACTTTAACCTTTGATTGAATGAATCTCTTAAACATTAATCACAAAGATCCATTGTACAGAAATGGCCAAAAAGAAGAGAGAAGAACAGAATTAGATAAGATATTATATTAAATAGATATTCTGTCTTGCATCAGTTGCATATCTATTCATAGAAACTTGAATATTTCTGCCCTGTAATCACTAACCCCTGTATTAGGACATAATTCTCACCGATTTTCTCTTATGAGATAAACCAGTCGTTCAACCACCATCAAAATTGATCCACCATTCCCCAAGCGGACGTAGTTAAATATACGACAGCCAGGCTGTCTTTTATAGCTTCATATTTTAACCTTTCCCGGGGCATACTCCCCCTTCCCTGTGTGCCTTCCTTCCGGTTTCTACGGCAGTTCCACGCTCGGGACGCTCTCGCTCGGTTTTCCTTTCCTTTGTTGCATCAGTAAACAGGTTAGCCAATTTTTCTGACGCAGGAAGCAGGAACGTGAGAGAAGCACTGGTATAAGAATGTATAGCAGGAGGAGAGAAGGCGAGCAGTTGCTTTAGATGTGCAACGTTTTACGTACTACATGCTCTAGCGTGCACCGGCGTACAATACACATGTACGTGTCGCGCATATTGTTCGAGCAGGTTTTTCGACCGAGATTAAGAGCGAGCATGTAGCTCGCGACTCTGTCCGGCCTAAGTATGCCAAGGATTACCGGTATGAACTTTTACGTTACAGCCCGCGAACGCAATAATCCGATAATACGTGCCGCGAACAGGAAACCAACCGTACCGTCTTACGCTGATACTACCCATGGTGACAGATTAACAGGGAGCAGTCCGAAAGTCACCTCAGGACTTGGCTTCTTGGTAACGAGAAATGTATAGTGTTTCAAAAATTAGAGGCTCATTTTTTCTCAAGGAATTCCACTTTGGAACAATTTTTGGGATTATCGGGTGATTTGTCGAATTTTTGACCAACCTACTGATATTGTGGATGTAATGAAAGATATTGGATTATTTGAAATAATTTGGTATTATTCGTTAGTATACTACGGATAATTTAAGCAAATAAGGAAAAGATTCGTATATTTACTTTCTTATTATAAACTGCAACGATAGAAGCATTTTCAGCAAGGAGATATTCATACAATTTTATAAATATTCGTACGAATTTTAATTTACGTCGGTGTAGAATATACACGTTTAGCAGGATGTTTGGAGGAAAATAACTTTAACAGTTTTGAATAAAATCCCTTCGGTTTGCCAATCAGTTGTAGTAAAATGATCGAATAACGAGATTAGTTGATTACGATTGTAAATGAATTAATTGCAAATAACATACGTAATTGCATTAACATTTCCTACAGATGTAACTGCGGACCACCGGTTTGAGTAACGTATAGCATCGCGATACGATCTGAGCAAACATTAGCTGGTTGCGAGACGAGCAACGGAAAAGTTCGTTTCCTTGATGCAACCGCGTTGTGCGTGAAAGAAACGGAAATAATTCGTTCTCCGATTGCCACGATTATTTTCACCTTGAACACGTCCAGCAATTAATCTGCAAGCGTTACAAGCACTTAACTTACGATCACGTAGAAATCGATCCACTGATGAATAAATACGAACGAGATAACTATTAAGCATCATAATCAAAGTTCTCATTAAAGTATCAAGCTATAATTTATCATAATTTCTTGAGGTTTCATATAATTGTAGACCCTATCGTAGATGGGAGAATTAATAATAGGAGAATAAAAAAATTAATCCTTCGAATTATTTTCCATAGCCGCGATCTTAAAAAATGGATTAAGGTGGAATGTTAATTAAGAAATGTAATTTAATGACATAAGTTGATCGTAAAAGACGAGTCAACTACTCTCGTCACTCGTCGTAAAAAGGAGAGAAAATAATTAACGAATTAATTGACAATGTTGCTACTCGATAAAGAAGAAGGACAGAAAGAGAAACACAAAAAAGATAGAAAAAGACAAAAGGCAGGAAGAACAGTTGTACGCTTCCGCGTAACTAATGTTAGAGGAAATTAAGTGTTCGTAGACGTATGTAATCGTTCGCGTAAAAATTTATGCAACTTCAGTACGCCGGTAAATCGTGACTTGATTAATAGCCACCGATAACCGGGCCGATAATCGTGTTTGTCTTTTATACGAAGGCGCCAGGCTGCTAGCCAGTTTCTATTTTCCAGAGGTAAGCTTTTCGTGGTCACGGCCAACCAGCTGAAAACACTCGTATTAGTATTCGCTCGCCTGTTCGCTCGTTCGTCGTTATTTTGCGTAACAAGCTAACGTTCTTCCAGCACCGTTTTACGGCTGACCTCGTGGCACGTGTATGAACAGAATTGAACTATGTAGTGAGCTATTGCGATCGAGCCGTAAAACTTCCTACCAAGCGATACGAATTCTATTTTCCATCTTAATTTCCGTTTTCTACATACGGTTATCTGGTTTAATCGAGATTAATAGACTTATCGAAGCAGTTCATTTATTACATAATATAATTTCATTTTGTGAAATACGGTTACAGGAGAAGTCATACAGAATTTTATGATAATCCGCGGTGATGATTTGTGACCAGTTTTCTTAGCAAAGTTTTATTTGTGAGATTCTCGAGATTCGTGAATGAAATATTTCTTGAAGAGAGATATTTATGTTCTTTCAAAGAAATCAAAAATATTGGAAAATGTTTTACAGAAGTCTCTTCATTCATTTACAATATCGTACTGGCTAAACTAATAAAAATGCGGAAATCTGGATATTATAAATAATATACATACAACAATATAATAATATATAATGTATAATATTAAAATGTATATAATTAGACAATAAAATAGATGCAAGTAATTCTGACAAACGAACTGAAATTATTTCTTCCTCGTACATTTCAGATGTATTTTTAATTTAAAACGCAGTGTATTCGTCGAATATTTAAGTCATAATATTTTGTTCCAAAATACAATAATATCAGTCTGCATAAAAACAATACACATTTTAGCAAATTGATAAAACAAAATGCTCCTATTTATATGCTGTAACACTCCTATTTATACAGTGTACATGCTAATTTTTGTTTTATTATTCTAACATACGCAAATTTAATATTATAAATATACTTGCTTATATTATCTAATCTAATCTTTGAATAAATTTTTCCGATCTTCTCAATATTTTCAAAAAAACAGAAACGTCTTTTCTTAGTTCACATTCATTTCAAATCGATGTTACAACAATCGATATCGAGGTTCGCCGTTCGAGCTGCGATCGTTTTCGCAAAGGATAAACAATTCCTGAATATCGCGATTCGTTCCGGTGAGTCGAGGAAAAATCCACGTTCAATTCACTCTCTTTCGTTGCCGAGGAATTTGATGAAACGTACGTGTCCTTCTCAGATCTTGGCGTGCTTGCGATAAAAATACGGTTTTGTGAAAATTCGTGGCAAGAAACGACGGGAAAGACATTCCGATCGAGCGAAGTCAAATATTTGCGCGAGATGTGCGCGAGCTCAGGCGAATGCGATAACGTGAGTTCGCGCGTGCGAACATCGTATTTCCACGTGTATGCATATTCATAGTTTGCCAGGAAACGAGAATAGTGACGACCGAACCTTATTTTATAAGCAATTATTTATTTCTTTTTTTCTATTTAAAGACGTCAGTATTATACGGAAGAAATCTCAATTTACTGCATCCAACTCACATAATAATAAGCACAAATAAATTTCAATAGACTTTCCCTGTTCACAATTCTCTTTCAAGTATAATATTAACAGGATATTCCAATGTTTGTGATAATAGAAAATGTATTTAAATAGGATTTACACCAGCAAATCAATAATTTTATACCTTATATACATATATATATGTATGTGCATACATAATATCACGAAAATGTTCGAAAGTTTATGCAAATTTTCTATGAATACATCGTGTGTATTATAAATATTTTGAAATTTTATTAGCTAGTTCCGAAAGCTCAATATTGTGAGTATATTTACAGATATCATAAATATTATCCAACATCTTTTTAAAAATTTCTTCTTGACGTTTCGATCAAGTTTTTGAATCTTTCTTTGATTTCATGATAAGATTAGGTCTTTTAGTGAGTGTCATTATTAAGCCTCCATGGAACAATATCTATAATACCTTGTTTGTTTCTATGTTCACGTATGATCAATATTGTTTGCCATCGCGTGAAAAAATCGATAGTGTTATTATAAAAGTAAACACCTCCACGAGGGAACGTTTCCACATGGTATTGCGGGTAAATTCTATCGAAACACAAGTGTACAACACAAACTCTAACACTGTTGATCGATACGCGTATCTTATCTGAAGAACTCGTTTCACTGTATCGATTCGAACGATCTAATTCGATTGACGTCTCTTCTATAGAATTTCCTATACATCGTTGAACAATGGCGTAATTGAAAACTGTATCTCGAATATCGTATAACTGTATCTCAGACTGACATTTTTAAATCATTTCTTTATTATTGAATATTTAGTGCTTAGATAAAAATGAAATGGTGTAGGTACGCACATCCATAACATAGTGGAAATTAAAGCCACAAGGAAATTACTCACATGAACGATTTTATTGTATTATATATGTAAATTGAAATTTTTCAAATGATAAACTGCGATTTTTTGAAATTGAAAAGGCATTTAAATTTTCCAAATGTGAAACTGAGATTCCAAGTTTAAATGAAATAGAACTAACTTTTCCAAACATAGATATGTGACTCCAAATTTCCATTCGATGGTATAAGATACGACGCTCGCGTAGCATTCCAGCAGCATGAATTTGTCGAAATGGAAACTCGAAACGACAGGAGTGCAAAAATTCTCGCGAATGCAGAATTCAGTCATTCGTCAGCCGTTCGGGCTTTTTCGCGGCGATAAGCGAAGACCGCTGGCGATAGCGCAAAGCTTTTATCAGCGACCTACACAGACCAGTCACGACCGTGAAATTGCACATCACGAACAAAGCCATAACGTGCGCGCGCTCGCGTCAAAAAGTCCACCAGTTCCGGTTTTTCCCCGTTGAAAAACAATTTCCATTTTTCCCAGTTCCTTCATGGCCCCTGATTTTATCTTATCGATTGGGAAATACTGCACTATATATGTTGTAATTGCAACTAATTACGAATTCAACGAGCAAACGCCGACAAATACCCGTGAGCTATGTGCTGCTTATTTATCGCATTGCTATATAATTAATTATGATTTAAACGCTGCGTAACAAACACATGAATTGGTCATGACACGGAACATTGGGGATCAAATATGGATGTCGGTTCATATCACGAAAATGACGTTCTAACGTTGCGCGCTATAATATTGGGACCAGATTTTGATTCGAACTTTCTATATGTTTTTTATCGTTATGGTTGTGTTACCTAAGCTAAGTTAGATTTTCTGCAATATCTTTTTTAAGGAATGAATGACTATTGTTTAAAATAATCACTCGAGTAAAATATCTGTTGGTTTCCTTGATCTGTCTAATATGCTACTCTTACGATTGCAAATCATGGTATGCACGTTGGTGGATTATGCAATGTTCTAGAAAAGCGTGTATTTGCAATAATACGGTAATAAGCACTGCTTCTAATTATTAATGTGTGACTAATGTTTACTTTGTGATAAAATACATACGAAATTTTCTATCACAAATTCATAAGTCATTCTTAATACCTATGGTCAGTGATGTAATGGATGTTGATAGAAAAGGTTATGATCTTTGCTATTTACGCTGTTGATTTCATACCGAAATCGTAAGATGACAAGGTCGATTTTGGGAAATTTCATTGACAGTATCGAGCTAAATAAAAGCGTGACGTACTATGAGATACTATTGCCATACCAACAGCAACGTTATTTCTCGGTCATTCGACGAGGAATGAATCGTGACCTCATCCTCTCAAGACGAAGTAATTAGTCAATACTCTATTATTCAATTCGCTTGGGTTAATCCAAATGCGGGTTAATCGAGATGTTTACACAATGGGATTAATTAATCCTCGATGGAATTATAATTAACACGCACTACAAACACTGAGGTACTCTCGTTAAATGTCAAATTCACAGTTTAGGTTAGATGGAAAATTGACCCGACAAAATATCTACCAGAAGCTGAAAAAATACCAAGTAACGAAACGGAAGAAAAAGCCAAAGTTCATATACTGTCTTAAAAATCCATCAAAATTGCCTATTTGAACATTTTCTATATATAAAAGTTCGCATAATTCAGTATCATCTAATCTTAACTACAATCCTGAAAACAACCCACAACTTAGAAATGTCGATTCTTTCGAAATATTTCATGTACGCGAAGAGCTATATTTGAAAATCCAGTCTTAAGTACAATACTCAAAAACAAACCAAAACTAGAAACATCGATTCTTTGAAAAAAAAAGAATTCATTGAAATCTCACGCGAGGAAATTTATTCAGAAATTTTCCACTGACACCGAGTCCTACGACCTTATATGATCCGACTTCAAGCGATGAAGCAGCAATTTTTCATTCGAAAGCCACCACGCGTCGCATCAAAACTAATATGACGCGGCCGACGACACGTGACCAGTCAGATTAATGATCGTACGACAGCCGGTTAACTCCGTTGCGTAATTCGGTGCGGAGCACGAGCCTACCATGCCGTGCACAGCCATTCACGAAGAAGTGGTTCTGGTTTAAGGTGGATCCGCAGCGAACCGAAGCGGTGGCAGTAGCGCGCGTATGTACGCCGGTGAACCGGTTCACTCGATTTCATTCATTTGCCGGATAATCGTTGTGTTCCTGTTTGCGGCTCAGGGACATACCGACGCACGAGTGCACGCACTCAAGGTCTCGGGTTTCGTACTCGAGAGTCGAGCTTTCGCCTACCTCGTCTCGTACTGCAGCCGCTGTTTCTACTGCTGCAGCTGGTGGCTAGTCTTTGCCATTTCTCCGTTTCTACTTGCTGTTGCTGACATGGAAAGTGATACGAGGCGTGTGAAAGTCAGACATGACGCTATGCTGTTCCGTTAGAACGCACAGATTCGAAGGAACTGAAGAAGATGTCTTTCTTCTTTTTAATACTTTCGTAATTCCATTCAACTTTATAGAAGGCATTTAAAAGTCTAGCGAGTCGATTTTGGATAAATTTTTCAATTTTAGTATGTGGGTCCTTTTGCACGATTGGCACATTGGTAGAATATTAATAATAGTATTTTATGCAATTTTCTTATTAAAATTAGAAAATTAGAACGAGTTTAGATATTATTAACTTGAGATGTATAAATAGGTTATGAATGTTTATAGTCTAATTTTAGACTGAGAATGATTAAGCAAATATATTTCTTTCTAGATACTGAAAAGAAACTGAAGTTAAATGGAATATTTCCTGAACGTAATGTATGTTTCACGCTTGATTTTATATATTTTTGCGTCTATATCTACTCTTGAACATTTTTGTATATTTACTTCGCGTGGCAACATATTTATACGTCTCAAATAAATAACAAGTTTGTTCGTATAATAATAATTGATAAACTGACTATGATAAACAGCTTCGAAACCAAGTAACAGTCCATAAGTCAGTTAATTTTCCTATTCGATTTAAAATGGTAGTATTATTTACACAGTAGAAATATATACTCTACAACTCATAATTTCTTGATTTATTAATATCAGTGCTTAACGATTTATTTAAATAAGTTGATCATTTTAGCTTTTGTGTGATTCATGTGAATTTTGATAAAATATTTGTTATGAATTAAAGATCTATTGCACATATTAGATATCAGTTTTATGTTACCGAATATTTTTTCCGATTTTCTTGAATTTTTGAATACAATACTGAAATAGTATATATATTATAGAACATATCATAATAAGCTGTAATAATAAACTACTGAGAATGTACGTATAGGAAGCGAAAAGCCTGCTCAGTTTTCTATTTTGGAAAGTATATACGCGTTAAACTGTTTATTATTGTTTTAATGTCGTACCGACTATCTTAGTTATTAGCGATAATTACCACTTGTTACAAACTACCGTAGCACAACAGTTCAATTTAAATTTATGTAACTTCGTAATTTATGTACTTGCAATTCATTATTCGATATTCAAATATCAAATATCGATATTTAAATTATTATTTATAATGTTAATGCTTTGCACATAACATAATAAAATTAAAGAAAAATAAAACACTAATTAAAGAATAATAATTGCTTATACTCTCGTAGCCAATGAAGTTCAAAAGGAAATCAGAATTATAACAGAAATCGAAAATAACTCTATTTGGCCGATTCTACTATCATCCTCTTCAAATTGATAACTTCCTGATTCAAACGAATCTTTCCCAACATCTTTATCTACGTGTACCAATTTTTGGACGATTGTCAACATCATTTAGAAATACTCCTATTACAAATGGAAAGCTGCCTGTTATGAATGAACGTCATTTTACTTCGTATCTTGGTTCCTGATCAATTACTTTAAACGAGGCCTCGCCTGCCTTCGTCGAACTTTCCACAATCTCGATCGAATGATATGTTAAAATATTCTTTATTTTCAACGTAGTCAGTTAAAAGATTTGCCAATGGTAAGAATCCATCACACACATCTACAAAACGCAAATTCGGATCTCGATTTCCGGGTCACGAAGCTTCATAAACAAGCGATCACACGCGGCAATGTTGAAATCAGCAATCTCATTGAATACACGTCACGATCTTGAATTACGTGTCACTTTCATTAAAAGGACTACGATGTCAGGCGCAGTGCCATTTATAAGTATTTAAACAGCTGATAATTCGATAAGAAACATAATTCGATCAGAAGATCGATAACTTTTGTTATATCTTCAAAATTAAGATTAAACAACGTTTCTCTACCATTAGTTTTTTACCTCTTGCCATATGTGAGATCGAAAACTCTGTTAAATTTCACTGAAATACGAAATATATTTACATAACTCCAATTCCATGTTATCTATAATGAATGACATTTCGTAAAATCTATATAAACACTTACAGTACGACTGAAAATACAGTTCTCGATCGTTCTAAAATGTCAACATTGAACGGACACACTTAAAGTCACTTAACTCAGAAATGCACTTAGCGCAGGATCAATGTTCATCCACCTATTACTTTTTTATTTATACTAATTAGTATTAATTACTGTTTTTGTCAATATCTAATAATTTTATGCTGTTCGTTTGAGATAGGATCAGAGGTTAAAATTAAATGAAAATGTTTCATTCTTGAAATGTATTTTATATCTATATCTAAAATGACTTGGAAATATCGAAGTACTTATGGGCGATAGCGTTATCCTGGGACAATAAATCGAACCTTTGAGAAAAGTCCGGTGGAACGCAACTGCACGATAGATCAACAACGTGACGCTGCCACTGCAAATTTATCGGTGTCATAATCGATATTTTTACCGTTACATAAAACGCTTCCGAGGTTGTTTTCTTCGTGACACGGCTGTCATGCGTTACATAAATCTATCGTGGAAGGCTGTTCTCGTGCGTGGACTTCCTATTTCTCCGCTTTCTACGGCTCGCGGGCTAAAACCACGCGAAAGAACGCCCTCGGGAATGCGCGTCGTCGCGACGCTCTAACGCCATACAAAAAGCTGTTCGGAGCTAAGCCAAAAGAATGAGTATGTACCTATCGAATAATGGAATGCTGGAGGATGATGTGGCTAGAAAATGTTATTT
Source organism: Bombus vancouverensis nearcticus (assembly GCF_051014615.1). Taxonomy (NCBI): domain Eukaryota; kingdom Metazoa; phylum Arthropoda; class Insecta; order Hymenoptera; family Apidae; genus Bombus; species Bombus vancouverensis. The sequence continues at coordinate 9,935,846 of NC_134913.1, read as the reverse complement.
TAACCGATGAAATTAAATATAATTTAATTGTTATAATTATATTAAAATATTATTATAAATGTATAAATAATTTCAATTTTAATATTGCTCGGATATTACTCATCGGTTAATATTAGAACTACCAATCAAACTGGTCAATTCGTAATTATTCACAGAAATTTTAGGTGTAGAATTTATTTTAATGCATATGTGGCGATTTAAATTGATTTTTGTAAAGTATAATATATAGACAAGCTATTGTATTATATGTATATTATTCATGTACCTCTTATTTCAATCTCTCTTCTGTTAATTTAATTATAGCCTTCGATGATTTTAATGCTAAATTAAATTTCATCCTATCGTGGATTTAATTATTATGATTTAGTACATTCGAGAGATCTTATTGCAGGATAATGTCATTCCCAGGAAATGATACATTTTAGATACTCTGATAATTCTGATTGTAGACGGCTCATGTTTTATTTCGCTTGTAAGTCAATGTTAATTTTCTCTATTATACTTCCTTACCATTTCATTTCTTCCATTTAATTTTATTACCGTGATAGTTCTTTATGTATTGATTTCTCAATAGAACACCGCGCTACATAAAATCTATCCTGCTTTCTCTTCTCTAAATAAAAAAATCACGAATTAGTCATCGCATATGATTTCTGTGCGTAAAATTTGCAAGGAATTCTTATATCATAATCTATATTTTTTCCACCTCTTTACGTAAACGTCTTCTAAATTGTTTTCATAAAACACGAGAGCATTATGCATAATCGATGGTCGAAAAGTCGCGCTGACGTTACATGCCGCTTCAGATATTCTTTTTCTTTAACAGTTCGTTTCGTAACAAATCGTACAAGCGTGAAATGGTATTTCGTATTGTAAACATGGCATACGTCAGAGAAACGATTATTTGCTACAAGGAAACATGTCGCGACCGCTTAACATGACGAATAACGTTCTTGCACGTTAAATGCATGAGACTTCCCCTTCGTTCGTTTTCTAGCATGGTCATGAATCGCTAATCTCTTCGATATTTCGTCCTCAAACGTAGAACTCAAAAGTCCACGATGCGACTATTGTGATGCAAATGTGTTGAAAGCAGTTTGAGAAAAGTGTCATTCAAATTGAAATCTGACTTGCGAAATATTATCTTCAGATGAAAGATAAGAAATATATTTAGAAATTTCGCATTATAATCTGAATTATAAGATCTTCCTTGAAAAAAGGAGACCCATAAAAACGTATCCACATAAACGATGAATAATCAATTTCTATGAATAAAAGGACCTTCGAGGCAGTGTCCGAGTTTTTAGAAACGACAGTTTCACATTTACCTAGCCGTTTCCAAGATTTAAAATTTCCAAGCGAATCGAGTGGGTACACGAGTGAGCGTTCGTTTGCTCGACTATGATCATCATGAGACCTTCATTGCGGAACATTCATTCTTCTTTACCAATTAATCTTCTGTATTTCACTTTTAATATATGGTATTCTGTATGATATGTAATATACAGGGTGGTTGGTAACTGGTGGTACAAGCGAAAAGGGGGGTGATTCTACGCGAAAAAAGAAGTCGAAAATATGGAATAAATTTTTTTTTAATTTTTTCTTTTTTTAATTTTTCCATCGAGACATGATAAAGTGCACGCGTACCGAGCGAAAATTCAAAGTTGATTTTCTCGAAAACAAAGCCTCAAACGAAAAACTTTTATTCTATATTTTCGACTTCTTTTTTCGCATAGAATCACCCCCTTTCCTTGTACCACCAGTTACCAACCACCCTGTATATATAACTTTATTCTGTTCATTTAATGGTAATTTTAACGTGATCATTTACGTGACGTGGAACGTATTCAGGAAAGTCCTCTATCAGATAATATACTACTCGCGAAAGTCGAAACGTACTAGACCCGTTTAAATTGCAAATTTCGAATTTCCTAGAATAGGACGCGATAAGTTTATCGACGATTGCGCATGGAAAGAAACAGAAGCCAATTGGTTATTCTTCTCTTTCGTTTTTGTTGCCTCTTTCCCTCCCTTGTACGTGTCTTGTCACCACTGCCTTTACATTGCTAATTACATCACGGGAAACGGTATTTCTTTCTCATTAATATCTCCTCTACCTTCAGAGTTCCCCGGCTTTCAATGCACAGAACGACGGACGTTCTCCGGCTCGTCTCATTTCCGTATTCGTTCGTTCGTTCGACGCTCGATTCTTCGAGGTAAAATGTTTGTCGATTTCTAAAAGCTAATTGACTCCGTTCTAAAGAAAGATTAATGCGTGACAGGAGTGCGTTTTTAAACAGTTACTTCTAATCATATTGTTGAAAAGGTTTTGTCTCACGTTGACTGTTATTTTGGTTACTAGACATTTTAATTATCTATATAAACAATTGTCGATATATTTATACTATTTATAGGATGTATGAATTTATTCGCTGAATATTTCGTAAAGTTTTGCTAGTTTCATAGAATCGAAAGATATTTTGTTTTTGTTTATCTGAAACACGATACATGAATTTTGATTAGAAGAAATCTGATCGATATGCAGATTCAGAATTAGCAGTTTCTAGTAATCAGCAGCTTCTTATTTTTATGATGTTTGTTCGGAAGAATTTCGAAATAGAAATTCTAATTTAATACGTAGTACCATTAATAGATTATGGATGCTTGTGTGAATTTATATTTTTATAAACGTAACCAAAGATAAAGAACCTAAAAAGCGATTTGTATACATTTTGTACATGTTTGCATCTTTAAATATTCTTTCCTACAAATACATAAACAACCACAATATAGTCGTTAGTCATTAGGCACTAAGATCAATTAGCTTTCACTCAACCAACAAATGCAACCTTGTAAACTCTAGCAACATCCTTCTTCTCCTAACATCAGTGAATTATTTCGTAATATTACGAGTATTACTGGCGGGAATATCAGACGATAATTCGAAGAAACATGCCATACCTCGCCATCAGCCCATTGAACAACATGGATGTGTTTAAAAAAGTATCGGATAGCATTCCAGGCGGGTGGATAGAAGCACATCGACAGGTATTTCTACATCGCGCGAGCAACAGTGTTGCAAAACCAGAATTCTTTCAATGTCCTCCGCTCGTTAGAGAATCGCGATTTACATAACACATGCATACCTCATGCTGTTCGACATACAGTACTGTGCAAAAGTTTTTGGCCACCGACTAAATGGAGGTATTCTCTTTTTATAAAGAAATATAAAGGTAACTGATATTACACTAAGCTTGTTGTTAGTATATTATTTAATTTCTGTCTAAGATAAGTTATGTCATATGTTGTCATTATATTTGGAGAACTTAAAACACTATTGATTATTTATCGAAATATTTCTGAAAAAGTTTGTTAGACCCTGGAGAAGTCATGAAGAAGTAACACCATAAAAAAGATATCTAAAGATTCGTTTCTGCGTAACAAACTTTTTAAAAAGATAATCGTTGCCATTATGAGATTACTAAGATAGATGAATTTTTGCATAGCTCAAGGAAAGTCCAAGAGTTTTGCGCAGTACTGTAGCTGCATGAGCACCGCCTATGAAAGAAGACTTTTTTATTTCACGCGATCTTGAACTTCTTGAAATGTCACCAACGTGGCGCACGAAATGCGCTCACGCTGATATCGAGGCTTTCGTAACTGGCTTACAATTATCGCGGAAAATGTGCATATCATTCCCTCGGTTATTTTCACGGCCATATTTACCACCGCCGATCGGCAGTATTTACCAAGTATTCGTGTCACCGTCGACCTTGTGTGATTTCCTCTTTACCAAAGGGAACGATGAAATTAACTCTTTTCCGTGTACAAAGCTGATGGGACGAACTTTGAACGTTACCAGAAATGAAGGATTTTAATTGAAACAAAATGTACATTTATCTTAATTGTACCGTCCATGTCATCTATTATTTGAATGTTGTAGACTCAGCTACCTTTACAGAATTTTAGGAAGAGAATAAATGTAAATAATTATACAGTTTAACCTGTAGATACACATGATGCTCGTAAACAAGAAAAAATCGGGTTTTCTCGATTAATTCCATTGTGTCAGTCTTCGGGGCATCCTCCATTTTACACGAGGCAAATTGCACAAGTTCTTCGTCATCTCAGTCGTGTTTCATACAAGTACAATCGTACGTCACTGCTACGAAGAACCTAGAAATCACTACTCTTTTGTATTCCTTTACCGACGTGACATTAAACTCAAGAAATTATTAAATTTCCAAACGTTTGTCTATTCAGCAATAATTCGAAGATTATCCTTTAATTATTCAATCTTTGCTTTAGTTAAAATACCACGAATCAATTCGATAAATCGTATATATGACGGATCATCGTGTAAAATGCAGTCATATCAGCTGTATGACCCGCAATATCGTGTATCTTGTCTGTTGTTTCCATCCCTAGGAATTACATAACGCGGCGATTGCGTGGCCGGGCCAAGTACAGCACAATGCTACGATGCGACGTTAAATGTAATGCCTACGTTGCAGCGTAGACGCGCGCTGCCTTGATAACAGGCCACGCATGTGCGTGACAACCGTACACTCTGCCACTGAGACGTATTTCAAGTGAGATTCAGTCTTGTCATTCATTAACCATAAGATCAGACTCGAAATTTCCTCTCAAAGTCTATTTCTAATCTTAGAAGATTCCACTGCTCGCTCAGCAATTTGCAATGGAAAAGGTCTTGACCTTTTATCGACGGACTTTTGCCGAAGGTTAAAGAAAGCTGTTTATCGGCTAGATTAGTCAGCGTGGAAATTTGTAGTCGTAAATATTCGCAGACATTTGTACGTGATTATAATTACTTTACGTTCATCTATTATTTTTTTTAAGAAAAATGAACATAAAAGTAATTTTTGTATTTTATTTGGTATATATATATTATTGTCATATATTTGAATTTCGCCAAAGCATTTAAACATGTTCAAGAAGTTTAAATTCGTTTAATTTTGGTAACTCATCGTAAAATCTTTATGTTTGTTAAACCAACGTTTTATTTCCCCTTTTTCGTATACTTTGCACTAATTGATATATTTATTGATTTTTAATTATACGAGTAATTTTTCTCTTTGTTTTATTGTTTGGAGCACAACGAGCGATGTCACTCGTTTTGCAGTTGTTTACAAAGGGACATCGGCAAATGTTGATATGTTAAGTCACGATTTCGCCTTCCTTTTTGTAATTGTGTTATATAATTTTACTCTTCGTTTTCCGGTTGCGTGACGGTTAGGTAACAATCGGCTAATACTCCGAAACGATACGAACAACATTCGACAGAAGCGAACGACAATTAATTGCGTTTCCTTGTGTCACGCAAATTGCAATGTTCGTTTCGAATCTGCTCATTAAATCTCAGGAAATTTATACGCATACGTAACAGAGTTACGACTTTACAAAAAAGCTGATAGGAATATTTTGTAACTCTTGTATATATTTTCTTTTATCTGACCGGCATTGTAGTCGATCGATAAAGTGTTACACTTCGTATCACAGAAATGTTGAAAGCAAACCATGAATGGAACACGTTTTTGGTCCACTTATAAATATCTATCGCGATATGAAGACGTTCTTTTTAATGATTTTTCGTTTTTTAAGGAAAGATTGACAAACATACCATATAATTAATATATAATATACCAATGAATTTTTAACATTAAACTATTTTATGTACTTTATTTATTTTTTAACATATTCTTTAAAGAAATGGGTATCTTAAGAAAGTCTTGTACAGTTTACTTTTAAAAAGAAAATAAATTACTCGTTGCTGGGAGGAAGGACATCCTGTTTGTCTTTTAACAAGGGTATCATTACGTAAAATTGAAACAATAAAAACATTCGACATATTTACAGATGGTCAGGGTTTCAAAATGAATAAGCTTGTATTTCTTATGCAATACGGAAGATAAAGATTCTCAAAATCAGTCCATTAAATGTATTAAACAAGAACGACCACTTTATTTCGTCGTTATCTCTAACAAATTAAAAGAATACATGAAATCTGAAAGCAAACTTTGTATCTATCTGTCAACGTATAACTAAATCTTGTTTCAATATTATATGCTGTGAGATTTTATAATATTCAAAGGTCAATCTGTGTCAGTACGATTCAGATAAAAGGTCAATCTCCGTTCCTGGTTTCGTGCGTTTAAGTCATGCTCGGAAGTTCAGAGGTATTCAAAATAAATCAGTCAGCGTGCAACGGAGCAGTAAACTATGCAGCAACAGTTATCGTAAACTTAAAACAATATTATACATACAGTGTCGACTACATAAATAGGGAAATACCAAACTCAATTTAATTCAGTTTACAATTCAATTAAAAATCTGCAACTCATTCTATATTCATAATACCTGAAAGTATAAAAATTATATTTTTAAACCTTGCACCATAGAAAAAAATATTATTTTCTTTTCCTGGATATTTTACAATTTGTCCATACAAGAACATTTAATAAATTCTCTATAAAAAAAAATAGAAATAAGACTTTTCATAATATAATTAGTTGAATTTACACGTGTAAGCATTTGTCTGTTAAAACATTGGCCATTGTATAACACAAGATTAATTATCTGTTTCTATAAACGAAGGAAGCATTTTAGTGGTTTAACTTTTTACAATATCTGCTTTTTACATGTAAATAGCTTTCTCACTAAAGAATGCCCATATAGTAGAAAAAATATGTAAATGAAATTTAGAGCAAAATATAGTTCCATAATGCTTTTTGCAAAGAATAATTTCTTCTCTTTCTTTTTGTTTTCCTTTTTTTTCTTCTCAATATAAGATAACTTTCACTTAGCGCGTCTTCTCACGATATGAATAAATTAAACGAGGTGATCTGTCTTCGGCAACGAGACGAAGACTATAAATTACAGAAAAGATTTCGTTAATCATGACCTATCGAGTCATCCAATCATCGAGATTGCTTAACGAAATGATGGAAGCCTAATAAGACCGGCGGTCTGGTTATGACCGAACCTCGAACATCGAGGAGAGACACGCAAATGCGTCGTGGATAAAAAGTTTCCGTTGTTCGACGAGAGAAAAAAAAAGCGTGGACTCTAATTGAATTCGTAATCATCGTTTGCGTTTGCGTCAGTTCCGTTAACGTGACCGTGGAATTGTACGTTTGCTCGCTGTTTTGACGTGATTCCTTTCGTCACGTGCTAGCACCTGACCTCTTCGGAACCCAGGATGCTGGGTTAATGTGTTGCAAATTGAGTATAATATCCCAATTCTTCTATCACGTGAATAGCTAACGTTCCGAGAAAATCATATATTATTATTAGCCTACGGACTTTTATACATTTATAGGAGATTTGAAAATGCAAAATTGCACAGAATGTGCATGATATGAAAAAATATGTAAAATATTCAAATTATAGTGTTTTCTATAATAACTACGAGGAAAAACAATGTTCCACCGAGGTGCTATTTTCTTAATTATATTGCCAAAAATATGAATTTGCACAAAAATCGCGTTCCAATTATTACTACTATAAAAAATAAAATCGGTATTAACTACATCATTATTATTTCCGATGCACACAAAACTTTTTATCGAGCAAGTGATTCATTTGAGGAAAGCTTTGTTGTTTTTTTTATAAAAAAAAGTGAAATCAAGTAAAACATATCTTTGCAAATTTTTCCATCCTTAATAATATTTCGAATATTTCGATTCGATGAAATTTTCATCTTTACTTTCTTTTACAACGCTAGTTTAAAGTTTGTCGAAGGTGTAAAACGAGTGTAACAAACAGTTACACATTCGATCGAGCAGTGAACTATAGGAATGCGACTATCGATTGGCACGTAGGTTATCAGAAAGCAACCCACGCTCGAAGAAGCGTACGATCGCAGCGAAACCTATTACACTGCTATTACGTAATATCAGTTGAGATTTTGAATAATTCAGCGATACCTATGTTAGAGTCGTTCTGTTTCGTTTGATGTTCGTTATTGAAACGCATTTTGACGAGAATTTATGGTTTATACCATTAAGACGTAATAAATAACGGACGACAGAAACTTTGGTCGTGCAATCTTTCAACTTTCAATATTCGACGTTGCAGTTAATAAATATTCAAGCGATTAAGGCTTTAGACGATCTATCTAGCCAATATATTATAAATAATCTTTAGACACAATTAAGGCTTGGTTGGAAACATTCAATTATAATTCGTTATAAATCGTCGGATTTTTTAATGACTGATTATACGGACATTTTACTTAAATACGATAATTAATACACAAAAACAGAAATACGTTCTTTACAAGAAAATGAAAAAGAAATGTGTTGGGTATATTATAAAAATATTATGGAGAATCTCATTTCTTTCGTTACTATAAAATTCCTTTTAGCTTCTTTTAGAAAAAAGAAGAAAAATATACGGTCTTAACCAATACAGAAATATTACTACAAATATAAAAGCATTGAGGCACTTGTGTCCAAAGGTGTTTGGTTTAAAAGATGTCCTAACTTCAACTTTGTGAAGCTTAACGTATGAAAGATAAAGAAAGGCGCAAAGAAAAAATACATGCCACTGTATAACACCCTGTACATTCCTATTATTATCTCTTCCTCCTTTTGCTACCGACACGAATAACTTTGCAACAAAGTAAACATCGTGCTGCATAAGGGACGATTATATATTTTTAGCCTTTGTAACATATTCATTCACTGATAAACGTCGTGGAAGGCGAGATTCATGGAAACAAAGGATGAGATAATCGAGATCTATCATGGTTGACACCTCAACGATGGTCATAAATATTTCGATCCTCGATTAACGATCAATCACCCAGGCTTAACGCGTTTCTTAGAACAACGAGTTTAATTGTTCCGGGGAAAAATGGACTTTATTCGATGGTAGAGGAACAAAGTAACTGACGATTCGAGACGAGCAAAGGTTCGATCGCGATTATCGTTGTTAACGGATCGGAGGAACGCGATGTTGGAACAATGGAGGCATCGTTCGGCTTGTTTCTCTGATTAACAAGGGGAAACTGTAAAATTCGACACGGTTCTGTTCAAACGAAGCCGTTCGTCTAGTTTCTAATCGATTTCTGTTCCCTGTGTTTTCCTCTTCAGCGACCGCCGATTGTCGGTATAATCCTGGCAATAATCGATCGACGATTGATCGACCTTCGAGCGATGAAACATCGAGCGCGACATACTCGCGTCAATTCGAGCTCTTATTATTAGTGGGTCAGTCGGCACCAGTGAAACTGTTTTGGTCGATCAAATACGGATGACCGTTTCGTTTGCTTTGATTTTCCTACGAGCCGCTTCCAGTTTTCTAGTTCTAGACGTTTCGGCTTCTCACCAACCTGAACCGTTTCTTCGTATCTGAATACGAGCAAGTAAAACGATAGGGTTGTGATATTAATTTCTATTCGAAGAAATGACACTTTTATGGAAGTTTTCTAAAGAAGAGATTCGCAAAATTCTGGATTATAAATATCGATATATTGAACAGAATCAACCGCCAGTTTAATATTTGTAATATTAAATTACTAATAATTAATATAATTTGAATAATCAATCTTTCAAATTAAAACTGATCTTTAAAAAAACAAAATTCGTAAGACTAACAATTAGCATATCGGAAAATGAATAAACAGGTATTTTCATTAAAATAGAAATAATATTTCAATAAATAATTTATCATTTTTCTGCGTTCTGTCGGAAAATACTCGGCAATATCGAGATATATTTTTAGTCAATCTCGGTCCACATTCGATAAAGAGAATGACGAACGAGAAAGGGAATATAGGAAAAGAGAGCGGTAGATTCGATCGGTAAAATTAACTGGATATGATTTTTCGAGCCGTCAACGAGCATGGAATTGATTAGTGAATTCTTATTGAAAAGCAGTAATCGGGCTCGCTTCGTTATTATCGCGAAAAAACGATTTGTTTCGCGCGCCAAATAGATTAAACTCCCGTGACTTCTCGTACCTCATAGTCATAGCCTCGTACGTTTTTCCTTGCCTATGTTTGCAAGGTTTCATCTTCCAATTGTGTGAACATTTATATTCGAATGGAAATTTTTCTTCTTGTATTCAATGTCATATCTACTGAATATTATACTCAAACTGAGAAATCGTCATTACGTAAAATAGTTTGATGGCAAGTGACAATCGTAAACGAAAAATGAAAGACAAGTTATACAATAAATTTCCAGCCTGTTGCAGTAATCTTTCTCTAAGACGAGATGTCTTGTGGTTTTCTATAGTTTCTGGAAAATATGGAGTGTCTTAGACGTTATCTAACCTGAATTATGAGATAATTTAAAATTTACGATAAACGTATTAAACATTGGTAAGATGATATACAATATTTGTCAGAAGCTTTCGGTAGAAGTGTAATTTTACTATGTCGTTGAGATAAAAATCACAAATAACGTGCAAAATAATTGAGATACTTTAACAGAATTTCTTATATTCTTTTATGTTTATAATCTTATATCTTTCTAGTATTTTATTAAATATTTCTAGTTTTATAGCGCCCAATTTATATCCCATTTATCTAATTTTTATTATCGCTTTACGAACGACACATGGCAAATAACTGAAACGGTCTTCATAATCTATTAATCCTTGACGATCTGTTAACAATAAAATAGAAACGATTATGAACGCTGGTCTTGATCGACGAGGTCAAATATCACCAGAGGATCGATCGTCGAGACGTAACTGAACACGGTGCTTTGACCCGTAACAGTGTCTATAATCAGTCTGCCTCCTAATTTCCGATTATGGAAGGGTTCAGGAACTCGTGTTTCAGTAACCTTGAAACCGAGCGTGTCCGTGGTGGGCCGACGATTATTTAACGCGACGGCATAATTATCGTCGACGTAACGACAGCGTAATTTACAAGGTTATGTTATAACCTGTCCCCTCTGCCGTTCTATCCGCGTCCTTGAATTTCTTTTTCCGGGCATCTAATAAATCGATTGCACGACTGACACTTCGATGTTTTCATTTGATTAATCCGACAATAATCATCTCCCACGATAAACTCGTCCATGAGAGTTTTCCTCGCTATCCTGAAAGATCGATGCTTTGATCGTTGGCAAGCTTCCGTTAGCTTCATTGTTGGATAAAAATAGCGATCCTGAATTGAGATCCAACAGTAGTCGAGTAAAATATGAATTGTAATAAGTTAGAAAATGACTAAATCGTAGTAATTTGTCAGTCAGATTTAAGCTTCAATGGAATGGAACATAGATTTGTTAATAGAAATTCGATTTCTAATTCCATTATTGTTTATTACATATATTCTTCATCTAGGATAGACAATGTTTGTCACAGAAGTAGCTATTATGGTAGAAAATTGTCGATAAAGTTTGATTTACGTAACTCCGATGTAACAAATATTTTTTATGAAAAGTGGTAAAGAGGAAGAAACGATAAATTTAACAACAAAAAGATACGAAACAAAGAAAAATGCCAAATTTTATATGTGCACTCTTAAGAATATTTGACCGAAAAATTAATTAGACACAGGTACTACTTTAATTCTACAGAATTGCAAAGACAAACGAAATCAATTCCGTAAATTTGTCCCTCTGTAAAACCTTCGTCGAAATACAAATTTTCAAGACCTAATTTCGTTCGTGTATACTCAATGCGTTAAAATTAGCAAATACATAAAGATTAACATGAACACAGTAACCAATTATCGTCAACAGTCCAAAGTTATCGTATCTCGTTCTTCATCCGTGAAAACCAATTCGCAACAGCACCGCCTTTTTCCTTCTCAAAAGTTCAGACAAAATTGCTTCTTCTTTTTTTAAGCGGCGTATTCTCTTTTTCCTCCGAAGTCTAGTTCGTTTAAAGCAAATTCATGCTAAAGATAAGAAGCATATTGTCCGCGTCTCGAGCGAAATATAACAGGCTGGCTCGTAAAAACTCGAGCGAACAACGCAACGATTTCGCGTCACTGGAAACGCTCAAGACCGCGAATAAACGTGCTGCGTTCAAAATATAGTAGTTTTTGGGAAAAAAAACAACATTCGACCGTTAAACGACTGCTAAGTCGTTTAAATACATATTTATGTATACACATACGTTAGATTGTATGTTATATATACACGTAGGTCACACATGTATATTGTGTATTTATATTGTATACACTATCGTATATACATCGTAACGGCTGGGTGTCAAACAAGAGCAGAGAAAAAAGAAGGCGAACGAGAGCTCGAGAATGGCCACTGCCAAAAAGTCGATGTGGCAATCGCCGTGTTCTTTCGTAGCCGCTGCCAGCCCAGACCGCCCTGCCATCGTTTTAATTTAAGACACCCCTTCAAATGTCACGAATACACATTCCGTTCTGTACCGTCTCGACGTCGAACTGAAAACACGCGGCGTTTTCCTCTTTTTTCGACGTATCTCGGTCGATGAGTCACTTTCGGAACTTTTGGAAACAATATTATGCAAGCTACCTTGAAACAGTACGATAAATAATATTTTGGTAACGAACTGTGTTAATATGTAAGAACATGAACGTTATTGTGATTGGTTTTAATCATTAGTGATATTATGAGAAAATGTGAAATCAGACATTTCGTTGTTTTTCGTTTCTCTAGAGACGTGCATGTTATTTATAAGAGAAATAAAGCCGAAGAAGTTATAGTTTGGTAACATTTGATGGTTTCTTTCACATTCGGTATGACGTTGCTTAGACTGGTTCTAGAAAGATGCAGAGAACGATCCCGATGTTTTACAGTTTTGTTATTCTCTTTCGATGTCATACTCGAACGTGCCTCCAAAAATAAGATCTAAACACTGCCACATACTCGAGGATCAACAAGCATCTTTCTGTCCAGACAAAGCATTCGCAAGCAAAAATGCTGAAACAAAGGCTGGAAAGTTTGGCATTCCTTTCTTTAAACTTTGTCAACTTCTGCCATCTTCTGTCGGCCCCACGCAATTTTTTCGAATGCTTAAAATTAGTTTATAATTTTTTATTACACTCGACAAGATGAAAGAACATTTTTACTAGAAGAATCGCCTTTTTTTTTACCAAAGAAATACTAGAATAGAATAGTAATTTTTGGAATTTATATACCAATATGCTCAAACTTATTTTTCTTCACCTACCAATTAATCCAATAATTCCAAAAATTAAACTTCAAAAAAATGTTAGCACTTTATTATTATTTTCACGCATAACAAGGAAAGCAAAGAAAGGAAGAAAGAAAAGTATCGCATTATATGTAGTTATAATATAGTTCATAGAAGTGTATAATGTTTCTTTTACTCAAAAATCTTTAATTTAAAAAACTTGCCTGCAAAAGCGTGACAGAGTTGTCGATTGATGGTATCATGGTATTTTCGGATAGCAAAGGGTTCAATCGATTCTGAAATAATCCAATAGGTCGCTAAAGAATCTAGTATGAACAGAACTAGGCGAGGGAACGCGGTTGCTCACTGTAAAGATAAACAGAGTATCAGTTTCTTGTTTACAGGGCGGACCAATAATTTTCTAAAAATAAAAGACCGTTCCACGACCAAGGCTGCGCTAACCGATTGATATATATACATACGTTCTCGCCGTTCTAATCAAGCTTCTACGAGCTTAACGAACGGAACGGAACAACGGATGTCTCTCCTCTATAATGCCAAGCCATTCAAGAAATCGACCTTGCGATCTATGCGCGAATTCCGCGCCAACCCAGTTTAATCGTATTTGCGAGTCCCCTGTTGTGATTTCAAATGGAATGGAACGATGACATCCTAATGGTCGAATTAGCCGTGTATATAATAATGAATACTGATGATTGAAACATTTTAATCTAATGAAAAACTTTCCTTTCGTGTCTTTCTTAAATTTCTACATGTAAGTCGAAATTGCCTAAGAATTGATAATCCAGCAACAGAGAAATCGATGTTTAAGAAACATGTAACAGTTGACAGCTATGATGATCATCAAAACTCTACTTTATTATAAATGTATACTTTATACTAAATTTTTTACAATGATTAAAATGAGATAAATTTCATGGATTGAGAAATGTCCAACAATGTGAATTGTTTAAATAACAGTGACTATTTTGTAAAAATTGAAATTTATAGTGCACTGTATGTCTCAATGTATAGCAGCTTTTAGAGCAAAAAATATAAAACTCGTTCAACATTCGCATTCAACGTGTCAAAAAAATTTCACCGAGAATCATTATTCGAAGACTGGTGAATTGTACAATGGTTGCTATGTGTTTTTTGATAGGAAACGGTAAATGGAATATATTGAATTGGAAAAATTTCAGTCGGTAACTTACTTCTTTATTATACTTGTCTCGCGTCTAGACAGATTCGATGGCGGATTTCATAAAATTTCTATATACCTCGTAAATATGGTTCATATCTATGTATGGTGCACAAACGAGGCGATATGGTCGATGTTAGTGTTGAAAGAGAAGTTCGAAGTAGCATGACACGTATACGGCGTAAAAGAGTCGGATCGATCGAGGTTGTCTGCGGCAAGAAATATCTTGTCCTTTGAAGCGGAGTTCCTGTATCTTTTTGCACTTAGGATACAAGTTTGTTTTATGTAACAGTAAAGGATTTTCTATCATTTGTTTATAATGGCAACAAAAAGGCAACGTGACAGGTATGATAGAAGAGATATTCTACAAGCTACATCTTGGAAGTTTTAAATGCTGAACGACAATATCGCGAATAATATTCCGATAATAGATGATAAATATCCCGTAAAGATCAGAAAAATCTACGATAAAGGTGACACTTTCACTTCATCCATTTATGGCAACAAAGAGCAACATTTAGAAAGTCGAAAGCACAAATTTATAATAACATTATAATTTATTCACAAATACGTTTTACTTGTGTCAGAATTCATCCATCAAACATATGAAAATTCCCAACATTTCTCCTTTTCTCAAACGAAATCGAGAAACAGTACTTGTGAAACGATCAGCGATCGGCCTGCTCAACAAAGAAATACATTTTCAGAAATATCTACAGCCTGATTATAACAAATCTTCCTTCCGTAATCAGAATTCAACAAAATTCATCGAACTTACAATAATACCCAATATTTCTCCTCTTCTCAAACGAAATCGAGAAGCAGTAGTCGCGAGGCGACCAGAAATTGTCCTATTTAAAAAAAGGATGCGAATGTGCATAAACATATCCACAGTCTAATTATAACAAATCTTCCTTCCTTCGATCAAGATTCATCGAAATTCATCGAGTTTACAAAAATTCCCAACGTTTCTCCTTTCCTCAAACAAAATGAAGAAGCGATAGTCGCGAGACGATTAACAATCGCCCTATTCCAGGCGTCGAGCCAATTAATCGTCATTCTGCCGCGGTATGCATCGAAGTCAACGAGTTGGATAGAGCGATAGAAAGAAAGAGGAGAATAGTCGGTTTCCGCGCGGACTCGTAATAATGACGAAACGAGCCGGCTGCGCAGCCACGTCGACCCACATTTATAAATAGAGAAGGCCTCGTCTCCGTCGGGGTGACGGCGCGGTGTGTGTCACCCCAGGAATACCACGCTCGACCGAGTGACCGACCGCGTCGCTGTGAATGGGCCGTCGTCTCTGCGAAACGGGAAACGACCGGTTCCTCGCGTGAAAAACCGCTCGTAAACCGTTTTCACGCGCGTACTCCTAGCAACTTGCGAACTCTCCCAAGGGTAAGTTTTACGACGTGGATAAAGACGATTAACGTCGATCATTTAGTAGCAAATGGCAACACAAGCAGAAGCAGCATGAATGCGTCTTACCGTAGCCTGTTGTTTACCGCTGGTCGTGGTCATGAATAGAGACGATGGTCATTTGAGTGGATAGCTGAGGTATAGTTTCAGAATGAGATCTGTATGGTTCTTTCGATGGAAGTTCTTAGTTAACACGTTGAATGTCACGGTGACCCACGTTACCAGATATTTTGAAGTGATTAAAAGAAGATAAATTTCGTGGACTAAAAAATTGTCCATAATGTTAATAACTCAGATAGCAATGTTAAGCAAAGGGGCGCAGATATTTATTAAAATTGCATCTTCATACGATATTTTGGAAAAATTAAACTTTATGTAGTATATTCCAACTTATTACAGCTCCTAGGGTAAAATATTTTTTTTTTTTTTGATGTGTTAAGATTATTTGAAGACAATTGGGAGCGGTGATGGTCATTGATGAATAGAAGGCAAATATTTATGCGAATTCATATTTAAAATGTGTAACCTAGGTAAATAATCGTTTTATCTACTAAATATTATGACGAGGTCGATCTTATTCTCGTCGATTGCAAACTTTCTAATATTTCTTTTACAATCTTGTAAAATCGAAAAATATTTAAAATGTAAATGTAAATGTAAATGTAGATATCGACTATTACTAATTTTGTCGTGTTAAATGTCGTTCCAAAGAATTCACATAAAATTTCAGAAATTCAAAAGAAAGTCATTAAAACGTCATTCTCGGATATCAAAATGTTATTACAACCGTTGACGTAATTTGCTCTCCACGCGGAAAACGAGCTCCCGTTCAGCGGACAAGATACTTAACGCACCGTCTCGTTCACCGGACAACAAAGCTATTTATGCCACTTGCTCTGCGAATAGTCCGATTGGCCTGGCTCCAGATGGTATTTTTCACTTCCATCTAGAGGCCGCAAGAGCAAAAATTCATGAGCGTGGTGAAACATATGAAAAGTTGTATTGGTACAGGAAAATCACCGTGGTGAGTCAAACGGTGCTAATATTAGTATGATTAGTTACGTAGAGTGTCGTTCATAAGAACAGCCTTACTATATCGAGAAACAACTATTACAACTACATTAGAGCTTTAAACATAATTAAAAATGTATGTACATAAGAGTTACTAAACAGTTAGTGCAAGTATACACACACTGACGAAAGCATTCTTACACTTGCATGACATCTCTTATGAATGTACAGTGGCTTACGGAAATATTCCAATACTCGTAGAAACTGCTTACTGATACTGCATGTTGTACGAGACATTTTGAAATCTTCTTAACACAGCAACCGAGACACGGCTACGGTTTATATTGGTAATATTACATTGATAAAAATTTGAAACGAATCTGAAGATGTATATAGATGTTATTAGGTTATTTATTGGAAACATATACTTTGCAAAAATCCTTGAAGTATCTGAACGATTATCTATGTTTTATTAATTATGAATTATTTACTATATTAATAAGCCAGAATATTTAGCGAGACTATCTTTAGCACAAATTGTATGTTTAAGATCAGCATTCATGCTGTACGCTAATTTTACAAGTGTATATTTCCAATGAACGCTTTGCGACTCCTACACGTATTTCCGGATTGATATAAAATTTTATTAATATAATAACGATAGTCCTGTCTTGTACAATGGAAACGAAGTTTCAAAAAATGTCGTGTATCACACATAATATATATTAGTAAAAATCGCCTATGGTAACTGTTCAAATACTTTCGCGAGTCACTGCATTATACATATGTATTGTATGAATTCTAATTCCAAGGCCTCGATGCCGGGACGAAACATCTTCGACGTGCAGGTTATGCAACAAATCGATCGTTACTGTTGCTGTAAGTATGCAATAAATTTCCTCCAAATATACAATCAACAAAGTCCATTAAAAATTATTCGTTACAGCTCGATAGAAGGTTAAAAATAAATAAAATCCACAATCGACTGAGATCGATATTTGAACGACAGCTACGCGTGTAAAGATCCGTGGCACGATCGAAGCGTGTGCATGCCGCTTTTGTTGCACGCCTAATGCCGCGCGGTGTCTAATAATGTAGCAAGGCCGTTCTTCTCGCTGTACCATGAATGCCGGCTCGTTACGACACGTTCCGTTGCTCGAAACTCGAGGAACGTCGACAGACGGCCTAACGCGTCCTCATGACGCGCCGATAAATCAGCTTCACAAGCTTTGTCAGGACGCGCGACCAAGCTGGCTCTCATTGTCTTTTATTACAAGCAGACCGAGGGAATATGAAAATTCTGAGGAACACGCGACACGGCCGAAATCGCTGTGAAACACGGCCACCGCGGAAACACGCGGAAGATGAACGTTGTTTGGCGCGCGGACACGTAATGTGCTGTGAGCTTACATTATGTGGCGCGTCGAGGTGCTTGAGGTTTGCGTATTTTGGGTTTGTCATGCTTGTGGTAGTCTTCAGGAATGAGTTGCTGTTGACATGCATTTTTATTTAAATTTGAAATCGAATTGGAATTTTCCTTGGTCTCGTTCCAAGAGTTTTGGATCTATTTTGGCACAGGCAATTTTTGGCACTTAATTTGGACATTAAAATTTTTAATGATATTAAAAGGAGTTATTAATAAACGTCTCAAGATTTGCATTGCTTGGATTTCTTGCGCTCGTAGAAGTTTTTTTTAAGAATGTTTCGTTTGATTTAATTGAATGATTGATTCAATTAACATCAAGGATGATCGATCAAAATTTTTATTTGGATTTGAAAACTTGAACTTGAAAATTTGAGAACTTCGACTTGTATGTGAATTTGAATCTTCTTTAAAATTTGAGTCAAAAAGTTTGAATTTCATTCTAATTTGAATATCAACCTTTATTTCGTATGATGGAAGTTCAGTGACGCTGCCTTGTATAAATTATTCTGAAACTAAATTTGATGATATAGATTCATTTCGTACGAATTAATATTTTGGAACGATTTGGGAATACGATACATTAACTGCATTAAACGTTTGGGAATCACATTTCGACGCCCTTCCAATTAATCATTCATCGCCATCCATTCTATGGGACAATTCTGTATGTTCAATTGTTTAATATTTAACAAACGCTAAAATTCTCATGATTCATAGAACAATTCAACGATGATTCCTACAATGTATTTGCTTATTTTTCCACACAAAATTCAAGAAACTGATGATGATTAATGGACCTGGCGTTCATTCAACGTAGTAAAGTAGTCGACTTTCATTGTTATTGTTTGTTACACTAATACTTCTTAGCGTTAATATGTACAAAGAAACAGCGTTGAAAGCCCAGACTTTACGTAAACATCGGTTAAGTATAATACTGAATGCCATTGTCGTTCGTAAGCTGGCATATTTCAAAACCGTGCAATTAACTTGACAGTGGTCCAGAAATATCACTAAACACTACCAATCCGATCACGTGAAAAATAAAACGTTGTTGCCAACAGTTTCCATACGAAACTTTCTTCATTGATTAATCGTCGACCTCCATTCGGCTGAATACCAAAAATCATCGAACTCAGAACGACATTTGCATTCCATCATTCTACGAAATGTACATAAATTCACGTTAACCTATCACCTTCGAGCAAGAATGACTCGAAATGTTACTTATGAAAGCTTAGCTATTTTATCGATTACCATGTGATTCATTGCTTTGAATTGCACTTACAGTTTTTTCACACCATTCAGAAACATGTTCTCACGTAACGTGAACATTGAGTCATATTTCTTGAATTCAAGTTGCTTTCGCATCGGAACAATTTGAATTCAAATAACTTCAATTCGTATGGACACGAAGTTCAAATAACATATTCGAATTCAAGTTACTTTTGTCATTTAATTAATTCTTAAAGGTTGCCATAGGTGAAATTTCACTTTCTACTTTGTATCTAATATTGTATAATAGCAAAACATTTAATTATATTTATTTTATTTCATTCGTCACTAAAGTAATAATAAAGTAATAGTAAAGTAATAATAAAGTAAATAACGTAGAACTTCACACATGATAATAGTATCAATGATTTCCTTTGATGATAACTATTAAGGATTATAGTGAGTTAGCGTATAATTTTATAAAATTTCTTGACATCTTGTGTATTTTTGTCGGTAGTACCATTTACTTGATTTTACTTTTTACTCGTTCTACTTGGTTTCATTCGCTAGATCCTTCAATTTTAGACTTGGTGCTATGAAAAGTTTGAAAATCCTCGATGTAGGAAATTTTCATCGTCGACAGAAACTATGGAACTGAACTTCTTTGCGGTAGTCCTCGATGGGTGGCCGTCTGACGATTTATTGGTTGGTTGGTTCGTTTGATAAATTAACTTTGATGAATTACTTTCTCAGCCTTCGAATATTTACCGAACGCATTACCGATGGGATGAACGGAGGAAGGGCGTGCGTCACAGCCGGAATATTAAACTAAAGCGGCCGGAAGTGAGTCAACGTTATACGATATTACTCTACGCGATTATGATGTAACACGGGCCGAAATCGAAAATAGTTTCAGCTTTTTCTCTTCTCATAGAATTGACCCGAATGTTTCTCTTCTATGTCAGGTTCCACGATTCTTTTCCGCTTCGTTACGTTAGCGAAATGTTCCCGTGCATCGTTGGATAATTCAGCGATTTTTCAGTGTTTTGCGATTGCTTAAACGGTACGACAAATAAAGTGAAAGCAGTGTTACCTTGCGTGGTTTTGCCGTGCTCGGTCACCGCCTCGAATCGTTGTACGATCTGCAAACAGAAGAAACGGAGTTTGTTAGGTCGATCGTTTTGTTCGCCGGGCAAGAACAGGTTAAGCCGTTTTCACGCAACTTTCGCGAAAATGCAAATGATGGCGATTTTTTAAAAATATATACGATCCAAGTTGATTTACCGAAATGAGTAAAAATAAGAAACACTTCTGTATAAAAAAAAAAAAAAATAATGATCACAGACAGTCGATGGATAGTACAGATAAATTGGACATTTTTTAGAACCAGGTGAGAGAAGCTTTATAAAAGTGTCGAAGAAAATTAACATTGAAATTCTTGTTCGATCGTGCTGTTCAACGATCAGGCGATTTTATTAGCATATTTAAAATAAATTTTATTGTTCCATCTTATAACGTACTGTGAGTTTCTTAAGTCTTTCTCACGAGGAAAATCACACAAGTGTTGGAGATATTACTTAATAAGATTACTCCTCTCTCAGTTCAGTACAAGAGAGACTTAGTGAAGTTGTTCAATGTAGGATTATAAATCTCACTTCTTAAATTTCATCATACGTAATACCATTATTAATATTTATCGCCTATAAAATGTTGAAAGTATGTATTTTGTATGCCTCATGTTATTACATCGCCCAAGAATTAAGATTGACAAATCAACCAAAAATTCTTAAGAATGTTCAACATTAAAAATTTTAAAACGAAATACCGTTGACCGGTTTAATGGATAGTAAAAGGAAAAGAATTCAGAATGAGCTTACAGAATAACTTACTGAATAATTATTTTTTATCGTCACATCTTTTCTGACACGTTTTCTGCTTCTTCGAGTCAATACATTTTAATAATTACGTTGCATACAAAAGCATTAAAAACATATAATTTCTAAAACCATTTCGCTGAAGCGTCTCTCGTACTACATTGTAAAAGAATTAATGTTCATAGGCTATCACTTATTTCAGTAAAAGTATCTAAACGCAAATTGAATGTTGTGACCATAATTGAAACCGATTGAAACTCTATGAAAAGAAACGTTTCGATCGTATCGGCGATTTAATATCGCTACGTTCGAAGAATACTTTCACTGGATGCCACAATAGATAGAAAAATGACAATAGCGATCGTAGAAGCGCGAAATCTCGACACGGTTACAGGCGATCGACGACTCTTGTTTTACATTAAAAGAACCGCTAACCGATTTGTAACGATGGATCGGCAAATACACTACTAATTAACGTACGCTGTCATGTAAAACGACAATAACCTTTTACAATGGTTTCTTCACTTTCACAATTCGTGTGATAACAAGCATGAACGACAAGCAAATAGTATTCTACCATGATTCATTTGGAAAGTAGAAACTGCATTAAACTATGTCGACCATAGTTGAACTTAGCAAACAAAAGTCAATGGTAAATATAATCTTAGAATTCTATTCTCTCGTTTCGCTTTATTCTTAATTTATCTTATTAATTTAATAAACATCAATTTTGTTTTAATGTTACTGTTACAGGACATACGAAAAAAGGTATAAGAATTACTGACAGTTTGAACTTTAAATCTTTTTGAGTAATATATTTAACAATATTAAGTATTATGTAAATAGGAAATAAGAATATTATAAATGTATGAAATCGTAGAAATTAAAAAGAAATTAATTACACAGGGAATAATAATTTAACAATAATTAACTGTACCCGATCATCGTATAGTCCATTGCTTCTGAACGTTATGTGACATTTGATTGAATTAACTGAAAGAAAAACGACGGATGTACATAGTGATGCTGACCGTGAACTAACGAAGCCGGGCGTTACGCGTTATTACTCAAGTTCACGGGTCAAAGTTCGAACGACTATGCGTGAGTTTCGTGTATGTCGGTCATGAATGTTTATACCTATGTCGCTTGGCCACGGAACAATTGACCCCAATATATAGGTCGCTTTCCACCAATCAGCGTATATTTCCCTCATATTACTTCCACAAATGTTGCTACATCTATAAATACGACCTATTAAGTAAACTATTTATATTGAAATTTACAGTTGATCATTCTAAAGATGAATTAATTTTAATAATACCATTGTGATTAATTCATGTTTATTGTGCTTGAAATTTTTCTTAACTGTTACATATTATAAAATTCTAGATGCAAATAAAATACAAGAAAGAAAGAAATTGCTTTCGTTTAAATTGTTTTAGAGAATTGTCTTCATTATTGTGAGCTAACTCCTCCGATTCTTCGATTCTCTTTAAAGAAATTGCTTTCAAACAACCGTGTTTCATTCGATTAATCCATCTACTTATTATTGCAAAGTTGTAGACATAAACTGAATACGAAAGAAATGAATAATTTCAGAATGCTCCCTAGAAGCCTGTCTCCTGTAATTAAGCATTGTAATTAATCGCCCAATCTTCAAACGTTCAAGCTCTTTCGAAAAACCATCTCAACTTGATTAACCCTCGTATCGTTCAACAAATGAAAAAGCCTCTTAAACGTAAAAGCCTAACCTATATAAATGTGAAAACTGCATTACCTCTTCCTCGAACATTCAAACCACTTCCAAAAATATATCAAACCCAGCTTAATACCTCTGCAACGCATCTCCGCTGAACAACCGTACATACATTCACCATGCTACCAAGAATATTCATCAGGAAGAACGTTGGAAGGCGAGCCACTTCCATTCGTTGTCGCGAAACCTCGCTAGACAAATGATTCAGCCAGACCGACCTGGTTCAATTTTTAAACCAGCTGAAAAAGCGATGGAGGGGGTGTAAGCGCGAAAAAATCGAGTGCAACGAATGCGTGCATCGACGTCGGGATGCGATCGCACGCGGCCGAGCATCAGAAATAGCCGGCGCGGTAATAAAAGTTCTCGGAAGACGTGCGAACTCGTCGGCTGTCACCAATTATGGAGTTGTATGAGACTCGATGCCGCGCACCGAAATATTGGAAGTAATTGCTGGGATCGTATTACGTGGAATGTAACATGCATGTGGATGTAAATCGTGGAACGAATCATGGTGGAGGATCGGCTGTTGAAAAGTATGTTTGGAGAGTTGACAAGCTTAGAATACTAGGGTGCTTTGGGGCGAAACTGAATTTGGAAGAATCCTCAGAACTTTATCATTCTGGATTTTCACCAAAACTACTCTGGAAGCAATTGTCTACTTTTGAGAAACGTGTAATGGAAATTTTAGAAAATAGAATTATAGGATATAGATGTAAGAATATGTATTAAAATTCAAATATGTATATGTGTTTTTGTATTAAAATTGCTTAAAATCTACCTGAATGGTTTTTGAAAATTCCCAAAATTTGTATTTCTTTTTCCGTTTCCGTTGAAATGTTTAATAAACAGCCGGCTGTATAACTTCGTTCGTTTATTTGAAAATACTTATTGTGTAAATGTGGAAATATTATTATTTACTGGAAAATAAGTGAAATTAATTAACACACCATTGTATTTCACAGTAAGCAGTTTCACAATAAGCACGTTAAGTCATTGTGTTTCTGACTTATATAAAGAGACCTTTTATAATGTACCTATTATTCTTTTACATTGTTTCATCTTGACAAAACAATACGCGAACTACTTTATATACATTTCTCAATAATATCGCGTTTAAGCAACTTTCACAAATTATTTCACTCAGTGGGTTAACTAGAAATGAATTCTATTCCTTCTAACATCTTACGCTTTCCATCACTGCGGGAAACGTCGTAAGTAGTTTATAAATTTTACGTTCAATAAACCCAAACGAGTATCAGAAATTTCATTTTCCAACGCGTACCCTGTAGGAAGCGGAGCTTTATTAAACATCGATCGCGACGTCATTACGGTAAACGCGCGTTTTCGAGCTTTATTGGAAAATCGGTGCAAAGTCTTCGCCGAAACGATCGTTTATGCCGTGGAAGGCGGTCGTAACCGTTCGACGAAATCATTCGACGCACCATGACGTTCCAGAGGTCGGGATTTGAATAAGAAAAGACAGGGAAAGTCGGCTCGCGGCACGATGACACCGAGCGTTCTCCATTGTTTCCATTGTCACTCAGACTCGACACAATCGTCGCTGGACGACAACAAAACGATCGAACAATGGGCAACGAGTCCAGCCACGACTTCCAAGTGAAATTCCATCGTGGCTCTCGTACTCGTTTCGAGGAAAGAGCTGATCGGCACGATAACGAGGGATTCTCGTGAACCTGGCTGCTTTTGCATCATCGAACCAGCTTGACAATCCTCGTTTCGCAATTCAAGCTGCTTCGTAGATGAATCCATCATTCCTACGATTTCTCTTTTGATATGTTAATCCTTTTCCGGTGGAAAGTGTCTTCCTGGTCTTTCTTAGTTTGAAGAATTCGATTTTTTAATTGGCTGTTTCTGCTTCTATTAACTACTATAATCAATCGTCGGCGAATCACTTGATATTTTAGGTGGAGTTTTGTCATTCTCAGATAAACTTGCTTTGGATCAAGTACCTTCGTTGTTCGAAGAATTTGTTTCTTTCGTTGATCGTTTACGGACTTATCAACTGTATGCTGCAGTATAATGGATTATTAGCGATTTAGTTGAAATCTCTGAACTTTATATCTCTCGAGAAAGATTGGTTTCGATTAGATTCTTTTGTTGTTCGAAAGATTGTTTTTGATCATAATAATAGATTATCGACGATTGTTTGTATAGTTTATGGAAAATATTGGCGAAAAATAGAAATTTACGTAGGAAAGAAACGCACGGAAATATTCAAGGAGCAGCGACAAAAATACAGGTCACGCAACGGAGGCTTCTTCGAAACTCCATTAGTCCACCTATGCGTCATCGTTCACGAGAATAAAACTGTTTACTCCAAACTAACCGCGAACCAAAATCGCCGAAATTTCTTTCTTTACGATCTTCGACACTCAATCACACGAACTACCCATACCATAGCCAAACTTGGAATGCCGCGGTATTTCCCTAAAGGAAGGGAAATTCCCAACTACTGTTCCATAAACTCGCGAAAGCTGCAGCGATAGCGTAATTTTCCTAGTCCATTGAATCGTTCGAACAGCCACCACTTAAGACGCTTTGGCATTCCTTATGGACTCTCGCCAGGATCTCGAAAGTTCCAAGACAATCGGCTCGTTCGAAATACCTCGTTGTCCTCGAGAATGCCTAATTTCGAATAATAGCGTGAAGCGATTCGAAAGTTTCGAAGGGATCCGGTCGAACGACAACGAGGGAGAGAAGTCGACGTGATTTCGTCGCGATTCTTCGAAAAGGGGTGCGAAAGGGAGCGGCGGGAATCTCGGAGGGTGAGAAGAAACCGAGAGGTTGTGGTATTGATCGGTCGCCGGAAAACATTCCCTCTCGACGACCGACTTTTTTCCACGAGACGGAACAAGGAAAACAAGAAAACGGTCGGATAACGTGGCTCGATTTTTGCATGCACGCTTCACAAAAAATCCACCGAAAAAAAGAGGGTTGCTAACCTGTTAAGGGGTGCCGTGTTATCCGCTTTACGAAAGATACTGCTATAATAGAGATAACGATTTAACAGTTATAGGCGTTCCACATACGTTTATATTCTCATCGTAGCAACTACGCATTTAGAGAGTCTTTTTTTTTACCGTCCAAGCTTACATCGATCGTCTGTGTCTACTTCAAATTTTTTTCCTGTAATATTTGAAGCCAGACACGTGACGTACGAATAGGAAGTTGGAGATATACGAGCAGAAGCATTGGAAACGAATTTTAATCTTCTGATAAGAATTTTAATTTTTGTAATCTATCTTTAATCGCTTTTATAAATTCTATCATAATCCAATTATTATACACACACATGCACACACACACACACACATATATACATTAAATAAAATTATCTAATCATTTAATTAATACGAGTCTGATTGTTCAATTTTAATCAAGATTCAGTCTGACAGTTTAATCTTTGTCATTTTTAATAACAGTCTTATCCAAGGCGTAAATTTAAATGTAAAGTTACGAGTCAATCGTAAAGTTTTTTTCGAATAATATTCTTGAAAATTGCTACGAAGAAGGTTTTTCAAAGTTACGGCTGTATTTTGCATACAATGTACGCAAACTTGCATGATGTGTAACGAAGGGATGCTGTACACACCCTTGACTCGATTAAATGACCCCTAACTCGTGGAATCTGTTTAAAGCTCCGCGTTACTGTGGATTTACGATACGTCAATCTCTATTAAAAGGCGTGCACAGGGAAGAGTTAAAGTTTCCCTCTCCATGAATAATTGTATCAAGCATCGAGCTACTGGGGTATAAAAGTCTTTAATCTCGACAATGGAGATGAGACTGTGTTTGTACATCGAGTGAAACCAATTTGTGTCTCGGACGTTGACGCAAACAAATATTAGAATATCAGGAAATTTGAAAAAAGGGACGCTCTTAATTATTATGTCTTAATTTATCTTTTATTTTGTTCGTCTCTCAGCTCACTTAACTTCTTATCTGTTCTGTTCATCTGTCTTTTGAAACCACACAAACTTTGTTAATTGACAACAATCTAATGAAACTTTTAGTTCATCTTAATTCAATGTTTATCTTGTGTATGCTTCTTACCAAACTATAAAAATTGTATTATCCACAACCCTTTCTGATCGACAAGGATCATCATGAAATTGTCAGTTCGCACCTTAATTTAATCGATTTCTTTTATTTCGTTTATCTTTCCTCTCGAGTTATAATAATTCTATATTGACAATAATACGAGTTTCAGTTAGTTAAATTGGTTTTGATACATTGTATACTTTAATATATTCTTGATCAAACCTCTACCACTTTTAATCAGATTACGAAACAAACATTTGCTTTTCTTCCTAAACTTGCTAACCACATTTTCCATTTAAATGTCAAATTACAAAAGTTCTATTAACAGCCACTCCAGACCAACTAGTACAGAACTCTCGATCCATCCCCTACGTCCACCATTTCCCAAATTTCAAATCTAAACAAAGTCAATCGCTCAATCCTCAAACACCCCACACCAACACACCAATACACGCTTAATAAACCCTCGCAAACCATCAGCGAACCCCATACCAAGGTACGATCCTTTTTCCACACAAGCTACAAAGGATGCTCGTATTTAGCCTATCGGAGCAAGGGGGTTGAATTCTCTCAAGGACACGTCAGTGACGTCGTGGAAAAGGGGGAGGGGTGCTATTTTAACAGGCGACCCTGGACGATCGATCGACTCGAATTAACGACGGCGTGTCGACCGATGTGACGGAACACAGAGAAGTATTTCGTGCTGCTTCCCATCCTTGGTGATTTGGCACCGCGCGGCCACGCGAGGTCGTCGAACTCGGGGCGTGACTGACTCCGCAAGAGGGTAACTTCAACCACCATGGCGAACTTCTACTTCGCACGGCCGATTGATCGACCACCCGATGGGAGTGTGGGCCCCGTATCTCGAGGATTTATCTAGCGCGGACCCCCACTGAAATTTCCAACTTGAACTTCCCTGTTTTGCATCCAGAACGCGTGATTCCCACGATAACGTCGATCATTTTTTGTTAAGGTTTGAATTAGGCTGGTGGATAGAAAAATGGGCCTTAATGAGCGGTTTTAACGTCTTAAGCATCGCACAATGGAAGCGGTAAGTCATGCAAATGCAAGGAATGGAGATTTTGAATGGGAAGAAAAAACACATTTATATTCGTTCCGATACTTATGGCATTTGTTCCTTGAATGTTGTGGACTTGTAGCGTTAATGTAGTTTATGTAGTTTATGTACTTTATCATCTTAACTTCTTTATTTCTTCGTATTTCTCGAAAATTAACGTTTTCACATATGTGAATTTCAATACAAACTATATTTCGGTATTGGAATTAAATTTCGAGATAAATTGGGTTATATTATGATAAGATAATTAAAAAATCTCAATCTTTTTTTCGTATTTATATGTATGGAATATATAAATACACCAAAAGTGAAGAAGAGTAAAAAATAAAAATATGGGACATACAGATGTATCATACAAGTTGTTCGTGGATGATATTTCATGGCATTTCCACTTTCTTTTGTTTCGTATAGACGTAATACGCGATCCCATAAAATCAAGCAAGTCTTCTATAATCTAAGGTTACGGGTACTTTAAAATAGAACTACACGCTCGAAGTCTTTTTCCGGAAACCAGTGTCACAAGTCATTCGAGAATCTTCGCGACATAATAACACTGTGTCATTCTATTTCATACAACAGAGATCGTGAAAATGAGATCCATTTTTATCGATGTTTTCTTTATATCATTCATAAAATTATATTTTATGTCATCAAACAACATATTATTGAAATTTAAATACTGAGGCTATTTTTACGACAGAAACTTCCAAAATTCTTCTCCCAACGATAAAGGAAAATAATGGAAAAAAGAATTAAAATTCGCAAAGAGAATCAAGAAGAGATAAAGTAAATATAACATAATAGAAGATAAAAAGATAAAGTAAATATAACATAATAGAAGATAAAACGATAAAGTAAATATAAGATCGAAATCAAATAATTAAATTACCTTCGCTAATCATATCACGTACAGTCCTGTTCATAAATCGTACGCTTGCCTGTATTGAGCAAAATGATTGTTAGAGTGAACGCATGATCTTTTGGATTATTTACCGAATACTTGGTCGAATTAAAATATGCAAGTTTTTATACCATCAAATAACCTGTATTGTGAAATAAAGTCAGCACTTACGTCAAATGTGCAGGTGATTATGAAAGTGGCCTAAATCAGTAACGAAAAAGAAAATGAATTTATCGCTCATTTTGCTTCGCGTCTATTTGCATTGTAATAATGTGAAATTATCTTTGCAAAGCTCTTTTGTAAAAATTCAACTGGTGGAGCGAATTGGTTGTTGCATCGTTCAACAGAATTCAGTTCATACATCAAACGCAACACTTTTAAATATCTCGAGACGAAAAATCTGTGACTTAGGCCACTTTCATAATCACCGGCACAAGTCTCAAAATAATGGACGATGCAACGTGAAAAGAATTTTTTATACAAATGTTTAATTCCAACAAATTTTGCACAAACTAGGCAAATGACTTATCGACGGAAGTGTATATTTTTCACTTTATTCTATGTCTTCCGTATCATTCGTCAAATTATCTGTAATCGATAAAAAAATAATTTTATTGTTGAACACTAACCTCTCTCGAAACAAAAGCTCTCGAAACTTCTTCCCTGAACAATGGAAAAAAGAAAGGAAGAATGAAAAAAGCTGAGAAGAAAAAGAAACGGCAGAAAGAAATGAAGATACTCTGAATTTCTCTCGTATCCCGAGTTTCGCTCCATTACACGCGGCTAAGGATGCATCAAAGAGAGCCGCGACGCCCTAAAAGCTGGCGGATCTCGATTTCTGACCACTCTCGAATTCTCCGGAAGCCTTTGGGGCCGCGCGGCCGGAGAGAACGCTTTCAACCCTCTCGCGCGAGCACGCGGAGCCACGCCAGCCCGGAAGGCGGTTTGTAACGTGGGCGGAAAAGCTCAGATCAATATCAAGCGCGAATTGGAACGTTACGTGGTGAAAATCGACCCGTGACCTAGTGTGGACCCGCCCGTAGGTGCCGCGCTGCCGGTGGCGCCATCCGAAACATCATTTCTTCACACAAAGCCTTACACATGTAAACACACGTACATATAAAAGCGAAATATTCGACGACCTACGTCTAGGACGTCTACGTGGAGTAATTCAACGGGTTCCCTCAACGTCTTAATTTCGTCGCAGAGTTTGTTGAAGTCTCCCATCACCAACGCTGCAATTTGGTTAATTCTCATCCAGAGTTCCTGGCACGCTTTTAATTCCCATGAAAGGGAATTCTCGTTAGCACATTCGTTACAGCTAAAATACAATTACCTATTCTTCGAACTGTAGTTTTCTTTCCTTTCTTTTCTTTTTTTTTTTTTTTTTTTTTATCGGAGATGCATTTATTTTAAGTGGCAGAAGAATGAAAATCTTTTACTGTTCTTTGACGGAGAAAGAGAGAGTAATTTATTTTAGCGAAGAAGAGGCAATAGTTTATTTTATTTACGATAAATGGATGAAGTTGGCAATTAAAATGCGCTTGTAAGTTCTTTTTGCAGGAATTGTACATAAATGGAAAAAGTACGGTGAAGTTGTTTGAAGATTGAAATTGAGAATAGAACTGCGTGGGTTGGCTTCAGATAGTTTGTTAGTAGAATGAGTAAGTGTCTGGTCAGACGAAGGACGATGAGCGGGATCTGTGTGAATCGAGGAAGCGCGTAACGGAAACGATTGATGTGGGCGTTAATTGCGTGGATAGCAATTATAATGAATTGGAAATAAAGGGGTTGCAGGTTTTATTGAGAAATAATATAAAGATATATGAAATTATCCTTAATCTAGAAACTATATTAAGTCTGTGAAATATAAGCGACACAGCTTTTGTTTTCTTATCCAATAGATAAGATAACAAAGATTATTGCTAGTTATGCAATACTCTCATTGTTTTCATGCTTCTTTCATGGAATTGTTTGCTAATAATTTTTGCTTTCTGAGTCTTCCTGCACAATTATTTACGGTCTAGTAATATTAGCCAATAGAATAGGTGATCAATTTTATTGCACGAATAATATTATTACAATATTATAATGTTAAGAGTATGGTGTATAGAGAAATAAGTAAATTTAACTAATTCCAAACATGGTAAATATCAAAAGTCCACAGTTTTCATGTAACAGGAATGCATTTCTTGTATTTATTGACAATATTTATTTCTAAAATCTATATTTACCATTTTATTTTCTCAATTCGTTTAAAACCCACACCTAATCAGAAGACTATAAAATATAGGGATAGAACTGTCACAATTAATCAGTCATATTTTCTCCGCGTCCTAATCAATTTTATCGTGGTACTACCGCCCCAAATATCAACTTCCTTTCCAGAACAAAAAGGTTCATCAGGAAAGGTCGTAACAATATAGTTTCATGCGCCAGTGTGTATCGCGTAATGGGTGGCAACTTACGCTCCAGCTCCTTATTTGCACGAGGAAAGTTCCGCGTGCGCATCAAGGCAACATATGCGATGCGGAGGAAGACGTGGAGGATTACTATTAGAATAGACCTAACATTAATTCCGCGTGCGGTAGATTAGGATACTCTCTAGGTTTCCCCTTCTGTCCCTATTTTCCCTCGATTTCTCCGTTAAACACGTTGATTATTTACTTTTTCTGAGCCTTTTCTTCTCCTCTGCGTGCTTGTATCCAACGTAAAATAATTTCATTCATTTTATTTTCTCGAGCAATTATTATTCTCTTCTACAGAACAATTATCATTCTTTTCTATTATTATTCTCTTCTAAACTCTACTATACTGGTTCTTTGGATCTTTCTCGACCCGTTCTTCTTCATTTATTACTCCAACGTCTTTTAAATTTTATGCAGCATAAAATTACGTATTGTTTTCCAATTTTTGGTATGGTTGAGATTATTTGCGAAATATCAAAATAAAAATTCCTTCTGTTTGTTTAAATATGAGCCTTGAAACAAAAATATGGAAAGATTCAGAAAAGGTTGATATTAGAAGCGCCAGAGTAGTACAATGACCAATGACTAAAATTGATCAATTAGTAATTTTCCATGGAAATTTTTATAAATTTGCCACATTTTTGAATACTTGAGTAACTCTTTTTGTAAAATATATAGACGGAAGGTTCTTTTTCTTCTTATACCGCACGTTTTCTTCATGCAACTTTTATTTCCATTTGCTGGACGCAAGTTTTATACTTCAGTTATTAGCAGTTCTAACGTTGGATATTTTTGCAAGTAACAGCATTTTTGCTAGAATCTCTTTCTAATCCTCGTAGGGCTTCGATTAATTCTATTTGGTCCGTGAAGTTGTATAATTTTTTGCGTTGCACGAAGTTTGAATAACAATATGTGCGTTATATTAATACGTGTGGAATATTGTAACAACGATATTTGTATATTTCGTATATAACGAAGATGCTAGGTTTCCGCTTGGATCGATCGATACTGTCGTGCAACTACGATATTTAAATTTTTCATACGTATTGCTTTTGACCCCTCTGGAAATTGTAATTTGAAAGGTAGAAATGAGACGCAAAGCAATATCAACGTGAATTAATGATATACGAAGACACCGTATAAGCTCATTAGCATACAGAATGTGACAGATGGGAATATCAATTGTACTTTCATTAGAACATTAATGATGCATGACCGTATCGCTTAAAGACGTATCATATTCCAATTAGGTATTCATCATGCATAAAATATTGATAGCAGTTTATCTGGAAATTATTCTCTTTGGAAAACTCTAATACCTTCGATTAAAATTCGAGCTAAGTAATAATCAATTCGAGATAGACAAAAATAAATGAAAATAGTTAATATTTGTAACCATGAGTAATAATGGAATCATTAACAATCTCCATTTGCAGAAAAATGTTTGTGGCTTACGCAATAAGAAGCTTGCAGAGCAAAGAATACACTCAAAGTGGATTATACCGGTTGCGGCCGGACAACGCGTATCAAGTTCGCTCGTTTGAAATGAAACTCGCATGGGCACACTTTCATTCGAGCGTACTCAAGGAAGACTAAACACAGCAAAAACACGTCAACTTTTTAACCAATTGTTTATACAATAGATAACAGATGTACGAAGTGCTATGGCAAAAACTAGGAACAAAACAAGGGGCCAGACTTAACGAAGATTACGGCAATGCGTGGAACTTTTTTTCATTTCATTCTTATTCTTTACGTAGTATAATAATTCTTACAGTGATAAAACCTGTGTGCTGAATCTTAATAATTTTTCGAAATTTACGTAGGAAACAGGTGTGAAATAGCGTAGAAAAAACTGGAAGAAAACAAGGCGCTCTGCGTGAATAAAGATAATTATCACTCACATAAGCGAGAGCATTGAAACAGCTACTTGTTCGTAAAAAAAGCTGTGAAATACCAGCAAAGAAAAAAAATGAAAGAAACCAAAAAGATTTGTATGAAGATTGAAAAAAGAAAAGAATCCGCAGACGCACGTTATGCATAAAAATAAAAAATACGAGAAACGATACTCTAATTGTAAGTTTTTTGAGCAGCGTATATTCATGAAACTCTTGAAATATATTCGCAAGTCGCTATATATTCTTCAACTTCGCTTTTTGTTTTTTTGAAGTCAACGCCTCGTTCCAATTTTCACCAATCCCTTGACCGACTTTCACTCGAATGCTCGAAAAGGACGCTTTCTGCCTACAAACCACACTGCCTTATCGTCGACTACCATCGATTTCCTCATCGAGACGAAATGAAAGATGAAAATCATCGTTGCCTGGAAATCGAATGAATTTCTCAGCCGCGTCTTCCGGATTCCATTGTGCTATTGAAACATTGTCATTGACGTAACTATGGCTGGGTCAAGGTTCGCAGGTTCCATTATCGATCTTACTGTATTTCTAATGAACGCTGTTCTGTCACCGTGTTCTGTCTCGCGCAGTGGCGACAAGTGTGTAATTACTAAAAATAAATGGTTTTCGACGAAACGGTGCTCCTTCGAAACGAACTAGTTGAAATCGTTTAATTATAATTCCACTAATCAGGTAATTAAGGAAGCTCGTTTTTCATTTAATAAAACATGAAATCCAAAAATCCAATAATAACGTGACGACTGGCGAGTCAATCAATTTTTAATGAAACAATATTACATAGGAATTATTGCATAGAGCAATCGAGTTAGCTCTTTCAGATGAAAGTCTGTTACGATTATACCGAAGAATTGATCGAATGAAGCCAATTTATTTCGTGCGTTATATTTCCTCGGCAACTCTCTATATATGCTTAAGGTTATGATCGTAATACGACGAATGCCAACGATTGTATTTGAAATATTGCACGCTGAGATAAATGATTTAATTTTGCAAATTAACCATCCAGTCACCAACGATGTTGAAATCGCCTTCTATTAGACATACTCTGCTAATTTCATCAGGCCACGCCATTTGTATGTTGCAAGTTAATACAAAAAAGAATATTTCCCTCTTCTTCCTTTATTTTCATTCTTTTTCCTTGCTGCATTGAAAATCTCCTAATGATAAACCTATACAAGATATGTATTTTGTTCGCGAGCTCGTACAGAAAAATATGAAAATCGCTCGCGACTCGAGACTTAGGTAAGGCAAATCCATCCAAAACCAATTTTTACAAAACTCACGATTCCTCGCCTACCGCAAACCTTAAATTATCGAACAGCGAATGTTGGCAGACGCAGCCCTTAAAAAACCTATAAAACAGAGCGAAACGTTTGGAGTGACTCTCGATTTCTCGGTAGAACCGGTCGAGTTTCGAGAAAACGTTCTCGATGCGGCTGGAAAGGGGGCGTAACCTCTTCGAAGATTTACTTCCGACGGCAGGGTATACGCATTACCTGGATGCAATTTATTGCCAGCAAGCACACATATACGTGCAACTCCATTGAATAATAGCGCATTACCCGCGTGTTGCGGTCGTGTACACTCGCGCGCACACGGAGGCCATACTAATTCCTTGTATAAATAAAGGACTTATCTGCGACCTGCACTCGTTCTCTAGACGTTATGATATACTAACCTCATTAGCATGAGGCGCAGCGAAGAAGTATGGCTTCAATAACGGCGACGCTGCGTGAAGATCGATGATGCGGTTGAAAGCAACTCTTTGTGTATTAGATTCGTTTGAACGATCGATTGTCAGTGTTTCTGATATAAGAGACGAGTAATTTAGATGCTTAATTGTTTGTTGACGATTAAAGCGAGTTTGATCGTAGATTTGATACTGATCTTAATGGATCTTATGGTTATTTGAAAAATATTGAAGATTAATACAATTTAGAGTAGACTGTTGTATTATTAACATCAGATTAACGTTTTTTTATCTTTTGTTTTATTAATTTGTTGAGAGTTAGGTGACTATAGATAGCTGTAAGTTTTGGGAATGGTATTCGTTGAACGTAGTTCTAGTTAATTCTTTAATGTAATTGTTGCACTTTTGTTTGAATCTAAAAATGTTGTAGAAAATAAAGTATGACAGAAATACGATTTTTCTTCAAAATATTATTTCTCTCGCAAGATATTTATCTTTTAAATTAATCCGCCTTCTCGATTATCATCGTTATCTACTTTTTCCATAAGTTGCTTTATTATAAGCTGCTAAATTAAGTCTAATTTATTCTTCGATAATAACGATGATAGATAAACGATAATAGATACACTGATTCACAAATAAAAATGAGTATCAACAATCGTAATGAGTATCAACGAAAGCTTTCTTTCTCCATTTAGTAAAGGTGTTCAATTAACGTATCTTCCACCCGCTGTAATATAATGTTTGTAGATGAAACATGTACAAGGCAAACAAGTACGTACGTGTATTAAAAATATAGCATATTATTCATTATAGATGAATGAATGAAGCTCATTAAATATTTCTACAAAGACATATGAAATTAAATTTTACACTGAGAGTAGAGATTCTAAAATCTATAGTGATCCAGCTATTTTATATACTTCTTAGTAAATAATATAAATTCTTAAAAATGTATAACGTACATTATGACCACAATTCTTCATAAACGCACAATTCATCCTTCCAATAGAAGTCATCTTGTCGATCATCGTGTCAGTTGTCTTATCCGGTTTCCAAGTTACTTGCAATATTCCCAATCCAATCCAGTCAAATACGAGTCCCGTTAAAGTGTCGAATCGACATGAAAATTCACGATCCTATGACACGTGTGTAATTAATAATCGTGTGTCATTCCAGCCTCAAATTACACCAGCTGCATCTGTCACCGTGTGTTATCGGTACCGTTACCTTTTTCCTGCTATCGCTCATTAATACCGCTATTACCGAGTTGTATCGACCTATTATCGTATATCTACTGTTCGTTCCGTTATCCCTGTGAACGCCAATTCTTTTCTTTGCTCGACTTTCGAGTTGGAAATTATCACGTACAAATAAGAGAATACAATAGTTTAGAGGTGTGATACGTTAACGGTGTAATATTACCGATATGTAAACCATTTAAAATGTAATTCGAGATTCGCGAAAAGTTCCAACGAATAACGAAGAACTATTGGGTTGGCAACTAAGTGATTGCGGATTTTGCCATTAGGTGGTAACAACAAAATCCGCAACCACTTAGTTGCCAACCCAATAGTTACCAAAACCATCATACAGCTAAAACAGCTTAGAAGTATAGCGTTTACTCTACAGTTGTGTAATTATATAAATTATCCTTTGACTTATAATTATAATTGTGTAACGAAGTGTTTCCAAATTGTCATTTACTTTGTGATTCCATAAATAAAAATGCGATTTTCGTACCCCTTTGAATCGGATGGACACAACGATAAATCATAAAACATAGAATGTGTGATCCAACAGTTCAAGTTTTATTACAAAAGTTTAATCGTTAAAGAACGTGAAAGTGCATATTATGCTAATAAAGAACAGGCTTCGGAAATTTCCAAAAAATCGAATAGCGGAAAGGGAAACATGGAGCACATGGTGCACGCGACCGATGCAAAATATGTATAGGCTATAAATTCGCGCGGATATCAGTGTGATCGTGGCCAAAAATTATGGCTTGCCGGAAAACGCGATGGATGATGCCGAAACGAAAACGAAGTGCACCGGCGTGCATCGACCAATCGCTGCGGTCTTGTGTAAGTCGTGCGACCACTGATTGGAACGGGCGTGGGTGTATCGAATCGATTAGACCGGCGATCGATTATCGCGCGAACCACTCCGCGCTCGTCCCGGAAACTCTCCACTATTGCTCCACTTTCCACGTTGTCCGTGATTCCTTCCTCTCTTCTCTTCTCCCCATTTTCCCTACATTAGGTATTCCTTTTATTAGTCGGTGGTTTACTTTTGGCAATCTCTGTACCGATTATTAACTCGTAAGGGCGAAGTCTATCAGACTTCAATAACTTTTACTTTCATGGTAATTTAATAAATATCGATCGTAAAGTGTTGTGTGTATCAATATCTAATAATCTATAGATGTACGTATAATTTAATAGTGTTTAAATAATGCAATACGTTTAACATGGAATGAAATAATATAATACGTATAACATAGAATACTTCTTTATTTTTTAATCACATATTTGTGGATTTCTGAACATATTACCAATATGACGAAATGATCAGCCATACCAGTTACAGATCGACTCTAATGGGTTCGCAATCAATGAGATAAAACCTAAGTAAGATTGATATAGAACACGCAACGAAGATTTGTAGAAGTTATTTGCTACCATTATAGAAAAATAATCAATCGAGAGTTAGACATTGGCGTGCTCAATTCTTTGATTTAAAGCTGAGACCTCGTCGAAAAGATTTTAAATAAAGTAGAGAAAAAGTTCGGAAAATTCTAAACGTGTTATGTGGGATCAAAGAACGCGAAATATTATAATATAAAAATTCATCGGCTATACAACGTACATATATACAAGGTAAGATATTAATCGTTTATAATTTACGAGATCCTTCAAACGAAATAAGAATCCTGAAAGTTTCTACAGCTTCTAAATATCTTCTCGGATTAATTGCTTTTCTGTAAATATTCTAATACTTGTGAGTGTATTCATGTACTTTTGTATCTTTAAATTGCTTTTAGTGGAACAAGAGATTCAGCCAGATACCAGATAAAGTTCTTTGTTTGTGCATGGAAAGTTTACCGCCACAGAGTCTAGACAGGAAATTTTCGAGCCTTGAACAGGTGAACAATTAGCGTTCTTCGTTTTTTATAAACCTATAATACGCGCTATGTGTACATAATATTCTCTGTTATCGACTGTTAATTGGTCTTTAACCAGTTGCTTGGAAGTATTCTTTCCAATTATTCCCCGACGCGTTTGAGCAACTCATTAACATGTCTTCAGTCAACTTCAGGAATTACCTGTTTTAATACACTAACCGAGTAATTCGTTGTTACATGAGGCAGTTATGCGATCGGCGAGAATATAGCAAACAATGAACAGACGTCATATTCCAATTAAAAGAAACTTGCGTCAAGGGTATAATGAAATGACAAAATGAATTACCTTAGTAAATAATTATCAATTTTTTATCATGAAATCGAGTGTGCCAGAATAGCAGGGCGTTCGAATAACACGTGCAGCCCAGAAAAATCCAACAGCCGAAAATCAAACACGCCAAATCAAACGTGAAATAAATTCAACATTGATATCTCTGTGATAAATCACTCAACTCCAATCCGTGATTATACGTGGTAATTATCAATGCTAGCAGATATTCTCGGTAAATTTAATTACAATATTTGTACGAGTTGAAATTAACCTCGTTGAAAAGCTTCGAACAATAAAAACGATCCTAACAGCGACAATGAAAGAAATGTAATTGAAGATTTATTCGGAATAATGCAGCAGACTGATTTCTCTGATGGATACGCTCTTTGCTATTTACATACTCGTATTTTTCTTTCCTGCTTTTTCATCGAAAATATGAGATTGCACGAGTGATGGCCGGACGAATAACGGTACCGAACTCTCCGGCACGTTTGCATTATGTAACCATGTTTTAAAAGCCAGTCGAGGAGGTAATTAACCACTGTTTGCCGTGCAATTATAGGAAACGAGGTGTTTTCGATCCATTGCCGCGTACTTGAACGCGCGGAGAGCTATCGTTGTCGGACGAACGGGGAAGCATTACGAATTCATGGTGAAAAATACAGCGCACCGCGCTCTGTAATTGAGCAAACCGGAGATCAACTTTTCGAAAGATGTCAGAGACGTATTAATGGTAGCGTTATTTATTTAACGAACACAGTCCAGACAAATTGAAATGGATTATT
Organism: Bombus vancouverensis nearcticus; assembly: GCF_051014615.1. Classification (NCBI taxonomy): domain Eukaryota; kingdom Metazoa; phylum Arthropoda; class Insecta; order Hymenoptera; family Apidae; genus Bombus; species Bombus vancouverensis. The sequence continues at coordinate 9,896,491 of NC_134913.1, read as the reverse complement.
TATTATCTTGCGAAATTATACACCAGAGGATGAAATTTTCACTTTTAAGAGTAGTTATCGCTTTTTTGTCGGTGGATTGATTTTGCTTGTTGCATAGCTGCGGTAGAATCGCGAAACTTTCAATTTATATATGGGAATTGATGTAATTGTGTTGCATAATTTGTTTGATAAAATGGTGAATATATTAAGGTGGTTCATAAGCTCGTGCATTTTCTTGATATATTTCCTTCTACTATATTTTAGAGCGAATAAAGTTATTTGTTTTATATGTTAATGCTATGTCGGTCTTGGTTTCTTGGTGTCCTATATCTCGTTCGATTAATTCATTGCATTTCATCATTATTTGCTCAGAAAGGAATATGGAAAAATTAGAAAAACGTATACTTCTGTTTCACTACTGGAGGTAGAACTTCAAAGCAGGAGCGACGAAGAAAATAGTATATTTTTCCACGTATAAATCAAATAACTTTAGTCGTTCGACATAATAATACAAAGGAATATATGTAAAAATCGTACGAGCTTATGCATCACCTTGGTACTAACCAATTTGGGAAATTATTTGCAACATCATTTTTCTCCACTCGTCAAAATAAACTTTATGAATCGAGTGAAGTGGATGTCAAACGTGTTTGAAGACAGGTATGCGTAAATTAGGACGTTGACTGGGAAAAGAACGAGGCATTAGTTGCTACCCTGATTCACAAACGAGCGAGACGTGGGGTAAAGTGTAGTGCAGGTCACTTATGATAATACCTATTCCGGTAATGCACACCAATGTGGGCAACCTTGAAGAGATAAATTTCGCGATAAGCCCGATAATTAACGCCGCTAATGGCTATTATTATCTCAGTTCTAAGGGAAAAACGTTCGCGGAACGCGTGCAAATTTTAGGTGGAACGTGTTAATCGCAGCACCTTCGTTGCACGACTTTTACGACTGTTTCCTCAACGATAATAATATCCGAAATAACAGGATTGCGAAATTGGATCTGCCCGCGACCGTGAGAAGAGAAACGCGTGATCTGCAAAGATGTGTCTTTTCGCTTTCTCTTTTTCGTGTTATATTCTTTATAAATATAAATACAGATGATTATTTGAATTTTGGAAATAAAATATACTAACAAAAATAGATTCTATAATACATGTCGGCATTTATTGTTAGAGTAGTTTAGTAACGAGAAGCATGCGACTGACTTCTTCTGTGTATGAACGATGTTATTTTCTAACAATAAGTGAAATAATTCGTATTTAAAATATTTAGTTATTTATTTAGAATTTAGGAGACAGATTTAGTATTTAGATATTTGAAGAGCTATTTAAATTTATTTAGAAATTATTAAGGGAGACTTTATGCAATGTCAGATTGGATTTTGCAATATTTTTTTAGAGTATAAATGTTTGTTCTTATAATAATAATAATATCGCTTAAGAATATTGGAAAAGTTTCTGCTTTGTGGTATGAGATTTTTTGAAACACGCAACTGTGATTCAGTTATGCTATTGATTATAGTGTGGTTAAAAGAAGCTTTTATTTTCCTCCCTATGTTATTTTTCATTGCAACCAATTACAATTACAATTTCATCAGCACATAATCGAAATATTGTTCAACGATTTACTTGTATCTGATAACTTCTTTCGCTGTATATTTCGATAACTGATAAGGAAACGATACTGATTGATTTCCTGCTTACATCATTTTTATGTCATCTACTTTTACACATGGATTTTATCAATCTTTATAATACCTTGAAAAGAACCTCACAATCTGTCATATAGTATTTTCTAAACTGTTCTGTCCTACAACGTTAAAACTAATAAATGCTTCAATATGCACAACTTCTCAATTATCAAACCTATAAATTTTAATAAATTAATTGTCGATTCTACCAAATATTAGTATTATTCCAAACACAAATTTAATAAAAAATTCATACTTAAATGAATTAGGAATACGAACGAATACAACGTTGATTTTAGCAAACTTTTAAATATTCCCGTGCTGTACTGCAAACACAAATTGAAAATGTACAAATGAAAAAATCTTGTTAAATTAAAAATGTGAAAGATGGAGTTTAGATATATCAAAATCCCCTTAATATCACAGATCGTATATTGCAGATAGATTTATCAAAGTATGACCTCGAATCAAAGCTCGAACCGTTAATTACCTGGCAATGACGCATTTCGAGAGATAACAAGTATTATAAAATGTCAGGTAATTGCTAACACAAAGCAGTTTTTATGCAGCAACTTTCTTGTTGATTATCACACGGTTCATAATTATCGCGACAGAAGAGCAACGCGTTAGATGACGCAGATGGTATTCGATTTACTGACGACCAAGTTTACGAGCAACGCAGTAATGACGCTGTGATAATGTATCAGTAATATCTGTAATATTACGTAACCTGCGCATGGTTGAAGACGCAACAAGCGCGAAAGGTGTTTGTTGCTTTTCGACGCGTGTCATCCTTGCTCGAAGGAGAAACAGTTGCTGTACAAATGACGACTACTGTTAGCTTATCAAGAACCTCAGTAAAGAAATCATAGATCTAAAGTCTGAAGTTCTTTCCTTCTTTCGATCATTTACTATCCAATTGTATCTTCTTTATATCATTAAACAATTTTTTCAATTCGATAGGAAAATATTATGTGAAAGAATTGATGTTCATATACCTGAGATTTACGTTCCTATCTTATTGTTAAATTTCTTAATACATTAAGAATTTTGTCACTTTTCTTAGTGTATTCATTTGATAATATCTTTTACGTTAGTAAGTGTAGGTTAATAATTGTATACTATTCTTTTAATAGGTACATTAATATTTGTAATCCTTTTATTTTAATTTTGTGCTATTTTAAATGTTTGTTTGCTTGTTGAAACAAAAGTGACATTGAATCATAAAAATTCGAGTATCTTCGTCAGGATACATGTACGTGAATTAAATATATAAGTAGCAAGTTTTATGCTAAATTTGTTTTTTGCGTTACGTTTATGGTTTTTGTATAATTTATGAATTTCCGTAATTTATTTCTACTTCCGGATAATATTTTGATATATATGTATATTTTCGTATATGGTCCAGTTAAAATTTCATGCACAACTTGTGTAATAAATCATCTCGAATGCAATGAAATCGGGAGAATGACATAGAATTTTGTTGCGTCTTTAAGTAAAGATGAGGAAAGTAACTGAAAGTGAGTTGTAACATTAAGGAAACACGAAACGCTTTGTCAGTAATTATGCTGATAATGAAAGAAGCGATTTCAAAGTCATTTTGATATCACTTGTCACCTATCTACGCAATTAGCTTTGAAATTAAACACGTTTGGCCTTGCTACGCTTAAATGTCATTTCGTCGTCGATTTCTTCACAATCGCCAATTATCTAAAAATAACATGCCGAAGGCACTGATTTTCAGAAAAAGCCACAGCTAAATGCGCTCTGGAACATTTAAGAGAAGAAAACTAGGTTTCTCATTTATCACAAAATCCTCTTATCGAACAATTCGTCTGCGATTACACACAGAATCTAAAGCCTCTAAAACTCTAAAACGCTAACCTGTGTAACATGACTGGTGGATTCGTTTCAGAATCACGAGACATCATCGCGAAAATCAAAAACGACATTTCTGTAAGCGATGCGTCGCGATGTAATTCACGGAACGTAATTGGTCGAGGCGGGTTCAAACGTTCGCGCAGCGACATTCCGTGGCTTTTGGTATGCAAAAATCAGGCAGCGAGAACCGTACAAAAGCTCGAGCTCGTGGCGATAGACAGAGAGAGAGAGAGAGAGAGAGAGAAAGAGAGAGAAATAAAAAAAATATAGAAGAGCAAAGAGGCTCGGCGGCGAATTGAAATCACGATGCGGCAACAACGAGCTTTCGGGCAGCGCGGCGTTTCCGCGCAAAAATCCAATGGTTGAATCGCGTAATTATCCCGAAGACGATTAACGACGACGTCGCGACGCCTCTCTTTTGTTCGAAACCCACCAACCGCCGCCAACTTTCTTCTGTTTTATTCGGTGCAGGTAATTAATTGCCAGTGGTTATTAATTAATTTCGCGGCATTGTGCGTCCGCTATGATTTACGAGATGTTTGAAACCTCTAATTGATTTTGATGGAAGTTTATTTTTTCAATTTTGGATTTTTTTCGTTGTGGAGTATTAAGAGGTAAAAATTCTTATTCAATACATTTTATACATATTTATATGAATCTTATGATATTAATATGACGATATTTATGATTATATGGGAATTTTAGATACTGAATCGCTCGCTTTGTCAGTGATATTGGATGTTAATTGACATTTATCGATAATTAATTCGACGGAGAAAGATAATTAGGTATATTAATAATTGACGAATTTTTATTGCTATATGTCCAAGTAATAGGTATCTATAAATTTATAAAAAGGTACTCAAGCACATATTTTTTGATAAATTTAATCTCTTCTGAGGATCCATAATTTTTAACTTAATTAATCTGTCTCTTACAAAATTACCATCATCGTTATCGTTATCTTGACCATTACATGTTACATAAATTATACGCACACCACATTTAAACGTATATATATATCTACTTCAATTTAATCAAATTTCATACTATCTTTTACAACTCGCATCATGATCAGAGTACTTGAAACGACCGAGCTCCTAAAACAAGGCAAGCATTTAAATGCTGCACGTGGACGTGTCAAAAATAGCGTGCCGTATTCCTGCCTTGATAACGCAATAACTCAGCGAGTAATAAACAGAAAATTACGGAAATTAAGTGGTTGCCACGGTTACTAATGCCTCGAGAAGAATTCTGCATTTTCAAGGAACAACCTTCCGCCATTTCTTCGTCCCTACGGACCAAACATCTACAGAAAAGGACAGAAAGAAATATCCAGCATTTATAATTGAAAAAATTACTGATATTACTAGAAATTCTACACCACGTACACGTTACTATTAAGGTGAAGAAAACGTTTGTTCATTACATTTTTCTTGAACATTCAAGACATTTTAACGCATTTCCCCACTTTCTACATAATTCAACTAAGATTATTTTAATTGTTAGAGCGTAAACCGGAAAACGGCGATGTATTGAATTATTTGTTAATAAGATTCCATTGATAATATTTCTTAAGAATCAGTGAGAAATAACAAATCGTCCTTTATACACTCTTGGTTTTACGTCGATCAATTATTACTTTCTTAAATCCGCATAAAATTTCTTGAACAGAGAAAGAATTACAGATTCACTTTACTTACGCATCGTCCCTGAAGACCTCGATTCCGCCACTTGTAAAACCCAAAACAACTCACTCAAACGATATATTCACGATATATCCACTATCCTAAAAAAAAACCAGCATCAGGACTACAAAAGATTCAGCCAAAGACATTCAACTTTTCGCAAACTATCAATGTCTTATTCGAAAAGAACGCTGCTGACATTTGTGGACCTTCATCTCAATACTCGTAAGAACAACCCTAACCCAAGCGTCAAGTATCAACAATTCTCATCGCTCATTGTTTCAGTTTCGAATTACGCGCTTCGTTAAGCGCGTAGCTCCGGAAACTAGCAACGGAGATAATACGCGATATGCACCGTAAAAGCATCCAGCCACAAATCCCAAAAGATGAATAATTAACACGAACGGTAGATTCAACTCTTGGACCTCTACAGAGTCCTTTCACAAAAAAATCCTACGGATAAACTTCCTGGTCCTTTCACAAACGCAATCAAAGAAAACGGGTGAATACACGCGAGGCGTTTTGCAAACTTAATTGGCGGTCCTCGGCCGCAGATCCATGTCGGTAGATTGCATTCTGCTGCCGAAAGATGCAAACGTAGATCGACTTTCCTTTTCGTTTCGCAACGGGGGCTGGCTGTGCTGGCTTGGCTCGATTCGGCTATCGATTTGACCGATCGCGATATCGATTCGCAAGGATTCCGCAGACCCTACCGTTGTGAAATCGACCGCGCAGCTGCTGATATATTTAAGCGAGACTGTCTATTGGTAAACGAACCGGAATCTGGGACAGTTACAACACCTGTCGCAGCGTAGTCCACGCTGAATCGTTGTCGTTTAGCTCCTATGCCAAATTTCGCGTCGTAAACACGACCACGAAACGTTCTTAAATGAGAAGCAGGATTCTGCTTGAGTTCTGAGACACGGTCGCGTACTAATAAATGGTCGTCGAGGGATGAGATCAACGATAACACAATTAGCGTTGAAAGCCAACGAGTTTGGCTTGAATCCGGTGATGGATGATTACGATACTTAGCCGCGCGCATTGTGCTAGGTTCATCTGAGGCTCCGCTCCGTTGCCGATTGTTTCGCAAGTCGGCGGAGAAGGGTTCTACTAAGTGGGTATTTTGAAACCATTTGTTTCTGGGGTATAGGAGTTGTGATAAAGCGAATTTGTGAATAAAAAGGTTATAGTAGAAGGGATAAATAGAATTTTCTTTTTGTTTAACGTAATATAATTTAGAGAGGATTTTTAAATAGATTCAGATCCCTATGGATTTGTGAAATCCATCCACGGGCGTTCTAAAATTCATAATCAGAAGATTGTGTCAAATTGACAAACGGCCTTATCTCATCTCAGCAAACATGTCATGTAGCGTAATAGTATCAAAGTGCACGTGTGATCGAAGATATTATATTTCCTAATACACAAACTCTTAAACTATCCCTTCTGTGTTTCACGGATCGGAGATATATGTACGAAAAAGAGGAAAACACGAGCTCATGCATATATAACTGTCGTGCAACGTGATACATACGTACGTACCCCTTTTATCAATAACGTTACGTGGCATACATTGATTTAAGGCTGTACGGTTATGCTGGCACCGAGAAACGGTTTACTCGCGAACAATGTAAACTGCAGACGATACAAATTACAGCTGTCAACGAAGCCACTCGTGGAGCACAAATGACGAACCGATCTTCACGCCTACTCGACTGTAAGTCAATATTTACGAACCGTTTAATGTGAAAGGGCGAGGCGTGTACGAGGATGGGAAATCCCCCTTGCTTTTATTGCCCTCTAACGCTGAATGGTTTCGTAGATAAATAATCGTTCTTGACAGATCCCCCTAATATTTTATATGATTTTCATTAAGTACTTACTTCAATCTGCAGACAGTGGAATTTTTCTACATATTTACTACTACTGACTCATATGGAGCGCTGATACAATTATTTCATTATTATAACGACACAACTACTACATTTTGGTTTTTTTGTATGATCATGAAATAACATAGGGAAGTAAGCAAAGCACTGAACAGTGTGTTGCAAAAGACATTGTTATCTAAGATAAAAACATTTCTGATGGAACGAGAATACAAAGAATTCGAGTAGAATTTGAATAGCAGCGAATATGTTCGACGAAAAAGTATAGACAATTTGGAATTGTATTCTATGAGATGAAACATCAACTTCCCTTACTTCAATTCCTACTAAATGACAATGATACACTAATTTCCATTTTCACAATATGAAAACGGAATGATTTTATTGTGAATTAAATTTTTAAAATATTCCAATTGTCACATGTGTATGAAAAAGTATTCAAACATTATGTGAGCCATATGTGTTATCATATGCATAGTTCAACCTTCAACGACGCAATATATCTGTATTACTATATACAAATCGCTTTACTGAAACTATGCGAGTTATCAATTTGTATTTTGCAGTTTGATAGTATTTAGAACATGCTTTCTCCGACTTCTAATTAGATAAATTTCTCGTGATCGTCTAACGACGATGAATGAAAAAAATGGGAACCAAATAATTTATGGCTTATATGGAATAAATCGGTCAAAATACGAATAAAAAACTATTATAAATTGCATCCGAACTAGACAAAACAACATTCCATCGAAAGAAGAAATACAAGATCTTCGTTCTGATCCATGACAATGCATCCGAAACAAAAGAACAACGGAACCATGAGATCCACTATGTGTAATCAAACTCGATTCGTAGTTTATCCACTCTAATTACATTTTCACTAGGTTTTCCTCGAACAATCCCTGGTTCTGGAGCTCGAAGCGGCCTCGAACGAGCCTTTCCGATTTCACTCCGTGTTCACCCCCAATGCTTACGCAACGATCTCTTTCAACGTGTACTCGCGGGAGAAGCGTGCAACTCACGTCTTTAAAGAGGCACACTCACTCGCCACGGTTGGTTATCCTCGAACGTCCAAGCTTTACAAAAAAACAGCAGGACACCACCATAAAATTGGCTCACCAATTGGAAACCGACATTGAAGGAACAACAAACACTTTCGAACTTCCACGACGCGATACATTATACATGATCGTACACAAATCGAAAATATTTGGGCCTGACCGTCTGAAACTTTAATTTGTAACTCGATTCCTTTGATTTCTCAGCAGAGAAATCTCAAGTTGCAAGGAACTCGCCTATGCCTACCTGTCTGTGCCGTGCTAGATTCTTCCCCTGCTCCGATCGCCTAAATCAGTCAAGCACACAAACACACGTACGCACACACAGCGTGATACGTATGTATGCACGGGTATGTAGCGTGACGAGCGTACGTCGTACACGTGCGCGCGTTCGGATACACACCTGCACGTGTTACTCCTCGATGATGAAGGCCGAGGTACGGACGACTAACTGGAAGGACCGTTTGCACCTGGCCACACCGTGTATCTCTCCAGTGCGTCCCGTATCCTTTTTCACTTAAGAGCCGCGATCGCGCGTGTCCGATTAAACGCGACAAGCGATTGCCTTGGTCTTCGCACTGCTCGAACACCCGCGTCGGATTTTTCCTCCTTATATCCTTCCTTTAGGATCTTCTGTTGGTCGGTGGTCCGTGTGCGCGCAAAGGTGCGTATGCCGGTGGATGATGTGTGCACGGACTTCGTATACGTTCGCGTGTGCGTGTATGTTGCTGGGTCACCTGTGTGTATCTCTCCCTCTCTTTCTCTGCCTCTACGTATATATACACATATACGTAAGTTTTGTGTGTGTATATATATATGTATATAGGGTGCGCGCGTGTGTAGACGACGACGTGCCGCCGCGACTACAGGTCTGTCAGATCGGACGCGCGTCGACGCTGATTACGGCGAGAACGTGATACAACAAGCGAGGAACGGTAACACACAGCTCGGTGTACCAGAGGAGACTGCCGGGTCCCCCACGGTTTCGCCAAGTGCTGGCCGCTATAGTGGAAAGATATATAGCGTACTCGTAGCGTGTGTATACGCTCCGCGCTGCTGGATTCTCAACGCGGATAAGGTGGAGGGGTTGATCGTGACGGTCGGGGAGTACAACGGTTTGGTGGAAGGAGAGAGATCCATTCGAGGGGGAGGGAGAACGCGAACGAGTTAGAGCAGTGTGGAGCGAAGCACGGAGGGGTTTGGGGGGAAAGCGCACGCTCTAGGCGCTATGACGTAACTCGAGTCATCCTGGATGTACGTGCTACGGGTGGAGGGGAGACGGCGGGGAAACAACGGTGGCGCTGAGAAGAAGTGGGGAGCGCACCATGGAGGGGCGAGAGTGCAAGGGCGCGGTAGTGGGAGCAGTAAACGGAAGGAGGGGAGGATGGCGGTCATTAGTGCTACTGGGACACGGAAGCGAATCCTCGCTACCCTCCCCGCCTCTCCGTGCGGCCCGTTTCGCGACCCGGCACCAGTAACCACCCACTCTTTTCTATTTTCCTCTCGGTCGCTCTGTCGGTTCTCTCACGCTCCCTGTATGTATTTTCCACGCTCGTTCTTCTCTTTCTTCCCTCTCGTGTCTCTCTCCGCTTCGTCTTCCTCCGCGCTCCGTTCCGCTCTTCCTCGCCTCTCCCTCTTTGCTGTGCGACGCCTCGCGCGTCCGTGTATTATCTATATAACGCGAGCGGCCCGGGGGTGCGCCTGCACTCTGCAGCTGCATACAACCCCCTTTTGCAGATCTCTGTGCCAACTACGAGAGAGTACATCTACGAGCACGAACACGATTAGGCCGCGCTCGCGACCTCGTCCTTGCCTGCCAGCCAAGATCGGGGCCGTTACGTTGCCTCGTGTCCGTCTGCTCGTTTCTCCTAGTTCGCTTGCTCGCTCGCTCGCTCGTTCGCCGCGCGCGGTTTCTTTGAAACGGTACGCTTCCGCGGCATGGAATGCGTTGACCCTTTCGTGGTCCACGGCTTTGTGGCCGGGCTCGCTTCGTCGACGATTCCGGCGGGTTACGCTCCACGACCAACCGCTTAACGGACGTGCGGCCTGTTGTAAGCCGATGATGCATAACGTATCGTGAGTCAATGAATTAGGCAAATTATTTCGTATATGAGATTTTTGGAAATTCTGTTTTGTGGGTCGAAATCGTTTTTATATTTTAATAGATTCAATCAATTAGAAGAAGTCATTTAACGCTTTCATACATAGTTTCGAATTTTCTTTCAATTAAATAAGTCGACGGGATCCAAGAATCCCATTAATGGATGTTGTAGTGATTTTTAGATTACATCGACTTACTTAATTGTATCATGGATCATTTAGAAGCCATAATACCAAAGCTCCATCTATTAAATCGAAATAGAAAAATTAGCGGCGGCCGATTGATACTGTGGCCGATAATCGTTCGGTAGCGAGATTTCCATAAGCAGATGCAAAGCAGTCGCGGATACTTCCGTGGGAGGCAAAGATCGATAGGAAGCCGGTCGTCGTGGGATTTAAAGGCCCGTAATTGATTTCCTGCCGGTGGTCGCTGGAATTCCAGGCTGCACGCGCCCTTTACCCTTTCAACGGTGCTCAGGGTTCAGCCTACGCGTGCCTGGGCGTGGCGAGGAATCCTTGCGGCTGAAATCCCGCGGAAGATGCCTGTCGAAGGTCAAACGACGTCCGTCCGCTCGTCTATTCTCACTGTGAAAGATAATCGCATTTCAAAGTGCGCCAATGGCAGCCGAATGAACACCCAGCAATATTGATCAGCTGAACTGGTGTACTGAACTTTGACATTTGATAGAGCCCGGCGAAAGCGGTTGCATGTACTCCGCTAGAGCGTTGGCAGTTTCGTTTTGTACGGAGATTTAGATCGTAGTGATGGAGACGCAAGGGTTGTTCTTTAACCATGCGAAGGTCGAGGTTGATCCCACTGATACATACGAAATATTGTAATAAATATTTTTGAATGACCTCGTAAAGCTTGCTGATGAAGAGCAGCTGGTGTATGATACATCTTTATGTGCTTATTTCTCAAGGCTAGGCATAATACAAGTACTATACTTCTGAGTTATGAATAAAGCGGATCTTCTGTTAATTTTGTTATTAAATCGAAGTTCGTATTAAAAGTATCAACAATAATTTTCTTTGTTTCGGTAGAGTTTTGTGACAAAATTTTCTAAGGCAACCGCAGTCTGAGTTAACTCCTTTGTTTACGTTCTTCGTGTCTATGGTAGATTTACTGATTCCAAAGTCTCGGATTGTAGAGTATAGTTCCACCGTTTAGAAGCCATACTAATTAAGATTATACATACAATGAATAGTAGAGGAACGTGATGACATTACGTTACAAGTACTTTTTAATATTTTATATGCATGTTTCTAATGTATTTTCCAAATGTGTCAATATGTACTCTACTTTTGATATTTTACAGATTTTTGCATTCGTGTACATCCTTGTACAATTTTATATATTTACACTTGTCATATATAAACATCCACAATATAACCGTATCCCACCAAACTGTCGCCAGCTTAAACTGCAAATTCTAAGCTCTGCCAATAACTTCGAACATTGTTCGATGGTAAACAGTGTTCTCAGTGAGATACTGTACCACGGAAGACGGCCAAGTTCCGGAATCATAAAACGTAATTGGTAATAAAGGCGGAAGCAGTTAACAACGATGGATTCTCGGTTGATCGAAGACAGAGATTTTGGCTGTTTTTGGTGATAAAGTTTCCGGATGGAATAACCGTTAAGCCGAGTCGAACTAGGGAGAAACGTGGATGGTTTTGGGTCAAGGCTGCAATACTGTCACCCTCGAACGCCTTTGTCCACCCTTCTCAAGGTGATTCCCGTCGTTCGCTGAATCAGGTTGATTCTGAGTTTCCGTCTATTGGCAGACGACGTCCAACCGTCGCCGTCTGTAATTCTATAATTAGGCTCGCGCGTTAATTAGAGAACATCGAACGAACGTAGCGAAAGTGGGCTGTCCACTTGTGCTTTAGCTCCAAGTTTACCTGCCTTTGCTGATAGGCGAAGTTTCGTTGCTCAACGGGAGAACGTTGCTTTCTACTCGTTTGATCGATCGACCAACGTAGAGTGGACTTGGTTTCTGATTTAGCGGCTTTGTCGGTAAACCAAGATGTGATGAAGATTGAGAAGGGCATTGCTTGATACTCCGTTGAATTAGCCGATGCTATCACTTTACGAAAAATTCGTCTGCTTGTGTACTTATTTTCTTCTAGATAAATTCGAGTGAAATTATTATCGATATGTTTCTTGGAAGTTCCACATATCAGGTTTTGAATCTATAAAAATTTATTTGTCTTTTATTTATTGGTCTTTAATATACTGTCATGAACGTTCGACATATAAACAATATTCATCAATATATATAAGTAAATGTACGACATAACTAACGCATAGAATGAAACCAAGTAATGCAAAGTAACACTACATGCAGTATGCGGCGGAATAACATGTACAAGTGGCACATGGAGTGATTCTTTCTTCTACACGAACCTGAAGCGATTATTTACGAAAAAAATGAGAAAAATATATAGGATAGAATCTTTTTATTTCCGATTTAGTTTTTGAGAAAATCGGGTTTGAAAATTTATCAAATACGCTCGAAAGTGGCTAATTCTGGATTGAACAGAAGTAAATAATCGAAAATGTAGGATAAAGTTTATTCATAAGACGCTTTGTCTACGAGAAGAATAAATCTGAAATTTTTCCGATACACGTGTATTAGACAAATTTTTGACCAAATATGTTCACACTCTATTTTCTTAAAAATGAAACTTCAAACGGAAAAATTTCTTCTCACATTTTCTGTTTATTTTTACATCTAGGATAACCTCTTATCGATTGTTTACTCATATCCAGTCGGTAATTAGCCAAGTTTAAGCATACTTGACAAGTTTTTAAATTTGATTTTCTTGAAAACGAAAAATTATGCGAAGAAATTTTATTCTACATCTTCTTACTTTTTCCATAAAGGATCGCCTTATATTCGCTCGTTCATGTTATTCGGGCACATCCTGTATAATTACCGAGCTGTAATAGAGTACGATGAACATATGACATACATATAGGAAGGAATTACTAGGAATTATACATAGTAGGAATCTATAGTACGAATTAAACATTATAATCATAACATCTGATATTAAAATATTAAAATTGAAAAATCCTTAGAAAATATAATTGATCAGTGTTTGTACCCAAATGAAAATCAAGATTAATTTTGTCAGAAACATTTGCATACTTTTAGTAGATATTTTTAAAACCAATGTAATTATTATTCTCTATATACTACTTTTTAAATCTACCAATTATCTTCTATTTTCAATATTTGTAACAAACACACTTTTCTGTTTTAGGTGAGAATTTACGAATTTACAAAAACATTCAACTCTTCTGGTAAAGTATACAATTTGAGATTTTCTAAGCTGTAAGTCAAACATTCGTACTTTCCTAGTCAGGAAGAAATAATTCTTAATACAATATTTCTAGGGCATCGTATTAACTTTCATTTATATATTCATAGTAATTAGAATTTCCTTCATAGGAAAATGTTATTGTTCTACCTAACACAGACTAAGATACGCTTTATATTCTTCCTTATTATGTAACATTTGAAATGGAACAAAGCTTAAATCGATTGCCAAAATCATTTTAAACTGATTCTCATTGGGAAGCATTGATGCATTGAATTTCCAAAATTTATCGAGATTTTCGAAGAGGAGTTCTGAAAATATCGTACGGTTTACGATAGTTCGCGTAGTATTTGTTACAAGCAACGCATGTCGCAGCGGCGTACGACACTTGCGTGACATCGGTGTGCATGTTCACGAATACGCGAAGAGAGCGTCGCCGATGGAACGTGCAATTTAATTGAAACACGCTCTGTTCATATGCATACGATTAACGTTGGTCGGCGTGCGTGCCTCTCGCGAGCTATTCGCGTGAATAACGGAACGACTAGAAACGGTGCGGTTAACGTGCGTGAAAATTCACGGTGTTCCTTGTACGCTGTTGATTGTTGATTGTATGCTAAACAGCCCGTTGCTTGTGATTTGCTAGACTGTTGGTTACCGCGATGGAAAAAGCTTGTCGGTTTAGAATATCATATGTGTTACGTTCTAACGCGAGTGTGAAGTAATTTAAGCGGGAATTTCTTGAACCATTCTTTTGTTGAACTTTTGTCTCGTGTGATAAATAGCAGTTGCATTCACGATCAAGTTCAATTTTTAGCATAATTTCAGAATGAAATTGAAGTATGGATTGTTTGGTAGAATATAGCGTAGTATGTATACATAGAACTAACATTCCACTGAATAATGTATGATACTGTTTATTTTGCTGACCTTTCAATATCAGGTATCTTCACCTTTAACTTTTAACTTTTCACATCTAAACTATGCATTTTTTAAAGTAGTTTTAAGGTATTCAATTGCCCGTTATTAGAATATAAATGATAATGGATCTATGTTATTATTCGACGAATGAATGCATGAAAGTTTAATAATTTTCACCTATTTCTCATCGATACACGAAATACTGGTTTGTATAATAACGTAATACTGTTTCTATCGACTACTTCCGGATACTACTATCCAATCCTATCTTGTTGCATTTACTATGCAACTAGGAGCAGTATTTATCTAAATTCCATATTTAATTATTTGGCAGATATGCAGAATAATTCTCCCTCAAATATACAGCAGAATTTAATGATCCTTAATAATGAAACGCGACGCTATAAACTATCCGAATAAATTAACAGTAATACAATGAAAGATTATTAAATATGAGTAATACGTTTCATATTTTAAATTGTCCTATTTGTTATTTTAATCTAGACAATTATAATATTTAGTCACTGAAAAGCTGATTCAAAGAAATGTATATATTAGAAGAGACGCAAAATAAGTGGTTAAAGACGATCATATCCAGCCACTTTTGTACACTATGTGATACGTGATGACCTTCAATTATTCTGCAATTAATGGACTGATCGAAATTCCTTTTACATTTGGAGGAGCTTTATTTTATCAATATTCTCTCTTTTTTTCTTTCATCTTCTCCAATTCTTTCATCTTGCAATAAATCCATTATATACACGACTGCTTTATTGAAACAAAATTAAAATGAAGTATGCAAATCTATATGTTCTATGTGATTAAAATTATTATAAAGAACGCTACTATAAAGAACGCTATAAGCTTAGAAAATTGAAATTAAAATTATTACAAAAGAGAATACCATTAGACTATGATGCTCCGTTTATTAATTTACTAAATATTTAAATCCCCAAATGGGGGCTAATAATGAAAAATGAGTCAAATTCTGATGAACTAACATGTAGCTCAACATTTTTTCATACAGGAAAATTACTTCAAAGGAGAAACAAATAATTTGCACTATCGATGTTTCGCGAACTAGTAAGATGCCCGTTGAATATTAATCGCCTGCGAATAAACTTCTTATCACGGTCGTCGTGTATTCAATACCTGACCGCGTGTAAATCGTTCGCTCAGACGGGTCCAGGTTAATCTCGAAATTTCCTCTCAGCGAACTTGATCGATCAACGGTACGGAACACGTGTACTGGGAATTTCGGCCATGCAATTATTCTGGGGAAAAGTGCGACCTTGCGAGCAGCACCGTTCGCGATAATGCATAGTCGCTTTTCGGTTGACCCATATCCAGTTTCCATAGGTTTCGTTGAAAAGGGAGTTCCTATTACGTTAAATTTACTCAGCGGATCACGAGGAAAAAGAAAAAATCGGCCTTGTACTGTTGGCGAAGGAGCGTGGCATTTTCAACGAAGTGTCGTAGTATCAGGTTACTGGTAATTTAGAGAAGTTTCAAACTGGAAACTTTGCAGTGTATTGAGCAATAAATTTTAATAAATTTGAAGGAAATTTAGTTTAGTAAAACTTATTGTTAGTGAGCTTCGCTGCATTACTTCTTATTCTTCCCTCATCTTTCTTTACTGTTAATTCTGTTGCGTTTCTCGAATTGTTGTGTTTCAATCTTAATCTTGTGTTAACAAATGAAATGACATTTTTATATCGATAAGAATTTCATTTTCAAACTTAAGTGCATTTAATATATCTGTTGTACTTGTGCATTTAGTATGTTAATAACAATTTTATTCCTAAACTTAAGAAATTTTTTACTAATAGGGAAATACAGTTGAGCCGAGAAAACGAAGAACGCAACAAGGTTAAATTAACATAACGATAAAAAATTCTTCTATTGAAAATAGAAATAAATATTAAGAAAGTGAATCTTTATATATTTGGGTATAAGATTGTTTGTATTGTTCATAAATAAGAATGTTTACATTTATAGTAATGTGTTTCGTTGACATAAAGAATAGATGAGAGTTAAGTAAAGTTCATGATATTGAAACAAAATATTAACTGTAGTTGGAGATACGAGCTTTACATAAGAGAGACATACAATGGGTTTTGTTCCATTAAGATAGCATATAGTCGCATAAATTCTGAGAATTAGAGTGAGAAATTGGGTTTCATTCTCGTTACGTACCAATGCTACCTCGAATGATCGTAATCCCTTTTGAAAGCTTGTGTGCATGTACATCGAAGTATCAAAGTTAGTTATATAGGTTCGTAGAACTAGGAAGGTGTAATGAGAAACTGTAGATTATAATAAAACCATCTTCTGTTGAATTAATATTTGTTTTTATTATATTGACATGTAGTTAATTGCTCCGGCATTATCTGAATTTGTTGCAATTAAACATCCCCGTAGCAAGCAAGGAAATTTGAAAATTCTTGTGGTTGCGGTAAGTCAAAGAGACATCGACGCATTGTCTGTCCTTTCTTGAAATATCTTTACACATTAAAATAACACATTAATACTAAGCAGTATATTTTTTAATATCTCTTAACGCAAAAGAAGTAATATATTCTTTCAAAGTCCTCAATAATATATTTCAAAAAAATTAGACACAAGAAAATGTAAAATCCCATGCACGTGTGACATGCTCCACATAAATTCCAAAGCTATTTCTCCTGTCCAAACAGTCTCCATCGTTCCGATCATCCCATTGCTCTCCGCCTTTTCAACCCTCCAAACCAAACACTATTTCCATATTATGCCACCTCCTTTCCTCTGGTTCACAGTCGTTCACTTCTCCCCTTCGACGTTTCACGCTTGTTTCATTACCCAGTTGAAGCCAACTCATCTAAACTGAAAACCCAGAGCCCGAGATCAAATAATCGAAAGCTCCTTATCTCCTTTACCAAACGGTTCACCGTGACCAGGCGAAATTGGCGTGCACACAACCACGCGTTCAGCATCCTGGCACACGATCCCAGCAGACAGATATAAGCTGCCTCTCGAACCGCATGCTTCCGGAGCCAGCACCCATCCCTTACTGCTCGATTTCCTGACCCCTTGTTTCCCTCTGCAGTTTAGGATCCATCGGGACTCCTCTACGGGGCCACGATAAGCGTCCAGAGTTTCGAAACTCATCCCGATCACGACGAAGAGTGCACATTCGAAAGCAATCGTATTGGCGTTCGTCGACGTGCCTCCTCCTCCCTCCGGACGATTATGCGGGTCCGGCCACTAGATGGAAAATAAACGTACTCGACAAGTTCCTGCTAACTTTCAACTCTCCTCGCTGTTTCTTTCCGATTCTGCATTGTATTATTTTTTTCTTGAACATTCTTCCCTTTGAGTTGCATCGTAGTTTGAAGGAAATAGATTTAGCAGTTTGTCATTCGGATCCGTTATATTTTGAATTTTGTAAATTACGTTAATTCGTAGTTGATATTGTCGGTTTATAGATGATCGTTACACTGTGGATTATTATAATTTTATAGTGGCGGATAGAAAATAATTAAAAATCGACACGCGTTTTATCATTTTCATAACAATTGTGTATTCTGTTCGATATATTACATTTATTCGTTGCTTTTGCTTAAAATAAATCCATTTTGTAAAATTATCGTGTCTTCTCGTACTTCTCATTTTACGAACTTTCTTTTGTCTGCCACTGTTCGTGAAATGTGTAAGATGCAGAAACGTTCTTGAGTTTGATCATCGTTGTAGTAGACACGTATTCGTACACATATTCGATGAACGAAACACGACAAAAAGTTTGAAGACTGCAGCGCATATATTCACAAAAATCTATTTCAGATTTGATTACATTGACGTATTGAGCTCGTTAGAACGTCAATTTATCGGAATACATAATCGATGTAACCTTAGAAGTTAGAGTTACCGAGGTTCAACAGTATTGTCTATAAGAAATTGAAAATGTGATTGATCGGTTAATTCGTCTTCGTCTATTAAAATTTGATAAATTCGCTTTGGCTAACAATCGATAATAATTTCCTATTCGTTCGCGATTTACGTTCCCTTTTTGTATACGCATGATAATCGAGGTCAAAGCGTGTGTCAGGTCCACGTTTTGAGGTATCCAGGAACAGTGCAGCGTATCCAGCTGGGATTTCCAGGACGTCGACGAGCTGAAATGCAGATCCGTCCGTTGTTGCAAAATAATTCGCTTTTCCGTGTCGGTGAAATTGAAGCTTGTTTGGAGCCAACCGAGTTTACGTTGTTAAGGTGTCATATCTTTGATGAATAGTTTGTCACGTTTATCACTAGTGAATAAAATCTGATATTTGATAAAAGAGATATGGGAATACTGTTTTTAAATAGTCGAGAGATTTTATATTGTACAAATATTTTCGAATGTGTGTTAGACTGGATTATAATTGTATTGTTTGCGGTGGTTTGAAGTATTTATAAGGTGCAAAGTTATTCTCTCTTTCTTTATTTTAAAATGTAGGTTAAAACAATTTTTATATCTGTTAATTCTGTGGAATCAACGTTCCTGTGACAATTTATTTTTCATTTACTTACGAATGAATAGAGCTTAAAATCGGACAATCATAACTTCGATGAATTGTCACGTTTGTCACGAATAGATAGAATCTAGTTGGTGATGAAATTATTTTAAAAACCAGTCTATGTTATACGACAAAGTATCTCTTTTATCTTCGAAAGTGGATTAATCTTGTGTGACATGTTCTAATTTTTTAAATTACGACCTAGTTCTCTTTCGGAAAGAAACTTCACAGCTTGTTTCCATAGAAATTAAAAAAAAAAGAGAGAGAAAAAGAACGAGAAAACAGAAAGATTAAAAATTACAAAATAAGAGAAGTCAATAAGATCTTCCAATTTAAATTCCACGCAAGATGTCCTTCTTTCATATCGGTGAATTACGATCACCAAGAACAAAAAAGCTTTTTCAGATTATAAATCGCCAGAAAGAGTCTATTGGGCAAACACCATATCATCGAGCATAGCGAGTGGCACATGATCGTATGTTGGTCGTTGTACACGCGTACATACTAACGAGATATTTCATAACGGCAGATTAGCGGGTTCCATAGTCCCCGTGGCGGCAATTAATCCCGAGGCTACGAGCGGGTGCAGCCGCGAGCACGAACAATTTACTGTGCCCCCGAAATTAATTTCACTCGTTCGACATCGACGCTTCGTAGAAATCGCTTTGTGGCCTTTTTCCCTTCTCCGAATTGGAGATTGAAAACCACATTTTTTGCTTTTGCCATTTGAATTCGGATCCACCTTCCGTTCAATGGTACACGATATCGGCGACGCGTGCTTCTTTTAGTAGACAGGAAATAAACGTGAACGTATAAATTTCGTTCGTCTGAAATTCTGGTCAAACAGTTTTTCGTACGCGTGAATGAAACTCGAAATGAAGTTTCAATTTCACTAAAGCGATTTCCATTCTCTTTGGTTTTGGCTCCTGTTCGACACTGATGGTTTTTGTCGAACGTCGGTTCTAAAATTTGTGTCAGTTCTAATATAATAGCAAAGTATTACGTCGTTCTGGTAATTTATTTCGTGGCTCATATGTATTTGTCACGTATATTATTTAACATCATATTATATATCATCATAAAATTTAGAATGAAAATATAATGTTAAATAGCTGTCTAACAAATACATAGGAACCATGTAAAAGCCAAATAATATCAACTTTATCAATTGTAATTATTCGTTTTATGAAAGATTAAATAAAAATCATATCTATATTAGTATAATTAAAATTAAGAACTTTACCAGAAGTGGATCAGTTTGACTTCTGAGTGGTTCGTAGTGAAACTTCGTAGTAAAATTGAAAAATATTAGTATGGTAATATCGTTAAAAGATAACAGAGAAAATACGATAAAAGTCACAAGGATAAAAATGTTTTAACGACAAAAAATCATGAAAATAAAAAATCAGGCTCAGTCAAAACGATATTTCATTTTCACATGCTTTTTCGCTCAATTTTAAATTAATCTCACATCAAACAGGATTAATTCGCAACAACATTTTATTCAGACTCCTGCTGGAATTCTATCGTCTATTCTTATACACCTCAGCTAGAATCGACTCGTTATTTTAATCCGTAAATGACGTCAAAACCGTCGACCATTGTTCGATACTCATTCGGAGCGAACGGCAATTTTATTCAAATTGGTGCAAATCGTTCCCGTGGAAACATGACACACGTCAGATCATAAAATGTCGCTGTGTTCGCGACCCCTTCGACTTCAACCCTTTTCCCTCCTGTCACATTTAATTATCCCGGCCATTTACGTAACCCAATTCCCCAGTAAATTATTGCAGGGCCACCTGTTAAATCACGCATACGGGAATGCTTAATTGTGCCTTCACCGCGGTGAATAAATCAGGCGATTAAAAGAACGAGAAAACGAGCTGGAGAACAGGGAATCATGAGTAACTCATCCTCTGCGAAGTCCTGGAATTTATTTGGATCGCAAAATACGTTCTACATTTTGTTATTAGATTATAGCATCAGAGAAAAAGTTTCGTGAAAATTCTTTAATTTCTTCAATCTCTAGATCTTCTTCGAAATGATTTTTATTGCAAAGTGAGGTATCGAATATATGTAGACGTATAGACTACGTCATGTCATTTCCTATAAGTTGCAATTACGGTTTTAATAGTGGTTTTACTTTTTCTTTATTTAATATACTGATATATTAGACTAAAACTTGATCAAAACTATTATTATACAGAATAATATAATTTTCTATTGCCTGTAACTTGGTTATATAAACTGAATGTAATATAGGAACAAATGCAGTAATATACAGTAATGTAATAGATTAGATAAATATCATTGGATCGAGGCTATTATCATACAAAATAATATAACTTTTTGCCACTTGATTAAACAGAATACATACGAACTGAATTGTAGAAGGTACGTGAAACAAATATGATCCTTAACGAGATACCTTCATTTATGGAGCTTCTTTTCAAAACGTATACGCGTCTAACAACAGTATTCTTTGCTGAGTACGCTGATCAGAGAGCAGCCTCTGTTCTTTAGGGTAGCAGAGATTGTTTCGTACGGAATGTTCTCTTTGTTCAGGAAAAGTGGAGCGTCGTGTTCTATGGATCAGCGAAGATTCGTGATTTTGCTACGGGCATGTTGTTCAACTTTGTGGTTTCTCCAGCGTCATCATTTCTGAAATTCGGGACATCTCGTTCCATGAGTCTTTCAGTTCTTCAACGTACACCTTCCATAAATCATCCTTGTTGTGGAATTCGTTGAGAAAAATAGAACGCTTTGTTCGTTTTTTAGTATTTTTCAAATTCTTTAACACTGAAACTACCTAAATCTGGGAAATCCTTAGGAATTTATTAAAACCTTCGATATTATTGTTTGGTTTATAACCTTGAGCTAAGAAGCATTCGTAAATTCTGATAAATAATAGAATTTTTTCCTTCTTTCTGCTCTACACCTGTTTCTTAATTATTGACTTATTTATGTATTCATGCATATGTATATATTTATTATATTTTTGCAAATATTTTGGCATTCGTGTTGCTACTTTTTACATTAAATTTGTTTTCCTCTGATTCCGCTCTTTATAAATGATTGTTCAAGTCATGAAGTTACACGATGGTCTCATGTAACCCAGTTTAGTTCTCTTTTCAATTTTGTTTAAATTACATCTAATTCGTGAAATAATTTTTTTCAATCTCTTGACATGAAATTTTCAGCTCGTCGATAGTTTATTGTTAATATACTATTATTTATTATTGGAGATTTATATCTGCAGTCACGTAGGTTTCATTTATACGTGGTATACAGATTACACGAATTTATATTTAAACATGAGCAGAGACAGATTACCCTATATTTCAAACAAGCTATAATTGGCAACCGGGAAACCAAAATTCGTCGAGCCTCCTTCGGCCAGATTTAATCCAGGAATTGCCGTTTCCGTAGCCACATCAAACGGACTCGTTCCCGCGTAGCAAACCCATTTAATTAATGAATTAATTATCGCGAACCGGTGTAATAACGACCATTAGTCCGTGACTCAAAGCTTCTCAATTATTTACGTCATTTTCATAGAACGATTGTTAAGACGTCGAGCATACACTTAATATTTCATTACAAAAAATCCCCAGCTGAAGTTCAACGTGACTGAGACGTGATATTCCTATTATGAATATGAAATATGTATATTTTATGAATATCGTTAAAATTCTTCATTATTAATTTAAGGAAAAGAACTAAGTTTTAATTTTAAATCTGAATCGATACCACAGATAAAAATTCGCCTAATCCGCCATCTGCATACTGGGTCGTTTTCAAACAGTAATTTTAAGTAATTTCTTATTCTTCCCAAATTTTTGGTTGAATTTTGCTTCGCTTAAAAAGACCGAGGTAGCATGTTACAATAAAAACTAACGGATGATATTCTAGAAACTTGGGAGAGTATTCGAGAATTTTGGGGGATTTTAAACCCCAGAAGTCTAAGAAAGAATTGCATAGACTTAAACGACCAAGTATGCGGGAAACGCCATTAAAAATAAGTTTACTGTTAGAAGGTGAAATTAAAAATTATAGTATATGGTTTATACTATATTATTCTATTAGTTAAATTGTCTACTTATCGTTCTTCTATTAATAAATGCGTGTTTTAATTGGCATATAATTGGCACGATCGCTGCTATTTCAAATATTAATATACGCAACGAATGATAAAATTGCAATACATTGAAAGTATTAAAATTTGTACATTATTGCAGAATATTATTATAGAAATATTCCAGTTTCTCATAATTCGATTCTCGCTACTCTTTCTCAAAAATTTAATCAGAATTTCATTATCTATTGCATGACTAATTTCAAATAATATCCACCGTTGCTGTATTGTATCTGCATGCAATACTTTAACATCGAAATCAGGTTACAAAGCTTCATTAGCCTGTAGATGCGATTAATCGTTTCCACGCTTCTGCATTCCTTTATCTCCGGAATAAATAATTTCTCGCACGGCAGATGAACCGTGCGATCGGAAAGTAATAAAAGGGAACTTCCCAGATGCTAATTACTTGGAAATCGTTAGGCGACGAAGGGACCAACGGCGTTGCATCGCTTAAAGTCCCTCGGAACTTTATTATATTAGGATGAATCGGCGAACCGTGAGATAGTTAAGTAAAGTAGAGTTTAATGTGCTGAAAGGTTTAAACGGCGGCGAAGTGTGGACGGTGAGCTAGTGCTTCTTTCGACCCGAATAACGATTCCATAGTCCACGTTCTCTATTATTAAATCGTTGGATAAAGGAATCCTGTTCTCTGCAATCGGCCAAGCACGCCGATGTTCCAACAAAGAGGATACAAAATTCAATAATAAAACGAATTCTGTGAAATTTTCTTAATCATTTGTGATAAAAGAAGCGAACACACGCACGCATTTTCACATATTTATTTCTTAGTAACTATTGCTTCTTTAGAATTCTGAGAATGTTTTAACAATTTTCATTTCTAAAGGATTAACCTCGCACGTTAGATAGAATATTACGGCAAGCACATAAACGATACATCGAGTAAAATACTTACTGTTCCACTGATATTTGCGATAATTGCACGTAAGTGGCTATAGTGAATGAAATAAATAGATATAAGCTAAATTAAATTGTAACAGAATCGTACATTAAAATAAAATTTCAAGTCGTGGATGGCAGGGTCAAAATAATCCTCCTTGTTCACTTATTTCGCTCTTTTGCTGGTAACAATCGCAGTAACTCCGCGAGTAAAAACAGAATAAATTCCAGAAACTTCATGTATCGAATAATTTCCCAATTCACAATCCTATCTTACGGGCCCCTGTTCCACGAGATTCCTCAATTATTCATGACAAAAGATCCCAACAACAGTCAGCCTGCAACCTAAATAATGCATTAACAAAGAGGCCGAAGAAAAGATGGAGCAACAATCAATTTTCAATGAAAATCACAGCGCTCCTTATCCGTCTGAAACAAGTGTAAGCCCGGTCCTGGCGACAGGTCGCTTTGTTTATCGCAAGAGCCGACGCACCAGACCATTTCAGCTTATCCACCCCCTCGTTGTCCCAACCCCCCGACCGTTCCGGACGCAGCGTTCGCGAACAAACGATACTCTTTCTGCCTGGCGGGACACGGCACATTCGTGAGTATGAAAAAGAATTGCCACCCCCCGCCCTCACCGTGCTACCCTCGCCCAACGGTAACAAGAGCTTAATCTCTGCAGCTTTTCTCCCTTCCCGAAAGCTACGATGGAGACTCGGCGCTTGTACGCGCACACTGTAGCGGACGATTCACGCAACCGACGTCGGATTATACCCCTTTTTCAGTCGAAGATAGGGAGGGAGAGGGAGGTGGAAACGGGAACAGAGAGCGGGCTGAATGGTTTAGCGAAGTTTAACGCTTCGCGGTATCACTATTTTCTTCGATTTTTCATCGTCTTTCTCCAACTCTTTCACGGTAAATCGGTAAAATGGTATTTTTTGAACTTTTCGCTTAGGTCTTGTTTGTTTTTCGTTATCATAGCTCAAACTTAAGCGAGTGGCTCGCAATTTCAATGGCAGAGTAGTTTTCAAGTTATTTCGATAGCCTCGAGGGTTTTCGAAGATCTTTGAAGATATTTGACTTTCTCTTTTAGCATTGCAGTGCGGAGCTTTGAGTTTCGGACTCAATGTATTCAAAACAACCGTACATGCAATTTTTATAATGAATGCTGCAGTACAGTTTCACTATCGATGCCTTTAGTGCCGATTGTAATCAACCTTAACGAGAACTATAGAATTTTCAAAACCTAGAAGCAAAAATTTCTATTATACCAGTAATAAAAGATGGGGCCAACGAGTTATCAATTTAAATCGTTTCTTAGGAGTTTTATTGAGAATAACAAATATTTCTGACGAATCCAAACGAGAACTATATTCTAAATAATATTCCCAAAATCCGGAAACAAATATTAAATTTTGTATAATTCTAGAAAATTACACAATTTTAGAAAATTATACGATTTTTACAGTGAATAATTCCAATTTCACGCGTAATTATCAGAGCTTCCATACAGTGGCCCCATAAAGCTCCGAAAATCGAAATCATATTTTCTTCCTTCCCCATCAACTCGCCATCTCTTTTACGCGAGATCGCATCCCTCTGGAATCCCTGCCTAAGACCTTCATTCGTCAAAAGAAAAAGCTTCAGAAAGAGGCCCGTCGAAGGTTGCCGATGTGATCGTGAAAAGAACACGCGGACGTGAATCGACGAGCAGGATCTTCTCCTTTCGGATATTATTAATCCATGCCAGCAGCGGGTTCAACCCTTTCGCAGAAAGGATTATCCCGGTAATGCAGCTTCTTCCGTTAGTCCGTCACGGTTCTTCTCCGCCGTTTCTTTCCAGTTGGATCTCGCTCGGAGGGATGATGAAAACGCCCCGTTGAGTTGCCGCTGCGCGCACCCCCTAACAACGACGACGAGGGAGGGCTGAGAAGGGGATATAGGGGTGGCGTTCGCGTGATACGTAGAAAGCACGCTCGCCTACTACCACGAATTAGGTCACGAGCCAGCTGCGGGGCACGCGGAGAAAAATACCAACGGGCTACGAGAATGACGAGGGATGGCGGGGGTGGCGTACATCGATCGCGATTGTCCCACGAGCTCGACTTTTGCCAGGTCGCCGGCGAGGGTGGTAGTAAACAAGCGTGGAGACGACCTGCCTTTGTTAAAGAGAAGGACTCGTTACTTCTCGTTCTCCATTGCCTCTGTTTTTATTCTTTTCTCGTTTTGTTTCTTTTCGCCTTTATTATTTTGATGTTGTTCCGATTCGTTTTGTTACAGTCGTTCGTGCTTTCGAATAGGTGTAAGGATATTTTCTTTGAGTTAGGAAAACGATTGCGGCAGGAGTTTGTAAGGAGGGTTGTTTGTGGTTCGATTGCTGTGTAGGGTAGTTTTCCAGAATTGTTATACGGGGAATGGAAAATTATACGTTTCGGATTTATACGTTTTAGATTTATACGTTTGAGGTTTTGCCATTGAGAGTTAGGAAGTTGTGTTAGATAAGCAAGTTATTATTATTATTTATAACATATAATGGAAAGGAATATGTACATAATTATTATTTGAAATATTAGTATTTAATAGTGTACTGTAACATATTCTATATTGTACTTCGTGGTATTGTGTTTTTAATATCGCAGGCGGTATTGCTACTCGTATTTCTGGCACTCGATACTATGTTAAATTAATTAATGCTGTATTTTCAATGACCGAAATGTTGTTACTATACATACTATAGTATTCTGTATACCGTTTACTACTGCGCTGGTATTGTATTTTTAACGCTGAAAACACTATTCTAAATTCCAGTATTTGCGTTTTACCGCTTTGTTTGATGAAGTTATTAGATTTTTGGTAAAAAGAACAGGCGTGACGATAGTGCAACGTTTTCCGTGATACATTTTCGGTTTTATCAGTTTTTAACGGAGTCGACGCAGTTTGCCTGCGAGGTGATAAATATAAAAGTAGGATAAACTCGGGCTTTGTTTCGCCTCGTTTTATCATTTTTTAATCGTGTCGCGATATCTTTCACGAGTGCGCCGATGAAGCCAAATAGCTATTTGCTTTTCATTATATTCTTATGGCAATTTTGTACATCGTAAATATGCCAATAAAAGTGGGTGGTCCTTTTTGTGACGCGCATTTTATTTACCTGCCGTTCATAGTCTTTTTATATTTACTGATAAGAGTGGCCATTCGCCAGCCATTCGCTAAAATGGAACATAAGCGCCCACCTATACAAGCAATCACAGATGACATTCATATATTTTTTTATGCTTTTTAGGATCGTTTGCTTCCCCCGTGTTATGATTCAAGTGACCTTTTCGTTTCGAGTGTCGAATTTGTATTAATCCCCCAGGTATAGTACGCTGTTCGAGTTAAATTAGTTGAGCACTCCGTTGAAGATGCACTCTCGAGATTACAAAGCGTGCTATAATTAACGTTAAATGTTTCAGCTGCCGCTAAATTTGTTTAAATGTCAATCGTTCCTGACATTACTCCTTCTAAAACCATATTTGGTTCTAAAACCAAAAACGATATAAACAAATGGATGTTCCCTGATTCATTGTGAGTTTTCATTTCAATTTCACGTTAAAGTCGTCTCCAAGTCATTCAAAGTCTTTTTACTTGCCGAAATGAGAACGAGTTTGAATCCTAAACGTAGGTGATTAATATAAAATAAATACAAGTTACATTTTAAAATGTTGAACAGATCTCTGCCCAAATTCTATTTCTTTAATTGTGTTTATAAGAGTATGAATTCGCATAAACATATTTATTCTTCCTCTATTACAATATTCTATTTGACACATTTTTCATCGCTTTATCCCAACACATTCTATTTTAAACCATTCGACCAATGATTGAAATCCAAAGTAAAATTCGCATCCAGCTCAAAGCTTCTTCCACCAAATCGATTCCCGCCTCGATTATTCGAAAATCATCCGAAACTTCGATGTTTTTCGAGCCGGATTCAGGTCAAGAGAAGCATTTCCCCGAAGCATGTTCGCGTGACGATAAAGCAAACGAAAAATTCGCTCGGCCAATCGAGTTCAGAATGAAAGGCGATGCAACGGATTCAGAGAAACTTCTGCAAGATTGCGTGACTTCCTTGCAACGCGTATGTGTGTCGATTCAGAGTGAGGTGGTCTGGTCATGATTTCGCGGTGGTAACGTTCATAAAAGATCTCGACGAATCGGCCGGAATCCGAGCTTTCGAATCTTCGTCTTTTACTAAGTCATAAAATCGACATTGCGCCGGAACGAGCTGGAATATCGATTCTCTATCCTGAATGGATCATTTCTCCCGAGGGAAGATGGTGCAATTTGCGTCACGAGACCCGGGGCACGTTTATTTTGCGTGTTCCCGCTAGAGCAGCTTTATGGTCGCGTATCACTTAGTTTAGAGACGAGCTGACGGAAGAGAATCGTCTCGATAGTCTTGGCATAGGCGTAAGCGGGTTGAGAAGCCACGTCGGCTCTGAACGGGGGATGAACTAATAAAAGTCGACAAGAAGAATTTCACCTGGAATGAGAACGTTATGTTAAACGTTTTCATTTATCTCTGGCTGGCTACCGAGTAAGGCAGAAGGTGGAAGAATTTTTCTTCCTATTTTTTTGCAGGTTACTTTATGGAGGAGCAGTTGGTGCTGGTTGTATCCTTCGCTATGGCGCTCGAAGTAATTACTTCGAGTACTCTGTAACGAATAACAGTGATAACTATTTGAAATTTATTTGTTTCGAATAACGAACAATAGCATAGGGCAAAGGAATGAAATTGGCCATATGCCAGTAATACGTGGGTCTGTTCCAAATTAGTCATAATCTGCTATCATTGCTTTAAAAATTTGGAGTTATAAACTTTTTTGGCTCACCAAGAGACGAACGATGAAATAATGAAGAAGTTGTACGAATGTGATATTATTAGAAGCTAATTTATCTGTTATTTTATTAAGACACAAAAAGTCTACTAAAATAGCAAACATTTTACAAAATTCCGTCAAAAAAATTGTAAACGCGACCAAAATTGTTGTAATTTAAACATCATAGAAATATCATAGTGATCTTTAAGAAGAGCTTAAATTATTATTCTTAAACGGCAAGTAAAAGCAAGCAGATCTGGGAGAGAGAACATAAAGCAGTTGGTAATCAAACATATTTTCTCTGCATATCTTTCTAATGCAATGGTAAAGATGAACAAAGGTATTTCACGATTATTAAGCTTTACAATTACTCAATATTCATAGAAACTATATCTTTTTAGTTTATTCTTAAATCTACCCTTTTATATTGTACGTGACTGTGAACACAATAAAATCTTCGCAAGATTATCTATTTATGTGATCTTTAAATACTGTCAGCTACGCATCAATCTCCTTTGCAAATCAAATTCATAACAGTTCCATTAGCATTTTCATATAGAATGATAGACGACTGTCAACGCTGGAGACCTCAATGAGTATTGAAAGAAATCACGCGATACGCGACAGAAACGAACGCAAGCAGCATACGAACAAGAACGTGGAGGTAAACCGTGAACTAAGTCCGAACGTTACGTGTGCAACGAAACGTAAGTAGACTACAATAGATTGCCAGATTGGTCTAGAAACTCCGTAATGCTGAAAACGCAGGCACCGTGAGCGTGTGTGAAAGAAGCTGGCGGAAGACGTGAACGAGGGCGAAAGGAAAGGTGGCTGAAAAGCGAATGAAAAGTATAAAATGCGACAAAGGCGGCAATGTTGGAGCAGCTCATCAGCGTTCGCCCAGAGAACGAAATTTTTTTGTCTTTGTCGAGATGCTGCTTATTTAAAGTCAGCCCTCCTTTACAATTGCAGCGTAAAAAAAAGAACTGAAATTTTGCTCGTTCCCAGGCGTATCTTTAACGTATAAGCATTGTAATACGTGTTTTTGTTTTAACGACTCTTAGTTCTTGTAGTAGGTGCTTTGCCTTTTCTTTCGTTCCCATATTGAAATATCGTGCTCGAGAGATTTCGAGGTCAGAAGTTGATGTTTCAGTGAAAAATGTTCTAACCTTGCTATGGCAGTGGTAATTATTAGGCAATTTTTTAAATGAATCACGAGATGTTAAATTATAATTGAATATCGTATCTTAGTTATAATGCATATAGTTTTAACTTAAATTCGACTTTATAGAAACATTTGAAATTGCCATTATCGAAACAATTGTTTCGTCGTACGTACTTTTGCTGGTTAAAATGTGGATTAATGGAAGCATTTAGCGACGTAATCTTGAAAATGAGACATACGAGTTTAATGTAAATTAGTACATACGTATCTACGAATCTGCATCTACAGATCAGACGAAAGGTAATTAGAGCATATTTCTTGCCCTTGCATCGTCTCACTAGCTAACTTTCTAACGATGTACAGTATCAAACACCTAATCACTCATGTCCTCAAATTTTGTAATCATTCATCCATTCACCCTTAACGATCCTACCAAACTAAACAATCTATACCTTCTAATTCATTCAATGTTTCCAATATGCACCTACTATGAAACTCGCATATCAATAGCTACATTCAAATCTGTCGATCATTCATTCATTCATCTATTCGTGTTTATCAGACAAGACTCAAAAATCCAACTTACTCGACACTCCAATAACTACAACACTTACATGTCAATAGCTGAATGCACGTCTGTAATCAAATATGTTTATACACCAGAGAATTCTTATATTCTAACACCATAGCAAATCATCTTATAACATTTACATATAAATAACAATATCCAACGTGCTTTACTCGCCAACTTACGAATTGAAAGAGGGGATAACCAGGCAAAAGGCCAATATCGTCGTTCTTATTACCTTAAAGAAACTCGTAGGCTGCTCTTCGAGAGGAGGAGCGACACGCTGCCGTAGTTTCGCATTTACGATTATTATAATGGCGACCGGTGGGCTCCATTACCAGGATAGCCAGGCGCGTTCCTGGTTTCCACCATTAGGCCCCTTCTTCTTCTTCCTCTGCGTTTTCTCGCCCAGTCCGCGTCCGCTTTCTTTTCTTTAGAAACGATCTCTATAATAAACCGGCCACGCTAAAACGCCGCTATAAGCGGCCCTCCTAATATCGCGGTGACTTTGCCAGATGGTATTAATAACGTGCCTTTAGTATTCATGGCTTTAGCTCCCCCTTTTCAGCCGCTGGATAATCGTTGAACCCCTCCAGAATGCTCTTTTCCAGGCGGACTTTGTCTTCGGTCCCCCCATCAAGACGTTTTCTTTCCACAAGACAATGATCTGGATTTGTTCCTCGTGGATGATTCGCGGACCCCTGGTTTTGATTTTAGTGGTTCGTTGTAAGGGTTGTACGATAAGGATTTTTGGGGTGGATGGCGATTAAGACTTTATTACAGAAATAATTTTTGAAGAAAGCTGCGTGGATTAGGGTGAACGATACACGAGCGTTTTTCGATTGTTAGACGTAATTAGGGTCGTTGAACAATGGATCTTTGACTATATCTGTTTGTATAAATTGTGATTTAGAACGTATTTGAAGAATTTTTAATTTGAGTAGAAAGTTTCTATTTCTTTAGGAACATTCCACTGAAACGTGGTAGAAGTAGAACGCTTGATTAATATAATTTTTCAGGTTTGAGTAACTCTAATACTAAGAACATGTTTTGTACAAAAGTAATCGATGAAATGATATTAAACGATGAATTATCCGTAAAATTCCTACAAAATTTAACAGTTTGAAGTGTCTATGAAGATTATAGGGGATATTAAGCTTCAATAGCAGTATTGATATGAAATTGTTAAATGTTATTGGTCACTGTAATAAATTGTCCAATATATGTGTATATTAAATATTCTAATATTGTGCCTTATAACGAGATGAAATATTTTACTAATTGTTATTTTATATCGTACGTATTGGGATTTCACGTGACAACTGTAACGACGTTAGGTGTGAAACAATAATGCCAACCATACTATCAAATTTGCAAAATATTAAACGATGTAATATTACTGGCTTAATTACGTTGCATCCAATAATATTTAATCTTGATCAATAATATTGCATAATATTGTGCAATTATACGTATTGCTCGGCAATGAATATTTTTTCGTCGTTTCATTTAAAATGAAAATTGATAATAATGCAATATGCATTAAATAAATTATGCATTAATAAAATTAACAGACATGACGTTTTTCTAATTTCTTTGAATTTTGTTATTGATAAACCTGAAATGAAATTTAAATAGAAATTTATCTTATCTAGCAAATACGTAATAAATACTTTATTTTGGATATTTTACTTATTCTTGCATATTTATATTGTTATATGTATGTGTGTGTGTATTTATTTATATCGTATGGATTTTTGCAACTTCCAATTATTCATAAATGCATAGAAATTCGCAGTCTAGTTATTAGGAACTTTCCCATGATTCCCAGTTTCATTTATGAAAAGAATCTTCCATTTGTTATAATATAACATTTTAAATACACCGCCAATCTCCACTGGAACACAATCAGAATCATCCAACATGTACTTTTTTAATAAATTTATTTTTCCATTACTTTTCCATCAAACGCAGGCGAATTTCCAGCGAAGCCACCCCCTTCTGCCCGTATCGCGTCGCGTAAAACAGAACGAAACCAAATAAAAGAAATGGCAACAAACCAAACACGGACAAAAAAAAAAAATAAAGCAAGGGAGAAAAAGGAAATTCGTACAATTTTTCACAAGAGAGATCGAACGAATACACCAAGGGAAGCGGGGGCGATACCGGTCGGTTGTCGATTGGATTCAACAATCGAGGCGATCGCATCGCTGCCCGAAAGTAAATAAACGCGCGATAAAACGAGCGCGTGTATCGCCAGCGAATAATGTTATCGGTGATCGTGCAGCGGCCGCGTTTGAACGAGTCGCCTGTAGATTAATTGGCAAACTTCCGGTATGGCGCTTCCAACCCGCGGCACCAAGTGCGACCGGTTTAGTTATGCGCATAACGGATGCACACGGGCGCAGTTTCTGCGTGCAAATGAAGCGGCGATTATTCGACCACCCACGCTCGTTCGTTCGAATAAAATATGGAAAATTCCGCCCTCGTTATCCTACACCACTATTCCAGATTTCTTTCTTCCTACTGAGTTTCATTTTATCGATTATTCATCCGTTGTTGCTTGTCAGTAGGATTAATGGTTTTAATTTATTCGAGTTTTTCGCACAGTTCGAGGATGAGAGAGGAGAAGAAATCCTGAGGTGGCGAGCATTGTAGTTTGAAGTTTTTGCGGACAGAAGCTTCTGTTAGAGTTAAGGAAATTTTGTTAGTTCCTAGATATTGCTGGCGATCTATACGCATAATTTTCTTTGTTTCTAAAATAAAGGAGTCGCTATACATATAATCGAATATAACGTTTTATTTTAATTTGGATACTAGGAATCAAGGTGGAGTAATTTTACTATTTAATATCAGTGCAGTGATACAATAAAACAGTTGCTGGTATGCGTTATGAGTAATAAGATGAATATGAAATTTTTAATAACAGTTAATAACAGCAAATAATACTGAAATATTTCTTTGAGGTAGTTTCGAAGGAGTTTGGTAATCGACATTATACTTGAAAGATTTGTTTGTATTAATTATATGAAAAACGATGATCGTTCATAATGTGACACAGAAGTCAAGCTATATATAAATCCTTGTGAAACTCTTTCGCATTTCGTAAATATTCCGCCTAAAAATACGAAAGGTCTCGTCCTTGCCGGCTCTTTAAAATATGCAAGTGAAAGTGTCTAACCTTGGTCAAGGAGACGATCCGTTTGAATTGACCGTCGAGCAATCTTCCTGCCTGCAAGCCTTTCCTCTCCGCGGGGTGAAAGTTAAAATTCCAAAGGGCTGGAAATTACCGTCTCAACGGGGATGAATATTTCACGTCGCGTTAGATTACATTCGGCTCGAGGGGTTAAATCCCGAGTCGAAGGGCATGGCGGTTCGTATTTTCCCGCTGCGGTACGATGGTTGACGACGACCTTGCCACCCTTCCGAAATACGTTTAAAAATCGGCTGCTCGACAGTTCCAGAAGAGAAGAGCCAGCTTTACGCTGTGCTCGAATCGATAAATGGGGTTGCATCCTCACCCCTTGTCCTTCCACCCTTTCGTTCCCCTCGTTTCTACCACCTCCGGACACCCTTAAGAGCCAGAACGTGAGATGACGGTTAAAGGTCAAGGCCGGGCTATTTCCTGCACGACCGAACCTCGAATCTGTCGGGCTACGAAGGTCCGCCGAGAAAACGGGGGATGAAACTGCGTGGGCACGCGGGACACGCTACTGAAAACGATGTGATGAACGAAGTCGTTCGATATCGATCGGTTTGGAAAACCCCTTTGAGGCATTTTTTCTTTCTGATGCGTTTGGGGAATAAAGGAAAATACGTGATATTTTTTGTTGTTTGTTATTTTTGCTGATACGATTGGGAGTTGGTATGGTTTCTAGTCTGGTAGGTTTAGTGAAGTTAATGGGTGTTCGGGGAATGATATCGAAATTGTCGGATGTTGGATTGGTTTATATTTAGTTGTTGATAGTGTATTTTTTAACGGTATTGTTAAAAATTATTATTTATAGTGGATATCGTAATGGGGTGGATTCGAAATTTGGTTGTCCTATGAAACTGGTGCATGTTGAATTTCATTTGATCCTGTAATTTCTATATACATTTCCAGATTGATTTTGAATTTAACTAATATGACAATCGTGCCTCATTATAGTACTGATGAAATTTCAAAATGTTTCATATGGATAATACACACAACATGGATATAAATATTTTCCATACTAATCGTGCGAATACTTTTCTAAACCAGTGTACGTGAAACTTTGAAAATAGTCTAAAATGATATTTAGACTTCAGGCATTTGAGAAAGTCACTAACAAGAATAAAAAGTGGTAGCTGCGAGTTTAAGCGAGAAAATAAACAACCGCAAGTGTTTCGAAATCCAAGGCGTGCGAGTTCAAAGAACCGCGAAAGAAATCACGGACCGGAAGCGGCTTCCGTGGAAGTTCGCAGACGTCAGGAGAGGGCAACGTGAGTTAGAGCCGGCAAATGCAAAGTTATGGCTTGCAGAACACTTTAAACAGTCGTAAAATATGAGACTGCGACGAGCGTCGCTCAACCCATGCAGCGAATCCTCAACGCCACCCTTCAGCCCCCTGTTCTACATCCAACAGGGGCATTTCTGCAGCGAGAAAAGTAGAGGAAGACGCCAAGGAGACACAGGGGAAGAAAATACCGCGGTTGTTGAGCATCCCGCGGGCTCGTTTGTATCGCGAGAGCAAAATGTCGCGAGCAACTTCGTTTGAACACCTTGTTTGCGAAAGACA
Source organism: Bombus vancouverensis nearcticus (assembly GCF_051014615.1). Taxonomy (NCBI): domain Eukaryota; kingdom Metazoa; phylum Arthropoda; class Insecta; order Hymenoptera; family Apidae; genus Bombus; species Bombus vancouverensis. The sequence continues at coordinate 9,861,003 of NC_134913.1, read as the reverse complement.
CGTCGCGCAGGGTTGTAGTTTGCGATTGATCGTGTCAAAATTACTTCTTTCGATTATATCTAGCGATGAATGTTTTAATTTTTCTTTTTTTTATTCTTAGGTCTTTCTCATTTGTCGTTCTTGTCTCGAATGTTAATGACAGTATATTAAACGAATGGTTAGTGTAAAATGGTATAAATGGTAGAGTTGGTTCGAATCGATGAAGATAATATAAGAAAGTTGTACCGTAAGTCTATTAACAATAAGTTTCTTGTCTCTCGACCATGTTTGTTCTTGTTACAATTAGTTCTCTTTGTAAGGTTCTTATTATGAAAATAAGTTATTTAACTTATTAAGAAAGTAGTTCTAGTAAAGGGTGAGACTGATGGTAGGATTTCCTCCTAACTGAACAAAAAGTATTTTTAAATATAAACTATACATGTTTTTTCTTCATTTTTTTTATTATTAATATTTTTATTCGGAGATACGGCATATTGGAAATGTAATTTAGGAATAATGAATGTAGAATGCACATGAACAGAAATAGAGTTACGTGATCGCTGGTCTCCTCGTTGGAAAGTCGTGTTTTCGTAAAGCAGACAACGAAGTCCGCTTTCTTTCGTAGCAGAAAGCACACGGCAGGATTCGTTCAATTTATCCTCATTCATAATTCAACGATCCGAGACGCGATCCTTGCGAGGCGTTTACTTAACGAAAGGAAGGAGCTACGCGATACCCGGTATTTTGTGATTCCAGCCTTTTTATTTGAGATTCATTTACGATGATTGGGGAATGAAATTCCAGGAAAGTTGGAATCAATTTCATCGATATGATATTATATTTCAAAATTTTTCGTTTGATTTTTTAAAGGTTCCTCGGGAACTTTAAAGTTTATTTATCTTTCGAAGGCACTTCGTTAGAAGTTTCAGTATTAAAAAATTTATCGCGATAATCTGAAGACAATCGTAGAATTTATTAATGAAATATGTAATTTTTTTTACTTTCATACATTTTGAAACGAACATATTTTAAACTATATACGGATAAAATAAATAATATGTACCTCGTCAAATTATTTGGGATTGTGATTTATTCGGGAATTACACCTCAGTGCAGTTTACAAAGCGCGTTATCCCCGTGATAGATAAAATAGATGATGCAATAAATACTAACTACGTAATTTTCCGCATCAATTAATTTAAGCATAATACAGAAATTTGACACGGCTGTGTCAACCAACGAACCAAAACTTCAATCAAATTTCCAATTACCACACACAACTATTTACCACTTAATCACCCCCATTAAATCCTGCAACAACAATAGAATTTACAACCACCTACTGAAACAACCGCAGACTCTATCTTCGCAAAACCACATCAATCAAAATGCACAACCCATTAACACCCAGCCAAAAATAGTTCGATGCTCACCTCTATATCCAATCTCGTTACCGCCGTACCTCCAACGTAACTCATTATCATCTCCCAATTTTCTACTCTTTGTTGTACACTTTCTTTCAGTAACGAAACACTGTGCAAGTTGCCTGAACATTCTTTAACCTTACATCGCCAGTGTCCCGTTTCAGAAACCTTCGGTCGTAAATAAAAATTTCACGGCGGAGACAGGATGGGAAGCCTGTGTGCAACACAGTATCTACCCTGTGACTCCTTTTTCTACCTTTCCGCATCAAACGCCCTTTTTTAACGTGGATTTAACGAGGCGGCCAGTTCCGGTTATCTTTGCCCGGAGCCCCCGGGAAGCCTTTAAAACCGGCAAGATGGCTGACGATACGTAGCGAGTGCACGCCCACGTGATCCTGCAGCCACCACTACCGCTTTTTCATCCCCTTTCCGGCGGCTAGCTGCGTCAGCCTCGTTGCACGGATCGACAACGAGGGGCAAGAAGTGGCCAGCTTTGCATAAGAGGGAAAACACTGGCGCCACTTTCTCGCCTTCCCTCGGTCTCACCCCTCTTCTCCAACACCCGATGCACCGCCGACGTGACTTCGTTTAATGGCAAAACGATGTACCTTTGGATTGATTTCGAGACAAGATTGCGATTTTTCGAACGGGGATACTCGTTCTTGCGGATGATGCTTGGTAATGAGGTAGATTCGGTAAATTCTGAGGTGAGCTTGGAATGGGGTGATCGTAGGGGTAGGTGGGTTGTAGCGGTCAGTTAGGGGTGTTCTGTTGTGGCGAAGGGGTTGGAGCTGTAGTTCAGCGTATGGGAGAGCGTTGTGTTTATGGCATTGATACATTGCTCTGTTTTAATGACTCGTTTCTTGATGGATGGAGGCTTCGAGGGTGAATTTGTTTGGATGATTTCTTGTGGAAATAAGTGGTACGAGTGGTGAATATTTAATAGATCACGGAAAGTTTGAAGTTACGTATAATTCAGAAATTAATAATGGTATCAATTATCGTTCAATGTCATCTTGTTGCAGCATGGAAAATCGATCAATTATTAATTAATCAATTCAGGTTTCTTTTTCGGACGAGTAACAATTGTCTTAAACAGAACATTTAAATATTTGGCAAAAATTTAGAATAAATAATTCTCTTCCAAATATAATGCAGAACTTTGCGAATAATCTAAGAATCAAACGTCCCTAAGTCATCTTCTCGAAATAGTCGATCTTTTAACAAAATGCCTCGTAATAATCTTTCGGGAAATAGACTTCGAATAATATCAGGACTCTGCAATCCGTTTGAATTCATCCGATACAATTCAATTCGTCCTCTGTTCAAAAATCGTTCGGTCGAGAAGCGACCTACTTTCGGCAGACAATGAAATGATCCTGAAACAACCCTCTTCGGGAGAACGAATCACATCTGCGACCACAAAGACCCCAAACGAGAGTATCCCAAGCTGTAAGATCCTGTCGTGAATCAATAATTCTGCTAGTAAACGGTAACGAGCCATTAAGAGGTTGGTTCGCGAAAGGCACCGACGTTAATGACCCGTAAATAAATCCGTCGAGCCACTGTCACGGCCACAAGGGCGGCAATGATGGGGATCCAAATGAAATTAAGGCTTGGCCAAAGGGTTGGTGAGTTCTGAGTCGATTTTAATCATTTCATTGTCACGATGCGAATATACATTTTCGTTTCGAAGGATATTCTTCTTTATTTTATATTCGAAGGGAGGAGGATTCTCTATCATTATTTTTATTATTAAGAAAAAGAAGAAAATATATGAGAGAAATAAATATCAAATTTAGAATAAAGTAAGGGTATAAAGATTTGCTAACTTGTTGAAGTGTATAGTGTGCAGTATTGTTTATCAATCTTTAAAAATCTTACTAATAGAAAATAGTAGTTTAACGAAAATGAAGGGTTGTTCAAATAATAAACCAACCGGATATAACAAATATTACTTCGACATGAATTCTGAAAAATTCTGGAAACCTCTTTTATCGCTCTAATTGAGAATAAAAGTCCCTCTCAGTGTAAAAGTTAGACAATCTTTGTTGTTTCTTGAATGCAGATTAACTATTTTTTGTATACTGAAAGAAAATATCAAATTTAATTTCTTTACGACGCACATGCACACACAAAACTTCAAAAGATTCATAAATTCATCCCTAAAAACTCCGGACCTCGGAAATTCGATTCTCCTTGGCTCTTCATCAACAGGAAAGAATTTAATTCAATTTGAAAAAAAATTACAGAATATCTAAGCGATGAATCTCTCATTGATAATCATGAAATAAAGATAATCTTCATCGATAAAGAGAAATTAATAATTCTATTTAAGCAAACACACACAGAATGTCAAAACGAAAGGGCTTGAAAGGGTTGATCGCGTGCGTTCTGGAACCGTGTCAGTGGTTTCATTGTCGCGGCGTGGCGCTATCTCTCATAACCGGCTTGTTCTTACGGGTTTTCTCGGGGAGCTGGTCTATTGTCGACGACGATGCCGCGTCGACGTAGCTGCGCCGTTATTGACGAGGCGCTGTGACCTGTATTCGGTAACTGCGCGTCCCGACGCTCCTCGTCCCGACACTCGTCTCTCTCCGACACTTGTTCGACAAAGACGACCAGCTGCGACCGGTTACGAGCGTCGGAATTACGACGGACGATTCGATCGAGCGGCCTTGAACGGACCGCGACTCACCAACCCATGTACACCACTTCTTCAGCGGCTCTGAGATTGATTCTTCTAATACGCATACTACCAATACAAAATACTACACTGACTAATAATAGTATTGGAACATCTTTATGAATATATTGTTATAGTTAGAGATACCTTTTACGAGTAAATTATGTGCGTTGTACGAAACGTTTTGACATTTCATTGGCATGTTATAAGACACGATTATCATAGTTACATCGATAAAGTTTAAAACAATCTGAAAATGTATATAGAATTTTCGAAACATTTAGTACAAGCATAGCTATATTTCATACAGGTTACAAAAATATTGAAATTGTGAATTATTCATTATATTAATAAATCTCGATATTCGGAGAGACCGTAATATATTTGATATATTATATCATATTTAATACATGTTATGTAATATTTAACACTTATTTCATGCTTAAAGTGACTATTCGCGCTTCTTTTTTCTTATATACACATTTGCGATAAATATCTAGCAAATTTAGAAATTCAATTTGAGTCCAGTGAGTAATAAAATCGTAAGTTGGAAGTAAAATTTCTTTCACCCTAAAACGCACAAGTTTGTATCTCTGGAGCAAACGTCACGATTATACACCTCTGAAAAAGCACATGGGACGATTAACGGCAGAATGTAAAGAACCGCGTAAGCAGTTAAAAATCGCTAACCCTTGTGTTTTAGCGTGCAAACAACCCTTCGTCCAGGGGTTGTACTTCCAAGCACTCAACGTGTATCTGTAGCACACAGTCCTTTGCGAAACTCTGGTAAACGTTGTCCAACGTCCTCGAAATCCTTTGTTAAAGAAAAGGCAAACACCTTTCCCTTAGAAAATACGAACTTCGTTTCTTAAAGAGGGTTTCTTCGAGAATTATTCAGCGGAAAATGTAGGCCGAAGTGAAGCATAGTTCCTGTAATACGAATTTCTTAGCAAGTAATCAAAGTTGATGCATTTTTAAACGAGCCATCGTGGCTATATAGTATTTCATCGAATACAAAATTCACGCAGGGCTGTCGATCTCTGGGAATGATTAACTCTTAAACTAGCGATGAGTGTTTAGACCGATCCCTGTCCCTATTATCTGAAACTCCTTAACCTTAGGAATGTGCAAATTATTTAAGAAATTTGATCTATTTTCGCCTATAATGAAATTTCATTGTTTCATTTTGAGGCTGAGCAATAATAGGAGATCTCTTACTTTGTTAATTTAGATCTTCAAAGAAGGATTTAATCAAAGGAGGAGAAGGAAAAGATGATAGCAATGATATAACAGAATTAATTTGTTGATTCCTGGGCATTTCCAGAACAATTTCACTTTTTTTGTATATTTGCTACGATTAAAATCTTCATATTTCTTCATTGAATGTTCTGAAAGAATTCTTTTATACGCCAAAAAATATTAAAATACATATTTAATGCTAACATATCAATTCTATTTATAAAGATGCTTAGAAAAATTGTTTCTTTTATATTGAAGATCTGACCATAGCCATATTTATTATTCATGTATAAAAATCTACTATTGTTGTCGTTCTAATACCATCCACTGTAACTGTAGAAAATAGAATATCCCTTGATACAAACTTTGACGCTTAGAGACCATCCCTTGGTATTATTTTACATGTTAAGTAATACAATAAGATTCGCACCCCTGAAGATTGCTCATAAAGGCAACTCTCTATAGACAATCCTCGCATCAAATTCACCCTTTAACAACGAAATCATCCTAAAAGCGTCCTTACCCAAACCCAACATGAAACTTCACTCCTTGAAAGTATCAACAAGGAAAACCAGCCTTCTACCCTTCTTTGTCTAGCAGTTATCTTTAAATTTTTCGACCCACGCCTCAAGGTACAGAAGGTTCGTTCACCCTGCCGTTAATAAAACGTGTTTTATCGCAAAACCGGTTATCTGCTGGTCTTACAGGACGAATTCCCTGCGACGTGCTTTCATGGGGAGGAGGGTGGCACTGTCCCAGTTGGAAACGGAGTTACGATATATCCCGGTCACAATGCCGGTCTCCTGGAAAGTGGGGTTATTTGTCGAGGCACGAAAGCCTGCGGAAATAGTTTCCGCGTGGTTCAGACGTATTGATCTTCGCGTTTTCCGTAGCTTTTCTTTTCTCTCTTTCCCACGTTCGCTTCCGCGCGTCACATTCTTCGCGGCCGTCGCGTTTCCTGCCATTTTACTTTCCGATAGATCGTCTTGTACGAGAAGTTGGAAAGGAAGAAGTAGGAGAAGAAGAAGAAGAAGAAGAAGGGAAAGAAAAAGGACGGGAATCGAATTTCGTTGCGAGGAAGTTGGTGAGAAGGATGGAGAAAAATAGAGGGACAGGTCGTTTAAGCTATGTAAATGGAAAAATGGCGGGGCAAATCGCTTAAGCTATGCAAATGGAAAAATAGAAGAGCGAGTCGGTCGTTTTGTTAAAAGGCGGCGGGTTCTTTACGCGAGGAACCGGGGGAGAAAAGCCGGAAAGTCGCAACCGTGCGTTTGTTCCTATGTCTTTTTTTTCTCCTTAATTCTTTATCTCTGTTTAATTCTGAGTTTTGTGGTCATCGTCCGTTTCTAGGATCGATTTTTTCCTCAGTAAGAGACTATCTGATCGAATTTCATCTTGTATGATGCATACAAAGTAGGAATATTTACACAAATTTCAATTAGACTTAGGTTGATGTTTAGGGTTGGTTACAATATCGAGTTATCCCTGTTTAATTCTGTTTGAGTCCAAGTTTGGTGGCTACCATCTATTCGTGCAATCAATTTTTGGAGTTTTTCTCACTTGCGAAATGGTTTTCTCTAATGAATTTGTTATTCGTGATATATATACATATAATGAACAGAAGCATTTAATTTTTTATATAAATGGGTATAAATTGATGTTTAAAATGCATTAGTACGCCAATTCGTTCTTCTTTAGTTTTATTTCATTCCTAGTACTATGATCACCTACTATTATCAATATTATTACTATTTGGTCAAAATCGCATATATTTTTGTTAAATTTGCTCCTGCAAGTTGAATAGAAATTTTCTTACAACCTAAATTGCTGTTTAAAACTGATTAGAAGGTCGGTTTATTAAGTTCGAGGCCTGGAACACGTAGAATTAATTCTGAACTGACGTATACTAAGTATAAGACGGATTTATTGCATAGTTGAAACTTAGTAACGTGTATTTAATATAAATTGGAGGTAGGTTTGAGGTCTGTATATCCAAGATATCTAATGCGAGTCTAATTTCAGTTTAACCTAGATCCACCGGAACGATGTTCGAACTTTTGCAAGTATCATCGAACGAGTTGATGGTGTTTCTAAAGTTATCGCGAAAGGGTAGCGTCATCAGAATGGATGAAACATCGATATCGCGCTTCAAAGTCGGAAGGAGGAATTATAGAACGACGTGTTTCCGTAACAAATTTCCTAATATTTTCTTACCTAAAATTTCTCACAGCGATGGAAAGCGTTTCAACTGTCGGAAGAAAGCTCATGCTCTCGTTAGGATAAATATTTGCACTTTCCAAGTTTGTACTTTCGATTGCATACTATTTCGTTGGAGAGAATGTTCACTCTTTACGAACGAAATAAGTTTCAGCATTGAATTAAACAATTTTTATACATATGGTTATATCGATTGTTGTTTTGGAATTTTTTTATATTTTCGTTCTATCAATATATATTATATGTTCATCCATATATCGCATCCAAATTTGGATACAATTAAACTTTAATCCAAGATATCTTTATATAGCAATTCTCCCTCTCCAAAATACAAGTATCAAATTTTTCGAATAATTTAATCTTCAAACGCATAATATGCATTGTCATTTGATAATATTTTTAGATATATTTCTTAATGCAGATATGCTATCAACTTTGAAACCAAATTCGTCATCACCAATGAAACAAAGCTTAGGTTCAATTTAATTTTTATTTGGCTTTCTAAAAAAAACCAAAGTTTTTATCGCTCTGCTAATAAAATTACAAGAAACTGGACTGTGCTCAAACTTCGTTGTGACGAAGTTTGCATGCTTCTGTCGAAAGAAACGGAAAGTGTAGCCACAGCGCGGGAATGCCATTTTTGCTCGTTATTTAAGTCCAAACTCACCGCTTTTCCACCCCTTTTCGCCGACTATATTTATCTTTTCTCTGTTGAAATATCCAACTTGTTACGCTCTATTTAAGCGGAGATCCGCGTCGAGACGGGCAGAGCGGCGTGTAGCCGATTCGCTTGTGATAACCGTACGTGACTCGTGTGGCGTTTTTGCTAAACCACGCAAAGTCAGCTAGAAAGATCAGACAGGTAGTAAAACCACGTTAAAGAATCACCGTGTACATTTTGTTGGAGGAAAGAGCAGTCGTAAAAGGATTTTCCGCAGGTTACTATTGAACCAAAAATAATTGAGAAATCGTTTATATGCGTAGATTATGAAACATACAGATTTCGTTACAATTTTTACTTTGTAAAATTTGTAAAATTAATGTCGTCTGAAAAGACAGATTTATGTCTTAAAATATACGCGTAGATTGGTAGTTGTTTAACATCTTTACAAATTATTAACTATTATATTAACTATTATAATTATTAATTAAATAATAAACATATTTGGTTTCGACAAAATTGGCCTGAAACTTTCATTACTGAAAAAATATGACAAACACAAATTTCCTTCTAAAAACATCTTGGTCTTACAAGGATTAATCCAATTTCAAAAGTAATGAAATTTCTATTACTCGACAAACCTCCTATTCATAGACCTCGTGCTGGGAAAATATGAAAATCGGAACAGGAGTCAATCCAATGAACAAGGATATATCGTGCTTTTGCCCGAGGCATAGCACGTGGCTTGGATGAAACCGTGTGCTGGCAATATCGAACTGCAAGACCCAGGAGTTGTGGAAACCACGTTGGACTATTCCAAGACCATCTAACTCACAACTTCAAGATCCAGGAGTTGCAGAATCCATTCTGGATCACCTTAAACCTTGGGACTCCAAACACTAAATCCTACGAATCGTGGGGAGTCGATCGAATTCATAGATCGTCAAATTCTAAAGTATTCAGTTAAATCCATAATATCATTAATTTAAAAATCTAAAAACCTCCACGAATTCTTACACGAATTCAAGGAACGAATTCAGGAAAGTGTATAGACACGACAAGAATAAATAGACAAATATTGAAAATAGTTATCAATGAAATTAATAATAACTGTTACTTAAGTTTTATTAATTATATATCCTTATGATACATGTGTAGTTTACTTACAACTAATAAATAATTGAAATTAATATTTTAATATTTAACACTTTTATATAAATGGATCCTGTTCAACGAAACTCCATTCGTAACTAATATTTTCATTGCCTGTCTGCTTATTTTTTCCCAACTGTCTTTTTTTACGAAGGTGTATATAATCATGAATCTAGAACGTTAAATGCAAGGTTTTGGCTGTGGCATTAGAAACATGGTGGCGGTTTGGGGTCTGATCTTTAGAGATCTCTTGTGGTCTGATCTTTAGAGTGATTGAATCGAAGGTCCTTGAGCATTTGAAAGATTAATGGAAGTCTTACGAAATTTGGTATCCTATACCCTGAGGTAATCCTCTATGGGTTTTGTAGTTCCAGTCAGGTTCACCGTATTGGATTTGGACATTCTGTGGCTTTCGACTAATTTTACACGCGGCTCGTGAATTTGTACTTGTCACACGGTTCGAGGATTTTGGAATTTGATACAATGCAAGATTATTCGGCGTGATTTCGATGTACTTAAAATATTTCGATAAACGAAAAGATTGCATAATAATTAAATGTTAGATTCATGTGATTCTTTTCCTAAATACAAAGAATTTCAGAAATTCTCAAAATTTATATTGCTAACGAATGGCAACTGCAATGTGATTGTGTTATTCTTGATCTTCGTTTTATTTCGAACCGTACAGCCTGTTCGACTTTGATCGTATCGCGAATTCAGGGAACGAATTCAGGAAAGTATACAGACAAGAATAAATGGACAAATAATGGAAATAGGTGTCAATGAAATTAATACTTTTATGTAAACGGATCCTGTTCAACGAAACTCCATTCGTACCTAATATTTTCACTGCCTGTCTGCTTATTTTTTCCCGACTGTACATACTTTGTAAAAGAAACTTTTTTAGAACGCGAACATACAACTAAACTATTGATACTTTCATGAAAACTATAAAAGCGTAAAAATATAGAGAATTCACATGATATGGAAAAATATACATAAAATATCCAAAATAAAGTGCTCGTTAGAATATTCAGTAGGCGAAATAAAATATAAATTTCACTTTTTTAGCTGCATCCATAAAAATATAAAACTGCATAAAAATATGCAATCTACGTACATAACGCCATATAACCACCATCTTCGACGACAATAAAGAAACTGGTGATGTAATTGACTAGTCGATAATCGAGGTGATCGTTACATGGCCGCTTATTACAGTAATCGCGAGGATACCGCAACAACGTGCCGTTAGAGCAGATCCGGTATCGGGACGGCTGACGAGTGGAGTTTGCCGCTTAAATGGAAGTTGGCTTAAGTTCTTAGCCGATCCTTGCCACTGGATATCGGCAAGTTCGCCTCGAGGTTTCACTCGAGGCACGCCTGGCAAACGACTCCCGCGCGGATTAACGCGCGGGGACCTCTTAATCCGCCATCGAGATACTGGCAGCCTCTTCTCCTGCCGACTCCTCGCTCCTTTCGTCGCTGTTTGTCTGCTTGTAATTAAAACAACCCTTAAATAATCGACCGGCCGCGAACCGAGGTTATACGCTGCGCTCCCTCGCCCTTCGTCGGTTTAGTAAACTCGACAGAACCGCGTTGAAAGTTTTGGAAACGATAAGGATGCTGGTTCGTCGACTTTCTTTTATCGACTTCAAAATTCTCTTTGGGATTGTTATTGTCTTGTTGTGCCGATCGTTTGATGGCTTGATGATAGTTTTTTGGTTTTATGAATGTGGTAATTTGATGGAAGTGAGCTATATATGTAGCTGAGTATACTTTCGTATAGAATATGTTTTTAGCGTTTTAAATGGTGAGGATGTTTATAGGAATTTGGCGATGGCTTGTGGTAATGTGGAAGATAAGGAATTTGTATAATTGAGGTCGGAAATTTGTAAACATGATAATTTTACAATTACATCCGGATCGAATTAATGATAAATTAAAATGAAGTTTATCCTTTTCGACTAACTGATTGCTTTATTGCATCAAAGGATACTTTGATATAATTTGATTCGATTAATTTAATTTAATATTTAATAGTTCAATTCCAGTAGATCCAAACTTGTCAATTGATACCTAAATTCACGTGTAACCTGTTGACTTTCGTCCGGAAAATTGATAGAAAATAAATCTCATTCCTATCTCAATTGCAGTTTCTTCTAATTAAATCCTAACGAATTTCCAATTCAAAGAAAGAAGTCCCAAAAATCATCTGTAAAAACTATCTCTAACAGGTTCGTTTGCTCAAGGCAAACGAAAGTAGCCAGCAGCTCTGACCAGAAAATTCCATTTGGGATTGCTGAGTCAGTATGTTATCAGCTAAAAGAGCATAGAACAAAAACTGCTCTATTCTAGTGCACAATTTTACCTTATCATTTTTCAATATAGATTCACAGATTTTTGCATTTCGAAGTTTTATTTCAGATGAAGATAATATTCTTATTCGTGGTCACTCGTTCACAATTTCGAGTAGCTACCATTGTTTCCTACATTCTCGTTAAAAAGAAACTCAATTTTTTACTAAATTTTTCCTCATTCCTTTAACATAATTACCAAGCTGCGGATTTTTATGTAAATTCATATTTTTGAAAATATTATTTAAAAAATAGGATCTTGGTAGAATATTCTCTACTAGATACCAAAGCATCATAGAAAATACTATACTTTGATCACTTTATACATTTTATAGGCCATGTACAAGCAAATTCTGCAATTTTACGCTTTCAAATTTTCAATACGCGTATAAAAATCTGCAACCTAATAATAATAATAATTTGTGACTAAATTTTGATTATTTCATCTACAAAATTCTTCCAGCTTCGTTCGGTACAATTATTTCAAAAAATTCAACGTCATCCAACTATAATCCTACTTTCCAGAAAAATTAAGTATTCTATCACAGAGATAGGTTTTTCATCGATCCGTACGAGAATTTACACTACTTCGACGCCACGACTAGGAAAAGCGCGAAAATTGCTCGGACGAAGATCTAGTTGGACGCGAATTTCCAGCAATACAAGATCGAAGAGCTGTCGAACACGTGGCTGCAAACGAAGCGAGGCGCACAAGCGAATTCCGTGTCGCGTCGTCGCGTCGTCGGAAAGTTTATTCTCTTTGCCGAAGCGGACTTATTGCGAGCGAACTTGTCACCAGCTACAGCTGCAATTCCTTTTCTCTTTCTCACTCGATCAGCCTTCTCTTTTTCCCGTGCCGTGTGAACGGTATTTGTTATAGTGTCGCGGCGGTCGCGAAAGTATTCCTACCTGATCACGTCCGGTAGAGTCTTCGACGAGTTTCCGGGAGAAGTTTAATTAAAATCAAAGTCACGTGAAACGACGTTCCGGAAAGAGGAAATACGATTTGACTGTCGACGAACAAAGAGATTTATCATGTCTGTTTCGTTGGGAGAAAGGAGAAAGAAGGTTACTACGTGATGTGTCGAGGATGTGACAACTCGAGGAAGGATTATTAAATTTGTTTGTCTTGCTTTCAGAAGTAAAGTCACGTTAAAGATAATGATATAATTTCGGTTTGCTGGAGATTTTTTTAACATTTGAAAAGTAGTTCTTTAGTTCTGGTCGTTCTAGTATTGCTTTTTAGTTCTTCTTGGTTTTGGTATTTCTTTCTTGTCGTTTGTTATTACTTTTATTCCCGTCGTCGTTTCTATTTCAGTAGTGTCAACGAATCCTCGTACTTTGCCACTTTCAAGAATACTTGTTGAATATAACGAATGATTAATCTATGTCGATTCGATATTTTATTTCGCTTAATTTTCTTCGATTTCAATATTTCATCCATACTATACGTTAATTTAATAAAAATACATCAACGTAGATACATTATTAATCGGAAAAATATAAGAGTATATTAAAATTCGAAATAGCTTTTCAAAGTTCATTGACTGTGAACTAGATAGAATTAAATATCAGATGCTATTTGGAGCGTAAAGTACGTTATGAATCAAACCTCGACATCTTTACATTTCCTTCGGGACCAACAACGAAAAAGAAAAATCGCAACTTCCATTTCAAGTTAAATACAAGAAGACATCTCGAACTGAACTTGTCCAATCGCCGCGGAACAATCGGACCTCTGCGATGAAAAGGGGCGTTCGCCAGAGGGGTAATTAATTTTTAGCCACGTTCAAAGGCAATCTCGCTCACGCGAAACAGCTTATGGCGGCGAGGAGCCGTTTTCCGGCCGGGGCTCCGAGAAATTCATCATCGCCAATGCGGAATAGATTAATGTCGCCTCTCGCGGCTATAGCGAGGAAGGGAGTAGCTTTCATCCTCGTCAATGCTGGAAACTTCCAGGCTCTGCCACTCAGCAAGTTAGGACCAGGCCGCTAAATTACTTCGAATCGAGTTGCTCTCAAAGGGGCCCCCGCCTCTTCCTCTTCGTCGTCCTTCTCCTTCGTCATACCTGACCTAACTGTCCTCCAGCCTGCGTCGTAATTCCACAGCCAGGGTTACCAACCGATCGAAATTGCGAGTCGCGATGCTTCTCGATTGAGTTAAACTGCGTAGCTTAAGAGGAGAAAAAAAGCGGAGACAGGGATTAGAGAGATTGTTGATGAAGGAAATTGGAAGCTAAATTAGTTGCGAAGATTCAAAGTACGATCGAATACGACTGGTATCGAGGTTCAGAATTTCGAGAAGATATAGACTTAGAGAGGCGAATCTTGATGCTGGAAAGTTGCCTTTAAGGTCTTTGAGATCTTATCCTGGGATTTTCCAGCTTTTCTTTTCCTACAACCTATATATGTCGGTTATAATATTCGAGATTCTTTTTGTCAGCGTTGTCCGAGCTTTCTGGAAGATTCTGACGAGAGTTCAAACTCCGATCGAAATTCTTAGAATGTTAGTCGAACGTTCAGATTCAAATGTGATTTCTCGACTTTGCACACCTACGCAAATAACAAAGAAGAAACAAGATACTCAAGGAAACAGATAACAGCAATTAATCCATCGATCAATTGTTAAAGAATTATTAAAGCATTTTTAAGAAGCATAAATTTACATCCTACACTGCAAAATATCAATCCACATTTCTCACCTGATCGTTTTAATAAAATTCTTCCATCAACAATTTCGAAAGAATCTCATCCCTGGTCCTCTTTTCCGTGTAGAAGCGGGTAGGAACGTAAAAAGAGGAACGAAAAGGGGATTCCTACAAGTTCTAAAAAGATCGCGCGATAACACTTGGCGAGGAAAGGAAACTCGTTGTCGTGAGAGCGATCGGAGCCCTCGTTCCCTATTCCAGTAGCACGATCGCTTCGCCAGTTATTTGAGACGTTGGTTTCGGCGTGTACCCGGCATGGAAACCACGTTGCAGGCATTACTTTCGTCCGGGACGTTGGTCGACCCTATTCTCGAAGCAGGCTCGCATGCTCGCGCCGCATTGTTCGCGACTTTCTCGCCGATCCACCCGCGTTTTCCGAGTTCTTGCCGTGGCCGATATCGCGGTAAAAATTACGAGGCGTACGCGACGCGTTCGCTGTCTTTCTTCGCGCGAAAAACGAGCCCGTTTTTCCAAATTACCGCGCGATTTTTGTATCATCGAAACAGATTTTTTTTTTTTGTACACGCTACTGATATGTATTTAGAGATATTTATTTATGGTTTTTTTACTTTATTTTTATTCTGATAAAGTATACTTTCAATGATAAGATATTAATAAAAATTGGCAGGATATATTTTTATCAACATACATTATTTTATTGACAACATTCTTTATTTCAAGAAAGTTACCTTTGTACGTTAAATATTATTTGACTCGGTACGTTATTTTATTCCCAACGTGGAGTAACGTATATCAGAAAGTGTTGAAAATTTCAGGCTTGCAATTGAAATTGCTTAAGTTGTAATTTATCGACGAGGCTAGGCTCCTTTGAGGTCGGATGATTCAGGGTGGAATAAATTCGCGGAGATTTGTAGAGGTAGAAGAATTGAATGGCTAGAAGTTTAATTAATTAGGAGGTCGGTGTTACTTTAGAAGGCTATTGGCGAGGAAATGGGGAAATCTGAAGATGATTTATTTCTTGAGAAGAATAATGTGTTTGAAATTACGATGCTCCCTTTTCTTCTCAAGAAATTCGGTCACACGTCCAACATTTATTTAATAAATGTTATATCTTTGTTTTCATTTATCCAATATCAAATATTCTAATTCTCTTCTTTTTATATCACATCAATTAATAGAAAAAGAATTGATAAAGTGTAAATTCTTCAGAGAAATTAATAATTCACTGATAAAACGGACAAGCCTGGAAAAAGTCAAGTCTTTCTCCGGCTTGATCCTCACTGGTGTATTGCTGGCGAGTGGTTAGAGGCGTGCATAAACAGAGGGGCTGCATCGATCTGGCCCCGTCGGCCATATCCGGAACGGGGGCATAATTCAACAACGGCCACAAGGGAATCCCCGTGGCGAAACTTCGAAAATCCGTGCAACCAGTTCGCATGCGAATTGGCCGGCAAACGTCGGCGTTAATCACCGTTCAGCTAGCCACGGATTAACGATATCCACCACTAACCCACATTCTTTATTTCCTCGCCTGTGTGACCGAAATATCTTTGCGGCAGAGTTTGTACGCGCCCCTAAATTCGTGGCTGCGAGCTTAAGGAATTCCTCGCGGGTCGATGGCTTTCGAGATCCTGAGGATCATCTTTGAAATTCTTTAGCGTAAGTGTCTCTACGTTTAACACTTTGACAGCGCAACAAAATGTCGAATAATTCGGAATAAACGGCTGAAGATTATTAAAAAGAGTTTTTACTAATTGATTATAAAATGGTATACTCTACAGTGAAGTGTCTTAACCTAAAAATACCAGTTGAGGGTTAAAGGATTTTGAAAGAAAATGAATTTTGCTTTCTAATTGCTATATGAATATAATGCTATATTACTTCAAACTCATCCATTACTTTCGGAAGATTTCTTAATCTTCTTACGAGGATGTATAATTAGTACATATTTAATCTTCTAAAATTGAAATAATTAGCTTAGAGATTAAACCGTCGTCTGCAACCTTTCTAATGACGCTATCTGAACACTGGGTCGTTTATGACCATGCAGTTTTCCTTAGGTTTCTGTATTCCAAAAAATCTTGAAAAAATTATGAATACTCTTCCAAGTTTCTAGAATATCATGCTATGGTATTTAGTGCTACGTGTTAACGTAATTCTCTCAAGCGAAGCGAAATTGAAACAAAAATATAAGAAAAATTAAAAATCATTTAAAATTATTGGTCGATGACGACCCAGTATTCAGATGAAGCGTTAATTTCAACTCATTATCGAGAATTTATATTATTCCAATATCAATTTTTATCGACAAAATAAAATAAGATATCGACATATTACAATCTAGGATAATTATCTTCCGTTTCAATTTAAAAGTAACATATATATACGTTTCTCTCATATCACTTGAAATATTAGTATTTTGAACATTTTTTCGAAATCACTAATAACAAAAGTTTCACAAACTATAAGATTTATAAGCCGGTCAGTTCGCGCACAAATAAACGAAAACTAAGCTCGTATAATCTCCGACGAACGAAGAGAATTATTGAGGAAAAAAGAGACAAGGGATTAGCTTAATTAAAGAGAAAGCGATCGACGAAGATCACCTAACTCGACGTCGTTCCGTTCGCCATGTTGTTGCCTACCCTTTTTTTAATTATCACCCTTTTCTGCTGTGATTCTTCCGCTAGCTTTTCCAAGCCATCGTGGCAGGCTACAAACACCAAATCTCCATTCTCAGTTTTCTCGACCTTATTCGCAGAGGATGATCCTCGCGAATAATAAATTGAATCTCGGTCTCATCCCTGGTTAGAGGGAGGAGAAGGGCACTTTCGGATGAATCTCTAACGAGCAGGCACTTCTGGAAACGAGGGAACGGGAGACGAACGGCTGAAAAGGTAGACGATTCACCGAGGAAGAAAAAGAACCGATGAAAAAATAGACAAATATCGATCGCTTTGTTACGGAATTTTTGAGCAAATAACACGGATAAATGTGGTACACCTGGAAGAGGGAATTTTAGAATTCAGTAGAATTGAATTAATATTCGATTGGCAATTAAGCACGAAGAAAAATGATCTGTGTAGAACGTAGGTGGTAGATTAACCAGAAGAAAAGGGAAAATTATTGGCTTCGAAAGGAGTTTTAACCGAAGTAATTTGGAAATTTGAAAAGAGGAGAATTTATTCCAAGTTTACACTTGTAACTCTATTTAAATTTATACGATTCTTCTCAAATTTATTTAATTCGTTCGAATTTATATGATACTATGAGATGTTTCATTATACCCGTACAGAGAACTATTTGTTATTAATTTATTTGAGCGTATTTTATATCGAAATGAGATTCATTCACATATAGAAATGAAATTTTCATAACGAAAATTGTTAACGTCGATTAATCTGTATGCTGTTATGAAAAATCTAATGTGTAGGATTAGTAGAAAAAGGAAACAATAAACAAAGAATGGAATATTATTGTAGAAATTGTAGTCTCTTAAAACAAGGTATCTTAAAATATATAAAACTTTTCAAAGATGAAAAAAAAAGAAAAGAAAAGGTATCGAGGGACAGAAGGAGATTTCGTTATATAGTGCTACGAAGAAAGGTATAAAAGCTAGAAGGTGGAAAAGGCAATAACTATAGGGGGAACGAGATACGACAGGTTTCGATTTAAACTCGACCAGCCTTCGTTCGATTAAATTGTGAGTTCCATTCAGGCCGTTCTCGCGATGTATTTCTACGGTGGTCGATAGCGTGGCGTCGATTCGGGTTTCTGCCGATTAAGCGGAAGCTGCGGACCGCTCGATTTCGAGACTACGTTTCCGCCGCGTCGAACTTCTTGTGCGGCACCGTACTAACCGATAACCGTGCTCAGGGCAAATTAAATTTACGTCCACGTACCTATATCGGGGACACCCTTTGTCCGCGAAATTTGAATATAAAACCGTGCACGTAATTCGAACCCAGCGTTGCAGGATCTACAAAGATGGAGTTTGATGTCTTGGCACAATTGTATTTGCCATTTGCGAATTGGAAACGAAGGAATACTTTTGAAAGGAAATTTCATTGCGATCTCAATATTGGAACGATCGCGTTACATGGTGAAATTTCTTTCAATAATCATATTTGATTCTGATTTGAAGATGTGGTTTTTAGGTAGCTTAACCCTTCGATTACCGGAGCTCAGATTATAATGCGATATGAGAAATTTGCTAATATTTATTTCTATTTATATGAAATAACATGGTTTCGAAATAGGTACATGTGAAATATTTTCCTTTAGGATTTTGATAAAGGAATGTTACATTTTACCAAAAAAGCGGAAAACGTTTGAAAAATAAACGAGAATCAAACATGGAATGCTCAATTTGTTCGTATTGTAAGTAAAATAAATAGAAGGTAGGAGCTGTTGGTGCTTGTGAAAATTGGAGGTCTGAGTTTGGAATTGTTTTTAGTATCATAGATCTACATTTTTTCAGAACGATATCGTACCATAAAAAATATATTAATCTGTCCACGAGGTTAAATCTATATAATTATATAGCAGTAATTATTATTTTCAATTATTTATTCACTCTTACAGTTGAGAACATTTCTACTATTGTCAGATCCAACTAGTAATTTATTTACTAACTCACGTATCTCTTTATGAACCTAAATTCCCGATTATCCTCTGTTTTTTGCGGCAACAAAGCATCAATTAAAATTCGAATTGTATGAGGAAAGCGTTCTATAGCGACGGGGAAGTATAATACATTTCTCCTTCGACGTCCGAATTAATGGCCGCCGACGGTGAGATTAGCAAACCGGATCGGAATAAAAACGCGCGGCGAACGGCGTCGAACTGCTCCCGACATTATTACGACGCCGCGCCGGTATAAATGAAATTTTCCAGCGAAGTAATTTCACAGAACGACGAATTCTTTTGATTAATGGCAAACCGTTGCTCTGCCGCGACTCTCGCGATCTCGCGAAGACCTCACCACGTTCAGAAAGGACACGTACTTACTTTGTAGTTACGGACGCGGAAAAACTCATTGAGGAAATTTAATAGGTTTTCCGCGAGCAGGCCAAAGAACCGTTTTACGCGTTCTGCTGCTGGAACGTTTTGTTAACTGTACGATCGCGTGAAACGAAAGAAAATGAGTAATGATTTTCGTTCTCTTTATTTTTCCAGAATTCTTCGGTTCTTGCGTTTCAGTTCTTTCAATCATTTTCTTGACAAGATGATTTAAGCGAGCTGGGAAATTAAATGGGAATAGGCGAGATATACCAATTTTCAGATTAGTATAGTTTTTTGAAGGATATAAATGTACATTATCGACCGAACATTTTTGATCACTTTTTCCATTGCCTCAATGCTGAATCTCCTGCTAAGTTTTGTTTTATTAATCTTGAATTAATTGTAGTAGCTAACGAAAATATTCGAACGCTTTTATATTATGTGTATTTATACGAATCTTTACGAAATTTCATTAACACTGTACTATCGTAGTTACAATAGTAAAATTTGACACCAATTCGAAAATGTACGCAGAAGTTACAAGACGTTTATCGCAAACATACGCTTAGTGAAAGATTAGCGTACAGCGTGAATAGCAGTCATAAATATGGAATTAGTGCCAGAGATACAGAGACTACATATTTTCCTTACTAATATAATGAATTATCAATTGTTCAAATACTTGTTGATTTTTATAAAGTTTATTTTTCCAATAAATATGCTGTAACTTCTGTATACATCTTCAGATACGTTTCAAGTTTTACTATTATAATCACGATATATTTCTTTCGTCACTGCTAATGAGATTTTAAAACGATTCCATAGTATTTGTATTGTAATAAATTTTAATAAATTTTAATAAACGTTATGTATCTAATATATATACAGGGTGGTTGGTAACTGGTGGTACAAGCGGAAGGGAGTGGTTCTACGCGAAGAAAGAAGTTGAAAATATAGAATAAAAAATTTTTTTTTTTAATTTTTCCATCAAGACAACGATCTACAGTGAGATCCGTTCTAACGTGCCGCACGCGTACCGAACGAAAATTCAAGGTCGATTTTCTCGAAAACAAAGCCTCAAACAAAAAATTTTTATTCTATATTTTCGACTTCTTTTTTCGTGTAGAATCACCCCCTTTCCGCTTGTACCGCCAGTTACCAACCACCCTATATAACATATGTTCATAACAAGGTTCTAAGGATGTTCGAATACTTTCCTGACTCATTGTGAGTAATAAACGTATTTCTCTTTGATAAAATTGACTCAAAATCTTACTAGATTATGTACGACGTACAAAAGCACGAAAATAAATATATTTCTATTATTAAGAATTTTCGAAAACAAATTTAACGAATCGATTATTTGTCTTATCACATCGATATGGACTTCGTAGAATCAAGGGCTTGAGGGACAGACGTTCTCGCACGATCTCACTGGATATGAATACGTACCGAACAGCAAATAGATAGGGATCCTTCTCGGAGGAATTTAATATTTCATGGCGGAAGATTTGAGCTAATTCGACAGAGAAAAGGACGTCGGGAATACAAATTATTCTTGCAGTCTCATTCGAGTTCCGTGAGACTGTTCGCGATAAGATGTTCTATAGGCTCGCGTCGAATTTTTCTTTCGAAGAGAAAAAAGAAGAAGCGCGGCGAGAAAGTTTCTCGTTGCCCTTGGCTGTGTCTTTCAGAAAATTAGAATCGTTCTCATCCGACCCGTGGAAGGTTACCCCGCGTTACGTGTCTCTACCTCTCCGCGGCAATGAATAAATTTGCCTGAAAAAGTAACGAGCACAGTGAACCTGCGACACGATGCACCCTCCACTTTTCACCGAGAACACTCATCCCTGCGATTCGAGGCTGGAAATTGCAAGCAATTGCGGAACTCGTTGACGCACGACTCCGCTGATGGAATCTTCTCAAGGCGTGGGATATTGACAGGAGTTTGGTTAGAATCGGTAGTTGAAATTTAAATAGATAGATAGCAGTGCAATTACCGTGGAATTAGATGATGTTAGAAATGTTACAGAGTTTTCTTCTAGTTTCCTGTGATTCTTGTTTAAATCTTTCGCAATAGAATGCTTTTTGGATAGCGGGGAAACTTTTCTTATTAAGTTATTAATGATAAAACACTTTTCCAAACGTTTTCGTAAGTAAGACATTTCTCGTTTTATTTAATTATATTAGCTTTGTTTAATTCTTTCGAAATTAATAATTATATTAATAATTGATAATAGAAAAGGGCATTCTTTTATACTTTTGTAAAAAATGTCATAAGAATTCGAATGTGTTCGTTGCCTAATTATTAACTATTTGGCTTATCATATCAACCAGAAAGCAACAATTAAAAAGAATATTGATCTTGTCTCGAATTGATACGAGTCTTGTTATTTTGATTCACCAAATTCTAAAATAGGATTTTATAACTTGTGACGAAGATTAAGATATGAATAGAAACTGAACATTCATCGACTATGAGGTATCAGGAGTACCATCAATAATATCTTTCACCAAGCCATCTAATACTAAATTTCAATTTCGTTTATGAATATACCCAGAAGATTTATTGGAAACGCTACGAATTAGCTAAAATCAACACGTACTAGTCGATAACTCACCCAGCCACTGATTGCATGATTAACATATAGTACAAATATTCCCATATCGAATATATGTATAATTTTCAGTGTAAATCACGGCAAGTGCCTTCATACTACCAGCAATCCCAAATGATATATTCACCCTCTGCTGCAGGTAAATCACCGATCCATCCATCATATAACAAATTATTTACATACTATTATCATATATGAAAATTTCCAACTAACCATTTACTCCTTTTCAATTCTACTTATCGTCGATCCCATCCCGAATGAGAGTCGACCCGTTAACCTATCAAGAGATGAAAGGTTGCATTCACGTGACATTTAATCTGCAACATCTTTCAAACAATTGGAATTTCAATCATTACTAAATTTTATTTCCCGCCACTAGATCACGAATTTTTGCAAGGAACGTGGCATTTTTCGAAGTTAAAACACACGTATTTTTTAATCTAACAAGTCCTTCTCATTTTCGATAATGCGATATTACAATCCTTCTGTTTGACCATAAATTGGAATTAAGTTAGAAAATCAATAAAAATCTACTTATCATACGTTTCTTACGTGGTCCTTGTCTGCAAGCTATTTTATTTATATGTTTCAAAAATGTTTACGCAATTTTTAAGGATAATTACAACTGCTTGAATCAGACAACTGGCTCTCCTGGTAGCCGCGAGCAACAAGAAGAGGCCAAGGTGTGACAGAGCGTGAACCAGTTGCCTTGGCGTTTCTTTCGTGCTCAAAGAGAGCCAATTACTTGCCGAACGATCCCGGAATCACACGGACAGACCAATGGATGGCGCTTCTGTTAGCCAGGGTCGGGTACTGCAATGCAGCTTTCACCCCCTCTTTCCTTCTCTTTCTCGCAACCAGCCAGCTGCTTCTCTCGTCACCCTTCGCGACACCCTCCTTTCCCGTTTCTCCTCTCTCTTTCTCTTTTTTTCTCTTTCTCTTTTTCTCTTTCGTACACACGTCTCTCACCTCCTCGAGCTCGCACTTCCATTTTACGTGATTCGCCCTCTATGCCACGTCTATTTTCCCTTCGCTTTCGCGCACCGTTTTCCTCTTCAAATGTCACCTCGCGAACGATTAACTTTTGCACTGCACCCACTCACCCCGTTCTCGCGTCTAGCCTACCCCCTTTTTCACGGCCGTTTGATTGGAGCCAGCTCTTGACCACCAAAGGGTGGTCCATTAACCACTCACCCCGCTAGCCTTCCGTGTTACCTGTCGTTTTTCCCGATTTTTCCAGAGCTGACTTTTCTTTCGAACGTTCGTTGCCGGCTGTATCATGGTACGTGGAACGAAATATATAGAGAAAATTTTGTTAGGGTATTCGTGACTTCTAACAATGCGCAGAAAATGTTTTGCATGTAAAATGTATTAGACATATCAGTGGTGTTTTTCTATGTTGTTAAAAATTTGAATTTCGTCGATAGATTTCGTTGTTAGAAGAGGAAGCCAGAGTTTAATATGTAGCTTGAAGTCGAAACTATTTATGTTTATAACATGAATTTTTAATGGCGACGAGAAACCAAAATGCTTTTCAAGGACGCAACTGTTGTTTCGGATTATTCTTATCGACAATAGTATGCTTGTTTTTCATTATCATAAATACCGATGAAACGCAATATCGACATCAGGAATCTCCTCTAAACCATCAAGTCTAAATCGAAGCTCTGGCAGAGAGCAAACAATGCTATCCAATAGGTTCCAGCCTCATACATCGAAGTTCAATTTAACTTTGAAACTCGGAGCTTCCAAGTTTCTTCGATCATTTATCGAGAATTTACAATACCGCGACATCCGATAATAGGAACCTATGTATTTCGGAAATCTGTTCAACTTTAATTCCACTAAACTCAATTATCTTCCATACACCGAATAAAAAATTCTGTTGCTTGAAGATAAAACGTTTAGTTATGGTTTCAATTATTTTGAATAAAATTTATTAAAATATTATTATATTACATATTATATTATATATTATTACATTAGATGTACATATTTAAATTACCGAAAAAATTCTACTAAAATTAATAAATATATCCACATATCATTTGTTTGATTTTAGCATATTGTGCTATCGATAAATTTGCAGAAAAAATTTAATCACATGATCTATTAATTTCGTATGAGAATGATGAATATTTCTCTTATTCGTTAACTTGCCACTAGTTTATATAATAACTAGACTGCGGATCTTTGTACAATTCTGAGAAAGTTAAAAATACAAAAATACGCAGAATGCATGTGATATGCAAAGACGTGGAAACATATAAAGTACAGCGGGTATTATAATATTTAATAAATAAATCACATTTTTATCTAGGTCCTTTGCCTGTATCCATGAAAGTATAAATTTACATAAAACTCCGTGAAGTATAATAATGGCATTTATTCACTTTTACTAAAAATTACGCAGCATGTTTGAATACTTATAAACGTAGTTTGCGTATTCGACAGTATAAAGTCGGAGACGTATAAGGATTACGCAAGCGAGTTCATCGCGCAAATCGTCTTCCTCTGACATCCACTTTATTCATCCTCAAGCAGGGTTCACGTTTCGAGATGGTCTCTCACAGGGAAACGAAGCGCCGCCAATGAATGGCCAGTGACGAACGACCTCGTAAAGAAGATGGATCGAGACTGACAGGAATAGATACGCGGCCAATTATCTTCAGGCCGCTTCAGGTGCGCATCTCGCGAAAACAATGAATCAAACGACCTACTGTCGCCTAGTTATTTGTGTTTTACGAGGGTGTCGTTCATTCTCTCTTTATCAAATTCCACTTTCTTTAGAGCACGTAACAATTTCTGAAATTGGAAGTGTTACAATATATTTAACAATATGTTGGTAGTTTTAAAACATGTATTTATAAATATACTGTGAATATTATAATTTTTACCTGCAGAATGTTCTACATACGAATCGTTGCATTATATATAATCAGCCATAAAAGTATCTAGCCGAATTAAGTATTTAGTATACTTTATCGAAATAAGGCAGTGGAAAGAAAGTCTGAAGGATATGAATGTTTGACAAATATTCATCATCGCAGTACTGTTCCGATAAGTTAAAAATAAATTACAGTGCAAAATGATATTTTAGAAACTACTGCTGAGTAGATAAAATAAAATCTTCATCGTAGAAATAAGATTTTAGAGAGAATCCGAAATAGAAACCGGAATTGTGAAAGAAACTATTTCAGAAGAAATATTTAAGTATAAATTCTCCTATTCTTTGGGTCAGACAATACATGTTTCTTTTACGTCTATGTTTCAGCTAAGATTATAACAATTTTTAGACGATATTATTTAGTTAACTAATCAACGCTCAAATACCAAACAGGAACGAATACCGAAAGGTTCTAGCAACTATTACTATTACCGCTAATAATTAATTACTATTACTGAATTAATTGTCAAAAATCAAAAAATTATCAAAATTCGATTAGAATGAAAGAGTCATCTTCAAAGAGAAATTTATCGGTCTGTCTGGACTTTGAATTCTCAATTTCTCCATATCCATGATTCAAAAGTAAAAGATAAAATGAAGAGGAAGAAAATAGGAGGAGGAGGGCTGTTCAATATTTTAAAAGACGACGCAGAGGGATGGCAGAGCGTGTTTATTGAAATCGCAGGATCAGCCGAACGCAGGGTATGAATTTTAAGCGGACGCGGGCGTTTTCTGCGTGTCACCTCGATCAGCCGCAGCATCGTTCAATTACGCACGTCCATCGGAGGGGACATTCGATCCGCATGGTCGACCGGTTTCCAATGTTGAAACTCCTATCCTGCCAGTCGCGATTTCGCGCCGCGATATATTTTTCAATACACGGTTAAGCGTGGCCGGGAACGTTCGAGAATCGTAGCAGCGAGTTTCAATATCTATCGCATGAACGTCTTTTATCCGAACCTGTTACGCCATTCATAAAAATTATTCCCTTTGGTTTGACGTTATTTGATTTATGCGTGATGCCTTCAAACGATACGATGTTTGAGATTAGATAACAGAGGCATACTTTATCATATAGATATTGATGTTTATTTTAACGGTGTTTTCTATGATATAGTAGAATTTGTAGAAAAATTCGTGATATAGCGAGTAAACTAAAAAGAGGAAGATAAGTAAGAAATTGATGTTGGGAAAGAGAGTGAAATTTCTTGAAAGTTTTAAATTAAAGAAATCGTAACAACGCCAAGTCATTGTTTACACAATTAATTTCACATTAATTTTCTTAATTAGTTATCATTTTCATAAATTTCTTATTAATTCCTCATTAAACTCTTACGTACGGTTGAATTTTGTGCGGGGCTGTTTCTCTGTAAGACAGAGTTTGATGCGAATTACGCGTAAACGATACAGCACTGCAATGTGTGACGGATAGCGCTGTTCTTTACGCAAGCACATTGGATTGAAGTTTTTTGATAATTAAATTATAATTTTTCTTAATGATATGATGCATATACTTTAACTTTAATAATGTACTCTAATAATTAATAATATAATTGAGTGTGATATATTTTAAAGCACGACGCATAGATCCACGTCACAAATTTCATACTCATAGCGCGATAGTGTTTTTCAAATAGCTCTTCGTTTTCTATTTTGAACAGACATTTTGAGGTTGAAGATTCTAAAAAATTAGAAGGATACGGATCGGCATGTTAAAAAGAGTATCTAATAAAGGTATATTTCTTTTAACGGAAAGCAACAATTGATATTTGACACTGGCGTATCAAAAACAAAGGCCATATATTCTGCCTGTGTATTGTTAACACTGTTATAGAACGTTATGTTGCGAGGACAAGAAAAGTGTGAAGTAAGACAAATGAAAAATATCATGCAGTTTAAACGGTGAGCGAATGAGTAGCGGAGTGAGCCACTATAGTGGCGCGTCGTAATATAAGGTGACATTCGCGAAAGCCACTATAGTGGTGCACCGTACCTAAGAGGTTAATCAATCTCAAATTAACGCTTAGAATTATTTTACCAGTTTTATATACCATTAGCAGATTGTGAATTTTTATTAATCTATAGAGATTTGAAAGTGCAAAATTCCATGAAATGCACGTAATATGAAAAAATATATAAAATATCCAAAACATAGTGCCCCTTATGTACAATAGTCAGTGGGTAGACTTCTTAATTATGGAAAATATAATTGGAAAATATAAATGGAAAATTTATTCTAAGATATTATAACACTATTATAAAGACGATTTTGTGTTATTCAATTCTTCTTGCATAAAAATTCTGCAATTCACTAACGCTTCCTATGAGAGAATCTCGCAGTAGATCCCTCTAAATCTTCAAGGGTAGCTCACCCTCGAATCAGTAACAATGACAGGAGAATAAAATCGGCGCGACAGGGGTCTGTTACCGAAGAAATGGAACGATCGTCAAGGGTGTGCCTTAATATGAAGAGATCCATTTTAAATTCATCCACGTCACGATGATTACACCGATTCAACGGTCTTCCCTTCGCCAATCGCATTTAGGCCATCGAGCAGGGTGGATGTAGACTCCCTTTTGTCGTTCTATCTTATTAGTATAACAAGTCACCGATCAATCGCTGTCTTGTGCTTGAAATTTCGCTGATTCGCCATGGATCGTTTTAGAAATTTCTTAAATATGTCATTCCCCTTCTACTTATCCTTTGAATACTAGTATGTGTCATGTATTTTTATCGGGATTTCTGTAACATGGTTCTATGATGGACTGATTGATTATACGTTTGGTCTATATATCTTTGGATTGTTATGAGAGCAAGAGATGATGTTTCGAAACGGAGAAACTGAACAAAGAATGAAGCTGCTTATTCCTTTGTTTCTCTTCTTTTAAATAACTCATAGATATATGTAGAATTGTTTAGTATTTCATTTTCTAGTATTCTATTAGTTTTTTTTTTATATTTCATAGCACGATATTATCAGAAACACGAGTATTTACACACACAACATACAGTTAAAGGATTAAGTGACCAAACAAATGTTTAAGCTGTTTAAAACTGTAATTTCTCTCAGTGATTAAGAAACTAATGAATTCTTCTAACGTCTACTGGTTCTTCCATTCTTTGTTGTTACACCATCACAAACGTTCTCGTATTTCTTGAAAGAAACCATCTTGCATGTTCTCAGATTTCCGCGAGGTCCTCGATCCGATGTCCGGCAATGGCCATTATCATTCAAGTGGTTATTTCTCGCGCGAAGATTAGCGAGAATTAATTTGGGAAAACAGCAAAGCACGGTGACGCACACGTTAGACGACGAAGAAAGGAATTTTCTCATTTCCGTTCCGCATCACCAGTAACTCGACGAGTGTACGAGCTACGATGCGACAGCCTTCGCGCGTAAATTTTTTGGTTTAACTGGCAGCGATTTTACGCGGTCGAACTTGAAGAAACCGTGTTTCAACGATGCGCCGGGGTCGACGACCGCCATGACGAAATTTTCACGCGAGAAATCCACGAAAAACGCTACTTTCACTGGGTTTATCTTGATGAATTTTTGTCGAATTTTTCTTTAAAAACGTTTATCAAAACAGAATATCATCAGAACAGAACTTCCACGTGTAAGTAACAAACAAAAAGCGAGAATAACAAAGAGCTATATAGTCGTCTTTGTATCCTGAAGAGTCTTAATATCTTTCGCGCTGTTGCATGTGTGTGACTGCACGTATCTGTATGCGTGTATCTATGCAACTATCATTATATTCCAACAATTTTTATAAATTTATGGTTTAAGATTATTTTAAGAAAGATCAGTGAAATTTTTATATCAGGTCATTATTGAAACAGTAGGAATTATTTTCATTGGAAAATAAAATTATTCACACGTTTTGAATTTATAAAGGAATATAAGCGTTAGAAAAATTTTTAATGCGTTTGGCGTTTTTTGAACTATTTCGATAGACTTTTTGTTAATGCAAGCAGCAGTAACTTCGAAGATTACATGGAAATGAGAACCAGAAGAACAGGCGTAATCGTTTTCGAAATGAAGAACAAATCTCAGCGCGAACGAAATCCATTTTAATGAGAATGGCAGGTCCCTTGAATATTAACCTTTTAACTGGGACGTTCCTTAATCAGAAACTCCTTTGGATATAGAGTTGGAAATTGACGAAGGCAAATTAATTGTAGCTATTCTAATTTTAGTCCTTAGTAACATAAATGTGAGACGACATATTCTTAATTCAAATGAAATAATTAAGAGAAATCTTTGGATAAATAAATTATTATTTCATATTGTTATCTTATTTTATCTAGTCATTACCACTGATTCTAAATTTTAATCTACATACATGGTACGTTCAGATCAGAAGAAACTTACTGCCATTGTTCCATAATAAAAAAATAATTCAATTTTAATTTAAACCATTCTTCCTGTTCACTAAAAATATTCTTGTTTCTCTTCTTCGTTTATTTTATATTTTGTTACCTAGAGTGTACATTATTTCATTTTATACGTTGTACTTCTAAAGGAATTAAACTCAGCTTATAAATCCAACAATTGCAACTCTATCGTTCGAATTGAAAAATTTCTTGAAACAATCCCAAAATCTCACTGGAACATTTTTAAACAATCCCATTGCATATTTGCTGTGTTTTTCCGCATGGTACGTTGTAATAAACAAAACAAAAGATTGAATTGAGAGCGTCAGTCAACAAGCGAGCTCGACACGATATAACGAATGGAACCGCTGCCAAGAGCAAACGATCGAAAGTCCATATTTGTTTAAACAAATTCGACACGAGAGAAACGTATTTTCTCGAAACGTTTCCGGGCTTGACGTTCCATTTCTGCATGTTCGAAGCCACCAGTCGTTAATTATCTGTCCCGTTGCTGTGTCTCTCGCATCTTTTGATAGACGTAACCTGATTTCCATCGAAAAATCTAGCCTCGTGTCACGTTAGATGAAACCTAGTCAATAATTATATCCGTCGTGTGACAGAAAAGGGTCGTTCCTTTTCGAAGAACTTGCTACGACCAACTTAATTACGTAGCAGAACATGAT
Source organism: Bombus vancouverensis nearcticus (assembly GCF_051014615.1). NCBI lineage: Eukaryota > Metazoa > Arthropoda > Insecta > Hymenoptera > Apidae > Bombus > Bombus vancouverensis. Next base: position 9,830,990 of record NC_134913.1, on the reverse strand, counting down.
CGGCTCTCGATCAGCAGAGCTTTTTAGGATTTTGGAAATTACAGAAGCGATCTTTCGATGTGACATATATAATTAATTCCGTTTAAGCATATAGTTTCGTACTTTCTTTCAGCGTTAATCATATAATATTGATAATACTGATATAGTATTTGTCATATTTAATTTGAAGGTTGTAAAATTCAAGACTAAGAAGTTTCTGATTAAGGGGCCGTCCTGAATTAGAATGTATTAAAACAGCGTTTCCTTTGTGATTTTTTTTTAGAAGGGAAAGAAAGAAATGAAGTTATTGAATTTTGAGGTATGATTTTATATATATTTAAAGAATAGAAAAAAATTTTTTTTAAAGAAAAAAAATTATAACAGATTTCTAAGCCTATTTCATGGGCGTCTTGTCGCCGCAGGGCGGGAAAGATCCACCTCATACTTCTTGACAGAAACAAAACACCAAAAGAGGATTAAATTATTATATATTTTTCTTCTGGATGAACTAAACAACGGCAGAAAAAAGTTTATTTAAATAATTGTTATAACACCTTAAAGTCTATTTTTTTTTAAAAACACTTTTTTTTGTACCCGCCAAAATTTTTCATTTCATATTTTTTTCTACCGTTGTTTAGTTCACCCAGAAGAAAAATATATAATAATTTAATCCTTTTTTGGTTTTTGTTCCCGTCAAGAAGTACGAAGTGGATCTTTCCCGCCCTGCGGCGACAAGACGCCCATGAAATAGGCTTAGAAATCTGTTACAATTTTTTTTCTTTAAAAAAAATTTTTTTCTATTCTTTAAATATATATAAAACCATACCTCAAAATTCAATAACTTCATTTCTTTCTTTCCCTTCTAAAAAAAATTACAAAAATTCGCTGTTTTAGAATATTCTAATTCAGGACCCGCCCTTAAAATTTTTAGCTATTAAGGAATTAGGGTAAGAACGAAGATTAGGGATTAATTTCCATTGATCTTTTAATTAATAATATACAATACACGATGTAAATAATCTTGTAACATCTAAGTAAGCTGTAAGTCAATGTTGTTACTGATTCTTCTGTGAGATAATAAATAGAAGCGTAGAAAATATCGATCAAAAGTTGCTTGGTCGAGACGCGAAAGAAGCGCTGAAAGTGCAAAACTCGCATTTTATCCTCCGTTTCGTAAAAGTTTGGCGTAGCAAGCATACATCAGAATAAAGAAGCAAGTGGTGGTCTGTAGCTAGCGAATAATTGTGTTCGAGATGCACCTCGCGAACAGTAGATAAAAAATCCTAAAAATCCTGAAGTTTTATTAGCCAAGTTCAAGACATCTTTCTTCAAAAGTATCGTTTTTCCCCGATATCCTACCCAAGAGAAATGAATTTGATCTTCAAGTTTTCTTCCGTCTTAAACTTTCAAGCCCTTGCAATTTGAATTAATTAATAGAATTAGCATTTTACATAAAACTATATAATTTTATACAGGATTAAAATCTTACATTACATACATTTCTTATACGTGTGTCGTACAAATTAGTGTCGCATAATTCTGTAAATTTTTATAGAATCTTTTTAAAAATTGTATATCGTATATGCATATTTATTATATTTACACAAATTTATTATACATCTAAAAATGTATATATGTAAACTAGTTTACATTTTGTGAAAATTCATTTCCCACAGCACTATAACCTTAAAAGCTTTTAACCCTTGACTGATATTCTTGGGTCATGGGTAACCACAATTTGGGTTAGAGTTAGGTTGGATTACTTAATTTTAATCTTCATCGAATTTCATTTAAAGTATACGAGGACTATTAATAAAATTTATCGTACAAAATATAGAATACCAGATAAGATCGGATATTCTGAAATTAAAGAACCTGTAGCTCAAATTATTGTGGTTATCTGTAACATGTATAATTCAGCTGAGAGCATGCCATTCAATTAACTTTCAATTCTTCTAAAATACCAATTATTCTACCACTTTTTCCTTCTCTCTATGTTACTTCAAACTTAAGAAATGTTGCTATCCTCCTTAAAAGGATATGATAATATCTTTGGATAAAGATATTTGTTCTTCAAGCCTTCAAAACTCCTATCGAAATCACCCACTACAATTATACATTACAAACCAAAATCTCTACTAAAATTGCAATTATTCTTTCGCTTATCTTTCTTCCCACGCTATTTCACTCTCAACAAACCTTCTCATTCTTGGTCCAGACATACAACAACGTCTTCGAATTAAGATATTCGTTCTCCAAATGTTTTCAAAGGCACCACCTTAAAGTCCTATGAAACTCATCTACTGCATTTATACATTGCAAGCTCCGACCAAAATCTCCACTAAAATTTCAATTATTCTATCTATATTATTTCAATCTTAACGAACAATGTGCTTCCTCTGGACGTGCAACAGTACTTTCATATTAAGATAGTTCTTCGTTACACTTTCCAACTGTGCCATTTAAACTCCTATCAAAATCGTAAAATCGAGAGAAAACTCTTGCTCGAAAAACAAAGGTTCGTCCTTCGATATCCATCATCTTGCGAGAAATCCAGGAAAAACACATCCCAGCATCAATAAGATCTCTCAATAAAGGATCTGGAATCTGCTGGTCGTCTGTTTTTTCTCGTTCGAAACTCGACGGTCTGGGGATGGGTAAAGCGAGGAGTCGAAGAAAACATTTCAACTCGGATTACCAGCTCGGTTATTCGTGTCCCTTTCTCCTCGTATCTTCTTCTTCTTCCTTTTTTCTCGTCGGGCCAGTGGAACGGATCCGATCGGATAGTTTTTGGCAGAGGCGCGCCCCTACCCTCTGCTAGGATTACGCGAGAGAACCGATCGTTGATTAAAATCTCGAAAGAAGCGGAATTACGCTTTTCGCAGGGGACGCCGTTTAATCTCCTCTTCGCGGCGTTGCTTTTCGTTGTTCGGTCGGTTTCCACGAATCCCCGTTGCACCAACTGATCTCGAACGTTTCCGTTTCGTCACCCTGACCAGCTGCAGACCAACAGTTTGCCTCTTCAGCTAGCAATTCTCCAAGAAAACGACCCAACTCGGCGAACGGCTTTTGAAACTACACAACTTTTACATCCTGCCTTTCTCTTTCTTCATTTTCTCTTCCATTTATAGTTTGACGCTTTAGGTGGTAGAACTGTTGGTTTAGTGATGGATAAGACACGTGCTTTTTAGGGGTTCTAAACCTTCGGATCTTTCACTCAGTTGTAGATCTAACTCTTATGATATTTTGTGACAGATTTCGAGGCGGTGGACAATAGTCTCAAGTATGAGATTTTAGAATTGATTACAGTTGATGATCGTATTTGGTGCATTATGCAAATGTGCGAACATAATGTGTCTATGGATTCTTGATTATTACAGACACTACAATTACAAGCTTTGAACGATATTAAAAAATCAACTATTTAATTTATATTAAATTTATACTTTATTTAATAATATTATTATTTAATAATAAGTGATTTGATTATTTGGCCTTAATATAAGAAATATTTTATTTGTGATAGTAAACATACATTGAAATAATAAGAACGGAAACTTTACATGGAAAGTAAATTTAGTGTTCATAAGATAATGAAAAGATTGTCATAGAAAAGGATAAAGATTATTAATGAGAAATTATTAAAAAACGAATTATCTTTTTGGCGAACAGAACTACGTTGACGCGAATTTTGCGTTTCGTAGAGTTTAAAGTTGCACGTTTTCTGGTCCAGACATTTACTAACGAAGATAAATTATTCGTCGGCAAGCGGAGAGAAAGTGCGGGAATCGAGCAAATATAAGGAGGATTTGTAAACGAACGTCGTAAGGATTTTAGAGTTGCCGAAAACGCGAGACATACAAACGGAATCCTTCATTTTGTTGACCGGGAGTTGGCAGACGGATCTTTGGATAAAGGAGAGGAACGTCGAACAGAAATAATTAGGCAAACACCTATGTCGCACCGCTTTAATCAAACTTGATTTCAAATTTAACTTTACCAAACTTAACTTTTCATTTTTTGCCTCTAAAGAAATACTAGGTTGCCCGAAAAGTATCTTTCTTTTACAGACCCGTCTTTTACAACAATTCATCTTTATACAAACATAAACCTAATCTGTCAAACGTTGTGATCTTTAGTTTGAAAGAACAAAATGGGTCATACGTAATTCGATAAAATAATATAAAACGGAAAATGTTGTGCATCCATTATTTCCTTATAAAACGAAAGAAACTTTTCGGACGACCTGATATATTTATTTCTGGTCTCTTCAATTATAGATCACAATAATAATACAATATCCAATGTTAATATGTTCTACCAGCAATTATAATTTTCTGCATTTTCTAGCGCAATTAATTATTGAAGCAATCAAGAACACGTGTTGAGAGAAGTAAAATTTCATAAGCCAAATATAAATTTGTTTTCAACTGCCTTCTAAGAATAGCCGATATTCCACTATAATAAATTACTGCCATACGTATCTATTAACAATATTCTACCTATTCTACTAAATATTGATACATCATTAAATATACTGGTTATTATATACTAACTGGAATTATTATTAACGTACTAATATTCCAAGAATATCCAACAATTCTCAGAAAATGAAACTATATCTGACAATTTCTGTTACGTTTACTCATAACTCTGTACAAACAGTATCCACGTGAAATGATCCCGTCATAAAAATTTCAGTGCTTCACGGTCTATCTACAATAACGAATGTAAAGAACAGAACATCAAGAACAGCCAAAAATCTCCATGTTTTTAGCTAGTATCCATGATACCTGCATAGACTCCAGGCAGAGGAGGGTTCATGGAATAAAAACTCGTCGAACGAGTGAATAATTCGATCGGGAAAGCAGCACAAGAGCATCGTGTTCCGAGCTAACGAGATTTGTCCTGACGCGATTCCCAGGCGTGCCAGCGTAAAAGTGCAGCCGAATGCGTAATTCGAGGAATTGAATTCCGAATTAACAGTTGGCAAGGGCCAGGCAAATCCGTAGAAAATGAAATTCCATCCGGATCAACGAGAGTCGAGGCTCGAGCGTACGCAACGACTTTGACGAGAAAGAGGTTACTCAATCCTCGTCGTATCGATGGTGTATCGATACTTTCCTAGAAGCATCGACGCCTTCAGGAAACTAGAACGAACAAAAATTAGACGTCGAACTTCGAGCAGGAGGATTGAGATAAGTTTTCTATCTTCTTCCATGTTATCGCCGGAAGTGAAGTGACCCACGTTTCAAAGAAAATACAGGTTCCATATGTTATATAGAATTACTTTGTTTGAATAGTCGTAATTTGTTGATTTTGAAATTAGTGGACTTACGTTAGTTGTTGGCTGAAGCTAAATTTCATTGCGAATGGACGTATTGCATACATTATTTAAAAACTATCAATTTTTTAAATTTTAATATGGAACAGTGAAATTATTCTGAGAATAAGAAAATGTTTCATTCACTCATTGATAATTACATCCCACGATCAGTAGGACATATCTTCAAGATATTAGTGGTCATATATTCAACATATTCAAGAAGATATTTTCTACAAAACAGTTTTGAATTAGTACTAATCCAAAGTAAAATATTCTACTTTCTTCCTTAATCTTTCCTACTATACCTGCTTCAGTGAACTGTGTTCGGTCCTTCCGTTGGCACCGGCAAACCAATTTATGGATCCGTATGTTCCAACTTATTTGATATAAATGATCGATATAATATCGATATAATTTCCGACCGTAGTCCAGTTCTCGTATAACTCAAAATCACTTTACGCCACCAGCAGATGAAACAAAATTTTAAAAAACCAACCAGAAAATTCGCACAATAAATCAACAAATTTCTTTCGTGCAATCGAAATCAACAAACGATCGCGGAAACAAAGATCATTCGATCGAATCGGTTGGACGAAATCAAGCAACCCTTGTCCAATCGAGAGATTCGACGGATACAGGAGTCATGTTGGAACGATACGAGCCGGCTACAAATTTCCACGGGTCGACCAATTTAAATATGCATGAGGGACACACGGAGGCAAAAAAAAAAAAAAAGAGAAAGCAGAGGGGAAACGAGATCGACAGGCAAGACGAGGGTGACTGGGTTGTTTCGCGGCCGACCTCGTTAACCCCTATAGAAGAGTGTCTCGTCGGAAGTGACGAAGGCAGACGAGTTGCAGGTGGCAACAGAGCTGCTCTCACGGATTATCGCGAAGGGTAATCAGCTTTTGCCAGCGAGACCAGGCACGTTGCCGGCCACGGGGATTTATTATTTAGCTTCACGTTCAAATGAGTAAATTAAACGTCCTAGAGGGCGGGACCACGTCGAAGAAACGCTTCGGATGAGATTTTTTTTATCTTGGTTAATGCCGATGGAAAGAATTTTTTAAGTCGTCTGGATAGTTCGTTGCTTGAACGTTGATGACTAGAATGCGGAGTTTTATACATTTGTAAGAAATTTGAAAGTGCAAAATTGCACAGAATGCATATAATATGAAGAAATGTGTAAAATATTCAAAGTATAGTGCTTCCTAAGATACATAGTAGGTAAAACAACCTTTTATCGAGGTTCTACTTTTCTTTTTCACGTTCTCGAAAGTATGATAATTTGATATGATAATTTGCAGAAAAATCCGCAGTTTATTAATAACGTTGTTGATGTATAATATAAGAAATTGAATTGGTCAGTATAATTTGATCAACTGACTTTTATGAGTGTTTTATTTTTTTACTAATTTAAAATAACTAATGTGGTTAGAAAAACGTAAATTCATTTCTCTGTCATCATTTGACAAATTATTTGATTAATTATTTTTGAGTAGCGTTCATTTAAAGGATGATTATACATATAACTTTTATGTATTATAACCAGAAACATTGAAGTATATGAGTGGTGCAATAAATTATTTACTAAGTTGCTTACATTTACAATTTTTAAATTATTAAAAACATTTAGTAGCCATAAAAAGAAGTATTATCTCGTTGAAATATCGATAAACAATCATAAATATCCTTAGGGAAACGACAATATATTCGAACGTAAAGCTTTCCTTGAACCGAAATCCACTTCTATCTTCATACATAAATCCATAGCACCCGTAAATGCATTTGCATTCTCGTATCGTATGGCACATAAACCTCGGGCAGGATAGATACTAATTTTTATGACGTGTCAGTGGAATTTAACGATCGTCGTAAACAAAAATCATAAAATTCCGCCGAGGAAATGTAGAGACCTGCCGAGCATCAAGTATTTTTAACGACTCGACGATCATTTCTTATAACTATCTAAAATGTCTTCAACCGAATAATTATATAAATATATATAATAAAACAGGTAAGAGAGAATAATTAAGCCTTTTATATAAGCATGATCTTCCCGAATAGGATAAAATATCTTGACGTTAAGAATTTATAAAACATTAAATAGGAAAAGTGATTTAATATATTCATCTTATAATCTTAAGAATTCGCCATTAACGTACATTAATATTCTGTAAATTTTTATCTAAATCACCTCTTCATCTTCTTGCTACAGAACATACTAATTATATGGTGGATGATAAAGTTTTATTTCAATAAAGATAGCTTTCCTATAGAATGTACGGTGTCTTTCGTAAGTGAGTGCAAGTATTCGACATTATTAAATCATATAATTATAAATTTAATCAAATTAAAAAATACCAAATTATTGGCTCTTTTAGAATGGAAGCTGCTAACACGGCTGCGTGTTGTCGTTGGTTGCTCACGAATCGCCTGTACAGGGCGATACATCCGTGAATTTCATTCGCGTAGCCTTTATCAGCGGGGCTTTATCGTGACAGGGACGGCAAATCGTCGATCGAATATGCAGTGGGAACACCGAGGAAATTGACATCGATGTCGTCTGACCTCGTTTAGCTTGGAATCTGTCGGACGACGTCGATAAATTGCTACATGATCGCCGCGATAAATAATCGAATCGGGCGTTGGCTTGTCATTTCCGTGAGTCTGACGCGCCCGCATAATAACTTTCCGTTCTGATTAGTTTGACAATCAAATCAGACAGGAATGCCCGTCTTTGTGAGCTTGAATAAATCAGATTTATTTCGTGACGATCACTTCCGTCTTTTACCCCCTCGTAAAGATTCTTCTTCTCGTTATTCTATCGCTTCTTTCATATCAGGTTCGATTGGAAATCTTCTTATCGATTTTATTTTGAAAATTTGACTATTATTCCGGCATTTGTTACTGCAAATGTAGAAAGATCATCGATGTAGTTAAAACTAAATTGCATTTGGATTATCATTGTATTATCGTCGTTGGTCTTTGAAGGCGGAATAGTCAAGTTTTACTGTCAATTGCAATTCAATTCATTTTAGTTATTTTGGTATTTGTTACTGAAGATACAGGAAAATTATTTTTACTACTTTATTTTACTTTTTTACTTTTGAATTTTACAATCATATCATCCCTTATTGGCCTTAGGATGTAGAGTCGCCAGTTTCTATTATGCAATTTAATTCTGTATGATTCGAATTAACGTCAAATATAAAATGAAAGAAATCACCATAGTTGAGTCTGACCAACGTGTTTCAATTACTGTGTTAAATTTGAAACGGAATCTCACATTTGAAAACAACGCGTCACCGAGCCTCTATTCGCAACAACAAAAATCGTGATAAAGTAACTCGTGACTAACACGAGATCGGTGCCCGCGAGCAATCGCGTGACCAAGAGACAGGTTAATTTAATTCTCCTACTCGCGACGCAGATTCAGCTCGTTTCTCAGAGCCACTAATCGGAAATTACTTCTAGCAGCTGCACCGTTGTTCTTTCCAGCAGAGAAAAACGAGCTTACGACTCGATACACGTGAAAATGTTCACGCGTGGGAGTTCGAACGTCATCATGTCGTTCGAAAAATACGCGATTCCCTCTGTCGTCGTCGCGCTATTGTCGTCCAAGTCAGCACTAAGTTACGGAGGTCGTTGACGTTGAAGAGAAACGTCATCAAGGATGAGATTATTGAATATTCAACGACGTAGCTTTAAATGTTGTTCTGAAATTATAAATTCTTGATGGAGTTTCTTAAAAAGGAAATGAAAATTTCCTTGGAAATAAAATGAGAGTTTGTGTTTTTCATATACGAATTGAATTCCAGATTGAATTTGCAAGTGAAATGAAAATTTGTCATTTATTATATGAAATAATAATCGATTATATTTTTATTACATTCTAGATAACATTATTTCAAGAACATACTGTTAACTTCTTATTTCTGTCCTTTGTTTAAATTCATCAACGATATATTCCACATTACTCGCCGTATTAGCCTATAGTCATTTCAGCCAGTTGCAAAATTGATCTGACGTTCATTATCTATACGATCTATTTAATTTTAAATTTAACAATTTATTAGTTTGTCCCAAAAATTTCTTTCATTTTATAAGGAAATAATAACTGTTCCAATAGAACAAAACACATAATTCAATAAAATAATATGAAACAAGAAATATTGTGCATCTATTATTTCCTTATAAAACGAAAGAAACTTTTGATATAACCTAATATAATTCGTACATAATATATTTTTATATAATATTATTATAATATATTTCGGAATAAGTTATGTGATAAATTCAGAGTTCAAAAAGTGAAATCATTTTCAAAATTCAATGAATCAACGAACTACCGTCCTCAGTCTATGCAAGATACACCTTCAGAAAAGTCTAGACCTCAAGATCTGGAAAAATCGGGAATCTTGTTTTAAATAAAATATATTTCCCTGAGACTGTATTAAAGTTCGATAAATCCACTATCTACAATTCTTCAAAACTTCTTAAATTCAACAATATAAAGTTCATGTCGAGAACCATCAAATCCTCAAGATATCCTCACTTACCACGCAAGTCGCTCCGAAAGGCGATAAAAGAACGCTTTAAACTCCGACCCTAATACCCATAACTACATTCACGGAAGTAGCGCGAACCTGTTTCCATTAGCATCAGATTAGCGTTAGACCTTTCGTTCTCGATGGGCAAAGGGCTGCCGCTAAAATATCACCACGATACGGAACGTCCTGCAGGATCTCTCGACCGCGGTCATAACTTTCAATTATCCTGGAACCGGGCCGAGCCTCCCGTCGTCTCGATAACATCGTTTCTTGTCTGAATCTCCTTTCAGCCGGACAGCCGTTTCAGTCAGCTGCTCCAACGTGACTGGCCCCGTCCATCTTCAGATTTTTCATCCACCCAACAGCCGCTTGTATCTTCTTCTTTTAGCCTGCCCTTTCCTCCTCGAATTTATATGGCGAACGTGACACGAGGAAAACACGCTTGCTCGCGGCGAACAAAGACGAGTTTCATTCATATTACACGTCGCGGATTGCGAAACTACGCGGAAGAAGAGAAATTTCTGACGTGTCACGCGACCAATTACTCCTTCTACGATTAGTTGTGTCACTGATAAGCCGTGCGCTTCTTACTCTTTGGAGTTGGTTCAGGTTTGGAAGCATTGTTTAGATCTTGGAACTTCGATTTTCCGATTACATCGTGCTTGCTCTCGGTTATCTTGATTGTTGGGGGGTAATTATGGGGAGGAGACGGTTGAAGTTACTGGAAAAAGTTTGGAAAAACTTTTGAATTCTTGGTTGTGCTGTGATTACATTGAGTTTTGTTGTGTGTGTCTTGAAGGAAGTATAACGACTTTGTATTATACGTATTTATCGTTTACTGTCTCGAAATTCAAAATCTTCTAGAAACTTCTCCACTTTTCTTTCTGAAACAGTACAAATGTCTGAAACTTTAATATAAATGGTCACACGTCTATCGTAAATCTCTATCAATATTCCTATCAAAGTGCACTCCAACCATTATATTCAATCACTGATTTATTACTATTTAATAATTTAAGAATATATGCCTTTAATTATCCCTTTAATCACATTCATAGGAATCATTTTGACAAAAGATCATTTTTCCAAGATAAATTCCTCTCGAAGGAGAATAGAAAATAAACCATGAAAGCTTTTTGCTCTTTCAGTCCTTTCTCTCGAGAGAAGGATATTATTTAAAAAAAAAAGAGTCTAGATTCCTATAGAAAAGATAAAGAAAGTTTCCAGCGAAGGGTTGGTAGATTTCGTAAGAAGATCAAGGATCGAGGTGAAGACGCCCGCGCGTGAAGACGCGTGGGGTTCGCGCTTTATATATCCTGGCCAATCGGTGGAAAGGCACAGGTGTGCAAGCACCCGCCCGAATAATAAATCCTAATCGGATCATGGAAGCGTGGCGGTGTATCTTTGACTGCGAGTGGCAACTACGTCGCCGGCTGCAGCTGCAACTGACGCCTCTGTTGTCGCCTCGAATTATCCACGAAATCGATGACTGTTCATGAACACGGATTCCGTCGAAGATCACGCGAATCCACGTTATCGATAAGGAAATTCAGACTACTATGTCAGAAGAAATCTAACAAGCAGTACATAGAAAGTAGCATTATAGCCTGACGAAAGTCTGACTGACAAAATTCTTACTTAAAGGTAGTTACTGAAAGTTCTTTCCCACTTGAAACTTCAAAATCTAAAAATCATTCGCCTTGTCACAACTATAAGAATTACAAAAATTTATCGACAAAAATCCATTCGTCTGTATTTCTTCTCCATCGTGAGACGTTCTTCTTTAGCTAGAAATTTACTAAGATCTAAAAATCACACTCCACATGCTACTATCGTTACAGCAACATCAATCAAGAAAATTCAGCCACAAAAACCCTCTGCACCAATTACTACTCTTAAGACTAACCCAGACGAAAAACGAGCCTCAGACATCAGCAAGCCATCTACAATCCAAACACCCCAATTAGTTCCCCTTCGTGTACAATCAAACGACCCCATCTAATTAGAAACCTCTATCAGATAAACCACGAAGCTCCCCTAAAAACCATAAGGATCTCGTTTCTGGTTTCGTAGCGTGTCTTAAATCTTCGCATATCTCCACTGTCGTATTTCGCGGTGGTGGTATGACACAAAGGAGTCACAGATCATGGAACCTCTCGACCGCGAGACGATCAAATTGACTGTTGGAAGCCGAGGAAACTGTGCCCCTCGCCTTTACACGGCTTCCCTTTAAGGCGAATGTAGGAGGAGCAGGCCAAGTCCGCAAGGTTCACGGAGTTATCCGGAGAATTCGGAACCGCGAAAGCCGAGATTGCTACCAGGATACTCCATCAGCGTTGAAGAGACTCTTGGTGCAAATTGATGTTTGCCGTGTCCGATCGAATATTGGCAAAATTATTCGACTACCACGGCGCTGATTCCTTTGGTGCTCGCATCGAGTCGAGAGGACCTCTTGCCGGAAGCGAACAGCCTTTCTTTTTTCTTTGCTTCTTCGATTTCAGAGCCTGGAACTCTGCGACGTGTGAATTTCCCGCCTGTTGACGCGAGTTTAATTAGTCTGGACGATATTGTGTCGAGCCACTCGTCGAGTAATCGGAAAGCGTTCGATACCGTGGGGTGCTGACGACTTTCAGAGTTGCAACTTTCGTTTTGTTTCATTTTTCATGTATTGGGTTCTGTGCGAGCGTGATTGGTTCGAGTAAAATATTCTTTTGATAATCGGAGGTATGGTAGCAATGTTGTAATGATGGTTAATAATTTTTTTATTTATTCTCTATTTATTCTTAACCCCTTCTCAGTTTAATTTTGTCTTTATTCATTGAAATTTTCTATTATTTTGATGACAAATCCCTTATATTGATATTTTTCCGTCGTAATTTCCTTATAGTAAAATTTCTTTACGTTTGTAAATTTTCTTATTCTCCTGATGAAGTACGTATCAAAAATTGTATTAAAAATAATTCCAGTATCACGAGATTCGAATAAATCCGGAAGTAGGTTACCTATAATAATCCACGAAAAATATAAAGAAAAATATAAAAATGAAATAAAAATATAAAAAGTAACAATAACCTCACAAAGTTAAAAAGATTTTTTTATACTTCCAATTATTATATTTTACCCTGACTTGTCGCAATAAACTCATGTTAATCTCGCGATAAAGATCACATCTGACCCATCGGAGCTGAATGTAACAGTTCACGTGGCACTGTGCGGTGCATTAATTACATATAAATAAAATAAATCCTGTAATTATGACACGCGTTACTCGTTTGCGCTTACTGTCGGTGGAAGATCGTCGAAGCACGGCAATTTGTCTGAGCCCGATAGCATAGCGGATCCTGGAAGCCAGATACATCGCTATGAGACTAAACTCACGCTAATTAACCCTTTGGGTTCTTTGTGAATGAAGATCGTCGAACATAAGTGTCGAGATGCAGAGATTACGTGTGCATTTGTAGCACGTGCTGTGTTTCAAGATCAACTTGGTTCTAGCATCAGTTAACTAAATTATGTCTTATCTGTCGACCATCGAGTCGGTCAATTGACAAGTGTAACGATCGCTGTTCTTCCTGTTTCTATTGCTCAAGTGTAAAGGTACTGTAATTTTCTTTCTTAAAAATTGTTTATTTGCAAGTAATCATTCACTATCACGCGTAAAGTAGATTATAGATGTTACAGGGCGGAAGTTGTTTTCATGGTGGTTGAATTAGTGCACGTAAATAGAAGCGAGCAGTGCATTCTGCGGTAGTGATCAGGTACGCGATTAGTCTGAGGGCGTCGAATTCTAAATATTTGTGTTTCTTTAAATGAAGCCTTTTAAGCGAGCGATAAAATTTGATCATCTTCCACGCAGAAGATACATTTTTTGATAACAATTTCCATGTTCCAGTTGGTTAAAAACATGTGCATTTTACAACATTTTTAAGCATTTCGAAATACTACTAGAAAGTTACTACGTTTAGAAATCCTGTATGAGAATCTTTTATTGTTCTTGATGTAACTAAACAAATTTTGAGTCACAAATTGTCAAACTTGCAATTCGAGATTGACCATGACCTTCGAAATCGACGACTAAAAAAAGATTCGTCTACAAAAAAGACGACGTAACTGGAGTTGAAGGTGGATAATTCAAGCTGGTATCAGATGATATAGAAGACAACCACAAACTATGGAAATTTAACCACAGAAGAGACCGGATACTAATCTGTGCAATAGTTTGACTCTACTTGCTCCTAAGATCAATTTCTTTCTTTTCTTTCTAAGCGAAGGCTCTCAACGAGGATCGCATTGTGTATCTCATTCTGAAAACAGACCGGTGGCAAATTGTACGATCGAGAATTAATACATTCTTTCAGAGAAGCAGGATGTTCTTCTTTTATGCTTTGTATTATATTTTCTATTTTTAAACTTCTCAAAATTAAACAATTACTTAGATCCACAAATAACTTCGTAGATATAATCAATTGAAATAATCATCTGAATGGATAACTCGAAGATATTCCAAGAGTTGGTCGTTGCATTATTATTTGATAAAAATCAAAGGAGTCTGATAAAAGAAACTACGAAAGGGTACAAATAACGCTATTTTCGTATAATTCTATTTCATTAATAATTCATTATGCTTGGCAAAATCTTTATAATCTGAAATGCTTCTTTAAATGTATAATTGTTCATACATAAGCGAACATCGATAAAAGTATTTCAGGTGGACGTCTACCTTTGTACGAGTGGAAGATACCGGAAGCAGTTCTAGGGTTGTTATCCAACCGTCGACGTATTTTTCCCCCGTTTGCGAGCAACCAATCGCGGAAAGAGGCGTGTTCCGACAAAAGAGCCGCGATCTTTTTCCCATTGTACGAGGCTCCATCTTTACGCCTTTTCCTCTTTCTTAGTTTCCTTTCGTGACGATTTAATGAGCTTGAGACACGAAGACGCCGCAGGCATCTCGCGATTTGTAAGGATTCACTGGGAAACGATGCCGAACAAGTCCTGTTACGAGACGCATTTTCGTTTCTTCTTGCAACATGTACTTAAATATTTTTTTAGTGACACGTCAGATCGATCCAAACGTCGGCAACACGCTGAAAGGTTTCAGTATCTCGTGATCGTATCAGGTGAATCTACAAATTCGTACTTCTGTCTCTAACGAAGAAGCAAAAATACAATTTAGGACATATAATCATTTTGTACGATCGCTTAGCATTTTAGTATGGGGAAGTGATTATTTTACAAACACTGTTTCTTTTTTTTTTCAATTTATCTTAGAACTGGTCGTTATCTGTGTCATCCTTTTTCAATGAACGAACTTATGGAAGTAAATCATCTGTTTCTTGAAAACACTGAATATTGAACACGTATAGTTAGGAAACGAAGAAATTAATAACAGGTAGAAATGATAAGTTTGGTTCCTGAGAGATTCATACGCAAAACGATACTAAAAGAACTGACCAAGAGTTCTACGATCACATAGAATCACTTTAGGGTGGTAAACAAAATTCTTTTCACCAGATCAGAATCGAATAATCTGAAATTAGTGACGAGCAGACAACCGCGTCTATAATCTGGCGTTTCGCCACTTTCGTTTCCGGGGCCACCCTTTGTCTTCGCCATTTCTCTGCGTTGGCTGAACGAAACACCAGCGCGGAACACGCGCCTGCCCACTTGCATCGCGCTTTCATCCTCGCCGAGGATTTATTTGTTTGAAAGAATCGATCCTTTTCACGCAGCTCGCTCGCCTGAGAACCTCCTCTCGTCGAGCAGCTTTCACGTTGATTCTTCCTCATCCCCGTTGCTATGGCTCTTCGTTTCGCGTGTTTCAAGCACCACTAATTCAACCGCGGCAAACGTATCACAAACGAACTCCTTCCACGAGCGAAAAAAATTGCGTAAGGACGCGACGCTCGAACATCATCGCGTTGACTGACGGTAACAAATTGCTTGACTCTCTCGATCCATCTGTCTGATCAGTTCCGTTGAAGTTCTGCAAGATCTTTAGCTTTCATTCATTGGGGGAATGTTATTTTAATAACAATGATACTTGTCCTCTTTTTCACATTTTCGATTGCTCAGACAGCTGGTGGAGTACATTTAGTTTCGAAAGAAGAGATGGTAGCTTTTGAAAGGGTGTTTGTCGTAATAACTAGATTCGCTATGAATTTAAGTAGCGTTGCGAGATACATAGCATACTGAAAATAGAAACTTTTATTAAGCGACATTAACACTCTGTGTTATAGATCTTCACTGTCAATCGCATTTATTTTTGACTTTTGTCTATTATTTTATAATTATGATGCTCTTTTTGAGAAAATCGCATTGAATTCATTATCGTTATCCAGTCTTTATTATATTATCTTCATTTATTTCGTACGTTAGTGTATTATATGAATTTTTTTTATTTATTTCCTGATTGTCCCGCGTAGTTACAGAAATCGAGATTATAATCATCTTCTGACCATTAACTTTCACTGGATCATTAAGCTCAGAAATTGCCGGTCTTTTCAGCGCATTTGTAAATCGTTTCGTTTCGATAGGACGCTATCAAAGGCCAGGAATCATTTGTCTCACGCGTAAGTAGCGATTAAATTAAAAAAAGAAAAAAACTGAAGTCACGTAAACGTGACTGCGGCTGACAATAGATGGCTGAGCGAAATCACGTTTACGTGACAGCGGTCGTCAAGGCGTTAAAATTGCATTAAGTATCCTATTCAATTGGATGAACTCAAGTGGCAGTAAACTCGGGTTTGTGTAGTCTCAGTTAAAAACTTCTCCTGTCGTTTCTTTCAACGATTAGAACCCTACATAAAAATAAGATTCATCAATTTGAAGCGATGACTGAATAAATATAACTGCGAAAATTACGTAGATAATATTGTTGAAAGGTTATACTTCCTTATTAAACCATGACGCTGGATATTTATGTCAATAATTAATTGTGATCACGAGGTTGAAATATCTTGCAAGACATTTTACACAGGTTATATAATTTTCAATATCTCTGCGAGAAATAAATTGCAGTAAATAACACCAATGATACACAATATCGTGTTCAATGCCGATGTTTACTGGAAACGAAGAGTTTCGCTTTCCAGGCAAACATAGAGTACAAATACCGTGAAAAATATTTTCTTCCTGAAGAAAATACCTAGCGGTTTCCAATGTTGGAAACTTCTTTCAGGATAGTATTCAAGATAAACATTTCCCAATCTGCATAATAAAGCCTTTGTCTTATTTTTGAGAAATTCAAGAAGCGTAACGCGCCTCACATTTCTTTCCACTTTTTCGCAGGCAGTGATTTCTAAAAATATCGGTATATTTGTAAAAGCTTCTCGTAATTATGTATATTGTGTGAATTATGTGTATTCTATGAAATATTTCGAAATTTACACTTTAATGAGATCAGACTATTATTTATCATTGTATTGGTAAAGATTGAAAGAAAGCTGAAAAAATACGTGGAAGCAACAAGGTATTTAATGCAAGTAGATATTTCACAAAAATTACAAGAATATTCAATGGAGCTGTATTTAATGTTTAAAATGGTTGTTCATGCTCTACTACTTTCTTTCTAATTACATATTTTCAGTGTAAATATCTTGGAAGCTTGCATACCTCTCCAAATTGGTTTCTTATTTTACAAATATATTCACGACAACCGTGTCTCATTACAGCGATAATGAAATTTCGAAATGTTTTATTTAAATACGTTCGTGAGCCACTGTTCATTTAAAATTCGAAGATCTTCTTCTCCCTTGATAACATAGCAAACAAGAAACGAATTCGAAGCCAGATCAAGATATATTGCGGTCTAATTACGGGTTTTCGCGTATCTTATAATTAAAATCCTCATACCGTGACTCGCCAAACGCCAGGGTGTCACTGTTCCGTCGACAAATAATTACGTTACGGGCGCCTTCTCCTGCTCGACACCATGATTTTAATCATGATCATCTCCATGATGTCGTACGGTATCTCAATTACGATAAACCAATTTCCATCACTGGTATATCATTAATTGCAAATAAAAAGATATTAAATTCACGTATCAACTTCGATCGTTCCAATTATTCAAATGGTTCGCATTAAATTCTCAAATATGTTATTAAACATCCAAATTCCATGCAAGTGTATACAGAGAATGCTTAGAATGAAACCGATGTGTCAGAGATGATATCCAAAGAGGTTAAAATTTATCGTAAAATACAACTTTTGTTGGAAAAAGATCGCCTCTAGATAAAGAATTATCGTTGCAAAGGAAAAATCGAAAATTTCATCGTGCCCGTTGTTTCCGCGACTCAATTAGACAAACGATCGCTCCGCAGCCTTTTTTCATCCTCTTTCGGGCGCTCGGTTCTTTTAATTTTCGGTGTGGTCTCTCTGGTCAGTCGCGGAACTCGCCTCTATTCGCGGCCCCATTGTGCTCCAGGGAACAATTAATGTTCCACGCTTGCGGGAATCGTTAACGCGATTCACAAAGAGCGCGTTCGCATGCGACTGCGTGCGGACACGATCAATTCTCTCTCCGCGAAAGGGACAATGCCCCGAAAACATAATTAATCGGCCAACAATTTTGGTCCTGTCCTTGGGAACGTTGCTTCCTCCCCTTTGGTTCGCGTCGTTGCTTGAAAAGAAATCCATTTGATTTATTTCACGCGATGAAGAAAGAATCAATTTATTAGTTTAATATGATATTTGTTATTAGGTATTCATAAGCGTTTTTCGATAAATGTCTATAAAATATAAATTTATACAGTACCCTGACTAAGTATTTGGACATTTCAAAAGTGTTGCGAATATGTAAAGTATACTTCAATGCTTCTTTCGCTTCTTATCTTGTCTCTGGCAGCCACGAACAATTAATAAATATAGACAAAGACGATAACTGATATCGATTGGTATAAATAAAAATGCTTTGATCTACGAACCTAAGTTAAATGACTTTAGGTGTATCTGATCGAGATTGTTGAGATGTTACGATGATTGGAATGATAATTTCCAGCTATGTTTTAGAAGTTTATATATAGATTTTACGAAGTGTCACCTATTTATTAGAGATAAATATAGAACTTGATTGATCGACGTATGTTTTATGTTTCAATTTCAATTTGGCAGAACATTTGACTTCACTTAGGGCAGGAAGTAGAAGATTGACAATAGAGAAATATTTTGCTACATATCATAATGTTGAAAATATAGTAAAAATATAAATGTTTCGATTGAATTGCACCAAACGTGCACTTATGCACGGTAGCGTATGTACGAAACTTTCTATTTGTATTATTTAAATATTCTGAAGCCTGCCTTTTTGTATTTTTATAATAATTATTTTTATAAATAATATTTCTGTTTTTCCAATTAACCGACCACAAAGACAGGCAAACTCAATATAAATGAAATTAATTCTCCACAATACTGTAACAAATACTACGTATCCATGTTTTATGAAGTTTACTCTGTTACTGTGTTCTATCATTGTACCATTACCCTGCAAACAAATCATTCCATCTGTAACAATTTCTCGTTCTGCCATAGAAATGAACCACTGAAACCAATTAAAATTTCTTTTCCTATAAACAAAGGAATATCTGATCGTAAGAAGTCAAGAGCGACACGAGTATTTTGTCAAGCAGCTGGTTACCAGTTTTCCTATTCCCACTGACGACGTGTTGTACGCGAGGAACGCTCGTCAGGAAAATACGAACGATCGCGTGATTCCATCCCGTTTGCATTAATGATGCGAACGATACGGTCGAAGAAACGAGCGTGTGGTTTCCTCGTATATTTCCCCGCAAGCTCTGCCATGGCGAATTGAAACCGCGAAACATTACCATCCTCTATGACGTTTTCCGAAACTCTTCAAATGAAATAAAGAAACATACTTAAAAATGATTTTGGAAATCTATAGACCGTTTCAGTCTGACGCTACGTTAACAAGTGTAAATCGTTCAATAATATGTGCTGACACACGCACAGGATCCTTAGTTTCTATGTATAGCCACGCTTTGGTACATTGTTGATAGACATAACTGGCAGATGACAGATATTGATAGACATTAAACTGACAGGAGAAAGAGACGTTTAAAGATGTGGCAGAAAACTTCTATAATTTTCATGTAACATACAAAATGAATCTGCAACGACATTTTCTTTCCTGTACGAAGGGATAGACGTCGGCCTGTCAGGAAAAATTAAGAAAACATTTGAGGAGTAACGAAAGAGAGGAAATGCAAATGAACGGGCCTAAGCGACAGTGCACGTTGGTGTCGAGTGACGCAACCCGACGCCATGGCCGACAGTTGGTTGACCGACGGGTGAAAGGTGCTCGTTTCTGTCCTATTCATGAGAAACGATCGCCGTTAGATTGTTATTAAAACAATCGTCGTTATTTATCAAGAGTGGGATCCTTGGATCGCAAGGCGAACTCTCAGGGGGAACGGGTTTCTAGCATTATGAAATCTTCTTATGAAAGTTACAGATGGTTCGAACGATTACTATGAGAAGGAAAAATTAATATAATTAAGTTTGAAGGATGAGACACGAGACATTTCATGAACTGTTTTAAGAGGTTTCAGAATTCACGTAGTATGAAGGAAAATAAAATTCATTTTAAATGTTATTTACTCATATGAAAATTAACAGTGACAAGTACTCGTGAAAGTGCTTCAACTTTTAGACAATTTTTATGAATATATTATACTTATTAGCTATATACAACTTTTTATAATTTCACCAGCATTGTACCGAGACACGGTTATTTCATTATATCGGTACAGCTTGAAGCAAGTTTAAAAATGCATATTGAAATGAGAAGATATTTATTACAAACATACATGCTGTATGCTCGCATAATCATTTTTTATGAAGTATATTTTTGCAGTAAATATCTTGTAATCTTTCTACATTGCTTTCAAATTTCACTAATATAACCATGACAGCCACATCTCATTATACTTGCAATGAAATTTCCAAGTATTTTACATAATTTATCATAAAAAATTTCCGCTGTAAATATTCAAATATTCTCTCATGAGTTTCAATATGTATATTTATTTTCTGCCAGTTGTTCGAAAGAAAGAGTTTGTGAATTATATAAAATTCTCTGATTCGAAGAAAACATTTCTAATCGAAATAGAAAACAAAACCACAAACGTACCACAAACGAGACAATTATTTGCTTACGATCATAAGAAGTAATAGCGATTCGTTTGGAATTCGCGTTTCAATGATCTGTAATTGTTTAAAGCGCAGGCTTTCCTTCGTGCGGCAATCCGCACGTTTCGAAACGAAAGGGACGACAATTGCATTCCGCGGCGTCCATCCAATTGATGGGACAATTCGTTCCTCGTTTGTCGTTTGCCGACTCGCGAAAAAATGCTGGCAAACGAACTCTCGTTCTCGTACCGTTGCGTCCGTTGTTCACGTCCGACTGCTCGTTGTTGTCTATTCGCGAAACAGGTTGCATGAGACAATGATTCCTGACAGAAGTACGGAGAAATTTATACGAATTCAATATTTCTTTCATCTTCCTTTGTGAATTTAAAAATTTGAATGGTGTTCTAATTGAAACATTTTTGCACGTGGAAATTACACAGTACCTCTTAAATCTTATTTCTTTTAATTCGATTGAATCGAATTCCTTATTAGATTCAAATTCAGAGAATTCAGTCTAATTGAAATCGAATAAACAGATTTAATTATGGTATAATCACATTTTACATATGTCTAGTCGTGGTACCTCATTGTTTTTAGTTCAATTATATTTCATATTCATAAATACAAATCTGTATCAATGATCTACGATAATTCCAACTATTTTAATTTTGACAATATTCGAACCTAATGTATAATTTCATTTAATTCATTAAAGATTAATGCTATGGTTATGGCATTTATAATAATAACATTTTATTCGCAACCTTTTTCAGTCAATTTACATTGTCAAACTCTATTTTTTAACATTGTGATAATGAGAAGGATTTCCAAGGATTTGTTCAAATTTTATCATAACTTTTCTTCTTTCACATAGATCCTATAATCTTACAAATTACAAAGAAACTGAAATACCTATTTATAGTACTATGATAAACTATGTTCCCCGCGTCATGAAAATTGTCCATCACTGAATCGTAGAATACGCTTCTTTAAACTATCTATTATTTTAATACATTTATTAATTATTAGTGTAATATTATTTCAACACGATGTCTAACAATATACAGGGTGGTTGGTAACTGGTGGTACAAGCGGAAAGGGGGCGATTCTACGCGAAAAAAGAAGTCGAAAATGTAGAATAAAAATTTTTCGTTTGAGGCTTTGTTTTCGAGAAAATCGACTTTGAATTTTCGCTCGGTACGCGTGCACTTTATCGCGTCTCGTTATAACGGATCTCACTGTAGATCGTTGTCTCGATGGAAAAATTAAAAAAAAAAAATTTCTATTCTATATTTTCGACTTCTTTTTTCGCGTAGAATCACCCCCTTTCCGCTTGTACCACCAGTTACCAACCACCCTGTATATTAATTCATTCACGCTTTAACATTATTCGATAACATCATGCTTTGTGCTCTATTTCAATGATTAGTCCTTAATGCATTAAACATCTTTGTTTACTATCATTCTGATACAATAATTTATTTACATTTTCACATTATTCAGTAATGTCATGCTTTGCTTCAATGCTTCGTTCTTAACGTATTAAACATCTTACAAAATCTAAAGAAAATACTAGAAACGCGAGACGTAATAGCACCCTGGTGCATCCAATTTCTTCCTCGCAATAGACCTCCGTACAGAACCTTCAATTGTCGATTTCTGAAAAGAGCCATCAACGTGAAACGGCCTCATAAATAACTGAAATTACCAACCACCTCGACAATTAACATCACCGACGTTCATTCGGCCAGCGTGTAATCCTCTTAATCGGGCAGCTTAGAACGCGAAACGTTTAGCTATAGTTCGCGGCTGCCGTCGTGGAGCGATTAAGCGGACCGGCGTGTCTGGTCGCGAATCGATTCCCACGCCGTTCTTTCCGTGCCGCGATTAGGTTTCCCGAGGAGCAAGATCGAATTTAGCGGTAAGGCTCGGCTGTTAAGAAATAAATTGCGAAACTGCAATGGGAAACATTGCAGTAACATCTGGAAATGGATAGAGGAAACGGGCGACTTTGTTTCAACTCGCAGTTTGTCAATTATTAATTACGAAATATCCCCTTCAGTTCTTCACTGGATCAGCGCTGAGGAATTTCACTGTACCGCGATCTTTGTTTGAATTTTATAAACTTCAGTGTTGCAATTGACGGAGGAAAGAAAGAAAATGTGCTAAATAATTAGAATTAGAAAATATTAAAAATATTTGAAATAGCTAAGAAACTGATCGAAGCCACATTAAATATAGAAATCTCATTAATCTACTTCGTCAGCTGGCTAATTATTATTCAGCTTCTGAAAAGTTAAACATTTGAAGTGTATCCTAATGCTAAAATTAAATGGCGTAACTGAATAACGAGTAAATTAGTTTTAGGTAGGGCACTTTAAAATATTGAGAAAAGGGTAAATTAGATAGTTCTTATGATTGTAGCTACATTAAAGAAGATGAAAATTCTGGCAAATATTGTTCGCTAACTCCATAAAAAATGTACCTACATATCCTATTATATACCAGCCTAACTTGCTTGATAACTATATACATATGCCAAAAACAAAAAGGAAATTGAATATGTAAGAAAATAAGTAATAATTTAATTAAGTCCATGCAGGAACATAGAAATAAATAAATTCCTCATAGTAACAAAAAACGATAAACACTATAATGATATGTAAATCAGAGGAATAAAAATACAATTCCCACTAACGAAAAGCATCTCTAAAGTAATTCTCTCCGCCTGGCAACCCACTCACAAAATCCTCGAAATGACAATAAAACGTGACGCAATTTTCAAAAAGATCAACCCCAAGAAAGGTTCAACCCTTCGCTATACAACCTTCTAACAATATTTCCTGGGCAGATGCCGTCGAAACGATGATATACATTCGGAGCTGTAAGTGAAACAGACGAGCATCGCACGCTGGAACCTCAACGCAGCCAATGTTTTCGAACATCATAGCCCGAAGGTAATTCGGAAAAGGATGCCTTTGCTCGGTTTCATCGGATGAAACGCGATAGAAGGGAAAAATAGGAAGTGGTACGAGCGCAGGAAATTCGAGAAATCCCGCGCAATATCGAGCTCGGTGTATGCCGGCCCGGGCAATTTTTCCACGGGACGTATTCGAAATCTCGAAATCCTATCAAACTGGATCATCTCCCTACGCGGAACGTTCGAATTGCAGCCGACCGTATCAACCAACGATAAGCCAGCGTTTCCCTGATTACCATAATTCCAGAAATAGCGGCGTCGTTTCACCGAGCGCGTAATATCGTTCCACGCTAACATCGCGTTATGCCTTCGCAACGGAATACGTGTGTACACACTTTGCTCCGCGAGTCTGCGACCAAGTTTTAGAAATGAATATCTGAAAAACCGTGGAAACGTGGAAGGTGGGTTAGATACTCGGTGAAAGAGCTGGTTACGATTTGTTTGCGTATAGATTCGATTCTACGATGGGTTCAGGGGTCAACTGCGAGTAAAAGGATTTTCCAAAAATAGAATTTTCATATTTCGCGGTTGAATATACTTACGGGATGCGTATTATTGCGTATTATATAAAATGGAAATCGCAGGTTAGATGATGTTCTTGAAGTTTTTAATGTCAAAGTTTCCATGTTTGGCCGCTATAGTCGACTGTATTCCTAGGCTTTTGCGTGATAAAATACTTTCCAGATCGAAGTTTTAATACTTAATATTCTATTATACATATCCGTCGACAGCTATCTATCATTGGTATTAAGATTATCTATTAAATCTTTCATTTATGCTGCTTTAGAGCTTCGTGCAAGATCACGTTTGTGAAATTTGGCCGCTGTTTATCTCGTTTGGGTAGATTGTTGCAATAATAATCCACGTTAAAATGAAAAATCTTCAAATATTCAACTTTGCATCAATGATAGGAACTTTAACGCGTGTAAAGTACCTAATTTCACAGGTTGCTATTTTACCAAATCTATTATTTACTATCTAAGTGATAGATTGTTTCTGAAAAAGAGAAATTTGATCTTTCTACAAAGCTATTTTATTTCGTATTGCTCTTCTGCTGACTTCGAAGAAACTCGTGCAGTCTATCGATAAATGTATCCAGGACGAAGCTTTATCAGAAATCTCGTAGGCCATTTTCCATACGCGGAAAAGGAATCTTCGCATCCGCGTCGCGAGATGGAATCCATTCATCGATACCAGAATAGCACTGACGAGAATGGATATTTCATCGTATCTCCCAGCATCTCTTATCTCGAGGAAAAAGAGAAGAAGAGACGAGATGGCGTTTTTTTGGATCAGGCTGCGTAGAAGAAGAAGAATTTCTTCACTAGAGTCGCGTACGACTTTACGTCACACTGGTAGCGTCGTAACCGAGCATAAATCAACCGCCACCACCCACGCCATTATCTCTTTTCCTTTCTCTGTTCGCTTGTGGCCATGAAAAACGCGCCAGTTTTGCACGAAAATTGGACATTTCGGTCTCAAAATTGAAAGAAAGTGTAATAAATGAACCGAGGATTTTTTTGCATTTATGGCAGATTTGACAGTGAAAAAATTTACAGAATACATACATATAATGCTAAGAAGCAGACAAAATATTGAAAATGGAATACTCATTATAATATTTAAAAAACGGGAAAAATATCTTTCTTATTAATAAACCGATTTTTGTTTTCATCGTTACAGTATAACGATAGCTGTAATGTATTTACAGTTATCAATAGGACGTAATTTATGAATTTGCTATTTTACGTATATATCTAACTATATACGCTTAAACGTTAATGTAAATATAAATATATATGAAAAATTCAATTTGAATATGATGAATAAATTATGGTATCCTAAATTACAAATAATCCTCGACTTATTGATTAACACCATCATTATCTTGAACAGCAACGAGTCCAACGTTTGATCTTCGCGTTACCATAAAAAGTAGTAGGAAATATAAAACGAAAATACGTAAAATTCAGTAGAAAGCAGGATATCTCGTTTGCGTGAAGAAGGTTCACGAGCGCTGCAAGAGGGTTAAAAGTATCAGGATGGCAGATGGCGGATATCCCAGATGCCAAAGTTGCTGACCCGGAAGTTGGAACCGGGCCAACGATGGAAGTCCATCCGTGGTTGCGAGCGGCGTATGGAATCGCAGTTATTTACCAGGCAAGAGGAAAGAATCGCGTACGAAGGCCGCATTAACGTCGAGAGTTCTAACCGTATTCTCGTGTAATATCGACCAACTCACCGGGCACTGTCTACAGCCGGCAACCTTCACTTTTTTTATTCTCGATTTCCGCCGGCGAAATTTTATTCGTGTTACTGGAAATAGCCTGGATTAACGAACTGTGAAAACACACCGTTTTCT
Organism: Bombus vancouverensis nearcticus; assembly: GCF_051014615.1. Lineage (NCBI taxonomy): Eukaryota > Metazoa > Arthropoda > Insecta > Hymenoptera > Apidae > Bombus > Bombus vancouverensis. The sequence goes on along the minus strand of NC_134913.1, from coordinate 9,804,639 downwards.
AACGTGTTCTAACGAGACGACAGCCATTATGCCGCTGTTGCAGCATACTCCGTGCATCTTCGCAGAACGTTTTAATGTTCTACAGGAATTTCTAATATTCTTAAGAAGAAGAACGATGATGGAGGCAAATGAAAGGTGAATTTCGTGAGTTTAAGATGTAGATTGGTCCGAGATCCGAATTCCGTGGATAGAAATCTTTGGTATTTTTATTGTTTCATTTTTGGATGCTGGAAAATTAAGTTAAAAGAAAATATATTTCTATTATTGATTCACAGAATTTGTAAGTATTGTAGGTGTGGAAAAGATATTGTAAAACGTGGAAATCTCGCTCGAGGATCCGTGTCGGTCATCGGTGTGCACGGCAGACCGAACGCCGATAATCGAAACATTCTCCGACATCGAACCGTTGATGATCGGTTTCAGTCAGTCGCCGAGCAAATGTCGAGAGGTCCAGATTCGAGACTTCGCCATATTAAATAGTTAAATAAAGGAACGTGACTCGTTTTATTTTTAAATCATTAAGTCCTCTCTCTACGATATTTTAATTAGTTGTTTTTGAGTAAAATATTTGTGTCATGTGAAATTAATAATGGTGTTTGCAAATGTTATATAAATACTTCAATCACAAATTCAATTAATTTGCAAAGATTTATTATTATATCACCTCTTAAAATATCTAAAATATCTAAGAAATAAATCTAGCACATTCGAAAGAAATGCACGAGCATATAGAGCTATAAATTATATTTCTATTAAATGAGAAACTAATTTAGTATGATCAGAAGAACCATACATATGTGCATAATATATTATACTTGTAAAACAAAATTACCAGCATACCCAACTGATTATCAAAAGCGAATGGAGCGGACGACCATGTAAAAAGGTTTCTTTCCACAAAAATAAATAATGGAAGAAACCAAGTAAAACAGAGACAAGATTAGAGAAGTACAATAGAATGTTTAACAATCCCTTCCTTTGATCCCTCGCTTCTCCGCCACCACGTGTAACTGGGTTAACGAGACAAGTCATTCACGATTCGGCCAGCAAATTGGATGGCACCGCTTTTGATGTCGCGGCAACTCCATTGTGGTCATTTGCCAGCCCGACAACGGGAGATCCATGCGTCATAAAGTTATCAAACAAACGTGGGAGTCAATGTATTCGGCTATGGAGTTATGTTCGTCTCTATCTTCCTCCTCTCTATATGCGGAAACTTTCAGCATGTCCAGCTACCGGGAACAAAATCGGGAAAGCCAGCCGATGTTCGTTTGCCGCAGTTATGATGCATTGCGTCTTTGCAATCTCTTGTTTGATGTCTATCGTTCTTTTTAACTCGCATCTTTATACTTTCACTTTTCTTTGCTACGAAGCTTCCGCCGAGTCTCTTCGAGGCGTTTCACGGGAAAAATATTCTTAAAATACTATACCTTGTTGACTGGTTAATCGATATATTATCATGAATGGACTCTCTACCCACAGAGGATTTTTCTACTCTTCTATATAGAGTTGTGAGCTGATTTAACTAATTTAGACTCATTAATTAATGTCATTTTAATGGGTAATAAAAAGGGAAACGAAAATTTCCGAAGAAATTGAAAATTTTATCGATACAAGATGTTATGAAGCAATACTAATCTAGCCCATGAAATTTGAGAAGCGAGTAGAATTTTACAAAATAAATGGAGCGATTTTCACCAGGTATTTCCACCGGAGTATCAAAAAATCCTTAAATGTAAAATGTCAATTATTTTCCTGCTCGAAAGAATTCAGTAACACGTGTCGTTCGGAATTTGGCGAAATTCGACGGTCAAAGCGAGGCCGTCCGATTAAATAAATTACGGTGTCACGGCGTTCGTGGGAGAGACAGTCGGCTGCATAATCTGTCATTGTGTCAGACGCAGGGCATTTCCACGGTCGTCGAGTTGCATGCGTAGGTGTGCACGCGGCTGACGACAGGCTCGCTCGCGGCGGATAATGAGTGTCCGCGCGGGAACACGCGGGTCCGGCACCGCCATAACCCAATTTCATCGTGGCTCGACCCCCTCGATGTCGATTAAATAGATCCAGCAAAGGGAGCGTGGTTTGATCGACCGCTTTTGCCTTTCATTGGTGCCAGGATAGGCGTCGAAACATGGAAGAGTAAGCAAAATGGAGATCATGGGGGTTGCATTGTGCCGTTGGCTATTGTTATAGAGTTGTCTGACTCCGTGTGATAACGAGGCAGTTGTTTGATTTTGCTCAATTCGGGAAATTTGTTAGGAAAATTATCAACAAACTGCGGATTTTTATGCGTTTCTAAAAAGATTCGAACGCGTAGCAATGCATATATAAAAAATATATATATGTATGTATATGTCACGCACATATGTAAGCTATAGAATATAAAAAATCAAGTCATGGTTACAGTGGATACGTATTCAGTCGAACTGGCATGACATACTAATGAATGAAACATCTGAAGACTGTAATACTTAACTCATACAAATTTACATGCGTGTTCGATTAACTTTGGCATACTGCGTTCATCAGAACACGAATTCGTTTGAATGCGCATTCATCGTAACCATAATCTAAGATATTCAAAGTATAGTACTTATTATAATACTTAATAAATGAAAGCATTTTCTACTTGGATTTTTCTACTTCCCTTCCAATATGCTGACAGCCTGTCTCATTAAGTAGGAAACACTCGGTTCCAATAAATTTTGTTACGCATAAGATATAATTAAAAACGGATAATTACCAACGAAACACAGTCATCAAATACAATTCGACAATGATTAATAACCTTGTTCTTCTTTCTGGATAATCGTGCGTGAGGAAAGCGCGCGAATGCGATGCGTATTTAATACGCTTGTACGAGAGAGAAGTATCAACGATGGCGCGTTGTATCGCCGATACGGTGTGCCATTTAACCGGTTGTTTATAGTAGCTGTCGTCACATTTCGATGCAGTTACATCGCGAAAGTTACTGTGCACGCGCCGCATCCCATCGTTCGACGTAATTAGCAATGGTTCGTCATTAATCCTAGTCGTGCCATATTCGGCTCGCTGACGCAAATGCACGGCCGTTGCGCGAAAACATTCAGCTCGGAATGAACGCGTGTCGGAACAATTGCGAGTAATACGCGGACAACGGCTGAACGGACAAAATTAGTTGGACGCCGTGAATTTGTGAATTTCGTCCGTCTTAATTGGACGAAACTGGGTTATGCTTTTTTTGCAGTTGTAGATGATATTTTTAAATACGTTAGTTTCGTGTATGTTAAATTGCTGCTGAATAAATTACAGGAAAAAGCACTTGATTTTTTCTGGGAATTGGGAACTTTCGTTCATGAAGTTCGAGCGTGGAACTTTTTTCTAAGATTTCGCAATGTTCTTTCAATTCGAAACGTCGAATTATTTCCTGTTTCTTTATTTTCGTCTGAGTTATCTTCTTCTAATTACCATCTAACCATCTTAAACTGCAATATCCAAAACCAACATCCAAATAATCACATTCGAAACTACTCTATCGACACCCAATTCACTTGCGAACGTGTATGATCGAATTGTTGGATTCTTGCCAAAATCTGCTGGACGTTCTTCAATTTCTGAGACCTATAAAATTCTACCTGAAATTATAGCCTGTTAACTGTGCTGCATTGCTAATAATCTCTCCTTTTGAAGTATTAAATTGAAGAAGCATTAAACATATATATATATGTAACTGAAAGGAAGCTCAAACCAATCTTTGAATATCGTTTTGTACATTCACGAGTTAGACACTTGCCAGAAAAGAAAGAAAAACTCGAAAGAAATCAAGGGGAAGGGGGTGGTAAGTGGTTGTCGAGCAGCAATGAAATATCACCGATATACTTTGGCCAATAATCGTGGGGACAGAAACGATCTATAGCCGTTTCGACGTTGATTTATCGCTGCGTAACCAATATATATATATACCTACATTTATACCGACTGTATTTCTTTCAACGTCACGTTTCGATGGTACCCCAATGGTTTTTCCTGGGGTATATCGACTCCCCATGGAACTCGATGGCTCGGCCTCTCGTTCTGATTAGCTCGATCGCGTGCAACAAGCTTAGACAAACACCACGAGGAACGTTTTAGCGGATGGACGCGATAACATTTACGTAACCCCATTTCGTTATGATGATTTATCCCCGAGAGGCGAACTTGTCGATGTTCGTTGTTGATTTACAGCGCAACGATCGAGGAACGTGATTATGTCTGATATAGAAAATTGCTGATCTTCTGATTTAACTGTGGTTTCAACTATTTTTATTTACTCCTGTTCGATATTTCCCCGCTTAAATGTCTCTGGTTTACCCTTATGCGTTTTACGAAACACTTTTTTTATCAATACAGCGGTTTTTTTCAAATTCGTTAGATTCAACCGAGTGTCAGATGATTCTAGGTTTTGAAGTGGATAGAGGAAATTCTTGGACCAACCTTATCGAACAGGTTATTACTTCTATTTAAAATCGTTTTAAATATTCTAAGTAGTCAGGTTTAGTTTGTTTCTGGCTCGCGACCTGTCTGACTTCGTGAATTGCAATTAAGGAGATCTGGTCCACGAAGCATCATCGAGTCTTACATTTTTAACGGACACACTTATTTCTTGCAGTTCCATAAAATGTTCTTCTTTGATTATTCAGTTATTATTAAATTACAGTCAGTTCTATCTAAAATCAGGATACCATCCTAGAGTATTCTATCATAGGAAAGTAACAGCGACATGAAATTTTTCCTTGTTCTTCTCATTCTTACTCTATTTATAGAAATGACGACATTTTCTCCGATGTTCTTCCTACTTTTACTAAAGAATCGCGTTTCTATTTTATAACTCACAAATCTAGAAAATCAATCGAGGTAGATGAAGGTCAGAGCATGGAATAATCCTCCTGAAATCGATTTTCGTCGATTTTTTTGTCGATCGTACGTACACCTGAGAAGTTACAGTCAGAAATCGCGATGACTAGCGCGGAACAAGTGGAACGATCGTCATTAGTAGTCACGTTATTATCGTGCTGGCACACCGACGTGCCTCTCTAATCAACCCTGTAGCAAGTTAGTTACTGCGTTACTTCGTCGAACTCTGTAATCAACGTCACCATCCGTAGCTATCATTAGGCAAGCACCGTCTAAAACTATTAATTGCAGGATTCCTCGAAAACCAGCTTCAAGTTACCGCAGTTACGGCTCGATAACAATTTCTTGGCAATTCTCTCAAGTTCTTCGATCATCAACGAATCATATATCTTTCATCTAGTTACTTTCCATTAGATTGGTTAGGAAATTTTCTTGCCTTTTGTCCTTTGATAAGGACAATATTGAATCGATGTATTTTAATTAATTAGTTTTTTTACATATTATTCATTGTTACTATGAATATATCAAAATATATAAAAATAAAATTATGAAAATTATCTTATTAGATAGTCTCGATTAATAATGCGGTAGAAAATGTGTAGTAATGGATTGAATATTATAGGATGTTACAGGATATTATAGGATGATTAATTTATTCTTTCTTAGTGGAAATTTCGAAAGTAAAGTTGCAAGCAAAAATTGATTGTTTAACATAGACAAATTAATTTAAGGAATTTGTGCCATAGCGAAGTATCACATGAATATTCGTGCATAAGTTTCCATTTTTCCCCGTTTAAGTATAATTATAGAATTCTTCAGAGTCGAAAGTTCACAGACGTTCGATTTCTTTAACGTCCAGATAAATGTAGTGTATGGTCGTCCAAGAATTCCACTTTATCACATTGACACGTTGCACGGTGGTTATCGCTAGTTTACACGTGAGAATCGCGTAGCAGCAGACACCGTTAGATCCCGGGAAAGGATAAACCCTAGATGCTTTATTAAAACCAAGACCTGTCAAAGCTGATTGTAAAAATGTCTATAAAATACTTCCAATACGTCGTTAAAAGGTGACGTTAATCGCTGTAACATTCTTTATAAGGCAAACTTATCATATTGTAATTTAGAATACAGTCACGTCTGACTTTCTAACACTGGATTTATGAATTAATTAAAACTTCACACTCACGATCAAAAAACCAAGATCCCGTATCGATCAATGAATTATCCTAAAAACGCAGAATTGGTACGTAAAAGGATACTCAAATGACAAAACGTGTAAAAAAGGTACAATTCTTTAACAACGTTTCTTATTTCTGTTTCACACGAATGCTTCATCCCCTTTCCCGTTCACCGTAAAGCGAAACATCGTTTCACGGCATACTTTTCACGGTAAATCCAGATAAACTCGTTTAACTGCATTTCACAGGCAGGCGAGGGAACTTTCGGTAACTGCTTTACGTACTTTCGAAAAGAAGCGTTGCCAGTTGAATCACGTTGGGGAATCGGGATCTCGTTTAATGCCCGACGAACAAAATAGAACGTCGTCGAAGTAGTTTCGGGTGTTGTCGCCGGATGGTGCAATGGTGCATGTAATTTCCCATAGAGATTAACATGCAAAACTACGAGCCGAGCAACTAGCCGTCGCCTAGATAAGCAGATACATACATTAAAATGCTAATTATTTCGGGCTCGTGTCGGAAGCCCGACGATAAAAGTAACAAATGCCACCCCTGCTACCGACCACCCGACCCTCATTAGAACGCGGATGATGTTCTGTTTTGCTTACGTGGGCCTCTTCTACCATGTTACTCTTCCCTTCCCCTTCTACGATCGCCGTGTGTATTTTTAAAGTCTAGCAAACAGGAAATCGATCGTCGTCTCCATAATTTATTCGTTCAATTTTCGATTACTCGCAGAAGTTTAAGAAGCAACGATTATTTTTGGTTTGATCGATCGTATTTTTCTACTGATAGTGGATAATTTGTATCGTGAAGAAAACACATTCCACAAATCATTTATATAAATTTGGAGTAATTTGTGTAGTCCTTTCACTGTTCTTCTTGCTAATTTAATATTTGTTTGTTCATCTGTGGAGAAATCAAATTTTACATTTAGCTTATCAATTTTTTACATGTACCAATATATGGATTTCTTAACTGATGAACTTTTTCGTTGGAAATATAATAAAATAATAGTAAACAGTGCACATAAGGGCAAATTAGTATACAAAATAGTATAAGTATCGTCTATCTTTGTTTAATTAATTTGGAAAAGACTCATTATTTGTTGAAGAGAAGTTTGTTTTCAGAGATTCTCTAGTACAAGAGAATTAATCATGTCGTAAATTTTGATATTAATTTTAGGTCAATTTCTTCGAAACTTCTCACAATCTTGATTCAATCGTGTATAATTACATATTTAGTCGTTTAATAAATGGTCATTTAATCGTGCAGAATTATACATTTCAAAAGTATGTTTATTATAATGAATAATTCATACCGATCGCTGGCTGAAAATGTTTAGTATTTTATCGGAGCGTTTGTACGGGGCAAATATAAATTTACGCGTGTCTAAAATATGCACGAATACGTGCCAGAAACAGCTTCCCAAATTATTATTACTGTTGGCACGTTGCATAACAATCATCGCAATCTTCGTGAATTCTCCCTGCAATTACGTTTCATACAATTCACCGCCTCCGTCCTTCGGCGTCGCGTTTATTTATCCTTTTTGTTGCTTGTGCCTAATTATTTCTACGGAAGGATTTATAGTCGGAATGCTCGTGGAACCGAATGATTCTGAGCTCATCGACCGGACGAGTTTGAGAAACCGAGTCGAGTGTAAGCTGAACTTTCAGTGGTAAGATGTTGTCTATCAATATGAATTAGATATGAAGTATCAATATGAAGTAAAAGCTTCTCTGAAAATTTCTCCAAATAATAAAGAACAGAATCAGTATAAAAATTAAGGCTATTAAAATTTTTCTATCGTACAGACATATCTGTTGGTGGACATACGTTGATAAATTTTCTATTTCTTAGTGGGTATTTGTCAATGAATTTAAATAAGTGTTTAAAATAATAATTGCTGTCTAAAATAAAAAATTAGTCTTATACATAACAATGAGGTGAGTTTTAAAAGGAGAATCTTCTTTGTGTTCAAAATATATATGTTTAAATGAAACATCAATTCATATATGAGCATAAAATGGAAGAATTAACATTAAAACTTCTAGGTGTTCTTTCAAAACATATGCATATTCTAAAATTTTGGTCCACAATCTGAAAGAAACACATAGAATTTCCAAGTTATAAAGTGTGCGATAGCCAATAGTATACACAAAATTTGGCCACGATTGAATCCGTCTCGACTCGTTTGGATTAGTTAGTCTCTTGACTTCGTTGCAAGGTTGGATAAACGGCTCTTTGTAGATTCTTACATAAATCTCTCGTCACACGAACGCGTAATTACGCGCTGATAACAAGCGTTAACGAGCCGCGGAATTTTCACGACGACCGTTTCAATTCAGGTCCACGTGCTAATCGCAAGCGTTAATAAGGTCTGCGCGCATCTCCCGTTAGAATATCTTCCTCTCTTCTGCTGCCAAAAGTCTCTGCTATGTCCATCGACCAAATGACGCCTTTAATTACTCTTGATTAATATCGGGAATCAATTGAAACTTTTCAGCTTTGGTCGACGAAAAAGGTTTCTCGGTCAACAATTTCTTTTCCTCGTCTACCACTTTTAATTTCCATTATGAAGAGCTAGCATCATCATCTTTGCCATTATAAATAATTTAAAAAATAGAGAAACGATTTTCTTGAAAGTCATAATGTATCTACGAATGAACCGATCAATCTCCCTTCTTAATGTCTACATTAAATAGATTCTACTTAATATTCATGAGTTGCATAAAACTGCAATCATAGAAACCATAGAAATATGAGAAACCGTTCTTCAAAATTCCTTTTCCTTCTGCTCCATGTGTTATATCCAGTATAAGGAATCAGCATCATCATCTTCATCGTTATCATGAATAATTCAAAAAATATAGAAATCCTAACCCCAGTCTGTTTAAGAAGAAATATGTAATAAATACTACATTTATGAATGTACCGATCAATCTCTTTTCTTAATATTTCCTCACAAGGAGTGCCGGAAAAATCATAAAGCTGTGACCACACCGTCCTCGCAATTTTATTTCTCCTGCATTACTTTTTATTCCCATCATGGAGATCTAGCATCATCATTTTCGTCATCGTCGAGCAAGCAAGTCGACCGTGGTTTGTTCACGACGAACGGTACCGCGAATGAACGCGGGCCAGGTGGACTACGAGTCCTTTCAGAACGTTCACTCTCGATTACTGAATGGAACGACGGGGAACCCGGTGTGTACGTAGATTAACGAACCGTGGTCGACCGCCTTCCGCCTGGTGAGGCCGGTTAAGAACCTGTTTGCGTGCGCCCGGGCCGATAGCTTCTTTCAGTGGGGGCCAACGACGAGCAACATCGTGAAAGATGGGACGGCGCATTAATTCAAGCCAAACATAATTACCCGTGTAAACGGCTGCAGAACCGTAACGCACCATAAATACGCCTACTGCCTGTAAATATGTTGGTTACCAACTCTGTATCCATCTCTGTGATGTCTCTCTCTATCCTCATCCTCATCTTCTTTTTCTTCTTCTCCCTATTCCTCTTCCTCTCCTTCTTCTTTCTTCAGTTATGATTCACGTTTTCATCTGTTTCCTTTCTGCGGGAAGTAATCCTATCTTCGATGAGTATACCTCGCCTAGGAAACGTCAAAGAGATTAAAGCGATGGATCGGACTGTTCGTTAAGATGGCTTGCACGTGTTGTGACGGAATTTGTACCACGTTTGTGCAAAATAGGTATTTATTAGGAGAGGCGCTTTTTGATGTGATAGAAGCATTTGTGTTTTGAGCGACTGAAGGCTCCGCAATATGGTTGCTGGTCTTTTTAAGGAGAAAGTATGATAACATGAAAATCTGTAGCAACGCCTTGTGAAATTTGACGAGTTACGGTATTATTCTTGCACCATATGTCTAATAAGACAAAGAAACTTGAAAGTCGTTTAATTTACAAGTAGTTGATTGTTATATTTGACATTTTTAAGTTACATGCGACGACAGTCGTAAATTACGACTAACTGTTACTTTATAATATAGCAACGATATTAACAACAATAAATAATTGCAAACAAGTAGTGTGACTAAAATTAATAATTTAAATCTAGAGAAATAGAACATTCAATTTGAAGAAAATTTAAATAATTCATTTTTATAAGTTGACCAACACGTTAAATTAAGTTCTATAGGCATTCGTTTTATAAAGCAACAAACTCTGTACGTTTACAACAGAAAAGGAAAATAAAATAATACAGACATGATGTGACTGTCGAAGTCAGATTCTCCTCATTACATTGTGCCGTAATTGTTCTGGCGTTTTAAACGTCTATCGAGAGCAACAATAGCGGAAACGCAACAACGGCGAGGCCGGTAGGCAATTATCGCATCGGGTGCAAACTCGTTAGTGGGCTTTGAAGCTGGCCGTTATGTTTTCGCGGAAGTAGAGACATATTTGCGGCGATAACAAATTCCATAGTTGAGAAGAACTCGTTTGCGGTCACGACGAAGCTTCTATTTTGAAATTTCGTAACAGCAAGTTTCCGTGTATGAAAAAATGTGTTCTCTATAATTCAAAATACATGGTTATTTTGCATTCAGTACAAAATACGTTTACTGCGTATATTGGCATATTCAGAGAAAAATACAGAGAAGATTACGTTCATTAGTCAATCCTTTTATCAGTACAGTTTACATTAAGCAATTTTGAATTTGTTAGCTACAATGAAGCTGTTACGTTGCTATGGCTGTTCATTTGGTAAAAGTTATAGCTCAAAGAATAATTTTACCAATTCAAATGCAAATATTTATACACGAATTGTAGCTACAGAAATAAAAAATCCGCGCATATGAAACTTCAATTTGCTGAATCAAACTCTATATTATCTACGGTCCTGCAATTCAAATCAAAAAATATGATACACCTGATAAATTAATAAATCATTTGAAAGATAATATATCAAAGAAAACTAAATACACGAAATATCATTCATCGCAATTATTAAATCCTCACATACACAAAATCAATCATAGCACTGCACATCAAAAAATCTGAGCCTAAACTCGGTTGCTGGCAAACCTCTGGCAGTCGTTTGGCAAAAGCAAACCGCGTCGAAAAAATTCAAAAAAGATGGGAGTCAAAGCTGCAACTGTGCACCAAAAGAGAATCGAAAACGAGGATGTAGCACTGTGGTGAGTTTGAAAATGGAAAAATGAGTGAAAAGGGGGAAAAAGAAGGAAGAAGAAGTGGCAGTTCTGTTGCTCTCGCAAATATTTGCACGACGGCGACACCGACTAAAAAATTGAGCCAAGGCTCGTGCGCTAATTCGCGAATAAGCGCCACAAATGTCACGAAAAACAACTTTTTTTTTTGTACGTGGAGAAATCCTCATGGACACTCTGCTGTTCTAATAATCGCGTAACAGCAGAGTAGTGTCGGACTCCTACCGACTAAAACTCCACGATGACCATCCTACGCGTATGACAGGAGTGCTCCAGGAACCTCTTATGAATTAACTTCTGTTGCACTCCTCTTGTTTGAGCCAGTCCTAATAATTCCTGCCTATTGAATTGGCGTTAGGGGGAGGGGCATTGCCCCTAGCGCTGTCGCTCCTTCTAGTCGTGGTCCGTTGGGATGGTGATGGCTTCTTCTCTTCCTTTCTGCTCGCTCCTTCACGAGCATAAAAAATTTTTTTTTTTTTTTTACGTGAAGGAAATCTTCATAGACACCTTACCACCCGTAGGGGCGGGCAGCAGGTAGTGCCGGATTCTTACCGGCTAAAACCTCCACGGACGGGACGGTAGACCAGTGCGAGTTGATATATCATCGAAGCTCCTGTGTGCTTAATGCCAAGCACCTTAACCAAGCACTCCTAGAAAGTACACCAACACACGCAAGGGAGGGCTGGCCGCTTGCCTATTGTATGTTACTTCTAAGAGAAATTTTGGTTTTTCCTTCCTTTGTGTGAACATCGTATGCCGAGGATTCGAACTCGCGACGCGTTGTCTTCAGCTGTGGACCTTAACGAGCGTAGCTGGCTGCCCCGCACGAAAAACAACCTGTCAACATGATCCTACTGATCATGCGTTACGTACGTTCTTTGCATGGCACGAATTGCGCGCGACCAGAATTATCGCGAGCAAGTAAGTACTTACACCTTATTTATACTTACACGCTTAGCACGATGCGTTAACACACTTCAATTTCCCTCACTCGTCCTTCAAAGAAATTGACGAGCTGTTAGCTACGACTACGCGAAAATGTGCCACTTGCGCGAAGTGTAGCAGAATATGAATTTCGTTCAGGGATTCCTAAATGCTTTACTTTAAATTTAAGTCTTGGAATTCTTATATTAGATTGGTGCATATGAAATTCTGTTTCTATGGAATTTGATGATTGATATCTAATTTTTATAGTCGACGATGATTATTATGTCACTTAACGGCGGATAGTAATAAAGTAATAAATATTGCGTTTAAGAGTAACATTGTTTATGATATCCTTCGTAGAGTCGAAATAAGGGCTGTTACTGGCGAAACACGTAGTGCACAGTTCACCCCTCATAAAGGCTAACGTGTCAATGAAACAATGATTTGTGAGGGAATATAGTACAATATTAGGTTCAAATATCAAACTATGACGTACGACTTCTAAAACTTTGTATGTTTCGCAGCTACAAATATTAATAAATATCCTTTCGAACACTTTTTTGAAATTATAGTGATATATCTGCTGCAAGATATCTACATCTAAAATTCGACGTCTAATCGAATATTCCACGTACCATTTCGCAAACACAAATTCCAATTAGTGGCAGAAACGAACCTCCAATTTTGTTCCAACTTTCTAGCCACCTGAAGCGTGAAAACAGTCATAAAACGTAACCACACCTATCGCCACTTTCCCGAATCGATTCTCTGCGAAATGCAAACGCCGAACACATTCCCATGGAATAATCGAACGTTTATTCGATTTCCATTTTCCAACACCGGCGAAGGCAAGAATAAACAGATGTTTGAGTAGGCAAGGTTCAAAGTTTCCCAGGTAACCGCGAGCATCTCTTGCGTACCGACATGAACACTTAATCCCGCTCAACCTCGTTTCATAAAATTTTCAGAAACGAGAATCTCTCCCTCGATTGCACGCGGTCGAGTCACGCGTTTACGTTGACCGAGCTTGGAAATTGAATTGAAATCTCAAGCTTCGCTCGAACCTTCTGGTTCAAGTGTAGCTGCATGGCTGGTATTTTGTTTTACCCCCGCTGGTAATATCCCTCGACCATTCTCCGACCGTTTGATATCGCATTTCCAACAACCTGAAAGCTCTTGTCCTCTTCTTTCTGTCTACCTTGTTCTTCCGTTTCTGTCGCTTCCTCTTTGTCCTCCTCACCTTTCTTTCGCGTGGGTTTTCTACAGGGTGCTATAAAAGAAGCGTTACGTTTCTGTTTCATCATTTTTTTTTTTCTGTTGATATTATAGCAACTTCGTGATGACAGTCATATATAGTGTTGACGTCGCAACAGCGTGTTGCAGCAACAAAATGTTATTATCAAAATCGATCGTTGAAACTATTCCTTCGTCTGATTTAACGGATCCGGTTTTTTGTCTTTGAGGTTGTATAAAAACGGAACGTTTCTGTAAGCAAGTCAACCACGGTTGACCAGTTGAATGATAATATTTGCCACGAAAGTTGAACAAATACAATGCAAATTATTTACAGTAGCAGACTAAAGAAAGTTTAAATATAAGTGACACAGGAAATACGATAATCGTACGAAACAGAATTTTATTCGAAATGAGAAGAGAATAGATATCGCATAGCACATACTCCACAATAGATGACTACAAGCAATATGGTGAAAAATATGTAATATAAAAATTGCCAATATATCTATATACACAAATAAATTAAATTAAAACTTTCTTTTGCTCGCTGCTGTATATTATATGAGTGGTTCAAAATCACAGTGATGTAACTTCCATTATTGATTGCTCGAGAAAAGTAAGCTTTTATGAAATGTTCAATATTGGCAATGTATATGTATATCATCTCTTCTAGTACAATAAAAATAGTATATATGCAGATAATTCATTTTCATCATACTGATACTTTAGCCTTGTCTCGAACACGTATACTGTATGGTTTTGTTTTTATTGTAATAAAATTGTAGATACATCGCTGTTATTCTGAGCGATACACATGTTAACAAACCTATACGTAGATCTATGCTGCTTCGTTAAAAATTGATTTATAAACAAAATAGTAATACTTCCTTTATGACACCCTGTATTACACTCGCCAGATTGGTTTCTGGACGACTCTCTGCCTCGGTGAACAAGCTAAAAGCGCAGAGAAGAGAGTATATACAAGACGAAAGTATTAAAGAGAGAAAAGGATAAAAGGTGGTGGATTGTGGTAGACAAGGGGTGAGAAGTAAGGGAACGCGCTTGTTTCTTTACCTTTCGCGCGAATTCAATTTCCAAGACGTCTTTGGTTAATTGCAATTGCACCTGCGGGCCTGGCGACGAGTCTCGAAACGGTTCTCCAACTTATTCCGGAAAACTCCGCTTGGTTTTACGCGCCTTCGGGGCTCCCTTCGTGCTCGTCGCCGCTTTGATTTACGTAGCGGGAAATCGCGGGTTAATTTCGTCCCGTGTTTTGCGAACGGGACCTCTCGTTCCGTTACCGAGATTTATTGGCTCGTCGTGTACGTGTTCCGACTTCCGTTTCCCTTACAGGGTTGGAGGGGGGGCGTGTTGGTCGTCTGGTTTACTGGCTAAAGAAACTTTAACTTTGAGAATCACTTCTCATTAGTTTTATGTGAGAGTTTGTAGTTTTTGAGAGGCAATATGTTAATCAGGAGCAATTTGACTAATTTCGAGCTTACGACTGAAATATTAAATGGACAAAGTGTTGCTACTTTGATATAGAATGCATTTAATAAGGTTTAACTCTATCTGTTATACTCAGCGAATATATCAGTCTCATTATGATTTGTTGTGGTATTTGTGAAACTTTTCAAACGACATGGACAAGAATTTAAATACTCCAGGAGTTTAAATTACTCTTGCAAAAACTGTGTAAAGAAATTCATCGTTGAAAAAGAGAAACAATTTTTGGAGAAAAGAGTCGTCAAATTATAAATGGCAAAAGAATCCAATTCCATAAGGATTTAATAAACTTTCGCTACAAATCTTTCGTACGATCTGATATTTTCGAACTACCTACCTATGAAGGAAGTAAACTTTTATAAGTATGAAGTATTAAGCGAAATTTCACGAGAGGCATTGAAGCTCGAGTATCGTCCTCGGGACAATGCGAAGCGTTTCGCGGAATTATTTCGCAACTTCGGTATCTTTCAGCACGCGTAACGCAAATGCCATAATTAGACCAGCTAGCCTCAATTTTTATTATCGGCTGACTGTTGTCTGGAGTCCGGGACGCGCATGACTATGCTACAAATCGGCACGCCAGTGTGTCAAGGTGAGCACACACGTTCTGTCATCGTATACACACATATGCCCGCAACTATTATCGAACATAATATTTGCGCGATCGATAAAACGCGTCGATCAATGACCCTACCAATATTCCAGTATCGTTCAGTATCAATTTTCCATATAACAACACACTGCATCTATTTATCGATATATAAAATAACAAAATTTATTTAATCCCTTAGAAACTCCTTTTCAAGAAATTTAAAAGTTATTTTTACATGATATATAACATATAAAAGTGGAACACATAAGAAAGTCTGTTAGAAGAGGATAAAAGGGAGTAAAATTCAAGAAAGAAAAGCAAGCTAGAAACGTATTTACTTCTTTCTCCCTATTCTTTCTCAAGTGCAAGTGGTACTTGTCGTAAATAAAAGGAATCTTCGTGGTCTCTTTGAGCGCACTGGATTTTCCGATTTTATCGTAGGAAGCAGCTTATTTTCTAAATAGCATCTGATTCAAAGGAAGTGCTGAATATATAATAAGATCGGAGGAAATATTTCGTAATGTTTATACATTATGTATCAAGAACTGAATACCAACTATATAATGGATTGCAGTATCGTCTTCACCGTCTCATTAAAGCCACTGTTGCTCCTCGATGCACAAACTCCGACCTACGCGATAATGATCCTCGAGAATCCTGTGAATCTTGTAATCCATCGTACAGATGTTTAAGTACCCTTGTTATTATTCAACTTTCTATTCCTGTCATTGCCAAAATTGTTACAATAGACGCATTGGTAAATAGAAAGTATTATATATAAACCTTAGACTATGTGTGAACATGATGTTTTCAACGTTCCTACGATGTTAGGTGTCTTTTATGAGCCATAAAGTCGCGACATTAAAGTATGCAATGTGCTTTACAAAAGGAAATTAATGAAACTTTCGCTACAAATATAAATTATGTACGTAATTAAAGTAGAATTTCATTTGAGTGAAATCATTGAAATATGGGACTGTTTATCGTAAATCTTTATAATTTTCTCTTCTCGAGTCACAGAATTTTGACAGGTATTATACAACACTCACAAATCAATTTGATTAACAGACATTTACATTTGTATTTGAGGCAAAAGAAATAACTAATTAATGAATAGAAATAGAATATTTAAATTTTATGGATAACTTTAATTACTTCTTTTATAACTGGCAGCTTTGATAAAACTTAACGAGTCAATGTATCAACAAATATTGATAGCAGTCACGTTCTTAATAGAAGAAGAAATAAATAATAAAAGAAAAATATTGTAAATAAGATTTAAACAATAATCTCATGATCTAGATATTTTTTCTTTTAGTTTCTTAAATTATTTTAATTAGCTGCAACAAAAACACCATAACTGTCGTAATAATGATCTGTTCCTTTTTTATGAGAATCTTATAGTATCGGAACAAGGCGAAGAGAAGTAGAACAAGGAGTTCTGTTATTTTTCCTTATTGGTGCCTTGTCTTTTTTAAATGAGTTCTGTCAACGCGGTGTCAAGGTTCCGCGTTCCATTTTACAGACAGGACGCAAGCAATGGGAACGTGACGTTCTGTTACGACTACGATCAATTTGCACGACCTCGCCTCATACGTGATTCACCTGTTATCGAGTAGCTAGGATTCTTTCTCGATCGATAACTCACAGATAGTTCGAACAAATATGATCTCTCTCTTGTAATATATGTGTACACATATACCTTCTATGGAAGTATCTTCGAACTTATGTCTTCTTTCTTGACATTTTCTGCGATGATTATTTCTATGATTTCTATTTCAAGTTATCCATAAATTGAATCATTCATTGGATAATCTACAACGATGATTACAGGTACTTGAAAAAAGCAATTTTCAATATATTTTCTTATCTTCTTTTCAAATATTTTCTGCACCATTATTTCTATAATTTCTATTTCAAATTTAAAGATTCACACTGTCCAAAAGCTAAAGAGTTAGATGATTTAAAGTACACATGATGCAGGAAATTAACTTTCGATTTATGAGAATTTGCTCTACTTTTTTTATTTATATATTTATAACAAATAAATAATTAAATTACCAGTTAGCTGATTCAAAACGCGAATACTCGAAGGGAATAATATTCAATCAACGAGAAATTATATACGAGTTAAATTGAAATGAACAATGATGCTGCCTGTTATCTTGTGAAGCACGGATTCATTTGTTTGCGGCGTCTATTCTAGTACGAAATTTATTCGGTAATTTGTATGGTGTAATATATATTAGCTGTTGTATTCAAGTATTTGCCAGCGTATCCGTGCCTAAGCAATTATTCAACGTGGAACAACGTTGCAATCGTTCATGCGGATTCCTTTTCATTCGCGATACAGTGCACTTTGCGTGCCGACAATTCCTTGCATTCTACGGAACGGATCGATCGACACGAATGCATGTAAAGGTTTTGTTGTTCGACATTTTCTTCTTCCGAACAATCGTCGTTGTCGTAAATGTAAAGGTGATGCAAGCAAAAGGAATAAGGAGAATTCTTTTTTTTTTTGCAAGAAAGCTATTATTAAGCTATATTGTCTGAACGTGAAATAATCTTAAGCAACGTTGTTCAGTTTTTTGTGGACTTCGTATTTCGTCGTATGATCCTACTATCAATGTAAAACTTACTGTGAATTGTTGTATTTCTCGTTGATAGTTTTCATAGATTGATGAAATGAAAGGAGTCAAATGATACTTTGCACGCACTGTGGCTAGCGAAAGTATTCGTACCCCTTGTCGACACCCCTCATGGACATATTACGTGTGTTATACGAAACACTTGGAAATTTCATTAGTATCAATTATATATAGTGGCGACACGCTACTATCATGGTTATGTTGGGAAAATTGTTAACGATTCTGAAAATGTATACACAAGTTGCAAAATATTTAATTCATAATTTCGCGTCTCATTATAATGATAGTGAAATATCAAAATGTTTTATAGAATACTCACAATATGCACTTAAAAATTGTCTATGGTAGGTGAACGAACACATTTGCGAGCCATCGTGTTTTAATAGTATATATGTAAGAACTCTATACATATATAGGAATTCTTAGGAGTCGAGGCAAACACTATATAAAAAAAGAAGACGATCACAGAATCTATGGTGCTTGAAGATTGAAAAACTAATAAGTTGGAAAAAGGAACTCGTGAAATTATTTGATGGATTCTTCTATTAGTATGAAAATGTTAGATATATCTCTGTAAACCTTCGCTAAATCGCGTGAAATCACCTTCCATTGTCCCGTCGAGCGCCTAACACTCTATCAAGACAAGACAAATTGTAAAAATGTAAGAAACAAGAAAGGAATAGGATCCGTCTAAAGGGGAATACCGCAAAACGGTTGCATAATATCCACTCAGGGTCGAGTATTTTATTTATGTGCGGTACCGACGTAATATCAGAGAAACATCACGATAGCTCGTTAAATTATTTAACATTACTTATCCGATGCAACTGTCTCGTCTATTTTCGTTTTTTTTTTCTTTCACCATTTTACAGCGTGACACAAGGCTCAGGAGGAATCGTCTCGACGTTGGAGTCATGGGGGATTTCGATTAAGTAATTAATTTTTCTTCGGGCCTGGCAACGATTTTATAGTCGCTATTTTTATCAGGTAAGGTTACGCAATTTCCGGACTTTATTTTCGTTAGATGCTTCTGCTTTCTACTCGACGTTTGCTTATAGCAATGATGATAATCGGTCGTTTATAGAAATGCAGATATTACAAGTGGATGCAATGGTTACAACATACTTTTGCAGAATTCAACTGCATTATAAAGTCCGTTTTTATAATTTTGAAATTTTACACTTGCAAAGAGAATAATTAGATAATCTTAGGTTTTAAGTTGGTTATATTTAATTATATTTCATAATAATAATAATAATAAGTAGTATAAAATTTACTTCTAAAATTTTATTTATTTCATTATTAACACCAAAACTACCAAACATACCAAAATAACCGATGTCAGATGTTCTTCTCTTAGAATTACTGAAAACACAGATATTTTGGTAAAACTTTGCTAAAACTAATATCGATTTTCGATAGAAACATAATCATAACGATTTATGTATAGAATATTTAAATACATATTACAGATAGACTAGTTCTGGTGTTAAATTTGTTACTATATCGTAAGAAAATATATCGAAATTGACAACTTGTAATTTGTGACTTGTAAACTTTCGCTAACAGTATTAGTGAGTTCAGGTATTATCTATTTGTAATATGTCTATTTAAAAATTAGTTCGTAATGTCTATTTAAAAATCTGTATGTCTCTCGACTATTTTCGTGACACTTTTAATTACCGTAACGTTTCGCGTGACTATACGACGAAACTCACGATGAAAAATAAAATATAGAAACTAGCCGAATTACTGATAACCGCGGTAAGCCACGTAACGAAACCTTGCAACAACCTCGCCTTGTGAGTTCGCTTCCGTGTTCGTCGCTTTCAATTTCCGGCGGCGAGGTTACGTTAATTGTCTCTGGAGAAAACTGGTCCACCGGGATTAAACGAAGCTCGTTTTCGTTGTGCGAAAAAATGGCTGATTGAATCCACCGTTCCAGTTACAGTTTTTTACTTTTCCTCACAGATTGACTCTAGCCACGATGAACTTTTTCTTTTTGTCGCCATGGTTTTGCTGCTCTTGTGTTAATTAAAAGTTTTCAAGGTGATGAGGCAGTGCATGCTTTAGAATTCTGTAAAAATTACTTTATGTTCGTTTTTCGTTTAAACGGTGACTTTGTTTGAAAAAGGTTTCAAACTCTTTCCAAAAGGAGCATACATATAGCACGTTTGACAAAACTACTCGTAGCAGTTCAAGAATAGTTGTCAAAGTGTTTGATTTAAAAACTGCTTGCGTATAGAAAGGGAAAAATGTAATTATTCTTACAGGGAAAATTTCAGATGAAATTTTAGCCTTTTTCTGTGATCTTCATACAGGATGACGTGAGAAAGCTTCTGGCCAGGTAGATCTTTCATTTTATAAAGTGGAAAGTGGAAAAGAATTTTAAATAATATTAAACAATTATACATGTAACGGCATTTGTGTATTATACTATTCGCTTTTATTTATCGTATCTTTAAACCCTATATTACATAAAATTCCTCTACATGTCGCTTCACGAATATAAAGTTAACAATTTATTCTGACCGAAAAATCTTTACACTCCACTGTACACGTACGTCTCATCGGGAATGAGAAAGTAAATTATCTCCAACAATAGTATAATAGTTATGAATTCTTCAAATATTTGAAAGTTGAGTCTTAAATCCTAAATACCCTTTTTTTTATTTATCCAAGCTGCCAAAAAATGCGGTCATTTTCCTTTTAATTGATTCTCAAAACGATCGATAAAATCTCAGCGAAAAAGGAACCTCTGTCATTCCAGCCAGAAATGGTCGTATCGTCGTTTTCCCATGCGATCGACAACGTTACATTTGCCGCGAAGGAATTACAGAGTCGACTTTCGCCGCGACTACAAACGGATTCTTTGGGACGCGAGAGCGTTTTGTAACGGTGCACGCCGCGGAATGGATAAAACCCGCGTGTCGACTCGCGACGAGGTGTTGTCATCGTCGACGCAGAGAGAAGCCCGACGAGAGAGCCAACGACGACGGTCGTTGACAACTGCAATGATTGTTGTTCACAGCAGCGGCGATAATGCGGCGGGTGTGGTAACGTTGGCGAGAGCGAGTTGATTTCGCGAAAGCCGTTGAACTATTGGACCGACTCACTTGTCGCAATATCTCGTCGCTTCGTGAAATCTCATCCATCTTTCGCATCTACTTTCCAACCATCGTTCTCGATGACACTCTTTAGTACTTTGGCCAAAGTAGAAATCTTCTAACTTGACTTGTTCGTTCATCATTTTCTTTGGTTCTTTTTTAGCATTTTCGAAATTTTTAATTCTTTATGCCTACAGTATTCAAATATTAATCCTGCTACAGCCTTTCGGTTTATTTAAGACCGAAGAATATTTTTCGAACAATAACAAATATTTACGCAGTTCAAACGAAACACGATAAAATTGTTATTGGTATACTTGACTCTCCTGATATCGATTTTATGTCAAACATCTTCTCGAAACATTACAAATATATTTTGTTTGTTAAAATGAGAGCAAGATTGAAATATGAAAATCCAAGGATTAGAATGATTAAAGGAATGTGTAGTATTAACGAGATGAAAATTATTAAAGTAGCTTATGTATATTTTGGTATCAATTAAGTTCAGCAATTTTTCGTATTCAGTCAATTTTCTATTAAATCTCGAACAAATAATTCAATATCTTAAATTTCTTAAAACCTTGTTCACAGCATCTTATAATAATTTTTCTTTTCCAAAGGCTACTGTAGAACATCCATTTTCTATTACTCTCGCATCTCTCGTCCTCGTTACTCTGCATTTTAAATCGCTTTTTATTTAAACAAAACAACTAGGAGCAGCTGGCTTCTTTCATAAAAGGAGTACTTTGAATAAAGATCATGTTCATCGCTTTGCTACACGGGTGGTCCAAGGAATCCGGAAGCGAACCGACCATTTATCTTGCAAATTCTTTAGGGTAGGAAGGCGAGGGGTTGACGAACGAAGAACGTCATGTAACAAGCAATGCGTGGTAAATGGATTTGCTGAGGAAGCACTACGTGACATTGATAATTCGCCATGAAGAACGAAGCAGGAAACGCAACTGAGCAACGGGATTAAATGGCCGACCGAGTTCATCCGGATCGTTCGCGGAACGCTTCTATCGGTAGGTCGTGACGTTCGACGAACAAACAGGAAACGACGACGGCAAATCACTGTTATCAGTCATTAACAACGCCGTCAATAGAGCTATTTGTAACTGACTAGTCTCCATTGACTCGTATCTCGATCTTTTTTCAACGACGAACGTACACGTTTGTAGATCGAAGAACTTGCGTTGTATTCGCATCATTTCTTAAATTGAATTATTATGATCCGTAATATCGACAAAACAAGATAGGAGGAAGTGGAATTCTTAATTTGTCGACTTTTTCTTTGAAATAGTAATATATTCTGTGGTTGATGTTAATTCTGATCGTAATTAAGTCGACACTTTTAAGATTGGCTAGGTTCGTCCAGATTCCTTGATGCTTTTAGAATTTATCCACCATATAGGAATTTGTAATTTGCTTCAGCTATGCGAATGTATTTTCATGAAATAGAAAGTTTAAAGTTCGCAGAGTGACACAAGAATACAAAGTTCAAGGCTTTCATTTTGTTTGAAATTCCAGGAAATTACAACGGAATGGAATAAATTAGAGAAAAGTAAATGTATTTAATCATGCCTAATATTAACAATCGCGTTATAAACGCTCAAGCTGATCAAATATAAACGCTTAAACTGTCATAGAATCCTTTTGTACTCCGTTTTAAACGCCAAATGAACGTGAAAATGAAACCGCGTGGAAAACTCACGACGTTAAAAATCATACCGCATACACGTCACGGTTCAACCTATATATCCCTTTACAGCATAGACCATGAAGCAACGATAAAGTGATTAACCAGCATCACCAAGTGTCTCATTACAAACAGCCCTATGTCACTAAAAATTTCGTCACTGGAAAGCGATTCTCTTGGCGAATTCAGTGTTGCAACGCGATAAAGTTATTACGAGCCGGGCACGATCGAGATTTACAATTCGGCGTTTTTCAGAGCACGCTGGAGGTGAAATTGCAGTCTGCATAATAGCCATGGTGCTGGTCGAGCTCGGTACGGCGACAATTCGTAAAATAATTTGACCTTTTCACCAGATTCGCCTCGATCAGTGTCAACGAAAGCAGAGTCCCACGACATCACCGTCGGAATGCGATGTCGACATTTTCATTAGCGGATGATTTTACCTTAATTCGACCCTTCAATCTGTCGATTCGTAAATCCACGATTTTTTCGTCGTTGCGGGAGAACTGTCATCTTCCAATATTTATTTCTTCAAAATAATACGATTATACCGTGAATATTTTTACAAGTGCATATTTTTATCAATTAGATTAGTGGAATTTTTAGAAATAATTATTTCAATACTTAAGTATTGCTTTTTTTATATATTCCTGATTACTCTTAATACTTTTCAGAAATTATCATCTATTGCGTAATATGGAAATATTTTACCTTATCTTTCTCTATCTACTTTCTAAACCGATATAGAAATGCATTTTTTCGAATGTTTGTTATATTTTTCATTCCGTAACGTTGCTTCAGGCTTCAATGATAAAGTCTAAAGAATTAGAGAAAATAATTCGTTGGTAAAAAATTAAAAGATTCTTTAATCTATAACGTTCTTCATTTTACAAGCATAAATCTCTTAATTTATATTATAAATCAAGATCCCCTATTTTGAAAATCCTCCACGACTTTCTTATGCAAATATTTTTTCTTTTTTCTAAACAAATGTTTCTGTTCTAAAATTCAACCCTAAATGAATTTCTACTCAATTAGAATAAAATAAACTTCGCACCTAAAGGTAAATAGGTGTGTATTCGCAAACTTGATGGAGTATTAATAACGTTCTCCGAGTTATACGTTAATACCTGCATTGTTTGCCAACGTTGGTCGCTATCAATAATGTCGTGCTAAGTCCACAGATACGTGAATATCGTTTAATGTCGTTGTTGCAGTAAATAGCGTCACGCTGATACTGATGTTCCATCGCTTATTAGCCCTACGGACCGTTTGCTAATGTTTTTGGGTATTGATCTTGTTTGCGCGAATCGCAGGTGGCGATACGCTATTTGATCGGAAAAGTGTACGCAAACAGGGGATCGAGTATTGCTTGGTCGCGGAATTATCAGTCGATCTCGATGGAATCGGAATGGCGAGCTTGTGAAATGGATCGATGAGACAAGTTCTTGTTATTTCGTATTAGATTGCGTAATAAATTCATTTATGCGAGATCGATGTAATCAGCAATATTATGTATCGTTTTGTTGTATTATCTTTCGCATATGAATTAAAAAGTTCAATCGATTGAGTGTTTACTTGATCGTTTCAACGTCCTTCTATGAAATATTTATGTATTTTTATATTCTTTAAATTATTTAATGACTCGTAAAAAAGACATAAAATAAATGTTACATTTAAGGCAAATTAATGGAAGATAAAGTATCGAGTTTATTAAAACCTAAAATTCATAGAATATAAAATTCTACCTTAAAAGTCACACCAACTCTCTCAATTCCTTCGTAAGAAAATTGCAAATAGAACATTTTTCCTCTAATCGGAAACACTTCTCGCTCTGCAAGCAATTTCTTCACCAATAAGAAAGAAATTTTTGTTAAATTCATATTACAACATTAATAAGATAGACATTTCAGTCTATAGACAACCATATCGAAATAAAATTACCTCGTCGTTGAACGAAGTCTGAATTTTCCGCGAACGGTTACGCAACCCAGTCAAAATCGTTGCGGAGGCCGAAACGACGCTTGAACTTTTCACAATCTGGCTGCTTGCTATTCACTCGGTGAAATACACGCAAACACCGTGTCCGCATCGTCGCATTATAATTCGCGCACGAACGACCGATGGATCCGCGCCCGTCCATCCCACTCATTAATATTCCGCATCACGAGCATACACACGTATTCGCGAGAGCAGATGCGCTTCACGCCAATTACGCCGCGCGTTATTGCCATCGTGTTTCGTTCTCGTTTCACGCGAACCCGTTTAAGATGCGAACTTGCTGAACTCTTCGTCATTAAAATTGGCAATATCGATAAAACGAGGAGTTACGTTATGCTCGATCGAGTGTATATATAATTTGCAGATTGTGGGTATACAATATATTCCGTTTAAGAAATGGTTTTTTTAGAATTTCTTGTTGAATTTAATTTCCTGTCTTTTCTTATTCGACTTAATGAAATGAGACGAATTTCATTTTCACAGCGTAGTGATTTAACAATTAATAACAGCAGTGAACTAGTAAGTGAACGTCTTTAAAAAATGAACAATTTCTTCTAGTTGAAACAGAAAATTTAAAATTCTGAG
Organism: Bombus vancouverensis nearcticus; assembly: GCF_051014615.1. Taxonomy (NCBI): domain Eukaryota; kingdom Metazoa; phylum Arthropoda; class Insecta; order Hymenoptera; family Apidae; genus Bombus; species Bombus vancouverensis. Next base: position 9,779,093 of record NC_134913.1, on the reverse strand, counting down.
AAAATAAAGTCTTCTGCTGAAACAAAGTGCCCTTGCATAATAATTTGCCTCTATTTTCTTACCTTTCAAATCCTCTTTTCGTTTCGCAAGTGTCTTTTTCTTTGCAACGATCTGTGTCCTTATTTTCCTGTTACCATCTTATTCATTATCTTACTAATTACCGTATTCATTCATCTTACGACCTTCTTTTTATTTTGTAAGACTAGCGTTCAGCTTTCCAACCATTTTTCCGTTTTGTAGAATTATAATGTCCTTTCGTATCGGCTATATTTCAAACTTACGTTTATCCTCTGTTGTATCTCTAAATCCTTCGTTTATCTCTAACCATTAACAGCAAGTAGCAGAGCAATAAAAATACTTTGGGGAAGAACTAGAAACAGCCAGAGTTTCGTTGCACGCGCGTATCAAATGAACGAAATCATGAAACGACACGATGCACAAACGTTCTTTTTGCAATCGTAAAATCCATAAAATGCCACATGATCTTACTCGTTGTACCATGGAATCATTGTTTCGCGATTCGTCTGAATCCTCGAGGATGAAATAACCAATTACGGTCAGGCTTCGAGCAACGATCCGACGCGAGCACGCTTCGCTCGCCACTTTATCACACGGCTTCTTCGCGAGTTAATAATCCACCGCGTGGAGCGAATAAAACGCTCCCGTGGCAGCCCTTTAATCTTTACCTTGCCGCGTTCGACCCTTCGGACGCAATAATTCCGACGCGTCACGTCGACCGGGAATATCGCTTCGACAACCGCGAAACACCGCCCCCGTAAACTCTGCAAATTGTATTTTAATAGACACTGTTGCTCGGTAGGCTCATTGGATACGGGAGACTGATTTATAAGCCAGGAATATTGCGTCGCCGAACGATTTCCCCGAGAATCATTCGCCCGCAGTAATTTCGATGGCGAGGGAGAATTACTGGGTTCGTCTTTTATTGACTGTTGAATTTGTTTTTATAATGTTTCTTTTATAGTGATTACAGTGATATCTGGTTTAGTGGTTTAAAGGTGATATTTTGAAAGTTGGGATAGCCAGTTACAGGATTGACTGTCTTGTAATAAGTAACGTATTAGGTTATCCGAGAAGCTTCTTTCGTTTCATAAGGTGATAATAGATGAACAACAATTTCTGTTTTATATTATTTTATTGATTTAGGTGTGATCCATTTCGTTCTATTTCTATTATTATGTTCGTGCATAATTCAATAATTTAATATTAAACAAAAAACATTGTGCGTCTATCATTTCCTTATAAAATGAAAGAAACGTTTCGGACAACCTAATATTTGAGAAGCATTAATAGCTAGAACTATATTAATCTTGGATTACATTAGGTTTATTTACGCTGTGTTTTTTTATTTATTCCAAGGTACAATTAATTTTTTTACCGATTTATAGCCTGATTATCGGAATTTAATCGTCATTCTAACAGATTGGACAAGAAATTTCATTGGTTGCATAATTACAAGTTTCACTGTAACAAGTTACATTCTTTCATTGTACACTATCCATTCGCACGAACATATGTCTAGACGTTATTACTTATAATATTCAATAAAACAAATGTCACATCATCGATTGAGAAAAACGATCGGGGATCGGTTCCGTATAGTACAGATTAAATAACAAAGGAAGAAACTATAAAAAATGATCACATTTTGATCCAAAAATTTCTGTTTCTGTCTTTAATATTAATATTTGTTATACAGTCCACAATAAACAATTTTCCTTATATGGAAACAACAAACTTATTACATTATCTAAAAAATTCGTTTTAAAAATTAATTTAAAAACTTTTTAATGTAATTCGTTTCAAAAATGAATACCTTACTATTTGATTATTTACGTTCGCTTTATCCACTACACTGTCTATCTTCTCGGAGTTTAATTCATCATCTCATCAAATACTTTCTTTGAAACTATTTTTCTTCCTTGTCGCTTTTTATATACAACATTCTCACTCTATCCTTGACTGTTTCATAAAGAATACAGAAATCTCGCTGAAAGTCGAACTCACACCTACCAATATTACATCACGTTGCCAATATTTTCTTAGTTTACGATAGCTCTTCACGTTTGTACGTTAGCCCAGTTGGCATTGGTCGAGGCGAAAGCAGGCCCATCGATCGAAGGTCTATCCGCTCGATTCACGAGTCGGTCATGGTTCGCGTTATCCGATGCCAAGTCGCTGGCCGATCGTCGCAAAGCGAAGCCTCGTTCCGGAATATCAGGCTTCCGAGCGACTCGTTGCCAGTCACAGCGCGACAATTCCTCTTAAGTCGATCGTCATCGAGCTTTTGGCAAGGCCGTTCGACGACGTGCCCTTGCCTTTTCGTCTCTCGTCCCCAAAAATAGCCGCAGAGACACGACAAACGCTATGCTCGCGCTATTTATCATCGAGTATAAATTTGGAAACGTCCGGGCCCTCCGCAACGTCGTAGGCTCGTTAGGGAAACGCGTCATTCTATTGCTTCATTGGTTATTGATGCTGTCTTTTGGGAGAACGTTTCGAGTATTCTTCGGTTAATAAGGAAACGATTATGAAAGGGTTCAGGTTACAAGAATTAGTTTCGCGGAGTTCGTGTAGAATGGTATGCGGTGAATTGAGTGGATATTTGACACTTGAGTTTACATTTAAAAGTATTAAACCTTGTTTAAGAAATGTGCATTTTGCATAGAAGGGATTTGGGGTTTAAATTTTTGGAAACTGGCTTAAGGTCTGTTCTAGTGCTGAGTATTGTTTAATATAAATTTTCTAGATAAGAGATTTGTATCACTGTGGGTTAAATGGGAAGGTATTATAATATCCTGTTGAATAAATATTTTGTATAAGTATAGAGAGTCAAAGGTTTTGAGAAATTGTGTTAAGAACGTTTCATTGCTGAGTATTGTTTGGTGCAAATTCTTTAAGTAAGGAATGTAAATCACTTTGTTTCGAATGAGTGTTTGAAAATTGGATTAAGAATATTCTATGTGTACATATTTCTTGATGACAATTTCCTAATAAAGAATTTCGATTACTTTGGTTTGACAATGTATGAGAGAAATGGCTACTTGGAAATACATCAATAAATTTTCTTGTATCATAAGATTCACATAGAATGTTAAACTCCCAAGAAATCTGCCCAAAAACCTGACATCTCCATTTAGAAATGAATGTTTAGAAATTATCGAATTAAAAGATTGATATTATTATTAGCTTTTGCAGAGGGGAGTTGGCAAAAGATTCAAATGTTATCTACGTTCTTTACACTTTTTACTTGAAAACGTTTGATACAAACGGTAATCGGTATATAATTTACGATCGTACGTTAATATCTTCGAACATCAAGGAGATACGAAGGTGTCTTCCATTCAGTTTGGGAACAACTGAAAGGATCGTTACGGTGGAATGCGACGTTGAACGTGTTTTGACGACGCATGGGATGTTGATGGGATTCGGAATGATTAATTGCCGTATTAATGGATGCGTTGAGAATTAATGAAGCTTTCGGAATCAATTTCCGCGCTCGTGGCAACGCGCTGAATGCTGCCACATGGGATACGTTCAGTTTTGAGCTAAGTAATACTCGTGCAACAACGTTTTATCCAAATTACTGCATTCAATCGTAGAACGTTCCGACCACATTCGCGAATACTTTTATTTCATACGGACGCACGAAAATGAAATAATAATCGTCCAAACTAAAAATCGTTCTTCAGACTCTTTAAAAATAAAATTCAAAGATAAAAAGATTCGATAAAGTTTGAAAATTTGTACGACGTTAGCTAGATTTACAGAAATATCGTTTTATACCGGTGAACATAATAGTTTACGCAGATGAATGTTCAACGGTGTAGCACTGAATGCGATGCAAGAGATCAATAAACACTTAGGACTTCTGCCAAGTTTGTCACTTGTCAGTTTGGTACACGAAATCATCACCAGAATCAGAGATGAGATTCAGTCACTGTGTACCTAATTTCAACCAAACTGAGACTCTGTACTAAATACACTACCTTTGAAAATAATTGATAATCGCTAACAATATTAATAGACTAACAGGATACAATTTATTGGTTATAAGCTCTACTTTTATCATTTTATAATCCTCTTATCAAAGATAATCACATGCCTTGTATGATAACTTGCAGAATTTACTATAAAATTTAATTTCATTCCTTGCTAAACGTATTACTATTATAAAATAGAATTTATGCATAATAGCTTGTAACTTGTGGCTCATAAAATTGTACTAATGACATTACTTCAGTTACGCAAGAGGGTCACAAAGGATCGCGAGTTCACCAAATTATTGTACAAAGACCTCACGAACTACTCGTACTTTCTGCTCTACACACCAATACGCCTGCAGCGTGCAAGAAATTATTTCCCGTTGGTCTGATTCTCGCAGAGGCGTGGTAATATCGCGGATCCGGCTGGTCCTTGCGATGAAACGCACGGAGACTCGCGCGACAAGAACCGTCCAGACGCCATTAAGCGCGCACAATCGTCGAATCCCTGGTCGTTATAGTAATTATTAGCGAGCGCGTGCATTCTCGCGACCACATTAGAGTGTGCAAAATCGCCGTTCCACGGCCGCAATGTGGCCGCCCATTCTCGCGCATGCATCTCCGTTACCATTTAATTGAATTAATCTTCCGAGACTGAGTACGGGAAACCGCTTCTGCATCGTCTTCTCTCGCACCGATTCTCTGCTAACGGTGCTCCATCACGTCGAAATTTTGCAATTTTCACGTGTTTCGATGTTGAAATTGTATAGTCTGTTTGGAGGAGAAATTAAAGCTTTGTTTTTTTGTTGATAGAATTTTGAAAGAAATTCCCAAGTCCCTTTGAACTTTGTTATAAATTCTAAAATAATTAATTGGAATACATTGTACCAATATATAGCAACTACAAAAGGTACTTGCATATTATGATATTTATTATAGCATTCACGTATTGATTAATCCGATTCAAGTATAGCAAGTTTCGTGTTACGTAGTAGTACTTTCGTATAAATCATTCAATTTCATTTCGCTTGTATCAAACTGTTTCACTTAATATTGGTATTTAATTTCCTCACCAGTTTCCATAAGATTGCATGAGTTTTATAAATGGTTCTATAAATTACTGTCAGATTTTAGTCGCACTTTTCTATCGAATACACTCAAAATATTTTCAAAAAGACGAATTAAGATATTACGGGGTTAACATGAAGTTGTTCAATTTATTGCGTTTCCACAACTTCGTCTAACAATTTCTATTACATTTTCATCTATATTTTCTCGCACGGATCTACAATACTGATCGATGAACCCTTTCCTGATAGTAATCTGTCGCGTTCCATACGAAATCATCGTGTGTCTTAATATCTACGAAATCATATCCACTTTATTTTATTTCGCAGTATGATAAAAACTAATCAAAGTTGATGTCCTTCGATGCAATCGCGCGATAACCAACATAATCTATAAATACCTGCAAGTCCTATATTCCAAATCAGATCGACCTATTTTCCATTTGAGCGCGACAATGCACGTCGATAAGAGCTTATGATTGTAATCTGTGCCGCCATCAAGGACCGATTTCTACGTAAACAAATCAAGCTCTCGTACACTGTTTAATACGACGTAATCGTCCCGATCGGATCATCGGCGTAATGAAAGTCTTTTTTCATTACGTGAAAGCGACGTCCTTTTATCTGGCTCCATCGTATCAGGATGAAGTGGCGGCCATCAAATCAAATTGCATTATCGATCGCGAAGGGGCTGGAATCGGTCAGTTTTATTAGGCGACATCGTAAAGCTCCGAGATACGGGAGACGTGAAACCATGCCAACCGGATGAGGACTAAGTTAATCGTCGAACCATTATAACCTGACACGCGAATAAGCATTTGCCAACAATATTAATGAACATGGTTCGCTCTGTTCTACCTCGATACGATCATTTGTCTTCCCTGTACCGTTGTTTAATTTAAAAAATGAACTATATCGTTTATCTCTTTCGTATGAAACGGTATCAGTGACTAAACGATACATTATCAAAACTATTAAATCACAATTCAAACACATCGTATCAATATATAATATATTCGCTAAAGATTAATTTTAAAGACCAAAGAGTGTATGTTTATTAATTTAATGTATTCATCTCACAATCAGATCTCTTTAAATTCTATTATAAATTATTAATAAAATAATTGATTCGAAGATATTGTATCGATATATTTTCTGAAAGCGGAAAAGCTGCTCTTAAAATATTTTACCCTTCTGTTACTTGAAAGTAAATTCTCGAATCTTGATGAACCGTATTCTTTAGCTGAAACAAATTTCTGTAATCAAAGCAGGATACACTTTGCTAAAATTCTTCATAAATTACGCATATCTATTAATAGGAATTATTTGAAATAAAACTCTCAAATTTCCGTAAAGGCTATTATTTTGAGTCAAACAAGTTCTAGAGCCAAAATAAATAAAACAAATAAATTACAGAATTTTATTACCCTTTTATGTAAGACTCTTAAATTTAACTTACCTGAAACTTTACCTCTAACTCAACTACTAACTTTACCTCAAACTTAATAAAGCCAAATTAAAATACTCGCTTAAAACGCGTCATGAGCTACAGAAATCTATTTTGTACCACTTGTAGTTAAATTCTCGAATCTCCAAACAAGTTTCTAAAACCGATAATCCCCATTTCTAATTTCTACGGACCAAGAAAGGAGAAAGAAAGGGAGAGAGGGGAAAAATCTTGTGAAAAAGCGTAAGACCAAAGGAAAGCTATCGTTGACCAATTACCAGAGGGACGGTGTATCGGTGTAATTCTCGGTGGTTAGTGTATTTACCCTCAGCTTAAACTGCGATTTACAACATTTGGGTCCGGTCTCGAGGGCGAATCGATACAGCGACTTCGGTAATTGTGCCGATCGATTTCCCAGTGTTCACCGTTGGCTAAGCGCGCCTCTCCGTGTGCCGTAAGGAGCTTAACCGTCGAGCTAGTGTAACATTATCAAATTAATCCTTTCGGTAAGCGAGCGCCGCCGCAGAATTTCCGATTCTCGCTCGAAGCATCGTCGAACACAAACGGTTCGGGCCAACCGTGGAGAATAATTCTGGCCCCCGGCCAGTCCTGCATTGCCAAGGATCGCATTTTATATGCTCACTTTGCGCGTTTCTCGACGTAGCCTGTTATGAAGAGGCCGGAAATCGGTGCTTTGGCAAGTTTTGTTTGTTCGGTAAATTGGAGTAACGCCGGTTATGGGAAGAGTGTTTAGGATGCCCCCGTAATTTTTAGTTTCGTCATATGGACCAAGATTTTATCGTTTCTAAAGACTTGATTACCTTTAAGGATAATTAGAATCATCACACAGAGCATCGATTATTGGAATATCAATTAGGACATTTTAAGGGGCAGAAAGTGAAAAAAGTCGTAAAATATCATCCAAATGTGTTTGTTTCAATTTGATAGTAATACTTATTAGGAAGTTAACTTAGAATAGTTTGTATCATGATTAATTTGAATAATCAAACTTCGATACTACCAGCTATTTATATTATTACTCGTTAGATTAACAAAAATGAAAAATGGAGAACGCTAATAAATTTTACTGTAAGTAAAATCTCTAACGTAGTTCTACAATAAAATAACTATAGAAACTAAGAGCAGTGAAAGAGATTCAATTTGTATTAAATATGTTCCAATATTTAAATTCATACACAGCAAGTGTCTTAATACTTATGGTATTATACTTATCTATGAAACTATTACCTACAAAGTCGCTCAGTAACTATGGATCAAAATTTAAAAAAATCCTTCGTATTTGTCACAACCTTTCAACATCATTGAACCCATCACACCTATGTTTTCTTGCCGGATTATCATTTTTCACTATCGGGGACATGCAAGCAAACAGGGCTCGACCGATAACACGACGTTTGTCCAAAGACAATAACAACGTTACGATTGACTATATTCACTCACGACGAAGAAACTCGTCCCCATTATTCTGTTCTAGATAAAAACCGACAACAGCCGGAACAATAAGCGTTGTTTCCGGTGGAAAGTCGTGGGGGTCACTCGTGACCAAGTGGCAGAACATTATCGGCGATCTTCGTGTCACGACGGCCCCGGTTACTTATGAATCCTATGTTCGCGTGTAGCCTGAAGAATAGAACGAGGGGGAAAGCGAGCCGCCTTCTTCGACGAAGATGCGTTCGAACGATAGAAAATCGCCCGAGGCCTTCCAACAGTGCACAACGATGCTTCATCGCCAGGGAATTGCATTACGAATGAACGACCTTTTGAATGTAATTGCTGGAAGAGCTTCGTCTTGTCAATGGCAGACGGGGTGATGTATGACCGTTTCTCAATGGCTCATTGTTGTAGTAAGATGGAATCGTATGGGCGTCATTTTGAAAGTCCTTAAATATTTATGTACGTACGTCGTGATAGATTTAGACATATAGTTTGTATAGAATAGCCTGTAGTCTCCGTATACTAAAATATACAGAATTGGATTATTAGTATATTATACCGAAAAGTATAGAATTAATATATTAGTGTAGCCTACATTCTCTATAGATACATTAAAAAACGAAGAATCGGATTATTAGAAAATTATTCATCGATAGATGCTAATCAAAAATTAAAATGTTATTTATTAAAAATTAATAGATGTTTTGATTTAGATAACTAGCGATCGTTGGATGTAAATTAGTTTAGTTAGCTAGTTCGAGCAATAAAGTTGAAAAATTGTGCGAAGAAATTTGTAATATATAGTTTTATATCAAGTTTCATTTAACTGGTAAATCATAACCAAATAACAGACTTGTAAATTAAATTCAGTTCGATCAGAATTAATTCATTGGTCTTGTAATTTCCAGAGATGCTCAGAAATCGTTAGAAGATACTAATTCGTTCTGGCATCGATTAATTCAGGCGAACGATTAATCCTGGGGACCAACGTCGTCATGTCATAAACTATAGACGAGCGGAAATCGGCGTGGAAAGCGCACCCAGGAAACGATCCTGGTTGCGGCGCACGATCACGGTCGTCCAGCAGCGCAATTACTTAATGGACTATGAAAATCGATCCGCATCGGGGCTGCTTCGAAACACGCACTCACGGCTAATAAAACCAACGGTTACTTGGCTTTCGACGTCTAGGGATGCGGATTGATTGCATTACGCGCAGTGTGATGATATCTGCCGTTATGAAGTACCAAGAAGTATAGAAACCCGCACAATGCGCTATAAGTAGACAGTGTAAAAAATAGAAAATAGTAAAAAGATGCACAAGAAATACAAGAGTCCAAGCAATGTTGAAAAGGGAGAAGAAAAGTGCAGCGGAAAAGTGAAATAGATAAATAAAAAAGAAAGTAAAAGAACAAGAAGAAGTAAAAAAATTAATAGAGAAACATAGTATCATAGGAGTTAGAACTGATATGAAAAAAAGGAAAGCGAACAAAGATTCAAGCAATCAAGAAAGAATATCAAAGAGATCTGTGTGTTTCGAATAATAATAAAAAAACGAAAAGCAGCAAACAAAATTAGAAAAGAACGGACAAAACAGAAATAGAAGATAGAATACTGAAAAAGGAAAAAGGGAGAATCTGTTGAAAATAGGAAGAAATCAAAGGGGATCAGAAAAATAGGTTACACGAAGGGGGGGGGCGGAACGAGGGAACGAGGAAAATTCTGAATGTTCGGACACGTGCAAACGCGAATAGACGTAGCGGGCATCGATCCATAATTCATGGTACGATTGTGTGGCGAATAATCAGCGAGCCGGGGCGGGGTCACGCGATGCATAAAATCCACGTGAAAAAGATGCGCATGCATCTCTATGGTTACGTGAATTGTGAGCGTGGCTTGTGTACAACGTTGAGAGAAATGGAGGTAAACAATATCGTAACGGATATCGAGGGTCTCACGACGGAATTTCGCAGGAAATTGCCGAGAAGCCGGAAGAAATTGCGGTGAAATCACGAGCTCGGTCAAGAATCGGGAGACCGGTTTACCAACGTCGATTGCTCAAGATAGCCAAAAGGCAATCAGAGTTGCTTTACACGTTACCGATAGGGGATGTGTTAGTGGAAATATGCCGAATTTGTGCACGTGCTTTCCTCTTCGTCCGTTTTCAAAGCGATGTCAAAACTTCGCTTCGGGGCAATACTGCACGAGGTTTAGGAAATGATAGCACGAGGCATGTTAAATGGTACTTTAGAGATTCACGGTTGGACATTTGGAGGAATGGATTTTGCACGTTCGGACGACGTTAAATGACTGATGTAATGACTCTTCTTTGACGTGTATCTGGAGGGATTGTATATAATATACGCAACTGAAAAGCTGTTTAAATTTTATAATTTGAACAGGATACCTTTTGTATAATAATTATTGGGTAAAAGGAAGTAAGAGATAATTGTTATTAAACTATTATGTAAGCTTTTACTTTATTCAATTTTTTAAACTAATTTCAGTCATATCTCATTCCGTATTGGTTTATTCAATCACGCTATGGCAACTGAAATATATCTTATACCTCATTTTGAATTAATCTTCCAAAACGATTAAATTATTTCATTCCAAAAGGAACTTCATGACGAATCATCCTCTAGCTTTACTTTTAAACGTACCTTTTAAAAAACTACAAAACAGCTTATGAGCGGAGTTACTTTCCACGAAATCCTAATTCTTCGGAAATCTTCCTCGTCGTCACTTTCTACAGTGGCATCCGCTTTAACAGCGAAGATCCGTGTACAGAGAAGGAGAGAGAAAGATACAGAGAGGACGAGTAGATGAAAAAGCGGGCCAGAGGCACGAAAAAGGCGTATCGAGGCCGTGGCACGGGTGTGCTGGGGCTGAATCTCCCGCTGGCCCGGCCCAGAATCCCAGAACAACGCGTTACCGACGTCCTGGGACATTTCCCGGATTTTTCAATCGATATTGCGACGAGTCCCGTGACGTCACGGGAGTAGCCGTGACGCCTACGTGGCGGCCACGCACGCGCGCTGTCTCACTGGGTTAATAGGTTAGGTTATCGATCAGCGAGACATCCGACAACACACAGACCACCCCTCGATTCAATTCGACCCACCCTTGGCACACCGACTGGCCCACCAACCCACCATCCTTTAACCATCCCTATGACCCAGCGTCCTACGCAGCTCCACCTTTCCCTTCCAACGTGGAAGGGCGAGTATTTCTTCTCTTTCGTCCGCTCGCGATGGCTTCTTCGATCGCCCCCTAGATTCTCTATGCACCCTTTGTTCGAATATTTATGTTACACAGGAATATTTGGACGTTGTACGTGCACGTAGTACACTGGAGAGAAATTAGGGTATGACATTAGGGAATTGGGTTCTGGACTGAATTTTGTATCGTTCTGATGTTCCCTACGCACCCTTTGTTTGAAAATTTATGTTGGAAGGGGTGACTTTTGATCGAAGAAAACTGAGCAGCTTTTTTTAAAAAGCCCTAATAATGATATGTATATATTATATGTATATACGAATAGACACTACTTAATTAAAAATTGCATAAGTTGTGTACTTTGGTACAAAGACGTTATTTGAATATTTATCAGATGTGTTACATGTTTGCAGTTTAAATTACAATATAGCGGAAGAAATTTCTCCTATTCAAGACTACAGTAGGTCACGAAAAGAATCTCATTTGAAATGATAAACTTCAGACGGGTGCGTACATGCTTCAGGACATATGAAAAATTTGCTTATTTTCACATTCATTTCATTTTATTTAAATATGAAGCGTATAATTTTGATACTTCTTATGTTATTGCAATATCTTGTATACGATCCTTTATTTTTTGAAACATATATGCGATAAACATTCAAATAATGTTTTTGTATCAAAGTACACACGTCATAAAACTTTCAATTAAGTAGTGTCCGTAAATAAGTCCGTAAGTCTATGGCAAATATTTAAAAAAAGGCTTTAAGATTTGATGTTCATCATTATTCACTGAGAAGAGTAAAAAAAAGTCAACATAAATTTCAAAATTAATTCTTCCAATATTATATCATATTTATGAACACTATATCAGTTCTAATTAATGTGAAATAGCAATTAAATTGAATAGTGAGTTGAATTTCGTATTAATGTTCTCTCTGCTCCCTTTGTTTGCACATTTATGTTAAAGGGTTGTTTGCAGCATCACAGTTTAATATTTTGTATGCACCCCTTATTAGAATTAATTGTGTTAAGAGAATATTGAGAAATTGTACGCGAGTATAGTCGATTGGGGAAAATTAATTTGATTGGGGGATTAGGAAATGAAATTGCTAGTGCTTTTATTGGCTTATTGTGATATCGGGACTTAAGGTCGTTAAATAAACAACATTGATCGTTCGGTGATCACAGCCTGCGTCTTCCTGCTGTTTTCTTCTTGTTTACGACTATTGCCTGCCCAGCGCGCTTCTAAAATATATGTACGAGCGCAAGGGAATTGGAATAGGTTCAGCAGAATGATAGTACAAAATGGTGTATGCTTCGCGGTTTCAATATACCCTTCAGAGATTGCAAAAATATGTATTTAATCGCAAAATTAAATAAAAATACAGTTTCAAAGGAATGTTAACGTTGTTCTACAAATAAATATTAAAACGAGATTTCTATTTCTCCCTTGTGGATTTCTTATGAGTTCACTCTATTTGCACCACAATTCAGACATTAAAATTCTGAATCGGTCAAAGAAGTGAATATTTGAACAATAGACCTACTAAACCAATCAAAAGATGTGGTATCAGATTTTTTGTTTTTGCCATTACTAAGAACATGCAAATGTTTTTGGTAATATTAACGTTTATTTTTACTAACCTAGGAACATAATTACATATACTACTATTGTTATATCGCTTTAATTCTTTAATTTACTATGTATAACACATTGAGTTAGATATAATAATAAATGTGGCCAGTTCTAGCGTTAAACAAATTCTGCGATAATCATCGTAGATTAAGAACAGAATTTATGTGTTACATGTTTGAAAATATTTTTAATATAATACTAAGCGTACCTTCCATCAATACTTCCCTCTACAAATTCAACAAAAACTAATTTTACGTGTTATTTCCGATAAAGGGAAGAATACAGAATTTCGCATAGAAAAGGATAAAAATCGATCACCATTTTCACCCTCCAGATCCAGTCACTTACTGACTCGTGCCTCGTTGAATCTCAATCCCAAACAAACCTTCGCGCGAATAGCGAGAAAATTCGATTCCTTGGAGAAACAACGGTAGAACGTAGACGAGGCGATTGGTTAAGTATCGATGGGCTACGATAATTCAGTGGCCGTCCATATGATCGTAAAACGATACTTATTGCTACTCGAATCCGTCCAATAAAAGCGTAATAATGACGTGATGGCTGCGTTTCCTTTTCGTTTCGCCGTAAACAATTACCGAAACGAAATTTACGAGCTCGATAAAAGAGCTAGTAAGAAAGATGAAGTCGACACGGCGAATTCGTGCAGCTGCGAGAGACGTTTCTCGTCGGTTTACTTTTCAGTATCCGAACGTATCACGAAATAATAACTGGCCGAAATGGTGTAATGGGCTTTGATATACGGTATCAAAGGTTCGTAAAAGGTACCGGCGAGAAAAATGCCCGACGATTCGAGCTAAAAGAAGGGTTCTTTCCTTTGAATCATGAGGCGTACACGTATGGTTTTTGTTGACCCATGGTGGAGATATTTTTTGGGTCTGTTGATTTTCATCTCACACGAAAAAAAATAATTGATTGGACGTTGTACTTACCTAATGCTTTTATTACTATCTATTCTGATTTATTACCATAATGTATTATGCAAAAGAAAGAAAATAATGAGATATTGTACACAAATGTTATTAGGGATAGACCATAGACTATGAGATAAACGATAAAGAGGGAATAAAAATTTGTGGTAAAGGTAATTCTTGCGGAAAAGACGCGTTTTATCAACGTGAAGTTACGACATAATATATTTAACGAAGCTTTCTCGCTGTCAATATTTGAATCTGCAATCCTTTCTTCAGCCATGGTGGAAAACGCAGAAAGAACTTCTAGAACGTTATTTGTACCGCTAAAAAGTGATCGTATTTTTAAAAGAAGGAAAAACGCAATGTTAAAGTAACACCACGGAGTAGCGTAATTTATTTCTCTCGGCGAAAAAGAAAAGTAGGCCACAGAGAATCGTTCGATATTATCAACGCTCTGCTATTTGCCTTTATTAAAGGGAATTTATTAATTTTTTCCTAAAAATATAGAAGCTTTGAGTGAAGAACGAAGTATAATAATTATACTGCGCATACTGAAAAATATCAGGAAGAGTATGAGCGATAATCAATACGAGAAGAAGAAATACAAATTAACATCTATTTGTTAATGTTAATGAACATTACTATTATACATAATTGTCAATGTTAATACACTATTATTTCAAGCATCGAATTTAAAAGCAAAAGGAATCTAAGTAAAACGACTTAGCGAATCTTCTGACGATACTATGAAATCTTCATCGCCGAGGCAAATTTCTGAGAAACTGTATAAAATATCTCGTTATGCATATTAGATTTAAGACCATAATTGGTTAGTATTTTTTTTACTTGAAGTCTGATATGCCTTCGAATTATGATATAAGAAATATACAATTTCATTTGAAAAAAACAAAGTTGACTTTGAAAAAGGAAAAGTCGATACTCCATTCTTCGTCATACGTGAAACCATGAAATTTTCGTATACAAAAACTGCTTTACCAAACACATAATTTAGCTATTTAAGGCGCGCGAGTTACATGAATCATCCCGCATACACATACAATTCACTTACGTTTCTCAAATGCATTAAAAAGACGAAAGAATAAAATGTATGGAGAAATGTTGAGAGATTCTAATTTATTGACTAGAATCTATATTTCACATAATTATAATAATACTGTAGAACTGTCTACGTTCTAAACATTTATGAATGAAAGTCCACATCTCGATTCACATATCAAAAATGTACCAAACCATGTCTCCACTTGACTTCATTCAATCGAACGAGAAATCAAAAAATTATTCCAATTCGACCCCCCCCCTCAAAAAAAAAAAATCTTGATTGAAGGGGGTTGAAGGCAAAGAGACGAGGCTAGACAGAACGAGGGCTGAAATAAAGTTACCCTGAAATCGGTCGGCTCGCTTTCCATTCTGAAGAGCTCCTCTCGATCGAAGGAACCGCCACCGCGGAGAATTATCCAACGACTCGATTCCCCGCAGAATTATTCGGGGGAATCGAGCCGAGATAATTTCGCCGATTGAATTTTTCATCGGTTGGATCGTTCGAGCGAATTGTTCGAGGATGGCAAGGCGGCCATTTAAGGGATGATTCGCATCGAAGCCTGTTGATCCTTCCTTTACGTCGTGGAATTGCATTTCTCACGGCACTTTGGCCGCATCCTTCTTCGATGATAGATCGCCTCTCAGCCTCCTATGGACTTCAGTTAAATCGAGTTTGCGAGAAATATCAAT
Source organism: Bombus vancouverensis nearcticus (assembly GCF_051014615.1). Taxonomy (NCBI): domain Eukaryota; kingdom Metazoa; phylum Arthropoda; class Insecta; order Hymenoptera; family Apidae; genus Bombus; species Bombus vancouverensis. The sequence goes on along the minus strand of NC_134913.1, from coordinate 9,763,584 downwards.
GTTGTTTATACCTATGCCTGCTTTTCTCGAGAAGCGACGTTCATGGATAGAATAGAGAAAGAGAGAAAGAGAGAGAGAGAGAGAGAGAAAGCTGGCAGGAATTCCAACCAATTTTCGGGCTTTGCAACGAAATATGGGAATGTCAGAAAGGCATTGTTCTATGTAGATTTCATTTTGTAAATATTGAGCGTCCTATAAAATAATAATCTGTTCTCGAGACGAAAAGCAATAATACAAGTAGAGAAAACAATAAAGTTGATTTTTCTATTTTATTTTTGTAACTAAAGTCGGTGTTTGGAATAGTTTGAATAAATATCTCGTCATTTCAAAGATAGCTATCTTTTCCTTATAATTTGGTTTCTTTAGTGTAATCGCTTTCCACTTTGACTAATTGCAAGTATTGAAATTTGAGAGTATGGGAATCGCTTTAGTCGAATGTACAGAAAATTTATGTGTTCGACCTAAAGTTTCCATGAATTTCAATTTTATTCCAAACTGTTGCACAGTTTCATAAATGTATAATTCTTTGTCGTAGTTGCATAATACTTCGTAACAATTTGTAGTTCTATTGAAATAACATTCTCGAGAATTGAACGTGCAGGTATTGTGTCAGCTTCTCTCAGCTACATGTAACGCATTTACTTCGAATTCTTACGAAGTTTTCAATTTCGCTTTTCGATCCAATTCTACGCCCGGAAAACGCGAACTGTGCCTTTCAATTTTGTTCCACGTTGTCGCGATTTCCCCGGAGCCCTGTGGCTGATTCAACAAGATGATGACGTGATTTTCGCAAGAAAACCCTTGAAATTGCGTAAACAAGTGCAAGACATGACGTTGCTCACGAGTCAAGGGTCACACGCCAGAAATACTCTGGAGAGCGAACCAAGGTACATGCTAAGTTTTATTCTCGTCTGTCCCGTTCGAGCCCAGCAATAGGTTCGAAAATATCGTTGAAACACGTCTCTGTAGAAAGTTAGAACTTTTATTTATTTTGTGATTTACGATACCTTGAGCAAATTTTCGAATAAAGATAATTTTAAATACATGACAATAAACTACAGATTATGAGGTAATAAATTTTATTTTCGAAACTGGAGTTACTGTTAGTGCATTTACGTGTTTAACGTTCCTATATCATTCGAAATATATAGCTATAATTTTGAATCACTATCTTCCCCTTCCAGCATTCTTCCAATCGTTTTTCTTTTTTTATTGTTATTTTCACTATGTTAATACTAAAATTTGTCTATAATATCAAATTAACGTAGTAATATTTCGATATTAAATTTTTAATACCAAAATAATATTGTTTCTAATATTATATAATCACTATCTTCTTTAATTATTACTAAATCCTGTAATAAGATGTAGATATTAATACTTCTTACCGTTAAAATATTTTTTGATATGTTACCAACTTTTTTGCACAATTATAGCCGAATGTTTTAAAGAACGAATGTATTTATACGAATTTACATCTGTTGCATATAAATGTTGCGAAATTCTTGAATAGCGATCACGCGTTAAAGTTATTCCCATCGCTGGTGGTATATGTCACAGCGAAAACAAACAGCTGCGACTGATAATTACATTCCTGTGAGGAATTTGAAAATACGTTTTCCGCTGTTGGCTATTCCGCTTTGACGCGAAAGATCGAGTTACAACGACGCTCTTCCTCTCGAAGTTTCTGTCTTTGAGAAAACGAGAACGTTTCTTGCCTGCCGGATTACAGTTGTCGGGCCATTTCCGCGGTAATGGGAGTAACTTTCTTTCTCAAAGGTTTTGTTCATCTTTGTTTAATGATTGTTATTTCAGTCTTAATACGTCTCAGTATCCATACCCTTTGGGGATTTTAAGCTGTCTTCTTCGGTTCGCAGAATGAGATGACATGTTTACTTAACGAGCGTCGTCCCTTCTTTCCATATCGATTTCTCAATCATTTATTCGCTATTACGACAAATTAGAGGGTGCTTAGAGTTAAATTAGCAAAGATAGAATTTTCAAATAATAATCTCGAAGAATTTCTTCCAAAATTCCTTTAATATGTAAATTTTCAGGTCCTGGAATGTTATCTTTTTTATATACTTCTGTAGTAAATTTGATAAAGAAAACAGCATGATTCCATTATCATTTTAATTATTTGTATTTTTCTACATAATTTTAAGTAATAAATTACTTCTCAAATTAAGCAACTTTCGTCGTAGAGGACCGATGACACCTAAACAAGCAAACGATCACGCGCGGCAATCTCGGGTCCAAATCCAACTAACCGAATCCCATATGGTCTAGTAAATGCTAAAATCCCGGATAACCATCGGGATAGCGATCCTGTTTGTCACAGAATTTGATCAAATCAAACCTATTCCTCGGAATCTCGCCGAGGGAAGAGAGAAAAAAGAAGTGACTTCCTGTGTTCTCGAGGGGACAAATATAAGCCAAAAAGCAAGTGGAGACGCGTGCAGGGAACAGGGCGGAGTCCCGGTCGATATCAACGCGGCCTCTGGCCCGTTTATTCCCGCGGGAACAGACACGAAAATTATATCGTCGTCTGCCGCTTATGAAAACAACGCCGTAAAACACCGCGACGACCTCGTGCCACGGTGTCGGTCGTTTTGTAGAAAGCCACGCCATTTTAACCCTGACCGAGTGTTTGCCTTGCTCCTTGTGTTCCTCCATCTAATTTTCAACCACGTCCGAAGAGCATGTAAACGATATTTTTTGTTGGATATGTAAGGTGTTAGGGAATGAGTAGTTGTGATAGTTAAAACGACGATTTTACATGCGAAGGTAAACTCAAAATATAGAATGAAATTTGCTCGGGAGACGGTAATTCTTGGGGGAGATTGAATTAAAAAATGACAGTCATTCACCATATGATGATTAATAATTTATAATCGGTTAAGGGATGGTTTTACGTGTGAGGGTAAATTGGAAATAAAGAATTTATATGAGAAGGTAGATTTTGTGGAAAATCTTTTTGTTAGAGTGCGGATGTTTATGCGAATTCATAATATCACGGCTATAATAAATATTAATCGTTAGGAATTTTTAACTTAAAAGCTTCTGCTAAACGAGAATTGACTTAGAACAGCGCAAAGAAAACAAATGAGAAAAGTGGAAGAGGCAGTTAAGGAAAGTTATAGTAACATGAGGAATAAATACCTCTGAAAACGATTAACCTATAAATGCTTGGGAAGAAAATTGGTTGAGAAAAGTAGTGGAAGACAGATTTCAAGTTAACTTTTTCCATCCACTCAGCCTTCCTTATATCGATCTTCAGAACCATGAAGCAGCGCAAATAATTGCGCAAAAAGGTTAAGTTAAAAAACCTATTAAATTTCCAATACCCACACTTTGCACTTACCTGTCAAGCACATCTACATCCTCGCCATCCTCCAACGCTCTTCAATAACACTACGCTAAGCGTATACACGAAACCATTTAAATTTGCAACATTTACGTTTATACTTATCCTCGAAACGCTCTTCAACGTTCGTTCACTCTCTCGAAAATATGTACATATTTTCCAATATCTCGACTTGCCGCGTACTTTCCCCGGGCGCGCAATATTTTAATAGGTTCGCCTTCCGACGAATCCGCGCGCACGACCTGGAAAAATCGATCCCTTTATAGCGGTTTTCGCCGGCTCTCGAGATTTTTCACGAGAGACCCGTAAACCTGCTTTGAGAGGCTCGCTCGATTTGGCGTGACGTATGAAGGAAGACAAGCACTGAGCTCCCAGAAGAGCGCCGACAATTTATCTCGCGTCGTTACGATTCCTCGTGAAAATTGGCTACCGCCTTACAAGGGTCACACCTGGTGGACAGCGGAGAAACTCGCGAGGTAAACGAGGCGATGGAAAGAATGTAGTAACATAGGGTTATTTCAGTTACCGAAGTTTCAACGTCTTAAAATTCAATCTGCAACTTTATATTTTAATAAAACGAGGGAACAATGAGAAAATGTCGTGTATTTTAAATGCAGCAAGGGAAAATGTTAAGAACGAGAGAATAATTCGAAGAAATCTAGGGTAGGGTTACTTGAGTCAGAGAGGAGGACTTATATAGACATTAATGAAACTAGCGATAAAATAACTTCCAAAAATAAAGTAATATACACATGCTATTGAATTAGGATAAGTGTAACCGAGAATATTAACATTAGTTGAACAAATTTTCCTTTCTATGAGTAGATGTTACATTCTCATAGGAAACTATAGTCTTCAAGCTGTCAATCTAAGTACACGATATATTTCGCTATATTTCACTATTATATTCGTCGATGATGATCATTAAACCGCAGTTGTATACTAATGACACCTCATAATATATAACAAGTTTGATTATTCTATGCAAATTTTGAAATTGAATTTTAAGATGTTTAGGCTTAAATAACCCTACTTGACTATATTTTCTTGTGGAAAATTGTACGAAATTAACAACCGCATGAATATCTTCGAAGAAATTGGATACTTGCAAAATACTAGATTGTCGCGAGGCCGTAAATTGTTAATAGGATGGGATTAATTACGCGAAAATCGCACAAAACTGTACTATCGTACATTTAGCAAACTATTACAAAGTACTGTAAATTTAGTTAATTACAATGGTAGACACGTGAAATGCAGTTTAACTAGCGCACCCCGACATATAATGCACGCCGAAAATTAACCCCTTCACAAACTGCATAAATTAAAATATAATTTCTCCATCTGACCACGCGGAACAGTTCATTCTCATTTGTCCTACGTTTCCCCCTCAACAAACGAATTTTAGAAATCTGAGAAAAAACTTGAAAATCTTCGCCTCATCAGTTGGAACGAATACGATAATACGGTATAACAAAAGAAATATTAAATTATAATATTAGGTCGTCCGAAAAATTTCTTTCGTTTTATAAGGAAATAATAGATACACAACATTTTTCGTTTTATATTATTTTATCGAATTACGTATGATCCATTTCGTTTTATCAAGATAAAGATCACAACGTTCGACAGATTAGGTTTCATGTTTGTATAAAGATGTGTCTGTAAAAGAAAGACACTTTTCGGACAACCTAATACAAATATTATACCAATACAGTTAAATTTTATTGTATTATTTACATGCATTTATACTAAAGATGTTATTAAAACACTAAAAGTCTTCTTATTTAGCAAAGCAAGAGCGACATTCAGAAATAAAAATTCCAATACACGAGAGTTAAAATAACAAAATGCAATATAAATATAAAAATTAATCTCGCTATTTTCAGATAAGTATTTAATACACAGAACGTTAAAAAATCTTAACATCCTCATTATTATCTTCAAAGACAATCAGATGATCTATAATCCCTTAAACGACAGGAACATAAACTTTTTCCTTGTGGAGCACATAAAATATGAATTTAACGATAACTATTACCCGACATTCAGCATGTCGTAAAGGAAAATTTTGCGCTGTGGAACGCGAATAGTCGTAGCCATTGATTTTACGGATCAGCAATTGGAGCGCAACAGCTTATGACGCTGGGAATCTTGGTAGCTGTTTCGCGATTGCATCCAGTATTTTCGTGCAGTCTGCAGCGCACGTTATTCGCCCGATAATCTTACAGAAATCCCGACGAATCGGAACGGCGAAATGTTTCGCGAGCGAGCAACTGAAAATTTCGTATCGTGCATCGTATGCCAGCCGCGTCGATGTGATTGCGATATCGAACGATAATCGCGACGCGTTCCATCGGAATTTCGATGCAATCACCAGGCCTGGCTTCGTTCAGCTTCGATATCGATACGAACGATAGTTAGCTTTTAGAAGTCATTCGGTTGCTCGAACATAGCGTGAATTTTACAGCAGGATAGAAGAAATTTATTCACGTTAATATCAAAAGGACGAAATGCTTGCGACATGAAAATTTTTACGCACGTGCACATATTTATGGAAGATGTTTAAAAAGATGGAAGCTAGATAAAAAATTACTTTGCCTATTAAATGTTACAGAGTGGGCTATACTTTGGATATTTTATTTGTATCTGCATATTATATTCGTTCTATGCATTTCCTTTTACCTTCAACAGCATAACCAATCAGTAATCTGGCCACGATTTATTTGAACGACTTTGAAATTTGATAAACATTGATTAAAAATAATATTATAATTTTTATTTAACGTACGCACAGTTATAATTATATTATGTGACCCCCAAAGGGAGATTTCAAAGTTCGTTTGAAGTTTGAATTAAAAGAAACACTGAGATAACTATTTAAAATTCAAAGAAAGATATTTTCGAATCAAATTTCCAATTCAATGTTATATACGAGTATATGATTACTTTCCGAATAGATTCCGTATATACATAGAATATATAGGAAGTTATACATATAGGATATATATTCTCTAACAACATTCGATTCGTCCATTCGCCAAATCTTGTTACTCTCATTTTATAGTCAATAACCAACGACCCAAAGATTTATCGTCTGGGTGTCCCTCGTTGGGAAATCGTCGTGCCTCTTATACCGGCGATCTTTTAACACCGTCACGCGCCGCCATAAAATATTCCGCGTCGCGGCAGATACGTATTCGCGACCCTAACTTCCGCCGATATCCGAGTGTCGCGTCGATACGAGGATCCGCAAAGAAAAATTTCAGCTCGGTCCGAAGGGGATGAAAAAACAAGGCTGCGTCATGTATGATTTATCACCGTTACAAACCATCCCCTTCTTCTTCTTAGTCTTCCGTGCCTTTTTGCACCGACTTCTTCTACAACTTTTATTACCCACTTTCGAAGTCACCTCGCGACCTTTAAGATCCTCCGTCACCACGCCGTCTCTCGTCTCTCTTTTATGCCGGAGAATTCTTTTTGTCGATTTCAATGAGCAACCAACTACGTAGAGCGAGAGGGAAGGGGTGGGCAGACAAAGAGAGGGAGAGAAAGTTGCCAGGAGGCATTGGAAAGTTGGAATATTCTTCTTTCGTTCCTAACAGCCTGGCACGAGTTCCACGGAAGATAAAGGGGCTGATGAATGCCCCACCGTCGCGGACCGAGACTTGCGAACTTCCGCAATTATAATTAAACTGCACGGGCCCCGGAAGGGCGGCGCGATAGCATTCATAACTCGTCGTGCAAGACCCTAAATACCTGTTGGGAGTAATTCTATCGGTCTGTTGTCCAGTTCCATTTTTATCACTATGATAATTATCGAAAGTTCTTTAAAGTTCTGCAACGATTAACAGTTTGGAGTGGTTTTGGTCAGACGCAATTTAAAATATTTCGCGATACTTTATATTTCTGTAAAAACTGATCTTATCAAACTGTTGTCTCATTGCTCTTGTTACTTTGATAATTTATTTTCATACATTTTTTTCATTTTTACATTTTTACACATAATTACTTACGAAATTATCCTAAAGTATTTTCATTTAATACCAACAACATTTTTATATCGCAATACATATATTCACCAATCGAGTCTAGCCACGCCTCCACTATCTCCATCCAATTCCATTTCAAGTCCAAATCACAAAACCTGATAAAACTACACGTCCTTAAACTACCCCCAAACTACTATAACCCCCGCAAGCGCTACAACGACAAAACAATTCTCCAGAAAGCTCAAACGATCTCGACTACCTGACCCTCGAGAAATCCCATGGAATCTTATTCGACGAAGGGTTAACAGTTCATTACCAAAGGCCGGTCAACAGGAAAATTTCGTCAGGATTGTGGAAGAGAGTGAATTCCAGGTCGATCGACGGAAATCGTTTTCCGCGACTGAGTCGTGAGTATGCCCGTTTCGTCCCTTGGGAGCTGATGCACTACTACGTGAAAAACACCGGTTTCCACTTTTTTATTTTCACGAACGCGTCCCTGGAAGTGCTCCAGATTTCACGGATCCATCATGTGTACTGTATTTTCTTGGTACGTAGCGTCAGGGATCAAGGAACGTCCAAGCAGCCGATGCAGACGATCGAATTGAATGTATTATCTTCGTCGATAAATTCACTGTTCTTTCTGTTGAGGAAAAGAGGGGAAATAAAATGCTTTGGTAAGGGGCAGGGTGGTAGTTGTTTCTTTAGTCCAGGGGCTAGAAAAGGGGTGGTTGAGAGCTGTTCTGGTTGCGCTGCAGGCGATGATCCGTCACACATATAGGGACATCCATTCTATCTCTGTCTCTATGTGTTCCCTGAGGGCATGTCTATCGGTGGTCACAAATCGCTTCCTTCTCTCGTGACACATCTAATGGTTAATGGATCAACTGGGAATCCCTTTAAGACGTCCCGCAGGAAGGCACGACACCAGATCGATCGGCGTCCACCGAGAAAATTGTTCGCGTATCAATTGTTCTCTGACGAGAAACTGGCACACCGAATTTATGCGGGTTCCGAGATGGTTTGCTAGATGGATTTACTGGATTATGAGTGTACTTTGGAAGGAGATGCATTTCTCCTCGACTGACCAGTTTCAATTTTCCACGCATGTATTTATACCTTTACCTTTTTATACGCTACTATAATCCATTAACCTTGCACGCGCACAGTGTTTATTTTTCATCTTTTTTATTCGATGTAGCGACTTCCAGGCACTTACACTTAAACATTACTTTTCGTTCACGCCATATTCTCAAACACTTAATTCTATCTCTCGCCTTTCTAAAACTTTCTAAACCTAATATTGATCTTCCACGCTTTTTCTTAATTTGTGGACACTCGTCTCACATATTCAAATTCTAAGATTATAGTAGAACTCCATTAACGGAATAGAACACTAAATTCTTTGAATTTCATATACTCCATTTATGCAGCGTTCATGTACAGTCAGTTATATAACTTGAATTCTTTTCTTACCCTCCTACATATCTACGATTTCTCATGCATTTATATAAGAGAATTTAATCGGTAGAATTTCATTTAATCGCACTAACTAAAATTTCATTCCAACAAACCACTGTTATGGAACAAATTCCATACTGTATTTTTATTGAGAATTTTTATTGAAAATATTCAGATGTGATAACAGTGACGATATATTTCCAAGAATCGTCGAAGCTAAGAAACTACAAAAAGGTAAAAATCAGAACAAAACACCGTCAAAGGACACACAAAGATCTCTGTGATACTCAAAATTCAACGTTGCGAAACACAAAACCCGCGTGCTGAATATTCACGACGGGGAGACCGAAAGTGGGAAAGGGTCTCGCTGCGTAATTCCAAACGCTTCTCTCCTGAGCCGCGCGCGCAATCTTATCGACATCGAATTATTCTTCTTCGTGCACGATCTCGAGCGGGTTACCCTGGTTCGTCTGCCGATAAGACGGCGAACGGGCTTCCCCGAAGGACCGAGCCACTTACCAAGGGGCTTTTATATCTCTGTGACGTTGTTTCGTCGAGGGCAATCTCAAGAAAAGCTACGATATCAGTACGCAGCGTCTTCTCCTTGCATCTACAGCTGACGGTGACTTTCTTCCAGAAGAAAACAGGGGACCGTAGCCAGTCTCGTACGAGTCTCCGGGCACCCATCCTTACCAAGAAAGGGCAGAGCAGCGTTTCGAAGGGTGAACGCGGTGCTCTGACAACTTTTGACGAGATTCTACATGTAGTTTTGGATGTATTCGTCGTTGAGTGAAATTGCAGATAGGTAGATGGAAGATGTGACGGGGCTAGAAATTTCTAAATGACATTCATAAATCTGCAGATAGTAGGTTATTTTAGGGATCTATCTCTTGATGAGGTTAAGGCTATTGTGTGTAGGCGTATAGAATGGAAATAATGAATTTCGTGGATTTTGTCTCTAGCTTTGTTAAGAACAATCCTATAAATATTTTAATTACTGGCATAAATATATAAACTAGTATTCACATACAGGAATACTAATTAAAAATTTTCGTTTGTCTGCGACTGTATATTTCCTCAACAATCCACGCAACAACACCTAACATTAATATAATCTTACATTACTATTTTTTGGATATTTAGATCCACTTTCGCAAAAGTAAATAATATTATTCCATAAACAAAAGTTGCAGGTTATAATTAATAAACCTCTTCTTTGTAATGGTACAACTTTACACCGAACAGAATAACCAATTGGTTTGTAATTTGTAAAATTCATATTCTATAACATGATTTAATCTATTATTAGTTTGCTGTTGGTATACAGGAAAATTTATTAATGTTGATAGCTCGTAACTAATTATTAATTCAATCGTGAATTAATTCAAACCTGAACTGCTCATTCTGATAATTACTATGTCTGACCACACACAGCCTAAACTCCTGTCACGAGTCCTATAAAAGCAAAGTAGCGTCAGACTAAGTGGAGATCCTTAAAAATGCCGTCTCCATTAACAAGTACGTTCAAATATCAGCTGTCCACCGGCAACGGCGACTGGTAGCGCTGTTACCGCGAGATATTAGCGAGTAAATTCGAATCGGTCTTCTCAGTAATTGACGTATTAGCGTCGCGATGGTTGAAACCAGCTTCTAAGCGGATTTAGGGAACCAACTAGAACCAGAACAAGATATTCGAGATCAGGCGTTATCAGCAACACGCACGTGCTTGCATGCGACTGTTCACGCAAGAATTTCTTGGAAACAAGCGTGTTGTTTCTCGTGTAAATGTTTGACGTATTATCTAAGTATCTGTATTGGGCAATTAAATACAGGTATCGTCACAACGACGTCTACGAGCGTTGAATGAGTAATCATTGAACACACAGATCTTTCTTTTTATAAAAGCCAACTATGTCAAGTATATTTTAGCATGCAAAGTTTGTCGATAGAGTTATATCGATATCGAGTGTTACATCATTTATTCTGATAATAGCTTGTGATCGCAACACGTAGTACAGACTGTTATTCGTTTTAACTTTTTATTAGTATCGTTCTCTCGTAGGCGATAGCCGAAAGTTTGGGAAGTTATTAAATTAAGCGTATTTTATTATTATAATTTGTATTTGACGTTTATGTAGTACCTATATGGAATAAAACTTACAGTTAAATATCTTGAAATTAGCAGATATACAGATAATTATACTTTTTGCTTCAGTTAGATTTATCAGTTATTTTTAAAAGAATTACATCTTTGGGCTTAACAGATTGCTTTTATCTTTAATTATGTCATATTAAAACCCTCGTACTTAACGGTAAAGTGAAATTAAAATCAGAAAATCAACAAACGTCTCCTCTTCATATTGAAACAAATTCCTATTTAACTTTCATTTCTCTAGCTATGTTGATAAAAGTCTAAATTTGCACAAACATTTACAGTCCAGTAATTACCAACACAGAGTTTACTATACCTCCCCATCACGAGTTTCATTTTCTTCATTCACTACCCGTTATTTGTTTCAATTATCCACTAACTTATCCAATCTGAAACGTTCTCTTTAACCCATAAAATCGCAGAACACTGAAAATTCCGGAGCACGAGTCCGAGTCGACTTTCAGAGATTTTAGAGCTTAGTTTTGCCTAAAAAAGGGATCGCTTGATCGTCGTAGCCTTGGAGCAAGGTCGCTTCGTGAAAGAAACGCGGGCTTTTCCACCCTCCTTCACTTTCGACCCGCAGAGAGGCAAAACGCCGGTTGAGAGGAACAATGGGCTCTCGAGTTTCGACGAGCTGCGCGACGTTTTGCGGTGCCATTTGCTCGAGGGCCATTATTTTTTTTTCAGTTCACCCTTCTTGCCTCTTTCCACGATCCACGGCGTGTTTCTGTTTTCTTTGAGATTCTGATTTACACCAGTATTGGAGTCTCGAACGACTTTTGTCCGTAACGATAACGCCTTACATCGTGATTTGCATAATACGCGAAAGAGCGTTGTAATTCCTTGCACTTTGGCTAACTTTCGCCATATATCATACTTTTGGGCGAGAGCGAAGATAGGAAATGCGGCAGACGTTGCCCTCGTTTCGCGAGGGAAATAGCGCTCGCATTTGCGACATCTTTCAGTCGACTTTCTTATTTTTCCAATTCTGACTTCCAAAGTGTTTGACATCTTATGACAATGCTTAGGAAGATTAAAATCAGTGATTCGCATTAATATTCAGACATTGTTAATATTTTTGCGATATGAAATTTTAGTATTATTTAGTTGATTGTTTTCTATTTTAAAAAAGTGCGTAGAATATATGCTTCAACTAAATACAATATTCGTTTTAATATACTAAGAAACAGTCAACTAGTTACAGCTCACGTCACATTTGTATCAATAGAATCGTTTCGTTGCGCAATGGTTTGAGCAGTCAAGTGATAATTAATGACCTTTACATTCACCTTTGTAATGAAACTGTTTTTTTCAGAGATCTCTTTCTTTGACAGAGAACTCTGAGCCGATATTTCATAAATCATGATTAATTATCAGAGGCAGTTTAATGGGGATGCTTTCTTAATAATCATTCTTTCGTTATCTTACGTTTCATTAACTTCTTTTTAAATCACCACTCACCCTTCCCTAAAAATTCCCTTAATGCACGTTATATAAAATTACGGCAGGTTCAAAGGAAGTTACGTAATATTTCAACATTAAATACTACCAGTGTAAAAATAAAAATGCTCCAAGTTTCTTTCATTTTCTTTAAAAATCACCCGTTTCTAATCTGAAATGTATTTAATATATCTAATATTGCGTTAAATAATTAAATTGCAGGTATACTATGATTCATTTGTATATATAACTTTAACTAACACGATTTTATATATTAGGTTGTCCAAAAAGTTTCTTTCGCTTTATGAGGAAATAATAGACGCACAACGTTTTTGTTTTATATTATTTTGTCTAATTACGTATAATCCATTTTGTTATGTTGAGATAAACACCGTGAAATTTCACAGACTTGGTTTCACGTTTGTACGAAGATGCACTGTTATAAAAAAACACGTTTGCGAAAAAAAAGACACTTTTCGGACAATCTAATATTTTAACAATTTATATGTACCAGCACGCAAATAGAATCGCTCGAAAATTCCTCTATTATCTAGAAAAAATCAAAAAGCTAATTTTTTCCAGTTTCCTAATCTCCAAACACATCCGCCACCTATTTCTGCTTATTAATTTTATACAAAAATAAAATGACACATGCTAATGATAATAACAATAATAACAACAACATAAAATACAAATAATGTGAATCCTAGATATATCCACACAATATTTTAACTCCACTAAAACCAAGAGGAAACTGAAAATAAAGGCATGCGACATCTTTTCCACATCAATATCAAAATCTCTTTCCTTGCATCTTATGAACCGAGCCTTAACGCCACCGGTTATTTTCAATATTATGTTCCGCAATATCTTGCGCAGTTCTTGTTTCCGAAGATTTATGGGACCACAAAGGACAATAAGCTCACCCTATTTTACTATAATATCGTCGACCATTCGTCCGCACGAAAGCGTGGCGATGTTCGATACACAGCGGGAACGCGACGATCGCTCGGAGACTCGACCTGCATTCTGTAAATTTCGCATGGAAATTAAAGTTGTTGCGAAGTTGCACGATGGCGTCGTCAGCCGTTCGAAAACGCCCAGAACTTGCGCGTTCTGCTCGCCACTTTTTCCAACTTTCCGACGTAAAAATGATTCAATGCCAGCTCGCACACCGCAGCCTCGCTGTGCTTCTTCGAAAGTTCTCGAGTTGACGGCGATTCCGGCGTGCCGTTAGTAGCCATTATGGCACTTGTATCGTTTGCCGTTCTTACGATCGCTGGATGAAAGTAATTCACCGTGATATAGTGTAATAGGAGGAGATAAAATTGATGAGAATGTATGATATATAGTTCGGTGAAAATGAATACATTACGAGTGGGATAAATGCCGGGTTTGAGATGTAGTAATTGAGAAGCTTTTTGAAAAGAGGAAAAAAATAAAACGTCTATAACAAATATATATATATGCAGAGAAAAAGAGAGAGAGCGTTTTTTTTTAATTAGGTGCTACGTTTCATTCTCATATTTGTTAATTTATTCTACTACGTGATACGGTTCTATATGTTTCATTTGCATAGTATTCAATTTTTGTAATTACATGAGAGTACTAAATGTTACGAAACATATGATTGGTCCTAATTAGTTAGCACGTAAATGGTACAGTAATTACAATGGTGTACCCAGTACTTTTTATAACCATTTTAGATATTAAATTTCCTAGCCAAATATTTGAAGCATGACATTTTTATTTAGTTTATGAATATATTATATATTAGGTGAAATTATAAACATATTATATAGCGAATTATAGTGTCAAGATATTTCCATCTAACTGTAATCTCAAATTCTTGCAATTTATACGGAACCGAAGACAATATAATATTTCTGTTCGGTGTATCATGTCCGGAAATTTTGTGAAATCGAGGTGAACGCGTCATCGTTGGCCACATCTGAGATGCACGTCTCGAAATATCAAGTATGTTAAACGTGATTTGTCAAATGCAACCTTGACCTCGCTAGCTCTAGGATCGTATGACGATGATGTCTCAATTTTCGACATGGTACAGCAGGACTTGCCGCGACGAACACACAAGGCAAGCCAATCTTCCTCCGAAAAGACGGCCACATTCATGAAAATGTATTGTTTTAGCAATGAGCAGTTCTGCATTTTGGCGTGGATGTTCGGTGATACCTAATCGTGCAATGAGAAAATACTGATATTCAATGTTGAATTTATGTCTCTAAATATCGCTAGATTCTTTTGCAAGATATCAGATCCTGACTATTTTCAGTTATTTCTTCATGTTGCCCTCTTTGCGATTATATTTTGTAATATCAGATATTCTATAAAAATTCAACACACAACAATATATTTATTCATTAAAGTCTCTTCTTATTTCGTACTTAAATGTTAATTTTGTACTCGGTAACTATACCAAACACATGTATTTTTGTATTTTTCATTGAATACTTAGTACTTTTCTTATTTGCTACAAATATTCGTATATTTTAATACATACAATTAATCATAATTAAGATTGTACGATGAAAATGAAATAGTTATATACAACCTCAGATTTTGATTCTAAGTTAACATTAATTTTTTTCGAGGACACCCATAGAATAAATATTCCTATTACTTTCAAAAGATAGTTACTGAACCTGTCAGTTTAGAAAATTCGATAGTATTGGTGTTAGTAAGTTTAGAAATAAGAGAAACCATATTAGGAAGTTATTAAGCATAAAAATCGTAATTCGTCACAAAATAACTTGCTCGACAATCTCATATTGCTTTTCACGCGAAAGAAGGAAAAGAAAAATAGGAGCAAGGAAGCTGCACGCGTAAGGCACAACTACGAGTTATCGATGAAACAACAAGAACTGTTTCGCTGCAACTTCGCCCGAAGCAATCGTTTTCAAACTTCAATGGAGTTTTCCTAGTTCGCGCTTTGGCCTGCCTGCAGAATTTCTCGGCGAACGTTTCCGCCGACAATGGAGGAAAACGAGATTTCGATTTGATTCCGTCCGTCGATCTCCTTGTTTCACGGCTTCTCCACCACCCGTCTGATTTTCATTTCACGCTTTGACACTTAATTTCAGAGTCGCGCGTGCGAATCTGGGTCTCGTCTCTCTTGATTACTCCAGACGCGTGTTCTAGTCTTGTTTCATTATTTAATCTTGAATTTCAACTTTGAATTCTATACTTTTCTAGACAAAATTTATAGAGCTTTCTCATTCTTAAACTTTCTATTAGGTTTTTAATAAATTTGTTGAGGTTGACTGATAGAAGAACGAGTGGATGAATTTGTAATAGAAAAATATATTGAAATAAATAAAGATATAAATATAAATATAATGTATAAGTTTATGCTGATCCAGATCCTCGCTCTCATAGTGTTACAATACAATAGAATCGATAGGGAGCACGTTCATATATTTATAGCAAAAGGACATTACCAAAAAAGTCAACCTTATAGCTAAAGGCTACAAGGAACATAAATAGAAATCTATTTATTAGTTCCTTTGTTCCTAGACCTTGTAACCCAAAACATAATTTATATTCAAGAGCACAATAATATGGACCTCTCCTTATTTAGAATATTTTTGTTTGACTAAATTCTATTTTCTGCGTAATAGTGATCTTCAGGTCACCGATATACAAAAATGAAGATGTACAGTTTTTGTTGAAGTAATTACTTCAACAAAATTGAAAAATATTATTGCAATATGATATCTATTCAGTCTGAGGAGAAATTAGGCATTTGAGTAATGTAAAAGTTTTGTGGATTTATTATCAATCCGTGGAGAATCTTTGTCGTGAATTGTAATAACGATGCAATATTGTGATCATGTACTTGTTACAAATCATCGACGATTTACTTTATGTTTTATTCCTAGATAGATACTTATAAGATGACTTATAAGGGTTCTTCCTCATTTTCTTTCACATCATTCCATCTTGGCTCCAAAATTAAAACGTTCTGAACGACGACATTATAATTACGTTAATAAAATTGTAAGAAAATTAGCAAATCGAATATGTATCGAAACATTCTAAACATATGTTCAGGTGTGAACGTTCGCTGAAAAACGAGCGGCAAAAGGGGGACGGCTCGTAGATTTTTGAAGATGTCAACGACCGCGAATCACCGTTGCGCGGCGTAGGGTCGGAATTAGCAATGTAAATATTCACGTTGTGCCGAGTACAAGCTCCGCATATGTACATAGGTAACAAGATGGGCCTCGGATTCAGAGCAGCCATTGCATAACCAACATCAGACGTAACATCGATGCGCGCCTCTTCGCCTTTCGTATGCAGATAGTCAAAAAATACCTTTACCGGTCCCCGATATCGCTGCTTGGCCCTCTTTCCGGTCGATCTTCTGAAAATGGAACGTGTAAACAGATATCGTTGTCGCAGTTCTTAAATGTTCTAACTCTACGTTTCAAAAAATGTAATTAAGCAATTCATGATATCCATGGATATCCATGATATCCAGTATGATGAAAATTCTTATTCTTAGGAAGCAACAAATATTCAGTTCTTTTAAGTTTTAACTTCACACAATAATATTAAAGACTGAGTTTTCCTACTTTACAAACTAATGGAGATAAAATGATTACGAGCTATAGTGGCATATTATTATATATTATATAATAATATAAAACTGATAAGTATTCTGATAAAGGAAAATACTTGGCCAAAACGAATAAGTACTGTTAAATTCACGTGTGAATTATCAAAAATATATGAAACATAAAAATTAAGCATAATTTCGTTCCCGATTTAAGCTGCAACCAGCGACTATCGGAAAACGAAATTTTTATAACGACGTCAATCCCACGCGATTTTATCATTTACCCTCTGAGTATCCTGCGTGCAACTGTTCTCCTATAATAAAAACGCAACAATGATAACCGAAAAAGAAACAAAATGGAATGATCAAAAGCGCAAAGTAGCGAAAACTTGCTTCGTAGCACGATGTCCAACGAAATGCCAACGAATCAATGCGAAAATTCACCGGTTCGTTCAATTTTCGACGTACGCGCACCGTTAACGCGTTCCGCTGGGCGCATTAAAAAACGACAGAGTGGAAAGGCAAAAAGGGAAAAAGAAAGGAGGAAAAAACGAGTGGAAAAAACAATTTTTTCATATCGCGAAATATCTGCGGCAAAAAAAAAAAAGAGGAGAGTATCGTCCAACAAGCCTGCTCACTTCGGGCCACCGATCCTGACGGAATGTTTTCATCCTCCATCCACGCTTTTTTCCCCATTTTACATTCTGTTTTCTATTTTTGGGGATCTTTTTTGTCGACGAATACCAGCCACCGATTAACATCACCGCGCACGATGAAATTCTCGACGCTCTGTTCGACGGTGGTGAAATTAATAGTCGCGTGGAAATCGCGTATGAAGATAAAGAATGGAAAATCGCCATCCATCTCGTGCCCAATGTTTCAAATTTTCATCAATTATTACAAATTTTTCATTTTCCTCAATTAGAAGGTTAAGCAGCCGACAACAGGAAGAGGCGTGTTAGATGTAGCAACGACACACGTAACATTACAGTAAATACGGTATGCACACTGGCTCGTGAGAACCCTTAACTGGTACGGTAAAATGGAAATATACTGGCTCACGAAAGTACTTGAACTTTTACCACAAAAATTTTTATATCTATGTATGCGTTATATAAAACATTTTGAAATTTCGTTAGTACTGTAGCGAAACACAACTGTCATAATTGTATTGATTAAATCTGAAACCAATCTAATATACAATCATGGACAAAAATAAATAGACAGGTAATGAAAGATAGATATCAATAAAGTTTAATCGAACTAGCACTAATGCTATCTAAGATTTATTTATTTTATATCCTTATAGTATGTAAAATATTTAGTAAATAATTGAAATGGATATTTACATTTTTGTCTAAACAAGCCATATTTAATGTTACTTCATCGATACCTATTTCTATTGTCTGCCCCTTAATTATTTTTCTACGACTGCATTCATTGCAAATATATATATGGCAAAAGAATCAATATACTTACGATAATTACATCTACTATAATGTAGTATTAAAATTGGCATAGTGAATAGTCATCGTAAACAACGAAGGTTGAATACGGTCTCACTAAAAATTAGAGTAAAAAAAGAAAAACAAAGTTAAGGAAGAAGAAAAAATCGTGAGTCGAACTCGGAGGTGTAGACTCACCCCTGGAGACTCGGTTATTGGCAGGCTTGTCCTCACAGACGGCACGCGTCGGCCATCTGTCTCGGCCTGTTTCTTCCGGAAAGTGTAAAAGCCTCGCAAGATCCCAGACCCCGACGCTCTGAGGAAGTTTCTTGCCTCGATACACGAGAGGCTCGATACCCTCGGCTAGGTAGCATGGAATCGGAAGAAGGGGTGGATCTTGTTAGAAGTTGCCCCCGGCAGGATTCATAACGCGGATGTTGGATCTCTGGGTGTGCTCGAGTTGAATGGAAATTGAAGTTTTAATATAGAAGCTGCGTGCGTTTTCGGGAAATAGAGAAACGTGACGACGGGGGAAATTGGAATTTGAAATTTCTAATTTACGTTCTTGTTAGAAGGACGAACAATTCTTGGCTATGGCTGTGAACAATAACCTTCCTTTTGTATTATTGAAAAATTCATGTCACTGCATATTGTTTCTTATTGGACAGAGAAAATATCACTGCATTGAATTTTCGATTAATTATGTTACTGTCGAGATTCCGGAAATCGTATTTCTTAAATGCGTCACAGGTTACGAAGCTCCGTAGCTGAGAATTGAGAATATTCAATAAATTTCAGTGACTGGGAATAGTTTTAGCACAAACGATATTTCACAACGACCAATGTTTTAGTAATTGATGAAATATTCTATATTTTTACAAACGAAACATGTCTATACAAATATAGGAGTTTTATTAATTTGACTTGTTATCAGATAAATCGTAGAATATTCATTTGGATCAATTCAATTCATTATATGAAAATCAACTAAAAATTAGAATAGAAGTGGCCGAAGAGAAATGAAATTTTTGAATCATGCAATTATTGACGGAAAAAAGCAAAAGGACAAAGAAAAGTACAAAAGTTGGAGGCAACTCGAAACATCTGCTACGATTACACTCGTACAATTATCCTATGCAATCTTGACTTCTTGTCACGAGTTCTGATATTTTATTTTCGTACAACGTGATGGGAAAGACGAACGAAGGTCACGTAGCTTTTATCACGATAGTATTTGACGTTCTGACACGCAAAGGCTGAATGAAATATCATTGCCACAATGAACTTTGCTGTAGGCTTTATAACAGTTCTTTCAAAGCTCTAAGCAATATATTTAAACTTCAAGGTTAAATCATAATTGCATCGTAATATTTTTAAGTATCCTTTCACTTCATTAATCATAACCAATAGTTTCAAACATTTTAATTTTTCATAATATGAAAATAAATGAACTGGAAAGAAACGATACCATATTTATATTTGAAAGAATTCGGAAATCGTTGCATCTGAAATTAGTTTACCTGTATTAACCTCTTTAAATCCATGATACAAATTTTTAATTAAAACATAATCCACTTAACAGCTTAAAAGTAAGATACTTCTCAATATTAAATACATTTTAATAATGTAATTTAATATAATCTACAAAGTTACAGAATAATCAGCCACAATTAAACAGTAGTTTTGCAGAGCTCGTAAAATTGAAATCGGAACGAAAGGTTGCTTTATCCAGTGGAAGATAAATCTGGAACGGTAAACAATACCGGTAGTCTCAAACAATTCTCATCAACGCGCGGAAAATGAGCGACTGGCGCACGTCGATGTTTCCATCGTGGAAACAAATCGCTTCATCGAGCGAACTATCCTCCTCTCCCGGTGTTCCACATTTACGCCACTGCCGATAATCGAAATTCATTAATACGCCATCAATTAATCGACCCTCTTGAAAATTGCCGACGATGATGCGGCCGGAAATCAGGCTAGCTTGTTGCTGCTTAAATTGAGTGCATCAACGATCCAGTTTTTCCGAAACTGCCGTTATTCTCTGACTAGCTGTTTCAACTTCCTCCATTCTCTACAGCTAATATATCATAGCATTATATATAGTTATATATTACAGTTTGTATAGTCTAATTTAAAGTACAAAAATATTGAAGATTTTATCTATATCGTTGATTAATTTTTATATTTTATTCTCATAGTGTCATTTCTTTGTAGATAATATTTTCAGAAAATTCAAGTATATCGAAATTTGTATATATTCATTTTATTATATTGAAATTTTGTACGTTTTATTGCCTTGTAGCTTCCTTTTTTATTTGTAGTAAATTTTGTGTTGAAATTTTTCAATTTTCATATGTTTTGTTGAATTTGAATTTAATCTTTTAAGAACTTCGAACAAACAGCGAGAGAAAGATAGTATCAGAGAAATCGATTAGGAAGATCGTTTCAAATAAAACAACGTGACGGTGGATGTTACGTGTACGGCGTGAAATCACGATCGGCTGGCGAATAATAGGCGACCGGTTGGCGAAAGAAAATCGCGGCTACAAAGAGGACGAAAAACAAACGGCGGGAATGAAGCAAAAAGCAGGAAACGTGGAACCGGCGCCTCGTAATGACGTAATATCGTTCGCGATCTCCTCTCCTTCTCTTCCTAACTTGTCCCTTCTGCATCGCGATAATGGAACGTAACCGAGCGTTCATCGATCAAATCTCTCGCGCGTGTCCGACTTTTTTGCCACTTAACGCAAAACCGTCCAGGATAATGAGACGACTCGCGTTCCCGGCGAGCTACGAATTAGCAAAAACGCGTTACGACGTCGCCGTTCACGCTTTTATACACTCGTCTTCCCGTGTTTTTGCCCTCTTCTCTTGTAAACGATTTGTGTTGGTGTGTAGAGACGATTTAATTTTGTATGATGTATCGTTGTATGCAAATTAGAGTTACAGGTTTTCCACGGGCATAAATCTTATTAGAGTTGGCAGGATAATAATTTAAATTCACCTTGATCGGCTTCTAAACGATCGCAGATGATTTCATCTTAAACGATGCATCGTATTATTCAAATCTTCGAGTTTCCGAAAAAGATGAATTTTGTCTAAAGGACAGTGACGTTTTACGGAAACTTTAGGTTTGATTTAGTAGATCTGTAAGCGATCAGGATTGATGCATAACGATTCCTTAATTCTGCAATGATATATGATGGTATTCAAATAAATTTTACGCGTTTCGAACAAATAAATTTTATTGAAACTCGAAGAATAATGATACTTATATTTAGACGGATTTCAGATTCGAGTTGGCTCCAACTTGGAAAGTTGGAAGTTGTTCAGTTTGTTTTTTGATACACGAAGAGTATTGGAGAGATGGATCGAGGACAGCAAAATAACAAAATGCTACGATATAACTTTATTTAACTTACCCAATGGCCTCGATTCTAGATTTGTTTCTCTAATTCATTTATAATTCTAATGGCCTAGACTTAAGTTTAATATTGAAACGTTCAGAATCTCTGTATTGCGCGTTGCTAGAAAGAAAATTGGGGGGACGATACAGGAGCAAGGGAAGTACTGCTCTGTATTGTTCATTATTTTGTTTATATATGTGACACTTTCGTCCAATACGTGTACCTACCTTTACAATTGCGTTGAGTTTATACGAAATGATCAATCACACTCGCATTCCGTAGGCTCGTTCTCTTTCCTGCAACGCATGATATATACATATTTAGAAGATGCTTCTTTATGTGCTTTAAGCACTTTGTAAAATCAAAGAAGTTTAAGATTTAGTATTCATTTATTGCGATACAATTACATTATTATATTATTTTAATAAAGAATTTCAATGTAAAAATTGCAGACGACTGTGAATTATAGAATTCTTTTTTTCTATTCTATGACGTTGCAATATATAAAAACTGAATCTCCGTGCAACGTAAAAACGATATTTCACTAACTGCTAAATTTTGAAAAAATACCTCGCGATTAGTATCATTTTAGCACAGAAATCTTTCGATGAGAAAATTACGAGTCAGCAATTGTTACACGTACACAAATTAATACCATGACAATGATACACTAAGGAAGATACTGTATTTATTAGTGTTGGTATTACAATAATAGAGTAATGGATAAATCAAATAACATTCGGGAAATATCAACTTCGTACGAGGGTCAATATAAAATATCATAAATCAAATCTACCAATTATCTAACCGAAAATGATTTTTACAAAGAATCTCTGCTAAAATTTCCCTTTGTCTTGCAAATTACCAATCGCAATTTGCCCAACAATCTCGCCAATCTCCATAGAACCCATCTAATCTTCCCCCTCCTGCTTTCAAAAGTAGCAGCAAAACGGCCAGTAAAAACCCTGATGCATCCCTACGGAAGAACCGAACGATCTTCTAATGTGACGTTGAAAAACATTCTCGCCCCACAGGCACGATAAATAGTTGTTGAACGTGGTACGGCATCGCGGTCAGTGACACGTTTACGACATCATTCGTTGGACGAGCATCGAAAGCGGGACTGGATTTATACGGTCGGTAGCCGGTAAACCATCCTATCGAAGCGTCCTTAGATACACGGAGGCATCGTCTACGCGCGCCATCGAATAAAAACGGGATGAAGCAGGCTAAAAGCTGGGACGCGCGATAAACGCGTAACCAGAGGCGAATCTGCGTTGATTTCCCTGTCGTCCTCTCCCCTGCTGCTTGATGGCCTCGCCATTTCCACCAGATCCACGCTGGAGAAATAGAAAAAAGCTGAGCCATCCCCGCCGTGATTCAGCCGGCTGATAAGTCATGTTCTACTCTCTACGACGAATCGCTTGCTCTCGAGCTACGACATCGTGGAATTTTTGCGGAAACGCATGGAGGAAGAATCGAACGAGGATAAAGAACGCGGAGGGGTGAAGATTCGATATTTCCAGTGGCCTTGGTTTGGGGATGATCGAAGGTATCGGTGCTCTGAAACCTTGGCAGAATTCATCCCGATGGAAATATTGGGAAATTGTAGCAAAAAAAGGGGGTTGAGTGTGGTAGAATCATTTGTGAGAACTGATGGAGTACGATGGGTCGCTGGAGATCTTCCGAAGGTAATTTGTGATGCTTTGGAGAGGTTGAGGTCTTGGTGGGTCAGGGTTTCTGGATTTAAATAGCTCGGAAATATCGAGGATTCGAATTACGAACAATCGCAATAGAAATTCATTAGTAAAAATGTTTATCTATTATGAAGATTATAGTCAAGTTACGAATATCTTTTGAAAATGACTGCACCAGCTAACTTTTCAAAACGTAGTGAATTTAAAAGTTGCCTCCTTGTAAAACATGAAATCCTGTGATTTTCGTATGAGAACTTTAAATTGTTCGGGGCATATAAGAAAGAGCATCTGGAAAATATTACAGATCCTGCGAATTTGGTTATACATTCGGAAGTCTAATAATACTTGCTAAACGCCATACTTTGCATGGATCATAAAAGGGAAGAAAGATCGATCCACTTTACAATTCGAACGTTATTCAAATACCATTGTCCCAAACTGGGAAATCATTGTGTTCATGAATGTTCTGAAAAGGGCAAGAGCAACGAAGAACGCGTCCCTCTACGATTTCCAGAATTTGTCTACCCCCTTGGAAATACAATGCAGAAAATACCGAGTTATTATACGATAAGGGTAGAACTTTGCATGGAGACAGGATATCCTTTCCAAAGGCAGAACCAGGATAACGTTTTCTTGAAATTTTATGGTCATAGCAAACCCTGCGAATCTTCCGCGAAAACTTTCTTCTTATTTACTTGAGCAACAGAGATACGTATTGTAAAATCCATTATAGAATACAAGCGTAAATAATTTTTGTATCTCTCTTAGTTGTTCTGCTATTGATCCACTTGAATTTATTCGATTTCTTGGAATGTATAAGTGGATAAACTTTAAAATTTGTTACAAATATTTTCCTCCATAAATCACATTTTCTTATTAAATGTAAAATGTCTATATGTAAATAGAAAGTGTATTTGCAACAAAATACTTACTCATAATTTTACATCGATTTGTATATGATTTCTAATAATTAAATACATGCCTATATAAAAATGTTTATCGAAAGATTTTGAATGTAACTGGCATGTGAATTGTGACTTCTGCGCGATTAAAAATAATCTTTAGAATATTCCTATGAAAATTTCCTTTTCTTAGAAGCGTTAAACGCCACGTCATTTCCGATTGTTCGTTTCTCGATAATTTATTAACCAACCACAGCTTACTTTCCTGATGTCCGAACCAAGTAACTTTTTCCTCGTGCACGTCTCTCGAGGAAAAACTGAAGGAAATCGCAAGCGGGAGATGAAGAAAACTTTCTACCCAAGAATAGTTCCATACTTGTCCTCATCGATCATTCGTAGGCCTCGCCATGGATTAATATAAAGCAATTCCATCTGCGAGTGACAGTCTCAGAAAAGGAGGGGAACATCTCTATGCTGATAGCCATGGAAATCATCCTTTTCTTCGCAACCTTCGAAGCGTTATTGCAGAACCGTCAACCCTCGTTTCGAAGCTCATGAAATGTGTCAGTTACAATGTGCTCTATTGCATCGAATCGATTCTGCGAATGCAAATAATAAATTCAAGGAGTTCGGTCACGTGCTCTGTAGCCGATTCAGACATTTTATTTTTGATCTTAAAACTGACGAGATTCAAGATTGAGTTGTTATGAGGATAAGCTAATTGAGAAATAAAGAATTCTTTGTGGAAATTAATGTATAAATAAACGTGAGCTATTCTCCGTAACTCTTCTGTAAATTAATCTCTTTGTGTATTTTTGTACAATCTTACATGACTACGTTCATAGATCTGGTTACAATTATTTACTAGTATAATGTATACTATATAGTACAAGTTAGTGTATAGTATAATATAGTACAAGTAGATCGTTAGGCAAAAAGTGTATGAAGAGGAATCCTATTTCGATGATGTTCATTGTTGATTATTATACATTTTATAATTAAAATCGATAAATGGAAATTCTATATTCATACTCTATTATAACGCATTGATCCCAATTTGATTTTTCCCAATTACAACGCTAATAAATTCGACCATGGTATATTTAGTATGCTATCCAGTAATTAGATTTAATGATACTTAACAAGTTGGACTGTTTAATAATTCACTGACCTCTCACATAATAAGTTATTAAACACTTTGTAGATTATATGCTTACTTCGAAGTGATTTGTGTGTACGGTTAGATGTATAATTAATTCAAAGTATTAAATTTATTTGCAAAGAAAGGAATTCTCAAGGAATACCATTATCTAATACCTTAACCGTTAAAATTTAACACGTCAAGAAGGATCATACGTATACATTATTCGTGCACCAAATAGTATTAGCAGTTCACTTTGCTGGCCACCTAAATATAACAAGCAAGAATAGATAGTATGCAGCGGCCATTTACTGTTAAAAGGTTAAAGTGCAGTGTATAGAAAAGTGGCGAAGAAAGAAGTTCTGGCATCGATAAACCATGGCTGGAAAGGGGCTGCACGTGGCAGCACTTTGTGTGATAATCTTGTTTCGGCTGCGTGGCGTCCCAACGCCACGATGCTTTGCCCCGAAAACGCCACGGCTCAGCCCGACGACGTCATTAAAACGCACGTTAATTACTTTTACGTTGAACCGAAACATCAGAGGGATCGTTTATCGTCCAGCAAATTCTCGTGAAGCTGCTTTAAGCTGACGAGGTACCCATTTGATTATGTAGAATTTTGAAGAACGATCTGCTACATGGTTCGCTTAAATTGATCGTCTATAATATAACATAATAGATTATGCAAGAAGATGTTGGATAGTATTTGAAATTGTTTTGCGCATGAGAGACAATACAATGGATGTCTAAACGAATGTCTTGTGTGAAATTCAAAGTAAAATGGAAGGCGACAATCTTATTTGAAAAATGAAAAAATTCTATAACTAAACTGTATGAAGTAATCATATCGGACAAGAGAAATTATTAAATCAGTTAATGATAAAATATTTCTTTAAACAAAATTTGTATTATATTACTTACTAAATTTGTATCTTAAAAAACAAAACTAATAATATCACTTTAAATAATTATTTCAATTTTATGTTAAGTCAAGATTGAATCTTTTAGAACAATTAATGAAATAATTACACCAGATAAAGTACAAAATTGGTTAATATACGTTTCATGTCATAATGATCATCCCTTTAAATCTCTTTCATAGTTTATTGTGAATACCCAAATGTATTAAAATGTATCTTGGTCTAATAAACGTTATTTAAAATAAAAAAAAAATAAAAATCCCTTTAAATTTCTGTCAGCAATTTATTTATCCTCCTCTATTTTTATAGCTCCCATTTAGCGACGAGGCACTGAATCGATTAGTGATGGAAGAACGAATATGTTATTTTTTCCCATTCTGGGTTGTTTTTCTCAGCTCAACTACCTCAAATTGGGGCCACTTGAAAAAACTTGTCGTTCCAAATGCCGCGTAGGATTTAAGTCCTAGTAGGCCACTGTAGTAGAGATAGCTATGTGTATTTCTCGACTTTAAAAAATTGTTTGTCCATAAATTTTCTCCAAAATTAATAAGTACGCTGTTCAGAAGTTCAGTATACTTTTCTCATTTTGTGCGACACGGAGCAGATTGGAGACTTACCTCGATACTTAAACATAAAATAAAAGAATGCATTCGTTCAGGAAGATTTCAGAAAATGTTGTTCAATATAATTAGTCCACATACTGTAATATCAACTCTTATTCCAAGAGCTTCGTAGCTCTGGTTGCCGTAAATATGTTTAGATTTCAAGTCAATGCTTGTTAAAAATCCGACGCAGCGTTTAGTTTTACAACTTGGCCAAGAGTTTTGCCACGTTATCTCGCTCGCAGGCGGCTTTTATTTGCATAGTGGCATCGAACAGCACGGCTGTCGACGTTTCGTATATTTAAAGCGGACGCATTTGGTTAAACTTTAATTAATAATTTGAGCACGTGTCTATTCGCTGTCTTACGGGCGTGCTCTTTCGCGGACGAACGGGTACGAGCGTGGATACGTCGTCGGTTGCAATTTCCATTCTACGCGACATCTAAAACATGCAAATTAGATTAAACGCGCTCAGACGAGGCAGGTTGCATTTATGCCGTGAATGGAAATGCGCTAAAGATTTGATTTCGAATGCAGTTCTCACTACGGATCAGAATGCATATCTTGGCAACAGTGCACGATGATTGCAACATTTATAAGTCGACTTTCTATGTGTAAAAGTATCGATGAGTGCAGTGGCTGTCGAAGTGTAAGTCTATTTCAGTCTAGCTTGTACGTTTACGATCTTGTAGGATACGGTATATGTTACATTGCACTCATTAGTTACAATGTGCAATTTGTCATTGAAATATTTGAAGCTCGTTTCTCTGTTTTTTAAGAAAGATTATATTGTAAAGACTATTATGAAATAAAGAATAGGAGTTTTAAACGTTTTACGTTGAATGGAAAAAGACAAGGATCATGCAAGTAAAAAAAACTAGAATTTTAGTTTTCTTTAGTTTTGAAGCGGTAAATAGGATATTTTAATTAGCGAGAAATTTCTTAATCATAAGTATTGCTTCCACTTCGCCACCGTCATCTTTCCTTAGACGATTCATCAGTGTTTTAAAATATTTAACAAATATTTCTCTAGGAATGTTAAGAATACGGAGAGAGATACAGAGAATATTGTTTCACGGTTCGTAATCAAGGCGCGATGGGGATGTTTAACATAATAAACATCCGCAGTCACGTTTCCAAGCTCGTGCAAGCAGAAGTGACTTGAAACACGTCTTCTCACAGAAGATATGCAAATGAAATCCAAGTCTTCCGCTATGCACTCAGCCGCCATTGCATCCAGAGTCAATGCAAATGGTCGTTTGTTAGATGGAAGAAACGATTTCTTCATGTTTACACAAGTGCACCGCGCGAAACACTTTAAACGTGTTTGCAAAGCACTGCTGGAGTAAAGCCTTTTCCCGCTTTATTCAGTCGCGTTGCCTACATTAACACTGATATAGATGCTCCTTTTTAAGACTGTGAAGTGCGTTTCATAAGGATGATACAAGAATCTTTTTATTTTAACACTTTCCTCGAGCTAGGTATTTATGGAATGATTTTCAGTAGTATAGATCAACCATTTCGGTTGCTTAGACTTTCTTCGTTGTTTGTGTATTTCGTTCAATAAATTTTTTACTCTTATGACGTTATCCAGCGTATTTTCAGTAAGAGAATATTTGTAACAGAAATATTAGTTGTAAGAGAATATTAAATATTTTCAGTAGTATAAGTCAATAAGTACAGCTCGGTGAAGTCTTCGAAATTTTTATGCTAAAGTTCATTAATAATTCCATAGTTATTTCAACAAACTCGAACTCTATGAGATCTCTTAATATAAAACGAAAATTATTAATGTTCGTCAAATCTACTTATAGTATATATATGAAACAAACTTTCCATGAAAAACACTGGACTTTACGAAACCATTTCTTACACCAACTTATACGTATACAGTTCAAGTTTCTATTTAAAACTACTGACAGAAAAGCAACTAACAAAACGATGTTATTAATTCATTTCTAAATTGATCTTCTAAGAACACAGACCAATGAAAAGACGAAATTATTTGTTATTAAAATCTTTATTCCTCCTTTCCAGAAACTAATTAAAAAAATCAAGTTACAGTATCCAAATCAAGTTAAAAAATTAAGCTACGCTATCTAGAAATTCAGTTTCTACAACTCAGTTTCTATAACTATCATTCAGAAAATTTCCAAATAATTCCCCAATGATTCACTCACAGCCGTCATACTAACACAAATATCCGTCGAACTCAAATCAGACACCCATCGCGTATCAGTGTTTCATGAATGTCGTAGAAACTGCATCGTTCGCGATTCCTTCCTGATCCAACGTCTAGAACATGCAAATTAGATCCGAAACTCGTAGACACGCGCTCAGTCGCAGTAATGTCTGCAACGAACGCATCCGACCGACAAATGCTGCGGAGAAGATGTTTTATTTCGCCTTCACTCGACCCTTATTTCTCGCGACACGTGTTTGATGAATTTACGATTCCTAGTTCTTACCGATTAACTCGACGTATTTCCTGGTTGTTGGACCCTTCGTCGAATTCGTATCTCGTAAACGTTAATTAATAACGATGTCTGTACTCTTTGGAAATAATTAATATTTTCTATTTATCGCATATATAATATTTTATGTATATAATGTTTTATAGGTGTTTATTAATAGGTGTTAATTGACATATTATAAAATATAAATTGTAATTTGCAAAATTTGATTTGTTTTATTGCCACTGTGTTGCGCAGATATTTATTAATATTGATAATTTGGAATCTGTGGCTTGTAAAATTTCACCCATAACGTTACATAATTTAGTCGTCCAATATGAGCCAGAAAATATTAATTTTAGTTAATTCATACGATCAGCAAATTTGGTACAAATAATATGTTTTTTTTATTAATTATAATAATTTTATTAATCGTTGGCTTCGAAGCAACTAAACGTTGCAGGAATTGGCGAGGGAGTTTTCATAGCTCAAAATTAGTCTCTTTCAGTCGAAAGCCGGAGGCAGAGCTTTTGTTGAAAAATACGTGTAATTAAGTTGAAATACTTATAAGCTCTTAAGGTGATTATTCTCCCACCAGTTTAACGCGATCCTTTCAGAGTAAGGGTCTTAGAGATTAATGCCGGCAGGTGTCTCACCAGGTAAGGTGCTCCAGGATCCAATTACACGATCCTACGGGAAACACTGTGTAACTTAAACAACGAAAGTGGGGATACCCACGGTTCTGACCTCATCCCTCTCTCACCCTGTGCCATGGAAACTGGATTTAAGTTAAAATATCGCCGAGTGCGCTTGGCAAACCTAAACGACGTTGCTCGCCAGCAAGTTTACGCGAGATGGTCGATTATACTAGGTGCTTGTGTTGTTCACAGTGGCTTCCTTGAGTTCTGAACATAATTATTTTAAGGATTATTGCGCTTATTACATTATCTATAATTTGAATACGTCTTTGCAAGGATAACGATGAATTGTATTGTATTATAGAAATTATTATTTATTAAGATATTTTTAGAAAAGAGAAAATAGAGTTGCGAGACAGTTATATGTAATAATAAAATCACAACTAGGTATATCAAAATGCTGCTTAACCTACATTCGTTCTTTATTCGACCTGCATAATTCTAACAAGCAACTTTGCTATTTGCGAATTAAGTTAACAACTGTCAAATGCTTGACCTGCTGAAATTTTATCATTCTTACTTTCAATGGAAGAATCTTGTAAATTTGATTATATTCATCTTTTATTATTGTGTCAATCTCGAATCAGGAATCGATCAAGTTTAGAAGATAAGGACATACAATTTAACATCATATTGAAACTTGACAACGGAGAATAATTAAACGACTCGACAAAGTACCCCTATTCCAATTTCGCCGATATGCACTGAATTACACAAACTGTTTTTTTCTATATTCAAAAGATATATCGAAGTCTTCAATCAACGTATCCGAAATACTTAACAAATCAGATGAAACGACTCAAAACTATTTGAAAGCAAGAAGACAAAATCTTGATCCAAGCGATTTCCGTTTTCCTGGTCGCGAAGCTGGTGGTGGTAAAGAAAAGGAGGTGAAGAGATATGAACAGGGGTGGCGTTAACTAAAACATAACGAGAGGCACGTAATAGCAAACGGATGTGGCCTGGTCCGCGGTTTCGTTTCTGGCCGCGACTAGGGAAAATCGAGCACTGCTCGGCCAACTTCGCGGCTCGCTTCCAAAGCGAGCCCAACAACGAGAAAATCCGTTGACGAAACGGCGGAACAGAGACAGAAATAAACGAGAGAGCCGATAATTGGCGAGCCGCAACAGTCGCGCCGATTGCAACAGCAATAACCTAGATTGGGAATCGCTCTGACGAGCTAACCCACATGTACCGGAGCTGATTCAGGAGCCACGCTCGATATTTTCGACCAACGATGTGGTGTTCTGGTGTTGATAAAGATTCTCCTACGTGGGTTTGAAGGTTCAGTTCAATGCACAGCCCCCAAATGCACGATTCTTCCTAATTTAATAAGACGTTTTCTAAAATCGCCAACTTATGTGTCACAAAGTCAGGGAATTTTAAAAACCTATTTCACTATTTGCACTTCTTTATTAGCCAAATATAAGTGAATGAAATATTGTGAACGCATGATGGTTACTTATTTGATAGTTCTGTAGCACAATTTTAGTGTAATAACAAATGATTCATATATATGTATATATAGGAAAAAACAACAACTGCGAATATCATTAAGATATTTGTGTTAGGAAGATGAAAAAGCCTGAACGGATTTAATAAAACAGATTGCCTTAGTGATTTTTGCCTAGACGTATCAATATCCTAAAATTGCCTGAATGATTTGAACTCTACGTTAACTTGTGACATTAAGATAAAAAAATTCTAATCTTTCAATACTAGATAACGAAAACATATGTACAGGGACATATATTAAGAGCGAGAAGATGTAAATAACCGTAACACAGAAAACATACACTGAAAGTGGCAACATGTACCCAGACGCAGAAAACGTGCAAGCTCAAGCGAGGAAGTGGGGAGATGTACCATAATACAGAATCAAAACGTATGCAATGAAAGAAGACCGCCTGATAAACGAAAATTACAAAGCCGATTGCATCAATGTACATCCACAGTGTAACAACATCCACAAAACATCCTCAACCCTAAGCCTAACAGAATCAAACAGCCCCATTATACTGTTGGATATGATTATCTCACAACCTGTCTTCGAGCTATTGGCCTTCCTCGAATCACCCTCCAACGTATACAATATACGGGTACGGGGGATATGGCTGTGAAAAGGCTTGACGAAGGGGTTGGAATACGTTGAAAGGGCCGGGGAACCCTGACAGGCAACACCATAATGCAGGATTAACCGCGATAATCATTCACACGAAATATCTGGTAAACGGTTTCACCCCCTAAAACGAGTCGATCTTTCGAATGACTTGATCTGTCGATTATAGAGGGGTTGGTTTAGGATTTGGCTCGGAGAATGGACTCCGAGGTATTTGCACGAAATTCTCGGCCAAAGGGGATGTCATGTCTTTTAATGTTTTGACAGTAGCGATGAAGCTACGCGAGGAAACTGAAAAGGGTGCTTAAACCCCAATATCGACTGCGAACAGTCTTTATGGAGTACAATAACATTGATAGAGTATTAGATACATCTGGAAATACGTTAGGAAGAGATGATTTGAACAAATGAGTTGTATGCTATTTCACTCGATAAAATTTGAGTTGCAAGATTTTCGTGTACAGGGGTGATATTCATATTTCATGTATGCCTTTCAAATGCAATTTTATTTTTTGGTTCTTGATTTATTGATGATCCTGATGAAATACAGATACACGTATGAACAAACTAATTATAATTACATAACAGAGGCATATAAAAAAGACTTTTTTAATTAATTAATCAACTTTTATATACTTACTCAACGTACTTTATTAACTCTTCGATAACAATTCTTATAAACAATTACTTCTATTACAGAATCAAATTTACATGTGCTTAAGTCTTCTCATTTATCACGTCATCAATTTCAACAAACCCTACTGTTTCACCTGAAAATTGGAAAACGTGACCATGTACACATATAACCAATCCAATCACTTAGTGACGCACACTTTCCTCAGTCAATTAAACACTCGAAAGCAACGTAACCACTTCCTCAATTCCCCAGCAGTTATTACAATGGGTTACCGAACAACCCTCAAAGAAGAGGGAGCATTTTTCCCCGCTGAACAACGACAAAAGGTTCAACCTTGGCCCCTTTCTAGCTACAACAAGCGCCGATAAATTTAAGCGTTCCGTTATTGAATACAGCTCGATACAAGCATTGTTCTAGCCGCGCAACAATGCACAAGGAAAAGAAATCGAGTAGGAATTAATGATCGATGGTCGGTTTAGCATCGCTCGAGGGAGTGGTCCGCCACCCTTACACAAAGGTTAGAGGTCACGATCCACTACTGGTGGAACTACACAAGATTCACTACTTTTACGAAAGAGCAAACGTTTAAAAATACAGAAGTGCTTATTCGCTGCTTACACCGGTTGTTAATCGGATAACGCTGATAGCGCAGATTTTCCACAAGACCCGTATAAATTTTAATGCGACTCTGTGCCCCCGGAGGGTGGAGGGTCAGGTAAGAAGCTGAAAGCGACGCTCCACTTTTCTATTAAAAGTATCAAACGGTAGCGTGGTACTCGTGAGCTTTACGAGTGCTACCAGCGGTGATTTTCGAATAAAAATAGCGATACCGAACGTGGATGATGGAGGGTTTGCAAAGTAAAACGAGGCAGGATCGATAAATTGATTGATGAGCTCGTCCCGTTATTTACGGCGATATTTATTGATCTTTTATCTTATAACGACGCTAGCCTAGTGTTGCTACTTCTTTATACAGAAAAATACGACTGTATTTAGCGTAAAGAATTTTTTAGACATACGAAAACCAAAATTTGGGTTTTCACAGGACTGTACTTGTAAATTCTAAATAACAATAATACTTTATAAATTCTATATGCAGAGATTGTTACCTACAGTCTTTATTATTAATCATTATAATTTGAAGAAACAGTCTCTTTACAAAATTTCCTATCTCCTTCCTGTCAATCAGATTTTTGAATAATTAATCGTTAAACATCAATAAAATCCCTATGTAAAAGAGCTTCTTTAATTTAAAAGAAGAAACAAATTTTTATTTCATTCTTCGCTAATCATACTCTTTAATAACTAATCAACATAATCTAAAATTAAACCTCTCATTCCTCTAAAAGTCTTCCAAATCGTTCACCATCTTCATTGACCTCTGTATCATTGCTAATCCATTATTCTATTCTCTGCAGCTACCAATCCCTATAACAATCACCCCTATCATATACCGGAGTGATCTCATCATCCACAAACATCTCCCATCAGCCCTATCCTAAAACAACCTAAACGCGTCGGAACGCGGACTACGCTTTGCAAACTAGCGTCAGCCCTTTATATACTACCCCTCCCCACACAATTGAACGATTGATAGTGGGATGCAGCGATGACGTCAGTCGATGACGTCACTGCGCGGTAGCCTAGCAACGGCGGCGCAAATCCCAGCACGGACACCGATGAAAAGTGGCTGGCTGCTGTGCGTGTGGCAATACGGGGGTGACGGGGTGCGAAGAGATGCATGCCCGGGCCGTTCCAGCTAAACTACCCCTACTTTCCCATAACTCGCGCGCGCAGATTCACTCTCCTTCTCCCTCTTCACCTCGTTCCCTGGTGATGTCTCGGTTGCACTACCGGCGGCCCAGTTTACGAGTCCCATCTCTGTCTGCCAAATGCTTTGCTTGCTCTCCGGCTCGCTCTCTCGTTCCGCTGCGAGGAAACTCCCGGGATCAGGTTGTGACGTCACCGGCCAGGAACGAGGGATGGTCATGGTCCTGTTTCGAGAACGCTCCGCCGAGAATGTTCGCATCCATTGAACGGGCCACTTTGATGTTTTCCAGGTTATGGGATGATAGAAGTTGATTGGATGATTTTCGGTATGCTAAAGGGGATCGTTGAGAATTTTCGGGACAAGTGTTTCAGGATTTGCTGTATGTTTGAGAGCGAGGAAGATTTTTTCGGCTTTTCAGATCGATAGATGAATTTGAAGCGAAGCGGTTGTGGAAATGATTGGAACTTTCATCATGATACAGTATTCCGAATCTAGAGTTGGAAGCTCCTATGGGAAATATGTAATACATATTGTCGAACATGTAGAAGATTGTAGGAGATCGTAATTTTACATTTGAAGTGAAATTCTGATGAAAATTTATTGTTTCCATAGGAGACGAATCATTACGTATGTAGAACTAAGAAATAGAATCTGGTGAAGATTCAATTGTTCTTTACATTGACGAATATATTTGTAATAAAATGATCGTGATCGTAATTGTAACTTTTAGTTTGATACAATTCACAAAGGTTAAGGTAGGAAGCTTCTATCAATTTCTTTGGGAAACGTACGTTGTTTTCATGATAATTAGATATCACAAATAGATCATCAGATAACAATAGATCATAGAAAAACCGAGAACAAGTAGAATCGTATATCAAACGTCACTTTTGTTAGGGAAAATATTCCGACGTAAAAAGTTCAACACCAAAAGAACCAAGCCTGCAACATGGTTTCACGAGATCATCAGAGCTCTCGCAGTTTCTGCTTTTGTCTGACATCTTCGAGGATTGTTCGATCGACACTTGGCCGGTTCTTTACTAGAACGAAGATGCTCCGAGCTTCCATGTCGTTGGAAACCATGACGTGGCAACAATGAAGATTTCCACACGATTGTTTGCGTGTTACATTGCAATTGCAACGAGCTTGCAATTGTTTGCGTTCACAGATACGGCGCCGGTACACATATTTCGCTCTCAGAATTGTAATTATTCCAGCGATATTGATATATTATTTTGTTGCCATATTCAAAACGTACCACGATCAATAAGTATAAGTATAAAATTCCCCTAATTGTGAAACACTCTCATTAGATCTCAAGTTAACGAGTCCCAAATCCTCGTGTAATAATGAAAATTATTAATTTGCAGCTATATTTGCAAACCACATAGAGTGTATTACACAAATAAAATATTTGATATATTTATTCTTCTTTTCTCGTTCAAAATTTTTTCTCTGGTTCTTCGTTTAAAAATGACAGCAGCTTGCAATAGGAACGCGATTAGACGGAATCTTTGAAGACGAGTCAACATAGCGCAACCACCAAGGAGGAATTACGGCTGTAATTCTAGGCCTAATTCATGATGCTTGTCAACACGAATGTTTGCCGCGCCTTTGTGCCCCAATGCTTGCGCCGATCCTAAAATCACGAAGCTACATTCCTGACAAGATGTATGTATTTTCCTAAAGCCGTACAAATTCTGCTAACCAAATAATTATACTGTCCATTTTTCTGGCTCAAGTGTGTACCATTAAATTTATTTATTCGATCATTAATACCATTTACCGATGAACTTTTTAATTTCTCATAATTGTTTGAAGTTATTTTTAATTCAATAATTAGGTTTCCTTCTGTATTTCCTGATTTACGAAATTTTAATTTTTTTTTTATTTCTTTTTGTAAATAAAAGTTTGACACGTTGACTATACTAAATATTTTAACAGAAAACGGGTAACGATATTACGGCTAACGGGATGGATATTACGAAATCCAAAATAAATTGACGAAGATCAAAATAAAATCAACACATATTAATTAAAATATTAAAAATGATCGATAACTGGCTCGAGTTCAAAAGTATAACTCAAACTATGAAGAAATCTATTCAGAAATCATTGCAAGATATTTTCTGGGTTGCTCTAGCTATCTTGTAAATTTCTTGAGAACTTTTCAAATAGATCGATGCAATAACCAATGTATCAAACGCAGTAAATTCTGGTCGGGATGGCATTGGTAAATTTATAGTCAGAGATGTTCCACCTACCCACTCGATTGAAGTCGATTTTTGAAAATTAAAATTCTGTAACTTCCTTCTACGATACTGATCGTGAGATACGGACTTATAACTCTTTCGAACATCTCGTTATTTATGAACTTTCCTTCCGTCTCGTATTTAATTTTCTTCAAAGGTATTAATGCTTTATCGACAGGTTGCTCTTACTATGAATAATGACCTTTCCTAAATTGGGTATATTTTTTTAAATTAATCAAGACACTGATACGAGAATTTAAAGGTATATTAAAAAAGCTTCCATTATTATTGTTACATTATCTATTTTAGATTATTCAAACTTTTAACCATCTATGTTTGTACATACAACATTCTCTGTTATGTTATGTAATTATAGCTGTAGAATACATTGACACAAAATTTGGCTATTAAACTACAAAACTCTGTATATTAAAGAAATTTAATATCTTGCTTATATTAATATCACATATACATGTATTATTGATTTATTTACTTGTTATTATTTCACAAGTAATTTATTCCAACTGTGTCAAAAAGCGTTTCGTCAAAGCGTTAATACATCGAGTTTTTCTTATCGCCTATATGTATATCTCAGTGGTGGGATCGAGAATAAATTCGATCGATTTGTATCCGTTGACTGTACGACTGTAAACCAGAGGTGCAAGGTGCTAGCGGTTTAGACGGTATTAGAAATAGATGTTCCGTTTGCATCTGAGGCTCCGAGCGCAAGGTAATTTAGTTAGTGGCAACATCTCATGAATGTAAGAGATATCGCTGGATACACGTACGTGTTGGAATGCTTTTAGAGATAACAAAGATAGAGCAGGAACTGTATTGGCTGATTTATTACTAGGTTAAGTATCCCACAAATTGATAATTATAATTAAAACCTTTTGAAATCTGCAAAAAATCGTCGTTAAATGATTGAAATGATAAATCGTGAGAGTACAAATGGAACATATAATTCTTGAAATTTTATGTGTTTCATGAAACAGCCAGGATAGA
The DNA here is from genome assembly GCF_051014615.1 of Bombus vancouverensis nearcticus. Taxonomy (NCBI): domain Eukaryota; kingdom Metazoa; phylum Arthropoda; class Insecta; order Hymenoptera; family Apidae; genus Bombus; species Bombus vancouverensis. The sequence continues at coordinate 9,725,544 of NC_134913.1, read as the reverse complement.
ATTTTCCTAAATACCCAGAATTTATCAGTCACTTACCATTCCTTCCTTCGCCTATTTTACATTCATACTATCAATCATACTTATCGTTCACACATAGGTACTCACATTTCTCTTACCCCCGTATACAAAATCAATATCGTACGGCTTTCGTATTACATAACATTCACGCGTTATTACGTAGGATTCGTTCGAACGTTCGACGTTCAAACAGCGGGAACTACGTCAAACGACACGCCATTCACCAGATCTCAGCAGCTCAAAAGACAAGGAAGGAGAAAGGGGGAAAGAGAGAGAAGTATTCGAGTCGACGATCCCAAGTACGTTTTCACGGATCCTGAACAGCTCGGCCTCGCGTGAGCTCTTCCTTAATGAAGATCTCGAAGTTGCCGGCGCATCGCGAATTCGTAATTAGCAGGGACGTTAGGCGGCGAACGCGGTCTTCTTGTCCCTCATTACAACCGGTTTTCCGTCGGCCTCGCGGTCGGAGAAGCCACGAAACTCCGTCTTTCGAGGAACTCTCGTCGAACCAGGCAAAAAGGAAAACCGAGCGAAAGGAACCCGTCAGCCTTCTTAATTAACCTACCGCTAAAACAGTCGCGTTATTTTTGCTATCTTCAACACGCTTAATGCCTGCTAAATAATTTTGGTATACGAATGTTAAAACTACCGGAAGTAGGTCAAGAGATGGTTGTTCTTACGAGGATGTTGAACAAGTTTGCTGGAAACGATACGTGTTACGTATATCGTAATTTTATATTAAACGTAATTTCATGAGAGTCACCTTCGTTATACAAATTTTCTAATAGTTAGTAGGGTTGCATTTTTGTGGATGCAGATTCAGAGATTTGTGAAATTAATTCTGCACTTTCCTTTAATCTGAAGTTCTTTGAGAAACGACATTTTAATGGAATGGAAATTCATATTTTAATGAATTGTCATAAATATTAGTAATCATAAAAATAGCAGCAAAAATTCATAACTCTTGTGAGAAGAATGTCATGGCGTGAAAAATATATCTTATTACTAATAACAGATCACTTCGTTTTAAACTGCTTACAACTCACTCCGCGAAAGATGCAAGTTAAACTCCCTTCCCAGAAATAATTCGAAGAACATAATATAACTCACAACTTACTAATGGATTTCAAGGGAATCAAAGCTCGTTGAATTCCACAAATATTTTCCTATTTATCATTTTTAGATCTAGAGTTACTTGAAATTTAAATTTCTAAAACATATTATACAAACGCTACTCGTATTTATCTATTTTATCTTACAAACATCTTCCTTCGCTAAACCCTGAAATTTTACAAAATCTATTCTCTCTTTCGATTTCAATCGCCAATATTAATTCAATCTCTAATCTCTCGCCAAATACTTCATCCATCCAATAGAAACTTGTTACTTCCACTCCCAACTTGCGCTTATTTACCCATTTCCATTAACCATAGAGCCATAAAAGGGATGCTGAACTTTCTGTCTGAAATTGATTTACGAGTCTAAGAAGAATATACGCGCGCAGGAGAATGGAATAAAGTTCTGGACGATGATTCGACCGAGTAATCTTGCTTTTATTTTCCGGACGACGTTACAGTCTGCTCGTAACGTCCACAAAAGATATATATATATATATCGTAGACGAAAGAGGGTCGGCGAAGAACAGAGAGGGTTAGAGGGGTGGATGAGAGCGAGCTTAATTCAGTTAGCTCGTGCTTGCGTTTCCGGAGTTAACTGCGTTTCGTCTACTTCACGAAGAAAGTTAGCGTCTTGGAGCTGCCGATTGCAGTCGGCTGCGTCGCTTGAAATTTAAGTGCACGTCGATCCAAGGCAATCCGGTCAATGGACTTTTTCCAACTAATAGAACGGGCCACAACATTCGATTGTTCCCTGTTTTTGCCTGTTTTCCCCCGGGGAACGTGTTTACGATAACTCGTCGAGTAACTGTAATTGATTCCTGACAGATTGAGCTCCTTATTTCTTGAAAATTATATTTTTCCTTCGAGTGATACTTTTTTATTGTTTTTTTTTTTTACTACTTATCACTTGTTACCATTTATTAGCAAATTATTACAACGTTATACAGTAAAGAATTCATTAAAAATCAACGAAATTACCCAGGCGTCTTAGGTACATACGAGCAATTCAAAAGCTCGTCAAGCATTCAACTTCCTACATTGGAAAGTACAAGAAAATAATGATGTTACAAATACTGTTTTATAAATTTTCTTTAGAATTTACCAGAACTTACTCGTATTATCTTGCAGTGAATGAACTTATTAAAATCAGTATTTGTTAGGAATTAAATATTAATCGTGCTCTTGTGTGGTGAAATTAAATGTATTCGAAATTTTCTACATTACGTTATTACTGCAACAGCTTCGTGAAACCTCTTTTAGAATCAAGTAATCTTTTTAATCTTGTTTCACAATATCTCTGAAACGAATTTGTCTATCGAAAAATTAGATCTCCTACTGATTATCAATGTTCTTTACTAGAAGATGGATAATAGCCTTGTTTAGAAATTCGAAGCAATCAGAATTATTTTTACACCTCCTGGAAAATTTGTCAAGAGACCAAGAACTTGACGCTACTGTTCTTCGTGTCTACTTGCCACGGTAATCGAGGATATTTCCCAAATCTATATTTCAGAAGAGTAATAGAAGTTCGATTCAAGCACGAAATTGAGCTTTCGATTCAAAAGCTGGTTCGCTAATAATGTAACTTACCGATATCGATCGAACAGTTTCCGTCAATAGTGCGCGTCCATTTCTTTGATATTCTGGACACTTTAATAACATTCCGCGTTTGATAATAATTTACCAGGCGGAAAACGCGCTAAGCCGTATCTTTTGAGCAGTTCCAATCCAATAGAGCCGTCATTGAAATTATTTGTAACTCGAACGTAGGAACCGCCAGCGTTCAAACTTACGCCATTCCAATTGCCGAGTCGTATTGATTTCTCCGGCGTTGAAATAAATGGAAAAGCTCGTGCCACCATGTAATTTAACGCTTCTCTAAATGGCGAAATTTCTACGATAATAACATCCAGTGCAGAGAACGATAATTCCTTTGAAACTTCTGTAAAGAACAGCTGAAATTGTTCCTATAATATACCGTATCAATTCTGACAATAATTTGCGTTAATTTCTTGCATTAATGTAGTGAACTACAATATCTGGCCATTGAATTAGAATCATTCAAAATTTTATTTCCTTTCTTTATTTCCTTTAGCAAAAAGGTAAAAGCACGAACGAAGTCAAATAACAATTTTATTAATTACTATGGTGTTGTAAAATCCAGAAAAAAATTTAACCCTCTAACTGAAATTTCCTCCTATTCCTAAATGAGGTTTCATCTTTGGATTTCTTCGAAAAGAATATTCATTTCTATTAGAAAAAGATCTCGTAAATTTAACTTAACGAATGACTCGATAATACGATAGAGACGTCGATAAATATTCGAAAAATTATTTAAATATATACGACCCAGTATATTTACGAAGTATGAGAAGCTACATGGAGTTAATTAACCGATTAATTAAATTAAATACATTAATTTTGCATGCAAACCGAAAATTCCAGCAATATGCAAAACGCTGAAGAAAACGATTCAAGAGAGAAATTGCGAATCCAAAGGTACGATTGGTAGTCGTCACCGTCGCAACGGGGCTAAGTGTCGACGACACAATTCCAAGTGGCTGAGAACGGCAAATTATTGGGCTACTCGGCCACTTGCCACGTCGTTACATCATTATTGTGTCTTGTATCGGTGAACTGGTCTAGTTACTCGCTGGGGAAAGGGATGCGGGTGAAAAGCACTGGTAATCGTTGGTTGAGCTCGAGCAAATTGTGGCTCCACTACCAACGACAAGCAAAACGGCGTGGAATTTATTTTGAGTGGCATCATCAACGTCAGATCTTCCTTTCGACGAATCAACGAATTTTCCAACTCTTAGTTACTATCTTCCTAATTGTTTCGCGTAAGAGTTGATTAAGCTCGATAGGGTGGTTTCGTTGAGATTGAATGATGCACCAACTAAGCTTCTCTTAAAGATTAAAAAAAATCTTGTTGATATGCACATGCTAAAAATCTTTCTAAAACCTCACTAATTTTTATTTGCAAAATGCGAGCAATATTAAAAACATAAAGATTCGACAATCAATCGCAGCAGGTTTGAGCGAAATTGTTCCACCTATTTTACTATTACACAGATCAAATATACCTACATATTACCTACTACATAATTTATTACGTAAACGCAATTTATTTTCCTTGTACCACTTGTACCAAAAAAGAAAAACACGTAGCTCAAAATAAAATGACATCCACACGTAAACTCTACCTAAAACCAAACAAACTCCGCCACCTCTGTAAAACTCTCCGCATTCTTCTCCACTTGACTCAATCCAATCGTTCAATCCTTTCGCTGTAACCTGAGAAAACAAGGTAACAAAGCGTCTTTCCGCGATACGTTTCCTCAGGGGGTGGGTTTCGTTCGGTGCTAAACGGTGAATTTCAATTTACTTACGTCACGCGGAAGATTGATTGCAATTCGGCCGGAGGATCGACAAAGGTTATCTCGAGTGGAGACGATTAGACTATCGGAGATTGGCCGTTGGTGTGCAGCGTAGTGGATGGACGAGCGGCGACAGATACGGTGTCTGGGCCAAAGGGAAGACGCGGATCAAGACGCGCCTCGAGGGGCCGCGCGCCATTGTCTCGTTAATCGTCGCGAGACGACACCGTTTACCGATGTGCGCTAACAAGACGCCGGAGGGAAGCGAATCGGAGGAAGGCAGGAGGGACAAGCAGGAAGAGGCCCCTTCAGCGGTAATTACGAGCAGCCAATTAAAGCGGACGACGGGAACGAGCGCGGCGGAATCAAACGGACGCTTAAGCGGCCGCAGACGATTGTTTATCGAGCGTGTCGAATTGTCGCAATGCGGCTCACGTACTCCTTCGTCCATCCTGCTGATGTCTGTCTGCTGTTAGGTGAATTTGCCGCTCGTTTCTTGCCGCCGAAAGAGATAAGGTTTTTCGTTGGTTTCAATGAGGGAAAGAGTTTTAGGGTAAAGATGACTCGAGTTCCAACAGAAAAGATCGGATCTGTGTGATTGGATGAAAGTTTGTACAACCACTTTGCTAGTCGAGTATCTGTGAATACTGTGATGTAAATTTGGTGTCTTATTGGGTTTTCTTAGGTTTCCATGAGGGAGTTGGAGGGTTTAAAAGGATTTGTATTGTTGACGTTATATGACGAATCGAAGGTATGTCTTGAGTGATAAACGTCAATCTATCGGTGTTCTTTATTAAATGATATTTTGTATTTGGTGTTAAAAGTAGCTTGATATATTTCTTAAAAATTGTATGAAAATGTCTATGAAATTGAACGAATGAAACGTCTAGCCATTACGATAGTTCAGGAAAGTATTTGGACCATCTTAGAGACTTTATATGGACATATCGTACGAAACATTCAGGAATTTTACAACGTACAATTTGAGATAGATCTTGATATATATATACGAGTTTATTAATTCAAGGTATTTATTGAAAGTACACACTTGGCGAAGATCACCAAAGCATTTGAACTATTGTTCACTATTAATAATTCAAAATACTTAACGAGTTCACCTTTAGCTATATGCCAGTATAATTTTTCATTAAATGTATGTTTGCAATACTTTTATATACGTATTCGGATTGATCTGAAATTTTAGTCTTATAATGCCGATATTCGTGTGTTGCCACAGCGTTAACGAAATTTCCAAAAGTTTTATATAATGCAAATATTCATAAAAAAAATTTGTGGTAAGTGTTTCGATACTTTCGTGAGCCCCTGTAGCTATTACGTCAACCGAATTCCATTAAATTATCAAATTTCTTTTTACATTAAATACCATACAGACAAAATTAAACGAATTATTGAAAATTGAATATTTCACACGACAGCATTAAATATCCGTACATAAGTTAAACACTCATAATTTTCTTTCGATCCAGTTCTATCATTATTAACCTCGAGATGGAGTTATTAGATTTTTCATCTTAACAATGCAAAATCGACAATCGTGTTCGCTGTTCAACGAAATTGTTCCTTCTCGTGCTACTCAGAGATGGTTTATCGAAGAAGTGGTAAGCGGTACATTAATAATAATCGCGTTTCATGGAAAAATAACAATATTTACTGTTGAAATTGACATAGTGGCGAGATGCAGTGGATCTGGAAGTTCTCAACGAACTTTTCGCTCCAACTTTGCGTTTCCTTTGTCTCTTTGGTTTGGTCGTTTGCTTTTGTCAAACATTTTACTGGACCACGAGAAAACTGGTGATTTTACGGATTGTTGGAGTTTCATTAAGCTTTATAGCTTTTTTAAGAGTACTAGATTTCCAAAATTTCAAGATTACTGGTTACATTAAGATTTGTTACACCCTAAAAAGAATTTCTATTACAACTATTCATTCATTTCTCTTTTAATAAAATCCGATACAACACGTGCTACTTCTTCTGCATTTCCACATCGTAGACCATGAAACTTGAGAATCTAAAAATACGTACTGCATATCGTTGCTCAATCTTAATAAAACAAACATTTAAAAAATTCCTTGTCTGTCATCGCATCGATTATCTTACGTGTGCACAAAACAAACAGCACAGCTATTTGCACGTTTACCGAGTTCCATAATACAACCCTCGTTTACATAGCGTATTCATCACTGACAACTTGAAATCCAAACAGCAGATATGCATCTCTAAACGACGCGATTTTAAAAGCGTATAAATATGCAACTATGATGATCAGGACTCGCAATTTGCTCAGTTCGAGTACCACTGTCCTCGGTTAAGGAATTTTATGTCACTGTTAGCGATTCGATAACAATCGATTGTACAATAAGATTTTTCGTCGAGATAAATCGCTGGGAGAAAGCTCGAAGGATCGTGTCGCTTACAACTAAGTAAGTTACATAATTTTTCGTTGCGTGACACGCGTGAACGGTAAAAAATTTCCATTCGAGATTTAACGAATTAACGAAAGAAAATTATATAACACGTCTGAGTTCACGTTAAATGAAGATAATAAAAAAGGTACAATGATGATATTGAAAATGTTAATCAGAAGCCTGGGAGTATTGAATATTTGACGAATTTACGAAGAAATAAGATGAAAGTTCAGAATAATGAATGCACATACACGGTAAGTAAATCAAAAGTCAAGAAATTATTTTCATTTAGTTAATTTCGAATAACCAATCTTTTGAATAATAGCGTCATTTATTAAAAATAAGCTTTATGGTACTACTAATAAAACTCTTAAATTTTATACGGACTAAATATAAATATTCTAGCCCATAAGAAGGTCATAAAGAGCTAAACCTTTTCATCGCTAAAAATAACTTTACAAATGAATTTAACCAAGTTCCTGTATTCTTTCCAAATACTGAAAAATAAAAAATGCAAGAACTAATGAATTTCTGAACGAAACGTTATTCTTCTGTCACGATGTTTGCGTCTCCAGAGTCCTCGGTCCTCGCATTTTATTACGCATCGTTCATAAATTATCTCCGCTGTAAGTGAAAACTGTCGAATGTATCGCATTGAGCAGCACGATCGCCTGAAGGGCGATGGGAATTCAGATAAGCGTGGTACACAGCTGCCGAAAAATGACTGGTTTGCCTTTCGCGTCAAGGAGTCATCGTAATAATCGTTACGAAACAGAATCTTCGCCTCTGGTGAAAATTCAATTACTTTCACGTTTACGGTGACGTTTATTACGGTTGACTAATTAAACATCGATGATCGAATTCAACCCGATGTCAATTTCCCATTCTATTGACTCGTTACTGTTGGCTTTCACTTTACCAGATCTATCAAAGATACCGTGGTAACTTTCCAGTCTTCTAGATTTCATAGAAATTACTTTTCTTCCTCCCTTTCTCTTTTTTCAATTAAGTGGTAATTTTTATAGAATGATTGTTGTCTTTGTACATAACAATGGATCGATTCTTAACAGTTCAGAAGGTCTTTCACCGATAAGCCATAATCCTCGAGGGGTTAAAATTCATCTTTCAAATCTACGTTTCAACTATACGTCGAAATTTCTTTAAATTAATCATCGAACAATCCTTAATAATCTTTTCGAAAACTTTTCTGTTAGTTTATTAGTAAAACTTTTTATCCTCAAATGTCAAACAATATTATTCTACTATACATTTGATCGTAAGTATCTTCTCCTTGAATGTAAAGAAAGATTTGATATCAACAACTTAGTATGGCTATCATTGTAACTCTGTGCGTATTTTAACATTTTGTTGTAAAAAATTTGTACAGAACGTCACTCTAACAAATATTCAATCACTGTCAATATAGAAAATCCAATGAAGAAAATCGACATTGAGACAGACCACACGATGGTTCATAGAATTTATTAAGACACGCAATTATTCCAAATCACTTAAAATCATTATCGCAACATCATCGTCGTCCTAAGAATCGCTACCGAAGCTCATCAGTGCCTCATTCATCCTCTCCGTATGTTAACCACGCCAAGCGATCGCTGAGCAACAGCGAGTTTCGTGTTAACAGACGTGTCTCACGAAATCGTCTCGCTTGAAGATGCTTCGAGGTTCTCGTGTCTGCGCGCCGGCTGATTTGCATCCAATAAATACGGTGGATCCCAATGACTGCATCGTAGCCGTTAGAATTACATCGGCTACGGGCCGCGACTGCATTTCCATTCGCCATTAATCGCGCGACGAAGCGCTCAGACGTTGCTCGATCTCCGCGCAAGATGAAGTGACTTGTCACCGGCGGAATAACAAGCACCGAGTCGAGACAGCGTGTGTTTGATCTGGCCCCGGAGTTATTTGACAAATACAAGAAATGGCTGGAACCGAGTTTCGAGCAGCCGCGTCTCCGGAGTCTCGATTAAACTTCTGCAGGATCGATGAACGTCTCTAGCGAGCGTTTCATCGAGGTCTTTCATTCCGTTCCGGAAAAAAAAGAGGAGATTCGACTGGTGGGTGATTGAGAGAGGATCGATTAGTTGTGTCCAGGCATCGAGAGAAAGTAATTTTGTGAGAAGGAGATATTGCCTGATTACGTGGGAGTGATTGGTCGTTAGAAGGATTTAGCAATTCCTGATAATAGATTGTTTCTGATGAGTCCAGTCTTTTTGTAGAATATAAAGGATTATTGTCAGCTGATTGTAGAGTTTGTTGCTTTCTAATAATAAATTACTTGCGATGTAGGTACTAATTTTTATGTAGAAAATTTATCCTCAAACGATCATCAAGGAAACACCGAGAAATTGTAAATTTAATATCAATTGTATTAGTATTGGTAAATGTAACGCACAATTAGAAATTATATAATGCCTGCCTAATGTAACCCTTTTATACTTTAGCTGTTATTATTTGGCCTTGCCATAACGTAAACGATTTCTTGACCATTTTGCAAACTTCTAACAATTAAATCGTTCTAGATTCGTATTAATGCAATAATAATTGATACTACAATGTTGATCAAAATATGATAGGATTTCTAAGATCATCGCTTTTACCCAGCAAACATTATACAATTTATTTTCTGTTTCTCCTGCATTAATATATACACTTCCGAAATTCATTTTATATATCATCAACTTCGTTTTCTCTGCAAATGCAATTATAGCGTATTACCATCAAGATAACTTAATCCAGAAGCGGAAGCGTAACTTGTCTAACCAACAGCGGAGCCCTTCCACTCAACGTTTCCACGCTCTTAATCCCAACCCCCGTAAACCGAGTTCGTTGCATCGATACTTCTTGCTTCTCTTCTTGGCCGAACTTCTCGCGAATCTTATTAACCAACCGCGCTGCACCACCTGAGTTTGCACGACCAACTTTCGGCCAATGGCCTCGTAGACAGCCCTACGTGCAATTCTGCCTGCTATTGTTGCGCGGCTACGAAAGAAAACACGAGGCAAAAGTTTCTCGCATCCAAAGTTGCTGAAACAGGTAAATCGGCAAACAAGATGAAACGTAACGACGTAAGGCTGATTATGAGAAATAGAAGACGATAAATCTGGCGGTCGTGTATTAGCTGCAAACAGAAAATAGAATTATCCAGAAGGCGTACTTTAGCAGAGAGTTTTTGGTAGTTTCGTCACGCGCCAGGCTGATTTAGTTGGGACCTGTTCACAGGCAAGAAAATGTGCTAATGGGGTTTTCAAAGACTCACTTCGACTGTTCGCTTTCGGGAACGTGCAGGAAGTTTCGGTTAAGGCTCGTGTAAGCGCAGGGATTTCAGCAGCTAGTTGAGTTAACGTCTGACTTTGCTGCCTGATGTTTGCAGAAAGATAAGGAGAAATGCTAATGGCGGAGTTTGTCATTTTAGTGAGTGTTCTAAGGATGCTTGTAAAGCAAAGAGAAGCACATAATGCGTTAAGATAAGAATCCACATTAATTGCAGATCGGAACACTCTGTTTATCGTATAAAATAGAAAATTAAATGAATTATTACAACGCAATTCATTTATAACATGTAATAGCTATGTTCCAATTTTGTAGCAAATATAATAACTATCCTACAATACTTCTGAGTGACCGTATGCATAAAAAGGATGACCTGCCCATTTAACCAGATTGATTACTCGAATCTTTAAAATCCAAAATTATTTATTTTTTTAACTCGTTCCACCGATTAAATCCCATTCTCATTAAAAACAACTTAACCAATAACTATGTCCAAACAGCTGTTTAAAACCGGCCTCTTTATCTGGAAATGACCGCTTTGTTTAATCTTGTTGAACATGATATCATACATTTACCAGGATTATCCGTCATGGAAAAGAATCGGCGGAATAACGACGGGAAGGGCGACTAAACGTGCGGGTCTCCGTCACCGGAAATAATTAGCGAAGTTTACCCGCAAAAACGAGCAAAAGGAAAAGAGGAAAATCGCGCGACGTGGAGAGCAAGCTCGAAAGGAATTTTAATTGGTCTCCTCTAGGCGGGTTACACGCTCCCGCGAATCGATCTCTGACCACCCATTTTGAACGCGCGTCCGGCATTTCTATGGCCGCGTGTTTCATTTAAAAATGTTTCGATCCGGCAATGAAAATTTCCAGTCGACCGGTTACGTACAACCAACATCGGTTCAGTAGCTCAAGCAAATATTCCAACACTAGTAAATATCTTGTACGAATACATATGTTACGAGTGTTACACGAAACATTTTGAACATTAGCGCTATTTAACTATCATGATTATATTGAGAAAAGTTGAAACAAATCTGGAAATATAGTAGAAATTACAAGATACTTAGTTTCACAGAGATCACGAGGCTGAGAGAAACAGTCAATTATTTTCTATTATAACAACGAGCCTTAATATTTAGTGCGAGCATATTTAACACTTATTGTATTTGTATGTAAGATAATTGTTCGTAGTGTGTAATAAATATTTTACTAAACATGTATCTGAATTAAATATCCTGTAGCTTTTATATACGTTTTCAATTTATTTCCAAATTTGACCAATAATCGTGACAGTCGTATCTCGCTGCCGCGCTAATTAAATTCCAAGGTGTTTTATTATATAACACGTATACAATATATACGTGAAAGTTTCTTATGTTAAGTATATTCAAATTATTTCAAATATTTTCGCGAGCCACTGTAGACGTGTTACTATCCGGGTACAAACACGTACAAACCATCGCTAGGATGCAAGGATGTCGTCGCGAATATTACGACTTCCACGCGATCGACGAGTGTTTACCCCTTTGATTCCAACCCTTTGACGATGCTGATTTTTCGCGGAAGCGTTTTTTGATGCGGTAACATTTTGCTTTTTGGTGGGTTTTCAGTTTCCCGCGATGCTTCAAAGCACGTTTGTGCCTACTCTGACGTATGTATAACAATTTCCGGTAAATTGAATTAGCCTGAAGGTGTGAAACTCGTGGTAACATTTTGAAACGGTTATATATATTTCGTTTTTCTTTTTTGGTTATAGTTACCTTGTTCAAAATCTTTCAGAGCAAAATGTCACGATATATCGTTTCTAAAATTTGTTATTAGGTATAAAGAGAGATTTTGTGTTTTAATTTCACACTCTTCAATTTATAAACAAAAGAACAAGATACACTCTTGGTCAAAAGTGTGAAATCACTATGCGTTTCACAGAGCTCGAGGATTTTTGATAAAAGAAACAGCTTAGTACTCTATTCCCTTAAAAAATTCTTCAGCCAAAAATCCATGGACAAAAAAGAAAGTACTACCAACTGTTTGCAATATCAGTTCTTACTTAAGAACACGAATTAGCAAAAAATTCGGTATAGCAATAATCGGAAAAGTGATTCAAAATTCTCGGTCAATAATATATCCACCGAAACGTGTTTTCGCGCAGAACAGCGAACCTAGGGAAAAAAACACGATCAGAGATAGAACAAAGGTTACATTCTAAAATGACATAGCGTCGAAGCCAGTTAGATATTCATACCGTTTCAAAATGAAATTCACCGGTTTCCGGTGCCGCGAACTAGGTAGAATTTTATTCTCTTCGGGAAGAAGATTTTCGTAATGCCATTTACGGAGGATAAAAGTGCTGCGTCGCGTAATATGTTCAACCACTTTCCTCTTTCTTTCGTCGGTCTCTACGTTTTTCCTTCTTGCCGGTGCTCTTTACTTACGTTCCGTTGGTTGGACCGCGTATATTCCCGGTAACGAGGACACGTTCATTGGTATTCCATGACGCAGGACAGTTCGTACGTGCTCGACGCGACGGTAGCCCGGTAAATGCAATTATGCCGATGCTCTCAATTACCGATCTGCGTCAGCAATTGTTGCGGAGGGAACCGAGCAGGTGACGCGACCGGTAACCACTGTTTTTCCGCTTTCCATCTGATCATACCATCCCTGTCATCCATCCCCCTTCGCGTAAACGTTCACGAGATAATGGAGGCGGAAGCTCGATAGGAAAAATCTACTCGATCTCGTTTTATGTATTTTCAGTTTTACCTAACACCATAAATGTAGAGGTAAAATTTTATAGGTAGGACTATGTAAGCACTTACGCGTGCACTTACGCGCGTGTATATATGGTGTTGTGGTTTTGAAAAAAAGATGTTAAGGATAATGTCTTAGAATATGGAATATAGTCACATTGAGGATTCCTGCTGATTTATTATATTTAACGTATCGTAGTATATAGTACTAGTGTATATTATTCTAATATTATAGCTATTCAGATATGTATAATTTTATGTGCTAGACTAGATTGGCGTAGTAGTGACAAATGTATGTGAATATGAGTGTGTGGAAGTATGTGTGTGCGCGGCATCTCGAAAAACAGATGAATGTAACTGTTTCGTTGGCAGTACGGTATGGAAGATGGTGAGACGAAGAGAGTGCTGAGACGCGTGCAAATGTATATCGACGAAGATCCTGAAAATCGTTTATTAAATAAATCTATAACTATTTTAATATGAACTCTAAGTGTAACCTTAGTGTTCCTTTACTTTTATTTCGTCGATTAAGATCCACAATTCTCAACAATAGCACTGTGAAAATACTTAACTCGATTATCATTATATTCCTTGCTAAAACCTAAAGTTTTATCAGAATACAGAAACGTATAATTCATAATACGATTCATCAGTGTATTTTACGATCTTCCGTTACACGTCGTCATAAAAAAGTGTCTTGTCCCAAAACTCGTATTCAGGAAGCCAGAATTTCGAAATCATTGAAATTAGAAAATTTCCGATTTATCGCCCAGTGAACACTAGCGATAAACAAGTCTACTCCAAGCCAAAACCGCCGATTTAACTTCCATTCTCCGAACGCAATTCAGACCCACCCTCAACCAAAACAAACTTGTTCCTTCGCTCTAATCCCGATCTTGCCTAACATCCTCAGTCACCGTCTCTCTTATTAGATACATTGAAATTCCACGTATCATACACACGTGCGCATCAGCAATCTATTACTAGTTTCGTTGAGTACAGTTTAACCCTCGCGCGAGCGATCGAGGAAGGCGAGCGCATAATTGACAACGCGTTTACTTAGCGAGCGTTCCACCTGGGATTTCCATAGCGTGATGAAATCGCAACGCGCCGTGTCGCGACCAGCAATTTCATGAATACCGACAGATCGATATTACAAGCCACCTTTGCGTGGCAAGAAAGAAGGACAGAATACGAGAGAGAGAGACAGAGAGAGGAAGAAAAAGCAAGGGTGGGGCGATGGCGAGAAAGAGAGGAAAGATCTGTGTACGCGAGCCACAGGAACGGAAGAGGAGGACAGTGGATGGATTCGACGAGCAAAACGAAAGATGGAAGCTGGAACAGGAAGGAAACGGAGGAAAGACGGTGGCAATGGGAACTGAAACGAGCCGTGGGCTCGATAAGCGAGAAGTTTCGCGCATTGTGTTCTTTTGGCCCAGATACTCAGCTTCGATTCGAAGTGTCAAGTTGCTGGTGCCGGAAAAAGAGAGGGAATATTACTTTCCAGAAGTTTCCAGCTGCAACTTTCAAAGGAAATACATAGAAGGAAGTTTAAAATGTTCGAACCGACCAGGGGTGGGTTTTAATTCGTCACTCTTTGCGTCGGCTTTATTCGCCAACGGATATTTCGATATTTCGGATAACGAATCGCTTTTCATAGGTATTGTTATCGTGTTACGAAAGAATCGAAACATGGATAGAGTTTCAGATTTGTGGATTGTAAGCCTGGTAATACAATCACAGGTAGGGTCCGGCTGAAATTTTCTGTGTACCATTTTGGAGAGAAATATATCGGGTTTGCTGAACTTCACTCTCTGTTGATTACTTAATGAGGCGAATGTAGCGCTGATTACCATTCGAATTTCACGCGAGACTTAAAATCAAGGACTAGGAAGCGATATATAAAAAATTGAGTGAAATTTTGTGAAAAATATGTTACAGTATAATTTCTTAGGAACATCTATAAAAATACTATTAAAATATACAAACTAACCAGAGTAGCTCTAATGATTATTAAATAGGAGGAAGGTCATAAGAGAAAAGCATGAGAAATATATTTTTTTCTTTATTTCTTAAAAAATACATATCGATATACACCTATGTTTCAGTATGCGTAATCGGTATGACATTCGGCTATTAAAGATGCATTTTCACAAGTATAATAGGCGGCAGAATGAAACACTGGATAAAGGAGTAGAATCCTTGCACGTCTGAATCACATTCATAATGGTAACTCGGTTGCTCGCAAATCGAGGCGCGCTTCCTCAACGAATAAAATTCCAATTTTCACGGTTCGCTGACAATGGAAGACGTCGGTATTAACCACGTGCTATAGAAGTTCTTATCGCGGTCGTATTCATTCACATTACGAACATAACGCGTGTTCTGAATTGCTTAACAAGAATTGCACAAGCGTCTACATTTTTATTGAATTCTAATGGAAGAAAAATTCGAAGAATTCAAGATCTTTCGAAAAATTCCTGTTACAGTAATTTTAATTAAGGCACGATTTTAAGCGTTGAATTTTCTGGCCTTTTTCGACGAGCTTAATAGTATAACAACCATTTAGGAAAAAACAGCCCTTGTTACGGTACACAAACTCCTAAGCTGGTTGTTATACTTTAGTTTTTTAGTCTCTGCTAACTTCTAAGCCTTGATAGCACGGTGCTTGGACGCTGCTGTAATTAAAACAAGGATGCTCTTAATGTAACTCAAGGGGCTAACCCTTTGATACACCGTTTACGGCACTCTATGTTATCATACTCTCTTTCTTAAATTTCCGTTACGTTCTTTCCTGTCTCATATATTATTAAAACACTTACATGTTTAAAATGATTATTTACGCCGTATACTAATGTTTTACTAAATATACGTTTGCAGTAGACATCTTTTCATTCGTTTTAAAAACAAACATAATCAATATGGACATATATAAGACACATATAATATCGCAACACATGTCTCAATGAAATTTCAAAATATTTTATATAACGCATAAATTATATATATACAATATTTTAATACTAACTGTTCCAACAGCTTCGTGAGCCACTATACCTTTGAATCATAGTACACGTACGTTACACAGGGCATTAAGAAGTCAGATAAACCCGACTTTCCGATTAGATATTCATACACTGAGAACCACGCCATGCTTTATCCGATTAGTAAGGGACACAGTCCTATCAGCCGTCCCACCACCGGCCAATTAATTCCAGCGACATTTCCCACCCCGCGAGTCCCCAAACTATCGCAAATAACAGTATCGCGCCCATCGAAACAGCCCCTCGAAACGCTAATGTTCCCCCGTTCCAAAAACGCCATACCACCGCCAACAAGTATTTCACTTCGGGCGGTATTTTAATCGCGACCGGCGAATTCTCCAGCGGCCTCGATCGGAAAATCAATAATCCCGGTCCACGTATCTCGATATCATTTAACTCGCGTTAGTTCGCCGGGTAAAGATAGATACTTCAAAGAAGTCGTCGGATAACGGTGTTGTCGAGTGGCGAGGAAGGAGCAAGAGGAGAATACCGACCAGAAGAGAGGATAGAGAGAGGAGAGAAGAGGGTGGAGGGACGGACAAGCTGAGCTGCTAAGCGGAAATTGCGCCTGGGGGTTGGTAGCGCGGATTTAACGTTGTTTTGCCCTGACCTAGCTCTCTGGGTCTCCATTCCGAACCGGAAGGTAACAGCTCGGCTTTCATCCCCACCAACCAGGATGCTACTCTCGTAGTACTCGCGCCCCGTCTCAACCCCGTCCCTCTTCCACCCCTTTTTCCTCCGCGTCGGCCCACCGGGCTGGTTGGCTCTTGTTGGCCCTATCTCGCGCTGGCAGCCGCCCCTGTCTACGTTCCAAGGAGGACGTTCGTATCCCTAGCACCCTGGAATCTGGTTTGGGAATAATTCTGAGAACTGATAAACGATAATGATAGTTAGCCTCTCCGTTCGCGCGCGCTCTCATAGAATTGAGAAACCGATTCCTTTTGAGGAAACGTCGAGGAGATTAATGGCGGGATGGAGATGCTGCACGTCATACAATGTAAGATGATTGGTGAGTTTGGTTTTTAGGGCTTAGAAGGTATTGTTGTGGTGTTACTCAGCGGTGGAATAGGAAGTTGAAGTTGTTTTATGATAGCGAAAAAGAAGAAGGTCTGAGAATTGCTCATGTAAGAAGCAATTATATGCATTGTGATTGAAAAGACTCTCGTATTGGTAGCTTGTAATTTGTGTATCGTTATAGAGTTGAATGAGATGCGATTAAATGAATTATAGCCATGAATATTAATGGGTTAAAAACGAATCATATCAAAACATTTCATATACTTTCAGAAATATTTATGTAGTATCGTGGACGAAAGGCCTGGGAAATATCGGACGAACTATGAACAGTGTCGCGAGAGCCGAGGCGCCGTCGGGCCCATCAATGTGTCATCGGTCTTTTCAAGTGCATAGTTTCGTGGAAAAGACCTACGTGACCCTGGCCACGAGCGTCTGCAGAACACGTGTGCGGTGGGCCTAGGAAAAGGGCAATAGAATGCGACAACAGTTAGTCGAGAAACAGTGTGCGAGTCGAGAACGAGAGTGCGAGTCGAGGAGCCGAGTGCGAGTTGAGCGGAGACGGAGGTTGCGAGTGGCGTTGCCGAGAGAGTGTGGATTGCGCTGTGTTCTGTACGTTTGGTATGAATAGTTCAAGTTAAGCCACAATCGTCTCTTCTGTCTGATTAACATCTCTATTGTCCACGTTTTGTAAACATATTACATCACGATATTACATATTTTGGGGGCTCAGCCGGGATTGGACAAGACAGAAAACGGAACGGTTTAACAGAGCTATTCGAGCTAGTTGTGAATTTACCGGTACGCGGTGCGGTAAAAGACGATATCGTTGACTGTTTAAGTCTGTGTTCTTGTGAAAAATGGCCAACGTCGGGGACGAACGATTGTCGGGTGAAGAGGGTTCGACGCTGGAGGAGCTGAGGAATAAGCTCGCGCGAATGAACCTCCCTATATCGGGTGCGAGGTCAGTGCTGATTGCAAGGCTGAATCGGGCGTGTAGGGTTGGACAATCGTATCGTAAGGGATCGACGGGCGGTGAAGAGCTAACCGGTCAACGAGATTTAGAAAATGTACAGAGAGCTGAGCGTGATTGTAACGAAGGTGAAGATGTTGAGAAAATGAATACGAAGGAGTTGAAGGAGCGCCTCGCTAGTTTGGGTTTAAAAACGACGGGAAGAAAAGTAGAATTACGCGCACGGCTACGAGCGGCCATGGATGGTAATGACATATCGTCGGAAGAAGAAAGCGACGACGAAAGTGAGGATGAAGATGGCAAGAAAAACGCAAGAGAATACAAGAGAGATACGCGAAGGGTGTATCAGGACCGTGACGAATGTTGTCGAAGGGCATGTGTTGGTTCGACGCTGAGTTTTAGAGACGTCGAAGATGCATTAGAGTCGTTTAGCGGCAACAGAGGTGAAAATGTCGAACGATGGTTCGAGTCGTTCGAGGAAGTCGCTGATACGTGCATGTGGTCGGATGGGCAGAAGGCAGTCTACGCGAGGAAGCTGCTGAAGGGATCAGCGAAAATATTTGCGAGCTTCGAGTGTCATGCCAGGACTTGGCATGAGTTGAAGAGGGGGCTAGTGAAAGAATTTTCGAGGAAAGTCAACAGTAGGCAAGTTCATCAGAAACTTGAAGAAACAAAAAAGGAGAGTGATGAAGCATGTTTGGCTTACATGTACCGTATGCTCGAAATAGCTAGCCATGTGGACATGGAGGAGGAAGCAAAGGTAGAATACATAGTGGATGGAATAATAGACGACGAGAACAATAAGGCTGTATTGTATGGCGCTACGTCAATCAAAGGGTTGAGGAAGAGGTTAGTAATGTACGAAGAGCAGAAGAGTCGCAGAGCAAAGTCGATTGTGAAGTCGGCTAAAACCCAGAAGAACGGGAAGCCCAGTCAATCTGTAGATGCAATGAAGAAAAGAAGATGCTTCATTTGCGGTAGTGAGGATCATCTAAGTGTTAAGTGTCCGGAGAGGGGAGAAGGTGTTAGGTGTTTCAAGTGCAGCGGATTTGGACATATTGCAGCGAGGTGTACGGCACAACCGAAAGAGACTTGCGTAGTGTCAAGATCCGAAAAGGGGAAGTATGTGAAGGAAGTGGCGATAGATGATTGTAGGTTTGTGGCATTAGTGGATACAGGTAGTAACCTTACGTTCATACGAGCGGATGAGTATGCGAGGTTAGGATCACCACCTCTGGGAAATTGCAAACTTAGGTTCGATGGTTTTGGTTCTGTTGGCAATAGTACCTGGGGCGAGTTTACAAGGGTAATGACGGTCGACGGGTACGACTTTACTGTCACCCTGCATGTTGTCTCGAATAAGGTAATGACAAGACACAGTCTACTCTTAGGTACCGATTTTTTAGACCAGGTAGAGTTGCGAGTCAAACGGGGCGAGGTGACATTTTTACGACTCGACGATCAGACCGACGGTCACGAGGACGCGCCGGATGTATTGAGGGTAAACGCGGTAGAACAGACCGACGAAACAGACCTAACACACGTACAGGAACCGCATTATCGTGAAGCGATTCGCGATATCGTTAGGGGGTATAGGCCGGAGAAGAAGCGAGACGTCGGAATAACCGAAAAAGTAGTTTTGGAAAGCGACAAGCCGGTAGCGCGAAGACCGCGAAGACTGGCGCCGTCGGAAAGAAAGGAAGAAGATGATTTGATGGAAACGTGGACAAACGAGGGTGTCATCAAATCGTCAGACTCGGAGTATGCGAGTCCGATAGGTGTAGTTAGAAAGAAAGATTTGTGTGTGCGTGTGGCTAGATGGGCCTTGTTACTAGGCGAGATTAAGTATCAGGCGTGTCATCGGCCGGGGAAAAGTATGCAGCATGTAGATGCTCCGAGTAGGAACCCCCTGCCGAGCACTATGTATGTAACGGAGAGTGAAGACGGGCTGATTGCACGGTTGAGAAGGGCACAGAACAAGGACATTGAAGTCTGTAGGATTTTGGACGCCGCAACGTGCAGTCAGGCCGATGGGCAGGTAGTAAGAAACAATATTTTGTATAAGGAGTGTGAGGACGATGTGCTAATAGTAGTATCGAAGGCGATGCGGGCTCAGGTAGTCAGGCAAGCGCACGAGCGTGGGCATTTCGAGGTTACCAAAACAGAAGCTATGGTCAAGAAGGACTTCTGGTTCAAGGGGTTACGCGAAAGGGTCGAACACGTGGTATCCAACTGCCTTGACTGTAGCCTAACCGAACGAAACATAGGTAAGCTGGAAGGGAACCTGCGAAATTACAAGAAAAGAAGAAAGCGTGCGAAGCAGTACCTGAGGAAGGACCCGTGCACACCTCGATTTTATGAAACCTTGGGTCCTAAATGCCGAAAGTGACGCATCTGATGACAGCGAGATAGAAGGCAACATCTGAGGGCAGATGTTATTGCAGGATGGCCGAATGTAGTATCGTGGACGAAAGGCCTGGGAAATATCGGACGAACTATGAACAGTGTCGCGAGAGCCGAGGCGCCGTCGGGCCCATCAATGTGTCATCGGTCTTTTCAAGTGCATAGTTTCGTGGAAAAGACCTACGTGACCCTGGCCACGAGCGTCTGCAGAACACGTGTGCGGTGGGCCTAGGAAAAGGGCAATAGAATGCGACAACAGTTAGTCGAGAAACAGTGTGCGAGTCGAGAACGAGAGTGCGAGTCGAGGAGCCGAGTGCGAGTTGAGCGGAGACGGAGGTTGCGAGTGGCGTTGCCGAGAGAGTGTGGATTGCGCTGTGTTCTGTACGTTTGGTATGAATAGTTCAAGTTAAGCCACAATCGTCTCTTCTGTCTGATTAACATCTCTATTGTCCACGTTTTGTAAACATATTACATCACGATATTACATTTATTTATTTTCAATCATCGTCAAAATATTGCAAACCCTTTGAGAAACGTAGAGAAGAAGGGAAATTTCTTTTCCAGGGGAACGAAATAAAATTTCTCACCTTGGAACGTGATCCCGCCATTTACTCGAAACTTCTAAACGAGCGTACTTCAATAATCAAGAACTCTTGAATCGCGCCACAAAAGCGTCCATGATACCGTTTCTCCTGGCTTGTCGAGCGATCGCGACTCGTTCGCGCGATTTAACAGGATCTGCAATTCGAATCGAACCGGGTACAGAAAGAGAGACGTGGGAGGAGCGGAGGCATAGAAAAGGGAATGAATCGAAAACGCCGTTTTGCCGATAATAAGCGAGACTCTGATCGATCGGGGCCGGTGCTCGCGACACGGACAAAGGAATTTAATTTGCTCGAATGAAAAATGCGAGCGTTCGTTTCAGGAGCTGCGCTCGCGATCACGGAAATCCGAAACGTCGCCTCGTTACGTAATAACATCGGACATCGATCGAGTCCGACGCCATTGTTTTCGATAGCCGAGAGAGAAAAAAGTGGATCTAATTTGCTCGAACGACTTAAGAGGATTTACCGTTTCAATGAAAAAAAAAAAAGAATAATGAAAATAATATCGACTGCTCGTTACAAAACAACGCTTTGAAAAAGAGAAGGGAAAAAAACTGTAATATATAATCGTCCAGCAACAGAATTAGCGGTCATTTTGATAATACGAAAGCCATGTCGAGTTCGCTGGACTAAATATTCCATTGTTCGTCGCGTGAAATCATGGACACCCGACAATTATAGTTTGCCCCGGAATAGGAACTTTCAAGAGCGTGAACTCGCTCGTGCACCCTCATCAGCGAACCCTTTGTCGAGGGCCACCACTTTGTTTGAATGCGAAGTACCGTGCAACGTTACCATGCAACTGTCTTCAATTATCGTCGACATATATTTACGCTGGTGATACATTTCGAACGTACAGGAAGAAGGCGGAAGAAGGAATTCATATTTTAAAGATAATTTTTATATTTATAGCGTAGATTACTATAAGTATACATAATTGCTAGACGAATATATTGGCTAAAAGTCGTATTTTTCTATCGTTTGAAAATTTTCTAAACCTGAGGGAACTATGAAAGAATCGTTATTCATATGCGTGATTTCTCGATTTAATTGTGTGGTAAGATTTTCTTAAAAGATTAAGAAGCTTTTTCTTGGCTGAAACTAAAACGGAATTGAAACATACAAATTTTATGGATCGCAGCAGCATAAATTCTCAGTTGAAGATGTCACAAACGAAGCTAAGTAAGTTTTCTAATTTATTTAGAAATTTCTGAATTTTCCACAAATTTCTTTCGTTCAGTTTATCCGATCAAAGATTAACAAATCACTATCGAACAAGAAAATCTACACAAACTTCTATTGGTAATCTATTATTAAAATGTACTACTAAATTACTACTAGGATCTACTTAACAGATCCATTGAATTATTTCAATCTATTGAATTAGAAAATTGTACGGAATTTACGAAATGTCTGTGAAATATCCTTAACTTTTAAAGTGTAAAGTGGCCGAAAGTTTGTAGAAAACACGTAGAACAACTCGGTTTCCGTAAGAACGCGTCGCCCGCGATTTACAAAAAAACCTAGCTGCATTAGTTTTTCAGATGAATCCAGCAAGCCAGCGGCAACTCATTAGCATTCCCGACGATGCTTAACCAGGGCGGGGCTGGAATAAATTCACCGCTCAGCTAGTTCGATTCTACCCCTTTTGTCTCAGGCAGAACGTCGCGGCGGCGCTCGAACGGATTTGGAAAGACGATCGACGCTTTGTGCAGCCTTCGAGCAAACGAATTAAAGAGACGTGCGCCTCTTAGCCGAACTATTTCCTTTGGAGAAAGCAATAAGTTTTGCTTGGGTGGCAAATTACGTTGATTGAATTATAAATGAATGCAAATGAAAATGTAGAAGAGAACAAACGATAACTGAGTGTTTTAATAATAACTATGATGCAACACGAATGTTCTAATTCTATTAAAATATGTAATACTTGTTGATGTTTACATAAACTGAATAAATGACAGCTTATTGTATATTCTTCATTTTAATTCGAATGAGCAACTGGTTGATTTCATATCGGTATATGTTACTTTTGGATGAAATTATATCGAATTACTAGAAGAGTCCTACAACTAACAATAACAGAAGTAAATGCTTTGGGGACTCTGCTTGAACTAGAATGTTTCAAGTAGAAAATTATTAATTACTCGACTATTTAAGATTACAAGAGAGCCATGAAGAAGTTTCGGTGAAGTTCATTTAAAGATGTCCTTGGCAGCCAGGTTCATTAAAAATTATTCTACAGCAATAACGTAGCAAAGTTAAAGAAGACACGGATAGATCATTACGTAGACAAATTGTCCACTTTGTATTATCTTTTTCCTAGCTACGTAAATTTTTATTCGCCAGAATTTATATCGCACATTTATAACAGAAATATTGCAGCTTCGGATTACCAAGTTTCTGTAACACCGCGGGAAAAAGGAAAGAATGAATGTGCGGCCTTGTTACCAAGTATGACGCGCTCTCGTGTTGATTGGGTTATTCGGAGGCTCTTGGTCGTTTCCGTTGGACCATTAGGGAAATTACGAGGTTGTTGAGGACGCAGATCATGTCGAATATTAGATCCTCTGAAATGTCTCTCGCTGAATAAATAGCAGATTCAAGTAAATTTTTTCCGTTTAATACTATAGTTCTATACAGTATATATATAGTCGAAGAAAGAAGAAGTCGAAAGAGGAAGAAGAGAAAGGATAATAAAACATGAGTCGCTTGTTAATCGATAATTCCAGTTACAAAATTCTAGTTAAAAATTTTCCAACTGTTCGTTTTACTAATTACAAAAAGTCCTTCCGATGAAGAAACAATTGTTCCTTAAATTGTTTATTCTGAATTCTTGGCCATCTCGTCACACTCTTAAACAGCGTATAATCTAACAAATTATTTTTTTATTTTTATCAAAAAGGTACTTAATAATTTCATTCGTTTCCCTGTGGGCACCGCTTGGAATGATAAACCACGTTTCCTATTCCTAAACAATTAAATCATCTTTCTACCGATGCAACTACAGTATCGTTGTTATTCCCGAACGCGAGGAAACCGAAGGTGCCGCGTGGCAAATGAAATCTCGAATTTCGATAGCCGAGGAACCGTTTACCGGTGTCGCCTTTATTAATTCGAGCACGTCGAATTGGAAATTACAGGTTTGGTTGAGTATTCCCGTTTTGTTGCTGCGTTTCGTTCAATTTCCAACCTTCCCTGAGACATTTACGCGCTCTGCGCCTCGATTACGATCGCACGCCAGCCCAGGTGTTGCTGACGCCTGTCCGACGGCGTAACGAGAATCCCTACGGTGTAATTGAAATTATGCTTCTGCCCGATGCTACAACCCTGCGAAGAATTTCGAACGAGCTGCATTACCAGCAACGTGAGGTTTTAACGATAACTGGATCTAATCGATGAAATGTAAAACTGTGGGTAATTTTGTCGTCTGCATACTTGTAATGTTTCACTTGTAACACGTATCAGTTATGTGTATCATTATAAAATATATATGTGGAATCTGATTATTTAATATTGAGATTGACTGATACAAGAACGAGTGGATGAATTTGTAATAGAAAAATATATTGAAATAAATAAAGGTATAAGTATAAGTATAATGTATAAGTTTATGCTGATCCAGTGTCACAATACAATAGATTAGATAGGGAGCACGTTCACATATTTATAGCAAAAGGACATTACCAAAAAAGTTAACCTTATAGATCTAGTTAAAGGCTACGAGGAACATAAATAGAAATTTATTTATTAGTTCCTTTGTTCCTAGACCTTGTAACCGAAAACATAGTTTATATTCAAGGGTACAATAATATGGACCTCTCCTTATTTAGAATATTTTTGTTTCATAAAATTCTATTTTCTACGTAATAGCGGTCTCCAGGTTACGGATATATATAAATAAAGATGTAGAGTTTTTCTTGAAGTAATTACTTCAACATTTAATAAAATAAAAGTATAGACTAAATAAAATAAATTTCTTTCATCAAGTAATAAAAGAATTTCTACTCACAAATAATTTACAAATGTAATTGTGTATTATGTATACATAAAAATTTTTCTAAATTATAGCGATAATATTTATTACTTTTAATAATATAGGAGAAAAAAAAACACGCGCCATTAAATGGAGAAATCAATACTATTTAATACTAGATATCTAATATTATATTATGTTGTATATAATGTTGTATCATATTATGTTATATTATATTATATTATATCATTTTGGATATCTAGAAGAAGAAATATACGCAGAAGAAATATAGACTAACGAATGAAATACATAAAACATAGCCCGCAATGAAATTTCTTTCAAAAATTTGTTATATTTCTCCAGTAACTGTTGCTCGCAACTAAAAATGCGCCACGAGAGGCTGAAACACGACGAATGTACAATTTCACGGCGAAGTAAATCAGCCGTTGATTGCAATTCGAAATGCAATTATAGCACTTAACTAGCTCTTATTGCTAGAATACAATTTTGCGTAATATTACGAGAAATAATTGATCCAGTTCCGTAAACTCTCGTGGCGTCGCTGGAAAAGTGAGAGAAAATTAATCCTTCGGGCCAGCCCTTCTCTGTCCTTCTCTTTCACCCTCTTTTTTTCTTCACCCGTTGGCGTCTCCGTTCCTCGGCGAAATGTCGCTATAATAACTTTGCGACTGCTGGCAACGACAGAACGTTTAGGCCGTTGAATATGCAATGGAAATTACACGCGCGAAGAAATTCCACGGAAACCTATAGGAGATGTCGCGAAAAATTTCTTCTTCTCTCTTCGAACTCATTTGAATATTTGCGTTCACCCGATCGAATCTTTCGTCTGCATCTTCATCTTCAAATTAGTGAAAATACTTAGAAGAATATCTAGATAATTGTGGTTTTTTGTAATTTGTGGTTTCGTAAATCTACTGTGACTCCTCGCAATTATGCCGGTAGTTTTATCGCGACACATAAGAATTAAGATGAAATATTAATTCGTTATGTTAATCGGTAGTGTTGTATACGCTCGTTTACGTCCCATTCACAGTAGGAAACAAAAATATTCGCATGGTTAGAAATGAAAAATGTAGACATAAGAAGAGAAATATTCTCTACATTATCAAATATATTCAAATATATGTAACAATATATTATTCATCATTACATACATTAATGAGAGTAATTATCTTTCATTTTCTGCATTTATTGCCGTAAATGTTTGCGAATACATTTAATAATACAGGAAACGCACGAATACTTCCATCTCCCGTCGTATTTAACGTTTAACAACACAGTCCAGATTACACTATGCGAGGTAATTACTAAGCCTATTCTCTTCCTTCTTTAATTATATTAAACTCCATGCTGCATATCTATCCTATAATTATTTCGAAAGAAAATGGCCGTGTTTCGCATCACGGGCAAAAATAATTTAAACACACGATTCTCTCGCTTGATTGCACTCCGCAATGTCCCCGAGCAAATACTTAAGAAACTCGACTCGAAGCGTCGCTACAAGCTTCAGCAAGCTCGTAACGAGTTTAAACGATGGTCGGAACCACCTGCATTCTCCGACTCACGAAGACCAACTCTTCGCGAAGATTTCGAGCTTTCAGAACCTCGATATCGAAGTGTCCAACGACGATCCACGATCTCTCAATGGAAATCGCGATTCGTTTCGCTTTGCATATGGAAATTGGTCGTATTCCTCGCAACGGCCCCCGTGACTCGATATGAATAAAATAATGTAACTTCCGGACGCGAAAACATCACCACTTCGTCGTAACTTTGCCACCCGCTGAGCCGTGTTTTCGGTCGGTTTCACGGGGACGTTTCATCCCTGACACGGCGACTCGCGCCCTAAGCGACGAGGGTTGACACACGCGCGAAAAGTTAACTTTCGAGTGGACGCTTAAAAGCCTCCTCGATCTGATGCACCGGAGTAACCCTTTTAATTTGCTCGGTGGACCGGCCGGGGCTGGAGATCGGGGTTGCAACTTTTACGTGATGCGATTTGCGACTTTAGCGAAAGGTGACAATGAGCGGGTGTGTACCTATATGGCCGTAGGACGAGAGGATGTGTTGTTAGGTCGCTTCTTTTTTTATTTTTCTACTGTGGTAGAAGTTTCATTGGCTGTTTTTAGACGCTTTGATTGCGACGGTAGTTGGGAGTTTGATTGCATTAGGTTTTTTAAAGTGTGTCGTGTTGTAATTGCATTAGATAGTTGAAGTAGATTTTATGTTACAGGAATTTGCTGCATTTCACGATGCTTTTTGAAAAAGATAGTGGTAACAAACAGGTTCAATGACTTACTTTCAGTAGCATCATAAGAAGCTTTGTTTATATAAAAATAATAATATATCATTTATTAATATATTGATATTAATGTAGCAGTTTCAGAGAATGAGTCGTATACAACAGTATAATATTAGATAATTTCGCAGTAGATTTTCTGTAATAATTGTAAATCATTTTATTGATACATATACCATAAGAAGAATAATTTATCCAAGAAGCATTCGACATAATAATTTTTTCATTTCGATATATGCACCACGAAGCAGCTTTTTAATCATTTTTATTACAGCACGCATTATCGTTGCTCTTATTGTTTCAAAGAATATACTGCGAGTCCGGCAAGGATTTTTATTCTTGGCTCCTCTCCTGGCCGGACAATTAAAGAGATAAAATATATCCAAGGTACAAAGCATCAGGGAGAATGAAAGAATTCGAGGAGTGTTTTAAAACACGACCAGGTGTGGTTGAATAATATTCCGCAGCGCGAAAGACATTGTACGGCTAAAATATTCAAAGTTGCTTTAGAGATTCTTTTATTTATTATATTTGCTCGTGGCTCGTCGGCGCGAAAGTTACCAAGCCGTACTATTCGCTCGACAAGAAGAGAGTACTATTCACGGAACGCGACTGAACGTTTTAACGTTCGCAGAGTCTCGAATCTCCTCTTGTTTGTGATATTTTAAATGACGGAAGCCTGAGATCCTTTCAACTTTTGTTATTATACGAGCATTTGCGTGATCTTAGATTATATAGTCAAAACGTATTCTACAAAATTGTACAAATGCGATTTTACTGCAGTTAATTATAACGAAGCACTAAATCTCGAGAATTAGAGCTGCAGCTAATATTTTAATATATTCATTATGTATTCGTTATATATTTAATAGTTTCATTTACAAACGTAACTCGTGACTTCCAATTTACCAGAGATGATGAAGTAAAAATTTTAGAAAACCGCTATAATCATAACTTGGATGAAAAGTGATCATTACTACAAAGTGCACGCAGGATTATATAAAATAAACAGTGAAGCATTTTCGAATGATTCCACGAGATCCCAAGTGAAATTATCCATAGTTGAGAAGCATAGCTCAATAAATATTTACAGCGAGCCTCACCCCCATCAATGTCCTGTTTTCTTCCACACCCCTGGAATATTTTTCCTAGCTCGAGCTCGTAGTTTAAAACGCGATCAATCACGACCTCCGACAACGTATAATCAAAATTAAACGAATGTAAGAAGATGAAGCCGATAAGTCCCATCGACGAGCAACTAATTTCACTTTTCTTTTTTCTCCTCTATTTCCTCTTGCAACCCCTGGCATATTTCAATCCAGCTTCCGCCCCAGTGTGCCGCGTGTCCGATTCGACCGGTAGCCTTCCATTTCCGAAGGGCAAACCGTGTACCGCGCGTATACGCGTCCACCAACGAATATTCGGCCCGATTCTACCTTTTTTCCATTGTCTCACCCTCGCGCTGACTGATTCCGTCGGCGAAACACCACGAGCGCCAATCAGGCCGCCGTTGCGATGATTCGAGAGGAGAGAAGCAATCAACGCCGCATAGAATCTCATCAGAATCGAGCAAGGTGACCCATCCGCGCCTCGTGCAATCTTTTCTCCCTTTTTGCTCTCTGTCGTCTGCTAATTTCGTTTTTTCAACTTCCAATCTGCGTCTGCCGTATGTATTTACATCGATTACACTCCCTTTCGTTTACTTATAATTTTTATTCGAATCAGGCGTTGGTTTTTTTCGGCTTGTGTAATTCCTGAACGATTATATATAATAATTACGCCAAAAGGAATTTTGACCAATTTTCTCCATTCAGCGTAGAATGATACAGAAGATTCTCATTTTTCCTTGTCGTTATTGCCGACAATGTCAGTTTAGATATCACACAATATTAGAAGAGAGACTCGCATAAAAAATAATCTATACCTCGACTCATTCTCCGATGAAAATTAATTGGTTCTATAAGCATAATACAGTTCTTTTAATTCGCAGCAATTACGTAATACGATGAATATTCTGTTTAAAAAAATCGAATTATATCGAACGGAAAGTAACGTGCTAAGCTACTCTTTTATCGTCTCGAAAAAAATATTGTAAATCTTACAACTATTTCTTTACCCGATGTAAATATTAAGACACCAAAATGTCCCTCTTTAACTCGCTTCAAATGTCCCAACTCCCCTTTTCTCCATACACCTTTCCCCTTTGATTCTCCCTATCTGCATATCCTCACCCTCTGCCTATCAACCCCACGTTGCACTTTCTCCTCTCCAGCCATTTATCCACGTTCCTCTCTCTGTGTCCAGTGTTTTGCCTTTTTGCTCCCCTCTTCGACAGACTACGAACGGAACGTCATTGGCAATCAGGCGGACATCAACAAGCATCGGAGGCCATCTGGGCTTTCGCTGGAACACGGAACTGGCGCAGTACCACGGTGAAATGTCAAGAGTTCACCATGGTCAGGGAGAAAGCGAGAGGAGAACGCGTGGCGACAAAGAGGGCGCGATGTGAAGCGCGCGCGAGACAGAGACCGAAGGCTGGAGAGAAAGGAGGAGAGGTGAAAGGGGTGGCGGAGCAGGAGATTTCAGCTGCAACTACTACCTACGGCTCCGTAGCTGGGACGCTGGATGAGAGAAGTCGGTCGATAGAGCTGCCGGGTTCTCCCTCTCTTTGTCTATCTCTCTCGCTCTCTTTCTCTATTTGACCCGCTACTATTTCACTCACTACCGTTTCACTCTCGCGGATCCTTTGCCCCTCTTTCTCTCCCACTTTTACACTCGCTTTTGCAACGAGAACGAAGCGACGAATGAATGGGAAGGTCGGACAAATGTTGGTTGGCTTCGATGGAACCGGTGGAACCGCGTGTCAGTGAAATCGCTGGCCAACACGCGCCACGATGCCAATCCCATTCAACGGGTGACGGTCATGACAGGGATGGTTGGTCAAGGATAAGACAAATTGCGCGCCGATTGTTGTTCATTTTTGTATGGACGTTGAATACACTCGGCTTAGAAGACGTTTTCTTGGCGTAGTTGATAGGACCAGTATTTCGGAACGGTTTTTATTTTAGGAGCAAGCGTGTATAGCGCTACCCTAAATGAATTATAACGTCCAATATGAACTTTTAACTCGTTAGAAAAGTTTGACCTATTTCGATATTCAGCTGTAACTATGTATTCTCTATCATACTGGTTACGTGAAACAAATAATAATTAATTATATTTAGTCCTTAACAAAAAAAAAAGAATCACTCTAGAAACATGATATATTTAAATATCTACTAACCATAGTTTCAAGCTACCTATTAGGCCTTATTACATCAGCTGTCTCACCACTAAATCCTTCCATCACCAATCCCCTGACAGACACATTATTCAAATTATCAGCCCCAACTAATCGATGACGTTATTAAAATCCCCATCGATCATTCGTCGATCGACTCTGTCCAGCCACTCTGACGCCACGCGGGTCCCTAAAACGCTCGTTAATAATGGGACAGAAAAATAAGGAAAGAAAAAAAGAAGAAATCCCGATTCATTGTGCGTGACAGGGCGAAGAGGGTGAAAAGTCTACAAGGCTGACGGTGTCCGTAGCAAGATTCGATAGCGGCGATCGAGATTAACGCGTTCATGGACTGTCGTTCATCAGTCAGCCTGATCTCACGCACTGTCCGTTGCGCGCTAATTAATCAAAGTCGAATAGGAAATACAGGTCGGGTCGCTTCGAAAGATGCCGGAGGGATATATCTTCTCTCTCGCGTTTGCGCGCGCGCGCGACCATTTGAAATCCCCGAAGGAGCCGCTGATAATCGACCGTTCGTTGGAAGATTAATTTATCGGCCAGAGGCTGATATCGTTGGGACGCGTTCCGCGTGAGCTAATCGATCCATTTTAACCTGGTGATTAGCGAATCGTGATGAACGGCCGGGGAAGCGATCAGGTTGACGAGTTTTTATAATGACTACCAGCGAAAAAATTGGATCTGCCTTTTTCTTAATTATATCTGCAGTTGACAATGAGATTCAGACTTCGGTTCAGTTCTCTTTTGTAAGAATAATCCTCGATATTATTGTGATGAATAAAATAAAATTAGGTCATCGGAATGATATATATAGCTTAAGCTAATAAATAAATGAAATTATCGCTGCAATTCTATTACTTTTGGAATTAATAAGTTTGTACAGAAACATTAATGGTCGCAGTAAATTAGCTTCCCATCTTTTTTTCTTTTCTATCCTACCACCTCTTATCTTCCGACTCTTTTTTTATCCTTCGCTTCTTGTCTTTTCTTTCCTTTTTCTTCCCTTCCTTCCTGCTTTTTCCATTCTACAACCTCTTCTCCGCATCTCTCCATATCGAACTTGAATATTATTGAAAGTTCTGCATAAGTAGTAGCGATTTATCAACTGAGTATTATTTTCTGATTACAGGAAAATCAACTGGATAAGTTTACAAACACTTAGCGATGGAAATTTTTCGCTGACCCAGAAGCAAATTTATGTAAAAAATCTAGTAAATCTGATCTGTAAATTTTTAGCAAAATTAATAAATCTAAAGACAAGGCAGAGAAGTTAAAAGTTCTATATAACACAATATTTTTCTTCCCTTTCGATTCTCTAGAGAAAATGTAACGAATATTTTTATAAACGTACAAGGCATGGTCTCTGGCGCAATTACTCGAATGCACGGTAAATATATCCGCCATCGCTCTGGCAGATGTTCAGAGATACGCAAGCTCTGGTGATCATTGCTCCAGCAAACCGTATACTTTTGAAATAACAATTTGCACGGGATCCCGGTGGCATTTTATTTTCTCGAGTTTCCCGCGGTCGAGGGATGACTTTTGCTCGCGTCACGATGAAGTGGTAGCAATTTTAAAGTAACAAGTCGCCGCGCGCTCTTTGTCCCCGTCAAGAAAATTGCATTTCCGACTCGGCGAGAAGCGGATTACGCCGAGCTGTTCGGAAAAACAAAAAGTTGTCGGAATATTTAAATTTGATAAAACGACCACTCTTCCGTTTTCCCAGCTCTCCTTCTCCCTCTTCTTACGTTTTTTCAGTATAACCTAACTTTATTTAATTGAATTAAAACATTAAGTACATTGTATAGTAATTAAAGAACATTTATAAAATGTTTGAAATGTGACTTTCATAAAACGATTTTATTCTGTCTGAGTAATTATTGATACGTTCACTCTGGCAAATTTACAAAACGGTGAAAGAAACAAGATAAATCTGTTATGCAAAGTCTCGAAGATACATTTCCCAGCGAGTCGAGGAAGCTGTTTCATTATCAGCTGGCTCCTAAGTTGTCGTTAAACAATGAATTTCAATTAACGATGCCCTCCGCTTACCTGTAATTGCGAGTTGACACGACTTTTAAGAACGTGTAAATTAAAGGACACCTTTGCTCAGGTGTCTTTTTGCTCCCGTTCTGAGTATATGTCATCTTGAAAATTAACGTAGTTATGCGTTTACCGTATGTATTTTCTTTTTATCGATGATCTTTTAGTAAAGTGAGAAATAATGCAGCGGCATAACATTAAAAATTGACTTCATCAAGTTACGTCGGAACTGTATGAAGCTTTACTCATCTTTAAATTAAAAGAGTACATAAAAACAGATTCCGTGTGATTTTAATCTATATACATATCTATCTCTCGTTCTCAAACACCAATTTTCTCATACACTCACAGGTGTTAACATTTCGAATTCGTAAAACGTATAATTAGACACATCGATTTCTTAAGAAATGTTGCAGCAAAATTGCACCGAATTTCACGCACGAATCGAGCTTAAAAATCTTGCAAAGAAATACGCGAAATCAAAGATATAACAAAGAGTAACGAGAATATCGATGATCCTCGTTTGACTTTCACACATCTCGTCCATTTAATAGTTCGTATTGCATGGCAAAAGAATGATCGTGCATGAATGGTACACGATCGACGCAGTAAATTTGCCTGAAAAACAGTTACCGCGTATCACGCGATTCAACGATAGAGTCGCGAGTTAGGAAGAACAGTAACGGCAATTTTATGGCGATTTAATGCGGCCATGGGTCAGTTGGAACGTTTAAATCGTGTCGCCGGTCCGGCTGAAAGTAAATTACGGTAAACGCCAGTAAATTCGGCCCGCTCAATTGTCCCGACGGTCCGTACCGTTGATCACCTTGCATTTGCATATGAAAGCGGGTGGGGATCTCGCGATGATATCCGCGCTCGTGAAAACGTCGCGCGTTATATCGTTGATCCACGAACGGTTTTCTATTCTCGAGCGGTTCCCAGCCTCGAAATTATTCCCATCTCGTGCTCTTTCCTCGTCTTTCGGTTAAGTAACGCCGTGAAACGATATCAAGCAGCCTGGCTGTTTCCTTGTTATCGTTAAATGGCGATTCGCCTTTGCATGCGAATGGAACGAGTGGGAAATGGAATAGAAGAAAGATCCTTCGGTCCTGTTTCAAGACAGTTTCGCTGGTTCTCGTAATTTATGGGCGACCTGAATGTTTTTTCGATCGGAAGACCATGTTTCTACGATTGTATAGAGTGATACTTTAACGTGTTAAATAGAGTGTAGACATTTATACAAATTCACATTTTTTATGCGTGCAATTAACTTATTGACTTGGTCGTTTTTAGTCGGAAATTATAATATAATTTATAATTAAGGAGTTAAGTACAGTTTCTCGTACTTGAATCACCCATAAACGCATAGAATATCTACGATCTAGTGATAAAGAATAATTTGATTATTATTTATCAATTAACTGAAATAATTAACACAAAATTTAAAAAAATGTTTAATATAGAATGTTATATTTATAAAACATGAGACTGTTATTCGCGGAAGAATTTTGTCTTAGACTTGATTCACGTGGTTTTGGTCATTTTGAATATAATCGTTTTTAAGAAGAAAATCGAAACAGGTAATCGATAACACTTTTGGAACTCTGTAAGACACGAGAGAAACGATATTCCTTTGGCGAATACAAGACTGCCAATTGGACGAGATCCAAAAGTATAGTACTTGCGCGTTCGAGCACAAGTACAAGTTACAGTTTTTTTGGATCGGATTCTGCGATGAAAAATAACAAACTAGAAGAGAATATTTATCGCATTGCACGGAAAAATGTTCTCTATTTCACAAGATATCTTGAATAACAACACAATTGAAAACTATCAAAATACTTCTTTCATTTCAGCGAATATTACTAAGCAATTTATCACAATGATTCATACCGCATAGAAAGTTTTGAACTCTCACTTTATAACGAGTAATATTCATGATATAAATTATGATTCAAATACGCGACAAACGTGAATTATATTTTAGATAAATTAAAATTACAATCATATGCTGAAATTTAAATTAAGTAGCATAGATATCGTGTAGATGATTCTTTATATTTTATACTTTCGTTTCTTTTACGTTGTACATTATTCGAACTATGAGCGACTCCATCAGACGCAATCTACTTAGCACTCCTATACCAGTCGTCCTTCAGTTACTCCGACTATCATTTTCAACTGAATTCATTCAATCTTCCTACAAAGAATTTACTTTTCCTATACATTACTTTTACAAATAATCCTAAAAAACAAAGTGCATACAGGTATAACTTCACTTCATCTATTAGATGTGTCAATCACTTGCAATTAGTTACAATTATCGTCCTCAAACGAATTCGACTAATCTTCTCATAGAACATTCACCTTGTCTGAACACTGTAATTACATAAAACCTTAGAAAAGCAAACAGCACAGCACTTCGATTTCACTTCATCTGTCAAAAGGTAACGATTTTATCGCGCTATAGTCCACATTATAAAATAGTTAGACTTATAAGATAGTTCACGAAAGTAACACCGCGTTAACCATGTTCCAGTGGTTCAACAAGCGCAACGTAATCTCAGCGTACGAAATAAATCCTAGGAGCAAACGATGCCAGCCGATAAACCGAATAGCTAGACGCACGCCGCTTCTGCTTCTGCGAGATAAGCTCGCGCAAATTGCGAGAGCCTGGCTCTGACGCTCTTTTAATTCCTGTTTCCGCTGTTTTCCCCGACCACGACGGGCAACCCTCTTGGAAAAAAGGCGTTCCGGGATAATCAAGATGACCCTGCCCCATACAAAAGAGCACCGCCTAGAACACGTAGAGTAAATTAGCCTGGGGTTAATTAGGTTACGTCGTACTACCGGCGTGCTTCCAACCCTGCGCCGTTTCATCCACCACGAGTGTTGGTTGCCTCCCTTGCAATGGAATTGCAATGGGTTACGCGCATTAATTCCTTTGTTGCCCGTTTACTCACGCCGGATAATTTTTTTCATGAGATATTATCACTCTATTTATCCGTTTTGTTGGACTTTCGAAAGTCAAATTTAAAAGTCAAATTGATCCATTACATTTTCTGTCAATTTCTCACTTTCATCGCTGCGATATACGATTAGCGTTTAATTATTCCAAAACAACGACTTACTTCTATAAATTACTCAATCTTTACAATGAAATGCTTAAATAGTCATAAATCGCAGGAAATAATTTTAGGATCATAATTTTTCTCACAACCTAAACACTAAATCTCCGAGTCTAGGTATTATAGCTTTTAATTTTAAAATTGCTGGAATTATTGAAATTATTGCCGTTTAGAAATCAAAAATTGAAACCCGTTTTGCTTAACGAAATGTCGAGGACGTAATTAGTTTTAAACGCGTGACAGAAATATTATAGGAAAGGCGGATCGTCAAGGTATGAAAATACTATTTTTTTGCCGCGACGAATTATCGGGATTCTATAATGAACGGCCGGTTGACAAATGAACATCGTCAACTAAATCGGATTCTGGTAATTGAAATTTAAAATTGTAATTCTCTATCGGCCACGTGATCGGCGCACGGTGGAAATATTTCATCGTACGTTTCTCATTTGCGGGGTTTCTGTTGGTAACACGGTCTAACAAGTTTCCAACGTTTCGGTAATTAAATATAATTTCGCTACGCGCATACCGCGGTAGCAATAACGGAAATAATACAATAATTACGTTTCTCAATAATTTTTTGGTAAAGATTAGAAGCATCGTATTAAATAGGAATTGTACGGTGTACTTTAATGTTCTTCGGAGAACAAAACTGCAACCATATAGATTGTAAAATTAACGTATGACGTAAAAATTAGAAAATATGTGCAAACGAGAAAATAATTTCTAAGAGTAATATATCTAATTCTTCGTAAATCTTTCATTTCTATTTAGAAAATAAGATTTACGAGGTAATATAATGAAGGAGAGTAAGAGGGGGGAATGAGAATGTACAAGGAGAAGAGATAAATCTTATCCGATGCTTGTTAGTGGACTCGTCAGTAAGGTTTCTAACTACGCTTATGATTTAAGTGTACTACATTTGTGAATATTAGATGAACTATCATAGACTCATTCGAACGCAATAAAATCAAGACTATAATCACGCTAGTCATACGATAACCATAGCGAATCAAAACACACAATTTTAATTTCAATTATTTCCTACCTAACATCCGTTAACGAATGCGATGTCGATATATGTATCGACATAATTTCTTTTTTATATTTCTTAAAAACCTAACACGTGTTCTAGCCATTTTTTAAGTAAAATCAAAAAAGTTCTCAATTTTTCGTCCATGAAAAACGTTCTCTCCTACGAAAGGAATTGTACAAATTGTAGACGTCCTTTCGCATTGAATGTGTTCATTTTTAAAATTGTAACGTTGAGAAATTGAAAAGAACGGATCACCCTGTAACCCTAAATGTAACAAAGATCCTATTCTATCCTATCTCCGAACCAGCATTTAACCTCATCCGTTTACAACGCCATTATCTTCTCCATTTCCCCCATGAGCCATTTGCAACCTAAGAAAGCAATCATCATCGAAACCCATGATCCACTTGGAACGACCGCTATTCAGTTCTGACGATACACTGGTGCCCGGAACCGCGAGCTCGCCCGAGCGGAAATACGAGCGGAATGGATGTGGCGTAATAACGGTCCTAGTTGCACCGTTCATCTTCCGCGTTGACTAGCGGCGTTGCAACGCCGGCGAATGTGCAACTGCGATAATGGCTAGTAGTAAATTAATCGGTGCGCGTGCACCCTCGCTGCGTGAGCGTGGACGAATCGACTAGCTCGCTTGTTCGTCCCGTTGTCGGTGGCTGTTGTCACACCGCGCCGCGGCGACTAATTAGCCCTTGCAGCCGGATTAACGATCAGCCACGCCACGTGGAACGCCACGCTCGCGTACAGAATCGTGAGTACGCTATTCACTCGCCACTACCAGCTTCACGATTTCACTCTCTGCTGAGGATCACGTGTACCTAATCGCGTGCACGCGTTTGTCGTGCTCGAGGTCGAGATTTCCATATGGCAATCGTGAAAGGAAACGTGGCTAGCATTTTGTCAGGGGGACGCGAGGATGGAGAATGGACATTTTGGAAAAAGCATTAGGAATGTTGGCAATAGCCTACGAATTTTTATGCATTCTTTTTATTCTTGTGAATATAACTAAAGAAATGAACTGCAAATAGAAATTTGTTTATCTGGAAAATATTAGAATAAATACTCTATTTTGGATATTTTATATATTTTTGTGTGCATTTTTGCATTATCAAATTTGCATTATCAAATCAAAGATTTTTACCATTGATCCAAAGGAATCCAAACATAATGTATATTGGAAAGTTTTTAGGGTAATAAAGCGATGTTTAATAGATATATAGATGTAGATGATAACATGTTTGAAAAAGGTTAGGATGTGTTTGAAAAGGGGAGAGTATTGACGATATATTTTCAGAAATATTCTTGCAATTTCGAATCCATTCGGTATGTATAGTTATCTACGAAATGAATTTGCTAAAGTTAGAAATGATATTCTATATGGAAATGGCAACAGGATAGTAATTTGAGTTTTCCATGCTGTTGTTCATAATTATGAGAATGTAGGTGCAGATATTTTTAAACTATATATTTTTCATATTTTGCTGTGGGCAAAATTAATATCGAAAGGATGTAATATTTGTAAAAGCTTCGTGCTGCATATGCTCACACATGGATTACGACAAAAAAGCACACTTTACCAGAGCTTCCTTTGTTATTTCCATTTACGAGATCCATTCTGCAAAATCTCATTTCATATTTGCAAAATCCGTTCCTTATCCCGTATAATACAGAAACCAATTAGTATATATGTAAAACCAATATTATATTAACTAAAAGTGGGCTCACTAAACATTGACGTTTATTGACATGATGGATAATCAACTGTTTAAATACTTTTGTAACTTCTATGAAATGTATGTTTGTAGTAAATATCTTGCAATTTTCATATACGTTTTTGGATTTGTCTCAAGATTTATCGGATGAATAAGACTGTCAGAATAGTCATGTTTAGATTTCTGTGCATTTGAGCGCACGTAAGATACAAAAATCAATAAAAGGGAATATAAAGACGTAATAAGTTACATAATAGTCATACTTAAGTTTCAAATTAATCAAAGAAGGATTTTTAAGGTACTCATATAAGATTTCTCTCAATCGAGGCAAAATGAATATCACTGAAACATTCAACGTGAGAGTACTCATATCTCGCAATTTTCTTCTCCTTTTTCCCACATCAGTTCACCATGCGACGGTTGAATTAACGTGACAATGCTCGTGCCGTGTCATTAACGCTGCGGTACTCTGCAGCTTATACGACCTGCTCTCGACGTCGCTAATAGAATGAATACGCGATCGATGAAAACGTACCATCGCGATTATTCCTCTAACCGCCACGTGTGTCCATTTGAAACATTTGCCTCTGCATTTCTTCAAGACACACACTGATTACTTTTAACAAAAGTTAAAGAGCTAAACAGTTTCACGCGCTTATCTTAAATGGCATTTAAATGGTATTAAATGGAAAAATGGTACGATTCGAATTGAAAGTCAATATGAACTTAAAAGAAATAAACGTCAAAGCGTAGAATTGTTTCTCTATTACATTTGTTTCTCTATTACATACCTAATCTATTACATTTGCAATTTTTTTTAGCCGGTATAGTCGAACGGTATAGCGAAATCTTCTGTAGGCTACAAAAACACGAAAAAGGATGCCTCGATGGATTCAGAATAGTAGGAGGATAGGAGAAGAAGAGAACAGAGGCTGAACGACGGAGGCTGCAAATTTAATTATCCAATTCGGCTGCAATCCGTGGCTGCACTAATTTTCTATCCGCCGCCGCGCGTTGTCCACTTCCTCGCGTAACAGGCTGCACCCCTCGATCCTCGATTTTCCCCTGTCGAGCTACTCCTTCCCGCGCACCACCACGTCCAAACCTGTCGCACGCAAATTGGATTGGACGAGGACGCATTTCGCTTCTGGACCGATTCGTTCGTTCCGTCACCCCTGTCTGCCCAACCCCCTGACGATCAGGGGTGATTTGTCCATAGCCCCTCGTTTCTCGCCCCTTCCGATAAGCCAGGCCCATCCGCGGGGCCGATCTATCCAGTTAGCTATGCTAATGGTAATTATCTTCATTAACGAACCGTTAATTAACCGGCACAAAACCTTAATCAGTCGGCGGACCTATCAGTGCTACGGATTAATCTCGCAATGTTCTCAGTGAAGAGAGTCGGTAGTATGTCCATCCTGCTGCTTGCTTCTATGTCAATTATTTTAAATAATAGATATTTCAAACGTCAATCTTGTTCTATTGTTAAGCGATTTGGTAATTCTAAATAGATTTTTATGCACTTGTAGAAAATTGAAAAATGCACAGAATGTATATAATATGCAAAAGTATATGAAGAATACGCAAAGCTTAAAATATGGTAAAACAATGTTCTGCTTTTATTCCTTTATTATTCTACTCGTAATTATATATTATGTGGATTATTCATCGTTTCAATTCTACAAGCGTATAAGTGTAGAAAACTTTTAAAAATGTGACAATACGAAGGGTTATTTTATTATTGTAAGGATCAAATTATTGTAAAGAGCTTCCTTACTCACTCAAACTTGGCTTTGTGTTTCGCAACTTCGATATTGAGGAATATTTGGTTTTGTTACAAAATTCTATTTTTCTTTCTTACTTCATTTATCATCCTTTCGATCCTTATACGAATTTCTGTGCGTACCATGGCTGTTTCTGCTATTTTAATACGTATATAACTGTTGTTTGGACGAAGTTAAAGCCATAGATTCAAAGCTTTAAGCGATTAAATCACGTATATTTCTTGTATTCTCTGTCGCTGCAGGAATTGTTCTCCAGTTAGAAAGTTAGCGCTTACATATGCACTTTGTCAGAATACATGTAGGTAATTCCACTCAGAATAACTGAATATATTTCGCATGCAATTATTACAGAGTTTACTGAACCAGCTTCGGGGCACACAATGCTCTACAATAATATTATCTTGATCATGAATATGTTACAGAATATTGGTTGAAACAATATCTTTTTCGAGCAATTATATATTTTAACAATTATAATGCTTAACAAAGTAAATTTTATTCCGATAGATAATTATCGCTAATTATTTTTCTGTAAAATTCCTTTTAGAATGCCCTCAGATGACAATATTGTCAATATTTCAAGGTCCTTAACGAAAATGCAATTTGTCAATAAATATTGACAATATTTTATTGACCATTATTGATCCTTTTAGTTGAGAACCTTGATATATTGACAATATATGTATATTGATAACTTGAGAGCAACAGATTTCAAAATTTCAATTTTAATTTCAGAAAGTACAAAGCACACATTTCATATTCATCTATATTTCGAAAAATCCCCTATCGTTGCACCTGATAAATAGTAAATTAATTAAATTTTTTTTCTAAGGAGCTAATGAATGATAAATTCAATAATTATATTTCCAAATTTCAAGAATGAAAGTAGTAAGAATTTTATTGCAAAACTACGAGATTTCATGAAATTATTCTAATTCAAATAGTCTGGAACCTCTCAGACATAGAAAAAGAAGAAGGCTGACAATTTCTTGGAAACTCATTGGAGTGCGGAAATTTTTAAATTCATTTCACCACGGTTAAGAAGCGAAAGGGTTTCTACAGAGTAGTGTGCTACTCCGGGAGGAAATCTGTAATGAGGAAGGATGTAATGAATATTTTAATTGCGATAATTGAAGCGACTCATTGTCCATCAACCCCTGACCAGAGGGCGTAAAGAAATCTAAAATTAAGAACTCGTTAGGGCTCCTCGACCCGCCAAAGTGTCTCTGGCTATTATTTTTTTCTTTTCTTTTCTTTTTAAAAAAGAAACTGGGGAAAAGCGATAAGTGACAATAGATGTCGACCTAACTCTTGGGCAAACTTTTAATGAGAAATTTCTCTGTAGCCTCCGGATAACAGTTTGAAACGATCCTACTAACTGGTATCGAGTATCGGTTGTTATTTCTTTGTTCATAAATCCCTTCAGTGACAAGTCTTTTTTCAAATCACTATCTTATTTGTTTTGCTTCTTTTCCATTTAATAGTGACGAAAATAAAGAAAGTGCGGAACTGCACTTGTATTCTTCACTTCTATTAATGTTTCATCGAATTGAAATTTGAAACAGAAATTTCTTTTCCATTATGTAGAAACTATTATTCAATAATGGATAAAGAACATACCTGTTCTACACATATATCGATTTCGTTAAATAATACGCGCACTCAATACGCGCTCTGACTGCTATCTAATGCATTTTAGATAAGGAATCTACAGGTGCCTACAGTTTCATGTTCTTTGCCATGAAACTGGACGATGAAACTAAGCAACAGAAACAGAAACAGAAACGGGAACAGAAATCAAAAGATAAAATAATCACATAATGATATTGCACTATGACGTATGTGACCATTTGACAACTATTGCATTTTTATACGGCTAAATCTAGCTTGGTTCATTGATCATCGTCCTTAATATAATTGAGAAAGAAAAATCGTCGAATTATAGAAAATCGGTGAGCCATATCCTATTCTGAATGATCACCAAAACATCTAACCATATATACATATATACACTCAAATCAAACACACTCATACAAAAGTAAAGAGAAAGAAAGAAAAAGGCAGACGTATGGCAAAATGAACAGCGATCACGAGAAAAATCACAAATCGGGGCAGTTGTTGTTCTCTGCAATTTGTCGCACGCGAAACGGAAAATAATATAGCGGGACGGTGCAGGCGCGCTGGTACCGATCGGTTTCCGGTGACCGACTCGCAGCAGCGCCAGGGAATCAATGATAATCGAATCTGGTGGGCGCTCCTGTCGGGGTGGTTTAAAATGCAATTTCATACCTAAATTCATCGACTTCTGCGTCGGGACTTTACGTATTCCCGGTCGTAGCTCTATGTTAATAGCACACGAACGCGGAAGCTGCGAAGCATAAATCGGGTTAAGCCGCGGTTAGAGCCTGGTCCCGTCGCGAAATGGGCTACACGCTGATCCAGTTAACCCCGGAACCATCCACCTCTACTTCTGTTTCGACCGATAAATAGAATTCACGTGCTCGTTGCGTGCAACTAACCCGCCCCCTTAAACCTGTTCATCAAGTTTGCAAACTAACACGTGAACTGCGGAATCGAGACTATCACCAAAAATCGAACGATTCTTTCTTCTGCTACTTTAACTTCTCTTTAGAACCTTTAAATTTCATCCGCAAGACTATGAAAGAAATTTTATAGAACAGCGATAGAATTTTTTGGTATAGTTTCTATTATATTCAGATAAGAAAGGGATTGTTTTGTAAAAGGTTAAGTCAGATACGAGTAAAATTGTGGAATGGGAAAATAAAATTTGGACAGACTACTGATGTTTAGTTTGCTTGAAAACGCGATTCATCGACTGCAGATTAATATCTTTGTTAATATAATTAAGAAAATGGAAGTTAACTAGAGATTTGTTTTATTCGTTTAATTTCAAAGCATCACACGTATATGATATAATTTATCGAGAGAAAATTTCCCAAATTAACTATCATTATATCCAATCATAAATTTCCATTCAAACAATTACAGTGCCCTCTACGCTCCACCCCTATTTTATTACAGTCAAACTGGATGATCGTGCAGAAAGTTTTAAAATCGCATTCCACAGCGGAAAGAATTTGAAACTTCGGGTGCGCTCCGAATTTAATACCGAGCAAATTGGCAAACTAGAGCTCAGCCAGTCATCCTAGATATATCTTGGAGTACGCTACACAACCTACACAGATTCACGCGCAACGTTCTCGTGCCACAAGTTTGACTTTCCGCTGTGCAAATACCGGGGACGCGGTTGATCCGCGAAAATCGACAGGTCGCGACAGGGGCTTAAACGTTCCGGCCGTAATCGATGTAACGAATTTCCATAAAGGCACACGACATCGCCCTATTACTCGTTTAACTCGCGCCGATAAATCTAGGAAAATTCACTGCTCGCAATATCGAGCACAATTACCACTCGCGCGCGTCCTCCACACGTGCGTGTTTGCCACGCGGGATGAAAAAACATATGGCCGTGGTGTTCGTTGATCGATCCTCTTGACATCCATTCGAGAATACCTGCTGGAAGTAGGTCGCCTGTGAAATCCCTGGGATATGGCCGCACGATATGAGAAACTCTTCCGCCAACGTTAATTTACATTGGTAAAAATGTCGCGTTGCTAGTTCGACTGGTGGAATGTCAAAAGCGAAAGATCAGCTTTGCGGAGGGAATTTTCCGTTCCTACCATGTGCACAACTCGCTTTGGAATTTTTAGTGACCCGTTAGAATTTTCAGCGTGGTGAAAAATCTGCGAAGGTCACTGGAAATGGTCGATCCGGTATAACGTGGGATGTTGAAATTAATAATTCAAAAGGGGTTGCTGGCGACGAGCTACGAAGGGATGTGCAATACGTGTTCCGGAAACTAAGAGAGGTCTCGTTGCCTGTCGAAGGATCTTCAACAAAACCGCGGCACGGTATTTTCGCGAGATCCCCGTGATGTAACAACGACGTAAGTTTCCTCGAAGAAAAGTTTAGTGTGAATAACATGAAATGCTTTAGAACTTACCGCGTGTCTTTTCTCTTCTTTCTTACTCTGCTGTACTCTTATTTTTTATGGGAAATTCTTTTTCTTTTTTCTTTTTTTGGTAAAGTATTTAACACTGATATTACTAAAACTATAGAAGTGATTTCAATTATAATCATTTATATGGAAGATTTTTGAACACACAGTTTTTTATTATCATAAAGATAAATACTTACAAATATCGCTCAAACATTTATTGATATTAAATAGAGAACAATGTAAATGTAACAATAAAACTCAATAACGGCATCGATTGAATTTTGCATTCTACTTTTTGCAATTTTGGTGGTAATGTTGCTGCCAGGTGAAAAGAGAATTTGCGTTTCGTCCCGGGACTTCCGGTGGACTCGTCAGTAAGGCTATACCCGGTAGTCCCTGCCTTTGACGTAAAGGGAGTCTCGCTA
Organism: Bombus vancouverensis nearcticus; assembly: GCF_051014615.1. NCBI lineage: Eukaryota > Metazoa > Arthropoda > Insecta > Hymenoptera > Apidae > Bombus > Bombus vancouverensis. Next base: position 9,680,765 of record NC_134913.1, on the reverse strand, counting down.
GGTGCGGTATTTGTATCGTGACACCGTATATTCGACCGCTAGCGAGACACAGATTCGTTGTCGTCGTAGTAGCCCTCTGGTGTTGGCGGTTGGTACCCGCGGATCGCCCGGGAGGTGTTACGACCGCGTTGATGCCTCGACCTGTCGGCGTCCTGTTGGTACCGATCCGCCACACAATTTTACAGTCTAAATATCTCGACAAGATGTCATGCTACTTCATTTAAAGGACTAATAACGCGGATTAACTACAATCTAGGAAATCATATTACGAATGATAATTATAAAAAAATCATGATAACGATAAGTACATGTTCGTTGACTTTTTTCATTTTTATGTCACTTTATAACTAAAAATGAATATTCTAATGGAAAATAAGTAAAACTGGAAAGAGTCTGCTGGGTTCGAAAATCTAACTTTCAAGCTGCCTTATTACAACAGATACTTTTGTTTTTTTCCACAGATTGATTTTCAATAAAACGTGAACGTTATAGCCATATTTAGGATTGTGGAATTCAGCAGACGAATACCAGGAATATTTGCCAAAGATACCCGCTTTTATTAATGATTTTTGCGATCAGAGGGCGAGATAAAAATTGTCTGCGACGGCAATTACGCCGCCGGCAAGAAAGTGGAAATGAAAAACGGAATATCGTATAAATCTTGGCCACAGGGAGGAATAATAATCCCGCGGGTCTGTTTTACATTCTTTTTAATTTATTACCCAACATAGAGAGCGTTACCCTCCATGGTACACGTTTCCTTTGTCTCGAACCTTCCCGCCGGCTTCTCGCGGATTTCATCCTATTTAAAAGCATCTTCTCTGCATTACGTTCCGCGATTTTTTCGCCGTAATGTACGCGATACGCTACCGTGGAATAAAGAAAAGATAGCTAGGCGGCTGCGCGAATGTAATTAACGTACTGCCAGCTTTCGCTGATGAGGCGTTCGATGATTAGAGAACACCGTGGTCGCCTGTAATTATCGTTCGGGTAATTAGCGCTCTCGCAGAATCCGCATTATGGACGATAATTTTATGTTTATTTAATGTGAAATTCCGAAAAATTTAATGGCGACAGAATGTTTTACAGTGTCAGATATGTGGTAATTAAATTGCTAATTTGTAGTTTAACCCTTTCACTGCTGAAACCGGAATAACACATTCTGTGAAATGCATATCCTACCACGAGTAACTCGTAAATTTATGGATTTCACATAGTGTATAATGGAACAATTGAAATATTTATTTTATTCACCACCGAGCGTCTTACCACAGAAATAAATATTCAGCAGTGAGAAGGTTAATGGAAAAATTCTACATTATCAATTCGCTCAGAAAAGATAATATAAAATTCTGGAATAATGTAATAATGACAACAGAGCGTTTTATATTGTTGCCAAATATTTAGTAGCTAAAATAGCGAGTCGTTGTTTGGTAGAAACATTCTGTATTATTGAAGATATAATATTAACAATATTTATAATACAGTGTTATTTAATTAAAAAATAATAAAACAATAAATACACAGTAGATGTGACTTCAATAAAACATGTTTTCCTCAAATAATCTTCATTTTACTAATTATTGCGTGGCATCGTTCTGTCTATATGACTTTCTTTCTTCAGTCGAGAAATTTCTTCCAAGATCAAAGAAGTACCTGGATACGTAACGCGTTGGCAGCGTTAAATATTTAGCCGCGCGGTCAGATTACCATGCTCATCACATTTTTCATCAGATTCTATCCCCGGCACTTTCCACGATCTTCCAACTACGGTGTTGTTTGACTAATAACACTGGCCTCGTTCTTGTTGTACTTGCAAATATTGTCCAGAGTCGGTAACCGCTCGTCGGAAGGACGGTGACAAACATTTTCACGCATGCAAAATCAGTTTGATTTCCCGTCACTTGTATTTTCCATATTCGATCGGTCTAGTTTCGCGTGCAACGTAAATTCCCGACATGGTTGACTATGTTTGCATTGTACCAACTATGTACATCGTAGCGAGACTCAAACGTTAAAGAAGAAGAAGAAAATGCATATTAGCGTTCTTTGACAACGATTGTATTTATGGAATAATATCCATTTTAACGATCGATGATATTCATTTTATTTTATTTTCAATTGGAAATGTATGATGCCGATGTATTTATTTTTATGAAGTCAATGAAAATTGATTTCTACTTTGTAAAGAGCAGAACATATTTCATGAATTACGTTTGACAAAATTTAAAATACTTTTTTTTTAATATTTTTGATAACTAGAGTATAATATACACGTCTATACGTTATTTTTGCGGAATTAATAAAAGTTAGTTTCTAGTTTGTAAATAGCCAGCATTAAAATTTTGGACATTCCGATTTTGTTTATGGCTGGAATTATGGTTACGATTATGATTATGGTTGTGACTACGATTATGATTATGATTTCAAGACTACGAGTCTTTCACGAGTATACTTCAAACGCTCAGCTGCGGTATGAGCTTAGAAGTATGTTAACCATCCTTATAGACTGTGTGTATCATTAATCATGACTAGAAGTGGCGCTTCGTGTGAGCATGGTGCACTCTTTTGACAACTTCTGGAACTATCATCGGTCATGTTCACGAGTCTATTGTAAAGACAGCAACAAGTAGTTCTTGGCTATTTGCTACAAAAACTTTGCACGTAAGCACTGTAAGCATTGTTAGTATTCCAACTTTTAAAAGTATCATCCGTGTAATTTAATAATTAATTAAATTTATTCTCTGCCACGATATATTTTCACGATCCCAAAAAATAAAATCTATTTTTCATAATAACGAATGCAGAACACTATCTTATGAAAAGTAGCAGTGGACAGCTTTATACCACTACGTATATTACATTTCGTATTATACCAAGGTTAATTTTATGAGCAATAAATTACTGCCAATAGATGATACTAGCCATAAACCTTCAAACTGAGCTATATAATCCAGCATTATGGCCGTTTAAGATATACTTGGAAATATAAAATATGATTCCACCGGCCACAAACGAGAAGCGATGACTGGTTGGTTACGTTTATCGTCGATCAGGTGACGATGAATCCCTCCAAGGCTGATGAAATCCGGCGACGGAACACAGAGAACGACAAAATGGAGGCGTTGTACGTGGGCGTTGCATCAGACGGAATATGCAATTTCCTGTGCTTGGCTGGCAGCTTCTGTTCTCGCTATTCCGTCGGTCCGGCCTCTTTTGAAGCCGACGTTCTTCGAATATTGCACGAACGTCAACGACAAGTCAGAGAGGCCAGCAACCCCACTTTGTTCTCCTCATCTCGTTTTACGGCCGCTCCTCATATCGGGATTGCATGCTCCCGTCAGGAGTCATCGCGCCATTCTTCTCAGTTCGTCTGGCCGCCACAAATTTCAGGATTATTCGCCCTTCCGTTTGGCCCCTCGGTCTGGACGTATCAACGAAATTCGCGGAGAAACTTAAGACTGCCATTTGGGTGCTCGTAAACACACCGAGCGGTCCCAGGGAATGAAAATAAGCGCGAGAACATCCCCGTGTCTCCCGGACTCGTCCACCAATTCCAGTTACGACCGTCTGTGCCCCTTAATTTTTGTTTTCGTTTTCTTCCTTTCCTTCCTTTTGGTTACTTTTGTTTCGAGGGCTGAGATTGCGTCCAGAGAGGGTTAGGATTGCGAGAGGTTGGGTACGCGAAGAAATTATATTGTGTCTTTTGTATTTTCCTTAGCGAACGCTCGCGGTAGAGGCTGGAATTATACCGCGGTTGAAAGAACATGAATTTATGCCATGAAATGTATTTCTGTTTTTACCGTTGTTGCGAGAAATCGCTGTTTTATCGTCATAGCTAAGATGCGTATTTCTTTGCCAAATGATAAAATGGTTTCGTTGAAATGGAATAATGAAAGCAATTTATTATCGTAACGCTTGTTGGAATATAAAGACGCTTATTTTCGGTAAAATATGTTTTTATTCGGAGCTAGCTAACGATCCGGACGCTATGAACTAGCTAAGCTAGTGTAAATTTAATAAAAAAAAAAAGAACAGTTTTATCAATAATATCTAACAATGACTGACACTTATTTAAAAAGAAGGTGAATAAAGGTGAATAATATAAATAAAAGAGAATCAAGCCTGTAAAAATATTATCGTGTTCCTTGTTAAAAGAGAAGTTCATCTCTTGTTAAAAAGAAATCGAAAAAGGATCAATAGATCGAAGAAGTCAACGATTTATCCTTAGCCTTTATCTCACACCGATATTCTCGAAGTCAATTCGTGTAATCGTTTGAAGGAAAATTCCCAAGGGAACGAGAGGATTACAGTTACTCCAGCGTCGTTGTTTTTATTCAATTTCAAGTGCACGGGATTACACGGTGTAACACGGCGACATCGTTTTTTCTCTGGGGCGAACGTTATCTCATAACGTGTTATCTCCGCGAGTGATTCATCTTCATAAGTTGTCTCGTGGAACGTGTTCCAGGCAGGATCAGGGAAATGCGATTTAATCTGAAACCCTGGCAAGGATGAGGTTTCTATGCTTGAACGAAAGTGGGTCGTCCTCGACCTAGCTGAATTTCCCTGCAAGCACGTGCTCCTTTTTCATCTTGTCTCTTGTCCCTTCTAGGCTCTTCTTTCAGACGGAAATTCTCTTACCATGGAGATTGAGTTCAAGAGTTGCGCGCTTTGAACACGTTGAATAGGAGTTTCGCGCGATATTGACCCGGGAAAAAGCGAAGTGTCTTGATTTATTGAGAAATTCGAAAACAACATTAATATGTTACGTATCAATATATATCATATCACATCAATATTCTATAGGATAATTCGCTGATTTTATTGTACAATCATATTTAATTTGTTGTTCCAGAGGAACATCGCTTTCAGAATTTGAGGTGAAGAACTTATAATCCAAAAGATTAAACAGGGTTTACATCTTGTTTCTTTTTTCAGCGAATATGCTAAAACTTCGATGAAGAATAGAGTTTGTTTTAAAGTACAATAAGAAACTTGCATTGGAATTACGTAGTAACGGGAAACTTCGTTGTTGAAAGTTTTATAGCAGACGTGTTCTTAAGTTATGCTGTCAATTAGAAAATTATGCTACACTTGTTTCAACAGTGCTTCAATTAAGTAACAAAAACGAAGAAGGTACTATGTATTTAATATATTATATTTTTAATATGTCGATAACTGAAGTCTTTTATCTTCTCTCATCTTTAACCCTTGATAACATCGCATAACTTGAAAGTTATAGATCCATCTACCTACATTGTTTAATCCTCGTTTTATTTGTTTATGACTGTCGCTTATACTTTTAGGTCACAATGAAACGCTATATAGCTATATAGAGGGTTAATAAAAAAAAAAAAGATACGTATAATATAGACCAACAACAAAAATTTTTGAAAACTTCAAGAAAGTGTTCATCGAACAATAGGAGCTAACTGACAAACAAAATTAAAAAGGAACGTAGCACTTGCATTCTTCCGCGGAAATACAATTCGCGAATGATTCATCAGCGAAATGCAATAAGCCCATTGTCCGCCACATCGAAGGATATTACGTTTCCAGAGGTCCTGGACAAAACGAGCGAAGAGACAACAGCAGCGCACGTTGCACACAGGCCTCGTATATGAAGTGGAAACACGACCGACCGAGACACGTCATTTAAGCGGCATTCTTAGACCACTTTAGGAGATATTGCTCTCTTTTCTCGTCCTCGCCTCGTACGTAATTCGTCACCGCTCTGTCCCCTCCTGTGCCATCAGTAGCCTCCAACACGAAATTCTCCATACAGATAGAAAAGACGATTTAGCCTAGAACCTCGACGAGTCACGATATTTTTGTGCCATTTACGAAAGTAGACCTTTTTTTCTCCGCCCCTTCGCTGCTCCGTTCTTCCCTACCCTAAATTCGACCACGCGATACTCTTTTCCTTCCCTTCCATATTGGTTCTCTCTTTGGAAACGCTTTCAGCGATGTCGTAATATGATACAAACCCACCGAGAAAGAAGTTGGGAGCTCTCCATCGGAGAGAGGCTGAACCAAAGGAAAATAAACACGATACCATAATTGGAAGAAAAATCTCGAGTTCACGGGGGATCGATCACTGAAACGCTTTTACTCTAAGATCTACGAAGAGATCGGTGTAATTCTCTGTTGTACATAGGTACATTGAAGGTATTTATGCATTTACGACAATTGTAAATACATCGAAATGTATGTGGATATAAACGAATGCAAAAATATACAAAATATCAAAAATGAAGTACATGCTATTATTATTGCATTTGGAAAATAAAACATTCTTTCATTCAAATTGCAGGTGTTCGTCTGTATTTGAAAATATATGAATTTGTGTAAACACTGACAGAAAAGAAAGGAAATCGCGCGAAAAGATATCCTGAATTTTTCCGTATCCAAAATAGCATTCCACGCAATTTTCTCCCGTCTTGAACAATTTCAAGTTGAAACTGTAGCTTTCTTCTCAAGGACTCTAATACTTTCATATTTCGCTCGAAGGGAAACTAGGCCAGGACCTTCCACAACGTGCAATGAATGCGAGCACTCGAAAGTGAGAAACGCGAAATTCGTCCGGTTCGCTCACTCTCGTTTTTCTTCTCTTCTCGCATCCCCTTCTTTTGTGGCACATCACAATGATGAACAATGAGGCGAGGCTGAAGGATTTCAAGAAGAGAACGAGACCGTTTGTTTGCTTTGTTGGGGAAATATGGATACCGTCCTTTTGGTCTTTCGTTCGGACCAATCCTCTCCCTGTCTCTTTCTCACCCTCCCCTTCTTTTCAACCCCTCCCAACTTACATAACCCACCCTTCCCTTTTGGTTCACCTCTTTTCCAGCAAGTGTGGACCTGTCGGAGTTGCGAACGATAAATGTTTACCTCAAGTTTCCGGGAAGCAGCGACGCCATGATAAATGCATCGCATTCCACTGCTCGTCCGTCAGACACGATGAAAAACAACCTGTTTCTCCTGAAAGCGCGAAACCTCACTTGCGCCTCAAATCGGGTTCGAAACTTTCATCCACCGTAAAACTCGAGTTAATGGATACTATTCTGCCAATATCCTCGGTAATTTAAGGGAAAATTTGATTTGACGTGGAATGATTACCTTCGAATTTTTATTGACTTTGAAAATCAATAATTAAACAATCAAAAAATCGATATTTGATGATAAACGAGGCTTTAATTTATGATTCTTCAAGGAAGCAAACAGAATATTCCATGAAATTAATTAGAATTATTTTATGAAGGATATACATTATCAAAGATGTTCTTCTCGTTACTAATCCTCAACGAAGAAGAAAAGAGCAGCTCAATTTTTTTAGAAGCTCACGAGACGCTCTCTCTCTCTTTAAGCTGCTTACGAGATGCTTTCTTCGGCAGAGGTCATAAAGAAGTTAATTTGCTGCAGAGCTCGAGGCACTTCATTTAGCAGCCTGTTTTTAAGCCGTATACGGTCTTCCCCGTTCCGCCGATCATCGTGCCTTTAATCGCTATGAAATTTTCTTCTACGCCACATCATGCTCGAATAACTAGACTCTTCTCAGCTTTAATAAATTGCAAAATTTAAACGAAACAATGAAAACATCCAGCCTCCCTATCGTTATTCTTATCACCAATTTAATGTGATGAACGAAAAAATTGTATGTAAAATTTCATTCGTGTGCAATCGTGTCAACGAGAATTTCAAAGCACCATCTTTGCTAATCATCTTTTCTTTGGTAGCTATGAAACGTTCTTTTATGCAACATTACTCTTAATTCGGTAGACCTTCTTTCATTCGGAGTTCGAAAATCCGAATAAAAGAATAAAAATATCAAAAACCCCCATCGACATCATCGTCGTTGGCACATCGTTCCTCCTCTTTCTCTCAAATTTTGCTCGTCGTGTTGGTGATAATTTCAAAAAACCATGGCCGCTCTCAACCCACTGCGGAAGTACAAGTGTCGTTCGCACGTGACACGTCGTTTGAAGCACACACTGCCGAAAAGTTCTTTTGAAGCATGACAAACGTGAAGGGTGCATAATTTAAATTTTAGCCGCGGACACCCGGCTAAAAGTTACATTTTTGCAGCCAGCAGCTCCGTGAGGGGAATGGGTATACGAGATGAAGCTCATGCAAATTCCCTAGAAATGAAAATGGAACGAAGCTTTGTCCTTTAATTTTCACCGTTTTAACGTGATCCGTTAGTCCTATGCAATCTTGCCAATTAAAACAAATATTTGGGTTTGAGTCTTGCAAGAAGAACATCATCGTCGGCCGAATCTATTCAGACACGGCGAAAGGCTAATCCCGGATTACTCTATCTCCGGCAGACCGATCTCCTCCGATTATCAATTAATTAAACCGGTCTTTCCCTTCGCCTGTCGAACAGCCGCTTAATTAATTGCCGATTCAGCCTCGAGGTAGCATCCGCTTACAATTAAACTCGTAATCGCACGAGAACATATTTTAAGAAAGGCTGATCCATGTGACGAATTTCGTTCTTTAACGAATGTAATGGAATCTCCGTTTTCTCTTGATAAATAACAATGGATATAATGAATATTTAGTAGAATTTTGTGGTTTTCTGTGTTTAAGGAAAATCAAAATTTCTATTTTACTATATTGTATATTATATCTATTTTATATTTTATATTGTATTTTAATCAGGTATGCCCCAATTAATATCCTAATTGGGAAGAACGCTAGTCGATGTTTTATACGAAACTCTTATTGTGCATATTGCGACATACATATAAACGTTAGAAGCACTTTGATTTTCGTAAAGGAATACGCAAATCATAATACAAATACATAATGCTGTAGATGATAATAGCATATGACATCATACTTAATAATTATTATCTATTATTAATCTAATTACTTTTTAATTATTGAAAAAAGTCTTATTGATAAAGTCATAAAGGAAGAATTATAGTGGCGTTTCTTTTTCGATGATTATTCGAAAGGATATATTAAATTTTGAGAAAACCCAAATTATGTTAACGCAAATTTTTCCGCGTCGTTAACGGCCAGCAAAATTATCCTACCTTGTAAAATTGTTATTTCGGACATATACGGATATAACAATCGATTTTGCATGGCAAGGTTATTTACATGCAGAAGAAGTTTCCCTAAAAATTGCTCCGCAGCTGTTGGGAATTGGGTCTTGAATATTCCTTTAAGAGACCGTCTTCCGACAGCTGCAAGCTAGATCAAACGTCTTGCTTGACTTATACCTTCCGCAGTCGTGTGGTTCGTAAACCAGTCGCACGTAAATGGAAAAGAAAATTCCACCTATGGTTCACGTACAACGATGTTGGCCGAGACGTGACATATCTGTATGAGGTTATAAATATTAAGCAAAATCTGTCTCTTAAAATTACTACATCTTTGTAGTACTTTATATCATTCTATAAATTGAGACATGACAATTGCCTTTTTTCTTTTTAGAATTTTACAATTTTACGTAACAAATAGTACGATGGAAGTAATTTACAATTTGTACAAAATGTCACCTCTTTTATTATTACAGTTGTTGAAATTATATAAGAGAGTTTATCGATGTTAATTAATTTTTGATTCGTGACTTGTAAAATGTAATAACATTAGCTTAATTGTGCATCAGGACCTTGATCGTCAAAAATGAAAAAGGTTCGCAGAAAAGCTTACGCTCAGGGAGATACTAAAGAAAGATTTTATCGTAGAAATGTTTTTAAAAGGGGAAATGTAGTCGTCGCGTCATTTCGAAAGTTAAGAACACGAAGACAGGATATAAAAGGAACTTTAAGAAACCAAGTGGTTACTGTCCGACATCGATGTTTGACGTTCTACAGAAGCTTTACTTTGCTCTCCAACGATGTGGACACTGTTTAACTTTATACAGGACGCTTATAATTTCACGGTGGCTCGTGTTTAATTAATCGTGGACTTATCGAAGATAACGCTTTGACGTAACGAAGGACTTTCCTCGGAAAAAGAAGACGAATGCGTTTAATTAGAGAGGGATTTCTTTGGGAAACAGTAGGCTCTCCCTTGAGGTAAGATTAATTATCTATAGAACTGTAAACAGTATTCGAAAGCAAAGCTTGCAGATTAAATCGTTATTTGCGAATGTTTGCTAATTCAATTTATTTTTCATTTCGTTTCCACATTTCCAAAAAATGTTAGAAATACGATACATAGATAAAATCGTTCGTAAATTAACGCGATAAAATATAAACGAGGAAAATATCGAAAATAAATTTTTGCAAACTGGATTTGCATGAAAAAAAATCTATTCTACAATTCCGGTTCGCCCTTTCGCATCATAACTTTTTCATGCGAAAAGCAAAAGCTGAAATACATTTTAAAAAAAGCAGACCAATAAAAAATTCGACCTGCTGGCAATAATTTATCCGCAACCGTTTATGAGAAATCGCCTGGTTTCACCTACAAATAAGGCGAGAAAGAAACGAACGACAAAACGATGTTACTTCGACAACATGAAGAGAGAGCCATGGCGAGTTTTTAACGAGCCAGGCCCACCATAAATCAGAATGGCGGTCGGTAGAGTGGGGGATTTATTGTGAAACTTTTAAGGAAAGCTTAGTAGACGCACATGGATAAGGACAGGCCAACTACGATTCAGCGATAGGTTGGTGGAAATCGAAGGTACGTCAGTAAGAATTGAAGAGACAGGGATGGAAAATGGTCCAGAAGAGGGGGATGGTTAGTGGAGCGGCCATAGGGTGGTTATGACGTGGGTGTAACCTTGGCAACTCTGCATTCCCCTTTCACGTAGCTGGCATCATCCTCTCCATGTCTTTTCCATCTCTTTCTCTCTTTCCCTCCTCTCCCTCTCTCTCTTTCTTCTCTTCTCTTTCACACGCACTCGATATCCCTCTTTCACCCTCATCCCTTCTCTTTTTTCCTTCCCTTCTTTCCTCCACCCTCGCAACCATTCTCTCTTTTTCCTTCTCTTCCTTCCGTTTTGTCCTGCCCTTCCTTCCAACCTTACTTTTCCATCTTCCTTCCCTTATGTATGTATGGTTAGTCTCGTTCTAACTTTCTAACTCCGTCCCTGTCTTATCTATCTTGCTCGAGTCGTCTACCCAACTACAAATTCCAACCACCCCCACCCTCGTGTAACGCACACATCGATAAAGCAGTTGCACACGTTTGTCCTTTTCTCCCACGCAAGTCCACCTACATCTGCAAATGGAGCAAAAGTGGAGCGTGTTCTTGTTCGAATGCATACCCGTTTCGTACTATCCACTCGTCCACCCTTCTCTACCATCATGCATGCTCTACCAGCAACCCTTCACCTCCTATGACGATTCGTCTGTCTCTATCCGCGTCTCTATCTTTTCGTGTCTCGTTTATCTTTTTCTTCTGACGCTAGTAGCCCGTCTCCCCTCTCTTCTTCAGCCCCGTTTCTTTTTTAACTCGCCGCCTCGGGCGGCCGTGGGGTGTCGAATTGTCAAAATGAATTTCTACGCGAGCACCGACGCTGTCAGGGGAACCAAACTCAGCGAGGGAGTGAGACAGGGGTGGTAGAAGCGAATCTACCATTCGTGGAGAACACGACTGCGCTCTTAATCTCGCGGATATGTAAATCGCGTTTAAGCGGCGTTAACTTTTCGTCATGGCTGCTGATCACGCGCACCTCCGCTCGTTTCGATCAGCGCAGCTTTGTTTCCAAGAATATCGCGCCCTGCCATATGTTATCGTTACCATTCCGCGAATGTATACGCCAGCCGTGTGCTACGTTCTCTAACGTGTCGATGTTTTCAGAGGATAACTAAATGGGATTAAAGCCACTAGGAAGGGGAGTGTTTTTACTGGAAATTATGGCTTTCAAAACATAAATTTAGATGCGTTGTATTATTATCCTACCCTCCTTTTATTTTCCAAGTTATAATCGCTTATAACGGGTAATGGGATATCAACTGCATTTTTCATAAACTTCTAATTTCGGTAGCCAGTTATGAGATTAGCAACAGTTTCTCAAAAAACCATGAAATTTCTTATCACGAAGAAAAGCCATAAATGATCAAGAAAATGTTAATCTTAGTAATAATCCTAACAATATTACATTAATCGCCTAATTCATGGAATTTATCAGTGTAGCTTCTGCGTGATTTATGTGTCGACAGTGAAATCTCCCTTTTTTCTCGTCTCAAAGCACACGTATTTCAATTTTTAATCCAACCTATTCCACATGTAACATAACGGTCGCAACTGCACTCTACTCACTAGCCATGATTACCTTTCATTAGAAGTCAACAGTTACACGGCCACTAATTCCGCTTGCTGGTGGAACTAGTTGTCGCTCATTACCAACATCAAAGCCGTCATCATAATATGCTCGACAGGGATCGCGAGTTTCGCCTCGCGGTCAACCGTTCGACGAACTTCATGTGCGCGTCTGTACATTTTCCGCTACTACACACGCTACGCAATAGAAAAAAAGGGTACTTATTTAGAGTAGAGGACACCTCGCTGATTTTGATCAGCTTAAAATATATTGTCAAGATCAACATTCTCAATTTCGCTTACACGTATAATTATTGTTCGATTTCAACTTTCGAGCTATGCAAGAAAATCTGTTTCTGGAGTTTGAACTGGTTATACCACGTTTTGCTTAGGTAAGAATTAAAGAAAATAATTACACTTTATATTGAATTTTATGGTACGTTATCTTTAATTGGAAAAATGTTATCTACAATATAACAAAATGCGATTGACGAAACAAAAACTCTGCTATACGTATACCCGGCATAATATTCCTAGAATCAATGAAATCAATGGTGTGCTCTCTTTTCTATATTATTAAATATCATCAAATTCCATATATATCGTAATTACCTTTTTCTTTATTATCTAACCCAAACCTCATCCAAACAAGTTCAAACCCAAAGACAAACCGAAAATTGAACCCGAAGGATACAATATACTACAGTGTCAAAATAATTTCTATTTATATCTCAGAAATTAAAGCTCAACGGTGATTATATATGTGGCGGCACTTGACAGCAAATACTACCACTCGACACTAACTAGTGTCGGACGACGGCAGCGCAGTGGTTAGCGCCTTAGGCTACAAACGGTTCGGGACCCGGGTTCGAATCGACCGGAGTCCTGTTTTTCTTCTACGCATCAAAAATGGAAGAAAAAACAGCAGTACCCCATCAGCGACATCCTACAGCCAGCAGTGTTGCAATTATCACGGACAACACTCCTCAAATTGGTGACCCCGACGTGATCAACAGCGAAAGGTGTGACCCGTGATAGCGCTACCGAGACTTACTCCCATCATCACGAATCTAAACCTGTGGCAATCTGGTGGACCTACCGCTACGACGAACACGGGAAAACGGCCCTTCCATCTTTAACAAACCTCGACACCTCACCTCCGATCGACGCACAAATGCAGGTGACAGGATACGAGACGATGACCAAGTCAGGAGTGATGTTGGCCATTGCAAAGTTCCATGGGCATCATCGCCAACACATCATACTAAAAAATGGAACAGAGGCCTACGAACGTATGCGGAACGCCCCGCACCGTACCGACAGGGTGTATCCATCGCCACATCGAAGACTTCGCGCAACATCTGCACGGGTTTGACAGCAAGCGGTCGTCGATGCTTTTATCCCGCATCGAAAGACAAATCCGTAGATGCCGAACTCTCTCACAAACGCACACGGAAACAATGAACGAAAATCACGTCGAGGCACCAGTTCTGAGGTGTGATATGTCGTGATAGGTACGGAAGAAACACTCGAATATATTTAATAATAAATATTTATTAACAATATATTCTGTGTGTACACGTGGCGTAAAACTCGCTGTTCACGGTTCGCGATTACAAGTTCGAATTCGGGTCGATATGTTTTGATATGCGATACAAGTTCAGACGATAAATACCACGATACGAGCAACTGGGTGTTAGAAATCTTGCCAATAGTTTTATTAGGCATACGAATACTACCTATTAAGGAGGACCTGAACGCGACGGCAGCCGAAATGGTTTATGGCACCGACATACGATTGCCGGCAGAATTCTTTGTACCAACTAAGCAACAGACCAATTCGGAATACGCAAGTCGTTTGACGCCTGTCCGAATTGATAGTTGGTAGTTGGCAGCAGTCACGGATCCAAGTTACTCGACATCTTAGTCCGAATTTGAATCGCATATCAAAACGCATCGACCCGAGTTCGAACTTGTAATCGCGAATCGAAATTAGTAACCGCTAGTTTTACGCCACGTGTACACACAGAATATATTGTTAATAAATATTTATTGTTAAGTATATTTGAGTGTTTCTTCAGTACCTATCACGACATATCACCTCATATATATATAATTAAAATTACTCAGAATGCTGACCTCGACGACGCATATCAAGGCCAATGAAATTAACGAGATGTGAGCCTTTTCTATATAATCGCCAAAAAGAGAAAAGGAGGAAGTACAAATTGAAGGGGTAGAATCGATCGATCATAGACGAATTACTGCGATGCAACGGGACGGACACTTTCCACATTCCAGCAGCGTCATGGTAACGCGCGTCTCATCGAACCGTGCGAAATTACGATGCCCTATTGTTCATAGATACCATTATTACCATTACAAGGTATCATTATCGATGGATAGATCGCGCAGGCATTCATATTCATGGCCGATCCGATAACTGTAGTCCGTAGAAGCTAAACGAGAGGGTGAAAGAGGGATTTCGATGGGTGATCAGCCTGCTCACTACGAAAATCGTTCGTTTTCAACCGTATCGATCGTTACCTCGACTCGCATTAACGGCGTCAATCACGTCCCTCCTGGCTGATTAGGGATGCAGTTACGTGTTTACCATGGACTATCTATTCATGAAACGATCGACAGGGAAACACTCGCTTCCTGCTCGATACGAGTGAAAAAATTTCAATTCTGTGCAATGTCGTTGCGCGACACACGCGACAATTTCGCGTGATTTGTAATAGATCGAGATGAGTGTACGATTTTACGAACATACGTATAACAATTGTCGCGTGTTGGTGCGCACGGAGATTAGAATTAACCACTGGAATGACTGTACAGTACTAGCCATTTTATCAACAATCAAAATTTATATTTTTCATCTGTTTAATAAAATTGAGAGACTTCGATATTGCATGAAATTAATATGTCGTATATTTTGAGAAATTTGGGATTTTTCTTTTCAAATTGTAGTGCTGTGGACAGAAATAAGCGTCAAAGTGATTTGTGTAAGCATCAGATATTTCTAATGAGGTCTGACTATGAAAGGAAGATTTACATCAAAAGAAATCTGTGATATCGTGTGTAATCGCTGTATATACATGATCGTCTACGTGTTTAATAGTAATTTACATAATCAAAAACAATTTGTCGCTTATAACATAGTGTAGCGATTAAAACTTTTACCTGTAACCTTTATTCGATGACTAGGGACTGTGAAAGTCCTCTAATGACGCTTAAACTTTATTGCCGCGGAGTATAAGATTATCTGTATAGAACGGTTCATAAGCTGATACATTTGAAAGGTTTTAAAACTTTTACTATTCAGAGAGACAAACGAATGGATTGAATAATTAAATCATTAAGAATTTCAAAAACGTACGCTTAAAACCTTGCTCTGCATTTCGATAGTTCAAATATTCCAAGAGCTTAAACCATTCAAAAATTCCACCCTCTATCATTCTTCATTCGCAAATCTCAATTATCTGCATACGTTCCAAAATCTCGATCACCTATCCTCCAACAGAATTCCACGAATATTCCAGCTGAAATAAAGCAGAATTACCCATTCTGCGTCGATACGACGAACCATAATCAAAACGATCCTATTATCCTAAATATGCTTCCCCTAAGTCTCTCGACCAAATAAAGTAAGCATTATTGTTAAGTGTATCTACATAACTCCGAAATTATTAGTATCTAAATTTATGTTTCTGAAGTTTGACGTCAATTTCTTACAACACTGTACATATACTGTAGGTTACAAAGTGTAAAAATGACGAAGAGAAAATTGGAAGGAGGACAGAAAGGATAACCTAGAAAAATCTTTGGCAGACACAAAAGTCAAGTGACTATTTATAAAGAGTACAAAATATTTACAAGAATGACTATAATAACTGGCTTCCACAGTAGATAGTAACGAGATAAGCTGACATCTAACCTGCAGCAACATTTCTGATTGCTTAACAACGTCGACGAAAACACAGTGGTGGTTCCGCATGGCAGTGCGCTCATCTGCATAAAGGCCGACTGCATGGGATGACGAGGCCGAATGAGAGCTGGCGTGTAATAATGTCGTCAGTTTCGCGAAGGTTTATTGCACCGCCGTGTAGCCGCTTGCAGGAGAGACTTAATATCGTCGGCTGTAAGCCGGTCCGTAATATCGAGCCGACTCGTTTTCTACCGCGTTTCGTTTCCGCGGCAATTCCGCTGATACAACGAGAATCGCGTGCACGCCGCGTGCATGCCTGCCCGGAGATATTTGTCCGCTTCGGACGCACAGCCGAGGAATTCGTGTCGCGGACAATCGGGACCTGATCGATACACGAACGCGAACCAACCACCAACGAACGCCTCGTTGTTACCCGAACGAGAGTCAATACGACGGAGAAATTGGAAGCTGTCGATGCACGGTTCGTTCGTTTTTCAACGATAGAGAGACTATTTTCGATCGTTTTGGGATATTTATCAATGGGAATTTTGGATGGTTATTTAGTGCAAGTGATTGAGATTTGTAGATCGGCTGGGTGTCTGACATTAGGATGTCAAAGAAAAATGGAAAGTTTGAGGTTGACGTGACTAAACGTCGTTGTATGTTTTGGGAGTGTCTGCTGAATGTGATTTTGCTGAAGTGTGTAAAAGAGATTGTTAAATAGAAATACGCGAATATTAGAATCATACCTACTGCGTGGAACATACGTGCCTGGCGATATAAAGACAGATCTTGTTACGTGAAAATGATTCGTTGGCACAGTAGAAAATGAAAATCGTATCCGCAACCTCGTTAGAAAAGTAGTATACACTAACCGAACATAATATAAATGTAAAATGAAATTTTATCGATCAGAGCGTTTATACGTACAGATATTTGCAATTGACGTTTCGAGAAGTCTGGCACATGCACCTGCAAGTTTTTATAAATAAGCCATATGAAATCCAATTTCTCGTCAAATATACCACTTTAACGATCCTTCATTACCCAACAAACTTTTCATTTCTAGCTACTTCATCGAAGCTCATGAAACTTTCCAGTAGACTGTAAATTGGAAAAAAGTGAAATGGAAAACTGCTTTGAAAAATCGAACAGCCACTACCAGTTCTATGGGTCGATCCCGGAAATCAGCGGACCTCGACCAATCGGCATAAAGAACCCATCCCGTGGTTCGATCGCAGAAAGCTTTGATACGCTTCGTTCGTCGGTTGGTCAGAAAGTACGCTTCACACGAGTTGCTGGGTACTCGCAACTTTTAAAATAGCAAAGTGTACTGTATGATTAGTAAAAGTATGTGATTAGAACGAACGGTGAGTATAACGCGAGACTTTGCTATGTTACTAGAAACGTCGTTTAGCATTCATTTTATCATGGACGAATTCTATCGAGGTGCGAAAAATCTCGAACCAACATCCTCATTTTCCTTCTACAAGGAACAAGAAAATTGTGATGCAAGAAAATTCTATTCCTGATAGATCGAGGCTAACCAGTAAAGAACTGTTCCTTTTCTTAAATATCCATAACGACCACCTCAGAATATT
The DNA here is from genome assembly GCF_051014615.1 of Bombus vancouverensis nearcticus. Taxonomy (NCBI): domain Eukaryota; kingdom Metazoa; phylum Arthropoda; class Insecta; order Hymenoptera; family Apidae; genus Bombus; species Bombus vancouverensis. The sequence continues at coordinate 9,663,002 of NC_134913.1, read as the reverse complement.
GGAGCGACATACTCGACACTAAAATTGGCAGAAATTAAAGGTAACAGTAACAATTGGTTGCACATGTCTCGTGACTTCGTGAATGAACGTTGCGTTGATTGCTACCAAGGTACAGGAAGAAATTCCGAATTCTTCGTTAATCCTAGAAAGAATAATTTGTCTAGCTATAAACGAAATTAAAACGAATTATGGTAAAAATACTTATAAAAAGTCTAACACTCAAAAATATCAAAGAAATCGTATCCGCGCCATACATTCGGCTTGGAATTAACTGTTGCTAACACTTTCGCGGGATTTTGTTCGATCTATTAAAAGCAATAGATGACATTTCTTAGTTGAACCCTCGTAACTTCCTCCGCCCCTGGATACTTCGCGATTCCCGGGACTTTGTGTATTTTGACGGGGGTGTTAACTGACCCCGTGGCTCACGGAGGCAGCGCGAAGGAGGGGTCGTGCTCAAGAGCAGAAGAGGGTGGCATTAGGTCGAGGTCACCAGGACGCCGAAGCGATCGATGCAGCCCGCCAGGCAGCACCACCCACGCTTCAACCCTCTCCGCTTTCTCCCTCCGCCGAGAAATCTTCACTCTTCTCTCCGGTGGAAGCCGAATATACCGATCTCCGACTCTCGATTCTCTCACTCTCTCTCTCCCCTCGCCATACACCAGACTGGTTCATTATGTTTCTATTTACGTCTGGTTGCATTTAGGCAGAGACGTCCGGGAAAAGACTCGCGCTCGGGTTCAACACGTGGATGCTCCATATCCGAGCTTCGATCAGCTGTTTTCCCGGGGCGTCGACGCTTCCAGATTCTGCTACGCTTCGAGAGGAACGAATGCAAGCTTCGAAATGAAATAATTTTTAAAGGAACGCGGAGCGTTAGGAATTCTTTGTGATTCCCTCGCAGATGTTGACGCATCCACTGCTTCGATTCAAATATCGGGAAGCCTTTTGTATTTTAATTTTTGTATGCTTGGGCGAAATAACTTAGAGAGTCAAACAAAGTACAGAGCAACGTACTGAAACGACGGTTGTTACTTAAAATGAAGATATTTTTAATGAAAGAAAAATGCACTTTGGGGTAGGTATTTGTATTTTAATAGCAGTGAATGAGGAAATAAGGAAATATAGTGGATATTATTAAATAAATTATCGTGGCAGTATTTCAATGGTTGTTCTGAAAGCAATAAAAACTACTGAAATATGTACAAAGATGCATGTATCAGTGACTTTCTATTTTAAGATATCAGTTTACGTATCTACATCGAAAATAACTTGAATATGAAATCTTATTTCGATAATACGAAGTCTGATCGAAATTGTTATATACATAGGTACAGAGTCAGAAGTATGTCACTCTATGTTGAATATCATATTGCATGACGATAACGTAGATATCGCTATATTTGCTATTTATGTGTAGTACATCGAATCAATACTGTTCATATTTGAAGATATTCCGAGAACAGAATCCGAATCGTTTTAAGACTCTGCTTCAAATAAATTCCTACGAATGGAACAAGGTCATCCAAATAGAGTAGCTCAAATCATACAAAATTCAACGCACAAAAAATCAATTGCCTTCTTAAACTAATTTAGATTATCCTACAATACTTCTAATTTCATATAGATGTATCAAACTTTCAAAAATCTATTTAAATCAAAATGAATGAATACTACCTTCAAAAATTCTTTTCTACTTCAACTTAGTCGCGTTTACGAACTGTCGATCGAGTAAAGTAGCTGGCAGGAGGGTGCGCATGATTCGCTTAAGCTTAAGGTGTGCTTTCAGAGCTGGCAAATAACTTTACATGAAATTGACGAGCAGAAGGAGCGATTCAGCCACTCCTTGCGTTTGTAATTTCAAAGCGCCCGTAAAACCGCAATTTACGAGGAAGAGAAACACTTCGATTTCGAGCTCCGTAACGTCTCGACGGTTTTCCATCGAATTTACGCGAAACCGCGAAACGAATCCATCACGACCGATTACCGATCGGAAGGACTCATTTCGAGTCGAATTTTACTGACGACGAATTTTTAACAGACGAAGGTCGCGTCCCGTCGTCTTGCCTGCCGCGTGTTGTTTGGTTTCCAAGGCCTCTTCTCCCAATACTCGCGACGATCTCCCTCTTCTCTCGTTCTCTATTATCTTGTAAATGTCCTGATCGTTTCGAATCAGCCGTTTATCCCTTGAGAATTGTTAACGACCTAACTCCGCGGAGATCACGTTCACGTTCTGCGATGACGCCGGTTCTCCGAGTGATTTCTGCGTGACCTAATGCGACTCATACCATGCGAACAAGCTTTACGCGTTATGACGTGAGTACGCTTGGAAATGTTGAACGAATGATTTATAAATTTTAAATGGGAAATTGCTTCGACTTTTTTGATAGTAGAGGAATCTCTTTGATTGTTTAAGAGGATATTTTTAGCCGTTTCTACGCACGATTGTTTTTAATTATTATATTTCACCGACTTGAGAAATCGAAGGCATCGCTCGAACAATATACAATAATTAAGAAATTGAAACGATAAATGATTTGTGGAAAATAAAAGAATGAAAAATTATTTTCTTAGTGAAGGAAAATGTAAATTTCACGTGGAGTATAGCAAAAGAGGTTATGCTAGTTTAACTTCTAGAATCGTAAGATAAAGATATGATTATAAATGATTGAAAAATATGAAAGTATAATTTCCAAATAAATAAATTGACTACTCCGATATATTCAGTTCCTATATTTGCAGAGATGGCAAACGCTGAAAGTTAACGTTACGTTTTTTATGTTGTTTCTATTGTTTTTACTTTTGACGCTAATTAAAAATAAATATAAAACATACAGAATGAATCGCAAGTCTTTATGATAGTCGTTAGGTCAGTAATTTCACAATCAGAGAATTTAAAATTCTAATGGAAAGATTATAAAAGATTAGAGACTTTTGACATTTCTAGGAGGAATCTAGAAGTTCTGTATCCAGTGAAGACGATTCTTGCTTCTTCTCGGAACTCGATCTGTTAAATCCGAGGTACCATCCAAGATATCCAAGGAAAATCTTAATAAACATAAACAATACGTTTATATAAGTAATTTTTTACAGACGTTCTTATCAAAAGTCGCGGTATCTGCATCATAATATAATAGGAACTAAGAATCATTCAGCAAACTATTTCGAAGCATCCAGAAGGAATTCTAATCACTGTTGCTGTTTTGCAAGCTACGATCACGTCGAAACAAAATTACGTAAGTGATGTAAGTGGAAATGGGATGCCATGTATACATTTTTTCGTACATTAACTTACACGTTAGTTTATTCTGAATATGTTTCAGTATACGATAAAGTAGTTAAAAGTACCAAAAACAACCGTGCATCGAGTTTTCAATATTTTCCGGATTGTAGTCATCGAAAGAAGCATGAGGTAATTTATTTCTAACGAACTATATCCTGAAATATCGAGGAATTAGCCAATTCGTAGAAAACGACACAGGTTGTTAAAAATAACAAGCAGTGCGACAGAATTGTAACCATATTCACAAGCTTCCATTTACGTCACTCGACATCATGTATCGGGTTTTACCAGTAAAAATATCTAGAATCCGAAAGTGCTCCGAGGTACATTTCGGGCTTTGAACTTTAAAACCGTTTTTTGTAACGTATTGCTGGCCCTGTCGTCGTTGAAACTCAGTTTTCGAAAGAATTTTAGGCCACGAATAGAAAATACTATCGGAGTGTACAATAAAAATAACTTGGAAAAAAGGAAATAATTAGTGGAACATATATGCATATAATATAATATATATCGCAGTTCGTAGTTACAATTATAGAAGATATAAAAGTCAAGAAATTTTTATAGAAATTTAATAAGAACAATCACACAGAGAGATATTACATTAAAGACGAAAAGTTCCATTCTTTCATTTACTTTCATCCCTATATTCTCACGATCCAGGTAACCTTTGCCACGAAGAGGTCTTCCAGCGGCAGCAAGGATTTTAGCGCCAAATCTCCTACGAAACTTGGGTAATTATCCAAAAAGTTTGGCGAGTCACGTGCACGTACTTAAATCACGTATACTTGTAACACGTATCGTTATAACAACGCCTAATGTATTCCCTTGACAACAGGAGGGGAAAAAGTACGCCGCGAATAATTCGTGCAATCCGTCAACGAAGTAGAAAATGTAAGTTGTTAAATGTAGACATTTTCAGTCTATCTGTACAATTATCGCGCATTATTTAACTCATTTAATTCGCGCGTTCGAGTTTTGGGGTGACTACGGAATGATCGTTGGAAATCCCACTAAAAAGATATCAAACGTACATGAATTGTTATTAGGCATTAGTTTCAATTAATTTTGTTTTATCAAATTTTGGAAATTGATACAATTCACGATAAAAGATTTTTATTACATAAACGCGCATTCACATATCTGCCAATTAACGAATTGTAAAATAAGAACACAATGATAGAATATAATTAATAATGAGATTACATCTAATAGAAATTTTTGTGTAGTAAACGTTTGAAATTTCAAATTTCGTAGGAAAATGTATAAAATAACGAAGCTTGAATATTCCGAACATTTTCAAAACTGGTTTTCTCGATTTTTATAGCAGTTCCATGATTCTGGTCATCCCCAAGGCCCGAAAACCCTGAAACTCGCGTTTCTCGATCCGCTGCCCCCTGATTCCATGTACTTGTTCCTCTTTGCGTTATTCCTCTTCGCCTACGTGTTCCTCGGGAAGGAACGTGATAATACACAGGTGAACAGAAAGGGGACAGCGGCTCGAACAGCGGCCACGCACTCGGAACTCGCGCGGCCAGCATCCTCGCGAAGAGCATCGCTTTAATTCCTGGGCGGTTCGTAGTCGAGCCAAACGAGGATCGATCGGAATCACCGCGACCCGGAAACAGCAAGAGCAGCGTCGTTGTCCTGTATCACGAGAAATCAGTCGCGCCAGCCGCAACAACCCCCAAACCACCCCTCAGAGCCGTTCAGTCGGAACGAACAGTTACGCGCGAACTGACTCCATCGGTTGTCCACACTGTTCGATCCCCACGTCACCAAAGGTAATTATGAAGATAATGATCGTGGATATTGCGGCTCTGATATCGAGATGTTAGGGTTTTCGATAGTTCGCGATCCGTTTAGGGAATAATTTACTATCAGGTGATATAGGTTATTGATCATGTATGATTTGATGATATTTCGACAAATAGCATAATTAGATCACTTCTTGTTTGTACAATTAATTTGTACAGCTTAATTTTTTTATTAATTGATTAATGTTATATAAGATTACTTACCAATACTAGTCAGTTGTAGTTTATAAATTACAGCTTCTCAGATCTTACGAATGATATTAGTTTAATTCTTAATTAGGGTTCAAAACGTTGCTGCGAATGTTCAAAACAGTGAAACACGTTATTATTATCGTTAGTTAAATATGATTAAACACACAAATAGAGCTCTAAATATCAAATAATTTCCCCTAGGAAATAAGATTCTCTTAAACTTGCTTCGAAATCTTCTTAGGAATTTATGAACCTCCTAAGTTAATTAAATTTCCGACAATTCCAAGACGTCCACGCGAGCTTAAGTCGAAAGAGGATCAAAGTTCCTCTTCCTGGTATCAAAACAAAATGATCGAATTTTCGAAGAAATCCGAGAAATTTCTCTCTTTTCCCTTCGGACAGGTCGAATCTGGTTGGAAGTCCAGAGCACCGACCTCCCATATATCTAACTGACCGAAGAAAAGCTACTTTGAGACGTCGACGTTTATCGAAGCGGCGAAGACCACTCAACGTGCACATTTATCAGGACAGCCGCGTAGTACAGGCTCGTTCCTTGTCGGAGGATCATCGTGTCGGACCTAAAGAGGTGCAGCTAGCGGAACAGAGATCCGATCTGGTTAAATACACGGTCAAGTCTGCGAAAAATTTGATTAGATCCGAAGGGGACTCCTCCACTCGACAGGACGACGATTCGGATGACCCCGATCAAGATAGAAGAACGAACAAACAGTGGAAACACGATAGAATCTTCGGGGAACGATGTTGTCCCTCTGATAATTCCGTTTCTAAACTAATGGCTCGTTCCAGGTAACGAAATTATATTGTACTTTGATACGATGTTAAGGAAAGGTTATTTCAATAGAATATGATTTTTAATTTTGCAATGTTACGTTCTTTGACTCGCATATTTTTCTGAAACATTGGTTACTACTGTTTCGTATCTTTGTTTTATTCGTAAATTCTTTGATAAAATGACGAGTGAAATGACGGAAGTAAAAATAAATATTTGTTAATATAAAGTACAAGTTCTGCTTTACTATTGTATACGGATAATAGTCAACATTCGAAAGCTATAATATGATTAGAGTTGTGAGCAGAAATTGATCGTAATATACAGTAAACCTTGATAATAATGTGAAGTGTCCGTAAATCAACGTTTATAATCAAACTTAACATTTGATAGCCCTTGCTATTAGTCTGAACTAATTACTACCTACCACGTTTAACGATCCATAATTACAGCATTTAGTAGCTCTTAACCATTACCTTTAGAGATCATCAATTGTATTCAACGTTAATGGCGTATACATTCGACCAACGTTATGAATTATAGACGTTGATCATAAAAATATACAAAATAGTATCTTGATTTATGAAACTACCCTCATGAAAGATAAAGACATACATAGAAACACTATACTATAACGTCACATAGCATCAAACAACATTAAACCTTATCTACTTCAAACAGTGCGAAGGATTAAAATTATTCGTACCGTGCAAATTAGTTAAGGAACATCCAATTTTATTTGTCTCAAACAATTGAAACGCGGAACAAAATTATTGATTTCAAGTTAATATAAATTACATCATCCAAATTAATCAAATAATAAAGTGGCGATTAAAAAATAAATCAATTTGCATGAAAGAAGATATATATGAAAGACTAAACGACAAAGAAGAGAAGCTAAAAGAATAAAAGTACATAAAATAAGATTAAAAAAAATCAAAAGATGCGTTTCGCAGTCCAGGAATAGACGGCGATTGCAAGCAACGCAAAAACGAAGCAGTCGGCCCAAACTTCAGCTATCTAATGCAGCAAATGCATACAAGGCCAAGGGAACGAGGTGACGATCATCGTGTATTTATTGGCGTAAACGGCGGCGACAACTCGAAACGAGTATTTCCATTCCAGGCAACCCCGAGCGGTAACTTGAAGATCGTTCCTAATCAGGTAAATGTCCCAATCGGTCCTTGGGTCGATAGATACTCGTCGAACCTTAGGAATGTTGGCCTCAAGGCAGACGCGTAGTCATTCTAGGTGGTGTTCGAATCGAAGAAGGTCAGTGTGTTGGTTGCTGATCCCAGACATACAAAGGTTAACGTCAAGGCCGAATTGAATACAACCCAAAAAGAGCTTGGTGAACGCATATCTGAGTCTTCCACACAACCGAGGTCCATCGATTTTCCACTAGGTGTAGTATCGTCATCGACGATCAGTCAGTTGCAAGTAGGTTCGGTATTATAACTTTCGTTCGATACAAACTGGTATCAGTTGTGGCGTGGCTATACAGAATGCAAGCGGCAAAACAAGTGATGCGGCCAATTCCAATACTCTAAATGCCAATTTAGCCGCTTACCGCTTACCGCTTACCGCTTCTCTGTATAATTACGGTCTTAATCGATCGTTTTCACGTACACGAGCGCGTGGATGAGGTTAAATTTGGATTAGGTTTCTTTCGACTAGAGATCAAATACTCCAGAAGCCGGTAAAAGCTATTACCGAAAAAAGGTTTACAGTTTCAAATCATGACTCGCGAAGTTATAGATAAAAAAGTATTTAATTTTACTCAAATTCTTTTAACTTTCAACCGAATTCTCTGAATAACGTCATTGACATACTTCGACCAAAATTAAGTTGTAATACAAAAGAAACCTAACAATATCCTTATCACCACCAACTACCTACCATCCATCATAGCTACTTAAAAGTAATGTTTCGTTTCTAAACAGAGTCACAAAAAGTTTCCGGTTGTCGAGGACAACTATAAACCAGCAATGCATCCGTTCAAAGCTAAATTCGGCCAAGTGGAGGCGATGGAACACAAGCAACAACAGTCAACGTCGTCTGCGTCTCACGAAATACCAGTGTTGCAAGATGTGCCACTGTCCACGTGAGTTTTATTGGTCGATCAAGCCAAAACCATGTTAGCCACGAACGTAGTAAAAGGAGAATCAGGTCGACGTAACATTACAAGGGAAAACGATACAAAGTTTATTTATTATCGCGAACCGAGACATTTCCATAAAATTACGTCGTCCCGTATTTTTCTTTCAATCGTAAGGAAAACCAACTCGCCCAACGCGAGGTATATACTCGATGTTTCTCAATAAACTGTTTGATCGTCGTGTAATTTCGAGCAGACTCGGATTTACGAGTGAACAACCAATCGATTGGGATAACATAATTCTCCCGGAGAAGACTGACCTGTATCAGGAGCTAGCCAGGCGTATCACAAATTACAAGTAAGCTTATAGTTGTACCCGATCGATGTAACGAAGTCGAGCATCAACATACGACATGATTACGGGCTAAATTTCATTCGATCGATCTTTCGAGGAACGCTGACTGTATCGTGCGAATCGATCAGGACGAGTTCCATTGCCATCTGCTGGTGCTACAGAGCTATAGTACCTTTTTCGACGAGAAGAATTGCAAGGAGATCGATCTGACCGAGGTAAGTTATTGAACTTTTTATCCTGTAAGTAACGCCACCTCATCTTCCAGCTCTGCTGGGAATCACTGATAACTGCGCATTGCCCGTGTGAAGGTAACTAAGCCACGTGTTTTTTACTTGAAAAGTTCAATTTACTAAAAAGCTGGTACTTCTGCCATACAGAAGATACTGTAAGAAACTTAAAAACGATTGAATTTTTATATCAGTTCTGTAACTCATTATTAATTGATCCGTCTAAGAGTCATATTGATTAACTCTAGAAATATGGAAGCATAGAAATGTGGCGATATTATAAACTTTATTTTTTGGAATTTACTTTATAATCTATTATTACCTATGCTATCTTCTTACAATAAGCAAACTCGAGCTGTTTTTAATCGTCTAACTGCATAATGCAATTAATGTGAAGTCGATCAGTTTGGCTTGCGAGAGTCACGACACAGCGAAACCCAATCCTTTTACTTCCATTTTCAATTCTGCTCGCCAACCAACGATCCTGTGAGCGACAGAACGATCCGCGCGATTTTTCTTTCCGTGTGCTGTCATTTATTCAGAAAATGGAAGGCACGCGAACGAAAATTCCCCGTAGCTTTCACGAACACTCGACCGTCATCGATCTTCATCCTTTAACGAGGCGCGTTAAACGAGTCGTAACCACGGATCGCGAGACGTTCCTTCGCCCACTGATACCCTTAACGCTGTCGTATCGTTCCACCGTGCAATACGATAGCGTTAAGGGTATCCCATCGGGAATTTATTACCCGACAGAAGCGGAAAACGACGCACGTCCCTTGAGTTTACCCCCGGAAAAAACGACACATTATACATGCTTGCACCGAGGAAGATATATTACGGACTTATCGGTACACAGAACAGTCTAGCGAATTCGGAATAAAGTCCTTTTGTTCGCGCGATCCGATTTTCCGCTTCCCCTTCCATCTCTGGATGTGTATCTGTGGTCCATGTTCGATCGTGCGCCAATCGTCGTTCATCTTCGCCTCCTCGCCTTTGTCCACGTTTTCCCACTCGAACATCCTCTTATTTCGTTTCTTCTTTAATGATTTTTCCCGATAAACTGGCCGTTTACTATTCTTTTTGCTTCCACTCGAAATTCGTTGATCTTCCCAGGTATACGACATCTCGGAGAAAGGATTTTTTATGCCAAATTTTTAGTATAAAGAAGAAATTTTTGAGTTTGATTTTATATCTCGATGTTTCTAGTATTGAAGAGTTTTAGAAAAATTTTGAATCTTTTCAGTATTTAACTTTCAGATGGTGTAGTGCAGGCCAAATTACTGACAGACATATCTTTTTCTATATGGTTTTTATTCTTTTCGTCAGAATACATAGTTACGTGATAAAATTGAGAAATTGGTAAAAGATGAAGTTGGACAGTTTGACTTCTGAGAGGATCGATTTAATCCTAGATTCCAATCATCTACAACTTTTCGTTATATCACATAAATACCAGAAATCTGTCCTCGATTAAACTGGCTTATATTCTCAAAAACCGATGAAACGTCATAATTCAGCGGGATTTAAGCAAGTTGCATTATTCTGCCTTTCGAGAGACCGACCACTAGATATTCATAAATTACTACTTTCGCAATTGTTCGTCGACGATAATGACAACCGAATGAATATACGAGGGTATGAATCATTGGTGGTGGAAGCGGCGAGATTCAATAAATTTCCCAATGTCGAGACTTCGAGATCGCCAAGTAGGCAACCAGCGAGAACACAAGGGGTTGCTAGCGACCCCAATCTCTCGTGTCAGCATCCTGGCCCCTCGTTTTCAGTTCTCCACCGGTGACTCGGTGGGCTTGAAGCCAACCGACCTTGAACTCTTTTTTTGTCTTCCCTAGCCAAGGCTATATTTGACTCTCTTTTAACTTAAGGATGAATAGCAACGCTCGAGTAACAGCACCACCACCTGCCGCTCTTTAATGATTACTGCGGGAGCCTCCGCCATTTCTATCGTCGCGACAGCTTTCTCCTTCGCCACGTGTCAAGGAGACGTGTAATTAAAAATAGAAGGACACACGTGCTTTGTAACAAAATAACCAAGCTTTCCTCTCTGCTGAAAGATCGTTATTCCTGGCGTTTCTTACATAAATTGGCCTCTTGCTCTTTCGCATTCGAATAAAGAAGTATAAAGAAAGGACGATGGAATTGCGTATCAGCTAAATTTCGACCTTTATACAAAAGTTACACTTTTATACGGGAAGGATGATAGAATTACTTTAGAATTATATATGTATTTCACACATTTTTAGTTTTTTATACCTTTATGCAGAAGTCTAAGTAAAGAATGACAAAATTATTTGAAAAGTATAATATTAAGTGTATTTTTGTTCTTTACGGAATATTTAACTTCTTTAAGTTAACGTGTATGTTTTACAGATCTCTGTTCACTATAGGACGTTTAGTTTTTTCAAATTGATAAGAATTAATAAGTATAGAATGATAATAATTTGAAGAAATTTTGTTGCATCTAACAGAGTGACGTATCTTCGAAGGCGTTTTCGCTCATTTACGACTGGATGATCAGTCCACAGAACGAGAGCTACAGGCTTTTGCAAAGGGACAACATCCTGGAAGTTTTTACCGCAGCCCAATATCTCGGAATTAAAGGTAAGACTGGTAAAAAAATTATCTATCGCTTCCATAAATTTCAAAATTATCTTGATTATTATGCTATTATTATGATTATTATGAGCTATCAGCTCTTTGATACAAGCCATAGAAATACAGTGATAATTAAAATTTTACGTAAAATATATATGTATGTGTGTATAGATTATCAAATTTTGATATAAAATTCTGATTTCAGTATTCATTAATGTACGTTTTAGAAATAATTACAAAATGTATTAAATAAGAATACCGATAAGAGTATAGCACTATAGCGATGAAAGATTTCGTTATCGCATAAATCGTATAAACGTTCTTTCATCTTCATCAACGTGGAAGATTCGTGAACAACGATCCTGTTTACATCGGTGCTTCCAGCATCCTTCCCCATCTCCATCAATCTTTTAAAACGCGACTGCACGCATAATATATAGCCGATGCTTTCTAGCACAGTTTAAAACTTCGAACTCGCTAGCGGAAAAGAATGAAAAGTTTCCAGTGCCATGATAGGTATTCGGAAAAGTCTCGACGGTGCCGACCTCGAGTTTCGTTGAATACGTCACTGTCCAACTTGAAACTTCAATAAACCATATGAGATCTCGGAGAAAATGGTGGTGCATCGTGTCTTCGAGCAAAACACGCGGAAATCCAAGCTTCCTCTCTAGAAACTATGTTGCTAAGATCTATATTTTTCACGTTCAGAGAATGTATTCTTGATAGAAAAGATATAACGAGGTCGGGAAGTTAATAAAAAAATACACGAATTTTGATCACCGAAATTTGAAGAAACCTAATGGAATATCTCTTATCAATGCTCGGGTCTTTACAGACATAAGATGTCAATTTAGAACTATATATATACCTGTCTTTTTGCAAGAACAAGTTCATTTTTACTATTATTGCAATTAGAGTGGAATCTAGTTAACGGAGCTATTAGTATAGCTACAGTAGGAGGCGATAAATGGTTAATAAAGGTAATAAAAACAACTAAATGAATCAGTATATTCATTTAATGCTTCAATTTATGACTTTATTATACCTTTTCCATTTAGAGTACAATGAACGACGAACCATGAAAAAGAGAAACATCATAGTGCAATCTTTTTAATTCTCATGCCTTTCTCGATTCTTAACAGAACTGGAGGAACAATGCTGGGCTTTCATAGACAATGACGAATTATTCGCCGAAGACACCGCATTTTTATTATATCTGGAAGCGAAAAGAGTCGGAAATACCGCAGTTATGGAACTGATGGTGCCGAGAATTATGAAATTCTTTTTGATGCTGGTCAGCACTAAAGATTTCCTCGAATTATCCGTAGATGAACTATGCCTTTTATTGAAGTCTAACTATATTTGCGTCAATAGGTAATCGATTACTGATGTGTACAGATAAAATAATATATTTTTCCTTACTTCTGAATTTTTAAACTCTAGTGAAATGGAAGTTCTTATGTCTGCTGTACGATGGCTGATGCATGATTGGGCGAACAGAAAGCAGTACATGTTGGAAGTTTTGAACTGTGTTCGATTTGGGTTGATCGCTCCATGGCAATTGGTAGATGTGAAAAGAAATCCAGAAAACCCAGAATTTATGGAACTAATGTCTTCTCCTGAGGTACAGAAAATGGTCGATGATGGTCTAGCGTAAGATTTAAATTTCTTTTCATTTATAGATGAAGACAAAAAAGAGCCTTTTTGTATTAATTTAAGCCTTTTCAGTTTCGTTATTATAAAATATTGGTACGGTAACCAGACGGAAGATTATTATCACTGGATCGATCTGTTAGGGCTTACGGAGCCAACCAATCGAAATTGGGCTGGAGAGGACAAGGTACTTAAACCCTACGGAGATCATGATACAATAACTAATCCATGCTACAGTAGCGAATTTTCCCTAAGAGCATCAATTTAAGTGTTTTCGTTCAACGCACAAAGAAATTTAAAGTTATATTTCTCCTTTCAAGAACTACGTAACGTATCGAGAATTTTTGCTTTACCTCGAAGAATATCAGAAAACAAAAATTTCGGAGTTGAAAATGCGAAAGAGTCGCGCAAAACCCAAGATAATCGATTCACCTCACAACGATTACACATTTGCTGCTCCTAAAGCACCGAACAACTACGTTCAAAGCTCAGGTATAGTGAATGTCACATTAAAATAAAAAATATATGAAACGAACTTTTTAACGTGGAATTTAACGAAATTGAATCCTTCAGGAGATACCGGTGCTATTCATAACGGGCCAGCAATGCATTCAAGGCACACGAAACCACTACCTTCAAATTATTTACCATTGGAGATGCCAGAGGGCATGATGATGCCTCCAAAATTTATGAACGAATACTTAAGTAACTTGGAAAGAAGCAAAGGGGTGAGTAACCCTGGGGCGAATCGGAGATCGACGCAGAAACCTCAAGATGGATCGATTCACTAACCACCTCATTGAACGAAATTGCAAAATCGTGACCATGATACTTTTAAATAATTTTAGACTTCATTTTATCAATCGAGAATCGAAGATTCTTCGTGTCATAACTTTGCATAGACAACAAGCATAATCAATGAAATTTTGATATTATATGTCAAATATTTAGTCAGTATATCGTATATCGTATTTATTTATTGAACTTCAACTTATATAAGAAAATATACGTTCATACGTGAATTTCACAAGAAGTGCATACAATATTTTCACAAATTCACGCGATCTCGAGGTGATTTAGTAAAACAGGTATTGAAAGTAATAAAAGTTGTCGCGGTATAGCTGTGAACATTCAACGGTGAGTCGTTTTGCAATTGAGTATCGAAACAAGAATCTGAGGTCAGATTTGTGTCCGTTTCAAAAGTTGCTCTGCTTACTTTCCAGGGATTATTACGCGGTTATCGTCAAAAGAAATCTCGAGGTAAGCTTACGTGCTTGTAAGTGGAAATGATAAATTTCACTGAAGGAACAAAGTTGAATCGCGGAGTAGGGTAAAAATCAGGGAGCTGTAGTCAAAGGTCAGAGTTTATGTCGTTCGAATATCCGTGCTTTAATTCCGAAACCCTCGCGTACAGGGTACCACAAACCATTATGCATCACGCTACTCATGGAAACAGCACTTACAGCGTATAAGCTCTTACCTTGAGATTACACAGACCCCGTACCAATTTAGTATTTGTTAATTGAGTCAAAACGGCCGCATTTGCATAAACGTTTGGGATCGTAGGTTAAACTGGAGCACGATGATGTGTACTTGCGCTGCTCTTGTTATAAATTTACAATTGTCAAGCAACTATATGAATCTCGCTTTTGTGATATTTGGAAAATTTCCAACTGTTAATGTAACATTTTCTTCTTTCTTTTTCAATTTTTGAGGTTGAAAAATTTCCAAGTCTCAAAGTCTTTTAGGTCTCTATTTTGAAATTTATTATTATGCTCGTTTCTTGATAGATGAATTTTGTTTGTTTTGTTTGTTTGAATGAGTTTCCATCGAAAATGAAGTTGATCAGTTTAATTTCGAGGAGACTTTATGCATTATTCAATTATTGTCACTCAATCATTGTTACAGATAGAAAAATTGCAGGCACATGATTGTGACTGTTAAATAATTTGAGAACTAAGTATCACTGAATGACCGGCTTGTTAAACGAAACTATTACCACCACTGAATCACGAACAACTACAAAATGATCTATAAAATATTTATGGATCATAGATTACCTAGTTAGGACATCCCTGACCCACATATGACTCACCGAACAGTGAACGCGTTGAGCTTACAACAATGAAAAATGAGCACAATCTTTGTCGTCAATTTAACACGTAACTAGCTAAGATATGCCAACAGTCTGTGCCACTAAGTTTTTGACAAATCACTTCATGTTCATCAAAATATCAAATTAGTTTAACAACATCCTCGTTGCTCCAGAAATAAACCAACGAATTCCAAAATAAACTTTATTTACAATTGAATACTAAAATTTGATTTATGATTCTATTAGGTTGTGTAATAAATTCGTTCGCATTTCGTTATAATACAATTAACATTATGGGTATAATAAAAATTATAACGAGTATTTTTTTATGATATATGCACTTTCCAATTTCGCATAAATGCATAAAAATTTATAATCTACTAATATGTACAAATACTAACAATCAATGTTTGCACTCAGAACTCGTAGTATTATTTTTCTTCTCTCATTATTATATCTACATCTATATTACTATATTGTAACATATTCTTATAATGCGCCTCAAAATGTAAGAATGAATGAACCGAAAGATGAACTTATTGCACAATCTAACGTTAACCTGATATTTTACAAAAATTTATATTAAGTTTACTGATTTAGAAAGATGAAAAGAACGTCGCCTTCGATACGAGATTCACCGGTGGCGGAGAATCGCTGAAACTGTCCTGTAGGTTGCCTACAGTAGAAAAATACACGCATGAACACTGTCAACGCGGCGTGAATTCACCGGTAAAGTCCTCGACGAGAAATCTCGTTCGTGAGAAGAAACTTTCTCGGCTCGACGAGACGTTTCCCCCCTTTTTTTTCAGGACGCCGATAAATTGGATTACGAGAGCCGGCAGGAGAGGAATGCGACGGATGTTTGCCGGTGCCAGCAGCAGCGCGAGTCGAATTTCATATTTTCCGTAAGAAAGCAGAAGACGAGATGTAAGATACCGAGGGAACCGGAAGAACGTACAGACTCCTGCAAATCCGAGGAGGAGGCCGCCACAACGATACAGGCCGTTTATAGAGGATACAAGGCTCGAAAGAGATTTGACGAAGTTAGTGGATACATTCGGAAACTTTTGGATTTTTGCTGTTGAGAAAATGTGATTGATTCTTTGATTTCGTCGATCTACTTGATTGGAAGAAGGAAATAGTGGAATTACATCTTGCATAATTGAATTAATATTATTAGCAAATTGTACAATTCACAAATTTCAATTTATCAGAACCAATAGATTCTCTTACACCATTGGAACAAATCTGATAATGAAACAAATGAAATTTCATAAATTACAAATTATCCGATATTTAATGCATAAAAATTTCCAGTCTACTTATGAATTTTCGAACCTTACTGAATATATATATTAATAATAACGTATTTTAATGTTCGAAAGCACAACAATTTTTCTACTAAATCGTTAAAGAGATATAGTCTAAATAGTAGGATTATACATATTCAACGATCCGTGGCGTATTTCTTCGAGAGTCGACGAGACTATTTTACAAAGTACAAACACGAGTCGTTTTGTACACGTTGTTCCCTTAAACCGCAGATAAGGAAATCAACATCAGGGGAGAAGCAGAATATCAAGAAGATAGCGGAACTTTTGGCCATCCCGATGGACGAAACGCTTCGCGATCCTTCGATAGAGCCCATCAGAATATCAAGCAGTTCAGTAAACCAAATGAGAAATGAGAAGGACGAAACGCCACTTACATTGAAATGCTCACCTAGAAACAGGAACAGGGAACAATCGGTCCTTCGAAATCAAAATCAACACTACGTTGAGAATCAAATAAATCAAGTAAAAAATAATATTCCTCTTAAGATGTTTTTACAGAACAAAGAAATTTCATTTATTCGAAGAACTCGTGTTTCAAATTATAGTTCAACATATGTCCTCCTTGTTACACGACCGAAGAAAAACGAAAACAAAATATGACTCACCGAGAGACATTAAAGTCTATAAAGACCATAAAATCACCGATGTTTTTCTCGAACTACGACGAAAAAACCAGTTCCCCATCGGATAACACAGATGCGGACGATCCTTCCTCTCCACGAATCGGTGCAAAATCAACGATGCTGAATCTCGCCGATGTTATAATCAATGAAAAAAACAGCGAGAAAGATTATTCGGAGAATGATAATATTCAGCGAGTGAATCCTGCCGCTAGAAACGCTCAAATTCGATCTACGAATTATAAACGACCTCTGTAAGTGCCTTTAAGTACCTGATAACTAGACTGCGGATATTAGATGAATTTAAATATATATCATGGTATCAATAGAAAACGACTATAAAATTTGCAATTCCGTATTATTTGCAGTCCACAGAGGATAAGCAACAGTATAATAGCTTCGAACGAAGACCGTTACTTTCTCAACAACTCTCTGTTCTTTCCTGACAGAGAGTCGATTCTCGTGTTCGGCGGGGTCGATCCTCACGAGGAATATGGCCTGTCCGGGAACACCGGCAAGGACATATACAGGTTTAAACCTGACCAGAATATTTGGGAATTCGTGGGGGAAATTCCACGAGCGAGACACCATCATTCGGTCGCTTACTTAAGAGGCCGCATTTACGTAGTGGGTGAGTCGAACAGTGACGAAATACAATTGCAAATGCAGTTTATAACGTTGCCAGCCAACGAATTGCATGTTTAAATAAAAAGGAAAAACTGAAAAAAGCAGGACAACACGGATTCTCAGTCCATTTGCAGCATTTAACGAAAGAGTCTGCTACGGCATAATCTTCTTTACGACTTTGTTTTCGAAATCGCGAAAAAATATTCGTTGTGCCTTTCATTGTGCAATCCTTTCCGTGGGACGGATTTAAAGATACTAAAAAAAGCCAATGAAACATTTTTCACCAGGTGGAGCCGATCCCCTGGAAGACAAACTTCACAGGAAAAGCATTGCGGTTGGGAACGTTTGGAGTTACGATCCAACTACCAGGACTTGGTTCAATGAACCTGGCATGCTGACAGCTAGAAAGGACTTCGGATTGGTGGTCAGCCACGGGAAAATGTACGCGATAGGAGGGCAAGGCAGGAACGGGATGTGAGTTGTTATACAGATGGGGAGAACGTAATTACTTTGCTTCTTTTACGTTTTCTTTCATTTTCCTCGCTGTTTATTTCTACGCTATGCGACGCTAATTGCCACTAATTTAAGTCTTCTTAATTGTCATCAGTATCGCGGTTTAAACGAAACAATTCGATTTACGGTTACGTAATGACGAAATGGAGAAAAACAAGAGATTTCATATTCCATAATAAATAACATTAATGTTCGATAATATACAGAGTGTCACAGGGCTTAACAAGCCAAATTTTGTCAGTGTATTCTAAAAGTATAATCAAGTAAAAAATGTTGTATAAACTTTGGTCGTTTGAAACTTTATTAAAAAGTTACAATAAAAAATAATGTAAACATAAATTCCTCTATAAGAAGAGAGATTGAGATATATTTCTTTCGTTATAGAGCTTTGAAAACGGTGGAGGCTTTTGATCCATCGGACTCCACATGGAGGGAAGTGCAACCAATGCAGACCGCGAGGGTTGGACCTGCCAGCGTGAAATATCGAGATCTTATCTGGGTCGCTGGCGGAATGACAAAATCGAAAAAAGAGCTATTCTCGAAGGACGTTGAGTGCTATGACCCGATCAAAAATTTGTTAGCTCGATTCCGTCTCTTAGAGTTCCTTCATGCATTCCCTATTTCCCATTACCTGGATTAAACGTTCGATTTATCGCGTGTATACACGGTAAATGCAAGAGAGAGCTCTGTTATCGATGCGATCTTTCAGATGGCTGAAAGCGATACCTTTGAGGTCACCGAGGTGCTTTGCCTCCTTCTACGTGGTGTCCGACTGTCTTTACATGATCGGCGGAGCATCGACTATGGAAAACGTCACTCAGAGCGTCGATTGCATTGACGTGTGGGATGGGAACGATTGCGTTTGGAGGGAACACGCGAACATGTCGATCGCGAGACACGGACATTCTACTGGCTCGATAGGTTGGTTTTTATAGTATCAAAAGACGTGATATATCCTGAGAAACTTCTTCTTTCATAGTGATTATCTTATAGCATTTTTCTATGATATCTGTCATTGTAAATGCAGTAATATATAATCATAAATAGTCAATTGAATAATAAGTTTGTACTATTTTCTTATGATATCAAAGAATGTGATGTGTCCTGGGAAATTTCTCTTCTTCCTTCATACAATAATTATTTTATAACAGTTTTCTATAGTATCATACTATAGTGATATATGATTATATTACGGATACAGTAATGTATACTTATAAATATTAGGTCATTGAATAAATCTGTGCCGTATATTTCTTTCTATTATATCCATTTTTTCAAATACTACTAAACGATTGATTTATAATATTCAAACAATATATAAAAGCAACATTTACATATTACATATAAATAACACAAATATTGCTTATGATTGTTGTTTTCCTTTTATGAAACTCAGAAAATACGAAGTGCTTGAAAGGAGCATGCGTCTCATTTATAATTTTTTTATATTTAGAGATCAAAACGCCTATTATTTACTGATTGTTCTTTTTAAATGTATTTTCATATTAAATTCGATCGTATAAAATTAGCCATCTTACTCGTTTGTTATTTTGTATTTACAAAAAGCAGAACCAATATATTGGATAACCTAATATATATATAGTAACTACAAACCTAATAACTACCAACTATAATATAATCTAATAACAACTATTGTATTAAGTACGGTATAATATACGGAATAACCATTAAATAAAATATTATAGTAGTTTCTTTAGCGTTTGTACTGAAAACTCTACTGTATCAGATTTCTACGTAACTACGTAACGAAATAACGTATTGTATTTTATAGACTCACTAATTGAAGTCTTCTTCCCTTAGGTGATCAATTGCTGATAATTGGAGGAGTAACTACGGTATTCATGAAGACCTTGAATAGCGTCGAATGTTATTGTTGCGATATAGGAAAATGGATGAAGGGCGTATCGGCGCTGCCGCATCCGGTTTCCGGTCATGGAACCGTGTCTTTACCGCCAGCAAATCTTCTGATAAATCGCTGATAATTGTGACATAAAATACATCAAATTTCCTTATATGCTGTACTTAATAATCAACACACATTAAGTACTTACTCGATCATTAACGAATTTGTATTTAATTACTTTTTAATTATCGTACTTTATCGTACTTTTTACAAATATTGCCTTACAATTTACACTTGTTTATATAATTCTATACCCTTACAATATATATCACAAAAAAAAACAATATCTTACAAATTACGTTCAGTCTACTTACATGGAAGCTTCAATGGAAGTAAGTAGCTTTGGTAGAAGTAAGTAAAATCAAACTCGAGGGGATAAATATTTATTACAATAAAAAATTTCTTATAGGGGTTAAAAGATATTCCTTTCAAATGACTTCTTTAGCTTCCAAATTGGCCACCAGATGGCAGTAGCATTCTTCCCATCCGGGAGCCGCCATCTGTCATGGGAGTCGAGTGTTATGAACCGCGAAGCGTGTGTGGAAGTTTCGAAAAAGGATTCGGATTCGAATGCAGCGAGGTAACTAGCCGTCGTGCGGATAAACGCGAGTTAACCTGAAAATGGCCGAATCGTGCGAGTCGGTGGTGTCAAGTGTAGTGACTAGTGTTGTGTCCCATGGGCAGACGAAAGTGGCTGAAACACCGAGCCAGGAGGACGCTGAGATATCCGGTTCTCCCGGTATGTTAGCCCTGCTAAAATAACCCGTAGCAGTTTGAGAGCTATTTTATTCAAACGCGACTGTCGAGCGCGGCCATGCAACAAGTGGTACGGAGCGCTCTCGCATGCCGAACAGGAGCGTACAGGGATATTTATGGGCCCGTCTGGGCCTGTTCACTATCCCGGTATTTTCTAACTAACATGTCGTCGTCGATCACGTGACTCATCGTTCACCTATACGACTTAATTTTCGCGCGTACTAAGTGTCAAAAATGTCGGCGAATCACCGATGACATTTATCACAAACTGGTACCCGTAAAAGGTTTTGTTAAAAAATTTGACGCGTTACTTTTAAAATGACGATTTCCCGATGACGATTGATTGCAACATTGCATTTTTAATCTTATCAGTCCTTTCTCTTACCGATAATAAATTGATATATCTGTGCTTTTTTATTTGATTCATATCTGATAGGATTTTCTGTTTGATCAGTTTGCGAGCATTAGGTTTCAAATATTATATTTATGCATGAGTTTTATTGAAAATCGTAATGACTGAGAGATTTAACATTACGTTACTGGCGGAAGGATTATTGCTAGACAGACAGATGGATAAGACATCGTGAAACAACTTTCTGAATCAGAGTAATTATTTGTATGATTGAAATTGATCGTAAACGCACAAATCTGGTTTACCTCAAGCAGTACGCAAGTTTAAATTTAATCTATGTACACGTATAACTGGCAATGCGTGTAATTGATTTTGTTCACCGTTAGCGACGAGTTCGTTGAGACATTCCCATGAAAAAAACGCAACGAGTTCCTATACCGGTTTTATTTTATTTATTTTATCTTCGTTTGACTGGCTTCGAATTTTTAATTTTCGTGGTGGCGCTGTTAAACAAGAGAGCTGTTAACGCGCTGTTTATCGAAAGCATCGCAGAAATCTATAATTTCTGCAGTTAATTTCGTTAATTTTGTTTTAAATATCGAAAAATTGATTTAAGAAATACAATTGTAAATGGGTACAGTAATTTAATCATTAAGAAAGTGACATGACAAATTCTTTTATCGACGAAAAAATGACACACTCATAAGTTATCCGCGATAAGCTGTAAACCATATAGGTATTAGATACGCGGGACTTCCTGCACATTATCTATCTACATCACTCAAACTGGTTGCACTCCTGTAACGTGACAAAACATTAACCATAAGTTGTCATTTCTGTTACCATATACCGATATGTTCTGACATCTGTAAAATTGCTGTATTGCGCGACTGCGTATGTTAATTTATACGTAATTACAAATTAAACTGCATTAGAACGTATAGTATATACAAATAAATTGCTATTCATTAAATGTATGATATTTTTTTGTCTTTTCGATTTTGATCTGTTACAATCTGTATGTTTTCTTAGAGAGGTCGCCACAAAATATAAAAAATCCAGCTATTCTATAATCGGACCGTTTGAAATACACAAATATAATCATAAAATTAATATATTCCAATATAAATATCTGACTCTGTAATATTCATTTAGAAAATGGATATTTTTAATAAATATAGAAATAAATATTGAATAAACATTTATTTCATAAAATTGAAACAGATGGCGCGGTAGGATCTTTTAGTATGAAATGATGGCGTTAGTGGCGCAACCATATAGTAACCTAACTTACTATAAACAAAACATTACAAGTGCAGTGATAGACATTGTATCATAACTTGTGTGTTGAGAGGTTAAAATTATATTAGGAAAATATAATGTTGAAATCAATTTTAGTAGAAGAATGTACTCGTACCAAATTAGCACCATCGTTAGAAAAAGTATTAAACGATTTAGACAGAGAATCCACGCATCACGATTATATTGTTGCTTTAATAATAGTATTGTTAGCAGAGGCTGGCTTTTATTTGTCATCGTCATATAGTGACCGGCCACAATGGTACGCATTATCATCGATAGCGTGTATTTTTTAGTCATCAATTGTATTATTGTGTGTTATAAAATGCATCTGTCACAGTCCAAAACTACTCTATATACCAAAAAGTTGGAAATCGCGAGACACGGGAATATATGAAATGTATTTTCAACTAGAAAGTGTTCCTGATGTAGAATGCAAACTAGTTGTAGTCCCTCTGGGAGACACATTGATTTTGAATTTTTTTCCCCTTATGGATGGAAAAACGACCTACAGTATAAGTGTACAGACTCTGAAGTATGTTAATCCTTACTCGAGTGATCTTTGTGGACGGTACATGAATCTTAAAGCAATATCTCACAGGTATAATAAATTTATAGCTATGTTGATTATTTAAAAAGGATTATATTTGTTCTTATTAAATTGTTTAATAGGTTTAAGGATCAACTGTCTACACCAGTGCGTAAAGATCTATTTATCAAAGCTGGTGTAATGGGTCCTAGTCTTCAAACTATTCCAATTGAGTTGAAGTTCAGAATTTTAAGACTGCTAGATGCCTATAGTGTAACAAAGATGGCACAGTGTTGTAGAGAATTCCGTGATATATGCTCAGAATCACAATTATGGAAGGATTTACTATATAGGGATTTTCCAGGATGTTACCGTACAGTATCAAATGGCAAAGACTGCTATCGTTTTAGGTACAAAAACAAAAAACTACTTAAACGGTTAAACCTTTAACTATTTAAAAGAGCAAGGGAAAAAGCACAAGTCATGCATGACAAGGGCAATGTTTTAAAATGATGTAATAAATATTTTTAATTTATTATACTTTGTATTTTGTAAAATATGTTTGTAAAAAATTCATGATGTTATAAACACAGTTGTGAAAAACATGTGTGAAAAAAAATAAATTATAAATTAAAAAGTCCTGTAATACTAAGGTTATTTATAAATACTAGGACGTTTAACATTAATTTATTATAATTATTGAATTATATAACAGGTATATGTGATATTTCCAAATGCTTATGTTTATTTGTTCAACCTCGTTTCTATATAATAATTTGATAATACTTGAACTTTTACTTATGTATAGCATTCACATGTATTTAAAGATTATAACTTCACGGTTTGATTATCTTGGATGCATCGTTGCACAGATATGAGTTTCATAAGTGCAATTTACAGATTATCACTGAACTGTTGTTCCAAGGAACTAATTCCCGAAACATATCGGAAAAACTATGTTGCTGGCCGTAATTACCGCAAGAAGGTTTTATTTCAATTTTCGATAAAGTATAATTTGAACTAATCAATCAATCACAACACAAATAGTCCTAGTACCATTAACTAACTATAGGATAGACCTGGCATTATATAGAATTTCGTGTCTAGCTATAAAAAACGCAAGAAGATTTTCTATGAGAATTGTTTCACTTAACAGGAGAAAGTTAATATAATATCTAAATATTTTGAAAAATTGAAATCATCTATCGTGATTAGGAAATTTCAACATCAAAGTAGTTTTTTAAAATGGAAGTACATATTTTTATTGTTACAAATTTTTATTCTAAGCAAGCAGATGAGCAGTGTGATATAATTTCCAGCATGAGTATATTTCTAATGACATAATGTATACAAGCATGCAATCCTACTATTAGAAATAAAAATTTGCCGAATGGTAATCGTTTATTTACATTAAGGATTAGATCGATAGATGGCGAAAATCTGTATTTAAAATTTGTTTCTTTAATTACATATTGCATATGCCTATCATATAAGTAGTTAAGACTAAAATGCACGCCTTCCAGGGCATTGCACGTCAAGTTCACTTGTTAACGAGTAACTGTAGTACAGACTAAATTAACTAAGATATTTATGGGAATGTTTTGCGATCTACACTGAATTACAGAGAGCATAGTTCTTAGTTTCATATCGTGTTCTAAAGATTAATTTGTTGATATAAAAACATGATTGTAAAGATTAATCTTTGGAAAACAATGTTAATTACCAGGTCTCACCACGAGGAGGTGACTACGCATACGAGACCCACCCTGGACCCCTAATCCCATTGATTGGAAATTGAATATCTTGAAAAAGCTTGTGGCATTTACACAAGCTTGAGTTTAGTATGATATCTACTGATATACGTGAGCATAAAGATTGTTCTTAAAATGTATTGCACAAATTCAGACTCTCTAAAATATATATCCTATATACATAGATATATGTATATAATATGTATATATACGTAATATTATATCACATTATTAACTACAATTTAATATATAGTTTATTAAAGAGAGTAGACTAGAATATATATATGAAAATTCTTAAGAACACTTGTATTATATTTGAATTTCAAATAATTTTATTCTTTATGTTCTCAGGAACACGGAATACTACAGCTTACAGTAGTCGATTGAAATCCACTAATTGTAAGAAAAATAAGTGAGAAGCATGCATACGAAGGTAGATTATTGTGACGTAAACTATTGAAAAATATTAATTATCAAGACCTACCCTGCACGAGTGTGATGACACTCGCTGCAATGAATGGCTTTTCAGTTTAAAATTGAGGTCGCATTTCAGTTCAGATTATCATCTTTGAATCTTTAACCAATCACCGAAGAAACCAAACCACGCGACTCACCGTCGTAGAATTGGAAATTAGTTGCAACAAATTCTTTGCTCAAGTCTATGAACGTTGTTTCTTTTCTTCTCAAATCCTTCTATCGGTTTTATAATGGACACGCTTTGGTGGCAGAAAGAAACAGAACAGAAAATAAATTATTAAAATATTAAAAGTGTTTTGAAATGTTATAGAAACAGAATAATTATTTCATTGTTATAAGGAATTTATTAAAATTGTTAAATAATGTTTAAAGGTAGTGAATAATTAAATTAATGATTTTATGTTGTTATAAACAGATCTTTAAAATTGTTAAGTAATGTTTGAAAATATTATTGAAATAAAATAATTTATTGACAATGTTAAATAATATTTAGGAATGTTATAGAAATGAATCCGTGATTTCATTGCTATAAATAAAGTATTAGAAATGTTAGATATCGCCCAGCTTACGATAATATAAGTTTCCGTGTTGTCGATGTGTACGCTGCGAAGGTTCAGGTAGTAGTAACGATCTCCCGCTGTAGTATCACTCAAAGTCATCGTGAATGTTTGGAGAAAGGGCAAAACTTTCGATACGTCGAAATCTGATTTTCCTATTATAGCAATCAATAATTTTTAGATTATTACTACACATTTATACTTTCGGCGATTTATTGTAATAATTAACATTATAATTTACATATTTATTGCAAGTTACAACTACATTTAAAGTTTCATGTCATTAGTTTTTCACCTGTAATTATATTAATATTATATTAAATGCTAGTTTATGATGGAAATAATTATGTTATAAAAATGAAGTTGACCAGTTATCGTCAATCATGCATGGCCACGGTAAATGTACATATGGGTGGGGCAGATAAAAATATTACAAGTTGTTTTCTTCGAAGCCATTGCAGATATCAACTTGACATTTTTTGGTGTTAAATAGTACAGAGGGGTTAACACTAGGCTGTAAGATATTGTGCGGGTGAGTCTTTTGGAAATGAAAGGGATGTTACCCCATTCTTTTTTAATAGGGTGACATTAATTTATCGATATTCGGACAGATGTTATCAAATCTAACAACTTTTACCGAAGGGGGTTTTTTTTACTTTACATAGTTAAAGAGTTATAGCGGAAAATACCTTACGTAAGGAGAGTTTCGTGACGATGTGGAAAGATATCAAAAGAAATATATTATGCTTTGAAAACACGCATCTATTCTTGTGATAATAGCTTTGCCAATATTTGATAACATTATTGGAATTATAGATTTACATGCGGTCTGAATTCATCTTTTAATATGAGGCTGATGGAAGGAGAGTGAGAGAGTGCGTTTCGTCCCGGGACTACCGGTGGACTCGTCAGTAAGGCTATGCCCGGTAGTCCCTGCCTTAGACGTAGAGGGAGTCTCGCTAGGTGCGGTATTTCTATCAATCGCTCGTATATTCAACCCGCTAGCGAGTTAGACAGACAGACTCGTTGTCGCCGTAGCCCTCTAGTGTTGGCGGTTGGTACCCGCGGATCGCCCGGGAGGTGTTGCGCCGCGTTGATGCCTCGACCTGTCGGCGTCCTGTTGATACCGATCCGCCACACAGCCTCCCCCTAGCGCTATAGCGTGACCCCAAAGCTATATAGCGCGATACAAGTTAGAGGGAATGGCTCGTCGTCGATGATGGAAGGCTGATCGTCGTGGGGACGAGGTGGTTGTCGCCTCTGACGTGCTGCTGGAGGTGATGCCCATGAACTATTGCAATGGCTACCATTCACTTCCTGGCTTGTCGTCGGTGGTTGGCTCCTTTCCTGACTCCTTCACCGAAGGTGCGTGTTCGTTGTCGGTGGTCACCAATGAGGCTGATGGAAGGAGAGTGAGAGAGTGCGTTTCGTCCCGGGACTACCGGTGGACTCGTCAGTAAGGCTATGCCCGGTAGTCCCTGCCTTAGACGTAGAGGGAGTCTCGCTAGGTGCGGTATTTCTATCAATCGCTCGTATATTCAACCCGCTAGCGAGTTAGACAGACAGACTCGTTGTCGTCGTAGCCCTCTAGTGTTGGCGGTTGGTACCCGCGGATCGCCCGGGAGGTGTTGCGCCGCGTTGATGCCTCGACCTGTCGGCGTCCTGTTGATACCGATCCGCCACAAATATCTTTTTTCATATCCTTTTTCATAGTCAGTGTCGTTGCAATCACTTTTTCCTTTACATAGCTCAATAAAAAATAATCAACTGACGTTAAATTAGGTGACCTATTTGAGAAATAATTTTCAAAGCAGAATAAATTTTTTTTAATGTTTCCCGACACCTTCGTGGAACTTTCCTTGCATAAGATATTTTCTTGCATAAGATAAAAAGAAATGGGAATAGTACATATTTCTGCCTTAAGAAAGTCACCCTCACAATATCTTACACTGTGAGATGCTAGCCTCTTTGTACCATTTAAGTTCGAAAACTTCAAAGTTTAAAAACCTCAAGTTGATATCTGTAATGGTTTCGGGGAAAATAGCCTATACTTAACACTTTATCTGGTCCACACTGTATAAAAATTCTACTTGGTATGAAATAAAAATTACAATACAAATCTTCCAAGGAGGAAAGTAATGATATATTATTTAAACTTTAGACTTTTAGATTTTTCAGAGTGTTATTATAAGCTCCGAATTTTTATTATTTACCATAATACTTTATACTAATTTATAAAGTTTTTAACTTATTTAAGCGTATACCGTCGTCCAACAATTATGTAGTAAATATGTATATGAATCTACTATGTTTACACGAATATAATTCTGCTTTATGTCATATAAGACTACGTTAAAGCATTACTTTACTTTAATTATTAATTTAAGTTATCTTCTTATTTTGATTTATTTAACAAGATTGGAACATTATATCTATTACTGACTCTAATCGTAAGCAAAAAAAAAAAACAAAAAAAATAGGTAAATACAATACGTTATAAGCATGGTAGCTTCTATTCAAAATTATCTTTTTATCAACCGCTCTCCATTCAGTTTGTATAACGATGAACAGAAATGCTATAGGCATACAGCATTCTTTATTTTGCAATTACGAAATGTCCTGTTCTATAGTGTATTTGTAGTTTCATACAAGAATTAGGTTTTGATTCAAACCATTACTATACTTAATTGATAATGTCGTGTGCGACACGAAAATGATAAGAAATCAGGTGATCCTGAAACGTGAAGTACAAAAAAGCATTGTCAGATTTATTCTCATCTGTACTAATACACATGTAGTTCACTTATAAGTTAATAACTGAAATCTAGTCTAGATTCCAGATCACCTGGAAACCTCGACGAGAATTTTGAATAGTCTAGACTACATTGTAGAACGCGTGAAATCGGTAATCTCTAACAGATACTTTATCGATGATACACAAAGAAGTGTTAATCAAATAAAATTATGTATATAGAAGATTTTTCTTAAATAAATATTTTTGAAGATCCAGTATAAACATGTGCAAAGTTCTTGTCTTCATACGCCTCTAATCTTTACTCTCAAATATTTATATAAAATTTTCAAACATTTGTTTCAAATAGAATTAATTATATTTTTTTAAATATTCTTTAATTATTCTTGATTTTATAGCATCATTCCTTTAATTACATCCTTACTGTCATTTGAATTAAATTTTTTCCAATTAATTATAGAAATTTATAATGTTCGTAAATTATTTTTCAGCAGAAGAGATAACGAAGCCAACGCTGAGCAACGATGATACCCAAAATGAGGAAACGACGACACAGAGTAATGGTGATACCGGTGAGTGATAACCAAGGCAACAACTGTTTCGCTCTTGCTCTACTGTGTTTCACTTCTGGTCGATACGTCAGATGGAAGCACACCTGGTTGCACCTATCGATCTGGTGTATCAGCAATGAAAATTTGTCTTTGTACACCGTGGAAACTAGCGGCGGTTTACAACAAAATGGAAACGATCGCCTTCATTGTAGTTTATAATATTATTATAGTCAATACGCAATCAATTAATTACGCGGCAACTCTTAACGCGAGATCATGCTTATCATTAACAATCCCCGATATGAGCTTCGATTTGTCATTATGCAAGTGGGAATAAATAATTTGCCACGTGCATCGACGCTTCATATGTTTAAAATGCAACTCTGTTATTGTTGAAAAGCAGACTGTTGCATCTCCGACGCTAGATAAAGCTACAGAGATTGATACATCCGTCCATCAAACATTGATTATCTATCTATCTTGTACTTTTTACAAGGGCACGTTAAAAAACACGTGAATTTTTATTATAAACTCGTTCGAATTTATTTTGACATAAAGTATTCGGTTCGGAGAATAAAATTAAAAATTAGAAAGACGGAATCTTCAAGATGTTGGAAGACTTTCTTCACGATGTTTCATAAAAATGTTAGAATCGCCGCAAGGAGATGAGAATTTTTATTACAAACTCCTTCGAGTTTATTTAAACGAAAAATATTTGTTTTGGAGGATAGAACTAGAACTAAGGGTCGTCGAGATGTTGGAGTAGAATAGGATGTTGGAAAATCTTCTTCGTGATATTCCTTAGTAGCTGTTTGAGGGATTTGGTTGATCGCAGTTAGAATCTACTTCATGAAATAAGATATCATTTCTGGATTCGTGATTTTTATGAGTAGGGATGCAAAGTCCTTGCAAGTACGCAAAATCTTAGTGATTACCTATCGATTCAAACTTTCATATTTTTTTCGAAATGGTGCGGATTTTACACTTTTGTCAATTGTAACTCTTATTGAAAGCGTATAGATATCCATATCTTTTTGCTTCTGGACACCATGTTTATAAAATTTCCTCTTTGTCTCGATTGATGGTACAGTATAATATTATACTGAAATATTGAAGCTTTTCTTGAATTCATCGAACGTCTCTAATTGAACTATATAATTTTTATATAAAAAATTTTGCAAACATTCACACGACAAATTTTAAACGTTCATAAATTTTACACCACGAATTTTAAACACTCACAAATGTCATATTACATAGAAATATTTGTTTTAATCATAATCTTTGAAATATTAATATGTCTTGAAATTTTAATTCTAAGTAAATATTTTACTTTCAACATAAAATAGTGAAATACAGAAAGATATCTGCTTTACATTTCTTCTTGTAAACCGTAAACCACTCTGTTCTCTCCAACGGATTTTTTCGTTTTTATTTCCAATAAAAAGAAGGAGAAAGCTTCGATTTTGACACAACAACGCTATTATTCGCTGGTTGATGTCCGTGACGTTGTACATCGTTAATCCGCGAAATGCAGTTAGGCAAGTGGATTCACATGTTCCACGCGATCCCACAAATTCGAAGGCTGAGTTCGATCGTTAGATACAGGATGGTTGATAATTGTTATTACGCTGCCGTTACGCTGTCAAATCGCAGTTGGAAAATGATTGAAACATTTCTGTAGATTGGCTTTGTCGTATGCAGCCTATAATAAATGTGTCTTGTCGTTTCGACGCTCGATTTGTGTCCGTTAATTTTGCAAAATCGGAGTAAGGATTAAATTGGAAAACGGATAACTGATTCGAATGTCTGCGCAATATATGAGATTTCGGGATTAATTTATTATTATAGTTTTCATTCGTAGAATTTGATTTCGCTACGGTCTTTCGTCAAAGCGAATATTTTATTTTCCATTTTCTTTGACGTTAATACGTAACGATGAGTGTTCGTTAATTTTATCAAAGAATAATATATAAAGAACCGCACATGTAATTTTTATTAGAAACTGTGAAAGCCCAAGGAACATTCGATGAATTGTAAACAAAAAAATTTGTTTGTTGCTAAATAATTGGAAGAAGTTCTATTTCAAACCGATTTGCTGAAAAGTTTACTTTGCTTAGTTGCGCCACTTTTTCAGCAAACCTACGATATAGTTCCAACAGTGTTACAGCAAACAGACATCAATATACAATTTCCCAGTAAAAATTTCCCTACTAACGATTTTCCGTCTGTTCTATTTAATTCTCACTAATCCACTCTCTGATGGCAGAAAGAAAATCAAAAAGAGGAAGGTGATAGGTGTTTCAATATTTATACGATTCCGTCGCGCCGTCACGTACGAGCGATTTATCGTTGTCCCGTCTTCCGTTTCTATCCCGAACTGTTCCGCGCCGCTGCGAGCGGCGTGACTTCTAATATTCTTCCCTTCTTCGACACAGCTTAACGAACTGGGAAGTTTTGGCACAGAACCGTCGAATAAACCTAGTCGAGCGTAATAGCCAACGATGTTCGCCACCGTAGCCCCGTTTCGCGACATTTTCGATCCTGGATTCTCATTTATTGTTAGTTTCAGTCTAAAGGTAATTAAGGGAAAAAGGAAAAAGAAGAAACAATCTCCTTTCTCACCATTACGAACAGTCGTCGATTCATAGGATGCATCGCGTTGCCGAACGATGCCGATGCGAATAAATAGCGGGCAATTAAGCTGGCAGATTCGCGTGCGAGTTTTAATTATCGTCGTACCTAAACGCTCGCCACCGCGGCACCGATTAAAACGTTTGCCCTGCACTCGACTATTTTTCTTCAATTAGAGATTCAACTGTGAGCGCGATAATAATTAATAACGGCGAGGCGGGGTTGTTAACGCACGAATTTAGGACGAACCGCGCTGTAAGGTCGCCTAGGGGAACTGGGTCATAGCAGGTGGCGACTCGCAGAATGGGAACATCAGCAAAGGGAGAGGGAGAGAGGAAGAGACAAAAAGAGGACGTGGAAGAGTGCACTTTTCAAAATCGGCCGCTAAACGTTTCGTTTCCGTGCTTGGGGAAGATGCACCCTCTCTCGCTGTTTTGTACAGCCTATGACTATCTTCTTTCCTGCCACCTCGTTCGCTCCATTTATCCTTCATCCGCAATATTCTACGCTAGCTTCGCTCTTCCTATTCCTCTTTCCCTCTTTACTTTCCCGCTTCTCTACACCACGCTGTCTCTCTGCTCCACTCCAAAACGCAGAATTTTATAGCTTAAAATTCGAACAATCCGGAAGAACACGAGGGAAATGTCAACCGGAAAATTGTCATTTAAAAAAATAAAGCGAAAACGTAGCTCGCGACGTTTATAGTATATAGCGAGGCCTCTCGGAAACGGGACAACAACACGTCGCTGGAGCATTCGTATTCCGGAATCGGGACTCGTTCACGGTTAGCTGGTGTGCGCTACTATGTCGTATGCGTATTTCGAAGCCCGGTAGCGGGCTTAAGCTTGCGCTGTTTCGCCTTCCTCTTTCTCTCTCTCTCCCTGTTGCACCGCCCCCTTATCCTCTCGCTTGCTCTGACAGCCTGGCCAACCCTCTTTGTCGCTCGAGCGCGGATGTCGGCGTTCTCTGTTCTCCGGGTTGCTCCCTGGCTCTCTCTCATCCCCAGTGCGCGCATCGAACCCGTCCTGGACGAAAGTCCTTCCCGCTCCGTCGCGCGTACCACGCACGTTTCTTTGTGATCGAACCCTTCACGACCTACTCGATCGACGATCATCGTGACACGCGTGCACGGCCCATTCTCCGCCCTCGTAGATCCTATAGATCGCCTCCCGTCGGATCATCCTGTCGTCGCCTTGATCTCGTTCGGAATTTCCGATTTGTGGCGAATCATCGGACGCGCGCGTGCATCTGAAATCGCGTGTGGTGTGATCGACGTGGCTCGATCGAAGGTTTTTGCGTAACCACTGCAAGTGAAAGGAAGATTGTTGGCTCGAGAAGGGTGACGAGGCTGAGCTGGTCTTGCGAACCTGGACTAAGTGCGTGGTAAATATGTTGATAAGTTCACTCGTGCGGATTGCAAGTTTGGAATCGTGGAACGACTCGAAGTCGAGAGATCGAGAAATAGAGGGTCCCTTAACTCGACCGCTCTATGCGAGCCTTTGTCTTCGTCATTACGGATTGTCTTCCGGAAAAGGTTCACTTCGCGTACAGTTTCGTCGAGCCCGATGCTTCACGTGGTCTCTCCCTGCGGATACTTTCAGTTCTTTCTTCAGTTCTCGTTTTTCGATTGTTTCGTTGGGAGTTAGGCAAGATTTGGTTACCTGAATGGGATAATTGAGATTTTAGGAACTGATATGAAGTTTTTTATTAAATTGCGAACAATAGCCTGTATCACGTAAGTTGATGAATTGATGCGATGTTTGCACCACGCAAACTTTAAAAGAAATATCGTGTTAATTGTAGGCACTGTGGTATTGCTGCTGATGTTTGATCTGCAATCTGATATTCAGTTTGCTCTGCAAATATCATATTTCCAAATTGCTTTGAATGATCGTATAATCCTGTGATGATTCGGGTACAAATATACAGACTGTTTGATAATAATGTTTAGCAATTTGCAAACGTATAATCTTTATCAAAAGATGATATAAAAATTTGAATTTATTAGAGATAATCGATTATGATTTACTAGATACTGATCAAGGCAGAAATTATTGGCACGAAAATGTATATGTTTTGTATTTGCAGAGCGTACAAAGAAAGACGAAAGCCAATAAGGGAATTTTACGTCGTTAAAGACAATTTCCTGCTTCCATATAAATTCCAGCACTCAAACTGCGAATCAATCTTTACTCGAACAAACTCATGCAGTTAATATACGGTCCATTATATCGCTTTTTCCTTTCACCATTTACGATATTATATAATCTATCGAATCGTACGATTTTTAGCAAGCAAATATTTAAATGTGCCTTTTGAAAGGAGTTCGTACTTCCCCTATGATTCGTCTCGTTTATCATAAACGAATAATACAGCAAATATTGAAATGTATCTCTTGGCAAGAACCTACATTCTCTATATCATTTATCTTATTTATCACGAACGATGTAATTCAAATTCTGCCGCATACTTTGTACCGATAACAATATTGAAATAAATTTATAAAATTAAAAATTGATTGATCTCAGGAAAGAATAGATTGATAAAACATACGCTGCGATACTTTAGATTATTCTTTCTTTCTTTAATTGACGTATCTAAAAGATCACTTCGTTCTTGGAGATTACGTGATCATTTTGGTTATCCAATCGCTGTGTTATAAATATATTTTAGAAAAGATAGCGTATTTTATATAAATATATCTTACACAAGAAATAATTCAAATTCGCAAAAATACGTCGCTATAGATTAACAAAATTCCGTCACAAAATACCATAAATTGTCTACCTTCACAATTTTGATAGCTCTAGTATCAGAGAATAAAGTTCTAAAGTACGAAACTAATGGCACAGAATGTTTTCCACGTCCAATATATCAACTGTCGCGGATTTCACGAAAGAAACATAAAGATACGCATTCCCGCTGTTTTTCATCACGCCGAAATAGTAATATCGATTTATTGCCGGCGGCGAGCGTGGTCGAGTCAATTTCAATTTCTTACGGACACGCAACGATAGCGCGGGCAGATTCCAATCGCAAACGGAAAATAAATTCTAGTAACGAACGAGTAAAGGTAACGGTGATCGCGAATCGAACCGGGAGACACGGATAAGCTTGGCCGTGGGGCCTCGTTATTAGCAGAGCAGTACTCTCGATTTATCTAAGGGAAAAACTCGTGGCCCTTCACCAACAAAGGCGCGGTTCAATCTCTGCTCGCAGTCCCTTCCTCTTTCCCTCGAGCGATCGATCAACCCGCGAGGCCCGACGTATTAATAGCCGCGGTATAAATTTACGTGTGCAGAAACGGACGAGCGTCGCGACGCGTAGAGACAGCCATCCTTCTTTTTTCTCTCTTTGCTCTTTACTCCTTTTCACTCGTTTTGTTTTATTCTCTCTTCGCTTTGTTGTTCAGACCGATACGCCGCCGGCTGGACCGTTTCGATGACGACATCTGATGCTCTTCGTGGCTGCGACGCGACGTGGGAAATATCGCCACCCTGCGATGTCAGTTCGATACATTACTCCCTTTGTTTTTTCATTCTAGAATGCCCAAGCTGTATTGTTTGCCACCATCAGGCAAATCTGCTTTCACTGAGACGAAAGTGAGTGGATGCTTTTGACTGAGTTTTTAGTTTACATTTAGGGGATCATCTTCTTTAGGGGTAGAGAAATAGGGGTGGCAAATGAGAAGAGGGCAAGCGAGGGCAATTTTGCTGAAACGATTTTTGTGTAGCGCCGTTGAGATTTTCGATGGAAATGGTGTGTAAACATTTTGCTACTTAATTAGGTATTAGGATGTTTCTTAATGATGTGAATGGTATTTGCATTTTCGTGGTACATTGTTTTAAGTAAATGAGAATTAAAGTAATTCAAAAGTGTTTGATAGTAATTATTCTCGGATAATAACTTGTCACATTTCAAGTAGAACAGAATTACAAACGTACCAAATTTGTAGAACAACTGTACTGTTTATAATTCGTGTTCCAAATTATTGTAGTACGCGTGTTAAGAAAAGGAAGTTCCGGTATATTGTGATGATACTGAGGTTTAATTTCGTAACAAAACGCTATAACGCTTCAACTTCTGCGCTGAACATTACCCGCCCTCTTCTTACACCTCTATCAAACAAGAGAGATAATTAGGGAGATAATTAGCCTTGCCTCTGGTAGATTATGATGCATAAAAACAGCTAAAATTTTGTCAGTGATTAGTAAAATGTTGAGCGTCAAATATACACAGTCCATAAAGCGTTCTTCGTCATTATATCTAAAAATATATAAAATGTGATCGATAAATGATATTTGTATGTTTAGTAATATTTTTAGAATTAATAAAAATCTTCGAAATAACGAACCAATACAATCGCCGTAATGATTTTCAGATATTTTTCTAGCAGAGAAAACTCGAAATTGTGATTAAAAAGCCCGTAGTCATCACGAACCTGTACAAAATACGACCAATATATAATTTTTGTAAGTTAAAAAAATGAGCGGCGAAATACGAGCATTTCCTTAGTTCCCTCGGAATTAATTTCAATTTTCGACCTAATAGACCAATACAGCCGCGATAGTGATTTTAAAAGAGTAATAGCCCGTTACATTATTGGCAAACTTTTCGTAGAAACTTCTATTGAACTCGTGCCAACAGAAATGTCCAGTAGTGTAGATATATAACTATGCGAAAATTGCTTTTGTGACATTTTTAATGTAAACGCGTAGCTTGTCCTACGATCGATTAAAACGGCTTACATAAAGTAACTGTTTATCGAATTACAGAGATTGCGGTAGTTGGATAGCGACGTTCCAAGTAAACGCTTTATGCAGCGGTCTGCTCTATCGCATTAACAGAACAGCCTGACACCGTGCAACATTATTGGGATTGTAGCTTTATTTTTCTTTAGGGGATGTTTAGTATCCTAATTTAGATAACCTTCGTTTGTTCTTATTATTTAGCGGCCCACGTTCCCGTCTCATCGCGCACTTCCTTATTTCAATTTTCAGTTCATAAAGCCCGATAAAGCAAAATAACGTGTTCTTAAAAATCCAAACAGATCTAACATTGGAAGTACCAGGATAAATTTAACAATGGAATTATCGGAATAATCAATTTGTAATTTTTTATAAAAATGTATAGTTTTTTAGAATTTGAATGACTTTTTTGTAAAATATACGAATAGAAGCTTACTTCTCATCTTACGTTTGTATTTTTTTAAATACTTTACGTTTTATTATTTTCCCGTCAAGTTCTATATTTTAACTCCTGATAATTATAGTATCAAGCAAATGTTAGGATGGAAAGAGCATTAATACGTCTTATTCGATATAATGTAATTTATCGCGCTTCTTTTCTTGTCGTCTTCATTTATAAATATTATCATACAGTAACACAATTATTAAGAAAGAATACACGCCAAACGCTTATACGTCTCACGAAACGGAATCAACATCGAAGGTAGAGGAAGCATGCTTCACCAAAAACTAACTCAGCACAAGCCATCTGAAGCTTCGAAGTGCTGAGATCATGCAAAATCGATGTCTCGACCTCTCTTCTTCGCTTCGAGAGGAGTCTCGTTCCACGTTCCTTAATCGATTCGTCTATTGCCAGCATCATTGAGGAGGATAGAAGAAAAGAAAACAAAAAAACGCGTTCGTAGGTGGTGTGTGTGTGCGGGCCAGCGAGAGGCAGAAAGAAAGGGAAAGTCGATGATCGGCCCGGCGATAGTTCAAGCTGGTGGTGCGTTCAACCAATATTCGCGGTGAATCGAATACCAGTGTACGGTGGAAACGCGAGTTTCACGCGATGCCAGGCGAGCATCGGTGAGACGAGCGTGATCGCGGGAAAAGTGGAACCCGACGAAGAAATCGGGTATCGTGCGTACGAACGATTACGTTTGCCCCGTCGAACTGTTCGTCGTGCTGAGGATATCAACGTCAACCTGTCGCTCTCCGAGGTGTTGAGTCTGCTGGACCACGCCGACGACGACGAGGTCCTCGCTGGCACGTCTGAGGAAAACCGGAGGAGAGCCCTGTGGCAGTTTTATTCCACGGGGATGCTCACGCACAGCCACAGCGACGGCGAGTTCCCGATTTATTCTCAGGGTGAGTTCCCTTACGAGATCTCGTTGTCTGTGGTTATCGTTGTCGGTCATGTTGCACGTTATAATTTAATTTCATGATGCTTTATGGTAAGTATCTTTGGAAAAAAATTCGAGGATTTTATTTCGTACGAATTTTTAAATAAGAATGTCAGTTAAGAAAATGATATGAAAATTAGAGTGTATTACACTCTGATTAGAATACATTAATTTTTCTGTTTTTGTTAACAGATTTATAGAACTTTTGATGGATAGGTTTCGCATGAATTTGTTGTATATGATTGATGTTGATTGTTGAATGTTGATTAAGCGAAGAAATCTAGTGAATTTAGTATTAGTTTCTTCATTTCTTTTTTTTCATAATTTGTAAACTTCTGGAAAGTATCATTTCTACTGTCTCTTATTGTGAATTTTTTGTATGATATGATTGTTGATTGATAATTATTGATTAAGCAGAAAAGAGTAAAGAAATCAAGAAGTATAAATTATTTATCTTAGTCAAGAGTTGTAGTTTTTGAAGAGTGTTATTTTTGTAGTGAGAAAGAAAGAGGATTTATAGATTGTAGATATTGGATAATTCATTCTTGGCGATGTAAATTTTTGAACTTCGTTTACTTTCCTGATTTATAATTATACATAGATGTTTCTTGCTATTTTCTTTTTATAAAAAGAAATTTTATTACAAAAAGATCGATGATTGCATTTCATAATAACGCTTTAGGTTTTTATCTGCGTGAGTAAAACGTCTATCATTTGTTTAAAAACATAGGAATTATAGAAAGCCGGGGACAGGTATATAATTCACAGGAATTGCATTTGCTAAACAGTGAGATTTGTGTATATATATGTGTAATTAACAAATATGTATATCATTTAAGTAAAAGAATTCTAAAGATTTAATACGATGTAAAAAAAATTCTATAGTATCTGCTCGAACATTTAAAACACTTTTTACTTCCTTTCACAAAAAATATTTGATACTTTTAACGTTCTAAATTCTTATGTCTCAATGTATGTAATCGTTGTATGTACTACCTCTCGAAGTGAAAGTACAGGGCGTTACACACTAGGAAGCAAAGTCATTGTGATTTATAAAAGCCGTATTATGAAGTAAAAGTTCGGCATTCTTTTTTTCATACGTGTAGTTAACTGCCACAACATTCATCAAACTTTCAGTATCAGTTGTATACGAACTGAATCAAAAATTAAGAAATATACATTCAGTCATATTTAAAAGATACTCATTTTTCATAATTCCGTTTGAACTTGTAACTATTTCTCTAACTTTTCCAGTGAAACTTTCGTTGCCGTATCTTCGGCTTTTTTTCTGTGATTTCTCAATTGATCTTCGTGCTATGCTCTCCGCATCGATTCAGTTCGGTATTCGTAATGTATAGGCAGCAACACTGAAGCACGTCTTGAATTTCCATCATTAGTCCAACCGGACATCCAGTCACACCGATTCTAATGAGTTTATCGGTATTAATGCCAACTGTGTTTATGGGTCATCGGTTGCCCTAATTCTAACTCGATCGAAACAGTAACGGGATCCTCGAATAATTAAGCCAAACGAGCAATCGTTGGATTTCTATCGCAGCTAGAGCAAATATTAGTGTATCGTAGATTTTAGCGTGACCATAAATGAAATATTTGTAGTTTTCTAATAATTTAATAATACACATACTATGTAATCCGAAGGCATTTCCTGAAGGAAAGTTCTGTTCTAACTGCACCATTTTTTTAATTAAACCTCCGTAGCGAAAGTTTATTTTACATGCACGAAGCTGAATTCATAGTTACACAAACAAAAGAGGCAGACAGCGAGCAACGTGGAATAATGTTATTGGGAAATATGATAATTTCTATTATAAGATTAAATAAAATAATTTCTTAAGTTTCTTCTTACGTTACGCATCCATATGTTTCAAAAAATGTTCGTCACCTGCTACAAAAATCTTTCAGAATTAACAATCCACTTAAAAAGTTGCAGAAATTATTCCACAAATTTTCCGACAATTATTACAATCTCATTGAAACACTAATTCGGAACTTTAGTTTCCAACTTTAACTGTCTTGTACAACGAATAATTCATACATCGTGAAACGTGCTGCACAGGGTGTTCTTCGTCGTGTTATAGTTTCACGTTGCAGCCTCGTCGCGAGGAAGCACTGCCAAATTCGCTCCGCTCCAGATGCGTGCGTTCCGCGGTTCCGGTAAAAATCCGGGTTCCACCGCAACGAAAATTTACGTCACTAAGAGGCGAACGTGCGCAGCGATGCGCTTGCCGTAACACTGTTTCCTGCATCCTTCGCCTCGTCTTCCAAGCCGACGACCTACTGAGGGATAAGCAGAGGATGTGACTGCGTAATCAATTTTTGCGCGGACTTTTAATTGCAGAGTTTTACGCAACGGAAAATTCACCGCCGACGATCGCCTACTCCCACAATTGCGTCACGTGGCTAGGTTACTCGCTTCCTAACGCGTTATTAACCATCGAGATATAGTGGCTTGTAAAAGAACTTGGCTGTAAAGATTTTACGTGCTTTTTTTACTGTATATTCCGTTCTTAAAATGGAATCTTCTCAAAATTTACATTCTTTGATTCGTTCTTAATACGTTGATTGATCCGTGTTATTAAATTTGTGGATAACGATTAGAATAAGATACATTTCATAGAGTAAATGTAATTAACATAGCGTGAATTATGTAGCTAATATTGTCGGAAAAAATGCGCAAATATAATGTGATATTTTGCAAAAGTTAAATGTTATGATATGGTATACTTCGGTCTATTGCAGCAAAATATATATAATTCAATGCGTAACAGTCTATGTGTTACATTCAAAG
The DNA here is from genome assembly GCF_051014615.1 of Bombus vancouverensis nearcticus. Taxonomy (NCBI): domain Eukaryota; kingdom Metazoa; phylum Arthropoda; class Insecta; order Hymenoptera; family Apidae; genus Bombus; species Bombus vancouverensis. The sequence continues at coordinate 9,622,261 of NC_134913.1, read as the reverse complement.
ATCAATACCATTTAGGCGTAGTATATATGTGTATTGTAGAGAATTAAATTAGTTTATTTAAGGAAAGTAACAAAAGAGAATCCAGAGATTCGTTTGAGAAACTGACGAGATCCTGTATGAGAGAGGACGAACTTTCGTGAGATTTGTGCAAATGAATTTTTGTGCAGTTAGGCGCGAATGGATAAATGTTTTCGAAAGTTCGAATGATGTTTAGTTGTTGGAGTTCGAACGAGACATGTGTTTCATCGGTTTGTGGAAGTTTCGGTGCGCTTTCGGCTGTGAAATAATACAAATTTCACGCGATTTATGCGTGTCTGAGAAGTGATGATAATTGGGATAGTTGTTAATTGGCGATTTGGCGTTAGCTAAATCATAAAGTTATATATATATATAGTCAGTCTCTTTATTAGGAACTTACATCTGGTACTTGCAATTGTAAGATATTAAATTTAATAGCTGACAAAATAGGACGATCTGATTCAATAAAAGCTTTTGGACTCGATAATTTCTCAGGTATCTCTGAAAATTCGATAAAATAAAAAAATATAACGTAAATGATTAAATTATGAAAATTAAAATCGCTATTAAACTTACCAGAAATAATTATGCAAGAAGTACAAATTTTCACAACTCGATAAATTGAAAAATTATTGTCAAATTATTTGAAAGCCATTGTTAATTGTTAATTTGGAGAATTGATTTAAAAAATGTCAATTTATTGCACTTAGCATTTTAGGATTTTCAATAAAAGCATGAACCTAAAAATTAGAATAAAGGATTTCTCGACAGCCTTTATTTCCTGGAACATGAAGAGATGTTACACGCGAATGATGTTAGATTTGCAAGCTGGAAGAGACACAGCTTCCTTCTCTTGAAATCCAGTGTTCTCGCGAATTTATGGTACTATGTATGTCGGTTTTTATTGGAATGTGAGAAGACACTCCAAGCGCTTCAGGTTTTAATTGGAATTTCGGAACTCTGTCTAACCATAGATAAGCGGACCAGGTAAATCCAGAGAAATTTACACAACGATTCAGAGTCGGAAAAATGACAGATAACTTCGTTTTCATATTTGAAATTCAATATTCTGAATTGTAATTCTTATAAATTCCATCGTCAACTGGAAAAGGTTGACGAATAAAAATTAGTTTTCCGCTGTTTGATTCAATTTATTCGTATCCGGTGCTCATCGAACGTAATGATACTATTTTTAATTAATCGTAAGATATTGACCCGAATATCGAAGATAAATAAAATACAAAAAACTCTCTAGATGGAATTGCTTTTATGTTAAACTCCCAGCTATAATCGTAACTTGATCATAGTGAATAATAATGATTTTAAAGTAAGATCGTAATATATAAGTTAATTGGTAAGATTAGGCTTTTACCCAATTACCCGTTAAATTGCAAAGAGATAGTACACGCAAATACGAGAGAAAATAAGCGTCAAATTTTAAAACATACGTACAGATATCACTATTCGCAATCGAATTAAGAATAACGTAACGAGTAAAGCGTAAATGTTTTGTTTGTTAACGAATGCTTCGTTTTCTACCATTTGTAGAAACTTTCGCGCCCGAAGATAAAATCCTTTTCCTGACATTGTACTTTAAAATATTGTCAGATATTTTAGAGATTTCTTCAAAAATTGCATAATTCACTTACTATTCACACGTCACCGAATATCATTAACCTATTTTGCATTAGTCTCATTTCAATGTTTCAATACTTGGCAGACTAATGGACTGGGAATTAAGTGTCGTTCTATTTATTTTTTTCAAAATAACCACCTTTATGGCTACATATTTTAATCATAATTTATTCTATCTTTAAAATAGGATGGATCAATACAATTTCCCTGAACTGAATAATTCATATGCAATCAATAGCGAATGTGTTAATGAGTTAACCTTCTCCATCTTTCATCTTCCTTCTTCTTATTATTAAACAAAAAAAAAAAAAAAGAAATAAAAGAAAGATAAAAAGAAAAGCAAAAGCACAGTAAAGTACAGTATGTCATGATGAAACATATCCAGCGCAGACCTCCAAGGAGTTCTAACATCGCGTGAAAAATTTCAAACAAAGGCGATATATCAAGATCGCAAAGCTGTTGGTTGGGCAGGCCCTTATCGAAGCATGGCAAGTTTCTTGTATGATGTTCGACGTGTTACTTATTACTCGTCGACACTGAATGACGTTGAGAAGTCCCGCGAAAGAAGCTTGATTTATCGCGGCCGGAATCGGCGTGTGGATAGCATGAGAAAAGTTGCAGATGCGATCCTGCGACGTTCCACATTCGAATAGTCGATAAATCGCGCGTCAAACGCGGCCAGGTCGAAAAGAAAAGCAATTTGCATTTTGTTTTCCGCGTCGTTTCGTTGTTGGCAGCTAAGCGAGACAAGTTTCCGAGCAAACTCGCGTTTCCTTCCCTTCTATCGCAGGAAGTGGATCGAGAATAACGTGGCTGTTCGTCGGTTTATCGTTGTCCTGGCCATCAATCATCGTCTGCGCCGATTTAACGTCATTCTGACTCGTATTAACAGAAATAATGGATCTTAATGAGCGTAGAATGCCTTGTTAATCGTGCCATGGGTCAGATAATAGGGGAGAATTGCGAGAGAAATGCAATAACGCTACTCTTCTTAATTGATGTCACCTTTGTTTCTCTTTATTTGATCTAAGCTGTTTAGTTATTATTTTGTAACAGCCTGTATATTGTAATGTAATATATAATTATAACTTTACTTGAAAGGCAAAAATCGCAGGGTTCTTTAAGTATTTGAAAATATCTGGAAAGATGAAAAGATGCCAAATAGTTTTTGTTAAATGAAAGAATTAAATACATAAGGATAGGAAAAACATTAAACGTGAATTTAATAGCATTAGAAATTGCTGGGCTTCAATCAAGTTAAAGTGCATGACGGAATAGTTCTTGAGTGGTACTGTGTTTGATAAGATAGAAGCACAGTAATCGATTCGAGGGATTACCGTAAGATAAGGGAATTAACTTTCCTATAAATTGATGCTCTGGAATTCGATTCCAATTGATTTACACTCAATAAGACATGTTCGATACCTAAAATTTTCTAATTAAATCTGACTCGATGAATCATGGCAGAAATATATAATTTGTTAATTCATTATCTCCTATAAATTTGTTCGCTATAAACTTCTTCTGCGTATTCTGAGTCGTTATATTCAATGTGTCCCTGATAATCTAAATTGGCACAATAAATTAGCACATTTTCTTTTTTTACGAGATTAGTAAGTGTCTTAATAATTAATAACATGTGTTAAAAATTTATTCGACGGAGTTTGATAATTTCTTCTATTAATTAAAGGAATTAATTATACACAGTTCTGATATAAAATTGTCAGGATACGAATTGTCCTTTTCTACAGATCTCTATCAAATATTTAACATGTCGGAGTGTGATTTCGAAGACAACAAACTCTCACAACAATACAACAAAGAGTATGTGGTATCTATCTCGCAAAACTCGTACGATTACTTTCATTGATCGTCGCGATAGATTTGCAGAATGACGAAGCACGTATTAGAAATTACGGCAGAATATCGTCAGTCCGTCATACGCCACTCGATTAGTATTCCTCGGGCTAAATCTGTCGCGGTAAATCTACCTTCGAATTCCCATCGTAATTTCGAATCGAAGTGACTGGTTAAACGCGTCGGATTGCCGCAAACGGCATTCGAAGTTTAATTGCGCGAGCCGTGGCCGCTTCGGTCCGCATCACGCGTTTTCACGGAACGTCGCGAACACCGTTCCTTTGTTTCCGCCGAACCTGGTTATTTCCTATCGGGGTAGACACTTATCGATTCAACGACCCTCGCTACACGCAAACTTCCACCAACGTCCGAGCTTTTATTACGAGTTTGATGCAGACTTTGATTTCCCGCGTGACGAAAGAGATTTAAGAGTTAAAAGATGAATCCGTGGAATATGAACGAATCCTCTTTTCGTCTTAGTCTTCCATTCGCCTGACCATAGCAATGGACGATTTTTCCTGTCGAAGCATCCAGAGATGGAGTAAGATCCAAATCTCATTCCTTTGCATAATTTCGTCCTCCATTCTTTAGCTATTTCGTATTGAAATATTTCTTTCTAGTCATAAAACGATATTAATATAAAGAATTTCACGAAACCGTGCTTTTTCCCCGCGATCTTTGTACGAGAAATTCACAAGTCAAACTTGAACTGCTAACTTTCTGAAATTTTTTAAAATTTTAATGCCAAGGAACTTGATCCATACTTATTTCGTATTATAATTTCATCAATGTTTCCTACTTTTAACTTTGTCCAATTAAGCGATTTGGATAACCTACTATCATTGAACGACTTATCGATTCTACCACTCACATTCATCGTCGGAATACCTTTAATAGTCACTCCATCATAATCGCTTCATAATACAAAGGCGAGCACGTATTCCACACGTGTTTCGAATTGAATCGAACAAGCTCATTCATTGAACTCTGAAAGTCCCGGAAGTCGTAACTGATGTTTAACCTTCGAGGAGACTCGTTCGTGTGAAACTTTTTTAATATTTCGAAATTTTCGCGCCGTCTGCTCAGAGTAGGGTTTTTTGTAATTAACTGATTAAACGAAGGGGCGCTACGTTATCCGTGAATTTGACGAAAAAAAGCAATTAGCTGTTCGTTCGATCAGCCGACCAAGGTGAAGCACGTTTTTTTGTCGGGACGAAAGTTACGTAGTTGCCCCAATTGAAGGTTGTTCGTCCTCGGATTGGAAACGTAGGGAAACTGCGGACGCCTTATCGAGCCAACGACTTAATTTTCATGACGAGCGTCTGTGTTATTTCGCGAGCACACGAGGGATTCGTCTTCCTTCCGTGCGGACGAGAAATTTAGCTCGCATCCTCGGGACGTGACACGCGTTCAACATTATGGGAACGTGTTCTCTGGAGAATTTCATTAAACCGGACTCTGGAATCGGCGACCGTGAAACGTTGATTTACGTTTGACGCCTCGTTGCGATACGGTGACTTCAAACGCACCTCCACTAACGATCATCATTCCTTTCAGGTGTTCATTACGGCTTTTTCGCGTTTCCTCGAGATTATTTGCTGAGCGTTAAATTTTATTTTCGCCCGTTAACGTTCAGATTTATCTTAAATTTATTATTCAAAAACATACAAATATCTTTGCATCTTAAACGTCCATAATTTCTTTCAGATGTACATTACGGCTTTCTCGTATGTTCTTAAGATTATTCGTTAAGCACTCAATTTTATTTCAATCTTTAAACGTTCAGGTTCGCTTCAAACCTATCATTTCAACACAAATCTGTTTGCATATATTCAAACAGCTACTTTTAGGAGTTCATTATACCTTTTTAGCGTATTAATTATTCTCCGATTGCAAGGCGGTCCACTATTTTGTTCAACAATTTAATTTCTTCCTAGAATTTATAAATTTGTCTCTCTCGCCTGTCGTTGAAATATATACAAAAGACACTCTCTACAAATAATATTCTGTAAATCTGTAGAGAAACTTCTTAAGAAAACCATGGAGGAGTGAACTGATCTACGATGCTCGCGTGTTTCACGTGCTAACACGTACTGGTCGCTTCAACCTGCTCTTATGTGTCGTAAGCAGAAGTATCAAGGTGCTACTTCTTTCTTTTTCCGGTTTTTATAGAATACTTCACCATAGGGAATTGGAGTCAGTAACTAATCTTATTTCACCTTGAATCACGAAACAAAACATCTTCACAAGCTGATTTTCTTACTAATGGCAACAAAAACGAAGTTAGCGGAGAAACGAAACGAATCTTAAGCTAGGGGTTCCGCATCATCGGATGCAGCAGCAAATTAGCAGGTTCGTGTCGAGGCGGCGAGGCTTACCGAAGGGAGGATTAATCCGATTTGCATTTAATCAGTACGCGAGCCGTGCGTTGAATATTCAAAACACACATTGAAGGGTTTTGCTGGATCGTCGAGTTGTTGCATTAGGCGGTCCGCTGCTATACATTTGTCTTTCTTCATGAGCGATGCTACGATAACCTATATATCGTGTTTTTATTCCGTTGTAAAAATATAAAACACGGTAATAATTTTTTTCTTAGAAAAAGAAATAAATCATAATGAGTTATTATCGTTATAAGTTACCGTTTCCGTGGCAAAAATTGATTAGTTGACAAATCAAATAAAATTCTAGCCCTGTATTTATTTTCTCCAAATTTGTATTTTTATTGCGAACAGTTTTAAGAATTTGATTTAACGAGAGATCTTACAATGTAATAGAGACACGTACGATGTGTAATTTTTATTAATTAGTAAATATTTCAGGAGTATGACTTTGGAGTATGTTTGCTTATATGAATCAGTTGAGAAACAAAATAATCAACTACATCTTGTGATACCTAAAAAAAAAAAACAAAAAAAGAAATAAACACTGATTAAGATTTACAAATTTTCAGAAGATGAATTTATTTAGTTTGGATACTGATGGCTTACATTTGAATTGATAATGGAATCTATGATTTTGTTTTTCCTTGTCAGGAAGATGATATTAAAGATAATTATCGAACAGAATGGAAAAGTAGGCAAAAAATATTGAAATCTAAATGTTTGAAAGTGGGTGAAGAACAATGTCTGGCGCCAATCCCTCGTTTGTCGAATGGTTAACACGTTACATAGGAATCACGAGATATCTCGTGTTTCTACCTTATTGCTTGCAGGTGGATCATGAGATATCTCGTGTTTTATTGTCGATGAATATTCATTATTCAGCATCGAGTAACACAACAGCTTAATTTTTGAGCAAATTTGCCTTGCTTAATCGTGCTATAAATGTTGATCACGTTTTGTGTTGGATACAAACATATTGCTCATTATGTTTACACACGTTATATAAATTATAGGATCAATGATTCCTATTGTGGATCATTAATAATTACCATTCTATAGATTATTTTCTAAATAATAATATCCTTTCTGTGTTGAAAAGAGCTGGTAAAATATAGAACCAGGTTTATTCTATTTATATAACATCCACTTCCTTTTTATAAAAGGTAACTGTATAAGTGCGATACAGCTTTTATTAAAAAATTTGTACAATGTATATCTAATTCCATTCACGGATGAGATTAAAAAGCGTAAGGTTTTATTCGCTGTAATTAAAATGGAAAATGAAAAGCGTTTTGGCCGCTAAAAAAACTGACTCTGCGAAGTGCAAACAAAAGTGTGAATTTGACGAATTATCCGCATCGCGCGAAAGAATGTAAAACATTAGTTTCCATTAAATTGACGTGAAAATGGCGTACCCACATCCGAGTGTTCCATTATTAATTTTCATCCTGCTCCTTTTTCCTGTACAACGTATTTACTTTATGAGTGATATTAGCGAAACGCTGGAAAATGAGAATAAAGACACGATACTTCTGTGAAAATGCTGGTTGTTTGCTGAGTAACTATAAAACGCAACAGATACAAATATTTGACGTGCATATTTAATTAAGCGATCGAGGGGAACGTTTTAAAATTCACGCAAACACAAACGAACGCTATATGAAAAGAAACGGATGACCAGAGTAAATATAAAATGTCAAATAGATCTTTAATAAGATAATAGCTTTTAAATCGATCCTTTTATTCATCTGTCGTTTATCCAGTGATATAGGTTCCTTTACTCTAAATTGGCATTTTTGGGTCGCAGGTAACCGTATCAGTTTGAATTAGATTTAGGTTATCCAATTCTTATTTTATATTCGAAAGTGGGTCAAAATAAAGATGTCACGTTCGTAATAAATTCGAACTAAATATTCCAAAATTACGTGACGTAACCCGTACCTAATCCAAACCGTGACAGTCATCTATGTCCGCAAGGTACAAATTGAAACTGAGAGAACGACGTACAAAGAGCATTACATAAGAGCTCACATTTTTCTCGATAAGAAAAAAAAGGAATAGATATTTCTATCTCTGTTAGCAAATCGTTAATGATACGAGGAAAGAATCGACACAAATGTTTGGAATCGCAGCAACGTGGCGTGCGTTGTTTCCGTTGAAACGAGAACGAGAGTGCGACACGATGAAAAGTGTGACACTCTCGACGCTCGGAGAAACAGATCCAGGAAACGAAGAGCAAAGGAAAGAAAGAGACAAAAACTGGTCGCGCGTGTCGAGGCTGGAGTTATAATCTCACAGTGTCGCGAATGAGGAGCAAGGGATTAAAAGGGAAAAGCGGCCGGGCCGTTCGTTTACGCGGCATCCCGTTTCCGCGTTTATGGACGAGCCTCTTCAAGAAAGCTCATCCTCTTAGCAACCTGTTAAATATTCACGAGAAGCGGCCGTTTGAGCGTGCGTTACCGAGTCGACGAGTTGCGGGACCTGCGAGACCCGAGCTGGTTCACCTGGCGTCGAGCTACGAGCCCCTTGAGAACCTGCCTGCTCTTCCTTCTCCTTTTCCTTTGCCTATCTACCTTGCCAACCAGACAAAAGGCTCGTTAAGATTTCCTCCTTGGAAATTACTGCGCGCCCGATTAAAAGGGCTGCTCGGTTTCATTAAACCTTCAACTACCACTGCTTGTTTATGCGTCTGGTCTGTGGCTCGCGTTCCACACAACTGTCGCGCGAATCTCGTTTCTCTGAGAAACAGAAACGGTTTTTCTTCAGAGTTGAACTGCAGCTTGTAACTGCAGGTTGTAAAGGTGAATAGTAAAATAATGGATATTGGAATTTGTCTGGTTTTAACATGTATGTTCGGTTTAAAAAAGATGGTAAGGAATGCGAGAATTCGTATGAGTTTTGATTGGGTCCATGATGATGTCCTTGCAGGACTTATATTTTTATAATACATATTAGTAATTGTATTTTAATAAAAAAAGTTCTACAGTTGATCGAAAAGTACTCTTACACTTACAAAGATACACGTACGTAAAAAATACGAATAATAATAAACGTAATAATACGATAGCGTGTGCTACGCTTGGACAAGATGAATTCAATATTCCAGCCTCTCAAACGACGTTGATCACTAATTAATTCACTCGAGGCAAATTCATGAATATTGTCGGAGAACCGTCGATAATGATGAGCATTGTTCAGTTGATGGAATCAATAATCTGTTTACTAATGAACTATTATACAATATGTTATGCTTGAATAAATATCATATTCCATCATTAAAGGCAGCTACGACTAAAACATATTTTAGATAAATTCTTGCTTTCCTCAGTTTCTTAACAAAACACGTTTCCAAGCACATTAGTATAAAGCAACACGATCCACGGATAGCTATGTAGTATCGAAGTTCCGAAAGTTTAGGATTACTATGTATTTCGCAAAATTTAAAAATTTGAAAGAAAGTTAGCCTAAATTATAGTTACATGGTTTTATGGTTTGTTTCGTCGGAAATGTACGAAACTAAGAGAAATTATTTCTAGAAATTATTCATATCGTTAGAACATTGTTTCTTCGATCATGGTTTTTGTGGAATTCAACTAACTCTGTAGAAAAAAAATCAAGAGCCCTCAAATCCGAGGAATATGATAATAAAACCTACTATCATTTACTATCATCTAAATTGCTATTATTCAGATAGACATCACTGATTCTCGAATTCAGAAGATGTCAATTTCTTTTATCGAATGTCGCTTCACGATCGTCTCCTGAATTTTCTAGCTCTGCAAATTCCCGGAGGGTTTCCTCTTGCAGTCTGAATCCAACAGCGAAAACCTGTCGCCATAATTCTGCACCACTCGGTTCCGATTCCCCTGAGCACGGAACGAGTCTCTCTCATACGTAAGATGCAGAGAGCCGGGCAAAGAATTCGGAATAGGGTCGCCATAATCGTAGTAATCGACGTAATCGCCCCTTCTTTTGTGCAGCTTGTTCCATGAACCATAGAAACGATACATCAGGCCACTGTACCAGGATTTCAGGAGCTCTGGAATTATCGAGACGAATTTTTCTCTACTACGCTCCACTTGGAGTCTTAGAGACGGGCCTTAACCTTTTTATCGCCTCTTCTTCTCGAAATGAGTTTTAAGGATACTCTAGACTCTAAAGTACCTTTAGGGTAGTTTTTTACGTACTGGGTTATGATCTCTGTGACTTCTGCATAGTGTATTTTATCACGGTACTTCCTTTCGAGATTTTTTTTCCAGTTATAATGACTTATACAGAGGCGTTTTAAGACTTTTATGGTTACGATTGATAAAAACCGTGAGAGTTTTAGTAAACTGTCCTTAGTGTTAATGTTTCGAATAATTATTAGACATGGATTCTCTAGTACTCGATTTATTTTCAATAATTTGCAAACATATATTTACAAACCTAAACAGTCGTTCGAAATCAAGAAATTAACAGAAATAGACTAGTCGTGTTCTTCTCACGCGCTCTTCGTATATTAAGTTATAAACTTTTTTTAAACGTCCTTGTATCGTAAATATAACAATTTTATTAACATAAACCCTTAACACTATGTTGTTAGTATTACGAAACAAATAATCGTTGAATATAAGATCACGGATTCCACACATAGTTTCGACGATAAAATTAGTAGCGGTGGGATTAAAATTGGATTGCTCATTGTATCCTCTGGCGTCGCTAAATAAATCTACCGATATTTCGGAGTACGCTTGATGTCTTATATAGAATCGCTGTCAGTGGCCTAGCGTTCGCAAATATTTGCCTGCTATTTAGCGATCGACGATCCTTGCGTTGGTTTGATCGATTGCTTTGCGTATCTTCCAACCAAGGACTATATGGGTTTCCATCAATCTTGAACATCGAATGTAGTTTAATTTACGAAAGAGTGATTCATGTCGGTTTTGTTTGGTATTATTTGACGTACAATTCAGAAGCACGTGATGCGCGAGAAATATTAATTGAACGATTAAATGTTAATTGGTCAATACGAAAATATAAAATTCTGTTAAACAAGACTATCTGTACGTATTAGTGACTTATTATTAATTTGCGGTGACAGTTTCGTCGTTCTCGATGATAGCCCGGTACTTTACGAATTATGATATTAATTTAACGTGAAAATTAATATAAATTTATGATGCACTCTACGTTATCATGCGGCGATTATAACTGATTCGAAGAAGCGATCGATTCGATCGGATGATTTTTAGCGACCCCATCCAGCTCTGCAAGAAGAAACATTTTAATTAAAAATATTACATATACGTTATACTACGATGTTCTATTATTTTTTCTATAAAATTAAATAACATATGTATAGGTATATCGTATCGTGATTAACATTTCATATAAGTTCGCCAAAAAAACATTAATTGTCAATCAAACGCAGTTGCATAATAAATAAACTTAATTAAACTCCTATAAATATAACTTGATTGATTCCCGGGAAAAGGAATAATTGATTACAATTTATTTGTTTGATGTTTCTAATTTTACGTTTTATATAATATCGTATCTATATCGTATCGTTTCTATATTTTTCAATTTTTACAGTCGATCAATGTAGTTTCTACTGCAGTTCTTAATTAACAATAAAATCTTGTTAACTTACCCCACATTAGCATACGATAGAGTAGATGGTTTCCTATCGGTATTATCACCATAATAATCGTCTTGATCATAAAAAGGCCTGCCCAACCAAAATATGTTTGGATAACGTATGGTATCTTTCGGTACAAGTACTTCGTCATCATCTGCACGTCGAAGCGAGAAATTAAATTACTAACGTTTTACCATTATTTCACAATATTCACACGCATTCACTGTTATTTTCCATAAAATGATGTTTTACGTTTATTTGTAATTAAAAACTTCACTATATGTTTTTAGTTTATGAAAACGTATCACGGGAGAAAATAAGTTTATAGTCCACTTGAATAACGTAGAAAACACAGCAAGCACCAAGAAACAAGTTTTTCAGGAGAAGAAGAAAGCTTATACGTTAATGTAGTCCAAATTCACGAAAAAAAGAAGTGTATCTGTAGAAAATCCTGTATTCGCCAGCACTTAGCTATAAAGAAAACTTAATGTTCCATTAATTTAGACAGATGGCATAGACAACAGTCAAGAAACGATCAATTAATTTTCGCGAGTGTTTATATTTTTCTTTATAGAGGCGAGATTGTGACACCATGTTCTAGTATTATTAATAACTATTTAGAAAGGGAAATTCCATTGAAATTCCATATTGCGGTATTCTCATCTCTCCAATAAGGAATGGAAATTTTTCAATCGTGGCACTTACAGTGTTTTCTACGAGCACTTTTCAATTATGGAATTAAAGAAACGACATCTTCAGATCTTGAACTACGCGATTAATTGCAAATTTTAAAAATTTTAAGACACTCGAAACTGCATTGCTACAATTTTCAGTCAGCCATGCGTCGGAATTTGATTTAATATTTAACAATATATCAATAATAAATAATTAATCATTGCAGTTTCAGCTTAAACTTACAACTTTCTTGTTGAGGAAACGGTTTCGCGTCGACGATTACAATCGCCAAACAGATCATCCAGAAGAGTAGCACACCTTTCTTCATGTTACTGGTTTAGAAAACAAGCTCAGACGAAATCGGAGTCGAGTCTTTGTCTGATTCGCGATGGTCTGATCCGCTCTTATATACCACTGAGAATCTCATGCACCATGACACAGTGATCTGTTTGTTCCGTAACAAAGAAGTTGTTAATTCGCATTCGAAAACGCATTGAGGATGACGAATACTGCTAATGAAAAAAGCAATCTCGAACGGGCGGCGTGGAAGCTGTTGATTTGTTCTTCGTTGCGCGTTTATATGAAAAGAGTTAAGATTTCTGGATGAAACGTGTAAAACGTTTCACAAGTGTGTTTACTTATTGCTCGCTTACATTTCAGGGTATTGTATTTCGTCGAAAAATAGTTCGATGAACGAAGCGTCGTTTCGAGAAAAAAAAGATGAAGTCATTGTGCTCCCTTCAACAGAAAAAAATTCTGCTAATGATTTACATTTGTTGTTTGGTAATTTTTTACATTTGTTTATTCGGGTATATTATACAGGGTGGTTGGTAACTGGTGGTACAAGCGGAAAGGAGGTGATTCTACGCGAAAAAAGAAGACGAAAATATAGAATAACAATTTTTTTTTTTTAATTTTTCCATTGAGACAACGATCTACAGTGAGATCCGTTATAACGTACCGCACGCGTACCGAGCGAAAATTCAAAGTCGATTTTCTCGAAAACAAAGCCTCAAACGAAAAATTTTTATTCTATATTTTCGACTTTTTTTTCGCGTAGAATCACCCCCTTTCCGCTTGTACCACCAGTTACCAACCACCCTGTATACCGGGTAATTTAGAGGATCAATAATGTACCTGGTATTGAAATTTAATGATTGATATTATAATTTGATATCATTATCGAAGAATAATCTTCTCTTAGTATGTGTGCTTGAAGATATATTTTCATGGGATTAAAATATGAAGGATACGTAGAATCTTGAAAATCATACGACTCTTATCGTTTATAAAATAATTTCTAAGATAATTTTATATTAAGCAATATCTGTTGTATCAAGAAATAATTGCACCGTATTGGAAAAAAGGAGAAAGAAAGATTTTAACCGTTTAAAAAATTCAAAGTATGTGAAACATAAAATATAATGGTGATAATGAAATACGTAGTTACGTTCAAAGTTGACAGTACTCACACACGGAACGTATTCTTCATATGCATATACATACATACAATATAACCGACATTTCCAATTCTCGTGATTATTCCGCAAATTATTAACAGGTCTACGTAATCGGTAGTTAATAAACTCTTATCATATCGTCCAAATTAATGGTTAAATATCTTATCTCGATACAAGTTGGTTGTTTAGTATCGTTCCGTAAATTAATGCCAAATCTCATTAGATACCATTATCGTTACCAAATTAGTGTAATTTTCTACTTAGGCACACGCACTCCATTATCATCTACGCTCGTCCGACCGATAACTAAACCCTCTCCTCGACGTGCCTTCCTGATAACGGCCACATGTAATTAGTTTCGGTAATTATCAGCAAGTTGCACGAACTCATGGGCGAAATTAGCAAATCGTAGTATCTATTTGTAAAATAACACTTGTTTTTAGATGTTCAAATGTGTTCGAAGACATAAACTACGTATCTGGAAGTAAAATCTACGAAGCAACTACTTCACTAATCGTAATTATACAGATATTTTTTAAATAGAATATTAAGCTTAATTGGAATTAATTTTCAAATTAAGCTTCTTTAACCATCCCGTAGTTTTCTAGCTTTTTTATTATTTTCCATGTAAGCTGTCTTTTCATTAAAAAATATTCGCAAATCTGAGAAAAATGAACCTCTGATATAGAATCGAAACGAGAAATTTCGTATGCTAACGATTTAATGCATATGCTCGTGATATATGAAAGCAGAGATTCTGTTTGATTTAATTTTTTATTTTAATCATTGATCTTCACGAACTTAAATTGTTATAATATTTATATGTGTCTACTTATATCTTTTTTCTTTAAAACTCGAAAAGTTTCCTGTCAAAATAGGATCATATTGGAGCGAAAATGATCTGAAGACTACAAAATTGTTAATATACTATTTAATTAATATATTCATGAAATAATTATTTAATAGTTAGAAATTTTTATGCACATTTCGATCGCGTTGAAACATCATCTGATCGATCAAATTGTTAATCGTTCCACTTACGTTTCTTTAATGCGGACTGTTTCAAGATCAGCGAGCATATCTTACGTACGAATAATAATTCGAATAATTCGGTTGTTGAAAATTCGATTTACCGCGACACTACCATCTGAAAGGAAACTTATACGTTGCATCGGTTTAAACGCACCAAGGCAACGCCTTGGTACCAGTAACCCCATAGAAACTTGCGAAATACTTGTTCAATAAAGGTTGCCATCGCGGCTGTTGTTAAGTCCCATATCCGATTACAATTGTTGAGAAGGTCTTAGGGCTTTGCGGTGGCCGTACTTTATACTACTAATGCAATTTCACAAGAAGAACAATAGGATCAATGGAAAGTTCGGGTTATCCGATTGACGGAACTCTCCAGTTAATTGAAGTGCTAGCGCCAACAAGGAAATTGAACATAACGCAGTTTCTTGCAGAAAACGCGATTATTATTTTAAACGAAAACTTTCGATCGTCGTGATAATACTCTTTTAATTCTGTCTGAGCTGCACTGAACTTTGTTTTAAACACACTCGGGCTGTTCATCAATAAACAAATCAAACGAATTCATCATTGCAAACATTGGACAGTACGTCAAAATTTGATTTAGAAAGTCAACTGGCAGACCCACAGATTTAATCTGAAAAATTGTGGGTCTTGGAAAGCTAAGAATATCAATAATTCTGTTCTTTTCCGTCGCGTCATGACCAAATAGGTTTAGGGATATATGGAAACAGCCATCGATAGGATTTGATTTTTCAGACCATTGAATATTTCAAAAGTTGTGATGGGCATCGAAAATAGATTAAATCCGTAAAGATTTCAACAACCTCCTGAAATTTCAAAAACTTTCTACAAAAGTATTCAAATCACATTGTTCGAATGCTCAAGCAGCTACTCAGCAAAGAAAGTAAAGGTATACAGCATGGAAGTGCTTACTCTGGAATGTCCTAATCATAGAAATCCTTACTCTCAAATTATCATAAACCCTAACATTACCATAGTATCAAGCTACCCGAGAAAAGCTACTACTCGTCGAGAAAATTCATCTATACGACGTCCAGGATTGCAGTGGCTAAAAATATTCTTTTGAGTTGGGGGATATTTTTAAAGATAACTTTAGACATTAAAGCAACGAAAGCAGTTTGTATACGAATATTCCGGTTGAAGTTTATCCTTCGACTTACAAACGATTGATTTTACGCTAGAAATATCTAGTGGTATTAACATACATTTTGTGACATCCTGTATAAGCACACGAGGCTGCACTATCCATGTTTCTCTAACGTAACATCACGTTGAAGAGTTTCATCGGTATATCATAAAAACTGGATGCCTCTTTAAACAGGTAAACCCTAGTCACGAAGCTACCCAGAATGGTTGAGTGGCGATGCTTCGTTAATCGATTATCGTTATTAGGTTACCGGCAACGAGCAGCTGGAGAAGTGGTTACGAACCAAGCTCAGCTTTGTCTCGTGCATGGAAAGCTCGTGCATCGGTGGTTGGTCTGGCTCGCGAGACGAGCTTTTCGCCCGCGCGATTGTTTCGCACAGAACGGAAAACATCGCGTCACGAGCCGACACGGTGAATGGACGAACGTTCATTGAATAGTTAAGATCTGCTGGCGCGCTTCCGCCGTTAACGACGACGCGTGTTTCGCGCGTGCTTTGTTGTTTCGTCAGGTTCGTCGCCGGCTCTCTTATTTTTCCACCGTGAAAATCGACGTGCTGGTGACGTGGAATGCCTCGAGTGTTTTGTGTGCAAGCGATTTTCCGTTAATAGGGAGAGTGATGTGAATTCAGAGGCTTTATATAGACTTTTTTCTGTATTTTTGTGGTATCTTTATGAAATATTGAGCGAGTAGGTATGTAGATTGTTTGGATACATTTGGGAAGGAATGTAAGTGTTAAAGTTGAGATACGATAATATTGACTATTATATATCTTATACACTGTCGACTGTAAATATTGAGACACCTGTTGATTACATTCAGAAGACTCTAATTTTTTTGTAGTAAAAATTTTATTTGCTGTTTTACATGAAACTTTATATAAAACTATAACTTTTACACATAAACGTTGCGTGGAACTTACGTTGACTGCAAATATTTATGTATGTATAAAAAATGTAAAAGTGTACATAATGCTTATAAAGTGTAAAAACATATAAAATATTCAAAATGAAATGTTCAATATGATATTTAATGGGAGGAACAAATATCTAAATCTCTGTATAATTTGCATTTTTCTAGTTGTACAAAAATATTTATAGTTTATAAAAGTATGAAATTGCATAAATATCTGCAGTCTAATTATAAGACATGTATAATGGGAATTAAATAATAGATTTATATCAAAATACCTGGAGAATGAAAGCCCCTGAAAGTAAGCAGATGTCATATTATTATAACCGGCAATGTACGTTGAATAACCGAAGTGTTTTGTAAGGAAGCGCATTAATAACTCTATTTAATAGTATTTTTATGGACTTTAGAGTGGAATATTATAATATGTAAATAATTTGAAGAGGAATTGCACGAGTAGACTTTGAATGCAGTAGTTTGTAATTAAATTAATTAGGAAAAATATTTCTAGTAGAATATCGCGTGGAATTTTGAGTAAGAATTTGCACAATTTATCGAAGATAATGCAAAAATAATTTAATTAAAGGAGTCTGGTTCTTATCAAATCATCTTTATACATATACCTACTTACATGTATATTTATAAGTAAATAAATTTACTTTTCATGTTCATGACGTGTAACGCGCTTAAGGAATTCAATTTTTGTTTCGTCAGATAATTTTTTGGTTAGCAGTGGGTTTAAAAAAAAAAAAAAGAAGAAAAAAAAGATAGAAAAGATAGCCTTGCTGAAATAGATAAAACAATAGTTCCAATCAATTCGAGTTCTCGTGAAGTAGTATCCTACATCGAACGAAAATATTTTTTAAACTGGGTATCGGAAAACTACCGCAGGTTTTGAAAAACGCAACGCAAAGAGAAGGAATAAAAAACATAAATACAAAAAGTAAATAGATATATAAAAGTATAGAAAATAATAGCAAAAAATGAATAGAAATACAAAGATCTAAGAAAGTGAACGAAAAAGGTACAAAAAAATTCAAAAAGCTAAACAAGGCGGATAAAAAGAATTCTAAAGTAAATAAATTACAACGATCGTTGAGGAACTAAAGATCTTTAAGATATTCGTCGAACATACGTGAAACGTATCCGAAATGTTTCAAAGCGATAAAATTGTCCTAAAATTTCAAAGAAATTCCACGTTGTTCACCCAGTTTACTCAACCTACAAAAACCATCCAAAATTATTGGTGATCCGATTAGCCCGGTTAACGAAATAATTGGCCGGGAAACAACAGATCCATTATGTATCCGTACAGAAACATCGGCAAGCATTGTGCAGTAATTATCCCGAATTACGTAGCGTATTTAGTTTCCGTCGATCCACGTCGCCGTCAGAAATTACTCGACGCGGCAGTTGTCGTGCTGAACACACGTGTTATTTGATCCAATGATGTCCGTGGGCTGGGCTAGCGTAATCATCGTGAGAGCCGCTATTGTGCCGGATAGCTGGCTGATACATTGCAAAGATTATTGCCCTTGGCACACATTCGTATCTCGTTCTACAAATTCGACTTGCCTATATATATTCTCGTTCAACTCACCTCTACATAACCACCGAACTTTATTCAACAAGATATAAAATAAACAAATATTGCAAAATGTATAACAGTGAAACTGTGTTTTGGATTGAGTAAATAATTGCTAGTAGTATAGGTAATTGCTGTTTTTCCATACCAATTAGATTCCTCTTTCAAGAAAGTTACAATATAATTTAACCTGAAATTTATTCCTTCTTATTGGGTTGAGACGTGAGCAATTGCCATTATTCATATTGCAAATTCTCTTTCTCGAGACTCAAGTTACAAAATCACATCATCTTACATGTATTTTTCGTTATTGTAGTCGCTGTTCGAAACATTTCGGGATTACTGCGAACGATTTTATTATATTATTGGGTTGGCAACTAAGTGATTACGGATTTTGTCAATACCACCTAATAACAAAATCCGCAATCACTTAGTTGCCAAACCAATATATCATATGAGCTATATAAGTAAAGAGAAGTGAAAGAGTCCTAAAAACTTAATTTCGAAGATTTCATGAGAGTCATTAACCCTTTCGCTTCGGCAGTCCAGTCCGCCGAAGTACTGTCACTGAATGGAAGCGCGCGCCAGAAATGCGTACAGGTCATTTCGTGGATGTCGCTTATAAGGGCCGCTTGTACCCACAGGTCATCTCGCGGGCGCCGCCTATAAGCGGCACCCGAAGCGAAAGGGTTAAAAGAGATACAGACACAAACGATAGATACAAATAAAAATCAAAGTGCCATGGGAAATGGTAATATCGTGTCTTTATAATGCACAAAAGCTTCATGAATCTTCACGAGATCGATAGAACGAAGCGTTGCGTGGTGCACAAAGGTCTCCATATTCCTGGAGTGTTCATACTTAACTCAAAAGCGGATCCTTCACATCATTATCGAGGAACGCGATCACGCGCGTTTCAGGGAAAAGGAAAAAACGAAGAGATTGCGTCGCACGATAAATCTACTCGCGTGTCTGTCAGCTATAGATGCTAGTCCGATTCTCCCTAAACTGGCCCATTGTCAGCGCCTCGATAATTTCTCCTACTCGTACAGTCTGTAGCAGTTTCCCTTTTCTTCGCTCTTCTTACTCGCTCTACAAAAGAAAGGAATATCTTCTTACTCGTACGTCTTTGACTTCAAGTCCGATTACGTTTCGTGAAAGAGGCTGCTCTACGATTTTCTGATCACTTCGGGGATTCGAAGGAGTCTCCGAGTGCTTTGACCTCTAATACCCTTTCATCGACTTCGCGAATCTTGTGTAGTTAGTTTCAAGCCTGGTTTCCAACGTGGACATAATTTCCCCGTTATTTTTTCGCTTTAAATCTTTATACATACATTTTCCTCATATTTCGTTTTAGTCGGTAGAGCTACTAAGTTTCTAGAATTAACGGAGAATTCGAAGTTCTGTCTTGAATCAGATGAAATATTCTAATTTACCTCTGGAAGATGTTTGCGTACATTTGCAGGCAAAGGTGGATTTTCTGGTAGGATTCTCACTTTTGCATATCTTGCACGCGATGCATGATTCATGCAAATATGCCACAACGAAATACTGCAAACATTATTAGCTCAAGGAAACTGACACATAAAGCCTTGTTTTTCAACTTCTAGTAACTAGGATCTTATCAGTCTAGAATGTCTTGTTTTTCATGGAATCATAAATGAAGGAAAATTTTAAACCAGTCAACATCTTTTCCCACACATTCTCCTTCCGGTAATTTAGTTTTCCTTGTCAGAATTTTCAAATAAATCAGAAGAGTTTGCAAATCTTAAACTCGAAACAGTAAAATTCTTATCTTTTAAGTAGTAATTTTCAAACATTGTAAAAACACAATTTTACATAAAAAATAAAGTTCTGTTTTATCGAGGCTATTAGCGTTTTAAGTGAACATTTCCCTGTTTCTTCGCTCTGTTCGTAAGAAGGTAATTTGATTGTTTGAATTACCATTTAAAGACATCCTGGTCATTCTTACCATATAGGAAAGTCCGTTCACTTTTCCTCACTCGAGGATGCGATACGTTTTGCGTTTTAAGTCTGTGCATAAATAAAATTTACGCGTTTAAGTAAAGCTTGTATAACACGTTAAACATGTTGGTCCAATGTATTCGTCACCTATGTGCGTAAGAAGTGTGCAAAACTGATCATAATGCTCTAATTGAAATATTTGTCATGTTTATCGCTAACTACGACGACATTCAGCTATTTATAATATTATAATAGCTAAGGAGAGTTGATGTGTTTGTTTATTTCGAACATTATTTATCAACGATGTTATGATATCAGATATATACTTGACATTTTAATTGATTGATATTTTTCAATATCTTATTTTTGTAAAATTCCAACAATTAATTAATATAAATCGATTATAGTAGATATATAGTTATCGAGAAATCGTATTTGATATTCTATATCAATTCAACACGAACTGGTTTCTATTGTTACTTGCCTCTGTCGTATTATGGATGGAAGAGGCGCGCACTAAAATTGATTAGTAATTACGTATTACAGGTGTGTTCAGCTATGCAACGCGTTTAGTATGAAAGAAAAAGCGTTATTAGACACGTTGCGATTATGAATTAATTTCGAAAGTGCCACAATTTCTGTACCACCGAGCTTTTGTCGCAATTAATTCGAACAGCTAAGATGTACAATTATCGCGCGTTACTTGCACGACTGAAACAGTTACGGGGAACATGCATGGCATTTGCATAATTTCACGATTCACCGTGCATTTAAAGAATATTGCATTACGTTTGAACCTAAGAATACCCACAGGAACCGGTTTCTTCTGACACAGAATGAGTTACAAGTGGTATTTGTTGTGTTTACGACAATGTGATTTATATCATCGGTTTAATTCGTTAATGTCGTTATAATAAACAATTCCGTTAATTTCAAATGATTCTACGAGTTATTAGTTCAATCGTGGCTAGTTCAACCTCCACTTTTTAATTTAATCCTTCGGTTGTAAATCGATCGATGAGTAATTCGGTTTAAAAAAATTCCCGCAACAGACTATTTTTTCGCACGTTGTCCCGGTCAGAATTGTTATTAAACACACGCACCGAATACGACAATGTCTAATACGTTGAATTCCCTGTTTTAAAGTAGCAGATAATATGTGTCATTTCTACTCTGATATCAGCCCACGTGAGAGAAGGAAACATGTTCTGAACTGGCATAGTAGTGAAGAAGTTGCAATATTTTGGGACAGTCTAATAAGCAGTCTCTTAAAGCCCTATTTTCTTCGTGAAAACTTTAGCATTTCCAAATGATCGTGGTCTCAACTTTCCAGATTTACAGTTATATACTTCTAAAAAATTACGTGGTTCTTCGTAAAAGCGTCATCAACATGGTCTCATTGTAGCGATAATAAAATTTCAGAAAGTTCCCTTCAACGCACATAATATATTTATATACAAAGTGTCTCGCAGTTTAGTGTACAAATATTTTGCCAACGTGTTCCGTGGCTAAAAATAAGATGAAAATATAATGTAGCGGAAAGTCTATAAATGCTTCGTTAGAAAGTTATAGCGAAAACATGAAATGCGTCAGACATATATGTCAATACTCTTTCTTTTAGTTTGATACAAAATTAGACAAGATGATATAAGACACTCACATATGTTTACGGTTTTTATGCATAGTTCTATCATGTTGGTATGTGAAGAAATTAGACGAAATCGTCATGGATTTTGACCTACAATAAATTCAATAACACATCGACATCAAGTCAGACACAAGTTTCATATTTCGTTAGAACTTCTTGATAGAGATTAATCAAGATTTTAGTTTCATTTTTGCCTACGCAATACACTGGCAAAGTTTGTACACTAAACAGCGGGACATCTTGTATATTCCACATAATACATTGTATAATAAATCTTTGAATATTTTCGTGAGCCAGTATACGCAATCCTTCCATTGCGTTAATTGCGAAATGATACGAAACCTACTAATAATACGAAATTTCATGAAAACGATATGAAATTCGTATGGACACGCGATGAAATGTTTCGGTTGGATCGATCAGCACGATCGAGATCCCATGACCTTCCTCCCCGCGATAGTCTGCAAGTACTACAGCCTATTTGCGTCAGTTCAGTCCCTATAGATTGTGCATCGATACCAGTCTATTCTCAGCTTGGTACGAGCACGACACAGCATGTCGCGCGCTCACTGCCAATCAAGTGCCGCTCGGTTGGCCACAAAGGTGCTCTTCTATCGTTGTGTGAAGCGGATAGTTCATGATGGCTCCGGTGTGTTGGTATAATTGAAGTGACGGAAGCCCGGCAAGGTGTGGTGGCCACGTTCTTGCACGATGTAAACAGCTCGACCAGGTCGAGCTCCAGTGCACCGGATACCGTTGACGAAGACGGCCGTACGTGGTTTTGCCACTCGACATTCTTCCACGAGTTACGCTAGTTAATGGCGCGACGCCTCTTCTCGATGTCGTAGTCAATGGATCGTTCGCTATTGCTTATCGACTTCGTCATTCTTCAGACTCTTCATATTCTTCTATCTTCATTTTCCTATATTTTTCGCTGTCACATATGTTTAGGTGTTTTTGATAAGTTTTGTTGAATCTCTTTAATTGAATTATTTATCGAAGATTACTTTTATGCGAAGCTTTTATTAGTGGCCATATGAAAGATTGGTGACAACACAGTGATACGAAAAAGTGAACGTAAACGTTAAAGGACAGATAAGACAAAGAGCGACGCTGAACGACTGTCTCCGTCTAAAAGACGTAGCGTCGTTTCGTCGAAAACGTAGAATAATCAACGTGGAGTGATTAAATCGAGAGACTGCTAAGTACATTAAATTGACGTAACAACGCGAAGCATCGGTCTCTGAGGTGTGATTACACTTGCGGTAACAATTTGCGATATCAGACTGCGTTAGTTGAATACATTGGATTAGCCGTACTCCGTGAATCGATGGAAGATGTATCGTTACGCGATACGGTTCAAGTGCATCGTCGAGGAAAACAAACAGGGAAATCATATCTGCTACCAATAAGAGAAAAGTTCTAATCTTTCAATTTCTCCTAGCCTATATAGTGTAAGGTAACATTCATAGCGTAATAGACTTACAGTGTGAAAGTAGACACGCACGGAGATCGTAATGTGGTTGTTGGTTGATTAATTACTAATCGCGTTCTAAATTGAGTTCGTACGAGCTATCGTTGATTAAAGAAGCTTGTTTAAATACTGTTCCTACCCTCGTATCGCGCTAACGAATGTGTTTTTCACGTGTGGACTGCTCATTAACCAGTTCACGAAGTCTGCAACTCAGAGACAGGCGATACACTGATCAACTGGTCACCTCTGCGGTACAACTAGATTGATTGCACCGAAACTCTGGTTCCAGGCCATTTCAGCTGACCATCGAACGTCTGGCGATTAAAAGTGCTCACGTGTGAAACCGCGTGGTTTGTCACGAGACGACGATCGAACGCGAGGGAACAAAGGACAGGCGGTCGTTTACTGGCGCAGCGACTCGTGAAAAAGATTTCTCTTTGTCCTATGAGTCAGGCGAATCGTAGAATCTGAAGAGGCGTCTCAATGTTGCTCTCGAACCTGGGCTGGATGAAAGAGTATGTTCATCGATCGACTCGGAGACCTTCGATAAAATCTTCTTCCGCGAGACGTCCTTACCTCTCTCTTGGCCTTATCGCTTGAAACGCAGCTCTAGAGATAGTCCAGGTCGACCTGTCGTCGGCTCGTGAGTACACGACGCGCAATAAAATCGCTGCATGCAAATCCACGCCGCTGCTAGTCTTCGTGGGATCGTTTCGTGAATATTCAACAGGACTCGGTGAAACGGGCCATTGATTGAACAAAGAACTTCCGTGTGGAAAGTGACGAACGGTATCGCGACGATGAGGAACGACTTAACGGGGAACCTTTTGGCCCGGCCTTATTATTTCGCATGACGCCGCATACAGTTCGATCGCGTCATCATGAACCTTGTTTTCGCCAGCCTGTTCCAGTACCGGTGAATATCGGTGAATTGTTTCGGGATACTCGTTGATCTACTGTCGCTACCGTGGAACATCGCTGGTGCTTGATGAGATGAGCTTGTTGCGATTCGGGCCTTTTAAAGATGGTATGTCATTTTTCATCAAGTTTTTCATCAGATTTTGTTAGTAAGATTTTATTCCTTGATTATGAAATTGAAATTAATGAGATTTCAATCGAATTGCTCGTTTTTGTCTCGTGCGATATTCTGTAGAAAATGAAGCAAACGAAATTTTAAAAGTTTCTTAAATGTGAAGGACATACTAGTGTGACTAGAGAGAATAATCTGTTGTCATTAAGTAATATACTTTCTTTTAATTGCGTTATTTATATATACTGCATAGATTTTTATAAAAATAGATTTGCCATTTTCTATCTTTCTTGTATTGCACGTGTTATTCTGACAATTCTCGCTTATTTTATGAACAATATTTCACATTTATTTCTTTATATACGATACGATCTCTTCCAAACAATTTATTGGTAAATGATTGTCCACGCATTGTACGAGAAGCGCTACCACAAAAGAACGTATCGTTTTACATAATATCATACAGCGTCGTCGATTTCGTGCTTTCGATACCGGCAGCTTCGATATAAAGCAGAATAACAACCGAGGATTCGATTATTTTACATTGCATTGTCAGAAACGCCGATTTGTCAACCGGATCGGGGATACTGACAATCTGTTTTTTTTAATTTGCGACAGGATGAAAAAAGGAAGTTCTACCTTTCGGAACAATTCCATTTCCTGCATTCCATTAACGACGGCGGGACGTTGCGATCTGATTGTTAAAAAATATCCAAAATGTTTTGTGCCCGCCGACCGTGTAAATCCATTAATCTGATTGCATTGATCGCTGCGACCACTTGCAACATAGAGATACGCGTGTCGCAAATTAATTCATCGAACGAATGAATTTATCAAATCTTTCCGCTAACTGCCAGCAATCGATCGTGATTATTTATACAAAATGCGTCGTGTTGTGACGGAATTAAAAATTATATTTTATGCGGTATGAGTGAAATATTATACCTACATATCGATGTGTTATTTTATATCATGTTATTGTCACTTTACCTTAATATCAACAACGATCATTATTAATATTTTAATTTATTTACTTGTAATTTATTTATTTCGTCACGGTTCTTTATCTTATCCTTTTAAAATATTTATATTAATATTTCAAGTTTAGCTACACACGTAAACGTTATACATAGTTGGAAAGGAATTTCTATGAAAATAATGTTTACCCGTTATTAAATTATTATTCGACACATGGCTCCTTGTAAGCATATTTACAGTATTAATGTTATGCTCGGCGCTTATTATAGGCACTTATAAATACAGGCAAGGATATACATAACACCATTGATCGGTGTAACGACGTTTCATCGTTACCTATTTCTTCATACGTAGGTACGTCGAATAAATGGGAGATGGGATAATCGAGAAACCATAAAATGGAATCCCCGTTGATAGAGGCAGCTCCGCTGTACATCGAGCTTGCCAACGCAAAAATACGTGATGTGCATAAAGGATCAAATAAAACGGAAAGCTGGTTATCGCTGGAAATGTATATAAATGTACGGAAATGTATAATGCAGTATCGCATTCCGGAATTTCTGATGCGAATGTCCATTACGTTGTTATCTCAAGG
This sequence comes from Bombus vancouverensis nearcticus, assembly GCF_051014615.1. Lineage (NCBI taxonomy): Eukaryota > Metazoa > Arthropoda > Insecta > Hymenoptera > Apidae > Bombus > Bombus vancouverensis. The sequence goes on along the minus strand of NC_134913.1, from coordinate 9,596,225 downwards.
ATCATCTTGATTACGATATAAAAATGAAACGATCCGATTCTAGTTTACTGATTTACTAAATAATGTCCTCGCCATCAGTCAGAAGCTGATATCTTTTAGATCTTAAAAAAGATGGAATCTCATTTAGTTTCTGTAGGTATCGATTGGAAGACAATGTTGCAATTGTCCTTTATCCTTAGAACAGAAAGATCGATTGGATCATTTTAATCCATTGACGAGTCGATCGAAGGTATTATTCTTATTAAAGAATATAATTATTGAACAATTTTTTAACATGGGTTGATTCGAATTATTCCAAATATACTTAGGATCCATTTATTTTCATATTTCAAACGAAACAATTTATTAGAGAATATGCGATGAATATAGAGATATAATAAAAATAATGATAAAAAAAGGATTATATCTAAGAGATTGAGAATTATATCATTTTCCTCGGTTAATACATTAAAGATTTCATTTAAAGATTCGCCTAAACTTATGAACCAGAAGTATCTATATTTTAACCAATTTTATTTTGCTCCTATAATATTAATTTTCCTTTTAAGTTTTTCATATTTCCTGAAATGTACAATAACTCAAAGCTTTGATCAATAAATACAAATAACTGGAATCGTTGATTGACAAATAAGAAACCACGTAAACCACGTTGTACGACGTATGTACGATGCATAGGAATTGAGAAGAGACACTTTATTCGAACGAGAAGTATTCTATTCTGCATTGACTTGGCGGCGACCCACGCGAAGCATTTAGGTCATCGATTGAATCATGACCGAGGAATAATGCTTTCTATAACCTTCAAAAATTCGAATAAGACGACTCGTCGGGAGGAGTCGCCGCCCTTATGCATCCTACGTAATTATCATTCCCAACTATTCACGGCTGTAAAAAAGACCTCGCAACTTTTAATACATCATGAAACTTTTCAATAAAACCACTCCCTCGAAACTTTCTATCTATCTCTATATATCTCTTATCTTGATTTCTTTTGTCCTTTTCTTTCAAACTTTTTAATTTTCACTTCTGGTATACGATATCCTGCTGCTATAAACTAGCATAAAAGTAGCTGCAACTATCTTATTTATTGCACAACGGAAACGATATTTTTCGAATTTTAACAAGTATCAATAACTTAATATTAACGTACAGTAATACAATTTCAAATCTATACTTATGCATTCATAAATTCCAATGTTATTTATACTGAAATTACTGTACAGCCAATATAATCATTTCTTATATTTCTTTCAACAATTTCATACATGTCGGTAATCGAATTTTTCGTTTTTACCATCGTTCATACTTATCGAAAAATCTCGGAAAGCTTGCGGAAGCTTCGATTGGTGTCCCAAACATTTCAAAGCATTACATCGAATTCCTATTTTGGTGGCGGAAACCGCGAACCAGGCACAATTTTCCACGGCATCGGGCTCGGGGACTGGCTGCTATTTGGTGCACTTCCTCTAGGAACACGGCTTGCAATGCCCGGCCTACTTTATATTTACCTCGACGCGAAAGGCGCCGGAAGAGCCACTTTAAAGGACAAACATTTTCAGGTTTCCGCGGCGTTTTTAGCCGCGCTACGCGATGGCAAGAAAATCACCACAGCGTCTCCGTTCGACGTAGTTGTAATTTGTGACAGATATAGAAATATCATAGACTAATCCAATTCTCAGATTTTTAGACCATTTTTGTTTTAATCTCGTTTTAATCCCAAGGAAAAGAATTTACATGTTTCAACCCTTTTTTTTTTGTTTGTTAGGAATTAACTTTCGTTGAACGAACACGAATAATATAGCCGAAGAAAATGTCCGAAGAGTCAAAATAAAATTCGTCATTGTTAATTTCTGTTTAATTTCAAACGGTGTACTTCTCTGAGTAACTTAAACTTCTCTAGTTTTTTACCATTTTGGTCAGTTTATTATTAAATATTTTAAGCCTCTGTAACCCAAATTTTTTTGCCAGTATAACAGAATTTAGGTAAACTGAAACCAGCGAATATCAACCTTCAGATGAATCTACAATTTTCGAAAATTTTATTTAAAAGGAAGAGGTTTGTAACTTTGGAATCAAAATGGGGTACAATATCTGTGTAAAAATAAAATTAGATTATAAAAAAATGAAAATCGATGGCTAATAATAGACAATAGTAGATCCCAAAGCGTTGAACAAAATTTTAATAGAAAATTAAAACGAGAAATCACTTGTTAACGATTCTTTTTATTTGCTTCAAACTGAAGAAAATTCTTGTTTCTTCAGAAATAAAAACGTGATCGGGTGGTAAATTGCTCAAAGTATATAAGAGAATGAAGACAGTTAACGACGATAGCCATTGATATAGCTGTACCTGGAACTGTACAGACATCTCTGTTGAATCAAGCAATTACATTTATACGTTGAATAAAGTAATTACGGAGTATAAGGAGCTAAGCGTTCCTTTCGAGCGCACAAGGTGAATTAATTACCTTCGCATCGTGCTGGCACTTTTTCGATATTTCAATTCAAGCGTAGTTGAACGCAATTTTGATTACGAATAATTCGTGAAATATTGAGTACTAGACACTTTGATGGAATTTTTGTAAATAGTCTATAACGAAATTTATCAGTGTGTAAAGTTTGTATTAAATCGACGACCTAAGGTTCCTACGTTCTTCTTGTTGGCTGTGGAAGCGTTTCATTAAAACTTTACTGTTTACAATGTTTCATTAAAACTTTACGCTATTAAATCTCTGTCGACTCTGGTTCAATAACAATCGCAGTATCAGCAAAAATTAATCCTCTATGTCATGCGATAAAAGTTGCATACACCGTGACATATCCTCTCTATTTATTCTTTTTCAATTTTATTTGATTTTAACATTCAGTAACAATTTAGAAATTACGTATTCTATGTTTACTTTTCTTTAATCAAGTATAATATCCTTACCCTTTAATTACTTACGCCATTTAATAGCATACATCATACAAATAATTATACACGCTTCTAATACGTATTTGTCACTATCGATATAAATCATTCGTTCATATGATAATAAGACTGAGGGATTTTATGAAAATTCATATGTTTGAGAATATAATTAAAAAAGTGGAACATCCGTTTCACCTAGCAAAGTAATATCAACAAACACGACATATGTTTGAAGTATTTTATACATTCTTTCCTATTATTTGCTATGAAAATGCATAAAAATCCGCATTATAATGATTGCTATTGCTTGCTCGGTTTTTTAGATGAAAGGAAAAGATTCTAAATTTGCGCTCTCATAAGCGAACGAAATTGCAGTTATATAGTATGATCTGCACTTGCTCAAGCTTCGAATTGTATCAACTTTAGTTCCTAACATCTAACTGGTTTTACCTTCTTATTACGTTTCTTTCACCGACTATACATTTCTCTCAACCTAAGGGTGTGCGATGGAGAAACCTGAAGGTGAGAAGCACTTCGGCGATGAATACGCAGGCCGAACCCGACATCGTGAAAAGGAAAATGAGGGGGATGAGATAGAAACGATCTTCCTCGTAGAGGGTGACTACGGTTACATAACAATGAGACGTCGCGGCGTCGTAGACGCTCCGAAACACTCACCCTTCTTTCTTTTCCCCTCCGCATCTGTTTCTTCAGCAAGCTGCTGAAAATGTATGTATATTGTCGATGGAAGACTTTCCAGCTTCTATCGGATCGGTGAACATTTGAGTGCTTATTCGTAATGTTAGTTACGTGAGGGTAAATTTCACAGAAATTGTCTCGGACATTTTGGGGTAGATATTTTGAATTTGTAAAAGTGGGTCAAAGTCTCAACGAGTAGAATATTGCGCAAAGAAACTGTGCTTTTTTACTTGAAGAAGAATTGAGCTCATTGCAGGATATAATAGATATATTGCAAGAAAAAGTCCTGGACTATTTTTCACGAAATAAATCTTTCGATGTATTTGCATACGCGGCTGTTTTTTTAAATTTATTTCGAAGCAATTTGATTTATTCGGCTTTTACCAAATGTGGTAATAGAAACGAATGGATTTATAGACAAATATTTCGTTCGAGGGTTGCAAAATTCGTAACTTTAAGTAGATATCGCAGTCTACATCGGTAAATGTAGCGTTTGTTTGACGTTGGTATTCGCATGTTTCACGATTTATTTCCATGTAATTTTTATAATAAATATTTATATTTTCCGAATATTTATGGAATAAGAATACGAACTACTGTCGAGCGGAAAAACACATAAATTATTATTCATTTTAAGTGTTTAATTTGTAACTAATAACTTAAATTAAATTGTCCTTTTGCGTATTTCGCGTCCAAGAACTTCCACTTTTCCAATACGTTCCCGTGAAGAAAGGCCAGAGGATTCGCGTTCGTTTTTCTCGTATTCTTGCCATTCTCGCACGATCGTGAAAGTTTGATCGTGTAAGGCGCGTGTGTCGATCGCATATTGAACGAGGAATCGGAAGTAGCTTGTGGAAAAACGGCAAGGTGGTCTGATAGGAAATGCGTGTTCATGGTGGTTGCGTCGGAGCTACTCGTACCAACGGTTGAAAAGTTGGAAAGTTTTACAGGAGGGAGACGAATCGATGGGATTTTCCATGCTCCGGCTTTTCTCCTGCTGCTGACTTGTTTATTCCGTTCGTGTAGTCACCAAAGTATCGATAATAGGGTCTCTGAGTCCTTCAACTGTCGCTCGTTACGTGAAAAATTATTTATTTCCAATGTGTGTCTGTTTTTTAGATTAGGAAGTTATAGAGAGTTTGTATGTATCAGAAACTATCTGATTTAGTTATTCGAAAAGAAATACGAGGAGAGAAATATATCATATACGTCGATTTAGCAGGAAATCCAATTTAAAGAAAAATTCAGTTTCCATTATATAAGTAAATAAATCTGTGAAGTAAATTAGCATAGTAGGTATGTTTTGATAAGATATATAAAACGATATAAAGAAAAATATGTTGAATTCTTGAATCGATCGTATTATACTATTCTCAAGATTCAAATTAATACGTCAAAAACAACGAGCCTTAATTTGCCTTACTTTACGATCCTCGAGCCCTTTTAGTTTTGCAAACATTGTTTGATAATCGTATAAGATCGATCTTGCGCCTCGAAATATATTCTTAGCGGTATCGACATCGCCGACCAAGGCCGGAATCGTTTATCATTGACATTAGCTGTCAGCTACGGGGTTTACGCGCATAATCGAATGTCCTATAGAGCGGCGAGGTAATTACGATATTACATCGATCTTCTTTGGAAAGAAAATCAGGGCTCGGCTGTACGCTCTGCTTCTATATTAACGTTCGATCTCCATTTAGAATCTCTGTTGCACGGCTCTTTGATCGCGCACCCTTTCTCGTTACACCAGGTGCTGTTTTAAAATTTAAATTCGCCCGCCGTACTCGAGAAAGCACCTCGATACCGTAACGATCCCGCGAATCGAATTTTGTCCAGGAAATTAGCGAGAATCCAATTTTCTACGAAACGGTGAGAACGCATTCGAAAACTAACCGCGGAACTAATTTCGTGAACGAAGTTTCCACTCGTGGACGTAACGCATTCGATATCCGTGAAATACATGGTTGGTTCTTCGACCCGGCTTGGTAATATTTACCTTCTACAGGAGAACGAAAACTAGCTCGGCAACCGGCGTAATACCGTCGACGAAACTATTTCAATAACAGGCCGGCTCTCACCCCCGCCGGAAATCGCAGAATTGCCTTCGCTGCTTCCCCTTATTTTCTATCATCTTTGTTTCGCTCATGTCGAAGTATTACCACTGGCAAAGGTTCTGCTTGTTTCTTACGAGTACTTTAATGAAAGATGCAGGAAGAATGTTTTATCGTGTTCCTTTCGCGATAACGATCTTTGCGTCGTTCTTGATTTTGTTTAAACGTAAGTAATGTTCGCTTTTTTGGAGAACACATCAGCTTCAGTTTCATGCATTTGATAGTGCTTGGTCTGCTGTCGTCGGACGAATGTAATATTTTAATCGTTTTCAAGTTATTTCACAGTCGCAAATTACTGCCAGTAATTTTTCTATTTGTTATTTATATGACAAATAAACAATTCATACGAAGATTTTAATGTTTAAATGTGTAGGGATTATTTAGAAAATGAAACTTATTTACAGTTCCACGAACATCTTCTAATAAGAGTTTAATTTTATGATTTCAAAACATTTCGCCTATATACAGCTACTGTGGGAACGAGAAAGTTAACCAAATATCGGAGAAAATATTTTCACGGTTTTTATAAATTCTTTGTAAAATTCTACACGAGATACTCACTTGAAGTACATTTTACTGTGATGCTTCCATCTTCTGTAGCTGCCTTCAATTTCATAGATGTTCTACACGCTTTCAATACAGTAGCAAGTAACTGTGTAGAACAATAAATTGTGTATTATCTACGACTCCATCGAAAAGCACAAATTAAAGAAGAGAAGAACTCTTTTAAAAAATTCTACACGAGCAAGCTGCCTTAAAGTAAATTCTATTTTCAATCTACGTTAAGCTTTATCTTTTATACAATTATCTGGCTGCACAGATATTCTACATATTTTCAATTTAACCAACGAGTAACTCTATACAATAACAGGTTGTCGAAGGTGCGCTATGAATCAATTTCGCCCCATCGACAAAGTGTTAACACAACACTCTGGCTATTTACGACCGATACATGGATAAACTTTTTTCTAATTATCCTTTCTCCATTACCCGGCCTTTTTTTAGCACGAAAGAAAAACGAAGTTTCTTAAAAGGAGAGCAGCAAGCGAAATACCACATTATCTATAATTACTCGATAGAAAGCGACGATCGTTTACGCACGATTTGACGCTAATGCATCCGTTCAATAAGCAACTCCGTCGGATAAGCCAGGAGGATGCTGCTTTAAGTTTAGTCGACGCCATCAATAACGTTCGACGAGCAGAGCGATAATAAATTTTATGCTTCTCAGAGACGTGAAACGAAGCTCGTGGTTACACGCTCTGTTTTTCATCACGGTGAGACTGGTCGCAGTTTTCACGTTTTAGTCACGGAAAGTCTGAACCATCTCGATATGAGGATCATTGTTCTAAATGACGAGATCGATTGATATAGTTCCACTCATGATGGTATTCGTTTTATAGAAACGTCTTGAATTGCAGATTGCAAAAGCTGTTTGGACCTTAAAGTTTAACATTTCTGCATGATGAGCGCTAAATTTGTACATCTTCAGGTAGCCAACATTCTAACAGGGCATCTAAGGTACAATTATGGCAAATGTGATTGGAAAATTGTAAAAAATGTTGACGAAGTTGACGATGTGCCGAAAAGAGAATCGGAACCTTTCGACTCCGGATGATCGTAACTACGAAATGAATCCACGAAATGGAAAAAATTCAAACGTTTGATAAAGGAAAGTCGATATTTATATATGTAGGTTGTATGTAAAGATATATAGCGCATGTTGTTAATCGGCAACATTGAAACGCGACGAAGTAAAGTAAGCTAGTACGATATAAATGTTCTATGAATTAGGTATATTTCTAATTATCACTATAATTTGTATTCTAAAACAAGATGGAACGTATTGAATATAAAGAATTATTATTATATTTCATTCTTCTCTTCTTCTGATAACATTTCTTCGGTAAAATGTTGGTTGTACCTCGGCGATTATAGAACGATGTCTTATAAGAATTTTAGCCTAAAAGGCTACAAATTTAGTAGCTTTCGACCATTCTCCTTTTATTTTGTCTCAAACTATCACAGTTTCCAATTCTATCAAAGAGTCGAAAGACAAGAAAAAATTCCGATGCGCAGCGAACAATAACGGCCGATGCTATTAATTAATTAATTCACGGCAGAGCGTTTTCTTCGGGGAACACGGGTGACATACCAGGCGCAAAATTAACGTAACAAAACGACCGCGTGATACATATTCCCTGTAACTTGTTACTCTACGCGCTCTTCTATTAACTCCTGTATATATGATCAGTCCTCATATCGCATTTGATGTTTTCTTGCTACGATGTAATTTATCTTGTTGCCGTTCCGCGGGAACAACCGCGCCGTTTCATTGACATGCAAAGCGAAACCTCGTGCTTTCTTTATTTTAGAGCGACCTAGAGTTGCGCGAGTTATTTCAAACCGGTTGCTACATAACGCGCGGTCGCGCGCGCTTCTTGTGTCGCATTCCGCGATCGTTATGCACTCGTAACCTTCTGTATGGTCACTCTGTTGCAATCGAGTCACACTAGCCAGAGAAATTTCACGATTACAGTTACGTGCAAATAGTTGCATCACCTAGTTTGCTATTATTTTCTAGATTTCGCTCCAAAACAATGTGCAGTTTTTAAAGATATTTTCCGTTTAGATTTCATAAGAAACAATTAACTTCTTTTAAGGACTTCCCTCTACATAATATTTTAATAATATTTTATTCTTTAGCAGCCTCATACTTCTGGAAAGTATCTGCTTTACAATAACTATTAATCATTAAAAATATCGTTTTTTTACTTATTTGCAATTCGATAAAGATACTTACCTATCCAAGTTCTTGCAAGAAATCCCATTTTCACACGTATCCCTGACGGTCTCGCACGAGTCTCGCACTCGGTCTTCCTTCTTTCACGCAGTCTTATCAATTCATGAACTTTCACACTCGCACAATAAACAAATGAATTATCGACATTGAATTCTCAACAATGAAGTTTGTTCTCGATTTTCCAGGCGAACCAGCGTCAACGTTCAACGTAGTAGAATTCTTTTCGAAACTTTGTAAAAATGTGTAATCAAGCTCACAACGAAGAACACTATAGTGTAATTACGCATGGTCGGCTATATGAGCGAAGTCTTTGATCTTCAAAGTGAGGACCAATTATAGCTGTAACGCTGCTCTATCTTTTTCCGATTTCTTCCGGCCGAGTCGTTAGCTACCACAAGAAGGTTCGTCATTTAAAGAGCTCCGAGCAGCTTCATTTTGTTCTTTAATTATTCAGACACGACCTCACGAAACGGCTATCTCAGCATGAGGAGAGGTATATCATACGTTCTAATAGAACCTACTCGGCGTTCGTTGCCCCTACGGCCGACTGATGCCTCGTAAAAACATTCGAGAGCATATCCTGGCGATATTGTAAATCATTGCGAAAGCTTTTGCCGACAAACTCCTCTTATGGGACATCGCGTCGCGATTTATGTCCATTTAACAAGAGGAGCTTCTTACCGTTCTGTTTACATGTATTTAAATATTTATCGTTTTCGTTGGTATATTCGTAACTTAGTATGCTGATATCTTAGAAGCAGAATTTGAATTGTAAAGGAACTTAGTAAACAAGAAGGCTAAAGAATCGTATTTTTACGTAATAAAAATCTAATCTTCTAATTATTTTCACCGAAACTTATTATCTAAATACGTTTGAATTTTTCTATTTTTCTTCTACACGCTTAAGATTTATATCGTTGCAAAAATACAGGGAACAGAAAACATTTACTTTCATCCATTTATACGACGATTATTGAGCCACCCACGGTATATCAATCGACTTATCTTACTTTCGATAGCTATATAAAAAGTACGTAATAAAGAAGATCGATGCTCACTCTATTTTAATATAGTGTCAATAAATTCCGTTTATTGGCACGTTTATTTTTCGATATATCATGCACCCTCTCTCTAACTCTATCCAATTTTTTATCCTCAGGTCGATACGAAAACCCATTTCAGAATGCTTCACATCGTCTTCGAAATTCATTGATTTCGCAAAAGTCGCCAGAATGATGAAACAACGGTAATAGTTTACATGTAATGTTATCTCAATTTTACTCGAAACTTGAGTGCACAAATTTAAATCAATTGTATCAATAAACTCATATTAGTGAAGCGTTCCAAATTCTGTAAAGTGACTAGTTTCAATGAAGACCAGAGAACAGAAATTTGAAAGAATAGTGCAAAGTCAAACAAATAATAATCAAATAAGTTTCCAGTTACTTGAACGAGTGTGAACTTGGTTTGATACATGTCATACCTTTGTTCTTCTTAAACCATAAAGGGAGAGAAATTTACGATTTGGGTTAGCTTCAGGATTATTTCCCGTGGAAAAATATTTCAAGTTCAATCGTGCGATGTCGGAGGGAAACGGAGGAGAAATTTTCATGACGCTTCCACGAACGTGAAGAGCCTTTCTGGAAACTATCACGATGGTCGGTGGCATTAGCAAACTAATCCTTTCACACAATTTACTCAATAGACTGTTTGCTCCCTTGGAAAGTTCCTAGCTTCCGCGCGAAAACGCCTCTGCATCGCGAAACGCTTTACATTCGTGTTATTTGCCCGAATTGCCAAGTGCGCGGGTATTTTAGTGTTTCGAAGAAGCTGAAGTTTTTTTCGCTTTTCGGAAAATTATCGAGGAAATCCCATGTGTTGCTAAACATACTGCGTTCTTTGTATTATGTTAGGCTCAAATAAATTGTTCTTTTTATTATTAACAAACCTCTTGAATTTAAAGATTTGTATGAATTGTTGTTGAGTAAGAAAGTAAACAGTGTGAAATAAAATTCCTATTCCTACAGTTGGTTTATTATATACATAGGAGATGAATATTTTCTGTGTTATTAAATACATGTATTCAAATATTATGTAACTTAGAGTAATTCCTTGTATCGGGTGTATGCTGACGTTTCTTTTTTATTAAAACATTAAAAATCTTTTTACGTATTAAAACAAGAATGAAATTGATACATTGAAATTCGATAACCGCAGTAGAGTTGAAATTACTTGGGATTTTTTATATTCGTGTATCCTGTGGTCAACTATCGATACTGTACTTGATGCAGTGTATCAGTTTTTGTAATTAGCGTTGTTGATATCCTCTGACAGGGTTCAATTAAATGGTTTCCCTAACTATTGGGTAGGAGAGTCAAGCTCTAATTGGGATTCGATAATTGCTTGGCAGTTTATCGAAGAATGCAAAGTAGAAGAAGAGTTGGGAAATTGTGAGGAATATATTAAATCTATAGGTGAAAATCTTGTTTTAGAGAATTCTTGCATTTTGTTTCTTGCCACCTAGACGCAGGGGAATATTCAACTTTATGGTAATTATTTTTATGGCAATTTACTAACTACTTTTTCTCAATTTGTTCGTGAATGATTTTGATGAAAAATATTATGCTGGGAATTGAACTATTTAGTGGAAGTTGTATTGAATGGAATTGAGAAAATAGTTTAATATTTTCATTTCCTAAATTTCTAGCCTCGGTATATTGTAGTTCTTTTAATCTTTCCATTTTGATGTTTCCACACAAAAATGGAAGGAGTTCGATGATTTTTGACATTTGTAGAATCATGTAGTTCAAGCATTTCAAAATACCTATAATATGTGTAAATACATCAAATCTCACCCCTCTCCCCGCTATTATCTTAATTCTATAACTCATTTTAGCATTCTGTTTATTTATTGCAAACTTCCTAAAAAATATCTATCTAAAAACATAGTAATTAAAATACGTGTTAAATGTAAACTTAAACTGTAGTTCCATAATTTTCTAGCAAACTTAAAATCACCATCATAACTTCGGTGCTTCTACATATCATTCTACGCTAACTCCTTCCTCATCCATTTTAATCCAATAATAAAATTTAGTATCCGTTGATCTCAGCGCACAACTCAAAAAATATCCACTAACCGATCACAATAGAGCAGAAATCACGCATGCATGAACAACCTTGTCCCGAATTCGCCTAAATGAAACTACACTCAAATTGCTGTCCCCTTTTTAATTCTTCCATCTTTCATAAGGATATTCACGAATCGGTATAGTAATCACTGCAAGACCTAGTGTCCCAATTTCATATCCGTTTATACTCTTTGCGAAGCAACCAGGAATTCGAGGGTGACAAGACTGTTATCCCAAGAATTTTCCTACGGTCGCCCTTGTGGCGAACCATCGAAGGCTAGATGGAAAAGCGGAGCACCAGCGGCGACCCGTGCGTGGTATTCGAATATCTTCGCCGATGAGTCCCTCTTTATGAGAAAATCGTGATCGTGCAACACGAGCGGGTAAATTGAAAGATAAAAGCGTGTCAATGAAACGAATGTCGCGTTCTGTTACGGCATTCTGGCTTTCTAATTGCGCTCTTACAAGGCTCAAAGTCGTGAGATGAAAGTCCTTGCGTCGCGCGAGAGATGGCTGCTCGTGCTTTTAAAATCTCGACCTTTTGACCGCTTGTTTGCGCTGCTTTCGATGAGGTAATTGAGACAGACAGCAATGATTAGTATGATCAGCAACTATTTATGGATATTGTATCATGTAGATTTCTGGAGGATCGAAGAGACAAATAGTGGATTGTGAAATTATATCGCATTAGGCAGAAAGTTCGTATTGATTTGTTGCTAGTCGAATGTCATCGAAATAAATAATAGTCAATGTGGACGCATATAGAATTCACATACATCCACGCTTAAAAGATACTTAGAGCAGTTAGATATTATATTAGGTTTAAATTGGAAGGAAGTAAGTGTGCGATGAAAACATCAAGAAAAATGATTTACAATGGTACTTGTATCGCTGAAACGCGTGTGAAGGTATACAGTTTGCACGTGAGAAACCATGAACCTGAAGTCTTTGCGACATTAATGTCGTATCCTGTCACGTAATAATCCGTCGAGGATCTCTCGATAGAGAGGCTTTGTTTTTCAAACACACACCTCGCTCTTAAATCCTGATCCGCCTTTACGGCGCTTTGGCTGGGCAAGCTTTTAGGTGCTGGCCTGTCTGAAAAATGCTTTAAAGAACATCCGCTATCGACCAGACGATGTGTTATCTATGGGAAATGTCTTCTGCAACAGCTTTGGGCAAGTCCTGATCCGGTAAATGAAGTTTTAAATTTCCTCTTTGACCCTTTGAATGAAACGATGCACAGTGGAGTGAGTGTTCAACCTGAAAAAGCGGGCAAAAATCAACTGCTTGAAATTATTTGAAAACAAAATGCTTCTTTTTTTCATATTATATGAATGAAATGATATGATGCTTGTTTGTGAGACATTCAAACTTCGCATAAAAGTAGTAGACAACACGATAATTATTTACAGTGACGACCAAAAAAAAAAAAAAAAAATGAGAAAAAACGCTGTGATTTTACGAAATTAAATTATATTGCAGAATAAAAATGATGTATAATGTAATTAGATAGTTTGTAATACACGATTGTTTAATATAGACAAAATGTTTACCACACATTTTACGTATGTATACGCTATGTATGTTTGATTGCTATGGCCACAGTAACGAAAGAAAAAGCGATAGAAATCGTCTTTCAATTAAGTTTCGAAGAGGGAAAAATGGCAAATTCAAGTTCAACGAGTTGTTCGTTTGTTAACGAAGTTCTTGGAGAGAACAGCAGCGGGTAATGAGATTCGATAGCGTCTTGCAACAAAAGGAGGAAAAAGCAGCAATGGTCCTTCTGCTTCGAGTAATTTATTCCATTAGGTTAATCCGACGAGAGATCGCCACTTTCGCTTATGAAGTTATCGTCGAAACGATGATACCAGACGTTAGATATACATACTTTTATTCCTTGCTAATATCCCGCCAAGTCGCGGTTTTTCTTCCAGGATAATACATTTGCGCGAGGACTTTGTATCAAGAATACCGATTCACTTGTAATATCGTAACGATAAAGGGATTAAACTTTTCCCACCTCGTCGTCTTCCGGTGGTCGTAATGAGCAGGAAAGAGAGGAATTTAATTTCCAGCTACGGGTTTATTAAATGTATTAAATATATTAAATACGCGATTAAACACGCGGTCCCTTAAGTCGCTCACCATGTGCAATGTGAAGAACAAAAACGCTAGGTGCTGGTACATATCGCGGCTCTGAATATTCTGTTTGTCGGTGAAATTATATTACATGGGATCTTCCTTCTATGGAGAGAATTATTCGTTTAATTCCTATTACTTTACGGTATATTTATGGGAGATACTATAATGTTTTTACCTAATCCTCATTTTAGGTATAATTGTAGATATGAAAATGATAAAGAGATAAAATGTATCGTAAAGCAATATTTAAAAAATCTACTAATATGAGAAATTACATCCAATAATTAATTCTTTGTTTTTTTTAATCTGTTTTTACTTCGCTTTTATGACAGGTGTTTACCGAAGAGGCCTCGTTTATCAGGTCGAAATTTTTCTCAAAATAGATTAGAAAATGAATAATGTGTATAATCATTTTCTTATTTCAATAAAATTCCACAATAATTTCGTTACAAGCACTTCTGTATGCTTAGTAGCTATAAAAATAATTCGGCAGCTATTTACAAGTTGCTCACCTGGCCGATTACGATGACTTTTTAATATGTTGTAGAAATACAACAGTCTGATCAACTTTTTCTTATACATACAACCGACGCTCGGTCTTAGTTTCCGAGATATTTGCAAAAAATTGTCGGTACCACTACGGTGAAATTCGCTTATAAATTGCGCAGTACTACGCGGCGGCTTGGATGAAATAACGCATAATCTAAGCCCATATAAACTGTAAACAAAAGATAAGAATTAGGTTTGGGTTAGACCTTATTTTATCCAGCCGCCGCGCCGTATGGCGGCTGGTAACCAATATTAACGTATACACTGCTGCGAACACATAATTTATAGTCAAAATTCAGTGTAGTGCTACCGACAATTTTCTGCGAATATCTCGGGAACTAAGGCCAAGCGGAAGCTATTTCTGTAGGAAAAAGTTGCTCAAAGTGTTCATTTCTACAATATATTCAAAAATCATCGAAATTGGTAAGGTGGCAGCAATTCTAAATAATTACTAGCGTTTACTAACGTTAAATATGTATATCGTATTCTTAATTACAATTTAAAACGTTTCACAGCACATGACACGTTACTTCCCCTTTCTTTGAACGTTTCGCTGGCGTCCCCGTTAGTGCAACAAAGTAATAAGAATTTACACGGTAATAAGGAAAGCAATCTCTTCATTACTCCGTCGGTCGTTCCCATCCCTCTTAGCTGTCATTAATTTCCTGCCATTATCGCGTCGAACAACGTCTTATCCAGACGGTTGGCCAACGATCTGATGGACGGACGTAGCGCAGGCTTTTGTTATCGTTCGATCTTGCGATAAGCGCATTTAGTACGCTTCGAAGTTAATCGCAGATTCTTCCATCGATACGGTACCCATGTTGCAACACGTCTAGATCAATTATGGGCCCGTTACCTGGTTTTATATTTTCACGGTGAACAGTTATGTTTTAATGTACCTTTAGTTATGTTCATAGAAGTATAAAAATGTATAAATATCCGCACTTTATTAATAACTTTGTTATAATGTTAATGCAGTAATATACGCTTGATATTTACGCTAAAGCTGCTTCAGTATTTATTATAAAATTATTTCTGTTTTAATAATATAATAAATGTATAATTATCATTATATATAAATAAAAAATTAATTCATATAATATATAACGTAGATGCTATGTTGTGTACGTGCTACTATTGGCGACATGGTTCGGAGCTAAGGTCTCTCTTTCTTGTGTGCAATACGTTGCTTCATGTATACCAGAAAGATGGGTGAACGCCTATAGTATATTCGTAGTTACTACTCTTGCACCTCGTAGGTTTCTCTTTCTATCACAGAAACGTTTTTCGTACTATGGCTTAACTAACATATGTGATTTCTTCACTATTTTTAATTCTACGTTTTTCTACTATGTCGTCGTAGCCACTACCCTTTGTTTACACACACCACTTTTTCCATTTCTCTAAGAAGTAGTGGTTCAAACAAAAGGGAAGATAAAATGGCATTTCCACTTGTTATTCGATATCCATAGAATATACAATACTAAGGATGCCATACAATTTTTATTGAAATCTATTCTTATCATATTAATTGTTATAATTTTTACGTTATAGTGTACATAGACTGTCTTGTTAGATCGTTACGAATTGCACTTATGATTATTGCGCCCGCTATAAATAACCAATGATGGAGAGCAGCAGAGTTCGCATGTCGCTAGATACGCGTTACGCGCGATGCGCACGACGTGTTGCATCGAAATGTAGCGAATGGGAATGTAGAATCTGTCAGAGTCGCGTTTTTATTCGCACAATCGTTGAACAAATTCCAATTTATCGTTCTGACTAATGTATGTTTTTTGTGCCTATTCTTTTTTATTGCCGTTTTAGTGTCTATTTTAATTCTGCACACTTGCCTACTTTTGGCAAAATGTATTTGAATTACAATAAGCAAGATAATATACTCTTGATCTCTTCTTTTTCGTTAATATAATTCTCATATATTTCTATGTAGTCAAACACATTCGTGCAAGCTGAAACATACCTCTATCGAGATTTTAAATCCTTAATTAGAAAATCAAAATGCAATGATTTATTATATTTTGGCACATTAACAACCACGCTGCTTACGTGACATTAAGTACAGAAGGCTAGATTATATATTAAGTAAATTGAACGGAAAATATTGATATGTTTCGAACAATTCAATACATTTGAACATAATTTCACAGTCCTAGTTGCTTCTATATAATTTTCGTTGATTAAGTACAATCTTTTTTTATGTTGGTATACCGGACAAAATGTGATAATGTGTTCGATCGAGTTAATTATATTGCATACGCTACCCTTTGGCTAGCCTTCTTTCAATATATTATTGATTCCAAAAATAAGCAATTAAGTATAATATATATTTGTTGTTTCCATAAGAAAATAGTAAATAGTGGTTGTGGTCGTTAGTTTACCATTAATTCATATATTTCATTAACATTTGTGTATTTTTAATGCGAGTCAATCAAAGTGTTCGAATTCCTATGGACGGCGGTATATTCGTGATAGAATGAGTAAGAAAGTCGATATACTGTAAATGTGATTCATAAAAACTGAATTTTCTTCTAACTGGACGACAATTTGCTTGATGGCGGTTGCTTGTTGCAAGCAGATTGCATTTAGAAAGCCGTGAAAGCACAAGGAAACGTAAGTGCAACGCTAGCTGCCACTGGTAGATGCTTGCGGTTGTCGCTGATGTACCGTCACTTTGCCTTAATTATACGTCTCCACCCTCCGCCTCTTAATTGTGAATTGTCTGATAATTTGACCCAGCAAGGATGCCCGTTCCTTATTGCAATTATTAATACTGTTAAGTGGGCGGCGTTCGCCCAGTGGCCAAGAATGGTTCCTGGAATCGCTCACAAACATACTGAATAATTATAGATCCGCCACGGGGAACGGTCTTTGTACCAATTGAACGGATTACAGCAGTCAGCTGCATTTTATAGCGATTTCAGGGAGTAAAAAAAATAAAATTTATACGTCTACTTTTTTAAATGTATATACCATAAACTCGTCGTTAAGTGGTATTGCTAATAATGAACTTTTTTAATAGATCATTGATACTTTTTAAATAAAATCATATTCTTATCTAACATAAAGCGACAAAATCAACAATTTCATACAACTAAAAATATATGGCAAGTTATCTTCTTACTGCTAGAATCCTTTTATTCGGATATACATAGCGACAGTATCGCTCCTCCTCAAAGACGGAGCTCTTCACTACGGATATTCTTAGATCTAGGAAAACACTTAATCATGTTTCTTTTCATTAAACTGACCTTAATTCGCAGCGATCGATGGATCGGTTCAGAGTACAGTTTATACCTCACTTAATATCGTCAACGAGAACCGTCTGTTCGTTGAACGGAAGTGACTACTTTGACTATTGAACTGAAGCGTAACGCAGCCTTTCTGTGATTCGCACCAGATTATAAGAACAGAAAGATATATCGGCGAACAGTATTTAAAACAGTTGTTTCTGCTTTGGTACGAACACTATTACACGAAGCTGCGGCCTGTGACGAGGCTACATTTGGCGAGAGACGAACGCTGGAGAAGAAGAAGAGTCGCCACTGGGCCAGTGCCAATAAACGCATCTCTTGGCCGTAGTTTCTACTACTTTCAACGCAGACGCGCATTGCTTAAGCCGCGATCGAGCGTAAAAGATGAGAGCGCCGGTGTTAGCAAAGCAGTACGTAATACTCGTTTCCGTTCTATTTTCAAAGAGAACAACCAACTTCCGAATTAAATTCGAATTTCACCGTATGTTTTGTTTCGCGAACAGACGGACAGATTTCCCTCGAATCCAACCAACAGCTGGCCTCTTTGTTTCCAAACGAAAGGCGGATTTACACGTGGACATGGTAGAAAAAAGATTTGGGTGCTTGGTTCGAGGAGAGGGTTGTGTTTCTCATATTTCAGCCGTTTCGTTGTGACAGCGGCTAGACGGGGCCGAAACGTCGGTAGATTCGCGAGTCGGTTTAAATTAAGGAGTCTAGACGCCTCGGAAATACCACGTGGTTCGCGTCATGCTCCGTCCAGCAATTTCCAGTTCGAACGTTCGCGCCTCGATGCTTCCAATATATAATGTCTTTAGACAATTGTGTGTTTGGGATAATGTCATAGTTTTGATTATTTCCTATTACCTAATAGATACTTTTTGTAACTTTCCAAATTCTTAAGTTAAGTAGAATATTATTTGCCTATAAAAATTATGTAAATAGGGTAACATGTATATATGCAAATCAGTAATCTCCGTCGTCTGAAATAGAACCAAAAACATCATTTCACGAGATATACATATTACCATTTCTATTGCCACTTATGAAGCTATATCCTCACTGCATCGAATTCTTCCTTAAATCAAGAAAAAGGCCATGCATGTCTTTCCAGGATAGGATACATAACTGAAAATATAGAAGAAAATGAAGCTGTGTCTTTATTACAATCCCTGGAAATATCGCTCAAGTAGACAGTCCGAGTCCTTTGTAATGGTAGGTTCCGTTTGATAGAATCCAACTAGACGTTCCACAGAATTCTTCTGAAGTTCCGTTTTAGAGCATTTCTCGTTGTTGGCCGCGTAGACGCTATACGAAGAATCTTTTCTTGTTCTCGAAAATGGTTTTAGTCTTTGATCTTCTTCCGTTTTCTGTGTCTGTCAGGAGGTTGACTAGGAATTCTAAGACTTTGTAACTATCTAAAGTTTTAGTTTCATGTTTCTCATCTGTAATTGTTAAGTATCGAAGATAAAAGTTATCTTCAGCATTCCAACGAGAATTATTTCTAGAAGAACGAAAACTCAATAAAGCAGAACACGAACCGGAAACTGGAACGTCGCTGTTCCTCTAATTGTTTGCTTAGAAGTTTTAATTAACCATTACATTGGATTTCGATTAACTATCACACTGGATGCATCTAATTAAATCTGCAACTTTTCGAATTGCGTGAAAATGGGCTTGATTTTGATTTCGCTAAAAGTTTATCTGACTGTGAGTTGAAAACAACTTCATTAAGATCTAATTTTTGTTTACTTATTTTTCTTTTAATGATTTCAGCAGCGAAATATTTGATAAATATACACAGAAGTATGTAGAAGGAAAATTCCTAATGTTTACAAAGTACACAATGAGGTATCGTTCCTGAAGATTTCCATCGCAACGCATGTTCGCGTGACTTTGGTCTATAGTCGTCGTTATAGGCATTTACAGTCTATCACGAGCGTGGCAAGTTGTTTACATTTTTGGAGCGTAACAGGAGGTACGAATGACATTCTAACGCGATCTATAATTTTCTTCAATTAAAGATAAAAAAGAACGAATACAGAATACACGCGAATATAATGTGAAAGATATACATACGTGGACATGTGGTTTTTAATTAGCTTATTAGGGTTAGATTAACGGGAACAATAAACTAAGCGTGACTTACTTCTGAGTAAGTTTTTCATAAATTATTGTATTAAAAGTATGATTTGAGGTACAGAAACATGTTTTTATAAAAATTTGAAATTATAAAAAATCAATATGACCATGCGATACGATCATACGTGTGCAAATAATGATCGTATTTCAGTCCCGTTTAATTATTACAAGCAGGAAGTTAATCAAATAAATTAAACAAAATATTTTCTCCCTGGATAAATAGTTATTCCCTATAGTTCCGTAACCACGTAACCCATCCTGTTGCAGCAGCCGGTTCCAGACCCTTCGTAAATTCATTAATGAAAAATTACGGCGAAGGTAGTATAGTAGCTTCACTTTCCCCCATTCTCGTCTGGCGCGGCGTTGTCTCGTGGCCGATGATACCTATCGGCGTCGCGTGGCGGCGCCGTGATCGCATGGCCGCCCTCAGTGTTCACGAGCCTCGCTCGGTGTGTGTTTCGTGGCGCGGTCGTCGTCGTCGTTGTTGCCTGTTTGTCTGGTATCCGTTTGTTTTTACACGTTGCATCGGTGCAGTGGTAATTAATTCCGTCGCGAATCCGTCCCCGCGCGAACTATCCGGTCCTCCGTGTGTCCGTGTCTATGCGATATCGTCTGTTTTTCGCGAACATCCCGACGCGAGACGTTTCTCGCGTTTGTGTTTCTCTCTTGTGCGCGAATACCGAGAGAGCAGCGTGTGTGTCAACTTTACGAGTGCGTGCTTCCTTGTCGACGTCGGCGTTGCTCGTTCTACCCCTGATCGTTGTTCGTCGTCGTGATATCGTGGCTCGTTTAGCTTCGCCTTATTCTTCTCTCGTCTGTGCTAAGTTTATTCGGAGAGATCGGTGGCATTGTACCTCTCCACTTATTGTGCCTGCATCCGTCTGTCTCTCTTCTACGTGGCTCTGTGCGTACGCGCGTAGTATGTGCTTCTGTGTTTATAATCGTTGCGTCCTTTCTCTCCGTCTCGCTCTCCTCTCACCTGCAGCTAGGAGGCACACAGGTGTTCCGTGAAGGAGTGGCGACGCCTGCCGTGAATCGTCACCGCTGTGATATTACGTCGAGAGGAGCGTTCGTGCTCCTCCTCAAATTCTGCCATCCGAAAACAGCCATCCACACTGCCCTAAGGAATCATCTAGTATGTGTGTCTCTCGTCACAACAAAACGTGCCTGCGTGTGTCCTCTGTGCGTCCACGAAATGCGTCTCGTAATACCGGCTCCTCTCTCGACCACCATCACGCCGTGCTCGGTGACATTACACCGTGCCGTTTCATCGATAAAACCGAATGCTTTCTGCGTGCGCTGTAACCCGTCCCGTATACATGACTATACGTACGTACTCTTTTGGCAGTCAGTATAAGTACCGGATGTTTGAGGTTACTCGCGTTAGCCGGCTTCGTGCCTCAAGCTTCGTGTCTCAAGCTTCGTATATTGCGCGTACCAGCCTCGTTTATTGTATTTTACGTAATCGTGAATGTCGTTTTATTTGCACGTACCATAGTCACTAGATATTTTTCTCTGGCCGAGCCAATGCTGTCGTATCTCGACCTTCGGCATCTCGCCGCGTTTACAGATGGAGTACAGGTTAGGTTAGGTACGATTGCTCCGTTCGTAGAAATGTTATTTCTACTCATAAATGACACCTCGTTTCGTTTCGATATAATGAAAATATTTCATCATACGAAGTTTACTATATAAATTCGATCGTGTATTCTGTTTGTACGATTGTAAACAAATTGACAAATTAAAAGTTATCGATTTCTTTATTAAGGTGTGCATTACGATCGATGCGAGTTTAGTGACTTTTAAATCATGACCAGAATACATATAAGGTTCTCACTCGTTTAAGCTCGGATCAAACAGTCGATAATCGAAGCGATAGAAGGTCGATGGACCGCAACGAGACATTTCGTGGGACGGTGGACACACAATCGTTCGCGACCTCTTTCGTACGATACAATGCACGTCGTTCATGACAGCCAGTGCCATTAGCGAGAGAGTTAACGTTTTACCCTATTCCTATTGCGCAGGACGATTCCGTGGAGCGTCGACCGAGCACGGAGTGTCTCGTGGCCGTCACGAGAGAAAAAAAAGACCGCGGAAGGCTCGTATTCGCTTCCTTCCGTTATAAATAAAGACCGTCGAAGCAACGGTCCGGAGTCACCCCGTTTGGGTCGGCCATTTTTCATACAGAGTGCCATAATCGTCGAAAATACAAATACAGGAAAAATATATTTGCCAATCAGCGAATTCGACTCCATTGAAATTTTTAAGCGTGATACGGAAATCCTGCCATCTTGAATACCTGTTGTACCTTTTTCTATCTAGTAGTAATCAATTACATCTAAAATAACTAAACAAGTAAGGAAAAAGGAAGAAGGAAAATAAGGAGATCGTAATTCGTCGTAAAAGTGCAAATGACGATCGAAGAAATTAAATCCAAGAATTTCAGTGGGAATTAAAGAGGCCGTAAAGATCGACGAAAATAAAATCAACCGATCATCGAGTGCAGCGTACACGGTAGCCGCTGCCAGAAGCGCACAGTGGAGCCCATAAATTTTCCTCGGCGATCGTGAACGCACTAAACGCCGAGCCGTGGAGCTGCCTCGAAGTAACAAGCGACGCGAGCCGACCTCTCGACCGGGCAGCCGTCAGGATGTTTCAACTGGCCAGCAGCCGGTAGCTTCGTTACCGGGCCTGGTTGCGATCCTCAGCCCCTGGAGGCGGAAGAAGCGTGGCCGTTTCAAGGATCGCCCCAAGACGATGTCCATACGCGTTAGCGGTGTATATCTGGTGCCTAGTCCAGCGGCCAACAATGAGTCTGGCAATGAGAAACCCAGTAACCTCTCGGTGGAGAACAATTTACACCAGCAGCACCATCATCATCACGCGGCAAAGACCGTGACGATCGTCGCTGGACCACAGAGGAGCAATAGCCTGGATTATTTAAATTTCGAGGAGAAACGGCAGATCATCGCTTCTTCGTTGTCTCTGAGTGATTTCTTGGCTCATGGACCGGCGGCTGCTGCTGCTGCCGCGAAAGAGGTCGCTGCTAACACCGTCATAGGTGAGTTTTAGAACACCTTTTTGGTAGTTTGGAAGAAAGGGAGTATAATTAGGTAAATAAGCTGGGAAGGTTCTCTGCCTTTGTCTTTGGCGGAGTAGGGAGGCTATATCCGAGAAATGTGTGTCAGTGAAGTGCACTGACCTAATGTGGCTAGTATGCAATATGAATATTTAGGAAGCCTAGAGGGGCTTCATTTTAGAAAATTGTAGATTGACACTATATATTAAAATGATATGCAATATATATGTTTGTATATAATTTAATTAATAGATATTTATAAGAAGAAAGAGATTCTATATTATGGAGACCACTCTAAAAAAACGAAATTCCCATAGAAATTTGCATGTAGAATCCAAAGTAGCGGAAACGCATTTATTCTCCCATTAGCCGTTGAATCGGTTATTACCCGGATACCCACTTTTCAAGACCTCCATGCTCGCGCACAAAGGAACAATAGCTAGCACCCAGGATGCTCCTAGATTTTACCTAGCCTTCTACCTGCCTAGCCACCTTGGAATATCGCCCTGTTGCGATCAAGTGACTCGATCGTCACGATTCTCTTCTATACTTTCGATTATGTCGCGACAACGACCGACCGCCGGTCGTCGTCTATTGTCGTCGCGCATCGCGACTCTCGTGAACGAGCCTTTTTACCTGAAAGGCAGTGCAGCTGCGCGCGATTACCGTTCTCCACGTGAATCGTGGAACTCCACGCGACCGAGTAAATCTCTCCTGGTAGAATTACAAAGGGGCAAATGGAAGGGATACACAAAACAAAGGAGAGGGGGAAAGTCAAGGAAAAAAAGAAAGAAGACGTAGTAGCATAGAAAAGGGAATTACCGTGGTTCGATTACGAGTCAAGGAACTCGTGTAGAAAGAGAGTCGAGTTCCACGGCCTGTAAACAAACCCCGCGTATACACCGTTCTCTGACTACCTACGCGTGCTTTTTTCCCTCCATTTTTTTTCGTGTCTCCTTCCGGGATGTTTCCTTCGACCGGCGCTATCTCACCGAGACGTCGGTCATTGCTTGAAGAAGGGACAAAGGGAGGCGGGGTCTGTATAAAGATTCGCTTCGCCGCATGCAGCAAGACACAAGTTTTTGAATCTTCGCATCATTGTAATGCATACTCATACAACGACGCTATGCAATTGTTAAGCTGTTTAAGATAGTGAAATTTTAATAACGAATATCTCGAAAAATATTTAGTTAGGCCAGTGTATAAATTAGATTAGCGTGTTAATCCTTCGTTTGTTATTCCATTACGAATTAAAATACTGGTATGCTGCAATAACTATATTGGAAAATTTAGAAGAAATTTTCATGTAGATTTTGCATATAATTATTTATCTGTCAGTTAATATATTTTCCCCATACGTATATCTAATAGATTTTAAAATAGGAAATACATAATGATTCATGTATCGTCGAAACATTTGGCAAATCTTAGCAATCTTAGAAATTTTAGCAATTTAGAATTTTCGGCGTGCTCGTGTGATGTACGAGATTCACAGTTAACTACTTAAGAGTTCATTGCATGGGAGGTTCAAAATATTTCTGAGACAAATGTTAGCGTATATACGGATGTACGTATATTCATATCTGGGCGCATATGTATATGTATCTATATATTTTTTTTCAAGTCATGCCCACCATCAATCATTGAAATTGACTTTGTACCTTGTAAGAGCAATTTCACCTTCTAAAATCATACTCAATCACTCTTATAAATAGTACAAATAATAAATAGACTTGCATTATGAATTATTTGATACAAAGTGTCATAGTTTTCTGAACTTCTCTTAAAAGGTAATACAAGTAGACGCGATACTTGAAACCGTCTCAAACTAGATCTAGTTTCGAATTTTGCATCGAGATAAGTCTCACCGTGTGTAAGTTACTTAATGCCTAAGGGAAAGAGAAAGAAAGGGTGACGGAGGGCTAGCGGACTCGCATTTTTCTCTTTCTCTTTTTAACGGGAACGTTTGCGCGAAGGGAGCTTTGTTATCGCGCTCCCACGAAATGCCTCTACCATTGTCGTGGTAGCCTTTTTGTTTCAACGCCCGCGGCCCTGATAGATCGTTAGGCCTCTCTCGTTGTCTCTGATCGTTCGTGCTTGGTTAAGCCTTTGTACCGACTGGTCTGGAGAATTAGTACTCTCTGGTAGGTATAGTGTGTTGCTGGTTTATTGAATTGCTTTTAGATTTGCTGGCATACTTGGTTTTCGTTCGATGGATGCGTGTAAATGTAGTAGAAAATTGAAAGAACGTACTGCAGTATTCTCTACGTTTTTTTACATTTTAAACTAACAGTCACACTAAAACAAGTATGGATATATTCCATATTACAAATAAATACTTACTAAATAACAAACATATACTAGACAAAAAAATGAGAAGAAAAAGTTCCATATATAAATAAAGATATCATTAATAATATATTATTTTATTATTTAATCCACATTTTTTTCTATAACTTACATTTAATACTTCAAAATCATCTACTTCCTAAATCAAGAATATTTCGCGTTTCATCCAGTGGTCACATAAATATTAATAAAACGGTTGGTCTTCGATAACAGGGAAACATACAAGGGTATATTTCAGTGAAAGATACTCGGAGTATCTACTCGAAACGTAGTTTCCAAGAACACTTGTGTTCTTCGTGGAGAAAACGGAGGTTGGAACAAGTAATCCTCTGTTCGACCGTTCTCAAATTTCCTTAGCCGAGGAATATTGATCAGGAATCTTGTTATCCGCCTTCCGCTCCTGCTTTCGTGCGACCACTTTTCGTGTACTATTTGATCATGCAACACGTGTTACTTTGGAAGTAACCAGCTTCGGTACCGATAGACCATGTTTGTGCCACGTATGTTCTACGTGTTTCGCGGTGCGTTGCTGTAGGAACGCGTAAATCTAAACCAAGCGGTTTACTGCATGTGCATCGCGGATGCAACATCGAGTAATTTACATGGAGAACGGTCGGATTTTAATATGTTTCCCAGTGTCTTCTGCGCAACGAACGTAACTGCGTTTATGTTGCTCCGCAAGTCGTGTTGCAATTCGCTTTTATTCTGTCTCGCGCAGCGAAAATTCCATTTACCGTGTCTTGTTTGCGATATTTACAAACGGCGAATGAAGAAACATTGATATTGAAATATTAATTCGTGGAAAATTTATGTTGATATTGCACACTGAATGTGTACACTGTTGCTCATAAGTATTAACATTTATGAATGTTACATAAATGTATGAATTAATGCATACGGATACTTGAATGTTCGTGAAGTATAAAAATAGTATAAATAATAATATAATGCCTGTGGCAATATCAGATATGTATCATATGAAATTTAAATTGTCCGTTTAGAACATTATCAATGGTATAATAAAGTAAAATATACGATTCGTCGAAATAGTGAGTCGGTTTAAATATTATTGCTTAAATTAATCGAGATAGTCCCCTCAATTTGAAAGAACCGTCCCTATCTTATCTGTAATTTGATAACCAAACGAGCTGAAAATAACGAACTTCTTAGATAATAAAGTGGTCTATAGTGTTTGACATTTGCAGATATCAATTTTTCATTGTGTGTTAATATAGTATAATACGTTTAACGAAGTTAGGCGTTTCGGCGTTAATCTCTAAGTGTTGGATAGGGGACGAAGAAAACATGTTACAATCAAATCTATGTAGATATCTTTGAAACTAAACCGTTCGAAAGTAGATCTTGTGTTTGGTTACCTTAGCTCGTATCATTATCGATAGTTTACGATAGTAAGTAGGCAAATGGAAAATTTCCATTAAACGAACAATAGTTTTCTTTGTTGTACTGTTTGGATAACATACTTAGATACATTTGTAGATCTGTTGAAGATGAAACTGTTAAAAATCTATCAAATGTTCTATTTTCTTAAAAGATAGTAATCTTTGCAAGAAGTCAGTGAAAGAAGCAAGTGCATATGTCCTTTGACGAAATGCTATATTTTTCCTAAATTTCGTTATGAATGCCTCAATATTTCGTAGTAGGTACAACGAAACTCGTATAATCAACGATGCAAATTAAAGACATCGCCATTGTCAACATCTAAAAGTGATTAAAATTGGACGAAAATCGCCACTACAACGTAACAAACCGCAAACATCATGCCAATAATACCTCAATCGACAGGGTATAGTATATCGATGGCCGGTAGCCGCAATGATAGGCACTCGACTTCCACCGCCAAACAGGAAACGTTAACCTTTCCTACATCCGTGTTTGCGCATTCATTAGTGCAGATAATCGATAGTCAACGATCGATTCGCGCCACGTTCATCGATATTTCGGTTATCCGTTTGGGGCGTGTCGCGGCTACGTTTCCTCTTTGCAAATTGCTCTTTCGATATGGTCAATTGGTTTCTGTCTATCTGTTTACATTGAAATCCTCTTCTTTTTAATCCTTCCGGCATTAAAAGTATCAAGATCACTTTGATCCTTTCAACTTTCCATAGCTTAGGTAGCTATATGCTTTCAATGAAAATTGTAATTTTCTTTTGGTAAAAGTGTCTTTCTTTTGGCAAGGTTTTTGTAGAATTTAGAGAAGTAATTAGTGTTTACAGTCTTCCTGATGCACTTTTATTAGAAAGTTAGAAGAAATCCCGGTTCTTATTCAAATAAAAGGACTTGCACAAGATTGAGATGAGAAATCAGATATATTAATATTCTTTCATATTTTATTCAAAATCGAGTTTTTTAACGATATAGAGATACTATTAATACTATAGAAAATGATCTAAAAACAATGGTATACATGATTCGTAACAATGTTACAAACATAAATGGTGTTCTGTGAGATAAAACACAATTGGTACTTATCAAAAGGATTAAGGGAGCTGCATGAAAAAGAGAGCTTGCTTCACAAGACATAACGTAAGACGCAGCCGCGCCTTTCCAACGTTGCCGTTTAATCATTTCTTCTCCCTAAGGCCAACGATCAATCATCCACGGGTACCTAATACGCGTAATTCGTCATTAGCACTTAACCGTGGACGTTGGTTTGGGAATTGTGCAACAAATGTACGGAGAAAGCTGGCTAGTGTGGGATAAAGCTTGATATTTTATTTCTTATGTAATATTTTAATTGTGTAAAAATTGTGAAAAAAGACATACAATGTTTGAGGAAAGTTTAGACTTTAATAAGAAATAAATATTCGATTTTGAATCAATTTGGTCAGTTTCGATGGTTATTCGTTTGAGTTGTTAGAACATTTTAATTCTAGAGGAAAATTCACCTTCGAATTGTATTTGCAACGTGCTTGCATCATAAGGAAACTCGTGTATTACGGCAAAAATCTTAACTTTAGAGTCTGTAATATATTGGAATTGTAAGCGGATGTGGGTTTCAATAAAACAAACCCAACTTCGATTTACGTCATGAGTACAGATCAGAAGGAAAGTTTCTGGGGTAAAATAGCGAATTGTAGGTTATTGTAATAATATAGCCGCGGAAATGGATGTGAGAGATTACTTTAATGCGAGTTCGTTAAGTGGTTCTTTGAGACTAACGTATGCTACAAAATGACTTGCTATTCTCCGTTAGATGTTTGCTACTAGACAGCGAAACAAAGGCTATTATCAGTTATTACGTCAACTTCTCTTGTTATCTTTGCTATGACAATAATCGTAGTTATTTGATTTTCACAGTCGCGCTAGTAAATATATGAAAATAGCGAAAAACCTTCTTCACTGGCAATGATTCTTGTGCTAATTGGGAAATTTTTTCAAGGTTTTAGAACCATGAATCATTTTTCTGACAATTTTGTATGAGTACAAATAATTGCTAATCGTGTTTGTTTAGATATCGATGATTAATTTGTGACGCGACATATATTTATGATAACTGCAATTTACACGATTCAGTTTACAGCTGTTTGTCATCTTTTTTCCTTTTTAATACCTTTAGGTTGTTACGAGTGCAATATCAATATAAATTTTAGTTTTATCGTTAATTTGCATTATCTCCTTGCAATGGTGTTTGCATCGCACAAATGATCAATAGATCACTACAATCATCTGTTATCTAACTAAATAATCCGTATATTTTATCACCTTACTAATCCCTGCAATTTACAAATCGTTAACGACGTGATATTCGTTTCAACGCGAATCTCGCTATTCTCGCTATTCTACTGCCACGTTACATTTCCCTGCTGTTTCATATTAAATCGTCAGAATCCCAGGAGGAATTTCAATGAAATTATAGCTTGTTTTTGAGAAAATGAACACTAACAACAAGAAGTTAAAAAATTAAATTAAACATAGAATTCAGGAGTGAGTTGACCTTCTGTGAGAACTATTTCAAATATCGAATGAAACTAAAATCTCAAATAATTATTCGTGTTTCCCGTTTAATTTTGTCTCAAACGATTTCCACGATCGAGTTTCCAATTCTTTGAAGTTTCTCTCCTGCGCTGATGATTAGTGGTGCAACAACGTGGAACATTCCTGGGGGTCGGTCTAAAACGATGACGCAGTCTCGGCGCGACGGGGTCCGGCTGTTAGGTCAGCGTAGAGGCATAATTGCGCAATGTTTAATAGTAAACTGCAGGAAACGATAAAACGCGCGACGCCAGTAGGAGTAATGGGTGCAGAATGCAGACGTAACGTGGCAACAGCGCACGGAAATCATTCATTGAGCCAGAGAGCCGCCAACTCGTCGACTGCTGATGCTCCCGGTTGGCCAGCCTGCTGGATAACATCGTGCAAACCTTTGGCCGGGGCTCGATGGTTCCCGGCAACGATGGGAGGGAAAGGACGGTGTAATTCGACGTCTGCGATGCTTCTTCGGATCCTCGAACCGCGAACTCCAGTCGCACACTCAAATGGGATCGTCCGTCTTTTCGTGGACGCTTGTTGCATTGCTAATATTTTTTTTACTGCGAGTGAATGATTCTCTATCGTAGAATTTCGTATTGGAGAGTTCTATGTTGTAAAATTCTCTTATACAGGGAACATATCATCAGGGGATATATCATCGTGGAACTTTCTATTGTAGAATTTGGGAAAATATATATTTAGTGTTGGTTTGTTAATATTCTTCAGCTGCAATCAAACGACTTTTGTATCGAAGAACTTCTGCGTTGTAAAATCTTTTATGGAAAGGTATTTCGTCGCGGAATTTTTGACTTTATAGTTTGAAAAAGTATGGAGGATCGTCCTATCGTAGAATTCGGAGAAATATCGTGGAATTTTTTATTGTAAAATTTTAGAAAGTATCAAGTTGATTTCTTAGTATTCTTTAGACGCAATCGAATAAAAATTTCGATATTCTGCCACCTTTGCAAACCTCCTTTTTAAAATATTGTATGGTTACTTCATATTTGACGATCGCAACTATTGTTGAAATTTTCATTAATGAATATTCTAGATAAGTGTCTGGAGCCTGAAAATTTAGCAACGAGCATCAGTCAGTTTAAGTCCTCGCGTATCTTGAACGGTACATTAAATGATACAGAATCGTGCTCCTGAGATTCGTGTGTTAGCCATGATGTAGTATTCGCGAGCGAAGCAGTATATCGCTTGCGTGGATTGTCTGCGTGATATATGTATATTTCTCTCGGCTTGGTAAGCTTGAAGGCATTTCATTGTATGTTGAAGTTAGGTTAGAAATACGTCACCGGCAATAAATAAATTTCGACATTAAGTCTGCGGTACTCGATCAACGTG
This sequence comes from Bombus vancouverensis nearcticus, assembly GCF_051014615.1. Lineage (NCBI taxonomy): Eukaryota > Metazoa > Arthropoda > Insecta > Hymenoptera > Apidae > Bombus > Bombus vancouverensis. The sequence continues at coordinate 9,565,688 of NC_134913.1, read as the reverse complement.
TATATGTGAACGTATCGATAAAAATTGATAGGTTTAATCTTGTAGCTTATGGAAATGGTGGATCTTAGAAAGAAGTAATGCTGAAAACAGGCAAAACTTTGGATCGACGATTTTACAATCGTTTTATTTCAAAGTATTGTTATTCTTACAATTTGCTAGCTTTTCTCTAAGGTCTAAGTCTGAGAAGTAGGTCATTGAAATTATGGCAGAGAAGTCACGCGTGCAGTTGCATGCCTTCTGTTTCACAAAAGTACCGTAAAGGGATGAATAGTTTCGTTGGCTTGTTTAGCCCGCTACTGGCCTCGTAAATCTGCCGAAATGATCGTAAACCTTCCGTTCTATCTTTCGTCGTACGTTCTTGAACTTGATATCTATATCTACCTGGATTTTATTGTCGGCGTTGCGAGTAGAAAGAAACATCAAGTTTCGTAATCACTTCCTGACGTCAACCATTCGCGTACCTAGCGCAACCATTTTCATGACATTGTGGAAGAGTAAAATATTGTTCGAGTCGAAGATTTATCGATGTCGTTATCGATGTTGGTATATTTGATGGAACAGATACAGTAACACGTCCGAGAGTATAAAATAGAGAACATAAAATGAGTATAGGATCCTGAACGAGATCCGATTCACCTTATCTTCCTACGTGCCTCAAAGTAATTATCGTTTTGGCTCTCGAAGCATATAAACTTTAACATCTGACCGATTTTACAAGCCGTATCATCGATTACCTATTATATAGTACTTTTCCACTGACAGTACGATTTGTACCTAATAATTTTCTTGTCAGGTAATGATAGAATTATAATTGAGATAATTGGTTGTGGTAACGAGGAAGTGAAATAATTGACACGATATAAATGGCAATGAAATAAACATTAAAAGATTAAATTAGAAGTACTTAATAGAAAATAAATGTTTTGTATTAAATTAAATATTTACTGAAAAATAAAAGAAAGTGAAACTGAATGAAAAGCGATTGAAAGAACTCATCATCAATGTTTGAAATCCAACAAAATAATGAAATAGAGGAAAATATCTGTCATAGTTTTTCAACTTTCTGTCGCTTAAAGTTATTCATTCTCATCGTACATTTCTCATTTTATTATATAATACGTGCAATGCGCAACAAACAGGTCGTTCATTGCAAACACACTCGCATTCACAAATACTTCGCAGAAGCTGAAACGCAACATTTAAAAGGTCTTCGCATCGAAATGAAAAGACTAGAATTTTTTTTCTCGAACGGAGTATAATTTCTCTGAAGAGAAGATAAGGCTAAAGAAACCGGAAGTAACTTAATTTTCCGGCTGAGCCACGTATGAATTCGTGAACGTCTAATTACCTTCTTCACGATTGGGAAAGAGAACGAATTCACGAACAAATCTCGAGATTATTTACGAAAATCTGCAATTTTGTAAGTGTAACATTCCCATAGTTAATTCGTTATAAATGATTGATATATGAAATGAAAAATTTGTCGTATTATCCCAAATAACTTTAAAATGATGTTGGAAAGTAGGTATGTGAATAGGAATAAGGAATTTCACAGAAAATATTCACTTTCGTTTCATCCTACTTCCTGATGTTCTGTAGCGTAACAGATGGCGAGGGTGCATTGTTCTTGAGATCTTTGTAACACTTTTGTCTGAGAAACACTTCGTCATTGGTTCATTGGTATTGGAGACTAATTAAAACGCTCGCATAATGCGTGAGCGTTAAGTAATGCATTATTCGAGCTGGATGAACCGTTTTGTTCTTCATATAAAATTCGTGCGCTTAGTAAAAGTATTCTTCGACAATTTTCTTCATCTTCTGAATCCTTTTAAATGATAAAAATTTGAATTCTTTCATCTCCTACAAAGATAAATTAATAACTTTTTCGAATGCACTATAGCAGTATATTTTATGGAAATTCGCCCAATAATCGATAGACAGATTCCTTAAATCCTGAAAAGTATATTGTCTAGCAACATTTATTACACTTTGAATACTACAGATATCAAAGACAATGAATTGGTATTTGAGTTGAAGCTCGTGGTTCCTCATAAAGAAGCCACATAATAACCATCGATTTTGGCCAACCACAACAGGGGATCAGGTATGCCTATAACTAGGTCACGACTCTAACCATCAATCTGTTACCTTGAAGACTGTATATTGTCACGTGTAGTTAATGCATCAAATTCAAACTCGATCACCTCCATGTACCAACAAAACTTCATAAAAATCACATCCCTCATTAAAGTATTCCAACAAAGGAATTACAAAATTCTTGGGACACTTAGAAAAATACCTAAAGCCAATTTGATGAGTAATGTTGCATTTCTTCTTTTCCTTTTATAAATATTTACTTTAAATATACTGCATGTTTGTACTTATCATTATATAAAACCTTAAAGAAATTACCCCAAGATTTTTCTATTGTACTTCATCCGTACCTAATTATCATCTTCAGAAATTAATATCAGCTGTGGTCTTACTATTAGTTACATTTCTGCATTCAACGCGTAATAATTCACTGATTCTCACAAAAGTGACTTCATGTTCAGCGCAGAAGCTTCTCTTATCTGCCTCCACAGATAATAGCCTCCAGCAAGCTGTCAATAAGCATCGATGGAAGCATCGTATTAATAACCGCAACATTTAAAGGTCAACGCAGCTCTGCGTTTTCTCTCACGCGGAAATGCATCTTCAGCCTCAGCAACCTAGATCACAACCCGCGTAATAGAGGTGCTCGTAATCAGCGCCCTTCAACCTGCATCCACTTGCTCTCGCATCTTCTCTTCTTCAGTTTTTCGTGAACAGTGACCGCAAAATGCACATGGAAAGAATTCGAATTTTTCATCCAAAATTGAACAAGTATTGTAGAACCTCCCACAGTAGAATTTAGGAAAATGTCGAATTTGGAAATGTAGATTTTGTCAACGTGGATAAATTTTCAATAATACGGGCTTTCTATTATGAAATATCGCGCTGTAAGATGTTTCATCGTAAGACTTTGCGCTGTGAAATTTCGTCGAAATTATAGAATTTGCGTTTGTGCTATTATTTTATATATAGAATTGCGTTATGAAATATATTTTGTCAAGTGCATCTTCAGCCTTACTTTCATCAGCAGCCTACGTCGCAACCCCCATAATCGAGATGTTAGTACATAATCGCCTTCACCCCTTTTCCACTTCCTCTTGCGCCTTTTCTTCTTCGGTTTTGCGTGAAAGATGACTGGGAGGATGTCCATGGAAAAACGCGGGATGAGTTGAGTCCGGGAAACCCCGCTCATAGAAGATTCATCGTCTAATTTCGCGGGCTTGTGTGCCCGGAAAAGGCGTCTTCTTCCTGGAGAAGCGTCGACCTGGTCGTTCCTATTCGGGAAGCGCGGAGATCTGTGATCGTGGCTGCTTTTTCACGTAGCCGCGGGCTTCGTTTAGTCTGACGAACTAGCCGTTGAACGAACGAAAGAACCCGAGGCAAGGAACTTTCTACACCCGGGGGATTTCCTCGTCAAAAGAGTTCAGCCAGAGTAGGAAGTCGATGTTCCGGATGTCGACGCCACAAGACTATTTTACGATTCCATGAGGTTGACACGAATGGACGATCGGAAGTTTCAGGGCTCTCGATGTATTTATTTTGTTCCTCTTTCGTTGAATATTTAGTTCTTCACCAGTTTATTAGAAAATTTGTTGCCTCGTCTGGCCAGTGATCGTGAATTCTTTATTGGATTGGCTCTTCGCTTCTTTGAGGTTTAGGGAGAGATTGGAGTAGAATATTTACCCGTTTCCTGAAAGAGATAAATAAAGTTCATTCAGGAGTTTGGAGTGTGTGAAAACGTAGGTTTATCGATCAGAGTATTCTATTTTTGGCTATGCCTGTTCGAATTGAGAAGTTGTATTTTATATTAGATGCGTGATAGAGAGCAGTTGCTTTTTTCAAGAATAAATTAGATTAAAATAATATGTTTAATACCTTGAACTTTTTGTCTTTGAATTTATTTTAAGCCAAACGTGTCTGTTTGGACTATTTAGTTTTTTGGTAGGCGCAACCAGGTATTATGTAACAAACAAAAATTTCAATTTCTATTAAGTTTATTTGTGATAATATGGAAACTTTAATTTATTTTTAACATATGTACGATGTGATGATATAGTACACGAATCTCTGAATATAGTAACCAAATGTTTCAAATATCGTGGCGAATATAGCACGTTAAAATTGAGTTTGATACTTTTCGAGAAAATCGAATTTGAATATTTATAAAGTGTATATACATTCGAGAGAATTAACTCGATGTTTTTTAAACAGTGTCTACATTTCCGCGTACTATTACCAACAAATTCGATATCAAAATAACTAAATATATTAATACTTTACATTTATATTTATAAATATACTAAAATTAATATGATAGATAACTTGAATTAAATTCGTGGATCTAATTATATATCTCGTACCGAATAAAGGCACACGAAGAACTCAGTTTCTCTGCCAGCTGTTGGCATAGGTACCTAACGATTCTCAAAGTAGATTTCCTTGTAAACGAAGATTGTCACGAAAAGATCTTCTTCAAAGTCTTCTTCCACATTAATCTACATATCTTCTTCATCATTCACGAAACTTAGCTCACTTCCTTCATTCAGAAACATGTCACACACACATTACCCGTCATATTTTTTCCAAGAATTTTCAAACTGAACTCGCGGAGCTCGAAGCCAAGAATTCTCTGGTTGACATAGAACCAGTTTGCCTGGTTTAATATTAGAACTTTTCAAAAGCTTCGCGTGCCTGAGTCATCGAGAGTGAAAAAGTAAGCAGAGATCAACACTCGGGGGCTAATAATTTCATTCATGAAATTTGAAGGTGGTAGTTAAAATGGTCGATGTCAAAAAATGCGTCTTTAACGCATCTTGAAAATTTGCTCAACGTCGCGGTGGATCGATTAATCTTCGTAGCCTCGCGAGATCGCCAGGCCACGTCTTTCCCGTGGAATGTCAAGGCTGGTTCTTCTAGAGGCGAACATAAATTCGTACGTGGAACGATAAACACACACGGTTGCTATCGTGGCATCAATGGAGACACGTTCACGGCCAGATGAGATCATCAATCTTAAGATCGTATTTGAAACACGAACGATTTGTTTGCAAGCTTTTTTACTAGCTTTTTGTCTAGCTTTTTACTAACTTTTCTTCGGTCGATTGTTTTCTCGTAAATTATTCGTGTTTTCGATAAAAGAATTTACCTAATCTACGCGTCGATCCTTTTCGTAGAGATTGATGTTATATTTCAGTTAGATTTAAATTGCTACATTCATAGCTTCTTTATACAATACTTATTCATCGTTTGAAATGTCTGATGAATATTTAGGTGTTTACACATTTAGTATTCATTAAAATGCAAAATTGGAAGACACTGTGCTGACAGTTAGATATTAATGAGACATATGCAGCGGTGTTTATTTCTGCACATTGCATAGCGACTCAGAAATGATTGACAAGGATGACAGAATATTTTTGATCATTTGTTATAATATTATGAAATTTATTGTTTAAATTTATGCATGTACGAATTTCTCGTCTGTAATTTTTAGGTGCTATTTTACATATTAGTTATTCTACTGTTTTATTTTATCATCATATTATTGCATCAATGGTTAATTATCAATTCGTTATAAGTAAAGAAGAATTTGGTCATACTACATGCATATAAAATAGGTTATTGGATACATTAAATTATTGTTATTTGTTATTCTAATGTTTCTATTACATCTACCCTAATATGTCCATCTATTACATTTTCCTCGTTATGATAATTATAATAGTTTCTCGGTAAAACAGTTACTCTACAAACAATTTCTCCTTTTCAGTCTCAAGTTTGAAATTGGCTCTCGAGCATCATAATCGAAAATAATTTGGAATCATACCGGAAAATTCATGTCCGTAAGAATTTATTTAGGATCGGTTTTAAGATGATGGCAACGCGAAGCTATTTGCGGGGGCGTCTGACAATCCGCAGAGGGCGAACATCATTCGTGGCGGTGTTATTTTCAACGATGTTCGATATCGATCATCGGCCTCCACTTACACTAGGACGAGTCACCCGTAATTTTCCATGCACCCTTCTATCAGACAACGACAACGCAGCCACACGGTGGCAAGCTGTCTCTGGCAGGTGCCTGGATGTAGCCAACTCCTGTTCCAAGTCTTTCAAAGTAAGCAAGGGAAACGTCTCTTGAATGAAAGAATAATTTCGTGGGTCAAGACATGGCGCCATGTTTTTCTTTCTTGGAAGGGAACAGACTATGGGATACGTGCGTAGGATTTTATTACTCACGACAGATTGTTTGAATCTTCGATAAAATATGTCGCGTGACGTTCGTGTATACGATAATAGTAGACAGGATACAACAAAAACTTCATTATATTCTCAACCAAGATAAATTCACATATATTCGTAATTCTATGTTTTTTGCTAGCAAAAGACTCTACTCTGTTAGGATGAGTGGTCGATTTTCTACTTTTCGTGTTCAATATTCTCTCAATAATGACTTTTATGTAATTTGTATAGTATCGTTAGACTGACATTTATGCAAATTCGTATTTTTATGAATACGACTAAAGAGATCGAACTCAAGCACAAATATAAATATTTCTTTCTACGAATATAAATATATAGATATTTTACATAATTGTGCATTCTACATGCGTTATAATATTATACGTGTGCACCTGTAAATTTCTCATAAATGTATCATTATCCACGGTTTAACCATCAACTACAAAATTCCATATTTCATCCTCGAGCGGGGCGAGTTGAATCGAGGATCCACGAACGAGCGATCAAAGTGTAGCTCGGAAAGTTATACGAAACGTTGTCGTTCCTCCAGCGACATTTGTTAATACGGTAACACGGGCAAGTCGGCCACGCTGTTCCTTCCATACTCTTTGTACATCGACAACCGTGGACGAGAGAGAGTTTCCGGGACGACCAGGTGAACACCGCCTCAGTCCCAGGAGCAGCTTGACGCCACCGCTGAAGGGAGAGTTAATTTTAGTTGTGATACTCGCCGGTTATTGAACCGGAGCAGGAAAAGGGGTGACTTGAGCGCGCGGACGTAAACTCTCTGATCGATGCTCCTGAATACAGCAGCGGTTCGCCTCTGCAACCGAGGGGACCATACGTTTATGGTGATCTGAAACCCTAGCAACCTGGATGATGCATGGACTGACCATCGTTCCTCTTTGGGATATTATGCTGATGTGGTCGTGTGTCGAGGATCGGAGGGGTTGATGCCAATGTTGCATGGTATCGGAGGACTTTTGTGCGAAAGTGAGCTCGAAACAGAGGGTGCAAAATTTTGCTGTTGCAAATTACAGACCGTTATTTTGGATTTTAGATTATTATACGTCGGTATTTATTATTTTAATATAATTACGGTTTAGATACATTTTTGCATATTTATTGCTTTTACATATTTCTATTTGACTTTGTAATAATTAAACGACAATATTGTCATATCGATGCTTAAAAAATGAGAGAATCGATATAATACGAAGGATTTTAGTAGCTATAGATCGACACTCTTGCAAACACTATTATTTTCTTACTATCGTCAGAAAATGTTCCTCTTTTATCTATTTCGAATCTCCGCCATGTGTATGTATCATTTATTGCCACAACTGTTTTAACTAATTGCAACGAGACTTTCATTCTCTACCTTCTGAATTAGAAATTTTTCATCACACACAAGAGGAACATGTATTTACCATGAAACCTATGAAATTTTAACGAACACTCAACTAATCATCCTTCTTCGCTGTCTTTTCACAAAACAAGCATCCGTACGGAATATTCGTGATATATGTCATTTATCCAGAGAGTCATCAAAGATCTCTCGTAGTTTTCATTATTCGATTTAGCATTCGGTTTTCGTTTCGTAGCTTGCTAGATGAAACAGTAGAGACTTCTTGGTATCGACGTGCACGCTCGTGCACAATAATTCCCCGTGAAAAGGTTGTCGCGGCTAACTCCGTCTATTAATGCCTCGTTGATGATGTTAGTCATCCTTTGACGACGGCGTGTCGACGTCGAAGCTTTTTCACGCGTGAAGGAGTCATCGTTTGCGTCATCCGTCTGGAGATCGACACAATCGACGAGCGTGTTGCAATTACCGTGGCAAGGTGTCTCGATACGTTTCGAGAGAAATAAATTCCCCTCGGGAAACAGGTTCCAGACGTTCCACTTGCTCACGGTCAGGGAACAATCCATAAATTTGTACGGTTATTCGTACCCCGGCCTGTTTGTCAGTCGTATAAACCGCTGGAAATTTACTTTGTTCGTATTCGTTATTGAAAACGAAATTGCAAGATGCGATGGAGAAAATTGAATGCTTTACTGCTTGGAGTACTTGTGCTCTCTTTTAGCATTTTATTACGTTTGCTTTGGAGTTCTTAGAATATGAAGTAGATGTTGATAGACTTTCAATTTTTGTACATTTTCGTGGCTAGATGTTTAGATCGTGTTTCATTCTTCTATATTGTTAAATAAATTTTTCATCATAAAGTGTACGATTGTTCATTCATGTAGATTGTTTTAGGCTACAGTGGTGCAAGGGTTAGATGATAGATTATAGTTTAGAATAAATATATATTAATATTTTTTATTAAAGAAGTAGAAAGAAATTGCGTTTCTTTTCATTACCAGTATTATGTATAAGTTTCATAAGAAAATTTCACGATTCAGACACGTGTATAAAGAAATAAAGTTAACGAAATGAAAAAGTCGTGAAGTATTTGCACTGAAGCTAACGAACAATTAAATAGATTGAAATATCCTGATTCTAAAAACATGAAAGTAAGAAAGGTTATGACATTCCCTCTCGTTCTTCTCTTTTAATGCCGCCGTGTTTTACCCTATCTTCTAATTGTACTCATTAAGCGTGCATTAACGAGTTCCGTTCTCGGCGAGAACGAAAGCTCTTCGTTCGTACCTGACGCAAGGAAAAAGCACGAATGCACATTTCTCTGTCTTTTAATCATCTTTCTGAATATGTATTTCTGATTGGAACTCCTGGGAAAATATCGGAAACCATTGGCTGCGTTGAAACGTCTGAATTATTAAAAGTTGGTTGTATTTAACGAGAAGAAGGATTATTATGGTAGAGGAAACTTTCGTCTCTTCGTTCGAAGTGGAAGATCTTCTTTTGCAATTTATAACGCGTTCGTTTTATCCTCAAAGTACCTCTTATGACGCTTCTCGCTTCTAGCGAAAGAGGAAGACAAAGTGATTACTGAAATAGAATGAATTATTACGTCACAGCTTCCTCAAAAATATCCTTTTGTCTTTCCTCCTACGTAGAATAAACTGATAAAAATAAGATACTACCTCAGGTATATCTTGTGAATATCGATTATCCTCTGGTGAAATCATTTGCAAGACTGCGCTTAAATATACTTTTCCTATGTACTTATAGCCTCAGAAAAAATATTTTCTGTTAAAAACGATAGCTTCCGAGCATCGTCGTGAAATATTATCATATGATGATTGAAAACATAAAAAATTCTGGACACAATTAACAATCAGCACGTACATTGATTCTAATGAAATTTACGTAAGAAGCAGTTCTGTGAAAAATTAATTTACGCAGTTGTACTGGCAATCGTTCTTATTGAAAATTCTTATTAAAATTCTTGTTAAAAATTGGAATTTATTTGTTAACCTTTCCTAGCAAAACTCTAAACTAATTTTTCATACAAATTTGTATATATGAGCTATACACCAAAATAATCATTTTTTATTACATAAGAGTAATTATTGCTGATATAATAAAATTTCAATGAACATAAAATATTTCTTAAAATGTTTCTTACAAGAAATATTAGTTTTAAACTAAAACAAAGAATATCCATCGATTATCTCGTTTAATCTTCACGGGTTGAATTTTTATGTAATTCGAAGGAGCTAGCCAGTATCGGTTTTTTTCGCAGTGCAATTACAGAGAGAATCGTGGTGGCCATCGGCGTGAATTCTTCCATGTGATCGTTTGCAACGAGGATTCGTTTCCTCTTTCGAGAGATGCCGGATAGGAGCGTCCTAATTGTGCCAAGTTTCTTTTCTACCGTCTTCTCCAGCTTTTATTCTCGTTTCTTACCGCCACGTCGTCTTCACCAGACTCACCTAGCCGACCTTCTACGTTTATTGTCTTTGTTCGTCGAGGTTGCCTCTAATTGCAAGATTACCGCGCTACTATGATCAAGTTCTTAAAAACTGACTGGTTAAACCTGTTAGTCGAACTCAAACGAAATTTTTAATAACATGATGAAAATTACATGAACTTTACAGCTGTATAGAAGCAAATATCTTTTAGAGTCTAAAAAATAAACTCCCGATGGATCTTCTGCCCTTTTAATGAAACAAGTATCCTTCTTCTGATGTTTGAATTTAATTTCTGTATCTATTTTCTATCAAGCCGTTCGTTTCTGTAGAAAGTTTTTTAAACTTGTAGAAAATATGAAAGAATTGTTATTGTTATGCAATAAGTATGATTTCTCATTTGAATTATATGCTAATCTCTTAATACATGAAAAATCCGTCTCTCGGTTGATAAACGAAAACTACTTGCAGACATGTCAAATTCGAGGAATAACAGTGTAATATTTTATTTGCAAATAGTATAGTATAGTCGTGTCATATTTCTAAAAAACGATGTATTTTCATAAGACGGCATTTAAGTGAATTAATTCTACGTCGAGTATTAAAAATATGCGTATCTTTATTACATAAGACTGTTGCAATTAAGATGATTAAATATGAAAGTGGGCGAAAGACGGGCTCGACATTTTAATTTGCTTTTCCTTCGCATTAACATTTCAATTGAAATCTTACGAAATCAAAGTAGATAGAAATATCGGATCGAAATGTAAACGAAGAATTAGCACAAAGGTATAAGAACGAAGAAATCATTTCAATTTACTTTCTTCATTTTAAAATTCAGACTTCAAGCCTTACGAAATCAAAGCAGTTGAAGATATGAAATCCAAACATAGACAGAGAAAATGTATGGAAGAAAGAGAAAGGAGAAACCGTTTTAATTTCTTTTTTCATTTTCAAATCTCACAATATCGAATCTATCAAATCTAAATTGAAAAAATATGGACGAAAGATAGATATTCAAATATATAGAAAAATATATAGAAACTCGACATTTCGATTTATTCCTTTTATATTAAAATCTAAATTTCTCGACAAAAAAAAAAAAGACCAGAGGAAAAATAGAAGCATTTCGTTTTCTTTGATACAACTCGCAGATAGATCCATTTAGTTGACTAATGTATTGCTTCCATCCTGGCGTCTGGTACGTTCGCCGGAGGCATTGTTTCCAACGAGATTCCACGAGATTTTCTCTCGGTGCTCGACTTTCGCCGGTCGTTCTACTTCGCGGACACGGTCGCCGTTATACGCGAGGCGACAATTATGTGATTATATTACTCAACCACGTAACGCATATCGAGAAAGTCGAGAAGCAACGGGGCTCGTTTAATTAACATACAGGTATATCCCGGCTCCCCTGTTCCGCCGCGAGAAGCGTTAACCGGTTACGAAAGTGAATATCTTCTACCGTTTGCTAATTTGCGGCGACACGAAATACGATTCTTTCCGTATTCCATTTCATTCTGCACTCTGTTGTATTGTGAGACTGCTGCGGGAGTAAATTCCATTCCGCTCGTGCTATATTTTGGAATTTTCTTTTCCGATTTCGTTATACTATTGAGAATTACATTATTCAAAAAATATTATTAAAACTAACGATATAATAGAAAAAAATTAATATTAATAATTTTCATCGTTGTGGAATATATGAATTCACAGACCAATTTATAACGATTATAAAATTAGCTAGTCGTCATTTGTACTTTGTAGTAGCTCGCAGAAATATTCGTATATGTAGATTATCGTAGAAAATTTGTATGTGTGTGTTATGCGTGTTATATGAAACATTTTGATATCTCATTAACACTATAATGAGACGCGACAGCTAAGATTGTATTGACAAGATACGTAAAAATACTTAGCGAGAGAAAGTTATAATTAGTAAAAAATTAGTACACGGTATATATAGTCACCTTAAGTATAAATCGTTAGCAAAGCAAAACGTGTCAACGATTGCCTGTTTAAATACTTTCGTGATCTCTGCCAAATATATACTTGTACTGAATATTTTGCAACTTCCATATACATCTTCGCACTTGCTTAAAATTTGACCAATGATTATCGAGTGTCATTAGAATACTAATGAAATTTCAAGATATGTTTCATACAATACACGTAATACGTTCATAAAAGATGTCAACAAGCATACACGCGAATACTTTCGCGATTATATTACATTTTCGAGTCGATCGAAAATTGTCATTTCCCACATACGTGTGTGATAGGGTTAAGTTAATCTCACACCGAATGAGAACGAGCCAGGTTCCCGTGAAGTGATATTTCATAAAATTTTCTGTTTGCGCGGGAACGTTCCGGAAGAGCGGTAAGGAAGGATCGGGGAACCAGCAAATCAACCGGCCGTCTCGGATTGTCTCCCGTTTCCCCGGGAAATTCAATATTCCGTACCTCGCCATTCGATATCTTTCGATTCGTTCGAGCGGCACGAGTCCACGGGATTCCTATCGTACTTGCGAAATGAAGTTTAGAATTCTTTCGATATCGTAAATAGGATACCGCCGTTTCCTAAGAAACTTATTTAAGATGTTACGTCCGTTGGTACAGTGAAACCAAGGGACGATTGGTTTAAAAAGAGACGAGGAATTTGCAAAACTGAAACGACGGAAGCGTTATCCTGGATTATAGACTGCTGATCGAGTGCCAAGTATGGTTAGAAAAACCTTATAGGAAGTCGTTGATGTCCAGTATCGACCTCCTTTGAAGAAGAAAATTGTTATTCCATGTAAATGTCCTTTTTCATTTATTGCATGTTTCTTTCCTTTTCTTTTTAATTCGAGCTTGTTGGCTTTTTTAATTAAATGATTATTTTTTAATGTTATGAATTTATATGGGGTGTCTTTGATTTTTTTAGTTAAGTTACGCAAGTATAATTTACAAGTGAAAACGTGGAAAAAATGTTATATGAAATTTTTGCTGCAGATAATTTATCACAAAAATAAATATAAAAGTTGAAATATTAATTTCTTAGAAGTTGAACTCTCGAACTATGTTTTTCGATAATTTCAAAATTTCATTCTCATAAGATTATATATTATAAGAAATGTCATGGTAAGTGGATTTTAAAAATAACGGTTTGACATCATCTTCTTCCCACTGTCCAATTTATAAAATTAAAGTAGAAACTTTATGTATGTGGTAATAAATTCAGTATTACAGAATACGAAAAATCGATCGTGCGCAGTTTATGAAATTTCGTATGGCATTCTTTGTCATTTTCGTCAGCAGATTACTCTTACAGTTTGACAGGTAATTTTGTGAAACATCCTGTATATTTTTATTTTCATTTTTCCTGTTAGCGATGAAATGAAGTAAATTGAAGGAGAAATCATTTTTTGCACTTGGTAGCTTTTATGTCACTTTTACTTTTTTTCGTTTTTAAAGTTCGGCCTTTCTCTTGTGCCTTAACTCAGGTGTACATTTTTATTGTAGTTCTTTGTGTTTGTGATGAAATGCAGTAAATTAAGGTCGAAGGCTGCTAGACCTTTCGTTGGCCAACTGCTTTAACCAGTTAAGTTATCCAAGACGGCCATGAATTCTTTCTGCTCGTGCTTAAATATCTGAAATAGCTGTCGCCTACAGCTTTGCCAATCTGATAAATAGAGTGACGTGGCTGAGAGGAAAATTCAGAATTAAGAATGACAGCCAGTAAAGGCATTAGGATAATTTCATTTCTGAGTACCGTGGAGTAAAGAGAAATCCATTTACTATAAATTATTCTAAGTGCGATAGTTTAAACATATACAATATTTTTTAGTTACATTCTCTATCGTAGAATGAATATATAATAAGTACCGTCAATAACAGATCATCGATCAAGTGAAGTAACGAATGTAAGAAACACGTATCCTTTATACAAATAGAAAGTTTGCCTACAGTACAAAAAGTGTGTTAGGTATTACAGTGGAAAATTATTTTTATTAAATTTCGGATAAAAATTTCATAATGTAAGTTATAAGTTAATATGTGAATTGCATGCTTATTATTAGTCTCATAAATTATATCATTAATTTGTATCAACAATGATAAAATCCTTATATTTTAAAGTACTTTATCCAGTACGCGAAACTAAAAATTCGATCATTTTCTAAAATTCTTCATTTAACGTATGTGATAAACGTTAAATAAAATACAAAAAAGAACGTAAGATAAAGATCAATATATTGGATATAAAGCGTAATGATTAAATAAAAATGAATGGTTTATGAAGGAAGACACTGGTTGAAGTGTTACTCCATGCTTAGGAACGTAGCAGTCAGCCCACGCAACTATTACGCTAATAAAGCTTCTCTAATTAAGGGTTAACATATTTCGAGAGTTCAACGTGCTCCCTCGTCACAGTGAATTTTCTCTCGCCAATATCCTCGACATTTCTGCTTTATTTCTTACGATACAAGTTTCACATCGCCTTAAAACCACAAGAAATTTCTCTTCCACATACAAATTTTGCGATTCTCTACACTCTACGATCTACGAAGCTTGCCTATGGTGTTGTTCTCATGATTTATCAGACTGATACTCGTATCTAATCCGAATTGCCTTGGAATATTTACCGATTAGTTGATAATTTATGCTCGCATTTAGGAATCTCTAAATTGTTTGCTTAATAAAAGAAAAATTAGATTTATCAGTTTGTAATTTGGTATCTGACTAACTGATAAATGTTTCGAAATTAAATAATTTTTATCTGTTTTTTCTTACGTTCGTTGAATCTAAAACTGTTATTCTGTCAACATAAATTTTGTATTTTCCTTTATTATATCGTAATCTGTTATTTGTATTTTAATCTTTTGAAGAATGTTAACGCTACATACATAGGTATATTACATTCAGTTTTTCTTTAAATTTAAATTTAATTTCAAATGATGCAATAAATATTAATACGAGTAAATATACCTGCGTGTATAAAATTTGTTTATGCATAGTGAAGCTTAACAATAAGCCCAATGATATTATATTTATAGATTATTTATCTTAGTAAGTGAAAGATAATTATTCTCTTCTCGTCTGAATAAATTCGTCCCTAAAGAGGAACATTCTGACTTTAATAAATTCGTCCCTGAAGTGAGACATTTTAGTTTTAATATATTCATCCCTTGAATCATGCAAACTCTTTATATACATTATCCTTTCCGTTCCGGATGTAGCAAATATGCATCGTTGAAATGTTAATTGAAATTAATAAAGAGATCATCTTATGACATTACATAGAGATAAATAATTTTGTATGATTAATTTTAAACATAGAATGGTTCCACTAATCTTCAAATTATTAATAATTTGACTTGGGACGTTAGTTAAAATTATTAAACTTTGAAATCACGTCATATCATTCTACACTGTCAGAGCAAAATGGCTTCGAATGACCAATTAAGTTCAATTAAGTTCTTATCAACTTTAATTATTATAATTGTACTTTATATCCTAGCGTTCTAGAATTCCACAGTTTTATATAATATTCTACTATTTTCTGATAAAACGTTATTCATCAACGACGAAAACTATTTCTCGTCCACATCTTACCTAAATACCATGAAATTGTCGCGAAGAAGTTAGAAGTCTCCGTCTCGCTGGAACTAGTGGAACCGTGAAATACGACGTTCAGCGTCTCGCAAATGTTCGCTGGAAAACTATTTGCATGCAATCCACGAGAGGTACTCGCTTCTTGAAGATTAGTAGTCCCCGCTGAGAATTCTGGCCGCTTCCTCTTCCGGAATTTCAAGGCAGCCATAAATAATCCCAGATGCAGGAATCACGGGCCAAATGCGAGAAAGTGCGAACGGGCCGCGTAAATATTTGCCCAGGTTCCCTGATGGTCTCAGTGCTGCTCCGTAATTTTCGAGGACTGGCTCGGAAGGCTCGCGAGACGGATCGTTTACTAATTTGTCGTTGAAACACGTTCTGTGAATGGTGTCTTAGTTAATTAATTCTTGCGTCAACGAATGTCTCATGGAATGGAATAGTGTATGGAGGTTGCATGTCTCTAGGAGCTAAGATCTTCATTTTCAAAGTTTCATTACTGAATAGTGAAGGATGTTTAGACATAGATTTTCATTGGATAGATAAATTTTGTTATTTCGCGTTTGGTTATCCTGTTCTAGTTAATCTTGGAATACCCCCTTGATGTTTCTTCTCTGTGATTCTTGTTATTTCATGTTTGATTGATTTTCTGTAATTAATTCTAAAATACTTTAAGGGGTCTAAATAGAGACGCGAGAAGGTTGATAAGCTTACGATAAAGGGACGTGGACTTGTATTGTATTTTGAGAGTGATTAAATTCTTAAACCTCCCGGGGGGAAACTGGTCGAGCTTAAAATATCTTTATTGACTCAAAGACTCGTTGAAAAAGTCTTTCCTCTAAAATTTTGGTTCGCCGCAGTTCCGTTTGACATGAAGCACGTTTCAACGTTGTAACTTTTTCCCTGTACCAGCTTTTTTCAACAAACTTTTCCGAACTACCAGAAAAATCTATCCCGGACGAACTAAACGCTAGCTCGTTTTTTCTCATTTACCTTCCAGCCCATTTCAGTGTTTCGAATCACGTCGTTGGTACGATTACTCGTTTCATTCGAAGGGTTGTAAGGGTCGGAAAACAATAAAAAACGAAACTCCTGACAAAGTTACTCGACGAAAAGGGAAAATGGGAGGAAGTGGTCGAGAGTTCTGTTACACGTTGCTTCTATTTCTGTTCTTCGAGATTACTCATGGAACTTAAACAGCATGAAGGAACCAACGTCGCACGGCTTCCACACGAGTTTTTAACGATACTTTTGAACACGTTTCTTCAACACGTCTCGACGAAAAGCTAGGTCCAGCCTGGACGTTGTTCAATGGATCGATCGCCCTGAAATTTTTCTTGACAGCTGCTAGAAAAAGACGTTGCCTTCCTCTAGGCTTACGTGTTTCGATGGAGAATTTCGTCGATATACGATGCTGCTTACGATAGGATACATGAAACAATCGCGTGTGTAATCATTTTTCGCAGACCGTAAGTCGTGTTAATTAACGCTAGACGTTAATAATATAAGCACACTTGTGCATACTTAGAGATTTTAACAAGATATAATTTAAATATATTTTCTTTATTAAATATAATTTAACATTATTCTGTTTCGTTGCCACGTTGGTTCTATCTCAATATCGGAATCGGTTTCAACCTGGGACCTGGGCGAAATCCTATTTGCGATTGAAATTTGATTAGTTTGCGCGGTCATACACGAAATTTCGAGACGTAACGGAGCATCGTTTCGTTCAGCGAAGTTTCTGGTTTAGTGTCTTCTCTCGGGTATCTGCCTCGTCAATCACTGTACAAATTTTATTTGTATCTACGCGATAGAGAATAGCCAATATCAGCGACGCAATGAAGCGTCTTATGGCAACGATTCTGATGTTCCGTTTGCCTTATAATACTCGACACGCTGTGAGCTGTTGCAATTTCGAAATCGATAAAATAAATACGTTATCGTCGTCGAAGGCATCGCGAATGCCCATTTTAAATTACCATTTAGTATTCGTAACTGTCAATAATTCTGGTTACGATTCGTGGTAAATTGAATTCGATACTTTTAGAAATTGAAATAATTTGGACATAAAATCTTTTTTTAATCTGTTTTTACAAGTACCATTTTATAAATACTATTTTATAAGAGCTATTTTATAAATATCATTTTATTAAAAAGACAGCAATGCATATATGTAATACGAAGTACGAGAATCCTTTTTCAATTCGAATCAAATATCTCCAACTGTTTTCTTCAATTGTCAAAATAAATAAATTGCTAGTACAAACAGAAGATTTGCTACCTTTATGAAACGCTGATTTGAGAGCTAAGTATAAGTTCAAGTATAAAAAGCAAGAATTCATGTTGCCGTAAATCCCAACCGTGCAGAAGATTTCACTATTCCAAGCGATGGAATCGATCTACCAGACGTTCGCTAGGAATGGAACATTCGTAGCGTTCGTATCATCGATGTCGCGTCGATGTCATTGCCTACGTTCTCCACGTGGCACCAGGCTGACATCGTTTCCATGAACTTTCGAAATCGTTCGCTGATGTAGAGTTGCGATTTTACGGTTGTTCGTTCCCTTCTGCTCGTTGCAAAAGTAACGGATCTATGCGTTATTCGGATGGCCGTGACGCCGTTAGTTCGCTTCGTTCGTGTAACTGTTTGCATTTTTCGGATACCCGCGTCGATGGGGCAGGCAAAAATCGCAGTAAGAGGATTAACCGGAACAATGCTCGTCTGACTGCCCTTCATTCCCTTCCAATCATTTCCTTTCTTTGCTTACTCGCTGTAAAATAGATTCTCTCTGCTGCTACCGCGTTGACTAATGGGAATTTTTTTCAAGTTTCTCTTTTACATTCAAATCAAGTTACATTCGTCATCAAGTTGACTCAAAAGATTAGACTATTTGTGATAATGAGGTTTGATTGTTGAAAGTTCATTGTAGAAGGTTTTTGCAGATTTTATGAATTCTTACGTCCTTTTTAGATTTTTTTTTAGACATTTTGCAGATTGTATATATATTTGTATATGCATATTGTATTATGTGCGTGCCATATATTGTTTAAACAGATAAATATTTATACTTATATATATGCGTGTGTATGTGTGTATGTACAAAGACCGAGATGAAAGATTTCAATAAAATTCGGAATGTAACCAAGAGGTACTTAAATAAATTATCACAGAATCCTCAACAAGGGGATTTCTCGCCGTTTCTACAGCATCTATGACTCACTATGCGCGGACAAGAAGTGACTCTAGCAAAAAGGTAAAGATACCTTTCCCTCGATGTTTATACGAACGTGTTCGCGTCTATCCTATGGAACAAGCATTGTTACACCGTTGCAATTTCTCATACGAACTCGTATAAGCGTGGTTCGACCACGATCGTTTCTCTCATAGCCGGAAGACGGTTCGCGGTGCATTCCACCGCATTGTTCTCCGGTGGAGTCACGGGGTAATTTAGAGCGATCGTTGCTGTTGCTGCCGCCGTTTCTGTTCCTGTTCGCCACCGATGCTCGTCTTCTTCGGTAATAGACGTTCTTCCATTTTCTTCGCTATTGTCAGAGACTTAATAGTGCTCAATTTCTCCGCTAGCTCCTTCTCCTGCTTCGATTTCGAGTCTCCAGGCGATTCATCCTGTGTTCCGGAGGCTTTGCAATTTTTCCTCTGATCGAAGAGGATTTTCGCGAAGTTTGGAAGAATCGCGCAGTGTTGAAAAGTAGGTTAGCGAAGTTAGAAACTAGGTTGGCGAACATTGGAAGACGGTCTGAGATATTTATGGCATATTATTTTGCAATATTTACGGCGGTCAAAGGAAGTTTTTGAAAGTTTGGAAGACTAATAGAGAAATTGTTGAACAATGAATTGCCAGTATCGGGAAATGGATTTATGAGAATCGGTGGCTCGAGATATTGATAAGATACTGTTTGACAATTTTTCGAGCGCTAGATAATTTTTGAACGTCTGGAAATGTGACGAGTTGTTGCAATATGAATTTCCAAAATTGGAAAATAGTTCGATGTATTAATGAGATATGATTTTGCGATTCTCCGAGCAGTCGAAGCAGTTTTTAAAAGTCTAGAGAGACTGTAAAAGACGATTAATTTGAAACTAGATTAACACTATTAGGAAATAAATTGACGAATGCCGAAAGTTGGCTTAAAGCATCAATGAGATATTTAACGAAGTATTTATTGGAAATGATAAACCATGTGTCATCAGTTTCATAGTTTCATCGTCAGTGGGTTGATAAGTATTTCTGTATTCTTTGTTCATTACAATTCGAAGTGACTCAGAGATTTATGTAAATGCATCCCGTGAGGATTGCATGATCGTAGTTTTTACATAAGGATGAGAATAGGCACAAGATAATTAGGAACTGGATATAATATTAACTATACGTGAAAATAAGATTTATCGAGCCTTCTCAAGAAGTGATGTTCTCAGAAGTTTTATACGTTACAACGTTATTCAACATTGATACGTCACATAAAATTTCCCTATTTTTTCTTTTAAAATTACTAATACATCTGAAAGATACCGTTTAGCTTTCGCAATGATGACACAGCACGAAATTTCCCACAAATGTATAAAAATCCGCGGTCTAGTCGTGACTCTAATTAACATACGATTCGATTATGAACAACTGAAACATGAGTATACATTTCTAGGCCACCTTATATTTTACAGAGCTGATATTCCTCCTTTGGAACAGAATAACAGGCTCCACGAGCACGTCGAACATGTGGTTTAATAATTTCAGCCAGACGCTCGGAGACACTTCTCGAATAACGGTCGGCGCGTTATGCTTTCGTGCTTTTACTCTAACGAAGCAATTTGGTTGTACAGATCGATCCACTGACGGTACTGCTCTCCAAATATCCACGTTCTAATTTTAAATTTAATTCTTGAAAGGAGCACAGAAGACTCTAAATAATTAGAAATTTAACTAACGAAAGATTATATCAATGTTCATTGGATGGAAGTTCGATATTTCTAATTAAAGGCTGTTACTAATTACCAAGAACACGAGATAGTGTTCACGGACACGGTTCGCGATGACATGGTGGCGTGAAAAGAACACCGTAGGAAGATCGATGATCGGCTGGTACGAGCTGTTGTACCTGTCCACGCTTACGTAACCGAGCCAGGAATGTATATTCCGCATTCCATTAACACGAACTGCACGCCTCGCGCTTTTACATTATACCTGGCCTGTTGTTGGCTGACTGGTTCTCCGACGGTCGATCTCAAGGCAAGTCCAACAAAGTAAATGATCTTCCTGGAATCTTCGTGGAGGCTGCCAAGTATTTACTAAGAGGATCTGTCATCTGGTAGTTCAAATGTCGCGATGGAAATTATGATAATCTTCTTCTTTTTAACGAAATGTTGACATTTTTAAATTTGTGCTTTTCAATTTCTATGCGAAAGTGAACCATTGGCTGTTTAATATATTTGTATCGTGATTGTGAACATCAGGACTTCTGTTTTTTGATCTATATGAAAATGGATTATTTTGTTTCTGGATTATCGATACTGTGTTTGCGAAAGGATTACTTTGAAATTTGTTACAGGATTATTCCTTTGTGGATTTACTCCTTTCGTGCTTAGTGAAAATACGCGAAAGCGGATTTGGATTATTTTGTCGGTGGAATTTTTCGAGACTTACGACGATAGTGAATTTAATTTTATTATATGGACTTTTTTGAATATTCTTCTTAACTTTTCTTTATCAATAACGCGCATAAAGGTAAATAAAAATCAATCTATTCTTACAAATTACTTTTTTAAAGACTTTTTAGACCTTTAAATCGTTTCGATTCATCGATAAGATTCAGCTTGCATGAATATCGAGACTCGAGATTCCAAGATTATTCTTTTGTGTATCTTTATCTGTGTTTTGTAAATAAACATGCAAGTGAAATTAGATTCTTTAATCGCAGAATTTCTACGTCGGTTACTTTGATGGAAACAAACGTAATTTTATTATTGTATTGAATTTTTCAAATGTTCTTTTATATCTTCTATCAAACTATTAAATTCTTTCGATTGATAAATGATTAAAAAGCAATCAATGCTAATCGCGAATCTTGGTTCAGAGATTCACAGATTGCACAGACTCGTTTTATCGAAAAACGAAGTAACTGACGATTATCACGGTTGGATTATCTGATTTCATTCCGTTGAATCATCTAGACGAAATTCGAGTTTTGCCATCTCGTTTTGGTATCGGGCCTTTCTCCGTGCTGGCGTGAGTCACTCGCTCGAAGCAGCTGTTCAATTTTCTTTCAAGAATTTCCAGAGACCAAGTTGGTAGAAAGTTGCGTTTCTTGAGCGTACGAGTCTAACGTATTTATTTATTTATACTTCGAATGTGCGAATGCTAAATCTCACTTACGTGAAAGTCAGTCAAGAAATAACAGCAACACTCGTGGTAGCAAATCATGATTAAAACATAATTTCAACATACATATCTATACTAAATACATTTATATTTATACATAATACTTCTTACATATCACGTATAAATTAAAGCACTTTGAATCTTCACATAACACTCAAATTCTGAGAGATCTCTTAACTTAGGGAAGCAACTGTGCTGTATTGTAAATACTTTACGCAGAAATTCTACATATTTCAAATATTTCTAAAAAATCCAGAAACCTTTTATTCTACGATACAGAATATATATTTGGCAATAAAGTTTGTAAACTTTTGCATACAAACGGCTTCAAAATTAAAAAAACAAGCAATGTTTAAAGGTGACTACAATCTTCCCAACATTACCAAAAATTGATAAGTTGAAAAAGCTATAGATACTATATTTCAGATTATTGACAGGCACTATTTAAGATTTACTATTATTTACGTTACCTTCTTGCAGCCAATGTACTCATGAACCTAAGTACATAATTGCTTTTTCGAGAATTGAACATTAATCGTGTACTTATATAATGTATACAAGTGTAATTGATCGGTTTGACTTGCGAGACGCTTATATACGCGGTCTCCCACCCTTCTCGAAACTTGAACGGGAGGAGCCTTGGAAAGGTCTGGGCAAACCTTGACCGCGCCATGTTGCGACAGGGTCGTTGGTACCGCGAGTGTTTACCCTGTCAGCCGACACGAGAATAGAAGCAGGCCAGTCTCGATTACTGAGAGAGGTCTTGTTGCCGAGGAGCCACCAACAATGCGTAAGCACACGCGTCTCGTGTATGCACAGCGTGCACACGATGCGTGCTGCCTGGGCACACATGTCCAAGGAATTCAGCTGTTCATCACGATTATTTATTTTCATTGAGACATTATGGTAGTGGTCGATATTAGCTGACGAATTTAGAATAATTAGTTGTCTCGAACAAGTGGGACACATTTAGCTAAAGCGACTTCCAATTTAATTTGGACGATATTTTAATTAGAATTGGAGAATTTAATAACCTGAAAGTGGAGTTCTCAATATTTAGAGTGTTGCAGATTCTCATTGTAAATTTAGTTTCAGGTAGCTTCTTTCGATACACATGAACATTTTTAAGTGAAAATGTGATATTTCAGAAGGATAATTAATTACTCATTTAATTAAAGTATTTAAATAATTAAATATTTATAGAGAATATATAAGTATGATTTTTATGTAATTTAAAATTGAAATGAAATATTCAAATAATTTAAACAATTCACTAATTATTTCGGTATTTTCAAATACAGGGTGTCCCAGTATTAATGGTACAACTGTGGATGGGTTGATTGTACATGAGAAAATAAATCGAAAATATGGAATAAATTTCTTTCATTGGAGGCTTTGTTTTCGAGAAAATCGATTTTGAATTTCCTCCGAATACGCATACATTTGACTATGTCGTGGTTAAACGGATCGCGATACAAACCACATGTTGGAAGTTTATGAGTAATAACAAAGCATGTAATTCTTAAGATTTACTATATTAATGCAAAAATTGCTGAAATATTACATATTACATACACAGGTGTGCTCTGCGAATTAAATTTTCATGCACGCTTCCCAACGTATTTATTTTCCGTATTTACCTCTTCGAACGCCAAAATGATCCTCGCTTTTTATTGTGGAAGATTTATATTGCTTGCGGAATAAACTTTTTATTTAATATATAAGTTTCCACATAAATCAGTAAAATTTCAACATAAATCGATTTTCTCGAAAACAAGGCTAAAATGAAAAAAATTTATTCCATATTTTCGACTCATTTTCTCACGTACTATCACCCCTTCCACCTATCATCAACACTACACCCTGTATAATACATTTAAATTTCATCAAATAACCTTCGAATATCCTATTAATTTTATTTTTGTATTAACCTTCTCAACAAAATTCTTTTAAACTTCAGATTAATTCCGTTTGAAATGCACCTTTATGTGAGAAATCCTATGAACAGTTATGGTTACTATTACTTTATGATTCACAAATAAATCCTATGAAATGAAACCGACTGAAAGTATCGGATTAAAAAATGCACGAAAAATAAATACGGCAGATGGAAATGAAACTGCGTTTTTTTATCATAAAATCCAAATTTTTGGGTGAAGGATACAAACAAGACTGAAAATTTAATTATCTCGATCATTTTGATATTTGTACATTGCATTATACGAAAAACAACGTGTGTAAAATCGTTGTCGACACCTTGGTGACATTCACGCGTAAAGAAGCTTGTGTCAGCGCTTTGGTAGGTGTTCGTGGAAGGTCGATCGTACATTTCAAGCTTTCATGATTTTGTCAGTTCACGATGCTAACCAATGCTGTCGTTGGATAGTGTATCGGCGATCGTACAGTTGGTCGAATGATAAACCACGCGTAGGTGCAGTCAACTACGATGCAATTTCCTGTGTCGATGAGGCTATCCCTATTCATCAGCTGGGCCAAGTGGCCTGTTTTCAGGTGTCGAAGCGAGTCAAGCCGTTACCTAACTGTTCCAAGGCCGAGCCTAAAACTCTTTGTCTGGTAAAGTGATAGCGAAGTGGTGCTTTCTAGTTGATAACTTTTTTCAAGGATAATACTTTCGACGGATAGACAGAATGTTAAGTGACTGCTTAGGAGTATGAGGAAAAATAGATATACATATACTGTGGCATGAGATAGAAGCAAGGTTGAGTTAATTATGTCACGATGATAAAACATGTGTAAGAGATGAATATAACTCCTGGTCGTTCCAAACTCGGAATATTTTTTAGCTGCTTTGAATATTAAATGTGAATTGGATATGTATAGAATAATTTAAAATGAAAACGCGAACGGAAAGAAAATCTGACCACCGCCAGAATCACTTAGACTTAAGTTCCACCGACATTGTCTTATGAGTACTGACTACAGTTTCATCGTTGGTTGAATTTTCTTCAGCTTTAGTTTTTTCGTTATTCGCAAATTCTAAATAAATAAATCTTATCATTTTCTCAGGAAGCGCTTTATTTTCATTGTTATATCCACATTTCGTTATACGAGGTAGAGAAGGAATTTCTTGATCACACCGTACTATTGTCAACACGGTGTTATAGACGATATGATCAATCGTGTGCAGGTCTCTTAAGAGTATCATCACGTTGAATCGTCGCAGAGGTACAATCGAAGTGTCGTTGCCGCGATATTGGTTCCACGGTTGGAGATAAACACGATGCAGAACGCGCAAGGAGTGGCTCTAGCGTGATCGATACGCTGGTTCCAAAGGGTCAGCGAACTGGATGCAATCTCGCGGTCGAAGAACCTTTCAATTCCGGTGTTTAACACATTTTATTATGCGTGGTTTGTTACTCCCGTTGCTGCAAGGGATGCAACATCGTAGAATCAGCGTTTCCGCCCCGTTTTTATTTTTACGCGCTACGATCCTTTCCTTCGCAAAAACGAAGAGAAAGAAAACTGGTAGAAGAAACTAGTCCCGTAATCGTCCCTGTCGTCTTTGATAAAAGCCCGTTTAATTTTGAGATATAAAAAAAGATAATAGGGTAAATTTCAAAGTCTAAAGAGAGTTTTATAATAATGGATAATTATGAAAAAATTCGTCAAGATGAGTATTCCAGTAGATTGATGTAATATTGGTTAACTATAGTTAGTTGATCTGTTAACTTCGTGACAGGAGTTGCAAATTTCTATCACTAAACTTTACCCCTCTCGTAATGCTAGCAGACTGTCAGATATAACAATGTAAATTACGTATTTTTTAATGTTGTTATATTTGCAATGCCCTATCTGTCATTTTGGAAGATACAAGTAGCAGATGAATGTAATCGTATGGATAAATAAATCGAGAAGTCTATGATTTGTAAATCGAGAATTCTCTATTTTTCGAAAATTTATACACGCTTCATATTCGATGATATTTTAATAATGCTGACAATTTTAGACAGTCACATACATGTATCATATACGGGTATGTATTGGTAAAAAAGGAAATTGCATTTTTAAACAAATTACCATGAATTGTATTAAAACATAGAACTATTTATAAAATATTCCCAATGTTTGAACAAATTTTATTTACCATTAAGTAAACAGCAAGAATGCAGCATTCAATTGATACACTGACATGAATTAATTTATTGGATTGTGCAATTTTCGCAGAAATTTTAAAACACGATAAAAAAGCATACGAAATTTGATTTTTTGCAGAAAAACAAGTTCCACGTTCCATAAAAATTCAATACAATGGAGAAGTTTATTTAAACATTCTCGAGTTACTTGAAAATATCAATATTTTTCAGGGAAGTTTCCCAGAATGTAACTTCATCGTTCAAAGACTTTTAGCATAACGACTGTACGATAAAAATGTAATATAACTCGTGTAGCAGAGTAGCCAATTTTTTAAACAACTTCTTGATAAACTTCAATTCTGCGTACACAACGTTAAAAGTGACGTCTTATATTCGCATATATAACTGGAAAATGTTCCTTCTCGTTAAAAACTTCGTTGTGTCTTGATTTATCTGGTTCTTTTTCATTTTCAACTATTTTGCCCTTAATTATAACACGACGTAGTAATCGAAAAATCAACAATGTACTCATCACGCTATTTTCTTGTAATTTTCAATTGTCAGCATCATTTTTAAAAATATTTTTGTAAGTGTACTCTTGCTTTTTTCTTTTCTTCCGAGCAATGTAAAAAATTTCTACAATTACATCATCAATTTCATGACATTCTTTGTAAGTTAACGAACGGTTCGTTTGGAATTTGCGAAGATTTCCGTTAATCCCTCTTGTCACGCGCTAAAACAAGGCTTCTTTAATCGGCCCTCGAAGCTAGTTTCTAATATCGTTGCACGTATGACATAGTTCGCGCAAGTTCATTTGCTGAACACTCTTAGGCTGAATCCATGCGTTCGAAACGATATTTATCGTTACTAAAAACGATATTATTATTAGACGATCGTTTTCAACGTTGGCCATTGTTTGCCCATTGTCGCACGGTTGTTGTTAAACAGTTTCTATTGATACGTTGGATGGAGGTCCATAGCTTATAAGCACTTTCGAATCGATGTAAAGAAAAACGTTATGCTAGTCAAACACTGTGAGCATTCAGTAATAATTATAACGAGTGTCAGCTAACATTTCACGGTAACTTTACATCGGTCCAAGTTATCAAACTTCCATTGTTCGTTGGACCTTCAATAAGCATTGTTGGAAAGTGATTGAATTCTTTGGATTTTTTATCTTTGTGAGAAAAAGGAAATTTGTATCATTTGACTACGAATGAACGTGTATTTTCAATTATTAGTGTGGTTTAGTCTTTTAGATCATTTGGTCTTTTATTTATTAAATCATCGTGTGTTATGAAAATTAATCCAACTCTTTTGTGCTTCATTCGAAAAAGACTTTTTCTTCCGGAAAATATCTAACCTTGTAAATATTCTTAAAGCTGTCAGCTGCAAGTTTCTAATAGTTTTCTTTAGCGCTGTTTTCAGTGGTTTGTTTTTGAAGGTATGTAGCACATTCGTAGAGTATAAACAGAACAACTAGTTGTACTGTCAACAGTATCATATTCGTGAAACATTAAATATTGAGGTACATAGTCAGTTATCCACGCGACAGTGCTTACACTTTCTAATTGTTTGTTTCTAATTGTTTACATGGTACTGTCTTTTACGCAACTCTCAGATTACACGTTATCTTTCTAATATTTAACAATCGTTCCCCAAGCGCACATGTTATTCACGCGACAATGCTTATATTCTTCATTCGTTTGCAATTGTCTTTTACAACAACTTTCAAAGTACACATCATCTTTCTAATATTCAACTATAGTCCCTCAAGCATATACTTACGATATCGTCCACGCGATAGTGCTTACGTGTTCAAATAGTTTGCGATGGAACAAATCAGTTCGTTAAAGGTATTAAAACTTGAAAATCAACCCGAGAAGTTACCTCGAAACACTTGATTTTGAAAGAACAACGCTTAGTTCCAGTTCTTACCACTACAATATATTTTCACATTTATTTCACATCACCATCACGAATCGATATTTTTATTTAGAGGTTTAGTAACTGTATCTTATCACCAATGATTCACATGATAATGACGTACAAGTACATTAAAATCCAAGGTTCCCACGCGAACAACAAAAATATCACCATCTTTCATCACTGGACTGCGAACATTTGTGCAAACTCATATTTCTACGAAGATAATTAAAAGAAGAGAATCGAGATAGAAATTCGTTCCACCTATCGAATATTCTAACGAATACTATACTTTGGATAATTCATATATTTTTGCATATCATATACATCCTATGCATTTTTGCACCATCAGATTCCTGGTTAATGCACAAAAGTCCGCGGCCTATACATCACATCGTCTTTTCTTCAAAATAATCAAATTTCCTTCAATTCCGTCCGTATCTTCGTCCGAGCAATTTTTCCACTCACAAGGTGGCGGTTGCCATTCGCGCGTGTCCGGAGGAGCGGTAGTTGGCCTCGCGAAACGAACGAGCTGACTGGGAGTAATTTTAGAAACGCGATTATCCGGCCGATACAAGAGGCGGGTAAAACACACCGGCGGAATGCTATCGCTGCAAATAGATGTGGCCGCGTGCGGCGAGGGTGACTGGTGTACGCGAGGAATTTTGGCAGCCATCCTTTCAATGGAACAGAATCGACGCGATTGAATTCCACGAATACAAATCAGCTGCTAGCTCGTAGAAAGCTTTCTGACAGTTTTGACCTGTTCCTCGGTTCGCTGATTCTTAGAACTCGCATCAAATTTTCGTTGATGCCGTTGCTGAGTAAAGTAGATTTTCCAACGAGTTTTTCCAGTTCCAAGCGTTACTTGATGAATATGATATTCGGCATTCAAAGAACAGTATGGTTATAGATAGGTTTCTTATTACTTATTCACTTTGGTAACAATTTTTATCTTCAAATTTAATTTGTTTGAAAGGAGAAAGAGCAATTAGATTGCGAAGTTAGATATTCAGCGTGGAAGGTCATTCGAAATATTTCGTCGAAACATTCGTAACTTCACTCAGGCGTAATCTCCATTTATTAATATGCTATTTTCTATCCTTGACATTAAGATTCCAGAATAGAAACGGCGACAATGAAAAAACTTGATATACGATTTATCATCAAGGAATTCGATCACAAATCCAGATCAGTTTAAATTCCATTGAATCTCCAAGCGAAAACATACTGGATTTAGAACTGCTTAAATCACGTTATTGGCATACAAACAGTTCTGCGTACAAAATCGCGGTCGTGTAAACTCCACATGTTCTCTGGGCCTCTGTTAGTCTTTGTCAATCAATTTTAGAACGTAACACGTGATGTTTACGTCGTAGTAATCGAAGCTCTCATTGGTGTTTGCTAACAGTTCGTCTATTTGTCATCTGTTTGCACACTGTTCGCAAATATGTTCGTGAAACATAGTTCTCTGAAATTCATAAGCATCCGGACAATTTGGTTAATTTTTAACACATCGATTGACATTGCAGTCACCGATGATTCGCTTTATTCAATTTTATAGGATTATTAATTCAGTTTATTTTAGTTTATATTAATCATTCTTTTCAACAACATTTACTTCAGAGATGTCTAAAATGATTTTGATAACATTGTCAGAAAAATGTAGGATACGATATGATATTTGGCAAAACTTAAATCTTATGGTAAATTTAATCTATTGCAACTTCCAGAGCAAAATATATGAAATTCGTGTGGCAATCAACTTGCTAACTAGCGAGTACGTGGCTTTAGATTCGCGACATCGATAAACGTATCCGCGATGATGTCAACTATCATACAATTGTCTTTCCTTCTCTATCTGTACTGATTTTTCTACGAATTCCTACGCGCAAATACGGCCCGACGAAGTGTGTCGAGTGTCTTTTGGCGATCTTCCACTAAGAAAATAAGCACCGGGCGCCTCCGTATGCCGAATCAGTGCCAGGAGCTTTTCGTTCCACGGTAGTTACATTAGCATTCGAAGGTCCGGTTGTTTCGTATCGTGAAGATCTTTTGTTTTCTTCAGGTTAGCTGGAAATTGTTGTTGGTAAATTAAGGAAACGAAGCCTGGGTTTTAGCCAAGTGGACAAACTTCTCCGATTGATGCGATATCGTTAAGACGGTTTCTTCTAGGTCGATGAAGGTATGCACTCGTTCGCTTGGACGTCGTTCACTTTTTTATGCAGTTAGTGACCTCAGAGAGATGTGCCAGAGAATCGGTTATTTTAGCTGTTGGATCGCTGGTTCTTGAATATACATGTGTATGTAATAGAAGAGTCCGTAAGATTTGATGTAATTGATGTAGACGATATCGATCTTGGAGCGAAAATTTTCATTCTTTTAACGTTTGTGAAAATAGTCTTGCGATATTTTTGCGTTTTTAGCTTCTTTATTTTGAGCTATAAAGATTTCCAATTTCCATATTTCTGTTTATCCTAATTTCTAATTTTTTACTATATCAAACCTGATAACTACTAGCAACTAACATTCAATCTACAACATCCTCACTTCCTATCCCAAGGAATTCTAAAAAGCACCGAGTTCTATCTCTCCCTCCAAGGCTCTCACCTTTTTACCTTTTCTTCTTTCATCACTCGGGTAACAGCATGTCGAAGCGATAAGTTGATAACTTGATAGATCGTTTCGTTTTTCGTATCTTTTCACCTGGAATGAAGGTTACTTGATGATGGATAGCAGTGAGCTCCGCGCGTATATGGTCACTGGAACGAGGTTCGTTCTCGTTCAAATGCGAACACACGAACCGCAATCGGACTTCAAGAATGGACATATCGAAAGAGAGAGTGAGGAACAGAGATTTGTTCATTCATCGTTGGATCTTCATCGTGTGTCAGCCTATTATTCGATGACTCAGGTTCTTTAAATAGCTAAAAATTAATTTTTGTATGAATAAATTTTAATATATTAAAGGTGAACCAAAGGGTAGACACTAATCAGTCTGTAAACTAATAAATCATTTTCTAGATAGTAGTTGAGCTACTAAATTTTGTTTATGAACCACCACGCGTGCCTTAATATTCGTGATTGCTTCTTCATCGTGAAATATATCATATTTGGATTATCGGAATTTGAGATAATTAGAATAAAGTGGTTGGTTCGAGTTTATTAAAATTTGTTTGTCTCGTGAATTATTGTTTGTTTCAGAACAGTACGTTTCTGATAATTTTAGTGCGTTCAGCAATATCCGAGTATTTGGCATCAAAGTGTTTGTTCAGCTTTTCGTGGTAAGCAGTTTCAGTTTGAATTAGCGGTTGGTTTTAGGTCAAAGGAAGATTCGATAAGGTGATAGGTAAAGTACTTTGTATCTACTGATGCGGATAGCGATACCATTTTAATTACAGAATGAATTTATGAATCGAGTTAATCTTATAACTATCATGAAGATTAAATTTTTCATCTAAATTGTGTATCGAGTTTAAAATACTATCGATTAATAAATATATAAATAGGATATCTTTCCAATTTGCGATATCGAATCTTATTTTGCAAATTTCTACAGATAGATACTACAGGAAACATCACTACTATTTAATTGTGCCAAAGACACTTAGCAATGACGATAAATTTATCTAAAAATATTTCTAACAAGATATACGAGTGCCAGAAGCTAAGCATTTTATAAAAATAATGTTTGCTTGTGTTTTTTCGAAGCAATAAAATAATTGAATTGTCGATATGATTACTGATATCACGGTGGGATAAAGCGGTCGCATTATCGGCAGGTTACCGATATATCTTGTCGTCTGCCCACTCACCTGTTCACCTGTAGACATCTGCCCTTCTCCTGTCCGGTTTGAGTAAGGTAACGGTTCTGCCTGTTGTAGGATAATCGTCGTGTACGAGCAAGACAGGATGAGAACGGATAGAAAATGAAAAGAACAAAGAAATTGTAGAGAAATCGTGAAGGATCCTGTAAAGAAATAAATGTCTATGGATAATTTACAGTGGCTACAAAGGTGTTGGCACGTTAACATATTTATTATATTTACATGCTTATCAATTAAGTCCAAGTATATTAACTTGAACGATTACAATGAAAAAACTATACTTATATTAACGTGGAATATTAACGTGGGAGACTACCCGACTCTATCTAGAAAAATGTCTGAAATCTTTTCATTTACGATATATATATCATGCTATTCAACACTTTATAGTATTTAATTTCGTTTCAAACAATTCTTTCTATCCTGAACTGATATTTCAATCTTAAATTTTCACACAGTTTCATGGGATCGCTCTATTTGATTCAACACAACTCGTGTGTCATATTATTGAGTCAATGATCTTCCATGCACACAAGAGAAAAAAAAATCCTGGAAGTGGACTTAACCAAGCCATCGATCAAATTCCATCGTTTAAGGAAACCCTTGTCACTAGGTCAGTTGCCGTCTCGATAGAACCGGTCTCGAACCACTATCGATCGATTATATCCGCTTGTGGATTATCGAGAACGACGGCTCGATCGTTCCAGATTGTTTTTCTCTGGCTTACTATGTAGTAAACAGCTGACAGCTATTAATTCTCGCGAGGCGACCAATCTTCTTTCTCTTCCCTTGATTTCCGGTAGAGATCGAGGCCACCAGCGAGCTGGATACATCGATATAGAAACGATTCCTCGAGGAGTAAAATCGTTGCTCGTTGCTCACGTTTCTTTATTATGCTGGCGTAACGAAGGCCATGGAAATCAGGCCAACGGATTGGTAATCAGCTACTCGTGGAGTTTCCGTTCCGCGTGACCACTTTCCTCAATCAAAATCGAGTGAAAATCAAGAGGAAAGCCTGCAGCTGGGGAAACTTTAATCATTCACTAATGATGAGAAACTGTTTTCGCATTTGTGTCAGTGAGGATCGATTGAAAAGTAGAGTTGTTAGGTTGATCATGTCTGATTATCGATACGGCGTGTAAAACTTGAAGTTAACAAACTTGGTTTGTTTGGGTTGACAGGAGGAATTACATAATTCTTCTTCGATCTTTTACGTGAAAAGAATTGACTGGTATGAAAGTGTGTTACTTTAATTTTTGGAATCTTTAAGAGAATTATTTACTTACTTACTTACTAATTATTGTAACGTGAACGAAATAGAAAATTATGAAATTGAAATACTTTTCAATTATTTTCGTTAGGATCTATTATCTGCATTATATCTTATAAATGGATTAAATTCCTTATTAATTATGTCACTAAAATGTAGCAACACTATACTTCCAGGAATATCGATTAACGTGTATATTCATCCTGTTTGTTCCATTTATATATAACAAATATAAAAGCTGGACGATTTTATATTACAACCCAGTACTTCTTCAGATTTTATCTCACGATAAATCTCGGATTCTCTGGTCCCTTGTAT
Organism: Bombus vancouverensis nearcticus; assembly: GCF_051014615.1. Classification (NCBI taxonomy): domain Eukaryota; kingdom Metazoa; phylum Arthropoda; class Insecta; order Hymenoptera; family Apidae; genus Bombus; species Bombus vancouverensis. The sequence goes on along the minus strand of NC_134913.1, from coordinate 9,532,117 downwards.
CGTTTAAATAAGGTCAGATTTAGTCCTCCCTCCTCATCAGCGCCATTTCTAAACCCTGCACGATTGTCCCATTTAAAAATCGAGGAACACTCTCGGGAGATTTGTCGTAAATTCTTGAACAATACGACCGTTCAATGATCGTAAAAGAATCACGTCGCTGTTTGGGGTAATTTCACGGCACAGCGTTCGATCGAGCCATCCTGTATAAAACACGTCTGTATAATCCCGAGGCTTGCCCGGAACCGTAAAAAGGTCAACGAGACTGTTCCAAACTCGAGTGGTCTACTATATAAATTTTTGATGACACACATTTCGCCTGTTTGTAGCTGGTGCTCGAGCCGGTGATCATTCCGCCTGTCGTTCGCCAACTTAACCATCGATAATACGCCATGCGAATCTGATTTGTGGAAAAAATGTTCAAGAAAACTCATCAGAAGTTCCAATAAGTGGCTAAGTTTTTTAACGAAACGAATTGCGTTTCCGAAAAAAATTGATAGTATTTGCCACTTGCTTTTCTAAATTGTGTTATAGTCGTAGAAACTGTTCTTTAGAAACTAGTTGCAGGAAAAGGAAAAGTTACCACGAAAAGGAAAACGTTTCTCTTAAGTGTTTTATAGTTTTCTTTTTACCGAGCTCGATGAAGTTTGTTAATCTTAATGCATTCGTTTTGTCCTCTTGTATTTTTCTTCTTCGATCCAGACGTGTTTTTCTATTGTTAAAAAAATTCTCCAATTGGAGAAAAATGTGAACGAATTGCACGCAACGTTTCTATAACATGGTACTCTGAAAACACAGTGTCGATACAGCACGGAACGAACTCACCATGTTATAGGAGATACAGGTTGACTATAATATTAATATGTACGACTTTTCATTTCAGTTGTAATAAAGAAGTTAGCTTAATGAAGAAAAATTTCCTCGGATTGCATTTCTTATCCGAATCAACCAACTATACGTTATACAAGGAAACGTTATATCAAATAAATTCCACAGGTTTTAATAAAACCATGAAAATATGTACTGCGCAATATTTTAGACGTAGCTTTTCTCACTGAAAGTATATAACTATTAAACAACTTACAATGAAGAAGGTACTTTTGCTTTGTGCTTTGAACACTTGCCGCACCTTTCACGTTATAGAGCATATTTCAACGCGGCCTTCGTAGAAACTTCGCGCTTTTCCGCGGTGAGTTTTTGTCGACCTTTTGCCGAGTTTCCTTTTTTCCTTTCGGCATTCGTTCCATTTTGCAGCACTGCGTGGGAAGGCACACAATAGTTTTGTGACACGTAGCCGCGCGTGTCGAGAGAGATAATACGACGACCAGGCAACGAAAGGGAAGTAAAGGAGACCAGAGAAATGGTATCTACCCTTGATCGATCGAGTTTGAGTGGCAGACAATGAGCTAGCCTGTCGTCTAGATTCTAGATCGACCATCTGAACGTCGACCAGCGAAATATCGCCCTTAGCTTTCACGGAACGTAAATACGTTTCTTCTTCGTTTTCGCGTTTAACTTTATTAATGAGATCGATTAATGAGCAGACATCTAGAAATATTATTGACAGTTTCAAAGCTTATAGTCAGTTACGAAAATATACGGACATTTATGATAGAAAATTTGTTTGTAGAAAATTTATAGAAAAAATGTTTGCAATAAATGTCATGTAACTTTTACGTACATTTTTGAATCTGTTTCAAATTTAACTAATGTAAGCATAATAATCATGTGTCATTATGATGCAAACGAAATTTTAAAATGTGAGTATTCAAATATTTTGCTATATCATAAAAAATAATGAGAATTTTTGTTAGTGTTTTCATTGATATTAATGCACACGTTGCTATTCCGTTGCGTATTGTTTCAACCTTATTGCCGACGCAAATCTTGTGTGCTTGGTTTCATCGAATATTCGTTGCTATCACATGTTAAGCGATAAATGTGTTTGTTTATAGTAAAACTGTTGCTAATTCTAGTGTATTACGCCTTCTCTATAAAACTATAATATATTCGATTGATAATATTATTCAAAAAAATATTAGTTTTCGAAAAAGTTACAAGCAGAATGTCGCGCCGTAATGATAATTACCCGGTATTCGTCCTCATTAATATTTCTTCACGTTTGTCTTGCCGCTTTAAACACCTCATTTATATGTAATAAAACGAGCTAATAACCATTCTTCATAAGCAACCACAATAATATTTCGCTCGTTCGTTTGAATAGCTTCGGTCCCTTAGCAGAAAGTTGTAAAACGACTATAATATAGATGTTTGGAGAGATTATAGGCGACAAAAGCGACCGGAGGATGGAAATTTCGGTAATTATCTTGTCGAATAAAGTCGAATGCTCAAGGCGACGTTCATGGAGAAAAATCGATACAGCAATCCACTCTTTGCTCAGCCTCCTTTTTGCACCTACTTTCGCACAAAATACTCTGGAGAACGTGGTTGAACAAGCACGAGCAGCCACAAGCTGGAAAACGTCTCGTTCTCCGCGCGCGCAACAGACCCTTTGTGTTTGTATTTGCATCGGCCGTAAATGCAGCCGCACTCGAAACGAACCGTTTCTGCTCCATATTCCGAGTAGGCTCGCGACGTGACTTTTTCTCGATTAATGACGTTCGTTGTCAACGTCTCTCTTCTCCACGTACGTGTACTACTATTTTCGTTCCCTTTGTCTTACTTTCTTTTGAAGCGAGGGAATGTATTTTAATTTCGATGTGCACATCTATTTTGGGAACGCGGTCGAAATATCGGTGAAATTTCGTGGACAATTCCGTGAAAGTGAAATAAAATTTTCAAACTATACATACTTCTACCTGTAAGTCACATTTATTATTTAATACGTATACGTGTATGTAGTTATAATAAATGAAGTATTATAAAATGAAAATAACATTTGGTGATTGTATATATTACTGTCCAGAGAGTGATTTTTGAAATGATTTTTTTAATTATACCTACGTTAATTGCTACTAATTTTGTTAGTCGTTGAAAATTAATGTGTCAATAATAGTTTCTTTTCATTTCATTAATTTTTTCTAATGGAAAATTGATATCTGCTTGAACTGTTGGGTTTCATGGAGCGGATAGTAGTTCCAAATTTTTTATCGATAGGTGTTCGAAGGAAAATTAATAATATGGATGGTTCAGGTAACAATCAGTTCGACTTAGCTTTGAATTAGTATAGGTTGAGTGTGAGATTAATAATGCAGAGGTCGAGTTAATTTATTTTATACAGGTTCTCGTAAGTTTGCGATCAGCTCACATAAAGTAAAATTCACTTCACATTATTGCTTGAATGTTATCTTCTTAAAGTATAAACTTCTTTTATTTTCTTTCGTTTTCTTCGTTCCTTTGTCTAAATATTTTAATGTGATCATTCGTTGTGGTAATTCGATTTTACCCCGCAAAGAGCTGCAAGAGCATTCTTAGTGTAAATTTACTAACCATGCCTGCTAAAGAGTAAACAGCAATTTCCTTTGAGTACTGCGACTTCTTGTACAACAGAACGCTCTCAGTTGTTCGATAATTAAAAATGCATTTCAAACAAAATGCAAGATACTTTTAAACGAGAACATATTAATTAAAAAATTTGTTGACTTCATTAGTTCTAAATAAGAATTTTTAACGAAGGACTTCGTAGGATATTTATGTGCAATATTCTAGTTTATTAATGATCAATTAATTAAACAACATATTTGTCTTCGGCAGAATTGCTTTGAAATTTTATTGGCTCATATCTTTCTTACAAAAACATCAGAAAAGACACGTTTCTATTAAGCATTACATATCTACATAAGTATTACAAATAATTCTTCTTTCTGCAAGGGTTAATAATATCATATTCGATATTTTTTTGCAATTTTATTTCAATCAACGTAAAAATTTAATGGACCTACCGTAAAAAATTACAACGAAAAGTAGAGGATAAGATGGTGTTCGCTTGTTATCGTGTGCTTATCCAGCCTTTCGAAAGCTCTCAACAAAACGAATTCGATAAGCGCGCGCGATATTCGCAGCGTCGTCGGTTGAGTGAGCTGAGACGAACGAAAGGATTCGAAGCCTTTCTTCCTTCAGCAGCTGATGGGAAACGGCGTATTGCGTCGTTCCATTTAAACAATGAAGCATTTATAGCGAGAACTGCAGGCCTCGTTATTCAACGCGACCGTGTCAGTCGTGCGTTGTACTTCCGCGAAATTCCCTGTGCACCGGTTGATGTAACTCGATGCATTGTCTCGATTGCATTACGTAACATCGATACGAATACAAGTGGAAATCGGTATTTTCGTAGCATCGCGTGGAATATTTTCGAATATGTTGGATATTTAAATTTTCGTGATATTTTCTCGAATAAAATATTATGAATAACGATGTTGAAAGAGTGAAACATTAGTTTTGCGTAAAAGTGTAAATTACGTGAAGAGAAAATCAGGTACTACTTGTGACTGCGATTTTTTTTCAAAAAAGATTTATTTGCCATCGCCGTAAAATTTCTCATTCTTCCAATTGAAATATTCTTCTAGTGTTTTACAATCTAATTCTGAGAATTGAATTTTTTTCTAGCAATTTTTAGAAAGATTTAATACGTCGTCAAACTATTCAGAAAATAATATTGTGAACGTCGCCTTTATCGCAGATTTTTCCGTTTGCTATTCGTCACTTCTATCCGACACAACTACAAGATACAACGTCTAAGATGTATTTTATCATAGAATTTCTTTGTTTGAGAATTGATAAATATAATTATAAGATCATTACAGCTACAAGTAAAATTTAGAAATAAAACTTCCCAATCGATCCAATAATTTCTGATTAATGCTTCTTATTTATATATTTCTATGCATTTCTAGAATGTCGAATTCAGTTAATTCTTCAAATTATTATTTCTGCAAGAATCGCGACAAAATTTGCTTTCCCGAACGATACTTTTGCGCAACTTCCAGTCTAATTTTCTATGCTGCTGAGTGTTCAAACTTGTAGCTTCCCGTTATTCGAATTCGGGTTAAATTCTGGAGGCAATGGCGTTAAACATTGGCGAGTGCCAACTTGGAAGTGTTGTAACATCAAGAAGTAAGTTCCTTGTAACTTCGTGGATGGGAAAGGAACAGCTGAGTAAAAAATTTCTGATAACCTATTTTGATAACTCTGCTTGAAATCTAATAGCGAATCCGTACGATGGCAAGTTCATTTCGTTTCCTTTCTTGCACGTTCACAAAATGCAAGGTGTCAAGGCAGGTTTTTACATTACGGATTAAAAATTTCAAGATACTCAGTCTACAACTTCCGAAAGTTCCGTTAACATAATTTTGCCTTTACAAGAATCTGACCCGATTTCTCTTCACCTTTTTACATTTTTAAGAAGTTGGATATTATTGAAAGATTTACTTCTTTTTATCTAAATATTACTATTCTGTCTGGAACTTTGTGCAAATTAAAATTCATATAAAATATCACACAAATATTCCAATGATTCATTCACAACCGATAATAGAGTTCTAATCTTTTTATTGTCAATTCTTTCAACTTTCGATATATGTAACTTGTAGTAAATTGTCTTTTTAAATATCTTTAATAATAGACGATAGGACACAATTTAATAGTCGTTATTGACTAGTCAAATTTACAAACCTGATATAAAAATGATTTTCTTCTTTTTTTATTTCATGGAGTATACGTGATTTTACCACAATGCACTTTCACGCATTTTCCCCGTACAGTAACTGCCTACTGCGGTCGCTTTGAACTCAAATCCCTGTCAGAGGCACGTTCCCTTTCATCATCCGTATAATCTCTACCGAGAGGGAAACACTGGCCCAAAAGTTCCCCTTAACGACCCGCTACGCTGTTTGCCATTCGTCGTTCACGGCAGTGCCAAGGTCTCCCAGTTCGCTCCTCATCTTTTTTTTTCCCCTGTAGCAGCTTCTTGCCCGGGTCCCTCTCCTCCGACCAGCACTTCACCCTCTTTCCCTCGTCTTGGCACGTTTTCAGGGTTAAAAAAGAAGCATCACCTCGAGAGCCGAGAGAGCGAGAAAAAGGAGTCATCGTGACATCGTCGTCGGCGAGAAAGAGCCTCCGCCGGAAGTCAAAAGTCAGCCCACACCCCTTTTTTCGTTCCGATCAGTCGCGTTGGCGACAAGCCAGCTTCGTTATACTTGTACCATCGAAATCGTCGAAAGTAGATAAAAGAGTAGGAGGAGAAGAAGCTGGAATGTTCGATCTTCATGGGCATTACTGTTTAACAGGAAAGAGAATTGCAGATCGAAAATGATGAAGATGTATTTCAATAGCGACAAATTTTTCAGGAACAGCAAGAAATTTAGAACTTTACGAAAGAATTATCTACCGAGCACATAGTGTCGATAAAAAGAATAGATTTTTGGGAAAGAATGGTTAAATACAATTTCTTATCGCTTGAAATCCCCTTTTGACGGTTTTGTCGTTATTCTAACACAGAACTGAATTATCTTGGGTTGCCATTTTTTGAAATAGATACGAATAGCTTATGGTGAACATCCGTGCTGGAATTTGAACGTTAGAGCGTCAAATATTAATTAGTGAACAATGCGATCGAAAGATCACGATTTTGCAATGCGACAAATGCAGTTGATTTAAAAGATGTCATTTTCCATACCTGGTCAAACTAGTCATTAATATCATTAAAATTGGTTTATTAATGTCAATCCTAACATTAATTACATATTATTACATCCTGAAAACCCACTATTGATATTTAGTTTGTCCATTTTTGCTTGCAATATCTTTAAATCTATAGATAGGTATAAATCACTATCGACAGGAGCATATGGAAGGAATTACGCATTGATTTTAATGAAACCAGCTAGGTGGATGGAAAATTGTGAAGTGTTTTTATAAGTGCTTGATATAAGTTGAGTAGATGATCATTAGGTTGTGAAATATTTAGCATCGTGTTGTGTGTTAGTGCATGAAGTAGTTAATGTTTTACTGCTCTTTCAAGAGAGGAAATAACTAGATGACTGCTCTAATTAGTCTCGCTAAAAAAGGAACTAAGATGTAACGAGAAAAAATAGCGTTCTATGAAGCTACTGGTTCAGTTATTACTTCTATAATCGTCAACCTATGGATATATATTAATTGATTATATTTTACTCGGAAGTATCGTAAAATTTCATCGTATAAATGCTAAAATTAACGAAGATGGAAATTATCATAATATATGTAGATTCTTTATATTGCAAGATCCCGGATAAAATAAAAAGCCCAAAGGTTTCAATACATTTCTAATGATTTCTTTATCTGATTTTTCATAAGTGTCCTAATTCCTATGAATAATATTCTTATAAATAAGTATCACAAAGCAAAATTTCCAGTACACCACATAATTTTTCTATTATAACTTTCCATCGAACTTTCTGATGAAACCCAAACGTAGAAATTTCGCCGTTGACATACGTCTCTGAACAATTTCAACGGAACGTGAAGTATAACATGTCTGACAGAAAAATCTTTTCTTCAATTCCTTCAATTGTAAATGAGATTGATCGATCGAAAGACTTCTCCGAGTGTGTTTACTGATCCTGTTGGACTGGATGTATTCTAGGTTTTGCAGTGTTCTCAGAGAGAAGTCCTCCCTTTGTTTGATGGATCTCCAATGTCTGCAAGCTATCGATCGGTCGCTTGAATAGTTAAGGCATTAAAGGAAATGCATTGTTGATGGGTAATTTGGTTGACTTGGTTTTCTGAAAACGTCGATGTCTGAGCACGTGTGTGCATTAGAACACAAGGTCGCCGTTAAGTGCTTAAGAGTCGAAGGGTAAACTATGAGATTAAAAGTAACCGTAGCACCATGTCATTCAGAAATAGCTTCTCTGCATGATTCCATTTCATTCTGTTACAGCTGTTTGATATTCGTTTAATATCCTCTAACAACAAGAGGATTCCATAGTATTCGAAGGAAAGGTAGAATCTCGATATAACTCGAGTATAAAAATTCTTTCTCCCTTTACGCCATAAAGGATTCGACATTTTATTGTTAACTATATTTTGTAGAAAATGTTAAATAGCTTGCAATTGTTGTCACTTGTTATCGAATTATAATTGTTCTTAATTGATACATACAGAATGAAAATTTTGGAATAACGAAACATCGTAATGTCAAAAACCAGATCATAAAAAATTAATCTTTTTCATTCGAGCTGAGAACTTGGGAAACTTTTAGAATTTAAACAATTTTTGTGATTTCACGTTCTATTTAAATATCTCTCGTTTATAAAAGGGATGATATTCCTGAAGCAATCCCTTTGAATCACTGTTTCATTTCATATCGTACTACTACTCAGATATAGCTTGTAATACATGATATAATAATTTACAATTATTAATATGCGATTTTCATCATTTTTGTACTGCTGTACCATCTCAATTTTTCAATGAATTCTTTTCCATTCGTCACTGCACAAGTCACTGCACATATATATACATAGTGAGGTTTACGTAGATATGTGAGACGTACTACATGGAAAGGGTTAATCCCCTAGTGATTATGCGTCTAGATGTATACTGTAAGTTTGTCGATCTGCAACTGCAGTTGCGATACCATGACGCGTAAGGGCACGCTTTCCTGCCTCTGCATGTCTATCCGTACACATACACCTCATGGAAGTGTGGATCGTGATGCTATGCAAACGAACCGTGTATAGTGAGGAACGATTTAGGCTTGCTTCATACATGGGTGGAACTGCACGAGCGTCGGTAATCTTGCACACTGCTTTTTGCGTTAAATTCAGACTAAGTGATTATCGTTATTAGTCTTTTTTACAAATTAAAAGAGAAAATATTCTTTTAGAATTTAATTGCTTATGCTGAAGCGACCTAATTTTCTCAAATTTAATTTACTGTTACCGTGAGCTTTTTAAACGTTTTATTTTTGTTCTTTGGTTCGATAGTGCATTCTACGAAGACAAACGATTAATCACATTAATTAAAATCTTGTTAGAATTTTTCGAATCTTATCGTTATATTCAATATCCAAAATCATATTCATTAAATATCCAAAATATCCACGAAGTACTCTATTATATTATATCTAATGAACAGGATAAACTATGTATCTAGTTTTCATTTCTTCATTAATATTCGCGAAGGTACAAATTTTCATGAAGGAATTCGCAGTCCAATAATTCCTATTAAAGATCCTCCAATCTGATTGACAGGAAATTTTCACGACAAAACTGATAACACCTTGGTACAACTGTAGCATACAACGCGATAGCACACGTGGTGCACAGAGATTGATATTTCGAGTTCGCTTGCTCCATTATTATCGATGGCGACACTTACACGTTGCTCGTGCTTCTCGTCGCAAAATACTCCCTCTTTCTCTCTATATAATACGCCTTTTGTGTTAGTCGATTAAACCAGCTCGTGGTAATTGTTGAACAGTGCGCATTGGTAAATAACAACGGTCGAAAGGATGGACAGAAATGTCGATGGCGATGGCAAATCGCCAAATCAGGGGCTGCCTGTTACCATTTATCGTCACTTTTATGTAACCATCGTTCGAGGTAACTGGAACAATGGCAATGGGAATCTGTCAGAACGATAACATGTCGCTAGCGACGATATTCTCATGTAAAAAATCATCATGCAGATTTTAGCCGCTTTTTAAGACTTTCAAGCGATATTTCAAAGAATTGCGAGGAATATTGCATAACTGTATAACAGTGTTTATGCATTATGCTATTTTCGTTTACTTATCGTATGTCGAATGTGATTTTAAGGTTCTGCACGAGTGAACTTCGTGCCGAATTTCTTCAAGACATGTGAAAATAATATTTTCATGAAATTTCCACCTTTCCTTGGAATTCGAATAGCCCGCGGTTCATTAAAATTCAGGACACTCGGAAGTTAAGGTATTTTACGAGACTTTAGAGTTTTCTCTTAGTTTTACGCCAGGCATTTGTATTCTAAGCGCGATGCTTGTCTTTCGTGGTAAAATTTTCGGGATCGTGACCGAGCTGATGATCGACGGTTCGAATTTTATGAAATATCTTTTGGATATGTCACGGTGGTTTGATTCAGTGGGCATGATATTTCCTTCGATCGTCACTTGAAACGATGATATACGAACCTCCAAATCTTATAATAACCCAACTGATAAATTAATCTAATTACGTTAATATCTATTTTATTCCACAGTCGTAAAGTAATTTGAGTTAAGGTTAGTGTTAGGGTTACGATAAACGAAGACTTTATTGAATTTAAATTACGTAGTTAATTACTTAATTATCTATATATAAATAATATTCCATAAGAAAAATATTCAAACAAGTGTGAAAATAGTAGTTCAAACCTGTTTGCAAAACTGCAATCGCTTTGTATTCGATTTATCTGATCGAGAAGTTATTAAACAACTGGCATGCAGCTCGTTACAGAAATAAGCATTTTCCATGCTATAGAATTTTTCCACGGTCGCCAAGAAATAGCGTTGGCGTTGCGAGCATACTTGAACCGAGTTTTAGACGCGGTGTAACCGCTAACTACTGCTATTCCACTCCAGGGACGTGCATCTGTCGAGTACATATTTATGTACGATGTCTGTTGGACAAAGTTGCTGCAGAGTCTTTGAAAGCAGTTTGTGGGAAGTCAAAGTACCATCCACAGGTCGATTTGACTATTTGCTTGAATCTTAAGGTATGACGAAAGCGGTAATTAAGGATAATTCTTTGGTAATTATGGGTATGCTAACCATCGTGGAAATAGAAAATGAGGAATTGTGATTCGTTTCTTTTCCACAGATTTACATTTGCTATTTGTATTTATTGTTCTGGCAATTAGAATGTTTTCTTTTGTATTCTGGATTGTATTTGCTATAATCTTTATATCGTACCACTTGCCATACAATCCTTTCATGAATACCTGCTGGATAATAATTATCGATATTATATTAGATAAGCATTGAAATAAATTTTTGATCATTCTTAATCTGGGGAATTATGATTCAATTTTTTATTTGTATTTTTGATATTTACATAATCCACAACTTCTCTAAATTTGTAACAAAAATTTCTTCCGTAAAGACTATCCAACAACGAATCCTTTCTCAATAGCGCTTGCAAACGTTAATGATTCACAAAAGTATTCGCAAATCTAACTCATCCAACCACATTTTCACGGTTTCTATTTTAACTACGCCGAACACACTTTATCTTGTTTCCCGACATTCTTCGGTATTTCTGTTTCTTCGTCCAATATCTCTGAGAAAGAAACATCCTCATGCACGTTTCGTCGGCCTGTCGCAAAAATAATAACGTCACGTTGTGTTCGTTTATTTTGGACGACCGATAAAACCAAACGACGCGTCAGCCCAGGTTGTTTAACATTCCTTTGTCCGCACTGACAAACGACTCTACTGGAAGACCATGGGATTGTCGAAGATCCACCGGAGAATAAATTTCGAGAACGCGACCAAAAAGAAACAAAATTGTCAAAATGACGCGATTCTTCAATCATGTCAAAAGTTATAAATCAATTTTTATTCCAAGTCGGTCGTTTTTACCATTCTTATACATATATATATATGTATATATAATTTACATATATGAAACAACATGTTGCCCTCTAAGGCACATTATAATCTTATTTTATTTTGTTGCAAATAACCAAAAACCGTGATTCACACGGTGAGGTACACTGTTACCTGCTCGTACCTGTTCACCAACCCTTTGTCAAGCCTTGATTGGTTGTTGCTAGCTTTTACAAACCTTATAAAAAAAAAACAGCCATCGCAATCAACTGTCAGTCCGAAATATTCACTGTAATAAAAGAGGATATTCCACAAAAGCGAACTAGTACATATATTTTATCCTTAATCCTCAAAATTGTCAGAGTAACGAAACAGCAAACGTACAAAACCTCAAGACTCATCGCATCACAACGTCGTATCGATATCATCGTGAGTTCGATGCCAATCGAGGAAAAGATCACGGTAACTGACATTTACAATAGAATATGCGATTAAACAATTCGTAATACGCTATAATGATTAACAATAATAAGTTTTAATATGCAAATGGTATAATAAATAATTCAGGAATACATCTAGCTGGAAATATCTCGTGGTGGAAAACTCGAATTGGTGTGCAGAGCCATTTGTTGCGATGCGTCCGTTATAAATTCGTAATTTCCCGTGGAAACGGGATTCCGCGACTCGATCGCGCGCTCGCTCGATCACGCATCTCGTTGATTTATTCGGCCGTTACGCGAAACAACCTGTCGTCAATTAATCTCTTAAGCTGGCAAGACGAATTAACCTGCGAGCATTCCCAGAGGAAACTCAACGTTCCGCGCATTTTGCTACGGATGCGCCGTTTCTGACATGATTAATACGATTGCCTGCTTTATGAAGGTTTTACGTGATAGGTTGGATGCCGTGGTTCATTCAGAATTCGGAAATTCGTTTGTTTCTTTGGTCGATGATGCTGCAAATCGGAAATGATGAAGCGGTTTGAACTCTTTGGTCTTTCCATTCTCTCTCTCTCTCTCTCTCTCTCTCTCTCTCTCTCTCTCTCTTCAGCAAATATCTAAATCTTTGGTTATTTCAATTCCCCAATTCTTTAATTTTTCAATTTTTGGATCTTAGGGTCTTTCAACTTGCTATCTTCGAACCTTTCAATCTCTTAATTCTGTAATTTTTTAATCCTACGATCTGCTAATTTTAAATTAGCAAACTTCGGATCTTTGAATGTCTAAATTTTCGAATATTCGCATCTTTGAATTTTCGAACTTTCGACCGTACAAGTTTTTAGTTTTTCGATTCATTGAATTTCTGGATTTCCAAATTGTACGAGCCTGTTCAGATTCGAAATGAAATCTTCTTTTGTTAACTTCCAGGGTCTTAAATTTATTAAACGAGAGGAATGCATTTATTCCGAGTTAATTCCAATCCAGTATCTCGATTTTTTCTAGGAATTAATAGGAACTATATGGTCCATTACTTTCTCTCTTGTCTGGAGTTCAAAAGGCAAAATTTCCCTTGGGACTTCTCGGAGAATCATCGAACAGCAAAGTCCTGGAAGAAAACTTCTCATTCTCGGGAATGATTAATTCGCTGCAAAAGCGAGGCGCAGTTTCCACGTAGGCTGATGGTGACTTTAAGTGAGAAGTTAGGATGCTTTGATGAGCATAATTCACTTTCCTTGCGTTCCGTGAACGCGGTGCCTGATACTCATTTCATCTCTTTCTACTGTTGTTACGAGAAATTTCATTGGATTAAAAAACTTTGTTTTCTCTCAGTGGCAAACCGTTGCTGTTTTTCAAACTATGTATCCTGTTTTTCTAATCGAATGAAATCCTTTATTTTACTTGTTCGATAGTTTATTTTTGGAGAGACCGATGAAATCTTTGTGCAGATGGTTTATGAGAATGATTTTGGCCTTCAAAACTTACGATTCTAAGAGTTTCAATATTCTAAAGATTACATGAGAGAGAAATTCAGCGTCATATAAAATAAATTGTAAACTATAAGCTGGAATGTTCCAACTTCTAGTTACCAATTTTGATAAATGCCACATTTCTCTAACGAAGTGAACTTTGTTCTTTTTTTCCTTTTATTAAACAACGAAAGTTAATTAAATTAACTTCAATATTTAAAGTTAATTAATTTCAATAATATCAGCACAATTTATTTTTAAGAAAAATGGAATGTCACATAAGAAGATAGTGAATAGTGATATCAGAGAGCCAGAGCATATCTAAATAAAAATATTATTTTCGAGAAATTAGCAGACTCTGGTTAACAAATTAAAAAACTCTATCCTGAAAGGGTCGAAAACTCACATCCGTGAACACGTGTCGTTCTGTAATTAACTGCTAACGAGCGTTGCGTGACTAGCGTTTCTATGCACTTAACTTTCTGATAAAATGTAAAAAATAATCCGCTTGTTTTATCGGAAAATGTAGTCGTAGATAAACGCTCCATACGGTTCACTATTACGATCGACAGGTGTTACGCGTGGCAGCCTTTTATCTCGAAGATTACGGGACATGTCTTCCGTCAACATTGGAAATTAATCTTTATTTGCACGCTCATCAGCCTGGGTATAGCAACAGCAAACACGGCTCGTCCATGCATGGCTCTTTCGGGGCTGGATTTCGATCGAAGATTGCTCGATCTCATATGTAAATTGTTCGTAACTTACCAAAGTTTTTTTTTTATTTTGTATCTTTATTATATTTCTGTTATTTGATCGTTGGAACTTTAAACGAATTAAAAACCGAGATGTGTATTTGCAAGCGTAATACAATTAGCGAGCAACGAAGGCAATTTTGTAACACGTTGCAGTTAAGTGCGCTACTTCCCGCATTAAAAGCTGTGAACAAACCTTGTTTCCGGTTCGAGATACGCAACAGTGAAACGAACTGTTTTTCTCGTTTCGTGTAATGTATTCTTAGGAAAAGGAGAGCTGAAACATTTTGCGTGCAACGAAATTCTAAAAGGATTTGTAACCGAAACAATAATATACTTAGCAACAAATCAATTCTATGTTAAAGCAATTTGCTCGAAATATTCAAATCTTTCTCAAAATTATCAATAAGTACGTTCGAATCCCTTTATTCCAATCGACTGCAACGTTGAAATTAGGTTCCCGATTTGACCGTAAGAACTCGACTGAAGCTTTCACGCGAAATTTCCTCGCGAACTTTTTTCACGACAATGACCAATTGATCGTTGAAGCAAAACGGATTATCACGAACCTATTCACCAGCTATTATTACAACGATGTCTTCTAGACCTTTTCTCATATTCATGATAGTCGTACGAGGCGCCGTTACTTTCATTCAGAGGCGTACCTTTCAGCCATTTGTTTCTTGGAATTCGCTCGCCGAGACTCTATTCACTAAGACGACTTTCAAAATTACCTTTACAGCATTTTCATGCGCATCATGCACGCAGTATTATCCTGCATTGTGTTGGAAAGTCGAGAAAATTGTATATAAAGCACGAACTTTGAGCGTTAATAACGACGAGATTTGATTTCTTAGAAGATATTGATACTTGAAATAAAAAAAAAATTAAATTGTTTTGAGATTAAGGATCGATTCTCCATAGACAGGAATCTTGTACTATATCTGACAATTACTGGATTCGTTCACTCTGGCATACAGAGTACCGTTTAAATGTACACAGAAACAAAAGGAAGCGTTTTAGCGGTGTCCATCGGATTGTCTATTTCTGTTTCGTGATCCAATCGGTAGAGCTACCTTGGGCAAACCCCAAACCAAACGTCAGAATAAAAGAGTAGTTGGCCCGTGTATAAAAGCTGACAAATATAAAATCATATAGAGGGTTGAATGATAGGCCCACAAATAATTTTGTTTATTCTCGACTCGGCTCAATTTTTATAAGTTTTCAACTTACAGCTACACTCAGAAATGAAATTCTTGAAATTTAATAAAGAAGGTACAAAAACGCTTTGCATCAAATTTCTAAAGTAACATGGAACGGTAGGAGTAAGAAAATTTACAATATCGTAAAACATACTTGGTAAATAATTAATAACACTCAAAAATAATTTCCTCCGCAGAGAATTTCTGTAGAATTAGCAAATCAAATTGTCGAGGCAATATCTGCTCATAATTTATCATCAAGGAATGTCCTCCTGATCAACGAAATTTGCAAAACACAATAAATTGTTATGATTTGTCGAACATGGTTAGATCAGTAAGAATGTGATAGCTCTTCCATCAGCTGTCAAATGAAATTATTAAGATAACTATCGCTCGTAAGCGATAAGTTATCTTAAAAGCAAAATGCAGAATTATTTATATATTTTTCACGATAAACTGTAGAATTACTGATGGAATATACTTAAACCGGTAAAAATATAACAGTTTCTCCACCAGCTGTCAGATGAAACTATCAAGATAATTATTGCCCATAACTCATCATTAAGAAATTTCCTACATTACTGACCAGCTAAATCAGCAAAATGTAACGTAGTTTCACGGTAAACTATTAGAATAATCGCTGATCAAAGCCAACTAAATCAATAAAAATATAACAATGTACCTGTGGCAGGTGTAAAGATTCTCATGAGAAACGGAAGTGGGAGTATCTCTAAGTTGCAATCCGGATGAAAAGGAATGGTCGTCGAACTATTGCATTGAATCCGGTCACGTGTTCACCATGGTTGCGTGACTGGCAGGGCACGTAGGTAAACGCATTGCTCACTGCGTAACACACTACGCGTAGTACTCGCGTACCGCGTTCCAGTACGTTTACACCGTAGTAGCAGGGGAATAACGGTGCTCGTTGTATGGCTGCGTTCACAACGTGCACTGGAACGTGACGTTCCCCCGATTTACTGAAACTCGATTAAAAAATTTCATCTACGATTTTTTCGTCGATGTGGAGTTATTTGGATTGTGGAGGTGATGTGAAAATTGAAGCGAGTAACGGGAAATAAAATAATTTGAATATTAGAATACTTTCATCTATCATGTGATATAGTATTTCATGCATCATAAAAGTCCATTTATAGGAGCGAAATTTTATTTGGTGTCTGACTAACCGACTGAATCTATTTATTTCAACACGAACTTTTATCTTTCGAATGAGAAGTTGTATCATTGTTCTCATGGCGATAGGCATCTACATAAATATACATACATGTTTTTTATACATAGTTTATGAAAGATAGTCTTTTGATTGACTTGTAGACTAACTGAATCATGTAAATTTATTTAAATAACGTACAAAACGATTTAATTTAAGATTTGTAAATTACATTCTTAATTAAAGTGGGAACACATGTTAAGAGGGAAATTCAGTTGTGACGAAAATTAAGAAGATTCTTTTCACTCAACTTTCCATTTAATCCTAGAAACGCGTTTAATTTGTTTATATTTCATGGGTGATTAGAAGTATGAGTAGCATTAACTTGAAATATGTGTACTACGTATACGAAGTAAATATCTACTTACAATCATTGTTTTAATAATAACCTCATTTTCTGGTTAATTAATTGTGACCGGAATAATTAAATTCACATTAAATTATGCAGCCATGCAGATACATTGTACTTATATGTATATTCTATATGTGGTATAATTAAATTCGCATAACATGTTTCTGTTTTGTTTAGAGATAAAGCAGAATATTCCACCATAATTATACGAATAGTGGAACATTTGAGTATACATATAGAATGTTTTGTTGATACAAGTTGAAATTGGACTTTGCCCTAACGACTCCCAAGATACTAATTGTTAAAATTATATAGAACAGTTTAGTAAACTTCTCTGTTGTAACAAACAAATTATAACTGTTGCGTTTTCTGTCTTTGTGCATTTTAACAACATGACTTGGAGGGACGAAAAAAGAAAGCAACGTGTCAGAGCAAACGTTATTAAAACAAAGATATTCCTTACGACAAAAGTAATAAAGATAATCGTATCTCTTAATCTATTAAAAATCGAAAAATTATGAGTAATTATACTTGTCAATAAAAACAGAAATTTCTTGGTCATTTGTTAATGGATCAAAATGACTCATCGGATCTTCCTACTCTTAATCCCAAAAAGGTAGTTCACCTTGCATGCACCTCAACAGAAAACGATCCAATCGACCGGTCCTCGAGCAAAAAGTAACGAAACAGGACGAACGAGACGAGCAAAGAAGCCAGACGATCCGTTTCGTTCGATTCAGACTTCTTTTTCTGTATCGCATCGTATTAACGACTACGCTTAATATCCATCGCTGACTCATATTTCTTCTTCCGATTCATAATGCTTGCTGTGTTCGACGATACTGATGCGTTAAGAAACAACCACGTTTGGTCGGAAGTGAGAATCATCGCTCTTTATCGATGACTTCGAAAGCATCCAGAGTTCGGTTGAATGCAATTATTTGCATATTTATTCGGTGGCAGAGCACACGCTGCCGATAAAAGGGGCGATATTGAAGAGCGATTCGGGGAAGTGATGGCTTGATGTGAATCCACCGGGAGAAAGTTTCGATCGATTCGGAAATACTTTTGCATCGTAGCTGGAAAATAGAGAGGGAAAGAGAGGAGAGAAGAGTTTGTTTGTTCGAGGCGAAGTTTTATTCCTGTTACTGCTTTCGTAGGGATTTTGGTTTTCTTTAAATTTATTTTTAGTGCATATTATTTATTTATTATTACTATACAGTATTAAATTTATTATGGTATATATTAAGTAATCTTTCTTTAAATGTAGTTACACTGCGTGAAAACTATGTTAGATTACTATAGAATTATTTTTAGTATTTTTCTAATACCTATAGTCGTTGGTATGTAAAAGAAATGCGTTTCTTTAAAATTCATGGCTTCCTTTGGTTAGGGTTTTATTTTGATTGAAATCATTTCTTAAAATTTGATCTTTTTTTTTAGCTTGTATTTAAATTCTATATATGTACTATGTATTTTGTGTCGATATCGATAACCCGAAATGCAGATTGCAGAATAAAGATATATGGAAATAACTTCACGCCGTTGCTGAACGATTGATTTGAAGTTGTAATAAAAATAAATTGAAGTAACAAAAGAATTCAGAGTGGTTCTCGTTGCACTATCGATAACAATTATTTGTTCCATGTTTTCTATGTTTATAATAAAAACAATAGAATAAGGTAAAAAACGATAAATAAAAGGATATAGTGGGCGATTGAATCATTATAAACACTTTTAAGAATCTTGAATAAGAATAGAATGGAAAATCCACTTAAAACGAAATCTCCTTTATTACACAAAGCATCGTTGCTCTCCTCCTCCATGATATATAATAAGAACCTTTAAACAAATTTTTAAACAGAAGCGTAGCACAAATATGTATAAATTTTCCATTCGACCACAATAACCTAACACATTACATTACCACTTTCTTTATCTCTTCCTTCAACTCCTTATCTCATCCACCGCAATTTCTCTACTCTCTCACACCTTAGACTCCAGTTCCGTCTTAGAACTCACCTTAATGCGCCCACCAGTTCCACTTTTATGCACCTTAAACCTGTCTACACTAAAACTTCGTCGAGTTGAGCGACACTGAATGATTCTCTCATTTCTTGGCGAGCTCGAACGACGGTAGTTCACGAATGAAACGGGTTTAAGCTTCGAGACTTTTTCGTAGATTCTTTGAAGATCACTCGAGCGTGGCGTTTCATTAAGTTCTACGGTTGTCGTCACGCGTTTCGTTGGAACAGCGTGATGTAGAGAATAAAACGATGGCAATCGAGATCCACGAGGAAGCGCAATTATATGAGCGTTTTCGTGTCGAGAAAGTCGTCACGTTCCAAGGACTTGCGGAGTAATCTCTCTCTCTCTCTCTCTCTCTCTCTCTTTTTAATCGACCTCGAATCCGATCGGCGTACAACTAGATTCCTGTAATTACCGGATGCCTAACTCACAAGGACAATATCCTGTCCTACTGTTGCGGCACCTGTGATTTCCTTCCACTTGCTTTGATACCATTTCCATGAATCTTTTCTGTTAGCTTGTTAAGCGATAGACGAAATTAAATAGAGCGTAAATAGAATTTGTAGGAAGTTTTCAATTTATTAGTTAGAATTTTTAAGAATTTTCTAATTTAGCTGTCGTAGATTTTAGTTTTCAACGGGAACGATTTTCTGATGTACTTAATGTGGGAAATTTTAGTAGTACGGATAATAAACTGTTAGGAATTCTTTGAAGTTTGGAATTTAAGGTTCTGCTTTTTAATGAAAGAGATTTTACTGCGAATAATACTTTTCATTTTAAGCAATTCGTCTCATTATACATTTTGTACGATGCAATTTTTATATCCTTGAATTTATTACGTTGATTCTACGCTTGATTATTAAGATAAGATACAGAGATTCTTTATTAGTATAAGGTTTCATCATCATCATTATCATAATCAGCTAACAATGGCAATCTCTATTACATAAAAAAGGTAGTAATACAATTAGTTTCGAGCGATTTGGTTTGTTGTTCGTTTCATACGTGTACAGTGGGATTAACGTTTGCAACTTTTTAATCTTTGAATTTATTGCATTAATTC
Source organism: Bombus vancouverensis nearcticus (assembly GCF_051014615.1). Taxonomy (NCBI): domain Eukaryota; kingdom Metazoa; phylum Arthropoda; class Insecta; order Hymenoptera; family Apidae; genus Bombus; species Bombus vancouverensis. The sequence continues at coordinate 9,512,080 of NC_134913.1, read as the reverse complement.
TACGTTTCGTAGATGTTGAAATAGTTTCGTATAAAACCTAATCTCTCGCGAGATACATTAATCAGTTACATCGAGGCTCATTATTCTGTTGCGTTTAATTGCAAGAAACTTTAATTACATAGAGTTTTCCTTGTTTAATTGTGCATGTAGAACGATTATAGTTGTTTTTCCCCTCTAGGCGTTTCTTTGAACTTTTTAGCATTTGGAATTAGTTCCTATACATAGTAAAAATCTTAAAAAGAAAAGAACAGAGAAATCGTGAAATAAAGAAAGTTATTGCAATTAGTCTCTACCTATTTCCTTTTTATAGATTAATTCCTTAAATAACAATGTTATTCTTAATTGCAGCTGCATATGTAGTTATATCTTTTTTGACAAAATTTTAACGCGATTCGAAACAAAACGTAAATGTTATTACAATTCACATAACAATAGGAATTTAATACATATGAGATGTTTAAATTAACAAACTTAATGTCATATAGATGCTACACCATCCTAAGATAACGTAACACGAGCAATAGAGAGGAGTAATTCGATGAAATAACAGATTCGTGTGAACAAATTTTCTGAATTTATAAATAAATCCATCTAATGGAGTATGACAATGTGATCTGTTATTATTATTAACCACTAGCTTAATTCTTTGTATTATTCAACGAAATTAAATCCTAATCATTATCCCTTCGGCTTTTTCTTATCCCTAATTATCCAAACATTAGCGTAACTGGATTATTTCGATAAGAGTAATATTTGTTTGTATCCTTTCGAGGTTTAAGGTCCTATTCATTATTCTCCTCAGCTTTCTCTAATCCCTAATTATCGAAGCATTAGTATGACTGTATTATTTCGATAAAATTAATATTTGTATTCTTAGGAGGTTTAAACTTACAAAGATCCATCCTTCATCCAAGTCTCTGAAAGGGAATCCTTGTAATTCAATTTCAGTCTCGGGCTAGACCCTCTCCTCTGCGTAGTCTTCTAAATTTTTGATCGAAGGAAGCTGTTCTCCCTGTGAAATCTGAACGCTTATTTACGATTCCTGTCGATAAAATGTGAATTAACTATACGTTCTCTCGGAGAAGAGAAGAAATAATGTGCCTAATGTATTATAATAAAGTGTTACTTAATATAAATATTTTTTCCAGATGCTTAAAGCAATATTTAATATACGAATCGAATAAAAATGTTAGTTCATAAGAATCGTAAAAGAAGGAAATTTATTTAATTAAGCAAATTAATTCAATCGAAGGAAATTTAATTTAATTAATTCCTTGGAAGAAAAATTTATAATTGACAAGCTGTTTCGGTCAAATATTTACTTTCGTTGCCAGACATATACTCGTCTCTGCAGAAATTATTAGGAAAAACACACGAACAATCCTCATAAGCAAGCAAGTGTTTCTACCTTTCGTAAACTTCGTATTTTTCCATGAAGAAACGCGCAAACAGTCGTGATGGTAGCGAGCCATAAAATCATGGGAGGGTTGCGTGAAAAGAAAAGAATGTATAAAAAGCAAAAGGACATGTGCGTGTAGGCGATGCAATTAGGGATTAACGAGCATTTAGCTCGGCTGGAAAGGCGAATAATGGAGATTCGATCCCCTGCACGGCGCAAAGGGCGAAAGGTGCGGCGGACGGCAAACCAAGGGGTGGCTTTATGGTTTCTTGTGCTTTGTGTCCGCGAAATACTGTGTGCTGCTGGGCGCGTTCCAGTTGAGTCGGTTCTGCACCCGCCCGTCCGTCACTTCTGTTTACCGTTCACTTGCTTGTTTCCAGCCGTCGGAGGAAATTATACGGAGATAGATCGATGCTTTCTGGCGCCTTCTAACCGCGCGGGAACGTCTCTTAGCCTCGAATCAGTAGGTAGAAGTTTGAAGAGCCGGTTTGAGTATCGATGAAGAGGAATTTCTTGACAGAATAACCGGCGAAAGATGTTTAACACTAGAACCATCGACTACTAAAGTATGGAATTTGTATCAAAGAAATTCGAATGGAAGGTATATAAGAAAATGTACATATAAATATTCCAAGAGAGAGACAAGTTCTTTTTCTTCATAAAAAAGTTTATTAAAATTCCCATCTATGAAATTTCTATGAAAATATTACAAGTTTCATAAAACTAACACTTAAACCAAAACCAAAATCATTGGAATTAAGCGATCATTCTGCATATCTTCCCATAACTTGAGCGATGACACCAAACACTCCATATTATCTCCTTTACGAAAGAAAAGTTTCTTATCATCTCCAACGCTTAAACCGAAATCATCCTAATTACACAATTCTCTATTCACCCAAACATTCGTCGATATCTGCTTATTTCTCAATCTTCCTAAACCAACGGGCCAGGCCTCCGCAGACCTAAACCAACAACAGCTAACTATCCTCGACCAAAAACAGCGACCTACCCACATCTATCGATCAAAATCCTACTCGAATCACATCTGGATTTCGGTAGGAACGGAACGCGCACGAAAACCAGCAACGCATCCATTCACGGATACGCGAAAGTAACCGACGATCCGCGACGAAGCTTTTGTCTTCCCGGATGCAGCGTCGTACTCGAGACGAAGCGAGTACATCTATCGAGGCGTATGCCTCCAGGAAAGAAGTTGCGAGGGCACACCTGTATCTCACCTCAGCTCGGCCGCCACAGGAATGCGTTTCAGGGGTTCAAGTTGACAACCAGCGGCCATGTAATTGGGGAACGGAAAACACTGTGGCGTCTCCATGGCAACACCCTCAGCATCCCTTACCGACGGAGTCCCAGCTCGGAGGAGGCCTTTGGCCATGCCCGGGGCAACGTGCCCTAACCGACTGCACCCTCGCTTTATCTCTCTGCGTTTTTTCACCCCGTTCTTTCGAACGTCGTGCGAGCACCGAAAAATGTCTGGAGCTCGTTATTTCATTAGAGAATCTCGTCCTTCTGCAGGGATTGCTTAATCGCGGCGACATGGTCATTTTCAGGGATGTTCGAGTCCGCTGGACGGAAGAAAGGTTTATCGATTTGAGCAGATATTGGGAACGCGTTGGTGATATGAAATTTAGAATTTAGAGTTTGATGGAGCGAAAATAGAACGTATCGAATCCGTATGCATTGATACTTAATATGCTGATTATGGTCGAAGTCGCGTGGCAGTTTATTGCGACTGAAATTTTGTTTTTCTTAGCACGTCGAGTGCTGATAACGCTAACCACGGCGTCAGCCGGCCTCGGCAACAACCAGACAGTGACATCACCGTATTGTCATCTGAATGTTTCAAGTTGTAAAATTTTACAGGAGTTTTTAATATAGCGTTTTAACTAGCGAAGATGAGAATAGGCAAAAGGATAAAATCATAATTATACAACGTGTCATGAAAGGAGCGTCGTCTTTTTGGTTTGTCGTTATTTTTTTCCTCTTGGTGTTATGACGATTTTAAAATAACAATCGCGTATTGTAACTACGCAATTCTATTATAAAATATTCGACACCACAGCAAATCTTGCTATCAAATTTTACTATAACCAATCATGCGAGTTATGTGAAAAATTAGTGACAATGATTGGTTCTCTCGTTTACTTGATTTAAGAACCTTAGATTTCTTTCTGTCAGCACTATACTTCAACTCGAACAGATCCTTAACATGTGTTGTGTTCGATGCGACAATGTCTAGAATGTTTGGCTACTTTATTTACACGTTGACTGCCACGCAAATTTTATATATTTCGCCCTGCAATAAATTAGAATAAATTAAAATATATTAGATCAGAAGATTTCTTTTTTTCAAAATATTATATCGTACTTGCGTGATTTTTCTCTGACGATGTTATTTAAATCATTCGCATTGTTGATAATATTTTAATCCATGAGATCTACTTTATTTTGCTCACTTGAAAAAATTTAGTAACATGTTTGACCGCCGTATCAGCCTATGTGTTAACCATATCTTTTATCCTCGTACAAGAGGTAGGGTACCATATGGATCCAAACAAGGTTACTTCGGGTTACAGGGTGTAGTATACGTGGTTAGAGGATTAGATGGGATGTGCAGAGGCTGATGCGTGAACGGATACAGGTGGAGGATCGTGAAAGGCGAGACAAGGTTCTAGTATTACTTCAGACACGGTTGTAGTTAGTCTCATGGTGGATTTGTGGAGTTTGGCAGATGTAGGATTAAGTTGAGCAAATTGCAAGTTGGGTTCATGCGTTGCATCGTGTGGCTTGTAGTCGTTTATTTAGAAAATTATATCTAAATTAGCGATTCTTAGGTTTTTTTGACAGTAAAATAAATCCGTTTTAAATATTCATGTACCATTAAATTCCTGATACAGTTAATTGTAAAAATTAATAATTAAAGCTTTTCATCATAAGTTTGACATATCAATTGTCATAATGCTTGTATCATCCTGTAACGACGTTATCTGTCATCACTTTCCCCCCGTGGATAGACCCTTGCGAATCTCCCTTCAAATTCACCCTTTGTATACCCATAATCTTCACCATGTTCCACTGATTCCTACATCCGCTTAGTGGAGCGAACAATGAGTAGCATTATGTTGTCGACAGATCATTAAGTCGACAAGAACGCAGCTTAGCTAGCAAGACGATTCAAATTCTTCAAAATTGAAACATTGCTCGTATGTTCAAAATTTTAACTACTGTTTTACTTTCAATTTTTTTTCTTTTTTTAATTTTCAATAACTCGGATTACATCAAAACTTTTCGATCTAATTTTCTTTTCAAAATATAATTATTCCAAGAAGATAGACACGACACAAGGAAACCTAGTACGATAATCGTAAATCGTATAATTTCTAACCAAGTTATCTGTCGTCGTTTCTCCCATGCGGATTAGCCCTTGAGTTTATCATTCGCGCATCAATGGCCTTCGGTAAGTCCCGTTGCGTGTACATATCCGTTTAACAGAGCGAACGACCAACGACGTCAGGTTGTCGACCGATTATAGAGCCACTCGGCACGGTTCAAGATCCCTCGAACAATAACGCTTGTCCATTGTTGTAGCGGGAATGCCTGTTGCGTCAAAGCGACGCCAACGGCCCTTATGGCGCACGACGACATAGTTGAGGGACGTTCGAGTCCATTTGTCCGCTCGCAATATCGAACCCGTAACTGCAGCCGGGGGCGAGCCGCCACCGCCCCTGCGAATCGTCTTCATCTCTCCCCCATGTATTCCGTTCCAACCAAGATAATTAATTTCCTCCCAGCAGACATTGCGAGGGTTTTTGTTTCGAAAGATGTTGCACGTTACGTTTGATATATGTATTTGTACAATGTTAATAACTCTTCGGCTTATTTTTCTGTTCTGGAGACTTTATCAGAGTCCGTTACTTTTTTAAAAAGATATTCCATGTTACGTTCGATATAGACACGTATTCGTGTGATGTTCAATAATTCTTCGGTTTATCTCGCTCTTCTGAGAAATTTTGTTAAGGTTCGTTACTTTTTTAAATTTAATATCTCCTGGCAATTTTTAAACTTTCTTTCGATGAAATATCTTTTTTATTTTATGCTTGTATCTCTTTATTTCATATTCATCTTTATTCACCCTTCGTACCACCAACTTCGCCCACCCTTCCAACAGACAACGAGCTACATCCGTACTTCGTGATGATCCATCGAAACTGTATAAAATCGTGTATCCATTCCAAACTACCCTCGATTTGTACTTAAACCTATACTTTAGTTCCAAGCAGACCGAAAAAAACCAGTTACGTGTATCAATTATTGAACCGAATGCTCTTTGCATTTGTACGTACTTCATCCACTTTTCGTGATGCACGATCGAAACTGTATAAAATCGACACCAAAATATCCAGGACCTGTACTTTGATCTATACTTCAACTTCGCCAAACACTCGAAAACCAGCGACACTTATCAATTATTCATTCGATTAGTCTCATACTTGCACTCCATCTACCCTTCTTTGATGCTCGATCGAACCGAACATCCCCCGGTTAGCAAAAAACGATCCCCAGTATAAAATCGTGTATCCGCGACGAGCGACCCTCGATTTGTCCGTGGGACCGCGTACTAATAAGGATTCGGTTTGTTTACACGATGAAGCGGAATCCCCGTGGCGGAAATGCGTTTATGAAGGCGGATTTCGTCGAATCCCTTCGGTTTGGCCAGATTAAACGACCGCAAGTATCTATGCGGGTCGGTGGTCGTCGCTTCCATTTGCATATTAACCACTCTGACCCGGGAATTACGAAGCGTCGTACCCTGCGCGGTTACACACACGTACACGCGTATAGACACATCTTGCGTACAGACACATCTTGCGTACGTATCGAATGGCGGTAGTTCATTATCGATCGATATCGACTACGTTCGATGCCTACGAGACGCACACATGCCGTCGTGAGAATTAAATTGTCGTGTGATTCGATAACGCGTTCAAGAATTCTATTGCCCGCCTCGAGGATACTTAAACAATGGCTTGTTCGAGGAGAATAGCTGTTTCGAGCAACTTTTGATGGCGGAGCTTAGGGATTATAATGTTTTTAGGATGGGGAACTGTGTAAGTAGATAGTCGTGCGATGGTGTGAGTGGCTAAGTGGTTGGGTCTTAACCTGGTGGAGTTTCAGGATTTAAGGATAATTTTTATGACTACTTTGATGAAAGGGTGTATGGAAGATCCTTTTCTTTCTGAAGATTTTGGTGTATTACGTGTCTCGCCTATAGTCGGGGTTTTGTTAGCGTTGTTTGGTAATGAAGAGAATTATACGACCTTCTCAGAAATCAAATTGATCAAATTCGAATTTTATTAGCTTCTTAGTTTCAATACTCGAGTACACGATTACTATGCAATTCTTAAGAAACAAATGCTTATTTCCTTAAATCTATATACGTATCGTACGAGGATGATATAAATAATAGCAAATTCCAGGAAACATTTAAGAAATAGTGTTCGCAACATCGGTTCTTTCTGCTCTTTGATATATCGAGTTGATCAATGTGATTTCTGAAGCTTCTTCAATTTATGGAGTTAATTGCACACGATGTGGCTTCGTTATTGAAACATATTAAAATCAAGACACGAGTATCGCGACATAAAGGAGAGCAAATTCGGGTAGTTACATTGATAAACATCGTAGTAGTTTATCGTTTATCAAATTAAACATAATACATACGATCATAACATACGATTATATTTAATCAAGTTTCGATCATTCGATTCGCAATTGACGTAAATCCCGCTCATCGACTAAACCAACAGATCGTGTTATCGTTTCCTCAGTCTTATCTCTTATCAATATATAATATTATAGCAATCGTTGTCTGCTCTAAATCTTACTACGGATATAAATAAAAGATAGATGGAACAAATAGAAGAAAGAGAAGAAAATGGAAAAATAATGTTAGCGAGAAAATATCACTTTTGACGATGCGCTATGGGAACGACAGTTGCTGCCGATTTGTCTTCCTCTTTTTACCACGTCTTGCCACGATAATAGGCGGACTTGCAGTAAGATGCATCGCGATCTCGAACAATAGGAAACTGCACTCCATCGTCGCGTTAATATTGCCATTGTCCGCGAACGGTAGACGATGCACATCGGTGCAACGACTCTCGACGGCCTTTGACGCGCGTGAATAGGCCTCCTAGGCACCGGAAACGCTTTGTCGCGTCAATTATTCCACTTCGGCCCGCGAGACACCGATATATTCTACGCGAGACAACGACACGCTTTGCACGTGAATCGTCGATATAGTTGGAGATTAATGGAATTCCAGGATCAAGATTAATGTTTGGTAATTGCTTAAGCTACTCGTGGTTGGGCAACTTGGCATTATACAAGGGAAGATGATGTAGGTGGTAGATCGTCTTTTATCCCTCAACTGCTATGGTATCTGTGCAGTATTATAACTGTAAATGATTTTAAACAAATTCGAATGGAAGGGTGTTCGATTACATCAAATGACTAGACAAGATTGTGCTTAATTTCAAGTAAAATTAATTAATATAATCGACTTTTAAGAATGACATACTGTGTGACTCACAGAAGTATTCGTATATTTACCAGAGGAAACTTTCAGGTGTATATTGTAAGCGTTACGTAAAATATTTTGTAATTTTATCAGCGCTATTATCAAACGCGATTATCATGATTATATTGGAATAATCTATTTATGCAAGATTTATATAAGATTTATACAAGATATCTATTGCAAGCATATGTATTTAGTAAAAAAATAGTATAAAGCATGAATGGTTACGTAAAGTATGTAATAAATGCGAAAGAGAGTCTTAACGAATACTAATTATGAGATTTATTAATATCGTGGATGACGGGCTGTTTAAATTCTTGTGATCTTCGCGAAATATACATATACTTGTACTAAATGTCTTATAACTGCTATATAAAATTTTAGAATCAAAAATTTTGCCAATATATTGCCGGGTAATTAGGTATCATTACGATGTTAACGAAATTTCACAATATTTTACACAACAAACGTAATATATTCGTAAAAGTTGTCGACAAGTGTATGAATACTTCCGCGAGGCATTGTAATCGGTGAACCAACTTTCTTATCGAAGCAATCTGAATTTCCACGGAAAGATTTATTTTACGGTACATTGCACTAATTTTTGTACAAATTACGAATTACAGACACATATACGATTTTCTTAAATTACGAGATTATAGTATTTCACAGATCGATAAACGAAATTAAAAACCGCTACCATAACAATTATATTGTAATTGAAAAATCAATAACTTTCTGGGTCACTGTCGCGTTTTTGATTATCCAATTTCTCTGTTCTCTCTCGACATTTGTTCATTGAACTCATCCACGTGACACGAAAAATATTCAAAAGATCGAGTTCTCTCGAAGCTGAACTATCCACGTGGTTCGATCAACGCGGAGCTGTTCGAAACGGATATCGCATACCCGATCGATCGAGCGTTCTTCGAGTAATTTTCAGCCACGATCGTTGCCAAGGAATGCCTTCTCCTCGAATCTCGTGCCAACAGCTTCGACGCCACTAAGCCATTTCTGATGGCATTGAGTCTACTCCTGTCCCGAGAGAAAAGTCTCGACCTCCAGAAATCGAACTTGCTATTTTTCGAACCGTGTCGCTTCTTATTGAAACGCCGGAAGATCCGACAGATTTTTCTTCCTTTGATCCCTTACACTTCCGCCCTCGCATTGTCCGTTGAACAAGAAGCAACCAGATTACATTCTGCCATCCTGCCATCTATGAGAATTTGTTTCTGAGAAGATCCAAACTCGCTTTTGGTGTGGGTGAGAGAATTTTATTAACTTTTTTTTATTAATCTAAAGGATACGTGTCTCTTAGTTAATGAAAATTTAGAAAATTGTTATTGATATATCGCACGTGTTTCGTAAGAAGTATCGACGAAATATTTGGAATTTTTAATATTGTAATAATGTGGCACTTAGGATTCAACTTCGTAAACTTTTATCTTTGTCTTGTAATCGACTTTCGATCTTAAGATTTTGATAAAACTGATCACGAATGTACCAAATGTAACATTAGGGTTTTAATTGAGGATTAAATATTGTATTTCAATTACGATAGAATTTATGGAACTGATAAAATCTCTTGATTCAGCTTTTCGATAACAAACCGACGACCATTTTATGTATCGTTTTTATGTCGATTTTATGTATTTTTCTTTCGAGCTAGACGCTAAGAGGAATAATGAAAACACCGATTGACGGAAAAGTTGGCGTCTCTTGGAATATCGATATCAATTTTTGCTCTATATGAATAACGCATAAGAATCTTCTATATTTTACAATTTTAAACAAATGACGACAGTTTCTTATATATTTAAATGCCATAGATTGCATTTATCTACCTCCAGAGGAATACAACTTCCAATGAAATACACGTAATAAACAATGTTATGGTATTGTGTACGTGAATGCAAACATTTTCCAGAAGCTTTATCGCAGAAACTTTTATTATAGTATCTGCGAAAGAGGGTGGGAATTGGCCTTGTACATTTTTCTCTATCATTTTATAACACTGATATTATTCACTTCACATGGTACACGTTCTTCATAATTGAAAACTTCGTCGGTATCTATTTCATCGATACCAGGAACCCTATCTATTATACTTTCATGCTTACATTATATCATAGAACTATTATTATCTTATATAAAACAACCATGACGCTAAAAGCCGCTACGCCATCAACGGCTTCCTATTTTAACTTCTTCTTATTTCAATCAAAAATATCAAACTCATCAGAACAATGGATTATAAGTTGTTAATTTGAGCAATTAATAAAATCTTGCAAGTGGGTGATTATGCAGATATACATGTTAGAACAATTCCTTCGTGTTAAAATAATTGGTAATCTCTTTGGAATATCAACTATCCCAAAATTTCCCTTTAACAGACATCGTCAAGAGCAAAACCGATCGACCTTCGTCACTCGGTCTAATTGCTCCTAAACTAGACGCTGCGGGACTGAGTACGGCCATACGATGCGATAGGCCAACGAAATTCGCCCCCGCATACTAAGAATTCACCATAGAAGATCTGCCGACCAGAAGTATCCCTGAGGGACGTTCAGGACCGATAATAATCGTCGATCTCGACGAAACTGCCCTACCGCACGTTATCGTCCATTATTCCTCTCTAGGGGCTTCCCGAAATTTTCTTTCCACGACGATTCCTCTTATGTTGTTTCAGTTGTTCCTCATCATCTGGAAACACATGGTTTATATTATATTTAGTTTTCGTGCTCGAGATGTTCTAACAGATATTAATTAATGGACGTTCGACATTCACAAAAATCTATGTACAAGCAGGATATCGGAGAAGTTTCTCCTTTGTGAGCTGGTTTTATTGCATCGTGGACAAAGTTCTTTGAGGCGACGTTTATGACGTTGGATTGTGCGGTTAAAGTTTAATGGCGTGGTATTTAAATTTTCTTAAACAGGTGAGCATTAAGTAACATTGTGACGTTGTATTTTAATGTGTGGATAATAGTTTTTAAGAAAAAGATGTAGATATAAAGTCAGCAAATTTCGAATTGATAAAATTGCTCTGCGTTAAGGTGGATTATTTCGAATACCGTAGAAAGCTGGTATATTTTAATTATTTGAGAGTTGGCGATAAATATTTTGCATATTACGACGTGGCAAACAGAATTGGTTTCTAAATTACTCTCATTTGACATTTATTACACGCTTAATCTACCGCGTATTTTATTTCCAACGATTACGTTGTAATGTAATCTTTACGAAATCCGAAGAATTTTTAAACTTGTAGCGCATGGAACATGGAAGACTCGAAATGTTTTAACAGTCATCGTAATTTCAACGTATTAATTGCTATACGAATTAATTAGTTGTTAACAGAGGATGTTATTGCGAGATCAATTGGCGGTTACTAGAGCGGAATAGTTCTAAAGTTTTACAATTCTAAATATAAGAAGCGGTTACGGAGATCGCAATATATCATATTTCATGAATATTAATATCAAGGCTTCCTTACTAATTCTAGAAACATTAGAAATATCTCCCTATTCAGGATCTCTTCAATTCCATTTTTCACAGTTTTTTATTATCCAACCTTTCCCGAATACAACAGAAAAATTTATTTGATCATATTTTCCAAACGATATTGTCTTTTTTTATGAAGGGCCATAGCCATTAAATATCTATGGGGCCACGATGTCGGGTATTGATTTTATAGTGACATCGACATGGCCGTCTAACAATGAGTTAAGAGGAACAGAACCATGTGTGTGTGTGAGAGAGAGAGAGACAGACAGAGGGAGAGAGCTGGCCACGCTCAGTACAATTCTCCACGAATATTTGTCCAACATTTGTAAACAGTGTCATATCTCGAGAGGTACAATAATCCTGGAAAATAAGTTTTACTTCCGAAGTCGCCTTTCATCGTATTATCATCGTACGTTACGTGCTTTATCTCCTTTTGTCCACCGCCCACACAGACCTTCCTTCTTAAAAACTACGGAAAGGGCGGGGGCAATAAAACTTGGTAAAACAATCTTTAAGAAGTTTTAGCAGAAGACTGGGTTTATCTTATATTCTTTTCCCTTTCGAGGTAAAGACAAGCGGAAGTATTTTAATATGAATCTTTTATTGTCGCGTCATCGTCTTGTCTACTTTTTGGAACTTCCTTTAAGTTCCAAAGTAGAAGTAAGTAGGAAATGTTATATCATTCAATATATGAATGAATTTTTGTTCTTTTTTTATTGTATATAAATCAGTTTAATTATACTTTTCTTAATATTTGTTCGTAAAATAAACATTTTATGTGTAAATTCGTTAGAAACCAAGTGTTCCGACAAACGATAACGATATTTCCTCGAATTGTTTTGTTAAAGTTATCATCGATTCGCCAGTGCGATTGTGGTAAATGCACTTTCTAGGGGTTGTTTCATCCCTTGTCGGTAACGTAGAAATTCCTGGTTTACGTTTTCCTGGAAAATTGTGGAAACACGGCAATCGTATCCCAAGTCGATAACACGAGTGGAATGCAACAGTCGATGAAGTTGTACCCTTTTATTTTACCGACAATCGTTTTGATTTCAGACGCTACGTTATTTTGTAACATAATCCTTCTATGATAAGATTCTGATGCAGCTACCTTTAGCATTTTTTCATTAATAAAATATATTTTTAATAATTACACGACGGGTTCATGCATTTATAGTGATTTTAAAAGCATAAAAATGTACACAACATATAAAAATATGTTAAAATTCGTAATAACATCTAGTAGATGAAGCAAATCTCTATTTATATTCTGTTTCTTCAATTACAGGAGATTAAAATGAACATTCGCAGTTTATTAACCCCTTAACCTACAACTACGGGCATAGCCTGTAGTACGATGATCGGGCCAAACGTAAGTATTACGGGCATAGCCCGTAGTAGATGATCGGGCCGAACGTAAATATTACGGGCATAGCCCGTAATAGATGATCGGGCCAAACGTAAGTCGGCCCAAAATTCTCGAACATAAATCGTAGGTTAAGGGGTTAATAATACTTCTAACATATTATGCAACTGGAAACAATTTCTATATGTAAATATATTTGTCTGTTACAGCGAAAAAGCAAAATGGGGCGGCATTACGGACGAACAGTTTGGGCTCGGGGGCAAGAACACCACCCCTTGAGAGGAAAAGCAAATTTTCAGCCCTCGGTAGACTCTTTAAACCGTGGAAGTGGAAACGGAAAAAGAAATCGGATAAATTCGAAGCTGCCTCATTGTGTGAGTATATTTTTAATAATAAATATTAAAAAATGTGAAATGATAGACTGAAAAATAATTTAAGGATTATCATTTGATACACTAAATGACCTAGTGGCGATTTATCGATAAGCCAGGATATTAACTAGGGATTGTTCTTCACGATTGCAGCGCTCGAGAGGAAAATCTCTGTACGTGCTAGCAGAGACGAGTTGGTACAGAAAGGAATCCTGTTGCCCGTCATAAGGTCCACGTCGTTTCCGGAAAATGGTGAGCTTTCCGCTTTTACCGTATGTCAGAGATTTTATAGGAAAACTTGAAATGTCGATGCTCGAGAGGAAATTGAACTGTCCCATATTTCATTCGTGCGATTGTTCCTTACGATGGTACAATTTAAATTCAAATTTCCATTTTGTGATCGAACTCACATACCTTCATGTTTTATTTAAACAAAAATTAAACATCCATCTACCCACGAATATCCCTGAAGAGATAATTGTTATTTTGTAAAAATTGAACAACATCCAACCCCATAACAATTGATCAATATCCATCTGTTACTTCCAAATTTTAAACAAAATGACATTTTATATGTAACGACCTAATATCTATAATCAAATTATCTCTGATTATCTCCAGTTATTTAAAACTTGCTCTGAATTTCGGGTAAATCAACCTAACAGCCATAGACATCGTTCACGAACGTACTAACATCCCAAGCTTTCAGAATAACATATGTATGTTTCCCCTCAGCCATAGACTACGTTCACTTATCTCAAGTTTCTCTTCAACCCCAATTTCTCTTATCTGTACGAACTTCAACCATCGTGAACTACCATAAACCAACTCTATGAAATCATAAAACCAGTATCTACGCGCACGAATGTTATCAAATTCGAAACAACCATCGAATATCGCTAAAGTTTCAAATTTCGAGTCACTTTGGGGGATGAGATCTCTGTGGGATGGAGTTTTATTCGTCGTGGACAAATTCAGGAATGTACGAGTACAGGACCGTCTGTCCCGTGGAAATTGTCCAGCCTCCGGCTAATCAGGAAATAAGGGCCCATGATTTGCGGGTGGGAACGAGACGCGAACGGCAAGACGAAACGCTAAAGAACGTAATTAGGTTCCGCGCTTGTTATCACCCAGACATGGGCTCAATTTCCGGAACCGTCGGACACGTGATGCGTCTACCTTCGTTTTATAGAAACGTGGCCAATTTTGGATAGCTATCGTGATTGTTTCATATTTTCTGCAGATTGTCTTCATATATTTCTTCTCTCTGTTCATATATTTTTTAATAGCGCAAATACGTAACGTTTATTGTATGGTGTGCCCGAATCGATACTGAGGATAAAAGAAGTAATTGCCTTTAGATTTTCTGATAGACCAAATTTTCGGATCCATCTTTTAAAATTCATGAAAGATCAGAGATGAGTTTCAAAGTGGAACGATTATTTTATCGTGAGACGATAATGATACGGACCTTCTTACCGACAAAAATGATAAGACAAGCTTCTGTCAGAAATTTAAGTTTATTACATACATTCCACGTATCAATTTCGATTTTGTCGTGTTTTTTGTCGTTTCCTGTACCGTACTAAATTACCTCTATATTATCCTTTCCTTTTCACTGTACTAACTTAAACTGGTTTTATGTTTATAAAACATACATCCATCAAGCCTAAACACACATCAATGTGACAAACATCCGAAATTCCTCTTTCAACTCTGAAAACTTCGCTCTTGTTGGAGCCAATCGATCTCTTCATCACATTGTCAAAAGTAAACGGCAAAACACTTCCAAACGGTTGCAGGCCGAAATAGCTCCAAACGATAGTACACCGAAATAATTGAACACGCTCGCCATCGATTTCAATCCTCCTCTTCAAATCGCATCGTCAGAAACCATCCATTCCCAGTACGAACCATTGCCCGAAAACCATTCGCTTAAACCAGCAGAAACGTGCGTACAGACTGTTTCAGACACGCCGCCGTGTTCATTAATATTTCCTGCTAATCGTTCTCGTTGCTCGTTTCCAGAAACGGCCGGCGACTCTCCCGACGGTCAGAAGCCGCCAACGCCGCAACAGACTCCCCAGCAGCAGCAACAGCAGCAACAACAGCCGCAACAGCAGCAACCAGCCGCTGGGGGTATTGGTACCGGTGGCGTTGGTGGTGGTGGCACCCCTGCAGCAACACCCACGTCAGCCGGTACCGTGCAGCAATCCCAACAATCCCAGCAAGTAGCATCGGCCACGCCGACCCCTACGACTGCCAATCCGCATTCTACAGGACCGCCCAGCAATCAACCCTCGCCGCATCCCTCGCCCCTTTATCCAGGGATACCACAGCCAGGTCAGCCCAACGGCAGCACGCAAGGTAAGATGCAAATATCGATATGATCCGAACGCGAAATATTCGAATTTCATGGAGATATATAGGATGGGAAGGTGTGCGCTGCATCTTTTCTTGTGGGAATTGGAATTGAGATGTATGGGATGTATAGATTGGAATTCAGCTATACGAACGTATGGTAGAACTTCGTTTAGACGTAGCCGTGGACAAAAAATAAATGGACGTGTAATGGATTTGGTACTTACTACAGTTATATGCTTAACTTTTATTTATTATGTATCCTTATGTATTTCATGTTATATATAAATAAATATATATACATCCTTCCACATGGTATATATATTATTCAGTAACTAATTTGGCTGTCCAATTATTTTTGTCCACGATTGTAATTAGACTAGGGATTTTTACGCATTTATGGGAAATTTGATGCTACAAAAATGCATATAATTTATATAATATGCGAAAACATGTCAAGTATCCAAAATAGAGTGTTTATTATAATACTTGGTAGGTGAAATAAATTTCTATTTAGATTCCGTTTCTTTAGTTATGTTCATAGTAATATAAAAATGCATGAAAATCCGTTAGTTTGATTATAAGTTATACGATTGAAATTCATAATATATAATGAAGATGATGAACACGAAACATTTAAAGAAGAATATAACTAGTCTCAGGTATCTATGGTATATTTGATTACTTTGACGTAAATAGTCGTCAGAAAACACATCCTAAGTCTTTCGAAGCCTAAGTACTTATGCTTCTCAAAATATCTGAAATTAGTTACTTTGATTTTCAAAATATGTAAATTTTAACATCTGACCGATTTTACGAGCGGATTATATCGTTTCCATTGACTTTACCGACTGGATTAAGGGTCTTATGGTCAAATATATTGAATAGCGGTGTTTGATATTTGGTTTGACGAGAGGTTTGATTGGCTGTAGAAAGTTCGTAATGATTTTATGCCGTAGGTTAGGGTTGGCGATGTTTCTGCGGGATTTTGGGTGTGTTAGGATCGCGGTGGTAGACACTGGGGTTGGTTAGGAGTCGCTTGGGAATTGAAGGGGGAAATTGTTGCTTAAAGGGGTGTGTATGATTCAAAAGGACATAGAAGATTAGGTTTAATTCAACAGGTGATAAACAGACATGTAGGTCAGATATATTATTAGAGAATTTTAGGAATTTTCTATCCAGAAAATGGATTTCATCGTCTTTTTAACGAACAAAATTCTCAGAAATCAAAAAGCTTATATTTATAATTCACTATCCTGGTTCATAATAATAGTGTAAGATTCTACCGTAACAAAACTCTCTTTAATACTACGATGCATTCTAAAAATAAATCTTCTATCATATCAGATCAGAGTTCCAATTTCTGTTAATTGGGTCATTTCTTAGCCGAAATCTTCTGTAATCACCAAATTAAAATTTGATAAAAGCAAATCAATTTCCATTAGAACAATTTTAGCCCGTTTATATTGACATAATTTATCGTTAGCAGAAATAAAACGACTCTTCAAGAGATACAAGGTTTCTTAATAAGAGATTAGCAATCACTGCGACGTATTAACTCGTCTTCTTCAATTATGAGGTGAAATATCTGTGTGGAACGCAAATTGTCATCTCATCGACGTTTATCTTGAAATTAAAATTTCTTAACGTGTAGGAGAGTTGAAGTGGTTGCAAAAAAGGCCAGGGAAATTATAGCCTCGTCCCCATGGTATCTAATGCGAACACGCACAATGGCGCGAGTACGGCGTTGACCTAATTACCAGGAATCACGTGCTAGAGGCGGCATTAATGGGCTACCAAGTACAATCGTGGTATGTCGTGCTGCATGACGATCGCTTAAATATCTCATGGAATCTCCGTCTCGTCCAACTGAGTCGCGCAATAATAATAACTTTGACAACGTTTAATCATGCCTGTTCAATTAATACCAGATGTCAGACGTGTCCATCCTTCACGAGGATGCAAGATTATTAGGTTGCACAATTCTCTTTGGTGATTAGTGATTACATATATATATATATATTATGGAAACGTATTAAAGACAAACTAGTTTTCAATTTTACTACTTCAAAACATTTTCTTCGTTAAAGTCTGTGGCATTAGTTTGGCTTTAATGATAAAATCAGCAGAAGAGTCGGTGTCGGTACAACCGCAGACATATTTAAAATTTTTAATTAATAGTATTTTAATTAAAAGTATTTGTGCACCATTGTATTTATCATAGCATTTATATACTAATTAATTAAGTTCAAGTAGTATATTAAATTTTGTATTATTTAGTAATACCTCCGTACGACTACAAAAAGTTGATACTGTAAAAGTGAAATGTAGAACTACTATAAAAAAATGCTTCATTTGAAAACAAGGATAAGAGAAAGAAATACTTTTTATAGCCACTGTATATGAAGACAAAGATGGGAACGAACGTCCATCATTCTGGAAAACTCCAAAAACCGTATTTTACAATCCACCCCACGACAGAATCGAAATCTTTCCACGAACGACATCTGATCCCTTTGCGTCGTATCGAGTTCACAAATCTGCCGGGCTCAAGGAACAATCCCCGATCTTTCACCCCTTTTTCGTGCTCCATATCTGACCATCGGCCAAACAAACCTATCGTGTTTCTGCCGCGGTTTAAAGGGAAACCGTAAAAGCACATTTATCATGCGAACTGGTAACGCAATATCATCCAGACGATTCGATTCTCAAACCCCAATTTTCCAACCTCTTTTCAAGATTTCTTGAGATTTCGTGGCATGTCTCGCGAGTCCTTTTGTCGGTTAGCAACCTGTTGCGATTCGTGAATTTACTTGACGCGTTTCACCGGTATAACTCGACGCCTCCATCTCGCTGTTTGTTTAAAGAAGCGCCTTCAAATATGCTCTGGCTGTGAAATCTAAACGACAAAAGGAGCACGCGATCAATAATATTGACGATTCGTTTTAATCTTTTTGAAACTTCACACGGCCATTGTTATTGACAATACATGTTCGCTCGGTTGCTGTAACAATGACATAATTTAGAAATCATGATTTTAGGGAAAACGAATCTGAATGCTTTGAATTGTATAACTGTGTAAGAACATCACGTTAGAATGCCAAGTTGATATAAGGGGATGTCTAACTTATACAAAAATATTATAATGTTGTTATGCAGTTCGATAAATTTACATTTACTCTTGAAATAACATTCTGAGTTACGATCACTGTTAGCGCGAAATTCACTCCGCGTTCAAGATTTAGTGTAAACAAAATTTCAACAAGAATCGCGCTCAGATTTTCAGCGATGAAATCATAAATTTAAAATATTATACATTACTGATGAGGGGAAAAAATATGTGAAAATTATTTTGATTAAATGTATGTAACTTTTATGCGCAGTTACAATTTAATTTCATAATATGCACCGAACCAATAAAAGAGTATTGAACTTTGATCGTACACGATCAGTATGATTCTCAATGATATTGACCCGTAACAAGAGTCGAATTTGCATGCAGAATGACAAAATACTGAGCATAATCGCGTTTTTAAGCGCACGGACTACGCGGAACAATTTACTCGCAAGCGCGTTACACGCGAATAATACACTTCCTGTAGCAGCTGCTTCCGGCGAGGAATATTCACTGGCTTTCCGGTGAGTCGTTAATGTCGCGGCCAAGCTGGGAAAGAGAATCTTCTCTTTGAGAACTGTACGCCACTAGCTTCAGATTTCTTTTTTAGTTTTTGTGGTTACTTTGATGAACGCTAGCGTATGAACTAAATCTCGTGTCTAGGGAGTAAGCTTCTCTTTCCAAATACGAAACAAACTACGCTCTTTGGCGGTTTTATGATTAAGCTAACAAAGCTAAAGAATTGTTCCACTTGAACAGCAACTTTCATATATTCATTAGCTTTCTCTGAAACAACAATCAAGCTAAAATTCAAGAAAATCGGCATGAGTGAAAGTTTTCATACCAGTCATCTCCCAAAGTTACAGTGAGATCAAAGTTTAAAAATTCTGCGGACTAAAAAAAGTTATTAGGAGTAAAAAATTGAATGAGTCTTTTGAAGCTGCAGTCGAAATTTAGAAATTCCCTCACCTTAATAAAAATCTTCCTATTAAACAACATCGTCCAAAATCACAATCAACCCAAATATATAATTCTGTCAAAATAAAACATCCCGTATTAAATCAACCTCTTCTTAAACAACAAACAAAAGCCAGAGCCAAAATGTTCTTCCAATTATCCTAAGTACCAAGGGGAAATTACATCCTGTACCCCGATAGACTGCCAAAATTCGTCGGATCTCGTCACTGCTCCATCGATCCGATGCCATAGAAATATTTCAGGTAGACCCTTGGATCAGCTACCTAGCTAAACACGGAAAAGACGAAGAAACCTCGAGGGTAGAGAGACGGTTAGGTGGAAGAGAAGTGGAGGGTGGGATGAATTAAGCGGCAGTGATGGAAGCTGTAGGATGGAAAAGGGTGCAAACAGAGGATAAAACGTCGTGCAGACTGTGGAGGCTGGGTTAGCGTAGCTCTTTGTCTGTCTCGTGGCAAGAACCATGGGAGGCAACGACGATCGATACGCTTCTCTGCGTACATTACGAACTGAAGAGCCTACCAGCCGTTTCTTCTCTCTCTCTCTCTCTCTCTTTCTTCTTCCTTTTGGATATCCTTCCTATTTATTTTTATTCTTCGGTTCTTCAGCTCTTTCGTGCATTTCAGGAGACCGTGTAGTCCAAAAGTATCGAAAAATGAGATGAAGACGCGATCTTGTTAGATAACTGCGCCTTTCTAAGTTTCGATGATGAGATCTTAAAATTTTGAAGATCGAGTTGTCGTTAGCGGGAAGCGAGGGGTGGTTTTCAGCAGGTCGCGGTTTTGGTAACTTTTATTCCTTGGGAAAGTGAGTTTATGTTTATATCATATATTTTAACATGATTACGGTCATCGTTGATTACGTCAGGTTCAATGCTTATCAATCTCTCAACCATGTAACAATACCAAATCCTATTATTATTTACGTTTTATTTGATTTATCAAGAATCGTATTAATTTAATATAACTTGGCACGTGTGAAGGTTCCAGGAACTATTAAAAATGGAATGGTTCCTTCATTAAAAATATTCCTGCAAGTCAACAAAAACCTATTACGATCTCAATCAACTTCACCATAGAGCTACTGCTCATTCGCAATTACCTTTCATTCTCCTTCTTGCAATTATCTTACTCCACCTTGTTCTCACTACGTTACCTCAATCTTTTAACCGCGCGACAACATCAAATTCACGGACAGCATAGAAAACCTAGTAACTCACCTTTCTCCGCCAGTCTATCTAACAAATTACCTTAAACCCAACCATCCTCCCCCAAGGTCCCAAACTGAATTCCAACAGCGAGAGCATCACGCGGTGACAAATGAAAAGGAGCACGAGAAGCGTCATAACATCACTTCAAAGGACTGCAAAAGAACTCTGCTGAAGTCGAAAACTGTTCGCGTTACCACCCCTATCCTTGTAGACCTTTCTGGTGATGAATCGTTGGTATAAGGGAGAATTTGGCTATAGGGAGTATCAGGGTCACCATTAACGAGACCCGATGTAGGCATTGTTGTTGGTGGGTCTCCGGGTTAAGGAGATCGTTCGAATCCAGCGGAGGGTGGAGACAGAGGAATGGGGTGACACTTTGCTAACCGCTGAACGTTAAAGGATGGGACGTTTATTGCGTCGTTCGGGATGGCTGTTTGAAGAAGACGTTTGTTATTCCATGCAATTGAGTGTTTGTGTTATCTGAGGGAAGATCACGAGGGAGATTTCGGTAGTTGGGGGATAGTTATGCAGATTTCGTCGGGGAAATTATGCGAATCTTCTAATTAGGCTATTCAGTCACTGCCTCACCGTATTCCAATTGAAAATCCACGAATTGCTCCATGCAAAATTATGTAAGAATTATTTTCCAGATTTAATTAGAGGTTCGTTGAAGTTTATCGATGTTTAAAAGAACGTTCAGAGGAGTAATATTTTTACGAAAGATTATCCTCGTTTGTTTGCATCTCCCTTCTTTGGCCAAGGTTTTGTCCTTGTTTTCTTTTTAACTAACGTTCTCGGGGGAAATGTGAATGGCAAACTCATTAGAGCGTGGAATTGGAAGACAAATATGGAGAAACTTGTATTGATGTAATTTTCATCGAAGCTCTGTGAATGATACCAGTTTCCCTGATTTTCTGTTGTTTATCGTTCAAATTAATGGTATTTTCTTTTATTTTTGGTTTTGAATATATACTTATTTGTAAATATCATGCACGTACATCGCGTGGATATTAAATTGAAAATTGTATTTAGTACATTTAACAATATTGTGTTATCGTGTAACATTTGTAAATTTTCGTGACGAAAAGAAGAAATGTAAATCAAACGTCAGCTGAGAAACAAACACAAAAGTAGTTAATTGTAATATGAAATTTACTCACTGATTTCTTATATGTGTCTCTTGCTAATCATATCCGAGCAGGTCTGTAAATTACTTGAACATAATCAAATTTGATTAGATGTTTTGTTAATATAAAAAAACAATATTCAGCAAAAATTCTTTGTGTAATATAGGAAATGTTTTTATATTACACATTCTCGACGTAACATAAATACAATAATTTATATAAGGTTTTAACAATAAGCTCGTATAAGGTGCTACTAAAGCGTGTCTGACCATACATGTCCCACTTCTACTTATAGTTTGCTCTCGTTCCCCGAGTTTCAGTCTTTAATCCACACATCTATAAATCAGTCATGCAGACTATAATGAATTGAAGTTTTACAATCATAAATTTATCATGTGTCATATTTCATATTTCCATATATTTTCATATTGATCTACACATATATCGCCTTAAGAGGATCTTTAATTTCCTTTTTGATATAAGATATAATGACACATTTTGAAGTAGCATGGAGCAATTTTTTATAAAGTGAAATCAAAATACATTATTTGTATAGGTAATAGAAATATCATATGATGAGTAATAAATAATAAAAAAGTAAATATAACACTCTAATAAAGATAAAATAAATCTGATATAAAGATTTAATTAATACGTTTAGTGCATTAATGAAAATATCTCTATTACAGACAAAATTTACGGCTCATAAATTCATTGTCTTTAAATTAATAATTCCACCTCGTATATTATTCCTTCTATGCTTACAAAATCCAATACTCAAACTACCATTTCTCGGCGTTCAATACAATACACCGCTTCACATAAAAAATGCAATAGCTTTAAATAATTATTTCCTAAATCAAACATTCATTCTCATTCTTTTATAACGCAGTGAGATATTTAAGAACCACCATTCCAATTTGTATTCCTCCTCGTCTCTCGTGAATCCAGCTCTCGTGAATTTAACATTCAAACCATCATTCCTCAGAATTCGATAAAAAAACACTTCAGATATAATCCATCCCCCGAAGCCTCACAATTCAAATGGATCCTTAACAATTCTTAACAATCTTCAAACATCGTTTCAACCACTTCAATTAACCAGAAAATTCAAGATCTCTTCACCACTGCCGCCATTCTTAATCCACGTCAAAACATATTTTTCCGGAACAACGATAAAAACGCTATCCGAAATATGTAACAATGTAACAAAAGAGCATGCGTACCGCGCTCTCGGGCTAGTCGCCGACGTGCATATTTCAGCGCGGCGGCACTCGTTGTTTTCTCTCGCGCGTACGTGCAACGGGGCCTCCTCGCATAGGAGGGTGGAGGAGGAAAGGGTGCATGACGAGAGAGAAGCCGGGTCGATATTGACGCAGGC
Organism: Bombus vancouverensis nearcticus; assembly: GCF_051014615.1. Taxonomy (NCBI): domain Eukaryota; kingdom Metazoa; phylum Arthropoda; class Insecta; order Hymenoptera; family Apidae; genus Bombus; species Bombus vancouverensis. Next base: position 9,488,667 of record NC_134913.1, on the reverse strand, counting down.
CTGTAGTGAAACCTTACGGGCATCGTCGTCGTCGTCGTCGACGTCGAACTAGCGGCGAAATTTAAACCGAAGTGGGGGATCCGAGAGGAATTTTCGTTTGATCGGTCGCACGAGCACGATCGAACCCATGACTCTACATACACGTATATCCCGATACTTTGCAGTGAATAATTTTGAATGCGTAACTCAGCCAGATAAAGAGATCTCTTTCGTGCACCACGAATCACTTTGTTACTTATTTTGCAAAAATTATTACTTGTAATGTACACCCTATAGTAAGATCAAAATGTTACTACGAATGGTATTTGACATTTTAAAAAACCTGGAAAGTATTGTAGTAAAGTATTGTAAAGTAGAAACGACACTAAATATTTTTAAAAATCTCAAAACTCACAGTTCGTTGCGCAAAAAAAATCGATGTATCTTTCCATCGATGCATTTTTATGCATTTATGGGAAATATCGAAACTAATATTCAAAAGTATATGAAATATCCGAAGTATAGTAGCTGTAACAATATTTGGTAATTAGAACAAATCTCTAACTAGGTTCTATTGTTATACTCGTGCGCATAAGAATATGAATTTGCATAAATATCCGCGATCTTCTTGTAATCTTCCCAAGAACGACATCAACGCTTAAACTTGTTAGCTGAATCTCTCAATTAAAAACTTGTACGGCTATGAAAGTACAAATTAACAGAGACAAATCCACTTGAAGGGATTCGGGTGGACTTTTCGTCTGGATTTTCATTTCAATGAATAATTTAAATAATTACCTGAAAGAACCGACCCTTCGTAGTGCATCGATGAATTCACCCCTGTTTAATTGAACTCGACTGTACGATCTCTTGAATTTCGCGCGCTTACAAGCGTTGTATTTGTCAATACACTGATGGCGTTTTTTGCTTTTCATTTAGACTTTGTTGTTGCAAGGAGTTGTTCAACCCTCTTTGGGTTGCTTGCAGCTGTCTCAAAAGTAGCGATGATGAACGAGAGTAATTTCACAGAGCTGATATTTTACGTCGCTACGGTAGCGTTGGCTGTTGATGTAGTTTCGAGAAATGACGCGGATTTTTGATACGTGCGGAGGCAGTTCGCGTGATTGTTATGGGAAAGTTGGAAGTTTGGTTTTTGTGGTATTTTACGTCTATGTTCCCTTCTTAGAGGAAATTGAAGTTTTGCGGTGACAGGAAAAATCGGAGAGAAAGTGGAAGTTGATTACACTTTTAATTAGAGAAGATAATATATAGAGACGATCTGTGATGTCCTACCTTGGAAAAATATTACGTCGCGAAGATTATGAAGTAATTAAAGAGAAAACGAAATAAAAAGTAAATTAGGAAATAAATGAATTTTAAATGGGATGAACAGTAAATTAACGAGTAAATGAATTTTAAGTGAAATAGAATGAAAATTTAAAAGCTAATGGGTATATCCTAAATAAAAAGCTAAGTTAACTATAATTATATTAAATAATAACTATATAAAATAAAACTATATTACATTCATTTCTTATATTATTCTTATATTAGTCGTATATTCTTATTATATTTGTTATTATAGAACATGTGGCACTAGAAATATTAGTTTAATAATATAAGAATAATTTGATATAAGTATAATAAAAGTGGGAAAGGTAGACATCCAGAAATTCCCAGTTTATGACTGAAGAAACATAGAACGTTACCTTTTTGATATTCAGTCCGCGAGACCAACAGCTAAATGCAAAAGTTGCCTCAATTCTCCTGCTAGCCACCTGTTTCAATGTTAGCAGGCACGATATCAATTACCGAGCCAGGCACATAAAACTATCTTAAAACTACCAAGCGTAGTGAAATATTTTTCAGTTTAGTTTTCAGCATACGGTGCTCGTTGCAACGACTGAATCGATAGAGCAACGCTGGTTGATAAAATATATATATCGTGTTTGCCAGACGTTCAGAGACGTATATTTCTCCTAGCAAGTCCCGGAGCATATGAATAATTTGATAAATTAATAGTGAGAGGCACTATGTGAGTTCACTTTCTCTGGACAATTGTTAGGTTTACTATTAATATTCCTTCAAGGTCGTTTAATTTTCTACGATTAAGATTTTATTTTATTTTACTATTTTACTTTAAAATATTTTTTTAAGGCGAAGGAGATGCAAAATTTTTTAAATTTTCCATACGAGATTTTTAATATACAAATTCTTATTTTAAAGAATATGAAAAATGTATTATGCAATTTGGTTCATAAGTAGTTAGGTAATTTAACGTACTTGTTATTGGGTTCTAAAATGTGTGTTACTACATAATTATCTTTTACGAGATATTGTTGCTTTTTCCCATTCGTTTATAGCTAGTTTAAACGTAAAACATATTATCTTTTAACTCGTGCAACCTAAATTTAATTTTTAATAGTAGTCGTTTATTACGTTTTATTTTTACAAGAGAAGAAGAATATCTCACACGCATAAAGCGCATATTTACAAAGATTGTCCGAGTTTATGTTCTAGCACACTGTGCACGAAAAATGTTTAGCTCTAGTACCTAATAAAAAACAAAAAGATAATTTGAAAATCTGTAACATTATTGTTTCTCTGTATTTCTCCAATTCATATGATTTATATCGATCAATGTGGCGTCTGAATGATCTAATTATATCGTTTGAAAAATCTTTCCAAAGGATTTATGCCCATAAATATTTTTTCCTTTGTGCCATTATCGCCACATATAATTAACTAAAAAATAGATAACAAAATAACTGCAATTCTAAAGAGACTTCCTTCACAGAAACTAAAACTTACACAACAACACTCATTCAATATCACGAGTTATCAAATCTAAATTAAAGTAATTCTTCCTCTTCTGTATGCCAAACTCCAATATCCAAGGGAAGAACAAACTAATCTATTTACGAAGATAAACAACGTTCGCCTCAAATCCGAGAATTAATGAATGCAACATAGCAACATTTAGAGAGATTACGGGTACACCGTATTATTATCCCTTTCTGTCGCCCTGGCTAGCAAATTTGACCAGATTTTGCGGGGTTTCCCCGTGAACTTGGCTTCCATGAAGTTCCCCACGGCATTTCGTATACACAAGCATTGTACTGGGGATTTTGCGCATTCATTTTAATGGAGAAATTTCGTGGGACGAGACGTTAACGTGGCCAGTGAACGCGCTAGATTGTCATTTCTGATGGTACGCTGGGACATTGTCCTTCTGATCGCTCGTGTCGTACATCTTGTCGAGTACATCAGACGCGAAAACGTTGAATTTCGCCACAGGAAATGGCGCTAGCAGAGGTTTAACTGAAATCTGGTAGATTTTGAATTTTCTGCGTTTGATTTATCCTTAATGCTTTTTACAGATTCTTTAGAATCTGCGACTCAATTTTACGCTTCTTTCAACAATGAAAAAGGTTTGTAATATTTAAGAAAATAATTTAACGTAAAATTCTAGAGTCGAAAATTGTAGTAATGTAGGTCAGCTTAGTGCTATTTTTTATAAAATAGGGTCCTGCGCTTAGTGAGTATTATAAAACATTTATGTTATATCATCTTAATTTTATATTATGTTTCATTGGTTATTTGATAATAGACGTAAGGAAGTTTGTGTTTCAGCATTGGAAAGTAGTAGGCCATTATATCCATTAAGAAAAGAAAATTAATTTACATAAACTCTCACTGTTGCTAATGGGTAAACTTGTTTCATTGAGAAGTCATTAGTTACAGAGAAATGCAATTAAAATCGAGGAAAAATTCCGTTCTACCTTGCTAGTCGTATAGTGAATTATGGTTAATATTATGTAAATCCTCAGCAATTATTCGCATTTTAATATTAAACATTAGATTGTTAGAATTAATTACGAATATTGTAGGAATTTTAAACTTACTGTCAAGAGTTAAAATTCTCTATAAATTCTTTTATATTTTTCTTTAAGAACTGCGATAAATTCTAGTTTCCTCCTCGAGCACCGAGTAACGATTCTACTAAAACAATGGAACAAATTTCAAACCATAAGTAACGCAACAACATCGATTTGTTGTCTCGCGATTCAGGTTACAGAAGCTCTTCACTCTAGAGTGGATATCTCTGGATATCATTGTTCACGGGTCGCGCGATTTTTATCTTGAATTTTCGAGTTAGAACGAAAAAAGGAAATCAGAAAAATTGACGGATAAAATTTCTAGTGCATTCGAACAAAATCTAGGTTATCAGTTCAATCATGGTTTTGATACTATCGAAGATCGATTAATCTGTTATAATGGAAGATCCATTAACGTTTGTCGTATAACTTTGTATGCCCGTGTATCTAAAAAATGACACGACTCGAGCAAGTTTATCAGAAAAAGCGAAAACATGTGAAAAATTACAAAAGAATTATTTATTAAATACATAAAGTTTTAAAAGTAAGTAGTATAAGGTAAGTAGTAAAAATAGTACAAAAGAATTATTTATTAAGTACCGATAAAAAAAAATGCGGGGCTGGAAAAGCGTTTTTCGACTTTACGTTCATTTGTTTCTAAATTATTCAGGGTAGTGTTTCGACTTACTCCACATCTCTTTGAAAAGAATGTGTAACATGTCTGTTAACTTTATATCATTACACACACGTGAAAATTTGTGGCCAGTATGCTACATGACAAGTAAACATCGCAAGTCCCCTCGTCTCACAGTCCAAACCTGCAAAGCTCAAGTTCTGTTATGACAAAACGTATTCCTACTAACATTAATAACCGATCGAATAACACACCTGAAAGCGTAAAATTTCTCATGAATGCAAGAAAAGCCGCAACTCATTCATAATTACATACTAGAAATCACCTAACCCGTAATGCAAATCCTTAGTCTTAATTGTCGCTTTCATCTGAAATCCTCAAACCTGATTTTAATCGCTCTTATTTCACGATTTTCTCGACGAAAGTCGAGATCGCCGTTACCGATTACTCGACAAAACTAACAAGCACGTAGCCGGCCTGCGATTGTCGACTTTCCTGGTTGAAATTCGTCGAATTACGACCTGCTGGACCCGAGCCGTGTTACTCGTTGCTGCAGAAAAGCGTTTGTAGGTGACCAAAATGGAATCGATTCCAAGGCTCCAACAGCGCGCGGTTATCCGCCGAAGTTCGGCGTCCCGTGGGAACACTGCGACTCCCATTGGATTTCCACGTTTTATCGCGGGTCTCCGTGTCGGCTACAGTTGGCGATATTTCAGGGAACGCTTATAAAACGTGTTTTTTACGGTGACTAGCAGCTCCATGGAGCACGGGCCACGCCTCACCTTCTCCAAGAAATTTGATAAAATTATCGTGAATCCACGGCGAAGAGCGGTTTTTCATGATTTATGAAGATAATCAGATTTGAAGATAACGAGTGGTCTCGAATGAACGCGACTCGCCCGGCCTCTGAAGTAATATCGCTTGAATAGGGGATTCTCTGGAAATGTCATTCAATGCAGATTTTTAGCGGGCTTTCTGGATAGCTTTCGGAAAATCCCTTTTCTACCTTCAGCAGTTGGCTTATATGAATGGAGATATAATGGACAGACTTCTGTATATTGCTGGAAAACTTGTATGGAATAAGAAGACTGATGTTATTTACCGGAAAATGAAAATCGGGAGAAAGTAATTTTATTGAAGGTGGTAGACAGATTTTGTGGATTAAAATATGTTTTCAAGTAATGTTCAAATTTCGAAGAATTAGTTACGAAGTTCGATTCGAGTACTGCGAGCAAATGCGTTTATGAATTTTTAATTTGCACATATTTTGGAACAGGGATAATTAAATCGTAAGAATTATTTAAATGAATTGAGAAGAAGTATCTCTTACGAGATTCATATAATTCGATTAAAATTTGAAATGCCAAATGATATACGTGTCTTCTTATGTGAATAGTTAGCAAAAATTTCTTTATGTTGGAAAGAAAGTTACCAGAATACGTAGAAAGAAGGAATTAAATCAGAAACAGATATCTACTTTTCTAAAAGTATATTCTATTAACCACTATTAGGTTTGTAACGAATAATTCAAGAATTTTATTTCTCTCATATTTCTATACTATTATAGGTTCTTCTATAATAGTATTACACGCTACTAAACATTCCATTTATAACCGCCATCTGTATAAGAATCCACATTCATCTGTAGGTAAATTTGTCCCTCACGAGCAGACCAAAATTCGATTACAAAGGATTACCTGTATCCCATGATCGACGTCTGAAATCCGTCAAAAATGTTTCACGCAATCTATTCAAGTTACATTTCCCGATTCGTACAAAACGACCAAAAAAATGGAGGAAGGGAGGAAATAGAAAAATCAATAAAAAAAATTTGGGTTCTCGTTAACGAACAAACGCACGGTTCCATGGCGGCGTAACGATCGTTTTACAGACCCGTGGAATGAATTTCATCGGAAGCACGCAATCGTATCTCAGATTCCATTGGTACAATACCCATGACGATAAAAGAGTTCCGTAGAAATGCAATAACCGAATCGGAAAAACGATGTTAATCCGCTGACTGCCACAGTAGTCATCGGTGAACCACGTTACTAAATTCTGTAGAATGATAAATGAAAGTAGAATGAAAGTATGATAAATTTCATGGATTAAAAAATGTCCAACAATGTGAAGAACGTAGATATCATTGTTAGAAGAAGGTGTGCAAATACAATACATATAATATTTCGCAAAAATTAAATATTATCGTGTAGTTTATTTCAATACATCGCGGTTGCCAGGACACACAAAATCTATAAAAACTGCGTGACAGTTAACGTGTTAAATAACAATTGAAGCGAACGGAGCAAGTCCGTGAAATTCGTCGCGCTTACGAGTTCGTCGTTTCTCGAGCCAATCGAGTGTAATTCTCTGGGTTATGGCCGGGCGCACGTGAACCTTTTCAAGGCTCTCCACGGCCGGGAAATTTCACGAAACAGGACATGCCGCCCACCGTTTCGCCATTTCGTCTCTTGCATGAACCAGTGGTTACACCATCATGCGCGATGAATGCGATGTTCTGGTTTATGAAGTCGTTTAAAAGTCTCTTGGAAAGTACAAGCGTTTCGTGGATAGACATGGTTACACGAAAATTCTTGTACCCCTTTCTGTATCGTTCCTAATTTTTGGCTTTTAGCAGTTGCAAAGTTATTTAGGCCGATTGTATAATATCCAGTTTGTACAGTGTGTTCCAGAATGAAATTGACAACGTTTGCCAGCGTATTTGGAAAATCATTCTGAATGGAAAATATTTCATAACACCGTATGCTGTCTTCTTTTCCTGTCATCCTTCGCAGTAGCTTCGTTAATATTGGTATTCTCGTGCTATTGAAAGACCAAAGCAATTAACTTTGACTTATGAAGTTATTTAACTTATTTTGGACATAAAATGTAATTGTCGGAAATGTTTGATTGATGGCTGGACGAATCGGGTTGCGTGTCGGTTCTTATGTTTCTTTTCCTGGTTTTTCAGTTATAATGACGATGCAGTTATTGCAATATGTATTTTGATAAGCTTGTTTTAACTTTACTAACAGGCTGTATTATAATAACAGAATAATACAAGGGAAAAGGAACACGCGATGAAATAATACTTAGAAACATAATGATAAAGCTATATACTGTAGCCACAAAGTAACTAACTAAGGAAAAGCTTAACTTGCAACTAAAATGTGCAACACATAATCCATTAATAAATTTCTTTCGAGAAATTTCCTTAAGAGGATCAACAAATTCTTTCTTAAACAAATTATCGTATTATTATCTATCATATTCCATTATTTCTGTTTTGAAAACAGCTTCCCTCGAATATTTCGATTCCAATCGAGAACTGGATTCTGCATTTCTGTTTCCTTCGTTATCGCGATCGTAGCAACATCCCATTCGCTACGTTCCTTCATACAACGTATCCCGAGTGCAAATGGAATTAACGTAAGCAAAGTATACCTCTGTAGGCTTTCCACTGAAGTATCAGCATTCCTCTCGACACCGTTCGTGCGAGCCGCACGAGTGTCCGTCGCGAATGAATTAAAAATCTCGGGTCTGGCAGCCATCGCTGGCGTAAATATTTTTCCAGCTACAGCCAGAGAAAGTACTCGTCAGACTACAGATGGGGAACTCTGAATGAAAGATGAGGGGATCGCGTCACTGACATCGTGAACTTAGGTTTTCCTTCTCCTTATTTTTTTATTTATTTATTTATCTGATATCTTGGTTAAATATCTACGGTTCTTCGAAATATTCCTTGCTTTATTTTATTTTTCTTGTTACCAGTTTTTGTGCTCTTAGGTTTTTATTCGTGTAGAAATATGAAGAGTAAATTTATGTAAAAATTCTAAACAGAAACGAGCTGTGTGTATTAATTTAAACATTTTTTTTGGAAAAATATTAAAAATAAGAAATAGGGTAAAGCAGAAAAAACATGTAGGATATTATAAGTTTAAAGTATCACATTTTATTTAAAAAATAGTACAATGCAATGCCAATTTTTTAAACAATTAAAATGGATAGATATCATTAGTAACAATTTTTAAATTGCATAGAATCATATAGTATAAAACGAGATGAAATCTCGATTTATAAGATGAATAAGAATAATAATTTGAAGTATGTTATAATCAAAACATTTTTAACTTGCGCATATTTTAATTTAGTAATACTAATGTTGTTTTCCTCTGAAATTGTCTTTACCATCCTTATTTTTTATAATGATATTTATCATCCATATTTTATTCTTATTTTCGACGCAGCATTCCTCGCGATATCGCCTTTAATTATTAGCGTTCGGCTAATTGTTTTCGCGGGCCTCTTAACAATTCACTGAGAAAGAAATTTAGCTGTAATTCTATAAAAATTTTTAGCTGTTGGAAACCTTCTCACACTTAACTGAAGTAACGAACATTGATTACACATTCACTGAGAACAATATATTTATCTTAGCTTGTTCGACAATTTTAATTGGCAATTGCATCGTTGCAAATTACACTGTTGTTCCGTTTTATTCAATTAAGAAACGAAAACCTTGATCAGGAATCCCCCAGCGATAGAAAAGTAAAAAAAATGATTTATTGTCAACTTCAAATCCAATAGCTAGTAACATTATAGCATAAAATAAAAATTACTATGAATACTCCTGGTGAATATCAGTTATACATATGTATGTACAAACCTTCTTCAAATTCACTTGAGATGATAAAAAATGTTTAAAAGAAGCTCCACAACTGCTTCTTTCACTCGCGAGTGCTAAAATTTCATGGACGTGTATCATTTTCTCTCCTAATCTCCCTTAAAACTGGCTGTTCTGTGGTTTGGACGCTCATCCATCATGCAAAAGAAGCTCCAAAACCACGGCCTTAAACTCCAACAGTCCCTTGTCATACTGTCTATCAGTGTCACAAACCTCCCCTTAACCTAAGCACTAAATATAATTATAAATTTTCTTCTGAGCTTCTCCAATCTTTTTCTACACTGAAATCTCTAAACCACATATGTCACGCGCAACAAATTAAATTAAATTTATAATAAACGGCATATATGGTATAATGAATGAAACTTGAGACAAGAACTTTAAGATAACGAAATAAAGGTAAAATGGTACGTGAGAATTAGGCCAACGTAGTTTCGATCCTCGTAACTGATTAAATATTCCACTTCGCTTAAAACTATAGCAACCACAACCCTTAATGCCAATTAACACAAAGAAGCAAGCACTCGCGAACCATCACGTATCAGGATACGCCTCGACACATAATCGATCTGATTAGTTTCAAAAAGACCATCCCAAAGAGACGAAACTCGACGCTTCGTGCTCTTCGAACTTTCAACGACGAAGCTCAGTCCAAGAGCGACGTCTGACCGCAAGGGTTCAGCATCGAGACACGGATGACGACCTTCCAGACCAAAGTTCGTCACCACGAAAGCGGTCAATAAAATTCCATTCTTGTGTAGATTGTGTGTGCTAGACACTAGCTGTACCAAATTCCAGACTTTGATAGTAGAATTCTAAAGACCGGGGCTATCGTCTATTCCATTAGTTGGGTTAGCATAGATAAATATGAGTGGAAAAATCGTGTGTGAAATATTTTAATTTAAGCATTTTCAGAACCAATACCTTAATGCTTTCGCATAAAGAATAAGATACACATCGACTACTATATAAACTATAGTATCCTTTAAATTAAAGTTAGTTGCAGCTTTGAAATTGTGTAAAATGATCTCGAGAAAATCTTTTTTCTACAATTAAACGTATCTCTTAAAATATTGCGATTTTGTCCTGTGAGAATTTTTTTCGTACCGGAATAAAGGAAGCAGACATTCGAGTGATCCTGTTTGCCTAATTCACTCTGTAGAATTTCAAAATACATTTCTTGTATTTTGGAGCATTGTAGATATAAAACGGCTTGCAAACTTTCATTTTGAGTAATAGTAACAAATAATATAGTGCACTATATTATATGGAATATTATCTTATTTTGATACAAGGACATGCTCGATACTGTATGCTGCGCAAAGTGTTTTCTCGTCACATACAATAAAATCATCGACACGAAATAGTGAAAAAATGGCATCTGTCGCGTGTCCTCGCTTCCTCGAGTTCAAGATGCCTTATTTGGAAAGTTCGTCGGCTGAAAGATCGTCCATGGAAGTTTCCCGAAAGTCTGTTTTCCCCACTTTCTTTCCCTCGGCTCTTTGCTTTCACAAAAGGAACATCAGGCACGAGTTTCAAAGTTGCACACTTTTAAAGAGGAAAGACGCGAGGTTCTCGATGCACAGTATTTGAGGAAAAACGAAAGATGAATGAAAGGAGGGATTGAAATAGATAGGATTGGTCTTTTTGTTGTTTTTGATCATTCCTGTTTGATCAGGATAGTAGTTGGTTAATTCTGAACTTGCTTTTAGAGAGGAAGAAAATGAGGAGAATTGAATGAGAAATTGGTTTCCGTTGGATTACAGGAGGGAGAGCTCCGCTCCGCTTTTTCAACATCAGATGTTTGGAAGGGAATTAGATTTTGGGAAAGGAATCTCGGAGAAGGAAGATACTGATTGAAAGTTATTATCTATAGGGTGTTTAGTTTAAGTAGGAACGATACAATATCTCACGAACGAAAATTTTTTGATTTAAAGATCAAAATCATATGGTGCAAATTTTTTTTTTTTTATCCGTAGTGGGGAAGATTTTCAGGTAAACTTCATCTCTTTAAATAGAACCATATATTTACATTATCGACCCATCTTGACACTTTCTATAAAAAGTATTGGCCTATTTAAGACGCAAAATTATTAATTCGCTAGATATTTTAACTTCAATTTGTCAAATTTAACGTATGAAAGACAGAAAGACGCGACGCGCTATTCTTGTGTTTACATTATCTTTATCTTTCATACATTATATACCAAGCCTAATAGATTAAAGTTAAAATACCTGCTAATTTAATCTCTTAGAATTATGAATTCATAAAACGCACTAATCTAAAAACTGTCTAAATAAGAAATTCATCGAAAAAAAAAAAGAAGACACTTGTAACTAGACTCCATACTGCGGTTATTCGACTACAATTACACGTCTTTTTAAATAGTATCAAGGGAATGAAATCTGAATAGAGATTTGTTTCACGTGCTAAATATCGTAAGGGGTATTTTACTTCGGATATTTTATACACTTTTCTATACTATGTGCACTCTTAAATTTTGTATAAATGTATAAACCCCCGCAGCATACTTATGAAATTGCATTAAATAACGGGGATTCTGGTTTCTGAAACAGCAGCATCAGTCGCGTTTCCAGATTCACCGTCACGCTGCAACGAAGTTGCATCGTTTCGGCCATTTACGTAGCTTATCGTGGGAAACTGGAATATTTGTCTCTAATTTAAAGACGACTTGAATTTCTCTGCCCAGCAACCGTGTGGGTTTGCATTTACGACACTACAAATATCCGTAGGATGCATGACCTACCATGAGGTTGCTACCCAGAAAACGCGCGTAACACTATCGCGACGAATGGGAATATTTTCGTGGATATTTCGAAATTAGCGGCTCTAATGACTCGAAAGTTCAAAGGCTAAAATTAAATTAACATCTAAACTTAATTGGTACATATTGGCATTAACAATCGAAAAGTTGAATTATACATATTCTATCGAGAATGACGTAATAATAGTTATGAAAATGTGTAGATAATAGATAATCTACATAATACAATGTAAACATTTTAGTTTATGTTTTTCTAAGTTGTAAAAATTAGATTCGTAATTGAATATATTCGTATGCGTGTGTTCTTTTAATAAATCAACAACCGAGTCTGACGTGTTTTTCACAAGTTTTAGTAGGACACGCAGCATTTAATGGATAAATTTAATTAAATTTGTTCCATCAGTAACAAAATTTATTTTTACTACGAAAAGAAATAGCGCCAGTGTCCTCTTTAAGCGGTTACCATCGAGTGCCGCGCTCGAGGTATTCAGAGAATGAAGCTTCTTCTTTCGGAACTTCTTTTTAATATTAAAATCGCAACCTTTGAATTAAAGTTATTCTTTGTAGGAATCAGATATTATCATTCCATAAATTTTATTAAAATAATTATAATAGTTGTAATTAGAATATAATAGAATATCATAGGAGATACAATAATTCCACTAAAATGTGACGTAAATAATCGTAAATTCTAATGAAAATATTGCTGAATAATATTCATGATATTAGTATTTCTCTGCTTTTCTAATTCATAGGAACGTTTCTTCCGGGCGGTTCATATATTGCTTTCTCGTTTACATTCCTTTCAAAGAGAACGAATTTCTAGTGAGCATCTTGACAAACAAATATTCCTTCTGCAGTTGTTTCGCACAGTCATGGTTATTTCGACCTCCTAACGTAATTTTCTCTCGACTTTCCCATATTTCACAACCGGCATGCAACGTGTAATTGCAAACCCAGCGGGCGTTCAACTTTCCCCAGGGTCCAATAAGATCGATAATCCTTAAGCGATTACGCTCGAGTTTCGAGCCAAGTCCGGACAAATCAACCCCGACGTTCTTTCTTCCCCTTTTCCTTTTTAATCGCGTCTACATCGGCGTCGACGATAATTCCTCGCTCGTTCATCGACAAATTGGAAATCGATATCCGCACCTTCGCCACGGAAAAACCGCGAACGTGTGTTGCCAAACTGACTTCCGGAGGGAAAAAGGTGGAAATGTGATCCTTCGATGTTGTATGCAGTTGATGTATAAGTATAGGGCATGTTGAAGTTTGTTGGTATCAGTTACTTACTGGGAATATGAATCGATGAAGTGGAATTATGTAACGTTATGGACGAATTGTATTTGTTTAAACATTCTAAATTGATATTGATTATATTACCGGAAACAATGGGTTGATAAAGTAAAATTGTATAAGATTGTAGGAAAAATTGGTTGTAGTTGGTATAGCTATGTTTAAGGAATTACATTTATTTATGTATTCAATGGATAGTTTATTACAAGAATGTTATTAAACACATGAAATTTGATATTTGACCATCGTATTTATTTCTGTATGTTTTATTGAAAATTTCCTCCACTCATACGTCTACGTTGCAATTAGTTGTCTGACTATGTATAGTACTATCTACTGATTTTTCTATTTATCGTATTCCGATGCATCACCTTACTAAAAGTAATTCCTTTGTTTCCGTTGCGATTGTAAATCTTTTGGTCTCCATTTCTTGTATCGCATAATGGTTCACCAAATTCTTCATTGTTATAAATCAAAAATAACCAAATTATTTACTTCATTTCGATCGATTATATCACGGAAACTAATTCTTTTGGTTAGATTAATAAATTTCTACATTGACAGTGTTGCATGGTAATTTACTAAACATTCTGCAACTTTTTCAATCGCTGAAATCCAAAAACCTTTTCCAACTACTGTTTCAAAAGAAATACCGCGAACTAAATCTTCAAACTAAAACTACACCACGGCATATTGCCTCCCTGTTCATTCTAAACAGAATAAAACTCGATAGAATGGTAGAAACCAATGAAATCTATCGATAGAATGGTAGAAACCGATAAAATCTATCGATAGAATGATAGAAATGATAGAAGTGAATGCGTGTGACCCAAATCGTTGTTATTTCTCAGCAGGAGGCATCGATAAATGCTATCGATGGGGTGTGTAAGAGTGCCAGGATGCGTTGTGTGGTATTATCTTTTAATACGGCAAGCCTAAGGGCGGTTTCGCACGGAGCGTAACATTCTATGCCACGGGCGATGCACGTAACGTGCATTTCACGAGATGCGTATTGTTGTGCGGAGAACAGTATAGTACCAGGTTTCGCGTGTATAAAGGATGCCTGGGTTCGATTATGCTGGAAAACAGCTGCATGGAATTCAGCTGTGTTGGTTGGTAGCAGAGAATGTGCATTGTTTTTCTTCGTGATTTGAATAACGACAGAATGTTTCTCAATGGTGGTAGAAAGTTTTAAATTTTAATAGACAAATTTGTATAGCTGGAAATATTAAGATATATTATTACACATACTTATAAAGGTCCCAGAATTCATAAAAAAATTCTCTATAAATACCGGTATCGCTAAAGATCTTCGTGCATCCTATAAAAAGGCTATTTCGTTTAATATAAAATTCTACAAAGTTCTATTGCAAAGTTTGTTGTGCATAAAATTTAAATTCAGAATAAATTGTTAAATTTTGAATTCAAGATGCGAGATATTCGGTTCACTGTTTCATAATTTTACATTATTTTCAAACATAAAGAGAATCTTCGAAAAAGAGTTAGATGTTTAATTAAAAGAAAGATATCACGTAAAAAATTATAAAATACATATATATACATATCGGCTTTAAAACACAATTTAGACTAAGAAATATAAAATTTATCATCAATAAAGAAACCTGTTATCCATTTCAGTGTAACAAAATCCAAAATCTTCTTATCAATCATATCTCATCTCAATTCCCCACTTGTCACTAATCAATCATCACGTCTCTTACCGTTAAATGCCCGAAAAAAACCAACACCGTATTCTTCCAAATCCCCGATACGTGGCATCCAATCATCGGCGAAATGAAAACCAACGGAGGGCAAACAGATTCCCGTTTCCCAAACCGTGAAACGAGCCCAATCACTCCGTTTCCAAAACTATTATCCGCTGCTAACTGCACGCGTCGTGCGGAACAACTAGAAACGCGACGTTCGTTAATTGTTTCGCCGGTAAATACCGAAACGAATTTTAATTGCTGTCCGTCCGAGAGTTTCCCGCCCGTTGGCCTGTTGCAATTCAGACGAGGGTTGATCGTTAAAAAAGCCACCGTAAGCTGTATAACTGTCGCGGTTGTGTCGCGTGCGCGACAATTGAAACGCCCTGTTCGAACGGAATTATTTTCAAGCGGCTAGCCTTGGCGTCACGGAACGTGCGATCGCTGGATGCACGGTTTCTCGCGTCAAATGAGAACAGCGGCCAGAACAAAGCCATTAATTCACTGTGCTTTTATAATCACGTGCCTGGACCAAGATTTTATATTTCAAACGTTTCTGTAGGGCAAAACTATTGTCGAACGTTTGAAACAGCGTTTAATGAGTTTGTTTGTTGTACTTGACATTATAATTTTTAAATGTTAGTGTGGGCAATTATTTGTTTACGTAGACATTGATTTACTTGTTACATTAAATTTATTTATGTTATATTATTTATTAAATTTATTGATGTTATTAATGTTTGTTATTTAAAGATTTATTACATTGGATTATAGCAATTGCACAGAGCATCTATATTATTAACTGTTATATTACCGTCGTTGTAATCTAATGATAAATTTATTCATTTAGTATGGTACGTTATAGTCTGGTGGAGAATATAAATATGTGGTCAGTAATTATTCACTTGGCATTAAATCGCTGTTATTCTTCTTTTCGTTTTGTATTTTACGATTACATAAAATATTTTATATCTGTAACCCAATACTTTTACATGAATACAGGAAATAAATGTTGACTTCGAATTTTGTGGTAATTCTATATTGAAATTCTAAACTTTCTAGATAAAATTTCCTTTTTTCTATTGTAAATCTCCATGACATGCAACAAGAAAGAAATGATAAAAATGTCTAACTCGTGGTCCAAAGAGAGTAATCGAAAATCGTTACGAATAATACTGATTAAAGTATTATTTCATCCTACTACGTCGTATGTCTTCAGTACATTGCACATCACGGTGTCATAAATTTCGTTTTGTACTTGATCATCAGTAGCGAAGGTTCGTTATAGAAATAAAATATCATGGTTTGATGCCTGATATAGAACTCCTGATTTATTAGCATTGAAAATTTATTGTTTCCATGAAAAAAGAATTTTAAATTATTTCGGTTACTGTAATCGTTAAAATAAATGGTTTATTACACAGACAACCCTTTTAGAAAACTTTAAAGATATTCATCTATACAATAAATAGAATCAAATGGTTCCCAATTCTGGAACAGAGGTAAAATACAAACTCTGCTCTTCATTCTAGAACCTCGATAGTATAATCTCCAAAAATAAACATCATTACCCCTCTTGCTCGTGCAAGTATATCTTTATATAAATTATTTATAAAATAATCCAAATTGAAACTATCTATAAATGTAAAAATGATATGCACCGCAAGAAACTACAGCTTTCACGCCCCGTATAACGAGTTCAGGAAAATTTCCCACCGATCATTCCGATAATCACGAGAGATACGTTTCACTCAGCGGAATTAATTCCTCGGACACGTTCGACATCTCCGCGAGGCTTTCCTTCCGATCGTCCGTACGGTAGCTTTGTCGTTGTTAATTGCAGCTTTCCTAATTGAGAGTTTAATGGCGCTGCAAGAGCGCGAGGTCGACCCTCTGGAATTCTTTGATCTCGCCCCCGTCTTCCACCCCCGCACGCCCTTCATCGTCGTCCCTAGACGGCCCTCTGTCTTGGTGATCTCGCACAACGGCTCTTAGCATGCGACGAAAGTGTTTCACGGAAAGCTCTCGCCATTGATAACCCGTTCTCCCTTTTATTTCGCGACGCGAGCGAGATGTTTCCCTGTTTTATGAGTCGTTTCCAGTGGAAGGGCGGCGTTTTGTACGACTGCACGCATGTTGTATTGATTTTTTTACGCTGAATCGTTCGAGATCGCACGGGAGTACGTTTCTTGGGAACAGTACGTACGGCATTGGAGAGAATTTGCGGGGAGATAATGTTGAATTTTGTTGTTGGTAGGTTTAAGTATGTGGAGAGGTTGGTTGGAGTAGAAGGTGGAGAGTGTTGGGTGGATGAAAGCGAGGTGCGGAGAAGTTTTAGGCGGAATTTCAGTTTCATCGCGGTGAATTGTGTGATTGAAGGAAATATTGATTCTTTTCGAAAAAATTGTAAAAATCTCGGAACAAATTTGCAACTATACATTTTTGTAGAATTACAATATTATTGAACAATATTGTCTTTTTTACTTTTACGAAAATCTAATCTTCGCACTGAAATTCTTGATATAGTTTCTTCAGGTTTTTGAAACATTGTTTATATATAGTTTCATGTCGCGAGGAAAATGCTACAAATTTTTTCAACAGCGCAATATGTGAAAATCAGAAAACAAATTATCTAAATATTATACTTCTTTTCCTGTTTTGAGTTTCTAAATTTTATCTTGTAACATTACCATGCAGGCGTGTAGATATGAAAGTGCAAAGCACTGGCTCGTGTTCTTAATTTAAGGAAGAAACCTTTGACCTTTCTATGGATATTCTCATGAACTGTACGATACTACATCAGTGCTGAGTGACACTTCTGTGTTTTCCATATCCTACTTAAAATTCGTACTTTATCCGTAAATAGCCAAAGTTGAGTATTGCAATTTTGAATCTTTATTTGTTATGAAACGTATATATGAAATAATAAATGAAAAATATTTCATCAATCTCACAGTCTAAATTATTCAACGTTCTCGTAATATTCTACGTATATCACAATTGACTTACTTGGAAAATTATTGGAGCAAGTTTGCATATAGTTACAAAATTTCCATTCGTTTGAAAGGAGTTCGAATTTATACCTCGTTCGAGCTAATCGGGTGTCATCCATTTTCCTATTACACAACATTAACTCGGTATATCGAGCGTGCAATATATCATGTGTAACATAACTATTTAATTACAGTAGTATGCTACGCGTCGCGTCACAAAAAATGTTTGCAACGAAAAATGTTACTCTTCTAATCGATTGATTTCTTATGCAGCACTTATTACTACGGAAACATAAATTTACTTGCCTCAAAAATATTTTAAATACCGTTTGTTTAAATACCGTCTTTGTTCTATAATTGACTTTCATACTACTCCATACTCTTCTGATCTTAACTACATAGAAACTTATTTGACCTTCTGAAGATTATAATCAGAACCCTGCATATTTTTTTACATTTGCAGTTACTTTTTTACACCTTTAAATTTCCCACAAATCTATAAACATCTACACTCTTCCAATAATTGCCCCATGATGTTCCCTCAAGTGCACATTCAACGCATTTAAACCATCTCACTCTCCAACAAACCACATTTTGCCAAGCAATCCTGCAACCGGTTCAGTCTCCTGGACGATTCTCGAAGCAATATTGGATGGTATTTGGTGGAGGGAGGGGGGTGACAACCGGTCAGCAACCTTGTTGGACTCGCGGCAGGTGCACGTCGTCCGTGGACACGGACAGATACACCATAGTTGTTGGTAGGCGCAGATATAAAGCACACGATGCTCAGAGCAGAGAGAAGGGTTACGACGTGGGGTTCGGTGTGTCGAAGGGGTCGCGGTTGTTGGAAAGGGGGGGAGCGAACGCGCAAAGGTGGCGTCGGCGTCGCGACGCCCGGAGAGAGTCAGTCACCAGCCGACCTCAACGCGCCGCGTAACCTCGCTCGTCGACCCAGAAACCTAGCGCTGCTTCTCTATCTCGCGCTGAACCGGAAACGGGGGCTGTCGCGGCACCGGAAACGTGGCATCGTGGCCGTCTCCACGGAAAAATCGTCGATTGAATCTTATCGTTTCTCTTGAGAGAGAAAAAAAGAGCGTGATCGCGTCGTGCGCGGAAAACGAGGGAATCCAGAGTGCTCGAAAGAAAACGATTGTTTCACTCCATTTTAGTGGCAAATTATAGGCAAATTAAAAGTGCGTTTGAGAAAGTTTGGAATCGATGCGAAGTTTAGAATTTTTCATTCTTGTTATTCAATTGTTATTCGTTTAGACATTGGTAAACTTCTTGGTTTTTATTCTGCGATATATATAATATAATTAGAATTATATCGCGTCGAGGTTTTGGTTTGGTTAACCCTCTTGATGAGTAACGAGTGGTTTGAAGAATTTGAAGCGGTTTGAAGTGTCGGACAGGTCCTCCTGCACGCGGTTCCTACGGGTAACGCGCCACGAAATTGGGTCATCCGGCTTTCCTACCGCGTGTGATCCAATTGCGAATATTTCAGCTGCGCTCGATACCATTTTCTCGGCAATGTTTTCGAGCAGAGTCCCTTGACCGAGCGGCATGCGTCGACCCGGGTATCCGCGTGACCCGGCGACCTACGTAACGGCGTAGCTGAGGTCACTAGGTACCCCACCCGGATGCATTCGTCGATAAATCTTCGTTTTCTTTGCCTCACGACACCCTTTCCGCGTTATTTTTCTATCTTCTCGGTGTCCAAGTCCTGTGCCCATTCCTCGAGTCGAATTGAAAACGAAACGGAGACACAAGATGCAGGATTTGGTTCCAGAGATACGCCGATGTTATTTCTACCGGATGGACTAGTTTCAAATGCAGAATTTAGTTTCGAAGTGATCTAATAAAATGAAGAAGGTGCTGGTGATTAGTCTTTGAAACGAGTTGGATTAAGATGAAGATGGATGAATGGATGAGCGTGGAGAACTCGGCTTTCAAGTGATACTGTAGAGAAATAGTCTTGAATATATTACAGAATCCAGTTTACTTTCTGAGTGACGTCTGTTTTCAGGAGATTGGTGATATAAACTTATCTGTCGCATGTAGTTAAGGAATTGCAAAGCAGATAAAGGAATGGGTAATGTAATCTGATTGCTTGAGCGCGTTTGGGGTACTGCAGCCATGCTTTCACCAGTGATTTCGGAAATATAGAAGTTATAATTGGCGATCGGTTGTCTCATTTTCCTTGTATTGTATTCTTCAGATTATTTAATATTTTCTTCACCTAGGATGAATAAAATCACGGTTTCTTACATCTGATAATAATAAAATATCTAGTAAAATCACATATACGTACCTATATACAATTTATCACATTTATTCAAATTATTATCAATTTCACATCAATTCACATGATATCATGAAGAAGTCAGAGTAATTATAAACTGTAACACACAGATAGGATAATAACAAGATACACATTTGTCCATAAGTCATCATAATTTAACAGGTCTAAAATAGCGACAAATTATTGTATTGTATACTTGTAAACTAAGGTCGATAATTCTTGCACAGCTTATTATATTACGAAAAAGAAATAAATTATTCACTTATGTACCAAAGTATACATAAGTAATAAAATCTCCTCTGTTGTAATATCTTCCAAAAGGAATTCAAATTAATGATAGAAAGCAACTTGTTACTCATGAAAGTAAGTACAAATGAGAATTAGAGATATCGCGTTTGCTGCAAATTGCATGGTACAATGAACATGCGACACGCTGCGTGTCCCGGTTCGGGACTTTCTGCAGGAGATACATACCTTGTTATCCACATAATTTCTCGCGGTAATTTAGCGTCGGCTGCTTGTCGAGAAGAATTACGCGTCGTGCAGGATACTAACCGTTCTACACAGTGAATATCGTACAAAGCTGACGTCGGTGAACTGCATCGATCCGTGGAGCGTTATTTCTGAATGGCGATGTCTTTATCGCACTCGTGGTTCTATAGGCTGAAACATTGTCGCTTCAGCATAACTCAAAGTACACGATATACGGCGAAACTTTCAAAATTCCTTGCCTCAAATGGGTTCGACGGGTTACTTCGGTAAATGTAAGTGTATCGGCTCGCTTTACGATGAGTTTTATGGCCCCGTCGTAATTTATCGACATTTAAACATGTCGAATCGCTCCGGTAAGACGGCGTAACGTGCAAAATACAACTTCCTGGTAACGAACCACGAAGTATCGTCTCTTTTCATCGACGTATCTATATTTCCATCTTATCGCGAGTGAAACGTCGTTAGAATGAAACTAAAATCTAATGTTTAATATACATGTCATGTAGAAAATGTTCTTAGTTGATAGCAAAAATGATGATTCCAAGCTTGAAACGCAAAAATTGAAAGAAAATCAAAGTTTGTGTTATAAAAATATTTTTTGCTTTCATTAAGTCTGTATTTGTGAAAGAATAATCTAAATGTACTTATTTATTAATGAGGGGAACAAGTTAAACATTTGTAGTATGTACAATGGCAAGCAATTTGATTTAGTCTATAATTATTACTCGAAATAAATATTCAGTGTGCGTTCTATGTTTATAGTGGATTCTATATCTCAGCAGTAAGTAGTATATCTGTATGTGGTCAGACAAGGCTCATCAATAAAAATGACAATACTTTTCTGCATGAGTACAAGATATATAACCGACCCCGAACGAAAAATACTAAGGAAAGAATAAGCAAACTTTACTATTTGGAATTTCTATTTTATCATCGTAAAAACGGTAAATCGCACGTTTTTCGACGTGTAGCAAAATTCGATGCAGTCGTTTCATTGCACACGGTAATAGCTCGCCGTTCGTTCTCCGAAACACCGTACCACATAATCGGATTTTCCCCTGACACCATCGATCGATGATTTTTCTATTTTCATACTCTCTTTCGTCTCCTCCCTGTTCGACACATATTTCCTCGCTTTTACCTCCGTTCTGCCATGCTTTCATCGCAATACCGAGGCAATTCTAACATCCACTCGATCAATTTTCTATTTTTTCATTTTATTCCTATTTTTATACTCCCTTTTTCACTTTTCACCTTTACTGTTAGTTCTTATGAATCGTTCAAACTATTCGTTTCTTGGTATTTGTCATAGAATTTGATCAGATATCTTTAAAACGACCGTGTTCCTTGATCTATTCTGCTATTTACTGAGCGACACGGAAAGTTTTTTCCGGATTTGAGGATTTCACAGAAACGTTCCGCGAACGGGCTCGTTCGACCGTAAAGAGATATTCTTTAGAACAGCTTGAACGACGACTTTTCCACGTTTTCACAGTCGCGATCGAGTCACGTAAGAAGAGAATTATGATGAAATTTAACGCGGTATACTGCATCGATCGATGATCGATTGAGTGTTGTGTACGTGTAACGTTAGACTTTGTCGTTAAGTAAGGTTTATGACATAGTCAGGATACATTGTTCTCAGATATATTTATTACAGTTAAATTTAGCTCTTTTACTATCCGAGTGCCGATGCTCAGATTTACTTATCGATTTTTTAGACAACACACAAAGTTTCAATGTTAGTAAATACACAGAACTTGTGAACCAGGAAACTTGAAATTACAATACAGAATCTTAATATAATTACAATAAAAACTGAGAAAAGATCCAATACACTATTAAACTCTCAAACTGTACAACATTGTACGTCTTAACAATTAAATCCTTCTGTGTTTCCAAAATTGTTCAATTAGAGAAGTGTTGTGGATGATCTTTGGATACAGTCCAGCAGCTTCTACTTCGGTGCAATCGAAGAACTGCAATGCTAATTAATTTGGAGTTCTCAATAATTTTATTGATCGAAGAAACTATTTGTCAATTTTATTAGTCGAATGACGAAGATAGTTCAATTAATTGTTATGTTTTATTAGTAGTTTTATCCTTTTATCACATTGCATTCATCGATAACAAACTTTTTAAGCAAATATATTTTTGTTCGTTTTCGAAGAAGAGAATACCGAGTTTTATAATAAGACGTAGGTTTAATCAGGAATTCTTGCTTCGAATTTAATCATAAGTTCTCACCCAATTTCGATCAGCCTATTTCATCGACTAATTATTCTACTCAAGGAACGTTATGCATATTTAACGAGATCTCACAATTAGCAGCAAGTATGGTAGAAACCGCATAACGGTCTCCATCTAGAGGGCTAGAATTTTCTGCATAAACTTTTATAACGTAAATAGCCTCTTCTCATAAGCCGGGTAAGAACTTACAATCTACTCTTAATAACCAACTATGTCGGAAATATAAATAGCTTTTAAAGCTTCCGTTCTATGTGTTATACATATTTTCACTGCATATTAATACCTACCAAGAGTTTTATTTATCTTTCTTCGTTCTAAATTGATTTATCATCTTCTGCTTCCTACGCACTCGAGCTTTTGCTCATGTTTCAGAAATTTGTTACTTCATCTAACTTCCATTTTATCTTTCACTCGCGTTGCATTTTAATATACTTAAACTCCAAACTAATATTTCATATTCTTTTTCTCGTTGCGGTACTTCTTAACTAGGTTGTGGATGTTTATGCAAATACATGCACTCATTCATTCATTCCATTAAGAAAAGGAAGACTTAAACAGAAATTTGCTTCACTCTCGAAACAAGTACTATAACAAGTAACTTTATTTTAAATATTTCGTATATTTCTGTACATTTTATGTATATTTTGTATATTTTTGTAAATTAAAATTTCCCATTTTATGTAATAAACGTAAGTAAAATTACTTACCCTTTCAAAACCAAACGTTTTTGAGCTGCAAAGAAAATTATTGATAGTAGAACCTAGAATCTTAATAGTATCTGGAAAAGATATAATACACTAAATGTAGGATCCTGATAAAGTATCAGTTTATTTATCAGCTGAAGGAGTATTCAGCATATTGTCAAAATTCTGCAGCAGGTCTGAACGTTCTGTGGCAGACACGATATACGCGATATCCCAGCAATGAACAGCTAACTGCAACACCTGTAGCCACTAAAAGGATTAAGAGCTACTAAGAGATTAACTCTTTGCGGTTCTAAGTCAAGCTCCACTTGACATCGTCTTTTGTTCTAATTATATATTTCTGCTTCAGTCAAGAAATTACATTATAAAGATACACTACTGGCTGTTTAAATATAAGAATATAATTCTTCTAACGTGTTCTTAAATATATTTCGCAAGTTGAACATGTACATTTGACAAATAAGAAACAAGATTCCATCGAAACTCAATAAGAAAATGTCTCATAAAATAACCTAATTAAATGCAAAACGCACTAGAAAGTCCAAATTTATCTAGAATCTTCAAGCTGTATCAAACCATATAGATTCGAAGTAAAGAACAGTCACAGCTATATTTGATATATTTTACGAAGTCATCGTTCATCATATTCCTCGAAGACATCGTCCATCTTATTTCTCAAGGACACGTTTCATATTTCCCTCGATCTTGGGGCAAACTGTTCTCGTTGTGCTCGATCGTGACAATTGGTGCTGTTTAATCCGGCAATTAAACGTCCCGACAATAATGGCTTATCGGGGATTCGCAGAGGAGGTCAGACCGTGTTTCGATATAGATTCGCGAACCTTATCGGCTCGGTTGGCTGCTGTGACTCGTCGATAAGCCATTGTTTACTTCGGCTCGGCTACGAGCACATGTCGTCGGCAATAACGAGGCCAGTTGTCGGCGGGACACGGGCCTAGGAACGATGTGATGTAGCTAGTCGATCGAAAAGTCACGGATTAACTTTATAGCCGTGGAGCACTTGATAGGAGACTCGGTTTCCCGCGCGCGACTCATCCCACCACGAAGATGCCGGTTCGTTCGGGCTCGAATGTGAGAGACAGGACATTTTTGTGAGAAAAAGTGTTGAGTGAAAAGTAGTTGACTTTGCTAGAGACCGGCAATAAAGTGGAAGGTTTTGTGAAGCAGAGGATGATAAAGTAAAGGATTTTTTAAGATAAAGGGATAATGGAAGGAAAAGTGTTCAGTGCAGTGCATTGAACAGTGTTCGATCGAAGGGAGGATTTAAAGATGCACATCTGGTTAGTCGTTGAGGGTTGAAAATTATAAAGCATTTTTATCTCAAATCAGATAATTTTGAGAGACAAAGATAATAAAGAATACCAGTGTTCTTTTAATAACAGTATGTATTTATAGAGGGGTTTGTCGGTGTACAGCAAGTTTATGATTGGGAATTGTAAATTGTAAAACATTTTGGTTCAAACGAATTGAACATATGACAGTACGTGTTTTAATAAAATACAGGATTTTTTAAAGAAAAAGAATAATAAAGAAAAGGTAATGTTCTTTAAAGGAAGTAATAAAAGTAGAAGTGTGTTGGTAGAGGGAAAACGTTGAAAGACAGTATATACTATATGGGAGACAGAGAAGTGGAAGTTGTTAAAAAGCATTTGAGCCGAAAAGTAGGATTGGCAGAATTGTGTCAACTAGACATTTGGAAAATATTGTTTTGATGTTGAGATGATATGTAACGTTATTAGCAATTTTACAATAACAGCGCGTTAATTTGGATGGTACTTTTCAACTTTGTTAAATAAAAGTTAATATTGGTAAAAAAATATTATCTCACGTGTTTTGGGAGAAACTGAGCTAGAATATATTGAAAAAAGATAAAATTTAAGGACAGCAGTTTTTGGAAGAATTTTGACGACATATTATTAAAATTAGCTAACAAAAGTATATACCAAGACAAATAATCGTGTATAATAAACTGTATGCTATTATATTAGATTAAATACTACCCAATGTGTTCCAAAGAAAACGTAGATTACCAAGATCTAGTGCATTAAATGTTAACTGAAATAAATTATAGAATTCATGAAATAGTGACAAACATTTCTTAAAAAAGGAAGAGAAAAACCGAATTCTTAAATATTAAAAATTTAGAAGACTGAGATCCCATGAAACTCTGTCCCCAACGAAAAACTATTGTATCGTGACATTCTGCTAAAAATTAGCGAGCTGAGGTCTAATCTAATATTCTCAAAAGAAGTGGAAGAAAACCAACACTCCAGGGGAGATTAACGTTTCATGGTGTACTTACTGGGTAGAAAATTGTCGTGTCTAATAATCCTTCCAAAAGACGAAGAAAGGACCTGTTATATAAAAATAGAAAAGAGAGACTTGAAAACGAATTTTCTCGTTTCTGATGAAAGAGAAGTAATAGTTATAGAATTTCAAAAATAAATAAGTAAAATTAAGTGAGTGAAGAACAATTTGATATAATTCAGTTTAACGAGCAAAAGAACATCCACGCATGACTAAAAGAAATATCTATCTATCCCTAAACGAACTGACAAAAAAAGTAACACCCTCGATCCACCAAATAATCCAATTCCAAGAAATTAGATCTCGGGCAATTCCTTCGTGACCAAATCACATTACATCGAAAGATATCTAATACTTCCCCCAAAAAAAGGCGGAACATACACACTTTGCTCCATCAATCTCTGATAACATCACACTCTCACAATCTTACAGCAGAAAAAAGCAATATGCGCCAACTTTTCAAACAAGCCGAAAAGACCCAAAAAAGGGACTCCATGATATAACCTGCTAAAGACTTGAGAAACTTTTACAACTCAACTCAAACTCCAACATCAAAGAAGCCAAACATCTCACCTTCGCCGTTTTATCACCGATCTTCCCTCACAGTATCCTTCAATCTACTAAAAAGAGGCAAAGAAACCAACGTCTCTCATGTAGAACACAAAGCATAGTAACATCAAAACTACTACCACACCGTTAGAATTACAATCGTTATAATTCACGTACGTCATTTGATCACCAATCTCCCTGAAAAAGTGTTGAAGGAGATCCCAGCGTCTCATACGAAGAACGCATCGTAACATCTAAACTGAATCGTATCCTTACGACTGCAGCCGTTGCATTTGATATTCAGCGTTGCATCGTCGATTTCTCCTTATAGCCTCCCTCAATCTATTAAGAAGAACCATCTTAAAAAAGAGGATCTTAAAGAACAGTGTCTCTTATCGAAAACATAACGCATCGTGTCATCGAATCTCGTATCGTATCTTCGAATAAACTAGAAACTAGTCTTCGAGTCGATTAGATTCGACTGAACTAAATCGAAGTGTTGGAAGCAAGGAAGTGTCAAGTGTGTCCAGTTGGAAAGGATCGGGTGGACCGTATGCGGGAGCGACGAATGCGGCCGGGAACGACGCAGTCGGGGCGAGGAAGCAGCGGCTGTGCACGGAGTCACTGACCTCTCATCCCCAATCACCGTCCAGAGTGTGATGTTTGATGCTGCAGTGGTGTTTTATGCGGCGACGTCGAAAAGGTGTGTGCATCCCGCGGCCCACGCGTCTCGATCCGCTCCACTGACCCAGTTCCCCTCGCCGACTGCAGTCGGAGTTACAGCTACCTGAATATGTTCGCCATCCTGTTCCATAAACCGCTTGCCTCCTTCGCGTTTCCAGCTTCATTCAGCCGCTTGATACCGCCGCGCGATTTTTGCAACCTGCCACTCTTTGCCAAAGAATGAAAAAAGGGATCGCGACTATCTGACTCGCGGCGATGCTTTTCTGCGTTTTACGGGAACGTTGCGAATTTTTGGCTCTAATCGAGGGTACTTGTTGCCTAATTTGGGAGGCTTTGTAGGATTAGAGTTCATGTGTGAATCTATCCCCGGATTGTTGTCCTTTTTTTTTATAGGCATGGATCTGAAGTTTGATCATGGTCTTTTTTAATCAGTGTAGATTATCAAATTTTGTTTCTTAACATCGTGTCTATGTGGCTTTTCAATGACTAGAAAGATTCTTGGAGTAGAAAGAAAGTATTTAGTCGTATGAGGTGAAGCGATTAGAATGATTACAATGCTTTTAGAAATGGGTTTTAGAAGTTTGACAATAGTTTGTTTGCATAGTGGAAGGTATGAAGAGAGATGAGAGGATGAAAAATATTCTATTTTTTTTTTAAGTTTCCACAAGACTTTTCGATATATCAAACTGTAAATGTAAAAGTAAAACGTAAAAATGACAAGAATAATTGTAGAAGTTCATTTTATAAATTTACGTTAATAATAATTGGCAAATTACTAAAATGATATTATATACACTACTCCATAAAATCATGATATTTTCTATAATGGTAAATTAACTTTAAAAAAACTTACACACTTTCCTGTAAAACTACACTCAGATATAATTCATTTCCCAAACAATTACCACCCTATGTACAGTAACTACACTTCCATCCACTGAACTCTTTTTCTGGTCATAAATCATAGCGGATCCAAAAAGAAGGCTCTTTCGTTTCAACTAATACCATCATTCGACGCAGCTTTCATCGTGCAAAGAACACCTGCTACCCCTCTCCATCCTCCATCCTCCAATCTGTTTTTTCACCACGAAAATCGCAGTTGCAGAGCCAAGCTTTCGCTCCGCGATCGATAATCCCTCGACTCGACAACTGCCGGCCAATTAAAATGAATTTCCCGATGCAGAAAAGCAAATGTGGCATCAATGTATATGCGTGAATTTCCACGCACGAATAGCTCGGTAACTGAAGAGAAATTGTAAACGGGTTAACCAGGGGTTGCATTAATTTGCGTACGAGTCGAGTCGAGGTTCGAATAAATCGACAAGCCTGGTTTAATCGATGTTAGAGAGTAGAACGACTAGTAGAGAGGAGGAAGGCTCGATCGATTTCCATCTGGAGAGCTTACCGAAAGCATGGGACGAGGGTATGGGGTGCTTCATCTCCTCCGGTGAAGTGTCAGCACGAGTGTCGTAGGAATCGACGCAGCCAATGGTCCTGAACGAGACCACTTAGTCCCGACGGGTCACCCTCCAGAACGACGAGACCATATCGTAGAAACGACGTACTCCTTCTTCGTTCAAACGTCGATTCCCACGATTGGTATTAACGTTAGGACGATCGTTCTCGAGTCGACGTTCGAGTAATTTGGATACAATGAAATTCTCCGTGGTGAAATGAAATTAATTGGAATTAAGATTTGACCGGCGGTTGGTCTGGATGTTCCAATTGATGGAGGTTCTTGGAAGACTAAGCGGTTGTGTGAAACGTTGAGTCAGTCAGAAACTACATTGATTGACTCTACACTGTATTGAAAAGTAGAAATGGTGCAAGCATTATTATTTAAATTTATTTTGAAATTTATACGTTGCGTATGTTTATTCATTTAATAAGAAATTGAAGGATTAACAAATTTACAGGGTGGATTATAGCATGCGAAAATAGGTGAAATATTCAAAGTAAAGTACATTCCTATTTATTGTAATATTTAGAAAATGGAACAGATCACGATAGAGATACAGGGAAAGAGGAAGTTCTAATAATAAATTTTAATAAATAAAATGATATACAGAAGGGTGAAAATATTTGTTTGAAAAGAAAAAGGTTTATAAAATTGTACATGTCATATATCATGCTTTGATACAAACGCTCATCTTTTTACATTAGATTTATAATGTATTGTACGTGAAATATGAAACGATAATTTCGTTAAGATCAAAAAGCAATATTGGATTCCTAAATGTCGAGAAGTTATTCCTTGATCGTTCCTCCTCTTTGACGTGGTATTCATTCGAAATGAATAAAAAAGGAGAAGAAACCGTGTCAATCGAAAGATGTTCCGTGGAGAACGCCTCTCACGTCGTTCGACATCCTTTGCTCGTTAACTTAATTTCGAGTAATTAGAAGTACGGCTACTGTCGACAACTTTTACCGCGTCTTCATTTGACCTAATTTCGCGTCCACCGCTTTTCTTCTGTTTTTCCTCTTGAATTTCGCTTTTCGTCGGACCATGCTCTTTCGTTTTCGTGCACCCTCATCTCTGCTCTCTTAATCTAAATTCTAGTCCTACCCGAATGAACAATATTCTGCGAAACTAGGAATGAAATCAATTCCAATATTTATTCGTATATATGGGACAAACCTGTTCAATATTCCAGCGTATAATTTTATTAAAATAAAATAATAAAATATGTCGAGTATATTTTGCATTTGTTTCATCAAATTTCTCGTATTATAGCACTACGAATTTTAAAAATTCCATACTATTTACGCTACATAAGAGCGTAAATTTCAAATATTTTAATAAATGATTATATATCATGTATTTCTTTTCGCAATATTTTCACAGGTTATGTGAAATAGCGAATATAGTTTATAGGAAACATTCGTATTTCTGTAGAATATATAATTTTATGGAAGTATTCGAATACTTAACATGGACAAGTTTTATGAATATATTATGTGCGTGAAAAGAAACTCTTGTAAATTTTATTTTTAATTTTATTAAACATTTTAAGATTCTCTTTGAAACGGGGCATGAGTATCATAATTACATTTGGAACCGATCTGGTAATGTATATAAAGTTACAATGTATTTATTGCAACCATTCACTTAATAAAAAACTGGTACATATGTATTATAAATATCCTTATTAATCACCTTAAACATGTAATTAATGGTAAAGGGGGATCCATTAAATATTAAGGTTTATTAATGTAATGGGTTATTGACTTTTTATATACTTCTGTGATTTTTATGAAGTGTATATTTGCAATAAATATCTTGTGACTTCTATATGTAGTTTCGGGTTTGTTTCAAATTTTACCAATATAATCATGATAATTTATATCATGTCGTATGTTATAGAAAATATTTCATGTAACACATAGAGTAAGATTCAGAATAAGTTTCCACAAGTGTTCGAATACTTTCGTGAGCCTGTATATTTAGTACATTCAGAACATTCAATTTTTAAAGGTAACGGTTGCTCAACTGTTGCAAATAAAACGAGATTTCAAGCAATTTGTCCGAATATTACTGGTAGCATATTCGGTTAACAACGTTACCTTGTGCTCGGTTTCGTTTCTATCGATCAGTTGCGATTCATGCAGGGAACAGCGTCGGAATGGAAAGTCACGAGACTCTGGTTATCGTTGGCGAGGCTCGAAGCACGGTTTACGTGACACGAGCTAGCGTGCACCGACGTGGCTCGCTCTATAAAACAACGGAGACGAAATTAGCCGTGAACGGCCGTGAAAAATGCGCCGAACGGGAATATACCAGGCCAAGAATAATCCACGAAGGTGCGCCATTTTGGAAGAGCAGGCTCTTCGTGTAATTGATTTCTGTTGTGTGCTGTCGTTAGGTCGTTGGCGCTTCTACGAAACACCTGTTCTCTAACACCTGGCGCTTCTTATTACTATATAGTATACTGTACAACTTTTAACATTTAACTCTTATCATTATTTTATTCTAAATTGCCATATTTTGTATATACTGGTTAAGACGATACAGTTTTGAATATGAACGAACTTTTTTTAGTAGGTTTAGATTGAGGATTTTTGTACGTTTTTCTATAAATACTCTTTTCATCTTCTTCTTTTTCCGTTTGTTCGACTTACCGTGTTCTAGAAAATTAACGGCCAGCGTGCCTTATTGTTTTTTCGAAGATCGTAACATAATCTTAGAATTTAAATAATTTTGTGTTGTAATAGAGGAGAAGTTAGGGTTAAAGAAATCCGGGTTTTCAAAGTGCAACGAATTTCCAGAACTTGGGATAAGAATAATTAATTATTCCGGCTCTTAATGCAGTTTCCATTCAGATAAAATTGTAATCAATTATGTAACCTTTTATTTACAATCCTTTGTAAACCATACTTTTCTAATATGATTCAGCTATAAATTTACACTTTAAATGTTTTAGTTCATTTTTTCTAATATACAGAATTTTCAAATATGGTAAATTCCATCTTACATTTTGCTCAAACATAATTACTTTATAAAATAATTTATCAATTATCATCGTTTACCATTTTTGCTCCTTTAAAACTTCAAATATTTATAATCCACTTCATTAATGCCTTCATGTATTAAAGTTTTAATACCCAATAAATACAAAATTTTAATACGTCTTACAATTTTTACATTTTTATATATAGCATACAATTTTACATATAAAATTTTAAAATTATAACAAATAATGACAGTATAATGATGAATTTTATATACAATATATTTAATATAAAAATGTATTAAGAAAATAATATTAATAAAACCTATTTTACCATATATTTCCAAGCATTTAGAATGCATTTCCATGCTCTTTCTCGGACAAATTTCCATTTTTTGTCGTGGAAACGACATTTCCGAGTAGACGAATATCTAAAGTGTCTCGCAGTTCTTGCGGTCGCGAAACAAAGATGGTGAGAGGCGGCAACGAAAGCGAATCCCGCGTGTTTCCCCGGAAACGGCACTTCGAGATCCTTCACGTAGAAGACTTTCGAGACTGTCTGAGATCATAGGGTGGGCCCTTTTATAGCTCACTCTCAAAAAGCACGCATTACCCTTGAGTAACGACGTGGAGTATCACGCAAGGGGTGCGTCACGCGGTTATAAGAAGCAGCCACAATGAACCACAACAACGATAAAAATGTTTCTCAGCAACGTGTTTCGAAGAAACTTTAGAACAATATAGATTAATAGAATAACGAAACGATGGATGCTATAGTATAACAGTATAGGAATATAAGCGCACAGAAGCATAAAAATATAGTAGTACGATAAAATATACAATGGCAGCTACAATAATATTATAGAAATACAATCGTAAAAAAAGAATATAAACTGCATTATTATTATATAGGAATATGAGAATAACCATAGTATTTTTATATTTCTATCTATATAGTAATCTAACATTACGTAAGAAAAATGCACTAACGTAACAAATTGATAATTCGGTTTCCAGTAATATATGTTTTTAACACTAACAAATATATACTAATTTAACAATATGATTATTCAATAATAAAACGAAGTAGATTAATCTTTTCCCCTCGAAACTAAACGATTACCATAGACGAAACCAATAATAAATTTTCAGTTCAAACAGCTCGATATGTTTCCAATTATTAGACGGATCATTAATTTAGATCATTTTGATAGAACCGAAATTCTACGGCGTGTAAATTATTCCACGACCGCATCAGGATAAACGCATTCGTGTGGTCGCGAAGTTCTCCACTCCAGAGATTGTTGAACGAGAAATTCAATTTGGAAGTTAACAAACCCAGCCGGATTAAGCCACAGCTAATTCTGTGTCGTAGCATCGGTGAACAGTGCGCTACTTTGGTTCGTTGATTTGCACACGCATGCGTGTGTGTCCTGTCGCTTTAATTCATTCCCATTTGTACCTTTGTATTTGTGGTTCATAAATTATCGGGTTAATTAATATTCAGACCTGATTGCACATGGAACGGCGGCCGTTCGACAAGTTGCCATAGTTACCAATTCTCGTTCTCACAAATTCTTAATCAGGGCCATCCTTCGAAAATTTATCCCAAAGATTTGGATAATCATAAAATTAAAAGTGAACAAAACAAATTCATCTTGGACGTTTTTCATGTAAATACAATACAGCTTATTTTTAATTGTAGTGACACAATGTATTAAAAATTTGGAGACTCGTAAATAAAGAAATTATTAGTATAGTAAAAAGCTGAGCGACAAGTTAAATTAGAACGTTACAGTTCCAGAAACTAATCTAAAGTAAAAAAAATCATAGAGGAACTTTATTTCATTTGTAAGCAGTTTTTATACGTTCCTGAATATTAAAATGTTTGCATGAATGATTTATATTAATTGCATAATATGTCAAACATTGCAGAAAATTGTTCGTAACTGTTAAATAGGTTGAGAATGAAAGTGTACTAAATCTTTAAATCTTTCTGATCGACGAAGTTGTCTATATTTTTACTTTTTGCTTATGAACACTATACAAATGTTTTGGTTTTGGAGTTATATGATATAGTGTCCTTTTTAGTATTCTTTGTTAGAAGATTGAAGTGGCATTTCACAGGCTGTCTCATTATTGACATACGAGCACATTCACGTATATTGTCACAGGTGTGTCTCCCATTCATCAGTACCATTTGTCCGTCAATCTACCGTTAATCAATTCCCTCGATCGATCTTTCCTTCAGTATGGTTATTGCAGTAGTCACGTGTTTCGTCCTTGAACTTTAAATTATTTTGAATAATTGGAAAATTCGTTATTTTAACTTCTTAATGTAATAAATTTTAAGGTAAATTTTCTGAAAAAATCACATGTATCTATCACTGAAAAATCCTCCAATAGTCAAAACATATTTCAAACATGCTGCTATTTACCGTAATCCTTCATTAGTTTCACAATACCGTACATATCTCATAATTTGCATTCTCCGCCTTTCACAAGATTCCAGGCAGACCCCAAACAACCAAAAAGTCTGTGTAAATTATTACACACGAATAACGCTCACAAAAATCACTCATTAATTCCTCGAGCGTATTTCTCAAACGGAAAATGACAGACCGCAAGTTCTTCAGAGTTGTTATAGTTTTTCCATTTTCACATGCCTCGTCGACGAACCTTTGTTCTCTCTTTGTGTATTCGTCAACGAACCGTCTCGTGGCGGATAAACTAACGCTATTCCCTTGTTTTTCCGCTGTTTCCTTCCTTCCTTTCCACCTTTTTCACACCTCGTGGACACAAGGTGCAGACGAGATTTTCGCGTAAGAAATTCGCGTTGATGCAGGAAGTAAGCAGCCTCTGGTATTTGTTTTTTCTGCGAATCGTTGAGAAAGAGCACAGGGGATGTTAATGGGAGACAAAAATTATCTTCTAACTTTGCTACATTTTTTAAAATAATTTTACATTCAATCACGTTTTCATTGCCGTTAACGAGTTTGTTAATACATTGCTTACTTGAGACGTTTTCTATTTTATATATTTTCCAAAAGTATGCAAGAATCGGAATAAAGTATATTTTACGATATAGCATAGAAAATGTGCCAAGCTATTGTTGATATTTATAACTTTTGATTTTGAGTTTGTACCAAAATTGATCTCAAAACGTTAAAAGTCTTTTTGCTTATTAAAGAGCTTTTTGCTTATTAATTTGTGACGTGTTCGTAAATACCTGAATTTGCATACACATTTGCAGTCTAATCTTAGAAATAAAGTGGTTCTCGATTTGATACTTTGCTGACATCTTTCTTACAACGATAGTTCATAAAATATTTCCATCAATTGTTACTACTTACCTAAACAATTTGAGACACAAAAGTTCCTCGCTTATAACCTAAGTTATGATGCTATGTAACATGTTTACTGCCCGTCTTCATACTGACCCACGTCTTAACCTGCTTCTCCTTACAAACTCGTTTAAAATCTTGCTCATTAATTTAATGCGAACTTCATCTACACAAACTAATCCCTTCACCGTCCGTTTTACGCTTACCTACCCCAACTCCATCAAACTAACTTCGCGAAACATACAGTATCAAAGAAAAAGAAGGGAAAAAAAGGAGAAAAGAAAGAAAGTGTAGAGTATCAATATGCAGCAGCTCGTGTGTTAAAGTCTCCAGCGAGTACGCGTTTTCGTGAAAAAAAAAGGGAAAGCCGAGAAGTCATTAACAGTACGCGAGACGACGAGGGAATGCGCGCACTACTCGCAGTTTCTAGCATTCCAGAAACGCGCGTCCTTCCATTCTTCGGCTCGATAGCGTAGCCGGCGTGTGGACCTGTTGTCGAAGGCCAAGCACAAAGCCACCCCCGTCGCTCGCGTTTCCGGGTCAGAGTTCAACGTACGTAACCAGCGAAGGGAAGTGGGAGAGTTAAACACGCGCACACTCGCTCGCGCTCGCGCCAAGGGAACGAATCACACACTTGTCAGAAACCGAGGACTGATCAAAGAATATCGCGCGAACACTCACGCGTTTCGACAACGTATCGTGCCAGCATAATGGCATCTGTTCTCTTTCCTTTTTCTTTTTCTTCTTGTTTTTTTGCGTTCTCTTCCTTTCTTTTTATTTTGCACGCTAGCTACATCGTAGCGCGACTTGCTTGAATTCGCTGGAAAATGGACTACGCTCAGCCTCCAGAGGGAAGCTTTGTTTGCTGGGGATCCTCGAGATGTTGGCAATGAGTTTTAGTATTTTAATATACCATTTTTTGTGTCGAGAATACATCGCGACGGTTTGTGGAAGTTGGGGTTGGTTGGATTGTTGGGTCATTGCATGGGATTGCGTGCTTATTTGCGAGCTGGGACGTGTTTTATCTTATTAGCAGACTGCGGATATTTGTGCGAATGTACATATTCAGATAATTATTAAGGAGATGGAATCTAAATATTGATTATTTTACATCAGATGTTACTCTATATTTTTGCATGTCGTATGTATCACGAACATTTTCGTACTTTTCAATTTCCTATAAATACGCTAAAATTGAAATTTTATCAGCAGCAAGTGTATTTATTGTTTAATTAATTAAGCGTGGAAGTTAAGATCGATCTCGTCAATAAATCTGCTTTGTAATAGCCCTTGCTTTTCCCTTTCATCTTTGCAATTGTAATCCTCTATCAAGGATGACTTTTCCTTGTAAATACAAAGTCAAATATGAAAGTCATATTCGCCTCACCACCTATGAAAATTCTAGAAGTCTCTTTCTCCATTCCTCATTCAGACAAACCATGTAGCATTTCCAAGGTAATAGTTAAGAGGCCAGCTTGCATATTTCATCAATGGCTTTAGTATTCTTTTGTGCTCTTGAATACCTTTCCTTTTTATCCTCTTTTCTCCTTTTCTCAAGTAGAAAAAAAGGGAGATAGAAACGTTTGAACGACGCCTTCGCAGCAATCACAACAATTTCATTGTTGCAAAGCATTTGCATTCGTAAGTTTTGGAGTTTGGAAATCGAGAAGTTTTATTAGAATCGAGATTTCCCTTTTCAGATTGTGCCCGGTCGAAGAAACTTCCGTTGTCTGTCTTCTTTCTTCCTTTTCTTTTTCTTTTTTCTTTCTTTTTCGCAAGATATTGAACTTTTACTACTTGAACTTTTTCCAAACCTTCACCCTTCCAGTTTCCTGAAATTTCTTTTAAAACCGGATGCGAACAAAGATTCTTGTATAAAATGTCACGGTAATCTGATTACTCGACAAATGGCCGTTTCTGTCGCGATTTTTGGAGCTATGCTCGAGGAAATCTAATTATCGAAGCATCGTTAATTTTATGTATCGCGGGGCTCGCGGCACGCAATGAGCAGGTCGATGAACTGCGGCCTGAATTTGGTAAATTCCATGCATAATCCCGTAACCAGGAAGTACTAACGATTCAATTCCGATCGATCGTAATTCCGAAGAATTTATATCTCCAATTGCTACTAATTATTTCGTACCGGTAAACAAAAGACGTTTCATCTTTTTGCTTTTTTCTTTCATTTATAATGAAAGTTACTGTTTTATATTATTTTTTGTTATATTTTCTATCTTGTTTGGAGAATAGGCGATGTTACGAAAATGAAAATAGTTGTTGCTAGTAATGTATAAAAAAATTCAAGTGGAAGTTGAATAAAACTTGAACCAAATTAGGAATTTAATATTAATAACTCTACTTATTCGAACTTTTCCACTACATACGAATTATCGAATACACACACTCTATAATTACTCAAACAAGCCATACATATTTTAATCGACTTCTCATTGCTAAGAATTTTAGCACAATGACAACGTGAGGAAATGAGACATTATACGAATATATCCTAGCGGGGTAGCTAAACGAAGGTATCTAGTTAAAAAAGTTTTTTGTTAATTAATTGTTTCATTGTAAATTTTAATTATTTCGTTATTAATTTTAATTCAAAAAGTACACGATGTCAATGTGTCGATGAAAGCTACTGTTTATCGGGAAGCATGTTTAATTTGCGACTTCCAGTCGACAAAATCGGCAAAACTTCTCTTCAGGTTTTCAGTCATTCACACAGAGTAACCTCGTTATTACGATATTATCAAAGCCACGTTACACTCCAAACGTAGCCACGAGAAGTTTTCACTTTTATTTGTCGTAAAGTCGACCTGGAATCTGCAACCCCTTTCACGTGGTCGAGTTTAACTCGTTTTTCTATTCCTTTAACCGCTTTCGCCGTATCCTTTGAAATGATCCAGTAGAAAAGCCATTTTCCTTCGATTCAGCGTGTTTCCACAGTTACGTTTTTTGCTGGTTTTATATGTAACTCGATATCGTGTATGTGTGTGCAAGTGGTCCGTGAATAGAAAGCAACGACTTCGCAAATGTGAATAGTGATGGAGCGTGGCAGGCTACAGATCATGCTGATTCAGTAGCAGTTTAATTCGAAGAAATATCGGTTGAAATAGCGTCTCCTTAGGATTCGTTTAAAATCTTATCAAAGGTAGTCTGGTTTGAGCTGAAACGAACGCGGAATAATATGGATGGAACAATATGTAAATAAATAAATATTTTAAACTACAATCAATCGGGTTATGTTTTGACA
The DNA here is from genome assembly GCF_051014615.1 of Bombus vancouverensis nearcticus. Taxonomy (NCBI): domain Eukaryota; kingdom Metazoa; phylum Arthropoda; class Insecta; order Hymenoptera; family Apidae; genus Bombus; species Bombus vancouverensis. The sequence continues at coordinate 9,450,351 of NC_134913.1, read as the reverse complement.
CATTAATGGAGCAGCGAAATTTCTATTACTAGAAAGCAAGATTTCGTGCGATGAGCGGAATTATCGACGATTTTTGAAGAAATTTGAATAATTCGATATGGGAAAATGATAGGATTTGAGAAACGTCTGACAACAATGACATATCGCTGGAAGTCTGGAGGAGAAAAGTGTAGAGCTTTAGTCTGCCTTTCCTTATGAAATCTTCAAAATTCTGTATTGTGAAATGTTTGAGGTGTTATTGAAAGTCGAGAGGAGAAATGTTCGGCTAGATCTTCGTTTTTTAACAAAATACTGAGAATTCAATTCGGCGAGATAGATTTCTGGCAATATTTGAGATATCGTGGGTAGTCGGAAGGAGAAATATTAAAAAATCTCTTCGCTATGGTGTGAAATCTCGACAAATTTCAAATAATAAGCTAGACTGCTGTGCTGAAAGAAGAGGAGCAAAGAATTTTTCATTTAATTCTAGCAAAACTCGACGGCCTTTCTATCGCAGATTTTTAAAGGAGACAAGAGACAAAATGTGAAAATATATTTACAAATCCTTGACAAAAATTCACATATTATAATTAACATTTGTCATATAAATCCTGAAATTGTAAAAAGTCAGTTCTAGCCAATTTGAAACAAAAATTCGATCAAATAAAATTCACAATATCTCGTTCCTAAAATTTCATCCCATATATCAATCAAAAACACAATATTCTGGAAATCCATCATCTAATATAAATTTACCACATGATGCCTGCTCTATTGACACACCTTTCATATCCTTTTGCGAAGCATTTATCATCACCTTCAATTTGATCTGCAATCAAAACGCTAGCTTCTTCACGGCCATGCAGTTTTATTCCCGTTGATATTTTGGCGAAACGCCTGGCTGTCAATAATAATACGTCTTACGGATCCCGCTTCGTAGTCTTCAATGCAAAAGTAGCCGTCCACATGCTTGGAGTTAATCTTGTTGGCGGACTGATTTATGCATGTGCCTTCGTTTAATTGCACGCCAGCAATGGCGTTCCATCATGAAACGATAAGAAGCATGCAGATATCGTATGAACGTTTATGTTTCATCCAGGACTGTTCACGTAATTGTTAAAAGTTTCTTGTTATGGACAGAGAGGGGAATTCGTGGAAGTTGCAGCAACCCTTGGAGGCATTCCAAGCGAGGTTGACTCGATCGCCGCAGTTTAAAAAGCTATCACGAGCAATTTTTTTCTTCGCATACACACGTATCGTCGATATTCTTCATCTCCATTACGCGTGCAGCTGGCAATCGTTACATTTTTCCTCGTGATCTTCCTTCGGCCTGCTCCTCCCCTGTGACCAGTATTAGATTCTCTTCTTTGTGTGGTGTGTTGAGAAATGTCGATATTTTAGTATACTTTTAACGGAGATCTCTAGAGCCAATATTTGCACTTCTTGTGCTTCGTAATTCTGAAAGAGCTTCCTGAAAGCTTTCCAGTTTGCTTTTAAAATTTGTAGATATTCTTGGATTTTATTATTACGTTTTTTAGTGGGCTGCATTTAACATGGATATAAGAAAAAAGCTCCTCAACGGTGTTTTTTTTTAATATCTCTGTATCTGATAGTTTGAACCAACTAAAAACGTGAAAGCAAAATACAGGACCTTCTATTATATCGTTATTTTTGTGTCGTACCTTAACATTGACGATATTCGTGAACTGAATACGTTTTTAATCTCTTCGTGAAGATCACGAACGAACAATGTAAAACTTACATTGCTATCACGCAATAGGTAACTTACTAAATATATATACATATATATAGTTCCACAATCTAACTACAAATAACTATTTTATCACCATCTTCAGAATAGTTCCCAAATCACGTCTAGACTACTCATAATGGCGATCTAGTAGATCGACGCGAGGATCGTTTTGTTCTTTCTAACGAGAGAGTTGAGGTATATCAGCGAACGAAGAAAAAACCTTGGACTCAGGGTCGAATAAATAAAAGGGAATCGTACGGTCCAACAGCGCCCGCGTTCCCACGACGTAAATCACCCCCAACCTCCTCGTTTCTTCTCGAAAGTTCTTCACGAAGAATAAACCAGACGCCTCCACGTTGCATACTGAATAGATTCAAGCGCGGGAAGAAGACTCGATTCGATTTTTATGGGGATTCCGTGCTCCTACCCTTTCGTTCTTCGTAATGAATGGAATCTGCATTCTGAAATCGTTGACTCGTACTACTGGCGGACTCATAAATGAAATTATCATGCTTCGGTTAGTGTGTAGTCTGCGTAACGAAAATTATCTTTCTTCAATTGGAAGCAACTGCTATTTTAATTAGACATTGTAGTTGTGTGTATGTGTAATTAATGTCTATATATTTATATGAATATATTTATATTATACATATTTATCAATACAAGGAATAAAATAGATTCTGGATTAACATTTTTCTTTCTGATTTATGGATTTCAATTCACTGGAAATTTAATTGGAATTCCAACTATTTAGACACGCATTAGAACACGAGTTCATTATCTACAGAATAATAGAAAAAGCTATTTCCAATGTTTCTTTGGAATATATAATTCATATAAAATTAATTTCATTAATTAATTCAGTATTTTCACCCTATTATAATGTTACCTACATTTATGGACAAAGTATCATTAATAACCTTGTGTGTATTTAAATCCGCTGACTCAATGATCGAAACAATTTTTATCACAGGGAAAAACAACAATTCTTTTCATTCGTGTGTTTTTATCGCGATTTCCGCTTCGCTACTTCATTCAAACGAAGTTCTTCCTTATCTGACGAACGGTTTATAAGGGTTTTTAGCGTTACTTGCAAAGCTAATGCAATTTCCTTGGACTATCCATTAGTGGACTCAAAATTTCAACCCTTTTGAACCACCTACCGTCAAGATGCAATCTCGATGCGGTTTAATCTCGTTTATGCATTAGCCGGAATAGTTTCTGGCACGTTGTGGGAGACTGTTCTCTTTTAAGTCTTTGTCTTTTACCATCGAAAAAAGAACTCGCTACGTTCCGATGTAAAAGTTTCACTTTTCCGTTTCTATTACCTTCGATTTTTATCGATAACGTTGCCTCTTGTATTACTTAATTAACTTGAAATACTACCCCTGGAAAGTGGGATAGAAGATGAAACTTTTTATCGTATAAATGGAAGAAAAATGTCCGATATTTTTTTATAGATATGATATTTTCCGCTTTTATCACGTAATTTTATCGTTGAAATAGGAAGAACATTCAGAGCAATTTTTTATTATATTTTGTTGGTAATTTTGGCATTTTCTATTCTTACAGTATAATTCTGAAATCCGCTTTCTATATTTAATTTTACATTTTACGGCTCGTACTATCATTTTTAGTAATTCATCCCTGCAATTTAAGCAAGTAAAATTCAGTAGGATGTTCTAAACCGAGAGAGATACAATCGTTTCTCGACATGAAATCTCGTTAAATCAGCCGACGTAGATCCACAATTGGACAGGTGTTTCAAGCTTTGGCAAACTATTCTCAGAGAAGTTGGTGGTGAACTTAACCGACAGCCGTTTCATTTCCACGACAATTACATGAATCTTTCCTGGTCGTGGGGGGAATCGGGAAATCCGAGAATTCCCCTTCGTTGCCCCTCGATACCGACCGAGCTTAATGGTTTTCCGGGATTACCAGAAGTGACCATGAATCTTCGTCTATTCGGCCCTCGGAATAGCTTTCCTCTCTCATTGATGAATCGATCATCGCTTGCGTCAGATTAATTTCATTACCCAGTTGATGGCAATCGTAATGCGATAAGGACTATCCTTATTGAATCTATATTTCATTCCCTTCGTAATATTATTTTGCTAAACGATAATTTGATTTTTTCACAGCCAAAAAAAATTTTCTCCACAACAAACATAATCCTTTGATCTTTGATAAACGTATGCATATAAAATATATTACTGAATCTTGTGTAACAGTGGACTGCCGTAGTTGGTATAAAATATTGGCGTTTAAATTCAAACTATTATATTTATTTATAGACTGGACTATGGACTTTTATGCATTTATACAAAATTCGAAGCTTAAAAAGTGGACAAAATGCATACGATATACGAAATTGTATAAAATGTTAAAAGTAGAACACTCGTAAGTCTTCATATTTAAAATAAATCTCTGTATAACATCGTGTAATTTTGAAGTTACATACTTTTATCGATATTCTTTCAGTCTATTTTTATTTTTAGACAGATATTATACCCCTTTGCGACTCCAAAGCGATAAACCATATATCTGAAGGATGATATTTGCTAGTTTCGATTTACACGGATTTTTATATTCAAAAAATTTCGGGTTGTAGAGGATTAAGTTCCCTTTCTTTAATTGTATCTACAGAAATATAAATCTGCATAAAAATCCGCAATCTATTTACGATCCAAGGATACCATTCAAGAGTTAAAAATCCTGCGCTATCATGACTACCAATTAACCGTCAAGAATCGTATTCACCCCACGATTATTTGATATTGTCCAATATCTCATCTCGATTGTACTCGATATGTATATCGCATCGTAGAAACAGTCTAGACGATCCCCAACACTCAACCGTATACACGAGTCACGTAACCGGTTCGAACCTAGTCCCGCGGATATCGAGTTGGTAAAATGCATCGAGATGCGACTAGATATTACGCTGCAGGTCCGATGAACCTTGGGAAGCCTGCAAGGATCACGAAATTGCGTGGTGGTCGATCAGTTTTCAGGGATACCGTACTAGTCGCGTAAATTGCGACTCGACTCTCGACTCTTCAGAGGAACGCGATCGATATCAATCCGACCCCCACACAAGGATCTATCGATCTCTGATTGGCTGAGAATAACTCTCAGGAAAATTGTTGGTTAAGAATTATTGGTCGAACGGAAAGTTCGAACGGCGAAGGCAAAACGAGAGAAAAGGGAGAGGGAGAATGTATCAATCTCCGGGCAAGGGAGATGTTAATTTTCTGTCAGAAGGGAATACTGGAAAGTTTGTTGGAAATTCGCTGGAAGTGATGTAAAACGACGTGGAAGTTCGTTTCTTGTGGAGAGTGGAGAGAGTTTAGGAGAGTTCTTGAGCCCCAGTCGAGAGCATAGAATTTTTATGGCACATGGAGATGCTGCGACCGTGTCTTTTTTCAACTGTGATGAAGCTATAGCCTGGGAATTTTGATAGTCGGCTTGAATTTTTCATGGCGAAAGGTGGATGTATTTCGGAGGGAATTCAGCCGGTTTTTATTCTTTTTAGGGATAGGGTGTTCGTGTATAATAACGAATTATTATGTAAAAATTGTTCTAATAAGGATTAGAATAATAGATGAGGTTAAAAATATGCATAATGCAATTTTCGTTAATTATACTGTCTTCAAAGTATATAAATTATATCTCCTTCAGCATATAAATCAAACAGACAAATCCAGTACCAATTGGAGACACCCGAACATTTATTTATTTTCCATAATACGAAATAACGTAATTATATTGCAAACTTCAGTAATGAACAAACTAAAATCAGACACACAAAGAATATTATCCACGACCGATCAAACGAATAGAATTCGCTCAATAATAGGTGTGATCGGGGTTCGATTTGCAAATGGAGGCTTTCACCTCAGTATCGTAGATAACCAATAATTGGCTGAAAATTAATTCCACGCCATCGTGCATCGATAACAGAAGAGAAAGAAACGAGAAACGTCTGGTACAAGTGGCGTAAAAACGAAGAATAAAGGGAGAGGAAAGCATAGAACACGATTCGTGTTTGTTCGTTCGGTTGAAAAGAGGAAGACAATTTGCCAGTACGTGTGGAACATCGATGTCAAATCGAAGGAAAAATAGCGCTGCACCCGCTTGCGAGGCTAGAGACGAAAGTTTTACTCTGGTTTAATTAATTGGTGCTCATTTTCGAGGATACAATTGGAGGCTTGTTTGTTCGACAGTATTTTCTTTACGATAAGGGGATCTAGAGTAAAATACGTGATTAATTTGAAGAACTTCGTTTGACGTTGGATTACTGGGAGGTTTAGATTGATGAATTTTTTGTGAGAAGGGTGATTTGCTTAATTTATTAATAAATTCGCTAATTTATTACTAAAAAGTAATTTGCTAATGTCTCTGAAACATCTTCCCTTACGCTTGAAATTAAGTTTGCTTTATAAAGTTCCAAACATATTACGTTACTCGGACAATTAATTAAAGTCCTATTGTATTAAAGTTTTGAAGAAACAAATCAAATTGGTCGTACTTTATATTTGGATAGAAATTTAATTTGAAATAAAACTATTGTTTTCCTAATTATTATTGAAAACGCATTATTACAATTTCTTGGTGTTATCAATTTTCACTTGGTCTATTCTAACACAAATCTCTATTCTGATAAAACTAATCTGTACGCGTCCGAACTCTCACCGTTGTGAGCAGGTTGACGGACGAAAGGAGTTGCAAGCCAGACAAATAAATTACAAAGTGGACTGTATGAATTTATTGAATGCGTGACTATCCAGGGATTGTCCCTTCATCAAGCCATACTCGAACGATGACTGTTCGTAAGTGACTGTCGTGTCCGGTGGTTGGATTACTGACTATTGGTATCTTACTGGATGAATCTGCCTGGATGAACTGCCTCGTTGCATCTGACGATCAGACCACCATCTGAGGGTGTCGTAAGATGGGGGAACAACCCCACTCTTGATGACTGCTCCCTGGCGCCTCTGTCCTTTGTATGTGGCGACCAGATCACGACCTTTAGTTTACACCAGATGGAAGACAACAGCTCTTGAGGATTATTCTTCGTATCTACCCGTCGTGTGCAGCCAGACCATGACCTCTGATTCTCGTAAGACGGAAGGCAACAGTTATTGACTTCGGAGTCTTCGCATCTGTCCCACAGTTATTTGCTCAAGATGAGGGTGAAGGTTAAAAGTGAAAAGTTTGCTTCTTGTACCGAGTTGTTTATGACACTGATGGCCCTTCAAGAGTTTTTCGGGCCTCTAAGGGCCCACTCAGCAGTGTCATGAATCCTTACCCGTTTCAATGTTTTGGAACATAGTCACTGTTGGTTCGTTAAAATTGTTCCTTTTTAACATTGCAAAAAATATTTCTCAGAGTAATAAAGATCAGAGTAATAAGATCAGTAAAGATAGTTCTCAGGAAAAATCGTTTCTTGCGTCATTCTGTTTTGTCGAGGCATTCGAAATCCCATTATTAAGAATTATTGTCTGATGTTAGTGATTGTCGAAACATCGGCCCAACGAATTTACGTGGAATACAACAATCGACAAGCGTAATAAAGGGAATTCAATCGATAATCGATGATCAATGGATAGGAGAAGGTTCAGCGAAAGGAAGCCAGATGCAATCGATGTAATAGATGACTTCATTCCGCAGATAAATCGATGAAACTTTGCTTCACCAATTTCTCGCGTTAAATTTCGCACGTATTTCGATGATAAACATCTGCCGATTCTTTCACGGTTTCTACCATTGGAACCATTTGCAGCGAGCGTAATACCACGCGCAATGAAATCCATTTTTTCGCATAGGGGATAATGGAATCGTTGCTGCAAATCGACTGTGAAATTTTCACGAGCTCGTTCGTTCCATAGATGTTCTAGCGGTCGAACAATTGACGTGTGGAGGTGGTGCGGAAAAATATCTGGTGTCCTACTAGAAATCGATAAAAAAGTTTGGATATTTCTCTCTATGAAGACAGAAATTTCACACAATTCGGTGACTCGTAAAATTCCTTTCATTATGTTTAAAAAGTATTGAGAAATATATATCATCATTTAAATTTTAAATTCAGTTGTTAATAGAAGAAAAGGAGGAATTAGTTGAAACAGAATACTCTGAATAAAACTTATTAAAACGCGAATAAAAGGCTACTAAAAATTCTTTCTTTCTTTTTTTTTCGCTTTTCATTTATTTTCGCGAGACATAAAGAGAGATTATAAATATCCTTATTTAAATTTCAAATTTACTTTACAGTGAAATAAAATTGCCTTAAATAAAATTCTTACAATAAAAATAAGACAGGAATAAAAGACTACTGTCTGTCGCTTTCTCCATCTTTCTTTTCTTTTCTAATTTTCTTTTCTCTATTTTCACGAGAGATGAAGTATCTTTATTTACATTTAAAATTTACTCTGCACTAAAGCACAATTGCTTCAAATAGAATCCTTCTATTGTTAGTCACAATTATTAATTCACGAATAGAAGTTTATTGTCTCCCTCCGTTTGCGAGAATAAAAAGCTCTTGTCGAAGACCTTTGTTCACCGAGGAAAATTAATTTCAGTTAAACATATTCGAGACCGTACATTTCGATGATGTATTATTCCTTTGTTACTTTATATGCACTTAGTCATTTCCATTTGACAATGCGAAACACAATTAACGAGAGAATCTTCTGATTTTGGAAATGCATGTAGTAAACGAATTTCATATCAGCAGCGCGAAATAACTTCATTAACTTTCTCAAACGAAAAAGCATTAGACGATGTTGATTAACACTTGCAACGGAGGTACGAAAACTGGGTCACTAGTGCGGAAACAGAATTCTAGGCTTTCTTGGTCCGCATTTTTCCATCCGCATGTTGTTGGAATCCAATAATTCTTAATTGGACTAAAAGCAATAACGTGTTACGAGATATCATCAGGCTCAACGAGTTCTTCTCATTGTACGAATCAACCTTATATTGCTTCTATTTTTCTAGGAAATGGATGGGACAATTTTTGTTGAGTAGATATAACTATGTATTATAGGTAGTTATTAAACTTTGACGATATTTTATGGAATTTAAATTTATTTTTAAAAATACAGTTACTTAATTTATAAAAACTATGAAACATCTGAAACTATTGGTTTCATCAGTTTCACTCGTTTTATGAAATATGTATCTGCTACTGAAAAATTTGTTTGGTCGTTATATTTTAGTCAACGTGTTAGTCGTTATTTTTGGTATTGATTTATTTTTTCGTAGTATTTCATTTTTTAATAATATTTTTATCGTATTATTGCTCAAATTCAAATCAAAATCTGAAGCAGTACGTATTTCAGCAAACACATGATATTAATATTTCTGTAATCAAAGTTTCGTTTGTTTATGAAAGAAAAATTATGAATAGTTTTCTAAAGATTTTAATTTCAAAGATCTAGCAATTTCTGTAAAATGCTATCAAATTAATAACTGTGACTTTTTGCATATTGTATGAAAGCTATTAACGAGACAATTTCAGCAATCTGCAACTCATACACAGTATTTAATAGCGTATTTAAATGAAATATTTTAGTAACACCACATAAAATTTCTATTTTTGATATATGAAAGAAAACCAATTTGTCTATCAAGAAATCTTCCAAAACTTGTCATCAAAAATTTCGTAATTCTTCTCCTAGAATTCCCCAGCTACAACGATCCTTCATAGTCGCGCTAAAATAAAAATAATTTCCAGCGAACCATTCCGTATATTTTGTCGTTGCTAGTTCTGCCGAGGGCCAGAATTCATAACTTGAAACTTCCGGTGGAGCAATAATTCTGCGAGCTTAAGAGTCGGAGTCACTGTGAGTTTCGAGTCCCAGTAGTAGAGACGTAACTCAGGCCTGCCAGCATCAGTGGAGTAAGGCCGTGCTATATCAGACGCGCCTGATTCCAACGCATTTTCAACACGTTCTCAATGCGTTTCCACGAAAACAGCGGGATCGTGGACGATTTAATGACACTCGATTTCTGCCTGTCGACTTGTCGAACACGGCTTCAGAATTGTTTTTCGGCGATTTAACGCGATTCGAAGTTTCGTCGAGCGTGTGATTTTGACGTAAATTATCGCGTGCTGACGATTCGACAGACATATTTTAATAAAACGCCGCCAGGATAAGCTGTAAAATTCAACTAGAAATATATATAGAGCAGCTAATTAAATTTTTCTCTGGTCAGCTTTTATTTTTTTTCGTATTTTTATTCGATGTCAATATTTTGGAGAGAAGATTTAATCGCCTTTGGACTGATCAGGTGTATAGACTGAATTTTTTAAATTGAATAAAACAGAGGCGAGCCTTCCGGTTCGTTTATTGAATGGGTCCATTGAATTGACACAGTTCGTGGAAATTTTTAGATATTTCTTTCATCCTGTCCTTTCTTTTTTGTTTTTATTATTTTGTTATTTCATTGGCTCTGTTCTGCGTGTGATTAATAACGTTCTATTGATGGATTAAGTGTGATACGCTGTTGTTTCGAATTGTGGATGGTGGCATTGATTCTATGGTTTTCCATTGAAATTAAATATCACTTTTAAATGTCAATTTTAAATGACAAATATGTGGTGTTCCAATCCTAATGCAATATACATGTTTCATGTAAATATTTAGCAGAGTGACAGAAATGATAAATCTGGGGAAAAAGGTCCTACTGGTGTGTTTCTTTTCTCTTCTGAAGGAAGACAAACATGGGAAAGATTGTTTTTATAAATTTCACATAGATTACAATCTAAACATAGCTTCAGAATTCGCTGACACTGTATAAACACGGAATTTAACGGCATCATCACATGAAATTAATTAACAACTCGTGAACGAAGTATTGTACAAGCTTCGTCACGTATTTGCAGAACCGGCATCGAATCCCGGTCATCACGTATTCTCCATTGATCCGTCCTTCTAGCATCGTCGTTAATGCATCACGACGAATAATCCGAACTAGAAGCGGCAGCCAGTAATCAAGATAATTAGCGTCCAAGCTAGGCCGTAGAAAAGATCGCGAAACACGTGTACAGTTGCTCGCGAAAGTATTCCAACACGTATGGACACCTTGTATGAGTATATTATGTGCATTGCACGAGACATTCTGAAATTTCATTAGCACTGTAACAAGACTTGTATATCATAATTATATTGATCAAATTTGAAACGAATCTGGAAATGTACATGGAAGCTGCAAGATATTTAACGCGAATATGTATTTCGTGGAAATTGTAAAGTCATTTAAATGGTCAATTATCTACTGTATCGATAAACCTAAATATACAGTGGGTCCATTTTTAGTTCTTATTATACACAGAAAATAGCTTTTCATGTTGTGTGCTAATCTTTCTTACTAAATATATGATATGTTTGCGGTAAATATTTTGTAGCTTCTATATTCATTTCAGATTAGTTTCAAATTTGACCAATATAACAATTCCAATGGAATTTCAAAACGTTCTATATAACACATACAACATATATGTAGATATATGTATAAATTGTCCATGGTAATACTTCTATAAGCCACTGTACTCACGTGAACTTAATCTCGTGTCCGTTCATTGCTCCAATATTTTGCTGGCTCGTTACTCGCATGTAATCAACCGAGTAATTCGTTCGTTGCTATCTGCTTGTGCTTTACAACGAAAATCGACACGTGCAGTTGTTTCATCAATGTTTTGTTGTCGTAATTTGTTGATTTTCCTAATGGATTGAATGTTGTGTTATCGTTATGTCGAGGTATTCGACTGATCGTTGTGTTGCTTTGAACAGGTGACAACGAATAGTTTATATTTTCGTTATTTGATGTTTATGTTCTGTTAGTAATGAAAAATTCTACAATCAAGATTAGAAGTTGTTTAGATTTTATCTACAAACATACTTTTATTTATAAATACTCTTGTACGAGGAAAAAGTTTAGGTACAAGGAGAAGATAAAGGTAGTAGAAATTAGATGGATAATATTGACTTTACCTTGAAACTTCTACGAGGTTACGTTCATATATACCATAAAATAAAAGGAAATTTGCAATTATCTGTTAGAGAGATTGACAACACGTAAGATTGAGAAATAATTGTAATTATTTCTTACGTCATATTAGATTGTAGATTTATGCATAATTTTCATTAATAATGTTATTTGCCCACTATTTGATTTCATATTAGAGACGAAACTATCGTCAATGCTTAGAAAGTGATTTTTCTTATTTATTTCTCTGATCGAGTACTTGAATGAAACATATCGCTTCTATATAATAAATTCAAAACCAAAACAATTGATGTTCGCTGGATTTATTTTATTTTTAATCAACTTTCAACCTACTGATGATGTTTAGTGATAAGATTGGTTAACTGATTAGCTACCTATGTAATCGCGCATTTTTTGATAAAATAACGATGGAAAGTTTTTCGTATCAGTGAATCCAGACGAAATTAACAAGTCGTAACTCTTTAGCGAAGTGCTCGATTTAGGTTAAAATATAGTCGATATTTACACGCCAATGAGAGAGGGAAGTTAACTAGAGCGTCAAACACGAGAGAACCATCCACAACTTCTACTCGTAATCTGTTACGCGAAATGAAATTTTTGTATCGCGTGATCGCTCTACGCTCGTTATCAGGACAGTTCGAATATTGATTTCATCCGTTCCGTCTCGCGATTAATCAAACCGAAAACTGTCAACCGAAAATCGAGCCTATATTTTTTCTTTTCCTTACAATTTTAATTTCGACGTTAACGTCATCGAGAAAACAATGGTTTTATTGCTTTATCAAATTACACAACAAGTGTGACAGATACAAATTTGATTGTACATAGTTTAATACTATCATGAACATTCGCATCTTTTGTGTATGTGTGTGTGCGTGCACCTCGATTATGTCACTTGAAAATTTACTTGGCACAGAGAGCTATAAGAAACACATATGTAGCAGCATTATTAAGTATACCGATTCACATCTAGAAAGACTATTTCGCATGAATGATCGCGTCCTCGTCCATTATTTCCGCTGGAGTATTCACGTTTACCGAGATTATTCCTTTATTCCAGAATTTGCAAGAATTTTGTTCGGAATTCATATGTAAAAATCTTTGACTCATGTTCAGTTTCAAATAATCTCAACCTAAAATTTGAAAAATTCATAAAAATTATTTGTTATTAGTTCTCAGTATACAGTTAGCAACGTTTATTATTAAACAGTTCAAAATGTAAATAACAACATTCTGAACCCCTACTTCCGTACGATCATTTACTATTTTGCAGCTCGATTTTCATGCGAATGTAACGGTGCGATATCGAACGTTCACTGGTGAACGCGAAGCGACTATTAAATTCTGTAACAGTTTCATTGCGATCGATTTACGGTGGCGAATAATTGATCGTGTGTTGCACTTTCACGTGCTAATGCAACATCACGTATACGACCTGCTTGCATCACATCGAATTCCTCTGACTGCTTCCTGTTCTGTTTATCAATGACAAATATCGATATTTTGTAACCTCGTTCTCTTTAATTGGATGAAACCCTTAGTTTTAATTGTTGAATAGAAATTTTCACATTATTTTTCAATCTTCTGATTCTTCGTTCTCTGTCAACGCCATTACGGTGATATCTGTAATGTACAAAATTTTATTTGGTTTTATTCTCACCGAATGGCGGGATTGAAGACTAATATAAAAAATAAATTCATAGATGATCCATTTGTTTTCCAATCGAAGCTTTTGGCCTCTTCGTTATGAAACTGTGTTTGAATTTCTGGATGATCGTATCGAAAAGTTCTTCAAATAGAAAAGGATTAAAATGATGGTTATATAAAAACCACATTTTGTTCTTATAATCGTTGAGTTTGAAGTCTTTCAAAGAAAATGTAAGATAAAAGTAAAATGAATTAAGTACAGCATTGCTGCTTTGGAACGAAAATGAAGGGGATTCGTTAAGCTTCTAACAACGTTTATTAAGATTCTTTTTGAATATAACAGCGTCAAAAATTCACTGGAGTAGTCAATTTTTATTCCGTGCATCATTATGCTAAACTTAGTTAGGTATTAAATCAAGCTTTCCAAAAGTTTTTATCGCCCGCCTGGAACTGCATCGTCATTAACGAGCCACTTAATCCGCGCTTCGAGCTAAGTTTGTTAACGTTTAATTGAAGTTTATGGAAATTTTAAAGGTATACTGAAACTTTCGTTTTGTAAAGGATTTATGTACTTTGATTTTTTATTCCGTTAATTTCTGTTGTAATAAGTTCCAACGAATATACGTAACACAATATAACATTACAGGTTTTTTCTTGAAGGTGTTTCTTTGTGGAATTCAGTTACAGTTTCCTTTGAAGTTTCTCAGTTTTTACACATCTCAAGTTTTGTAAGAGACATTCATTAATTTTAACACACGAAATGTTTCCTCTACTATTCAGAATTACAGGGGAAATGCTTTTCAAAGAAAGCATGCTACAGTGAAAATATTTTATCCCTGGGAACAGATGAATACAATTCCTCTTCTTCTTCTTCTTCTTCTTCTTCTTCTTCTTCTTCTTCTTCTTCTTCTTCTTCTTCCTTTTCAATCTTTTTCTGGAAGTAATTGGCGTTACGCATTACACATACATATTTGATGTGTAAATTATTACTTGTGTTAAACTTTATAACTGTGTAGTGGAAATAACGAAGTTGATGTCATCGTTGCTAGACGTCATCGTTGAAACAAGAAATACAATTATATACACAGAGAATATGAGAGTGGAAAATCGATTAAACATTTTAAATGATATGATATGAAACTAATTAGTGAAAATTTCCAAGAACTTGTGAATAGAAATTCAAGGAACGACTCGATTCTTAAAGTATTAATTTCCTCGATTTAAAGGAAATTAATTAATTAGATAAAAATATGAATGAACATATAGATTGTTTGTTGATTCAAAACAGAAATAAATTCATGTTAATGCAGTTCGTATTAAAGATAATTAACACAGTTGTTTCAACTAGTTCCAAAAATCGTATGAATTTAATTAACACAGTTTCAAACCGACGAACGGGATGTTTTAAATGCTATTTTGCACGAAATTAACCAACGCGTTAATTGATGGATACAAATAGTAACATTTCGAAAAAACAGATTTTAAATATTTGAATTAATTGTATCTTCAAAAAAGTCTCAAGACTCGTATCTTTAAACATTCTAAATTAAAATTATCATAAAATTTTGGCAAATAACACGTTTAAACAGATTATATAACAAATACCATGAAGTAAAATATATTGTACAAAATATATCATGTTCGAACTAGCCGAGCATAGACCCGCGTTTATACAACGAGGATTACTAAAAATATTTCCCGCGAACTATGACGTATTCGATTCTGAAAAGGTTAAAAAAATAAAAAACAAAATTTAGAAAACGTTAACAAACAAACCAAACATATACATATTTTCAACCATTATTTCTACAAACCATCGCTTCTGTAAACGATCTAAAATCTTCCACGACTCAGGTATCTTGAACAAACGAGCCTGTTAACGTTCATCGAACGACACTGGAAGCAATTGGTTCTCGCCGCTGGAACCTTGACACGCAGCAATAAATGTCTCTTCGCCCCTCTCTTGTCTGCGTGAAACATTAGAGAACGAACGCGAAGCACGGAAACGGCTCGTCGCAGACGATTCATCGAAGCGGCTCGTTTCGTCGAGTTCCGGCGATCGCGGCCGATCGTGCATGGGTCTCTCCTGAACGATCCGTTAGCCTCCGTTCGCCAAATAGGCGGCCAGTTTCGCGCGTGACACGCACCGGTATCGACGACGGGTCGCGGTGCTGCGCCATGCGGCCACGCCACTTCCGGTCCGTTCGATCCTACTCGACCGCGCCGCGGAAATCATCGTGATGCCTAGCTCTTGTGCTCTTGTGCCTTCCTCGTGATCGTGCAGCGTGCGCCGATGATGGGATATATTATGGGCTGCACGTGCTTCAAAGCTGCCATCCTGTCGCATCTGTTTCAAGGTTGGTGCTTCAGTGATTATTCCATATTCCGACGATGGCGGTTTTCCGGCTTTTTAACGGACACTGTGAAATTATGGGACGTGTATCGTGTGATTACGCGAAGCGAAAGATTCGTCCATAGGCAGTGAATTTTCGTTCATTGACGATAAAGATCGTGACAAATTTGTCGAACATTTATGCCACTGTTTGAAAATTCGAGGTCGTTAAATTAGATCGTGGAAAGATGATTGTGTAGCGTGCTTTGCGAGTATGATTAATAGTCTCGAAATTATAGAATGATTTTTTAATACTTCAGAGGTGAGCATAGTGTTTCGTATTTCATGAGTAAACTGGGTCATTCGTAGTCAAGCCTTAGTTCCTTTTTCTATTTTAGGCTCTGAAAAATATGAAAAAAGTTCTAGAATGCTCATTAACGTTTCTGGTAAATGGATAAAAGAAAGCTTGAAATTGGTGTTAGTTATGAGGAATTTTTGTATGTATTACATTCTTTTGCTATATTGTATCAATTTATTGTCCATTTATTATCCACCACGATATGTATATCGCATAGTCATTTGTCCATTAAAATGTTCGAGAGTCCAATAAAATTAAAGATCGGATGGAAAGAAATTAAAATGCGAGATTCTATTAAAGTTGGTAGTGACCCAGTTTGTTTATGAAGAGTTAATTTTTCATTAAATTAATTCTATTAAGTCCATGGTAGATAATGAATAAATTACCTGGTACCTGACAGGTATCGAATGACTTTCACGACCTTGAACTTTGAAATATATAACGCAATACAAAATTATAAAATAAATTATGAAGCTCCGTGTAAGGAGGTTTTGAAGAAGCATCGATTTAAGGAGAATTAAACTCGATGTCTGATGCGCAAATGAAGGACGCTTACGAACGCGTTCTTAAACGGACCTTGAATATCTCAAATGTTATGTTTTTACGAAATATAAGCAGTGTTTAGTAACTGAGTGTGAAAGAGCAGGGAAGTGAGGAACCGAGGTTCGACTCAATGTTGGACCTGTTGATTTGAAAACAAAATGTAGATTCAATGCTGTGTTTAGAGGAAGGATAATGCAGAAAATGTATATACATCAATCTATTGCACTGAGACAACGATGTTACACGATTCCAAGCGCAGTAAGGAAATTAAGAAATTGAAACTAGTATGTGTTGAATTCCGTCAATAAGATATAAAAGTTTTATAAGTTAGTTATTTAAAATATAAAAGTATCGCATTTCAAAGTTTATTAACGATAGACAAGAATTAAACATTTTTCCAGTTTTTAACATATAATTCTAAATATAAACTTTGAAATGCGATATGTACTTTGAAATACTAGTATTTAGTAATTAATTTGATGTCGATCATTTGGAATACGATAACTATTTAAAGTATTATAGCTTACTAATCGTCAATTAGTTTTGAGACCACATGAAATGTCCACGCAAGTAATGTTTCACGATGGATGAAATTAATATGATAATCACATTAGTATCTTAAGTAGAACCGGAAACAAATCGTTTTGGAATTCAAGTACCATAACGTAAGCTATACTGTTAAGTATGTATATATACTTCTAAAGAAGCGTGTAATACATTCCTCGTCTAAAAAAATAACATGTCCTAAATTTACCTAAGTTTTTTCAGACATTATATACCACTTTTTATTCCTTTATTTTCTCTATCCGATTGTTAATAATTTTAAGTCCCAATTTGTATAGTAGCATCGTCAATCAGATAATCAATTTCCATACAATCGATATTCCTGGTAATGAATACATATTTGGATAATCCATGTCTGGTTAATTTGCATCGTATTACAATTATGTGATTATAAGAAACTCGATCTCGCTAATTTTCTGCTATTTACTTGCGTTGGATGATAATTCTTATTGTTCATTGTTGCTTGATAATTTATTATTATATTTTCCATTGAATACATTGTCGACTAAATTATTTTGAAATGTACGAATAACAAGTTGTATATTTACAATTTAATTGAAATTTAAAAATTCGTTTGTAGAGCTATCTACTTGTTCTATTGTCAAACTTGTTGTTATGTAAATAAGCTTATTAGCATTAGAAATTTGAAACTTGTAATTTGTGAAATATCGTGAATAATATTAACTCGATTGTGCAAGAAGCAAGAATTCAGAAAATATGTTTGTGATATTTGATGAAAGTTATGTAATAATATTTGCGAAACGAAACTACCTTGTCTATCTCTGTAAACTATCTCTGTAAATTGACCATAAATCGTCTGGAATTTGTTATAGAGTGAAAGCTGGAGAAAAATATTCGTTCGATAAAAAAAACTCACGTACTTCAATCTTTTTTTTTTTTGACATCATAAAAATGGAGCAATAGAAATGTATGATTGCAGTAGTTCGCAAATATAAACTCTCTACCCGACGTGCAAAAATTGTAGATAAACTCCCCATGATCGTTACCTCTGCAACTTTCAGGAACTTAGATAAACTTCTTCGTAATCGTTATTTCTTTCTCGCTTCTAACTTCTATAACTTCAGATAAACTATGTTAGCAACCTCTGCAATTTCCATCGTGTTAGGCGAATTCGCAATCATGTAAAAATTGTCATAAATGAATAATGACCGTACTTTCGTGTTTACGTCACTGAACGGAACATTAGTCTCGGGTTTCTTTTGTAGTTACGCACTTCAAAAGGCAAACTGATCTTACGGGTGCCAACTAAAATAAATAAGATTACTAAGATTAAATCTACAGAATTCTTGTAAATTCTTCCAAAACTAAGAAAGATTACATTCAGAAATTTTCAATATTGAATTTAGCCTTAATAATTATTCAGATTTTAAATTTAGAAAATTCTTTTAAATTCTTCCAAAATTAACAAATACTTCAAACATCCCAATTAAAAGAAGAATTTAATAGTAGAATAGTAAAATTCAATAAAAACTCATCAATAAGGAAGAGCAACCTGGATTTCATCATACACGTTCCAAACATAGGAAGAAACGCTATAAACACATTTAAACGATAATAAACACAAAAAGAGAAATTTTACAAGTGAATTTTCATGTTCCTGTAATACAAGAATTCTACGAACACCTGTACTTCCACTTACATTGAGATTTTCGCACGCGACAGGTAGTATGTAACCATTTCAGATAGCTGCTTTGTACGTACAATGTCTATTGGCACCTATCAGGCGAATTTATTGCGAGTGTAAACACGGTGCAAGGAAAAATGCGCATATGAGTAGGAGTTGAGACACGCGAACTTATTGTGTTGACGTGAGTTAATATCTGAGACCAACGTAAATTTTTGATTCCGTGTTCGATAACATGGTAACGTTGAATTGCAGGTACATACACGCGCGCATATGTGTGTATGTCGAAGTTGAAGCTAGTTGGACGTTTTTGTAGCTTGGATAAAATTTATCGAAGCTCGAAATAAAATTTTTTTACCGTTGCCACTGACAGGAGTTACAATTTTATTTCATTGACTCGGTGCATTTTTTTTTTCTTTTTTTTGAAAACCGAAATGAAGTTTTATTTATTTAAATGACATTTTTGTCCCTTCTATTATTTATGGAGAAAATAGCTCTTGCAGATCATTGTTATTTTTCGGAAGGACACTCCTTTATATGGATATTAAAGATAGAAAGCTAATTATGTGTAATTTCTTGTTACTTATGAACAAATTAATCACTTTTACTTTTAGTGAGGGATTTTGCACCAAATTACTGTTCTTATTACTATTTTTTTAGAAATTGTATTCCTTCGTATTTCTTTATATTCCAAGGTTGTTAAATTTCTATGTCAATGTAATTAGCTTTACTACAGAGAATGCGATCTAAAAGGAGAAAGTTTGTGGATGGTCTCGATAAAATTGATTGATAGAGCAATTGGAAGTAAAGGATGTGGGTTAAGTACTGCATACATATATACAATCACTCCATTCTTTTTGTCCTTAAAATTTTTTAAATCCTCTTAATTCCACAGCATTGCTTATTTTCGATATTGAAATGATTAAGGAAGCAGTGATCCAATTCAGAAAATTTAGTTTAAGAGATTTATGGATAATCTCGATGTGTAGATTTGACAGATATGTAAATTAATTAAATCAATTGAGAAAACATCTAAACAAGGTGTCTAAGAAATATCCATAAGAAATACTAACATTTAACTATGTTTCGTTTCCCAAATCATATGCTATATAATCATAAGCTATCCGTTATTTTTATGTTACTTAACCCTAAGCTGTCTGGAATTTTTCAATGCAATTGTTTCTCGGAGCATTCATTCAAGCTTCTTTGTCTCTTGTTTAACTGAATTCCACATAAATCTACACATTTGTATCTGTCTCATTGAACAAAATCTTCAGATTTATACAGTATTAATTTATGTTTGCAACTTGAAATGGCATATTTTCTAATTAG
The DNA here is from genome assembly GCF_051014615.1 of Bombus vancouverensis nearcticus. Taxonomy (NCBI): domain Eukaryota; kingdom Metazoa; phylum Arthropoda; class Insecta; order Hymenoptera; family Apidae; genus Bombus; species Bombus vancouverensis. The sequence goes on along the minus strand of NC_134913.1, from coordinate 9,430,184 downwards.
TCATTCGCGTAATAACAACTGATAATCGCAGCAAGCGAATAATATCTAACTATCTGATTCTCGTATCTCTAAGATACTGAATTTAGATCTGTAAAAAGCAAAGAAAAAAGAAGAAAATTTCTCATCTATGATAACTTATCACGCCAAAAGCCCACTGAATAAAATCTGAATCAAAAAAGAGCGGTTAGTATAACGTGCATCTACCAGTAAGGCAATTTTATATAAATCAAGTAGCTTAAAATTTTTCCTCGATATATACGAGACTCATTTACATTTTCTTCGGCCATGAATTTTTCCATAATCTCGGGAAACCGATACCTATAAAAAAAAGGCAACGAACGATATTTTACATAGGAAAAGCTCGCAAGCTTCGATGTCATTCACTGTGTCGCGATCGTTCGTTAATCGGAAACGATAATTAATGACACGGTAGAATTAATTCCTGCAGTTTATACGAAAAGTTATCGCTGTGGGAAACATTATTTCACGAAAGCAATTTAAAATTTTTAAATCAACCATCTCCCCCATCAAACTGCCACCCTCGTGAAAGTTTCTCTCATTTATTCTCTTCTTTTTCTCCTTCACTCTCTTTCTCCTTGAAACCGCAAGTTCGTTTCTTCGCGAACGGCGGGATCGATATCGCTACATATCAATTCGACGAGTGCTCTCGAATGTTCGTCGATAAAATAACAACACTTTTGCGGAATTCGTTTATGAGGCTCCAATTTCCTTTTTCTTTTCGTCTTTCCCTTCCCATTTCTTTCCCTTTTCTTTTTTTTGGGGAGGGGGGGGGAAGGGTGCTTTAATTTTTCATTTTTCTTTTGCTACATTTGTTCTTTTTCTTTTCGTGTGACATAAAATTATTCTGCGTTTTTTTAAGCAAGTTGGTGAACTATGTTTTTAAATTTTATTCCTTTAAGAAATTTTCTTTAACTTAGTTTTTACCGATAAAAGTGAAAAACGAGATGAAAATTATACTTTGTGAAAGAAAACTTTTGGTTTCAAAAAATGTCATTGAAAAAGTAATCAAACCGTAGAAATAGTGAAGACGTGGTCGTGATTAGTATTCTTCGCGAAAGCGGCCTCGTTCACTGGAGTTACTGTTATTATTCGTGTCTAATTTAATTTAACTTCGACGTCGTTCCCATTTAGCTGATCGTAATGGAGTTCCGCTGTGGTCCATTTCTTGAGAGAAGCAAATCGAAATAGTTCGAAGAAATCAAGAAATTTTATAACGATGAAATAATTAAATTAATATTTGATCGCCAGAGAGCGGAAATATCAGTTCTCGGCTTTCATCGATTTGAAAAGTTCTTCCACTATATTTGTCATACCGTAGATGTTTCAATCAAAGGCTGGAATTTATTTTTTCTTAGAAATAGTATTAGCGATTGTGGATAAGATATCGATAAGGTACTGACAAGTATTATCATTAAAAAATAAGTAAACTATTAATATCTACTAATAACATAGATATTGCGCATGGATTATTCCAAGATCAATATTCTATCAAAAATAAACAGTTTTTATGAATAAATAGCGGTATATTGAATTATTCTACGACAGCTTTAATAAAATATGTACTCGTCGTCGGTCTTGCTACCTGTAATTTCATAACTAAATTATAATCCATTGAAAACAAACAAGTATCCACGTAAGATTCGCATTATAGCATCAATGAATAGAAAACCCCTTTCCAAGGCATCCGCTAATTTCTTTCCATTTCAAGTTCCCTTCAACCAAACATCTATACCACGTTGCAATTTCTATTTACATCTCATAAATACTACAAAGGGCGCGTTAACCAACTAACATATTTCACGGTACATAACACAACCATTCCAAGCTGTCGGACTGGCGTGACTTTCTTTCAACAATTCATTCTTGCTCCCCATCAGATTTCACGGTAGGATCCTAGCAACGGTATTATCGGCCAGTTTGGAAAGTCGATGTTGCGTGCCGTTTCGCGCTGGAAACGCGCAACAACGGATGGAAAAACAACGTGTGCCCCTCTGGCAAGTTCCACGAGACCACTCCACGTGGCCGGTCACGAAGTAGGTAATTAGAGTTGCACGTTAATTTATACCGGCCGAGTGGAGCACGACGACGAGAAGAATGCCGGCGAGGCAAGGTCTCTTTGCAAGGCGCATAATGCCTTCTGTTCTTTCGTTCCCCTTTGTTTTTTTTTTTGGTCGAAACAATTCCCAGTGAAATCTCCTTTGGGAGAGCAAACTTCATCACCGCTCGAAATAAGCAACGAATCATTTATTCAAATGACCTAATCGCACGTTGTGGTGTTTCAGCCTGAAAATTTCTCGACGTTGTTGCGCACGTTGAACGTCAGATTGAAATTACACAGGCGTAACGTATGAAGATCGTAGAAAGACTTAATATATTCATTTTTGCCAGTTTCTACTGTGTAAACATGATTGTCTATTGTTTAGGCTGAACTGAACATAACTTTGAGCTTTACTTTATGATATTTAACTGTGCAATGTATCTCAGCAAGTGTATTTGTCAAGAATTTTATGATATTCTAAATTTCGAGTGTTTGAAGATATTATATGAATTTTTTTTAGATCTTCTTGAACGTTTCAAGGGTTCCACGAATCCATTTATTTCACATTAAATTCCACAGTAAAGATCAATTATCCGAAGTTGAAAGATAAAGTAAAATGCGTTACGAATTTACGAAGTTTCTTGCGTTGTTATAATAATCAACACCTTTTAAATATTCAAGATAATGATAGAAATATCCCAAAGCACGTAAAATATAATGTTTCCTTTTATAATTACCGTTAAACATATTATAAGTCGTATTATTGTATTTAAAAAATAAAATAATTCAAAATGTTCTATATCCATTTTCCTCAAATCATTAAATATTCGAAACTCGTTCAATACGATGTATTTACTAAGATTCCCCTCCAAGGGAAGAATTTTTCTAAAGTGTTCAGTCCTTTTCCTATTACAAATATACGAGGGACACGCCGTGTTTGTCTCGGCTACTTGTCTTAATATTTAACTCCATGACTTAGCTTCTGTTTTTCACGGACATATTCACGCGTTGCTTACGGAAAAGATCATTATTCAAGCAATGTAGTCACACCTAATTTGCTTACAAAGAAAACCATAGGCTAGACTAATCCGTGACTACTTACCATGCACGGCACGCTAACCATGCTCGAATGCACACACAACGAAATGTCTAGTTGGCCCGCGAGATGAAATGTTCCTTGCCACGCTAGACTTAAGAAGTTTGTATTATTTATGAAACGAGTGTTACGATCTATTTTGTAGAATTTGTTATATTTTTGTAAAATTTTTTATTGACCGAGATGTATTTAAGAACTTGTAGACGAACACTCGATTCGTCAAATTGTCCGAAAGGAGTAGGAAAGTGATAATGAAATTTTGCAAATTTCAGGTTTTTTCTGAATTTCAATCTAGTTGTGTTCCACATACTAGCTTTTTTCAGATTTCTTTTTATTTTAGCGTTAATTAAACGTTTAAGCTTGTGATTCAGTTATTGTAATTTCAAATTATTACAATATGCGGTGACTATCTATTTAAAGAATTTAGTATCCATTTCATTTGGATTTAGATGATACATCTTCCAGTTTCCGTTTTATTTTGACATTGGCGAAGGATCATAGCTGCAGAACTACGATTTATTACACTCCTGAGTTTTAAAGTCCAAACCTAGTATAAAATTGACAAGGAAATGTTTTTTTAGCGCGATATTTGCTTTCGCATCCATGCTTCTTTAGGCAAAAAATATTACGAGTGTAAAAAGTAGAATTTACGATATTGAATCGCGAGGAAAATTCCATTTGAAAATATTACCGATGCCAAAGAACAGATCTTTTTCATCGCCGATCGAATTATATAACGCGATATTTTTATTTCTCAATGCATCAGGATATAAAAGCTTTCCGGCACATGAAGCTTACCAAAGGCGGAGTTTTTTTTTTTTTTTGAAAAATTTACCACTTTTTCCGTGGAAATCGGCGAGAAAAAAAGAATCGTTCGATCGAATATTTCTGGACAAATAACAGTCGCAAACAATGCATCACGACGAAAGGTGCTTTCACACTGTTCATACTGACCTGTCGCGTGTTTTCGTGTGTGTTTGCGGTGCATTCAGTTGCACGACGACAGTATGACCAATAGTCTTTGCTCGTACGAAACGGATGAAAATAAAGGTATCGCCACGATCGATGTATCCAGCCGGTGGTTTTCAGAGAGCAAAGCAGGATTTTCTGAATTTTCGTCGCTTACACGTCCCTGTTGGTTCAGAATCATTTTGACAGCTATTAGTTTTAACGATATCGCAAGAAAAGTATATTTCATGATAAAAAAAAAACTATTTGATAAAAAACAATTTGAAGTTGACACGATCGTAGTGGATTTTGTCTAAAAGGATAGATGTACGTTAAAATATCTTGTTTCAATGATGTTCTTTATTGAAATTTTTTAAAATGCTATAGGTCGTAAAAAAGTGTGAAAGTATTATTTTTATATATTTTTAAACTAAATCCAAACGGATAAAACAAATCCCGTCATCAAAGAATCGAGAACAATTATTAAACTATTATTACGGATAATATTCTCACTCACTTATTGTCCAAAAAAATTCAGAAAATGCTTCATATCATTGTAAACAATACTATACAAGTCCGAAAGAGGTTGAAACAATCCCTATCCCCAGCCCACTTCAATTAGATCAATTCGCAACACGCAGGTCCGCGAGAAAGAAAGAAAGAAGCACGATAGTCGAACAATTATCACGATGAAATCGTCTAACTCGGTCCACCCATGTGTTTTCTCTGTATCGAAACAGAGATCAGGCAGCAGCCCTCGTTACTCGCTCGAATACCGCGCAAAAAGACAGTCTTCTGCGTTGCATTCTCCTGGGCGCTCATTAATGGAATATTCGCGAGTGATAATTAATTCCGCTGGCGGATCTTCGATAACAATGCCTACCGGATAGAGTCTGCTCGCTAATTGAAATTTTAAAGAGCACACCGGCTCGCGCCCCTGCTGTTTAGGCGTTCGCGTTGCGAGGGATGCGAGATAATGGATTGTGTCGCGTTTTTATGTTACTTGGAGTTCCTGCATATCGTGAAAAATCATCTGACGACCGAGAAAATTGAACACACGATCGACCTCGTGATGAAGGCGTCGTATTTAAGAATTATTAACGTCACGAACTGTGGCTGGGGATGAATTAACCATTAGATGCGATGCATATACATACGTGTGCAAGGATGTAACGTTTTTTCCGATGATTTTTTTAAAGACTGGAAGTAAGAAATAAGATTGTCAAAGTGATGGATTCTTTTATTTTTATTTTAGGATCAATTTCTTTTATTTACGATTGCTAAAAATACGCAGCAGCTTTTGGTACAGTTAATATAGACAGAGCTTTATTGCGATCGAGATACCTTGAGGGTAACTATATATATATATGCTAACATTATATAACATGCACCATTCTAATTATGATTATACATATACATAGATGTGGTATACATATTTAGATATAAAGTAGAATTGATTGTTCTAACGTTGAGCGGGGACTGTGTTGAATTTTTTATTATTTAGGATGATTTTAATTTAATCTTCAGAAGAGTTGGATTTCTTCATGCTGTTTAGTTTTATAAACGAATTCCTCACTAGCTTTTTAGAAAAATTTGCAATTTAACATATTGTATAATTAGCATTAATTGTTATAAACACAGTGGAAGTTTATTGTGGAAGTGAATCGTGTCGAAATACGAACACGAGTACCGTTCGTTTAAGTGCAATTCCCACGGGGAATTCTTCTTCTCTTTCTTCTTCCTTTTCATTAACCCGGTAACGCGTGGGTTTTCGTAGAAACGGCTAATCAACGGCCTACATCTTAATTACGTCGACTGAACGTGTTCGTTTCTGTATGATTCTCCCTTTCATTCTCCACCTTCCCTCCTTTCTTTTTTATCGACTTTTATTCGTGTTGTTTTCCACAACGTTGGCTATAGCTTCGCAAGAAATTGTTGTTCAATACTTTCTAAAGATAGCACGTTCGTGACGCAAATATTCTGCTCTTTAATGCATGAGTTACATGCTTCGACTTTGTTACTGTCTATTAATCTACTCGACTTAAAACATAATTTCCGTTTATTAAAAATTTTTGTTCCTGAATATGGAGACATGAGACATGTAACAGCTGTCTATATCTTTTAAGTATTTGTATATATCACTATAGTACTTCATAGCAGTAAGTAATATGATTTTTATGAAAGTTCAGTTTAAGACTATGGGGATTACTATTAGCAATTTTCTAAGTGGAGAAGAGAAAGTTTAATGGAAAAATGATAATTACTAATACCGTAAAAATATCTGATTATTCAATAACAAAAAGTTTCCACCAAAAATATACGAATACAACATTAATGATCGAAATTGTAAATATTAAATATTAAATTTCTAATATATTAAATTAAAAAAAATCTAGTAATGTCAGTGACCAATGTATCAATTATTCTATCCAATTAATTTATGTCGTTAATGTAACAGAAAATTTAATCGTCCATGCGATTGTTTGGAAAAAGAATGAAATGATCATTTGATATGTCGCGAATTAAATTTAAATTATGCCGTTGCATGAATATTAATTAACGTTCGACGAGTTACAGTACGGAGATCAAAGAGTATATAACTCGTCTAATTTTCTGATTCATTTCGAGCGAAATGCAATTTGAAAGGATATGACAGAAGATACCTATATTCCAGTCACTATACATACTAATGTCGCTAGTAATAGGCTAATAGTTTGATTTGATTTTATGTAATTTTGCATATATTGCATGAGTGACGTTAAATGTGTAGAGAAACGTGCCGCAATTTCCATGTAAATATATTACTTGTAATCGCGATTAAATTTGACATTGTTTCGTAACTGTAATAGTAATACGTGTGCGAAATATTGCTTTAACACGATGTTTACGATTGAAGCAGATGGAATTAACAGTAGAAATGTGAAACTTGAATGAACCTATTTGAGTCTTTGATATCGTGATAATTTAAAGAAAACATGTATGCACTCATGATTTATTATTTATTATGATGTTGGAATTTAACATAGTGTTTTATCTTTTTGCTTCAGGTATGTATCACTATACAAACAGAAAAATGCTTGGATGAAAGATAACGTGTATCTACATAATCTTCATTTTCACGTAAGTCTTTGTTAGTATAGTACCCGTGAAACAAAAGAATTCGAATTTTTATCATTGAACAATATTTTTACCAAATGCTTAATTTATAGATATTAACAATGCATTGTGCATAATGCGGAATGCATCGGACAGATATCAGTAATTATATTAATAACTTTTAATTATCATAACATTAACATAGTACATAAACGCGAAGCTATACATTCTGTATAAATTTGTAAATTTTACGTCACTGCGTTTTTAATTGGCATAACATTCTCATTCGCTGATCTTTAATGATGTTAAACGACCCGTTTATGATTGTTATCCCCACTCCAGTGATGGTAATAAACGGAGTCGCAATTAATTACTGCGATGAAAGATTCCCAAGCATACACAGACGCGAGGAAAACTGATTGCGATTCGTGTTTCGCCATTTTACGCGAAGCGCAGCTTTAAACATGGACGATTATCGTACGCCATCTCAGTGAAACAATTCTTAATTGCTCGTTTAACCTTTGCTAATTGCAAGCTATCATCGCGTTCTTCACTTCTCCTTCTCCAGTCATGTATTCTATCTCTTATTATCTTATCTCTTTTATCGCGATTTCTTCAGAGGAATTAAACAAAACTCGAGGACATTCAGACAGAAGTTGACTAAAATTCGATTAAATATTTCGCTAGACACCTTTGTTATTATACCAGACAATTTTATGAAAGACATGGATCTCTTCTTCGTGTATCTTATAGTTAGACTTAATTGGTATTTATTTTATACATTTTCAAATGACACGTGAATGTGATGTACACAGCCGTTTGGAGTTTTGTCACAGACATAAAAATTATGCATCCATTTATGAGAGAACTCGTAAAAGCCTCTAGTTAGATCTCCATGATATCGATCCTGCCTAGTACTTTTTTTTCCGCGCGTTGTGCACTGTAGCCCGTTGCCATCTGGTGGAAAGCTTCTCATATGTCGTCTCCCAACATTCACGCGATCGATGAAACTTTATCCAACGATGTTACGCTGGTTTAATAGCGTAAAATATTTGTCAAATTCGTTCTTTTTCAACTTACTAAGTTTGTGTTCTTCATACGAGAGGTTTGTAATTAGCGGTTGAGAAAATTTAAATATCCCGCCAAGAATAATACTGTTGATAAACCTGTACCGATGGTCGGTAAAATATTTTCCCCTAGCTGAAGACGTTAGTGAAACTGGCTGGAAACTAGCGCCACCTAACGATGGCAAATATACTCGTATTATAATTACAAGTTAGTGTAAATGGTTCTTCGTATATCATACGCAGAAACTGGTGTGGTAGTTAACATCTCTTCGACGGTTCTGTGCAATTTTTCAGAACATTCTGTTACCATGCTGCGGTAAAGCAGTTTCAATGGATAGAGAATAGCCCTAGAAAGGGATGAAAAGTTACCGAGTAAACATAATGTATCTCAAACAATGTCAAAATGTTGATATGTGATCAAAATGTTCTTATAAATTAATGCAGCAAAAAATAATGTAATAGTAAATAATAATCTTTTACCTGAAAAAGAATACATATTATAAGCTCTCCTCTCGGATCAATTGAATAATTACAAAAAATGAAATTTATCCATTAAATTTATCGGATGATTGATGAATGTAGTGTTTATAGATTTGAGTAAAAAACTTCCAAACAGCGTTTATTTTATAAATTATGAATTTTACGAGGTGTCTGTGCTACACCCTTCATACACGATGATGGATTTGCTGGACGCAGTATTTTCAATAGTATCCGATTATCCGGCGGCAGTTTATTAATCCATCATTTTTCTTGCTACACGTGGTTATTGTCTTTAGTTTGTAGCGGAGAGTCATTATTCTTCCTTTATTGCCGTTATAAGCGATGAAACTAGGTTTGCGAAGCTTCGAAACATGACTCGTGCTTTCACGTAAATTACTAGCTTGATGTAACAGCTTATCTAAAACAAGAGACGATATTTTGATTAAAATATCACTATGGTTTGTTTAATAAGGAGATTTTAGGATTACAGCTCTATCATTTTAAAGCCAGAGACGTGCATCAATAGTATTATATCAATTTACCTTGATGCATCGTTATCAACGTTGGTTTTTGAAGTTGAGCAGTTTGATAAATGGAAGAAACATTAGGTTTTTACATTTAATTTTATAAGTTTTTCAGCTGCTGTTTTAAAACTATATATAAAAATTGTGAATTTGAAAATTTTAACTCAACGGTTTTAAATTAATATTATAGAGGATTGTTTCTGTGATTCTTTTTCGAGAAGATAAACAAATTTATTTCGAAATTTGCCATACAAAATTATTGTATAAGCTTCAAACAATTCTTAAATGTTTGATCATTCTAACGTATATTTCTTTCTAATTCATTTTATTTATTTTGAAATAATTCGAGTGGAAATCTGTACCATACACCTCACGCTTTTTTTACTTATCTTCGAAACTTCAATCGAAAGATTCTCGGTTAGGACCATAGCGCGTTAGTTGGAGGAAAGAAATTGAAATCGAAGAAACCGAAAACGGGAGGAAGTGGGGAAAAAATCCATAAGACAGACGAGGGAACCGTGTTTCCTCGCGGCAACTTAGTCGGATTTACATTCGTGGAAAGCACGCAAACTCCCTGAAAGTGCATACGGGGTTTCCTCCCCATGTACGATCGCTTTTACTACCACCCCTACGGTGCAATTTCAATGACACGCTAACAGAGAATCCAGTTTCGCGAGAGTTCGCCACTCGTCTTCAACCGCCTGCACAGATTCTGCGGACGACTTTTGTATTGACTTCCATCCCGAAGCAAACCGATGACCCAATTCCCTACAGATTCACCCCTCGGTTCCTCGGGTTCGTTCAGCTACGAATTATTTATCAGCACATCCGGCTACAATCGGTTTAGCGTCCTGCGGTAAGGATGATACTCTCCCACTCGAGGACGGGTCTCTCGAGTCCCCTCGGCTCGTTTCTTCCGACTGATCGTGACCGCACACGCCTTCTCTGTCGCTGAATCAAATCAAAAATAGCTTCGATCAGGGCTTTTTATTATTGGAACAAAGCTGGTTTGGTAACGTTGTATTCTTCTCGTTCTTTCGTGTAAGCTTCCCGATCTTGTTTCACCCGATGATGGTTGTAGCTTGTAAGGAGAGTAGTCGTTTAGTGGAGAATTATATAAATGTAGAAGTAAGATCAATGAAGGATATAATATTATGGAATAGTACCTATTATACAGGAAGAGTCAAAATACAGTGATACACTCGGTATACGCCTCAAAGGCATGGAATTTATTCAAGAACTCTTGAAGAACATATGTTGCATAAATTGAAAATCGATTGGAAAGATATAAAACGCGCAGGAATACGAATTAATAGAGATGAGAAACATGGACCAGTCTGTAGGTAAATCAATATGACACGAGACTTATTTCGTATTCAGCTTTGAAGTTTGCTGTATGTATATGTAGATGTTAGGCGTGTAATTAGATGCATAAGCTAAAGCAATATGTTTATTTCTTTTTTAAGGGGCTGTTATAGGATTGTATTGTCTTAGATTTCTAGGAAAAAATGTCCTTTTTATCAATTATTAATAATAGAAACATATTATTTTTTGACGTTTTAGTAAGAAAGAGACAGTTTATTAAGATTAGAATCAGCCTTTAACCAAAATAAATACGTTTGACGTTTCATTAGATAATAGTTCGTTAAAGTATAGGAATGTGTATGTGTAACATCGAGAATGAAAGAAAGACATTAGCTGTCTATATGGTGCTTTTATGTAGAAATTTCAACGGGATGAATTATAGTCCTTCACCATATGCAACGTCCGTTTAATAATAAATGACGTGAAATCCGATAGAGGCACGACTTTGAAAACTTTGTTGTAAATTTCGAAGGTTACTGAATGCGTATCCACTGTTTCCATCACATGAATATTTGCTGAAAGATCCTACAGATCGCTAATGACAAAGTATCATCCGCTATCTCCTAAACTTCAGCAACTAACTTCTAAGCCTCTTAAAGATCGAGAGCTGAACAATCTCGTTCAATTCATAGAATCACTGCATAGCGTGCCATTGCAAAATCCATCAGCTGATTGCATCCCGAATACCGCCAAACATCAATATTACTAATTTAGTTCACCATTTACTTATCGATTACTTCTAGCAGCGAAAATATTTCTTTTAATTACTTCGCAATTTTTATTTATTTTTATTTATTTTATTGTTAATCACGGGCCGATAAAACGTCATGAGAAGGATAATTAATTTAGGTACGTGTACGAGATATGAATATTAAATAAATTAATTTCATATGATATATTTTTACACTATTATTATTATTATTATTATTATATTCAGGTTTCTCTACCTAAATCATGGTATTGGCTAATAATTCTGCTCTAAACTATAAACCTGGAACAAGGTTCCAGAATCAATTAATTCATTCTAACATATTCCACTGTCGTAGAAAGTCATGAAGCTACATAGTATAAATATTATGAATGAAGCTGTTTCAATTTGTAATTTCACTGAGAAAACTCTGCACCTAGGACTTTCTAGATATCGAGCTTTCAAACTTTTTTCAAGGATTCATCAGCCTCGTCCCGGTTGCACAGTGATCACAGGCGACGCTTTACTCGACTCGCGCCTCTTGCATCCGCGTCGTGGACGACGCGCGTCAAAAGCACGCATGTGGTGTATCGTAATTTTGTGAAATGCCTTGCGGCCACTGAGATATCCTGGCGAGGCTCGTCCTTAACTCACACCGACCACTGACGTATGAATCAAGCTGTCTAACCTTTGAATCACACCCGTAATAATAGGCCCCGTGTGGCTTTGTGCTTGCATCGACTGCCGGAAGTTCGACCAAGATATTCGTCGCTGTCAGGCGCCGTAGTATTTTCGCTAACCAATCGGCCGCTTCTTATTTTTTAATCTGATTCAGAGCGCTTCGCTCGAGGACTATCGTTCGACGTTCCAGTTATTTTTGTTGGCGGAGGATTGAACGAGTGTCGATTTATCGGTTTAATTCAATCGGATAAAACCGCAGAAGGAAATTTCAGACAGTCGAAATGGTCGCGAGGGCTGAAATATTTAAAGAACTTAACGCGAGTAGGATTTTTTAGATTGTCCATGAATTGTTTACCTTTATAGCGAGGTTACCTTTATTGTTTACCTTAAAAGTGAGATCACTTTTTCCTTTTTGGGATTTCATTTCTTCCTTTTTAATTCTTTCTTTTTTAATTTACATTTTTCAAGATTTGGTAGGGAGAGGTCGATTTTTTTTTATTTTTATGTTTTCTCCTTGGATTTGGTTTCTTTCTTTTTAATTACTTTTTCCCTTTCCTTCTCTTTTCTTCACTTCAATTTACATTTTTCAAGGTTTCCCCGCGAAGGGTTGATGGTTGCTGCTTTGTATTCTTGCTGGAAGCGATTGGAAACGCTTAGGCTATTGTTCGAAGCGAGAATCTCTGCCCTCGTGACGAGGAATTGTTCAAGGTGGAAGAATATAGTTTCTTCGTCTTTGTTTCTCTTAATTGTGCGTTCTCGGGTGATTTTTGCCTCTTTAATTGTCCGGCTTAGGACGAAATATCGTTTCATTCCTCCTACGATTCTTTTTTTCTGGTGTAGTAACATTACATATCTGAATAGAAGAATTATTTATCGATTCTGATTGATATTTGATAAGACTGGAGAAACCATAAGTTATGTAATGTTACTACCCCAGTAGTAATCATTTCTTTATCTAGATTGTCATAATCAAATGCATAATTTCTTTTGAGCATGATAAAACACTTTGAGATTGTCAGTTTATGTATCACTAAATCATAGGAAAATGACTTGAAAGACTTACATATTTCATTTCTTTGAATCCTCTTACTTGAGAAAAGTGGTTGTGACGTGAAGCTTGATTATCAGAATAATGTTCATAAATCACGATTTATTAGAGGAGGAATAACAACGTGAAACATTCCATAAATTCTTATCCAATGAAATCGAAGTTCCGAGTATATTAGATTCGTATCGTTACTTGGTTTATCAGACGACGTTGCTTCGTCGTTCCATCAGGGTCGATACAGTTAACCGAGTGAAAATGAATCATTTCGTCGTTTTGTTGAAACGCGTTTCCTGCCTTTGCGAGTGTCTGTCGCTCGCGCGTGCAAGGAAGGGAGAAAAGAGAGCAAGAAGGAAGGAAGTAGATGAATTCAGTTAGACGAGTAAAAATTTATCCGCCGTAACGAGGGAGGACGGCATGACATTATCATTTGTTAAAGCTCAAAATCTAGCAGTTGAATAACTAACGGGGTAGAAAGGGGAACAAAAACGTGAATTTCGAGGAAATATCGCAGGTAATACTCGTTGAAGAGAATTTATCATGATCTCATTCTATTAGCGAAAATTATATGAAATTAGAAACACGTGAGGGATTTAAACGGGTTTATTTTAACATACGTTCGATTCGACCGCTCTCCATTTCGATGTCCATTTCGTTGTCTCACAAGCGAGAGGAAAAGAGTCTATCAACGTGAATTTTTTATTCCAATCGAGTCGAAACGATCGAGATGATATAGTTTGCGAGACGGGGTTGAAAAATTGCCGCGTCGCGTCGTTTGCGGCTGTTCGCGACATAATTATCGAATTGTGTTGAGGGATGGAGTAACGTAAAGTCGAACGTGACAAGTCCGCGAGGCAGTGCCTTAATAAGTTTTTCAAATAGAAAATTATCGGCCGTAGTTAGACATTGTCACTTTCAATTGTTTAAATAATTCGCTTATACTTGGATCGATTTATCTTGGTTAGTTCGTAGTTCTACGTACCGTGAAAAATGAGAAATGGAACTTTGGCGATTGATGAGACGATTTTTCATGGCGATGACCCAGGAGCGGCGTATTCCATGCGTGATCGCTATTAGAGATCGTATGTTATGCATTTATTCATTAGGCGATAACAAAGAAGAAGGGAGGTGTAGTAGGTAAATTTATAGGAAACGTTTATCAAACGATTCGAAACAATTTGGAAGCTTATTTTAATTTATCGAGAATCAAATAGTGTATATATGTACGGATATAATTAAAATTCATAAATTGACCGGCAAAATATGCAAATTAAATACTCCGTTGACACAAGCTTATCCCTTAATAGATGAAACGATTAATTCATTAATTGAAGTAACATCAAAAATCCTACGAGGTTTCGTATAAAGGAAGGAATTTTTATACTTTTAGTCGCGAAGTATTCTCTAAGGTTTTACAATTTCAAAGTCAGCAGTCTAGAGTCTTATTGCATTCCTCTTTTAAACATGAAACGTTTTATTCGGAAAATTAATTAAAAAATCCCTGTTATTTTGTATATAAATATTTCTATAAAATATTCTATATATAAATTATTTTATACATAAAATATACATATATTTATATATATTATTTTATATTAAATTATTTTATACATAAATATTTCATAGAAATATTTAATATTAATATATAAATATAAAATCCTAAACGTGGTGAAAGAAATCCAATCGAATTCAGAATTGAATTAGAATTTACTACCGATATATTCACTTCATCCACAATGGAAAGATATAATAGAAGAAAAAGGCGATAAAGAATAAGGAGACAGAGCAGAAAAATTCAGACTGCTTCTCGTCTTTTGCTTGATTCTGGCCGTAGGCAAGTTCTCGGCCCGAATACGATTCAGTGGCACGACATCTGCGCTGGACAGGGTCCGTGTATTCGTGACCCCGATTCATTCATCGCTGTGGATCTCGCGCAAGGATCCCGGGATTCACGTGGAGCGCATTTTAGCGGCGCCACTCTTTGTTCGATCTCTAAGTCTTCACCGAATTTTCCCAGCTTTTCATTTACTGTCCCTGTTTCCTTGCCCATGAAAGATATTGTTACGATAGAAAACTCATTCATAATGCATGTATTGAATACGTCTTTCTATCGAGTAAAAATATTAAAGAGCTACAAGGTGACCCTCCATACCTCAGAAACCATAAGATATGAAAGAACCGAAATGTATCAATATAACGAGTTCTCTTAAGTACAAAAAATTTCATTTCAAATATCTTTTAATAAAATCAATAGACGCCGAATTATTTTTGATGATCGTTCGTATTCAATCACCCAGTATGCGAAAGTTTTTTATAAATATTTTTTAATAGCTACATTGTAAAAGTTATTAATGGATAATAATTAAAATTCATTAAATCTTCAGAAAATACAAAATTAGAAAGAAAAGTCGTAGAAAGGTGTTTATAAAATATTAACGCATAGATATATTATAGAAGTTAATATTATAAACAATTTTTGTATTTATGTTCTTTTACTTTTATTCTATATCGTATGAAAATATAGCGAAACACGGAATGTATCGCTGCTGAAAAAATAGTACCAACTCCACTCTAACTAACTTAAATGACACAGGATAATTCAATTTTTGTTTACTACCGGTTTTTGCAGCATCTTTTCTTGAATAGTGGAATCGGGTCGCATCGATGCGAACAGAATTCTCCTTGTCTCTAGCGTGGAATCAATAGCGTGCTATCGATTGACAAATGATCGACGAGACCTTGAACAATTGCTCTCAACGACATTCTCAGCAAGAGTTGTGAGACATCATGAGAACGTTCAACAACGTTCCAAGGATCGCTGTGTCGAATTTTTGCCTGAAAATTCGATATTCGGCTTCGATATTTAACCATAATTATTCGGATAATTTCCTTTGATTCCGTTTCCTTATCTCGCGAATACCTCTTGTCGACTCAGACGTCTAAACATCAAGACTTTAAACAAGATACATGCATTTTGAAGATTGCATTTTTAAATTATTCGCCAAATACGTATCATTTATGGCATTGCTAAATTTCTGAAATTTCTATTTTGAGGTAGATTTAGTTTTAGTAGTGTGATTCGTCAAGTTTCCAGGGAATTACTTAATCAGATTCATCTTGCTAAAAGCACTCGTGCACAGGATTATTGTTCGCTATATCAAAATTGTATATTGGAATTTTTTGATATTAGAATATTGACCGATTTCATATTCTAGATGAATGAATATTTTGGATAACAGAAATAGTTCCCCTCAATTTACTAATACACTGTTAGCAAATTAACGGCTATGATTTATCAACATGAATTCCTATTTTTTTTTTGTTATTTTTTTTTATATATATGTATTTTATACACTCGGATATCTCCGCTAGCAGTATGTGCTTCGTTTAAGCGTATAGTTTGTCATTTCGTAACAGAAATTTATGTTTCTCGGCTGCATAAATTCTCGATACCTTCTAAAATTTGGAATATTTTCTGCTTACGTGAAAAGATCGTAAAATATCCGCGTATCTTATTTAGAATGAGCGTAAAAACTCCTATAAAACATCTGAAGTGGAAATTTATGCGTGCAATAGTTTATGGTGTATTTAAAGAGTTACTAATTCTATGTCATAAAGTTTGATAATACTGTAAGATCGTAGACATTTCGGTGCCAACCTCTGCTTTGATATTTTCCTTAAACGCCTCAAATTTCTTGAACCTTTCGTTTCTTGTTACCGCGTAGGTAGATTTTAAATATTCAATTAATTGATAGATAATTAACAGAGTGAAAAGCATATTAAGAGATCAGAGTTCGCTGGATGTGGGTAACTTTATAAGTTAACACTTCGTTTTCTCATTCTGATGCATCGCCATATTTGCATTCGCTTGATACACAGGTGGATTTATCTCATATGATCGAGATTAGCGAAGCTTCAAGAGCTTACGAGAGCTATCATTCTTATCTGCTTTTACATTCTTACATCGTACGTCGTCAATTGTACCATTGATTTTCACGGATGATCCGACACACAATATCCGATGTAATATCCTGCTCGATTTTTCGAAACACTGCAATATTGCTTCCTCTAAATCTATGAATAAAATTTGAAGGAGATATTAAACAAAGAAGCTTATAAATAATAGCATACCATCTTTACTGTAGTTTGTAATTTAAACACCACTTTCGATATATTTACTCTAATGGAATAAATAAATTAACCTTCTTTTAAGTCACATTAATCGCCAACTTCTGTTGATCTATTTAAATTCCACTCTCGAATCTTTAATCTTCATAATAAATGAAATTACGGATTTCGTGGATCTAAAATCATCGATAAGCAATTTTCATAAAAATTAAGCAGCTCAGGTTCTTATATTTTATTACTAGAATATTATCAATGGTAGAGAAAGAAAGATTAAACAATCCATAATTCAATCCATAATCTTAACATTTTATTATTAAAAAGTAATTGTATACAAACTAATTCTACTTCCTTTCTACCTAGTTATCTACCAGCATGTCATACACAGACAAGCTATTTTTCCTGCAGAAAGTATTATTCCTTTCAAATTTATAAAAAAAAGATAATTACGATTTTTCAATAAAAAAAAAAGTATACACAACACCTACATTATTGTTACACTGCATCATTTACAATTTAAAAATCAACATACCTTCATCCACGTGATCACCCTCCAGATACATAGATCACATTATCCAGCAATTTCATAATCCATCAATTTCTATCGATCTCTCGAGGTTCCATCCTGGATCTGTCACCTTTCCATATGTATATATATATATTCTTGGAACGATCGATAGACAACGTACTGTTATACTGAATGTTCGATATCCGGTTGGATAAGGGCGGGTCGGATCGTGTTGGTGACGAATTAGTCGCATGAGTGTTCGCGCGATTTCGCCGATATTCCGATCACGTCGGCGTGGGTTGAAAACTACTGGATGGGTAGGAAATAATTAGAAGCCGGTTATACTACTTATTAGCTGACGAATGTTTCTCTGCCAATTGGCCGTGCGAATGCGCCGTGGACTGCTTGCAAATCAACGTTATTAATTCGCTGAGAAACGAATGATCTCATTCTCAGATCCTAATGTTAACGACTTTTGTTAACGATCTTTCTTCCGGCTATTTTCTTTTTTTTTTTTTCTTTCCATCACGAGGAAATTGTTGTTCCTGAATGCTGTAGATGTTTGAATATATTTTCATTGCCTTCTGTAATCCTTGAATGTATAATGTTTCTACTTGACAATTGATCTACGCTTTCTAATATAACAGACTGTTATTATTATTGCTGTTGCTATTATATAAGTTGGTAACTTGAGATAATAAGTAATCGTACGTCAATGAATTTAGAATGTAGTTATGTTTATTAAATATTTTTCTATAATTCTATCCTGCATAAGTTAGAATTTCCACAAAACTTTGGCGTATCGTGAAATTCAAAATATTGATTAGGTTGTAGGCTTTTCTTCTTAGCTTTTTCAGGTTTAGAATAGTCTCACAGCTAGGCTTTTTATACCCAATAGTAGTGAAATAGTTTTGTTATCATTTGATGTATGATTCGCCACATATACGAAGTCTATTCATGCGGTTGAGCAGTTAACAATCTCTTCATATTGTTAGATGGATGGATTTTTGGTCGTACACTGTACACGGTTCAAAGAATTACATTTAAAGGCGATATTGTTCTTGCGAAAGATAAAAATATTTGTAAAATCTATATCTTGCGAAATTTAAAAATCGATGATCAGTTGATTATTTCTACTAAAGTAAGTATAGGAAAACAAAAAGTCCCGTGTAGCAATACTGCACACAAGGATCACACTGCCGTTACGTCATAAGTAGTTGTGTTGCAATATTTGTTTTAATATTCAATGCTCGTGTGTGCCTGTTATTGGAATTTCTGCTTCGATTTAAACAATAAGCCCGCGGTAATTAAATATGGTAATAAGAATCAACATTACAAGTTTCAATTAGCGATTTTACATGTCATGCTTCATTTGTTATTCTTTTAATACAAAAATACCACGATATTAAATGTTACCTATAATTCAATTTATCACGTTTGATTGTAAATGTTTCTTTTATTTTTGATGAAGCTTCTGGAAAATAAATGATATTTCTTGTGGAAAGATAATCGAATTTAACATCGAAATAATGGAAAGAAAATGGTTCTATTAGCTTTACATGTACTACCTTTTAACTAAATATTGATGTATTTTCATTTTACATGGAAAGTCTTCATTGCTGCTTATGCTTAACTTACGAATCGTAAATTTTCCATGCAGCGAAAATCATGTAGCGTACTCGATATCCCTGGATATCCACTTTCAGGCTAGATCCAAAATTATCGGTTTTGTTGCTTGTAAATAATGCTCGCGAGTATGAACACCTAAACCTGCATGGATAAATATTTTATCATAATTCCCTAAGTTTTCTGACAGGGCAACGTAATTTTCCAAAGAACATAAACAAATTTTATTACTTTGTGTATTTACGCGGGAGCAATTAGAATCGTTTCCAATTAATTTCTGAGAAACTTTCTACGAAAATGTAATGAACTTATCTATTACTTATCTACAGTAATTTATTAATTATCTGTGGATAAAATTCAATAAGAAAAAGATGAATTCCTTACGTAAGGCTATTCTCGAGGTAATATGAATTAATGAAATAATTATATTCATCGTAAATGAAATGATTATAGATAAAAATTTAATTTTACTATCTGTCGTCAGTATGAAAATTACACCTTGATGTCATCAGTATTAAAATTGCATCTAATATTCTTTAATCGATATTATTGCAAATATCCCATTGCCAACAAAACTATGAATTCAGTTCGCAGGTATATATACCAATATTAATATTTCCATAGAATTTTGTTGGCTGAAAACCCGAAAGATCCACAATATCTATTTTAACAAAAGACTTTTATCTCGATCGTATTTCAACCAGGAATACTCTGTACAAATTGAATTTGGCGTATCTGCAATTTCCTCTGTACGATTTCCAACCAATGAACGAACCAATAATCCTCCATTTTATCGACTGACAATGTTTTACACGTAACCATAGTGAGTGTACTGGAGAAGAAACGATGGTTTCGCACGTTCGTTGGCACGAAAACCAATCAAGAGCAACGATAAACTCGCGAAGAGGTGAAAACTCGCGCGTGCGATGCTTCACGAGAGATTCAATTAAGACTATCACGAGATAAGTCGATCTTAATGAATCCACGATCCGAAATCCGACTATCGTTTATCGAGAACAATGATTTTTGACAAATCTCTGAAATTGTTATTGCAACACTCGAGAGATTTTACCTAATCCTCCAAGAATTACTTCTTCCGTTGTTTTATAATTTTTACAATTTTTAGACTAACAGTTTTTAATAAAATCCAATTTCAAAATAGAATTTTTATCACATTAAACTATTGCATAAAAAGTATTTATTAACATAATCGTTACGTTCATTGTGGATAAAATGATTATCGATCTGAAGCATATAATAAATGTTAGATATAGTCCTACTGAATACGAAAATTTATTATTATAATGGATAATTGACTGTTTGAGTACTTTTCTGATCTTCGTGAAAGGTATATACTTGTTCTAAATGTTTTGTTATATCTTGTCATTTCTATAGATATATATAGATTCAGATTTACGTCAAACTTTACCAACATAATCATGATAGTCAAGTTTCATAACAGCGGCAATGAAATTTGGAGAATGTTTCATGTAACACACATAATCTGTTTATAAAAAGCTTTCGAATACTTCTGTGAACTTGATTAATAATTACATTATCCATTCTACGTAAATAGAAGAATTTTTACTGAATTGAACCTGATTTAAAACAATTCATCCAACAAGTAGGAAATTCTCGTTCGGAACCCCACTCAACGTTTCACTCGTGAAATTGCGTCTCCATTAAATTCTCGAAAGTCGTTTTCAAGCTGTTGAATTTAGTTTCCGTATCATGTCGAGGTTTGATTTTCCTAGTCGGATAAAAATGAACTGCAGGCAGTGGTCATTTCGCAAGATTAAACTGAATAAGAGAGAATTTGTCAATGGCTGGAATAGCTCGGATGGTGGGAAAGATCCGACGAGATAAGGAGGAGCCGAATTCAAATTCCAATCGTGCAATTTTTATCGATAGATACTACTTACCTCTACAATGTTCAGAGGTAGAATTTATTCCCGTGCTTTTACGTGTCTTCCTTTCAAAGAGGCTACGGCACGCGATCGGATTATCGGTAGAAGCTATTTTCGAAAATGCTTTTAGATAGAATATGAGATTTAAAAGACAGGTTTTTCGAACAAATGTAATCGTTAGCGATATATAAATTGGAAAGAATCTAATACATACAAGGCAATTCATTTACTCAATTTCAATGGCATTAGGATTATTTTCAATTTTGTTTGTTCGTTAAATAAATAACTTGTAACTGTGACGAATAAATCTAAGCGCATCAATAAACGATATATTGAACATATATCTGTATTACCTCACGTATGATTCCATAAAATTCTCCAATAACTTTTCACAGTCCACAGTTTTCGAATATTCCAAATTAATAAAAAATAAACTTTTCACCGATTCTCCGCCAATTAAAACACAAATCAACGCGAACCTTGACACGCGACACCAATTCCGCGATCATTCAAATTCCAACCAATTTCCCTTTACCGCTGCTTGATTAAAAAAAAAAAAAAAAAAAAGAAGGAAAAGAAAAAGAAAAAAACGATTTTCAACATCGGCTGAACGGCAACAATAAAATAAAGGTCGCCCTCTCAATTAGGACATTCTCTTTTCGCTTTGTCCAAGCTTGCACGCGGAATCGATCAGAATCGCGGCTGGTCTCGGTCGAATGAATTTTCTCGCAACCCCTCGAAATAAATGCGGGAAACGACAGAAAAATGGGAGTTGTTGGGTAACGACGATGCAATTTGTCTAACTACGCCAGGGCAAGTCGTGCAGCTCTGCTCGTCGGATCCCCGGGACCAATTGCAAGGGATGCAGGCTTGCAGAGCTCGCGCGCAGCTCGCGCGCAGCTCGCGTGCACCCTTCCGTCTTCGTCGATACTCTCGAACGAACGTGCGTCCATCGACAAGTAAAATTCGAGTGGAATATTATCGGACTGATTTTAAAAAAAGCCTCTTTTTCTATTTTTAATCTCCTTTTATCCCTTTCTATTCATCCTTATAGTTTTCTTTATTTTTCATTCGTACTTTTTACTACCTATTTGTTAAATATTTGTCCCTTAGATAGTACGTTTTGTTGAAAAAGTCTGGAATTAGGGTTAAAATTTTATCAAATATTTATCGATCATGGGATTCATAACAAAAATGATCATATTCTAAATTTACACGTTCATATAAATTTATTATATTATTATATGATATTATAGAGTATAGTACTGTATTGTATATTTAAAGTTAATTATTGTCTGTATTATTTTTCATTTTTCAAGGTAACATTCATCGCATTGTAGAAATCTGTTCTGTAATTGAATCTTTTCATTTTCTTTAAATAAAATATTTTGAAATCAGGTCGACATGGCGAAAAATGTATTTTCATGTGAAGCATTGAATGTATCCATATTTTATATAAAAGTAAACAATCAGTAGAACAATCGTACGTACGGTTTAATAAAAAAAGTAAATGGTTATCGTATTAACTTTAAAGAGAACTTTCTTTTTATTTTTAATCTTTTCTAACGGCTTTTTATCTTCTATCGCTTTTATCCATCTTTTCTTATATTATTTTGTCCTAAATATTCGTAAATAATAATTAATAATAACGATAAACAAAGACATGAAAGGGAAGCGATGTTCGTTGTTTCTGCGTTTAATGGAGACATGTAACTGTTGGCAAAACGATGAGTCGTTTTCCCTGGGAGAAGCTTTTATGATTTTATAATTAATTTTACGGCCCGTTATTTGTAGGTGTTCTTTTGTTTTTGATGTGGGTTTTCTGTCTGTGAGAAATGGGATAGTGGATGAGACATAATTGCGTTCTTGTCTGTTTGCTGTGAAATGCAAAGGGAAATATTGTTGCGTGTTCGTTAAATGGTCACCGCTTTTGGAAGCTATTAGACTGCTCTTGAATGTAGTTCTACTTTTTCAATCGACTATAATTAAGTTTGTGTGTGCTTATTATGAAGCAAAGGGTATCATGCAAATATTTTTGTGATAATTTAGCAACAAAAAGTTAATACCATTGTTTGAAGTAACTTCAATAAAAGAATGAAGAATGACATAACGAAAACAGTTTAAAATCAAAAGATAACTTGCATTAACATTACATAATATAAATAATGCAGAAGAAAAATTACTATGGTATAATGTTAAATATTTTAACATGTAGTTTATCTTCCATTTAATAATTTCTCTAACTTCCAGCACATAACTAAACAAATAATATCTAAATAATTTAGCTTATATCCAAATATATCAATATCCAATATAATATGTACAAATATAATACAAAATCTATTTATATTTCTTCGTAATGAAATATATAACACAATTAATAACATATTTATGTAATCTTGATTATATTTTATTGAATCTGTAATCTGCATTTAAATAATTTAGATAGGGACCCGTATCTAATTCTGAATAAAATATTTTAATAATTCAGATAAAGTTCATACTTAAATTTCCAAATTTACCCCTAAAGAATACTAACAATAATAAAATTCACAGAGAACTAATATCGCTATCATCATTCCAGCCCTAAGTAATTTTTAGCATCTACCAAGATCAGAGGTACGTTATGTTGTTGTTTCCCCCGGGTTCCTAGCTCGTTTCACTGAAAAAGATTCGAGAACAGAAGTTCGACCACGTGGCGTTGGTGGGAAATGGGTACCGAAATAAACGGGGTGTGCGAGTGTCTTAGGGTTGAATCGATGCGCGCGCCTCGCTTAAAGAAGCGCTAGTGCACAAAATGTCAAGGTCATCCAGCACTTCCGGATTTCCCGGAGCTTAGGTAAACGAATGTTTTTCCGGTGGCGCGAGCCATTCTGGCTATTGTAGATTGAAATTTAATTTAGAGCGACCGTCGTTGAAAACTGAGCGCGCCCCTTATTTGGTATTCATTTTGCG
The DNA here is from genome assembly GCF_051014615.1 of Bombus vancouverensis nearcticus. Classification (NCBI taxonomy): domain Eukaryota; kingdom Metazoa; phylum Arthropoda; class Insecta; order Hymenoptera; family Apidae; genus Bombus; species Bombus vancouverensis. The sequence continues at coordinate 9,406,014 of NC_134913.1, read as the reverse complement.
CCATCAGCGAAGAACAAAGGGCCTATTGGCCGTTACAAATAGTTTCTGGCAATAACGTGGTGCTCTTCCAATTCGTTTGTTTCCCAAAAAGAATTAGTTACCTGACTTGATGAGAATTTCCAGCGTTGTTTTTTCTTTTTCGTAAACTCAGCGATGAGTGAAGTTCGAGGATTTTTTTGGTGAATTTCTATCGCCTACGTTGGAGAATTCAGAATTTCTAGCAATTTTGTGCTACGACACGATAACTGTTTATTATACATTTCGATTTACGGAGTGCTTTTTTTCATAATTTATCTCAATATTAGTAACATAACGTATTAAAGTTATATAGAATAATTTTAATGGTTTCATCGTGCTGTATTTATTCCTTAAGCATTATTTTTGCAACTTAATGGAGAATTCAATCTGTTACTATTGCAGAATCTGTTGAATGTTTTCGTTAATTATCAAATACTTCGAACTTGCTCAATTTACTAGTGGAACGTCTAAAACTTGAAAATCTGGAATTAAGAATAAATAAATAAATGTAATCCAAAGATAAATCATATGCTTGCGATGTTGTCAAATACCCAACACCTTAAAGCCTGCCAATTTGTTTAAAAACAATAACCGCATAAACATAAAACACGAATGTCTAAAATCAAAATCAAAAGGATGAATGAATAAAACATAAAGAAAAATCGTATGCATATGTTTCTATAAACTATCGATCACCTCGAACCTACCACCAGAGACACCACCTTTAATTTTCATTTTCATTTGACTCGCGACACATCTTTCTAAGCAATCTTCGCTTATTTCCTAATAAAACGGGAAAATCAGTTTCCCGCTCGACGACACGTTCCTCTATCTATTTTCCTGTCCAGCCACGGATACAATTTCCGGAAACGTTCGCGAGGAAATAGAAGGAATAGTATCTGAAAAAAAAAAGATGATGGCGAGAGGATCGTCATGTTCTCTCCGCGCCCTGGGCCGTTTCTAAATATTTACAGATACGAGTTTGCACCTTTTGTCCGGTCGTGTTTGCGAACGAAGTGGACGTTCGTAGGACGAGTCCAATCGACCGAGCCGTAATTTCAGTTAAATGTTGCCGTTGTTCGTTTACGAAATTTGCATTGTTTCACGGAATTATATATGTATCTAGTTCACGATGCTTTCGATGAATTCGCATTTTAGAAACGTTCCGTTAGTAACGTGAGGTGAATTTTTATCCGTCGATTTATAATTTCGCTAGGTTTAGTGCGACGTAGACACGTGGCCGAGTTTACCGGCGAATATTCCGATCAAACGCCACTATATCACGATCTTCTGTCATTTTTTATGTATACTCGTTTAATTATCCAGATTCGTGAAACTTTCGAAATACTTGGGTAAATGGGATTGACATTATTATGGAGTTGATTTTAATCGATGAAATTACTGTTTCGAAATGGTTAAAAATTTAAGTAATATGAATTGCGGCTGCATATTCTTTTTATTCTTTTTAATTGTGTCAAGTTAGGGAACTATGAATTTATTTAGAAAAATAGAATTTATCACATGTATGAAATATATGGGATTTCTCAGGTTATGCGTTTTGGAATAATATATATATATATATATATATATATATATATATATATATATTCGTGATTTATTATAAGAGTAAATTATTATGCTATTATTGTAACTATTATAAGGTTTCTGGAATCTTTGGATAAAGAATTTCATATTTTAGATAATATGCTATACAAGATAGCAAGACAATATATTTTTAGGTATTATCTTATTTGTTACTTTACCGTGCTTTAGCTTAATATTTGTAAATTTGTAAAAGAAGCAAATAGATATTTGAAATTGTATAACTTTAATATTTATGAGATATCACATAATTTTAATAAATTCTAGAATTTAGCTGGGAAATCTTTTGGCGATGTTGACAGAAAGAAATTTAAGAAAAAGACTTTCATTTTAGCTTTGACCTGTTGGGAGCGTGATTTTAACCGGATGCTAGCCTACTGATGTTCATTTCCACTTTCAACAACGTTCGTTTATTAACCTGCCAAATTACATCGTTGCTTTCTATCCGTCTACGGAATTCCTTCATCAAAAATTTTATCTAAAATCGTTGAGTTAAAAGCGCAAATCTAACCTTGAACTCGGCCTACGCTAACATCAAGTACACCCTTAGTATACCCTTCTAATATCCAAGTCGAGAAAATTCATTTAACAAGCAGAAACCAGGCGACAAAATTAAAGCCAAAACGTCAAGTGTTCGTTTACAATTTTAAAGTGTTCCTCGTTAACACATTCCATTTTTCGTGGGTCATTTGTGACCGGGATGGTTGATAAAAGAGAAGATTCCATTGACGGAAAAAGCTACATCTTTTGGAAATAAAGAATAACGAAAATGCTAAGAATTTAATTCAATTAAACATAGACGACTATATATTAATTAAACGATGTTTTTGAATATTTTAGTTAAACTTTAATGATTTTATGTGAGTAATTTTCAAATTATATCAGTCATGATATTATTAGGACTAGTAGCTATCAAATATATAATATTGGAATTATCTAAAATTTCGTGTTAATTTCTTACAGCTGAATACATGGAACATATGAAAATCAATCATACATAAGCAATTTAAATATTGTTTAATAAATTATCTTTTTTCAGGTCATTTGAAATAGGTTTCATTACAACTGGTTAATTTTTATGGTAAATCCCTTACTAATCGAACTAGAAATCGACTGATTTGAAAATCATGAAAAATCTAAACTTTCTAAATAAATAGTGTCAAGTTGGGTTAAAAAACTTAAACTTAATTATCAAATAAAGATACAAATGAAAAATAAAGGTAACAATAAAAGTAATGAAATGAATGAATAAAAGTGAACAACAAAGTAAAAGTAAAGTTAAAAATAATGCTTAAAAATAAAAGTGTACCCAAAAAAGATACTTAAAAAAACAAATGTATAAATAAAATACCTCGAAATAGTGAAAATATTTAACAAACTGGTAAAAAATTGAAGCAGTCTCAACGAGAAATAGAAAACAAGGCTGAAATATCGAGCGGAGAAACGAAGAAACTTTTCATGTAATCCTGCCGCACCTACCTGAAGCTCATAATTTCTGTAAAACATGGAACACGTTAAATACCGAATATTATCGTAATCGGCAGACTGTGCTCTACCCTCGTTACCATTTCCAACAAACGTTCAACGCGCTTCTAATTTTCGCGACGGAACGGCGCGAACGTTCATTTTCCAGAGGCGTGAAGGGGTTTTCGGGGCAAAGTGTGTGAGCTTACCAGGCGAGTAAAATCTCCGTGGCCGCGACCGGAAGGCACAGGGAACCTGCGGACTTCCGAAAGTGGAACGGAGGTGCTGCGTCGACGGATCGATAGCTCGATGCCGGATTGGCACGTGGCGAGAAGGCAAGAAACGAGCGATAGTTCCCGTATCGTTGGCACGTTTCGCCGCGACCCTGGCCCCTTGCCATTCGCCCTCTGCGGGCTCGACTCGTTTCCACGCGAGATTTTTGAGGGCTTTGCTTTTGCCCGCCACCAACCGTGTTCTAGGTGTATTATCCACATTGTAGAGCCACATTCATAATATTAGGTCGTCTGAAAAGTTTCTTTCGTTTTATAAGCAAATAATGGATGCACAACATTTTCCATTTTATGTTATTTTATCGAATTACGTATGATTCATTTTGTTCTATCAAACTAAAGATCACAACGTTCGACAGATTAGGTTTCATGTTTGTATAAAGATGCGTTGTTGTAAAAGACGTGTCTGTAAAAGAAAGACACTTTCCAGACAACCTAATATATGCGAAGCCAAGGAGATTATACGAATCGTAACAAGGAGATAGCAAAGAGTAATAAAATTGCGTTGAGGTATTGTTTTTGAAAAAATCGAGCTTCAAATTGGATATTATATTTGGAAAAAAAAGAAAGAAATATGAGGTAATGATTCAAAAATTTTGTTTGTTTATAACGCGAAAACTTACTTCATCATAATCTACAGAAAGAAGTTGGAATTAGGGATGAAGTTTGATGTTTAAGGTAAATGTTGCTCCGATGCAACAGTTGGGGGCTGAAGTTAAAGGGTTAAATTAAGTTTCGATATAGATGCATTGTAAAACATAAGTTTTAAGTATTCGTATTTATACGTATTTTGCTACGTACTTGTATCTGACTTAATCTCCACTGAAGAGAAGTGGATAATTCGCAGATAAACCAAACACGTGGAATAACATTGTTTCGCCTGATGTCTCGTTTACGAGAAAATATGTATGTATTTGACAAATTTTCAAACTCGATTTTCTCGGAGGTGAGACATCAACCGTAATTTTGTTTCCTTCATCTTCGCCTTAGTTTGAGCCATGCTGGGTACTACCAGGCTCACAGTGTATACACATAGGAAAATCGGTGGTCGCTTTGAAAGGATGACCGAGAAGAGAAGATAACTGGGAAAATAATAACCAGGGAACGGTGAGTGATGAATGAGATTGCGTATCTCGTTCTCGCGCCATCGACTCGTTTTTGTCGTTGTTTTGTACCATTTCGAGTTCGTTTCGATGATATGTTTTGTGGAAAATGTCTGGGGATAGAGTTGGGTTCATTGAGTTCATTGTAAAATTTCACAATTTTTGGTTCTTCTTTTCAGGCAAACAGACACTGTATCGTCCTTTGTCTTTATTTTCCAATTTTTTAAGAACAATATTCATCATATTATACCAGTTTGTTCAATTTTATTATAAAAGTACCAGCAGAACTTACTGAAATATACCGTATCCAGTATCTACTGTGTACAGTCGAATTGTATTCGATAAAATGTATTTTAGCCGTGTCTCTGAAATATGACGTTAACTAGAAAAGGTCTAAAAGTAATTTACCATTTATTGCCATTTCTCAGTACAATTAAATCCGAAGGAAATTATCCTTTCGACAACATTGTAAATTTCACACGAATGCATAATTAAATATAAATAAGAATAAATTACCTCCGTATCTTACCTATTAAGAAGCTTTTCTGCCAGGCTCCCTTCTTCGATTAAACACATTAATAAAAATTCATCCTCCTATTACCAAGTTCATTACTTTGTCTGTAAATTTTCTCCATCTCTAATGGCTACGGAAAATCGCGAAGAATACTCATCTTTCCGCAATGTTTCTTCATTATAGCTACAATGGCAAGTTAAATCGTTTATGTTCGAGCCTAATTATATTCAATGTTCTAGCTTCTAAAAAATCTAGAAACGTTCTGGAACATTCATTGAAGTCTTTACTACGTTACACAATGAATTTTCAGTCAAATGTTTGAGAAATTTTTCAGGAAAAATAAAAGTTGCTTAAGAATAAAAGCCCCAAGTGTTTAAAGTTGGTAAAACATGAAAGACCCAGGTTGCCTGGGTAGTGTTAATTTAGCTTTCATAAGAATCCATTTAGTCACAGACTTTTACGCCCTCTAGTAGGTATATTAAAAAGAAATAAAAGAGCGAAACACTTCGTTTCGATCACGTAAACCAATTTGTTGTCTAGCGGCGGAAACGTTTATTACCGGTTTCCGGCGATGGCTATGGTTACAGCGCGCATTTAATTGTTTTTCAATTTAATAATACACCATCCGCGCCGTCTCTGCGTCCTTATTCCTTCTACAAAGCGATTATTGTCCGAGACGCGCGCGGTCACGATTTTTCCGATATCGACGTCCCGTATTACGTCTTTTTCCTAGTTTCCAACAAAACCGACGTCTCCATATACTTGTTGGTTAATTCAATAGAATACGGCGTCTAGAGGTCCTCCATTTCGAATATTAACTCCGTCGCTGAAATTTAGAAATGAAAAAATCTGAATAATGTCAGCGAAGAGGGAATAAAAGATGAAATACGTGGAGTGAAGAATACTGTTGCGAATGGAAACATTCTCCTGGGTTGCATTACTTCTTTTCCATTGTATCCACTTGCTATAGATCGAAGGAAATATTACGCGCTTCGTGTAACTTTGTTTCTGTACTGGTTCGATTAATATGGATGAACGAGGGATACAATGAAAGAATAGAATTGAAGAATATTATCGGAGTGTTGGAAAATATTCGTTTAAACCGAATTATTGTTCCTTCCTTTAATATGTTGATTGCCACGTCAGTTACATTAAATATATGTCTGACATCCATAGCTTCGCTGAAATTCTGGCCAATTTTTACATGGTAACTGATACAAACTTCTACTTTAAATTTAAAATATGTATTCTTTCACTCCGAATCTCAATTTTTGGAATTTACATGCGGAACTATTTGGTTCGAACGTACATTAGATAAATGGATATTTTCAAGGTAAATATGTGGAAATGCTGTGCATTTTCGAAATTGAAACACAGACCACTAACCGTAACAATGTTATGTTTGTATGAAATCGCATAAAAGAATATATAACCGCACTGGTTATTTGGATATTATTATACATACATTAAAATCACAGTGTGTTTTCATTCTGTCCATCAATTTTCTCCAAATTATTTGTACACGTTGATTTTATTGTCTGGAATATTATATATGTTTTCCAGCATTTGATTTTATTGTTTGATGTAGCGTATGTCTTTTCAAGGGAATGCAGTCATCCTTGAATTCCTTCTATAAAATTATTTTCTTAAATTTGCTACAAACAAGAATGATAATACAACTGAATGTGAAAATTAATTTCAAAAGTTGCAGATTTACACGTGTATAGAAATTGCATACATTATATCAAAGTAAATTGATTACAACTATAATGCATGAACGAGAATAAATTCACAGAACTGGAGAAACAGACATAATTTGAGAAAATGTTGAAATAACCTTTAAACAAAGATTTATTTAACGAGTACCTTAAATATTGTCTATATGCATAATTGCATTCTATACAGTTTCACGAGTTCAAATTTAAATCTAAGAATGACCAATGTAAAATAAACATTTATCCGGTTTTCTTGAAACTACGGTATTGACAAATTAACAAAACTTCGTGCACAGATAGTAAATAAACATTTCAAGAATATCAACAAGTATTTGTTAAACTATCATTAAAATAGAAAAAAATTTTGACGTATGCATTGTTATTCGTCCGTGTCATGTGAAAACAACAGCCATTGCCAATTGGAAACGAGACTGGATAATGAACGTTTAGTGGAACTTTTGCCTCGTCTAGTCGAGATCGTGGCATGTAGGAAAGGATGCGAGTGGCGGATCGGCTATATCCCGTGACGTTGAGGAATGAACTTTTTCCATGGTTCACTCAAGCTCATATTTCACCAAGTACTTGCATGCAGTTGACTTGGCTATCTCGGCAGCCGCAACTTCGGCCGTGGAAAACTTTTGGCAGCTAGACCTGCCGTCATAAAAAAATTCCTCTGCAGACCTTAATCCCCCGTACTTACTCGCTTTCGTGCTGAGTGATAGCTTTATCGAATGCTGCAGATCCAGATAAGAAAAATGCAAATTCTCCCAACTTTACGTACCTCAGAAAAATTGATGTTAACTCTCAACTATTGTTAGGTCATGGTTAATCATAATTTCACTGGGTCATTAAGTTAGATCTGAGCTATGTTATATATAAAGGTATAATTATGATATTTATGCAAGATTTTATGATATTAATTCTTAAATCTTTTATAATCGAATTTCTATCAAACGTTCTATTTCTACTTCAGAGAAACTTATCATTGTTGGTGTTTTTGTAAAGAAGACATAATACACTGAAGTTTCAGATTTATCAAATTCACTTACCGATTTGTACCATTACCATTACCATTTATTTGCCAATTTTACAAAAACCGAAAATATTCACAGTGTATCAATCTTCTTGCACCGGTTAAATTAGTCAATCATCTATAAGGTACACAATATTTTGCGATATCCTGTATAAGACGTATATTTTGTAACAGCCTGTATACGACATGAAAATCTGCGAAGCAGCCACGATCGCTCGAACCAAAATCACCAGTTGGGTAATAATTGCGTGCCGGTGTGAAACGAGAGGGTTGAAAACGTTTGGTGGGTCGTCCCGCAAAATTGAAATCGATTTCGTTCGACCTCTCTCTCCTCTTCGATCTTCTCGAAATAGTTGTTAACTTTTCTGGTTCTCCGCGCTTTTTTCCTGCCCCGTGTAATTTCGCTGGGGCAAAGCTGCGCAACGTTCATTTTCGTGAGACACGTTTCGCACGGAAACCGTCGAATAGAGGGATTACCCGCGCCACCAGAGAAAAAGAATCGTTAATTCGTGCGGAAACTCGGTTCTCCTGGTGTTGCCGGTGGGATCGTTGGCTGCTTGTAATCTCGTTTTCGCGAGGGCAAAGGTCATGCGGGATTAAGGTTCTTTTTTCTTCTTCTTGGCGGTGTATTCGAAGTGAACGCGCATTTTCTGTTTCCTGCCACGGGTTCAGGGTAATTATGGTGATAGGCGAAGGTTCTCAGTGTTTTAAGGTGCCGGGTCAATTGTGAATAATGGTAGGAGATTAGGTGAATGGAAATGGAGATGAGGAGGGATTTTGAAATGGGTCTGGGAGAAGCGCTTTACTTTTTAGAGATTTTGTTGATGGTTCTTTGGGATGAGTGGAACAATTAAGTAAGTTAATTATTGTGTTCGTTTACGATATACGATGTGCATAATTTTTAATGTAATTTAATCAATTTAATTTTTAATTTAAGTAATAGTAAATATGAGAAACTTTTAGAATATGAAGTTGATTAATTTGACTTTTGACTAGCTGTCTGTATGAGTGTCCTTTCGTTTTAATTTTATGACAAACTTTGTTTTATAAACATAGTTTTTATAGAGACTAGAGAATGTTTTTAGTGGAACAAGAGGGAGAGTGAATTAAAAAGTTTCAAAGAGAATAGCAAAATCAAGGAGATATTACATATATGAAGTGTTGTATAAACTGTAAATTTTTATAATCTTGCACGGTTGTATAATATAATAAAAATTGTATAATATAATTTCTACTTGATAATATACATACTTTATCAAAACATATATCAAAACACTTAAATTAAAGAATATTTAAGAGAGCAAAAATAAAATTCTACCAATCGTGATATAAAACACGAGCAAAATAAGCATCAAAATAGTTCTTCTTTCCCAAAGGAGGAAATTTCCAAACTTCAACGTAAATATGGACCAAATCTGGTAGGATGTCTAGTGCAAAATCGTTTAACCAGACAATTTATCTCGCCATTATTCGCAAGGATGCGTCAACAAGCTACATTATCATTTGTCAGTCTCCAACCTGCCAGTCTGCCACAAACCATAATGCAGAGAATTGGTCGTTGGAGCGACCTTGGCCTCCCAGCGATCATAACTGAAATATGATTTCGGGAGCGATCTGCTCACACGTTCTCGGTACCGAAAAACGTCGCTTGAACACGAATAGCAGTCATACAGGAAAGCGAGATAAGCTCGACGATGAAAGCTTGGCTTTCTATGCGTTTTCAACTCTACCATTCAAACTTTCACACCGAGATTATCATCGTCCTGGTCACTTATTCTAATCTCTATGTGACATGGTGCTGCTGAGTAGACACAGAACAAAGACGATAGTATTTCTCTTGAAATTAAAGTATACAGATTATCAAAAATATTCGAAGAATATTTAAAGAATGAGAGTAATGAAAGTATTAGAAATAATATTCGATATTTTTTTTAAATTGCACATATAAAGACGGAATAGTGGTGGAGATATTATTTCGAAATATAGCACAGAGAAAAAAAGGAATATTTGGATTATTTGAGTCGAACGAAAAATTCATATATATAATACAAATAAGGAAAAAGTAAATAATCGTCAATAATCATATAAACGCTTTTTATTTAATAATAATATAAAGAATTATATCGTATCGAAGTAGGTATCTTTTGCATTTTGTTTTGTATTTTTTGTGAATTAATGATATGATATTGAGAAAATATCATATATTGCCATGTATAAAAATATCATGTATCATGTAATGTATTCCTGAAGCGTACGCACGCTTTGCAGTGGGTGGTCTGCAGTCAAAGGGTTAATTTCAAGGTTGAGGAGCTTCGACCCGCTTCGATTTGTCTGCTGGAGGCTGTAAAGTGTTTCCATGCCAAAGGAAACAGAGATCCTGGCAAGAACACGATCCAACTTCCGTTTTCTTGTGAGAATCTCTTCATGGGAAACATCCCTAGGGATATTTGACGAACTTGTTTCATCGTCAGCTGAATTTCGATATTTGTTAAAAAAGGGTGAAATTACAAAATGTTACGTAGTTCGTTTTTATAACCAAATTTTTATTGCAAATCGACGATCGAATCATTTATAAAATAGCTTTGTTATAGAGCCTACTCAAATTATTATAAAGGATTTCTATCGGGTTAAATTTTTGCCTCTTCCAAATCCTCCAAGGATTACTAATTTCGTTAAGTGTTAAAAACTAATTTCGTATTAACATCAAGTTATCGAAAAAGTAAAATCATACAGTGTCTCGCGAAAATATTTGAACACTTACCACAGAATTTTTTTCTCTCCTTTTGAATATATTATGCGTATTGTGCGAAACTTTTTGAAATTTATAATAATAAATATACGTTATAGTAATTTTTAAATCCATAATAGTAAAAAATTGAAACCAATCCGGAAATGTACGTAGAAGTTGCAAGACACTTATTACTAACATACAAATTGTAAAAGTTTGTTATGACAGGAATTTAACGCGATAAATTGTTTAATTCACAAAAAATCATTCTATCCTTTCTTGGAAATTGAATTTCATTTCTTTGCAACTTAAAAATATTGTGTATCATAATCTCACTTCACGCTGTGCAAAATTACGCGGAAGCTATTCGTAGTTAATCAGAGACAGTTCCCAACTTTTAAACTTTCCATTTCTCCGTTTAAGAACAAAGAGAAAAACATGTAACACGCGGCAGCCATCCAAAACACGGTGGAATTGCCCCACCGGTATCTTAAAACAGTTTCGTAAGTTTTCAAGTATTTTCTTCTACTTTAAAAGTGCTTTCTACTCAGTTCCTTCGTTCTTGCTTTGCATAGTAGCATTCCGCTTTGCGTTGTGAAGTACCGTCGCTTCAGCACGATCGTGCGCTTTGTTTTCGCCGTTTCTTTGCACACAACAATGTAGAAAAAAGAGGAAATCCTCGCAAAAGTAGAGAAAAGCGTACACCGTTTATAACGAAATATCGTGTTACGCGATTCTTGCCACACATCATGGCGTTCTCTTTTTATTCTTCGCTATTTTCTTTATCGCATATCTACACACTTGTGGGTTGTGGTCAATGATCTGAAAGTTAAATTTGTGCGTAATATATGAGTCGTAGATCGAGAGATATATTCAAATATTAACTCTACTTGATTCTTTGAGTCATTTTCGACACGCATATACTCTTCTATCGTTAAAAGTTTCTTCAATTTAAGAAAAATATGGAAGAATCGTAATTGACAATATATGGCTTATTATTTCAATTTTGTGTTTATAGTTTTGTTGGTTGAAATCAAAGCACGGTTGAAACATTGAAATTCAAGGATCATGTAATAACGTATTTGTTGTTTAACACATAAGAAATTAGTAAAACAGTTATTAATAATTTTGTTTTAAACTTTTAGACTAACTTTGAAGTGCAATTTCGTAGCTTCTTATTTTCACAAACACAACAGCCTTGTAAAGTATTTGAAGATTTGTGTGCGTGACTGCATTTATCCATCTCAATTGTTTTGCATTTTTTCCATTTTCTTCTCGTCAGTATTTCTTTTAGTTCGAAATGCGACACGACGTGAGTTGATGGGCGGAAATTGTTAACGAGTTCTAACCGCGCTGCAGGATACCATTTTCCATTTCTTCTTCCGAGAGAACCGTCCCGTTCTTCTTTCATATCCTTCGCCACGTTTGTTCCCGGTTTTTCTGCCAGGCAGAATGAACGTCACACAGTCGAGGGAAATCGTCCGCGATTTATGGCGTTTCTTTCGAAACAGACGACTGGCAGATCGCGTAACCACAGAATGTAAGAACAAAAATGGCAAAAAGTTGCTGTTACGTGATGCTTTAAATATATCATGATCTATAAGTTGAAATATTCACTGGAAACAAATTACGAGCGTCTTATAAATATTATATATCATCATTTAATATTATTATAATATGAAAAACATTTTATCATATTACTTTGACAAGTATGATGTAAATTAGGAATAGAACGATGAGAATAATGCACGATATTCATTAGGAACATAATATTTATTAACTGGAGAAATTTTTGAGAAAATTTTCAGTATAACATTGTTAATAATTAGTAGAATACTTATGCAAATTCATATGTTCATAACCACACAAGTTCAACTTAAATAGAGATTTGCTTCATCCGCCAAATATTATAATAAGCATATATTTTGAATATTTTAAACATATTTGAATATTAAACGCAATATATAGAACTAAATTTTATATAAACTTATTACATTTTTCAATTCAGCATTTACATTATATTAATTATTACATTATATAGTGCATAAATATCCACAATCTGGTCAATACTCTTCTAATAAAGCTTCAAAGAATTTTGTATAACAGACATAAAATTCTAAAAACCATAGTCCAAAAATAGTATAAAACACGCTTTACAAACGCCATTTTGCTTCGTCGGATATCCAAATCTACTTACAAATAAAGCATATATTTTAGAAAAATAATAACCGCCTATGCAAAACGACAAAAATAAAGAAAACAGCATGTATGTATTTTATCATACTCAAAAATATAAGATGCACATTCAGATATCTTTAAGTAACTTACATAGTTATCGAACTTACAGATAAGTAACATTTAAAAATGCTGTAGTCGTGTATCAGTTTTGATTAAGAATTTTCACAATGACGATAAAACTCCACAAATACTGATTACGCCGTTTAACTACGGCATTTTTATCTACACTTATCTGTAAACTCGGTAACTATGTAAGTTACTTAACAGTTTCGCTACTACCGTTTCAGGAAAAAGTTACTGCTCATGGGCGAAGTTTCAAATTTTCTACACATAATATATCACATATATTTTTACACGTATAATAATAGAAAATAATAAATAGATAATCCAAGCGAGTTTTACAATGCGTCACATATGTGCGACACCGAGGTTATGGAATGTAACCAGTGCGTCACATATGTGTGACGCTGGGACTGTGGAATGCAACTCGTGCGTCACATATGTGTGACGCGTGGTAGCGGAAGGGTTAAAAATATCTGAACATGTACCTCATATTTTAGAGTGACATACATCTTATCTTTTTTTTTTTATTTTTTTAACTTTGCGTAGGAAATTATCATCTTTTTTTAAATATCTACTTCGTTTAATCTTATTTGACATCGTCGGAAACATAAACATAAATGCGCTATTACAAAAAAAAAAAAAAAAAAATAGGCACATTTCCTTCTTGAATCCAACGATTTAGACACATGAATGTTTTTACAGCTTATATCTATTTTGCTTCTTTCAATGTAAGTACAATATTCAATATAAATAGCTTGCAACAGTCCCATGGCGGATATGAATCAATTGAAATCTGTAAAGTTGGAAATCGGTTAAGCAGTTTTTCAGTTACAAGAGCACAAACAAACATACATGTATATGTATGTACATACCTACGTAATACATGCATACATACGTTAAAGCCAAACATAATACTCTCTTTCTAGCATAGTCGTGTAAAGATAGGACTCCAAACCAGGGATCAAAATAAAAAGTTATTAATAAACCGTTTTTAAACAAATTCTGTTCGAAATTATATGGTTTGTTTGGAAAAATATCTATTCCTGTGGAATTCTCAAGGAAGAAAATATTCTTTAAAAAGTGTTCTCATGGAACAGATATTTTAGGATTTGTATAATAAAAGTTCCATGAAAAGAAGTTATTTTAGAATGTGTATTAAAAAAGGTTCCATAAGATAAATATTCATAAAGATATTCAATCATGATATATATAATTAATAATTTCATAAAGGATATTGTGCAAAAAAGAGAACTTGTCAAGTATAGTACCTAAATAACATGTTTTCATAATTCAAATAAACTGGAAGACATAGTAATTGTATAATATAATATATAGATAATATCTGTATATAAACATCATGTATGTATTTAATAATTCATTTCAAAGAGAAACACAAACAAGCTTTGTACTGTGAATTATCTATTATGTCGTAAATATTACAAATAAATAACATATTCAGAATATCAATTTAACTGTAATAATTATTTAATATTCTTATAATGTTATTCATTACTAATAAATGTTCAGTATTTGTTACAATAATTGAGAACATCTTTAATATTGCTGGACAGAATGTCTGTTCCCGTTATAGATAAATTTTAATTTTTATATTTTATGAGTTCTATTGAAATTCAAACTCTTATTGTGAAGAACTTTTCTTTATTTGTTCACATAGGAACTTACAATATGAGAACCTTCTCTAAAAAAGTTTCACAGTCCGTGTTTTAAATAGAACCTATTAAAAAGTTTCATAACTCTTTCAATCCCTGCTTTAAGCTATACATAAGAAATACTGAGTGCGCGCATGAATGACAGCCGAATTCCAGGTCGCAGCGTAACCTACTTTCTTTTCCTGGAAGTGCGTACCTCGCGCGTAGTAATAGTAAAAAAAAACAACTGGCTCACTGATCAGTGTACGCGTCGCGTGCTTGGGGCAGGTCAGTCGCAACAGTGGAAAAGAGAGATCCGAAAACGCGAGTGGGACAGAGATAGAAGGGTCATTAAAAAATACGAGTCCATTTAAATGACGATATCTCGGGAACGAGAGATCGCGTTGATGTAAATCAAACGGAGTTTTTCAAGGGTAGAATTTTCCGCTTCTAACGAACTGTGGTTGAGTACGATTACGTCACGCAGCGAGGTTTTATCCGCGTGCAAAGGATCGTGATTTTGAATTGAAAAATAACCTTTTTGTGGGAAAAGAAATGTTTGTGGATATGATACATGGTTTTATTGATAATAAGTAATTGATAGTGTATGTTTTTGTGTTGTATATGATATTTGGCGTATTGTAGAGTGGGAAATTGGAGAGGGAAAGAATGTTATGGAAATTTCTAATGCAGTATCTTTTGTTGGATGATAGTGGTATTAATTCACTGATAGTCATATATCTGCCTTATTATTCATTAAAATTAAAATGCACGCATCTCACGATGTCCCTGTGATTTCCAATGGCATCACACAACGGGTGCTTCATTTATTTATATTATTATAATATTTCACTTATTAACCAATAACTGCAGCCCAATTTAGATTGGACGAGTATTTTGAATGTTCTAGAGTGGACCGCAAAGAGCGTAGTTTAGTTCTTAGCAAGATTGATGAGATTATTATTGCAGAAGTTAGAATTCTAGATTATGATTTGCGAGAAACAGGATATTTTGTTCTGTTTTAAATTATTCGTGATTTCATAGTAGAATTTAGTTTCAATTCAAACCGCTGCTATATTAAATCGCTAACGTCTAACGTGATACAGAAATGGTAAACGTGAGATACGAAAAAGCATTGTATCAGGTTTATTTTGTACCTTGTTTGTGATTATGTGCATAACATAGTGCATAAGATAGATTATTAAAGTTTGCTGGAAGTTGGGTGTAGCAAACTATTTGTAAATTCATCTTTGTGCTTACCGAGTTAATATTAATGGAAGAGAAAGTATACGGAACAGTTTATTGGAATTGCAATATGTAAATGTCGCTTCTGGTGTTGGAGATACGGAAACTAATTGTATACACCAAGTAATTTATTAAACAGCTAACTTCTGTGAATGATAATATTTCCGAATTTTCATCACTGTACAAAATCACGCTGTTTTTAAACTTTCTATGATATTCTCAGAACTGAAATCTTACACTAGATTCAATTTAACTTAGCTTGTAACTATTACTTAAAATAAAAATTCGAAAGCTATTCGACGTTTACTACAGTGCTTCAGAGTATAAAAACTATATTTTTATAAATGTATACGAAATTAATCTTTTTATACTATAGGAATAAAACTTATCGTAATTCCTCTAGCTAAATTTACGAGTAAACATTTCTTTATACACTTGTAATTGTATGCAGTGGGTCGGGAAAGTGACCCACTTGTCGACTCCTTTTATGAATCTATTACGTATATTGTACAAAACATTCTGAAATTTCATTAGCATTGCATCGACTCCCACCTACTGTGATTATAATTGGCAAAGTTTTAAACGATTCTAAGAATGTATACGAAAGTTGCAAAACATTTAATAGAACTAAGTCTGTATATGTTGTGCAAAGATCACAAAAATAGTTTAAACAGGCAATCGTCCACGATATTAATTTCAAAATTCAGTGGGACCATTTTTAACACTTATTATATGCTTAAGATGACTACTCATACTGTATATTAATTTTTTACTAAATATAGATTCTCAGTAATTATCTTTCAACCTCTCTATATATCTCCAAATTTGATTCAAATTTTGCTAATATAACCATGTCAATCGCGTTCCATTATAGTGCTAATAAAATATCAAAATGTTTCACGCGCAATTTTCACATAACAATTTTCATGATCGTCGTGTACGAATACTTTTGCGGGCCACCGTATATACATAAATTTTCCTTCAAAAATCAACTTCGATCTGTTTTCCTATTCTATGGAAGAACGAATGGTAGGAAAGCTAAAGGAGGATGAGAATGACGATGAAGAAGCGGCAAGCCGAAATTGTGGCGCAAAGAGGAATACGAATAACGAGATGTTCCGAGGGCAGCATAAATTCATAATGTCGGAGCGCAGGAGTGCCGGCAGATTAGCGAAGCTGACAAGAACAAACGATCCACCGTCCGCTGTTGATACAAGCGTGTAACGACCACACCCCGCGACCAAGCCTTGTCGGAACGAGACATTCGCTATTGATTTATCGCGCGATGTTTTAACCGCGCTGCCGCCTCGCACCGACGAATCTCCTAGCTCTTTTCCAACGAAGATTATCTTACTGGCTGGATAGAAGAAGAATTTAATCGGATTCTGACGTTTGATTTCGATAATTTGAATGCCTGACGCGTACGAAACGCGATCGAGAATCGGAAGAATGAATAAGCGATCAGGGTGGTTGAGTTCTGAAGATGGTGTGGAATATTTGTGTCGGTTAGAGACTGAATCTAATAGAACATGAAAAATATATAACGATAAATTCTGATGAGATTTGAAAGACAGAGATAATTTCGTAAATTTGAATTTTTAAATAACTCAAAACTTGGTCGAGGATACGAGAAGAAGCATGGCGATGAAAGTGTGCGAGCACATGTTTTAAAAACAAGTTTTTCAAAAACAAGCTGCAACAAGTTTTTTTTAGGAAAACTGAAGAAATATAGAATTATTTATTAAAGATATAATATTGGCGACAAGGGCAGGAAATAATAACCAAACATTGTTTTTGTAATTTTACATTCTTAAACCTTGAAATCCTCCTTTGTTAGTTTTCATGTTATGTTGGTTTTAGTCGAAGACTAAATTATTTTGAGCGGTGACATTTTTGAAATTTATGTGCGGTATGTTGTTCATCGTTAACGAGTGGGATTGAAACGTTTAATTACTTTTGGTAATCGAAATATATTAATTTCTATTTCTACTCCAATATTCAATTTTTCTAAGGTATTGTGTATCTTTTTTGTTTCAGGTAAAGGACTATACATTCATAAAAATATTCAACGTTCTTAGATACAGCATAGAAGCTTATTTCTTCAAACTGTGAGTCTAAGTATGTTCGTGACTTCTTAGCGGGGGAAATATAATTTTTAGTATATATACTATTTTGTGACATATTTTTACTGAATTAAATTATAACACGAAAAGCAGTGTCTTATAATACAGGAAAAATCTTCTCAATGGAGGTCATTCTCAATAGAAATGGAATATCAAATCGAGCTCGAGATAAGATTGTAGAGATTTAAAGGCCGAAATTTGCACTAGATACAAGATGCTCTATCTTTTTTTAATTTATTATAAGTCTTACACAAGATCTACAATTACACGACGACGAAATTACTCGGTGGATAGTAAAAAACCAAATGGAATCCTTTATCCACGCATCTTATCTTAAGTTATTGATCTTAACTGCGTTCCGGGAGGCTGATCCGTTTCGAATGTACCATAAACCCCAATAATTCCTTGCTAATACAGCAGGCTATAGAATCCCTCTACTATACAGTGTAGGCCCGTACGCCTAATACATGGACTCAATGCTAGTAGCTTCAGGCGAAGCTGTTTGATCCTTTGAAGCGCGCAAACATTCATCGATCCTTTTATCTTGCAGGTTAGCTCACATTCCTGTTAGGTAAATTCCTGAAGACGTTGGGTCGGACGAGTAAAAGTACCGTGAATATTTTAGATGCAGATTAGCCTCGGTATATTACAAGCTAAAGCTTTTGCATAGGTATTACAGATTTAATATCGGCAATATTGTAACTTTAATTGGTATAATAGATAAACAGATTTTTAATTTTCTTTTTTTATTGAGATTGATTGAAGTAGTTACAATTTAGTGGTGCTTTATATATATATATTATGATTTTTTCTCATTTTAAATGTCTATATTGTTGTGGATATAAATAATAGCGAATCGATTGTTTTTGCACATTGTTTGTTTAATGCATTTCTTTTTCGATTTGTCATTTTAACTGTCAGAAATAAGCAGAATTTAGAAGAGGATAATCCAATAATGGCCATTGTTTATTATTTCTGAAACTGCACTTAGATAGAAATTTCTACGTCTGTTTTCTTTGAAGAAAGAAATTTAGACGACACAACAATTAACTTTTAGATTATTGTATAATGGTGGCTTTCAAATAATGCGATATTTGTTTAAAAAAAAAACCTTTCTTAATTACTGCAATTTTGAAAATAATTACTATTAATAATATCCAGAATATTTTACATATATTTCAAAATAAAACAGAAATATTAACAACACTTTACTATGTTTTAAAGCACTTTCCTTTTTCTTCTCAATTTTTATGGTCTGAGTATGCAAAACAGAATTTTTCTTTTGAGCGTGGAACTTTCTAAAGTAGTAATTCTAAAGTTTCTTTGTCGATGGTAATTTCTATTATAATAGAAACACGTTAAAGGAAACGGTTTTAGATAGCAGATAATTAAACGTAAGAACGAGTGTAATAAGATAGAACATCTGTTTAAACGGTCTTGTTAGCTCGAGGAAAGTATGTAACTGGGGCTTTACACTGACTGACGTTTGTAATAGCAAGTAGTTAACGAACAAACGTACAAGAAGTAAAAATAAAATCGTGAAGGTGTTGGTACATACTAACTCTCAGAAGAGATACACGTAAATGGACAATTAAAGAGACAAAAAATGGTTGAAAATATCTTAATAGGTGTAATATAAATCCTGATAAAATCAGATAGAAGAAGTTACTATTTTGCTGCATTTTATAATTCAGCTTCTTAACTTCTTGAACTAAAAAAAATAATCCATCACACTGTATTAAATTAAATCACCTTATTTATTACTAATCATACCTTTACCCAGACAACTCCTTCAAAACGCAAGAAACCCTCCATATCGCAACATCTATACTTACACCAAATAATTAAAAAGATCCTCCATTACGATACATTGAATTAAACCTTATTCACAAGCAAGTATACATTCATCCAACGAATTCTTCGAAAACAAATCTCAAATCTCAGTTAATTTAAATTTGTAACAATCTAGATATATTCTCAGTCGTTCACATTCAATAGCAACAACTATTTATAGAGCAAGAAATAAAAGATGGGAAAATATTATGTTACACGAAATTCAGTCACATTACTCGCCACAGAATTCCTTCGTAACGCTAGACAACCTATCAAACAAACCTGACAGAAACATTCAAAGCCAACAAAGAGTCACCATATGTATCGTCGTAAAGGACCAGTACCGGATGAAACTTGGACAAGGCTTCTTCGTCATCGGAGAAACCGCGACACATCGTTCCGGCTGACCGCCAATTTCCGCGCTACCACTCTCGATTGCCCGGATAGTCCTTGATCCAGAAGCACCCAAGGTTCCCTAGGGATTCTTTCTTTGTCTCCCAAAAATCCAATCCCAGTAGCTCAATCGTGCCACCTGCTAGCAATAAAGCGAGGAAGCATACCTTTTGTATGTCGAGCCTGAGGTGATCCAATGTCGAGGCCACACCAGAAACGTCCGACGTCAGTGGTTGCCTGTTTCCCTCATAGAAATTCTCTCTGAATTGGTGAATTCATGCTGGAATTAGGTTAGGGGGCCTTATAAAGTCCAAGGGATGACCGACCTTAAAATGGTGGAAACGTTTGAATATTAATCGAGTTAATCTCAATCCCGGTGATACGTGTGCTTGTTCTTCAATTAATCCACAGCTATGAACTGGAATTTTAGAAACGTTATTATGGTTTCTGGGATTTGTCACGAGATTTTTTTTTTTTTTTGAGAAAACTAAGACGAATAGGGAGGAGGATGAAGTTCTTGAGACTGGGAGAAGTATTTTTTTGTTTGAATGTTTTTTTATCTGTTTTTGTGGAGCATGTTTTAAGATGTAATAACTGGTAACTTTAATTCTTGTTACGTAATTTTCCTTTGAGGAAGGCAAGATAAAGAGAAATGGAATTAGTTTAGCAGGGGATGGAACGTTTGAGATTAGGAGGTGTCTCTTTTACGTAAATATTCTTCTTTTGAGTTTCTTGGTAAAAGTTCTATTTAAGATGGAATAATTGGTAACGTTAATTATTCTCGTTGCGTGATTTTTCTTTGACGAAGAAGAAATGAAAAGGAGAAGAGTCGGTTTAGCAGAGAATGACACGCTCCAGGTTAAAAGAATTTTTCTATTACTTGAATATTTTTCTGTTGATTTTCATAGAAAATGTTCAATTTGAATTCTATGTAATAATTGGTGACGTTAATCCTTTTAAGATGAATATTAAGGTCGGGTAAAAGGATAATTTTCATAGAGTAAATTATTCGTAGACAGTATGAATGTTGGGATAATTTGCAGAATAAATTACGAGATCTTCATTAGTGTTCTGACGTACGTTCCCACAGTGTGGAATGAAACGGTCGGTATTTTAATATTATGTAAATGAGGATAAGACGGAAGGTAAATATTATAAAGGGTATGATACTGTGTTCTTTCTTTAACCTGTTAAGCTGAAGTATCATATCCTGGTTGAACTTTATCGAGCGTCGTAGATAGTCGCACTACGAAGAAGATTAATGTACGTAGCTTGAAATTTATACGATATTTTTACGATAATAATATAGAAACGACATTTTTATCTAAATTAAATATCTTTGCAAAATATGCCATAATGGATGGTTCTCATCATTCAAATTTTATTTACCACATTTCGTTCATTATTTTAGAACCGTATTTATTAAATAAGAATCGATCGTTACATCCTTATCTCCTATCTCTCTGGTAAATGTCTAACGAGATCGAAGATTTATAATTAGGCAAATTTTTTTGTGTACCAATGTATCTTGCAAAGAGAGTCTGTAAAAACATTATCATAAAAATAATGTATGATTAAATGAAACTTTAGAATAGATTTTTCAAAACAAAATAGACCACGGAAGAGAACTGACAGAGAGATTTCTAGTACTTTCTTTTATCGCTTCGAGTGTCAGAGAAGTTTTGTAAAAAGACGATACCAGGACTTAGTATGAGCAGTTCAAGAGGAAACTTGTTTCTATATCCTAACATTGTGCTCTCAACGTAATTCGAGGACCAAGGATGAAGAGACGAGAAATATTTACGCTGCTTTCAAACTATAAAGTTAAAGCTAGGGTTCTTTTTCAAAGTAATTTGTTGATGTTTTTGCAACGCTTGAAGACTTCGTTGTAAAATTAAAATAAAAGTTTTGCTTTTATGACATAGAGGGTTTTTTTAAGAACATTAGTGTATCGAAGAGGTTAATTTCTAATATTCCTATGATAGACAGGATTGACATTATGATTATGATAGACATTAATCTATTAGAAGTTTTTCTATAGCACATATCTGTAAACGTATTATTTTTTCACATTGGCTAAGTTTCTCATGTTAAGTATTAAATATATATAATGTAAGTGTACATTGATATCATCCAGTTTTATGGAAATGTGTAGTAGGCTTCGACTGAAAGAAACCGAGAATTCTTACTTCGTGAGAATTTAAGCCTACCTTTATGCAAATTTCTATGTTATTCCCATCGATATGATTCTAGAATGTTTTTCTTATCTTCAAAAGACTATCCAGGTTCTTGAAACTTTCCCCCATTTTCTTTTAGAATTCTTAACCAATCGCAATCTGAATACAATTCTTCAATGTTCCTATTTCCTTCAGTTGTTTGTACGATATTAATTAGGCAGGAAAGCAAAAGAATAGCTGATATTTGTGCTTAACTTATATAAGTACTATATATAAGTATATAAGTACAACTTACCGTTGTACTTGTGATTTAACTTTGTATTTCTTTCTATCATCTTAAAATGAAAAGAGCATTTAAATATAAGTTCGGATTTTATTTTAATAAGAAAGTGAAATTTTCGCTAGAATAAGAAGAAATTACTCTGAAAACAATCTATCGTCAAAATTCTACGCAATCAAGATCTACTGTTCTAAATTTGTACTTAACTTAGCATTCTGTTCTATAATACAAGATAATTTGTATAACTCGAATGATACATCACACGAAGTACAGGCACTTGTATAAACAAAAACAAGCCGTCACACTGTCATTTAACAAAGTCGCTATCAAATTTAAAGGATCGAGGTCTGACCAAAACCCAAAAGCAACGCCTCGTTATCGTCCATCAGCGGTTTCCAAGAGCCTTCCCATGAAACGTGATGTATTTCTTCGGTCAGCATAGAAAAGCCGACTAAGTCGAAAAACAGCAACGAACATTATGGATTTTCTGCTCCCTAAATAACTTCAACATTTGCTCTAGAAAAGATTTTACACAATTAGAAAATAACAAAATTCTCGCTGTTGTCCCATGTGATTATTCGTTGACGGATCAAAGTCTCATATACGTCATCTCGAATTCCAATTTTGTCTCTTTGGATATGCTTGAGACGAACGGCGAACAAAACAGAAAGGAGAAACCGAAAGATGGTGTAGCAGGGGAAAGAAGTGAACTGGATGTGACACGATTGACAATCAGTCATTAAATTATTTCATGGGCGAGAAAACAAGAGAGTAACATACGACTGGTAGACGCAGCTTGGGATTAAACTGTTGCGACCAATGGAATCGTGCATGCGATTGTGTTTGGTGATACTCGCTCGCAGCCTACCCTTCGAGGCTTAATGTTTTATTGGTTTCTCTCTGAAAGCGGCGAAACGGCTGACAATGGGAGATAATTCGGCTGGAACGCTTTGAAAGTTACGCGAAACGGTGGAAGGTAGCATCCACTTGGCAATTCCGTAGTAGAAATTCGGCTATTGGACTAGGATATTAGCGTACTGTGTACTGAAACATGTGAATTTCTACATCCATAGACTTTGTTGGATGATGTAATTATGAATAAAATAATGGGATAGTAAGATTTTTGATACTTTCGAAATTTTAGAATTCTTGCTTTTTTTATATTAACTGGTAAGGTAGAACACTATGTATCATTAATATTGTAATAGGATATTAGAATTCGAAAATATTCTAAATTTGGAAATCTCTAAAAATATTTATTTGTAGAATAAATATTGTCTACTATTGTAGATATTTTAATTCATTAGTTTTTAATACTGTTACTTAGATGTGTTTAAATTAATTGTATTTCGTGATAATTGATTAAATTTTTTATCATTTTTAATCAATAAATATAAAAAATTATATGTTAAGGATAGTATATAGACGAGTTACGTAATTTCCAAAAATTTCCAAGGCGTTTATTAAAAACTCTTAAAGAACTTATCTCAAGTTCAGAAAAGATCGCTTTAGGAATTACGAACTTCCTTAGAACATTTCGGAGTTTCAAAAACTCGTTGAATATTTAAGTATTTAAGGGAACTTAATAGACAAACCATATTTCAAGTTTTCTTTTTTTATTTAATATTTCACATTCACAATTTGTCCAATTTGGACATTTTGTAGAATTTTTTAGCTGTTTAATTATCATGTGGATGGTTACCCCCAATGGGGTACCATCTTCGTGTTTGTTAGGATATATCCTTTATGAAATATTTCAAGTCAACGCACATTTTTAAAAATGATCGAAGAATAAGAACGACTATTTCCTTCGATACAATAATTTTGACGCACAATGAGATTTTATTATGCTATTATTTTAATAATGAGTCTTGTGAAGCTTTTTAGCCGAACGGGAGCCTATTGAAAATGTCCATTTGATATTAATTTATCAAGGCCGTATCGAATTGATTCCGAGCTCAACAGCTGATAATCGCTTTAACAATTGAGATAGGCTAAGCGCATGCGAATTCCCCTTCCTAATTGCTGCATCGCAATAGCCCACTGTCCTACATAATTATACCGAATATCGGATGAAAATACAAGTGTTCGCTCGTGTAGTTCCTCCCTTTCATTTAGGGATCAGAATAATCGACGGATGCAACGTGCCTTTCATTTTAACGTCGAATTAAAATCTTTTTTTACAGTAGATCTTAGGAGTTGATCAGGTTCGTAAAATCTTTTATTGAGTTGTTTATCGATTGAAATATAGGCGAACCTTTATATAGTACTTGAGGTACTCGTTACGTTATAAAATATTGTCTATAAAATTCAATATTTTGTTGCCCAGTTCCTATAGATATGTGGGAAGCAACCTTTTGAGAACAGGAGTCTTACGCGAGATTCGTGTAACATTTCAAGGTTTACTTTTATATATTATGAATTAGTACCGTATTTTTTCAGTTGACATCTAAATTAACCATGTTTCTCAAATGTTACTATCATTCTGCTTTCCTTCGAAGATCGAATTTTCAATTTTCGTGCCACCTTTACACACGTTGCCTTTTAACCTTTTGCCTTATATGCTCGAGTTACATTCTTGAAATGGTTTGTGGTTTCGATCCAATAATGATACGTTTTATATTTTTGCAAAAGATGATGGTGATTCATTATAAAATACGATTTAGAGAATTATTAGCATCATCTAATTATTAAAGACTAGTAACAGTCTTATAGAAACTCAACCAATAACTAATAGTAATTTTCTATTAGAAAGACTCTATAAGACTATTAGTCTCATTAACTATTAGTTTATAGAGATATTAAATGATTTCTAAGATATTGTATCATAGACAGTACACTGTACACTCAAGTACACAAGTCAAACCTGGTTTTCATAAATTTCATTATAATTATTTTCCGTTTCATTATCTATTCATCGTGGCATCCTCACCGACGAAAATCAGATGGTTCCGCTGATCTCTCACCAATCTCTCGTTCCGGAAGACTGGTAGAAAGCCGAATCAGCAACACGTCGAATCAGTTAGCAGGATGCCCAGCCTTGGTAACGCAATTTCTTGCGCGATTTCAAACATTAATATTCAACGTTCAGCGAGTTGACGCGGAGGCGGAGTTGTTCGTGCGTTTCTGCTTAAAATCCAATCGGTCCCACGCGAAATCAATATGGAATGCTGCAACCGACCGCAACCTTTGTGCTCATTATTAAATCCGTAGCAACATGTTACGACGCTCACACACGTGTATACATCAGCAGGCGATCCGTCAGAATCACTCGTTTGATCGAGCTTGTTGCTATCATGGATACCTGTCAGTTCGTCTCTTCGTTTTTCCATTCTGGAGCTAATCTTTTACCATTGGAAAAAACGTAACTTTCGTAATTTGGAAATTGCGCCTGGTAATGGTGAATTCATCTTCAATAGTGGATTTATGTGAATTTTTAGGAAATGCGATATGTTTTATTTGATAGCGATGAATCGGTTCCTAAGGGTAGCGTTTTAAGACGCGTGGTGTATTTCTTCTGGCAGCAACGAATCCGTTTTCAAGGCCGAATACATAAAAGTTTCCAGATACTGCTTATTTTTTTTTTTATAGCAACGAATCGATTTTTAAGGATAGCATAGCAATAGACTCGTAAGAATTTAATAAAAGTACGATGTATTTCGTTTAGTAGCGATGAATTCATTTTCAAGGATAGATTCATACAAATTTTTAAAAGGCGGAATATATCTTATTTGATGTTGATGGATCCATTTTTAAGACTAAATTTTTTGATGAACTTATCATTAAAGTAACTTTTACTTATATAATTTCAGATTATTTATATAATTTAAGTATTATACAATAATAAGTTACTTATAATTATTTTAATTAGAAGTAACAAACCAAATATAAGATTTGAGATTTGAAAAAAAAAATTGTTAGTGAAATACTTCGAATATTTTGATTTGTAGATTGTACAGAATACAATACACTGCACTGAAATTTTGCGAAGCAGCATTTAAAGGCAAACATCAGGGGCATTTCAACCGTGGAATTAGGGATGCTCATTGGCCGAGATTGTTCATCGAAATGAACCAGTGTATCCGACGTTTCAGCAGAAAGATCGAAAGCTTTCAGATTTATCAGCTCACGCTCTGATAATCTGTTTTATCAATAATTCACATTCCGCTTTATTCCATTTTGCAGTTTGTGCTTTTTAAAGCGAGGATCATAGACAAACGTTCCTTTGACACGTTGATGAATTTTATAGCCTATATCATCGTTTGAATTTCTGTTATATATAAATAGAAAATATTCAGAACTTATCAGTTTCCTGCCCACACACATATATATATTATTTTCCTCATCTTTCTTTAACGTATTACTTACTGAAGAATATACGATTAAGAAAATGTTAATTTTTGCACTTCGGTAAAGCTTCATTTTTGATTTTCTTTTTACTAAATCTTTGTCTCTGTAGAAATAGGTGTCACAAATTTTGCTTACCAAATAACTGTATAATGTATGTAGTGAAAACGTTGATAGGCTACTTCAGAAGCTTTTCAGATTTTTTTAAAGCGTAGGACAGTTAATACATTAAGCTTGATTTTAAGTGACCTAGTTTGTTTATGGAGTGTGAAAGAATATGTTTGCGTGTTAGTAATGCTTGAATTTTTATATCTCCATAATAATTAGTTACTTCTATAAAATCTAGACATGGTTTGTTTACACTGTATCAATATTATAGATTGACGCTCCAGATTTTTGAAATTATTTTATCGATTGTTGCATTGAGTAAATTCAATGATAATAGACCATTGTAAACTACTGTGTTTACTAACTGTGCATAACAGACATGCATAAATGTTTTAATGAATTAACGCAAGCTTTCCTATCTAAACACGTTTCTCTAAAATTTCAATGTGTCAAAGAGTAAGTTGAAAAACAACTAAAAACTTTATGATTTAATTGTAAAAAATTACCGAGAGTTTCCAGACAAAGCGTATTAAATTACACATTAATCAAATTCTTTAAAAAATTTTCAAAAATTTGGCCCGTTATTATAGAACCTTGTAGATCGAAGAACATAATTTTCCTATAACCTTGCGAACCGACGACAGCGTTTTCCAACCACCACATTTCAATCTGATACAACCTCACCGTCGAAATAAAAGCAAAAAAAGAAAAAAGGAAGGTAATAAAAAGAAAGAAAATGAAGGAAACAACGAGCACATATTTTTATTTCCGTTTCTTGTGAAACTTATCGAAAGGTTCGAACATATCGTTTCGCCATTGTATTTGTCTGAAGTAAAATATTTATCGTAAAATAGTTTCGTCAAACAATGCATTACCCGTTACACAAAGAGAAAAGTCGTTTGCTGAAAAAAGAAAGGCAAAAAGAGGTGGCTCGTTTTCAGCGGCGACTTTTACCGCATATATACATAACGTATTATTGTATATTCTTATAGTTACATTATATATATGTCGGGTTAAGGTTGGAATTTTGGGCGTTTGATGAACCTTCACTCGAATTTACCATCGCGGGTATAGCTGATATTTATTGGTACAAACGTGGTTATTAGAAGAGGCTACAAGTAACAGCGGCGATCGGATAGTCGAGATGTTGATGACAACGAATTCAGGTTCGATAACGAATCCACTGCCCTTATATATTCTTCTCTCGGGTCAATCTTTGTTTTTAAGAAGAGCTATATAATTATTCCATACCTCTGTCGGGTACACGTCCCTCTCGTGACCGTGGCTACGTTCAGTGACCCGTTATGTCACTTCGAGCCCAAGCCCATCGTCAATAAATCGGATTAGAACATTAAAACTATTTTTTAATTTTATTACTTAAGTGTGGCTATACTAAAAGTTTGGATTAGGGTATTGAGGTTTTTCCCAACATTCCAAAAAAGAAACCCCGATGTCTTTTCATCTCCGACATATATATACATTTATATTATTTAAGTTTAAATTGTTTTCTCGGAGTTACGTGGGCGAATGCGAAAACTATTCTTAACAAACGTGGTTGATAGCACATCTTTAATTACCGTGCCCACGAAGAGGAGGAAACTTCGATTTGATTTTACTGCGAAACGAGAAATTTCGCAACATGAAGTGATGAAATTTTGTTTCGATCTTAATTTAATAATTCCCGTCGCCATTCGGTATTTTCTCTCGTAGAATTATTATCAAAAATTAATTTGGGAAATTTCCACCTTTTTCTAGATACGAAATATACGCAGGAAATAATAACAAATTTCCAAAATTAAAGATTTTGTTATCTGCAACCTTTTTTCTCTCAATTTCTTATTTATTATTATTTAGTGATAATATCACGCATTATTTTTTAGATATTTTCATGTAGATAAATAGATGACTTTAATTCCCTGTCTTTAGACCTTGAAAATGGGGCTGGCACGTGTTGTGCCTACGAAATCGTTATATATATGCATCAATACGATACTTTAAAAACAATTACAGTACTCAGTATTTATTTTTAACGCTTTGTTTAACTGTCGTATTATCTTTATTTTGGATTTATTATGTTTTATCTTTTCAATAATCTTTCGATGTAAAGTACTTTGTAAAGTGTATTGTGGATTTTTAAATTGCAGAATAAATTGAAAAACGCCAATGAATCATTGATAATGAAATTAAAGGTTTAGTTGAAATGGAAATTGGAACGTAAATTAAACAGGGAATTTTCGCATCATTGGGTGATGATACCGCAATGGACCACGAACCGTCGGTCTACCACCGTACAAACGGTTCGAAAATCTGTCGGGAAAACTTATGAAATAGTCAGACCATTTTCACTGCAAACATTGCTTTCACGCATTGTTCTAAGCCCTGAAGTTATTTAAATGGACTTACACTTGCTCTGCTCGGAGTATCATCTAGAAACATTTTCACGATTTAGTAACATTGATTCCATCCAAATGTGAGAAATAAGTTAAAATATGGATAAATTTTCGAATACTGTAGATTATTAAATTTTATTATGCTTAGATATGTTTTAAATACTTTCATTTTTGAATCTAGTAATTTGTTTGCATTTCTAATAGAAAATCCTCATGTATGATCATAAAGCGGCATTAAAATCAACAAAAATTACAAAATTAATTCTTATATAAATTCTTATAAAATTCATAACTACGCTACACGAGAAGCTCCCCTTTTTTTCGAAAAATATGATTTGTCACCTTCATAAACGAAACATACCCAAGCACCTGAAAAACAAACACCTGGTGAAATATCACTTTTGCGCGAACAAAACCTCCAAACGAGACAACAATAAATAATATCTAAAAATAAAGAATCGAGTAAAATTCCTCCGAAAGAACATAGAGAAACGTACTATATTTTACGCAATCGAACGGCGCACAACGAAAGCAATGAATCACATTAAAAAAGGAAGGAAAACAATGTCTCTAAAAATCGCTACTGCTCTGTCATGCGGTAAAAAGCAAAGAGAACGTTTCTTCCTCGGCGATGGAGCTCGTTTTCAGCGAACAAAACAGGGAACGAGCGCGGAACCTCTTGAAAAGAAAAAGCGAAATGGCCACCGTTTTCGCCAGGCTGAAGTAGCCTGGAGTATAAATGAACCGCGCTAACGAGATAATGAATCATGGGAAAGCGATGCAGAAGCATCTTTATTTCGCATTGTCAATGGAATCGTGTGTTTCGAGCGATGGTTCTTCATTTCCTCGGCTGGAAAGGCAAATTGAATTTCGTCCATAAGAGGAATGTCGGTTGAAGAACACACTGCGACGAGTACCGGTTCTCTTCGACCGGAATAAATCGGACAAAAGAAAAGTGAATGAAACAGGCGGGCGGAGGCGAAACAGGAACGAAGGAAAAGAGGAAACGAGAAGAGAGAGAAAGAGGTGGAGATTGCTCGCAAACTGTTCGACGACGTTCGCTGTGTCACTGTGTCCTTATTTTTTTATCTCTGTTTTTCCTATTTCTCGTGTCCTTGACCTCGCAATTTTCCGTTCCAGCGTGATTTGCTTTTCGAATGCCGTGATTGTAAACACAGGGAATATTGACAATGTATGTTGTACTATGAAAATTGTTGACGTGGAAATTTCCACACGTGAAAAGATTGAAATTCGTCGTTTTGGGAAAGCTGAGAGCGCTGATTTTTGTTGATACTAACTGACTATTGTGAGGATGCTTTGCATGCTTATCTCTGGGCGTATGAATGGCCATTATGGTGGTTGTATCGTTGCACACGAATAGATATTATGTTATGCATATGTGCGGCGGAACGGCAGACTTATATACTTTGATAGCAGAATGGTTACTTACATATATGTTATGGGTATATAGGAATGATACGCGATACTATCACTTTTCATTTAGTTCATTTTTGATAACTTAAATAAAGAAATCAATGTATGTTATACTGTAAATTGAATGTATGATATTTTGAAGAAATTAGAGCGTCTAAAGTTTTATTTGAGAGGACGACATTTCATATGGATCAACCTATAGTAAAAATAGATTCTTTCAACTGTAATTATCCTTGTCGAAATGTACACTAGCATGGTCCTTATTTTTTTATTTTCAATTTTTCTACCTCCTATAGTGCCTCCTATAATGACCATCGATGAGAAAATAATATCTACAAAATTTTAGAGTAAGTGGATGAAGGTGGGCATTGATTGCCACGTGAGTTAAAGTTTTCAGACTTTTATGATTTCACGTTAATTTTAAATATTCCATAATTTTAAAGAATGTCACGAAAAAAAGCTTGGAAAGAAATTTTGTTCCCTACAGCTAAGAATAACTCTAATATACACTTACGATTTGCAACATATTAATAATCTAATCCGTCTTATTGAAAGAGTTAACTTATGAAAAGCATAGATTTTATCGGTTCCTTGTAAAATTAAATTCTATAATTTTTTGCGGATATTGGATCGATCGATGTTTTTGCATCGGCGTTGAAACTCTGAAGAAAGTTCTAATAGTTTCGTTAATGTCACACATGTCCTTGTTTACGCGGATAATCGTCGAGTATGGTACTTCAGGCGATTATTGGGAAAGTAATTTTGGGCGAGCTACGGGGCTTGAAGTTGTGGAATAATTCATCGTCGTTTGTGCCTTGAAACGTTTCGGACGAGTGAACTGAGTGGTGGTAATGTATTCAATCGAAAATGGTTGGAATTATCGTAACGTGCGAGAGAACTTATGGTATGAATTAATAGTTAGTAACATTCTTTCTTCTAAAATTTTTCCCTCATTTTTGTGATCATAATTGTTCTTAATACTATCAATTTTTATAATAATTGATATTCTGTCTCTTTTCAGATTTAATTCATATTCGGTTCACCTATTGTTGTAATATCCTTTTATCCTTTAAAGCCATCATAGATCTCCGTTATGATCTTCCTCATTATATGTATTGACTTGGTAATTTTCACCTTAAAATATCGTGCTGTTTAGTTGAAAATACTACTAATTAGAGGAAAGTGCCGTTTAAAACTTCAAAGCACTGACATTTGAATCGTGTTTACGAAAGTTGGCAGATATAAAAGACTCGTAATTGGAAAGTGGATTTGCACTCTAGCCAATTCGTTGGTCAGGAATGTAATGAAATTGGAAATGATGGTCATATACTACTTTTATTATATACGTCTGTTATTTAATAAATTCAATCTTCGTTTCATTCTATGTATCTTATGTAATTTTCGATAAGTTCGACTTGTTGATGAAAAATTCTTCGAATTATATATAATTATAAATAATTTACTTTCAAAATAATTACAAGAAAAATTCAATATCGCAAGACAAGATCGAAATTGAAAATCTGGTTCAAATAAAATATAACTTCCATTCGACAATCCTTATTCTACTGCATTTTTACTCGTATTTATTTATTTATTATTTTTATTCGCGGGATATATCTCTTGGTACAAAAGAAATATAAGAATTTGAAGGAAAAATGTATATACATATGTCGGAGATGAAAGAACACCGGAGCCTTCCCTTTGGAATTTTGGGAAAATCCCGTAACATTGTAATCTAGAATCTACCATAGCTGTAATTAAACAATTGTAATCATCCAGTCCGATTGTAATTGTTTACAATCAATGTTGTTGTCTAATTGTTGCGACAATCAGTCGCCAAACGTAGCCGCGGTCAAGGGACGAACGTTTTGTCTAACAAAGATATGGAGTAATAGTATAGCTCCCCTTAAAATGGAAATAGTTGTAACACTCGACAGTAAACATTCCAACGGTCTCTGTACCGTAGCTCGCCACACGCAGACCCTATTCTTCGAGTAAGATGATTGCCAGATGCCGATGCGTCTCCGCAGTACATGTTCAGCTAGCCTGAGGGCCCGTTATAAATAATTTAGTTAACTAAAGTCCTACAAACAGCTAACAGTCTTTGTCCCAACTACGGGAAGATAGGGGAAACTTACTTTCTCACGAACGGCGCTTCCCGTCAGCAACTTCACCTTGAGGGCGGCTAGCATCTTTTTCTAACCACCGATATGGAGATTGACCAATTAGCAGCAACGCCAATTTCTCTCATCTTCCGAACGAAGGCTTTCCTCGACGAATCCGAGGATCTCGTGTCCTTAGACACACTCCATATAGTTTTTCCTCTGTGACATCATCAGGACGGAAAGTCATTCTCTCTCGCGTTCTCATCGACTAAAGAGTAACGTCTTTACGATCAGTGATTATTTTACGTTTTGCTAACAAAGAGTCAGACTTAGATTTTGTGAGAACGTTCATCTATCATCCCGTTGACCGCGGATTCGTTATCGAACCTGAGGCCATTGTCACTAGTGTCGCGAGTGCCTAATCGCCGTGATTAATTGTCAAGACTGTAACAACCCCATTATTGTAATAAACTACACCTGTGTTGTACCGCATCAATAGCTAATTCCCGTGAAGATTCATTTGACTCCCACAACTCTACTCCCAATGTTAACCCGACACATATATACACATATATCTTTTTTTGTATATGTATTTACATACGCATACAGGCATAATTGTCAAGACTGTAACAACCCCATTATTGTAATAAACTACACCTGTGTTGTACCGCATCAATAGCTAATTCCCGTGAAGATTCATTTGACTCCCACAACTCTACTCCCAATGTTAACCCGACACATATATACACATATATCTTTTTTTGTATATGTATTTACATACGCATACAGGCAAAGAAAAAACAGAGTAAAAAAGATATTAAAGTTAATGATAAGCATAATAATTATAATATATATTCTAATGAGTGCCTTAAAGAAACTCGGAACTGATCAAATAAGTTGATATTGTGGTGAACAGTCTTATCCAACTTTCGACAAGTTAATATAATAATATATAAGCTCTAAACCGTCCCAAATATCACGATCCTTTGATCAAAAAATGCATTATACATTTGTAAATGGACTGTGCATTCTGCAATCTATCCCAACCTCCGTAATTCCACAAAGTCAGTCTTCGCTCCAAAGAAAGATGCATCGAAAAGAATTGCGTTTCGTTCAACGATGCATTTCTCGATGGAGCAGCTTCTTCCATTATTTCACCCCCTTAAAAGATTTCAGCTCGTTATATTTCGAGCGCTCGATCCAATCGGTTCCTTCAGGCACATTACTTTCAAAGGCAATGAAAAAAGAAACGAAACAAAGAAAGAGAAGGAGAAGAGAAAGAAGAAGAAGAGATGCATGTACTTATACTGTTTCACGCTATGGGAGAAAGGCACGGAGAAAGAATAGCAACGCACCCAAACCGGCTGGCAGCGGAAACGGTCGACACATCAAGCATAAAAAGAAGATTAAAAAGGAAACACCCAACAGATCTCACAAAGGACATAACTTAACAAACACGATGATGGTACCCCGCTGGGGGTAGCCACCCACACGTTATATTAGTATATAATATTTTACCAAATGTCCTATTGGACAAATTGTAAAATGTAAATAAATAAATAAAAAAAAAAAACGCTATGGGAGAAAGGAGGAGAAAAATTGTTCTTCTGACCTTGCCTGTTGAAGACAATTTTCAGGACACGAAGCAGCCTCAAAGCTCGTTTTACGGGTCGAATATAAATGCGAAATTTTCACGGCTCGGCGTGGAGAACGGGAAGGAAAATCGAGACTGAGGGGTACGAGATTTACATTCCTTTGCGCGCTTTTATCGTCCCCTCTGCCCCGTTTTCAAAGACTGTCCCGTCGCTTCCGTGAATAAAGATGTTCAATATGGAAAATTTCCAGCCAGATAATAAACCTTGTATGCTACATCTTCCATGTTTTGTACATTATGGTCGTAAGACCATATGTGTTTCCGTACCCTTTTGTATTTTTTAACTCAAACATGTAGTCATGAACAAAATTTAGTGCACAGATAGTGGAAGTATGTAGATATCAAGGAAGTTTAATGAAATTTAATCGGACTAGTACTAATTTTATGTGTGTATGTATATCGATTATTTAATAAGTATCTTAATACGTAAGTATCTTATAAGTAGATTAATATTTACATTTTTGTATAACATCCCTTCAAACACACCATAAACGAATTTCAACGACTATCACAATGTACTGTAAAATCGCACACGTTTCCCCACTTGGCTTGATCGTTATTTTTAACGTTCAAGACTAATGTTGTGGTAGAAAGCACTTGTTTGTCTGTTTAGAGCACCAAGCGAAAAACTAGGGGATATTTTGTTGCATCTTCCAGCATTCGTTTTGCCAGCGGAAATCTTTCAAATGTCGATTTCTAACTGGTAAGCACCGTTCAATCCAACGTAATATTTTCCGGTTACAAGCGGCGAAGAACCTACGAGTTCCTTCGCTTTTTTCGCAATTTCCGCGGGAAAATGGAGTATCGGAGGCGTGAGATTTTGTTTACGAGAATTTTTGCCGAGATATACATATATGTTCTTTCTCTTTCTCTGCGGAAAGATATTGGTGATATTCTTGTTCCTTATTTAATTCAAGTAGCTTGTTTTGTCATTAGTCGAGCAAATCGAACAATCTTGTTCAATATTAAAAAAACATTGTAATTTGCTCCTTCTTGTAACGATTTGATGTTTGAGTTGAATTTTACGTTAGAACTGTTAATGATTACAACATAAATCTCTTGTAACGAAGAAATGCAAACGGAAGTTCTATGAAAAGATGTAGGGTACAAGTATTTCATCAATATATACACTTTAGAAAAATCACTTAAATTCTTGAAAGTGTACTAGTGTAGCAAATTTATCAAATTTTTATGAAAAGTTACGAATTGGTCAAAATGAGCACTTTTGTGATTTTTATGGGTTCAACTACGACTGTGAGTCTAAAGTGAATTTTAGGCAAATAAATAAGGCATAATAAATGTTTAGTTTAGTAATAAACCCACGTTAAGTTTCATATGATACGTCAGTGTTAGATTTCATATAGGTCTCAAATGTCTGTGGTAACAGTATTCCAAAATATCACTTATTTAAAATTTCGAATTTTCAGTTTTAATTGGACTTTTCAGTAGTATGCTATTGCGTTGTCCGATTCAATTGCAATAACATGGATTAACACAGCGAGAAGATGCATTAGCAAGGACCCATCTTGATGTGCATCACACACGGATAAACGTAACGAGCTATTCCTTTGCTAAAGGCCTCCTTTGATTCGGACTAAATGGCATAATGCTTAATTAATTACACTTGTATCTTGGCTGAGTATTGGTAGAGGTCAGTTCGCGAGCTTTACTTCCTCGTTCGATTCGACTAAACATTTATTCACTCGGTAATTGGATCTTTTTATCTTATTGCTGTCGTTATTATTAGAACGAGAGGCATCACGTTGTTACCATTTTATTTATTTTTCTTCAGATTTTAAATGTTATATTATTTTATTTAAATATATGTACATGGAATCATTTACATATCCTTAAACCTGATCCTCTACATGATACCCAGCATTTTATTGATTTTAATAATGAACAGAAAAATTTGTAGAATCTTAATTCGAATAATTTAAAATAATAGATAAAAAGATCTTTAATATTTAACATTTAAAATATTATCTGTGTTTTATACTTAATAAAAATATATGTAATATTTAATACTAAAAAAAACAATAAATACGTGTATTTAATTTTCTATATCTTAATTACATGTACTCCGAAATTCAAAGCAAAGAAAACCTAATTTCCCATAAATTCCACATTCATCATCAAATCATGTTTATATTAACCGACTGAAGGAACATCAACAGAAACCCATTTATACGTACCAAAACTAGTATGAACCAAATGATCACACTTTCATATCCTTCAGTTTGCTCGCACAATGTTCCTTTTCAATGAGATATCGATAATCGAATCGATGGACACGAGCGAAGTCGTACGGTTTCTGGGAATCCTTCGATTTAATTGACCTCGGTTACACAAACGGGCAAGGTAGGTCGACCTTAGACAGAATTTCAACGTTCTGTTCCTGGTTAATTCAATTCTCCTGCGTTCGTGAGTTACATAATCGCAAGCAAGAACGCCAATTCTCTTCATGTTCCTATTGTCGTCACCAACACAAAGACACGTCACACAATACATTAAAATGGTTGTCTGACCGCGAGAAAGTCGTCGGATACTGTACAAATTAATATCATCTGGTGCGTATAACTATTTGGATTACCATTTTCTTCAGGAAATTCGTTTCTCTGTTTTTATTACGAATTTCTACCGAATAATAAAATATTTGAACAATTGCTATTTCTATTATATTTGGATACTAAAAGAAGTTTTAGTTATATACAGAAACATTCAAAATTCGTAGATAAAACAAGTTTCCTTTTTCAGTGAGATGGTGTCGTGTGTTATATATTCATGAATAGAAAATAAGAAACTCTGAGTGTTATACTGTAACTTCCATACACATTTTTAGATTGGTTTCAAATTTGACCAATATCTTAGAATATTTTTCATAACACATGCAATGTATACATACAAATTTTCTGCGATAAGCTTTCACATTTATGCGTTATCCTGTTTAAAGAATCTTTGTAGGTAAATAACATTTTAGTTGAAGATTCAGAATCTTAAGAAAAAATAGAGAAAAGAACAGAAAATTAGGTAATAAAAAATGGCCAAGATTACGACCTTTTCCCACCCAGACAGTCATTTTCAAACATTGCGATCGTCTTGGCTCTTTATAAATCGCGTGGAACCGCTAAAATGAAGATTTCTCGAGAAATTCGACAATGAATAACTCTTTCTTTTTCTCATTTTTCATTCCCATAATGTCGTTCCTCTTCCTTTTTCTGGCTCCCCGATCCTTTTTCTGACAGTCTTTCCATTTCCTGCGTCCTTGCGATTGTTTCTTCTTTCTACCGTGTATTCCACTCTCCTTTTTCATCCTTTGTCTCGAAGCGAAAACTTTAACGATCTCCTAGTATCTGTGCAATCAACGAAAATTATGACCTAACTGCACCTCAGGACTTTAGTCGTCCTTGTAGCGTGATTCGTAATCCTAGAAAGCGCGGTTGCTTCGATATCATCTTTTTTTTTCTCTTTTCCCTTTTCACTATCCAGTTGTATTACATTGCTTCGTCCTTGTCGTTTTTCGTCGTTTTAACTTCGTCGTCATGGTGTCTGATACTACTTTTCGTCGCTATGCCGGGTTACCAGTGAACATCGGATTGTTTTATTGCTGTCTTGATCACTTCGTTTTAGTCTTTAATATTGGTTTTTTGCGTTTCTAGTTCCTCAGGATTCCCTTACGCGAAGTTCGCGTAATTCTCGTCCTCTATTTTTATCGTTTTGTTGTTTTATTCTGTAACACCATATTTTCTAACTTTCTTCTTCGTTTGATTTCATATTTCTCTCTTCTCTTCGAGAATTATTCCTTGTTATTTATTTTTTATTTATTGTACTTTGGAGTACTAGGAGTGAAAATTTTATCTGCATTGAATCTATATCCTTTTCTGTGTCTTATATAACATACTTCTCCAACTATAAATTTTTTTAAACTATAAATTTATTATTTTTACAAACGAATTATACAAGCTTTTTAATCCATTTTGTGCCATATTAGTGCCTTTGTGTCTTGAC
Organism: Bombus vancouverensis nearcticus; assembly: GCF_051014615.1. Lineage (NCBI taxonomy): Eukaryota > Metazoa > Arthropoda > Insecta > Hymenoptera > Apidae > Bombus > Bombus vancouverensis. Next base: position 9,367,500 of record NC_134913.1, on the reverse strand, counting down.
TATACTACCAGTGGGACACATATGTTCCAACTCCCCATTATTGCCACCCTGAGTGCTATAAATATATTACTGCGCAATTATCATTTAATAACCCTACCTAACACACGGGTAATGAAAGATTACGGCAAAATAAAATGATAATCTGGCGAGTAAGAGATTAATTTAAATTTTCATTATCCCAAACATACCTACATTGCCGATTCCTATGCTTTCTATCGATTATGGCGTAAATCTAGAATACTAAGTTTAGTTTATTTTGTTAGAATACTAACTTTCCGTCGAAGATTCTGAGAAACCTCCGTCATTTCAACTGTTCGATTTTTCTGTATCTAACATCTTGTACCTGTATAAAAATTGACAATTTTAAGATGATTTTATAGTTAATGTACTTATCTAAAGTTAAACGAGAGGACGTATATTTGTCACAGCAATGGACGTATCAGGCGTCGTTGAAAGGATCGATGTCAAGGTTAGTCGTTAACGGTCGACCGGCTCTAGTTCCATTAAGTTAGTGTATTTAAGAGATGACATGGGTAGTGGTAGTTCCGCTCGCGATACACCGGCGAAAATTCGCTCAATTTCCGAGCGCACAACCCAGTTCGATTTATGTTCGGGCGCGAGGAACGATTATTGACCCACTTGGCGAATTTTAATGCATGGAAATTCGCATATAATTCAGTTCGCGGGATCCTTCTTGGTGCTGTGGAACACATGCACGTACAGGCCACGGTGGAATGGTTAATCTCATCTTAAAAATCTGATTACACGCGCCTCAACTTTCCAAGCTGCAGCACCAAAGACTGTGAACGTTGTGAATATTTCGTCGTCGAGATTCTAGCGTAGCTCAGGCGAGCGTTGATTAAAGAGGGATGAATCGTTCTGACGAAGATGTTGGATCGTTAAACGAAATATCACTCGGTGTAAATTGCATAGTTCAATCGCGATAGCGTTCTTCGATTCTTTTTTGATCCCTATTTTGTATATCCTCGTCCTGTATAATTTCTTAGTACGAATGTCTTTTGAATTCAATTTTATGGCAAAATCCGTTCTTCTTTAAATTTGTGAATTACTTTGAAAAATTAGAAAGTCGTGACATTTTACACGAATTTTTATTACGTTTCTTATCTTTTCCCAATTTCTAAATGAGATATCGTTTATAGGTATTGCAGATATCCTTCTTGCTTCCCTTACTCCTTTCCAATGTTTCTCTTCTTTCAAGAAAGTTGAATCTTATTTCTTTTTAAGCTTATCATCTTGTTTCTTTTTAATTACTCTCATAAGATTTTATTTAGAGGAAACGGACTGCAATCTTCACTTGACAGTTTCTATTTTATTTGTAACTCCGAATTTGATATATCTGTAATCAATTGATTACTCAATTTATATCGATCTATAATTGATGGAAAAGAGTATTATAATGCTGTACGCATTAAATAGGCTGAAAATTATTACCAGCGTGCAAACTGAAATATTAACTTCACTTAACTACAAATTGAGAGAATTTCCTAAACAGTTAAACGTGCACAATTTCGCACGTTTAGCGATATCAAAGTTTCGCGAGAAGAGGAATTTATGCGGCATGAACTGCTTCGACGGGGTGGATACAACGTCCACGATCCGTATCCCGGTGGAAAACGCTAAATAGCTCGTTAAAGCCCGCGAGTATTCTTCCGAAGCGGCCATATACGATGACCGACTGTCTGCTCCTTCAAATTAACGCGGAGGCACGTTGCCCAGAATGTTGTTTGGCCGGCGAGAATGGAGACAAGGAGGGCATCGTTAGGCCTGACTGAATTACGACGCTGCGGAACAGTGGTATATAGCATGTTTAACTAGCGCTCGATGACGCGCCATGCACATGCGGATGCAGATAAGGGGTTGAAGGCAACTGGAAGCCTCAGATAGGAATGGAATTGTGGAATAGATGGGAAATGTTGGAATTCAGTTGTCGATTTAATTGGAAAAATTGTTATTAATATTATTATTATTTTACGTCTAAATGTCTAGCACCAAAAATTTAACTTTTCACAATTTTGACGTCATCCATTTGAAGCAACTTGGGAGAAAGAATATTTTGACTTAACAGTACATTATAAATAAATCGGAAGATTTATTTGTATAAATGTCGTTTTCAGTATTTAATTTCATCATCCTTTAAACAAACAGCCTTTAAAACAAACCTTTCTACAATAATTTCCCCACATTTGTTTTACATCCATATATATATATTTTTTATATAAATTAATTTATTAATTTAATACAACTAAATTGATGAAAAGGTGGTACAATTTTTTTTAAAGAATATCCATATTTCACAAATTGCTAAATTTATGGACGTAAAATTCGGCATATAAATTCTTCGTTAAAGATAAGCAAACACGAGTTTAACAAGCAAACGAGCGTTTTCGGAAATTCAACCCTTATGGAAGCGAAAAAGGGATATACTTTTTTCTCAAACGATAAGCGTATCTCTACATCCACTAAAGTTAGAGCCATGAAATTCGGTATATGATCTCTCATTAAACGTAAACGCATGTTTGAACGTTTTCTGAAATCCAACTCCTAAAGGGTATTCGATCAAAGAGTAATAAACATAAATTTAAATACTGTGCGGGCGAGGTTGCAGGCGAAAAGCTAGTCTTAATATCATCATTTTATTAGACTCACATAACTATATACGTATGTATTGATTTTCCTTTAAGTCGCACATCCGCATCAGGTGTTTTCATTTTTTTCGTCCCGATTTCCAATTGCGCAGTGCGTCCCAGTTCCATCCAGCTGTATTCGATAATTGCAGGAAAAACGAACTCACCTTCACCCACAGAAAAAACCATAACAAAAAGTTTATAAAAAGGAGAAGCTTCTCCCCTTTCTTTTGTAATCAGACAATTTAGAGACGCTTCCAGGAGAAAAGTCTGGCTTTGTCCCGCGCTTGTTTCCGCCCAGCGTCTATTAGGAGTGGCTGAAAGAAATCGTTGGCCCGAATTCGAAACGCTTTCGGCGTGCCTTTCATTATATCTGCGTCTCTAAAAGACAAGTTCACCGGGGCAAAGGATGCACCACTGACAGGAATATGTGACTACGTGGATTCCAGGTTACTGGGAAGTATAGAGAATATAGTTCCTCTATACTCTATAGACTTCGCGTAATATATACTTTCGTTCGACTTTTTGCGTCGCGTCCGGAGAGCGGTTCCTCTTCGTGTCCAAAGGTTTTCGATTATCGCGACTCCTCTGTAGAATGTACCATCTCTCTGTAATATGCTTTCCCTTTGATACAGGCAGCGGTCGAAACTACGTACCGTCTCTCTGGACTTCCAACCACTTAACTTTTTTATTTTCAAATTTCTGGCCTTTCTATTTGTTTTATTATATCAATGTTTTTTGTTCTTCATTCTTTCATGGAAATTGTTATACGTCGTATGGCATGTACACTACCGTGCATAAGTATTTAGATACTTGGTACAAACCAATCAAAAGATTGATCATTTTCCGTTTCTCTACTGTTAATTCTTTACTTCTTGCCATAACTAGGATCAAATGTTCTATTAAATTGAAATTGAAACGAGGAATATATAGCTGCATCAGTCAAGTTTCATATTTATCTGTAGTAAATAGTTGACACGTCGTAAGGTCTATATAAACGTTTGAAACGTGGTTAGAAACACATATTCGAATAATTCTAAGATTTCAACATTCGACAGATACAATTAAAGTCATTTAGCTTAAACGTTTCCGCGGAAGGAATTTTCATTCACATTCAGTTGTTGCTTTTTTATTTATACTAATTAATATCAACTATTGTTTTTATCGATATTTACTAACTTTATACAATATATAAAATAAATAAGATTAGAAAGGAAAATTGGATTTGAGGGTCCAAAATGTGTAAGTACTTATGCCAGATAGTGTATATTCAATACTTTTTGATAGATTTAAAAGCAAACAGCTTTCTACGAGTATATGATTCTTCATCGGGGATATGAAATTTAGAGATCATAATTCATCGCGTCGGAGAACTAATTTTTTCTCACTTCGTCTCGAACGTTTTGTGAGTTCGGCGTATTCTTGGTGGTTGCTAGTGCTTGATACGAATAAATATTGCAAATGAAATACATGTCAGCGACGAGACTCCACCGTGAGATTGCAGATACTGCGCCCCATCACGCTCTGTAAAACTGAACCACCAGGGAGCGGTACCTTGTTATATAGGGTAGTCCATCACAATCTGATTTTAATTTTTCATATGTTTAATTTATTATTTCTTAATATAAGGACGTGACATTCCTAAATTATTACGATTATACGATTATAGGATATTCGCAATTATTCACAGTCTAATGGTTACTATAGATATTTATAAAAATTCATATATTTACAAATAGAAATATAATTAAGAAGAATAAAAAGATGTTAGGTAGAAAATCGTTTTACCTACTGAATATTGTAGAAAATACCATATTTTGGATATTTATTAATTAATTCAATTTGCCTTGCTCACACAGTTTGCGTTCAGCTCTTGCATTATAGCAAGGAAAGAGAATTTTTTCAGTAAACTTCTTGTTATTAGAGGGTCAAAAGGTCCCCTTTCCTATGGAGTTTTGTGGTAGTACCGTTAGGTTCGGTTTTAATTTTGAAGCGCTCTCGTGTTTGGGAAGAGGGTGAAGGTTGAGAGAAGTTGAACGGTGGCGAGGACTTTTTTGGAAGTTGCGGGAGAACGCGTGCCGACACTTGGGAATTTCTCATTTGCGGGAAGGGCACGAGCTTTTTCTATTGTTAAGGAGAAGAAATTGACTTTCTGCGGGATAATGCGAATTTTGATCTATTGAAGCAATAAAGTGTCTTGGTTAGTCAATAAAAAAAATAGACCGATGATAAACATTAAATTTTTATAATCTTCTTGTGTCTTAAAGTCTTTATACGGCAAAAATGAGAAAAATGTCACAGAGAATTTCTTTTGATTCTTTCTGTGCAACGGAATTTTTCAAATACCATTTTTTATGTGGCTTATCTTCATTCCACGAATCACTTTTTATATCAATTTTTATCATTTTTATTACTGAAGATAGAGATACGTATGAATCTCTCCAAATTGATCTACTCCACTTTTTGTCAGTTTCTCTGTTTCATTCAGTATTATTGAATATTAATATAAACGTACGACATTATTATTAATTGTTATTCAATGCAGTATTTAAAATTAGATGTAATATCTACTCTATGGAATATATTATTCTCTATTATTCAATATAATTTTACTACCTCTCGTATATTACACGTGGATTAAACAAAATCATTATTCACAGTGCAAAGTTTGTATCGATAAATTGTTAGCGGATAGAAATATTCAAACGTTAAACTGTAGTAATGAATATAAAATTGAATAAGTAATTAAAAGTAAGCCATGGATAATAAATATTACGCCGAACCAAGATCTATATAGATCGTCGTCTTTGGAGGATTTGAAAGAACCTGCGTCAGACAGGATGATACAAGAAGATGAGAGCAAATGCTGACGAGGTTCGTAGTATTAACAATAACAGTAACATTCTTTGGCGCAAAGAGGTCGTCGGAAGGAGCAGGAAGCCGGATCCGGATCTTTAATTTCCTGGGCGAATAAAAATCTCTGCTCCTGCTCGAACGACGGAGGGAAGCTGACTGTTGGAAAAGATTGAATGCGAACGCGAAACGAATTCAAGAAAGAGCGAAAGTCTGACGGTGCGAAAAAAACATGATGGAAATTGAATTAATCCGAGCACAGACTGATATCGTAATTGATCGATAGGACTATTGGACTCTCGATTAATTCCCATAGGTAGTTCGGGGAATGAAAATGAATTTTCCAACTTCTTGTTCCTCGCTCTTTAGAATCGTTTTTAAGAATATGTGTAATGTAGAAAGACAGTGGTAAAGTGTGTGAATTAAAAAGAATAGAGAAGATTAAAGGAGCTGAAAAAATTGATATTTGAATTGATTATCAGACGTGTTTCAATACATTTAGGTATATTGCAATATTGGTAAATGTACAATACTCAAATTTTTGGCTTATAGTTAAACTTGAAGTTTTTTTAATGTTGCTAAGAGTACATAGTTACGATTATGGAGTATATTATTAAAATTATTTGTCTTTGATAATTCGATAATTGACAATAACGGTCTAACTTACAACGAATATTTTCTCTTTCTAAAATAGATATTAAACTGAAATCAAATTAATATCAGTTTCAAAAGAAGTACAAATTGATAACTATACTTTTTGATTTCAGAACCTGTTAAATTGTAACATGAAGAGAATTCGATATAAAGTTTTAAGGATTTGATTAAATCCTAACTTTTGTCACAAATACTAATCGATATTGCTTATACCAGGCTATAAAAAATGTTCCAATTAACCCTTCTGCATTGTTTGGATGGTTTTCGATCGAATCGTATTTTTGCGTTGCTGGAAAATTTCTCCTTGGCTGTAAAAAAGGAAGTAACATTATCCCAAGTATTTCTTCACAAGGCAATATGAGTCCTTCTTCTTCCTTCTTTTATTCAATGACCAGGAAAGGGAAAAATTATTCTCAGCGTCTTCTCGCAAGACAATATTAATTCTTTCTCATTTCTCTTCCATTCCAAGATAAAAATACGGGGAAATTATTCTAATCATTCTTCACAAGATAATATTAACCTGTCCATATTTCCTTCAAAATCAGCAAACAAAGAACCACCTCAAACATTATTTCACAACATCGTTTCCATTCCTTTCATTTTCAAAAACAAACGAATAACCATCTTTTTGCCTGATAATACTAAATTTCTTACATTTCTTTTCTCAAAATGCAAATACATGAAAATTAACTCTGCCGTTGTTTACGATACTCTCGCAAGTCAACCCTTCCCTATTCACCCTTAGGTCAAAATCAGCAAACAAGATACCACCTCAGGTATCGTTTTGCAATAAAGCGTCAACACTTAACCATTCCCCTTCCACTTGTAGGTCAAACTGACGACAAAATTATTCCAACCATTTTCTTATAAAGCAACACAAACCCTTTCTCACCTTTTGTCCCTATGAAATAACTTTTGACGAAACGTTCGCCGAAGAAAGTTAATTCCTCTGTTTCCATGCGACCGCTTCGAGATTGCTTTGTAACTTGGCTCTCGTTGCAGGATCGTTCGACCCTAAAGTGTCAGGGCCGCGCTGGGTCCAAGGACACAGCTTCCGCACGTCCTTTTCGTTTGGAGGCGCGTGCACGCGGTAGCACGTGCCGTTGTGCTGTATATGGTTGTGTGTGCAATCGAGGCCGGCTAAATGAATGTTTAACGAACGAACATGGGCTATAATTCACACTGCCAGGTTAAAAAGATGAAGCCTCTGCCACCCGGATAAATGGTACTCGTGCATGTATGTACATTCTCACGGAGCTCGTTAACGTCTTTGAATTCACGGCCGGTTAAATAACCCGAAAGGAAACAATTAGAATCGTTACGGCCGCAGCTAGCTGGTCTTTGCCTTATTCGACTCAAGTGTGGACCTGGAACGTCGCGTATACAGGATGTCACAAAATATGCCGATTCTAGATATCAAAACGATGGAGAAGGTTCAGGCGGCAGAAATGTTATTCGGGGTTTATTTTTCAAGTTATAGACAATGTAGTTTTATGTTGGAAATATGTATACTGATATCTATGGATTAGTTAACAAACTCTTCTCTCAGAAGCTAGATTGATCAACTCTATTTTTCATTAGTTTCTTAATTTCATTACATAAATTCATGATCAATATTTAGTTCTCAAGAAACAGATCACTTACCTATCTCCATAAGTTCATTCATTGTGCTATGACATAAGTAATAGTAAATTCTAAAATAAACCGAGAAAGCAATGCCCGTAACGTCATCACTTTTTTACGCTTTTCAATTTATGGATTTGATCAATGTGGCTTCTGAACGGTTCGTATTACAGTGAAAAACATGAACTATGAGTGGGATAAAGAAAAAGATTCGTCGATCAATACCAGCATATTTGTAGTATAAAATGAAATTGCCCATAATTCTTGTGAAATACCATCTTTGTCCATGAAGTTTTCCCATCATCTTTACGTTTAAAATCAACCTATAAATATTTGCCACATATTTTGTGACACCCTCTATCTGTTTAAACGTCGAGGGTTCGTGTTACTTGTGTGCTGTGGTGAAACGTGCACAGGGTATCTAGAATCTTAGAAAATTCACGTAGACTTGAAGAAAGAAAACGTCGAGGTTTAAAAAGCGGGGCTAAGATTGCTTCATCGACCGCTTTTAATTCCTTTTCCCACCCTTTTCATTTCATACTATGTTCAGATGTTAACTCGTTTCCATACGAAAGACGGGGATCGAGGGATAAACGTCGTTACGTCGTGTAAACAGTTGAGAATGAATTTTTCATTAAAACACGAAAGCTTGATGAACGTGCACCGGCTGAAGGGCGGTGATGAAGGTATCAATACTGTCGATAATTTTATACACGAAACAAATTTAGCTCGACGGAGGCGCCGAGGTCAAGGCCTCGACTATTGCATAACCCATTTTCGACGAACCAACGCCAAAGGCATTGCTTGTTTTACATCGATGAATATTTAAAAGCAGGAAGCGATATTGATAGGGGTAGCCCGACACTTCTGACGATTAATTGTTGGACGAGTGTTATCGCAGTTATCGTGGAATGCACGATGGTTCGAGGGTATTTCGATGGACGACGACGGATTTTAATTTGAAGCTTATCGGTGATGTTTGGTTTGGAAGGATCGTATAAGAAAATTCTGAGAAAGAATGAATAAGCATGGACTTTAATTCTCTACTTGTTAACCAATGTAATGTAAACGCTTGCTTTATTGTTCTCGCTATGTCGGTAAAGTGATCAATAACCCATCCCTGCGCGAAGTTCAAATTTTACGAAACGTTGCGAATTTTCTTTTTTCGTTTCTTCATAAAGTTTTTAAAAATATCTCGCTTCCGGTTCGATGGATATATACAGTTCATTTAAAAACCACTCATTAATCCATATCCAATTCTTTCGCGATGAATTCGCCTAATTCTTAGCTTAAAATATTCTCCCTTGAACACATTGTCCAACTAATGACCAGGACGTATATATCTTGCCTGATGAAATATTATTAATACAAAGGTTAATCCCTCAGTCGGATAAAATCGAGCCGGGTTGAACCGTAAGATAAATATTTGTGGAAGATGGTTCGTACTTTCCTAACGTTTCGTTGAAACGTTCTTGAGAGTTTCAATTATGTATTAAATATTCTCGCAGACTGCCGTAACAAAGCGCCGGGTTAAAAACATCCTGACTCCATTGAACGTTTGTCTCACTCAGAAACTTACAATAACGTGGGTATACGTTTTAAGTTTCATTTTTACATTTTATCGAAAAGGAGACGCACAGAGATTGAAAGCAAATACGTCGCAGAAAACATCACGGAGTACACTAGAATCCTGTTTTCTACGGACTCTTACACCGCTCGTCTCTTCCCTTAAATCTACTTATAAAAGCTTCGACTAACGAGAAAGGTACGGTATCACTCGAAAGGTTAAATGCATATCCATTGCAGCGAAAGAGAGAGTCGAGGAAAAGAAAGAGTTTCGAGTCCTCTAACCCGAAAGAATTATTGTATCTCAAAGAGTCGCGATGATTTCATGGAACTCAACTGCAAAGGGTAGCTGCGCGAAAAAGGGTTACTAGAGAGGGAAAAAAACGATTGCAAAGGGGTTGCACGAGCTTTCTGCACATTCGCCGCTGATGTCAATGACAGTAGTTCTCGATGTATACCATGAATTTCTATTCGAAAGATGTAACGCCGACTCGTTTCGTTTTTTTCAATTCCTTGTGAATTCCAGCCAATAAATATTCACGGACGAATGCTAAAGGAACGATTCGAAGGAGCCAATCTTTTTCCGTACTCTTTTGTAGAAATCAGAGGATTCCTGATGGCCAAGAAGCCTATGAATAAAGGGTATAAATAGAGAAATACTTATTCGTAAATTCAACTAAGGATAATCATATTGTGAAAAGTTTTATTTCTATTGTTTCCTATAATGAAAGATTTTTTTGAAGAATACATTTATGTGTATTTTCATAATGTATACATATATTTCGAAGCAATATAAATGTAAAATGGCTTTGAAATTTTTATTACATGTAGTAATTACCAACTAAATTAAATTGGACGTGGTATAAGAGCTCTCTCTATCTACATATTCGCCATTGCATATTTATAAGAATCTGAGTTTACATAAACGTGCACAGTCTCGTAACAATATTTTTTGTTATTTATTCGAATATTTACGACGAATATTTTTGCCTATTACCTTATTGTTGATTTGTGAAAGTAAAATGATAACAATTGTCTTAAATAATATAAAGTAATAACAAAATAATCATTTGATTGTATTATAATTCTTGCTTTATGGAATAAGATTCCGACATTTCTTTCAATTCTTTTACTTGATATCCAAACATTTTTGACATACTGACATACATACAAATTCATACCATAGAAATAAATATAAATTTATTCAGTTTACTTTAATACGAATAATATTTGCATTTACTGCCATGAGTTACATAACATGTATATATGATTAATTATCTTCAGGCATAAATTAAAGCCCTGTGTTCAATGATCCCTTTGAGTGATGTGATATGATGAATTATAAGTGAAATTTAAATTTATGAATATTTATATACGTATTTTAATATTAAAGAGGAACTGCTGTAATTTCTCGATAACGAAGATAGAACTGATTTCAACGCAATAATTTCTAAATCAAGGAAGATAAAATCTACATTCCAAATAATTATAACCTACGCTTCGTAAATATTTATTCCTAGTTAAAATTACATGATAATGACAATTACTTTTCTTAGTAATCTAGATATCTATGCCACAAAAATATGAAAAATATAAGGGAGAAATTTCTTTGCACAAAAATATTCGAATCAAATTTTCCTGCTCATGTTTTTTTATACTTAATAAAGGGAGAAATTTTTATCAATTTTAATGTCTAATCTAATTTTAATAATGTATGCATATATAGATATTAATAGTAGATAATAATAGATAATAATACTCACTATAATTCAAGGTTCGATAGAACAATTAATTTGGGCCTCATTTAAATTCACAAACTGATTGCCAACTCTACCTAAATCTCAAATATCTCCACTAACCTAAACTTAAAGTTCACGCTAATCTATTTTCTAAGTCAAACTTATACGTCGCCATACGTCAATATTATACACAAACCAAAGTCTCTATATAAGTGTTATTGATTAACTAAATTCTATAATTTTTCGACTAACTGCGACTGAATTTTATACGAAACCATTGGGGATATTCGACGAAAATGTATTCGTATTCTGTATGGAAAAGATTTCGGGACAGCCCGACCAGACACCATGGTTAACAATGTTAGCCAGTGGGTTAGATAGCGGGACTAAACTAAATACTTAGGTCTATTACAACTTGGTCAAAGTTAGATGAGACAGTAAATGGGACAGACAACGCTGTTTCATCTCATCGCTATTCTTGCGACGTTTCCTCCTTCCGTCTGGAGAATTACCCAAAATGTGTATTTTAGATTAGAAGTTTCGGTGAGTGTTTAAACGTGAATAAGCTAGATTATTCGCAAAGAAAAGTTTTCTGGCTCATATGGAATTTCTGTAACTTCTGTTGATTTCTTCGTGTCGTTCAGTTTTTAAACAATCATTTTCAATATTTTAAATTAAATCTACCGTTACCCTCTATTATTCTTCACATTGGAATACCTTCAAATATTCGCAAATGTATTCGCACAACTATGATAAAAAATTGTTACGTCCATATCTTGGTATTTCATTATCACTATAATGAAACGCGATTGTCAAAATTATATTGGCAAAATTTGAATTTAATCTGAAAATATATATGGAAGTTACAAGATATTTTCTGCAAATTTATATTTACCGAAAAAATAACATACAGTGTGAATAGTCACCTTAAGTATATGTCGGAGATGAAAGAACACCGGAACCTTGGAATTTTGGATAATCCCGCAACATTGTAATCTAGACTCTACTATAGCTGTAATTAAACAATTGTAGTTATTCAATCCGATTGTAATTGTTCGAGATTTGTGATAATGAGCTTGGGCTCGAAGCGACGGTCAGTCGCCAAGTGTAACGTCAATTCATATCAGAGACCAGGCCATACACCACGGACAGGATGGCACCCAGATACCTGCATATCCCTGGCGCGCACCCTCAATAGTCTTAAGTGCCTACCAGGGGGCCTTGGCATTTTTATAGTTAAGGTCGTTCGGACCAAGCGAGTATTTCCTGTCGTAAATTCCGTCCCTTGTCCTTAGATACCCCCACCCCTAGCTTTCCTCAGACACAGTATCGTCAGTAAGACTTCACTTATTCTGTATCCTTAGAATAGTCAACATATCTATGTCGGTCTCTACTCTTATAAGTCGCGTACTTAATGTATTGTTGTAACTAAGTCTTACATAACGTGGTTGGAGTGAATTGTGATTTATGTTAATTCAGTGCGTTTTACATTGTGATTGCTGAATTTATAATAAAGGTTGATTAAAACAAAGTTAATAGTTGTGTTACGACTCAACTATATTTTATTTTCACCAACCAACCCAAAAAATTACGTGACACAAGCGTAGCCGCGGTCAAGGGATGAACGCTTTGTCTAGCAAAGGTATGGAGTGATTCTATAGCTCTCCTTAAAAGAAATATTTGTGACGGCACGCGACAGTAAACATTCCAACAGTTTCTGTCCCATGGCTCGCCACACGCAGACCCTATTCTTCGAGCAAGATGTTTGCCAGATGTCGATGCGTCTTCGCAGTACATGTTCAGCTAGCCTGAGGGCCCGTTATAAATCTTAAGATTTAGTTGACCAAATTCCTTCAGACAGACAAACAGTCTTTGTCCCAGCTACGGGAAGATAGGAGAGACATTTTTCAACGAACGGCGTCTCCCACTAGCAACTTTCTCTCGAGGGCAGCTAGCATCCTTTTCTAACCACCGATATGAAGATTGACCAATTAGCAGCAACGCCAGTTTCCCTCACCTTCTGAACGAAGGCTATCCTCGACGAATCCGATGATTTCATGTCCTTAGACACACCCCATCATAGTTTTCCTCTGTGGCATCATCCGGACGAAAAGTCACTTTCTCTTGTGATCTCATCGACGAAAAGAGTAATGCCTTACGATCAGTGCATATTACGTGTTTTCGTAACAGAGAGTCAGACTTAGATTTTGTGAGTACGCGCATTTATCATCCCGTTGACCGCGGATTCGTTACCGAACCTAAGGCCATTGTCACTAGTGTCGTGAGCGCCTAATCGCCGTGGTTGATTGTCAAGTCTGTGGTGTCCATACTTGTGTTAATAAACCATACCTTGTTATACTCTAACGATGGCTACCTTCAATGAAGATTCATCAAATGCCCACAATCCTATTCCCGACGCTACCGTGACATCAGAAGTAGGATCAGGACAGCTTCAAGAGCTGAAAGGGCAGGTCGCTGACATGCGCGAGCTAATTCAGACGCTAATGCAAAGTCCGAGTACGGAATCTATAAAATTAGCATTACCACGTTTTGATCCTGAAAGCGCGGGCTCCGATCCATCCGCGTGGTGTTCATATACTGATATGATTTTGAAGAACTACCCGATACAGGATAGTGAGTTACTTTCTGCTCTAAATCGCGCCCTAAAGGGTTCTGCTGCGCATTGGTTTTTACAAATAGTGCGCAGTGGAAAGTTTAGCTGGCCAACGTTTAAGGAACAATTCCTATCACGTTTTGGTGGAAAGGAGACAGCAGCCTCGGCGTTAATAAAGATATCCAGAGAACCACCGTCGGAGACCGAATCCCTAGGAGCTTATGGTAGTCGCATCCGTTCCATGATACAGACGAAGTTGGGAGATTTAACGATGCCCGAAATATTCAATGCCATCGCCCTTCATATGTTGAGCTCCCGAGACCAACGTTTTCAGCGACTAACACTCGCGAATAATATCAAGACGGAGGATCAATTTCATAATAAAATGAGACTTCTTCCCGACGACGGTCAGCCGATGTCATTGCCAGGAAATTCATCAGCGAACCCCGGAACCAAACAGAGCAGGCCATCAAACCTCCGTTCCAGGTACCACCACCGCGGGAATATCCAAAATTCCAAGACTCCGATGTTCTTTCATCTCCGACATATAGAATAAGTGTTAAAGATGACCCTACCGAATACTGAAACTTATTAATACTTGTACTAAATATCTTATAACTTTCGTATATATTTTCAGAATCGTTTAAAATTTTATCGATATAACCACGGTAGTTGGGTGTGATTATAGTGCTAATGAAATTTCAAAATATTTCGTATAACACATAATATTTTCATGAAAGACGTCGACAAGGATATGAATATTTTCGCGAAACACTGTACCATCTTTTTTTCTTTTTTAATTTTGAAATCCTTTATTCATGAAAGCTGTAGAATACATAAAACATGATAAGAAATTTAACGTTTTGAAATATTTCTAATATCTAAAAACTTTTGTCACGACAATAAATATATCGTTTTCATATAATTTTTTCGTAAGTGGAAAAATATTAAATATAAAATATCATTACGCAATTACATTTTTACGCAGAAAATTATTAAATTGATTTGTTGTTTTTATTACACTGCCTATTTCTTTTTTTTCGGTTGGTTCAGAAAGAATCAATTTCCCGACAGCACCAATTTTGGTGACATTTCAACTGAACAAACTTTCAATTTTCTTGCTAACTGATCGAGTTTGTTGATCGCACAAACAATAACAGAGAAACGTTCAATAGAATACCAAACGTACTTCTGAGAATTTCATCGGGTGGCTAGCTAGCTTTGATTTATTGGACGCAATTATTCCAACGCTGAAACTGCGTTATTTGGTTGTATTCAGCATTAATCGATCTAAAAATCTCTCTATTTCTGGTATTCCTGAGTCTGATTGTTAGTGTCAATGCACACTGCAATAAACAAACAGTATGAAACGATGCAATTTCCACAATTTCTTCTGAGTTTATTCTATCCAAACATTTTTCTATGATATTTCACGATTGAATTATACCTTGCATGCATTAAAATTATATCCTACTATTTTATTTGATAATTGTTGAAAAATTTTAAATTCGTTAATTATGATGAAATATCAAATTAAACATACCTACAGCTTGTAATTCATACTTAATAGAATTTCCACAAAACGTTCAACGGTCTTAAAAAATGGTCCTACCTCATCCAATCAATTGTTCCAAAAAAAGAAACTCCCCCTCAAAAAAGAAGAAAAACTATACGAATGGAGAATAAAAAAAAATGGAAAGGGAATAGTTTAATGGGAGACCAGAAAGGCAAATCGAGTAACTGGAATGAATCTCTATCAACTACCACTAAATCTGCTGGTCGGAGATACGACGAAAAAACGGTTCTACAAATTCGGTAACGAGCAATCGGTGCTCGCTCGTACATCAGATCGTTGGTGATTGTTCACGTGGTGCGGCACGCATCTGGGCGCGAACTCGAGGAAGTGGATCGGTTCCAACGGCTACCAATTAATTGCCAGGATGCTGCGGTCGGGAACGGTGATTTACGTAACGGCCGCTTGTTCGACTGACTCCTCGCGCGAAACATTTACATTCGTTGCCCTTAAATTCGAACGAAATTGCGGCTGTCCTGCGGTTGGATGCGTTTAATTAGATCTCATCGCAAAGTAACAGAGTTTCAATAATATAGGTCAACCGATCTGTTCATCACTCGAACGTACGTCGTTCCAACTAACCGTTTTCGGCACGGAAAATGTCTTCGACGTGCTTCATTCTTTCGTTCTTTCTTTTTATAATTGTTAATAAAGATAATTTGTCATCGTAAAGTTTATGATAGGGAGGAGAATATTTACTATTTTCAAGAGATTGAATATTTTAGTATTAATTGCTATATATTTCTACGGTTATATTATCATATATTATCTTTATTGTAATTTGTATTCTTGTAGGTGGACAACAATTTTTTAGAATAACTGTTACTTTTGCTCACTAATAGTAAGCGTTCAAAT
The DNA here is from genome assembly GCF_051014615.1 of Bombus vancouverensis nearcticus. Classification (NCBI taxonomy): domain Eukaryota; kingdom Metazoa; phylum Arthropoda; class Insecta; order Hymenoptera; family Apidae; genus Bombus; species Bombus vancouverensis. The sequence continues at coordinate 9,351,378 of NC_134913.1, read as the reverse complement.
AATTTCGAGAGCCAGTATATATCCTTGTGCATATATTTTATTTCAATTCGAAGATTTTTAAGCATTAAAAATATAAATATTTTTTGTCGTCCTCGATTTAAAAGGAAGAAGATTCGTACATTGCATCTTCATTTCCACGATCGATGTTTTACGAAAAAGTCACAAATCAAGGAAATCTGAAATCGTGTAAAAAGTTCACCGAATCGTGTAAGAGTTATCTTCTAAAAAGCATAGAAAATCATTGTCCCCATCCATTGCAGCGATCGCCCGTATATACATCGCATTTATCGGTCTGTTTACGTTCGAAACGATTAGCGAATCGAAAACTGCCCGTATGCAATTATTGCGTGTACCGTCGTCGTCATGCTAGCAAACGATTCCATGCTATACCAGAATTAAAGAAAAAATAATTGCATTATGTGTATTTCATATTTACTTTTATCATGATCTTTTTGTTTTTATACGATACTTTATTCATTTGAATTTTATATGTTGTATTTTTATTATTCAACAATTATTTAATAGTAATTTACAATCATTTAATGTTATTTTTACAATTAAATAGGCTTAAGTTAATTAAAAAGGATAATCTAAATGAGAATATAAAAATAATTTTATGTAATAATTATGAAGGTATGTGCGTGCGTACCTTTCTCTAAGGTCTAACATAAAACTCATTCGTACTTTCTGAAATACCTTTAAGGGTGCCCTCAGACAATCAATAATATCGGCAATATTTCAATGTTCTCAAAGAGGATACTGTATTGACAATGGACGATATTGTATTGACAATAAATGTTGATCTTTTTAGTTAAAAACCTTGAAATATTGACAATATATATGTCGGAGATGAAAGGACACCGGAGCCTTCCCTTCGGAACTTCGGGAAAATCCGTAAAATTGTAATTAAAGCTTACAGTTGTAATTAAACAATTTGCCGTCATTCTGCCCAATTGTACTTGTTTGCGATTTGTGATAATAAATTTGGGCTCAAGGCGACTATCAGCCGCCGAACGTAGCCGCGGTCAACGGGACGGACGCTTCATCTAATAAAGGTATGGAGCGATAGTATGACTCTCATTGAAAGAAATACCCATAGAGGTACCTGACAGTAAAACATTCCAACGGTTCCTTCGGACAATGAATACCAGATGTTGAGGTACCTACACGGCACAAGTGCACAAGTGAGGTTTTTGGTAATTAAGATTGTTCAAACGGACAGGCAGCCTTTGTCCCAAATTGACTAATTGACAGCAACGTCAATTTCCCTATCTTTCGGAACGAGGGCTATACTCGACGAATCCGATGATCTCGTGTCCTTAGACACACCCCATCATAGTTTTCCTCGGTGGTATCATCGGGACGAAAATTCATTCTTTCTTGCGATCTCATCGACAAAGAGAGTAGCGCCTTACGATTTGTGAGTATTGTGTGAGCAAGTATATTTATCCTCCCGTTGACCGTGGATTCGTTATCGAACCGAAGACCAACGTCATTATTATCGCAAGTGCCCAACCACCGCGGTTGATTGTCGAATCGGTAGTATCCATACTCGTATTACCAGGCCGTACCTTCGTTATAACCCAGCGATGGCCCATTCCAATGAAGATCTAGCAAACGCCCACAACTCTATTCCTGACGCTTCTCCGACATATATTAATAGTCTGAGGACACCCCAAGAATAAACGAAATAAGAACAAAATGTAATTATAACAGAATTCGCTACACGAAAGTTAAATTTTAAGTTAAATCGTATAAAATTAAACACAATAGGGTAATTAATTAAATTATCCTCTAGAATGGAGCATATTGCATGTATTATTTTAAAAATTCTTTCTCTTTGTAAATAAAAATTTCTTAGATCTACTCTCTTAATTACTAATTATTAACTTGGATAATACATATTGCTGTTCCGAAACTAAATAGTTAACGCTTCCAACTAAAGTTCATCGAACATTTAACTTTCCACCAAGACCTTAGTACCATCACTTTCAATCAATATGTGTCCTATCAAATTTCCCTTTCAATATCGAAGGGTATTCATCTTCCGCAGCCTCTAAAATCTTACTATAAAACTTTTTCTAATCTATCATCATCTTTACAAATGGGTTGATGGATATAAAGTGTCATTTCTTTGCAGTTTGAATTTTATGGGTAAATATAAATATCACCCATTAAATTTTATTAATTTATTTGAAAATTTGCTACAAAACACATACATTAAGAGCTAAAACGGTTTATAATAAAAATATCAAAATTTCGTTGTATTGACTGTTATAAATAATTTGTGAAATTTTTATGTATTAGAAAAAAATGCCGTGGGAGTCAGAAATTTAAACTTAATCTTTTGGGAAGTTAAATATATCTCCTATTTCACCTACGCAATTTTTAATGCATAAATTTAAAGAGAAACTGTGACAATTCCATTCCGAAAATTTTTCCATTCTTAAACTGGCAATTTTCTTATAAATCTATAATAACGAACCAAATTAGTCGCTGTATAAATTACAATGAATTACAGGAAAATTATAATACTTTTAACTAGATTATATGCCCAATTTTTATCGAAAGAAATATTTCACATGTACCATCCTAATATTAACAACGTAAGGTAAAAGGAAAAATATTTCATATTTTCCTCTCGCTATTTTTCAACTATTTAATCGGCGACAGCTCGGACAATCTTTCTTTCGAGGACGAAGAAGGAAAGGTTGTTCCCTCGTCACGTGCAGTTCTATGAAAGCGTTCGCTCGTGAAAGTCCCGGTCGAGGCCGCTGTTCCTGAAACGGCCGAGGACGATGGAGTGGAAACACGTTTCCTCTCGACGATCGAGAGGACGCCTCCACATCGAGAGTTCGACGCGTCCGATCGCGTTTCCGGAAGTCGAATGCTTTTGTTCCTCTGGTCGCGCTTCTCTAGAGGTTAATTCGATATAGAGACCGCTGTCCACTTGTCCCTTTTCGCTCTCTTCAACTAGAATAGAGTTGATGTGATCGCGAAAAATGGCTCGAGAAATAGAGCTGTCGTTGATTGATCCTTCATCCAACGAATTGAACTTTGATAAATGCAGGAGAATAGATGGAGATCATAATACGTTTTTATGACTTACCATTTTGTAGTATTTAATATTTTAAACTGTAGAAAATATTGTTCTTTCGCTTTTAAACTTTAATAAAAAGTTTTTTGAAATAAAGGAAATAAAAGAGGATTATGATATGAAATGGTGATTGTATTATATAGAGTCATTGATAAGCATTGTACGATTTTTTCACACCTTTTAAAAATCTAAAATGGTGTGAACGTTAGCTTTCGAATTAAAGGACCTAATTTCATCCGTGGGATACGAACATACGATATATAGATTTGTAGATTTATTAGAAATTTGAAAAAGGTTTGTAAAAATTAGTAACAACGACAAGGAATTATCTTTTACACATAGGATTTCAAAATTGTGAATTTCTCTAACGTATTGTGTATTTTCTGTTTCAGGTAAGAATTCACGAATTCCCGAAAGTATTCAATATGTTTGAGGATGGAAGAATAAAAGTACGGATTCCATAAATCGTAAGTTATGAAGAATTAAAGACCGTCCTTCTCAAAACCGAAATAAGAATCAAATTTGAGAAAAGTTACTTCCAATGTGCGTCTGCGAAGGGTTGAAACGACATTTCTCAAAACCACAATCAAATTGAAAAAAGAGGAGGAAAGTTTCAAGTACCGAATCATTCGTTCAACCCTTTTGTAACCTTCACACGTCTTCATCGTTTCAGAAAAATTTGTCCATGGAACCTTCGTCCTTCGTAACCCTTCGCGATGAGAAATCGATACTTATTACGTTCCACGGAGATGCCTCGTGAATCAGTCGACCACGTGGAAAAATATCCGTCTGGGTGGTCGTAAACGTTCGTCCGTGAACTGTGTATCGAGCCACGCCAACAGCGTATATATGAAATTTATTTCTTGATTCGTGATGTGCCCCTGGGAAAGCTGGTGGTTCGTCCGTAAAACAGGTTGCCATAGCTACACACGGTTACGGGTGCCTTGAACCTTCGTATGAATCGTCTTCCTCCGTTTACAAAGCCTCTCGTCATGTTTTTAGCCTTGTAATTCCAATTCCTGGCCATTCTAAAGCCGTTTCGTCGATAGATTGAGGGTTAGTTTCTCTGTCCATCGACGAAATCCGGAGGTAGTCAATAGAAATCACCGTCTTGTGTCGTGTCAATAACCCAGCGAATGCTGTTATTTTAAAACATGTTCCAATGTCTGGCTAGAAGTCAATGTCAATGTTTTATCAGACGATGAATTTATTGGGAGATTATTGCTAGTGATATAAAATTATCTATAAGCATTAAATATAGAAATGAATTTCTTCCGAATTTTGAGTACAGTCGAACTTTTATTTCGAAGAAATCAAAACAGATAAGTCATCAAAATAATTTCCATTATTGTTTATGACTTTTTGCCTAGCAGTTTACGAATACCATCGTGATAGAATAGAATAATACGAAATTTATTGTGTTTAGATCTAATCAATCAATATGCAAATACTGTATATGCTAATGATGCTAGATACGAATAGTAAATATTTTTAGCTACTGTATGTACCTGGGTAATTAGATTTAGAACATCATAAAAAACATTCAATTGATCAGAGTCTGACTGCCAAAAGAAGCTCAAGCATCATACCCTTAAAATCTCCACTTCATTACATAGGTGTGATGTCAAATTTCTTAAGAATTTCAGTAGGTGTAGTCGTTACTATACGTTTTTCATTACTAACCATTTTGTACCTACATGTACTACATATGTAAATCAAACTCAAACGTACTACAACTTTGGGAAATTGATTTCAAGTAGTACTTCATCCCCATGCGAACTTCAATGTCACAATTTCATTACTTACTTGGCTCTCCACGTTTCCGAGATTTCCGTCTCGAGTAGATCTGCTGAAGGTTTGCTCAGGTGAACGCGAATAAATCGATGGCCGTATGCAAATATCGTCGTGTGAATATCACCGGGAGGCTTCTCGCGTATGCAAAGGAGAGCCTGGGCCATTTTCACGGCGGAACTTCCCACGGATGAGCTGGTCACAAATATGAATAATTTTCGTGAACCATGGTTGGAACAACGCGGAAGAAGTGATTCAGGATAAAAGTCGCGGATACATTTCCTTTTTACGCGATCTTCGTTGCGATCGAGTTGAATGCTTGACTTTCGTGATATTTCAATTGATGATTCTTAGGATTACGCGGAAATTTGCGAAAAAAAACCGAGAATTTTTAACTATTATTTTTTAAAGTAATCGTTGGGTGATATTCTTCTTCTTGTTATTTGTTTATTCATAGTCGCATCAACCAGATTATTAGCCACGACTGGATAATATTTGTATTCTGTTAGACGTGGAAAAGCATGTGTTTGTTTTAAAATATTAAAATTTTTCGAAGTTGACGTTTAATCAATGTTTTGTAATATTTTATAAAAATGTGGCTGGATTTTTAATTTGTATTTTGATATATTAAGGCCTTGCATGGGCAATTTTTTATTAATTGGGGAATGTGCTGAACCCTTTTATGTTTTTTGATATTAATTAGGTATTAAAATTTCTAATTGTTACAACAATACTCCAATTATTCAAAGATCGTAATAATTACTGTAACTTGTAGTTTACAGAAATGTAGGTAAATAATTATCGTAATAATTAATGTAACAGTTTGTAACTTTTCTTCGTACAAGGAAGCTGGAGCTCAAAAAGGACACTATAGCTAAAAGGATATTCGAAGAACAGCGGGTCAGCCAAAATAAACATCCCGCTTTGTAGTGGCCATTTTGTTCTGAGGTAACATGGTTTCTCAACTTTAATAAGCTGAAAACCTGAATATATCGCCCACGCAACCACTTGTGCCTTAGATGAATTTTTTCGTACGATGCCGTGGTTACACTTTATAATCTCCGTCTTCAACGGAATTTCGTGAAAATGAGCCGGCCAGACAATTTTCTTTGAGGATAAAAAAACGAAAAGAAGAAAATATCCATCATAATTTTTTTTAGAAAAATTATTACAGGCTTAATCACAATTATTATCTTTGTCATATTATTCTTATCAGTATTTATATTTGAATATTCTAAGAAAATACTTCGAACGTAATACATTTTCGGTTTATTTATTACGGTCAACTCGTTAAAAATTCTTCTAATTGCAATGTTTATTAAAATAGAAAGAAAACAGTTTTTAAAAAGAGGAATATGTTAAAAAATCGACAAAACGAATCAAATCTTTCGCTTACATCAGCTTTAGGAAAATAATTACCAAAGAAATTACGTTTCCCAATGGACAGCATTTGTAGATCGTAATTTGACGACTAACGATTTTTTAGCAAAGACCTTCAATTACGGATGGATCGTCGCTGAAGAATCCAATTAGTATCCGAATTGGTATCTCGCGAGACAAAAGCCAGGGCCGTTCGCTATTGAAAAGAACTTGAGTTATAAATGGTGGATAACTTCCTTTTATTGCGTGACCGCTTATAATATTTGATTTCGAAACGTAGATATGAGAAGGAAGAAACACTCGGAGACTGTGGATCCAACAAAAGGTTTCGTTACTTCGTAAAACAATCGTTTCTTGAAAACTGATACCAATAATAAAATACTTGTACTAATTGTGCTATATGATATAGACATAAAATGTCGTTGCTATATATGATATAAGTCATAAATCGAATGATTCGAAATGGAACATATACCCGTATCAACTTCATATACTTTTGTATATCAGTGTATTTAAAAACTGTGGCTGTATCTATGTTTTAGTTACATTCTACATTTTAACATACATTAAACAATGCATTTTCTCATTTTCTCCGAGAAAGTATCGAGGTGCTTACATATGCCTTAAACGTATCTATTATTGTAGTTCAAAAGTTATTACAATTTGAATTTTATTTTTTGACAATTTTAATTTTAGTATACACTATAACAAGTATTAAAATGATTCTTCATCACATTTTCGTTTTCTTCACGTTTTGTTCACGTCGCTTATCATGTGGATTGTGTCCGATAATTGATTTCATAACAGAGACGAGTCATCGTCTGACTAGCGACGTTCCTTTTCTACTGCGACTACCGACCATTCGCCTGGCGTTTGCCGTTATATAGTAATATGGAATTATATCATATACTATTTATATATATCACATATTAATATTCTATTTGTGATTTAGTAAATAGTTTTATAATTAAAATAAAAGTGTTGATGGATTGTGTATTTTTATTATATATTTTCAAAGGAAAGATCGAAGTTGTAAAGATTCAGGAATTTGCTATTAGGGTTCTCTGGAAAGTATCGTTTCACTCTAAGGAGAATAGGGAACATGAATTGGAGCATGAATTCTAACCTCCGAACCGAATCCTGATGCCAATATATCGACGCACTAACTTGTGTGCTACGTGTTCTAGTACACTGGGTGACTCTTATGTTTATAGGAAATGTAATTGACAATTTCTGAATCAATTTATTTCATTGTTGATGTTTCTTCTTTCTTATGTGAATTATTTAAGAAATACAGTATATTATATTCAAACATTCTAGGATAAAGTTTCTCGTTTAACGGAAAACATGTTGAACTACTAATTACCAATTCCAGGATTACGAATTAGAAGTGAAGCTGAAGGTTTTAATAAATTAAATAATTTGAAAGCAAAGAATGAGAAAACAAAATCTACATTTAATATCCAGACTACACTTTATCTAATATTTGATATTGCTTGATTTATCTTGAATAATAAATGACATAAAATTGTATATACGACAACTCTATCCCTGGAATTTTTTAATTCTAGCTTTGATAATTCTTATAAATATGCAATAATAAAACTAGTCGATCATTACTGTAAAGTGGATTAAATCGTGTAGAAATTACTTTAATTAAATATACAATATTTTAGAGAAATTAACACAAATTTTTATTTAAAAAGAACACTCAAATCCAATATATGTGTATTAACAAATACAAAGATCGCGAGAATTCTTACTCTGAAACAAAATTTCCAGTCATCCTATGTATGTGTATTAACCAAACAATTCGTTGGCAACAGAACGATTCTGTCTCCTTTCATCAGTAGCTGGTCTCCGACACGAATAAGGGTGGGGTCTCATCTAGCGAAATCGATGCAGGGACCATCGTGAAACGCCCCAAAAGCGACATCGAATCCAAAAACAGGGTCAAGGCTTCATGGGAATCTACAGGACCCACGAACTCAAATTCTCCCTCGAGGAATGTTTGCATTTGCCTCGACCTGTTAGTAGAATTTCGAGCCCAACAACGTTCCTTCCATATCTTTTTTTGGTCCCTTTATACCGCCTCTTGTTGATTATTTACTTCTCTTTTTTATTTTTACTATTTCCAATACAATTTATTCTAATCTTGAATGAATTCAATGGATAAATTTTATTATATGATGAATTTATTATATATATAACGAATAAAAACGAATTTAGTGCTATCGACATAAAATCTTTCTTGGCAAATGTTCTTTGGTTCCTAAGAATAGCTCGTTAGCTTTTGCTGAAGTGAAATATCGACGGATAAGTTTACCAAACCCTGGTTTAGTTTATTCACCTTCGTGAGTTGTAGTCTATTGACACTCCAGTTGCCGCGACAGAAGTTTTGGTAGCGTGCAAGTTGCATCTAGCTAGTTGTTAATTTAATCATGGCAGCGAGTAGGTAGGTGGTGGTTTTTAATTTGACCACATCGCGACCGTTATATACTGAAATGCCTCGAACACCTACGCCAAGTTTCTAATAATTACGCACACCTACATGTGCGAATATTGTACTTTTTTTGCACGTTAATTGTCACTGTTGACTTTTATTAACGTTCAAGTTTGCCAAAGAATTTTTCATAAAAATTTCTTATGAAAATATATGGATAGTACTTAGAAGTTATCAGTTTTGTTTACAGTGAGTTACAGAAAATCTAGATGTACTCATCGAATTTTAATTTATCAAAAAATGTTCATTATGAATACTCAGTAGCAAAGGATTATTAATTCTGTTAAATTTAGGAAGCTTTGACAAAAATCATAAAAAGGAATTTCTATCGACATTAATGGCAAAAAACTAAAACTCGTAAAATATTTTTAACACTTTATTATCGCTTTTTTAATCGTATGGTACTGTGTAGAGACTTGAAATAGAATTTCTTTCACGTACGATAAAAACAGAGTGGTGAAGGATAGAAAAAAGAAGATAAGAAGATAGGAATAGGTTTTGCTCGAGATTGTAAGTAATTTGTGACAACATACACGTTCCACGTAATTAGCCTGTGCTAATCGAAACGGTTATTTATAACCGGACACCATTACGCCGGAAAATACAGTCGGTGCAAACGGAAATCATGGTAAACAAATGTCAATCGTCATCGAGTCATAGTATAGTTAGCTCATAATTTATGTATATTCAGGAAAAACAAATCAAACGCAGTAATATCGTTTACATTGTCAAGATACGTATCGATGCAGCTAAAATCAATCAATTTATACGACCGTAATTTCATGGGAATGTGCGAATGTTCCAACACAATTACTAATTCGTCGAGTACTATATACACTCCAAGTTTACTTACAAATATTATGTTCTTTACATTATAAATTTGTTTGTCAGTAAAATACTGAATATATATATATATATATATATATATATATATATATATATATATATATATATATATTTGAAGATTTCTTTTTATTATAATTCAGAAAAATATTATCACACCAGTCGCATGATGATTTCAAATCTGCATTTTGCTCCGATTTTCTTCCTTGCTTTTCTCTAAAAATAAAATTTTGTCCTAAATTCTGTGTGTTTGATTGGAACTAAATAATAGAAGATTTTTCTCATATAATAATTTACTAACTAAATTGACAAATGTAGGTTCATAGATTTCTATGCACAAACATTTTTCCCAGTTTTCCAATTTATCATTAATACTTCTATAACATGATACCACCAACTACTACTTTAAATCAATCGAATTTCCAGATACGCAATTATAAGAAAACACAAAGACCTATATAAATCACTGTGAACGTTCTAACACCACTGTAAAAATCTTCCAACCACGCAGAATCCATAAACAATACACGAACAAACTTCCTTCCCCCGCAAATCCTCGGTACTTCTCATTCTTTCGTTTTTTCCTCTCAGCGCTAAGCCACGGATGCTTTTTCCGCCGTCCATTTTTATAAACCGATTTTTCCTTTGCCCATCCCATGCGATTCACAATGCAACGTGTCAAGGACAAACGAGTCGAAGTTGAAGAAAGAACAAAGTTTCCCACGGGCTCGAACCAAAGCAAAGGGGCTGGAAATTCGCGAAGAAGTCTTCTTTATTTTCTCTTTTATTTTTATTTTGCTTTTCTTGTTTTTCTTTCTTCTTAATGCTTCCTTCTGTTGCAAGAAGTTTCAAGTGTTCGAAGGATTAAAGCGATAGAATTTCCCTCAGACGCGATAACTTACATATTGTATGTCTGACCATTGAACGTAACATAACGAAAGAAAAGGTGGACGTTCGAGGACACATGTCCGTTCCAGTGGAACGAATGGCCCGATAAAAATGTTCCTCTGAAAGCCGTTTGCATATCGAATTTTACATCGATGTCGACGTTCGACGGATCTCTGAGTCGGTCAAGGTCCTGAGAACGAACGAAGATCCGCTGGATCTGGCATAGGTTTCTTTTACCAGCGGGAAATCGTAGATTCTACAGTTTCGCTGTCAGTGAAAGTTAATAATTTATATTGACTTTCTTAAATAGTTTTCTTCTTAATTTTTTTTATTTTGGGGAGGGTGCTGCATAAAATTTTCTAATGAAGCTATGTATGCATTCATTTATTCATTTAATTACAACTAAATCTTTATAAATTATGTTAAATCCGATAAACATATTAAAATTGTTACGTTCGGCGACACTCTACCTAGACCAGGCCACCGCGGGCAGGATGGCAACCAGATGTCCGCACGTCCTTACTGCGTACCCTCAATACTCTCAAGCACCTACCATAAATCTCAGGAATTTTCTAGCTAAGATCCTTCAGACCGAACAAACATCTCTTCACTAAATCGTTTTCTAAAGGTTTATTGTTACTACAGGAAAGTTAGTTTTCTCACATATGATGCTTCCCACTAGCAAATCTCTCTCGGGGGAGGTTAGCGCCCTTCCTCACCAACCAACCTAGAAAATTAACCAATTGACAGCGAAGTCTTTCCCTCACTCTCCCAATGAAATCTTGCCCTTAACAAATCAGCTCTTTCTTATAGATTAGACCCACCCACAACAAGCTTCCTCCACAGCATCATCTTCACAGAAAGTCAGTTTTTGTGCACCTTTTGAATCGCTATCTAAGCGTACGTCGCGTACTACACATTGTAACTTTGGATATCAATCGAAACTTAATTATATCTCTCTAATCAAGAAGTTGTTTGAATAAACATTAATTTATACCTGTTAAATCAGTGTAACCTCATTTGAACCACCCCTATTGTCATAACAGAAATAAGAGGATCGATCAGTTCGTGGCGTCGATTATTTAATCGCAACGGGAATTTATGACTCTCGTTGACGTGCTACCTCGCAATCGCGTCTCTCCGCGAACGATCGAAATAAAAATCATGAAACTTAAATTTGTTTTATAGTTACTACATCAGAGAATATGCAAATATTTTTGATAAAACTGATGTTGATTTTTTGTGAGATTTATGTTTGTTTGTATTGAATATACATCAATTTGGAGGAATTTATTTTATACTCAAATATTTAAAACGAGCATGAAATTACCTTCAAATAAACCTAAATCAATTAGATATATTGATGTGCTATAAATTAATATCCTAAATAAACTTCGTTGCCAAATACCTAAACAAGTATCGTATACATTTGTAAACGAAATAGTAAATTACAAACTCGCACATTTCAGAGAAAATAAGAACTTATTAACAATGCAAAAATGGACGAAAGTTGGTACAAATCTAAAAATATTGAAAGTAAAATACATAACTATCACAAAATTTAGTAAAGTTGAGATATATTTTTACTCAAGTTCCACTTATTTATCACTCTGTGAAAATGTAAATTTATAGAAATATCTACGGTCTAACCTGTCACTGTTTGAATGATGTACACAGAAACTAGCTAAATATTCAATTCTTGTCACCATTTTCCAATTTCCACAGAAAGTAACCAAATAATAAGTTTTCCTCTTCACTTTGTGAAATGAAACATTTTCTCATACACAAGCATCGATAAATAATCTCGAAGAAGATAACCACAAAAATAACGTGTTCAACGAACTCGTTCGAAAGACGACGGAGATATAACAAGGAGGAAAGCGATGGATGCTCGTTAAATTTCGTAGAAGTCAATAGACAGAGCTCTTAACGACGAAACCAGGAAGCAACCCTGACCGAGTTTTCGGTGATAGAGAGAAGGAGAAGAGATAGAACATAGATGCTGAAGCGAACATTGGCCAACGTGGCGAAGCATCAAAGCTTATAAATGTTGTATCAAAGAACGCCAACGCGAACCGATTGACCCTGACCAGATTCCGCCTTTGTGTAACTGAGATGATATCGCTTTTTCAAGCGACGGTTTAAGTGGCAAACGCCTTAGCGCCGGTCTTTGGAACTAGCTGTAAGAACCAGAAAAACAAACTCGATTGATCGTTCGAAGAAATCGAATAGAAACGTTGCGCGATTTTAAAAATGAGGATTTATGTGAGCTCTGTGGGAAATAAGGCAGTGGAAGGATTCTAGAAAATGCTTTGTCATAATAAATATAGGATGGGAAATTTTCAGGGTGATCTGTCGTTGTAAGATCGAGGATAAATGTTGTGAGATGATACATTGGGCTACTTATTTGAAAAATTTGTAGCAAAATTTTAAAAATTAATTTTTAAGATAAAAAAATTTAGAATTTGCACACGGAGAATTTTCGTCGTTAATTGTTACATTTATTATTCAGTTATCAATATTATAAATCGATATTTCGTTATTTCCCAGAAATTTTGTATTTCCATAATAATAGATAATTATCTTGCAGTTTTGAAAATGCTTGGAATTTTCCAGGTAACTCAATAAATGAGAATTTGTGAAAATGTGGAATAGAACATGTGGTGGGATTACAATATGCAACGTAATATGGATAATATGGACCAGTGGAGACCACATTAGAATACGTAGAATGTGTGGACTAGAATATGGAGAATTTAGAAAATGATTTGTTCTGTTAACCTAGATTAGCTTAAATATCCTTCCAGAATAAAGTTACAGTATAATTTTTGTATTTTGTCAAATGGAAGGGAAATGATATTATTTTGAAAGAAAAAAAATCTTCGGTATATCTAGGTCAATGTCTGGAAACATCGTGAAGTATATAATGATAAAAATGAGAATAAAAAATTAAGAGAACACAAAAAAGGAAAAAATGTCTTTATGTTTCTTTTTCGTTTTCATCAGATAAATAACTATAATATTACATTTTTATATAGAATATTTTATATACAATTTCAGTCAAATAAAAGCAATATTGTACTGCCATTGAAATTAGAACTGCACTTGAAACTGGTTTCGAATAGAATAAATTTTTGTAGATCCATTTTACTCTGATTATTATGAAACAAACTTTTCGCCGAATATTACAAATTCAATGTCATTCAATTTCAATGTATTTTTATTAAATACTGCAATTAATTTTCAAATGATTTTTTTCCGAGAGAAGGAAGGCATGTTAATAAAAAGTATAACAGTAATGAACTGAATCTTGTAACGAAAATTTTATATTAGTTGTCATTTACTTGTTATTTAGAAAATTTAATTTACTTACCATTTATCATCTAATCTAATTTAATCCAATTTCCGGATAAAATGATTTCTTCGAAAATTTGTTGTGACAAGATACTTTAACAAATACGTGTATGTATTCTTCTTCCACTTGATTCCTCTGACTGTCGATGGAACTCTTTTTAAGAATATTTACAACTCAGGTTCGAGATAATCGAAAAGCAGTCACAACTAAACGTCAATTTACTTGATATAAGGAAAAATCGACGCATGTTTCTCGAGAAGAAGCCAGTCGAGCTGCCGTCAAAGATGTGAGAAAAACAATATTGGCTCCTGTATTTCGATGCCAAGGAGTAGAATGATGTTTGCGATCCTTGCCATTTCGACTTCATTCATTCTTAACTCGAACTGTCGCCTGTCGACTCATCGAAACCGTGGACGATCGTAAATATATGAACAATCACATGTTTCTTTCCACGCATCCTTTCTCTTTTTTCTTTCTATTTTGACTTTCTTTTTCCTGCACATTTACTCTTCATCTTTTCGTTGTTCACTGGAGCTACGATGAGTGGTTGAAGAGGCGTGAAATTCTATTGCTTTGGTTCTCTTCATTCGAAGAATCAAAATTCTCCAAGCGCGAACGTCGAGGGTTCCTCTGGTTCTTTTCGAATGAAAAGCGGGAAAATCTTTTGTGAGTGTTTTCTAAAATTTCACGTGCAACTTGTGCTTCAAGAATTTCGATTTTCTTGCTTGCTTTTGACCCAAAGAAGAAGTAATTGTTTTTTGTTTTATTTAGTAATCATTAGTTCTTATTTATTTATCTATTTATTCATTGAATAATTTACGGGCATTAGCCCTACGGCACAAAAAAGAAAAGAAAAGTTACAATATTAAATGTACATGTTAAAAAAAGAGAGAAATTAGAAACTAAAGTATAATAACTCATGAAGACTTAAATAACTGTAAAGCTGAGCATCTAAACAGAAACAACCAGAGAGGAGATCGGTTAGATCGAAAATATCATCTACATATATTTATTTATTTAGTATTAACAATTTTGTAATTAGTTAGAAATTATTAGGTTGAATAATGTTGTACAGTAAGCAGAATGAGAGCATCTTCCAGATACTATTAAAAATTTTATGATCGGAAGAGAAATATTGTTTTCTTGAGGAGATTTCCGTAAAAAAGACGAAGTTTCTTGAGTGTTTTAGTAATCCTCTTTGCTGGTATCAAGAATCAGTCTTGAGTGAAGTATGGTCTTCAATGAGTTCTAAAGAATTGAAGAGCAATTTCGCTTAACTTTTAGTCCGACTCTATTTAACCAAACTCTCCTCTTTCAAATGATACAAAGTTAGTTAAAAAATTTGTGCTACGTTGCTACGTACAAGAAAAGATATAATACAACAAGAAGAAACCAAGTGTAATTTACAGTTCGAAGTAACATTTTCTGACAAATTTTATAATTTAGTATTACTATACATTTTGACAAGATGGTCCAGCAAAATAATCTCTTCGTGGAGAGTCAAACTACCTCAATAAAAAGGACAAAAGATAAAAGGAAAATCTAATTAAAATCTTCTTCTTTGTTCACTCCTAAGAAATTATTCTTTGCTACAAATCATTTTTATCGTTCGTCTTGTTATCTATGAATACTTCCTACGCGCAGAGAAATTGTTTCTGTCATAAAAAAAGCAATTTCCTCTCACAACTTCATAAAATTTGATTAAAAAACTCTTGATTTTGTCGAATTTTTATTTTTCGAAACGACAATCGTCGCAGCTTCTAGCAACTAGTATTACATAGCGTTGGTTCATTGCACTTACGTTCATCATCTGTCAGGCTCGAAATTCAGTTTAAAAAATACCCAGACGGGTAGCTATTTTCTGACGTTAGTGACATTTATGAACGAAGTCACGAGTCGTCGACGAGCCGTCATAGTTCGCGTGACACGCGAATCCACGTCGACGGTGTGTTAATTTGCATGATTGAAAAATTACAGCCTGCCTGGGAAGTGCGGTCGTTTCGAAAGTTGGCCGTGTTTCTGTCCTTAAAAGCCTTGGAAATATCAAAATTCAGCGACGAAACGTCGCTAACGAATGGCTGAACTCGCATTTCACGATGAAATTTTCGATTTTCAACGTTTAACTGTCGCGAGACTGACTTTACGTTAAAATAAAAAAGAGAAAAAGAAGTGAAATGTACTAAAGTCACGAAAAAACGAGCTTTTTATTTTAAAATATTATCATATATTTGTTTGTGTATCTATTTTTAGCACATTTTAAAACATTTTATCACATTGTCTTTATTTTTATCTTCAGAGCGTAATAATAAAAAATGTGAACTTCCGCTACTTGATCTCGTTTCAAAAATAACGTTATTATTAAATCGACTTTTATCAAACCACATGTAATATATATAGTATCCTTATTGTGTATGAGCATAATACGTATGTTACACCAAACATTTTGAAATTCCATTAGTACGAATAATGACACCCAACTATCATGCATATATTGTAAAATATATTGTAAAATGCGTAAAGATTCTGAAGATGTATACAAAATTTATACAATTAGTTAGGATATTTAATGTACGTATATATTTTGCAGAGATTATAAAAATTGACTGACATTTCTTATTTATATGCTTAACATGACTGTTCATACTATACGTATACTAATTTTTTACTAAATATAAATTCACAGAAAATATAAATGTAACTTCTACATATATTTTCAAATTAAATTCAAATTTTGCCAATACAATCTTGACAGTCGCGTCTCATTATAGTGCTAATGAAATATTAAAACGTTTTATATAACACTCACAATGTCGACATCAAAATTTTCTATGGTAAGTGTACGAATACTTTTGCGAGCAACTGTATAAACAAAATAAATATCTGAATAGTTTCTCCATGAAGCTTCCATTGTTCGTCTTCCGGAAATACCGACGTGTTTCTTTCAAAATGCTATAGGAACTGATGGCGATCATTTTTCATCCTCGATTCTACCTTAAGAGATTACCTCGTCCTCGTGATACACACCTTGAACAGGTATTGATACGGTGCACTGTTGATTGATCGAGGAACGTTAGCGAACATATTACGAACGTAACAAGCTCGACATCGTAGTCGCAACGTCTTTATTTCATATCGACGATCGATGATTCGATTCTGGAAAAAGAAAGGCTGTGCTTCGATCTCGAACCTGCTGATTCACATCGAATTTCGTCGAACGAGTAGGTACATACGTCGTATACGAAACCATTTGCAGAGAATGAAAGTCGCACGATTTCTCTGATGAATCTTTACATCACTGACATTGTATGTTAGAAATGATCGTCGAAGGAAAAGTTAAATTAGAATATTGGAATTATCTGAGATATTGCTGCAGGGTAGAAATCATGGGGCTTTAGAAATCTATTGCGGTTATATCAAAGTGGTATTTCGCGAAATTGCGTATTGTAGCATGAAAGTGACGTATTCGATATTATTTGGATGAAGATATATGTTTCGATTTGAAGAAACGAGGTAAATAGTTTTATTTATTAGTCGAGTGCATATGTAGTATATGTATCATAAATATTGAGAATTTTGATGCCACAAATTTTATTACTACATTATTAATAATATATTTTTTAGTGTTCGCAAATAGATTATATCCATTATTTCTACAAGTATTATAAAAGATTCGTATATATAAAATACAAAAGAACTGATTGATGCTCTAGCTAGCATAGATCATTTGAAAAATTTGGCACGAATGGAATAACAGTTTAAAAATACATTATCTCGTATCTCAAGAAGTTTTTTTTTTTCCAATTCTACAGACAAGGTCTCACACACTTGTCTCGCGAATTAAACTGTCTAAGGTAACGCACTTTCGTCGAGTACTAACAATTTGTTAGTTAACGATTTCGACGAAATATTGCCTCCATGAAGAAAATAGGAAAAAAGGAAAAGGAAGTAAGAACACCACAAAGAGGATGGATCGACGAAAAGCGAGGCCAAGTAGGCTTCCGTGGAAGCACTCTTCAATTAGAATGCCTGGCCCCAGACAAGGAGCTTCTCTGAATGACCCATTCACGAAAGCTTACGCGACACAGCTCGAATTTCCGTACAAGCAAATCTTCGTTTGCTTTTCTCGTAAGTACATTTGCCCATTCATTACGCTTTTTGCTCTCTTTGCTCCTCATCTATCGATGCGTTCGGTTGTAAAAAGATTTTGTACGTGTGATTTAATGTTAAAAACGAGCTCCATTTGAATATTGTTTGTGTCTGGTACATTTCTAGATAGATGAAATGGCCTTATGGAGGGTTAATTATTAATTAATGCTAATTAGTCCTAGTCATGATTTAGTTTTAACTTTCAGATAGTATCGTTTGGTTATAGCTGACCATAATAAATAGCATTTATTTTAAAAATTCAGGATATTTAATTTTTCTCTATATTCTACACTCTTTACTCTTCTCTGTTCCTACTTTTTATCAGCGATTCTCTATTAACTTTTCATACGTGTTTCAAAGGAAACTCTAACAAGCAAGCAGTAAACTATAAAATTTCCACAAAATAGTTTTTCTTAAAATTCTTTTGACTCTCTCCTACTCGATCGCAAATTTTCCCTGGAGCTTCGATATATTGCATCGTACGAAAAAATATAAAAAGAGAAGAGAAAGAGAACTACAAAAATAACTCTCAATGTGGACGAAGGGAACTTCAATTTCCACGTAGTAAATTAAAACGAACTATCTCTATTAATTGTGAGGAACGGTTGAACATGGCAATACACTTTGTGCTACATAACCAGTTTTCCCAGGAAAAGCTCGTGAAAGTAGGAGCGCCGTAAAGAAACCCGCTTTATTTCGGCTATAAAAGCGAAATGAAACGAACGAGCCCACAAAACGTTCGAATTCTGAGCCTACACGTTCCTGCCAAATGTTGTAAACGTCACGTCGTATGTAAGGCTTACCTAACCGTATGTCAGGAAAATTTCACTGAAATTGCAGTAGAACAATGTCAACTATGGCTCCTTTGTTAGCCATCGTGTGTCGTGAAATCATAGCTCTGTGATTCTCAGGATATATCGCCTACGTGGTTCATGTTCACCTATGTAAACGTATGTAATATGATCACGTAACAAGATATGTTGCATCGTGTGATAAATTAGATGCTACATTCGTCATACTACAAATTATTGTATAGTGTTGTGTGATGAGAATAATAATTGTTTTATTAGTATGTTATATGAATAATTCATCGATTATTTCCAGATTTCCTTGCTCTTCTCACGTTACTTGCTACCTTTGTCATATTATTAAATTATTTAATGAGAATAGTAATTGTTTTACTGACATATTTGGATAATAAAACAGCAATGAAATAAACGATGTATCTACGTGTATTATTATTTAGAAGAATTTTAAGATAATTTATTATTCGACATATACATTCGTTTTCTAGCCATTATAAAGGTTAAAAAACGTCGGAAAATGTATTCTTCAAGTAAATAAAACTATTTAACGACTGGAAAGTTAGGTACAAAGAGAGGAAGACTACAGGATGCCTTATAGTGAGTCGATATTGTCGAGAATTTGCATTCCATCGTTTCCATCGATGCTCCCGGGCATATCGAAAAATCAACTACCTACAGTGCAATACTCGGATGGTGGAAAACACTTAAGAGATTCGTTTGCATGGAAATACCTTGTAAACTTCGAGAAGAGCAGTGAAACGCGCGTGTAGGAAGCTGTATAAAGCGAAACATGAACTGAAGTTGTACGAACTGTAGCACCGTGGAATTTCACTATATCGTTTCTCTTACATTCTTTACCTGTATCGTTCATTCAAAGCTATTTTTAGAAAGAAATCAAAGATACAGTTGTTAAAGAGGGATAATTCACTGAAAATAGTCCATTAGTATTCGGATACTTTGTACAATTTGATTAAGATATTTATGTTCTTGATATATTTTCAAGTGACATATGTCTTTCAATAATGTGGAAGTGTACAAATACTTATCGCTAGAGGGAAAATGTTTCTGTCAAAAAAAAAACAGTATTCCTGAAAAAACGGCAGGTTGAAAACTGCAAATAGAATCACGATGCAAATATTTTCAATATCATTCATTTCGAGTAGGATTCCCCCTAATGGAAAAAGAGCTGTGACAAATGCAACAAATCTTTCGCGTGCCAGAATTCTTCGTTTCCTCGTTTCGTAACGCATTGCTCTCTGTTGCTTCGAACATTCGCAGTCCGCTGTGATCGACAGATGCTGTCTGGGAAAATTCACACTCAACCACGCAAACGGTGGAACGCACATCATTGCAAGCAGCGCCCGACAAAAATATGTAAAAACATTCTCGTTCTACGAATGAGCGTTGCAAAAAAATATTGACAGTTATCGACTGCAATCTCGTGTCGATAACACTACCTGTCATCCTAGGATCAATCAATTTATTCTATAACGATGTAATAAAACGAAAAAAGAGAGAAAAAATAGAGGAAGCTGAGAAATATGCATTGATTTTATTTGTTTCTAACACAACGTTTAATGATTAATGAAAAGAATGTTTGTTCATTCTTTGGTTACCTGTTTTATTCTGAAATATATCGCATTCTGTGCTATTCATATTTAACCAAAGTTTCCTGATCTTTGACGACCTGTGGTGCTTGACTTATGACATATGACATCATCGTATTATTATATAGTAGAAGTTACAACATAAACGAAAGTTAGATCTTAATTGATACTAAAATATGTCGTAGATGGAAATTTTCATAAAAGTAAAACACCTACATGAGTTACAAAGAAAGATAGTAATTGTAACTGTACTGCAAAAGAAATTAAAATTCTGTATCATTTTCTTAATATCTTAATTCTTCTATAAAATTTATTTTCTATGAGATTTATCAGCTACAAACAGTTGCTTTATTATTATCTAGTGGTTTTTAATCATGCCACGATATTCTACGTACAACGATTATAAGGAATAGAATCGTCGAAATTAAAATACAACTTCTCAAAAACATGCAAAGTCCAGATATTTCAGTGGTAACGCAGACATACGCGGAAAACAGCGTAACTACAGTCCGGGTATTCCCTCCACGTTCCAAACAATATCCATCAGCCTCCCTACACGGGTGCTCTAAACCACCCCCTCTACTAGACTAGCGCGTCAGCCCTCGATCCTCCCTCTCTCGTCAGCTCGTCTCGTCAGTGTCTCGCCTTCCTTTTCCGCGGCGGATCCCAAGGTCGACGGGCCTCGGCTCGAAGTCGAGGCCAAACACGGAGAGTGGTAGTGGCGGGTTGATAGAGCCACGCGTCGACGTGGACGTCGACAGAGCAACCGGAAAGAGAGTCCAGGAGTAATGATCGATACTGCTGATACAGAGAGCCGGATCCCGATCGGAGACGGCTGCGCTCTCGCTGGCTCTGTTTCCCCTCCTTTCTCCTCCCCTTTCTCATAGCCACGGAAGGACGAATTTTCGTGTCTTCTGTTCCTCCTTCCATTGGCAGCGGCAGCCGGCACAGAGAGAACCTCTCCCACGTCGCGAAACCAGCAACTGCGCCCCCTTGGAAAATGAAAAGGCCCCTCCACCGCGCCGAGTTTTCCAGTAACGATCGGTTCCCTTGCCCGGGGTACGAATAGCGGATAACGCGACGTCCCTCTGCCCTCCTCTGGCCCTCGTAGCACAGCCGGCCGCCCTACCTTTTCGTCCTCAGGCTCGGATCGGCGTCACGCGGCGCCCTCGTGCCCGGACGCCGCGTCGCGCGCCTAGCGGATTCACACGCGCGCGATTGAATCGCAGCCTTGAATGCGGTCGCTGTGGACACGTTCGCGGTTTCCGGAGAAAGTTCGTTGTTGTCTGTGGAAATGCATCATGATTTTTCCTGCACTTAGCTTTGGTGAAAGTGACAGAGTGGAGATTTTAGGGGATAACACATTATGCGAGAATTGACTTTCTCTTTATTTTGGTTTGTTCGTGAAGAGCTTGGATGGATTATGGGGAAAGATTAAGGGCTATTTTCGGAAAAATTTGTTAAAGAGTGTGGGAATTGACACGATTTCTTTTCTTTTTTCTTTTTATTTTGTATGCAACTTTGTAATTAATGGAGTGAAAGTTTTAGGAAAGGTTTAGGTTACTTTTTTAAGGACATTGTTTGAGCATTCAATTCTAGGAGTGAACATTACGTGAGAATTCGTTCTAAGTTACGCTTTTTCCTCATTTTGTTTTATTTTTGGGGAGTTTGAATGGGATATAGGGAAAGTCAGGGAGATGTTTACGAAGAGGGCTTTTGTTGCTTTAACCTTTTTCGACGGGCAAGAGCGTGGGTCGGTTTAGGGTGACAACAATGTTTTTCTTGAGGAACTGAAATTATCCACCGGTAAAAAATTTTGGATTTAATTTTTCCTAGGATAGATTTGCAATGCAAGATTGTAATAGACAGGGAAAGATTTGGTTTTACTCATATAAAATAATGTTATTTAAGTGTCCGATAAATATTTATTATGGATATTATTGTATTTCCTTTTCATAATTTGCAAACCGTATTTTGATTCTAAATTGAATTTTTCATTTCCTGTTTACGTAATACCATTTGTATTCCCTTTAATTGATGAAAATTTTTACTAGTAGTATAATATTAATATATATATATATATACTATAGTATTAATATTCATATATAGTAAACTTATATATAGTAAACTACGAATTGTTCGTAAAATATATTTTTATTTCTATAAACAATTCTCTGAAAAGTTTTCTTATGAAAACTAATCAATAGGTAAATTATTTTTCAGAAACAGGTAATATTAAGGTTTTTATTTAGATTCCGTCCCGCGCGTTTAAGAATAATTCAATTTTCTAATATTGCCCATGTTCAACAAACTCAGTCTTAACAGCTCAAGCAGTTTCCTGTCATCCCCTATCGAAAAACATCTCGTATGCTTTAATATACGTATAATGTAGCGGGAAAGATGAATAAAAAAAGCTTTTTCACGCGTCGACGTTATAAAAATATTAAAATATCTCCTATCTAAAGTTATGAAAATATTAGTATATTACCGTTTTAAAATAATTCAATTGAAAGCAAATAAAAATGAAAAATTATTTTCACCTTTGCTACTTGCTACATTAATATGACTTTTCATTCCTCCAAAAGAAAAATACAAAACTGAAGTATGAATATTTAACAATGGATACTTACATCAAGTATTCTCACATTCATATTTGATATTAGTAGTAGCCTATCAAATATAGGGATTTTATTTCTATATTTTTCTTCTGATATCAAAATATAACATTGAAGGTATTTTTGTCTAAACAAATCCCAAACTACCTAAATGTACAAAAGATAAAAGTTACGCTGCAAAGCTGCTGCTATTTTAAAATACGAATCTCCTCGACTTAAACATTCCGCATCGTCCAAATTTTATACCGCAATAAAACAAATTTATACTTCCAAACTAAAATCACCTCTCCTCTCTCCACTTCATGAGCTTTCTCACAAAGTTTCCGTAGCAAAAACTGCAAACCGGAAATTCTTATTATATCCTCCACCGACTACAGAAAGTATTCTAATACTCTCCTGTATCCATCAACGAATGCAAACTCTTAAACAGAGAAAACAGAATGAAACTGCAATTTCTCGAGGGAACTTGCTGCTCTGAGTGCCCTTAATCGTCCATCCAGCATATCCGCCCCTGCATCAACCCTCGATGGAGCCCCCGCATCCTCTTTGCAGCCTCCACAAGCGGCAGCCGAACGCCCACGCGTCTTCGAGGCATGATCGCGGCCGCCGTAATCTCGCCCTGGTTGCGCGCGCAGTCGCTGAGACGATCGGTCAGCTTCGTCACCCCTCGTCGAAGCGTTCGGCTGTCTTCGGCCGCTGTCGGCCGGCCCGCGACAAAGAAAGACGAAGAGCGGCAGCCCGTCAGTACGGTGGACGCTCTTCTCCGGAGCGCACCTCGAGTTGAGTGTGGTTTGTAGTCACTTTCATCGTGCACGCGCGCAACTGGTGATCGATTCGCACTTCCGCCACCGGTCGGCCTTCTTCGAACTCTGCTAGATCTGTCAAGGTCATCCGGTGACAGCGAAATATCGTGCAGGTGCATGTTGCCAACGGCGACTGGGTGTCCGCGTGTTCGCTTCGGCGCCAAGAGGTTTCCCTTTTTTCGTTTTCTTTTTTAGTTTATTTCAAGTCAATTCTGGCTGATTTTTTAAGGTTTAGGCTGTTTTCGAAGTTCGCGATCTGTTGAAGACGAAGTATTGCGCAGTCTAAAGGATGTAGTTCGAGAAGAAAGCAGATTCGGAGGTTTAGGGCTCTTATTATTGATAAGAAATTTTTGCTGTTATAAGTAAATTTCTTCGGAATTCATTTGTAATATGAATCCTTTGTTTTATTCTTGGTAAGAACTTTTTAACTGAATTTTTAGATTATTTTTCCGGTTCTAGGTTATTGAATTTTTTAGATTCATTTGGTCAGCGGTTGTGTCTGATCTGTAGTAAATTATTCCGGAATTGTAACGTAAATCCTTTGACTTTCGAAATGACGATGAGTAGTTTGAATTTTGGGAACATTAGTTAAATTTTAAAGTTATCCTTGGATTCGTATCTGATATTAAATTTCATGTTGTCGTTTGGTCAATAATTCTGCTTGATCTGTAGTAAATTCTTCTTGGATTTGGTCGTAACGTAAGTCGCAATTTGCATTTGTCTATGACAGTCTGTTTCACTTTAGGAACATTTAGTCACTGAAACTGGAGATTATCCTCCGCATGTTTGTCATGAAATTTGTCGAAATGATCACCATAATTGTATAAATTTTATTGTATTTTAACGTACTTGAATCGTAACACGCAGTGATGTGTACTCGGAAGTCATAAATTTTATGTTTGTTTAACTCGCAGTAATAACTGTTTCTCACGATCGGAAAGCTGACACATAAAGTCCCGCTCATCTTTTTTTTCTGGAAAAAAATGTCTTTGCGGTATAAACATGCTATATGGAGGTTTGTTTATTGAACGAAAAATATTGACATCCTATGTCGAGCTTTACCTGTAATATGACATTTTTTATCGCCGATACACGTTGCAACGTATATTGACGTAAATACAATACCGACTCAGAATATTAATGTTTCGTTATGTTTGTTTTACGTATCGAGAAATATTTATGATCTTCCTGACGAAAAATCGTCAATGGAGAATATTTGACGACCGTTAAAACGTGAAATTTTTATAGAAAAATTGATAAAATGTGTAGTAGGGTATCGAATTAGCTGCAGAGAAATTATAATGTATGAAATAAATGAATGTTCAATTTAATTTCATTGTTTCAAAAAATAATTAAAGAAATGACCAAATGTCTAAATTTATGATTTGTTATTAGATAGAAATGACGATGAAAATGAGATGTAAAAGTCATTCGAAACATTCTCGAAACTTTCATACACCATCCGGCACTTTTAGCTTCAACGTAACGAAACACGAAAATATCATAAATCGCGATTAATAATAACTTTTTCCAAGAATCGTTTTTTATTACTTTACAGGGAATCAATTGTTTCCTATACATTAAACTCTATTTTTGAAAGAAGATTATTCATTCTCTCTTTTTCTTTCAAGAAGCAAACATCCATAGATAGAAACTCGATAATCCTATACAACAGCAATATTATCCTAAAGGAACAGTTTCATTGAACTCGGTGATTCAACCTTTGATGTTCAATCTTTCTCATGCCAGAGTTCAAAGAAAAATCGAAAATCATTATGCATTGGAATTTACCTTGTGCCTAATAATAGTCGACTGACAAACTCGACGTAGACTTTTAAAGAAGCGTGCTTTAGTAAACTAGCTTTTGATCGAGGAACTCGAAAGAAATTACGAAATGCGGTTATCTGAAAGAATTTGTTATTTTGTCCCGTTTCTGTCGAACACATGCGTCATTTTCATTTATCGAGCAGTTACGATCTTCAGAGAAGATACCGGAGAGATATATCAGCAATGATGAGAGTTAATTAAGAAGTTTCTCGTTAAGTTTCATCGGGATAGATGCAACTAGTGTTAAAATTATAAGCGTCGATCGTCGAAACAAACTTGAACAAGCAAACCTGTAGTTTACGATGGTGATCGTCGATACGAGGTCACACACTAACACCCAGTCGCTGTGCGACAAAAACATCATTCTCGTGCTTCTTATTTGAATGCTCGTTTGAATAAAACGATGGCTTGTCAACCTGTTCGCAAGTCGTTGCATTGATGCGTTGAGAATGCTTGAAAGAAGGTAAAAGTGAATTGTATTTTGAGTAAAATTTTGAGCAAATTGAGATCAATTTGTGGAAAGATTTTTGTTACATGTACTTTACATACATTTTAGTGACTTTTTTTCGTTTTCAAGTAAATGTACTTCACTTTTTGACGTATTTTCTGCTCAAGCATGATCAAATACCGATTTGTAGCAAAGGAAAGTTATTATTCGTTGATAAAAGACGCTGTGCCTGTAAAATATTAGACGAATTTTTCCAGCCATCGGGGTTGCAAAATTCTTTTATAATAAGATTTTACAAATTCTAAACAATAGGATTCAGCAAAATTTATTATTTTGTTATTTAAAGTTGTACTACTTGATTGATGCGGTTTTTATTTAATAAAAAAGTGGTTTTAAAATAATTAAAAATCTCGTACTACTCACTTTTGCCTTCGTCAATCAGCTACATAATATGTACGACTCGTCGTTATCAGCAAACACATCTGATATTGCTTCCTGCAAATAATATTTGATTAATGCTGGAAATTTTTAAAAATATTATCGACTGTGCTCATAGCAAACAATGGCTAAAATTACAACCAGCATTGAATACTTCAAAGTCAATCAGCGATGCAATATCTCGACATACAATTACTTTCGCAAAGATCACTCCATTGCAGTATTTCCGTATTTCTGCTCGATTCATGCCGATCGACTTTGCAATCCTTTGCACTCGAATTAACAAAGAATATCTAATTATGGTAACCTCTAAAGAATTCAATTAACAGTCTCGTGTAAATCAATATTGCGACCAGTCTATCCTTCAAGAATTCCAAAACGAACTGACGAGTCTATTCTTAAGCCTGTTTATCGTCGAATTTATTAATATGGATAAATAAAAGAACAAAAGTTGAATGCAAAGGAGCGATATTTCATGGTTCATCATGATGACATCAACAATGTTCGTAACAATACGGTTTCCGTGATCGTTGTCAACAGTCGGCATGCTGATCATCCGCCATGAACCGCACAGACATCATCGAAATCATCAAATCCAGCAGTGAATCGTGAACACAAGCCATCAGAACGCAAGTTTCAGAGCCTGTCACGCACGATCTCGCATTCCGCAACGATTCGCGAGTCGCTTGATCGCGTTTGCGATTAGCGCGATCCAGGTAAACATTTTGGAGACGGAGATTCCAGTTTCCATTGGTTTTGATCGGAACTCACATCGATCGAGTCACGTAGTTACAACGAATCGATCAGAGCAATCGACCGGATATAATATTGGAGCGACGAAGCTACGGTGCAAACACGAAATCCCAAAAGGAGGAGATGAGTGGCGTCGGTTTCCTGGCGGCCGTGAAAACCTTCACGCCGGGTGGCCGTCGACGTAGACGTTGCGAGAAGCAGCAGAAGGTGCTGGAACTTCCGCCGGGGTACGCGATGCAGCCGGATGTCGTGCCCTGCTGGGACGCGGTGCCTCCGATCACGCCACCGGCTGCGTTTTTGCCCCCTGGCTATAAGAAAGGCTTCCCAGGTGAGCCGATTTTTGGATCTAGTTGTTGGCAAATGTCCTATTAGGAAATTTCAGTGCTTTGCAGTTGCGGTATATAACGATGGAATCGAGGAACTATGGTTGCTTTAAAAAAATATATCAGTTTGGAGAAAGTCGAAGATTTTCCTGTGGCACACTTTAGGCTTCGATGATAGAGTTGAGAATTAGAGTTTATTACGTATTGACAGATGTATGACATATTTAGGATAATTTGTTAGCATAATTTTAAATTACAATGGCAGAATTGAGAGATGTAGAATATCAATCGAGAATTTGGTTATGGACATATGTAGGCTCGTGAAAGTATTCGAACATTCGTAGACACTTTTATGAATACATTTCTATGGACCATTTTAAATTAGCATCGTTATGAGACTGGACCATCATAGTTATATCGGTAAAATTTGAAACAAATCTTGCTCTTTCACGGAGTCTTAACGATCCCAAAATCTTGTCCTTATCCTTTTATTTAAAACATCCTACGAATTCATACATTCAATCTAATTCTTAAATAATTACAGTTTTTTACTAATGTCAAAAATTGTATCAAATACAAAAGACGGTAATGCTTGAAAAACACCGACATCGTTATGAAAATTCCATGCTTCGTTCGAAACTTACTCGAACACAACATTACATTCGTACATACCTAAGTTATAAATTATGTAGCAGCATTCTCAGAAATTGTTAACAAACGAACGTTATCGCCAGACAGCATTACGGTGCCTAGGTAACACTCGGCAAACAGCTAATCGTACATCTTACTCGTTGTTTTTCCCATTCGCTCGAATGCCTCTCGTGTTCCTGCAACATTTTTCAGTTTCCTTGAACAATACCATTGACCTTGATCATTTATCTCCATTTAAAACATGGCTGCGGTTTTCGTTGCGTGTGTCAACTGCACTTGCATTCCCATATACAACTTGTTCATAGTTCATTACTTATTTACCACTTGTTCGTCCGAGTTCTTCTTTCTTTTTCTTCCAAATGAAGCTCACGCATAGAACAAAAGGAAGAGAAGAATTGAACAACTAAAAGAAAAAAACGAGAAAAACAAGAATGGAAATCGAAAAAAGAAGAAAAGTTCAGTTTGCTCCATCAAAGTTCTATAAATGATCGATGGAAGGGAATAAAACGGATCACTTTTGAACCGCAGAGCAAATATTGATATCTCTCGCACGATGTTTTTCATTATTTAACGAGAGAGGAGGTTTATTTATCGGTTCGCGTGCAGTTTTTTTGCTCTACATCTTTCTTCTCGTTTCTTTTTGGCGAATTATAATGAATCGAAAGGATCAAAACAAAACCGACCCTTAAACACATTTGTTTTTTTCCTACTTTTTTATCTTCAAAAAAAAAAAAAAAGAAAGGTGAAAAAGTATAGTCTACCGCCTTTAATTTCTGTTCAATAGATTTCAATTTTTTTGACAAAGTATTCATATTACACGAAACTGTCTGTCAGAGTCGTTCATCAAACGAAAATAACGTTGAAAGTAGCTCGATTCTCGCCGAATATCAATTAATTGAAAATGTGATTGCCAGTGGTTTTAAACACCTCACTGTGAAATGGATTTCACCGTTTTTCAAAAGCCACTTGATAATTGCGGTTTAATAATCGCTGGAATTGAAAGCGTTTTGCTGCGAGCCCGCTGTTGGCGTGAAATTGCCAGGTAATCATTTCTATGTTTTAAAATGACCATGTCGAATTAATTTTTGTGTGAATAACGCATGTGAACAGGAAATGGAAAATTTTTACGAAAAGAATTCGATCGTGAATTTGCAAATCCAGTTTTTTTTGTATTTGCAACCTTTCGGGTTTCTAAATTTTCGACTTATCAAATTTTTGTATCTGCAAACTTTCAAAATAAAATTTTCAAACTTATGAAGCTTAGAACTCTTACGTGTCCAACTTAAAAAGATTTTTCTTTTTTTTTTTATTCTTTAAATCTAAATTTTTTAATTTTTATTTTCAAGGATCCTCAATTTTTATAACTATACGTGTATGTTCAAGGAAACATTCAATTCAAATAATTTACGAAATGTAATTTAATTCTCTCCCGTTATTCCGATTTTCTCGTACAAAATAGAGGTGCTAATGTAATTTAACAATTCATCGTATCATGACTCTTCATTGAAACCGATAGGAGTGGATCATTATCGACTAAACAAGGATGATTGAAGTAACTGCGGAAAATTCGAACTCTCGTGAACTTGAACTTCTAATCAACTATCGTTATATAGAATCAACAGCGTCTATATCGTCGCTTCGTCGCGTCATCGTGTATTTAATCGATTGTTCGGCCATCCAGAAAATTTCCAATCGAATTTCATCACGAAACTGAGAAATACATTCCAAAAACGAATCACAAACATGTCCCGCCCCCTAACCTTTGTCCTTGTTAAATGTTGAGGGTGAACCTTTTGATATGTTCACCTTTGACCTGTGAACCGTACGATTGGTATTTAAAAAACGATCTCTTTTTTTATTGCTGATGTTAGAATTCGATATCCCTTGCCCACCTGAGTGATTTTCACAGTTGTGAATTTTTAGAGCGCAAAACAGGTGGCGATTAAAAAAATGCTTCGGCTTTTTGATATTTGGCTATTGAACGGTTTGGATGTATTTATTTATGCATTGCAGTGTAAATTATGATATTTATAAGGCGTCAAAGCGACTGAAATATAATAAGCTTGTAAGAAATGAAATGAAAGAATTTGAATAAAACATTATGGAAGTATCAAGAGAATTATGTTCGAGTAACAAGTAAATACAAGAGAATTAATATTATGCACATTTTAAAAATGCATTAATGAAGAGGGAGATCGTATTGAATTCTTGTCTGAGCATGGTTGAACAACAAGACCTCCTTTTAAATGAAAAAAACATTGGGATGAAGTTCTTAAGATATTGAAAGATTGATTAGTATTTTATTATTTAAAACTTGGTCACTATTCTATATTTTAGAATTGGAAAATATATGTGCACAGATACATAAATTAGTAATTTAAAAATATTTCTGTCTACTAACACATTTTAAATGTATTTTATTCTGAAAGTCATATATTTAAGACTTCGTCATTTAGCAATTTAAAGAAAAAAAAAATGATTTAATTAGTCTGATTCGCATTCTCGAATCTTTTCGGCGTAATGGTCTAAGGAGATTTCAAATAAAAAGAAGAAAGAACGAATTTCTCTCTGGTTCCGTTATCCGAGAATTCTGAGATCGTTCGGAACATTTAACCGGGGCGAAAGGAATCTCGAAAGGATTTTAGTCGTTGGCTGGCTTTAATTTACGGCATCGATTTAAGAAACGACAATTCACCCAGTGTGGTTCTGTTTTAAAGCGGAAGAAAGTGTTCTGAAACTTCGAAGGGTGCGGTTCGTCTTTTTGTCGAAGCTGAATTAATTCGATCGCTTCTCGTAAGAATTGCGCAGCGCAGTCTCATAGCCGCGGCCGGGCAAAAAGTTCCTCGAGATTAAAGAAAGGATCCACGAAGCTTCCTTCGAACTTCTGTAGGGAAACCACCTCCT
Organism: Bombus vancouverensis nearcticus; assembly: GCF_051014615.1. NCBI lineage: Eukaryota > Metazoa > Arthropoda > Insecta > Hymenoptera > Apidae > Bombus > Bombus vancouverensis. The sequence goes on along the minus strand of NC_134913.1, from coordinate 9,320,200 downwards.
CTGAACGCGTATAAATTACCGATTATTAAAATCGAGCAGAGTGGTGAATAACAGGGCGTCATTTCCCCCTAAAGTTGTCTCTCAATTCTATTCTTTTCTTATATTCAGATAAATTGAAATTGAAAGCAGTTTGAACTAGTAAAAATATTTTATTATACAGCGTAGCCCAAGCTTTTTCTGTGAAATATAATCGTTTCGTATTTTTGTTATAACCTTTTGATAAATAAATTTTTAACTGAAAATTAACTTTTCGATAAAACATTTGCGAACCTATGTTTATATAACATTTTTGCTTATTTTTATTCATAGAACGTGCTAGCTTCATTTTGCGAAACAACATGAGATTTTCGGTTTAGGTACATGCTTTAAAAAGGTAGTTACAAAACAGTCAATTTAAAGGTATAAGGAATTTAAAAAAATCTAAAGGTACAATTGATGATCTATAAAATAGTATCTCACGAGATTATTTTCCATAGTAAAAAAAGTACCATTTTTTCTTTGACTTAAATTTGAAATTTCGTAACTTTTAGTATCACGAAACTAACCAGGTTTCCTCCATATTCAATTTAAACGATTGACAATACAAAATGCGAAGATCCCAAATGTAAAATAATTATTAATAAATGTAAAATAATAATTTAGAAGCAAAAATGCCTCCAAAATATTATTCAAGAATTCCAAGAAAATATGAATCACGAAGTAACTTGAAGAATCTCGAGAACTTCATAATATTGGCACGAGATCGGAAACAGACAGAAATACTTGAATTTCTTAATTTCTCAGAATTTTAAGTCGCACAATTTTCATCATAAACATGAACGATCCTATGAGTCTCGCAAAAACAAAGAAAAATGTTTGCCTAATTTTGGTTCGATGGTAAAATAGCCGAGAAAAATCGGCGCGAGAACGAAGTAGGGTGACGAAGAAGCCTGTTTGGCAGTCGCGACTCGGGTCGAGGTCGAGTTCGAGTTCTTCGAGTTCCTCGCCGGATTTGCGAAGCTTATTAATGCCGGCCGCTCTGTGACAACTGGGTCGAATTTTTCATTGATGAATCACGAGGCGCCGTCCACCGAATTTCGAGACTCGTGCGTCCCAGTTCTCCTTCTCTTAATATTTCTACTGAAATACAACATCTGCAATGCCGATGATAAATTCGCCAACTGTTGTGTCTTCTTCGTATGCGAAAGTCTGGAATTTTTCAGTCAGATTTTTATTTAAAATCGTTTAATGAATAACAACACACGATTCCTGTTTCGATTAAGGTGAAATGGATGTGCTATTTGGTATTTGGTATTTCGGAAAGTGCAGAATGTATGAAAATGTATGAGGTGTGCTTTCCTTCTTTTGAACATTTATCCCGAATTTATTCGTTTTATTAGAACAGGAATTTTTATTTAGGAGAAACAAGTTAGCAAAGATCTGTCCCTGATATAATGGGACTTTTATATTATACGGTGTATATACGAGTTTATGAATCCACCTAATATATCAAGCGTATTTAAAAAGAGAAGTTACCAAAGTTCAAAGAACATTTTCTTCGACTTAAAATATTTCAGACAAAAACAGAGTAAACGTCAATAAATATAGCGAGAAGAATGAAGTTATTGAGAAGTAGAACATGGTCTCAGCGCTTCGGAAAACTTCATGAATGGATGACGCAGCGAGACGAACGCTTGGAAGCTTCCATGTATCATGGATATATTAATACGCTATGCGAAAAGTTTAAATTCGTTCGAAAATCCAGGTTCACGAGTCTGCCTGGAACGACGCCAGTCACGATGCTTCTAACGATTTTTCTGCAACCTTCGTAATTGCCTCCGGATCGTACGAAGTTGTTCGTTTATCGCACCAGAAACACGGAAGTTTAAATATCATTTAATGCAAATACAGTGTCGAATCGAGCTATGAATCATGCAAACTCACAAAGTGAAAATATGGCACGTGCAGAGTTATAAATAGATGAAGACATTAATGAAGACATTCTTCGGTTGTATGAATTTTGCATTATTTCACTTGGTTCCTGCACGTGTATTCCAAACGAACTGTTATTGTCTATGCTATTTTTCGTTTGGTAGAAGCTATGTAAACGATGACGCGCCGATTCGTTCGGGGAACGAATTTTTCTTGATTTTTGCCAAGCACGTTACCAGTCGACGAACACGTGCCAAAAGAATCTCTAAAAATAAAATTCACGCGTAAAAGGAACGTCTTTCGTTACGAGAACAGGGGAAAAATATTTGAAAAGGCACAAAGTTAAAAACGTTCCTGGTCCAAATTTACGTCTACATTTCGTTCATTAAGAACGTTTTTATTTTAAATAATACAGATAATAATGTTTATTTTAATGCACTGTTCATTGTTTTAATTGAATTTTAAAAGTGTTTCTCATGTGTTTTGCCTGTAATGTTAATCGTAAGTCATTTTGTCAAAACACACAAAACAAAGACGCGCCAGTTACGTCAAAAACATTATTTAGACATTTGAAACGGGGCAACATATGCGTCAGTAACAGCGGAAGTGTTCAAATATATAACGCCATCTTTCTCAAAAGAAAAACAGTGAAAAAAATATGAAACATTTTTAAATTCATGTTCCTTTTCAAATCCATACTCATCTTTTTCACGTCCACATACATATTCACAACCACATCACGTTTGCCACTAAAAAAAAAGTGGTTTTTCAGTATTCGAAGATTGACGAATATGTAACAAATATTCCTGCAAATTTGCATGCTATTCAAAATTACCGATCCAGAACAGTGTTTTGAATTTTATTACACTCACGTTCCGTTCGTTGCAAACATGCAGCAAACAACGAGCATAAAGTGCAATTATCGAGTTGCTGGAGAAATCGAATTAACCAAACGAGAAGTATAGCATTCTGGAAATGGGAAATCGGTGCACGAAACGAATCAACGACGTTTTCGTTCTTCGTTAATTGTTTTCAACGCTAGTTGCGTATGATTTGTTGTTTCATAAGAATTTTCATCGCAAGGTCGTGTTATTTATCGCGCAATCAGTTATCAGTACGCCGCAGGATAATCCGCATTCTCGTTGAAGTGAAGCGTTCGGTACGGGAATCCGTGCGACCGCATTTTCAGTTTATTTTTGTTCATTTTTTGACTCGGGTGTTAGTTGTTAGGTACATGGGAATACGTTGACATGATATATTTAGAACGGGGAAAAAATTTGTTAAATTCGAGAATATAAGATATAAATATAAATTGTTCGAAAATAGGAGAATCCATGAAGATTTGTGAAATTAATGATATTAATTGATGTTATAACAATGAACATTTCTTAAATATCCAAGAGGTTTACAAAGATACATATTTAATTCTAAAATCAGATAAATTGATATTATGTAATATATGCTGGCTTTAGTAACACTTCCTTTTTACTCATAGTATACTGAATTAAGAAATAGCTTTCTTATAAAAAACAAAAGATGTAACTTATCATTGGACTGCCGATATTTACGCAGATTCATATTTTTATACAATACAAGCGAAAAAACAAAACACTTAACTGGGACAGAATGTTTGCTACATGAGTGTATCAAAGAATATTAACAGACGTAATTATACAATCGCGAATACCGTTTTGTGGAAAAGTAACAAATTGGTAACCCTACTATATATTACAATGAGTACTATAGCTTGAATATTCCACATATTTTTGCGTATTATGTACAATCTGTACATTTTTGCACCTTCAAATTTCCCATAAATGCATAAAAATTCGAATTCTATTCATCACGTTTTTTCCTATAGTCTTCTGAAAAAATTTCCCTCTTTCGTAAAAACTTATCGAGAAATAGCAATCACTTTTCAAACTCGTATTCCATCGGGTCGAAGCTCTTTCGAAGAGGCATCGTCGTATACAATAAAAGGCACGCACTCGGCGCATTAAGAACGATTCGTTGTTGTTTCAACAATGGCTCGCTTCGGTGCCGTTGCACCCCGAATGAAAATGCTCGCCGCCAATTACGGTTCAACTCGTTTCTTACACGGACGAAAACACGAAATCGCGGAAACGTAGACACATGCTCTGAATGGGAATCAACGAGAGAATGCGTCGCGTCGGGACGTACTATTTATGCGGCTTCATTCGTAATACCGTGGCCTGGCTTTCATTTGCGAGGGACATCAACGAGACGGTTCTTTGGATGGAAAAGAGGGTTGGAGATGGTGGGGCTATTGTAGGTGAATAATTATTGTTTCGTTAGACAAAGATTGATAACGTTTGGACAGTGTACGAGAAATAGTTTGTTGACAAGGGTTGATATGATTATCCAGAAATTGTTGTGGGATTTAATAATCAAGCAAGGCGGAAATTGGAGAATGATCGTTATCTTAACAGCAGTTTAACTGTGTAGGTGGTAATATAATAAAGATATAATTCAAGGCTTGATTTTATATGCAAGTGTAAAATTGTGAGTGGCAACTCATTAAATACACGTACATTTTTATATGATTTATAACGATTTATAAACTAATTAAATACATTGTACATAAATCTGTATTCTTCATTATCAAATATGATAAAAACAATTAAATGCATGTCAAAATTTATGAACTATAAACATTGTTAAATATATTAATATTATCGAATTCTTTTTCAAGATGAAATTCGAAGAGCGAAAATATTATTGTACATATAACACATCTTTATTTTCCTTCTGTTGTAAATTGCGCTTTGTATATTAAACCAATAATTGTGTTGTTTCACGAATTTGTATTCATGAAATTGATTGCATATCACGAACGAGAAAATTAGATTGAAATAGGGAGAAAGACAAATTGGTAATCTTGAAACACATGTAGCTAAGGAATAAGTAGATTTGGCTACCCCAGTAAGACTTACGATATCGACGGTTCACCGCATAAATATTGCAGGTCCACCTTTTGTGAAATTTAAATCTTTATATGCAAATAGTTGTTGACTGTTTCTCTATGTTGTGTAAAAATCACGTCTATATGTGCAGATATTTTCAAGAAGCACGATCCACATATAATGTTTCTAAAAGAAATCAATGCACAATTTTCAACGTATTTTATAATAGTATTGATAAAGATAAATACAAATCAAAACGTATTTAATTATAAAATACCATTGAACTATTAAACAAAAATGTTAAAAGGGAGCATACGATACTTCTGCACTAAATGATCGACGTAACACTGTGCGATAATAAATCGTACTAAACTTGACTTTCTTAAAAACCAGATTGTTTTAGTTAATTGATTTCAGTTAATTCTGCCTAATTTTAGTCAAAATTCGAATCACGAAAAATAAGCCGAGGTAATCCTGTTATGATGAATTTTCATATTGCTTCTCTGTGTCGTTTAAATAGAAAATTCACGAAATGTCCGCGCAACGTTATTATTAAAGGTGGCTGCGTCGCACGGTCAGATAATTGCTCGACATCCAAGAACTCAGTGGGTGATTTCGTTGTCGCGAAAATATACGGTGTATTTGACGGTTCTACGTGGGTGAATTTCTGCCTCTGTTTCGCCGTTTTAATCGTGACTGGGCATTACATGCGCAAGCACGAGGAAATGTTAGATTCTCGTAATTAAACCTGCAATTATCCGGCATACAGGCGGATACATATTGATCGCGATAATTATGAACCGGCCGTTATCCTATTATTAATTTCTCATTCGAAGATCCCGATTATTCCGCAAACTTCGACCGCGAAACGATCGTGCCGATTCGCAGTTTCTAGCTGCCGTTATACGTATTTGGGGAACATTTATGCTGCATTTTCATTAATAGATTTAGCCGTTAATCGATGATGATGGAATTGGTTTGCGGCACGGAGTAATGGAAGATGGTATTCTGTTTCTTTGGATGTTAGTTGTTCTTGGTCATTAACTGATTGCGGATTTCTATATATTTATGGAGGCGTGGAAATGTTCATAATATGGAAAAATACAGAAAATATCCAAAGTGTACTATTCGTTACGATGCTGAATAGGCGAAACAAATTTCTGTCTACGTTAATGTTTCGCGGTTAGGCTAGTTCGAACATATCGCTGTACTTCATGTGTTTTACTTTGTACTATTCACTACAGAATATAGCTAAGTAAATTACTTGTCAAAATTTTGATAACCTTAATTTATAATGTTTGAAGACGTTACATGGATTTTGTCAAGTTTCCAAATTATTATACATTTTATCAAAAATTGGCAAGTATCCATTTTAAGCGATAGCGTATTTCTATTTCAATAACAATTAACTTTACTAAAAACACCTTAATTTTTCCAATCTTTCATTGCAAAACTCTTGATCAGTTTGGCTTTCGAATTCTCAATTTTAATTAATCGATTTATTATACTTGGATATTTCTAGATTAAAGCTTTCTTCTGCAATTATTTTCTTCTATTGCCTTGGCATACAAGTCCATCACTTTGTAGTTCTATCTACCACGAAAGGAACATCTGAAGATAATCTTTCGTTTCTTTGGGGGCAACGATCAATCGATATTCACGCAAACCCCCTGAATACTCTACAGAAGGGCGCAAAAATAATTTTTCGCGGTGATTTATAGCGTGGAAAAAAATGTTGCTCGCGCAGTTGGTGCTTTATGACGCACGCTAATGAAGCCTGAGAGAGCGTGCAAAAGCTCGAGAGTTTTACGGAGAGCGAGGCGGTTTGACGAGGATCTCAAAGCCGTAGATGCGTTCTTTCTTTTCGTTCCTGACCGCTTTATAATAATCTTGATCGTGGCCATTTGTCGTTTTATTATCCTCCTTTCACAACGCTTTTAGTCGTACGGCTGCCCATCGACTAGAAAACGTTTGATTCGCTCTTCTGATGTCGCGAAATAAAATTTCTAGCAAGTTGAGCGAATCGATATAGCAAGGTTCTGTAGTATTCTGACCAGGTTTTAATCTTTCTTGCACGTGATTATAATCATTCAACGTCATGCGATTCACTGGGTTTGAACAGCTTGGAGCGATTATAGTGAAAATATCAGATTGGTTAATAATTGAGTCACGCTGAAGTCAGATTGATCAACTAGATCGATGTTATTCGTTTTCTGAAAAGTTAAACGCTAGTCGTGTTTTCTAATATGTGTCAGAACTATGAAATTGTCAAAAATTCTATTTGTTTCAAAGAATGATCAGCATGGCTTCTGTAATAAGCGATTTAATATTGGTTTAGTTTGCTGTAATTTTATATCTCTAACATCAACATTTTCCTGTATAATTATTTTGTTGAATTATCTTGACATATAACAGTAATGCTCTTTCTGCTCGCAAAAAATTGTTTTGAGGTTTACAAAATTAAAATAGAATATATGTCGTTAATAATAAATGTTATCTAATTGACGTCAAACGAAGTTTCTAGCACGTCATCGTTCTGATACGGGAAACATGTGCTGCATCAGATATGTCGGTTAACGTTAAGGGGCTTATATTATGGATTAATCGTATTCATAACGAAAATAATTTATTGATGTTTGTTTCATAATGATAATTCATTGGCGTAGCATTCTATTATGGCTGTAATTTCCGTTATAACAATTATAATTCGAGTTAATTTAAAGCAGAATTTCAAGTGTTTATAATTATTTACATATAGATATCTACAAATATCACAGTATATTTTCAGTATAAATACATTTTTTTTATGTATACATATATATGTGTGTATACTTATATCGTATAAATATCGCTACCGTTATAAATATATATAAAAAATTATAAGTTCGTAAAAAAAATGGTAATAATAATCTTTATAATTGCAATTATAAATAGTAAAAGTTAATTGGAATGTCTTAAAAAAATATTCTTTAACTCATGTTTAGATTTCATGAAATAAATGGCCGTAGAATCGTCGTGAATGCCTTTCATTAAATATCGTGGGATTTTTCCACGTCGTGTGCACAAGTGAATGAAAATGAGCGAAGATTGGTACACAGTGCCATTTCTGCAGGCTATAGCGTCGCAAGAAGTTAAATGAGCTGCGATAAAGGAAAATATGAGTCTAGCATAAGAAACGAATGGTCCGTGTGTTACCGTATACCAATGCGGTTATGATACAGATGTAGGATATGAAATAAACGAAATATTTCATATATTTTGAGCTTATACTTCCTTGTCAGGCCTATTATAATGTTTATTACAAACATACCTTAAAATACTACCAATTCAAACGAATAAAATTTCTTAATAAGATAAAGTGAAAGGTGTTTCTTCTAAATCAATTGAGAAATTGTGGAATTGTAAAAAGTGAAACATTTTAACCAATAGGACTATAAATTATCTGATCTCGTATCTGATCTAACACGACAAATGAAAAAGCAAAATATTTTTCATATTCATCCAGAATTCTTTATTCTTTTTTCTAGAAAAGAAACAATCCTGCACGCGCACTCAAACTAACAAATTACAAGACAAAACTTCTCTCAGAACTTTCATACTTATCCAAAACTCAATTATCGCCACGATATTCGAGGGGGAAAAAAGGATGCCCTCGTATGTTTTCCAGAAAATTCTCCATTCTGTTTATTACACCCAGAAGAACAGACAACAGTGAACAGGAACGCTCCACGATACGCACGATTCGCCTATAGCTCTGTCTCTCGCTCTTTCTCTCCCCCTCTCTGTTTCTCTGGTTTCGTTTTGTTTTCATTCGCCGCGAATCCGACCGGTGTAGGCGGTCGTGTTGTTTTGCATAATGCACATTGGTGGAACAGCACCGGAGTCGCTTCACTATTTACCGGCGACGGCTGAAAGCTTTTTGCGCTCCCTTCGTTTCCGTGGAACGTTTGGTCGCGCCTCGACCAGCCGTTTATTCCTCTCGCAACCACCAGCTGCGACGGCCGTCTCCGGCGAAATTGCAAACTCGCTTTGCCGTCCGGTAAATATAGCGCGACAAACGAAATCTCGAAACACACCCGGCTTTTCTGCTTGACAGACAATTTTCCCGCGAATATGTCTCGTCTCGCCGTCGCGCGAGAACACTGCGCGCGTACTTGGTAATTTTAGTAAATGGATGCAAATTTGTGGAAAGTAAGTGTAGCGACCACAGGTTAGGAAAATGGATGCTAGAATGGTCGCAGTGTGTATTGTTATAGGTAGATAAGAAAGAGTTCGGATACTGGAATAATGGTGCAATCGATAATTGGAGTATATAAAACGATTCGAATATTGGAATAATCGGTCAATAGGGAAATTAGAGTATTTTATTATTTAAAAATTGTAGTCATTGAAACACGCATATAATGGCTACAACAAATATTGGTACATACCTCTATATTTCAATAAAGCATCTTTTTATTGGCTTTTATATATTTTATCTTCGTAGTATCAAATTTTCGTAGTCACGTAAAAGCATTATTAAATGATTAGAATATACTTGCACCAAATATTAATCAGTATGTAAATGGTATAATAAATACCATGGTGTGCAAATTCTATTTCTAGCCACTGTACATAAAAATATCTTTATCTGAATTAATTAAAGTTTGAAGCTGTCCGTATAACTCCATAATAGCTACGTAAAAGAACATCATACAGATACAACAAATTGAATAAACGAATATTTCATTAATCTCTTCCAATGCTACGTATTAAGATATTAAACTAATATCAATGCACGCATCAATATTAAAAGTATTACCATGGAAAATGAAATTATTCTGTGCGTGCATTAGCAATGGTAGAAACGCCGATATATCCCGCGACGGAATCATTTCATGAAATTGAAACTGTGGGCAATTATCGGTCAGAGCGCGACGGCGAGCCAGGGGATCATTCGTGGCGACATTGACGGCTAATTAGTGTCGCATTTTCATGGACTCCGTTGACGCTGATTTCCACGATGAAATGTGAATATTACTGGCCAGATGGGGATATTTCGCTTAAAATTCGCGCTTCGTCTACCGCATAAGGTATTTTTGTCGCTTAATCGCACTCGTCGACGGAAATAATTAACTTTATGTCATCTATAAGAAGCATTTAAGCGTCGTGCATATGGACTGTTACATAAAAAAGATCTAATATTTTGTGGTATTCATCGAGAAAAGTAAAATATATCTTAGCAATATATAGACATATAAACATCTACAAAAGTCCTTCTAGTTTCAAGCATATCCTGTATGAAAAATATTTTTATTAAGATAAAATGTCACAAGCTTTCACTGTATAGTTAACACGTTCTGTGCTAATACGATTAAAAGCTGTTTTATTATTACTTCATATTTATACATATATTTTGTGTTCAAAAATAAATATGTTACTATACATCGTTATAGACGCACGCATGCTTTATTTAAATAACGTTATCTAGATTTAAATTGCGACATGTGTGACAAAATTAAACAGATCCGGTTGAAAGTTTATTCAATTAAAAAACTGAGATGAATCATATTGAGAAATTTCATTCTGAGTTTATTCAGAAACTCTCTAATAGGGATGATCAATAGAATTAAATATAGTAACAAAAATTTTCTTATTTCTTCCATTACTTATTCTTCCTTCAATTGTGACAACGTTACATTTTATTGTAATAGTCGTAATATTTAATCGGAAATTTATCTTCCAATCATAATTACATAAATTTCGCTATTCTTATGATAACTTTCTATTATAACTATTTCGTTGATTCCATCACTCTTGCATCAATACAATCAATTATGATACTTTTATCTACTCATAACTTTAATACATCATTTCACCCAAAATGCTACAGGCTTTTGTATAGTATCTGGAATGCAAAGGATTCGACTAGAATGACATCTTCTAGGACTTTTTAAGGTTGTCATAGCCGAAAATAGGGGTCGTTTTTTATGAAAATACGGAGCAAAATTTTCCGTCAACCTGTTGATATTCGATGTCCTCGTCGATTTTCATGATACTTTTTTTTAGAGTTTATTGCTCTTAACCTACTGTATGGCTTACTCTGCATGCATTTGAATCGTGGAATTGAAGTTGAATCTATGGGATTAGGTTTCTGTTACTGTCTATTCTCCGATAGATCATGATGATATACAGAGAGCAGTAAATGGTATACGGCAAAATAGGCATTTGGAATATTGGCATGGGTTGTGCCATAAATTTCGCATAGCTTTCGATTAGCGCTCTTTATGATCATGGTTAAGACCTTTGTCGGTCAAATATTCATAAAACTGAATTTTGAAAACCGTTCATTTCCGTGGAAAATGACCCTCATTTTCGATTTCAACGACCTAAAATGCCACGACGCATTCGGATCAGAAATCTTTCAATCCGGATACTATATTTTGTCTATGCTATGTCCAATTTTTTATTAGAGTTAGTTATGCTCGTATATCTTTTTTAATAAAATATTTTTTTCACAAATTTCTACAAATGGGCAAAGAAAGAGGAGGGGTAGAAATCAAGAAACATGGTGCCATCCGGGAAACAATTTCAACAGTGAAAAACGCGTAAATCGATAGGACGGTTAGGCTCGATTATACTGTTCATTTGGCCGCCTTTTTTTCCTGGGAATCATGGCCGCAAATCGTACTAAACGTTTTGCCGATCGCAGCTGCAGCTGTGACTCGCAGCTGTTTCCAACATACTGATAAAAAGAATGGCCGTTTGCCGCATTAACCAGCGAATATTGCGCAAGTCGCTGGATTCGACCATGTTCGCGATTTCAAGCGCGGAATGCAAAGAAATTCTGTTCGATATTGGATCGCCACGCTCGCGTTACATTTTTACCATATCATTTTATTTATTCCACTTTTTTTTTCCTGTAAAAGATATCGGTTCGATTTTGATATCACAAACGATATCGTTGGCGTCGTTATAGTAATTGTTAAGCGGTATCCAGCCTAGTGGTTTTGAAAATTGTCTTTTTGAAAATGTGAGAAATTTTTTGTGCAAGGAAAATATTCAATAATTATAATATAATAATAATAAATATTTAATAATAATTAATTGTCATAAAATGTTATTTAAAAATGAATTAAATTTATTCAATCCTGTTCTGTTGTTTGAAAAATATGAAAAAAATTTCCTCTCTAAAAAACAGATTAAGATTGATATATCGTAAACGCTTGCCATTGAAATTAATTTGATAATATTAAATCTTTGTCGTTCTGAAATTGTTACTTTTAAAATATAGAAAAACTCTGTTGTTTCTGATGAATAGATAATTAGTACAGAAGTTAATTCTCCATAGATCTTTCTTGGAAGACTATTTATTTTTTTATATTTCTATACTGATGAATTAAAAATTTTAGTGGGTTGACATACTCATTTTCAAACACAAAACACTTTCAAAATTGCGTTTAATTTTATTAAATATATCCAACAAATCTCAATATAAAGATTCGGACTGGACAAACGGTAAGACGCAAAAAGACATTAAACAAAGACGTAGAGGTTACACAGGAGTTCTTTCTACAACACAGTATATTCCGGAAAAGAGGCATTTTCCCCAAGAAAATAAATCGAATGGACAGAGAACCATATCACTTGACCTAATATTATCTTAATCTAATGCAAGATACCATTAATCAGCTGACCATTTGCAGGTAATAAAAATGGCATTCTCCTCATTAAAGCAACGGACCAAACCTACTCGTTTATCGAACCATTTTTCCAGAAGCGCTTTCTCAAGTTTCTTTGTACTGCGCATCGTGCCTTCAAGACCAGTCGTCCACTTGTGTCATTTCCACTTTGTACACGTGGGCGTGGAGAAACGTTTCATTTGGGTGCAATTAATTAAAATCACGAGACAAGAACGTTAATTAAATCACGGCCACCGACAGAAACGTACTGAATTTGATAGAAACTCGTCGACAAAAAGACGCGTGGGCCTTTCAATGGTAAATGGGACGCGAAATTTTCAAGACCCACGCGTTGCAACTTTGTTTGGAAAATAAGAGAACAACGATTTTGATCATGAAAGGTTACGATATGTGGTATTTCAATGTATACGGCGAAATGGTGGCAGTTAATGGAAAATGAAGTAGAGTAGAGGAGAACTGTGCCCGAAAATACGCAATAATTATTAATTATTAATTATGAAACTGGCGCTGAACTGTGGTTCATTAAATGACGTTTATCTCGATTATTGATTAGGTATAACGTTCCTATTGATTTGAAATTCTGTGAAGGTTGGTCTAGACCTTTGAACTGTTGATGAATTTGTTATGTTTGTTTGAACACGTTTGAGGTTTATAAAGCCATGTATACATTCGAAATTATTTGTATTGTCTTTTATAGGGATTTGAATATTTTTATCAGTTTGAAGCAACCGTATATGAACGTCATTAAAATGCATATCAGTGACAGATTGATAAGACAAAATAAATATAGAAAAAAGAAATGGAGAGAGCATACAAAAGGCAGTTCTTTCTATTGCTTTCCTTTTTGTGGTTAATAATTCATAGTCTGCGATAGAAATAATTATTCACGAATATTAAACATTTAAAGCTAAACTGGAAATTGAAAATAGTCCACACAATCACAGCGGTCAAGATTTCGAAATTTATTACCCCTGGAGATCGTCTTCTTTCTTTTTTTCTTTTTTTTTTACGTGGGGGAAATCCGCACGGACACCCGGCCGCTTCTGGGGAAAGCGGCGTGGTAGTGTCGAACGGAGATCGTCTTTTAACAAGGCTTTAACCTTACATAGATCAAACTGTATTCCTTATCATATTTACAATTCGTATTTCATAGGTGACTATTATTATGTTAATAGTTAGATTCCTCTTAAATTATAGTTGTAATATATTCCTTAGAAAAGAGTTGATGACAGTTCGTGCTATACGTAGAGGAGCTATTTATCGTTACGATGTCCTAGTTTATTTGCAACCCGTTACAAAGTACCGGGTAGAAGTTTCCACCTAGTTGAGTCTAAAGTTCTTCCATAATACTTCAGAATATTCAAACTCCGGACAACGCAATCGATACACCCATTATACTTTACCATCAATGTCCAAAATAACACAGAAGTCTCGCGAAGAAAAAACATACTCAACTTCAATATCCAAAGTCCTAATAATACTTGCCATAATTATTATACAAAGAAGAACAAGAATCAACTCAAAATCTTTCTTTCGTCTCATAAAAAATATTACAATTAATAACACTTTTCTGTTCCGATTAGAACAATGGAAAGCAATAATTGTTCTTAATGAATCACTAGATTATCAGATAGTAAGTTACTGTTCAGCGAGACTTTATTTTAGATTTATAGATTTCTTATTTATGCATGATTATACGTTTATTTATTTATAATTTATACATTCTGAAATCGTAAAATCATAAATTTAATCATTCTTAACTCAACAATACTTTTCGTCTATCTATTATTTTACTTGGAAGGCTTTAATTAAAGATCTGGTCAAATTGGTTTTCCATTTTTCCTTATAAGAGTAAAATCCAAAGAGATTGCTACTAATATTAAATTATAATATAAAGAATAAAACATATAGGTAATACCATCTTTGAAATTAAAATTATTCTGTATATGTGTCCATTTACAAGCTTAATAGCTTTACGAATCCATCAACAAGAAATATTTTACGTTGATCAAAGCAATCACCAGCAAGTTTACCCAGCAATATTTCACCGAATCATTCCCGAGTATCGACTCTCTTCCAACAACTACCTAAGTAGAACCCAAAGCAATAGCTCAGTCACAATCCTTCGATTTCTCCAAAAGTAAAAAACTAAGCGGAACCCTTCAGAAATAAACTTTCACCCCTGTTCACCATCTATCGTTGATGTGTTCTTCGTGTGTTTGGAAAAGAGTCGACGAAACCCGCTCGTAAACTGCTGTACAAACGCGTCCTTTCACTCGTTTCTCGTAATCCAAGGAGCCTAGTGTCTCTCCCAAAGGAGAGGAGAGGGGACACGATTACGAGGGGATCGGGAAAAAACCCACGGGCCATTAATCAGACGTTAAGCTCGGGAAAAGACAGAGGCCGAAAAGCTCGGTCTGATCGGCTGGTGGTTGTTTTTTACGAGTTCACCGTGCAGATTTTGCGAGAAACGGAACTCTTCTCGCCGCTATTGACCTATTTTCCTATCTGGTACGTGTGTTCACATACCACACGTTCTTGGTTTTATCTGGAGGTCGCTTCTCCTACCGGTCAGCCCGGTCGATCGGTTTTCATTGCGGGAATAGAAAACAGGGACGCGATGTAACTCGCCGTTCGATTTGTCCGTTTCTTTCTTTCTTTTTTTATTCTCCCTCTCGTTCTTTTTTATTTTAGAGTAATGAGAAGCAAACGTAGGTATCGAATGTTTTCCGTTTGATTATCATTGCAGCGGATTGGGATAAATTGATTATTTTATGCTTCGTTTTTGTTTTATATTGTGGTGGAATTTTTATATGGAATTATGCTTTAATTGCAGTAGGCATGATGGTCAGTATGCTCTTTGATTTTTCGTCATAATATCTGAAATTAGATATTCATATGTTCGTGTCTTTTGAAATTTTACTTCATTCAATTATCACTCTGTTATTATAAATATTACATCAAGTCGGATCATCTTGTTAAAAATCAAAGATTTATAGAAATCATTTTATAAAAATACGATGGAAGAAACATCTTTCTTCCTTAAAAAATGTATTTCTCTTGTCAGATTTCTTCAGACAGTCTTGGTTTCCTGTTTTCTTGCCTCTCTATCTTAGAGGATTTTTACATCGTCCTGTAGAAGCTTAGGAAATATACGTGTGATGTCCAAGCTCGTGCGAACGGATTCTATTTTCTCTCAAGTTTCCTTTATATTTTCTCCACTTCTATCTGATATTTTCTCTACTTCCATTTTTATTTAGTCCGCTCTTTTTCAAGTCTTACTCAAAATCAGCTGTATCTCTTTGCTATCGAATCCATATCGATATTTGCTTGTAATAGTTCATTATTAAAATTTACTGTTAATTCTCTTTTTCACCCATTTTAACAAAGTTGGATTTTCTACTATTTTTTAATACATCTCTCGTTTGATTATATATTTCTCGAATTCTCATACTAAATTTGGGAAAAAAGCATCTTTAATATTATTCATTGTAATGGAAGTATGATTCTGTGATTAGTTTGTTATAGGATTATGTCTGCTTTTTTAAGAAGGGGATATAGATGTAGTAACGTGAAGGATAAGGTAGACTTGACAATTTGGAAAGTGATTTATGACCTTATCTAGCTCGCTTTATGCTGAAAGGAATTTTATTAGTGTAAAGGACTCAACAACTGTCAGGCTGATGTCTGCAACGGTATAATATCCTTTTACACGATCCATTTTTCATCCTCTGTTAAACTATTTTATTCGAAAAATAGTTCCTTTTATCAACTCTCAAAAATGAGAAACGTAGACACCTATTATTGCCTCAAGTGAAGGAATATTTCGAGAAATATCTCTATTACGAGTTAATCTAATAATTATGCGCGTATTCTTATGAAAATTATTTCTTGCACTGCTTTCACTAATAACGATAACAAGGTATGGAACTTACTGTTTAAACAATTTCATACTTCTATGAATATAATTAGAGAATAAAAAGGGAAATGAGCAGAAAGTCGTTTCTTGTACTGCTTTCACTGATAGAAGTAAAAAGAGACGATGCTTACTATATGAATAATATCACATTTTTATGAAAGTAGTCAGAGAATAGAAATAGAAATGAGCGTAATTAAAGTAAAGGAGAATTAAAGAATGAAATATAATTCAGTATTACAAAATTTTATTTTATTAAATAAGTAATGCATTAAATATTATAATGCAAGAAATTTATTTAACGTTCTATACATTTTGGCTTATTTAAATTCCCTGTTGATTAATATATAAAAATTTCTTATTTCTTATTTACGCAAGTTCTATTTTCAAAATAAAATCCTTATTTACGCAAACTTTCGCCAGAAAATTATTCTGCAACTGTTGATCGACCATATAAAAATTGCCCAGCTGCAAAGGATGTAATCGAAGCAAAATGCGCAGTGCAGTAGCGACGGCCAATCAGAAGCTAATCGAATTGTATATCGAGGCGTTCACCGGAGAGAAATAAGCGCAGCATTGCCTGTGGAATCTATCTAGAAATCTATTTCTTCTTCGTGACCAGGCCGCAAATAATGGACTTGCCCGGTCAACATAATTTCACGGTATCTCGACTTTCCACGGGACCACGCGTGTAAAGTGCGAGCACACCTGTTTCAACGATCGTGTTAGCGGTAGTTGTGGTAGCAATAATGCTGTCACTGGACGCAAGGTCGTTCGTAATAAATTGCATTTTACTCCCCGTGTGCTGTGGTTAGTTTATGGAATCGTCGCTGAATGATAAATATACCGAATCGAATGAGGGACGATAGTTCGGACACGATTCGCTCTGTTTAACTTCCGCATCGTCCTCGCAATGTTTACGCTTGGAAAATTGGCCGATGATTTTTACTCTGTAGTTAACGAATTAACGCAACAATCGAATCGATGAAATATGATTTGATTAAAGGAACTAACGTTCAAAGTTCTGGGAATTTTATCTATTCTAAAGGGATTCGAGAGTTTCGTGATATTGTGTTAAAGTTCAGAGTGTTTTATTAGATTTTATTTAGAATTATTCTTTAGAGATAAAATTATTTTTTACAGATGTTTGATATTTACAATTTTATGGTATTATTGTACGGTTGAGAATTTCTCTAGATTTCAAGTATAATTATTTTTTAGAAGTGTCGTGTGTGAAGGTTGCTTGTAGTTCGGGAGTTCTGTGATATTATAATATAATAGATGATCGATGATATTTCTTTGGTTATTATTTATAGGAATAGCTTTAACATAATTATATAGTTTGTTTGGAACTCAAATTCAGGACTTTTATACTTTGGAGGATTTTCTTTTTTTTTTTTTTTCTTTATATACTCAGAGAGATTCGGGTATAGCATAACATTTTATACGGTAAAGGATGTTTCTACAGGTATTGATTAAATTTATTTTTGAGAGTTATATTAGTTATTAGTTTTGTTAATCGTACTTTTATGTGTTCAAGAGAAAAAATTAAAGAATTTTTATAACTTACTCTTATGAATTTTGTAAAAAGATCCTATAATTCCGCAGGTATTTATAAACACAATTGGTACAACATGTTCTTACAAACAGTAAGCGCGTTTACGCAATTATTTCGTTCAACTGAGTCAAGTGTAAATACACGCAAATGAGAAAATGCAAATACAATCAGAATCAATTAAACCAGAAATGGTTTCGTGTTCTATGCCATCCGAAACACAAGTATCCCACCTATAATTAACGCGTGCACATTAGCCTGCATACCATAGACAAGGATGGAACCTATTTAATTTAACAACATGTCGGATTTCAAAGAATCTGCATCTTAACAAAATTAAATGCTTTTCGCGAATATTCCGCGCTTGAAGGCGAACCTAGCATATTTCAAGTGCGCAATTTCACCCTACGTTTTTGTTATATCGTTAATTTTATGTTATCGCAATTATCCTGAAATTCATTAGCAAATACACACAGAAATAAGAAATCTCTAACTGAGTGTGTGTGTGATACAGTATTACATTTATTATATTAATTTTATACATTTTTCGAAAACCAATATTATATTACGCTAATAATATTATAAACATCATATTATAATCTAAGTTATAATTATTGTTATATTCTAACATTTATAATATTACACCTATTAATTTCATAAATTTTAAACTTACTTATACTGATTGTGTTATGAATATTAATATACTTATAGAAAAGTTTCATAAAATTCATAGTCTAAAGTTAAAAAAACATGTACAATCATTGTAGAAGAGGTATTAATTTCAAACAGTAATTTCTGCCAAAGTTTCGCTAAAGTCAATGTATTTTAAGATTTGGTAATTCCCCAATTTTCATCTTGTTTTGTAGTTAAAGGTATTATTCGAAGCCAGATTAATTTGTCGAGTGTATTCGTCTGCTCATTAATTCGACACCGTTGTTAAGTCTCCTCGTTAATCCTCATTAGTATGATTGACTAGACTACAGGCTGAGTCAGGGGGAAAGCTACTTTAGATTAAATTGAAACTCTCACAGTTATCCGAATTTATGCGTAACGAGAAGATTAAACTTCTATCATTTTATGTATATTTTTAAAGAGAAACAAATTAAAACAGTCGCGTTGTGTCACCACATTTTTCAATAATATTACTCGTTTTATGTGATCAAACGAACGAAATTAAAATTAATTATCATTCATTTGTACACCGAGTTCAAATTGAATTAACTTCATACAAAATATGAAATTTAGCTTTAGACCTTAAGGAACAAAATTATAATTGATTAACATCAATTTTCATAATCCAAAATTCTGCTCATTGATTTCAATTTATAGAGATTATACATTATCCACATACTATATATGTTATCAGAAATATTATAAAAGAAATAAGACGATATTTTCTTAAATAATTTCTATATATCTTCTTAGATATTACCAAGATATCAGATAATTTATTACATTTCTATGCGAGATTATGAATTTTCCATTTAGACCATTTTGATACTTCTATTATTAGTCACGAATAAATGACAAGAGAACTCCATCAGAAAAATCCCTTTTTATCCGTCCCAAAATAAGGCTTTCCAAATCCCGAGAAGATTCAAGAAATCCATCAAGCAGGTCAGAATTTCCGAATCACCCAGTGTATCCCTCTTGTTCGCTAATACCGCACCGTCAGACGTTCGAGACGAGGCAGGATAATTAATTAGAATGAACGAGAGGGTGGAATTCGCCTGTGAAAGATTAGGTGGCACGCAGGGGACCGAACAGAGAACGTTATATTCCTCTGGCTGTGTTACCCGACGTTTCTCACCCCTTTTCGAGTAAAGGAAGCGCGATCGATGCCAGGAGGAGGAAAACGCGCCGGTGTCGACGACCTCGTGCTCTGACGCATACAACCAACTCCCCTTTCGTCCGTTCGAAAATACCTACTATCAGCCAGAGGAGAGTACGTTCCTCTGAATCGTTCCGCGTTGTTCTCCGCGCTGTTTTGTCGTCGGTTTTGTCGAGATTCGCTCGGAGTTCGTTGGCCCCGCGACAATAGCAACTTTTTCTTCCTTTGAGTCGGTTCGCGGGATCGATGGTGCTTTGTAGTAACCAGCTTAATAATTGGACGAGAAATGTTTTGCCAGTTGTGCGTGAGTGCCTCTAGGGTGCACGCTTTGTACGTGTCGTAGAACTTGGAAAGTAGATTTTGGCGGA
Organism: Bombus vancouverensis nearcticus; assembly: GCF_051014615.1. NCBI lineage: Eukaryota > Metazoa > Arthropoda > Insecta > Hymenoptera > Apidae > Bombus > Bombus vancouverensis. The sequence goes on along the minus strand of NC_134913.1, from coordinate 9,300,013 downwards.
TTAGATTTAAGATACGGTAGCTGATAAAGGAAAGTTCAAAATTGATAAACTATGAAACTCGGTAACTTCTGTACTAAAAACTTTTGTACTGAATTGATAACAGTCACTTATTCTGTGGTACGTGTTATATTTATCTGTTGTTCTTATAATATACGTATATGGACTCATTTTATGAAATTATGGTGTTTTTTATACTTCTTATTTTATGAATTTTCTTTTGTCCGCAAACTGCTATAATTATAGTTTAGTTTAATTATAATTATAAAACTAAAAAAAGAGACGAAAAAAATATAGAAATTGGTACGCAGAACGGGATTAATCGGGAAAAATGAGTTAACTCGTCATTTCAATTTTATGTATGCTTTATAGTAACAATTAAGTTAATATCTGTTCGGATATTGTGAAAATCAATTTTCTTTCGGGATGTGATAAAGTGCAGTAATAGCAGGAAGAACTTAGAAAATAAACAATTTATGTTCGTAATATAAAATATACTATGTACATGTTTATTCATAATAAATTTTAATAATTCTTATGGTATAAACTAAAATATAACATTTATTGTGTGCCGTGTTTCTTTATAGCCTTCTCAAAGCCCTTTCGTACTACTTTGTATCATAAAAGGGTCGACTATTTTTATTAATAATATGCCGATGATAAAAAGAAAACCTGCACTTTAGCTGGAGCTCTTTCTTTTGTTGACAAGTGGTAAAATAGATCTTGTAGGCGATAACTCTTAGGGCTATTAAAAGATTCGAATCGGTGTTTCGATTTATTTGCTCGCGGTACATTAGATTTCAAGGGCGAATTATGGATTATCAATTTATTTTCTTTTTTTGCTTCATTTTGTAAAAATTTATTTTTTCATTAATTTATTCGAGTAAACTCTTATCTCAATAATGTCTTATCTCTTTTGGCATATTAAAATATTCAAATTGCAATCTTCCTCCCATCAAAATCTCTTAATCCCATCAAAATTTCAAAGTCGCTGAACTCGTTGAACAGTGAAATCGCATCACAGACCGACACGTGCAATTTCGTTAATTACAGTCGGTCCAGCGGCAATGAGCGTAGTTGAGAATTTCGGGGATGTTTGAAACGTTTCGCTTCGTCTGGGACAGAAAGTAGAGGTGTCTGGTTTAATCAGGACGAGGTGGAAGCCGCATCACGACATGTCTGACCTCAGAGCGACATATACTACTGCCGAGTCAAATAGTTCCATCTAACACGATATTCTATATCGGGCTACCGTGAAAATTCCAAGACCAATATAAATTACGGACGATTAACTAGGGGTAGTTCGTGCGTTTCGGCTATTCAAGCGTATCATACCATGAGATAATTGCTGAAATTCACGATACGCGTCAGGTGTTACCTGGAAAAATATTAATATTCCAGCTGGTAATTAGTACGCTGGTGAGCTCGTTTCTGCCATCGTATATTTCATCTGAAAAACGAGAGCTTTTGTTTGAAGATAGCTTTACATCTTAGAATGGATTCAAAGTAGAAATAATTTTGATTAATTTGGATTTTTTTTATTAATTATTTTAGCCAACCAATTATATTTGTGACAATTGAGTTTGATTAAGTTGTAGTTAATTACATCGAATATTTCTTTGTGTAGAATATTTTTCTCAAGTGGTAATTTAGTAGCGTTAAGAACTTGGTGTATTTCATTGCAAAATATACCTGTAATTGAGTCGATGATCGATAACATGGAACACATAAAGCGCTTAGGAAGCCAGGCAATGGTTATATCAGGTAGCTTACAGTGAGGAAAGTTCGTATTAAGAAATCATTGTTTTCTGTTACCATTACATCCAGCATGTAACAAGAAATATTACGAAATTTCTGAATTCCATTTCTGTAAGAGCGTAAGAATTTGAAGTTCAAGCATTTGAAGATTTCGATATTTGAATCTGGAAATTTACAAATTCGAAGATCGACGAATCGAAAGTCAAAAATTTAAAAAATTCGAAAGCAACTCGCAAGTTTAAATTTTTGGATAATCGGATACTTAAAAATAAAATGTTTAAATTATTTAAAATTCGAAACTATACAGAACTTGATAAAGAAGAAAACAAAAATCTAAGGCTCCTATTTCAACTACTCAGACTCGGAGACCCAAAGATCCCATATAAAATCGAATTTTCCAATTCCCGTTTTACACAACTGCCACGATCAAATATAAATACTCTTCGATATTTAAAACTTCCGCTACCTCCAATCGTAACACGGTTATCACCACTTTCCATACGGTAGGTTTCCATGTACAGTTGCTTTCCGTTCAAGCTGCTGTAGCGATATCTCAAGGCGTGTAACAAGCTCTTATCACGTAAAATCGACCAAGGTGCAAACAAGATGCGGCATACGGCATATAGCATCACGACATCTAACCTCTTGAAATGATAACATTGCGGTTGCATTGGGTTGCTCATGGCACACGATAATTTCCAGCTGAAATTCCTCCTCTCTGTTGATGTTGTATCGATCGCGCTGACTCCACATATTTGCGAGGTTTCGCTGGGCCGATTTAAGTAATTCGTCGAATCAATGTTGTGCGTCATCGTCTGCTGAATAAACAAATTCCAGAGATTAAGAATAGATGAATCGAAAATGCGAAACCTTGCGATTTTTCCATACACGTGAAGAAAATGAAGCTTATTTTTCTGTTTCTTCCTCGCGTTTTAACTACGTTTAACTTTGTAGTTTTACCAAAGATAAATAACGAATTCTTTTGCGTCATTTATGGTCGATGATTGACATTTGAATAATTATTTATTAGTTACTTTTACGCGAACGTTGTATTTCGAAAAATGTTTAACCAAAGCAAGATCGAATATTCTTTTAATTTCTAAATTACAATCCAAGAGTGTGGTGACTTGTATATGCCATATTATGGCAGCTATATACGTGTATGAATAATAATTGATCTGTGTGGTTAAGACGCTAGAAAGAAGACATTGAATACGATATAAGTAGAAACGAACTGTATCCAGTCAGACATACTTAACTTCTTTAATTTCTTGATAGATGTACGTTATTATTATGCGTCCTGTTTTATAAATTATATTGATTATAATCTCTTTTAATCTATAGGAAGTATCTGTTGGTATATGATTTTTAACATAATTTATCGCTCAACGTAATTCCCCAGCACACAAAATATTCAAAGATTATCCTTATCTCTTTCAAAACGTTTCTTCGCAAAAAGAAAGTGAAGAAAGATGAAAGAGCTCGAGACGCCACAAATTTTTATTGGCACATATTCCGAAGAATTCTCGCGACCGTTTAACGCCGCATTACCCGCTTCGTTCAACCGCGATCTTCGTCTCGAAGATTACTTGCCACCTACGGCTTCCTTCACCCGGTCGTATCAGCGAAACCGAGATGAAAGTTGAATTATCCCACGGGGATCACACAATGAACCCCGTTATCTCACTATCCTTGATTATTCTTCGATGTTCTTCTCGCCGTTTCCTTCAGAGTTTTACGTCATATCCTTCTTTTTTGCTTCAACTTTCTTCCACCGAGTTTCCGCGGTTGATGAAACCAGAACAAATGATCCGTGTTGCTTTTTTTTACACTTCGCTGTTTGATTGATTACCATGTTTTGCGTTCTTTTCTTGAACTTCCTCGTTTATGGTTTTCATTGAACTCTGATGCAGGAATAGAAGTCTGATAATCAGTCCAAAAAGTTAGAAGATTGGATGTGAAAGGAAGCTGATATATTGAGAATTTTAAAGTTAGAGGATGGAAAGAAACAAAGGATATATTACCCTTGAGATCATTAGATCACGCATTTTTTTATGCAATTAATTTCTTAGCGACAAACGATTAATCTGAAATTTGTATGTAACTAATGGCAATAATCACTCTGTACAAAGTATACAGGGCGTCCCGTAATTTAATGTGTTTTATAGGGAAAGATAAGATTAAGTTTTGTATCATGTGGCAAAAAGTCGATAAATGCTTCATTAAAAGGTTCTAAGAAAAATGAAAAAAAAAAAAAAAAACATAAAGCTACGCGTTTATACTTATGCATTTCGTATTGTTATCCTCCTTTATCATTCCACAGTTGATACCGGTGTACTATTGAATTTATCGTAGACCGAATTTCATGGCATTCTTTTGTATCATTTCTTCACGTCTTGTTTAATTCTTGCTTTACAAATCTGATCGGAACCGAAACGAAACAGCGTACCTTTACCGTCTTATGTATAATGGCGAGCTAATCTCAATTAAATTGTATATTAAGGGATGAAAAATTTACAAATAATTTAGTCGTCAAATTCAATAAATTACGTCTTATATATTACATTATTATAAAATTTACCCCTGGTAAAAGAAAAGAAGCGATAGTCTCAACAAGCAATTCCTGATTTTAAACACAGAGGGACAGAGAAAGAGAGAGAGAGAGAGCACTTTCCTCCAGATTCGTTTTCGCAGAAAGTTAACACCACGCTATCGGAAATTACAGAGATCATATGAGCAGTGACACGGCAATAAGATACAAGTATAACAAGGAAAGTGTACGAATAGTGTGGCCTCGGGTAGAGTAAATTGAACTGTTCTATGGAACTTTCGCCGGTGTTCGCACTCCACTAATTCGAGCAATAACTAAAACTCACGGTGAAACGGAACACGAGCGGGCGAGAATTAAGTTCCAAACGGATGGCAGCTTATCAGAACTCGAACGTCGCGACAAATTCACTAGCTACTTGCATTCGGCTCAGACCGAATATCTCTGCCAACTTTGAAGACAGTATGGGTACTTTCAACTTGTATCGTCTTCACTTTCTGCTCCCTTTTGTGAGTTTAATATAATATTATATCAACTGTAGCAATATCTTGACATATTATTCAAACATTTAACGAAGCTACAAACTAGCGGTGCCTACTTTGACTGTTTTCTAATACTGTTTGGAACAAGGTTTAGGATTTAGTTCATGAGCCAAAATTAGAGAAAAAAAACAGAGATTTTATTTTAGTGTAAATTTGAGTACTATGTTTGAACTGTTGAATTGTACTTTTGTTATTTTATGCTCATTACGAGGACATTTAATGTGTACAATTTCTCATTACACAATTTGTTTTACGAGGTAAAACGTTATAGAATTTAGAATGTCAAAACTTTATACGGCTTTTTGTACTGGTTTTCCATATGTATAAAATAAACTAAATATTCAGACCCTCAAAATACCAAATACTTTCATCTGTATCCTAAATTTTAGAACGACCAACTGCTTTACATGTTTTCTCATCGAAAAGGAGCTCCGCAAAATATCGTCCTATCAGAACTTTGCCTCGTCTTTTCCTTTCCGGTAAAAATCGACGAATCGATCACCCAATTTTCAATGACACACGAAAGCAGCGTGCACATATAATGAAAGATGTATCGGAAAACGGAGCAGGGCTTCAATAACAGTCATAAAACGGTGCGGCTTGAAGGAAAAAACATCTTTCTCCGTCACGAGGCGAACTCGTGTTGGCCTGTATTATTTTATACACCCGTTCGAAATGGATTTTTAATGAATTTTGAAACACGATGAACAACACGTTTTTATATTTCGTGGTTAAAAAAGAAAATGTACATATAAAACCGATTACATTCTCTTGTTTAAACTAGGGAACGCTGTTAACCGGTTCTATTGTTTTCTCATCCGTTGTTTCGTTCGTTCTTGAGAAGAATATTTATGAACATGTGGTGGAGCGAGAAAGTGGGTCGTGCGTGTTGAATGACAGAGATATTTCGAAAAATTGTTGTTCCCCGGCAGAATACCATTTCGCCAACTGTTTGAAGAGTAATTTGGCAGGAACAATTGCATGTTATGCGCTCGTAAAATAAAATTTCATCGGTTGTGGATGAACGCGAGTGCATATGTCATGCTGCATCGTTTGTTTATTGGCGGTTCCTGGATAAGATAGGAATTTTTAGAAAAATGTTATTTCGAAGTAAAATTAATTCTGCAACTGACGTTGATATTGAATATGAATTAAATATTTCTTAATTGTACGACGAAATACTCATTAGAAATGTATCGATGAAATCATTATCATATTCTATTGAAGTAATTTTTTAAAATTGGATGCTTTCATATTAAATACAGTATTATCTTAAATAAAATATACGAAATTATCGACGTCGAAAAGATTCGTTAATTTTAAACGAAATGGTATATTATGGTAAAAAGATATATCGCTGATTTAGAAACTGTGAAACAATGGACAACGCATTGCTATTGAAAAATAATTGTTTCGTGATGCAGATGTAAGGCTTATCGGCCGTGAAAAAATAGCATGCCAGTATTCTTTTACTTATTTCCTTCTCTGCTTACAGAATAATTTTCTCGTGTCTATATTTCACATCTAATATCATCTCACATTCTTAGTAACAATGTTACCTATATAAATCGTAATATCCTTGCATTTCTTTCGAAACTCTTCGATTAACCCGGTTATAATTCACAACGTAATCCCTAAAACGTATCAAGCCACAAAATTCAATTTCCACTATTTGCGATAAACACCGTCCAATTGAATTTCGTCTGCTTTCATTCGAGTCTCCGGCTAATAAGCGACGGTAACAAAAGACAGAAGGAGGATATCAGAAACGATAAGATCGGCCGGAAGCCAAATACGGACTCGTTCCGTTTTCTGAACGCAATTATCCGACGGGTTGTCGAGTTTTTTTTTTTCGAGCAGACAGTTTCGAGCGAGTTTCGAGTCGTTGAAAATAAAAGAGTGGAGGAAAAGCGGCGGTACGAAAGAGAAAGAGAGAAAAATCGGCGAAGCATAGTCGAAACTCGAGCGAACCGTAAACAATGCTACTGCCAGATAACGTTGGCCTTTATTGCACGCGTTGCCGACCCAACGACGCGAATCTGCAGTTTAGCATTATCGTTTCTGATGGAACTCACGACGAGAGGTAACGATCGATACGTACGCTCCACCCCCATTGTCGTGTTTTCGTGCGACAGACACGTTTGCCACTCGGTTTCCACCGACTTCCCGACCCTGCGATCCTCGGTTCATTCCCAACGATACGGTCCATGGTGTAACAGATGTAAATTTGGGGAAAATGGAAATTCTATTAGGGTGGGTGAATTGGTTAGCCTCGACGCGACAGCTTGAAATTAATTGTGAAGCATTCGCTGTGAGGGGAAGGAGATGTTGAATAAAATTGTCACGATTTAAAAAGAAAGTGTTAATAATTATATTCTTCTTTATTAGATTTTTTGTGCAATATTTTTTGGAAGATGTTCCGTGTTTTTTTCTAAATAAGATGCTCAATATTTTATGTTTTTTTTTTTCACTCTTTACGTATATTATTTTCTTTTAACTATTTAACGCACACCACGCCAGTTGAAGGTTAACTTCATTTTAACTACTTTATATTCATTTATTTTTATCTTAGATGTATTTCATAAATATTTAGTGTGTTATAGAGTATCTTGTTGCAAGCTTGAGTTTCATTAATTTTGTCCACAAGAAGAAAAAAGAAAGATATAAAATACGAAATCCGTAGGAAACGACGACTTTTAGTTCATCTATTTAATCGGCAGTTTAAAGTCTCGGTGATCTCAATAGACCATATAGTGATGTGTATCTGAGATTCCAGATGATGATGTAATGATCTTAATGGTGAAAGACGTACGAATAGTTCCACAAGCACGTCATCACAATTTCGAAGCGATGAACGCAATCTTCCGACAAGCGATCTGTTTTCACCGGATCTGCGTCAATAGAGAATCGCTTCACGAACATACAAGGTGGTTGATTTGTGCGTTTGAAATTACTGAATTGCATCTATGCAATGAGAAAAATCCCTTTGAATCTACTAAAGTCATGTAAATTGTGCGTAAATGAATTAAAAACGTGTAATACTATTTTATCACTCGAAACTCAGTTTCTGACAAAGTCTCATTCCACAGGTTCGCTTTATCCCCACAAATAATCGTCTCTTGTCTCCTTGCACGCAGAGAGAGATCCTCCCTGTAAAATCCAAGATAGATGGCTGTTACAAAAAATCGTGAAAAATGTAAAGCATAAAAGTTGCTAATACCTACTCAAACATAAGAATCAATTTTACACAGGACATAAGCATCAATTTGAAACTTTGTTTTGTCCTCCATTGTTATAGTCTGAAGTACCGTTTTTCCTCCCCTATATCGTGTACTTTCCTTTATACCGTGGCTCATAAAATAAAGAACAATTCGAACAAGCATTAAACGGAAGTTCCCTTTTCCAAACAGGAAGCTTAATACGTTCCACCTTTCGAGAACCAGGGCCCACGCAAGGGACGATGAAATATTAACGGGAATTTTCGCGGTACGAAGATGCGTCGAATTATTTATAGAACTCGCGGCTGGAGAGTTTGCGTCGTCCGTAATTTTCACACCCGGTTTCTCCTGTTTTTCCTGTGTTTTCAACAACCGCGTGCTGGGCAGAAATAATTCACGACGAACCAGTATGTTCACCGTGTTAAACGGCCTCGTTTATTATGCGTCGTTTCGTCGCGCATATCGTGTCCACGACATAATTCTCCGCGACACCATCTTCACGTGTACGAGAAAAACGAAATCGGGGAGATATCGATAGAACAAATGAGTCCTTTCCCGCTTTTTCTCTTTCTTCATATTATAATACTAACTATAGTAATCACTGGACTACGAGTTTTTATGGATCCATAAGAAATTTGAAGGTACGAAAATTCAGAGAATAAGCCAAACGTGCAGAAATACGTAAAACGTCCTAAATATGATGATATGATATACGTTGTATAAGTTTTGGAAGGTAAAACAAACCGTTATTTAGCTTCTATTTCTGTAGTTTTATTTATAAAAATATCAATTTGCATCCGCAGTATGGTAATCAACTTCGTAATAAAATTGTTTCATCAAATGTCTGACCTGTACTGCCAGTTACCACTTATATGTCTGATGAATCGAGGAGAATAACCTTGTAGCTAAATTGTAATTTTTGGTTTATTAGTAAAATTTTTAACAAATCATTACTGAGATTCTTTCAGGTTTATGCATCAGACGTTATTTTTTCTGACGATATTTATCTAAAAAGAACATACAACTATTTCACGTAGATATATTTTTGACAGTGTCATTTGAAACGAAAAAATGAATATATGACAACGCATACGTGTTCGTATAGGCTGCTGCACTTGGCATAGAAAACTCCGATGGAATTTCGAGCAACATGACTCAAAGTTAGTCCGACTTAAGCCAGCAAGAAAGTTGTTGCGTCCGTTCTGCTACAGTTCGTGAATTATTTCGGTCGTGCCTCTTCTTGGACACGACAAATTTACATATAATTGCCAGTGAGTAAATCGTTCGTATCGTTCTAATTCCAATCTCGTTTCTTCGAGACATTGAACTCGGATCAATAAATCACCAACTGTTTCTAAAACAAGGAAAATCGTTCGACAAATGTTTTTACAAAGCGTGTATTATTATTGATGGAATGTTTAAAAATAGGAAATTTTTTTAACAATTTTCGCCCTTTTTTCGAAGAAATGCATTGAATATTAAAATGGTAAAGAATTGGTAAAAGATGTGCGAAAGTATTGAGAAATATTAAGAAGTACATAAGAAATTGTGAAAATTATTTTAAAAGTCTGTTCTTAAAAGAGAAAAAATATTAAATATCAAATTAATAATGTTGGTATTAAAAATATTAAAAACTAGGAACATGTAAAAGTTTTCAAGTGTATAAAAAGACAAATAATAATTTAAACAATAGAGTTTCTCGAAGAAAAGGTTAATGGTAGCTTGAGAACTTCCTCGAAAATTAGATTGCATTGTCAGGAACAGAGGAGATATTTTAAACGATGATGATGTCAAGTACAGCAATTTCAGTACAATACAATACTGAGGAAAATTAAATATAAAAAAAGGGACACGAAAGAGATGGAGAATGTTTATAAAATGAAAAATGTAATGTACTATTGTAAATGTATAATAAACATATAATGTATATCTTAAACTCATACCTTAAGCTCAAAAATTTAGAAATCATATTAGTCGCTGCTTTATTGTATATTTTAACCACGATTGCTTACATAAGTCTGAATAACTTGGCGCTACACGTCCCGTAGATGGAGCTATGTATAAAAATAAAATCGAATGTACACTGATGTAAATATGACGAATTATAGGAAACATTAACTTAATGTCTATAGATAAACTGAACGTTTTGATTCTATTTTATAATTTCTCAACAAGAGAAACGTATATATTTTAAAATATAAGATAAGCATGTTTAATACTCGTATTGTACATTTATGTCTACGAAGATATATGTCTTTGATTTCTTCTTCATTTATGTGAAAGAATCACTCGTACGATTAACACTGACTGATGAAGTTAAAAAACGCAACAAAAACTATCGTTCGATGCATGCAATATACTACGATTCTTAAAATTTTCATATTGATCATATCTTCTTTGGTCACGAAAATCAATACATAACGAAATACTTTTGATTACATTTTTCTGGAATAAAAGTACTCTACTATTTTGAACGATGCAACTTTACGAAGTATTGGATCATTGGATATTTATCATACTAATCACCTATCGGTAAATTTGCTTTAAGGAAACATGTCCATATCTTAAATCAAAATAAACATTAATATACCGATATTTAATTTAAAATAAACCAACAAAACCGCGAATTTCTCGATATTTTCGCGAATTTCCCAAACGGCGTTCAAATAATACAATTGACCAAATATACACGAGCCTCTAAAACATAGCAAGTTTATAAATTTCCTTCGCGTATAAATCGATCGATTTAATTTATTTCCAAAGCTCTTTAGCACGATGGAATCAATTTTATAATTATTTGGTAATAAGGCAAATTTGATAATAAAGAAAGTTAAGTTCTGTAAGTTTTTCTAAATTTCATAAATTCATTAATTAGCTTATTATCCTAACTGTATCCTAAAATTGTAAAATTATAAAAGAGAAGTTTATGATGTATAATTTGTAACTTATCAATTTCCTAATTTGATTTATTACTTAATTATTATACAAGAGAGAATTTTATTAGAAAATTACGAAAATTTGGAGAATATTGAGATCGTGTTTTGAAATCACAGCGTAATCACGAGCACTGTTATCCTTCGACTAAATCCCAGACAATGAGCTCAATAAACTCGATTGTCTTCGCGACAGCTCGCGACTATGAGGAATCTGGGGTAACGAGACACGCACGTCGAGAAGGTCGCGATGGTCGCGCAATCCGCCCGACGTTTCTAATCTATTTCGAGCTGCGGGAGGTTTCTAGTTTCTAACAGTCTGCTCTGAACGTGCTGGGTATGCGGAACGACAATCGCGTGTGAAAAGAATTGTCAGGTTCGTGTTTGTGCTTATCGATTGAATTGCGATCGCGAAAGAAATATTTAATCTCGTTAATTTCAATCCTCGTTACGAAGATTTGATTGCGTTTGAAAGAAATAACTGAGAATATGAATTGATCGTGATTATGGCTTGATTTGCTTGGGTTTGTAGTCATTTTTTATGAAATTGTATAGAAAATGAGTGTTATAGTAAAGTAAAGATGAAAATATGGGTGGACTTTGAAAAAGCGAGAATCCTCACGAGGTTTGGATTTCAGTAGTAAAGTCAAGCATTTTTGAGCCGCTTGATTTCAGATAATTTCAGAAAAAATACTTGTTTAGCCCCTAACTGGAAAGTTTGATATTTTCCCCGTTGTATAGATATGTAGTTTTTCAAATTATTCAATGATTTTATTTATTAAATATTACATATATAAAAATTAATTTCATATACTTTAAATAACGATGTATATTGATTTGGTAAGCTTTCTGTAGTTGAAGACACTTACATTCTAAAGCTTATAAAATTCTGTAGTTCAAGGTTACAGAATTGATAATATCGCGAAGGTAATGTTATTTATTTTTGCTGACATTATTTATGCTCGACTGAAGGTGTAACTATACATCATTAATTGTGTATGTAAAATATATAATATTAAGGCTGTTTTACTATCTAAGGACTAAATTGGCCTTCCTTTGAAGGTATGACCTTCAAAGATACCCTTCCTTTGTTTGTACCTTCAATATCATTCCCCAATAGAAAAAGAGGAATCCAAAAATGAAAACTAAAACCAGAAAATCCATTAAAATATATTCTTCCGCATATCATTCGTCGCAACGTTACATTTCCTCTAATCTAGTCAAATTTCCTTTTCTCATATCCGTCGACCTTCGTTCCACGTTAATTCGTTACATGTTGTTGGCGTTATTAGTTGAGTCGCCGTCGTCGACGATCCTCTTTCGAAGTTCCATTGGCACAGTTCCAAAGCATCGCGGAACTCCGCGAGGAAAATCCGACAGCGGAGAAGGCCAAAGCTGACGAAAATCTCGTTTCACACGGTGATCTGTCACTGCCGAATCGAGATGATTTCATCCTCGGCTGCGATCCACGTGCTATTCTGCATTGACGCTTTGTAGCCTTTAATTACGATCTCGACACTGCTCGGCCATCGAATTTTTTCCGATCTTGTCTCTTTTTCCTTCCACCAATGCTATTTTGTGCATCAGTTACACGCGATCTCAAACGTTCTTGCGGACTTTTTGACGAATAACCGTTGCGGTGACAAACGATCGAGGAGAATATTGACACGTGATCCTCGTTGTTTGTCGATGTTTGTACGTGGAAATTGAGGGGATCGTGTGTGGAATTTATACGAAACGTTTGATGGGATTTCGAAGAGTAAAATAGAAGTCGTGAAATTCTTTTCCGCGCGTTGTTTCGCATCGATTTCAATTTTCGGCTTTGTGGAATCGAGGATTTGGTATGCGATAGAGTTACGCTGAATTGTCAAAAGCTACATTTTGGTCGACATCCTTAATTAGGACGATGAATCGAGAGCTGTTTGACAAATAGTCGTTAAAATAAATGATCGATGGTATTGACTGACGAATCTGGACGTTAGTTAAAGAATTACTCAGTTGATGTAATTTGTAAAATTGGTAACTGTTACTTTCAGAATGCATAGTAAGATAAAAATATTAAATTTAAAATATGTAAGTTCTCCTTGGTCCGTACGATTTTTTACAGGCGACTATTAAAAATGAAACGTTTAAAACGATATGACCGAGATTCGTATATTTTCGAGATGAAGATCTGCAAGAAATCTGTAGTTTAGTCACCGATGACGTCCGGTTCGAAATAAAGTTTCGCGATTTCTACGCGAAAGGATGAGATAAAAAGAGAATCACGACGCGAAGCCACTGGTCAACGATCTGAATCAACATCTGGCAATCCTCCGATTTATTTCTATCTTCAATCCTTTGTTTACCACTGTAAATATTTTCCGCTTTATGTACATATTTGAAGCGTGATGCACGATGCATCGACAACAACGTTTATCTATACGTTCACTCTGAAACTAACGTTAAACGTTAGAATATATCGATTTTTACCACTTGAGAAATTAAAATAACAACTTCTATTGTTTTTTGCATATATTATCACTTGAACTAAAATTATTCGAATAAAACGGATAGTAATACTAATCGTATTTCCATCTGTTACCTCCTATCGGTATTCATTTATTCAATACGTGTCACAAATTTCCATTAGAACCATCCTCCTCAAATGAATTAAAAATCACGAATAGGTAATCTCATCAATTGCCCTAATTATCTGTCGCAAACGATCGAAAAATCGAACGAACCAATCGTTACCTCTATAAAAACTGATTCGTTAGTGGCGAATAAATTTCCATTTATTTTTTTCTGTCGTGATTTATTATTCGTTTAGAAAATTCCTACAAACAAATTTTAATTACAAACTTGTCATAAAACTCGTTGTAAAAGTAGGAAAGCTCGTTCCTCTAATCACGTAGATATCACGAAGATATCTTCGAAAAAAAAAAAAAAAAAAAGAAGAGATGCAAATGAAGAAAAAGAGGAGTCGTGCAGTATTTTACCGGACAAGGTAACAGCTATAGCCTAATTCGCATGAACGCGACGGGTTACCAATTTTTTCCGTGGCTCATAAAGCTGGTTATAGTCACGAACGTGACGCAGAGGGTAGTTTACGCGTGAATCCTAAACGCGCGAGCTTATTATCCCAGTGTGTATGGCACGAGTTGGAGAGTAAAAGGTGGAAATGGCAATTTTGAGGCGCACTCGCAACGATATTTCCCGAGTTAGCCAAACGTGTCTCGTGGAAAGCGCAGTAAAACGAAGAACGTACGAAATAATGAAGAAGAACGACGCAATGCCAGGAAACGAAGTCGCCCCGAGTTTCGACGATTTAATGCCGAGCCATCTCCGGCCGTTTCTTTCGCCGATAAAAACACCCGTTTCCATCTGTGAAACGCGTCAAAGCGAAATACTCAGTGCTTTTTAGTTTACTTACAATTAACGTTTTTTTTAAATAATTTACCTTATGATATTAATTTTAATGTTGATAACGAAATGTGTTTTTACGTGGCTCTTTAAAAGCAAAATGTTCATTTGTTCGTTTAATACGTAAATCTCTATATTTCAATACAATTCGCCACCCTATTTTACAACTGTTCTTTGTCCACCAGTTTGTAAACTAAGAAAACTGAGTTTAAATGAAGTGTAATATGATCGTGTTAGGACTTGAAAGGACTGAATATTTGTTTCTCTCTGAGTAGCATTTTTATCATATTATCATAAATGTGTCTTCTTTCTATTAATGAGACATACGTGGATTGGTCAATTACACTGTTTCTAAAAGTGAAATTGGAACAGTTAAGAGCTAAGGGGGCGAATTTTCTTCAAAAGAATTTTTCCTCTATTATCAATAACCAAAATGAATACAGATATTCGTCACAAATCGCCAAGTTCAAATATTTGTTAGAAAGTACAATTTCATATTCCAAAGATATTACAACCCGCAATGCAACCTAGAATTCCTTCAAAAAGAAGCAAACGAACGCTTGAAGAAGTTAAAGAAAAGAAACAAAAATACAACAAACGGAACGAAAGGTACGATCTAGAACTTTCGAAAGTTTAAGACTGTTGAAAGACCAACGATTCGCTTGAAAACCAGATACTGCATTAACGAAAGAAAGAATTCTGGATTAAAAGGTAGAAGGTGCACGAGATATAGAATCGATAAAATAGATAAAAGGCAAAACCGCTCGCGCGATCCCCGACCATTGTCTCTGGTCCCGCTCTGACCGGTCTGGAATTTTTTTTTCTGTTGCAGAGCCGAAGAAGGAAAAGACTGAACAGAGTGCAAATGGCGCGGTATCGCCGAGCGGTGAGCCGCAAGCGAATCAGGGCACGGCTACGACCGTGCCGATCTCGGTGGCACCCCCGAATTCGGGGAACCAGCAAAAGCCGAGTAGGCCGAACACCCTGGAAGCCAGGGTGGTAGCCAGGAGACTGATCTTGTTCGACACTGAGTGTGAGTACAGATATTCTGTATCACCGCGCAATTCCAACTTTTTCCGGTATTTTTATGCTGCATTTAGACCAAACGGATAAATGATAATAAAATTTAGTAAAATAATTTAGAAAAATGAAAGAAACGAAGAACGTTCGTTTGCCATTTGACGATTGCTCATCGAATGGGAAATCGGACATCAGAATGTTCTAAAAATGCACATTCGATTATTGTAAATGAATTTATGAACAAATTGCTCGATGACCGTCTACACCGAACGAATAGATGCTTTCGTTCTATATTTTGCTCCTTTAATCTAAACGTTCCTTTAAAATTTATTAGAAGCCACAGGCTGATCCTTTAGCTACTTGACTCAGAGGCAACGCCACCATACTGAAAACACTGTGTCGCTGTATGTGATGTATTATCAGTAGATTAACAGTAGAATATAAAATAGCTCCTTAAGTACTACATTGCATCTTGTGCGATAAATGTAACGCGCAGCGACTCACGAAAATATTTTAACTTTTATAATAGAAAAGTTTTATGGATTTTTGAAATTTTATTAACACTGCAACGAGACATGACTATCGCGATCATTAGTATGTTATTGATGATAAAACAAAAGAAAGAATCGCTAATAATTTATTTTCCAATTTACTAATCTTGTTATTGCTCAATTGCACACGCGGTCTAACAATAAATACCTGCCATAAATTGTTTGAAAGTGTTGAGCTAATTGTCTTCAACGATCCACAAAATACATCATCGTCAATAAGCCTTCCATAAATGGGAGAGATTAGATTATAAGGAGTAGGTGTTAAATATGACGGATGAGAAGTAGAAAATTTATAGAGAGATATTGCGCAGAATTTCTAAGTTTCCAGGTCATGCGATACAATTCGCGTTTTCTTAAAAATTTCATTTATTTAGTAGAGGTACTACTACCAATTGTTTGAAATTTATTCGATAGCTAAAAAGAAATTAAAATACGTACGATAAGTATATATTTAATTACTTTTGAAAGCAATTACAGAAATAGAACAGAAAGTACAAGTTATTTTATTTTCATGGCGTTTATAATAAAGTAATGAAAAATTTAATATTTCCACCGAAATATTCATAAAATCGGGATTTCTGAATTTTAGCAGTATCATTAATTATTCTCTATTCATTGCTTTATCACATATGCGTGCGTCAATTTTATTACGTTCATTAATTATTTCCAACGTGTTTCGTATACAATTTTGGAACGGTACTCTTCTCATCGCTTGTATATTTAGGTAGCCCAACATTTTCGTTGCATGCGCTGATTTTTCATTAATTTCTATGCGAAATAGTCGAAAGAACTTTTTCCATTACGTAATCACTGAACGATAAAAGGGAAACTGTAGAAAATCGAGCGCGTAATCACGCGTGTTTCGCGAAACATAAAACAAGATGATTCTAATAATACTCTGAGTTACGACAGCTCGTTAACAGGAAGTGGCGTGTATCGCGAGACATGTTCTACAAGCTGAAAGGCTGACCTGAATAAAATCGCAAATACTAAAAGTAAAAAATAACTTCCTCATAAATGTGGAACAAAATAATTAATGGCTAGAACGCCATAGTCCATGTGCCAACTAATTTACATCATTTTCCTTTGAAAGCAGAAATATACCAGAAAAATATGTTTTACGATTTTCCTACCTCACATAACATAGAAACGCTGGATTGTTTGGAGAAACTTTGTTATGGAAAATTTCAGATAATATCGTACTGACTAAACTCTACCAAACTTTCCACTAGAAAACTTCTATTAGAAAATTCAAATGTATTTTATATCGCTTTTCTACTGATCCTTTCAATTGCATATGATTCATTCATAACATTTCGAATGAAAGGATCGATGAATGAAGTGAAAGTAATACGACCAACGTCCATTACTTTCATACCGATTATCGGTTTTCAGATTATCAGGTTGATCGTGCTACGATTAAAATAATAACTACTGGGAAAAAGAAATAGGGCGGGAAGGGTTGAATGGCCGAGCAACGAATAACTCGACGTTATATGAAACGACGTCGCATCGATATTATACCCGCGGTGAAATTACGATTTTTTACTATTATCAGAAAACTTTCAGCCAATTTAATATCGTGATGCTCGTTACCCTTCTTTTTTTATGACGTGCTATTAAATTCCAACGACGATATCGATGTGACACGATCGAAAATGATTGCATCGTTCGCTTATGACGTTCGTTATTCCTTAGGCGAACATCGATGATAAAAATAATAATGAATTTTTAAGCAACATTATATGTTATTTATATGGAATACTTCTCCGTAAGGATGTTTAATTCCGATTAAACGCGTTGAATATTAAATAGCGTCACTAGTAGAACGTATCCTGCGATAAAAGTGAAAGAAAATGAAATTTTCCTGGCCATTTAATTCTTCGTTTTAATTCCTTCCTTCGCTCTTTTTATTTCTTTCATATGTTCTTATGAGGAAATATGAAATTCAGTATTATTATATCGCAGATGGTTATAGTTTTATGAACATAATTAAATTGAAATTCTACTAAATATTATAATGATTCTAGTTTGGATACCGTATCTATTCTATGAATTTTTGCGCCTTTACATATTCTACAACCGCATCAAATTCCGCAATTTAATTATTATCGTAATGTTGAAAAATTAAATATGATTCTAACTATCTTTTAGACTAGACTAGTTTTTTAGACGAGACTTTTAAACTTCTCCTTAGTAGAAAGGATATACAGAAGTGTATAAAGAACGAATTTGGAATAAGAGAATTTTATATAAGGTGAACGATAAGCTTAAAAGTAAACCAGACATTTAATGAAAATGCAGAATAAAGAATAACGTTAAATAAACGACAGTTCAGTTGTTACAATTTAAAACGACGTAAATATAAAATAATGAACCAGAGATAACGCACGTATACGAATTTACACGAGCATGAAACAAGCAACGTAGTAAAATGTTAAAGCGAGTAGAACAGAGCGCAAGTGGAAGTAATGCGTTTATGGTCAGACGTGGTTGCGCGTCATAAGTCATGAGAAGTATATCCGCTCGTAAATTCTAATATTCTCAGCTTTAGTAAATTCTTCGAGCGAAAAATCATCCAGGTTAGATAGTATAAATTTAAGAATAAGTAAATAAAGCATTTTTTAAATTAACCTTTGTTTTCTGTATGGATACTATCACGATTATAATGATAAAATCTGAAGGAAATTTATTACATGTACAAACAAATTCTTTTCGATTTTTGCGTATAATGGAAGTTTTTATTGTCTAAAAGAAGTCATTTCTACATCTAATATACACAAGATATGAGACGTTTATCACAAGCATACACGCAATAAAAAAGTAATATGCAGTATGAATAGTTGGCTTAAATATATAATTAATACTAAGGGGAACTACCATTAAATATCAAGATTTATTATCTATAAATAATTTTCTAATTCTTGTGACGGTTATGTTTGCAAAAAATATCTCACAGCTTCTATGTACGTTTTTGGGTTTGTTTCAGACTTCGATAATTGTATTGTGTACTATATCATAAACAATATTCTGCATAACACATACAGTATGCATACATTCAGAATAAGTTCCCACAAGTGTTCGAACACTTTTAATAAGCTTATGAAGTTGGCAATGTCTTAAAATCGAATCAACTCGCCCAAGCATACTAAGGAAATATTGTTTCATAACAAGAACACTGCAACGTACCGATAATTCGAACTGTCGCGAAAGTTCCCATTAAGTGCAAGAGCAAGTATAAAAGAGAAAGACGTCTTGATTTTTAAGTGGCCGCGGAAGTTCCCGTCGGTTCGATGGCGAATTTTCCCGAGAAGCTGGCGGCGAAACGATAAACTTTCATGTGCCGTCGGTTTTCGTCACGTAAATCGTCTTTAAAACTCTCGTTTACCTTCGAAACTTCAAAGTTCGCTTTTATCTTCGACTTCTGCCTAGCCCTCTACAACCACGTCCACCACTGTCGAATTTACTTTCCGACGAAATCTTCCTCCGGTACATAGACAGATATCAAGAAACAAGATCTCTGGGAAAAGCTTCTCCGTGAATTTTAAAAGGACCGTAAGGAAAACGTTCCCATTTTTTCCTCCTCGTAATAATTTCCATTTGGGAGGTGAAACTTCTTTACTTCATACACTGATAAGAGCAAGTGTCCCGTTGAATATTTAATTCTTGGAGCACGTTTGAGAAGAAACATCGATACTCACGTTTTATAGTTATATAGTATAATATTATTATTATTATGTGGTAACATATGAAGATAACAGAAGGAAAATCTGATAAGTAAATTTTTGTTGAATTTCTGATTTGAATGTCAATTTGTGAATTGTCAATGAAGGAAGGAGAATTTTAATATGAAATAACTCCGAACGAAAATAACCTGCTTACCAAAAATGTAATTATTAAGTTTGAATTTTATAAGAGCTATAAAAGGATTTTAATTATTCTTGTTTTATTTAGGATTGTTCTTAACAGCATTACATTCCATCAGTTCTCCTTTTATAATTAAATGAACAAGAGCGATACTTGTACGTCTTATTCTTAGCCTCGTAAGTAGTGTCTGATGTTTTCTACTCCTTCGCCTTGAGAGACACGAAATTTCAAGACTATCGCGACTCGAGGCTCTATCTTTAATCACCCCAGGGCTGCTTCCGCTCCCTTTTAGCTCCTCTTATCCTCGCTCTGATCCTCTTTCGTTTCGAGAAAGCGTCGTTTGTTCCCTTTCACGGAATTTCGTTCGATCAGTGGATTCTCAAAGATAGGGACGCGTTCTAGAGAAATTGCATCATTTGGAGAGCACGATCTAAACTTTGAAAAATAGCGTGACAAGACGGAAACGAGGTTAGGTGACACGGTGTACGATACGATTCTTTGTTATATTGTGACTATTTCGTGATGGTATGGAGTTATGTTTGAACGTGTTGAGGATTCTCGCTGGTAGATGGTCGCGTGAAATCAAAACATTTGTCGTGAGTCGATCGTTTATTGCAATTGGTAAATAGGATAATTTGCTTTATTTTGGAGGATAAGTTGTGCTGGAAGGTGATGATATGAGCGTTGGGAAAATAAAAGACGTGTGTGATTACGAAAGCACACTTATATTACGATAAATTTCAAAATGTATGTATTCGTTTTATTACGTTATATTATATATATTCATTTTATTTAAAACATCAATACTTCCTAGTATTATTAAATAGTTCGCTTTGATTAAACTAATTTTTAATAATAAAAGCTTTGTGATTAAAGTTGTAACACATGAAATGTCCGTTTTTTTTTTTTTTTTTTTTTGAAGAATTACGCTTCATTGAATTTTGAAAAACACCCGTTTATGTACTTGCGTAGAAGATACAAATATGTAAGATGGTCTACAAAGAAGCAAAGCTATTTATTAAAAAGAGAAAGATTTAGATTTTAAAATATTTATACTCAAAGGTAAACATTTAATATGTTACAACTTAACAAGTAGCTTTTATGAATATTTATGAGTACATTATATGTTTTATACGAAATATTTTGAAATTTCGTTAACACTGTTACGAGACTATCATAATTTTTAAATGAGTGCGAGAATTAATAAGATTATGCTGGTGATGTTTCAAACGAATCTGAAAATATACGTAGGTATTATAAAATATTTAGCACACGTATATATTTATTTGAATGGGATACTATGATATAAAATTTTTAATGAGGCGATAATTCTTAAATAATGATTTCCTTTTAACAATTTTTTTATTATTTTCAAATCCGAGTTCCACCGCGCTTAATTCGCATCGTCTATATAAATTTTCGGGGTTACGTGCACCTGAAAGAAAATACCACAAATACCAAGTAACTGAGCGAGCCACGAATTTCTCGTGCTGGTCGCAAAAATGTTAAATAACTTCTCTGGACACCTAACCGCAAGCCAGTGTCCGAAATTTCGGCGGGAACAACTTCGCGCATAGTTCCACGAGATCGCACGAATTCCTCGAATGCCCTAACCGAAAGCTGGTGGTTTGTGAACCAATTTTCTACTCGTTAATCTTGTTAAAACTGCCAAGGATATTACTTTATTTGTAATTGACATTTTAGAAATACATTCACCCGCGGAAATATTTGGACATTTATCGTAGGAAATTCTACTGACACTTGATAAAAGCGGCAGTCTATTTAATTGGTCATTTTACATTTTTAAAAAGCAATTTTTTAAATGAACCTCGGGAAATTTCTGACAGGATAGAGAAAAAAGGTTTTTAATGAAGTTTAAATGAAAGTTGCTCAGTGACTCACTTTATAAAATATCGAGCAACTTTTTCTGGGAAGCGACGACGTTAGAACTTGTTGATTCTGAAATACTTGGATAAACAAATTATGAACGTGTGTAGATAGAAATTAGTATGAATAGATGGCTAGATTGGCTTTTAATTAGCTACCCTTGAAGTTCGCAGAACATCGTACTTGAGTTTTTGAATAAATTCGAATAAAGATGTTAGAAGATGTTAATATGGTGTAAATTACACGTTCCATACGATATGAAAAATTACTATACAAAACTACACGTTTCAAGCACTTGTTTCCCTTTCTTTACTTTTACTACAAATTACAAGTTTATTTAATACATTGTACGTAAATATTGAACAATTTGAAAGATATTAATAAATTATAGACGTTTCAGTTATAAAGATATTGTGTAATAATGTAAACTTTATATCTTTTTTTTAATTAATTAACTAATTAATATAAAACGCCTTTTTTTACGGATAATTGATAAAATTGATTGTAGAACAAACAGAACCAGCAGTATTCCGACTTAACAATGAATACTAAAGTGGTCACTAAAATGCATTGGAATCTGTAATAAATTCTAAATTTGCTTGTTATAGAATAAATAAAGAATAGCATCTGTTACTTCACAAATATGGATGACATACCAAATATCATTTACACCGATGTCGCTAGAAACTTCCCCTTTAAACCCATTTCATCAGCTTCAATGCCAAAATCACTCAACGTTCGAAAATGCGACAAATCCGCTACAAAAATAAAGAAAGAGGAAAAAGTGAGGAAAGCTTCGACAGTTTTATGCGGCAGCAAAAAGAGAGGAATTTGAAATTTAGCAAAAATCTCTGTTACATTGTGTCGTCTGGCGAATCCGCGCTGCGTTCATTTATTACGGTTTACGCGAGAATTTCTCGTGACAAATGAACCGTGACGCAAATGATACAGCGGGTGCTGGATAAAAAATGAGGAAACGGAGGACCGGGAGGAGTGGAAGTAAAGAAAGAGAAAAAGAAGAGAGAATATGAGCGTCGCAAGGGAATCCGTGGGAAAAAGTCGCGGAGGTGGAATTTCACAATTTGTCACGGCGACGAACGGAACCAGCAATGCATACTTACTTGCCAAGCTTCCGCCGGATCTATACTCCCCGATGAATCATATTTCCCGAAAGGATTGGCACACGTTTTCTCTCCTCCATCTTGGAGAGAAGTGGCCATGAATAACGTTGTCCACCGATCGTGACATTTTCGTTTCCATCGTTGCATTCCAACTGCGTTATGTGAATATGGTATAATAGAGGGGAAATTGTCATTTCGAATTGATCGAAACGAGAGATTGTTAGGATTGATTAGGTGCACTTGATAGATTGGTGGAGATCGTAGAGAGTTGATGAATTGTGAGAGAGTTATTGGGACGCTGTTAAGTGAGATTGAAGAACATGCGGAGTAAATTTAACAACGATAGGATGATGATGCGTTTCCGTGGATTATTAACGTGTTGCGTTATCTCGAAGATTGCGATAATTTTGCAGAATTAATTTTTATAGAAGATATAAAACCAAATAAAGGTCCAACAGTGAGTCAACTTCGTTTAATTGCCGTTGCATAGAGACGATTGAAAATGGAAAAATGTTGAGAATTGTTTATTGTCGGTTCTATTGGTATTGTTCTTTATAAGAATTTTATACGATGTCTGTTTTTAGTAAACATAATTTTAAGTAAATTTAATCATTCGTGATGCTACGAGGCTGAACTAGAATTTCCTTTCAAGGTATAGAATAATAAAAACGATCTCGAAGATTCTAATTTCATAGGATGTTCCTTGTCACTCGATCCAGCCTAGAGAAGTAGGGCGTTCTATATTCGAATTCAATCGGAAGTATTGAGATTCAGTCCAATAGAATATGCGATAGAACGATTCTCCAAGTGCCTAGATACGTCCACAATTCTATTACCTTACGAATCTTTAATTTAAATTGCTTTTATACTTCGTATAATTGTATTACCACTTCTACAATTCATACATACATATTATATTAGTTTTCTACCATGTTTTGGCGTTTACAGTTATATAATTTAATCTTCTATAATAAAAAATTATTTGCTTATAACATAAAAAATGTATAATCGATTATAGCTTTTCATTATAATCTAGAATTTATGAACCAATGATTGCTATGAATAATTTGTTAGGTATAAGTACCAATATAATACTATAATTAAATACAGTAGTATATTGACAAATATAATAAATAAAATTACTTTATAGAGAATAAATATAATAAAATTTATTAATTATATATAAAGATAATTAGTAAAATGTAATTAGTAAATAAAGTAAACGAGGTGGACTAACAAATTATTTGTTTTATCCGTTTTCAGTGGAGAAGGGGGTCCTAGACCAAAGCAGCGAAAACCAGCAGGTAATCGAGAGGTGTTATCCTCTCCCACCTCAGAATACGTTGATGTTGTCGGAACTTCCGGAACCGCCGATTCCTCTGAGCGAAATTGGGCCGATTCCGCCTCCTCCAATGTTCAGCTCTTCGAGTCCTACCCTCTTGTTGGCTAAGCAACGGCAAATACGGAATCCTTTGTCGTCCGACTACGAAGAAGAAGGTATGTACCAAAGGCCTACTGTTCATTATATATAACGTTTATTCTGCTATTGTTAACATAATATATAAATCACTGGTGTCTTTCATTTTTATTCATATACTTTAGATTGAATATGTTACTATATTGATAATAAATATTGTATTATATCAATGGGTTGTTATATAAATTTATAAGTCTAGTAAAATCTTTTCATTTGTTTTTTATTTTTGTGCTCTTATTAGACTTTCAGGGTTGAACAAATTTTTGTTATATTCCAAGATTGACTTTTTCTTAATTAAAAGGGAATTTCATTGATTATATTTACCACGTCTTGAAAATTATTCAAAAATAATTCTCAGGGTCTTTCATAATACCTACCTATAATATACTGCAACGATAGAAAAGCTGTAATTTCTAAAATTTTAAAATATGTAAACAGTAACCGTTAAATAACAATATTAAAATCGATTCAATTAAATCGTACCATAAAAATACATACTGTCGGTGCCATCAATATAGTGAGGCCGTAAAATTGGTCAGACACTAAAGTTTATTCGTTTAGAGTATCGAAACTGCAGTTTAACTCGAGATATCGAATCTATCTCAATGATATATATAAATTTGGAATTGTTTCTTTTCCTGCAGTATCTTTGAAGGTATTTTGTAAAATATATATTTCGAAGACGGCTATCTAAAAATAGATAATTCCGAGAAGCAGAAATGCGTAATTTTTATTACACTTATTACGAACAAATTTTAAACTTCGACTGGCAAAAAATTTTTGGAACCTAAAATTCGAGGTACTTCTCTAAAATCTGTATGGCCTTAAATGTGGATACACCACTAGCAGTAAATTAGCATCTATTATTTTAATTAAAACTTTACTCAAAGTCAAACTTTGATGTGGCATTTTTCTCTGTTAGTATAAATAAAACAGTATCCAAAATATTTTAGTATCTTGATTTCAAAACTAAAACATTCGATATGTTTTTGTATTCTTCTTAAGCATATTCCCTTTTTACACCTTAAAAACAATCTATCTAAAGATTTGTCTTTCTTTAAAATCGATAATAATAACACACGGAAAACCCAATCTTTTAATTTACTAAAAACACATTCTACGATCATTTTTCCTCCGCCTATTACAGAGGACGAAGAAGACTTCGACGTGGAGGAAGAAGATAACATGTACGTGCCGAGGATGTCGCAGCCGGACCCGGCCATCGACACGTCCAGGGTCGAGGAGATCCCCGCGAAGGAGCCTAAGTTTCACGCGGTGCCGCTGAAGAGTGTGCTGAAGAAGAGGGGTTCCGGAAGTGGGCCTGGCACGCCGCAGAACACGCCAACGCAGGAGAACAGGCCGTTGACCCTTCGTCAGGAGCTGCATGCCTCCTTCAAGTTAGTGCAACAGCAAGCGATTTCTCTGCTGACGGGAAGCCCTTCAGACATCTTTCTTCTCGAAAGACTCGATGGTCATACAACAAAACAGAGAAAGAGATTCATTAAGCTCTTAATTTAAATTATCAGGAAAATTTCTTGGGAAGAGATATATTTCTATATAAGAAAGTTTCTAATTTCGATCGTTAAAAATGTTACATGAAAAAGAAATATTTCTCGAAAAGGAATAATTCAACAAAGTGCCTGCGAGTCTTTCTTTCGATCAAGCACAAGATTCGTCGCGAAACAAAACGAGTCTTCTTCGGGGTTCGGAAGCATCGATAATAAGATATCTTTTTTGGTTTAATTGTGATTTTATTGGAAGAATTTCTTGATCGTAGTCAAACGACTTTGGTATAGAGAATAAAAGATTCGACTGAAATTCAGGGCGAATTGTTTGAGTTTAATTAGCGTGCTGGTTTTAATGAAAAAACGCCTGAAAACTCTGGAGAAGCTCGTCTGGAACATCGTTCTTCACCTTCCGGCCTTGTCATCTCTCTCACGCGCACGTGCACCGTGTTCCCGCATACTCTCTTTCTTTTTCTATTGCAGGTTCCCTTTCACTCATCGTTTCGTTCAAATGGATGCGCGTCGTGCTACTTTCGATATTATTTCGACGAATTTCGGTAGTAACAATTCGATTTTCTCGATTCCGTGCACTATTTTACATTACATTCGTCGAATTTAAGCGTCATACGCTATGGTGCAAAATTTAAGGAATGAAGTTTTACAATTTTTTTTAAATAGATCATTTATGTTTTAGTAGAAGCATAGTAAAACGCATTTTTTAAGTTGTAATCTGCAATCTGAGTCGATACAAAACTCTTGATATTGATGAAATTGACTTGGTATTTACAAATAAATGATTTTGCGAATTTTCTACATTTTTCACAAAAACAATTATCGGCTCCGAGTACAAAGAGACTCTATATCCTTCAACTCATTAATTCACGAATATCACTACAACATGTAGTTTCCAAATTATTATGCAAGGAAACCCTGATATTTACAAAAAAAATAACATAATATTATGAATTTTCAAATTTTTTACTCAGAAGTCTTATCAAACCAAAAAAATAACTTAACGCGCACTTATAAAATTCTCAAAATTATTTATCCAACAGATTTCTGTAACTCGCAGCTTCCTCCTAATTACCGATATGCTAATGTCGTCTATTAATTATTATTAAAATCACTGTACAAGGAAAGAATTTCCAAATATTTAAATCAGAATATTCGTCGGGCAAAAGACTTTAACTTAAAGTGCACTGGGGAAAAAAGCTGAAAAAGTAACAGGAAATTTAAGTGCACTATCAAGCAGTAACATTTTATACGACGTCGTATTTCGAGCAGCAGTCAGACTATGGCAGTACATTTACCCAGCCGCGTAAACGTTATATAGGTTCCTTTACGAGGCAGCGTTTCATACGTAACAACCGAGATACTAAATCCAAAGTAAAGTACAGAGAGTGTTCCGTTTCGATTGTTAAAGCAAAAGAAGAGACGGCGACGTGTGTTTCGAAGGTTGGATCGAAGGGATCGAGAACGATGCTCCGGTGGTGAGGCGAATCTCACGAAGGGGTAGCTTCGCGCATCCGTCCATTAAAAACAAAAAAAAAGATACAACAAAAAATACATTATGTGTCAGTCACTAGTTAAAAGTATGGTATTTTTCTTATGCTTAACCAGAAGGCCACCGTTGAGGCCTAGGATGAGAATATGGTAATTGGGCATTGGTCTAACTAAGCATGCGCGAACCAATATGGTATATATACCTAAATATATATATATATATGTATAAATATTTGTCTTATACCCACGGCGGTTGATCGCAGAGAACCAACAGTCATCTAGTCTCTCTCTTTTTCTTAATATTTTTCTACCTCTTGTATATACACACTGGGTCTCATAACTGTGGAACCAATTAAAAGTTTTCAATTTTTGTACGTTGAATATGTTTGATATTGTACTGAGAAACTATTTATCGTCTTTTTCCTTACGAAACATAGATTGTATGTAGTGGAGAAAAGAGAAACGATAGAAATGTACTCGCAGTTTATTCTTGTTTGATAACATACAGCATAATATTTAATTATAAAAAAAATTGAATTCAAGATAGAATAAAATGAATATGTAACAATAGCTTTTACAAGTTCAACTATTTAATCTTGCATACTTCTAATCAAGTTTCGTTGCATTGTAGCTGTTAAGAAATAAAAATTTTAATGTGGTTTTATTGTTACAAGGCACAGTGTATTTATATTTACTCTCTTTCATTATTCTCTTTTTATTATCTCTTTTCTCTCTCTTTTTTAGCTCTCTCCATATTTGCTCTATTTTTCTTTTTTTATATATTTATTGTATATTTCTATTTTTCTCTGGAGACTCTTTCTTCCTTTTCTCTCTCTCTCTCTCTCTCTCTCTATT
This sequence comes from Bombus vancouverensis nearcticus, assembly GCF_051014615.1. Taxonomy (NCBI): domain Eukaryota; kingdom Metazoa; phylum Arthropoda; class Insecta; order Hymenoptera; family Apidae; genus Bombus; species Bombus vancouverensis. The sequence goes on along the minus strand of NC_134913.1, from coordinate 9,271,826 downwards.
TCTTTTTCTTTCTATCTCTGTGTCAGCATCAGGAACGCCGTGAGCATGGTAAACCTACGACCTTAAGCATGAGAAAACCCTAGGGAAACCCATGAAAACTGTCGCCCACGCTTCACTCATCCGATTATTTGCGTTTCACGCGGCCAGAGAACCTCGAACCATCGATCGACGAGAACGAGGATCTCGAGATTCCTTATCGTTGCCAACGAATCGAGCTAGACGGTACAAAGCAGTTCGATTCGTACGTCGGCTGTAATGGATTAAGAAACGTCACCTCGGTCCGTGACGGTTCTTTGCTTCGAGTTCTTGTCTTCTTACGTTCCCAATGCCACGCGGCTTCGACGCTTTTTACGCTCGTTCGCTTTCACGACTGACGATCGAATTTTTTGGCTAAGAAACGCGTTGTTTCGGATTCACTCCTTCTTTCACAGCTTTTTCGAAGTTTTCTCGAGGAAAATAACGTTCGTCAATTTGTTTTTTAAAAATTCGTGCACGATGTTCTTGAAGAATTTCTTTTAACCCTTCTGTGACATTAGCTTGGTGATTTTGAAATTTGTTACATTTATATTATAATTAATGCTTATATGACCTTAAATGCATGAAATACATCAGTATTATCAAACTATAAAATATCGATATAAATGAGTATAAATGGACCATCTATTCACAAAGAAACTATCCTTGTTTTTTGTTATTTTATTATTTCCACAATTCGAACATTTCACCTTAATTCGTAGCTAGCATCTACTTTTACATTTAAAGTATTACCATACTAAAATATTTTAGAGTTTGTGACATACAATTGTTGTGCGTGTACAACGATTAATCACTGAAGGGTTAATTAAATTCAGCTGGCATTTCAATGTTTGAACAGCTGGAGGTTAATGTAACTTGGGGGCGCTAAGTCTGTCTGGTACTCAGCTGTTTAAATAATTGGAGTTTGTAATATATTGAAACCTTTTCTATGTGCTCGTTTCTGTTACTATGTTTTTTTTTATTATACATTATTCTGCATCCTAATCCTTCGCACTATCATTTTCATCATCAGAAAACAAAAACAATACAAGAAATAACAATAGAGTTCTGACAATAATTCCACAATATCATCGTATACCACTAAATCTTAATTCAGTGCAAAGGATTATGATGCATAAATTTGAAATTATTCTGTTTTGTAAAAACACCCTTGTAAATTTGCCTAAATGTATAAAGATCAATTTTGTATTCTGCCGTTTTTAATAATTCGTAAAATAATAATATTAATCCCTTTTTAGCAGATTTACTTAGGAGGAGGTGGCAAGAACTGCGAAATCTCGAATGAGTAGGCTGCATGTACATTCGATGCTTTAGGTTGATGGTGAAACAGTCCCCGAAGGATTTAAATGCATGACCTTTTGTTTTCGAGAAATTAATAAATTCTTTTTTATTATTCTTTATTTAGCTTTCTTATTTTATTATTAGCTTTTGATTATTCTTTATTTATCATAATGGATATTTTTATCATTTTGTAAGTGAAGATTGTAATAGAAGCATTTAAAACATAAATAATTTCTGAAGCAAGAACATAACTTCTCGACTAGTTTCCCGAGAACAAAGAGTCACATACTCCAATCTTTCTGGAGCTGTGTTACCATTAACGCAAAGCAACAAATGCGCATACAGCCAATTCATTCGAGATTTCGCAGTACTTGCCATCTCCTTGTTCGCTCATAAATTGAAAATGGTAACAGAAACAAATTAAAATCAGAATCGATCTTCATCGATACGTAGAAACAACGGACGAAATTAAAAGAATGACCTTGATGACGAAAAAATACATCTTAGAACGAAAAATGACGGAGGAAAAGCTCTAAGCAATTTTTTAGTCGTTTCATTTTTCCATTCGTTCATACGTATCAACGAAGATTAAAAGAAGTCCCATTAAAATCCGCGATGAGACACTTTTTCAACAAGTTGGCCAAATTTAAAAAGTAAAAGAAACAATAAAAAGAGGAAGATAGCTGTCACAGCTTCCTTTCCACGGTATCACGAATATCACAACCAGTCTGCAACGCGAAGTTAAACATGACAAAAAAAATGTTGCATCCGCGTCGGAAAGGAAACGGCGTTATCTGCGTCGACGTCGTTTGATAACCCATTTCGTGACGGACAAGGACAACGTCCGTTTCACGGAGAACCCGTAACTTGCTTCTGTTATCTTCATCAACGTGTCACATACACATACACTGTGCAGATAAATACGCTACCGCCAGAAAGTATCCGGACACTTGCTTATTCCTAATAAGGTTCTGTATTCTGATTGCAAAATTACAGACAAATCGAGTTGCAATAAACTTATTCCACATAACCTGTATAGTACTGTATAATCGAATATTGTGACGCGGTTAAATTATTGTCAAAAGCGCGATGTGCAATAATAAAATTAGTATTTCTATTTGTCAAACCTTACAGAATTATTTTAATTTCTGAATTACGAGTCATTAAAAAGGATCTTCTAAACTGATAGGAATACATTAGATATCGATACAGATAGTGATATTTGATATATTATTGCTATGTTTTTAACAGATACTTTAGATTTACAGTCCCTGCCCATTAAATTAGGACCATGTATACAAGTTTTTACTGCATGTATACATACTCCATGTATACATACTTTTAACTGCAACACTATTGCATAAATATATAAATTCTGCTAAAAAGAGTATAAGCGAAACATACATAACATCTTGGTAATTAATATGAATTGTCGTGATACATCAAATTTAGTTGTATCTTCCAATGTTAATGAAAGATATTTAGTGATTTCGAATGGTCCCAATTCGGTAGTGGACTAGGCTGATATGATGACCTTTTAAGAAACGTTGTAAATGCTACTTCTAATTATTAGTTTGATATTAATTTGAATACTTTGGCAACGTTCACATGGTGTTAGTACAAATCGATCGAAGTGTCCGGATATTGATAATCGGTAGTGCATACTGACCAGGCCGTGTACCATTATTTCATCCCCCTCCGTAATCGCATATATTCGTATTTGAATCGCCGTAGAGTAGAACATTGATTCAAGTAGCGTCAACCAGCGCTTTATTTAATAAATGATAATCGATTGAATGTGTTTCGTGGCGATTCTTTCAGCAGTCGACCGGTCAGATTTGGCCTCGCTTTGCCGTGCACTTTGGAGAACAAGGAGAACGCGCGGCCGTACGTGATAAGGGAGGACGCTGACGGCGATTCCGGAGACGGACAGGTACTCTACAGGGATGAGTACGACGATGAGAAAAGTAAGTACCGGAAACGAGTGCGGTGGAAATTTAGTGTAGGTAGCCCCCAGGGAATTGTGAGAAAAAAGTTGAGGAAAGTTTAATGCAGTGACTGCTATGAGAGTCATAGAGGTGAATAGAGAAGTGGATACATGAAGTGGTTAAATTAAATAAATGGTTATGTTCGTGTAGCTTTTAGTATCCTTAATTTTATAGTAATAATATAAAGTATCGAACGTGTATCCAAATATGCATAACCTAAAGACTGTATTAAAACAGAAATAGGAAAATTTATTCAGCAGTGAAACCTGTAGCGAGAACTTGTATATTTGCGAAAACTATAATAAAATTTCATCCTATGTTGAGTACAGTCTGTGATATCAATAACTGAGCTGTCTATCGCAAATTGCATGTGCATATCATTCGCACAATAGAGGCGTCTCAAGAATGTGAATTGCGCTGGCTATTAAAAACAGCCAGCGTCCTATATATAAAATTCATTGACTATTAACTACTTTGAAATTTCGATGCTCTAAGGGTGCGAATTTGACAGACACTGGTATTAAATTCGTCCTCCATTTTTTATTAAAAACTACGGCCAACTATTGATTTTTTAGTGGGAAGTTAATTAATGGATTATCAAAAGACGACTTAATTTCATTTGCCTCTGCGTTGGCAAAGTTCTGTCGTGAATTTTTTATACGCCCAAGGTTCGCCGTACGCTTCCATTAGCAACTTCTCCTTTTCTTTCTTCTTTTTTCTTTTTTCTCCATCTCTCCACTTCGATATTATTAAACATTGAGGCATCGAATAACCACCGCTCGATCCACGTGTGGCCGATGGCCTCGATAACTCATCGACGAGCTTGACGATTAACTTATTCTCTCGTTTAACGTAGTTCAGTTATTGCAAACGTCACTTTCAACACGTTCCGACGTATACGTTGCGTTGATTCAATTATCTCCAAGAAAATAATTCTGCTTACGTAATTGCCACATTTTTGTCTTTTCTAACGTTTCGTTGACATAAAGACAAAGAACGAACCGAGTCACAGTGTGTCAAGACAAAAATTATTATTTACATTTTTCAATTCATTTCTAGGAAAAAAGAAATCCATTTCACAGTTAAGCATGTTGTATTTTGGTAGCGGTGAATGTGTTAAGGGAGCAAGTCCAATGAGAAATATTTTTTAATAACATCTTAAACGAGGGCAAAAAGGATAAAAGCTTTTTTCAATGGAAGATTCGTTCGGTGTTGGTCGAGCTTAATGAGAAACACAATACCATCCTTGTCGTTCTTTTTTTTCCTTTCTCTTTTCTTTTCTGTTCCTTTTTCTTCCTTTTTTCTTTTTTTTTGTCTTCTGGAGGAAGGAATTACATAAACGATGTAGCTGCAACACTACCGTTTCTAATTGAAATTTCTTCCCCACTTTAGCCTGGGCAAATGTGAACGTGAACCCCTTAACAATTAATCCGAGGCAATTAAGGCGATTCGTTAATGATTCTTTCGATTACTTTTCCATCTTAACGTTACTCGATTCGATCCCACTTTAATTTACTTTATGCTGATCGCTAGGTTACGGATATTTATACAGATTTACATTTTTAGACACAATTAAAGAAATGGAATCTGTGCACAGAATTGTTTCATTTTCTAGATATTATAACGAATATTCTACTTTGGAGTATTTTATATATTTTTGCATGTTATGTCCCATGATCTTTTAGATCGCGATGGAAAGTAATAATCAGTAATAATTCGCTAGAGAAATTAATATAGAAGAAGACATCTACTAAAGAATTAGCTATAGAAATTAAGAAGGAAAGAATACTAGCTGAGAAATTTACTTCGTCCATTACATAACCATTTTATATATTTTTGGATATATACATTCCTTATATTTTTGCGCTTTTATATTTTCCATAAATGCCTAAAAATCATGAGACAGGAAGCTTTTATTTCTTCTTTATTTTTTTTAAGGTTCTTTTTGCGATATTTAGCGTTATGGTGTTACAAGAATTATTGTAATATTTTACGTTTCTGGTGGAAGAAAGGCAGAAGGATAGCTTTAATTTTTAGGAGAACGAAATTGCTCGTAAAGGGAACTAAACATGTATAATTTAGAATAAAGTTCGAGACAGAAATTCAATATAACTTTTATGTGTTTGAATAAAGCGAAAACTCGATAACCCAATATTTCAAACGGGTGTCCTGCAACAATGTTGGGCATTGTTAAAGCGCACTTTTGTTCGAATAATGCATAACGAATAATATTTTATTTGCTATATATTCATTTGTGTATGTGAAAAAGTATTACGTTACTATTATGTAAAGACTAAATGCGTGAAAATTGTTTTGTAACGAATATGACAATAATATACGACAATATAGCACGAAGATTTTATATAAAAATATTGCATCGTAAACATGACTTCTGGTCTTGGACTAATTCCACTTCGTATATCCAATTAGACACTACTCGACGGTTCGTTCAACAACTCAAACCAGTCGTATCTCTACAACTAAGAGCTCAGCAGATCACGTTCGTTAAGTTCGTTTGCTTAGTTTCATCCTGAAGGAGCATGCTAGTCCGAATTATCCTTGCGTATATATGTTTTTAACCAAAATAATTAAAAACTTTAAAGCCCTTCGCGATAATCAAACTTTTTAAACGCGACGTATACTTCCGTTAAAAAATCTTAGGATATCTCTCATTTTTGATTGCATGCAAAGAGATTTATTTCACTTATTTCATATAGTCTTGCATATGTGTATAAACATCCGTAATACGTTCATAAACAAACAAAATTCCAATTATATTTGTGGCTTGGTGCAAGAAGTGTCAAATGTTATACTTTTATAGAAAACAAGTTAAACCCGGTGTTGAGTTTGTAAATAATTTTGCATTCTATATGAAAAACGACGATTTCAAATTCTACCTAAAAATTATTATAATGGCATTCGTATATGCCAGTGTGAACATTTTTCATAGAATCAACTTCCTACAAAAGGATAGCAAAGTTAACATGAAACACGCAAATAACATAAGCTTTAGTTCTCTCTTCTTGCATCAGAAAAGAAATTTGAAATAGCAGAAACTTCTATTTTCTTCGTGTCAGAAATTATTTGAACGAATCTTTTAACATATCTTTCAATGCTAATATCTTAATTTTATGAACACTGACATTGGTACTTCTTGCATCAAGTCACAGGCATGACAATTAATCAAAAGAAATTTCTTCATACCTTTATTAGCTACTTTATTATCCACCTCATTATTTACTTAATTCTTCTGACTTTAAAGCAGGTACAATAATTATTCGAAGATGTTTGAGCGAGAATGTACTTTGTGTTTTTCCCAATAAGAAAGACGATGATAAAGTGAAGTGGTTTCGAACAAGGGTGGACAGGTACTTTACGGGATAAAATATGAGGCGTGAAAGGGTCGTAAAAAGATGGCGATAGCTTGATTGCCAAACACACGAAATCAGCATTCGCAGTCCGGACTAATTATACTCCCGGCGCGATACGTTTATTCACATAGACAAACGCGTGATCACGCAAACGCCTCGAAGGTTATATTAATCCTCGAAGATCGCTGGCAAGCAGTTCAGTGTGTTTCTGGCCGTTGCGTTGTTTTGAATTAACGATCCTCCTACGAAACGCAGATTATCGTCCTATCGAACCATCGGAAGCTATAATGGAAAGTTCGTCAGTTTGTTAAAAGATCTAAATCTAAAGATCTAAATCTAAAGATCTAAATCTTGAAGAAGTTGTCAATACAATCTAAACCTAATTTAAATCGATTCATTTGCGAATTTGCGGACTCGGGCCGGGATTGATTCGAGGAAGATTACCTCGGAAGGGAATTTTAGTTTTTGAAGAAGATTAAGGGAAGAATTAACAGTGCGATGACACCATGCTGTCAATCTGGACTGCGTCGACTTTGTCGATCGCCTGTGGCTCGATGGATTTTTTTAAACACGAGCCTCCTATACGTCGTAGCCTTAGCTGTTCCTCCCTCTTCAGTGGTAAATCGAAATTGAATTTAAATCGGTGGTTAAATTACAAAATAATCGATGAAAAATTAACGTGTACTTTGGTTGTCTATATACAGCATGTTGACTTAGACGACAGTGAGGAATCTTATTAGTGGACTAAGAATTTATGATATATATTTTTGTGAATACAGTTAAACAAATATACTCTTATTAGACATTTGTTTTACTTATTATATTCTATAACGAGTACTGTATTTAGAATATTTTATTTTTGTATATTATATTATATCCTGTAGTATATTTTTATATATTGTAATCTTAGTAGACTTTTTGCAATTTTTTATATTACGATCTATTGTCGATTTAATGTTGATTAATTCTTATTTGGAATAATTTTTTATCGGGTAGTCAGAAATGTCTCAAAAATAGCGGCGATGAATCACGTTACGATGAATACTTAGTATAGTTTGATCAAAAAGTCAGTGTCAAATTCTTCAGAAAGGTTACACCACCTCGGAAGTAGTTACAGACCATGTAGAGCATAATAAAAAGAATCTAATTTTAAGTTAATATTAATTATTATAATAAGAAGAAAATTCCTGTAATCCAATATTTAAAAACAAGATGCTATTAATAGCAATTAAGTTACCCGTTACCATTAAATTCTTTAGAAAGTTAATTAGTGTCATCTCGAAAGTAATATTCATCTGCGAAAAGGAGCTCCATGAGTTAGCGTCTCGTGAACATATAAGTCATGTTTAATTAAGAAACTAATTGTTTCTCTAATTGCAGGCCGGTTGGCAGCAAAGATTGCGCGCAAGGAGTCGCTGTCGCTGAAGCTCGCCCTCAGGCCAGATAGGCAGGAGCTCATCAACAGGAACATCCTTCAACTACAGACGGACAATGAGAGGCAGGAAACGAAGGAGGCAATTGGTGCCAAGCTTATCAGGTGAGCAAATGTTCCCCATTTTTTCTTTCCTTCACCTATTTTTTATTACAAACAAGAAACGAATTGATAAAATTATTTTTGTTCTTCTTTTTTTATTCTCAATTGATCTCTGAAGATTACACTAATTAATAAATTGATATAACATACAATCTAAATAGAAATTAAATAAAGAAGACCAAACAGAAAATGCAATTAACTTTTTGAAATCAAATGAAATTTATTCAACGTCTACCTAAAACAGAAATACAATTTTCTATCAAACAGATTCATTTCCATAAAAGCAGAGAAATGTTTTTTCGTTAAAAGTTACCAGATAAAAAAGGGCAAGGTACAATTAACTTTCTGAAACAAATAACTTTTATTTCCATCCCAACAAAGAAAGGTAATTTTCAATCAAACAGATTCACTTTCATAATATAAAAAAAAAAAAAAAGAAAAAGAAAAAGAAGCTCGTTATAAGCCTCGATAAACTCATCGTCCTTAGCGATGGTCAAATAAAATAAGTGATAATAGATGAAAGCACGGCAAACATTATTCGAGGGCGGTCCATTGATTGTTTGCATTGAAACGGCCATTGAATCCTCGCGTATCTCGCTTTGCCATGAATAGTGACGTCTGCGGCCATAGAAAAGCATTGCCTGAACTGTTAGCGATATCAGGCCGGCGAAGTAGTTAACGTTTCGTTTGAATTTATGCTCTCGCATTGGCGTAGCTACGAATCATAAATTCAGGACTAAACCAAGAACGCGAAGGATTTGCCTCCACAAGCTAACCCCTTTAGGGTGAATACGAATTTCTCGATCGCCATTGACGAGTTTTCTAGAATCGATGTTGTTACACTTGCTCGTGAAAGTATTCGAGTATTTGAAAGTATTACACAGTGGTTACAAAATTTGTAAAAATATTTGTATATGCACATTCTAATTTTTCAATGCGGCGTGTTTTCATCAGGTTCCACATCTCACTTTCATAGTGTATTATTAATTTCTCTAGACATATGAAAGTACTACCAAATGATATGAAACTTGATATACTCGGACATAATTGATTGACATAGAAATGCTATAGTAAATGGTACGAATACAAAAATGGCGCAAACACTTTTTATAACTACTGTAGAAACTTTTTATAAATACATGAACGTCACGAGAGAAGATAATATAATGGGTACATTTTTGTTGACTTCCTGATTTTAATATTACTTCATGATCATAGAGGAGAATTTTAATATAACAATTTCAGACTTTACCAATGTAATCGCAATAGTCGCGTCTCATTACAAACCTAATGAAATTTCAAGAAGTTTGGTATACCGCACAAAATAAATTTATAAAAATTGTTTACGTAATACTATATAAATACTAAATCCTATATAATATTCGAATACCTTCGTACGTGCGTAGTTTTCGAATATCCTTGATGCCTCCGTTTATTGATTTTCCTTCGCGAAAGTTTAATCATTCATTGGTGGATTGAAATTGGCCGTACGGCTTCGATGTTAAAGTAGAAGATGTTAAAACGTAAAAGATTGTTTGTTGAATCGTGTGGAGATATAGAACAGTCGAAAGTGCACTTCGTTTCGCTCATTACGTGAAGGAGGAAGTTCACAATGCGTATTATCTTTGGCTTATGAGAAAACAGTTGATATCGAAGTCTGTATGTGTATTGTTAGAACTTGAAAAAGATTTAGGTTCCATTTCATATTTAACCTTTCGACTTCTTGAATAATTTTTTATACGAAGAATTTTATTTCATTTCTGGCAGTTCAGTGTTTTTCTTTTAACTTTGACTATGAAGATGTGGTAGCCCCATTTTTGTTGATCTCCTGACTTTTTATGTCACTCGGTAGCTAAACAGAGTAGCTAGTATAAGATAGTTCAAGAAGGGATTAACTTGATAAACTCGAAAATACGAGTCTTTTGAAAATAAGTAATAAATTCCAAAATGTTTTGTCAAGGAACGAATAATTAATTTAATTCTATCTACGTATAATTTATAATAATAATTTAATTTTATAATAATAATATAATTTATAAAAATATTATTAATAATAATATTTTTTAAACGTTCAAGAAGGTGACAAAAACACGAATTTCACTGCAAAGATAGTTTTGCTATGGGTTTGGTTAACAACATATTCAATTCTAAAGTTTCTCTCCTATAACTAACGATAAACTTGTAACAATCATTATAGATTCATTTTCTGAAATATCAAAACATCTATTTATAATATTTACAAGAATGAATTTAATACTTCACAAAAATGTGACGTTAAGGACAATACGTCGAATCACGGGGCAAACAGAAGATAACCCCGATGATTCACTTATTTGTCTTCGTGTGTATTTTACGCTCTCTCTTGATCGATCCAACCGATTGAAAGAAAAGCGACTTTAAACTTACACTGATTCACGTGGAATTCTTGTTTCAGGCGGCTGAGTATGCGGCCGACACAGGAGGAACTGGAGGAAAGAAACATTTTGAAAAGTAAGCTCCAAACGCAGTTAACTTTTTGCAAAATATCTATCTTTGTTAATTGAAATTGAAACTATGTATTAACTTGTTGCGGATGAAATGGTCGAATACTTGATGCTATTTTTTGAACTTGATAGATTTATCGGAAATAAAACTGTTAATCAAAGTAATATCAAAAATTACCGAGCAGGGAAGCAAAATGTTAAAGTATGATCCGTCATTTCCAACTAAAATTTTTCACACTAAAGGTAGATTTCTCTCTGCAAATCTATTTATTTTGACCTTTTCAAACTTCTTTAATGTTCTGGATTTTCGCCGAATTCTGCAAAAATTCCAGGTTATTTATTAACACGTATATTTCATTACGTAATAAAACAGGGGGTTTTCTCCACAGAATTGAAACAAAAGTGAAATTTTGCATCTGTCCAAATGGACCCAAGAGTACTACGGAGAATTAATATAACTTCTCCAAAAGTTATCCCAATGTTACGAGCAACTTTTAATCGTATTATCTTCAAGTTTAATTCTTGTTTAAGAAAAACAGGCTGCTTCGATGCTTTCTCCGCGTAATATCTATGTAATAAAATAATTGTCAGAATTGACAAAAGTTCAATTAATATATTGTATTCAGCTAGTTTCAAATTTTTAATTAATGTGTTATTAATAATGATTGATAAATAATATCGAAAGATTAAATATGTAAGATTTTACGTTTTTGTAAAATTGATTGTTTCATACGTAGCAAGCAAATATCAAGATTGTTCGCATACTTCGATGTTTTTGCAATTTTTCCATTTTCTCGGCCACACGATAAATCTTGGATAAAATATGATGCCCGCGTAATCTATTTACAGAGCAAAGTCCTGCAGAGGAGAAGAAACAAAAAGAGGAGAAAAAGCGGTATCTACTGCGAAAGCTCAGCTTTCGACCGACCGTCGAGGAGCTCAAGGAAAAGAAGGTGCGTTTCGTTCAGTTTTACCGTTATAACGTTGTGCTATGAAATCGAAACAACCAGGAAAGTGAAAGAAATGTTGGATTTTTTTCTGTATTTTATTAGATTATCAGGTTCAACGACTACATCGAAGTCACGCAGGCTCACGATTACGACAGAAGGGCTGATAAACCCTGGACGCGATTGACTCCAAAGGATAAAGCAGCCATTAGAAAGGAGTTGAACGAGTTTAAGAGTTCGGAGATGGCCGTTCATGAAGACAGCCGACACCTCACCAGGTACGCTATTTTTTCATGTATTTATGATAGAAATATAAAGATAATTCTGACATGTCCTGTATATTTATTTATTTATTTATGAGTCAGATTAATCTTTTTAGTTTAAAAACAATAGAAATTCTAGATTATTAGATACTCAATATGTTTGATAATTAATATATTTTATTAGAAGTAAAAATATGAAATTTCCGTAAATTCAGACATAAGATTATTTGCATCATTCACGGATAATAACACTGCTTTTTTATATTTATCATAACATGCCGAATTGGCACGAGAAACAAATGAAGATTTCAAAGATAGACAGACAATGTGTTTGTTCTTTTCCACACAAAATACTGCAATTCATGTTCTAACCCCCAAGAAATTACTATAGAAGCTTTAAATTGTACTTTTATTGCGTTCCAACGAAACCAATTTCAAATAAAACCTTAATCCTTTGGATTCTTCTGTGCCACTGCAGAAACATAGATAACAGAAAAATTATATCTGTATTATCTTCTGTAATAAAGAATGGAAAATAAAAAGAAGGCTACAGTCTAAATAAATTTGAAAACCTTATCGAAACAAAGTTCTTAATTTCAGAAGATTTTGCTATAAAAGTGTACTGAAGATTACAAAGGATTAACGAAGTAGATTGCTCGAAATTAAATTCAATATCGTCTGATAGAAATCAATCGCTATCCCACCCATTCCAGCCGGTCCATTAACTACAGACTCAAGTAGCGCATTTGTATTCTGCTCGGTTGCAGGTTCCATAGGCCATGACAATTGCAATGTGTTGAGGTGCTACAGTGTGGTGCGGGTATAGGTGAAGGTGCAGTGTGGTGGCCTCGCGTCGAGGCTGGATAACAAAAATAAAATCTCTCTCGGTTGATCGTGGCTACCGGGGGTATTTCACGACAAGAGGAATTTTTGCTAATACTCCGTTTGTACTCGGGGCGACGGTGACGGTGGTTTCTTTTTATGACGTTGCTGCGTCGTGTTGTCATTCGTCGTCATCGTCCTCGTCGTCATCGTGTCATGCATTGCGTCTCTCTCATCGGTAGATCGTCCTATCCATCACCCACGCATCGGGGTCATCCGCCATTCGCGCTGACGACGAACGTCTCCACGACGTCGACGAAGATTGTGATATAGGGTGGCCCGTCCTATGGAGTAATTGAGAAAAGAGAAAAAGTAACAAAACGATCGCGTCGGGTCACTCGCTGATTTCTCTTTGTTAGAAAAAAAAAAGACTCGTTCACGCCTGAGCTCACCTAACGCGTCTATTAAAACTACTCCGTTCTTTGGATAAAATTGTCGGAATGTCCAGTGTGACGATCTTTTTGAGCACTTTTGCATTCTTTCGATGCCAAACTAAGCAAATGAATAGAGAAAAATAAAGAAGAAGGAGAGGAGATTGATAGAAGACTAAGATTGCAGCGTTAGAAATTTGCAACTTAGAAAATCGAAAACGTCGTTCTATAATGATATGAGACTCTTTTTGTACGAATGTTCGTGGAGTTCGAACTATTTAAAAATGAAAGAGCAGGTGATTGCTTGTTTCATTTAAGATTGATGCTCCACGTCGACTACGAAACTTTGCCATCTCTCAGAATTTCTTATTGCGAGGCATTGACTTGACTTTTATGGGGAATACGAGATGTAACTGAGAAGACAGATTTATATATCCTTAAAGTACATTTTCAGATAAACTCTAAGATAATATGCAAATTAAACGTATACATTGGAAGTAGCTAGATGAAGATAGAAAGATAGCACGATCGACGAAGGTGGCTCTTCAAACAGTCCCTCTTCATGATAGAAGAAATTCGTTTAATAGAGGGAAGGGAAAAAGAGCACGTGAGCTCGTAGGTGAACGGGTCTTTCCGTAGATTTTAGATCATAACTTCTCCTTTTGCCATCAGGCTAGCTCGTCAGTGTCACCTGGCAACAAAACGCGTATGCGTAAAGAAAAAAGCGACTCCTAAAGAAAAAGGTCTTAATCCTTCAGCATTCGTGTGATAACAATATCTTGCGGATAGTTCGCAAAATACTCAAACTCGACGTGAGATGAATGTGCATCACGATAGATGATTAAAAAACAAATGAAAGAAAAATGGAGAAGAACGTCGATTAGAAAAATTGATTTAGCTTTCGATTTAGTTGTTTAAAGATGGGTTAGTTTGAAATATTTTTATACGTTGACGTTCAATAAAAAAAACCGATAGAGAATTGTTATCATCGACTCGGCACGAAAGAAACGATTTTTTCAATCAAACGAAATAAAAGCCTCGTTTTTTAAATCGACAAAACGATCGAACAAAGAGTAAGAGAAAAATGAAAAAAAAAAAGGAAATACAATGAAAAAAAAACCCATAGCTTCGTGGTATATATGGCGACTATTATGTGATTTATCGATAGAATTCCACGGATCGTGATTTTTATCGACTTTTAATAACCGATGACTTTGTTGTTTGTATCGCGCTAACGTTGCGTAGAATTTATTATAATTAAGCATTGTTCCATTTTTGCGCGCGGACAGAGACGTGTTTTTTGAATCGACTCGTGTGCGAATATCTAAGACAATCTTGTTCGAATTGACAAGAAAAAGAAAAAGAAAAAGAAAGAACTATTTTTCTTTTTTACTGCCAGGTATCACTATTTCTCTATTTGCGGAGCTGCCTTGAGGAGCAAACGCTTTATTGACTTACTATACACAGAGGAAACACACAGAGACGAAATGGAAAATAATGGAACGTGCGAGAAGTGGACGCGGGGAAACAAAAGAAACAAAAATATATATATATATATAGTTGTAAAATTCCGTTTTAGCGATGAACTCGATGAGAAAATGGAAAAGGAGAGAAAGGGGAGAAAGGAAGGAAAAATGCATTGTGCAATTACACACACTTTGTACAGAAATAATATACATAGTGCGTATTTTAGTGGTTATTATTATTGTTATTGTCATCGCTAGCGACACTGCGATCCTCGTTGATTTTCGATCACGCGTTTCGATCGTGGAAGCATCGGTCTTGAAACAACATAAGAAACATAAATTTTGTCTACGCTATATTATATCGGTTACGCCATCGATCGTTCTATTAAAATTGATCGTAGAGTAGACAGAATTGGTCGTTTGATCGGCACGTAGACATATTGTAATCAATTGGATAGATGATTGATCAAAGAGACGTAAAGAATACGTTTCATAGGAGTTTTCTTAAAAAGAAAAGGGAAGATATGAAAGAATCGAAACGTGTTTCGATGTCTTGCACGCTTAAATCCCCACACTCCCTCGAAGCTTCCTGTCCTTGCAAGCATGTGATCGTCATCCGTTTTAACGCTCGTGTAAGCTTGCGTCGAGACCAAATCGATAAAAAGAGAACTCGTCGCTGACGCCTTCTGCTTTCGATGAACATCGTGAAATTAAAAAAAAAAAAAAATAAAATGGAACAGAAATAACAACAACAAGAAACGAGATTGCAAAAGAAGAACAATTAATAATCTGTTCTGTCGACGAGTTTTTCACGTCGAGAAATTACGAAGAATTTTCTTAATAATTTCTGGACGTTCTCAACTTTAATTGTACGAATCTTCCTCGATATCAGAACTCGATCACACGAGTTTCTCCCTGCGTGATGTAAGTCGCGATGATGTGTCGATTTTCCTTCTAAATAGTAATCTAGTTTTAACGATCGTCCAATGGGGTGAGAGGATCGGATAATCGATCTCTCTCGTAAACCCGTCGGTGAACTCAGTTGTTCGATATTATAAGCAAACAAGCAAAGAATAAAAAAAAAAGAAATAAAAAATTTCGTCAACTTCGCGGTCGTCGAAGATGTCAGGCCGGAAAAAGATGATGATGATGATAATGATGATGATGATGATGATGATGATGATGATGATAATGATGATGATGATTGATGATTGATGATGATGATGATGATGATGATGATGATGATGATGATGATGATGATGATGATGATGATGATGGTGATGATGATGATGATGATGATGATGATGATGATGATGATGATGATGATGGTGATGAGAAAAAAGAATGGGAAAAGTACGAAGACCTTCTAGTGAACCACGGAGACGCAGGTGATTAAGGAACAATGTAAAGTAGGGAGATGAAGCGTCTCTCTCGTTCCATTGGTCGAGCGCTGTGGCTACCGTGTAGTCGAACAAATGTATCCATTAATTTCCGGGTTGTCTGGTGTGTAGTATGAATGTACTATGTGGTTGAATATTTAATTAAATCGAGAGAAAGAGAGGAAAGAAGATAGAGTAAACGGAAGAAGAAGAATCGATCGAAATCGAAAGTTTTAGGGGTGCGAAAAAACGAGAGTGAAAATGGTAAAACTCGACGAGAATACATTTAAATTTTCTCCTCGAGGTTTTCCTATTTCTCTTTGTGCACACATTTCACAATTTCTTATCCTTTCCCTTTTTCGTTATATTTTCCTTTCTTTCCTCGAATAAGTTTCACCGTTTTCGTCGTGTGAGAGCCACTCTCGAGGACGGATGATCTAGAAGCGACGTGTACAGGACACGACATGCGAAACATAACGATTAATTAGACGAACAATTGTAAATAATAAGTTGAGACGATTTTTAGGCGTAACGAAAGGGGAGAAGAAAAAATAAAAGATAACACATTGTAAAACACACCGCAATAGTGATCCACGCTACACGCTAAACGATATTACGCATGGCAGAACGAATGAATACTTATAAATATTTGATATTAGGTAATGAAGAACAAGAAAAGAAAACTGGTGCCCTAAACGCGGGCGATACATAAGTACTATATACATATATAAATATTATACATATATATATAGATATATATATTATATATATTATTAT
The DNA here is from genome assembly GCF_051014615.1 of Bombus vancouverensis nearcticus. Taxonomy (NCBI): domain Eukaryota; kingdom Metazoa; phylum Arthropoda; class Insecta; order Hymenoptera; family Apidae; genus Bombus; species Bombus vancouverensis. Next base: position 9,255,048 of record NC_134913.1, on the reverse strand, counting down.
ATCGAGGCGTACAAGCAGTATGTGCGTTTTCCAGCACAGATAGTTGGTATTTTGTGTACAAAAAACGGAAACAAGAAGAAGGAAGAAAAAAAATTGCGTAAAAAGCGAACCAGGGAGAACAATTGTTGGATATTTTCGCCGCGCTCTGTCCAGTCTGCGTGATTATTATTATTATTAATATTATTATATTATTATTGTATTTTAATTATTATAATTTTAACTTTATTATTATTGTATTATTATTATTATTATCATGATTTATGTAGGAGATGCGCGATAAAATTATTTATCAGCGCCGACAAACGTCACTGTCGAGTCGATCGTTCGCGACGATCGAACCAGTACGTTTCCGACCACATTTTTGAGCAAACCGAAAATGCAGAAATTTTCCTTCCGTAAAAAAATACACACTCCCTCTCTCTCTCTTTCTCTCTCTCTCTTTCATCTTATCGGACGTCTCTGCCACGATCGATTGGTCGATCCCATCGTAATTCGCCATCGACTTTTGCTCTCCATCTCCTTCGCCCCGTGCAATTTCGATTTGCTCTTGATCCTCGTACATCTTATCGTGTGTACAAGCTCGATTTACTCACGTTCCGCGAAATTCCCATTATCGGAACATAATAACGCCTCTGTAAATTAAATATCATTTGGCAATCAACACTGTTCTAAAGCATCTGACGTTATTTAATATTTCATTGAATAATTTTTGTATGGGAATATTTCGAAAATTTGAGACAAATTTTTATCTATGCCACATTTTTTAATCAAAAGATTGATATTTTGGCATTTTTGAATGAATAAATTATGAAATATATTGAAAAAATTCGGAGATGTCCTGGGTTAAAAGATTATGACATTATGGTATTGGTGCAGTGATTTCAACGCGTGGCAATGACATCACCACTCAACGTTCTACCACGTATTTACCACGTTCTACTACGCCATTTGAACATTCGCATTTCTAACATTCTATTTCAAATTCAGATTTTTATTCGCCCAAACTTTACAAATCGTCCGAAATAATTTTACAATTACATCGTAAGAATCAAATACTGTGACGCCAATAGCTATTTAAATATGCGAAATTTCTCATAATTCTATTAATTACGCTTCAATAATAATCGAACAATAATTGTAATAATAATTACGATGGATATTTGTGAAATTCAAAACAAATGTATTGAGAGAAATGAATGATCCTAATAAATAATCGTTTCAAGAAGCCAACTAAAGAAATAAAATTCGCGGACCGTGTAAAAAATCGAGCACACGCTCTAGCTACATAACAAAACAAAGAACAAATAAAGAAGCATGAGGGAAAAAAGTCAGGCTGTAAAAAGAAATTGTCGCGATCGGTGGCCGTGCCAAACACGGCCGATTCTACTTGTATCATAATCTCTTACGATAGCGCTATTATTAAACAATAACGAAACAGTAACAACAATAAGGTAACTCGTAATTTAAGGGAGTATGAAGAGGGATGAACGAGTAGTTGAATGCGAGCGAAAGAGCGTCTGTGTGAATAAATCTCGTGCGACGAGTACGCGATTTAGTGATCGCTGTATCACTAAGAGAAGCACCTCGTAGCTACGAACGGGCTTCACGGCTTTCAGTTGCTGGTCTCGCGATTTTATTTACTTCTGCTCAACCCTATGTATCTGTCCAACCTTTATTTCCAACGAAACCATCGATCTTCTAAAAACGTCTTAAGAAGATAGAAGGAAAAACCAATGATTTCTTTCCTCCATGCAATAAAACAGCCAAAAAAGAGGAAGGTATATCGCCAAAAAATTAAAAAGAAAAGAAGACACGAGACCAGTGCCTGCGGCCGGCCCAAAGGATTTTTACCAAAACGACTCCGCGAGCAGCGGAGTGGAAGCAGTTATATAAAATTAGACGTAATTATTGAATTTCGTTCAATTTTGTAAACTAAGTCGAAGCGTGTCTAGCCGACGATTGAGCCGTGCTTTCTCAAGGGCCGGTTGTCGTCGACAAATAAGACGGCGACAACGTGTTTCGTCAGCTTCGCGTGTGGTTTGAATTTTGTAAAACGCGGACGCGTCCCGCGAACGATCACTGGCACATTGAAACAACGATCTCATTGTCAGTAAAAATTAAACCCTATCCCAATTTTTCAATGTTTTATATTAACTATATTCTAATTTCTCTCTCTCTCTCTCTTTCTCTTTCTCTCTCTCTCTCTCAAGTCATTTATATTATCCTTTGATTTCCGCCGTACTCACTGTTCATAAAATTAAATTCGAACGGCGACTTTAATTCTGTATATTAAACAATTAGTCTGCCATTCCTCTCGTAGGTCTCTTTTTAGTTATTCTTTTATTTTAATGTGTTTGTTATTGATAAAATCATTGTGTATTTATTGTTAGAAAAACTGGTTTCATTGCATGAGCTGGGCTAATAATGAAACGTAGTACATTTTGTTTCTTCGTGTTTTTTGAAATTTTATATTGTAGAATTCTATGAAAGTTTTTAATAACTTTTTCTTTTTTTTTTATGAATGGTATAAGATTAAGGACGGTAATGATATAGGAAATTATTGCGATCCTTCGTGTTTCAATCAATTTTATTATTTTTAGGAGATTTCTGTTAAGAATTGATCGCTTTTTAATAATGTTAATATAATTTTATTTCCTTTTATTCCACTTTTTATTGATGTTTGAATTCAGACCAGAGACAGAAAGAAACATTCGACCAGTGATCGCTTGCTGACGCGTCGTTCGGGACGTAATTTGAAGGAATGCGTTGTATTATATATCGAGAAACCCTTTAAGTGTAAGAATAATAATGTATATATAATAATTATTACCATAAAACTTCGATTGATTGCACTCCCAGGGGAAAAAAGGAGTTGTCTCCCCTCGTCTAAGAAGAAGGAGCAAAAAACGAAAAGTAACAAAAATTGAAACGTGTGAAGATGAACGAAGACGAAGCAACAAATCTCAAAATGGTACATTCGTGGATACACAATGGATACAAATGGGGGAAAACGACATGAAACGGCAACAAAGAAGAAAAAAATGAAAAGAAGAAAAGAGAAGTGTTCTCGCATTGATTTCAAATATGAAGAAATGTATAAGATAAAAAAAAAAGACGCTGCGTTTTTCGATCCAGATTCGTTCTGTTTTTTTGTTGTTAGTTTGTACGCACTACGATTTATCGCAATTTATTGTATTATCGATGAAATACTGTAACAAAAATACTGTTAACTATTCTTAAAAAAATTAAAACTTTTGTAAACTGAGACCAACCGCGTTCTCACGCTGTATCCTGAAAACGATTCCAATGATAATTTTAATCGAATCATCAAACACTATATTCTTTACGGTAAGACAAATCTTCATATCTCTATAAAAGGCAAAGTAACAAAAGACTGGTTATTATACTGCATATTATCCTTGATATCATGCAACTTTTATTTTTCAAGTATTTTTTAATACAACAAGTAAATTTTGTATTTTCTATTTAATTTAAGATCGTCAAACCAGATTCACTTGATGCTTTATAATCACTATGAATATTAAAAACAGCTTCTTTGGATATTTTTTCTTACTAATCCTATTTATCCAGTAGAGGGAAATGAAAAATTAAAGATTACAGAAATTGCACAGATCACCATCACAACGACAATTTATTTTTATTCTATAGTAAGATACATTTCACTTTCATATGTTTCTTTGCTTTCGCGCCCCATTGCCGATGCAACGGGGTTAGAAAACAGAACTCAAGTATCGAGTACACTGCACACAGAAGCTACAATCGCACATTGACACATCAACATTTTTGATTTTTCGTATTACAAAAGCTCCGCAATTTATTCTTAATTCATAAAAAAAGCCTCTGAACGTTGCAACAATTTTCTTGAAAAATAGCACCAGAGGATAGGAGATTCCGCGTCTTAAGTCAGAGTTAAAAAAATATCACTCTTCGAGCTAGAAAATAATCTAAATAGTTTAAAATCCACGGTAATTCATTCGCTTAAAAGTAATGGATGGCATCGACGACGTTGCTCGATATAAAACTAGCAACGAGCAACAAGCTAACGTTAATAAAAATGTTAGAAAAATAATTGGACAACATCTTTCGGCCAAAATCGATCTGGCTTTACGCTGGAATGACTAAGGACAACAATACTATTTAACGATCACATTGATGAGATCATCGATCCTCGGCGTGAGAAATGCTATCCCCCAAAGAGGAGTCGAAACAGGAGAACTCATTGATCCTGCCATCCTGCTCAGTTTCGACTTTTCGTCCTAGCAGACGAAACGGAGATTCCTGTAGAAATTTGAAGAATAAATTGTACGAAGGATTGTTTAAATGTCGGTTATGTTGCAAAGCTCTGTCGTAAGCGTAGAATAGAAAAATGTAAATCTTTCAAAAAAGAGACAACTGCTATTTGAATCCAGTTCAGGAAGCCTCTCGCAACTATCTTGTAAATTAAATTCCCTTCAAAAACGTGAACGTGGATATGTAACTCTCATATATGTAAATAAAAAAAGAAGAAAAAAGAGCTCTGTAAAGCGTTATTTTATCAAACGACAGAACATTTCAACGAATCTGATCATCGTACCTTCTTCTGCATGTAACTCTGCACATCGTAACCCATGTAGAAAGCGATCCTCTGCAGACTTAACAGAGACCTCAACCTCAAGCAGGGGTCCGGTTGGAGCATTCGTTTTAACAAATCCTTCGCAGCTGGGGAAATATTTTCCGCGTTTGGTGGCAAAGTTCCAGGTGAAGCATAACCAGTCCCTCTGTCCTCTGGCAGAAGTTCGCTGGATGCACCGGCTGGATACTGCAACCAGAAGATCAGGTGATGTAATTAATTAAAGATTGTTAGTTGAATAAACGGCAACACCATTAAGAAATTGGATTTCATTTTTATGGTTTAATTTATGTATTAAGATTTGTTATCGTTTAGAGATTAAGTCAGTATTTTTTCAAATTCCAAATTTCTAATCATATCACAATATACGTCTATCGGCTTAAAGATTCTTAATACTATTTCAAACACAATAATCCACTGTTACATCACATAATCGATCACGGGGCGCATTCTCCCTAATACGTAAACATTATTTTACTTGCTCGAATAGAATTGTTAATTAAAGAGTTTTCTGCGATAGTAGAATTCTAAGTTGACCCTTTTCCAAATTCCAAACTGTTAATCCACAACGTAGGTCTGTTGATCCAAAAATCCTTGATACTATTTCAAACTTAGCAACCTGCTACATCATCGCATAATTACAGGGTGCATTTCCCTTATTATATGAACATCGTTCCCCCTTTCTTCAATGAAATTGTTGATTCAAGAGCTTTCTGCAGTAGCAAAATTCTAAATTAACTCTTTTCTAAATTGCAAACCTTTAACCCTCGTTACGTATATCATTCCAGACACCCTTAATAACATCTCAATCTCTTCCAAAGCCAGTAACAACCAGAACAAAAATTCGCGGAGCGAATTTTTCCCTAATACCACGTCTGGTGAACCCCGAAATACAAGCCGTGGTTCAGCGACCAATTAACAAGCCACACCTGTCCCGACCGCATGGAACCTCGAGCGTTCAAGGGCTTCGGAGACGCGTTTCTCTTGAACGGTGCGGTGTCCATAAATATTTGTTTTTACGAGTGGAAGGTCGGTAGACTAGAGAAGCTATTACCAACGTGGTACTCTAGCCTGTCTAGGTGGTCGGTACCAATACTCGCCACTCCGCTTCGCGCAGGTACAAACGCAGGGTCAACGGCCACTCACGACCCTCAACCTATTCGCTCGTTCATATCCTTCGAGCGTGTGCCACGACCTCGTGCGATCGTCTATCAGCCTATCCACTCTATCCTTATCCCGACGTACGCGTTGCATTTCTCTGCTTATTCATAGCATGCTCGCGATTTTTCTTTTTTCTTTTCACAACTCGACTTTGGGATTAGATTGATCGTTCCTTCCCCGTGTTGCATAAGTTTCAGAGTTTGATCGATGTTAGAGGAATTGGATGTCGGATTGGGTTAAGTTTGCTTGTAATAGGGGATGGGCAAGCGAAAGAACGAGAACGTCGACGATTAATGGAAACGGTGGTTACAGTTGGGACGATTCGAGCGTAATGAAGGAGCGGATTCTGCCGAGGATGATTTTACTGGAATTTTGATGTAAAAGAGGGTACGAGGTGTTAGGGAAGAGAATTTAAGGCAGAAGATTGTGATTCGAAGCGTAAAATGTAAAGATTGGAGAACTGAAAGTAAGAGGTAAAAATTAAAAGGAAGATCAGTTTCGTGCTACAAAAATATTATTCGGGTTTCCAAATCTGTGTTTGTAAAACAATAATAATAATAAATAATAGTCGAATTTAGGATTCATACGCACGGCACTATAATTATTTTCCTTTATGTATCATTATATCGTAGTAAGATATTTTGGTACCATTGAACTCTAAAAGTGGTTCAACATAAAATTGTTGAACGGTACTTTTGCATACGAGATAAAATCAAGGCTACGAGGGAACAAGTTTGTTTATTAATTACATATTTAAACCACGGTACTTCATTATCAGCGAGATCTTAATTGACTCCTTGTGGTGCAATTTATCAAAACGTTGCGTCAGATGGAACAGGATTCGCTTTTATTGCGCTATTTTAACCATCGTTTGGCACGAGAATCTCCTCAAATCCTACGTTCTCGCATAATTTCCGTCAAATGGGATTATAGAATTGCGACTCAAAAACAAATTCGTCCCACAAATCTACTCTTCGAAGTAAGTCAGAAATTCTTAATATAGTACGCTGATGTAGTATATACTTCGTTTTGAAAAAGAAAATTTCCTTAACCGGAGAAACATGAAGTTCTGTCAACCAAACGATTATATCTGCCTATCAATTTAAAGCGAAAATATTTCACCATAACTATTCATTCGAGAATCGCAGAAACTGCCCATTAAACTGTGAATTATTATACATTTGTAGGAAATATAAAAATTAAAAAATACATAGATCCGTATAACATACAGGAATCTATAAAATATCCAAAGTACAGTGCTCCTCTATGTGAATGTGTATAAATATTTCCAATCTGTTGATCAAAAATACCTTCTAAAACCTGAGCAGTAGATAACGATAAATATTGAAATCTTGAAACTTGTCCCATAAATCGGCAATAGAAATGTTCGATCTTTCAAGGAATATATTACTACTGAACGGTATAAATCATAAGCAGAACAAGCTGAATCGATAATCAGCGATGACGGTGTTCCTAAATCGTTGTTTACAAGCGCCTGTAGGGAAAGGAAACCGGGAGAGAGGCATGGAAAGACGCGGAAGATCGCTGACCGGAGCGGACGTGATATTTCAATTCGATCTCGCCGGGAACCTTGACCGAGAGTAACGGTACAATAACGATCATTACGAGATCGTAGATAGATGAGGCGCTTTTAAACGACCATGGTTGGGTTCTGCATAGATCAGCGAACGATTCGAAAGTCGATGAAAACGGTTCCAGTCGGTTTCATCTACGCCAGCAAACAACCGATATCTTGTAGCTCGTGATCTTCGGTTCGATGATCCCAGTCTTTCAGTAGGTAAGTAACAGTATCCCTACAAATACTCGATGAAAATTGATTATCGATCGACTTCAGGGAATCATCGCCTACTTTGTTGCAGACCTTGAGTATCCGAACGTGGCGGATCGAATGAAGCGGTACGTTGGAAGATAGTTGAAGATTGCTTGACGATGAATGTTTTCTTTATTTTTATATTTTTATATTTACGCGCTATATTACTCGCTACCTAAAATATGCATGATCGCTATATTATAAAAGAAGAATCACTAAACTCGTAATTAGAAAGAATCCAGTGATGAAAATTAATAAAAATCAAAGACACATGTTTCGTATCCGATCAAACCTATTTTACTTCGCATGTCATTAACAAAGAGTGCAAAAGTGAGAACTAAATTAATAATAATCGCAAAAATAAACCTAGATATAATAATAACAAACAACAAAATTATGCCTCGCTTATTTTCTCCAGAATGGCAATAAATCATCGCTCATGCAGCCTCTTAAATCCCAAACGCTGCGAACTATTCATGAATCGTCCCCGAAGAGGCATTTAAAATACCAATGCCCCATTATCAAATCTTCCTCCATCCTCTCTAACACGAAACTTCCTAAATCGCCCATTCAATTGACGAGGCAAATATACGAAACAGCCGGCAATCTCCGGCGGTTGAACAGAGTAAACAGAATCTCTCGTGACGACTTCCGCGTCTTCGTAGCACCTCCATATCGCGTTGGAGGTGCTTCTCGTCTTCGTCGAAGTCATCTCTCGAGACTAGGAAAAAAAATCAGCAGTTCGTTGAACCTGACGGCGTTTCTCGAAACGACTCTTTTATTTTTTTCCTCGTCCGACGAAAAAGAATTTCAGCAGAAAAAGAAAGAAAAGGAGAAGCTTCGAGCCTAGAACGATATACGCGAGCGTGCCACGTTCACCGGTGAATTCCAGTCGGACAGAGGCTAGGCCAGCTAATTGCTGAGCAAACCTCAGCTGCATTCACCGACGACGTGGATATGTTCGTTAGCACTCTTCAAGTCGGTACTTCGTCGGACTCGCGTTTCGTCTTGCTCTAAACGCGGCGTTAAGACTCCTGAAGATTACAGGAAACGTCCACCATATTGGCAAGTAAGTTTATTTACCGGAGATAGAGAAGCTGTGGTGAAGTTTCACTGAATATGAGAAGAGTACGAGAAGAAGAAGCGCATTAACAGGGATGAAGTCAATGTTTACGATAGGTTTTGTAATTTTGAAAAATGTATGGTTTAGTGTGAAGTAGTTGCTGTACTGAACGAAGTTGAAAATCAAAATGAAGGGAAGTGTGAGTTTGCTACTGTGACTGCGACGCAAAGATGAAGAATGTTGTTTTATAGCCGTGAGAATGCCAAGTATCAATATTTGATTTTTGGTGGAGTTTTCGAATTAATTATTTACGCCTTAAAAGCAGTACCGAATTAGTATACGTAGTGACAGAAGAACTTAAATAGATTTCTTTTTGTGATTGTACAATCTCTATCGTACGTGGTATATCTGTGAAAAGAATTTTTCAAGAAATATTTTAGCGTGTTATTTTCAATCGCGCGTGTTTCGAAATAAGAAGAAGTCGGTATTTCCTAGAAAAACCAACACCGATTATATTTGATATTGTTCTTTAGCTTGTATACAAAACGATAATAAACAGTAATACAAGCATTTAATTTAATTTAAGATTAATTTTAAACGGTGATGGCATTATAATGAAAACCATCGTAAACAAGACGTTTAAGTTTATCTGCGTTGAAATCAACGACATTCATCAAAATTGAAACCGGAGGAAAAAATGTTTTCTGCGCAAAACAATAGAACACCATAATTAGAAGACGTAGCTCGAAGAAGATAGAATCCTCGTATACCTCGCGACGTTTGCGAACAATCGTGGGAAGGTTTTCGCGCGAAAAGAGGAAACGCGTGATTTCTGGACTGCACATATAAAACTAATACGTCATTTCCTGTGCATGCCAGTCAAGTTTATTCGTTAACGTTGCCATAATCGCAACGTTTGAAACGATAGCGTTTCCTGTGCAATGAGACGCGCTACATTTTATGGTTAGTATCGTGCAAACATACGCATAATAGCGCTTAGTGCGGGGGCCCTTCAGGATCTTTATGAAACCCTCGAAACCTTTTCCGCTCGTCTGCCTTTGCCACTACGGCCAGTCGGCGAATAGACGTTTTCACAGACGTACAACTTCAATCTCCCGTGAGAATTGTCACAGTTGAATTGCTCGCGGTGCCTAACCGTGCAGGGAAAGCGATTATCATCGGGAAATGCTTTTCTTCTCGTTGGAATGTGCTTCTTATTGTCATTCTGGCAAAAAAGTAAATGATAGAATAAACGTTTGGTGTTTTTAATGCTTGTGGTAATTGTAATTTCATGGTTCTATGGTTTTGTTATTTTATAGTTTGATGATTGAATGAAAAAGACAGAAGTTTGGCTTGCGTTAGATTGATTGGAATTCGATTTTATCAAAAATGTCCGGGGTAATAGAACAATCACTTTTCTAATGCTGAGTTACAAATATAATTTATATTAAATTTTACGTTAAAAAGATTGTCAATATTTAAGATATCCATGTTTTCTGATTACTAAATTAAGTAACATTCACAACGAAGTTAGACGGCAAAGATACATCTGACAAAAAAGAACGCCGCTTCCAGACAGTAGAGATGAAATTTCAACAACGATGAATATTAGTTCAAATATTAATATTAAACAAATGTTTTACTGTGTTAATCATCAACACCGTTACGTTCTTCTAATTTGTTTTCTGATTCTCTTCTGTATGTCAGTAATATCAACTTCGATGCTTAGTAAAGTAGAAGATTATTGGATTATTGAGACGAATCTTTAACTGTCGGTTAATACCAGACATTTGTCTCGAAGCTGCACAGTGCACACGCATCGATGGGATGCGCAATGATGCATCGAATATGCGACGAGCGGATGTCACGAAACGGAGAGGAAACCCGAAGATAGACTGACTGAGCACGTGTCTTATGTCTGCAATCGCAATGGTCTCGTATTTTCGCGCGTATGCTTTCTCCCACTTATACTCGTTGTGTCATTAATTATCTGCGAATGTCTCTTTATAAAGAAGAGTCGGTTATCTTGAGGATCCTTTGTGACGGAATCATTTGTTTCACAATGCCGATCAATTAAATGTGAATCAGTCGATGATGATTATTTGCAACGGTGGTAATTGCACAATTAAATTTTCTTTTCTTAAACCGATCGACAAGTTTCGATTTCAGAGAAACAATTATCCCGAAGAATATTCCAATACGCAACAAATCTTCGTGATAGATGAATATAAACAACCGGTTTTGTCGAACCATGTCAAGAACACATACAATTACTCCCTGCAATCGATAATAAAACATTAACTTCAGAATCCAAGAGAGGAAATAAAAAATAACAATGTAGGAATCGATGTGCTCATCGAGTATGCATGTCGAGATCTATCGATAATGAGTTTTCAAAATTGACGATTTCGCGCGGTTCTACGAAGGAACTTAAACTACGAAGCGAAAATTTCCCTAGATCGATGCAAAATATTCATAGCGACCGTGCAACATTTTACTGCGAAAGATTCATCACGTTATAATAAGTGAATACCTACCCGAAAAGTGACGCTAATTTAAAAAAAAAAAAAGAGGGATGTTTTTTGTCGCTATGAATTCATGACAGACAAACTCTTGATCCAACATACGAACGTGAAATATTAGCAGTTAAAATTCCGCGTCTCGATGTAAATACACAGGCGAATTTCGTTGTTGCTATGAATATTTCACGTTAGTCCGGAGGATCCTTACAGAAAGGGGAGCGTAAGAGAGGGCCATCACCGATCGACATTACGACGTGCAGGCTCGTTTCCCGCGAAGGTGCATCGACCAGGAGGCAGGTTCTATTCCCGTCACGATGACTGTGTTCTCACGACAGAAACTGCAAATAGAAACTGGTGATTACGAATCCATCATCGGCATCGACCGTCGGAGGTGGAGTCCTTGTCAGGAATTCCTGTGTCGCGGGGTTTCTTGTCGGTCAAAGGATACGAGAAACTAGAAATACATGCACGAGCGGAGAAAACACGCATCTTTCTACTGATATTTCAGTGAATAGTTAAGAGAGTACGTTTAGAAAAGATTTTTCCATACATAATGGAAAAAGTTATACTTGCAAATAAATCTTTAAATAGATCTTTAAACCCGTTCTCGTTTCTAGCTTACTTCCCTAAATGATAAGCTCATTTCGACTTTTGATCAAGTTCACTATCATCATGATCAACTGGAAAAAAGATAAAAATAGAACTTAAGCAAACTTTAACGATGACTCCTTCAGGTATACAGAGACCAAGGAACTTGTTTTAACAATACTGCTCGAAGAAACTTTGTTTTTTAAAAATCCTTATAGCATATTTTCAATAATTAAAAGAAAGGAAGTTTACTACTTTTAAAAAGTACCTACTTACAATTTATTCATTTATACTGACAGTATAGTTATTCACCCTGTAACAACTGTGAAACAGAAACGGTATAATCCGATATAATTGTACCGAAGAAGCATTGCAATGAATAGGAATCGCATCCTCGTAGCCGAAGAGGTGAAACGCATCAAAATATGCAAGACGATTAGACCGAAATAAACACGGAGCTCTCACGAGCAACATTTATTCTCCATTACCTTAAACAGCCTTACCCCGGCTTCAAATGACTCGAGTCCATAAAATCAAGAATAGCACAGAGAGAAATAAAGGACAATGGGGTTTGTGTAAGAGAAGCAACGAACGCGAGAAGGAAGGATGCGAAAATCTAAGAAAAAACGAGAAACCGGCGGAATCATGGGGAAAAGAAGAAAGCGAGGAAAGAGGAAGAAGGACCGGTCGTGTACTTAACACAGCGTCGGACATTAACTTCCCATTAACTGTCGGCCATTAAAGGAGCCAGGAGAAGGCAGCGCACCGCTGGCGCCAGGAGTAATCGGCATCAGGTACTAGGCGCCCCGTGCTATCCGCGTACAACTCTTCAAGGCTATTTATAAACCTGCCCCGTTGCTGCAGGCGAACTTCACGTGGATAAACCCGCGATAAAATCCCCTTTCGGCGGCAAATCGCAGTAGGATCCATGAGTTTCACCACCGGTTCTCAGGTTTCTACGTTGCTAGAGTCGTCCTTGATCGTATCCTCGATTATAATAGGAAAACAGAAAAAAGAGGAGGGGGTGGAATTCGATGTTTATGACGTTGTTAAAGTTAAAAAACCAATTTAACGGAATTACTAGAAAACATTGACAATTATTTTTAAAAAAGCGTTAACTTCGAGGGGATGCGTAATAACCCTCGGAATTAGGTTTTGATGAAGATTAATTAGAATTTGAACGTTCAGAGAAAGTGGTAGATTAATTGATATGTGGGGATTTTAGAACGTAGTGTAGATGGTAAATTAATCGATATCTGAGGATATGCCGAAGTTGAGAGATTACCTAATTCATATTTCAAGTTTTGGGGAACATGGTACATTAATTGACTGGTTGATATATTGAGACAATAATTAGCTGAATCAATTATGTGGATATAGTATCTTAATAGTATCTATCATAAAATACATCCTTGCTTCCTAATGGTTATTAAAGACGTACAGGTACATTGGTCGCAAAACGTACAGAACGAATGACGCTTTAGTGGTCAGAACCAAAACCTGCTTCATCAGCATGAATAATATTTATTATCTCTTATTTCTAAAAATACTTCCAGCGTAAGCTAAATATAAATATCTCGCGAAAGAAACACGAAGCAAATTACATCCACTCATTTTCAATTACTAACAAACCCTAAGAACCATTTTTCGAAGAACCACCCGTAAATTAACCCTATTACAATAAAACAGAGTTAAAATGACCACCGAAGTGGCCGTACAATTTCATCGGAAGAAAGAAGGAATGATTGAAGAGTCAGGCGCGCAAAAAGGCAGGATTGAATTCATTATTCGAGGCAATTCCGGAGGACGACCTGACAAAGCGTCGCCGAGAGGCAGTCATCAAGGTAGCGTGACACTCGAGTACCTAATCGCGACTCATTCGAATGCTCGCGCTCGTCCTCTGGCAAAAGGGAAGTCGGGGCAAGTGCATGCGAGAGGCTCGAGGCCGTCGAGGACAGTAATTTCGATGAAAATCGATAAGTCAAGGGGGAGAGCAGACGAGAGGAAAGGGGGCACACGGAGGACGCGGCAATCAAGCCGCAGAAAACCGTGATATTCCCCCCTTAACTGGTCGGTGGCCAACATTTCCTCACGTACGATCGCGCGCGAACGCGCAACGATCTAGGATCTATAAATAGCCGAGGCGTGCATAAAGCGCGATCGAAGGATTTCGTGGCATAAGAAGAAGAAGAGAAAAGCTAGTCTGACTGAGGGAACTTGCGAGCCGGTTGGATAATTATCGCGAGAAGGGACGGACAGAGACGATAGAAGCGTTTCAACGGTGTGTGTCGTGGTCCGAAGAAGTGTAACGAGTTACCAGTCCAACCAACACAGCCTTCGTTCTAACTAATATTTAGGATCTATAAATAGCAAGATATGGACCTGGAAGAACGCACGTCCTGTCCTTGCCTGAACTGGTATCCTCTGGTGTGCCGACGCAGCCTACAGCAGGTTCTGTTTGCCTGCTTCTTACGGATGAATTATGCAATTATTCCAGTCAATCTTCCTTCTACGCGGTGTTATATTCAAGGAAAATAAACGGCGTCATGATACGACCGGATAGGAGGTAAGTTACTTTCAGATTGACACTGGTATGTGCGCTCCGATTTCAGGTTTAGATATGTTTGATGAGTACTTCAGTATCGGTGGACATGATGGAAGTTGAATCAATTGGAATCTATAGCTTCCTTATTAATCAACTGTAGAGTGTATTAGATTGCATACTAAATTTTATAACACAACTGTATAGCGCAACTAACTACAGCATTTGTTAAATTTATCTAATTCCAATGCACTCCGACAGAAATTTCAAACTGATAAGAAAATATAAATTCACCGCTGATATCTAATTCCGCAGTGAAGATTCAAATACGCATATATACAATGTGCAATAAAACTGTTTCTGTCGATGAACATCTGTGATTCCTTTTTTTTTCTTTTTTAATTGGCTGTGACTTCCATTAAAACCTGATACCAATACTTTTCTACAATAAAATCTCAGACCCGCAACAAAATGCAAATTCACCACTACCAATATCCAATAGTACATCAAAATTCAACAATATTATACAATATCGAAAACCAAAATTACTCCAATCCAAAGCTCCTTCTTCTCTTTAAGTAGACGTCAATCAAATCATCCAAAAAAGAAGGATAAGAGAGAACTGGAAGCCCGAAAGTTCAATGATCAAGACCCGTTTCAACCTTGGTCCAGAAGACAACGACCATACCAAGCGGTTTCGAAAATCCATAACATGGTAGTCGATCGAGAATGGGTAATATGGTCGCGTTCCAGGGAAAACGAGGCGTGCATCGTTGCATCGGCGCGATGCAGCACGCACGCGAACACAAACACACTTGGGCAAGTAATACCCAAGATCTATAAATAGCCTTGTCGAGGGTGCAGTAGGCATCTCGAAGGGGAGGTGCACGCGCTGCACGCGAGGTGTCTTTTCCTCCTGAGGATAGGAAAAAGGAGGATCGACTGGTTCAGCTCGAATGCCTTCTTCGGCATAGGCGCCAGAGCATCGTAAACCCAGAAGATCGCCGAGCTCCGTTTTTTCGCGGCAGTGGGACCAATACGGGGCCGTGTTCAACCAACCACAAGGGCTTTACCATCGAACAACTTAATTCTACATAATTACAGGGATAAACGAAGTGCATTTGTTCGCAAACGTTCGGCCGATTCGAAGAATCTCGATGTGAGTGTCGAGGCTTCGTGTAACGCGGGTAGCCGAATTGAAATAATATTTATAAAGTTGCTTGTTATTTGTGAATCTAAAATGATGTATTAATATACTAAGGAAGAATTAGGCGAATATGAATAATCATCAAGTAATTCTTACTATCATTAAGAATCACGATTTCATTCAAACTCTTCGGCAATGAAGGACTTAAACATTATAATATTACATGCAATTATAATTATAATATTATATATATAAATATAATATTATTGTAATAATGTTGTCAATTACGTGTCATCAAATTAAATGCTTTTCATTTTATATTCTCCTTGCTTAAGTACAATGATCTATTTATACGTGTGAATTTTGTATTAATATTAATGAAATATACAGATGCTATGTAAATATTTAAGCAGGATATTTCGAATCAAGATTTTCCAGTTACGCCTCGAAAAATCTAAGAAGTGTTTCTAAACACTAGCTTCGAAGGCTTCAAACACCTTATACTTGATAATTATATCGTTATTCTAAGACACTTGCTATTACCAACTTCCTTTCACATTATAATTGTACCATAAAGATAGATAAAGTACGTTACAGTAAAATATGATCCACTCGTTGGTATAAATATGAAAGTATTTGATTGCATTACTTGAATATAATAGTACATTGTACATAAGAACAGCACTATACTAACATACTATGTTTTATACATTTCTGTACTTTTATCAAGTTTATATAACGATTGGACAAATACCTTTGCATAACAACACACAAGTTATGCTTTCTTACATAACAGTATTTATTGCGGACAAATCGATCAAAGATCTACAGACTATATATCCAGTAATCTAATGGCATGTGAATATTATACTTTTTAAATTCAAGCGACAGACAAGAAAGAATCTGATCTAATCTTAAACAATTTATCCTTCGATGTACACTTCAAGTACGATACAAAGAAAGATATGTTAATTTTATGTCTGTGCGCCCTAACGAAAGCTCTGATTCAAAAAACACGTATTTTCTTACGACATAAAAGGATAAGTATAAAAAAGTAGCTAATGCTAATTACGTCTTATAAAAAAAATGATTACATATTTTGTTAGAAAAAGACAGTTATTTATAAGATAAAGAATCTTGCAGATAGCAATCATTTCGTTATCTGTCGCATTTCTCATTCCCCTATTCTACGCCACTGTACCGGAGGCCCTCCGCATTGGACACAGGTAGGCTAGCTTCTGTTCGCTCGGCCTCCAGAAAGGAAGTAGCGTAACGAGATGGCGTTCCCGACAAGCTTACAGAGATGCACCGACCGCGGTGCATCTTTGATGCGCTCCGGTATCGCGGCACTGCAAACCGCAGCGAATTTTTATCCGCGAAAGGGGGATACGGGGAACGAGGGCGAAGAAGAGGACAACAGGACAGATCTGGTTTGCCTTGCGAAGGTTTTCTTGTTTCCTACGACACGACCATACGCGATCTTAGCTGTTTTGACTCTAGAAAAATTCATTCCTTATATTATTACTGGAAAGATGGCTGATGACACAGAGGCAAAACATGTTCTTTGCTCTTCCTTTCGTCCGTAATGTGTTAGTTGCCTTTCATCGCAAAAGAAATGTGATAATTTCCATTGATAAATCAAGAAGGAATTAACAGACAGCAAAGATATATTGTCAAATAACCAACCACCGTTTAACATTCTAGCCGTAACTGATAATTACATCGATCAAATTAATTTTCATGCATACTAACCGAATACGTGCCACGAAGATTGTTTCGTTGCAAGTCGTAAATCGTTTTGTAAAAGTTTCCGTGCGGTAGCCAGGGGCAGAAAAGGAGCAACGTATACAGCACATTGTTTGCGATGAACGTTCTCCCCAGGCGTCACTGATCGTCGACGATATTTTTTCCATGTAACACTTGCCTCCCGCAGAGAGGAAGAAAGGAAAACGAGAGAGAGAACGAGAGAGAAGGAGATACGAAAGCAATGCAAAGCCGGTTTACCTTGCGAAGGTTTTCTTACGTCCCGGAGACGCTACCCTCGACAGTCGCCCTGTCGGCAATCGCGCAGAAGCTGCCATTCGTGACAGCTTTTTGTCTGAAACCAGACAATCCACGGGCTAAACATAGCGACAAACGCACGATCTCCGGTTCTAGAATGGAATGGAGGGAACGATTTAGAGATCGCAAGAAGCTTACTTGGCTTCCTCGGATCCTGGCTTCGCGCGAGTCAAAGATGGACGTGCTCGCGGGATTTGCGGAGATTTGCTCTTGACACGCGATCAGCAGTTTTGAAGTATGGGTGAAATTAAGATTCCGTGCTGATAGATGGTTTTGTCACTGTGGGTGTAGCTGGAGAAATTTAATGATTAGTTCCCCAACCTTCATTAAATTAACGAAAAGTAGATTGATCTTTATCTTAATTAGGATATACAT
The DNA here is from genome assembly GCF_051014615.1 of Bombus vancouverensis nearcticus. Lineage (NCBI taxonomy): Eukaryota > Metazoa > Arthropoda > Insecta > Hymenoptera > Apidae > Bombus > Bombus vancouverensis. Next base: position 9,237,128 of record NC_134913.1, on the reverse strand, counting down.
ACATGTGTATATATATAATAATTATTATTATTACATATATATATTATAAGCACATTATAAATTATTGTACTGTAGTAAATTATAGATTTTATGGATTATAGTAGATAATATATGTTAGAGTAAATAGTAGATCGTAGATTACATAGACTGGACTAAATTTTTGAAAAATCCAAAATTTATGGCCGCGTTTCTATTATAATTCGTTGGCAAATACATTTTGTTCAGATACTCTATAATGATAGCCGTACTGCTTAAACTGAATCGATTTATAATATTAATGAAGTACAAACACCTTTGTTATACGTAGAGCAGCGTAGAATAACAAAGCAAGGCTATGATCAAAGTAAGTACGCGATTGCCGGCGACAGCTACGATCGTAAAGAGAGCATAGAATAGCAATAAAACGGCAGTCTCTTACTCCGCAAACACAATCCGCTGTGACTTTAATGGTATTGACGAGGAAGAACAGCGATCGAGAGTGTGATACTCTAATGGTCTTTTTGGGCAACTATGAAGAATTTATAGCAGCCATAAAAAATAATATAGCGCAGAATTATTACAAATGTTATTATAAATATTATTAAAAATCTAAATAATGTATTATGTATACCATAAAATTGTATTATATACTACTATAAAATTTTACTATAGTAGTTCAGCAATTTTCAAATTAATAAATTTTCATATTCCAAGTTTTTAAAGTTGTTCAACTTGGAAATTTTTCAATCCGTAGTTTGTACGAATTAACCACTTTTGCTTTTATGTATGAATCGTAAGGAGACCCGAATATACCCTAAAAAGATGATAGAAGAGGGAAAGAAACATAACCTTGCGATAAGCAGCGGGTTGTCTTCGATGGAACATCGTGGTCGCCCATCAGTGGTTCGTGGAAACGCAGATGAACAGAAGCAGAGAGAATTGCTGGTTGGATTGGCGTCAATTGAATTCCGGCGATCGTTGCTGGTTAAGTTGTTTCATGTCGTATTCAAAGTGTCTAAACGACTACTTTGTGCATTAACGGTTGAGGTAATTAGGAGTTCGAGCGAAACGATTCTCGTTGCTCGCGCTTTAAAGATAACGCGTCAACTTATACGACGGGCCAACTCAATTAATTAATTCTTTCTCGCATTTCTGTTATCTGCTAAAAGTTTCAAATATTTCCATCTTTTAAATCAGTTAAAACGCAGCATAAGTATGTCAAAATTGATCGTTCACCCAGTTAGCTTTCTAATCAGTAGAAAATCAATCTACTCAAAGTATAACGGTTGTTAACCTCATCGAAGACAATATACACTAAAGAAAAAACGAAAAGTTAAACGTGGTGCCAGACGTCTTGAAGTTACATGCCTATTAACACCCTCGAGATACCAAGCATCTCTTTCGAATTCATCTCTGACTGGTCGATTGAAACTATCGAAGATCAAGATCTAAGATCTACAAACCCGAAGCCAAGCCTCGAGGCGGAGGCTTAATCTGCATAGAGAATCTCGCGGGTTAGCGAGAGCAACATCGTATTTTTCGAGGGCCGACAGCGACGCAGGACCATGGCCAGTATATATCATGACCCATCGGACAGCTAGAAATTATTGCGGCTTTAAGAATTCGTCCTGTGCGGATGAATCGTGTAGAACTTGTGTGTGGAGGGCCCGAAAACTCGTTAAGCTCACCTTGCGAATCGACTTTTATATAGAAGTGAGAAAGAAAACGAAAAGAACTATCGAGAATGTGATAAACGAGATTAGGGAGCCGAAAAACGTTTACGAAGGATGAAGTTCAAAGTGAGAAGCTACTCGTACTCACAAATACAGGGATAATGAATCTTGTGAAGGAAAGGGATTTTAAATGACAAAAAAGATTAGTCCCCTATAAAAACATAACAAAAATTCTGATCCTATTTAAAAAATATATTAATACTTTTGAAATCTCATACGAAAGTAATCTTGAACAAAATCTTTTTTACTATCACGTGTATGCTTTCAAATAGTGTAACTTTATTCTACGGAGTTCTTTTTATTCAACGATAAATAACGAAGATATTACGTATTCCAATTTGAGTAGTTTATATACCAAATAGACATTCTGCCCAGAATGTGTTCTCTGTCAAATCAAAAAGTTACTCTCCTAAGGATTCTAAGAATCACACATAAAATCCAGCTAACGAACTAAAATAGGAACAAACCAAGTATCGTGGCGCCCGAGAACAGCGATATAAAGACTGTTTCTAGAAGGTATAATTTACCTAATCCAACCACGTCGAACCACGAAAAAAAAAAAGAATCATCAGATCGCAGTAACAACAAAAAATCCGGCCAAAAAAGCTTGAAGAATCCCCTAACGATGAAAGCACTTGCCTCGAGAGAAATTGCGGGATAATATTCAAATCAACATGTTGCGAGTGAAATCGTTCGATCTCCGGCGGCAATAACAGCCGCAGCGTTATTCAATAATGAACAGAATGATCCGTGAAAAGGTTGGTGAACCTGGTGAACGCAGCAAAACCTCGAAGGTCGAAGTCTCGGAGCGCTGATCCACGGTACTCGCGTCCCTTAGCGACCGGTCGTTGGTTGCTCATCGCCTTCAGGCGCCACGGAGGGTGACTCTTTTTCTTCCTCTCCCTTCCCGTTCCACTCTTTTTCTTCCTGTCTCTATCCCTCTGCCCTTCGTTTCAGCTTCCTCCAATCCCCTTTCTCGTTCACCGTCCGTCGTGCCGTATACGGGGATTCGCACCGATACGCTTGCTGAACGGTCGAGCAAAAAGCTAAACCTGCTCCACCGTGTGTGCATCTTCCTCTTTTTTCCATCGTCCCCCGTTCTCGCTGGTCCTCCTTCTCTTTACTTTCCACCCTCCGTTCCCATCTTCGTTCCTCTTCTCGAATCGTCGATGACCGAACCCTTCCTCGCCTTCCTCTTAGGACACGCACCGAACAGACGATTATTTCACAACGATACTCCTGATGCGATCCTCTTCTACAATAGCGATTCAAGCATCTTCGAATGATCTGCTTCTTGCAGATTGAACGACTAGAGTATTTTTTTATCAAATACGATTTTTCTGGTGATATAATTTTCTTCGACGATGACGACTGAAACTTCTTCGAGATGTCATTTCCTTATATAACTCTCTCTTGAAAAGTGAACGTGAGAGTGATCACACTGAACAACGTTCATATGAGGGGATGAAATGAACCCCCCCCCCCATTGCAGTTGATTTACAAGCAATCATGTCCAAATAGATAATTTAATTTTTTCTTTGGTCAGAAATTCGAAATAAAAGATGATATCTTTACGACTTGATAATATCATTATTAGAAAACAATATAATTTTGATAAGTGAAGTCGTCACTTGTCTTAGCCCACAAGTCTCTTGATAAATTAGGTTGCTTTATGCAGCGACGCAAATGATCGTTCCAGCATCGAGGGTTGAAACTTTTCACCTACTGCATCATTTCCTGCAATACTATTATAGCTGCAATAATACTATAATGTGTGCTCCAATAAAAATCTAAATGTACTTAAATAAGAACGAGGAATGAGCGGACAAAATCCCTGGAGAATCGAGAGCCAAGATTCTCTGGAATATCTATCAAGAACTGGAGAGTTGGCGTGTTCGGGGAGGCGAACCTTGCGGTCACGGCGATTGAAATCACGATTGGAAATTGACTGGCGGAAAGTAGGAGACGTGGAAGAAGGAAAAGGAGGAGTAGTACACGAGGCGGGAATGGGATATCGCGGTGAGTCGTCCCGTCACGTCGTCCAAGCAGATAATTTAGTAGCTGGCGCCAGGTTCCTCGTTCGAGAGAACACCCGTTAATCCTACGGCCGCTTATTTTTATTCCCATGTCTCTTTCGATCGAGCTACGCGTTGGCACACCCAGATCCCTCCTGTTGCTCGCAATTCCTACAACGGACACCGATGGACACTGCTCCTCTCTCGAGCTAGACATTATTCAAGACTTTATCTTCTTTTAGAAAACGATCTTTTGATTGTGAAATAATCGTGAATTAATTTTTTGTACTCTTTTTGGCAAATATTTGATATGAAGCACGAAATTGTTGTTGTCTAATGATTTTAAGTATCCGTTGATGAACAGATGATGACGATAATGATGAGTTCATCGATTCATCGATGACACTTCCAGGTGGAGATGATTAAATAACGACTAGTATAATCATTGATTAATATTGGATATTGGGAGTACTGAATTGATATTGGCTGATATGTTACTGATATGTGCTGATGGATGGATGAAGGCGGATAATATTGATTAGTATTTGAGATTGGTATTTTCTGATGATTTTAAGTATTTATCGATAAACAGACGAAGATAATACTATTATCTCTAACGGAGCTTTCAGAGGTTTCTTATGAATCGATATTATAATACAGATTTTTATGGAGTTTATAAAATGTAAATATAATACATAAAAATTGTAGATATTTCATACAATAACGAATAATAAAACGTATAAATATGATTGGAGTGTTCCATGTAGTACCAAGAAACGACTAATATTATAAATAAGATACTTGGTGATAAATCTTGAAACCTGTTTAATAATTAGCAATAATTTTTTCGATAATCTTGAAATCTTGTAGAATGTAGGTATATTAACTATTTTTGAGTAGAACATCGGGAATCACGTCAAAAAACGATTTTAAATGACGAGTGGATGAATAATATTGCGCTTTGCTAAGATAAGACCAATTAAATCAGAGATCCAATAATTGTATACCAAGTACGATGCATTGCTTATCGGAGATTGATCAATTCCGCATAAATATTTGTGAGCAAATAGGATGATAAACGATGCTGACGTAAACGATAATTGCCCAATAATTAGAAGAAAATCAAGCTCGATATGTTACATCCGGAAATAAAACAAAAGAAAAAATACAAAAGATACAAAAAATACAATTATCCAGTTAAGAACGACTACAAACCTATTAATATGTCAACTTCAACTTCTGATCGACGTAATCGTACAATGCTACCGCTAAATCTTTATAGTTAATCGTCTAAAATACAAATTTCTTTAGATACAACTCTACTTACAGTTTCGATACTATAAAAGAGTAACATTTTCTAAGTACAATATTTACTTACTTAAGGAAATTTCTTTCAAAATCATAACATTCGTCAAACTTTCGAACGGTAGTGTACAAAGAAATAAACGACTTCTTTAGATAAATATATATATTATTCATAATATCATTCTTCGTTTATAATGAAATTGTAAATGGTCATATTTAAAAATGAAAGTTACAATTATAACATTCTTATTTAGAGATAACCGACTTAAATGGAATTAATTTTTCCTTATCAATTTTCTAATTCTGGAAGTATACAGTTAGGATACGATCCGATTAAAAAATTAAGGAGACACATTTCACCGAGAATAAACACGACAGACAACGAGCGAAGGAGTTCTGTTGCTCGATCAGCTACGTGGCTGCCAGTCGAAGCAGGTTCACGAGTCAACGCTCGGAACCGTGCAATTACCCCGGGGGCCGTGGAACGAGTGCGAATCTTCCGTGTTTGCTTTCGATCGGATTCAGGCCACTGATGTCGCACAGGTTATATTTAGATGCCGGGATCGATGGAACGGCCAACACGCGGTCGGGAAACGCGAAGAATGGCCATGGAACGAACACGGGTGGAGCCACCGCGATAGCATATGCGTCGCGATCGCGCGCAAACGCGCAGCCCATACGAGAATCGGAACAGTCACGAAGGAATCGGTAATTAGCCGAGCGCGGATTTAATGGAGCGTGGCGATCCTTAACGGTAGATTCGACCGCGGAATCGGCGTGCCCATCGCGAGATGGCCAATCAGACCCCCAAAACTCGATTAGAATTTTACAATGTCCAAATATGGATTTGGTCGGTGTTGCTTTTTTTAACTATAATTTCTCTTGTCATGGAATAAGGAATTACGGTTGATTACCACCTCGTAATATAAACTATTATATCATACTACTATATGAATCATTATTGCATCATATTATTGCTGTATTATATTTTCAAACATATAAGAAAAGGTATAATGTAAAACGTGTGAATTTAATTGTAGAAGCTTATTTTGTATAAAATTTTAATACAGTTATTAATAACATTACATATACGCAAATATATTATATATTATGTAATTCTATAAAAAAAATCTACGTAAAACGATGGCAGAAAGAACCCGGAAGGAAACTTGCTAGTAATAAAAAACAAAAAGGTAAAAAATATATATATCTAATTTGAAAAAGACCCATTACCGAAATCTAAATCACATAGAATAGAAACCTGAAGAATTAAAACAACGATAAATTATTCCTCTCCAATGTCTTCCAATTAGTCAATTGTTAGAATAAATCAGCTTGCCAATTCAATCACCGCAAACAGATTAACGTTCGAGATACGTCGATCAGGAGCAAAGGGGCAGAAACGCATGGCGGGAAAGAATGGCATGCAGCATGAAGACCAAGAGGAAAGAACGCGATCGCGGAGGAGGATTCGAGTTCGCCGTCTCGAAACTTCTTTCACGCGCGTATCACTCTCTCGACACTCTCGAGCGACGCGTTGAATAACGGCGATAAAGGCGAATGCCGCGGGAATATCACGATAATCGCTCGAATGATGGATAATGATCGGGGCGGCTGCCTTTCGCGCCCCTTCCCCCACCGTCAGCGGACCATTATTCAATTGAATTCAATGCTACGCCGACCATTACAGAATTGACTTCGAGAACTTTCTTTCGGGCATCCGTCTCGTCGGACAGACGCTACTTCCGCCGACCAACCCTACGAGAAACGACCTATAAGTCTACACGAAATCATTCAACCACCCTTAGTTTAGATTAACCCATCGATTTGCAAAGGGCAAGATCGGGAGGTGAAATTTTCGAGAGCCATCGATTACTCTTGTAACATGTAACTATACGTGTAATCTACTCGTTTAACGTGGAGAAAAGGGGGGTAGTTTCTTCTTCCGACTTAGTTTTCGTTAATGTAGACTTTATTATTTTCAACATTTGATAATTAACAGTAAAATAAAATACCTACAATGTGTATTTAGATAAGCAATTATAGTCAATATGATATGAAAATTAAATATATATATATGGTCATGTTTCAATGTTAATAAAAGTCTGTATTATAATTTTCTCAAAAACTTCCACATGTTTTTAATTGTAAGGAAGAGGAAACTGAAATCCGTTATTTTGACGGATTTGATGGCTGAAGCGTTAATAAAGTGCAGCGGATGTTTATGCATTTAAGGAAGATTTAATTGTATAGACTGGACGTAATCTGGAAAAATATATAAGTTATGTAAAAGGTGACTTTAAGTAAATTTACCACGCTAGAGAATAGCAAGAATCACTGGAAATGATAGCAAATAGGAAAAATACGACATAGTATACGTGGTATACAACATAGTACATCAATGTATATATATTTCAAAGAGAAGTTAAAAACAAATTTAAAAGGAACTCAATAAAGTTTCATGGAATTCTTCCACTGATTACAGTTTGAGAGCAATTAGAAATAATAATTACTGTATTTAAAAATTCTTCCCACGATTAAATATGACTTCTTCACAAATCAAGGGCAGCCAATGATTCTAATTCGAACATTCATGGATTATTGCTTGAACATTTTCTCTGCTCTTACTCAAACAATCAATAAATCGCATAAGAATTTTCACAATGGCAATTGTAATTTTACCTTCAAGGAGACGCCGCAACCTACGTCAATTACTGAAATGAATTCGCAAGAAATGTGAGTAAAAAATTAATTGATCCACGAGAACTAGGTAAAGCAACGTCCGAAAAAAAAGGACGAGTGTTTGACGGTCGTATGAATCAGTTCCTGGAGAACACAATTACGACCTTCAGCGATGAATCATTTTTTTTAAGTTGCAAGATTCATAACAGAAGAGATTGGATCTACTATTTCAATGACGTACAATGCGCCGAGCCATCATACATCGAATGTGTGTCTTAATTGTAAAAGCCGCTAACGTGATACGGATAGCTTAATATTTGCATAGCAGACGATTCTTTGTTGATCATTCCACACAAGCTTACAGCGATTGGAGAATGGTTTTAATATCTATTGAAAATTCTTGAACATCCTTCTATCATCGAGAGAATGTCGATTTATCACAAATTTTAATTAAACTGTTAAAATATATAGATATTATGTAGAATAAATTTTTTTCTTAATATTTTTTAAGTAATTTTAATTACTATTCTTTTTAACATTGAATAAAATGAACTTCGCTGTACTCATCCTATTTTGCTTGAATTTAAATTACGGTGTGAAGGTCGATATTATGAAATTCGATAAACTCACGTCAATTAGGCTTATCTCCGCTCAACAAACCTTTAAAACCGCGAAGATCACGGACAGATGGAGTAATCAAATTTCAGTTTGCAGTTACCGTTTGTACTTCAAGATTATACCTCTGCAACTCATAAATAAAAGTCTTCTGCCTCGTAACTATCTGCTGGCGTGCAACTTTTGTATTCAACAACCAGCCATTAAGGTGTCGTGCGTAAAATAAATCAAGGTTCTTTGTGGGCTAACATGTCAAAAGCTTCGATGAAGGCGTTCAAAATCAACTGGAGAATAACAGAAATGAAGAAGTGACAATAAATCATTCAAAATGTATGCTTCAACATGTGCTTCTTTATATGCTTATATTTTAAGCTTTTTTCTAATAGGAAGCGGAACATCCATCTTATACGTAACATTCAATATTTGTAGAATATTATTAAATTTAGAAAATGATCTTTTTAATGCATGCGTGAATACATATTAGATTTTTGAAGTGTTAAATGAAAAATTACAGAAAAAGAGTTGAGAAACATGACTAAGGGATTACGAAAAGGCAATCACGAAAGTCACAATTATTCTACGATAATTTAAGATCATACATTAATATTATTTTTAAACATCCAATTAAAAAATTGAAAAATAAAGTTATTTGATATAATCCTATAAATTTGTATATGTATACATATTTCGATCTCCAATCTTTTAACTCCTTTCATAAAAGTGTTTCAAAATTTGGTACTGAATTATTACAACGCGTTTAAGAAATGAAATATAGATATAATATAGAAGGTTTATCCAACTTCGTGTCAAAAGGTGATTTCTTTGGGAGTTATAAAAGATCATTCAAGTAAGTGAATTTTATATCAACTGTTGGAAATCCATTTTTAAAAAATTCGAGATAGAAGAAGCAATAAAGGAAAGAAGATAAGTATCAAAATTGACATTCTTACACTAAATTTTTACAGTATTTAGGACCGGTAATGTCATTTTCTGAAACGGGACATCAGTGATCAGTTTCTTTCCTCTGACCTTTATCAATATCATAGGTACACTGCTAACATTTTATCATATTTTTATTAACAAAATTCAACAGATAAAATCTAAATAGAGCTTTGTTCCACCGAACAGAATTTATAACATGTGGTGTATTTTAAATATTTTATACATTTTTTTACTATACTATATATTTTCGTATCTTCAATTTCTCTTCAAATCCGCGGTCTAATGCAATGTATCGTATTACGTATTATTCTCTCAATATACTTTTCTTCCTTAACAGATACTCGTATTACCCACGTAAGAATCAGAGATATAGCTTTATAATCATCATTTCTCGCGGAGAAATGCTGTTCGTTTCATTCATAAAACGTCAAAATCCGTACGATCCCCGCGATCATGTCCAAATGGTCCCTCCCTCTCCCTCTGTACGGCGGCGTCGCGATGTAGAAAGCCCACGGGGGCGTCGCGTGTATTAGCAGTCCGGGTGCGAAGTGCGAGGCACAATGGACGTTTCTTGACGATCTCAATGTCAGTAGTCAGCTCGAGCTAGCACACCGGCCGGAAAAGGAAAAAAAGGAGAAGAATCGACGGAGGTTCGCCTCCTCCCTCCATGTACCGATGCGACGTGACACGACTACGCCGCTGGGAATTAACGACGATGCCTCCTCCGTCGTCGCTCCGCGAGAACGTAAATTCACCGGCGAATTAACGCGTAGAACGTGTGTGCGACCTGCCGACACCAGCGACGATGGTTTCGTCGAAACGTCAATGCGATATGTATTGAAGGGCAATTAAAAGCGTGGGGAGACCCCGGCTGGAGGAATCGCGATCAGACTGGAATACCTATTTCTCTTCCGCTTCTGCGAACTCGATAATATCGAACGCTCGTGACGTTGATCGTATCGATCGTATCGCGACGAGTTTCGAACGAAGTCGATCGTGGCTGAAGGATCGCGTGGAACGTGGTTTTTGGTAAGCACAGAACAGTGGGCTCATTTTATGCAATGGAAAAAGAAAAGAGTAAGGCTCGTAAAGGAGGCAGCGACCGAAGTAAAAGAATTATTTTTTTAATTGTTGTCTACGCGGTTATTGAAAAAAGATTAAATTCTCTTTAGACGAAAGACAATGATCATTGAATTGTACAATTAAAGAGATTTTTCGTAAAATAGAAACTATTCGTTGAAGAAAATGTTAAGAAAATTTATACAGCGAGATAGGGTACTTTTTCTAATTTTTCTAGAGGCTAAAATAGAGTCGGTTTTCAAATGGTTAAAAATTCCTTGTCCTTTACGCTCCATTGTTTCTTGATTTCATGATTCAATAGAGATGTTAGTAATTCATAAGTGAATGATTGGTCATATCTATCGAATCAGTTTTCAAGTAAATTAATCAAATACCAATTTGCTCAAGAATAAGGTGTAAATTAAAAATATCTGAACAATCATGTTTACTTCAACAATTGATTTCCAGGAAAATATACACTTGATTGCCGGTTATGAATCTCAACGGCCATTCATTCATAAATCTGATTCGAATGAATAGTTATTATATGTGCAATTACGCGGACAAGTCACCTGACATTAAAGATAGTCCATATCTAAGATATAATTATTTTTTTAATCCCGTAGGATCGCTGACGCCTTGATAATTAAAAACGATAAAGAAATACAGACACATCATTCATAGTATCAGATTCGTAATATGTAAATAAAGAACACATAGAAATTCAAAGTCCGTCCAGAATTAAATAACAATAAAAAATTTTAATCTTCATTTCAATTAATTAATCAGTGAAACTTAAAATATTTTTATAACGTGATAATACTTAGATTGACTTAGATAATTCGAAACGTGACTGCCCAAGCAAACAAAGCAAATTCTTCGTAGTAACCCATAAATGCTCGTGGTAACTAACCAATTATTGCAATTTTTATTGCACAGTCCTGCATTCCCTTCTGACGCTGTTGTTCGAACAAGCAAATGGTCTCTCAACTTGCATCACCCGTAACTGCGTCGTGAGTCAATGCGTTCGAATCGAACCGCTTTACGTGAAACATTTTCGAAACGATTCCCTTTTCATTAACGTCATTCTACTTGTATAACGCTCGATGTCGATCTTGGAAATTGACGATTCCGCAAGATCGTTGACACCTTAAACTTTTAGCCTTCTCTTCGAAAAAGATCAAAAGATTATTTTTATATTTTTAAGATTCAAATGCGAGTTTATAACTTCTTTTTTTTTAATAAAAAAAAATAAATAACATTTTGTTATAATATCGAGAATTCTTGCTACAGAAATTCTCTTAATTTTCCAAATATAGCGAACTCTATCAAAAATAGAATTAACGAATAATTTAACCAATTAGTTTGTCGGAAAAATAAAATTAAATTAGCATATTTCTCAGAAATAAATTCTATTATGGACGCAAAGATTTGCGATTTACTTGTTTCCTCTGTACTATAATTTTCATAATCTCCAGGTATTGCATTCTTAATCTTAAAAATTCTAGATACGTATAGATAACTTCATAAAGTATCCTCTATTCCTCCTCTATTACGAATACCTGCATCATTATACATACTGCTAATGTTTATGCATTCGTAGTTAATTTAAAATGTAAAAATATACAAAATATTTCCTACAAAGTACTTATCACATTTGTAGGGTGGAACAAATCCCTATTTACGTTCCGCTGTTTTAATTATACAAATTTGCATAAAATACTGCAGTCTACTTATCAGCTATAAAGAATTTTTGTTTCTTCATTCGCGTAAGTCCATTCGTAATTATTCTTGTTTAAAATGGTAACTTGGAAAAAAAGTGCACGTAGGATTGCATCAGAATACATGTTTTTTTTATGACATGTAAAAAATTAGATACATATTGCAACAACTGAATAAACTACGTAGACTCCCTTAATTCCATCTAATCGCCGGTTATCTTCGTTTCGTCAGCATTCGCAAAACACTAGCGAATAACAATCGTTTCTAACAACGATGCTTCGTAAACGGCAATATGAAATGCTTTGCCTTTGCGTAAGTATATTATTTTAACAGCAATTAGTTATGGCGAACTCTCGTTATTACCGTAGCCTAATGCAATTAACAGTGACTCGATAAATATTCATGGCAATAGACATCAGGCAACGATGCTGAATTGAATATTTCCAAACAAAAAGTGTTGGAAAAAGAATTATAAGTTATTAGTTAAGTTTCTATATATAGTAATCCTTTCTTTTATTCATTCCTTTACATCTATTTCATAGTTGTTTCATTTACAAATATCCATATCAACTTACATCCATCCAATAGAATTCCATATTCCTATGACCTCTTTTTTACCAGTTCTTATGTCTAATTCGTTTCACATCCCAAACGTCTATATTAATTTACATTAATAAAATTTCATATAACCATATTTAATAATTCGTTCACTTCCTCTACTTTGTAATTATTCAGTCTCCAACCTCTGTCTCATATCAGAAATACCTAGTGATATTTAACATCTGACTTTTATCATTTCCATATTTAAACACATGTATGTAACTATTATATTAATGACAACAGATCCGCCGAATAGATACAATAATGTGTGGCCAAATCGTGATTGGTATTTACAGCGAACGGTATTTTTTTCCTCTCCTCCCGAATATCATGCTTATCCCATGTTCTCCGTGTCTCCCGTTATTCCCTCACGATAACTGTAAATCCAATCTTCACTCCTCTGTCCCGTCGATCATTTTAGTTTCGGTTTTGTACACCTTTTTTCTACTCAATCGCACCTCCCTGTGTCCGCCAACTCCTGGCTTCTTCTTATTTTTAACGCCGTCCCGTGTCTCGATACGAAGTTGTTTGCCGATCTCGATCCATCATTCCGGCTTGAGGCGTACAGCAGGATGTTAACGATCACGTTGCCTCGTCGTTTTCTACCTCTTTCTCCCTCTATTTCTCTCTTTCTATTTCGCGACTACGTGTTTCATGGTACAAGTCGATTTTCCTCCAGCGATTTTCGAGACTCTGATGCTACAGGAGCAACGTGTATCGCTTTAGGGCAAATGTTGATTGATGGAAAATTAATCTTCGCAAGAAGGATGTACTTCCTCTTCTTCGAGAAAGAAAAGAGTATAAATGAGATGAATTAAACGCAGGATCAGGTAACTTTCTGAGAAGTTTTATTCCTCCGTAGAATGGATTCGTTAAAACACTGATGGTGACGATTATTAAAATAGTTTAGTTGTGTATGTCTGGTAATATAACAATACTTTGTTTATATCAATTCCATTTATTTGAACGAAATTTCAGCTAGCGTCTGATTAACCTTTTCTCGCTTTATGTTACGCGTACGTGTTTTAATAAATTATTAAAATCTATTAAATATTCTAATAAGTATTTGCAAATAAAGATCAACATTTTGTTCGATGTTATTTTAGAAGCAACCAGAATAACAGACAAAATAATTTGCTAATAAGTATGCAGTTGATGCGACGTTAAGCTTTAGTTTAAAAAAGAAAAGGCAGTATCAGTAATAATTAATTCGAATCAACAATGAGAAGATGTTACGAAAATTACACACCTTTCAATATTTTCTAATAACATTTCGATATACACACTTTTGACAGACAATATTTGTCTGTTCACCAAGGAGACGGTAAATATTAGAAATTCATCACAGATGTACGATGTTCGCTAACGTCTACAAACACACATTACTCAATCGAGTCCTCTAACGTTGCTAAAAGATGGACGTCTTCATAGACATGAAGTCCACGACTTTGGCCTTTTCCTTGGACCGAAATTAACGCCTGGTTATTTTCAATCTTTCATCTTTATCGAACGACGCTAAGTTCCTTCGACGCGTTGCAAACTCACGTTATGCAATTAGTGTGCTACTCCTAATTGACATCGTCCAAGGTTGAACAAAAGGGAAATATACCAGGAGCTCAAGTTGTGTCTCTCGATAAAATTTCATCTGAAAAGTCTCGGAAAATTTATCGAACATAATAATATCTACGTTTCCTCCGGAGACTAATATGTTTCACTGACAATTGTTCGATTGTTCGATCATTACTTCTTGATCGTTATTCCACCATTTTAATATGTATCTGTCCCATACAACAGTTGAAAATTATAAGATTTACCGCTTTAATATTAATTTTAGTGCAAAGAATCGTATATCTTTCCGGTATTAATTTTTACGCAGCGCACGTATTGTCTTGGCGCTAGTAGTTCCAGGAAAGATGGACATTTCGAATTGAGGGTAGAAAATGAATACTCGAAACGACACAATATGGTAAATCATAGGAACAGCGAGGGACATCTTTATATTTTCATAAATTATTGTATCTTTATAAAGACGCGGAATTAAAAGCTCATTAAACTAAAAAGTTTCGTAACTTGTATTACTTACCAAGCTAAAACACTTTTGGTGAGTTGCGGCAAATTTGTAATATATTCATTATATCGTATTATATTAAACAGTGTATTTTAAATATTTAAATCTCTTCATTAAAAATTTAGGGTGCATCGAAAAGTAAACACGTGAATGAGAATCGCTGCTCAACGTCCGCCTTGTGATTCATTTTCCTGCGTTGTTTCTTTTGCAAATATTAAAGCACCGCTCAAGTCACCGGTTACGTGGCCGATACAACGCGGTTCGGCACTCCGCTGTTTTTCCGTTTCCTTGCTTTTCGCTTTTCCGATTACCCGTAACACGCGATATTTCAAGTTTTTGTAACCAATTCGTCCGAGAAAATTGACCGTGCCTCGTAACACTGGAAACGTTCAAATCACCAGTTAAGGATACGAAAGAAATTGGATAACCATATCATAATGATCGCGTTTCCGTTTTTTCTACTTAAATGCTATACTGTTCACATACTCTTATTAGGATTAACGGTTGCGTCGATAATATAGAACAAATTGATAATTGATAATTTTAAAATTGCTCAAAGTAAGTACGGTGTTCTGATTAAGACGATATTATTGCTGATGTTTATGATTGGTAGAAAATTAATTGATACCCGCGGAGAAAGTATAGTTCATCATCGCTGATAGATCGTATAAGAAGGAAATTTTTATCAATAATAAATACAAAACGTGAATTAATCAAGATTCAATTAAATTTCTTCGATAAATTTCAACATAATCGAATAAAATTTTGGGAGATAAGAGAACCTACGCCGAAATTTCTGATTGTTAAGCTAAGTCTACACTGGCAGACGATTGACCGCGGACATGTGCCTGACTTAGCTTTAGCAGCTTCACAAGAAAATGAATTTTTGATATGCATGTGTCTTCTATCAATCATTGTAATGGATCCATAATCATAATCCTACAATAAAAATTCATATTTTTCGCAAGGATAAAGAACAATTTCGATTTACAACCAGTTTACAATCATCAATTGCGTTGATATTACTCCCAACAATTTGAAAGAATTTGTCGGAGAACTTTGGGATTCCACGACTGTTTGAAATTTACGATTTTTCATTAATCTTTCATTCGACAAGAACTATAAATTTAGATTCTCACTATGACACTTCCCATATGATGACATTTCATTCCCAATGACATTTCAATAAGATTGAAATGCAATCCGCGAATCAGTATATGTTTACACTAGCTGCGTGTAGGTGGTCTTTATGCAGGGGTTAATCGAATGCAGCGCAAAAATTTGAAAAGCGCCAACGTGACGGATTTCATTCACGATTAGAATTCCCTTTATCTCTGCCTCTGCTGGCAGAGTCGCAACGTGACATCGCGCTCAGAATATCGTTTAGATCGATAAGCATCGCGAAGATGATTAAGTTCTGAGAAGGGCGGGTCTTTGCACACCATCGACCTGAACTCAAATGTTAAAATGTCCAGAGAATTAGAGAACAAAGAATCAACGCGCGGGACTTGATACTGTGCAAAATTTTACTAAGTGGGTAGTTGATGTGATTTATTGAAAGATTAAATGAAATATTGTGCAGAAAATATTAAACAATTTAAGACTATCTCTACGGAATCCATGGTAAATTCGCTTATATAGTTTACAATGAAAGATAATTAAATGAATCTGTTTCTAAAGTTTATCTTAAAAGAACAAAGACCGATCAGGATCCTCTTGCACAATTGAACTGACGTTATTAGTGGAATTTTACGCAGCACAAATTACTTCTTGTATTAATACTATTATAGTATTATAAATAATACTATCAATATTAATGAATACAAGTTTCGTTAAATGATGCAATTAAATACAAGTAATGAGTTTGATAACAAGGAAAATACAAATAAAATCCTACAAGGATATTGTACAAATTACGATCTAATTATCGTATTTCACAAAAAGTTGTAAAAAGTAAATAGAAAATCTCGTAAATCTGCTAGTGTTTTCGTATTTCGTACGTGACACGTGATGATTCTGACTAAACAGATATAAACTTCGATTGTAAACATCGTAAATCTTCACAGGAAAAATATCACGAAGTCTACTTAAGAATAATGGAATAATTCCAATTTCACATAAATTTATATAATAATTCCTCAAACCTATTAACTCAAGTCAGTAATGAAAGGACGCCATATATGTGTGATGATTATCTTAACGCAATAATCAAGGGGAGACTAGTGGAACAGAAGGGAAAAATAAACCAGAGGAAGTATATAAATATCGCGACGTGAGTATTTATGAGAAATATCAGGAGCCTTGAGCTACCGTATGAATCACGCTTCCACGTATTTTCGAGAAACGCATATGAATTAAACATCCCAGTCGGACCGTGTGTCGATGTTGATCCTCTGTTCGTCATGAAGCACCGTCAAACTGGCTAACACGTCCCAAATGAGAAAACGAGCAACCTTCATTCCTCATCTTGCATAAAAGAAAACTAATTTCTTGGCTACTTAGAATCACCTAGATTACCTTTATTATAATCCGTCATGTAACGAAGAAAAGAATTAATGAAAATGAGCATAAAAAATCGCGAAATCAATCATTGGTTAATATAATTGGGAAAAGTGAACTTTTCAGAAAATCTATTCTACAGAGAAAGTTTTAAAATATAAAATTATTAATAATTCGAGCATTTAACGATGGAGAAAAATTTGATCGTCTTACTGTATGTAGGTATCTAATGGATCTTAAACATTTTATGTTACAAGTACCCCGAAACTTCATAAAATTGTAAGATTTGGTTGACAGAAGAACAGTAAGGAAGAAAATACTGAACGAATCTTCGAAGTTCTATTGTATTTTATAATTATAACGTTAAGAAACACTCAATGACTGCATGAGAATTTACTTCTCTTTATTACGTTCTTCATTATATTCTTCTTTTACGTTTAACAGTATCGTGTGGAATGTCGTGTTCCTTAAGTCGTCCCAAATATTCCAAATCCAAATGCTACGTCAAAAACACGAAAATTTTTACAACTTCGTTATATCGATATAACTACGAAGATGCTGGAGTAATCAGCTCGCTGCGAATATCTTTTATCCTAATTCCGATTGTGAATTGAACAGGAAAGCCTGCCATTTGATATGACCCTACTCGACGCTGTCCCTTGAAAGATGGGGGGGCCCTTTTGCCAGCCTGACAGCCTCTCGAGAGTGTCACGGCTGATTATGAGTGTACGAAGATTATTGTCGAGGTCTTAACTTCGTTGTAAGGTTCCATAACGATCGACAATGGAATAATATCGACCGGATATCAGGCCTGTCAGAAAACCACCGAAGGAGAAGTACCAAAAGGATAGACTAGAACAGCACGACGACGAATCATCCAAGGATAGAAGAATACCGAGATCGTTGTCTGACCATGTTCTATATCTATCGGATGAACAATGCCCGTTTGTTCGCCGAGGACGAAGATCGAGTAACAATGATCCGAAAGGAATTCACAAAGGACAGCAAAAGAAAAAGATGCATAGATCCTGGGGCATGATCCTGAATGCAGGTAAAATCTATAAAAAATCTATAAAGAGACATTGGACTAGTAATGGAACTCATCAGAGTGATTAAAACGAGTAATTTAACGTATTTCATAGAAATCTTATAGATTTTATGGATAATTAAGGACAGGTTATATTATGGATATTATAGAATTATAAATTATGGATTCCTCATAGATTTTTGATTTTATAGACTATAGTTTTTAGATCATGGATTCTTAATTTTGAAAATTATAAATTTTATAGATTATTTATAAATATATTTTTATCTTTTGTAAAGTGAAATGCTCATAATGGAAATAATAAATTTTCTAATTGGTCTCGAAACAATCCAATTGATCCTTTCAATATCAAGGATCTAAATGAAAAATCTAAATTGGAATTAATTACATAATATGAATAAAAATTTCACCAATGAGATAATCAAAGAAAAGAATTCGTCGAGGTCGAGGGTGCGACTGACCAAATATTTCGCAAAAATTCGCCACGTGCGGAATAAGATGGCTGCTTGCTCGAAGGTCGAAGGAAATCGAAAGTGACACAGGAAACGTAAATATTCCGAAGGACAAGGAAATCGTGGAAAGGGACGTTAGTTTATTAGTTTTGCCAGATGTTCTATCTGATTATCTCGCAACTGACCGAACGCTGACAAGTCTAGGCGATTGTAAGCGACAATTCGTTAAATATTAACTTTGTCGAACGAAATGTTTGACCTCTTGATTAACGAACGGTTTGTCAAACACGTACGATTTATCGTAAGGAAAAATTTCCGGTTCTTAAATACATTACAAGTAAAATACACAAAATAAAATACACAGACAACTCCAATATTTAAATTATATTTATATGGAAGGGAAAGAAAGTCATAGATTTTATATTCAAAAGATTTACAAGACATGTAAAGTACAAAATTTTATTATTACAAATATCAATTGACTGCGAATTTATAGTACGTTTGAAAAAGTATTTAATTTATTTACTCGAGCTATTGTAAAGCGGAGCTACTTTTTTTTATCACAGTAGCTTTTTCAATTAAATATAGATTTATTTTATTTATTTATACAAATATTATACCGAGTAGCTTTACCCTTAAATTTTCTATAACAAACAAACATCTATCATATAGCGCACACATAAACCCCACTTCGAATCACCAAAATGGTAAATCACGAAAATCGTGCCAACCAATTAACCGGCGTTTCTCCCGAAGCGCATCCCACGCCGCGGCAAACATCAAAATGCAACCGTGAGAACGATCGCTTATTAGCTACGTCGTTGAATTCGCGTGACTCTGAACAGACAAGTTCGCGGTCGCCTCGGATTTCGTGATCGCGCAACAGAACGACGCGACGCCGATTACGACACGGCTTGTCTCTCGTCAAATGTAAATCGAGACCGGGTGTCGCGGACGGGCGAACAGCCCCGTTCGTGGACCGTAGCCGCAGGTAGATCAAGAGAAAGAGGGAGGAAGAACCGCAAAAGCATATGCAAAAGTGAGGAGAAACGACAGAGACGAAGCGAGAACGGGGGCGTATACACACATGCGTCGCGCAAACTCACGCATTGTAATTCATCAGCGATCGGTGGACGTCAGCTGACGGCGAAGTATGAATGAGCATATCGAGGCTCCATCCAAGCCACGGCCGCGTGTACGTCGTCTCGCGCGTGACGAGCATGAGTTCCTGCATTTTTCCCCTTTTTATTTACTGTCTTTTTTTCTCTCCTGCCTTCTTTTTCTTTCAGATCGCCCACCGTTTCCGGACGTTCGCCGGTATCTCCGAGATGCTGCGTGATTTGTTTGATCTTCTGATGATTGAAATAATTGATGGTAGAGAGAGATAATGAGATGTCCTGGTAAATGTTTGAAAATTGATACTGAGATTCTTTTGTACGTGACTTTTTTCAATTTCGTTTCTGTGTATAGCTCTGCCGCTTATTATTTGGTTCAGATTATAGTGGTTCATTTAACATGGTGTAATCAACTATGTACAATTATGGCAAATGTAGGTACCAACGTGTGTTCATAGACTTTACTTGTTTATTAACTATTTGATTCGTGATTTTTACTATCTATGGATTGAATACTAATTTAATATTATAAGATATGACATTTCGGTATAAGAGAATAATAGGCTGCAAATGAAGTATTTCTTTTGTTTTACTATTTTATTATTTAGTATTTCTACACATTCAAACCCAAGATCTTAATCACGCAATTAAGAAGTCAACGATCGCACAATGTACCCAGTAGGGGAACAACTTTCCTACCACAGACATGCGTAAAAATGCTTCGTGTTGATTTTAAAGTGCTAGGACGTAGCCAAACGATGTTCTACGAATAGCTAAACATGTTTAGTGAAATACAATACGAAAGTTCTGACAGGCAAAAAAAATAGATGAAAAAAAGAAGGAAAGAGAAGAGGCACATTGAAAAGTGAACAGAAATGAAATAGTTGTAGTAAAGGATTGTGCTGTAGCGTGTTAAAACTGAGTGAAAGGATTACGAATACTAGAAAGCCAGCGAATAGTATTTCATTAACTGATTCATCCGTATAGTGTCAGATTCGAAATTCATCGACGCAAATCGTACACCTCTTTATTTTCCACTTATTCCAGGTTTTTTCTATCGATCATCTACCTTGTGTCTCACGCGTCGCATTGATACAGCATCAGTGTCTCTCCGTAAGACTTCTTAGCAAAATAAATTATGGTTATTGCGAACTATTTTGTAATTATACGCGTGACTAACGCTCGATAAGGCAATAGCTCATGGACGAAGGAAAACAAGTTAGCGAAACAAACAGCACGTCCTAACTTTTTCCTCATCGACACGAACGATTCATTGCGGTACGAGTGAAGAACAAACGATTCAATACCATAATCAAATGTACTGTCACTGTACGACCAGTGAAAAGAATAATAATATCACGAGTGGCAAGCGTTTGCTTGATTCTCTGTGTCGTAGGAAACGGGCAAAGCGCGCGCTACGTAATTAATCGCAACGAGTCGGCCATGCAAATCGATTCCAACGACCGGTTTTCGCCTAAGGTCGTGTACTGATGTAACGAGACCGCTCCGTATAGGCTGGTACCACGACCGCGACTTTGCATTTCAGAAGCATAATAGACAGCTTCCCTTGCCTGCCGCCAAACGTATCTCCGTTACACTCAATGAACTGATCAGACAATTCATACCGTCTCAACGACCGTTGCTTTCGTCGTTGAAGAAGTCATCGTTGCTCATCCGAGACCACAGTGTGGAATCCCTTCTGCGCCACGGGACACGCCAATCAGCTGGCATTGCTGTACTTCAACATCGCGGAATACAACGCTGCACAACAAGCAGCGCAATACACCTGTGCTGGCATGCAAATGTACCGAGGGACCGGTTCGTAAAGGTCGAACATTACACCGAGGTCGTTTTCTCTGCAATAGAACGCTAGATTCTCCTCTCGGTTCAATCTACGACTCGCCCGCCCCCAGGAGCGACAGGAACTCGTTGAAGAAGGCTAGAGGGCACCGAAAGTTTCACGAATCGTTAGCATTTTACCCCCGTAGAAATATTCCGCGTTTCTACATTAATATACTGGCATACTATAACTTCTGACCGTCAAATTAGGATACTGTGTACAAAAATTTCATTTTCCTAGCTACAATACTGTCATCAATTGCTAATAGCCCTTAATTATCGAATTTATTAAGTAGAGGAATATATGACATATGAAATGTTAGTTCTTCGGAATTTGGATTTGATAAGTTAGCATCATCAAACGAATACACGCACAGATTTTATTCTATTGCCTATAGTTACTGACTACATTAAAAAATCGCATGATTATTCTGATTAAAAGTAGTAAATTCGATAAATAATTAAAGTAGCATGTAAAAAAAGATACGAATTTAATAAATACTATAATTGAACATTTCAGCGAATATCTAAAAAAAAAATATGAATGTAATAATTAATATAATATGATAATAAAAACTATCTGAAATAAATTTACTTCCATTTCTATTTATAGTGTCTGGAATTAGTAATTTAAAAGATATTTTAATCTCAAGTTCACATAATTTAGTACTTGAATCTATAATCACATACTTATATACGTATTATGAGATCTAAATTTAGAATTTGAAAGAAGAAAACCTGTTAAAGAAGAGGAAACATAAAATTGTCTCGTCATTAATCGATTTGAATTTCATGGGGCATCCTGATTATCGACCGAGTCGAATATATTAAATCACTTTAAACTTGCACAGATTATTATTAAACAATAAAACAATAATTCTTACTGCTTGAGATGTGCAAGTGTATAGTAGAATTTCAAGTCTTCGGAGAGTATGTAGCTTAAAATATTCTCTTAAAGGAAAAAAGCGAAGCAACAAAACTCCTTGAGAACACAAACAGGATACAATAAATGCTTACGCGAGAAGTTAATTACATCCTTCCCAATTAAGATCAATAATTTGATAGATCTAACGAGGCTTTAATATCCCCGAGATATTGGATCGAGCATCTAATATAAACAAGGAATATTGTATCTCGCGCGAAACGATCCTCTTTTCTTCTTTCTCGTCTCCTAAGAGGCCACTAACTAACTATTACGTTGCATAGTACTCTGTAATGGAGTGTAATAGATCCCAAAAAACCAACTACTATACATTTGAACAACAAATATCCAAATCGCATTTAATCCAAAACAGTGAACCCTGCAACTGTCAATATGTTAATCAATATGTTAGAAATAATAGCAAACGAAACCTAAGCTAAACCTAATGCAAATGAATGACAGCCCATATTAGCCGCCGTGTAAAATTATCATACACCTTAACAAAAGAATACACTAAACCAATGCCAAAACAATGAAACCTTAACTCTTCCAAAACAACAACATCAGTCCACTAGACCCAACAATGACGAAGCATCCCTAAGCAGCGACGTTGACCCGGCAAAAATCAACAAAAAATGCAAAAAGGGAGCTGCCCAAATCGCGTTACACAGAGGGTAGCAAGTTTCAGCCGGGTGGCAGGATAATCTCCGGTCCGGGACAGCGCAGATTCCTCCAAAGGAACAAACTAAAACCCATCGAGAGAGGAGCAGCAAGATTGATAGACGAGAGAGAGAAACACGAACGAAGGAGCTCGCTAGAGCGAGCGTGGAACAGGCCGAGGCGGATGAGCGAGCAGAGGACATGCAGCAGGTCGAAGGAGGGGGTGGAGGTGCAAGAGGCGAACCAGAAAGTGGAGAACAGAGGGACGTAGCAGGATGAGAGGGGTGAGAAAGTCGCGGACGTTAAACCGCCCGCTCGTGGGGCCGCAGGGTAAAACGACAAGAAGAAGGAGAATAGGTAAAGGGAAGAGAGGAGTCGAGGTACAGAGAGGAGGAGAGAATGCAAGAAAAGAGGATGAGCCAGAGAAGACAGAGACAAAGGATGAGCCGTGTGTAGACGTGCAAAGGAGTTGCATGCATTCAACACGGGGAGGAGGTGGTGGAGGAAGAGAAAAGAAAGGAGATGAAGAGAGAGAAGGGCAGACACATGTGCGAGGGATGTAGAGGAATCGAGGGGACCAGCAGAGTCAAAGGACGAAGGAGGGGGCTCGGAGAAAGAAAAAGAAGAAGCCGTTCTTCACCAGGCCTCTGCTCTCTCGAGGTCGCACGTACGTCCGTATAATACTCGTAATACGTGTAATACGGATAATACCTGTAATACCTGTGTAATGCATTACACACCAGCGTAGACCGGCTTCCAACAGCCGTCAACCGGTCGCCACCTCCTCGTCCTTGCTGTTCCGCGACTTTCCTCTCGAAGTCACGACAGCTGCGCGCTAGCGCCGATTAGGCTGTTTCATTCGACCAAACGTTCTCTATCTAGCTTCCCTCGCGTTCTGCGCCGATGCAAGAGCTGACTTAGGCCCATCCCTGGATCAACGGCCGGGGTCATTGGTCAACTGTACGATATCCTCGCTGTGTGACACGCGTACGACTATGCAAAATCTGAAGACGAGAGGAAGAGGGTTCTCGGTTGGTCCTTCGTTAGTCGAGAACCTTGCATGGGCTAAGTGTGCCAACGACGAGCAACAAGATCGACCATGAACATTTAAAGTCTATGTGGGATACACCATGATGGAGAAACTATGTTTCGAAGAGGTCGGGATCTAGAATTCGCGAGTTACAACGGTATATACGTCGAGAAAGCTCCTCTCGATCCTGTCGAAAGAACAGGCGGAGCCGAGCTGATACAACGCTTGTGTGCGCCGTTCGTGGATGTATCTCGAGCTCGTTGGATTCGGAGTCACTGAACGAATCGAAGGCTACTCCTGCCTTCGGCGGCAGCTGGCCAGACTCGCCTGGCTTCCGAGTTGTCGAATTATCGTTCGAGTACGAGACGAATTTGTTAGTTCGAAGGTCTTGCTATTCTTAGTCCTATGTTATGAAAATTTATTCGATCGTTAGACTAACTTTATCGATCCTACGGATGTCTGTATAAATCAAATAGACTCTGCTCTCTTGTAGAGTCCGTAGTCAGTTTCTCTGAACAAAAATGTACATTGTAACTGGAATCTCCCTTCCATCTGACAAGTTGAGTGTTTTATTACAATTTAGTAAAGTCATGCCGTAATTGTTATCTACATTCTTCGTGATACATAAACAAACTTACTTCATCAATGTTCTCTTATACCAAGATAAGAATCCTACGCGATGAAATCAAGATCAGGATCAAGAAACCACTTTAAAACGCATAGACAGCAGCATCCTCATTTTCTCTCGTTCGCACATCGCACCTGCCGCGTGTGATAACAATATTATAACATCATTATTACGACACAGGCAAGTGGCAGCCTACGCTTATCCTAAACCAGTCCTATCGGCGTGGATCGCTCGAAGAAAAAGAGGATCGAGAAAATAGGAAGGAAGGGAAAAGCCACGCGGATTCCTGCTGGTTTCACCACTTGTTCGCCAAAGGCAGCACACGGCGAGCTATTTTCAGCGTTTCGCGTCCCCGCTTCTTTCTTTTTCTTTTTTTTTTCCACCTCGCGGCATATTTCTTTGGTAGCAGCGCAGAAACAGCAACGAGAAGAAGACCGTGGAAGCCAGAAACGGCCGCGGCAACAGCAACACCACCAGCAACAGGAAAGCGACGCTGGTGTGGAACCGATGTACGCGGTGCATCTCGCCAACGAGGAGAGGAGACGGAGCGAAGTTGCTGTTCAGGTTTTGCTGCAGGGGATCGTTAAGATAATCGCTGCTATCCTCATCCTAACTTAGCCTTAGCCGATGTATCTTCGACTCCGCCCCGCTCCAACCCCCTTCAAATCCCTTCCTTTCCCCTAGTAACCACCCTCGCAAGATTCTCTCCTTCTTACTCTAAGATTCTTAATATTATACGACTCTCTTTTTCTTAACGTTTTCTCTGTCGTTCTTCGTCCATCCTTCCCTGGTTTCTCGATGTCGTTACGCGGTCGTGGACGTAAAGAGGATTGGAATACTAATTGCGGAGTGTAGGAAGGTCAGAATAGGATCGAGCGACGTGATATTCCATTGTGTATATACTTTCGCTGGCTAAGTACTTTGATTTGGTTGCTAATTTTTGCAAAGAAAAAAATGAATATTTGTGTGGTAGTATAATAGAAGATTATAATATTGTGTGTTTCGTATTTTGTAGACCAAGCTGTGAAATAATTGTAATTCCCGCTCAGAAGAGATTAGAGATTGAGCAAGATCCAGCGATAATAATAAAGTACGCTGATTTTACATCCAGTCCTGATTGATATAATGTTAATACTGTTTTTAAAAAATCAAATGTTATATTGTGAAATGTATATATACATATGTATGTATACAGGTGTTTCAAATAAAGTGGTATAAAAATTACTACCGACGTATGTGATTATCTCACGAAAGGACGTTTTGATTCATACAAATAACTAACTACTTTAACATTTTATTTTTGGCGAGTTTGTGCGTATATACGCATTAGGTACTAAAGTCGTAAATGGAAGTAGTGAAATTGAAAAAGTACGTGTCATTTAAGCGACGAGATAAGCGTAAAACGAACGAATAATAAGAAAGATATATCTTCGTTCCTCTAATATAGCCGCTTGATTGCGATATAAGAGTCGTACAGTAATTTATATTTCATATTGCCTCTCCTGATTTGTGCCACAGAAGAAAATGAGAGAAAGATTTCACAGTGACAACGCTGAATATTTCCTATGAGAAGAATACATATTTATATACATATCTTCATTCACTTCTTTCTTTGCCGCTCAGATAAGGATAAACATATTGCACATACTATTTGAAAAATTGAAAAAAAGGTGATGAAAAACAACTACTCTTAAATTAATCACCACATCTCATGAAATTCCGTTTTATCTCTTCTTCCATTCTTACTCAAGCCTTGATTAATTATTTCAACGATTCCTCTGACATTTCGGTAATTTCTTCATTGTCTGTTTGAATCAATTTTATGTCCATATCAAGAAAGATATCACTAGACACCGGCTCTTCATCCAAATTCATATTTTTATAAATAAAGCTAAAGAAATGGAACCTAATTGCATAAAAAAATTCTTTTCATCCTTCCACTATTACAACCAGTACAAGATAGACCAGATGAAATAAATTAATTAATTAATTAAAAAGACATCCATAATCTATATATCATATTATCAAATGAACCATCGAATTCATTCGCTCGTATCAGAACGAATTTCAACCGTGTTCCAAAAGATCAAAAAATCGTCTTCTCCTTCGCTTTATCTTTTTAGTATCTCTGTACTTTCTTTACGCGACACAAGAAACCCCATGGGCGCGCGATGAAAGCTGGCGAAAAGAGAAGAAAAGGGAAAACGAACGATGCACCAACGTTAACCGAAAGAACAATTACATGGTTGCCGTCAAGAGGATAAGAAGAGACAGACCTTGGGCTCTTTGCGAGATAATCATAACGTTACACGATCCGCGCCATAATGTCGTATAATGTCTATGGCACGACGTACATTGCACGAACGCGACAGGCCATTTACGTGGTTACATCTAAAACTGGGACCAGAGAGAAACATCCCTCCTTCCCTTCCATTCTATCTTTTCTTTCATCCTCTTTTTTTTCGCTTTTGTATTCGCTCCTTTTTTCTTTATCCCCTCGCTAATCTTCTTTTTCTTTTTTACAGTGGTCGTCAGCCGATACGAAATTGGAGCGACCTCAACTGGCGAGCGCGTAATTGCCTGTCGCGGAAAAGGATGCTTTGACGTGATGCGAAAAGGGGGCCATCGTCGAGAGGAAACGAAAGAAAAAGGAGCCACCTTGCCGTCAGGATATGGCCAGAGACCTGTCATTTGCGCTGAACTCGTCACCGTCATTTCGTAATTACATTCGAGCCACGAACCTTCATATAGAAAAGCGACCGCGGAGAAAAGAGATCAGCGAGGATTACTTCCAGGTGGATTTTGTACGGTCTCGTCGTTGCTCGATTCTCGCTCTGAATTGACACGGGATTAGTCGTAGGACATTAGATTTGATATCTATGTGGCGCGTATATAGAATTTTTCAGATTTTGCAAATTATTGATCTTTTACAGAATATTATATTTGAATTTGATCGTGTCTTTGGATTCATATAATTCTTTCGTTTTAAACTTTGGAATTAAGGTCCTTCTCTTTATTTATTTTTATATAGCTATAGTGCTTGAAACAATTAGAAAATCGTTTCCCATGTCAGTTCTTTTTGAACGATAAAAGGATTAAATCAATGTTAGAAGAACAGATCTTTAATGTTTTAAGAAATATTTAGTATACATTTAAAACCAGACATTTTCCTCAATTTTTTCTTTTCTCTTTTTTTTTTTTTTTTGAGACATGTTACCAGTTTTATTAAGAAAAAGACACAATTAGAAATAAAATGATCTAAAGACAGAATTACAGGAGTATTCAAGAAATTTACGAAGATATCTGCAGTCTAGCCATTAATATTTACAGTAACAATTCTTGTCGTCATAGTATTCGAAATAAATAAATTCAATTTGTGGAAATCAATTGGTAAAATGACATTTTTCCCTCAAAAAGGTAGGATACTGTGTTGTTTAGTTTTTTGAAATCGAAACCAACATGCTGACACAAGTCCTCAAAATATTCTGTTCTTTTATATTCTAATCTAACCTTGATAATGTCACAGAAGATGTTAGCCACGACTTCATAACAGGTTTCCCCTTATACTATTTCGGGGAAGGTAATAAAGTAGAATGAAAAATGCGATTTTACTCGATTATTTCTTATAATCAACGAATATAAATAGCTGAGTCTCAATCAAGAAGATAAATTTTGCAATGTTTAAGCAGGTAGATATAAGGGAAGTCATGCAACAAAAGCAACTGAAATCAACTTGCTTCCTACATCATTAAGACTGGTTATTTGGAACATACATTAACGCGTTAATAGCTTGATAATCGCCATACAATATAGTATCATGGACATTCACTATCGTTTGCTTTTAATAGTTTATCGGTTAAATAATATTTGATTTATTATAATTCAGTTATTAATTCAGTAGGAAGCAACAAGTAATGTAATAATATACTAAAGTTACGTAAAGTTGCATTTATTATGTATACATTACTGGAAAACACACTGTTTGCATATTGCTCGTTAAAGTATAAAGTAAAAAATCTATTAGAATAATAAGATACTTTACAAAAACCCATTATATGAATCAGAAACGCAAAAGGAGTTTCCACGATTTAAAAAAGGATTTGGCATATTTAATTCCTTTGAGCTTTATAAAATCATGATGTTCAGATGGAACAGAAAATAGTGACAAAAAAGAAGAATGTTAAAAAGTTAAAAAATTCGCTAATGTAACCGAAACAAAATTATAAATGAAACATTCTCCCTTAATGGGTTAATCTGCGTAAATAAAAAAATAATATATAAGTAAATAATTCAGTGTGATTTCACACATGAAATTAAAAAATTCTGAATCTTTTGTCGGTAAAGATCACGACTTCGATTTGTCAAAGGACGCCAGGTAAGATTTTTAATGGTTCCATAAATTATCGCTGCACCCGACCCTACAACCCTATCGTAGCATACGAGAGGCGTCCACGACCGGTATCAAAACCGGCTCGAGTTTGGGATAAAATTAGAAATCAAGCAGAGTCAATGTCGAGGACGACTAGTTAAATAAATTTTCGCACATCTTTCCTACTCTTATTCGGATAAGACGTCGATCATTATTCGAAATTTGATTATTTTTACGCAAACCTATTTACGTGATTTTAATTTATCGTAATTTCTCTTTTTACTAACTTTATGTTTCTATTGAACTCCCACGATTGACAGCAATCTTCTGTTTTCATAACTCTCCTATTCTCTTACGATTATTATCTTACTGATGATCCTATTTAGAAATCATGTGCTTTACAAACAAGGCATAATGTAATCGAGATAATTAACTGTGTAAAATAATAAAAAGTCATCGTTGGGATTTTTTTCAACTTTTTAGAGTTAATTAAACCTACATACCAGTTTTGTTCAATACAATCTACGCAAAAGAAGCAAGGGTAACCGCTTTCTTGCATCGCCGAAGAAAGGAACAGCGATTTCTGATGGTACGAGCGTAAATCACGCATTAATCAACTGAGATTACGTTGTAGCGTGCGTGAAGGACGTTCGAGATCAATGATATTGCTGTTAATGAGCGTCAGTGTAACTATGCAGCAGATTATATTACTATTATAACGAGCCGTGTTGTGAGATCGGGCGAGAATCAAAATTGACGTGTATATTGTGTCATGTGTAATCTACCTTGCTTAATAAACATACAGTTTTCTTTCTAAGTGAAAAAGGAACCTTTCTTTCGTTTCTATTTTTGATCAAAGAGACGATAAAAATTACAAATTTCAGATGTACCAAGTATTCTATGAATCTACAATCCAAAGCACAATTATGAAAGAAGTTGATAATAACGTAAATTCAGAGCCTCCCTAATTGAATGGTCCATCGTGACTTTTCAATTCAACTATAAAGTTGAAAGGCACGCGATAACTTAGCGAACACACGCTACTCAATATCGCGATTGGCAAAGCCAATTGTAGGATGACGAAAGCATTTGTCCTTCCAGCTGAATCCCCTGTCAACGAAATCGCATAATGAACCACTCGTCAATCGTGAAACCCAAGCGAGCAGAAGTTCTATTTCATTCGCTATTCTGTCGTCGAGTAACATCTTCGCGACAAACTAGCGCCAACAGACTTTTCATTCCTCCGCCACGTTCTTTCCCCGTCGATGTACCAAAAGGTATACCTTTCGCGGATCGTTTAACATCTCGTGAAATATGCAAGCAGAGAGCGATAAATGTAAATTTTGATAACTGTTTCAGTGATTTACAAGCAGACCAATATGATTGATTTTGGTACAAGTCGCGAGAATTAATCTGTTTGGCGATGAAGCAGTGCCTGAGGCTGAGATAATACGCCACTTTTTTAATTATCGTACAAAACATGGTTACCTGCACTTTTTATTGCGACCGCGTAGTATGTCATTGAGGTATTGAATTGTAAAGGATGGTACTTTAATTTGGCAATGAGCCATTGTGTTAAGAAGATTCGCGCTTTGTATTTCATTCTTCTTATTGTTAGTTCCTGTATTACGAAAACATAATAATTGTGCTGAAAAGATTTATAGTTTGCATTCAATTTTTATTTATTTTTATCTCTTAAAGAATACAAGTATCCATTTGTTTCTAATATAATAACAGAAGCGACGTAACTTTGTTTTAACTCTAAAAAAGGTGAACGTCAGTCCTCCATGTAAATCTAAAATAAAAACTTGTAGATCGTAAATCAGATCGTAGATCGTGATCTAACGAACCAGCAATTTCCTGAGGATTTTCGAATAACAGCAAATAACTCTTCGAGTCTATTTTTTTGCATTCTGCCTAATGATCTTTCTGCTTTTAAGTGCGCCTCCGCGGCGTCCTTGATGCATGTACTCGACTGTGACAAATCACGACCATGATCGTATCGCGATCGACATCGAATGCAATATTCATTTTCGATAAAATCGAAAATTCCTGAGTTTGAAGATTCATCGACGACAATCCCGTAAGAATTCATTTTTAACGGTGTAACACTGCTATATTTCTCTACTATTTAATTTAAGGGATTTGGTCAACATAGCTTCCGAACGACTCAGATGTTCTAAAAAAATCTGTTCCAAGAAGTATGTACTTTTAAAATTACGTCACTTTAGTAAACGCCAGAAGGCAAAAGAGTACTAACTAATCGCAGTATAGATCACGAAAAGATGAGAAGGACCAGAAATACATTACTCTCTATCTCCTAATCGAGTAAGATAAATGGTCGATGTTTCTAGATTTCTTTTAATCCAGCCATCAGTTTCAAAAAACGAAATAACTGGGTACCTATAAATTGTAAGATATTCCAGCTGCAGGAATTCGGAAATTTACGATTCCAAGATCCATGAGAGCATAAAAATTTGATTCTGTACAATCGCTGGTTTCGTTATTACGTAACATTAAAAGAAGAACTGATGAATATATTTTTTAGATACCTTAGGTCGTGATTCACGTTTTGTATTATCACCAGGAAACCATGAGCACGAATGGTCAAGCAAAGGTCGCGTTCCTTCAAATACGATAATTTATAATTTCGACGTACGAGCGGAGAATCTTGAATTTCGGACGCGATCGGAATTTCTCGAGGCACCATGGAACCATTTGGCATGCACAAAACTCGTCGGAATATGAAGTACATGTTTAGTGTACTATAAATGACTTTAAGGACACCTAAACCTATTAAAACATTACTCGATAGAAAAATGATATTACCGTATTTCACAGTGTTTAAAACAGATTAGAAATGAGGACAAAATTTCTAACGAGACATTCACGAAATTCGTCTACTCCACTTCATTCGTTTTCTTGTACTCGAAAATTTAGTACAAGTACTATAAAGATATAGTTTGAACGTCAGTTTTTGATTTGAACGGTCTACGTTATATGTATGATGGATACATTAATTCTAAGCTAACAAGAAAATTAGCAGATTTCGCAATTTGGTCGATAACGTAACAAGATGACAGGATGATGTGATGAAACTCGAATGAATATTCGAACAGTTTCCAGTGTTTAGAATACTTAGTGGATCGTTTCATGTATAAATAAGAATGTAAGTTTTAACACGTAAAGATAAGAATTATTCTTGCTTTTTGTTGATTCACTAGTAACAATGGTAGTTGATATGCAGACCGTGTACATGGAATTCTTTAATTTTATTACGATTCTAAGTGATATTTCTCCGTGGGAGTATCCTTCGTTCAGAGGTAACGAAGGACGACAGCTAGTTTCTTCACGAGATTGCGAGTATTCTGTTTCTATCGAGAACTTTAAGCGACGATATTTACTTTATTGTTTATTATAATTACATAAGACACTACAAAATCATTTACAAGAATATCTTTTCCCTTTTATTTTATGTACGGAATCGATTATTGAACGGTCAATTAACGGGAAATTTGGAGATGATCCCTTGTAGGAACGACTAGAAACCAAGACTAGAGACTATAAGAAATTATTACATTTCTATTGAAACATTTTTATTTCCATTAATCTTTAATCGGTTCTTCCGTGAAAATAAGGAGTTATAAATAATTCGAATTTTACTTTAAATGATTATAGAGAGATCATGCCAAATATCCACATCTATATGAATACATTATATTTCGAAGAGCTATAAAACAAATATCGTCTTCTAACCTCAATAAATTCGTCCCTGAAGAGATTAAGCTAATCTAAAATTCTAAACCTTTTTCTCGTGAATTCTTTCGCATCGTCGACCTTACAACGATTCCCAACTTTTACCCAACGTTCCATAAACATCTGACCTTAAATAAAATACGTAAAGTTAGAACGAGTAAACCATAGACTTAAAATACCTGTTAACAGAGAAATTCTCGAGGGTGTGGAAAAAACAGGAAAAAATCTACGGTTTGCACTGACACGCGAGAATCGTGTGTCTATTTTAAGCCGTAGATCTTGCAAAATTACCGGACCGTTTCAGGTGGCTCTCGATGCACAAGCAAAAAGCTTATTTTTCGCCAGCAGCGACATAGACGATCGCGCTTCTAACGGTACGTAACGGTTGGGAATCGCCGGTTGTAAGGTGCTCGTTTCCTCGGCAACTGCCACGAGGATCCAGGAAGAAACGCGGATTCACCGCGATACCGGCAAGAACACCGCGTTTATAATGCCGAACGTCATTACGTGCTTTCCTGAGGGCTTCTATTCCTGGCTGAAACGACAGTCCCGCTTCTGAGTACGCGATTTTTCGTTCTCATCGCGGAATAACACGGGCGCAGATATTTTCAACGTCGTCCATCTCAGAATACGCGTTTATCTAATATTGTACTAAGTTTACCTATTAACCTTGCTTGATATTCGAGCAATTGCTTCTCAGCTGATTACTGTAATTTGTCTTCAGGATGAATTATTGGAGCAATAGGTTTCTTCGATACTGACTATGACTATTCTGTAGCGTTCAATCGCTTCACGATTGTGATTATTGTAATGTACGTAGAATCGATGTGGTTGTTTATTAACTTTAAATTTGTAGAATAGAATTTTCATTATATGAATATACATATATATATTTCTTATCTTGTTAATTGTTGTTTCAATTGCCTGCGAAAAAAATTTGAAGAGAGAAGGATAAGAATGAAAAAATAAGGAAGAGGGAAGAAGGCGAAGAGAGAAAAAGAGAAGGAAGAAACGAACAAAGAATAAAGAATAAAGGAAGAAGAAAAAAAGAATTAAGAGAAAAGAAAAAACTCTCAAGGCTATAAATATATAGAGAATCTCAATCGTCAAATATAGTATTCAGATAATTGTATAAAGCAAAAAGAAAAAGATCTGTACGTTTTATAAAGCGAAAGGAAGAAAAACGAATTGATAATATTCTTAGAAAACGAATACTTTTGTAGAAAACAAGTTGAGAACATCTCTTAACACTTTTTACAAGCGAACAACTATCGTGACGCCGTTGGCTAAAGGCGCCGGATGAATAATCGAGATTCTGGCTCCCGTTGCGAGCAAGTGTTACTAATAACACGTTCATTCTCGCATTTTTCCCCCTCTATCGTGGTACAAGTTCCGTGGAATAACCGAAGCTTGTGCCGATCAGGAAATATTTATGGCGATTCGCAGTGCTCTCGAGTTGATCGCATGCGATCTTAATCGGTAGTCACCGCGGGAAAATCTGTTAATCTGTTAACACGGACATGTAACGCTTGTTCATAACGTTTTTCGAATAATAATGATCTGGAGTCAGTTTTCCTGACCCTTTATTTGCGCTAAACTCTGCTACCTTCTTTCAATTATTTTTTATGGTATTCTTGATCATTAAAAAATGTCTTAAGTTTGAAGAAAAATATGTAAGAATCATAATTTATATACGAAATCTCTTGCTACTATTTTATGGTAACGACCTTCTTAATTCCGTTGAGATAACAAAATTTGTTTCTGTTAAAATGAAAAGAAGATTGCTAACATTCTGAATTCCTACGTCGAATCTACGTCGAAGTCAATTCTCTTCACGGACACTCTTATGTCGAACATGATTCGACACTTTTTAAAGCAGTGCCCTCTAAAAACTTCTAATTAAAGAAGGACATAAAGTATAGATCAATTTTGCAACACGTTATTCACCGATTCGAACCGTCAACCAACCATACAAAAATAAAAGTATCTGAAAGAAGAAAAAAAATCTGAAAAACATAATAAACCCCATTACCCTGTCGGAACCCAAACACTCTAGCATCCAATCGTACCAAAGCTAAAGAACTATATATGAGAAACAAAGTAAAAAAACGAGACCAAGAAAAAAACGAAGCTAAACATAAATTTGCATAGTGTACATCATTCAGCGACCCACTTCCCAAAATTGCTGTCCTGGTTATCCATCAGGCGTGCCACGCGCAACGTTCGAAGCAAAAATCCGGCGAGCACCAAGCGTTCGGTATCGACGACCTCACATCAGCCGACGACCTTCGCCCTGAAGAGAACCGGTCCGAGAGCGTCGAGATGCGTCGCGTCGGACTCCGTCGGCCCGTTTGGCAACATTGTCCGCTCGGCCCCGCGAATCCAATCGTTTCGCGATGGAAAATCGCGAGGTTCGTCGCGGCACGGCGCCGCGGCCTCGTCCGTCTTTTGCACGCATCTCACACGTATCCCGCGACGTTTACATAATGCGGTGGCCACGCACGCGTGTCTACATGCGAGGCAAACAGAGAAAGAGAAGAAAGATAGGAGAGGAGGAAACAGGCTCGATGAATCACGGCCGGATCGAACGTTACGAAAAACGATTTACGTTGACGTTAATCCGATGTCGATTAGTACCGATCGACATAGTTAGGATAAATATTCTATGGGTGGGACAAATAGTCTAGTGGAGATTGCTGTAAGAGATGATTTGTAGCACTGATACACAGATCGAACGTTTGAAGGCTGTTTGGTTAATGGTTGGTTTGATATATTGATATATTGACATATTGAAACTTTTCGTTTAGCCATTGAGTTAATCATGTTACGGTTTTTAAATTGTTATGTCTTGAACTTCATTTCGTCTTAACAAGTAGGAAGTTTTGAATGTTTAAAAAGTAGTTTGGTAAAAAATTGAATCAAGAAATTAGGATATTAATAAGAATTTTTTTTGTCTTTGTCTGAATGTTAAGAAATACTTTGATGATAAACATAACAGAATTGAGACAAAAATTATTCGGAAAAGAAATAGGAGAAAATAGTCTAGTAATATACAGTAAAGAGTAAATAGATAGTAAAGAAACGCGATCCTTATTGATAAGAAAATATGCTGTTGGATTATTCGAAAAACAGAACGCGTAGATGGTATTTAAATAACGAAGGTTCTACTGTATTTAATTACAACGAGTTTCATATGAGTCACTGTAATGATTGGAACAGAAGATTTCTGTCGTTGGGACAAGTGTTCATCGTGAAAGAATTAGACTGTAAGAAAATCCTTCCTATAAATTTGAGGAAATATACAAATTCATGGCTTAATCGTCATTTACTCCACTCAAAAATATGCTTCAAAACTCATGTTCCTCACAATCGTGATAAGAGAAATTATTTTTCGTGTGCAATCAGTTGCAAACTTGTGCAACAACAAACTTTTCAACGAATGGACGATGCAAAAATACCAGACAAATTATTGCAAGGAACGACACAATGGGTATTCTAATAAAAATGTTTGTAACATTTCACGAATTCCCACACTGATACATCTCTGTAATGACTCATTAGATAATATCACAGAAAATCTTTTATATATATCTCGAAGCTATCTTAAATTCTAAACACTTCTACTTAATCTTACCTATTGATCCCAACAGTACTAAAATTGCGAAACGATTTTAGAATTGCGAAAGTGAACAGCACGATCAGTTGAAAATAAAACTACCAACCAAACATCATATTCGTCACATTTATTCACACAATTTCACCTTGATATTCTGATACATAACTGATGTAAAGTTTAATGCTTGATCTTACCAAACTCGATGTACAATTTTGCAAACTTATCACAGTTCGTTGCAGTTGTCTACTAAAAACAGGTTTCTAAAAACATCTGTTTTCGGTACAACTTATAATAATTTCTCTCGAAATAGAAGCGCGATTATACCGAAATTAATCAGGTCTCCTTATAAAATCTGTAAAACATACGATTCTTTACGAATTCAAATTTCAAGAACATCGTAATTCATCGTTGTTGAGCGGCTATACAATAAAAATAAATAGTAAAAATGATAACCAATGGATTTTTTTTAGTGCAACGTGGAAATTTAGCTGTCATAAAATCGATTCTAAAATCATACAATAATGGTTGCGATATGAAAGTCGTGTTTTTAGGACCGTTCATAAACTTGACGCCAGTCTGACCAAATTAGAATTAGTTAAGGTCTGTTACAAATTCTGTGCGTACTTCCGTTCTGCGAACAAGCTCCACGAAAGGCGCGTCTTTCGAGTAATTGAATATGTTGGACACGTGCGAGACGATTCGTTTGCACTCATTGAGAGATGAGCATCCTCGTTGGTGAACGAGAGAAAAACACGTTGAACTCGTTTGGTCGAAATTTCGTGGATTTAAGCAACGAAATGTGCCCTTAGGTGTTAAGACGTTGAGTCAACGATAATTCTTCTTCTAAAGATAATAAGTACAATAAGAAAGAGGTACTTTATGTAACGAACAGAATAATCCTGAAAGGCTCGTAAGCATGACAAGTAGTACAAAAGATCTCATTTTTGCCATGTCCGAAAAGCGAAACATTACTCATTTTGACACACACTGACGTTCCTTGCTGCTCTTTACCGTTTTTACGATTTATAACGTCGATGAAAGATTGCACGTCTCCGACTTTCTATCGGGAATCGAAACCTCGTTGATTAATTAAATTTAAATGTAGATTCAAAAGCCACCAGCTAAGAAATTTAAAATTCAAAAATTCCTAGCGAAAGAAATTCGAAATCTTAATTGAGCGCTGCGTTTCACTTTAGAAGAAACATCGTGTTATTGATAGACACTTGCGGTTGGTGGATAATTAAGAAAAAGGAGAAGCATTACGTTATCCTGAGTTGTGGTTACAAAAGTTTATTCCAAAAACATATTAATGAATGTATTAATTATAATTTATGTACATCTGATCCTGGTGCAGCCATTAATTTATATAATATGAATTTCATATTAGCGATTAATTCGAAAGAAAATGTTCATCAGGAGATCCTCTTGCATAATCGAATCAATGTTATTAATGAAATTGTACAAGTCGCAAGTTTCGGGTTACCGATACTGAATTTTCTTGCATAATAATGTCAGGTTTGATAATAAAACGGAGTTCTGCGGGCAAGCTTATGCTCATTGCCAGGTTCAACAAAATTATTTAAAAAGAAAATTGCTTTCATTTGCATGAAATATGGTGGAACACGAACGATCAGGGAGGCCAAAAAGATCGTCGTTCTACGAGCTAATCAACGTGTCCTAATATTTCTATCGCCTCACTCATCGCGGTCAAACATCAAGGTCCTTTTCACGTTTATCAACAGCTCGCACCGCGCTACCGCTGCACTTCCGCTCGATACTGAATCATGCTGAACGGACTGCTTTTAAAACATCGTCCTGCTTGCACAATGGAAAAAATGAACCGTGCTAAACACGCAGGTGTGTCATGAAACACCGGGTCGAATGTCAACGAGAGATCAACGAGATTCGATGTTTTGCATAGACGCATCGATAAAGATTGATCACTTTTATAATGGAAGAAGAAGAAGAAGAAGAAGAGAGAAGATTAATCGTAAGAAAATTCGAGGATCACAATTTACGTCCGGTTCTAAGTATGTAATTGAGGAAAACTGAAAAATGTAGTAATGACATTAGGAATACTAGATTATTTTAAAATCTAAAATTTTGATATGGTACTTTAACGTAGAAGTGCAGGAAATACGCAGATATTCCTTCTTGATGTCGATGAATATCGATCAATAAAAATAGAGCCAAAAAATGTTCATATTTTTTTATACAATAACTACAAAGAGTGTAGGAAAACTGAATTAACTTGGAGAAAATGATGAAACAAAGTAAACAATTGTCTTCTCAAAAACAATGATGGTCTTTAAATAACTCTTGTGTCCAAACTGACTAATATTTAAGGAAACTCTCGGCATGAAACAAACTCTCGAAGAATAAACCAATATACTCGAACGAAACCCATCGAACATCAACGACCTCGCGACGAAACGACGCGGCGTGATCCGACAAAGGTACAACGAACGTTCACTCCGCGAACGTATCTCACAAAAGACGAGTTAACACGTTTCGCCCACTCGCCGACTTCGAGCAACAGCACACGTATATACAGCCTTGTCTGGATGTTCCTCGAACCTTCTTTTC
The DNA here is from genome assembly GCF_051014615.1 of Bombus vancouverensis nearcticus. Lineage (NCBI taxonomy): Eukaryota > Metazoa > Arthropoda > Insecta > Hymenoptera > Apidae > Bombus > Bombus vancouverensis. Next base: position 9,197,888 of record NC_134913.1, on the reverse strand, counting down.
GGATTAACCGATCACCGTCCAAACCAACCAATTGAACCTTCTTCAGCGACGAACTTCTATCCGCTGCCTCGACCCTAAACAAGATATTCCACCGAAAATCCTTCAACATCATCGTTGCATTCTCCAAGTTTATCTGTATTATCGTCCATCGATGATCTCGAAATCAGCATCGAAGTTTCATCAGTCCAAAGCAAAGGGCTGTCCAAAATGAGTGAAGTCGAATATCCAAAAGTCTGTCGTTGACAAGATGTACCCTAGAGCCAAGAGCAATTCCAAGAACAAGAAGAAGAACGGGTGCACAGGTTGGATATCTCGGTACGTGTCATCCGCGGGTCGAAGAGTCATCGCATCGCGAACCACCTAACCGATTCGATACTTGAAAATCTCTCGCGAGAATCGCAGCCCCCGGTTCGTTTTGCTCCTGCTCGTAGACGGCGTGGGTCGTTGTAGAGAGGAATCGGCGCGGCACACACGTCCCGTGGTGATCGTGGCTCAGGGTATGGAAGAAGGAAAACACGACCGGTAGGAATCACGGCTGAATGGTGCGAAGAAAGATAGCTGTTAACTATAGATGGCGGGAGGGTAGGGAAAGGGTGAAGGGGAAGGTGTACAGAGGTGGAGAAAAGAAGAACGACGGAAGAAGGAAGAGAAGAGAAGAGTAAAGGAGGGGCCCCTGGTACGATGCCGGGTGAAGAGGGTCGGGCCCCCCTATACGATCCTGGCTGTGGTGCCGCTGGTGGGTAAATGGGTATATAAGCGGGGCCCCGACGATTCCATCTCGACACACGACCCAACCTTCATCCCGATATCACCAAACGGTTTCCTCGAGCGAACGAGCGTAATCGCACGCGCGCGAAAAAAAAAGAGAGAGAAGAGGGTAACTTACTTCTCGGGTATCTCTTCCGACTCTCTTTTGTCTTTTGCTCTTGTTCAGCACGGAGTTTTCACTGCTCCGCGCAACAACCAACGTGCAACACATATAACATCGGCGAGAGTTTTACTTCTTGAACCGGTCTCTTCCCGAGCGACAGTTTAATCGGTGAGAGTAATTCCCCCGCGACTGAAGCGGAGAAGAAGCATCTAGGAAGAGTCTACCGGACACAAGTCGACGACCAGCCACCGCTGTGACCAGTTCCACGGAGGAGAGAAAAAGACGTGAGTAGAACATATCATTTTATCGAATCCACGGTTGTTCCTATCTCTATCGTTGACAGCCTGCTGTAATTTTTCTATGCTGCTCCGCTCCTTTCTTCGAATTTTATAGAATTACAAAATTAAAATTCCATTTTTCGGGGTTAGCCAGATGTCATCGCGCATGTATTCTTCTTTTTTTTCATCTACGAATAAACAAAAATTTTAAACTCTCGATAGAAATTTCGTTGCGACGAGAAACGAAGAATTGTAAGATTTTTCATGGTATTTAAACGTGTCTAGAAGGATCAGAATATCAGCGACCACGGTACGCAGGTAGAGCTCCATCGCGTCTCGCGAAATGGCTGTCTTCGAACCCAATGATTAAAGCGAGGGAAACGCTAAATGGAATAATCGTCGGAACATACAATTTGCGTATATTTCGCAACGTATGACCGCGCGTTTGCGTAATTTTTGTCCTCCTCTCGCAACCGTACCCTTTTTCCGTCCTCTCTGCTCCATAGACCCGCGAAGATTTCCCCGCGGCTAATTAACCCGTCGCTAATCTACTTAATCTGCACGTCAGCAAGGCTGTGACACACACAAGGCGCGAACAAGCCAACCGAGGATCCTCTAATTTGCCAGGAATCTTCTCTCAGAACCGTCTATCGCTCGTATTTTTTACGATCTATTCCCTGTATTTCCACTTTTAACTCTCGTTCGTAATAGAACGAATTTATGTACGCATAAATTCGACGATTAAATGTATGGAAATGTTCGAAAATTATACGTATATATAGTAGATTTTGTTTTCACAAACGTTAAAAGGTAGAAAGTGTCGAGTTTCTGGTATCGTGGTAACGTTTATGTAATTTATTTGACGGTTTTCTTTTAAACGGGTTATACAAAAATTACTATTTTATCCCGTGGACGCTCGTAGTTTCGTGATTTTTATTCAAAAAATCGTAGTTTCGTGTTTTTACTTAGAGAATCATAGTTTCGTGCTCTTTATTTGAAAAATCTAGAAGTTGAAAACAGTTCTCCATCTTGTGCTGCTAGAAATTCAGAGAAACTCTGATATCGTTGACACTCTTCAAAATTGTGAATATTTCCGATGCTATCAATTGGAAGAATTATTATATCACTTAAATTCACCAAACGTAGAAATAGCATTCCATACTTTAAATCTAGAAGATTTAAAATACTATAAACATCCATACTCGGTTTTTTGGCTACTTTCAAACAAATTAAACAGTATTCTTCCTCGAAACAGCGTTCGATTTAAACATTTTCTTAGTATCCGGTACTTCAAAAAAAAGTCTCCGGTATTCTCCTTCGAAACAGCATAATTTCCCTACCGTGATTCTCATACGAATAAAATTAGAACGAAAGAGTGTTTAAAATGGTAATTGAAACAACGTCGAGAAATGGCAGCGGAACCCCTCTTTCAGAGCCGATTAGAGGCAACAACCGGCATTCCTGCGCGATCGCGTTAACTGCGAGTACTGCGACGCATTCTCCGTCCAGTTGAGATTCAATGTGCGCAGATTAGATCGACAATCGCGAAAAGGATAGAGCCGATATAATAAATGCCGTGTTGCGCAGAATAGAGTCGAGCTCAGAGAAAGAGAGAGAAGGAGCAGAAAGCATTGAAGCGGTGAACCACTTCAATGGACCCCGTCTTCTTTGTAAGCGTCGTACCATTATTACATCTCTGATGATCTTGATAAGGTAATGGGTGTCCATCATCTTTCACAGGCATTTCCTCTCCGTCGACCTATCCCTCCGTCGTGTTTGCATCCCTCGCGAGATCGTGACTTTAATTTTCTTGCGGCACTTCAGATCCTCCCCTTCCTATCTTCCACTTCTTTTTCATCTTCCTCTCTCCTGTACTACCCTATCAAATGACAATCTGACCGAATTGCAATTAGCCGAAATGCCGAGCGCGTACGTTCAAAATATATATACATATATATATATATGTATATGTATACACCTATATACGCGTGCAAACGTTACCTCCACGTCCGTGACTCGCAAAGTAATTTGCAATTAACTTTATTGCGGCCCATTACGTCCGCTTGCAACATGATCAGGCCTGGACGATTGTTATTAATGTCGATTATGCGACTCGCTAATGTATACTTGCCCCTTAATTTCGCTTCTCGTCTTCAACAAGCCGCCTCTGAACGTTCACCTCTTTCCTACATGGAGAATACTCCATCTTTGTTCGCTCTATGAAACCTACATATGTGTATAAGAACGATTTTTCAAATTGAATCGTACGACGAAAATTCTAGAAAGAAGGAAGAGCATAAAATTGAAGTTTATCGGGAACGAAGTTCTCGGTTGATAGCAATCGCTTGTACCAAAATTAAAGTTGAGCACGAGCGTAATAACAGAACAGAACGGTTCACCTCCTGCGTGTTGACCAATTGGCGAACGCCAAGAGCGAAGTGGCGCGCTAGTATCGTAAAAACTGGACCGTTCAGTCGCCTCTTTCCTCGCCCAGGTCGCGGCTGTCGCCCAGTTTTTCCCCCTTTATCCTCCCGTTTTCCCTCTCTGACTTTTGCGTTCACCTTCTCAGCGCGCATTCCACGTTGGTTGCGTTCTCCAGAAGGCGTGTCTGTGTTGCAGATAACGCGGCAACCGCTTTTTCTCTTCGTGAACGAACAGTTTCTCGTCTCTTCTTAAAAGCGATCCTCGAGCATCGTCGTTTTACAAATATGGACATAGAACCGTTCCCTCGGACTTGTTCGCTGCCATTGTTGCAGCAGTTTCGATTTTTACGATGGAACGTTCGCGCTCGAGCATTTCTGGCTGTACATGCAACGGGAACAGCTTCCTCTCTGTATAAATTACCCGCTTGATTGGACGCAAGCTCGAGCCTCCTGAACGGAAGGTCGCTCTACACTGGTGTGGAATCGAAAGAATGCCATCGTGCTTGATTTTTCCTTCTTTTTTTTTCTTTTTTATTCCGTTACATAGCTCGCGGACCAGTTTAACGCTTGTATATGCGCGCGTTTAATTTCCTTAGCGTTTTGCGTTTAGTTTCGTCAGCGTTTTGCGTTTCGCTTGATCGCAAACTGCACTCGCGAAGCAAATCGTGTCCACGCGACACCGCGACGATAGTCTCTGGTTTCGTGTCTGCCCACTCTGCCGTATCTACTTATGTACCTCGATGCTCGTCAAAGGCTTCGTAACGACCATACGATACCGATGTGCGCAGCGGAATCGATTTACACGACGATGAGCTTCCTGATAGTGGTCGACGTTTTATAATTAGACTTAAGCGAGTTCGATTATACGCATGTAGGTTTATATAGGCACACTACTGGTCATAAGCTCGTATAATAACAACGTGTACATACAGATACAGTCTATAAATAACAGATTTATAACAAAATAGTTAGAACTTATGGTTGGGAATGTATATACATACTTTTAGTGCTTTCATGGTTCGCGATACGACAGATGAACAATGTTCTGCTTTTTTTCGAGGCGTATCTTGATCGTTGCAACGACTCGATTTCCATCCAACCAAACAATGTCCTCTCTCGCCTTCCGTTTCCACCTATTGCGGAAGTTACACCCATGTTTCACTTTCCGTTCGCGATGCACGCAACAACGTTCATTCTCTTTCGTTCTCCTTTTATTTCACGGCAATTAACAAATAATTTCTCAATTTTTATCTATTTATCCATCTCGAAGTCAATTCCCATATTGAAGATCTTCGAATAATCAACTCAAAGCTTCTATTATTAAAAATCTTCAAATAATTAATTCGAAGCCTTCTCACTGAAAATCTTCAAGTAACCAAAATATTCAAAGTTTCTCTATTGGAAGAAATAATTGTCCAATGAAATATCAGATGCTCTGAGCACCCTTCCATCTATTCCTAACATTCGTTGAAGAACACGCGAGTACGACACGCGTTCATTCGTGAAGAAACGCGAAGAACAAAGTGTAGAACGAAGAAGAAGACGCGATCATGCGGAGAAAACGCGCGAATGTGCGCGCGTAACGAACGCGAGGGACACGCATCCTGTCATTAGTTCCATAACGCTCGTCTTGTTCAATGCATTCGGTTCAATGTCACCTACGTCCCTCTCCCTCCTGCCGATTCCTCTAGCAGCCCCTTGTCCATCTTTCAATTTTCATTCTTTCCTTCTCCCCCCCCCCTCTCTCTCTCTCTGTATGTCACATTCTGACGCGCAGCCTGCTTTTCGTCTCGCGCGTCTATCGGCGGTCCATTCATGCGGCCGCGTTCTCCATTCATGCCAAGTACGAAAGAGGAGCTCGTGTACTCACGTCCGCTCTCCTAACTGGAAGATTGCGAGAAACGTCCCTCGTTTCCTCTCTCTACGCTCCATACATAGTAGAACCTTTCTGTCCGACATGACATTATTTCTGAATCTTTACGGTGTTTCCGATCCGTGATAACTTTAGTTCGGGTTCTACATCCGGTTGGTCGAGATTAAATGATCGTTTACGATGAGATTTATGCATTAGGGTACAACGTTATCTTTGATTTTCTTTCATTTACGTTAGTATCTGATAGTCGTGACTTTTACATATTCCGTCGAATAGTCCTTCGAATTAATAGGATGATTATTAAGCTTGATATTTGTAATTCATTACAAAAATAGAACTAAACTAAACTAAACTAATCATCTATTCTAAATAAAAGATATATAAAAATGATGTACCAAACCAATTGTATAAAACACAGTTTGTACCAAAAAGATCAAAATAGAAGATATATAAAAGCATTATATCGAAATATATAATTATATAAACGAAGTTTGTATCAAAGAAATTAACCCCCAAACAATTGAAAATCTAGTGCAAAGAAAAAATCGTTCAAATTCTTTAAAAAATTATATGCAAAATTATAAATCGGATATTTCCATCACTCTGATAGTCCTAATATTAATATAGAAATCGAAAAAGAACGAGTTACCAAAAGCTCCGTTTTCATTTACAGATATCAAAATGACGAAGTTACTCGTAATAACGATACTGTGCCTGCTCGGCCAGAAAACGGTGCTCTCGATGCCCGTAGCTGAAAATCAGGAACCTCTACAAGTAGTTCCTCTGGAAAAATCGGCGAACCCAAGCAACTCCGGGATTCCAGTAGCTCCTGAAGCAGTTGCAGCACCAAACGTGGAGGCCGCTGAACCAGCGCCTGCCGAAGCGAAACCTGCCGAAGCTGAGAAGCCAAGCGTGAGGAGCGAACCCGCGGGTGAAAACGCTCAACTATCTGAAAAGGCTGAGGAGAAGAAAGAGGAAGCTCAGCAAGCGAAACCCGAGGAGAAAAAGGAGGAAGCTAGCCAGGAAAAGAAACCTGAGCAACTGCAGCCGCAACAACAACCACAGGAGGCTCAACAACCTGAGCAAGAACAAAAGCCTGAACAGGCTCTAGAAGCCAAGAAGGAGGAAGAAGGTCTGAAGCAGGCGGCTTCCGAATCTCACGAAACTGTAGTGCAAGTTGTTCCGCAAAAAAATAAACAGGATAGTGCTGATGTTCTAGTAGAGCAACCCATTGTTGTAAGTTTGAATTATACTATGATATACATTACGATATTCGAGTTTCTTTGCTGTTGTAGACGATAGAATTTGGTTTTCTTAACTGGATCGTGTTTATATTACAGAAGGCTGTAGTCCCAGAGGGCAAAAGCTCCGAGCAAGTAGATTCAGCGGAGAAAAGCGGAGAAGCTGCTAAAGAAGAAGCAAAGGAAGAAAAGAAAGCTGAGGAAGCGAAACCAAGCGTGCGAAAAGACGATGAGGCTAGCTCAGCAGCTTCCGAATCGGAAGAAAAGGCTCAGCCAGCTGCGGAGGAAAAGAAGCTCGAGAAGCCACAAGAGGAACAGGAAAAGAAGGCTGAGGACAAACCCGACCGTGTGACCCGCGACGCCGAGGTAGCTGCTCCAGAAGAGAAGAAAATAGAACAGCCAGCTGTTGAAGCTGAAAAGAGCCAACAAGATCAAGCTAAATCCCCAGAAGAGAACAAACCAGCTGCCAAGAACGAGAAGATTCAGCTTCCTCTTGAACAACCTGCGATCGAACAACCTGCAATCAGCCCCGAAGATTCGGCCAAGACCGAGGAGAAGCCTGCTGAAGCCGCTGCTCAACCTGAAAAGGAAGCAAAGAGCGCCGAAGTATCTGCTGCAGCATCTGCTTCCAGTAACGTTCAAGAATCTGTGGAACAATCGGCGGCCAAATCAGCCGAATCTAGCCAGGCTAAACGCGAAACCGCAGAAGCTCAGCCTCAAGCAAAGTCTGAACAAGCCGAGGAAAAGAAGGAAGAACCACAGAAACAGCAGGAACCCGCGAAAGAAGCGAAAGAAGCGAAATCAGACGAATCTTCTGAAGAAAAATCGGCTGAGAAGAAGGAAAGCAAGGGCAGCGAGGAAGAGAAATCCTCCGAGGAGTCCTCCTCCAAACAAGAGTCCAAACCAGCTGAAGAGTCCAAGCCGGAATTGCTGCCTAAACCGCAAGAACTGACAGTATAAGTGAACGATTGAAATAGCGGTCGCAGCGAGAGGCGGGAAGACGAAGAACAACAGCCCCGAAGAAATCAAATAACATCGAACGAAGCGCGGATACTGGCTCGCCACTCGTCCAGACCATTTTGCGTTCATCACCATCGACCAGATAAAAATGGGATAAAACAATTTGAAAAAGAAGAAACAAGGAAAAAACTCACAAAAAAAAATGATGAATAAGAAGATGAAGAAGGATGCGCGAGTTTTTCGGCCCAGATAAAGCAAAACGAGCGGGAGAGAGCGTGTACGTCAGAGGAAGTATGAACGGGAACGGGAGAGAGAGAACGAGACGGAGTGAGAGTGTATATCGGTGTGAATGGGAGAGAGAGATTGCGCGATCAATTCTGTGGCAGGGACCAAAACTTCCCCCGGCGCGCTACGATTCCGAGAGAAAAAATTCATCGACTCGGGGCAGGATGATCACGTGGCGGCCTGGCTGTGGGGGATTTTTAACTTAGGACACATCGGAATAACATTCATGAGAACAACGATGATGAAGACGACGATGATGGATATAACGAAGACTCGATCGAGTGTTCAAAGAAGAAATAGACACAAGAAGAATCACCTATCAGGAACACGTGGTCACCCTTAGGGATCTGACTTGGCACACGCCAGGGATCATCCTTTTCTTCGTCCCGGCGGACACCGCGATCTGTCCGCGGGGACGAAACCGGCCCCTAATATTTTAGTATCCTCACCCCAAATCCCCCAACCCCAAGACTCCTCTTTATTTTTTTCCTCTCAAAAAACCACACACGAACCACAACCACAACCTCATCCCAATAAAACTAGTATGTAGCTCGACTCTGTCTTCTTTTTTTTTAGAGATACGTGTCATTATTATTATTAATATTATTATTATTATTACGATTTAGTACCAGTATCGCTATTATTAATATTATTATTTGTATTATTGCTATCATCGTTATAATAATAATTATTATTATTACTGTGGACAACGTGTTGTTGACAATGTTCCCTTCTTGCATGCATCTAGTTATCTTTGAATTTAAAAAATCCTTCCTTGTCATTTATTGGAAAAACAAAATTAGGAACGAAGGATCCGAATGCATCAGAACTAACATTTGTAAGAGGATAGTCGATCCAATTCATTCGATTCGTGTCATTATTTATCATCGATAAGACAAGATTACAAAATTCATAACTTCAAACCTGTTTCTTTGAATATTCAATCACAGATATCAAATAAAAATGGAAAAAATAAAAATCTTTGATAAAATCATTGACCAAAATATAATCTTAAAATTTCAAACTAAATCATTGATCAGGATATAATCTTGAAATCTCAAATCAAAGCAGTAAATAATCTTAAAATGTTAAATCGAGTAATTGATAAAACAAGATCTTCTAAAGTAAAATACGTGTTTACACTTTTGTCGTAATTTACATATTATGGCTGGTTCCTGAAAAAAAAGTCTAAGTGACGATGAATCGTTTTCTATCGAGATTGCACTTGCACAAGAGTCAAAGATTCGCGTGAATCTCATGGTTAACGATGATATCGTGATCGCGCCAGGTACGACGACATTTCTTCATGACATGACGTGGCACATACGTCGATTCATCAAAAGGCCGTATGAAAAGTTAACGTGCCCGAGAACACGCTTTGTAAACAGAGGATACGCGAGGTGAGTGGACCCGGCGAAAATGTCAAGGCACCGAAGGATTTTGCAACGAGCCAGAGAGATACGCTCGTTGGATTTCTTCAATTCGAGTGCCCGTTGCATGCTTTTACGCAAGAACGGCCGACGAAAAGTGTACAAGACACGGTTCACGGGAAAATAATTACGTCTCTACTTGGAACTTAGTTCCACGACGTCTATGTGTTCCTCGATATAATACGAAACGTATAACAATTGAAATGTACACATATGACAATTTGACTGCGGACTTTTATGCATTTATTGAGAATTTGGAAATGCAAAAATATATATATAATGTGCAAAGATATGTGAAATATTCAAAACACTCGTTAGAAGATTTACTAGATGAAACAAATTCCTATTCAGGTTTCATTTTTTTAATAATACCCATAAGAATATCAATTTGCATAAATATTTGCATACCGGTGGTTCCATGACGGTGTTTAATTATTATATTTAAACAACCGTTCCAATAACATTCCATATGTTATTTTGTAGATGTTGCAGTTAATGTTTGATTTCGTGTAATTACGCTTATAGATCATTTAATTTGATGAATGACAATGATTTTGATTTTATCATAGTAATGACGAACCATTAAAGTCATCGATGTTCCATATCAAAATCACATATTGTTTTAAAATTCAATTTAATTATTATTATATTATATATATTAATACTGTTACTAATACTAACACAATATTCTAGAAAAGACCTACTCAACAACATGCATATTTTGTAAATTATTTAATAACTATTCTTAAATAAATAATTCTAAATATATAACGAAGTATCCAATTCAAAAAGAAATAAAAAGACTGTATTAACGTTTAATGATGAGTATAAGTATATATAATAATAAATATATTAAATACGAGCAAAAATATTTCTTTTTATGAACCGCGATGAAACTTCTATCATAAGATTCAATCTATCATAAAATCTTACAACATGCAACGAATTAAAAGTAGTTCTTATATAAAATATGTCATTAAGATAGAAGAAATATTGTAAATAATAAATTACAAAATAAAAGCATAAAACAAAATTAACATTGAAAAGATAGGAAACGGCAACAAAAGACTTGAAAAGAACTTGCCATTCAACTGCCTCCGTGGCGCAATCGGCTAGCGCGTTCGGCTGTTAACCGAAAGGTTGGTGGTTCGAGCCCACCCGGGGGCGAATTATTTTTTGATCCTAAACAAATTCTACTGTAATTCAGTCCTTTTTTTATTATCATTAACAATATCAATCACTCATTAATATTGTAGATCACTAAAAAAATACTTATTCAAATATTAAACATTGCTTAGATACAAACTCTTAGGAATTAGTTTTAAATGTTAAAACAGCAAATATATTATAGAATAACTCCCTGTAATATTAATTGTATATTCTCAGTTAATAGTAATCTATATACGCCTTTTAAGCATATTAGGATAAAATGATATAAAAAAAATCATTTATTATTTTTAAAAAGTGAAAAAACGTCTGCCAATTACCAAAAGAAAATTGATCATTTATTCAGCTTTGCTATATATATAAAATATAAAAATTCATAAAAATTGTATAACTGGTCTTCTACCATATATTGTGCATAGAAAGAAATTTGCCGACTTCATAAAATGATAAATAATAACAATAAATATAATCTTTATTCAACTAAAAATGAACCTATAAAATTTACTTCATATTACGCGTGTTAAATATTTAAAAAATGTAAAAAAGAAATTATAAAAATAGACTTTGACCCCGACGTGATTTGAACACGCAACCTTCTGATCTGGAGTCAGACGCGCTACCGTTGCGCCACGGAGTCCACGGACTGCACAATCTTTTAAGATAGTTATAACATATAGATACTAACATTATTAAACATAAGAATATATAAAATAGAGTAGCATATTAAGAACTATCGCTTTGATTTTAATAAATGAATCAATTTATATTTAAAAATATATTTTTTCTACTATACTTCAGGTTTTATCTTCTACTTCTTGTATTGAAATGATTGTAATTCCAATATTAGTATGTTGATAGTACATTTCATGTCATATTTAAAATTACTTTAAGAGAAAAAAGAAAAAATATATATATCATACATACCTGATTTGTAAGCATGAAACAAGCTAGTACTCCCAATGACCACCAATCTACCTCTTGTCCATAATACTGTCTACTGAATATTTCTGGTGCTATAACAAGATACATCAAGTGAAAAATAGTTATACTTTATATAATTTTTATATTTTATATACATTTTTGTACTTGCCCATATATTCTGGAGTTCCACAAAGCGTATGTGTTCTTTCTGTATGATTTAACCACTTTGCAAGACCAAAATCAATAATTATAGCATGACCTTCCTCATCCAATAGAACATTTGTAGCTTTTATATCTCTATGTACAACACCAGCATTGTGCAAAAAATCTTTAACACACAATAACAAAAAAACATATAAATTCTATCTCATATTGAACTATCAATTCAAAACGATGTATATTTACCAACAGCTAAAGCAACTTCTGCTACATATATTCTAACTATATTTTCAGGCAGAGAACCACATTGCTCGACTAATGAAAATAACTCTCCTCCACCAACATAGTTAGTTACTGGAATTAATGCACATTAAGAAACATATCTAACAATAACTAATAATAACATAATTACAATAAGCTTACATATGTACAATGTTTTCCTTCCTTGCCACCTGTGAGAGCAATCTAATATAAATGGATGATGACCAACCAATTTTTGTATTGATACCTAATATTGAATATATGTATGAATTCAATTACAATACAAAATGAAAATAAACATGCCTTCAATTTTAAAAGCATACATACTTCCTGTTTAGCCTGCATTATACCATTTTCTGCAACCACTTTAGCTTTACTGATTACTTTTAAAGCAAAAAATTCTCCAGTATCCTGTTTCTGAATTTTATATACTTTTCCATAAGCTCCTTTGGCTATTATGCTTAAAAATATATAAGCATTTTGCAGAGATACTTGTCTTATTTGAAATTCTGGAAGAAACATAGCCTGACAACGTGATACAGGCCACAATGTTTTCGAAGTACCCAATGGATCATATAATGTACCTTCGCTCCAGCTATAAAATCAAATACTTATTACATACGGATTATTAAATGCATAAAAATTATAAACTATTACGATTACCTTCTGCAAGAAGCACGAGACCATGATTTAGTTTCTTTCTGCGAAGATTGCGTTGATCCAATGCAACTTCCACCAATTATATCACTAAGGCTATACTGCATAAAAAATATTATAATAGTATTTATTAATCTTTATCAATTGAGATACAATTATATATAAGTAGTTGATCTTATTAATAACATTATCTACTATTATATAGGTTATAATTTATAACCTATGTTTTATTTAGAATTTTAAATGATATATACCTGACTAGTATACTTCTGATTATTGTGATAATTATTTTTTGTGATAGAATTACCCATTCGAACTGAAAAATATTAATCTTTATTCAACATCTTGCTTTATCCATTGAATAAGTATAATAAATAATCATTTCTTTCACGTTCATTTATTTATCTTAAATGCGTTATAAAACGTGTCATATGTATATTTATTTTTAGAACAGAATAAGTTTGATATTTAGTTAAATTAATATAGTTTTATCATTAATAATAAAATTTATTATAAAACCATTATTATAAAAATTATTATGCATCTGTATGTGTATTGCTGTATGTAACACATGTACATATGTATGTATATTTTTCATTTCAAGGATTGATACTACACCAAAAACAAATCATAATTAATATTTTAGCTATTATATATAACTATTCATACATTGAATTAGTAAAATATGTATTAATAATTTTAAGATGTCCGAGGACTATGCATTTTATCCAAAGTATAATTGAAGTGAATAATTTTAAATATATGTATGTAAGTAATATTACTAAAACATGCCATTTAAGTATTATTACTGTTAAATTACTTTATAAACATACTCTGATAATAAAATAATTTTTCTATTTCAATCGAAAAGAGGAGAGATGAAACAGATATTGTATAGAGTACTGCATACGATTTGAATTATCAGAAATTAAAATAACGGATAAAAAGTCACGTGACTTATCGTTATACAAATGACGTACAAAATGGATTTATTTTCTTGTAAATATATATTTTTCCCATATAAACTAGCATGTACACACACATATACACACTAATGTAAAAATTTATCTTTCATTATTTGAAAATAATATATAACTTTAATATCCTAATTATAAAAATACGTTACAAAGGTAATTTAATATTTATAAAATGTTAACAATAATATCTATGTGCTCTTCGTAGAGAAATGAAAACGATTGATTTTTCACTCTATTGTAAAAAGTAAACTTACATAAAACTTTCAATGAAATTTATTACTATTTTGATCAATCTTTCTCTCTTATAATTTTTCTGCTTTTTCATTTATCTTAATTATTTAGATTACATACTTATTGATTGTAGTCAACCTGGAAAGCAGAGTTGAAACTTCTAAATTTTCTAAAAATTTTTATAATAGCTGAATAGTATATACATAGTTACATACTACCAGAGACGAGGATACTGCATGGTAGATGACCGACTTATCAGCGACGAGTAATGTTGACTTTATTTCTGGAGAAACATTAAGCGACATCTGTAGAGAAATAAAATAATTATATTGAGAATTGAGACGTGTGTAATTGAATAAAATCAGTATCTGTACTTCTCCCTTGCGTTCTACTCCTCTTCCTGGCAAAATGTCGAAAATACTAAGGGTAGGCCAATTTGGCCGTACTTTCACACGGGGTATGGCAGAATATATAAAAACAGTGGAAGAACGTCAACATCCTGTTTCCAACGGTAAATTATGAAAAATTCCATTTAGAAGATTTTTAATGACACGGAAAAATGTGAAAATGAAAGATTTCTAATTCTTTAAACTTTCTGCTTTATCAAAGCGTATTTTATTACAAAATCTGAAATAAAGAATACTCCTTATCGATATCTTGTTTTAGCATTAGTGTGAAAATTTGTAATTCTATTAAAAGTTAGAAATTTGTGGTTACATAAGTATAATTTGTCGTTCCACTTGATTTTAGATACTGTTAAAATATTTAAGTTTATCACCTATTTTGTGGGTGTTCCTTTATTGGGAGTTGCTATGGTTAATTGCTATATCAAAATTCTTGAAGAAAATCATGAACCAGCTCCAGAGTTCATTCACTATCCATATATGAAAATAATGAATAAGGTAAGATTTAAATAGGAAAAAAAAAAATAATTAAAAATACTAAAATAGTTGCAAAAGTACTAAATACTGTCGCAAGATTTAATTATTTTTGTCTTTGTGTAGGGTTTCCCATGGAAGGATGGAAAACATTCACTCTTTCATAATACGAAAAAGAATTATGTACCTGGTATTGGTTATGAAGAAGAGTAGCTATTTAATAGAATTAATATATAGTTTGTATGTGTTTAATCTGTATTGCTGAAAACATAAAAAAATAAATTTGAATTTAGTGAAGTGTATATATATTTACTTGATCAAAATTCACATATATCTATAATTACATGCTAAAAACAATTCAACCATTATTTGAGAAGTTTATTTTTTATATTTAAATACAACAGCCATCTCTTCATTTTTTGTCAAAAATAATAATTTATAACATTAATAAAGAAAATCTATATTAATATCCTTATATTCTAACCAAAGACATCAATACTGATTAACACGAAACTATAGCTGTGTAGCTATAGGTTCTTGTGACAATAAGATAAAAAATAATACTAAGTTTCAATTATGAAGATATACTTCTTTCTACAGGTGAGCAATCTTTATAATGATCTCCCCAATGTAATTGAGAACATTCTTTAGAACAATATTTAGCTTCTAAACAAATTATACATGCTACAGTACTAGGTTTGCCACAATATAAACATATTTTAATTTCTTCCTCTTCAATATTTTCTTCCATAGTATTTGCAGGAACATTATTAGTTACACCAATTTTTAAATATGTTTCCATTGATATACTTCTAACATCCTTAATATAAGTTGTGGGAGGTCTCTCCAACGAAGTGTTGTGTGATTCCTTATTATTAAAATACTCAATGTTATTTGGAGATTTGAATGAAGATACTGTTAAGTCATCAGTAATAGTACCTTTTAAGTGTTGATGTTCTTGATATTCTTCAGGTTCTTCGGATTTTGGTGTATTTTCACTATTAGCATTAGTATCAACAACAGTTACTTGATCATTCTTAGAAGAAATTTCTACAGTAACTAGATGAGGATTTAACTGCAGCAGGGTGTCAAGCAATTTCATATTTGATAGTGCTGATAACTTTTCTTTGACTACTTGAGAAATATTTTCAGTTATTTTTTTTGACTCATCTAAATTCTGTTCTTTGGTATTTGAATTATGTATATTCCTAGAGCTGTTTGGTTCCCTTTCTACTTTATTCTCTTGACACACATCAACGTCTGATGCTTGATGACTTTGTAAATTCTGTTTAATCGAAGAACTATTTGTCTGTGAATTATCAGTTGCTTCATGTTCTTTTTCACATTGGTTTTGTGTTATTGTAACATTTGAATTTTCTTCATAATTTGTGCTATTTTGTTTAATATTCATTGCATTATACTGTTCTTGGTTACTTTTAAATGCTTCAACTTGACAGCATATTCCATTGTTTTCTTTTACTGTAATTTGTATCACTTTTGGAACATCAATTTCAATATTTTTAAGTATATTTATTTGATAGTTATCTGGTGAAAGGTTTTTTATTGTTTTTTCTACTAAATGTTTTAGGAGTGTTTGGAAATAAAGTAATACAGATCTCTCTGAATGAATTTCTTGCCATTTTTCTGAAGAAAACTGTTGTTGTAACCAAGTGGTACAACCAAAGTAGTAGTCTAGTTGTTTCAGTAATATAAGTTTTTGGATATCAGAGATATATTTCAATATATCGAATAGGTTTGTTGTTGATTCTAATGAAACTTGCAGATTTTCTTTCTTCTTTAATCGTCTGAGTGTACTTTTCTTTAATTGTTGAGATGATGCTACTTCTTCAGATGTACGATTTTGTAGAACTTCCATTGGTATCCTTTTTTGAGGAATTATTTTTTTATGTTTCTGTTCAATGTGTTGTGAATTTTTTGGTACAGAATGTGATATATTCGTTGCAACCATAGTTTGTACAGGTTGTGGTATGTTATGATTTGATGATACAGATCGTGAGACATCTTGTAACTGAGTCCCCTGTGACATCTGTGTTGAGTTCATATTTTGCTGTATAGGTTGTGGTATGTTACGATTTGGTGATACAGATCGTGAGACACCTTGTAACTGAGTTCCCTGTGACATCTGTGTTGAATTCATATTTTGCTGTACAGGTTGTGGTATATTACGATTTGGTGATACAGATCGTGAGACACCTTGTAAATGAGTTCCCTGTGACATCTGTGTTGAGTTCATATTTTGCTGTACAGGTTGTGGTATGTTACGATTTGGTGATACAGATCGTGAGACACCTTGTAACTGAGTCCCCTGTGACATATGTGTTGAGTTCATATTTTGCTGTACAGGTTGTGGTATGTTACGCTTTGGTGATACAGATCGTGAGACACCTTGTAACTGAGTTCCCTGTGACATATGTGTTGAGTTCATATTTTGCTGTACAGGTTGTGATATGTTACGCTTTGGTGATACAGATCGTGAGACACCTTGTAACTGGGTCCCCTGTAACATATGTGTTGAGTTCATATTTTGCTGTACAGGTTGTGGTATGTTACGATTTGGTGATACAGATCGTAAGACACCTTGTAACTGAGTCCCCTGTAACATACGTGTTGAGTTCATATTTTGCTGTACAGGTTGTGGTATGTTACGCTTTGGTGATACAGATCGTGAGACACCTTGTAACTGAGTTCCCTGTGACATATGTGTTGAGTTCATATTTTGCTGTACAGGTTGTGATATGTTACGCTTTGGTGATACAGATCGTGAGACACCTTGTAACTGAGTCCCCTGTGACATATGTGTTGAGTTCATATTTTGCTGTACAGGTTGTAGTATGTTACGATTTGGTGATACAGATCGTGAGACACCTTGTAACTGAGTTCCCTGTGACATATGTGTTGAGTTCATATTTTGCTGTAGAGGTTGTGGTATGTTACGATTTGGTGATACAGATCGTAAGACACCTTGTAACTGAGTCCTCTGTGACATATGTGTTGAGTTCGTATTTTGCTGTACAGGGTGTGGTATGTTACGATTTGGTGATACAGATCGTAAGACACCTTGTAACTGAGTCCTCTGTGACATATGTGTTGAGTTCGTATTTTGCTGTACAGGTTGTGGTATGTTACGATTTGGTGATACAGATCGTAAGACACCTTGTAACTGAGTCCCCTGTGACATATGTGTTGAGTTCATATTTTGCTGTATGGTATAATTTGGTACATTTACATTACAATATGTATTTGATTGTGGTATAAAAACAGATGAAACATATTGTTGGTTTATAGATGATGCATTTTTAACTGGTACAGAAGTATGTACTCCTCCTAATTGATTTCTTCCAGTAGGTGGAAATAAGGAATATTGCAAGGGATAGCTTTGCCTAACATGCATATTTGTTACTGAATTCTGCTCAGCAAAATTAACATTTGAAACTTTTTGTTGAGTAAAATTTGCATGCACTTGCATTCTATAAGTGTGTTGATGCATATTATTATTATAACTGTTATTATTTACAGTATTGGGATTTATCAATACATTGCTTTGAAGAACATTATTTTGCAAGGGTAAGACTATTTGCTCTTGAAAATTCTGCTGCGGTTGGTTTGGAACAATGTTGAGGCAAAGTGTTTGACCTTGCTCAAAAAAAATAGAAAGTAAATATTCTAACCTGGATTGTACAGATGAAGCCCATATATTCTGTGATACTTGTGTATCAAAACATCTATTTTGATTCAATGTTATTTGGTTTGGAACACCTACAGATTTTACAGTTCGACATTCATTCAGGTTATTTATTGTAGTCTTATTTTTGTTTAAAATTAGGACATAATAGGATTTGACTGATGGTGCATAATGAAACAACTCGTTTAATGATAGTGGTGGAGTTACTAACATTGTTTTGTTAAGTACAGATACAACTGCTGTTGTTAGATTAATAAAATCGTTAGTATTCAATATTTTTCTTAAGTTTTGGAATTCCATATTTAATAATTTATCATAATTTAAATTACTAATTGGAAATTTCCGTATAATCTGAATTAAATTATATATCTTTACAAGAGTCGCATACAAAGATCTTGAAAATTCTAAATCCGTATGATATTTGTTCATATTCTCAGGAATTGTTCGACTAGCAGTTTCAGATACAGGTGCGGGAATAGAAACTATTGTTTTGGGTACTGTTCCAGTTTCTGTATTTTTATGTGAAAATTGAACAGTAGATGTAACACTGTTTACAGGTGTGGGACACCATCTGGCACCTAGTTCTGCACTAGATAAAACTCTTAATTTACCTTGAGGTAACTTATTGGATTGAATGTCTTTCTTTTCTGAGATATTTAATTCAGAATTTTTCACTGCTAATTCATTCTCATTATTTTTCACATTAGATATATTGTTTGTAGAAATAACATTATCAGTTTTATTTGTATTAGAAGATAATTGTACTTTTTTATTTTCTTTAGTATGGTTTAATATTCTTTCTGTAATACTTTGATTACAATTAATTTGTGTTTCTGACAATTTTTTTAAATTTGTACTTTCACCAATATCTGCATTCATGTCAGTTTCTTGAACATTTTCATTTGATCTGATCTGACAAGTTTTAAAAGGTCTCATATGAAGAAGATCATTAAAATCTTTTGTATCTAAATTACTTCTTTCAGATCCTGAAAAATCTTTACTTATAGTCACTGTATCATGACTTGGGATACAAATTTCCGGAATGTCAGAAGGTAATATATTATTTATTTCTGTTGTTGCTTTCATTTTTGTTGTAGAAACATTAACTTTTGATTGCTCAGTTATTTGGAACATATCTGTAACACTTGATGCATGCTTACTTTTCTCAATATCATTCTTCTCAGAAAAATTGATGAACTTATTTCGAGACAATTCTTTTTTTTCTATTTCAATATTATGTGTTTTGTTTTCATATGTATTATTTTGTACTTTATTACATTCAATTTCCACAAAATTTGTTGCACCTTCAATTTGATTAGTAGTTTTATTATTTGTATTACCCGTAACTTCATTTGATTCATGTATTGTATCAACATTGGCAATAGTTCCCTGAGATGTATCTTCATCTGATTTCTGAATTATATTGGCAATCGTACCCTGAGATGTACCTTCATTTGATTTATGATTTGTATCAACATTGGCAATGATTCCCTGACATGTATCTTCATTTGATTCATGAATTACACCAACATTGACAATGGTCCTCTGAGATGTATCTTCATTTAATCCATTATTTGTGTTAACATTGACAATAGTCTCCTGAGATGTACTCTTATTCAATTTATGAATTATATCAAGATTAGTAATGGTCCCTTGAGATATATCATCATTTTGTTTATGACTTACATCAACATTAGCAATGATCCCTTGAGATGTATCTTCATTTGATTTCTGAATTATATCAACACAGGCAGCAGTCATAGTTATATTTTTTTCAGCAACATACACTCCAGACTCACAAGAATCAACAGAATCCTTTTTTCTTGTCTTTCTAAATCTTTCTTCTATAATATTTTGCTCTTGTTCATCTTCACTAATACTTATACAATCTCCAAAATATGTTCGAAATCTATCTTTTATTTTTCTTCTTTTTTGGACAATTTCCTTATGCCTATCTGAAACCATTAGTTTATGCAGCTTTCTTTTATGTGTATTTTTTTTCATTTTTGTTACTTCTTCAGTTTTATGGTTACAATTTAATGTACTGTCCTTATGTTTGGAGTATATATTTTTGTCTGGTATAGAATTCACTTTCATATCTATAAGCTTCTTATCATTATGTAATTTTTTGTTGATATCCAATTTTATGCTTTTAGTATAAACTTTCTTATAATCATCTGACTTTATAGAATCATTTACCTTCTTGACAAAACAAGATTTTAGTTTCAATTTAGGTTCAATGCGGTTTTTTTTATATTTATTAAACATTAATATTCTGTTTGAACCTACTTTGTCTGATATTAAATTAGGAATTTCTCGGATTTTTTGAGTATCTTTATGTTTACGAATACAATGATGATTTTCATCTTTATCACATTTTTTACTTGAAACTACATTATTTTCCAGTTTTCTTGTATTAGTGGATTTTTCATCCACTCTCATTTTCGAGGAAATACTTTTATCCAACTGTTTTAGCGTTTCATCAAAGGAATGCATTGTTGCTAATGGATTTTTTATGTTTGGTATGAATAATTCTCGATTGCTGCTTATCAATGCAGTTTCATGTGCTGTCACACCATCCGCTTTTTTTATATATTTGCTCTCTTCTTTGATAAATCTTTCCGTCATGTTTGATTTATGTATATCTTCAATTCGTGGACGCAAATTTAAAGCATTTGTTCTGAGATTATCAATGATATTCTTTCCTCTTCCATCTTCCGACAAGTTTTTAAGTCTGAAACGTAAATATAATAAAATGAGAGTACTGCTTCAAAATTAAGCTAAAAATGTTTTACGATATGTATAAAATTAAGCTGTTCTAAAATCAATTTCATTTAATAACTTAAGAAATTTTATATATTCTGTAATATTATTCGCTTATAAAATTTATGGTAAAACATAATTTAAACGATTAACAGCATTTCTCTAGAGTTCTGAAAATAATTTTCTGTAACGTATCATTTTCGAATTAAATACCATGAAAATAAATAAATTCAGGTTTTTAATTATTTATTTCTCTTATATGTTTTAAGCTCCACAAGTTTTCACAACTTCAATTTCACATTTTTTTCGAAGGCCTAACTACATATCGGAAGTAAACCAATTCTTAGCTACGATTTAGAAAATTTAATTCTTTGATTATTATAGAAATAACATTAGTTGTACATAAATTGTACATAGTAATAATCGCAATAAGCTAAAACCAAAAATTTTAACGGGACATTGCATTTCTTCGAGTCATCCGGTAAATGTTTTTTATTTGTTCCTAATTGTTGTTTGCAATTATTTTCATTTAAATGGTTCCTTGTTCTTTTTGTGAGTCATGGTATTGTATAATGTCATACGTCAATTATTAATAGCACTTGTCTCCCAATATTCAAAGTGACCAACTAATAAGCTACAGCAATACAATGTGTTATTTACTGAATGATAATTGGGAAACATAACCGCGATGTATATATGTATGTGTATATACTATATATGCATAAATCGAACATGTATACTAACATATACAATAATGTGTAAAAAACTTAGACCACCCACTAAATAAATTGACTTGTCTTTACAAATGAATATAAGGTACTTAATATTATATAAAATCTATTGTTACTTCTTAAGAGATATTTTATTCGAGAATTGTCTAGAATTCACTCATGAAATATCACACAAATTACGTACCCATATATATACAATTTTCAAAATTTTATTTTATTTGCTTATTATTATATTACTGTATCTAATAAGTATACCATTATACTAGGATTAAGTAATCAATTTATACTAATTATTAGTTCCAAGATTTCGAATTAGTTCGAAAACGATATTTGACACATGACTATTTTCCAAGTGAATATTGAATTGCAATGAATATTAAATTAGAAGAAATTTAAAATGCGACAAAATTTAAATTTTCCTTTATATTCTTTCACAACAGCAACTATGTGTCTGTATTAAAATAATTGATTGTCATATAATAATAAAAATGTCGATATACCTTTCGGTTGATGAATATTGGTCAACGTTTCACTGATTCAATTACGATATTGTTGAATAAGAAAGATATATGTATGATTCAAAATAATTATGTTTGCACTCTTTAATAGAGCAAATAATTTGGAAAAAAGTTGGCATACGTAAAGAAGCGTATTTAGAACACAACTCACATAATATTTATAATCAATTAATATCACAAAAATCATTCTATTTCTATTCTTCTATTTTAGATCTATTTTACATCATATAATGTGAAGTGTAATAGCATAACGAATCTTTTCTAATCACAATATACTACATGAATATATATTAAATCACTAACTTGTATAATAAATACAATAGGGTTTATACATTTATGTTATTAAAATCTATAAAAAATTCAAAGAAACATTAACAACTGATAATTGTGTTATAGTTTTGTTTACATTAAAGTTACAATTACATCATTTTCTCTGATCGAATCGAATAAACGCACATGTGCGTACTTACTATATCTTATACCAAACAATTATTGATAAAAGACCTCTTACCATATTAATATATGTAGGTATAATTTATTTTACAATATATACAGAATAATTGAGCCTTACTTGCTCAACAAGAATCAAAAGGACAAAACATTCATCCTATTCCTATTATCGACTCAATTATTGCAAACTTACCTATATCTTGTATATGGTATCTGCCGCGTAAGGATTACACGCGGTTTCGTCGCTAATTGTATCAAGCCTTGATGTACCTGTCTACGTGATAATCCGAGATTTTGTAGGTCTGCTTTCAACTGAAACAATCGCCATCGTATTTTATGGTTATATTCCCTCGACATCGTCAACGGTTTTCTACTTCTAAATATCCAAAAAAATACTTGAAGAAAAAAGAAGACGAGCGTCTCTCGTTCATGTTTTCGTTACATTCGTTTCTTTTAGTCAGGTGATTTTGATCGTTCCACTTTTTACATGTACAATACGACATTGTGGATAAGGTATAAAATATCTTTGTAATTTGCCAGAAGGATCGATCGTGAGTATGAACCGCACCTTTTTCAGCTCTTCGCAACGGCGAACTGGTCCGATGCAGTAAAGCCAGCATTTTAACGCGAGGTTGTCATAGTTCGTGGCTCCCGTTTGTGTGTTTTCGGACATCATTCCAATGATATACTTTCTCTCTTGCTCCTTCGTATATTAAACGTTTCGGACGAATAGGACATACGCAGTTCAGCTGGTTAGTGACAGGTGAAACAAGTTGGTAAACACAGTGTTACGTTGCTCCAGACGAACGATCTGCCAGTCGGATATCAAAGTTGTCTCACGATCATCATATCTGTGCAACGATTGTGATGGCTTAGTGGAGATTTTTCCTTATAACCCTCTCCCCTCCAATCGTCTTTTGTTTGAAACGTGCAGTTGAGAAAAGAGAAAATAAGATGGCGATAGAAGTCGATTTTATTTAGATAAAATCCTGTTATAACATTGGTAAATCCTTTGTTAACTATATAATTGAGAGCATGTGATAAGCATCAAGATAATAATCATATTTTTACCAGACGTCTTTTTAGATTTTGAGATGCGTACACTCTGGTCATAAAGACATTTATCGCACTAATATTATGTTTTTAATGAGAAAATGAAATTTGGCAAGTGGTGTCGGTTTATGTCAGGGTTTCTACTTTCTTTCTAATTATAAAATATATCCTTCATACATTCTGCGCATACAAGATCATAAAATTATTTTTTATGAATTATCAATAGGATTTTTTTATAAAAAAGTGACAATATCGCAAGTGTTAAATTATTATTATTCATATTGTTCACAATTTTCATAATGCCAGCACGCAACATGACATTTCTTTTAGAATAAATTCTTGTTACTGTAATAAAGTCTTCGATGTATTAAATCCGTATGGCTTTTATTCGCAAAGAAAATGTCGATACAATTATAAAGCAAGCCTGATCGTGATTCGAAAGCAATTTTATACTTTTGCTATGAAACTTATCACTCGTCAAGAAGCACGATTTATACTGAATTCTCCGAACTCTCTACCCCCATTTATATAGGAATATTACGTCACCGTCACGGAAATCATCATCAAACAAAAATTTTATCTGTTTTACACCAAGAGCTTCCTTTCGTGCCCCCTTATACAAACGCACATTGAACTTTGGTCGAATCGCATAATTGCAGTAGCAGTAGATAATGCGAATATAAATATGCGAATAGATAACTAAACAAAGTTGCATACGTAAAACAATCCTCGAGAAATAATAATGAGAATAATTGTAGTTGGATCAATGGAGCGTTTTTGTCAAAATAAAGTATATACTTAGAAGTGACGCAAAAATGATAAATTTATGAAAATATCGCGTGTACATTATACATATAATTATATAAATAATTATTTTACTATACTAATTAGTATATTATATAATTAAATGTGTATAAATTGTGGAAGAACTGATGCTCAAAATATAGCAAGATAAACTGCACTACGAGTAATCTGGTTACCTATAAGGATAACAGTTCAAGGGATAGAATCCATAAAGAATTTCTTTGATGTTTAATTTTTTATCTTTTCTAATCATTGGTTGAAAATGCTTTAATTTGAATTAATAATGCGATTACTAGAAAATGCAAGAGCAATGCCAGCAGTTCGTCACGCGTAAGCTGAGACGGATACGGTAATCTAAGAAAAATGTTGATATAGCAGAATGTATATATGTATGTATTAGGCAGATACATATTTAAAGTTCAAGGAATAGAATCCATAAAGAATTTCTTTGATGTTTAATTTTTTATCTTTTCTAATCATTGATTGAAAATGCTTTAGTTTGAATTAATAATGCGATTATTAGAAAACGCAGGAGTAATGCCAACAGTTTGTCACGCGTAAACAGAGACGGATACGGTAATCTAAGGAATATGTTGATATAGCAGAATGTATATTACGTATGCATCAGGCAGATACATTCTTAAAGTTCAAGGAATAGAATCCATAAAGAGTTTTTTTGATGTTTAATCTTCTATTTTTTTCAATCATTGATTGAAAATGCTTTAGTTTGAATTAATAATGCGATTACCAGAAAACGGCAGTAAGATCAATGCCAACAATTTGTCACGCTTGATCTTAGACGGATGCGGTAATCTAAAATTGTTGATATAGCAAAATGTATATATCTATATATCAGATGCATACTTAGAATTGTTATTATTATAGATAACCAGGATACTCGCACTGTAATTTTTCTTGTTATTATATGAGCATCAATTCTTCCACAATTTATACTTAGATGTATACTTGCTATATACAGGGTGGTTGGTAATTGGTGGTACAAGCGAAAAGGGGGTGATTCTATGCGAAAAAAGAAGTCGAAAATATAGAATAAGAATTTTTTTTTCTTAAATTTTTCCATCGAGACAACGATCTACAGTGAGATCCGTTATAACGAGACGTGATAAAGTACACGCGTACCGAGCGAAAATTCAAAGTCGATTTTCTCGAAAACAAAACCTCAAACGAAAAATTTTTATTCTATATTTTCGACTTCTTTTTTTGCGTAGAATCACCCCCTTTCCGCTTGTACCACCAGTTACCAACCACCCTGTATATGACTTTATTATTCGAAAATTTATTTTTACAATTCCGAGTAATTATGCTAGTAGGTTCAGTAAAATGTTTAGGCTTTGCTACTAACGCTTTGGGAGCCGGAGACGCGAATTCGCGTCTTTCATTTACCAACGGTTGGGAACCGGAAACGCGAATTCGCGTCTCTCATATTTCATGCGGTATCTTATAAATATATGAACTATTGTTAAATAAAACAGTAATAAAGGCAATGGATGCTATAAACGAAATGTTATGAAAATATTTTTACATTACATGCTTGAATAATATGAAACTGTTATCTTTATATTAGATATAATATTGTCGTATCGTGGAAAAATCATTTAAGAAAGACCCGATGAACTATAGTGCAGGTAGAAAGTGGAAGTGCCAGAAGGGGCGGGAAATTCCAATAGACCATGTGGTCCATCGGTATGTCCACTGCCCTTCAGAAAAATAGTTACTTGGAAAAGGCATACGTGACCATCTGTTGTCATAAACGGCTGCGGAACACGTGTATATGGTGGAATACAAAAACTCTGATAAAGGGATGTTTTGTCAGAGAAAGTTAGTCATTAGATGGACTCTGAAAAGGAAACACCCAGCAGACCTCACAAAGGACACAACCTAACAAACACAAAGAAACCTAATCCCACCGGAGGTAGCCACCCACATGATAATCAAACAGCTAAAAAATTCTACCAAATGTCCAAACTGGACAAATTGTGAATGTAAAGAATTAAATAAAAAAAAAAAGAAAAAAATTAGTTAGACTCAGTTGGTAGTTAGTCACAAGTCGTGAGTACTTAGTTGCGATTTGTTGGTTGTCGATTGTTGTGAGTTGTGAGTTGTCATGCAGTAGTTAATTAGTTGTACCAATTTAGTTGTTTTAGTTGTATTACATTACTACATTAAGAAATAGCTCTAATTAAATAGTCATAGTTTCCTGTTTCATCATTGTAGATAAAAATATAAAAATTATTATAATATTATAACTTTGAATCTTTTTCGATCGCTCTAGAAACATCCAGGAATTCAGGCTATATGCTTATTAGATCCCTAGAGTGCTAAAATCCGATAATAACATAATTAATAAGTGTGTATATGTCGCGAATGAATGAGTGACAGCATATTACGTAAGTGTGTAAATGCTGTAGTTTTGATGTACTATCAACGCAAGGAGTAAGAATAACTTTGAAGTAATGTCAAACAGAATTTATACCTGCTAGCGGCAAGTTCGTAAGCGAGTCCAGTTTCACTAGACTGACGACTCTTGACAAACGCGATGCGAAGTAACACACAGACTTTTCATTCGATAAAGTTACGACGTTTTGTCCAAACGTGATATTTTTGGTTTCCCATATATTATGAATGTTGCAAAGTTTTATGGTGGAATGGATCGTGAGTTTATTTATATGCATATGAAAAATATAACTTCTTCAAAATTCTCAGGAACGGTACACTCAGATGTTTCCCATAAATTATCGTACCCTGCGTGCTACATATTCAGCACAGTTGCAATTGTCTCCTGCATTGCATAGATAAGAAATATTTGGAATAGAAGGCTTTTCTGTCTTTTGCTTGCTCTTCAAGAAATTTTAAGAGCATGACGGTAGAATTCTCCATATTTAACTCCATCATGAAAGTTTATTCTATTAAGTCCATTTCAAAAACTAGTAAAGATAGCAACGGCTAGCCACTTAAGTTTCTTACCTTTTGACCTAAGCTCATCCCATAAACTTCCGAACAAACGCTCGCTCAAATTATAATCGTCGACAGACTTAAGATTTTTTTTTTTATTTATTTATTAAAATTCACAATCAATTCTCGCATTGAGAAGACTTAAGAAGATGGCATCAAGAAGACACTTGGTGTCTGGCTTGTAAGCAAAAACGAAAGACAAAGTTGCAGTTGCGCAAACGTTAGGTTCCTTTAGCCCATGACAAAGTATGGGAGAGGACTTAATTTATGGTGTATTCAAGTGTCCTGGCTTTCTCTTTTTAAGCTATGTACGGATACTACAAAGTTGTCTCGATTCTCAAGTGGCCTTGTGCCTTAAGCCGAATTTACATTGTTCTATTTTGAAGGAAAACAGCTGATGAACACTGGAGGCAATTCGCCGAATTTTGAAAAATATGAGAACACAAAGACAAAGGTGACAGTGGATCCCAGAATTATATAAAAGACGACTGCAATATGGAAATAGATTAAAGATAAGCAAGATATAAAGTTTGACTCAGACATTTTCGTTAAATCCTCGAAAATCAGAAGTTTTCCTGACCATAAGCGAAACTTAACAATATATGACAAGAATGCGTGTAAAAAAATAAAACTTAAAAATAGTAGCGAAGTCACATCCGTTCCATAACCTATTGCTAATGTTTTTGACAAAGTTGTTTTAATACGTGTTCAAACGAATCGACTAAAGAGCTGCGACTTTAGCCACTTGCGCTAGAAAGACGTACCACGCACATCGAAATGCTTTTGTTCCAAAATCGCCAGCAACGTGTATACCACCGTCGATAGGTATTTGTCAGAGAAATAAAAATGATGTGCACTGCACGTCGGTTAACCGTAAGATAAATATTAGCTACATCCGCGACGGTAAAGTAAGTAAAGATTCATCGAACGCCCCAAAATGGCAACCTGACTCCGACACATATATATGTAGCTATACAACCCAGGAAAACAGATGATAAGCTTCAGGTTCGAAGCTTCACATTTTCTTACAGACTTGTCTTCCGCCTTCCGCCTGATAAAAGAATACGATAGGACAGATGAAAAACTAATAACGGACCAAAACCCTTCACGTTTGATAACACAGGCGTTACACATCTCACGGCGTCACAGTGACGTTTACATCAATATCCGAGGTAACTTATGATGTCCGCCGTCATACTAACAATCTAGTTATAAAGACTCAATCAGCAATTGAGAATTCCTTTCTTTCTGATTGTAAAAGGTGTAAGTATTGGATGAAAATTCTCTATTAACTTTTACTCATAATACAAATTTGTGAGATAAAAATAAATTCTTTAATTAGACCTAAAAGTTTTAATCAGTAGCACGTTGAATACTTAAATACATAATCCTTACTGTCATAATGACGACATCTAAATACACATTTTTTCTCACCATCAACATATAAGATGTTTAAATTTTTTTCTAGTTTCTACGTTTTCCTCCTGATGGGAAAAAGCTATTCCCCTCTTATCTTCGATCTCACTATGAAGGAAGGTCCTCACATTCATAACAATTTTCCCCACATTCTACCTGCACGTCTGTTTAAATACCAGCCCCGAAAAGACAGTATCAGTAGTCCGAAAAAAATCCCAAAGAATCCAAAAAAGTTAGTCACAACAAACTTGTACACAATTGCTTTAATCAAACACAACTCTGTAAGAAAAGTTATATAAAGAAAAACCTGCATTTTAAGTAACTGCAACCCTTCAGAGAACCTTGTTGATATTAATATTAATCGATTTTAAAAATATATTTTTGTTTAATTAATTTAAATCTAATATACTTTATATAATCAACTTTTATCTAATATAGCACTGCAGTCATATTAAAATAAATAACTTATTTGAAACAAGTGTCATTTCAAGTGTTTTCAAATAAAAATAATCCCTGCTGTCCCTCAGAAGATACTTTACGACTCCCTAGCTAAAGAATCTAGACTAAAGAAAACTCTTCACTTTTCATTTCTCCACATGGTAAGAACGATCGGTCTTTATCAACAGCATTGATTTAGTAGCATTTCCAAGATATTTCACGAACTATCACTTGACTATTTGCATTTTTTCCAAGGATGATTTCAATTCCCAAAACTATACTATGACATTTATAAAAATATATAGGTTTGTATTTAAAAATTAACTGGTTTGTATATACGTAATTCTTTTTCTTCTCTAAATTCTTTGGGATAAGCTTATTGTATCATATTAGAAGAGTGGCAGGATCATATTACTCCTCTTCAGCAACAAACAATTCCGAGAAATTTGATGTAACAGTATATCCTCCAGAGTAAACGCGAAGAACGAAATACGAATACTTTTTAGTTAGAAATATGCACATAATAATGCAATAAAACTCTATGAATCCTATAATAAAAGTAATATCTTCCATTATGCTAAAGCTACGAATTTGGATTGTTTATACTTAGTAATTAATAGACTAATAAAAAAAAAATTTTTTTTAATAATTTTTACTGAGCTGATAGTTTCAAATAATGATGTTAAAAAGAGAAGAAAAACCAAACAAGAACCTTATAAAGTAACTAAAGTATATATGTCAGGCTTAAATATTTTGCAAATTACCAGGAGACCAAATAACACTACGTTTGACTACTTCCTAGTATTCGAGTATTTGTCTAACATCTGTGATCAATTTATATGTTTACCAACTTACATCTTCCCTTGAATGAACAGTACATACGTATATACCAACAGAAGTTTTCTGCACGACACAATTACATAAATTCATACAAAATAATTGTAAAGAATCCAATAAAATTTCCATAAAATTCACTAAATATAATGTAGAAATAATGATATTCTTATGACCATATTTTAATTATTAATTATTTTACGAATAAAACGAAAGCAATGCAGAAAGCTAACAGCACCCTGATACCCAAGTCTCGCAGTTCCTTTTTGTTCGTTTTTCACAATTAATTGTGAAATAATACATAATTCAATTTCTAATACGTATTTTTACATGATGCTTATTATTACTAATAATATATTGAAAATGTATACGAATAAAATTGTTCACTTGTAAATTAATAATATCCAATAGTTCCAACTTTTACATAAATACGAATAAATGAACATCACTCTTGAATAAATGAAAAAATATATTAAACAAAAAGACGAAACAACTAACGATTTCAGATGCCTCAGATATTAACGATTACAAATGTAATTTGCACTATTCTTGCAAACAAACGAACTATCACTTTGCCTAATTCTACCAGTATCATCCACTCATTTAACTTCACAAAATCGTATCACAGAAACATATAGTACATATCACTTTATACTCTATCTTTAATGAATCTTCAAGAATAGGCTTCTTCTACTACTATTAAAAATCAATTCGAAATTTCGAATTCTTTCTTTATATCAAGCAATCAAGTACAAGAACTATACCTAACACTTTTTTAGACCTGTAACTTCTCAGTTAAAAGATAATACCTTGTACAACGCTTGCCTGCACCTCCTACAAAAGTCTAATGCTTGCAGCGATGCTTTTCGTTGAATCCACGGCAACGAATGTTTCAAGCACACTATGATCCTTTCCTCCAATCTGTTTAAGTTGCAACCGGGACACAATCGTGTTATTCTGATATTTGCGTTATGGTATTTAGTATCCGGTATATCAAGTTGAAATGTCTTCTTTTGTAGCATCTCGCATGCAGTACTATCCAACCACCTGATGTTTCCCGGCTGTTGGTGTACGCTGACTGCTGAAGAGATTCTGAACCTGGACCCTTATGATTTGGTGGGGATGTATAACCAACCACTTGAAGCGACTTCTAGTCTCTAATTGGTCACAATTTGTCACGTTTGCTACGACCACACTGAAATACAAAGGAATGGGATGTGTATTTTTTTATGTTATATCATTTGTTTAAGATTACTTATAGGGTCTATCGTTTTACAGTTGTATTTTCCTTTAAGGATTGTGTTTTATTACGCTTAAACGCCGCTTGTACGAAATATATATAATGTTGCAAATCTGTGACGTTATATGGAAGTAAGTATACTTGGAGGAATTTTTCACCCAATTCTCTGAACAATATATATAACGTTATGTTTGATAATGGTTCCCCGAATAGAAAGTAACCTTAAGATAACATATTAGAGATTAATGTTGTTAGATAATTTGCATATAAATTATATTTACTAAATATAACCATAGAAAAGTGAAAATGTAAACCATATAAGCTCTGCTTCTGTAATATACAAAGTGTATATACATAATAGAGTTCAAGAGAATCATTATTAGTGGGGACTAGCTCTTGAAACTATAAATTATTTCTAGATTTACGCTCAAATACGCTAACGAAAAAAAAGACGATTGAATGTCTTTGTTTATATATGTGATTCTTCCGAAGCCGAATTGTTTTTGTGAAATTTATAATTAAATGAGACAATTTTAATCGATAACAAAACGATAATAAAATTGTATAAGATAAATAATATTGAAATTAAAAAATTCTAAAGTAGCAAAACCCAACATAAAGATATAAATCTTGTTACTTCAATTGTATCGTATTTTCTTATTACTTACATCGTATAAAATTGATTACCGTTGATATTTAATTTCTTATTACGTACTTGGTTAACTTGCGTTGTATAGGATATTGCCGTTGCACGAACAATCGTTCATACATAATGAACTGAATAGTTGAAATATATTAGTAATACCTTTGCCATTTAATTCTATAAAGTTGTTGTTAATCAACTAGGTGGCAGCTGTAACATTTGGTCTGAAAAATAGATAATGCTACTGATTACAATTAAAAAATTGATGAATTGTTTGTTTTCGAAATGAGGTTGATTTTTGTAAAAGCACTTCATAATAAAAAATAATTATTTTATACTTATTTATCATAAACAACAAAAGAGATTAATTTTTAATATTGTTAATTATATCTGAACGTGAAATGGGTTGAAAAAATGTTTCAAACACACCAGGATTTTTAGTGTTTAGTTGAGGTCTGGAGTTCAAGATTACGGTCTCGTTTGCCAAGTTGAATAATAAAAAAAATAATAATGACAAAAATAACGCATAAAATTGTTAATGATATTGCCCACTGTATCACTCCAAATTGCATTATTATAGCCTTTTATTTCTCAGATAGGATATCATAATTTTTAGTTACTAATTTTACTTTATTATAGGGATGTATATTTATAGAAAATAACTAAGTTCAGTTGTTTCAAAGATTGCAAATGTTTTTTAAATTTCCCAAATCAGAAAAATATTTTATGATCGCAAATCGTATTTTTGTTTCATATCAAAAATTAAACTTCAGAACTATGCATTCAGTTTCTATAATCGAAATTAAAAAATATGTATTAGAAAGATTAATGGTAATGCGACACAAAAGAAGTCATAAGCTTAATTTTATTAGTCATAAACTTTTAGCAATATGAACCTATTTTATAAAATAGTAAATTTCACATATGTATGTACATACATATATGTATAACTGAAATTTAATTAGTTCATAATATCATATTTTTTTTTTTATTTATTTGTTGAAATTACAATCAATTCTCGCGTTGAGAATTTAATATCATATGTTGATATCAAATTGTTAATTCAACAAGCAGTGACATCTAACATAAAGTACTGCCAACTTTACTGCCATATTGAGCAGGCCAATGCACTTCTTATATCACTATTTGGACATTCGGTGACAAGAACCTAATAAATTTTATAACGAAATATCGGTCTGTCCTGTTGATCATACAATTGACTGATAAAAAGTTTATGTTATAACTATTCACATTTGAAGATGGGTAAGCGTTTCACAAAACGTTTGCAATGTGACTATAACAAAAACAACATAACCTACAACATAACAACATAATAATAAAAAAAAAATTTTCCACACTTTCTTTATATCAACTCATGTCATACTGAATGTAATTTGTATATCAATTTACACTTTGATATTTTTCATGCGATTAGCATTTTTAATCACACAAAATTTTATAGCAGAAATAGTTAAATAAAATTACTTTGTGCTATCAGTTACAATCATGTGCTGGAATAGAAGACTGGAAATTTAATGTCGAATAAAAATACGAGAATAAATTGCAAAAAGTGGAAAGAATGCCGAGTTGTGGCAGCCTGTTCAGGATCATTAGACGGCGCCTCGTACTTGGGCTCATCTTTGCTTTGTCTCTTACCTACTGCGCCTTTTCACTTTTTCGTAACGAGGTAAACAATATCGGAAAATTGTATTGAAATATATATTATAAGTATATGAAAGTTTGCATGATCAAACATATGAATTTTGATTTGGAGTTTAGAACAGAATATTATCTGATCCCTAGAAAAAGACATTTGCTTTGGATAATGATCTTGATGACATGGACCCTATGCTAATTAATGACAATAACGATGACTTAATTTCTGATGATGATGCATTATCGGAGCAATTGAGAGCATCTGGTAAACCACCACTGTGGCAGATGGCAATCGTTGATCAAGGGGCAAACGAGAATCCATTAAATGTAGAAGCAGTGTCAAATTTAAATGACACCGATACTATGGTTCATCCTTGTCGTAATTCCATACAGGTACATTACATTCTGGAGTAATGAAAATAATGTGTTAAATTAAGTGACATTCTGATTTCTTATCGTTCTGATAGGGTAAAGTTCTAATAGTAGATGAGCGTGGCATTGTATGCTCTAGACAAGAAATTTTGCCTAATGGTTGTTGTAATATGGAACAAAAAGATTCTAATAAAAATGAGGATACATCAACTATAGCCAAGAAAGAGAGGTATAGCTGTAAAACATGTAATGCTCAAGGGTGCTGTGCTATCTATGAATATTGTGTTTCCTGCTGCCTACATCCTGGCAAGGTGGCTTTTAGTTTTTCCTTTTTTTTTTTTTTTTTTTAATTATAGAGAATAACAGAAGTATTAATGACGCATTGTTATTAACAGCAAATAAAGGGGAGGAAGGATGTGCTATTAGGTTTACTTAGAGACAATCATAAAGCACACAGGGACCAAGATGTAGTGAAGAAACGGCTTCGCAATCTAGACCGTTTCCAAGTTTGTTTGGCTGCGTGTCGTACTTCCAGCGCAAGCGTCCGGCATGAAAATACCTATAAAGATCCACATTCGAAGCATTGTTACACTCTTCAACCACCATATTCACATCAAAGACATCGTCGTGATGTTGATTCATACAATAATAATGACGACAACTCTGTTGTCGTTGCATCTTTTTCTGTTATGCCGTTACTTACCCTCTTCTCTCCTTTCTGCCTACTTATACATGCAAACAACAATTCGCTTTTACTATCGTGTAACTACCGTTTACCGATGTTTGATTATTACTTTCACGTACAACCACCTTGAAATATAAGCTAAATTTATCGTATAATGTTTTTGATAAAAATGATTGAGATCAGCGTACGGGGTTGGATTTGTAAGGTTATAGATTCT
Source organism: Bombus vancouverensis nearcticus (assembly GCF_051014615.1). Taxonomy (NCBI): domain Eukaryota; kingdom Metazoa; phylum Arthropoda; class Insecta; order Hymenoptera; family Apidae; genus Bombus; species Bombus vancouverensis. The sequence continues at coordinate 9,162,780 of NC_134913.1, read as the reverse complement.
GGTAGCTAATGCTTCAGCGAGGAGGAAGTTTTTCATTCGATTCCATTCGATTTTACTCACCTAATTTTTATTGATAATAATTTTAAAAACTAAAAGCAACGACTTGACTTTTATTTTTTGGTTTATAACATATGTCTGAATATAAACATTTTATTACTGAGTGATAGCAAGAAATGGATTGCTTCCATCTTTGTAATCTATTCATGCTTGATTCACGAATTATAATAGAAAGAAATGAAAAAAAGCCATGTCGTCTGGTTCTATTTTGAGGTATGTCCGCCACGTGGTCATAAGTAAATTTTTTTAAAAGAACTATATGTATTTCGTGATTTGAAGTGACAGATTATATTCAAGTTTGTATAAAAATGTGTTTGAATCATACGGTGAAAGTGGTCTGATTCTACAAATCCAAACATATGTGTGCCAGGAAGCAACACCCGGAAAGGAAAATGATATAAATTCCGAAAATTGAAAACACAGAAATCGAAGATTAAGCAATTCCTTAAAGTGTTTGAATGATATCAAAACATTCACTTGAAGATAGGTTTATTATGTTACTTAAGAACAAAAATTACTTTGGGACTGGAACAAATGGCACCGGTTAACCGTAACGTTTTATACACTACTCGACAATATTTAGCCATAAATCTTAAATTTCATGCTACGAAACTTAAATGATTCTAAGCATAAACTTTCATTATATTCAACATTTTATATTTTAATTTTCTTTAAATTTATATTTTCGAACAAAAATTAAATTTTCGGCTATTAGGAAAAATTTGAAGAAATTGTATTGTTGAAAAAATAATAAGAAATTTTGGCTTTTTTAGAAAAAAAGGAACATTTCATATCTTACAATAAGGAGATTGTATAAACTCTAATTTTCCAGTAAAATACTTGATAAAATCGAGTGTTCTCGTATTCTACGAGGACAAAAAGGAAATCGATATTACTTAAAGCACTAAATCCGATATTAGAAGGTTTTGTAATCAGCATACTGTACATAGCCGTGATATTTGTCTCGGTGAAAGTCTCCACACATCGAGAATACTTCTATTTTGTATATTTTCACGCAAAATTTCGTCATGGTTTATTTTCTTCACATCGTTCATCATAATCAAGCCTTTACATGGATTTCATCGGTGGATTACATCGATTGTTACATCGGTTGTTAATCATAACGTCGTCACTAATCCGTGAAGATAATTACATATATAAGTATCAGAGAAATAAGATCAGCCCCCAAACACGACGTCTATGACGATGACTAACGAACGAAGTAGCTAAATCAGCTACTGGTGGAATACAATGATTCATTTCCGATTGTGGGGTAATGTAATTAACTATTTAAATTCCAAGCTTACGCTGCTGTTGAATAATTAAGCAAACAATATGTAATGTTTGTGCACATGCATTGATTGTGGCTGATAAAATTGGAATTCCGTGGCATATATCGACATTCTCCGAAATTTTTGAATACGTCCTATTATTCATGTTGCTGCGTATTTGAAATGTCAGTCATTTTCAAAACTGTTTGCGGCTGGTTTATATCGTAAGAAATTTATTTTTATTTCTTTTGTGTCTCGTAAATTCATTTTATTTTATCGCTTATTGATTTATTTGATTTTGAATGTTTTACGGAGATCGGTGTACTTTTGGTGTCATCCGACGAAGATCTCTTTTGGTATCAAACGAGAGACCGGCAGGTATTTATTTTTTCCATAAAATAATAGCTGAATTGACCTTAGTCTGATTCACCTTTTTTTTTAAATATAGCACTTCTGCTATTTTTTTTATAGGATTTTTATTCTGAGATAATGCTGAAACAAAAATATATAAACGAATTAGATGAAACATTTTCGAAATTTCATGAACGGGATGAGATATATATGTATGTAGCAAGAAAGAATTCAGTAAAGTTTTATGAAAGGTATGATATTATTTTTTATTTTTTATCTTTTAGTAACTACTGCAATGAATAAAAAAATGATTCGTTAGAAATATTACTCTTAATTAGGACGACAAAAATAAGTGGCTTTAGAGAGAGATTATGTAGTCAATAAATTAAATATCATCAAACTAAAATTTCTCAAAAAAAGAAAATATCACAGAACAAGTGGTTCGTGTTTATTTTTCCCTCCACAAAAGATTTTCTAGACGAGTTGTAGAAAGTATTTCCAACATGCAGGCTGTAAACATGTTTGCTTGCGGTCTAGCACTATCTTTTTGCGATAACTGCATCCTAGATCAAGCTGCTAGTACTTCATTAAGCTATGAACAATTTGTTTCTCATTCCCCGTTTGAATTTCGTTCGGTGATATTTAAAACTGATTCTATAAATGTCGAAAGTTGAGCTCTTTCAATTTAATTCCAGTGTCCGCGAAAACTTATGATCTTTTCTTCCGATTGAAATAACATTTCCAAATATAATGGTAAAGTGACCTATTAAAGCAGCTGACAATAATATTGGCTTTTCCGTAAAACTGTCGTTTTTTCGTTTTTAACGTGGTTTTTGTTATCAAGGAAGGGAGAAGAACATTGGTGTATGTATGCACGTAAATCTTTATATCTTTTATTTATCGTTCTTCAACCAATTCAAAGTAGTATCGATACAGTTTTCGTATATACGTGTGTCGATCATCGAACTACGATATTTTTAAATCTTTATTACTAAAATAGTAAACAGCTAATATTTACATATTGTATCGTTCGGAGGAGCGAAAGTATGAGTTCTGTAAATAATTATAATTTTACGACACTCGTATTTTAAAGAAGAAGCTATTTTTGAATTGGATATTTAGCATTCAGAGCAATTTCATTTATCAATTGTAATAATGTTTTTTTCATTTATTTTTTATGTCCATCGTATTTCCAATAACCAAACGTGCCATGAACGCTACTTCCGAAAGTATTACTAATGACGCATAAAGGTTCCATTGATCGAGAATCAACTAAAAGAATTCCCTCGAGTTTTACCTAATTAATTCGGCGGGTAGGAAAGTGCAGCGTTACATTCGAACACAGGTACACATGCGCAGATATAAACACGTATACACATCGATTTTCGAATGTCAGTAACTATAAAACGAAGTCTAAAACGTGAGTTCTGTTATTCTCCATTTCTCTCTTATTTTGGTTTATTGAACCATCTCATAAATTTTCTACCAGCTGTTGCCGAACGCCCACTATAACCACGAAAAATCTCAGGAGACGATGTCTCTCTCTCATTTCAACAAAGAAAAGATCTTTTAATATTTTAAGGAAATATTTATCATACCGTTGAAACGGGAAATCAAGTATGTCATTAATGATTCTTTCCATCTTCTTCAAAGTTAAGAAACTTTTTAGCGACTGAAATATATGATTAATTCAGAACGCTGTGAAGAATGCAGCAGAGTTAATCTTTGATATCTTAATTAGTTTAAACGATAGAAATTACAAGGAAAGAGGAAGTTACCTTACTTTTTCAACTTCTCAATAACAACATCGATCAGTGTCCTCAGTTTTCTTGGCACGATCGGGATTTCAGATTTTTTCGTTGTGTCAAACTCTTTGTGGATTCACAGAAAAAGGGCGTGCAGTAAGTGAACAATCCGTTCTGCTTAGAAATCGCGATTCCAAATTGCAGTGTCGACGGGCGGTCTTCATTGGAAATGCAGATCCTCCTCTCCTATTCTTTCTCGTACGTCGTCGGTACGGAACAAGGACAGTGGGAACTCGAAAACGTAGAAAATCGAATTGCTAGGATATCTGATGCATAGCCTAGGTTCATTTCCATAACTTCCACCAACGGTAAACCATAACGTCACGAAAACAATTAGTCAATGGGAAGTGGACAAAGTTTATGTCGCGGTCCAGTTATACTTTAATAGAGTCAGGGCATTTTAAACTTCCATTGTCATCACTAGATATAGGTCTATTGTACCTCGAAACTATTGTTCAAATTAATCAGACCGGCTACGCTTGTAACTTACAACCATCTGCCTTCCGAGTCTGAATTGAATTTGGCGAACGAATCAAGCGGATCCTTGAACGATCTTCTCGAATGATAAGACCACTCTTTTTCGCTTCATCGCGATAATTCTATTGATTTTCATTTTGATTGTTCAGAAATGGCGATTTGAGATGTATATACTTTTGAAGATAGTAAGGGTATAATTAGAAGTTGTTTCAATGGTGTTGGAAATATTGTTTTTTCGTTTGACATAATAAAAGTGAAAGATTTACAATGGATATAAGTAATTTTCGTTGACCCTGTCTTCTTATTTAAATTGCCTTCATAGAATGTCATATTTCTTTCATAATAGTAATATCTATCTTCATTAACGATTAAGAAAAAACGTATCATAAAAATTTAAAGTAGGAACCTGCAGTATGTAATATCAATTTAAATAATATATGAAATTTATTAATTTATATGGTCAATTTCATTGAAAAAATATGTAGGCATGGATTTTCGATTCATTTTCGACAATCGACTTCATTTTATTTATATTTTAGTCACGCATCATAAATACGGTACTTTGCACATGTGCAATTAGTACTTAAAATGTATTAAATCATACATATTTTGTTGATTTATGAAGAAGTAATATATAGGGTGACCCCAATTTAAATGTCAAGACCTTTTCACTTCGTCCTGGGGACAGTCGCGGAAAAAGAAACAAAAACGTTTTCGTTCTTTTAATTATTTATTTACACTTGTGTATTCCAAGAGACCGAATCATAGCTGTAGTGCATCTGATATCTCCAGGGCAATATCTAGCTGCAATTAGAACGATCAATGTTAAATGTAATGCTTGCATTGTTGCAGAGAGCATTTTGAACAGTATCTTCATAAAATAGACGATAGCACGAACAAATAAGTGTAAATAAATAAATGAGCAAACGAAAATTTTTTTTCTTCTCTCTTTATTTACAATTAGTTTATCGATCCCTTACAGGTTCCCGAAGTTTTGACATTAAATTGGAGGGCATGCTGTATGTATTAAATACGTTAATATATTATTAAATAATCGACTTCCGTGTACGAACGTGTACCACAGAGTTTGCCGTAAGTTTGGTTGGAAAAATGTTGTTTTCGAACATAGATACATGCATAATGCAAAGAAAGGTTTCCTGTTCGAGTGAATATGGTAAAGTACGAGCTATTTCATAAATTTTCAGTGAGCATTGGGAATCGACTCGACGAATAATATATAGGATTCCTCATTGTAGGGAAACGTTTATTTTGAAATAAAAAATTAATTCAAATGAGATGTAATGTGCGATTCTGAATTTCTCAACACCAATAAAGGTTGTATAATTCTTTTTGTGTATTTATGGACATGTATATTTGTAATTTCTTATATAATCCTATTGAAGATTCTTCTTTAATTCTATTTTTAAGATTAGATAAAAACTTAACGTATCTATCTTGTAGTTCCAATGTTGGAATAAATTCAATTATAAGAAAATTATACAATATCTTGATTTCTTCGTTACAGACTCCCTCAGTTTTTTAAATAATCAACTCACCATCGAATCTTTACCCTTTTAAAAATACTGGCGCATACATATGTGCATGTATACATAGAATTAATTTTTCTTTGAACCAAACGTAATTCTATATAAACAATAAATATTATATAGACAATGGACATATTTATAAAAGGATTCCATACACTCATTGTAATACATATTAATATGTTTTTGAATACATCATAAATAATGAATGTCCTTGTATGTATGAAATCCTTCCTTAAATGCACGAATGTATTTATCATACAATTTATTAATTCTCATTCGAAACAGGACGACATGTATAAAAACAGAAGATCTCTAAATAAATAAACCCAAAACAGTAATAAACCGAATAACGAGTTAACTTATCTTCTCGTGTTAACAGGTTTGGACTACCAAGAAAACCGTCTTCTTCAAACCGCAAAGAATTGATTCTCGATCCACGTGCGCGATCCACAGATCGAGAGAGGTAGCTTCCCTCTGCTCTTCGAAACATACAGAGGCGCGCACTGCGCGCGTCGGTGTAGGCGTCGCGACGCCTCGCGCCGACGTAGTTCTCGCAACCAATCTCCCTCTCTCTTTATCTCTATCTTTATCCTTCTCCACCCTTGGTTCTCTCCTCTCCATCCGTGTTTCCCCGGCGCCCGTTAAATCCAGCACGTGGCATCAAAGGGAAGATATACGGCGGGGTGGTCGCCTGTTCCCGGCCAAACGGCGACGACCCTCGCTCGTCGTCGCTCCTACTCGCGCGCGATTTCGAGAATCCGCTCGGACGGAAGACACGAGTCGATCGCCGCCGCTACCTGTCAGCCTGCTTTCCGCGCCACAAGACGGACCCCCGCCAAGGGGAGAGACAGGAATTATTCAACGACCGCGCGACGCGCCAGCAACTTCTGTCGTGTTCCTCTGTCGAGTGAATTTGTCATGTCGCGGTGAAACAGTCAAAATATATCACCGATAGACACGAATTTTTCGTGTACCTTCCGGACGCTATGCTCGGCAGAATCGCAACGGGCTGCAGTGGTTGATGGTGGTAGCTTGGATCAAATTATGGGATCATCCTCGGGTGAGTTTCTGATTTTTCTTTCTTTTGGATTTCCATACGAGTTTTATTCGATTCTTTTGAAACTATTGATGTTATAAGACGATTTTTGGAAAATGGGTCTTTCGTTCCTCTTTATGTTGGAGGAGGGAATAAGTTACACACAACTGGTATGTCGTTGCCTGGCTCAGGGAAGATCATTTTTTTTATAATTTCTTTATAATTTTTTTACAAATCCTTTACAATCTCTTTGAGATTTTTTAAATATTCTTTCTGAAGGATAATTCATTTGAATGGTTAATACGATACTTTTTAGCATGACATATGTTTGTAAGTTCAGGATTAATCTTAATACTATCGAAATTTTGATTTCGTAATGCTCCTGTTAATAGAATTTATAATTTTGTCGCAATAACAATGTAGATTTTATCTCTTTCTAAGACGATTGAGAAGGAAGTAAATGAGTGATTTAAATTCTGTATTCTGTCTTTGTATTACGTCATTGGCTCCAAATGAGTTAAAATTACAGTCAGAATGCTTTAGATCGTTTAATGTTATTCGAGTATGGAATCTATTGTATTTCAATCATTAAACTATAAAATATATTACTTTCGAATTTATCAGAGGATCTGTCAAGAAGATTCTCTTTACATTATGTACAATATGGAAGATATTCTTTCTGTTATTTTTCTGGAGAGTTCTGGTACGAACGTCGAATTTGATTGAGTCTAAAATCGATAATCGGATCCGGACGTACCAAGTTCCGGATGATCAAAGGGATCGACGCGTTTTTCGGACAGCTGACATCTTCTTTCTTGCGGGAACCGCAGCAACGTGGAATAGTTCTCAGTTGAGTTGCACGATTCTTTCCAAGCTTCGACTTTTTTTATTTTAGGACGCGCTACGAAATAGATCGACGTGACCCGATGAACGCGAATCTTGTCTGTGTGGCTACGACAATAGAAATATAACCTTGTTTATGCGCAGAGTGTAGCGATCTTCTTGCACACTTCTTTTTGCTTTTCGTTTGAGCGCTTTTTATAAAAAGAAAAGAATTTTTTATATAAAATTTGGGAGAGGAGGTTTGCTATATAAAATGAAATATTTGGGTACAATTAAACATTTTATTAATCGACGTATTATATTATTCCAAAGAAACGGTTGTTTTCTTTATTATTCCTTTTTAATTTATTTAGTAAATTAATCAGTGACGTGATAACATTGTTACTAATCTTTCTCTTTGAAAATAATCGGCTTTAATGGTTATTATGATACTCGTCAGAGTGTTTTTGCATTACGGTCGTTTGTAAACTCAGTTAATCTTCGTAATGCCACTGAAACTTTTTACTTTGTAATGCTTCCTGGAATTTATAATCTTGTCTCAGTGACAACATAGATTCTATTTCTCTCGCAGAGGAAATTGAAAAAGAAATTCATCTGTACATTCTATCTTGTTCCGCGATTCTCTCCTAACTTTTTACATTTTTTATTCGCCATTGTACGATGTTTTCCTAGCTTATTCGTGTATCGTTATCTTTCATACTTCCTATACTTCATACTAATTTATTACATGTCTCTTTGAACAATGTTAAGCGATAACTTTAATTCTCTTTTCCTTCTATTGTCCTTCTTCTATTATTTACGATTGATCAAACACGTTTTTTGCTTATAAATTTTCTTTTCTATTGTCATGGCCATGACACTGAAATTTTCTCTCCTTCTTTCATACATTCTTAACGTCCATTTATATTCATGCAAATTCTCTTTTTTATCTTTTTACCTAAAAATGGAGTAAACGAGTAATTATACCTCGTTCTAACTTTCTTTATTTCTTCTACTCATCTGTTTCCTTTCTCTATATTATCTTGCATATTGACTGTTATTCTTACGACATTAATCTTATAAAATTAAATAGTGAGAAAATGTAAATGCTCCAAGGAAATAGTAACAGTAAATAATAGATTAAAATACACTAATCGCAGATCAGTAGCCAATAACGTCAATTTATAACAAAAATCACTAATATTTCAAAACTTACAAGAACTAACTACTTTTCCAACTAAGTTTCTATTAGATTTAAACATTAGATTCAGCTAGAATCAAACATACGATAAACACTTATTATTCACGTTATAGTACCACGCCAAAATAATTTACTTATAATTCAATTTATATACTTATAATTCAATGAGAATTGATTGTAAAATTCTTCCAAATAAAAAAAAAAAGAAGTTTCTATAACTTTTCGACTCGTTGTCATCGTGTTTTACAACTTACGACACTTACAACTAATAACATCAAAATTTACAAACGATATCTTCAAATTCAATAATTCATTAATGTTACTAAATCGTTACACGTACGAAAGAGCTTAATAATCCCTTTTACTCATTTCATTCTACTACATCGTCCATACATTTTTTCCACTTCTTCTACCACTTATACTTCACATTCCAATGAACAATACGGCTAATCCTCAATAAAGGAACGTCCGCGCGCAAAAGCGTGCAAACAAATAAACTCACCACCTCCGCGTCGAAGCTTTCGATTTAAACGTTCTTTGGTAAATCGCTTCGTTGACCGGACGGTCCGTCGATCGGTCACGATGTCCACGATTCACGTCGATTTCTCTTTGGTGAGGTGTTGAGAAAATCCTCGACGGTAGATCGATTCGTTTCGAAGAGCGTTTCCGCGGCGATGGAAATGAGTTTACGGAGGCAGGCAGACAAAATCGATGTACACCGCGTTAATAATACATACAAGCAAGGTCTACAACCTTTCGCGAACCAGCCTCGATGTAAAGACGTTCGCCTCTTCTTCCTTCTGTTCGAGCTTTTTCCTCTTTTTTTTTTCACTTTCCACGATTACGTATCACAGGGGACGTTGCAGCAATCGAAACTTTACGCCCGCAGAAGTCAAGACTCGTCTGGTTTACATTTCAATTCTGCACGGTCCGGTGCATCCCTCTGGCTATTCATCTCTGACCGGATTAGAAATTTAGATTTCTCCAAAGATTTTGCAAAGAATTCACTTCTTGTTCCGGAGGAAATTAACAGTTTTGGAGGAATCTTGGAGGAATGAGAACAGATGTTATGGGAGAGTATGGAATGATAAGTGGGGCGAGGAACATCGCTCTGAATTCCTTGATATTTGACTTGTTTTTGATGTTTAATTTTCGATATTTAATATTTAGCTTTGGGCAAACTTTGAAGTATGCAGAGCAAATGTTATACAGAATCATAGATAGATGGAAAGTTGTATCTTCTGGATTTGTTGTATTCTTCATATTTCATTTTTTATTAATTTTTAGTTAAATGTAGGAAGCTATTATGCTGAGTGTTTGTTGTAATTTCATTCTTTTTTTTTAATTTATTGGTCGAAAGTTTCATCTTTTATCATCGGTGATTGGAATTGTGAAAATGATTTAAATCGCTTAAAATGTTTGTTGTGTTTTTAAGCAAATAATATTATTCCATATAAGGTGGATCATATGGTAAAGAGAAATATCAAGGTTTCAGAAATTCTCTATTTCATATGATCGATGGAACCAAATTTTATTTCAAAGTTCTTTCGAAAAAGTACAATAAATATCTTTAATAACCCGATAAAAAGAATGCTGTATGAAAATTAAAATTTCACTGCGAGCGCAAGTGATAAAACATAGAAAACAATCGATGGTCAGACAACACGTTAATATTAAATATTTGACGTAGTTAAGACTTCGGATCAATAACTAGTTTTAAGTTAACTCTTGTTTTAGTTCTTTTTGCACAAAGGTAGGAAATAAGTACGTCGCAGCTAGTCGCTTTGCAATTTTTACTTTTATTACATACTAATTAACTACTCGTTGCTTTAATATCAATTATGAAATAAGACGTTCAAAATCTCTGTCGTTTTACTACTAAGCCGAACACTATAATTAAAGTACTTAAATGTCGCACACATTTTTGTTTTATTTGAAAGAATTTTACAATCAATTCTCATTGAGAATTATAAGCAAATTATTATGGCGTGGTACTATAACGTGAATAATAAGTGATTATCGTATGAATGTCGCACACATATATACGAAACGTAGTAATCCTGAGAATAATTCCACGTTAAAACGTAAGAGCATAAAATTTAAAATAAAAAGGATTCTACGACAAATAAATTCTATCATGTTCTATATCCAACATTAGTTAAAATTCGTTTAGATCTTATTTTCAGAACAGATTTGTCAAAGCAAAAAATTTATCTGCCTGGAAACTTGTACGCCACTATATCGTTATTTCGATACTAAGTAGTCTGTTCATACTATCCGATTATTAATTCTTAGTTTTCAAACCAAAGCCAGAAACTATATAAATTTCAATTCTACAAAAAACGAAGTTCCGGTTATAGAGTGTTAAGTAAGTGATCTTACGTAACTGTAATTACAGTAGTTTGGATCGAACTTGGAAGATCAATGGATAACTCGATGCTTGTTTCGTTTTCGAATTTCATCTACGATTATTTAACGCGAGATTCTATTTTTAACCGACTTATAGTTACGTATGCCCGTAGATACGCCGTGTCCCACCGTTAAATGATCGGAGTACGCGTTCGTATTTCTCGCGAATGGGAAGAGCCAAGGATAGAGAGGGTATGGAAGGCAGAATTCCGTGGAATGTGATTATACTTGGTTCGTTTACGAAAATTAGGCGCAGCTAAGTATTTACGTGTGAGCGACTGAATGCTTCGCTTTATGGTTCAGTTTATTGAGCATTGTCGGCAGTTGAATTTACATCGAGAACGGATCCGAGATTTTCTTTGTTATCTATAGCGACTACAGTGACCACTATCAACGTGTTCGTGTCCGTTGCCACAGTTATTTTTATTATCAACACGAGCCATTTAAAACATTTCAATCTTTATTTTAGCTTCGCTGGAATATATTCGCGACATTTCGCATACATTTCTTTTTTAATGTGAGCTAACCTCCGTGAGTTTGGTTATTTTATTAGGTGTATAAATTAATTTTGTAATATTTTTATAATGCTAAATTTATCATCGATGTGACGTCATTATGAAAACTAACAAGTTCTAAGCTTCCTGTTTAATTTTAGTTCCATTTTTATCGATACAATGAGCTATCTGAACTATTGGATAATAATTTTAAAATTGAAAATGATTTATACAATTTAATGCCATTCGGTGTAAATATAAAGTCGAATAATTGTTATTTTCACGTTTACTTCCTCTATTACGCTGCTCTTCGATATTCTAATAATTTGGGTAATTAAATAATTTAAATTTGAAAGAAACACTATCAAAAAATATTGATTATTTTTCTTTCACAGGGCTTTGTGATTCTCTTCGAGTAAACAATTGTTGTTTCCAAGCTTCGAGTTGATAGCATAGAAAATGGTGGGATACTGGGAAGCTGTAACGAACGTATTGAACGTGAAAAGTTATTAAACCTCGTGTGTCTACATTTTGGCTATTGAAAAATTTGGTATCGAATAAAGAGATATGGCTAGATGAAAAAAAGAAGACGAAGTTACATTCGGTAAAATCGAACGCTATTAAGGTGTCAAATTCAATTTTGCATTGGTTTTTATTTCCACCAAATCTCTATTCAAGCGTAAGGTCGAAGTCAATTAACTGTTCTAATTTGTTTTATGCTACACTGTCTCTTGGATATCAGAACAAATATTCTCTTTTATTTCATTCCAGAAGAAGCTAAAATTCCCATTTAAAGCAATCGTTCCTCCATTTCAAAACGATCCCTTATAATTGTCTTTAATTATATTTCAGGATCCATCCATCGTCAATATGGATTAAAAAATGATCTTTTACAATTCTATTGTAGTATCGTGGACAGATTGCCTAAGAAATATCGGGTGAACTGTAAACAATGTTGCGAGAAATCCTCCGACAGGCCGAAAGGGTTGGGAAACTTCAATGGGCCAAGCCCAGAATGCGTCGTCGGTCCTTCAGTCGAATAGTTACGCTGAAGAAGGCCTGCGTGATCATGATTGCGGATGGTTATGAAACATGTACGTGATGGGCGTATGAAAAAAGACAAAAAGGAATTAATCGGTAGTCGTTAACTAAGAGTCGAGTTGGGGGGGGGTCGAGAGTTGAGTAGCCGAGTCGTTATGAGTTGTAAGCTATTAGTTGTAAGTTGTGAACTACCCATTTAGTTGTCTTAGTTACAGCACATTACTGTATTTTTAGTTCATGTTAAATAACGATAGATCCATCTATCAATAAACTTATCATTTAGGATAGAAATTATTGGAAACCTTAATTTCTAATATTTCTGAATAAGTAAAATCCTATACTATATAATTAAGAAGCAACTGAATTATCCTTCGCCTAAATCTGTACCTCGACAATTTGATCGAAATAAATACCTGTGGCGGATGAAAAGAGAGTTTAGCGTTTCGTCCCGGGACTACCGGTGGACTCGTCAGTAAGGCTATGCCCGGTAGTCTCTGCCTTAGACGTAGAGGGAGTCTCGCTAGGTGCGGTATTTGTATCAATCGCTCGTATATTCGACCGCTAGCGAGTTAGACAGACTCGTTGTCGTCGTAGCCCTCTAGTGTTGGCGGTTGGTACCAACGGATCGCCCGGGAGGTGTTGCGCCGCGTTGATGCCTCGACCTGTCGGCGTCCTGTTGATACCGATCCGCCACATACCTTTATTCTGGAACACCTTGTACACTTCCAGCTGACTATTTGATATTTATTCATAACATTGTTATTGATATTCAACAAAAAGGTACAACGCGTAAGAGATTAAAGTAGAGAAGGTACAATTCCTTGTTTGTATGACTAATAACATTCGTGACATGGCAAATTTTATCTCGCACCAAGTCAAAAATCGAAAATTCATGTTTGTTTTGTTTCGTTTGCTCTTCGTGAAGAAAATAAATTGCACGAAGAAAGCGTGATGGAGGAAGATCAACGTGGTTTCTCGGTAAAAAAATAAAAATATAAAAATGTCTGATACTAGAGCGAGTAGCGTGGTTCGACACAGAATTATAGACGTTGCATTCTTCCACTTCGCAATATAAAATTCCTTCAGAAAAGCGGTGTTACGCGATACCAGACACGATACGCCTGTTCTGTTGTCTCCAAGACGAATATCGAACGGCGGAAACGCTCGTAAACTTCAGATAGAATAGTCGCGACCAGTAATTCACGGTCGTCGGGCGAAAAACTTTGTAACAGGAAGTGGAGGATTTCTTATTTCGTTGTTTGCTCGATGCAGTAGATACACCAAAATAAATATTTTAATATTTTCTAATAAATTTAAGACTAATAAACCGCGTTTCTCTATCATCCAAATATATTTCTGAGTTTAAAGAAAATAGGTTTGAAAGAACCTTTGTTATAATATACGTGATTGCTCGTTTAAATTTTAGATTGTTACATATAGTTCTTTTTCTCATAACGAAACAATTAGTTGGTGGGCAATGATCGATTTTTTCGTTAATGGAATTACATTTTCATTTTACATCTAATTGGATTTTCATTTCATAGGCAGCGGTAACTGATAAGAATCTCAATTGAATTTGTCGCTTGCCTTGTACGTCAAGTACAACGAATAATAGTACCTTATATACCTTATATCTTCGTAATCATTACCATGTTTCTTACCTTTTCTAACTATCACATAGTAGAGTAGGTACTAAAGTACATACATATGTATCTATTCGAATATTCTCTTTAATGGATAGATGTAACTGCTCTCGATACCTTCATTTTCGTCCCATTGTGCCTGTTTTAGTATTCAATTTCATACTCACATTTGAAAAAAAGAGTTCCATAAACTCTTAAAATTTAATTCAACGTGTGTGAAACTTTTCTCCCCATTTGCCTTTCTGTTTATCGTATAACCCTTGGCCAGCACTCCAATGATTTTTTAATTTCCCATGAATGCATAAAAGTCCATAGTTTAATTATAATAAAATACGAATATAACATATTACAAATTATAGTTAGAGTTACGATGAAGTTTTTAACTAAAAATAAAGATCACCCCTAATCTCCTGACTGAGCAGGTTTTGTTATAAATGAAATTATAATGTACGATTAAATAAAATCCAGAAAAGCTATTTAAAAGGTTAGACAGAATCAAGTTAAGCGAAATGACTGTGCTTAAATGATTCATTTTCTTCCGTGAAATATTCCTCCATCTCTAACTATCGTAAAGATAGAGTTCCATCCAATTACACGAACCACCTTGTATTTATCACTTTACCGATGCAAAACATCCATTCCACCAGTCATTCCTCCGGATCTCCAGAGAGATCTGAAAAATCAATTATTCACGTTGTGTAACCTTGGAAGAACCATTCGCCCGATTCAAGAGGCAACTCACCCTCTTCCTTGAGGTCAACCATTAAATAGAGAGAGGTGAGCAAAGACCCTGTTGAAACAAGTTTTTCGACTCATTAAACCCCGGCGCGGTTCGTGCACCAAACAGGCTAACAAACCAGGTACACTGCTTGTTTATCCCACGTAGAAGGGTGGAACGATCGTAAACGAGTCACAACGACGCGTATCTACGAAGCGTAAGAAAGCTTCCTGACGGAAGAACGCATGCTGGATAGAACGAAATGGAAGGGTTATTCTGTGTACACCGAGAGGCGAGTTGGCTCGGATACAGAGCAAACTACTTGGCCAGACAGTCGGGCACCTTATTCTCGATAAGAGAGGACGCGGACGTCTGCTGAGACCGATAGTCGCGCCAGATACGCTTGAAATTCCTCTTCGTTCTTGCGGCCGTTAGCAGTGCACGTTTCCTGTATGCTCTGGCTTAAGACGAACCTGGAGGTCGCTGAACGAAGTTATCGGAGATGATGAACGACATCGTCGATCGACTGATTTTAATTGGTCGTTTGAATGTCGAACAATTACATGTCTTATCAATACATTTGCATTGCAATTTCCTTTCCAGTCAGTTTAGATATTAGATTATCGAATTTTTGTCTTTTAATATCGCAGTTATGACGACGACGATACCTGGTATTTCCGGGTATTCTTTGTACAATCATCGACATGGACGAACGTTGAAGCGAAAGTACACGAGTTCGGCATTTTCGAATTTACAGCACGTACTGTAAATGCCACTGCTCTGAACTCGTCCGTAATATTTTCTCGCAGAAACTTGTCCAATGTTATTTTATTGTGACGTCAATGGTGTAATAATTGCATCGCGACGTTGAAGTTTACTACTTTTACTACTAATGATAATAACAATACAACAAAACAAACAGTAACAAACAGTAATAAATAATATAATTAAAGTCCCATAACGTAAAAACGATATAATAATTGTCCAATGAAAGGGATTTGTATTATCCGTTCTGATTTCTTGCGTGAATTTAACTGACTCTTTGAAGACAATGCCTCCAGTTTCATATTGTATATGTATTTACCAAATGTCAAGCTGGACAAATTGTAAAGTACAAATTAAATAATAAAAAAAAAGAAGAAAATGTGTCACGGAGACGGGCGGTTATCCGCGCTACCTTGGCTCCAAAGATAGTTATGTCCAGATATTTGTGCTATAAATACGAAACTGATTCTACCAAATGTCCAAATCGGACAAATTGTAAATGTAAACAACTAAATAAAAAAAAAACAAGTACGAAACTGGCATCCTTTCACTGACTTTCATCCTTTCTGCGCAAAGTGTTGGCGGTACCGAAAGTGAAATCACTTTCATGTCAAACCGTTGGCCACACCAATCGTTCTTTTCTTTATGAAATCTCAAGGTCAATTTTTTAAAAATATTATAATACATAGGATGACCAAAGATTATCTCAAGTCATAACTCTTTTACATTTATTATAAATACTAATTAATTAAGTCCTAGTGCGTTAAATTTCGTAACGTTTAATAGTACTTTCGCTGTAACTGCAGGGAAGCTATCTCCTCTCAATGAATAATGAATAATTTTGTCTACAAATGTTCATCCTTGGCAACATATGCGTCAGTAGTATGCGCGGCATGGCGCACAGGTAAAATAACTCGAACCTAATTCTTATTTTCTGTTTGTAATTTGCATATGTAGGTTTGGATTAGCTGTCATCTTATCCGGTCGTCGCATCGCGCCTGTTAGACGACCGGTAACGGCGATCAGCACTGATACATACAAAATCTCTTATACGGCTATAAAAATGTTGTACTGAGAAAATAAAATGTAAGGCTTGATATCAACATTTTCAATCTAATAATAAGTGTTTGGAGACTTTTGAGCTAGGCTGTACTTACACATTTCGTGCAGTTCACGGTTTACCAATTCACACGAATGATTCATTAACAACCCGACCAAATATCAATCAGCATCTCTCGCACGGATCAATACGTGTTCTTGATCACCTCTGTTACCGTAGCTATCGTGTAACACGTTTACACGTATCCTTAATCAGATCACGATGGAATTGTAATCGTAAATCAAGCTACCCTCTCTTCCTCTCTCACTTTCTTTCTTCTTCTCTATCCTCATCGATCTATCAGACACTAATGACAGGAGGGTTAAGGGTTGTTGCGGAGTATAGGTGATAGCCCGTAGAGAACTCATAAGGGTCTTATGCTCAATTTACCCGTTGGCTGAGGGTGAGCGATGTATATAATCTAGCTTCGCCGGACCCACATCCAGGACTTCGCCTAAAACACGTTCGAGGGATTTATCTGGGCTTAGATATGGACTGTGTTTATTGTCGTCTAGAATCTGTTTCTTTGATTCGTGATATCCGTCAATTTACATCGATGAAAAAGTCATTAGAAGTTTTGTTCGAAATTTTGCATAGTTCGTGGATACTTCTGAGTGAATAGTGAGGTTTTCTTCAAGATTGGCAGGTGATTTGCTGAAGTCATAAATCAATTTCAATATCTGTACAAAAAATGTTGGCTAAAAATAGATTGTACGAAAAATGTTAATAAAATACGTAATTTCATTAATTTTATGTTATACCGTAAAGTTGTATTATATTTAACAATATTCATCTGAACATGTATTTTGTGCATTTTTGCATCATCCTCCATGTTCTCATTCGTACATAAAAATCTGCTCTCTAATGATCATTATATTTTCGATATTTTATGTTACCTCTATATGTGATACGTACTTTTGCATCTTTTACTCTTCTGAAATTCTGCCATAATACTGTTGTCGTTGTATAACATTGCATCTCCATAAAAATCGAGGACTTCCCGGTTGTTGCTTGTTTTGCCAACTTCTTAGCGACTTATTTGTTCTCCTTGCTACCCATTAAATTTCGAGGTTTCGCCACGAAATCATCAACCCTCTTCCACATCCTTATATACTTGCGTGCTCTCAAAGTATACAATTAGACGATCATACGCGGAAACGTGTCAAGGCTGCCTTGTAAAAGGTTCGCACACGGAACAAGCCCCTCTGCTGCGTCTAATGACCAGCTACGTCGACTTTGTGTATTTCCACGAACGCTAATGCATTAGTTTGCTCGGCAAATATTTAGAAGAGATTCGCGATCACGTCGATCTCGATTGCCGTTTCCGCCTTTTTGACGCTGGTCACTCGATCGAGCTCGAGATTTATAGCCGCCAAGCGAATTGCGTGTTTGTAAAGGAAATATCGATGCAACGTTGTTAACGATCGTTGTTTACTATTGGGCTTTGTAGTGCATTAGCTTTTCATCGTCTCTCTTTGTTTTTCTATCTCTCTATTGTTTTAGCTTGTTTCATCGAGTCGAGTATACTATCGGTTAAAAGATTTAGGTGTTATATATGATACCCCTAAGGCTATGCGCGCACTAGCGACAAAATTGTCGCTTTAGCTGTTATACGTATATGGCGTTATGGGAATAAAAAGAAATTGAACTTTTGATTGATGTGAACGAGAGCATAGCGCCATATATGTATAACAGCTAAAGTGACAGTTTTGTCGGTAGTGCGCGCATGGCCTAAGGAGAAATACTGGATTGCCATGAAATATAGAGAAATAGCTCCAATAGGAAAGAAAGTTACCTTTGAAAATATTAGATTTATAGATCTACCTTAAGACTTAAATGGATAGCGAATCAAATTAAGTTTCAATAGGAATTACGTGGATTTGCTTATTTATGAGTTTACTTGAATCGGTAGTTTAAAAGATAAATTTCTTCGTATCATTGTTTACCTATCGACTTGATTAATATATAATATATAAAAAATGGCGCATCAATCGATTTCTTATCACAACTTACGATGATTATATTATAGATTAACCATGATTTTCTCTGCACGTGATTTGTTTTATTACAACGATGCAAGTAAAAGAAATATTTTTTGTTAATTAATTATTATTAAATGAATATTTATTCGGTAAGATGTTTGTACCAGATAAGTTTAATACCTAGTCGAGCAATTAACGAGCTAATGTATTTTCAGGTGCAGCTCCCCTTTTCCTTTGATTTTCATGAAAGATAAGATGTTACAATACTCAGACCCTTATAAAATTACAGCGTTACGTTTCCAACGTGTCGCATTGTACATAGTTTGTTCCACTGAATTTAGTATGCGAATAAAGAAAGTGGCTGCTTTAGTAAAATACGCGAAAATATAATTATTTTATTATATAAAGCATGGTTCGAAAATTCTCTTTTTAGGAACTGAACGATACTTTTAGAAAGTTTGATTCTGTTAAACAAAATATTTTCAAAAAATAAGAAACATTTGCGGAAAAGATTTTCAATTAATTAGATATAATCGAAGCGACGCAACATATCTATCAGTAGCAGCGAAGGTCTTAAACAACAAAGATCTATTGTTAAATTATTCGCTTAAATCTTTAAACTTTATAAAAATTCATCATGTCATTTTACAATCACTTCTATTCATTTCGTGCATCTTACTGAATCTTCGAAGCAATACTACCAATTTCTACCTTCGATCGATATATTGGACCTTGTTTACGAAATCCGTCATAGAAGTTGCAATTTCATGTGTTCTCCGAGTATCCTATCTAGTATTGTATCGTTTATATATATATATATATATATATACATAAGTATACTCGTATATATGTATATACATAAGTATACTTCATCTTTCTTCATATTGGAGAATGCTTTATTTTCCAATACTCAGGTCTTTTAAAGATGATAGGAGCTCCAACTTATAAAATTGCATTTTAAGTAAATAAGCAATGCTTATTGCAATTCATAATTGTTATAATATTTATAAAAATGTTATTGATATAAATTATTTTATTATTGTATATTATTGTAAATATTATTATTATTGTAAAATATCATGTTTTAATAATATCTATTAGATCATTATTTACATATGAATTATACTTAAACGTTCCATGTTTCTGAATATAAATTTTGAAACTTGTCATAGAAGAAAAATGTTCAGATGTTTCGTTGGCAACCAACTTCAGTAAAAGTCTGTGACGTACGAATGCTATTTAACTGACACGCCTAGTAATTACCATTCATTAAACTTGAATCCTTTTATCAATTTCATTGATTGAAGGGGAACTATCCATATCAATCAATTCTTCCAGCACTGTACTCGATAAGTGACTCTTTCCCTCAGATTAAATTTTCAAATTACCCTTTCTAAAGACGATATTTTTAATTCCGCTCTCAATTGCAGCTCTGATATATGAAATTTTGTTGCAAACTCAAACAGCTCGCGAACAGCTAATTTTAACTTTAACCCACGTAATTAAAAAAAAGTTACGGGATAAGGATTTATTGTTCCGCTATAAAATCTACACTGACCTGTTCCCGCTATACTCGTGTTACAAGATATGAAAATTTTCAAATATCTAAAATGAATTGAAAGAAACATTTATCGCTGTCTATTATAATTTTGGAGATATAATTTTGTAATTGTTTGTATTTAATAAATTATTATTTAAACGTTCTTTCCTATCATAAGCAAATGAACTTACTTGGTTACAAGAAATTAAGTATCTCAGTTGCTTCAACGATGTACAATTTTAATACGCTCACGTCCCACGGCTTTCAAGCAAACACAACATCCTTAATAATAGTGCAGACATGAAAATCCATACCACTCGATTTATTCCGTGCTTCCCAGCAATTCGTCCAATAAAGTCTGCATCAAGGAAGTCTAAGGCACGTCGTAATAATATATCGTAGTAATATATTCGAATATATAAGAAATTTCATAAAATTATGAAAACAAATGGCAATCTGTTATCTCTTTCTTAAAATTATTTTTAATAGAACTTTTGTTCCATGATATCGTCCCACCCTTTATATTTCACGTCAGTATACCCTTTCTTCATTGCTCCAGTAAGAACAACTTTGCGATAAAACGGAGGTTCTGAATGTGCCTCAGTTTCGAAATGAAGTTCCACCACTGTCAATAACAGTGTTATGCTTCGAAAGGGAACACGCTGTAGACCGTAGCAAACGTGTCAAGGTCGCATTGAAGAATCTACGAAGACTATGAAGAGTCTGTTCGTTCGATTGCTTTAGCCAGGTGCATTGATTCCATTCGAATACGCGCCATGATCACGATCGTTGACTCGGTGCCAGGTCCACGTTTTTTTTTGTTTTTATTATTTAATTTTTATTTTACAATTTGTCCAGCTGGACATTTGGTAAATTTGTCTACGTTGACCGGCTATTTCGTATAAAAACTAACACGTTCCATCAGTTATATTATGGAGAAATGAACAAACGTTTGCGCATAGAAACACGAGTTTACTCGTGATCGGTCAAAAATGTGGCGACGTCATTAAGATTTCGTATCGGTGACGCTTCAGAATTCGGTATTTTTATATTTTTATGCATCTACTGATGCAATGGATATGAATATATATGATTTCACTGTGATAGATGGGAATTTCCAATACAATGGATATATATGTCTTTCTAAAGATGTAATCCAAGGATAAAATTCTATTTTCTACAATTCGTTTACAAGCCGTATTCATATCATACGTATACTAAATATGTATACTAAACCAGAGATTTATAGCTTTATTCACATTACTATTCATAAGTAGCATTATGGTCGATTTTTAGTAACAATACTATCAGTTAAATCAGTCAGTTAAATCTGAGCAAAGGATACAAACACGAATAAACGATACGTTAATAATAATTAGAAGAAATATTACTACCTTTTCATAAATTTAACACAATGTAAATTTGAATTATTAAAAAACATTAAGAAACATTAAGAAATATTAAGAAACGCTAATAACGATATATTGTATTATTTACACACACTATTTATCGTGAGCGCACAGCCATCCACAGTTCTGTCATTAGAAACACAAATCTTCCAAGTCTTACATTTTCATCTTAAATGTCATCATACATAACATTGCTGTTAATATTTATTTCCCATTAAAAGTTAAAAGTACATATTTGTTCTACCTAGTAACAAAAATGCAGATCTTGCAAAGTCTCAATAGCATCGTATTACTCGTTTACATCAAGCCTAAATCAAGTCAGTAAGTCACAGAGGGGAAGGAGCTACCCTGCTGACTCCCAGTGTCCTTATCTGAACGTGCCAGGTTCGATGGAACTGGGACATGCAACGGAATCGATACATCAAGTCGTTGTCCAGTTTCAATTCGGCATTCGAATCGATAGCAGTGATCAGGTCGAGAGAATCGGTTCTTAAAGTCGTTTAGAGACCACGGACCAACCGAATACGTGAACGAGAACGTCCGTGCATGGAACACGAACAGACGCGTGCTTCCAGCATAATCAAACGTGGCGGTATAACTTAGATTCTTCGCCGCTCTATGATCTGTTTCCAAGATTCGGGTTTTTCTTTCATACAATTAGATGCAGAAAAATGTTCGTTAATTCTCGATGATGATATACAGGGTGGTTGGTAACTGGTGGTACAAGCGGAAAGGGAGTGATTCTACGCGAAAAAAGAAGTCGAAAATATAGAATAAAATTTTTTTTTTTTATTTTTCCATGGAGACAACGATCTACAGTGAGATTCGTTATAACGTACCGCACGCGTACCGAGCGAAAATTCAAAGTTGATTTTCTCGAAAACAAAACCTCAAACGAAAAATTTTTATTCTATATTTTCGACTTCCTTTTTCGCGTAGAATCACCCCATTTCCGCTTGTACCACCAGTTACCAACCATCCTGTATACAAAGGAATAAGATAACCTCACTTTTTTAATTGCAATCATGAAAATATGAATTTGCAGAAAAATTTGCTGTCTAATAACGATACATTTACAAAGGTAAAAATGTTCAACATCAATAGCATTAATATTATTACCTGTTAAACTGCAATAGCTACTTGTCGTAATCGCTTACATCTATGCGTTTAGAAAATATCCAATCACAAGAGTCAGAGTCACGATCAGAATACAGGCTATATATGCGACGAAATGAACGCACAAACTATAAATAAATTGCCTTAGCCATAATCTTTCGATTCTTATACAGTTCTCATTATCATCGCCATCGTGATCTTCTTCCTTCTCATCCTTCCTTCCATCCTCGAGTCTGCTATCTACGGTGAAATAGACTTAAACTACTTTCTCGATAGTTTAGGCAAGTTATGTTTCCTATCTGTTTCGTGAAACGAATAGGAACAGAACTTTGTAAAACAGATCTTTTCCGTAGTCGTCAATTCCCCCCCCCCTAATTTCGATAATACTCTTTTCGAGTAAAAACCACCTGTAATTATTCTTGTACTGTTAATCACCGATAATCGATGCTTCTTTTCTCCATCTTTCTTTTGTTTCTAAACTTTCTTTTTCATTGCTTTTTTATCTGTTTCAGTTGTAAAAATTTACATTGTATAACATTAAATTGTATAACATTGTATAACATTAAATATATTCGTTGATAACGTTGAAGTTTCGTAAAAAAAAAGTAAACTTGAGAAGAAAGTATTTTCACTAATACATGCACTTCTTGAAATAGTATCATTCTGTCCTGAAAAGTCTTTTCATACAACAAAAAACAAGACAGATATTTTGGACGATACCAATTAGCTAGCCCACCCTGTATATCTGGTATAAGCTTATCACGAAATATCTTTCGTTCAAATAAAAAATTCGATCAAAATTATAACAATGACCTGACGTTGGACTCTCGCCAAACGAAACTTTTCGTTTCTTTCCAGCGGCGCTACTTTTAAGCTTCTCCTCTTCTCGTTTGGTTCCTTTATCCGTGATGCTTTCTCTCGCGTCTCCTTCTGTAACATAGTTACGACAATTTTATTAATCTGACGCTTCTGCTTTTTATTACGTTAAGAATCGGTGGCGGACAAAACTAAAGAGTTCTTCCTGTTTCTCTTTCTTGTATTAAAAGCAAAATTCGTTATAGGGAAACTGTAAAATATCAGCAGATTTTTCTGAACGAACAAACAAAATGTTTTTCTGCGGACATTTTTGAAAAGACGTTTCCTTGGGTCATTTCATTCTTTTATTTTTCACGGAAGATAAAAGCTTGTGTAGCAAATACAACCTTTGCCTATCTTCAGTAAAATAAAAGTATACTTTAATGTTTGTAATTTTTGTTCCATATTTTGCAATCTTTTTCGACAGTACATTCATCATACTGCGATGATGTAGGAAAATAGTTGATATTTGGTAATAATCAACGATATCCAAAGATTTGTTTGCTAATTTGTTCAAACGTATATAAAATATTTGTGGATGACAAATATAAATCGAAATTTACAGTTTAAACTTCAATATTCGTTATTTAGAATTTTCATGTATCAAATGATTATTATTAATTTTTCTCCATGCTCGAAAGAAACTTTCGTGTGTTTATCGGTAATAAAGCAACAAGTGGCTATTGAAAACAGAAAAATGAATTTCATTGGCTCGGGATGCACATTCCTCATCAATTTTTCTTGACCTTCTTATGAAAATTATGTTTGTTAAATTTCATTTAGTATTTACATTTTAAATAATATTCGAGACATTCTAGTTTACAAAATATATTTCAGAAGAGGTTGTTGTTTAAAACAACACCCAAATTAAAAACTTTCCAAATTAATATCAAGTGATAAATTTATTTTAGAACCTCTTCGATTTACACTGATATCGCATCAAATTATTTTGAATTTCCAAACACGAAAAAGAAATAATATCTATCCTGCACCACTTTACAAAATCTTTAATTCGATATATGCCAAACGATTCCTATCTCCAGCTATCTCATAGAGCGAAATAAGAACAGTGACTCATCACACCCATTGTCCACCATCTATCCATTATCCACCACCAAACAAGATCAACTTATGTATTCAAGATACACACGTAAATCCAACCATGTTGTACAATTTACAAAATCGTAATCTTCCAAAATATCAGATATACATTGATTTTTACCTTCGACATTATTGCTTCCAACGCTTGTCCTCCTTTCTCTCTCTTCATTATCTTCGACTCTTGGGTTGTCAGTCGCATTCTCGTTAGCCTCGCCCTCGCCTTCGCTTCTCTCAGCTGCGCCAGAGTAATAAGTTACAGGGGCTACGTCCGATTACGAGTCACTTAATCGCCGTGAAATATCGAAAATCGTTACATCCCACCCTTGATATGCTCATCCTATTTCAGGAATTACGTTTCTCCCTTCCCCTTGATAAAACTCCAATTATAATTTCGTGCTGCTTCGATTAAGGTATTCCATTTTTTAATATTTTTATTTTTTCCTTTCCTTTATACTCGAGAATCCGGTTTTATCGGAATCAAACGATATCCAACAGAGAGACCCTTTTTAACTCATCTTAGTTCGTTAAGCGCAATCTTAGGGGTCGAGGAACGCGAAAGGGTCGGGAACCGGACCAACTAACGTTCACGGATATTCTGAAAGTTTTATTTTCTTTCGTCGCCTCGCGAATAGCAGTTTTAACCCGTGCATACGAGCGCGAAGAGTGGATTTAGTGCTTTTGATTTAGACGGTCTTTTGTCTGATGAACTAGGCGAAATTGTACGTGCCCGTAGCATAGTTACGAATGGTATACAGTTTTTTGCAATTTATCGCGTTGAATTTGAAAGTGAATTTGTTCGTTTTATTCTGTGGTTTAAGCTTCCAAAGTTTAGATTTCGTATCTTTTGTACGATTCTCGGAATAATAAGTAATATTGTCGAAGAAGACATTTCTAGTAGCTTTGGATGAAGATAAAGTATTTGCACGAATTATCATAAGAAATCAGATTATTAAAAAAAATAGATGTAGACTTTGATGTACGTTTATAAATTTAATAAATTTCACGATGGCAGAAGCGTTCTTAATGATTCTTGCTTTTTTTTTTACAAAAATGTCTTTTATAGTTATAAATATAATACCTACGTTGTATATATCAAATATTTCACTTTCTATTGTTGCGTAGAAAACGGTGTGTATTCTTAGGAGGAGACGAGGTCTTTGTTTAAAAATAAAAATAGCGACTCGAAATCTTAGACTATTAAGACATTTGTAGAATTTGTATGATAACAGCAGTTTTACTTTTCACAGGCGATAAATATGCTTCTCTTTTAATGTTTCTACGATGTTTATGCGACGCCTAAAAGCGTCTCGTGCTTACTTTGAGTTTATAGATCATATATTTTCTAGTATTTATATCTTAACGTATAATATCATTTTAGTTTTACCTCGTGCAAAAGTTGAAATTTCTGTCTTATCTGATAATAGTCAAATATTTTCTCGTTCTCCCACAAACTCTCTGTTAAATTTTAATGCCTTTAGGACCTATATGTACTGTCGATCAATTGCCACCGATGGGGTTCAAGAAAATATATGAGACCGTACGCATTTGATCGTGGCGATCAAGGAAGTGCGTTGAAACCGACGAACGTGTTCACACGACAAGCAATTTTTTTGCAGACCAGACATAATTTTATACATAGTCGACCAGTTGGCAGAGGTCTCATATTCTTATCCGTGCCTGTTATCGATACCTTTATTACGCCTAATAGTTCGTCGAATGATTTAGTCGACATTCTTGTCAAGTTGAAGAATTTATTTTCTTATTTTCTAACGTTGTTAAAATGTATGGCGAACGTTCTTTTTATACGGCGTTCTTGTAATAAGGCATGCGACAAATATTTTCTTTCCTTCTTTATTTTTTTAAAGCTACTTTATAATTATAACGGTTTTCTCTATATCCATTCTGTTCGACGATCTCTATTATACTGACAACTTTCTAGTCATTTACCGAATGTCCAGCTGGACAACTTGTAAAGTACAAATTAAATAATAATAACAAAAAAAAAACTTTTTAGTTGCCGAATTTGGTCGACGAATCTGGTGTCCGCACCGGCGTCTAGTCCACAGCACGTACGGGCTTCCTAATGTAAGTAATTGTAAAATATACGATTTATTTGGGTGAATTGTACCCCACGGTTATCATCTGGAATTCCCAATCCATTATAATGAATGTTTCTATTATAAAAACGCTCATAAAGCAATGTACACGTAAAGCGTATACACGTATACGTTATTATTTGGTCCGTTTACGATGTTTATACGACAACTTATCTGCTTTATGGCTGCTTTATTATACTTATACGGTCGATATAAACTTTGCATATGATTTAACTATTTCCAAAACAGACATTTCGGACCCGATTTCACAATTATTCTATGTCATCTTGCTCCGTAAGAAGACTAAGGAGAAAACACACCACTGATCTCATTAAAGAAATAAAATAGACAAACTCGAAGATAGTATCTTGCTAGTAGTAGCCATCCACATGTTAATTAGCAATAAAGCTAGAAAAATTTGCCGAATGTCCAGCTGGACAAATTGTAAAGTACAAATTGAATAAAAAAAAAAAATCTTGCTCCGTGTAGAGCGTAGCCTTTCTATTTCATGAACGACTTTGTCCTGCTAACACGGAATTAATAATACAATTTATGTTCAATAGACAACTTGCGCGTGTTTATTCTTTTCCTGAAAAACTTCCTTTTATAGATCAATTTTGATCCTGTGTATGAAACCTTTCACAAATGGGAAAAATTCTTTGAACCTCCGATAAGTTTTTATATTGGCACATTTTGAGCTACTTTTTTAATATGGCTAGTTTACTATCATAGTAACTGTAGTTTTATTATTCTAGGGTTATAAATGTAATAAAACTATATACTGTTAAATCGTTTGAAAGGTCCGTGACGTTTCTGGTAAGAGATAGTATATTCTTCTTGTATTTTTTTTTTATTATTTAATTTGTACTTTACAACTTGTCCAGCTGGACATTTGGTAAATTTTTCTAACATAATTGACTTGTATTTGGTTGAACTGAGAAAGATATAGTGAAGGGAAATGTAAGATTCTAAAGGAAATTAAACAGAAATACTGAAGATTAAAAAGGCTTTGGATATTTAAAAAAATTAGATTTAAACATTAGATTCAGCTAGAATCAAACATACGATAAACACTTATTATTCAAGTTATACTACCACGTCAGAATAATTTACTTATAATTCTCAATGAGAATTGATTGTAAAATTTTTTTTTAAATGTTAAGTCTTGTATATCAATGAAGACCGGATAACATTTTTTTCGAATGTAACTATGCACACATTTCTCTATGTATTCTTTATATTATTTCATATATACTGATGTGTTTTATATGTTTTCTTATACTTTTCTATGTAGAATAAAAAAGTCGCATAAAATGTATGAAATATACATAAATCTGTTAACAGTAGGAATAACTTTCGGATCTTTAAAACGCGCCAAATTCTTAAACAAACACGTGTCTCGCACGATATACGTCATTTGAAATCGTTTCATTGTATCTAATAAAATCTTCCATCCTATCTGCCATCATTTTAAATCTATGACCTGTCCTATTTGCGTGAAACATTCTGTATATTATCAAAATCCATTATACTTCCATCGCTTCGACTCAACATCATTTGGATAAGAGTCTCCTGAAAATGTCTTTCGCGATATTCAGACGACGGAACTCGGTAACAAATGCGATACACGTGCGGAGTAGTAGGTCACTTAAGAGGATCAGCTAGAGGATCCTACTTTAGCCTACCTTCCTAGAGTTCTGTTATATTATATAGTCTAAGTCAAATATAGTTAATTTCCAAGCGGTCTACGTAGAGGAACTCGTGTTGATTGTCAGGTGTCCTAGGCATTTGCTGTTTAGATAAAAGCTTATCGAGACGACAAATTTTATGGGCAAACTAATGGAACTTGAAGTTCAATTGTTATCACACATTATATCAAAGATTACGACATAATCATATTTTCCATGCGGTCATAAACTTTTTCATAGGAAGACATTTTTAGATCGTATACTTGTACGGTTGGAATATAAAAATAAAAAGAGAAAGATTTTCTATATTACTATGTACCAAGTATGTGTTCCTGTACGTATTAGGTACACTATGTAGCAACTTATATATAACAATATATGTCGAAGATGAAAGGACATCGGCGCCTTTCTTTTGGAATGTTTGGGAAGTTCCCCAATACTTTAGTCCAGACTTTTTATTATAACTGTACTTAAGTAATAAAACTGAGAAATAGTTGTTTATGATTTAATCTGAGTATGGGTGCCCGAGATTTATGACAGTGGGATTGGGCTCGAAGTGACATACCTGGTCGCTGACGATTACGGGAGGGATGTGTACCTAACAGAGGTATGGACTAATTAAATAGCTCTCCTTAAAAACAAAGATTGACCCGAGGAGTACAGAGAGGTACGGAGAGGAGTCTATAAGAGCAGTTTCACTTGGACTAAACAAACACTCACCACACTAAAGAAATAAATCAATCAAATTCGAAGATGGTATCTCACTGGGGGTAGCTATCCACATGTTATATTATTATACCACTAAGCTATAATATTTTACCAAATGTCCTACTGGACAAATTGTAAAATGTAAATAAATAAATAAAAAAAAAAAAACTTGGACTGAGATTCAGTCAGATAAGTTCTACTTGTACTGTGGACAAGTATGTTGAGTCACACCAAAATCGTGGATCAAATCGCATTCGTCATCCCGTTGACCGTGGATTCGTTATCGAACCTAAATTCATTGTCATCGACATCTCGATTATCCAATCGCCGCTATTACTCGTTAAACTCTGTAATAATCACATTTATATCACTAAATATCATTTATAGTACATAACAACGATGGCCAATTCACGTGAAGATTCGTTATACGTATCTAACTCCAATGATAACCCGACATATATATGTCGGAGATGAAAGGACATCGAAGCCTCCCCCTGGAACTTCGGGATAATCCCCTAACATTGTAAGTTAGAGTCTACTATAGCTGTAATTAAACAATCGTAGTTATTCAATCCGATTGTAATTGTTCGAAACTAGTGACAGTGAGCTTTGGCTCGAGGCGACAGTCTGTCGCCCAACGTAGCCGCGGTCAAGGGATGAACGTTTTTTTTTTTCATTTATTTGTTAAAATTACAATCAATTCTCGCGTTGAGAATGGGGATGAACGTGTCACGTAATTTTTGGGGTTAGTTGATGAAAATAAAAAGTAGCTGAGTCGTAACATGACTATCGTCTTTATTTCACAGCACAGGTTTACATAGATTGGAGAGATGTTCACTGTTCGGTAGTTTTATCTATTTTTCTCCAGGTGTTTTCGTCTTATTACGGAGGAAAGCTCGGTATGGGTGCGCCCTTTTTAATTAACAACACGGGTTGGCTGTTCGCACCTTCCGTTAGGAAGAGTGAGGGTAACGATCCACGATGCCAATTGGTTATAAGTCATGAAGATAGGAAGAGAAAGCCTTCGTCCAGCTCGGCTAGTAGGTAATATTGTTTATGGGAAAAACCAGCCTTTTCGTTAGTCGAGTATTGGGTTTTTCCCATTAAGTAACTACCTGCTTTCCCGTAATTAGTAAGGACGTATAACAACCTAAGGGCTGTTTCAAGGACCATCCATAAAGAGATAGCAGAAATAATAAACTTAAAAAGTTTAGGTTTATGGTGGGTCCTTGGGGTAATTGAGGGTACGGACTGAAGACCTGCATACATCCTGCCTCTAATATGAAGCGACGTTACAAACGCTTCGTCTAACAAAGGCATGGAGTAATTTTATAGCTCTCCAAAAAAAAAAAAAAAGGAAATAACTGCAACCCTCGACAGTAAACAATCCAACGGTCTGCGTCCCGTAGCTTGCCACATGCAGACTCTATTCTGCGAGTAATATGATTGCCAGATGTCGATGCGTCTCCGCAGTACATGTGGTGCAGCTAACCCGAGGGCCCGTCATAAATCTTAAGATTTAGCTCACTAAAGTCCTTCAAATAGACAAACAGTCCTTGTCCCAACTACGAGACAATAGAGGACACCTATTTTTCAACGAACGACGTCTCCCACTAGCAACTTTCCCTCGAGGGCGACTAGCATCTGTTTCTAACCACCGATTGACCAATTAGCAGCAACGCCAATTTCCCTTACTTTCAGAACGAAGGCTATCCTCGACGAATCCGATGGTCTCGTGTCCTTAGACACACCCCATCATAGTTTTCCTCTGTGGCATCATCGGGACGGAAACTCACTCTCTCGCTTGCGATCTCATCGACGAAAAGAATCCGACTTAGAGTACGTACACCTACTATTCCGTTGGCCGCGCATTCGTTAGTGAACCTAAGATCATTGTCACTAGTGTCGCGAATGTGTGACCACCGTGGGTTTGCGTCAACTTTATAACCTCTTTATTTGTGTCAATAAAAGTCACTTCCGTGCTGTAAGAAGCTGGATAGCTTCAGTGAAGAATCATTACCTATCCCAAGCCCTCACCGTGATAGCGACTCGAGCTCGGACTCGGATCGTGACTCGACATATATATATATGTCGGAGATGAAAGAACATCGGGATTTCCCGTCTGGAATGTTAGGAAAAACCCCAATACCCTAGTCCAGACTTTTAGTATAGTTACACTTAAGTAATAAAAATAAGAAATAGTTTTAATGTTCCAATCTGGTCTCATGACGATGGGTTCGGGCTCGAAGTGACATAGAGGGTCACTGGACGTAGCCACGGTCACGGGAGAGACGTGTACCTGACAGAGGTATGGAATGATTATATGGCTCTCCTTAAAAACAAAGATTGACCCGAGAAGTGGGGACAGGAATATATAAGGGCAGTTTCATTTGGATTACGAGTCAGTTAGTTAGTTAGTCGTTGGACGAATTGCTGATTGAGTTATCGAGAAAGTTACCCGAATCGAGTATTACGTTGATACTTGTTCTCCCGTGGATTCGTTATCGAACCTGAATTCGTTGACACCATCATCTCGACCATCCTATCGCCGCTGTTACTCATAGCCTCTTGTAGTGTCCACATTTGTACCAATAAACATTAGCTACATCCGCGATGGTAAAGTAAGTAAAGGTTCATAGAACGCCCCAAAATGCCAACCTGACTCCGACATATATGACAGGCGATTCAATAGCAAGATATTGTTGCGATAAAAATATTCGTACGTTATTTAGTATCATTAAGTAATGTTCTGTGTTACAGTTAATATTTTATGGGTTTTCCTTTTTAACAAATAACCGCCTGCAATTAATTGGGCACGGATAGTACTAAGTTCTTAGCAATTTTTGTCTCGGCTAAACCGTAATATTTTACATTACTATCCACTAATTACTCAATTACTTGACACGACAAATCAGATCCGCAGGCTAAAAAGACATTACCCTTTAGATTTAAACATTAGATTCAGCTAGAATCAAACATACGATAAACACTTATTATTCACGTTATAGTACCATGCCAATGAGAATTCATTGTAAACTACTTCAAAAACAAAAAAAAAAAATCACTAAAGTACGGTACAGAGTTAAATATATTTAAATATATAGAAGATATAGGAAATATTGATTTCCTTAATTCTATGTTCTAAAAGTGCACAAATACATTACTTCTGTACTGTAAAACTGTACAATACTTCATCCCCCACCACATACAACGACCCGTGAAAGTATCTGGACACTTATAGAAACATTTGCATAATTTGCCTTTGTCTTTGCCAACTATTTCATAAGTGCTTTCGATAAAGTAATACTTTCAGTAAGCGTCAGCATGTAAAGCGAACCTGATGTTCCTCTGAAATATTCATCAGCGAAATAACTGATAACTCTCCTCGTGATTCCCTGAATAGTCCAAGACATCCTAGCCCGAGAATCCCTTTTAAAATTTTCTGAAAAAATTGTGGAAGATGAAAGAATAATCCTTAAAACGCGTACCCGCAGACAAGCAGAAAAGGGGGAAAACTGCTTACAACATGGTCGGATGTCTGGCGTAGGGCTGATCCGTCATATCAAGATCGACCAGACGGTTTGTCTCGATAATGGACGAAGGAGAAAAGTCTGTAAAAAGGGGTGGAAGCACGATATGCGGAAAACTGGGAAGGAGGTCGCGAGTAACGTGATTTGTCGTCGTGAGCTGAGGTTACTTTCACCGTGACAGGACCTCC
Organism: Bombus vancouverensis nearcticus; assembly: GCF_051014615.1. Lineage (NCBI taxonomy): Eukaryota > Metazoa > Arthropoda > Insecta > Hymenoptera > Apidae > Bombus > Bombus vancouverensis. The sequence continues at coordinate 9,129,831 of NC_134913.1, read as the reverse complement.
GTTCGATTTTCCTCGCTATCGCATGTCGATCGGCACTACGATCGATACGAGCTGCCGCAAAGGCTCGTAACACCGTGTATACGGTCGAGCAGTTTTAACCTTGAGCTCGTTTTTCTCGCGACACTGTCGAGCGACATCCTTTTCATTCAGTACGCTTATGGCGAACGATTTCATCGCCATAATTTATTTTCCAAAAGATACGAACGTTTCTCCATTCCGACGGATTGCTCGTGGAATTGTCAGTTGACTGTCAGATTTTTCGTACAGCGTCGTACATATTTTTCGCATGATGAAATTTGGAAATTGAAGAAATTTGTTTCATTATTATTTAATTTGTATTTTACAATTTGTCCAGTTGGACATTTGGCAAATTTTTTTTAACGAAGAAATTTGGCAACGTGGAAAGATAAGGCGAATGAATAAATATGATTTGTCGAATTAGAGAAACGAAGGGGGAAAAGAACGAGACACCTCGTAGTTCTTTTAATATGGTTGGCTTTTCGGATTCAATTTTATTTTTGGGGACATACTATTGCCGATTAGTATGGGGTCAAAATAACGTGTAAAACGCTAATAATGCTCAATTGTCTTAAAGTCTTAGTTTAAAGCGAGAGTCTTAAAGTTAAAATTTGCATTTTTCGATTATACGAGTCGAAAACTATCGTAATATATATATATATATATATATATATATATATATATAAAAACAATAGTTTTACGTTCGTTAAAGTAAAAGCGTTTTTTGTGTCACGTATTATCGCGAACATGTTTTTAGCGCCTTTATAAGAATTTATACTGAGCTTTCAAAGCTGCGGAACATTTTGGCTGGAAGAAAATCATCATAAACTTCGTTGAGCGTATATAAGACTTCATATAGGCTACAGCTACAGCAATTTTTTCCGGCTCATATATGTGTTTATAGGCCAAGAGAATAAATCTGGCTTGATGCATATAAGCGTCCATAAAATTGAAAAGGTTAATTGCGATCCCTACTGGATGCAATTTTGCGTGTAGTATTTTAACATCAATGTGGTCTTAGTAACATGGAATTATGTAACACCGTAGCTAAACATTTTTTCATATTACGCAGGCAAACTGAATCGTTTATATCCAAGTTTAATTTTTTCACGTTCCTAGACCATCAAAAAATTTGGAAAAATTCCAGCAAACTTATCAATGTCTGTATTATATTACATAAACGTTTATATCAAATGCTTGACATCGTTTTTCAATGACAATAAAAATTTGCAGGAAATTCAAGGATAAAATTTTGCTTATTCTAATATATTTACAAGGGGAAATGTATATTAGTTACTGAAATCAGGCGAATTTTTATAAAAAAATTGTTGAAAAATTGTCAAATTGCCAGCATAAACAAAATCTGAGCTTGGTTGAGTTGTGAAATAAGCTTTCAAAAGCTTTATCCCGCGTAAACTTGTCTTTTATTTTTATTTGGAAGTAGTTTACAATCAATTCTCATTGAGAATAATAAGTAAATTTTCTGGCGTGGTACTATAACGTGAATAATAAGTGATTATCGTATGTTTGATTCTAGCTGAATCTAATGCGTAAACTTGTTATATGACATGAGCGCGAAAAGCTAAATATTATGTTAAATATTGCCTGGAATTATTCATATTAGAAGTGTAGGTGTGCTTCTTTCTCGTATGCTTTCCGATGAATAGAGCTGTGCCCAGAAATAAATTTATCAACCCTTTCTTCTCCGTCACAAATATTCCGATATTCTGTCTGATTCGCTCGCTGTAAAATGTACACCGAGTTTGGATTGTGCAACATCCACGGAAATGCTCTACCGTAGCTGAACCACGCCGTTCTCGGAACGACATTGGGAAACTGTTTCGCAGTTGGAAAGTGCGAACGTATTCGTTAACATTCCAACTATTCTAATGATCTTGGCTCTCAGCGTCTTTCCCCCAATCGTTTTCAACGTTCAGAAATTGCTTTCGTGCTTGTCTTTGGGATGAGTGCTTCGTTACTATTCGCATTGAATTCCATCCTGATGTATCAACTTTATACGAAATGGTAAACGCAAATGGAGCAAATCACGGGTCTTTCCTGATTTTAATTAGAAAATGATGTCGTCGGTGGAATGGTTCAAGGGCGACTACGTTTTTAAGATATTTCTTTCATAAATGCATCGATGTATGTATATTTCAACATTATGTTATTTCTCTTTTTATATGTATTTTAATTTTTTTTATCAAATTTTCTTATTATCTTCGATAAAAGAATGCTAAGGGTAAAATTGTTAAAAAATGATTCATTTGCGGAACATCTTAAGTATCTGAGGTGGTTTAAGGTGTAAGTGAACAAAGATGAAGGTTCAACAAAAAAGTTTATTTAACAGTCAACAATCAACAATCAACAATCAACGATCAACGATCAATGATCAACAATCAACAATCACGCTTCTCCAATGTGTTCGCTTCGCTGTTACGCTAGACCCTTCGCACTTCGTTGTTACGCTACATCCTTCGCACTTCGCTGTTCGAAACGGAATGAATCTTTTGTTCAAAACCAAACGGATTCTTTTTTTTTGTTGCCCCTCGATATCCCCACTACACACGCGTTTGTTACATGTCCGCGACCGTTGCCGCGTATGCATTCTTCCGAATATTCGGCGGAAGAACCGTAGGGATATTGATGGTAGATTAGGCATGTCGGGCTTACGCTTTGATGGTATAGCGCTTTGTGTTGCGAAGCCGTCGGAGCTCCGTCGTCGAATATCGCTACATATTAAAGGGGGGTTGAAATTTATGCAGCCGTTTTTTATTTTTTTAGTAACAGGATTCCAGCGATATATATGTCGGAGATGAAAGAACACCGGAGCCTTTGGAATTTTGGATAATCCCGCAACATTGTAACCTAGAGTCTACTATAGCTGTAATTGAACAATTGTAGTTATTCAATCCGATTGTAATTGTTCGAGAGTTGTGATAATGAGCTTGGGCTCGAGGCGACAGTCAGTCGCCGAACGTAGCCGTGGTCACGGGATGAACGCTTTGTCTAACAAAGGTATGGAGTAATTCTATAGCTCTCCTTAAAAGAAATATTCGTGGCGACAGGCGACAGTAAACATTCCAACGGTCTGCGTCCCGTAGCTCGCCACATGCAGACTCTATTCTGCGAGTAAGATGATTGCCAGATGTCGATGCGTCTCCGCAGTACATGTTCGGCTAGCTCGAGGGCCCGTTATAAATCTTAAGATTTAGCTCACTAAAGTCCTTCAAACAGACAAACAGTCCTTGTCCCAACTACGAGACAATAGAGGACACCTATTTTTCAACGAACGACGTCTCCCACTAGCAACTTTCCCTCGAGGGCGACTAGCATCTGTTTCTAACCACCGATTGACCAATTAGCAGCAACGCCAATTTCCCTTACTTTCAGAACGAAGGCTATCCTCGACGAATCCGATGGTCTCGTGTCCTTAGACACACCCCATCATAGTTTTCCTCTGTGGCATCATCGGGACGGAAACTCACTCTCTCGCTTGCGATCTCATCGACGAAAAGAATCCGACTTACGAGTACGTACACCACTATTCCGTTGGCCGCGCATTCGTTAGTGAACCTAAGATCATTGTTATTAGCTTCTCGAGTATCTAATTACCACGGTTACTTGTCCAGTTCTATGATAATCGTATTTGCACTAGTCGATGTCTTCTTTATTGCATAACGACAACGTGTAACGCAAACGAAGATTCGTTTCACGCCCCTAACCCTAATTCTAATGTAAACCCGACATATATATGTCGGAGATGAAAGGAAAGCCGAAGCCTTTCCTTGGAAATTTTGGGAACATCCTCTAGTACCTTAGCCTAGATTTTATTATAGTTGTAATTGCTTAAGATTTGTAATAAGCGAGATTGGGTTCGAGGTGACAATCGGTCGCTGAACGTAGCCACGGTCACGGGATGGATGTTTTATCTAACGGAGGTCTGGAGTGGTTGTATGTGTTTTCCGAGAAATGTGGTTGTGGCGGCATGCGGCCTCGAGAGCGGGCCGAGCCACGTGTGATGTTGCCTCGGAGGTGCCGATGCAATGGGACATACATTGTATTAGTAATCAAAACTCCAGGCAGAAACTGCCTAGCAACGGCGTTTGGAACTTTCTCGATGCTTCCAACGAGTGTGCCTAGCAACGGCGTTTGGAACCTTCTCGATGCTTCCAAACGGGTATAGAAAACAAAATGCAATCGTACAGGGAGAAAAATCTCCACGAGGCTGGCATTCTTGCGATTGCCTTGGAGAGTGATACATCGAGCATTTTCGACGATCGCATTTGCGTCTAAGTTAGTTTCGCTTAGTAAGGAGTTATCCCGGTGACCGTGGATTCGTTTGAACTCAAACATTGCTAATAGTATTATTTAATTTAATTATTCGTAGATCGTATTATTCATTAGGCTTAGTGTTTGTTAGACTTATTATTAGTTGTACTTATTATTTGTTAAGCTTAGTGATAGACCTGTATATACGTGTAAATAAAATCTCGGCTTTGTGAAACGATGGCTAGTCCACATGAAGAGTCGTCGCGCGCCCAAAATTCGAATCGTGATCCGACATATATATGTATCGTGGAAAAATCCTTAGGAAAATCCCGATGAATTATAGGTAGAAAACAATGAAAGTGTGACACCAATTACCTCTCAGAGAAGAGACATCGACTCCCGACTGTCGAACGCCAACGCCGCGACGCATCTTAGTCCCCATCAGAGATAAGGCCTCAACCCCGACTTTCGGACTCCTTGGAATCCACACCAAACCCTCCAACATCCCCAAGCCAGGGTGTATATAAGCCGAGACTTCACCCAGCCCGGGGAGTTCTCGTTCTAGTTGCTGTTCTTGTACAACACCCCTTTCTCTGTTCAACGTTATTCTACTGTAAGTGCCAAAGTCATAATAAAGTTCGATAAAAGAGAATTAATAGTTGGGCTACGACTCAGCTTTCTTTTCTCTCGCAACCCAAGTATCCATTTTACGTGACAAAAGCACTGACGGGCCGGAAATGATGGGAAATTCCGATGGGCTATATGTATGTCCGTGGCCCTTTAGGACATTTAGGGCATTAGGACATAGGACATTGGGACATGTGCGTTGTAGGAGTACTGAAAACTGGTAAAAAAAAGGACGTCTTGGTGAAGAGAGTGGTCAGTTGTCAATAGTCGTAGTAGGAATTACGAATGAGTTGCGACTAGTTGCAGCTACGAGTAAGCTGCGAGTAGTTGCGGGTTAATCGTTGCTCATGAGTTGTGAGTTAGTTGTAAGTTCAGTAGTTGAACAAATTTAGTGATACCAGCGGTCAAGGAAGAAAACGCAAAAAATACAAGGAAAAAACGACAACATATCCAAACCTACACGACATAGTACCACGCCAAAATAATTTACGTATAATTCCAAATAAGAATTGATTGTAAAATTCTTCCAAATAAAAAAAAGTAAATATCCAAATCAGCTGGTTGCAGAAGCGAGCAAAACTCTCATAGAAAGAAGACTAAAAAGAAAACACCCCATTGAGCTCACTAAAGAAATAAAATAGTCAAACTCGAAGATGGCATCCCGCTGGGGGTAGCCATCTACATGTTATTTTTTTTTATTTAGTTGTTTACATTCACAATTTGTCCGATTTGGACATTTGGTAGAAACATGTTATTTAGCAATTAAGTTAGAAAAATTTATCAAATGTTCAGCTGGACAAATTGTAAAGTACAAATTAAATAAAAAAAAATTTAGTTGTCTTTAGTTGTATCACATTACTACATCAAGTTCTAATTAAATAGTCATAGTTCTCTGTTTAAATCACTGTAAATAAGTACATCCATCTAAAGAGAGGTGTCGTATAACATTTTTTCATTAGCAGACAGCACTGTAGAAAATAAAAATCGAATCCGTAGCAAACATGTTAACGTGTATAAAAAAAAGTTTATTTTGGACATCTTATCGTAAAATACAATGGATCGCCGGAAATTATTGATTTTGATGGTTATATTCATTCGTAATGTAGGTTAATAATTCTAATGTAGAAATTTCATGCAGCATATTCCGCAAATATTTAGCGTAAGAAATAAGTTTAATCCAAAGGATTTGGTGAGATGAAAGGATGTCGATGGTATCCCCAAGGCGAAGTTTGATCGCCTCCTGAGGCAGCGGAACTTTAACCGGAGAAAATTAACCGAGATAACTTTCCTAACTTCCATGCGAAGATCTTTCTATCTAAGTATATCTGTCGGCCTGACGAGTGAATCGAAGTGAAAGTGTAATTAACAGGGAAAACAGCGCTTTAAAGAGAAACATTGTCGTATATTTTTATATATTTATATATTTTCCTCTCGCTTACGTAATTAAGAAGTTAAAAAAGATGAAAAAGTTAGAAGCGCTAGATTAATTTATTATTTTTGCTTTCAAAGCTATTGTAAAGTAAATTGCCAATAAATCTACTTTTGTAGTGTTTTTTGCCATTTACTTTTCCCTGGAAATTTGTAAGTTTATAGCCAGCGAGCAATAAATGACGTAATTGGCAAGATTTAAAAGAATGCATTTCTATTGAAACTCAGCTCTTCGATTTACCTATTGAATTGTGCTAATATTAAAACGTGTACGTAAAACATGCTAAGAATATTGAAGATATTACGTTGCTCCTAGAAACCAATAAATTGTAACAGATATTGAAAATTGTACTAATATGGAAAAAAGAAAAATATCTTTGTTATGTTATTTGTATCGATAACAGAAAATAGATCTTCTCTGTACGTTTTATTGGAATAATGTTGTTAATGAGCTAGGAAGTGCTAAAGCTCGTAATCAAGCTAAGCTTTCTCGTTAGTGACAAAAATCCTCTTCAATCTACTTCGTAACAACGTCGACTAGCAACGGTGTAGAATTTAATTGAGGAGTAACTGGATACTTTTGCAGGAGACCGAGATTTCGCTAAGAGATAACTCTTGTAGTCAACTCTTGAAAACACTTTCACCACACTGTTTGAGATCTAACAATTTTTTTTTATTTAATTTGTACTTTACAATTTGTCCAGCTGGACATTCGGTAAATTTTTCTATCTTTATTGCTAATTAACATGTGGATGGCTACCCACAGCGGGATACCATCTTCGGGTTTGTCTATCTAACAATTTTGACAAAAAAAAAGCAAACATTTACAAAACTTCCGACTAATTTTTTTTAGAAGTCCTATACACAAACTTATTGAAAAAATAATTAACACGATATGAGATATTTATTTTATTATCTTTCTCCATCCATACTCTGCATATGTTTATGGATATATATAAACCTTATTTCTAACTTATAATCCATTGCAACTAATACAATATACAATACAATATGTAATATAAGATAATTAAAAAAAAAGACGTGAAAAATTCAAGATAGAAGTTGAGAAAATCTGATATCTTCGGGATTATCATCGAACTATTTCCTCGCACTTAAAAGTATCTTTGCATCTCACCCCTTAATCGCCATCTAATATCCCTAATTTTACCACCATCTGTATCGCTGTCTAATCTAGATCAAAGAACGCGTTCGTGCGAATTACCGAGTCACCGGCTATGCGAGCAGGTTGTGTGATTCGTGTGGCCTTGAGGTGTCTGGCTCGAACGAACGGACCTTGAAAAATTCACTTAGGGGAGGCGGAGAAAAATAATCTTCGGGATTTATCGAGCGGACAAGGGACAGGGACGATGGACGAAATTCTGATTTGCATCCCTCCAAGGACGAACGTGTCAAATTGCAATCGTTTCGCGTTCAATGGCGCGCGTGCCTCAAGGTTGCATCATCGAAACGCCACAGCTTTAACCGTATCGAAAGACATTTCTATTGGAAACCGCAGAGCGCGTCTGTAGTTGGCATTCGTTTCTGTTAAAAACGTTTGTCCCTTTGTCCTGGACAAAAAAAAAAGGAAAAGAAATACGTGTCCAGTTCGGTTGAAAGAAACACAAGCAATCGATTTCTTGTAAAAATAGATTCTAAAATTCGAAAAACCTGCTCGTGGAAGATGACCGATAACATTTTTGTTGGAGATTCTGCTATTCTTTTTTTAATGTCAATTGGGAAGAAAACATAACAAAGTAATTGGTTTGTGATGCAAGTAACTTTTAAAAACCGGTTTGTTTAATTTTTATATAGGAATGGAATGGAAAGATACGCGCAAGCGTTCATCACCAATTTTGGTGAAACTTTTAGAGGAAGTAGAGTTTGAAAAAATATTTGATCCACTTTGATTGATGAATTTTGATGACGTTTATACGTAAATGAGTTAGCAAGTATCTTAGAAAATTAGACACTATAATATAATATTGCAATATTTTTTTCTTTTCTTTTAAATTATTTAATTTGTACTTTACAATTTGTCCAGCTGGACATTTGGTAAATATATTGCAATATAACGATGGAAAGACACTTGGACAGAGAAAAAGAAACTCGACTGGCCTTTACGCTTTTTCTAATTCACTAATGATGTCCAAGTGCGTCGTTGCAAACGAGCAATAACGAGCATTCGGAGGGGTTGAGGGAATCATAAGAATAGACGAGCGAATAGTGGTATCCGCTAGTGAGAAATAAAAATCTTGATCGTGTTTCCTTACTATGAATTATGACAGCAATAACTTTCGTGTCTTTGTGAGATCATAAGACGAAGTAATGTGGTGGAATTTTTGAAAATTTATTATGTTTGTTCATACGTTGTTCCTGTTGTTTTTAGTTAATTTATAGCTTAATATACTTCGAGTATCATTGATTGATTTTACAATTTTGATGCGAGTAAGGTTGTAACCTAGAGATATACATCGGAAAGGTTTTGAAACGGAAAACGTGCCAAGCGGAACAGAAGTAAAAATGATTTTGACACTTGGACAATTATAGCGAGGGTAGGAGATCTTGGCTAGCCGAGGCTACTTCTCCACGACTGCAAATCACGCCACAAATAACCCACTTTTACGATCACGCCATATGCTTCAATTCTTTGCTATTTGTCCCATTTGTCTTTACCGTTCGCTAGTAAATATAGTCTTCTATCTCCTATCGTTAAAGTTATTATTTCATTTGCTTGAAATATTCAAGTACCTATGAAAAACATTCCCCTCTAATTTATGATCTATAAAGTGCAGAAAAGTAGGAGAGAAATAGAGAAGGAGAGCTTGAAAGTAAACGATCCAAATTGAGATAACTTTTAATTGTACTATTTTACAATTATCGTACCATCTAATTCATCGATGAACAAATTTTTATCTTTAAATTAAATGCAATTTTTAATTATCAAAAAAGAGTGTTCAGAAAAGACCCTCCTTAGGCAGATTGAACTACTTTTTACTTTTCTGTGCTTTCACAAAATCGAACAAAAATTTCGGACACTTATCAATATCCGTTTTATATTTGACATAGCAACTACGCGTTATGTCAAAAGTGTTTGAAACGTTTTCCGATAAAAATATTTTGTCATAGAAAAAAAATCATGAATCGTTCCGTAAAAGGCTATAAATGCAAATATTTCTTCTACTCTTTGCACACATAGAAGAAAATCAATTTTCGTAAGTGCACAGTCATACGAGCAAGCGGGGGAAAGCGGAACGAAGAAGCTGGTAGGTCGATTTGTTTCGAGAAGATTCTAAACGTTTATGATAGCTCGTTACGCGTCATTGCTCGAGAGCCTCCCTCATCGAACGGAAACGAGCGGAATCGAGCGTGGGCACCGATTCGCGTAAAATGTAAAACTCTCAATGCGGCAATTCGCGCACGTTTTTAGTCGGAAAGTCTTTCGCTCCATTAAAAGTGAAAATATAGCCCGTAGAGAGCTACCCCATTGGTGGTTGTTACCGAACTGCCATAACGATAATAGTTTTACGATTGTTTAGGTCTCTCCTTAGGCGTGCTCGTTGTTTTCCCCCTTGTTCGTAATCGTTTGATAGTTTTCAAAAGTAGTCTGATAGCGTTTCGTCACACAGTTCGACGAATATCGAAAAGTTCGATCAGGCCTTCCACGTCGATACAATGTTTCCAGTCCCCAGATTTTCCAATGAAGCCGCGTAAAAGCTGTAAGACGAATTCCATTAACACACCATTTGGTTTATGGAGAATATATATACACTGCCATTCAAAAGTATTAGGAAAATCATTACGAAAAATTGTCACATTTTAATTGGGAGTTAGGTATATATATATATAATGTAATAATATAATATACATATATTTAATATGAATTATTATGAAATATTTTTCATCAAACACTTTTGATATAACGCGTGGTTGATCTTAGTTCTTACCACATTCAAGTCGATAGCATACGTCATACATAATCTAAAAGTATCTACATATGTACGTGTAATTTACCAAATGTCTAGCTGGATAAATTATAAAGTACAAATTAAATAATAACAGAAAAAAAATATGTACGTGTTGAGGAGTGCATATAGGTTCTTTACACAATCCAAAACACAAAAACCTCAACTGTTATGTACTCTGTTTATTTCTTAATATTATGGCAAGTGATTAATTTCGAGTGTAACTTTCATATAAAGAATTATCAAAATATGGCTCTTATTATATCTGCATGAAAATACATATCAATATTTATTTCCTATTTAATTCCTAACCAGTATGATGGTCTCATCTTTTTATCATCACATACACAGGGCATGTATTTATGAGTTAACGGTCATCCTCTTTTCTTTTATCAAGAAGCTTTAAATATTGCTATTTGATTATTTAGTAAGATCAATGTATTTTTGCTCGTTTCATTAGAAAGTAAGGAAGCATCTTTATTTCTCCATCCAGAAATATCGACCTAAAGAGGTTTGCTAATTTTACGTTGGAATATTTTGATGATATTCTCGCGATATATCATTCGTTGAATATTTACGGAGACCAAATATATCGAATAAGGTGAATAATTCGTGGTGGTATGAGGTATCGTGGCTTAGGCTTTTCCCTATCAAAGACTCGTTCTATTATTTACGCAGTCAGCCGTAGTGGCGATGGTGAGAGAACATATTGTAATAAGCGATTCGACCAGTGTGCACCTGGCCGAGAAACGACATTAATTAAAATCTATTAACAACGCCAATGTATGGTAGCTGACGTGCAATATATATGTCGGATGAGGATAGAGATTAATGTTGTGGGCGTCAAATGAATCTTCACGGGAATTAGCCATTGATGCGGTACAACACAGGTGTAATATGGCCCTTCGCACGGCATTTGAAGCAAATTACCTTGGACGGTGTAGCTGATCGGCTTTCTTCCTGGCGTCGTGTATTCCCCTGCTTTTCGCTCCGCATCCTCTTGCGGCACTCCCTCGCTTTATACCCGAAGACCGCACAGTGCACTTGGACCGGAGGTCTGATGGCCTGCTTCTTTTAGTTCCGGGGTCCGCTGGTGGATTTTCTGGCGAAGATGTCGGCTCCTCCTCGTAACAGAAGAGTCTCATTTCGTTCCGAAATTGGTCCTCCCTCTTGATGTCACTCGTGAGAGTCAATCGTTTAAAACGTTGATCGCGCAAACTTGATAGGTAGAGAGCGATGGCGTTAAGTATTTCGTCCCTCGTAGAATGTCGCCACCTCGTCTTCAGGAGGGAACGGATACGACCGCAATACGCCCCTGGGGATTCGTTCTTCCCCCGTGGTTCCCTGGATACCTTTATTAACGACGAGGACGTTGTCTCTTGGCCACCGAAATGCGCAACGAATCGTTCCTTAACAGTTGACCAGGTAATCTCTTCGTCTTCCATCGTTTGCGTAAGCCAATGTGCTGCAGAACCCTTTAAAGTCCACGCGACTGGATCGGCGCCTGCGACTTGGGGGTTAAAACGTGGTAGTGATAATTTCTCAGGTTTTACACTCGGTACTTGCTCTCTCGGCTGAGTTAACCGGTCCACGACCCTCAAGAGTTGTTCCATTGTTATAAATGGCCCTGATCCCACTTCTGATGTCGGATGAGCACAGGGATTAAGGTTGTGGGCGTCAAATGAATCTTCACGCGAATTAGCCATTGATGCGGTACAACACAGGTGTAGTTTATTACAATAATGGGATTGTTACAGTTCTGACAATTAATCACGGCGATTAGGCACTCGCGACACTAGTGACAATGGCCTCAGGTTCGATAACGAATCCGCGGTCAACGGGATGATAGATGAACGTTCTCACAAAATCTAAGTCTGACTCTTTGTTAGCAAAACGTGAAATAATCACTGATCGTAAAGACGTTACTCTTTAGTCGATGAGATCGCGAGAGAGAATGACTTTCCACATAATAATGCCACAGAGGGAAAACTATATGGGGTGTGTCTAAGGACACGAGATCCTCGGATTCGTCGAGGAAATCAAAATTTACAATCAATTCTCGCATTGGGAATAACTAAATCTTAAGATTTATGACGGGCCCTCAGGCTAGCTGAACATGTATTGCGGAGACGCATCGACATCTGGCAATCATCTTACTCGAAGAATAGGGTCTGCGTGTGGCGAGCTACGGGACAGAGACCATTGGAATGTTTACTGTCGAGTGTTACAACTATTCCCTTTTTAAGGGGAACTATACTATCACTCCATAACTTTGTTAGACAAAGCGTTCATCCCGTGACCGCGGTCTCGTTCAGCGACTGGTTGTCGCCGCGAGCCCAAGCTCACTATCACATGTTTCGAACAATTACAATCGGACTAGATTTTTTTTTTTTATTTATTAATATTTCCAATCAATTCTCGCATTGAGAATTTTCAGTAATTTTTTCTGGCGTGGCGCAGTGACATGGCTAATTATTTATAATAAGTTAATACTTATTATAGATAAGTATAATTTATAAGTAGGTGGATGACTACAATTGTTTAATTACAGCTATGGTAGAATCTAGATTACAATGTTACGGGATTTTCCCAAAATTTCCAAGGCTCCGGTGCTCTTTCATCTCCGACATATAATAGTCCATCCGACGGTGTATGTATCGAAACTTGAGACCGATCGATCTCCCTCTCTCTCTAATTCATCTCGCGGGACGGCGAGGATTAATTTCAAAACTCGACCGTGTCCTTTATTTCCTGAGTTTTCTCATTTTTGTTTCATCGTACGTCGCGCGAAGAAGATCTCATGCAAGAGAAGTAACGAATGGGGTGTAAAAGTAAGAAGGATAGGAAAGTTGATAAAATATCGTTATCGCACATGATGAGTCGAGAGGACTTGGGAAAGACTTAATTTTTACGATTCTTTTTATTAATTGGATATTGTAATATCAGTGAAGATTAACTGTTTCTACTTTGAGAGATGCGCTGAAACATAATCTTTCTCGCAGAATGCGTAAGCTCGTCCCCAGCTATTTTTCTTCACTTTATTATCATGTTACATTTACCGAATGTCCAGCTGGACAAATTGTAAAGTACAAATTAAATAATTAGAAAAAGAAGCTATATTATCATTGTCTGAGAAAGCAGATGTTGGATTTACTTGTTACGAAAGAAACATAAAATTATATATGCTACTGACCAAACATTTTTTTTATTATTATTTAATTTATACTTTACAGCTGGACATTTGGTAAATAGACCAAACATTTGTTTCATTTTTTCAATTGCAATTCTACACTCCTGTTAATTTTTCTATTAATTTCAGATTAATATCTATATATCTAATCTCTCTCTATATATATGTATATATATATGTATAAATATCTATAATATATCTAATGTCTCAATAATATCTGTAAGTATCAATAATAATTCTCTTTAGTTCGATAAATTTTTAAAATTTTTTAATCTATTTTCTAATCCTCTATGAAATCTTTATTTTAATACGAAAAATGATTGAAAAATGATTGACGTCACTTTTTAATAATCAGCATAGGACTAGTAGAATTAACAAAACTAAATGGCAATAATTTTGTGTCTAAACTTATCAAAAATACAGATTTTAATTTTCTACCAGTTGCAATAAAGTATTAACTAGAGACATAAGAGAAAAAATTCAAATAAGACTTCTTTATCGTTGCTCGTATAATTAATACGATCCACGATATAACGAGGTCGTAAATTAGAGCATCGAGTAGCAGCACCAACAGACCGTGTCTAAGAGTTTGTAGACTGTATTTGTACATTGTATTCTGTTTTAATTTCATTGGAGTTACATAATTTACATAATGGATTATTTCTTTTTATATAACTCAAATACCTTGTGTATTTAAATCAATCAAATTCGAAGATGGTATCCCACTGGGGGTAGCCATCCACATGTTATAATACTATATCACTAAGCTATAATATTTTACCAAATGTCCTACTGGACAAATTGTAAAATGTAAATAAAAAAAAAAAAAAAAAAACCTTGTGTATTTGATTGTTCAATGCAACTTGTCTGTAGTCATAATTACACAATATTCGAATATAAAAATAAATTTTTATTTTAGTATATAAAAAAACATACAAAAATTTTGTATTAAAAATTTCTTGTCAACAGCTCTAACTAAGATTTCGGAAAGTACAATTACATGCCTATATCCTATCAATTCCCTACTTGTTTCGAAATCTAAAGTTTAATTACTTTGACTTTTACGATCTTGTTATGTCAAAACTTGTATTTCACCATTGACGTGGTATTACTTGAGCGATAAAAATGATTGGGACCTTTCCACGTACAATTTTCAGAATTTCCTTAACTTTACTCACAACTTTAGTTAAGAAAGTTTATCGCGTTAATACACAGCAGATATGACTTCAAACCTTCAAGCACTAGAACTTTCAAAAGCTTCCTCCACGATTATATAATAATAGTTTTATCCGCTTCATCGACAACAATGAATTTAAGCAAGATTCCAGCTTTCAGCTTTTGAACTTTCGCTTGCTGAGAGGAGCTTGTGACGCTCGACGATCCAGGAATTAGAATTTCTGCTCGTATCAAGTTTCTTCATTCGTCTTCAACTTTTATTTTTCTAGAAGTACCGTAGGCTATAGACTCAAAGAAAATCAGTCGATTCTATCTCTTCTTCGTCCTTTTTCTTATTAATTGAACAATTTATATCATTTGTACCAAGTACAAAATTTCTTCCAAAACAGCTCATATCAAACGAACCCACCAATTTCAGGGATACCTTTATTTCCTCGACGATGTAACGATAATTGAAAAAAACATCCTCCAGTTCCAGTCCATTAATCTCCCACGGTTTCTCCCTTTTATTCACAAGTTATCCCCTACTTTAATATCTACATGAAAGACGCATCGGCTGATAGGAAAAATCCTCTGATGGAAAATTTTATTCGCAGATCATGCGTCTTTCTTTCTTTTCGATTTTCCTCTTCCTTATAACGTCGTATTTCGAAATGAACGAGAAGGAAAGTCACGAATCGATTCACTTGTCTGAAATAAAATCCCGGGAATCGATCAGAGCTGAATCGAACAGGATGAAATAGACACGGTGACAAGGCGAGGAGATAAAGGAAATAAAGACGCGCGATGATCCGAATAAATCTCAATAGAAGTTTATTCATGAAACAAATTCAACCTGTATTTCGTGGTAACTTCATCCTCGAAAAGGCTATTACGCAATTAAGCCGTCGTTTTTTATTCATAACTCCATTAAACGAGTCTGGGAAAAAGTCCAGAAAAAATTTTTTGAAAAATGAACCATAACTTTCATATGCTTGAAAAGAATGGAGGTAAAAAAATTGTTATTCACGAAAATTACGCAGATTTATTAAAGGAAATTTAAATTTGAAGAATAATATAAATAACGATGAGGATGATTCGTTCGAAATTGGCTAACAATGTTCCGATAATCGTGAAACAGTAATGAATAAATGTGTATAGAATAGATGATGGCTTTTCTGTTAATATTCTCTTTTTTTGTATTCTCAACAGAGACGATGAGTGAAAACTGTAAACGTCACGCATTCGATACTCCGATGAAAGGACACAATGGAACTGAGATTATGTCTTTATTTTGGGCACAATGGTGAGCGAAAAATCGGATAGTTTATGAGTAAATTGAGACAGAAAAAGAAATATCGTGATTATTATGGAAATACAAATGGAAAAGTTTGTTACTTTCTGCTAGTTTCTTTTTAATAGCGAATGATTTTTTATTTATTTTATTTTTATATTATAAACATGAAAAAGATATTTATATTCATATTACAAATCCGTTTAATTTATTTGCTTTTTTTTTTAAATAACACATAATAACGGAGCCTACGGAGAAATAAAAAAAATGATTAATTTTGATATGACGAAGATAAGCACAATATTTAATGTTGATGTTATAAATTGCTTTCTTCTGCTTATTTGCTTCTAGTAACAAATAATATTGAACTTCTGTTTGAAAAAATGAAAAAGATATTTAATATTTACGTTATAAAGATAGATATTTCCGATTGAGCTGTGGGTATTTGTTTAACGATACGCTGCATCGACGTAAAGAATGGAGGAAAAGTTGATTTTACTCGCGCGCTTTTCTATAGAAAAATTTTTTGATTCACGCGAAACGAAACAAATTTGTTATCCGTGATTCTACGGTTTCGCAGTAAAGGGATAGAAATTATTATACTAGTAGGATGCTGCATACTCACTTAAAAAGCTTTGTAAATAAAATATCTCAACATTTTTTCGTCGGACCCGTTTCATATTTAATTTCGACGAAATTGCAGCTTGTTTATTGAACGATGTACAAGAGCGATTATTTGATGTGTAACCGAGAATCTTCGTAACGTAACGAACACGGATATGAAATTTTAAATACAAAAATTTCACTCGCTCACATTTTCATATAATAAACCAATCGATAACGATTCCTAAATGTTATTACTACAGTAGGAATTTAATTATTCGATTATTCATACAAAATAAAGGAAGATAAATATATTTTTTCACGAGGGCCATTCCCTTTTCCGTTAATTGATATTCTACAATTGGTATTCTGATAATCGAGCTTCTGCTGGATTAATTTTGATTGTTATTAAAGGAAACACGGGAAACATTGATCATCATTAATATTCCCATAATGAGTCTCAAATTGTCCTTATGGAGGCGACAAATGATTGCTGCATTCTCAGAAAGATGTCCAGCTGGACAAATAGTAAAATACTAATTAAATAAATAAAAAAAGAAATTCTCAGAGTGGGTAACTGGCACAAAAGTGAAAGATGAAACGATTAATGAATCAATAAATATAACTCACATGTTTCACGTTAATTAACAGGCAATATTAGCGATAAAAGTGACAAGTTAATAATCTATTAATAAGCTAATTAATATAACAACAAAAGGCAAAAGTGCAGCGATTAAACATACTCAACTGATAGGAATACATAAATAACAGATGAAATGTCATTTATATGTATTTTGTACTGTGAAAATTCAATACAGTAAATATTGATTTTCTAATATTGACAAAAATAAAGATATAGTCAATATAGGAACTGGATGATAAGATATGACATGTGAACGTATGTATCTACACCAGTGACTATTCGAACACTCCTAGAAACTAGGAACCTTTTATGCATATATTATACAAAACATTTTGAAATTTCATTAGCACCATAATAGTCAAACTCGAAGATGGTATCCTGTTGTGGGTAGCCATCCACATGTTATTTAGTACTTAAGTTAGAAAAATTTACCAAATGTACAGCTGGACAAATTGTAAAGTACAAATTAAATAATAAAAAAAAAAGAAAAAAATTAGCATCATAACGGTTAGCTTCATTACATTGGCAAAATTCCGAATGAATCTGGCAATGTATATGGGAGTTATATGTACAAGATATTTATTAGAAGCACATCTTGCAAAGATTTGTTTTTTCTTTTTTCTTTATTTTAAAGTTGTATTCAACTTCCAGAGTTATTAGCGATTATTTGTTGGTTAAAATCATGCAAATGTTATTCTTGTCCTTGCTAAGGGCTACAGTACTCTAAAGATCTGTTTGCAATAAACGTCTTGTAACTTCTGTACTCTTTCGGACTGGTTTCAAATTCTACCATTATAGTTTATTTTTTTTTTTTATTATTTAATTTGTACTTTACAATTTGACCAGCTGGACATTCGGTAAATTTCCATTATAGTTGTGTTTGGTACTCATTACAGTGCCGAAGAAATCTGAAAAACTCTCGTGTAATGCACGTAACGTATCCATAAAATAATTCTGTGGCAGATGTTTGAATACTCTGGTGAACCACTGTATATGGAAATTCAATCGTTAGGTGGTGGATTTTATTTCTCCTCAAAAAAGATTATGTATTGACGTCCACAAAGATAAGTGGAGTTTTCTTATTACCTGGCAATTTGCCTTTCTGATTTGATAACTTTCGGTCATTTGTTATTGGAGGAGCAACGTCACGAAATCGGCCAAAAGGTTACCAGGTCGAATACGTTTGATACGCGCTTAAATATTCCTCTGCCAATTCAATAAAAGTAAATTTAATCGACGAGCTATATTAATTGAACTGGCTTATTTCTTATGTAATCCATTTCCACCCTGATGGTTTTGTTCTAACAATCGCAATTATCGATACTTTTATTCAGATTTATAGTTTCTTCTCTTATTTTTTTCTCTTTCATTGTTTCGTTAAACATTAAACAAACGAAGCAAATAAAACGCCGAGCGAACGAACCGTGTCAACTCGATAACCGGATGGAATTTTTACGAAACGTTAGAAGCAATTTACCAAATGTCCAGCTAGACAAATTGTAAAGTACAAATTAAATAATAAAAAAAGAAAAAAAGGAGAAAAAACGTTAGAAGGATGATTTATACTAATTGAGCTGTTAGTTGAACTTCACATGCGAGCATGCGACGTGAATAATTCTAGCTCATAAATAATTTTCAATTCGTCGTTATCTATTTCTAATCAGTCCATATTTGTATTGTTAATTATAAACTTTGTTCGGATTTGAGTTTTTCTTTGCGTGTTCATGTACAAGATTGGTTGTCAATATACTGGATTTTAAAACTGCTCCTCTATAATTTCAATTCTTTTTTAACTTCATTTTTAATTAAAAATGGGCTAAGGACAGGAGGACATGAGAAAAGTTAATTTTTTTAATTTATATGTAGACAGAGAGTAACCTTCAATCCTTCCGTGCTCCAGAGTATCAATTTCATGTACTTTCTTTCAAGGAATCAATCGCGAAGCTATTGTAAAAGGTTTGTTCCTTAGAAGTTGTAAATCGTTAAAGTTCAAACGTTATTTCACCAGCGAAGAGTTCGATGGAAGAAAAAGGATTTTAATAAAAAAAGATATATATATAATACTGATAAGTCTTCCTTCATATATATTATAGGAAGACTTATCAGTTTCTTTTTCCTGTTGAAACATGCTATTTCTCTCTCTTGTAGCGATTAAAAGCAAAAATAAAAAGTACGTGGGTTGTAACAAATTCAACGCCATATGAACAGAAATTTGTACGGAGATAAAAAGCGTCGGTTTTCGCGAGAGCTGTTATTGATAAGGCTTGTCATCGAGGACAGTTCATTTAAAATTTTTCTCGTTACCACATCACCACGTATAACAAATTATTCGCGATCAATCGTAATATGTTTTCAGTTAAACAAAAACATGTTAACAATTTTTGTGCTTCTTTCATTTATACTTATATTTTATTTTATTAAAACAAATCTTCAAGCACTTAATTACACGTTACATGTTATAATACACGTTAAATGCTAACGATGATTTTTCACTCACAGAAATGTACCGTCTATCTGCTATCGAGAGAAAATTACTTTTACCAAGTTGTTAGAATATTCGTTTCACCAACGATTTCCGTGTCGATTTAATTAAAATTTCCGGATTCCACGGTAATTGCGCACCGTGTCGACCCTGCGGTTACATCCATTGTATTCTTTTGCTTACGTCGATGTACGTACATATACAGATATAGGTCAGCTGTAGATCTATGTAAAAATAGACACGGTTACAGTTTTTTTTCAGTAAAGATAGAGAAAATGAAGAAAAGTGAAAAACCTGGTTAAATGTTAACGCTGGTATTACAGACATATAGCATAAATTTTAATTTGTAGTGATCATAGCTGGAAGAATTTATTTTCGCTAATATGCTGAAAATTCTGTTTCGATTTCAATAAAAACATCTATACACAAAAGCATCTATATATTTTTCACCATCGTAAGAAAAGAAATTCTAAAAGCTTTGCTATTTCTATCTAAAATAAAATATAAGATAACTAGATACAATGGACGTAGGTAAGTGATCTGACCAATTTTTCTTTGAAGATACTCTGAAATAGCATAAAAGTCAATGCTCCTACTTCGACTATTGAATATCGACTATTGAATAATATCGGCTGATATAGAGAAAGAGAGAGAAAAGAGCTATCATCGTTCATTTTATTATGCTTCCTTTTCTTGTTTTGCTCTGTCCTTTTACGCGCATCCGTCTTTGTGTGTCAGTTATGTAATGCTTCCACCGCGTTTTCTTTAATACCTTATAATTCTACACATTTATTTACTCGTATTTTCCTCTCTGATTTGTAATACAAATTTATTACGTACATATTTTTATATAGAAAATATCGATATACAGTTGAAATTACTGTTTACGTATAAACAAGAATATTCTTAATTTTTTTGTCAGGAAACTTTTTTCCTTTCAAGCAAAATAAAATAAATTCAAAATGAAATGGAAACCATCTTAAATGTGTGGGTGTATATACTATGAACATTTTCTTAATATATTGGTCCATCGCAAATGTCACGGTCATAAACTTTTTATGGAAATCAATATTTACACGTTATGACAGTGCGTGTTAGAATACTGATATCTGAGAGTGCTAAGTTTAAAATAAATAAAATAAATATTTTAAATCTGAGAACGTGAGTGTAAAAGTACTACGTTGTCTGTCTTTGTTTCTCATACATACGATAAGTTTCTTTTTTATTACTTAATTTGTACTTTACAATTTGTCCAGCTGGACATACTGTGAATTTTCGATAAATTGTACAAAATTAAAGTTGAAATATCCTTTTGATCAATCTTTGATCTTTTCTTTATTTAATTTATACCTTACAATTTGTCCTAATGCATATTCGGTAAATTTTTCTAGCTTTATTGGTAATTAACATGTGGCTGGCTACCCCCAGCGGGATACCATCTTTGAATTTGTCTATTTTATTTCTTTAGTGAAGTCAGTGGGGTGTTTTCCCTTTAGTCTTCCTTTTATGAGAGTTTTGCTCGTTTCAGCAGCCAACCGGTTTGGATGGTAAATCTTTGATCTGATCAATGGTCAAAGAAGAAATCGACAGATATAAAAAAAAAAAAAAAAAATACAAGGGAAAAATGGCAACGCATCCAAACCAGTTGGCTGCTAAAACGAGCAAACCCCATATAAAAAAAGACTGAAAAGAAAACATCCCACTGACCTCACTAAAAAAATAAATTTTTTTTTTATTTAGTTGTTTACATTCACAATTTGTCCGATTTGGACATTTGGTAGAATTTAAAGAAATAAAATAGACAAACTAAAAGATGGTATCCCGCTGGGGGTAGCCATCCACATGTTATTTAGCAATAAAGATAGAAAAATTCACCGAATATCCATTAGGACAAATTGTAAAATACAAATTAAATAAGTAAATGAAAAAAAAGAAACTGATCTAAGTGCCTTAATACCTTTTTTTACAGAGAATACACAGATCTATAGCTTGTCCCGTACAGTGTAGACGTAGTTTAGACATATACCAAACATCATTGGTTACAAAAAAAGAGAACAGAAGAAGGAAAACAAAATACAAAGGTAGAGAAAAAACAGATTTCCCATAGAAAATAGTATTCATTGCCTGGCAAAACGACACATGCCATATCCTCGATTCAGAATCTGTCACGCATCTTTCCAAGAATGTGTCATTGAGAAGCCCACTCAAAAACACATAGTGGGCAGTAGTTGTTTCGCAGCAGGATGTCTGTCTAGAGAACACAGTCCATTGAGTTTACCAAAGGCACAATTTAGCCTGGCAAACGTTGTACGTGTCGCGATTGCCTCTTAAGAATATTAGGACGAAAGTTTTCCATTTTGTAGCAACTAGCGTGGTGTAATTTAAGCACAGTTACTTAGCTTGCGGTATAGTATTCCATTCTAAGCTCGCCGGGACTCGGAAGTGGTAATATTTCACCGTTGTTGGCACAACGTGACCGTTTTAACGCGACAAAATTTCGACGAGCAAGAGAGTCACCAAAGAGATTTCACGTGGTCGGAATGCGGACTTTAAATGGCTACTTAAGAGGATGTTCGTTCGAACAATTCCAACGCTTCTCGGCTCCATTACCCTCTCTATCTCATCGCTCGTCACTTCCAGCAAGATTATTCCCTCTTTTTTCCTATCTTCAGCAGTTTTATTCGTCCTTTTTTTACAACGATACGTTAATGGTTTGAATTTCCCCGGCTAATTACATTGCTCGATGAAACCGGAGGATCGCGATTAGAATGCATGGCCACGTGTGAACAATGGTTTTTACCGCAAGTAAAATTAAAGGATGTGAAATACCTACTTGCGAATACATACTCGTACGATTTTTGTCCTCGTTTCTGTTGCACCCTAATTTACACGCTATAATCGGTTTACTTTATCCCATAATGTTCATTGTATACATACAAAATGTCGTATAATACGTAGTATAATTGAATGGACTTGATCGACAGGCATGATACCTACTGTTACGTCCAATGACTCTCTACACTAACCAGGCCCCACACCGCGGGCAAGATTTTTTTTTTTTTTTATTTATTTGTTGAAATTACAATCAATTCTCGCGTTGAGAATTTTCAGTAATTTTTCTGGCGTGGCGCAGTGACATGGCTGTTTATTTACAATAAGTTAATACTTATTATAGATAGGTATAATTTATAAGTATTATAAGTAAGTGCAAATGCTTAATTTGGATAATTAAATGAATCTAACGTTTAGGTCTAGCGGGTAGTGCCTCTTCAGCCTGCGAATCTGGTCCGTCGTATCGAGTAGTCCAGTGATTAGGGGGTTTCGGTGTTTGTTGATTCTTTTGCTATATCTGTCGCTATATTTTGCTATTTCCTCTTTGACGGTGGGTATCTTGAGGTCGCGGTGTATTGTTTCATTGGTTACATACCAAGGTGCGTCAATTAGGGATCTTAGCGTTTTCGATTGAAAGCGTTGGAGTATTTCAATGTTGGAGTTACTTGCTGTTCCCCATAGTTGGATTCCGTAGGTCCAGACAGGTTTTATTACGGTCTTGTAGAGGGTAATTTTATTCTGTATGTTTAGTTTGGAGCGTCGGCCCGTGAGCCAATAGAGTTTTTTTAGTTTGTCCTTTAGTTGCTTCGTTTTATCTGAGATGTGTGTCTTCCACGTTAATCTCCTGTCCAGGGTCATGCCCAGGTATCGGACTGTGTCCCTGCTAGGGATTGTTGCATTGTTGATGGTGGCGGGCAAGATGGCATCCAGATGTCTGCACATCCTTACTGCCTTCAATAGTCTTAAGGACCCACCATAAATCTTGGCATTTTTATAATTAAGGTCCGTCAGACCAAACAAGTATCTTTTGTTTCAAGTGCTCCTTAAATTTATTGTCTACATCGGGAAAATACGGGAAAGTTGGTTTTTCTCACGTATGATGCTTCCCACTAGCAACTTCCTCTCGGGGGCGGCTAGACCCCTTCCTTGCCCGGCAACCTTTTTCTTATTCAATCAGAAGCAATCAGTGCCCAGTGTAGTCCGAAAACAACACGTGTCGCCCAACCGTCGAAAGTGAACACAGCCAAGTGTTTCCTACCCTTTAGGGAGAAGAAAATTCCACGCACCTAACCCCAACCCGAATACTAGCCTCATAGCCTCACGACTAGTTATTCATTTTGAATCAACTAGCTCGATGATAGCTCAGCAATCGCGACCAGGCTCT
This sequence comes from Bombus vancouverensis nearcticus, assembly GCF_051014615.1. NCBI lineage: Eukaryota > Metazoa > Arthropoda > Insecta > Hymenoptera > Apidae > Bombus > Bombus vancouverensis. The sequence goes on along the minus strand of NC_134913.1, from coordinate 9,105,941 downwards.
CCGGAGCAGACTCGCAACTACCCCGCGCTACCCCCTCCCACCCGTGGCAGAAGTGTAGCAGAACTCTCCGCACCAACGACACTAATATTACAAAGAAACGGAAAATAGAAACAACAAAACCATACACAATCGACACCCGGAACGAACAATCAACGATACAAATAAACACCCACAACAGGTTCGCCGTACTGCAATCCACTAACGACGCCATGGAAATCGCAGAACCGCTGCCAAACCAACAATCACAGAGAATCCCCCCTCCCCCACCAATATTTGTGGATGACGTCATTGACATACAAACAATGATTAAGTCCCTAGAGAGAGATATCTCCAAGGAGGACTATAACTTAAAGATAAATAACAATAAAGTAAAAATACTGCCGAGGAACCCAGAAGCTTACAGAAAACTCACCAAGATACTTAGGACCCTGAACGCCAACTTCCACACCTACCAACTCAAACAGGAAAGGCCTTTCCGGGTGGTCCTACGAAACATCCACCACTCAGCAGACATAGACGAACTCAAATACGAACTCTCAAAACTCGGACACGAAGTCATCAACGTAAGTAATATAAGGAATAGAGTCTCGAAAGACCCGTTATCCTTATTTTTCATAGATATAAAACAAAAGCCAAACAATAAGGAAATCTACAATATCAGTCGCCTAATGAACGCAATAGTAAAATTCGAACCACCGCTTGTGAAAAAAGAAATAGTGCAATGCAAAAGGTGCCAAAGGTACGGTCATACGCAGAAATACTGCAACCATACTTTCCGCTGCGTTAAATGTGCAGGCACTCACTCCACTGACCAGTGCGCTAAATCACCGGAAACCCCAGCGAAATGCATCCACTGTCAAGGTGACCATCCTGCCAACTACAAAGGCTGCTCAGCCTATAAAACTCTATACACAAACAGGTACCCTAAACTCAGAGCAAAAGAAGTAACCAACCAAACACCCAGCCCGCCGAAATTCACGACTACCCCAATCCCCTCAATCAACCAAACACCCAGTCCTACCAAATTCATCACCACCTCAACCTCCTATGCCCAAGCAGTACAAGGCATCCAAAATAACCCGAACAGCCAAAGGGATCTTTCCCAAAATAGTGTCCCCAACCCACCTAACACAGACAACTTCTCTAGGCTTGAAAAGCTAATAGAGAAACAATCAGAGCAAATAAATAATTTGCTATCGCTACTAACACTCATCATGGATAAATTAATACGCCCCGACGCAAAATAAAACCAAGGCGCATAGCTCTTTGGAACGCCAACGGTCTAGCGCAACACAAACTTGAACTAGAACTCTTCCTAAAATACCAGCAAATCGACGTAATGCTCGTATCGGAAACCCACTTCACCGACAAAAACTACCTGAAAATAAATGGTTACGAATTCTACCATACCCAACACCCCAGCGGAAAGGCCCACGGTGGCACCGGAATAATAATCAAAACAAGTATTAAGCACTACGAACTTCCATCATTCCAGAAAGACTACCTCCAAGCAACAAACGTAGCAATAGAAGACTGTCATGGCACAATCACCACTTCAGCAGTATACTGCCCTCCCAGACACTCCATCGCCAAAGAAGATTTTGATAACTTCCTGGACACCCTGGGCAATAGATTCATAGCTGGGGGAGACTATAACGCCAAGCACACCCAATGGGGCAGCAGACTGATTACAGCAAGAGGCAAAAACCTCTTAAACAGCATAATAAACAACAACCTCAACTACCTCACCACATACGAACCCATATACTGGCCCACTGACACCAACAAAATACCCGACTTTCTCGACTTCTTCGTAACTAAAAATATCTCATCAAGACACGTCCAAACCAACTCCTCGGCTGATCTCTCCTCTGATCATTCCCCCGTGATGGCAATAGTCAGTTCAACAATTATCGAGAATACACCTAATGGCCCCATTCACAACCAACACACCAACTGGCAGCTCTTTAGAGAAGTCTTTACACACTCAACTTCAGCCTTAACTCCACTAAAAACTAAGGAAGAAATCGAAGCAGCCACGGAATACTTAAACACGAGCATAATAAACGCCATCCGCCTCTCCACACCGACAAAGACATCTATCAGCAAACAAGAATATCCCCAATACATACTAAAAAAAATAGCAAAAAAACGTAGACTAAGAAGAGTATGGCAGACCCATAGAACACCGGATGACAAACGCAAACTAAATAACGCAACTAGAAAGCTATCCAAAACCATAAAAAATTATAAAAACGACTGTTTCCAAAAATACCTCGCCAGCTTATCCGCCACAGCCGACTCCAACTACTCACTATGGAAGGCCTCCAGGAAACTCACACGCCCCCCACAAATAATCCCACCTATCCGCCGTCCGCAAGGTGGATGGGCGCGAAGCCCTATAGAAAAAGCCGACCTGTTTGCTAAAGTATTCAAACCCCATTCCCCCAAAGTTGCCGCGGACGTCACTGAATACTCGCACACCCCCTTCCAAATGTCCCCTCCTATCGAACCCTTCACTTCTGCAGAGACTATAGAAACAATCAGTCGCCTAAACCCCAAGAAAGCAGCAGGGCACGACCTAATAGGCAATAAAGCAATCAAGGAACTTCCCATAAAAGGGATAGCACTCATCACATCGATTTTTAATGCTATCCTTCGCCTTGAACACTATCCTAAGGCCTGGAAAATCTCATTGATTACCCTCATCCCTAAACCCGGTAAACCGATATACGAAACCAGCTCCTATCGCCCAATCAGTCTTTTACCTACCCTGTCTAAACTATTCGAGAAGATGCTCACGAATCGACTCCTTACACTCCTAGAGAACTTGAAAACACTCCCAGATCACCAATTCGGCTTCCGAAAACAACATTCAACAGTAGAGCAAATCCACCGCATAACCCATACGATCAGCCAAACACTCGAAAAGAAAAAATATTGCTCAGCGGTTTTCCTAGACATCCAACAGGCATTCGACAAAGTATGGCATGAAGGGCTACTATACAAGCTTAAAAAGATCCTACCTCACCTCTACTACTCCATCCTAAAATCCTACCTAACCAATAGACAATTCATGGTTAAATGCCTAGACGCCACTTCCGCAACATTCCCAATAGAATCCGGCATACCCCAAGGTAGTGTCCTCGGACCCCTACTGTACTCCATCTACACTGCCGACTTACCTATATCAAACGAGATAACAATAGCGACATTTGCAGACGACACAGCGCTATTAGCTACCCACGCAGACCCGGTAATAGCCTCATCCACTCTCCAGCGAAGTCTCGACTCCATGGAAAAGTGATTTCATAAATGGGGCTTCAAAATTAACGAAAAGAAATCCTCACATGTAACCTTCACGCTCCGAAAACAAACCTGCCCCCACGTCACCATCAACAATGCAACAGTTCCTAGCAGGGACTCAGTCCGATACCTGGGCATGACCCTGGACAGGAGACTAACGTGGAAGAAACACATCTCAGATAAAACGAAGCAACTAAAGGACAAACTAAAAAAACTCTATTGGCTCACGGGCCGATGTTCCAAACTAAACATACAGAATAAAATTACCCTCTACAAGACCGTAATAAAACCTGTCTGGACCTACGGAATCCAACTATGGGGAACAGCAAGTAACTCCAACATCGAAATACTTCAACGCTTCCAATCGAAAACGCTAAGATCCTTAATAGACGCACCTTGGTATGTTACCAACGAAACCATCCATCGCGACCTCAAGATACCCACAGTCAAAGAGGAAATAGCAAAATATAGCGACAGATATAGCAAAAGAGTCAACAAACACCGAAACCACCTAATCACTGGACTACTTGATACGACGGACTAGATTCGCAGGCTGAAGAGGCACTACCCGCTAGACCTAAACGCTAGATTCATTTAGTTATCCAAATTAAGCATATGCACTTACTTATAATACTTATAAATTATACCTATCTATAATAAGTATTAACTTATTGTAAATAAACAGCCATGTCACTGCGCCACGCCAGAAAAATTACTGAAAATTCTCAACGCGAGAATTGATTGTAATTTCAACAAATAAATAAATAAAAAAATCAGAAGCAATGACTATCCTAGCCTTACTTTCCTAGCCAAAATTGTTATCAACAAATCCGATGGTACCGTGTGCTAGACACACCCATCACTAGTTTTTCTCAGACACAGCATCGTTACTGAACTGCACTTATTCTCTATCTTTTTTTTTTTTTTTGCACGTGGAGAAATCCTCATGGACATTTCGCTGCTGCTAATAATCGGCAACAGCAGAGTAGTGTCGGACTCTTACCGACTAAAACTCCACGATGACCATCTTACGCGTGTGACAGGAGTGCTTCGGGGACCTCTTACGAATTATCTTTCTATTGCACCCCCCCCCTTCCTGCGTCCTCTTGATCGAGCCAGTTCTAAAAATTTCCCTAACTGTTGAGTTTGGCTCTAGGATGGGGGCCGGGCATTGTCCCTAGCGTCATCCCCCTTCTAGTCGCGGTCCGTTGGGACGGCGATGAAGCGGCTCTAGGCCGCCTGACCGCCATCCCTCTCCATCGCTCCTTTGCGAGCATAACCCGTTCGCAAAAGAGGCGGACAGCCTCGTATTCCTGTGACTTATTCTCTATCTTTAGAATAGTCAACATCTTTTACCGTTTCTACTCTTGGACGAGTCGCGTACATAATTTATGCATCCGCATCAGTGTATATTCAATTGTGATTATTGAATTCATAATCTTTGATAAAAAGAAAGTTAATAGTTGTGTTACGGCTCAACCTTCTTGTTTTTATCATCTAAGCCTCAAGTTTACGTGACATCCTCGTCGATGCCAAGAAATTTGCGGTTCACGACCCAGGAAGTGTCGTAGACCATGTAACGTCAATTCACATCAGAGACCAGGCCACACACCGCGGACAGGATGGCACCCTGATGTCTGCACATCCTTGGCGCGTACCCTCAATAGTCTTAAGTACCCACCAGGGGTCTTGGAATTTTCATAGTTAAGGTCCTTCGGACCAAGCGAGTATTTCTTGTTTTAGATTCCCTTTTACGTTTATTGTCTACCACGTGTTAACCTAGAAAGTTGGTTCTCTTCACATCTAGTATGTTCCGTTAGCAACTTTCTCGCGAGGGCGACTAAAACTCTTCCTGGTCCACTAACCGTCTTACTATTCAATCGGAAACGGTGTCTACTATCCTCACTTCCTTAACCAAAATTGTCATCAACAAATCCGACAGTTCAGTGTCCTCAGACACACCGACCCCTAGCTTTCCTCAGACACAGTATCGTCAGTAACACTCACTTATTCTGTATCCTTAGAATAGTCAACATATCTTTACCGGTCTCTACCCTTATAACAGTCGCGTACTTAACGTATTATTGTAACTAAGTCCTACATAACGTGGTTGGAGTGAATTGTCATTTATGTTAATTCAGTGTGTATTACATTGTGATTGCTGAATTCATAATAAAGTTTAATTAAGGCAAAATTAATAGTTGTGTTACGACTCAGCTATTTTATTTCATCAACCAACCCTTAAGTTTACGTGACAACCACCTCGAAGTGTCGTTGAACACCTACATAAGCTGTTATGCTATTATTGTTTTATTATTGTACTATCGTGGAAAAATCATTAAAGAAAACCCGATGAACTACAGTGCAGGAAAAAAGCAAAGTGCAGACGGTCCAGAAACCACGCGAAATCCGAATAGGCCATGCGACCCAGCAATATGCCCATGGCCTTTTAGGAAAATAGGTACTTGAAAAAGGATCAACGACAGTTACGAAACACGTGTCCGTGGTAGGAATACTAAAACTGATAAAAAAGGATGTTTTGGTGGAGAGAGTTAGTCAGTTGTATTAGATCATTTTTTTTTTTTTTTTTGGTAGATTTTTTACAATCAATTCTCATTGAGAATCATAAGTAAATTACTTTGGTGTGGTACTGAAACTTGGATTATAAGAGTTTATAGTATGTTTGATTCTAGTTGCATCTAATGCTTAAATCTAAAGGGTATTGTCTTGTAGTAGATCATGAGTTAGGAGTTAGTCACGAGTCGTGAGTAGTCAGTTGCGAGTTGTGAGTTGTCACTCAGAAGTTAATTAGTTGTACCAATTTTAATTGTTTTAGTTGTATTACATTACTACATTAAGAAGTAGCTTTAATTAAATAATCATAGCTTCCTGTCTCATCACTGTGAATAAATCTATCAAATAAATAAAGTTACTATATTATATTATATTACATTATGTTACGAATAAAGCGTTCTCATACGAGATTTTGTTTTCTGAGAAAATTCGTTCTAAATATATCTCGTAATTTCCTTCCTCAATCTTACGCTAAAGATCTCCTAAAACATTAAAATTTCTTTTCTTGGTTAAAATGAAATCGAGATTGTGACGTAAAATATTCAAGGATCGCAAGAGAGTTAAAGTATGTACAAATATTCGAGATTAGCGTCTAAAGCCACTTTTTTTTAAAAAAATGTCGCGTGAAAATATTTTATTCTATGCTCCCCGATTTATCTTTTAATTAGAATTACTTTCTTCTTATCGGTTATATCATCGATTCAGGACACCCTATGTTTCAAACGATTCTCTAGAAGGAGAAAACGAGGGGAAATACGTCCCGAATACTTATTTTAAGCTAGTTATGTATACCGATCTGAAACTTCTATAACTACAATTACTACATCAGTAGCTTCTGTCAACTCAAAGGTTTCCGCACTAATTCAACATTAATGACGCTCTGTAACTTTAAACTTCATTACCAATTGAGTTGCCTCAACAAATTTCCACAACGGAATATTACGTTATGAAGCTTTTTCAACGTTAATTTAATCTCAACTGATAATTTTTTTTCGATTGAATTTCCATTTCGTTAATTGCGTCACGTTTACGAGCAACGGAAACCTTTGTCGTCCATTGGATTTTAAATTTGATTTGGATTTTTCAGCATGTTGGCGGTCCACCAGAAATTCGCTAATAAAAATCGCCTCTCACAGGATGACACAATGAAGCGTGGCTTTTCGGATTTTGATCTGTTTTCATTGAAAATACGTTGTACGTCGTGGTTTTCGATCTATCTCTGAATTTCGGGAGGAGAACATCACTTTAAGAGATAATATTGTAGGAGTCGGAAGGGGAGAAATTTTCCACGTTGGTGCGCGCGTATCTTGCTTCCCCTCGGATTGGTCTGTGACCTTTCTTCTTACCATTTCATTCGGCCAACTTTCTCAGATTCCGATGATCTTGCGACGAATCTTGAATAGTACGCACACACATGTACGTATAATGTTTTTTTACATTAATGTTTTAATGTACTTTATATTATTGTTTTTTACATTAATGTTTTAATGTACTTTACTTTGCCCAGCTGGACATTCGTCAAATTTTTCTAGCTAATATAATGTATACGCACGTGGTCAGTTAGTTAGAAGAGTGGCAAAACAGATAAAAAAAAATGTAAATCAATTTAAAACAGGAAATTATTAATTTTTCAGCCATTTGACATCGACAGGATTTAGTCTCTTTTACAAGGTATTATTTTAGGTCTCGAGGTTTTCTTTTTTTTTTTTAGAGAAGTGAAATTTGAGTTATACGCATTGCTTACGATTTATACGCCTATCTTTTGTTAAAAGTTGAAGAATAAATTTATTTCGAAGATTGTAATAAAATAGTACACAGAAGGTGGGTTTAATTTAAATTAAATTAAGTGGTGTTGTGTACAGAATGTTTATGTAAATGACCGTCCTGTAAAGAACGAGATTCTTTCTTATCATAGAAAGTTATGCAAATAGACATCGAAATTTTTCTGTTATCTTTACCAACTCATGAAAATTCACGAAAATGTGCCATTTGTCTTTTCTATTTTACTACAAAAATTAGCGCAGATTTGTCCAAAACGTTACATATTATCATTAATTTTCGTCCATTCCATCAATTCCATCACTCTTTAGTCATTTTTAGTTCGTAAACTATTGCACAAATAAAATCTCACAAATTACATTCATAATGTACTGAGTATCGTAAAAGAAAGTTCAAAATAACGCAACACAACAATCACCTAGAAATAAATCCCAACTTACACGATTACATCTGATTGCGAGAGATTCCAACTACGTCAACTTTCTTATTAGCACGCTATTAATGGAACTTATCTCGAATCGTCTCGCAGGTATTCAGGGTCACATTGCGTGTATGTCACGCTCCCGATCGCAATTTCTGGGTCACGAGTTACGAACGACGTATTAGGAATTTCGTATTTACCGCTGACGCGTTCCATTTTCATGGATCGATGTAAATCGTTTGATGAAAAGACTCGTGCTGTCTATTTCTTTGCATTGAACTGGGATTCCTCGCGTTAACTCACCCCTCCTTCGTCACGATCACGCGAGTTGCGTGTACGATCCTCGATAATGCCAACTCGACCCTCGTTTGCCGTTTATTCTGTTTTTCCCTTCTCTTCTTTCTTTTACTCCGCTAACTTCGTACAAGAATCTCATCGTTCATACACGCGAGGGTCTGTCTTCTCTCCTCCTTCTCCTGATATTTTTTCACTCCAGTCTGTTCGTTCGATCGCGATTAATCACGCGCTGTCGTTACGGGACGAATTCTAGGAGTGGCAAATATAGGTTTGACTGGCGACAAAGTGAACAATGAAAAATAGGTACAAAATAGATATAAATGAACGATGCTTTCATTGCCTATTGCTAAGTATATTGAGGGAAATTCTGGCTTTTTCCGATCCTTCCATTTGTACACTATTAGGCACAGAAATTAATGCGGTTTGTTTCTCTCTCTCTTTTTTTTTTAAATAAATTCACTATTTATTTATCTATTCGGTTTTTTGAATCAGTCGTATCCACCGTGGATTTTCATACAAATTTTTCAAAATATTATGTAAATAGTGGAATTTCAATAGAAAATTATGTTACCTGTCAAGTATCGTAGAAAATACTTTGGATAAAACACTTTTGGATGTTTTCATAATATGTACATTCTGCGTGATTCTGCATCTTCAAATGTATTTCTATAAATACATCAAAATCCGCAGTATAGTTGTAACTTATGTAGCGGCACTTGAACGTAGAAAAAGTCAACGCAAAATTCGAATCCGGGAGAGACCCATATTATTGAGCCTTTAATACCAATGATTGTTTTGGTTTACAAGGTCTTTTTTTTTTATTAACGTGGAGGAATTAACGTGGACACCAGGTCGCTTCTGGGGAAAAGCGGCGTGGTAGTGCCGGACTCCAACCGACTAAAACTTCCACGATGACCGTCCCGGCTGCGATCGAAAAGGGCCCGGGAACCGGTGTGAGCGATACACCGCCCCCCCTCTCCCGCGTGCCTAATACCACCGCTTGATGGAGTGGTGTGTGGCCATTGTCACACCGCGCCTCGTCGCCGGAGCCGCCGTGCCAGGCAGCCCGGTTCCCCTACCGGGCTGCTTTGCGGCCCCGGGGTGCTGAGCTATTGCCAGCGCCTAAGTTTACACCCCACCGGGGGGCGCGGCGGACCTAGCGCGCCTCACTGAAGCGCGCCCATGGCCTCTGCCGCGCCCTCGCCGGTCAAACCTCTCAGGGTGAGAATTCCGCACCCTCACCCTTTCCGCGGCCTCTTTTCGAAGCATAACTTACTCACAGAAGGAGGTCACGGCCCTCCTTCTTCTCTTGCTTACCAACAATGCCTCGAGGATCGTCGGCGGCGAGAGGTCCCATCCGATTTCCGCGATGAGGTCGTGGCGCGGCCGCGGTCACGCCGGGCAGTATTCCAGTGTGTGCTGCGCCGAATCCACGCTCGCATCGCAGTGGTGGCAGCGCGCGGTCGCCTCCTTCCCGATTCGGTGCAGATACTCACCGAAGCAACCGTGTCCGATGAGCACCTGCGTCAGCCTGTAGGTCAGAGGAGGTCCGCCGCCGTCCAACCAAACGTCCCAGTTGGAAGGACGGCCCCGAGGACCCTTATCCCCGGTGCACCCGCTCTCGTGTCGAGGCTGGCGCGCCATCTGTAGAGCAAAGTTCGCTGAGCCCGAACCCTGACCCTGAGTGTGGAGGTAAATCTCGCGACACCTCAGGGCCTGCAATTCGAACGGGGGAAACCCGGCGAGCACCGCTGCCGCCGAAATGGTGCGGAAGCCCCTCACTACCCTGATGGCCACCGTCCTGTGCAGCCTCCTGATCGCTAGGAGCTTGCGACGGTTGGTCATCAGGTCCTCTGCCCAGATCGGAGCTCCGTAGAGGAGCTTCGATCGTACCACGCCGGCGTACAGCCGGCGCACTCCGACGCCGGGCCCGCCCAGCCGAGGCAGCAAACGTCCTAAGGCGTTCGCCGTCGCCTCAACAGACGGCGCCAGGCGCTCGAAGTGAGCGCTGAAGGTCCAGTGGCTGTCGAGGGTTAGGCCCAGATACTTCATGCTGGTTTCGACCCCGATCTCAGACCCCTCCAACCTCAGGCGATAACCCGCTGGAAGCGTCCTGTGATCGGCCTTGCAGCAAAACAACATTGCCTCGGACTTCTCTGGGGACACCCTCAGTCCCAATTCCTTAATCTCGGCGACCACGCAGGCCACCGCCAACTCCGCCAGGTGGACGGTTCTACCCCATGCCGTGCCCCAGATCAGCACCAACGTGTCGTCGGCGTAGCACGTCAATGTCGAGTTCGGAGGCATCGGCGTCCAAAGCACTGCGTCGTACGCGATGTTCCACATCAACCGACCCAATACCGAACCTTGCGGGACCCCGCGATGTACAGCCCTCCCGGTCACCCCTCCGCCCCGGACGGTATAGACGATACTCCGGTCCCGGAGGAACGCCCGGACCACACCCCGCAGGTACGCGGGCACCCGATGAAATTCGAGGGCCCGGCATATCCTGTCCCAGGGGATGCTGTTAAAGGCGTTGACCACGTCCAGCGACACAGCCAGCGCCACGTAACCATGCAGCTCGGCCCCCTCGACAAAGGAGCGGACGCGGGCGACAGCGTCGGTCGTAGACCGCCCTCTCCGAAAACCGAACTGGCCGTCGTGCAGTCCGGGCACACTCTGGGACCGATGCGACTCCAGGCGGGCTGCCACCGCTCTTTCCAGTAGCTTGCCCGCCTCGTCCAAAAGGCACACCGACCGAAAGGCGAAAGGCAAGTCCGGGGAGCGCCCCGGCTTCGGCAGCAGGACCATCCGCCCCTCCTTCCATGACGCGGGGAATTCACCCCGAGACAGGCATCCGTCGAACAGACGCATTAGTCTCGGGGCCAAGACGCCGGCGACGTCCTTCCACAGGCGGGCCGGGACTCCATTGGGACCCGGTGCTTTCCGCGCTCCGATCCTCCCGACGGCCCCGGCCAGTTCTTCCTCGGTGACCTTCAATTCCGGGCTCCACCTTCCCGCGGAGACACGTGGTTCTTCTTCTGGCGGTTGAGGCTCCTGCTCCTCCTCTTCGGTAGGGCTGCCATCTCCCTCGTTCGAAGCTCCCGGGAACAAGGTGCCGACGACCTCATCCAGGAATCGAGGGTCTATGCTCTCTGTTAAGGGAGGCGTCCATGGACGGAATTTGTTCAATACCATTTTGTAAGGGCTCCCCCAGGGATCAGAGTCGAGGCTGGCCAGAAGCTCGTCCCAGGCCCGCCTCTTCGCCTCCTTGATGGCTCGTTGCAGGAGCCTTCGCGCTTCGCTGTAGGCCTCGTACAGACGAGCCACCGTGTCTTCGTCCACCCGCCGCCTACGGCGGGATCTGGTGTACCGGCGCCGGGCGCGGATGCATGCTCGCGGAGACGAGCTATCTCCTCGGACCACCAGTACACAGCGCCGGCGCGGCGCGGGGCTCCAGACCGCGGCATACACGAATCGCAGATCGCGTGCATGTCGTGCCACAGCCGGGTCGCTCCCGCTTCCGCGTCCTAGTCGATCCTGGATTCTTCTAACCAAGCGACAGCTATAGCGGCCGCCGTCATGAAGTCCTCGTTGCGGCGGGTCACCGCCCACCGCGGGAATCTTCTTCTCCTTCCCGGTGGGCCGATGGGCCCGCGCGCACCCAACGAACGGTCGCCCATCACACCGCCAACCGCCACCTCCATGAAGATGTAGAGGTGGTCCGAAAGGGTCTCCTCCGGGGAAACCTCCCAACCGGAAACACGGCGGGATGCGGCAAGGTTTACCCATATGAAGTCCACTATGGACTCTCCCCGCCACGCCACGCACGTGCTGGACGACCCCCGGTTCATAAGCCGCAGGTCGAGTACGGCCGCCCAGTCTTGTACGTCGCGACCCCTTCCGTTGGTCCTGCGGGAGCCCCACGCCGTTGAGTGGGCGTTGAAGTCCCCGAGGACCAGTGACGGGCAGGCGCCCAAACGCCTCGCGCAAGCCGCGAGCCCGTCCAGGAAGGAGGCGTATTCTGTCCGGCTGATGTTGGGCGACATGTAGACGGCCACCACTGCCAGGTCGCTCCATTTCACGACCACAAAGTCCCGTCCTCGCTCGATCACCGAGCAGGAGGGACTCCCCGCGATCCCGGTCCAGAACACGGCGACCGAACCGATCAGGTCCCCAGCGCCTCGTGACGCGTCGAGAATGCTGTACGGCTCGGCCACTGCCGCCAGAGCAATCCGCCGCTCCGTCAGGCTCTGGAACATTAAGTCCCGAGCCCGGCGGGAGCGGTTAAGATTGCACTGCAAGAACAGTTGTCCTCCTCTTCTTCTTCCGCTGGTTTACAAGGTCTAGAGGCAAACGAACTCGGAACAGATTGTTATTGCCGTCTTTTGTAATCTTCAGCCGCAGTTACAAAAGAAGGTTAACTTTTTGTGGTAACGTCCGTTGATATAAATGTATGAACGTGATCCCTAAATTATTATGGTTATCCTTTCTGCGATCGGCATAATAGCATCGAGCGAGCGACGATTATTTGGAATATATTATCTCTTGTACTTATACTGATTTTAATACAACTGACTATTACAAATTCATCCACTCGTTTCTTATCAAACAACCTACACGTGTAATCCACCTCACTTATTTACACACTTTTCAACGACAACAACAAGAATTTGTTTTCCGTCCTAATACTTTTATAATAGTGTTCGCTTGTTTTTCTTTCTCTCCATCTTTCTTTTGTTTTATTTAAGCGAATTATATAAATATAGAAGAGATCGTCTTCTGGAGTCAAATTGAATTGGAAGGAGATCTCTCGCGGGGCTGTTAATGTATTATTAATAGGGTGCTTTTACTTTACGTAGTTCCATCGTGAGTTTAAATTGAAACTCGTGAATAGCTACTTAATGTGTGATTATACGTAAACTACTCAAAGTATCGGGCGAGCTTTCACGGCTTGTCGCATGGATAAGACGATACAGATGATAAAACTTCGTTATACGATACAACAAGTTGAAAGATAATTGGAGTAACTGCTTATGTAGGGAAGATGAAAATCTGCAGAATTTATTGGTTAAATAGCGTTTACTACACTAATCACGCATTTAAAACACTATAGTATTATCATTGCAGCAGATTTGCACGTTTAATCCTATTTACCTTTTCAAACAAAATTTACTCTATCACTTTCTCAACATATTCATGTTATATTCATCTCAGTTCGACTCTTAAAGCTTCACCGTTGTTTCCTCCCTCATTCACAAACGTAGATCAATAAACCATCCTATAACCCATGATACATGTCGATATTCTCAATCCTAAACGGAAGCACACGACTCAGATGACTACTCGTTGGAGGACAGTCAGGGTACGAAAGCGTCGTTCGAGGTATAAAGGGTCAACCTCGTTCAAAATGGCATTTTAGGCGGTAGGTCACCTCTAAATTTTTGCCTAAACAAAAGGTCACTTATTCCATTATTCCCCCTAATCTATAACTTTTATTTTATTTTACTTTGTGTTTTACAATTTGTCCGGCAGGACATTTGGCAAACTATAACTTTTGACGAGCTTCACAGCCGTTTACGATTTGAATAATTAGTTGTGGTAAAACTGCATACCTAAAATAATCTTGGTAACCGGTCGTAGGCTACATTTTCGTGGTCATTCGAGTTTACACGTGCATAACGAGACTTTGAAATTTCATCAATTTTGCAGAGGCGTGGAATATGTAACGATATGCGATAGGAAGGCGGATGAATTCCAAGCTGGCAACAGTTTACGTCGTCATGCATATTTCAATAGGTCGCGCATCTGCCTATTCGATCAGTTTCCATTTCAGAATTTTAAGGGACACCATACGGGCAGATGTGCAATAACTCGCTGCATTCTGCCATTTTCCGTTCGATCGACGTCCCCGTGCCGGCTAATAAAGTGAAACGCTGCTTCGTAACAGGATTTGGCTCGTTCTCACCGAAGCTTCAAGTCCTTGCCGCAAACCATGGCCAATCTGTGGCCCGTGAGACGATTTACAAGCTATTAACGATATTTGAACGAATTTATGAAATCAATTTCTCGAAAGCCGAATTCCCTTGAGGACGAAAGATACATTTTTCGTCTACTATTAAATAGTAGAAATTCGTTTCTTCCGATGTTCTTTATAAAGAAGGGATAATGTAGCAAAGATAGGTTTTATTTTATTAAAAATAATGGCAATTCTTAATTATTATTAACATAAATTATTACTCATACTTGTTACAATCGGTTAAATTTCAATTTTGCTCTTATTTTAGCAAATGGAGAAAACGTGGGAAAAATCCATCAATGCCCTAACAGTACAGGGTTATCTTGAAAAGGCGATTCTTGTAAATCTTTTTAGTTTTTTCAGACTTTTGACTAAACCGATTTGTCAAGTAAAATCGCCATAGGAAATCGATGGTACAGCCGTTTACTTTGTTAGTCGAGCGGAAAAGGTCGAAGAGTAGCGGTTGAAGGGAGTTTCGTTCTCTTGGGAGAACGTGAAAAGTCTTATTGGAATACTCAAAACCCTGGTCGAGTGTCATTTATCGTTAGAGTACTTGTTGCGCGAAACACTTTGCACGGCGAGACGAAAGGGTGTAATCGAAGGCGGTGGAACGTCGTGGAAGATCGATAGGAAGGTGCCACTGGAGCGTATGGACCGCTGTTCTCGCTTTAGGAAATATTTGTTCGATGCTGATAACGTGAATCGATTGAATTTGAAAGGAAACTTTTCTAGCTGATAAAAACTTCTCTCAACTTTTCTGCAGCTTTTTAAATTAATTTAATTGTTTTATAAAGTATTTCGACACTTGTTAAGTAATGGTTCACGGTTAATGTGCGTTAAATATAAGTTTACAACAGCAAAATTATTTGGGACGGTTCTCTTTATTACAGTGTATCTGAAGTATTATATTATTTTTGTAATTTAAATATTAGTTAAATATTTGTTAAAAATGATTTATCGATATAAACGTATCGATGTGAATTTTGCGTTGAATGATAATACAAATAAAATAAAATAAAATGACATTGGATATCGGTTTCAAATATAAATTATTATTTTGTCACCTAGTGCTTCAATTTGTTTTGTCATACACATGGCAGCAGCAGTGGATAATATTCTGTTTACCGATATTGCATTTTTCAACGAGTCTGCGTTTCGTAAATTGTACGATATGAAATTCTCTTCGAAAATGATGCAACATGAAATTGTTATTTGAAAAAGAATGCAAGAGAAACGCAATATTCTGAGTGATATTACATTCTAATGGATTAGAATTCTAATGCTTGTTTATCCAAAATGTACAGAAAAATTGATGAAAAGTGCAGTTACCTACATGAAAAGATATGATCGTGATTATAATTCTTTTAGATGTGCTTTGCCTAATTTTTTTCTGTCAATTGTAACTTTTAAATTCCTCGGAACATATAAAGTTATGCTGTGGAAGAATTTTTCAATTCAAATAAAAAGCAGAAATTCATTTATATTTAATATTATTCTATATTAATTATAATTCTATTTAATTTAAATTTAAATTTATTTAATAATTAACAATTACTGAAAATTCTCAATGCGAGAATTGATTGTAAATTTTAATAAAAAAAAAATGTATTTAATTTAATTTATTTTAATTTAATTAAAATTCTATATTAATTATTAATGTAAATATTTATACTTATTATACTATATTTAATATTGAACGCATGTTAATATTACTATAAAAAAACATTTCTGTTTCTTCAAACTCCCATGCTCGCATACCAATTCACACTGATTATGGGTCAACAAAAATCTATTTCTCTTCCTATTTCTTTCTATTTTATTTGACCTCATAATATCCCAGTCCACGGATAGCAGCTACTGGAGAAGGGAATCGTAATCATTATCTGCAGAAAACGCCAAAAAATTTGTCCACGTTCTGTTCGAAACGAGTCTCTATCCCATGGTTTATTTCTAAACTTTCCCTCAGTTTCCGAACAAACAGATGAAAGCCTAACGCTGGGAAATTCATAGGAAGGAAACGTAGCTGGCAGTAGTTTCGAAATTATATCCTGTATACTCGCAAACTCGGATTCCTTGTTATGTGTGGTGGTTACCATATAGCGTAGCTTCACTTTCGTTCCTCTGGTTTCCGCTCGCTGGCTTACCACGGGGTGAAAAGAAGCTTCAATGAGAAAACTTTCAACGAGCAACGTTATCGTGCTCTTATTTGTCTTCCCTATTTGCCGATTATAATTGTTTTCGACAAATTCGAAATGACTCGATATTTGTAACATGTGGAATAGCATAATCGACGAAATATGATTTTGAGAAGATTTTAATGGTTGGAGAATGTAGTACGGTGGCACATGGGTTTGTGTGTGTGTATGTGCAGGAACGAACGTATTTATGTAATTGCTTCTAGAACCTTGTTATAGCATCTGTTCGTTCTAGCATATGTTGAAACATGCATGTATATACATATTACATATTCAGGCATAATCCATTGCAGGATTATGTTCTAATGCGAAGTCAGTATCAAATACAACAATTTAATCATTTGCGTCGTGTATTATATCATTTTGTTTTCAATTTTGTTTGTCTTTCTCAGACTTCAGATCAAGTGATATACAGTCAGTCATGAAAGTTCTCGTACAACTTATAATAATGATAATAAAAATTATAAACAATATACGTGACAGGCAGAAACAATATTTTCCTAGCTATCCCGATTGATTGTATTCCTCAGCGTCTGTTTTATAGCATATGTTTTCGTTGTAACATACAGACTTTATCGATAAACATTGTCCATTATATATTATTATATATGTATATTAATATACATAGTTCATTCTAGTCCATTATTTATACCGATTAACAAATTAATTGAACTTATTCAACATGTATCAACTTATACAACAGGTACATCATTCATTATACAATATACAGTACATATTTGAAATTTAAGAACTTTTTTTTTATTTGGAAGAATTTTACAATCAATTCTCATTGAGAATTATAAGTAAATTATTCTGACGTGGTAGTATAACTTGAATAATAAGTGTTTATCGTATGTTTGATTCTAGTTGAATTTAATGTTTAAATCTAGACATTTAAGAATGACATAAAATTTTTCTGGATATTTGTTGTGCATTTTTTTGTAACTATTAATATCACTAGAATGTTAACAGAAGACATTAACTTTTTTCTAACAATTTAGGTATCTTCAAAATACGAAGTGAACTAAATTTAAATGAATTAAATAATGGAATTAAATTTTGCAAAAGTAACGATATTTATTACTTTGGTATGAATTTCTCTAATTCATGGATTCTTAATCCTTTTTGTGAACCAAAGGACGCCTGTATTATCTAATAAATTATTCATCAGTAACATTAATATATCGAATAAACAGCATCAAAGGATAAGGATATAGAAATATGTAACAGCGATTGTTACTCCAGACGTTATGAAACAAACGACTTCTTTATATTTTCATATTTTTAAGATAAATTAACTTCCAACGGAAAAAATTAGCTTCAGATTGCTAAGAACTTCGTGCATTACAATATTATAGATGGTCCATTAAAATGGAAACGTTCGCTGCGTTTAAATCTCTGTTTTCTCATTCTCTGACTGAAAGCACAGCAAGATATTTATACTGTGCGAGAAGCATTAACGAGCTTTCGTCAATAGAATCGCAAAACGAGGCGAACGCATCATTCGTTTCTGCTTCGAGCACTTTGCGTATACATCTTATTAACACAGTCAATTTTATGGAAATCGAATTCCTTTAATTCACATCGACCAAGAAAATCTCCGATGCGAACGCATCTGTGTAATTTCGCGAAACTGTGAATTTTATCGTTCTATCCTATTTTATTAAAAAACTAGCTTGAAGCAGACTCTTAATAGAGAATCGTAAAAAAACGTTTAATATTAACCTAACGCTGGAATCTAAAAAATTTCATGCTACGTAGAATTTTTTTGACGATTATTTTAAACGTATGCAGTTTTTTTTTACTTTATGTATTTTTAATGAAAAGAAAAAATAAGAAATTCCTACAATTGCTGCTGAAAGAAAGTCAAAGCGGTGGACGAGTATTGAAAAATGGAAGAGAAGTCTTTTTCAGGCGCGCCTCTTTTCACTGTTCGCTCGTTCGTATGAAAATCTCGATTTTCCAATTCCACGAAAGGAACGGCGTTACTTTGCGAGGAAAATGTTGAATACGAAAACGAAAGGCGATTAATGTCGCGTGACTTCACAGCTTTTCGCGGATTTTCTCGTAAATCCGGCGTTTAAGATTCCGTTTATCTTTGACAAATTGATCTCTTTGAGACTCATAATTTTATTGCTTCTTTTAAAAGTGACCCATATTGGTGCGCGTTATTTTATTTAAGCAAACAGTCGGACAGAATTCCGTAAAAATGAAGTAATATTTTATGGTATAAGAATCGAAATGGCTGAAAGTAGAGTAAATAATTGCTAACACGATGGCGAGACGGGAACATTAGCGAGAGACAAATTTAATAAGTACTTTATGTTTCTATAAAACATTCAAACCCTACCATCTAATTATAAGCTCAATCGTTAAATGAAATCGTTACCACGGATTCTTTCAACGTAATTAATTTACATTAACTCACTTCATTTATTTAATTGATCGATTCTTATCACGAATGGTCTACAGGGTTTTCAATTCCGAAAATTTCGATTTTTAGAAATTAACAGTTCGCGTAAATTTCCATATTTACCACTATGCAAGTTCCCAAGATATTGGATCGCCCGCAAAATTCGTTCCGATTTACATTTCGATTCGATATACATTTATTGAATAATATTGTTTTTTTTTATTTATTTATTAAAATTACAATCAGTTCTCGCGTTGAGAAGTTTATTGAATAATATAGGTGCCATTTTGTCCCACAACCTTTCTCGATCTTTCACGCAACTTAAATATTCCATCCTTCCAGAACCTCTCAGGCTTCTGATGAAAAACTTTTCAATATAATCTTTCGTGTCCTTAAAAATTCCTTAAAAGTCGGGACAAACTTTCCGGGCAACCCAATATATAATGCCTGAGTATCGATAAATCTTGTATATCTTCAATAAAAGATTTAAGTAAATTTGCATAATTTGTAAAATGCATAAGGTTCCATTATCGATAAATATCGTAAGCTTCAAATAAAAAATTCCAATGGTAATTTAATTTTACACGAATTTTTACCGTATTTTCACTGGTTTTCTCATTAATTAAGAAACTTTTGAACGTTAATAATAACGACTCACAACACACGATTCTTTACATGCACGTAGACGACTGAACATGTTTATCCACTTTCTGCGCGAGTATAGTACATTAAATATCGAGACTGCTGAAACAAGGAACTAAACGATTGAAGTAGACAGTACCGTGAGTTGTCTCGGTATAAAGGTTGAAACCGGCTAATGGTCGATAATGGAACTGCTTGAATGGTGGTATAACCAAATTATACTGTCGACTAGCTGCTCGTGATCTGGAAAACAATATTCACAAGGGGAACGCATCATTATATATATAATTCAATGAAATCTGTTCTCGTTCCGACTCGTTGTTCTTCATTCGCCTCCCTATATCACGCATGTCTCACTCACAGTCTGTCAAACAATCGTCCTACGTGATTGACTGTCTTCTATAAAATCTGATTCTGTATCAAGCTTTCCAGAAACCATACACATTTATACTCGTAAGTATTTTTTTTTCAGATTTGTACGTTTATTTTATATTTCGTATCTTATTTAGTGATGCATGGTTTCGTTTGCACTTTTGTAATCTGATGGTTCGATTTGGACCAATGCGATCCAATGTGCAAAAATTTGGATTAATATGAACCGATTATTTAACGCCAACTTATAATAAAAAATGTTTCTGTTTAAGTAAACAGATTTTTATTTTAGATTTTTATTTTCTATAGAAATTTTAACAATTGCAGAACGTCGTTCGAGATGAGATCCTACGATTACTCTGTAATTACACAATTACGTTTATTTACGTTCGCAAGTTTTTCTATAAAATCTCTTTTCAAAATATAAAATTAGCCGAATAGATTTAAACTGTATTATTAAAAATATAATGCTAGATATATTTGTTTCGTAATCAAAAGTTTGAACAAAAACTGTTTGAACGAATGCCGACACGAGGTGTGTACATAATAATGTTTTCAATTGACAGGATTTATCGCGAACGTGTCTTACTCGCTTCGTTCAGCGAGGAGACATTAGCGGATTAGCCGGCATTTGCATTACCTTGAGCCGTCAGTTGTAATTTTCACTAGTAGCACTTATCATACCATAGATCGAGCGTGTTTGTACTATGTTATTCACGTGCTCCCCTGTCTTGACAACCTTAAAACTTGTTAGTCCTACGCTTTGACAAACCGTTATTAGCGGCTCTATTTCTAATTCCATTAGTTTGAAACGCTAACGATGATACTTCACGACGATTTAAAATTGAAGCGTTATCAAAGATTCACAAATATTGTACACGTGATGCGACAATCTCTATGTATATACGGTTAATACGACGTGATTACGCGAACTAATGCCTACGAATTAGAACTAGAATTTTTTTTATTTAAATCACAATTTGAACTTTTTAATGTAAATTTGGATTTTCCAATTTAGAGTTGGAAGTAAATTTTAAGAGCAAACATAGAATATTCTGAATTGAATTGAATTTTTGAACTGTATTTATAAGATGAACGATCTCTGAGAAGAGGAAAAGCAGTCAAAGTACAAGAAGTACCTGCTCCTTTCCTTGAACCTGAACCTCCAGGGGTTTGCAACCAACGAATTCATAGAAATTTCGTGATCTTTTTCTATATTTTTCTATTTAAACTTTAATTCGTATTTCCCAAACTTGATATCACAACTCGATATGCGATTAAGTTTTTATGTTATTCTATCGAGAATTCCAAGTGGTACACGACGTTCCGTATCCTATTTCATTATACTGTTCGAACGTAACGATCCGGATTAAAATGCAATATTCCATGTTAATCGGAAGTGAATCGTTACTATATTCGTTTCTACAACAACTGATGTATTATTCAATATATCTCCGTGGTAACGAGCATCGCTAATTGACATATTTGGCGGTGAATCGAGAACCTTACCACACAACCGATGACCTTTCGTGTCCTGATGTAACGACCTTGACCAAACCGATACCTAGTTTATGAATCGATACGACGTCGTGGTAAGAACGTGATAACAGTTGTAAAACACGTTTTGACTTCTGTATAAAATTCTCTTCAGATGTCATAATACAGTAGAACGTTGATTATCCGCGCAAATCATGATACACATTGTTCAGATGTAATCGAATCATTTTATTTTTATATGAGAGAAGATCATTTATCATGGATGTTTTATAAATATTAAACAGAAGCGGAAACTTACGAATAAGAATGTAATAATTTCTTTCACTTCCTATTCTTGTTTAGTAATCATTCTTACAAGGTACAATCCCTAAATTTTCTATTAAACAATGCGCCGATGATCGGTCGTTTTGTCAATCGGTATTCTGGTATAATCGAGCTTCTACCGTACTTTATATTTGAAATTAATACGATTCTAAGAATCATTTATAAAGATTCTCAATCGAAGAAGACCAGCATATCCAATATCGTTTCATACGCGCAAACATCGTTGATTGATGATAACAGCGTAAGCACATGTTGCTCCTGTATCCTGCAGAAACAATACGAGCAAAACGGAATCGCAATTTCAACATCAAGCAAAGCATCGAATAATTACCATTAGCCTCGAAATTAGTTTCAAAAATTTGATGCGCATTTGCGCACGTCGTTCGGTAATATCATACGCGATTCGGTTTCGATTTTCCCACTAAAATTACCATCCTGTACAGATATAACAATAGCCATTTACGATAACTAAATCGTTATTGTTCATGTTCGAAACCGGCTCGAGTGGCAGCCATATGAAATTAACGCGCTTTAATTCGGTTATTTCGATGAATTGATCTATATGTGGCTGTTGCAGATGTTTGAGATGCATCCACCATCATGATGCCGTGGATCGTTAAACAAAGGTTCGACACCTGAGTAACAACGATCGCCGAGATCCGCTTCCACTTCTCGGAGCTAACCATCTTCGAGGACGAATAAATCACGCGTTGGAAGAGGAATGGTCCCTTGGGCCTTCGGCGTGCCTCTCGTCTTCGTTTCTGCTCTGGGTCTTATTCTCAATGGTTTTGTGCTACTCGTGGTTCTTGGACTGGGCAAACAGGTAAATAGTTGTTCTGATTGATAGATAATTCGTCGATACGTGATTGACAGCGTGTATCGAGAGATTATATTTTTATTATTATTAATTGGTTCGATGTACTATGTCAACTGTAAATTTTAATTTGAAGAAAAAAATTGACTAGATAAACAATATTTCCTTGGTTCAAATGATAAACGATCTTTAAATTAATTACCAAAATCTATTGAAATCTATTGTGAATTAGTATTTATAGGCTTTTCAAACTCGATTTTCCGAGAAAGAGAAAATTCGTGTAGATATTAGCAAAATTGTATTTTATGCTGTCAATTTATTCGTGTATAACAAAAATTGTTGGAGAAACATAGGAGAATAATTAAATTAGCTACGTTGCATCGTTTAAGGAATCGAAGAATTTAAATTTGTATAGTATTTCCAACTGGGAATATTCTTAACGGGTGAAAGGGTGGTTGTTTGCAGACAATAGATCACTGACACTGCAGGAATTATTCAGGCTATCAGTCTTCTTCGATGCCCGTGTTATCGGCGACAGGAGACATACAATGAAGTTTGATAGCGTATGAAAAGCTGGACGATAAATCGATGAAAAGTCATTAGCTTTCAGCCTTAATAAACGTTGGAATCATGTTTAGGTAAAGAGTCGATGAATTTCTGATTGAATTAGAAAAGTGTCTGAATCCTTAATGAATTGGCCACTTCCGAATAGAATCGAAGCAATTATGGGTATCGGTTGGGAATACATGTTGAGTTGTTAAACTGATTGCGCGCTATCTACTATGTTTGAATGCATCTTGATCCAGTTAGGGGTCACTATTGTTATAGACCCCTGGCAAACGTTCGTGCGAATAAGCGTTTAATTAATTTTGCCAAAGAGCCAAGATATTGCGGAATCTGCTACTTGTTTCGGTAAACTTTTCGTCATCCTAGTAATTAAGAATCCTTAAATCTAGTAATAATTAAAGATTTATTACGGACCAGTAATCACGAATGTCTGATTAAAATTTGTCAAGTTACCTTTTATAAAAGAACCATTAGTATTAAAGCATGATCTAACATCAGAAAATTTGTTGCAATTTAGGATACATTCACACATAACTTATATTTGTCCAAGAGATATGATTTAATTTTGTGTGATCTGTTTTAATTTGTATCACTAAAAAATATGTAAAACGTCAAGTAGCAATCGTTTGATACAAAATTACGGAAGAAAATTAGTTTAAAATCCTGATCTCGACCAGCGAATATTGTCATCGTGTAGTAGAACTTATTATTTCAAAATTATGAAAGGATATAAAACGGTTGTAGGCTTCATGTCCTTGCAGATTTTTCTAAGATCTTTTTTTACATTATAAAATTCCTTTCGCACATTGTAGAAATTAATACGGAGTTGAGAGGTTTCGACAGAGAAATCTTGCGCGAGTTTCGAGCTACGCAAGATGGTGGCTAATCCCGTCTTTTAAAGCAGTTTCCTTTTGGGTAGAGAAAGAGAGCCACTCCTTTCGCAAGTATGACATATTTCTCAACGAAGGAATGAAACCCGCGGAAGGAAAGTGGCCACGCTGGAAATAGCCTTGTGCTTTTACGCGATCCATTTCAGTGGGTGCCACTGGCTGACCATGGCAGTTTGAACAACACAAGGTTGCGCAGTGGTTAGAAAAGATCGCATGCTTTTCGATATAATATCGAAGGTGGACACGTCGAATGGCAGCCAGCGAACTAGGTCGCATAAAATGCGCTCCTTTGCTTTGTGAGGCTCCTTGTCAGACTTGCTATATTGTTTCCCGCAAATACGTCCGGTATATGGCAAATAAAATACCTTTGCTATTGGAAAGTATATCTTCGATCGACTACGAGTTTAATAAAGGGATTAGATAAAAGTTCGTTGCTTATGAAATTATAGTTTCACTGATGTTTGACGTAGAAATATCAATGTAAAAGAGTATTGGATTTTCGACACATTCGAACATTCTTTCTGCATTCTATATTCTGGAAAATTCTTCCTATATTAAATATTCTAATATATTTGATATGATTTTCTCTTTTTCAATATTATGTATTCTCTATTCTATATTTTATGTTTTATATGCTAAAAATAAGATAAAATAATGTTTACAGGCACTTCTATATATCGATAACACTCTCTTGACTAACTTTTATGTTCGACTTTTACGATTAATATTTTCTAATTCAATTAAGAAAGTTTAATAGCTGATAGATTGTTTAATACATAAATACCAAAATGAAACCAACGATGTGTAAATTTATCTTTTATCCATTCGTAGTTGTTTTGTACAGTAGGGTGTAAAGAAGTCGACGAGAAGTAACGTTTAAGAACGAGGCAGAGGGATCGCGTGCAAACAGCGAGAAGTTTAAATTACAAGATCCCAGCTGGAAATTAAGATTGCACGGTGTACAGGAACTTTTGATCGCCATAGGAAAGTTTATTTAACAAGTTAACCGATGTCCGCAGACGCAGCAGCAACAAACCGCCAATACTTTGTTGCTGATACACTTGGGTGCAGTGGAGGCGGCTGTGTGCCTGATATTACTGATCTTTACTACTGGTTCCTGGCCAATCGCCGGCACCTGGTGTGTTTTACACGGTTTTCTTTTGACTCTTTTACATCCAGTCGCCCTTTGGACTGTCACTGGATTGAACTGTGACAGGTAAGCCTTTTACATACTCTTTTTCTCCTTTCAAAATGTTCTATCTTTATTAAACTCGTATTCGAAATCGAATTCTTTTATCGTCGAATTTTTTGGTGAATTTCTGATACACTGACTCATATCCGGTTTATATGTAGTAGGAATTTCACACAAACATTTTCGATAAAGTTTCAAAAGCTGTTCTATATTTATAGCACTTCAAAGTACGAAAATCATATTGTTCGATCCCATATTGTGGAAAAATATTATCTTTCATTTGTTTAGTTTGGTCATTTGTGTCAAATTTTAATTTCATTTAATCGTGTTAGAGACACAATAAGATGTTATGTAAAAGGAACAATAATGATAAAATTAAAATAATGTTTACAATAAGCGAACAAAGATTACAAATTCAAATGTCCAATAAATTATATCACGATAATGTAGAGAATATATTCTGACGCATTGCCATAATTAAGTGTTACTTAACGGATACAATATTCAACAAATACACATATTTAATAAATCAATTCGTTGCATCGCATCAATCAGCATTCGAAAAGCATCTGTGTATCTTCATCCATAAAGCGGGGAGGCCATCGAATTGGAAATCCCTTGGAAAAAAATCGAGTTCGATTCGGTGCCACGGTGACGTTCAACGAGCCTTACGTAGCACAAAGCTGCCAAGCTTTTCAACGTAAGATGTCAATAGAGCCACCCAGCATTCAGCCCCGATATCTCTTTGGCCGTCAACCAACACCAGATCTTCGATTCAATCAGAAACCCTTCGGCATACAGTCCCGTCATTGCTGTTCATATCTACGATTCCAGAGGAAGAGAAGGACCGATGCTCCTTCAAATTACATATCGTAGGAACGTGTAAATGTCATAATATCTCGTCGCGTCTCGTTCATCGATAATGAACATGGTACGGGACGTTTTATCGTGCCATTTTACTCCTGCTATCAGCGTCAGCAAAGTTGTTAGTATGTAATAAAAATGTCGAGGATATAAGAGATGGTGTTCTTAAATTACGCGAGGAACATTTCATGAATAGATTTAATACGGTGGTTACAGGATTCGATACACAGTTATAAATAATGAAAGAATTTATCATGAACATTCGACACATTTTAATTTCCTTTTTGATACTCTATGTATAGCGTGCCCTCAGTATAAACAACAAATCACTCTCGCCTTTCCAATAGTTCAGCAACTAATATGTCCGAATTGACGAGATGCAAGTCATAACTTTTACGATTTTATTACTTTACTTCAAATATAATAATCAATCGGATAAAACAAGCAAATATCCGGACACTTTTAACCGTTAGTGTAATTATAACAACATTCTTAATCAATTTAATATAATTTAGAAGAGGAAAGAATTGCACGTGATTTGAAGTCACGTGTTCACATACAAATATTTGTCACGTTCGGGAGGCAAGAGAGACAATTCGGAATGGCGAAAGGTTAAGGATAAAAATACAAGGAGACACGCGTAGTTCTTCCACTTGAAAATATCGTGGCTAGCCGGATCGAACGCGTTCGATATTTTATTCATGGCCCATACGAATTTAAACTGTCGCATTCCTTTTCGACAGCGGCGTGACCTTTCCTCTCCGATCTCGACTCAGCCACCTACTTTTTCATTATTCACTCATGCACGTTACATTCCAACGATTCCAGGATGATCATTTAAGAGCGATTGTCTGAAATGGGAGACAGGGCCATAAAAAGATTCGATTTCGAACGTCGTTGAGGAATTTCCTTTCCGGAGTTTGATAGTCACAGTTGTGAAGATTGAACACCATAATGGCGGGGATTCTTTGTGCAGATATTACGCGATCGCTGCACCGCTACATTACGCCGCATTAGTATCACCACGACGCGTTGCGGTTGGGCTAGCTGCATCTTGGACAGGGGCTCTGTTCTTATGTGTGCTGCCCTTCTGGGGTCTGGTACCGCCTTACAGGTTCGTTTGTTGTTTGACAACTGGTCGAAATCTCTTACACGATTCAACTAATGTTATTAATGAAATTAATATACTAATTACAAGTTACAAGTTATCTGTGCCGACAAATTACGGAGATCGCATAATAAAACAGAGAAAGTTCTATACAGTGGTTAAAAATGGTATGGATACACCAGTGTGTTTATTATAATATTTACATACTAATTAATTAGATCCGAATATATTAAATTTCATACCATTTGGTAATACCTTCACACGACGATAAAAATTTGATACAATGAAAATGAAGTATAAAATTTGACCAAAAAAAAAGCTTCATTTGAAAGTAAAGTGTGCAAGCTAGTACTTGTTGTAGTCACTGTATGTAAGCTTTACAAAATCAATAGATTACGATATTTATCTTAACATTGTAAATTTATAGAAAGCCTATATCTTGTAACTTGTCAGTTCATTAATATTATTAGTTGATAAATCACCGTACAAGAGAGCACCGATGTTCGATTTGTTCAATTTATTCGATTTTCAATGTATCTTTTGTAACTATATGGGTCTTCGTTCATTTCTTTCTTACGTAAAAGATGCTAAATTTTGTTAGCAGCATTAAGAAATTGGAGATAGTTTTTTTCCAGCCAGTCTTTGCGTGATGAATGTTCAATGCAGTCCTAATAGAGTTTCGATTTCTTTATTCGAAGCAATATTTCATCCGCGTTATTTGCGCTCGTTACTGTGTCAAGGTTAGGATTAATTAGATTCATTTTAAAATTGCTCAAGATCCTGCAAAAAGAAAAATAGTTTCACCGTCGAATAATCGGAACATAATGCACGTAATACGACTGGAAAGTTAGAACAGATTCCATATTCTTTAAATTTTTGTCGCATGAAATAATTTCTTTCTTCCTAGTTTAATAGTATTAATAATATTTCAATACCTCAAATAACGCGGTAAGAAATTGAACACGAAAAAACCGCTACTTGGAACAAACCTGTAATTATCTTGTTTTTCTCCCTCGATCTTCACATGGCTTAAATAAGTTATACGAGACGTTTTTTATTCCTATTATCACTACCCTATCCTAAATACCCAAATTTAAACGGCCCTCCAAAACAAGGAGAACAACGAAACAGACGGATGACAAAAAATTAAAGGTCACAACCTGCTGATTGTTACCACAGATACAGTCCAGGATTGGGCTGCTGCGCGCCAGATTTTAGCAACGATTCGTGGGGTTTAGCGGCGGCGCTTTACGGGGCTGTTTATGCGATTCTGGGGCTGGCGCTGCCCGCCATCCTCGTCACTATCTGCAATTTGCGTGTGCTTGGCATAGCGCGTTATCACCGGCATCGAATCGCTAGCGCAATTTACGAAGTCACCCTGAGCGCCCAAGCGACCATCACCCACCAGCGAAATCCGTTTTTCGTACCAACTGTCACGGCACCTTCGGTCGTCAGCCCACCTCGCTTTCATAGCGCGGCCAAAACGGTTTGTACATCCAGAGATCAGCGTAATTTCTGTTTGCACTGCATAATTTTCGCATCGCGTGATGTCAGCGGGATAGACATAATATGATGTCATGTGGACAATTTCAAACGGCAAACCGTGTTCGAGCAAGGAAACGATCTCAGTAATTTCGTGGAGACACGTACGGTGTGTTTGAGGAAATCTCTTTGAGGAAAGGTCTTTGAATTTGATACATGCGTTGCTTTTACAGTTAATATTTGGCATTTAATCCGTCGGTGATTAAAGACATATATATAGTATCGGATCAAATTTTTTAACTAGTTCAGCTTCAGATTGAAGATTACGTCAAGAATTTTCGATGGCTTTTGTGGTTCCTGCTAGCTTTAGAGTTGAGTTCGTAAAAATTTGTATAATTCTGATAAGTTTTTTTTTTAGAATCGGTGCTCCGTTCTGCGCCGTTTCACAAATTTCTAAGATTTATCGAATCTTTTAAAATTTCCATTGATTTTAAGATATTACGGATATTTTTTCCGGAAGACTGCATTTTATGCGAAATTTAGAAGCGTAAAAATGTATAGTATACACATAATATGCAGAAATATACATACTTAAGAAATGTACATACATATTTAACTATAGACTGAAATAAAAATATAATTTTAGAATTTTAAAATTCTTTCTTTGTGTTTGTGCTTCATAACATTGCAACCGTTTCAATCTTTAAACGTTAAATTTTATAGTAGCATAAATATTTGATCGACCAAATACTGATGCATTTATTCAATGTAAACGATTTCGTAGGGATTTTATTGACGTAGTGTAAACGCTATTAAACATTACATAATACAAGGAACAATAAGCATTATGTATTTCGTCTAAATATTTCAAACTAATTAATATCCACGTATAATATTCAATTCCACGAATCTCTAATTGATTTTTGTCGATTAAGCTTTGTTCAAAGGAAAATTCATTGACAAAAAATTGAATCGAAATTTTAATCATTTCTAATCGATTATCCGGTAGACTTTAAATCAAAAGCTTTGTAGAAAGACGTAAATCAAAATCCCGCTAGAAATTGAATTTCTACCGAACAATACAATCGCCTCCAGGCAATTCGTGTGTGTTTAGTTCAGTTTTACGTTCAATTATCTGCCGCGTATCTTTTAATGACGCAATTTGTCTGTCCGATATAACACCGACAAACATTCTGGACGATCTGTTGTGCTCGCGTTGATTTTCCTCCATAATAACTCTTTGACGATCAATATCACGAACTAATAACATAATTCTATTTAACGAGTTCCTTTCATTTGCTAATGTCCCATTCGTTCAACGACACGCAATTAAATTGTAATTTAAATTATTTCATACAGAGTATAGCGACGATGCTATATTGAATTTCTAGGTAATGCAACTGGTTGGTTCTCTATATTTGCTTTATTTCCCATACTGCGGTCTGATTCTTTGGGAAGTTTGCGACGTCGGTAATCAGCCGCATTTCTACGATCATCCCAAACTTGCTTCGTTGGCCTCGCTTCTACTCGCTTGTTCTCCACCCATCAACGGCCTTCTCTACGGCTTGAAATCGCAGACCCTTAGACGATCGGTGCAGAATTATTGGCGGAAGAAGGCGACCAAGTCGGAACTTCAACAAGTAATAATCAACGATTTGAAATAATTTTGCAGTTAGTTTGGAATTTTTCTAAAAAATGTCTTTCTTGATAAATATTTTTTTCCTTTTATATTTACTTTGAGATATTTGAGACATTAGAACTATCAACTTTTAATATGTACCTAAATATAGTGAATCATGAAAATATTTGACCATAGAAAATTTGAAGAAAGTAGAATGAAAGAAATACTATTAAGTACAACGAATTCGTGTTCTAAAATGTATCGATAGATGCAATTTACATGCTTAAAGACTACTGTTACTCGACATAATTGTGTAAGAAATAACATTTTCTATATAATTATTGACTCAATCACATAGCTGCCAGATATGTATGTGCCGTTGTTCAAGTCACTTTCAATGAATTTTTCTTTCTAAAGAAACATTTCGTGCGATACATATGATGGCCAAAAGGATCACAGTCGATCAACGAATGTTCGAGATTCTATCATAGTAAATCTATGCAAATATAATCCCCTTGGAGGTCAGTAAAACTTCATTTCATAACTTTGCTACAGAGAATCTATTGCAATCTTCTCTTCCATGATATTTTATGATGAAAAAATGCACATCTTTTTAATACAATAGATTAATAAGTTTGAAATTCCACTTTGTAGAAAAAGTTCTTAGACTTATTCAACCCTTTCCTGAATTTCTCCTTCATAATGAATAATAAGAGAATTATTCAAAGTAACAGTAGTAGAAGATTTATTCAATCTGGCTACCTTTGGAAAATCGTATTTCACCGATTCTCAAGTATTTCTATGAATATTTATTATATACAAATTGAAGAAGATTTTCCAATTGTTTCCCGCAATTAATTTTCAACTTTTCATAATTTACTCAGCATGTAATTTGGAAGATAAAAGACACGGAGATATATTTCAACATATCTTGAAACATGAAAAAATGTAGCATAAGAAGTTTTAACTGCAGTATTAAGTTTACAGTACAGTTTAACTCCAATAAACTGCGTAAAAGACAATCTTTTTTTTCAATTTTTCTTTTCAATCTCTTCTGTTTAGCGAACGAATAATCCAAGTCATCCATAAATTCTTTTTCCCCGAATTTAATATTCGGAAACGATCGCTGCTGACAATGGATTCTAATTCAGGAGATTCAAGCGAGGACACCGAGCGTAGCAGGATCACGAAGACCGTCCGGTAGCGGAACTGGCTCTTTCTTTCCATTCCCGCCGTTGCAACGAAGACTCAGCGAAGCCTTGCTGGCGTTGGGATCCTGCAGAACTGGAAACAGTTTCGACAGCAATAATCTCGGCTTTCATCGAAGCAGATTGCAGCCTGCCGCCTCGTGCAATACACTTCGCGTACCCACTTCCGAATCAGGTTAATAGTACAAACTTAAATGTGATTTTTGGCTTACGATTTCCGATTATAAAATTCTTCTCTGCTTGCTCTTCAAAAAATATAATTATAACTTATATTATGCATATAGGTGAAAGCAGTAAATTAGTTAGGTCAAGTGCGAGCGCAGCCAGCCTGATGGGTCCTCATTACAGAAGCGATTTTATTGGAGTTGATGTGAGCGCTGGTTGTTCCATAGCAATGAATGAAACACCAAGAAGAAGCCCAAGGATTCTTATAACGAGAGCTTATAGCGAGGATAGCCAAGATGGAGGAAGTCCATTATTGAGGAAACCTATTCTGGCCAACGCTCTTCCGTGCGACAGTATATATTATTCTTTTATTTGCTGTTTTATTGGAATTATTATTTTTATTTCATTCAGGCTTCGTAAAAAATTGCTTCCAAACGAATATTCGAATATTTTGCGAACTATTTACATTTTTTAAGAATGCTTGATTTGATGGATTTGATATGAAAAAAACTACTGTTATACGAAATCAGCTATAGAAAGTTTGATAATCCTTTCACGCTCCATGTTGATCGAACTTTTATAAGCTATTAATTAACCAAACGATAAATATATTTATCTTCTGTAAAACTGGTCTGAAATTTGAGTACAGTACGTCTCCTTTACAAAACCGTTGTATCGTTATTACTAATGAATAAAAAATAATCGTTCTCATAACTTAAAAAATTCATTTTTGAAAGGATTAATTTTCACGTAAAATAAATTATTTAACAATTTGGTACTGGATCTTTGAACCCGTTTCGTAGAACGGAGATGGCGACATTGCAGCACCGGAAGCGATAGCAGCACGGGAAGCAGCGAGACGAGCGTGTGGACGACGGGTGTTGCGCAAAAACTCGTCAAGGCCAATGTAAAAAGCGCATCGGACATGTGGCCTGCGTCGAGAAGATTTGTACGAGGAAAAAATTTAGAGGAAGGACCACTTTTGGTTGGCGCCAGACCGAGCAATAACAGCGAGAGCAGCGATACGACGGACACTACAGCTACCACAACCACCACCACGATGCCCAGTAAGCAGGTCGCGATGGTAAGTGTTCGATGTACAACTTGAAAAATCTCTATACGTTACAATGACCTGTATACAAACGATTCCCAGCCTTAAGAATTGTATTCATGTAGACATCTTTTTGTTGGTTTAACGATGTAATAAACAGATAATGTGACGAAGAGAATATTTTAAGTATTTTGGAAATTAAGATTATTGCTAAAAATAAAAAGAAGAACAAAAATAAACATTTTTTGTTCTTATCAATTTTTCAACTTGGCCTTCTGCTTTTCAGCTATTTGATTTTGGAAATGGGATTTTCGAAATGAAGATCAACTTAAATTATTCAAAACGTTTTTGTTTTCAATTTGGACCATACGATTACGACAGTTTCAAAGAAAACTGTGTAGCTGGTGATGATAACTGACTAATAAAATGCAGAAGATTCGTATTGATTTAAATACATGTTCCTGTGTATGTTACATGTTCACGACATTCTTTTACATAGCACTTTTCACATAGTCCATAAGTAGAAATTAAGCGGATTAAGATTCGATAAGCTCAGAGGCCACAAAACTGGTCCTTATTCATGGACTTATTTCACACCAAGGAATATCCTAATCCTATGGAGACACTAACGAAATATCTTGCTAAAACCATGATCTCTGTAAAATATCTTGCGGAAGCGTCAAGATATATCCTGGTGAAAAGTTTCGGAGAAAATCTGAATAAATTAGACCGTTAATAGTCCATCCGAAAAAATGCGATTCGATAACTTGGCCATTCAATATTCCAACTCAAACATGTAAGCTACAGCGATGTTAATTGAGTACATGTCAGGATTAATATGGATGTACAGGTAATAATGACAATTTTGTCAATTGAGACACCCATTGCTATGAAAGGTCGCTTTGTCGTTGAAACAGACATTTCAAAGGAATTTGGTCTGTCATAAATTATCAAGTGCCCATCTATAAAATCGAATTCTTAATCTGTAGTCTCTATCGTTCAACTGTACAAGATTGACGCGGTAAACATGAATGTGTTGTCGCATTCGATACCTGGATTTTGATCCATTGGGAATGGTTCATTCGATGTGGATTCAAATGGACCATTTCTAATACGGTTAAAATTCTAGGATCATTTTGTATTTCATCGATCATCGATTTTGTATTTCATTTCTCCGTTTCTCCGTAATGGACGATCGAGATCTTCTTTCAATATTTATTATCTGCTGAACATTCGAATGTCGACGTGACGATTAGGACATTGCTCAGTATAAAAACAGAAAGTATGTCGGTAATTTCCATGACATTTGCCGGGAATCAGTACAATCATCTACTACATCATTTGGAGTATAATAATTAGTACAATAGTGTAACTTGCTCGCTGGTATATCACCGGTAGTTGACTGCTTGTTCTTGTACGCAAACCTCGTTCGTTGATTTCGCCAATGTATGATTTCAATATTCCTCGAAGAACAAATACAGTGTTTAAATAAATCCGTTGATAATTGTCTCGAAGTAACGACGATAAAAGTTTTCTCACTTCTCCTACTCTCCTGTTTCAACTACAGAGCGATGGGACAATGTCTGTACGTCTGCGCGGAAAGATAAGATACAAAAGTCTCGCTTTAGCGAGATACAGAAGTTCCGCTTTACGTACCGACTTTCGTCCATTTTACCTGTTGCCGAATTTAGCTTCCGAATATTCCCGCTAATTCTTGGAAATGGAGTCTCGACGTGAGCTGCAAGCGTGTCGTATTAAGTCGCATTGTCTCACTGCATTTCATGTGCTCCCGTACTGAATGTCGATATGTCACTTACGTTTATTCTTTCCTCTTACCTCAATCGAATTCTCAGAATTTATCAATCCAGATAAACATGCACGTTAAATCCAGACTGTGAATGCTATAGTGGACATTTCTGCATAAATAGCGATTTCTTTGCATACTCGGAATAGACGCTGTATTTATCCGCTAGACGATTGGCCGCGCGAAGGTTAATCAGCAGATCAAATGTCTAGAAAAGAGAAGGTCATATCGAAAAATCGATAAGAACGAGAAGTATTTAATTTTTGTCGTACGATCGAAATGCACAATAAAAGATCGGGGTTTCCATTTAGAAAAACTAAGCTGACCGTGATATAGCTAAACGACCTTGACCCAAGATAAGGTCGACAACAAATGTCTCCTTCCAAACTCTACAATTTTTGTTTAAAGCATTTCTTCCGATAAATCTTAGTTTCTGAGATATTTCGTTGCCTTAGGTTAAATCGAGACACGTGTATAATTCAAAGTATGTCATGCATGTAATTTTTAACAGATAAGTACAGTGTAAGTGTTAAGACGATCGTGCTACACACGTGTAATCTATAATTTGAGAAAACGACAAGTCATGATAAGGAAATGCAATTCGCATAAGACGATTCTAGACCATAATAGCTGATTACATCATGTTCACTGCAACTAGGGTTGCCATCCGTCAGGGTTTTCCTGGATTTGTTTTTGTTTTTAAGGCGTTTGAGGACGTACGCCGGGATTTCCTGATTTTTTCCGATCATTTATGTTACCATGTTATATGAGCGGTGATCTGTCATACGTCAGAGCGCCTATACTAATATACTGGATAGCGATGTATTTGTTTTTCCAGAAGTGATTTTCAAGTGTTACGTTCACATTAGACGCAATAGAAGCTGTCTAAATGCAAACGCAGAGCTATTCGGTTTCAATGTACAATCTACAGAAGTTTTTATCTTGTACCTAATGATATTAGGTCGTCCGAAAAGTTTCTTTTGTTTTATAAGGAAATAATGGATGCACAACATTTCCCGTTTTATATTATTTTATCGAATTAGGTATGATCCATTTTATTCTATCAAAATAAAGATCAAAACGTTCGACAGATTAGGTTTCATGTTTGTATAAAGATGCATTGTTGTAAAAGACGAGTCTGTAAAAGAAAGACACTTTTCGGACAACCTAATATTTTGTACATAATCCAAAAATTAGATAGAAGAGTCCGGTTTTCAGGCGGAGAAGTTCAGAGTTTCCATGGTCTTTATCCTACGTTAGTGATTTTATAAATGGCAACCCTAACTGTGACGAATAATATGTGCAGGAAAACGGTGGCTATCGGGAGAAAGAGAAAGAAAAAATAAATGGCAACAAGAAAGAGGGACAGCAGAGCGAGAGCGACAACAGTTGGAGCAGCGTCGATGAGATCGAATCGAAGGAAATGGCGGACAAGAGCATAGAAGAGGATTTCGAGAAAATCGAGGAGGAAGCAGACGCAGAAAAGTGCAAGCAATTGAGGCGGAAATCGAAAACGATTCGCAAACCGGATGTTCCTCAGAATTGCAAAGAGACCGCGCAACGAAGGCCCCTTCTCACCTCGTCATCCTAAGTTCGATTAATCGATCAACGTACCTTTTTCATCGTTCCTAATTTATTATCATTTTCTTCTCGTAATTTATTGTTCGACACTGCAATTTTTTAACGCGATGGAGATCATTTTGAGGCAACTTGGTAAAACAAGGTCGCTGAATGAAATTTGTTATCGACCCATTAACAACCGCAAGCAATCGTTATTTTTTAAAGAATCGAGTTCTTTGAGACTCCTGATCGATTATCCGCGTTCAATTCAGGAAGAACAGCGTCGATGAAGCTGATCGTGTCCCCGTATGCTCGATATCACCTGCAATGTGTCGACATATCCTCAAATTATATTTTTCTACTTTCACTGACAAGTCACAGCAGCGTTAACGAGGAAACCGTGGATTTCTTGCGGCCATTGCGGTCGCGCTGGAATAAGAAAACCCGATCGAATATCTACATTATACGCCAACCACAATGAAAAACTTGTTCTCTCGTAGAAAGTTCGAGGGAAGGAAAGTTGATCATCCTCGTACGGGCATCGACTCTCACAGAAAAATGCTTGCGCGCGCGAAAGAGCTCGTTGTATAATAATAATTTTCTTCGTCACCTCGCGGGTAATATCTCGCGACGAAAATTTCGCGGTGGATTTTTCGGCAATCACCCTCGCTATCGGAGATTTCGCGAAAAAGTACTGGTAAGAAACGATCACGATACCTGAGAGAGTTCTCTTCATAGTAGAACACTCGATGAAATCCATGAAATATCGTAAGAAATCAGTCTGACTTGGGACACGTGAATCGTTTGGTCGTTTCGACGAATTGTACGAATTACTATCGTGGTAATTTCGCGATATAACGGGCAATAAATTCCCTCACCGCTTTCGCTGATGTTCCTAATTAATGGATTCGTGAAAGACAGAAGTTTGAAGAAGCAAATATTAAATATCGACGAAAGTTGCTTTACCGTCTGTCGTGGATGATAAGATGAATAAATGTACGAAATTAACGTTTATCTATGCAGTCTAACGTGTACAACGGTTTCGTCTTATCTCTTCAGAGATAATGACGAGTAAAATGTTGATGAGCATAAGGAACTTTTGTTAACTTTTAAAAAGTACAGTTGAAAGAATTTTTGGCGAAAATTTGAACATTATAAATTCCATAAATGACAAAAACACGATAATCTGTTGCGAAGTCAATTTTTCAATTTTGTATCTACTTTTATAATTTTATAATCATATTAATACTAAGTGCATTTCAACCGTTCTAAGGCAATGTTCAAACGTCTATGTTTTGCAAATTACTATATATTTTAGAAGCTATGTGTATGTTTTAATAGTCGTCTCATTAAGAAATTTTAAAAATGTGGAACGAAACTTCAACGCGAAGAAGAAAATATGTCAAAATTCAAACGAAATCGTGCACGAATGGAAACGAACAAGCTAACGAGAGGAACACATTAAAGAAATTTAATCAATGATGCGCGAAGCAATTAAAATAGACGGCCGTTGTGAGTTTATTGATATTAAACAATAGTTACGTTAATACAATCACGTGGACGAGCAGATACACGTTAATAAAGAGTGACAGAACGAACACTTTTTACTAGCAAGTTTGTACAATCGTGGCCAACCACTGTGTTTACACGGGCACGGTGGATTTATTCGCAATTAGGTGTAGCAACAATCACCTAAAAATTAACCGATATTAATGTTGGTGGTTATTGGAATTGATGTTTTGAATTTTGTAGACGATGCATGATTGTCGCGTGTGTATGAGAGCGTGTGCTAGTGTGTGAACAGTGTCAAGTTCAAATGTTCTAATTTTTAAGAATCGTTGGAATGGAAAAAAGAAGATTATTTATCGTTTTTTAAACTCTAAGCGAATGTTACGAAAAATTTAGAAAACAAATGTTGTTCGACTAACGATTAATTTGCAACGTATTTATGAAATTTCCTCTAGGAATTGTTTTAATGGTTTCAATTGAAATGTCTCTTTAGTATTGTTTTCGAAGAAAAATATGTCAAGGTTACATACGATAAATGTGATTCTGCGAATCTTGATCATCAGAAATTTGCTATATTGTGCTCAATTTTTTCGATTTGCAGCGTGTACAGTCACGATGCAAGATTACATAACGAGCGGAGCGAATTCATGTTGTGAGTACTTGGACTATTTGCTTTCGAATTTGTCAATTAGAAGTTAATGAAACGATCTCGTCATTTGTTGATCTCAACATAGAGCACAAATATTTTATCATTCCGGCGTGAAGAACTTAGTCGGGTACCGCGTGTGACATTAATGTTAATGGTGTTAAAATATCGCGATTTAAATGATGTTTGAGTGTACGTCGTTAGTGCAAATAAAACCGAAAAATGTTCTAAAAAAGATAACAGTCTTACGTAATTATTTCCTCTTTAGATTCATAGCATACCATCAAAAATTACTGAATACTAAATTATAATAAATCAGAGAATAATGGAATAAGCCAAACTGAGTCAAACTATAATTAGTAAATATCCTAAAAATGATCATTAATAACAATTATTTCCATCTTCATTATTTCCATCAATTCACCCTTCTCCTTTATCTCATCTTTATCTGTTTGTTAAAGAAAAGAAAAAATCGATTGGATGTTATTAGCAAATACTTCAGTAGCAACGGCGCCATTGCGCAGAATGTTACAGTTCGTCATTTAATAAGGCACTCAACGATACCATTAAACGTAACATTTTTCGAATCATTGTTAGAGCAACGTGCCGAAGTTTCAGTCGACCAACTTATAATAGATTTTAGCAAAGGTTATTTGCAAGATCACTTCCGTTTCATGCCAGCGGCCACTGGGACTAACTTTCCAAACTTGTTTATCCGATCAAACAGGTCACAAAATGAATTTCAAGTGACAGATCTACCACGAGACACTACAAAATTATTCTTCCCTTCCCAAAGTATTTATTTCACGAATAATTGAGGAGCTGACGACAAAAACGGCCCGTGTCAAATTTTTCAAAGTTTTAGATAATCTAATGATCAGAAGATTCATAATAGGATGGAATCGGTATTTTGAAAAATGTTCTATGTCTACTTATTTTGGAGCATTAGATAAATTTAGATTAGGTAAATTCATGATTTTCTCGATAAAGAACTCGAGGATGCATTTCAAAGGATTAATCTATTTCCGTAATTATTATTTTCAGTAACCATAACGATAATTATCTCAAGAAATACAAAAAAAAAGAAAATATCAAATATTCAAAATTAGAACAGAAGTAAAAGATGCTAGGAGTGTTCTTTCGTTTTCCGAAAGAACGACAAACATGTACAAAGGAATATTTTTAATGTGAAATTTTCTTTGGTGAATATTTTAATTTCGAGGAGAATTATATTGTTTTGTCCCACGCTCATCTTTCAGAGTCGAAAGAGGCATGTTTTCTTATCGCGAGAGTGTTTCACGCCGAAAGAGGGCAACGAGGTTACAGAGAAAAAACGATGCACGCGTAGTAACTTCGAAACAAGGCCTTCTTTTAGAATTCAAAGTCGTCTGAACCATAACCCTGTCCCCCTTGGCCTAATATTGAAATAAGGGGAACTAAATTCGTCCGCGCGAGCAAGAAACAACAATCCCTTCTCTGCTACGATCGGGTCTCGCAGCGAACGCGTTTCGAGATGTTTTCATCGAGAGCTAAGCCGGCAATCCGGTCAGAGCACTGCGTGATAAATCGTGTGCCGTAGCGACACGCGTTCTGTGTCCCGCGCGATCTCAGTCGAACGTCGATCTACTTTTATGAAGAAACTGTGAAATTATTCTTGTATCTCGTTATCCTATCAGTGAATAATCGCGCTGTAACAAGATGAGAAACAGGCAATGATACGATTAACTTAATTTTTAAAAAAGAAGACGATGTTCAAGAAAGGTATTTAAAATAAATAACATATTGTACGTTTTTACGTAACGAAAGGCAATTTTCTATTTGTGAGTCGCGTTAAAAGTATCAGAAATCGTTATTGTTATTATCTTTAACAATGGAGTAATAGCGGAATGTTCGTGTTTTATAAAGGATTGATTGAGTTCGTGGTCGCATGTAATGATCATGGGACTCTTTCATTGCAAGATATGCACGTTTCAACTGATAATTGTTTCAAATTAGAATCACGCAATCATGTGCAGTAATTTTCACGTTATTTCCGTGTTAAATTTACGTGTGGTTACCTTAAACATATGTCGGACAATCTTTATGCGAGCCGCTACCTTCCTCATATGTATGAAAGAGTATTTTTAACATGTGACACGTGGTTCTATCTTCTTGTCATGGCGACGTTCTTGTCATTTATTACTCTTTGAATTCTCAGAATGTCACGAAGCGATCAAATGCGTCCTATTGAATGACGATCGGTGAACGTTGTGTTTATAAAGTTCGTTGAATTTGAGAAGATATAACCGTAGAGAAGATGACGAGGAGACACAGCTTAGCGGAAATAGAGGAGTCGAGGAAGGAATTAAGGTAAGATCACAAACGATCTGTATTACCAAACATTACAATAAAAAAATATTTTTTCGAGTAAAAATATTGTTCCGTATAAAAGAAAAAAGTAAACTTGAGCGTATTATGGCGTTCTTGTTACTAAGTATAACACTTTTTATCTGACACTGAGTTCCAATGAGTTAATCTAACGTTTTATCAATGAACATGACCAAGCAATAAAAGTTAGAAACGAAATAAACGGAGCAGTTGCTCAAAGATATTGTGCAATTTCGTTACTTTGTGTGTACTTGTTTTTGCTAAATCACATTGTATAATGCTTAGCGGTTCCTATAATAGCCATAAATTGTCACAATTGCATGCCACTTCCCGATAGTCCACCCCGCTTGTTTTATGACCCAGATATATGACTCTCCGAAGGATGTTTAATTAAGTACTGTCGTATTACAGGAGTTTTTCTTTTTTTATTTTCTATCTTTCTTTTTTCCTCTTATAACGCAAATCTTTCTTTTTGTTACGTAAAAATATTGAATGATAGCGGCAACATAAAGATTAAATAAAAACCGACATAAAGATTAAATAGATATTTTATAAATATTGTCACTGATAATTTTTGTAGATTTTTATTGTGTAGGTAGTTAGAGATGCGATATTGATATCACGATTTCTATTGAATTTTTTATAGTCCTCCAGATAGCAAATACATACTATGTCGTAAAATAATATGGAACTCTTAATGTCGTAATATAATGAACGTATATAAAGTAACGTATTTATTGAGTATTCTATACTTCTTATAGTTTAAAAGTATATTTTAAATATTAAATAATAAATTTTATTCTTTAAAAATTTCAAAATTCACTTGTAGCAAAATTTCTTTCATCATCAAAAAACCTGATAATCTATAATGGCATACGGAAGATAATAGTACTACTAAATTATTTCGCTGTAGTAGCTTATAAATATATGCATGTAGATACGTATATCTATTAACCTTTACGTCATTTAAGTAATATTCAACTAAAAGTTTACATTTTACCTTTTTACTCTAAGAGGTTAGATAAATTTAGAATAATTATCGTCAATAATTGTAAAAGACTTTAACTTGTGACAGTTATTTGTCATTTAAATCATAAAATTTACTTAAAACTTTACTCGATCTTTTAATTTTGAATGATTGGAAAAACGTAGAATGAATGTTGTCAGTAATCGTAAAGATGTTGAAATTGCAATGGTTATTTACCTTACTTGTTAACGTTTTGAAATCGTGTATGGTACATGCTACACGTCGAATGGAACAATTCTGTGCCAGTGGTGTGAAACGCGCAAACTCGAATTGATTTTCTCCGGTCAGCTGGTGTTGTTCATCTTCCGACGATACGGTTAATTTTATGCACGATTATCGATGGATAAATTTCTTTGGTAACATGAACGATATACATCAAGAATCCTCGACAAAACGAGACGAAAGTCCGTGTGAGAAAAGTTGAATGTGAATGGTGATAAAAAATCGTCTGTTTTTGACGGTAAGTGTCAAATAATGCGCTAAACAACAGAAACTAGATATACGTGAGTGGTAGGTGGTGTAGCCTCGAAACGCGACGTGTTTACCCGAATCGTCCAAAGGTGGCGACAGTTGTTTGATGTTTTGGTAACGGTTATTGTCGATATTGGTCGATAACAAGATCGTTAACCATTACATTTTATGGTTCCTCTTTGTAGCAGCGAAAAAATATGACTTCCTCACCTTCGTCCAGTACCAGTTCCGCATACGCTAGTACTGACGATGTTCGTCAGTATTACAGTAACGATAAACGAAATTTCGTTGGTTCGGACGATGTCGGAACAACTCGGCTATTGCGTTCATATTCACCTCATCGTAGCAAAGCGGGAAGATTCTTTGCGACACTGCGAATCGACAAGTGAGTTCTGCTCAGGTCCTGTGAATTTAAACAAGAGAATTGCGCGTCACAATTTGTTTAAAATTAAGCCTAATATTTTTCGTTTCTGTTTTATATAAATTTTGCAAAAAGTAGATGGATAGATATTAAGTAGTTTATGCAGATGAGCATGGAATATGTATATAGACTTATTTGAAAAATCTGTAACTGTTAATTTTTAAATCAGCCTGTTAACCGCGTCATCCCTTCACCAACAAGTTTTTATCATAGGCTAAAAATAATAAAGAACCATAAAATTAAAAGATAATGAAGAAGAATCAATTTCAATTAGTTTGATTTTGGTCTTTGCAAACAAATATCTGTTAATCTTTGTAAATATAATATAATGTACGCGTAAAAATCAAGTAATACATTTAAAAAATAGAGGATCTATGAGTAATAAAGTTATATCCAAGAAATAATAGGTCTGAATGACGAGATAATTTGTCTTTTCTAAATAACAGGTCAAAATATTCTATATGTACATGTAGATTTCTAGATTAGCAACAGAGAGCACTCTACACATAACCTTCGTAATGAATTTGCTTTCACTATGCTGATTCATTTATAGATACCTTTAATCAATATTCTATATATTCATGCTATAAATAATATGTGTGTCATACATTACTGCAAAAATTGTAGTATATTTCATTTTATGCATAAGTAATTTATAAAAATTGCTTACGTTACAGAATTTTTCACCTATTGACAGCCACTTACAGCCACCAATTATTTTGTACTACCGGCAACTAAAATGCAAAGAAGCATCATAAAAAGTTATAAAATATCTTGTCCTTTTGTATTATAATTTTTCTATAAAATTTATTATAATAAAAAATTATATAAACACCTATCTTTAGAATAATTAAAATCGATTTTAATTTTTGTATTTAATTAAAATTAAAAGATCTAAATGTTAATAGTTAATAGTTATCTAACTATTAACTATTAACTATAATAGTTAACTATAAATAATGATTAACAAAATTGAGTGAAAAGTATTAAAAATTAGTAAAATTGATGAAACTTCACAAAAATTTATATATATTACATAGTAAGTATAAAATATCACAAATCGTCTAGATGATATTTGTTTAAAACAAATTTATTTAAGATTAATTAA
Organism: Bombus vancouverensis nearcticus; assembly: GCF_051014615.1. NCBI lineage: Eukaryota > Metazoa > Arthropoda > Insecta > Hymenoptera > Apidae > Bombus > Bombus vancouverensis. The sequence goes on along the minus strand of NC_134913.1, from coordinate 9,062,227 downwards.
ATTGCGAAAAATATTTTTATTATTTATTTATTCCATAAATTCATATCAAACATATGGTTTTTCTATTTCCTATGTTAAGTTCATTTGGTTATTTATTATTTTCAGGTCCTACATTAATGCGAAAAGTATTATAATAGCAGGAATGATATTAGCCATAGTAATTGTTTCAATAATAGCAATCTGCAGTGTTTATGGAGCCAGTAGGGACGTAGAAATTCAAGAAAACGAAGATGTACCACCCGATCCGGAAATACTATTACCTCCGTCATGGAGCAAATTAAAAATTTTTAAACGTGGTGCCGTTTGTGCAGATGCTGCACAATGTGCTAGCATTGGCAAGTATGTAAAATTATATTGCTATTATATGAGGCATTAAGAACAAAAGTGGACTAGACCACATTTTTTCTGAATGTGAGCTTTTAACTGTGAGCTTTTTTTTATTCCAATATTAATCTATTCCAGTATTAATCATACAAAGGTGGAAAAATTCAGTTTTTTTCAAATTGAAGTCAGATAACAACGAAATCACTTATTGCACTGAATATCTTATGTCAACATTTATTTTATATCGCGAATTACTCAGTTTGTTGAATATAAAGATTAGTTTACTTTTGCTCTCAATACTTTAAATTAAATTACTATATTTGTGGATGTTTATACATTCATAGGACATGTTAAGGTACACAATGTAGATAATAGACAAAGGTATATAAAATATCAAAAGTGTAATATTCATTATATCTGGTGAGTGAAACAAATCTTCGCGCGGGTTTCATTTCTTTAGTTGTGTTCATAAAAATATAAATTTGCATAAACATCCGCAGCCTGTGCATTATGTCTTAAAATATACGACTGAATTATTAAATAAATATATCATGTTCCCATAGATCAATTCTAGAAAAAAATGGCTCTGCAGTGGATGCGACCATAGCTACAATGATTTGCAATGGTCTCGTGAATATGCAAAGTATGGGTATTGGGGGCGGATTTTTTATGACAATTTACGATAAAGCCTCCAAGCATGCATACACGTTAACCGCAAGAGACCGTGCTCCGTTAGCTGCAAACGCTACTATGTACCAAGGGAAGCCCAAAGAGGCGGCATTCACCAGTAAAGCGTTCACTTCCTATATTTTTAATGAATAAGTAAAAGGCTATGAAATCTGTATGTTCACGAATTTCATTAGGTCCGTTGGCTATCGCTGTTCCTGGGGAATTGGCAGGGTACTGGGAAGCTCATCAACGTTTCGGTAAATTACCATGGGTTGACTTATTCAGGCCCTCGATCGAATTGTGCGAAGAAGGATATAATTTGACAAAAGTTCAACACGATGGATTCAGATATAATGCAAAAAATATTTTAAAGGATCACGTATTAAAGTAATAATTCGAAAAACGTATTATAACTTCCATAATTAATTACCTATAAGCTTGAAGATAGAAAACACTAGATTTTTTCCATTTCAGGGAATTATTTGTAGATCCAAAGACGAACGACTTTTATAAACCAGGTTCGATTATTAAGCCCAAAGTATTTTGCAAAACTTTACGAGTAATCGCAGAGAAGGGAGCCTCAGAATTGTACAATGGGACATTGGGTAAACTTTTAGTACAAGACTTACAAGAAAGAGGGGCAATAATAACAATGAAAGATTTAAACAATTACAGGTATTTATCATTAAAGTACTTAAAAAAATACAAATTATCGACCATTGAGCTTTTTATTGAAATTATCTCTAGAGCAACATGGGATGAACCACTTGAGTCGAGTCTCTCCAATGGAATGAAACTTTTTACAGTCGGTTTACCCGCTAGTGGAGGACTTCTCACCTACATTTTAAATATTTTTGATAGATTTAATTTTACACCTGATAGCTTAGCTGATTTTAACAAAACCGCACTTACGTATCATCGAATGATAGAAACGTTTAAATATGCGTACGCGTTGAGAAACGATATGGCCGATAAAGAATTTGTCGACATGGAAGAAGTGAGTAAACGACGTAATTTAATGAACAAACACGTTTTCTGTTATTCCGGTAGTTTATCAGAGATCTATAGATATACTGATACTCTATCAGTAAAATTTTTTAAAAGAGATGCGCATTAGATTTAAGAACATCATACAAAAGTAACCACATAACGTTTCATTGTAATTCTACTTGTTTAAGTTAACAAAGAACCTAATGTCGAAGACTCGCGCACAAGAAACACAAATGATGATAGATGATTATAAAACGTGGGATGATCCAGCGCATTATGGAGCACGCATGCTGAGCAGCGCGAAGGATCAAGGAACTGCTCATGTTTCAGTATTAGCGCCAAATGGGGACGCAGTCTCAGCTACTAGTAGTATCAATTTCTAGTACGTTTATTTTTTAACATTAATAAACTTCTAGATGGAAGTTTTCATTAATTGCGAGGCTTTCTGGAGAAAAAGCTCATAAGATACAGCAGTGAATTGAGTAATTTGCGTTGGTAGTTCTAGTTTTTCAATATTATTATGTTGGAATTGATTATGATTGATAATAGTTCTTAAATAGTTTTTACTTTATTTTTTTAATTAATAATAATAATTCAACTATTTTACTATGTAAACAGGCTCTTTTGCAAAAGGCTCTATTATTTTTATAGTTAATACACAAACAAATTTAATAACTAATTTTGATACTAAACTTAATATTCAACGTGTCACTTTTTAATAGATAAATTAAATAATTGCCTCTTTTATCAGTTTTGGAAGCGGAGTAGTTAGCGAAAGTACTGGAATATTATTGAATAATGGGATGAATGATTTTGGTATACCGTCAGCAATTAATTACTTCGGTATTCCACCTAGTCCGAACAATAATATCGCTCCTGGAAAAAGGCCTTTGTCATCTATGGTACCTTCGATCCTTGTCGATGAAAATGATGATGTAAGAATGGTCGTTGGTGCTTCTGGTGGTACTAGGATCACCACGACAGTTTCTCAGGTTAACATTTATCAATTTAATATTTTATCGGGCATTTCGTAAACATCGCATAAAGATTGTGTTAACATAAAGTTAATCCAGTGAATGTGTTATTTCTCAACTTTTCTATGTTTAGATAATGGCTAAGATTATATGGATGAACCAAACAGTGAAGGAAGCAGTGGATGCTCCTAGAATACATCATCAATTGGTCCCGCCAAACGTGTCATACGAGTATGGTGTGCCAAAGCAAATAATTGATGGGTTGAAAAAGATTGGCCACAAGACTGCTCGTTACAGAATTCGTGGTAGCGTAGCTTGCATCATTTACACTAAGAACAATACAGTATACGGGAATGCGGACTTCCGGAAAGAAGGAGACGTGTATGGAGTCGATTAAATTCTTCCTAATTAAAACAAATGATCATTGGTGAACCTACTAATATATAGATATATACATAAATTGCTGAACTGTTCTGGCGACTGATCGCAATAAGTGTTATTCAAGTTCCCGCGGTATTAAACTCTTCAACGTTTAATCACCAAAATATATAAAAATCTTTTGAAAGAGAAACTTTCCATGATAATGTTTGTTATGTGATGTTTTCTCTACGCTGAATTGTGCGAAATTAAAGTTCTTCAATAAATAATAATAAATATTTTACACACATTATTTCTTAATATCATTTTCTTATTCTTATTATTATTATTATTTCTTTTTAATTACATTTCGATCTAGTTTAACTTATGAAATATGCTACATGAATGTTCAAAGTATTTTTTTATGTCTTTAACGTAATCGCGATCTAATTATGCTTATTGATTCAATGAATAATCACAATATAGGAAGTTTGTAGTAAACTCTTATCCGATCGAATTAGATTCTACCTAGTACTATCGATCCATGCAGAAATACGGGGTGTTCTACTATTAAGCAACCATTAAACTACGACAATAAATTTAATAATTTCGTAGAGTGCGATTCTTCCCAGTTAAAAATATCACGTAGTGAAATCAGCCTGAATTCAAACATAATTTTGGAAGTTATTTTAATCTCTTTTTATATTTTACATCAATATGTTCTAAAATATTCAAAAAACATCCATCCCATACATATTCGAGTCTTTGATTAATTACTTCTCGTAATGTATCTCATGCACTGATAATTCGTTTTAATACATATAAGTATTCTAGAAGCGAAAGTTACATCCAATTACGTTGCTGATATATAAATAATGAGTCATTAATCTGTACATTACTACATAAATACATTTTTTATATTTACAAAATTTATAGATCATTCAGCTTACATATATTAATTATTCTAGAAATGTTTTTGTGAAATTTATTTCATATATTGTATATTTCTGATATTGCCCGTTATAAAATTTTTTTCTAGAAAGTTTTTGTAATAAAGGATTAATTATAATACCAGCGTCTAGATATATACTTTTGTAAAAAGAATAATTATAATAACACGGAAGTATATCTAAATTTGTTTAAAGTATTCAATATTATTATTAACTCGTAGAAAGTAATTTTCAACCTAATTCGAAAATTTCTAAAAAAATAATAAAGATTTAAAATAATAAAAATATTTCATCTAAATAAGACGTCTGCTTTTATGCGCGGAATGAACGTATAATGCTAAATATTCATAACGTAGATGTCGTTAATCTATATGTAATGAACTTAAGACTCGGCGATGGAATAAACGACTACATACATATTTTTTTTCAATATTTCTAGCTGTGCGCTGAGGTAACAAGTTCAGATCGATTAACGGGATTTCACACGTATGCGACATCTTTTCAATGGACTATATTTTCACAAAGTCGATAGTTTCTGGTAGCTTCGATTGATCTTTTATTTAACATACTACGAGCAAATTTTTATGTGCATGCAGTAGAAAACATTCGTATTTCCTTTTATTGTTACAAAGTAACATAAAAGTTGAATTTACTTCAAATACTAAAATTGAATGTGACCGTTTTGATCGATACATTTACAAGTGATGGTTAAATCATTTTTTATTGACAACTTTGAAAGACACTATATTTCTGAGCTGAATCACAATAATCGTCGATAAGGTGAAACAAAATTTAAAAGTCATTGTAAAACCTACTGTATGAATTCGTAAAATTCCTCTCTGACTCCATGATCCTTATCTTTTTTCTTATTTTTTTTTTTTTTAGAAAAACAGAATGTCTCTTATGTACTTCAATATAACGAATATTCTTTTTTAACAAAAAGAAATTAATTTGTAGTGCATGATAAGTAATTAAGATTAGAAGAAATGTGCTTCATGATAATCGTAAATAAACACAGATGTGTAAATGTATGTAATTGCGTTGCGAGACACGTATGTCGAAAATGCGGGACGTAGATATATGTACAGACACACTGTTATAAGACGTATACGTATCACATATATACATGTATTTTTTTACATGCTGGGCAAAATTGGCAAGTAATAATCAAATGGGTTGATAATTCATACGTCTATATTTGAACCTCGTTATCAATCGGATTCGAGATACATATACGTACAAGTACAGTTAACCTGAAATGTTCTCAACATGGATACTCTACTGCGCATTTTTCACCTTATCATTTTAACTTACATCAGACTCTTACAAGGCAGCATACAAAATATACTTAATATCAACTGCTTTACCACGCCCCATGCAAACATTTTTGTACTGCTCTTTTTCCTCACTTCTCTTGAGATATATCAGCGATATACAGAATTTTGTGGAACATTTCGTTTACAATGGTAGGGATACTCCTAGAAGTCAATGTAACAAGCTGCCGATTGCGCGTGCGTAATAGATCAACGTGCTGTTTGTTGCCAAACATAGGATTGTTTCATAATAGAGATTTGGTACATAAATCCAGTGCTTATTAATATCTGTTACGTAAAAAAGCATTTTTTAAAAAGTAGTACATAATGTCAAATCTATTGAAACTCAGAACAATGCCTGAGAAAGTACATATAAAATGACTGTTGAATATATATTCAGTTGCCAAGCTAAGATGATACACTATCAGGGCTGTCTATATTATGCTACAAAATTACGTATTTTAAATTTGTTTATAAATTTTTAATGAACAATATTTGATGACATTAATTTTTGAAAGATTTGCTTCAGATTATACATATATTATGATTCGCATATGCAACGATATTCATTTTTGAAATACATACGTAAAAGACGTAAGAAATTCAAAACGATATAAAGTTGTTTGTTTAATAAATAGATAATGGAACTTTTTTTGATGACAGCTAATCTTTTTTATTAATCTCTGCAATCAGTAATACAGAAAACATTAAGTGTTTTCTAGAAATTTCAAATTCTAATATGTATGTTTTGTTCTTGAAATGTTACTTGTACGTTTTTCAATATATTAGGAAATTTAAAATATGCTTTATCTCATTTAAACTGGATGATAGTTGTTCTACAATAGAAAATATGCAAATAAGAGAGGAATTTATCTCGTTAAAACGATTGTTATACCAGGCATTGAATATACTAGAGACATTACTGAGTGCTGCGCCTGCGCAGTAATTCTTGTGTAGCCTATATAACTAAGTGTAGTAAACTGCGTCCAAATAATTCGAAGTAAACCTGCGAGAGGCACAGTAAGAGAGATTTTTTGACTGCGTTTACGCTATTATTTTTCTAAAGCATTTGGAAACCAAGAACTATGTCTGACTACTACGTTGACGAATACGAACACTTCAACTACGATTACGACAAGCATATTTTTACCGGTCACAGTGGAAAACAGCGAAGCAAACGCGAGGCTCTTGCACACACAAATCATTTCGATCCGTGCGGCCATTCCAGAAAGATCCTGACCAAATTAATGAATTCTGAACACAACAAACGGAATGTTGGAAAGACCAAAGCATAAAGAGTAAGTAAAAATTTTTCACTTAATTATGACATAATTTCTAATTTAATATATTTGTTTGATTATGTTATTGATTCGAGTGTTGTCGGAATGGTCCGCAACCTTGGCCCAGTTTTTGTGTTTGTACATACTCTTGTTTCTTTATCTACGTGCAATTTTAAGTCGCAAAAGCGCATATTTTTCGGTCCAATTAAAACTCGGTGAAAGTTAAAATTCTTTCGCGTTTCGTTGCATGTTATAATGGTTTGTAAATATTGTTGTATTGTGATTTTGTATCGCTGCGCAATATCTCAGAGATGACTCATTTCCTATTTAAACACATGCTTTTTGTTTTATGTGAAAATAAATACGTATATGAATGAAGAATGTATGTATAAGGATATGAAGTACGTATTTTTAAAAATATTAATGCCTTGAAGAATAGTTTTTATTTGTAAATATTTCTTTAGTATTAAAATCATTTTTTAGTAATCATTCGTATTTTTAATAATTTAATTATTATTTGTTCCAGACTCAGGGTTGCTGTCCAATTTTTGAAGAAAGTATTTGTCAATTCCAACATATTGAAGTTTTTGAACATCCTTGAATACAATAAACGACTTTTTCATTTCCTTTATTCTTAATAATGCATTTAGTCACTGAACATAAATGCTCACTTAGGCTAAGATAATTAGTACTTACTACAAATATATATTTCATAATCATTATTCTTATTCATGTTATGTTGTAACTTATAGGGTATATATGTATGACTATCTTCTAGACTACTCGATCCAGAACTACCTGAACCTGGATTTCTCTTGATAGATTAAGAAATTAAATAATATTTGTATTGGATTCACACACTATACAAATTTTTTAGGTACAGTGCATCTAGTTATAAATGTTTCATTTCATTGGTATTGAAACACAATTGCTCAATTTAGAAATTAGGAATTTACTTTACTATGTGAAAACGTTTTATTCAATGTGAATATCGAAGAAATTTTCACTTGCATTTGTTTTCCAAGATATTGTGTTAAATTTTTGTTATATTCAAAAGAGCAATTTTGAGTTTACTAGAAAGTTGAAGTATTAGATAAAAAAGGTGACTGTACAATTTTGGTGAACAATAAAATTTATATTTATTAAAAAAAACATTTAAGTAGTATTAATTCAAATCTATGACCTATACCCACACTAAACATTAACACAAACATTACAAATAGGTGTCAAATGTACATTATGTTTTATATTAACAATTTGAAAGAGGGATGTAAAGAAAATTTCCTTTTTTATAAGAATTTTTAAGAATAAGAATTTTTTTTACATTTTTTTTTAATTTTTCCATCGAGACAACGATCTACAGTGAGATCCGTTATAACGGAGACGTAATAAAGTGCACGCATACCGAGCGAAAATTCAAAGTCGATTTTCTCGAAAACAAAGTCTTAAACAAAAAATTTTTATTCTATATTTTCGACTTCTTTTTTCTCGTAGAATCACCCCCTTTCCGCTTGTATCACCAGTTACCAACCACCCTGTATATCTATATGTATATGTATTATACAATTAAGCATGTACGAATCACACAATATATTTTTTATTTTGTACAAATGCATTTTTGTAAAAATATTTGAGAAATGTATCAATAACTTCTGCACAATTTTTCAACACAAGTATTCTTGTTTCATTGAAAAATGAATTATATTAACTTAAACTCATTAAATTCTAATTCTTGTCTTAAAATGCCAGTTAATATAAATTCTGTCGACTGAACGGTAACAGTTTTAGGTGCTTTTGCAAGAAATTTCTTTGCATCTGTTAAGTCCTCTTTGGGAGAGATAATCACTGATTGTTGAGGCCATAACTTCGGTGGTGGTCGAAGCAAGGCTTTACCGCCGCATGAAATGATTATATCTGTAAAAAAATACATTTTTTAAAGTATAAAGAACCAAGATATATATGTTAAATACGATACACGTCTATAAATTATTAGTTTTAAAACATACTTTTTAATTCTAGTGGTGGCGGCGCGGTGTTCGGTGTTAAGACAAGTGTGTATCCCTTTAAAAGTTTATGTTCTTTTGCTTTTTCTAAGCTCTTTCCTAATTTAAAGCGGAATTTAGCTTCAGCGGCAAGGTCCTTCAATATATAATTTTCTAATTCTATGAAACGACCAGCTTTTTCACTGTTAATCAACCAATCGACTGAAACTATTGGTACAGGTAGTGCTAAAGCACATAAAAATTTAACAGTTCTTCGAACTTTGTCTGTAACCAATACAGTGCACTTTGTCGGATCCTCGACTTGAGATGCACCTATAAAGAAAAGGGACATTAATTATGACTATGGTTAGTTTTAGTTATAATTCTTCTGCAAACAGATCGGATACATACCCAACTTTGTTAACAATTTATTATAATCGTTACTTGAAATACCCGTAAATAAGATTTTATGCTTTATTTTGAATGGTGATTGTGCTGCAAATGAAGAAGACATGCTTCTACGTGTTCTATTGGGAGTTGAAAGTACCGATGTAGTTTCGATACTGGAATTAGTTTCTGAAATAGACGTCTCTTCTACGAAATCTTCTTTTTGTCGCTTGTTTTTAGTCTTTCCTGTCGTCTGTTTTTGCTGTTTCTTTCTGAAATTATTCCTTTTATTTGCACTGTTATTCGAAGTAGTTTGATTTGCGATCATTTCTGCGCTTTCTTCTAGGGAAGAATCCACAATTGATTGTTGACTTCGAGTTGATCTAATCGATAGTTTGCTATTTCTTTTTGTTTCTTTGGTAGATTCATTTACCGTAGTACTAATTATACTTGAAATATTTTTGGAAACCTTCGCTCGTTTGCTCCGTAATGTAGGCACTTCAAAATGTGTGTTATCAGATTCGGATAAAATGGAAGAGGTACTGCTGATTTCCGTGTTATCTACATCCGTATTAATATCCGTATTTCCACGTTTCCTAGTATTTTTCGCTTTGGTACTTGTATTTCTTTCCGTATCTTCCTTTCTTTCTATATTTGAACCGGTATTTTGTTTTTTGAGCGCACTATTCATGATCATTTCTATCTCTTGGGATTCTTCACCAATTTGAGAACTAATGTCGTCCGCTACAAGCTCGGTTTTTTTTGTCGTCTTTCGTTTCGGATTTTTTCGTGTTTCTACATTTTTGGTAGTTCTGTAATTTTCGTTACTCGAAATACTTGAAACAATTCGACTGTCAGATGTCTGAATGTCACAAATGACATTTGTAAGTCGATTTTGTCTGATTTTACAATTGTTATCGCTTTCATTCACCAGTTCAGTTGGCGTACTTGATATCGACTCTGTTGGAGTAGATAGAGAAATTCTTTGGACTCTTACTATTGCTTCTTTATCTAAACTTGCTTCATTTGACATTCTTCTATTGTTCGAACCATTTATACTGTTTGATGAATTTTTTTTATCAACATTTACGGAATTGCCTTCATCATCTATTGTATTTTTCTTTCTACTTTTATTACTAACAGGCTTATCTTCATTAACATCATTCTTGCGCTTTTTCGAAGTGTTACTATCAATCGCATCCGTTGTGCTAAGTGATCTTTTTCTAACGCGTGACGCGTTTGATACATTTTTTTTCGTAAGTTCAGCGGGTGCTATTTCAACCGGTACTTCCTTTTCCACCTGAAAAACAGACGAACGATCAGTATTCTCTTTGCTAGAATTACGAGTTCTTCTGTTATTCGAAATAGGAGGACTTTGTCTCGCTTTTTCTTGCGAGTGAATAGAGGTTACCGATTTTAATTCTACAAAGGAATCGCTTTCTTTAGATTTACATAAATTCTTTGTCTTTTTTATCAATCTTTTGGATTTTCTGCTAGTCCCTTTCTCATCATGTTTGCAAACAGGTATCTTATTAATATCGAAATTGTTTGTATACGAATTTGAAGAAGTTTCCGAAATATTACTAGAATTTGGCTCGCTAATAGTATGATAAGACACAGCGTTTTCCATGTTTCTACAACTAGACGTTCTTCGCGACGATTTTCGTAAAGCTTCTTTCTTTCTTGGCGCAATTTTTACAGATGTTTGTCTTCCCCAGTTATGATTAATATTTATTCTATATTCAGAAGATGTTGTTGATGTGGGACTTTCTGGATTTGATAAAGTACCTGAAATGTTAACTTCAGGTAAACCAGCTAATATATCTTCATCATCGCTTTGTAGTGCTTTAGAGGTTTGTTGAATTTGCTCACAATCGATTGATGTACTCGATGCTTGATCATCTATATTCTTTGAATATTTATTCAATTTACTCGTACCATTTTTAGATATATCAGTTTCTTCTTGAATCATTTTAGCTATGTTTGATATTTTTGATTTCTTTTCTCTTAATGATATTGATGTTGATGAATCTTTAATTGTAGATTTAAGTGTTGATGAATCTGTAGATACAGATTTTGAAGTTAGTGGGTTTTTAGGTATGGATTTAGGTGTTGATGAACTTGTAGGTATAGAGTTCGATATTGATAATTTCATTGCTTTCTTATCTGTCAATGAGTTATTGTCCACGTTAGACTTATGATTTTGTGTGGGAGATATATTCTCACAATCTGACGATTCTAACACATGTTCAAGAACTTGTGTTGATATTTCTAATTGTTCTTCTATACGTTCTTCCTTTATATCTGCAAACATTGCTTTCAAATTTCTTTCTACGCTATCATCTAAGTTTACTCTAGTCAATGCTTCAAAGTTTGACTCGTTTTTTCTCTTATCAGAAATTGATGATACAGACTTTTGCTTTTTGATATCATTAATTGGTTGAGTACATGTCGTTTCATAATCGATGTCTTCAATATTACATCTATCTGTAACATTTAATACCAAAGGATCTAAAGAACAAGGAGGTTCGTTATTGCTCACGTCTAACGGTTTCTTTTTAGTGTTAATTATCTGGGTAGGTGTATTGTCTTCTATTTCAGTAATATCTTCTTTATCAGATTTTTTATTGTTTCCTGTTGAAATAGTACAACTAGCCTCTCGTAAGGAAGATTTATTTGTTGAAAGAACTTGAGTTGGTGTTATATCATTGAGTTCCTTTGTTTGTATTTCATCATTTATTTCCATATTATTTTTCATTTCTTTCTTATTAATTACTTGCGTTGGGCTATTAGAATCTACTTCACTTTCATATTTATTATCTTTTGGTTTTTCATTAGATTTGGGCGATGAATCTTCGTCCTTCCGATTTACTGGTTGAGTAAGCATATCAAATAGATCATCAGAGTCTTTACTTGAATTAGCACTGTTCTTTATTTCTTTACTCCTATTAAGCTGCGAAAATTCTACAGCCTGTTTCATTTTCACAGCTATTTCTGTAAAACGACCTTCTTCATCCGTAATTGAATCTTCGCTATCAGAAACTTGATTGTTTAAAGACTTTTTACTTTCTTGACTATCTTTGTACGAATACCTGTGAAACACAGCCTCATTGTCGGTATGATCAGAGTCATCAGCTACTAAAGACGCCTGAAACGTGTATTTACGTTCACTTAGGCTTCTAAAGGCATCTTCGTCGCTTTTATTGACCTGTGTCGCAGCTTCAAATATGTTCTCATTATCAGTGCTTTTATTGTTTACATCGCAATTGTTGTTTACACATGAAGTTTTTATTAAAGTCGGTGATTTTGATTTTACTTCATCAGACAGATCGTCATCCTCAATGAAATCTTCTAATTCTTTTGGACCAAGCAAATTTCGACTCATCTCAAGTTCCGAAGTTTCATCTTCGCTTGTTTCAATTTCCTCTAGACGGTTTTGCAAACCTTTCTCAATACCTGGCAATTTCTTATTCTGATTCTCACCTTCATCAGTGTTATTAGGATTGGATGTGCTTTCATTACCCTTATCTTTTTGTACTACTGTATTATTAACATTACTTCTCACCTCATTCGTTAAATTTCTTTCCTTTTCAATTCGTGTTGCTTCAAGTTTGTCACTATCTCGAGTTTTTAAATTATGAGTATTAATCTTCTTGGATATTTTCATATCCTGAATATTTATATCGTACTGTGTTTCTATATCATGAATATCAGTAACTTCTTCTGGTGCTTCTGCTTGCGCTTGTATATCGTGCATGTCAACCTTTTGTTCCTGTACAGATTTTGTAAGGTTTTTGATGCTGCGCGAAATGCAAATTTTTTGAGTGTCAATATCCTCAATGTCAACGTCCGTTTCATCATGGAAATTAAACGAGGAATTTTGTGTTTCCATATCGTATATACTAATTCTTGATCCACCTACGTTTTGTTTTTCTTCTACATCGAAGTTTTGCAAGTTATCTTGGGCGTCGATAGAGGTATTCTGAATGCCATTTTTCTGAGTGCTGTTAGTAGCGGTCTTCGGAGGTAACGTCGGGTGTCGAAATACAGACTTTTCTTCCTTACCTTGAGTGGCAGGAATTACGGAGACATTTCCCACCGTGGATGAATTATCCTACATAAAGAATACATATTTGTTAATATATGTATACTTATATTTGAGATAATATATAGTAAATCTTTCAGTTTTTTCCACAAAGCAACGCTAGCATATCTGATGAGTGAAAATAAAGATGGACTCATGTACATATGCTTCATTAAGAAGTTATAACAAAAATACAAAATAATAGAAAAGTTTTTCATTTGATGTAATGGCCAAATGAGAATAAATTTTAACAATGAATGCTGGAAAGGATCCGTTCTTTGGTTCCTAAGTTCATCAGACATCATGTTACCATAAATTCAGTCGCGAGGAAATAAGTATATTAAGTATATTAAGTAATAAGTTTATTATACACATTAGAAATGTATCCATTAAAATTGAGGCATTTAGAAGCAAATGAATCCAAGTGATATTTTTGAAATTTTCGAATCAAGAACAGATCGTGAAATCGTTAAATATTCGTTTTAATCTTGCAAATAATTTAAGTAATCCACTGTTGTATAAAAGCTTCATTTAAAGACTAGAAAAATTGACTATTAAGTAAATAATAATATTAAGTAAAATATAATAAGATCGTTCTATTGTAACATTATTTTTCGTATATCCAACAATTCATAAACTAAAAGATAAAATTCGTTAGAAACTTGCATATATGCTCCTTACTATACATGTGACAAGCATTAAATATATGTAACTTAATTTGTTTTTTAAATTTTAATAACATGATACCATATATTCACTATATTCACATTATGTGAGATTTTTTTAGAACATTTGAATTTCAAATGTAATTTCCTCGATATCAGAAAAATTTCACTTGCATCCCTTTGGTTTTAGGTGCCTTGATCAAGAGGAAATTCATTTAAAATTAAATTCTTAATAGAAATCAATCCAATATTTATAAAACTGGACAACATTTTGAATTGGAATTAATAGAGATATCGTCAAGCTATCTTTATCCATTAACAATAAAAAAACCATTTGGTATACAGTTTTAATTATTTATATGTTTATATGATATTTTTTTCTCATTTCTATTCACAGAATATGCTGATATCGTTCCGCATAAATATCTGTGACATTCTCTATAATATATTTGCATTTGATAATATACTTTATAATATATTTATATAATGATTCATATAATCACGAAATCAATGATAATTACAAATGACGAGTCAGGTGTTCCTGGAATGATCGTTTGCTGTGCCTTCTGATGATTTGCCGCTGGGGTTTCTGGTACTAAAGAATCTTCCATCGAACGACAGATTTTGAAAATTGCCCGGACCGCGCCAAACTCCAGCACGTCTTCATTTTTCAACTCGTAGCATCGATTTGGCCTGAGAATTGTCTACAGAGAAAAAAGAAAGAAAGAGAAGAAACATTAAATTATGCTGAAATTTTGTTATGTCAGTTAATAATAATATCGATAAATAATATGCACAAAGCAGATAAAGCAAATATCCAGTATCTTTGAACAGAAATATTGAATATTCACTTTATTCAATTGAATATATAATTAAACATGTTGATTTGTTAGTTTCAGTAATTTCAGATGTTAAACAAGAATGAATAACTTTCGTGCAATCCGAATTAAATTGAATGAGAAACTAAGTACCTGCTAAATAATTGCTAATAACAACTATCATCTTAATCTAATCTAATCTAAATTAAGATCTAATCTAATGTATCTGTTGTTAGGAATCAATTAAATGTAACATATAGATAAAATTTACATTACGTTATTTAATTTTGTTTTATTAGATGAATTCAGGTCACAAATCCACGATTCAGTTCCTTGACAATTAGCTTCGATTTCCGCATGTTTCTTTGATACCGTCTGTAAATTAAATTAATTTGCTTGTCTATAGTCGTTATTTAATACTTTAATATTGACGATAATCTTTATTTTTAGTATATTATTTGTTAATTCGAAATGTTATGCCTATTATTAAGAGAGAGATTGATGACTTAATTAGAGAACTTTCTTTACAATAAAATTAATTGACCTGGTTTAGCTACAAAAATCCATTGCGTAGGATAATTAGAATTAGAGAATTAGAAAATAAGGAACATACATAATTATAAAATTGTTAAACTACATATCTACGTCTATTTTTCTAATTATGTCATCGTTATCAGGTATCATATCATGTAGGAATGTCATATCTTAATGTACACTCCGTGAATACCGGATAATATAATTTATGCAAAAATCATATTATCTCAAAAAATATGATTAGTTTGGATGTAGAAAATACGAACAGAACAGATTCACTCCGTTTTATTATACAGCTTTAAGTAAGGATATTCTAAAAACTTTATACGAGAAACAAAATTGTTTTAATGCATCAATATATGTTTGTATCGAATTTTTGAGTAATTTCTTTGTTTGATTAAATTTGAAATAATGACAAGACAAATGTAAATAAATATGTATTTGTATTAATAGGTAGCCTTATTTAAATAAAATTTCATATTTCGATATTTTTATTAGTATCAATTTTTAATATTTCTAATAGTACCTTATCTTTAGCCTTCAAAAATATATTTTTATCAAATCTATGTAAATTAAAATCATCTATAATCAAATAATTTAATATACATTTTAATCAGGGAAAACTCATTAAAGAACTATACCTATTTTCCGGTTAGAAACAAAGTCGGGTACTTGTACACTCCTCGTCAAAAAAATAACCCAGGTGTGTTATCTTTAATTTCTCAATGACGCATGTAAAGTTATTCGTCTGTAACATATACTATCAAATCATTATGAGCTCAGGATATGCAGCTTGCTAGAATTAAGTCACAATGTCGCAGATGTTTGTATACAACAAAGAGAAACTGTTCTATACTAAGGTCGAAATGATAACACACTCTATAACAATAAATTTGTAAGTATGGGACGCGAAAAAAAATAAAACTCAAAAAAGCAAATTCCTGAACTAAAACAGCAACAGTTATCAGTAGCAAAAATATCGAAAGTAAGAAGAAGAAGTCTTAGAGTAATACACAATTTCTTAAAAAATGTTAAAGATTACGGCAAAAAGAAAAGTACTGGTCGTCCGTCGCCGTCCGATCGTGATAAGCGAGCAATTTTGCGTGTAGTTTCCAACTCGTATTAACGCAACTCGCGTTAACACAAAGCAAATAATGGAAAAATCTAGTGTTAGTGCCAGTGTTTCAAGTGTTCGTCGAGTTCTACTATCCTGCAAAGATATTAAGAGGCTAAAATTGAAAAAGAAACCTTCGTTAACAACGAAACACAAAGCAGAACGTTTACCTTTGCAAAAGAAAGAATGTATTGGAAAAAATGGAGAAGGGTATTATCCTCAGACGAAAAAGATTCAACTTGGATGGTCCTGATGAGTTCCAATATTATTTTCATGACATAAGAAAAGAGACAATGTCAGCAATTCGACGACAAATGGGAGGAGGCAGCGTGATGGTTTGAGTTATTTCGGCAAGACAAGTTTCAAGTTCATCAATGGGAGAATGAATAGTGTCCGATACATAAATTTTAATAAAAGAAGAAATAGATAATCATGCAGTACGCATTTCTGGACCTGATTACATCCTTCAACAAGATAATGCATCTGTATACACATCAAGATTGGTCCAATCATATTTTAATGAAAATAATATATCTATTTTGCCGTGGCCTGCACGCTCCTCGGACCTTAATATTATTGAAAATTGCTGGGCAGAACTTGTTCACGGCGTATACGCGAATGGAAAGTAGTATCGACACGTACAAGAATTAAAAAATGCAATTGTACGCGAATGGGATACGTTAAGTCAAAATTATATCCAGAAACTATATAAATCGATACCAAATCGTATAATAAAAGTAATAGAAAATAAAGGGGATGTACCCATTATTAAGTAAGTATATATGTTTGATAAGTAATTATTGTTAGTTACAAGGAGGTGTTATTTCTTGGATTGTAATTACACCCTTCCTAGAGAAAAGTATGTTGAAGTTGCCAAATTCATAAGAAATCATTACTTTGGATGAAAGAAAATTGATGACACAACGATACAATCCTTGATTCAAGTAGCTAATGATAGATTCTTTGTTGTTGATAGTGAGAAACCTGCCAAATGCAGGCTAAAGTTAATCGACAACCTGTTTGATATTATTATATCTGCAGAGGCACATACAGTGTCAGTGATGCCATAAGTAGAACTACTAACGATTATGGTATATTATTTAGATCTTATTTAGATTATATTATCTAGGCTAGAACTTAGAAAAGGAAAAGAAGACAAGTGTACTTATTTGATATTTTATACAGGTGTGACTCATGCATGTAACGCATTCTTTGTTGTAGATACTCAGTATCTTCATCCCACAACAATAACAGATGATATTAAAATGCAAAGAATGTTGACCGATTTTTGGGTATCATTTGCAACAAACGAGTAAATATCTTTAATTGCGCATATTAAAATGATTTAAAAGAATCTTACTTATAGCCATTTATGTTATATTTTATATATGTATATCTTTTAAACTGATCAGGGTGTCAAATATCGGTGGTGTTCAATGGCCAAGATTAAATCCAAATGAAAAGTTATTTCATTATTTGTATATTGCCGGATCAGATAAAATTCAGATGGGTAGGAGCATAAATTTTGATCAAAAAGATTTTTGGAATTCTGTTAACTTTAACGAAAATAAATTATATACTGCATCTGATATATTAAGAGAAGAATTATAAGAATATTGTCTACAAATTTCTGTTAAATTACATAAATATTAAAATTGCATAAATTCAAGATTAATAATGATGTTTTTATTTCTACATTATTTAATATATCATATACATAGCAAAACAATATGAAAATATATGAAAGATAAAAGTACAAATGTTTAAATATAATTTATATGATATAAAAATATTTTATTGGCAATTTTATTGCGATAGCATATTAAAAGTGATCACTTTTTCTATTTAATTTGAATATACTTTATAAGCATTTGAGTATGTTCATTTAAAAATAAAGAGATTTAAATATATATACATATAGAGGATTACTTAAAGGTTACTCACAAGATTATTTAATACTACATTGCAATCGTGATGTCGTCCAATTTGTGTAATTCCTTCTTTGATTTGAAATGTTTTAGAATCAATAGATAACACTCCAATCTAAAACATAAAATAATACAGAGTTAATATGAAAAATAAAAGAGAAGTGAAAGAAACAATTTTAGTCTAGAAAAACGTTAAAAATATAAATATTGTTAAAATAAAATGTTATGAAATATGAGTATTACTAGAATATTAATATTGGAATCGTAAGTATTTGATTCATCTTTACCACTATTTCACTTTGTTGAGAAGAATAAGAAATTTTTTGTGTTGGTGTGGAATCATAATCTTCGTAAATTTGCGTTGCTAGGATATCCATTCTGAAGACAGCTTATTTGGATGACATAAGTTATATGTAGTTTTTAAATATTTCCCTTTTTTTAAGATTATGAAATTTTTGTGACATAACCTCATTTAAGACGTAGATGCTTAGAGAATTTACTAATAATTATAATAGACCAATGAATGCTTGATTAAACAAGAATCATGCACGTACAACCACACATGAATGCACAAATCGGTATATTATTTATAACAATATTATAACTAAATATTTAGTACGAATAACACTGAACGAGAAATATTGTACGCTACAAATGACGGATGCTACCACAGTGATGGTACTATAAACATTATCATATGCTTATTTTCGCCGATTCCCTCCACTGGTAATTTAATTATGTATAACACAAATATAAGGTTGATAACATAGGAATAATGGGAATCGGGACCACGGTTGTATATACAAGTTTAGAAATTCCCGTGGAGGCGGTAAAGCTCTTAGTGGTCAGAAGATGTGTGTGAATTTGTCCGCAATAGGGCTCTTCAATCGAGAAATTAGGACTTGGTGACTAGCAAAAGTAAAGTATCTTTAGTTGTTCGCGGGAAAAAAACTGAATAGCGGTTGTTAGTCACCTGTACATATTTTGCACACGATTTTAGGAGTCAAAAGGACGGAGAAGGGCCTTTTGAGTAATGACTGCAAATGTTTATAATAAACACTAAATTTTTGCTGATTCTTTGCACTTCTCACTCAATTACTTTCTCCGGCTGCTTAATGGGTTCTGTCAGACGATTCCTCTCTTCCCTAAGAAAGCGACGCTTTTGCTGGCGTCCACGCGCCTTAGGCGGGTTTCCATTTATCACTTGGTTATAGGTTATTTTAACTACGATTAACCTGCTATACAAGTGACCAGGATTTGTTATGTGACGCCATCGTGTAAAAACAGTTCGAACCTGGTTGTCTCTGTCTTTTCCTTTTTCTCCTTAATTAAGGCGGTCGCGTACTCGACTCACGAATCATTGAATAGCATCTAAGGAAAAAGCAATAAATACCAACTTTTACGTACACGATTATTATGTATTATTTTCTATGTAAGCAATGTTTAATAAATGTCATATAATATAAACATCTTTTTCTTTATTAAAAATAACAAGCAGGTTTAATGTTCAATCTACCACTTCTTTTGCAAAAGATTGCGCGGGTAGATTTATGTCTAAATATCGTGCTTTCCTTCTTTACGTCTTGTACGAGGTATATAAGGACGTAGATCGTAAGGTAAGGTAGACATAAGATATGTAGATCGAAATAGAACTTTTACTTACTTATCGATAATTTAATTATTAATTTGTAAAAATTAAACCAATAATTCACAACATTTCAACTATTACTTTGTAACATTTAAGCCATTAATTTATAACAAATAAACTAAAAATTTATAACAGTTACGCTATTTATTTATAACAATTATTAATCTAAAACAATTACTCCATTAATTTTTAACAATTATAGTATTAATTATGACAATAGGCTTTCACTAATTGAAAATAATCTTGCTATTAATTTATAATAGTTATATCGTTTGTTTATAATACAACAGTTATTTTCATTATAAACTGGCATTCAATATAAATTAACACAGTTCTAAATCAAAAACTAGTATCACAGAACTGTAAATGTAGTTTCAGTTTGTAAAAACTATTATAATTATAAAAATTGTTATTGTAACAAATTGTTGAAGGCGTCAATTTACAATAAAAATTAAAAAATTACTAAATTTCATTGCGTTATAATGAAAAAACCTTTTATGACATCAGCAAACCGTTACTGTTTGTTTCACCTTTCGTCACCTTGTCAAATGCAACTCATCAGGTATATAAGGAACGTAGGTAGGAGGTAAGCTCTTTTGCGTGTGAACTCCCGTACCGTGAAGATCGAACAAAAATCGAAGAAAAACCTTTGCGAAGTAAATTATCAATTTATAACATTAAAGCTATTACATTACGACATTTAAACTATTAATTTATAACATTTAAGCCATTAATTGATAACATTTAAACTATTACATTATCATTTAAGCCATTAATTTATAACATTTAAGCTATTAATTTACAACATTTTAACCATTAATTTACAACATTTAAACTATTACTTATAACATTTAAGTCATTAATTTACAACGTTTAAACTATTAATTTATAACATTTAAGCCATTAATTTATAACATTTAACCCACTAATTTCTTACATTTAAACTATTAGTTCATGACATTTAAGCTATTAATTTACAACATCTATGCCATTAATTGACAACATTTGAACTATTACTTTATACATTTAAATCATTAATTTCTAACATTTAAACTATTAATTTATAACATCTAATCCATTAATCTAAAATAATTGCTTCATTAATTCTTAACAATTATACCAATAATTTATAACCACATCCTCCCATTAATTCAAAGTAATTATGTCTTAATTTATAACAGTTGTATCATTAATCGGAAGCAATTCTACCATTCATTTAAATCAATACCATCAATTTGTAGTGAGTAAACAAATGATTTATTTTGTTTTATTTAATATTAACGACATCTTTCAAGTCTCTGAAGTGCTATTTTATTTCTATGTAACATTATTTTTTAACTTTAAGTACAGTATTTAATTTCTCACTTCACTACTTCGTATAAAACCAGTGGTAAAGCAGAGTGTATCTATTGAGTGTTTATGGATGGGATGTAATTCTCCATGTTCGCTCAAAGCCAAAAAATCAACACCGTATTCATGGAATCAAGGAAGCAAGTACAAGTGCAATCTCATCATTCATCTATGCGTGCTAGAATTGGTAAGTTGCATGGTTTCATTTCGTCGATTATAAGCTCAATATTTAAGTATGATTATGCGGATCCACGTACTACAGCTATTCTAATTAATAAATTTCAATACACGCTATTTTTTTGTTAGAAAATAATTTTAAATCTCTGCTTCCAATGCTTAAAAACTCTTTATGTAAATGGGACCCGAGCGTAGTTACCTCTTCGTGGTGGGTCCTGGTGATTAGTATTGTTTTTCAAATAATAATATACCAAGTACTATTCTGAGTATTAGTATTATTATTTGAAAAACAATATCCAGCTAAAAACTACTTGAATAAAGTTTGGTCTTGATCATCCAAAATAGTTTCGGTGATCTAGGCTGGACTAACACCCCCGCGCGGGGGCACTGTAGCACTGTAGCACTGTGAGCTCATTCTGTACAACGATACTTATCCATCTTGGAACGAAAAATAAAAATCTCGTTCCCCTTGATTCCCTCGCTTACCACTCAGGAAAAATTGTACCCACGATTTATGGGTTCGCAATCGCTCAGTTCTTTCAAACTGTCGCGTGACATACTCGCCTGCGCGTATTTCGAATTGCGTGCGGGTCAACGTGCACTAGACAACTCTTTGGATTTGTAAGTCACCCGAAGGACACCTCTGTCTTGGTGACTGCTCGACGACTGCTCGACGTTTGCATCAGATCATGGGAGTTGTCGTCGCGCCGGTGATGCTTACGAATCTGTTGGGGAGTCAGTCATGGATCTACAGTCCTGTCCGATTGGTACTTCGGTACTCGGTCAGAGACTTGCAATTTCACGTCCCTCCCCGGGTTTCACTTGTTCAGTTGGAGTGTGTTAAGTTGCCGGCCTATGTGCTGGATCCACGGCTGGATCACCAGTGTACCACTAGCATCATCGGTCGGCGGCATCGACCGCGACTCGTGTAAGTTTCGAACGGCGAAACAGGAATCGAGTTACGGTCAATTCTTGGGCTTTCCGCTGAACCTTGGTGTTATCTCGTGCACTGGGGTTCGTCGCGTAGGTTTGTTAGTTCTTTCGAGAGATCACGATCTCGTTCGTTTGGCGCGCGCCGCGATTTTTTCTTTGACTGTCTGATTGATCGGGCTTCTTCTTGCTTTCCCATTTTTAAGGGAAGCTTATTGAGATCACGTTAGAGTTTATAACTTTTTAATATCTTCAAAAGTTTAGTGTCGCGAAAATAGAATGTTAAACAGTTTTGTACAACGACTCGAATATTCTTTTTGCACGACACGAAATGGTATATGCAGTGTCAGTAGCTTCATTTTCTTTCTTTCGTTCCAAGTTGGACAAATGTGTTTTTGATGCGGAATGCTGCCAGTAGGGCTACGAATTATTGTACGATGTTTAGAAAGATCGATGTAATCATTGTATAGGATGTAGATATTGCATGTATGTTTTGTTTGAAATTTGGAAAGATTTGTGTAAGCGTTGCGTAGAAGATGAGTGTTTTTGTAGTTGTATACGTTTTTTGTGTAGATCGTTAATCTGTAATTCAATGTAATCGTTAACTGTGTACCTGTTTGTACCGCCGGCTCGTTCGCCCTCCCACCCTTACCCCATCGCTTTGGAAGTTGCTCAGAGAAACTAAGGTACAAGGAGTCATTCAGTCGTCTCCTGTCTTACGAATAGCATGGGTCGCGTTGCGTCAGATTTGTAACATATTCTAATCTATTGGTGGTGTCGGTTCTTCACTACTATCATTACTATATTTTTCGTACTATTCATTGCTATATTTTTTACTATCGTTTATATCTCGATATTAATATCATTTAATTAATAAATATTTATTTAATGATTCATTGAACACTAAGATAATGTAATTAAGTGGTTTTCCGAAACTTCTTGTTTTAATTTTTCTTCAGTCGTCTATTTACTGAATGATACTGTACTTCTAATATTAGCTTCTTTCGTAAGCTTTTATAATAAAATTTAAGTTTGACTGTGACTTCATTTAATTATTTTATACATTTGCTTTAATTTCTCGTTATTTCTTTGTGCAAGTTATTTATCGATAGCAGAAATAATATAAAAGTAACAGGAATATTAACATATAAACGCAAAAACGATTAATGATCAATCCGATGAATTTATTTTAACTAAGACAGCTTTGTATGAACAATTCTGTAGTCTTTTTATTCGAATATGGGTAACGTTCGATATACAATTTATATTTATGTTAAAATACATTTCATATTTCATAATAGATCATTTCTTTATTATTTGGAATACTAAGATGGAAGTAAAAACGATTAAATAAATTATTGTTCTATTTCCGATGTATGAAATCATTCTTTTATTTCAAACGAATTTTTGGCGAATTATCTTGTTGTTTCAAATTGAGTTACATCACAAAAATTCACTTACCGAGTTCAATTTCTTTTGCTATATTATGTGAACTTACTACAGTTAACGTCATAAACTTGTAATTTAGTAACAGTTAAATTCAAATACCTCGAAGCAAGGTTTTGCGCGCATTTGTACAATATTCTTTAAGTATATTTAGTGACGAACTTTTGAATTCTTGCAAATATTTTCCAATATTTATAACACGCGACTACAGTGTATTACTAGAATGTATATTTCGTATTCTAATAACGAAAATTCACAGTATATATTCTAATAGCGAAAAGTATAATTCTTGCAAACGATTGCATTGCATTCGCGGTATTCGTTAGCATTTGTTCCCTATCGAGAAATATCTCACAATTTTCAACTAATATTTTTCATATTTGTTACAGTTTCTTAATAATAATTTTTAAGTATAAAAAATAGCAGTATTTTCTAAATAAACGTTCGATAGGGAAAAAAAGAAAATTGTCGAATTGTTATCATTAAGTGTAACTACGCTTTTAATGTTGCCGTCAATTACAATTATAATTCCAAGTTTACTTACATTTATTTTAACGATATCATTTCCTCAGACGTGTTTTATCACGTTCTACGCAATGGTCACTAGCCTTCGTCAGTCGATTTCAGGAAAATGGTACGTACCTTAGAGCGTGCATGTTGTATGTTAAGCTCGGGTGCTCGTCCCGGGACGTCCTCTCTAGGACGAACGAATGTGTTGGTGTGCCTGTTTTGCTATTTTTAAATACAGCGCTAGGTAGGATAGGTAGTATACTTTCTGGTATGACTGTTAATTATAAGTAGGTAGGGCCGGGTAGGTTGGCACAATCTCTGGTCGGGTAAGCACGTTTTCGTGTGACCAACTTGTTTCTGGAAATCTAATTTGAAAAATCGACGGACTGAAACTGGAGACGAATGCTCTCGTCTCTGGTTTTGCCTATAGATTTTTCGAATTTCGCGGTCGCGGTCGCGAATGGGTCGAAACGAACGTTTATCGCTCGAGCACGCACATGCGAGTAAGCAACGATCATTGCTGCGATCGTTGGTCAGTCCATGTGCACTTCAATCAGCTTCCGCGGTTTATATTTTTATTTTCAAGTTTTTTTTTTGTTTGCGATTTAGAAGTCTCGAGCTTAGATGTAAGTTTCAGTGGGCATTGCGCCCGAAGAAAGAAGAGGCTATAAGCTGAAGAGGCCCGGCAAACTGCCACTCAAGAGGGCAACTACTAATGGCTGCCCATCCTCTGGGTCATCCAGAGCATGGGAAGTCATTATTGTTACTACTTTGTCACTATGCTCGATTTTAGTATTTGTAGTAGTAGAAGTAGTAGTAGTTTGCTTTTTGGCCGATGTATATATCGGTCCATCGTCCCATTGGGCAAATCGCGATTTTTCTTATTAGTGTTGCGATAAATTAATTACGGGTTGTATTAGAGTTGCGAAATAACATCGCGGCTTTTAATTAGTGTGGCGAGAAAATGATTACGGTTTGAATTAGAGTTGCGATAAAATGATAATCGCGTTTGCTTTAGAGTTGTGAATTACGATATCGCGATTGTCTTTTGCAGTTTTTATTATGAATTTTTATAATTTCTTATAGAACTATGCGTATCAGAATTTATCCTGTTTTCTATTGTTTAAAATTAGATTGAGAAAGTGTTAGTTCTCAATTAATTTTATAGTATTGCAAGTAGCAATATCAGAGTATTTAAAGTAGCTTTTTCATATAGTAAATAGTAATTTTCATTAAATTCACTATAAGAATTAGCGTTGCGATAATGAATGATCGCGTTTTGTTAAGTAGTGTTGCGTTTACAAAATGCCCAAACCCCCGACTGCATTGGTCGGACACTGTTCCTGGATCACACGTACAGCTGCAAGAGCTGTACAAATGTAATCGTTCATCGGCAATCTCCTAAATGGTTGCACTGTGATCTCTTGCTATTGGCATTACATATTTTTTAAATATGAGTGCATAGATTTATATTTATTAGCGTTGCGTATCAAATTTCGGGTATTTTCAGAATTTCTTCTTTTTTTTTTCTTTAAATGGTAGGTTAATTGATATTGCAGATATAATGAAGCACCCTTTGCGTTCGATTTTGAAAATTTTCTGCTTCATAAATATTAATAATAAGTTATCATTGCGAAACAAGAACATAACATTTAAGCCATTAATTTATGACATTTAAACCATTACTCAACAACATTTAAACTATTACTTTATAACATTTAAATCATTAATTTATAACATTTAAACCATCAATCTACAATATTTAAACTATTAATAAACGACATTTAAACTACTAATCAACAGCATTTAAACAACTAATCAAGGACATGTAAACTGTTAATCGACAACATTTAAACTATTACTTTATAACATTTGAACCAACAATCTACAACATTTAAACTATTATTTTATAACATTTAAGCTTTTAATTTATAATATTTAAACTATTGCTTTATAATATTTAAACTGTTACTGTACAAGATGTAAACCATTAGTTAACAACATTTGATATATTAATTCTTCACAATTAAATTATTAATTTGTAACAATTTGTACAAAGGTAATAATTTATAGTAATTGCGATATTTATTTATAGCATTTTATTATTAACCTAAAACTATTACTCGATTAATTTTTAACAATTATGATTTTAATTTATAACAATATTATAGAATCATCAAAATTACTATAAATTGAAATTTAAACAAGAAACGAGGGTTATTTAATGTGTAACTAAGACAACCAAATTGATAATTCATAACTCACACTTAACAATTAACAACTCATAAGAATTCGGCAACTAATGATTAATAAAATTCAATACACGCTACTTCTTTGCTCTAAAATAATTTTACATCTTCTGCTTCCGATGCTTAAAAACTCTTCACATAAATGGGGCCCGAGCGTAGTTACCTCCTTGTGGTGAGACCTGGTAATTGGCATCGTTTTCCAAAAATTAATCAGCTGATTAATCTTTGGAAAACGATACCAAGCCAAGAACTACGCAACAGTTCAGTTTGGATCACCAAAAGCCTCTAAGAAAATTTTGTTCAAACTAATTGATAGTCGAAAACTAGTATTGAAGGAGTGTGAATGTAGTCTTAGTTTGCAGAAACTATTAAAATGATAAAAATGGATATCGTATTAAATCGTTGAAGTCGCCAATTTACGATAAAAATTAAGAAATCGTTCAATTTGATTTTATTATAATGGAAAAACCGTCTCCTGCTATGTCAAAAAATCGTTGCCCTTTGATTGACACCTCGACACCTTGTCAAGGTATATAAGGAACACGGAAGTCGCGCGCGAGCTCTTTTGTGCCTGAAATTCCGGAGAGTGAACATCGAAGAAGAATTTAAATATAAGGTAAATAAAAAAAAATATCAAATAACAACATTGCAACTAGTAATTTATAACGTCTAAACCATTAATTTACAACACTTAAGCTATTAATTTGTAACATTTAAGCCATTAATTTATAACATTTAAGGAATTAATTTATAACGTCTAAACTATCAATTTATAACATTTATGCTATTAATTTATAACATTTAAGCTATTAATTTACAACATCTAAACCATTAATTTACAACATTTGAACTGTTATTTTATACATTTATGCTATTAATTTATAGCATTTAAGCTATCAATTTACAACATCTAAGCCACTAATTTACAATATTTGAACTCTTATTTTATACATTTAAGCCATTAATTTATAACATTTAAACTATTAATTTTTAACATTTGTGCTATTATTTTGTACAATTACACCATTAATTTCTAACATTTAAACTATTAATTTATAACATTTAAGCCATTAATTTATAAAATTTAAGCTATTAATTTACAACATCTAAGCCATTAATTTATAACATTTAAGCTATTAATTTACAACATCTAAGCCATTAATTTGTAACTTTTGAACTGTTATTTTATACATTTAGCTATTAATTTATAACATTTAAACTAATAATTTATATCATCTGAGCCATTAATTTGTAACATTTAAGCCATTAATCTAAAACAATTACTCCATTAATTCTTAACAGTTATACCAATAATTTATAACCACATTCTCCCATTAATTCAAAGTAGTTATGCTCTTAATTTATAACAGTTGTACCGTTAATCGGTTGTAGCTCTACATTCATTGATTTAAATCAATACCATCAATTCGTAGTGAGTGAATTAATGATTTATTTTGTTTCATTTTATTAATGAAATCTATCAAGTTTTTGAAGTACTATTTTATTTCTATATAGCATTATTTTTTAATTTTAAATACAGTATTTAATTTCTCATTTCACTATTTCGTATAAAACCTGTCTTAACACAGAGTGTAATCTTAAGATGTAATTTTCCATGTCTGCTCGAAACTAAGGAAACAACACCATATTCATGGAATCAAGGAAGCGAGTGCAATTTAACCGAAGGCAGCCACATCTTATCTGTAGCTGGACATCAGTCAGAGGACATTTCAAATCATGTTGTTTTTTTGCCTCGGAGTATCGAGACCGTTAGATTACAAGTAATGTAAGAACAAATAAACTCCGGGTAAAACAATGTCGCTGCTACAATGTCGCTTTATTATAAAATAATTTTACATCTCTGCTTCCAATGCTTAAAAACTGTATATGTAAATGGGACCCGAGCGTAGTTACCTCCTCGTGGTGGGTCCCGGTAATTGGTATCGTTTCCCAAATAATAATACACCAAGTACTATTTTGAATATTAGTATTATTATTTGAGAAACGATATCAAGCTAAAAACTACTTCAATATAGTCTGGTCTTGATCATCCAAAATAGTTTTGGTGATCTAGACCGGACTAAGACCCCCCCGCGGGGGCGCCGTGGGACATCGTGGGCCACCGTGGGACATCGCGGGACACCGTGGGATGCGAGCGTTTTAGCCTTAATTAATCTTAAGGTAGATACCTATGTTATGTGCATTGTAAGCTCATTCTGTACGAAGATACTTATCTATCTTGGAACGAAAAATAAAAATCTCGTCTCTCGTGATGCCCTCGGTTACCACATTGGAAAAATTGTTCCCACGATTTATCGGTTCACGGTCGCTCAGTTCTTTCAAACCGTAGCGTGACGTACTCGCTCGCGCGTATTCCGGGTACGTGCGGGTCAACGTGCACTGGGCAACTCTTTGGATTCGTAAGTCGCCCCAAGCACACCTCTGTCTTGATGACTACTCGACGACTGCTCGTCGTTTGCCTCGAATCACGGGAGATGTCATCTCACTGGTGATGCCTGCGATTCGCAATACTGTCCGATTGGTACTTCGGTACTCGGTCAGAGACCTGCATTTCACGTCCTCCGTAATCCTGTTCAAGTGACGAACCCGCGGGGGTGGACCCCACTGTTCAGTTGGGGCCTTGCCTTTGTAATCCTGTTCAGCGGTCCCTCCCCGGGCCTTCATTTGTTCAGTTGGAGTGTGTTAAATCGCAGGCCTATTTGCTGGATCGCTGGTATCATCGGTTGGTGCCATCGATCGTGATAAGATCCAGACGACGTGACAGGAATCGGGCGAAGGTCAATGCTTGGGCTTTCCGCTGAACCTTAGGGTTATCCGGTGCACGGGGGTACGTCATGTAGGTTTGTTAGTTCTTTCGAGAGATCGTGGTTTC
Organism: Bombus vancouverensis nearcticus; assembly: GCF_051014615.1. Lineage (NCBI taxonomy): Eukaryota > Metazoa > Arthropoda > Insecta > Hymenoptera > Apidae > Bombus > Bombus vancouverensis. Next base: position 9,032,655 of record NC_134913.1, on the reverse strand, counting down.
GTTCGTTCCGGGCGCGCCGCGGTTTTTCTTTCACAGTCTGATTGTTGGGGCTCCTTTTCCGTAGTAGCCCCATATTGTTTCATTCGTTCCAAGTTAGACAAACGTGTCTTTGATACCGAATGCGGCCAGTAGGGTTGCGAATTATTGTACTGATCGATGTAATCGTTGTGTGGGAGATAGATGGTGTGCTATGTATGTTGGTTTACGTTTGTAAGGATTTATGTAAGCGCTGCGTTCGAGATATGTGTTTCGCAGTTAGGCTACGATACAACTATCTCTTTACGCAGGCCCATGATCAAGTAGAGTCAGAACTCGACATTCTTACCAATAGGTTGAATGTCGAGACCGATGCATAATGTTGAATCACTCATGGGCGGGTCTCGTGCGTAGTCACCTCCTCGTGGTGAGACCTGGTAGTTGGCATCGTTTTCCAAAAATTAATCAGTTGATTAATCTTTGGAAAACGATACCAAGCGAAGAACTACGCAACAGTCCAGTTTGGATCACCAAAAGCCTCTAAGAGAATTCTGTTCAAACTAATCGATAGTCGAAAACTAGTATTAAAGAAGTGTGAATTTAGTCTTAGTTTGCAGAAACTATTAAAATGATAAAAATGGATATCGTATTAAATCTTTAAAGATGCCAATTTACGATAAAAATTAAGAAATCGTTCAATTTGATTTTGTTATAATGGAAAAACCGTCGCCTGCTATGTGAAAATATCGTTACCGTTTGATTAACAAACCGGCATCTTGTCAAGGTATATAAGGAACACGGAAGTCGCGCGCGAGCTCTTTTGTGCCTGAAATTCCGGAGAGTGAACATCGAAGAAGAATTTAAATATAAGGTAAATAAAACAAAAAATATCAAATAACAACATTGCAACTAGCAATTTACAACGTCTAAACCATTAATTTACAACACTTAAGTTATTAATTTATAACATTTAAGCCATTAATTTATAACATTTAAGGAATTAATTTATAACGCCAAAACTATTAATTTATAACATTTATGCTATTAATTTATAACATTTAAGCTATTAATCTACAACATCCAAGCTACTAATTTACAATATTTAAACTATTAATTTATATCATTTAAGCTATTAATTTACAACATCTAAGCCATTAATTTACAACATTTAAACTGTTATTTTATTCATTTATGCTATTAATTTATAACATTTAAGCTATTAATTTATAATATTTAAGCCATTTATTTGTAACTTTTAAACTATTAATTTATAACATTTAAGCTATTAATTTACGACATTTAAACTATTAATTTATAACATTTAAGCTATTAATTTATATCTTCTAGGCCATTAATTTACAACATTTAAGCTGTTATTGTATACATTTATGCTATTAATTTATAACGTCTAGGCCATTAATTTACACCATTTAAACTGTTACTGTATACATTTATGCTATTAATTTATAACATTTAAGCTATTAATTTTTAACGTCTAGGCCACTAATGTGTAACTTTTAAACTGTTATTTTATACATTTAGCCATTAATTTATAACATTTAGACCATTAATTTATATCATCTGAGCCATTAGTTTAAAACATTTGAGCCATTAATCTAAAACAATTACTCCATTAATTCTTAACAGTTATACCAATAATTTATAACCACATTCTCCCATTAATTCAAAGTAGTTATGCTCTTAATTTATAACAGTTGTACCGTTAATCGGTTGTAGCTCTACATTCATTGATTTAAATCAATACCATCAATTCGTAGTGAGTGAATTAATGATTTATTTTGTTTCATTTTATTAATGAAATCTATCAAGTTTTTGAAGTACTATTTTATTTCTATATAGCATTATTTTTTAATTTTAAATACAGTATTTAATTTCTCATTTCACTATTTCGTATAAAACCTGTCTTAACACAGAGTGTAATCTTAAGATGTAATTTTCCATGTCTGCTCGAAACTAAGGAAACAACACCATATTCATGGAATCAAGGAAGCGAGTGCAATTTAACCGAAGGCAGCCACATCTTATCTGTAGCTGGACATCAGTCAGAGGACATTTCAAATCATGTTGTTTTTTTGCCTCGGAGTATCGAGACCGTTAGATTACAAGTAATGTAAGAACAAATAAACTCCGGGTAAAACAATGTCGCTGCTACAATGTCGCTTTATTATAAAATAATTTTACATCTCTGCTTCCAATGCTTAAAAACTGTATATGTAAATGGGACCCGAGCGTAGTTACCTCCTCGTGGTGGGTCCCGGTAATTGGTATCGTTTCCCAAATAATAATACACCAAGTACTATTTTGAATATTAGTATTATTATTTGAGAAACGATATCAAGCTAAAAACTACTTCAATATAGTCTGGTCTTGATCATCCAAAATAGTTTTGGTGATCTAGACCGGACTAAGACCCCCCCGCGGGGGCGCCGTGGGACATCGTGGGCCACCGTGGGACATCGCGGGACACCGTGGGATGCGAGCGTTTTAGCCTTAATTAATCTTAAGGTAGATACCTATGTTATGTGCATTGTAAGCTCATTCTGTACGAAGATACTTATCTATCTTGGAACGAAAAATAAAAATCTCGTCTCTCGTGATGCCCTCGGTTACCACATTGGAAAAATTGTTCCCACGATTTATCGGTTCACGGTCGCTCAGTTCTTTCAAACCGTAGCGTGACGTACTCGCTCGCGCGTATTCCGGGTACGTGCGGGTCAACGTGCACTGGGCAACTCTTTGGATTCGTAAGTCGCCCCAAGCACACCTCTGTCTTGATGACTACTCGACGACTGCTCGTCGTTTGCCTCGAATCACGGGAGATGTCATCTCACTGGTGATGCCTGCGATTCGCAATACTGTCCGATTGGTACTTCGGTACTCGGTCAGAGACCTGCATTTCACGTCCTCCGTAATCCTGTTCAAGTGACGAACCCGCGGGGGTGGACCCCACTGTTCAGTTGGGGCCTTGCCTTTGTAATCCTGTTCAGCGGTCCCTCCCCGGGCCTTCATTTGTTCAGTTGGAGTGTGTTAAATCGCAGGCCTATTTGCTGGATCGCTGGTATCATCGGTTGGTGCCATCGATCGTGATAAGATCCAGACGACGTGACAGGAATCGGGCGAAGGTCAATGCTTGGGCTTTCCGCTGAACCTTAGGGTTATCCGGTGCACGGGGGTACGTCATGTAGGTTTGTTAGTTCTTTCGAGAGATCGTGGTTTCGTTCGTTCCGGGCGCGCCGCGGTTTTTCTTTCACAGTCTGATTGTTGGGGCTCCTTTTCCGTAGTAGCCCCATATTGTTTCATTCGTTCCAAGTTAGACAAACGTGTCTTTGATACCGAATGCGGCCAGTAGGGTTGCGAATTATTGTACTGATCGATGTAATCGTTGTGTGGGAGATAGATGGTGTGCTATGTATGTTGGTTTACGTTTGTAAGGATTTATGTAAGCGCTGCGTTCGAGATATGTGTTTCGCAGTTAGGCTACGATACAACTATCTCTTTACGCAGGCCCATGATCAAGTAGAGTCAGAACTCGACATTCTTACCAATAGGTTGAATGTCGAGACCGATGCATAATGTTGAATCACTCATGGGCGGGTCTCGTGCGTAGTCACCTCCTCGTGGTGAGACCTGGTAGTTGGCATCGTTTTCCAAAAATTAATCAGTTGATTAATCTTTGGAAAACGATACCAAGCGAAGAACTACGCAACAGTCCAGTTTGGATCACCAAAAGCCTCTAAGAGAATTCTGTTCAAACTAATCGATAGTCGAAAACTAGTATTAAAGAAGTGTGAATTTAGTCTTAGTTTGCAGAAACTATTAAAATGATAAAAATGGATATCGTATTAAATCTTTAAAGATGCCAATTTACGATAAAAATTAAGAAATCGTTCAATTTGATTTTGTTATAATGGAAAAACCGTCGCCTGCTATGTGAAAATATCGTTACCGTTTGATTAACAAACCGGCATCTTGTCAAGGTATATAAGGAACACGGAAGTCGCGCGCGAGCTCTTTTGTGCCTGAAATTCCGGAGAGTGAACATCGAAGAAGAATTTAAATATAAGGTAAATAAAACAAAAAATATCAAATAACAACATTGCAACTAGCAATTTACAACGTCTAAACCATTAATTTACAACACTTAAGTTATTAATTTATAACATTTAAGCCATTAATTTATAACATTTAAGGAATTAATTTATAACGCCAAAACTATTAATTTATAACATTTATGCTATTAATTTATAACATTTAAGCTATTAATCTACAACATCCAAGCTACTAATTTACAATATTTAAACTATTAATTTATATCATTTAAGCTATTAATTTACAACATCTAAGCCATTAATTTACAACATTTAAACTGTTATTTTATTCATTTATGCTATTAATTTATAACATTTAAGCTATTAATTTATAATATTTAAGCCATTTATTTGTAACTTTTAAACTATTAATTTATAACATTTAAGCTATTAATTTACGACATTTAAACTATTAATTTATAACATTTAAGCTATTAATTTATATCTTCTAGGCCATTAATTTACAACATTTAAGCTGTTATTGTATACATTTATGCTATTAATTTATAACGTCTAGGCCATTAATTTACACCATTTAAACTGTTACTGTATACATTTATGCTATTAATTTATAACATTTAAGCTATTAATTTTTAACGTCTAGGCCACTAATGTGTAACTTTTAAACTGTTATTTTATACATTTAGCCATTAATTTATAACATTTAGACCATTAATTTATATCATCTGAGCCATTAGTTTAAAACATTTGAGCCATTAATCTAAAACAATTACTCCATTAATTCTTAACAGTTATACCAATAATTTATAACCACATTCTCCCATTAATTCAAAGTAGTTATGCTCTTAATTTATAACAGTTGTACCGTTAATCGGTTGTAGCTCTACATTCATTGATTTAAATCAATACCATCAATTCGTAGTGAGTGAATTAATGATTTATTTTGTTTCATTTTATTAATGAAATCTATCAAGTTTTTGAAGTACTATTTTATTTCTATATAGCATTATTTTTTAATTTTAAATACAGTATTTAATTTCTCATTTCACTATTTCGTATAAAACCTGTCTTAACACAGAGTGTAATCTTAAGATGTAATTTTCCATGTCTGCTCGAAACTAAGGAAACAACACCATATTCATGGAATCAAGGAAGCGAGTGCAATTTAACCGAAGGCAGCCACATCTTATCTGTAGCTGGACATCAGTCAGAGGACATTTCAAATCATGTTGTTTTTTTGCCTCGGAGTATCGAGACCGTTAGATTACAAGTAATGTAAGAACAAATAAACTCCGGGTAAAACAATGTCGCTGCTACAATGTCGCTTTATTATAAAATAATTTTACATCTCTGCTTCCAATGCTTAAAAACTGTATATGTAAATGGGACCCGAGCGTAGTTACCTCCTCGTGGTGGGTCCCGGTAATTGGTATCGTTTCCCAAATAATAATACACCAAGTACTATTTTGAATATTAGTATTATTATTTGAGAAACGATATCAAGCTAAAAACTACTTCAATATAGTCTGGTCTTGATCATCCAAAATAGTTTTGGTGATCTAGACCGGACTAAGACCCCCCCGCGGGGGCGCCGTGGGACATCGTGGGCCACCGTGGGACATCGCGGGACACCGTGGGATGCGAGCGTTTTAGCCTTAATTAATCTTAAGGTAGATACCTATGTTATGTGCATTGTAAGCTCATTCTGTACGAAGATACTTATCTATCTTGGAACGAAAAATAAAAATCTCGTCTCTCGTGATGCCCTCGGTTACCACACTGGAAGAATTGTTCCCGCGATTTATCGGTTCACGGTCGCTCAGTTCTTTCAAACCGTAGCGTGACGTACCCGCTCGCGCGTATTCGGGGTACGTGCGGGTCAACGTGCACTGGATAACTCTTTGGATTCGTAAGTCGCCCCAAGAACACCTCTGTCTTGGTGACTGCTCGACGACTGCTCGACGTTCGCATCGGATCGCGGGAGTTGTCGTCGCGCCGGTGATGCTTGCGAATCTGTTGGGGATTCAGTCGTGGATCCGCAGTCCTGTCCGATTGGTACTTTGGTACTCGGTCAGGGACCTGTAATTTCACGTCCTCCGTAATTCTGTTCGGGCCCGCGGGACTGGACCCCACTGTTCAGTTGAGGTCAATGCCTTCGTAATCCTGTTCAGCGGTCCCTCCCCGTGAGTGGACCCCACTGTTCAGTTGAGGCCTCTTGCCTTTGTAATCCTGATCAGCGGTCCATCCCCGGGTTCCACATGTTCAGTTGGAGTGTGTTAAGTTGCTGGCCTATGTGCTGGATCCACGGCTGAATTACCCATGGATCACTAGCATCATCGGTCGGCGGCATCGACCGCGACTCGTGTAAGTTTCGAACGGCGAAACAGGAATCGAGTTACGGTCAATTCTTGGGCTTTCCGCTGAACCTCGGGGTTATCTCGTGTACGGGGGTACGTCGCGTAGGTTTGTTGGTTCTTTCGAGAGATCGCGATCTCGTTCGTTTCGGGCGCGCCGCGATTTTTTCCTTTATCATCTGATACATCGGGCATTTTCTTGTTTTCCTATTTTTAAGGGAAACTTATTGAGATCACGTTAGAGTTTATAACTTTTCAGTATCTTCAATATCTTATAGCGTCGCAAAAGTAGAACGTTAAGCAGCTTAGTACAGCGACTCGTATGCCCCTTCTGCGAGACACGAAGTGGTATATACAGTGTCAGTAGCTACATTTTCCTTTTTTCATTCCAAGTTAGATAAATGTGCGTTTGATACCGAATGATGCCAGTAGGGATGCGAATTATTGTACGATATTTGTACTGATCGATGTAATCGTTGTGTGGGAGATGGATGGAGTGTTATGTATGTTGTTTTACGTTTGTAAGGATTCGTGTACCTGCTGCGTTGGAGATAGGTGTTTCGCGGTTAGGCTACGAAATAACTATCTCTTTACGCAGGCCCATGATCAAGTAGAGTCAGAACTCAACATTCTTGCCAATAGGTTGAATGTCGAGACCGATGCATAATGTTAAATAATTCATGGGCGGGTCTCGTGCGTAGTCACCTCCTCGTGGTGAGACCTGGTAATTGGCATCCTTTTCCAAAAATTAATCTGTTGATTAATCTTTGGAAAACGATGCCAAGCTAAGAACTACGCACCAGTCCAGTTTGGATCTCCAAATGCCGCCAAAAGAATTTTGGATGATCTAGACTGGACTGCACCGTGGGACACCGTGGGATACCGTCGGTCCAGTTTGGGTCTCCAAATGCCGCCAAAAGAATTTTGGATGATCTAGACTGGACTGCACCGTGGGACACCGTGGGATACCGTCGGTCCAGTTTGGGTCTCCAAATGCCGCCAAAAGAATTTTGGATGATCTAGACTGGACTGCACCGTGGGACACCGTGGGATACCGTCGGTCCAGTTTGGGTCTCCAAATGCCGCCAAAAGAATTTTGGATGATCTAGACTGGACTGCACCGCGGGACATCGTCGGTCCAGTGTGGGTCACCAAATGCCGCGAAAAGAATTTTGGATGATCTACACTGGACTGCAACGTGGGACATCGTCGGTCCAGTGTGGGTCACCAAATGCCGCGAAAAGAATTTTGGATGATCTACACTGGACTGCAACGTGGGACATCGTCCGTCCAGTGTGGGTCACCAAATGCCGCGAAAAGAATTTTGGATGATCTACACTGGACTGCAACGTGGGACATCGTCCGTCCAGTGTGGGTCACCAAATGCCGCGAAAAGAATTTTGGATGATCTACACTGGACTGCAACGTGGGACATCGTCGGTCCAGTGTGGGTCACCAAATGCCGCGAAAAGAATTTTGGATGTTCTACACTGGACTGCAACGTGGGACATCGTCGGTCCAGTGTGAGTCACCAAATGCCGCGAAAAGAATTTTGGATGATCTACACTGGACTGCAACGTGGGACATCGTCGGTCCAGTGTGGGTCACCAAATGCCGTGAAAAGAATTTTGGATGATCTACACTGGACTGCAACGTTGGACGCCGTGGGGCAACGTTGGACACCGTGGGACACCGTGGGACATCGTGGGACACCGTGGGATATGTCTTGGCTATGTCGTATCCATTCTGAGCCCATTCTGTACAATGATACTTATCTGACTTGGAACGAGATGTAAAAATCTATTCTTTTTTTCCACTGAATCTTGCGGTTATTTTGTGCACAGGAGTGCGTCGCGTGAGTCCATTGATTCTTTCTGAAAGATCCCGATGTATGAAATCATTCTCTTATTTCAAACCAATTTTTAACGAATTATCTTATTGTTTCAAATTGAGTTATAACGTCATAAACTTGCAAATTAGTAACAGGTAGATTCAAATACCTCGAAACAAGGTTTCGCTCGCGTTTGCACAGTATTCTTTAAATATATTTAGTGGCGAACTTTTGAATTCTTGCAAATATTTTCCATTATTTAAAACACGCGACTGTAGTGTATTACTGGAATGTATATTTCGTATTCTAATAACGAAAATTCACAGCATATATTCCAATTGCGAACAATATTATTTTTGCAAACGATTGCATTGCATTCACGTTATTCATGAGCATTTGTTTGCTATCGAAAAATATCTCACAATTTTCAACTAAATAATATTTTTCAAACTTGTTCCAATTTCTTAATAATAATTTTTAAGCGTAAAAAAATAGCAGTATTTTCTAAATAAACGTTCGATAGGAAAAAGAAGAAAATCGTCGAAATGACGTTTCGCTTCTTCCTCCCCCCCCACCCCCACCCGCCCTTAAACAACCGCCATTTCCACCACTGGACTTTACACGGTTCCTGCCTGATGTTAGTCTCCCTGATGATATTCGCTGGGATGGCGCAGCATCCATGGTACGTCCTCTGTTTCTCCGCATCGAACGGTGAGTCGCATGCATTTTTGTTCCTCCGGTCACTCAATCATGTCGTAGGATGAAAGGTCCGAATCGGCACGGGTGACCGGTTGTATTACGTAGAATTTTGTTGCGAGCATAGTGACCGCGGGTATTTCTTATACCCGTGAGTAGTAACATTCTTTCTTTAAATTTATTAGTTTAGGATAGGTCTTCTTGCACAGCGCGATTATAATAATTAGTTTAAATACATACACTTAAGAATATATTCGTGTCATTTATAAATATGCATGATAATATTCCGTATAAATATTTGCAAATGGCAAATATGTACACGAATATACCTGTTTAACATAAACATACTTGATTTTAAGCAATGCATTAATCGTGACAATATCAAGTCACGTTCGTTAATTTCATTTCGGTTAGAATTTAAAATATGAGTCAAAATTCATTTTTCCCGTACAAGAATGTGTGAAATTTTACGTGCAAGAAGACACTTCGTGGCAGGCAGATTTTTGAATCAAAGCAATAATTTTGAACACTGCTTCTGCATTTTCGAGTATGTGCTTTGATAAAGAGATCGCCTGAGATTATTTCTTTCTTAGTAATATATTTAGAGTCAATTATTCCATTTGATCGAGTCTCAGTCTTTTTCAATTAACGCTACCTTTTTTGCAATATTAAAATTTTGTTCTAATTCATTAAATTAATGAAGTAGAGTTACTTAGTTACTATTAAATTAATAAAGTAGATTTAATCAGAAACGAAGTAGTAAAATATAAAATCAAAGAACGTTAGTCCGTTAAATAAAAATTACACAAACTAATCATTTCTTTTAGATCAGGATTTTCAGGTTTAACCCTTTCCGTGCCCATTGTCAGGACCTCATTCACGTGCCCAGGTGCTACTTGAATGGGAGAAAGACATTGGGCACGATGATCTAGAATTAAGTAATGTAATAATTTCTCAGCGACTGACGATGTGTTAGTGTACCGTGCACGACGTATTTTCCACGTTATGTGTGTGTGTTGTTAGGCCGTGGAACTGCGTCGCTTTTTTTCATTCGTTAAAACATCAAATATTAAAAATGTCGAAATATATATCGATTCAATTTACGTCTCGATACAATCACAATTTGTGATAATATCACCCACGCGATTAAGTGTAACCACGCTTTAAATATTGCCGTAAATTACAATTATAATTCCAAGTTTACTTACGTTTATTTTAACGATATCATTTTCTCAGACGTGTTTTATCACGTTTTACGCAATGGTCACTAGCCTTCGTCAGTCGATTTCAGGAAAACGGTACGTACCTTAGAGTGTGCATGGTGTGTGTTAAGCTCGGGTGTCGGAGGCGTCCCGGGACGTCCTCTCTAGTGTAGGACCTTTGCGCCCGAGCGTTTGTGTGAGAACCGTGGAGCGAATGTGTTGGTGTGCCTGTTTTGCCATTTTTTAAATATAGCGCTAGGTAGGATAGGTAGTATACTTTCTGGTATGTCTGTTAATTGTAAGTAGGTAGGGCCGGGCAGGTTGGCACAGTCTCTGGTCGGGTAGGCGCGTTTTCGTGTGACCAACCTGTTTCTGGAAATCTCATTTGAAAAATCGACGGCGAAACTGGCACGAGTAGAGCATGCACTCGTCTCTGGTTTTGCCTTTCGATTTTTCGAATTTCGCGGTCGCGGTCGCGAGTGGGCTCGAAACGAACGTTTATCGCTCGAGCACGCACATGCGAGTGGGCAACGATCACCGCTGTGATCGTTGGTCAGTCCATGTGCACTTCAATCAGCTTCCGCGGTTTATATTTTTATTTTACCTTGGTAAGTTTTTTTTTTTTTGTTTGCGATTTAGAAGTCTCGAGCTTAGATTTAAGTTTCAGCGGGTATTGCGCCCGAAGAAAGAAGAGGCTATAAGCCGAAGAGGCCCGGCAAACTGCCACTCAAGAGGGCAACTACTAATGACTCCCCATCCTCTGGGTCATCCAGAGCATGGAAAGTCATTATTGTTACTACTTTGTCACTATGCTCGATTTTAGTATTTGTAGTAGTAGTAGTAGTTTGCTTTTTTGGCCGATGTATATATCGGTCCATCGTCCCATTGGGCAAATCGCGATTTTTCTTATTAGTGTTGCGACAAATTAATTACGGGTTGTATTAGAGTTGCGAAATAACATCGCGGCTTTTCATTAGTGTGGCGAGAAAATGATTACGGTTTGAATTAGAATTGCGATAATATGATAACCGCGTTTGCTTTAGAGTTGCGAATTACGATATCGCGATTGTCTTTTGCAATTTTTAGAATTTTTCCTGTTTTCTATTGTTTAAAATTAGATTATAAAAGTGTTAGTTTTCAATTAATTTTATAGTATTGCAAGTAGTAATACCAGAATATTTAAAGTAGCCTTTTTATATAGTAAATAGTAATTTTTATTAAATTCACTATAAGAGTTAGCGTTGCGATATTGTTCCATCGCGAGTTCTATTAATTTTTCCCTTTAGCGTTGCGATAATGAATGATCGCGTTTTGTTCACTAGAGTTGCGTTTACAAAATGCCCAAACCCTCCGACTGCAATTGTCGGACACTGTTCCTGGATCACACGTACAGCTGCAAGAGCTGTGCAAATGTGATCGTTCATTAGCAACCTCTTAAATGGTTGCACTTCTATCTCTCGCTATTAGTGTTGCGTATTGCTTAAATACGAGTGCATAGATTTATACTTATTAGCGTTGCGTATCAAATATCGGGAATGTTCAGACTCTTCTTTTTTTTTTTTTAATGGTAGATTAATTGATATTGCAGATATAACGAAGCACTCATCGCGTTTGATTTTGAGAATTTTCTGCTTCATAAATATTAGTAGTAAATTGGTGTTGCGAAATAAGAATATTCAGTTCCACTCTCGGCGTGTTGATCGGGTTTACATAGAGTGGAAGACGATTGAATTTTAGTAGCCCTTCTGGCTACTGCTTTGTTTCCTTTTCAGCGCCCGTTATTAGCACGTTTATTACTGAAAATACTGCTATAAGACATATTTCTTTGTCAGCTTTAACGTTACCATGACTGCTAAAATACAGCACTTTATTACGAATGTATAATATATATATATATATATTTACATATATGAATCTGTGAGCGATTTCATGCACAACAAAGTATTATAATGAAATATCTTAATGTTGCTATCAAGGCTTAAAATATTTTTTAAAATTTAATTCATCGCAATTGGAACTAGTGCTGGTGATTGTTCGTTCTTAGAACCATAACTTTTACATTTTTCGACCGCGATATTTTCAATCTTTTAACAGTAATGTAGAATTTTATAAATATTCGAATTTCATATTGAATTTTTTATTCAGATTAAATTCAATTACTTAAAATACTTGTTTTCAACGTAACCCTAGTTTCGATTAAAAAGATACAAGTGATTCTCTATATTTGCTAAAATTTAATCAATAGTAATTTGATCTATAATTAACCATTATTAGTAGTTTATTTTTCATGTATAAAATGTTCTCGTTTTAAAGATACCTGTTTCTTTCATATACCACATCAAGTAAATGAGTTTGTTTCAAATTTATCAACTAGCAGAAAGTAGATTTCAATTACATACATAAACATTTCATAGCATATTAAATATGTATGCTAGATACCGAAATGATTTTTCTTCCATTGTCTGATTGTTCAGGCTTCTTCCCGTTTCCCCATTTTTAAAAGAAGCATATTGCGGTAACGTTGGAGTATATAACTTTTCGTATTTTCATAAGTTTAGTACAACGAGTCGTATGTCTCTTCTGCAAGACTCTAAATTGTATATGCAGTGTCAATAGTTTCATTTCCATTCTTTCGTTCCAAGTTAGACAAATGTATCTTTGATACAGAATGTTGCCAGTACGGTACCGAATTATTGTACAATGTTTGTGCTGATAGATGTAATCGTTTTCGCAGATTAATCAGTTGATTAACTTTTGGAAAACCACAACATCCATAAGTACAAACATTCCACAATAATTCAATACCAAGCTAAGAACCACGCTAATACGGTCCAGTTTGGATTACGAAAAGCCACGAAGAGAATTTTGCATAATCTAAACTGGACTGCAACGTGGGACGCCGTTGGACGCCGGTGGACGCCGTTGGACGCCGTTGGACGTCGTTGGACACCGTTGGACGTCGTTGGACACCGTTGGACGTCGTTGGACACCGTTGGACGTCGTTGGACACCGTTGGACGTCGTTGGACACCGTTGGACGTCGTTGGACACCGTTGGACGTCGTTGGACACCGTTGGACGTCGTTGGACACCGTTGGACGTCGTTGGACACCGTTGGACGTCGTTGGACACCGTTGGACGTCGTTGGACACCGTTGGACGTCGTTGGACACCGTTGGACGTCGTTGGACACCGTTGGACGTCGTTGGACACCGTTGGACGTCGTTGGACACCGTTGGACGTCGTTGGACGTCGTTGGACGTCGTTGGACGTCGTTGGACGTCGTTGGACGTCGTTGGACGTCGTTGGACACCGTTGGACGTCGTTGGACGCCGTTGGACGCCGTGGGACACCGTGGGACACCGTGGGACATCGTGGGATGCGAGCGTTTTAGCCTTAATTAATCATAAGATAGATACCATTGTAAGTGCATTGTGAGCTCATTCTGTACAACGATATTTATCCACCTTAGAACGAAAAAAATCTCGTCTCTCGTGATGCCCTCGGTTACCACACTGGAAGAATTGTTCCCGCGATTTATCGGTTCACGGTCGCTCAGTTCTTTCAAACCGTAGCGTGACGTACCCGCTCGCGCGTATTCGGGGTACGTGCGGGTCAACGTGCACTGGATAACTCTTTGGATTCGTAAGTCGCCCCAAGAACACCTCTGTCTTGGTGACTGCTCGACGACTGCTCGACGTTCGCATCGGATCGCGGGAGTTGTCGTCGCGCCGGTGATGCTTGCGAATCTGTTGGGGATTCAGTCGTGGATCCGCAGTCCTGTCCGATTGGTACTTTGGTACTCGGTCAGGGACCTGTAATTTCACGTCCTCCGTAATTCTGTTCGGGCCCGCGGGACTGGACCCCACTGTTCAGTTGAGGTCAATGCCTTCGTAATCCTGTTCAGCGGTCCCTCCCCGTGAGTGGACCCCACTGTTCAGTTGAGGCCTCTTGCCTTTGTAATCCTGATCAGCGGTCCATCCCCGGGTTCCACATGTTCAGTTGGAGTGTGTTAAGTTGCTGGCCTATGTGCTGGATCCACGGCTGAATTACCCATGGATCACTAGCATCATCGGTCGGCGGCATCGACCGCGACTCGTGTAAGTTTCGAACGGCGAAACAGGAATCGAGTTACGGTCAATTCTTGGGCTTTCCGCTGAACCTCGGGGTTATCTCGTGTACGGGGGTACGTCGCGTAGGTTTGTTGGTTCTTTCGAGAGATCGCGATCTCGTTCGTTTCGGGCGCGCCGCGATTTTTTCCTTTATCATCTGATACATCGGGCATTTTCTTGTTTTCCTATTTTTAAGGGAAACTTATTGAGATCACGTTAGAGTTTATAACTTTTCAGTATCTTCAATATCTTATAGCGTCGCAAAAGTAGAACGTTAAGCAGCTTAGTACAGCGACTCGTATGCCCCTTCTGCGAGACACGAAGTGGTATATACAGTGTCAGTAGCTACATTTTCCTTTTTTCATTCCAAGTTAGATAAATGTGCGTTTGATACCGAATGATGCCAGTAGGGATGCGAATTATTGTACGATATTTGTACTGATCGATGTAATCGTTGTGTGGGAGATGGATGGTGTGTTATGTATGTTGTTTTACGTTTGTAAGGATTCGTGTACCTGCTGCGTTGGAGATAGGTGTTTCGCGGTTAGGCTACGAAATAACTATCTCTTTACGCAGGCCCATGATCAAGTAGAGTCAGAACTCAACATTCTTGCCAATAGGTTGAATGTCGAGACCGATGCATAATGTTAAATAATTCATGGGCGGGTCTCGTGCGTAGTCACCTCCTCGTGGTGAGACCTGGTAATTGGCATCCTTTTCCAAAAATTAATCTGTTGATTAATCTTTGGAAAACGATGCCAAGCTAAGAACTACGCACCAGTCCAGTTTGGATCTCCAAATGCCGCCAAAAGAATTTTGGATGATCTAGACTGGACTGCACCGTGGGACACCGTGGGATACCGTCGGTCCAGTTTGGGTCTCCAAATGCCGCCAAAAGAATTTTGGATGATCTAGACTGGACTGCACCGTGGGACACCGTGGGATACCGTCGGTCCAGTTTGGGTCTCCAAATGCCGCCAAAAGAATTTTGGATGATCTAGACTGGACTGCACCGTGGGACACCGTGGGATACCGTCGGTCCAGTTTGGATCTCCAAATGCCGCCAAAAGAATTTTGGATGATCTAGACTGGACTGCACCGTGGGACACCGTGGGATACCGTCGGTCCAGTTTGGGTCTCCAAATGCCGCCAAAAGAATTTTGGATGATCTAGACTGGACTGCACCGCGGGACATCGTCGGTCCAGTGTGGGTCACCAAATGCCGCGAAAAGAATTTTGGATGATCTACACTGGACTGCAACGTGGGACATCGTCGGTCCAGTGTGGGTCACCAAATGCCGCGAAAAGAATTTTGGATGATCTACACTGGACTGCAACGTGGGACATCGTCCGTCCAGTGTGGGTCACCAAATGCCGCGAAAAGAATTTTGGATGATCTACACTGGACTGCAACGTGGGACATCGTCCGTCCAGTGTGGGTCACCAAATGCCGCGAAAAGAATTTTGGATGATCTACACTGGACTGCAACGTGGGACATCGTCGGTCCAGTGTGGGTCACCAAATGCCGCGAAAAGAATTTTGGATGTTCTACACTGGACTGCAACGTGGGACATCGTCGGTCCAGTGTGAGTCACCAAATGCCGCGAAAAGAATTTTGGATGATCTACACTGGACTGCAACGTGGGACATCGTCGGTCCAGTGTGGGTCACCAAATGCCGTGAAAAGAATTTTGGATGATCTACACTGGACTGCAACGTTGGACGCCGTGGGGCAACGTTGGACACCGTGGGACACCGTGGGACATCGTGGGACACCGTGGGATATGTCTTGGCTATGTCGTATCCATTCTGAGCCCATTCTGTACAATGATACTTATCTGACTTGGAACGAGATGTAAAAATCTATTCTTTTTTTCCACTGAATCTTGCGGTTATTTTGTGCACAGGAGTGCGTCGCGTGAGTCCATTGATTCTTTCTGAAAGATCCCGATGTATGAAATCATTCTCTTATTTCAAACCAATTTTTAACGAATTATCTTATTGTTTCAAATTGAGTTATAACGTCATAAACTTGCAAATTAGTAACAGGTAGATTCAAATACCTCGAAACGAGGTTTCGCTCGCGTTTGCACAGTATTCTTTAAATATATTTAGTGGCGAACTTTTGAATTCTTGCAAATATTTTCCATTATTTAAAACACGCGACTGTAGTGTATTACTGGAATGTATATTTCGTATTCTAATAACGAAAATTCACAGCATATATTCCAATTGCGAACAATATTATTTTTGCAAACGATTGCATTGCATTCACGTTATTCATGAGCATTTGTTTGCTATCGAAAAATATCTCACAATTTTCAACTAAATAATATTTTTCAAACTTGTTCCAATTTCTTAATAATAATTTTTAAGCGTAAAAAAATAGCAGTATTTTCTAAATAAACGTTCGATAGGAAAAAGAAGAAAATCGTCGAAATGACGTTTCGCTTCTTCCTCCCCCCCCAACCCCACCCGCCCTTAAACAACCGCCATTTCCACCACTGGACTTTACACGGTTCCTGCCTCATGTTAGTCTCCCTGATGATATTCGCTGGGATGGCGCAGCATCCATGGTACGTCCTCTGTTTCTCCGCATCGAACGGTGAGTCGCATGCATTTTTGTTCCTCCGGTCACTCAATCATGTCGTAGGATGAAAGGTCCGAATCGGCACGGGTGACCGGTTGTATTACGTAGAATTTTGTTGCGAGCATAGTGACCGCGGGTATTTCTTATACCCGTGAGTAGTAACATTCTTTCTTTAAATTTATTAGTTTAGGATAGGTCTTCTTGCACAGCGCGATTATAATAATTAGTTTAAATACATACACTTAAGAATATATTCGTGTCATTTATAAATATGCATGTTAATATTCCGTATAAATATTTGCAAATGGCAAATATGTACACGAATATACCTGTTTAACATAAACATACTTGATTTTAAGCAATGCATTAATCGTGACAATATCAAGTCACGTTCGTTAATTTCATTTCGGTTAGAATTTAAAATATGAGTCAAAATTCATTTTTCCCGTACAAGAATGTGTGAAATTTTACGTGCAAGAAGACACTTCGTGGCAGGCAGATTTTTGAATCAAAGCAATAATTTTGAACACTGCTTCTGCATTTTCGAGTATGTGCTTTGATAAAGAGATCGCCTGAGATTATTTCTTTCTTAGTAATATATTTAGAGTCAATTATTCCATTTGATCGAGTCTCAGTCTTTTTCAATTAACGCTACCTTTTTTGCAATATTAAAATTTTGTTCTAATTCATTAAATTAATAAAGTAGAGTTACTTAGTTACTATTAAATTAATAAAGTAGATTTAATCAGAAACGAAGTAGTAAAATATAAAATCAAAGAACGTTAGTCCGTTAAATAAAAATTACACAAACTAATCATTTCTTTTAGATCAGGATTTTCAGGTTTAACCCTTTCCGTGCCCATTGTCAGGACCTCATTCACGTGCCCAGGTGCTACTTGAATGGGAGAAAGACATTGGGCACGATGATCTAGAATTAAGTAATGTAATAATTTCTCAGCGACTGACGATGTGTTAGTGTACCGTGCACGACGTATTTTCCACGTTATGTGTGTGTGTTGTTAGGCCGTGGAACTGCGTCGCTTTTTTTCATTCGTTAAAACATCAAATATTAAAAATGTCGAAATATATATCGATTCAATTTACGTCTCGATACAATCACAATTTGTGATAATATCACCCACGCGATTAAGTGTAACCACGCTTTAAATATTGCCGTAAATTACAATTATAATTCCAAGTTTACTTACGTTTATTTTAACGATATCATTTTCTCAGACGTGTTTTATCACGTTTTACGCAATGGTCACTAGCCTTCGTCAGTCGATTTCAGGAAAACGGTACGTACCTTAGAGTGTGCATGGTGTGTGTTAAGCTCGGGTGTCGGAGGCGTCCCGGGACGTCCTCTCTAGTGTAGGACCTTTGCGCCCGAGCGTTTGTGTGAGAACCGTGGAGCGAATGTGTTGGTGTGCCTGTTTTGCCATTTTTTAAATATAGCGCTAGGTAGGATAGGTAGTATACTTTCTGGTATGTCTGTTAATTGTAAGTAGGTAGGGCCGGGCAGGTTGGCACAGTCTCTGGTCGGGTAGGCGCGTTTTCGTGTGACCAACCTGTTTCTGGAAATCTCATTTGAAAAATCGACGGCGAAACTGGCACGAGTAGAGCATGCACTCGTCTCTGGTTTTGCCTTTCGATTTTTCGAATTTCGCGGTCGCGGTCGCGAGTGGGCTCGAAACGAACGTTTATCGCTCGAGCACGCACATGCGAGTGGGCAACGATCACCGCTGTGATCGTTGGTCAGTCCATGTGCACTTCAATCAGCTTCCGCGGTTTATATTTTTATTTTACCTTGGTAAGTTTTTTTTTTTTGTTTGCGATTTAGAAGTCTCGAGCTTAGATTTAAGTTTCAGCGGGTATTGCGCCCGAAGAAAGAAGAGGCTATAAGCCGAAGAGGCCCGGCAAACTGCCACTCAAGAGGGCAACTACTAATGACTCCCCATCCTCTGGGTCATCCAGAGCATGGAAAGTCATTATTGTTACTACTTTGTCACTATGCTCGATTTTAGTATTTGTAGTAGTAGTAGTAGTTTGCTTTTTTGGCCGATGTATATATCGGTCCATCGTCCCATTGGGCAAATCGCGATTTTTCTTATTAGTGTTGCGACAAATTAATTACGGGTTGTATTAGAGTTGCGAAATAACATCGCGGCTTTTCATTAGTGTGGCGAGAAAATGATTACGGTTTGAATTAGAATTGCGATAATATGATAACCGCGTTTGCTTTAGAGTTGCGAATTACGATATCGCGATTGTCTTTTGCAATTTTTAGAATTTTTCCTGTTTTCTATTGTTTAAAATTAGATTATAAAAGTGTTAGTTTTCAATTAATTTTATAGTATTGCAAGTAGTAATACCAGAATATTTAAAGTAGCCTTTTTATATAGTAAATAGTAATTTTTATTAAATTCACTATAAGAGTTAGCGTTGCGATATTGTTCCATCGCGAGTTCTATTAATTTTTCCCTTTAGCGTTGCGATAATGAATGATCGCGTTTTGTTCACTAGAGTTGCGTTTACAAAATGCCCAAACCCTCCGACTGCAATTGTCGGACACTGTTCCTGGATCACACGTACAGCTGCAAGAGCTGTGCAAATGTGATCGTTCATTAGCAACCTCTTAAATGGTTGCACTTCTATCTCTCGCTATTAGTGTTGCGTATTGCTTAAATACGAGTGCATAGATTTATACTTATTAGCGTTGCGTATCAAATATCGGGAATGTTCAGACTCTTCTTTTTTTTTTTTTAATGGTAGATTAATTGATATTGCAGATATAACGAAGCACTCATCGCGTTTGATTTTGAGAATTTTCTGCTTCATAAATATTAGTAGTAAATTGGTGTTGCGAAATAAGAATATTCAGTTCCACTCTCGGCGTGTTGATCGGGTTTACATAGAGTGGAAGACGATTGAATTTTAGTAGCCCTTCTGGCTACTGCTTTGTTTCCTTTTCAGCGCCCGTTATTAGCACGTTTATTACTGAAAATACTGCTATAAGACATATTTCTTTGTCAGCTTTAACGTTACCATGACTGCTAAAATACAGCACTTTATTACGAATGTATAATATATATATATATATATTTACATATATGAATCTGTGAGCGATTTCATGCACAACAAAGTATTATAATGAAATATCTTAATGTTGCTATCAAGGCTTAAAATATTTTTTAAAATTTAATTCATCGCAATTGGAACTAGTGCTGGTGATTGTTCGTTCTTAGAACCATAACTTTTACATTTTTCGACCGCGATATTTTCAATCTTTTAACAGTAATGTAGAATTTTATAAATATTCGAATTTCATATTGAATTTTTTATTCAGATTAAATTCAATTACTTAAAATACTTGTTTTCAACGTAACCCTAGTTTCGATTAAAAAGATACAAGTGATTCTCTATATTTGCTAAAATTTAATCAATAGTAATTTGATCTATAATTAACCATTATTAGTAGTTTATTTTTCATGTATAAAATGTTCTCGTTTTAAAGATACCTGTTTCTTTCATATACCACATCAAGTAAATGAGTTTGTTTCAAATTTATCAACTAGCAGAAAGTAGATTTCAATTACATACATAAACATTTCATAGCATATTAAATATGTATGCTAGATACCGAAATGATTTTTCTTCCATTGTCTGATTGTTCAGGCTTCTTCCCGTTTCCCCATTTTTAAAAGAAGCATATTGCGGTAACGTTGGAGTATATAACTTTTCGTATTTTCATAAGTTTAGTACAACGAGTCGTATGTCTCTTCTGCAAGACTCTAAATTGTATATGCAGTGTCAATAGTTTCATTTCCATTCTTTCGTTCCAAGTTAGACAAATGTATCTTTGATACAGAATGTTGCCAGTACGGTACCGAATTATTGTACAATGTTTGTGCTGATAGATGTAATCGTTTTCGCAGATTAATCAGTTGATTAACTTTTGGAAAACCACAACATCCATAAGTACAAACATTCCACAATAATTCAATACCAAGCTAAGAACCACGCTAATACGGTCCAGTTTGGATTACGAAAAGCCACGAAGAGAATTTTGCATAATCTAAACTGGACTGCAACGTGGGACGCCGTTGGACGCCGGTGGACGCCGTTGGACGCCGTTGGACGTCGTTGGACACCGTTGGACGTCGTTGGACACCGTTGGACGTCGTTGGACACCGTTGGACGTCGTTGGACACCGTTGGACGTCGTTGGACACCGTTGGACGTCGTTGGACACCGTTGGACGTCGTTGGACACCGTTGGACGTCGTTGGACACCGTTGGACGTCGTTGGACACCGTTGGACACCGTTGGACACCGTTGGACGTCGTTGGACACCGTTGGACGTCGTTGGACACCGTTGGACGTCGTTGGACACCGTTGGACGTCGTTGGACACCGTTGGACGTCGTTGGACACCGTTGGACGTCGTTGGACGTCGTTGGACGTCGTTGGACGTCGTTGGACGTCGTTGGACGTCGTTGGACGTCGTTGGACACCGTTGGACGTCGTTGGACGCCGTTGGACGCCGTGGGACACCGTGGGACACCGTGGGACACCGTGGGACACCGTGGGACATCGTGGGATGCGAGCGTTTTAGCCTTAATTAATCATAAGATAGATACCATTGTAAGTGCATTGTGAGCTCATTCTGTACAACGATATTTATCCACCTTAGAACGAAAAAAATCTCGTTTCTCGTGATCCCCTCGCTTACCACACTGGAAGAATTGTTCCCGCGATTTATCGGTTCACGGTCGCTCAGTTCTTTCAAACCGTAGCGTGACGTACCCGCTGGCGCGTATTCGGGGTACGTGCGGGTCAACGTGCACTGGATAACTCTTTGGATTCGTAAGTCGCCCCAAGAACACCTCTGTCTTGGTGACTGCTCGACGACTGCTCGACGTTCGCATCGGATCGCGGGAGTTGTCGTCGCGCCGGTGATGCTTGCGAATCTGTTGGGGATTCAGTCGTGGATCCGCAGTCCTGTCCGATTGGTACTTTGGTACTCGGTCAGGGACCTGTAATTTCACGTCCTCCGTAATTCTGTTCGGGCCCGCGGGACTGGACCCCACTGTTCAGTTGAGGTCAATGCCTTCGTAATCCTGTTCAGCGGTCCCTCCCCGTGAGTGGACCCCACTGTTCAGTTGAGGCCTCTTGCCTTTGTAATCCTGATCAGCGGTCCATCCCCGGGTTCCACATGTTCAGTTGGAGTGTGTTAAGTTGCTGGCCTATGTGCTGGATCCACGGCTGAATTACCCATGGATCACTAGCATCATCGGTCGGCGGCATCGACCGCGACTCGTGTAAGTTTCGAACGGCGAAACAGGAATCGAGTTACGGTCAATTCTTGGGCTTTCCGCTGAACCTCGGGGTTATCTCGTGTACGGGGGTACGTCGCGTAGGTTTGTTGGTTCTTTCGAGAGATCGCGATCTCGTTCGTTTCGGGCGCGCCGCGATTTTTTCCTTTATCATCTGATACATCGGGCATTTTCTTGTTTTCCTATTTTTAAGGGAAACTTATTGAGATCACGTTAGAGTTTATAACTTTTCAGTATCTTCAATATCTTATAGCGTCGCAAAAGTAGAACGTTAAGCAGCTTAGTACAGCGACTCGTATGCCCCTTCTGCGAGACACGAAGTGGTATATACAGTGTCAGTAGCTACATTTTCCTTTTTTCATTCCAAGTTAGATAAATGTGCGTTTGATACCGAATGATGCCAGTAGGGATGCGAATTATTGTACGATATTTGTACTGATCGATGTAATCGTTGTGTGGGAGATGGATGGTGTGTTATGTATGTTGTTTTACGTTTGTAAGGATTCGTGTACCTGCTGCGTTGGAGATAGGTGTTTCGCGGTTAGGCTACGAAATAACTATCTCTTTACGCAGGCCCATGATCAAGTAGAGTCAGAACTCAACATTCTTGCCAATAGGTTGAATGTCGAGACCGATGCATAATGTTAAATAATTCATGGGCGGGTCTCGTGCGTAGTCACCTCCTCGTGGTGAGACCTGGTAATTGGCATCCTTTTCCAAAAATTAATCTGTTGATTAATCTTTGGAAAACGATGCCAAGCTAAGAACTACGCACCAGTCCAGTTTGGATCTCCAAATGCCGCCAAAAGAATTTTGGATGATCTAGACTGGACTGCACCGTGGGACACCGTGGGATACCGTCGGTCCAGTTTGGGTCTCCAAATGCCGCCAAAAGAATTTTGGATGATCTAGACTGGACTGCACCGTGGGACACCGTGGGATACCGTCGGTCCAGTTTGGGTCTCCAAATGCCGCCAAAAGAATTTTGGATGATCTAGACTGGACTGCACCGTGGGACACCGTGGGATACCGTCGGTCCAGTTTGGATCTCCAAATGCCGCCAAAAGAATTTTGGATGATCTAGACTGGACTGCACCGTGGGACACCGTGGGATACCGTCGGTCCAGTTTGGGTCTCCAAATGCCGCCAAAAGAATTTTGGATGATCTAGACTGGACTGCACCGCGGGACATCGTCGGTCCAGTGTGGGTCACCAAATGCCGCGAAAAGAATTTTGGATGATCTACACTGGACTGCAACGTGGGACATCGTCGGTCCAGTGTGGGTCACCAAATGCCGCGAAAAGAATTTTGGATGATCTACACTGGACTGCAACGTGGGACATCGTCCGTCCAGTGTGGGTCACCAAATGCCGCGAAAAGAATTTTGGATGATCTACACTGGACTGCAACGTGGGACATCGTCCGTCCAGTGTGGGTCACCAAATGCCGCGAAAAGAATTTTGGATGATCTACACTGGACTGCAACGTGGGACATCGTCGGTCCAGTGTGGGTCACCAAATGCCGCGAAAAGAATTTTGGATGTTCTACACTGGACTGCAACGTGGGACATCGTCGGTCCAGTGTGAGTCACCAAATGCCGCGAAAAGAATTTTGGATGATCTACACTGGACTGCAACGTGGGACATCGTCGGTCCAGTGTGGGTCACCAAATGCCGTGAAAAGAATTTTGGATGATCTACACTGGACTGCAACGTTGGACGCCGTGGGGCAACGTTGGACACCGTGGGACACCGTGGGACATCGTGGGACACCGTGGGATATGTCTTGGCTATGTCGTATCCATTCTGAGCCCATTCTGTACAATGATACTTATCTGACTTGGAACGAGATGTAAAAATCTATTCTTTTTTTCCACTGAATCTTGCGGTTATTTTGTGCACAGGAGTGCGTCGCGTGAGTCCATTGATTCTTTCTGAAAGATCCCGATGTATGAAATCATTCTCTTATTTCAAACCAATTTTTAACGAATTATCTTATTGTTTCAAATTGAGTTATAACGTCATAAACTTGCAAATTAGTAACAGGTAGATTCAAATACCTCGAAACGAGGTTTCGCTCGCGTTTGCACAGTATTCTTTAAATATATTTAGTGGCGAACTTTTGAATTCTTGCAAATATTTTCCATTATTTAAAACACGCGACTGTAGTGTATTACTGGAATGTATATTTCGTATTCTAATAACGAAAATTCACAGCATATATTCCAATTGCGAACAATATTATTTTTGCAAACGATTGCATTGCATTCACGTTATTCATGAGCATTTGTTTGCTATCGAAAAATATCTCACAATTTTCAACTAAATAATATTTTTCAAACTTGTTCCAATTTCTTAATAATAATTTTTAAGCGTAAAAAAATAGCAGTATTTTCTAAATAAACGTTCGATAGGAAAAAGAAGAAAATCGTCGAAATGACGTTTCGCTTCTTCCTCCCCCCCCACCCCCACCCGCCCTTAAACAACCGCCATTTCCACCACTGGACTTTACACGGTTCCTGCCTGATGTTAGTCTCCCTGATGATATTCGCTGGGATGGCGCAGCATCCATGGTACGTCCTCTGTTTCTCCGCATCGAACGGTGAGTCGCATGCATTTTTGTTCCTCCGGTCACTCAATCATGTCGTAGGATGAAAGGTCCGAATCGGCACGGGTGACCGGTTGTATTACGTAGAATTTTGTTGCGAGCATAGTGACCGCGGGTATTTCTTATACCCGTGAGTAGTAACATTCTTTTCTAAATTTATTAGTTTAGGATAGGTCTTCTTGCACAGCGCGATTATAGTAATTAGTTTTTTAATAATTAGCTTAAACATATACACTTGAGAATATATTCGTGTTATTTATAAATATGCATATTAATATTCCGTATGAATATTTGCAAATGGCAAATATCTACACGAATATATCTGTACGACATGAATATACTTGATCTTAAGCAATGAATTGATCGTGACACTATTAAGTCATGTTCGTTTATTTCACTTCGGCTAGAATTTAAAATATGAGTTAAAATTCATTTTTATCCGTACAAGAATGTGTGAAATTTTACGTGCAAGAAGACACTTCGCGACAGGCAGATTTTTGAATCAAAGCAATAATTTTGAACACTGCTTCTGCATTTTCGAGTATGTGCTTTGATAAAAAGATCGCCTGAGATTATTTTTTTCTTAGTAATATATTTAGAGTCAATTATTCCATTTGATCGAGTCTCAGTCTTTTAGAATTAACGCTACCTTTTTTGCAATATTAAAGTTTTGTTCTGATTTATTAAATTAATATAGTACAGTTACTTCGTTACTATTAAATTAATAAAGTAGAGTTAATCAGAAACGAAGTAGTAAAATATAAAATCAAAGAACGTTAGTCCGTTAAATAAAAATTACACAAACTAATTATCTTTTTAGTTCAGGATTTTCAGGTTTATCCCTTTCCGTGCCCATTGTCAGGACCTCATTCACGTGCCCAGGTGCTACTTGAATGGCAGAAAGACATTGGGCGCGATGATCTAGAATTAAGTAATGTAATAATTTCTCAGCGACTGACGATGTATTAGTGTATCGTGCACGACGTATTTTCCACATTGTGTGTGTGTGTGTTGATAGGCCGTGGAATTGCGTCGCTTTTTCTCATTCGTCACAACTTTAAATATTAAAAATGTCGAGACACATATCGGTCCCGCGCTTTTAATATTGCCGTAAATTACAATTATAATTCCAAGTTTACTTACGTTTATTTTAACGATATCATTTTCTCAGACGTGTTTTATCACGTTTTACGCAATGGTCACTAGCCTTCGTCAGTCGATTTCAGGAAAACGGTACGTACCTTAGAGTGTGCATGGTGTGTGTTAAGCTCGGGTGTCGGAGGCGTCCCGGGACGTCCTCTCTAGTGTAGGACCTTTGCGCCCGAGCGTTTGTGTGAGAACCGTGGAGCGAATGTGTTGGTGTGCCTGTTTTGCCATTTTTTAAATATAGCGCTAGGTAGGATAGGTAGTATACTTTCTGGTATGTCTGTTAATTGTAAGTAGGTAGGGCCGGGCAGGTTGGCACAGTCTCTGGTCGGGTAGGCGCGTTTTCGTGTGACCAACCTGTTTCTGGAAATCTCATTTGAAAAATCGACGGCGAAACTGGCACGAGTAGAGCATGCACTCGTCTCTGGTTTTGCCTTTCGATTTTTCGAATTTCGCGGTCGCGGTCGCGAGTGGGCTCGAAACGAACGTTTATCGCTCGAGCACGCACATGCGAGTGGGCAACGATCACCGCTGTGATCGTTGGTCAGTCCATGTGCACTTCAATCAGCTTCCGCGGTTTATATTTTTATTTTACCTTGGTAAGTTTTTTTTTTTTTGTTTGCGATTTAGAAGTCTCGAGCTTAGATTTAAGTTTCAGCGGGTATTGCGCCCGAAGAAAGAAGAGGCTATAAGCCGAAGAGGCCCGGCAAACTGCCACTCAAGAGGGCAACTACTAATGACTCCCCATCCTCTGGGTCATCCAGAGCATGGAAAGTCATTATTGTTACTACTTTGTCACTATGCTCGATTTTAGTATTTGTAGTAGTAGTAGTAGTTTGCTTTTTTGGCCGATGTATATATCGGTCCATCGTCCCATTGGGCAAATCGCGATTTTTCTTATTAGTGTTGCGACAAATTAATTACGGGTTGTATTAGAGTTGCGAAATAACATCGCGGCTTTTCATTAGTGTGGCGAGAAAATGATTACGGTTTGAATTAGAATTGCGATAATATGATAACCGCGTTTGCTTTAGAGTTGCGAATTACGATATCGCGATTGTCTTTTGCAATTTTTAGAATTTTTCCTGTTTTCTATTGTTTAAAATTAGATTATAAAAGTGTTAGTTTTCAATTAATTTTATAGTATTGCAAGTAGTAATACCAGAATATTTAAAGTAGCCTTTTTATATAGTAAATAGTAATTTTTATTAAATTCACTATAAGAGTTAGCGTTGCGATATTGTTCCATCGCGAGTTCTATTAATTTTTCCCTTTAGCGTTGCGATAATGAATGATCGCGTTTTGTTCACTAGAGTTGCGTTTACAAAATGCCCAAACCCTCCGACTGCAATTGTCGGACACTGTTCCTGGATCACACGTACAGCTGCAAGAGCTGTGCAAATGTGATCGTTCATTAGCAACCTCTTAAATGGTTGCACTTCTATCTCTCGCTATTAGTGTTGCGTATTGCTTAAATACGAGTGCATAGATTTATACTTATTAGCGTTGCGTATCAAATATCGGGAATGTTCAGACTCTTCTTTTTTTTTTTTTAATGGTAGATTAATTGATATTGCAGATATAACGAAGCACTCATCGCGTTTGATTTTGAGAATTTTCTGCTTCATAAATATTAGTAGTAAATTGGTGTTGCGAAATAAGAATATTCAGTTCCACTCTCGGCGTGTTGATCGGGTTTACATAGAGTGGAAGACGATTGAATTTTAGTAGCCCTTCTGGCTACTGCTTTGTTTCCTTTTCAGCGCCCGTTATTAGCACGTTTATTACTGAAAATACTGCTATAAGACATATTTCTTTGTCAGCTTTAACGTTACCATGACTGCTAAAATACAGCACTTTATTACGAATGTATAATATATATATATATATATTTACATATATGAATCTGTGAGCGATTTCATGCACAACAAAGTATTATAATGAAATATCTTAATGTTGCTATCAAGGCTTAAAATATTTTTTAAAATTTAATTCATCGCAATTGGAACTAGTGCTGGTGATTGTTCGTTCTTAGAACCATAACTTTTACATTTTTCGACCGCGATATTTTCAATCTTTTAACAGTAATGTAGAATTTTATAAATATTCGAATTTCATATTGAATTTTTTATTCAGATTAAATTCAATTACTTAAAATACTTGTTTTCAACGTAACCCTAGTTTCGATTAAAAAGATACAAGTGATTCTCTATATTTGCTAAAATTTAATCAATAGTAATTTGATCTATAATTAACCATTATTAGTAGTTTATTTTTCATGTATAAAATGTTCTCGTTTTAAAGATACCTGTTTCTTTCATATACCACATCAAGTAAATGAGTTTGTTTCAAATTTATCAACTAGCAGAAAGTAGATTTCAATTACATACATAAACATTTCATAGCATATTAAATATGTATGCTAGATACCGAAATGATTTTTCTTCCATTGTCTGATTGTTCAGGCTTCTTCCCGTTTCCCCATTTTTAAAAGAAGCATATTGCGGTAACGTTGGAGTATATAACTTTTCGTATTTTCATAAGTTTAGTACAACGAGTCGTATGTCTCTTCTGCAAGACTCTAAATTGTATATGCAGTGTCAATAGTTTCATTTCCATTCTTTCGTTCCAAGTTAGACAAATGTATCTTTGATACAGAATGTTGCCAGTACGGTACCGAATTATTGTACAATGTTTGTGCTGATAGATGTAATCGTTTTCGCAGATTAATCAGTTGATTAACTTTTGGAAAACCACAACATCCATAAGTACAAACATTCCACAATAATTCAATACCAAGCTAAGAACCACGCTAATACGGTCCAGTTTGGATTACGAAAAGCCACGAAGAGAATTTTGCATAATCTAAACTGGACTGCAACGTGGGACGCCGTTGGACGCCGGTGGACGCCGTTGGACGCCGTTGGACGTCGTTGGACACCGTTGGACGTCGTTGGACACCGTTGGACGTCGTTGGACACCGTTGGACGTCGTTGGACACCGTTGGACGTCGTTGGACACCGTTGGACGTCGTTGGACACCGTTGGACGTCGTTGGACACCGTTGGACGTCGTTGGACACCGTTGGACGTCGTTGGACACCGTTGGACGTCGTTGGACACCGTTGGACGTCGTTGGACACCGTTGGACGTCGTTGGACACCGTTGGACGTCGTTGGACACCGTTGGACGTCGTTGGACACCGTTGGACGTCGTTGGACGTCGTTGGACGTCGTTGGACGTCGTTGGACGTCGTTGGACGTCGTTGGACGTCGTTGGACGTCGTTGGACGTCGTTGGACACCGTTGGACGTCGTTGGACGCCGTTGGACGCCGTGGGACACCGTGGGACACCGTGGGACATCGTGGGATGCGAGCGTTTTAGCCTTAATTAATCATAAGATAGATACCATTGTAAGTGCATTGTGAGCTCATTCTGTACAACGATATTTATCCACCTTAGAACGAAAAAAATCTCGTTTCTCGTGATCCCCTCGCTTACCACACTGGAAGAATTGTTCCCGCGATTTATCGGTTCACGGTCGCTCAGTTCTTTCAAACCGTAGCGTGACGTACCCGCTCGCGCGTATTCGGGGTACGTGCGGGTCAACGTGCACTGGATAACTCTTTGGATTCGTAAGTCGCCCCAAGAACACCTCTGTCTTGGTGACTGCTCGACGACTGCTCGACGTTCGCATCGGATCGCGGGAGTTGTCGTCGCGCCGGTGATGCTTGCGAATCTGTTGGGGATTCAGTCGTGGATCCGCAGTCCTGTCCGATTGGTACTTTGGTACTCGGTCAGGGACCTGTAATTTCACGTCCTCCGTAATTCTGTTCGGGCCCGCGGGACTGGACCCCACTGTTCAGTTGAGGTCAATGCCTTCGTAATCCTGTTCAGCGGTCCCTCCCCGTGAGTGGACCCCACTGTTCAGTTGAGGCCTCTTGCCTTTGTAATCCTGATCAGCGGTCCATCCCCGGGTTCCACATGTTCAGTTGGAGTGTGTTAAGTTGCTGGCCTATGTGCTGGATCCACGGCTGAATTACCCATGGATCACTAGCATCATCGGTCGGCGGCATCGACCGCGACTCGTGTAAGTTTCGAACGGCGAAACAGGAATCGAGTTACGGTCAATTCTTGGGCTTTCCGCTGAACCTCGGGGTTATCTCGTGTACGGGGGTACGTCGCGTAGGTTTGTTGGTTCTTTCGAGAGATCGCGATCTCGTTCGTTTCGGGCGCGCCGCGATTTTTTCCTTTATCATCTGATACATCGGGCATTTTCTTGTTTTCCTATTTTTAAGGGAAACTTATTGAGATCACGTTAGAGTTTATAACTTTTCAGTATCTTCAATATCTTATAGCGTCGCAAAAGTAGAACGTTAAGCAGCTTAGTACAGCGACTCGTATGCCCCTTCTGCGAGACACGAAGTGGTATATACAGTGTCAGTAGCTACATTTTCCTTTTTTCATTCCAAGTTAGATAAATGTGCGTTTGATACCGAATGATGCCAGTAGGGATGCGAATTATTGTACGATATTTGTACTGATCGATGTAATCGTTGTGTGGGAGATGGATGGTGTGTTATGTATGTTGTTTTACGTTTGTAAGGATTCGTGTACCTGCTGCGTTGGAGATAGGTGTTTCGCGGTTAGGCTACGAAATAACTATCTCTTTACGCAGGCCCATGATCAAGTAGAGTCAGAACTCAACATTCTTGCCAATAGGTTGAATGTCGAGACCGATGCATAATGTTAAATAATTCATGGGCGGGTCTCGTGCGTAGTCACCTCCTCGTGGTGAGACCTGGTAATTGGCATCCTTTTCCAAAACTTAATCAGCTGATTAATCTTTGGAAAGCGATGCCAAGCTAAGAACTACGCACCAGTCCAGTTTGTAACACCAAAAGCCACTAAGAGAATTCTGTTCAAACTAAGTGATAGTCGAAACTAGTATTAAAGAAGTGTGAATTTAGTCTTAGTTTGCAGAAGCTATTGAAATGATAAAAATGGATATCGTATTAAATCGGCAAAACAATATCGCCGCTACAGTATCGCTTTATTATAAAATAATTTTACATCTCTGCTTCCAATGCTTAAAAGCTGTTTATGTAAATGGGACCCGAGCGTAGTTACCTCCTCGTGGTGGGTCCCGGTAATTGGTATCGTTTCCCAAATAATAATAAACCAAGTACTATTTTGAATATTAGTATTATTATTTGAGAAACGATATCAAGCTAAAAACTACTTCAACATAGCCTGGTCTTGATCATCCAAAATAGTTTTGGTGATCTAGACCGGACTAAGACCCCCCCGCGGGGGCGCCGTGGGACATCGTGGGACATCGTGGGACATCGCGGGACACCGTGGGATACGAGCGTTTTAGCCTTAATTAATCATAAGGTAGATACCAATGTTAAGTGCATTGTGTGCTCATTCTGTACAACGACATTTATCCACCTTAGAACGAAAAAAAGAAAAATCTCGTCTCCCTTCACTCGCTTACCACACAGTACTTATTGTACTCGCGATTTATCGGTTCGCGATCACTCAGTTCTTTCAAACCGTAGCGTGACGTACTCGCTCGTGCGTATTCCGGGTACGTGCGGGTCAATGTACACTGGACAACTCCTTGGATTCGTAAGTCGCCGCAAGGAAACCTCTGTCTTGGTGACTGCTCGACGACTGCTCGACGTTCGCATCGGATCGCGGGAGTTGTCGTCGCGCCGGTGATGCTTGCGAATCTGTTGGGGATTCAGTCGTGGATCCGCAGTCCTGTCCGATTGGTACTTTGGTACTCGGTCAGGGACCTGTAATTTCACGTCCTCCGTAATTCTGTTCGGGCCCGCGGGACTGGACCCCACTGTTCAGTTGAGGTTAATGCCTTCGTAATCCTGTTCAGCGGTCCCTCCCCGTGAGTGGACCCCACTGTTCAGTTGAGGCCTCTTGCCTTTGTAATCCTGATCAGCGGTCCATCCCCGGGTTCCACATGTTCAGTTGGAGTGTGTTAAGTTGCTGGCCTATGTGCTGGATCCACGGCTGAATTACCCATGGATCACTAGCATCATCGGTCGGCGGCATCGACCGCGACTCGTGTAAGTTTCGAACGGCGAAACAGGAATCGAGTTACGGTCAATTCTTGGGCTTTCCGCTGAACCTCGGGGTTATCTCGTGTACGGGGGTACGTCGTGTAGGTTTGTTAGTTCTTTCGAGAGATCGCGATCTCGTTCGTTTCGGGCGCGCCGCGATTTTTTCCTTTATCATCTGATTCATCGGGCATTTTCTTGTTTACCCATTTTTAAGGGATACGTATTTAGATCACGTTAGAGTTTATAACTTTTCAGTATCTTCAATATCGTACAGTGTCGCAAAAATAGAACGATAACTAGTTTAGTACAGCGACTCGTATGCCCCTTCTGCGAGACACGAAATGGTATATACAGTGTCAGTAGCTACATTTTCTTCCTTTCATTCCAAGTTAGATAAATGTGTGTTTGATACCGAATGATGCCAGTAGGGATGCGAATTATTGTACGATATTTGTACTGATCGATGTAATCGTTGTGTGGGAGATGGATGTTGCGTTACGTAGGCTTTGTTCTACGTTTGTAAAGATTCATGTAAGCGCTGCGTTGGAGATATGTGTTTCGCAGTTAGGCTACGAAACAATTATCTCTTTACGCAGGCCCATGAAGTAGAGTGAGAACTCGACATTCTTGCCAGTAGGTTGAATGTCGAGACCGATGCATAATGTTGAATAACTCATGGGCGGGTCTCGTGCGTAGTCACCTCCTCGTGGTGAGACCTGGTAATTGGCATCCTTTTCCAAAAATTAATCAGCTGATTAATCTTTGCAAAGCGATGCCAAGCTAAGAACTACGCAACAGTCCAGTTTGGAACACCAAAAGCCTCTAAGAGAATTTTGGATGATCTAGACTGGACTGCACCGCGGGTCACCGTTGGACACCGTTGGACGCCGTTGGACACCGTTGGACACCGTTGGACACCGTTGGACACCGTTGGACACCGTTGGACACCTTTGGACACCGTTGGACACCGTTGGACACCGTTGGACACCGTTGGACGCCGTTGGACGCCGTTGGACGCCGTTGGACGCCGTTGTACGCCGTTGGACAGCGTTGGACAGCGTTGGACAGCGTTGGACAGCGTTGGACAGCGTTGGACAGCGTTGGACAGCGTTGGACGGCGTTGGACGGCGTTGGACGGCGTTGGACATCGTGGGACACCGTGGGATATGTCTTGACTATGTCGAATCCATTCTGAGACCATTCTGTACAATGATACTTACCTGACTTGGAACGAGATATAAAAATCTATTCTTCTTTTCCACTAAATCTTGCTCTTATTTTGTGCACAGGAGTGCGTCGCGTGAGTCCATTGATTCCTTTGAAAGATCCCGATGTATGAAATCATTCTCTTATTGCAAACCAATTTTTAACGAAGTATCTTATTGTTTCAAATTGAGTTATAACTTCATAAACTTGCAACTTAGTAACAGTTGGATTCAAATACCTCGAAACAAGTTTTCGCGCGCGTTTGTGCAGTATTCTTTAAGTATATTTAGTGGCGAACTTTTGAATTCTTGCAAATATTTTCCAATATTTATAACACGCGACTATAGTGTATTAGTGGAATGTATATTTCGTATTCTAACAACGAAAATTCACAGTATATATTCGAATTGCGAGCAGTATAATTCTTGCAAACGATTGCATTGCATTCACGGTATTCGTAAGCATTTGTTCGCTATCGAGAAATATCTCACAATTTTCAACTAAATAATATTTTTCAAACTTGTTCCAATCACTTAATAATAATTTTTAAGTGTAAAAAGATAGCAGTATTTTCTAAATAAACGTTCGATAGGAAAAAGAAGAAAATCGTCGAAATGACGTTTCGCTTCTTCCTCCCCCCCCACCCCCACCCGCCCTTAAACAACCGCCATTTCCACCACTGGACTTTACACGGTTCCTGCCTGATGTTAGTCTCCCTGATGATATTCGCTGGGATGGCGCAGCATCCATGGTACGTCCTCTGTTTCTCCGCATCGAACGGTGAGTCGCATGCATTTTTGTTCCTCCGGTCACTCAATCATGTCGTAGGATGAAAGGTCCGAATCGGCACGGGTGACCGGTTGTATTACGTAGAATTTTGTTGCGAGCATAGTGACCGCGGGTATTTCTTATACCCGTGAGTAGTAACATTCTTTTCTAAATTTATTAGTTTAGGATAGGTCTTCTTGCACAGCGCGATTATAGTAATTAGTTTTTTAATAATTAGCTTAAACATATACACTTGAGAATATATTCGTGTTATTTATAAATATGCATATTAATATTCCGTATGAATATTTGCAAATGGCAAATATCTACACGAATATATCTGTACGACATGAATATACTTGATCTTAAGCAATGAATTGATCGTGACACTATTAAGTCATGTTCGTTTATTTCACTTCGGCTAGAATTTAAAATATGAGTTAAAATTCATTTTTATCCGTACAAGAATGTGTGAAATTTTACGTGCAAGAAGACACTTCGCGACAGGCAGATTTTTGAATCAAAGCAATAATTTTGAACACTGCTTCTGCATTTTCGAGTATGTGCTTTGATAAAAAGATCGCCTGAGATTATTTTTTTCTTAGTAATATATTTAGAGTCAATTATTCCATTTGATCGAGTCTCAGTCTTTTAGAATTAACGCTACCTTTTTTGCAATATTAAAGTTTTGTTCTGATTTATTAAATTAATATAGTACAGTTACTTCGTTACTATTAAATTAATAAAGTAGAGTTAATCAGAAACGAAGTAGTAAAATATAAAATCAAAGAACGTTAGTCCGTTAAATAAAAATTACACAAACTAATTATCTTTTTAGTTCAGGATTTTCAGGTTTATCCCTTTCCGTGCCCATTGTCAGGACCTCATTCACGTGCCCAGGTGCTACTTGAATGGCAGAAAGACATTGGGCGCGATGATCTAGAATTAAGTAATGTAATAATTTCTCAGCGACTGACGATGTATTAGTGTATCGTGCACGACGTATTTTCCACATTGTGTGTGTGTGTGTTGATAGGCCGTGGAATTGCGTCGCTTTTTCTCATTCGTCACAACTTTAAATATTAAAAATGTCGAGACACATATCGGTCCCGCGCTTTTAATATTGCCGTCAATTACAATTATAATTCCAAGTTTACTTACGTTTATTTTAACGATATCATTTTCTCAGACGTGTTTTATCACGTTTTACGCAATGGTCACTAGCCTTCGTCAGTCGATTTCAGGAAAACGGTACGTACCTTAGAGTGTGCATGGTGTGTGTTAAGCTCGGGTGTCGGAGGCGTCCCGGGACGTCCTCTCTAGTGTAGGACCTTTGCGCCCGAGCGTTTGTGTGAGAACCGTGGAGCGAATGTGTTGGTGTGCCTGTTTTGCCATTTTTTAAATATAGCGCTAGGTAGGATAGGTAGTATACTTTCTGGTATGTCTGTTAATTGTAAGTAGGTAGGGCCGGGCAGGTTGGCACAGTCTCTGTTCGGGTAGGCGCGTTTTCGTGTGACCAACCTGTTTCTGGAAATTTATTTGAAAAATCGACGGCGAAACTGGCACGAGTAGAGCATGCACTCGTCTCTGGTTTTGCCTTCTGATTTTTCGAATTTCGCGGTCGCGGTCGCGAATGGGTCGAAACGAACGTTTATTGCTCGAGCACGCACATGCGAGTGGGCAACGATCACTGCTGTGATCGTTGGTCAGTCCATGTGCACTTCAATCAGCTTCCGCGGTTTATACTTTTATTTTACCTTTATAAGTTTTTTTTTTGTTTGCGATTTAGAAGTCTCGAGCTTAGATTTGAGTTTCAGCGGGTATTGCGCCCGAAGAAAGAAGAGGCTATAAGCCGAAGAGGCCCGGCAAACTGCCACTCAAGAGGGCAACTACTAATGGCTGCCCATCCTCTGGGTCATCCAGAGCATGGGAAGTCATTATTGTTACTACTTTGTCACTATGCTCGATTTTAGTATTTGTAGTAGTAGAAGTAGTAGTAGTTTTTTCTTTTTTGACTGATGTATATATCGGTCCATCGTCCCATTGGGCAAATCGCGATTTTTCTTAGTGTTGCGACAAATTAATCACGGGTTGTATTAGAGTTGCGAAATAATATCGCGGCTTTTCATTAATGTGGCGAGAGAATGATTACGGTTTGAATTATAGCTGCGATAAAATGATAATCGCGTTTGCTTTAAAGTTGCGAATTACGATGTCGCGATTGTCTTTTACAATTTTTATTATGAATTTTTATAATTTCTTATAGAACTATACGTATCAGAATTTATCTTGTTTTCTATTGTTTGAAATTACATTATAAAAATGTTAGTTTTTAATTAATTTATTAGTATTGCAAGTAGCATTACCAGAATATTTGAAGTAGCTTTTTCATATAGTAAATAGTAATTTTCATTGAATTCACTGTAATAATTAGCGTTGCGATAATGAATGATCGCGTTTTGTCAAGTAGAGTTGCGTATACAAAATGCCCAAATCCTCCGACTGCATTTGTCGGACACTATTCCTGGATCACAAGATACAGCTGTAAGAGCTGTACAAGTGTGATCGTTTATCGGCAATTTCCTAAATGGTTGCACTGCGATCTCTCGCTATTAGTGTTGCGTATTGTTTAAATACGAGTGCGTAGATTTAAATTTATTAGCGGTGCGCATCAAATTTCGGAAATTTTCAGAATTCTTTTTTTTTTAATGGTAGATTAATTGATATTGCAGATATAACAAAGCACTCTTCGCGTTTGATCTTGAGAATTTTCTGCTTCTTGAGAATTTTCAGCGCCCCTTAATACTACGCCCCTTATTAATGCGCTCCTTATTACTACGTTTATTACTGAAAATACTGCTATAAGACATATTCCTTTGTCATTGCTAACGTTGCCATGACTGCTAAAATACAGAACTTTATTACGAATGTAATATATATATATATTAATATATATATACAATTTCATTCACGTATATATATACGTGAGCGATTTTATGCGTAACAAAATATTATAATGAAATATCTTAATGTTGCTACGAAGGCTTGAAATATTTTGTTAAATTTAATTCATTGCTATTAGAATTAATGCTGGTGATTGTTCGTTCTTAGAACCATGACTTTTTGAATTTTTTCGACCATGATATTTTCAATCTTTTAACAGTAATGTAGAATTTTATAAATATTCGAATTTCATTTGCATGAAGCAAAAGTTCATTCGCGATCATCGTCACGTTTGTAAGCAAAAAATAATTTATGCGCATATTTTTCGGTTCACTATGTTGCGAGTCACTATGTTGTAGGAAATAACAGATAGTGCTAAAAATTAAGAGACAAAGCAAGTGATTTTATAATAATCGGATTTTCTCTCATCTTAGTTACTTCAAATGAAATTTTCAAGTTTTAATTCAGTTTAAATTCAATTACTTAAAATTCTTGTCTTCAACTTAACCCTAGTTTCGATTAAAAAGATACAAATGATTCTCTAATTTTGCAAAAATTTAATCAATAGTAATTTGATCTATAATTGACCATTAGTAGTAGTATATTTTTCATGTATAAAATGTTCTCGTTTTAGAGATACCTGTTTCTTTCATATATCAAATCCACTTGTAAATGAGTTTGTTTCAAATTTATTTTTTAAATATATTAAAATATATTTGGATATTTCATAGCATCTTAAATATGTAGTATGCTTAAGGCTCAAAAGAATGGGAGAAATAAAGGAAGTGAACAAAGGAAAGAAAGAAACTAATATTATGAAATAATGTTTGAGTCTTATATGAATCAAGGAGTAATTATATATATTTTATAGAATTTTACTAACCTTTTACAGATTGAGTTTGTTTCAGGATCTTTTGTGGTCATCTCTTATCATACTCCATACAATATCCCTTCCCTTCCCCTTTATTACATTTAGATTATTACGTACATAGAGAGTAAGCAAATATTTAGATTTTTATGTAAATGCAATTTATGCTTAGGTAGGCTAAGGTTGAGGTTGTAATCTAAGTAAATGGGGTAAGATGCCGGTAGAAAATAAGTAGAAGTATAGGTAGTAAGAAGTATGGTGTGGTAGTGTAAAAGCATGGCATTGTAGAATGTATATATTGTGTATTAGTTAATTATATATGGCACATATTTCATCTTATTATCTTGTTTTTTTCGTTTAATTCTTAAGATTTAATGTAATTTTTAGATTTCACGTTTTCATGAATCCTTGTCAGGTTTCTAATTCTCGCGTCGGTTTTTCTTCTTAAAGCTCCTTTTGCTGTTTGTTTTAAACATTATCCAAACGCACACTAAAAGGAGCATTTATTTAATGATGAATTATTAAGATTTTATTTTGCAAAAAGAGGGTGGATGGGTCGCGGATAGGGTGGGCCTCCATTCTCAGCACATCCTCGTGGTGAGACCTGGGCAATCAGTATTATTTGATATATAATTACTAATTGTATCACTATACAGTAAAACAATTAGCTGTATAACTGCTATAATTATTAATTACATGGCAAATAATATGAGCTAATTGGCTGCGACACTGACTAGGTGTTCATATCAATGCATCTATGGTATGTTACATTAGTGAAATATAATTCAGATATAATTGGGAAGTGTAATTAATAATAAGTACTTTTGGTATTGAGTAAAGTATAAATAATATTGGAGTATACTAGAATTAAATAACTTCATCCAAACCATCGTAGGATATCAATTGAGGATTAAAATCTTAAACCTAAGGAAGATTTATCAGCGATCTGAACAACTTTTAAGAACGGTTCTGATGATTAGACTTTTAAAGAGAACTTTTAAAGAGAAGCATGCTTACACAGAATTTTAAAGCGTGACTTTAAAATATGATTTAAAAATAAAATAAAAACTTTCTTGCTGAATGATTCGTTATAAAATTAGAAAAAAATTAGTCTATGTTGCTTCATTTTTCTGTTGAATTCAATTCAACAGATATAGAGGCACCGACATGTTTTTCAAATGTATCTACTTGACAAATTCTTTTAAAAATACTAGATCTTCTAAATTTCTTCGTTACAGTAACGAATGATTATAGTAATAAAATAAAATGTCAAGTTCTTCTTGGAATCAATCAATGTGTAGTTAGGGATTGTAACAATTCAAATGAATCGTGAAAAAACTACGATAACATTCATTAACTCCAAACATATTCTATACATATTTATTTATTATACACCTTTACAATTAAAAATACTCGAAGAAAAATGCTTGTACGATTTTCCATTAGATCATAGCGATAAAACAGAAATAGAGTAAGAGTTATAAAATAGCACCCATTACACAATTTTAAATTCTTCTACACTTTCTTTGTTGTTGTTTGGCAAACCCCACATTTTATAGCGACAATTTTTCACCAGCGAAAGAATATCATCCTGAAAAAAGAAAAACAAGAACCAAAAGAGAGAAGTGAACGATTCAAGTGAATCGAGAAAAATTTTAACAATATACAGAATGTGTATATCTATCTTATAATTAGTTAAAACTAAAATTTTCCTTAACATATGCTTCACTCTTCAAAACGTGAAGTTTCCTATCTTAAAAATAAAAAGAAAACAGATATTTACGTCCGATATAACGTTTTTGGCAACTGTTTCAACAGTTGATTAACGAACACGAGATTAAGAATATTTACATTACATATTTGCGCGTATATGTACATTCAGCTGAAAAGTTGTGAGAAATGCTATAAAAGACGAATATTCGAATTACGACGAATTACTTGTGTATAACATCAAAATGAGCACAATAAAATTATCAGTGATATTTTTCCTCCTCGAATTTACGAATCTCTCGTTACAACATGAACAAATTCCAAAAGCCAAAACAGTTTTAGGAAGCGTCAGTGGTTATTATAAAGAGTCTCGATCTGGGAAAACATACGAGGCTTACGAAGGTATCCCCTATGCAGAAATTCCTGTTGGAGAACTTCGGTTCGAAGTACGTACAACGATAATGTTCATGTAAATTAATATCAAAATACATACTACACTTTCAACTGCACTTTATATAATATAATATATACGTATATAATATAATAAAATATGTGTATATCATAATAGAATATTTGTCAATATTTTAAGTACTTCGTGAATTTACAGCCACCCAAACCAGTGCAGAAATGGGAATACGAATTACCTGCAAAGAAAAAGGGTTCCATTTGTATACAGTATCGTATTAAGCCTGGTGCAGACGGAGATACAGTCTCAGGCTGTGAAGATTGCTTGTACATGAACATTTATGTATCACTTAGAAACAATACTAAGACTTTATTACCAGTAATGTTTTGGATTCATGGAGGAGCCTACCAATTTGGTACTGGAAATGATCTAGACGAGAGTCATTTAATGGATAAGAGTATTGTATTGGTTACGTTTAATTATCGTGTAGGACCTTTCGGTAAGAATAATAAATTATAAAAGATATTCTTTGTGGTTCAAATTAAATTCAGTATTTCGTCCTAAGGTTTTCTTAGTACGGGAGACAATGTAGTATCTGGAAATATGGGATTAAAGGATCAAAGCATGGCACTGCGCTGGGTATCCGACAATATTGAGAATTTTGGAGGTAATCCGAAAGATGTAACTTTAATCGGTTTCAGTTCGGGAGGCATGAGCGTTCATTATCACTATCTGTCACCTTTGAGTGCTGGTCTATTCCAAAGTAAGTTTATTAAGTATATATGTACGTATACAATATGTTCAACTTAAACGTACACAGACTATTATTTTTTGAATTATTGAGAAAAATGTTCATAAGGAGGTTGTTCGATTTGATAGAGTAACTTTAATTTGAATAGCTGAATTTTTAAATTTTTGGCGTGGTAGTTCAATACATAACAGCACGCTATTCATTCAGACCAAAGATGCTTTATAAGTGTATTACTCTTTAATTTTCATATCACTGTATGATACTTATCTTTTCTCGCAATTTCTACTACATAGGAGGTATATCTATAAGTGGTACAGCACTTAATCCTAGGGCACAAACAAAACGAGCTTCAGAGAAAGCTAAAAAATTGGCAGCGGCAGTGGGGTGCCCAACTGATAGTAGCAGTAAAATGATTGCTTGTTTAAAAAAGCGTCCACCACGACTCATATCACAAAACGTCGACAAGCTTTTGGTAAATTGTATAGTTTCAAGATTGAAATTTTATCTGTTTAACGTG
This sequence comes from Bombus vancouverensis nearcticus, assembly GCF_051014615.1. NCBI lineage: Eukaryota > Metazoa > Arthropoda > Insecta > Hymenoptera > Apidae > Bombus > Bombus vancouverensis. Next base: position 8,991,488 of record NC_134913.1, on the reverse strand, counting down.
TTTACGATTGAACTTTTTTTGATACTATGTATTTATATTATACTAAGTACATATATTATAGAAATTGTTGTGATGTTCTTTCTCTGTAGTTTTTAATTTGCGTTTTGCAATCGAATAGTATTATAGATGTGATATTATTATCACAAAATCTGTTTGTAGGTTTGGTTGAACAATCCTGCTAGTCCTTTTGGACCAGTTGTGGAGAAGCAAGGATCGAGTCCTTTCATTAGTCGCTCTCCAATTGAAATTATCACTTCAGGCGAGGTTCAAGATGTTCCCTGGATTACTGGAGTCGTTGGCGAAGATGGAATATTTCAAGCTGCAGGTCTGATTTCGTGTAACAGTAATATTATTGAAATTATTAATATTATTAAAATATTATTGAAATAAGAGTTTTACTTGCACAGATTTTGTTGAAGACGACGATTTATTGAAATATCTAAATGATAATTGGGACGATATCGCGCCATACCTGATTAATTATAACGATACTATTTCGCTTTGCGAGCATAAACAAGTGGCGGAAGAAATCAGAAAGTATTATTTGGGATCAAAAAAAATTGACCGTAATACAGTGGCACCACTGATACAAATGCTCAGCGATCGATCATATGGTGTTGGCATGGCGACAGCTGCTAAATTACATGCGAAAGTTAACAAAAATCCGGTGTGGAGTTATTACTATACATACAAAATTAAAGAAGACCTTAGCTTTACAACTAAACTCGGTAATTTTGTTGCGCCATTTACTATAATCACAGTAGAACTTCATTTATCTGAACTTCATTTATTGGAACAGCTTTTTTATATTAATAAATACAGTATATTATTCTATGAAAATTAGCAGTAGACTTACAGTGAACAAAAAGTAATAAATTAATAAAGAAGAAGTTTGTGAACAAATATCTCCGAAATGAACTCTTATTATATGAGTTGTATATCTTTAACGAGTTCAAATAAGTAGAGTTCTATTATAACAGCGGAGAAAAATGTGTGGAGTAATATATGTATGTAAAATGAATGAATAATAGGGGTAGCCCATGGAGACGATATTTATCTTGTGATTAATAAAGACGCTTCGAATATGACCAATTCAGAGGACCTAGCAATGCAGCAACTTTTAATTGATTTTTACACTTCTTTTGCTATTGAAGGGTATGTGTGAGATTGGAAATACAATTTATGTATGATTAATTTTTATTGTTTGAATATCACGTTGACAAAGAATTTATAATTATATTAGAAAACCACGTGTTGGTGATGCTAAATGGCAGTCATTAAAATCTGGCGAGGATAATCTTCATTATTTACACATAGCTGATGCAAAAAATGTGAAAATGGAATCTAATGGAAATTTTGCGCAAAAGAAATTTTGGGATACAATAAAATCTCACGAAAATTAATGGTTGCCTCAATAATTTTAGTGAAAGAAGAAGTGAAGTAAATATACGTATGTATAATGTCTTATCTTTTAGTCATAAAGAACATGTTTTATATTAATACATTATTAATAAATTTGATTTTATAAACAAATACGGTGGTGCAAATATATTTATAACTCTAAATAATGAAGTAGTCCTATAGATATTTACATTGAATCATTCTGAAAAATATGCATATTTTCATAATAAAATAGATTAGTTTTTCCAATATTCATATGTATATTACCGTTTAATTTGTTAAATCTTCTTATTTATAATTAGGAAAGTCAAAGATAATTACAAGGAGAAAAAACTACATTTGACATTGGTCTGCATCAATATGAAATAAAACAAGATGTTTTGAAACTAATGGATATTTTATATACACTTCTTGGATATTCCATGTACGTTATCTTGGATTTCTGGATATTTCCGATTACAGTAATGCCCAATTATACTAATCTTTCCTGATAATATGTTGTCTTCCAATGTTTACTCGCATTTAAATTCTAACATTTAGAGTTCGTATTTTTTAAACTTTTGCATTTGAAGATGTAAAAAGAAAAACACGCTTGTCACGTAATGTCAGTTATGGAGATAGGTTGAGAAAGATATAGGTTTAATTGAAATTGAAGCTTTATTTTTATGTTGAATGCACGAATTATTCACCTTTTACGTCTATCGCTTTATCTATTTTAATTATTCGTTTGATTTTCTCCTATAGTATTACCAATGTGCAATGTAAGTAGGTTTGTCTTTTGATTTAAGTTTCAGTCGAATTCGTAATGGATTTATTATAATTAATTTATACTAATAATGTTTCAGTTCTGTAACCATATATTTTTTCTCTTATAAGAGAGGCCTTTAGATATGTTTTACGTTGTAAAGGTTTGGGAAAATAAATAGTACATAAGTTATTTATAAATATCTGTTCAATGATTTTTCAGTGAATCTATACGCAGTACGTTGAAATCTAACAAGATTTTATTGTAAAATATTATCTACACCAAAGATATATTTTTTTAATGCTTACTTTTTTTTAATAACCGATACAGAAAATACAGTACTGGTTTGAAAAAACATTCACACATGCTTATCGGAAGTTATGGCAAAGGTAATAAAAGGTTTTAAAACAGTTTTAAAATGGACACGATAAAACTACCGACCGTTTCACTTTTCTTAGCGTTTGTGAATTTTTTGTATCAAGATGAGCAGCCTCTAATAGCCAATACGTCTCTGGGGAAAATTCGAAGTTGCTATAGGGAATCTCGCCATGGCAGGAAATATGAAGCTTACGAAGGCGTCCTATATGCGCAACCTCCACTTAAAAAGTTTAGATTCCAAGTATGTTGAACAATGTCTGCAAGAAAATAAAATCTTATTCACTATGACGTAATAAAATAATAATAATATACTACGAACTTTTAGCCACCTCAACCTGTAAAACCGTGGGAAGGCGAACTACCCGCTATAAATAAAAGTTCAGTTTGCACACAATACGTTATGGTTTTTAAATCACACGACGACAAAGTTAAGGGTTGCGAGGATTGTTTGTATATTAACATATACGCGTCTATTAGGAATGACAGCCGTATTTTGTTACCGGTAATGTTTTGGATTCACGGAGGCGCCTTCCAGTTTGCTAGCGAAAACGAAGCAGACGAAACACTCTTAATGGACCGTGATATTGTGTTTGTCGCGGTTAATTACTGTTTAGGACCATTCGGTACGGTAGCTAATAATTAGAGTAATTAGCAAGTAATTAGAAAAAAATTTTAATTAATTACTGTATTTGTTTAAGGTTTCCTTAGTACAGGAGACAGTGTAGTACCTGGAAATATGGGACTGAAGTATCAGAGCCAGGCTTTACGTTGGGTGCATGATCATATTAGTAATTTTGGTGGCGATCTCGAACTGAGATCTCGAACAGCAGCGTCCTCGTGATCGCCCTCCTCGGTCTTAACTCCGTGATGTCGAGTTCGGAGAGCTTGACTTCCCTCTTCACCACTGACATCGCATCTCTGTACGTGAAGCCCGAGCCGTCCCTCACGGTGAGCGATACCACAGCACACCGTGGGGGTCGGGGAAGGCCCGGCACTTTCTCGCTGTGCGCGTCTCGCCCACTAGCGTTACGTCTTTTTCCTACCCCTATAGCTCCGGGTTCATCGCCGCTGCCCGTTTCTCTCATGGATTCCCTTCCCGTGCGGGGGCGTACCGGAGGCCGAGCGGCCACCTCCACCACTCTCCTTGCCCTCGTTCCGCCGCTTCCGGTCGCCGTCCCGGGCGCCTAGGCTCCTGTTCGGAATGTCGACGACGGAAAAGACAACGATACCCGTCACTTGATTCTTACGTCCTCGATCGGCGCATGGACCGTTGGAAGAGGTTGCGCCGTGGGCTTCCTGTTCTTTCGCCTCGCTCTCCCTCTTCCTCCTCCTATGACGGTAGTAAATCCTGCCTCGTCGGCCGACGACTCCACGGTCGACCGCGAGGTGTCTCTCGCCGACCGCAATCGTGCTTGTACGGTTCTTGAGGTGGCGCCAGCGTCCGTAGCCGGGGGGATCGCTCCCTCTGGCATTATTTCTCGCCAACACTCCTCCAACTTGCGGTGGAACAGGATCTTGAGATCCTCTAGTGGATCTCGAGGTCTTGGATCACCGAACCTATCCATTCTCTTGTGTGTTACTCCCCGTCCCGTCGGGACAGCGGAAACGGCCGACCAGGGTTGTGGGGAGGTGGGGGAGGGGGACCCATAATCGTTCCCGTTGGGGCCCGGGGAGCATTTTCTTTCGTCCCCCTCGTAGAGGTGATCCCCACCTCTTGTCCTTCGCCGTCGTTGTTATCAACTTTGGCTGCCCTCTCTGTGCATTCCTTGATCAGCCGTTTCAACGTCTCTTGAAGATGACTGACCTCTCTCTCCAGAAAGCGCACCCTTCTTCGTAGGTATGCGACGTCCTCCTCTTCCTGATCGTGAGTCGGTTCCTCGTCCTTCACGGTTGCTTGCTTGTCGACCGGTCCGATCCTCATTTCGTCACTCCGCATGTCGTCGCCGCTGTCAGTACCGCCACGGATGGTAGAGGCGGCATCGGCCACGGTGGCAGCCTCGGCGTCGGTGTCGGTGTCGACACCGGATTACGAACGTTCGGAACCCGGGTTCGAATCCCAGCAACCGGAGTCCGATTTTTCTTCCACAATATAAAAGTGAGAAGAAAAGCGGCCGTACCCGGCAGCGACATCTACAGCCTAAGCACTTACATATGCTTAAAGCTACCTTGAATATGTACTATTGACTTTGAACGATAATATGAATCATGTACGATAATTTTTTGGCTTTCAATGCTTATTCATACTAGTATTAGCATCGAAAAAACTAATATAAAGAAAGGTAACAAAGAGTAATATGTCTCCAAACTGTGAAAAATACAAATTATAGAATAACATTAGTTATGTCTGAAATTATATTTGATGTATGTTTCATGAAGCAATGAAGCAGATCTTACAATTAATGTTGGGTTTTCTGCTGCGATATTGTCAATCTAAATTATGTATCTGGTTTAAGATCCCTCGCACAAGATAATAGATCGCAATTAGTTTATTGTAACGACGATTAAATTGTGAAGATCTGTTCATCAACCATATCTTTTCGCATAGAAAACTAATTTTTAGATATTTCGTACGAAGTCGATTTTCGGGAAAGTGATATTTATTATAAAAGTTTAAGTAATAGTGGAGCCTCTTCATATGTATAATCTTTAGTAGTGTGATGTTAATTTCTTTGTTAGAATTTAATTGCGCAGTTGTAACGTAACTATTGTATGAATAACTCATTAAATGTTGGGAAGTTATCTTGAAGATATGCTATCTACAGAATGCACGCATTGAATAATCTAAATGGTAATAAAACCAATCAAGGCAATTTATTTAAATTAATATATATTTTCTAGCAGTGAGTAGTTGGATCATTTCCTTCATATTTCGTTTTTTTTTTAGTGGAAGTGTCCAAGATTTAAAAATTTCACGCTATTCGTGTTTAATTTCATATATATATATATATGAAATGTGTGTATATCAAGTGTATATGTGTATATTAAGAAATGTTTTAATTTTTCCCAATAATTTCGCTATGCCTTTTTTCCAATTTTCTGCTAGAATAGAATGTTCGTTTTCTCAACTTCAAATACAGAGAGCGGAAATTCTTATATTTCCGATGTATTTATATTATCATCAGAATGCGAGCGCTAAATATTTACCTTGCATCAATAGTATTGTACGGTACTTAGCCGAATTCCGGTGGAAGTTTCACATCAAAATTGCGACTTGGCTGCAACGAATGCATTGCCAGCCGGAAAAATGGCGATAGTAGGAGAAAATGCTCGCTTTATTAAAGATTATGTATCCGCGGTATTTATTTCTTAGCTTGTGCATCACGGCAGAACAATGTTTCAATCATTTATCGGTAATTGCTCAATCATTCTTCAATTTATGTATAATACATTTTGATACTATATTTTAGTAAAAAATATACTATATATTAGAGATATACTACTATACTATACTATTTATACATTTATTCATGTACATGCTTTACATATTGGTAAATCGGTAAAAACATATCGTTAATTTAAAAAGTGCATTTTCATATGCTTATCGGCAGTTGTGTGGAGGTTATAAACGCTTGCTACCGATCAGATATGTACGTAACTTCAAAAGGAACACAATGGAACTATCAGTTATCGCTTTGCTCCTGCTGGGATTTGTGAACTTTTCGTGGCAGAATGAGCGGATACCCAGAGTCAGGACGTCTCTCGGGGACATACGCGGATATTATAAGGTTTCTCGACATGGTAGGAAATACGAGGCGTACGAAGGTATTCCCTATGCGCAACCGCCCGTTGGAAAACTTAGGTTCAAAGTACGTAGAACAATCGTGGAAGATTATGTCAAGAAACTAAAATCCTTTTGATTAACGAAACGCAATACTTAAATAGAATATTGTGAAATTACAGCCACCGCAGCCAGTGCAAGAATGGATAAATGAGTTACCCGCCGTGGAGAAAGGTTCTGTTTGCACCCAATATGTTATATTATCTACCCCTCAAAATGGAGACAAAGTTACGGGATGTGAGGATTGCTTATATATGAATATTTATAGACCGTTTAGGAATGGCAATGAATCCTTGTTACCAGTGATGTTTTGGATTCACGGAGGAGCTTATCAGTTTGGTAGCGGAAACGAAGTTAACGAAACGCTTGTAATGGACCGTGATGTTATCCTGGTCACGTTTAATTATCGTCTAGCATCCTTCGGTAAAAACAATAATGGAAAGGTTTTATTCAAAAAATTTAGTATTAATAGTACTAGTTGACAACTAATTTAAAAGATTTAATTAATTTAATAAATTTAAAAGCCGCTTGATTTTTAATTGATTTTGTTGGTTTACTCAAATTGGTAGACCTTTCGATCACGAAAAGCTAAAAGTATTTACACGTTATACTTATAACAAGATCTAGAAAATATGTTTGTTTAAGGCTTTCTCAGTACCGGTGACAGTGTAGTACCTGGAAATATGGGATTGAAAGATCAGAACGTGGCTTTGCGTTGGGTGTATAATCATATTAGAAATTTCGGTGGCGATCCGAACCAAATAAGTATTTTTGGTTTGAGTGCAGGTGCTGCCAGCGTCCATTATCATTATTTGTCACGCTTAAGTACTGGTCTTTTCCAAAGTATGTGGTTATTTTTCTTTATGTTATTGTTGAGTTAATACAAGAGAAATTTTATATTTTATATTGTATATTTTATATCTTATATTTTATATAGGAGGAATATCGATAAGTGGCGTGGCACTCACTCCTTGGGCACAGACAAAATATGCTCCTGACAAGGCTAGAAGATTCGCAGCTACCTTAGGATGTCCAACACGCAATACAAAAGAAATGATCGATTGTCTTCAAACTCGCCCTGCGCGAATTATATCGCAAGTTACTGGCGAACTGGTGAATTGTTACTATTTTTTCGTCTTGATATTGTACAATTACAATTATATTTATTTTCATATAAGTTTCGAATCTTAGTCACAGAATCTTTATGTACCTTTTGGACCAGTTGTTGACAAATATGGACCCAACCCTTTTATCACTCGTTCGCCAATCGATATTATCGTTAGTGGCGAAGCATACGATGCTCCCTGGATTTCTGGAGTAGTTAGCGAAGAAGGATTATTCATCTCTGCAGGTCTGATTTTATGCAATAATAGTATTAATTCTATGTGTACTGCCATGTAAAATACATAGTTTTGTTCGAGTAGCATTTGTTGGTAATGATCAACTGTTGAAGCAGTTGAACGATGACTGGGATAATATTGCACCATATTTGCTTGACTATAACGATACTCTTCCTCTTAATCAACACAAAGAGGTTGCGGAAAAAATTAGGAAGTATTATTTGGGATCTAAACCTATTGACAGTAACACATCATTGTCGGTGACACATATGATAGGTGATCGGATGTTCGGCGTTGATTTGCAGAAAGCTGTCATTTTGCACGCGAAAATTAATAAAAGTCCGGTGTGGACTTATTACTACAGTTACAGATCTATGCATAGTTTTAGTGAAATTGTGAGTGGTGGTTCTACCAAGAACTTTGGTAAGTTACTTTATAATCTCGAGATTATGGTATTAGTAAAATTTAATATTATTAAAACTTCATATTATTATACTATATATTTCTGAGCTTAAACCTTACTAGTATTTATTAAGTTAATATTTTTCTCTTAAATTTACCGGATGGATTAGGGGTAAGCCATGGAGATGATGCATTTCTTGTGCTTGATACTAGAATTTCAAACGTTTCGAGGCCGAATGACTTGGAAATGCAACAAATATTGCTCGATTTTTACACGTCATTTGCTATAGAGGGGTATGTTACTTTAAATTTTTACTTTTTCTTTAATTATCTCGATTTGCTGTTTAAATATATCCTTAATACAAATTTCAAAATACAGTAAACCACGTGCCGGCAATGTTCAATGGCAAACATTAGATCCCAATGAAAAAGAATTTCAATATCTTCATATAGCTAATCCGCGAAACATAAAGATGGAAACTAGTAACGACTTCGCGAACATAAACTTCTGGAATACGATCGATTTTAATGAAAACAAAATAAGTGGGCAGGAGTAACAAAGAAGAAGTAACTGAACTTAGCTGCTATTTCCTGGCTGTTTATTTTTAGCAAAACTATTAACCAGGTGTGTGAAATAAATCAGCAAATTTTTTAATAATTACTACATACAACCAATTATGTTGTATCATTTTTGAATAATGTTTTATTCAAATATTCTTTAACTCGAATCATTAAAATCCCCTTGTAAGGGAAGGTAGTGAGAATCAGAGAGTAGATCGAAATTAGACATACAAAATCGTTTATTCTATATAAAAGGACACTTTATACTAGCACGTACTGTCAAATCTAACCTACTTCCATACAGTCAGAACCACCGAGATACCCTCGGCTCGCTCGTTTCTTTATGTATCACATATTATTACACGTGGCGAATAATGGATAATTATGCTGATAATAATGGGGATAACTGTCATCGTGGTCGTTCGTAATTGATTACAAAAATGAAACAGATAGAGGATGCAGGAAGAAAGTAAACGAACGAACGAAATGAAAGAAGAGAAAACAAAAAGAAGAAATATCCGAGAAATTTATCACGAGCATCTTGAGTATATTCGCGTACTGTGCATAGTTAATATTCGTCTCGCTATTCACAGCATGATCAATTCTAATCTACAATTCGGCTTCCATTGAAAATCGATTTCTATAATCGAAGAACTATCGCAACGCGGTAAACGTTCGCGCTAGAAGATTATTGGCACCAGATAAAAATTGGTCATTCTGTGTATAAATATCATGTATTTATATTTATATATATCTATATTTATATATATAATATGTATAAAGGTGCGTGGCTCGTTTGCGTTGTCAAAGAACACGTTCGTCAGCCGCGACGGATTGATCGATTGTGACACGACGGGGAAGATTTTTACCAACGCTGAGCACGCAGTCGTTAATTAATTACATGCATCCTATGTGTTCATCATAATTAATATATCTTACGTTACAGTTACACATCTATATCATATAAACGTACCGTCGTAACAACTCGATACTCGTTTTACCTTCGGTATAGTACGAACCACCATATAATGAGATTGTGAAACTTATCAGTAGTCGACAGTATTCATTAGTCAGTAATGATGGTGCTGAGACGAAGGAATCGATAGAAATATGACCACATAAGGACCCACTGTCATGGCCATGTATGTATATGTATGTAATACATGGAATAAAAATTTATATTTACATATGTTAAAACCCTCTGTTTTTTAATATATTAAAGTACTAATTTGTATTTTTAGCTTTTTATTTAATAATATTAGATGATGATTAATAATAATCTAATTTCTAATTATTAAAAAGTCATTTAATTGTCTACTTAATAAATGAAATAGATTAGTCATAGTTCGTCATTTGTTTTTATTGTGTAATTTTGAATTTAGTATAGGGTTCTATGTGGTTCTACCTACAGTCCTAAAACATTAGTCGATAACACTATTCGACGATTCAAATTACGACCTTGTTGCATCTTAGCCCGTATAATATACTATCGCTATGAGTGGATATTAAGATAAATACTAGGCTCGACTAATTACTAAAATCGTTAGTTTAAAAAAGAGCCGATTCGATTGCGCGTAAGTACTGAAATTACGATTGGTTCGTACGCGAGAAACGTGTTCACGTTTAATCGCAGGGGAAATTATATTTGAAGATTGTCGAGCTCTGTTAGCTTCAACTTTTTTATAGAAAGATATTGTGCTATCGTACTATCCTAATGGACTGCATTTATGAATAGCAATAAAAACTTTCATTCCTCGAATAGATAGCGCAAGGTGGCCACCCGACCGTGTTTTAATTATAAAAAATATATCATTAATACGTTCATTGATGATTCAATTTCCACTACCTGTAATGCCATATGCTAATGAATCATTTTCATTTCAGTCCTATTTCGGTATCATAAAACTTTATGTATGTGCTCTTCGCGAGACTATCCCAAAAAAATTTTTTCCAAATTTTGTGACTTTTAACATGATTTCTTTTCTCATTAACTATTATACACAAATAATTATTTTAGAAAATCTATTTCTATATCGTAAAATTCAAGTATTTGCTTAATATGAATTATTAGGAAAATATCTTAAAAAAACGTACAATTCCCTTATGTACATATTGTAAAAGTAGGTCAATTCAGATATGCATTGAACGTGTCAATCGACCAACCTGGATTCTACATCACCAACCAAATCGTTCATTTTGAATGTTTAATCTCATTAGTCATGCATTGGTTCATGTACAAAGATTCTACTTAATTTTAAATGCTCCTTAAATATTCGTCTTTGGACTAAATCGACGCATAGACAGTTTAGATATAAAGAAGGTTTTCGTGAATTCTATGTATTTTAACTTTATTATCGGATGTGTTTACGTATGTAAAGATAATCTTCGAGACAGTGACAGTAATAATATGGCCATTTATATCACGATCGAGTTGCCATTGGAAGCACTATGGTTACACTACGTTCTCCTAATTCCTTCCGGCAGAAATTTCTTCCCTATTCATACTCGTGTTTTTCAGACCGCGTTTACTCGCGAATGTTTCACGTTCGATTGTTTGTCCGCGAAAATTACGAGCTAAATTAACGAACGCATATACAGAAAAGTATTCGACGGGATTCGCTTGAAGACAGAATTTTTTCAGGAAGACAGAACTTTAATACGTGTGGTCTATCGTTCGTATTATAAATTACAGGGACAGCTATCTTGCGCGGTACTTTCTGTGATAATAATAGCGTTCGTTCTATTACACCTAAACGGCCCCAAGTTCCGGAGTCTCAAAGCGTTTCTGACAATGTGTTCCACATTCGACTCCTTGTATATGTGAACGAACACTTTCCGCTTGTTCCTCGGGTGTTTTCCACGCGGTATGGCTTAGTAAAATGGGTATCAAATTCTAATTGACTGTTTACGGATAAATCGCAGGAGTGAAGTGGTGGACACGTTATATCGTAGAACCACAATCCCCGCGACACTTTGAGACTAGAGAACGAAGAACAATCATCGTATAGATATAATTAATATGCTTTCATACAAACGTATAGAACATCGTTAAGTGTTATTATTTTAGGGGGTACAGTGTGTATAAAGAATCGTATAAATGTATATATTTATATTTATATATATATTTATATATATATGTATAATGACGCCAGCTCGCCGGAGAAGCAAATTCGCGTTCGGTCCTCCGCGCGAGCCGCTGTTTGAGCTTTGAGATACGCGTACCTTTCGTCTTGTCTTTGTGGCTTTTTCTTTCTTTTCATTTTATCTTTAAAACATATAAATGTACCATGCACACAGACGCACGCACACATACAGGCGCGCGTGCTTGAATACGATCTTAGCTTATTACACGGATCTATCGCGATAAGGAAAGGATTTACTCGTATGTACAATTGGTGGAATCGATATATTAAACGACGACTGACGTCGCCTTGAATCTCAAACTCTAAACATTATAAAATGATATTTCAAATTTATGTATCAAAAGAATAACAAGTTACGTATGTCTGGAATCTATATTCTAAATTATATGCATATTGTAAAAACTTTTTGAAATATATCGCAAGAAATAATTTTCAGTTGACATGGTGTGTTTAAATTTTAATGGTTAGTGGATTTTATAATTTTAATACGTCTTTCCCACCAACTCTATACATTCGGTGTATTATCGCGTTCGTGATTTATAGGAAGACGAAGGATATTATAAAAATTCTATAGAGGAATGTTGTTGCGTAAAAAATAGTTGGAAGAAATTATTGACTGGAAAGTTTGTCATGGATCTGCGGCGTTGATATTTCTAGTATCTTATCGATCGCATTCGAACACGCGTGAACGTCAGCAGACGTGAGTAGATGTGGACTGATCGTTAGCGCACGACGCGTGTCAGCCATGAAACGATTTGGATCTATCGCGATCGTACGGCAGATCGCCTTGGATCATCGTTGTTCAAGTTTTTACAGTGGTATTACAAGAGCAATGTGCTACGTGGCGCTTACATTTCTTGTCGCGTGAATCGAATTCTCACGCATTCGATCGTACGCGGGAAATCAACAAGGCTTTACGCTAAGAAAAAGATCTCGTGGTTATCCCTCGTACAATCTCTGATATTGCTGTTACAATGTCACTGTATAGGAAATCGTTTCGTATGTACCAAGGTTCGTATATTTTCTTCGCTTTTTTATCTATTTATTTCTTTTTTTGGTCGCGTTCGATTGAAACGCATTTATCGTTTGTATCCCATCACCACATTTAATTCCTAACGACGATTCCTCGAGAATATCAAGCTTCAACGACGATGATCGTGGCTAAAATTAGCGCCGTGTCTGGCTGTCACGGAACGAAAGTTTAGTGCCGCTGTTGTCGGCACTGACGAAGGCACAGTCATAAGTCTCGTACGTTCAGCAACTTTTTTTTCATTAATCGCTTTTTCTCTTCCTTTATAACCATCGTTTTTACGTGTAAAAAAAAAGAAAAAAGATAATGGCGTAAGACATGGAACTATCACGAAATATTTCTCCACTAATATCCCTTTTCGTTCCACTGGTTTGCTTGTTTCTGTTTCACGTTTGGCACTAAAAACGAGCCTTGTTTTACATAGCTAAATTCTTCGTTTCTTTCTTTTTTGTTCCTTTAGTCCCTTCCATTACACGTGCTCATCGATCTCTCCCTCTCTCGCGCTCTCTCTCACTCTCTCTCTCGTTCTCTATTCCTATCTCTATCTCATTCTTTCTCTCTTTTTTTTTCTCTTTATATAACATAATATAATATTATAATATAAACGTTTACGGTTTTGGCCACTCAGTTCGTGATCGCCGAAGCACATTACAGTCTGTGTTTCCGCGACATTTAGATAGTTTAGAATATTTTTAATTCACTTTTATACAACACTGATCCTGCTCTAGACTTCCTTGTGCGTATGTTTGTTCGACGGATCCCCGGGATCGTGTTGGTCGGCTCATCTCCTCCTTCTGGCCGTAGCTGCTGCGATCATTTGCCTCAACATCGGCTCCGGACTACACACTCGTGGATCACATTTCATGTTGCCATCACCACCGCAACTGAAATTCAAAATCGTTCGTTTCATTAATATTATTGTCACACCTATTGCAAAATTCTCATTATTCACGGATTATAAAACAATTAGACTTTCATTAGATTACTCTTCGTGATACGATTACATTGAAAATCAGGGATTGTGAATATGCTCGAGATAAACTACTGGTTTGAGGACAATTTTTTATAAGACAATGAGTATTTCGCTCGTGGCTTTTTTACTTTTGATAGTGATTGGTAGTTGGACCATTTGATGCCATATATTGCTATAGTTAGAATGTAGAGTTTTCGGATGTAGTTATTTTTAAATAGGAAGTATAATTTAATATCATGCCAGTATGTCGCTTGATTCCTAAAGAATCTAGCCGCAAACATACGGTTTAGAACATGACATAGAATTTGATTAAAATATAATATTTTTGGGATATATGTAATTCCTATTGAGTATAACTTACACACAGTAGCCTTAAATGATAATGATTACTTAAAAAGAGACTTTAAACTTACGTGCACTGAAGGCAAGGTCCTGATGCGGACCTAATAACTTCTCCAACACGATACGCTTGTCCGCGAATTTGACAGCCGCTTCGTTTCGCAGCTCCCTTATATGCATGAGCGTGGAAGTGCGGTGGCAACGTGGTTGTCGTCGTGGTTGTCGTTGTGGTGATATTAAGCGACGTGGCCATTGACACAGGACACTCGTATCTTGGACAACAGAATCCACTGATCGGTTCCTCGTGACAACCTGGGATCGGCGGTGGACAGCTTTGTTGCAGACAAATGATGTCGCTTCTGAAGCAGAAGCAGAAGTCGCATGGATCATCTCTTGGAATCTGTTGCGCCGATACATAAACTTTGCCGCCATATCGGCAAGTTCCTGGTCCGTAAATAGCTTGATCATCTTCGTCGTAATCTTCGTCGGGACTCAAGTAACTGCCACCATGTGGAGGGAAGTGTGGATTGTCTTCTCCAGTTACCGATTGATCAGGATATTCAGGAACTTGCGGAGCTAGAGTACTCGTAGGTCGTTCGTATAGACTTGGTTGTACAGGTCGTTCAGTGGTGTGATTCACTGGTGGAAGATGCTCGCCAAATCCACTAGGTAGTTGACCTTCAGATGGCTCTTCTTTCTCGGTTGTCGATGGAGCTTCCGGCAATGCAGCTTCTTCTACCTCTTCTTCTTCTTCCTCGGCTGATTCAACCGATGGTTCCGTTGGCAGCTCGTGAGTTTCTCCTTCTTTGTGCTCTTCAGGAAGCGGTGGTTCAATTGTACTCTTTTCTTGAGACTGTTCCGTTGACACTGAAATTGCGTGCTCTTCCTCAGGAGCCTTTTCAGTTCCTGGGCGTTCTTCTGCTTCTTGTGTTGAAGTTTCGATTGCTGGTTTGGTAGGAGGTTGTGCTTCTGGAATGCCAGGCTGTGTTTCCGTTACCGCAGGTTGTGCTTCTGTTACCGCAGGCTGTGCTTCTGTTACCGCAGGCTGCGCTTCTGTTACCGCAGGCTGTGCTTCTGATACCGCAGGCTGTGCTTCTGTTACCGCAGGCTGTGCTTCTGTTACCGCAGACTGTGCTTCCGTTACAGCAGGCTGCGCTTCTGTTACCGCAGGCTGCGCTTCTGTTACCGCAGGCTGCGCTTCTGTTACAGCAGGCTGTGCTTCCGTTACGGTAGGCTGTGCTTCTGTTACCGCAGGCTGTGCTTCCGTTACAGCAGGCTGTGCTTCTGTTACAGCAGGTTGTGCTTCTGTTACAGCAGGCTGTGCTTCTGTTACTGCAGGCTGTGTTTCCTCTGAAGGTTGACTTGGTTCAGCTTCCTTTGTTGTAGCTTCCGTAGCTTCAACTGGAGACACTGGAACTTCTCCTTCTTGAAGAGATGTTGCTTCAGCTTTAGCTACTGGTGTAGTTGATTGTGATAATTCTTCTTCGGCAGTGATAGGAAGCTTAGTTGTGTGTTCTTCAACTTGAGGAATTTTAGTCAAACTTGATACTAATTCAGGGAATTGTTCTTGGAATGAAATACTTTCAGTAGTTTGAGGAACTTCTTTTTCGGATTCAACTGTTTGCTGTTCAGCTTCGACTGGCTTTCCTTCTTCAGGAATCTCCTCAGTTACTTCAGTGGGTTTCTTTTCTTCAGAAAGTGTCTTTTCAGTTACCTCGCTAGGCTTCTCTTCTTCAGGAAGAGCATTCCCTGTTGTCTCGGTCGGTTTCTCCTTTTCTGGAAGAACCTCTTCTGGTGCTTTGGTAGGTTGAGCTACCTCTGGAACTTCGCTAGGAAGTTCTTTCTCTGCTGCCTCGGTAGTAATTGCTTCTTCTGGTACTGCAGTTGGAATCTCTTTCTCTGGAACTTCTGGTGTCGGGACTTCTCCTGCAGGAGTTACGTTTTCGGGAGCTTCGGTCGAATATTCTTCTTCATGAGCTTGAAGGGGAACTTGCGGACCTTCAGTAGCTTGCACCGGTCCTTCGGTAGCTTGCATAGGACCTTCAGCAGCTTGCACTGGTCCTTCGGTAGGAAGTGCTTTTTCTGGTATCGCAGATAGTCCTTGTTCTGTTGTTTCTTCAGTCGCTATCTTCACTGGTATTTCAGTAGAACCAACCTCGGCAGGTGCCTTAGAAACAACTTCAGTTACCTTTACGATTTCCTCTACTGGAGTTGTTTGCTCTTCAACAGTCGTCTGTTCTTCTTCCACTGGTTTTCCCGTTGCTACTTCTTCCGCTGGTTTGCCTGTTGCTTCTTCTTCAACTGGTTTGCCTGTTGCTTCTTCTACGACTGGTTTGCCCGTTGCTGCTTCTTCTGCTGGTTTGCCCGTTGCTGCTTCTTCCGCTGGTTTGCTCGTTGCTGCTTCTTCCACTGGTTTGCCTGTTGCTTCTTCTACAGACGGTACACCAGTCTTCTGCGTCATTTCTTCTTCCGGTTTTTCTTCCGTCACAGAAGATTGTTCTTCAGGAGTTGAACCCATTTCACTCGGCACAGTCGTACCCTTCTCTTCTGTTACACCCTCTGTTAGAGGTTTCTGCCCTTCCGTTGTCTGTTCTGGCAAAATTGGAATTTCTTCTGGTGCTACTGTGGAACTGATTTCCACAACTGGAGGTAGTGTTGCACTAGGTTGTTCTTTTCTTGTAGCTGTGATTCCTTCACCTACCATATCAGGCATTTTGGTCGTCTCTGCAGGTGTCACACCTTCTTTTACAATTGGTTCCTCAGTTCCCTCTTCATGTTTCTGTTCTCCCACAGTTACAACTGGCATTGTAGTTTCCTCAGATGGTACCACAGATTCTGTCACTTGCTCTTCTTTCTTTGTTACCTCTTCTGGAACTTCAGTTGGCTCTGTAATTTCAGGCACTTCACCTCCAACGGGAGCTATATTTATTTTTTCAGTACCCGGTTGCTCCTCTGGTTCAATAGGTTGTTCCTTAATTCCTTCTGTAGTCACTTCTTCAGTAGCAGGTGCCCCGGTTTCCTTCTCCATTGAAGGTTGTTCGGTTTGTGTTTGAGGAGAAGTCAATTCAGGAGCTGTTCTCACTGTACTAGCTTCAGGTGTTGCTTCTGTAATAGTTTCCTGAGATACAGGAGATTGCGTAGCTTCCGACGATGGTGTAGTTTCCTCTGCAACAGGTGAAACAGATCCTGCTGTTTCTTTCACTGCTGGTGTTACTTCAGGTTGTTGCTCCTCACGTAGCGGTGTAGTTTCCTGTTCAGGTTTCATTTTAACGATATTTAGTTGTCCTTCAGTGACCCCCTCTTTTTCTGCCGTTTCCTCCGTTTTAGTGGATGTTGAGGGTTGCTCAGTGCTTACCTCAGCAGCTTCGGTAGAACTTGATAACTGTTCTTCGGGTAACTTCACAGGTTGTTCTTCGGGCGTTGTCGTAGTCATCTTAACTACGGTTTCCTTAATTCCGTCTTCTGCTAAAGTAGTAGGTATCAAAGGTTGTTCAGTTCTTTCGGGTACGGCATGTTCTTCTTCCGGAGTAGTTTCTGAAACAGTTTCTGGTTCCCTTGTAGTTTCTGCACCCATGATTGACGGCGTGGTTATTCCTTCTTCGAGTGCTTCTGTGTTACTTGGTCCTTCTTTAGTCACACTAGGCGCAGTCATTTCCATTTCTGCCGTTACGGGTGTTTCACCTTCAGTTGGTTTAACAGTTCCTTGTTCTACATGAGTCACTTCATGTTCATCGCCTGCTGTTACACCTTCTTGTGAAGTAGACACTTCAGCAGGTGGTATGGATGTTTTTTCAGATTCTGCTTCACCAGGTTGGACTGTCTGTAATCCACCTTCTGTAGTAGGTTGTTCAGGTTGAGCAAGTTTTTCCTCTTCAGCTGGCTTAGTTTCCTTTACTCCTTCTTCTTCGGGCTGTGTTACCGATTCTGGGCCCACAGTAGTGCCTTCTTCTAGTGGTCCTTGAGTTTCAACATTCACTGAAGGTTGACCTTCCGTCACTGCAACCTCTGGCAATATGGAAGAGCTTGGTACTTCAGGTTCCTTGCTTATACCTTCTTCTGAAACTGCAGGTGAAACAGTTATTTGTTCTTCGCCTTCTACAGATTTTTCTCCTTCTTCAGCAGATGGAATAGATGATTGTTCAGCCGTTGGCCTTATCGTGGTAGAAGCTTCCTTTTCAATTCCAACAGAAGTTTGTTCTTCTTGGACTCCTTCTGTCGTTACAACTGTCTGTTCCCCACCCGCAGCAGTACTTGAAGGTTGCTCTTCAGGAGCCTGCCCTTCGATCGGCTGTTCCGTAGATGGAATCTTGGTTACCTGTTCCTCTGGGATTTTCATAGGAGTGCTTAATACTTCTGGTGAAGTTTCTTTCGCTTCCCCTGGAGGTATTTGACTAGAAGACTCTATCTGTGGAGATACTGGACTAAGAGTTTGTTCTTCAGGTTCTTTTGCAGCTTCTCCAACGGTAGCCGTTTGTACGTGTTCAGGTTCCGCAGATTTCGGCGTCGTTTGCTTTTCTTCGGAGAAACCAGGTGCATGTGTCTGTTCAGTCGTTTCTTCATGGGATATGTGCATTTCTGGTGCCATAGTCGAATGTTCCCTGATAGCTTCCGTTGTGCCTTCCTTCACTGGAACTTCAGCTGTCGGTGATACAGTTTTCTGTTCCTCTTCGTATTTAGGCGTTTCGTGTTCGATCATATGATTATCGGACTCTAACCCTGCTGTAGGCGTCGAGTCACAGGTGTACATCGGGCAGCAGGCATCCTTGCTAGTATAAATTGGCATGCAGTTCGATAAATGATTGGGAGGCGGTGGGCATTGAACAAGGTCGCATTGAATGATGCTACTGATGCAACGACATTGAAGCTGACAAGGATTGGCTGGAGGAATTATAGAGTTGTTGCTGTAAGATTGTCCTTCGACGAGACAATTGCCTTCTCCTGGAATTGCTGGTGGTATATAAGGAGCTTCTGTAGATAGTCCTTTTTCTGGAATTGTTTCAGCTAGAGTGGATTGTTCGGCTATTTGTTCAGTTGTAGCCTTCGGCGCTATTTCTGCATAAGGTGTGGTCTCCTGAATTTCTTCTTCTTTGGGTGTTGCAAGCGATACACCTGGAACTTTTTCTTCTGTAATAGGAGCCTCTGATTCCTTCTTTTGAGAAGCTTGAGTCGTTCCCTCTTCTTTCAATGGAGTTTCAGTTTGAGCTTTTTCTGGAATAGATACTTTCTGTTCCTCTTCTGGTAATTTCGTTTCTTCAGGTGGTGCTGCTGTTGTCTTAACAGCTCCAGGTTCAACCGGTGAGACTTCAGGGGTTTCAGTCATGATACCAACCTCAGGCACTTTAGCTTCTTGCTCGGTTGTTTCACTTTGAATAGTTGCTGTTGATGCTTCAGCAGGTAATTCTGGTTTTTGAGTGATTCCTTCTGGTAGTTTTTCTTCCTCGGTAGGCTGCTCTGAAGCTTGTATGGTTGGTTCCGTAGAAGCTCCTTCGTGAATAGTGGGACTTTTTGTTGTTTGCTCTTGTGACATACTACTCACTGTTTGTGCTTCCTCGGTGTGCGAAACTTCTTCCGTAGCTGTGGTGATGGCAGCTTCTGAACTTTGTTCTGGAAGTTCTGTCAACACTTCAGGTACCTCTTTCGGAGCAGACGAACTAGAACTTTCTTCTACACTAGGAACTTCCGTAGGTGCTGTTTCAGGAGTTTCAAAAGGTTTCTTTTCGATTGGAATTTCAGTTGGAATTTCTACAGATACTGGTACAGTTTCCTGAGAAGGAGTGGCTTCACTTGGTTTCTCTTCTACAACCCCTTCAGTTTGATTTTCCTCTGAAATAGGTCCTTCAGTTGGCTTTTTCTCTGCAACAGGTCCTTCAGTTACTTTTTCCTCTACAGCAGGTCCTTCAGTTGGTTTCTCCTCTGTAACAGGCCCTTCAGATGGTTTTTCCTCTACAGCAGGTCCTTCAGTTGGCTTCTCTCCTGCAACAGGTGCTTCAGTTGGCTTTTCCTCTACAACAAGCCCTTCAGTTGGTTTTTCCTCTACAACAGGTCCTTCAGTTGCTTTCTCCTCTGCAGCAGGTCCTTCAGTTGGTTTCTCCTCTGCAGCAGGTCCTTCAGTTGGTTTCTCCTCTGCAACAGGCCCTTCAGATGGCTTTTCCTCTACAGTAGGCCCTTCAGTTGGTTCTTCCACTACAACAGGTCCTTCAGTTGGTTTCTCCTCTGCAGTAGGACCTTCGGTTGCTTTTTCCTCTGCAATAGGCCCTTCGGTTGGTTTTTCCTCTGCAATAGACCCTTCAGTTGGTTTTTCCTCTACAGCAGGTCCTTCAGTTGGTTTCTCCTCTGCAACAGGCCCTTCGGATGGTTTCTCCTCTGCAATAGGCCCTTCGGATGGTTTCTCCTCTGCAATAGGCCCTTCGGTTGGTTTCTCCTCCACAACAGGTCCTTCAGTTGGTTTTTCCTCTACAGCAGATCCTTCAGTTGGTCTCTCCTCTGCAACAGGCCCTTCAGTTGCTTTTTTCTCTACAGCAGGTCCTTCAGTTGGTTTTTCCTCTACAGTAGGTCCTTCAGTTGCTTTTTCCTCTACAGTAGGTCCTTCAGTTGGTTTTTCCTCTACAGTAGGTCCTTCAGTTGGTCTCTCCTCTGCAACAGGTCCTTCAGTTGGCTTTTCCTCTCCAGCAGATCCTTCAGTTGGTTTCTCCTCCGCAACAGGTCCTTCAGCTGGTTTCTCCTCTACACCAGGACCTTCAGTTGGTTTCTCCTCTACACCAGGACCTTCAGTTGGTTTCTCCTCTACACCAGGACCTTCAGTTGGTTTCTCCTCTACACCAGGACCTTCAGTTGGTTTCTCCTCTACACCAGGGCCTTCAGTTGGTTTCTCCTCCGCAACAGGGCCTTCAGTTGGTTTTTCTTCTACAGTAGGTCCTTCAGTTGGTTTTTCCTCTACAGTAGGTCCTTCAGTTGGTATTTCCTCTACAGTAGTTCCTTCAGTTGGTCTCTCCTCTGCAACAGGTCCTTCAGTTGGTTTTTCCTCTTCAGCAGGTCCTTCAGTTGGTTTTTCCTCTTCAGCAGGTCCTTCAGTTGGTTTCTCCTCTACACCAGGGCCTTCAGTTGGTTTCTCCTCTGCAACAGGTCCTTCAGTTGGTTTCTCCTCTACACCAGGACCTTCAGTTGGTTTCTCCTCCGCAACAGGTCCTTCAGTTGGTTTTTCCTCTGGAACTGGACCTTCAGTTAGTTTCTCCTCTACAGTAGGCCTTTCAGTTGGTTTTTCCTCTACAGTAGGTCCTTCAGTTGGTATTTCCTCTACAGTAGTTCCTTCAGTTGGTCTCTCCTCTGCAACAGGTCCTTCAGTTGGTTTCTCCTCTGCAGCAGGTCCTTCAGTTGGTTTCTCCTCTGCAGCAGGTCCTTCAGTTGGTTTTTCCTCTACAGCAAGTCCTTCAGCTGGTTTTTCCTCTGCAACAGGACCTTCAGTTGGTTTTTCCTCTGCAACAGGCCCTTCAGATGGTTTCTCCTCTGCTACAGGCCCTTCAGTTGGTTTTTCCTCTACAGCAGGTCCTTCAGTTGGTTTCTCCTCTGCAACAGGCGCTTCAGATGGTTTCTCCTCTGCAACAGCCCCTTCAGTTGGTTTTTCCTCTGCAACAGGTCCTTCAGTTGGTTTCTCCTTTACAGCAGGTCCTTCAGTTTGTTTCTCTTCTGTAGCAGGTGCTTCAGTGTGTTTTCCCTCTGCAACAGGCTCTTCAGTTGGTTTTTCTTCTGCAACAGGCCCTACGGTTGATTTTTCCTCTGCAACAGGCTCTTCAGTTGGTTTTTCCTCTACAGCAGGTCCTTCAGTTGGTTTTTCTTCTGCAACAGGTCCTTCAGTTGGCTTTTCCTCTGCAACAAGTCCTTCAGTTGGTTTTTCCTCTGCAACAGGTCCTTCAGTTGGTACTTCCTCTGCAACGGGACCTTCAGTTGGTTTCTCCTCGACAACAGCTTCTTCAGTTGGTTTTTCCTCTGCAACAGGTCCTTCAGTTGGTTTCTCTCCTGCAGCAGGTCCTTCAGTTGATTTTTCCTCTGCAATAGGACCCACGGTTGGTTTCTCCTCTGCAACGTTCTCTTCAGATGGTTTTTTCTCTAGAGTAGGTCCTTCAGTTGGTTTCTCCTCCTCAATAGAACTTTCTGTTGGTTTCTCCTCTTCCACTGTCTTTCCTTCTTCCTCTGGTTTTTCTTCACTTGTTTTCTCTTCTTCTTCAGGTTTTTGTTCAACAGATTCTTCAGCTGGTTTCTCTTCTTCCGCTGGTTGTTCTCCTTCTGCGGATCCCTCGATTGGTTGTTTCTCAGCAGGTTTATGATCTTCAAGGGGTTTTTCAGTTATTTGAGCTTCTCCTGCCACAGCAGTTTCTTCTTCTTCTACAGGCTTTCCAGTTGGCTTCTCTTCTTCAAGAGATGGCTTCTGAATGCCTTTTTCCAGCTCAGGCAACTTTTCTGCACCCATTTCATCTTCTTTACGTTCAGTAATAGGAGGTTTAGTTGGCTGATGCGCCTCTATAGGAATTTGTGTTCCTTCCTTTCCTAATTCTTCAGTCATTGATTCCTCTGTCGGAGATGGAGTCACTGGTCCTTCAGTTGGACCCTCTTCCTTCGTTGGCTGCTCCGTTTTTTGTTCTTCTTGCACTATTCCTTCAGATGATGTTTCTTTGGTTATCGGTGCTTCAGTTTGTTCAAGAGCTGGTTGTTCACTAACCTCTGGTGCTTCTGTTTTCTGTTCTTCTGGCTCTATGGTTGGGTGACCTGTAATTGTTAGAGTGCCTTCCGTTGGTTCTTCAGCCTCCGTCGTTTCCTGAGTTACTGGTGAACCTTCGAGTTCTGAAATCGTTGTTTCTTTTGGCATTTCTTCAACGACAGGTTTTTCACTTGCTTCAGGTCGCTCACCTTCGCTGGGGGGTATTTGTGTTATACTTATTGTTTTGTCAGCTTCCTTAGTAACTGGAGATTCCTCTTCAGTAATTGGTTTCTCAGTAGCCTGTTCTTCATGAGCTCCCGAAATTATACCAGGCTTTTCGCTTGGCAAAGCTTCTCCCGGCGCAACAGTACCTTGTTCTTCTTGTTCTGTAGCAGGTTTCTCCTCTGGAACTGCGTTGACTTCTGTACTTATTTTCTCAGTTTCTACGGTTTGCTCTTCGATGGCTGGTTGCTCAGTTGGATATTCTTCTGTTATAGCTGGAGTTGGAACCGATATTTCAAATACGTGTTCTTGAGGTGCTTTCTCGGCTTCTTCAGCCGGTTTCTCTTTGGAAGCAGTAATTTCTTCACTTGAATCGTTCACTTCTTCGGAAGAGGTTTCTCCAGATTCTTCGATAGTCAGTCCCTTTGTCGGTGACTCTCGTTCTTCAGAAGACTCTTTTGCCGGTGAAACTTCGGAAGACGATGTCTCCGTACTTTGTTCCTCTGGCAAACTAGGTCGTTCAGTTTCTTGTGGTACTTCCTCTGGAATTTCCGGGGCTGATGTTGAAATCTCTGTTGCAGGGCTAGATTCAGTGCCTTTCGCAGCAGCTTCTGCTACCTCTTTCTCTTCACCCGGAACTTCACCAGCTTCCGTAACTGGAGGAACACCTTCTATAGCCTTCTCTGGCGCAATCGAAGTGGACGAAGGCGCTTCTTCGGGCAATTGCGCTTCCACTGTAGTTCCTTCTTCTATAGGAACAGCTTCTTGTTTAGGAGCAATTGTTGTTTCGTGAATTGTAGGTACATACATGGACGAACCTTTCTGCTCAGGTGCTTCAGTTACGAGACTGCTTGGTACATGGAATTCTGGTGGCTTCATGTCAACATAACCTTCCGTAACGTAAATTTCGGTTACTGCATCCTTATCTTCTGCCTTGCTCTCTGGTACACGTTCCGTAATCGAGATACCTGGTGGACCACGTTCTGGAATTACAGGAGTTCCCTCTTCCATGTGGTACTCTTCTGTTACAGCTGGATGCTCACTAGTTTCCGGTACTTCAGGAGGAATCATATCTTCCTTCTTGGGAGCCAGACCAGGCATTTCAGGAACCTTGTGTCCAAATATTGGTAGTTCTGTTTTCTGTTCCACTGGAACTTCTGTAGGTATTGCTTCTATACCGTGTTCTACCGGCGCTGCAGGCACTTCTGTAGGTAATTGCTCCGTGCTCACTTCCATTGGTTTCTCCTTTTCTTCTTCGAGAACTTGCTCAGGTTTTTGGGGAACTTGTTCTGTACTTGGAACCTCTTCAATAGATTTCTCAGTTGTTATTTCAGTCTCAGGCGTTGCGGCTTCTTCTGGTTTCTCTTCAATGGGTGCCTCTGTAGACAGTCCCTGTTCTGATTCAGTGGCAGGAGATTTAGTCGTTTTGACTGCTTCAGTTACTTCCCCTTCGCCCAATGTTTTAACTGTTGTCGCTTCTGCTTCATAAACTGGAGATGTTCCCTTTTCTTCGCTGAGAACTTCTGGTGCTTCGCTTGGAAACTCTGGTGCTTGCGTAGGCATCTTAGCTTCCTCCACTGGATGCTCCTCTGTAGGTACTGTCTCTTCAGTAACACTTGGCTCTTTCTCCGAAACAGTCACACTTTCTTTCGTTGGTTTCTCTTCGCTTGGCAATTCAGGTTGTGCTTCCTCAGGCACTTTACTTTCAGTTTGTGTTTCTTCTGGCATTGCTTGTTCAGTAACTACCTCTGGTCTTTCTTCCCCTCTTGCCGTAGTTACCTCTTGCGGTGTAGTCTCCAGTTTTGGTGACGATTCTGGTACTTCTTTTGGAACTGATATTTCGGTGACTTCTTGAGTAGTTTCTTCTGCAGGTGTAGTGGCCACTTCTTCGCCCTTTTCTTCTACTGATGGTGCTTCCGTCGCTTCGGCTTTTGTTCCCTCGGGAGATTCGGTTAATTTTGGTGCTGCGCTAGATGCTTCTGTCACTGCTACAGTATCTTCAGTTTCTTTTTGAGTTGTTGGAGTTTCTGGAGCAGCGGTTTCTTCCAGAGAAGGAACTTCTTCTTTTTTGGGTTCTTCTGTAGACGGCGCGTTTTCAACTGGCGCTTGAGATGTTACAATTTCGTGATCTTGAGGAATGACGTTGTCAGAACCTGGGAAGGTCTCTTCTGCTGTTTCAGGATGCAGTGCTTCTTTCTCAGCTATTGTCACAGTTGCAGCTGTAGTTTCTGGAACGCGTTCCTCGGTAGATGATTCCTCACCTCTAGGTAATGTAACGAATCCACCATGTCCATCTTCTTCTATGCAATAAAGAATGTTTATATAGAACTAGTTTCGCGAACGTTGGAATGTTCGCTGCGTTTAAGCAGTGTAATAAAGGAAGTTGTTTCTTACCACACTGATACGTGGTCGGGCAACACTCTCCTTCCGGCGGTGGCAAGGCTGTGCAATTCTTTCCATGAGTTTTCATCGGTGTTCCGCAATCTTGCACAGCGCATGCGATGTCACCGCGGAAACAATAGCAATGCTGACAGGGCTGGGTCGAGTAGATCAAGTCACCGTCCTCGTAAACTTTTCCTTCGTGGTAGCACTGCGGTGTTGCTCCTGGGGCTATCGTGGTAGTCATAATTAGACCGGGCGTTGGTTCAACCGTCGTGGCGAGTTCCTCGTCGTATTCTGTTGAAGATTTACAGTTATAATCCAAATGAAACATATACAGAAATTAATCTTGATGAATGATCAAAATTGCCGAATACTGATCAATACAATTAGTGAATCTTTACTATACAAATAATCTTATTGTATCAATTAAATAAAAAAAAAATGAAGGGAGAAAATTTTCAAGTAAGCTTAGTTAGAGTTTATAGTTTACATAGTCGACGAAAATGCTTTGGGAGGATTAGTGCTTTTCAAAATTTTGTCGATATCTTACGTTTCTTTCATAACGCAAGTAACATGGTGTAACAAAAATTCACATTTTTTTTATCACAATGTTTCGCTGTTTAATGCCGTTTACAAGAAACTTACCGCAATTATATTTGACAGGACAACAAATTCCCGGTTGATAAACAGGCTTGCATCCAGCGACACGTAAAGTACACTCCTGCATGACGCAAGTAGTCCTATTCCTGATACAGTAGCAGAGTTCGCAAGGATTCTGAGGGTCAGTGGGTAATTGGGCACCATCCGCGTAGAACCGATCGTCAACATTACATCCATAATTGTCGTGGAAACCGACCGCCGTAGAACCGGAAATTGCTGGCGCGCTAGTAGTCGAGGTCAACAGTTGTACCGGCACTTCTGGGCAGGTGATGACAGGACAACACTGATCCGGGCGTTTTTCAACCGTGCAGTCTTGGCCAATCGCCTTGGTGAAGGGACAAACCCTCAAGTAACACATCAGCATTCGATTGTGACACGTGCAGTTCAGGCATGGCTCGTTCGTTATGATTCTATCGCCCTCCGCATAGTGTTGAAAGTTATAGTAGCATCCAGCTGTGGCTGTAAATTAACAAAATTATTTGGAACACTTATTTGTGTTTTTCTTTTAAATTTATATAGAGATTAAATTTTTTGAGTTGAACTGGATTTAAAGAGAATAATTGAATTTTTCTAATTAGTTTAAAGAGAATGAAAGATTGCATTCTATTAAAGAATATGCATTACAGAGTTATGTGAATATGTGATATTGAAGGTTAAAACGGTGCACGACGTTCTTAATATTCATTGAAAGAATTGAATCGTTAAAATGGCACGTGTTGTCTGTTCTACTCCGATAGAAGCTACAATTAACCTCACGTCGTCGGTAACGTGCGTGTACATTGATTAGATTAGGAGTAATGAAAGTCGTCACGGCGTACATACCTCCATCGTATTCTGCTACTTGTGTGCTATCCTGGTCATATACAGGCGCTGTAACAGAAAAATATATACATTTCATTTCATGTTCTCATTATATGATCCAATGATTTCCTATTCAAACGTAATAATTCACACAAATTATTAGCAGGAGTTTGTATTTATAGTTCAACTTAGTTCCCACAGTTCTTTGATTTGAGAGCTATATTAAAAATACTCTAAGATTTCAAAGGTGATAATACTTGCAGCGCTTAAATTATGAATAGTACGCGTGCCAAACATGTAAATAGGAAATAATTGATTTAGTGGAAAAGTGTGTAAATCCCGTACCAAATATTAATTTTGTTTCTATATTTACATATTTCGCTCAAATTATCGATCAATTTATCAAAATTAACAAAATATATATCTTTTTACTCGTATCGAACTCTTCAATTTTTAAACATTTTAATAATTCCTTAATGATTTCTCAGATTTTTCTTAAGTTTTCCAGACGCATGGAAATACTTATAAACAGAGTTGTGCATAGCACGAAAATAATATTCATTTCCTGGAATTCATTATGGAAATTCCAACGTTGAAATAGCGTATGTACGAGGCTAAATAATCTAAGGAACTCTATTTCCCATGAAATTTCATAGGGAGACGAGTCGTGTCTCTGCATGCAGTTTATCATAGTAATTACCGGCGGGATGCGTTTGTCCGGAGGGTGAGCCGGGCTTTAACAACGGAGTGAGTCAAAGCGTCATATGGCGCGAGCGTACGTGGGCGAATTCTCGTTAACACCCTCGCCCCAGTCGAACGAATTGTATGCCGAGTGTGCATGGAATACAGAATTCTTTTATTTTTTTCACTCTATCTCTTGCTCTGTCTTTGCCATTCGTTTATCCTTATATCCTTGCTAGTTTTCACCGTCGACGAATCCATAGTAGAAACGCACGTGCACAAGCTTCGTTCTATCTCTATCTTTCGCTTTCGTTTCGTCTTTATCGTTCGCCTTACACGGCGTCGTTTTCGCAATTTCTTCGGAATTGAAGTGCTGCGCGCGCGACTCGAGAGTTCGATTGTTTGTGAAACGCGACACGCCACCCTTTGCAAGGTACAATCGCTTCTCGCCATTCTTCCTACTCGAACAATAAGCCTCTCTATTCGCCGATAGGATCTTCTCTTTCTAGGATGTTCTCTTTTTCCGGTTTACGTCTTCGACTCGCGTTTATTGCGAATTTCAACGAAGCCAGATTTTCTTAGAATGAAAGTTGGATATTGGTTACGAAAGAATTTGGAAAGTACGAAGCTATTATTGGCGGAACTAGTTGCAAGAGACTTTAGATAGAACGGAAAGACAGAAGTCTTTTGATACAGGATTTTACTGTTTAATATTAGATAGGTGGTTTTTCTGAAAATTGAATTCCTTAGAATTTGTATTTGAGATTAATAAAGATACAATAGGCTGAATAGAGGAATAATTGTTTCTTTCTGTGATCGTTTCATATTTCAGAATATTTTCAGAATTTATTGTTATAAATCTTTATTAGAATATTTTTGTGCTATACAGTTTTTGAACTGCGAATGTTTCTAATATTTCAATAATGGTGATTCTATTCTCTATCTATTCTGTGTGTGTACTTTGATTTCGAGATACTTGTTTCATAAGCTACTGACGTGAATGTGGAGAATGTACGAATTCGCAAATGACGCGCCGTCCTCTTTTCGAAAGTCTCTGCTTGTACTTTTTTCTTTGAAAACCGTCCAGGAACTCTTTGAAATGCACAAAACGTCTCCGTACGCGGATACGTGCATTGCGAGGCGAAGGATTCGAATGTCCAGCATGATCCCTTCATTGAACGAACCGTGCTGGCAGATTTATTATATGGCGCTGAAGATGCTTCGCGAACTCTTTTATGGCTCATATTACGATCTCCTTTTTTTCAAATCGACTACCTTGATAAATTTTAATACCATCATCTCGGAGACTGGAGTCGAATAGACCTGATTAGTGCGAAGTGGAATCTTTCTTCGACAGACAATATTTCATTGAATATTGATCATATGACGTAGCTTCGAAACGTTGAAATTCAAATTAATTTCAAGCTTCCTTTCAAACATTGACATTTATCTTAGAACTTCTTTAGAACATAATAGACCTAAAAGATGTAATAGTTCTTTAAACATTTACAAATCTTATATATCTAAAAAAATAGAAAACAATTGCCGAATTGGTATAACTTTTCTAACATGAATGAAATTGTATGCTCGTTCAATCCATTTTTATTTAAATTTCCATGTTCCATAAACTCTATTATTACATTATTTCATTCATCGTTAAGATGCACTCACTCCGAAAGAACGTAACGAATGCAGATGATTTTCTTTATACAAAAATTTTCCTTTCTATTTCACAATGAATCATTTCGTTCCAGATTCGACCAAAAAACCTATATCCCAGCTGACGAGCACTACGACGTGGAGACCGCTCGATCGGAAGTCGATCCGCGACTCGAAGGCGCGAGGTTGAAATGCGCGGCGTGTGCGTTTCCGCACGGTGTTCCCGGCCAGCCACGGTAGAAGATTCGCGTTTCCATCCTACGTGCTTTGCTCGGCAAGCCAAGGCATATTCGAGAATCAGCATTCCAGCGCTGTGCGGAGCGTGCAGCAGGCGTCGGTTTCCAGCGAATTGAATTGTACTGGGAAGCACACCGTGGTCTGTGAATGGAAGGGCCATCCGTGTCTCTGTCGCGAGTCCCACGAACGGATCCCAGCCGCGTGCCTCCACGTTACACGGACCCAGCACGTACTACGCGTATACATATATATCTACATATACATACTATATATAAGTTGCTCCATCGAGACGATTCTTGTCTTGCACGATGGTCGTGCTAAATTATTACGGCTCGTTCGGCCCTTGCCAGCAAGTAAGGCTTCATCGTGGTGTCGGCGTGTCGCACGAGATTACAATCTTGGATCACTCTGTATTCATTCAACAGGAACGGACAACCGATGAACGAGCAAATTTACGGCAACTGTGCCCGGTTTTTTTCTCCGCATTTGCAAGAACCTAGATGAACGTCTGTCGAGGACCCGTTACATTGTCTCTGCTTACTGACATTATCCGGCCATGTAAATGGACGAAGGGACGACAGGTGCCACAAAGAAAGTTTTTGTATTGTTGGGATAAACAATTTGTTCGCTCAGCAGGGCGAAAGATATCGGAGAACCGGTTCTTTTTGTTGTGAATTTCTTCTGTATTCAATTTTCATGCAGAAGATCGAAAAAAGTAACCCGTTTGTCCAGTGGTTCGATCCTGATCGATTTAAAGAGTCGATCGAATTAAGTGGAATAAATTGACGGAGTAACGGCATTATTGACTGTCAGAGATATTTCTGTTCCCGGAAAGATGAACTCTAACAACAATAATATTTCATTTCAATCTGTAATCTATAAAAAAAAATCGTTGCTGCCTCTATTTATTAATTTATCATTAATATGTAACAGTTCGATCAAGAAACTAATATAAATTAATTGAGATACTTGCAAAGTACATATGTTTCTCGAAGAAGGAAAGTTCCGGTCGTTTCGTTCCACGTACAGGTTCTTCGACCACGGAATTGCATTGCATGTAATTAACCAAGGACAAACAGACGGCCTTTGAATTATCTCTGAACAATAATGGCGATCTCGCCTCGTGCGGCGAGGAAAAAATTCATACGTTCTCGTAGGAACGGTAATCGAGGCCGAGCTCTTATTCATCCTCAGAGACGATTCATTATATAAGTCAATGTTCTCCGGTTATTTAGCTCTTACTCGCTCCTTCGATCGAGCTTTTTATTGCCGAGTCTTATGATTCTCTTTCCCTCTCGGTCGAGCGTGTGTTCAACGGCTCGTACAACGAGCTGTTGCGGTCTCGGAAGAGGAAAAGAGGAGAGAGCCAGAGAGAGAGAGACAGAGAGAGAGTTTGTGGAGGTTGGTCAGGCGAGCGAGAGCAAAGGCATTGCGCGCGCGTTATGAAATCATCCCGGCGGCCTTGCCTCGCGAAAGTTCATTACCATCAACCGCACACGCTCTGATGAGCACCTGGCTTTCTGCTTCCCGGCGCGTATCGCGTGCACGAAATTCTGCACTACGTGTCTCCCAAGGTCGCGGTTACCCTGCACCGCAACCGCCATGAGGATTTCTCTTCATGGCGATGGAAGATGAAAAACACAATGAAGTAATTGCAACCCTTGTTGCGTCAGATGAAAAGCTCTATTACGAACAGACTCTTTAACTGGAAGACCGAGAACTTCGTAACTTTCTGTCATTAGTATTTCGTCGGTAGTATTTGGTTTGTTGGTTGACATTTGGATGATGTATAAAGTTACGATTCTGGAAAGTTCATTATGGTTCATTGCGATTTGGAAGATTTATTGAATTAAGAAAATTTCAAATGGGAAACGAAAGAGTAATGAAATGTTACTGTTTGTACTAAAATAAAAGCTGGACATGATAACGTAGTAGAAAAGAAACATGAAATAGCGAACTATATTCTACAATATATTTTGTGCTTCATATTCTTCCCATAAATCGGAGATGATAAAAGTGAAGCCAAACTTTTTGGCGGTACATTGATGTGCATTTTATACATAATTATTGCATCCTTCTGATGAGATCTAATATTTTCCTTAAGTAGGTAATCACTTTATTATGGAAGAGTTGATATTTATAGTTAGATTAGGATAAGTTCTACGATTAGGTTAACTAGCGAGTTTCATTAATCATCAGTGTGCTACTCGTTTATCAAATACCCACTAATGCCTGAATAATTAGGTCGTCCATAGAAGGAAGCTCTTCTCTCAACAGAAGCTACAAAAACAGTGAAAAATCATCTAGCAATCTCGCGTAAATCAACATGATTAATAATTTTCAATTTCTAGCATTTATGTTTACCATTTTTCGCAAAGAGGCTCGATTAACTTGTTCATTATCCCATGTTTAGAACGATACTTTCTAACATTAACATACACAAGCTCTTCGCACGCGACGATAAATTGTACGAATGGCAAATGATGACGAATGACTATCGTCGTTAGCGTTTACGTGAGAAATTAAAGCTTCCCTAATGGGTCGGAAAGTATCACTACTTGTGCTCTTCCGACATTCAATGTCAATGTCATTGGTATCGAGCGTGTTGCATTAAGAGAAGTTGACTAACCGGTTCTGGCGTAATATCGCGAACGTTCGCTCGCAGCAACGGGGCTGTTTCGAGGACAATTATAAATTATCTCCTATTTTCAATCGAGTTTATTGCCGCTTACAATATCGCCAAGCTACGGTAAAACGAGAATGAGATTCGAAGACAGGTGGCTAGAGGAATAACTGGTAGCAAGTGCAACTTCTTCTTGCGGTTCTGTTATGAACGATGGCACAGCTGTGGTTACTGAATGCAGATGTTCATCGTCGTTGGTTACTTCAGAAAACAAAGATGAAAACGTATTTTCGTAAGATTCGGAAGCTCTTCTGCTTGTAAATCTATCGATTCATCGGTTCCTGTTTTACGTATTATTCTTTATCTTCGAAACATCGTTTGGTTATTAGCAAACAAGTTTTCTTAGAGATAATAACTTCAAAGGAAATGATTTATAATGTTTTATTAATGGAGGCATAGGATTTGCTATAGCGATGGTTTCAATCCATTCACAACGAAATATTGGTTTCGCTTCATCGTAAATAATATGTGATTGTTTGATTGAGCTGAAACGAAGTGCAAGCTATCATTTGTGATCTGTAAAGGACGGTATTTCAAGAAAGCATTTCAACAAAATTGAAAAATCTCGGAAGATTCGATATGATCGACTGCAAAGTACATTTTCCGATAATATGTTCCAAACTTTACCAATATAATCATCATAATCGAGTCCCGTAACGACGTTGATGAAATTTCAAATGTTACCTACAGCGCGCATAATATATTCATAAAATGTACTCGTAACTGTTCGAATACTTTAGTGAGCCTGTGCGCGTCACGTTCAACTAGGCAAATTCGCAGAAAGGTCCGGTGTCACGCGTTTAAAGCACGAAGACCGTTTCCCAGGAGAGGAGCCTCGAATTCCAGGACCCGTGCCAGAGGCAGAGAGAAATTAATACGATCATTTAATCCGTGTCACGACGAAGTTGCACCCACGCGTTCCGTTATACCATACCTTTTGTCGAATGACCGCCGCTGACCTCATCACCTCCGGTAAGGTAGCGAAGAAAGGAGCTGAGGAGGATAAAAGGAGAATCAAGCGAAGGAATGAACGAAGACGGAAAATATGGGAACCTGTTAGGACGTACCAGTCACAAGGAACCCTTTTCTCAGTCCTGCCAGTTTCCAAGAGGATCCTTCGGACCGGTATAGTAAAACCGGGCTGTTCCATCATTTGTTCTTGTTCCCCGTTTAGGAGTTACTTCCGTCTTGAAATGTGTTTTCACGCCCGTGACGATGATCGTAAACGACAACGATAAGGAGCCGTGGTTCGCAAATAGAGTAGAGGAAAGTAAACGTTTGTTGGGACGATGCTCTGGCGCGATAGAGAGGGTGTATAGGGAACGGTATATAGAAACCTTGGAGCTATGTTGTTACAGAGTTTTCATGGCGGTAATGAAAATAGTAATTGGAATGAAATTATCGCGGTAGGCGGATGTTTTTAACGCCAGAAATACTAAAGTTTGCTTTTTATACCGTTGGAATAATCGTCAAAGAATCACATGCAATTATTTTAAATAAAACATCACTCAGCTTCGTGAGAATCACTCAGTTGTTGGCTTTTTAACAGTGTAATAAAATGAAGAATTTACTATGAGCGGTACTTTATCGTCAAGATTCCTCGCACTTCTGCTACCAGATACAACATATAAATGCTTTTAACTTTTTATTTTATGGGAATTGGAATCCTAAAACATGCACCGTTGTGAATCGACTGAAATTTCTATAATAAAATGATTAATTGTTGTGGTTATTCCGAAGAAATCCCAACGTTAATAGGTCAACATACCTTAACTGGTCTTTTTACGGTTAATTCAGATCGATGCCCTTTTCTTTGCCGGGGCAACGAATTCTCGACAAGGATTATGTAACCCTCGTGTACCAGAAGAAAAATAAGGCGTTTGGAAAACCAGCTAATTATGCAGGAGTGTTTGTACAAGCGCAGCGTGCGTGTACTCTTGTTAATGACGGTTGACCGCTACGTTTACTTTACCGCTCTTTTACACGTCCCGAATTTTAAGTGACGTTCGAATTCGCCGTTTGAAACGCGCGAACAACCTCAAAACCTTTTCCTTTTCTCTCGGTATTTCGAATCGCGTTTAAGATTCGAATATTTGCTGCTAGACAGTAGGGTAGCAATTAATTACCGCGATAACGAGGAAAGATAGATGTATCCTCAAACAGGCGCCGAGACCCTCCTCAGGAGGCAAATAAACCGAATGTGTTTGCCCGAGCATGTTTGATACCGGCGTGTTATTTGTCTGGCAAATGTACACGACCAAGACCAAGAGTCTTGAAATTACTCTGATTTTAATTAAAGATATCCGTGTCCAACAGCAAGGATGTAAAATCGATTTTGTTATTATTAGCCGGAAAGTTATTACTGTTAGACGTTTGTACAGATGAATCGATGTTAAGTAAATTTCATTTTTATCTGTCGCACTCTGAGACTGAATTATGAGTTTAAGTAACTCAACGGAACGAAAATAATAACTTCGATTATTTATTACAGGAGTGAATAATAAAATTAAAAATAATACAAACATGAAGTATATTAATTATCTATCCTTACAATGCAGTATTTTTATAAATAGAATGGAAATCTAGTAATGTGTAAAGTTTGAAGATTTTGCATTCCCCTTGTTAATTCCGTAGTCGTTCACAGTTATCTCTTTGTTACCGTGAGAGTTAAACGAAAGAAACCTTGAGATTTCTTTTAATACCAAATTGTGGTTCAATTTCTTCTATCCTTCTAACTTATCTCATTCCTATTACAAGTTAACTACCAAACTTAACAAAACCATAACCAAGGAATTTTCTATTTATCGATAGAACTGAATAAATCTAAAAAATCTAGCAAACTAAAAAATCGAGCAATTACGCTAACATTACGATGAGATAACTCTTTCACGTAACAGACATTCCAAGAATGACGTCGCATTCGCTGAAGCAACTAAATTATTCGATAATATTTTCAGGAAACGTCAGACGAATGGTTCGAGAGCTGTCGAAGAGAAGTCGTGCATGGTCCGACGGTTGAGTGATACTCGAAGATAACGACACTTTGGCCGGCATTAAGGCATAAATATGGAACGAGGGTCAGGTGCGGCGACATGGACCGTAAGTGGGCAACGTGGTGAGGTACGCGGTCAGTGACATCCGTGAAGCCATCTCTTCGGGACCTACAGGTTTGACCAGAATTCACAGCATCACGTGAATGCAGGCAAGTACAGGAACCGCTATTCGTGCAGCTGTGTAGCAACGACACGCATTTTTCTCTTCTTCCCTCCTCCACGTTCCACAGATCGTTTCCGCGAGGATTTCGAAATCTCGTTCCCGGTTACGACACGGATATCACTTTCCTGTCAACTTTTTTTCGAGCTCGCTCGTCCAACGCGTCGTCAATCAGAGACGTCGAATCGATCGAGGATCGATGATCACGGCTTACTCGTGCGGTCGATGAATTACACTGGGAACTGGATTCGGTTCATTGAATTCAAACTTTTTCTTATTTGCTACTCGAGATACGTACAAAATGTCTTTCCACGCGGTCTCGTTTTGAAACGATCGAGGCGAATCCCTCGAGGATGGGGATAATTTCAACGAAATTGTCGTTCGGAATGGAAAGACAAGAAGATTTCTTTGAATATCCGAGGCCAACCAGGAGTTAACGAAACTCGTGGCTTTTTATCAAAGGAACGTTTCATGGTGATGGCGATACGTCGAGAATATCGACCTTTTTCTCGAATGCAAACGCCCCGCAAACGCCCCTCAAACGCGCCGATTTGATGGAAGAAAACCACGTCGGCTGGTTGGATCGAATTGGATCGAAGAACGCGTCGATCTCGATGGATGCTCGCTCGCTCGAAAGGGAAGCTGTGGCGAAAACGGCGACGATAGGTGCGCACGAGGGACAGGATCACCCAGTGATCTAGTTGAAAAAAGGAAGAATCGCGAGAGGAAAGAGAAACAGAGGGAGAGAAAGAGAGAGAGAGAAATGTACGGAGTCGTGGGGAATTCAATCGCTCCCCACGACCATTTGTCCACACCTGCTGTTCGTCGAACCAGCCAATTGTCGGCGGGGTGGAGGAGTGGCAGGTTCGAGGCAAAAACGTTGCATCTCTAATGAGTTCTCATTGACGATGCAACGTTTTTGCACGTCGCTGCGTTCGAGGTAACACGCTGTTCCGAGAATGATTCCCGATGGCTACGCGTTGCGACGGGAAACAGGATCGATGCTGAATCGTGGCGTTGATGGATCGCGGGAAGGATGACTAAGATCCAGCAAGTGATCGTGGTTGTTCGTATTTTTTTACCATCCGTTTTTACCGTTTGAGTGAAACCGGAAGATGTATCGATTGATCAGATGTTGCAACAACCCTTGTGAGAAGGTTAATAGAAATTCTGAATCAAGTGCGATGCGCTTGATTAGAATTCGATACAGGTGTCTATTAAGGTAGTTGAATGCACAGAATGAAAATCAACGTAACAGAGATCCAATTCAGGAAGTGACGAATGTTAATTCTGTATTCCGATAGTTGTTTGTCAGTGAAATTAAAATTGATCAAACACGGAAGAAATAGAAGATTCTGACGCACACAGATATTACAGGTTCGAGTTTATATCTCTCTTTGTAATAGTGTTGGATATAATAGTACAGAACATACATAATTCAATTATGTAATAATTTTGTCCGGGTATAATTTCGAGGATTAACAGCTCTTAGAGTACTCTCTCTACTGACTTTCTTACCACGGATTTTGTGTTTTAGTCGACGAGATTGTGATCTTAGCTGTCTAGCTCTTGAACACAGTGTAATTAACTCGGTTGTATGATCTTAGACTAATTTTTAGAAGAAACAATCTTGAGTATATTGCCTATCTTATTGATGACTAGGTAATCACCCAACAATGATCTCATAAAAAATGTAGTGATTGAGTATGGATGGAGTGATGGAGTATCAGCGAAACGAGTAATCTAGCAAACTAAGAGATACGAAGATTGTCAAAATCAGATTGTCAGCATTTGATCGTTCATTGAAACAGGCCTCTATAGATTTAGCATTGAGTACGCGAATAACGAAAAAAGATAGCAAATAAAATCGATTTATTTCTCCAACCATTAATCTGAACCAATTTTAATTCAACATTGGTACAGGGCCAAATGAAGTAGATAAATTTACCGACGTAACACTGTGTATTTTCCTACGAACTTGACCTTGAGTTTCACGTGACGTAACCCTGATGCAGGTGAAAGTGGTCTCTGCCTGCTTGCCTTTTGGAATGATTTCTGATGCAGCAACGGCATCATGGCCACAGGGCAGAGATGACTAATCGGTCCCCGATCGAATCTGTCAGTCGACCACGTTCGATCTATCGTTGACCGTGAATAGCAGGCGCGGTCAGGGATAGTCTGCGTATATACGTAATTCGAAACCGGCTTGACGTAAACGGAAGAGAACGTATACGATATCCCCGAAGAAAGCATGGCTCTTGTGATGGAGAAGAGTGGCCGCACTGGGACGACCCGAGTGCCGTCGAAGAACGAATATGGTGTGCCAGGTCCATGGGAAAGCACCCTGGGGCCCTCGACTTGCCTGATGCCAGAGGTGAGCATTATGAGGTAAGACTATTCTCTCCTCGAAGGGAAAGGGAGGACAAAGATAGGTTCGATGTCCTGGCGGAGCCTGGCTTGTTCATTCAGAGATTGCCTGGTTGGGTTAGTCATAGCGGTGGTTTGGAAAAAGAAGATTAAGGAGAGATTCGATCGGGCTGATAGTCGACGAAGAATTAATTCTATCCTTGCGTGTTTGTGTAAGTTGAATGTCGGGCAAAATTCAACCGTGAGAAACTTTTCTTTTGTATCTTGTTGTTTTTCGACAATGTTATTTATCCGATGTGCCTTGAAAATTTATCAGAAGGTGTTTAGTTTGGTTATCTGGATAGATCGCTTTGTCGGATAGTATTTTTTTAATTTTATGTTAATACTACCTTTATTACTATTTTTTATATAAATAATTGTAACGTAAATAATAAGTAACAATTATTTATTGAATTTTTTTAACTCATTATGATCCAAATATAGTGCAACTGTAATGTTTTTCTTTAGAAGCAGCTATTCTCAGAACTGCTATTTGTACGCTTTTCTTACGATATCTAAAAATTTTTATAGTGACGTTAATACAATTTTTAATCAAAAAATCACCGTAATCGTATAATCGCGTATTACCGATATTATTCTATTTTTTTAAATGAACGCGTGAAGAATGGAAAGTCTGATCGAAGAAAGTCAGCGTTCTTCCTCGTGAGGACTTCCTTTTCGTGTCATCTCACGTACACTTGTTCCCCGCCAAATGAGTTACGTTCCGACGCGTTGAGCGTGTACATGCAGTTGGTTGAAGCAAGACGGAAGGGAAGATAAAAGTCTTGTGGAGCGAGTGGGTTCTTTTGTGAAAAAATTTTTCTAGTGGATTCGCTCAAAAACTTACCAGAATTGGATTGCGATGCCAGTAGAACAGCCAAGCAGAGTATAATCCCGGGTCGACAAGGCCCGGCGTTCAAGGCCGACATGTCGGCAGTCTTTTTCCGTTTCCTGAAACCACGAAAGAAGTATTGTTAGCTACATCTGTTCTATTCGGGTGTTTAACTTCTTGAATAACATTTCTTATTCTTTTTGATATTCTTTATACTACGAAGCATAAGTTTGAAACTTAAGTTTAATTCGAAAATATATAACGAAAGTTGAATATATTTTTCTATAAAGTTTGATTGTTTTAATTCGAACGAAGAAATTTTTCTATCATTTCTTTTTTATTGCTATTATTGTATTGTATATGTATTATATTGTATTGTATTGTATATTATTTTTATTATTTTTATTTCATTGAATTTTTTTTATTCTTTAGAATATAAATTTATTACGTTTGAAAGTTTACTATATATCTGATAAAATATACAGCTAAAAATGCCACAATCTTTATTCTACATATAAGCATAAAATAATTATTTCATAAATTGTATGACTTACATTCAAAATTATAGAGAGTTATCACAAAGCACACGTAAATAATATAGAATTAAAAAAACAGGGAAAACTATGAATATTAGAAAGTAAAGAATTAGTACATTCATGAATTTCTCAAATTTATGATATTTAAAGACCATTATTTTCTCGCATTACACAATCCAAAAGTGTACGTGTACTACTGTTCGAACCAATGGATTACTCAACATCCTTAAACATTTCTTTTCACGGCATGTCTATAAAGAAGATGCTGTCATTCTTCCAATTTCTTTCAAGCATTCAGTGAAGAGCGATTTCCGTAAACAGACGTCGGTTAGAAGTATTATACCTTGGCACATTGGTCGATCGCGTTTCTTCGTTCTTATGAACTCGACCGTGTACCAACAGCAAAATGTAATAAGCCATTGTTCGTTTTTCTCCGCTGAATGTTAAGGTCATATTTATCCTGTCACGTGGCATTCTAGTGTAACTGTCGTCCAGTGACAGCTGGACGTGCTTGGAAGCGAGCCAATCGCATACCTTCGCACTTCGACCGGCTAGTTCTCGCGATACATCGGCGTGGTATGCAGATCAGGCTGACGGATGAATAAGCACGCGTATTTCGGTGTCAGCCGAGACGTGAAAATTCACGAACACGAGGAACGACTTGTATGTTGCCAGTGAAACCGATTCACATTACTAAATACCAAGTCCCTTTCACGTGTGTACGTGGGGCGTGAATTTACGAGATGTGGGTGCGTGGGAATGCGTGTTTGGATTCGCGTGATTTCCGGCTGTCTTTTCACGGTGATGTGTGCAGGAATTTCTCGTGAAATTCAAGGGCAAGTTCAAGGATAACCATGAAAAATCGGGAGTGCATTGGAATCAAAATCGATTCAATAAAAAAATAAGAAATTGTAGAAGATATAGTACTTGGGTGTCCGAATGACGTAGTACAGTGTTTCGTATGAATTTTAATTGCTTGAATTTCGTTAGAGATGACGTAGATAATGGAAAAATTTTACGAGAAAAATATCAAATTTGAAATTAAAGATGAAGATCCGGTGATGTACTAAAGTCGAAGAATTTGTCGTGGAGCTGTTGAGATTCGCATAATATTCAGCAAAAGTCTGACCAAATTTATGCGTTTGGGTAAAACATAAGTTTTGAACAATTTACATACTGTTAACTGGTTAAAGTTTAACAAATTCAAGGATAAAGATGAGAATTTAACGATATACTGGAATCGAAGAATATGTTAACGAAATATTGGAACTCGTTTGATGTGTTTTGCAGATCTTTGCGCTGCGAAAGATACAAAAATAAAGATACGAAATCGATAATATCGTAGCTGAATAATCTATAAAAATTTACATTGCGAATTAATTGCGAAGATTTAGCAAGAGGTCAGAGAAGATTCAGTATTTCATCATCCGGAGTCAACGAACGACGAATGTGATAAGAGCCGGCATGAAGAACGAATTACGTATGTTAGGAACGCGTTTCACAGGACTAACCATTTAAAGAGAGAAAAAAGAGGAAAAGAGAGAGGGATCGAAGGGAGAACGAAGCAAGAGAGAAGGAACAAAAGGAAGAATTGACAGGAAGAGAAGGTGGACTTTGGTGAAGCCGGCGCATACCAGTTGCGACAGCGGCTTAATACAAAGGGCCACCGAGATAAAAGAGCGTGGGTAGTTTCTCTTTTTAAGTCTTCGACTTCATCTTTTCTCGTCGTCTACGTACTCCCTCCGCTGGAATTTCATTGTTGATCGAACGAGCGAGACAGAGAAAAATAAAGGATGGAAGCGAGGAAGGAACGCGACTCGTGACACCTAAGCTCGTGCCTGCTCGTTAACGACGCTGTA
This sequence comes from Bombus vancouverensis nearcticus, assembly GCF_051014615.1. Classification (NCBI taxonomy): domain Eukaryota; kingdom Metazoa; phylum Arthropoda; class Insecta; order Hymenoptera; family Apidae; genus Bombus; species Bombus vancouverensis. The sequence continues at coordinate 8,950,535 of NC_134913.1, read as the reverse complement.
AATTACATCTTGCAAGTATCGTAATGAATCCTCGTCGTTGCTGGATGGATTTCCTCTAATCTTTTTTTTCCCTTGCATATGCAACGAACGACCGAGGGAGTCAACCGTCAGAGGCTAGATGCGAAAATCCTGGTTCCTCACGAGCCGGCAAAAGCTGCGTGTCATTGCGTATTCAGGATACGGCCCATTGAACCAAGGAATTCGGTGAATGGGTATGAACATGCATTGACGAGCGTCTCGATCCCTTGCCGAAGTATTCATCGGTGAATAAATGCAGACGCACTGTCGAGTGTTGAAGTGGAAGGGGGTTAGCCTTTGCGGTTTGTATTGAGTGGTTGTCGATGAAAATTCAACAGTTGGACAAATGTATTGTGACAGAACTTCTTTAACAAGTGCATAGTCCGTTGACCCATATGTGGTTCAGTGTACTCTTTACTCTACCTTTCTCTAAATGAGCATCAACATTTTAATAACGTTATGAGAAACTCAATAATTGATTCTTATGAATGTTATATGTAAATATTTATAGATTTTGTTGAATCGTGAATATGTTAATATTATACAGTTTTGTAGTTGACGCAGAAATTTGGCTATCGGATTTTCAATGAATAATCGATTGACAGAAGCGTGAAAGCAGGGATCATACAAATTATTTCAGTAATGCTTACAACCCTTCGGCGTACGCGTACACAAAGAAAAGGAGGAATTGTTTGACACGTCGCAACGATATGTATGCTAACCACCGAAATTCCGTAAAATTAAAAGGGCCGCCACTTTCTACTCGCGCCTATTTTCTTCGAAATTCAATGAATTCACGTCCCATTGTCCTATTATCGCATTCTTAGCTAAACGTGCTCGTATGTTTGTTAACACAGACGACAAGGTAGACGCCGTTACGCTCTAGCAGGCTAGAAACGGCACGCCCACACGATGACACGTCGTGAATGAAAATGCGAGCGCACACCTCGTTTCACCGGCCGATCGTTCTTTCTCTTTCATAGCATCGTTCCCCTTTTTCCCCACTGTCTTGTCTACTTCCCTTTCGTCGTAAGATCGACATTCGCGTCGATTCACCCTCATTCGTCGCGAGTCGCGTTACTTTCCTTCTTGCAGGACCCGGTTGCAGCCACACTCGCCGAACCGCGACTAATTTCACTTACGCTCTCGATACGGCCGTGCTGCAACCGAAAACCCGATTTCACGAAGCGATACGGATACAGATGAGTACCTGACAACTAAATAAGCGTAATCACGTTCCAATAGTGAGAAGCAAGTGATTTTTTAAATAGGAACGCTGATGGAATTAGCGAGTCATGGGCAATTATTCGAATTAGGATCACTAGATCAGGTTCTTTAAGAAGTCATTCACTATATGTGGAACATTATTGAATGGAGCTCCATACGGGAGCTCCTCATTAGGAGTTTGAAATTTTCTTTCATTACATTTTTTGTTGTTTCTAAATAACGCATCGTTAGCTGTATAATTAGTCTCTTGTGAATGTGCCAGATTTTAATGTTACAATAATTTCTTAAGATTCAAAAATGGAATTTTGAAGTTCGTGCTCCTCGTAAGTAACATATTGTTCGCTGTAATTTACTGACACATACAGCATTTACTGACACGGCAAACAATAAGATTATATCACTTCCGTATAAAAAGCGTATTCATTACGCTAATTCAAATTCGATAATAAGTAGTAGTCGATAGTAAGAGCAATAAATGCTCTTTTAAAGTAGAAGAATTCTCTTATCGAGCTGATAGAAACTGTGGTTCGATAAGGCGCCCAAGTACAGATAAATTTGAGGCTAACCAGGAAATTTAGAAGTAGATCGAGAGGGCACGGAGAGGACTGTTAGAAACCGCAGTTAGAAACAACAGGCTGATAACGATCAAGGAATGATCTCCTCTATCCCGGATAACAGCTGTTCGCGCGATAATTGCAACAACATAGGAGTTTGGTTTGAGTATAAGGTGCAGGTAGATGCACCCACAGGTCCGGTGAAATGGGGTGCCTGGTGCCAGAGGTTCCGTTAGAGCCCGGAGGCTGCGTTCGTTCACCATTACCGTGGAACGCGGAATATGATTACCTTCACCTGGGAACAAACTGTTCGTATCCCCTCCGGTGCGGAGACCGTGGGCGAAGTTTCCACCACGGAACCCGTGTCCCGGTTAGCCGTTGATACTCGACGATGTATCGTGATTAGGTAAAGACTGGACCTCCGCACGATTTCCGACGTTCCAGGCCGTGAGATTGAGATCATGCGGTCTGACTCTAAGTCTGCGTTATATTAGGTTCGTGCATAGGAAATATCATCTCTGAAGTTTGATTTTATAACACGCGTATCATTTATTAAATTTAGTCGAGTGTTAATTAAGGTATTGCACATTGATCCATACGTTGCGTAAAATTTCGTCAATTATTTTTGGATAGTTTTAATTTTGGAAGCAAAAGTGATCTTTTTTGTTCTGGAAAGGTATCTTTCTCCGACAGAAGTTCCGAAACCGTGAACAATAGAGCGGAATATGTTGCCAAAAGTTGTCTTTTTGTAACTCGAAGATCGTCACAGTCTTAACACGCGGATATTGTAACTTTGCGCAGAATCTAATAAAAGACATTAAATATTCACCATTCTGTACACCAGCAATAGCGAACAAATGCGAATATAGAAATGTTTTCTTGTACGAACACAGCAAGATTCTTCAATCAGTAATTTAATTGAGTGAATTGTTCAAGATCACATTGGTTCACGCTTGAACTTATAACTCACAATTAATTTGACCTAAGTCAACTTCCTCGATTACAATCGGCAACGAGCATAACCTTAATACCTCATGAAATTCAGAGATCATAGATTTCGGAATATGACAACAAATCAGATCAAATACGGCATCGTTTACATGTACAGTTAATTCGATTTCGTTATGTTGTATGCGTTGTATGTTATGCAAATGGACTCGCATGCGTGCAACGAGCGAGATCGCGACATTGGAACTGGTCCCAGTTCGAGAAGCGCGCGATAAAACGTTCCTTACCGTTCTTATCTATTAATTGAAACGTTTTCAATAATTTACGTTCGATAATTTTTCGAGAACCAGAAGAGCTTCTCTTTACTTTTGTCCATTCCTGTTTTATGGCTACCGAAGTTTTTTTTAATCGTGATGACTTGGTTAGAATGGGTTATTTTTATTAACTTGTTATCGGTAGTGTGCGCATAACGGTGATATTTCGTATAAAGTGCTGGAAGAAGTGGACGTGGCACGGTGACACGATGCGAGGTTCTTACTTCCGACATGGTAATACCCTGAATGAGTATCGGGCCGATCGAGCAATGACTAACGGACCTGTCCGCCTCTCCTAAAAGGCAGACTGGCCCGTTGAAACGATGCTTCATCTTCTTAGAGGGACAACATGATGATTCGACGTCCAAAAGCTCGATAATTGACAGGCCAGGCTCGTCGGTTATCTCGAATCCTACGCGGTAACTGGTTGTCCTGCTTTGGCTATAAAGTGTCCTTGGGAACCTGTTCGAATCATGTGTGCTTCCCACATTAATCAAACCATAGTCGAGATTATTATGTCTCTTGACAAATGGTTATTTGCAAGGTACAAGAGTTTGGAGCCAGTTCTGGTATTCTCGGTTTATGAACGAAAATAAAATAGGAAATTACGTAGTATGCTATTTCTGGCTTTCAATAGGTTTCTTAGATTTCGCCTCTATCGTTTTTTCATTTTTCAATGCAGCAATATTTGATAAAAATGGTAAGCAACAAGTTCTACACGTTACAGAATTGTCTAATTTGAAATTCTCGCAATTTTTTAGCTGTTGAGGATTAAATGCGAATTCTGAATCGAATCGTCTAAACGACAGCGTCAAATACAGGTTAATAATCTATCCATTCGCTGTCATGCGTGTTAATTTAAAATGCGTAAAAGCTCAAACATCCATTAAAAGATCTTAGAATAACGGTAGTGTATATATAGACAAAATAATCTGTGGACATACACAGCTCGAAAATATTATAATTCTAAACCATACAAGAGTACCGTACGAGACAAAGCTAACATTACAAATTAATTTTTCAAGGTTCACTGCACATCGCGGCCAAAGGTTAAAGAGACACGAGGTTTAACGTGGTCGCTAGGAAAAAGTAATTTTATGGCTAATACCGGAGGAAGTTTCAAAGAAGCAGGCAACAAGCTCCGTGCCGCTGTATCTGATACAAGAATCCTGGTCGAGCCGGTAACCGGGAGTGGACCGAATGCAAAAGCGGCTGCGTCGTGATCTGCACGTTTCAGTTTATGGGCGCAAACGGGTTCAAAGATCAGGGATCTGTCTTTCTCTATTTCTCTTTGAGGGCGTGAAGGTGAACACTCGGTCAAGTCGAAGCTAGTAAATGACGTTATGTAAATTGTCAGGTATACTGTAAACTTCCGTGACTCTGCTACCATTAGCAGGGACTCTGCACCAGGCATTAGCACTGGACTCTTCCAATAGACGCCTCTAATCTTCCCTATTCGCGGGTGTTATTTGCGCTATTAATTATGAAAATTCCCTTTTTGCAGCGATCTCCGTTCATTTCGTTCCTGTTACTTGTCGCGTGTTTAGGAGGAAGGTTTGGTCTGGAGAAAATTCCCTGTCTCGTCTCACCCCTGCAAGCCATCTCGTTTCCGCATGCCGCGAGTACTGAACAGTTGCAGACTGGTCCCGGAGGCTTCTCGACAGGTTGACGGCGAGCGGCTCGTTACGCGATCATCGGCGGGCAATCTGAACTCGAAAGGAGCCGTACACTACAGGGAGCTGCGTACGGCCCTTTCTGTTCGATACAAACGAGGATTCGTAGCTAGCAGTGGCTTCTGCGTACCACTGATCGTCCGATCCCCACGTAAAGGATATTACATTGGCTATGTGCCTCTCAAAGTTCGCGTAACATTCAATTTTCCATCATCGATGAATATACGACTGGTCTCTCCGACACAAAGAAGCATCAAGCGACGAGACCGTCCGTCCGATTCATCAACGTTATTGTAAAACGTAGAATCATCCGACTGCTGGCATGAAACGGCACAAATTGCACGCAACGAAGAAAAGTCAGTCTGAGAACGCGGGTTCCTCGCAGAAAGGTTCAGCAAAGCACGATATCCGTACGGCGGATATTACGCCGGAGAAATCATTAGCACGGGGCTAAGCTGTGGCTAAGAGCGGAGGCAAGCTTCGGCTTGGCCGTGTTTAGAGCTCCGCGAGGCGATTATATTGCGGGTTAAGGGGCTATCGGGTATTCATTACGCCTAATGACCTCTCGAAGCGGCGAGTGCTTTTGGGCACGATGAAACGATGGAACGTGAGGCGGCAGCGGCACGGTCGGAGAAGGCACTCTCGGAACAACGGGGTTCGATTACTCAGGGCCTCGACGTTCACACGAGGGTGCTCGAGCAACAGGTCGGCATCATGTACACGGGCCTCTATTTATAGATCTACCTGAGCTAGAATTACGTGGGGTCGAGGATAAGCCTGCCGACTCCTCGTCTTCACCTGAATCCACGACGAGGTTGTTGCGAGGCTCTCGTCGCTACCCTTCTTCGGCCATATTTGGTTCGTTCGCACCGGCAAATCGCGTTTCACTCGGTGATTCTTAGGAATTCGCCCCGACCGATCAACCGGTTCTACTCCTTTTTCGCATTTTTTTATTCCACCCTCCCGGGTTTTTCCCCATCTTCTATCTCGCCATGGACTTCCAGAAATTTATCGGTTCCATGGAGCTTCGTTGTGCGAATTTCGCAGAATTTTGGCTACGTAACCGTCTAGTAATGCGAGACCCTATAAACCACGATGAAGAAAAGATTACCTGGTCCATTAGCGTTCCTTACCCTTAGGATTCTTGATAATTATACGTTTTGGATGTAAATTTTTAAGGCAAATAACATCGTCTGTTTTTATCGATGTTAATAATACATTTTCAGATAAGTATTTTCGTTTCTAGGAATATTTCAAGAATTTTTCCACTTTAACTACGTAAGTCCCAAAAAATATACTTTGAACAAATCATACGAATCAAGTAATTTTGGATACCGTGTAATATCAATTCAGTAGTCTTTCGGATAACATCGTTTAAATAGAAAAAAGACATTTCATCACCAAATTACCAGTCGATATCGAACACGAAACGAGTAGAATGGATTGTTGCAGGATACGCGAATCGAGGCACGGGGAGATTCCTTCACTGGCCGGACAGTCTAATCGTTTTCGACGTAATAACCTCGAACTACTATCATTCCGTTTTTCGAAGACGACGCGAAACCATTGGAGCATGTCGTAAGAGAGTCTTGGAGGAGCGCATCAGGCTATTCAAAGTCCCCCCTCCCCATTTATCTTGCCCATCCTATGGAGTTGTGCGTCGCGATTGAAACGTCCCCTCTGTGTCGATCGATCGTTCGATCGCTCAGCAGCACGTAATAACGAGTATTACCGCAAGATGCGGCGATTCCCCTGGTATTATAATATCTTGTCGAAAGATCGCATCGGGGCTGGATGCCTGCAACCTCGATAGGTATCTCTCTTTTTCTCTCCTCTCCCATCTCTCGATTCATCCCCTGTGATGCCTCGTCACGGAACACGCGGCTACGCTCACGTTTAACGCGATGCATCGAAATACTTCTTTTCGTACTGTAATGTTACTGTTATTATTTAAGCCGCGGTGTACATTCATTACTGTGATTATTAAATTTGAGCAATTTGCCGGTGGTACACGCCGCGCATCGTAAAATGGATACGCGTTAAGAGGCGCGCGCAGATACGCTCGCTCACCGCGCGTTCATTTTCGTTAAACGAAAGGGAAATTATTTCGGCGTACGTGTTCTTGTATTACGCTAGACCGGAGTTGCTCGAGCGGAACGCTGCCTGCGCGAAGAGGAAGATTACGAAAATTGAACCGAATTGATGAGGAATTTCGACTTAACTAGCGGATATGTTTCTGGTGAAGCGCACGAGGTAACGAGACGAACAAATCGATTGACATTTATGTTCCATGTCGGAGAAGATTGAGCGTAACGAAGGATCATGGAGGCAACGAGTGTTTGAAAATTGAAGTTTTACAGATACGTTTTTGTTGAGTAGGGAACAACTCCAATTATAGAGGTCAGCGAATACCATAATAAAGAAGATATTGATCAGTATCACGATCAATATGCTATCAATGAATACTGCATAAGAAACATACTATTCTGTCGTATGTTGTTACTAAAATGTGTGCTAAATTACTCACTAATTGCGAGAAAATGTTTCAGTTTAAAGGCTACACATTAGGATGGAACGATCACACCGCTATAATTCTCACTGTTCTGTATGCTTAATTAATTATTCATATATGAACGTTATATCATAGAAAAAAAAAAATACCGAAAGAATTTAACACGGTGTACCTGAAAGATCTAGGAAGTCACCGTTCCTGTAAGGATCGCAAAGTTTTATCGTTATATACGAACGCAGCACGAAGTTGCTATGCGAAACAACTTTACGCCAGCGTACAATTAAGTTGATATTATTACCGCGCACACATAACTCGGCCGTAAGTTACTCGCATTCTTCGCATCCTGCCTCCGTATATCTCCCTTATATATCTGGAAAAAGTAATAAAGGCCTAATCCCATCTTCAACGCCAGACGTTATTCTTCTTCCTCGTTTACGATTCCATCTTCTTGAAAGTCGTGTTTTCCCTCGGCAGAGATCGTGGTAAAATTCATGCAAAACGACGAAACAATTTCCGTTTCGTCTATCGCGATGTTCTCTCAAGACTCGTGTTATTTTCTTTTTCCGTTCGCAGCTCGTCTTTTTTTTATAGCGGAAGTCGCTCCTTATCTAATTTCTCCTTCGTAGTCCCTGTCTTCCCCTTTCGGCGAAGACTTCCTGCTTTTTGGTCTGGCGTTTGTACAATCCGTTAACGTCTCTGCCACGAACACACTTTTCATCCTTTTCCTTTGCCCGAGCTTCGTTATCGACAGAGTTCCTTTGACTCAGCTTCCTCTTCCCCGTCATTCGTCGTTAGTCACCCTGTCAGCTTTCCACTTCTCTATCTGTGTATCGTTCTACGTAGCGTGTATAACGAAGAACACAGAGAGGCGAAACCACCGAAGAGAGAGGGAATTTAGAAGCCGCGATAAAAGCGAGGGTCCCTTCTTTGTTTGACGAGAGCCTTTTTCCACAGGCGTCTTTCACGTTCCCATGCGAGATGCCTCTCCATCCTTCGTGGTGGCAGCCTGGACGGGGCAAACTCACCGAGCTGTCTGAGTTTCCGGCGCGAGAAGTGCCCAGAGCTCGTGTAAACACGAACAACGCCCGTTCGTATACGGCCCCGGCTAGGGAATGCAACGACTTCTTCACGGATAATCCATAAGTGGCTGCGGCCCCTTGTCCGTGTGCCGTTGTTGTTGTTGCTGCTGTTACGCCAGTGTCTATTGCGTTGCAGTTCTCCCGGGATCTCGTGGCACGCATCCGCGAACGCGCTCCGCTTTATTCGCGCAACGTCTTGTCGTAATTTCAGAGGATTCTTCCCCGGTCGGTCGATCGTGCCTCTCCCTGTAATTTTAGATTTCCCCCTCGAGCCGTTTCCCGGATGACTACGATCCGAGACGCTGGTAATTGTAAAATTAATTTTACCACAAAGTGAAGCAAAGCCGTGGAAAAACAGGTTCCCGCGACTCTCTGGTTGACGTCTCCTCTCCATCCTGTCTTCCCTTTTCCTTCGGTTACCACTTTTTACGATATATTTCTCTACCGGCTCCTCCCTCCTAAAGGACTAGTAATCCAATTATGGACATTTTTTTGTCAAGTTGCGCGTGGTCCGCATAATACGAGGCGCGATATTAGAGCTACGTAAGTAAATAGCATTGAAACACTGATCGGGAGAGCCGATCAAAGAGGCAATTTGCACGAAATTAAAGTGGCAACGATCCACGTATAGAGAAGAGGTATCGAGCGAGGGAGGGCTAATCGGGGCTAGGTAATCGGCGAGGAAGATGATTGGTGGCAGATGTGTAGCCCTGTGTCGCGATCGCGATCATGGACAGGAATGCTCATCCAAGTCTCTCCCTACGTTCTCTTTCTCTTTCTTCCTTTTTCATGATCTCTTTTGCTCTGTTTGAGCTGGACGCGCGCCCTTCCTCATTATTTCTCTGTTCCTCTTTAACCCTGTGATCGGAAAGATCAGGGCGTTTCGAACGCGCCGCAGCCGATCAGATCGCGTAATAACAGGAAGGTACACTGTGATCGCGGTAATTAAAACACACCACGTTGTAATCTTCAGTCCATTAGAGCCCATCAATTACAACCTCCCCTCCCTTAACCAGGCGCATCTTGAAGCGAATCCACTGGCCGGTATCTGTAGTGCATAATTCAGGACGTGTTTCGCGATAATGGTCCCTTGGATGGCCAATGAATCGATAGGTTCCTGGAAAGGCACGTGATTTAGAGGAGCAGCTCGCGAATCCTTCTCCTCTGGTCCGTTCTCGATTAAAATTTTTTGTTGCTACGTGGTCTGTGTCCTGTCCCTAATGATCCAATCGCGGTAGCACCGCTCTCATAATGGATTCTGATCGTAGCTGGATTTCGAGGAAATTAGTTGACAGGGGCAAGGTCTATTCCCGTGGGTGATATAACATGGTAGAGACGATAGTCCAGTTTTTATCTGCAAACAGCTTTTCTGCCACCGAGAGCAATTTTTCACGCGATCGTTTCTTTCATTCCTAAGGGACCTCTTGCACGAATGTAAAATATTTACGTTGAAGCGATTTCATGGCAATAGATTCGCAGCGCTATAGTGAACGTAACGATTTACGCGTTTGTTCACGTCGATACGAGTGATTTTTCTCAAGTTTCGATGCAAACAAACGATACGATATTATCTTAATTTTGCAACTGTGACCAATTCAATTGCTAAAGATCGAAAGCAATTAAACTGTACAGCGTCAACGAAAAGTTGAAAAGTGGCAACGATCTCATATCGTTCGATTATGATTGAGAATTGGCAATGTTTGCTTTTCATGGCAAATTTATTTCGCTTCTCAAAGCATTTATTGCCACTATAAATTCATAACAGACGAATACTTGATATTCCGAAGCTGAATACGAAGTGTCTATAGCGGAATTTAAAGTGATGCGATGGATACTAAAATGTCGCATTTAAATGTGAACGTTCAAGTATATCTTGCTCCCCCTGCGAATATTTTTGCGTTAGTCCGAAATATATTGGAAGTAGGGGAAATCGTCGTTGTTCTACAACGATGGGAGATTATTCCACGATCTCTATAAAAGCTAGCCGCGAAATCTCTAAGGAATCCAGTTTGGATGGAAAAATATGCAGGGGATCGACTCTCGTCTCTCCTGGTTCTCAATGTCATTATATCTCCCCTGAGTATTGTCGTATGGATTTAGATATAACGCCATTTAAGCCATTCCTTACGTTCGGCGAGTGTAATGCGAACGCAATGCCATCACCAGGCTAATCTCGTTCAGCGTTACGTAATGTTTCACGTCCTTTCTCCGCTATCTTAACTTTCTTTGGGGATAATGCTCCAACCTAAAGCCCTAATCGAACGACAGGGTAACGTCGTCCATGCAAATGGGATCTGATCCTCGTCTGAATAATCGATGCGGTAAAGTAATGGGACTAAGAGTTGGATCGTTCGTTGAAAAATCCTCGTGAGTTATCTAGGCTCTTTCCTCGCTCTTCGACAACTTGAACCGCGTTCTTCCGTTATCAAGTATTCCCTCTCTTCCTTTGCTATTATTGGCAGATGCGGCCAGTTACGATCCAGGGAGCGCCGGAAATTGTCCGTTATGAGGAGCTCCGGTGATTAATTATTATGCAAACTAGCGGTATCCGTGTTTCTCATCCTTTAAGCGTCTCTAAGATGCCGCTGATCCTCTTGCGGCAGCGCGTGTAATGGCGTGTCTTAGACTTGCACGGCTGGGCCGCAACGTTTGACAGAAATAGCATATAGCCGATGTTCACGGCGAGAAGAATGTGGAATGCCATTCTGACGGGCTTTTCTACGTGGTTCAATTGCAGCCTGTCGTCTCTGATCCTTGAAGACTGTAGAACGTTACTTGATGGGCAATATGTTACGGTTATTCAGAGGCAAATGGTATCGCGAAGGAGATGTCTTGTCAATTAATCCTGCCGGCGTTATGCTCGCGATTACAGTTTGTTGCGACTATTATCCTCATAGGTAACTCATGTTTCAGGCGAACGTTAATATCCGTGTTCTATGTTCGTGGCAACAGAAAAAGATTTCTAACGACTAAATATAGCGGATAGTGGTCTGTGATATTGGCGAGTGATGATTTAATATACGGAAGAGATTATACGATCGACAGGTATATTAAGCAAACTTTTTACTCGACCGTGACAAAAAAGCTAATAGTTTGACACCTTGCATCGTTCAGCCTCGACTCTGATTAATTTTTTTTCTAACTGCTATGCACGGTGTAACTACCAAAGCGTAACACAATATTTCTTTACCCCGTTCCGCGCGATAAAAAGTTGCTTAATGCGACGACCGACGAGAACGTAGCGATATAACGATCAGAAGCAATCTTTCTCCATGACATGCTACTTCGTTCCAAAACAAACTCGACAACTGCAATGGTTGTATTCCGAGGATCGTTTCTGTATCTTCTCTGGCTCGATTGGATTCGCGTCGACGTTGATTCGTTGCGTAACATCCTCGATTGCTCTCTCGCTGTTAAATCGATGCGTCTCAGAGGGCCGACGCAAGATTTACGTTAGGATGGCTGACTACGTTGGTACAGCCTCGAAGAGGATGACAAATCCGAGCTCTCGGGACTTATCCGTCGAGAAAAGCATACCATCCTTCTATTCTGGAATGTCGATTGGTCGTTGCTTGCGCTAGGTAGTAAGTACAACAGCAGGGCGTCGAGAGTCTCTTGACGCCTTTGGCTTCACCTCCGAGTCAGGGAGATACGAAAGAGGGTGCGCGAAGCGAAATAAACGGATAATTGCAAATATCTGCTGACGCAACACGGAAACTGGCGAACAACTCGTGGACTGTTTGATTTGGATTCTTTTGGATAACGTGAAACATAACGCTCGAAATAATTAGAGGACAGCTACTAAAATGACTTTGATCTTCTTCTAGAACAAAAATACGCAAATGAAAGTTTGCTAGGTTTCCTTATAAAATGAGTTTGAGTAACGCGAGATTTACGATAAAGAGATTGAAGGATATCGAGTGTATTGTGATGAAATAAAGGAATTGTAGCAATAAGAAGACAATTCTGCTTCGTATAAGCATTTAGTAGTACACAGGTTGTTGTAGAAATTTTTATGATTTTTATCACAAGGATTGATTTTACACTATGTTCAGTAGATATTTTCTACCCCCGTCGACGAGTACTGTAAGCGCAAATTGCTGGAAAACGAAGCTGACTTTCTACAGCCACAATTCTTTCCAATCTCTCCGCCAGATAAACCCTGCAATGTTCATCGAGCTTGGAAGAACATTGTAATATTCTCATCCGTAATACCACGTTCACCATGCAGGCTGCTCGGATAGAGATATCGATGGCAAAGCTCGGAGAATGGTCGGCAACCGACTTGGAAGGACCGTCCTCGCGTTTTTCGAGAGATTACAGAGTGCAGGGCTGACATTACGAGGACCTCGATACTGTTTCAAAGTACCGTTCCCCCCAAAGTACCGATGCCTCGGTCTCGGACGCGGCGGTTGTGTGTCGAGCTACTCTCTAATTAGAGGCGTACTCGATACGCGAACGTATGTCCAGGGGCGAGACGGGATTCGATGCAAATAACAGCGGGCGTAGGCATCGCGTATCCAAACAGGGAATAATTAGAATAATAATGGAGGCGTGCCCCCACGGGTTCCTCCGATGAACGAAGAAAGGATCGAACGTGACTTTAACTTCGTTCTTCAACCCGTGTTTGCACATCGGGAAACCCTCGAACTTGCTGCATCGCCGCACTGTTTGCCCTGCGTTTACGTGGAAAGCCTGAAATACCGAGTTTGCTTTGGGCGCGGCGTTCCATGCGTTTCGTCGCCGACGTGACTGCCTTCGAGACGAACATATCCAAGTTCAAGACACCGTGCCACTTAGCGAGACAATGTTGAGAGTAAACAAGGCTTTACGCATCTTTTGCCCGATGCTTTCGACACGGCGTTTGTCTTCGCCGTGGGAATGCACGCGACACAACGGCCACGAAACTTCACTTTAGAGGTTGTTGTATGCAGATTGCTATGACGAAGTTGCCAAGGTATGCAAGCATGTATTGTGTAGAGATACCCCTTTGCATATAGGATTTGCTTAATCTGGATTAGCGTGGATGCGGAAGCTAATATTGGGATTGTCTCGCTCGGCCGGCACAATTAATCCCCGTGTTTCAATTATCCAACTCTGCAAACAACGGGAATCAATAGCCGCGACACCTGATGCTCTGGTATTTTGATGGCGAACGCGCGAACATCGAGCTTGTGGAATTTTGCATATCGCGAAGGGTTTTTATGTATGTTTCCTTCGATTTTGGAGATTCGTTATACAATTCAACAGATTGTTAACTTCCTATGAGATATTTCCAACCCTTTCGTGTTCTATGAACGTTGAACTATTTCTTGAATTTGAGAAACATACGAAGGATTTGAGGAGCATTGCTGATTCCTTTTCCCAATTTTATAGTATAGTTCTTCTTAAAACATTGAAACTTTTGTTTGTTGAAACGAAAACGAAATATGGACAAAGAGTCGGAGATTCTGGCAGGTATAAAATTTTATCTATAAATTGTACAATTGTTTTGCCATACCTACGTGCTGTAGTCATGGAATCTTGCGAGAGACTATAAAGTTGATTAATCAATACGTCTTGGTCGTTAGGTAGGTCTGTTAGTCTTTTATTCCTTCTTTCCGGGGTTACCTTCTAAACGAAATCTACTCGGCCTTCAGGACAATGTATTTCAATTTCGTTGCTAAAGTTACCGTGTCCTAAGGTAATATCACGCTTGATATGATCATCGACGTAGGAAACGAACGTGGAAATGACAGGATGTCTGATCCAGCCACGCGTTCGGACAGACAGACCATCACATTCGTCTAGTGATTCCTCGTAAGGTCGGGGTGAAGGAACCTTAATGACTGGATAGAAAGGGGACGGGATAAGAGTGAAAGAAACGGTGATCCTGTCCTCCCTGGAACAGGCATGCGCACCTGTGTCGAGCTTTACCGATGTAACGTGCCCGATCCCTTAGCGAGTCACGATCGCCGGACCTTCTTGTACAAGGTTTTCAGATCGACGCGACATCCCGACTAGGAAACCAGTACAAGGAAGTATAGAACGATCGTTGGAAGAGCTTGCACTCCTAGGAAGTGGCTACGTCGAATGTACATGAGATTTCGCGGAATCGAACGTGACTAGCCGAGTTTTGCCGTCATCTAGAACGCCAACTACTATTTTTCTTTCCTTTCTTTCCGTAATATATATGATAAATGCATCAGAAAGTCGAAGGTGATAAGAATTCTCGAAGCTAAATCAATTTCTATTCTATACATTCCAAATATGGTAGCCTGTACGCGAAAAGTTCCATATTTCAAATAGAATCATTCCACCTTCGTTTCGAAATTCTAACAAGGTTTTGCTCCGAACGAACTTCATTAAAAATTTTCGAATATTGTTACAAGTAGCCGTAAATAGATTCCGCGTATGTAAAACATGTAAACTAGGGGAGTATGTAAATCAGATGTAACGAGGCATGTGCCAAGGGAAATGATTCACTTATCCCCGGGTTATTGGCAGGGAATGGAAAATGGGGTTTAACTAACTCGATAAACGATTTTCTGATTTATGTGGGACCAGTCGGCGATGTACAAAGGAGAAAGACGCGGAAAAGGTACATGTGTATGGGATTGGAGCACGAGCCACAACCGCGTTTGCTCGCCATTGTCCTCGTGGTCCAGGTGTGAGCTTTCTCCCCCTTGTTGAAAGGCACGACGGGCTCAGCGTTGTGATTAATATACGCGCATCCGGCTGGCTGGAATAATTTTCACCGGCGCGCGTTCTGTAACGAAGCTTATGCCGGCGCGATGCGTTGTCAGTGACACGCAAAGAAAACGAGAAGATCGACGAGCTCTCGTGTACGAACTGGCCAACGGGAACGTTGTTCCGGTGGCCCTCTATAAATAGAATGGCGGAGTGCTTGATGATCAATATTCGTACATCCGGTTGGCTGGAACGATCCGACGGATATTCCTACTTGTATTTCATAAGAAGTAAATATTTTTTATGGCCGCATGGAATAAAAGAGTCTGCGGTGAATATACTCTGCGTATCACGAACTAAGAAAGTTGTTTCAGAGATTTTTAGACTTTCGTTAGAATTTTCAAAATTAGCGATAAACACAAAGGTAAACGAATCTAGGACAAGATATTGTTACGACAATTAATATTTTGAAATTATCCAAAAGAGCGACAAAAGTTCATCTGTAACGTGAATATCGAGTATAGAAATATACTTTTCATAATGTGAACTTGGTTCTTCAACATCGCTAAGCTATAGAAGATAAGAAATATAATCTATCGCGCTCTTTCCCGACGATTTTTATATTCAAATTCTATATTCAATTCTACAAAATCATCTATCAAACCCTACATAAATCTTACTATCTCTTAACACTTCGTCAAATCTTAAAACGGAAGAATCAATGATAATGCACACGATACAACGATCGAATTCGAAAACGGTAGCAGAATCATCAGCTGACGTATAACAGTGTCTCTGTGATTTCCAGGAGTCGTAGCAAGGAATTCCTGCCGTGAGGAGTATGTAAACGCGCCAGACGCCTCATTGTTACGGCGAGAAGAAGGCTGACTAGGGAACGGCATATATATACCGTCAGAGAGAAGATAGGCCGCGCACGATCAGAATAATGCCTGTCGGTGTACTTGAACGAGGCAACCGGAGGTGTTAGTGGACTATAAAGAGAGAAGCACAGAACGGTCGGCTCGTGCACGAGCCACACAGCGGGACACTGTTGTGTCCCCGTGGCCCAGGTGCAGGGCCACCCTCGCGTCCCCTCCTCTCCGTTTACCAAGCAACCAACACCACGGAATGAAAGGTTACTCGCTCGTCGTGAAGAGCGCAGGCAACACCGTGTACCGGACCGGTGAAGATCGACTTCTCTGCAGGGCCTGGGGACAAGACTCACGGGAAATAATGTTGGAGACGGTGAACCGGATACGAATCGCGCGAACCACGAACAGCCACCCAACGTTATAGGTCCGTAGCGTGGTTGTCTTACCCCGTGTAAGAGAACCAGATACGATCTTCGTCGTCGATTCGTGTCCCCCTTGATCGGAGCCCACCTTCGGGGACAGGTTCAACGCGAAGACAAAACCTGTCGACTGTCGACGCGTCAGCCTTGAAAGAATGATAATCGTCGCTTCACGAGGACACCCACGAAACGGGTCGCGGTCGTTAGACAATCAAGCCTGGTAATCGATACGTTTATAAATGGTATCGTGGTACGATACTCTGTATTTTCTCTTCCACTCCTTTATTGCTTGACCCTAGAGAGAGGGTACGCCTGTTCCGGGGCGATAGTAATTAAGTTTTACGGCGAACCTTCGACCCGATTTAAGATACCGGCAGAGGTAATGCTTTAAGCGACGCCGGGCTGTAATAATATCTTCCTCGCCGCGTGATTTCTTCCTTCGAAATTTCTACCAGCCGGATATCGTGGTATTGTATGAATGAGAAAATTATTTCTAAGAAGCGCCTACCAAATCCTATAGTTTCCTATTCGATTCTTTGCTCTCGAATCCTTATCGATTCTACTCAATCGGGGCTTTACGAGGCCGGCGAGAAGTTTCATCTCGATATTTCATCGAAACCATATGAATTTACGCTTTAATATCGATTCCTCCCTCGTCGTCTATGGTTGATTTACGACGAGAGCGTAAGAAAGCCAGATAGGACGAGAAAAGCAAAGGTGTGCAGTGAATCGAAAGGAAAGCTTACGAAGAAAAGCCAGGGAAAAGAAAAAACCGCTGTATAATAGATTCGAAGGGAGGAAAGGAAATGTGGCACTAGCTGGTTCGAATAAAACGACCAAGACGAAGCATATTCTGCTACTATCTTATTACGAATCTCTACAAATGATCTTCATCAGGGTAAGGCCGTGTTCTACCAGCTTAATGCTCCCTCCGCCTTCTTTCGCTCATTCCCTTCGACCTTTTTCCATCCATCGTTTCTATACTATACTCAGCGCGTGTTTTCTTGGTGAGAGGAGGACGAAGGTGGATGGACTTCGGCTCCTAGTGGCCCACGGAGAACAGCATCGTAAGAAGAGTTATCGAAGACGCGAACGAAAGGGAGTCGATTCGACGTTATTAATCTCAGAATGGCGCTCAGACGCGGCCATGACCGTGATAGTTCGGTCATCAAGATGTGTAGATACCGAAGTGGCCTACGGGTTCCACAGTTCATTCTTCATGGGTGACTTTTGCGTATATGCGAATGCCGGACGATTAACGATCGTACCTCGCGTTGCGCTCGTTAAGCGACAGTTTCTTCTCCCTTCGAGATGAACCAGTATAGCGGCCAGGCAACCATTCCAATGAAGAGAGAAGAAGAAGAAGAAGAATGAGAAGAAGGAGAAGAAGATGAAACTGGTACACCGAGATCATCCCTTCGGTCGAAGACGAATGATCCGGACTCTGGGCTGGATACATTATCGCCATGTGTACGAGGCAAAGGAGCTGCACGAGCATCGGGCGACACTTTCGTAGAATCGTGGATCGAGTACGTGACGACGATGGCGATCTGAAAGAGGTCCTCGAGAGCCAAGGTCGTACGACTAATAATAAGTCGGTAGGTAGGAATCGATTTCCCCATGGATCACGACCGGTTGCCTTCGAACCGGGACGAAGATGTGGGTTGATTGTCCGCCACGATACGAGTCCTACGCGACAGTTTCTCTCTCTCTCTCCCTTTATTACTTACACATCGATATTTCGTGGATTCGTCGAACGATATATATGGTTACTCAAGTTGATCTATATTTCAGAGTGACAACTGGTGAAAGTGGTGACGCGAGATCAACGTTGCTTCATATTAACCATTTATAACTGCAGATCGTTATTCGTTTACGAAACTTGTTGTAGCAATTCCATCTATCTTTTACCTGTGCATGAAATTAGCAATTGGAATTTTAACATTCTATAAAGGAGCGAAATTTCACTCTTATGAGAAAAATGTCATACCGATTAGTTTATATAGTTTGCATCGAGAGTTGCCTCTTTTTGCAGCATAAAAGGAATATCGTCCCATCGGATAACGGTTTCATTGGATTTATAGAAAATAGAACATGGTCGGGCAAGCGTGTACCGACAGTTACATAATTTCCAATTAGCCCATTGCCAGCGAGTTTTTCTCGTTTCTCCCGCGCAAATAATCGTGCGAAAATTCTGACAACAATCGTAGGAAGTAATGGGTAGGGTATAGACGAGCATACGAAGATCGGCCAACATGTACCAATCACCTACGTGTACTGATCACGGGGATTTCCTATGTGTCACGGTTCCGCTCCATTTTCTCCTCTTCTCGTGACGAAATAGGATGAATACGGGATACAACCGCAGAATAAATAAGTGGTTAAAGATAAGCAATAAAAATATTTGCGAAGAAATCACATTGACCATGAAAAGTGTAAAGGACAAAAGACAAGATTAAAGAACGATGATGATAGAAACCAAACTTACTCCAAAGGTACTTGGATTTTAAAATGATTCATTAAATATGGATAATAAGAAATCAGCGAAGAAATTATAAACGACAAAAAGATGAAACAACAAGAGGCTAAAGTAAAGAACGATGAAAATGGAAAGCAAATATTGAGTAAATTTTAAGCCTTATTTCGTCTACTTAATTGCCATTCGTTTGACTTCCAGGCTTCAAAATAATTAGGTTTTAAATTAAAATAAAAAGACAGTGAACAATACCGTAATTATTTTTTCCAGTAAAAATGAAACTTGGATCGATTCTGTTCAGCGATAGACACGTTAATTTAAAATATTTCGATATCTATCGATTGTCTCAATCTCACTCGTTCGTACGAGATGATAAAAATGTCAGTTAGCAATTCGAAGAAGGAAGTACATAATGTCGGCGAAATACGGTCGAGCGTGTTCAGAAAAGTCTCTTAAGGCCTCCATACTTCGAAATCAGTCTCTTGGATCGCTCTACGAGATCAGCTAATAGCGTTAAAGCAGAAACTAAGCACCGGTTAGAAAATTTACCGTTAGCACCGGCCGATTACCATTGGAGATTAGTTCTCGCCCGAGATCGCGTTTATATCTGCTTCAGCTTCGAGATGTTAGGGGCTGCCTTGCCATTTTTTTCCATTCCTCCTTTCCTTTTTTCTTTTCATTCTAAACTCGATTAAATCGGCCGACGCTCTTTCTCCTCGCGTGCGTTTCATCAACGGTAAAGTTCCATCGATTCACGGGGAATTTGTATCTGCTGCATGCCACGATATCGTATCACGAAAGCCCCGACCAGTTTATAAATCGTTGCTCCACGTTCTCATCGATCTTTCTCGAGCCTCGAATTAACCATAAATTCTGTAATCGAGTCAGAGTTCGAGTTGCACGCCGGGCATTTTATTTTTCCTCTTCTTTTTCTTTCCGCCGGATGATTCTTCGACGTCGGTTACAGGAAGAACGAGCTACTACAAAGTTACATTACACTTATTTCTCTTCCTCTTTCCCCTTTTTCTCTTCGGTTTATTTCCACTTCCTCTTCTGCTTTTCTTTTTTTAATTTATATCACTCGGTTAAACCGGTTTCGTGGCATACCTACATTCGATAAAGGATGACGTCATAAAAAATTCCCAGGATCGCGATGACTTGCGTCAAGCTGCGCATGTTGTGTGGCGAGAAAAAGCCAAGAGGACGAAATCACGATTTCGTTTCTCATTAACTGAACACCGTTCGACCTCGAAGCGAGCCCACGATGAATCGATGAGGCGAAGAACGAATGATATACAGGGTGTTTCACCTAACTTGAACTTGTATAATCTTGTTGAGACCAGTATGTTGGAACGATATTTTTATTTTACTGAAAAGAGTTTGGGATTGCCACCCGGAAAGCAAACTTATCAATTAATATTCTATGGAACGCTATCTTTCTGAGAATCTTGTATAATACTCTATAAAGTCAAATTATTAAGTCGAAAAATGGAATTATGTAATCATCGGCAAAATTATAGAGACAAATAAAATATACTTGGCCTTTCCATCTCATTAAAAATTTTTATTATAGAATATAATTATTTTTTCTCATATATTAGCTTCTATGAAACAACTGTGTACGAAAAATTCTGCAACTTGTGTGCGAAAAATTGTTTTGAAATTTTTATTTTCATACAAGGGATATTTTAAATGATACAGTTAGACGAAACACCCTGTATATAAACGGAGCCTGGTCGATCTGATTGCGTACGCGTGCTCCTTTGATTCGTTGTATAATGTTACGTGCTATTGTACTTAATTCCAGCGCTCTTACGGTACCCTGTTTGCCAGAACCGCGTGCATCGGCATCGTCCCTTCGCGAACGTCGCTCTTTCATTGCCAACTCTAATAAATAAACCTAGCAGCCTTCGAGGATGCTCCGGATATGGAAGATTCGCTGGAATTGAATCGCACTCTCTCGCTGATAGCGAAGCGAGTCGATTCTTCCCTTTCGGCCCTGCCTGTGCTTTCGAGCGGTTTGTCGCGCGTCAGTTTTCTGCTTGGAAAATAACAGGACTATTTCGAGCTGCTTTGGTCATGGTTCGTTTTGCAAAACGACTTTCTTAAATTTCATACATTTCAGAGAATGGTAATTTGCTATAAAATTTCTGATAATGTGCAGAAAAGAGTAGCTTCATGCAAGAGAGTCGAGAAAATGTGTGAAAGCAATGAAGTAGATTAATTTATTGAATTTTAATCCTTTGAGTGCTTAGAATAAGTACAATATTAAAGAACCAAGCTATGTACAATGTACATGCACGATATTAAAATATAGGTATAAGTAAATAACAGGTCGAGTTCCATATTACGAGCAGTTGAAGACCCAAAAAGGTGGATATTTTCTCGTTTACATTCGTTTATTCTACACAGCACTTAAAAAGATAATCCAACATTCTACTTTATCACTTGTATCAAGTTAATCCGATATAATCTAGAATAGCATTAAACAGTAACATGTTACAGCCCGTGTTACAGGTTAGCCAACGAGTGCCATCGTTTTATGCGCGAAAGTTAACACCGGTTATATGTGACAAATCGAGAACGGTTTGATAAGACCTGTCGGAACTAATGACACCGATAGGATAAGTAAAAGACGCGGAAAATTCCATATAGAAGCGTGAAAGGCATTGCGTCTTATCTACGATCGAACCACCTGTTAACGATTCACGAAGAGTGACGGTCGACGGTGTTATAAAATGGAACGATCTATAAAGGCCATTACACAGCTCAATAAAACGGCCCCTGGTAACCTGTTACCGGTTACCGGATTATTTCGTGAATAAAATGACGTGTGTCGCGTGCATGTTCGTGCCTCGCCTTTATACCACACCGGAGACAGAAAGAATACGTCGAAGAGGAAACAAGCTGAAAGAGAAGGGAACAAGAGGTGAAACAAAGACGGATAGGTCACCGACCGGTTGTCAGTGACAATTCCAACGCGCGATACACAACCGCTGTCCAGGTATATCTACATTGTTGGAGGAACTAGGCCAATAGTGCAGGTTCACTAAACCACCGCGAACTGGATTATACACCTTTATTTTCGTTTGCTCTGGAACAACAAAGGATCTGTAGTGTTTTAGGTCAGCCGTCAACCGAATTTCGTAAAACCCGACGACAGCTGATTTGCATCGTGTTAGTCATCCAAGAGGACACGTTTTGTGCACGAATCACGATTCACGAATTTCGATGTTTTTCTCTTTCTTGTTTTTCTTGGCAGAGGTTTTTCGAGGCGAGTGAATCAGTTGAATGATTCAGCGAAGGACAATTCGGAAAGAACGTTCGATTGTGACTTTTATTTAATGAGGAACCAACACGGCGATCGAATGGTAATCGGTTTCGGAGTCGTGTTACGTATTGAGGGTGACGTAAACTGTGTTATAAGAGTTTCCAGAGAATCCAGTATTTCGTGAATTATTCTGAAATGCGAATTTTGCATAAACTTCTAAAAACGACTAATGTATTCTTAAAGGAAGAAATTTATGTTTTCGTAATTATATAAAGTCAGGTTCATTGGCTTCTCGATGTTCATTGAACTCTGCATAAAAAAAGCATGGCATCAACATACGAAAGCAGATCCTACAGAATTTTGAAGAACTATCTAAGTAATATATGTAGACCACACATGGATAAAAAATATCCATTCTTGTTCATTTTCTAAATTTTATGTCATTTGACTAATTTAACATAACACTGCTGATAAGAGGAATAAATTTATTGCGTCAAAAGAAACGATATAAGCCCAGCACGTTTCATGTAACATAATTAATTAGTATTTTCTAAATGCTCAAGAAGTGTGAGGAAAATACATGCATATTTAATTTCAAAATCAGCTAAAGGAACAGTTTTAATAACTCATAGAATTTTATACAATTATTCTCTGATTTTCAATTTTATTCGATTTAATTACGCATTTGCTTTATTTCTATGTAAAAGAGTTTGCCTCTGCATCACATTGAAACGCATCTAACGAATTGAACATTTATGTTGCCTGAAAAATCAAACTACTTTATACTACACTAATTTTAATATAACCTCTCATTACAATCACTTCAAACTTTAACCAACCCTCGATTATGCTTCAGCTTCAAACAATTCTATATATAACTCATACAAAAGTTACAAAACCAATATCCGATTGATTACCAGCATTATTATTCATGTATTTTGGAACGCAAGAATTTATTAACCAATTTAATTATTTAAAAGAGATTTCAATTATTTCGATGATATTTCAAACGTACTTGATTGCGCGGCTTCATAAAAGATTTCTCAGCTATCGAAAATATTGACAGCCACCATGGGAGAATTCGGAGCGAACGAAATCGAGTCGGCTCTCGTCGATTAACGTTCTAAAAACCGTTCGTGCGCTCGTGCAATACGTGCGACGAGTCCAAAGCTCGGAGTCGATTCGTGCGCGCATTGAAATTCTCTTGGATCTCGTCGGACAGAGTAGCCGATTTTTATCGAGTACACGACCGGTTACCGGGCAGACCTCATAAACCGCATTCGACATCGAGGCACGAGTAACCACGTAAGGAATACGAAGTATCACAAGGTAAATTCATTCGTGGTATTTCAATCGGCCAGACAGAAACCGTTCGAAACCCGTTCAGACCGCGAATCCACGAACGCGCCGACACGCCGACCGTGAAACCGTGCCGCGTGAATTCCAGCACGATAGTAGCGTGTCACCGACAACCCCACGATAATCATGCTATTAATCGTGAATATCATGGTTGTATCGGATTTTGATCACGAGCATTATCGATAGGTGGTCTGGGCTATTAATACGCTCGGGTTGACGATCGTTTGTTGAGGGTTGCGAAAAGTCGTGTAACGTTTGGAGTAACGTAATCTCGAAGCAAGTTTCGTTGTGTTCTTTTTACATTCTTCACGAAAGAATTGTATACTGGGTGTTGAGAAATAAGAGCGTAAGACTGTAAGGCGGTATAGTAGAAAATGTAAGAATTGGTTCATTCAGGATCTGTTTTTTTTCAGAAAAAAATGTAATTCTGTAATTCTGTTTTAGGAAACGTCCAATAACTTAAATACACAAATAAATCTCCGAAGTGAAGAAACATATCTAAAAATAAAGTCACTGAAAAAGTCTAACAGAAATATTCTATCACGATTATTCTTTATGGTTTAAAAATTATGTTGATAAAGTATCTCTTCGAGAAAATTAAGAATTATATTCTACACTGAAAGGGATCTACGTTAGATTAAACATTTTCTGTTACCCTCAGTGCACACTATAGGTCCTTACAGTAAGTATTATTCTTCTTCTATTTCTAACATTCTGTATATCAAGGACTAAAAAAGAATTCGTATTTATATCATAATGTAAAAAACTATAAATGCTGCATAGTACTTAAATACATAGGAAAAAGTGTCAATTGTAGACTGTCGCTGCATACACAGCACAATTTAGGTACAGCAATCGATAGATCGTATCATCTCGTGTAACCCCAGAACGATAACATCAAAATGAAAACTCTTTGACAGGAACGTTCGCAAAACAGACAATTCTGTAATTGAATTTCTTTGTCCTCCCCTTGATAGAACGTTCATTTCCGCGATACTAGAAATTCTTCTTCGGGAATGGAACACGATGCGAGCAATCCACGATTCCGACAGAAAGTCGATATATCCAGTCTTTCGTTTTATTTTTATTTCTTGTTCTTTCGTATGTGACGGCTCGGCAGAGCGTCGGAACCGATTCCATCCACGAAAAGAACCAGGGCCGTCAAAATGAAAATCGTTGAACTTCCTATTCCCTTGTACGAGTCATTGGCCTGTCCGGCGGATTTTTCGACGGGCTGGTTCATTCGCATTCACGTATGCGAACCCGAGCGTATCCAAATTCCGCGATAATCGTAGGAGGAAACCGTATGTTGACGGAGGAGCGTATCGTGGTTGGTCTCTCTTTGAAAGATTCGGCTACGGGGAACAAGGCGTGACGTTGAATTAGCACTTCGTGTACGAGGCACGCGTGCCTGGAATACGAGGTGGTCGCATTGTCGGTACCGCAAGCTCCGTGCGAATAGAATTCGAACGTGATCGGTGTCGATTCCTCGTTTGAAAGAACTTTCTGAACTCTATTGTCGCTCTGTTTTACGATTGCAAGTCGTTGACTTGTAGTGTTTCCAACTTTGAGTCTCGAATCATCGGTAACTGTAGACTAACATCACTTCGTTGTAAATTTATTTCTTTTTTTTTTTTTTGTATGCATATAGCGATTTTTTAGGAATTGCAAAAATGTTTGTAAAGGAACTGTTAACGATAGAATTGGTAAATCTGCCAATATTGGAAACTTCGGATCTTCCTGTTCCTGTGATTGGTAAAAATATTTACGAGGGTTAGGTGAGTTTTAATGTAAACGTTTTAGCCGACAGAAAGGATATTCACGATGGAATGTGAAAAATTCAAAGAACTTGCGGTAATTTGGGGGAATTCCCGGCGGATCGGTTGAATTTTCGAAGTTTGCTGGACGTTTAGGGAGAATGAATAATTGGTCGTGTCTTTTGAGCAGCCTTAGCACACGTTGAATACAGGATTTCACGGGCCGATAGGTCGAGTCTTCGTGCTCGATATTTTTAATAGCCCTTTTTGGATAGCGACCGGAGGCCAGTGGCCGACGAGCCGGCCGTTCGCGGGGTGTTCGTCTTCTTTTTTTTTTTTTTGAACTGCTATATAGCGTTGTAGCCTGGTCGATAGGAAGCGCTGCCTCTTTTAATGCTCGATCGCTTCTAAATAGTTTGACGTTCAAAAGATGTAGCCCGACTAAGTTCGTCAAACGGTATATAACCTGGCTGTCGGTTATACCACCTAGGTATACAGCGTTCAGTGACACTTTCGAGTTGCTGAAAATGATCGATCGAACGCGCTCTGAGATTCTATAAATGGAATCTAAATTTAACGAACTACATTTTAGTCTATTGGATAATACGTTTATCGAATAATGGATAAAATTAGAAGCGTCGAGTCGGGAGATAAATACAGCCTCGATTTATATTTAGTTTTATTATAATCGTCGAACCTTCGATTGCATATCCTTGAATAAAGATTCGAAGTATTTAAAATTCCTGTCGTGTAGAATTGAATATCTGGAAGCTGCATCACGAAGCCAGTAGCCTCGATAAAAATCCGATAATTAAATTTCAGGATACCCTGAAATTTAGAGGATATTTATGAAGATCAATTAAAACGAGGACTTTTGAATGTTATACAAAAGCGGTCGATCGAAGAGGATCGCCTTTTTCTGGACAAAGGCGGCCTGTCGGTCGCACGACCCAAATTCGTGGCGCGGCAGTAACCGCATCTCTGAGTTTTTACCGTTTCGTGTGGGTCTGGTACGTGATTCAAACGGTCGGTCAAGCGAGGAGCCGAATAGAAGAGGCCCAATGACGGCGCAAGCAACAGAGCACGAATTCTTGCTCAATGATCTCTGTCTTACTTTGGCTACTTTCACTGCGATAATATCGAGTAGTTTTGACTCGTTTAATGCGCGAAGATTGCCTCCCTTCTTAATGGTAGTGGTGCGATTCATGCACGCACCGCTTGCTCGGGAATCAGCGGTTAATTATTTAACAGCGACAACAAGAACAACAACAGCAGCAGCAGCAAGAAATGGCGAAGCGGGTGTAAAAGTGATCGTGTCGTACCAAGAAGTTGTGCGACATCGGTTCATCGCGTTGCCTACTGTTTGAAAAGCTAGACGGCGCTAACGACAACGAAAGAAAGCTTGTGTGCGTCTGGTCGAGCAAAAACGTCTACCTATGCGAAAGGGGAACTACGAAGCAGACGAGAAGAAAAGAAAAACTCACAGCCAACTATAGTCCAGCCAGCTATTACCGTCCATAATTAATTCGTGGCACACCTAACTCAAAACCTGCCACGGTTGGCTTTTCTCTCTAAAACAAGAACCATTCCATTTTCCTATTACCTTTTTCTCAGTTTTTATTCTTCCTTTGCAATTATGTTTAATTCGTCTTGCAATTCGTTCACGACGACGAGAGCAATCACGTGAAGTAATAATTCAGCTTATACATTCTGACTTTTAATAGATTCGATTATTCACTGAGCACTTTAGCACTTCAATCATGACTGACATTGTCATAAATTTGCGTCAGCTGATTTTTCACAGGTTTCGTTCTAAGATTAATGGTTTCTATGTCAATTTTTCGATGCAAATTTCGTAAAAAATGTTTGCTTTATTACGAAGCATACACTTTGAAGAAAATGTTTTTCAATATGATATTGAAGCTTTAATATGAATATCGTATTCGATAAATATGGAAGCAATTATTTTCGTACGTCAAAAAGTCGATGGAAGTAAATTAGATAGAGCAAAATTATCAATAGTATATCGATCATTTTATCGACACTTTTCATTATAGAAATCTATTAATAATCAAACTAACTTAGCCTAAACTGCACAAGACTATTAATTAAGATCGTATCCGTCATTTAGATGTAATTTTAAATGATTTATTTACGATACTTTGCAGAAATAATTCTAATGTTCACGGAGATGTCCCGAGTACTCGATTTTGTATTACACGTTATACCTAAGTACGAAAACGGCTTACGTAAAAAGGATCTTTCTCCTTTTCTTCTTCCGCGATCGATCGCAATTAAGCTCTCCCTTGTAGGATCGATTCTCCACGGTTATTGCACGCGGATCGCGTGCCTGAGATAGCTCCTTACTTACACTCCATTACTCTATTTCATTTTCGTCGCTGTGTCTAACAAGGTAGCCAGAACCGTGGCTGCCCTCTCGTGCAATACACGACCAGAAGATGGTCTTGGTAATTAGCGTTTAGTAATTAGCAATTAGCTGGTCGAGCCGTAAGTAAGAAACCGGGTAATCAACGTATTGTACGACGAATACGCTGATCCTTCTTCCGTCGCGAAGAAAATACGCATGCAAATGGTACGATGTAATCGAGGTCTCACGTAGTTTAACTCTTCATTTTTCTTGGAAGCAATATTTTTTCTTTCTCTTCATCGATTAAAACCGTTACGAGTCTCGAAGAGGTAGAGGACCTCGGTGCACGATGAACGATGAAACGTTTATGCGATATAGAATTACAATTGTGGCGTTTTATAATCATATTTTTCCATATACATTCCTAACGAGCATGTGATATTGGAATTATATAGGAATGAGAAATTTGGAGATGAAATTCGTAAATATTGTAAGTTATCGAAATTGATGTTTCAAGTGTTTAATTTGGAAATCAGTGCGAACGAGCAATTGTTGCAGATGTTACGATTTCGCGTTGGTGATGTTTCGTGATTATATTTTTGCGTGTATACCTTTAACGAAGCAATGCACAGAAACATGTAACGTTTTAGTACACTAGCGATGCGACGTTGTTGCTATTTCGCATCGGTGATATTTTACAATTCAATTGGTTCAAATTTCTAAAGATTCATGCATACGAGAAGTAAGAAATTTGATAATGCGGTTAATGCTTTTGGATTGCAAAATCATGGATTCATGTCTCATTTAGTATCAATGAATCTCTGCAATTCAGTGGGTGCACCTAAGTATATGATACCATCATTATAAATATAATCTACACAATATATTAGTGGTACTGTACAATTCGGTAGCTTTGTACATATTTCTAATATATCTAACACGATCATGCGCTATTGCATTATCAGAAACATAAAGCTGTCTAATCATACGCTAGCATCACTTATTTGCATTAGACTTAACAGAGATCATCATGCATAAACTGAAAGGTAAGATTTGAAAATCTTGAAATCCTTAAGAGTTATAAATTCAAGATTTTGAAATTTTTAATAAAAAATTCAAAGTCATGAAAAATAATATCATAAGCCATCGTTCATTAAGCGCACGAAGCACTATCGGTTATCGAACTCTCCCAAGAAGGAGTTCACGAAGACTCGTAGCACAGCGTGAAGTAGAAACATCGAGATGGCTTCCACGGTCGGCGATAATTAACGGATAACACACGGTCGCATAATTAATTTGGTTGTTGTTATTATATAGTACGCAGGAGCAAAGTAAATCGTTGATTAAAAAGCCCGCGTTTCCTGGCAAAGGTGATTCATGGATGCCACGGATCGGCTACGCGCACGCTCGCTGAACGTAATGATCACGGATCATAATGCAATCGTAACTTCTCCGACGTACTTCGACCGTGACAAATTCATTCTCTTTATCCTCGATGAAGAAACAAGATCGTTTCTTCTAGAACGATTTTTCGTTCAATTCGCGAACCATTCATCGCAAATGTTTACATTTTCGAAACTGAAATCAAAGCTTTACGCGAGATTTCGACTTTAATCTTTGCTCTCCGCAACGGTACAATATCATGCTAATTTTCGTCTTCATTTTGTCGTCGTCGTCGTCGTCGTCGTTGCATATAACATTGAGAATTTGATTTAACGGAGGCATTTGAGGCTCATTCACGCGCGTTACACCGTGTCGCGCTCTCGAGGAAAGGAAACCCGAGGTCTGTTTTACGCCGACGGGATACAAAGGAGCCCGTGCGCCTCTATAGATTCTCCTAGTTTACATTTTTCGTCTCTGCCGGCGTGTCGCTCACGGGAACGATCCATTATTTCGATTCTTGGAATTCCTTCTAACTCATTATGCTGACGCGCGTTCTACCTTTGCGGACCCTATTTTATATTCCGTAACCGGCGGACCCGCCACGGGAAAATCGATACCGTTTCGACTATTCTCCCCTTTGTTCAGAGGCGAAGGGAACGATCAGATCTCTCGACTATATAGATTCTGAAGATCCCTCGTTCTAAGCAAACTTTCCGCGAATAGTTGGCAGAATCAGGAAAGAACTTTCTATCTTTATTTCTTTCCTGTTTCATTGTTCGTTTTGTTATTCGTTTTCTTTCGATCGATTTCGAGGTTTCGTAATGTTAATCAATGGCGATTATACGGATGTTACAGGTTGTCGAGATTCGCTGTGTTGCTTCTTGGTATTCACGTATCGACGGTGTTTGCCTCGGTATTCAGACACGGTTTCTTAATTGTACGAGGTGTTCGTGCACGACAGAGACTAGCCTTCACGGCTGCAAGTCGACACGCATACCTATTATACCGCTGCGTTGAATTATTTAGGCCCGGGCCTCTTTGACTCCGTTCCGGAGACGAACCGGTCCATCCTCGCGTGACTTGTTGCGAGCGACTCACCCACGCCGGAAAGACGCCTTTAGTCACCCGTTTTCCCGTAGCGAAGTTGGAATTTCCCTTTTTATACGTTTTCCCTTTCCCCTCTCTCTTTTTTTTTTATTATTAAAGAACGAAGGCGATCGTTTGACATAAGATAATGTTTAACCGTGACCGGTGTATTTCGTTGTTACGTTGCTACTCATTCGTAATTATCGAGTTTAACCGATACATAACAGGTGTAGTTCGACCGGCCACGATGTTACAAGGTGATTTTACACTCGACGCGGATTTATCGATCTCTTTCCGATGACTCAACGTGACTCGTGCGATCGCGTTCGAAAGTTAATCGGATCACTTCGCACGTTCGTGTTCGTATCATTGCTCGACAACAGCGAACGAGAGCCTTACTCTTCGAAGACCTCCCTTATCCCTTGTACATAGCAATACATACTTCCATTGAAAGAGCACTTTGAGATCAACGTATTCCTGCGTCGAGGCACATATTACTTTTTGGTCACAGTTTATAAAATCCACGGTCGAACAACGACGACGAAGACGGCGATGAAGACGAGAACAGGAGAACAGCGAGAAGCATGGTCCGTTTGATCGCGAGAGAGAGCACAGTGCAACAGAATCACTGATCTTGATCACTTGGTATCACCATCGAGGATCGAGGAGAGGCCGTTCCGTGAGCGCGCGCGTTACCGAACGTATCGAGCTCACAGAATTATATTCCACCCTTTTTCGCCGGCTTTTTCATCGCACTAACGAATAAACCACACTGTTTTTAAGACTTACCTATCCAGGACGGTCGTCAACGGCAGACGACCCTGACGATCCTGTCCGGCGACGTGTTCTTCCGGATGGACGCGTGGCCGGTTTCGATTCGATTCGAAAATTCTTTACGTGTCGCGGTTGTAATCGTGCTTCGAGATCTTCCCGTGGAACTGTTATTAGAGTCGATGAACCTTCGGTCTCACTCTTCGAAAGGATAGCGTAATGTTTCTCGACGGGGATGTCCCGTGGTGAACACGGGTTCGGCAGATCGCGATCTAAAAACTACCGATCGACAAACTATCGTTAACTATCGTTTTCTTTTCTTTTTTTTTTTTTTTTTCTTAACAAGGATCCAAGTTGCACACCGAAATTCTTATTTCTCTGGCTGGTCTCTCGCACCCTCGAAGATCGAGCGATGTGCGAGTCCCGAGCACCGTTCTTTTCTCCCGTTTTTCCCTGGTCCCCTGTTTCTTCTTTCTCCCTTTCTTTCTCTTCTGTCCCCTCAAAATCACCGCGACACCGCACCGAACAGAAGTGAACTACTCGTGCGCCGCCGGTTCACGGTACCTTAAATACCTTGGCAGCCGCGCCGCCGCCACCGCCGCCGCCACCGCCGCAGCACGCCACCGCCACCACCGCTGTGCGTCGTGCGGCCCCCTACCTCAAACTCGCCCCACGCCGCGCGCGCCGATTGGCGAGGGAGAGGAGCCGATGTGTGCCCGCCGGCTACATCAGAGCATCCTCTCTTCTTCTCTCGCGCCATCCTGTCTCTCAGTCTCTCTTTCTCTTCTTTCTGCCTCCCCTCTCCCTTTCGTCTCATCGTTGTAAACGTTTCTCTCCCTCTTTCTCTGTCCCCCCGGATTTCTGCTTTCGTTTCTCTCATCTCGTTCGTCTTCTTCTTTCGCCTCCCTGCGACTAACTCTCCCTCTCTTACGATTCTCTTTCTCTTTCTATTTCCCTTCGCGGTAATTCAACCGCCGAGTTAGCGTATCCGTAGGACTTTAACACGCGTACGTGCGAGGAACTCGAATTTCTTTTTATTCTTCTTCTGCTTTCGCTCATTTTAAAATCTCCCCGAAATGGGGAGGAACGTTGCATCTAAGAGGGTAGCGTTCTTATGGACGCGGTTTTATTTTAAAGTTTATCGAGAAATGTGGTTTTGGTGTATGGATTTGGATGCACGCGATGCAGCTTGTAGCTGGACTCGGTCGCGCGAATCCTCGAGGGTCGGTGTCGCGGCGCGCCGCCAAGGAAGAGGACGAGGAAGAGCTACGTAGAGCCGGTACAAGTGCGGTGCGCGAAAGCCGCTGCGCAGAGGCGCAGGAGCCGCGGTGCGCGCCTCCCGTCGCGCATTCGCGCTTCGCACGTCTTTGAGAGCGCATCTACTTTTTGGGTGGAGTTGTCCCTTTTCTTTATCCTTCCAACGATGCTCGAACTGTTGGCTGCAATCGTCAGGTACGCAGTTGAAGTAACTATTTGAAGATTCATGTAGATATAACAATAATGCGAGAATGTTTGGAAGGGTATTTTCCTAGAAGAGTAATGAAATGATATGCTGAATTTAGAAATTCATTCCTACAGTGTAACGTGTGATGGAGGAGGAGATATCGTAAGTGATTTTGTTTTAGGATATACGCGTAGTGAATTGTTTTAGTGAATATGATAAGAGTTTATTTTCACGATGCAGATTTTACTCTGCTGCGTTCTTTGAATTATTTTCTTTTTCTCACTCATTCGTATTATCGAAAGATTTCAGAAGTTTGAGAAAAATACAGAAGATGATATGTGAAATTTCTCGTTTCGATTTTGTGCGAAATTTTTTCTTAAAGGAAAACCAGATTGAAAGAACATATGCTTGAAATGTGGTAATTTTAGAGACAATAGAAGATTCTTTAATCCTTGACTCTTCTTTATGTTGCTAACATTTGGTACAACTTCATTTAGATATCTGAACACTTTGAGCGGGAAAGGTTCATGTAATAGATTCTTCTCATGATTTTTTATTTAGATAATACAAGCTTACATCCATATAAGTGGATTCGATCGACATGGAATTTTTTTCCCAATAATATCTTCATTGATCGTTGCAGTGAAGAAAGAAACAATTTTACGTGATACATAAGTAGACTAGAGAGATGCGAATTTTATATGTAGAACTAATATGTAGCAACATATGACTATAATAGAATGCCACAGTATGAAGCTTACGATTCACAAATTATGACATATTACGATGAACGAAGAAATGAATGTTAATACAATTTATGACATACTGTGCGCATACACTCAAACTAGCGTTTCATTGCGTCTCAAGCGAGGTCCATGACCGATATTCAGAGTGCAGAAAGGTAAGCAAGAGACCGGATTTACGAAGAAATTAGATCGAAATACGTCACTCTCGAATATTTGAATGTTTAATTGCACCATTACGGTATATCGTCAAATGATTCATAGATCGCGTATCCGGCACATAAGGACGATGTTGAAATTATGTTAAGGTCTATCCGACAATTCGTTTCGAGATATTTGTTCGACGGAGTGGTCAATGCCGCATTGGATCCACAATCTGCTGACTCATTATCGGTCAGCGCGTGAACGCGAAAGAACGCGTGGCTTCGCCAGATGATTCGAAATTCAGTTTCTCGTAAAACCGTTCTAAGAAAACCTCGACGAGTCTAGGAAGGCCGGCTTCCGGAGAATTCGTCCCCGTCACGAGTCACAAGCTTTTCTGTTTATTTGCTCTGCCGCCCAACTTTCGGTACTTCTTTCTACTTTACGATTGCCGCAGATTTCCCTCTGGGTCCACGAAGTCATAAAATTTTGCAAGTTCTGTTCCCACGTTACTTTCAGTCTTTTCAGCGTCGCTCGTCGTCCGCACGTATAAATAGAATTTTCATTAAATGGAAACGATTCCCATCGTATCAAAGCTTCGTTTCTTAATGGAATTTATACAAAGTTTATACTAATGCCTTTCATAAGTAAGTAATTTTGATGACGAGACAAAATAATAAATACATTATTTTAAGCAGCGTACTAATTACTCTGGACGATAAAACTGCAACAAGACGAGATTTTATTATAAACTTTTTAATTAAACAACATAAGATCGACACACAGATTATAATTAATCAGATAGAGATATTTGGCTATTTTATACTTGCCCAAAGTGATCCAATCGCTTCCGAAGACATAAGTTTGATTTCGAAGATCAGTCACATTCTACACATCCATCTCAGATAGATGAAGGCAGAATTCGTAATTTGCTGGATGAAGTAAGAAACTTATCGATTCAAAAGACATTCAAATTCTTGGATATTTAGAAAGCAACTACCCATTGACATTTAGAAAAAATAGGAATAGTAATTAAGCTGGAAGCTTTTAAATAATGCAATAGCACGAATTTATATAGAAAAATTGATAGGACAAGGAAGTTAATGTAAATGTCGCTTTATCAGTCGTTTCTACGTTGTTGAAGAAGGCATTCGACACCTAATGTCGCGTTTTCTCGATTGGACGCAACGTGACGCAGTGCCACGTCCGAAAGTACTGGATACGTGCGTGTCCGTCCCCTAATGTATTCGCGACGCGAGGAAGTTCATCCCGGCCAGTGTATAGAAGCTGTCGTAAAGCAGTCGTTGGTCCCCTCTGGAGCACGCTGGGGACACCCGAGACACGGCGTTTCCAGTTGGGTTCACCTCGCTTCGCGTTTCTTCGCCAACCAGGGGGGAATTCGGTTCAGCGAACCGCGGACACGACGCGACTCTTACCTGTGCTCACGAGCCTCCAACTCCGTCGTGCTTCCGCGGATCGCAGTGCCATTGACACTGACGTAATAAACGCGGCCGTCAGTTACGACTGGCTGGTGTAACCGGTGAAATCTACGCTTTCGTGTTAGATTCAACACGGCATGTATCATTTCCATTTATTTAAAGAATTTTATTATGACTTTTCAAAGATTTATAAGTTCGTACGGTGGTGTATAAAGATTTCCAGGCAGATATATTTTTTTGCTGAAAGCTTGAAAGTGATTTTTAATGAATTTTAAACGATATTATTTAACCATACAGTAGCATTTGTGTGTTATATTATCTTCTTTTGCTTATCATACCATACTGTTACATAATATTTCTTTCTTTATATCTTTCTATCATTTCATATCTTTATTTTATTTATCATAGCATTATTACGTAATATTACTTTTCGAATATGAAATATGAAATTAGTATAAAATTAAAAATTCATTGTGGCCGAAGATATTTGCACGTCACTGTATAGTAATGTGTTTTAATGTTCAGAGATGTACAGATATTTCTGTCAAAGTTTAACTTTGCAAATTTCTCTGATTGATGATTTTGTCATTCCTACCACTATTCTTACGAACTTCTCATTTTTTATGATGAACTATATACAGTCACGTGAACCAAACTCGAAAGCTATTGTGGTTAATTCTATAAATTAGAAGAAGCACAGAAATAATGATGTTACAAATATTATATACATATCATTGTTTTAAGAGATATAGTACAACGCATCCAAAAAATAATAGATCTATAAATAAAAAAAATTATTACATTGAAGAGATCAGAAATTCGAGCGATGACTTAACATATCTCCCCCGGCTAGTAGCTCAAGCCAATGATCCAAAAGTCTGGTACTTTTTCTATCAATCATATCAGGTAGAAAGCAGGAGAAAAGGGAGAATCGTGGCGATATCGGGGGAAAACGTCCTGGAGAAAGTGAGACGAGAGAAAGAGAGGAGAGGACAGGCAGTCGGGACAGACAGTCGGTGAACTTGACCTGAATCTACGGGCTGGGAGAAAGAATCATCGTCGTGGGCACCGTGGAACTGGAGAAAGGAGAGAAAGAGCGGGATGGAGGAAATTACTTTCGATTTCGAACTCTTGGGATCGGTTACACTTTCTCCCTCGTGTCTGCCTCGGCGAGGTCGTCGTCGCCGCTTCCTTCCTCCTCTGCCATGGTCAGCCTGTCGTTACGTGACTCTTCCGCAGGTCAAGGCCGCACCTTCGATGACCCCGGCCTTGCGGCAAGTTCACAATCGATTGATTTTCTGGGTGACTTTCAATCGGATCGGTTCCATTTCGTCTCTCTGATTCAACTTTAATTTGACTTTCGGAAGAGAGAATCTTCGCTGAGAATGTTGATCGAGTCTTAAGGAACCCGCACACGAGAATAATATTGACAATATTGCAAGGTATTAGTGATATTATCGATCGTTTGCAGTCTCAAACAAATTGAAGCTAATTGACGATATTATTTAATCGTGTGTATGCCTCTTTAAAAGGGGAGGCAAAATTTTCGATAGAACACAGGCGTAGGTTGGATAGCTCCAGGCATTTAATTCGTCGATTTTTATATTGGCTCGTACGAGTTCACGTGGAGCTTATTGTATGATGTTTCATAAAGTTTGCGATGCTATGTTCCATTGTTCCCTATTGTTTTATCGAATGATATTGCGGAAAGGAAGAGCCCTGCCTTCGTGATCTCTGTAGGAAATAATAAGATGAAGACCGTACTGCGAAGCAGTTCGTAATATTAATCGAAGAATTAGTGGTATAAGAATCGAGGAAGTTCGAGAATCTAGGAAAACATTTTTCATAGTAATTGAATACTAATACCGATTATTCATTGGAATTAATATTGGAATTTTTATCTAAGATCTTGATACAAAGTATTATTATCACATTATCGTTTCATGGAACTGTTCGACAG
This sequence comes from Bombus vancouverensis nearcticus, assembly GCF_051014615.1. Classification (NCBI taxonomy): domain Eukaryota; kingdom Metazoa; phylum Arthropoda; class Insecta; order Hymenoptera; family Apidae; genus Bombus; species Bombus vancouverensis. The sequence continues at coordinate 8,914,052 of NC_134913.1, read as the reverse complement.
ACATTGAGGAAATTCAAAATGGAAGAAAATATTTCTTGAACCAAGATAATTCAATGTAATTTTCTTTTAATATAAATTGCCTGTCTCCCGGTTGTTTATTGGAAATAATATCTGCTGTAATCTTTATTTACAAACCACATGATTTTCTGAAATTTACCAGAGCAAGCAAATTGCGCGATAAAATAATAAATAATAAAACTAAATTAATGGGACTAATGTAGATAAAAAAATAAATTAATCTAATGTAATTACATATAGCATGTGTCTCAAATGATGTCACTAACAAGCTTATTAATGATGCAACATAAAACGAAAAAAATCTTATTATAAAGTATTATTATATAGACATTTAGGTAAATAGGTAATTAAAGCAATTCTATTTTCTATTCTTACATTCCCTTATCAAATTCTACAATTTTATTAGACGATATCTAATTGTGTAATAACTATCACACTCTTAGACTTAACTTTATAAATATCCTTTATGGATAGAATTGACAATTTTTAAAAATATGTCAGTCTTCTACCAAAGCAACAACACTCATATACACGCAATATACAATTTCACAAGATCTAATCTCGAGTTTTATCGGCTAGCGTAAACATAACGTGGCTGCAATATAACGATATAACCGAAACGCATGGGCGGTTAAGCAACTGAACGTAATCGAAGCAAGTGCAAGTGGCGGCCCTCGTGTACGCCACTTTTCTCCACCGTACTCTCTGCACAGACGTAACAGCGATCGGGCATGTCGACGACCGACCTTGCGACGTTTCCACCGCTTCCCGGCTGCATTCCATCGCGACGAAACATCGTTTACTGTTATTCGATGAAATATCGATCCGACATCGCGGCAACGAACTCGAGGAAGCATGCTGCGAGCATCGCGGAAACCATCTTTCCAGCCGCCCTACAAAAGAACATTACGTTCAGAGAGTGTAATTATTTTGCATCGATTTTATTATAGATTAAGACGAATTTACTCTCTTACACTTTGGACGTCCATCACGGATGATTCATCCACCGTGAATGCGAAAGATGAAAATTGTAGAAAATAGAAAACTTTATTATACTCAGTTCAACAATTGAATTCATTTTACTATACTATTTTTCTATACTAATTTTGTAAATGTTCTTTCGTTGTACATTTTGGATAAAATGTAGATGAAGGCTATAGAATTAGATAACTTAAATTTTGTATTTTTTATAGGAAAGCAGGCTTATTGAAGTTGTTGGTGGATCTAATATTACCAAAATTTTCTATATTTAGCTTTTGAGCTAAAAATATGTTCTTTCACTCCTTTCAAATTTTTTACTAATATTACTCATCGCAATATAAAATTAGAACATTGCTTGTATTAATAATTATACCTTCGTCTTTCATAAAGATTTCCCAATCGATCAGTTAGATATCTTCAAAAGGCTTCTTCCAAGACAGTATCTTGCAAGATATCTTTGAACCTAACACGTTATCTTCATTTTCAAATATGTCATTTACAATTTTACTGTTTAATAATAAAGTGGTATTAAAATCAGAAAATCGTCGAAGAAATGTACTTGTCATGTGTTTCTTCTGTTATCTTCAAATGAAAACAGTTTTTATACCTTTAAACCCAAATTTGGTCTTTCGTTGATCAAAACCCAAAGTTTCGTTGGGTTGGTTGTTGGTCGAACGATCGAAAGTTTCATCCGAGAAAGACCAATCTTTCCCTTTCAGTAGATACCAACTTACGTGAGAATTATTGCAATATTATCGCACAATTTATCCTTAAGGATTATATCTGATACGATATCAGTTCGACGGTTGCATTGTTGCATGGAGAAATTATTGTTCCAACCGGGTCGTTTATATTTCGCGCTGTTTCGAATGGAAATGTGCAGCAGCAGCAGTCTTCCGATCCGAAGGTTATTATACCACATCGCGGAACGTGTAAACTAGAGGAAATATGCTCTGCCTGTACTATGCTGGAAGGTATACGCGTCCATACCTAACCGGAAATGCCATTGACATTTGCTCCGACAACTAGAGTTCAAGGCTGCGCGTCCAATCGATACGATACGACTACGATCTCGTTCAATTCTCGCGATCTCAAAGTAAACGGTATCTTGATTAATAGAGGATGAATCGTTAAATTGGATACAATCTCGTTCGTAGTGTGACATCAAGCGAGTTGATATTAGAAAATTGATCATGGTATAGTAAGAATTAATTTGTACGATAGAGAGGAGAGTTGCCTAATTGTACCATTTATGTCTTTTATTTGCCATTAACATGTTTATAAATTAACATCGTATGTCATAATAGTTGATGTTTAAGATAACCTATTATTATATAGTCAATCTTCTGCCAATATCAAATTGGTTTCTTATAGATCGTATTCTTATATCGTACTTGTTATCTTTTATACATCTTTGTCTTGCTATAAAATTTTATTTATACCAGTTAATGACAATCTGGGAATATAGATACATATCTTGTCTTCATCTTTTACTATTCATTTATTTAATATTTTTGGCGCAAGATTTCATTTATATTCATTAGTGACAATCAAGGAAATAAATGAGTCATGGTTTAGAAGACTAATAAATTTCTCATTTACAGAAAACCCAAACGTACGTAAGCAGATATCCCCATTACGGAGAGTGGCCCGAGACTATAATTAGCACGTTTATTGTTGAATAAATCGTAAATACCAGAGTTCATATTGAGAGAGATCTTCCTTAATTCCATTGAATCGTTTATTTGTGCGGTCGGGTCAAACGAACGAAGCCGCGGCGTTCCCCAATCTCTATGCTGATTAAATCAATAACTCCGCTAAATTCTGAGAACTTTCTCACTTGCCAAGGCGAGGTAATTAAGTTCATCGTCGCGATCTAATAATAACCATAACTGTACTCTAGCTGTTACACCGTAAATTGCGAATAAATGAGATATAGAAAAAGGAAAAGAAAGAAGATAAAGAACTATTCGGGCAAAAAATCTTCTAATGAAGTATAAAGTTGGAAATTATTATCCGGACGTTATTTCTTTATTTTTAGTTTGCTTCAATGAGTTTGCATTAAAGAGCTCCATTTACGATTTAGATGGAGAAACACAGAGGGGGAAGAGAAAGAGAGAAGGACAGAGTAGAGCTTGGAATTACTAATTCCTCCGATTATCGGATATTACTTCGGGTTCTAATGCCCATGAGGTCCTAATACGTCGTAGATAACTCACTGTAAGGCGCCCTATCGCAGAGAAACCGCGATTTAGTGCATAGAGATTGGACTAGTGTTCGTTAATCGTACAACGTGTATCCATTTGTGCGCATTTCGAGTGCAAACTACGTGTTCAGTTTGTCTTCCACTTAACAGGAGTATACAGTGTATAATAGAAATGTTTCTAGTTTCTGTCACTTTCCGCAGATACGAAAGCAATTCATAATGTACATAATGTTCACTGTGTAGTTAGACGATTTTTGTTTGTGAACTTTTAATAGAACGATAATTATAGCAGTGTATTTTAATATCTGGAAGCATCCAGATTTTTGCATTAAGGTTCATATTTACCTGTATTTTCTCTAATTACATATTTTGTAAGATTTCTGAAAACCTCGGTTATAATCTCTCCTTCCTCCAAATAAACAAAATCCTCTATATACATGTAACTAAAGAAAGTTAAAAGAATATGTCGCTCTTCATCCAGAAACCATGATTTGCAAAAATTGGTAACCCGAAAATTACTCCAAAATTCTGAGAATAACCCGAGGAGAGCTTCCAATGATAAATACAGGACGTTCGTAAGCCTCTCGTAATGTGGTCGCGAGAGAAGAAATTATCGTTCGAACTCTTCGCACCGACGCGACGCGACGATGTTAAAAACATAATGGACAGCGCGCAATCTGCGGAATACCAATTTTCTACAGTTCATATTTTCAAGTATTCATCACGCCGGCTCCCGGTACGGTTGTAAATCGTGAGCAATTCTTAATCCCATTCGTAACAAGATAAATGACACGCAGTTACAACGTTTTCCTCGGTAAATCTTAAGTGATTCTTAATTTCATTTGCGTGAAATAAATGCATGTCCTGCCGGCAATGTCCGCCTTCATCTTCGACTACGCATATTTTACCCTTATTTTTTCCTTTCTTTCGTTTTCTCGCTTTATTACTTTTCGCTTTTTTTCCATTTCATTCGTATTATTTCCCCTTAACCTCTGTCAGTTTTCTCCGGGCTGAAGGGTGGCGCACGGCGAATGTCTTGTCCCCTGACATGACGGAGTTTCATGGACTTTCAGGACGCTTTTCCACGAAAGAGGGTAAATTCTGCGAGATAGTTCTCGCAAGGGGGACGAAGGAAATCAATAGCGTTGCTAGGGCTGGTCGGAGAGTATGGGACGATGATGCTTTTAAAGCCCAAGCATCCGGAGCCCTGTGTACGCAGAATGCTCTTAACACACGCTCTCGTCGGATGTCTCCTTTCAAATATTCCATTTAGGAAATGTAACTCCATAAAATCGGCCTTAATCAGCGACCTCGCGTTCCGCCGTTGAATTTTTCCGTTCCGTCGGATTACTGTCACCCCACCCCCACCTCCCCTCCCCCATTTAGGGATTTCGAGAATTACCGCGTTCATTTTCTTTTTATGTCTTTTTCCCCTTTTTGGGGAAAATATGTAAATTCTAAAATTCTAACTGGATACATCAAAAAGGCGTATGTAATCTTGATACGTGTAATAAAACGAAATGCTCGAAATTAGTGTCGTTATGGTTGCTTTATTCGATGCTATTTAAACAGATAGTTTTATTGGTTAGTAAGGGAAATATCGCGGTACATTTACTATTTGATATTTAATATTTGAAAGAAGCGAAGAAGAGAATGATTAATATTGTCCAGTTGTGGTTTGAGAGATTCATACCTATATTATTAGGTTGTCCGAAAAGTTTCTGTTGTAAAGTAGGTTGTTCCTTTTATGAGGAAATAATAGACATACACCGATTTTTGTTTTATATTATTTTGTCGAATTACATACGATCCATTTTGTTCTGTTGAGATAAACACCGCCACATTTTACAGGCTTGGTTTCACGTTTGTGTGAAGGTACACTGTTGTGAAAAACACGTTTGCGAAAGAAAGACACTTTTCGGACAACCTAATACTCTAAGACGAAAGAGAAATAAATAGATAAGCGGTTATGTTTATACGAAAAGTCATTTAAATTAATAAATGTATGTGTATATAAATACGAATCATCCTGGTGTATTTAAATACCGTCATATACCTGATTCCATGCAGATTTGATTAGATTAGCAGACAGGAAGAAACGAATTGAGCCCTTTACGATAGGATTTCCAACAATTTATGGTAATTAGCCACGTACAATTCCGCGCCACAATTATCATTGTAATTGGGAAATCGTCCCCACCTGTTTTTCCCGCGCGCACCCTCGATGACATTCCTCATTTTTGAAGTGTCACCAACCAAAACAACACCCTCGAAATGAAAAACGACTTTAATCTCAAGCTGAGCCGTCGATTTAAGGGGTGGCTCGTGTGTCATGTGCGCGAGGGTGAACGAAAGGGAAGGGAATCTAGACTCGAACGCGCGATGACAATAAAACTACGAGATTTTCGATAATTTACGACCCGTCGGAAAATAACTCGACTCCCGGACCAGACACCTATTTCCTCCCTTTAGTCTTTCAAAATTTAACAAGAAATATCCCCGCTGCTATATTCTTCCTTTTGAATCTCAATCTCTGCGTATATTCCATACACGTTTTCTTTGAACTAATGAATCCCTTTAAAAACACAACTTTTCCAAACAATGAGCATTTTCTGAAATTTGTATATCGACAAATTTTCATAAACCATCCTGCACATGCCAAACAATTTATTCTACCGACAATAACATTCCATGTGACATATTAATTACACGCATCGAGTTCTCACGAAATAATTCCGTAAGCTTCCCACGTACCACTCCAACGTAACATTGTACCAAAATACGGGATCTATATCGTAACAGTGAGTCAACATTGCAAGATAACAAAGCTTTCACAACTACACTCGTATCGTCCATTCAATTTCCACAAAACCATAGTTACATCAAAATCCCCCAAAATTACAAAACAGACATCAAACAAACGTCGCGTCAGCGGCGAGTTGGATCCCAGAACCGTGTTCTCTGTGCACGATTATTAGAGGCTGCTGATGTGTGCGATGCCGGAAGCTCGGTCCTTCGCAAAAATCTCGTTTCGAACAGCTACGTGGCCGTTCCGTCGATAATTCCCGGGAAATGTTTGCCGTATTCGTTCGCAAATGCCACGTGCACCCGTGCTCAAATTTTGATTCCGACCGCGACGTTCGATCCCATTTAGCCTCGCAGCTGTCTCGTCAGCTCATTGATCCCGATTAATCTGCGAACGAACCGAGATCACAAAGGATCCTGGAAGCCCCTTCGCGGGGGTGGTTGGGACATGTGTGCACGAAATAAGATGACGTCAGGCTGCTGCATTCATTTCGAGAGGTCGAGGGGATGACAGAAACCTTCAGATTACGGGGGTCGTATGAACGTTCGATTCATCATTGGCAGTGATCGATGAATAGTGCTTGAATGACATTTTCATGTTTTTCCTGTGAAAATAGCGTTGGTTGGTTGGCTTTATTCGGTACTGCATTATTTGGGTTTAATAAATGTTTTAGCGTTAGTTGTGTTAGAAAAGAAAAGAGAGAATATTAAGCTTTAGCATTCCTCAAAGAATGAAAATTTATGTTTCAATATATGTATAACGTGAAATGTCATAACTTCACATTTTCTCATATAACAAGATAAGACATTATTTTATATTTCATTTTATTCTGCATTATTTTTAACTATAGCAAGCTACGAAAGATTTTCCTTTCTTGCGTTGTTCTTCTTTGACGTTTTCCACTTTTCCATTGTATACGTTCATTTCTTTTAGTTATTATAAAACTAAAAAAATTTCAATTCGCTATACGACATAGCCAGGAATAGAGTGCACACACAGGAGCACGGATAAATGTTAAAATCAAAATTCGTTAAAATTATTGACATTCCCCCTTTTTCTCATGGAACCTTCAATTGATATCGACAGTCTATGGATAAGTAGAAGGTTAAAAGGTAATTTGTACGTACAGGGATATGCGTATGTGTATATTAATAGATTGACACTTTAAATCTCCATGAAAGACACAATTAAAAAATACGTATCTAGAAGAAAGTAGCATCTGTAGCAAGAAAGCTTTGCTAGAAAACAATATCTTTTTGGTGTCATAATCTTTTCTTGGATTTATCATAATAAAAGAAAGATAGAATATAACCAAGGAAATCGACTTGTTCCTGTCGTGTAATAATAATAATCAGATTTCAACAATTCCCATTATTTCCCATTATTTCTTTACAACTGATTGCAACATCTGGGTAACTTCCCTTGTCATACAGTTGATTCAATACGATTTCGCGATTGAATGACTGTACGACTCGCGATCGTGCGGCTAGGTTTTCCCAGCAGACAATGCGTCAGATTTTAGGGGAAGGCCGGGTATTCGTTACGCATTAATTGCGCGTTGTACTCATTAATTCTATCGTTCGGGATGGATTAATTCCATCTGTCTGCGTGTACCGGCCCGTAATATGTACCTTTGTTCATGCGAATTGGATGAAAGCGTTTCACATTGCAAAGATAGATTTACGTATGTTGGATTCATGTGATTTGCGTGTTTCCATTGCAGAATCAAGGGATTTGCATATTTCAGGAAATAAATTCTCTCTTTTTTTCTGATACCTGCAGGGCTATTCGGATTTGATTGCTATACATATGTTACTGGGTTGATGGAATAAACGATGCACTTATATAGGTAGTTGTGAACGAAAGAGGATTGCAACGATTGGTTTTTTAAAACTAATAGAGATTTCTCCTGAAATAACACAGGAATTATTACTAGTAATTTATATAGTAGTATTTTAAAGCGACGAAAATATTAATAAATCGGAAACTTAATATCAGTGTATTATTAGTAAGATATGATTATTTGAGTTTATAATATGTTAACATAGGATAGAGACCTAGCTAACGTGTAACTGTCATCTCCCATCTTCGTCCGTCTACATTTTACGAATTTTTCACTATAAACATGTTCTATAATTTTAAGTATTATAATTGCATCAACCATGTCTAATAACCACGTTTAAGAAAATGAATGTAGGTTAATTTGATGCTCCAATGTAGAATTCCTCTATCTTAATCTTTTCCATTTCTTTTAGTATATTCTACAATAGTAACAAAGCTTTCGTAGAATCTTGGAATGTAGAAATTCAACCTCATCGGCTATACATTCGTACTCGACTGGACAGAATGCTAAAAAATGTACTGTTTTACTTTTCAACGCCTTCTGGAGCGTAGCCCTGAACCTGACTCGTAAATTACCAGGAACGATCGTCATAGTTACCCCGAATGGTGAACGTTTGGAATTAGGTGTATTTACCTGGTCTCAAGGCTCGAGTTTAGATGCTCCACCAAGTGTAACTATTTCATTTCGACGTTTACGAGGGAATTACTCCAGGTAACGCCAGACTCCTGGTAATTTCGCGTCATTTTACAATCTTACCATAAAAGAGGAGCTCTATGGGAATCGCACGATGAGCTAACCCTCGCTTGGCCACCGGCTGATTTATCGTACCACGAGTTTGTTCGCCCTTAACTCCTTCGCCGCTGTTTGCCGTTTATCGATTCGGATTTGTTGGCGTTCGTGTCTACCGAAGGTTAGGGCAAAACCGGCGGGATGATATACGCGCGTCGTGGACAGGATCTAAAACGCCACGATTTGAATATACGAGAGTTATTTAAACGGGGTGGCGAAAGTTAATGTTGTCGAAAACATGCAAAACGTTTCTCAAGTAAAATGTTAATTTCGCGACGACACGTGTGTGTCACGATGAATTTATGAAGAATTTACGGTTGTCAGTTTATATCTCTACTGATATAGGTGCATTATGGTCGGTTTAACGATATGCATCCGAATGCACATAATTTCACCTACTAAAATTTAAGTCATATTCTCCACTGAAGGATAATTTACATTTTTATACTTGATTGATACACTGTAGATTTTTATGTATATTCATATTTTTGAGAACATAATTAAAAAAGGTAGAATCTCGGTAGAAAATTGTTTCATCCAGTACAGGTTTATTGATGGTTTCATTCAACAAGTGTTATAGAAACCACTTTGTCTTGGATATTTTACATATTTCTTTATATCAAGTACATTCTATGAAGTTTTGCACTTTCAAATTTCCTAAAAATGTATGTAGCGGCACATGCGTCACAGGACGTTTCGATTCCAAGATGCCTCACGTAGTTGTTTTTCCACAGAGAATTAACACTATACGACGCATATAACGTAATAAACAAACTGCGGACAGAGCAATATCGCGGCTACGTGCAACCGTCAATCGGAACCAAGTTCAAACTTTTCGGTAACCCCCCCCCCCTCCGACAAGTATAAATAGACGACCAGAAATAGATGTTCTCGAGACATAGTCAGTCGCACGAATCAATATCAGTATCGAGTTATCGAGATCATCAGTCGAACGAATAATATAACGAATCAGTCTAACGAATCAGCATAACAATTAGTATCGGTATCGCAGTATCGCGTAATCTTATAAGGAATATCATTGAGCGAGCAACGCTTGCGATTAACTTTGTATTCTACATTTTAGAACATCTGTAAATATAGTTAACGAAATTAACTCGTTTCGTTATTAATTTAACCAACAACACGTTTCACCACATGTATAAATATCCATGGTCTATTAATTAACCTCATACGAGAACGAAATGATTTCATATATGATAGATAGAACTAGCGATATCTAAAAGTGCTGAATTCTATTACAAAATAACAAATTAAACGTTTGCACAGTCTCAAGGAAAAGGAACCGACCGTTAATGAAGTCCATGATGCGTGTTACATCCCTTAAAGCATCAAGCACCTCTTCACGTAATAAACTCCTCCAAGATCAAGCGAATTCCGTAATTACTTCAAGCAGAGCATTACCCATCGACCCACATGCTTCACCCCTTCCATCGTCACGCAGACAGACTTGTGTTCACTCTATCCTAATCTATCCACGTCTCTCGACAACTTCTCGTGCTTCGCGTGTATTTCATATATACCGTGAAGCAGACGTCGAGTTCAATTCAGAGTGGCTACCAGCCTGATTTTCTTACCGCTGTTTCACCGTCGAGAAATTGATTCGTCTTTCAGAGAGGGTGATTCTGTTTACAAGGACGGTACGGATTGGAAGGAGGAGGCAAAGGTTGATTACGGAATGGAGGGAGTGGAGATTCGCAGAAGCGAAGAAAAGCAGGCCCTTTGACGTGAAGTGGATCCTCGAGGAGGCGTCCGGAGTCCACGTGGCTTGCCTGCTCGTTTTTCCAATTGCTCGCGTCACCCTCTTCTCCTCAGTGCAGGTTGCCGTTTGATTTCGACGCGTTTCCGCTCTGTTACCGTTTAAGCCTTTGTGCATGTCGACCGTGACGAGGGAAAGGACTCTCTCTCTCTGTCTCTCTGGCTTCTTGCTGTTTCGCTTTATCCTTCTGTCTCTCTATCTGTCTCGTTTTCTCCGTTACCCTCTCGAACTCGCCGTTTAACAATCGCCATTGGGACATTACGAAGGTAGTTGGTCGCCTGGATCTCTAAAGTTCTGTGTGTGCGAGTGACGTTTCGAGTGGAGCCCTTTCCAGCAAGATCTGCGCGTGACCTTTGCTCTCGAGAGAAAGTACCGAGGTTACGTCGACGGATTTAATTAAAATTTGACTGGAACTCGAGCCTGTTCAGAGCTCGCCGGCTCGACGACCTTCGCCAGGAAGTTTTTCGGCAGTTTTATGAACGTTCTATTTACGAGGGTGAGGGAAATATTTTACCACGATACGAGGTTATTGATACGAGGAGGTATTAAATTGCGAAAGAGGGAGCACCGAGTTTCCGCTCGACTTAGGCCAATGGACTCGAATGTCCTCCCTTACACGGATACTCACCCCTATTCAAAGCGAGTTTATTGTGCGGCCGTGGTTCGCCGGGGATCGAGGGATGTTCCGCCTTACTATTTTTCAGTCATATTTCATTCGATCCATAGTAAAGGTATTATATTCTGTATGAAACTTCTTGACGATAGGAGAATTTTAAACTCGTTTGGTAGCAGTTTGCAGTTATTTATCTACTCTAGACGTGTCTGAAGCGATATCTTAGTGACAATGAAACCTATACTTTTTTATCCTTCTGAGAATATTACGTTGTATCTTGACTTGTATACACGATATCCGAAAATGAGCAAGAATTTGGTCCATATTTTATAGAAGGAGGGATGGAGCTGATACTGAGAGTGAAATCACTTAGAAAAAGATGATCTTCATTAAAAGATTTTCCTACAGATTTATAGATCTGTAGAAAGAAAAGAAGTAATAACTTTCGCTCGTTATTTTACTGCTTGGTTCACAATGGGTTAATGTTATTTACTAGAATCAAAGTTACGTGAGCTTTGTATGTATTGAATAAACTTGAAAAAATATTCGTCAATGTTGAATCGTAAAACAATATCCTCACGTTCGACGTACAAAAACCGCGCATCTCTCATCACCTGAGACAACTGACAATTATTAATAGTAGTTAGCATAGAGTTTGAAAGAAACACACGAAAAACAAAAAGAAGAATACAAATCGAGATAAACGATCGGTGTAAGCAGCTGTTCGAAAAAGTTCGTGGCATTGCTGTGCATCGACGTGTATAAAAAGTCGAAGGTGTAAAATACCATTCAGCGTCAGCTTTCGTAAAACGCGACGAACGAGTCGGCGGCGTACCCTGTAATTATTCATTTAATATCGGTAAGCTACGGAAGTGGAGCAACCAGCAGTAATAAAAAGAAACGCGGCAAAAAAGTAGATAGATGTTCGTGAGGTACCGTTGCCTCGAACGAAACTGTATTACCAACAGTTTCATTCATTGCCAAGGAGATTTACGAGACGTTCTAACGGCCGACGAGGCAATAGACTTCTCGTAATTAGCCGCTGTTTCTTTGCCAAAGCGTTAACTTTTTATTTATTTAGTTCAATCAGATCAGAAATTGATCTTGGACGAGTTTCGACAGATTACGTTGCGTGTATACACGGAGGATATGCTCGCGGGACAATACTCGTGGGTACCGTTTGATCGTTATAAATAATCCTCCTCCATCTCTGGATTCCTATCTTTTTCTTTTTGCTAGAATCGTTCAATCTCGGAAATTTCTCTGGGTTATAAAATAAATCAACCAAAACGAGCGGTGATGAGAATTTAACGCGCCTAGTCCCGTTTGTCATGTCGTGGCTCGAGAACGATGGATCTGTAGTTTGATACTGCATGTCGATCGTGAAAATTTATGATAGTTGAGGATTGTTGAATGAAGCGTCATTGTTGTGAGATGCAAAATAATTGGAATAAACATGCTTCTTTTTAACGTGTTAACCAGGGAAGACGAGTTCTGTGTAACTGAAGACTTGAGAATTGTGCCATTGGTGCATATCTCTATAATGAGCGTAGGACTATGATGTGATCGTACGATCTGGAAACGATCTACAATCTGCCTCATGTCTTGTGCAGTTCGATATTCCAATTCCTTGCAATAAATTATGGTTCATCTTACATCTTTGAATGATACACTTTGCAGTTCCATCACTCAGAGTCCGTGCTGATCCCACGACTCTGACTTCATGAAGTTCAGTATCTCACGACCTCACAATTATAGGTTGATGGAACTCAAAAGAAAATTCTACTGCCTTGAGATTGTTCTATTGTATATAATTTACGGCTTCGAAGAGCTGCAACGCTGATCTGTTAATAGCTAATTTTTTTAAACTTAACTAATCGTAATTTTGCAAATCGATTTTCTTATAACTCGCAAAAATTTTTGTATTAAAAACATATTCAATATTTATTACTTACCTTTATGAAGTTTATTTTCCAATAATTTTATTTCTATATATTTATTTGGTCGTGTCTATTTTCGAAATCAGATATCATTGAGCTTACAAATTATTGTTGTCAGATCTTTATTCCAGGAAATAATTCAGACTAATTTCCAGTCATCACGATGCAATGGTCGATAGTTTCCATTGTGCACGATTCATTATCGCAAATTGTCTGAGCAATTTGATTGTCAACGATAAGAAGACCTGCGAAGGCACGGGAACAGAACATCCTGGGGTGTTTACAGGTGCAAATTGCAAGTCGACGATAAATACAATTTACAAGGTTAATGACCGTTAAACTGCCGGGTTTCGCCTCTGACAATTATACCAAACAACATAATTTAGCCTTATTATGTACGCCTGGGTGAATCAGATTCCCTGCGAATAAACCACACTCCACTTATCTCTCGTGTCAAATCAAATATTTGTTTTACTTCGAAAAGATTGAAAATCTACCGATCACGATAAAAAGGTGTTTCATCCGTTCATGTACTTAATTAAATTAAATTCAAATGTGCTATCGCATTCAAATGTGCGAAAAATTGTAATTCTAATAATTGAAAGTTTTAAAGCAAAACCTATACTTATGGTTTTTTATCATTCTTCAAAATGATGTTCATTTCTGATTCCAATCTTTTCTAAGAAAATATCGATCGTATTTATTAATTATATAATTACTGTTAGGATTACGTAAAGAGCTGCATCTAATTAAATCACGAAGGTGTGCAGATAATCGTCGAAACAAGAAAGATATATAACAACTCGATTTTCAATGGAGCGTCATGTTTGATTGGCCAGGCAAAAAGAGAAGGAATACTCAAGGTGTACGTGCATCGTGAAATTTCCGAAGTGTAGAAACGAGCTCCTCGATCGCGTTTACCGGCACTTTTCACACCGCGCACGACGCTCAAACTGTTATTCAAACAGTTAATGTTTGAGAGGTGTGCGAAGCGAATGCGCGTGTTTCACTGTTTTTCTTGTTTACGCGCCTCCGGCGAAAAGAAGATTAAATACCGCATATTCATTTTCGCGTCCGACCACCATTAACCATAACATCCTGTCTTCGTACATACGTACATGTGTACAGACGATCGAAAACACTGGCGTTCGTTTTATCGCGGTTCACAGTAGCGCTCATTGTTCCGTTCCTTGAAGCGACTAACTAATCTTCGCCTGTTATTTCTCGAAATTAATATAATTTCGCCTAATTGGCTTCCCTTTGTCCCCTTCCTCCAATGATTGGGTATGAACTGTTAAATTGCCCCTGGGAAAAATGATCGATCGTGATTTCATCGAGTATCTTTGATTAACTAATTAACTTTATCTTTGTACGGTGAAAAAGTTCGTTAAGCTAGCTAGTTAGTACTTTGTAAACTCGAATTATACTTTGATGCGTGTGCAATGTGCAAAAAAACCTTTAATATTATAGATTATATTTAATTAGATGATTATCTAAACATGGAAATGATTATGTTCCTTAGATGTGTTCGAACAGGCTTATTGGAAATTCATGTTAGATTACCATTCTATATTTACATAATTGAAGTTTATATACATATTGTTGCTTTCGAACAACTTCATCCGTTGTTTTATGCATTGTCGGAATTTTAACAATCGATCATATCATCGGATGGAATATTTAATGTCATTAGATGTATATGCAGATAACCAGTAGTTTTCATTTATAAGATTACGATGAATTGATTTGTATTAATCATTATGATACATACCAAACAAAACTATCGATCCCTTCCTTTGCAAAACTACATAAAAATACATAAAAAATATACAAGAAATTGAATTCTGCATTATTTACTTGAACTATCGTGTCTTTTATAAAAGTACAGAATTTGCATTAACGTTGAAAAGAATTTTTCCTTATCAAGAGATATTATACTCAGAAGTAATATGCCTAGCTGAAGTGTTATACATGTAGTCGTGTCAAAAAAAAGAAAGTATTACAGAACATATCGTAGAAGTATAACAAAATTTGGCAAGATATTACTGATAATCAAATCCATTACAAGCACAAAACGATTAATAGAAGAAAATTTTCGATTCTTCGACGTACCAAATTGCAGTTGTAGTAGTGACCCGGTGCGGATGTCTGAAAATTCGCACGGTTCATGCAAATCGTGGCTTCACCATCCAGGATAATAATCCTGAATCACGCAGGCGCCAAGGGGGCCATCACAAACGATCGTACCAGCGGCGGCTGGTATCATCGACGAGAAGAGATCGCGGATCCCGTGAAACGAATGGTGGAGATGAATTCGCGGCTTCTGTCCCGAGGAACCTTGACGCTCTCTCACCTCGTCCCTCCATGCTCGAAGGATAATTCTACATTTCTAGGAAACGTTTCGGTTACCGAGCGCGACGATTACAACAAGCAAGGGCTTCCGATGACGAGCGTTAATGAGAGGTACTTGAATTTTACACTCGAGGACGCAAAACGATAAAAAAAAAAGGCGAAGTAAAATAAAGAAGAAAATAAAGGAATGGAGTTGACATGGCCAAACTAGTATTAATTTGTTAATCGTTACGTAAAATATTTGATTCAAAGAAAGTAATAAAGGTAATATATAAACAAACAGAAGTAAAGGAGTTTTAAAAGTTTGATAAGTTGGCATGTTATTCAGATAATATTGTAATAAAAATTGGCTTTAAGATAATTACCTATTACAAGAGATATAGAGAGACAAGTAATGAGTATAAAAATCACAAAGGCAGAAAAGGATCCTCTCATTCTGTCGAGCAATGTATTATATAATCTCGAAGAACTGAACAGTTTGAATCGATAATACTTTTGAATAAAATTGAATTCTTATCAAAGGAAATGCATATGCTTGAAAACATTTTATAGAGACAGAATAATTTGGTAATAATAAGACAGGATAAATGTGATGAGAACACACTTGCAGTATAAAACAGAATACATTGAACAGTCTTGTAATTTAACTTTGGTTATTGAATATTGGGCAGCTGACCATCAAATGTGTCAAAGGACCATCGGTCACCCTAGTAATTATCGTTTATTACTGATGGGTCCAATTTCGTGGTATCGCAGGTACTTAGAGACTAAAAGTCTCATTACCTCTTTCCTCTACCATGTACACAATTTACACAACCAATGAGATGTAATAATTCCTCTCCACTCATTAAATATTCATGTCTACTTGAGAAAATTCATAGACTCCGTTCTTTCTCTCTCTCTCTCTCTCTCTTTTTCTTTAATAGAGAATGAATACTATATGATAAAATAGAAGGAAATAAAAATAGAATAAAATTCAAGGAAAGGGAGGAGTTCTCGCGAATCGTGAGACCCATTGGTTTCATCGCTTCCTGTTGTGGTTTGAATCGCTGACAGCCGTGTTCCGGCGTTCCTCGCGGGTGCGGGCGGCGCGGTGCGCTGATAAATGAGAAATTCCCGGGGCCGATTTTCCTCGGTCGTATCGATCGCAAGGAAAGAGTTCAGGGACCCCGGCATGGCTGTAACGTCATTACGAGAAACACGATCCCGGCCCGAGCGAAATTGCCAGTAGTTTTTCCAGCGCGCGCGCTCCAGGCGCACGGAAACACCCTGGAAACACACGATTCTTGCACGACCGATTCGTGTGCATCGAGGCCCTCTCGCCTCGGTGGCACTGTGTGCGCAAACCTGCCGCAAACACCGACGAATCTCAATGCGCACGCTTCCAGCCGCGTATTTATGGACATCTGCGGTTATGTTTGAGATGCTCGCTTCGAGAAAGGATCGTAGATACGAATCTTCTGCTGGCTAGCAGAGACACGAGAAAGACGGAGAGGAGGGTTGAGAGAACGACCCGAGCGTGTACGATGAACAGAAGCGATTTGTTTCTCGATGTGCCGCTCATGCGAGTTTTCAGTGGCCGTCCTTTGGTGCTACCCTCCAGGCTAGATATGATGGAAAAACCGGAAACTCGTTCGGGATGGCCTGTACCTTCGAGTGAAATTTCTTTCGATTGTGAGTTAAGTTCTGAGATAGAATTGAGGATTCTTTCACTTTTTTTTTTATTTTGTTGATGGGTTGGCGAAGAATGGAGAAGCAAATATGGAAGAGATGAAAGGTTTCGTTACACTGAGAGGTCTCTCTTCCGATAGTACTGGGGATTCCTTCTTATTGTGTTTGGGCTTGTAGAAGAATCCATGCTGAAATATGGTAGGAATGGAGCAATATGTTCTCTTGATCGAATTTCCTGAATAGTTAGTTGGAGGTTGTTTAGGGATATTAGCATTCCGCACTAAAAATTGGTTGCATATCTAAAATCTAATAATGTTAGATAAGAAGTTATTACTTCCAATATATTTACAGAATTTTATTATATGAAACATCAGGTTGCAAGTATTTGCTGAAATAACCAAGCATAAATATCGAAAATACTTTCGATTTTCTACATATCACAAATCACGTGAAACGCATAAAATGAATAAAAGTTAAAATAAAGTATCTACAAAATTAAGTTAGTAACCACCGAAATTCACAAGACAATAATAAATATCGTTTGAAGGTTAAACTTGAAATGAAATTGTATTTTCGAAAAAATTTTTACCAGAATCCTACTTTCAGTTTTCGTGGAAAAACTTTTTATCACTCTTTCGAAAACAAATTGGAAATACTTCTCGGTAACGAACGTTAAATCGTCCATAAAATGCGAAAGAGGATTTGAAAATATGTCAGACTCCAAGCATTTGCACGAATCTTCTTAACAGCAGCGTTTTGCTAAAGCGCGTTGAAACGGCGTGCCATTGAAAGCGAGTATTTTTTTCTAAATAGTCTTTTTCTCGGTAACGATAGATTATCATTAACAGGCATAGTCTCAGAATACACGGAACGGCGCAAAAATAATCGCCTGTCTTTTTCCAATCACGCCGTTTAAACGCAGCGCGACTTGAATAATATACACGTACCACGCGTCTCTACTTACATGACGATTCCTATCTCTGTTGAAATTCCACGTGCCTTGACCACACTCTTTCACACATTCAAACCTCATTTCCTTCGATCAATCCTCGATGACTCATTTTACCGCATCTAACTCGATCCTCTCGTTAGAGGATCGCACCTGCACGATAAAACCATGGAACGTGCTCCGTCGTGATTCCAAGTCCTTGGATGGTCAGATTTTTGATCCTGGTGTCAGATTTCTTTAAAAAATAAAGATTAATGTTCCACGTGATTTTGAAAATGCTGCATAACCGTGTACGTAAGTTTCAGCGTGGAATGTGAATTGCGAATATTCCAAACGCGGAGATATATCTAATCTTCCATTAGACTTTTTCGTTAATCGCGTAACGAGCTTTTTAAGTTTAAGATTTTAAACTCATCCGTAAGTTGGTATTGTGGGTTTCTTCTCGAAAAAAAGAACAAAGATTAGGTAGAAAAAGATCAGGTCGAAAGAGTTAAGAACAGAAAAGAAAAAAGAAAGAAGAACGGTATTAGTCAATTGTCATTATTGTTAACTTAAACGAAGAAGAACTACTAATAGTAAAATCAATATATCGGACAATTTTATTTTTAATCGACGGCAGATTAATTGTAGCAGAAAGATTTTATCTCGGCGGATCCAATTATATGCTATTCAAAACATCAAGCGGATAAATTTGACAATTGTTACAAACAGAACGACTTCTAACGGTATCGTTTTGGCAAGATACTACTCTACTTTATTATCCCGGATAGTGGGATTCAATACCAATACCGGATCGCTCCAGCATCCGTTACATGAATTAAGCCATTATATTTGGTGCCCCATGGGGTCTCCATAGATTATCAATCCAATCACACAGCCCGTTCGTTTTAAGAAGTTCACGGAACGGTTTCTCACTATCTTCGAAGGTATACGACCTTGCACAGAGATTCGAATAAGGAGTTACGTACCCTCGAGGATCATATTTTCGCGATCTGCTATTTTCCGAGTCGCTGCCTGGATTTGATAACGCTGCTTCTTACGCTCCAAACGATCCATGGATAAACGATTGCATATTTCAGACGATATTGCGCCGTTCATGGATCCAGATATTGCTTTTAAACAGAGACTTTCCAGAAATGACGGTCTCCAACTGTACGGATATTTATTTCGTAAAATATTAAATAATTCAAATTGTAATATGTATATGAAATATATAAAATGATTGCTGCACATAGTCGAAGTTTGTTGTTCGTTTTATTCTGAAATGTTTTCCGGTGTACCAATTTACTTTTCGCTTGTCGATAACTAAAAGATTTATATAATAAACATCCACAGTCTTGCAGAGATTCTACGTGCAACTTTCTTTTGATTTTAAGAAGAAATTATTATTAGGAAATGTATGATCTGATGAAAGTGAAACTTATTATTATGTAATATATTTATTCGCGAGAAAGAAAATTTATCAGAAGGGAAATTGTTAATACGAGGAACAGTTAGTTTCTCGCGATATGTAGAAAGACTACTATGTCATTATGGTTTGTCATACAAATTTACGAAGCCAGGTCAGCTGTACCTTAAAGTATAGTTGTAGCGAGGCAGAACGAAGCAAAAGGCGACTTAACAAGCCTGTTATTGTTGCGATTACGTTAATTTACTGCTATCGAGGGCAACCGGTCGTGATGGTAATGAATAACCAAAGCGTGATTATATGTACTTCGATGTCCCTGTAGTATACTAAGTAGCTTTACTAGCTGTTTTCAATAATGCAAAGCAATTTAGTACTTCGTTTTTACATCGTATTTTATGTAATTGCTTCTCGTAATTAGAACGTGTTGAGAAGATGATGTAGTCTTTAAAGTGATACATTTTAGGAGTTTAATATATAGAATTTGACATCAAAATTGTATCAGATAACAAGTATTATGTTCCCTTTCTTCGTGTTGGAGGATTAATTGAAAAGTAACGACAGCAGCTCACGGCAGGTTAGTAAGTACGCGATAGCTTATTAGGGGAACAAAGTATTCTTCATTATAGTGGTCGGGCAAAATACTAGATATAAAAGAAAATCAAGGTATAGAAAACGTAACACAAGTGCTATTTTTAGAATTCTAATGTTTAATTAGAATATAAAATTAATTGTATTAATGACTTTAATATGTGAATGAGTTGGACATACCGTAACTTCTTTTTTCTTGAATTTGAGTTTTGTCTAAAACATTTGCGTTTCTTTACGTAGATGAATCGTAGATGAAATTAACGGTACCTGTTAGACAAAATTAAAGTAAGAACCAAACGTCGAAACTTCAAACTTAGAGAATTTAGAGAGAATAGAGAGATTATATTAGAGAGATTAAAGATTAATATTGAGTATATACATATAACTGTTATTATATTATTATTTTATTATTAAACATAGTTTCTATCGCTTTGTTCAACACTGCACAATATAAATTCTGTCTGCGACTCAATATTCCAGCAGTATCCTATAAAACATATTTTCCATGGTTTAATTTATGTAATCCATTTCAATCCACGTCTGAACTCTTATTTAGTAGCAGAACTAACGGGTATTCCACGAGGATATGCTTTAACCACTTAAGATATATCATTTGATAACAGGCTTACGAGGTCCATCAACCTAACCCAATGGGTTTCCAGAGATGATGTAATGGTGGATTGGTTCGTCGATGATTTTCTTAACAGTCCACCGTATTCCATTTCTGTCACAAAATGGCTTATAGAATGTATATATTATCAGTCTATTAAGTTAAGAGCCTAAACTTGTTCGTTATCGGTTTGTGTCGCTCACTCAATGTTTTTATTGGCTCACGTTGTTGTATAGTAAGCGATAAGAAAGCAGTATACTTGCAGTATGTTTGCATACAAACAGTTTCGAACATTCATGCAACCGTAGCGAGGAAGCTGAGCTATAAAACCCGGGAAAAACTCAAAGAAATACGTTATGACTAGGACATCTACGATCAGTTGCGACGTGGACACCTGTAGTTTGAACGTGGAGTATACCAGACAATTTCAAAAACCGTCAAATCCTTCACATAACGAAATATTTGCGATATTGTGAAGATATCCTTATAATCGAAGTATATGCTTTATTTCATCTTTGTTTCATTAGCTTTTCTTACATTAACTAATAAGAACAATAGTAGTAACAGTAATAATGGTTTCTAGCGATCATTGATTGGTCTATGTTCATTTATTCATCAAATACAGTTACCAAAGTTACCAAAGATTTCCATTAATCATGTGCTATTGGTTCGTTTATATTTACCTATCTTTTGGCTCCTAATATTAATCACACATCTATCAGATTTATCTATCAAAGCTTGTCTCCTAGCCTCCATTGATCGCACGCAATCAACGCCTCATTGTTCGATTTTTGAAATTAGCCTACACTAATTTGCTTATGGAACTTATAACTTCCATTGACGATGAAACGTCAGTTCGTCAACATTTACCTATTCTTTTATACTTCTCTTCCATACTTATGGTAATAGTATTTGAAGGTTACAGTCTATAGAAGAGTACATCACGTCTGTATTCTCAAAGTACACTATTCAAAACTTTCCTAATCACAGAATTCATTTCCACATTTAAACATTTCACGCATTCTCCTTCTAATTTCCATCGAACGTCTGTCAATTCGCGACTCCCGTCGCCCCAAAAAATGACAATGACACAATTGTGGCTACGATAATTGACAAACGCATAAGACGATGGTAACAGTAGTGCCATCGCGGATTATTATTATTCATCGCACGGCTCGTGTACCGCGTTCATTGGGACATAGATATGCGATAACACGGTGAAATAATTAGCCATTGAATTATTCGTTCCGCGCGGAATATTCATTCGCGCGGCGGCGTAACGCGCGGTCAGATTATTTCAGGTGCAATGAATTCCTCGACTGGCTGCGGACTCTCGCGGAAAACGCGAGGCAAAGCCTCGGAGGGAGAACTCGAACGCTAAAGCTCATGAAAGATTCGATCGTCTCCTAGTGACGTGTACTGGAACGGAACGAAGGACGTGGTCGGCAGGCCGTGAAAATATGGATAGCAAAGCTGCTCCGCGCCTGCCATGGATGCTGAAGGTGGCGTAATTAAACTCAGGTTGCACGGTCTCTGTGCTGGATTCCTTTATGCTGCTCTGTCAGCTACCGTCTCATGGAGAAATTAACGTACATAAAGCCTATCGTGTTTCATGGAGTCTCGGCTCCTCTCGTGGTGTTCCTTCGACGCTCCTTTTGACGGTCTTTAGAGAAAAGATGGAGCGTCGTTGTTGAGTCTTGAGATTCTTATGTTTAGTAGGTATATCGCTGGCTGATTGGATTTTGGTATTAAATTGGAGCTGAATGTATTAAACTGGCACTGAATATATTGAAGAATATATGTCTAGTAGTCTAGTAGTCTAGGATGGTACATATTGAGTTACTTGAAAAAAATGCTTTTGATATTCCATATATTTTATTGAATTGAGAAGGTTGGGACATTTTTGATAATTTATGTATTCGATGAGATTGGAAGAGGATTATTTATTACGAACTTCTGGTAAATAAGGTGTTAAAATCGGACGAATAATATTCCTAGTTGATTCGTAATCTTCCATTGATGTGTTTTCATCTCCTTAGGTTCGGCTTATATGTCGATATCGACAGTGAACAAAATCCCTAAGAATTGAATTAGAATAGAATATTAAAAGGGTGGGTTATTTAGTAAGTTTGTCATTAAAGATTTTGATTATTCCTATTTGTGGCTGCAATAAATGACACTTGTTGAACCTTGCGTATTCATGTGAAATTTCTATCTTCATGTTTCTAATAATTTTGTGAATTTTGTTACCATAGCAAAATAAAATCATTAAATTAGGAACGCAAGTGTCACGATGCTGAATAGATAGGTGAAAATGTATTTTCATTTGGAATAAATAGCATCGAAAAATTTTTCTCGGAAAAAATATACATTTTCTCAAGTATCCGTTTCCTTTTTTAAAAAAAAAACATAATTTCTATAAAATTTCTTACAAGAAGTAATTACCAACCGTAACAATGTGCAAGAATTCTTCAAGAAAAAATGTGGAAAACAAAGACACGAATAGCTCGAATGCGGTTTGCGTTACGGGTTAAACTATTTGAAAAGACTTCAAATTCATAATTACCATTCAAGCAAATTGTAAATTAATGGTAACTAGAAACTCATGTATTGAATAATACATAAGTGATTCTAACACAGTTTACGTTACCGTTTCTGTATAATTTTAATGTAGGAATTTATATTTATATAAAACGTTGTATTGTTAATTTGAAGAAATGTTGAATCTGCAAATTCAAAAGCTTTGGAGATGTCTCGGAGAGAACGTCACATATTTAATCCTTTCACGAATTTTTATCACTCAGAACTCACTAAAAGAGTATAAGATCTGTGCATTATCAATTTATTTAAAACTGAAATAAATTGATAAAAATTAAAACGCATAGTCGAGCTAATAACTAATAATGTATTATAATAAATAATCAGAACAGGGAATTCCTAAAATTATTTAACGTAAATTAGCGAACATTCCACAATCCACTCGCCAAATATCCGATGGAATAAAATTATCGTGGCAACGACTCATCGATGAGGCAGAATTAAGTGAAATCTCGAAAATATTTAACGAACGTTAATTTGCCGCCTAATAAATGTTCGGCTCCTGTTTAATCCCCGAACAAAAGGACTGGTCCGTTATTTTGTCGAGCCACGTTAAATACCGAAATAAACGATAATCCTAGTCTGGACCTATGACAACGAGGGTGAGGGTATGCGAGTATTGATTTTAGCAGGGGTTCCGCTCTCTCCAGCAACCACCGAAATTCTCCACCCCTGTTCAGATGGGACCAGCGGCAACGATGTCGCATCGAGGACATTCGTCACCAGTCGGGTCGATTTTAAGGCAAGTCGTGCAACATCCAACAAAGAAATGCCGCTGACACGAATGGTAATCGAATTCGAGATGCAGCCGGAGTATTTGTATTTATGGACGTGAGAGGCAATACTCCCGAGAAATTCCACCCTCAATTTATAGAAATCCATATCTTTGAAACTGTAAAATATCTGCGATACGCATGGAAATTCTATGTGAATGTCGTCGATTTCATTCGAGTGTTTACAGCGGCGAATGTTGCAGGAACGGTTCTGGAAAATTTGTTGCCAGTCGTCACGGCAGCCACAGGTTTCTATAGTGTCTTATTATAGGTACGTTGTATCTAATGTACGATATTAAACGTACAATATAAAATTATTGCAATTTAAGAAAGAATGAAACGACTTATAGTTTACAAATTATTGCAATAATATTTAATCGATTTTCGTCGAAAGTGAATAACTAGCATCAAATGCCAGTATCTGTTAAGTAGCGAAGAAAGTTTATGCCACGTTAATCGATAGAGATGAGCATAGAAACGGTACGACGAACTTACTTGATTATCAAAATGTTTTAGACAAATAATTAAATGTTTGGTGTAATTAAATTTAATGAATAAAATAAAGTTTACAATTTAGGACAAGAGTGGACGAAATATGCTATCTTACATAATCACGTACGTAATATTCTTATATCTGTTTTCAAATCTCAAGCAGAAAGGTTCACAGAGCTCTTCACCCAACGATATTTTCATATTTATTTCATCTTCGCGTTTCTCTAAACACACTCACACGTCTAAAACTGCAGAATTCCAATTACTCTGTCTCCCTCGCCAAACTTCGTATTTCCAAGAATAAGCAAGATAAACACAAATAGAATTAACGAAACCGTTTCCACGAAAAGTCAGGTGATCATTACAGTCACGAAGTAGCATCAAGTAGTACCACATAGCAGTAGCGATTGCCAGAAAGCATCGCGATCCGCGATCGACGATCATCCAGATCACGGGGCGACGGTTGATCGACGTGCTCACGGAATCGTGCCAGCGATATAAAGATCTTTCGCATTCTTCCTGCTTTGCTATTTTTATCGTTCGCGCCATGATCCATCGAGACTTTGTTTCAACAATTCAACCGCGTTCGCCGCTCCGCGACTTGGCACGTACAAAAGAAAAATTGCCAAGTGGCGCCCCACAACGCATTTTCGAGGGGAACCTCGCTGGAATTTTGCATTATTGTCCCAGCAGTTCGGTTGACCCCGACATTTGGCAAACGCCACGCGGCGTGTAATCGTGTACCCGGCAATGTCCGACGTCGTCATCCATTGCGTCCACCCGGGAGAATTCATTGCGTCCGTAATAAGAAAAAAGATCGCGTCGCCTCGAGCACGGCAAAGCACTTCCTCCGGCTTCAACACACCGCGTTGTAATCGCGTTCGGATGGCTTTCCGTGTTTCAGGACGAAGCGCACCGAGAACGCCGCCTGTTTTGTGCCCGCATTAACGGTACGTGCTGTTTGGTAGATTCTTTTTGTCCGGTGTTTTATTGATTTTATGGGCCACCGTTAATTTAAGGGTGACCACTTTTTACAGCTCTTTTTCCGTGCATGTCGGTAAGTTTGCAAGTGAAAAAGGGAAGGCAGACATGTTTCATTAACTTTTATGGTGGGGTGTCACATATTGTGTATGAAAGATAAGTCGGTGAAATAAAATGTAGTCTTTTATACTGTGACTTTTTAGATGATAACTGATTTCTTAATTTCTCTATGTACAGGGATTCGATTCTATTTAATCCTTTGTTTCATAATATTTATATCTTATCTATAAGTTTCACTTTGATTTCGAGTTTACGTAGTTTAATCATTTATCATCTTTCAAGATATATCGATTATTTTAAGTTATTCGATATTTCTTAATCTTTTATACATAATATATACAGTCTGTAATATAGCGATATATTGTGCAGCCTGTGACGTACTAATTAAATTTTGTAAATCGAACGAAGAAAATCAAACACAGCGTAGAGGAAGTAATTTCAATTCGATACTCTCAGATTTTGTTAATTGTTCTCCCAACTTCAATATTTTTAGATATCTTGAAATTGTAGATAAGATATTTTGACTAACGGGGACAACATCGATCTCGCGCGTAATTCAACAGAAAGAAAAATTTACTTATATTATAAAGTACATAAAACATTTATTTTTATCGTATCATCTGTAAGTGTACAAAATATAAACTTCACCTATATTCGATGCAACTCTCCAAAAATAAAGTTCGTATCACGTAGCGAACTCAAGGAGATCGTGCGTGCTTCATCGACAGGAAAGCACCTCTGGTGGAACGGTCGTAAAGTTGGCCCGAATCGGCGGAACGCTTTTGCATGGCCTCACACGTTCCACGGCAATCCCGATCGGATTAGACGCACCGTTGGCGAGCGCAATGTGTCTCGCATATTTCCGTCACGCTCGGCCGATCCTGTGCCTCTGTGGCGCCAGCCGGTGTTCTCCGTCTTCCTCTGTTCTTCTTGTCCATTTGAACCATTCCCTCAGCCCTTTTCGTCTTTTTGTCGCCCTGCCCCGGTGGTAGGATCTGGTTCGATAACAATTTTTTCGATTAAGCAAGAAAAAGGATACAAAAGTTGAATCCTCTGATAACGACCATGGGAATTCAAACGAACCGCCGCACCACTCTTCTGTTGTTAATTCTCCGATAACGAACTCGGTCGAAATACGTGGACCAATGAAAATTTTATTACGCTGTGTTACGCTATACTGAAAGATCACTTCCGCTATTAATTTGTTCGGGAAAATTGGTCATCGTTGAAGAGAGTGCAATGATTGAAATGTGGCGGTACTCGACACAGTACAAATACCACCACTTGACACAAACTAGTACCGGATGACGGCAGGTGCAGTGGTTAGCGCCTTAGGTTACGAACGTTCGGGACCCGGGTTTCAAATCCCAGCGACGGTAGTCCGATTTTTCTTCATGGTTATTAATACTCCTATTTGCTGAGATGTGGAGAACCGCCGGATGAAAATGCCATCTGTAAAGCGAAGAAGAGGTGGTCTGCTTTCCCTTATATGCTTTAAGGGATTTTATCATTTGATTGGTTGATTGTCGCTCGGTTACAGCCAGCAGCTACAATTATCACGGACAACACTTACACCTCAGAAATACAGTGACAGACAGAAGAAAGTATAAAATTCAGTAAAATTTTAAGTAAAATTTATATTAAACATTTACTCTGCATTAAATACTTGCCTATTCTATACATAATATGTCCTATAATTACATTATAATTATATTGTAAATTCATTTCTTTTGTCAATTGTAATTCAGTTTTGTCGAATTATTATTATATATAATGTTTCTCCGTTTTACTTTAAAAAATTTGTTTGGCCGTCACTATACAGTGTCTCTTATATAATGTATTCCACAATAATATGATGAAAAAATTGTGGTAGTAGTGATATCAAGTACTAAACGTAACACGTTAGATAAATTTAACACTCATCGACAAGTAGAATATAAAAACTGTATCAAAGAAATCAGGATGAAAGGTATATGAAGAAGTTTGTGATCGAGTGAATATAAAGTTCCTCAGCATTGCTTGAAAATGCGAGGGAAAGTTTGGCGCAAGTGCGCTGCATGGTTTTGTGTAGTGCGTGTGAGATGGGGTAATTTGTCTGGCTGGAATATTCTTGATGGTCTAGAACTTGAGAAAATATGGCTTTTACAGTGGTTGTTTGGTACCTGGGGAGACGTTGCACGCGGTGACGGTAGCTTCTTTAAGGATGAATTATAGTAGCTTTTTACTTGCTTGCAGGTTATTGGATTTTTTACACCTTGTCTAATATCGATTTTCTAGGTTATTTCATGATGATATAAGTAATTTTCGTGAGAATCTTATGAACCAAAATCGATTTCTCGAAAGTTTATTTAAAGTTACACTGGCATCCGATATTCGATATTCTTTGTTTATTTCACAATTTTATATTAATATCTCCGTTTATATTTCTACTACTTGATTTGTATACAGGATATCTCTACTAATTTAGAAATTAGTCTATCCATACAGGTATCTCGTGAACATCACTTTATTTTTATTCTGATAATAGGCATAAATTTTGTCTAAGCAGATGTGTTTGTGAAATTTCAAAATGATCTTTGATTTAAGTAGCGTTCAGTTATACATTATACATTTTATAATAAATATTGTTTTAATTAACATTTCATCTTCAAAATTCTGTATACTTATCGAATATTCTTTCCTACGTTTTTCCTTTTCCACTCCTCATTTCTGTCAAATCAAAATCTTCTAATATTTCAGTACTCCAAATCTTCTAATAAAGAACGTTCATCAAATATTAATCTAATAGGAACCTAATACGCTACTTACTAATCACATATGTACATACATATGTATATACATCAATTGTTTTATTTTATCGTTTAATTGATAACTAGCTTGTAAAAGTTACAGATATGCCAAGTACAATGCTGGTCAGAAAAGTCCAAACTAGAACATCCAAACGTAAAATTACTTTCGTCGTCGAAGCTGGAGACAAAGGGGTCCCCGTGGATTCTCCCGTTTCCAGGTTCCATTGGAGTCATCTTGGAAAGCAGCCGCTACATTGTATCGAAACATTCCATACCGCTAGCGGAAGGGCAAAAAACGAAAGACACTCAGCATCCTGGGTACCATACGTCTACGTGAGGCAATTTGATCCTACGTTTTTGTGGAAGCACGAGCGTTCCAGGTAATGAGTGACGCTTCGCTTTTTCCAACAGTCGGCCACTTTTTTCCCTTTTTCTTTCTCTCTTTAAGAAGCACCGTTATGATTCTACACGGGGACTGAGAGTACCGGTATTCACGAAATGACCGTGCTCGATTTCGTCGCTGAACATCACGGAGGGATCGAGAGTCGTCGCGAACCAACAACACGATAACGCTTCTCCCGATCGACTTTGAATAAATAGCTATACAGCTCACCATTAAGGTGATTTATTTCCACGGAGAATGAATAATAATCGTTAACTGCTATAAAGTCAATCAACGATAATACATGATATGTACATATTGATTCGTAGTAACTTAATCTTACAGGATAGGCTATTTTATATGATACCCGGTTTGTTAAAATTGGGGACTATAACTGTCGTAACCCAAATTTGTACAGTATAAGAATCCATATCTTAGCTTAAATAATTTTAGTAAGATTTTATCGTTGTAAATGACTGCTATATTTTTGATTCCTGGATAGAATATCCTATCTACTATCTTGAAATATCAGAGAAAATTGAAATTCCTTCCTGCGTTGTCATTGTCTTTTTTCATTCAATTAAAAGTATTTGATCACTAGTTCGTAAGAGCTTCCGTAATTTAACTTTCCTTAAGAGGCAAAAGCACGAAGAACTTTAAATATTTCAATGTATCCTGAAGAATAACAAGGAAAACGCTTTGATTTTTAAGGCTATGATGAATCACACCGAAGAACAGGTATGTACGTTTTTCGAGGAAAAAATTTCGGGCATATATTATAGTAACTGTATCATAGCATATTTAGTAACTGGAATATTTTGAGAACGTATTAACATTTTTGAGCAATTTTCATATGAATATACATATCGTGATCTACATCTATGATGCCTGTGATATTGTACGACTATGTAGAACGGAAATAGCAGCGACTAAATGATCTAAATTGAAATATAAAAAGTTATATCGATACGAAGAATATCAATTTTGAAATATTATTAAGTTTTCAGTCCATTTTATAAAAACGAGTATTTTAGTTACTACTAATTGAAGTTACTTATGAAACTTTTTATTAAAAAATCCTACTTCGGCTAGGTTAATCGTAGTTTTCATTTTGATACGCTTCTAAAACATATTTAAAGTTTACATTTAATTCGAAAGTCTTTCTATTTCATCAATCTTTTTTTCAAATCACTCAAATTATCGCTAAGAAAAGTCACTCTCCTCAACAAAGGAAATTTTAAGGAAAATATCTCCACGTACGGTCTCCTCTAGAAAAACTGTTCGATCACGTTTATCAGAACGAGATTAGCTATCGATCTATACAAATCGGCTCTCCATTACAAGACCTTGATAGAAAAAGGAGGAATTCCATAGAATGTAATGTCAGGGTTCCGTGAATTGGACGATCTCTCTCGATGCCCTAGTGAAGGCCGAAGTCGAAACGTCGATTGTCGATTGTCGATCGTCACGGTCGAGGAGTCTCTTTCCTCCAATTCCGTTTTTGTCGTTCGGTGCCGTTCGTTTACGGACGAACAGGTGTTGGACGAATGATACCGAAACGTTACGTGCACCGGATAACGTCACGGAAGATTTAGTTACAGCGACTGGTTTTACGGCTGCCGATTGCACGTTGTTCAGCCCTCGAGGACTTTGGCATTTATACCCTACGAATTGTCGGCCGTTTAAATGTTCGCCTCTATAATTTAATCTCGATGTCGAACGAGAGGTTTCGACTACATCTTCTTCAAGAAATTGCTCGCGAACCATTCGATCGATGAACTATCTACATTCTATAGTCGATTAACAGTTTATCTTCTATCTTCTGTAGTCGTGTATTCCGTAGTTTTCGAGTTTCTGGGACATCCCATTTAATTTGCTTGTTGGCTTGATTCTGGATCGGGAACTAGAAATGAGTCGTAAAGCTGAAAAATGATATGAGCGTATTTAGGTTCTTTTGAATCTTAATAATTCCATTTGAGCGGTATTTATATTTATTTCCCACAAAAAGTTGAAAGTAGATATCTTTTGCATCCGGTATGAAACATGCAAGGAATTTTGGCGATAACGATATTCTATAAATCGTGTTATTATAAACACTGCCAGAAAGTCAAAAATTCGTTTCGTTTATTCCCCAAAATTTGTCGATAATCCTAGACTGTTCTTCGTATAACCAGACCAACTTCCCTTCTTCTCCATCTGCTCCACGATACGTACAACTTTGTCACAGTCAGTTCCAAAGTTTACTGCTTATCGTTACTTTCAAATCATCCTACCCCGAAGCATAATTCTCCGTACAACAGCATTTCGAGAATAACTCTGACATAGCCTACCGCAAGATAGGCTAAACCGCAGGACATTAATAAAGATTACCCTATCTCTTCGCTTCCTATCTAATACTACTGGGTCCAAAGAATCGGCCATAAGAGCGCATGCCTCGTCATCTGCGACAAAATGAAATTAGTCACGTCAGGGAAAACACGGCCACGTTCCAATGGGCCAGCATCCTCCCGCAGCCTTCGAGGAACAAAATCACAGCAAAAAATCCCTCGTACCGGTTGAATCACTCACGTAGAGCCTGCATATTCGGATGATTCACGAAGCCAGAGATCGGAGAGAAGGGATCATGGATCGAGAAAAAATTGGTTTTACCGATCGTTGTGTGTCCTCGTGTAGTTAGACCTGGTCGAGTTTCCGATAACGTAACGACATCGCGATGCGCGACGCGTTCGAGGGCGGTACCGATGGGTCGCCATTAAACAGGCAAGGACCTCGCGGCGGTGTTCCAGCAGGAAGAAAAAGGAAGGACGTAAGGACAGGTCTGCCGCGATTATAATAAAATCGCAGTTTGTTCCTGGTCGGGGCCTGCGTGTTCCCACAGGGCCCACTACTGGCACAGTCCACCTACCGTATCCGCCACGGTAACTCGTTGTACACTTTGCATATGCGCCGTTTCGGTCAACGGACTCGTGCAAGTGAATCGAGCGCGGAAGGTGGTCGATCCAAATGCCCGGATACGGTTTCGAGGCCCCTAGGCCATTCGATTCTCCGTCTCCCGAGTATTTCTCCGGTGTTCTTCCGTTTCTTCGTGTTTCTGTTGGCTGGGGTGGTCGAACGAGCGTTTAGATTTCAATGGTTTGTTCGCGAGCTTTGATAGGAAATGAGGGAATTCGTTTATGTACGATGTGATGGTTTATATCGAAATTATGATGAAACTTTTAATTTCTGGTTATGTTTAAATCTCTCAGGTCAGTTTATCAAGATTTTGTAGAATATATTCATCTTTCTCTCCAGTTTCATCTACAACATCGACCGTTTAAGTCATTTACCGATGGTGTCTTGCTTATTTCATTTTTTTTATGTTAAATTTTTTATATTATTTCATATTTTATTTATATGCTCATATTTATAATATTATCTTCGCTACAGATCTTTGTTATTGGACTTCTCATACTTATGAAAGGAGTTTTATATCTTGGAATATCGAAATAATTATACTTTATGTTTGACGATAATTTAAGTATCGCAAGTAATATTTATCTTCTTAGAATAAGATGATACGATCTTCATGCAAATTTCTGTAACAATCGTTTAAAAATTTAATATGCCCTCTTCATTGATGTTATATTTATGATGGCAATTTTTAGAGCTTAAGACCATCGAAGTAGATATGCAGTAAGTATGAATAGTTCGTCGATGCTAATTTCGGATTCTTCAGCTGTTTGTGATGCACTGCTCACGTACAGGAAGAACTTGTTCTCTTGGCTGATCATATATGCGATGCAAGATCATAACGACAGATTCTAATTAAGGAAAAACCAGTCCGCTAATCCAGGAACCCATTACACTCGGCCTTGTGCTAGTATATATGCATGTACTTATTTCAATCTCGAAGACGAAGTTACGATGCGTTTAGAAGGATCAAGCTTCAGAAACTTTAATTGCTCTTCAGATCTTTTCTGAACGAACAGTTCAATAGCAAGGAGGACAATCTTGCCAGAAGAAATTAAGTTTCATTCAACGTATCAAGTGCAATTCATTCTCCTGTTCTCTTTCTGCGACATTCATTTAACAAAAGTACATTATAAATGAGAAGGGCGGGAACTCTAACGTTTTCTACAATATTTACATTTTTGTATTATCGTATAGATCGTCCAAAGATATACGAGGCAGTATTCGATAAAGATGATTTCAAAATGGAACTTTAGAATAAATTTAAAATGTATTCTAAAGTAAAAAATGTATCGTTACGTTTTCATTGATATTAAAAGTTCTTCACTTCCTTTGAATCGGAAACATTTCTTCCAATCGACATTTTACTTAAATAATTTTCTATCGTAGGAAGTAAAAAGTTTTGTCTATGTAGTGTCGTAGGGGTCTGGGGATGTCGTGCGAATTATAAACAAGCGATTGCTGAGCATGTGTGTGGTGGGGCTAAGACAAAAGATATAATAAGACAAGGGGTTGCTAAGGGAGATAAACGAATTAACAGGAGTATGAGTTGAGAAGCCAGACAGTGCGAATTGCGTTGTCGGGATAGAGTTGTTAGCGTTGTTGAGAGAGAGCTGAATCTGTGGTGGCGAGAGTTGTTAATTAATTATTTAGTTGTCTTAATTATAATACGTTGTTGTTAGTTCGTGTTAAATAACCATTGTTTCCTGTTTAATTAACATCTGTTTAATCCATTTATTATAAAT
Source organism: Bombus vancouverensis nearcticus (assembly GCF_051014615.1). Taxonomy (NCBI): domain Eukaryota; kingdom Metazoa; phylum Arthropoda; class Insecta; order Hymenoptera; family Apidae; genus Bombus; species Bombus vancouverensis. Next base: position 8,880,732 of record NC_134913.1, on the reverse strand, counting down.
AAATTAATCATAATAATTTACGATACTACACTATTGTCTTTTATCTCTTATCTGTTAAGCTTCTAACAACGTGAAAGATAATTATCACAGTAGAGCTAGTGGAAAAACGTCCACAAAACAAGAATAACGACCAATCGAAAAACGTAGATAGAGTCGAGAATCTTTCTAAAACCTCTGACTCGTATCTCGGAAAGAAGTATCTTTCTAAAGACATTCGGTATTTGAGTGTACTGGACCAAAACGAAGTTTGTTAATTCGCCAGGCTGTTCTCTGGCAGAGTTTCGAGTAATTCAGGTTATCTCACGATAGTCGATGGCACTTTGAGAAAAGCCATTCATACAGAATTCCTATTGGATTCGAATTAATCGATTTCGCTCGTCATCCTCGCTCTCTCATCCAATTCGAACAAGAGGAAACGGATGAAAGAATTATTGGTTTTCTGATTCTTGAAAAATCGATGCTCGTTCTGCTCCAAGAACGTTTCGAGGGAGAGAGAGAAACCATTTGTTTCGGCATCAAATTTTATCGTCTGACAGTTATAATGAATTCCAACGAGATTTATCGTTCCGTGGATAGTGACCGTTAAACGCGAGCGCAAAAATATGCGAATGTTAATGTTTCCACGCGTCGGGAGAGACGCAGTATTTCGTAACATTTTTCAACCGGCAAACCGGTGCCACCTCGATCAACCTTTACGAGTGGTTGAATAACGTTAAGAGTAAAATATATCGCGTGCGTATAGAATACATTTCCGGTATGCTGGTCCATCGGGTGAAATGTCACGCATCACGTGGTCTAGAATCGCGGAGGGCGTCCGTAAATCTCGCTGTAAGCGATACATTCACGCGAGAATGTTCACTGTCATAAAACCAGACGATACTTGAAACTATTAATCATATTAGCTTTAAAAAACTTCGTAGTATTATGAATTATAAAAGAACACACACATGTGGTGATGATAAATTGTGAACTTCACGCTCGAACTTCGCCAAGATGTATATGTATGTATGTATATTTGCTTAATCCTTTCCGAAAGAACATATTCAACGGAGCCCCAAGCTTTGTCACTTTGGTGAAATATATTTTCTATATGTCACAAGATATGTACATAATAAATTTCGTTTCTCACAAAGCAGCCACAGTGTTAATTTAATATTATCAGTCACTAATTAAGAACAGAAATAACGAAGATATAAATCTAAATTCTACATTCATTAAACATATCACTGACATTTATACAAAAAACACGTCATTGATATAAAATACGTTGAAATTGAATCGTTTCGTAGGTTTCGTGAAAGACAAAAAACGCGCGTGCTCTCGGTTGCTTCGATTAACATGGAAAACGCGTGAGCGTGCTTTCGCCCATTTTTAAGCATTCCTTGGTTAACCCGACCCATCCGTTAGGATAATGATTTCAAAACGGACATAATGACATTCCGGTCGTGCCGACTTTTACTGACAATAGATCCTCCGGAGAACAGTAACGGCCCTAAAGTACCTTGAGCACGTACGATTCACAGTTCACCGTTTCGTGTTCTCCTCGTGTACCCATTCCCCTTTGTCGTCGATTAATCGGCTTGAATGATCGATACAATAGATATGGAAATGAACAGATGTAGAAGAAGTTAACTAGAATAATACGCATCTGTGGCCTGCAAGTGAATTTCCTTAGGGTCTTTTGAGGATCAACATAATTGTATCTATGACCACTCTGCTTGATTAACCCTCTGACCATGGTAGGATTGGTAGTGTGCTGTCATTATATGGAACAGTTAACATATGAATCTGCACTTTTTTGTAAACAGAGCACAGCGATATGCAATTCGCTTATCTTTTATTCGTATCATTTGAAAATTGGTAAGTTGATAGTGAAATTAAATAACCACTCGTCGACTTTTATACCGTTTTTATTGCCTAAACAGTTACTGCATAATAATAGAATTGAGCTTATTTTAGAAAGTGAAGTGTTTCATTTTTGTTTCGCTAATTGTAAGCTAATTTACGTTGTACACTACGAGAAAAGGTAAGAACGCGAAAGCGGACTTTTTCTTAAAAATTTGACGATGTCAAATGGCTCTGCGGAGTTTGGCAAATTCTTTTCGCAACTCAAATCACCATGAATATGCTTAATTCATGTATTCAGCATGTGCGTAGCAGAGACCTTTTAAAAGATTCGTATACCTATTAAGATAACTATCAAGAAAAGAAACAAAAATGTAAAGAGAGGTTTTAGAAGAGAGATTTCAACGACTGATAACGCAAATGCGATAATTATGAATGAATTAAGATAAAACCGGTTAATGTTATCATTTTACTGAATTAGTTATTTATATATATAAATGTTAAATATCTATGCATAGCTATAACTGAGTCAATAAACCGATAATTTTTAGCAGAAAACGTTCGAACATTTCGTCTGAATATATATAGGGATAATTATATATATATATATCTACATCGAATTCAAATGAAGTGAACGAACGTTTTCTGCTCAAAGTTGTCGGTTTATTGACTCAGTTATAGGTACATATAAATATTTAAAATTTACGAGTTAATATATTAACATCAATTTCAATTACGATTTAATCGATCAAATAAGATATTAAATGCAACTATCTTTCGTTCAACGTAAAAACAGGTTTATTCCATGCATACACATAAATTCCACCAATCATTGGGATCTAAAATACATGCATCCATATTTCATACTTCTGAAAAGGAATTTCGTCTTTACATTTCTAGTACACGATAAGCACGTATCTATTAACTAATTGAATCATTTGACGATAATTATTCTACTATTTAAAAGCCATAAAATGTTCCCGTAAAATATGTACATACATATAATCACTTATGATTCGACAGATTGACGTTGTAACATCTTCTGAAAACAGTTTCTCGATGGGGTGAAACGAATATATTCCTGGGAATTAACCTCTTGGTTCGTCGAAGAGAGGAAAATCGTACGGTAAAAGGCGTAGCACGCATACAAATGAAGAATAAATTAACGGGAATTGAACGAATAAATATGAAACTTGTGGAACGACGTCAGCGTAATTTCCAGCTGGTTCATACCGTGTAATTCAAACAGTTCGACGTAACGTTACTTTGATCTCGCGCGAGATGTTTGCTTTGAATAAGTAATTAAACGATGGACGATCGTTGACCGATAAATTGTTCATTACGACGGATTGGCTGGGACAGTGATGGTGCCACATTACTCGTTAAAAGTCAGCCGAAGGTTCATTAACACGCTTCCTCCGGTGACATTTTATCGAAGTGACTCGGTTGGAAATGGAATTTCCGCGGTCGTGATGGCCGTTGATGCAATCTCTGTCTGCCACAAATCTAATCGGATGTACCGGAACCGTCGCTCGGTAGACTTTAATTTAGATTTGTCTTTCTCGGAGATCGGTGTCACGTCATGTGACCCCTGATGACATTCAATTCGGAGAACGTTCTATCTTCTATGGATGGAAGAAGCATTACAAGTCAACCGATTGTCGCTAGATGTTAAAAGGTATTACGACATTATCGATTCGATATTGCAGTCCGATATTACAAACCACCGTTTTCCTGCATTCTTTCCATGTATTTCCGTATCTTCTCTATGTCTTTTTATCTATCCCCATGTTTTTACTCTACCATAATATCTACCTGGTATTTGTTTCGCGTTTTATAAACAGAAGCATGGGATACCCATATCGTTTACTTCTGTTTCTATGAAATTTCAATAAGAATGCAAGTTTATACAAAGGTACGATAATTCCAAAATAACCTCATAATACTAATCTTTCTTCTTCGATAGAAGTATCAAATATCATTTAATTATATACAGTTGCTTAGAAAAATCATCGTACGTAAAATAAATGCATCATTTACAGCCATTTTTTCCTTCTTTGATGTAGTTGTGTGATAAAATTTAATCGGAATCTTTTGTACAAATGTACTGAAAGATAAATTGCCATGAAAAGTTTTTCTTTAGAAATGGTTCGAGAATTCCTGTAGTCAAAGGAACAAAGTATATCGTGTAATCGAGAAGAAACGTGATTACACATCGAATTTGCTAGTATGTTATGTATAGTGTAATTCTCCCGGTAGGCTAATTATTAAGATTTTCTAATCGCGAGAACGTGACATTGGCACAGAGCACGGAGCTGGCGCGCCGGTTAACGAGTCAGCGCCATTCCAAGTGTTAACACGTAGGCCCACGCTGTTAACAATAGGCTAACTGTAACCACGAAGAAGGTTTCCACGATTCTTCGTGCTTTTCAGCCACGTATGTACTTACATACTCGAGCATACTTCACGACACGTCGCGTTTCTCCTCATTCCATTCCCTCACGAATCACCTGGTTTCCAGAAGATTTATTTTTTTTTTTTTTGCTTATGTTCTTTGTTTCCTTTCCATGTTGTATTGATACAATATATTGTATTACAGTATGAAACATATACATAATCGCAGACTGCGGATTTTTATGCGTCCGTAGGAAATTTAGAAGTTCGAAAATGCACACACTACGTAAATGAAATATCCAAAGTATAATATTTTATATGATCAAACTGCAGATTTCTGTGCAAATTTATATTTTTCAGACTATACCTGTATAATTAAAAAAATAGAAAATTTTTGTACTTATCAAGTACCATAGGAAACACTATACTTTAGATATTTTACATATTTTTTTCATATTATGTGCATTCTCTGCAATTTTGCATTTTCAAATGATCTATAAATGCATAAAATCCCGCAATGTAGTTACGATATTTAATAGACGAAACAAATTTCAGCCTTACTTCCATAAAAATATGAATTTATATAAATATCCACACTCTGATATTCAGTATGCTTTCCTTCAATGAGATTTCAACAGAGCCTTTCTCAGAGAAAAGAATTCTCCTTCCTCCTGTCGCGGACGAACGAATCGAAACGAAGACGAAACTCAATGTCCATCGCGATCCATCCATCTTCAATCGGGTGTCTCAATCCACTGAGGTTTCTCTGGAGGTTTCATCTCACGGCTGTCAAAACTGCAGGGCAATAAGTCTCTGAAAATCACGGCAACCGTGGCGATCTCCAGCTTCCAGCCATTCGTCTTTCACTCACGGACCAGCCACGGTTGCCCGTGCTCATTGTGTGCAAATAACGACAAACCACTTGTTTCTTGGGTCGTGTCGCGGCGGTTCTATCGACTCTCGTGGCGGATCGTGCCTCTCGTTAACAGTTCCTTCCGATTTGGTGCTTCTATTAAGCGGAACTCGCAAGAGGGACAACGCCGCGCGTCAGGTCGCTCGTTCGGCTATCCCTTTTGTTGTCATCGATTTATTGCCGGGCAGTTGCCTCCTTCAATTTGTCTTTCGCACCGCGATTCGATGCATCGTCGAAGATAATGATGACGTTGTCAGACCAAACGATGATTCTTCGAGTTGTCTTTCCTCGCGATGAGGATTGTTATTATTTTTCGAAATAACAGTTTAATAAGAAGATCGAACACTGCCAGTCAAAAGTTTCCAATCGCTTTCATAATCGTTGCTTGAGTTTGAATGATATCATAATTCTAATATCGTTGAATAACATTTTGTTCCTGTTTGTGTTTCTGGGAAATGTGACCGCTAGTTGCCAAATGTTGCTTCAATGTGAACGAAGTGTTTGTACAAGTTGCTCTTTGTTGGAAATGTTCTCGAATACACAACAACAAGAGGCGACAAAGAGTTGCTCGATTGCAGCTTCAGTGGAGACAAACTTTTATAATCAGAAAATTAAAGGTCAGTGTCTTCGTCGATAAGTAAATAAATAATGAGGAGAAATTTTTCTTAAATAATGATTCAGACGTTAAAAAAAGAGCGATATATGTAAATAATGATTAAGTTGTTAAAATCCCCGATATTTCATTCGATATTCCAGTGAACGATTTATGCTGCATCTAAAATTAATCGCTGAGAAACCTTCGAACAGGTTACTCCATTCCCACACATCTTGCGAAACATGTAACATCATTTATTTTGAACGAGAATGATCAGTAAAAAGTAAGGAACATATCCTCCGAATAAGGATGTCCTGTCAGAGAAGTATCTGCTTCGTCCGAATAACTTAATCGATCCGAATTCCATTTTCTCACACGCGATTCTGCTGCAGAGAGCGGCTCTCAGGAGACCCAGAGCGGCGGTCTGTCGCTTCCGGTTTTGAGTCACCGGTGTAAAGCTTCGAAACCTGTCGCACTCGTTAACTCTTCGTGTCGTGAAACAGGTAGTCGATTCGCGAATAAAAACATCGAGAAATCAACCATCAAAGGAAGAAAAGGAATATGAAATCGAGAAAAACGGAGAGAAAGTGAATATCAGGAATGGACGATGGTAAGAATTCCCTTGAAACCCGACACGAGCCGCGTGGAAACAAATCGAAAAAGAAGAATCTGAAGAAATTGGTCAGAGACCAAATACCGAATGCCAAGGGCTTATTTAGCAATTCTTGAGAGGATAACAAGGTTCCATCGGAAAAAGTGAACGAGCAATGAGGAACAAAGGAGAACCAGAATTATTATCAGGAAAGAAAAGAAGAAGAATTGAAAGAAATTCGTCGGAGACAAAATGCCGGATACCAACGAGTCATTCAGTAATTTTTTAAAACAAACGGAGAAGGACAAAATCGAGAGAAGATCGTTATTAGACGGAGAAGAACTTGGACAAATTCCTCAGACACAAAAGATTTGTTTAAAAATTTTCGAGGGCGTAAACAGCATGATTCAGTCGGAATCATTCCAAACGAAGAAGAAGAAGAAGAAGAAGAAGAAGATCAGAAACTAAATATCAAATATCACCAATTCACATAATAAATTTCAAGAGGAAAGTGATTCAATCGAAGAAAGCCAGCGAATGACGCAGAGAAGGACCAGAACAAGTAAGAATCATCACCCCAAGAAAAAGCTTCTGGACAGGGCACTATACGTACCCGCAGGATCTTTGATCCACGGTGACGCGGTATAAATAGAAACCCGCTGCCTCTACAAGCCGAACCACTCTCCCTCTCTCCATCTTCCACCCTTTTCTTTGCTCATCTTTCTCCTCTTATTTCTCTTCTTCTTCTTCTTCTTCTTCTTCATCGTCCTCGTCCTCGGCGGTCGTTGTGGTCTTATTCATCTTTCCCCGCATCGTCTTCCACATTCCTCGCCTTTCTCTTGGTCTTCTGCTCTCTTCATCTTCCCCACCCTTTTACCAACTGCCTCTTTCTTCTTCATTTCCCACTTGTTCCTCCTGTTCTCCAGGTCCTTCGTCCACGTTGCTCGTCCTCTTCGCGCTTAGGGTTCTTCTTACGCGCGAGCGCAGCACCCGAGTCTCTCCCCGTCGACCGACTCGAGCTAACCTGTTATTTCAGGACTGCGAATCGCCGGCAGTTTTTGCGGGTCTCCCGCCCCACGGCACTATAAATATCGAAGTTCCTTTTGCCCGTGGCTTCTCGTCCGCGTCGCTCGCCCATCCGCCAACCGGGCCTTGCTTGCTCCTCGCGATATAGGATCGAATATAGTCGATGGAAGCGACATTATGGGTTCCTGAAATTGGTTAGGCGTTGGGGTTTATTGTGCAGAGCTGAAAAGAAGTCTCCTGAGAGAATTACGGATCTATAATAACTGGTCGCTTGTGATCTATGGTCTCGTGTAGAACTTTCGGTTGAAATCGAAGCCCCTCCATTTCCTTTCATTGATACGATTGTCTTACATTGTAAAAGACTCTGCTACCTTTTGTTCCTAATTCTTTCCGCTTTTCTCTTTTCAGAACAGTTTGAGTTTCGTTCAAAACGTATGTATGATGATTGTACGATAATTCTCAACACATTTTCTGTTGGAATACATTAAAAAATATTTAATATAGCATACAGTTTGAGAAACGGGTTCTACAAACAAGTAATTTCATAGAGAGGATATAAAGATAAATCTGTAACAAACTGTCGATAAGACAAACTTCTTAACGTGTCATATTAAACCCTCCAATTCAAATATCATAGAAACATTTCTCATGCACCGGAAGACGTGCGTCTCTGAACTGTGTCTGAATGCGACTATATCAATCGTTGTCGACGTTCAATATTTTAATTTATGATCTCGCATAATCGTTTCCACCTACTATGCGACTCCTTCTTTTCAGAAGAATGGTGAAGCTGCCTGTTCGTAGCATCTGTCACGCGACGAACCTTTCACAATTAGACAGGATCGCCAGCGCCACGTACGTCTTCTTCCTTGGCTATAAACACGCGGCAGCCCGATGAAAAGTCAGAAGCGACGCGCGGACCAAGCGCCTCCTCCTGTTCCTTTTCAAGCTCGGATCGTCTCGTCCGTGCAGTATTCCTAGAAGATTAGCTCAATTTGCCGCGAACAATCGCGTTTTGATAGGAGTTGGACGTCGTTGTCGGACCGTTCATCGAACTAAGGCGGCCGAGAAGTGGTCCTTTGAACAATGCTCGACTCTGTTCCTTCGGATGGTTACTGTTGATAGGTGTGACGACCAGTATGGGATTTTACAAAAAGGAATTGATTGTTGGTTTTATGGATGGATTGTCCAGCGTTGAGATGCGTTAAGAGGGATTGGCGAATTGATCGGTTATTACTGAGGAATTTTAGGGTTGGTAGTATCTGCTGTTCGAAGCCTTAAGCTTTAGGATGTATACAATAAACTGACGGATGGAAAAATTAACAACTGGAAAATGAACAGAAATAATTTGTCTGTTTTTTTAATACAAAGACATTTTACAGTTAATGGTATAATGGTTCGATGTGTTCACCATCCTTACCGATGATGGCAATTTTTAGAATTAGTGACTACGCGGCGAGACATGTATCTTTATGGTGTGACTATCAATAAGTGAAAGGAAATTTGCATAACGAGAAATTAGTGTCGTGCGTAACATCCTTTCGCGAAGAATAAATTCTTTTAGTTTCATTTTCGATAGGTATTTTTCTCGCTATTTCTAAATCTTTGCAATCTCCTGATTTGCACGAAACATTCAAGCAACGGTTCTTTATTATTATTATTAGTCTATTTATTTATTTAAGGCCGTGTCGATCTTACGCTCATTAGTGATAATTACCATTAAACGATAACACATTGCACACAATATATGATATAAATACATAGCGTATTATACACATTATACATAATATAATATATATCATACATAATATGTATTACACATATCATAGTATATAAATATACTATACACAATATAACTAAATACATCGATACAGCAGTATACATGAAACATACTCGCACAAATATAGCGAACTCAATTTATAATATTACAACTTATCGTACTATAGGTATCTTTGCGAAAGTATATGTATTTTTACATAATGTTTCATTGAGAGTTACATAAAACTCAGGTGGGACATTAGATTTGGTTCTATTTTGCAAAACATTTCTGTAACTTATATAATGCAATTACGATGATTGTGCGTTTTTGGATCATCGTCGATCAGTTAGTGCGAGTGTGTTACATTGCGCTCAATTTTCGGTTTCGTGGGTCATCTGATCTCTTCTATTGAAAAGTATATTACAAAAAAAGGTGTATTCTGTTAAAAAGTATATTAGATCCAGGCAGATGTTTCAAAAGATCATTTTCTCTATTTCTTAATCATTGTTTCAAATCAATTTGAAAATCTTCAGGAAAAATAGTGATTTAAATAATTTTAATTTCAGTTTGTGAACTTCTTCAATAATTTGTTGTATCAGCGGATGCTATATATCTTCAGCTTTAATATACAAAAGGAAAGGCTCCGAATCATCAGTTCTTTATTGAAGCGGCATTCCTCGAAATCGTGGTAACAGACGGTCGAAGTAACCGTAGATCGGTTTTCCGTTGGTCATCGCGTTCGTGACCTCGCGGCGAAACACGATTGCCAATAATGAGCGTTGCAATTATTTTAATGTCGCGCTATAGGCTACATAAATATTGACTAAAACGACAATTATTCGCGGCGGTTTTGCCGGCTTGCTTGGAGCGGCGGAACAACGCAAAACGAGCAGTGGCAAGAGCACGGCTAACGGTCACGCCGTTGTATGTGCGTGGCTGATTAATAAATCCACTTAACGGGGATTTATTTAGTCAGATAAACATCGTGTGCACCGCTGCTTTATCGTAATTAAATTTATACGCTGGCTACTGATCGAGAAATTGTTCATTCTCTGAATCTTAATTAACAACGAGATGGTGCGTGTTCGTTGAAACAGAGTCATCCATGGGAAACGTTGCATTGCCAAACCACTGCACGACGATCGGCCAACGTTCGAAATATTTTGATAATTTTACGATCGATTTACTTTCGATTGTTAAGCTTGAATGAAATTAAGAGAAATTAAATAGCAATAGAAATTGAATTTTTATGGGTATTGGAAAAGATACAGGAAACTTGGATGGTAAGTTCACATGGAATAAATTATATTTCAGATAAAATGTAATTATAGATTTTAATCTTGTAGCCATGTATGAAATCGCACGCAGGTTATATACATATATTCCAATATTATTCATCCATAGGAATACTTGCGCCGTAAATACCTCGTAAAATAACCAGCCAGAGGATTAACAGAATTTATCGCTGATATAATGTTGGTATGAGAGTTTTATTATGCACGTAAAACCTGCAAAATATATAGAATTAGTTATTCTTTCCTTTTTTCTTATAATCTTTGACAAAAGTTGTTAGTGTATGTACTCAAACGTGACAAACATTTAAACTGTTGTCAATACTTTTGGGAAGTATCATGACTTCAAGTAACCCTGATATGTATTCCTATAGTCTTCCCAAAAAGATAAGTTTCGAAGACAACTTCATTTGCAAAGATACACGAAACTTGGATTACAGGTTTATATAGAACAACCTCTATTTCAAACAAAATATAAAAGAGGAAATTGTTGAGAATACTGTATCGTCAAATATATCGTTTACACAAATGGAATCTCGCCTATGTTCGAAATATTCCATTTCAAATTTCATTCCGTGGATCATCGCCTTCCCGAAGTGAAGCTGTAGTTCGACGAGGACACGATCCCGAGGATAGCCCCTTTTATCGGTGCACAAGAATTCGAGTTTGTCGCACGAGGAAAGCACGTCTTTCGTCATTGGTATTCCACGAGCACCTCTCTGAGTAGCTCTGATTCTAGACGTAATTCACGGAATTCTCGTTTCGGACAGACCAGGAATCCCTATATTCTGGCACGCGGGACGCATTCCCGATGAGCTCCAACCGTGTCGACGAAAATTTCGTGGAACGCGCGGTAGGATTTTCCGAACCCGCCCGCTTCGATCCCAAAAATCGAGTAGCGATACGAAAGGGAAATTTACGAACCCTTAAACGGAAACTGGAATTAGGAACCGGTCCGTTCTTCTCTAGAAGAAAATGTACGATAACTTATAGATCTACAAATAAAGAAACGGACAAAAATTTAAAGAAATAATATCTGTCATCGTATCACAAAACTTTATAATAATAATATAATTATAATAATTAATATATAATTTACAACATTTATCCCTTAATTGTTACGCCGAAATGGAAATATAATAATTCAGAGATATCTCAAGGAAAAACTGAAATCTTATCTTATAGGTTACAATTAGAAGGCTTAATCTAAGTGTAGTTTCGTAAGATTCTGAGATATTTCAGGAGCTTACAGTAGCAATTGACTGTTAATAATTCCTTCATCTAAATATGACAAACATTAGCTACTCGACCATACATAGTAATCATTACTGATTTAATCTCAATGCATTCACACATACTCGAGTCCTTTTGTGAATCTAAGCAAACGACGCGTAATTCAACGTTTCATAATATTTTATATTAATACTTGGTTCCATGGTAGTGTCATTCAATTCATACATCAATTGTAACAATAAACATGATTCAAGGATCGATCGGAGTATCGACATCGTTACCCTTAGCGCGTCCCGATCGTAGAGAATTTACAAGCCGGTTGACCGTCTTCATTCGAGGCGGCGCATGCCTCGTTAATCCAGCTGTACACACGCCGACTTGTAGGTATATTATCGTGGTAAATGGATCGGCGTACAAGACTCTCTTCTGGGTGAACTACCGTCACGTGACGGGGGATAAAATCGGATGATAGGCGGTGAGCTGTAGTCGGTATGCTTTTCCCATCGACGATGTTATCTGCACTCTCTGACTGTACACCAAGACAAAGAGACCTGATTAATCCCCAGTTTGACCCACGTGCCGGCCGGATGCGGCGTAACCGGGATGCAGGCTAACGGTTTCGACGATCCGCGCCGCTCAGAGAGCCACGACGAACACCGGGCGCCGCGCAACATTTCGATTCGGTTTGCTTGGAAGTTTCTCCGTCCGATCCAAGGAGAAATTGATACCTTGGAGAACGAGCCGGAGAATCGCGTTAAGGAAGATTTACGCGAGTGCATATGGAGAAAAAACGAGTTTGAAATGTTGGTACAGTGACGGTAGGTTGCGGAAGAGGTCCAAATGATCGTTTTCGTGGACGTACCTTGGCATTTTCAGACGAATTGAGATAAGTAATTGTGGTCAGTTTCTTGGTAACAGGAGGTAAAAGCTGTTTATAATTTCATCTTTTGGTCACTAACGTAGGGCTATAAAGATACTAATTGTAAAGAAAAATACAACCGATATAAATCATTGGTAGAATATTCATGTCTCACAGCTAGAATTTGAACGTATTCTATTCTAAGTTATGTATCGTTCCACTAATTGTACATTTTGAAATTAAAAATATTTAATACTTAAAAAGTTGAAATATGTTTAACCAACGATGAAACGTTTAATCTCTGCCATAAATCAAATATATCTATACAGTCCTACTATTTTAACTCAAGTTTGTTTAAGCAATGCATATTAACGTCTAATATAATTATCCATTCGTACAAAAACGTCAATTTTATGGAACTAATCGATATATTACATTTTATCTTTAAACATTACATCGTTAAAACTATCTACACCTTAAATTTACAACCTGTAGTAAATGAAATTACGACTGACATATATTCACGAAAAACTCAAACTATCCTTTCCCTCTCAATTTCTCGAAATCTTCCGTAAGATAGCAAGATTTATTCTCGTTTCGACAAATTTCCCGATTGTAAGTTAACATTATTGGCATTTTAATGCGCGGTTCGAAGTTTACCGCCGGCTAGATAGATTTACATATCGTGCAGAACAACAACCGTTGGTTTTCCACGTTGCGGAAGGCGCGAAGAAAGATTCGATTTGACGCGGCGTCAGCTGACAGCGTATTCTTACAGTCTTGAAACACTGCAATTTTCCCCGCAACGCTTATTTAATATGGTCCATGAAAGTCTATTGAATAGCTGGACGGTTGTTGCGGTTTAAAAGCTAGACGCCACGGTTTAATTGAAGTAAATCATTAGAATCAGCTGGGATAAAGAGCGATCCAGTATTTTTCCAAGTTTCCTTCATCGACTTTTCGACGATCGTACGGACGCGTCGATCGATAATGATACGTAATTAATACTCGCGATGAGTGGAAATTAAGAAAGTGATTGTAAAGAGGCGCAACGTGTGTCGATTGTTTTTTTCTTACTTCACCGAACCTTTTTTTACGATTGCTGCGGAGCATGTTATTAGAAGCAGTTATTGGCAAACGTACGATAATTGTATGGTGTGCGTTCGCGCTACGACGGCGATGACTCCGCGATGAAAATTCTTCTCTGGCCTTTAAGCATTTTTGCGCCATTTCCACGTTTGCGCTTTAAAAGATTTTTTTAAAAGTTAGAATAACTGTATGCGATCTTAACGATATCGGCTATCGAAGGAACGATAAGTAAAGAGATACAAGTAACAAGATACTTTTGTATTCTTAACGATTACGAGAATCATATTTTCCGAAATATCGTTGTGCAAACCGGATAAATTGCCGCTTGCACAAGTTTATATTATACTGTATTAATATCTGTATTTTATGTGAAATTCTTTATATTTGTTTATGTTTTAACGTACACGTCCGGTCGTGTGCACTTCCGACTGCGGATGTGATAAATGATCAATGTATTCATGAACACGTTTCCCACGGAAAATTCCCATATGAAAAATGACCAAAGGGCGCCCCTATATCTCTCAAAAACGCTCAATCACGCCGTCAAAAAGGATCTAGTCGAAGACCTTCCTGAAACCCACATCGTGTCATATAAACCAACAAAAGCCAACATCAACCTACCAAGTTCTCCTCCCATTAACCATCGGCTTCGCTACGGTCCACAGTCTAAACAAGCGAATAATAAATTAACTCCATAAAACATCCGGCGCGGCCGTGAACGTGACAACCTTCCAGCCCTCCGCATCTAGGACGTGTCTCGCCGCTCCCCGGCTCGATAACACTTGCTCCAATGATCCAGATCCATTTACCTAGTTTCCTGGAAACATTGTCGGACCGATGCACGTATATACGCAACAATAACGATGTCCAACGACAACGAGGACAGGTATATGGTTGACAAGGCTCGGCCGTGGCCTCTGTACGCCTTTAAAACGCTAGCCTGGTCTATCAGGCGGCCGTGTACCGCTGGCACGCGCTTACCTAGTCCATAACGCTTCAAAAAAAGAAACCGCTAGACCGGTGGCCCCCTATCTAACTGGTACATCATTTTCGAACGGACCGTTCGCCAGATTCCACGCAAGATTACCGTCTGACCGAACAAACCGAGCGAGTAAGCTGGCAAGGTTGAACCGGCGCGCGTGGCGTACATTCTGCCTGCTCGCTCTATTCCAGTGCAGCGTGTCACCCGCACTTCCGGTTACGCTCTCCGTGCCGCATGTACGCTTCTAACCTCGAACGCGGCGCTCTCACGGTCAAGGTCAGCCCCTAGCTAAGCCGAGGGGACGATAATTGTCCGTCGAGGCTTGACGCGTGGGTGTGGTCGGCTAGGGTTATCGAGCCGCGATGTTCCACTGTGGAAACCGGCTTCCATACATGGACGAACTTGGCAAATTTCAACGACTCTCCCCCTTTCGCTCGAGGGATCTCCACGCTGCTGGTGTTTTTGGCATGAACAGTGGTTTCGCTGGCGAATTGCGGCTATAAAGGATGAACGACAGTCCATTCGGGAATACGTTTCATGGGGAAGTGGATGAGGAAATTTCGGCGAGGAAGCTTGTGGACCCTCGAAATGGGGTGCGAAAGGATCGCGGTTGGCAATAGATGGTATTTAGGTTGTTTGGGTAATGGTGGAAATGGTTGTTTAGGCGGTTTCTTACTTGTAGGCAAGAGTACTTTTTCAAATTGCGTTACTTTGTCTATCAGCTGTGACTTCAATTTGAATTTTTTATACAATTTGATCGAATAAACTGGATCACAGTAGGAGGTAGATAAATTTAAGTCGACGATGAAGGCTCCGAAGCTTCGGTCTGAGATTCTCTTTTGTCGGATTGGAATAGCTGTGTCATTGTTGAGACGCTTCTGCAATTGACGGCAGAGATTGATAACTTTTACAAAGGTCGCTAGATTGTTCTAATTTTTCTGACATCGACAAAAGTATTAAAAATGTACATGAAATAAAATAATTCAAATTGATGTAGTTGCACGCGAAGTCTTACCTCAAGAAACGTATTGAAATCGAAAATTTACGCGACGAAACATTCGAAGGTAGATAATAATAAATTGTTTGATATTACGCATGCGACAGTGAAGATATTAGTGTTACCGCCATATGTCGGCTTCACATTCAGCTTACTACGCGGAATCAATTTTACACTACGAAAGGAAAAAAAAGAGAGGAATGGGGAACATTCAACGGCGAGTCCCGCAGGTTGAAAACCTGTTACTTAGTTATTTGTTACGATTGGAACAAATGCTTTAGTGAAGACATTTAGCGCCATATGCACGGTGTAAAGTCGAGGTCAGTTTATTGAAATCGATTTTATCTGACGACGCCGCGACGTTGCAATTGCAAATGAAAAAACCGCCGAATGGTATTACGGTAGGAAACCTGTTATCTTTGTGATGGCTCGTTGCAGTAAATTTCTTAGTCACCTAATAGGGGGCCGAGGAATACGCACAGGTTAGGAAATGTGAGCTTCGAAAATAGAGAATGTTACTTAACGCGCGTCGTTACTTTACAACTTTGAAGTTATTTAAGAACATTAACGTCGTATATATCGGAGATCGGTTTGTTTTGTTTGATCGTACCGAAAAAGAATGCAAGGAAACTGAATGAAAAATGATAAGACTTCTTCTTCTTCGTAAAATAAAATAAAACTTCTTGACACGATTAAATTAAGAAATAGATCCGTATAAGTAGTATCTAACTTCGATTAAATTTTCATTCATAGGTATATAAAACACACAGAAGCCACATCGATCGACTCCATTTTCTGACAATTCTATTTCTCTATCCTCATATCAGAATACGTAATTAATATCCTATTTTTTAGGAGCTGGATGATTATATGTATAGATGATGGTATTGTTAGGAAGAGGAGTTGGGGACTGATTGGTTATCTCTGACCCAATACAATCGTAAAGATAAATGTGGGTAATTACCAAAATCCATAATCGTCACATATACAAATAAGACAATATAGCAACTTACTTCCATTGTCTTTGTGCCGACCCGTTAGCTAATTTCTCATCTTCTATAATTGTATAATTTCGGCTCATATAGTTCATTTCACATAAATTAAAATATCTTTGTCGATATGTATATATTGTTAATTTTGTAGTGTCGGACATATCTTGCGCATTATAATAAATTTCTTCTCCTTTAATGTGATTGATAAATAACGATATGACCAGATTTAGTAAATGGAACTAGTTGAAACTTCGAAGAAACGGCATTCCATATGCACCAGCCTAATAGACTCAATAGCTGCTTATCGTTTCAAGTTCGTGGAAAAGAATATCTCCTATAGATTCGTCCCGATTTATATATAGGAACGCGAACGGTTGGTAGGGTCGCATGCAGGCGTGGTGGTTCAAGAGTCATCAGGTTCTGTTATCAAAACGCGCCGGTTATTTGGAATAAATTTCTAATTATGGGGTCAAACAGGTTTTACACGACCGTTCGTATAGGACGCGAAACCCTTCGCGGAACGCACAAAGCGATATAATTCCGTAAAACTGGAAGATAAGATAATTCGCGTAAAACCGTGTTTCACCGTTATTATTTCTTTTTTCGCCAATGTTCAACTGGAATGTCTGCTTTATACTATGGGGAAATTCCAGCGATACCACGTGAGAAAAGTGGCGTTCCATCGATGTCTCGTAATGGCGAATAAAATACGAACATTATTGTTCGGCGAAATGAACGAACCTATCTCCAATCTTCCCATTGCAGGTCTAACAATTTTCAATTATAAGTGAAAAAAAGATAAAGAAATAGAATTCTAAGAAGTTAATAATTTTAGACAATCTTACTTTCTACCTATATTTTGCCTTTACGTTTATTCGTAAATTTGCTTTACGTTTATTCTTATTGCTATAAAATTTTCAGATCCAGACACGATATAAAGGGACAGGTTCTCTCACAGATCTAAAATTGTAATCATCTATTTTCTATTAATATAACCTCCCATATTTTATAAATATAATTCTGTACATAAATTTCCACTGATTAGTAAAGCCAGTTCCACGGTCATATTAATCTCTTATTACCGTCAATTTTCAAGTCTTGTTGATTATCGCCGGAAGCTCGAGATCGACGTATCCGTTAATTATAAAATTCCCAACGAATCAGATAGCACGCCTATGCTGAACTCTCGTGCAAACTCCCACCCACGTGTCGATCCTTTCTAATCGAATTAATTTATCCATTTTCGCGTCGCGATAACAAACTTCCCCCTCGGCCGTGTTTCAGGGTTCAGAGCTCCGTATCGAACGATACTTTCATCTCCCCGTGTCCCTTGGTCCACGCGGCACGGATTAATCTCGTTACGAGGTATAATCCGATTCTTCTTCATCCTCGCCTCGATAACAGGTCGAACGAGGGCCCGACGAAATTGTTATCATTATCGTGGAAATTCCATCGCCGGCTTAGTTAATTGATTCTCGTCCCGAGGGAAAAGAAAGCATCCATCGGAGGCCGATCGTTCGTTCAAACGTATCAGAATTGAGATGGGGGCAGTAATAGAGTAGGCTAGGGTTGCTTACGACGTGATGGGAATAGATACTAATTTTTTGTATTGAAAGACTGCAATCTGATATTTCCGGGAACATTGATATTTTCTATTACGTAGCAGAAACTGAAATTGATGAACAATATTATTTTTGTATATTTATTCTTTAGTATATTTTTGCACTAAATGAACTTCTATAAAACATAGGAAATTTGAATTATGTTTTCTACCTGGGTCCTTCAATTGTTAGAAACTAATTTTATGTCTGGACCCCAAAGCCAGAGGGTATTGGGTGCATTATTTAAAAAAGAAAGACATTTTATATGTTTTTTGAATCATATTTTTCTCTCTTCCCAATGGTAAAATTTTTGCCATTCTGTGCCATTTATATCTTATCCCGAATTTTTGCAATTTTGATTTCCTTCAAAGTTTGAGAAATTTAAATTAAGTGAAACTTAGTACATTCTGGCTCTGGAATCCATATATAAATCCATTAAATGCTTTTTAATATTTTTATATTATTTCTGGATTGAAAAACACAATGTTACCCTGTCTGATGTATTTGATGAAATCGATGAATGTTTCGCTGCAAAAACTAATTCGTAGGAGTAAGAAATGCACGTTGCAGTGAAGAGAGTCTTCTTGAACAAATATCCCATTAGGATGCTGTGATATGCACCATTAACAAACACATGGTCCTAATTGCAGTTCTACGATTCACCAAATTCAACTTCGTTGGAATCTTCGCCCGACATATGGGCTTTCTGGAAACTTTCCTACAGAGACCCACTGTTCCGACATTTCCATGGAATCGTCGAACTTACGGCTTATCCTTAACTCCAAATTATATCTGATATCGTTATCTCAACTTAGATAGTCGAAACATATCGTTTAATTAAAACATATTTATATACTCATATTATACAACATCTTATAAATTTTGGAATTAGAGGAACATTTTTCTCATAAACTTTAAAATGTAGCGGATAATACGTTTTATCATGAAGGGTTGATCAATGTAAATTTTATTTATACTAACAGAAAATGTTGCCCTTTCTTAAAAATTCTTAGGGAAGTTAACGGAATTCTTAAAGTTAGAGAATTTAATACTTTAGAAGCTCCTCTGCATACAATTTTAATACACAATGAAGTAAAGCGAAAATGTAACGGAAGTCTTCCTTCAAAGGGAATTTGCAATCTAAGTAGATCGATTATTCAAGAACTCCTTTTCTTCCATATATCTTTTCAGAGATTATTTATTTTTTTTCGTACCGTTTAATTTTCTCTCATAATATTCCTTGTCCCATAGTGTCCCATAATATTTCTAATCCTATGCAGAAAGTACAGACCCATTGTCCCTTGCTATCAAGTTAGAGACCACGCAATTTCCGCGTTGAACTACCAACTTAGCTCGAAAATCTGTAAACCACCGTATCGTGCGAGTATCTATCTCGCAGCTCTCAAGTTCCACGTAAACAATTAATCGTAAATTCATTTTTCGAGCCATGAAACCGTGCCTCGAGCAATTTCGTTAAATTTAATTCGTTTTGCTCCGCTGGCGAATTCCCTTCGTTCGTTCACATCCCTAACCTGACGGCTTTTGATACAGTCTTATTCCCTCGAAACGTTTGGCCCACGTCAACGCGTACAGAGGTATCCTATTGTCTCCTTTTTTTCTTTATCTTTCCTACTTTCCGTGGGAAAACGAGCCACAGAAGAAAATCTCGTTCCCAGAATGTACAGTCGTAATTAGCTAATTATCAAATAGCGTATCTTTGAAATTTTGATACGATTTCACGATCCAGAAAATATGCTTGTATCGTTTTCATCCTTTTTTCTTTTTTCGAAGAACGTGTGCCTGTTGGAATTGGTACACACTGTTTGTATTGTCATGGCAGCTCTTTTATTTTACCATATGAGAAAGAGGGACTTTACGTATAGTTAGTCACAAAGGTCCCCGTACATCTTATTACAAGCCGATTTTTCCAGTGTAAAATACAAAGAATTTATTAAATATAATCGAGTACCATATAATCAGTTTTCTATACAGGGAAAAATTTGAGTATTACGGCATTGCAGGATGTAAAAATATGAAACATTACGGCCCCGTTTTTTCGTTTCGTATAGACAATTGCTAATTGATAATGATTCTAAATTCGAGATTAACTCTCTAGGCGCTGACTTCAGATTATTCCCAATTCCATTAAAACCGAATGAAAAGTATAAATGAGTGAACTTTGTTTCATAACTTGAACTAACTCCTTTTCAATTCCAAGAGTAAAAAAGCAAGTCTTGATCCTTTCATCGCTCGGAGAAATGTCCGAGAACGTTTGTGAGAGCGTTTTGTCGCGGCGGTAATCCGACAGTGCGTTGAGATAAAAAGCGAAGTTTGAAGAAGACAGAAAAAATGGACGGTCCAACGAGAGAGAAGCGGGCGGCAGCAGTTTTTACGGCACTTAGAGAGCCGACGCGGCTGCGTTTCGTACGAATTCAGGAGAAAAAAAAAAGAAAAGAAATCGTGGAAGGGTGTGCAACGAGGGACCTCCTCGGGGCCCCTTTGATCCTGGAAATTAGCTTACAGTTTATTGCATTTTTTACAGCGCCTTTCATCTCCAGGATCTCACGCGCGGCCGGCTAAAATTTCTCATCAATATGCAGGCAGATCGAGTAAGGAGAATAAAAAAATAAAATGAAAGGAAAGAAAAATGTGGAGTGGGTATGATCCACGGAAAGAGGAGGATCAGTTGTGAGCTGAAAGAAACGGCTAGCTTCGACCAGGGACAAAGGAATAAAAGAGATGGCGTGCGAGGATCGTGAATCCCTGCGGTGAAATCCTACGACTTATCAATCTAGGGGAGAGATGTTCTTATTGAATTACGTGTAGTAACGCCTTTAGAAAAAGTGAAAGAACTTGAAGCGTACCTGGGTGGTGTAATTATAGCAGACAATTTTTGGAGGGTTTATATTATTTGGAATTTTATATTGGCTGACGTAGTGTAGATATTGGATAATCTTTTATATGTATTAGATTGTCCGAAAAGTTCCTTTTGTTTTATGAGGAAATAATAGATGCACTGTATTTTTCCTTTTATATTATTTTATTAAATTGTATATGATCCACTTTGTTTTATTACTACAAAATGGATCATACATAATTCAATAAAATAATATAAAACAAAACATGTTATGCACTTACTAATTCCGTATAAAAAGTAAAAAACTTTCGGGACAACCTAATATAAATCTTTCAAATTTCGAGTTGCATAGGTTTGTATCATAAATATTATTCCTCCAACCTCACTGCACACACTGCATCAATATATCAATAATATTATACGTACGTCCACATTCAATGAGTTTTACAACCGTTCGTAGAACGCATCAGCTATTGTCATGAAATTAAATCAGCGTACAGTAAATAAATCCGAAGATACTGAAACGTGGAAAAGACACAGTTTTTCCTTGAACCGACTCTATTAACCCAATCATTAATTACACTCTACGATGGCTGTACATGTTCTACGATTATTGTTGTGAAAATCGTGGAAAGAAACCGCCGAGGGGTATAATTTCAATGGATTCGCAACGGACAATCCATCAACGGTATTTGTCGTCTCGCGAAATGACTGTTATAGCCTGAAGGCATGAAAGAACATGTGACAACTTACTTCTAACAGTTTACTTATGGTTACCAAGAAGTTTGCCGGAGTATCGGAATCTCTTAGACCGCTTAGAAGCTGAGTGAAGTGGAAAATGATTGGAACGGATACGTCGATTCGTCGTAAAACACGTAATATTTTTGCAACGTACTGGATATTTGCTGAGTACGTACTGGTATTTAGGTCTTTGTAATGTTTTATGTAACGTTTAATTATTCGCGCAGGGGCTTCATTATTCCTAGAATTCCAGATATATCTTGTAGTCTTTGTTGCTAGACGATTCCATGTAGGCAGATAATCGTAGGTCCCACGATAATTTTGTCGATATCACAGTTGTGGCCGATCTTCAAGTATAAATTTAAAAGTTTTAATCCTTTGAGATTTGAAGTTCGAACTTTTAATTCCAAAGCTTTATTACAAAATTTGGATTAATTCTCGTTTATATCGTAATCGTCTAGTTAGGTATACATATACATGCAGTGATATTAAAGATGTAACTCTATATGATATTTATAAAGATGAACGAAGAAAATCTATAGATCAAACGCAAATTACAATATGATCAAATAAGTCTATTAACCTCGTAACATTTGATGTACGAGATCTATTCAGATAAGTACTTAGGTAAAAAATATGACAGACTATAATTAAAAATTAAATTATATAGGATGTTTTTATTAGCATGGAAATTAAATGACTATATTGAATAATTACAAGATATAAATAGCATCTTATCCGCCTCAATTTGATATGATTATCATCTCCAAGATCAATTAATGTCCAAAGATCAATTAATCTAAGGTTACAAAATTACTATCTAATATTCTTACAAACGTCATTGATCGTCTGCATTATCCAACTTATATGACAATAAACAAACGCAGGAAGGCTACAAGTCTTGTTATTGTATCACTTAATATTTAGTACATTTTGAAATTCATCTAAAAATCTACCACGGTCTCACAAAGATTCCGTGTCACCACAATGTAACAAATCCGACCTTCAACCTCAGCATTGTTTGAGGCACAAAAAGAATATCGCACTACGGTTATTTGCATTAACAAATATCATGTGTATAATTTAACAATTAGAAAAATATCATTCTTCAAACATTGGAACAAACTTGAAACGTATTAATTAAAATATGATGGAAGATTCCACTGCACAAATTTATCAATACTCCCACGCAACAACACCAAGATGCTAAACATCCTGTCAGAAATACACAATCACTTAGCAACATTGTAGGAACCTTTCTTCGCTCTGGATGGGAGGTTGGGCATCGATTCACCGAGATATGCAGGCTTCATCGGCCCTGACCGTTCGCGCCCGAGAAGAGGATCCTTCTTGCGTTTAGTCATCCAGCCGGCGGCTATGCGCATCCTCGAAGGAAGAGGAAGAACACGAACCCGATGCAACAGCAGACGAAGAAGAAGAAGAAGAAAAGAAGCAGCGAAGATCGCAATCGGGCCGACAGGCCACGACATCGTCGACGAATCTCGACGGAACTCGAGCTCAAGCTAGCTCGCGACCGGTTGGTGATGTCACTCAATATTTCCGTTTTCGAAGAATACGAATGTCCCTGTGGATGACGTCAACGAGCTCTCACCCCCAGTGACGTTGTTGGAACATGTAGCCATCGTGTTTTTCTGTTTTCCACGAGCTTGTTTCGGCTTACAGGTAGCCGAGTAGTCGACTGCAATTAGCAGGGAGACGTTCAAGATCGTCCAAGATAAGGGAGTGCGTTTCGGGGAAATTTATGGGGCGGTTGGATGCTGGTAATTCCAGCAGGCGTGTATTAAAATGCTATACGTGCTGGGTGACGTAATTGTTCCTGAGACGCGGGTTTTAGTCGCCGATCAGGTTTGAGGAGTGTTTCTGGCTTGGGCGACGTGGCGGTTTAATGTGAGGCTTGATCAATCTCGTTGAAATATTAAACCTCTTCTAAGAAGTGATAAACTCGTCTTTTTGATCGTTGGATTTATGATCGGAAAACCAGGAGACTTTATGACGCAGTTTCTTATATTTTATATTTCATATTTTAATATCGTCATTGATTACATCATCAGTCATCCCCTATACATATTTTCTCCCATTGTCATCGATTACATCATTGATTTTCAATGTGATCCTTTCCATCTTTGAAACAATAGAATTGGGAAGAACAGGATACTTTATGTCACAGATTTTTATATTTTAACCTCGTCGTCGATTACGTCATCAATTATCCTGTATATTTCTCCTCTTATTGCCATCGACTATATCATTAGTCTTCAATACGATTCTCTTTGTTTCTCTAAACAGTAGAATCCTGATGATTTTTAGGCCCTTCCTTCTTCCACTAATTCTCCATTGAGAAAACAAAGTTGCCAATTTCAATTAGTCACAGTGCAGTCAGCAAGACGATAGGTACACGATGGCCGGACGCTTTCTTGTGAGATAACTTGCGAGTTGAACGACACAGAAGCGCGCCGGGACCGGATGTCGTCTCACTCCCTTTGTTTCCTCTTCGGTTGACGGGTCGAGGCGAAAGACAGGCGAGGACATTGCCTGCCGCGTAGCAATGCCAAGGCTCGTCATTGACATTAATGGAGCGTTTTCCACGCGAGAGGAAACACGGTGAAACACTCGGCATGATAGTAAGTGCGCGATCGCGTCACGTTGATCGCGATCGATCGAGTCATTTATAGTTGATCGGTTCATTCGCGCGTAAACAACGTTCCTTTTTTTAGCTCGGCACGTTTTTACACGGCATTGCACCTGTCTGCTTGACGCCTGATTAATTTCAGCGAGATATTTATTATGACGATATCTGGTTGGTGTCGATCATGCTGCGACAGAGATCAGAACGATCACATTGTGACAATGGTAAAAGTGAACGTGTTACGTGGCTGACTGGCGGAAATAAAAGAGGAGTTTGTAGGAGTTTGTATGTTAGAATATTATATGAAAATTAATTTGGAATAATTTTTTCGTATTAGATTTATGCTCTTGTTGATTTATTCTGGTTAGTTTTTGCCAGTGTTAGGTAGATACTTTATGCAAATGGGGGAATTATGGAAGTTTCTGAAATTACGGTTTCTGCTCGTTTATTTTCATTTGAAGCAAAAAGAAGGAAATATAAAGCCCAATAAAAACTATTACTCAAATTATAAAGGAAAAAACTTTTATCAGAATGGGCCATTTATTAATAATTTGCTATTTTAAGTTCGCTGTTTGAAAATTTTCCTAAACAATGTATTTCTTCTAGTTATATAGCTCTTTTTATTTAATAATGAGCCAATGTCGATGAAAACTCGTAGTACTATAAATAGAAATACGACAAAAACCCGATCGGAGTATTCGCTAGCAATCATTCCGAAGAATCTTCAATTTTGTTTCATGCTTGAATTATTTCTAGATAAGAAATAGTCGAGTTGCATACACCGAGCACGTCTTCATCACTCAGATAACACGAGTGTTTCATTTTGGCATTAAAATGCAGACACGTGTGGCAAAAACAATACGGTGGTATCTGTTGCATCGTTTGTCGGTGTTTCAATGATTATTTGCAATTGATGATATCATTGTTCAAATATTAGGATATTCTTGAACTAACTGAGAATATATCGCTTCTTGAAAGGATGGTGCGGACCGTAAAAATTCTTGCACGCTGAACAATGCAGGAAGGAGTTCTTATTTGGTTTTTTGTTCTTCGACTACATACGTGACCGATAGGTTCCATAATGAAAGTTCCAGCGAATTCTTTTATGTTGAACAGTTCTTAACGCAACTATGTTTCTACGTAAGAAGAAACTTGTGCATAAGAATCAATATTGGAATTGTAATTGTAGTCAGGACAATTCGTAGCGTTTCATAAAAATTGTATTGTATAATTTATAAATGTAGATTACAATTTTTAACAGAGTAAACTCCAGAAAAGTTGCTGTATCAATCGAACGGTAAATATATAATACCTTAGAAATATTTACTATTTATACTGTCATTGATCTCAAATTTTCATCAATTTTATAAACGTTTCATCGTCAAGATTAAATTCCCGATTCAACATCAAACTCAATCAAACACAAAATACTATAAATAAATAAAAGTCAGAGATATCAGACTTGGACATATCGCAGGAATCCTGGACATCCATGACATTACTTCTTAAGCAACCAGCAATCAATTACAAACGTATAGTGTACGTCATTCGCTTCGTTAGACCACTCTCAAATTACATAACGTCTAGTCTCGACCAATAAAAAAAAAACATGTTGCATATCCGCATCATCAATACAAGACCTCGCATCCTCCTAAACACAACGTACCTCACACTTCATCCTCACGTACACCCCCTCTATTAATCATAATCTAAATGCATACGCATCAAGCGCGCCGATAATTCAAGCCTCTATCGTGTAAGTCACGTTTGCTCCACCCCACAGTAAGATTCTAAAGAAACGAAAGAGGTTCGGAGAACGAAAATAAGAAGAAAGAAAAAAAGAGAAAATAAAGGGATTCTTTGTAAGAGAACTCGAAGCTTCCAATTATCTTCTATACCATGAGGCTCATAATACAAAGAATAACAAATGTGTACAATGGAAAATTCACTAATACAAGTGCCAATCGCTGATAATCTTTCAAGCGTATCTCATTTTCTGCTATTTCGAGTTCCGATATTTATAAACAACGAATAATACGAATATATAAAAGTGCTTCAATCTTAACGTTCTTCGTCCAAATCAACAAACTGTAACGTTACTGTATTTTCCACACCAAACCCCTTACTTCTTATTCAGTTCTCGAACATCTAAAAAAACCCTCACGATAGCAACAAAATATTTTCGTGAAACCATCATGATCAGATCTCGACGGTCCATAATCTATCAGCCATCGTACTGCTCGTAATCTCGTGTTAGTATTATCCGGCGTGATCCACTTTGAGTGGTAAGAATACTTGAAACGTGGTACTTGAATGAAAGGGCACCAAGAAGGTGTCGCGTGACGCGTCTACGACACACGCATCGCACTTACGATACGACGGACGACGTTGGTTCGCGATGATTCACGCGTGTATACGACGCAGGTGGAACGATAGGTGGAAGACACGCGGCTACGCGAGGACAGCCTAGAGGCGGCGAGGAGCGGATGCGGCGTCGATGACGATGCCGATGAGCACGACGACCGAGGTGGAAAGAGTCTAGGGTATCATCGCCTATAAATACTCGCGTAGCCTCGGGCAAGGACGTCGTTGGTTACGGAGGATGATCCTAGACGATCGTGGCTCACGACGACGGTGCTGACCTCCTCGAGTGGATCGACGCACGCCAATCGGACGCCGGCCCTCAGCTAATTAGTGTCTTCTCCTATACCAGAAGAGGGATATCTCGAGGCCTCTTGGTAATGAAGGGTATTACCCTGAGGATTTTAAAATCTCGATGTACGAACAGGCTGCGGCACGGTATTATCCGCGGATAATGAGTCCTGGAAAGTATCGTGTTATATCGCGAGTGAAAGAGCGGAAGGATCCGTGGTCGGCCTCGAGATTCAACCGTAGATCGAGGAGTAACGGGTCAATTCCGGCGATACGGTTTCCGTTGGTGATCGTGGAACGATGGGATCCTGAATGAGATAGATTTGTTTCTGTCGAGTAGATTTATTTGGCTACATGGATGTGGACCGGTTTGGTTTAATCTTTTTAGCCGTGGATGATTCTTAGAAATGTATAGATTTGCGTCATTCGTTTTAGACATTCGTCCATGAGTATTAGATTATTTACAGAAAATCAGATAGATCTAACAGATCATTAGGAACATATAAAAATCTCTGGGAATATTATTTTAGCTAGAACCTGGATATAAATCATTTTGCCTGAGTTTTTACTTTAGGCGACCATAAATTTTGTAGATATTCTCTTATATATATTGATTGTATTCGACAGTAGATGTCTAGACGATATTTTATTGGTTTTAAGTATATGTATATATTGTTCTTAATATATCATGTTCTTAATATATAATTATTATAAGAATTTATAATCAGCGTCTATCATACTATATCAGTACTTATATAGAATGAAAATTAATTGATTTGTATTATTTTTCAATTCCGTGATTAAAGAAATTTTCAAGTTGAGAAACGAGCTAGCTGAATGCTTAATAATTGGTTTAGTTTTTGAACGATGAACGTTAGATATAGATAATAGATTTGATAATAGATTTCCTTGGAATATGCATGCAAAGTACGTATTCCTTAGAATGCTAAACAAGTTGGAGTTGCTCTGGTAGAAATTGAAGCGTTGGAAAAGATCCAACAGAGAATCGAAAAGAGTTAATGAGATGGTCGTCAGATAGTTCTTGATGAATTGATTGCAGTGAAGTGTTTAACACGAGTAGCACGTATTCGCGATTGCGTGTGAATTTGTAAACTCCTTCCTAGTAGATTAAAGGAACAGATTAACTGAGTTTTGACGTAAATGATAGAGGATTGTTCAGTATTGAAATGCTTTTCGCATTCTTCTAAATTTTAATTGCAGTATGTAGCTAGCTTCTCACGATTTAAAAACAAAATAGTTTATCGTAATATAACAAACAATAAAGAAATCTCTGAGGTTTTCTTTCGTAACCTCAATATTAAAAAAAAAACATAATTTAATGATATGACTTGACTGCAAAGTGATTGCGAATAATATAGTGCGTTCATACCATTGGTCCTTAATCGAGTAAATAAACATTCCACGAACAGGGATTTTATCAAGAAGACCACAGAGAGAATCAATCGAGTCGAGGAACAACGTTACAAATAATCTACATTTCCGCATTTCATAAAAGACATCCTACCTGAATGGTATCAACGACTTAAGAACGATTCCACCAAGAACGTTAATTGTATGCTGTGCAATGTGCATGCTATGCAGATCCACGAAACATTTCCTTGGTCATGGATTGCACGTTTGATGCTTTTTACCGTAAATACCATTAAAGTAATTAAATGAAATCGCAGGATCGATAAATGAGGGGCGAAAAAATACGCGAGCCTGCACTCGGAATCGTCGAAGTAAATCTGTGAATTACTTAGAACGATTACTACCGTCGCTTATTATCGCTGACGTAACTCGTCGACTATGTTTTACTCGGCAACAACAACGCGAAGTTGCGAGCCTCACTTTCTACACGCCGATACGCTCTCTCACAGCAGGACGTCTCGGATCTTTTATTGCCACTGGATGATCGTTCCCGGTCGAACATAGATGCTAATTATTGCTATTCAAATGCGTTTGTGCTAACGACAGCCTATTGCCGCGATATCGTGAACATTACAGAAGATATTGGAAACGGTTATGTTTTGATTTTTGTATAATGTCCATGTAATACGGGTGTTTCCCAGTTTTTACTGTTAACTCGGTTAACACGCTTTATGGATAGTAGAATGAAATTTTAATAAAGAAAATTTTCTTTCATGAATTTATTAAATCTTTTTAATTATCTAGATATAGAATGAATGCGGAACATAGAAAATATTACGAACGTGCATAAAATTATTTATTATATACAAAATAAAACTAATTATTTAAACATGGAGAACATAGAAAGCAAAGGAAAATTTCTATTAACAATTTATTACAAACTTCTCAAGTATTTAAATTAAATTTTTGTTAGGAATATATGATAAATGTATATAAAGTAAAGGAAGAAATAGTTAGATTTAATGTGATTTAATATTAGCTTGAATTACACTTGAGGCTCTTCGTCTGTGATATCAAGTTACAGTTATGGCACGAATTATAATTTCGATTCAGAAAAAGAACTTCTCAATTCTTCGGATTGAATAGCAAATTATGATATTTCAATATTGTGTCATCTGAGAGTTACAATAGTGAATGCCTTGTTTAAAAAATTTCTTAAGGGAATAATAAATGAGTAAAGTAAAACATTTTATGTTGATATAAAATAGATAAAGTGAATAAATATTACGTACATCTATTGAATGAATTCAATAGCACGTCCAAGTTAGGTTTTTATTCATAGAGATAAGTAGAATTTTGAAATATGTATAAAAACTTACAGTTATATTTCCTTTATAATTTTTAATCTTTTTATTCTTAAATTTTAATCTTCAACATAACATTTTAATATAATGTTTAATCTTGTAACTATCTTCTCGTTCGAATAAAATTTCTTAACCTGTAATAGAATTGTACCTTTCGAAAATTTCTCATATCTTTTAGACCTAACAATCTACCTCGATATACATTAACCCGTTCAGATTTAAAAAAACGAGTCAAAGTTCAAATTTTTTCCTCGATACGATTACACAATGCAATACTCATTTTAAATCGATTAATAACCACAAAATCAGGCGAAGGCGTAAAATATTATTTCTCCGAAGACATAACTACTTGAAGCCTGTGATTAATTGTTATATAATTAACACTTTTATTGCTTTGATTGATTGACCAAAATCAGAAAGTTTCTGTAATGCGTCTGCCAACAAATTTTGGGTAGACCGTAATTTTATTACCTTGTGAGATGAAGCCCAAAAGCCCATTACGCCAACATAATACATAGATCATTTTAGTTTCTAAAATCTCACTTTATTAAAGAATTATCTCAGCCAGAAGAATTTTGTTAATATAATATATTACTGAAACTAAACATCACTTTGGTCAAATATTTTCAATAGTTGAACAATTTGCAAGAAGAATATTATTAATACCTAACTGAAGCTAAATGTCATATCTAAGAAATATAGGTTGAAATTACTTCAGTCAAATATTTCTTTGTTAATTCTCATAAATTATTGCTTGGTTGTAATTTCTCATATGAATGAAATTAATCAGAAACTAATTCTCGATTCATATCGACACTCTTAAATTCTCTCACAGAAAAAACGCAGAATGGCGTAAATTATTGTAGTATCGTAAAATCTATTTATTCTCAAAAGCTGTGAAATAGTAGAAAACGGATACAAATACCATTAAATCCCTTCGACCATCGGTCAAGCGTAATTGAGAAAAACGAACGGGAAGACGTTGAAGGAAGCTAAAGATCTATTAATCGATGACTGAGTTACAGGAAGGCAGTCGTTTATTGGCATAATCGATACCTTACCGGCCTAATAAATACATCCTTGAGAGACCTCGAGCTCGGTTCTTTCTTCGCTAAGCTTCTTCTTCCTCCCTGTCTCTGAAATCCATGACTCGAAAGAGAAAAATCCTATTGTGATACAACCATTGAATTCTGTTATTCTCGATTAGATGTTTGCTCATCCATGCGGCATCTCTGACACGTTGACTGCCACTTTGGTTTTAGGATAATTAAAATAAGATAAACTCCATGGACTAACAAATTTTCAACAATGTGAATCAGTTAGATGACGTCGTCGGGAAAAAGTGTACAAATATAATATAATATTTGATGTAGTATATTTCAATCTATTACGACTTCCAAGGCAAGCTACAAAAAATCCCCGTGGCGGTTACTATGTTAAATGTTCGGCCGCCGACCGTCTGGCGAAAATGTAATACCTAAGTGCGAAAAGAGGATGTCGAAACGGTTGGAAAGTCGCGATCAAGGTTTATGTACACTTGTCGAGGTTCAATGACGTTCATCTTCTTCTGTTAGAGAGTTTCATAGAAACGATACTTTAGACAGACTTGTCAAATTAGGAATTACCACTGTGATAATGATGGCGAGTTTTTATTGCTTCATGGGTGGGTACAATGTAAGCTAATAGAGTGAATGGTATAAGAAAACGAATGAAGGATTGCGGGTTAATTAGAGTGCAAAAACGAGATACAGCTACTTGATGGTGTAAGCCTAATCTGGTGGCTTTATTAGTAAATAGCTTTATTGGCATTATTCACTGAATGAATCGAGAACTAATGAAGAGAATGTTTTTGCTGTAATTTCTGTCCATTAACATATTCACTCATGATTGGATTTTCATTTTGTATAGATATTATATGCTAAAACATTATCTAAAATTTCTAATTTTTAATTTTGTATATGCGTTCAATAGATGGCTCTTCTGGTAGAAATATTAAAAATTGAACGACTTTTGAGAATTTTTCTCACTTAAGAAATTTGTTAATCGTTAACTGATTTTTGAATCTAATTGAATTTTCTCATTTAAAAATTTTCAATGGACCCATGAACCTATGAATGTATATCTTCGTTTAGAATATTCACACTTAAAAGTTGATAGCGCGGAATATATTGTAACTAAAATATCAAAATATCTGTGTAAATTGAAACATCTTCTAAGGCCAATAAGAATTCCATAGCTTCTTTTCACAGTTTTATTTATCATTTTCTCTTAAAACTCAATAGCGGAGAATACATTCTACGATATGAAAATATAAATTCAAACTTCTGTCGAAGCTTTCTTCGTTGGAAGGAGAATCTTCAACTTTCTTATTTCAAGCCCGCTTCCGACAGCTTCATTCCTCCACGCTCGTAGACGAAGGAATCTGATTCATCTGTTCCAACTTCGAGTGCGCTTTAATCTTCCACGTTCAACGTTCATCACAATGAAACCATCTAACATTGTACCTGAAAGTTAAATCTAATCGCAAGATTGTAAGGTTTTCCGTTACCAAAGTCTCTGCGAATCTCTCTCATCTCTACGTACAGTTGCACGCGATTCAAGAGTAGTACAAGTTGCACAACGCCACAACGGTGAAGATTAATGTCATCCACGACGCGAAATCTATTCATCTGACATTCTCTGCCTACAATGTTAGGGAGTTGCAATGTTGGAACACGAATAGTGTACGAAGTAGCGACTAGATTATAAGCTTCCTTCGTTACCAGGGACTAATCATGAGTATCCAACGATTTATCATTTTCCCACTAAAGAAGTTCTCACCCAATTAATCATTGACACATTAATTATAATTTGTTGACAATTTGTTGACGCGCTGTGTTGATTAAGATCACGAATTATTCTTGGTTAGGGATGAAGTTCCGCTTTTGCATTTTCCGTTACAGAAGAGGTTAATATTTGAACTTACGGATCATGGTAACGTACTTCTATAATAGACGTACGATACACGATTGATCTACGATCTTCTATAACATAGGATTATTATTGGAATCAAGTAATACAGCGAAAATTGTACTGTTAAGAATGATTAATGTTTTTATAATAGGAAATTATTTAAAATTAAATAATTAAAGTTCTGTCAATCAGACTTTTATAATAGATTTAATATTGAACCAATATTAAATATTGGAATTAAAATTAGTTTCATTAGCAAATATATTTCTATGATATGTAGGTCTGTAATATTTTTGTAAAATACGAGATTATTTAAAATTCGATATAGGAATTAATGTTAATTTTTTCTAATAGTTCTACAATATGAAATTAAATTCGAAATTAAATATATAAATTAAAACTACATCCTGTCAGATATCCGAAGAAAAGTTATAATAAACAATTTTCAGTAAAAGTAGGAATTTATATTCGTACAGATTACATACTTATCATAACAACCGATATTCATTCATGGCTCATTTTGAATTTTAGCACTAACGAAACGAAGTTCAACGGATTCTAAAAATAATGAGGTACGACCACGTGTATTCCGGTTACGCGTACAGTTTCATTCTATCTTTTCCCTTGGCAATGTTAACACCTCGAAGTTTTACAAACACGGCTAGTCGGATAGGATCCTAAAAACTAGCAGATGATTTTAAGTCAAATATTAGTTCGTTAACGTATCAACGACGGCTTTTTCCGCGATAAAGTTCGTTCACCTCTACATCCCCATACCATCAATTATAATCAGAATGTACATGAGCTGCCGCGGTTACACGTGTTTCATTTCGGTGAAAATGAAAACGTATGGACTTGGCAAATATTATTACGTACTGCTGCAGGCGGTGTAATAACAGACTGTACCGATAATTCTCAATGCACTCACCAGACAAGGGTGTTGATTTAATGAGGAAGACAAAAGTAATTGGTTATAGAAAAACGCGTTAAATAATTGATACAATTTGTTAGATATAATTTCCTTCGTTTACTGTTACATCATAAAGCATAGTAAACATATTGCAGTAATCTACGATTAGTTGTATCTTGCTCTATACAGTTGAATGTGACAATCATTATTATTAAAAAAAAGACATATATATAAAGTCTTAATATACTTTTAATTCGCCTTTTATGGATTGGTATCTCTCAATACAAATAAAGTTTATCAAATCCTTTTTCTAAATAAATTTCGCTATAATGGTACGTGTCTAATTCACCAAAAAATTGACAGAATGAACATTGACGTTAAAAATTGTCCAAATTTTGACTATATGCAACAAGAAAAAGATAATTCTTCATTATCTGTTTTATAAAACCATAACGCGATAACCATAAAACAATATCTGAATCTTTCTGCACAAATTTTCCTGTATATGACGCAGCTATGCACTTGATCCGAAAATAGAAGGTCAACGACGTGACGGAAGAACCGTTGTACCAATATGCTTTCTCTCGAACGATCGATTCCCGGAATACCTCTTCCTCTCGGCTCGATTTCTAGCAGGAAGTGTCGTCGACCTCGGGGAACGATTAAGTAATCCCAGCAGCGAGATTCCCGTCCGTTTCTGGCCGACATGCGACAGGAGGGAAGTCCAGAACGTTCTAGGTACGCACGGGTAGAAAGAAATCGAAAGGACCAGTGCGTGGCCGTAACGTGCGTCGCGTTGAACTCGCCTCGAGGGTAGGGAAAAGGGTCAACCACCTTGCTGCTTGCAAGTGTTCGACCAAGAAGAATGCTGATTACCCTAATGCTTGTCTTTTCTAAAGGAGCATATAGTCTTTCACGACCTTCAATTATGTAATGTTCCTTGTTGATTTGCTCCAAGGGTATATTTTATTTTTTGTTTACTATTGTTTTGGATAGTTTCGGCCAGACCAATTTGGTCGAAATTACCTGTTAATCTTGCGAGAATTAACGTTTTTCAAATTATTAGTATGAATCAGAATATTGTTTAGAATTATTTAAGATTATAAATGGCATAATATATGTTTAGGATGTAAATATACTTTTTGTTCAGGAAAGACATAAACAGCGCTTGATCTTGTTTTACGAAGCTCATTCTCCTTGTTAATTTTCATTAAGAAAATAGTGCGTTATTAGGTACGTCCAAAAATATTTCTTCGCACGTTTTAAAACACTATGTTCGAATTGTCTTATTTTCAAAACACACTTTAAAACAAGTATCTCATATATTTTCCTAATTTCGATCTTTCTTTATCTTCGTTTCATTTTTTACAAATTATTTACTTCGCAAAAATCACCAAAGCATTTGAACAGTAAATTAACTATTATATTAATAAGCTACAATATTTTGTTATATTCATTCAAGACCGTTATTTATGTTGTATAATAACTTTTTAAGAAATTAATGTTCGCAATATATAAGTTGTAGCTTCTATAGTCGCATTCAGGTTGATTTCAAAGTTTATCACGATGCTAATGTAGTCTTAAAAAGTTTCAAGAAGACTCCAAAACTTACGGTGAACGTTCAGATACTTTTGTAAATTATTATAGTATACGTAAAACTTGAATTTTCGCCGCCGGATCGAAATCGGCATCCCCGTCGGCTGATGTCATCGCTGGATCGAACGATTCCCGCGGTTGTCCTTTAGATCGGATCGCGATTGTCTCTAAGGAAATTAACCGTTAGCTCGCGGAATCGATGGCTCGCTGTGTCTGATTTACGTTCGTCGCCAGACTCCGTGGTACACGCCAAAGAGAATCTTCCCGTGGTGAACGTCCATCGTAGTCTCAGCGACAGAGGATCTCGCGTGGAGGACTGAGCATCGTCGCGGAATAAGTTAATCATAATCGTAATTGAAATATTTCTTGTCGCTCGGTTTGGTCGTTCCACGACTATCCGCGCCGCTTATTTATCGGTCGATGAATTATGGAGAAGCCCACGGGAAACGTGGACACCTCTCTCCGCCGGTCGGCCTTTGCTTTTATTTATTAACCTCCGTTGGTCGTTGAACATCCTGGCTCAGGACGTTGTTCAACCGCGCCACGAGGCTAATGTACACCGTTGCAAGTGAATACTTTATCGTTCCGTCGGCTTCGCGAACGGTGTAATAACCGAGTTGTATTATTCGCTGTTTACCACCCGTTCTTTCCCGCGTTATGGTCGATCAGGGGAAAAGGATCGATTTATAGGACGTTGGATTAGCTGCTCGTAAGTAAATACATGCACCAAGTTCTCCGCGGTTTTCATTCGTTGCGATTTCATCTTGTTAACTGCGTATTAATCCCTTGGCTCATAGTGTCGGGTGATACTCGCGATATAGTTTATAGACCGAATGTAAATGACACAAGTTATGTATGCGCTTGTGGTGCGTATTGTAGCACAGAGTTTACAAATGGGAATTGGGCTCGTGGTTTAGTTGTAGTTGTAGTTCGGTTATAGATAGGACTAAATTTATCTGAACTTATCGCGGGATGAATAGTTCGTGTAAATGAAGTTGAACGAAACCTTACGATGGAGATCCTCTTTATTATAATTTAATCTATGTTTTAATTTAATCTAAGCTTTATTCTATCTTAATGTATTATTTTTCGGACGATAATGATAATCGACAGAAATTTATAATAGTAACATTTCTGTTGCTATCAAAATATGGCTATCCTTTCCCGAAGGATATTTATTTGTTTAATTTAACTAATACGTTTTGCTTTAACTTAATTGCTTGCAGTTTGTTAAAATTCAGGAAAGTAAAAATTCAACAGTTGAATCGGAAATTATTACTAAGAATACGACAGCTACGTTGAGATAATTAAAACGATGCAACATATGCGTCAATAATATCGGACGTGTTAGCGAGACATTAAAATTTCGGAATCATAAAATTTCAATAAATAGAGATTTATGGTAATATTTAACTGATCGTTTTGTTTTAGCATATATTCTCGGCTAAAAATTATTAGAAATTATCGAGAAATCATCTATGTTACGATTTTATTCAATGATTGTACAAAATGCAAAGGTTAATTGTCTCGAGACAAGAGGGAAACGGGTTTTTGATGTTTCGTACGAGGTCGTAGCTTTTAAACGAGACGAAGGATTACCGGACGGTTAAAGAGCGGCTTACATGCAACTTTGATGCGAGCACCAATGGACCAGGATGGTTCTGCGATGAGGGGAATTATTGAACACCTAAGGAGGAGATTTACATGCTACTTTTTGATGCTTCTACTTCGTAATTCTGCCGAGCAAAGAATTATTGAACACCTAAAGAGGTGTTTCCTTCTAAATTATGGTTCGACAAGAAAGCTCGAGCGGAGAAAAATCCTCGAACACAACCACGAAAGGCGGCCTTTATGGAGGAGTTGCATGGCGAAATTAATCATATGTTCTCTGGTCATTCGATGAGCTTCTAGTGGTTTTCTTGGGTTACGTGTTAATCGTTGGCGCGCGAAATGGACACGAGATGGTTTGCTTTATGGTTTCTTGTGTGTTTTTTAACGGTTATGTATAAGCAACAGGATTTATTTTTCGACCGACCCTTTCTGGGGAAATATATTTCGTGGAAACTCAAGGAATCAAGGATTTTAGTAGATATTTTCTTTTAAAGAGAAGCATCCGATACAATTTATGATCCCTTTTGGTAATCGTTTATTTATTACACTTTTGCAATATTCTTCGAAATCTCCGGTATTTCTTTCCGAGAATGGTTTATAATTCATGAAAATGTCTACGAACTTTACGTTTTCTTTACGTTTGATGCTGGTAGCAATTTCAGAGAATTATAATTATTCTGTAGAATTGTCATACTTTATGCAGTTAAAGTTCTTTTTAAGTCACATTCCTCGGAGGACTGTGATTTTTGTACTCTTATACATATTTGTGCTATAATTATTTATAACGATATCTGGCGAGGCGAAAGAATTAGTAGAACCGTATTCTAGTGGAACAAGCTTAATTATTTTGTATCATATACTTTAAATCTCGTTATTCCAAATGAAGTAACCTGCTAACTCCAATTCTTTAAAAGGTGACCTTTACATCTTTCAAATATTTTCTTTATTGAAACAGACACATTCACCATAAAACAGCAAAATCATTTCAAACTTCTGTCCTATTTCAATTGTATAATACACTTGGCATCGTTTCTTGCAAAACGTTTCAACCCTCAACTCTCTAATCGCCTTATGACAAATGGTGTTCGTGCGGCAGGGCACGAAACGTTTGTCAAACAAGCGACACGAGTCTTCCAGAGGAAAGTGACTGGCTCGATGCCATGTGGATCAGTCGAACAGCTCCGTACTACGTAGTTCGGTTCGTGAAACGGTAATCAGTGTCGGGTTACCGCCTTTGACGGATTGGCGAAGGCTCGTAAACTTTCTTGCCGCCGTGACACGTGATGTCAAGGTCTGCTGAAGTCACCGCGAACCACCCACCGAGAGGAAACGAAGACTCTGGTCCTCTGGTCCCTTGGTCCTCCTGTGTTTACATTGCTCCGGATTAAGGCTGGGCTCACACGAACTTCAAAATCAGCGTCTGCTTTTTATGAATCCGAATCTTTTCATTGGTAACAACGATTATAATTACCTATAAAATGTTCGTATCAAGAAAGCCTACCACTGAATTCTATCTATATATATGAAGGTGTCGAACCATTTGTGTTCCATTTTTTCCTAAATCATTGGAACGAATGCAATTGAATATTGATTGAATATTCTACCGACAGTGTTAGAGAAATTGAACACAACTTTTTCATGAATCTTCCATAAAACAGTTTTACTACAAACTGCTTAAAGTATTTTTTCTACAAATGTAGACATCCGTAACAAAAACGTCCGGCCTAAGATAGAAGATATAGGGATCAACGTGATCTTCGATTTTTCTCCCTCTGTTTCCTGGTTATTTTTAGGCCCCCCTTTCCAAACAGACTTCCATGTGCCCATAAACTCGGAAAATGAGTCTTCTATGTCGGTGGAATACGATATTTGTTGGTCTTGTAGATGGCGTACTGTTTGATCAGGAATGGTTAGCTTGGGCGGCAAATGGAAATTAAAGGAAGTCAGAGAAAAAGTAGGGAAAACGTCAGGTTGATATTTATTTAGCTTCTGAGAGTCTCCTTGCTGTATTTGAGACTTTGAGAGAATTTGTTATCTTTCATCGTAATAACTGTCGGAGTTGATTCATAGTGATGCGAGTGAAACTTGAAGAATTATTCAGTCACGTATCATCTAAAACTTTGAGATTAACTATAATACGGTAACATTTTGTTAGTATAATAATGATAAATAAGTGAATGTAATGAAACAAGAATTAAAAAACACAAGTACATAAGCGTACATCACTTTCGAGGGACGTATAAACCATTACAGAGGGTTAGTACATAACCACCGAAACACTCGGCCAATTCTACCTAATTCCGTCTCACTCCTATCCACTCTGTAACAAACCTACCCTCGGCGAGCAACCGCAACCATAAAAACTCCCACGCACTAACCAAAAAATAGAAGCTTGGTCCAACAAACTTGGGCAAAAAATATTTTCACGAACACGTTGAACCTATGGACAACGCTTTTACCCCGAACGGACGAAGCGAGGGGACATTAAATACCGTTCGTCATAACGATATATATCTCTCTCTCCGGTGGTTACGCATTTCGTGCCCACGTATTTGGTTACAAACCGCGTAGCAATCTCGCTGATTCACGAGACAAGTCGCGCTAAACGACGTCGTTCAATTATATTTATATTTTTGCTAACGGTCCATTCCGCGTGGTTCGTGCACGGCCTGCGACAAGACGCGAGACCCGTGCTCTCCTCGTTTTATTCCTTTTTCCCCTGTTCTTTTTCGACTGAAATATCGATGCTGGCACGGCGGCGCGTGCATCCAAAAAGCGGTAGCGTTCTGCTACCGCCCATGGAAACGCATCAAGATGCGCCTCGTAATCCGCGGAACTCGTCCCTTTCCGCGGCCGCGTGGCCGCATGGAAACGACACGGGCGATTCCTTTCTCGTCGCAAAATGGACGTCGCCGCGGCCAATTTCTTTTTACGCCACGCAACCCGGCTGAATTCAAACGGCGCCTACCGTCTCCGCTGCAGCGATGTTCCCTCGTTTCGTTAATATTTTCGGGGAAAATCGTAAAAACGCACTCACCGGCCCCTGGCTGCCCGAGTTCGGAGATGCAGAATGTTAAAGTGGTTAAAAGTAGTGGGATGAAATTCAGGAAGTGGCGGCGAATGAGACTCTGTACACTGTACGGGGTCCATGTCTGTTGCGCGGAATGAGAAATAGGCTGAATGGGTTTTCGGCGCATATAGGGCTTTAAGAGCGCATACGTGGTTATTGAAGAGTCGAATGCTTGCTTTTATCTTTGTTTCGGTTGTTAGTTTTGAGTGTCGTTTAGCTGGTGATATCGTTTTCAGAATTTTAATCGAGTCAGGAGATATCAGTTGCGGATAAACCCGTGGGAAGTTATCGTGTACGTTAATCATCGCAAAAATTTTAAATTCCTTTTGAAGTACTGTCGGTTTACTTCTTTGTTTCCTATATTTTGTTTCATTTGATTATGATTGCACTTCATAAATGTTGATTTTGTACCAATTAAAAGTATCATTTCCTGAATTTTGGTGTTGCGTCCGTTGAATATACTTCTGTTTCGTGAACATTTACTTTGTAAATTTTAAATCGCCAATGGAACACGTTTCTTACGAGTAATAAAATCGATAAAATGGAGAAACGATCGTCATTTATTAATGTCACTTAAAATCATAAATCTTGGAATACTTTCAGCTAAAGTAACACCCGCAGGACCATTTACATTGATAATACGCTCGTATATCCACGATCCGTTTCCTGGTTATCATTCCACCTCACCCAATCACTCGTACTCGTGTAAACAGGTACCTGTCGCAATAACGATGCAAACGAACGGCCATTGGATATTGCTACGAAATACTATCCCAAGTCATGTTCTTTCTTCGCCCGTCAAAATTTACGTAGTCGCTTCAATTGATCCCAGGAACCATTTCGTCCGACGACACTTGTTTCCAGTCGTTTGAAGGAATGAATGCTCATTCAGGTTGCGGAATCCAGCTTCACTCATATTTCCGATCGAATGACGTTAAATTTTACGAATCGTCATTGCTGGTTGTTGCTAGCAGCCAGTTATAAATTGAATGCTTATAGCGTATAACATAACAAATAATAATACACTATACCTATTATGGATTAAAATTAATACGATAGAGCTCACTAGTTAGAGCAAAATGCGACTACTCAATATATTCACACCTAGACTTATTTTCCAATGAAACGTTTTTTTTATCAGGTTCTACGTTTCATTTTTATAGTAACAAGCTTCTATAGTGATATGAAAGTATTACTAAGTGATACGAAATGAAGTATAGCTGGATCTAAGTAATTAGCAATTAAATGTTTTTAATGAATACGACGGTGAGTTAATTCTTTTTGTATTCACTTTCCACATATGAGCGGCTTATTTGCCAAAACGATTAACTTTCACGCAATAAAAAGTAGAAGAAATTGATGAAATTACATAAAATAAGGAAATGCAGAATCAAGTGCTTTGGCACTAAAATTTCGAAAATTTCACTAAGTAAAATTAATCATCTTGGCCTTTGAGCGGTTCATACATAAATAATGTATGTGATACATTTTTTTCGTAATTAGATAAAACCTGAAATATCGAATTTTATATCCGTTTTATCAGTTGTCGTTGATAAAGTGTTTTAATAAAGCGAACTATATTTTTCATTTTACATCAGCTGAAAAGAGTTCCAGGATCCCGGCGAAGGTTAAAAGCTAAAGGCTCACAGCCACGCTAGGAACAGGATTCCAAAGTTTAATGACAACTCAGTGTCACGATGTGCGGCACTGTTATTGAAAACGCCGACGATGTTGCTCGTCGATAACGGTTCCACGAGATTGCCTTTAGATAATGCTGTTCAAGGAGGATAATCGCGGTTGTCCCGATGAAGTTGTGCAACTGGAAAAGTCCACGGGAATCGGGATATCCTGCCTCGATGAAGTTGCTTCTTGAGCGCGTGCATTAATCATACGTCCACGGAATCCGAATGTCCCCAACGACTAGACATTAACGTCGATCCTTAATTGCCCACGCAAAAAATGTTATTGCCTGATGAATTATTGCGAATGTGGTTAGTGGCAGTTGGCTTTTGCTTTGAATTAGAGGTTCTCAATCGTTTGCGACGTTCTTTAGTTGTCTAGAGAATTTGGATAGATATTTTAAACAGAGGTTATAATATACTTGATTACCAATATGCTAAGTTCTGTCCAGCACAGTAACTATTAATATTTATATACAGTGACTCACGGAAGTATTCGAACACTTATCATATAGAATTTTTTTTATGAATATGTTAAGTGCATTATGCACGTGCATCATGCTTCTTGAAATTTCATTGGCACTATAATGAGTCGTGATTATAACAGTAAAATTTGAAGCCAGCCCGAAAATGTATATAAGATTTACAAAACATTTACAAAACGTCGCGAACATACACTTAGTGAACAATTAGTATACAGCATGGGCAGTAGTCTTAAACATACAATGAATGGTGAAAATGGGTTCATTAAACAAATATACATTGTGGTTTATTAATAGACCGAGTAATTGGCTGTTCAAATACTTTGGTGATCTTTGAGAACCTTATGCTTCCTATACATAGCTTGTAACTTGTATACACATTTCCAAGTCCATTTCAAATTTTACCATCATTGAACATTTTTCAACCTTTACCGTAATCGCGGTAGCCCCGTTACAGTGCCAATGACGTTTCAAAATGTTATTATATAATGCATAAAAGTTTTCTGGAGCTGTTTCAATACTTTCGTGAGCCACTGTGCCAATCTTAAACTTTCTTTGTATATTTTCCTCCTACAATAGTGTTGTATCCCGAAATTTCTTCGAATGTTTTCTATCTAAATAGAATAAGATATGCAATAAGAATAAGTAGCTTCCTGAATGGACAAACTGCTGGTGAACTTGTGACGCGTGCTCAGAAAGGGCGCGTCGCGTTCGTTCATCCCCCGCACGTAAAGGAATAATCCATGGCTTGTCGTTCTATTTTACCGGTTCGGCCACGACCAATTCCTCGCATAACTGGCCCAACTGTTGCGTGTATCCGCCCACGCGAAACCAGTTTCCACTTCCTGATCGAGATTGGCCTAGCGTCGTCGCGTGCGGCCCAACGCAAAAGGGAAAATCCGTGCGGAGTACATAATTTGTAAGTACGCCCAACCGGACGTTGCTTACGAATGCATAATGAAAGCACCGGTCAGCCTATCAATTATCGAATTACAAGCTGTGAGCGCCCAGTCGATCACGAAATCTGCCTTCATTTACAATCGGTAGGAAGTTTTCAAGGCTTTTTAAAAATATCACATGAACAATACCCTTACGCACTCTGTTCAAATTATTTATTTTATTACTATTTAAATCAATCTTCAATTTCATCTTATAATCTCCACTTAAGTATACATATGTATAATATCTTTATTGAGGGGGTGTCCTGAATTAGAATGTTCTAAAACAGCGTTTTTTTGTGATTTTTTTTAGAAGGTAATGAAGGGAATTTTGAGGTATGGTTTTATATACAGGGTGGTTGGTAACTGGTGGTACAAGCGGAAAGGGGGTGATTCTACGCGAAAAAAGAAGTCGAAAATATAGAATAAACATTTTTTTTTCATTTTTTCTTTTTTTTTTTAATTTTTCCATCGATACAATGATCTACAGATCCGTTATAACGTACCGCACGTGTACCGAGCGAAAATTCAAAGTCGATTTTCTCGAAAACGAAGCCTCAAACGAAAAATTTTTAATTTTTATTCTATATTTTCGACTTCTTTTTTCGCGTAGAATCACCCCCTTTCCTCTTGTACCACCAGTTACCAACCACCCTGTATATTTAACGAATACAACAAAATTCTTTTTAAAGTAGAAAACAAATTATAACAGATTTCTAAGACTATTTCATGGGCTGCAGTCTTCAATCGGCGGGAAAGATCCACCTCGTAATTCTTGACTGAAACAAAAAACCAAAAAAAAGTTTAAATTATTATATATTTTTGTTCTGGATGAACTAAACAAAGGTGGAAAAAAGTTTATTTAAATAATTGTTATAGGACCTTAAATTTTATTTTCTTTTTTTAAAAAACTCATTTTTTTTTAAACCCGTCAAAATTCTTACTTTCACATTTTTTTTCTGCCGTTGTTTAGTTCACCCAGAAGAAAAATATATAGTAATCTAAACCTTCTTTGGTTTTTTGTTTCAGTCAAGAATTACGAGGTGGATCTTTCCCGCCGATTGAATACTGCAGCCCATGAAATAGTCTTAGAAATCTGTTATAATTTCTGTTTTCACTTTAAAAAGAATTTTGTTGTATTCGTTAAATATACAGGGTGGTTGGTAACTGGTGGTACAAGAGGAAAGGGGGTGATTCTACGCGAAAAAAGAAGTCGAAAATATAGAATAAAAATTAAAAATTTTTCGTTTGAGGCTTCGTTTTCGAGAAAATCGACTTTGAATTTTCGCTCGGTACACGTGCGGTACGTTATAACGGATCTGTAGATCATTGTATCGATGGAAAAATTAAAAAAAAAAAAGAAAAAATGAAAAAAAAATGTTTATTCTATATTTTCGACTTCTTTTTTCGCGTAGAATCACCCCCTTTCCGCTTGTACCACCAGTTACCAACCACCCTGTATATAAAACCATACCTCAAAATTCCCTTCATTCCCTTCTAAAAAAAAAATCACAAAAAAACGCTGTTTTAGAACATTCTAATTCAGGACACCCCCTTAACTTTTAAAGTTTATAATATTTTCTTTAGAAACGTGTTAACATTATCATTCAAGATGTTTTCATATAATAATGGTGTTTTATGATTGGTTGCTTAAAACAAAGGTATAACTTGTAACCGGAGGAGAATATTTTAATCAGATGGCGAACGACGAGGTTCACCGTCAAGCTCCTAATGAAGCTACGCGTGATATTGGCAAAATATATAATACTCCTCAAAATGACGGGGCTTACAGACGATATTAGCTCCATTCTCCGAGGTATACCGAGGAAATTAACTCTTGG
Source organism: Bombus vancouverensis nearcticus (assembly GCF_051014615.1). Lineage (NCBI taxonomy): Eukaryota > Metazoa > Arthropoda > Insecta > Hymenoptera > Apidae > Bombus > Bombus vancouverensis. The sequence goes on along the minus strand of NC_134913.1, from coordinate 8,835,852 downwards.
ATTCCCATAACAGTATCCCTTTTGTCGTGTCTCGTATGCCATAGTTTCAGAATATCGGAGCGACTGTCTAATCAAGTTTTAGTATAGAACCCTGACTGCGAATATGAAATTCCTGACATAAATCGTAATCCATGAATATAGGACAGAAATTGATTTTCAACGTTCTCCATTTAGAAACTAATTGAAGTCTCTTCCAAGGTTCACAACAAATTTCTATATTCATTTTACATTGTATCGTACAATGACAATACTTATTGATACAAAAAGTCAATAGAATTCTTCGCTATGCCAACAAACACTTTTTAGTAAATAAATGTACTAGGTTGTTCGGAAAGTGTCTTTCTTTTACAGACACGTCTTTTACAAAAACGCATCTTTATACAAACTTGAAATCCAATCTGTCGAACGCTGTGATCTTTAGTTTGATAGAACAAAATGGATCATACGTACATAATTCGATAAAATAATATAAAACAGAAAATGTTGTGCATCCATTATTTCCTTATAAAACGAAAGAAACTTTTCGCACGACCTAATAAACTCCTTCGATTATATCCAGTATAGAATTCAGGTCTAAAATAGGTCTTTCATAATCTTGAATCATCTTTCATAATCTGAGTTAGAATTTATCTACATTTCTACTTCTATGCAACAACTTAATCACGTGGAACACCATTTATATTTTTCAAAGATCACATACTACTAAAGGATTCGAGCCTATTTTATGTAACAGTAAGACCGAATCTACAAAACGATATTTTTTCTTCTCGGAATGCTAATGAAATGTTCGAAGTTTTTCAATTAGATACGTTCAAACCGATTTACGATATATTCAATCCCATCTGTAAAATCTACATATCAGCCATTCGTATACCATGTGGCAAGCTAACTTTCCAATTCTACGCAGTACAAATTCGCCGATAGATTTCAATTCTACTGGATGCCATGTTCACGGATAAATCAAGCAATCACGAACGAACGAGTGCTCGTAATTCCTAGTATCAATCGAACAAGAGAAGCCCCTCTTCAACGATCGTCGTACGCTGTTATCAAACGATCCCTAAGTCAATCTCTGAACCGGCGATCGATCGAAAGGGGATTACGCACGGCGTTCACGCTCGATTCCATAAATCCGTCGCGTGATTCCGCGCGGAACGCAGCCGATCAAGAGTCGGAGGATCGCGGACACGGGAAGACGGATCGACGAAACGTACGGCGCTCGATGTACGGCGATGTTCGACGAGGAATGCCGGTACCGAGCAAACCTTCTAACTACGGTAGTCCGTGTACGTTTCCAAGGGGGATTGGTGGAATTTAATGGAAGCTAATGGTTATAGCTTCGGGTCTCATAGTCCTTCGTTCTCCACAGAATCCGTAGATCGTATCCGTTTTTGTCTTTTCTGCCCTCTGAATCGCGTTCCTATTGATAAGTGCTGCAGGGAGACGAGCGTCCCGTTACGATGTTCGATCTCCGTGGTAAAAGTGTCTCTCGACGATTGGATGTATCGATATCGAGCCGGCTCAGAAGGGGTTGTAATAAATGTTGGAGAACTCGCTGTCGGGAACAGAGAGGAGAAGTTTCGAGTGGAACGCTTTATTGCTGTTTGATCGGATGACCTACCGTTCGAGGGCTACTTGACTGTTGAGAGCACCGATGGGAAATTATGCTGGTTTAACGATTGTTTCAGTATGTTCGGTTTCGTTTTTGAACGCGTTTTGTGGAGGATAGATTTGACGGATTAAATAGAGTGTATGAAATTTGGCTTGCAGCGATTAAGTGATCTTTTTTATTCGGAAAATATCGCAGTTAAAGAAGGAGAATAACATACGAGTGCGAAATTGAGACATTTTGAAACATTTTAACGTATACGACTAATCCTAGAAATACCTAATTCTTTTGATAAGATATAAATATCTTTCGTCTGCTTGACGATAATAATCAAGCGATATGATGGTGAAGTGACATGTGAATACAGAAGGGAGAAAGGGAAGAAAGAAATGGTCTCAGATTCCTGTTCACCAGTTACCAACGTGACGATCTTCTGGAAGACGCACCTCGTTACAATTTATCGGGGGTCTCGAGGAGGGCATCGCGCTGCTTCAAAGTCACCAATTTCTCGTAGGAGTCTCGCCGAATAATGGCTCGGTTGTCCAACCACGATTTATTTCAAGCATATAAACGCGAAACGAGCCGTTAACAGCGGCTTCAAGAAGAGAGGGAGTTCTTTCTAATTACCGTGAAGAAGTCGATAGAAGCTGCGCCGGTGAGCAGGTTCGCAGTGGTGTACGCGAATTCCAGGAAGGTTCGGTAAATCTAGTAGAATCTAATGGGTATAGCCGCGTAGAGGTTAAAGCCACGAAGAGTTGACGCTTGTTCCGTTGAAAGGACAACCGTCCTGTGAATGGAGACTTAAATACGTGTCCCGTTAGAGTTGCGCCACCGCCACAGTAAATCTGGGGGGACCTGTACACCAATACGAAGGGGGGATTCGCACATTTTACTTTTGTACAAGCTCTCTCGCAAGTTTCTCGCCCCCGGGGAAAAATTTGTCTCACAATCACCGTCAGTTTCTTCGTTCAACCGCTTCATCATACATCTCGTCGGGTATGTGGAACGAGAAATGCTAGAATCATGGTTTTCATTAAGACTGGAAAAATCATCGATTTACGAGGCCTCGGTGATTTATTAGACGCTCCATGTGTTGTATTGATTGGCAGGGTTTCGGTATTTGGGTACAGTAGGCGGTAGAACAAATGTGTTTGATCGATGCCTGTTCGTTTTTCGTGAACCTTTTCGTTTTCTCTATCGAGGGCAATTGCGATAGATACGAAAATTAGAGCCGAGACAAATATTTGTAAAATCTAGATATGGAATTTAGAGTCGAGGGAAATCTATATCTGTAAAATTTGTACATCATTACAACATCGATACAATATTCCGAATTTTTCTAGGATCGGTAAGTTCATTCAACCAATTCTGCATCAACTGTCAAAAACGAACAATAGAATCTGGCAATAATTCAAGAAGAAGATAGTAAATTAATTCAAACTTAAACTACTAACTCTTTGAACCACGATAAAAAACAATTTCTCCGCTCATAATATGTTACAAGCAATCCTGCTTCCTATCCGACAGCGCGTGATTTATACAGTCGCCAACTATGCTTCCATGCCCTTTTAGCTCACGGCAGTATAATATAAATCGTGACAAACGTTCCGTTGCTTTCGAGGGAAACATCGAACTCTTGGAACTGGTCGATATTTCCAGCGGTGTATCGCGGTTACATAAAGACGTGCGTGAAATGGGCTGTGCACGATTATCATTCGCCGGACGATTCTGAAAATCGCGACTTGCAGAAAGTAGGCGCCTGCTGATTCCTGGCTGACAGCCAGGAGCATCGCGATCCCACACTCCGGACTTCCAGAAGTCGAGACCCGGTGGAAAGAACTCTGGTATCGATCTCTCGAAACGATGTAACGTAGAGAAGTGTTTCCCGGACGTGTTTGGAGTTGACACGTTGATAAATAAGATAGTCACGTCGCCGTCATAAGTATGCGAGTTCTTTCGTCGATCGAGCGAACCACCGCATCGCCTCGAGAAATCAATGTATCGATAATGGTGTGATGACTTTTTCCTTTCGAATGATTTAGGTATACTGTTCTATAGAGTGAAAGATATGCGTTTCTTCTCCTTTTCCGCTCGAAGCTTACACAGGGAGGCGTGGAAATCGTGATACGATTGAAAATTAGATGATTTCTTGCGAAAAAGTTACGTGTGAGACTTTGATTTCGAAAAAGACAATCTTGAAAATTAATCCTCAATGCATTAACTGCCTTAAAATCGATGAATATCCATTTGATATAATATTCAAACGAATTATTAAAATCGTACAATATTAAATTCATTATTAAACATTAAATAATATAACGTTATTAAATAACGATAATTGACAATAATAAATAATAATATTTCCATATTTCTAACTAAATTCTCTACAGTCTCTTCGAGTAACTAATCATACCACAGCCTCAAGTTCAACCGGAGTTCCTCCATTTCCGCTCAATCATCGAAATATGTATTCACGAGTGCCCCACATACAAGCAGCCGGTCACGATCAGGCATTAAAGGCGAATTCCCACCGTAAAGCGATCTCTGTCGGCGTCTTCAGACGGGAAGATAATTTTATAACTAAATTACTTCCACTCGCGATAACCGGTGACCGTTAGTTAACAAGACAAGCAGCCCGCTTGAAGAAGTAACAATTAGCCTAGCAACTTGTTTCTTTTTCCGATCAAAATGGCGAACGATTGTAGTTTATGGTAGTTTATGAAGAGAAAGAAGCGAGAAAAATATTAGCATCCTTTGCCTTTGAGGTAATCTCCTCTTTGAACACCTCTTGACCGTGTCTATCGTAGACAGGTTGCTTCCCAGGCATCCATTTCTATGCCCGATGATGAATCCAGTCATTAGCCCGATCCACGCTCGATCGTCGTCATCGGAATGATTAGTGTCGATCGTTGAAGCGTCGTTACCGTTCGCGGAGCACGGGGGTTAACGAGAGTCTATACTTCCCTGGTCATCGGGGTTATTTCGCTATCGCAGCAGGAATTGACCCAGTACTCCTTTCTGTCACGGAATCTTCGCTTCGTTCTTCTATCTTTGATCGCTGGGAATTTTTCTGTGAACTTCGCTTCCAGAGAGTTTCACACGAGAGACGAATTAAAAGATAGACGTATAAATAAATTTTTTGATTAGCAGGTTCTTTTAGTAAACCACGCGTAACTGTTTCTAAAAAGTAAAATGTTTCATATTCGATAAGGATAATAGCAGCATTTAAAGAATCTATCTACTCCAATTATCTAATTATTAATTCTTTTTTCTTATAACAATGGAACGTCTAAATTGCTATAGTGTTAAGAGAGAACCATTAACGTTAACAGTGTGAATGTATTGATTGAATAAAAATTATTATCTAAAAATAAATGTATCTTTATAATTATTTGATAATTATAATTATTATTTTAAAATAAATATCAACTTACAACAATGTCAATTTCATATGATACGATCTAATATGAAATAAACTTTGGAATTGCCAGAAATGGTAAGAATATTAAGTGGATTCAAAGAACGTGTACGATGGTAGTACGGAGTTTTGAACTTGAAATGGTATTAAGTCGTCCAGTAATCCGGTATTACTCGCGCATTACGTTGAAAACTGTAAAATTTCACGGCCATTCCATTTCAGTCGAGCAAATGAAAATGCTCTAACTGCCAGTCTTCAGGGATTTATAATTTTCCCTGCCAGTTATGAATTATACGAAAAGTGTTCGCATCTAGCCACGGATACACCAATCCCATTATTACAACACGTAATCTGGTAAATAATCATCATTATCGTCGACACACATGTACATCCTACATACCATTCCCTTAAATGAAACTCGTTCACTCAGAACTGCCTCATCAAATCGTTATCGCTTATTACCCTTGTAAATCAACACATTATCACCTTGGTTCCAATAATTTCCTGAATAACGAACAATATTTATATGTAACATTCATTTCGAGTTACGCGAAATCAACACGAACAATATTTCGGGCAAAACCTTAAACAAAGATTTACTTGTTTGAAATTAATTACTAGATTGCAAATGTTAAGAGATTCATATTCTACGTAAGTAAAGAAATCGATCTTCTCGCAATTCTACAGCGTTGTTGAAGGAAATTTCACTAAAAATAGTTTGAAAGAAATGAAGAAGATGATAAAGCTTGGGACTGAAGTTCCACGAGTAAAACGGATGCTGATGAACTTTATCCAAAGTCTTAAAAAGCCATTTTTGTTGAGCATTTAGCAATATAATCTATTATATCAAAGATTTTATCTCGTAAACAGATAATACAATGAGAATGAATTAAAAGGGAATGGTTAAGAAAATAATAATTTTTAAAACGAATATTCTTTGCGTTTTCGTTATCAAGAATTTTGCACTTTTCAACATAAGAAGAAGATGTAAATAATTGTAATAATAATAAAACTGTGTTTACACTGCGAAAAGGTTAAATTTGCAACGTGAGGTCTCGCGTTATCGTGCCAATTTAAAACAATTTTTCGGATTGCAATATCCAGACATCGACATAAAATTTTATATTTTAACATTAAGAGAAGGAAATATATAAAAGTTAGGAAATAATAGCTAGAATACTGTAATACATAGGCCATAGACAATGTGTTATAACTTATATTATTACTTTCAATGCGATATGAAAACTACATGAGCTTACGAACCAACCTAATATATTATCGGTTATTGATTATAACTTCGTCGTGGACAGACGAGAAAGAGAGGAAGTCTGGATCGAACGTCGCACTATAAAATAAATCGGTCTGCCAGATAAAAGAAGCTTAATTACTCACGATGAGACATAAAACGAAAGGCCGTAAGCGTAATATTATTTTATACGCTGCATTATGTATAACGTTACATTTTATGGCGAAAATGTTAATATCGGCCGGAGAGTCAGCGACTGCCGAGTTCAACTTTCCTGGTAGTTTATTTCTAGTTTCGCGCGCGTTTAAAGTACCAGGATAATTATACTATTATCAATTTTGTACGCACCGAGATTCTTTCCACGATAGATTAGCTTCTTATATTAAATCTCATTAGTTTAAATAAACTATGGTTGAAAAACGGCAAATTTTCAAGGCCTTAACAGCAGTACGAGGGTAATGTGCCTATTTCAGTGAACTATTGTAACTTCCTGTATAAATTGTATAAACTCATATCATTGCTTTTTTTTTTTTTGTTACTCCGTATTTAATGTTTTAATCAAACGCTATCCTTTATATTAGATCGTCTACTTATCTCGCGAACTGTTTTCAAAATTCCCACATAATTTGAGCCTTGCTTGTACAGGGAACAAGCTTATCGTGTTAATAAAAGAATTTTATGGAATTTCTGTAGATAGATGATCTAGAATATTTGAATATTTATATAATCTTTTCTTACCTTTTTTATTTTATTTTACGAATATAGAAGATTATAAATGATAGCTTGTTATTTCATTGGCGCACTATTATATTTTATAACAAACATTCGTAAATAGAATGCGAACATTTTCGCATTTCTCAAAAATTCAAATGCACAAAAGTAAACAAAATATCCGAAGTAGATATCTAGTTCGTTATAATATTTAGAGGATAAAACATTCATGTAGATTTTATTTTTTTCAAAACTCATAAAAATATGAATATACATAAATATCCGGAATCTACTTGTACAGAAATATCACAAACTCATAAAATCTTTTCACAGGTTGCATAAATTATAAACAAACGTCCAAGGTGGCAACACTTTATAATCTCTAATCTACTTGTATCCAAGATATTTAGATAAGAGACGATCATCGACTTCATCGCCGGTGTTCCCTTATTCGTCACTTTTCCTTCTACATATCCCATTTTATATCAGTGTTCAATGAATATATGCAACGGAGATTTAATCGAGTATAATCTCGAATTCATTAGCTCGAAAAGACAACCGGATCCGGAATCTGCGCTCCTGCAAACCAGATACACGTGAATCATTATAACCAACGACATGGCGCGTCATTTTTCATCGCTCGATACGTTAACACATTAATAGCCGATCTGCGTTATCTCTAGCTGGCTTTTACTCGGATTCGTCGAGACTACGCAACGGATATAAATAATCGGCACAGCTCATCGGTGCCGGCTAAACACCTGTAATCCCTTCCAATTTTTGTGTCGGACATTGTGCAGATAGGATCGGTTCTGTCTTTGTCTCTGACATAAGACAAAGAAGCTAAAGATGAAATTGGTATCGTAGAAGTCGATCCAAGGAAGGTTAACACGTTCTGTGTTCGGAGAAAAGCTTAATTGTGTGATTTGTAAAGTGTTTATAATGTGTTTTTTTTTAATTTTTAGATAATATGATAAATAGATATGGTATGCAAAAATTATAAAATATCCAAAATATACTAATAATATTATTTAAGGAACGAAACAAATCTCTGTTTAGATACCATTTCTCTAATTGCGTTCATAAAAATATATTGTATATTTGTCTAAACGTCCCTAATCTAGTGATAAGTATATTTCTTGTATTCTTTTGTGTACTTCACAATTTCTCCTATATTTCTATGAGATCCCGTGAATCTCATTCTATTGTTTCAGTGTTAAAGATCGATAGTGAATAGAGGATCCTTTGGATAAGCAACTAATTTTTGTCCGGGATCTACGTTTCGCGCATTTTCAAGATTTATCATACTATTGTGTGATTAGTCTGTTATTAGTTATGAGTCATTAAATAGTCGGTCGATAACTCTTCTCTGACAGTTGTTTTCTCATCTTATTCATTATTCATCGTTATTGTTCAACTTGCCCTTTGCATTGCATCGTTGCAAGAAAGTACCACCCTATTCTTTGAATTGTTTCCTACAGAGTATGCATATTAATAATGCACAATAACCGTGGAAACATCGACAAAGAGAAATTAAACTTGGAGCTGTATAATGAACTCGTCGTCTTTTCATTTTTCATTTTTCACGTTTCATTCCAACTTTATAACCCTTAAAGGAATGCGATGTCTGTAAGAAAAGAACATTTTAGAAAGGCAAGATAATTTGTTGAGAAATTTTGTCACGCAATTCTCGTTATGATTCATTAGGGAATTGTACAGATTTCTTAATCAAAGCATGCTTAATTTTTTACTTTCTTCTGTCGACCATTAATTCAAGAATGTGACACTTCTAACACCAGATATCCTTCGATAAGGATAATACAAATTATCAATAAATTTCAATTAACAAGTTATTTACTAAATTGGGTACAAATATGCATTGACTATCTTTCACAATTTTACGAATAAACTCCACAATCAACAATTATGCATACACCATGAAAATCGGCTTTCTACATCAAAATAATAAAGCTCCTACTACAGGTAATACATTATTCTATTCTTGTTTAAGAACCCTGTATTAAATCAACAATTCTTTATTTGTACGAGTTGGAATAATTAAATTAAGGTGCACTAGAGCCGTTTCGATAAAGCGAAAATTCCAACAATGAACTTTCGTGACAGAGGAACGAACAGAGGCAAGGCACGAGGAAAAATTCAACGCAATTCCTGCCATTAAATAAAGGAGAAAAAGCGTCCCTTCAATTTCGTTTCCGCGCACCCTTTGCTTCTCCCTAACGTTTGCCATTTGCTCGCGGCGTTCCGTCGTTTCGTTACGATTATGTCCCTGAATTTTCTTTCGTCTGGCTGAAAGAACATCGACAACCCGGCGCCAGGCTAAAAGGTAAACGAAGAAGGGCGGCCTTCAGGGTGAAATCCAGTGTAATGCGTTTCATCGAGCTGGACGCTCATCGAGCGTATTACTAACATGATTAATGGTTGATAATGCAATTACGCCGTGATACACGATTCGTATCTATGGTACCTCATTTCCATCAAACTGTCACCTTCCCTATTTTCCTCGTTACGCTTTTATCAAATTTTTTTTCCTAGAGTAGATATTTTATTTAATAAAATCAAGTGACTTTGGAAAATTGCTTCATTAATGTATCAATCTGGTACAGCTTCTAAATATAGTATGTTCTATTTTCTTTTCCTTTAACTCGAAACGTGTTATCGTATTTTTCTATCTTTTCTTTTTCTTTTTTTTTTTTTGCTTTATTTCAGGTAATTTATTGTACAAGACAGGGATTGAATTAATTTCTTGTCGATAGGTTTGACGAAGAATTATTGATTGATAATCGTGATGAGTAAACTACACTTTGTGGAATTTTTATTCTTTGCTTAATCTCTTTGTTCTTTTTGGATTGTACAAGTTTTATCGTTGACTACGTTATATTACACGGCTGAGCTGTGGTAGATATGATTAACAATAAAAGAGATAGCAGGATTAATGATCTAGAGGAGACGAGATTGAAAGCACTCGTTAAGTAATACCGTGCTTCTCGACGACGTGTGAACAAATTAATGTCTTTAATAATACTAAACAATCTTCGCAAAGCGCAAATGTACATTTCATATCGGTATCCTACTATAAAATAAAATCATGTTCAATAATGTGTATTAGATATTTTCTGATTGCAATAAAATAGATAATCATCAATTCTTTTCTCTTCCATATCATGTTTACCGTCGTCAAAAGAATTATATAATTATCTTGTATCTCAGTGCACTTCTAACAAAATCACGATATATTCTAATTTTATTACACGATGGAGACAAAGGATATATCTGTAAATATTTTCTATAACAAAAAGAAAATTATAAGACTTTGTGCCTCAGACTTTTATAATGTGTCATACTGAAGGGTAGATATTAGATTTTTGCAAAAGGTAGTGATTTGAATAATAATAATAATGATATTACTACCCCCATTTACATTTCTCATTTCTCTATTTTATTCCCCATTAAATAATGATAATCCAGCTGCTGTACTTTCGTATCAAAACCATCCCCCTGATTCTCGTATCGTGAAAATCTAACTTAAACGAGCCGAAGTCGCATAGTTTTATCGTTTCCAGTATGGTGAACGTAAATCTTTCGCCTCGATCCCGCGAGATCCTCTCGATGACTTACTCGTTCCCGGGCAACGTGATTCACGTACATGCCGATGGCTATGTGGATAATTATCCTTGGTGCAATTAGGTGCACCGCGTTAAGAGAGATAGAGAAAGATGGAACGTCGATTGACTCGCAGAGACTCGGGTGGGGGACAGCGATTAATTACCCGATGGTTGACGCGTCGGAATAAGTAATTGTCGTCCGCTTCATGAAGTAGTCGTGACCCGAAAGAAAACCGCCAACCAGGGAATAGAGTGATTTACTGATCGCGACGTAATCGGTGATAAATGGCGGGTACATGTTTCCTTATCGGCGAAAAACGCGGCGGAGAAGAGGCTGCGGTGGTGGCGGTATCATAATTAAAGGCGCGCTGCCACTGTGAAAATCTGTTTATTTCGTACCGTTAGAAGACTGATAACGTTTCCCGGGTGTATTTATCTTTAGACATTGTACATTTTATGGAACGACTACCGTATGTTAATTAGGGTTCCGGCTCACGGGCGCCATTTACAGCTTCGCGGATGACAGTGAACGATGTTGCGACTTATTTGCTACTTGATCGTGGGATTCGCGAGGGGAGGCGTACCCAGTTCGTCCTTCTTTTATATTAACTTTATAACTGATAAATTATGGTTACAAGATAAGGATTGAAAGGACTTTAATTCCTATCTTGTGGAAGAAATTCATTCTGGCGGTCGAGGGGTAAGGATATTTAAAAGTTAAAGATTGGAAATTAAATGTAACTGTGGTAAGTAGGCTTTTGTTCATTTTTTAAATTGTTTGTCTAATGATAGAGTATTATGATGATAACATTGATTTATGAATATTAATAGGCAATAACAACATCGACGTTGGTAATTTTGTTAGACGCTATTGTTAATTCAAAGGCTATAAAAAAAAGTAAAGGCTACTTGACTAATAGAAAAACTAGTTTTAGAATTGACTTAGTAATAATTTAACCATAGTTAGAAATGAATTAATTTAATTGTGATGTATTAATGTGTACTAAGTTTCCTAATAGATACTTTAAATTCACAATCTATAGTTCTGATTCTATGAGGAAGCAGAAGCTACATCCATTGATTAACTCGCCAATAACTTATACCCTTTGGTAGAATCCATGTACTGTTAGTATAAATCAGTTAAAGCGTTCGAATACATATGTAGTAGTAGTATGTACATATACGAATATGAATTTATAATCACAAACAGTCTTTGAAACTGTAGGTGCTATTTAATTATATTCTTGCGTTTCGAAGTGTGTCTAGTTTTTATCTTGCAATTGTGTAATTGGAAATTGTATATGGATAACTATATGTGGTTAGTACTCTCTTTCAATGAATAAATCAATAACCAAACGACTTTTACACTTCAAGCAACTATATAAATACTATTAGATGTTTATTTAATTTGCACGCAATGTTATCGTAGTAATATTCTACAGCAAAATTGAATGGTAACATTATGAAATTAATAACTTAGATTCATAACTTTTTTATCTTAAAATATATCAACAGAGTCTTCGCGGAAGAATACACGAAGAATTAAAATAAAGATATGAAATAATTAAAAACCTAAATTAAATGAAATTAGAATAAAAATTTCATTAATGAAAATGTACGTATCCTATAAAATAACATAATAATAATTACAAGGTACATTTAAGATAATATTGCTATAAAATTAAATAATTTGTATCTTTACAGTTAAACGTATTAAAAATCTCATTCAGATTTTAAAAGCAATAAACAGAAACGTTAAAGCAAATAGAAGGTTTGAACAGAAACCGTGTCAAGTAACGCGTGCAGCTTTTTGTGCGCACTAATACGTTAAAACTATCTGGATACCTCCTTCCTGGTTATAAAAACAAAGCGCACAGTAATTTCAAAAGCCAATTAAACCAGGTTCCGGCGATCTAGTCCCATTATCGATAAATTAAACAGCCGTGATGCCCTTCGATTTCCAGGTAACGATTCCGCTGCCTGGGAATTTGAAGTTGAAGAAAAAAATAGCTTCTTGGAAGAGGGATAGATATAAAAAGTTGGGTTTAACAAAATGTATTTATTTTAGCTAATTAACAATACACACACACTGATCTCGTCCTTGTAGAGAAAAGAAGGAAAAAAATTGTCATATAATTAGATCCTTTCCTAGTAGGAATCTCAATAAGAATCAAAATTACTTTTACAGTGGTTATAAGAAGTTCCACGCATTTTATTTTCATAGTATCAAACTGTCGTAAATGCTATATAACATACTTGAACTTAATTAATTGGTATATAAATGTTACAGTAAGTACAATAGTGTGCAAATATTTTCTGTAGCCACTGGGTGATCCGATTTCCTAAGAAAATTCTTTAAAAGAAGTCTCTTAAGAATATTCTTTTCGCAAGACGCTTTGTTTCCGAGAAGAATAAATTTGAAAATTTATCGTACTCGCGTACCAGTCCAATTTTTAACTGAACATGTTCAAACTCTATTTGTATTTTGTAACGAAGCCTTAAACGGAGAAACTTTCTTCTACATTTTTGACATATTTTCGCACAAAGAATAACCTTCTGTTGATTGTTTGCTCATTGTCAATTGATAATTAACCAAGTGCAAGTATGAAGTAAAAAATTATCGAACTCGATTGCGTCGAGAACGAAGCATCGTACAAATTTCCTTCCTTTTCCGTAAGGAGCCATTTCATGGTTGCTTCTATCTACGTGTTACTCGGCCGCATTCCGTATACAATATAAAATATAATATACAAAATTGCTCTAAAATAAGCATATAACTTCCTCTATCCTTTCTCGTTCAACCAGTATCAGTCAACTTAAAATCCTTCGATACGAAAACAGAGCAAGCCAAGGTATGACGAGATGGCAGGTAACTAGGATAACGTAATAATTTTAGAAGCTGGCCGAGCTATATTTAGCCCAGATTGCCTCGTGTAAAGTGTCTTCTGCGTGCGTGGATTCCCGCTTATCGGACCATGACCGCCTCGGCCTTTTCTTCATCGTTGTTTCTTGCTCTTCCTCCTCGGCTAGCTCGCGCTACTACGCCTTTTCCCTACCCTTTTTACCTCTTTCTACGTCCACCGATACGTTCCTCCTTTTTCGTACCGACCAAGGCAAGGCATTCAGAAAACGAGTTCTACCTTGGTATGATGTGCGTGTTATGGTTCGCGAAGGGTAATCAGCTACCGGATACTTGTCTTAGAAGGATTTCACAGATGGAATTAGATGCGGAATCGGTTGAAAAATCAGTACCGGGGGATCATTACGCGATGGGGGGGAAAATTTGAGGTTAGAATGTCGGCCTTCTCCGAGGGTTTATGGCGCACGGCGCGGTAGTATAGCTCGGGTTAAGTGTGGGGGGTGATCTTGGAAGATGGTATGCGCTGTTGTTCCTTTTTAAGGGAGGATAGGTGAAAATGCTAGCTTCGAAAATAATTTGTGGCAGTTATATCCTAGGGTTACCTTAACATGGTATTTTGTAAATGCGAAACGATAATTCTTTTGTGTGCCAATTTTGATTTTATAAGGAGGCTTCCCACATCATCATAGAGCTGAATAGGTTTATCGTGATATTTGGAAGAAAAGACATAAGAGTAACATTTTCCTCAGCTACAATAGAATTTATTTATCCGATTAAATATATCCTGAAGCAAGCAATAAACTAAAAAAAATTCTTATTGATATTATTAAATATATACTGCAGTACGTAATTCGTTAATAAGAAACACGATCAACATATATAAACCTATTTCAGTTGAATCTACATAGTCGTATAATCCATCAGAATGAAGTTACGATCCTATATCATCGTTATGTCCTTTTCATTCCTTTCTATACTTTGACAAACTACACCGAGTATAAACGAATGCTGAATGCAACCATACAATCAAAAAACTGTGTAACAGACATCCAAGAATGACACATTATAGGGATAATCGCGATAAAACAAGAACCACAAGGGGAAGAGGAAATTGAAAAACAGAGAGATACGAGCGCGTTAAATTACATTAAAATCGTTTCACAATCACAACACACAGATAACAGATGAAACATGTTTAGAGACGAAAATAATCCCGCGTCTGTCTATCCAAGAATACCGCATTAATCCTCCCCGAGCCTGTCTGATTGCCCGTTCTCTCCGAATAGAAATAAGCTCTTCCTGTTTCTCACAACCGTGAACGTTGAATCAACCCCGAGCCGTGAGAAGAAATACCCAGCATGGAAAAACTAAAAGAAAAAACTGGGAAAAAGAAGGAGAAGAGGAAAAAAATTAGAAGCCACAATTCCGTTTACAAACGAGGAATTTCCATAGATGAAGAAGAAATATATGTGTGGCAAAAACGTGTATCGATTGCCAGTTGTTCGATCTTGAACAGACTGCAATTTCTAAGGCGCTGTATCTTCTTTTTTTGTTGCAATACGATCATCGTTGAGGAAAATTGTTAAAGTACATATACGCCCTTGCATATTTTGGCCCATGAACCTAATGAATGCTTGAACATTTTTTACAGAAACACTAATCGACATTTTGTATCATGCCATTTAATTCGTCTATATTATGAAAATTGTCTCTTTACTTCACTTTGGAGTTAAATATACATTTTTCCACGCTCTTCATATAATAATACTAAAATGCTAAAATATTGAGAGAATATTTTCATTGAATCCCCTTTCGGATCTTCAACCCGAATTATTTCGCGTTATTCGCATGAAAGGTATTCTCGATCAACCGAGAAATTAATCTCACCGACAGGATACTTAATATTCGACGGAACATCTTCGACGAAACGTCGTCGGGTTTCATCGAAGTAGGAGGCTGGGAGAAGGCGAGAATCTTCCCTCCTCAGAAGCTGATGTCTCGTCGTTGGGCCCCGTTTCTGCTCGATTATCCGGTAAATTGATGTTCCACGGCACGAGGGACGTAACGAGTGCAATTATCATTGTCAGAAATAACGCGGGGCTGCGTCGCTCGGTTGGCTGGCCTGCTCTCTGCTCGTCACGCTGCCGCAATTTAGCGGCTCTCTCGCTTTCCTCTTCATCCGTCTCTCGCTCGCCTCTTTCTGGCCACCAACAACGAATTAAACGCGCTTTAATGAGACGATTTTCCAGTCACCTTTCGAGACGCGCGGACTCGAGAGAACGGACGCTTAACGAGCGTGCGTGCATGAAGTCGAAAAATAAAGAGGCCATCGAAGAAAAAAGGGACAACCGAAGGAGGCACAGGGTGGATGCAGAGAAAAAAAGAATAAAGTGGATGAAAAGAGAAGAGACAAGAGAGAGGGTCGAGAATCTAAGTTGGAAGCTTCTGGAGAACGTGGAACACCTTGGGACCCCGAAGGGACGATCGACTCCAACGACGGAGGTGAGATTGAAATTAAAATCAATTAGCCTCGGGTAATTGTGTAATCGTTAATCTGTCACGTTAACCGTATCACGTGACAGTAAGGTCCTGTAGTAGTTCACCTTACTCCGGTTAGCGCGGTCTTCGTGACGAATGAGCGAGGTCGATGAAAAAAGGAACAGATATTTAGTCGGCAGGGATGGAAGGACGAAAGTTTTCGAGTCTCTTAGCCCTTCAGGCCTTCGATTAAGATCGATCGAGGATGTTTCGGAACTTGTTACTTGTGGTTGAGGCGAGGAAGCTGATTATTACCGTAGTTCAACTCACTTGTCAGTCGGTCTCAGATCTCAGTGCGAAGTTTTCCTCAGGAAATTCTGACGACTATATGATTATAATCTCTGTACGAGTTTTAGTATTGCTTTATCTTTTTTCATCTTCGAGGTACTTTAAAGTAAGTATACCACTGTCATTAGGATAGTAGCATGAATATATTTAGAGCTCTGATGGTACTTATAAATATTCCTTCCGTAGAATATATATAATATACTCGTATATACCTTCGTATTATACAGATCACGAAGGATGAAACGGAAAAGAAACACCATAATTTTACAAAGCGAAATTTCAATTGGGAAGGGCAGCGAACAGGTATAATATACCTTGCTATATGAACCACATTTAAGTGTTTAGCATAAGAATAGTAATAAAAAGTAAGGATGAAATAATTCGGAATAAAATTCAATTAACAAAGGAAGATGTTGAGAAGATTGGCCTGTGCATAATTTTAGCTTTAAACTTATTAAAATAATTTGACCATTCTAGGAATTTTATATAGCAAATTTTAATGGATATCGAAGTAGCCACGTTTTAACATTAATGCTTTAGAATCACAGTTAGTTTAGCTTATTATGAAGTTTATATTAGAGGGGAAAAAAGGATTGATTAACCGATACTTGCACTTCTAACACGTGTTAGAATCCTAATCGCTGCATTACCAATTTGTCAGTGCCTTTATAAATGTATGGCATTCTTATGGTTTGATAATTGCCTGCGTGACAAATGAGATACAACGGTTTCACAGATACGATTTGATAATGACAATTTCAATCCTACGATTAATCACGATGGAATGTTTAAAATATACGTCCTGAATTTCCAATCATTATTAAGTAAACAACCTTGAATTACAGTTATTAAATCGTAATTATTAAACTCAGGAATTAATTACATTACAATCACTTCATTTCACTTCTTATATCTTCCCCACAACTGTCAACTAGTCGCCATATAGGAATCTCTACTTAGCAACATATCACATTTGTCATCGGCTCCTAAAAACTTATTTTTATCCAACATTAATTGATTCGATTTGTCTATATATAACTATATACACAAATACTCGTATAATACTAATTATAACAGTATATTTTCGCATACTTTATGCACTATACATAATCTGTATACGTTTAAGTTCCTCATAAACGTATAAATATCCACAGTCTACTTATTCAAAATAAAAAATGTGTTCTTAAGATTTTTAGATGGAAGTAAAAGTTATTTGTAAATACTCATAAAAGAAAGGCCGATTCTTTTTCGTCAATATTATTCACTTTCAAACATTGCATAAGATATAAGAAGAGGTTCGATTAATGGATCCCTCAATACACAGCGTTCACTCTTCATAGAAACTAGCTCGATGCGCTATAAGCGTAACGCACGTAATCGTGATCAAGCACTCGGAAACGCGTAAAGTACGACGTCCGTGCGCGGTACTTGCTCAAATCCCCACGGTGTCCTTAAGCAGAAACGTGAGAAACAGGAATTGTCAGGATACACTTTATCGTCTGGAGAGCAATCCATGGTTCGTAGTTATCACGAAGAAATGATTGTCGTTGTACTTCCTGGCATTGCTGATCACTCGTTCTAAACGACTACACGCAACGCTGTCGAAGCTGTGCTGATACAATTTCAGATATAATCGAACAACTTTTCGCATACATACGTACTTTTACTACACATAGCTTTAATATATCTAATTGTAAGTGATAGTATATCCGTTCTTTACTATTACTTCATTTATGATTAAGTATTCCTTTGATAGTCAAAAATGAGTGTACACCTTGAAAGTACGACATTTACTCAAAAACTCTAACACATATATTGGTAATAAACTGAATATTGATTGAGAAGATGTAAAATATGTATGAATACAAATTAGTTGTAAAAACACATAGGTAAATCTCTAGGCAAGTCAATGTTATACCTCGTTTTTGTAAGTATGTATACTTACATTTGTCTCTCACGTGAGAATTCTTCTAATAGGTTGTCCAGAAAGTTTCTTTCGTTTTATGAGGAAATAATAAACACACAACGTTTTTTGTTTTATATTATTTTGTCGAATTACGTACGATCCACCTTGTTCTGTTCAGATAAATACCGCGACATTTTACAGACTTGGTTTCACGTTTGTATGAATGTGCACTGTTGTAAAAATCACGTTTGCGAAAGAAAGACACTTTCCGGACAACCTAATACTTTCTGCGCGCATGCTTATTCTACTGTGCCAAATAATTCACTTTCGTCGCCATAAAAATATTGTTACCGAAAGAAAAATTCACGCTTGTCGCTTTTCATCGGAATTAATATGAAAAGAAGACGATTAACACCTTCCAACAGCGAAAGGATGTTGGCGGCACGAAAGGAATGGTAAATGCAAGAAAGAGACTATCCAGCGAAATCCCATAGCCGTGGCGGCTAGCCTTAACGCAGGATGGTTCTTCGCATCCCCGTTAAAACGGCTCGTTTACGGACTTATCGAAGCCGGTTTATGAGGCGTCCGAATCGATTTTTTTTCCAGCAGCGACGGCGCATAATCATTACATCGGACACGCTGGTTTAACCAGTCCCGATAACATCTTTCCCATGCTAAATATACCACAGTGTCGGCTAAATCCGTATCGCGGATTTGAAACACTGAATCGTGCCGTTCGGTCGGTCGCGAAAACCGGGTCTCCTTCCCTGGTCCTCCTATGGTGACCGCGTTGCAATTCATTTCGAAGTCTTGTTTCACTCGCTCCATAAATTCCGCGGTGGATGCGGTTTCTTATAATTATTTCGTTAAACATTAATGGCCAGTTTGTCAAAGGTGTGGTATGTATGTCGAGTTAGAAGAATAAGCGGAAAACTATGGAATGTTTGAGTAAACAGGGTTAATATCTTTAACCCCCTTTCCTATTGTTTCTAGATGAATTAAGAAAATTAGCCAACTAAAATATAGTATGACTATAAAATTATAAATTTAGTGAAATATTGTACAATATGTGATGATAGGAAAAAAAACAGTGAATATGAGAAAAATTCTGGAAAATTGCAATTGGTCGGAACGGCGAAGAAAAGTTTGTTACATTTTACAAAATTTTTTGTTTGAGCCTATAATGAAAATTTAAACAATATTTTTTTTGGACTTATATATAGTTATACAGGGTGGTTGGTAACTGGTGGTACAAGCGGAAAGGGGGTGATCCTACGCGAAAAAAGAAATCGGAAATGTGGAATAAAAATTTTTAGTTTGAGGCTTTGTTTCCGAGAAAATCGACTTTGAATTTTCGCTCGGTACGTGTGCGGTACGTTATAACGGATCTCACTATAGATCGTTGTCTCGATGGAAAAATTAAAAAAAAAAAAATTAAAAAAAAATTTTTATTCTATATTTTCGACTTCTTTTTTCGCGTAGAATCACCCCCTTTCCGCTTGTACCACCAGTTACCAACCACCCAGTATATGCACACTGAAAATTTCATAGAAATTGGTTAATGTTGCTACGAGCTATAAACGGTTAAAAATAGTAAAAATCGCAATTTTCCACAACTTTCGACCCATACTAAATCTAAAGTATCTTCCATCTTTTAACGCCTATTGTATGTTTCTGTATCAATCGATTTCGGTGAAATTTTCACCGTATAAGGTAGCTGGTACAAATCTACAAAACGTACTGCTTAAATCATCATTACAGACTCGAATAAAGAAGGTGCAAAAAGTGAACTTTACTATCTTCTTTGTGATTCCGACTACTTGCAATTTTTTCAAAACCTTCTTACGCGTCATCTAGTAAATTAATCCTCTTTTCCTTTGAAAATAACTCAAGTTTTTTGGTCCAAATTTAAAAAAATGATTCCGTTTTACAGTGTGTTCGAACATTAACGTGATTGACTATATACAAACATACCTATACATATATATTTCAAATAATATATTTACAGAGAGCTAATTAGCTGTTTCATAAAATAGGAAAAACCTTGAAGATCCTTAAATACATAATTTATTAAAAATACTTTTTCTCTTAAAAATATGAACACCATATAGTACCAAAAGAAGAATTTACTTCTACACATAAATTACACCTTTCCTTTATTATTCATTCACAAAAGAAATTGTAAATCTTCTTTAAATACATCTGGGTATACTGTCAAAAATGCAGATTAAAACCCTTCCTGTCTTTCTTTTCAAAAAAAAGCTAAAAAATATCATTCGTTCTTAATACGACATTGAATAGATATCCTTTTGAAAAGATAAATACCTTTAAGATACATATTATCCGCGTGAGTCAGCTATCTGTGCCGCGATAATCCGCGCGGAGCTTTAAATATCGAGCATTCAACTTCTCTCGCCGCTAATTAATGCGGCACGCGATTACGCGCGTATTGTGGTGATCTGATTCGCCTGCACAGATGCCTGTTGGGAGCCCCGCTCTCTTACGTTCGCGGAATCGCCGTCGAATGTAACGTACAAGATTAATGCGCTCACGGTAATGCGATGAATTAGCCGTGCAAGATTAATCGCGGTCGAGCTCGGACGATGAATTATCCGCGATTCGAAAAATCAATAAGGCTGGCTGCTGGTAATTAATTTGGCGGAACCGCGGTTAATCGCGATGGAAGGTTATGGAGTGAACGATGAAAAGTCACCTTATCAAAGTGTAATGGCGGCCGAGTATGCGGGTATCGCGACAGAGACGTACGAATCAGACGTGGATGGGTACGTGTTAATTGGTGTTAACGTTTTCATTTGTCCACCCGCTGTGTTGATAACTGCTAAATTATGTCGTTTGAATCGCTGATGGATGTTGCGTAGACATACGACGAATATAAATGAACGAAGCTTTTGGTTACTTATGGGTTTGATAGAAGATCGTCGAGGATGTTAGAGGGATGGATTAATTTATTGAGTGATTAGTACGTTTATAAGAATAATACGATTGTTGACGTAGAGGTATCAATAGTTTAGATTTAGATTTGTTTTGCTTTTTGATGAAAGAATCGATATAGAGTAGATCGTTCCAGAATAGATAGATAAAAATGTCTGGAAATTTTTAGATACAAGAACGACAACAGAAACTTGTCAGTTTATTTCAATATTTAAGACAGATTCATTGGGAATAAATTTTGAAATTCCTCGCAACTATAAAGGATTGAAGTAAAGTATATTTCTATCGAAGATTAAAAATCAGTGATTTATTATTAATATTTGCAACTATTAATATCAGAGGATAGAGCATTAAGATTCCCTCGGGTGCTGGTAGTTAAACCGTCGTTTCTTGGGCACAGTAAAGTATCAATTAAGGAACGTTCCTCTTTAACGAACCATCTTCCGTTAACGTTCGTTTTTAATTGCATCGTTCTGGTTCTAGGCAATTAAGGAAATCCTCCTGATAAAGGACACATTTAGAAAACGACTCATTCCAACAGAGCATTAAGTTTACTGATGGCTCTCGTTACAAGCTGGAATAAAAAAAGTGTTTACCCTTTTTATCCAGTAATTGTTTAATGGTTCGGCATAAATAATCCACATCCCGACCGGGTAAATAAAATCTCATTTCATATTGATATATCTTTCCAATACGTTTTACTATGTCTAGTATATCGAGCACCGCAGCAACGAGACAGGTTGAAAAGAGCAATTTAACTCATTCATTGATCGTTAAATTTTATATGTTTGAGAGTTGCAAGGAAGATATGGGTCATTTATTCGACAGCCGTTCGATTTCGAGATTGTATTTCTGTAAATTGAACGATGCATTCATGCTCAAGCATCATTTGGCTAATTAATTGTTTACTTTCGTATTAATAATAATTGAAATTATACGTAAATTTTCTACAGTTATTAAATAATCAAAAAATATTGATTTCGTTCTGTTGAATTTTCCAATTGACGACACTTTTCCAAAGAACCTGATCTATATCTGAAAATATAGTAGATAGAGTAATATTTATAGGTAGATAGAGTAATACTTATGAAAATGAAAGTTTTAAATAATTCATTAATATCTGTACTCTCATAGAACCTTTGTTCTTCCATTTATGTAGAAATTGCTGAATTTCATGCATCATGTATTTCAAATATATTTAAATAATTGAATAGTTATTTCTCAGTTAACAATTTTACTTTCGATTACTTCTCTCTTTCCATAAGGGAGTATTCTAGATTAGAACTTCCAAGAAAAATTTACATATTCTGAAAATGTAAGTTCCTAAAACTATGTCTACAAAAAGATCTTTTCTAATTCGTTAAAATAATGGAATTATCGAGGTTTGAATGCGTTTTTATCCCTTCATCCCCTCTCATATTCTACACAAAATAAGCCTAAAAAGCACCATTCTACGCTAGAATATCTCTACAATATTACTATGACTTTTATCATAAATACTACATGCAATGCATAGAATTATAGATTACAGCGCATGTTATCAAAGAACAGTAAGAAATCATAACAAACGATGACATGTTCTGCATGTACATCTCAAACACCTTTTAAGGCTTCGCTACTTATAGAAACACCTGTTGCGCGCTCGAGGGAACATGTTTGACATATGTAGCAATCCATCAAATACTAATATTCCATTACGTCGTCTAATTACCATCAACATGACTCTAGAACGCGCAACTATCTTCTTCGGAGTTCGCAGCATGTTCGGTTCACTCGGTTGATGGACTAGCTTCGCCATCGACGTAAGTCGAGATTGAAAGGTGCACAAAATTATAATCCCGTTGGTATATACGATCTATACGTTCGGCCCGTTAGATATTACGAGCCTTGTTGAATTTGACAAAGACAAGGTGAAGGTGAAAGAACGGGAGGGAAGGATAAAGAGAGCGAGAGGAGGGACACGCTGGTCGCTCCGTTAGATCGGATCTAGGTCGTTACGCGCATTTCTAAAACGATTTGACATTAGGAGCAGCGTTCGAGATGCGCTCGACCTTCATACTAATCTTGACCTCGAACCTCCGAATTTTTCGCGAGAACACCGTGTGTCCGTAAGAACGTGGGTACTTTGAAAATCGAGAAGGAATAGTTGGAATTAATCGGATAGTTAGCATGTGAACTGTGATGGAATCACAGACGAAAGTATTTGAACATTTATCATAGAAGTCGTAAGTTTTTGTGTTTGCACAGAATGTTATATTAAGCTGGACATTTCTCAACTATTTGTAGATACGGAGTTTTTAACATTTTTTCTTTTTTTGATCGATAATTTGAGTTAAGTAATTAATGTTTTAAACTCGAATTATTTTACGCAATGCTCAACTTCCAATTTTCCACGCTCCAAAAATTAGCAGTATGTAATTAAAAGAATAGTTTCATTATTTTCTGGTCTTTCATACAAAAAATCTTTGTTATTATCAATTCCTTGTTATTGTTCTCACTGGTACATTACAAAAATCCTTGCAAATAATCCTTGTTAAGCATTATAATTATATGATATCAAGTTTGTATTTCCATAATTTCTTTATATTAACGGTAAGATATATTATTTGCCTAATAACGTTACATTCTACAAACAATTGGAGACAGATAGAGAGATAACTAACTGTACGACAGACCAAACAATACGAGGACAAAGTAATCCTCACGTTTCGATCGTTAGAGGATCGTTCTAATTGCAAGACGTTGATTCGTAGTACCGTTTCGGTAAGAACAGAAAATGACGCTCATCAGGAGCAACGGAATTCAGATCGTTAGACAGACGACGTAGAGGAGACGTAGTACAGATCGACGGTGATAAGTGCGCTGACGTTTCAGTACACTCTACTCGGGAGTAAACAAAGGAGAGTTCTCACACAGAATATGACAATGAACCTGAGAGCCCTTAGGTAACATTAACAGACTCCAGACGCGACAAAGACGCCTCGCATAGACGTGATCTCGTAATTATGCGCGGCCCGTAGACAAACTGTCTCCCTCTTCGCAGTTTTTATTCTGCTTCCCTCTTGCTTATTCCGTTTCAGGCGAGCAATCGTCGATTATGAGTCATTAATAGTAACTTTTAAATATTTCTTTTAATATTTTCCATTTAGGAATTGTTGCCTTTTATTTTAGTTACTTGAAATGTTTGTTACCTCTTTCCTTTTTCTGATTGATTTTAGTTTATTTTAGTTGACCTTGTGAACGTCATCAAAAATAAAAATGACGAAACCTCATAAATAATTCGAAAAGTCGAAATCTCATAAATAATTAGAATATTTATCTCACACTGTTTCTTCCTTTCAAACGAAATCCTTGCGTCATCTCAAAAATTCCTTTTAAGGAAAGAAACATTTGCATACTCGATCCAGATGAATAGATGCTAATTTTCTACATACCTGCATAATTTTTCCGTTTCATGTTAGTGATTATACAGTTTACGACCTCGCTGTATTTCTTCCAACAATACTGGCTCGATTCTTGTCCAATAACCCAATAAGCAACAGTGAAAAGAGGTGACCAACAGAGTGGAACTGGGCCAAGAAAAGATGGTGGACAGGAGAGGAGGGCACGTATCATTCGCAATTCTCGGTAGCCGGTGTCGGTAAACAATCTGATCCCAGGACAACGGTTCGGAAGCATCGGTTGACAGTAAAATATCAGCAGGTACCAGTCAGTATGGCCGCGATACGATCGAGAGAGGAGGCAGGTATATAAGCGTGGTAGAGCTCGGGCGCTCCTATCCTGGCAACAGTCCTCGGGGTACTGTTAGCCACCGATGAATGATAACCATATCGCGATATGCGTCGCCGATACAATGGAGAGTAAACGGGCGAATGTATCGGATAGAGGAGGGCCTGGACCTCTCGCACGAGCCTGCGTTTCTGAAATAGAAGAACTATGTGATCGATAATTCACGGAACAGGAATAGACGCCGCTGTCGCCGGCTCGATACGCTGCCCTCGTGATCGAGAGTGCTAGCTTCGAGTCTGTTACCTAAATGGAGATGTTTGTGTATTTTTAGGAAATATAAAGGCACGAAAATGAACAAAATAGAGGTGTTTTTGGAAAATTAATGTGAACTTCAATGAATTTTTATTTGTTGAAATACTGAAACGAATATGGAAGTAAAGAAAATATAGTAAGATCTTTATGTTGAACATTTATATGTGTTTGATATACCTTGGTGTGTAGGTAGACGCATGTCTCAAAATTTATACATCTTGTAAATTACGTAATACAATTTGTTAGAAGCGGATGAGACAGTAAGATTTAGTCACGATTTTTTAACTACGACGCTCTATGGGCAATTTTATCTAACGTTGAATCTCTGAAACACACGAACTAATGAACAGTATATCTCTTAGTATTTTTATAAAATTGCTTCATCTTGACGTTATTTTTATTATTAACTGTTAACGTAGACACAAACACACAATTGAAGTTAATATATTTAAAATTTACTCTCAAAACATTTTCGAATTTTTTTCAATTACTACTGCAAAGGATAATTAGTGTAGCGCACTATCTACTATATATATACGTTGTTCCTCGATATCTTCCTCGAAAAGAAGAAACGTAAAAGTCAACAACCTCGAAATAAACTCCATACTAATTGAATTAAAAGATAAACCAGTGCGATAAAAAACAATTCCACCAATAAACCAGCTACCACTGAAATATTTTTACCGCACACCTGAACCACTCGATGAGCCAGTAGCAATTTTCCAATGAACGCCCAACGAAATGTTCCCGCAGGATTAACCAGCAACGTTTGTCTCCCCATTCCCATCCTTTCCTCTTCTTCCTTCAGTTCGTTACTCTAAATTTACGAGATTGTAACAACAAGCCTTAATTAACCGCGGTGCTCGTGGCTCTCGAGTTCGCTGATAATTGAACTCGTACTTCCAGGTGAAGTGTTTCCGGTGCCTTCAACTCATTCTTCGACCATCACCCGAAACATTTTCTTTTTCTTTTCTTCCACCGTTAGAATTTCTACACAATAGAAATAGTCCGATAATATAATTAAGTATGATGTGCCTATTTTTCTTAATTTTTCGGCTTTTACGTCAGTTGATAGGTAAAAAGAAATATTTTTACATAAAATAGTTGCAGAAGAAAGTAACTCGATAGATTCGAATATACAAGCCTTTTACAGATAAACGGTGATAAGTCCACAATGTTTCATAAGAAATGAATAATTTTAGTTTAGCTGTCCTGTTAATTTAATTTAACTAATATTAGTTCGCATAAGTAAGGTTACTAATGTTTTTAATAGAAAGATGGTTTTCATATGAATTTGGTTAAGACCATGTTGAATTTTAAAATTGTTCTTCTACGAACGAAATAAAATGTGATTCATCGTGTTCGTGATTATAGTACGATAGTGAATATTAATCATGACCACAGATATCGTGTTTATTCTAATTTCGTGCTTCAACATCTTCCCTCTTTCATCTCTTTTTTTGTCTAAAATTTTCCGCCTCAACCTATCGACAAGCTGCTTTTCAACCTTTCTCGAACATCAAACGAACGAACCTGTCCGCTTCCTGGAGCTCCTCTCGGTTAGAAGTTCGTCATCCGGCGCGATGTCAATGTCCTGGCTGTGTTTCATCACGTTTGGGAATCCGGCATGTACCACGCGACCCGCTCTCTGTTTGTTCTTTGTACACCTCAAGAGGAAAGACAGCGCGCTCCTTGTGACGCTCAAACTGTATATATACCGATGCTTCTTTCTGCCTTGTTTCGTGGATCCGGGAAATTGATGTTCAACTACATTAAAAATGTTAAGAAGATTTCACAAAAAAGTCGCAATTTTTAGAACAGTTAATAGATTGCGGATTTCCATGCATTTATGGAAAATTTGAAGATGCAAAAATGTACAGAGTACAGGTTATTACCTGCATATTATTAAGGTATTTTGCAGGTAATAAGGTATTTTGCAGGTATTATATTATTTATATTATTATTTGCATATTTGCAAGGACATAAAATATTCGAAATGTGATACTCATTATAATACTTAGTAAATAATTTAGTAGCATAAAAGTATGAGTTCATATAAACAATCTAGATGTTTGTTTTACGTCGTGTCAGTCTTAATAGACAGTAATTAAAAAGAGAAGAAGACTGGAAAAGTTCGTCTGATCCTTTTTGGACTGAATAAGATTAAAGATCTTGTATGGATAATAAAATATTTATATTACTTTTTAATTTTATTGATCTTTTTTTAAACAAGCGAGATTGGTAGTTTTATACTTTTAGATGTTTTTGGATAGCGCCTTAGATAACATTAGATTTTGTGATAAATACAATATGTGTATAGAGATAAAAAGAAAAGAGAAAAATAGATACGACTGTAATTTGCTCTCACTTTGTTCTGAAATACCAGAGAACCGAGAGACGAGGAACTTCGATACAATTTCCACTTCCTTACAGAATCTTGGAGGCGAAATTAAGTAATTTACAGAAGTACCTGCTATTCCGACCAATCACAGGTTTTCCCCGAGAACATCTAGGCCAGTCATAAACCACCGTTTCTACCTGTTTTCGCCTAAAGCGTCGAAGGTGAAGATTCTTTAACGAGTCCCTTGTCTTTTACCTATAACCAGTAATATACCATCGCCTATAGCCTTCGAAGAAAGAAACTAGACAAAACAAGAAAAGGGAAAGCTAAGAGGCAGTATCAAGCAATATTCCGAATTCAATTCCACGAAATCTACGCGCGAATCTATCTTACGCGCACGATAAAAATATATCTTGCATCAAAAAAATAGAGAACTTCCTTTCTTCCCATCTTTGTATTATGAAACAGTTATGAATCTAATATTATTACAATACAATATAAAAAAAATGTTCCACGAAAAACTAATTCTTCTTTATTATATATCACTGTCTCCATTATGTATATCTTTTATTTTCTATCTTTATATATAAATAGAATTGTAGATTTACGAAATAGTCACGAAGAAATCGTTTTATTACAAAATATGCTACGAGATACATTATACATTAGTAAGATACGTATAAAATAATTATTTCCATGAGAAAAATAATTTTTTTTCGCCGTATATCTAACACCTTTCTTATTTTTACATATATTTATTGAAAGGTATCCTATCCGTTAAGGAATTAACAAATTTTTTTCAGAAGAATGATAATTTTTCTATATCATACGTACGTTCGCGCCCTATTTTTCGAGTGAAGTTCCTGCTGACTTACAAAGTGGCCTGAAAGAATCGTGTCTCGTGTCAGAAAAAGCGATTGACGCGCGAGACGAATCTCCTTTTTCCGTTTCCTCAGCGCGGCGGGTTGCTCCACGTCGTGAACAATTCCATCGACGAGGACGTCTCGTAGCCCGGTTTTTGCTAGTTTTCTAGATTAATAGCGAGCACAGTCTCGACGATGTCTGCGGTGTTTTTTCATCGATGAACCATGTGCACCATGGTCGCGTGAAATCACCACTGTAGTGAGAATAATGGCGACGTATGAACGGCAGGTGCGATGAAAGAACGATCGATGAAAAGTAGCAAGTTCTTTCGATGGTTTTTGCTCTGTACGGTATAACTCATCAATAAAAGTTCATCAACGGGGCCTCATCAATGGCGCGAAATTGAACGAGCCGGCGACTCGATAATGGCTAAAGTTGGCTACTATGTAGCTTGTATGCTTGTACTACGCTGGTTTATAAGATATAAGAAGCTTGATGGATGTTAAAAGCTGAATATGCATAACGAGTCATGACTGCGTAGGTTAATAGAATGTTTTAATAGTTTTAATTCCAATTTTATATAGTACGTAATATCGTGGGATTGTTCGTGTTACTTAAGAGGATAGTTGCATCTACTGGCAAAGTCGAAATTTCTGTTCTGACATTTGTTTGGGATACTTTCTTATTCGAAAGTACAACATTCTGAAATATTTACGCTGGAAATATTGGAATATCACAGTTTTTAAATATTTGTATAAAAGTTTATATCAAGATTTCTTTATTGTAAAGAAAAATATTTCAAAAATCTGTAAGATAAATTTCACTGAAATTTTGTAGAATTATGCTGCGCGAAATTATCCAACTCTTATTACATTTTTTACGTTCATCATAGAAAATCACAAAGGAACCAGTATATTTTAAGCTAATTACCACAAATAATATATCTTTTTATTTAATTTAAAAATCACATTTCTATCATTTTTATCCTAAAAATACCAACTTCAGTATTATCTTTTAATTTCTTGTAACAAAATTTAGCTGATTTCTGAGCTTAAATAGATTTTCTCAAAAATCCTTGCATAAGTAAATTCTTTATAGATGATCACATTTAGTACTTCGACCAGAAAAATATTCGAGCAATTTCTGTTTGATAATAGGTAGCTAGAGTGCTTCTAGGTAAGTTAACTTTTCAAGAGAAGGACAAAAACGATTATCTAAATATTCTAGGAGAACGAATAGGTTTTGATGAAGTTTTAATATAGATAATGGAGTTTTAAATATTTGATCTAACTTCCGAATGTTTGATTTTACTGGGTCGTATTTAGAATTCATAAATGTCTATATAATTTAGAACTCGGGTTTCTGTGCAAGATTTTGCAAATATGTATATTGAAATGTATATTCACTACATTTGATGTATTTTGCCCTGATATTTGTATTTCACCCTGATGTAATGTTTGACTTTTATTAACGTTTAATTGCTTTATTCAATCGACGTTTACTTAATATCGAAAGTGACACAAGGACTTCTCGGTACTCCTAATATCTGTGCGTAATTTTCCTATTTCTCCTTTTTTTTTTTTTAGAAGCGTAAGACACGTCACCCGCCAATTTATTTGACATTATAAACCATTCTTTGTAATAATAATAACGATATTTTTAATTTTATATACGATTCCAATTTTTAAACTTTTCTGATTACAAATACATTTTTTTAAATCAATTGACTTGGTGAAACACGATTGAATTAAACATCTTATACGTTACAGTCTAATAATAACATCTTACAAGTAATCTAATAATATCTATAACATTTAGTTACAATCAAATAATGATATCTCACAATTTCTATAGAAATTCATTAATCGTAGAAAAGAATGAATTGAAACTTGGAACGAAAAAAATCGTACGTGTTGTTCACACGTAGTCATTTATGCACAAAAAAGCCAATATTTACAAGAACATGTGGGCCATGGCCCACTCGTCCTCGAAATTCCCTTTAAACATCGTCAATCGAGCATCGTAAAAAGCAAAACTCATAATCCGACCATGACAAGACGATTCTTTTTTTTATTCGCAATCATTCCACGAATTGAACAATGTTGAAATAATGGTATGACGAAATCATTAAAAGTTGGTCAACTGATTGCGCAGAAACCTAAGCAATGAAAGTCCATTAGTTCAATTTATTACTAAAGCTCGAAAAATGTCACAATATTTTAATAGATATAGCTCTCGTTGAAGATTATTTCTATTTAATAATTATTACGTTTTTAGAAATTATTATCAAGTTTAGAAAAATTAATTTCTTAGACAAATTTACTGGAATTTAATTTATCAGTTACAATATTTTCGTATATTTTACTAAAGCACAATCATAATTTACATAAATTTTTACATAATCCATCCTACATACATAAGTAACATTTTGCTTATTAAAATTCGTTTTAAGTTACAGTTATCATTCCGAAAATTGTTATAGGCGAAGTAAAACAAATGTCGATATTCAATTTTCGAAACAG
The DNA here is from genome assembly GCF_051014615.1 of Bombus vancouverensis nearcticus. Classification (NCBI taxonomy): domain Eukaryota; kingdom Metazoa; phylum Arthropoda; class Insecta; order Hymenoptera; family Apidae; genus Bombus; species Bombus vancouverensis. The sequence continues at coordinate 8,804,933 of NC_134913.1, read as the reverse complement.
ACAGAAAGTGAACAGATATGAAATTTGGATAAAATATCGCATTTTTACGAATTGCTGGTATCAAAAGGTGCATACTACAATATATGGCAACGAAAGCTAGACTAGTTCAATAATTTAAAAAAAAAACTCATTGCGATGGATTGAGTTTTCAATCCGTGCGAAATCGGTTACATTACGACATCTACGTTAAGCATCGTGTCGTATCATACAGTACTCCGTTTCCTGCGAAAAGGTTAAAAAGGAACTGCGAAAATTTAGCTATCTGGCATCGCAACGCGACATCGTGCCGGTTTATCGGTTACAGGTTACGTTATTTGCGATGCGAAAGTCCAGCTATATCGATAAAAATCCGCGGGGTAATTGGTTCCGGACGACCGGCGATCGTAATTACCGGATGATTGAGGTGAGGCGTGGCAAGGTGAGGCAAGGGGAGGCGAGGCGAGGTCTTGGCAGGTCGTAAAGAGCAGTTTGCGGGACGCGTGTGTTGCGCACGCATGTTGTACGATCGATCGTCTTCGATAACATCCGATCTTGCGGCTAAGAGAAGCAACGTCGACTTGTAGAACCTGAATCGGTGAAAGATGATCGAGAAACGAGCGGTTTTCGGCATAGCAATGGGGTCCATTTATGGGTTTTCAGCCAGGATCTCGTTGTCGCAGGAAACCGACCGTTTTACGATGTTGTCTAGGATCGTAGGAAGGGCTGACCGACCGACCACGTTTTGTTTCGTCTTGGATGGATGACTGGCTATCGAGACACGTAGATCGATCGTCCGTTAAGTATAATGTACGCGACGTTGTTACGGTTGAGGTTTGGAGCGGTTGTTAGATCGGCAGGAAGCTTGAATGGGTCCGCGGACGGTTTTCATGGCCGAGGAAGTATGCGATACTTGCTAATCGCGATTTTTGACCGGCCGGTTTCCGATGCAGTTTTCGAGACGCTGCCAATTGGACGAGCAAGTTGAACGGAAGATCGAGAGAAGAGACGGCTGATTGCTCGCTGATGGGAAATAGCGAAACACTTGATCGATGGGAATAGGAGGAAAGGGGTGATGGAGTATCGGATCGGTGGAGATTGTTTAGTTTGAGCGAAAGAAATTCAGTTTGTTAACTTGCTTGAAGAATTAGCTTGGAGAAGTAACTTTTAAATTTTCTGTGATTTTGGATACTGCGAGTTCTTCCAAGTAGTAAATACAATTTTCGAAACTACGTTAAAAATGGACGAAGAATTAAAAATGGAGAAAGAATGAAATTGAAGAAAAAATCGTGTAAGTGTCTTTGTGCAATATAATATCTTTGTACAAATCCAATATTTTCAATTTGATTAAAACATTGGAAAAACATAGTTTCTATTGATATGTCCAGAATTTTGATATTAAATGTCCGTTCGTTTCCATAACAAACTGAATCGGATTCTTCATGTCAGTCGTTTTGAAGGACACGTTCAATATTCGTCAAAACGAGAATCAATTCGTCCGTTTGACAGCAGGTCGCAATTTATTGCTGATAAAGAAAGACCACGACACCATTCCAAGCGACAAATATACCAATCCATCAATCAAACGTTTAAATAACGAAGGTACAGGAAAAGAAGAACAATGGGAACGTTCGGATAGAAGGTGCGTTAATCTAATCTGTCTGCTCGAAATGGCTTTGAACTCTGTCTACCGCGTAGTGTACGATATTCATTCGAAAACGATTTTGAATGATTAAATGCCCTATAAAAGATGAAAATTTCGGAAAATATTCCTTAGCTTGAAAATATTTCGAATGCAGTAAAGACAATTTAATAATTAGTAAGAATAATTATACAAATTGGTGAATCTTAAAGGATAGCGTTTTAAATAACATCAGTTTCAAATTATCTTTCTTTAGAAAAAAAGTTTCTTCTTGAAAACTTTTAAAAACGAACAGATTTTTCATGAGCAACTTTATAAATGTATTATCTGTAAACACGTAGATATTCTCTGTCCACTAATTACATCCTCTCCTATAACGTTTAATCTCTTCTCCTTTTCTGACAAAAATGTCACGAAAAGAATGGATGCAGATTCGAGGCTACCTAGAAAGCGAAGTCGAAGACAGGATTTCGTTGCTGTCGTTGGATAATCGTCGCAGCGTGAGAACAGCCGGAGGATATCGATAGAATGGATCCTGTGGTTGATGATCACCGATCGGCGATCTCTGTTCGAAGGATCGCGTTCTAAACTCCCTTAAATCGGGTCAACGGCGTTCGCACGAGCGGCGCGGTTGCCGCTGATTCGCGATTCACTGACCTACGCCGATTTACGGGAGTCGCGGCTAACGATCCGGCTGACCTTTGATAATCGCGCTCCCGAGCCTTTCGTCCCCTTTCAGGGTGAAAAGTCAAGTCCCTTGTAGTCGCGGACGAACACCCGGCACCGTTATGCCAATAGACGACAATAAGTCATTATCACGGTGAAATCTCCATTATAGTTGCGCCGCCCGAACATCTGTTGCGCCTTGTTGCCGAACCGCCATGGCTATAATCACGTGTTTGCCTTCGAATCGAGCTTCGATTTTTTTAATTTTCTTGGTCGTTAATAAGATGGTTAATTGATGGTTTGCGCAAGTTTGGAGATTAGAAGTTAAAGTTAAATATATGGTTAGACGTGAAGTATATATAATTAGTTAGACGTTGAATGGTTAAGAGAAAAGTTGAGGAGACTGTGAAGAGAAGTTATTTATTTATTACAGAAAATTTAGTTAGACTTTAGTTAAGTATACGGTTAAAAGTTGATAATAATTAGATAGATGTTACAGTCCAATTGAATGAAACAGTTAAAGAAAGTTTATTCATATGGATATTAAAGGAATTTATTTATAGGGTTTACAGGTACTGATTCGAATGTGTTGATTCAAAAATAATGATTGATTAGCATTTGGTAATGTAATATGAACTAGGAAAAGTAATTTGCCCCATTATTTGTGCAGTTGTCTGCCACTCCTGTGTTCAAAATGTCTGCCCTACATTTCTCGTTTCTATCAAATTTAAATCATCTGCAGGTGTGAAATATGGAATGATTCTGAGAAAAATGAATCCTATTTCAGTAACTAGAAAAGTTGTAGAATTCAGCAGAGAAGAATAACAGTTTTCTTTGGACAACTTTTCTAGCAGATTGAACTACCTCAGCTGCCAACTGATTCTTTCTTCCTCGATCTAATATTCCAAATGGCTGCCGTCTACAGCTCCGTTATCCTGACAAATGCGACCGTTTTCGATCACGTCGAGAACTCTAAGTAATCCAAGGACGCAATGTGCAGGCACGAGAATGAATTATACTTCCGAAGGTAAAGAAAGGAAAAAGAATGGTCATAGAATATCTCGAAGAAACTTTAATAAAAAGGACCATGAACCTTTATTACGTCGTGTGATCACTGCACTGTTTGAATTGTTCATATTTTTCGTAATATTTTATTAAATTTATTATTTTAATTTAGTATTTTACCAATATTATAAGGAATATAAATAATTAATTAAATAAATTAATAATATAATAATAATAAATAATTAATAAAATAATTAATAGTCATTAAATATACTAACGCATTAAATCTTAAAGGTTTAATTAAAAAGATTGTGTACATATTAACGTAAAACATTATCCGACTAGAAATATGGTAGCACAAAAGATATAAATGTCATAAAAGTGTTTAATGGACGATTAGTTAGCTCCAACACTACTGACAAGCTCTTCGAATGAAATGTTCATCGGCGTGTATCAATAACAAAAGCGACAAGATCATCATTAGCTGGATTCAAATCCTAAGACATCCTGTGTGGATGAATCATCGAGAGATATACATCAATCATACTTGATATGTGAAAATTTTCGGCGCATATCTACATGAAAGATATTACAATATCTTTCAATTTTTGGCCTACGTGTATCGAAACATATGAATTAAAATATTTATACGTAATAAATCTTATTAATTACGTTGAAGCAATCTATGTTCAATATTCTATGTTAATGTACAATTCTATCTTAAATCCAATCTACGTTAATAATTACGTGTGAAGCAATCTATGTTGCGCAATTCTACGGTAATCTGGGAAATGGTTAATGTGCATCATTAAGTTAAATACGTTTTCAGTTACTATCACAAACAAAATGAACACAGTGAATAATTTTTTTGCGTTTCTAAGTTGAAGGTGCATATGGCATCATAAGACAGTGGCATAATTATCTCTTCTTTTTATCCCCGTCATTTGTCAATTTCACGTGTTGATCTTTGTTGAAAAGTAGAGAAAATTTGTCGACTGGCTTTTCTTGCGTTAGACCGTATTCACACGGAATTGTTCAGAGCGAACGCGTGTAATTTGGAGGTCGTTACCGTGACGGAAGTACCGGCGATAAAGGCGCGATAGGACGGAAATGTGGTACACAAAGAAATTACTGAACTTCAAGGAAATAAAAAATCTTATTTGCCTCAGTCCTGTGTTCTTTCCTTTTCCGGCAGTCATATGACGTCTATTAACGTTAAACTGTTGGCTAGCGTTAAAAAATGTCAAAATTAATAGAAATACGTTTTTCCATTTATATTGAAAATATTTACATCTGGAAAGTTTCTATTAAAATTTATTTTAGTTTCTAACTGAAAATTTACACTTGCAATAGAACTTCATTTACCTGAACTTACCCAGGTATAAATAGTTTATATAATTGCACCTCATTATTATATAGGAGTTCGCCAATCTTCTCCGCTAATATTTCTCTTTTATATCCCAATAGAAACTCACGTTCAGATAAATAAATTTAACCAGCATGAGTTCAGTTAATCAAACATTACCTACAATTCTGTTCCAATAAATGGTGTCCGATTGTACATCGTTTGCCATTTCAATTTCTCGCTGAAACTTCATTTTAAAGTCTATTTCTCCTAAATATACCACTCTACCTCACCCAAACAAAATCATTCGAAATTCGAAACCATCTACACAACATTTTATAGCGTGTTTCAGTGGGAACTGAAGGTCGATGTCGGTTTCCGGCGTCGTATCGCGTCGGTTCTTCGTGCCGAGTGACATTTCACAAAACATCGGGCGGAGGCTGTGAATTCTTCCAGCAAATATACGATAACGATTCGAATGACTCGTAATCGTTACAGGAGGACAACGAAATAGGTAGAGAGCAGACCCGTTATCTTTACTGCTCAATCTTTTTCGCAAAACTACGAACTAGAGGGTGGCCATGCAGTCGATAAGAGATAACGGGAGCCAGAATCCAAAGCCGAGCTTTCTGTGGTTTTATTTACCGAGTCAATGCTCCAGCATGGGCTATCCTGGAAGCCAGTTTACGTGCATTTCGAGTGCCTCCGTCACATTCCGCGTGATAAACACGGTGTTGAAAGAAGCGTGAAGCCGGAAGTGGCTCGAGAACCAAAGTGGAGGGAAGGAGACAGAGAGGGTGAGGCTCGATCGAGAGTTTACGCGACGAACGCGTTAGGCGGTCGAAGTAATTTAAATTCTTCTGGAACGATAGGAATCGCCGTGACCCGTTCCCGGCTATACGAACGAAGGTACTACGAACGTTAGTCCAACTATTGGAGATGCATTGAGTCATCCGCGGGAATGGGATGATTGTGAGAAGACTGGTAGAGCGCCGGAAGATGCTGCAAGTGGCGTAATGGGTTGATCGAGCGAATTTTTTCAGTTAACGTAAGAAATTTGTGGAATTTTAAGGGGAAGATAAGTATATATTTTAACACGGGCTTTTTGTTTATTATATATATAGGTATTTATTAAAGATGATGAGTATATCTGTTGTTAATAGAAGTTTTTTTGTTTTTTGAGTTAAAAGTTAATAGATTGATCTTTTCGTGTCCTTCTTTAATTTGATAATCTAAGTTTACGTAATATCGTGTCGAAAATTTAGTGATTTTCCTCTAATATACGAAAACTTATTTTAGAAACTAATATACTTTGTGAGGGAAGTTCTTGTAATTCTTTATAGATTTGTTTTTTGATTGATTTTAAATACTACTTTAAACAGTTCGCAAGTCATCTCTTACATTAATAACCGATTTACGAAAGAAAATATTATGAGAAAAGTAAAAGAATGAAAAATGCGGTCGTTTCGATTAATTGCATCGCATACAATGGTCCACCATTGTCCTGAAGATCCATTTCTCTTCTGGCTTCCTTTATCTCATCCCGTGCACGCAGTATTCCACAGAAATTTGCGGGAAATTGGAGTCGAGCGGCGATCGGATCGGTATGCGACATATGCGCGATAGTGAAAGAGAAATAATGAAACCGAGACGCAGAAAGGGCTATCGTCCAAACGTAACGTGTCCTCCCTTTTTGCTTTCACCGAACAATGAGCATTCCGGTCCGCGGGTACAATTAGCGAAGAATCCAGAGATCGTTCGGTAGAATTCAGACACTCTGACACGGGGCAAGGGTGAAACCGCCAGCTCCTTTAGTCGCTGGAACGTCTTTTAATTGCGAATCCCTCTAATTAAGGTTTGCACACTGTCGTAGAATAAATTGAAATTTTCTCGCCATCGATTCTTTTTGTTGATTAAAACAAAAATTGAAATTTTCTAAAATTTTCTCCTAGAACCTATTGCTGTTCTTTGGATTATTTTTGACCGAATTGTATTTCTCTATCGTTAGAAAACTTGTTAAAATTTGGAAAATAAGAAAGAATCGTTAATCGTACATACGTAACTTTTTGCTTCAACGTTATGCTCAAAATTTTCTGAAGTTGTTATAAAACGATTTTGTTAGATCATAATCAAATTTTCCGGTTAATTAGACTTGATAGATATTGCAAACAAATCGTATATGAGCAAATACACGGAAGAACAGAAGAATTTTTACGGCTGTTTTTTGGCCAACGTTAACGGGGCATTCGATGTATTCCGTGGACCGGAATCTCGTAATCTGGTCGCGTGACAATAAATCTTGTCGACGTTATGCACGCGGATTCCTTGCTCCTTTTCTTGCTCCTCTTTCTTCCGTGGCACTTAAAGGCCTCGGGAGTAATTGCCAGCAAATATTTCTGAAAGCGTCAGCTGAGAGACAGAAGAAGGAAGAAGGATTGTCAGAGATGGACATGGCGCGGCTTAGAATGCAGGCAAAATGAATTTTCTTCTCTTTATCCTTGCCTTCAATCGAATTCAGTTCCACGCCTTTTTTTGATTGAATTAAATTCTTGCCCGAGTGCAACGGTGCATGGAATCGATATATTCGATAGTAAAAGCTTTATTTATATACTTTCGTCAGACTCTTCTCTCATCGACGACATTATGATTAAACTGCAGATATTTATATATTTATGAGAAATTTAAAATTCAATCAATCTCATGACTTTGCATTGAGACACGATAGTTTGGATTATTTTACTGCATTTTATCTTAGATTGCATTTTGTAATTTTTAAAGTTATATAGGATATAAAGGTATAAAGGTATACTAAGATACAAATGTACATTAAAGTTCAATACATTAAAATAAAATTAAGTAATTAATTAAATAAATTTAACACTAGGCATATAAAAGCAATAGGGTTTCCACTTTTTCTTTTTATCTATGGAGCATTGTCTCCAAAATTGTATCAATACCGTCTTTCAAATTCCGTTTTTCGGCGTTGATCAAAGACATTACATCTCTATGAAACGAAAGAAATTTACCTTCGCAATATCGCAAACGAGAACTGCATTGATGCGCGCTTGAAAGCAAATTGTCACCGCGCCCAAAGAGATAATCGCTCGCAATAACGTTCCTGCCGCATTTCGACAATAATCACGGCAGCTTTTTGCCAACGAAATAATCGCGGTGGTGCTGCAGCGGCGCGACTAAAAATAAAGTCGTCAGCCACTTGTCGCTCCGCCGCCGATTGTACTCGATCTTTTCTGCCACTGTGTCCCTTCCTGTTCTTCTTCTTCTTCTGCCTCTGCTTTCGCATTGCAGTCGCGTTATTCATCCGATTATACATTCGAGTTCACTTAACCTGGCTATCGATCGAACGAAAATTGGTAGAATGGGTATTCAAGTATGGTTAGAGAGATACCTATTCTCCGAGAAGTAACTGGAAAGTTAAAGAATTTGTGAATTTTTTTCTCCGGAAATTAGAAATTTTACGAGCTTATTCTTCCGTACGTTTATTTGCCTATATTTTATTACTAATTTTATATTAAACGATGTTTTCTAAGATAGGAACTCTGATGTTTTATATTAAGTATTATATAATATTTTAGTCGTTCAAGGTAAAAGATATCGATTAAAATAAATAATACAATAATAATAAAGTAATAATAGTAATGTTTACTGAAAAGAGGACATTTCTATAAAACGAATATACAAATTATTTGATATAAATTAGAAAAGAAGTTTTTCAACTAGAAAAATTAGTATAACTGTTTCATCTAACGAAAATATGGATTATATATGGCAAACATTTTAATGATTAATAGTCGCCATTAATCTAAACTGAGGCGGATACGGCTTTAAATAAATAAACAAATAGGTAAAATTGTGTAGGCAGAAAGAAGAAAGTCGGACGAGCTAGGATCCCAGTCTAGCCGAGTGTTTACTATTCCGTTGGGTTGTAGATCGCCTCTATCTTGGATCTGGTCGCTCTTATGGCCGCGTCGCGTCGTCGGGCTGAAGTTGAATGGCAAAGAAGAACGAGCCACGTTGAAGTCTCCCGTGTCAGCGCGGAGTAGTCGCCGCTGCTTGGCCAAGGATTTACAAGCCGCCGCTGTTCATCCATTATTGGTGCCATCCGCCTTACATACATCGAGAACTCATCGTGCGAGCAGCGTCCGCTTGGAGAACACGCGCGACCGTGACCTCTCGAAAACGGATTGTAGACGCGAGCAAACCATACTCCTCGATCGTTCATCTCGTGGAATTCGAGAAAACTTGATTGGTGACGTACTTATGTATGTAATTGCAAATTTGAAAAAATGTTGATTGACGTTTGAATTTGAAGGTGAAGGCAGCAATCGAAGATCTGCTTTTCTTCCTTAATCTTAGTTTCTTGGACTTGAACGACAGTAACGAAGGAACCTAGGGATCATTGAGAGGCGTGGGGATCGGAGTTCTGATCTTTCTTTTTAATTTTATCCTTTGCTGCAGGTTATTGGAGAAATTGCGCGAGAATGAGACTTTTCATTCTACTGGATTTTTTAGTATAAAAAAGATAAGTGCGATACAATTATTAATTAATAAGAAAATGCTTGAATATTTTAAAACAGATCTAAGTTCTTTTTAAGCGAGAGTATATGCCACTTTTTGTAAAAAAAAATACCAAAATGTTAAGGATAAAACAAAAATCTCAAAGTACTGCCACATAAAAAATCTTCCACAAACCAAGAACTCTCATCTAAAGATTGATGCTCACAGATTTCAATCTCTCTTTGTACAAGGCCGTTTCTTACCGAGTGCTTATCCGAATATCTGCGTATGTGGTAACGAGTGCACCGGACAAGCATTATTCAACACTTCGAACACCCACGGTTGCGTAGGCGAGCTGAACACTGTGCTGTAACGCACAAAGGAAATTAGGTTCACGCAACGAGGCCCTGATCGACATCGACACTTGCTGCCTATAAAGCAAGGCCCTTCCTGTAAAACTTCGTCGTATTCAATGAATATGCACTGACTTTTAATTTTTTTTCAGTTACGATATTGCTGATTTAACGGTATCCACGTACGGTTCGCCTGCTCTTTGAAATATGCGAGCTTTAGAATATCACCGTAATGTAATACGTCTGAGAAATTACGAAATACATTGAAAAACCTCGATAGGGAGACCTCGATTCGACGATGATAATTTAACCGAATCATTTGTTGGAAATTACAAAGGCAGCTATTTATAAATGTTGTATGCATGTTATAAATAATGGTTCAAAATTTTTAGTTCATCGATGGAAGTAATTTTGGAGCATGATTGGTAAACTATGGATGATTTGGTTCAGCAGTAAATAGTATTAGTAGTCTGTGTTAAATAAAATAAATGTACATTTTTGTGTATTATACCTTTCCTTCCTTAAAAGATATTTTTTGTACAAATATTGTATTCATGCATTCAACTTGGTTCTTCTTCTTTTTTTTACCAGTTATTTTTTCACTTTCAACTTCACTGAGGACAAAGCTTTACGCTCGTTCTATACCACGCTATGGTGTATAATATAATGTAATAGTTCTAAGTAAAAGGAGGAGAATGAAAGTACGGAAGACAGCAATATGCAACGTAGCAAGAGGTTGCAAGATAAAGGAAAACTGCCTCTGACAACCTTTGAACTCGCGGTACTTGATAATCATGCAATCATATTCTGTATAAGATATTCTCAAGCTAGGATGATTTTAAACGTGATGATGAATAGTTCATCTATAACTTCCCTTAAAAAAGAACATATATACATCCAGTGTAAATTACCATATTGAATTTAATAGGGAATCGCGAATAACCAATTAGATATTGATAAAATGTGATTTGTTATAGTATTTCCAATTTGCTCCCCTTGTAAATCCAAACTCTTGGATTTCGTAATGTTGACAGGTCTTGCGATATCTAGTAATAAACGTTCAATCTTATAACTCTATTAGCTGTGCTTGAACTTTAAGCATTATACGTGGTTGTTGTACGTCGAATAATTTTAAAATTCATAACGTATTCATTTTATGTTATGACATTGTTCGTCTCTGTACTGTGTGCAAGATGAGCACGAGAGTGCTTACACGTTTAACTTTCGAGGAGGACAAGTTTAGACGTCGAAGAGAAGGCACTTGATGATTGAGGAGGACGTATCCAGTGTTCTATTTTCCGAAGATGCATTAATACGATCCATTTTACTAGTTAAATATTTATTTTAGCCCCTCAAAATAATAAAAGCTTAAAATAAATAGAAACTGGATCGTGGATTGATGCGAAACCATGGTTCTAAATTTATTTCTTATTTTTCGAAAGTAGGTTGGCAGTGAGTTCATGTCATAAATAAAACCGGTCTATACAAATTCATATTTCACCTCTTGAGCTGAATTATTTTGGAAAACATCCTTTTACCGTGCTTATTTTAAACTTACAACATATTATTCTTATTCGAAAAATCTATTTCGTATCCAGTAATTATAGTTCTTATAAAACATATGAAAATTGTCTGAGGTAAGTATTCCAATACTTACGTGAGCCATTGTACCAAGTAGATTCACGCGTTAGCTTTGGTTGTAATTATCGTGGTAATCTATAAAAATTACAATTTAGATCTAAATGACGATCGTGCTCATTCGATTTCTTTTCCTTTGGTCCTATGAAACAAATGCAAATGCGAGACAACTGGACGGCCAACCAAAATAGCCGCGTTTATCTCGGTGACGTTTATCGGATCGTTAAACTTACATATGTTCGTCTTTCGTGGAAGCGAAAGAAGAGAAGGGCGCGAGCGAACGACACGTTACGCGGCGCATCGCTGCGAGGGATCGCGTGCAGGGAATCCAACGCGCTTGGAGGTCCTGTCCAAGGATCAGTGGATCAACACCGACCTGCTACGCGGGCCCCGCCGCATCGGCTATTTACTCGTCCCTTGATTTAACTGTGATTCAATGCGCGCCGAGAAAATCGAAACTTCTTACACCTTCGTTCCTCTCTCCCTTTTATTTGTTCCTTTTTCTTGGTATTCGTGTTGTGTATTCCAAACTGACGCCGAAACATTGACATATTTAGATGCAGATATCGACTAAATTTATTTAATTTTCGAAAATTGAATCTAACGTATAGATACTTTTGATTATTTAAAATTTTCATTCATTGTGACTCTTTCTTTTCCATTTCTAGTGAAGTTTATATTAACTTCACTCAGGTTAAATATAATATTTACTATATAATCTCATAAAAAAACAGCAATTTCCTTAAAATGATAAAATGCAGAAATACTATATAAATAAAATTAAAACAACATATTTCAGTAATTTCTCTTGTTAAAACAAAACGTTTCAAAAAAATGGTGCATATTGCACTATTCAGTTGTAACAATCTCCAAAGAAAAAAACAAATGTTCAGATTCTTTTCCAAAAAACAAATAAGCTTAAAGAAACTAATATCGATCAATCCTCTCTTGCAACTAGTAATTTACTAAAAGAATTTTCCAAGAATTCACGAGAGGAATCTCAAGACATCCAAACATTGAGGAATTTCCGAGTTCCGTGGATAAGCAGAACGCGACCACACGAGTCGAGATTTAATTCGATCGCAGCAAGTTTCGAATGCTGTAGCAAGAATTCGCCGTGGCATGCTTCACAATTCACAGAGAAGAGAATCGTTCGATTGTATCAGCAAATGTTACCGGCACAGAATTTCGCATATCGATGACGTAACAATAACGGCGCGAATATTTCTACGATTACGATACATTCCAACGGCGTCGACCTTAACCCTTTCTTCGAAAGACGCGCAATCGCGAATAAATCGTGATCGCGAGTCTCTCGTTTATAGCGATGACATGCGCGTATGTTGGGTGTAAAGGTGCACGAATTTATTTTGTTTAGATCTGCTGGTTGTGGAATGCCATCAATCCCGTGGTGATCGATTGCTAAGGAAATTGCGAGTTTGAGTCATTGGGAATGATGGTAGAGTTGGATAATCGTCATTCACGGGCGATTCGTTGATTTACGCGGATGCTGAGTTGGTATGTTTTTATCGTGTCAGTGAATCAGTTGTATAGTTGATTTCTTCTACTATTCTTCCAACGATATTTCTCCAACTAAAAATTGATTTTATGAGATTTTTATAGAATAGTATAAGCTGCTTTCTATTTTGCGAGAAAATTGATTTATGAGAACGATTGCCTTTTAGATTCACTTAAATTGATCGAAAAGTTGCGAAGCTTCTCCTTATCCAAAGGAAAGAAATTAACTACTTTAACGAAGTCTGTATCAATTTAAATTTAATGTAATGTTCATTATAACTTATATGTGTAGCAATTTTCCAACGATTTATTCACTTCTTATAAGTCATTTACTTTCTTTTTATTCCTGTTATTAAAATATTCTTTCAATGTATCGTAAGTATTTTTCAATATTTATCTCCCATCAAACAGTATTTACTTGAAAACTATATTGAAAGTATTGCAAAAGTGATGCTTCTACACTTTTTGCCAACAAAGTAGAACAGTAGCTACATTCTTAAGATTGCGATCAAATAAAATAAGCAAACGAACACGATTCTTCAGACATTTTATTCGATTGATCAAACAAGGTTAAGCAAAAGTAGCGTTCCTATAATGAAACATAACAGTTCGAATACTTCATGCTATCGATGTATCAATGTCTAATTAGGAACAAGTCTAAACAAGGCGTAGATAAGATAATTAAAGAATTAAAGTAACTGTTCATGTATTCAGTTGTATCAGTCGTGCATATATTATCACTAATTACAAAAGCTGATGAGAACGAATCTGATTGTGGCTAAGAGCAGAAGCATTTTCTAAATTGCGAGGATTTTATTGCTTCTATCAATGATACATCACTTAATGCCTCACCGCTTAATTAGAAGCTGAATAGTAGCTAGGAATTTTCGAAATTGCAAAAGAAAATTCCATACTGTACACGTACGCCCTTCACTGAATACATATTGGTGTAAATAAAAAGATGATAAAAATAATATTTCTAAACCTTCTATCTCAATTCCAAGCTTAGACTGAGGATTTTTAACACATACTTATCTTTGAGGCTATGATAGATTTATGATATGATGATTTGAGAATATGATTTAGATGCTTTATGTATTTTTCCACATTATATATACTTTAAATTTTGCATAAATGCATAAAAATCCGCATTCTAATTATAATTTCATTTTAAATAATTTTATATATAATATATAATATATTTGCATATTTATATATAATAAATATATATATTAAATTTACATTATAATTTGATTGTAAGTCTAACCATAATTTTTTCTCGATCGTAATCGGACGTGTCAAAATTTCATTCTGCTCACATAATTAAACACTCACGTATCTTCTGTACCCACGGAAAAATATACACTCCTTCCCACGCAGCTGCATTTTCTTGTACACCCGCAAGAGCGTAGACGCTGGAATTTCCGCGATAGGCAATCGAACGATCGCTGCCGGCGACGCCAGCGCCTGCAATAACAAGAACATTGTTAAATTATCGGAAATCTCGCGTCATTATAGCCTGGTCGGGGCTCCCGCCGTGGTACGTAGGGAATCTCGCCGACTGAATCGCCGAGAAAAGGGGGATTATCCGAACGAAACGAAAGAACGACCGCGCGCCGCCGGATATGCGGGTGTCGCGGCAGGCGATAATAAAAATAAGCTTGAAACCCAGGACTCCTGCGACGATCGTTGCCGCCGCTGTGTTACCGCAGAAAGGTAGGGTTAATTCTCAATAATATTGACGCATCACGCTGTTTGACGAATCATGGACGAATCCTGATATATACGCTGCCTAATGAAAGTATTCGAACATTTACTATAAGAATTTGTATGTCCGTAATCTATACTATAGAAAAATGTTAAGTCCAAGTATGTGCTAGGTAAAACATTTCAAAAATTCATTAACATTTAATGAGACAGGACTGCCATGTTCATATTGGTAAAATTTGAATTGAATTCAGAGATGTATACAGAAATTACAAGGTATTTACGACAAATATACAGGGTGGTTGGTAACTGGTGGTACAAGCGGAAAGGGGGTGATTCTACGCGAAAAAAGAAGTCGAAAATATAGAAAAAATATTTTTTTTTAATTTTTCCATCGAGACAACGATCTACAGTGAGGTCCGTTATAACGAGACGTGATAAAGTGCACGCGTACCGTGCGAAAATTCAAAGTCGATTTTCTCGAAAACAAAGCCTCGAACGAAAAATTTTTATTCTATATTTTCGACTTCTTTTTTCGCGTAGAATCACCCCCTTTCCGCTTGTACCAGGGAATTAACTGGGACAGAGGACAAAGGTTCGATCGTTCGGCGAGAGGCGAGCAACGTGCCGGCTACGGCGATGAATCAAACAACAGCCTCATCAGGATTACGCCGCCGGGTATTTGCGATTAGTGTCCATTCGACGCCGTCTTAAGGCCACCTTTTCCCATGACGACTCATTGTTACGGTACTCGCGTGACTTTTTCACCCTCGAACATCGCTATGAACGCGCGCGCGGCCGCATGCATGCGCTCTCTTCGACACGCGGAACGGAAACGGGTTATTCCACCAGTGCAGCTTCGCCCGGTGACCTTTTCAGGTGGCAGAATTTCTTTAACCAAGGGACATTTCGCTTTTTTACCACTCCTCGATATTATTATTTCCTTTCACATGTATTTCTCCTTTTTATGCTTGTTTCCTGTTTCGGTAATACGGCCTTCAAATAATGTACGAAATAACCTCAATTCCCGTATGCGCCTCTTAAGAGGCAAAGCGATCAACTTCACATTTTATGAACTCCTCGATTTCATTACTTAAATACATAATTAATATTCTACATATCAAAAAACAACTCTCTTACACCAATTTATTTATCAGAAAAAGATAGTACGAATAATCGCAATCAATGTAAATTTGAAACATTACACCAGTAATCATCGTTCTCCGCTGCATTTCAATTTACCCCTCTCTATCAGCGTAGCTACCGAGCAACTCGTCTCAGAACTCGTCGACAACCATATCCTCCTCCACTCTCTACCAAACACCCCAAATCACAAGTATTCTTTGAATCACTGCATCAGCTTCGTTCATCGTTCAATAAGCTCCAATCTCATGCAATCAGGCCCATCAATCTGAATGCCGATCTAAAATCATAGAAAGAAGCATCCGTGGAATGGGAATTCGCGCGAAGAGCAAAGGTTGCCGCGATTATGTAGGTTCCGTGCGCTGCACGTCGGAAGACGGGACCGGGACGATGGTCTTCGTCGATTACTCGTTCGAGTGGCCACGAACGGGGCCCTTTTCCGTTGGAACGCCATAGGGACGTTACACACGGTTCCGGGTGGACGTCGAGAGACGGCCTAGGCATTGACATTTCGGCGAGTGCCGCTGCTAATGAGACTCCTTTATGCTAATCGCTCGCGTGCTCTCTTACTTCGGGGCCCCGCGAGCGGCTCATGAATTTTATCGGCGGCCTTCATCATTTTCTTCGTTGGCTTGGAACCGCGATTGAGTCGTCAGAGCGAGGAGAACGGGCCCGCCTTCCGTTACCACGAACCACCGTGGCCTAGTCCAAGCCGAGGGAAAAATCGAACCTTTCGCTCGCTTTGCTGTGCACGACGAGCTCCACAGCCGACAGATACCGGACACCCGCTGCTGGACGCAACGCGGATCGTGAGAAATGCATTCGTAGCCAGCCCTCTGCTCGCTCGTTTCTTCGATTGATGTTCCAGGCGGCTGACGAGTTATGTGTTGCTGGTAATTGCTCGGCCAATTTGTCCGAATGCTGGTCCTCGGTACGCTGAATTTTTGGAAAAATGTAGGAGGAAACCAACTGCTGATTTATGTTGCACACGGAGTTGAGGTTTTGATGTTTGGTGAACTGGAGAAGCTTGGTTCCAGGGTTTAGGGAAAAGGATGGAGCACTGTAATCGAATCGCGTTTCATTTTGGAATTTTGGAAATTAAATTGCAAAATGATACTCGATTCGTTGAATTTTTTGGAGAATGTAGAGGGATAACTGTTAGTATCGCGTGCAATTTATTCATGCAAATTTTGGTGTTTGGTGAACTGAGGAAAGTTACATAGTTGTGGCAATGAGGGAAGAATTATCAGAAATGAAGTAATTAAGTAAAAAAAATTAGTTTTGCAATTTTTCAGATTATTTAATAAGAATTTGGTTCTTGGATCGTAAAATTTTCGAAAGAATATCGTGGATATTCTTCAGATAATAGCTGAAAATAAAATAACCGAAAGTACGAAAAATTTGACAATTAATTTTAAGTTTCTAGTCTAAAAGTGAAAATAATTCGACTAAAAATTTCCGGAACAGTTTTTTAAACACCGACAACTTCCAAGTCAGCATCGCTCAAGTTAAACGAGTACTGTGAAAGCCCTACATCCACCACCGTAATCGCCATAAAATCAACACACAGCGCGCGATAGTTTCCTCCAGCGTGTCCCTCTTGAACGAACGAATTCCCGCAAATCTTCAAGGTCGTTCCTTCCATTCGTAGGATTCAGTCGCGGTATCCCTCGAACGCTGTACTGTAAAAACACGCGACACCCCATTGAGAGCAGTCGGTGGCGCGGAAGGTTGAACTGGCCATGGCACGTCAAAAGATAGCCTTAGCGTAGAAAGAAACTGAAAAGAAGGAGACTGAAGCTTCGAACAAACGTCCCTGAAGGGCTACGAGAATCTTCTTTCTCACCATAAGGGAACAGGTATACACAGAGACGACACAAAGAGAAATATAGAGAGAGAAAGAGAAAGAAAGAATGCCGCGATGTCGCGCAATGGCGGCGGGAATTAAGGCAGACGATAGCTCGAAGGCCAGGTCCTTGGTGCAACGAGTCACGAGCGGCAGTCACGCCCCGCCGTGAGAAAATTAATTGATATAGATTTTTGCACGGTTTCCACTGGTTCACCATTGGTGGCTCCAGTTGAAGCCAGCACAGTCGATAGAACAGAAGATGCAGCGAACACTGGATGGTAAACAAAAGTTGCTTTCTATAGTAGTATTTAACAAGACTGCCACACGAATTTTATATATTTGCCCTGGCAGCTATTGCTATGTGGATAAAATATTATATTACGTACTATATTTATATCGTAGATGCTGTAAGTGAAAAAATATTTGGATAACATTGTCAGAAAGAAGTGCATAAATACATCATATTGAGTTGTATTGCAATGGATAAAATATTATATTATATATTATTTATTATGTTATTACATATTACATTTACAGTATCAGTATAATACATAACATAATACTTTATCTATTGCAATATAATCCAATGTATTTACGCACTCCTTTTTGACAATGTTATCCAAGTCATTCACATTGTTGAAAACCTTTTAGTCCATGAAATTTACAAAATCTAGTAAACGTGAATAATCGATGACAATTATGGTGGTTGACACGTTAGGTTATTAGAATCTGAATTTGACTAATAAATTCTTTGAAGTATCCAGTAGCGTAAGAAATTTTCGTAATTTCAGTAATTTCCCTTTTGTTTCTAACAAACTATATTTTTCTTGCCATTATATATTGCGATAACAAACTTTTTCTTCCTGCGCACATATCTATTTCACGCTCTATTTGATATTAGCTTTTGAAATAAAGCGTTTTCGTATAACTTACTTTTCTTTATTTTTACTTGTACATTATCCTGCTACAACCTGGTGAGTTTAGAAAAATGGGAAACGCCTTATATGTGAGTCCAGATGTTCCAGATCACTACATACAGACGAACAGACGAAGAAGATGGTGCGTTTGGTATGTGGCCATTGCGAGCCTCGACACAATCAGCCCGTAACAAATGAACAAGGGGACCTTATCCTCTGGCTGTCGTAATAATAAAGCGGCGGATGCCGCAATCGCGTTCGCGGTCGATTAGTAACGATTATGCGCTATTAAACGGCAGCAATTACGGTCGAGTCGAGCCGCCATGGAGAGGGACGCGAACGTCCTTGCAAGGATGAGCGATCCGGAACGAGAAGACGACCGTTTCACCGCGAGAGGCTACGGAATTCTTCGTCAGTGAAGAAGACCAGAGAGTCGTTTTCTCTGCTGTTTCGTTGGTTTTGGTTCGCTTGGCTCGACTTGGCGGACGTTTGTCATCGGACGTTGAATGCGATCTGATAAGCACGATTCTTTCCTTGACGCTGCTGGAATGCACCGCTGTGGTATATTCTTTGTCTGGAGTGGGTTTTTAAAGGGATACGGGTTGCAGGATTTATCGTCCACACGGGATATCGATGGTGTCTTGGCTGCGTTGCGGTGCATAAGAAGAATTGAAATAGAAACTGGCTAGATTGATGTGGTTTAGGCTTTGATAGCTCTTTAAATGATCGTTAAGATAAAATTGGGATGCTTTGGATTTGGAGGTCGAGTTAAAAGGATTTGGAGTAGGTTCTCTACTGAGGAATAAATTCTAGAAGATAAAAAATGATATTTTTAGCGAGAAAAATTATTGAAAATAACAAATTACGAGTAACCAATATTAATAGATATCATCGAATAACATCGACAAGGTTCGTGATAAAATTAATTTTCCAATTAATTTTACATGTTATCCGATCATTCCATTAGCCGAAAAATTATAAAATTGCAAACGATTATATACATATGCAATACAATTAATTGAAAAATTATTGTGTACGAGAGTCCTGCAGAAGAAACAAGGCAAACAAAGAAACATTTCGATAGTCGATTCCATTTTCACGCTGGTTTTAAGGAACGAATTAGAACCTGCCAGAGGATCATCGACTCCTCGACCCTTGAACCCCATCGGTCAATCTTTATTTTCACAGTCGTCGTGCACAAACTGGCAAGCGTGACAGACCACTTCCTCGAGCAAAGTCCCATCAAACACGGCAGAGGCCACGCATTAGGAAACGCCGAACAGATCATCTGCCTTGGGAGATCAAATACGCTCCCATCTGTCGTAATAACGCCAATGACGCGAATTTTCGTCGAGTTTCGCAATCCTCCATCCTACGTGAGCAATGTTACGTTCATTTCAGTACGATTAAACCGTGCCTCGTTTCGTGATGGTTTCACGAAACGGCGGTATTCGTCCTTGATCGCACCAGGAAGTGTGCGAAAACGCCTCGAGTGATTCCCCGAATCAGCCTCGAAATTTGCAGCTTAAAAAAGACGATGGACACCTGTGATGCAGCTGAGAATGCAAACGTTCTGCGAATCTTTCTCCTTCTCGTTTCATTAAATTCAATGACAAATCGCCAGCGAATCGCTGTCACATGCGCTCGTTAATCACGGTTCCTGTATCGATTGGTAACGAGCTGTCACGACGCCTCGAAAAGGGAAAATAGTCTCGGTTCGATCACGAGATTCCGGAAAGCTGGAGGTTTTCGCTAACAGAAACGTCTCAATCGAATCAAAACCTGTGTGCAACTGTGATTTCATTGAATTTCATTCGAGAGATGTCTCCATTTAGTTCTGATCTTATTTGGTCGTCACGGCAACGACTTAATTGGGTTTTGCCTCGATACCTACGACTTCTAGTAAGTCTAATTCCAGCTCCACTCTCTTGTCGGATCTTCTAATGAGATTCTTGCGATTCTAGGAAATTTCTAATGAGTATCATGAATCTATCGGATTTTATGGGCGTCGAAGGACTGGGTTTGTGGATTTGATAGAACTCTGTTATTGATGAGATTGTCATGTTGCGCGGTTTTAATTATCTTCTCTATCACTTTATTGATTTGTTCTGTGACATTTTTGGAATTACCGAACGATATGGCAAGCAAGTTAATGCGACTGTTCCATGTTTTATTCATAGGGCTCGTAGCAATTGTTTAATTGTCTTGTATCTGTACCGGTTTGGTCCGTGACGTATTTGGAGTTGTTAGCTGGACGCAATTACTGAATATTTCTTAATAGACCTGATGTGATTTATGTTGTTTAAAATTTATGACAACTTTTTATGACAAATTAGTTAATTTTCAAATATTAGTTTCAAAATTAAAAATCATCCGATACGTAATTATGGCGTACACCTCCAGCCCTTTTTGCGACAATAATCAATCATCAACATAAATAATCAACATAAATAAATTGACCAATCAATTGGTTGATAAAATTTTTCTACAAATCGAACTCTACCTTACAATCACAATCATATAAAAACCAAGGTATTAACATATTAATTTTTCCTCAAAGTTTATTATTCTACTTATGCGTTTTATCAAAGATGAGAGCTCAGCAGGCGAATCGCTAATAACAGATTAAAAACGGCTAACGGCTAAACAAAATCGTCGTGTCTACGATCACGAAGCAATATTAAAACCCCGAAGGAGGCGTCCAAAATTTTACGATATCGATAACGAATGCTTTTGACGACTTTGCCACCGGTGACATAGCCTCTGGGAACGATGTTTTCCAGCGCGGTTAAAGCACGGCAGACGATAAAACGCGCCGTGTCGTGGTATTTTATTGAAATCGGAATTACAAAACGTCGGGATGGCCGAGGTCAGCGAAAGTGACGTCATCCGCGCGGATGATAATCATCGTGGAACACGAAGCCTTGAAGTGTCTGTTCGTCCTCGTGCCTGCCAAACGTCTAACGATCTATCG
Organism: Bombus vancouverensis nearcticus; assembly: GCF_051014615.1. Lineage (NCBI taxonomy): Eukaryota > Metazoa > Arthropoda > Insecta > Hymenoptera > Apidae > Bombus > Bombus vancouverensis. Next base: position 8,783,685 of record NC_134913.1, on the reverse strand, counting down.
ATCCACGTTTCGTCCGCGTTCTCGTCGTCTAACGCGACGAAACGTTAAATGTGCACACGCTAATGTTGGAACCTCCGGTGTCAAGGTCGCGAAGACGAAAACTTCATTACAGCCGACTTTGATTCATTTCTTCGTGAATTAATCTCGTGTGACGTTTTTTCTGTTTTGGCTGAATTAACGATTGCGAAGTTAGAAGTTGATTGGAAGGAGTTGTGAAAGTTTGACACGCATTTTAGGCGGGTTAAACCTTCGTAGACGATGCGGCTCATTAATAACCAAAACGAAATTCCACCCCTTCTGTCCCTTCAAATCTTTATTTTATTGAAGCAAGATATTATACACAGAACTTGACTTGACGAATGCTTGCAATGCGAACGTTACAAGGGAAAGATACGATAAGTTCATTTTTTCTAGCTTTTCTCAAGTTTACTTTACTTTCATGTTAATTAGTGGATGAAACAAATTTTTCGCAAGTAGAATTCTTAAAGAAACTTTATTTTCTAGCGCAATCAAGCAATTCCTGTTCTATGAGACTAGATTTTAGTAGATTACAGCCATTGTGAGAAGAGAAAGAAATCCTAATAATATTAGCAGTGATAAAGGCTAATGTTAATGACGATCAGAGTGGCAGAAATTATAGCGGTAGACATAATGAAAATCGTAATGATAGCAGGGTGTTAGCAGCGATAGTGATAATGGTAAGAAAAATAATAAAAGATGAGGAGGACTAGCAACGGCGGTAGAGTATGAGATTAGGTTGATGACAGTAATATTAATAACAGTAATTGAAGTTGCGATGACGGTGGTATAGTAATAAAGGCGATAGTGTTAGCTGTGGTAAAAGTGACAGCAATATTCATAGCAATATCAGACGTAATAAAAATATTCACAGTAATAAAACTAATGGAAAGAGCAAAAAAAAGTAACGATAGTAGGCGTGGAATAGTACTAAGGATAATAGAAGAAGTAACGATAATCGTAATAAAATTACCATGCTATTATGATTCTTAGAGCAGGGACGAAAGAACAAACGAAAGGAATAATTATATAAACTTTGTTGAAGAAAAAGTCCGAGAAGAAATTCTGCATAACGAAACAAAAATTATTCTCCATTACCTTTACCCTTTCGAGGTCTTAATAGTAAAATTATGATATTATTATAATTCTTATAGCGGAAAATGAAAGAAGTACTATTAGCAGAAATAATAATGATACTTAAAAAGTTATGACAGGGAGGATAATTCTTTAAATCCCTTCTATAGAATAGGTCAAGAATAAAATTCTACGTAATTAAACAAAAATTTTTCCCCACTACCTTTGCCCTTTCGGGATCCTGAAAACGAAGAAGAACCTTTTCTTCTGTAATAGTGATGGATCGCAAGTCTCCTTCGTATGTCCTTGTAGAAAATAGAAAGATGAATTCTCTGACATATAATCGCGCGCTGTTTAGATCATCTTATTTCCTGACCTCTGACATTAATACGTTTTCGTCTTGCAACTTTAGAGCCTCTATAACTAAATTATTTGTGATTTAAGTAAGATTTGCCTAGGAATATTCCACCTAATTACCTCACATAAGAAAAAATTATAGGATTCCACTTAAAATGGAATTTTATTTGAGTCTTCGATATAAGGTAGCAACAAAAAGCTTTTATGTCATCGTATGTAGGTAGCCTTTTAATCCATGCAATTAATCCGTTTACTTTTCCAAGGTACAAAAAAGAAATTATGTGATTCTATATTAATATCCCTGAATGAAAGAACTTTTAAAAATATTGTACATCGCATCATCACTTTTATTTGCGCATTTAAAAAATTAACCTTGACAGAGATCTTTTATCTAAAGCAGAAATCAAATGGAACGTAGAGACAGGAGAAAATCCCTTTAAAAGAATGATGATTCAAAATGTTCCCATTTCGAAAATCTGTCAAAGTGTTTAATATTTAAGAAAATAAAAAATTATAAAGATAACATATCAAAACAATATGCATAATAAAATCTCCAATTTTTCCATATTAAAGACCTTTGCATACGTTCGGTAGTATAAAGAATAAAATTGCAAAGTATGGAAAATAAAATATCCCAATAAAAAAGAGAAGAAACAAAATAAGACGAGCGAATCTCCGCTATATCTATAATAGTACTCAACGCAGAATAAAACACTTATACATTAACTCACGCCATATTCAGAAAACAAGGACGTAAATCAAGCGTGCATTTCCACGGCCACTCGACGCGGTTTGTAAAGATGTTTATTTGACAAACCTCGTTGACAGCTTCATTCTTACCACGTTAAAAACGTTTGTCTTTCACAACGAGATTATCTGGCAAATAAGTTTTCTCCTTTCCTCCCCTTCGCCTATCTTTCTCTGTCTTTGATTTGCGCCATACACTTCATCTTCTTCTTCTTTTGCTTATGTATCGTCGATTATGTTCACCCATTTATGTAATGCGTTAATTTCTATGCTAAGTAAATATGACTCAACGGATGAAAAATGCCGCGTCGAAGATCGAGCGAAGGAAAAGAGAGGAAAAGAATAATTAGTATTTAATTATCGCTCGAGCCGCGAGTGTTTAATTATCAGCCAATTTCGATCGACCAGTCGCGAGAATCTCTTATCATCGAACATCGACATCGATGACAAGCTGCTTGTCAAGCAGCATTAATTTCATTCGATTGTCGATCTCCTCGAGGATGATCTCAAAATACGAGAAAAAGAAAGGACGAGAGCGATGATGGTTTGGTTACGTTGACAGACGAAGAAATCGATTCCAGTTGGCTCGATCATTTAGTGGAAGATTACTCGCGAAGATTTCGTTGTCATCGTGTCGATCATTCGTTCTAACAATTTCGAGATTGGAATGGAAAATTTATCGTTTTGTTAACTGAGTAATATGTAGTGAAAAATGACTAGTACTAAATCAGCCAGAAGATGAACTCGCGTTGAAGATAAGTTCGCGTTTCCACTAAAGCTATATCGCTGTACTTTGAAGCATCTTGATAAAATTTAGAAACATTTGTTGTTTGTCACTTGTAACTGAGATTATAAGATATTTTAAAAATAACATACTCGTGATTTGTCTTTCTCTCGAATATTAATCGAAATACACTTCGACCGAGGTTTCAAACGCTTACTAGAAAGAAAACAGATTTGTCTGATTATTTATTTAATTTCTATTTTTACTTTATTTCATTTCATTTCCATCTCTTACTAAATGTTTCCTTCGAAAAATATACCGAACGTAGAAATCCGGTAAGTGTCCTATTCTCCAGGATATTATCAGTTTCACAATGTATCATTATACCCATATTGGTATGTTAAAACTATGAAACAGTGATTGATTTTTATGACAAGAAGTTATTACAACGTCATACGAGAATTCTCGAGAATCTAAGTAAAATCACCTTGGTCATTTTTCAAGAAACGGAATAATGGTAATCGATAAATCGATTGATTAATGTTTTTCTTTTTCTCAATATACTCGGTTAATTGGTATTAGCTTGGTGGATAATTGAGTATGAGTAAAATGTGAAGAATTTCGTTAGACACTTTTGCTTTATCTTCTTCTTATGGGTTTCAGGCGTTTGATAGGAAAACATGATTTTAGCAGCAGATTTTTTCTAACTGTTACTGGTAAGATGTATGACTCCTTTCTCACCGTACCGTATCGATATCATCTTGGATCTTGATAACGCTGGCTACAAGTCGGAAGTTACTACGAAAGAAGGTGGCTTGCGGCCGAAGATGTGGGAATTTCGAATAATCTTTACGATCAAGGAAGCTTCAAATACTCAATCGATGGCGAAAGCGACGGGGAGGTGCAATCACCTGCTATTCATCTTACAAATATTGACATTGTAACTTAAACTTCTGTTCATTTCCTGTCTTTCCAATGATTATACGTAATTCTGCATTTATGTTTGTCCTTATTTTTAGTTACGTCAAATTAAAATCATCCCGTTTAATCATAAGGTAGCATTAAAACAAGAAAATTAACAAAATGATTTTAATCATTATTCGTTAATTGCATTAAATACTGCTCAACATTCGAATACCGATCTCCATACTGTCTCCATTCGGTCAAAATTTTTATATCATCGACAGTGTCTCAAAAGTCCCATTTCAAAGTTTGCGCAACACATCCACCAACAATAGCTCACCTCCTAAATGGCAAATAGCTAAAACGAGTGGTACGCTCCTGACTGAAAACCTTCCGCAGATTCAATACCAATAAAGACACATGGCAAAAGCTCATGACTACGGACTAGCATCCGCGTCTATTTTATCCCCCGATGAATATTCGTTTCCGTTCCTCGTAAGGGCGATCGATCGTGATTAATCGAGCATCATCCCTGTCCCGTGTTTTCCAGTTGGAAAGCGGGGAAGAGGACGAGAACGATGACAAATCGCGCGACGCGACCCACAAGACGCTCTCGTGGCTCGCGACTCTGCCCACACCGTGGAACAATAACCTGTCGCCGATCATCGGAGCTCGATCGATAAGTCATCGCCAGACACTCGATTTAACTCGACCTCCAGTGCCCAGGAAGAATCCTTCCTCTTCCATTAGCCGATGCACTCTCCTAGTGATCTTTATCCAACGTGGAAGCTATTGCAATATCTACTAATATTTTCAGAGTTAATATACAGTCTTGAGCAAAAATAAGTGGACAGATAATGGAAGTACAGAGATGTGGAAAAATTTGCAACTAGAATATTGTTCCGAATATCTAATAGAATACAATAAAGTAACTTTGAACAATATTCTGCGTAAGAATATGATTAATAATTATATAGTTGTAATTAATTCAAATTCTTTAAAATGCCGTTTCTCTAATAGATAGTTAATGTAAATTTATTCAGTGGAATTTTTTCCACGACACTGTTCATATCGATTTAATCAGTAGATATCAGTTTAATCGAACTATGTAGTAGTAGTTCTATATTTAAGTTTTAATTACTCTATATTCCTATAGTACATAAGTTTCTTATTGGTAAAGAATTGCAATTAATATTTACATGTTTGTGTACACAAGCCGTATTTAACGAAACTTCAGATATTCCTATTTATATATATATATATATCATATATATCTATTTCCTCGATGATCATTACTCAGCTATTTCTGAAATCTTCATCGCCTACAAAACACAAAACATCGAGCGTCCACGTGCAAAGTTGGCGAGCCCTTTAAAAAATAAAGAGAACCCGTCATTACTTTAACAGAAGATTACACCCGAGCTAATCGTCGCTACCGTTACCAAAGCACATTTCTAACTAATTGCTTAAACAGTACGTCATCTTCTCCGGCACAAAGAAAAATGCGACAAGATCAACGCGACCCATCAGACCCCTTATTATCTATCAGTCCGTGAAATCAGCGTGAACAAACTACCCAGCGCGGAAAAGGCGAATTTGCCGAGGGAAAAAGCTGGAGCGCCGTGTCGCTTGAAATCTAACTGAAAAGCGTGGTGAGCGGATTAATCACCGAAGGGGTTAATAAAGACCGGGTTAACGGCATCGTAAGCGAACGTTTAATTAGCCTTCTTTGCGCCGCTGCCTAATCAGCGTTGTATGCCGCACGTTCGCGGCTGTTCGCGCGAAAAACTCGTTAATTATGCCCGGCTAACTGTTCCTTTGACTGCTCGTTAACCCTTATTTACCAAACACGACTAAAACCTTATATACCTTTCTGTAAAAAGGAAAAGAACCTGGGGAAACAAAAGCTAATAAAAATTGGCATTATTGAGTGGCGATCGAATCGTGCGAGTAGTTAGCCACGTACAGGCTGCGAATAATTTCTGACTTTTAGTTTGATTTCGTTAATTTAATATTTTTATTTAAAACATTTAGTATTTCCTATTAATATTTTTAGGTATATTGGTATTAGTATCTTTTATCTAAAACACAAAATTAAATGACGTATTTTTGCACGCATATGCGACCATTCTTCCAATTACTTTCCACATATTCAATGTTATCGACGATGGATTTGTTTATTATAATTTGTTCGCCAAGTTTTCTAACATATTGATAGGCAGCTGCAATTTTGATTCGTTGTAGACTTCAATAACAGATTTGCCTGCAATTTACAAGCAAACCTGTATGCATATGGTTGTTATAGTTGAAACAGCCGAAAAGAATCTTGTAATAGCGTTTCCAAGCCTACGCTTGATTATACTACGCAAGATTATACTACGTATAAGCGTAAATAGAATTAAGTTGACGATGGTTTATAAATCTTGAGAGAAGAACGTATTAGAGCTGCCTGCAATGAAAACGTTTACTTGTCTGCTAGAGAAACAATAATGGAAAATGGAGTACTATTACGCATAAATTAACAAACGTGTTAGTTCAATGCCTCTATGTTGGAATTAGCACTAAAACTACCGCTTTGTCACATCTACTTAAATTTTATATGTAAATCATTATAATTCAAGTGACATTAATTAAAGTAAATAGAACTCTATTGTCTCTAGTTAAATAAAAATCGGTATTAATTTTGACAAAAGTACCTATATATCTTTAGTAATTGTAAAACAGAAAAATCTGATATCTGTTGTTTTAACAAACAAAAATTAAAAAACAACTTTCACAGCTTCTTTCAGAGATTGTGTGATTCAAATTTTTATAAGAATTTTTCACAAACGAAATGTTAAATACCATAAATCACACTGTAAATGAAACTCATTGAAACACTGAAAAATATTTTAATACAAGAAAAGTAGTTACATAAATTGTAATATATATATTATATGAATAAAGAAAGTTAATGTATCCAAGTTGACTTAATTTATAATTACATGTTCGTGCAATACAATTAAAATCATTAGAAAAAAATTTCAAACATAGTAATTGTGTACGTCCGGAAATGAATTTCTACGCGTTTGCAAAAGTATCTCCAGTATACGTAGACAGCAACACCGACAAATTGCAGATCGAAAGTTTCATTTTACCTGACTGTTTACGTGGGATGTAATTAACATTCGCGTGAGTCCGTTTCAGATTCGAGTTTCCGTGTTAGAAACGAGTTTACTGGCTGAGTTTGGTAATTTTCACTCGGGCCTCGAGCATTGATTTTATAACCGGCATTAACCAAACGAAGTTGATGAAACTCAGCGAGATTAATTATTAAGTTGGATGAGGTAAACCTAGGTAATTTAAACCTGTAATGAAAGAAACGTAGAAAAATAGACGAATCTCAATAGGTATCATTAAATACGTAAAATGTTGAGGAATTAAAAAATGGTTCTGATATTCCAAAAGTTGCAAAAAATTCAACAATCTTTATTAACCAGGAAGATAATATGAAATCTCATGCTGATCAACAAAAACCACTCCAAGCTTATTATTATTTAAATCGTAGAATTTATGACTTGATCGATAACAGATAGATCGCTATGTATATCTAAAAAAATATCGTTCTTCATTAAGATTGGAAAGAAGAAAATGAGCTTAGATAAATCGTATACTTTAACACCAACTTCGTCCCTACAATTGAAAAGAACCATCTCAACGAGAAGAGTGTGGAATAAGGAAGAAACTGCGAGTGGTCGATGTTTACCAGAATCTTTTTACTTCTTTATACGCGACTTCCGCAATTCAACTACGAAGTTCGCTCATTTCTTCGCGATTCCTAATGAACTTCGTTCCACGTATCGAAGAAACGCAATTGCTACTCTATAGCATGGTCGTTCGTCATCTCACAGCCTGCAGTGGCAACAGATGAAAGACTTTAATGATAACTTTGTTTTATTGGTCGAGAAAAAAGGATCGGAGAACAAGCGAGAAACGTGGATCAACAGAGAGTTGGTAAAGTTGCTGACCGTCGATTACCGTAATCGACCATACGATATAATTGCGATAATTGTTGGTGGAAGAAACTAAACGTACAGATACCTTGATAATCTGAAGGGAAATACAACTAAATTTGAATCGTATAGCTTCATCCTATATATGTTCTATGAAATTTTGATGTATTTATGGTGCATTGGAAGATAGTTAGATTAATGCTAAGGAGAAAGTGACAATTGTATAGTTTATTTCAATCCTTAAAATCATACCGTTTATTTATAAAACTTCTCTCTACCATCAATTAACTTGAAATATCTATTATATATTTTTAAGTACGAGTCGAATGTATTTTAAGTAGAATAGGAGCCCATATAATCAGACATCGGATAAGGTTTAATAAAGTGCCACGAATTTTTCTTTTTCCTTTTACATTTCCATTACCAGATTCATTGAATACACGTTGTTATTTGATAATACATGCTTCACGCATTGTTAACAGGTGGAATTTTATTGACATTTTGCTACGTGTTGAACAATTATGAACGAATGTTCAAGATATAAAGTTTAAATGTTTTACAATAAAGATTTTAATGAAACAACACGAATACAATTTTATAATTAATAATAAAATATAAAATGTTTGAAAATCGAGAAATCTCGTTTTGAATCGTTAATATATTTCTCTACATACGATACTCTACATACTGATATCGAACACAAACGTGGATATATTGCTTGTAACGCAGAATTTTACTCAAACACGTGTATGAGTCTCTAGATCACAGTAAACGTTTTATCAGAGTACACGCGTGAATTTGTAATAATGAAATGATTAAAACTGCATACATAAACGATTAATAAAACTACAATGTGAAATACGAATTCTCGCGTTGCATTGTTTCAACACCTTTTCATCTGTCGATCGAAGCTCTTTACAAACGATAAGCTTGTTTCAACGACAGATGAATTATACCATACACCGTTAATACTGACGCCAGTTATTAATAAACGAAAACTAAATTGATTACTTGCACGAGGAAAATTTAATCGTCGTTTAAGAGGTCTTGCTATCTATCAATGAAATGTTCGCTAATCGCATCGTTAGTACGTAACTTTGATGTATGCTAAAAAGATCCAATTTGTAATAAACAAGAGAAAACTGTTGGAAAGGTATCAAGAGTCGAGATGTTAAACGAAAGAAGCAAGTATAATGCGTTGCGTGGGATAATCATCTGTTGAGCGATGTGGGAATATTAAATGAGAAGGATAATGAACTGGTGAAACGGGATTGCGTTAAATATAGGAAATGAGAAAACAATTAGTATGATTGATACCGTGAAAACTTGAGATATATTATCATAAATCGAGTGATGGAAAAGAAATTCTGAAAATGTTAAGATTATGCGACGATCGGAAAGAATTAGAGGAAATGGGAAGAGCTAAACGTTATTTAAAAGATAAGATAGGTAAGAAAGGTAGGATATTAATTAAAATTAATAAAAAACTTAGAGCCTTAGGGAACATCGTAAGGGTTAAATAACGCTAAACAAACTAGAATTTCATTCACATAATGGTCCCTAATAATCATAAATAAAATGACGATGAATCGCAATGAAAGATCCAAATTGTACAGTAAACATTACGTATCTAATTATCATATGGAGAGGAACATCACAAAATAATACATAGAATCTCATTGAACATTTATAAAATACCAAAATGAAATATCAGACACAAGAAAACGTTGATTAGAGCGCATTATATAAAAAAAAAAAAACAGAAAAAAGGAAGAGAGAGAAAGAATTTAATATAAAGCGAGGAAGGTTCTATCGATCCAAATCTCAGCTATCTGATTCGATCTTCTTCGATGGCAATAAGACGCGAGTCTCTAGTTTGACACGTTCAATCAACGGCTTCCGATCGCCATCGGTTCAATTAAAACGGTACTGGAAAAAACGAACTCGATCGACAGGGGATCCTGGCCGTTTCTTTATACATAATTTCCTCTGCTATATTGTATTGTCCTTCCAACGACACCTGCACGATTCGTTCACGATACCAATACAAATCAACTTTTTTCTCGACAGGTTGCTATTAAACTCCATTACACCGTATTTAAGAAGTAAAATATCTTTTCTCTGATAGATAGTCTGCAATACCATAAAATGGTAGTTGTCACGCTTTTACGCAGATACAATGTTTAATTGTAAAAATTTGGTAGAAAGGACCTTTTTTGTACGCGTAGATATTTATAAATGACAATAAGAGTACTTTAACGTTTCTTCGATCGATCAGACGAGTCTGATTACAATTATCGCAAAATTTATTCACGCGGTCCTAGTTAGAAGAAATTTGCAGATTTACAAACGCGCCTCGAAGGGATGTCGATCAAAAATGGCTAAGAGAATGCCGTTGAGCGTCGTGACTTATGGCAACATAAGTAACTGTGATGTCTGTTCGACTATGACTGTTGCCTTAACAGAATTCTAATTTGTCCAAGCAATAAACAGTCCTCGAGACGGCAATTTATTTCGTTCTATTCACTTCCGCCAAGAGGATGCCTAGGTGAATGCCTAATATTTCACATCTGCCTAAGCTCCATTTGCCAACCTGTCGATTTGAATCACAGCTATCGACTTTACCAGCTAAACCAGCGGAATTGAGAAATATCGTATCTACTCGTTTAATGAAACGTTTCATCTCAACGAAATTCAAATTAGATGTTACAATAATTTTCTTGCCTGTTATTTCGTTATAAAATTATAAGAGAAAAGAGACGAATAAACGGGAAGAAATGAGAGAACAAAGAAGAGACAACAAGAGAAGGGAAGAAAGCCTGTTTTACCATAACTCGATCAAGACATTTAATCGTAGACACCTTCTATGAGATTCTTACAAATTACTTTAATTCACCATAAAACCATCTATATTAACGTATAACAAGCAACGTCTAAATCTTTATTCAGCGTCTGAAGGCTCTCGTAGATCACATGGAAGCACCAGCCCTCAGATTGATTTCACTAAATTGCTCGATTGCCAGCATCCGATTAATTACGTTCGTGGACCGAGAGGCCTCGCGCTCGCAGCTGCGAACCCAACGATCGATCCGATCGGCTACATATGGCGATTCGTGGCAATCATTACGCCCTGCCTTGTACCAATTCCCATTTACAGGAATATCAGACGCGCCGGACGGAACTCAATTTCGCGCGCCGCCTCTGACGCCGCTCCGCGAGTTCGTTATCGAACCAACTTCCTTCAAGCGGCACCAGAGCATTAACCCCGTGGGTTAATTACCCACACGGGACACCCTGAGTTCGTCGGCTACATGGTTATGCTTTAGTAACTGCATTACAGTTTTTCAGCATACTCGAAATTAGGAAACTTAATTATACTCCTTTTTCGGTGTGTTGTTTGGTTGAAGGTCATTACGAACAGGGTGGGTTTTTTGCTGGTTTTTTAAAGAATGACGGTGCAGTGGTAAAAAAGGAATTTTTAATGGCTTTCGAAGTGGAATGATGGCAAAGTAATAGGTAGGCTACGGAATACTTACGCATTCCCAGGATAATTGAAGCTGCAAAAATGCATAGAATGCACATAATTTATAAGAATACATAGTATATCAAAAGTATAGTGTTTAACTCTGTATAATGTTTAGCGAGTAAAACAATTTTCTACCAATGTTCCATTTGTTTAATTATGTTTATAAGGATATGAATTTGCATAAATATTTGCAGCGTAATGATAAGTATACGGTTTTGTAAGAGTTTCCCGTTCTTATCTCAATCGAACCAACTTATTGTAGATTATATTTTTCCGCTTACCAGTCCTGTCTCCTGAATCTTCACCACCGTTTAGTTTATTCGACATTTGAGATTTTAATCCTAACTATAGTTCGATAATCGATCGAGATTGGACCGAAGCAGCCGGGCCGATGCGTTCCATACACAACGCGCCACGGCAATTACGTACCTAGCGGCGGACATTAATTAGACGCGACGAAATAATTAATCTCAGGCACTTAGATCATCCTCAGGAATCCTCCTCGGTCCAGCCTCGGCAACCACATGAATATATGCATCAGGCTGCGTGCACACGTGAATACAGGCTCGCTCAAATGCAACGAAATTCTAATTGGACGTTCCGTTGGTTGTTGTGCCTATGTTGCAATTCAGTTTTAGATATCTTGTTAAAATGGAATTTTATGTTGCGTTTGTCTTGTTGCAGTTGGAATGTATCTAAATTAGATTGAAATGTAATTTCGTGGTGGTTTATTAATGGATGTGTTTCCTTTCATTTTTTCTTTCCTTTCTACAAAATTTATTGCTTGTGTTGTAGCATATGAAATGTCACTCCTAAAAATGTCTAGTTCTGAATTGGGCAAGTTAAAGTACAGTTGACAAATTTTTAAAGCCGATTTATTGAAAAACCAAGTGTCATAGAAAAGTTTATTCTATATTTTCGATTTATTTCTTCATATAAAATTTGTATCGTGATTTATATCACGATATTATCAGAATATAATTATATATTAATACTTGCTGTATTTTAAAAATTTCTTGCATCTCTGAATTGCTTTGTACGATACTGAAAAGCGTAATGGCCGCGGATTCGCGCCACCACGTCGTCACCGTTGAGCAGATCGATTTATCGAATTTATTGCCGCTTCTATCTGGCTGGCGATCGCGCGCAGTAATCTCTATATATAGAAATCGCGGGGACACCTGCGTCTTCTTCGTAATTTCCTCGCGTTCACTCGTCTCTTCTCTTCTTCTCTCTTCTTTTTGGTCGCCTCGAGGGTAGCGGAATGGTGCTTCGATCATCGAAAATCGCCTGAACGACCCTTCACCTTGACAGTAGTCGACCATGCCAGGTGTTAACGACGACCATGGAATGTAACTTGATTCGTTTCACAAGTTTACTTCGGTTTATCGATTTTGCCTTTTAATTTAACATCGTTTGCCAATCGATGACGATTTCTTTCGTTTTAGCATACTATTAATTGCGGGTTTGGTATAAAATTATCCTTCAAATTCCTCTGCAGAAATGTTATTTCGGAGGGATTGATATTCAAGGATCTTCGAGTGGCAACAAGTTAAATTTGTGGGTTTGTTTACTGGAGAACTTAAGGAATAAGGAAAGAAAGAAATGGACAACTTCGTTCAAGGAATTCGATGCTACTCAAATTTTACAGAAGTTGCATGTGCTTTTTTGTTAGAAAAAGGTTTCTACTTCAATAATATTTATTGTAACACGTTACTTATTGCATCATCATAAAAGCGCGATACTTGCGACATTATTTATAGTGGAATTTCCAATAACCGTCAGTCACATCTGACGTAAATGCGATAATTAAAAATCTTTTAGAAATACAAATATTCCTTCAACTTGTACATATATTATGATACAAGCATTTCACACAGGTATTAAATATATACTAATATATTTATAAAAACGCATGCAAAACGATAACTGTTAAATCGTGAAATAACACGTTTTACTGCACAAAATGAAATAATCGCCGATGAGGCGTCGAAGCGAAAAATAAGTACCTTCGTTTCCAGCCACAGTCGGCAACGATTTCACGTGAAATGGCGCGAAAGGTCCCGTGAGCGACAAACAAAAATCGAGTACGCCCTTCCTATATCGGAAGCTCGATTCCCCGGCGTTCTTTGATCGCAGACCGCGTAATAACGCGGTAGGGAGACTGCGACGTGTTCATTAAGCGTCGTTCGAAAGCTCGGCGTGTTTGTCGAAAGCGAGGTGAATTTGCACGGTGCGTGCCGGAGGTCGCGATTGGTCCTTCGATTTGAATTTCAAATACCTCCTTCTCTCTGTTCCGCCTGAAAGGAAGCCGCGAGTGGCTTCTTGGAACTTTCGAGTTGATTACTTTTTCTTTTACTAACAATAAGAACAAATACTGATTTCTTACTTGTACTATTTTATTACATATAGCAGTAGTTTACTGTACGCGTGTGCCGTTTTATCGATTTTTAATCGCTTCCTTAAATTTCAATTTGGAGATTGTATGCTTTATGTGCTGGTTTACCTTGAACAAATTTGCAAATATTTTTCGTATGAATCTAATTAAGGAGATGATAGAAGTAGAAATCTAATAATATATAGCATACGGCCAAATAACTTGTACATGTGTAAAAAAAATTAGTAAATAAATTAAAATTAGTAAAACTATTTTATTCTACATTTCTTCAAGAAAATTGAATTTAATCACGTTTTGTTAAGAATTGGACTGGTATATGTTTCCGATAAATTTTCTTCATTTTTCTCAAAAACAAAGCATCTGGTAGACAAATTTTATTCTACATTTTCGATTTACTTCCACATGTAGAATAAACATCTGTCGATTATTTACTCCTATCCAGTCCGAAATCAATCATGTTTAAGTATACTCGATAAATTTTTAAACTCGATCGTCTTGAAAATGAAGAATTATATGAAAAAGTTTTATCTTATATCTTCTTCTTACGTTTTCATAAAAAATCATCTTACTCTCACTTGTTATATGTTATTCGGCCGCACCCTGTTGAAATTAATTTATAAATTTAAAAAACAATTTATTTCATGCATCGGGTACTAAAAATAAAGGGGTGGATTCAGCTTTATTCATATAAGTATCCTAGGTGTCTGTCGAAGGATAAAATTGACGGTTTAACTGTGAAGTCATCGGTTTTAATTGCAATTCAAATATTGAATTACGAATACGCACGCGGGACACGCGAAGGAAAAGACTCTTTAAGTGGTGGATCGGGCTGGCTTTTAAACGAGCTCGTAAATCGTCAACGGGTTTCGTGTTGTCATTCATTACTCGTTGTTCGATGATTGTCGACGAGTTGACGTCGGCTATCGTACATGAAGGGCTGCTGATCAATGTCGACGTGTTTCGTGCCAGTAAAAGGACGTGTAATTTCTACCTGATAAACCTGTTAACGATTACTTGTAATAACGAAGATTATAAAGTGCTAAATTGGTTAACCGATAGGGAACCAAATTGAAATAAATAATAGATTTTAAGCTTGATGAAAAAATATAAAGTTATTGCTTTTCGTACCTCGCTATGAATTTATGAGAAATATTTTATGGAAATATTTATAATAATTGTTATTCAAGATTTTTCGATTAGATTGATAAGTTGTTGAACGAACGACAGCAAATAAAGTGAGAAAATTATAGATTGAGATTTAAAGGGTGACATACTTAATAGTATCTCTATTAATGATATAATATTATATTACCGGAATTCATTATTTCTTAATATATGCGATAACAAAGAGACTATTTCGTCTACTGATATGTAAAGACTGATAACATAAATATAATTTTTGTAATTCTTCCTTTTTGTAATAATTGAAAAATATTCCAGTTTGTACTAAATATTCTACGTGGCAAGCGCATTGACAAGAAAATTATACGTTTACAACTAAGTTTTCCAAAGTAACAAATAAAAGTATTAACACTACAACTACCAATAGTTAACACGCCTTTAACTGATTTCTACCCAAATCAGTCAAAATGGCTGGTCTTTAAAAAATGCGTAATAATAGAATATTTTTATATTTATTGCTTTATCACTTTCTTACAGAAGGAATTCCATGTTATGTAGTACATTTTTGCTATTATTAATCCATCTAGAACCATGATCCCTAAACAAGGGTTGACACATTTATAAAATTGTAGGACCAGTCATTTTGATTGGTGTGGTATTTTTAATGTTAGCATCCAGCGATCTGGTGATCGATCCGGAATTTTCCTGATAACTGATATCACCATACTGAATAATACGCAGTAAAAATTTTAAAAACGTGTGAGAAGTTGTAGAAAACGAGGAAACTGGTTAATTAGGGTTCGGTAAACAAATTGCAAGACCCTTTTACACTTTGACAAGTACCGATTATTTTGACTGGTATTGGTATAAGTAGCATTGATACAAAATTATTTTGAATTTGAATGCATAAAAAACAAAATAAAATTCATTATATTATTCTTTTAGTTATCGTTGCAAAAGTCATTATATCATAGCGGGGAAAAAATATAACATGAAGTAGGAATTTTAAGATAAAATTATAAAACCAATCAATTTGACTGGTGTGGTGGTTCTAGTGTTAAAAAAAAATTCCTGAAGTCAAAATTTCATCTCACTTACCCCAAAGGGGTAAAGGAGTAACATGTGTTCAGTATCGTAAAGTATGTATGTAACTTAACGAGGATGTTAAGTTACAGCATTAGGTTACAGATGATGCGAGAAGAGAAAGAACGTGCCAGGAATCGAACGAGGCTGATGATCCAAGAATAGAAAGAGAGGATGATTTATGCCGGATTATTTATGTACCTCGACTATCATCGTCCCCGGTCAAGTAAGTGCGCAGAATCGACGTTTATCGCTACTCGATCGTCGATCCAACCACGTTTTTCCCCGGCTGACCCCTTCGTTTTACGTAACAGCTTATTTTTTCTCTTCCTATCTCTCTCTTTTCACATCGGATAATTTTTATTTCTATCGATTATCATCGTGTACGCATGATGTGAAGGACTGTGAACATTATTGAGGGCTTTCGATTCGCGTTTGGAACTCGAAATGGGATTATTAATCGATCGAATCATCAATGATGATTCAGCGATCAATGCGGGTTAAAACAACGTGATTCCGAACGAACCATCGTTGTTGTGATTACTGGTGATCTCATCTCGAAGATTGAAGTGTAAACGACGGAGAAATATCGAGGCGCACGATCTTGATTAATTTTTTGATTGAGCAACTTGGATCGGATGAGAACATGGAGAATTTGGATTTGGTAAGTTTGTCTGGATGTAGCAGGGTTTAATTGATTTGGTAAATAGTAGGTGAATATGTTTATTTATCTTATTATTTACTTACCTTTATTTTTCATTTTTGTACTTAAATGTTATATTATGTTTTATAACTTTCAGTAGTATGGGCAAAAATATATCGTCCTAATTTCTGCACTTTTTCGAATGTTATTTATATCTTTGTCGTAGAACGAATAAGTGAAATTAAGTACGTCCCTCTTTTCTCTCGAAGACAGCCTTAAATTACGCAAAATTATGACACTTATGTGTTTCTTAACGTCTGCACTATAGTCACGGTCCAACATTAGACTCCTTAATTACGCTTTACGTAGCGTAGGAAGGCCATCTGAACTGCGAAGGTTAATGATTTCTTTCTCTTTCTTTTTCTTTTTATGCTTCTTTTTTATTTCTTACTAGTCCGTGAAAATAAAGGAAGTAAGATATTTAAAAAACCACGTGCGCTGGCCTCTGTTTTTATGACGTAATAAAATAAAACAATGAGCTAAAGCTACGCGAAGGTGAATCCAACCGATAATTTAATTGCCGTAGTATCTTTGCACACGAAATATTCAGCTACCTTTATTCAGATTCTCAAATTGATTTGCCAAAATTATACCTGACATTTATTAAGACGTGATCCATTAGGTCTTGAATTTCCAGGAGTTTTCAATAATGGAATTTTATGGAATTTATTTATTGTTTTTAAGCTATAGAAAATTTAATGGCGCAAAAAATGCATAGAATTCACATAATGCACAAAAATAAATAATTCAGCCATTATACACCAAACATACAGATAATGCTATATTACAAAACACAAATATCTTCATCAATCTTCTACAGAAAACAATTCCTTTTTATAAACACTACAATACAGTCAAAATTTTCTCGCAATTCGCACAAAATCGCATATAATATATTATGAAAGACAAGTTTCAAAACATTAAAAAAAAATCATATATTTATTTAACTTTAATAACCTTAAATCTTTCGAAATCTGGAAACTTCAATCTTTCGAAAACACGAATTTGTCAAAAGCAACAACTGAGAGGATATTCGTAATAAAGCGTAAATTGCAAAACAACATAATTACTCAGTTCAGTCGAGACAAATACGACGAAATCGAAATTGAAATCATACGTGATAATTATTTTCTCTGTAATTCATCATCGAAATCTAATTGTTCCTTGATTAACACTTACTCAACGAGGAAAATTGTCCATTACCATTCTAATTACCGATTATTAGAATCGTCGAATGATTAGTTATTGTTAACATGTTGCTATTCCGTCGCTGTTTCGGATCGTATCTCCTCGATAGTAGTTACAGCATTGAGAATCTCCGCTCTGGCTATAATACAAACGTAACAATAGCCACTTCGAGCGATAACTCGCAATAAAAAAAACAGTCTAATTGCACGAATGCATTTATACGAGATTCTCTGTATGACGTGTCGAAACATTACAAAATACTCTTGGCGAAGATAATGATCGTAATAATTTATGTTGAAGCGTGTTCATTCAATATTATCGGATGAATGGCGTTTTATCTTTTCAATGGCGATTGTTTAATCTAGCTTTTAATTTATTTGAATGCTACGAGCTGTTGGAAATATTTTAGTTTTGTCTTGGTTGTTGGATTATTTAAATATTTTAAAATATATGTGTACATAATGTCCAGCTTTGTATTAATATATAGAAGAAGAGAAATTAAATTTTTAATTTCCTTGACACGTGAAGCTTTATAAAAAATTCTCTCTCATTAAAAATTAAGATAGAAGAAAGATTTTAAATAGCACATATAAAACGAGATACAAGGATGTTGGTCTGATTCGCGTGTAAGTAACCTGAATATATGTACCGTAATGTTCTCCATAACACAGTTTTTAATCTTCTACGTTTCTAAATTTAGATTTCTATTTTAAGGTGCTCGCCATTTTATTTTCAGAATCGTCGAGACTAGCGAAGAATAATGTAAATTCTATGAGTTCTTCGCGAATGAGGTCTGACCCTGACGATCTGATATCTTCTTTAGACGAGTCCCCTGAAAATATCTTATATTTTAAAGCGAGAAGCTAAGTTACGTAAAACCCGTATTCCTGGAATTATAACACTCTAAGGAATTTAAATGTTTTCGCGACATAAAGAAAGACATAATGCGGATATAACTATAGATATAATTAATTTCTGATCAGTTTATATTCAAACTGAAACTATAAATAGATCTGCGTTCATTCGAGTTCCGTGTTTATCTCTAATAAATAATTAACATTTCATAAAACCTGTATAAAGTTTTAGAATTAGAAATACTTGACTAGAAATACATATTTCGATTGCCACAACATCCAAAAATTGAATAGACCTACTTAAAACCACGTAAATCGTGTGAGCCAATTTTCATTCACCATCAATTATTACTTCTTTATTTACACTAATTAACATTCACTATCGCTTTATTAGATAATATCTATTAACTGTATATGGTTACTTGAGATGAAATCAGAGATTGCAATTAAGTTAAAAGGTTTCATTTGAAAGGTATATTTTATACAGTGACCACACAAATTATTTGCACGCATCCTTATTTTCCAATGAAAGTCAATTTTTCTATCAGGTTCTACGTCTCATTTTCATAGTATCAAATTTTTCTGGTCACCTAAGAGTGCTCCAAAATAGTATGAAGTTTAATATATTTGAATCTGACTGAATAGTACATAAATGTTATAATACTATTAACCAACGTATATTTAAAATAAAAATAAGTTAGTGTAATGTAACATAATGTATCACATAATGTATGGCAATGTACATAAAAGTAGTATTCTCTTTTAATATTGCGACGATATCTAGTTCATACCAGATGCTTCACGATGTATCTCGATGTCCAGGAAACAGTGGCAGAGAGCGGTGGCGCGGTCCAATTTCAAGCACGTGCTCGAAATCACGATAATTCAAAGCACGTGCACGGTCGAACACGATGTAAAAAGGTCCAGAGGTTCGGTTAACCGAGAGAGCCGCTCGTTCGTTGCCTCGCGTTCCGACCAAGCCGAGAGACGGTGTAATTTTAAATTTTACGCCGACCATTACAGACATTTACATTTAGATTAATCTGTCCAATGGATGGCAAGTATATTTGCAAGCGTACACTCGCGCGAGTGCCATTCTCGCGATATTATTGATTATTCAAATAGGTGAATATTCAAATGGTCTCGCCCCGTTATCCAACTGGCGAACAGCTACTTGCACGCGCCATGATCTTTAAGTATCGTCAGCTTCGCATCAAAACTCGATCCTGCACCCATCTACCGATCCACCTCCGCCATTTGCATTTATATTAGTCATTAAACGGACGATATTGTAGCAGAATTAGGGGATGCTCGAGATCGTGGCGTCTGCAGCCACTGATTTGATCCTCTTCCTTCCTATGAACCATGAGGTTCATCAATAT
Source organism: Bombus vancouverensis nearcticus (assembly GCF_051014615.1). Lineage (NCBI taxonomy): Eukaryota > Metazoa > Arthropoda > Insecta > Hymenoptera > Apidae > Bombus > Bombus vancouverensis. The sequence continues at coordinate 8,763,614 of NC_134913.1, read as the reverse complement.
TGCATGAATAGAAAGGAATCGATTGAAATATCGGTGACCTGTTTTACGAACGATAAATTCATGTTAAACTATTCTGTCCTTAATTATTTCTAGCGAGTTTCTATGATGTTTTATTCGTTTGATTCTTTCGCTTTTTATTTTTTGTTTTGTTTGTAAATCACGAGGATTGTCGAACCTTGCGGAGAAATGAAATCAAACGTGAAGTATGAAATATAAAATATGTATTATATATATACGTTATATACTTTTTCATTTTTATATTTTAATATTTTAACGTTTAGCTTTTTAGTTCAGTACTTTCGATCAACTATTCTCTATCAGTAAGAGAATAAGAATCACGCGCTGTTTCACTTTCTAGCGTTTGCTGAATAAGCGGCTGATTATACGATTTTTAGTTATGGTTCTATAGCGATCGTGGTTATGTGAATCGTTTCTAAGAATTCTTAGAAATTAACGTCATTTCAGAAACGGATCTTCTTTAATAATAATAACGTGATTATTAATATGACTCTTCGCGATCTTATAGGTACATAACATTTTATGTTATGCCATCGGGTTATTTTTAATCGACGATATTATTTTATTATAATACCGTCATTTTAATTCCGGTTTTACCGAGGCGGAGGATTACTTATGAAAAAATTAATTAGATTATCCTAACTGAACTTTTCCTTGACAAGCCAATAAACTTAAATCAATTTTTAATTAAAATATCGAAAGATATTAGCAGAATAATCTGCAGTACACACGATGAATTTTAAAGGATGCGCGATTCAGAACGAATTAACGTATCAAAAAGAATTTTTGGCAATTATAATCGAACGTCTTCGATCATCAATAATTCTTTTATCTCTTTCGAAAATAAAATTACATCATAATTTATTTCCGCAGGTAACGTTCTATCTACAACTGAATCTGTTTTAATTGGACGACTTAATTAACGATTTAACGGTACATCCGTGTTCCGGAACTCGCGTTTCGTCTGCCACCGGAAGATGACGCGTACTACACTTCGATCCCACGGACATTTGCATTTATTCTCTTGGCGGAATCACGCGTCAGATCCGCAGGTATATTTCATACAGAACTCGGAACATTTTTGTTTCCTGCCATATTTTAGCTTGTTTATGTGTCTTACGGTTCTTATACTAAATTTATATTATATCAGAGCTCGTACGGAATGAGATTACGTGAAGTAATTTTTGTAAGAGAAAGAGTATACTACTTTAAGTACGAGAACAACAATTTCAAAATACTTTATTTTTACAGATATTATGATAATAAAAAAGACAGGAAAGATCTAATCAAAGATGCTTGTTTATTATTGAAATATCTTTTCTATATTTATAATAACTAATAAATACTGTAAATACGAGTACCATTTAAATTTAATGAAAGAATTAAGTATTTATAATAAATAGCTTTTCTCAAAGAATTCTTTCCACTTTCAAAGAATTTATAGTAACCTCGATAATACGATAGAATAATACATATAATTAGTTTGTTGCTGTTTGATACGAAACAACGTTTCACGGAGGATCATCAAGTCGAAGAAACATTCACAAAATAATTTACGATCTCCCGAAGCGTGTAAAGAATCCGGGAAACGGCACCGCGTAAAGTAAGCAGGTCTCATGGAAGCTGTTAGAAATATTCGACACAATGACCCGAGTCCGTTAGACGATTCGTTCCAGCGTCGATAAAACGCGAACGATAGATGCATGTAATTATCCTTAAGCGGTTTTAAACGTAAGAGGATCATTGAACTCCACCGGCGATAGAATTCGAAACACGATAAGACAATACAAATTCACGCAACCCAAGCAGTAAAAACTGATAGAACGATCCCTCATAAATGTTGTAAAAGTCCGATTGATTTATACGATCGCAACGCCTCCTTTACGAGGGTAGTAAATGTACCGGAAATATATGACTGAGATACGATTACAATTATCCAGGCGGAAGGAAAATAAAAAGAAGATAAAGAGAACTGATGAATTAAAACATGTTATCTTTTCCTTAATTCTCGCACGCATAATTAGCGCAGAATTGAATTCTGTTTTTCTGTAGGAAAAGAAATATATCAATTAATAGAAGATGCTAGTGCGCAAATTGTAATTGTAATTTTATAGAAAATATTTATTTTTTTGCTCAAACTGAGGCTGTTACTTGGAGACAGAATCAACGAAATATCGGAATATTTTATAAATTTTGTAAATTTTTTATATAATTTTTTAACTTTTCCTACAAAATAGATATTCTTAACAATTTGTTTCGATTAAGGTAATATTATAACGAATATCGGAGACAGAATAAAAAAATAGATATGCAAAAGTTACAATCAATTAACACTTTTCTTCTCGTAACGAAACAAAATCCCAGTTAGAGAATATTAAGTGGATCTTTGATTGAAATATACATACATTAAAAAATAAGTACATCGTCTCTTAACCGAACCACTTAAAAAATCCGCTTAAAGAACCCGAAAGATATCTTTCGAAAAAAAGAATCCGGAACAACGTTGGATCTGCGGAAAAATGACTGGAGGAAATGCGCCTGTTTTTATGACTTCATTCCTCTCGATTCTCCAATAATTCCAGCGTACGGAAGGTATCCCACGGTGAGCCGGATAAAACCGTGCAGCTTCTTTCAGAGGTACTTCACCCTTGAACGTCGGAGGGCCACGTGAGGTCAAGTACTCGAGCCAGGTCGAGCTGCAATTTCGGTAATTTCGCGCCGCGAATCTTCGGTTATCGAACCCTTGGAGGGCGGCCCACGCGAGGCCTACGCGTTTAGGTGACCCGGCCCTTCGCCCTCCACCCCCGCGATCGCCCTCTTAGATTGCTCTGAACAGACACACAGTGGGGGGGAAGGTGAAACCGACAGGAGATGGGGGCGAGAGATCGTTCTCGATACAGGCGAGCTTCACCCACCTATCCTTGCCAGGGTCATCGAGAAATTCGACGGGAGGTCGTGCACGAAGGGGAGGAACGAAAGGTACACGTCGCGGAATTTATGGTGAGAGAGGGAAAGAGAAAGGATCGTAGTACCGGTGGTCCGAACGAGACGAGGCTGGATGGTTTTTTAAGAGGCTTTGATGGTGGATTTTTGGTGGAATGATGATGTATGGTTGAACTCGTGAGTGACTGAAAGTATGCGAGGGGTAATTGTAAGAGAGAGCCAGTTTGCCGCTGTTATTAGCCAAACGATGCGATGGGGTAATTTGCTTAATTTGAGTCATTGGTTGCTTTGCGCCTTTTTCAGTTTTTGGGTACTTTGTTGCGAGCAATGTACAGTGGCTCGGGAAAGTACCTGAATATTTACAGATTTTTCTGAGCGTGTAATGGCGTAAAGCTTTGTATCATATAATGGTATGAAAATTGTATTTGTTATGGACTTCCTAGTAGTGTTATTTCCCAAGATCATCATATTTAGTTATGAAATAAGATAAAATATTAACGGGCTATTAATAATTAAATTTTCACAAGAAATCATTCTCATACTAAATCAGCTAACGTTCCTTAAACAAAATAAATTATTCCAAATGAAACCTTTACTCCATACAATCCCCGATACTCTAAATCGCAACTAACACACGAAAAGTACTAAGGCAAACGCAACACGCAAGGACCCGAAAGACACAGATCGAAACAGAAGAATAAGGCAATTTTTGCATCCCCTGACCAATCCACGAAACATTCAGAATCACGTCCGAGACGTAATTGCTTCAAACAAAGTCCAACTGCTTCAATGCATCACAAACCACATCCCTTCGAAAATGAGAGAGTATTGGCAATCTAACGCTAGCTACCAGGCATTCGCAACACGCGATTCTCGCCGTTGGCAACGAATAAAAATCGCAAGAATCGAGAACGAGCAACATTCCAGCAGCGCGAGGTAACGATTCGGTTAAAGGTACGATAACATCCCGAAACGTACGCGCCACCGTGCACGAAAGTGGTTAATGACTATCGTTAAGTATCATATAATGATCTCTGGCATCCTGCTGGGGACCAGGTAAATAGTTGGTCGACGATGGAACCGATCAACGCATAGCAAGGAGGGGAAGGCCACGCCGTAATCACGAAAGCAGATCTCCGCGAAATTTATTCGAGACAATATTTTAACAACGGCCGTCGCAAATTATACAAATTGGATCCTTGCTAAATAATGTATTTCTACCGTGTTTCTTTATGTTACTTTATCGTGACTGTGGCGAAGAGCACGGGGACGAAATCATTGCGTTATCCAAAGGAACAGCTTGAGAAATCGACCAGTTAAATCTTCGACAAATAGCGCGTTTAAACCCCGGGAATTCCTTAGGCTCTCGAGTGTGTTGCGTTAATGGCGGAACGTGGATTTAAATTTAGTCACCGTGCGCGGATTCGTGCTCGTTTTCTTCCATTATATTACCGTTTATGATCCGTGTGATAAAAATTTGGTAAAAATATATACATACGTATACATTAATGTGTAATAAAACGCGTTATTATCATAATTGTACTGCTCTCAATCGAGATGATGTTTATGGAATAATTTATTTATACGGCATAGGTATATGGTGATAATATCGGGAGCAAGTGAGACCAATAGCAAGTTTTCAGTGTTACTGTTAATTAATTCTGGAGATGTGAAACAACAACTGGGAAAATGTGTCGAGAACTTGAAGATGATCGCGATTTAAATAGTAGCAAAGGAGTTCAGGCTAAGATATTGGAACGATGAATAAATGAAAGATACCCGGGTCTGTTTATGGGTGCTTACAAATTAACACGGATGTGATGAATCGTAACTATCTGACGATGATAAATAATTCATTCCTGACAATGTTTTATTACTTGGTTCACCGATCAAACCATTAGATCTAGAACCAATAAAACTTGCATTAATTAAAATGTTTGAGTGGAATAATAGTAGAGAATATACTATAAAATATTTTAGATTTTTGTATAGTAGATATTTCTTATAATATTAAATACCATGTACAGAAAATGAAAATATAAAACAAAAAACATTGATTTGTTACATTTAGTATCAAATATAGACTAATTAGTAAAGATCGTAAAATCCTAATAATCAAATCGTTTATAATATATTCTAAATATGCAAAAATAATTGAATATCATCAAGGAACCGTTTAAAATGTCAATACACGTAACAAGCATTTGCGTTATGCTTGTGACCGTGAGACGATCAGCAGGTGAAGGCTTAGCCGAAAGTTTGAGGCGTTTGTCTGACGCTAAACGTTCTCGAAACGGCCGTCTTGTTAATAGATTTTGCTAACAGCAGGGCCATTAAACGATAATGGCTGGAGAAATCCTGCTGAGAAGGAATAATATCCCTGGTCCCGTTGCTGGCTCCTGGAACAAAAGGGAAGAGGGTGATCCATCGGTTGGGGGTGCAGAAATTTGACTCGAAAAATCGGACAGCCACTCGTTTTAACGACGAACGAAATTTATTGATGTCAGTGTTCGATTTGAGAAGAGAATAGATATTTTTCTTTATTTTTTGTCGACCGACTTAAATTTTGAGGTGCTGTATGTATATGTATATATCTACGGTTATGTATTTTTTTAATTGATTTTTTGACACGTGTTTGGTTCAACAAAATATATATTAGAGCTTGAAAAATTTATTAAACCGTTTCCCGTCATTTATGTGCGAGTTAGATAATGTTTTGATATAAATTAGAAACTTACTCTCTAAATCCACGTTAATGCACTTGCTACTAAAATATACCGATTTTCTGTTTATTCACTATTAAAATTTATTCATTGCACGAGTCGTACATAAAAAATACAAATATAGTTAAAAATTGAATAATGCAGATTTTCTCGTAAAATCAAAACCATTTAAAAATAGTTGAAATAATTAGCTAGTAGAATGAAAACTTTTTAATTATATTATTTAATTAATATATCGAAATGTACAACAAATACAATGACGTAAAAACGAGTTCGAATAAAATACTATGTCTTTGACCCGAACAACGAACTCAATTAAAGTTAAATTCCACAGTCTCTCGAGACATGTTGAATAACATTAATTACATCACCCGTTTCCTTCGTTTCATTATAGCTACATGAAGGCGAAGACAGAAACAGAGAGAAGCTCTTATAATTCGATCAAGTAATTCGAGATTCGAATTAAGGGGAAGCCAGCAGATCGTTGCGACACAACTTAATTAACATACCTTATTAAGAGGGACAGGTTTCGGAAATGTTACGATAGGTCAAACATCCTGCTCGTGGTTAACGATTCATTCAGATTCCGTTACAGGATCATATTAAAAACGAGCAACGTGAAATAAAAGCGGAATTCTTCGCAGAACGGTACGAAGTCGCACCGTTTTTCCTCCGCGAAACAACGCAACAACAATCTAAATACAAAAGCTGAATCTTATGAGCTGTGAAAGTTATGAATCTCTGGCCGCGATCGGACTCACATCGTCAGACCTCTCGATTTTCCACCATAGGAACACCGTTGCGAAACAGTTTTCCCTACTGCTTTCTTTATGAAAAATGCAATAAAGATTCCCGTTAATTTCTATCCTGTGATTAGAGGTAAGTGGATACGGATCAATGCAGATTTGCTTGTGAAGTTACTTAGAGGTAGTTAAGTGAGGCGGTTTAAGGTGATTAGGCGATTAATCAGTGGATAAATATTAATATGTTTATTTTAAAAATAGGAAGAATAATTTTTCTCTCTTTTTTTATTTTATTCTATTTGATTTAAATTCATTGATGAATAAGGTTCTATTTAACTTTTTAAGAAAGATAGATACGTTAAAAAAAGATTAAAAAGAATACTCAAAAATTCCTCAAAAATATTACTTTAACAAGTATTACTTAAAATTTTAATGAAAAAATAATACGTATAACAAAAGAATAAAAATGAAAATCGGAATATTCGATGTTGAATTGCAACAATAGTGAAATATTATGACCCAAGAACATAGATTACTTGTATCTTTTTCTTTTATGAATAACAAGTGCTTAGAGTACACATTATAAGATTCTTGTCTAATGACTGTTCTTACAATAAACATTAATTTCAGGATACATATGTACATCATGAATCTCTGACAATTTAAATACAATGATTAAAAGCGTTCGTAACAAAAGCTAGATGTAATCAATCGATACATTCTAATCATTTAAAGAACGTCAAAGAACATCGAGGAAAAAACTGATTCCTCACGTTGGTCCTATTCTCCGACAAAATTTCGAAACGCGCCGGTAACGATCTCCTCCGAAACGATCGTCCATCCAAACTATTATATTATTACATCAAAATCCACATCCCGATCCCGTTACACGACAAAGCGTCAATCATTCCACCCATAATTACTGCGGATACTCAACCACAAGAGAACTAAATAGAGCAACTGAACTATCGTATATATCTATATGTACACTATATATCAAAAATTTCAAGTCACTAAGTACTTCATAAAGCCTGAGAATTTATAAAAAGTCAATTTAGAATTCTGCTTAATGCATTCAAGACTGAAATGTTATTAGTCTAGGAGAAAGAAGTATTATAGAAGAAAAACATATTAAGCTAAAATTGTTTATGTTTTACAGTTCATTTTTCTTGTTTCACTTGCTTCTAGTTCTAAGTATATACGTATATCTTTACCACTTTCGTCAACATTGTAAAAGTGTTGATTGTCGTAATATTTTTGTTACGAAATTTGGTACATCTGACAGCTATTAAAAGGCTTGTATCTTTAGATTTAACGAATCTTCTTGTGAGTATAAGTATATCAGAATATTAGCTACTGATTAGCAAGTAGCGTTGCAATTAAATAATTCTCAAAAATATATTTATCGCGTTTTTCCCTGTGGTCTTCAAACGTGTCAATCTTCATGTACCCAATTCTTATATTCTATACATCTTATCCATTTGATGTATTTACCTACATCATACAGTCGCAGTCAAACGATATAATCTCTTGTCGTTTTCACCGCTACACAGTAATTTGTATTCTTACTTTACACCCGACAAAGCAATTCCAACATCTTGATCGACAGTGTACGATCGTATCTCGACAATTTCTACGATGATCGAACGTGTAACGTGGATCGCCCATAGGCGACAACACGAGATCCCGACAGATCGTTCGAAAGGGTCACGCGGTAGAACGTATCGCCCACATACGGATTTCTTCCGTTCGTTCTTTTAATTGACGTTAATCGAGCTCTGTCGGAACGTGAACGACATAACTTGATCGAGGAACGGAATCTAGTCGAACAAAGCAATTAAACATCGCTGACAAAGATAGAAAAAAAAATAGGAAGACAAAAAGAAGCGAACAAAAACGTGGCTCGAGCCGAGATGCCAGGATGAAGAAAGGAAGAGGAGGTAATGGAGGTTCACGAAAGAACCGACGGTGAGGTCGACATCCTTGCGGATCCTTGGACGAAGGTTCAACTATTTTGCTCGATTACGGTTAATCTGTTTCGAGGTCGATGTCTGCCCGATCAGACACGATGAAGGATGCTCGAAATTTTCGACCGTAACGCCATGGATCGTACATTAGATCGGTCGTTTTTTCGACTGGGATAAGACCGTTTCGAATTGCTTGACACGTATAAATATACCGGCTGAAGAATCCTGGTATTAAGTAGTAACACTCGTTGAATGTGATAGCTGGAAGAATACTATCGAAAAAATAAATAAATCCCGGATTATATTATACACCGTGGTCCAAAGTTCGTAATACAAGCGAAATGAGAGAGATTCTATGGCTTGAAATATGACGAAAGTCAGGAATAACAGAATTGCGTTAGAGGCTCCATTTTTTAGAAATTCGAGTTTAAAACCTTGTCAAGTATGTCCAAGTAGTAAGTAATAAATCGGTAAAAATAAATAATTGACAGATAATTGACACAATGACTCACGAAAATATATAAGCGTTTAAAAGATCAAGATATATTTTTTTTATTTTAAATCATAAAATCTCCATGACTTTACTTACAACACAAGTTTAAGACCACGGTGTACATTTGAACGATAGGTATAAGAGTTCTATAGTCCCCTGAATCTTGTATTTTTTTATATTTTGGTAATCAAGCTAGTACGTTATATTTTTCTTTCTTAATTCTATTTTGTCGTTTCATTTTATTAAATACTGCTATTATTTCTATTAAAAAGTTTATGTTAGCTGTTTATGGCAGCATTTAGCCTTATTTATGGGATGAATTAACCGTTCATGAATATTTATCGCTTTATTGTCCTTGATTCATCTTCTTTCCATGAAATTGACAAAATCGCGCGTACAAATTTTTAATCGTAAAATAATCCGCTGATAATTTTAAAAGACCGATATCTCCTTATATTTTTGGAATCGGCATAAATATCGATAAAAAGATACATAAAAGAAGATGAAACATTTTTTCAATTAGCATCGATGTATCTAGGTATAGATAACGAAATACAAAAAATAAACGAAGGCTAAACAAAATTTCAGACATAAATAAATTGCTAATGAATTCGATTGAACATCAATGAAATATGCGTTTATTAGAAAAAAAAAGAAAAATAAGAAATACGATTTAAGATATCCCTGTCTTTTTAAATCAATCTTTTAATAAATTTTATATTTCTCACAGATTATCGTAATAATTGACTTTCTTATTCAAGTTGTAAATCTGATATATTACAAAGGCACTCTGATGACAGCATAAACCGAATCTCTTTGTGATACAAATAGCAGAAAACGAAAAATAAAGGGTATAATTTGAAAAAAGGAAGAAATCCAGACACTCGAATACCTTTTCAGTCGCGAATGGTATCGTGTCGACATTCCAGACGAGGTCGATATCGCGATCGGCTAAGGTGAAACGCACGTTGTTATACAACACGACGGCCTTGAAACGCATAATCGTTGTCCGCGCCTTACGTCGACTCCACCGCATCGCCTCGATCAGACCCCTTTCGTTTCTCTCTTTTTACCTATGTTTACCAACGTCTTCAACGCCAATGACTTCTACGATCGATCGATGAATTATTAATAACGTTATTAATAACCTTTCCAATGAACAAAGAAGACACATAACGAACTATGACTTTCGAAAAACTTTTTCTAACGGATAATTCTTTATATCGAGATGTTTTTATATGAAAGTAGATAATGGTCATTTTAGATGTATGACGATATAAACAGATGGTAGATTTATATCACTGATTAGTTTGTATCGACATATTGATGTATACATATGTTAACTATACAATGAATACAGAACCAACACGATGAGAAACGTATTAATAAAACTTCAAGATTCGTTTTCACCACGCTAAACTTCTGTAATGAATAGAAGTATGCATTTTTACATAATGGGTTATTTAAAAAAAAAAAAGTACTAAGTATAGGGTACTGTTTTTAATTTTAAGAACGAGCGAAATTCTCCATAATAGTTGATTAAATAGTGAAGAAAATATAGGGTGCTAGAAAAACAGTATCCGTACATCTTTCATTTTACTCAACTACAACAGTATTCTTGATACTCGAGTTTCTTTTCAAGCGAAACGAACACCCTGCAATTTCACCGTTTGTTACATTCTCCCGAGGAAACAACCCACGTTATCCGTACTGGTGATTCCGCGATTCATCGAGCTGCGTTAAATCGAAAGACGATCATTTGTAATTTATTTCGTAACACACTTCCTAGTGCAACTTGCATCTCGCAGTCATTTGCATAATAGTACGTTTTATTTTCACCTATATCCATTATGCTTTCGGCGACCTTGAAATTTATTCTATCCAACGCGCGTTCACGTAACGGATGTTCTTTGCGGCCACGGTATTTTATTATTTTCAAGCGGCGACGCGCCGCGTTATTTTCTATGCAAGCATTGAAGTCTCCGCCGCTATTGCCACCGCGATCGTCCAAGACATGATTTTTCGTGCAGCAAGTATGAGTGGAAAATTGAGAGACTTGACAACAGGACTGTGCTTGAAACTCGTATATTTACGATAATAAATAATATTTCTTTATATCATGCGAAAGCGGATAATAGAAACTTTTGAATTTACATCCCGGTTCATAAACTGTGGAACGTTTATGAAAAATTGATTAAATTCCAATAATTTGAAAACTTACGCTATAAAGAATAGCCTTTTTTCACTTGGCATGTCGTTAAGAAACAAATCTATACATGTATAACACGATGTATATATTTACGATATAATAGCATAATATAATATGAATGATAATTTCAGCCTTACCCGCAGAACTGAGACTTCCATCGCCAATAACGCCACACCTTGTCGTACACGAATTTTAAAAAACCAGCTCCTTACAGTTTCTCAACGCAAACCCTTGCCTCTCAATCTGCATTACATCGACGCATCATAAAAAAAAAAAGGAAAAAGGAAAGAAAAAGGAAGCAAACGAGAGAATGAAAAACACGAAGGATTTAAAATTGGCCGAAGTCTGAGGCCACGAGGAAGCTGTTCCCATGTTAAATCTCCCTCGATACCACAAAACTTGTGCAATAACCGCACCTCGACGAGGGTAGGGTGGGTAATGAAAATATTTCAGCGGTGGCAAGACTCGGTCGAGCGAGAACGTGGCTCTAGGGAAAGAGCTCGAGTTGCTCGTATGCGCATAATGCGGCACGCGATGCGCTCCGACTCTTCTCGTTTGCTTTCGCATTAACGAAACACGCATTCCTGCGCGAGAGTAACTTAAGCACCCTGGAATCGCCTGGCTTCATTGAATTTCACATCGGGCGTCTTGTCATCGCGCCTTAGAAACGAGATCTCACGCGAATCCTTCGCATTTTTCAAATATCTGAAAGTCAAGCTACATGGATACTCCATCCGAGGCGATTTTTTGACGTAAAAAGGAACTCTTTTCGTAGTGGTTACAGGGATTACAGCTGTCCGCAGCTTTTGTGAACAAGTATGAATCGATTTTCCTGTGAGATTCTTAGATATAGATTTTCTGGTAAAATGATTCTAACTGATTACTATTGTAAAAAATGTACAATGGAATATTGGTATGATGAAGATGAAAGAAACTATTTTATTCGTTTAAACAAAGTCTGGTGCATTTACAAAATAATTATTTGACTCGTTTTCATAGCAGATCGTTCAATTAAAGAAATTGTGCAATAATTTGTGACCTTTAATCAGATTTTAACCTCTAATAACTAAACAGACAGTGCTGACTTTAAATGTTCACGTATTTTATACACGTATCAAATATTATTTATTTTAAAATTTAAAACAGCATAACCAAAAGTCTCTACATTTCATTCCATCATATTAAACATTGAACGGGTTCAATCACAAGAATCTCAACCTAAACTCGTCCAAAACGGGTTGAACCTATCCAGGGTCCATTCAACCCTTCCCGAAAATCATTTAAACCTGCAATCATCTCGAATCTTCGAATCACGGCACAGCCAGATCGTACAACATCTCGTTTCTACGCTTTCTCTTGTGCTTGGTGCACCCCGGCAATTAAAACATTCCTGCTTAACCGTTCACGGGAGAAAATAGAAAAATCCGCGTCGTTGACGCGATGCTGGAACGAGTTTGAAAGAAGCAGCCTGTACGGAAAGAAAGTCAAAAGACGGACAAAAAGGAACAATAAGAGACGAAAAAGAGGCTGACATGTCTAACTCCCTATTATATTAGCGAATATTGCGCGAGGCTGATGTATGGCCGCAGTTGCTCGTTCGGTGTAGAACTCGAACGAACGAACCTACTTCTCTAAAAGAAGCGAACGAAATCAGGTACAGGGTGTCTCGACAATCGAGGTACGGTCAGCAGGGAAGCGATTCTACGTGCAAAGGTAAGTCGAATATACAAAATAAAATTTTTTCACATGACGTCTTATTCTGAAGAAAATTGAGTTTGGAAATTTGTCAAGTATACTTGAACTTGTCTAATTCCGGACTAGGCAGGTGTGAATAATCGACAGGAGGTTGTTCAAAATAAATCGAAAATGTGGGATACAATTGTGGAGCTATGATTAAACGTGTTGGTGTATATAGTGATGAGAATTGATACTTGGTGTAGTCAAATGAATTTAAAACTACTCGCAGTACAGAGTTGATCGTCGTTCGTTCAGTGTTGTTCGATATGCGTATACAAGGTAAGGCTTACGTTCGCTCGATACTAATTCGCTATAAGAATGCCCGATACTAACTGACTGTCTTAACGATCGTGTTCGTTTATTTATACTGGAGTACCGGAAAGCTTAAATTCAACTTCGGTTGATGGTTGCACGTAACGGTGACATTGTCTTGCCCAGAGTTTGTTTATCGTTACGTTTTGTACGTTAAAACGGTGTCAATGTCCCAAAGCAAAACAACAACATGGGTCGCTCTTGATTCGCATCGTCTTCTGACTCATGTGCCGCTACACAATTTTTGCATAGAATGCTTCGTTTCCAAAAAAAATGAAACGTAAAAATGTATCAAATACGCATGTACCAGACCAATTCTTAACTAAATATATTCAAACTTTATGTCTCGAATACGAGGCCTTGAACGGAGTCCTTAAATTAGCCAAATATAATTAGCATACTTATATTAAAGAAATTTCCACATTCGGTTTTATCAAACATCCCTCGTATAAAAGAAAATCTTAATCTAAGTACATTTGCGACTTATTTTTTCACGCTATAAACCACCTCTTTGCCAATTGTGGTACATTTACTGGAACACCCTGTATAAAAAGGAGAGAAAAGCTAAGAAATGAGAGGAAAGGAAGAAAGTAAAAAAGAGAAAACAACGAACGAGCGAAGAGGATAAGAAGGATTAGGGGCCCCTCCTCGATTCACCAAATAATTGATGCACCTTCGAGCCTCCGCAGGGTTCGACGGTTAATAATGGGGGTACAAGCCTCGCGGTTGCATCCTCGCCCCGTTCACGCGGCCTTCCAGCACCATGTTAAATTGGATCGTAGTGAAAAATGAACGGGATACTTGATCCAGTCGCTTTCTCTGTATCTCTCTCTCTCTCTCTCTCTCTCTTCCTCTCTCTCTCCCGTTTGCCATCATTTTGGACGTCGTCGTCGTCGTCGTTGTTTAGGAGCTTCTATATTATGCCCGAACGTTCGCCGATAATGCGTGCAGGGGATCACAAGAAACGCAATCAGCCGGTTCTCCTCGACGCTTATTTTGTCGCGTCGCGTGCGCCCGTGAAAAACTGACCCGCTGCCGCATAGCTAACGAACGAGCTGCGCCGCATCGAAATTATTCATCCTCGCGGCTCGCTCGGATAACGAAGATGTATGCTTTGGGAATGGAAGACGCGAAAGAGGGGGTCAAGAGTGGAAAAACGGACGCGTTGTTAAATGGGTTGTTAAACGTTTGGTGATTATGCCTCTGGGAATGAAAATTTCTTGTGTCTGTTTATCGAGAACGATAGAATTTTACGAGATATGGCGTGTGATAGGAGAATATGACTGTTGTCGTTTTCTATTTTAGAATTAGAGGTAGCTGTTGTTTACGATTGTACAATTTTTATATCTCAATACTTCTTTTACTTTAACAAACAAGAATAATTCGTTATCTTTTATGAAGATATTTATGAAGCAAAGAATCATGTAAACCGATAAGAATTTTTTCATATCTTGCTCAAACCCGAAATATTTGTTAACGTTGGGAAGTTACAATTGGGTCGACGATGCCCGAGAGAAGACAACAGGATTAAGTTTCAATATCTCGTAAACATCTTCAGTTTAGTTCCTATACACAATGTGATTAAGTACTAGCATTTATTGCATACGAGTAACATTAGATATAAAAGAAATCTCAACAGTGAAAAAATAATTATTCTCTATAATAAATCATTCGACCTATTATCATATAAGTCAAGATATCGATGGTATACTAAAACTAAAGGTTTAGATTAAAGACATAAAAAAGATTATGTGTTACAGATTAAGTCTTCGGTAAATTTATCGGAAATGCCGGTTCAGTCAGGATAGCCGTATCGGTGTTTGATATTTAATTTAATTTGAAGTACTTCCAAATTGAAGATAGTTTAGAGTATTTTTAGTATTATCGATTTGAAGATAGCACGAGATCGTCACTGAGAAAGAGAGACGATAAAAACAAGAGGGGCAAATATTGATTAGATGTCATAAAAGCCAAATCGAGAAGAGTCATTCTAAAGTATTACGTAAAAGGAGATTCGTTCATCTATCGTTAAAGAGTTGTTATAAAATGTTATGTCAAAAAATATTTGTTTATTTCTTATTCCGAAATATCATATTATACCATGAAGACACTAGGATTCAAACTATTTTTTAGACAAACGCGTTTTTAAGTAAAAATTACAGATACGAAACTCGATATTTCACAGGAAGTTCGCCACTAAAAAATAAGAATAATAATAATAAAAATATTGGACTTTATACAAAATTAGAAGTATCGTGGATTGGCCATTGGCCAGAGCGCGTTTTATTTCTGTTCCAGCTCTTCCTACCTTCATCCCTAGTTGGCAAATCACGGCACGTCGGTGCACGGGCACATTTTTGGTTAGAAACATTCAAATTTCACGGAGTGAGCAGAAATAGCGGGATTACAGCGACCGAACGATAGCGCGGATTAACATTCCATCCGGCAATCGTGCGAGGTATTTCGATAATTCGACGGAGACGTGTCGTCGATCGTGATCGGCGAACGAATTCGCGAAACGAGGTGAACAGCGTGTCGAACCAATGTCCCACGAAACATTGATGTCACCTAGCCTATCTTTCTCTTACGTTCCGCAAGTTATCTCTTTTCTCCTCTCTTTCGCGCGATCACATAACATAACGTATTCCCTGGCACATACTTAATGAAAGGAATCGCCGAGAATGAACGACCGTTGGATCGTCTGGATTCGGTCGAAAATTCTTCGCGGATACTCAAATCGAAGTTTGGTCACGATCCTTCGATTTCCTTCGATTCGTGTGTTCCACGGTCTCGTCGTTACGATCTTGTCACTTATCGGGAAGATCGAAAGCTATTCATGGACGAGTATACGAAATCGAAGTCAAAAGTTGCAAGCATACGAAATTTAACTTTGTTTTATCCTTCGCATTTCTGTAAACTCTATTAGGACTACTTTAACTCGTTTATTAGGTCAGGCTATGATTATTAGATTGCTGTATATCAAATCTAGTTTTACGAAATATAAAACTTTAATTTTACGTAGTTCGTTTCTGAGTCACAGAGCTTCCTGAAAAATATCGAACTTTAGCTAAATATTGAATTGTAACATAAATAAGTTCGATTAAACTCGATATTTTTCTTTATTTGGCCGAACATATTTATCTTACAACCAACAAATAGTATACTTAGTCAAGATAATCTGCATGTCGTTCAATATGCTTTTACTAATAAAATTTTATTAAATTATAATAAATGTCTTAAAACTCTATTTAGTCAAATCATACTAATAAAAATTAAATGATCGTCCAAAAATTGAAGTTTCCACAGTTGCAAAAGCTGCTCGATCCACGGGTCAACGAAACATTTCAGCCATAACTCCTTAACGTATAGCTCCTTAACGGGCGATTCAGCGGCGAAGGTTTTGGTCGTGGGCAATTAATCGAATAATAATACGAAAAGAGGCGGATTTTTCCCGCGGCGCGGAGGTCTTTGAACCTTATACAGCAAAAGGTGCTTGGCGTTGCTTGGTATCACCGCGCGAGAATGTCGAATGGAATTACGTCAAGGGAAACATCCTACTCTTGCCGCGTTTACCGTTTCGCGTTCGACTCTCTCTTCTTTCTTTCCCTCCACTTTGTTTCTTTCTTCTTCTAACCAACGAACAGGCCTAAAGGTTACAAACGCACTGACCCATGCGTGTCACCGTTATTCCCATTGATTTTTTGTCTCTCTCCCTCCCTCACTCACACTCTCTCTCTCTCTCTCTCTCCGCCCCGCTCGCCTATTGGTTCCAACTATGTGTCTTTGTTTCTTTCTTTTGTTCGAGCACGAAAAATCGGCGAGTTCGACGAGGAATCGAACTCCTCCCGTGGCACGTAGCACCAGCTTCGTGGCCTGAACCCTGGTGAACAAGATGCACGAGGCAAGGCCTCTAGCCGACCACGGTTATTGGTTTACGATGCCACGAATCATACGCCATTATCCTATGTGGTACATGGGAAGCCGCGGTCATAGGTTTTCCAGAGAGCCCGCAGCTTGTTATGTTTTCCCTCTTTCTTCGACTGCCTCGTTTCTCGTTCGAGTCTCTGTCTATTCCATGTCGTATTTGCATGATTGGCGGGATCTAAGTTGCGTGATGATCGTCTATCGAACGCACCGATAACTAACTGAGCCGATCATCACCGAACGTACTTACATATCTAAGCGAGCGTAATTGGATAGAGAGACTGAATTTTCTTCGAGCGAGTTGATCTGAATTGTTAAAGAGAAAAAGACGATAGGCAAAGATTAACGTGGGATATTAACGCGAATTAGTGGAAATATCGAGGTGTTGTTGAAGATATGATTTGAAGAGTTTCGTTCGCGTAAATGAAAAGTATAGATGGCAACGATTCAGAGATTTATTACTTTAATTCGGCTTTTTATGTACTCTGTAACGATAAATGGTTTGGAAGATTACGAGTGGATTTTTGTACTTTGTATTCTTCTGGGCATAAAGAATTGGAATTTAAATAAATGTTCGTTTCACTTATCCGCTACTGATGCATTAACAATTTTGTTAAAACATGCGTGGAATTTAAAATTCATAATCCCGTTAAAGACAGATGTGTTCTAAAAGTTTTGAACGAGAATGTACAAAAGATATTCACGATATTCTCAAATTTTCCGCAATAACCTTTACAACCCTCAGCCCTAATAATCGACTAAGACAGACGTAAACAACTCGATTCCTACCCGATAAATCAGTAAATTGTTTGCTCTCCGTAACAGGGTTGTTTACGCGCCGTTAAATCGCGCCTACGAAATTTTCAGAGAGACGACGGCAAGCATTTCCCTCACGATGCCAACTAAATCAACTAAAAAGGAACATGCCAGAGATTTCGAAGGGACGTTCGTTCCTTCGAGCCAGTTCGCCCCTAGACATTATCAAGACCGTAGCATCCCCTCGAAGACGCTTTCCCTGCTCGAGGGATCGAATCGATCCTCAGGCTAGGGCCGCGCGAAGAATCTCGCCGAAGGGGAATGAATATGTATCCATTTCTGTCTGGTTGGTCGTTTACGATACAATGACGAGCCTCCTCGTCCCGCGACAGCCAAATTGAATCTTAATACACCCCCGTATTTCTCGTCTCGTGATTCATCTTCAAGGATCTTATCGGTGGCGGAAATAGGGGATGTCACCCTTAACGAGATAATCGACTTTGGGTTTATCTTTCCGCGTTAACAGCGGTTCGGCGATATTAGGGTCCGAAGGAGATCTCTACGATTGAAATGATTATTTCTCAGTTGGAAGAATTGAGAAAATTATGTGAACCATATATGTACATATATCACCGATTATATACAGGTAGAAAAGAACGTAATACGAATAGCCATTTTGTTTTGGAAACGATAATTGATTCAACATTTATTATATATACAGGGTGGTTGGTAACTGGTGATACAAGCGGAAAGGGGGTGATTCTACGCGAAAAAAGAAGTCGAAAATATAGAATAAACTTTTTAAAAATTTTTTTTTTTTTAATTTTTCCATCGAGATAACGATCTACAGTGAGATCCGTTATAACGTACCGCACGCGTACCGAGCGAAAATTCAAAGTCGATTTTCTCTGAAACAAAGCCTCAGACGAAAAATTTTTATTCTATATTTTCGACTTCTTTTTTCGCGTAGAATCACCCCCTTTCCGCTTGTACCACCACCCTGTTTATATATATATATATTGAACGTGCTCTATAAATTCTTTACTATATATTATCAGTTCTTAGGACAGTGTGTTGATTGTGGGAAAGATACGTTTGATACCATATGGAGTAGGGAGTTAATTGGTGAATTTGATTCGAATAGATGGATTTAGAGACGCGAGTTGAATGTTGAAGAGAATAGGTAGAGTGAACGTATTGTACAATGGCCAGTGCGCGAATGAGGACGTTTGTATTCTTGTGTTCGGTCGGTGTAGTTTTGAAGAACAAACGATGGTAGTTGATGAATGAGGTTTGTGCGTTAGTTTGATCGTATCTCTATTCATACGAATGTAAGTAACATCTCCTGATACGAATAATAAAATAAAGGAACGACTACATAATTGGAATGTAATAATAGTATTATGTTCGTTCATAAGTCTTTTTATCTGTGTAAATGTGTACATTATGTAGCACAGCAGAACTCTATTACGGTAATTTCATATAAACTTGACCCGAGATAAATATTTTACTGGATAATTGATGTACATACAGTAGGAGTTCACGTTCAGATAAGACACTAAAATGATACTAAAATAAACAAATCACCATGTTTGTATAAGTATGTATACCTATCATGTTTCTTTCCTGTGATCTTCAAATAGATAAATATATAATTATACCTTGCTTTAAATGATAAAAATCAGAATTAGTTTTGTCAAAAGAATGCTTCTATACAGAAACGAAAAAGCTAAAATCTATCATTTCGACAGATCTAATACTTAGTTTCAGCGTCAATTCTCCAGTTATCTTCTCTCGCTGTTAATTCCCCATTATCTCACCACGACCGTCCTCATTTGTCCAAAGAACGTACATGCCATCGTCGTGTAACACATACTCGAAAATATCGGCCGCCAGTACAAGCCCACGGATTCGTATAAGTTACAGCATCATAAGTATCCTTGAACATGCAGTTTCTGTTCACGAAGCAACATCTTCCGGGCCATCTACAAGGCCGCCATTCTCTCACAGAGGCTGTGGTACCGTTAACCCGGCGAGTTTTGCCAGTCGAGGACGAAACATCTATTAACATTAATAAGAAGAGGTGCCCGTAGGTGGTCCCTCATACAGAAGGACGTTTCCATGGGTTTTAACCGTGGAATCGAATGAACTCGATTAAGTCGCGAGATGCAGTTCTTTGAATTTCCTTTTGCAAGCGTATCTTGCATAGTTGAACCGCGTTGTCACCGTTGAACAAAAGAGAAGAATTTCGTAAAAATTCGATTGGTAGAAAGGCTTGGAGACGTCAAATAAAACTTTAAAGAAATGTCAAGAGACAAAAATGGCTGTCGAAGTTCGACTTCCTACGTATGCGCAACGTACTTCAGTGAATACCAATGGAAGATGAAGAACGCCGAAGTGAATTCAGCCGCTTGACTTCGTCGTGATTTCAAAACCGTTATAAATTGGAATTTCTGTTTAGAGGAACAAACATGGTTGAAAAGAACGAGGGTTATGCTATGAAAGGGTAAGTCGTGTCTAAAATATCTACCTTGATCGATGTAACAGACGTGAGAATCAATTATATCTTTTTTATGAAACGTTCAATATTTATTACGTATAATGCCGCTCAAAGGTGCCTGGATACTTGTTTACTTTGTTAAAATGTACTTTAATTACAAAATGGACGAAACAAACTTCCAAAAGAAGTATAGGTTTGCTCATGAATCAAATATAAAACTGCTTACGACTAATTTCTAGTTCACAAAAGAGGAAGCTTGTAAATTTTGACAATGTCGCGATTACAGAACTTTGACGTCTTCTTTGAAGGGAAATGATATATCGTTGGCCGAGTACACAAGATGAATAATAATTGTCTCAAGAGTTATGGATAGTAACGAGATTTCATATTTATGGGTTTATGGTAACGAAGTCATGGAACTTCTGCTTTTAAGAGATCAGAGTAACTACTGTGCATCGCCAGCTGAAATAAAGTAACTGTATCCAAGAATAAAGTACCCGTAGCTTATACCGATTAACATATGTACTTTCCCGCTTCTACTAGTAAATAGAGATAGTAGCCTACAAGAATATATTGTTTACTATCGTTATTCTTTGAAAAGAACCGAGAAGTTAAAATATAAGATATATTGGCGATCAGCTGTTGAATGAGACCCACCGTTATTGTATTATTTCTATCGTTTAGTTAGATATAATTATATCTTTCCTACTTTCTATTTACTGACACTTGCAATTCATTAACATATCGTTGCACCTTCTAATTCACTGCAGCAAACTTTTGCTTTTTCCTAATTCCAGTTGAGTAGACACTGTACGGAAGACGTCTACGGAATCGGCATAATCGACCGATCTAAACGAGTGCAGACTCCATGCCCATTGTCATGCGGACCCCGTAGGCTCATGGCTTTACGCGTGACTTCCCCGCAACTAGCAACAGCCTCAAAACGCTTCAAATCGATTTACATGTTTCACAGTGAAACCCTTTGAAAGAAAAAATTATATTTTAAAAGAGAGATTGAAAGTATCCATGAATTTGTCAGATAGAATATAAGAAATAACCTAGTTAACAGGTTAAACATTACTTCAAGTTTAACTCATCAAGGACCAAGCAACGATTTATCATAATGTTACAAATACTTTGTTTTTTAATTTTATAAAATTGTAGAATCTAGGTGAAAAAAGATAGCAACGAAAAACATATAATATCCCTCGAGTCCTTGAAATCTCTTTTCATAACTATAATTAGAAAACACGATTTGTTGGTATAAATCAATTGAAAACAAAGCTGCAAATGAAACATTGCGATCGTGTAATGTTACTGCCTTAACTGAAATTGTTCGAAAACTCGGAGGAAGAAGAATTGAACGACCATCACTACCAGTGGTCGCCTTACCTCGGCGTCCACCCACGAGAGGAACTCGCGAGACACGCTCACGCACGCTTACTCAGGCACGCACGCACGCACGCCTCGTGAGAACAACGCTCGTGCGTTCTCTCGATTCTATTGGCGCCACGCTGCAAACTTACCGAGCGTGCGAGAAGACGAACGGGCAGAGGGACGCAAGGGAAGAGAAGGAACGCGACAAATTTCCGTGCTGCTCGTCGCATATACCATTGTCCAAGGATACCAGCCGAGTTGGAGAACCGAGTGCATGGGAATAAAGGAAAATGTGCTCCCCGATCGGTTGACCGATCGACTGAAACTGTAAATCCCGCGGTACTACGTGGCCATTATATCAATAATCCTGTGTCTCCTGTTGCCTTTTGTATCTTTCAGCCTGGTATAATGGTTAAGTACTCGCTTCTTAATAACACAGTTACCTAATATAATTTTAACTTTGGATTCGTCAAGAAATTTTCAACATTTAAATGACAAAAGAATATTGGCAATCTTGCAAACTATAATCAGTAGAAGAAGATTTACCAGTTCGAACATTAGAATGAGACAGTGGAAATGAGTGAGAGTTAGAAATACGTAAGCTAAGTCCTTTTTCCTGGCTGTAAAGTGAAAAAATAAATAAAATATATTTACGTATATATCAAGATGAGACACTTGTCATAAATCCTAATACATGTGGAACCTTACCAACCCCTATCAAAGATTCTAGAACGTCACGTTGTTCACAGAAGTCATCGTATATCCGATAAAAGTAACAATCTTTGTTACAATAAATTTTAAATCAGTGTTAATAAATAAATCACCCACTAAAGTGAATTGATATTTGTAATTCTGCAAAAGTCTTCGAACGGATAAATAGGAAAAGACTTGGTTTCCGTAATCCCATTATCTTAACCAATTATTCGGATTCAACATTTTATAGAGATGTTGTTTCGCCTCGAAACTAATTTTCAATCAATCTCCCTAGCACAGAATATATCAACATTACCACAGAATTTGATAAGATTCTAACAAAATTACTTCAAAAAAACAACCTCATTATATACGTATCACGACTTTCATGATCGCCTGTGATTGTCAGTACCGCTACTTGACGCTTCAATCCAAGCCTCCCCTATATTTCTTCCATCAACCATTCTTTCGAAAGATATCACAATCTATAGTACCAGCAAATAAAACAGTTCATCTTAGCAATCGAATAATACATCCAAAGAACATTTCCACCGATGCACGTGTAAATCGAGCAACATGTGTGACGAGTGTTCCGCTCGCGATATGAGAATACGGAATATGAGTATAAATGGCGTTTCGAATCGCTCTAGTCGGTCAAACGGTTGGATTACGTACCCGGCAGAGGATGAGTGTCGGCGAACCGTCGATCGCCGCCGATAAAGCCGATTCGAAATTGCGATAAGAGCTCGAAGTAGCGGTAGATCGTAGCCGAGCTTTTCTACCATGTTGATCGGTTTCCCGGATCGCGTGCGCTCGCGCGCGTCAGCCACCATACTCCTGACACGTCTAACGAATGCACCATTAGCCGGGATCATTGATAAGTTCAACGTCGACTGATATACTGTAATCCCCAGACAAATTTATGCCTTCGTAACTGTATAGCTTCGTGCGGTTCGTTGGCCAATGAGACACGGTTAAAACACGAGCCGAACGAGTTCTTCTGTCACGGTTCGGACTTTGCCGGGGTTAGGATGATACCTCTCGATGGGTGCGTTTTACAGTTTCGAAAAAATCAGTGAGGTTAAGTACGCGGTGAAAGTTTGATCGTAGTGGTGATAGGGAATAGAATGTTAGGCGATAGTGGATTAGGTTTAGAATAGTTTTGATGTAATATGAGTGAGGGGAATTGATAGGAAATGCTTTGAAGGGGACCTTTTCTATGGAGCTTCTTGGATTTTAGTCCCTTCACAACGTAATTCAATTTAGATTGAACGATTTTAAAGATAAGAAGATCACGCTTTATCATTCTGCAATATATAATTTTGGATAATATCCTTCATATTCTTTATGGATTAGAGAACATAGTGATCGAAAGAATCTTGACAGAGAAATGAAACGAAGTAAATTCATATTGGTTTGAAGGAATCTATTGGATATTTCATGGAATATTTCGAGCGAATAGCATTTATTCTAACAACGTAGTGAACTATACCTACAGTGAATACGAGATTTTTCATTCAGAATAATGTGAAGAAGACTATCAGACACTTTACGAGTTACCTTAACTGAATAAAATTTACCCTACTATGTAACCAAGTACTTACATATATCTACTGTGAATATAACATTGCTCAATTAAAATAGCTCAAGATCTTATATAACGCCTGATTTATTGAACTTCTATTGACCTCTTATTATTTCGCACAAACTTCTCTTATATCTGAATTTAATCAAACTTTACAGATTTTCAAAAGTAATACCTTTCAGTGAAAAAGAAAAATTTTTTCTTTAAAGAAGGTTCTCCTCTATTTCCTTATCTTTTAAATACAAATTCTCAAAATTCGGAACACTACTATGGATTTCCGAGAAAATGTTTGATCGAATTCGTTTATATAAACTTAAAAGTCATAAGCAGTGGGAAGAATTAAATGCTCTCTTGTTATATAAAACAACCGGATTAGATGAATCTGTTACCTTCTCGACAGGTTCACATAAACGCAGTTCTACTATAGGCTCAAATAAATGAGTCTACCGTATTTCGGTTATTCCAGAATCGTTCATTATTAGACTAAAATCGACATCGACCCTAGCTCGCGCGTGGACACTGATACAGCCATTAAGCCCGGCGTCTGTCCGTAATGCGACCGCTAAGTGATGTACTACAACGGAGCTCGTACACCGGAATCCATTCGCGCGCGCGTTTCGATGGATGTAAAGTAGCTGCATCCGTCTATACATATACGCATCGCCTGCTGAATGGACGAACGAGCAATAGCGTTAAATAGTACGAGCTCGAACAGAGACGAGACATCAGTTCCAGCTAGAGTCACGGATAGTCATCGAGTCCGGTCAGGCGTTCGCTGAGTCGCGCGAGCAATTCCATCACGTGTGAACGAATTGACCAGCTGGTCAATATAAATAAATAATGCCTATTGGTATGCGGGACGCGAGCAAACCGCTTACGTGATCGATCGTCGAACGCGGGCGTCGTTCCTCTACGTGTAGGCGGTAATCGGCCGTAATCGTCTACCAGGGCCATGGGAATCGCGAGCACCTGCTAGAATTGCTCCTTCTCCGTTCTCTTTCTCTCGTGTCTTTCTTCTTTCTTTTCGTTCTTTTTTTGTCTTTCATTTTTTCTTTCCTCCCTTCTCCTTCGGTCCCTGGGCTTTCGAGATCGTCGTGGGGAATTGCGTTAACCTGTATCGGACGAGTGACTCCATCGAGCGATAAACCTGAGAGTGCTGCAGTCATCCTATATAGTATGTTTCATATTTTTCTTTAAATCTCATATTTTTAACAAACCTTGCAATTATTTTCTAAATTATGTCTTTCTTCAATGCGCAGAACTTTGAAATTACGAAACAAATATCAGCTTTACAAACCTTTCCTAAATATGTAAAATATCTTTCATATTGAATAAACTAAAAAACTTTCAATCCGTACTTTGCACATTTAACCAATATTCTCAACATAAAGTTAAATATAATTTCACATATTGTTGTATTTTAGCAGGTTGAAAGGAATGCTTCGTACGGTTAATCTGAATCGTTCTGTATTTTGCATTTCACTCTTATACGTCTGAATCGCTTGGCGGTCGAGATAAGAAAGAATAATAGCTGTAACGTCGACCTCTCGCGATTATGGCACAATACGTAACAATGATACGCTCGTGGTAACAACAGGTGTCGCAATTACACCGATTTTATGTGTCTTCTAACACACATAAATGCAAAGTAAAAATTACAATTAGAAAGCGAAACGAAGCATTTTTCATTTTTTTTTTTTCCTATTACAACTTGTTTATTTTCTATCTTTTTGCTCGGCCGTTCTGCGTATATCATAGTACGCAAATTGCCGCAACCGGTCCTCGAAAATTCCGCATCCGCTCGTCGCGTGCGGTCATCCTTCCTCATCAGACGTCAAAGGGAGCGCAGATTCTTCACTTCCGTTGCGGGCGAACACGCGTCACCTTCCTAGAAACGCGTTAAACGCGTTCACGGATTTAGAACAGACATAATCACTGGTAAAACAATTCCTAAGCGAATTCGTTGAAACTTTGGAATCCATTGAAGAAACGAAACACGTGTTCCCCAAATTGCTACATTCCGATGGAATGTGTCAATGTCTGTTCGTCGATCGAATTCGACGACGTTCGTAGTGGTGTCAATGTAACGACGATTAATTACATGAAAGTCAAGTATCGGACTCGACTGGATAACGCATTCTTTACCATTCAGTTCTTTTTTTAAAAGCGTTTCCTCTATCTTTCACTAATACGGAATTATACTAACACCAAATGATTTATTTATAACGATTGTTAGTTTCCGAGTTCCATATTAAATTAAAAAATTGTAATCAAGTGGCACTTTTAATACGTGCCCATAAATACATATGTTATACGAAATATTATATGAAAAGAAGAACCTCGATAGAAAATTGTTTTATCCACCAAGTATTGCAGAAAACATTATACTTTGGATATTTCATATATTTTTTACATTGGCATAAAGATCTACAGTCTATTAGTAAATGTACGTAATCGTGTTTCTGTGACATTAAAGACAAACATTAATATTATCAAAAATACAAAATCTGGTAGTAGTCATTTTGACTTGTTTCCTACTTATAGTCTTAATACAATCAAACTCACGTTAAAGCGACATTATCACGTTGACAAGTGTGAAGAAATGTTTTCGGTGCCAAAGGATCTTTTGTAACATTTTACGAAACTTTCTTTGTCGATACACTCGAGAAAGTGCATTGTGAAGAGCAAAGGTAAAAACTCGTTGCTTTGAAGTAAGAGAAAATATTTACATCACGTACGGTTCCTTTTAACGAAGAATCAGAAGTACGTTTTTATGCTGTTCACAGAGATGCAAATGTTTCGAAAAGGAAATTACGCCCGCCTAAGGGCGATGTAAATTCTTAAAGAAAAAGAAAATGCGCGAATTCGGATAAAAATAAAAAGAATAAATAATTTAACACACGTGAAAAATGTAAACCTCGATCATCGCAGTATCTGTTTTTGTTTCAGCATCTTCACTTTATTGATAACAACCACTACTGATAGTTGGGCTACGAATTTTTATGCAAGTTTATGTTCTCATAGATACAATTGAATGAATGAGACCCAGAAAAAGATTTGTTTTACCTATTAAATATTACAAAGAGTACTACCCTTTGCAAATTTTATATTTTTTTGCATATGATATGAATTTTATGTGTTCACATATATTTTACCTTCAACTTTCCCTAAATTGCATAAAAATCCATAGTCTACCTATAGAACACCCTCATTGTAATATTATTTGCTCCAACGTGCCCTACTGTATATACACTTAATACTCTATTTCCAGCGCCAAATAACATCAAAACCAGAACCCCAACAAAAGTATATTTACCATATTTTCCTTTATGGTATGCATCCCTATGTTCTGCATCCCTCTGTTCCATTATAAACTGACGAAATTTCATGTCAGCGGTTGCGAATGTTTCTTCACGTGCCATGCTTTCCTCGCGAAAAGAAAGGAAAAAGAAAGGGGGAAAAAAGCCACCCTTGGTGTACGTTCCCATTCGTCGGTCAGGGTAATAGAATCGCCTTTGCCGGCGCGCGTATCTCTTCGAGATAGACGCTGGCGCTGGAATTCTTGCCGTCTCTTTCAAAGCTTTCGTCCTCCGGTGGACAATTACTTGTGAACCCGAGGGCCGGCCACAGCCGGCCACTGCAGAGACAGGGATTCCCCAGAGTCCCCGCGATCGTAGGCTTGATTCACTGGGGCATTGTCTCCGACGACGATACGCATACAATGGTTCAAAGCGATCTGAATCTAATCTATGACTTATGGCCGCGGCGCTCGCCTCCTGAATGAACAATGTGCCGCGGCGCGCGCCTTTTTCCTCCTTTTTCTTCCTCCACTTCGATCCTGGGCCCTTGGTCCCCTGTTACACCGACCACAAGCGCAGGGATACCAACGTCAGCTAGTCAGGCAGACGTCGTTCTTCCGGTCATGCGTAAGCGATCCAAGCGGAACTTCGTTAAACGACTTCCAACTTCCACCGAGGGGACCAGACTCCTTCCTTTCTTTTTTTTTCTGTTCCTTTCTGTTAGACAGATATGAATCCCATCGTGGATTCGCGTTTATTAATATGATGTACGAACAGAGTGGCGGAAAATCTTCCTCTGTTACATGAAGTGTCAGATATGGCATCGCAGTGTTAGATAAAGGTTTGATCATTCGTTGAGGCAGTGCTTTATTTGATTCTTTCAGTTTTTATTTGCGCTGCTGAGCTTCTATCGTTGAAAGAAAGAGGGATTTTTTTGTTAAGTCATGGGAATCTTTCTTGCGTTTTTGATTCATGGTGAAGTATCTATTATAATGGGATATATTTACCGTATATTTATTATATTAAATATACCTTTCGTACTTTAGGAACGTAATATATGTAAGTTATCTTAAGCACGTGTCTCAATAATACGAATTATGTTTGTCAGAAAAGGAATCTTATCTCTACATTTGACGAAAAATCATTCAGAATCGCAGGATATGATACATCGGCGCAAATGTAAATGTAACATTGCTATGAATAATAACAAACTGATTGTTACAATCAGTTTGTTAGTTCCAGTGTTTAAGAAAGCAGTCGCCGTATGGACGTATTCACGTGTCAGCCGGTGCGTGAACCGGCGCGGTGTTCCGAGCGGAAGACCAGTTTCCCGTTGACGAGACCCGTAGCCAGCTTCCGTCGCTCGGAACTTAGGTAAAGCACCGCGCGAACGAAGAAGTCAACGGCACGACAATATGCATTTAGTTGGTCGCCAGTGGTATTACCTAACGCACGCCTTAAGATTATATCTCCTTTACGCAGACACACAGAGAAGAAAGAGAAGAGGACGCGACTGGATGACTTCCTACATAGATAAGAATCACCATGGACGAGTATCCTCTTTAAACGTCGAGGTCGCCGCTTCTCTCTCTCTCTTTCTCTCTTTTACTCTTTCTCTGCTCTCCTCTAGTATATCCGCCATTACGTTATTCCGTGAATTCATACGGACGTGTATCGATGTCCTGCTCGTCTTTCGCGGGACGGTGTACCTGTTGTCCTGTCGACATGCCTGCGATCCGCTCGTCAATCGCTCAGGATACTTCGTGGAGCAGTTGAGTAGGTTGGTTAGCTGATTGGCTGTCTGGTTACTTGGCGTCAATGAATTAGAAGCGATAGAGCTTACTTTATGTGGGTTATTTGTGCTGTTTGATAGTTCATGGGGGGAATGAGAGCAAGATTATTTTATTCGATTAAAACAATTTTATAGTAATTATATTACTATAATTCTACAATTATATATAACAGTAGATTTTATCGTAGTTACACAGAAGAGGACAGGACTTTTAACTTATTGATTTCATTGACCTTGATATATGGTAGAGGAAATCCGTACAGAATCATATGTGCGCTTGGGATTCTGCGCCTATAATTTTTTCACTTATGGAACAAATTGTGTGATCGAAACTGTGTTTATTAATTATTTTCCTAATAAACATAAAATAATAAGAATAAAATTCAAAAGTTGTAAAATATTTAAGATACTAGAATTCAAAGGTATATAAAACATCAAAGTACAATATAATAATACATCATATAATAATATAATAATACAATATAATAATATAATAATACTATATAAGTATTGATACATATAACATATACTTTATAACATTTGGAACATAAGATATATCTCTGTGCAAGTTTCATTCGTTTATCAGTGTCTCTAAAAATATCAATTTTCTATAACAGTCCTATCACCATCTTCCTAACTTTCGATCCAAATCCCATCGAACATCCCCATTTATATACTAAACAAATTTAGCTTAGGATTAGCTTTCTTCCAACCAATATTCCACAGCTAATATTACCCTAAACTCGAATTTTCGTATCATGAAATTGCACCCACGATACCTGGATCAACCCCGACTCCAGTAAACCGATCGAAACTTTCATCCTCCCTAATACCCAATACAGGTTAGACGCGTACATCGTTTATCAACCAACCAGGGAAACGTATACCGGGTTTTGCATACTTTTTACGTATAAATACA
This sequence comes from Bombus vancouverensis nearcticus, assembly GCF_051014615.1. Taxonomy (NCBI): domain Eukaryota; kingdom Metazoa; phylum Arthropoda; class Insecta; order Hymenoptera; family Apidae; genus Bombus; species Bombus vancouverensis. The sequence continues at coordinate 8,733,624 of NC_134913.1, read as the reverse complement.
TCGGCTATCGGAAAATTACCGTGCGTGGTATAAATTCTGCCAAGGGGGATACGATATGAAATTGTTCTCATCCCGCGAGCAGATCAGCAACGGCTACAAGCAGTGAAAATGAGGGAAAACTTGAGAGTTGGAGGGATGGAAGAGATAAAGCGAAATAATGGTAAAAAAAGACTGGTAATACTGCGAATTGCAAAATATAATAAGCCTGAGTTACGACCACGACCACGACTGTGTGGTCCTGCGGTGCTCGTGGCAGCTAGTTAACTTTATGTCTTATCACACGGCGCATGTCTTGTAGAAACTAAGAAAAGATTCGCTATAATGTAAGTAGGTAATATTTTGTTCACTCTTTTACGACTAATTGTGTAATACGCGATACGTTTGATATCGATGATTGTATGTAATAGAAATTAGTTGGACGAGATTTTTAATTGAGAAAGTATCTTGAACTGAAATAATTAACTCTTTCATGCTGAATGTTGCATATACGCAAAATTATACTTCAGTAAATCATTAATTGAGTAAATGACGGATGTATTATATTTCTTTTAATGTATCTTCGTATCTATTTCTAACATACTGCAATTCATTAGTACAAAGATTCTTAATTATTTCAGTTACGATGGCTACAAAAAGAAATCTTCACGTTATTGCATCTATTATAGAATTTGTATGTCAATTAACTAGATCTAAGCATATTTCGCATCCTTTAATACTACAATATTTTCATAGAAAGAAAGCTAGAAAAGTTTAATACTATGAAAATGTGCGATATATATTTTACATATATATATATATCCAAATATTTTTTGTGGTCATTGAAGAGCTAAGTCACTAAATTTCTATTCTGGCCCAGTGTGGCGACGTTTCTCTAGACATTTCGACCACCCCGTAGATCGAACGGCTCGTCTCCGCGAACGGACATGTTCCCCGAAAGAGCGGAGCTTTCAGCACGAATCGACGCGACGAGGGGAATGCGATTACCGCATTCGCGCAGTACGTCTTCTGCATTTCGTAACCCAGACGAGGCTGGAGCGCCTCCGACGAATACAGAAAACGCATCCGAGTGACCGGAGGGTTAGGAACCTCGTCCGGGAATCGGCGTGCGTCGCGATGCCTGTCCGCGTCGCCGACTCTTACGCAACACTTCGGAAACGGAACGCGTGGGATTCGACCGCGAACGAACTGAGAGAGACAGACATCGCCGTGTGTTAAAACGACTGTCTGACTGCGAAAAAGTGGACGAACCTTGGCCTGGCGCTTAACTATTCCAGTTACTGTATTTATTTTTTTCAGGTAGATAGAAGTACAGTAGAGTTACGTTTATCTGAATTGAGAGACAAGCAGGTTCGTATGATCGAATTGATCATACGATAGAAGTCCACTTAATTCTTTCGTTTACTAACGACTTTTTAAACATAATTTTGCCATTAATCCAGTTAATAGAAATTCACGTTCATACAAGTTCTAAATTCTAGATTCTATTTAATTATTATTAATTGTCAACTTATTTTATACGGAGACACTCGTATAAAGACACAGTACAGGGCAATGAATTTAGACAATCGATGCGATGTATTAAAATGAGATTAATCGAATACTTTTTAGAGAATAGAATATAAAAAGATCTGTATTGTACAATTTAACCATAAAGAAAAATATGAATAATAAAAGTATGGGAAAAAGTCAGTCAGATTAGCCTAATTGGTGTGATACACGGTAGTTGTTCAGAACTCAACTAGAATTCAAGTGATTAGACACTAAGTATTTCGTTCTTTATAAAATATAAACGGGATTTTGTTAGATTAGATTTTGATCTTCTTTGTCTCTGAAAGCTTTACGAGGCGTTTTTTCTCCCTGTTCACACGATTATTTCGTTGAAGCAGTCCGTCGAGCGAAGAATTACGACAAGTTCAAGATCACGGGGTCGTTGCACGTGCTCTTGAGAGCGGAGGTGTAGTCGTGCTTTATCGCGGAGTCAGCTGGCCACGAGCCAGATGCGCTGGGACCAGCGCGAGCCGAACGACTTTCGACCCTCGCGGGTGGCCTCCCCGACGGTAATTGTGTTCCTTTTCTCGAGGAACGGAGTTGGGGAAATTTCGAGGGATGGGACACGAAAGATGAAAGGGTGAGTTTTTGTGGAAACTTCTTTTTATTTAGGGAATGGGAGATGAAGACGTTCTACGAGGAGTCGAGTGCTGAAATGAGTGATAAGTCGCTGCTCAATTTATGCAGAAAGTTTTTGTCTTCCGCGAATATTCATGCAGTGAATTTTGAACATCGATCTTTCAAACAGAGATATTGTGTTTTATTCTTTTATATGATCGTTAGCTTTATTAATTTTATAATATATCTTCATCGTATAAATTGATTTTTGTAGTATGCAATATCACCTTATTACTTTGAAGCTTTGATAAAATGTCAAAAAAATTAAGAAAATTTTCGCAGTTTTATTTTTCTACTAAAGAAAGGCACGTAATGGAAACGGGACAAATTTATGTTACAATACAATACAAATTATGGAAAGATCCAACTATAACCTAGCCCTAGGAAACATTCACAAGAATTTAGGAATTTTAAATACAATCACAACGAAGAGAAAAGGGGAAGAATGAAGGAAGAGTCGAACGTGCAAACGGAACAAAGGAGAAGAGAGAAGGCTCGTTCTTCACCGTGGAAATGGGTAAAGGGACAGAGAAGGAGGCGCGCAATTTTAATTGCTACCAGGAAACACGACGCGAACAACACATGCGGTCCGTCGTGCGTGTCAGAATCTGGCCGGATCTACGCGCAACTGCTCCGCTTCGGTGGTGTCTTTTCCTCTCCTCCTAGCTCCGCTCGAAAACTGGCCGTACGGCATAGAAGAGATTTTAGATTCACGGGAGGACACCGGGATCCTTTTATGCCAGCGCACGCCGACCATTCTCTTTATGCTCCTGTCGGTCAAGTGCAGGCCTTTCGCGATTACGTGTTCCTATAAACGTAATTCCTGGACAACCGTTTCTGGCCACAGTTCTACTATGTAACTACTTACATATAACAAGAGAGAAATACGTCTGATAATGAGTAAAAATAGAATTTGTTTTGACAGGTTTGCTCGTGGGGATTTAACCCTTTGATTCTTTAAAGGTCGTTTTCACGAGTAAGAAAAAGGGTTGATGATGAATCTGACTTTAATGATCGATTACGATAGGTATTGCCATGTTGTGAAATACTTAACTAGAACCAATAGATTTTCATATGCAATTAATAATAATCAGACTCGGGTTATTTATGTAAATTCATTTTAAATTGGATATATTAATAAACCTCGATATATTCGGTAGAACCATATTTAACGCTTACTATGTGCTTTCAATGGCACATGCTGTAATATACTAGATTCTTGCTAGACATATATTTGCAATACATATTTTTCAAAGTGTTTCAATATATTCATAACTGTCGTGTCTCATTACAGTGCTCATAAAATTTGAAAACGTCTTACACAACACATACAGTATGAATATTAAAATTTTCTATGGTAGACGTTCGAATACTTTCGTGAATGATAAATATACATAAATGACAAATGAAATGATCATATATACCTGAAGATCAACGTTCAAGACGAAGTTCCACGGGCTGATTCGACGTTCCAGGTGACCAAGAGCACGGCCGGGGGCCCAAGAGCGCAACACCAGGTATCTCGGTATGCAGGTCACCCCATTCGTGAGTCCACAAATCACCGGATGCATTGTCTGATCAGATAACGCGCGAGTTTATGTTATCTCGCGGTGGCTACCGCATAACTCTCGCGGGAGTTATCATGAGCATCCACCTAGGGGGGAACCATAGACGGACATGCCGGCGTTCCTGACGTACAGCCGTGTGCACACACCGCGGTGTGAGCGTGTCTTACGCGTGTGTTGCACCTACCAGCCGCGACAGTCACTTTTGTTGCGCTTCCTCATGAAAAACGGCGTGCACGGAACACGTGCAACTACGTGGACTGATAACTCCGATTAGCGGCCCTTGGATCTGCACGGTGTGTCGGGAAAACCATTTGACCACGAGGGTTTCCGGCGAAATGGCACGATCCTTGATCCTTATCTTCGTTTTACTTGACATCTCACTTCCAATTTTAAAGAACACTCTTTTCTTTGGTATTTTTGTCTACCTTTAAGTATTCTTTCGGTACTCTTTGATACTCTTTCGTACCCTTCAGTAAGGAAGTCTATATGAAATTGTATGCTAGGGTAAAGCTTATATTATACTTATTTCTACAAGTAATTGAACATTTTTAATGATGATCATATTTGGCAGTTACTCTTTGCCATATACAAGCAACTACCAATAGAAATTGATCCCAAAACACGTATATTACGGTAAATTATTAAGTTCCTACTGTTTCAAACATCCTGATCTTACTTTCGACAATACTCAAACGGCATCTATTTGTTGAAAGTTCATCTGTAAGTATTAGAATTATTAAAATCTTTAAACGCTATTACCTAGATTACAGCTATAATGAAAATGAGATTATTGTTGCACGTATATTTGGTATATGAAAATGATACGCTCAGGATACCCATATGCTCCGGTTAGCAAACGAGCGTGAAAATTTTTGTTAAAAGAACTGAAATAGTTGAAGCAACGTCGAACCCAGGAAAGATCAAACAAATATCTCGGTTCGATTGTTCCATGGGGAAGGCACATCTTTAAACATAACCCCGGCGGTGCAAGCTACGTCGTGGGACATATACTGGCGAATGTTAAGAGGTCCCTTTCGAGCGTGTCCCCGAGCCACGGTACCGAGGCCAGGATGTAGTATAACGTACGTCCGTGGTAGGCTGCTGCTGGGAATACAGCGTGGGTACTTACCTTTAGCCGAGAGAGCCGATCGCCTTTCTCAGAATTAGATAAGTCCCTTTATTGGTGATCGGATCACAGCAGCAGCAGCAGCAGCAGGAGCAGTAGGAGCAGGAGCAGCACAGCAAGTTCAAGGTTGGCTGGTTAAAAATAACCAGCCTGGCGGACTCTCGCTCGCCACAGAACTGCTGCTGCCGTTCCCTCCGTTGGATAAACTCGACCGGAAATCTACTGTCCGACGGTGAACCGAGTTTCCAGCTCCCCTACGTGGCTTCCCGACAGAGAGACGGTGATTATTCGAACGAACGAACGTCGCTCGACGATCGTCCTCGTGAAAGTAAGTTGGGATATTTGTATTGCGCAGATGCGATTCGGTGGATGATCGGAGTAGAATTAATGTTGAAAGTAGTACAGATAATCCTTCTACAGGAATTATAACAATCGTAACTCAAATTGAAAATGTTACTGTATAAGAATTAGTATCTTAATTTAAATGATTTTGATCGAGAATAACCGAAGTAACTTAAATATGAACGTATTATATGTATTGCGTAAATTTGTATGGATTTTAATTCCCTAAAAATGTATAAACATTTGGAGTGTAGTTATGATGCACGGTGTATTATCCAAAAATCGTCCAGATAGGAGACAATATGCTTTCGAACAAATGTTCCGATACGTAGCTCGGATGGATATACGAATAAAGAAAATTAAATGATCGATAAGGCTCGTCGATGAACTCTGTAACGGTACGTCCAAGAAGAATTGCTTTTCCTTCATCGGTGGAAAAACTATTCATGGAGTTTTCAGCATACTGGAACGCACATTAGCCCGACGTGTTATGACATAACTGTTTATCTAATTACCGATATTGTAACCTGGTCGATATACGTACACGTCGACGTAAACTTCGGAATAATATGACGATATAATTTTATGAGAAAGACTGTGTGTGCGATATAATGTGTTCAAACGACGCGAATAAAGGATGTATCATTTTTCACGATTAGGAATGCTATTCGCTTGATATGTTAAACATTCCATACGGCCTAACTGTTAACATTACGTTATAGTAAATACACATTTTTATCGTTTTTTATCACTTTGCATATGTTATGTTGTACTCAGAGATCTTTTTCTTCTCTAGGAGAAGATAATCTCGAGAAACGTTATTACACGTGTACGCACTCTATTTTATTATCGAACACGCACGGTTGTTACGTTTATTTCGAGCGCGTTCGTTTAATTTCGAAGTATCTAGTTACTAATTACCGCCGAGACACATGCATGACCCAGCCTAATGGTTCATTACCTCTAACGGCGCTTCTTCGTTTAAAACTAATGCAATTACTGTTCCATAGTTACGTAGCGATGTGTTCTTCGTGTAGCATGTATAGTATCATTATAAAATTGGTATTTCCGTTTGATATTTTTTCATTATCTATATATGAATAAATTTCGAATTTTCCTTAATTATTAGGGGGACTATAAATTATAGATTCCAACAACATTCCAACATCTTTCCCATGTGTTCGTTAATTTCTTGCTGGTTATAGCGCAGACTCGACCAGGTGAATATTAATAATCGAGAAAATTGCAGAATCTATCATATTTTAATCAATGAAAATTGGAGCAATTTTCTTTGAGTTAAAACGAACGTTAAAAATTCTAAAGTTATTCTAATTTTAATCATTTTTAGGATGAGTATGCTTCTTTAACTGCGAATAGATTTATCACAATTTCACTACTACCTCTGGTACTTATATTTGAAGCAATCATTATACATTTATCTTAACAATTTTGAACGTATAATTTAACTCTACGATATCTATTTCATTAGAAATAAATTTAACTCATCTCAGTTCATTAATCAAGTTCAATAATTTCAAATATTATCGAAACATTCTATAATTCTTCTAATCTAATCCAATCTATATTTATCCAACCTATCCTTTATTTTTCGTATTGTTTGTACGTTTCAATTCCTCAAATTTTTCCAACAGCCTGTAAATTACTGATCCCATTATCTCAATAATTCTAAATATCGTCATATTTTTTAGCCCCGACGATAACCTACCTATATTATTATTAATAAATTTATTTCACCTCAATACCCAACTACCAACCCTTGTCTCAATAATTCTCTACACCATCAAACACATTTTACGATCACCACTCCAAGCTACCTATTTTATCGTTACTAAATTTAATCAACCTTGCAATAAGGGATTTAATTTAATCTACCCCAACTTTATGCCCCAACCATTGTCACCAACGTCAACAACAAGCGCCGTAATTTGTTGTTCACGAATAGCCAATAACTTCGCGTCGAAAATGCATATTATACGCGGTAATTGTTCGTAACATGAAAAACGTTATCGACATCCCGTGCCAGGACAATACCCAAGAATAAATTTAATAACACGAGCTGACCGCACGAACATAGCTTACTCTCTGGACTTGAACTGAACGACGCCACGGCGAAGTATTTAATTTCAGCTGCTCTATCTAATCATCTAGCTGGCCAAAATTCAAATGCCCCAACTCATGTTAAAGCAAACAAGAGTTTGGTATACTGTAAAACTCTGCTTATATAAACTTCATTTATACGAGTGAATTTTTACAATACAGATCATTTATCATTCTATACTCCATAAAGTATACAATTAATTTCATAGTAATACGTTGCATCAGTAGCGCATAGTTATTGTCCTGTATACACGGTAAAATAAATAAAGAATTATTAATTCGTTGAGCACTACACGATCACTGTGCTCTCAAATTCATTCCCAAATACTTCAAGCTCGAAACATTATTATTATCAAAAATCACATGTATGTAACGATTATAATCAATAAAGTTGCGTGAACTGTGCTATTTAAATAATTTTTATTGCCAAATAACATAATAATTGAGCATCTTCAAGAATTTAAAAACTTAAAAAAAGACAAAGATCAGATAACGTGTAAAAAATGATAAAAATCGCAACTTTTCTCCGGTCGAGCACTCGTTCTCAAACTGTCCGGCGCTCAGCGAAGCTTTGTAACGAGGCCGAGCGTGTTCGATCGGCTTTCAATGCTCGAGTTCGCGTGCTTTATAGACCTAAATATCGCGAAGTGGGTAAAGAGCACGCGAGCAAACGATCCCAATGACGCGGGGCCATCGGGGTCGAATCGAGCCGGGAAAAGGCCGAGCAATTACTCGGAAGCGCGCACTAATCGCTGCGCGAGATTCTTCGATCTCATAAATGGTGAAGAATGATAATGAAGGCTTTGCCTGTTCGAAGTATTGCCATGCTTATGGATACGTAATGCTCGTACAAGAGCAAGAGGAATTTTAGTTGAGATCAAGTTTCTTAACTCTTTGTACCCTACTGGCGCCTTTATACAGGGTGGTTGGTAACTGGTGGTACAAGCGGAAAGGGGGTGATTCTACGCGAAAAAGGAAGTTGAAAATATAGAATAAAAATTAAAAAAAAAATTTTTTTTTGTTTTTAAATTTTTCCATCGAGACAACGATCTACAGTGAGATCCGTTATAACGTACCGCACGTGTACCGAGCGAAAATTCAAAGTCGATTTTCTCTGAAACAAAGCCTCAAACGAAAAATTTTTATTCTATATTTTCGGCTTCTTTTTTCGCGTAAAATCACCCCCTTTCTGCTTGTACCACCAGTTACCAACCACCCTGTATATAGGGATATTAATAATACAAAAATGTTTTCTTGTATTGTTTTTAATAATAAAGAAAGGACAAAGCGATAACCAACTTAGGTAGAAGTAAATGTTGCATCAATATATAAATACAATGTGATATAATGTGAAGTGCATAAATACTGCATAATCCTAGAACACCATCAAAATTCATTTCAAGAATTGAATTCAAAATTCTTGAAAATCAATTCGAAATTCTTGAAATGAATTTTGGTGGTTATAAGAAATGGGATCAGAAGAGTAAATAATACACCTTACACGTGAATATGTAACAGCGATTCCGTCAACTTCACGTTTTATTGAATAACCAAAGTGGTAACACTATAGTACTGACATTCTTCATAAGTGTAATAAATGATTAGCCTAAAAATTCTACCGCTGCATCGTAGTGATTATCATCATCATCGTCGTCGTCGTCGTTCTTATCGTCGCCATAATCATTGTTATCGTCGACAATTATTCGTCACATTATTCAAAAAGAAAAAAGAAAATCCTCTTTCCGAGTCAAAATATAAACGTATCATTTAACACCGTTCTCTTAGATATTTAATTACTATACGCATATAATTGGTATTGCGACAATCTTGAATTAAAATCGATGGCCAGTGGTGTGTAATCGGTATATTTGTGTTCGCGTGTATTCGTATTTTATATATAACGTATATTTTATATGCATTCATAGGTACACTTATGGTGTAAATCGTCCCGGGATGGGATAGAGACCACAGCTTTCGGCACGCATATAAAACGTGCTATAAAAATCGCGACGTCAACAAGTTGCACAGATCGATCGTATTCGTAGACACCATATTTAAATCTATTTCCACTTGTCTCTAATCATCGTCTATCTCTCGACTCTTCCTTCTTCTTTTTTCTTCTTTAAATCTCACCAAATTTTTACAACCAGCCAGTAAAATCAATCAAGGCAGAAAAAAAAAGGAAACAGAAGATCTCGATCCTCCGCAAGCTGATACAAAAAAAATGTCATTCTCGCCAAGGAAGCCTGATGTGGTGGCTGAATGGAATGTAAAATTTCGGTTTTAACAAGAAACACAGTTACTTTATTGCGAATGTTATTCGATAACCGCTCGTAATTAACCCTACTGCGATCCTTCAGGCTTTTCGAAAAAAATCATTAATATACGATTCAAACGAGAAATCAAAAACGATTGCTCTATAATTTCCTCAAATTTAAGAAATTTTCTTGGTGATAAAAGTTACGATCCGATCGAAAATGACCCACGGAGCACAGTAAGATTAAAGGACGCCTTTAACTGCAGAAGAGATTTAGTAGAAAAATAGACGCTTTAAGACGTTCTTGAGCTTGGCGTCGGCGCATCTCGACAAGCAAAGGAACTGACGGCAAGTTGCGGAGGTTCGACACGCTGCGTTCCTCGATATTTGCCAAAGGAAAAGTCGCGACAAATTTTCTGAATTTATGTGACGCACGATTCAACGAGCATTGAGCTCGTCTGGAGCGATGCGATGTCTACGCGATTTTACATCAGTGACGCTGTGGGATTCGGCAGCTTTACATTTGTAAGAATACAACAATCGATATACGATGCGAAGAAAAGAAAACGCGCGTTTCAATCTATCCATCAAGAAGATCTGTCAACTGAAACGAGCATTTTTTTTTCGTATTTTTCTTTTTCTTTTCTTTTCTTTTTTGTAACTTCATCTTCGTCAATATGTCGAAGAAACGATTTGAAATTTTTTAGATAAAATCTCTTATAATTTCTGCAGTATATGTAGATATTCGACTATCCAGTTGGTCGAATCGAATTCGTCGATCACAACACCGAGGACTCGCGCGGATCGACCGGAAACGTGTTACCAGTTTGCCACCTGTTATTGCACTATTCGGCTATTGCGGAGGAATCAACGTGATATAATGATTACAATCGATGGTAGGACTTTTTGACTCTGTTTCGAGTCTGACTGTTTTGATTCTGTTTATCGCCATTAACGCTAGAAAGACCAATAGAGTCGGTTTCACTAATGAACAGAATTGTGTCAGGTATTATTGCCACTGACAAGTATAACTATTCGTAAATTTTGTGCTTTTGTTGTTTTGTTTGGGTCACTGAAGGTGTTTTAACTCGTAATAGTACTGCGGTTTTAGTTTATTTTTTAGCTGGTTTCCAACTTTTTTGCCAAAACAATAAAATATGATAAAAGGATTGTAATTCGTAATAAAATACGGAGCAGAATAGTTTACTTGTAACTTTGTCGCTTTACATCAATAGAGATAGATATTGAGAAAATGTTCATATTGCACAGTAACTGGAGATAAGAGCTAGAATAATAAAAGTTTAGAAATACGTGTTTTATCTAAGACAATAACAAATTATTTCAACTGTGGTGGTATTTCTAGTGTCAAAGGATAATTGTGTTAACAGTTTTTAAAGAAGCTTCGAAAATGGTGCAGCACCGAGCTGATCGTCCCTACCATTTAATGCATACGTTCTACATGATGAAAAGAGGAAAAGAGTAACATTAATATCGACGATGTGTACAACTATCTTAAAAAGAAAAAATAAAAGTGAACCAGTCGAAAAGATACGATCAAGAGGAGTTCCAGTCGATTACGAATGCTCTTATTTCCTCTTCGTGTCTCTTGATCGCTTTCTCTTTCACTCGTTTCCTTGCACTCGCTCTCTTCTTGCAGAATTAATCGCTACGGATCGTTAAGTAACTAAAGTTTTCGTCGAAAAATAGGACACGTCGCATTCTCATCTCTCACGGTCCCTTGTTTATCGGTTTCATTCATTCTCTCCCTTTCTCTCTCTCTCTCTCACTCTCTCTTTCTCTCTCATCCTCTCTCCTCCATTTTCAAGGATTAATACATATGAATTGTGGCGGCTAAAACGTTAAATACGAACGGATACAATTGTTCTCGATTACTTTGCTGACTCTCAATTATCATCACCATTTTTTGTTTCTTTTCATTTTTATGAAACAGTTTGGAACAATCTTGGAAATAAGGCCATATAGGGCCTGAAAAACTTCCCTATAAATACACATGTAGTTAAAGAAATCTTTGAACAGATTTTTTTTATTTGAAAGTCTGTAAGTTTGAAGGACGATATTTATCTTATAGATTAAAAAATTCATTAAAAAAAATCCATTATCAATTGTTCTACTCGGTAACAATGACCGAGAATCAATAGATCAACGAATAATTTACTAATGAATTCAGCTTAAAAAACGCAAGTTAGGTAGATAACAATTAACGGACGAGTCTCGTCCAAGTAATAAATCGGAATAAAGCTAAACGATAATTTCCCGATTCATCACATCGCGTGCGATCGTCCCACCATGACATGATCATCGAATTCCGTGGAAAAACATCACGATACCAAAATTATTCACGATCGACACGTTCAACCGGTTCGATATCAATCCTTCTATTCGGAATGTTCGTGATCTCGATCGTACCGAATCCTAAAATACATTTTAGACGCGTTTGATTCGAGTCGATTAACCCTTTGTGGTCGATCATTTTCTATGTATGTGTGTATAAATTACTCACGATTCCTCATTTAATGTACACATTTACGATGATTATGGATTCGTTCGAATGGCGAGTGTGTTCTAGAAAAATAAATACAGCGTGTACTGTAGAAAAGTATCGTAGACATTGGTGACCTAGCGATGAAAATTTCTATCACATGAAAAATCGCGACAAATATACAGAGTGCTATTGGAAAAAGAATTAAGAGTTTGTAGACTTATATAGTGTCAGATGGAATAAAAAAAATGTTTCATTAACTTAAGTTCAAAAGCCAATACCTTTAGTGTAAAATGTGATTTTGTATGTATATTTTGCAAGGATAATTAATTTTATACTATTATGATTTGCCTCATCCATAGGAAATAATAATTAATGGAAACTATATCAAATATATAAGTTTTAAGATGCAATGGATAGATATGTATGTTACTTTTCAGTTATTGCATATTAGCAAATACAAAATTACATTTTACTGCAAAAAATATAGACTTTCTAAATTCTATATCGATTAAGAATTGTATACTTATTCTTGATGAATACTATAAGCACTTTAAATTTTTATCCTTATTCCTTGATACACTGTACAATATTTCTTTCTATGTATAGATATATATATATATTTATTTATTATATGTTTCTTTTCTATAAGCTTAATCTCCCGCAAGGGGTTAATCATTGATATGCAATCGAGCAAAAGTCATACGATCGTGTTAGGACATTCAAAACCTCCCGAAATCAACGACTACATGCGATAATAGATTTCTGTTATTTCTCCTAGTCTCTATACTGTTCGAGAGCTCAGAAAGTTCATCGACACAGGCAAGAAGAAAAAGCGCAAGCGCGTATACACGAATCAGTGTTTCCTCTACATTTCCTTCCGTTGCTTTCTGCTTTGTTCACATACGCGTAAATATTCTTTTTCTTTTGTTCGATTTCTATCCGCTCACGTACGGTGGATCACGATGCAACGTTACGATCGATAGTTTCTTCTTTGATCGATGATTTTACAACGCAATAGCAATTTTATGTCTCGCAGAACTGTTAAATATTGATATTAATTTGTTATGCTGACGTACGATTTACGATGTCCCTTTGCAACGCTATACGATCAGTTTAACTATTTCACGTATGATTAATAGTTTCTCTTTCTTTCTTCTTTTTTTTTTACCTTTTTTTAGCTTGGCCTTTTATGTATATATATGTATATACATATATATAAATTGAAAAATAATTCAGATTTATAATATATTTCACCGGTGTTTTAACAATTTACTCGGGCCATTAAATTTCTATAAGATTAATTCATCATTTAAGATGGTAGAAATGAGTAAAGATAGTAAAAAAACATGATGAAGAGTCGTGTGTCACAAAAGAGGCGAAACCTACCAATCAAATCTACCGTGTACATTCTATTAATTTTCTTACAATTTAAATATTAAGATATTTCATTTCCCGTAAGATTATCGGCGTTATAATTTCACAATTACAATCTTTGACTTTGTCAAATTAAATTAATAAGCGGCTCATTGCTCCACATACACGTGATCTTGATGGAATGAAAGGACGCCATTTCCGTCTAAAGAGTAAGACAATGCCAACTTTGATAACAAAATAATTCGAGTTTCACTAATATTATTAATAATACGAATAACTTGATGTAGTTTACGTTTTCAAAAAAATTACATAATATTGCTTCATTAAATGATATTTACTTCGTTGATAAAATAACAACCACTTTGTCGACCAAATTATTAAATCTTGTTTAACAAACAAAGCGCTTCAAGACATATTATTATTATACTACATTTATTCAAATACATTATAAATTAGTTTATAAAATAATGTAATCATTCGCCTGACAAAATAAATAATGGCATTTACTTGATCAACGAATAATATTCCTAAATTAATCAAATACCAAGTCGATTCACGAAATACAAATTTGAAAAAAAATCTTTTATGTTATATTATTTGCTACGCCCTTTAAGTAATTTTCAACGGAAGCTCAAAAAATTTTCTAAACTTGAAGAAACCATGAAAGATTCAAGCTTTTATTTCATGCCAAAGTTCATAAAATATTAAGAACATTTTTGGTACTTAAATCAAAAACAAGATCGGAGCGTAAAAATTTTAACACCGCAGCAGTATTGACGAACAAAATGATGAGCATTTAATCAAAAAAGTAATACCATTTAATCCAACAAAACAAAATCCATTTAATTTACAAATTAACATTCTTGATTCCCCTGACGAAATTTCACGAATTCATTGGCACACGGAAATGGTAGCAAAGTTAGTCGACAAAATGGCATCCGCCAACAGAAGGAACCATCTCTGGCGGCAGTTATAAGCGAAACAAATGGCGTTTCAATTTCGTGTCTGTGGCATTTTGACGCGAGCAAATTGTCTCGATTAAAAAATTCACATGACATTCTCGACAATGACACGCGAGCAGTCGCTGGAAAACGACGAGGATTCGGGACCTCTACGCCGTCACTCTGGAAAACTTTGTTTTAGTGGGAATGCAAATGGGGAGCGTCTATCGTGATTATATCCGGCTTAAAACACGGTCACCTTTTTTGTGTTGTAAAAATCGCACTCGTTCTCGCTGCGCCAACACCGAGCGCGTAAATTGTTCTATAAAAAAAAATTAAAATTCTTCTCGTAATGCCTTACGGACCACAGATATGCTAGATTCAGCTATGATAAAATGAATGGAGAAGCAAGTATAATAGTTTATATGAACAAGATTTTACTTAGTGTCTAATTATTCGAATTCTGTGTAATTGAGCACTAAGCTAAACATCACTCTTCTTTATTTTGACGATTAACGAATATTAGCAAACAAAATATATTAGCAATTAAGTTAGTACGCGGTGGCTTTTTAAAAGCAATATTAACAAAGTAATTAATTGAAAAATATTAATAAGAAAGATAGAGAATATCTCCGGTAAACTGAAATACTTTACGATGAAATCTACGGATACAAGAATCTGAAGACTCGTATTAAATTTATTTTATGTAATTTGCGCTACTCGGTAGTTACTCCTGTTTCTCAGTTGATCATATCTACCTCTCCCCCGCCAATCTAACAAATCTATATATATAAATATATATATATCAAACACATCTTTCTCTGCTCGAGACTACAATGGAAACTACGCCTGGAAAAACTTCGATAAAGTCCATAAGGCGTTACGAGACTCGTAAAAAGGAAAAAGAAGCTAACAACGAGTAAAAATAAAGGCATCGAAATCGTACCATCGTACGAAAAAACCATGAAATCGTTAGAGAAAAAAGTGAAGAAAAGTGAAAAAGTACGATACAAATATCGAAAATTGCATCAAAAAAAAAAAATAAAAAAATAAAAAAAAAGAATAATACACGGCATGCAAGGATAACTTTTTCGTTACGCGTACAACGAGAAAGAAAAAGAGTAGGAAAAGAAACGAAGGGACAGCCGAAAGGGAGAGGAAAAACAGAAAAGAGGAGAAAGAGAGAAAATTAATTCCAGAACGATCCGGTACGAGGGAGGGAGCTTGCTAAAAAGGACAGCATAAGAAAAGAGAATAAAAAGAAAGACAAGCGACACACACGCGAGGCGGGATGTACGCGGATTCCGAACGCATCCTCCAACGACCGCATACGGTGTATACAATATTCAAAAGTGCGTACAAATATACATATATATATGCATATATACGCGTGTATAGACCGTTACAAACATGATAAAAGGTAGAGAAAAATGAAGCCGGCCGCAGAGCGGTCGTCATCGATAAAAATCAACCAAAAAAGATATTCTCGTGTGTAAAAAATATCGACCCCTCTCGTCTCGTCTCGTCTCGTCTCGTTTCGTTTCGTTTCGTTTCGTTTCTCGCTTCATTCATTTTCTTGCTTTATTTTCTCGTACGTTTCTCTCAGATTGAGTAGCATACTTTCCTGTCTCCGTTCTCGGACAAATTACTTTGCCCCGATACGATTCAGCTATCAACGTTCTCGCGCCGCTTTACATCCCCTTTTCTCCTTACATGTAAGAAAATCTTCATAGTAGCTGTTAATCGTATTGAAGAGAACAGAAATCTATATTTCTCTAAATATAACTATTAAATATAATATATTAAAAACAAGTAAAAAAGAAAAAGAAATCAACGATGGAAAGCGTCGCGATCACGCATCGTCGTTTCTATCTAATTATATCTATTTCCCTCTCTCTTATCCCTCTATTTCTGATCCTACTACAAACTACCGTTCTCCCTGTGTTTCTCCTAGTCTCGGTCGCTCCTAAAAACTCGATCTACATCGAGCAATGTCACCATGGAAAATGACCAGTCATATTCTCTCTCTTTCTCTCTTTCTCTCACTAACACACTCACTCACTCACTTACTCTCACTCTCATTCTCACTCTCACTCGCTCGCTCGTTCATTCACTTACTCACTCATACGCACTCTCTCATACACACACACACACATTCTTTGCCGATCTCTTTGACATCTTTGCCGACACGATGAATGCATCACCGCGGGTATAGGCACGACCTCGACAATCAGAACGAACTTACGTGTGGGAACGGAAGATCCGTCGCACGCGCGCGACGGCTGATCGGCCACGATTGAGGGAGCACGATGCGAGATATCCTCTTTTCTTTGATTCCCCTTTTTTCCTCCATGCTCTTTCTTCCACGCTTTCTTTCCTTTTCTTTGTCTTGCTGCTGCTGTTGCTGTTGATGGTTGCTGCTGCTATTTCTGCTGCTGCTGTTGTTCAAGTTTACTCGGCGGGGGTGGTAACGGAAGATTTTTCGTTAGCGGGTATGTTTGGTCGGAAAAGCGTCTCAACCAAGGCCGGCCCATTGCATAAAATCGGGCACCTCTCTTACGGGAACATCCCTTGCTAGCGCCTTCACCCTCAAGTTCCTGTCATCCGTTAATAGGACAACTTCCCTCCTGAGTCGTCGTGGCTGACCTTCTTCTGTTTAAACGAAAATTCCGGGATTGTTTAGCTTTCCGAAGGAGCTGTTGGTTCGATGGTTGGATGGAGAGTGTGACATTCAGGTTGAGATGGTGGGTGTTTTTGTTAGATCATGGAAACGAATTCCTTTTATCCAGAGACACATTTCGTTTGATCTACCCTTCTTAGTTAAAACGTCCTACCTACCATCTCGAAACATCCAAGAAAACTGAAGTTTTATTACTCTTTCTGGCGTCAATTTAGAATATTTATCCATTATTTCGTAACACAATCTATATAATATAAATGTAAAACCACAATCCAAATGTTTTAATATATAGTAGCTCACGAATGTATTTGGATACTTGTAGAGAATTATAAAGAACGAATAGATATTAGATAGGACATTTTAACTAAGGAAGGTAGCGATGTAGTTTCGGTATGTCTTGCACAATCATGCCATGTTCTTGAACGTTTTTCCAATGAAGAAACTTCCGAGATTTAGGAATTCGAAGATAAAACAAAAATTACGTAATAGCAAATTATCAATATTACAAATTGAGACGAATAAGCAACATCCTATCAATTAATAAGTTCTATTCCGATAAAGGCGAACAAAAGTAACGAATAGGTCGATCACGAGACCATATGTACTGTCAACACCGATAACGGTTTATCCGCGAGCGGAACGAGCATTACAATCGGCCAGAGGCGGTATTAATCACCATCAAAGCGTCGGGAAACGCTTGAAACGTGTTCAGAGTACCCTCTGAGAGAAATATGCGCGGTGGCACCGTGTATGTACGTACCTGCATTTACTTGATCTTTGTTACCCGCCTTGCAGAGGCTCAAGCACGTAGCCAGTATTCTGTCATCGTTTCTTGTCAACCCGTCCTGCAACAGAATTACAGATGTTCCGCTTATTATTTTTATAAAATGACACGCGACTCAGCATCGCGGGAATTTAAATTGGCGGCGCTTCTGTACCTTCAAAAGATTCTTCTTGTTAGTTTCAGAATTTTAACCTTTTATAGCGGCACGTGACTTCATGAGTCAGATTGGATTGTTCGAAAAGTTCGGTTGCATCTTCATTACAAATTTGTATTAAATAGTATTAAAGCGTTCGAAAAAATACTGTTCTTAGTTATATACAATAATAAAAAAAAAATTTAAGAGAAACATAAAAAATTCGTTACTGAAACAAATTTCTTCCTTGAATGAGACAACGTTGAGCATCATATATCTAAGAAATTTGGAACTTTAATTGGAATGCTTATTTCTATCTGCCTCATTCACCGAATATGGTATAACGTCATTATTATTTATTATGATCTGTACACTTATTAGTTGCTTTTTTTACTTTATTATTTACTATACTATGTATTATTTGCATTTTCTATATTTGAAGTTTTCCATAAATGAATAAACATCCGCAGTCTCATATTCATCTGCATAAACCAAGCTGATTCGCTCACCTTGTCAACGTCCTCTTCTACCGTAAACGTGCTGGACGTCAGCACAGTTCCTCTAGTGGTCAAGCACCGAATCGCCGGATTTCTGCTTCTCGCGAAAGCCAGAGCTACCTTTGCGCTCTCAGCCACCCTGGCCACGTGTTCTGGATTCAAAGTCGCCCTCGAAGCTGGAGGACAATCTCTGGCGTCCGCACCCCTTGCTAAGCCCTCGAGCTCGTTCAGAACTGCAACAACAATAGAAACGTTTGATTATTGCTACGCAGCGGATGTTTATATAAATTCATATCTTTTATATATATATTTTTTATAAAAGTTTCTGTGTATATTGCTCAATATATGTACAAACATTTTGGTAATTCACTGTATATAAAAATAATAAAACTATATCATCAGAAAAAATTTGTTGGTATCGACATCTGTATAAATAACAATAAAAAAAAATAGCGATTTAAATATTCCATTGAACCTCTCTCGTCCAACAAACAAAATATTTTTGAGTTTTTGTATAGTTAGAGAAATAATAGCATTTGTATAAAGAAACGAAGAAAACAGAGAACAGTTATAAGATTAATTTCCTTGATCTTAAAGCAATATTTTCTTTATTATGTTCAATTGTTTCTATAAGTTTCTCTGTCTTTAGGGGGGAGCATGCAAGATACATAAAATCGAGAAAGGGAGGACGGAATAACAGAGGGATGAATCTATTCGTGGGAAGTGGGAAAAGTTTTTTCATCGACGCTGTTGCCCAGGGAAAACAAGCGTCAACGCAGAATTTCAACGAAGGAACCTTAATAGTGTTTACTCGGACTTCGCTTGCCCAACCCCCGCTGCGTGAAAACGCCCCTAACGAACTTCCTGTCGAGTCATGCGAGGGTAACTTGGCTGTTGAATGACGCGGGTATGTGTGAGACTGCTGAAGAAATAACGATTCATTCTGCTAAATAATAGTTTTGAATGGTTGATTGTATCGCGAAATGAATAAGTAAAGAAGTGAGATAAAATAAATTTTAGGAAGAGGTAGGTAACAACGAATCTACATTCATAATAATATTATACAGAACGTCACTGAATTACAGATGAGAGACATTTAAAATCGTTGAAACTAACGATATTAGCTTCTCTTTTTGAAGAAAGTCCCACCGCGCGCAACTGTGACAAAGGTAGCAAAAAGAAAAAGAAAATGGAAGTGAAAGCAAGAAAAATTCATTAAAAAATTAAAGAGTGGCGAAGACTTAGTGACTTATCTGCTGCACTAACAAATGTTCTATCTGCATCTAAACTAAGATTATCTAACTTAATACATAATATATGCGACATTACAAACTATTAAAATCATCTAATAAACAATTAGATCGAAGACTATCTGTAGATTTCTACAAAGAAATTTCAGAACTTTCCAACTTTGCTTAGAAGATAAAAAAGAACACGGAGAACTTGAAATATTTCAATATATCTCGAAAAATGAAGAAATGATGGATAAAATACTTTACCTAAGTAAGATAGAAAACAGATATCACCGTGCCGCTCGTATTACTAATCAGATTTATTGAATAGTAGGGATGGACAATGAAATATTTTTTTACTTTTTTTACTCAGAAAATTTTATTTAACAATTTAAAAATTTTAGAGTTCTTTAAGAGTGTCTTTTTTAACAATGCATCGATATAATGGCAAAGATTAAAAGATGTAGGAAGTGTTAATATAGTCAAGAGTATGCATACCTCATGAATTGACAATATCCAATTAATCAGGGATGGATATACGTAGGCAAAAATATTTACTTAGATTCATCCCCTTTTCAGTTGTACCACTAGTAGGAAACATCGTGTATAAATATTGAGAGAATTTCTCGATTTCTTTCGAAATAAAGACGCAAAGGTCATAAGAACAGAATGATCTCGTCGCAAATTATTGATAAACTCGCGGAAAAGCAATTTGGATCTCTCAAATAGGAGAAAGGAATCAGTTTCTCGCAGCACGATGCAAAAAAAGGAGACTCAATAAGTAAAGAATCAAATATTTCTGTAAAAAAAATGTCGTGATACGGTTCTGGGTTATTTTTACGACGATTTTCCTACTAATCTTTTTACCTGTCTTTCCGTCAAAAAGAAAGATACCAATATATTAAGAATTGGTATTTATTATTTAATTATTATTTGTTCACTCAGTTTATTTTCAAATTTATTTTGGAATAATTTATATATTATACATGTCGGGGTAGCGTTGTGAATAGGGTTGTGGGTGTTTGATGAATCTTCATTGGAATTAGCCATCGTTATGGTATAACAAGGTACGGTTTATTAACACAAATATGGATACCACAGACTTGACAATCAACCACGGCGATTAGGCGCTCGCGACACTAGTGACAATGGCCTTAGGTTTGATAACGAATCCGCGGTCAACGGGATGATAGATGTACGTGCTCACAAAATCTAAGTCTGATTCTTCGTTAATAAAACGCGTAATATTCACTGATCGTACGGCGTTACTCTTTCCGTCGATGAGATCGCAAGAGAGAGTGACTTTCCGTCCCGATGATGCCACAAAGGAAGACTATATGGGGTGTGTCTAAGGACACGAGATCCTCGGATTCGTCGAGGAAAGCCTTCGTTCGGAAGGTAAGGGAAATTGGCGTTGCTGCTAGTTGGTCAATCTCCAATATCGGTGGTTAGAAAAAGATGCTAGCCGCCCTCAAAGGGAAGTTGCTGGCGGGAACCGCCATTCGTGAGAAAGTAGGTTTCCCCTCTCTTCCCGTAGTTGGGACAAAGACTGTTTGTCTGTTTGTAGGACTTTAGTTAACTAAATCTTAAGATTTATAACGGGCCCTCAGGCTAGCTGAACAAGTACTGCGGAGACGCATCGACATCTAGCAATCATCTTACTCGAAGAATAGGGTCTGCGTGTGGTAAGCTACGAGACAGAGACCGTTGGAATGTTTACTGTCGAGTGTTACAACTGTTTCCTTTTTAAGGGAAGCTAAACTATTACTCCATATCTTTGTTAGACAAAACGTTCATCCCTTGACCGCGACTACGTTTGGCCACTGATTGTCGCCTCGAGCCCAAGCTCATTATCACAAATCTCGAACAATTACAATCGGACTGGATGACTACAATTGTTTAATTACAGCTATGGTAGATTCTAGATTACAATGTTACGGGATTTTCCCAAAATTCCAGAGGCTCCGGTGTTCTTTCGTCTCCGACATATAATACAATGTAATTTAACGATCTTCCGATTTTTATACTCTATTTGTCTCTTAATTTTTCCAAATGAGTGGAGACTTGTATAACCAGTTTTGGACACCATCGTAAACACCCCAACGTATCATTGAGATCGGGGAAAATCAGCCCCAAAATAGCATTAAGTCCTGCAACGCTGAATTTCCCGACATCACAATATTCAACAAGATTCCTGTTTGCCGAGACATAACTGAGATAATTGGACTATTGGGTAGTGGATCCCAAGGTCCAAACGTCTCGTTTTGCTGAAGTGTTGCTTCGATCAGCCGCGAGGTAACACAACATTCGTATGCATTATGACTTTCAACAATTACCATATCAAAACTGTCTGGAGGTATAGACGTGTCTTGCCTGCGATACCTGATGTTTAGGGATGCCACCTTCGGGTACGTTAACACAAATCAGGTCATCGTTGGGCAAAATCAAGTCAGCAATCAACTCATAATACATTGCAACTGGTTTTGGGATTATCATGTCCATAGGAATCAGATTGAGCGGAGATTTCTTTGTTATGACCTTATCCACGATGAAGGCACGACCAAGTAACACAGCATTCAATATGCTATTGTACAAGTGCTGAAATACGTCTTTGATAGAAGGGACCAAAAACGCAAGATCATTGTATACGCATTTCAACAATAGAGGAAAATGTCGAAAAATCCAAATTATGGCTAGACATACACGGAGAAAAGGAATTGGAATAATAAGGTCCTTTGCTCCATAAACGTTCAACCTCGTGATCCTCATCCTTCGCGATCTTAGGTATCTTCTGCTGTGCCAGAATTTGTTGTATCAGAATTTTGTCAAAAATTCTGTTTTGTTCAACTCCGCTTACTCCGAGTAATTCTACGAGATCAGAATACCGTTCTGCTTTCTCGACCTGTTTCGACAAAATATGAAAGCAATGAAAGAAAGAAACGTCTTCGTAAATTCTGCAACGCAACAATGTTTCGATACACTGTAAAACAATTTAACGAAAAGCAACCGATTGTTACTAGATAACTAGAAACGATGGAGCCGACGACACAGGAGGACCTATACATATTTCTATACATTTCCATCAAAATAGCATTTAATGACAAACAGGTTTATTTGCCTAATAAAGTTGGAAATGTTTACTTGATTAATAAAAGATGGAAACCTGCAGCGCCTGCGCTAATAACTGACTATAAAAGATAATTTTTACGAAAATAAGTTAATCTGTAATTCTCGCGAGAAGTACGACCACATCGAAACTTCAAGAATGAAGATAGATACAAAATAAATCATATAAAATAAATCCATTAATTTGGTCAAATTTTTTCCCCAATCATTTTGTATTATTGAATTTAATTCTTCTAACGTCGTAGCTGTGAATTTCAAGAATTTCCTAAATATCTTTTTCATCATTAATCTCTTCTTCCAGAAGATTGAAGTATTTATAACATTATAATAAACTAATTTTCTTTTCTGTCCTTTCTCAATTATGCAAATTTTTCTCTCATTGCCAATTAACAATTAACGACTTTTATTCTATCTCCAATTAATCAATTCATCTCTTCAGCAATGTAAGGGTTGGTCACTGCTAACCATGAAAAAGAGAAAATAGGAAAGCTGATGGTATCTATTGACATTGCTCGTTACTTTCAAGACGAATTGTCATGAAGAATCGGGCTCGATGAACGGCGTTTAAAGGCGCTAATGTTGCGCGAGGAATCTTGAACGAAAAAGAAGGCTATATTCTATATTTCAGTAGCACGTGTTCTGTTTCAATAAAATTATTTTCTGATAACGATGTTCAGATCATTTGTCACTCTCACGACCCTATTTATAGCACAAATAGAGCAATAGGAAGGACAAAGATCGAAAAAGCATTCTCCATCGGTCGGCGACCACGAGCCATCGCCCACGTACGGATCGTGGCTGAACAACGTGGCCGTGTCGCGTCGGGCCAATCGCCGACTGTTTCAGCCAGTATACACATGCATTCATGTATGAGCCGTGAGAACCTAACTGTGAACGCAGTCCGTTGTTGGGGCCAGACGGATCGTGGCTGTCCGCGATGCGCGACAGGGTCAAAGGGCAGCGCCAGTTGATTTTGCATGAACGCGCACTTTCGTTTTTCCGTGCCACCCGGGTGGCAAAAGAAGACCAAAGAGAGAAACTAGCAAGAGAACTGTCGCCTTTGAAGGCGAGCACGAGAATGATTAAAATATTCATTCGGACACCATCGACTTATTTCTTTCTTCCGATCCGCCTCTCGGAGGAATCGGAGGAATTCTCGGCTGCAGGAGAAACTCCTAAAGAACATCTTTAAACAATTTCTTTCGGCAAAATCTTTCAACGAGATTTCTGCAATGCATCTCTAGAACGTTCTTTTAGCAATAATTTCTGAAAGAAGATTTCTGAAGAATTTTTTAGATGATGCCCCTTCGACAAACTTCTGACAGAGACTGTTCGGAGAAGCGTCCCCAAGAATTTTTTAATGTAAGTATGGATGTTGATACGCGGAGTGTTTTATTGGAAATTGGATGATATTATCAAGTGAATGAGAAGAATTTCTTTGATTTTGTGGACCTCTTGATGTGATTCTGAGATCGTAACGACACTAGTAAATTACTCCACTTACGATACTTTCCCCATTCCGATGCGGCCTCAACATCACGAATGGAGTTTCAACAACCAATGATCCCCCTCTCGCCAAGACGAGTCGAAGAAACATTTTCTTCCACAAGCCCAAATAAATTAACCCACTGTCGGAGTAGACTAGAACGACAGGAAGGAAGCAAACTTTCATCCATATTCATGAAAAATCAGGGGAAAAGAGTGAACGAGGGTCGAACTGTACCTTCCGGATTACTCGAATAAACTGTTGTCTGCGACGTTCGGCCGCCAAAAAGTTTCGGAGAATCTACAAGCAAACGTGTCTTTTTGTCACGACCCGTTGCCTCTATGTGCTTCCTTCTCTTCTGGTCCGGTCCACCCCCTTGGAACAAGCAGAATCCCTTCAAATCCAATAATCTACTGGCGTATACACAGAAGGCGAGGGTCGAAAATATCGAAACGTGGTTTCAACGGCAAATACGACCCATTCGAAACATTTTCAATTGGAGATACAACGACATTCACTTGCTACGATATAAGTGTAAAATTCGATATGGATTCGCAACAATTTCCTCGATTCATCGGCGGATCGGTTAAATTACAAATGCAACGAAATAGATAATGAAAACGCTTGTACCTGTGAATGTATCTTGAAACTTGTATTACACAGTTCGTGACAATCTATGGGGTGGATAATAAGATAAAATATTGACTAAAGTGTTAAAAATTATCAACAAAGATTTAAGTCTATGATACCCACCATTCATATGGGATGAATATTTCGATAATAATTTGAAATTCATTAAAAATACAATAGAGAATATTAAACCAAATTTTATAAAACATTCCTTAGATAGGATTTCGTAATGGACATTAACGCTACTACTGGCGAAACACAGAATAGTTCGTGATAATGACTGCGCGATGTCTCGAAATTGATTCGCCTGAATTATCGAGCCAATTATCACTAATTTGTGATCGTGTAACAGTGATTGGTGAGCCTTCCATTTTAGATAACCTTGAAATCTCCTGAGTATATTTTATCTCAGAAGAACGACCCACTATTGCTGCTGTTTCACAGAGGTTAGTATAATAATCGATTGAGGTGATTTGAACGTAAAAGTGTGGAATTACAGTATAATTACTTTGACATATTGCATGAACAACCTCTGGCGATCTCTTCAATATCGATAATATAAAAATCTGTTGAAAATTTTGAGGAAGATGTATTTCAGAAATTGACACGATTTAATATGACGTTTGCTTATATTAGAAATTGAATAATAGTAAAGAGACTGATTACTATTGTTATTTTCGCTTGAAGATTCAATTTTCGTTATGTTAGCCTTATATAGAAAAATGTTCTACTCTTTCTTTTAACAGGAAGAAGTTACGACAGTCAGCAGGTAAAACAAAGCAGAACATATTAAAACTACTCTCATGACATAAAAACTGAACTAACATTTATCTCTCTCAAATATTTGTACACTTATTTATGTTAATCAGATTTCAAAAATTGAAGTGATTGCGAAGAACACGAATACTTCTTTACATTTTGGGGACCGTCTGCTCTGACAAGCATATAGCCTAAATTCCCGCGTGTTTTTTTGGAGCGAAAAAGAACTTTCCAGGCAATTAATATTATATCTAATATATTGATAACGGTTTCGTATTGTTTCGTGTGAACATGTAATAAAAAAACACTTTCATTCGTAGCATCCGTTGCTTTTTTACTGTTTTACTGTTTTACTGTTTTATTTAACGACAGTTAACATTTTTATAGGATACCGCATGATGCATAAAAGATGCGAATTCGCGTCTCCGGTCCCCAGAGTGTTAAGACGCGCGTAAAAGGAATCAGAGAAAAAAATACGATAGGAATTACCGTAGTTCGAATATAAATAGAAAATATAATCTTACAATATCATAAATTATGTGTCAAGAATTTTCATTCCAGGATATCTTCCAAACCTTCATCGACGAAAAAAGAAAATTGCATGAGACAAAAAAAAAAAAATGTAAAAAGAGTGCAGTAAAAAGATAAGAAACATGTCGGGATTACGATATTCGATCCGATCGATTCGCATCGGGCCGCCTTTTATTTTCGATCCGCGAACACAGACCTTGGGACACGCGTGCTCGGGCACGAGTCACGACCTCTCGCTCGTTATTTATCGACGATTATTTCATACGTTCTACTTTTTCTTCCTTTCGCGACTTATTTCGCATGGTATTACACACCTCCACTTTGTATATGATAATCGTCGATTGTCCTCAAAAAACAAAAAAAAAAAATTCGTCCATCGCGAAAACCGAAATCAACCGGTTCAGAGATTTTCTTGAAGGAGAATTATTTCGTCTCTTTCTCGTAGCTCAAATTACGTAAATTATGTTTTATATTCGATATTAGCGACACCAATTATTGACATGAATATTAAAAATGGTAAAAGTTACGGTGGATATTAAATTTTACAGTCTTAAGAAATTCTGAAAGATTGATAATACCAGAAGTAGGAAATTTACTAAGCACAAATTGTACTTGGCATACTTGGTCTAAAAAGCAATTAAGAGGAGTCTACACACTTACCTACAAGTGGCACCATAAGCGTGTAAATCGGTTGAGCGCCAGCAATTGCTTTCGCGATATTTTGTAATTGCGGTAGATAGTCGATAAAGCAGTTAGTATCTGGCACCAATTGTCTAGGTCTCACTTCGATTTCCACCGAAACTGAAGACTTTTGCAAGATTTGCTAAAACATAAAAATTCAATACATGAGTCTTTTTTCTATGCCATATTTGTTGTACTTACCTTTCGTAAAGATTTCAAATGCATCTAAAATGCTTTAAACCAATGTTACACCGATTGTAAGAAAAATAGGATGAAATATTTTAACGAAACAGGTTATTATACGCGACGCTTAAATTAAATATGATTATAATATTGACTAGACTGTTTAGTATTCAATACGAAAAGATGACTTTAAGTTACTTTCGCGGCAGCGGTGGTACGATTCCTAGCGCAAATGATTTCCGTAGAAGAAAGAATAAAATAATATAATAAACACATCTCTTCGAATAAATTGAAATTATTGAAGGGAAAAGGAAGAAACGCGAGAAACTAAAAAATGACACATCTGATCTCCTTCTTCTCTCAGTTCGATCCATACGAATCTTGTACTATTTGTTTAAGGATCGAGAAGGAGGCGGGATGTAATGGAAGACGCATTGACCATCGATTGAATCCCACGCATGTCCTCATTGTCAGTGAAACCATCGCGTAGAATAATATTGAGCCAGAGGCATAACGCGAATGCCAAGTAGCCATTGTTATACCGAGGGAAACGAAGATAATGGCCCTCTAATGTTGCCCTTGCTTCGTGAAATGATATAGATATAACACTTTTCATGATACTTTCCAGTAATTAGAACGTCTTTTTGAGATTATTCTTCATCAACTCTTAAACGATTTTCTCACACTTCTCTAGTGTCGACTACCTGATGATTAGCGCGCGACTTTCAGACTAATAACTGTTTCCATTTCTAACCACGTATATATAGCTTTCTATGGCGTTCTTCTTTACACTTACGGTTGCAACTGACGGTTGCAGGAAGTAATCGCGACCAGCGATAAGGAAATTGTAATGAGATGGATTTCGAACCGATAAATTTCCGAGAAATTAATAAGGAAAGAATTCTTGAAAAGTAAACAGATCGAAAAAATATGAATCCGATTATTTGATAACATAGATTAGTGATAATATAGATTATACTCCGTTCATAGAATTGGGTCAGTAGAAATGAGTCTTCTTTTCTACTGAGAGAAATGAGAAATGAGAAATCTTTTTTATGGGGATCTATCACCCTGGGTATAATAGAATGTAGCCAATGTACCTTTCTAAAGTAATGAAAACAAATTTTCCTTATCGATAACTGTTGGTAATGATTAAAAAATATTTTCATTCCTTATAATAGTTATTCAAACCGGACCGCTTGAAAGTTAATACTTTTTAGTTGTGATGGGCAGAAGTGCCTTGGCTTCCAAGAATGCCTCCCGAAGAGGGAAATATTCCTGCACGTACGATCTCCACGTGCAAATTGCACGTGATGATATACACGCGCATTTGTTTAGAACAAAGGATGACGTCACGTGCCCAGAGACAAAGCCACGTGTACCTACACCAACTCAAGAAATACAATTCCAAATCAGGCAAAAATCGAGGATCTAACAGTCGAACGGTCACAGACCTGTCATTTGGAACAAACGATACAAGAATTGTTATAGAACATTTTACTTGACTATTTTCAGTTATAAAATTAATGCATTCCTATGAACTGTTACTCCAGCGTTTTGTCGATCGTAAAAATCGAAAATATTCACTGCGGCAAGGAATGGCGTCTGCATGACGATGCATAATGAACGAATGTCGTTGAAAATCGTCTCGCGGCGGTGATATTACGAATTCGTAGGTATTTCGAATGGCAGTGAATTCCGGAATGTTAGCTTTCCACGAGCTCGCAACGAACGCACAATACATGATAATTAAGCGCGGAACTGGACGTCTTATCGAAACGTACGAGATGAGTCGTTCGTTTCGCGTGACACAATCGCAATATCAAATGTCAAAATGTTATAAAGGGTAAAAGTTATATCGAACATGTTGCTTGCATATTTGTACGCGTAAACGCTATATGCTGTTTATTTATCTCGAGAAAACTGAACCAAGAATAATAAATTCTTTTTATATGAATTGTGCGCAAAATAAAGATTACCATCGCCAATATTTCTGTACGTCATTGCATATCCATCATGTAAATTTTCTTTTAGAGTAAAATATTTCATGAATTGGAAAAATCAACATAGCAGCCAATTGTTCGTATCCCTGTTATCATATCATTTTCGTACGATATATACCAATATTTGATGTTTTATCTTGCTCGAAATCTAACATCTATGATATTTATATAAATTAACCACGTAAGAATATCTTTAAAAAGAATGAAGATATTCTTGAATACAAAGTTCGCACTTGATAATTTTATAAATTCACGGCACGTTTCAACGATTCATATGAAATGGGAAAGATCGTGCCAGCATAACTGGAGTTCCATGTGCAAAGATTTAACCAAGCGGAATTTCCTGGCCAAATTCCATTTTTCAACTTTTAAATAGTCGATAAATATATACCATGAGAGTGCCGCTTCCCAGAACATTGTGATACGCGGCGCGAATTGCGTGCGTTTTGCCTTTGTTCCTTGGCGTTCGTGATAGCACGCGACGAAAGTCGAAGCGGAGTACCGGTCGCGCTTTTACTCCCGTTTAAAGCATTCGCGAATTCCTAAACGATCGAGCACGTACCGTTGTGCCCGTCGCCTCCGTCCGCGTCTTCGTCACTTTTCCTTCGTTCCGATCGTCCCCGTACCCCACGCCGTCCCTCGAGCACGAGTGGCGCGTGAGAACCCGCCTTGAATCACGCACCGCGGCTCCAACACCCACGCATATTAAGCGCGCCTCTAGCCACATTGTAAATGTTCCACGTCCACGTTGACGCGGAAACCTACTCGCGTCACGTTAAGGACAGGTTCACGGTTCAAGAGAAAGAGAGAGAAAGAGAGAGAGAGAAGCGTAGAACACCAGACACTGGCCGATCGCGCCAATTTTACCGGACAACCTGTATGGCGAGGCGTTCTGAGAAGTTGGGCGAGTTCGTGCGGTTAGGTGCGGTGGATCGTAACTGGGATCGACGATTGACTGATAAAATGAAGTATCTCGAGAGTGGAATCAGGTACTCGTTGATCGACTAATTGATTTAATCTCTCTTTGGAAATGTTGGCTCTCGGATTTTCTTCTTTTTAGTAGAGCTTGCTCAGAAATTTAAAGTACCTGATTAGTTGGCTCCTATTGTTTGTGGAAACAAAACGGTCATGAAATTAGTTCATATGATGAAGGTTTCATTGTATCGAATTAATTAGGAAGAAACGCTAAAATGCTTTGCTGATAGTGCGAAGGATTAAAATTACCGATTACGCAATCCCGACAACATTACTCTTCTTTTCTTCAATGTTACACACACGACACCTGCTGGTCTCGAATTAGCATAAGCGCGATGGGAACGCGTTCATGGCGTATTCCCGCGCCCGTAAGAAATTTCATTCAACTACCACGGGATGAGAATCAATTAACGGTATCACATTCCAGCGAAACGACACTACACCTACCATAAACGATAAGGTGTACCATAATTAAAAACATAGCCGATCTGTTTGCTGGAATTGGTAACTAGGTCAGAAGGCGTATGGATCCCGATGGACTTCCGATTGAGCAGTGAATAAATGAAGTGCCGAGCAGAGATTACGTTCGAACACGATTACTCGCAATAGTTGCCAGGACTCACCGCACATTCCCGGCTGTCTCGTAATTATAAATTGCAGACCGGAAATGGCATAACCACTCTACCGGTTGGATGGAAGAAAAATCGTTCGAATTTATAGTGCATAGGATTATACACGATCGTCTGAATCGAACGTGTATACTAGCCGAATAAAAAGTATGTTTCGTCGAACGGAATCGTTATTATAAAGCTCGCTATTATAAAAATATGTAGCTCCAAGTAATGTAGAAATCAATATTCATTATTTTTCCGAATTTTGAATCAAATATTTTTTTTCAGGTTGCTGAACTCTTAAATTTCATTTATGGTGTATTGCCAATGATTATAACAAAATTGTAAAATTCAGCGCATCTTTGACCTCTTTTAAACCCTTGCTATGGTAAGGTTATATTTTTTATTTCGTATTGCGAGTGTATTTCGTTACACATTTTTTGAAGAATTATCGAAAGATACGAACGTTAAAGAATATATGTAATCCAGATACTAATAACATTAAATTTAAAGAATCCTTACTAATTTTATTGCACACTTGCTTATCGCAAATCGTTGTCGTCATTATCATCCTCTCTTTCCCACAACTCCGCTCTATTACATCTCTATATAAACAATCCAAAGCTTCATCCAATATATACCATCTTCTTACGTAATCAACCATATATACTCAAGTGTATAATCAAACGTGTGCAACAAGCAATAGTAACACCATCCCCGTAACATCCATTACCGAGCCACATAAATTCGCCTGACCAAGCTTCAGATCGCGTCATCCGTTGCATTATCGCCTGGAATTCCTCCGATCAGCTCGTGTACGCGTCATGTTCCGTGCGCTAACTCGTGCGAGTAAGATCGTATCTGTACGTCCTCCGCAGTCTCTCTTATCTGAAACGCCTTAACCTCTCAGAGATAGCGCGCGCAAGAACGCGAGCGGATGAGCTACACCTGCGCGTGCGCGCGTGGACATCCTCCGCGCGCGATCAGCGAACGGACGAACATGGAAAAGAGTGGAGAGTCTACCCGTGCTCCTTTCTCGAGGAAGCGTGTAAATAACCGAGACGCGAACATGCGATCAGCTTTGCGTGATTCGATGGGACACGGTAATTGGGATGACGAGCCTCGTGCAACTGGGATCATGGAACGAGATGCGACGGCAGCTCGTTCACGGCCGCAACGAGATTCGGACTTGATTAATTGTGGCGCATTCTCTGAAGTTTTCAAGTATAGAAACTATTTTATTTTATCTTATTTCATTTTATGTTATGTCATTTTATTTTATTTTTTATTACCTTTACTTGTACTTTCTATATCTTGTAATTTCTACGTACGCCATTAGAGTAGTTTCGAATCGTAGATACCAATACAATTACCACATTTGCATCTCGTTAGTATTCATTTGAAAATTTATACAACACACATAGATATAAAAGTTTCCCGTAGTTTCAAGTAGACTTTCGTGTGCCAATATACGTATCATAACATTCTACTTCACTTCTACCATCACATCAATCAACTTACTTGATTCTCCAAAAAGCCATTCATACGTCATCCCAAATCCCATGCCGTGCACGGAATAACGATAAACCTTCCTGAAAATAGCAAACGGCGAGAACATAAAAGAGAAAGAAAGGAAGGAAGCAAACCACCGACGAAGAACTAACAAGTATTAAAAAAAGCACCTCTCGTAAGTCCGTCTAGACTTTATTGGCCGCTCCACCCGGCCGTGGAATTAGCAGGCAGAGTTACACGCGCGATATATTAAGGGTAATCGCATTCATAAATGCAACAGTTGCGGCTACAACGATCGGACCGCGTGTAATGGCGCTCGCAAATCAGATCTTCATGCGCACCCACCTCTCGATCGTCTCTTCTCCCCGCAGTCGTAAAGTACGCCCACGCTGAAATCGGCTCTCGACGACAAATACCGGAACACCTGGAGGGGCCAGCTGATGGCTGACGCCACCTCCGCGAGGACCTGTTACACGCCGAACAAGTATCCCGCCGTGTCAAAGTGTAATCCCCTGGGGCCGTACGTTTGCAAAGCGGCCTCGCGGAAAGCTCGAACCGTGTACGCTTCCCAGCGACCCGTAATTTATGCACTGACATCTCTGCTGGCTTGAACTTTTCGAATATCGAGAACGACAAGCGGAAGACGAGCGTGAAATGTTTAAGGGCGACTACATACGGGTCGACTAGATCGGTCGACTAGATCGGTCGACTAAACTTGGTCGAGTCGGTTAGTCGATCACCGACAAAGTTAGTCGATTAAATTTTTGCTTCCACACAGAGCAACTTACTAAAATTTCTCGCCAATCAATCGCTTAATCCAACCGCTTGTACTCAGCCTAAGCACAACTGTGCACTTTACATGATTTTCGTGCAATTACGGTACAAATTGTGTATCTACATAGAATAGTTTCAAGAATTTTTACTATGAGATACGCGGTATAAAACTTGCCGAGAGCTTACTGTCACTATCCAACGAAGCTCTCAAAACCGTATTCATTTGACATTTGAGAAATACCTTTTGTAGTTTCTATTTGGAGCTCGCGCCATCGCAATGATATAACAGTATAAAGTATAATACAGACAAGTTTGAAAAAATACTAGATGATCATTACTTTTTAATGTGATATATAATTCAATAACGTGATTTTATATTTCAATATGTCTCACTTGTGTTCGAAAAATTATAACAGTCGATTAATTTTTCTGAAACGTACCATGGAACGTATCGTGTCATTAGTTCCATGTGGGCTGAATCAATAAGACCTGCATTCCTTCCGCTAGCCAACTTTCCAACATCGAACGGTACGTCTGATAAACGTACTTAGAGGCATAAAGAAGGATCGCAGAGAGAAGGCGCGGACAAGCAGGCACCGTTGACGTTTCCACGGCAGGAAGAAGGCAGACCAAGAGCAACAGAGACTCGTAAGACGGAAAGGAGAGATACCAAGTCACGGGGAAAAGCTTGGAAATTAATGGAGGTTCATTGAGGTAGTCCCCGCAAAGAGCGACTAGTTCTACGTACCCTCGACACGAATCCATTCTTCCTGTACAACCTGAAGACACTCAGTCTCCGGCCGTCCTGAGAGTGCTTCGGTGCAACGACGCAAACATTGACATTGTCACGAGCCATACCACACTCTCTCTCTATCCCTCTACTTCTCTCCCTCTCCCTTTCTCTCGCTCTCTCTTTTCTCCGTTCCTTTCACCCCGTTCGTGAACCAGGGATTTCTCCTCGTCACGCTCAATCTTCCTCCCTTCGCGGCTTGGAATCGCGCGATAGCACCCGGCGGGAAGCATCCGCAGTCTCAAGTGCATCCCGACTCGAACAACGTACCACGCGCAACACAAAGGAGTGTTTGCACTGTCGATGACTGAACTAATAGAAACGACGCGGTACGATCCTTCTCGCGTGTACCCTCTTCTCGCCACGGCTGGCCACCAAAGCCAGGAATGTTCGCCAGGTGTCGACGAGTGGGATAGATTTTCCACGCTAGGAACCGTGCATTCCATAAATGCTTTTCCCTATCCAGAAACACGAATTCTTCCAGGCGAACGTTTCTTTCTAAGTTCTTATTTTATACAGTTTGGTGGAAGCTCGAGTGTGGATGGTTTCAAATCGACTCTTTATTAGGATGATAAGAATAAATGAATCGAAAGATCGTAGTAGAAATCAGGATTCGACGTATGAGATTTATAGCCCCAATTTCTGAACAAGAATTTAAAAATGACACTGATAATCAAATAAAGTATATCTTTCTACGATTTGATAAATCAAGTAATAAACTCTCAACACATTTTCTACATATTTCTATATTAACTTTCCGTCTTAAACCATTTGTAAATTGTTTGTTATATTCTATTTTATTGCAAAAATTAACATTGGCTTATATCATTCTAATTCTCAGTCAGTCAATTGTAAACGTTTAAAATTTACCTGGTGCTTTCTTAAACGATTCGTTTACCCTGAACCCTACGTTTCATCCTGAATCCCGTGTAGAAAGCGTTCGCGCCACCCTCGACATGTATACAAAGGGCGAAGTGAGTGGTCGATACAACATGGCGACACGCCTGTCCCTGAGATAGCGGAATATTGACCTAGGAGAGGAGTTTTCGCCGAATTGGAAAGGAAATCACGCCTTCGACTGTGACACGTCGGGAAAAAGTAAATCGTCACCTATGTACACAGGCGACTAGATGGCGAGATGAGTGAAGGGTGCTTCAACAGTCTGAGGAAAAATCTATCGAGAAGAAAAGGTTGCTTGTCGAACGCATCACAGCCAGCCGGCTCTCCTTCCAAGAAAGGTTATACTTCTGATTCGAAGAGATGAGCTCTCTTTAACTCGAAACGAGAGAGACAGAAAAATCAGGAGGTCTGATGGAAAACCGTTTCAGAGAAATTCTATGGCCGTTAACGAAAGTGTCTGTCAGGAATGTTAGTTGAGTTTAAATGATGGATACGTTGAGATCAGAATCAAATCTTAATGCTAATGGAAAGATGAATAATGTAGAAATGGACGAAGAATATTTTCGTGCACGGTTTTAGTTTGGTTCGAAGTTACTGAAACTTTTTCGTATATCTCAAGATATTTTTATAGAGTTTCCTAAATTGTTGTATATATTATTGCATTTTTTTCCTGTATATATACATATTTGTCTTTTTTATGTGAACGATGGAATGTATAAAATTTAAAGTTATTTCTTATATAGAATATGCTATTAATAATTCTTAGTTTTTATATTTATGTTTAATTGTTATCATTTATATTAATCCATTGTGAAAGCAATATTAATATTAATAAATATTTAAATGTATATTTTCTTGAGATGGTCTTCTATTGTTCAAATTTCTATTGTTACTTATATTTCTGTGATACGTCACAATAAATTGCATAATATAGATATTTAAACATATCAATAAAAACTATCATGAACTTTTTGTAACGAAGAAGTGAAAAAATGTATCTTTATCAAGCAATGATCTTAAAACAGTATTTGTTTTACGAGTTGAAAGTACACAAAGCCAATTTCGTTCCTGTGATTCTATTATCTCGTCTGATGAATCCAGAATTCTTCAATTCCCTCGGTGCTTCCATGTCGAGCTTTTAAATCGATTGCACTCGCAGAATAAGAATCACTGAACCGAATACACATGAAACGTGTATCGTTCAAAATGTCGTGGAACTCAATCTAAAATCCACGGGAGCAATTACATCCGCTGGCAAGACGAATAAACGACTGGTTTATATTTGAGAAAATATTATACACTTAGAGATTACTGTTTAGAAAAAATACTTGTGAATATATCTTGGTAACTATAGCCAAGTAGGGGTTGTACGTACATATATGTGAAATTCTACGAAATAATAAAATTCGCGAAGAGTGCCTTTCTACATAATACCTAACTTTTCCACCTTTACGCGTATCCATCGTAACCATAGTTCAAGAGAACCACGCACGAAAAAATTCCAAGAATGAGACAGCCTCCTCCCATTCCCATTCCTCACGTTTCGACACAAAAGGGGAACGCACTCTATAACCCATCTGTCAGAACGTTAGAGCGTAAAACATTGGGAAGAAAAGACCGTGCGGTCCGATCTAAGCCGCCGTGTGCTCCATGAATCAAGCGTGCGGCCAGATTACTCTACGGGGGCGCGTTTCTCCGTACGAGGCCCCAGGGAGAACGAGTGTCTCTTAATGTCGTGGAAATTAAAGATTTCTCTCGTTCCGCAGAGGGGTGAGACCATTAGCCATGACTGCGTTGGGGAACAACCAGCACAATATCCTTCTGCTCAGAGGCCTACCCTTACGTCGGGGTTGACACGCCGGAAAACGTTATCTCGCTGGTGCAGATGACGCAAGGGTGAACACGAGGATGCGAGATCGCCTCCCACGGGATCGTCCGCCCCGTAATATTTCGACCATAAATGTTTGAATATCACCGTGTTGCCGTGCTTTTCCTTTTTGCGAAACGTGCGAGGGTGCCGGTGAGCCGAGGGTGAATGCGCGACGAATCGAGAGAACGCTCGGTTTCATAGGGTTCGCTGCGATGGGATTTTTTTTTAAAGGCCCTATATGGACTCTGCGTTACGGAAAAGTGGACAGGACGAAACGCGCAGACTATCGGATAAAATTAACTGGAAGGATCAAGGATTATCTTTTTCCGCTTTTTGGAGATCCAAAGGTGTAACGAGCGACGGTGTTTTGGGGGAAGGATGATCAACTCTTTTGTGAACCAGATGAACGGGGAACATTCTCGACTAATGTATTGGAGCATTTCGAATAATACATAGCGGTTTTTTCCACGTGGAAATGGGAAATCGTTGCAACGCTGTAATAGGGATTTGGTTCTCTCTGAATGAAACGATATTTTTCCGAGTACTATGGTATCGAGAAATGAGAAGTTAATCTCTAGCAATATTGTTGAAAATGAGAACAAGTTATTAAGTCTACAGCTATACGTCTTTTGAAAGTAGCATATAATCAGATGAAATTCTGCAGACCAACGGTGCAGCTATCAAAATAAGCAATATTTCAATATCTTCCATATTTTATAATAATTTCCAATATTTTAATATTATATCAGTACAGTCTAATAATAATCTTCAACGTATAATTCTCCATTTCTCACTGACAACCAGTCGAATAAATTAATAAATTCCGGTAGCTGTTATTTAATCGCGCGTAAAAACGATTATCTCAACCTGCCTTAATGAATTACACGCGTTATCTACGCTGCTCGTGATTCCACGAAGTCGATCGAGCATTAAAAGACAAACTAGTTTGCGAATCGAAAGCTCGATTGCTCTTTTTTCGTTAAGTAATGCTTAAACGTGAAAATTGTCAACACCGTGCGATTCATTAATAGTTCATTAATAACTGGTTAATATTCGTTAGTAACGTTTCTATCCGTGGCTAATGAAAATGTCACCTATCTACTCGTATAAATTTCTACTCGGGATGCGATAACACCATGACATCTGCTACTTTCAAAGGAACAACAAGTCAAGGTAGCATGGGCGATGTTCTACCGACTGTTACATCGATAAAATTAACTCGTACAACCTAGCCGAAGACAGCAGGTTGCAGTCATGTTATCGAGCATTTGTATTACCAAGGACACCGATGGCTCTTTTAACAACCTAACCACCGCGACTCGCTTCTATTTCAAATCCTCCGCTCTTCCCACCCGTTAACTGGTCACAAGCACGACCGACTCCCACGCTCTGTTCACCCTCTCCCAGGATATTGGAACGCTCGAATCTACCGTATAAAGAACCCAATCCACGTGCAACCAACACCACGACGAATCGATTGTGATCGAGCGGATCGCGCGCGACAATTACGACACTATCTTTGTCGCAAGTGATAGCAATACCTCGCACGCTATGCTGGTGCGTGATCCTCGTTATTATTAGCGGTGCGAGCGATGCGGATCGCCAGTAGCCGGCGGCTGTCCGCGCGAAGTCGCGGTGTGCCGATATATGTATACTTACAACCGATGCCCGGCGACGATGGATAATTTATTGCGCGTTCGGCGTTTCCGCGCGATCGTTTAGGCAGGCCCGGCCACCGCACCGGTCGGAATATAAATGGCGGCGTGCGGCCGATTCCCATGCAGAATGCATGCGCGCGTGCAACCCCGCTCCAGGCGGCCGTTGCTTCGCCGCTCGGCATAAATGAGATCGTTAATAAACGATACGCTTTATTGTGATTTACGCGCTCAACTGGTCGCTCGTACTCGCGCCAACGACGAAACACCCTTCTTCGCAATGGTGGCTTGGTTGAGATACGTTTTCACTGAATCGACAATCAGCGACTGTTTGTTAACGTCTAATAAATATTAATAAACCATACTTTCACGACATTATTTGCGAATGATTTTATCCTTTTCTGAAAGCAGCCATTTCATACGAAGATCACGGGTGAAAAACATTATAAGCGATATTCCTTGTACTTTATAGGAGAGCAATTTTCATATTCACTGCGACGTTCAAATATATATCGAAATCATTTTTCTGTTTGATTCTGAGATTAAATATGTATTTCTGTTACCCTATTATTTGTTTCTTACGGAACGTTGTGCTGTTGAGCATTGTGTTATAGAACGGTTGCGCTATCAAGCGACTAAATTCAATGCAAAATCCGCTGCATCATTTCATTCTCAGGCCATTTAAACACAAATTCTCCGTGTTTCGAGCGATATTACACGTGTTAAGAAAAAACGGAACGCATCCTTATCCAAACACTATTCATCGATTCCGACCAAACAAAACCAATGCTAAGCTTTTTCACGATAAACGAGGGAAAGGAGAAAGGAGGAAAACGGTCATTGTATACGATTTTCCCATTATTTCACCGTGTTTCAACCAAGTATTACGTGGCTAAAGCACGAATCGCAATTGTTACCATCGTTGAATGCCGCAGCGGCGCTAGCCATTTTAAACGAGATCGTAACACCCGGACTAGCCTTCGTGCAACCTGCATTTGAATAGAATGGCCATATAAATACGCGACAAATATATGCAATTAGAGTCGTTCAGCGAGTTGCTGTTCCAACTCCTACCGTTGTCCCCCTTTGCATCGCGTTCTTCCTGTACAAGTGGTTGACGAAGCGTGTCGCAGGGAATTTGCGAACAGATTCGACCACGAATGGGGTCGAAAGTTAGAGAAATTGGAATTGCATGGGTTTCTAGTGCTATATTTGACCAGTTGGTGACGGCGGTGGTGTAATAATGGTCACGTTTGACAGGGAGAATTTACGGATGGACACATTCTACGTGCTGTTTAATTAATATCTCGATGTTTGTTGTGCAAATATTTGTGGATTTGAATATCTTAAAGGTGAAAGGTAGGAGGTGAATGGGTTACAGTATTATTCTTAGTTAAAATAGGTTATTTACCTGCAGGCATATTCCTTGTTTTAATTTATATTTAACAGAGCATTTGATCTTAGTTATTGGTAAAGAATTAACGGTAGAGAGATCTTTTATTATAACTTTATCAATATACCGAGAATAATTATAATATATGTCGGGTTTACATTAGAATTAGGGTTAGGGGCGTGAAACGAATCTTCGTTTGGATTACACGTGTCGTTATGCAATAGAGAAGACATCGACTAGTGCAAATACGATTATCATAGAACTGGACAAGTAACCGTGGTAATTAGATACTCGAGAAACTAATGACAATGATCTTAGGTTCAATAACGAATCCGCGGTCGACGGGATGATAGATGAACGTGCTCACAAAATCTAAGTCGGACGCGTAATATTCACTGGTCGTAAGGGGGTTACTCTTTTCGTCGATGAGATCCCGAGAGAGAATGACTTTCCCGTCCCGATGATGCCACAGAGGAAAACTATATGGGGTGTGTCTAAGGACACGAGATCATCGGATTCGTCGAGAAAAGCCTTCGTTCAGAAAGTAAGGGAAATTGGCGTTGCTGCTAATTGGTCAATCTCCATATCGGTGGTTAGAAGAAGATGCTAGCCGCCCTCGAGGGAAAGTTGCTAGTGGAAGGCGCTGCTCGTTGAAAAATAGGTCTCCCCTATTTTCCCGTAATTGGGACAAAGACTGTTTGTCTGTTTGAAGGACTTTAGTTAGCTAAATCTTACTCGAATAGGGTCTGCGTGTGGCGAGCTACGGGACAGAGACCGTTGGAATGTTTACTGTCGAGTGTTACAACTATTTCCTTTTTAAGGAGAGCTATAGAATTACTCCATGCCTTTGTTAGACAAAGCGTTCATCCCGTGACCGCGGCTACGTTCGGCGACAGACTGTCGCCTCGAGCCAAAGCTCACTATCACTAATCTCGAACAATTACAATCGGATTGAATAACTACAATTGTTCAATTACAGCTATCGTAGACTCTAGATTACAATGTTGCGGGACTATCCAAAATTCCAGAGGCTCCGGTATTCTTTCGTCTCCGACATATATGATAAATCTTTTAATCGGAAGCAATTTTTTCGGATGTTTCGAAATGGTTGATGGGACATTTTAACTAAAAACGGAAACATAGCAAGTAGAACTGTATAACCTGTATAACCGCAAAACAATCCAATTACGAAGGGTTAAATCAAAGCCATTCTCGGCCACGAAGCTTTTTCAACGTCTGCCTTTCGTTTTCTCGTCTCTTCTCGTCACGAACTCCCCTTAAAAGGCCCATCGTTGTAATTGCTCAAAAAATAACGATTCCTACCGAGTCGACTCCGTCGTTTATTACACGACACACGCATAAGCATATACATACGAACGTGCACACACAATCGCAGAAAGACAAAGAACAACGATCGAACGATTCATCCAGCGTTGTCGCTCAAGGTTCACGAGCTGAAGGGTCTCGAGATACTCCGTTGATGCAGTGCGGTGCTAACAAAAGGTAATTAGTTTAGAGTAATTAGCTGTTTCACTTCTCCCCGCGTTTTTCTTTTCTTCGTTGCCCTCGCGTTCCATCTGTTCTGCTTTTTCCCCGCCGTCGAAAGTGAACGCGCTCGTAATAGTAAAAAGTAATTGTTCTGTGCTTTTTTTGTCCTTTAATAACACGATACCGTGGCTATTGACACAGAACCGAGAGAACTTCGCGTGCTCCCTTGGCTTCACAACCTCCAAACGACTTTAATGAGAAATCTGCTTAAACATCGCAGACACAAGCATTTTGGAAAGGTTCGTGTGTACTTGTTTGGCTTTTAACGATCGGGTACAGAGGTTCTGTTAATGGCATTGTTCGTATAATCAGTTCGTAGTCGGTATTGTTCCTATTTGTTTGATCGTTTAAGCAGTTCGTGTAATTTATTTTCTTTCCAGCTCAAACGGTCTCATACCTAATTTAATTCTTTTTTGTTCTAACTTCAACTTTGTAACTTAAACTTTGAGAAAATAGATTACCGTTGCCAAGTTAGTTAGGAAAGTGGACTATGTATGTTATTACGATTAGATTCACAGAACTAGTTAAAAATACGTTCCAGATTCACATGACAGAATGAGGTTCGGGCGCTTTTCCGGAAATAATAGAGCCCGGCTTTAATTAACGTCTTTATT
Source organism: Bombus vancouverensis nearcticus (assembly GCF_051014615.1). Classification (NCBI taxonomy): domain Eukaryota; kingdom Metazoa; phylum Arthropoda; class Insecta; order Hymenoptera; family Apidae; genus Bombus; species Bombus vancouverensis. The sequence continues at coordinate 8,691,862 of NC_134913.1, read as the reverse complement.
CCAGGACGTTTAATTAAATACAATGTCTTGAGTTAATTTACAGCCCGGCTGTTGAACTTCTCTTTCAAGAGAGAAGGGGACCCGCGTTGTTTTATGTAAATAGATCTCCGTCGGTTGCTGCACGAGTTGGAGAATTTACTTTTCGCAAGGGAGACGAAATTTCATGGACTGCTATGGTGGCCAAGTGTTCGAATGGAATTTGTAATATACAAATGAAATTGTTACATTAGCAGCAATGTAATACGCGTTGAATAATTTTGTGAAATAATATTATTAATAATATTACCGTAGAACCCCGTTTATATGACATGATCATTAACGTAATAGCAATCCACCTAGTTCTTTCCACTAATTTCATAACAAAGCCTAAAACTTCACTAAATTCAATTTTTCTAAGTATGTCTTGACGAAAACTAGTACATTAATCTGCAGAAGAAGAAACAGGAGCTTAAAAAGCTCAAGCTATGTTCCAGCAAATTCCATCTTCGATATTTCAACAACACGTTGATTGGCTTTCCGACGTGATAAATTGACCTTTGTCCGATTATAAACGACACCAACGTCTACCTAGAAGAAATTCCATAATACGAGCGGGTCTAATCGATAGGCAAGCAGATGATCGTGGCCCGAGAGAGCGACAGTCTTTATTCTAGCAATTATTTCTAATTAGCGACGAAAAGTTCGCCGACCTCCGCGGTTCAAGTGACTTCCACGACTATTGCTTTAGAAGATCTCGAGCTTGCACCGCGGGATAAATTAGCACCAAGCTGCAAAATGACCGACGTCGTTTCCGAGGAGAGAAAGGGGACCACTTTCATCTGACAACAGATTCTTCGCAACCCAAGAATCTAGAATTTACTCGCTACGAACGTCTGGTAGAAAGGTTGCAGAAAAAGTCGTGGAAAATATCGTAGAAATGGATTTAGAATGTAAAGATAATACTTTTAAGGTACCTTCGCAAAAACAGAATGGAAGATTTAAAACATTCGCGTATAGATATAGGAAACAAATATAGAAACGTCGATGTAAAAAGCTACAAGAATTTTGAGAAGGTTTGTGAAGAAAGATATAAAAATTTAAGAATAAATATTGTAATATGTCTTATATATTTTCAAATCTGTCTGAAACTTTATCAGTATTACTGTGATAATAGTTTCGTAATTGAAATATATTTTGCCGAAAATAAACTAACGTCCAGATCGAACGATAATACGTAACAAACCAACATTCGAACAAATTTACTACATGGCAATTCGGACATAATTGATCCTACATCCTAATTACACTCCTACGTAACACGTAATCTCATCAATTCACGGACATCAACTTCTTCGGGTAACGCGCCTCTTCGAAACTCCGGCGAACAAGATTACCGAATCTAACGCGTTATCCTCGAACCAGTCGCCGATTTCGTCCGAAATAAATGGCCTTTTCTTAACGGTACGCGTAATTAGGAGCCTATCGGTTGGTCGCGTTTCCTCACGAAACGCCGCACGTGAAATATTTCCAGAGCGGCAAAGGTTCTCGACAGACCTCCCGGCTACGTTCTAGATCGTCGATCCAAGGTTCATCGACCAACCATGACGGTTTAGCTACAAATAAAGGGAAAAAAGAGGAACCGTTCGAGGTTGTACTGCGAACGAGGGATATTTTAAGCGAGAAATTAATTGGTCACATTTCGCAATGGATGCGAACAGCGTCCAAGATTTCTGCTAGTTCCGCTAGGACATTGTCGGATGTCGTAAATATAAACATAAATTGTAATGTAAATTGATATAAAACAAATTCAAGTAATAAATATGAACGCGTAGCATGAATTTATATTATGACTGAATTTATATTACGCAATGTCCGTAAAATGATCAAACCGATCAATCACCAAGATCTAAAAAAAGAAACAATAAATAGCAATCATTCGTGTTTTCGAAGATGAATTCACATGGAACATCAAGTCATCGCGTAAAGTGTTATACGTAGCCTGTAATCGCTGCAAAACAACCCGATATTTACCAACAGATTAGCAGGATTCCATACAGAAAGTTTCGCAATATCGTTGAATCCCACGAGCAACAATATTCCCGTCCGATTTAACGGTTCCGTTCATCGTTCGTTTTATCCTCGGATCCGAAACAACGCTTCTTGGGCCGTCTTTAATTCCCGCGGCCACGTTACCCAGAACCACTTTTTACGTCGCTTCTTTCGAGCAATCAAATTTGCATTTTCGGGCTTTCGTTCTCACGCGTCCGTTATAGCGTCTTGATCCAATAGAATATGGTTCTTTATGCCTGAGTTGTTTGCCAAATATTTTCAAATGAAATTAACATATTCATGGACATGGTCGTGGTACTGGTTCTTTTCATGTGTAAAATCGAGGGTCACTCGGGCACTTGCTATAATCAAAACTTTGTTATCCTTCGTTTAAAATTGTTTCGTGATTTTTCTGTCGCGAAAACACACGATGAAAGGCGATTCTTGATGAAAACTAAACGTTATGAGTATTTCATAAAAGAATTGTTTCTTTCTATTTATATATAGAAATATCGAATTTAGAATAATTCTGTAAAAACTCAGGTAGAAAGTGCTGAAAGTTGAAAGTGTATATTGAGATTACTGATTAAGATTTTTTAAGGGTATAAAAACTCGGAAAAAGACAGATATCAGATAATAGAAAATAAGAAAAATCATAGCTTTCTCCAGCACTAAACGCCACAACGTTCCGGCGCGAAATCGCGTGCGGAATGGCACCTAGCAGCTCGCATTGGTGTCGCTGAAAATACAGTGGTCGCATCGTTGTTCGGATTAAAAGAGAATTAAACAGGCAACATTACCCAACTGGTAGTTGAACGTGCTCCGAGAGAACACGCGAAATTTTGACTGGATGCGCGCGGGACACGCCTTTATTTCCTTCAAGATTTATATCCCTCGTGGCGAATGAATTTTCGGCGGGAGAGATAAGAAGAAAAAAAGTAACAAGCGCAATCTATCAGGATGAGTATCGCGGAGATTTAGAGTAAACCCCCTGCCATCCTGATGACCGAAACGATTGGACGTCGCTAATGGAGGAACGGGTTCGGAACACCAAGTTAATTTCGGACGTACCCACGGCACTAGTTTGCTTTCGGTGCGTGATTATTTGATGCCCGGCCAAGTAATTGCAACGTGTCTCGAGTGTATTCTGGCTCCAAGGATGATAGGGGCAACTGTTGTTTTTGGATCTTGGAAAAAATGAAGATTTATGACTGTGTTCGATACGGCTGCTTTTTATTTCGCCTTTTGAAACTTTAGATTTGCAACGATCGGAGGAGAATAAGATGATGGGAAGATAACAATCAAGAAATGCCGTTTGATTTTTTAGACGAGAAGTTGCTATTTTTAAATCACTTTTTATAATCTTTTAGATGCAAGAATTACAGTAGCAAGAAAGTAAACGAAAGAATAATTAGAAAGCGCAGTTAATTTTGTCAGTCAAAGGCTATTGGCTTTTCGTTATTTTCAACGTTCGACAAAGTAACAGAAATGCAATAAAAATACTAATTGCCAAACAGTTTCATTTGAACTGTTCTTTAAGCAGCAAGAACAGCTATGTTCGCATACCTTACTTTTACTTCCATATTTTGCTTTACCCCTTTAATCTTGTATACCAGAAACAGTTACAAAACCTGAAATGTTGCTTAATTTCATGCAAATGCTTTTGATGCAAATGAAGACCGACATTATTTTTACGAAATTTTAAGCTAATTAAATACACGATGTTTTTATTCGCAATTTACATTTGGCCGGTAGGGACACGGACGAATTCGAAGCATCCCCTTGACGAATGACATAATTGGACGTCGACACAGGTGGAACAGGTTCCACTTGACGTGGAAATTGTTCCAGATATACGCGAACAGGTTGCTGCTTTCGGTTCAGAGATAATTGGCGCACGCGACTTCAACATTAAGTGTACCTATTTACAAAACAAGATAACGCGAATACCGGCACGGGTCGTAGCAGATACAATTTCGTTCCCACTGTGATCCCTGAGAATCTGACAAATCAACAGTTAGTCTGACACGAATAAAAACCGGCCCAATTATGCATTCAATTATGTGGCTATGCAAATAAAACATGCATTTAAGTGAACCTACTTGCGAAAATTACTGCAACCAGTGACACATTAAAGTATAATAGCTTGCTTGTACTGACACGTAAGTGATATAACAATTTATGACAAACATTTTTTTTAATCTATTCATGCATGGAGATAACAGGAGAAAAATACGATAAGTACATTCTAGAAGACGAAGTGATTTCTTTTATCTTATGCTGTTTTAGAGAAGGCGCTTTCTGCAATTCTGCAACTCTGTCATCCTTCTGTTAAGTTTCCCTTATGAAAAGAGTTTCATCGTAACAAGTTATTCGCGTTATTTATGGAATTATCTAAATAGGCTATGGATCAGAAACTCTGGAATTTCCAATCTCAGAAAACCATTCTCAAAACTTGCTCAATTTTTCAAACAAAACTTTACCTAAAAATCTCTTGTCAATGACCAATACCAACATCCTACTATAATGCAATTGAAACACAACGCCAACTTATCAGCCACACGGCATTCATAAAAACGGAACGTTTCGGACAACGAAAGCGAGGGTTGGGATACTTCAGGAAAGAAGAACGAGCAGCGATACAACAACCAGGATCCGATCGAACAGACTACCGAGCCATGTACCATTCGGATATCAAAAGGTGTCCTTTATTTCGGCGCGCTTGTCACCGAGTCCCTTTATCGTTCCACGTCCAACCAAGCTAACTTTATATTCTACCATGATATTCCCTGTTCCATGGCGAAACTGTGACTGCGATAAGACCAGCGGCTTGGCAAAAATTCAGCAGATACAGGCGAATTTATTTTACCTCCCCGCATAAGGACGAAAAAAGTCGACAGGGCGCGGATGAAGATAATGCGAGCAAGGCGAAACGAATTCGGTAGATACTCTTGAAGGGGATTTCGTTGGTTGGCCGAGTGGAAAGAGAATTTTGATGCAGTGTGAAGAATTAAAAGTGTGTATAGCGAGAGAGAATGAGAAACGGACGGGTATTAAAGTTGAAAGGTTGATGTCGGCAGAAAAGATATTACGGTGAAAGCAGTGTGGATAATTACGAATCTCTGGTGGTACTGGGTGGAAAACGAATGTGTATTATATGGTTTTTGTTGTAATTCCGTCGAGATTTGAATTATAGCACTTGTAATTCATGGTCAGTTTTAAAAGAATCATAAAGTGTATATTATATCAACGATGCAATATGATTCGCGATTGCTACAGTGGCCCAGAAAAATATTTGAATATTTACAGGAGATTTTTATGAACATATATAAAACATTTTGAAATTTCATCAGCACCGCAATGGGACACAACAATCATGATTATCCTCGTAAAACTTGAAACAAATTGGAAAATGTTGTTACGTTTGTTTCATGAATACAAATGGAACATCATTTTAAATGCGAACAGGAAATAATCAGTTAGAGTTCTACAAACCGTCTAACACGTATCTAATTACCCAATATCTAAAAATTTCACACGGTCCACGAAACAAAGTAGAAACATTAATTCGGTATTACACATTATTTAAGATACAGGATACTCATTGTAAAGATAAAATCAACATATATATATATATATCATCCTTACATTCGACATCTCAAGAAAGATGTTCGTATCACATACAATCCTATAATTGGTAATACTACTAAATATTTAATTTTATATAATTACGTAAAATTCTTAATTACTCCGAAGTTCTATTAATTATTAAAACGTTCTTTGTATAGCTTTGTTAAATCTTTTTATTGTCTATAAATTCCTTAATTAGATCAGTTTTATTTGTAATATAATACGAAGTTAATTCGTTTTAAGCTGCAGATATGCCTAAATGATTGACGGCAGGCTTGACGTGACATTATTGCCAGAGACTTAATTTACCATAAAAAGCTTTACTTTACTCTGAAAGGAGTTCCCCGTAAAGTATTAAATTAATAAAACCAATAATATATTCATAAATTTATCAATCACCGAAATACAAAAATTTATGTACTCGCAGCCGTAAACGAATTTACTATCGATATACTTCCTTTTACGTCTCACCCAGATAAAAAATATGCTCTAGCTAGCAGAGAAGCAAAACGGAGACCCAAAGACTACATAGTTCACGCATAATCCAGCCTCAGTCAGGGGTTCAATAATAAATATGCAAAAAGGAGGAGCATCGATGCCGTAAATAAAAATGGTGGGCTTGCGTGCTGCGATCACCGCGCGTAAAAGAAGAAGACGAAGAAGAAGAAAAAGAGGCCCGAAATAAAAAGACGAGATCGAATCGAGAAGAGAGCATACGAGCAGAAAAGAAACGAAGGAACGAACGAAAGAAACGACCAGGCAACTGTACGCAACCAGCGTGTCCTGGTAATCTCTTGATTTAGTTTGACTTAGGGTCCATGGTACGTGTTCCCTTGGCCACTTTGTCGGCTACCTTCGCGAACGAACGATGAAGATACGAGAAACAACCGATGGATGTATCTTGAACTTGGAATCATCGAACCCCGCGATATCGAGCTGACATCTTTATTTATAGAAGTTTCCAGTAGGTCGGTGTGAATTTGGAAATTTCGGTTTTTTCCAGTTTGATCGGTTGGCCAAGAATGTTTGATCACAGAATGAATAGTTGCAAATGTAAAATTGCGTTACAACGTGATTTTACAAAAGATATTCGATATACTTATATTAAATTTATTAAACTTCCAATCCCCCTCCCACCCAAAATAACAATTTTATCAATCGTATCACTCCTATCCTCTAAACCTCTCAGTTTTATTTAATATTTCGCATGTCCTCCCCATAAATAACAATAAGAAAAACTTATTTCGTAAAATGAAATAAAAATGATGATATATTAAATATTTTACGAAGAACGCAAATCGTTGGTTCAAAAATCAATTAAACAAATATTTCCTCGCTTTCATCTTCCTCACAGTTCGTTTCAACATCGAGCTTCGACCAAATACATCGTCTACAACAACATAGCGAACAATGATCAATCGATACTCGATATCGATCGGACAGCTCGATAGATCATTTATCTATGCGTTTAACGAGCAACGATACAGTCTGGAGGTATTAGGTGTTTACCACTCACCTGCACTCGCTGTCTATGACGATCCTGTTTCCGCTGCCGCCTCTCCAATTCTTCTTTTCTCTCGATCAACGACCTTATCTCAACCGCGGCTACGGGCGCGATGCTATCGTCAGGTACGACTGTGCACGAGGGTAATCTCTTGAGGGTGGAAACTGGCTCGTCTTCACCCTCGCTGTAACTTTCCACCAGGAGCTCCGAGTCGCTCTGAAAGCGAATCAAGGATTCCGTTTGAATTCATTACTCGGGACGACAAGTATGAGAAAAGGGAGCTGGAACTAATTTTCTCCATAAATTACTTTGTTTCATCTCAGTTTTTTATTCTTATTGATCTTTCTAGATGTGTTTCGTAAAATTAAATTCCTTTGATGAAAATGATTAGAGTGTTTTGTATAAATTGACTTGTGTTTGTTTATTGCATTGGTGGAAAGGTAATGTCGTTTTTTGAATTAGAAGAATAATTTTGAGTGGCTCAAATTTCACAGTTTACGTTACCCTTCCGAATTATCTACCATTTCCCAATATCAATATTCAATAATGAAAATCCTCCATAACGATATCGCCAAACAGCTACTCCCTTCTTCTTCTTACCACATTTACCCCTTCCCTTCAATTTTCCTAAACGACACGTTAATCCCTTTTCATCAAAATTCCATCTGCCCCTGAACGAACGCGAATGAACGAATGAATAATTCACAAAGGGGAAACGAAGAATAAAGATCGTTGCCATCGTCCTTAAACAAAATTCTTTTTCCTCGCCAAATGAAAATTTTCAACGAAGAAGATCCGCTAAGTAACTTTGCTAACGTGTTTAATACATTTCGTGTCGTGGAAAAATGGACACTGACGAGAGAATTTAGCTTTTCTAGGAAATGTGAAATATAGTCATGCTTTTTTAGATTCTAATAAGGTAAATTTGAAAAGAGGATCCCTAAATTCAAATGATTTAGATTCACTAAACTTCCTCTTACTCAATGTCTCAAACTCAGCATAGTAAAGTTTTATCCCCTTAATACACAAATTTTTCTTTACTTTACTGATTATGAGTAAATAAAAATAATCAATTGGTTAAACTAAAACTTTTGCTTTTTGATATACTGTATTTCGTTGATCAAATTCTGGAGAATATTCCTGGAATGAAATCCCTACGCCTGTTCCAATCCGAACCCCTGATCTGTTGAAATTTAAATAAGCACTGTCGTATGACTATCGTCCTTAATAAGGTTAAATTTACTGTTTTCCGAGGAATACGTCAAAACTATGAAATATGTATATAAATTCTTATGAGCATACCTACGCATTTCAATCTTCAAATATTTCAAATATTAGATCACGCATCCACTGTAACTGTAGTGTAACGTGATAACCTTTCATAACCTTGTACATGCTATTAGAAATTACTAAATTACTTGTTGTAAAATTTACATATCAATATGTTCGTTATTAGAAGTTGATATAGAGCACAAAATAAACTTCACGTTGATAATTATTATGCATCAAGTAAGTTTATCAACTTTAATGCAAATATTGACGAAAAAAGAGAATATCGCGTAAATTTATGAAACTAACAAACGCGAAAGCAAAGTGGCGTCGCGCATGCGTGGGAGTGCAGCGCGATTTTCGGCGCAGCAGTGGCGCCCACTGTTACAGTATCGGTAAGCGCTAATGTTAAACGCGCGTAATTCGAGTGCAACAATATTCAAGTTTTGAAATTTTTATTTTTTATATTGAACTTATTATCAGATTATTGAACTTTATGAATACATGATCATACAGAAAAATTATTTATAATAATTATTAGATCTTGGATCAACTTGTTAATCAAGGTATTACTTAACCAAAAACTTATATAGTTATAAAATTAATTATTAATAATGACAAATTGATTCTTGAGATCTTGAGTCTGCAAGTCTAAATATGATGTAATTTATTTTTAATAGAGATGATACAATGAATTAAAAGACACGAAATGTATAAATAATGAAATTGCTATATCCTTAAAATCTGTTCAACATAATGGGAAACTGAATATCTGGTCTCCCTATATCAACAACGCATAAAATCTGCAATTTCTTCATAAGTAAATAAAATTTCGATCATAGGAGGTTAATTGACTTTTCCTTTTTCTTTTTGCAAGTTAGTTACCTGCTCTGGTGGTGAACTCGGCGTGCTCGTGCTCGATGCCTCCACCACGGAGACGTACTCGCTAATGCCAGTTTCGCTCTTCTGCAACTTCAATACCGGCGTCTCGAGGCCGCACAGGAACACTTGGCCGAAGAACAGAATCTTGTTTATCCTGAGGCACACTTGAGCAACTTCCTGGAATACAACATGAGCCAAGACTTAGTGTGGACGGAAGAGAGAACGGAGGACGCAAGTCTGTTTTGAAATTTCAATCACGAGAGAGATCGACCTTTGTTCGAAGTTTATTACAAATAAGCTACGGGAAACGATATCTGCGTCCCTATTAAGTTTGATGGAAATTTTAGAATATTTTGAGCAATATTTATTTAAAGATAATTTACAAGTAAGTTGAAAAATACTATGTTATAATGTACTTATTAACGTTTTCGATACTTCACCATATGAACAATTTTTTATAAGGCTTTTAATGAAAATACAGCAAGAATATTTTATTATTACTTACATCTGTATGTAATATATTTATACATAACAAATGACCTACCATATCTTCGGTTTTTTCGGCGTAGCAAGGATCTTGCGGATTCGACATCAGCGGCGTGAATCCTGCCAAGGTCATATCTTCCGGCAGTTTTACCAATTCAAGTTCTAAAACAAACAGTTAGTCGAAAATTCTTTAATAAATCGCAAATTTACAATCAACGATCGCTAATTTCGCGAATTTCACGCTTAAAGAACAAAATTAATCGCACACCCTGTCGCAGCAGCTTCTCCAACTTGGAAGTCGCTTAAATATGCATGAGCGTAGTTCACCAGTAAAGTACCGTTTTTCAACTTCATGTCATAGATTAAATCGCAATCGCGAAAGATTGTTAATTAAACACTTCTTGTACTTTGGGAATTAGATTTTTAAGAAAATTGAGTGCCAAAAGACAATCCAAAGAATTATAATCCAGAGGATATGTTAGTGCACCACAAATATGAATCTTAAGGAGTCGAACTACTTTTGTATAATAAAGTCACACCTTTTTCACAAAATAGAAAAACCTCTAGCACCCAATTCCAATTATAAAATTTATAAAGGAATCAAACGTACGTCCCACGAGGGATCAAGATCGTTCTTATGCATATCATAACTATTTTCAAAACATTCCCAATCAAATTATTCGTTACACATCCAACGGTAAACAAGTGCCATTCAAAACAGAAATAAAACTCTTCTATTCCACAAACGCTAAAAAAATCATCTTATCACCAATCTCCTGGAAACATTACGAATAATACCCTACATTAACTCCCTTCGAACACCAATACCACGGTATCACGTATCATTAAAAAAATTCCAACAACCACGATTGCCACTCTTCGGTCACGTTCCACCAAAAATGCACTCGAAAACCTAACAGAAAACGTAACTACAGTTAGAACGCTTACACCCTGTGAACACGATTACCAGTAGAACAGTCTGCGCATACAACGTTAGTACCGTTGCGCGAAAATTTACGATATAAATATCGAAATAAATAGTTACGAACAGCAGTTAGGTATTGCAGCCAGACGGTTTCCCGAAAATTATGCTGCTGAATCGAAGCGACAGATAATAACGATCGGCAGTCTGTTATCATGCAAATATCGAGCGAGTGCACCAACGATAAACATTGGTCAACAACTACCGGGGAGTGGCAGGGCGTTCCGGTTGGTCCCAACCACGGATGAAAGGGGCTTAAGAATATTCAACCTGTCCGATGACACGGTCTACGTGTACAGATCGATCCGTTCCTTCGAGTTACATTGTAGCTGCGCATACCTCGCGTCATTGATCGCCGATAATGGAACGATTTAACGACGGGAGGAACAGCCCTGCCTCGAGACTGTCCGGAACAGGTATATGTAATCGTTCCTGTATGTACAAGATGGTACTTTGAAGGCATGCTTTTTCGTACCCGTGGTATGCTACGAAAATTATGGTAGTCCTTGTATATGTATAATATAGATTTAAAAAAAGAAACAAAAAAGACGTGGGCGTAGTATAACGTAACTTTACTGAGGGAAGGCCTAGTTTATATACAGTCAACTGCAAAAGCTTTTGTACATTTTATTAAAGGTAGCCCAGATTTTACAGCCAAAATTGAATTATGAAGTTTAACATAATCGGTACTTAATAGAGCAACATCTTATACAGCTATTGAATTTGATTATATGTATTTGTTTTATGTAATAAATTTTACAATATACAATTTATTAATCCGCAATGTTTAAAAGAAGATGGAATTGCATTATACGACTTTCTAGACAGCAATTTTCATGCAGTAAAAGTTTACATAGTTGCCTTAACAAACTTTCCCTTTTCCGTCGAATCAAACTCCCTAAATTCGATCCCGCAAAATTTCAATATTCAATATGCCTATCTAAAATTTCAATATCTGATACTCGAACGCCTAGCAACTCTCGAAATACCCCAACCATATATATACCCAAACCTATCTATTATAACAATGTCCAAAATCTGATGGAACCGTGATAGATACCTTGCATCGTATTGTCAAATTCATGATTCGCTCGTGTTCGACATCCCCAGGATAATGTTGCGACTACCAGCGATTTCGAATGCAACGCGCCAGTCGCCATTAATATTCGGCTGACCGCGGCTTGAATCGCTTTACACAGGCTGCATTTATCGCGAATATTACACGAAGTTCATGGTCAGCGTGGCCGGGAACTCGCGCGGAACGTGAGGAGGATCGAGTTAGGAGGATCAGCGTGGCAGCCTTCGCAATCGATCATCCGGAGGACCTCGCGCGAGGTAGATTAAAGCCTGGCTCTCGTCCCGAGCCTGGTGCAAGGAAATATAGAAACCTAATCGCGCAGGCGAAATAGAGAGCGTGCTCGCCTTGTTAATGCGAATTCCAAATAGGTGTCGTGGCATTCGCGATCATGCGAAACCCGTATCATTCGTGCTAACGACGCGGAGGTTACATACTTTCATGAACAGAGTATTCTAAACCGCGTGGCATGACTTTAGGGATGAATGAAAAGAAGATATTGAAATACAAAAATAAGGGGACAACTTCATAGAGATATAAAAACAATAGGAAGTTTAAAAAATATATGTACTTTTATCTTGCTTATATCTTGCAATTGTTTTTAATAATTATGCTGTATGTAATAGAATCTAAGATGTAAAGTTTTTAGTACTATTCTGGGTTGTATATGAGTTGTAAATGACCCAACTTCTTCGTTGCAATTTTATCTACTAACTTAACTCATACATGAAATTTCAAAGATCCATTCTTATTTTTTCAGTTAAAAAATCCAAGTTCCCTCATTCATCAAACGATCCCAAACCTCTGAGGTGCAAAATAAGTTTGAAGGACCAAAAAGCTTAACTCGGAGCCCGGTAGGTATACCATCCAACCAGCCCTTGAAACATCATAATCTCACACGAAACTCTGCCATCAAACAACAACCACTAGTAACATGACGCAGCGTAAACTCTTTCCTCCATCGAACGTCTGAACAGCATCTCTGCTTGAGTCCGCGAGAACCTATCTTCTCGAGCCGGTCGAAGACCAGCATTGCCCAACACAAAAAGAAAAAGCAGAAGGAAAGTAAGAGAAAAAAAGAACTCATGAAACAGGGAGAGAAAAAAGAAGAGTGGAAAGAGAGGAAGAAACATCTTGGATGATCTTCACAATAACATTCTTTCTCGGGTCCGGTGGGCACGTTCGCAACGCATTGGCCCGCCCAACGCAGCAGCCACCATCCTTTTCTCCTCTTCTCCTTTTGTCCAATTTATCCATTGTGCCTCGGGTGTAACGCGCGGGTAAATCGAGAGAGAAGAGAGAAAACGTATCGAGATCGTCGAGTGGACAACGAAGGATGGAAAGAGGGAAAAGAGAGGAATACAAGGGAACGCAAGAAACCATCCGAGCCAACAAATTGGCATTACGGCACACGTTACTGGATGTACCGTTACTGTCTCAGTTCCTTTTTCGAATCGTATCGCCGGCTGCGTTCTCGCTTGCACGCGATCCAGCAGAACCGGACGTTCCTGCTGCTTAGCCTTTCGATGTTTCGTGATTTTTCTCCGGGGATTTGGTTTTGTTCCTTTTCAACCGGGAAGAATGGATTTGTCGCCTTGGTATGCGCGCGTATGTGGTGCGGTATTCGTAGGAGGATTGAGAGTTCTCGTGCTAACTGAAAGCGGAATAGATGACTGCTTGATAGTTGATGCATTCGCGTATGATTGGTTGCCTTTTTGGAAGAGAAAGAATTTTTTGGTATTTGCTACTTCACTCGTAGTTAAACTGTATCGATTAGTCGATTAAAGTCGATTAAATTGGAGCTCACAAAGTATTCGAACGCTTGTAAAAACCTTTTGAGACAGTAATATAAAATTGTACTAAGTTAGGAGGGAAAAATTTTATGTCCCAATAAAGAACGAGAACTGATCGAATTATCTGTATTAATATTTTCATTTCATTTAACATTTCATAGAACTAGAGTTCGTATAATAACTGCTCAATTTTTCTTACTACCTATTATTTTTCGTTCATATAATAGAAGTCCACTATTACATGATGGATTTAACCGTTACAAGTTCAATTAATCGAACATTGAGCACAGTAATATTATTTGGAATACTTATGTTCATTTTTCTATACAGTATATATTATACTATTCTATACTGTATGCTATACCATATACGATAGATCTAAACATTTCATCAAAAATTCGAGTAACAACTATAGTTCTATTCAAAGCACGTAACCATGCACTGCTTAACATAATGCAATCGAGTCGCCGTATCAAGCCATAAACTTCCCATCTAACCGACTCCGTCGACTCGAGATGGATAATCCATAGCGGATAGCAGAACACTGTCGGACGTTGTGCTAAACACTTTTTCGTCCACTTTTCAAAGGAGAACAACCGTGATTTAATGAATTAACAACGGTCCACCTTGTACCGTCGATACGTACCACGATACGATCTATGAATTATGTACTGTTATCGCGTGTAAACCTGTCTCAAAAGTAAGTATAACACGACCAAGGACGCGCCTTGAAACTGGAACGCTCTTTCCCAGCAGTCTAGATCCGTTAGGGTAGACCTAGTTCTAACTCTGGAAGACTCGATTCTACATGGAATTACGAAGAAAAGTTCGTAACACTGTGATTTAATATCATCGGCAACGATGAAGCTACAAAGCCTTTAAGTTGCCATTTTTCATTATATCATCGAGGCGATGCGAATTAGTGAAAATGACGAGATATCGAAAAACTTTCGATTGACAGCGATGAATGCTCCTTAAGATCGCACAAATAATCGGCAATTCGCATGATTTGCCATCGTAGTACGGGGTAAAGCGTGAAAAAATTGAAACGCAGCTAGATGCTCGTTGAGCCGATAAATTCATTAACGCGTCGATCATAATTATCCCGAGGATTTGTCATCGATTATAAATTTTCGCTTGAATCACTGACTCGTCACTGGTAGACCTGTTTATTTCTCGAATCGCAATGAAAGTTAGAGAAATGGAAAATTATATAATAAAGTACTGCCACGAATACGAAAGAATTATATGAAGTATTGTAAAATATTAAAGTTGTAACGAATAGAGATTAATTTTAGAAATAGTATTACATCTGTAACGTGATGGTATATTTATTATTAACCCTTGTTCATTTTTGTGAAATATTTTGTAACCAACGCGATAGATTTTGATTTTGCACTTAATTTCGTAACTTTGTATTATGTTTAATGTTTGACTATCAGTTTCTTCTCCAGTATAGGGTAATCCACATAAATACCTTATAATACTTAACGAATTGAAGAAGTACTATAGATACAAGTTCAACACGCCACAGTTCCCACAGTCAGCTATCGGAGGTCAGCAGGATTACTTTAAAATTTATTTTCCCATTTATTCAAAATTCATTTCGCATTTTTTTATAAGGACCGTTACTACCATCAATCTTTGTAGTTGTAACCTCCGCGACAAACCTAGAAAAATCCGCGGAATTTGAGCCAAGGAATCAATTAACCCAAAATCCCCCTTAATTCTCCATCTTTAGAAGCGTCAATTCAACACGACCTGTGTATTAGCGTGTAACTTCACCCTATGAAACATTACCGTGCATTCATAAATCATGCTGCATACGAAATACATCCAACGCATCAACACACCTGTTTCATTAACTCGTAACACGAACTTCCTTCCTAATGCCTAAATATCCTTGTATTTGTACAATTCGAATATTGTTTGATATCATTTGTTCGAAAAATATCCGAATTTTTGAACGATAATAATAATATCTTGCTGAACAATGAAATTTTTATATTACTGACATGTACTTTTGGACGATTTAGCAATCTGTTCCAAAGAATATCCGAAGTTTTTCATACAAATTATATCATCGATTTGCCAGAAAAACGACGCAACTAAGGGAAACGAAGAAAAACTGTTCAACGCCCGAATACTATATTTTAAATATCTTCAAATGTACTTTAATATGTCACAAATGAGCTAAAAACTATCGTTTAAATATCTTTAAAAATCTTGAAATCCAGTACGAATGTGCTCAACAATGACAATTATTTGAATATCCTGGAAACTTTTGGAATTCGCAAATGTAGAAATAAATTCAAGAAACTATGATCAAAGAGATTGAGATCCAACGCGAACTCAAAAATCATAATTTAAACATGCACCTATAAAATCTATAATCTGCTACGAAGTCTCCTATAATCTAAAATACATTACAAAAAGAATTGAAGTGGCATAAACGAATAGAAAAAAGGAGCAAAGCAAACTCAAAAGAACAGACACGGTAACTTGGCGTATTCCTGTAGAGCAAACGCTGGAAAACGATTGGCTGGCGACTCGTAATCGGTCGGCCAAGACTTTGAGTGTATATGGCACTGCAGTGGTCACATCGAACGGATTCACCGTTACGTAACCGGCGGCTATCCGCGGGTCAACACACGGCCAGAGGCTTCACCGTTCGAGGAACTTAGGTTTTTCGATTAAACGACTGGTCCAGAGGGGACTTCGAGAGAGACGCGTTATCGCGGGATATCGTCGCGTCACTGGCACATGAACGTTCGCTCGGGAATTGCGGCATCGGAATGGTCAGAACGCGTAATGAACATCAGAATGACGTGGGTGACGTTTGCTAAGTCACAAAGAGAGATTTTTGAGGCTAAGGGAGAACGATGGCAGACCGATCGATCCGACAATTTCTCTCTCGTCAATAAAATGCTTGGAGAGACAATTCGATATGTTTGAGAAAGTTGCGTATTGGTTTCAACTAGTTCCCAGGTATTTTAAGTCGAAGATTCTTTTGATTTCGATCAAGTTGAACAGATTTTTTTGGTTGAAAATATTTCTGGTGTAGATTTGGGTTAAATTCAAGAAGAATAGCGATTCTTGTAGGAAGAATCGTTGAGGTCTGTTGATTCAAAAAATCTTTCGTATTCATATTTTTATCTTTGGAAATTAATACACTTTTGTGGACTTCCTGTGTACAACCATTAGTTAACTCCTCGACTATAAAACTATCTACATGTCTGAGAACTCCGTTCAATAATTACTAATTACTTTCCACTTGTATTATTTTCATCCTGTTTTATACTTAAAATTATAATCTCATCCAGCTGCTACTTCATTCCGTCTTCGAATTGATCACTACTAAATCTAACTAAAGATCGAGCGAAAATTAATTCGCTTTTAATTACTTCAAATTTCATGTCAAACAGAATCTCATGACTAACGATCCGGTGAACCGGTCAAGCTGAGTTTACTTTCTCTATTTTGCAAACTACATTCCCATCGTAGTTGTGTCAAACTATCCTCAGGCGTTTCGTGTTAGTCAGATAATCGTTGAACAAGTTCTTTATTTTCAAAAATATGTATCCCTTTCTTTCGGAAATTTTATTTCTTTCGTCACAAACTATGCTTCGTATTCACAAACTATAATAAGTTATTTATTCAGCGTCCAGTACTCTGTTTAACTGCGTAGTACACTGTATATTCTATCCATAAAACAAACTAATCAACACTCTCCATACTTGACAGAATCCCCCATTTATTCTTCCCAAAAAGAACTCTCTCTTCTCTTCGATCACTCCAGTCACGTTCTTCGTAAATGAAAAGTGCAGCACGGTTACACACGCAACCTCTTATCAACCCTGTCCAAGATTACTATTGTTACGATACGCATTCCTGTGTAACGTTCACCATGCAAATCACTGCCGGAATATTAATTTAGCACCGATGCGAAACGAGAACAAACAAAAAGCTCGATTCCTCTGTGTGCATCCGCGTGATACTATTAGTCGGCGAATTATTGACGTGACATTAGTAATAAACGTATGACTGGCGATATCAGTAAAATCCGTTCGACAAAAACCGAGTTCCTGAATCTCTGATTGCATTCCTACGGCCATTAGTCGTGCAATTATAATACGGTTACTCCACTTGCTTTGCTCGTACTCACATTTATAATGGCGTGCATGCCGTATCATTACAGTAAAGCCCACAGATAGTAAAGTTCTATTAAAATTGTGGATTTGAAATAAGAGCATCAACCTATCTTATACCTCGTGTTCGATATATGTATTCAGAGCCACGGATTATTATTACAGAGTATGTCCGTATAGGCGTGATCGGACATTAAGGAATAACGCTATCGATCGGTACCGAATCGATAGATGTCTTTGATTTAGATAACAAATGCTTAAGTAAAGTACACGTTTTCTTATTTGAGTAAATAAAATATTTAAGATTCATTTTTCTTTGAAGGGAAATTTCTTGATAATTATGTGGCAGAGGACACAGTTCGATTTCAGTGATTTCAATGCACGAGTCTCTCAGAAGCCAAACTGGTCGAATCCGCTTTTTCTCAATTTCATTATATAAGCACACGATTAATGTTCAATTAAAAAACAAGATCATTGACTTTCTTGAGAATGTTTATTAGAAGGAGATGATATAAATAATAGAAAACTCCAAGGTAAAATTCGAAGTTCCTTTTCAATATTATCACCCTTTTCTGCTTTTCAATTTATTAATAATAATATAGTCGTTGATCGATGTAGGTTCTGAACCACTCGCATGTTATCGTGACCAATGTTTAGGATCAAACATGCTGATAAAAGTATTGGAACAGACCAGCTTCTCTTGTAAGACTTTGTGCGAATTTGTAAAAGAAACACGATCATTTATTAGATTCTTTTGTGAAATAAAAGGGACAGTATAATAAACAATAATCATCGCATTGCTTCGTTAGAGCAACTCCATGACTACTAAAAATCTTGTTTTTTTATGTAAATTTCAATTATTCTTCGTCTTAACCACGTAAGACATTACAATTTATCCGGAAACATTTGGCAGTCGATATACCAAACTCAAGTCTAGACAATCCTAATTAAGATAGCATTTTGATTTCGTGGCCGTGTAATGAAAAACAATGCCAACTAACGGCAGATCCAGCCGTCAGCAAGATCATTATTTAACAGAACATCTGATCGTTATCTGCTGTGTTTGTGCCAATCATCGTCATGTCAAGGCGTGTCAACGATGTTTTAAGAATGCTGAACGGGTGGTAGGAATGGTGTCTGAATTACTGTGATCGAATCAAAAGTGGTAGGCTTGAATTGGTTCGTTGATGGATTTCTAACCTGCACTTTGTTTTCTAGAATCACTCGGTTTAGTTGAACGTGTATTAACGATGATCGAACTAAATCGGTCCTGGGATGTTCTACTAAGAAGATGTTTTTGTTGGGAATTTTTAATGTTGAAGAAATCAACAGCGTTTAGCTATTTATGAAAGGAAATGCATCAATTTACGAGAAATTTTATTTGCAAGTGAAAAACATTTGAATTATATCAGCCTATTATGTGTAGATGGAATTCTTTCTACCGTCTCCTTTTTTTATTAGATGCTAGTTATAATCGTATTTTTATAGTAGATGTAAGATTGCGCAAAATCTAATTCTGTCTTACGAAGTGATTAAGGAATAACAAGGATAATGATAGAAAAATCGAGAGATCTATTTAGTTAAAATTCTATATGTTTCGAACATACAAAGGCAGAGAATTTAAAAAAAGGCAAGCTATCGTAGGTACGAAAATGGATTAAAGCGATCTCAAAAGCGTGTTTTACAGCATCCCTCGGGGATATCAGTTTATAAATTCACTCACCGTCTTCTCGACCCTCCGCGTCCTTGGCCTGGATAAGAATCGTTCTGGAGTAATTCAATTTTTCCAGTAGGTTCACCATCATGGCCAGCCTGCTCCAGGCGTCCCCAGGTGGCCTGCAACCAGACCAGAGGTTTCGTTCAACGTAAATAAGGAACGAGTCAAATTCCCATCGTTAGAGGTGTCTAGCTATCGGTTGAAATCGCGTAACTAGAAACCGGAAGGATTCAACCGGATGATACTTCCCTATTGCAATAAATATTCCAGCAATGATTCAATAAGCTGCCAGAACAACGAACCAACTACATCACATCGAATAAGACAATTAAACAGCTTGTGCTTTGTAAAAGTGACTTTACTCGTTTCGTTATTACTAGCTTACTGCTATTATGCAAAAAAATTTATAGCACGGATAATTTGTAACCTGTGACTCGTAAAATTTCACTGATAATATTAGCTCAATTGTACAAGAAAGTTTTCATCAGAATTTCACGATCTTCGCGTTCGTCGTATCGGTGACATTGTTAAATATACGAAATGTCGGTCCACCGGTGTTTCTCTGACGATCGCGCGAACGTTCTCGCGAGAGAGCGCGTATCCATCGGCCACTTCCGTGTTACTGTAAATCCAAAGTCGTCCGTTTAATTATTTTCACCGCGATGAATGGCAGTGCGCGGGGGATCATTTTCCAAGCTATCGATCATTCGATGCTATCGTGCACAGCCCTGGAGGCGGCGATAAAGAAACGCGCAAGCAGAAAGACAAGGAGGAAGGAGAAAAACAAGAGGAGGAAGAAGCAGAAGAAGAAGAAGAAGAAGTAGTAGTAGAAGAAGAAGAAGCGGATGTAAAAGAAACGCGCACGACGCTTAGCTCCAAGCCGGGATTAATCGATTGCCGTCATGAAAGGTCATTCGTTAATTGCGCTCTCTCCGCGTGCTGCACACGTTTCCGTTCGTCGTCCAATCGGCGAACCTCTTTATCGCTAAATTATTATCGACCGCTTCTGCGGCGGCTTTATTGAAAATTAACGCGTTCCTCGGAAAAATACTTGAATTACGGAGACGAGGTGCCGTGAATGGCTGACTAGCAAATGCTACGATTACTGCATGCCTGCGATTAACGCGTACAGAAGAGATACAGTAGCATGTTCGTTGCGAATTGAAAGTTATTATAGGCTACTTTGTGTACATATCGTGATTGGGATAAGTTGTGTTTAAAACCAGGAGTTTAATCTAACGTGGAACATTGCAATATCTCGGCAAGTAATTAAAAAAATCAATCGATAACAGAGTAAAATATTTCGTTAAAAGCAAAAGACAAGCTTATCCACGTTTGCGCTTCGCTAGGAAATCTGTCATTGAATACAGTTGATTCTTGTATTTGAAAGCGTGTAAAACTTTTTGAAAGGCGAGTTAAAAATAGTGAAATTTTTTAGCGAAGGTAAGATATTACTTTTGCATGATTTATCATCTAACACGTCTGTTTTTAAGTGTTCGAAAGAAATTTATAGTTAAATTTATTTTCTTCTTAGTACAATTACCTTCTTTCTGTCGAAATACGTATGTAGCCAATACGGAACACGTTTAGCGATGCATAATATGGAACTTGTCAATGATGCTGATACTGACGATGATGATACAGAATTACACTTATTTTATAGCGGAAATTACAAAAGAGATAATAATAGCGAAGAGCAAGTCCAGAGTAAGAGGAGTTCAATGTAATCGTTGTTTTCATTGAGGTCACAAAAAGTGTACTTTGCATGCGTCATTCACGATATCAATATGTAGAACACGAAGAAAATGAATATAATGTAACATAAATAACAAAAATAGAGAACAATTGTTTTGTTTGTCTTTTTTGTTTAAATAAATATTCATTTCTCACAGTAAAAATAAAAGTATCTCAGATTTCTTTTTAACTCGTTCCATTTGATCTTTTTCACATTTTTTACCATGACTTCAAGACCTAAACTTCTAATAATATCATGTCTCTTATATTTAACAAATTCAATAACTAATTCTCAGTAATTAATTATTAATTTTGTCATGTTTTAACGTTAGTACCATTGAAAAGAAAAGCCTGTTTCGCTTTCCGGGAAGCTTTCACAATCAAGTGTTCCATATTCCAGGATGCAGTTACCCTGTATTAGTAAATTGAAAAGTTGTAAATCATAGGTATATAGAACTTCTTTTCACAATTTTACAAGTCTTACGTCTTAAGATAGGAAAGAATATTAAACGGATCTCTGGAATTCTCTTTCATACTCAGATGTTAAAAAAACAGAACTCAAAATATAATGTATATTGACCGACAAGAATTAAAAATGAAATGTTGCATTAACACAACATTCCCATTGGGTTAAACCGTAAAGATCACATTTTTATCGATGGCTTCCCTCCAATAAATATTCCCTACATTCTTTTCTCCCTCGCAAGACATTCAAGAACGCCATCAAACACTGGAACCTCAAACTGGACCAACCTTCCAGCATAAAAAAGGCAGACAACGCCATAGAGCATAAATAGAGAAGTTTGAGTGGAAGAAGGGAATAGTGGGAGGACATGAAAAAAACGGTGACAGTGATTGATCTCGCAATTACACGCTCTCAGGCACGCGCGGTGGGAAGATCAAAGTTGCTATCCTCGATGAATGGAGGTGAAAAGAAGAAGAGGATAAAAAAAAAGAGGAAAAGGTGAAAAAAGGAGAGGGAAAGAGATAGAAAGAGAGGAGGAGAGGGAGGGAAGGAGAGAGAGGAAAGGAAAAAAGAGCGGCAAGGGGATCGACGGAGTGGCGATTCGACGGCAGATTAATTGCGATCCGAGTTCTATAAATAACATCGTAGAGCAAATTCACGTTATTCAACGAGCTAAGAAGAGGATCGAGGAGGACATGGAAGACGATCGACGATGTTACGATCGCGTCCTTGCCAAGGAAACGCTTCGCTCGCATAATTGTTAATCGCTAACGAGCAACAATAATTAACTTATCCAGGCGGACATAGTATAGTATGGTAAGTTAGGTTGGTTGGGCTGGTCGAGTTGGTTGGTTGGGTTGGTTGCGCAAAGAGGCTGAGTCTTGGATCGCGAGTGTTCGCGCAGTTACGGGACTAAAGGGGCCTTGAAACTCGTTTAATGGACGATAGATCGCATCAGTCGGCCAAGCACGACTGTTTTCTCTCTTTTAGACCGGTCTTTTTTCTTTCGTCTCGTTAGAAAGATCCTGAGGATCGATACATTCCCTCGGTCCCCGCTCGATCCTGAATAAAAAGCCTTGTCTCCGATCGTGCTCGAATCATCGACGAAAAGACGTCCGGCGCACGTCTAAAACGGTCCTCCTCGCTTTTTATAATCTTCGACTCGTTTGTAATCACAATCAACCATAATTAGACTGCGGTTTTTGACGCGATTTCTTACTTTTGCGAACTCATTTATTTCCTCGGATTGATTTTTTTTTTTAATCGCTTGCTCCTTTCTCGACAACATCGAATTTCAATAACCGTCGAAACGAGACACGTTATCGTTTCACGTGCGCACTGACGAGACCCTCGTTCCTTTAAGCTGGACCGTGATCGCTAACAACCTGTCGCGTCGATCCTCGCCGGCGATTCCATGGTATGGCTTTCCTTTGTCAGCCATCGAGAGGGAGAACGCAAAAAAATAATTACACGTTGATCGGCGTTTCCTCGAACCTGGCCGTGTTTTCCATTGCCATCGCATCGGTATCCTGTGTACTTTTATTTCGATGAGTCACTCCCACGCTCGACGTTTCGAGAACGGAACAGGTTCACTAGCTAAGATACTTTAACGGACGTTTGCTACTCTACCCAGCTGCACATTTCTCTTTTCCAGTCGAAGGACGATGTTGAAGAGAGATTTGTCGGATAGGAGCCGAATTCGACATTTTATCATAAGTGAAGATTACATTTTTTTATTCTAATGTGATTTAGCTTAGTTAAAAACGGAAATAACTTATACGGTTTGAAGATATATAATACGTCTTTTAGAAATTCATGAATTTCCATGAAAACGATAATTATACACCTGATATCTATTAATATGATAATCATTAAAACAGTTTTGCTAATATTTGATTGATTAGGTTTAAAAATTGCTCACGTGCAACAAATAAAAAGTGTGGTATATCATATTTTACACTTGTGGATTTGCTTTACGTTCAAAGACCGCAAGAAGAAACACGATAGGTCTATTTGTGTTGGTTTTCTGATCATGATGATATTTATAATTATCTCATTCGTCCAAATGATGATGCTTCGTCACAAAACAGTAACGAAATCATCATTAATTATTTTGAACCACCGACACGCACGAACGATCAAGCATCCCAGAAGACGAGACCCCCACGAAGATAAGTTCATTCGAACAATTAAGCGGTTTTCATCGAAATTTCTCGTGCTGTCACTCGCGATAAATCACGAGCACAGACCATGATAGCGTTCGTCGTCGCGCATGATGTCTCTAGCATCCTGAACTTCCTTGGTCTGAGAAATTGATGCACCACGAAGAGAATTAATAGTCCAACACAACAGCCATAATTCACAACACCTGAAGTGTCAACATGAATTCATAGTCGAGCGCGCTATAAGCTACGAATATCTTTCTGTCTCTCTATTCCTCTCTTTTTCAGGCGCTAGAATTTCGAGAGATTAATCGGTTTGACAAATGCAGCGTATAAAGACGACGTTGCATGCGTGTTCCTCATCGAATTAAGGGCGACTTGGTCTCCGCTTTGCGAGAGAAGGTTGTTGAAGCTTCGCGTTATCCCAGATCAAGAATCGATGGAATTTTAGTTAAATATCACGGAAAGAAGCATGATAAGTCATACTTTGCGAATTTTATAAGGGAAAAATTTTAAAATATAATTTTATATCAGCGATACCATATTTTTATTTGGTTCTCGGATTAGATACTTGCTCCTTTTACGCTCTTAAACAATCGTATCGATAGGCTCAATCGTGAACAATAAAAAAGGTACAACAAAGATTTAAAAAAAGAAATAAATAAATAAACTGAATCTCTTGCAATGAATAATTTGTGGCCGTGGCGTAATCTGCTGGCGAGCGTATGCATCGCGCGCTTACCGACTGGACTCTCTTTCTCTCTTCCATTCGAAGAGAGCGAGGATTCGGACCACAAAACCGCAAAACCACAGGATCAGCGAGTTCAAGATATATCACATGTTCCTTCTACAACCGGCTGATCCTAATACGTACAGCCAAGCCTAGAGAAATTTCTATCCCTTGATGGCATTTAATGGTAGCGTGCCAGCTGCATGATGATAACGAGAAAGTTTCGAATAGCCGTACATGCGAGAATTATTCGCGTTTAAACGACGAAAACCGACTAAAACGCCAGAACTTCCCCTATTATGTGTAACTTCGGTCGTAAATGTTGGGAGTTGTGGATTTTCGAGGTTCGGTCGAATTTATGTTTGCAGCAAATGTTTTGGAACTTCTATCTACACTCTTAGATTGGCTCCAAGTTTTACCAATACATATAACCGTGACAATCGCGTCTGTTATATCGTTAATGGAACTTCGATATATTTTATAGAACCCATACAATATACATGTAAAAGTTTGCTAAAATAAGCGTTCAAATACTTTTGGCGAGTCATCATATAGAAAAAGAAGGAAATGTAAAGAGATTGTTAAATGACTTACCCGACTCTATAGTCCGTGCAAGATGGTGGTGGATTCCAAACGGTGCTGTGACAAAGCATCCAGTCGCACCAGATCTAGAACAAAAAGATTCAACGTGAAAGGAAACTATGTTGGAATGTTGGAAACTGTTTCTATTTATAGAATATCTAGGAGACATTTTACTTCATCCATCCTCCGGAAAGTGAATCGTATAACAGCAGTCGTGTATCACGTCTACTTTATCGCTAATATTAATGGTCTTACGTGAGACGAGAGCGAAACTGTTGTTATTATTCCTGTGTTACGATAGCGATCGAAATTCTTTCCAGGAAGATCCACTCTCAATTATGCGATGACTTTAGTAACGGAAGTTCTTCGTACGCGATGTACTTGGATTAGCAGTCGAATGCACTGTAATAAATCTAATAGACTTGTGAAACATTGTGCACCGTAATAAGTCTACAAGAACCTTTTTTTCTATTAGAAACCTTTCTCTGTGAAAAATTACAAATCCATCGTTATACACGCATCTGAAGGAGATCTCTTTTATTGGAAATTTGTTCCTTTTATAGAAATTTCAGATTGATTATTTTTACCACTCTGCTAATTCTATCGATATCTCACTTTACAGCTAAAGCGCAGACAGAATAATCAACTCTTTATACGATATTTATACCAGAAAACTCTAACAAACGAAAAACACTGTAACTGAACCCATTTCAGAGACATAGCTCATCACAAAATCCTTAACAACGACGGTATCGCGAAACGGTGCACATCCTCGAAGGCTACACCAGCTCGAGAACCAGGAAGAAACGGGTGATGTCGCGGTTCCAATGGTTTGTCATACGGTTGACCTTTATCGATGGAGCGTGCGTGCATAGCTTACGTGCGATAGGTGCATTAATCGCGAACGCCAGGTTGCATAATAAGTCGAGACACGAACGAACCAGGTCCTGGGCCTGACAACGGCCACCGGCGCGACGGACGAATCTTGCGTGGGTGCGAACCAACCGTTGCTTCATAAATCTTCGACCGCTTATGCGCGCGCGCGTGCGCATACACGTTCACGGCTCGGGATTATAACGATGACAAGAATGTCGACAAGCTACGATCGGATCGAGTTCAACGAAAAATTGATATACGTTCATACGGAAGCTTGTGAATCACGTGATTAGCTTAAAGCGTGTCGATTAAAAATGATAATAAATTATGTCGAACGTGGTTGCATTGTCAAGAATGATTTGTATAGTAGATTAGTAAATAGATTAGCGATAGTGGAAAACGGACCGAAATCCGACGTTGTTAGTGGATGGGTGAAGAAATAGTATAATACGAACAGCCGTGCTATTCAATATCCTAAAATTAGCCCTGAGTCACGTACCATTTGAGTGTTGGCACCCAAATGACCAAAGCGCTCAAATCCCATCTCACGAAAAAAGCGCTTATTCTTGACCGTTGTATAAACTTAGCTTAACGGGATCTTTTGAAGTTCACAAGTTGTGACATTCGACTCATAGATCAATGAAAATGAGATACAATCAAAATAGAAAAATAAGAAGAGGAAAAACATTGTTTTTTTTTTGTTTTTTTTTGGAAAATAATAAAGTGAATTTAAAAATAACTTTCTATCTTTTACTCGTATTCTTAGTTTACAATAAAAACTAATAGGTGAAGCACGGATTTACACGATTGTTAGTCCTAAACCTCGTTTAACACACTTCATCCTGTATATATTATCAATTTACGCATCGATTTTCTCGACACTCATTATACCGTTTATCCAACTAAAATGATTAATCAAAATTCAATTTACAACATCGCTGTTGATTGACCGCTAAGTCATTCCACGTTATTTTTAGACCTCGCTGATACGACAATCCAAGTTGACTCATAACGACGATTGTTCATCATCCTCGACGGAGGCTGACTTTCTCGAGTCAAGATTCTTCTGATCGATCGATCGATGATCGATGCAGGGGATAACGCGCGAAGGAATCTTCGGCCGCATACATTACACGCCATATTTGCGCGAAACGCGGTAAAAGATCAAAATAACTATCTGAATCTCTCGTATAAATACACGTGGTTTTATGTTTCTATTTCTTTTTATTCTTGCCATTTTTCTCGAGATTAGACACGTCGATTAAAATCTGTGCAATTAGAATGACGCGTGGTTTTCCCGGTACGGTGAAAGTTTCTCGGAAAAAGAGATCTTGATAGAGGCCCATTAGATATGCCAGAGATAACGGAAATACCTTGATAGCTGGTAAAAGGACTTGCATGTCCTCGCTAACAACCATCCTCGACTCTTCGCCGCTGTCCAACTGAGACTTGAGCAAGGACACGCCACGTTCTAAAATCAGATTGAACATCTGCAAGGATACAACCAGTGCCCTTTCTTGGACCTCGGACCGGTACCCTTGCTCCATTTGGGAATCTGAAACAACAAACGGAAAGATAGGACCGTTAGCGACACGGACACCAACTAATCGCTTTTAAAAGGTTTCTTGCTAATGGCAATAGTTCAACTGTCGAGAAAAATTTATAGCTGCAAATATGTTTAATCATACACATCGCTAGTCTTGGAAATATCTAATTTTTCCATTACACGAATTTTATAATTTTTCGACTATTACTAAGGGACGCTAGGGGACAGTTACGTCGCTAATTTAGAAATTGATTTTAGTTTTCAAACTTCTCGTCGCTAAAGACGATTTTTCTTTTTTTTTTTAGTTAATAATAGATTATAGCAAGTTGTTGGTCAATCAAGGATTTTATACACGGACCTTTACTGTAAAGATAATGTCCATAAACCGCATGTGGTTCAAGAGTCAACTAATTTATTATTCGTAATTTAATAGATACGAAAATAAAATTTGAAAATTCGAGGTTAAATTGTACTGTAGTTAACCTTTTATAACCTCGTGTGACTCGAACGTAATGATCTATGTATCCGCATTTTTTTCAATATTATTTTGCACGCTTATTACCGTACCACCTTATTTTATCATTGTATCATTACTTTGCCAGGAAGCAATTTATACTAGTTATTAGTTCCTATCTCTCACATCAGAATGAAAAACTGTAATCAATCCTTTTTTCTTGCGAGTCAAGAAAAATTTGATTATAGATGGTTAAAGCGGCTGACCAGTGAAGCTATGAACCCGAAGATCGCGGGTTTGAATTCCCATCGCTAGAACCTTCCGCTTTTCGTACACTTTTTCACTGTAATATTGTTATTTTTATGTTTTATGACATAATCAGCTAAAAATCTACTTTATGATACTAACCTGATCTGCAATAAACGCTATAAAACTATCATTTCCCAATGTAACGTTACAAATTAAAAAAGAAAAAAGAACATCGCAGATTTTGCATTAACAATTTCACCAAACTACTTCAATACTCTCAGAATATCTTTCGTTCTTTTATCGATGATGATGTTTACAATCATGATAATAATTTAAAAATACAAAATCGAAAGTAGAGGAAATTTTAACATACAACGATAAATCTATCTCTCAAATTACCCTATCAAATATTGTTTCTTCTTGGATCAAATTAATACAATTAGTACAATTCAACGTAAATTGCAAATAGAAAAGCCTTGATTAATTGAATAATAATCGCTCGTTAATGCCATTGAACATTTCACGTACAAATAGTAAATCTAGCATCAAGCATCCTCTCCTGAGAGATATAACGCTACCGATGTTACAAAACCAAACTGTACTACAAAATCCATCAGTGATTTCAGCAAACCACTCGAATATTCCCAGAACACGTTCTTCACTCTGAATAAAGACGTACAAAGGAATATACGTACTCAGCGTCCTGTGGCGAGGGAGAGACGTAGTACAGCAATAGAGTAAATTGAATTTGCTAAGGGCAACCGGGCGAATGTGTTCGGTGTCCCTTCTCTTGTAACGCGGTCCGTGGCGAGCTATAAGTACGCGAAACGTACTCTCCCAACGATACCCATGGCGTCTGGCAGTTTAATTTATCGCGTACGAGGATAATAATTAGTGTTTAGCTTCGAGGTTCACTCGAACCACGCGACCCGTGTGGTCTTCTTCCAGAGTTGGGAGTGTAAAGGGTAATTAGTTAGGAAGATTTATAGAAAGGCCTCGACTAATTACCAATACGATCATTAGCGAAAATTACGCGTATCGTTCTGTCGACTTCCTCTTCGATTTCCATCCCCTCCTTCTTCAACCCTAGGTCGTTCTTACTATTCCACGAACGTACGAATACGTTACGCGTACCTGCCACGAGCAGGATAGCTAGTGATGCGATCAAATTCGATGAAAAGTTCGAAACATTTATAACAACTGTTTTTAACAATTTTTAGTTATTCGCCAAGCTGTCCCAATACTCATAGAAATCTTTTATGAAAAAATACTGAAATTTCGGTTGCACCGTAAAGAGACACGACTGTCCTCATTGGACAAAAATGAAATCAATTTGAAAATATATATACATAGAAGTTACAACACATTTACTGCAAACATGATGTATAGACACAGCATGTTCAGCTACGGGTGTCAGAAAATTTGTAGTTTCTTCTGGTTCTTTTATTTTTTTATTTTATGTATATGTATGTGAATATTGTAATATGCAGTGATCAGTAATTTGTGTGGAAAATGTGTGTGGCTCATATAAGACAGCGTTCGGTCACACTTAGCAGCACCTCCAAAATACTTAATGCGTATGTAATTTTTCTGTGGACACTCGCAGACGGGACGATTTCGGTGTGTGTATGAAGTTTGTATAAACATTGTTTATGTGCGCTATTATTTATTAATTATTTATGGGGACGAAGGATTAGAGGAAACATTAATCCTCTCTACTCGAAAATTTTGAGTCGGTTTTTGATATGCTGTTATGGATTTTAATCTTTTTAATGTGCGATTTTTCTTACGAGGTAAGCTGCTGTCCATGTATCATTCGATTGGAGGATCACTGTGTACCCCGTTGCTTAGGCTGACCTACTTTCGTTCGTGTAAGGAGGTTTGCTCGCGTGCAGGGATGTTTTGGCCGATTTTTAATCGCCAATAACTAAAAGACAAAGCCGAAAACGCAATTTTTTATTCCTGATTTTCGTCTTATTTCGGCTTCAAGAATCACCCCTTAAACTTCCTGACATCCATATCCGAACATCCTATATACATGAATATTCCATATCACACGGAATATTTAAATCTCAATTTTGTAAAGCTCATTCTACGTATGGAAAATAAGGAAAGACGTAGCTCACTATATATAAGGATAACAGTATAACTTATCAATCGTTATCGTTCAACGAAGACCGAGGCCATCGTCCCTCTACGAGCTGGCAATTAATTACTCGACTGGCTTCTCTGTTTCGCGAGTACCAAGCGTTTAACTGGGAATTAACCCCGAGTAAAGGAGGCGAAAACGGTCGGACGTGGGGTGAGCGAGGTAGTGTGTATGATTGACGGGGTGTTATTAGTTGTTAGTCACTAGATATTGCGAGAACCGAAGGCCTCCGGTTTCGTGAAATAATTTTTATTGTCGTTTAGAAACCGTTTTTCATTTTTCTAATTCTAATTCCACGTTTAATTTACTAACGAATATTTATATTAATAATCTAATCAAATTCATAAATTTTCTTTAAAAAAAAAAAAAACTTCCATCGACTTCTTCCTTCTCTCACCTTACATTTTCTTTACTAAAACTTTCATTCCACAAACTTTACTGAGAACCAGGAAGTCCAAACACAAACGATGTAGAGATCAACTCACAAGCAATTAACCGTCGACGAGAGATTTGATTGCCACTCAACAACTTCCCCGACTCTCAAACCTCGACCTACGCTCCGAACTACCAAACTCGCAAAGTATCAAAGCCGAAAGTTGCAACAGTTTGCGGAGGACGACTCTGGTAATTCGATTGATGCGCGGAACAAGAGCGCAACGAGGAAACACGTCATCTTTTTCTCCTAACGAACTTTGAGCGCATCGTCTCTGGCGAAAAGCGGCGTGCAAACGCGTGTGCCGTCTAACGAAGTCGGCGAGGTACCGAGGTCAACCTTTCTGTTTCCAGGACCGATATTAACGCGATTACCACGCGAAAACGAACGGAGAATCGAGTTAGCCCAGCTGCGCGGATAATTCCATTAGCATCGATTCTAGCGGCCGACTGATTCGCCGTATTTGCAACGCGGGGCCGTCGTTCCAGCAATAATGAATTTTCACGAGACGTTTAATTCGCCGACGCGACGTCGAGAATGAAATCTCTTCGTTGTCAAATTAATGCTGCCTACCAATGCTGCAATGGTGGATGAAGTGAATGTCGTGGAAGAAAGAGAATACTATATCGTTCATCCGATGGAATAATAATATAATTAAAAACAATGCAAATTTTGTGTTGAATGCGTCGCTAGTCTTAGAAGTAGCTAATTTTTCTGTTACAAAAATTTACTAATTTCTGAACGTAGAAATACGATTTCATTTAATCGAATGCTAATTAAAATGTGATATAATAAAATGATTTATGAGTATATATTATACGTATAAACTGTACCTTGGCCGGTTCGGATAAATACGTACCAGTACATAGAATTGTACTATACTTGTATATATATATATATGTCGGGTTTACATTAGAATTAGAGTTAGAAGCGTGAAACGAATCTTCGTTTGGATTACACGTGTCGTTATGCAATAGAGAAGACATCGACTAGTGCAAATATAATTATCATAGAACTGAACAAGTAACCGTGGTAATTAGATACTCGAGAAACTAGAATTAGAAACCTATTTTCCCGTAATTGGGACAAAGACTGTTTGTCTGTTTGAAGGACTTTAGTTAGCTAAATCTTACTCGAAGAATAGGGTCTGCGTGTGGCGAGCTATGGGACAGAGACCGTTGGAATGTTTACTGTCGAGTGTTACAACTATTTCCTTTTTAAGGAGAGCTATAGAATTACTCCATGCCTTTGTTAGACAAAGCGTTCATCCCGTGACCGCGGCTACGTTCGGCAACAGACTGTCGCCTCGAGCCAAAGCTCACTATCACTAATCTCGAACAATTACAATCGGATTGAATGACTACAATTGTTTAATTACAGCTATCGTAGACTCTAGATTACAATGTTGCGGGATTATCCAAAATTCCAGAGGCTCCGGTGTTCTTTCGTCTCCGACATATATATATTTATATTGATATAGTAACTTTTGTACTAATTATTCGCCATACTAATAACAAGATGATCACCTATTCTAAGATTCATGTTACATCTATTCATTGCTCTTGTATAATATAATTCCATTTTCTAAAATTATATTGTTTGTCTCGTGCTACTTTCTACTTAAAATTTCGTTTATCTGCCATCCCATTAAATAAACTATTACTAATATGGTAAGGAATATTAGTATACTTGGTGTTTCGACCACTCGCGGAGAGACGCGATCGCGAGAAGCACGCCAACGGGAGTTGTAAATTCCCGTTACGATTAGATAATCGACGCCACGAAATGATCGATCCCCTATTTCGATTAGGATAATAGAGGTGGTTAATTGAATATGACACTGATGTAACAAGGTGTGAATGACAGTTTATTCCAACACTTTGTGAAGAAGATAGTTACTCTGGTGCGTATGTATAAGGTAAGTAATTGACCGATCTTCGGGTGTAAACCCAGTCGAAGGATGTTGTATGTTTGAAGGTTGAAGAATCAGTGATGTCCGGTGACGATGCTGTCGCGGAGAAAAGCTAAGGATGGGTGTGTCTAGCGCACGGGACTCTCGGATTGGTTGTTAATTGGTTAAACAAAGGTTAGTGGACCAGGAAGGGTCTTAGCTGCCCTCGATAGAAAGTTGCTGTTATCATACGTGGAAAAACCCAATTTTCCCTTGTCCAGCCGTGGTAAACGATAGTCCTTAGAAAGCGTTTTAGAAAAAGATATTTGTTCGGTCTGAAGAGCCTGAGCAAGCAAATTATTGGAATTTATGACGGGTACGTAAGGCTATTGAGGGTACGCCGTAAGGATGAGCGGACATCTGGGGTCTGTCTGACCCGCGGTGTATGGCCAGGTTCAAGTAGAGTGTTGCACGACGCAACACTTGGTCTAATCCGATTTAAATTCTTTGACAGACATTGCACGAAACTCTCTAAAACAATTTCATGTATCATTTTATAACCCTATATATTTAACACTAGAACTACCGATAGTTAACACGAAGCTATTTCTACAAAAACCAGTCAAAATGACTGGTCTTTTAAAAAAAAAAAGATACGTAATAATAGAATATTTTTATATTTATTGAGTTATTACTTTCTTACGGAAGGAATTCCATAATATGTAGTACATTTTTGGTATTATTAATCCATCTGGGGCCATGATCCCTAAACGAGGGTTGACACATTTATAAAATTGTAGAACCAGTCATTTTGATTGGTGTGGTATTTTTAATGTTAGCATCCAGCGATCTGGCGATCGATCCGGATTTTTCCTGATAACTGATATCATCATATTGAATGATACGCAGTAAACATTTCAAAAACGTGTGGGAAGTTGTACCAAACGAGGAAACTGGTTAATTAGGGTTCGATAAACACATTGCAGGACCCTTTTACACTTTGACAAGTACCAGTAATTTCGATTGGTATCGGTATAAGTAGTTTTGATACAAAATTATTTTCAGTTTGAATACATAAAAAACAAAATAAAATTCATTATGTTATTCTTTTAGTTATCGTTGCGAAAGTCATTACATCATTGCGGAAAAAAGATATAACACGAAGTAGGAATTTTATAATAAAATCGTAAAACCAGTCAATTTGACTGGTGTGGTAGTTCTAGTATTAATCTTTGGAAAAAAAAAAGGACAAGCCACCACTAGTAATATCACAAGGTTAAAGAAAACAACGAGGGGTTTATCGAGGACAGAAAGAGTCATGGGACAAGCCGTGACAACGCGGGAAAACGGGTGTCCGTGCGTGGAAATCCAGTGAAGGCTGTGACGAAATTCTTGGTGTAGGCACTCGTGTTACACGTAGGTGCGAACAAGGCTTTACGTCGTGGCCAACGGCTAATTTGCTGGATTTATGATTTAACACTCGTCCCAAGGGAAAAGATCGCAAATGCAGGCGTATGCGCGCCATTTTCTCGTGCGGAAATAATCTTGGCTACTGCTTGCATGAACGAATGATTACGATGATAATTATCGTTATTAAGAGGAATGACTGTTGACTCAATTATTTTACGATTTTATAAAGCGCATGAATATCGATTCGAACGGCAGTGGTGAATAAAATTTCAGACTTAGAAGCTTTAACGATACATCAAACATTTACATCTTAAACATTACATTTTTAAGATTGACTTTATATGAAGTTCAAATTTTTCCAATATTTTCAGGTTGGGGCTTTGAGACTCAACTTAGAGTTTCAATTTTTGGAAAACCTTGAAGTTCAAGTAAAAAGATTAATAATAACTCCTGTGACACATTTTACTTATTTCCTTGAAAAGACAACTATAGATCTTAACTCGTGGTTAAAATTGTTTCTTTGTAATTAAATTATCTACCTTTAGATTGCAATCTGTACGGTTTGTACATGATTTTTTGTATTCATTGTCTTATAACATAAAATTACTTTAATTCCTGTTTTAACTACCGCATAGAAAGCATAACTCTGCGATTACCCACCATTTCTCAAGTATTTCCAATAATTTGTCGAAGAAATATCTTAAACAAAGTTGGTTAGTTTTCGGTTCCCTGTACATTTGAATATTAAAAATTTCCCCAAAATATCTTTCTGGGTCATCAAAATCATAATATAGTAGGTCGTTAAATTCGTTTCGACCTCAACTACAACATTTGTATATGTGCGCAACTCAAGCTGACCTTTATTGAAAAAAACTTTTTGGAAATTCTTAATATCCAAATATATAGCGGAACGAAAACAGACTAATCTTTTTACAAAACATTTTTTGACAAATTATTGGAAATGCCTGAAAAATGGTAGTTAATCTTAGAGGATGTACCCTGTATATAGATCTCTATTTAATCATATAGAATACAATTTTATAAGCTCGTTAAAAAAATACAAAGCTGATCGGTCCAATCGATGTATAATTTCAAGGAAAACTTTTCATCGTTCCTGCAGAGCGCCAATGCTTCGTCGCGTATTTTCGCTCGTGCCGCTATTATTTTCTGCACGACGTGTTTCATAGCAAAAGAATAGCGGGGAATACCATCAGGCCAAAAAGAGAATAAAACAGAAAATAAAAGAAAAAGAATAAGAAAAGACGACGAGAATACGAAGGGGAGGACAGCATCAGTCGTGGATCCAGATACTTATCGCGTCCGTCCTGGAACCGTGACGCCAACGGATATTCAATGTTACAACTGCAGATTGATCAGCTGGAACATCGAGACGAAACGGCGTGTTTCACTCATGGCGGATCTCCTAGAGAGATGACTGCGATGATGGGTGTTCAACCCGTTGCTTGGGAATATATAATTGGACGTCGCAGAATTTTATAAGGGTGGTGGTCATCAGTGAATGATACCTCTCATAAATATGCATAAATTTCACTCGCTGCAATTATGTTAGGTGCTATGAGATACTAGAAATACGCGAGAGCAGAGCTTATTGATTTCTTTGATGTTTCGAATGATTTTTGTACCTAAGGGTTTGGTGGTATCTGCATGAGGCTTTGAAGTTTATTGTTTCTGATTCTACAGAGTGTTTTATGGAAGGATAGTGGAAACGTTTGATAGTAAAAATAAACGTTTCTTTACAACTTCTAATATAAGCAAACATTTCCTCGCAACTTCCAATTCAAGCAAATACCCTCGAAAATATTTCTTCGCAACAATCTAATCCCTGAAATCTTTCAGTGGCCAAACATATTCGCTCAACGCGGCCATAAAGATGTTAGAAACAAGAAGAACAACCAAAGCATGATCAACAGGGGAAATTTTTCAGCA
This sequence comes from Bombus vancouverensis nearcticus, assembly GCF_051014615.1. Taxonomy (NCBI): domain Eukaryota; kingdom Metazoa; phylum Arthropoda; class Insecta; order Hymenoptera; family Apidae; genus Bombus; species Bombus vancouverensis. The sequence continues at coordinate 8,655,719 of NC_134913.1, read as the reverse complement.
AGCAGAAGTAAAACAAGGCTCGCGCGCGAACGTCGTCATCGTCGACAACTAATCCCTATTACCATATCGAAACAGCTCAACATCCGCATATGTATTCCCTATTATCGTGAAAATTGATGATTTCAGTGTCTCTATGGACTGGCAAGCTATATGGTATAACGAGAGGCATCAATTGAGTGAAACGGGAGGAGTGACGGTGGCACGCAAAGAAGCTGATCGCCTAAAGGCGCCTGGCGCCAAGACAGCTCGCCTCCAGACGCTCCGGACGCCATGCCTCCGGCGCCGTATGAACCGACCACTCACAACTATGCCGACACTTTAGTCGATTTGCACTAACAGCAGATGAATTTTACAAAAGTGTAGGAATTAGAGGCAAATGAATGATTAGGAACGTCATTTGCTATCCTTTTACGAAGGCAGACTATCAATTAACCCATTAAGATTAAAGCAGCGAACGTAATATTAGCGGAGAATGTAAATAAAGTGAGTTACGTGCTCTTTTTTTTTCTTTTTCTTCTTCTTCCTTCTTTTTTTTCTTTTTTTGGGATATAGGAAGTATGTCGGAATAATAGATGCTTTATAGATGATCATTGGGCAGGTAAAATACAAACAACAAATTTTTACTCAAGCTAAAAATATGATATTATTATGATAAATATCTCAATTTTTTTCAAACTTTATAAAATTGACGAATCTTCATAGTAGAAGAAAAAAAGGTACAAACGCTTAGAACTTGATACTCGTAGACATTATTCAAATTTTATAATGTAAATTGACTTTTAAAAAAAACTCATAAATGAAATGTGCTAATGTTATTGGACAGCGGGATTCTTAACCCGCGCTCCACGAACTTCGAAGGGCAACGAAGTCCTCGCACACGCAACTTATTATTGCATCATTCAAACAAAAAATACTTAGAACGTGTATTTATTCATTTACAACGAATCGCATCTCTCCGCAAAGGTTCTTGGCGAGCAGTTGATAAATGTTTTAAATATACATATTTGCACATTAAGGACTTCAATTTTGAGTTGAATTTTGAACGACAAAAGATTATTTAAAAGGGATCCGTGGTAAACAAAAGATTCAGAACCGCTATTGCACGATAAAAGTAAAAGAAGAAGCTGCGATGAAAGAGATATGAAACAAATGGAATTTCTACCAATAATCACAATGTTCAGAAACAGAAATCAATAATCTTAAATTATTACATAAATTAAACGCGATATTAGCCCTCGATCTTGTACGCGAAAATATGAACTTCCATAGATATCCACAGTTCGATCACCACAAATGCTTTAGGTCTTAAACATTTTAAATCAAAGTAAATCGCTACGAAGATCAAGGAAGTATCCAGATATTTTTGGCCGGTAATGTATCATGCGGCTCTGTACACATCGGTCGAAGTGGATAATGCGAGGCGTCCTTGGCGTGGTCTTTTTCACCATGGATAGAGGCGAACGCGATCACGGTCCCCAGAAAGAAGGAGGGCAACGCGTGCACGCGGGCCACGAGGAAAAGAAACGACGAGGAAGAGGCAAACCGTGGTCGTTATGCCCGCTGATCGTATACGCGAGTTAAGTTATCGTAAACTGGTTTGCTTGGGGTTGGGGGAATGGCGCGCGGATTGCGAGGACGATTTAATAAAATGGCGCCAGCCTAGCTGGATATCCGATTACGATATACACAGCGCCGGCATCGGGCTGCTGATAAATTCCGCGAGAAACGGTGGGTCGCGTGTCGATAACCCTGGACACGGCGAGTTAACATGCCCTTCCACGCTACCGCTAATCGTACGAAACCGCTTTCAAAAGTTATCAATAGCACCCCTTCTCTTACAAATCACGAAGCTCGTTGTTCGCTGGTGATGATGTCCTCCGATCGTACTGAGTGATTTTTGGAAATGTTAAGCAGCTACGCAAGCTCACATATGTGTTCGAACTGATTCTTTTCGTGAATATTCTTACATTTAGATACTCTTTATGAATATATCAGTGTATTACACGAAGCACTTTGACATTTCATTAACACCGTTATGAGAGTCGACTGTCATAATTAGGTATATTAGCTCTGATCTCGATAGAAACGAAAAATTCTTGCTTCTATTGGGCATTGATGTGATTAAAACGCGTAGACAGAACTGAGGCCCAAAAATAAAATCTGAATTCAATCCGAAATTTGAAACAATTAAAACCAGTCTGTACCCTCGTTCGCTGTCTTGTAAATATAAATATATGTATATAATAGAATATAATGGTACCGATATCTGGGTAAGCGAATAAAATAAAATTTAGAACATACTAAATTATCGCGGGTATCTGTGGCGATAAGGCTTAATGGTTAAACATCGAAGCAACAAAATAAACCTTCTTCAACTTGAACATGCTCAAACAGGTGACGTTATCATTTGCCTATAGTCGCCATTTAAAACAAGTTGGTAATCCCTAACTTTCGATCAACAGCGTATATCTCGTCTGGACATGCCAAACTGTAGAGGAATAAGAAGAAGAAGCCTCAAAAGAAGAATAAGACGATCCAGAAACAACAACATCACCGACAAGAAAGAACATGGGGTAGGAAAAAGAAGGAAGGCTAGAAAGAGAGGTTTATTCGTCTGCAAATTAGTCACGAAGTCGGCGGATCGGAGTGGCAGTGGTAAAGCGAGGAATAGTGGTGGCGCTGCCACGAACGGTGGTGGCCGCGATGCTGGTGATGGTGAACAGCTCCTGCTGCCAGGCCGAGAGCTCAACGTACGACCTTGGCGAGGCCTTGCGAGGTCGCTGACATGATTCCGTCCTGTCCACGAGCTCGAAAGATCGCTTGGGATTAGGAGAGAAGCAGGGAGAAAGGTACAAGATAGAACGAGAGAGAAGGAAAACGGCTGAAGAAACTACTACCTCTTATCATCCTCCGCGTTCTATCTATGTACACGGCATAGACCTAAATTCATGGTACAATTGAAGTTAGGAAAATTCTACGACTCGGAACAAGGCGAGAATTAAGAAGAACAAAATTCACTTAGAGACGTCATTTTTTAAAAAATCAACTTTGAACATTTGCGACGTGTATTTCACTCGTCTCTGGTTGGATTAACAGAAAATCATGTCACGCGCGAAAATACGTAAGTCGTAAATGTAAAAAGATTAAGAATTATTTATCAAAATCTACGAAGAACTTTTACTGTCAAGAGAAGAAGGAAGAATCACTCGAAGCGTTAATTAATTCGAATTAGTCGATATTTGTTGAACGTATTATCAATAATTCTTGAACGAAATATTTCACAGAAAGTAACAATTGATTCAAAATAATATCAAGTATCCTTGTATCCATTCATAAAAACAAAACATTTTTCGTTTGTTAAGACTTCTCACGGTATTGTACGTATACAACTTCGTTCATAAATGTTAGAACGCCTGTCGATGCTATACAAGTTTCCCATACGATGATGTTCCTCTCTTCCAGCGCAATCACCAAGCTAGGGCTATTTTTCAGCAAAGAGGATACGTAATTTATGTGAATCTAGAGACGTCATGGATCCGAGTGTGCGTGCTCGTTCTTCTCTAACGAGTTCCTTGAAATCCTGTTTACGTGGACGAGCTTCTCGTGTTGAGCAGAGTTCAGAACGTGGATCCTCTACTCGCGAGGACCAAGATTTTTATCGGGTTTTTCTTAAGTGGATCGTAGCATGGGCGAAATGTATCAAACGGACAAAGCTGTTTCTTCTTTGGCGCCATTCTGTTCTGTTTTGTGCGGCTGTCATAGGATAACTGGCGAGGAGAGGTTAGAGATTAGGCCAAGGAAGATGAAAGGGACAGTCTGCCGCGTAACGAAGGAAAAGGAGAGAGTGTATTGCGAAAAAAACGACATTGAGAGCATCCTAAAAGGTAAAGCAAAGAGAAGAAAGACAGAGATCGCTTAATTCTTTTACGAATATGAATACCTACATACATTGAAAAACCACATTGATCAACTCAAAGTTGAGTGATGATGTTACAAACATTATTTTTTGTCATTTTTATCTCAGAATTTATTATTATTTATACCTTCTTCTTTATGAGATAACTCCAAGTTTTAATGAACTTAGACAAAAACAGCACTTTGATGACCAAACACTAATTTGCCTGCCTTAAATATACAAATCCACTTAAGTGAGACGAATAGCGTTACAAAATCACAAACTCAATTATCTTCAACCAGGGTCCGAAACTTACAAAGGTAACCTCGAGATGAACGTCATTCTAAAGTAGAAGAAGAAGCATCGTTTCGCAACGATCGCGACGATAAAAAAGCCAGCAGAAGAGGCAGAGTCGTCTCGTGTGGCGAACAATCTCATTTTGACTTTAATTATATACTTGGGACACGTTTAACGTCGGCCAAAGGAAAAAGGGGTAGAAAAAGGGAAAAGGAAACGATTTTGCATCGACGTCAAACCACGCGAGCACGTCCTCCTCTTCGAGAGTCGTGTCGTCCCTTTCCCTTCACTCGTATCTCGTAATTTTCCTCTTTTAATACGCGCGGATACGCAGCGGGGGCAGGAAGACTCGAGCTTCCTATAATCATGCTTGGAAATGATACTTCGATACATAGTAATGATCGTGCATATTACGTGAAACTAACGAGCTGCTCTATCGACTAACGTCGATGCTTCCGACAATATCGACAACGGTGGAGACGATGCGCGACTCGAGCACTTGCATCATCTACCTATTTTGTGTTAAATGGTCTCGCGAGCTTCCGAGTAATTTTGAAGCGATTCAATGGCGTGAGAGCGTTTTGTCAGCTACAACGATGTGCTGATTTATCTCACATTTTTATTGAATATTTTATTTTAATATTTATACCGGGTATCTTGGAATTTGATTATTTAACGATCGAATATTTTGCATTTAGATATTTTAATAATCGAATACTTCGTAATTAGATATTTGAGTAAGTTTTGCATAAATAAGGCTATGTTATGATCGGCAAATGAGACAATGAAATTTACGATTCGAAATTCCTCAGACATATATTCCCAAACAATGCAAAAAATTCATAATATTACAGTATTCGAGAATTCTAAAATATAGCCAACAAGAGGATCAACTATTGAGAAGAGAACATCGAATTCGATTCTCTTCATTCCTTTCGTCCTTACCGACACTATTCTAAGAAACGACCGAATTATTGCCGACTTAAAGCGTCCAACAGCCAATTGCTCTGCCTTTGCGTCTGTGAGAAACGAACGCTAGTAACTGAAGAAAGCGTGCGTGGCGATGCGTTTTTAATGGGATTCCTCAGCCGCTTTAAAGGGTCGTGTACCACCATTTTTGCATCGTCGACGGAATTTGCTTTTTCTTGTTAGTCTCTGTAGTAGACACTTTTTTATCGCGCATAGCGTGAAAATTATGGTAAAAACATGGAAATTGTGTTATACTCTAGTGCTAATAAAACACTCGTACTGGATAGGTTCTTGAGGTGTTGAACTGGAATCTTTCATGTATGTCGACGTGTGTTTTATGAATATGGTAATTTGATGCACGATTTTCAGATATATACGTAAGTATGTGTAACGAGTCACGGAAATATTTGAACACTTACAACAGAAACCTTTTACACGCATATATAAATTGTGTGTGTTATATAAAACATGTTGAAATTTCATTAGCGCTGTAATGAGATGATTATTACGATTTTACTGGTAAAATTTGGAGCTAATCTGAGAATGTATGTAAAGAGTACAAAACATTCACCGCTAACATAAAATTGTTAAAAAAGTAATACACAGCACGAATAGCTGTCTTAGGCATACAAATGTTAAAGATGATCCCACTGAATATTTAGCCTTATTAATCTAAAGAATAACTATGTGAATATTGTTGTAATTTTGTACATACATACTTGTAATTTCTATACATACTTATACACAAAAACATAGCTTGTAATTTCCATATATGTATACATATATGTATCTTCAGATTTGCTTCGAACATCACTAATATAATCATGAAAAAAAACGAATTTCGCTGAAAAGAAACATGTTTTACCGTATAGATACACGTATTCACCATTCTACACGTCGATCAAAAACCATCGAACAACGGCGGTACAAAGATCTATCGATCACAAGAAATCAATGACGCTCTTTCTAGAATCAGCGTTCACCAACAGGTGACTGATCGAGGGACATTCCTATCCGGACGCGCAGAATTTTCAACAAGAACTTCGTGTTCGTCGAACACGTACATTATTCATTTTAGACGGTGACGAATATCAATAGAAAGAAGAGGACTAAGCCGTGTAGCCGTAATGAGGCTAATAGATCATCACAACGAACAAGTAACATGTCCCAAAAATGACCTCACCTCATTTTATTCGCCACTGCGATGGCCAAAATCTGAATCTACCTAACTTGAAGTTTTCAGAATTTACAGTTTCATTGCACGCATTCCCTAATTAATACGTTCCCTGTCACATATTGAAATCTTTGTACAGAGACTGAATATTTTCTTCATTAAATCTAGTATAAAAGATTTCTTAACGCGGTTCTTGCTTCTCTTCTTATGCTAATACGCTCTATGAGTTACAGAGCCAAATATACCCTATGTCCTACGAGGATACTATATTCGGTCTGTTTTAGACAATAGTTCTCGCTAAGAATAAAAGGGAATAGCGTTAGAAGAAAACTAGCCTTGACTAACTAGTACTTTTGATATATACTTCAACGTGATGAAATATCACTATGTCATATTCAACACGAATAATATCGATGTCCCTTATTATTCATTCGTAGCAATGATAAAAAAATACATCTTATATTATACGTATTATACTTACTGATATTATTAATATTAATATGCATGCAAGTAATATTATTATACCATATATTTATTAATTTTAGTAATTATCGCAGTAATTCACATAGGTGTAAACAAAACATCAAAATTTCATTTAATAAACGCTTATTAGCGAAAAAGTAAGTATGACAAAGGACGCATCCACTGAGACTCTAGACTCTAGTGTAATCTCTTATTCAGCGAGGGATCTTCATCGGTTTCCGCGTTTTAAAAACGTGAAATAAACTATGCCCATGCCCTGAAGCAACCGTAAAATCTACTCGAATACTGTGATCGTTTTCTTGAAGAATAAAGAGCAACTCTGGACAAATAAAGGAGCTACAAATACCTCGCATCTTTGGAATACCTCAGAGTATTTGGAATACCTTGTGGGGCGAACAGCAATAAACGACACGCGCCTGTTCCGATGGTTAGCCGCTCCGTTTGCATTTCACAAGATGGACAAAGGAGAGAGAAGTGGTGACGAACGTGTTAGCACGAGTAGTATATTCTGGTGAGAGCACCGTTCGATTTACTAGAATAAAATTCTAACCAAATATTTAAGTGGATTTTTGCGTGAATTTTTACTATTTCAGAAGATAGACAAAGGAAAAGATAGAAACGTAGTGATGGATATTTGAGCACAAATAATATATTATACCGCGTGCTAGGTTTAATTTAATACAATGTAGCCCATGGTTCATGGCATTTAAGATGCCAAAGATGAAACTACCAGTAGCTCAGCAGACCGTTTAAAATACAAAATCGTTTCACCAGTATCCTGCAATTATTTTGAACGGTGTAATCATAACGATTTGAATTACCATTACCAGTGAGGTTTAACTTCATGGTAGGTTAAATTAAATTGCAGTGATGTTTATGCCATGGTAACGATCCACCAATTACTTCGACCGGCGTAAAGCTTATGCTTTTGATTAACATTCATGCGATATTAATGCTGACGGATATATAATAATTAACTTCACATGATTGTATCTTCAATTAAATTCTGATTATGCTTCAAGCGAGTCAAAATCCAGGTTTACGCGATAAAAGTCACTATCTATTTCGAATTGCGCATAGTCAAGTAACTTTAGAAATTTTCATCAAACAATATAAACTCTTTTAACTTGTTAGGAATTTCAATTTTAACTTATTAACAACGTATCGCTTTCTTACAACAAAGCTTAAACTCAAGGCAAAAGCTTCTTGATTCCTGGGAAGTAAAAGTCACGTTAGTCTGGCCAGCACAAGAATGGTCAAGCGGAAAATGAACAGCTGGGAGGCACAAAGGAATTCGATGAACGTCGCACGAGTAATAAGCCCGTTCTTCGGTCTCGCGCTAGCAATAATCGGCGTTGCTGAATGAATGGAGCTATTACGTTTATCTATCTGCGACAAGACGCGTTGCTCGTACGGGTGGCCGATTACTTACACCGACTATGTGCATTCCTATTGCGCTATGTACACGAGCCTAAGACAATCGATCGATGAGCTTCGACGAAGGTCGCGAAAGAACTTCCCTCATTGTTCTGTACCATCAGTGAAGAACACTGTCGTCTTTAGTTAAAATGTCCTATCTACCATTTCTATCACATATGTAGCATTTCTTCGTTCAAATGAAAATATTCAGTCATTACTTTATAACAGTCTATATAATTATTATAGATAAGCATATAAACAGATAATGTAGAATTAACGTAGCAATTTAATGAATCAAATTCCTACTTTAAATACCATTTCTTTAATTGTATCTATAAAAATTCGTTATTGGATTTGCAATTTAGTTATAATTAAATATAAAACTAATGGAACGAAACATGCAAAAATTGAAATACTTTGTTAAATTCAAATTCCCAAAATCTTCACTTGTACTATTATGATCTTCAACTCTCAACCTAAACGATTCCAAATCCTTGAACAGTAATATATATCACAACTTGTAGCAGCTGTATTATCGTTCCTGTCGTTCTATCGACGCAAATAACACGAGAAATCTCACGAAAGGACAAGAAAAAAACGCAACCAACCTTCGTTTTCTACGTCTTTTTATCCGCATTGCGGCTCCCGTGAAACATCTCGCTCCATCCTAGGCTTTTCTGCACGAGCGAAAACCATGATGACTCTACGTGACCAATCGAAACTATCTCACGCGCGTGGTTTGATTCATTTTTCGTACTTCTATACGCTCAAGGGACAGATATTATGTGCAAAAAAAAAAGAAAGAAAGAGGGAAGGAAGGAACGGCTCAGCCAGCCATGCCATGTCTCGAGTTTGGACTCATAATGGTTTCGTGAAACAATCCGCAGCATCGTCTGCAGCGGATAGCTAGAGAAACAGGGAGAAACAAAGTGTATATAGAAGAGAGACGAAACGATATTTCACTAATTGCACACAAACCACAAATCGAAACGCATCACCGCAGTTGGATAACAATGGTGACAATATAGAGACACTGTTTCAAACGAGACTCCTCGAGAATCGACCGCATCACGTTGGATGATCGTGGTCATCTTTGTGGAAAATTACCCTGTGGTTAATATTATCTTTTGTACTCGAGCGATTTTTTCTCACGCGACATTTGCTTCCATCATTTCTTGCGGCTAACTAAGTGGTTGGTGTGCAGTGCGAACAAGATTTATAGTTGATAGTTGTTGGGTTGCTAGTCGAAGTATCGGTTTTTTTCTAGTTTGAAATAGACGTAAAAAAAAAAAGAAAGATCGAATGGGCATTCTAATTAACGTCTTCGAATGTTACATGCGTCCACTGCGTGGATATGATATTACAAAAAATATTGGCACGCAACCACACACTTCTTGTCCAATGAAACCTTCTTTTTATCAGATTCTACTCTTCATTTTCATAGTATCAAATTCTTAAGGATTTCACCAAATACTATTATTAATCCTCTGAAATTGATTTTTCGTTTAATTAATTATTCATATAACGATATTTCATGGTGAATGCCAAGGCCTAACCATAACCCTTAACAAAGTAGCTTATATTCTTTAGTGTTCTCCCGTTGGCATTATCGCTTGCGATCACGTTGTTCCGATTACCTTATCTATATTAACAGTGGATCGTTAGCGAGAGCCTCGTTAGGATTAATGAAAGCGGCGTCTACAATTTCACGTGCGCCAATTCCACTTGACGAAAAATCCGCGCGATTCATCAATGTCAGATGCGATACAATTAATCTTTTCCATCAAAACGTACGTCGAGACGCGATTCTCCTTCCAATAAGCTCGTCGCTATTGGTCGTGATTAAAATCACCTTTCTTTTTTCTTTCTTTCATGCACCCTTCTCCTCGTTCGATATATGTATAATCGAATTACCGGCTGTATTATTACCTTATGACGACTGAATAATATATTGTCAATTTGTAACAGATAATTTTAGTCCATTCTTAAAAATATTCATGTTAATACATAATACTCCGTGATAAAGATTCCATAAATTTTCGCCTGAAACCCAGAAAACCTACATCCTACAACTACAGACATATAAAGTTACAACACAAAAGCTCTAAATATTTTTTCTTTATGTTTTTTCAACATATTTCTTTAAAAATACACGAAGCGAACTACAATTGAAATTAATAATTTATACGACGAAAATGTAATTAACGTATTGAAAATGTTATTAGATTAAAAGATGAATGTAATTTAAAGTTTAGAGTGCACAACAAATACCGAAAAATTATTAATTATAAAAAATATCCTAAAACTTTGCGTTACAATGTATCTATCATGTAGAAAATATCCAGCAAAATGCACATAAATATAAAATCATCGAATCTCATACCCTTTACACGGCATTCAAAGAAGAACAGGATCGAAAGATCCATCGGTGAATGAGCTTAAGCTCCGAATCCCATGGCCAGGGGCTACAAGGTAGGCTGCATCGCATGAATATGCATGAGTCGATGTCCTGTTCATAACATCACTCTGCCATACATCAATTTACAGAGACCACCAATTTACTTCAGCCACGTACCACGACGGTATGCGCTACGTTACGTATCGACCAGTCCCTGTTATCCTTCCTCTGTCTCTTTTCTCGTGCTTGCACGCGTATTTACATAACGTAAATTTCAGGCACGTGGATATATTTTCGACGTACCATCGCCCACTTTTGCGCGCAATATACTTTATGGCCGTATTTTTGTCGGCCATTGGTAAAGAAACGCAAGCACGAGCAACCTTCCGAAGCAAAATCGTTTCTGGTCGATCAAACCTTGACTAACGATTGGCAGAGACCGATGGGCGGAGGATGAGTTTATTACGCCATTAAACATGAATTGTAATCCTACGACGAATATTATTAGTTCTTTTATTCTCAGTCCCAATTGAGGAGCTTTTCGATAAAAGAATCTAATGGATTATATTAAATATACAGGTGTCTATATAGTACATTTTCTAGTCAAATAATTATCATGAAATTTATTAATTTACGATAGAAAAACACGCTTAGTAGAACATGTTCGTGGCAAATCCATCAGGAAACCAGCATGTTTCGCGTCATTGATAAATCAAATCATGCTACGTATAAGATTTACTGTCACATACTAAATTTACAATTTGAAACGCGAACAACCAACGTTGTCAATGTCGTCGCCAACAGAAAATTCCTAACACGATGTTTCGAAGTATTCTCGTCTAACTTCTTAGAAGGAACGAGTGTCAAAATAAACGCGGTAGGGAACATTTGCATCGAGGATGACCACGAGATTATTACACATGCAGATTACCTGTCCGTTCATCGACCATAGTATAGCTTCTCCTTTTTCCTTTTGCTCGATTCTCTGGATTAAATATTACTAACGCATGCTGATCAACATTACACATTTTTCTCGTATGTCATAATAAAAAGGGGCGACCCTTACGCTCGATCAATTTTTTGCTCCTAATATTTACTATGTCATTATTTCGACAAAATTAAAAAAAGAAACGATGTCCCTCCGATACTTCGAAAACGCATCAGTAGATACTTTCAATTCAATTTTTCTCTTATGTCACACGACCAACGACACCGTCTATTCCGATATCTTTCATCGCCTGCACAATAGAAACAATTACCACGACTCATCGTCGAAGAATCGCGAGAAACAAACACGAAGAAACGCCGGTAGCAAGAGTAGAGGAATCAAAAGGAAAAGAAAGATAGTAGAAGGCACGGAAACAGCGTGGTTTGCCACGCGGATGGAATGCGTCATTAATGCGTCGACCGTGGCACCACGGCGGATCAAGTCCTTATGGCAGGCATTCATAGTTATTATCCACGTGTTCGCGGCAAGTTATATTTTAACGGTCGTAAATGGTCCGACGCGCGAGTCTTCGTAGAGGCTATTTGCCTGCCGGCTATAACTGCTATAAGCGCTCATGCAAATACAAAGGTAAACGCGTGTTTCGACGAGCTCCCGCGGTTTCGCGCGCATCTTGTCACGAGGAAATGTCACTGGATGCGATGCTGTGAGGTAAAGAATGGAATGAGAAGATACGACGAGGGTGGCAAAATAAGTGTGAAAGGACTATAAATAGAGGAAATAACAATAAATTTGGTGGAAATAACTTATTAATCTTTCTGATGATTATCGTTTATAATTCATTAGAATAGCAAAATTTCACCATAAACCATTTATTGTCTATCGTCTATTCACATGTCTTACTACAAGATAAAATATGTAAAACTTCTTTCTTTATCTGTTTCGTGCCCACACCGCATACACCAATTTCGTTAGAACGTGTAATAGAAAATTCTACAGAGAACGACTGTTCGACTCCTCGACTGTTATCGAGACGTTTCCATAGATTTACTACGACTGGTCATAGTAAAAGTAGAAACGAGCTTGCAGACGAGCCAGCGAATCGTCACCGCGTTTTCACTCGATCCTTGTTCGAAGATCGTTTAATTCTAACTGATAGAGCGATAGAAAGAGAGAAACTCGTGTGAAGTAGACGAGAAGCAGGAAAGAAGAATTTACGTTTCGAGTTCTGGGTACTCAAACACGATTATTTTTAACAGAATGAATTACGACTTATTTCGAGACGTGGCGGTTCGTTTATTCTTTCAAGCAATGAGAAGCGGTGGAGAGATAGAACAGGATGAAAGTAGATATTACCAGTCACGACCAGACTTCCGTTCTGACGTCGATGGCTGGAGGATTCTCTTACTCTTTTTCCAGCCTATTCCTCGTCTGTGTCGCTGCTACAGCCCTATTTCGACACAAATATATGTGACGTTTTAGTTACAAAGCACCGCGGTTTCGCCACCATTCAACGTACCGGCTTATTCCGATTTCGGATTCTTAGAAACGTCCAAGGATCAATGAGGTTTGAAGTGCAGTTTTGAATGGCTGTCTGATGGTGTGTTTAGAAAAATAATGTTCAGAAGCAGATACAGATTTTACGGTTGAGAGGATAGCAACGATAAATAGACGACAAATTTTTATGAAAATTCGTAGTTTTATGAAGACAGCTAGGAAACTAGAAACAAAATAAAGACTTGTTTTATGCTCCAAACGTTATATCAAGTTGGAGGATTTATTTTTTATTTTTATACAATATATGGATTAACATACCATAGTAATCATATAATAACCTTCGTGTATAACAAAATTGTAAAGCAACAAATTTCGTGAAGAAATTTCAACGATCTCCTCGATACGACTTTCGGGTGCAGAAAGATTGACACTGTATGATACGCGGCAACTTTTCCAATTTATTTACAATGTACATAAAACAGGCACGTTACAATGTACATAACAGAAGATTGGCATAGTACAGATAGAAACAAGCAGTCATTACCCATTTGGTCATGTTTCGCCGATGATTAATACCTGTTCGATCCCTCGAATGATTATACGTAGCATGTATGCAGTTGCAAGACGTATACGATCGCAATTTAATGGATTAAATGGAAGGTAAATTGGCGTGGAGTTGCTTTGATAATTCGATGTGGTAAACGCAACACAATTTCGCGGTTGTATCATTTCCTACGGTTTTGCGTGTCAATGACTATTTATCGTTGCTTTTCGCGGCAACTCGTTCACAGATTAAGAAGCCGATATACATATGGAAATATTTTATCGACAAAAAGTTGTAGATCAATTTAAAGCGCTAGAAGAAAGCCTATGTTTAGATGAATAATATTTGCTCTCCTTTAAATCTCGCGTTCCTTGCTTGAAAGCCTTTATGATATTTTCATATTTTTGTCAAATTTAGGGTACAAAAAGCTTTATATTTGAATATATCAAAAAATTTAGTTAAACTTGGTGATAAAAGAAACGAGATGTAACTAGTAATAATAGAGATAAACACTTGCAGCGATAATGTTGTGAAATTGTAACCGAAAGATTTATAACCCACAGCTTGTGATTTGTCAATAATCATTAATATTATTAACTAATAGATTACAATAGAAAAGGTTGTCTATAATCTATAAGCTGACCGTCTATAATAAACATCCAAAGATTAGTAAAAATACAGAGTAATTTTTAAATCCACTCCGGAAAAGTAAAACTATTAAAATTGCTCCTTTGTCACGTATTAATAGAAACAAATCGCAATAACAAAATAACCAGAAGACGCCTTGACATTTCGTAAAACGTGCCTTAGAAACCGCGTAACGAGCGTTTATAAAACGACTGTCGGAAACTTGGCGATCTAACCTTAACGATGACCCAAATGACCTGGGTTAATCTTGAAAAGCCGACGGTTACTAAACGTAACACGTAATTGCGGAGCGTGCAGCCTCCGCAAAAGGAGCGTTCTCGTGAACTGAGAAAATTGTGATATCATTATTCCATATGCGCACCAACGAGACGAACGTGTACCTTGATTGTCCAACGACACGTGCGATTTACGCGATTAAGATGTTCAATAAGGGGGTTGTTAATGTAGTTCGCGAGTCAATTGACCAAACATAAGAAGTGCAACTAGAGATTACAGGGTTGACGAATATTTTATAAAAAAAATATTGAAATACTCGTTGAATACTCATAGAACACGGCCAACTATACAGGAACAGTACAACAACTGTAGAACAAATTTTATTTCGAATTGTTAAAGAGACTTTAAGGGAGAACTTTACGAGTGAAGAGCATTTTTTATAAATGAAATAATTATGCTCTAAACCTAGAGAATCCTTAGAGGGAAGTAAAATAAAATAGTAGTTTCAATGGGTGAAATTCAACCTCAAAGTTAGAAATTTACAAAAAAAAAGTATAGTAGAAAACAATTCGTAAAATTCACAGTATCGTCAAACCCTACTTAATTCTTAAATTAATACAAAATTGTTGAAAAATTGTTGAATATACATTCCGCGGATCGAATCAACTTCTTACACAACAATCAAAAATGAACGGAACGAATAGGAAACATCGAAAACTTCATACGTACTTATCCACGCTAATCTATCTTACGGTAACATTCAATTCCGAGGCAATGAAGACTACGCGATGCCGTGTAGGCCGGCGATGGGAACGATTGCTGCCGGTTATTGGCTTCCTAAACACGTCAAGACTAATGATTTACCCGTCTTCGCGGCGGCGGCGGCGGCATCGAAGATCGCTATTTGCACGATATTTCCTGTAATAACTGCCGTGTTCTTCCGCAAAGCGTGCACCAAGGGAGAAAACGGTGCATCAACTCGTTACTAGCAACACTAATGAGTCGTTTAGCGAGCATAAACGTTGCCGGGCCGTGGTCACGTGTTTTCTTCGGATCCTAGGGAACGCGTGAACCAAGAATGCTGGTCTAAGTGCTCGATGGAAATGATCAAAGACGAGTTTTGGAATTTCTTCGTACATGTGACACATACAACAAAGATTTTCCTTGTACAGGTGGTCGTGAGCATGAAAATAATTTCGTGGCTCGCGTCGAAACGCTCAGATTCATGTCCGATCCAAAAGATAACCAAATGACCCGGAGTATCGCCGGTCTTGCGTAAAGCTGGCAGGAATAATGATAGCTCCCCCGTGGCCGTGCACTAGCTTATTATTACACTGGTATCGCGCGCTGCCTTCGGCGCGGAGTTCCTTCTTCACGCATACATGGATACCAAGTAGCGTAAATCGTAGTATCAATAGGATAGGAAAGATTCTACGGTTCAAAATGAGATAAAAGTGAAGAAGAAAGAAATTGCGAAAGAAACTTCGTTATCGGGCAAAAATGCATTTGTAAATCATACGAATAATGGGTTAATTTGAAGATTTGGTGAGGAAAATTTAGAAAAATTTCAAAATAATCACATAGATATGAATCGTTCCTTTTGATAGTTTTTGTAATCTTTACGAGATATCTTCCGATCTTTTCGTATTCTTCATCAAAGTATTCCCTCAAATAGCTTTTGTAACTCTTAGAGTATGCAATGTTTTGTGACTCTTTAGACTACTCAACCTTTAGCCGCTAAAAGAATTTTATAAAAATTGGAATAAACGATAACGGATCGATTACATTTAGTGAACCAAAGCAGTGAAGAAAATTTAATACACTGTTAACTGCTTTCATATTTTAATTTACAGTCCACCCTGTATACTACAGCGTCCAGACGCGTCGAAGCAATAGGAGAAGAAGAAGAAGAAGAAGCTAGCTTTTGCTAGTATCTCTGCGTATCTCTCTTTTCTCTCTCTCTCTCTCCCTCTCTCTCTCTCTTTTTCTCTCCCTCAATACTGTTCGTTCACCCGACCTTCGCAAGGTCACCGAGCTAGGATGAAAAAAGGAAAGCTGTAGGGAGGAAGAGGGAAGAGCAGAGGAGAGAGGTTTCGCGGAGGAAGAGGAAAAGGTAGGGTCTAATCAACGCCCAGAGTCATGCTCCAGAGAACACTGCAGGAAGGAAAGGCGGAAAGAGGAAGGGAGAGAGGGACAGGTTGCACTGAGGAAAAAACGAGCAGAGAAGAGATCGGAGGTGTAACGTTGGTGAAGAAGAAGCGGTGGATGAGGTGCGAGGTCGATGAAGAAGAAGTAGTGTTAAATGAGGAAATAGAATCGCTTTAGGTAACAAAAGCTAGAGGATACGGGGTGGAAGATGTTGACAAAATTCTGAAGAGTTAATAAATTTTATAATATTATTACATTATAATCTCGTGTCAATGAATACACGTATCAATTTTGATTGTCAAAATCAATTAATACCACACTCGAATACTGTCTTCGTTACTAAACTTGAAACCCTAACATCTACAAAAACGATACCGTTACAACTTTGAACCTTGCGACCGTAAAATTCAGTCGTGAAAACTAAACAAAATCTTAGTTGATAACCAATTAACCATTTCATCTAATTGAATTCACTTATCTGAATATGAATTCCTATTGTGTGAACGAAAAGTAATAAATATCGAGGAAAATTGGTGAATGAATTGCCATCATATAGACTTCAGTTAGATGCGAAACATCTGCTCTCTAGCGAGTTCTAATGATACAGATAAAGTTCTACTATAGCGTAGAAAGGGATCCACCAATATCAATCATCGTCAGCCAAATGATACTCTTAATTTAATCTTCCAACAACACCATCCTAACCAATAGTAAAATACTAAAAATAGCTTGCAACTATACGAATTTCATACAAAGAGGAACCCATTCGATCTCGTTACTTTATTGTCGCGTCGGGGTTCGGCGCGAAGAGTACACTCGGTCGGTGCAACAAGCGCAGTATCCGGTGGAACCCGTTTTCGTCGATCCTCCGCGTATCGAGAACCCTTCGACCTCCTCCCCTTTCCTCCTTCATCGTGTTCCTCTTGCTGTAACCATGCTGCTGCGTGTCGCGCGATACCGAGTTAAAAATAACACCTTGCCGGATATTTATAGCGACAGAGGAGAGAGAGGAAGGGAAACGTTTGAAAAACAACAGGTACAACCAAGAAGAGAGTAGTAGGAGCATCGAACAGATCGGAGGCGATATCTGTCGCACGAACGGAGCGTAAACGATATGAAGCAAGATGAGGATCGAGTGAAACCAAGAGAAAAGAGGATAGAACAGAAAGGGATGACAGGAGGGGAGGAATAACGAGAGACATGGCTGCGAATGTGTGCAACCTATAACCGCGACAAACAGCTATGGAAATAGGAGAACGGAAAGTGGTCTACGAGTCGACGATGATCTGGAAGGAGTCCAGAATTGAAAACATCTTTACGTTGACTTTTTGCAAAATAAATCTGGTTTCTATGATATACTACGATTTTATTGCAAATTATTTAGGAAAACGCAGGTACTGACAAGAACATACAGTTGATTCGAAAATCAGACAAGCAGATAGATTTTCAACTAGTTTCATTAAAAATTTCCTAATTTTGTCTTCGTAGCATTATCATGCGAGTTATCAGTTCACAGGAAAACATCCACAAAAATTGTATTTTGTCCACAGAATGCTGCTTTTAGATCACTGCGATGTCGCGGACTGCACGGGGGTAGTTCATGTGGAGCGATACAACGCGTTAGACGAACGTTGAAGGGAGAAAAAGGCGAAGGGGGACGAAAGGGCGAACGAACGAACGTGGCAAGAGGGAAAGGAAAAAGGAAACGGAAAAGGAAAGAAAGAGAAACGGGTGCAATGCGCCTGGAGCAAGGTGGCCTTGACGTGGGCCGACCGGCGAGGGCAAGGACGACTGCCCTAGGGAGATTCTCCTCTTTTTATTCCTTCCACCTTGACTGGCCGCCAGCATCATCCTCGCGACGAGGACTTCCATGCCTGCAACCGCGCCCATCCGTAAGTCGCATATATGTATAACGACAAATGTCCCTATTACAATCGCGGAACGAGCGCCAGGATATCGGAGCCGGTCGTTTCTCGATACGGTGATGTTACATTCGTTCTACGGTCCTTTAGTATAATATAGTAAAGTAAGTCACTTAAGTGGCTTAAGTTCGAGTCACTTGCATTTCGAGATCTTAAAATTCAATCTTGAACTTTGAGCGGGATGATCAAGCTTTTTATACATTATGAGACGTCACTAGCTTTTAAGATAATAGCGAAAAAAATGAGACAAGATGGGTGCAAGAAGAAATGATATCAAAAAGGAGAAAATGATTCCAACAAGCCTGTCGCTGGTATGGTATGGTACATTACGTAAAGAAACAATGACTTAAACATCGATATGATAAGCCTGTCACAATCATCAAACTGCAGTAACCTAAAACAACCTTATGAAAAACTACACCGATACTTCGATGAAATAATAACCAAAAAATCAACGTAATCCAACTATTATAAGGGAAAAAAGCTTAAAAACCTATCATAACTATCCAACTCCACTAACCTTAAATAACCTTCGATACATCGAAATGGCACGTCGACGCGACGCACCGATCGTATTGAGATGCATGGTTCTTGCTCGCTCGTAGACGGTTAGCAAGTTATCTTGGAAAACACAGGCAGCGGAGACAATCGATATCTTCAGTGGATCGGTATCTTCTTTGCAGCGGAGGCCTTTTGTCTAGCGGAATGGCTGGCCCTTTTCCTCTTCTTGTTCTACACCCCGTTGCCATGCTCCGTCCTTCTTCCAACGAGACAACGAAATCGTCCCTGAGAGTTGCCCGGCTCCAGAAGTCGTTGGAATAATTCATGACGTCGCGATCTCGCGCACGAGAATAGTTTATCGCGAGGGCGGCTCAAGGGAGGATGAACAGGGGTTGAGAGGCCTGATCGGAAATCGCTTCACGTACCGATAAAATGCGGGCCCTTACGACTTTTCTCCTGGGAATGGAGGGCAAAGAGAAATGAGGGAACTGATAACCAGTGTTTCGTCATTTTTT
Organism: Bombus vancouverensis nearcticus; assembly: GCF_051014615.1. NCBI lineage: Eukaryota > Metazoa > Arthropoda > Insecta > Hymenoptera > Apidae > Bombus > Bombus vancouverensis. Next base: position 8,636,147 of record NC_134913.1, on the reverse strand, counting down.
CGACGGAAGGCAGAAATATTTGATGCGCGAGGCTGGGACACTTGAAGAGATCCATAATGCTCTACATCACTGATTTCTTAGATTTTAAGGTATAGCGATATTTGATTTTAATCTTTTAGAGGCAAATGAGTATGTGATTATAAGCTTGAGTTCAACTTGATCACTCGATTGGAAATAGTTTAATTTGGAATTGTAGAATTTGTGATTAAATGAAGTAATTTGTTCGATAATTGGATGTTGTGTAATTACATTGGAATCTTCTTTGAGGACCTTTGCTTGTACTGATATGATGCACTGATTATTGATAACCTGAGATAATTTATGCACTTGTTTATTTATGCACATAACATGCAAAAATATTTTAAATATTCAAAATAGTTACAGTATAATCCATATAATATTAACACCTCCAAATTTCCCATAAGCGCGTAAACATCCGCAATCTAAATAGTTACGAGCCTTTCATTTAAGAATTAAAAATAAATTCTAAGCGGCCAAAACCCATTTCATTAGCATTTGTACCAAACGACTAACGAATCGATAAAGATACCGTAGCTCATTCGTCGATAGGAGGAGCGTTCAGATGTTGCACCATCCGATTCGAATGATTACAAGTATGCCGGTATAAATTAGCAAAGGAGTGATCCATATTAATCGGCAGCAACGCATACGAACGTGCTGACAGCCGGCACGATATCGCCGTTCGAAATGATTTGTCGATGATGCACCGTCTGTGGATGCGTGGCGGGACCCTTGTCGTAACATTCGGTGTATACGAACGAGGAAATCGTAAAACGAAGATGTAGCTGCACTGAGAGCACCGCCGACACGGGTCGGTTCTGCATGTCCGGTAACGACGCGATAAATAACTAAGGACCGTCGATTGCTTGTCGATTTTAATGCGCGTACACGCGATAAATATCGCATCGCTGCTGGTACATATCTACATTTGCACAAACGATAAATTCCGCGCAGTGAGCGGATGCCTATTCGCTCTAATCACCGATTCATGAACCGTGTTTTGGATTAAACGATCGTCCATGAGTATCGCTGAACACAGATTTATCGATCAGACGTTAGATTTATCGATTTATTAAGTGCAGGGAGGAACATTGTATTTCTATAAAAAAGATTTGCCTTTCTTTTTAACCTTTTAACTTTGCCATGGTTCCCGAATTTTTATGCTTGAATCCTATAATTGTAATGGATCGTTTCTGTGATTGAATTACGATTAAATGTGAAATTGGAAAAGTCGATTCGGCATCTTGCATGCATTAATTTCGCTGTTTGCAATGCGTTATAGTAAGTAATTGAAGGCGCACGAAAGGAGAACAATGGTCGTTCGACTGAAATGATGAACACGAAGAGGCGTGAAATAAACACGAACGCAGTGTTCGCAGAGGATTTAGTATAATAACAAATAAATAAGCCGACCAAAAGGTCGAAGTCAATAAAAACCAACTAAAAATCAACTACTTTTTCGGACACACTGTAAATTCACAGTCAACTAATATTCGTGCTAACTGACTTTTTCAAATTGGATATCTTATCTATACCAAATCTATACCTTACTTTCCTCTTCCGATACAATTGAGATATTGGAACTCTCAGTATCGAAATATGGAATTTATCGCTGCAACAAATTGCTCGGCTCCGATGGAACATTCCACCTTACATAATCTTCCATCGAGGTATTAAAAGGTTAATCTTTCAATTTTCTAAATCCGGTTCGAGCACCTTCGGAAACCTGTCAAGAAGAAAAGGAACGCTTCCTCGTCGGTTCGTGTAGCCGTGCGTCGAAAAGCAAATCCTGATGTTTGCCGGAGAGAAGCGCAACGGAGCGTAGAGAAACGCGAGGTGAAGCGCGAGAGTACAGCTCGAGGTGCATCACGAGTCGGCAAATAAGCTTTATGCGAGACGACTCGGGGCCGGCTTCGATAAAAGTAGCGGTCCCGCGTGAACCAACGAAAGCGAGAACGAAATATCCTTGCTGACATATTGACACAAGGGAGTCGTAATTCGCGCCTTGCGGACAAACAGAGGGCTGTGCCCGTTGGTCGGCTGTGAAAAGAGCCCTGCACGCCTCAAGGGCGATTTCGTTTCGCCTGCAACGGAGTGCGAACAGCCGGCGCAAATATTCGCCAGCTGACAGAAGAGGAGCCGTGAAACCGGACGTACGGATACTTCGACGTTCGAACATCGCTTCTTTTCCTTTTTGATACTCCGGCTTTATACAGAGCGTTCGGTAACCGCTGGTACAACGGTGCAAAGGGTGACTCTTCATGAAAGAACAAGTCGAAAATAAATAAGTCGTAGAGTAAAGTTTTTGTGCATGAATGCAAAATGGAATTAATGTATTAAATCTTAGAAAAATGTTATTACGATGGGCGATAGGATTTGGAACATGAATGATATGACGTGCCCTAAAATTAAACAATTTCTATGAATCACGATCCAATGATATCAATCGAGGGTTGAAACTAATTTAACATCTGTATAACACTTCCTTTATCAGAAATGATCCGACTACAAATTTCTACAAGACAACCGCAAGAACGAACAACCGAACTCTACTCGAATCTAGCGTCTGTTACTGCGGCTCTAGACATGCTTAACAACGATGAACGCGAAAGAAACTCCCGGTAGAATCTCCGGGAAATAGGCAGGTACTAACGAACGATCAAGGGTTACGCACAGGCCGCTAATTATGCTGTGGCAATTAAAAAACTGCTATCTTGCCGGCGGCCGGGCTAGCAGCACGGTTATCGCGCGTTACAAGCGGTACAAGCGTGTACGAGCGTCTTGTTAAAGCGTTGTATACGTTACTAATTAGAAGTAATTACTATGCGTGATATACGTTGGCCCTTGGATTGGCCGAGAAACCAAAGGAACAGAGATAGCGAGAGAGAAAGAGAAAACCCTGTTGGCGTGTGTTTGTCGTTAAGTAGCCGTGTAAAAGGATTATAAGCTCGCGATTGCGTATCAACGATAATGAGACCGTAACAGGGACGTTTAGATAAAATGGAATCTCGAAAAAGTGTTAGGCTAAGTGAAAACACGACGACATTATATGTACAAAAAAATTGATCAAGGGTTAATTAACTTCTCTCCCTGATTTTAATGGAGAGCTCGAAAGCTCGGCGAATAATTAGGGGAACACGATACAGTCGACGGTGAATACGATATCGGGGCAGAAATAACGAAGTTATACGAGTAAGTTAACGACGATTGCCGCAAGTTAGATTAATTAATGTAACGGGTAAACGATATATCGAACCGATCGTGTATACGGAACTTTGTCGGTGAGGCAAAGTTGCCAAATACACACTGGTATCAACTATTAGTTTCTGTTGGACGTGAGTTAATATTGAAAATTGACGCTTGATGTTTCAGGCCCTGTTATGTGTTTAATGCTGTTTGGATTGTATTTAACTTTCCTTTTCGAGAAGAAATTATTTTATTACAATTCTCGGTAACAGACCAACCTAGGATTATTAATGTTTTTCGTGTGAGAAAGTATAAAGCTGCATTGCATGCAAGAAAGATTCCCAAGCACTGTCAGAAAAATTATTTAATGCGAGATTACGTGTAATCGACGCGTTCTATTAATTTATGATTTTTCACAGGTTCTTAGACAATTCTGACGCCTTCCATGTGCAACCGGAAGTAACTGTGGAATAATCGATTAATTAGTGTTTGAATAAATCGTGTTTCTTACATTGAACGTTCAATTTTACTGGATTTCATATGCAGATAAGGATAGAATTTCTTTTGTGAAGAATATTTATTGTTCAATATTGAAGAGAAAGATGAAAATGAAAGATGAATCGAAATGAATGGTTGGAATTTATGCGGGTATACAAGAACAGGAAGGAATGAAGAGATATTTCTTTCAGGAACAATGAAAATGTATTTTACATGGTAATACCTCTACTAAATGATAATTCGTACGTTCTTCATGAATTATAAATAATTCTTTCGAGAACAATGAATTATTGTTAATACCAGTAATAATACGAGTAATTTTATGTTTCTCGTAGAACCTTCGCTTCTTGGTATTTGTTATTATTCACCGATACTACGAATCAATGTTGATAATTAAAGACAGGTTTGTCTTACATCCAATTATCAAAAAGTAGGCTAGCGCCGTTTTAAAGTACATGGACTTTTATCATCCATTCTACATCTGCATCTTTCAAATTTTAATTTAATCCATTCATTCGCATGCATACAATCAACGTATCATAAAATACATAAATCTACAAGCAGCCGTGCATCCTGTAGGATGTACTGTGTAAATTCTACACCCTCAACACTCGTAAAGTTTCTTCACAGTTTCCTCCCACAATTCGTTCTCGCAACTTTCCTTTCTCTCCATGAGACCACCATCAATTACACGCTAGCGAAATTGAATCCGAAGTTAACAGGCGTCCCCTCTCGCGCGTCCTTCGATTCGGGATGAAAATCCGCGCGCGACGAGAAACGTGTTAAAGCGGCGGCGCCAGGTCGCGAAGGTCATTTCGTATCAGAATGTACAAAATTGTTGCAGTTTCATCCGCGCACCGTTCAATCTCGGCAATCCGCGCGTGGTGTATATTACAAGCCGCACCTCCGACAGATATACCATCCCCTCGTCCTCGTCACTCCCACTCTGGACCATGACCGGTCGCAGCATTAAAATAATTTAATTTAATACCCGGCAATTCCGCTTATTACCATTGCAACATCAATTTTAATAATAGCCCTCTCCTCGCGCTGAGATTCTATCCCGACACCCTCTCGCTAGGTTCCTCTCTCTCTCTCTCTCTCTCTCTCTCCTCTCTTCTCTGTTCGTCGTATACATTTCCTACAGTGGCTGCAAGACAACGCGGCAAGTAATGTTGGGATTGATACCCCATCGATAATTACCAATTTACGAATTTAATGTTATTTGTATCAAACGTTTTGAAATTTAGTTCTGAAATTTGCTATAGTTTTCTGCAAAAAATCTGGACGCGTATGACAGTACGAATTTCTACAGAATTAAAGATTGTACCATAAAAAGAGTTTTAATGCGTCTGATCTTGGTTCTTCTTAATATCTTCTTCTCGCTACATTGTCGAAGATTATCCATTTTTTTATCTCCTATATAACAAATTTTTTGGGTCCTCTTTAAATCGTAAGTTCGTTTACGCTTTCATTAACATGTACTTGACAAACTTTTTCTTGATGTTTGCTCGAAAATACAATTTGTCGACGACTATTATTGGAAAAAAAAGTTTTACTGTAAAAGTTCAACATTACTTTGTATTCAACTCAATACTTAGATATCAAACTGTTTAAATATCATCAATGTGTATCATACTCTTACATCCTTAGTTGTATCAGTAATTAAGCTTCCCACGCTTCTCACTGAGATTACTAATTCATTCACCTTGAGTGACGTTCGACATTACATTTTGTCATAGAGCTTATAACATTCGTAACGCGTTACACGCTTTTTGTCGTGTAAATTGATCGCCTTCCGCGCTTCTCGCGACGATCCCGTATCGTTCCACTATCTGACTTGATCAGCTTGATCGTGGTAATACGGGATTAATTTCTTATGAATTAATGTTCAGTGGTTTTTGCTAATGTTTTTTGCAGTGCAGACGTATGCACACGAAGATGACAGTTCTGAGTAAAAGTACTGCGAATAAACGGAGCAGCCAGTATGTTAATGAGACTTAACGGTGACGATCGTGATGTTCGCCGGTATTTTTATGAAGAACTTTGTATTAAGTTGATGTTCATTTTGGTAGATTTGTGAGAGATAATTAATAATAACTTAATACGAACAATTATCAGTTATCATTTTTAGAATAATAGAATTTTGTTCCTTATGTAGCGTTTGATTTCTTTTCATTCTTATTTGATTGATATTGACGAATTATTGTGATAGTGATGAGTAAAAATTAATATACTTCTACGTTTTTTGTATATCTTGCTTTAGTTTCAATTTAGAGAAGGCCCTTAAAAATATTAGCATCGAATTAAAACGAGCAATCGTATTTTCCTTAAACTTAAGAAATTTTCTAACCATGGAAAAGCACAATACAACAAAAATACCAATAATCCCAATAATTTCAGAATAATTTATTAATTTCACAATAATTTCAGTAACATTTGACACATCCTATACATCAAACTATAATGCCAGAAAAAAAAGAAATATGAAAGGACTAACGAATCCAACTAAACGTACACGTGACCAGGGTTACCCACTGATTCTTCACGGCACATTAAGCGACGAGAATACCGTCATGGAAAAGCGAGTCGCGTTTATTTTCTACTTCGAGGTCCGATGTCAGCCGCGACGGATTTTTTCCCTGTCAGGGACAGCGCCGGCGAACGCCTTAGCCGGAAATGGAGCAAAAGCCGTTCATTAAGGCCGGTCAGTGAGTTTCCTGGGACCGACGATATCGACTGGACGAGCAGGAACGCTAAATTACGCGATGCTCGGGACTCTAGAGCGAGACAAGCGCGGAGAGAAGAGAAAGAGGTACCGAGCAGAGAACCAGATACCGGACGCGCATTTATATCGGTGCATTAAGGCTGTGCATCGCGATGTGCGCCGCCGTGTCCTCCCCATGGTACGCCAATTGCACGACGATTACGCGAGTACCAACAGCCGTACATAAATCGACGAACGCTCTTGAAAAATCGCCCGGCTGCCTTAGATGGCCGGAAAGAATGGTGACCATACGCTTCGTTCGCGCCGCTTCTTTATCGGCCGTGCACTAACCCAGACCGAATAAATTCTTGCACGGACGTCCCACTATATTTTTTTACGTTGAATATTAACCCTTTTAGCAAAGTATTGCAGAAGGTCGAGAGTGTTTACGATGCTTCTAAAACGGAGGAAGATCATGGAAGAGAGAACGTAGGTTTGAGGGTGATACTCGCTGTGGACGTCGAATGATGTAAAATTTAGAAAGATATGCCATAATTAGACAAATTCTTATGTACCTATATAATTAAATAAATTGGAACCTAAATATGTACATTATAACTAACATATACTTTGGAAATTTTATATACGTCTGTGTGTTATATGCATTTCTACACTTTTAAATTTCCCATAGATGCACGAACATTCGCAGTGTAGTCATAATCTTTTGTGCAAGAGGTTTGAGATTAATAACAGATTTCTCTAAGTTGCGTATGTAACACAAGTCTCGTATAAAAAAAACATTTTAGAGAATTTACAACACCGTTGGGCTTTGTTTTAAATAATGAATAAACTTCGTCGTGTTAATGACGGGGCATTAATGAATGTAATCTATGCACACATTCCTTGAATTACGCGCATCTAACTTGTCACCTATCTTGGACTATGTTTCATTTACCATTTATGCTTGCTATTAAGGCAACTACAAATTAAGTTGAATCTTCATTTAAAAACATAACTTCAGTTTCCAGTCCAAGTCTAAGATAAATAGTTCACGTCGAAATTTATATGTTAGCTATTAGCGAAACGGTTAAATGATACAGCAAAAACAGGATTTAATTAAATAGCAGATATTTATAATCATAAACATGACGATGAAGAAAGGATACTTTGTTTTGTGAGACTGTAACAAATTATTACTATAATTCACTGAGAATGCAGAATTTACAAATTTATAGATAGACTACAGATTTCTACGTGTTTATGGTAAATTTGAGGCTACAAAACTGCAAAGAATATACATAATAACCCTTTGCACTCGGGACCTTTTTCGCGCGGCGCACCAGCAACTCGAGACGTTTCGTAGCCTTTTTGACGCATTTCTTATCAATAACTTAAAATCATTACACACACAAATTAATGTATAAAATTTTTATATTTTAACATTTTATATATCTTTACACCTTTATAAACATAATTTCTTAAATATTAGTCTCTGTAATTTTTCTGTGTATGATATTTCATGTAACAATTCCCAAGATGCATACCCGGCTTATCGGGGCAAGTATTACAATAATATGTCGTTTGATGCCCTTTTCCGGTTTTATTTCTCTGAGAATAAACTTTTCAGTCCTTCGTAACTCCTGTTAGAATTTTGTGTAACTTTCCATTCAAAGGGATATGTTCGGAATCTGAGGTTGAAGTCGAGGCTCGATCGCGTGGCTGGCGAAAATCCCCAGTCAATTGGTGGACTAATGTTTTCAAATATCGCAAGTTATTAAGCATCTGTTCGCTTCTCTGCTGTTTAGTAGCTTTTTATAAAATATATGAATTTATTGAACAAATGTCTAAACCCCAAAAAAACAGTTTACGCCACCATTTTAGCGATTTTCTTAAGAAACAGTACGTGGAGGCACACTGATCTGCACGATCGACACCGCCCATATGTTTGATATAATTTATTACTATTCACGTTAGGTTTCTTGACGGTCACTTCTACTCCACCTCGTAAAATTCGCTTCACAGACATCATTCCTGCATTGTTCCAGTTAGTCAAGCATGTGACAACCCTCTTCTCCTTTCATGCTAAAACTAATGTACTTCTTTCTCGGTATGCTACTGTTGATTTTTTTCCGCATTTTGTTCTTTTTATTTGTTCTGGTATATGCTTTCTGTTCGTTAAAATAGTTCCTGTGAGGTGGCATTTCAATTTTAATAATTCTTCAGCCAAGATGTAGCAAACCAAGTAGTGAGCGAGACTCACCTCTCGAGTTGCGGCATCACGCAACATGGTGAGGGAGACTCACCTCTCGAGTGAAAAGGGATAATATGTAAAATATCTAAAATATAATACTCTTTACAACGTTTAGTAGATAAATCAATTCCCTATCTAACTTCCATTTTTTTAATTATATCCATAGAAATATGAATTCGTATTATATTCGTAGTCTGCCGATAAGATAGGAGAATAACCTTTACAGAAACTTTGTTAAAAAACCACAACCTCTTTCAGTTAAGTAATCAAATACATAATTTCTTCCACTAAATTCTACTAACAAAATAAAAATTCGTGCTTCTCTCAAACATTCTAACTAAGAGTTAAAAAATAAAAAGAAGGAACGATAAAGGATCAAACACTAGAAACCTGCAGCAAATTTCTCTGAGCAACACCGTAGAATAAGTTCTACGGCGTAGAGCCTAAACCCGAAGCTCCACTGACACACAAATCTCTCATGGAGGGCATCCCTCTATTTCCCTGGAGCAGCGAAGACCTTCCCACGTCCATCGAAAAGCGGCCATCTTGACAGGTACGTTTCGACTGAAACATTGATTTCGCAGACGCGACCAAACCCACGTCTTCGCAGGAAAACAGAAGGAGAGAGAATAAGAACATTCTTACGCGCCTTTCACCGACCAGCAAGAAACGCTCTCTCGGTTATATCCGTGAGCTCGTAGGTACACGAGGGCTTACAGCCAGCCACTCGGCGTGCCTACATAAATTTACTGGCACTGTCTGTACGTGTTAGCATTATTACGTGTGTCGAGGGAATACCGATCCGGCTCGACTCTTTTTTCCGCGCGCAGGTCGCGGCGAAACGTGGCGACGCGTCGAACCTTCCCGTGGACGGATAGTAGCTGAATCGCGTTACAGAAATTACCAATTATCTATAACATGCAATTTGTGCCTGCCCCGCTCACCCTGCTATCGTATTAATCCCCCCGCCTCTCTGAAACCCTGTGCATCCTTAATATACACGCGAGAAATCCACCGAGCATCGATAAGTCATAAATAGATAGGCACGAGCTGCTTTCCCTCGTTTCCGAGTGTAAAGTTTCCTTTTAAAGCTATGAGAACACTTACAGAAAATTAATCAAATCTGAAAAATCATCAGGAAATTCTCGTTCTTGGTGTATCTCTGTCTGCTTTTCTTTTCGGATTATTTTATGCTGTTAACTTCGTACTTGCGTTTGTTTGCTTATCTATACAAAATACAGTTATCTGCGTGAGTCAATAAAAACTATTACGTAAAATAACTCGTTCCCTGGAGGAAATTGCACCAAATAAAAGACTAGAAGAATAAGAACTAGAGAAATAACAGTGTTATAAATAATGAAAATAAGGATTAAGGCGTTAAGGGAAAATATTATTGTTGTATTGGATAGAGATTATGTACGGTTGCAAGACTGATAGCTGGAAGCCATTCAAAGCCGAAAAGCAAGAATTAAATAAATAATAAAAATGATAAAAACTCGTTATCTATTGTATCAAAAAATGTTCTATATGTATTAAGTTGTATTTGAAGACACTTATTCGACGTATGCAATTTGATTTGTTTACGTGTCATATTATTAATTTAGATATCAAAGTAGTGTTGTTACCTTGAGCTGTTTCAGGATTAATGTATCTTTGTTAATATCGCGTTGTAGCTGATGAAAAAGCAAATTCACCTGTATTTCATTCTGCAATAAGGTAACTTCTATTTGATCTTAGGTCTCAAAATCAGACAAAATATTAAGCCTAATTATATCACTTACTTTTAGTGATATTGTTCGGAATTTTCGTCGTTTATAAAATACTCAAGGTCACTTTTGAAAAATAATATAAGATTGTAAAGAAAATCAAAGTAAATTGCATTTATCTTATTATAAGATAAACCTCAAAGGCAACATAATTCGTTTAAAATCTTTTTCTTCGCATTGACTTACCCAGTATGTAGTTCTACACACGTTCCATAATCTATATTCTATAACTTTATATAGATTTTATGAAGTGTCAGCTATTTGTTATTAATAAATGTAGTACTAAGGGAATATAATACAAGCATGTTACTTGTTTTGATATAAATTTAGCAAAGCATTTGATCCTAGTTATGGTAAACAATATAAAATTAATAATACAGAGACTTTATTTAACGATATAACAAAAATATAAATCTTTTAACGAAATTACAACCAAGTGTCCAAATACATGCGAACTGCAGTGTATGGTAGGACACTGAAAGATGTTAGGTTCTTGGCTCAGTCTTGGGATAATACTCGAGGGAAAACGTGTAAAGTCGGTTCAGAGATGGAGAGTTAGGGCAAGGTATAGGCACGTATGGGCACGCTGACGTGAATAGAATGCGAGCAATTTGTCGTGCGGGGTGAACCTTGGGGAATGAGGAGAGGTTTGCGGTGTCGAGCTGGGATTTCACGGACGGACTTGTTCGAAGTACGATAGGGATTTTAGTGAGATTTGATATTAAGTTTTGCTTTCGTTCTTCTTATTGCCAAGTATCTTTTATATACGAGAAATTTTAAATTATTAGAGAGGTTACGAGATATTGCGAGGCAGTTGGCTTGAAAGTTAGTAATCGAATTGATTTGTTATTTAATTATGAATTTAATCGACTTACTTCATTTCAAAATCAATAAAAGAAATGGTTGTTTTCGGCGTTATTACTTTAACAATTATTTCTGACATAAAGCAAGATTCTTAACATAAAATAAAAATGTTTACAATTTGAAAGATAAACCTCAAACAATATTTTTATACATGAATTTCTCTCAACGATTTGATATCTGGAATTCCACCTTATAGATATCCGCTGTATGCATTTTGCGTATATTTATATCTTCAGCAATAAATACAAAAAAAATCTCAGCCTACTGATTACCATTCAAAAGCATAGTCCCGCAAAAGAGACGGAGGAGGCGTCGTAGCGGAGGCGTAACGTTCAACGTAGAAACGCGAAGCGTGATCGTGGTGGCAGGAGCAGTTAGAGTTCCATCGAATAATTAATAGCCGCGATAAGTGGCCAATAATCAGGGTACAAAGGAGGAAGCAGCGCACGAACACGAGGATCATAGAGCGTGGAATCAATTTATGCACGGCTAATGGTCCACGCGAGCTTGTCTCCGAGGCGTTCGTAGCCCGGAAGGTTCGCCATACAGTCGGCCAACCTCTATATAAGCCTTCATTTGTGTGACAACGTTAAATTAGCATGGCGCGATAAACCGGTGTATAAACCGTAGTTTAATTTAAAGCTACCACGAAAGGGAACGAACTCGGGGGATAATTATTCCTCGACTATTTAGTGGCACTAGCACGGATACGAGATCGACTCATCGACTCTCGACTATTGACGCTCTTAGGGCTCTTCTCACGTGTGCTTAGTTATCCATAGAGAAAGAGAGTCGTGAGACTCGTTACTGTGACATAAGGAAAATGACGGAATCTTAGAAACGATTCCAAATTCGTCGATATTTTGTGAAGATTCGAATATACTTAATTGCGACACAAACTCGTCTGATTTTTATGTTTTGCCCTATAATGTCCACCTTACCGCGTGTTTTTATCTTTTCGGTAGTAGAAAAGTATCGTGGTATGAAAATATTGTTGAAAATTTCATAAAACTTCTAGGAAACGTAATCTTCCGTAATTTTTTGCCCATTGTATTTGTCAGAGAAGCGTCAGGAATAGAGTCGTGGGCGTTTGCTAGATCTTCACTGGAATGGGCCATCGCTGGGTTATAACGAAGGTACGGCCTGGTAATACGAGTATGGATACTACCGATTCGATAATCAACCGCGGTGGTTGGGGTTGATAACGATTAGGTTCGATAACGAATCCACGGTTAACAGGAGGATAGAATACTTGCTCACACAATACTCACAGATCGTAAGGCGCTACTCTCTTCGTCGAGGAGATCGCAAGAAAGAATGAATTTTCGTCCCGATGATGCCACCGAGGAAACCTATGATGGGGTGTGTCTAAGGACACGAGATCATCGGATTCGTCGAGTATAGCCCTCGTTCCGAAAGTAAGGGAAATTGACGTTGTTGTCAATTGGTCAATTTGGGACAAAGGCTGCCTGTCCGTTTGAACAATCTTAATTACCAAAAACCCCAGGTTTTATAGCGGATCCTCAGGCTAACTGCATTTGTGCTGTGTAGGTGCCTCAACATCTGGTATTCATTCCGAAGGAACCGTTGGAATGTTTTACTGTCAGGTACCTCTATCGGTATTTCTTTTAATGAGGGTCATACTATCGCTCCATACCTTTGTTAGATGAAGCGCCCGTCCCGTTGACCGCAGCTACGTTCGGCGGCTGATGATCGCCTTGAGCCCAAGTTTATTATCACAAATCGCAAACAAGTACCATTGGGCAGAATGACGGCAAATTGTTTAATTACAACTGTAAGCTTTAATTACAATTTTACGGATTTTCCCGAAGTTCCAGAGGGAAGGCTCCGGTGTCCTTTCATCTCCGACATATTAAACATATAATTATCGCTAAATCAAGAGAAAACAAGGCTTTCCCTTAAGTTCCTCACATTTCCTAATACATAATTATGCAATATCCAAACTACCAAGTTGATCACTCATAATTCATAACTAAGTACAATCAATTGTTTATAAACAAGTCACTGAAACAAAAATTGTTATATCCGACAGATAACCTAACGAACTGCAACTCCAATAAAAGATCCGTTTTCCTAGAAACCACCACAAAACTCCAAATGATCCTCGCGAATGGCTCGATATAGTTAGAAAGTTCTCGATTTGAATATAACGCTCTGTCAAACATCGAGCCGTGTATTTGTATCCGTAAATCTCCCTCTTTTTCTCTCTGAACCAGCTGGCTCGTGATTATTTGCTCGTCGAATACGCTCGAGAGTCAATAATCTCGATGCAGCTCGCCTCTTCGAATTATTCTTCAAACATGCGAGGCCTGGGGCTCTGTATGCTCAGAGTGGCAATATTTGCAGCCCCGAAACTTTGCCAGCTCGATCGCCGGTATAACCAGCCGAACCAGGGGTTTTTGTCCGTGAAACAATTAAATTTCGACCCTTCCTTCGGTTTTGAACTTCAGGTTCGAACGACGCGTAATTGTCAGTCATTTTCCAGCTACGAAAGATGCTTCGAGGGGAAAGAGCGACGAGGGTAGGAAACGAGGGAAAGAAATCGTACTGATTGGTAACAGATTGTGAAACGAGCGTTTCGCGGCTCGTACCAAAATGCAAACAATACGTTTGAAAGTAACTTTTGAAAAAAGTACGTGGACTGTCCTAATTTTTCTGACACTACTGAGACCTATTGAGATGCAAGATCATATTATAAATTGAATTACATATCCTATTTAAAAAATTATGATTTATATTCGATGATCTATATCTTTTCAAATTTGAACGTATTAGTCTGTACTGTTCTTGCATCCAGTTATGAACGGTAGAAGATGATTGACTAGCCAATGCATTTTTCACTTGTATTTTAATAACCCTTGATGATACCTTTTACGCAGCTTTCAACTCTGTTTGCCATTCTGATCAAAGCATTAGGCCAACGTCTTGTTCAAAACCCGTATTACGTCCTGTTTTCGAAAGTATGTGTTAATTCGCATTGGACGAGACGAAAAAAGACATTACAACGCAAGTTCATGAACGTTTGTCAAGGTACACCTCGTACACTACAGGTGAATCTTTTCCGGGTGAAATAACGTGCGATTAACTGGTTGAACAAGACGTTGAAGAGGTACGCGGGAGTGAGAGTAAAGATACTTTCCGACAGAAAATTATTTTAAAATTATTTTCGATACTCTATCGATATACTCATCAATTTATTATAAATATGATCGTATCAGATACAGAGTGTCTCATGCAACCGGAATAAGTCATAGCGTTAAAACGATAGAAGATAAAACAAGATTTCATTAAGCAAAATTAAATGGTTTCGAGAGAAGCATCACATAGTGTATGTGCCTTCTTCAAAAACTGAGATGTTTCAAAAATTTCCATATCAGCTTTGTTTTTTTAAATGGAACATTCTTTTGTGCACCATTTGATGCATTTTTTAATTCGTTGTAAAAGAAGAAACATAAATCAAAAGATACTAAATTGTCATTCCTTGTCTTCTATACGATTACTAAGTAATAAAGTAATATTCGTAATAAAAATACCTTTTAAGCTTATCATTTTTCGATCCAAGTATCTGAATACTTTTTGTAGATAATTAAAAATAGTATCGAGTGGTATATAAAAAAATGTTTAAGACGTCTATATGAAAATAACATAAATAATTATATATACCATATATATATTGGGTAATTCCCAATATTCTATTGTTCATGTCATATGTATAAAAATTTAATTTCTTGATGTAAATTCAAAGATATTGAATTACAGACAGCTATATTTCTTGCTCGCATTAATAAAATTATCGATGAAAGGAGATGACAGCGGCAAGGGAATCTCGAGTTTATACGAAGAAGTTCATGGTCGACATACACGGAGAGATTCTACTTAAAAACTGTTCGAGGCATGTACATATGTGCGTATTAACCTGATAGTTGCGATAGACCGAGAAAGCGAACCCAGCTCGTATGTTACTACGTTTTGCTTAATTAAGTTTGATTTACGCTAGCGAGTCGGTCACGGTTCGTTCCAGGTTATTCAATGCTGTTTAAACGGGCTAATACAGTCCAATTTTCAAGCGACCATGCCGTGACTAGACGCTAATGCGAATACAAATCGATCTTCCTGGCGGGTTCGCTAGTGAAATCACGTAACTGACATCTATTGTAAAATCTTCCGATTTCATCTTCAGATAGAAGCAGAAAAGCTAAAGAAAAACGTGTAACTTTGAATTTTGATTTTCTGTTGAAATACTTTTGGTATCTCTGCAAAATGTAGTCGTATATTTACACCAAATATCTTGCAATTTCCATATAGATTTGTTTCATATTTTACTAATATAAACAATCATGACAATCTCATTAGAGTGCTAGTGAAATTTTTAAATGTTTCGTATAACACACATGATACAGTAACGACAGCAAGTACTACATACCATTGTATTTATTATAGCATTTAAATACTAATTAATCGGATCCAAATATATTGAATTTCATACTACTTAGTAGTATTTTCGTATCGCTATAACTTGACACTATAAAAATAAAACCTAATAGAACCTAATAAATAGAACCTAATAAAAACCAACGCTTTGAAGACAAGTGTATGTACAGATATTTTTTATAATCACTGTATATTTTTTAAAAGTTTCTACAAGTGTTCGAATTCTTTGGCGAGCCAGGGTACTTGGAAAAGACAGGGAAAGAAAGAGACCAGGCGTCTTTCTAAGACATAATTTTAGGCGCGTGCTAGTAGTCTATGGAAACAAACGACAACCATTGAAAGACATTTCCCTCTCGCAGCGTGTAACGCCGTTCGCGGTTTATTATTAATAGGACGATAAGATCGCGAGGCATTACGCGAAACACACAGCTCGTCAAGCTGTAACTGGTTCCGTGCCGAAGATAGAGTCCCTCATCTATCTCCGGCGACACGCGGCTACGAGAACACGAGCGAGCAGAGGAGGCGCGCGTGTCCTCTCGTAACGCGCGCGCGTGTGGGTTGAAAGCGGCGGGCACAGACCGCTTGTGGGAAGAAGCCCGGAGGAACGCCAGGTGGGAAAATGACGAATGTCACTACATTAGGCACGGCGCCGCGTACACCGCAACGGAGATTATGTGATCTCGAGGTAGTAGCGTGCGCTGGCTACTATACCGTGACGACCCGAACGTTTCTCATGCGAGTCGACGCTTGAAAAATTGCTGTTTAGAATTCCGTCGGGAGATTCGGAAAGTGGATAGAGATAGAGATACAGAATTTCTGAGGGTGATTCTAGCGGTTTGATGTTTCTGAGTATCGATGATGTGTTCGATTATTTTAATCCTTTGGATCCTCTAAAACACCTATCGTATATTGAGGGAATATTGGTAAAACTTTGAATGTCTTATAGAAGATGTAAGGGTCTTATTAAAATAAGAATTCATACCTACTAATAGTCTCCTAGCTTATTCTACGTGTGTTGAGTAACATTCATCCTCTTAGGTTATGAACATGATTGAGGGATGTCGTTGATTTGTCGATTTGTATGATAAACCACATAGTTGCATCAGGGTATCTAGTAATGAAGCTTAATGGGAAGGATGAGATATGATATTCAGAACAGTTGAGTTTCACCAAGTAAGCAACTAGTATCTGGTAACTTATTAAATAATTAGCAATAAAATGAGAAGCAAGAACTATTGGATTCAGCTCACGTCAGAAAACAAGACCACGAAACTTACTTCTGAGGATGGATATTAAAATAATCAAAGCATCAGACGGAATGATAGTATCCTCAAATCGAATCAAGTAAACGTAATAACCGTAGGAAGGGCGATTAGTTTAACAAGCAGTCTGACACAGTATAGTACAAGTTAGGAACATGTATCTTTGCATGCGTTCCAAATCGCAAAAGCGAAGAAATCAGCTTCTATCGTGTTATTAAACGTTTCCCTAATTGTCCCTTGCCAACCGCGAATTATTCGTGAGAAGCGGGATCGCAAAAACAGCGTCATCCTCCCCGTGAAACGTGCACACAGCCAGACGGATACGAAGAAGGATCAGCTAGGACGTCATCTTCCCTGCCAATCCCATCCATGGAAAGAATTTACGAAAGAAACTGGAGTCAGTTTTTAGTGGCCTTGTCAAGGCTGACATCTTCTTGGAATCGGTGGCACCCGAGAGCAAAAGATCTCACGAAAGACGTGACAATTGCAATCCAAGTCGAACTTATCGTCAGGGATTCCATATTTGTTCAGTTTTTCTTTCTTTACTCTATTAGCCATCAATTTTTTGTATAATACATCGAGATTTCAATAAGGAAGATTAGTGTAATAAAAACTGATGACATTCCGTGTAACAATCCTAATTAATTGGAGAACGATAATTCATCATCGGGGATTCCATTTCTGTTTAATTCTTCTCCCTCTGCTCTTTCGCCGATAAATCGCGATAGATACAGCATCTTGTATAAAATATCGAGATTCGTTATTTTTGACATACCAATGAGGAAAATTAATATTCTCAGAATCGATAGCACTCGGAAATAAAATCTCCCTGTAAAATATGACAGTCTTAATTTATTTAAAAACAACTCGTTGTTAGCATTTTGATTTTTCTTCCTTTATCCCTTCAACATTCTACGCTATTGTCACCGTGTTATAACATTATTGTACAAAACGTTTAGATTTATTATTTTTAAGGTATCGATGTGGAAGATCAATATTCTCAAAATATTCTCAATCGTAGAAGAGGGACCTGGTCTAACCAATAAAGCGAGCTATGCGACAATCTGGTCTCATATTAACGAGAAACAACGAATCAAGTGGAACAAGCAATTAACAAGGATATAGACCTCCGGCAGTAAATGTCGCTACGTATCGGAACGCGATCTCTGTTCTCTCGGGTTCTTCCCTTACGTAATTCCGCTTGACGCGCAATTTACTCGTTCCAAAGGTTTATCCACGGACAATCTCAGGAAGCCTATTCTTTCCCCCATGAGCACCGTCCTGGTTTTTACGAGCTCGCGCGCGACCCTCCAATCAGATTCGTTTAAAGCCTTGACCGAGGTGTTAATGACCCGTGCAAAGTGTTGCATACGTTTCGCTCCTTCTGCAAGATCCTACGAAATTCCCTCTTGTTACGTGCAAAAACCCGCTCGTGACCCGTCTTCTCGTCGCTTTGATAACATCTTTCGGAGACCTTTTAGTCACGACGATGCATCCAGAGATGCGTATCCATTGGCGTCGACTGTTTCATCGACTTTGCCTATTTTTCTAGCCCTTTCCTATCTTACTATTCTTTATGCTATTCTTTCCCCGGTTTCAACCGAATGAACGTGTAACCAGCCTTTCGCGTAAACTTTCGTGGTTAAGCTCTTATGTACATTCTGGTATGTTATCTTTTATATTATCCTTTATAGTGTCCTTTATATTATCCTTTATATTATCCTTTATATTATCCCTTATATTGTCCCTTATATTGTCCTTTATATTATCCTGGCATACCTATTTGAGTTTACTAACTGAGTGAATATGGAGATCAGAGGGAAGGAACCTGATAAATATATTTTCCTTCATATTTTTTGCTTTTAATGTCACTTTATGAAGGAGTAAAAAAGTTCTAATGAAAACAACGATAAAAGCAATGTCTTAGATTGCTCTATTTTTTTTACCATATCCTTGGCCTATTTTTACAAAAATAGAGATCCTATTTTACTACATAAGACTATATCGATTAATCTAAAAATCGTGGAAAGTAGTATACTTTTTATTATCCAGATATTATTATCAAGATAATAAATGTTAATTTGCAAAAAAAGATTAAATTTTATTATTCATGTATAGACATGAAATGTTAATTAAAGATATTCATGCAAATTTAAGATTTAATAATGAAGCTGCAAATCCAGTAACATTACATTCACCGCGTGCAAATGTCACGTGGAATAGGCACCGGTCCGAGAGACAGACTGGATTAATTTAATCTGCGGTAATCCAGCAGGATTCGCATCCCTCCTAATGATCCCTCCTAATATTCGGATGTAGCCGTGTCTGGGCGGATGCAAAGTTCAAAGGTCACTGTACCGCAATCATGCGAACGGGTCACACATATAGATGAACAGCGTATAGTCCGGACAATCCAGTCCGAAGTGGGAAGAGAAAATGGAAAATGCACTCGAGAAACGTAGACAACCGCTTAACGACCAGTTTCGTGTTTTCAAATGTATCAAATATAGAAATAAATTTTTCATGCGTGGTGCTATTTAAAAAACAAATACGATCATATAATATGCATAATTTTTTAAAAAAGATATAAATAACAAAATGTGTAATATTATGATTTTCTTTGAGGAAAATATAATATTTTACTGAATTTTCAGTAATCCTAGTAATCCCTAATTGATTCGATTACAAGTTTTATCCTATTCTTTAAAAAAGCTATTAATCTACTTGTCCCGATACTTATAAATACGTATTTATTACATCACATTTTAAAATAAAGCAACAATAGAATAACTTACTTGCAAACTCGTTACTTGCAAACGTAATTGTATTTTATTGCGTAATTTTTCAAAATACCGAAGCAATAAAACAAACCTTAACCAAACATCACCCGAAGCAACCATTCTGAAAAGAGAATTCTCCCATCCATCTCATGCAACAGTTACACCTCCAACCTTTTACAACCTCTATACACATCGATTCTTTTCAGCGCGTCGAACAACGGGGCTCGAGGCTGAACGGGACGGCTCGAGAAAGCTTCTTCCCTTTTCGTTTGTTCAGCGGAGTGTCGTGAAATGAAATTACATGGCCGCTGCCAGCGAGTGCCGGGACATTCTTACAAAGGCAAAGCGCGCGTGTGGGAGAGCACGCGCGAAAAGGAACCCGCGAGGGGAAACGGGGCGCGGATTGAAGCAGGCCGAAACCAACCAACGAATCCAACGAAGAACGAACCGGAGAACGGAGGGCAATAATTCTCGTGTTTTAGAGAGGCAATTTCGAACCGAGTACGCACGCACACGAACAGTGGATTTTTCGAGGGCTGTACTTTTCGATAATTTATGCCAACGAGGTCTCGCCGCGAGTTTCTCGGAACCGATTCCTGGCGCGCTTCTCTTCGCCTCTGCCAGCCTCGATCGGTAATATAACTTCGGATTCGCGCACGTGAGCAGCATACGGGAGACACTTCTTTTAGCTGAAATTTTAGCCCATGCTACTACCTTCGTGTAATCTTCTCAAGTGAATATACCCGAAGCTCGAGCAATTTTGACGTGGGTCCTGCCAAACCATTTTTAAGTAACTATCATTTTCAAGCAATATAGGCTGCAGTTCATAAGTATGCAAACCCTTCGGTTTATATGTTGTGAACATATCCGACTTCGAGTTTTGAATTTTTCAAATTAATAGCGAATTAATAGTTGGAAATAATTTCGAAAGACTTGCAATCTTTCCCTAAACCTAGTTAGAGCGGCTTGTGTAGGATCTTAAAATTAAAATAATTAATTCAATATACTTATTACTGACGATATTCTGTTTTCTTTTCAAATTTCTAACATTCAACCCCAATTACTGCAAACTCGAAATTACTAAAATAAACATATAAAATTCTATCAAAAGTATAGCCCAAAACTAACAAGAATTCTTCCTGCCGATATCAAAATTCAAACCGCCCCAAAAAAGGAAAACGCAACCACAAAGAACTAACCGCGATCATTATCCACTCCCACTCTATCGACCATCGTTTTCCAGCGTCTACTGCCTAACCGGAAACCCTAAATTTAACAGAGGCCTGAACGACTTAATCAACGACCGTCGAAGGTGCAGAGTAGAAGAGGAGTATTCTTAAATGATCGCCGGGGGACCGTATCCGATAAAAACAGGAGCGACCGTGAGGGAACAAAGGTAAAAACAATGAGGCAATTTAATAACAGCGATACGTGCGGTTAACCGCGAAACAGCCGGACGTTCATTCAACTGACGCCATGATAAACCCCTTCGAAAATCAAACGAGATCAACAGAGGAAAACAACGAAAGAAACAGTTTGTCTGAAAGTACAAGATGTTTCAAAAGTGTCGGGTCAAACTTTAGGAGCACATAATAGTCAACGAAATAAGTAAAAAGGTCTTGATAAACATGGATTCGAATACATATCGTTAATCTTGGGGCTGTAACGAGTAACAGCATAAGAAACTTTATTGTATATATATCTAACTTACCGAGTAAATCATGTAGATTTGTTGTTAGATTAAGCATAATCAGTACGATATGCATTAGTTGATTATACTTACATATCGATTTAGTTAATATAGTTAATTATACTATATACATATATATATGTATGGAAACGCGACTTATGGAAAAAGGAATATAAGGAAGGGCAAGGAAAAAGAGAAACAATGATACGCAAGATAGAAAATTATAAAAATCCATTTAGTATCCGGAAATCAAAAATTAATAAAATACACGCATATTAAGTAGTTGTTCCGATATCACTTAGCAATAGGAACAAAACTCCTACAGACAATTGTAGCTTCAAAGCTAATAATATTTAGACTCACGCTTATTAAAACAAATGTATCCGTTTTGATGAGTATCATGCATTCCTGAAGTTTGACCTCAACTTTTTGAAACATCCTATGTAATAAGTTAGCGGTCGTAGAGTTGCATGGAAGAAGAACGTCGACATCGAGAAGTCGAGTATGTGGAAAAGAGCTGCGCACGGATATACACGGTTGGATGCAGATGATCTGAGATTATAGACATTAGGTACATTAAGTCTGGACGTCGGTAGGTATGATTGTTCGTTGTCTAGCCCGCGGTGGTGCGTACCTCACGCGTGGGCATTTTGCTCTGCTTCCCGCCAAGGAGATCGTCGTCGCCGCTTAATATGCACCCTTCGCAGCGAGTAAGTGATTCGAACCGCGTAATTTGCGAATTTCACTGCCGCCAACGTAGTAAGTCACGGGGCCTGCTATCGCGGTTATTAATGGAGCGCGACGCCCTTGCACGCGTTTCATGCTAGCCTCACGGGCTACTTTCATAGAGATCAAAAGGTCGTCCATTTTTGTGTTGATAGAGGAATGATAATTTTTTTTTTTTTTATTTCTCGCCTTATAACTTCTTAGTTTTATTTAATATTAGAATTCTACCGAACCCGATAAAATAACGGGATAAATTTTATTTCTACCTTTTGCAACTGCTTACACGCGGAAGCTTTTGGAAACATGAATGTCGACTTTTATCAAATTTATTTATCTTCGTCGTATCATTTTGATTATCATCTATATGATGGTATTATATATTGTATATTATAGTATATTTCCATTTATATATAACATTAGGTGAATATGTTCAAAAATAATAAACATCTTAAAAACAAAGTCCCGCGTAGAAAAAGTAAAATTGTATATTTTCCATTCCTTTTTTTATGTAGAATTATCTTCCTCCCAGTTGTACACTTCTAGTTACTTTCCTTGGTAATGTAATCCTTGGACATAGATATATATTGCGGACTATTTTAATCAGCTTTTGGTAACCACGTAGGTGCGTTCGGCGCCCAAAAAAGAAACGCGAGGTTTTCAGGATTTAAAGTATTACGATTTACTATAGTATTATTACAATTAAGCATACATTTAACTGCACACAGCGTTAATTCTGAATAAAAATACAGTTTATGAATATTTCGGTCTATTTCATCGAATTATATCGAGTATTTGTATGTACTTCAAACTATCCCATAAAATTTTCATCGATCTTCTTCTGTAAACAACAATTTCTATTTATTTATCACTTTCGATTCATTCCAATTTCTCGTCTTCATCTTTCAACCGATCTAAAAATTCGCTAGATCGCTCAAATGAAATTGCGATCAAACCGATCGTTTTTCTCAATTACCAGGTAAAACTTCTTCGACTTCCGTCTTCTAAGCCATTGAAATCAATAGTACAAAAATCCTTCGCACGCTACTAATCTGCGACGGTATTTCTTCCACCGAAACAATAATTGAATAACTGAATTCACTATACTACGCCCGGTCTCTGCCTCTTATCTTCACTTCATCTTCCCTTATTTCTATCAGCGAATCGCCAAGATACCTTCAATCCTTCTGATATATGAGAATAAAGTTACAACGTAGGAAAGCGGCTGATAGTCTGCTCGCACGAGACGAAGTATACAACGCAACGGTACGATGAAGATAACGAGAGGGGGTTCGAGGGAATTACCCACAAAATGATGAGGGAATTAGCTAGCTATGTCTATCGTATTATCGCAAATAATACTCGTCTGATATCCGGTACAGTTAGACGTAATTAGATAAACTCTAACGTGAAGATGCTCTGTCTTATGGCGAGATTTCCTATAAGCTTCAGACGCATTGTATATCGGTACAATGGCTATAAATATGCTTCTGTTTTTCTACAATACATAATCTTTCTTTCCGGTAGACAACAATACAGGGTGTCCCAGTAATCAGGATACAATCAACAAGGCGGTGATTTTGCGTTGAAAATCAACCGAAAATAAAGTAAGTTTTCCTTCATACGCTTGCACTGTACTAGAGTTCTTGGACTTTTCGGGACTAGGTGCAGCTGCCGAGGATATAAATATCTCGGTTACGATCTTTCTTTTCCCAAACGTCGAATCACAGAGCTGACATGGATCGACCAAGTGAAGCGGGATGACTGTCCTCGTACAACCCCCGATTGAATTTCATTCGTGATACGATTTTTGGTCCCTGGATTGACCATCTTTTCCAATTCAGTTATCTCCTTCGAAGATCCGATTACCGTGGAGGCTATAGCTTGCAAGGTGCTTCGAGGTAAAACGAGCAGACAAAATGAATGGACGAACGGGACAGGGATAAAGCCGGGTTTATACCTGATGAAGGAGCTTGCAGAGACGAAGAGCATGAATGAAGTACTGAGATGATATAATACATTATTTCTGTACCAATGTACTACTACAATATTGTAGAGATGAAACAATTATTACTTTATCTGCTATCCACAATCGTACTACGAAATCTATACCAAAAAAAAATAGTTCGACAGAGAACAATATAATCATAATCGTATTCCTAATACAATCGCTACAAATGATAAACGAAAGAAAAAAGATAGCATAAAAAGATAAAACGTAAAGCGCTACAATTCCTTTTCCTTCGATGTATCAACAAGCTGTAAATCATGTTCTTCGATGTCGTTTTGTTAAGTATGAACTTGGCTTAAGAAAGATACGAGAAGAACCGCTCAGACGAGAGCTATTTATAAGGGAAAGGGAAGATTCCTTGTCGAATAACTCATGTACAATGCGACGGTACACGTTCAAATCAGCATCGATCTTGTGCTGTTATCAACGTAATCGCGTTGAAGGAAAACTGAATCCGAGTGGTCACGAATGGAACATTAGCGACGTTATATTTATACGAACACGTCTAGTACACTATATTATCACGATTTTTACCGCATCCGTATCGATCGTATTTCCATTTCGAATTAGCGCTCGTACGTGCCAATTTTCATCAAGCGACTCGTTTGTCGTTTCACGCTCCAACCCCATTTGAACGACTGACAGGTTTATCGTAAATTGTTCCAGGAAATGGAAAACGGATATACATTTCCACTCTTTAATGCGATTTTTTATACTGATTTAACGATTTTGACTGAAAAGAGTAATTAATTTTACGTTAATATATTTCACGTACGTGAATTTTTATCACATTTATTAAGTTCATTTTAGTATTTAGTTATAGACAAAAATGGGTGATCAATAAAGCAAAATCTTCCCGATGATGAACTGTGGATATTATAATTTGTATTAAATACACTTTGTATTATTTTCTCTATATCGTACTCTGTAGAATTTACTTTTCCCAATGTAAATAATTCATAAAAAGAAGAAGGAATGAATATAGTTTTATTACGCTTATTCTAAAGGGTTAATAGAGAAGATAAAGAAACGAAGAGAAGAAGATAAAAGATCAATAAAAATCTAAAGATCCTTAGCTCCTTGAAATCAATTAACAATGTTTCACCCCAGAAAACGATCCTTCAGAAAGAATATGTATCCACATCCTCGTCTTAAAATAACTCGACTAAATTAAAACGAAAATAAAGTAAAGAAGAGGAATAAAATAAATGATGATCCACGCGGTGAAATTCCACGTAATAAGCTATGTATCTAAGCAAAAAGTAGACGTAGAAATTATGCTAAATACACACATTGTACTGCGATATTGGACAAAGTAGAGCCTGAACTATGGCAGCCAAATGGAATCAAAAGGCGAATCAAACGACGAAAACTACGATCCTAGCGATGGCTATCCTGTAATCTGGACGCTGCCTTTCTTAGATCCTGACTTGATTGGTAACAACCGAACCCGGTGGTTCGAAAGCAGCAAAGTATATTCGCGGCTAGGTGCCGTGAAAGGTCGTTTACCCTTTTCCGCAGAGGAATCTCTTCATCATCAAGTAGCCACGGCCAAGACGTGGATTATCTTGCCCCGTGTGCAATATCTTCGGCTACCACTCGGCTATAAAGACGACTCCTCGAGTGCTTTCAATTCCATCGATGACAAAGTGGATCTGATGGATGTCTCAAGGATGACTCGATGCTTCGACCCGAGAAAACGGATGTTTCGTTTTTACAGGGTGAAACACGTGTATGAAAAAGTTACGTTCGCGGCGAATAGGAGATTAAAATCGTTGAAAAATATAGGCCTCCACCGAGGACGAATGCGAACGACGTCTTGTACCGGTGGAATTCGATTCGCTTTTTTGCAGATTTAAGATTCTCTCTCTCTCTCTCTCTCTCTCTCTCTCTCTCCCTCCCTCTCCCTCCCTCCCTCCATCTCGTTGCCTCGTGAAAAGTAATTGTGAATGTGATTTTACGCTTTTCTGTCTGGTCTTCTATTCAGGGAGCAACTTCAATACCAAATCGTACAATACAAAATTTATTGAAATAATTACAAATCTGCGTGAAGAAGCGTTCGAGACGAATATAGAAGATTTTAAGATTCCGGGTTTTTTTTGTCGTTCCTACGATTCATCTGTCCGTGATCAAGATCTTCTCGAATGTTAACTTCTTGACGAATGCGTGTGTGTGTTTAATTTTTCTTTGATTCAAGAATGGTACCGGAAGATATAATAGACACATCGCCTAAATCTGCAAACGTAAGGCAATAAAAGATTGTGCACCAAGCGTAATTATCACTGGGCATTAAGATAGCGTTCGTAGCTCGGAAGAGGCGAAAGAGCCGACTGAAAATCGATAGAGCAGACCACAAGGATGCGCCGTGGCGGTTTAAGGATGATGAAGTCAGGACCCTGGTGGTCCGCGACATCCGACCGCAGACAGTGTCGACACGAGTCCATAAACCCAATGGCCCATTACTAGCGGTGTTTATGATTTCAATTACTGGCTGGCCGATTGCACGGCCATCAGCGTGTCAAAGATGAGGTTATTCATTGGCAAGTGTCAGGCTGTATCTCTGTCACTCCCGATCGGTTTCTACCACGTCCAATGATCAGGAAGTACTTCTCTATGTTTGATCATACGAGCTGCTAGATAATTAAAGCGTACTATAGCCTATCACCAGGTCGAGAAAGCCATAAACTGGTCCGTTAGGTGCAGTAAGATCGATGATTTGATTCGAACCAATCGTGTTGCATAGATGTTCAAATACGTACGATTTGAGAAGAAGTGTATTATCGGCATTGTATGTAAGATCTATATTATTTCTTGGTGAAGACAAGAAAGTGTAAAAAAAATAATTCGATAATTATGGTTTTAAGGACGCGGTAGTGTTAACTCTCAGACAATGGACCATTTAATAAGAACTGTCCCAATAAAACCAGAACCTATCGAGTCTCGTGTGGATCTCTACAACTCCAAATCCATCTCGTGAATCCTGGTCATTCAAGAAAACTTGAACAAGTTGTTCTACAAATTTCTAGAATCCTGAATACGCTAGACGATTCTATTACTATGCTGCAAGAAGGAACTCTGCAAAAAATATTAGGATACGAGAAGAGGAAGGAAACAAGGATGAAGACACGTTTGGTATACGCGGAAATGGCTTTAATGAAAGAACGCTAAAGGGTTTCCGTGGAAACGAGTCGGAGATGTGTGGATGAAGAGTTTTCGCCGGAGGAACATGTTCTTCTGCAACGAAACTACGCAGTTAAATGGCCAGCGGAAAAAAAGAAGAGGGCGCAGGTGCAAAAGATCCGCGCAGACGGTTTTACATCGGAAATAGAGCAGCAAGAGTTCAAACCCCGCTGATGACTCAGTGTGGCTTTCGTCTTCGAATGAAAGAGAAAGAGAACAGACAGGAGTCCTTGACCAGGGTTTCGCTCTCGTGTAGGAATTAGCGATAATTATATGGGGCTAGCACCTGCACGCGGCCGCAAAAACCTGGAATGCCCTGGCTGCTTCTGTTGCTTTTGTACACCGCTCCAGCGGCGTTGAGTCACGTCGCTCCGAGGATGACTCAAAGGGACATTAAACAAAGTTACCTGGACGCGGTAATCCGGTTAAAATCTAAAGGAATTACAGGAAATCGTAAGAAACGTTCGTTTCGCAGGGTTGAGAATATTAAAGAATGGTAGAGGAATACACGCACACTTTCTCTTTATTTTAGTTACCAAAACGTAATTAATTTCCGTTTCCTATCTAGTTTCTGCTAGTAGACTTTACCGATATTATAAAATATATGGTAGAAAAAATCTGTAAATTAAGACTTCTCTGAATTGAAGATATTAAAAAATGTTTTGAAACGCCTATTGATATTATTCATAAACCCAATCACCGCTAATAATTTTTTAGATTCTTATAGCAAACTCTATACAGCTTTAAATTACGTACGGAAATAATCAACGTCCGAATCAAACCAAAAATTTCTTTCCAGAAATGTTAATATTACACCTACAGGGGCAAGCAAATTCTCTCGGCGTTCTTTCGAACAAAGTCGGAGCACTTACAAAATGGAATAAAATGACCATAAATCGAACATACATCTCGAAATCGGAAAACTCGAGCGCGAAACGTAATCTAGGGAGCGGATAGCACGTAAAATAAAAAATGGTGGAAACGTGAGCATCGGACTGGGCAGTGCGGAGCCCGCGCATTCATCCCCTTCGATTTTACGTCGTCGAGAATTTCTTCTGGGTATTGAGTCGTAAACTAGCTGCGTTGCCATAGAAATTTACGAACGCCGCATTTTGAAAGAGTATAAATGCATCCGAATGGAACGGCAGACCACCATTTCACGCCCACGACACTCCTACGAATTTTTTGAAGATCGAAGACTCGAAAGGCTTCCAGCCGTAAATAATATTCGAAATAAAGAACGATACCGAGGAATATTACGCGTTGGGTACACATGCCTTTGACTGAAACGCTGAATAGTCCTTTGTAAATTATCGAGAAATATTTATTTTTCATCTGTAGAATCATTTATGAGATACATAGAGCCAAGAAACAATCAACATTCGTGGATATTGAAGGAAAAGAAAAAGATTTCGTTCCATTATTTTGAGCTTATCTTGCTTTCAATGAATGTTCTAACATTTAAGTAACAGAAACAATTCCACAAACAAAAGTTCAGTTCAAAATGGAAATACTGACAACAAAATGATTAATTTTGATATATAAATCTTCCTTGTAAGAATCTTTTATCTTTCATTTCCTCTATTTATTATAACATTGAAGAGATTAAACTTATTAAAAGCTTGAACCCCATGTATCAGCCATTGTTCTTCTACAGAACCACTTTGAAAACCCCACTTAACACATCAAACGATGAATTCAACGATTAATCGTAGAATCGAAAACTATAAAGTCCACGTAAACTAACATCTCACAACGAATCATCCTCTAAATAAAAAAACAGATGCTGACGATTAATTCACAGTTAATGACACAATAACTCGTACGATTATACGTAACGTGAAACGCTAACGAAATAAGAATCATTACACTCGCGAAACCATCACAGAGAATCCGAGAAGAAAGTACAGGAATGCGTTTTATGCTCTGATTCGATAAAGAGACTTTGATATACGGGGCAAA
This sequence comes from Bombus vancouverensis nearcticus, assembly GCF_051014615.1. Taxonomy (NCBI): domain Eukaryota; kingdom Metazoa; phylum Arthropoda; class Insecta; order Hymenoptera; family Apidae; genus Bombus; species Bombus vancouverensis. The sequence goes on along the minus strand of NC_134913.1, from coordinate 8,606,794 downwards.
GACAAGACAAAGCAGTTTGTATCGACAGAGCGTATACATACGTCTGAAAACGAAAAGATCCTCGGGGACGATACGTCGAATTGAATTCGAATGGGTTTTGGCAGCAGGCGTAGTCGTTATTCTGATTTATCGCGGCCGTCCGCCGCTGCCAAGCACCGACAGAACGACGTGAAACAATAAAGCCACGGGCCACAGAGCGGGGCTTACGTACCAACGTTAAATAACGAGAGACGGACGTGACCGTGAAAGAGATTCGATCTAAAGTGCCGGTTACAACGTTGTCGTAACAACTTTCTTCTCCGCCTTCCAACAGTGCCGACTTATCCTCTCGCGAACAAGCGCGAACCCGTGTCTTTTATCGATCTATCACTGCAACGTCTAACCATGTCGTATCATCAGCCAAGCTTTTTCCTTGCTTCGATCGCCTTCCTCGTGGAGACGTAATTTCGATCAGTCGTTTCGCTTCTCACCATATTAATCGTATTTTTTATACATTCTTTTATCCTATTCATTGGTTTCTTTCTTCTTTTTTGTACACGAACACTACAAGAGAAAAGCATACAATATGCGACCATCTTATATCATCAGCCTAGCTTTTCCCAATTTACATCGCTTCCATCCTGGAAAAGGATTTCGAAGAGGTTCCTTCCTTTCTACTATGAGTATAATAGAGAAATTAGATAGAATATTTTCTATCGCTTACCGAGTGGCGATTCTGCGCGTTAATTAACACTATACCGACCGATAGCCAATTAATCGGTTTTTGGTTGCCGATAATTTTTCTCATTATTTGAGCAATAATTTGTTATTTAGTACTAAGGTACCTTGTTCAGTTGCGTCAGTTGCGTTACTTTGTAAGCTTCCACAGTTTTATACCAATTTGAAAAACTTGCCGTTCGACATGAACGAAAAGAATGGTATTAGAGATTCTAAACCAAAACAGAGCCGGCGCCAGGGAGAATCTGCACCTGAGCTGTCGGTCGGACGTGCGTATACTGTTGAACCGCTAGTGGTCAGTAAAGTGTTAATAAAGTAAGAAATATTCACTTTCGGCGGCTAAGACGATGTTTGAAGAACGACCGCCATTAGGTGTGGTATTTCGATTTACGAACCCGTTAGTAATCTCGAGGACGCGAGAGTTTGAGAATTAAGAATGACGACGAGACTAGGTACTCCTCGAGAGATGTCCTTACAGTTTATTGAAATTACGAATTTCTTTATTTACATTACATGTTGTTTATCATAGAAACGAATATATGCGCGAAAAATTGAGCATAACTCGATGTAGGAAGTCATGCCAATATATAAGAAATGATAGCAATATCCTTGCAACGTGTACGGTGGTTCGCGTAACTTGGACAAGTCATGCCTTTCTTATGGTTGCAATTAGGGAACTATGTTGGAGGAAACAGGTAAACGGTTCATAAAAGAGCAACAACCCCCATATGCAATGATCAAATCAAGATAATAGTTTACCACTAATAGAAGAAGAGATATATTAATAAATACAATTGGGGATTACTTGAATTTTGATTAACATTAACAATGTAGAAATTGAAAAGGTGTAGAAACCAGGTTGAAATTTATGAAATTATTAATAGGCTTTTTTCTTGCTGAGAAAAGATGCTGGTAAAATTAATACGTTCAGATTACCTTTTGTGTTATCCTATTAGAAACCAATATTTGATGAAATTAATTTATAATACTTTTTATATTTTGATAATCAAATAATACTCAATAAAATTCATTCTCAAAGTTCAAATGCACTGTTTGCCATTTCTCAGAAATTCTGTATACCGTGCTATACAAATCCATCTAAATTCGAATCGCGAACCAGCAAACGTATCGATTCCATCCGTACCTACATAATTCACACGTGACCCCTGCATGAATAATTCCACGATAATAGTCGCGAATTGGAAACTTTCGATTCCATCTTCGACATTTCACGAGAGAAGAGAAATTTCTGCCTTCCTTTTTCCACGTCACGTTTCGCGAATCGTGACAGAAAAGAGCAACACGAGAGGAGATCAAATAAACACGCGGAAAAGAAATATGGCGACTTACCCTTTAACTGCGTCGACTCGATGGCGAACATGTTTAACGCCAGGAGCTGAAGAAGTCGCGTCCCCGGAAGAGGTAGCGGCGAATGCTGAAGAAGCGCCCTGAACTCCTTTAACATCTGAACACCAGCTTCTTGGAACGTCTCCATTCTGAAACAAAGTTATAGATTACACTAGAAATTAGGAAACGTTATATAAATCACGATAAAATAAATAAAAGCGATAAAAATAGTTCCTGAGTGGTTCGCAATGCTTCAAAAAATTAATCGATCAAATTCAAATTTTAGTTCCATTCTACCGTATATAGCATAAAAGGGTCTCAGAGAACAAGTAGAACAAGCAATATAATTTTCGAAAGGGAATCAAGAAAAAATACGAGGGGTAGGTAATTGCACCAACGGTTCTATTTCTGAAGTTGCATCGCGAAATCAGTCACAAACGACAGAAAATCGACCGCGATGGTAAGGGTGAATGAATAAATGAAAAGGCAGCCGTGGCACGTATCAGTCAACTGGCAAGATCGTGCATATTTTAGGCATACTGGTCTGGATAAGGACATCGACCCGCAACTTGAAAACTTTAAAACAATGGAAGAAGGGCGGACTACGTTCGCCTAATATTTCCTGTCTTCTTCCTCGAATATCTGAGAAACTTTCGTGAAACTTTCGTAAAAGTAGATATACTCGACGAGTGTATCTACCGTGGGATGCTGAGCAATTTCGTTCGTGCGAAAAGAGCCTTTGTGAATTTGCAAACGGTTCTAGTAGGTTGCAATTTTTGCTCAAGTATAGTGATTAATTTAAGTGTACCGTATTCGTAAGAGTTATGTATTAAGTCACGTGATTCGTGCGAAGCTGTGGTAATGAAGATGAACGGAATAAGGTAAGATGAATTTGCAGATGTTTGTAACGGTGTCGAATTTTAGTTCAAATCTGATGATCATTGTATTGGTAATATAGTATTAAATTGTGTAATGAGTTCGTTCGCGTTTCTTTAAAAGAACGTCAAAGATCGTTAACCTGTTACATCCTCCTCATCCTACTACCTCATGTTAATACATAGATAGGAAACCTGTATCTGTAATTCTCAGTGAAGCTGATGATCAAGATAGCACACTAAGCAATAGCAATATCATCGTATAACATCGCGCAAATCCAAAAAAGATAGACAGATCTTCTTCTCGATTCAGCGCTGTAAACGTAACATTAAAACGCGTCGTACATCGTCATTCGTCATTTTAAACGATTATTTGCAAAGATAATCATGCGATTAAGTGATCAAATTGCGTAAGTTAAGTGATCAAATCACATGGCTTGTTAAAGAAAATAAGAACTGTTCCAGCGTAATATTTTATAAGAACAGAAAATGACAATAAGTAAATTCCTTAATCCTTAATAATTGATACTGAGAATGAATGAATGATATTAATGAATGATACTGAGTTTATGACACTCTAAGAAACGTCAAAAAATCGAAGAACTTTTAGACACTACTTAGCTCTTACTGTTTCAGCAATTCGTCTAGTTAACCAGAGACTCTGTCATCCTCTTACGCAACGATCATGATATTAACTAGCATATCCATCTAGTTAAAATCATCGTAATTACAAGAGCGAAGAAGAAGAGGAAGGAACGACGTCGTCGAGGAACCGTTACGAAGGCGAAATAAATTCTGCCGGTGCCGGAAAAACGGCGGTATGGTTAATTAAATCGGCGCGCGCTCGACGTCGAGACGCGTTCTCGCTCAGGTCTCGTGCGTGTTTTCGCTGGCCGCAACTTATAGTGGAATTCGCAAATAAATAATCGGATACTCTAATTAAAGTGGGCTGATTCTCGTCCGCCCGTTAATCGGATGGTTGAGAATGCGAGGAATTTATTGGACACGTCGTCCGCAAGAAAATGGCGAACGCCCGCGCCGGTATTGGACGGGTTGTGATAACTTCGGGCCAACGATAATGCGAGTTATGGCTAATTACTGGAACACGAGCGCTCTCATTAACGAGGACAGCCCTTCCGTAATCTATTCTAAAAGCGTTCACCAAGTGATTATCACCGGAAATTCGTCGACGCGGGTGTGACTCACGATAAGAAAGTTCCTCGAGTTCAAGTGCGTTTCATAACCAGTGATAGGATCAGAAAATAAGCCTCAGACGACATTTTTGTATACAAACTTTCTTCATTGTCTTGCCGTCTAGAATCATATTTGATAAATATAGACCACTTTTTTAACACTCCGTACATCATCTGATATACCGGAACTTGCGAGATTCAGACATGCCAGAATGCGGTTCCAGCACGATCTTCGCAATGGACGCTGGAAGAACTTCAAAAGAGCCGACGACTGTTCCTCTTTTCACGAAAATTATTCAACAGACAGGTTCTTGTGAATTGTTGCTAAGAAGGAACATTGAGTAAAGTATCTGATCAATTTAGATGATATTCTTCGCACGTTGCGTTGAAATGGTGTTACTTTTCGAGAAGAAGACTGCTGTAAAATGTTCTGATTTAATGATAGATACTGTTACATGTATGTAAGTAGTTTGTAGGTGATGTGGATTTGAAACATACGCTAGAGTGGAGGTAGAGAAGGGAGAAGGATTTATGAATTCGTGTATATTGATGTGAGTGTGTAAATAGTAATAAATATATCTAATGTCTAATTATAAATGTTACATAAGGTAAAATATGTAGGATCTGGTAACTTGGATGGTATTAATAATAGTTTCCAATGTTTTGAGTCCCAAACTTTCGAATTTCCGAAATTTAAAATTGCTCGAAATTTCTACAAATTTTCAGATCATCAGAAAAATGTTTGAAACATCGAATAACCTTACGGTGAATACGTAACGATTTATGTATTTATGAACGTAATAATTCTCTAATACTCTAAGCTCGTAATTTCTCCAAATATCCAAATGATCGCATACGAATTGGTCTTAAGAAGCGCTTAACCTCATAAAATACAAGATAATCACGTTGAGCAAGCAGATCGCCGTAAATTTACGATTACCTTCGCGGTAAGCACGATTTCATGCGCCCGTATATACCCTAGCACCTCTTCTAATATGAAATACAACATCCAAATGACCGCTCGATGGAATAAACCGAAACTGAGCTACACCATGTTACCTGCTGCACCATAAGGTAATTAAAATGCTGTTCAGGATATTTATCGTTTATTGACACTGATACACTAACTTCGATGTCTTATTCTACACGCTCGTAAAAAAACCACTGACCGCTACCAATTCCATGAAGATTCTCAAGACTAACATTAATATCAGCCCGGCTAATTCAGCCAGTTACTATTTCCAGACGTTGCTTTAAAATATGTACTAACATATTATAGAGTGTTTGCACTACCAGTTTTCAGTGTTTTCTTCGTATGAACTATATCTATTTCTAAGAAAAATAGAAAATAGATTTTTTTAATAAAATAGAATATTATATTTTTTTAATGAAATAATATTATCATTGCGCAAAGGCTATATCAAATTTGAAAATCTATTCAAGACATTGTAATAAAATTTACTAAACTAAAAATAGTAAAATGTTGATATCCTCTATCTTATATCTCCAAATTTTGCTACTTACAAGAAGTACGTTGAGAATTAATAGCGCAAACACTCTGCTATATGCGAATAAAATAAACAAAGCAAGACTTCCTTCCACCAAGAACCAAACCTTCCACCAAACCAAGAGATAAAGACGAGACGTGAAACTAATCTCGCGAGTAATTAAAAACCTCAAGATCGTCGAATTAAAATACCTAGACACGGATCTCCGAAACACGAAATAATGTTAGATCACCGAGATCCGGTTGATTTTGACGAGGATCAAGGGGAAGGACGCAAGAAACGAGAGGAAGCGAATTAACACCGACGCGAACGGTCCTCCGAGCCAACGTTAATCTCGCTCCGTTGAATTCGAATGATAAAGCGGATCGTCGCGATGCTCCCGTGAGACCTACTGAACAGCCCGTATCCTCTCGTAAACACGGCCACGAAGGAACGACGAGATCTCACGTAGCTAGGTGCTATCTTTCCCACAACCTCGTTCTCTCCTTCGTGGCGCCGTGCCGCGCCGCGCCGCACCGTGTGCTACCTTTATCGCGAATTTACGCTAGTAACGTCTCGATCTCGATCTCCCCTGGGCTCGCAAACTAGAGAATTCGTAACGTAAAGCCGTCTTTTAGCTTGATCGGTAGATTCATCCCTGTAGGGATGCGATCGACTAAGTCGCTTCGATGGCTGATTTATTTACGCGTTTTAATTGGCAATCTTGTAACTTTTAGACGGTTGGCGGAGCGGAAAATATAGTATGATGTTTGATGTTAAACTGTAGATTTTTAAAGACAGAATTTTTTATTAACCTTCAATAAACTGAGAACATTATATGAATAAATTGCAAATGTTTATGCATTTGTAGGAAATTTAAAGATATAAAAATATACGGAATACGTATAATTCACGAGAATATACAAAATATTTGAACTACGACGTTCATTTGTAATTCTACATTCTATACAATAATATATTACCAATTATATATATTTATATTAAAATAGCATATGACTTGCTGTTAGGTCCTCGCTTTACTCGATGCTTGCGTGAAAAATGTTGCAATAACATTATTTCACGTGAAACACTTGTTTTAATATGTTTCTATCACAACGTACATGTTTAATTGTTTATTCATACATGTTACGCAACGTTTGATATATAATGTGTAATATCTTTTAAAACACTTGCCAACATGCAGGAATAGTTTTTTGTTACACGTTTCACGAAGGTGAACGTAGTTGTCTTTCTTCGTCTCAAAAAATATTTGCACCGCCGTTTCAATGATTTGCGCGATACATACCATCTATAAGCCTATTATAATTCAATACGACTTGAGGTTTTTTAGTCTTTTAGATACGGAGAAGTGTCACGTCACAGATGACATACTCGTATGTACGACCGTTAAGGATTAATACATGGGAAATATCTGAACCAGGCTAACTTGAATGCAGTTCGTTACACTAGCAATAATAATTACCAAACAATTCATTATTATTCGTTAGCAAGCCGTTAACGATCTCGTTATTATTTCAAGAATAATGAAACCGTCATTACTCTGATAATTATAATATTGTCCGTTCAACTTAAGTATTAGCCAGGCAATTTAAGTCTTATTGTAGGTTTTAAAGCAACATAACTAAGTGCAACCCTAATTTACAATCACTCAACGAGAATAGCTAATCCATCATATCGTTAAAGTGATTAAGATCTGTTATTACACAGGAAAATTAATTTTAGATACCCAGATATCTGTGTTACGATATTATTTCTATCCAGTTAGTGCGAAATGATCAAGATAACATACTACTGTTTTCATTATGAGAAATATTTTACGATCAATAAATATATCTCCTACTAAAATTCCCAATCAACCAAAAATTAAATACATTTAGTTAGAGATTTAAAAGATCACAAGTATCATAGGAATGTATTAGATATTCCATGCTATTCCACCAGAATTGATTGCAAATGCAAAGAAATATGTATACACGTGTTCTGTGGTCAAGACCAAGCAGGTAGGTATCTGAAACCATCCAGAATGGACTTCAGCTTGCCTGGAAACAGCCATAAAACCCGCTTCTTTATTAAGAACCTACACTTCCGTAGACAGAATTCCAATTTCATGATGCTAGACTTCGTCAAATAGCTTGTTTATTTCGACCTGAAGCCATTTTGTGGATCCATGTAACAGATCCAATATGAGATCCAGTTACACACTTAGAAAATTTTATAGCAATAACTTTATCTCAACGTTCAACGGATTCTCGATACTCGAACATCCTTTCGACCGTTTCGCTTGACCATTTACACGAGAATCGAACGATACCTTCATTCTATTACCTCATACAAGAGGAAGATTCGCGATTCTATCAGCTTTACAGACTAACCCACGGAAGTTACTTACATACTTTAAAAGATAGCTCCAAATATTGAAAATTTGGCTACAAGCCTGTTCACCATAAATATAAAACTAGAAATTTGTAGTAATATTCAATTTAAAATATGTATTTTGAACAGAAAGAGTAGACAAATCTCAACAAAGAAATCTCTATTAATTTTAAAGTATTGCAATTTTTAATTTATTTTTTATATATATTTGAAGATACGATGTCATACTGAAAACTTGAATCGTGCTTTAAACATATCACTTATGTACGTTCATCGCATAGAATAAAAAAAGTAGACTAAAAGAAATAGAACTTGAATAAAAATTTGTTTTATGTATTAAATATTATAACACATACTTTACTTTGGATATCGAATACATTTTTTAATATTACGAGCATCTTATAGATTTTTGCACTCTTAAATCGTCTATAAGTGCATAAACTACCCTCTCTATAAAATGCCGCTTCTTTAAGCCGCTCTACTTAAGTTTCTTTATTCTTTTCAGCTTAATAGAAATTATTACTATCGAAGTTTCATAATATCGGAATAAATGACTTAATAGGAAAAGAATGACGAAAAATATGAGAAAATTCATCACTGAAGTCAACGAATGCGATATCCTAATACTTGACGAGCATTTGAAATTCAACTTCCCGTGATCGAAACAGCGATATCGTCGCGTTCACTCGTTAACTTCGATCGTTCTGCTCGCCGAGTCGGTGATCGCCACTCGATTTTCAACTAACCTCCCAGAGAATTGCGAACTGGCACGCAGCCGTGCACATCCACAGTTTGTAATTACACGGGGGTACATAATGTTACGCGGTATGGCAACTCGACTGGCTCCGGCAGACGCTTCTGGCACGCAAATCCTGCCAGAGACTTCTGTTGCCTCGAGTTTTCAGCCAGCTCGAATACGCACGTGTTAGCAGCGTAAACACGCTGTAATTATTAACACCGGACGGTATTCTTCATGCCGCGTACCGGTGGCTGTTCATTAGCAAAGCTTTATTATTCCGCTGCTGGCTCGTACTTTGCACGAGGAACAAGAGTCCCTCCGCTAGCCTGAACTGATCTTAAAAGAAAAGGACGCGAACAATCCGGCTTTAATTTGGACGAAATATCGTAGACTCGAAAAACAGCCTAAATATTACGATACGTATCTTTTTTTAACTGCGATAATTCAAATTTAAGAGGTGAAACTACCCTTTCTCGAGACTCGAATCCTCGTGAGCTCATTCAGAAAAAAACTTGTTTAACGAATCATTTCGTTGATTCAATGATAGCAAAACGAACGGCTGATCAAGATTAGATCAGTTCAGTTAAGATCAGTTGGTCAAGATTAGAAGTCTGATGGATTTTCGAGTGTACGATACTTGATTAGCTTTACGACATTTTAAAAACGTGATTAGCATACATACAGGGTTGGGTAACAACGGCTTAATAAGAATTGGTTGACTATCGGTGAACCACGTAGGCCGCGATAAACGCGTACTGCTTTCACGTTCCCGGCGCCGCCGACCGACTGTCAACAAGACCGTCAACGACCGTTTCGAGGCGCCTTCGCCACCAATGGAACACGGACCATTCTCACGACAGTGAAACTGTCGCTCACGGCCATCCCGCTACCTCCGTGATTCACCATTAGCTCGACAAAGAGATACGAGCTAAGGTAGAGCGACCAGGTTGTTGCTCGAATTGTTATGCGCCGCGTCTCCATGCGATAAGCTTCTTCCGCTACTTGACACGAGGACAGTCGTCCAGTCTCGCCGAGATTTACTCAATCCGGAGGAAAGTGGAAGAAGTTTATTTTGCATTTTTTCTTTTTACAAGATACATTGAAATATTTCAAGTTTGTCGTGTTTAAGTAGGAATGGGATATTCGAAATGCCCCGAAATTCGAATCTTCGTACTATTCTTGAGATCCGAAACTTTCGAAACACAAGGAAAAAATATAGAAAATATCGAAAGTAAAATACTCGTTAGAATATCTACAAACTGGAATAAATCTTTATTTAAATTCCATCTTTCATATGTGATATTTATAAAAGAAAAAATATGAATTTGCATAGACATTCGCAATCTACGAATCACCCTGCCAATCGAGCTATTGAAGCCACCATTACATATTCCTCAAGCCCCGACCTCTGACATCGGAATTACCAAAAGCCCGCGCCTGCCTTCGCGATTCCACTTAGCAACACACAATGAGCTCACGCGGTGCGCGGAATCACGAGGGAACCCGATGAACCCTCGAGCGCGTGGGGACTGAAAGGAACAGGAAAGCCGACAGATAGAGAACGAGGATTAGAGAGGCTGGAGGAAGAGGGAGAATGGCACTTTAGGGCATAACGGCATCCCCACGACCCACGGTCGCCGTGTCACGGAGATGCGGTCGGAGTTTCTGTGTCGTAGTGCAAAGAACCACGGTAATACTTGCACAAAGACCACGGCAGAACGGACGAAGAGGTAGAGGAGAAAGAAAGAAAGAGTACCAGGGGCAGTCTCAACTACACCTACAACACGAGCACGTTCCTCGAGCACGAGCTCGTTGCGTCGATGCCGCGGCGTCGAGAGAGCAGCTAGCTAAGGCCCCAATGTCCCATCGACACCAAGCAACTCTATGACTAACAAGTTTGCACTTTAGCGCATAACGGGGTATTCCGGCGTGTTTCATAGCTCATGGTCCATGACCCACGGATTGCGTGGGCCGGGCACCATAACCATTCCTCGCCGATATAGCGACGGCGTGGCCACGGTACCACGAGCATTAAGTTTCCAGCTTCTTCGTCTTCCTCCACCTCTACGATCGCCCCTTTCTCTGCGTCTCACGAATAATTCTTTTCTCCTTGCTCTTCATAAGGCTTTATCTATCCTCCCTGTCATGTACATTATCGTTCAGAAGTATTCGATCACCTTGGTAAATTTGTAACAGCAGTATGTGAATTTTACCAAAGTGTACAAATTAGTAAGGAAATAGTAACCGAGCCTTCCAAAAACCAAAATGATCAACTCGACTCTTCGTAAATTTCTCAGTTTCATTTTAGAGATAACGTAATTAACGTTCGGTTCTCGAGAAACGGATGATTTACTTCTGTAGATCTGTTTACCACAGGGAAATCGCATGAACGACAATAAATTTCGAAGTCAGCGCACACGCAAGTATCTGAATACTTTTGAGCGATAGTGTAGGTACGGACTTCCTTCTATCGCGGGACGTAGACCGACTTCGCTGCTTTTGATCACCGGATAATCGCGCTAACGGATTATCCTCGAACTTCCTCAGCGCAGCGCAGGGATTGCCATTTTTCTTAAACCTGATCGGAGATCGTGTGCTGCTATATACCTGTTCCCATTATGGCTTCTCTCTCTCTCTCTCTCTCTCTCTCTCTCTCTCTCTCTCTCTCTCATATTCTTTCTCTTCCTGACCATTAGAATTTGGAACGAAGCTTTTTCTTCTTCGTCTGCTTCTTCTCAGTGTTCTTTTTCTTGTTAGTGGAAGTTTCTCGTGGGAAGTATGGTTCGAAGGTTAAGATCGAATACGATAATGGATGGTTGTGGTACATAGAGGATTTGATTATTGACTGGGATTTGGGACAGTGAGGAAAAGAGAGACTAGGAATTTGAAATGTAAATTAGATCTGTAGCTTAGCTTTCGTTTTGATCAGGTTTAGGTAAAGGGATGTAAAAAGGAAAAAATATTACAATCGGAGATAAGTGGTGAAAAATAATGATAATTTCTGAGATGAAAGTGAAGTTTGTTTCACTGTAATTTGTGTTCTTGATAACAATCCAATTTCTTTAAAACTATCTCAATCACCCGTTTACTTTTTACATTTATCGGAGAACAGAAAACAGTCTTCTATCCTCCATTAACAGAACGATAATTTCCAAGTAACTTCAACATATCTACTCTCATGCTCTTCATCAAGAAAATACCAAAAAGTGAAAAATATGTTTTAAAAATTCCTAACCCTCCACTTCGCTATCAAGAGAAAAAGACGTGGCCTTCTATACCCCATTAACGCAATGATATTTTTCAAGGAATTTCAGCTATATTCGCACTCTTCATCGAGAAAATACAGAAAAAACAAAAACGTATTTTTAGAAATACTGAAGTCTCCACTTAACTATCAGAAGCGGGGAACGCGTCCTTTTATCCTCCATTAACACAACGATATTTCCCAAGTATCCACTCATAGTCATCATCAGCAAATTACAGAAAAACCAGAAAATACTTTTCCGAGGTCAGGGGTTATCGTCGCGTGCGTCGCGGCACGCAGTTGCGTTCCTTCAAATTTATGCCCGTTCGAAGAATGCCATAAATCGCTAGGTCCCGTCGCGATTGCCCAGTTCTCTCAATAAGTAACTGGTAACGTCAGAGGAAGGCGTACATCAGGAAATCACCTCAGCGCGGTAAGGTCGTCGTGTAAGTAAGAGGCTAAGGTCAGGATGCCAACGCTACTGCGCGTTGCCCCACACGGAGAGACCTTATGCTTCGCTGTAACGAGCCACCTTGCATCATTGATACTTAACAAACCGAATCGAATCTTTCGAGAGAAAGATGCTAGCAACGATACCTTGATTACGACGAATGGAACAAAGCGAGACTCTATAGGCAATAGAGATAACGATGCTCTTTTAAATGCTATTTGTGCTTACTTTGAAATGATATTTGTGCCTACTTTGCGTTTCACAATTATAAAATTAATCAATTTTCTATTTTTATATGTCGTATTATATATTTCTATACAGTTATGAAACGCGGTATGTTGTCAAAATTGATTCTTTACTATGTCTCATAACTTGAGGATATGTATTTGTAATACCGTTCATAAATATAACATATACAGATAGCAGGTAGACAGTTTGATTAATTTATAGTAACAGTATGTGAAATTTTACCAAAGTGTGAAATTAATGGCAAATTAATGACTAGAAGCAGTGCTTACTTACTTCTTATGGAATCACCAGACTATAAATTTAAATTATCTATTAGGAAGCTTAGCACGGTACGTTACGACTAAATATGTGTTTCGTTGATGTATCCATTTAAATTATGAGTTTAGAGAAGCCTTCGTCTGAGCGTAATTTAGAATTAAATAATCTAAGGGTGAAGAGGTTCTTAAGTAACAAAAGAGGAGCAAAAGGGCTCGGAATTACGAACGTCAGTTATGTTACAGCATATCAGCCCTTAACAATAAATTTTATTACGTAATAATGCTTCATTATATGAAGCAGTGTTAAATAGAAATAACACAACAAAATATTCGAAAAATTACGAAATACTGTAACATTTAAAATCAACCGGTCAACTCTTTATATCGATGCGATAATTCCGTAGTAAATTTACCTGCATAAAACAGCGAACTGAAATTACACGTATTAAAGGATATGATTTATGCAACAAGGTTGCACAACACATAAAAGTTTAATGAAAAGCAAAGTTCATAACACGAGAACCACTTAACAGAAACGTAGCTATAACCAATCCTCCATTACGTTTTCGAACACGACAAGATCAGCCAGTAAAGGAGATTACCGCTTAAACGACTCACTGGAACCTACAATTTGAATGATAACTCATCGCGAAGAAACACGCGTTCGGATCTTCTCGAACCACCCTCCACAAGATCAAATCGATAAATCAAGAGACTACGACGTACGCATAATCCACCAATGATTTAGCTTCGTTTTCCAAAAAGAATATAATATAAGCGTTTATCTCGCAAGGAGGAAAGAAACACGAGCAGCCATCGAACGCAAACAAATTATCCTCACTTTCTCCAATTCCACCGTCACGTTCTATACGCCCATTGGATCGATGTAACGTGATTACGGGTGACGATTAATTGGCTATTAATATCGAACTGCCGCGATAGAAATATAATGCGACTGGATATTATCTCGATTACAAGATCTAAATGGCCCGGTCACCGCCATCAATGCATCACACCAGATCGAGAGCGAGATCATCTAGCTTCATACCCTTTTATGATCATAATTATTAACACGTTCACAGTCTGCTGATCCATATGTGGCTCATTGTACTTACTTTCTATTTATACTTTGTACATCTCTTGAGTTACATGAGTTAGAAGCGTAAAAAATCAGAAATTGTATCAAATATATTTGTGTACGAATGCCCCTATTTTTTCTGCAAGAAGATGTCAGTTTATTCTATGAATAAAATTAAGGGAAAAATATCATATAAATATAGGCTCGAAAATGCTTTATTAAAAAGTTATAATAAAGAATTCAAAATAACAGCGGACTAGTTAGCATTCGTGTATAATGTAAGAACAGATCGGCGATATTTGCATGCGTTAATTCCATTTCAATGACATTTGCCTGTTCCGTATTTGTAAGAACGGGCGAAAGTAGCAAACACTGAAATGGAACTAACGCGCATAAATATCGCCAGGTAGTTCTTATATCATATCAAACGAAAACTTGATATTCCGAATTCTTGTTATAATTTTTTAGGAAAACATTTTTGAATCTATATATATACGACATCTTTCCCCTTAATTTTACTTGTGAGATAAACTGACGTCGTTTTGCGGAAAGAGGTAGGAATATCCTGTATATGCCAAGAATTTTTTCCAAGGATGTGAAAAAAGTGAAAACTCACAATCAGAAGTTTCATATATATTCACAAGATGCTATATTATTTAACGCGTTCGTTAGTTGGCTTAAGTAAAAGGAATCCTAGTAATATGAATTTCTGCGTTTATAATTAAATAAAGCATTTATTAATGCGTGAGAAATATGGTATCGTAGTGCTATCGCAACAATTAGAATGTTTTAATTATTACTTCCCTTATTTTTCTCGTTAAACATGTTAATACATGATCTAAAGACCTTTTTAAGATCTCCTTTCTTGCATTTTTTTCTATTTCTCACATCTCTTTCTCATATTTATTATATCCATATTATTATATTTTTTATATTGTTTTCTTTCTTATCCCTACAATAGCTTAAACGAAACTAAAGAATTATTAAATAAGTCGAAATTCGAGGCTTAAATAATTTCTTTGTTATATAAATAACTATTCTATATAGATTTTCAAATAACGACACCATAAAATACTCGGACAAAAAAGGAAACCAAAGAATGAGATATTTTCAAAATGCCGCTAGTCTCAGCACGACCATTACGGCACAATTTCAATGTGAAGGGATCAAAACACTTGAAATAATAGGAAGTGGATCTCGAATGACACGTATTACATCTAAATCAATCTCGACATCAACGCGAGAAGATCCAGGCGGTCTGTAATAAGGTGTCAAGCTTAAAGCCTTATTACCATCGCCCACGGCGCCAATATCGAGGTTCTTATATGATTGATACATCGTGCACGTTGTTACACCTTACGGGGAGCCTTAGGAGATGCCTTTCAATTCCGTGAAACAAACCTCCTTCTAAGTAGAAGGTATCTATGATTTTATGCCGTTGAACATACAAGAACATTTATTACAATTTTTATTGGTTTTGTCGTTTTCTTGAGCGTTTAAAAAATATTAAAAATATTAGTTCGGTTAAATTAACATAACAACTTTTTCTTACAAAACAACGTTTATTATTCATTCTTAAGAGAATTCAACTATTTCATATTCAAATCCTTGTTTTCAACCACCAAGCAACATAATAGTCACGAAATCAAGAAAAATAAATTTATCACGTTTTTCCGTATGGTCTTTAAATGTTCTCGCCTGTTTTATGAACATTAGAATATCTCATTCTAAACAAGTTCGCGAAAAACGATCATCGAACATCGTCGTGCCGATGAACAACCGCTGCACGCAACAAAGAGAAGGCGCCACCCGTGACCATGCCATTTTAGCTAGAACTCGAGATTACAGGGTTGGAACGGATGCACTGGAAAGGTGTTGTTGCAGGGCAACGATCGCTACGGACTCTAATCAACGGCTGCGAGTCGGCTCCGTGGCGTGCGTGCGCCAGAAAACTGATACTAAGTAAAACCCAGTTGGGAAATCTCAACGGGGAAGAACCGAAGACTAGGAGGGCTGGACGAGCAAACAGAGTTCGTAAACACATCAGCAGCCAAGGCTTAATAAGCAGCTCACGGTATTATAGATGATCTCTTTATTGACCGCCATAAATCAGAGTTAAGACCAGGCATTATTACTACCAAGCACATTATCCACTACGTCGGAAACCAGTGATAGAGTGCAGTCAGCCTTTCATCGACAAAGACACCTTCAATTCGATTACAAAGTTAAGTAGAGTTATTTTAAACATTGTTACCGCTGATTCCAATGAAATTTAATGGTGCCATGGTCCTACGCATAGAACGTTGAAAAAGTGGACGATATTTATAGCGTGATCCTAGGCATCGAAACAGCGAAGGAAGTTCACGTACAAAAATATCGTTAGACGTCCCTTTCCAAGACCAAAATCAATCAAAATCAAATCACGTGTGCCTTTATTCATAAATGTAAATTTATAATCAGTTAATATTCGCAGTGATAAATTTTTACACTTTTGAATATGAAACCTTTGAGTGGAATTTATACCTTTGTAGCCAAAAAATAAGAGAAATTGAGAAGATTTCGCAAGGGGACGGGGCAAAATATCGTGTGGCCTAAAAATATCCAGGGAGTCGGATTAAGTGGATTCTTGGATAAAGAAGCGACTTTTCAATTATCTGAGACGAGACAAATATTCAGTTCTAAGAGGGTAAGCAGCATCGACATCCATTATGGAGGGAACGAAGTCGAGAAGCGGAGGGATGATGTATCAAAATGCGCATCCTCCTACTTGGGTGAAAGAAGCAGATGATGGTTCTGTCAGAAAGGTTGGGAGCTAGGGATCTTGTTTTGAATAAGAAGCTGCCGGGGAAAGTATTCTACTGTCGCGTTAATCTTCCAGACGGATTAGGACTTGGAAATTTATCAGAATTATTTGTTGCATTAGCGAATCTGTTCGAATAATAAATTAGACACTTAGTTAGTCGATTTGGAGCTTATATTTCTTTTTCCTTTTACGCCTGCTGCAGTCCTCAAATTTTTATATCTAAATCTCGCTCTTATTTCAACAAACAAACAAATGGTTTAACAAAATTTATAGTAAAAGGTTGGAACAAAAAGTAACATATACCTATGAATAATGATTATTTTTATAATGATAGACAAATACGATTAGGTCTACTCGATCGTACAAACCAACAAACATCCCTCGACAACTCCGTCAACCTATACTTCCATACCGTACTAGAATGACAAAATCAATCAAACCCATAATCTACGCGAACAATCTATTGCGCGAATTAAAATCATGGTAAGATTCGTCACAGATTCATCAGCCAAGCGTAGAACTCGAAACGTCTGTCAGAGGCTATCGACAGGCAACAGGAATCCAGATAGTCATGGCACGATGCATACGTGCACTCGGTCGTTGAAGATGGTCGGGTTCTGGTCCGAGGCTGCGGTGACCAAGGGTGTCCTTGAAGCGGGCGGGGTCGTCACTCGAGGGCTGCGGGTAAACGACCATCAGGATCCATGTGTGTTAGGCAGCCGAGGCCTTATAACGTATCTTACACTGATACTACTTAACTTTCTGCATCTGTATATGTGACGTTGTTCTGCCTCCTTCCTTCTTTCTCCCTCCCCTTCCATCCTTCCTGCGCCCATGCGCTTCTTATTCGTCTCTCTTTCTCTTTACTTCTGCCCCGTGCTCGTGAAATAAAAGAGGCTACTGCCTCAGCTCTTACTTTACAAGTGTTATGAAACGGCGAACCTTCCTCCACCCTGCCTCCATCCCCCTTCTCCCTCTCATGATACCGATTTATAGATTTAATTATCGCGTCTTTATACACGTCGACGATCGCTTAGGATCGCCGTAGAACGAATGGAAAACGAGTCATTGGAAAATGATTTCAATCAATAACATTTAGTTGTTCGGTAGTATGTACGTACATCCTGGCGAGTAAGTATTAGCGCGCTCGTGAGGTAACATGGTCAAACTTTACATATCATTAGAAATCTACTAAATCTCGTTTGGTACCTACCGAACCTGGACCATATGGAACTTGTATACTCAACATTGCGATAAAGATCTTACCAACTAGATACTTTTCTTTCCGTGCCTGCTTATATTTTGTATTATTAACTCCATTGTCCCCATACCCAGAGCATATTTCTTTTTGACTCCTGACTCCTGATTTTATGCTCACGATTATGGCCCGAACTATATATTTTTCTGTCATACTTCGTCACTTTTAGCTCACTCTTGCAGGGTTCAATGTACGAACGCGGCAGATAGAGACGCATCGTGGCTCGTGATAAATGCGGCCCGCGAGATATGACGAGCGGCGCGTACATCTCGACGCGGAGAGGAAACAGTTCGAGAAAGGGCGCGCGGTGCATGGAAGCCGTCCTTGAGGGCATATAACACACAGGTGAGGTGCAGGACGATGCTCGGCCGGTAATGAGCCAAATCCATTACGGCACTAGGCAGCAACAACGCAACATAGCAACACACCGTAAGACAGCCTCGGGACTCTCTGGCTGCAAGCCTTTTCCCCTACCCTATTCTTTAGTCTACGAGAGGAGAGGAGAGACAGAGAAATAAAAGAGAGAAGCACGGCATACACGCGTGTATCTATGCCACGCACGTATCGCGCGGTAACAACCACCTAACCAATGGCACCGGTTCGCTAGGCAATTCCAATTATAGATCGTAAGTATATTCCACGGAGCCGAACTGTCGTCATTCCACCCTGCACGTCCTCTATCCCGCCGTTCCGCCCATCGATCTCTTCCCCTTTTCGCTTCCTGATCGCCGCCAAACCAATTATGCACAGAATCGTGCAGCACCAAATTGAAAACTTCTGGCTCACGCCCCCAACCGATGGCGGAATCTATCAGGTGATGCTTCAACGAAACTGCTAACGAGAAGAGGATATATATAGTGTTGTGCGAAACAACTTTAGACCACTTATCAGAAGGAAATATCGTGGCTTTATCGATGAATATGTAGACATGTAGAAACATGCACTCTCCATTGAGAAACCAACCCTCTAACCGAACCTTTGATATATCAAACCAATTAAAATAAAAACGGTCCGTCAATCGTATCTCTGGGAAGATTTCACAAAGAAATCTATCCATAAAAAGAAAGAAATAATCATAAAGAAGAAGCACCCTCGTCGCACGAGCCCTTTTAACCTCGAGAACAAAGCTGAGCCAAGGAGCGATTCGCGTACGGTTTTTCAGAAAGGTTGGACGTGTGTCCAGCTGGAGCAAAACGACCGGTCGTCGATAAATTCCACGAAGAAACCGGCCGTCCGGCGCGAATAAATCCCCGCGCGAACTATAAGGGAACACCTTTTTACCACGAGGGACGACATAAATCGCGCCAGCGCAGCGGATCCGCCGCTGAATATCGACAGCGATTTTACGACTATCACGTATGACGTGCTCCATCCTACCCGTCGCTACAATTAAACGACCGGCAAGGTACCCGCAAGGTCGTTACAACTACGAAACACCGGATATACACAGACACACAGGTGTGTCCATGTATATATGCACTTATATAGGTACACCCCCGTTCAAAAGTACGCAGGCACTTACGATTTTCAATCATTGCGGATGTTTAATTTTAAAAGCGCAAAGTCAGTTAAGTCATTGCTTTTTTTTGACAAATTTATGAATTTCATCGTACGAATACTTTGTACATTCAAAATTCATTTACGATTTCATATAATATGTGAAAATCGCGCGGGGAAGATATGATAAGTCCATACTTGTTAATTTTCTGACCCTTTTATTATTTAGTAGCTAAGATGCAAGTGTCTTCATAAATGAAGATCACAGGAAAAAAAGACGATAAGTCTATTTTTATTGGTTTTCTGATTTCGAAGTTACTTGATGTATAAAAAGAGAGTAAATGGCTTGTATTTTGATATGAAACAGTCGAAATGGAGACAAATCTATGAATTTTCGTGAGAACGACATGTATAACCGGCATGAATATTGTACATTATTATTGTAAACCTAACTCTATAACGTTTAGTATCTTTGAAAAATTCAAGATACTGGCAAAAAAAGCTACTTAACTTAAACCTAAAACCAAATAAAGAGACAATCGTTGGATTAGTTAACAGCGTAACAAAGTTCAAAAATTTATATGCCTATAAAAAGTGGAAATATGGTTTATTATGTTTTTTCCCTGTAGTCTTGAATTTTGAACGAGGGTGTACGAACGTAAGTATATAGACACAGACGCGTAGAAACGGGTGGAGGATGGCACGACTGGATATATACAGAATACAGAGAGATGCAACAGCCTGGGAGAGAGGTGGGGCGGTGGTCAGTGGCGCCACGCAATTGTCAATTAACATTTTTACCGCCGTGCAAGAAAACACGAAGTTACGTGCCGGCGTACGTGGCCACCACACACGGCACACGGTGAGCTCGACAGGGTTCCAGAGATCACGGAGCCCGAAGAGAAACGGAGAAAGCAAAGACTCCACGAGGAACAAGACCGTATTCCATTCGATGGACTAACTTACAACGAAGAAAGAGGATTATGTCTGGCTGGAGGAGAAGAGTCCGAGAGAAAGAGGAGCAGCGAGGGTAGAAGGGGAAAAAAGAAAGAATCGTAAGGATACATTTCATTACGATTATGCGCGCAATGGATTGCTAATCGTAAGCGCCTCCAGACCGCGCCCCTACAGCAAACCCAGCACCGGACGCTATCACTTGCATAGAAACCTGTGAGGCTCGTTTTTCACACGTGGGAACGGAGAACTTTTCCACGCAAAATGCTCGAGGAAGGATTCGAGAGACTCTATTAGTATTATTAGCATGCACTATATGGTTCATTTTCTTTTTATTGCTTGATCTTTTCGTCCGAGGAATTTATTGTATATCTCCTTTTACATTTATGGACTTTTGTCGCTGATTTTATCAATGAATCTTGTTACCTTCCGTCTATGGTTAGCTTTCCGTGGCAAGAATTCAGCTATCGATACATATTGCTGGAAAATGAGTCGGTATTCCCAGATTACTCGCTCTTTATTACATTCAACGACGCTCTTATAGAGCTCGTAATATTACGTTGCGAGAAGCTGCGATAGCTTCGAATATTACATTTAATAAGCTGGTATCGGTTTCGCTCTCTATTACACGGAATATTACACGATGAAATTTTTTGACGGCCCGCCTTTTTTTTCTTTAACTTTCTTTCGAACGGTATGATCAACGGACGACGCACGACTTTGAATAAGATTTATCGGTTTGCGTAATCGAGGTCATCTTGCACAATAATTTATCAATTAATGATATTAATGAACTGACAAATTACAAGTTGTAGATCGTTGAACTTCTTAATCCCACTCAAGTATCTTACGAAACGAATAAGAGAAAGAGAGAACGAAGAAAAAAGAAATCGAAGAAAGAATGACAAGAAATTACCTACGACGCAGCAAATAAATGTCTGAATAAAATATTTATTTATAAAAAAGAACACAATCAAGACCAATTATAGCATCCTCATTTTCTCAATACATGTAATACTATTCAAACATTCTGTCAACCAAATACAAAAAAAAGAAGATAATGAAGAGCCGATGACGACAAAGTATTTAAAACACGGCAAATAAATGCCTTTATAAAACAATTTATGTACTCGCAAGAAGCGAGTGCCAGCATACCTAATCTTTCAAAACGATAATTTATAGGGAACATAACAAGATCTTTAAAAAGAAAGGCGAAACAAAGGGCGTGTTGGGTTGCTGTTGCCATCGGTGGCACCATCGAACCGTATCGGCGTTCGTTGCCCCGCGTGTTACACGATATGCCCGTGCAGAGAAGGGTGTGCGGCGTTTTACGAGATGCAAATATCGGGCAGTCGGACAGCCAGTCAACCGCACCATCAACTCGGCTACCGGTGAACTGTGCCGAGCGTGTCCCTCTTCATCTGTGACTTTGTAGAATGCGTCTGGGACACCCGTGGCGAACAGCCCCGCAAACCGCAGAGTTCCAAGTTACCTACTGCCTACGAGACGACCTGTCGATCCACAATTCGGATCGTTGGACAAAATATCGCCAACTACATGGTATATAAAGCGATGATTTTGGGTAACCGAGATATCTGGATACCCTGATACCCACGAAATATTCGACTAAAAGAAGCTTACTCGCACTATTATTCATGAGATATCCGAAGATATAAGATTGTAACGTGCAGCGTTTATATAGTAATCTTCAAAGCTAAGAGTAAAACAGGGCGAGACAGCTCAGGAACAGGAAAGATACTGCGTAATTTAATTTAAAGATTTTGGGTATCTGAGGAACCTAATTGCTCTGGTATCCATAAAACACTTGAATAAACGAAAAATGCTTGGCTTTATTTTAAGAGGCGTGCTTATGAAAGTGATGACAACTTCCATTACCTCAGATTATTGTAACTTTCCGATCCCAAGTGGACTTGGAAGATAATTTATTAACGGAAAGATATGTGTGCGACAAATTTGTAGATACGATCATATTGTATTAAGGGAAAACCGGTAGTTTTATTAGATTATAAGTCAATTAGATCTGAATTTCCTTCGCTAGCCTTTCTTTCAGCCACGAATAGCGATTGCTAACATATTGTACGTATTACGATCAAGCGTTTCACTGCTTCGTTTGTGACAATGCCGTTGTGACAATCGGTGATCTCAACGCCGCAAACCTGCACAGGCGAGATCCATCTCACGAGCGAACGGAACGCCGCGGCCACTATGGCCACCGCGCCCAGTAGCCTCCGTGAAACAGAAACGTAAACGGACAGGAGAGAAGAGGAGGGTTTCGAGGGACGCTACTTTTTCGCCTGGGAAACCGGTACTTCGAATTGCGAGCACGTAAATAATTAATGCGAATTGTAAGCGTGAGCAAGGCGCGCGACACGCAAGAACTTGATTACCGGCCAGGCGAATGCGGACCAGATTTTTGTTAACTTCGCGAGAATAACGAAATGGGTGTGTTCGAATACGATGGATCGTTAAACGAGCCTATGATAAGAGCTAAATGATTTTAATTATAAGTTGTTGAACTTAATGAAGTTTCTAACGATATGTCACATCTTCAAAAGGTATTTCGAGCTTGTATTTTATATCAATTTCGACCTATCTATACCTCAAACTATATACAATATAAAGGAAGTTATTTATATCTCTGACTGAAAATACCAAAGTAAACAGGTATAATTAAAGAAAGAAGATATTTACGGTTTCTTGCATGAATATTTTTTTAACACGGGCGAGTCAACAACTTTATAACTATATCGTTTAACACCTTATCATTTACGGCCAATTTTACTCGAACATGTTTCGAGCACCTATTTTAATGAGGCAACTTTTTCACTTTTCATTTCAATGTTTCGTGTCTCGTTTTAAAGCCACGCTTACCACGTATACGCTATGAGAAATTTCTCATACGTTGCCACTAACGCGCACCTTAAGGTATACCATTATCAGTTTTCGATGTTACAACCCGACAATTACACATACCAATGGAATTACCGTCTAATATGCAATTCCATGAATTCAAGAGCACGGCACGACTTCATACGGTGCTCATTTAATATTAACTGCCATAAAACAGGCTACTTTTCTTCTGTCAGCATTTTATGCATAACTAGCCAATAGTTAATGTTACTTAGGGATCCAGAACGCTTCTGCTTTTCTCATTTTTCAAGACGACTAATAAAGGCAGAAGAAAACGACGAGAATCTCTAAACAAGACCACAAATAAAAGCGAGAACACGGTCAAAGACCTCTTAATGCTGCTAAATATGTGCACCGTTCAAGACAGTTAGATGATCACCTAGCCAAATAATTTTATGATTGAGGAAGCTCTTCTACGTGTATTGTTAGGACGTTTCCTAATTTTGTAAATTTTGTAAATTTTCTTGGAATAAAAAAGTCCAAATCGATAGTAATCTAAAGTACAACACTTGGCCTTATTCTTTAAATATTTAATTTTTTAAGAAAATAACACAAGAATGGAATATTCAAAATGTATAAAATTAAAAGATTTAAAAGACATTTAATAATATTTCTCAAAACATAAATATTAAATTTTAATCTACGCCGTAACTCCCCTAAATTAATAGCGACTTATCGACAGCATTGGAACTTGGAATCTCTACGGTGCAATTAATAATGGACCGTATGGTGATCAAAGTTATACACAGTAAGCCCTTTGCTGAGCGGGAACTCTTCGTTATAGCTCTTCTGGGAGCCATTAAAACTATATTCACGTAACAAACGACGGTACACGGGTTAATATCACAGCCTAACGAGAACACATGATGTACATATATTTTCTTACATGAATTCAAACACGTAATATCGCGTAAATTTCATGGAATAAAAACAACGAAAAAAGAATGAAATAGTTCAAATATAAATCCTTTCTTTCGAAACGTACAATAGTCGGTTAAACGAGCCAATATTTCACGGAAATATGCTGAACAAACACAGCAAACCCGCAGTTAACTCTCCACCGTGTATTTATAGAAGAAAACATAACAGTTACCAAGTATGCAAAAACGTACTTCGGTGAAAACACGACAAAAAGTTACAAGTTGTTTCTTCGAATCATATTAGCTTACCGGTTATGCGTTTAAACAGAAATGAAACAGCGATAATTTCTCTTTTCTGTTTTAAATATATTTATATCCCCGTTCGTCTATTCAAAAGTTTATCGTACGAAGTATTATCTCGTATATGATCAACGAGATGCATTTCGCGTCTTTTACTTTTGAAGATACATATAGCTTTTTAAATTATTTTAAAAATGATAAATATTACGAATTATAAACAATAAAATCACTCACCCTATCTTATTGATCAGCTTTCCATGAACGTGAAGGTAGGATGTGACGAACCGTTTATTTACCTAAAACATGTAAGATTCACAATTTATATTAAAATACGATTTAATGGCATGATTTATTTAGAGATATATATCTAAAAATGTATTTAAAAATATGCTGCTGAAACTATACTATATTGTGTTCTATGATATAGATATTGTGTTCTACGATTAAAAAGAGAAGTAAGTTTGTTTATGCCATTTTACCTCAACGCTGCTTAATTGTGCCAATTCTTCTAAATCGCTATGAGATAATCTCGCTTCGTTGGCAGTGGCTGCAGTAGTTGTACGATGAACTCGTCTTCCACCAGGATGAATCCAAATTTCTCTTCTTAGTCCTCCACCAATATTGTTCGCTCCCTCTTTCTCTTTCATCCTGGCTCGTTCTTTCCACTCTCTCTCCTCTTTCCGTTTCCGTTCCGTCGATTCATACTATTAGAATACATTACAATTAAATCCTATACGTAGCTTGTTATGAAATTAAAGACAGCATAGGGCATAGCGTAAATGAGAGTTCATTGTCTTTATAGGAATCCTATCAATTATCCTATTACACCTAAATTCTCTCAAATACTAATGAAAGATACAAGCATCATATGTGTAAAGCGTAAAAGGCTCTTTAAATGTTTGTATCTTTCGATTGCACCTATTTAAAAAATATGCATGCTAGTATCATGTGCGAAATAGTGCTAGTAACTAACAGAAATGGTGCTCTTATTTATAAAAAATAATTCAGCAAAATGCAGCAGACTATACTCAAAAAATGTTCAAACTATATGTTTCTATTCTCCGTAAATACTACCGTCTCAAATCACTAATTACGCTATCAGTTATATTTAAGCATAGAATGATTTGCTTTCAAGTAATTATGATTGTGCGAAAAATATTGACTTTTATACATTGGACTATTAATAGTCGAAAGCGTGCGAGGAGGCATATGATGCGCAAAGAAAATTTATAAGAAAAATCCAATGCAAATAAAACAAAGGTATATTAAACGGTTCGAAAATAAAGAGGACTACTTCAAGCTTTAGTTAAGATAACCGGTACTTAGAGATATCACACCAAGTATCGAAATTTACTTACATAATGTAGATACTGGCAGCAAAACAAAATCAAAATATTATTAACGTTAGTATTAATACAAACATATAAGAAAGTACTTAAATTTTTGTCTTACCTTCTTCCTATTTTCATCAAAAAGTGCTATTAAACTCTCCCTTGCAGAATGGAAAGGATTAGATGCCATAAGAGATCGCATATAATAATACACAGCATCCAACTTTCGCCTCTAGAATCAAAATTCATATTTAATTTGTTTAATTTTATTTATTTCCTTTTTCATTCATTGTACACAAAGTGAAAATACGTACAGCATAATGTGCTAGTAATGCAAGCTGGTTGTAAGGTCTTCCATTCTTTGGATTAAGTTGTTGCGCTTTCAAATACCACCTAAAAGAGAATAAAATTTTGCATAAAATAATGTCATCTTTATAGGACGTAATAATAATGTGTCTATTTCCTACTTACTGCCGAGACTTTCCATAATTATTTGTTTCATTTGCCTGTTCTCTATATCTCGCCAAATCACCCAAAAATAGATATATTTTTTGCGCACTTACTAAGGCTAAACCTAAGATCCCAAGACCCTTAGGCAAAGTCGACGATGCAAGAAATGTATCCAATTTAAATTCGTATTTCGTTTCAAGAACAGTCAACAAACTCTCTAAATATACGGTACCATCGTCAATAATTTTTAACATAATTTTTTTATAATGTTCTCGACCTTCAGAACTTTCTTTAGGCATGCCTTTTCGCAGCATTTCGATCATATTATAAAAAAGTATTTTCCAAAAATGTTGTTCAACGTTCTCAGCTTGACAAAATTTGATATCAGTCTCGAGCAAAGTTTTTAAACTTTCTTGTAGAAAGTGTCGTATGTACAAAACCCTCTCCCAATTTGATGTAAAACCACCAGAACTTAGTATCCACTGCAATTCTAAATCTGCACGTTCTATATCCAAGAGTAAGTAAGGATTTTTAGCTACTCGAAAACTGTCAAATGAAGAATTATAAATTATTATTAGGATAATTATACTTATTTTTATTCATGATTTGCAATATATTTATTGATTTTACATACCTATCGGAGTAAGGATCATACCATGAAGGTCTTATATTTCCAAATTGGTCATTTGTCATGTATGGTGGTGGCACGCCATCCAAATGCGTTCCCTGGAAGTTATGATGAGTAGAGCTAATACCCCCATGGGATTGAAACACTGGTATACTTGAACCTTGAGATGTAGTTTCACTTTCTCTGAATGTAAAACATTCAATAAATCGATTAAGTCTATTGTAAAGAAATTAATTAACTTAATAAAGAATTAAGAAGTACAGAAATCTTTTTTTATATATTTATACCTTTGTACTGCTGCTCTACTACTAGGAGAGATAATAACGATTGGTTTATTAGGATTATTGGGATCAAATAACGTTCTTTGTTGTTGCACTCCTTGTTGCCTCGAAGTTTGATGATTAGGTGGAGATTGGCTAGTATCAGGTAACACTAAAACACCCGGTGGTTGAGAACTGGTATATCCAGTAGGTGATGTTTGATGTGCTGTCAAAGTATTTGCTAACGGGACAGAATGTGAAGAAACACTAGGTGTTTGTCGACCATCATCAGAATCACAAACTGACATTTTTCTACCTGTTCTCCAATTTTCATCTAGATATCGATCGGACGCTCTGAAAGTCATGTATCAATAAAATAATGATTTTAATTCCTAACTTAGACAACACCAAATATATGCTTTTTAAAACAATTTATATGAGGCTGGTCCAGAACGTAATACCTGTTTATGTATGAAAGCTATAAAAAACAATGGAATGTGCTTATAGAAGAATTTATTCATATGCTGGCATATGAAATTTCCATATGAAATTTCATGTTTAAATAACTAGTACTGTCTTTGTTTCATACGTTTAAAATGGCGATGCGAATTGAAAATCGCGCCAATGATGGACTGTCATACCTTTACACCTTTCGAATGCTGAAAACGTTCGTCCAAAAGAAATGTACCGCCAAATTACAATAGTTTCTGATTTAAAAAAAAAGACAAGCAAAATTGAAAGAGTTTTTGGGTGAATAAAACGCCTTGTAGGAAACACTGATTTAAAGAATGTGAAACACTAGTTATCTGAACTCGTGGCGGAAGTGTGTGACGGAGAGGCGGTGGTTGTATTGAAAAATAGCTAAGTATTATATAATACTAAAGTTATAAATGAAGAAAACATTTAAAAATGCATTTATATTGTTGTAATTTTAAAACGGATATTACTTTCTGGACGTTCCTCGCATATACATACCTATGTCGATGAAGGTCATCATAGTTTCGATTACCACCACGATAACTTCTATCTTTGCTAGATTCTCGACTACGTTGTATAATATTACGGTGTCTTTTGTGGTCATATCTCCTGCTACTGTTATTGTTTTTTTGATTATTGTTATAGTTATCATTTTCTCTATTTTGTTGATTATTTTGCCGATCACGACTATTAACACGAGCTTTATCTCTGCTATTACTCCTTAAAAAATATAAGAAAATAAATTTACTATAAAATAAATTCCTATTCTTAATATGTAAATTGTAAAGTATATAAATAATAGCTATAAATTTTGGCAATTCTTACCTCCCTCGATCTGCCGCATGTTTCTTCTTTTTTTTTTTACGTCGACTATGACTACTTGTTGTAGTTTCATTTCCTGACACATTAACATTTTCACGTAAACTCAATACAGATGAACTACGACTTGCACGCTCAGCTTCTAGCTTCTCACTTAGTTCAACGTCTTCACTCCAATCCTATGTATAATATATGTATCCAAATACGATTATATGTTTCTGCACAATGATAAATGTATTTAAAATGAAATACTTACAAATGGATGTTCAGCAGATATATTTAATGCAGTGTTGATAGATTCACCTTTTGATGAACTGACACCTGAATTTTGTTGACCATTCTTTTTTTCTTGTATTGTATTACGCTCAGATGTATTGCTACACCGTTGCCTTAAAGAAATCAAAACATAATTAATAAAGATATTAGAAAGATAAATATTTATTTATAAATAATCATTACGTTTGAGTGCGGTGAAAAGCTGGAGACGGAGATATTCCTCGACGATGACTCTCTGGCGATATTTGACGTTTGTTCACACTGGACATTGAAGTAACGGGTGATGCTGATGATGGCGGTGGTATTGTTGAACTATCTACTCGACTTAAACTTTCCATACTAGTATACATAGTACTATTACTGCCACGACGATCGTAAGATCTACTTTTAAAAGATACGAAAATTATATTAAATTGCTATCGTCCATACAATAAAATACAATGTTAAGAATATCACAAAATATAATACACATTTATAAATTATGTTTCTGCAGAAATATACCTTTGCATAAATTCTTGGCTTGGTGTATGAGATCTGGAACTTGGAGCTGAATACTGATCAGGTGTAACACACCTAAAAACGTTTGTTGAACTTTCTAAATCTTCTGGTCTAAGTCTACCTCTACCTCTAGCTCGTGGTGGTGCTGTATTAGCACCACCACGTATAGTTTGTGGAGGTAATGGACCAGATGGAGGTAAACTTTGCATCGTTTGTGAATGTTGCATTGCAGGTGGAAAATTATAGTTTGATGGTGCCTTTAAAAAGATAATTTATATTTAACAAAAAATTTAACACGGTTTAATCAAATTTTATAAGATAATATTAATTTTACCTGAAATGAAGCACTATTGCTATTCCATGTATCTTCAGATGGTGAGGAACTTGGTGGTAAGGGCAAACCATTATCCAAAAGGTATTTTTTCTGGAATCTAGGTGGTAAGTGTTCTATTTTTATATTTTTTGGCAAACTATCTTTAGTGCCACCCCATTTGCCTGATGGTGGTTTGCCTTGAAACTTTTCTGGATGTCCAGCAGGTTCTACGCTACGTGTATCTCTAGTACGATTGAAATCATTTAAGTGATTCGTTGTTGCAAAAAGAGGTTCTGAACACTAAACAAATAAATATTGTAAATTAGTTTTATAAAGGAATTCTTTGGACAATGTAAAATATCAACTTATTATTTCAGACCTGTCTAACTTCACGAGAACTATCTTTCCTATTTCCATAACCTCTGCTAGATAAAGGAGAATCAGATCGCCAACGCTCTTCATTTTCATTACCATGCCGAGTTCTTCGATTACCTGAATATTTTTTATCATGCTCATCTCGGTTTTTACTTCCACTTTCGCTATTTCTTCTACCATGACCACTTAACCGATTACGTTGACTATCACTTTTATGACTACGATTGGAATGAGAATCACGATCTTCACTATGCTCTCTCTCTTGATCCTGATCCCAACCTCCTTGATTGGGAGATCTAAGAGATAAGAATTATATTTTTATTCAACCCATTAATAATAAAACAAAATTATTTTCTATGGAATTCACCTATTTGTTACATCTTGTTCAGCCAATGCTTCTTTTACTTTTTTAGGTACATATAATAGCTGTTCTGGTTTCTTAGCTTTCCTTCTTGAATCTCCAGAATTACTATTTTGAGAAGAACCTTGTGCCTGTTCAATGCTTGTAATGCTTCTGTAATTAATATTTAGATCATTCAATTTTTCTGTTACATTTTCAACTTTAGATGATGGTGGATTATTTTGATTTTGGTTGGATTTATTGAGTTGTGACTGTTTTAAACGATGTTGGACGGAGCTGGATTTAGGTTTTTCCCGTGAAATATTTTCATTATCTAAATCATCTGTAGATCTTCCTGATTTTCGAAGAGGTCCACTTCCTGGCCTATATAAAGCTTGAGGTGCTCTATTTCCTCCACCTTTCATTCCTATTGACCTATCCTCTTCTAATTTTGAATTATCTGGAAATATAAAATTTCACATCTTCTAAGTAAAGTATGTATATCTTAATTATCTAATATATTATATTTATCTTTACATTATAATTTAGTTTAATTTGAAGTAGATACAAAATTAAAAATAATATGTTGAATAAATTAAATATAAATGAAATTGTGTTTGGAGTTATTAACTATTTATTAATATATATAGCATTATAATAAATGAAATTTAATAAATGATAATATGTTCATAATCAATGTTTAAACACTATCGCTGTTTAAGCTGAAAGATTAAACTTAAAGATATATCTAAAGAAAAAAACATACTAAAATTGCTAGATCTTACACGATAGCAATATATACTGAATATTATGAAAAAAAAAAATAATTCATATCACAAATTGAATAAGGAATAAATTACAATATTCCTGTTTATGAAAGCATTAATATTCCATATATAAGTTATATATTTCAGTCATAAATGATTGCTCTAAAATTTATTAAATTACGGTTGGAGGTATATGTATAATATATCTATAACTGTAATAGTCTTTTCCAATATTTTTAGCATATTAGATGACAGAAGTTCGTTCATATACGATAATTAAGTATTGCTATTAGTTAAATATAACAATTTGCTAAGTGCAATAACTAATAGTGATTGTTGACACTCTTGACAGTAACTGAAGTTATCAATTTACGAGAATTAGGAATAAAAGTTATATAATCCTTAACTGCTCAAGATAAATTTGCAATTTCTAGAAAAGTCTAATACAAATTATAATATATGCTAGATTTACTTCTTACACTGGTTAAATTTCACAACATATCACAGCATAATTCCCGCTGTATTTTTAGGTTAGCTTGTTTGGTGAGGTTAGCTCTGTAAATGCTCCCAATAGAATTGAAAAGGGGCATGTGTGTTTATTACGTACACACAAAATATAATCACGGGATTACAAATTAAGATATTTATATTATTCAGCGAAATAATTTTTTTCAAGGTACCTTGTAAAAATTCTCCCCACTTTTTGCGTCCTTTGTCGCGGTTCGCCATATTGAAGTACAATCACATCCAAATTTTTTAAAATCAGAATTTACTTCCAATCATGTATTCGGTTGATACAAAAGTTCTAGAATTAATTACTAATTAATTTTAATAAACAGTAAAAAATGTTAGCAGAAATAGATTTTACATACTACTTAATAAATTAATAAACTATTTTATTGTTTATTTAAATATTTTATTATTACTAAAAATAATTGTGAACAAATATATTATTTAATTGTAAAATATGATTTTACTTAAAAAAATGCAATAGTACAGTTTATATATTGCACATTAAAGTAATTTTTACAACTGTTTATTCAAACAGAATAAAACGATCTTCTTAAAATTTATCACACTCGACTAAAACATTTTCTATGATATTTGATAAGAACATAATAATAAAATAAATTAATATATTGCTTATAATAGTAACGTAATACCCATCCAATAACACTATAAATAATCATAAAAGATAAATCATATTTAACGATATATATACAAATATATATATTGTACGTATATGCATATATTTCAGTATTATACATATAAAACAATTTATTTCACATTCATAAAAAGTTAACTATAGATAACAGTAACAAAATTTCATTTTGGTATTAAATACATAAAATCAATTTTATAAAATTAAGATTAAACAAATACTCGGGATTAGAGATTTTAGCGTCATATTGAGTTATATATCTATTGTATTCTACAAAAATATTCTTATTGCGTATATTTTAAGGATTACTTGGTATTTACATTATATTTGTTGCCAATTATTATATGAACATAAAAGAGACTTCTGTAAAACGTAAAATATTGAGTTTTTCTTAGTAAAAAGTAATGATATAATAATATATAACCTTAATATATTTAACTGTATTTCAGTTTAGGGGACATAAAATTATTGTCTCTTTTTTGTATGTATTATAACAGTTTTTGACGCATAGAATCCGAAAATGCAAGTCTTAACATTAGGAATCTAGCGATTTGAAAGTTATGCATATGTAAAGTTTAGCGTTTTTAGCACAAAAGTTTAGCGTATTTTACACGTTACTTTGACACCATATTGGCTTCTATCCATGATTCGTCCAATGAGTGGAGTCGCTGACTGTAAACAAATGCACGTGGGTGGCGGGATTTTAAATTGTGAGTATTGGATTAGGTTTGGGCACATAGACTTTTATACATTTGGACAGGTTTGAGTTACGTTTTATTCTCCGGGCATCGCGCCATGAGGCGACCGATTACATTTGTATATACAAACCTATACAAACTGATATTCGGTGAAGTTCAATTCAATGCTCATCTGTACGGACCAATCACATGATGGATAGAAACAATATGGTATCATACTAACCTGTACAATACGCTAAAAATGCTCGGTTTTATATACACATAATTCCTGAACCGCTAAATTTCTAGAGTTAAGGCTAGCATTTTTTAATTCTCCACGGCGAAAAATATTAGATAACAAAAACAAGTCAACAATTTTATATTCCCTAAACCGAAGTTAAACTATATATTTCTTTCAAATACTTATTCTTATCGGTCAAATGTTTACTCCGCTTGCTATTATTAATCGTAGATTAACAACCGCTGCAAGATGCAAACGGCGAGTTGTTGTTACAGGAATGGGTATAGTATGTCCTCTGGGAATTGGTGTACAAAATGCTTGGCAAGCACTTATTAATTCTAAATCAGGTATCACCAAATTGACTAATCCGGAATATGACAAGCTACCTTGCAAAGTTGGTAAGTGTTTTATATATCTTTATGTGTTCTAAATAAATTTGTATAAATATTTCAAATTTTTACATTCTATAATAAATTTCTAACATATAGGGTGATTCATAAATACATATCCATACTTCAGGGAATGAATCTATACATTAAAGTAACTAAAAGACATCATATGAACACAAGTCTTATGTACTTTAGTTTTTGAGTTATGGATGATCAACGAAAATGTTCAAAGTCTGTCCTGTATCTCAATATATACATTGCAAGTCTTAATATTGTTGTATACACAATTGAAACGTATTTTGATCTGTGTAAAGTTTATAATTTTTCTTATTTCTACTTCTACAATACATGAATAATGAACTTGCAAGGACATAATATTGATTCTCTAAAATTCTATCTGATTCGAGACATGACAAGCTTCTGCAATATATACATTCAATGCTAAAGTAAGCAATTATGTAGAAATACATGTTTATATCATGTTTCTTATTTATTTTAATGTGTACATTCAACATCTAAAGTATGCATTTGTGAACTATCCTATATATAATACAATAATATTTTGATAGCTGCATTAGTACCTAAAGGAAATGGTCCTAATGAATTGGATATCGATTCATATTTTACAAAAAGTGAGTTACGTACAATGTGCCCAGCTACTCCTTATGCTTTGATAGCTACAGAAGAAGCATTGAATGATGCAAATTGGAAACCAAACAATGAAACTGATAAACGAGATACAGGAGTAGCAGTAGGAATTGGAATGATAGATTTAATTGATGTATGCACAACATATGAAGCCTTAAAAAAAGGATATAACAAAGTTAGTCCTTATTTTGTGCCAAGAATATTAACAAATATGGCTGCAGGACAAATTAGTATTAAATATGGTCTTCGTGGCCCGAATCATTCTGTGTCAACAGCATGTGCAACTGGAGCACATGCAATTGGTATTATAAGTTTGAACAAAGACCAAAAATATTTTCTGTTTACTATGATTATGTAATATAACTAATTTCTAGGTGATGCATTTCGTTTTATTCGTGGGGGAGAAACAAGTGTAATGATATGTGGTGGGGCAGAAGCATGCATCAGTCCTCTTGCTATAGCTGCTTTTTGTAGACTTCGAGCATTGAGTACTAACAAAAATGATTTTCCGTATGAAGCATCAAGGCCATTTGATAAAGATAGGGATGGATTTGTTATGGGAGAAGGTGCTGCGATACTAGTGTTGGAAGAATTAAATCATGCACTTGAAAGGAAAGCTAATATTTATGCGGAAGTGTTAGGGTATGGTTTATCTGGTGATGCAACACATTTGACTGCACCTAGTGAAGATGGTACAGGTGCTATATTAGCCATGGACAGAGCAGTCAAAGATGCTGGTATAGAAACTGTAGAAATAACTTTTATTAATGCACATGCAACTTCAACCCCTTTAGGTGATGGTATTGAACTGAAAGCTATAGAATCATTTATGGGACAACATAGTAAAAACGTAACTGTCTCTAGTACAAAAGGTGCACATGGTCATTTGTTAGGTGCAGCAGGAAACTTAGAAGCTGTTTTTACTATTCTGGCAATAAAAGAGAGTGTAATTCCACCAACATTAAATTTGCATAATTTGGATACAGAAACATCTTTAAATTTTGCTCCTAATATAAAGAAAAATTGGAATACAACCTCTAGACGCGTGGCATTAAAAAATGCTTTTGGTTTTGGTGGAACAAATGCATGCTTATGCTTTGCACAATATAATGAATAAGTTGATCATTAAACTAAAACTAGTTTGAAAAAAAGCATAATACACGACGTAATCTAAACTAGTCATTCCTCAATGTACATTAATTAATACATATATAGATGGTGGGGCATTTAGATAGAAACACTGAAATATTTCTGTTACTAGCAGTTGTCTGAAAAATCTCCAAAGCACAAAGTTATATTATTTAGAAAGGTACATACAATAGTAAATAAAATTTTTTCTGAAAATCATTTTTTTTTAATGAGATTTTAAGGTTATCATCTTTTTTAATAGAAGCATATACTTTTTAATATATTAAATATATCAATTCATCTCTTCATTCTCTATAAAAATATATTATCCTATTTATGTCAAAAGCTATTACTTTAGTTTAGTTTTAGTTTTAACCTTAATTTTGTCAAATGTATAAAAGATAAAGATAATGTAAACACGAGAATACCACTTCGTTTCTTCCCTTGTCTTTCATATATTATAATTGACAAAATTAAAGTTAAAACTAGAACTAAACAATAGTTAGTTTATACATAAACATAAATACCTTTTACCTTTTTATAAGAAATACCGAGATGAATTGATTAATCTATTAAAATAGATGGTCCCAATAAAACAGACGACGATGATATTGAAATCTCATAAAAGAATGACTTCCAGGAAAAATTTTATCTACCATTACTAAGCAGTATAATTTTTAACTCTTGAATTTTTTCATATGACCATTAATAATGAAGATATTTCTGTGTTCCCATTTAAATGCTCCATACGGCATAGGTCGCATCTGAAAAACGATATATATGCATAATTTTACTTTTTTATAAGAAAATACATTTGAGATTGGAGTTTAAATATATTTAATACTTTTATCTAATGTATAATATGAAACTCTTGTAATATATTATCTGAGAAGAAAGCAAAATATTTTATATTATTATAGAAAATTGTACAAAAAAGACATAACTTGAAATAATATAATACATAATGGAATACAATATTTATTTTGTATTAATATTTAATATTTCTTGGCCATTTTATTATTACAACATTTACATTCATTTTGCAAGGAAACAAATCCAAAAAAATAAAATCCTCTTAAAAGTACATAGTAATTTATACAATTATTTACTACGTGCAATTGATCATTATTCGCCATATTTTATGACCAATACATGTTCACAAAAATTATCATTTAATATTTAATCATACATACAAGCATGT
Organism: Bombus vancouverensis nearcticus; assembly: GCF_051014615.1. Classification (NCBI taxonomy): domain Eukaryota; kingdom Metazoa; phylum Arthropoda; class Insecta; order Hymenoptera; family Apidae; genus Bombus; species Bombus vancouverensis. The sequence continues at coordinate 8,570,180 of NC_134913.1, read as the reverse complement.
AGAAATCAGTCTCTTAATTCTGATCACTGACAAATATTTGTGCATTAATGCGACAATTCATATGTATTTCTTTTAATCCAGTTTTCAGAATTAATATTTGACTATAAACTTTGCTTTCATTCATTTACAATTACATTTTTGATCTACAAATGTCTTTTAGTTTTATAAATTCAGCTACATAGAAAACAACAGAATTCAAGGCATAATTGTTTCTTGGTACCTCTAGTTTATTAGATGCAATTCTTTGCTTACAGATAAACCATACCATACGATGTTCGTACGATGTATATCTTCAACAATATCTTATTCACATAGGAAGTTTGACATCCAATGATAACAGTTATATGAAATACATCTATTGCACTCCTGTTTATCTACTGGCAGTAAATCAATATAAAAAAGAAAGATTGTATCCTATTAAGTAACTGTACCTAGTAGGAATTCTTAATTAGGAATGGTAAAGGGTTTGTGATGACTGCATAAAATAGCAAAACGTCTTCTCAGTGTTTGACGCAGTTCTTGTCGCTTTTCAAGGACTTGGCACATTCGAGATTTAAATTCCAATACTTCCTCAGCTGGAATATAACTTTCTTTTTCTTCGTCGCCTGATAAATAAGAATCCTAAAAAGAAACAAATCATATTGGAGATAAAAACAAAGTCCTAGATGAAGTTCTGAATTAGAACAAATTATGCACTTACTTCTAACATTTGTGTAAGTGTTAAACCCCCGCCCCTTTCCTTTAACAACGAGATACTAGAACTGGAATGAACAAGTTTTTCAGATGGTCTTATATCGTGACAGTCCCTCTCATGGTTACAACATCCATCGCTACAAGCTACTTCCGATCCTTCTGGAGTACTAGGAAGGGAAGAACTGCTAATATTATGCTCCGACGAATAACCACAATCTTGCGACGATTGTTCACTTGAAGAACGACTTTTCCTTTCTGAGATTGACAATTCGAAACGTTTCTTCATTTCTATCCACATATTACATCTCTTGCTTGGTTTTCCGATCCAAGCATCTACTATTCCTTTAGTCATTGAATCTTTATAATCTCCTAGATTATGCCAATGATCATTTTCAATCTTTTCCGAAAGATCCTGTACAATAAAAGATATTTAAATCTTATAACGCACGATAAACGATATTTAGAACATGTACTGACACATTAAATTATTACCTTACACGATTCACACGCATCAAATAATTCTTCTTCCGAAAGGTTTTTGACAGGTATATTACTTTTCTTTGTTTGATTTGCAGAAATTTTGGTCTTTAATTCAGAATGTTTTTTAATCGTATTTTTTTGCATATTTGATGATTTTTTGGGGAATGCTAATTGTGTTTGACTTTGTGATCGTGATATACCAGACTTCGATTTTTTTACACAGTCTGGGCATTTACATGTAGGTGGTCCCTTATTTTTTGGATCTAATACTTGTAACTGCAATAGACAAATAATGGTTATTAATAATAGATACATACACTTACAATTAAGTAAAGAAATATAATAATAGTCTATCTACCTTATGTTGATCTATGTTTTGCGTTGTGGGTTTTGAATCCCCACAAACACAAGGCGTATCGCTACTACCACTTTGCTTTTTGCTTGAACACTAATAATAATTAATTTATGTCAGAATATTAAATACATAAATTTGGGAAGTCTAAATTTACAGATAATAGCATACATCACATGTATTTTCTTTTTCTTCTATCTCATATCGTCGTTCTTTCTTCTTTTTGCGTTTTAAACGTAACTTTTCTCGCCTCTGTTGTTTTGCTATTTCTTCTCTTGTTAATTCTTCATAGAGAAGTTCTAGTTGAGAAATACCTTGTTTGACTTCTACAGCCATCTGTGAAGAATCACATAATCATTTACAAGTAATTCTATTAATTCAGTAATATAAAGTTTCATTATCAATTATACTTGAAAATTCCTAGATAATGCATCTACTGCAACAGCAGCTAATACTTTGCATACAGTTTCCTCTTCTCTTAATCGTCTATGAATTCTATGCAAGCGTTCAGCAACACACATTGCTAGACATGTAAGTACTTCTTCTTGAGCAATTTCTAACGTTTTTGCATGTCGTTCCCTGTAATTTAAAGGTTACTTCACAATTGAATTACAAAATATAATTATGAATGACAATATCTTGCAGTTCTATACCTTCCCATCAATTCTGGCTGTATACGTCCCATAAGATTATCCATAAAATATGGATTTGTAGGTATATGTACATGTCTATCACGTATGCAACGTCTGATCCCATAATATAAAGAAGCAACATAGCCTTTTTCTTTCTCTGGTTCAGGCTCTGTTGTTAATAGAGAAAATGCCAGCAATACCTTCGTCCGACATTCGCCACAAAATCTATAATTGTAGATATGATACAAAAATTTTTGTAGACAATCATAAAAATTTATGAACTTACCGATGTTTACGTAAATACGTATCCAAAGTAGCCTCTAGGCTATTACTTTCAATCAATGAAAGTGCTAAACGACATGAATGATCCATGCAATCCCATACTTCTTTCCATGCACTTGGAGGAGGTCTCATACGCTGAATTTCTAATGAATGTAATACACATCTCCGTGATTTTTTATTTCTAGGTTGGCCTTCCACTAAACTGTTTAACCTAGTGCTATAGTAAATATTAGAATTATTGAATATCTCTAATATATTCAAGCAATATATATTCATATATATTGTATTACCTGTGTCCTTGCAACATTGTACAGAGCAACTGTGGTGATTCTAAAACATCATCTTTTATTGATAATAAACCTTCAGGTGTAATCACTAGTGGATCTAATGCTGGATGTCCTGATTTCATGAGGTCATAGAATAATCTCTCAACACTAAATGTATACAATACCAATTAATATAAAAAATTGACATATTCAATATGTATATTTTATTTAAATGTTTTATTATACCTTCTTCTGCAACCAACACATGGTACAGCTTGGCCTAAGATTGCAAGCATATCCTTGCATGTTACTTCAAATGAGGCCTTAATTTCTTCTTTTGTAAGCATATTAAGTTTTCTCGTAAATTCATCCAGTTCTTTACCACAAACTAATGGACTATCACAGATTGCTCCTAAACCATTTATATCCATAACCATCTACAGAAAATTAAATACTACATTATAAGATTAAATTTAATTTTATTCTTTCTTGAACATTAAAGTTAAATTATACTTATGAAAAAAAATATTCTTTTTATAATGTACTCTAATTATATATTTAATTTATAATATATTCTAAACATATAATTTATAATATAATAATATGTGTCTAGTTTCATAACATTGAACAACCAGCTTGTATTTACAGATAAAAACACAAAATTATTTACATACAAAAGTTTTATCTAATTATAAACATATCCAAACATGATCAGTCAGAAATCTTAGACAAAGAAAACAGAAAAAGTGTTTGAGTTTATAATTATTCACAACACTATATGTATGTATCTATATATATATCATTTTACATGGAAAATATAAACTTTATGTAATTATTAAACAATTAATAATTGTTTAGTGCAATTGGGTAATTTGTATAATTAGAAAAAAATTAAATTGAGTAATTAAAAAAATTACAATTAACAAATGAAATATTTATAGGATATTTTATTAAAATTATATATTTGTATTTATTTTAGTCTTTCCTATATATGAAATAAAAATATAGTATATCGTCAACATTTTTATCAATGAATTTATAATTCATATTTTCATGTTTATGTCCATTTGTTCAATGGTATTTAATCAAAGAATGAAAAAAACAAATCATTTTGACATTCTTTTTTTCAAAAAGAAAACAAATAACTTTAAAATCAACGCGTGTGTTCAAATAAAGATTGGAAATGATTACGAAAATTTCAATTTTATGAAGTGGCAGTAATCAGTAAATATTAAGCAGAACACTGATATCAAACATAACACACCGAATTAATTATGGTATAAGCATGCATTCATTGCCATGTTTAGGTTAAGTCAGAAATATCATGGGATGCCATTACGTAAGTCCTGTTGAACTTTAAGCTTTTAGTAACCACAAACTGTAATTAAGAAACAAATGATAGAAAAAGATTATATTCACCGTAAGATTCTCATCGACAATGAACGGCATTTGTCTTCGTGTCAAATCGACCGGGTCATCGTCCCGCCAAACGTCCACTAACTTCGCCATCACTGTTGAATTCTTCTATTAATAACAATTATCAATCCGACAATATTCAATCTTGAAGCCCGTTACGATATACGACCACGAATAATTGTAATCCACTGGCACAAGTATACCAGAAAAATAAGTAGACACTATCATACGTCTGCCATTTGCAACGAGTGGTTTCTCACTTCCGCCCTGCGTGCATTGTCCCGCTTCCCTCTCTGTGCGTCATCTTATCCTTATTCTAAAGAGATCGTATAGTAGAGATCATGTGCATTGGTCGCTCAAGGACATTTTCCGCTAGTACATTTAAGTAATCATAAATCATTCCTAACGTTTCTCCCATATACAATTCTTTTCTTGGGATGTTTAAGTAGATTTGGTTAAACGGTATGTTTAAATGTATCTGTCATCTTCACATAATTTTTGTGTTTATTCAGACAATAACATGGAATCTTCGTATTTTTTTATTAAAATTATCTGTCAATAGATATAATTCCTAATTTAATTGCATTTAATGATTTTATTTATCATTTTTTATCTAGTAATTTACAAGTTCGAAATACTAAGATACATATAGTTTATTAAATAAAAATATCAATATGATTAACAATATTTTGATTAAGCGTAATACCTTCTTAAAACAATTTAGTACACTTGTTTACCATATAGAAAAACAAACATTTATTTAAATACGCATCACTGTATACATACTTTCATAAAATGTAATAAAATATAATATGTACTAAATTATTAAAATAAAGATTATTTAATTCATCAAAGAAAAATTTATATAGCCCGCCGATTTATTTAAGGACATCTACCACTGATGCATCATAAGGCAGTAAGTACTAAATAAGAAGTTGTCCCAAAAATATGTTCACATATTCTGATATAGTACATCTCTTTATTCGTTTTTTTTCACAAAAAATTATGTAAAAAGTATGGCAGCAGATTATATTAGATTCAATAATTAAATACTTTTTATGTTTAGATTATGATCATTACCTCAAATTCATTTTAATATTTTATTACATGAAGGGAAACAAACATTTACGTTAATTTTTTAATTTCTCATTTTCTTCATTATTAAATTTTTTATTTACAGCGTGCATAGCATCTACATTCCAAACACTATTAATTTATTAACGAATCTGCTTAAAATTTTGTTAAAAGAATTATGTTACCTAAGTATGTTTGGTTATTACCATTATTTGCATCTATTTTATTATACTCAAATGATTATTTCAATGGCATCAAATTTAATTTCTTGGACAAATGGTTAAATATTATTAAAAGTGTGTACTCTAGTCTTAAAAAATCAAATATAAAGTTAAACAAAGATACAAATCAGAAAGTATTTACATCAACTGAGCTTAAGAAATATACAAATTTGAAAGATGGTTTATACATTTCAATACTAGGTCAAATTTTTGATGTCACAAAAGGTGCAAAACATTATGGTCCTGGTGCAACTTATCATATATTCACTGGTATAATCTTTTATAAGATTACATGTGTCAATGTATTTACAAATCACACACATATATATATGTATATGTATTTATGTATTTGCAGGTCGTGATGCATCTTTAGCATTTATTACTGGAGAATTTAATGATAAGGGCTTAACAGATGACATCTCCTCATTATCTATACACCAAGTTAAAGCACTGAATGATTGGGTCCAATTTTACAATAAAAACTATATTTATAAAGGTACCTAGAAACTAAGTGTTTATTTCACAATTATTTTATTATCTTACTCTTTTTAAATAGGAAAATTAAATGGTAGATATTATAATGAAGATGGTTCCCCGACTGAGGAATCTCATAATGTACAAAAAATATTAATAAATGCAAAGGAGAAACAATTTGAAGAAGCACATAAAAAGAAAATGTTTCCTCCATGTAACATAGAATGGAAGTCAGATTCTGGAACTGTAGTATGGTGTACTAAAAAGAGGTAGCTACAATGTGTAAAAATCTAGAATTTTATTGAAATCAATACTATCTTTTATTTCTAGTGGAGGAATAGAAAGAGATTGGATTGGTGTACCAAGAATGTTATTTGAATCTCCAAATTCTAAGGAATATAGATGTGCTTGCACAAAACTTGATAGTAAAGAATATGAAGAGACCAAAGGCATGTTGAGAGAATATTCTCAATGTCCAAAATCTTCAACAAAATGTGCCGTGAAAACAGAACACTAATAAAGAATAAAGACATATTATAAATTTTAATGTTGACATTTACAATTATATGTAAATATTTATTTAATTTGATTGTTTCTTACATCTATGAAACTATTCTTTCTGATTGAAACTAATCATTTTTATATCTTCTGTAGCATTCTTACAATTGTAAATAATTTGTAATACAAAATATAGTATATTTATCACGAAAAATATAATAGTTATTATTTTTATCGTTAAAAAACGATTTTTTAAAAATAAATATTCATATTATCTTTAAATATATGCAGTCTTTTATTGTATACTGATTTTAAAATTCATAGAACTTTTTATTATTATTCGATTATTATTTAATTTTATTAAACATATATGTATTTATTCCGTACATTTCATTGATGAACGTGTAAAAGATAAATGTTGAATATCCAGAAATTCATATATAAACACCTTTATATACATATACATTTATATACATAAAAATGTTATGATGTAAATACACTAAATAATCAAAATTTAGTAAATATGTATATAACTAAAAAAAAATTTTGAAATTAATATAAATTTACAAATTATATTGTTTTTAAGATAGAATTACGTGTAAGCTTTAATTATTGTTTTAATGTAAAAAATTTGTTTTTAGGAATACATAACTTTCTTATTAGTGTTTACTTTATCATGTACAGTATTCACGTAAAGAATGGATAAAATGTTATAAACAAATCATCATTAAGAAAAAAGATAATTTCTTTTTCTACTGTTCTATTTTAATTGTAAAAAAATTTCTTATACAACTTAATGTTTTTACATCTTCTTACTTTATCTCATTTTCAACGTTTGCAGGTGATTCTACTGTAATACCATTTAATTTATCAGGCAATATCTGCATAGATGTACGTCTTCGTTTGAAATTGATTTTTGTCCCAAATACTTTTTTAATTTTTGCCCTTCTTTTCTTTAAGTTATTATCTGTAGGTCTTCTTACTTTATCTCATTTTCAACTTTTGCAGGTGATTCTACTTTAATACCATTTAATTTATCAAGCAACATCTGCATAGATGCACGTCTTCGTTTGAAATTGATTTTTGACCCAAATACTTTTTTAATTTTTGCCCTTCTTTTCTTTAACTTATTATCTGTAGGTTGTTCTTGGAATTGAATCATACGTTTGTACCTCTTCACACTCATGTACGTAATACATTCACTTGTTTCGTCTTTTTCTTCATAAATTGTTTCCAAATTATTTAATCTTCTTTTTAAATTTTTATTTAAATAATATTCTTTACAATCAATTTCTTCTGTCTGACATTTATTTTTTCTGTTACTATCTTCCATTTCTGAGCATGTTCTTTTCCTTGGTCTCAAACTGCATCTAATAATATATATATTATGCAATAAAATTACAATTAATTTATCAAAATTATGATATTGTGTTATATATATTGTTGTACCTTCTATTAAGATTCTCATTAGATTCAGTTGCAGGTATTCTTTTTCTGAGTCTTTGCTTGTTTTCTGAAGGTGATAAATTTGCATTTACTGTTAGCATTTCTAAGCCTGCCATAACTTCAGGTAAATTACTATCGACTATGTTATGTACATCTTTTCTGAAAAATATAATTTGCATTTACAATAATTTACTTTTTGATAAACTGTATTAAATTGTTTATCTAAAAGAAATTTCTAAACAATTTATCTCATTTAAAATTCTCAAATACACAAATATTGACAAAACATTCAGTTATTAAAAATTGATAAAATACATATAAATATATTTTCATATATAAATAATAACTTGAAGAATGTTGTTTATTCAAAAACTTACATTTTTTCAGATCGAATATTGTCCATTTGTAAGATCTAAATATATTTATTTATTTATAAATTACTTAAAGATATCAGTCATTTATAACCATAATTGACGACCTGCAGTGAAGTCAGTAGAAGACAAATTGTTAGAAGAATCTTAAGAATAAAGCATAGTAATATATGCTTCAATAAGAACTTTAAGGAAAACTGTTAAGATATAATCTCAGGTAGAACATTCACTATATTTGAAATTGTAACAGAAACTGTACATCTTATATACTATTTCTTTGTTTTATGGAATGAAAAAAATTGAAGTAACTTTTTTTTAAGAGAACAATTACAAATTATAAATGTTTAATACTTCACAGTCATTGATCCTTCTATTATAATGTATTAATTTCGCCATAAAATACTGAACTTAAACTAAAAAGTAACAGCTCTCTCTTAAGTAAAGCCATCTATGGTAAAACTTAAAATATTTACCGACAGTTACTAACCAATAACAGTACAGAAAAATCAACTAACGTTTCCTATCATACACGTTTATATATTCCTCTAGTATTCACATGAGAACAGGCCTTAATTTCACTTTTACTGATTTTAATACGTGAAAATGTAAAAACTATTTATGTGCGAAGTTAAATTCGAGAAAATATATAAATAAATATATATTACTAAAACGAAGTAGTAGAATTATATAAATGTTAAAATATGAAGAAAGAAAGAACAGCCGATAATAGCCGACCATATAAATTATAAGTATCTCCAAGAGTCTGTAATGTAAACAAAAGTATTAATTGTAGTTGAGGTTAAGCAAAGTTTCACGTATTTTTGCTAATTTATTTCATTAACGTGATATTTAAGTCTATTCTTATACTATTATATTAAGATTACGTTTACAAAACTTTATAACTACAATTTTTACAATTTCATAACATTAAATTGTAACCTCCTTGTAAACAAATTTATTTAATTTTTTGTCTTTTTTATTAATTATATTAACTATTGTTTAACATTTTCTTTTCATTACACAGCTCATCAAATATTGAGCCTTACAGGTATAAGCTTCCAAAGGAAAAGCATTATCGTAAGTATAATAATTGCAGTTAATTGAAATTATCTTAATTTTAACTTATTTAAAAAATCTATTTCATGTGCAGGGATTTGTAGAGCTAACAATAGTTCCACTTAGGGATACATTGAGACTCGTGAAACTAAATGCAAAACAATGTAGGATTTATAGAGTGTGTTTAAATGATATTTATGAAGCGCCATTCCAATATTTTGATCCATTTTTAGATATTTGTCAAGGAGATGGCAAGCAGTAAGTATTTGAAATCGATTAAAAAATGTTTATACAACAAAAACTTGGTTAAAACTATATAATACATTCATCTGATATTTTTTTTAGACGATCGTTGGAGTTCTTTTCTAATATGCATTTAGCAGCAGCACAAAGAGTTGATCCAGATAATAATGCAGGAGAATTAGTTGTGCAAATTCCACCAGATGCTGCACATGTAGTTGCAGAAGGTAGAACATTAAGAATTAGCATCGAGTTCTCTCTAGAACAACCTCAGGGTGGAGTCCATTTTGTTGTACCAAATTGTGAAGGAACATTAGCGGAGGTATAATAAATTTGTTGCATGCAAAAATTAATTTTAATTTTATGTAAAATTTACAATTGAAGAATTTCTTGTAGAGAGGTGCACATATGTATACATATAGTTATGAAAATTCTTCAAGATTGTGGTTTCCATGCATTGATAGTTTTGCAGAACCATGTACATGGAAATTAGAATTTACTGTTGATGATTCTATGACAGCTGTATCTTGTGGTGATCTTTTAGAAGTAGTATATACTCCAGATATGCGTAGAAAAACTTTTCATTACGTTCTTAATACACCAGCATGTGCACCGAATATTGCACTTGCAGTTGGGTAAGTTATATATATTTTTTAATTTTATATGTAGTAAACAAATTTTATATTTTTAATATATCTTTTTTTCAGACCATTTGAAATATTTGTGGACCCATATATGCATGAAGTAACACATTTTTGTTTGCCACAATTACTACCATCATTAAAAGTTTCTGCAAAATATATGCATGAAGCATTTGAATTTTATGAAGAAACATTGTCAAACAGATATCCTTATTCTTGCTATAAACAGGTTTTTGTAGATGAGTTAGATGAAGATATAAATGCATATGCTACTATGAGTATCTTAAAGTAAGAGATTAAACTAAATAATTTTAACATTAAATATTTCCATAATAACTGTACATTAAATGTTTGTTTACTTACAGTACAAATTTATTACATTCAACTGCCATCATTGATCAAGTTTATATTACAAAAAAAGCTATGGCCCAAGCTGTTGCAGAACAATTTTTTGGTTGTTTTATATCTATGCAAAACTGGTCTGATACATGGTTACCTAAAGGTGTTTCAACTTATCTAACTGGTTTATATGCAAAGAAATGTTTTGGAAATAACGAATACAGAGAGTGGATACAATCGGTAAATAAATATTTCTTGCTGCCATGTATTAAAGTAGTTTTCTAAAAATTTGATACCACTGATATTTTTAGGAACTGCAAGAAGTGGTAAAATATGAAGAGCAATTCGGGGGTATAATATTAGATCCTTCGCAACCACCAGCTCCATTACCTATTGCAGCTAATACACCAGCACCTACACCTAGAGCTCCAGACCCTGGATTTTATTTTCCAATAAGAAATTTACACACAATGTCTCCAAAGTATATTGAAGTACTTCGTAAAAAAGCACATCTAGTTATTAGAATGCTAGAACATCGGATTGGTCAAGAATTACTTCTACAAGTATATACTCTGGCAAATACTACATCATTCTTAATTTCAAATAAGTTAAAACTTATTTTATTATTTTTCAGGTTTTCAACAAACAATTATCTCTTGCTGCTAATGCTGCACAACAAAAAATTGATTCTGGACTTTGGTCCCATATGTTAATTAGTACAAATGTATTTACGAAAGCAATTTTTACTGTAACTGGTAAAGATATGGCAGTTTTTATAGACCAGTGGGTTAGAACTGGTGGTCATGCAAAATTTAGTTTAAGTTTTGTATTTAATAGGAAAAGGTATTTATGTTAGTAAATTTTATTTTAAATTTAGTTTAAGTTTGTATAAGATTTAGTTATTTATCAAGCTAAAACGTATTATATAGAAATACTGTAGAATTAGAAATTCGACAAGATACTACAAACCAAAGAGGGATTAGAAAATACGTTGGTCCACTCCTAGTTAATATTCAAGAATTAGATGGTACTTTTAAACATACTCTACAAATTGAGGGTACCGTGGCAAAAGCAGACATAACATGTCACAGTAAAAGCCGTAGAAATAAAAAGAAGAAGATCCCACTATGTACTGGAGAAGAAGTAGATATGGACCTTTCTGCTATGGAGTAAGTACTATTTCAATACGTGATGCATATTCTAATACTATTAAAATTATTTTTTTCTTATTTTAAACTAAAAATTATAGTAGTAATTACATATAGAAAAACAAATCTTTATAAATTTGTATTTCTTTTGCAGTGATTCACCTGTATTATGGATAAGATTAGATCCCGAAATGACACTTTTGCGTGCTGTTCAAATTGAACAGCCAGATTATCAATGGCAGTATCAATTAAGACATGAAAGAGACGTTACTGCGCAATTGGAAGCTATTGAAGCTTTACAAAATCATGCCACACCTGCTACACGATTAGCATTAACTGATACTATAGAAAATGAACACTGTTATTATAAAGTTAGATTACGAGCCGCACATTGCTTAACTAAGGTTATCTATATTTTAAATATTCATGATTTAAAATTACTTTTTTACATACAATTCTCTTATATTAATAATTATTTAGGTAGCTAATGCAATGGTTGCAACATGGGCGGGCCCACCAGCAATGTTAGCCATATTTCGGAAATTATTTGGTTCGGCTTCATGCAGACGGATAATTAAACAGAATAATTTCTCAAATTTTCAACATTATTTTTTACAAAAGGTTTAACTAATGTTTTCTATGATAAACGGGCTATTATTTTATATAGTAATCTGTAATCTATAGTTTGTTTTGATTTTAGACTATACCTGTAGCGATGGCTGGTTTACGTAATGCTCACGGTATATGTCCACCAGAAGTTTTGGCTTTTTTGATGGATTTATTTAAATACAATGACAATAGTAAAAATAGATATTCGGATAATTATTATCGAGCTGCATTAATTGAAGCACTTGGAGCTACTGTTACGCCTGTAATTAGTGTGCAGCAAGGGTATAATAAACATTAAAAAAATAACATCTATTATACTTTCGTGATTATGTATATATTAATCTTTTTTTAGGACAGCTATTACCGCCGAATCTCTATCAGTTGATACTAGAGCTATATTAGAGGAAGTCACCAGAAATTTAAATTTGGAAAAATTATTGCCTTGCTATAAATACACAGTCAGTGTTGCTTGTCTTAAAGTCATAAGAATTTTGCAAAAATTTGGCCATCTTCCAAGTAATCCTCACCTTTTTAGAGCATATGCTACATATGGACAATTCATAGGTATATAAGGTGTTTTATATTTTATATCAAACATATTAATAATGCCGAAATTCATAGCTTATCATAATTGCTTTAGATGTTAGAATTGCAGCTTTAGAGGCATTAGTAGACTTTACCAGAGTAGATGGTAAGTGGGAAGATTTAGAATTTTTGTTAGATATGATAGAAATGGATCCTCATCCTGGAGTACAACATAGATTAGTGAGGCTTATGGTTGAAAACCCACCATTTGAAAGGGCACATAAACATCGTTTAGACCGTTCTGAATTGGTTGACCGTATATGGAATTTGATTAAGTATGTTGAACTTTAATTGCTATTTATTTCAATTTTTTCTTTAAGACGTTCAATATAAAATTATTCTTACAGTGGCATGCTCTCTCATGATCCTAAAATCCGATGTGATCTAGTTGATTTATATTACACTTTATATGGATCAAAGCGACCACTTTGTCTTCCTATTCCTGAGCTTGCTGCTATTACTAAACCAAAAAAAGCAGGACCTCCAAGTCCAGAACAAGACGTAAGTTATGCTTAAGGAGATCTTGTTTTAGGTAATTACAAAACATGTCATTCATTTTGGCTTTTGACGTTTAGATAAAACCAAATCTATCGCATATAAAACATGAATCATCGATAGTAGAAATTGAAAATACAAGTGGAGCAGGCAAAAGAAAACCTTCTCCAAATAGGGATATTCCAGGTTCCTCTAATTTAGTAGATTATATTCCAGAGATAAAACGACAGAAACAGGTAACCAATAAAAAAAAATAAAATTAGGCAATGTTTTAGAAATGCAGTTATAAAATTATATTTATTGTTTGTATTTGTCTATTAAAAAGGATGATCGTACACCTTCTGTAACTGGTGATGGAAAAGTAAAATCAGAGTATTATAGTGATAATTCTGCATCATTACCTGGTATTATGGGAACACCAGGACCAGTAGGTTTCGAACCAGGAATGTTTAAAAAAGAGGGAGAAGAGCATAAACAAAAAAGTGATTCTGTTAACAAGGTAAATCATGTTAAAAATTCTCTTTATTAATATTCTTATTTCGTATATATAATTTATATGCTTTTGTGTTTATTTATATTATTTATCTCGTAGAACAAAAAAAAGAAAAAGGACAAAAAAAAGCACAAGCACAAACATAAACATAAACATGATCATAAACACGGCAAAGATAAAGAGAAAAAGGACAAGGACAAAGTTAAAGAGAAGGAAAAGGAGAAAGAAAAAGATAAGACTAAAGATTCTTCAAACTTAAAGATCAAAGAAGAAACTTTAAGCTCAGCAAGTTCTAGTCTCAGTCCAGATGCGACGACTGTTACTAACGAATTTATTTTTCCATAGTAGTTTCCAAATAAACGTACCATAAGCTTTTAAACGTACTATAAGCAGTACATTGTTTACATCTTATATAATTTTAACATAATTTAGATACATTCTAATGTATCATAAATGAAGACAACAAGTATAAGAAATTGTAAATACGCATTTTTAAATATATTATACAAAAACTATTTTCATTTATTTTGTTAAATAAAATAACTAAAAATTAAAACTGTTTTCTTTATATATATTTTATTATGACTGGACTAACAACCATCCTTGTAATATAAGAGAATATTGGTAACAAATTATGGAGCATAGACATTGAAACTAAATAAAACTGACCCAAATAAAACTTTGTAAACTTATTTAAAAATATATGTCTAAATAAAAATTGCTATGTTATATTGCTTAAAATTAAAAAACATTTTAAGTGAAAATATCATTTGATAAAGCAGTAGTTTAGATAATAAAGCAACATTTTTAACGGTATGTCGACACTAGAGACGCGCTTATATTTAAATACTTCTTGCGCATTAACTAGGATGGCGTCTGTGGTGTTGCGGCAATTTCGAAGGGAATAGTGAGTTTTGAAAATTTTGACAACGACCTCGAGGATGGCAGATAATCAACAAAGTAGATTTGAAAAGTCCCTTGGTCTGTTAACAACTCGTTTTGTCACTTTATTACAGAAAGCAAAAGATGGTGTTCTTGATTTAAAAGTAGTAAGTGCTTTCATAAACGCTTAAGTATAAAAAGTTAACCTACTTGCTAGGTTAAGTTGTCGCGGGCGTACACGCCATTTCTAGCTTGCGGGAATTTTGAAATAAGTTTCACTGAAGTCAATATTTCATATTCATTCGCGATATGTTTTTATCGTAGATAATTTCTATGTCGCAAATTAATTTTATTTAACATTACACAGTAAAAATGTTACTAGTTTTAATATCTCAACGTGCTATCCTACATAACCTAAAAGATAGAACACAATTCACGATTGTATTTGATAACGTATGATAGCAATTTTATAATGTTCTAGGCAGCTGATATCTTAGAAGTTCGACAAAAACGACGAATTTATGATATTACTAACGTTCTTGAAGGTATTGGACTCATTGAAAAGAAAAGCAAAAATAGCATCCAATGGAAGTATGTTTCACTTATGTTCATCCTTTATAAAATACTTTATATGCCCTTTAACATGTCACAGCTACATTTTTGTATATCTTATGTCTAATATAATGCTCTAAATATATTATCAGAGGAGCAGGTCCAGGTTGTAATACTCAAGAAGTTGGTGAAAAATTAACCGATTTGAAAGATGAAATAAAAAAATTAGAAGATCATGAACAATTATTAGATATGCATACTCAATGGATTCAACAAAGTATTAAAAATATAGAGAATGATTTAATTAATAGGAAATATGCATATATTACTTATGAGGATGTTAAAGAAAATTTTCCTGATGATTTTGTATTAGGAATTCAAGCTCCACCTGATACAGAATTAAGCGTACCAAAATATATAACACAGGTATTAATTTACTTTTAAAGAAATATATACTTGTGGATAATCTTAAGTGTATTAATATAAGTACATTTGATTGTATATCATTATTGCTAGACATCTGAAGATGATGAGAAACTAAATTATGAAATGTTTCTAAAAAGTAGTTCTGGAGAAATTAAGGTGTACATGATTCAACCAGAACTAGCTAAAACATATGATAATAAAATATTAGAAATGAGACTACAAGAAGAAGCAAAAGGTACAAAAAGAGGGAAAGAGGAAGAAGAGAAAAAGGAAGAAGTTAATGTTAAACCAAAGAGAAGAGTTGGAAGGTAAAAGTAGCTTTATAAATGTAAAAAAGTTTGCTCTATTCGCATCAAAAATAGTAAGATATTATTTTTGATCTGCAGAGAGCATAGAGTAAAATGATCTTTATAGGGGTGAATAGATATTAAGGAAAAATCTATTCTATTGGTATAGATCTTACATTTGCAATATGCTTCAGTATCAATCCTTTAAAAAGTCAATTATCAATTATAATTTAATTACAAATTTCACTTTAAACCTTAGGCCCCCAAAAGGAACCAGTAAGCCTGACCCTGTTATATCTGATGAAGATGAAGAGGATGATGCAGAATTAATAGAAGCAAAGATAGTACTTCGGGATGTTAGTACTTCAGGTAAATAATATTCACTCCTAAAACATAAATATAGTAAATAATATTATTCAATTGATTGATATAATTTTAGATATTGCTCAAAAGGACTTAGAGTTATTTGATCAAATTTATTCTGACAGTAAGTAAAAAGTTAATAACAATATCCGGATTGGACAATTGAATAAGTCATAATACTCACATAATTTTCTAAACTTTATTTTCAGTTTATGGACCATTAGTAAGATTAAGTCCTCCACCCAGTGAAAAAGATTACCACTTTAATCTTAGTGAAAATGAAGGAATTTGTGACTTGTTTGATATTACAGCAAAATGAGTAACAAGTTATATAGTTTAAATGATTGAATGGTTCAGACTGTGCCAATAATGTGCAAAATTGCAGAAAAATTTGTTGACAATTTCTAAAGGCTGTTCTATGTATATAATTTTAAAGAATGGATATGGATAACGATCATTGAATACATGCAGTATTTTTTTATTAGTAGAAATAAAAAAATAATACAAGTTATAAAGAAAAATGTTTATAACAATCAATTTTGTTGCAACTGTGTTTAATTAAGTAACAAAAGCTCTAAATATTAACAGATTCTTTATAATCTATGACGCATGATTTATTTCTATAAGTTTGTTTACAAACTTTATTCTTGTATGCATTCAAAATGAAAAAATGTGTTTTTATTTATAGTTATTACATACAAGGAAAGTATCAAAAAGATAAATATTTTTATGAATGATATATTATGTCCAAATTAGCATTGTTTTTATAAGCTTTGTACATGTTTTATTGAATTACGTATGATTTTTTTACGTATTTGTTTAGATAACAATTATTTGAGATAATATAAAATGTACATTCTCTGTATAATTGTATGAATTTGTTCTCTTAGACCATGTATAAGATCATCATGATTTATTGTAAATGAGTACAGTGTATCTGTACTCTCTTTATAATATACTTCCCATATTGTATATTGTACGTTTGTTACTGCATTCAATGACATTAATTAAGTTTGTGAATATTATAGTTAGTTAAGAAAAATAAATTTAAATGGAAACAAAGTTTAACTAAGGAAACCAAGAACCCATAATTTACTTTATAATGAAGTCATGTTTTTCAATACTGTTATATATATGCTATATAATTATAGAAAAACAATTTATCTATAAATGTTTTATTTAAAACTTTTTTGCATCCATTTTGAGCGAATAGATTAAATCTCAATAATTAGACCTACATCTACTTCTTACTTCAAATTTCTCTGACGTCAGGCATTCCAATATTGTTTTGCTCTCATTACGCATTGTTATCGACATCATCTATTCATACGTAATCAAACTGTGATGTGTAGTCACTTATACGATATATGAAACTATTGGAAAACTGTACTCGAAAGACGCGAAATTACCAAGGACAGATAAGAATGGATCGAACAGTTTCGTCATCGCTGGTACTTTTGCGCGTGTCGAATATAAGTCTCGTCCCGGCGATTGCCAGTATGCGCGTGTTTCCCTAGTAGTGAATCATTTCCAGATGTATCGACCTTATAGAATTGTTGTTTCATACAAGTCCGCGGTGCAGCGAGCTTTCTCGCGTCACATTCAAACAAACCGCGGTAACATTATCAACTTTTTAACTTCTTATCAAAAAAAGGTACGAATAAAAAAGAAGTACGAATAAACAGATAATTTACATATCATAATTTTGTCATTTGTAAGTCTTATTGATGCTATATGGTATTATCATTATCATATTTGATAACTTATCAGAATATTTAAAAAAAGTAAACAGTGCAGTTTAGATGACAGTTTGATACAATAACTTGCATTGACATAACTTCCAAAAAAAATTTTTTCTGGATGTACATGAAAGTAGGTGTATACGTATAATATATACATATATAGAAAATACAACTCTATCTCTGAAACATTGCACGCACTCTTTTGTTTGGCGCGCAGCATCATTCATTCTGAATTAGTTTGTCACGTGTCGTGAACAAAGAAATCATGAAATTTATCAAATCCTTTGGAACGAACTAATACGAATATAAATTACACAATGATATAGTACATATGCTAACACAAATACATATTCTAGACAACAGTAGCGTCAGTTTTTTATTTAATTTTTCAGATTTCAAACTTCATTTAGTTTGCCTATGCGTTGTTTCATCGATTTTGTAGTTGTTTATAATGAAGACCATTTAATAATATTATAATATTATATTTTATTAATAATGAAAATGTTTTATATTTCAGTGATTACTGCAAAAATGCGTCTTATTTTTATAAAAATCCGCGAGGTATCGAAAAAATATCCGATTGTAAGAGGAATGGTTTCTTATGCTGTCATATGGCCGACTGGAAGTTTAATACAACAAAAATTAACAGGACACGACGAATTAAATTATATGCAAGCATTAAGATTTAGTTTATACGGTGGGTTTTTTGTAGCTCCAACACTATATTGTTGGATGCGGTGCTCTTCATACTTTTGGCCAAAGTCAGACCTGAAGTCTGCAATTACCAAAGTATATTAAAATTAATTGAAACAATTAGTATTCACAAAATGTAACGTTAAAGGTTAATAATATTTATTTTCTAGGCTTTAATAGAACAAGTCACATATGGTCCTACTGCAATGTGTTGCTTTTTTTTTGGTATGAACTTACTTGAAATGAAACCAGTGGCTGAATGTATTGAAGAAGTCAAACATAAATTTTGGCCTACTTACAAAGTAAAATATATACATATGTAATTAATATAAAATACACTGACTACAAATAAGCAAAAAATTATAAGTAACTATTATTTTTTAGGTCGGTGTTTGTGTATGGCCCATTTTACAAACAATCAACTTTTTTTTTGTCCCAGAACATAATCGTGTAATTTATGTAAGTTTTTGTAGTTTAATCTGGACATCTTTCCTTGCATATATGAAAGCTTTGGAAGCAAAGAACTTACAAGATTTAAAAAGTGACAATAATTTAAAACACAAAAGTCAAAAAAGTATCAATGTTGATCAAAAAGAAGATAAAAATGAAAGGTTATCCATTATACGATAAAGATTTATATGACAGTTATTTAGCACAATTGATTAACTTACATACATGTATATGTATACAATATGTACATGTAAATATATCTGCATAACAAATTATACTGCACAACAAGGTCAATTACAATACCTGTTGTCTACAGTACAAAATGAACTAAAAGATTTAATTATGCATATATATATATATGTAGATAATATGTTTGTATTATAATAGGTATAGTTAAAAATTGATAACAGTTCAAAATCATGAAGGTATGAAAGACATAATTTTATTGTTAAATTTTCGAGTGATATTTATTGTGACACTGTTGATAATAACTTATTTATTGTTAATAAATAATAAAAAATAAATGATTGTTAAACAACCATCGTAAAAATAAATTTTCATATTTTAGTCTTAAATTATGTATTTTACTTAAAAATCTAAAAGACTAATGTTTTATCGATTCTTTCTCTCGTTTTTCTATCGATTTTAAGTGTGTAGCGAATTCAATATGGCTTCATTGAAGATCAGAAATTCAAATCATCGTAAGTTGTCAAATGCAACTTAGTATAATTAACATATAACATAATAAGAAACATGTGATTTTTTGTGTATCTTCCTAAAAATATGCATTATTAGTAGTGAAAAGTAATTTGACTACACAAATATAACTACAATAATACGATATGAGGTTATGATACAAGATTAATAGTAGTGACTAAAATTTTGACTATTTTTTAAAAATACCGAACTTCTAATGCTGAGATATGGCCCGTTCTTCAGTATCAGCACAATGTGACTTAATTGCATCATACATGGATGGAGTACATGTTAAAATTGCAGAGGCCTATAAACCTCCAAGAAAAATATGTTTACCAGCTGCATATAATAATAAACTACCAGATGTATCCAAATTAACTTATGATTTCAATTTGGAACGATCAGTACTTGAGAAGGTTGAGTATTACTTTACATAAACTTGTGATATACATTTATCTGAAAATAATTTGCAGTTTACAATGCATATAGATTAATCCTATGATCTTTCTTAATATATTTGTATCATTATTAATTTAAATTTGGTTTCAAATATAAACTTGTATGTTAGTCAATGAAATAAATGAAGTATAATTTGCAATAACTTAACTTATAGATGACAGAATGGCGTAATGTTCGGCAAGTAAATAACAAAGCGCGGCATGCACGATTAGATGAGAAAAGGAAGAAACAAAAAACTGAATTTTCACCGCCACCACCACCTCCATTACCTGATACTACAAAGCCTATAAATGCACCTGTGCCTGAAACAACAATTCTTACTCCACAGCCTTTATCTCCACCTGCCAATGATCTTCAAGATCATGTGAAAGCAAATGGTCTTGACTATGCTGATTTTGATAATGATACAAGCAGTCCATTTGATAATATGGAATTAAAAACAATTAATGAAATGGAAGAACTTGCTCAGGTTAATAAAATATCTCTTAATTATTATAATCAAGAAGTGAATCATAATCTTAACACATATATTGTTCATATTTTAGGTATTACAGCCTACATCTCAATGGATACCACCAGCAAAATTAGAGAGTTTATTGAATGATTTAAGTGTTAATGATAAGTCGAAAATTCATGCACAAGAAAAAAATGATAATGTCAAAAATGAAACGATTGACCAAGAACAAGTTAATGAACAAGAGAATGTCAAACATCGTAGTGTATCTGCGATTGTACAAGAACTTCAAAGAGATTTAAAAAGACCACTCATGGAGGTAATAGTATTTTTTATAAAATGTAGCATACTTTTGAATGATTTCAATTTTTAAATTACTTATCCATTATATGTATAATAGGATTGGAAACCTTGGCCAAATTTAGAAAGTCCCGACACTAGCACTCATGAAACATTAAAGCAAGAAGAACCTATGTTAACAAATCAAGTTGCTATTATGAATTTATTATTGGATTTAACAGAGGAAGATAAAAAATTAGCTCGGCATTTGAGCGACATGGGATTTCCTTTATCGAGAGCTGCTCGTGCTATACGCGAATTAGGTGGTCAAGATAATAAAAAAATTGTAGAATATTTATTGGCTGTGCAAGCTTTAGAAGAAATCGGAATTTCCGGAGAAGATGCTGAAAAAGCTCTTGCTCTTACAGAATACAATCAAGAAAAAGCCAAAGTTTATTATGAAAATCTATGTGTCTTACGAGATTTAGGTTTCCCTGAAGAAAAGGCATCTACTGCACTTTTAAAATGTAATATCGACCGCGATAGAGCTTTAGATTTCCTAATAGCGTAAATATAGTATTTTATAAAAAATAATTATTAGAATGGTCTAAACAAATTTTTTACTGCACAAAAAGTAAAAATTTAACATGTAAAATAATTAAAAATTAAAATCCTAAAGAAATATATTATTTTAAAAACAATTATATAATAAATAAAATAACTAATTTTTTCGTATGGTGGGAGTGCAAAGTACTAGCTATTATAAGATAAAATAATATGTAAATGTTTTGATATTGGAAGATTGATACAAAGCTTTTTACTCTGATTTAAAACATTAAACTTTTATTTTTTTTATGCAATTTATTTACAGAATTATTTAATAAAATATCATTAATTTATACAATGCCAAGTATGCCTGATGGTCATATTGGAATGTTTAGAAAATTCAGCTGCACATCTGAAAAATTAAAGCCATTATCATACATGGATCTATATATAATACTTATCTTACCTTTTACAACAACACAATGCAACTGTTGTTATAGACTCTGTGTAATGGCTAACACCAACAATGATCCAAGCTTCTGTAAATATTGGTTGTTGACATTGAAAATTCACACAAATACTAGTTGGACCATTCATTAGCAAATTACATGAAACATTAAAATCAAGTTTCTGATAATTTTTTATTGCAATTGGTTCATATTGAACATTTATGCTTATAGGTGATACAGAAATGTTAAGTGTATGTTTATATCTAAAATTCAGTATCAATCAGACAATGTATTCTTAGAATATCAAATGATATTAGAAGTCTAAATTTGCTAAAAATAAGCAATTACCTTTCAGTATAAACTTTTCTTAAAGCTAACTCCCATAAAGAAATAACTTTATTTTCATGTATATTATGAACTTTTAAAAGCTGGCGTGGTAAATCAATCATGAGATCAGTATCTTTTTCATGTAAAGCATCTATTTTTATCTTTAATTTTATATTTGTATATAATGTATTGTTCTCACAATGGGTTGTAAAACATCTGTGATTATATATATTTATAGATTCAATAACAAATGCAAATAAATTTGTTTTAAAGGATTTTAACATACTTTAAGGTTACATTTTTCATTATATTATTTTTAAATTGTATATACCCTATAAAATGTACATACCTATAGCCCAAGATATTTCTTTGACTTTGAATATATGAATCTTGAATTTGAGATGTTAACTGATGAAGAAGTGGATAAGACAAATAATTCAAATATATATTTGCATCAAATCTAATGCAAGGGGATGATACAAATCCATTTAATGGTAAATATCTTAGCCTACATAAAAATTATTCTGCGTAAAATAAAAGCATTTAAAATGTTAACAAAAATCTATCGATAATAAAATATAATTTAATGTAATAATTATTTAATATAACAACCTGTTAGAGCATACTGAAATTATTGATAGTTGTGGAGATAGAGTCAATCTGTTTGGAAGTTCTTTCAAACGATTGTTATCAGCACTTAATTCTTTTAATTTAGGTAAGGAACCAATCCATTCTGGTAATGCAACAAATTTATTTCCAGAAATAGACAAAATTTCTAAGTTATGCATTTGATTCATTTCTATAAGAATTATATACAAATTCAAGTTAAATGAAGTTATACATTTGATATTTCTTATGGCATCAAACAACTTACCAAATGGTAATTTGTTAATAGAATTATCATTTAATAACAAAGATTTTAGGCTAACTAAGTTTCCTATAGAAGGAGATATTTGTTCTAATTTATTAGCACTTAAATCAAGAACTGTTAATTGAGTCATTTGACAAAGTTCTGAAGGTACTTCTTTGATTAAGTTTCCATAGATATATAAATTAGTTACATTAAAGAGTTCTATAATCCATGGAGGTAAGGTAGTAAGTTTATTCCATTTCAAATATATTTCTTGAATGTGGCCGCCATAGACCCTTATTGCTTCAGGAAATTCCACAAGACCTCGACAATTCCAATGTAATATTACCTTATTTTTGATTTCTTTCACCATTTCTGTAGAATCTGAGTCCATTTTTAAATAAGTTTAATCAAAATTGTTTTCATACATAAAATTGAAGAAGTAGATTCTGAATTTCTGAGGTTGGCAACCAACCTTCAAGGCATGTATGCTCAAAATAACTTTGGCCTGCTTGAAAGATTTATATTAATAACCTACTATATAACAATATTGTTCTATAATGTATTTTATAACTGTTTTGAATGTATAACTGCATATATATTTACAATATACTCATTTTCTTCAATAGACACAAAAATGAACAACATATAATTTCTTGAAAATATTTTAAATTACAATTATTTTGTAATAGTTAGTAATATTAAAGTTGACATTTCTAATACAAATGTCAAAATATAACAATGCCATTTATTACAATACATTATTCATTTGATTAAATACAATTTATTAATGAATATATTAAAAAAAAAAATTTACTTCTATTTCACATTACAAGTTTGTACTTACTATTTTCTTAATAATGGTGAAAGAAAGTGGACACTAGGTAAATAATAATACGTTTTTGTATTATATCTGATTATACATTTTGTTTAATTATATTTTATGAAATATCTTATTAAAAAATTTGGACTCAACATATTGTGTAAAATTTTGCGAATAATATATATATGTATTCATATTGAAGACAAATACTAAATGTAAAACATATTTTTATAATTATTTTGCATATGAAAAAATGTTTACGTTTATTTATTGTCAATCGTGAATCTTACCGATAGCTTGTACACACCATAATAATTAATATATATCGGACATTATTTATTGTCACTATACATCACTTATATATAGGTTAAATTAATTGATTTAACCATGGCACGATGAAATATAGCCAAAAGTATGACCAGAAATAAGTAGAGATCATCAATGCTTATCGGCGAAATTTTGCTATAAAATGGACACCGAGGGCCTCTCGCGATCAATGGCTGCACTATCAGCACATCTCGTCACCGGTACACTTGGGAAAAACGTACATATGCATGGCGAGAGGAGAAATGTACAATCGTGCAATCTTGGCTGTTATTTTTGTATAAATTTATAAAGTTTTTACTTGTATTTATTCAAAAGAAAGAAACATATTTATTTTTGAAAACATAACTATCGATTCTTACATTTTTAATACCTACATTTCCCATTACAAACTTTTTTCTTTAAAATCATTACAGATTGTTTCTTTTTATACGTGGAAACCTTTTTTTACATCATGTATTTTTTAAATAATGACATTAGTAATAGGTATAGCAAGATAAAGGGGTTAAAACTGCACCATTCACCAACAGCTTACTGAAAGAGAACATCGTAAAGCAATTATGAATTCTTTACTTCGACACAAATGTAATTAGAGTAAATAGAATACGATGTTTATGATAGTAAATTTGTAAAACGGAAAGCATAATAAATTTTGTGCATGTCAATGACTATGATAGTTATGTCTTATTTGTTATTGTCATACCTGTCATCAAGGGGTTATCAGAGAGCGTTGCGTACTTTAAATCTATAAATTTAGGAACTAAACGCTAACGACTTATGTATGATAACCTAAATTATACAATTTAAACAAATTTTTGATACAACAGAAAAGAAAAAGGTCTATAAGAATAATATGATTTAAAAAGATAATTTGAGCACATGCAGTTCATGAATAGTTTATTTTAATTTATTAATCATGGATAGATTTTCAAGTATTGATTGGTAAGTACGAAGAATCATTTTTAAATATCTTAACTTATTAAGAATTAGTATATATTTTAATCAGCAGAAACTACCAAGATTATTGCTATTTTTTTACTTTAGCAGAAAATAGATGATATTTATCATTTTAATGAAATTTATGATTCATACTTTGAGATGGACAACCATAAATTTTATTTATGCAAAACAGAAATTTTGTATTTTTTTACTTAATTTTCGTATTTTTTTCAACCTTATTATGAATTATATTTTACTAATAAAATAAATTATTTTCCATATGTTTATGTAATAATTTATAAAAAATATTTGAAGAAAATATTTTTAAGAAATATTTTCTCGTATTCTTTATTAAAAATATGTAATCTGTTATATTATTATGAAAGTTTCTATTCTTAATTACATATTTGAGTTGTTTAAGATACTTTGCCATAAAAAAATGTATGTACATGTTAAATACATTTATTATTATCTAAATATTGATTATTGAAATTGTTATAAAATAATTGTAAATTTCTAAACTATAATAAATAAAAATTTTAATATTATGTATCAAATTTAATAGGAATACTGCATTGGAAGACCTAATAGATAATACTTTTGTTAATGAAGGAAGATTAGAGAAAGAAAGTGTGATGTATCGAATTATGACTGGGAATTTCAAAGATCCATTTAAAGATATTGAAGAAGATTACAAGAATGTTAAAATCTATCTAATGAAGGATGCTGATCTGGACTTAAGTAAAATGGAAAAAGAATATGAACCTAAGCACACAAAAAAGACCAAATGTTATATACCTGGTATTGTTAAACCAATGTTTAAAAGTCTTAAGAAATCCAAACTAAACAAGGAACAACAAGCAATGTGTTTAAGAGTCTTGTTAAAATTTTCAAAATCTGATAAACCGAAGCTAACACAAATAGAGAGAAAAGAATTAAAAGTATATATGGTACTTAAAGCATAATGTCATAAAAAATTATTGAAATTGCTCTCTTAATAAAGAAGTTATAAATTAATTATAAGTAATTTTAAATTATTTTCTATAATATATAATTATGTCTGTTATTGTAGGACTTACAACAAATAATATCTAAAGAACAAGATGAATTTTTGGAGTTTGCAAAAAGTAAATGGCATGAAAGATCATTTAAAATCACATGTGAAGATTATATAAATTTACATTGGAAATTAAAGTTACAATCTATTTATAAATTACCTAGGTATTACACTGAAATAACAAGCATTCCATTTGTAGCAGATAAAAATATTCAAGTAAAATTTCTTTCTAATTGTTTACAACTGGTGAGTAATACAGATATTATTTATAAGTAGTTATAAATAATGTATATAATTAGAGATGTGGCTAATGAAAACAATATATTATGTTTTATTGCCTTACAAATCTTTTTTTTATTCTTTTTGAAGGGTAAATTACAAAAGATAGTGTTGCCAACTTTTAGTAGACCATGTATGCTACATATAAATTTAGAACAATTACAAAAACGATTTCTTCCTGAAAAAGAAAATGTCAAAGAATCATTGATGTTTTTTAAACTACCTGTAAGTGAAGATGCAAATTGTCAAAAATTGGCTGAAGATAATAATGTAGATTTGGTAATTTCATCCAGTGGTCTTAATTGTTTAGTAAATAATATTGGTCCAACATATTCAAATTCGTGGATTTTACCCATAGTCATTAAAAGGCACAATGATAAAAATGTTATCTACATAGATAAGCCAGCACCCCCAGTTGCAAGTACTATACCAGAAAAAAATACTTGGGTGTATAAATATATTCTGAAATATTTTTTTATTGGTACCAAACATTTAGCTTTAGAGAGGTAAGATAGAAACTTATTCTTTCCACATATTTTTATTTAAATTGTATTTCTCTTTTTAATTAATTATGAATAATATTACAATTTACACTTTTGACTACATAATAATAGTAATGAAGATGATAATATATTTGATGATGTTAATTGTGAAAAACTATTAAAATTAGAAGAAGAATATGAAAATGCTTCAACAAAAATTAACAATGAGTTATCTTCAAATGCACCAGAAGAGGATAAAAGTTTTGAAGAAATTTTAACTCAACAGAATCTGACAAACTGTGAAGAATCTTTGCATACAACTGCTTCTAATTTTTGTAATTCCTTTAGTTTTACAAGTAATGAAGGTAAAAATATATTTAATATTTATATAGATATATGTCTCCTAAGTTATGTCTTCATGAAAATTACTAGTTATATAAGCTATAAAAACTGAAAAAAGAACAAGTAATAAAAGCATTAAAAGTAATCAATTTTATGAATTAATAGATATACAAAATGGAACCTCTGAAGTGATGGAAAATTGTGTATCATATAACTTATTTACAATTGGACCACTACTTTCAGAACAGAATGAATTAATG
The DNA here is from genome assembly GCF_051014615.1 of Bombus vancouverensis nearcticus. Lineage (NCBI taxonomy): Eukaryota > Metazoa > Arthropoda > Insecta > Hymenoptera > Apidae > Bombus > Bombus vancouverensis. The sequence goes on along the minus strand of NC_134913.1, from coordinate 8,542,408 downwards.
AAAGACGTTATTAAAGAATATAAAATGTTAGTTCGAACAAAAACACATGGGGTTGAGGTTTGTGTTTGCTATGTAAAATTTAATATACTTTTAATTTATTGAAATGTTTTTAAAAGGCAGTCTGAGGAAAACAGTTAAAATTAATAATATAGTGTTGAGTTAATTATTTACCTTATTTTTACAGATTTTAGAGAATGAAGTACAAAGATTATTATTGTTAACACCAAAATTAGAGCATCAGCCTGATCTTGGTGCTGAAGCTGTAACATTAGAAGAAGCATTGAAACAATGGGTATCTTTGATATTTAGGCCTCATACATCTCTAGCTCGAGGTAAATTATTTGAAATCAACAATATCGGTATAATAAATTAGTTGTATTATATTTGCATAGAAATATGTTACAATAATACACCCAAAAGTAATGCAATGTATGTATATTTATTTTAGTTCGAATATCAAGTGAAACATCAGAAATATTACAAATAGAACATCGTACAGCAATATCTATAAATAATGAAATTAAAAGACTTTATAACACGAAAGTTGAAAATACTTTGATAATTTTACATAATGTTATTCAATCTCTTGCAAATTTATCTCCAGGACGTTATATTTTGAGACATACAATAAGAAATGGAGCATTTGCTGCTGTTTTTAAATCAGCAGAAAGTTCAGGGTAAGTGATTGTAAAATAATGTATTATTTAATTTTATTGTCCCATTATTTATTTGCAGAAAAAATAATCTTGATATTCATACAATTTATGATGAAATATTTCACACTTTACCTAGTCCACCTTGGATTCCATTAGACAAAACCTTACCAACTCCAATGCTTAAGTATTTTGAAAGAATGCCAGCTTTGTTTTATCCATCGAATAATAAAACATCTTCTGTTAATAAAAAACGCACCAAATGTAATACAGGTATACGATACTATATAATTATGATTATGAAGATAGCTATAATTAATGTTATTAATATTTCCTTAGGATTAGTATACAATACTATATAATCATGATCATGAAGATAGCTATAATTAATGTTATTAATATTTCCTTAGGATTTGTACGTAGAAGTTTAAGAAATAACAAGAAAAAATGATCAGTATTCAATATCAACATAAGTGGAGAAATACATTTCTTTAACAAATTAGCTTTTTCTATTGGTCTTATTTCCCTACTTAATATACAAACACAAATTTTAAATTTTATATGCTGCCATTATTATTTGTTTATTACAGTAAGATCTAAAGTCTGATACAATCTGTGTTACAAATGTATACATTTGATGTAATTTTAATTGTTTTTTAACTTTAACTATAATAAATTGCTATTGCATCTGTATAATCTCCTGTATCTTGTGTGAACTACATAATATAATAAAATATAGCAGAATAAAACACAATCTATCATATATTATGGAATAACAAATAATATATCGTAATATACAGTTTCGGATCGAAATAAGCAATACATTCGAGACTATACTGGTACTATATGGCTTAATTTTATTCTCGAATGAGACAAAAAAGAACACGGAGAAGGAATGAGAGGCTTGAGATAACGGCAATTTCATAAAGTGATCAGTCGAGCAGTATATAACACGTCAGGATCGCTAATATTAGAATGAGAAAGCATTATATATATTCTATTCGTTTTCTATTAAATGATGTCACTATTCATTCGATCACAAAAATGTATGGCTTCTTGCTTTCACAGACTTCTTACTCGTTTCGAATCTCTCACTCTGTCGGCGAATTCAAGTGAAGAAGAGGGGATAGCGAGTTGCTTATTTTGAGTCAGAAACCAGTTATTATAGGCAAAACTTATTTCGAGATAAAACTGTAGTGTAGTATATTTCAGATTTGATTTCAGTTCTAGTATCTTAATTATCAGTCGTATACATTTTCTAAGCTTTCTTAAGGTAAGATAGGATAGTGAAAAGAGAATTGGACTTATGCTATCTCCCCTTACTATGTTCTCTGTATGTTTTTTTATTATTGTTTTTTATTTGAGTATTTGCGTTGCGTTAGATGCTGTAAAGTTTGTATATTTAACAAGTTAAGTGTATATAAAAAAATAAATATTTATCGTATCTTTTACGTGTATATAAAAATAAAAGTATTGTCTTTTTTTAAATAAATATAAAATAATTTTTTAAACGTATAAAATAAACACTATTAAAAGTAAATTATGTTATAATAATGTTATGTGTAAAATTTATAAATATTGAAATTAAATGTTATATAAAAGTATGTTTGATAAATATATAAAACCAGAGAGGAAATTTCCTCTCTGATATAACTTACACATATTTTAAGACTTATATATCTATAAAACACGGCTAGCCACTAAATATTCAACGTACTAAATATATAATGTTTAACATTTTAATATATTTATATTCATAAAGATTTTTTTTATAACAATTTGTACAAATAGTAGGTTTTCATCGTTAAATATACATATATATATAAACATTTTTAATAAAAAATAGTATATAACTATGCAATTTAGTAAACTAGTATACTTCATAAAAAATAAATTTTAGTATATCATAAAAAGCACAGTATAGCACCATAAAGATTCTTCCGAGATTCCAAAATTGTGTAAAAAATATAGTAAAATGCACAATCCTTTATACCCATATATTTAATTAATAGATTGATGTAAAGCAAAAGTATAAGCAAAAGTGTGCAAGACACTCATCTTTTATTTGAGCTATAAATATTATTAAAGCTTTGGAATTTATCATGAAATATTTTCTCTTAATTAAGTAGAAACAAGTGAGAGTAAAGCCTTTTTGTAATCTCCAGATGTATCACCCTAGAACAGAAAATTTAGGTATTAATTTAAACATTAATATTCAATTGTATGTGATGTAATCTGCAGTTAGAAATTTTTATTAGAATGAAATTTTTACTACTTTCTAATTTTAGTACTATGAGCAAAATTTTTGAAATCATATATAGTTATCTTTAATTCTTTAGATACACAGAATAACCCATTATACATCTATGAGATTATTTACCTTAATGAATAAGATATAAATCCGAACATACTGAACTAAATGTTTGATCGATAATGTAATACATATCTCATGAGTATGAGTATCATCTGAGCATCGCATTACTTAATTAGTTAAAATCAAGCTTTACTTCTATTCTATGTTTTTTTTAAAAACAATTTTATTATAGAACTATATATACAGTGTATTGCTAGAAATATATTTTAACAACATACTACAATACTTTACTAACTAATAATATATCATAAAATATTGAAGAAAGAGCAATATGAATACATACCGCAATCCAGCTTTCCAGTGATTTTCCATAACGTTCTTCAAAAGCTTTTTTAATATCACCTAAATCAATTTCACTTCGAGAAACAATGATGCGGATCAATGTTCGATCTTTTGTACCAATACCATGCATACTGGCATATAATCGCTCAGCAAAGAAACCAACTTTTGATTTTACACATTTTACTGTTGTATAAAAATCATAGCATTTATATTAAATTATATAAAACACAGTTCTTAAATTAAAACATAAATATATAGTATATAGTTCAATAATGTCAATACTACAATTTCATTGTACAGTGTTTCCCACACATCATTGTAATTATATTCAAAATCAAGAAGTTACAAATAGATAGAGCATTGTTCAGATTTCCTACAGCAAAAATAAATTTTCTAGTGTTTATTAGACATTAATAAACGTACTACAAACGTACAGATAAGGTTTTCCCAATGAAAGTGAGTCTAAGTAAGATCATATTTGTACTCATTTTAATTAGGAAGACTTCATCCATCTATTGATAATATTCTCATAAGAAAGAGATAGAAACTTTTATTTCTGTTATGCACTTTTTGCTCTGTTTTCTTTAATAATCAGTCACATGACTCTGAGGACCTGATCTAGCAAAATATGATGAGGGTGTATTGAGAATATGACTGTTACAATGATCCAGGGAACACTGTATTAGGCATTTCTATAAACAAAATACTGACCTATTCCAAGGAGACCCTTCTCAAGGCTTCCAGAAAACTCTTTCTTAATAGCAACTTCAATGTCATGACCAGATATTTTTTCATATTCAATAAAAGTCTGTCTTAATTGCTGATAGCTACGTGTTACTAAAATAGCATTAAACTGTGATTCATCTGTGCCCCATTGTTTCTCACCTATACCAAAATAAATAATTATGTTTCAAGTAAATATATTATATTACTTATATTATATTACTTATGATTAATAATTCTTATATCAAAACAAAACACAGATTTCTTTTACTTTATTAATAATTATTAAAAATAATCATATAATCCTCTTTTATTAAAAATAGTTTGTATTATTATAAATACCAGCTTCATAAAGTGCCTGAGCATCTGCTATAGCTTGTGCTTGATCTATTCCTTGATTTTCATCCCTGTTTGCTTGAACAAGAGAAACTAATAATCTTTTGAAATGTCCTGAAGTATCTCCCTTTAATTCACTTTCAAGAGATTTTCCATATACTGTTAAGAACAAAATATTTTTGAATTAATAAATATAAATGTTTTATATAATAGTCCTATATAAACTTATATTAAACTTATTTTTCTAAAATTTAATTAAAATAAATAATTGCTAGACTTACAGTTCTCATAAAATGCTGCAATAGTACGTATACCGTAATTACTCAATGTACATAAAATTTCTACAATTGCTTCCTCATCAGTTCCTAATCCACTAACTGCATCATGTAGTTCTTTAGCATAATAATGAGGTAACGGTGTCATAAGAGCAATTATAACATCTTCCAATTTCCCTGTTAATTCACTTTTTAAATCACTAACCAAATCTTTTCCATATAAAGTTTTATATGCTTCAGCAATTTCTAATCTCTGAACAATTCCTCTCCTTGTAAGTACATCAATAATAGTTTTTTCATCAGTACCAAAACCTTTCATTGCTTTACGCAACATTGTAGCATCTGCATTTGCATCAAATGGTTCCGCAGGGTATACCGTTGGAGTACACTATAGAGGATTATTTCTTTTATATCATTTTAAATAAATTAAAATATTTATAGATTTATATGTCTTTATATTATACAATTCATATATGAATAATAATTATCTTTTTACTTAAATCATTATTATAAGCTATCAACAAGTTGGTACTATGATATGTAAGAAATTTAAAAAAATATAATTTGTTAATATTAAGAAAAATGTTTGTTATCATTAAATAATATGCAAATTTTTGTCTAATATATATATTTTAGTAAAACAATATTTAGTGAATTAAAGCAAAAAACATATATTTTTTAAATATATACCTAAAATTAAAAAGCTTTTTTATATTAACATAATATGGAACTTATATCTAAAGTGTGTGTGTAGATCTTTTTTGAAAGATATAATAACTCTTATATATAAGATATAATAAACTCTTTTCCATTTAAATTAATTTTCTATATTCCAATAATTTGTGCTAAGGACATAAGTACTTTATTGCAAATTATTATGATATAAAGAATTTATAACACTAATAATATTAAATTTCTAATAAAGCATAAACTGTTTTATAAATATATATTCATAATACGAAGAGAAGTTGAACGCTGATTGATTAGCTCAAGCGAAGCAGCGATAAAAATACGGTCGATCAATGCTCATACCAAAAATAGACTAATCTTAAAAGCAGTCATTTAAAGAATGTTTTAAGCTTCTAATAAATAATTAAGAGATACTTACTTTAAACGGATAATACTGTTGTTGTGACATTTTTGACTACGCAGGGAACTGCCTAAGATAAATAAAGATAATTGTTAGTTAAATTGATCAATACCAAAGAATAATATAAATATCTGTATTGTACATTGCAATATAGTCTATAATATTATTTTTTATGTTAATTTATGCTTATATGCATGAAAATGTATTTACAATAAAAATATTTTTAAAAACTTACCAATAAACTGTTTCCGAAAAATAAAAACGGAGAGGAGCTTTACGTTTGATAGCCGGCTAACCAATGATGGGCACACCCACTTTCGCATCACGTCATGTACATACGTACATAGTTCTTTCAAGGTGCTTACTAACTAGAACGTGAGTAATGAGTAAGAGAAAAAAGGCCACAATGCTTCCAATGACATCATAACGGATACTATATGTATAAACGTATATACTTATTCTTACATATTTACTTAATCATTATGAAATCAAGATTCGGAGATGTCATCAGTTAATGTATTTTGTATGTCTTCTTATGTTTACTAAATTTGTGTTACACCATACGTGGATTTTTAAGTTTGAAATTATATTGTTGTATTTTCTTTATACTCATATAATAATAGAATAACTATAGTTCAATTGGAAATTTTATAACAACTTCTTTCGATAATTTTTAGAAGGTTATTCGACTTTCACAATTTTTTTGTTTAGTACATTCTATATTAGCAACTTTTACAAAAAGAAGAATGCAATGTAATTTATTTTAATAAATTTCTTTATTTTTATTTGCAGTTAAATATTATTTTTGTCTGTGTAAGGGAATATCAACAAAGAAGGAGTTCCAGTAACAAGTTATAAGTGTAAAATATTCAAATTTACATTTTTTATAGTTTACTTATTGCAAAAATTTAAATTTTATACATCCAAATAATTAAATTATTTTCCTGGTATTTATATAATATAATATTGATGTATTACATAAGATTTAAACATTTAATCGGATCATCTATATAAAATATAACGAAACCCGCTGATTTAATTATTTATATATAATGGTAAATTTATTAAAATTATGTTAGTTAAGTGTGGATGTTTTTATACAGATATATTTATCCGGTATGACTATTGTGAAAGAAATATACATAATAGGATAGAGGATATTTATAATTGTTATATTCCGATGTACGTAAAATTTAATATATATATGCATACAGGCATACAAATACGAAAAAATAATAAGCGTAATAAAATATATAGTGTTAATCATGCTATTGAATTAAAATAGATTGAAATTATATTTTTAAACTATCAATATATTTTTATGTATGTAGACATTAAAATGTGTTTTATACAAAATTACATGGGAATTAAATATACATATATCATATCAGTAAAAATCTTTCATTTGTAGTTTAAATCTTTCACACTAGAGTACGATTTTCATGTATCTTTCTTTTTTAAAAGATGGCTCATTAGCGCGGTAACGCCTCTTTTCTGCTAATACTCCGATCATCGACCATTCACTGATGTTCGACTACGCATCGAGATTTCAAATGTTGTTTCCTACAACATTGGCGGCATGTCGCGTTTAACCTGTTTATTTATTAAAAGAGATACACAATATAATATATTTCAATTATCTAGTAATAAGACGTTACAATTTGAGGGTTCTGCGAAAAATGGCTGATCGCTAAATTTGTTGTGTGTATGTGCATTAATACAAGGGGAAAATTCTGTGAAAGGAATAAATAACCTAACGTAATATCGATTTGTGTAAAACGCGCGTAAATATGCCGCGTACCAAAGCATCACCAAAAAAATGTGTTAAAACAACAAATTCACATCCAGGCACAAATACATGGGTTTTCCTAATGAAAGGTGCATAAATAAAAATTATTTCGTATTTAAATTTCTCTATTATATATTATTTATAACCGTTAGACATATACCAGCACTACCCAAGATGATTAAACTTATTAATAATTATAAATATTTTCCTATTATTTATTAATTTTAAATATTTTCCTATTTCTTACTGTTTCATTAGTTATACTATATTTCTTAATAATATATTCATAAAATAGATCAACATAATCTCTATGCCTTCCAGGTGATAGTTTAAATAATACAGATGGTGGTGTACCTGATGTTATTAAATTAAGACATCCAGCTACAAATCAACCTGCAATGTTTGTATTTAGTCCAGGCAATGTAACAGTACAAGAAGTTCTGACATTTGATGAAAATAAAAGGTCATGGTTTATAGATGATAATGTAAAATCTGATGGAAAGTTACATTTATCTACTCCTATTGATCCAATATTTTTAATATTACCTTATTTAAGAAAGGTAAATCTCCATTATTATATTTTACTTATTATTATATATGTTAATCTATTGTGACATAATGTAGGGATTTAATTGACTGTTATGGGTTTAATATTCTAAGTAGTAGTAAAAATATTACACTCGTAGTCACAACAAGCACAACCATTAGAACAATGTCTTTGGGATGAAGATTTTATAGAAACGACTCGTCTTACTCAATGTCAGAATTTAAAACTGACTCTAGTCGCTGACCGCAAGGGAGATGAATCTTTACAAGCTTATAAATTTAATGAAGAAAAAGCATTAATCTGGTTGCATAAGAAAGTGGAAAGAGTAATTGAAGTATTAAAACAGAAGGGCATTCATGTATCACAGGGTGCTATTAGTGCTACTTATGTTAAAAGTACTAAACTTGAAACTGCTTCAGAAGTGGGTAAGATAAATTTTGAAAAATTTTAGTAAATAGCAAATTCAATTATTGTTTCAATAAACATTCAGAGATAAAACAATATCTATTTATGTTAGGATTAGGAAAAAGGTATTAATATACTCATTTTTTGTTTAGAATATTTAAAATATGCACATGGCATTGTATCAGAGTATCTTCAAGAAGATTTATCAAAAAAATTAGCACAACATTTAAATTTAGCAGATGAATCAGAAAATAAGAAACGGAAATTAAATAGTCCTAAAGATACTGTTGAAGAAAAGAAACCTAAGAAAGATACAACTGAAAATGAATCAGTATTAAAACCAAAAACACCTGAGTCAACTAAATTAGAAAAGGTAATTTAAAAAAGGGTACTTGTATCTTACAATGCATGTTTATAATATAGGTTTTCATGATGTATCTTTTTATATAGCCTCAAAAAGCTACAATTGGTAAGAAAGAATTAGCTAGACAAAAAGCAGCAGCTGGATCCAAGAGCATTACTAGCTTCTTTAAGAAAAAATAAATTTTAGGTAATTTGAGAAATCTAAATATATAAAAATTTTTGAAATCTCAAATATTGCAATATGTATACACTCAAGTTGTAGCACTGTTATTCAGAACCAGGTTCACAACATTGTAAAAATATCTTGAAATATTTTAAATAATTGTTTAACCAATAGACAACTCTAATCAATAAGCAATTTCTTAAATATTTTTTAATATATATGTTGCAATCTCTCTACGTTGGGGAATAGAATATTTAAGTACTTATTATAATTTTGGATGTATGTAAAATATATTGTAAAAAACATAAAAATTTTGAAAATAGCAAGTTTGAACATGTAAAAGTATTGGTCGTGTTCACAATACATTATTTTTAAATTAAAAAATATATTAAAAAGTAATTTAAAATGGTTTACTTTTAAATAGATAATTTAATATTAAACTTATATGATGTCTAACTCATAACGCATTGGAAAAAAATTCATTGTAAAATATCTTAAACAATCTGGAAGAATCAATTACCAAGGATCACGAAGGTGGCCTTAAATATAACAAAATCTATTAGTTATTACAGCAAATATACTAATTACCATTATTGATAACAAAATATCAGAACTTTTATTTAAATTTTTAAATCCGTATTTGAGATTGTGTATAATTGAAAAATCTAATTGTACAATATTGTTCAACATTCATCAATTTGTATTATTGAATGTTTCTACATGTAATTTCGAAAACTAATCTAATAGTACAAGCACAAAAATAACATCTGATTTTAACATCTCAAAGTTCAATATTTTTGTATATATTTTGTACATCCATATACAGTCAAATATGTCAATATTTGAAAGCGTTTGTATTTGTTTGGCATATTTTTACTGCTCAAAATAATTGTAATCAATCAGTCATTTTTAATAAAAAGGTAAAATATTAAAAAATTAAATGTATCGTATATGTATTTAAAATATTGTTAATGTGATGTAATTATCAATTTTTGTTTCTATTAAAAGCCTAATATTAATGTAGATATTTCAAGTTCCATCATAAAAAAATGAATAAAAATTTTAACATGTATTTTGTAGTTACTAAGAAAGTCATAAAATTTTAAGAAAAGAAACATTTCAATAAATTCAAATAATAAATACTAATTTGAACAATAGTATTTAATAAGCTTTATGTTAATACAAAGTGATATAATTTAATTTGTTAATATACTAACTTGTCTCAAACTAAACTTTGTTAAGATGATATTTAAAGTAATATTGAAGAGTCAAAATAGAAAGAATATGGAGTGAACAATATTTAGGAAATTAGTATTGTTCGATTTCACACACATGAGTTTTTAAGTATTTTGAAAAAAAGATAAATCAGATATGAATATGCATAATGAACTGATACTTAGTACTTAAATTAAGAGATTGAAAATACTTAGATTGATTCACTAAGTGAAGCCACATTAAAATAAACTTTGTGACATAATAAATACATATTTTAATCATTATTAGTTTTTTATTAATAGCAGTGATGAACGTTTTGACATCAGGTATTAACACTTTATAAATCACATTAATTATGAAACTCTTCTTATTTTGTACTAATTGCAAGTCCATTACCATTCCTTTTATATCTTGTATTTTTCTTACAACTTTTTAGTAGCTTTTCTTATACTTATAGAACATCTTTATACAAAATTTAGCAAAATAACGGAATATTTCATTTATATCAAAATCTTCAATAACTTATTATAAATATTCATCTGTAAGAAAAATTATTTACTTTTTTTAATTATTTACAAATGTTTGAATTTATATATCCATGTATGTAACATTTATTTACAAGGAATATTGTAAGTTATATAAACCTTTTGTTATCAAAAATGGTTATAATTACCCAATTCAATATAATTATTGAGTACTCTATACTTATCAAAAGTAATCGTGATTAGTTGCTAAAATTTTGTATTTCTGTAATTCTAATCGAACATAGCTTAATATAGCATAATATAATAATATAGCAAACTAGCTGACATTTTTATTATATGTATATAATTGTTATGTTCAATTGTTTTGATATACAACAATTCCATTATCGTCATTAAATTTGCAACGTACCATATATTGTCTAGAAATTTTTCTGATTCTTAAAATTGGATTGCACTAAAATTTATTTATTTATTGCCTGAAGTAACTTAGAAAGGATTAATAATTTACATGTTATTGCACTCTGTTTTCAGCAGCGTACAGATTCATGGATCAAATGTCAAGTATAATAACAGTAGTTAGAAGTTAGATTGAAACATATGATAAAAAAGATGAATTTCATTTTATAACTATTAATGTTTTAATTTACAAAATTAATAAAGTACAAATATCTAGCAAACCATAGGTTCTAATTTAGGTTCTGTGATTTCTATGTCTCTGCATTTAGCATGTTGCAATTCTCTTCTTATTTCAGGTGTAATTGTATGATGAGATTGTTTCCTTAATAATCCTAATAAAGCTTCTTTTTGTTCAGAACTAATATCACCCTTATAACGTTGTACAAAAGTTAATAATGCCTGATGCCATAAAACTGGAAGCTCTCTAGGATCTCTTTCGAATCTAAAAATAAATGTTATTACTGAAATTGAAATATTACTAAAATTATATCTTAATTTTAAATTTTTACCTAAGAAAATGAAATACCACCGCATCAATAACCCTATATGGAAGAGCATATTTTTTATCTAAAAATATTCTAAGAAAAATGCTATTAGCTCCAGTGTAATCCATTTCTGCAATTTTTAATATTGCTGCTGAAGAATGTAAAGTTGGTATTGAATTTTTAGCAAGCACAGATCCAATAATAACAGCTTCTCTTAATGTACAGGTTCCAGATTCTAAAAGTGGAAGTAAAATTCCTTTCATGAAACCAGCAGGTTTATACAGTGCTTTCCGTAATGCTTGATATAAATGAAAATTTAATCTTTTATATTCTGCTAAGTCATCTCTAATTCGTGGTAATAATATTAAATTATAAAATCTTTGCGCCATTTTTTCTTTGAGATTAGAGGCAAATAGTCGAGTAGCTTGATACATTGCTGCAGCTGACCATTTTGTTGGATCAGTAATATATAATATTTGTTCCCAATTTTTTAAATTAGGAACAATTTTGAATGCTTTAGGTAATTTTCCACTGCGATATTTTGTTAATACATCTCTAACACCTTCATACATTGCTTTCACTCTTGGGTCTAATTCTTGCATTTGAATTGAGCCTGCATCTGAAAATTGAGTTTCAACTTCTGTTTTCTTTTCTGTTAACTTTTCTAATATTATATCAGCTAATGTCTTCATAGGGGCAGCATCCTTAGGCATGAACATTTGTATCGCTCTTTCATCTTCTTCATTTATTTCAAAATGTTCATAATGCAGTACAGTATCCTGTTCATCTTCACTTGATACTTCCTCTGAATCACTAAATTCAGCATTAGTGTCAAGTTTTATTAATGGTTTCTTTATAGATTTTGCACTTTGTCCAATTCCATTTTCTTCTTCAATTTCCATTTGTTGTCGTCTGGCTTGAGATAGGATTCGTTTTGTAAGAGCAGGGTCCACAAACTATACAGTTGCAATCAAAGTTATATATTAAAAATTAATTTATACTAAATATCTAAAATGATTTATTATAGTATAAGCGATGTAAATGTAAATTAATTTTAAAAATATTATATTTTATTCCATGACAAATTATACTAAAAGACTAAACTTTATCAATCAGAATTGCTACTGTGTTTTAAGAATAACACACTCAATAATAAAATATTAATCAAAATCATTTTTGTATTAAAAAAATGAAGATATATAAATCTAACCTTATCATCATCTTCGTGGCGAATTCTGACCTTTCGCCTGTTGTTCGATTTTACAGCTTTTTCTTCTTCTATTTGATCACCTAAGGCTGTTTTAGGTTGCTTAGAAACCTTTATTTTTTTTGCTTTGCCCATCTTATTATTTTACAATACTTCATACAATCAAGAAAAACATGTGACGCAAATCATGAACATAGAAATATAAAGAATAGGAACCAAGCAATAACTGAAGTCATTTCCGAGGAGCGGGAAATGTGATATTTTGGAGCCACATCGGTGATTGGTTATGATCGCGCAAACGCAATCTTATTTTGATCGAATAAGAATGAATCAGTAAAACTGGATAATTGGTTTATTTTTTCTTTTTGATATACGTTATTGAATCAGTGACCAATGATCAATGCGACCCCAAGTATCCCGTGACCATAATCTAAAACATTATTTTATTGTATGCGAATAATAAATAAATTTTTATTTTTAATAAAATTACATCGTTACTAAAGATAAAGAGATTTAACTTCACTTGTGATATTAATATACATACTATATTTGTAACTCTGGTTTATATCCTATTTTTATATGATTTATATATCTATTTTATTATTTATCTATTTTAACAGATTGTTTTATGTAGTGCTCGTGGTGCAGAGATTTGCCAAGGGGAGATTTGAATTTTTCATGTTGGACTTATCTGTAATATCCATATTGTAAATTTGATCCAAGCTGTAAAATCTAAATTATACCTAGAACATTTTAAATATTTTAAATGTTATTAATTAAATTCTTTATATAATCAGAGAGATTTCCTCTCAGATATAATATATTAATGCAATTTAAATATTTAGTAAGCTTTACGCAAAATTTTGAAAGAAAACTTTATGAACAGCAATATAAGCAGAAATATAAAGCTTTGTTAAACTTTCAGATAATTATAAAGATAATCATAAAGATATATTATGAAGATAAAATTTTAAGAGATTAAATGTTAAAAACTTTTTAAGTAAAAGAATGATTTGCAGTTATATTCCGTATTTAATTATGAAGTTGTAGATTTGTATGTTTTAGAATTGTAAAAAATTACCGGTGTTACAGTCGAATATCGAAAATTGTGGATATTACAGTCAAGTAAATATTCGGTTCGGTTTAGGCGGGAAGATTACTCCAAGAATAGTGTGTGTTTTTATACTGCATTAACAGAACCTAAGTTGTTCAAGTAAAGATAATATTTACATTAAATTTTAAAATAATTGTAAAAATAAATTTAGAACAATGCCACCAAAAATATCAATGGATTATGCAAAAGTTAGGGGTGAGTATTTATATTATAAACTAACCACTACAAAAGAATATATCGTAATTTAGACACATCTAACAAGTTGTTTAATTTCTCTGTTATTTTAGAACAATTAAAGATCTTTTTGACGAGCTTTGTAGCAATAGATAATGAAACTGGCAAGAAAGCACTTAAATATAAGACACAACTCAGTAATATTGCTCACCGTGAACAAGTAGATTTACTAATAGAATTAGATGATATACATGACTTCGATGATGAATTAGCGATATCTATTGCAAACAATACTAGAAGATATGTCAATTTACTTTTGGAGGTAAGTTTATATTTATAATATGGATATAATATATAGGGATCTTAATATGTTCATAATGCAAGACAGAAACATACTTCTCTCTTATACCCAAATATATGATACATATCTTGTTCATTCATCAACAAACATGATTGGAAATTTAGGAATTTAAGATAAAGAAGAATATATTGGTGAATTTACAGAAAGAATATTACGTTCCTTATATTGTTATTGAATCAATTATGTTTCATTTTATTCTGCTAAATTATAATGTTCAATTGAGTTATTTCTTACATAATGCTTATAATTCAGTCATTCATTCATAAATTATTTTATAAAGAGTGGACCTGTCTCAGGTTTATCATATCGTCTGTTATTATATTTGATTAAGGAATATCATAAATCACATATGGACATTGTGAACATGTTAATATATTTGTTTTTTAATATGGCATTGAGAAGTTATTTATTACATTGATTGAAAAGATGTATTTACATTTACGTAGCTTATTCAAGAGATGTTACCTGAGTTAAAAGAAAGACCTGTACCACCAAAAGATGCTTTGGATGTATATATTGAACATAGATTATTAATGGAAAGTCGTAACAGACATGACGGAGAGCAACGAGATCCGAGAAATAAATATGCCCCAGAACTTATGAGACGCTTGTATATCATTTTAATATTCATTTTTGTCTCTATATATAAATATATAATATTATATAATACAAACAAATTTTATGAACATTTCAGTGAAGTGTATTTCAAGGATTTTGAGACAGCAAAAGCATATTCTGTGAGAGATATAAAAGCTGACAAAATAGGAAAACTAGTTACAGTGAGAGGTATAGTAACAAGATGCAGTGATGTAATGCCCCTTCTTGTTGTTGCTACATATACATGCGATCAATGTGGTGCTGAGACATTCCAACCAGTAAGAAATGAATGATTCTTTTATGTTACAGGATGGAACAAAAATTTAATAAAATTGAAACTTTTAGGTTCAATCTCTCAAATATATGCCATTACGACAATGTCCCAGTGATGATTGTCGTATAAATAAAGCTGGTGGTGTGTTAGATATGCAAACAAGAGGATCAAAATTTGTGAAATTTCAGGAAATAAAAATACAAGAACATGTAAGTTTTGTATATGTGTATAAGTTTTTTATATTCATAAATATTTGGTAATAATTTTTATAATTGTAGTAATCATATTTTAATAATTCTAAGAGCGATCAAGTTCCAGTGGGTCATATTCCAAGAACATTAACAATATACTGCAGAGGTGAAACAACAAGAAAATGTTTACCTGGGGATCATGTACTTATCACGGGTATTTTTTTACCTATTATAAAATCTGGTTTTAGCGTTCGAGTGGGTGCAGCTCTTCTAAATGAAACTTATTTAGATGCACATGTATGTAATCGATTGTTTTAATAATTTTATAATATCGTAATATATCTAACATACTTAAATATATATATTTTTTATGGTTTAGAGAATTGTCTGTCTCACTAATTCACAAACTGCTGATGATAGTAACGCAGTATTAACAAACGATGAATTATCCTTAATAGTGGAGGAAGATTTTTATGGTAAATTAGCTCGTTCTATCGCTCCAGAAATTTATGGACTTGAAGATGTTAAAAAAGCGCTGTTATTACTGCTAGTTGGTGGTACAGATAAACAAAGAGAGGATATTAAAATTAGAGGTTGTTTAACATTTAAGATTATTGTTTATATACATATTTTTTTTTCGCTTTATTATATCTATCATTTGTAGGTAATATTAATATTTGTTTAATGGGTGATCCTGGAGTTGCCAAGTCTCAGTTACTTTCGTTTATAACGAGATTAGCTCCTCGATCTCAGTACACAACTGGTAGAGGATCTTCTGGAGTAGGTCTAACTGCTTCAGTTATGAAAGATAATTTAACTGGCCAAATGATGCTCGAAGGAGGAGCTTTGGTATTAGCTGACGAAGGTGTTTGTTGCATCGACGAATTTGATAAGATGGCAGATGCTGATCGAACTGCTATTCATGAGGTGATGGAACAACAAACTATATCGATTGCCAAAGCAGGAATTACAACTCGCTTGAACGCAAGAGTTTCGATATTAGCTGCGGCAAATCCTGCTTATGGTAGATATAACCCAAAAAGAACAATTGAGCAGAATATTCAATTACCTGCTGCTTTATTATCACGATTTGATTTATTATGGTTAATTCAGGATCGTGCAGATCGCGGTAATGACTTGAAGTTAGTATTTGTACAAATATATTTTTTTATTTACATATACAGAATTTTCACGGATTTACTATTCAACTAGTAGAAAAGTGTGAGAATATAAAATAATTTAATCAATATATTTTTTCAGAATGGCTCAACACATAACTTACGTTCATCAGCATTGCATACAACCACCTATGGAATCGCAAGCTTTGGATATGAATTTAATTAGAAGATATATTACTGTATGTAAAACGAAACAGCCTGTTGTTCCAGAAGAATTGACTGATTATATAGTTGGTGAGAATTTTATTAAATTTCTCTAATGTGATACTTATCACAGTATGCATAATTATATTTTTGAACAATTGCTATTTCCAGAGTCCTACGTGGAAATGAGGAAAGCAGCTCGTAACAGCCAGGACAAAACTTTTACATCTGCACGTAATTTATTAGCGCTTTTACGTCTATCGACTGCACTGGCGCGTCTAAGATTATCAGATGTCGTTGAAAAGGCGGATGTTATTGAGGCGAATAGATTAATAGAGATGTCTAAATATTCTATTAACTATTCTGAAACGTTATCAACAAATGTCCAAGAAAACCCAATGAGCCGAATTTTCTACCTTATTAAAGAACTAGCAAGCAATACGAAAACTGTTAAAGTATCAGATATATTGGAACGATGTACTACTAAAGGATTTAAACCCGACCAAATTAACGATTGTATCGAAGAATACGAGGCATTGAATGTGTGGCAAGTAAATCAGACAAGAACACAAATTACGTTTATTTAAATTTTCGTTTCGTGTGGATTTAATATGCCGCTAAACGTTATTTTTATACTTTTATATTTTGAAAAGTACTCTTATATATTTTCACTCATCATTATAAGAAAACTTTGTATGTTAGTGGCATAAATTTTATTTATATATTCATGAATTCTTTTAATTATACATCACCTAAAACATATGTATCAATATAATAGTCTATTTTGTATGATGTGTATATATTTCGTAAAAATAAGGCGAGCAAAGACAATAGTCGGTGGCGGCCCGTAACGTCTTTGGAAGGTATCAGGAGTGCCATTTGGGTAGGTAAGTAAGCAAGTAGGTGGACAAGTAGTTCGGTGTGGATTGAAAGTTAGGTGGGAGAGAGCATAGAGGGTAGCGAGCAGCGAACGAATCGGAGGGAATGTAGTGTGGTAGGTAGTGGGAGAGTGCCGGTCGGTCGAATTGTGAATACGCGGTGCCGCTCTCGGTTCTCGGCACACTCGGCACTTCAGTTCAGTCGCATCGAGCTACTCGTGGAAAGCGTGTCGCGTAGTGCATGCATGCATGCTTGCGTGCGGTTAAACGTGCGTACATGTGTGTGCTTATTATTGTGGTGTACCCGGAGTGGTCGCGTGTGTATGTGTGCGGGCCGTAACACGTTGTTGCGCGATCTCGACAGTGGATGTCGTGATTACTATAGCCATCGTCTCGTCTGTCCGTCCATCGCGCGATCACACCAAATGCACGTCTCGCGCGTCTCGAGATCTCGCAGTAACACCCGTGATTGTTGCCGTGCCGTTTGATAGCGCGCGGCCGATTCGAAGAACCAAGAGGAAAGGGGAAGCCACCGCGTCTCGTTCCGCGGTTGATGACTCTTCGAACGATCACATCGTACCAAATACGCGACGACGACGACGACGACGACCACGAACGAGGAGAAGGAGAAATTGAATTGTCTCGTTGCTCGTGCTTCGTCTCCTTTCCTCTCTTCTTTTCACGCTCTTAAGCACGATTTACGGAACTTACCACCAGCCCCTGTACGCCACTGTGTTTCCGCTCAGTTTCTCTTTCTTTCGCTTTCTTCCCTCTTTTTCACCGATTTGTTCTGCCGATTTGGCCATTTTGTCAAAATGAAAATAATTCAGAGGCATCGTCGTGCGATTCTGGCACCTGTGTCGATCGTGATATTATTATGCGGTTGCACCGATCTCGTGTCATCTCGATCACGGTATTTCGGTGAAATGTCAAAAAACGATACCGACTTCGCGTCTACCGATTGTGAGCGTGTAAGGCCCTTCTTCGAGAGCAAGAATATCACAGTCGTGATTATGAAGGAACCTGCAACGGAGAATAGTGCGAAAAGTAAGTGATCGGTTTCAATGTTATTTAATCAGTTCCTATAATAACTAGTCTTTCATGATAATTTCCATGCGTTAAAATTTCTCTTTACGATTTGGTAATTTTATCGCGCCAAAATCTTATCGAAGCTGAAATATTGAATCCAATCGAGTCGAATCGAGCTGAGTCGAGTCGTACGAAACATGGACTATATTCATTTTAAATTAGCTAACCTTGTTGCACCGATGAATCACATTAGTTCCTATTGACTAGAAATTTCGGAAATGGGCGAAACATGGAGTGGCAGGTGTTTCGCCATTCGTTGAAGGAAATGAACTGAAAGACTTGATTATAGTCGGTTGACTCTAATTACGAAGTTTTATTTAATAGTTCTCGAGAAGTCATTATATTAAACGGCACTTAACGTTGTTACATCAAATACCACTCGAGTACTTCTTGTAAAAACCTGTTTCAATTGTCGTGAGAGCAATAAATCTTATATCATAAATATTTTTTATCCTAAGTCTTTTACCGACATATGCCTGATAAATAACGTCCGTTCATAAAGAAGATTTTGGCGCGACTATTTACAGCTTTCTTAAAAGTCACGTTGATATTTAGGTTATTTAAGAAACTTCTGTTTTCTTTGTTTAAATAGAAAAAAATTCCATATTATATTTTTTAATATTATAAAATTTACTATAAATGTCAGTTTATTTTTAAATTTAATGAAATATTCGGTTATTGATGACCGATTTAATAAACGCATAACATTTTTCAAAATATAGCGGTTAAAAGTTTCATTAAATGGCATTTTTTCTGTCAGATTATTTCATAACTGTTGTATATTTTTTTTAGAAGTGTCGACTTTTTGATAATTTATGAATTATTTTAAAGATGTTAACGTAAAATATATATTTTCTTTGCTGTGTTAAATTTTTTATTCATCATACTGTTTTGTAATGAACGGTACAAACTAAAATTTATCAACTAGAAGTCTAGAGAATAAAATGGATAATGTGATAATTTCAAGTTATACCCTTTTTATTTTATCTAACTCTTCGTTGTGTGAAAAGTAGCTGAGAGAGAGGGGAAAAGGAATTCTTTTTTGATTCATCAGTATTCATCATTTCTGTTATATTGGTATTTGGAACCAATTTGAAAATGTATAGATATAGTTAGTATACAGTATGAATAACCATCTTAAGTGCATAATAAGTGAGAAGATGACCACTGAATATCGGAATTTATTGATATAATGGATAATAGTATATAAGATAATAATAGATAAGTTTGAATACTTTGTGATTTCTATGAAGTACTTACATATGTACTTGTACTAAATATCTTGTAATACCTATATACATATATATTCAAATATATTTTTAACCTGATGAATATAACCATAACATTTGGGTTATTACGCCAGTTTTTCAAAAGATTTTGTACGACACACATAAGATATTCATGAAAGATTTCTATAAGTGTCCGAATCCTTTCGTGAGCTACCGTATCTTAATTATAAAAGTATATTCAATTCCGACAAACTTGGAAAATTTAGGTGCTAGTAACCTCCGGCCATAATCGACGCAAATCCCGCAATCGCACGTACCATATTCAAGGTAAACCAAACCGATACCGCAGTATGCGGTGAGTGGTTAAGGATCTCGTTTATTCATCTAGATTCTCCCGAATAATCTTGAGCAGACCGGAAGTGGACTGTTAATTGTTAACACGAGGTAAATTGGTGTTGGCTGAGGTACGGACTATATTTGGAGAAAATTGTGTATCGGTGTTACGAGTAGATCGCGAAGTCGTGTACGATATTACCTAGGGGAAGGATCGCGTGCCGATTTCCGATACGTTGTGTTACGTTGTTCGATCAGAGGGCTGAATGAACGAATTACTCTCTCTGGACTATCGTATCCTAACCCACTTTACACGACTGTAGCCACTCGTCGAATCGAGGCCGAAGGGTCGCTGATGTAGCTTCCGGTTTTATGCACTTCCCTGCATCAAGTGCCGTACATCACACCTACCGGAGAAAATGGAGAGAGATAATCGTTCACGCGTAGAGTAGCCGATTCGAGTGCTATGACGCTAATGTTCTTAATTTAAATCGATAAATCGCTTACGAAATCACTTCGCCGCTTTTTCGGTGGTTAATTTAATTACAACGATGCATATGTCGCACGTGGAGATTAAGATATTTGGAAACGGTGTAGTGTTCTTACATCTGGCCTCCTTTATGTACTTATTGGACTGCTATAGCCCATGAAAGTATTATTTAAATGCTCTGATGTGTAAACCTTGTTATACGAGACATTTTGAAATTCCATAAACATTGTAATAAGACACGACTTCGTCACGATCATGCTTATATTGATAAACTAATGAAATTAAAACTGATCTGTGCTTAAAACTAACCTAAACCAGAGTGAAATAAACCTGAACTTGAACTAACCTAAATTGAAAATGCACAATATAAATTACAAAATATTTAATACAAGTGTATATATATATATTTCGTAGAGATTATAAAAGTTTTTAATTATCAAGTCTTGGTATTCACTGATATTATCTTTAACACTTATTATACATTATATTGAAGATAGTTATTTATGTTGTAACTAATTTTTCAAATATACATGTCTACAGTAAATATCTTGTAACCTCTATACATTTTTAGGTTACTTTTAAAACACATGGTCCACGTTTAAATTTAACAGTCAGTGTAAAATCATCAGTTATAATAGTTACATATGAAACATAACAGAATTATTAAACCGTTATTAAAAAACTATTATATAAATTGTAAAAAGTATAAATAGGACTATACTTGAATTTCTTTTTTATATTTTCCCATTCTCTAAACAAGCACAAGCAGTAAAAAAGGAAATTAATGGAAAGGGTTATAATGACATGCTTTGCAGTGAATATAAAAGTAGTTAGTATTCAGAAAATTATACACTTAACCACAGCCAACTTTATGATGAAAATAGAAACGATTAGGTATAGGAATTATTTATTTAACGGTTCAAATCTCGGATACTGATTTTTATTTGACTTTAACGATTTTGTTAAGGATGTACGCAATACGATGTACGCAAATAACATGAGATGAAACTTTGATAATTAGAGTTAATCGAAAGAGTTTCTGCCTTTAAAATTTATCATTATTTTTAAATAATCAAACGATTACATTTCAATATAATTAATTGTACATAAATATGAAATATTTTGAACTTTTCTATATATGTCTATAATTTTTCAACGATTTTTAGTCTGTTAATTGCGTTAATTCGTAGCTCGAAATTTCTGCTGTGATCAAATATGCCTAAATAAATTAATGTGATTCAATTTTATTTGGATCGGTTTTATATATCCAATAACTAGGATAAAATATGTTTTTGATAGAAATGAAGCGATGCATCAGTAAATAAGAGGTTCCCTAAATAAATAATTTAGTCTATCCAAGATATTGATCATAGATAATAACTGACGAGTCAACTCATTTTCGCTTGTTCACAGATTAAAATTGTCCTACATTAATCCTTTCGACCCTGTTGGGGCGCATATGTACGTTCCAGTGAATTTTTGCAATCCTCTGTGGAACAATATGTGCCACATATGTGCCTTATATCATTCTTCATTACTTAATCTGACTGCTATATATTATTATATTTGATTGGTAATCATGAGAACAAGCAACGTAACAATGTGCTGGATAATTTTTATTTTGGTAGAATATGTGGTTGCAGAGCTGCAATGAATGAAATCTTATTTTTTTTTACACACGTAATTGAACAATTCTCTGAAATTTATTATCGCAGTCTTTCAATGTGTAGCATAATGTAACTGTTTTCATTAAAAAAGTTTTTAAACTGTTATCTTTTTATTTATATTATTGAACATAGAAGTGCCTATACTGGGCACACATATCCCATTAGATGTTTTCATTCTTATTCCCGAATATTGTCGACATTGTCATTTCTGTTTAGTCTTATTTTAATCGGGCATATCACTAGCGCGTTGATATAAGTTTCATAAAGAAAGAACGTAAAAAGTAAAAGTAAAAGAATCTCATCAGCATTGTCTTACACTGACATCCGATCCCGGATCGAGTTACGTTATTGTCCGTCGAGCATTGGTGTATTCATGACTCTTAAGGTACTGATCTGTACCCATTTGTAGCTACGAATAATTTAATTTCTTTCTAGCAGTCGATTTTCGCAAGAAAGTATAGTAAAATCCAAGTAGAAAACAATCGGTCGAAAGGGTTAAATATCTTGATATTTTTTTATTTATTTTTAATCCTGAGTTATCAAGTCTCTTTTATGTCATATTTATTATAATTCATGTTATCCTATGTAGTATGAAAAATCCGTGAAACTTTTACTCTGATCGAATTAATGGCACAATCAGGATTCAGCTTCAACGAACGTTTCTTGATTAAAACCATTCGGAGCGTGCAACTAACGCATTTTTCGCCATTTTTGATTGATAACTTTTATTCTATTTTCCGATTTTTCTTTATTTTTGAATCGCAATCAGCGAAATTATTTTTATACAATTTAAAAATCAGAATTGTTTAAGTCAAGAATTAAATACATCATATTAATATTAATATTATTACCACATATCTACGCACGCAGCATATTGAAGCAACGTGACTACCGCATACATATTTTTTTCAACAAATTAAAGCTTGCAAAACATTAAATGCCGATGAATAATAGCGTCACGTTCATTAATTTTGTAGGTTGATCTGTTAATTATTTTGAATTATATCAAATGTACCTATCGATCCGAACTTACAATTTATATCATAATTAATACGAATTATTTTAATGCACATATATCGATTACATGATAAACTATGTGTTACCATTATTATATATTATTATATATTAAATCCTGTTGCGTGTCTTCGACTAATTTATGGCCAATTGCATCCTTTCATGCGGGTCGCAAGGTTATTAATTATTGTTAATTATGTTTATATTACAATATTGATTGATGAAAAAAATTAAATATATTATACTCGAAAAATAAAAGTTTCGTTAGAGGTAAATACTGCAAATGTCAGGCATTTCAATTCTCAAAAATATCAGTCGTTTTTCTCACAGTTAATTACGTTATAGCTTCATTATGTATGAAGACATATTTTTATAAAGTCAAAAAATATATTAAACTTTCGACTCGCACGAAATAAATACAAAACGTCGTTTTATGAAACATAGTAACACATTGATTTACATTACATGTTGTGATTTTCAGTCCGCCAATTAGAGAATTTGAAAACCTAGTACTTAAAAACATATACATACATAGTTGGAATGTTATTTTGCGTTTGACACGTAAGTAAGTAGATGTATCGTAAAAAGAAAAACTGGGAAAAAGCGTATGGCATTTGCCGTGAGAACGAAGCCGTTTCATAGCCTCGCGATGAGCCGCACCACACCCCGACAACGACAACGACAACGACAACGCATCGTAAACCATTCGAGAGACATTCTCACTGTCGGTCCCTTTTATTCCCTTTTTTCCTTCTTTTCTATCTCTATTCGTGGCGCCTCCGCCATTTCGAACGATTCAAGATGGAACTCGTCGCACAGGTACAAGGATTCTTGACCTCACGACATTAACAGGATACAGGATTGATGTATACTGTACATATACCAGCGTGTCCTGTAACCAGTGGTAAAACCTGGGACAGGATTAGCCACTTCTTATTTGATGTAAATGTAATAAATAAAAAGGATAAATAAAGTAACAAATAAATATTTTTCACAATAAAGTTGATTGCAACTAAATTTCAAAATCTTATTTGAGAAGTAAATTATTTCCAGCTAATTCACTTGTCGAATATTTGATCATTTCCCATAATGATAAAAGATCAAGGATAAGAAAAATTGTTCTTTTCGTGTAGAAAAAACGTGTATATATATCTATTGGTACGAAATGCACTCAAACGTCACTCAAACATTTCATTGAATTAAGCAGCGCGAAAAAAGTTAAGAAGTATGAAAAGAAGTGTATTTACATATCTGGACGTATGCGTAGACTTACATGTTAGAATTTTGGAGGAAACTTATCTGGCACGGAAGTTACGTGATCAAGAAAAAAATGATTTGTTATTCGTTATTTTCTGTTATTACTTGAAGTAATCAAATATTTGGTAATTTCACATAAATTTATTTATTCTTTATTTATTATTTTCATCGAAAATAAAATGTGTTCAACACTGCTTGACATAATGATCTTGCTAGTAGGTATTTCATATGCTTGCGTTTATTCTATTGCAGAAATAGAGAATGCACTGAAACAGACCATTCGTACGTAAACTTTCTTATTTTAAAAATTGTCAAAAATATTTTTTTCGTCTTGTTGAATATACCTGCAATTCTGCTTATCGTACTAATGAAATTTTTCTTCGTATGAAATGGACCTTTTTTAATATGAAGTATATCTAATGCAATAAATAAATAAACAGTAAATGTAAAATAAAAACATAGCTTATAGCAAGGTCAAAATATATAAAAAGATCCAAGGATTACATATGTAAAATCTATATGTATTCTCGAAAACAAAGTTCGAAAACGAATTACTCTTATCCTGGTTATACCAGCAATTATGATTATGATACACCTTGCATAGTCAATATCGTGTGAAACTGGTACTTGTAACAGGTTAGCATCGAATCGGTATTAATTGGACATGTTTCTCCTTTTTGTTAAATCGTTTGATTAAGATCCGCTTAAACTAGTTACACCTATGTTATTTTCTTCACTGGACGCAACATTAGGTCTAACATTATGCGTAATAAATTAAAAGATAATTTTCAAATAATTAAAGAGTGTCGATTAAGAGGTGGCGGCTAACATGTATGGCTAGGTTGTGAAACATGTTTTGAAGAATACTTTTACGAGCTGCTAGTAACGTTTTTATAAATATTAAAAATTCTTTAGATTTTTTACGAGGGGAAATATTTGAACAGAATGTTTACGTGGAATGTGTTCGTATCGATGAATAGAAATTTTTATTACGTTTTTTTCGAGTTTGCGGTTTTCATGCTTTTACGGGCGATACGATTTAGTAATGAAAAGAACTGCTCGTTAGGGAAACGGTTACGAACATTTGAGTATTAATAAAAATGAGTAGTAAACGCAGGTATTAAAAGTTTTACTTTCAGGTGTGTTAATCTTCTTGTTGTTGGTTTCTCTTTCATATGCATTTATCAGTGCGCACAACAGGATTTATGGCAAATGACGTTTTAGACTACTGAAATTCAGTATTATGTTTGTTAGTACCTAGAAGAAAAAATGTTTAGAAGCACAACAATATTCACGATATTGCGGTTTATTTTAATCTTCAGCCGAACAAAACCGTTTGATAATTAACGTTGATTCGATGACAAGACAACTGACAAGATAACTGCGTTAAAACACATTGAAATTAATTGTAGGAATTATTCAACCCAATCTCGGATAGTGTTTATTTTATTTTCACGTGTTTTCGTATGCAAGGGCTGTTCTTTGTAAACAATGAACAAGATATATGTATGTGTATATGTGATATATATATATGTATGATGAGACTTGGATAATTCGTGTTAATTGAAAGATTATTTGCTTCAAAAATCCCTTGTTTTAGATAACTTATACTTCAATTATATTATATATATATAATATATATATATATACTTCAATTTTGTAATAAGATCGAGTATTTTTCTTTACACACCGTTTACGCTATTATGTATGCATAGATAGTCCTCAACGCTTTTCTCATAAATGGTAGAATCCGTGAAAAAGATAGAGAAGAGGAGCTAGCTTGTTTTTTAAATTTACCATGATTTTTGCAAAATGACGAGAATAAGGATAACGTTGACAACTTCGAAAGGCCCAAAACAAACATATAAACTATCTTGCACTCAGAACGTTTACTTTTAACGATATCTTCGTCTATCCTCTGCTATCTGAACATTATGGCTAAACCGCAGATATTTATGCAAATTCATATATCCATGAACGCGAATGAAGCAACGGAATTTAAGCAGAGGTTGGTTTCCTTGTTTAATATTATAATGAATATTATTCTTTCCGTATTTTGTATATTTTTACATATTATGTAGATTCTGTAGAGTTTTGCATCTTTAAATTTACCAAAAATGCAGAAGAATCCGCGGTCTAGTTATGGCTTGATCGTATTGCGAGAAATGTCCTGTATACGATATAATGCGTCGTGTGGTATCGGTCGTGTAATTGTAACAATGAAATAAAGCAAGCATGTTATCGGAATTGTTGCGAAAACTGTAGGAAAGTCGATCGATAAATCGATATTCTTGCGGGAAAATATAATTTGTCGTGTTGTTCGTCCGTTTATCCCTAGCCGGGTTATTTTTGGGTAAGCAAACACTGAGCCCTCCTGTCCGTCCGAAGAATCGGAACGTCTTCGTTTTCTCTTCGATACCGTCTTAGAGCATTCCATAAAACCGGCGTGGAATCGTAAAGTTCCCTGTCATGAGAGACACTGTCCCGGTGTCCTTCCCTTTTTTCTTTCTCTTTTTCATTCCTGCTTCGGTCCTTTTGTATTCGCTACTAGGAATACCTTGACCGATCTAGGTAGCGCCACACAGAATAGACAGGTATGCAGAAAAAATCTTCTCCTGTTTTCCGTTACGATTTTTCATGATTCATCGTCCGCCTTCTATTGTTTGACTCTTTTGACGGGTTATACCTTCCGAACACACGCACACCAATTTATCGTTTTCAGTTTGCGCGCGAATGATTCGTCAGCAGGGATGAATAATGGGGCTGGCTGCATCGTTTTCAATGCTTTTCGTGTTTCTTTCAAATATTTGAATCTATTTCTCATCGTTACGGTGTATGTCCATAGGATGTAATTTAATCTGTGAGTAATGTTTTTAAATCTGATCGTGAGAGATACAGCGACTTTCGAAATTGTTGCAACGTCCTTTCAAACTGAATAACTTTCTTAATATTGGACCAAATCACTTGGACTTTTTCGCCAAGTTAGAAGGATTAGTTCGCTAGATGACGTATAAAAAGAAGTTTGAATAAATTGAAATTAGTCGGGATGAAAAAAGTAAAGATGGCATTTCTCAATTTATTTATCTTGGACTGTAACGAAAATTTAAACAACACGTTTTGAACATTTATATTAGATATGTACGCGTTGAAAATTTTGTTGAAATCGGTTGATGCGGAAACAAGCGACAGGTGTTGAAAGATGTAGATTTTGGTCAGGAAATCGTGAAAACTGTGATTCTCGTCATTTTTAATCGTTTACAGCTCATGGCAACGTTAATCAATTTCAATAAAATGTTTAGCATATATATAACCGATATATATGTTCAAAATGTGTTGTTTAAGTTTTTGTTACAAGCCCGGGTAAAAAGATTGAAAAATACGACCTTTACCTTTTTTCTTGGCGATTCCAATTTCTTTCTATGCCATCTAGTAAATTAATTCTCCTAATTTCTCAGAAAAACGCAAGTCGTTTTGATCAATCTTAAAAAAGTTGTTCAATTTCAAAGGATGTTGCAACAGTTTTGGAAGTTATTGTCAAGTATGCGGTATTTGTTTATCTTTTACGAGATTTAATTTAATTACAAAATTACGAATAATTCGAACTGCAGTGGCTTTATGCTTTATAATCGTCGCAATTACCTGTAGTAGAATATTCTGACGCAATTAAATTGGTTTTGCGAAGACGATGTGCAATAATAAAATAAATTTGTAACTATCAAATCTTATATGTACAATTATTTTGTTACTTGAAAAATTCCTCATTTTTAGATTCCTTGTTTTATGAATTAGGAATTAGACCGAAAAGGAACTTTTATGTTGATGGAAAGATTTCGGATGTTAATACAAGTAGCAATATTTAAAAAGTAGGTATATGTAGGAGTATGTACATATAATGAATAGTAAAATACAGAGGATGATCAATTTTACTCTATGAATGCTTCAAATTTAATCTGAAATTATCTTCTGAATGTTCGTTATTCGAAAAATGTTTCAAATGAGACTTGTTCTGTTTCAAGGAGAATGTAATTTAATATAATTACCTGGTTTGTAGGAAGATGCAGAAAGGGCATATGAATGTTAAATTTATTTTTTTTAATATTTTTTAGTTATTTTATTTTTAACGCAATTAAAAAATATAACGATGCAATTAGTTAATCTACGGTATTGCTTTACAAAAAGGGAATTTATTTATATAGAGAAACCATTAGTTTTGAAGATGTTTTAATTCTAATGTTGCAAATTTTATTGTATGAAAGGAAGACGCAAAGCAATATTCTTATGTTTCATTCGTTTCAAGTTTTTAATCCAGCTGTGAAAGATTTTTCTTAATATGTAATTAAGAGTGTTTAGGTAGATGTATAAAATTCTATACCACCATTTATGATATTTATGACGAAATTAAAAATTAAATTATGTGTAGTATTCCATCTAAAAATGAAAACAAGATTTAAACATTTTTTATTATTTATCCTTATAATTCAAGATTCGTTATATATTTGTTTGGACGTTGTTACAAATGTATCATAATTGTTCTATATAGATGTTCTACTTAATCAAAAATAATTTACGCAGTTGATAAGGTATTATCTTATACAATGTTGCTAACAAAATCATTTATAAGAGTATTAAAAAAGTATTTATTAATATCCAGAGCCGTCATTTTCAAACAATTGTAGTTTTCGAGTTCGATAAGATTTTATAAATAAATACTTCGCTATTGTTCTTTTATAATGGAATTTTAGATCGATATCTATTAAACGAAGATGGTTCACGTTAAAGATAATTACTCGAAGTATAATGGGATCTGCATTCTTTCATTAATTTGAATTTTTTTAATGTCATGCTAATTACATGCTAAAATTGCATACTGGATGTAATGTACCCTTTTAGCATGAATTTTTATCAATTGTATAATTAAAGCTATAATGAACACACGTTTTTTTTTCATTATTTCCTCTTTCATGTAACTGTATAATATACATATATTTACTTATAGTGAGATAGTAAATTGAAGAGTAACGCTGATATTGTATGAAATGTCTAGCTCGAAAATTGTATTTTGCTAGTTATGATTTCTTAGATATATTTTAAATTATTTAATATTCTATGAAATCATATTGCGCGTAGTGTAAAAGTCCCAAATAAATAACTATAATATAACAAATATAATAAATAAATAAATTAACATTAAATTTCACAAATAACCATATATATGAAATATAAAAAGTAAAAAATTGCATAATAGTAGAAGCAAGATATGCGATTCAACGTACTGTACAAGATTGGTGCTTTTTATATTCGGCCGAGTTTTTATTATTATTTATGTGGACAATAAGTATCTAGAGATTAACGAAGACGCTGAAATGATTTTAAGCTACGCAGTGTTTCAAGGTTGGACTAATATCGCTGGCAAAAGTAATTTGTAGCGTACATTTAAGTCTTTTAAATTTCCCAAATGGTGTGCTCGGTCGCCTTCTGGTATTTTGGCGGTTGTTGCACTGTGACCGTTTAAGTGGTCCTAAATGAAATTAAATTGAGGGAATCGTCTGATGCTCATCCTTGTGAGTGTTGTAACAAAATGTGTATGCATGTTATATTGCTACGTTACGTCGCAGAATTTTGATTCGTTAAGTGTCCTTAAAAGCGACTAGAAAAAATATTTACACATATGCTTACTTTCCAATGAAGCGTTTTCTTATAAGGTTCTACATTTCACTTTTCTCACACGAAGATACTACTAAATGATACGAAATTTAATAATGTATTATTGGACCTAATTGTTTAGTACGTAAATTGATGAAATTTTTAGTATTTTTAATTATCTTTCAATTTTATCAAAGATGTTAATTTTAGGACGTTATGAAAAATTTTCTTGTACGATATACTTTATATCGGGAACACGATAAGAGACAATTAGCGTTTTGGTTTGTTGGTTGGAAGCATTTTGTGTTTAATACGTTTCACTTTCGTTATTTCCTTCAAATGGTTTTAATATAGCCGAAAATATAGAAATAATGTTTAGAGAAGTTTTTACAGAATATTAAACTAAATTTAAAATTTAAATTTTGCATCGTTGTATTTCTGTTATAATTTATTGCTTTTTATGGAATCAGTTTCTAATTATAAGACTGTTTATAAAGTTAGTAAAGTGTAATTTATTTTATATACATAATAAATTAAATTCGCTGTCATTCTCGAATTTACTAACAGTTGAACAATAACTCATTTTTTTAACTCTGTGAGTGTACAGCAATTATGAAAGCTAATTTGGTTTTATAGTTCCTGTTACGCGATATTTTGTCCAATTAGGTACACATAAAATGATTATTATACATTTCTTCGAATTTTTTAACTTCAAAATTCTTTCCTATTTTGTGTGTATGTGATCATAAGTTTTCTAAATCAAATATGTTATCTAACTATTTTCAGAATTATTTATATTTAGCTCCTAACTATAAAACTAGGTTTTAGCCGAATTTTAAATCATTCATTTAGACTGGTAAAGTGTAATATTTATTTTTATAATATTGCAACTTTGCTTTAAGATTATAAAATATTCTTATACATGATACAAAAGGAAAGAGATAATTTCTTTTTTTAATTATCAACGTATTTAATTTTGCCTTAATAGCCTATATTGAACGTTATTTCTTGTTAAAAGATAGCAATAAATCATCACTTTATCAAATCATAATTATGATAGTACTATTCTCTTTAAAAAGAAACATTGATGATTGATGTACTTACTATCAGTTATAAGATTACCTTCGACCAATTATAAAATGTTATATTCTAAGATACGACAGTAGAAGATAGATATTCGTGTTTCTATTTGCGATATATTTTCAAATCGTGGTACAGACACACTGTACGTCTTTCTCGATTAATATTCTTAGAATCTTTCGTTTTGTTCCAAAGTCACCAAGCATCCGAAACGCGTCTGGAATTCCTACTTTTCATACTTGCATTACTTCTAATTTGTGTAAGTTTAAAAAAATATCCCGTTCATTGTTCGTTTCGATGTTTAATAAGAATGTAATAATTTATTTATAAACAATATTAGAGCTAAAACCTAAAACCAATTGATCACAAACAAGTGATAATCTCAATAAGTACAAGGACATTCGAGTATTAACTTAAACATTGATTTGATATTTCAAACGATGAATAAAGGATGCATTTTTCTGTTGTAAACAATACAAAATTCCGAAAGTATTTCAAACGCCAAACAATCTTTATAAACGTATTGTTTTAAATTTAAAATTATAGAAAATTGACACACACTCCTAAAGCTATTTTATTTTATGCAGCTTTAAACGTTTCTCTTGATATTTCGCTTCGTTTTAAGGCACACCACGTGATCGTGTAAAAACTTTCACGCAATGACCATGAGGGATGGAATTATATGCATGGACGTTGGCGCACGTTGGGTAAAATGGGGCGCACGTATGTAGGTTTGCAGTAAGGACGAACAATTGGTGGCGGGTAGGATGATGTGAAAAGTAGAATGAGGCCAGAAGGACCTATTCGAACGAGCCAGGATCTCTTGAGGATCCCGTTAGCCTCGTTCTATTTGTCCGTTCACGACCCTTGCGACGTAGATGCAAGTCTATCGTATTTTATCGAGCAATCGTCGTGGTGCTGTAATTGCACGAGGAGACGCCACGGGATGCAAGACGTCCACTTCGCGTTTTCGTGTCACGGTAAATTGGGCTGTAGAAAGAACCGTCGAACGATTATTGAAATCGTTTTTCACCTTTGCTCGATCGATTAACGTTGAAACGTTCAACGACCAATCCTGTCTACTACGTGCTCCATAAAGCAGCGAACTCTATTTACCTCGATGACGCGTCGTTTGTTAAGCTTTAATGGTGCTTCGATCTCTTTTAAATTGGCGTATAAGCTGGTGTAGGTACTATTTGCCACGAGGTAAATTGCTATTTGCTACACACTTTTCTTTTGAAATGTATTATCATTACCGTGACTTCCTGAATAATTCCCCAGTGAGAATTACTATGTGTTTCGAAGACGACCGTATACCGAACTTAAACATTTGTTCCCTATACTTATTTCGTTCTTACAACAGCTTTCGTCATCGACACTTTGACTAATACGTATACATTGTACTTGTTTATAATGTTGTAATTTGCACGCAAAAATAGAATATTATATTGTAGAGGAAGCATATATTTTGAAGGAACAATTCATAATTTCTAATTTTTTAATGTTTCAATATTGCTTATAATTTTTGTTCTGTGTTATTTTAGATATTACCATAAATATTATCAAATATTAAATCATATTTTATTTTTACAATTTCCATATTAGAAATAGAATATATTTCCATATGTGAAGTAAATAAAAATTCTCAAAATATTACTTAGATTTAACTAAATGGAATATATTTTATAATTTTTACTATTGTAAAATTTGTAAACATATTTACTAGGTATTTATATATTTAAAAGTGCAATTCTGATTTTTTTATTTCATCGTTAATAATAGCAGATAGTCATGGCCAATCTAAGTTTTCTTAAATTTATTAATATGAATTGTTAACAGTTGGAAACAGGATATTTTTTCTAAATATTAGATTATTTAATTTGTAGTACAAGATACAAATTTTTTAACATTAGATAGTAACACATTTTGGTATGATTAATGAAAGTAGATAAAAACTTTGGTTTGCTAATGAAGTGAAAAAAAGCAATACGAAGATAATCTTGATCATTATAAGAAAAGATAAGGCGCGACGAAAACATTCTTAATTTGTTCTTTCATTTGTAAACAAGCGTCTGTTTCTTCTTTCATACTCATTTGATTGTAATTTATAATATACCTGCACACACATTATTTTACAAGCTTGTAGTTTTTTATTTTTTTAATACATGCGTAATTTATGCACTGCTTTTAAAAAGATGTTTAAAAAGATGCATTTTTTTTAAGTTAGAAAAGTTCGAAATTAAAATCATTTTTGCAAATCATTATAAAATTTTTAAATTAGACGATAAAAATTGCTTTTTATTTTTCTAAATTTTCCAAATTAATGTTTGTAAAATTTTACAAACAGTGACTTATCCTACATATCGTTTTTTTGAGAAAGTTATTGTCAATAAATGTATCCGTGCAATATTCTACAAAACAATACTTTCAAGAAATTAATGTAAATTAACATTCTTGATATAATATTTTCAGAAGAGGCTTTCCATTATGTAAAGGAATAGAATATATACATATATATTACTTATTGGACTTGGTTTACAATTTTTTCTTAATTACCATATGCAAACTTCATGTATCTCTGTCGCACATTCTCAGCCCCGACATACACACTTTTCCACCCTTCTTACTCTATGACAATCACATAATTAATGCTATACATTTGTTACCTTCAGAAAGGTAGAATAAGAATAGTTTAAAAAATTGTTGAAATTTTTGATAATAGAAATTAAATATAACTTTAATAGGAGCTACAATGTACTATAAAACCATAACGCGTAAATAACATTAAATTGAATCATATTTTGGTATTTTTTATTACAAGAAAAAATAATTAATGATTATTTTCAGCAAAGAAATAACGCTTAATCTTGCTATTTCAATTACCATGTAAGTTAGTCGTTGCATAAGTAAGAACATAATAATACTACTAGAATATTTGCTATTAATAAAATAATTTAGAAAATTTTGTAATTATATAACTTACCTATATGTATATGTATCTTGGACGAAGTATTCAAGAACTTTGGGTATAAACTTAAACATCAAATTTTATTTCAGCAACTTGTGATGGCATGTGCTGCAACCGGGAGACTGAGGAACAGTTAAGACATCAAGCCAGGGCAGATTTTCATGACTTGATCCATCACCACAGCAGAAGTTTGCAAGGTCTTCTGGCAATAACGGCGGATGCACTAAGGGGTAAGTCCAACATATTCTACTATAAGTGGAGTAATTAAAACCTTTCAACAAGCGAGTAAAAAATGGAAATATTCTTTCGTTATATTTTTTGTAAAAAATATCTTCTAATGGAATATGTTTCAAGACGAAAGGACGTAAACCAGCTACAATATATTACTATTTAAGGATCTAATTTGTTATAGATACTCTTGAGTCTAATATCTAAAGTAGTCTAAGATAAAAAAACGAGACATCGTTATAAACATTGGAAACGTATTTTGTCAATACCAATATTGTATTTATTTTAGAATTAACAATTATAATTTTTAATTGGTTTTGTTTCATAACGTAGTTAATTATGTACCAGAGTATGCCTTTATCTTTTAATCTGATAGTCAAAATATCTCAAGAGGAAGTTTGAGATACTGTTACAAATCATTAACACCATTATCAATTTTTCTTTATTTTTATTATTTTCTTATCGATGCATTAAATTCGCTATTGACAATGTTAGGTGCTTTACCCGAACAAGTAATTGTTATATGTGCGAATAATATTTAATTTAATTATTACACCTGATAGCGATATATTTCTCATCTCCAAAATTTGTTTTTTTTTTCGAATTATGCACGAACCTGGTTCCCTCATTGTCTTGTAGCGATATACAATTTCTATTGCAATAATGGCATAAGATAACAAGTAGGTTTCTCGTGAGGTGAAATTAACAGACAGCAGTGAGCGATTGCCATAACCACGAGGTTGATCTATCTGTCTTCTCTTTGTTGATTGGGTGGGAAGGAGAGAAACAGCATAGTAACGACAGTTCGTTCGAATGGGGCATTTTGTAGCCTTGCTGAAAGTTCCAGAAATGGGATTGAGCGAAACAGTTTCTTAAATTGGCAAAGCCAAACCGAGGTAACTATTTTTACGTGCCAACTGGAACGTGCGCACATTCTCTTTCTTCTTCTCTTCCTTGCTCGCTCCTATCTCGCACTTTCTCTGTCTATCTTCCTTTATCCCCTTCACCGCTTCTATCATCTTATCTTTCTCCATTGCTTCTTCTTGTTTTCCATCTAGATCTAGCATTTCTCCACGACTTTGGATAAGTACCGCAGTTGGTGATTTACTAAATTCATCCTCGTCGGAATATTCTTCTTTCAAGTTGTTTGCTAGGAATTCTTCTTCTTCCCTTTGTTATCACCATATTTGTGATCGGACGTACTGTGAATCTTATTCCTGTGTAAATTAATCAATTTCATTGCTACCGTAAATGTGTCTATTTAGTAGCAGATACATAATATTAGATATCGTGTTACATATTCATGTTGGAAGAAAAACGAAGACGGAGAAAATTCATCTTAAAGATAAAAATTTGGGACTTATTTTATTATTATTATTAAAGGACTGAAGGAAAAGCTATGCGAAATTTTTAAATTCAAACTTAATATTTACAGAATGATATCTTAAAATAAAGAGCATATTGTTGCCACAGTTAAAAATTATAGAGCTCTCTATGGACGAAACTGTGTAAAAGTAATTTACCTGTGTTTAAATAAATTATCTGATACTTCACTTTATAATATGTAGATAATTGTCCATCGTCGATTCATAATATCTTAATTAAAAGTTCGCGTCGTAAAATTCGAAAAATTTTTATCACAGAGTAAAGCGGAAGAATTTTAATCCTTTGTGCTCGAAACGACAATTTTCTTGGCACAGTTCTTTTTGTGTCATGTGAATAGGGCAAGGACATTTATACTTTATGTTTGATACGGACAAAGAAGCGAAACTTGAATAAAAGTATGTTTTATCTTCGAAATGTTATGAAATATATCTTATGTTTGATGTTTTACATTATCTTTACACGTATGCTTATCCTTGCATATTGTTGTACCTATCCGTACATATTTATCCATAGTCAGCATATGAGTTTCATAAATTTGTCCACTTTACTTTGTATTCAAAAATATTTTCTTTCTTTTAGAAAATATTCTAACACGATCAATTCGTGTAAACTTTATAGGCGTCGCATTTAAAAAGAAATACATACTCAAATATATATATGAAATATACAAAATGATATGATGACAACGATCTAGACCATGTGGCGATTACTTTGATATCTTTCAATAAAAAATTCATGGGATGTTTCACTCCAGAAAAAATGCACCGATTGTTCAATTAGAGTTTGGAGTGCGAATAAAAAAAAAGGTAATCGTTCGACTATTTCAAAAGATATTTAAGACATAAAATATAAATGTATATCGATATATTTATTTCTTAGTGACAGTAAAATAAATTTGTTTCTCACGAATCTAATTTTTAATTATTAAGGATTGGTGGAACGAGATACTAAAATGTCTTTCAACTGTAAAGGCTCATGATCCATCGAGTTTTAGTAAATCCCGAATATTTTCTTCCTCTTAAATTGTGCATTTGTTAAAGTATGCCTACCAGCAGCATCGTTGGAAAATTTCTGGAAAAGCAAAAACCGTAACCGCTTGAAAAAGTCTTGGCGGGAAACGAACGAGCGCGACTAAATATGAATCGAGCTCTCGATAGCAATACTCTATAGATGTACCGCCGATGCCGGTAGCGGTTGTGGCTGTGGTGGTGGTGGTTTTCCTAGCTTTTCTTTCAGTTTCTCTTCCTGGCGCGTGCCCTTCAGCTTCCCCTCGTCTATTCTGTCTTCTTTCTAGACACGTTCAGCTCGCGTTGCAGCTTTCGAAATTTTTTTACTTTCGTCTCTTTCTACGCGTTCCACACCCTCGTTCGGTCCCTTTTCGTTACTCTTTTCCATTTTCACCCCTCTATTCCTCTGCCGGTGACTTTTTTCCTTCGCTGCTCGATTCGCTTCGCGATATGACGTAAAAATGGTACGGGTCTCCGGCTGAATTTCACGGAATGGTCTCTGTAAACGCGTGGTCGAGGTAAATTTAAATTCGTAAGCAGGAACTGGGAAATAGCGTAGCTAAAACTACGCGATCGTTGGAATAAGAAACGCGAGCAATGCCGAACTCTCGAAACTTGGCTATTGTCTTCCGCGAAGTTCCCCGATTCGATACCGATGCGGGGAGAAAGCTGAGAATTCTCGTCAGAAGTATAAGAAACCCTGTATGTGATCGCATATTGAATACATGCTAAACAATATCGTTTCGTAAAGTTTTTATAAAAATGTCTCGCGTCATGCGTTTCAATTTTTTAAATTTGCGCGCTTATCAAGTTTGTTAGATGTAACATATACGCGCGTAATGATTTGTATAAGTGTGTCGGTGATTATGAAAGTGACCTAAATCGAAGATCTTAAAAAATAAATTTATCATTCATTTTGAGTTACGTTTATTAACGTTGTAACAATCTGAAAATATCTTTGCAAAGCAGTAACAATTGATGATACCGTTGCATTGAGTCGGTTGTTACGTCGTTAACAGAATTCAGAATTCGCGAAACTTTAAATATCTCGAAACGAAAAATATATGACTCAGGTGGCTTTCATTGTCACTGGCACAAATATGATTTATCGAAGCTTTTGTGATTCTATGTTTCATAATATATTCGTTTTAGCTTATTCATTTTTCGATGAAACTGCCTATCGAAATTATTAATTTGGCAATTTTTGAGTAAAGGACCGGTAGATCACTTTAAAATTGCTTAATTCATGAATTTTACATGCAACCTTGTATTATTTGAACAACAGTTTCAGTGAAAAATGATTTATTTATACAAAATTTTCTGTTCCTTAGGAAATAAATATTACATCAAAATTTGACATATCGGAAACATTGTTACGTTAGAATTGATCATTATGATATTCCAGCCTGTTACCTTTAACTTGATAATCCGAGACTTTTCTGTCCAAACGTTGAAAGCTTAATTATCCAAACGATAATTGAGAATCATTTATTAAGTTTCGATCTAAATATATTATTTATCTTTTAGTTTTGATATCTTTCAAGATATTTCGAAATTAAATTGCTAGTTTAAATCGTTTACGAATGCCACGAGTAAGAAAATAAATATTAGTAGCTTGGAAAATAATAGTAACCAAAAGCGGAGAAAATAGAGAAAGGTGGAAGGAAAAAGAATAGGAAGCGAAGTATGAGAAATAAACTGAAAATAGTCGGTTTCTAATCCTGGCGAAGTTCTTGCGTAGGTTCTCTCTCTTGACGTTCCATCGTAAGAATAGAAAAGCTTTGCGGAGCGAAGACGATCTATTTAGTAACTTCGTTCGCCATTGTCTCTTTGACTTCGGATTCCTTTATTGTTCTGTAATGCTTTTGTTACAGTTCGTTGGGCTTAAGAGGATTTAGCCATTGCAAGTATCTATGGCTAGTGTAAGCGTAAAGACGTGCGTTTTTACGTTTTCAAGAGTAAAACGCATTAACAAGATATATTATCTACCTTTTTTATACGAAATGATAAGTTATAAAATTGCAGTTCTTTCATATCGTTAGTGTTCAGAACGATTATTGACGAGAAATATAATATTGATTTAGATTTTATTTATATGTATGAATCTTAGTTTTGTGTAAAAAGACACTGCAAGGGTGGTAGTCATTTCTTTGTGAAACAAACCTAGAACACGGTTAATTTAAAAACTTTCAAAATTCTTTCTCTAATTATAAATATGCACGTTTTACTCTACTATCAATGCAATTTACGATATAGCGCATTATAACACGTTATATAATGTCATACATCGATATCTTCGTATCATTTCGTATATTTGAAAAATATTATTTACTTCATATTAATATATTTTACCTAATATTATTTACTATTATATTAATTTATATAATATCACTGTGTTACATAAACAGGCAATAAAATATTTATAATAAGATCAAAGGCAAAAGTTAGAGTAAAGAGTTTCATTTAAATTATATCTTGTATATTGGCAATAATTTAAGAACGTCTATATGTATATGGTATACGTATACCCACGTAAAGAAAAGATTAACATTCCATAGAAAAGGAAAGAAAAGAAATAAAACAGAGAAAACATAAAAATGCAATATCGCGAGCCAAAAGATTTTCGAAATTAGACACGTTGTAACGCGAGATGGGCAACGATCTCGAGAAGATTTTGAACAGCCGTATTCGTTTCCGATCCCACGACGATCGATAAACGAACGTTATCCTGCGGTTGCAACGGCAGCGACCTGTCGATTGCACCTGGTCCAGAGAGTGGAGCGTAGTCGCACATACACCAGTTTGGCGCCGCAACACAGCATATCTGGTCCTGTTTGATGTCCAGGACCGGGTTCCACGGTCCGGATCAGGAGGGTTAACAGCTGAGGCGGGAGGGGAAAGAGGGAAAGGCAGAGCTCGCTTTCTCGCATCCGTATAAGGTTGTGCGTGCATTGCAACTTGCTATGCTGTTCGGTGCTCTCTCCTCCTCCTCCTCCTCCTCCTCCTCTCTCTTTCTCTCTTCCTCCCTTTATGGAAAGTACAGCTTGCACGAAACCTCCGGGCCACGAATTTGAGACTGGCCAGCCCATTCGGCCACGCAATGTGCTAGTAGTAATTATCGCGAGAAGGTTGTTTCACCCTGCGGCCATATTTCTCCGTTGCAAAGCGGATGCATCGTGGATGCATCACGGACGCGTTGATGCCTCGCTAGGTGTTATTCAATTAACAAAACTCTAGAGAAGCGGCTAGACTTTAGCCGTATTCAATTCTAATGTTCATGCGGGTATGGGTGTCTTTTGTCGAGCTGTACCGTAACTCTGTTTGCCGTAATGAGATTAGCTACGCGTCGACAATACGCCGAGAAATTTATTTCTTTGCAAGGTGCGAGTTTCGTATCGGGACACGCTCTCTAACAATGTCTTCATTTGTCCTCGTTTGTCGCCGATAACTGCCTCTGAGCTACCTACCGGATCGGAGTTACCTTTTTAGTGAGGATTAACGCTGTTGATATGAAAGTTGAGAACGTTGTGTACCTTCTTTACCTCGATTGCTATGAAACTCACGGTTGCCTCAACATGATCTTGACCTGTTAAGACTTGAGAATGTTAGTGTTTTAAGAGAGTTGCCGAGGACGAAGAGTTCGCTACTATTTAGGTATATCATACCATTGCGATGAACGAATTTATGGAAATAAATCGTTTGTTGTTTCGAAATTGAACGTTAATCGTGCATCTTGGTAACAAAATTGAGAAATTTACAGAAAGTGGAATCGATCGTTAACGGGCTTTTAAAAGACTCGATTGATTCTTGCCTTCGCTTTACTGTTCGATGCAGCGATCTCAGCTCGGAACACGGTCCATGACATCGATTCAAAACGAGTCGATCCATTTCTGTAACTAATATTTCTACCGCAAACAATACGATTACACGGGCAATTAGCTGGCAAGTCGCGGTCGAACCGCAAAACGATCCGGACTTGGAGCAAATCGAGCGAACCCCACGTTCCAGGTATGTATTCCTTTAAAAGGCAGAATGTCGATGGTATCAGTGGGGTTAAAAGTGTTGCCTTCTACATTCCGTTTTCGCACGTGGGGTTGTTAAAACATCAACAAGTACGACCGCTGCGATTCTAAGTGCACTCGCAGTTCTACCCAGCAGGAGAGCGTTGCTATTATTGTTGCTGGTGCATTCATGAGCCTCGACACGCGTGAGACACGTTTCGCGCGGACAATGCCGAACAATGGAGTCTTGCCCGGCTATATGGAAAATTATCTCGAGATCGAATTACATTAATGTTTCCATTCCGGACTATTTACGGCTTGTACACGTCAGTTGCATTCGATCCCCTCGCATTTTCAACGAAATTTTAACGAGTATTTGGGATCAAGACTATCGAGCAGCGGAGATCGGCTCGTTTGGTTTTGGGCATATTTAATGGATGCCGTGGCAGTTAATTTGTATCGCGTTTGTCTGCTGTGCGCGTAATACGAAGTACATTGTGATGCAAAACGTATGTATTGTTAAATTGAACATCAGACTGTCTACCGTTGATACAAGATGATCTTGATTTTCTGTTAAAATCGGTTTCTTGTTAAACCCATTGTATCCACAGACGAGATATCTACATTAGAAGGTAACTCACACGACAAAGCAGTACAAGGATTCTAAATATTGTAGTCTTGTTATTGGGTAATAATTCCTCTTCTTTTATTCAGTATTTGAAAATTTTATTTATTTATTTATTCTTTTAAACCAGATAGCCCTGTCTCTCCGCTCTCTGTGTTACTTCTTTCTTATGCAACCCTGATATCGACGGTCTAAAGTCTGAAACATATTCATAATTTTCTTCAGCAATGCTCTGTAAGAAATTAATGTTACAACTAAATAGTAATAATTAATTCCATTTCCATTTCACTTGTACAAATATCTACAATAGTCGTATAGATAAAGCGTGTTTATCTCACTCTGCTCGCTAATAATCTTGCAAGGTGCACGTGACCTTAAACTTTTAATTAAGAAAAAAAAAAAGAAAAGATGGTAAGACTACGTGAATTTTTTCGATAGTCTTTCGAATGTCTAAGTTGGACGATCATAGTTTTTATACTTATGATGAGAGGCAAGCGAAGTTTCCTTCGTTGGAATCGTAGGATTAACTTTGGTGACTAATAGATAGAAAATGCCAGATATCTTTCGAACTGCCTCTGGCAGTAAAATTCGAAAGACAAGATATCTCAAGTTTGTCTGGGATATGTTAATGAAAAGACACGCCTGATATCCCGTCGAAAGTGTCGCACGAAAGACAGGTTGCGTCACGAAATATCTTATCCGTGGATGGGAAAGGGTTAAATGCACGATTAAAAGTTGCCAGCGAACGTGACAACGTCCTCGGAGCAAGCATTATGCACTCGTGTTTTACGTGTGTCTGCAAAGGGTATCGTTGATAGAGTTACGAGCTTAAGTGCCGCGGAGCTTGTAATATTTTTAATTGTACGATTCAATTATGTCGGGTCGAATTTCCGTGGATAATTGCAGTGCGAAAAGTTACGATAGACCGCTCGAGACGATAGCGAATCCCTAAATTTTACCTTTGACTTTGCTAAAAGAAGATTGCGGCTAGTGACGTGATTTGAAATAATTTAAATTTCTTCGAATTTATACGCATACGCTATAGTTTTATATTTTTAGGTACGCTAGTTTTACAATTAGATTTCGTAAATTTGTATATATTTTTATCAATGTAATTGAAGAAATAGAACTTAAGGGGAGATTTGTTTCGCCCATTAAATATTTTATCGAGTAGGATATTTCGAATATTTTGTACGTCTTTGCATATTATAAGCATTCTGTGCTTTTTTGTACCTCTGACTTTATTCATAAATGCACGAATATCCGCGATCTATCAACAATTGATCAGCTAATTTAATAAATTTGTGTGAAAAGTATATGAATATATTCAGTCGAATTTTTAAATTAATATCAATTAATGTGAATTTAAATGCTATTCAGAATATTTGATAGATTTGTGGTAGTAGTGCGTAATGGGATATGTTTAACGTTTAAAAGCATGTATCTAGGGATTAAAAAAAGAAAACGTTAATAAGAAATGAGAAATATAAATGTACAAATAATGTAAAACTGATTTACTTCACTTTTCATGTGGTACCTATGTCTAAATTAATCAGCAATCTTCTTCTTAACTATCCGACAAATCACAACTCGGACTCGTATTTAGCATGTAGTGGCTAAAATATCGAATCACATTCGAAATGATTGAATTCGTACAGTATTAGAAAATCTCGAAGGAACATGGAACGAAGTATCAAACAGAAATCGCTACTTAGCGATAGCATTCTCAATTAAGAATCTTCGTTCTTGGATCGTGTTCTTCCGAGCACGTTTTCGGCTCCGCGTGTGGCGAGCTGCTGGAGGGAGAAAAAGATTTTTGCACGTGTTGGGCGGGCCAGGTCATCGGCCTGCATCGCAGTAATTTATTTTAAACTCATGACAGAACGTCGGACAAAATTTCTCTCGGCGTTGCGCAACGCCGTCAGTTTCGGTTGTCTCTGTCGTGTGTTTATCGTTCTCTCGTGACCAATTAGTAAAATCGGCGCCTGGATAAGAATATTTCATTTCAATTGCTTCGCGCGTTCAGTTTCCTTACGTTCACTGCAAATATCTCGCGTTACTAATTATAAATGCGTATTAGGGAACTACGATCGTATTAACAGGTTTTTAAAACTTTTGCACTCTAATATCGCATTGACGTTCAATTAATATCCATACTCGATTTATATTACATATATGTATGTATGTAAAATACGATTAATAAGGATCAGAAAGTGTAAAATCCTCTTGTAGACTGTGTTTAACTCTTTGAGTGTTCACTAAAATAACCAAACATCTAGGAGCATCGGGATGTACTTAATTTCAAGATAGCATTCAGTTTTCTCAGATAAATAATCTAAATTTATAAATATAGTCTGTTAATTCGTGATTATTCGTCGTTA
Source organism: Bombus vancouverensis nearcticus (assembly GCF_051014615.1). NCBI lineage: Eukaryota > Metazoa > Arthropoda > Insecta > Hymenoptera > Apidae > Bombus > Bombus vancouverensis. The sequence continues at coordinate 8,498,251 of NC_134913.1, read as the reverse complement.
ATTTGTTTAAAATATATACTGTGGATCGTGAAAATATTTTAACACTTGTAAAAAAAATTTTGCAAGTCATACGACATGATATGACTAATATAATCATACTTGCCAGTTACTTATTACATTAATAAGTCTCGATATTTAGTTGGATTGCTTTTATTATATGTTTACAACATAGTTATTCATACTGTATGCTAATCTTTCAGTAACTGCATATTCGCAATAAATATTTTCTAACTTTCATATGTATTTTTAAATAACTTTCATCAATATATATATGATAACATACTTCATTATAGCGTTAAGAAAATTTCAAATTATTTTATATAACACGTATAATATGTACAAAACAGTTTGCTATAGTAAGTGATTGAATACTTTCGTGAACCGATAAACGCTCATAAACGATGTACAAACTGAACACTCAGAGGGTTAAGGAAGAGTAGTATTTGATGATCGAGTGTTTGGAACATAATCTTGTTTATTTTGCGATATTTAATTATCGTAGTAAAATTGTTAACATTGGACAAGATTTAAATGCAGAAAACAAATTAATTTTATGTACGGCGTTCTTTTCCAAGTGGCTTATAATACCAAAGAGAGAAAACTATCTTTAATCAACGTAGAATCTAAAATTATTTTTTTTTCGGAACAGAATATGATTTTAAATTGGCGAATAATAAGCGCTCAAGTATATACGGATCATTAGCTTGCCACTAGAGGATGAAATTGTGGTTCTTTTTGTTTGTAATACCGTAACTAAATTGCATTCTGTAAAAAGTAAGCAAACGTTCATATACTTTTGAGCGGATGTGTACACCACCAAGTGCGGATTAGGATTTTGAAAAAAAAAAAAGAATAATGACTTCCTTAAGTAAATAAATATTTCATTCATAATATTATTCCGTTACAGCTAATCATAATTACCGTTAATCATATTTAAAAATGGAAGTTACGATCATAATATTCCTATTTCTGTAGGAGAAAAAAGAAAAAGGAAGATAAGCGATGTAAAATCACCATACCGATGAATAAAGTGCTCGAAAGATGTCGTTTCACGATCGATTACTTCTTTCAACGTGACCGTAATACACTTTGTATGACAGTTCCATAAATTAAATTAACAAAGCTGAATATGTATGGACACAGGTTACGCGCGGTTGCATTAAACTTCTGAAGTAGATCTTTTTGCGAAAGAAGGGAATGAAAATACAAGTTTGGTAGCGAAGCGATAAATCGTAGCCATCGCAACTGGGAAATACAGCGCAGATTCCTAAGGCAGAGAACATAAATCATATTTCTGAATATCTGAAAGATTGAATAATGGCGTGAAACGTAACGGTACGGCATTCTTTATTACTCTCTTGTTGATTTTCCTGTATTATACGTTTGTAGTTGTCGCCTTCGACTTGCCAGACAACCGTACAAGGTCTGTGGAAAATTATATCGGAAAAATCTCGTAGATTGCTTTTTCCATTATATTCCAATTCGTATTCGTATTTCTTTGCGAAGAAGCCTGCTAACTTTTCAATCGATTTTTATCCTCTTAGTACGTAAATAAATGACGTAGAAAATCAGACAAATTCAAAGTTTACTGTTAATAATTATTCTTGTATCGTATTTGTCTCAGTCAACAACTATTATAAAATTGGTCGCAAATTGTACATTGGTCCCTTTCAAGAACATAAAATGATAAAAGTGAATTATATTTCTTGAAAATGTCTCTGTATACGCCAAATACAATAAATAAAGATATTCCTTTTGACGAATTTATGAAGTGGATGTAAATACGATGTAAATACAAACGATGTAGAAAACAAATTAGATATAAATGTGATTGTTATATCGTATAAAGAAAAAGTCAAGGACCATCTGTAGCATTTACAACAACTTAGATTTCACAAGATGTGGACGAACAATATTTCTACGACAAGTCACTAATTTATTTCCATATAATGAATTCAAAAGATCTCACGACTATTCGATAATAATCATTTTCTGTATAAATGTAGTATATATATGTAGAATATTAATAAACGTATCTATTAGTTATCTGTCATGAAATACACATGTTTTAATAAATTAACAAATTCATTTTGTTTTTAAATGTCTCAGCTCTATTTTCAACTAATCTCAAGAGGGTACTATGATGTTCTGGTAATAATCAGCAGATATACGAAGGAATGTAGTACACGAAGAAATGTATTAATAGCATGTACACATTTACATACAAATTTCGGGGATTATTGTCAATCGTGTCGTTTCATTATTTTGCTATAATAGCTAAAGAACGAAAATATAAGATATAGAATATAAAATTTTGTCGCGTCCCACGTACATTCTGAAATATTTAAAACGACAAATTTTTCAAATATTCTCAATATATATGTATCTCAAATATTAAAACGACAGTTTTTCAATCTACCCATATAAAGAATCTTTTCTCTGTTTTAATGAAGATTATCAAGGAAATCCTTTAAATCCTATCAAGGACATTTATACCTTTTGTTCGCTCTGGCAATTTTTTATCACTTATCGCTCATTAAACAAACCTATCGTCCTATTATTTTCTCAATATCATTACGTCTTAAGCTGCGTATAATTCGCGTTCGTAGCAAAAAAGTAATACGTCAAACGATTTTGGCTTGGAGCAACTAGTAATTTATTACGCGCCGTGATAAATTACGGGAGGTTTATTGCTTTATTCCAAATGAAATTTACGTTCGTAACTGTATATTTATCGTTCTAGAAACACACGGCTCTGTCAATTTGTAAGCTACGTAATTTATCGTCGTATCAGAAATTTACATTTTGCTTCTTCGACATACGAGAATGCGCTTCTGAAATATTACTTTCTGCACGAATCGTCTATCTAACGATCTTGGATGTTAGTTAACGTAACTATAACTTTGAACAGCTATCTAGTGAAAAGGATAATTAATTTCTTCCTGTCAACTTGCATCTTTACGAATAACTCAAGTTTCCATTTTCTTCAAGTTTTCTTGAAAAAAGCAACCTACGAACGATCTTGATGCCCTTCTTTTCTCTTGTTCTCTAAGAGAATGCCAAAGGTAGCGTTATTATTGAATTGTTTTTACTATACAAAATAATTTGCATTTTCTTAGATGAGTATCATCCGATGAAAAGATCAAAATAAACGAGCAAGCATTTATCATTCGCGTATAGCTAATCGTACACACAACTCCTGGATTCATTTGTCAGTGCTATCTGTATCAAGACAAATTGATTCACCGAGAATTCTTCTAAACACATAAAACCCCTTCATACATTCCTTTGATACATTCTGTAATTACTTACACATCGTTTCTTTACCAAATATTAGCTAACGAGATTGGTAGGAAATAAATGGACAATATTTGGTATGTATTTGTATTTATGATTATTCTTCAATCGACGAGTTCTTTGATACCTTCGAGTAGAAAAATTGTTACGCCCTGAGAAGCTCAAAGCGAATGACACACGTTAAGTCGGTTTTTCGTAAAAGTACAATTTTCAAATTTGTAAAATACGTTAATCAATCGCATATGAAAATTTGTTTACGCTGCTGTTTGAGAGCAGCCCGCGAAGAGCATAATATATTTAGTGAAATATTTGAAAATTTTGTCCTCGCAATGATCAAACACGGGGTTGCTCTGATTATATCGATAACGTTTGAAACTGATCTGAAAATGTATATAGAGGTTACAAGATATTTACTAGAAATATATATTAGTAAACAAAATAATACACAGCGCGGATTACCTTTTTAAACACATAATAAATGTTAAGAATAGTTCCATTAAATATTCAGGCTTCATCGATATAATGGATAATTGATTGCTTAAATATATCTGTGAAAAATAATACAGTATATACTTCTATATAGCTTCTACGTAGTAGTAGATTTTCAAATTTGCCTGAAGCTTTATTAACATAATCATGTTGGTCGAGTCACATAACAATGCTAATGAAATTCCAGAATGTTTCGTACAACGTATTTACAATATAATATATTCGTAAAAGGTTTCTACAAGTGTTCAAATGAAGTGTTTCGCGAGCAAGTGTACGTAGATTCAACCAGCAGGAGTTCATTTAATTAAGCATTCAGTACAATGTCATTCAACTAAATGAAATTCTGCCGTATCCTGTTAAAATGAGATATAGAATCTTCTACGATAACGATTCGTAGGAAACGAAGTAAGGGCGTGTACAAATATTTTCTTAGTCACTGTAGAATTATGTTCTAAACTCCGTACCTGTTTAAAATGTATCGAGTAACGACTCAAGACTGATACGTTATCAGCTTTTACAAATTACTTTACAAACAATCGTTGCAATAGTGAGGTATAACCAAGTAACAGAACCTGTATTGTATATTCGTGAAGAAATATCTAAATGTCTACTAAAATCAGAGAAGCAGATATTTTGTAAATATTTTTAGAAATCGTAAAATAATCATAAATATCTTAGATGCATGAGAGAAAATAAAATTTGATTGTTTCAATTTTAACCCAAGGTATATTTTGCATCATCGCTTCAAGTCTTTCTTCGTGTATTTCTTAGGTATCATAATAATTCGATTCAGGTGCAATTTTTCCTCGAATTTGACACGGATGAGAAGTATTTTCGTCTCAATCTTCAGGAAAATGGAAAGTGGCATGATCTATTATTCTAAACTAATGTTCATTCAATATTTATTTTCTGCCGAGTGATTCTACTTTTTCGAACATTCCTTATTCTGGGATAATCGGCGTTATATTTTACTTCATTTCCTCTTCAATAGAATTACCTGTTACTTAACTCTGCTATACAGACACATCGAAAACTACGAACAAAAGCTATAGTACATGTAGGTAATTATATATTCGTCGTTTTAAAACTTAGGATGCGAGAAGTACGTATTATTTCAAGAAAATCTCTATAAATTTTATATACTTTGATGTAGCAGGGTTCGTAAAAGCGTTGCTTTATTACCATCTTTAGTACCAATTGACAAGGACAAGCTGAAACTGAAACTGGAGCAAAGCTTTGCAGATGTCCTGTATTATAAATTGTAAATGCAATTGCTGCGTGACCAGGTTGCAGTACAAAACTACGTTTGAATTATCGAGAAAAGAGGAATCGCAATGACTCTTTCTCGAATAGCAATCGGTAGTGGCGTGCGCTTACGTATCTTGGCAAGTCTCAAGTCGTAACCTTAAAACGAACCCCTGGCTTTAAGTACCGTCTTGACCAACATCAAGGATCTCCGACAGTGGTGGAGTGGCCATTTCGTCACGGCGGATGAGCTCCTCGCTCGAAAGACATATATGTAGGTATATATCTATATGATGGTGGTAATGGTCGAGTTTTTTATGCTGCTGGATATATGTTAGTTACTCGATTTCGTTTACTACCTTCCTAGTTTGTGGCGGAACCCGGCGATAGGAGGTATTGTAAAATTGAACGAAGAAATCTGCCTGCAATATTCGAATGTAAGATAATTCCGGGAAAAGCGAATTTTGTTTTAAAAAGCACTTTGAACTTATTTAAAATACAAGTAACTGTAGCGTCGAATTGTTATATATATGTATATTGAAACATATAATTTCCACTCTGCAAAGTTAACTACACGTAACTGTGTTTTTTTGCGTGTTGAATTGAAAAAATTATGACGTTAATAGAAAAGAAGCTACAGAAGAAAAGAGCAACTGTTGTCGTATTCAAATAAAAATTTTAACCTAAACATTTATTATATAAAATAATACGCCCATAAAAGTTAATTAACCGTAACTGTTTATTCAGTTTCCTTTCTCGGTCTCAGGATGTATCGCGAATCTATCATTAGAGAAAATGCAAAATCCTAATTAAAATAAACATTATCAGAATTAATTAGGTATCAATAATTGTAATGCATGAAAAATGGACGAAGTAATTCGAACTAATTAAGCACCTGCAAATGTGAGAAAGTTAATTACGAACACCGGAACCAAGTAATTGGTTCGTAATACATCTTCCGTGCATATATCAACCGTAAAACGTTGAGGTAACGAAACACACACAAAAAAAGAAGAATTCAGACTGTACATAAAGGTTGAGTAAATATCTCTTTCCTGAAGATCGAGCTTATCAAGTATTTGTAAGATACCGAGTTCGTACAGACAAATTTACATTAGCGAAACTAGGAGAAATACGAATACGCCTTTTATAGAGCAACAGAGCTCTATCAAAGCGTAGTGTGTGCAGTCGTCCGTAGAAAAACATCAGAATATAGCTGTAGAGATTTAATTCAAAGAGATTAAAATTGTAGTGGAATCCGTGAGCTTTTCAGGTCACATTCTCTACAACTCTAGGAACATTTTGGAAGAATTCTTCATAAAGACTTCGTTCCAAGAGGGTTGATCTCATATGCTCATATGCATAAAATAACATCATCACCGGGTATCGATCCTTTTAGAACGAAGTTTTTAAGAGCAATTCTTTAAAAAAGGGGAGAAATTATTTTTTAATTATATCAGAAATATTTTTTTTTCATAGTGAATCATAGCTTCGAATAGCGAATTACCTTCGTAAAGAACGGAGGAAATGTTTTCAAATTTCACTAGGTGATTATAAACTAAACAAATCTTAAAATTCGAGAATCTCAAGTATCGTAGAACCTCGATTAATATGCTACTTTGATCATTTAAAATTAAATATGCATTCCCAATTAAATGGATCATTATCGAAAAAGTTTTATATTATTTACATCTTCAGAAGTGTGTCTCTTTGGGTTGTAATTTTTGTTTTACTATTCACAATTTAATACTTAAAATTTTGTAACAATAATAAATTATTAATTACGACAATAAATTGGCGAAATTGATATGTAATTATATCTAGGTATTCCATTGCTTGCTTACAAATCCATTTCTTACTCTTCTATAGGTTTTCGAATTATTCTTTTCTTATTTATAATTTCTTACATCTGTTTTGCTGTAAACGTTAGATTATTAAATAATAGATCAATTAGTAGATACGTAGTTATTTTGTTGAATTTCAATTGGGTATTTGATATAAAAATAATAAATAAATGGGCGTGACAGCTGCAAAAGAATACTAATATTGTTTCTTAAGCCCGTTTAGAAAGTTCACACGTATACATATCGCAGGTTTTTCGAGTCAATGTCACTACTCAAGTGTTGACTAATGGTTTTGTAATTATAAGATACATACACGATAGATGAGTAATCTAACAACATAATAGCGACGGAGACTACGATCCTTACGATGTAGAAAGACAAATTGGGCACACAAAAGGTGTGGCACATGTTTTAAGTTGTGTGTAATCTGATCTCACTGCACATACATATATCAGCGAGCACGAAATTGAACGAAGTATACATAAGATAAAACCTTAAATACGAGATGGAACGAAAATTTTCTTTTTTACACAGATAAACGTAGCATTAATAATAATTAAAACAACAGTGTTTGTATAAATATAATTATTTATCAGATTAGATTTATGTGTATTAATCGTGCAACGTACAATGTGTAATAAAATTTTATCGTTAGTACTCGTTTTTTTCAAAATGCACGTGTATTTGAAATTTATATGCTCTGTTACTTTAAATTATTTTTGTAGTGATCAAAAAGTATATCTATCAATTTTTTATACTACATCTTCGACTTAATACGAATACATATTTAATATAAAAAAAATACAACCTAACGTAAAGATATTTATTACATCGATGAAAGATCATCTTTCAAAAAAATTATAAACTTTATAACGCTGTGCTTTACGTTTATAAAGTTATCACACACATCTTCATTTCTGACGGAGTAGAGAGGTCAATTAACAACTTAGTTGAAAGTTCTACTTTTGGCATATTTTCAAATATGACCAAGTTTGCAAGAACGCTCGTAATTTAATGCAAACAAAGATAGAGTTGTTCAGCAACTCGAGGCAAACAGCTTTTTGCTACCTCGTATTTACAATTTAGGGCATAATAACGAATCTTTTAAATTAACATACGAGTACGTTTATATAGGAATAATCATATGTTGTACTGTGCATACGGTTATGCACTGTTTGTATTTATTAGTTAGTCATTTATTTGCATATTTAATTATCAAATATTATAAGTAATTGAATTCAGTTTTCGTGTGAGCGTATGGCTAATTAAGTGAATACAAAGTGAAAACTGAAAACAGAATAATTCGAGAGCATACGCGGCGTTCATGTTATTAACAATTGTTTCACAAATGACTTAAAAAGTAGATACATAAATTCATTTTTAGATTTATAGTTGTACATATGTAATATCTTTGTTATATGAAAGCTATTAGGATGAGCTTAAGGATCTACAACAACATAGACAACAGCATACAACAATTAACAATTAAGTAGATATCATTGAAATTTTATAACATTTTGTCAAATTCCTTCACCTTTATACTTCAGAACTAACAGAATACTATTCTGTAGCTTACTGAAGTTGTCTTATCAATCGCTTTTATAGAATATGGAAAATTATTATAGCTGACAGTTAAAAAATACTTATGGTCTCGTCACTAAACAAAAAATTCACCAATTTTAAAAACTTTATTCTTTTCTACTTCTCTCACAAATCTATTCGTTACGAAAAAGTTAATGTAAAACAGTGGCAAAATAAATGCGAAAAATTGCTAAACAATGTTGTAATAATTTATGGTATTTTACTTCTGAAATTCTAAATATAGTATTTATTATTAGTATGTTAATATTAATTCTCTAATTCTACATTTAATATTCCAATTCTAAAGAGAAAGAGAATCGAATGTGTCCTTTTTTTCTGCACAAATTCCTACATTTATTACTGATGATTTTATACCATTGTAAACGGTAATTTTTCAGTTTTAACGGATTTGCGATGCGCAATTATAATTTTACTCTATTTTAATAGATGATAATGCAAGATGTAGGATACGTGTTACACTTTCTTAAATCGGCCAGTGAAATTTTTCTTTTACTTTTACTGAATCTTTATGCGCGATTTCGCTCTTTTATTCGATCCTTTCTCGTTTATGAATAGTTACTACATTTTATATATCAAAATATCCGAGATTTCCCTGCAGAGTTGTTGCTTATTTTACGAGGCTTTCAACTCTTCGAGCTCTATATTTTGCACTATTTTATCTTCACATGGAATTTGCCTTGCCAATTTGATATACTTGCGATACTTTTAGAATATGCAACCTGCAGAGTTAGTTTCACTCTGTCCCGATACGGACAGCGAATACTGGAACATATGTTTTACTATAATTTTGAGTAGAAAGATATCTTGATTTTCCATACATCGTTTTGAAGTAAATTAAATTATTATTCGTAGTGTAATATATCGGATAAAAATTATTTTATACTTTTAATCAACTGTCTAAAGATTCATTATTGCGTAACTCTATACAGTATACAGGATGTCTCACCTGATATTGACATCTTGATTTACGTCACTATTATTATCCTTAGCGAAAGTGTTTCAGATGAGAGCGAGCCTCGAGGGAGCGTGGAATTCTATTAATAAATATTAATATAAAATCTGGTAAAATTTATATATTCCTTAAGACATTAGTCGATGCAGCTCGATATTCACTATAAAAAATGTTATGAACTTACTTATGTCAAAAAGCTACTAGTTTAGTAGATATTCTAATTTTTATTTCTTAAAACCTGCCATATGAAAAACAAGGAAAGGCATAAGCCACTACTTTTGTATTTGTTTTTATGGAGATCATTATTGTATAAAATATTGCGAGTAATATCAGCTATTGTTTTTATCAGCATCTACCAGCTGCGCGATTGCCCGAGATAAGATCAGATGCTAAAATTATATTAAAGAATTCCATCTGTAATATATTTTATATGTTTGTCGTAATTCAGAAGAATGGCCAAAAGTTTACGCGGTGTACACATACACATGTATATTTCTAAAGCAACTTTTGAATAAAATCTTCTGTTGATGTGTTTTACGAGCTGAATAACACGTGACGCCCGCGGTGACTCACGAATTTTGGGGAAAAATAGTCGCCAACGGTGACCTCATAATACAAAGGGTTAAACACACGTTGAATATGAACTGGAGTCGTGAGAATCGAGAAAGCAATTCACGCGGTGACTTTCGGCGAGCCGGCGAATGCACGATCCAGCAGCAAGGTGAGATATAAAGGAACATGGCAAATTAGCGGTCGTAACGCGTATTGCACGTAGTCGTAGTAGTCTGAAAAGTGGAGAAGTCGATGTAGTCGTCCACCCTCGAGACGTCTCAGGGTCGGCGCAGTGACGATTTCACAAAGGCACGCACCCACTGTGCGACGAAACGAGGAGAGCAGCGAAGGCGGAGGACGAAACTGACTGACTAAACAACGGTCAAAGGAGGTGGAGGTGGACGAGGAATCCGGAACGAGCCGCCTACACGACTGAGGTTCTCGTACAGGGAATCTCGAACCTCCTATCTCAATATCCGACGCTTTTCTACGCACTTGCTCCCATTCTTGTTCTCTTTCGTAACTTTTGTCGTCTCGTTCACGCTTTAACACCTGCCCTAAAGTTCGAAATTGTTATCTGAAAATCGTGGGACGAATATACAACGGTTCACGAAAATATTCGAACATGCACACACAATATTACGAACAATACAAAATTTACACGAACGTATTATGTGCTGTTATGTTATACGAAACTTTTTGAAATTTCATTAGCGTTGTGAATAATTGCGTGGATGTCTATCTATTTATAAAATATTCGAAGGTGCAACATTGCATAGAATTTAACACCGTTATACGTGAAAATACAGAAAATAGTTAAAGTATAACGCTCGTTACAATGTTTATATAGTCGGTAAAAAAAATCTTTGTGTAGGTTACGTTTATGTTTGTATTTATAAAAGTATAGATTTGCATAAACGTGCGCAGTATATAGTGAGACACGCCTATGGCGATTATATTGGCAAAATTTGGAGCCAGTTCGAGAACATATTGGCAAATTAAAAGATATGTATACGGCAAATATTTACATACATAGCAAAAATAATTTTTTCGGAGAAAATGTAATTTTGTATTTATGAGCAAATATGTCTGAGACGAAATTTTGTATCATACGCAAGGATTATTATTAATATTAACAAAAAATTATAGAAAGACAAAGAAATTTTAATTCCGACATCACATTGTGTGACTGGTGAATTTGAACAAGAAAATGAAATTTTCCTTGAAAATGTGAAATATTTTTTATATTTCGAGGTAGTCGTTCAAATAATTTATGATCTTGTTATTGCGTCAGAGAAAGACGATTAAAATAATTCGTGGTTTTATTGTTTGTAATTTAAATATAATACATGTTATATGTGACGTATGGTACTAAAAGTTTCAATTTATTTGTTTCTTTTAACGTGAAAATGAACGTATCATTCGATCGTTTTCATGAACTATGATTTTAAGTTGTTATTTGTTTTTATCTTAACCAGAATTTTCTCTCTTCTATGATATGTGCATCATGATATAAATTGAATAGTTTCATCCTTTAATCAAACGTAATTCGTATTTCAAAATGTTTGTTTGTGAAACGTGACTTAAAATTTTATACGTATCTCTGTTGTATAGAAAAGAAGAATTTGACAGCTCTCTTTGTTATACGAACGTTGAGCGCACAGAATATCTTAAGCGCATATTTATAGATATTTGTAGAGTCTCTGTGCTACATTTTTCGAACGAGCTTCCATCGACTAAACATAAATGTCCTCTGCTTCCGACAGAATATTTACTGTCAGAAAGTTACTTTCTCATATAATATAGGCTGTCGACCCTTGAAACCTTCTATGAATTGTACATACAGGCGACAGAATATATTTTACGAGGAAAAAGGTATCAATATTGGGGGATAAGCTACGGAAAGAGGAAAAGTAGAGTGGTAGTTGCTGAAATATTTTACAGTGCAAGAACTGGTTGTATTATGGTGAAAGGGTATTGTATATATTGTATTTGAACACTTTTATCGATAGAAAACGTTTATCTATTATAGCTGTAAAACATTTTGAGACTTTATTAGCACTGTAATGAGACACGACTGCCATGATTTGAAGTTTGATGAAGTCAATTTAAAAATGTAGGTAGAAATTACAAGATATTTATTGCACATATATTCAGTAAAAAATTAGTATAATTACGAGCAGTCATTTTGTGGCCATAATAAGTTTAATGAAATCTCAAAATTGTATAACACGCGCAATATATATGTCGGAGATGAAAGGAAAACCGGAGCCTTCCCTTTGCAATTTTGAGGAAGCCTTCTAATGCTTTAGCCTAGATTTTATCATAACTGTAATTAAGCAATTGTCATTTGTAATTGTTTGATATTTGTGAAAGCGAAAGTGGGTTCGAGGTGACAACTGGTCGCCGAACGTAGCCACGGTCACGGGATAAACGTTTTGCCTGACGAAGGTGTGGATCGGTTGTATTGTTCTCCCTACAAATCACATAGAATTGTACTTTAGAGATGTCGATGTAATGGGACACACGTTGTATTAGGAATCAATCTCCAGACAGAAACTGCCTAGCAACGGCGTTTGGATCTTTCTCGATGTTTCCAAAGAGTATACAACAAACTTTTGACAGAAATTGCCTAGCAACAACGATTGGAATCTTCTCGATGCCTCCAGCGAGCATATAACAAACAAATGCAGTCGTATAGCGAAAAAGATTTTCATCAGATATTCATTCGTGTGATCGCCTTGGAAAGTGATACATCGAGCAATTTACCGAGTGTCTCAACAATCGTATTTTTGTGTTTAAAATTATTCTACGCATAGTAAAGAGTTATCCCGTTGACCGTGGATTCGTTTGAACCCCGGAACATTGTTAATAGCGTTAATTAAATTCATTATTCGTAAAACCTATCAATCGTTAATCTCATTATTCGTTAAATTTATTATTCGTAAGACATATTATTCTTTCCTCTTATTGTTCGTTAAACTTATTATTCTTTAATCTAATTATTAGTTAAACTTATCGTTTGTTAATCTTATCATTTATTAAACTCATTATTCATAATATTTTGTAAAATCTTGTTTATTCGCGTAAATATATTCTCTGTTTCGTAAAACAATGGCTAATTCAAACGAGGAATCATTACGCGCCTTAAATCCTAATGATAACCCGACATATATATAATGGGTAGACACCCATTGTACCACTTGTAGACACAAGTGTTAAAATATTTTCATGTGTAACTGCAAATATTTTCCATCGTTATCTTGCGTAACTTGATAATGCTCAATATTTACTAATATAGATGAAATGTATCAATCGATCGTTTTCATGAACTATGATTTTAAGTTGTTATTTGTTCTTATCTTAACCGGAATTTTCTCTCTTTTGTGATATCTACTACATCTACTTTATAGATGAAACTGTTTAATTTTATGCCCTGATCTTGCCTTAAGTTACCTTATACAATTAGTAGACATGTATTGATAAAAGCAATAATTGATATTAATTATTAGAAATGAAGGCTACAAGGGAAAGACACGATACTTCAGATTTGTGTTTTTCATATAAGAGTAATTTGACAATTCTATTAAACCAATCACATGTTACCAAAATTGCCTTTGTTCTAAATTTGGCTATGGGATTTTCACGAAGAATATTTACATAAAAAATATCGATTTACTCTATTATTATTCCATATTTATGATAAAATATTTATGGTCATGATATTTTAATCATTAGGTACGTCGTTAGTTTGCTCATAAAACTTCATTGGACTTGTCATCTATTGTTTAAAAAGCTTACGTTTTTAGATCGATTTAAACAACACCCTTGCGATCGTTAGATAACAAAATATAATAACAATATGTATTTATCATATTTTTCCCACGTAATAATTGATTTTCCCATACAACAATGAAGGGAGGATGAAACAGGAGGGCGGAAACACCTGACTTAATTGATTTCAAGCGTGTCTGTTTAATGTTGGGATCTTAGAGCAACTGAAATGTATGCCTCTGGCTGCGTTCTAAAAATTTACATAGATTTTATGAAACCTCAACTATTCGTTATAGATGGACGTCAACGCGCGTGTGTCAGCGAAGGCAGGTATGCGTTTCAATTAAAATTTAGCAGTGTATTCTATCGCAGTTGTCGTAAGAAGTAAAGAATTGACAGTAAAAAAACTTCTTCAGCGATAACTTTGAAAACATACGTAATAAAATTGCAAACGCTTTTTTTGTTTGATTGTACCAGGCAGGTGTTTAAATATTTATGAATAGTGGTGTAAGTGAAAATATATCATCGCGTGACGTAATGCGCGATCAATTTTATTCGGATAGGATCTCGATTAGCCACTGGATGGACACACACACACACACACACATACACACACACGTGTATTCTTTTTTTATTTAAATTTCGAGAGTCGTGTCAGAATTCTTTGGATCTGTAGACGGTAGAGTCGATGATGTCAAGTTGTATTATCGCCGCTTTCTTTTTTAGTGGAAAGGCAGAAATCAAAGTATCCAACGGGCGGCGATTCCGCGCACATCACTGCATGCGTATAATTCGATGCGTATCACGACTATAGGAATGCATGCTCGGCATGACGATTTATTTAGTCGTTTGTTGAATTCGTAATCGAAGATCGTACCGATAATACGATTTCATATTGCCTGATATTTTCATTTCTGAAGAGATAAAATGTTTAGATTCTATTGTTTTTACATGTTTATCTCCCATGTACGTAACTAGTAACTTGAGTACACGTGTCGTTTTCATTAGCCTATGGGAAATAAAATTATGTTGGGAAAAATGTAGCTTTGCGACTCGCTAATTATTAATCAAAACGAAATGTAATTGGAAACTATGGATTCTTCACTTTGTAGTGATTTTTCCTACGAATGAATCAGCAAGAAGGCTAAATACGTTTTATTCAAACATTTACAAAGACTGGAAATCTTTAAAAAATCGACCAAAATATAGAATTCTACACAGATGTTCCAGCCGTTGTCAATTGAATTTATTTGAATCTGATTGAATTTCTACGAATCAGTGTAGTAAATAGTAAAAATAATAATCTCTCGGAATAAGTAATTTTTAAATAATACGGATAATTATTAATATATAACTTTTTGGAGAAGCACGCGCAACAAAATAGAAAAATTTTTTTCTATAATTTTTTTAACGCTAAATTTAAATTTTATTCTTACTTTAAAGACTTGAATTAAACAAAATACTTTAAAGTATTTATTCTTCTATCAAGGTGTGTAACTATGTAGAGATTTTGGATAAAATAGAAATAATCTAAACTGTTGTTCGTAACTTACTGATATATCAAGTAAAAATTATATATTTCACGGGCGAAACAAAGATGTTTAAATTAGGTGATTTTAACAGAAACAGTTTGAAATACACGTTAAAAATGGTTTATGATATTATTAAGTAAATACTATAAAAGTCAAAGAAATAATCAATCAAGAATTGAAGGAGATACGTAGACAGGATATCTAATTATTTCCTTTATCATTTTAAGCAATTCGACAAATTTGATAAATATTTTTAAGCATTTCATAATTAATAAATTATTAGTAATTTTGTTTCTTGATTATTTGTGACTGTATCGACTATTATAATAAGTAATTAGCTAATAATAAATCTATTATGACAGTTTTATAATTTCGCTCATCTGTTTTCTATGTTGTTTTTATGTTTGCTTCTATTTGAATAACAAAAACGTAGCGAAGTTTCTATTTTAAATCATGATCGCTACCTGTTTTTATGAATAAATTTACATATTACGATGTAAAGATTTAAGATCTAAAGTTATTTCAATGAATTACATACAATTAGCGGGAAGAATGAAAGTTATAAATCACTTCTACGCAAAATTTATGCTGGGAAGATTATTTCAACCATTTACTATCCTCTGGAAATGTTAGCAAGTACATATTATGCGTTCGAGGTCGGATCTGATTATAATACAACTCCGAGGAGGCGGCGTATTTTAAATGTCCCGACAAACACGCTTGAAAATTGCTCATCTTTTTCTTTAATTTTCAATTAGTAGCAATCGTAATTTTTGTATGCTTTCCTGTATTATTTCACTGTTTATTTTGTTTACGTGTTATTTCATTTCCATTATACATAGAATCTTAATTATAACTGGTATTGATTTCTTTTTCTTATTTTTGTTATTAATTTTTTTTTTGTAAGAAGAATAGAGCTCTACATTCTAAAGGTCATTAAATATATCAAAAGAATCAGAATATTTGTTTCGTATTGACAGAATACAATTCAGTTACAAAATTATAGATAAAAAAACTCGCAATGATTCTTTTAATTAATTGTTTTACACTATAATTAATACTATAATTGATTCTAGAATATAATAACGTAAAAAAGCTGACTCCTGAAAATTAACATGCAGTAACGTAAATGGTGTTCGTGGGTGTTAAACATTAAGAAATTATTACGTCGTTTGAAACATTCGTAGGAAGTAAAAAATTGTTAAATTAATAAAACAGGTTGTTGTAATTAATTCAGGTGATAATATTTAAAACAGATGGGTATATTGGTAGACAGAGAAAGAGAATGGTGAATCGCGTATTTAATTTTAGCGTACCTACTACCGAAAACTGACTAAAAAATAATTTCACTTTACATAATCACAAAGGATATAACCTAACAAACACGAAGATGGTACCCCGCTGGGGGTAGCCACCCACATGATAACCAACCAGCCAAAAAATTCTACCAAATGTTCAAATCGGACAAACTGTGAATGAAAACAACTTAAAAAAAAAAAAAAAAAACTTTACATAATGTATAATGTATGGACTTTACGTATGGGATGTGAACTATTGCTTTTAGTTATTTATACATCTAAATTATCTAATATTATTTAGTTATTCAAACATCTAATATGAAATTGATACGAGAAATAACGCATATCAATAATGACAATTTCTTATTACTCTCCAACTTATTAAATTTTCTAAGAAAAATAAATACGATTCGGTCGAAAATAATGCGAATGTGTAAATACGCAAGAAGGTTAAAAGCCGTAGCCGTAGCGTGTGCTGTGCTGTTAGCCTGTGTAGTCAAAGATCAAAAGCGATTTATTAACCGTAAACATGTTCTCGTTTCACTCTACGTAACAATTAGAAACTGTTTATGAAGTAATTTCTCGTACATATACTTTTAATTGCTACTTACATTTAACGTACGTACAACAATGTTGTTAAGCTACATCGTGGAATTCATAGACTATAATTATCGCAGCAAAATGTTATTCGAGTATATTGTTTGCATTTTTCAATTGCTCATTGGAGCACTGTGGCCTAAATCGTTTATCTCTTTCATTTCTTGCGTAAGTGTGGACTTAGTAAGAGCAGCGAGATGACTGTTAATATAATGCGAACGCATTTAGCAGAAAATGATTATACAAGTGACGGTTAACTACAACACAATGAAACAAGCATAATTCTATAATGTGCGCGTAATGTCCCATTTCGGATAATTGAAATTCTGAACTACCATGGAAGGTGCATGCCATATAAAACAATTCGACTGCATAAATACACCGAAGTTTTAAATTCTAAACTTATAGACTTACTTGACACGCTAACATTAAATTTATTGTTTTCCAACGATATTACAAAAATATATAGCCTAGTTAGCAAGAAATATGTTTTTCGATATTGGAAGAAGAACGGAAATTCTTTGCTTCTTATAGTCCGTGCCTTCACGCACCATTTAGAACGCTTCTGTCAAGAAAGAATAAAGAGAAGAAAATAGGAAAAAGAGTACGAAATACGTAACTAAGCTTGAAATGTATTTACACCTACAACGAAGCTCTCGGTAAGCGGAGAGAGAAGCGAATATGGAGTCTCGAGTCTGGGCAGCCGCGAGTTATCTGGAGGAAGGAAAGGCTCAAGGGCGGAGAAACCGGTGGACGTAGAAAATGTGCAAAATGCCGTGTTCGTAACTTATGGTATTAAACCGCAGGTGACAATTAACGTTGGCGGGCCATTAATTGCCGCGACGGAAAGGAATGGAGAAAAGAATCGAGGCTCCTGCCTTCTTTTCCGGCTCCTCTGCCTTTGTCCCGGCCCTGCCTATTCTGCTATCTCATACGAGTCACGTTTGTAAGCGGACAATGGTCCTCTCTTATCTCTAATGATCCTCGCGGATCTGTTGTCCCCAGCGCGGAAAAAAAGTATCTATTGAAGCGATCCGCGGCGCTCGAAGGCGCGGATAAATATCTCTAGAAAGCCGGGCTTCCCAGGGCTCTTCGAAATCTCGATAAATCCCTCTTCCAGAGAGAAGGAGAGAGAGGGAGAGAGAGAGAGAGAGAGAGAGAGAGAGGAGCCCGTTTTGCGCCGTAATTTTAATGCCGTGCCGTTCAAAAGAACGCTCCGGGAGTGCCACCGCGAAAATTCCACTCGATCGCTACGGAACCGTTAGTATTTGTCGCGATCAACTCACGGAAGAACATTATTTTTAAACAGCCCATTGGGTGAACGTATCGTATTAATATAAGGAATGTTTAGTCTTTTAACTTAAGCTTTTTTATTTCCTTTTTTATTCGCTAATCCACACGCTTCTCTGCAACTATTTTCACATTAGAGAAATATAATATCTTATATATCATACAATATTTATGTACACTCCGCCATGCAGTAATAAAATGGTGATTTTTTAACCGTTTACCATAATGCAATATCGGGTAGATGAGAAAGTAATGTCGATTTTGTGGATATAAAATTTCTGTACTTTAGCCGCGATAAAAACCGATCAATTTTGCTTTATTTATTCAGTTATATAATATCTATCGTTTTCTGTGATTTTTTATCATTTTGAAGGTTTTGAGAGATTCTTCTCATGGGAAGAAATTGGCTTGGATTTTAAAAAAGTGTTATTTTGTATCGTTCGACTTCAATCAATCTGTTTACAATGTATAATTTATTAATATGTAAGGGAAAAGATTAAATCGCTACTAATAATTCGGATATTATTTCATATAATTCCACAATTTCTCGTTGTTTTATAAAACGATCAAAATTCTAGGAGTAATACACGATACGACGTAGAAACAATATTTTTGTTGAAAATATGGTTTCTCCGAAAATTACACGTCGTACATCAAATATTTTTCTAATTTTCCTCAAGCTTTGTTGCACCAAGGTTTTCCTTCTTTCCCACGTCACGAGCCACTTATTCCGCAACACGAAACACCAGTCAACCACTTAACTCTCAACAGGTAGGATATAAAGCTTGTTAAATAAACTGATAGCGCTGGTTCAATTTCAGCTCAATTAAGTACTCATGTATATACACATATTTATTTCAATTTTGAATTATATCAATGTGAAATTTTAAATAACAAAATCATATCCAGTGTAATGTTACGTTAATTACTTTTATTAATCGGTAAAATTGTAGAAATTGTTTCGAATTGAAACAATTAAGATTCATCTCAAAATTACATAATCGTTACATTATTCGATATGCGTACGTATTGAACATTGATGTGCAAAATTTTGCTGTCAGATATATTCATTTTATATTCCAAAAGCAATATCTAAAAGAATTTTAATCAATATTGAGCATAAAAGAAAACTGTACAACGAATAGACATTGTTACGTAGTTACGCAATATTGATTAAAATTTTTTTAAATATCGTTTCTCGCAGAATATAAAGTAATCGATCTATCTAATCGGAAATTGTTGCGCATCAATGTTTGCGTGTATATTTTATATTAAAGTTGTAGGATAAAGTTACATGGCATCGTGTATTTGAAATCGAAGAAACGATTTTCATAAATTAGTTGAGGCTATTCAGTAACCATTTCTGAACGAAAATTAAATGTATCGGAAAATGATGAAAAGTACGTAAAACAATCACGAATAAACGAAATATGTTATTACGTTGATTAAAAAATACTGAGATGTATATGACAAAACTATTAAATGTGTGTAGTATCGTGGAAGAAAGGCCCGTGGCGGCACTCGATAGCAAACATTACCACTCCACACTAACTAGTGTTGGACGACAGCAGCGCAGTGGTTAGCGCCTTAGGTTACGAACGTTCGAAACCCGATTTTTCTTTCACGATACAAAAAATGAGAAGAAAAGCGGCCCAGCAGCGACATCTACAGCCTTAAGTATTCCGATACTACATGTGTATTACACTAATCGTACTACTTGTTTCGGTTACTTCTGATATTCATATGTAAAATTCATCTCTTAGACATTCATAAGTTTGTTTGTGCAAAATGTTGTTTCATTTATTTCCTTGAAAGAATCGTTACGTGGCGCGTAATACGTAAATACCTAAAATGTTATTTTGATTTTTGTCTACTTTTGAAGCTCGACACAAGTGTTGAAAATAAAACACGCGAGATCTCGCGCAGATATCCATCGGTATGACAATAAATGCGAAAGCTCGGAGATCGTATCGCGAATCGTTTTAATTCTGGCCTATCGCTTAAGCACAGGTAACACCGCGCGTATGCTTATTTTATCAATGAATTTACATTAGCCCGTAACAGAGATTAATAGCATTGACGAATCACGGTGAGATATCATGTCACATACCCTTTAATTAATTCCATTAAAATAACCGTAACCAATTTCACGTTCGATCGCGTATAATTCCGCGTATGAATAACGCAGTCGGGTAACTATTGTTTCAGGTCGTAGAAGGATGAAACGCTGTACGATTATAAATTACATTATCTGTAGAAGATATATCGCGGGCACGTAACTGTCATCACGATGCCCGTGCGCTAACGTAACAGATGCTAACAAAAACAATTCATAAATTCATGAGACCAGGTGCTAACGATCGAAAGCACGCATTCTCGTGTTTTGCTCGCGCATGCCAAAAGTGACAGCCTTTAAGCAGCTTCGATAATACACAGGGCATAAGTTAATACTTGATAAACGATACAGGAATGGGAATTCAATGTTTCAAGCCAATAAAATAATGATTGCATATATTAGGATTCTGGAAGTTTCTTGGACAAAATTCGTTAGTATATGCTATAGTTAAAAATAGGACAGAAATGTTATCTGACAAATTCTGTAAATGCTTTATTAAAAAGATACAACAGAAATGTGAAACGTAAATTAAACACTACACGTATGCTGCATATACATGTTTGTCATTGTTTGTATTCATTGTTTGTGTACATGTTTGTAGTCATTCAACGTTTATCGATACAAGTCTGATAACTATATATGTCTACATAATTACTATATAGGTGCTAGTAAATACGTTGTAAATTGAATGTCTTCTCTATTTTGTCTAATCTTCTTACATTTAAGTAAATATCTTTGTATTATAAACATGTTTTTAAAACTTTTAAAGTTTTTAAAATTTTATAGTCTATCTATATATATATATATAGTCTAAAATTAAAATCAAAATTAAGTGTTTCTAAGTCTTTAACAACATACTAAGTTGTTACATTAGACGTGAAAATAAAACGCCATCTGTTAGTTAGCAGTTTGTATAAGTTAATTATACTATTTTGAATGTTTAAAAAAGATACAAAAAAAATATCCATTATTGTTTCTTTTCTATTGCCTTTAAACACTGAATATCTCCTTGAAATATTTCTCTATCGTTTTTTCTATTTTTACGAATATTTACGATATTTACGAAGCGATTTATTTGTGAGTGACAATTGATGTTAATGTTAATGTAATAGCAGGGGTAAAGAAAATAACATGATCTGTATTATAGTAATAAGAAAATAAAATACAGTGGAAAGTAGAAAATATTTATATTGAATTAGCCTTTGCGATATTTGGGATGCAATTTTGCTTTTATATATAAGTACATACAGTTTCACAATTGCGGAAATTCTCTCGTTCTAAACACGTGTCGCTATAGACGATCGTTATTGCTGTTCTCAACAGCGGTTGCTATTCTCAGCATCAATTAAATTTTATCACGTGAGTAACCACACTAATTTAAGAATCCTGTATAAATTATTCAACGTAGCTTCCATCTTTACGTCGTTTACTTAAAATGTCAGTTGCAGAAGCTTCAGCGTTAAGCTACACCGTATATAAAGCTGCGTTTCAATTTTCTCTATCTACGTTGCCTTTATAACTAGTTTCATTTGCCTGTGAGGAAGAAAAATTGTAATTCACTATGATCCTTCTTATAAATCCGAAATTTAGAAAATGTTCATTATTATTGATATTTGAATAAAGAGAAAAAACATGTACATAAATTAGTCGAGTTGTAATAAAATGTATAAATTTAATAATTAGAAACTTTCTGTACCTTGTTATATATAATTAATCCCTAATAACCAAAAGGTACAGTTTAAAGTAAACTAATAATACATAAACAGAAATACTATTAAAGTATCACTCTTTGTAGTAACGTTAGAAGTGTCTGTATTAGTTTAGAAAAATGTTCTTAATCTGAGTCACAATTCGAAGGTTAGAGAATCTGAAGATGAAGAGCTTTAAGTAATAAAATATTTCTATGAGATACGTCAATCGTACACCAATTTTATTATTGCATATTAGCCGTTAAAAGTCAGTTCGATTAACATACTTCAAACAGAAAATCATTGCAGTTATCCATGATTTTGTAATTGAATGCCACGTGTGAGAAAACGTAATAAGTTACATTTCCTGTTTTTTATAGACGAACGATATTAAAATTCAATGTGTTATTAATCAATTCAAAACTATCTTTTCACATGATTCTTGAATTAAATATATATCTATAAAAATATATATGCTACATATATAATATGGCAATAAAATAAAACATACCCGTACATACTCATTAAACTTTATATATTTCAATGACATGTATCGATGAATAAAAGAATGACATAAACGTTGAACAAATCTTATAAAATTAAAATAACGTTGATAAGCAGTCAATGAAGTGGTCGCGTTATGTATCTCTAAAAGTCTTTCCGCGTATTCCAGATTGAGAACCATTGTACTAGATGGTTAAAAAGATGCGTAAAAAGGTGATGATACGTCACGTATAATTAATCGTCCTCGTGGAAGAACGTTATCATGGATCGCTCGTAAACTCGCGCGTTTCAGCTGGAAATCCCTCTCTAAAAGCAGATATTAATGCACGTGTACGTACCATGCTGAACCGGCGAACAACCAATATTGACGTTATTGACCGTACGATAATCAAGACATTTGCGTAATTAATGTAACGAGCAGGGAGAATCCGAGTCGGGCCGTCGAGGAAACAATGATTAAGTTTTATCTCGCAGCGATGCGCGTTTCTCCATTAATGGGAATGAATCGAAAACGGCGCGGCGTGCTATTAAAAGCATTGAAAAATGTGCGCGTTTCCGGCTTTCGTTCAACGTTATCGAGTCTTGAGAAACGAGAAGCAGTGGTCGATGAAAGTAAACGAACTTAACAGACTCTTTGTCGAGTTTGAATAAAATGTGGAGCTGTTTAAACGGTTTAAAATTAAAATCGCGTGAATAATAGAATCGTCGGCAACGGTGAATTGATTTACGACAAGGATCTCTGACATTTTTATGGTTATGCGATGCTTATCTATCAAGCAACAAAGAAAGTTCTGTGGTTTTTTTAAGGCATTAAAACTTAATGGCATTAAAACTTTAAGGCATTAAAAATTAACGAATACTTTATTCGTCAAAATAGTTATTTTCGCGCAATTACTTTTTCTCAATAACGATCATGATTATAAATATCAGTTTTATAAAGTGACGATTTTTGGGAAATAAAGAGACTGTTATCCCTTCTTCTTCGGCAGCCGTTTCATTTCTAAATTATTGCTTTTGCGAAATACTGTTTAAATTAAAAGAACTGCGCTACAGGCTATAGCTAGAAATTTGAAAACATCGAACGACATAAATAGAATTGTTTATTTTTGCGGATGCAGAATTTTGTGAGAAATAACAAGATTTTTAGCAATTTGTAAAAGTAATAGAATTTCTGATCATAGAATGTCTAATCATAACCGGTTTGCGAAGCACTCGTGAAAACATAACTAGCGTTAATGAATCGCAAGGTTTACGTAATAATGCAATTCTGTACCTACATAATATTGCAATTGTGTTCCTACATAATGATGCACGTTGTATGAGTTATCTGTGACAAGATTTAGCTCGTAGATAGAAACTTGCTATGTGTTTCTTTTATTCTACTGAGTCTGTCGGATTGTTATCTCTTTTTAAATCTGAACAATTATCCGCAGTAATAAATAACACAGTTCAAAGACGAGAAGGGTATACAGAAAAGCGAGATTGAGAAGGTTTTTTATTTCACAAAATCGTGACTTTCATTAAACCGGTATTTATAAGCTTGTTTCCTATTGAGAAAAGATAATTGCGCGTTGGATTAATTACATGTGCGAATAGAATGTTTCCTTTTGCATTCTTTGTATTTTTCTTTTCTACCATAAAAAACGGCGGAACTTTCTCGCTTATTTAATAGATACACTACTGCTCGAAGCAATTTGTTTATTTTTAACAGGAAGTTTTATTTAATCTAATTACAGAACTAAGAATGAAAAGATCAACAATGACTTTATTATTTATTATTTATATATACACATATATCGTATAATATTGAATTTAATTTATAAAAACGTTTATTATGTGATTAACAAAATTAGCATTTGTAGGTAAGTATCAAATGTTGTAAAACAATTGTATTAATGTAGGTGTTTTTTATCCACAAATTATCTAGTTCCTAAATTATGGATCATGTGTGAAAGGTTCTTCTAAACTAGGATAGAACGACTATGACGACTAATGTGAGTGATAATATTTAAAAACCGGTGTCAACATTTCATTATATCTAAGCTTTCAAATAAATAATTTAAATTTATATTTAAATTTAAATTTAGAAGATAATAAATATAATTTTTAGCTATTAATTTACAATCAACGTATTTGCTTTATTAACATTCATGTATTGTTACTACAACTGTTACTACAATACCAAAGTGGATATTGATAAGCGGTACTGTATACCGATTTAATTTCTTTTGTTCTCGTCTGAATAACCTCCTTGCACTTTCAGTTTTCCTAACGTTCAGTTTATCACCGTGCACGTAAGACTGGCTTTGATAAATTTTCTTCACACTTACGTGAAATTGAAGTTTCTTCTTTAGTTTCGCAATAAGATTTACTTGATACCCGAAGAACTTCTTGTGTATTAAAAACGGATGACAAAGAAAAGTCGTTACCTATATCATTCAGGAAATCGAGCACGAAGAAATGATAACCGAAGAAACAATCCGAGAATAGCGAAGAAGACCATTTACAGAGAAAATAGATACAATGAAATATCTTTCAATGCGTATAACTGTCAAAGAAATTATTTTCTTCTATCACTAATATTCCATGTGTTACAATTTTGAACTGAAAAATCTGCTGGAGAAAATATCGATAAAGTCTAGAAATATATATATTTGGAATATATGGTTGGAATAATATTGTTTTAATGAAACTATTATGAAATAACTTTCATTGGCTTCTGAAAAATTTTGTCAACTATAAATTTGGATTTGAAGGATTCTTTCCATTTCTAGCTGCTTTATATTAAAGTTTCTTTTTGGTATAAATATTTCTTTTTGGTCGTAAAGCAATATTAAATAAAAAAAAGTGAACAAGATTATATTTATCATGTTTTTTTCCTATGATTTCTATATGAGACATATGATCTTGAATGTATATGCTTTTTAGGAGAGTTTTACTCATCGTCAAATAAAAATTGATTCAATTAAAGATCATATGAGAATTACTGTTTTTACGTATATAGGTATCTATCGATACTTTCTCCCAGTTCACAGATTTGTGCATATCAAATCAATTTTAAATTGCCTATAAAACAACTCTCGACGGTAATTACACTTCGTGTAATCTTCAGGTGGGTCGCGAAAGATTACCGTTTTCGTAAGTGGGTCTCGATTCGTAAAAGTTTGGAAAGCTCAGCTGTAAAATATCCAAAGTAAAAACTCATGATATTTGATACGCGGAATGTTCGTCTCCTTTTTGTACAACTCCTATATTTCCAGTAGTTTTCAGAAAAACATAGATTTACGTAAGCATCTGCAGTTTAAAAGATGTAGTTATCGATTCGGTAGCTTGAATACAGATTCCGTCTTACAAGATTCTACGTTGTTAACAGAAACGAAGATGGTTAAAACTAGACATTTGCCGAATGAAGCTGCGACTCGAAATGCGTCTCATGGGATCGTTGCAAAACAGAAATACGTGAGATGCAGAAGAAATCGGGTGGAAAAAAACGTGGAATAAGATCGTTGGACGAGTCTTCTCGGCGTAATTAGAGGAGAAGCTCTTATAACGCGAGAAATACGTTTCGTGTTATACGAATTTTGTATGCAGAACTGAATAAGTAAAGTAAATTCTTTTTTTTGAACTAACACAATCAATTCTGCATAGAAACAACTGTCACATAATGCAATTCAAAAATGTGTTCATTTGCGTAACACGAATGAGTCAAGCTCGCAACAAAGCGCAGGAACGCAAGCGCAGCGAGACAATTACAAATATTCTCACCCTTGTTTGTTTACCTTGTATGTTTAACACAATAATATGCTTGCGTACCTCTAACATTTACTGTCACATACATGTTTACATATACACGAGTCGTTTTTAAAAGAATTTGTAATCACGTTACACGAGAACGCGGTTGGTATTTTCCGATCGTGTTACACCAGTACGGCGCACTGATTGACATTCTAGATGGAAAAAGATCGAAGACCGTTTAAATTTGTTTATTTAAAATACAAAGAGCTTCAAGTAACAAATTATTATTTCTAAAGTGATCAAGCCATTTATGAATGCAATTATAAAATAAATTCGATTGGGCTTGAAACAACATAAAATTTTATATAAATTGTGGAATAGATATAAATATGAAAACAACAAATACTATTGAAACACGTACGAACAAAATAGAAAACTTTGATCTTCTTTTTTGCTTTGTCGTCGCGTTCGGCAAATTTTTTTAGATCTTGATAGATCTACGATTTTTTAGATCTCTTTTTTTTTATTTTTAGAAGACCTAAGTTTTTTAAATTTCTAATTCGGACACATCACTAGTATTTTTTATGTCAAATTTGACCACAACAAACGCATAAACGATCTAGAAATAAAGTGTATCAAGCTCAGTAGCAGCACTTGAATTTTCACAGTTTACTTAATACTAAATACATGTAGAATTCGTGTATGAATTTCATGATGGGATTTCGCGGGGCTCTATAGATATCCTCTTTTAAAGTTTATAAATCCAAATGTTGACTTTAATAAGCAAATAAATCGAAAATTATACTAAAATTTTAACTAACTGTGTTGTAGACGATTAATAATATCTACTTGTATCAGTCTTCACCTTCGATTGTTTCTCCTGTTTTATTTGTTTACTTACAATATTCTACGATTACAGCCTAAAAGTATCTTTGAACAGAAAGAGAGGGAAATTGATAACAATATCATCTATTTCTTAGAATGTCGATCCAGCCTATTAAGCGGCGTTTTAATTGGTCCTACGATAATTTACCAAATGGTACTGCGACTTGAAACGCATGTTATTGGATCGTTGCAAAAGAGAAATACGTGAGGCGCAAAAGAAATCGTGTGGAAAAAACCGTGGAAGAAGAGCGTTGAGCGAGTTGCCTCGGCGTAATTATATTCCATAAGGTTGGAAACGGTGTGCTGGAGAAGCGTGGCTCCTTTTCAATTCCCCTGCTGCCAAAGATAATCTCCGATACCGGTACAATTCTACAAGGTACTAGTCGCTTCATGTGGGTGGGTCGAGTGATCAGGTAACACGTACAAGTATAGTAAAATCGTCGATGTAAGCTTGCCTGTGTATTACCTGTGTTTATTCCTGCGTGTACGTGTGTAACCAAGCTAAACGGCTGGTTAAGCCAGAGATAAGCGAGATGACCCGTGTCGTCGGTAGCTTACGGGGCCATCTTTCTCTTATTTCTCTGTCCTTACAATGGCAACGCTACTTTTTCATTCGGTTGCTTCTATCTTTATCGTCGTTTCGCCGGGTCAAGCGTGGTTTCTTTCTGCGACTCGTCCTCCTCCCTTCACGACCGCGGCTGCGAAGTTGTAATACTCACCCACAGCTTACTGAGAAAATATCTTGCGACTCTCTGCAATTATTTTTTTCTTTTTCTCTTTCTTTACTTAACCGACCGGTATACCGGTATTCAAGGTGTTAAAAAATAAGAATCATGCGGACTTGTGGTATTCGCTGAGAGGAGAAAAGAATTCTTCGTCAATACAGAATCTAAAATCTTGCAGAAACGTAATTTTACATCTGTATTTGTCTTTTCCATAATTTTAATCTTTTAGGACCGGCATTGGTGTCATCTATTAAGATGGCATAATTTTTTCGAGAATGTTATCGAATGAAAATTTCATCCCACTATATTTGTACAATTATAATACTATAGTTATAATTATAACAATAATAAATTTGCATTATTCTTGAAGTATTCCGTAGCGTACAATAATATCAATTACAGTGGCAATGTTTAATGGTATTGTATGTTGAGTAACAGTTTATGAGAAGTTGTAACCGACAGTAGGAAACAAATTGCATACGTTTTATGAGAACAGACAAACAAAAAGAAGACGTCGGTAAATCTTCGAATGTCTATGACAGCGCATGGAAGTGATCGCGTGGAAAAGAATGTCTGTAAGCTGGTTTGAGTAAGACGTTTTCTATTACGATATTCTCTATTATCATTACACTGTCGTACTGGTATCATGCGGCAGCTGATCCAAATATTTACGTGACATCAACAGACGCTATTTACCGGAAGGAGAAAAAGTAATGTTAACCATGGTAACATTGCGACGATATACATTGCTCTTCGTTTGACAGTACTTCTGTTATGTTCTATTTTTTAATTTTTACTTATTTTGATCAGTAAAAAAATTTCTTTGTAAAAATATTTGAAATGCAGAAGAAACACGGAAGCTGATCGGGCAATCCAATCGTTCAAAACTTTATTTGAAATGTATTTCAAACAGCTATTGGAATCTTAATGGAAAACTATTTTGATCGCTGGGTATCGTCAAAAAAAAGCAGTAACTTGTGTAGAAGAAATTTTGATTCAGGAATATCAGAATAAGTAGAATTTTTGTTACAATTATAACTTAATTATGCAGTATTGTACGTAATTAACCGATTGAACAGGAGCAAATAATCGACAAGAAGTTAGAGAACTACATATGTACTACATATGTACATGAAGAACTACATATGAACATAGATAAAAAATGTAGAATAAAATTGTTTGTCCATAAAATGTTTTGTTTTCGCGAAAAGTAAATTTGAAAATGTAACGTGTATGTACACTAGACCAGTTTTTAACTAAGCATGTTCAAACTTTCTTGAAAATAATTTTTTCTTAAATGGAAAAATTTTATTTTACACTTTTTACTCCTTTTCGCATGCAGAATAATCTCCTAATTGTTTGTTTTTATCCAGTCGGTACGTAACCAACTTTAAATATACTTGCAAAATTTTTAAACTCGATTTTCTCAGAAACGAAGCGTTAGATGAACAATTTTTATTGTACCTGAACTTTCCTTTTGAAACCTTTGTACCTTTTCAACTTACTCCTTCGCTTAGAATCAGTTCCTATTCGGTTATACCACCGATTACGGGATACCTTAGATATGTACGACTATTTCCGTTCGTTATTTTCACAAGTAAATCTTCTTTGGAAGCATTCGTTCATCTTTCAGATATTTTAACTCATTATGTATGAAATATCAAATATGCATCAACGGTATTTTATGTATAAATACAGAATGTCAACTTTATATCGTTAAAAAAGTTTATAGCTTCACGAAACCTTTTTTGAAAAATTTTTCACCTTTTTCGACAAAGAATTCCTTCAAATAGCTTCAGTGGGCTCCAGACTATCTCATGTCATATTTATGTCTATTGAATAAGTTATGTCAAGATCTCAATAAATAGCAACGAAACTATATTACGTTTTATCCGATAGAAATGATCATCTCAACTACAATTAAAACAAACGTCCCATTATTTGATATAAATTCATAATAAAAACGTTACGGATTTCTCGAACAATCCCATAAAGTGAATTTATTCGAAACTGTAAAATATGAGCCACTGGAAACTGTGCTTCTTAGTACCATCAAAAGTCGACATTATTTGCCTACCAACTGAATATTATAGGAACTAGTTTTTGTTATAAACTCTGCGACGATCGTAGTAGCCAGCCATTGAAATTGATCGATGTAGCATACGAATTTAATCCCGAATCGATCGATATGCCACAAATCGGTATTCTGCTCGAACAAGAACTCAAATCAACCGTGGCGAGAACTTTCAAAATTCTCGTCCCTGAACCTGCGCCATCACAGTCCGCGAGACTTCCTCTCTTTGTCTCTCCCTTCATCTCTCCGCTATCTCGTCAATTTCGCTCGATGTACATTCGAAATTTCGCGCTTGAAGAAGAAAGAAGAATAGTATCAGATTTCCGCATTTACATCATCGGGGCCCTCAGGGCTCGACGAAGCACCGTCGAACTTGGCCCATCGCATACATACGCATACATATAGTTATACGCGAGCATATAGACGAGCCAAAGGGGAATTTTCGCATGTACCTAACTTTGTTGTATCACGTTTCCCCGCGAAATTCGCATCCGCGACTTCATCCTTTACCGTATTTGAGATGATGGCTAGGCAAAGGAATGCGGGTTTGATCGGTTATTTGTGATAAACTTCGTACAATTGTAAAGATAAGCTGCGTGCTTGATCGAAGGTATCACATACGCAAATAAAATCATATAGCGACACGTAACGGTGAGCTATAGAGAACGATACTTCCGTTGTTGTTGTGCTGTCCTAGCCAATTTTTCATCTTTGTATACGTAGTAATAGAGTATAATAGAGAACGATACTGAAATAGTGATTAAGTAAAGGAATACGAGTCTGATTGGTTATTTCCGATAGGTTCAATACAATCGTAAACATAAGTATTGGCTGAGAGTGTCACACTATACAAACAAGACAATATAGCGACATATACTGCTGAGCAATAAAGAGCAATACCTGCCTTGCCCCTGTACTATCTTGCTAGCTAACTTCTCATCTCCCTATAGTACTTCCGCCTTTGCGAATTACACATATAATTGATTCCTGGTGATTGTTCGTAAATCGAAGTCGTAAAGCGGCAGTTTATTTGCCTTAGAAATAATGTTGTAATGTTATAAGCGAGAGTTATGTTCGTAAGAGAGAATATGTATAAAATCTTATACGAATATTAAATGATCGGTAGAGATTTTACCCGCCGAAGATTTACATACTTCAGAGAAAATGATATAAGGAAACTTTTTAATTAAAAAAGATTCTTTGAAAAAGTTTGTTCGTTTCTTCATCATCGGATGAAGGGAACCGTCGATGTAGTAGGAGATATATGTACTAGCAAACTTCGGTGCATCGTTAAAAAAAAATAGAAAGAAAAAAGAGAAAGGGAAAAGAACGCCTTCAATCGCATTGGTCGTGCTCAATTAAAAATAAAAATTCCTCTGTAAAAAGAAAAAAAGGGGGAAGAAAGATCGTAAAAATAGAAATTCGTAAAGCGGGAAAAATTCATAAAGTGAGAACTACCTGCATTTCTCTTGCTTCTGGACCATCCCGCTAATCATTATTCGCACCGCGAAGTGTCGCGAGAATTAGCCTGGCGCGCATGAAAACGTTTATTCGGAATAACAATTCGCAAAAATTCTAACGAGCCGCTCCAAACTTTTATTTCACCGCAAATGTCCCTATACATCGTGGTTCGATCTGGTATTATTCGTAAAGTTTGACATTTATCGATAAGTTGATGAATCGATGTAAAAATTGATCAGCTCCATTATTGAGAATTTTTCTTATTGTAAAATAATATTTATTTTATCTTTTTTTGCTGAATGTGAAGTACACAATATTTTCTTGCTTTTTTCGTTATTATATATTGAAGACTAATAATGTCTCATAATATACCAGTTTGATTATTCTGTGCAAAGTTCAAGGTTGAATTTTAGGACGTTGGAATTTAGCTGACTCAAGTTAACTTATCTTGCTTTCTTAATAAAAAAAACCCTCCAATTACGGTTACTCTTTTATTATACTTTGTTGTATGGATTATCAGTTCTCTTCTTTTTTTATTTTCAAACTTGTATTAGAAACATTCCTTCTTTGTTACTTTAATATATTGAAAATTACTAGTAGTAAATTCAAAGTCTATATACATGGGATTTTACTATATTTTTATCAACAGAAGCGATCTTCTTCAAAAATAATTTCAGCGATGGAAAAAGTGACGATGGCTAATAAGAGAAATGAATATAGCAGAATTTTATGCTTGAGGTCACTTGGATTTATGGCATCAAGGATAAGATATACAGCAGCAATCTTTCGTAACAAAAGATAAACCACTATTTTTATTAATCAATATCAGTTGTTTCAGTAGATGACAGAGAGAATGAAAATTTAGTTGATCCATTTAAAAAAATATCATATTCAACGCGTTGAAATTAGAATTTTGTTTATTTATAGGAGGAAACATCATAACTAATTATAGCTTCTTACTTGTATCTGAAATTTCGACACTAATAATTACTACAAAAAGATCATTTAGTTCTATTATAATGATAGATTAATAAAATACAAAAATACAACGATAAGCGATTGGAATAGATTATTCTAAATATTAAGTAATATTTAAACACATGTACGCATTATAAAAATAATCTACCCAACAAATTATTTGTAAGTTAGTTCATATATAAAAATTCAATAATTTAAATATTTTAAACCATTATCCGAAAAGTTGTACAATTTTTTATACCTTCTTAAATTATTTTTTACTCTAAAGAAACATTTGCTTTGATATATTTATGTGTACTTTTTTCATATTAAATATTGTAGAAAGCTTATGAGATTTATCTTATTAGAAATGTATTCGCATCGCAGTTTTTGCAGAATTTGATCGACGGATTATTAGGTTTTTTTTCTATTTCCGTGGTTCTGATTACAATCGAAAATCTAATTTCCATTTATAGAAGATTTCAATAACTGTTACATTTCCTTTCGTGTTTCCCTATTTGAATTTTGTATTATAAATTTATAGGAACATCTACCCCGGAAGCTAATATTTATTACATTAAATAATTATATTATTTACTATATTAAATAAATCATCTGCTGTTAGATTATACATAATAATGACACAACAACCTATTATTTACAGAATGTTGTGAAAGAATTATATAATACCAATAAATAGTAATTATCTCATTAAACTAACCGATTGCTATTATTATACGTTACTATTATTATATTGTTACATAATATTATTACATGTCATTATGTACATTACAATATCATTATATCATTATATACGAATTATTTATTTCATTACACACGAAGCGGTACTTGTTAAAAGTTCACATCGTTGAAATTAAAACTCTGCTCCTGCGGTTGCAAATGGAAATGCCGCAGGTGTTTGCATATACCTTCACGCGTCCACGTTCTCACGAGTTTCGAAGGATAGCGAAAACGTTGAACCGAAATCTGTAAGCTAAATTTTCCCGTGAATTTTCCTTACACGGTCGGTTATCCCTGAGCTATTTTACGGTGGCTATGCCCGCGATGCGACACGCCGTACGTTCGCCGGAATTTATTTAAACGTATGATAATGCGGTTAAACGCGAATCCGCATTTCGCAAGCCGCGTGCTACCCCTTGCATTTTTCCGTTACACCTTCGTATTCGCCGCGCTCGTTCGAGAATTGGTGGGAAGGTAAAATACTAACCGAGGATTTTCGGATTTGCATCGGCAAAGAGCGAAGGGGGACTCGGTCGACCGATAAAGTTAGTCCCGCGAATATATAGGCGTACTTGGGAATACTAGTGGCTGCACTAGCTTCGCACATGCACCTCCGGCCTTATTATGTCGCGTTTCTCCGTGAGTTTCGCGCCGCGTGACTTTGCCCACCAAGAGAGAGAGAACGACAGAGAATAAGCCTTATCTATATTTAGATAAACGATACCGCGAACCGTGCAACTATAAATTACAAGAAAATCCTGCGAAATTCTCCGCAAAATATACACGGTGTCTCGAGCTATGTTGGGAACCGTTTCAGCAATTGATTGCACACACCCGAAAACAACGAAGAACGTTTATATATAAAGATAATGGTTTCTCAGAAACTAGATTAACTCCATTTTCTACTAATTTCTCAATTACATTACACAAGTACGCGATTAATATTCAGCTGTGGAGAAACAAGTGACGCCTGTAAATTGCTTCATAGAATAAGATATTAAGATAAATTTAAGAAACAGTGTTTGCGACATCACCATTTTTCGCAATTATTCAATTTACCAGGTTAATAAACGTTTCTTCCGAACTGCTCACTTCTTCCATTCCTTCCCGTTTTAAGACTTAACGAGCCTTGGGTTTTGTCACACGAAGACCGCATGGAAACAGCGTGAGAAGTTATGGCTTGTTGAGTATCTAATTTCGATACGCAATAATTTGTAGCTAAAGAGATGTGCTTCAACATATATACACAGTTCAATATATACACATAATTGGGAAAGGAAATAATTTCCTGAGAACTATAAGTAGTTTAAAAATGACTAATAAATCCACCATGTTTTTTTTTAAAAAAGATCAAGAACTTGACTAATGTTTTTATTATCGATATCTTGTAGATATTCAGAGGATGAGAGAAACTTACGTTTCATCCCACGATCAAGTTTCTATTTGAAGGAGAGCAAGATTGATTAACGATATCCTAAATTACTTTCCTGCAATAGACAAAAAATATGACCTATCATATTTTTCTCCTGTGTTCTTTGTTTGTTAAGTGGTTAGTCTTACGGAAGATGTTCAAAATGATCACCTTGCATTTCAAGACAAGTTTGTAGACGCCTTGTCATTAATCTGGCTCCTCGGCCGAATTAGTCTTCAAATTAGAAAATCAACAAATCATAATTTATCATGGTGCTTCCTTGTGATCCTAAAATGACAGAACACAAAACCCATATCTCACGAACAAGGATAAATAATACATATGTTTACATCAACTTTTTTCTCTGTTTTTACATGTACAATCAATTTCTGCGTGAAGAAGGCCTCGCGTATTGCGGAATATGCTACATACACGTCTATTAATCAACCGTTTATCCCCCCGTTCTTTCTTCTTTTCTTTCTTCTTTTTTGTTCAGCGTTGATGTAATCTTTGAAGCTAGTGGGGTGCGAGGGTTTCAGGAAGAAAATTTTCGTCGACGTATATAGTACAGTCAGCAACGAAAGTCTAATACTTCATAAGGTCTGTGGTGTATACGCTTCACGAATTTTGTATATCCGCTGTATCGGAAGAAACTAGAAATTGCACTTTATAATACAATTGTTCACATTTACATATCGACAGGAAATGATTTTAATTTTTCTCAGTACACTAACGTATTTCTAATTTGAAAATTACGTAAACGTATAGCTCGCGAAGGTCTTGCGATGAAATTATTCCGGAAACTTGTAAAGTCTTCAACTTTATCAATACCAAGAAGAATATAATATAGAATATAAAGAAGAATATAATAACAAATTGATATAATCCTTTAAAACAGTTCTTTTCGCTTCTCCTTAATATGTACAAGAAATTTGTTAAACACGTAGCCAAGTTCAATTAATAGAAAATTTGCCTGAAGTTATAGCTTTGAAGTTTAAGGGATGTATATAGACTATTGTGACTGTATGTGCATACCCACATTTATGAAAAGCGAGTTTCCGCTTGATTCTGAAAAGCGTAGACAAGAATTACGCGTAGGTACGCGAAACGTTGTAACACGAAACCATAAATTACGAGAAATTCTGTGGAGCACTCTAAGTCAAAGGTGGATAATCCTTTGCATGACAACTCGAATAAAATTACCTCGATGTTCCATGGTTTTTTGTTCTTCAGACAATTGCTCGCTTTATGGAGAATCTTACAAAGAAACTTTCCTCGACGTGAACAAATGTGTATGCAAGTTAATGATCTGTTACGATGCGCAGATGTTTGCATGTGATCAGTTTAAATTATACGTTGCAATTCTGTCGTTCGGTGGACTTCGAATTGTAGCACTGTGTTTCCAAGCTATCATCAACTAGTAGTTTGAAACTATGATCACATCACAGATTTTACATATCGCTTTCGGAAACTGTTTCATTGGTATTTCGAATGAACTTATGGTCTCCGATTTTCCTTTCAAAGCGTATACACTGCTCTGATTAGTCTTTTTCATGTGCATGCAATAAAATCGTGGTACGTACTTACTTGTTGTTGCTATTACAAGTTTCTTGGTGGAATATTTTTGAAAAGGTGACATATCGTATGATTAGAGAAGAATATGTTCACCGACTTTTATTTTGAGAACCTCGGCATATAATTTGGGGAAATTGTATCTTTGAAGTAAATTTTCAAAATATATTAAAACGTAGAGAATGTAGGGTATTAGAGATCGAAATTGAAAGTATGGATAAAAGATTATGAAGGAAGTTGAAATATCTCGTGAACTATTTAATTCTTAGTCGTCTACCACTTATACTTTTATACACAAAATAATCGAAGAGATCGATTCATGGGAACGGGTTTATTGAAAAATTACCCGACAGCATTGTATGCGTGCGTGGAAAAGATAAAAGGTAACACAAAGTTAGGAATTATTTAAAACGCTAATTACAATTAGATATTTAACAAATGGATACTAAATTCGCAGATCAAATATTTTTTAACAAATAGAAGAAATGTTAAAATAATACCAAATACCCTTATATACATTCATAAAACATTATTTAGGTAATACTCAGTCTTTTGCACAAAATCTTATATTTCTTAAATGTTATGTAACAAAGATGATAGATAAAACATTGTTGCATAGTTAGTCAACCGGATGTATGGAAATACATAAGTAGAGACGTGATCGAATTTATGGATGTCGAAAGAGAATCGAAGGCAAGCAATTTGTATTCTCTGAATGCAAGCGTAAATGACGTTCGAATAAAATGTACTGCGTCAGCGTAATCAAAAAGTGAGATAATTACCGTTGGCCAGAGCACGAGTTTTGCCTACTGTTTAAAAATTATGTCGGAGGATAAAGATTTTCTTGTAACTAAAATAAGAACTATGGTATTTCTCCTGTACGTATTCTGAAAAAGCTCAGTTTGTATTTATGTATTAGTATGTTCCTGAAACGTAAGCATTTCTATTTAAAATGATACGAGAGGCTACTTATTTTAAAATTACGTATTGTAGAGGAATTTCTGCAATTACATACATGGAGCAGGAAAAGTTTAACAATTTATATTAAAACTTTGTTCTGTCTTGTACTGTTGTTCGTAAAATGAAAAAATGTAGAAACTTTCGCGTGGATTTTACCTGCTGAAAGTGATTTTTTGCAGCACAAAAATCTGTTCTTTGCATACCTCAATCTGCGCCGTGTATACACCAAGTTTCATTAAACTCAGAATTTTCGGCGTTCCTTTTGAGTATAGGCGCGACTCGAAAAATGAGACTTTTTCTAGCAGAAGTTTTTCGATTATAGGAGTAGATAAAGCTTGCCAGGCTTGAGTTTAATACCACGTAAAGTCTTGAACTCTCTTTATTCGAAATTCCAGGAAAAAATCGAATATAACGTGTATATTATAAATTTCGCGTCTTAAAAATGTAACAGGATATAAATTTCATCGAACACATATAAGCGTTTACAGAACACAACGATGGTTTACAGAACACAACGATATATATGTCTTACGACATATATATAGTACGTTCATAGATCAAACGAATGAATTTTGTTTGGCTCGTGTAGGATAAGGTCAAAGGTGTTAACAAATTAAAACGCGTGAAGATGACGAAGCCATAACACAAACAAAACAATGTATCAACAAAGAGCAGAGTCATTGATTTCGCTGTATCTTTTCAAACGCGTGCAATAAACTTTCCACGACATATGCTTCTTGACGGTTTACAGAAGCAACGAAACATAAAAATGCCAAAAAACAAAGAAAAAGGAGAGGAAGGAGAAAAAAAGAGGTAAGGAAAGAAAGTGAAATATACACCGGACATGCAACATATACGGTTCACGATAAAATGAAGAGAAAATATATTTAGTAAACCACAACGCGCGGTCTGGTTGGAAGTCAGAGCTCCGACCTCGGTTTCGGAGTCGGCATCTCGGAGAAAATCGCACGGTGAATTGCGGAGCTGACGACGAGCTCGGGCTCGTACTTACATACGTGCATATGCGTGCATGTTTATACAGCGACTAGTTGAATTTCTTTAGCACTGCAAAAGAACGACAGAGAAAGGGAGATAGATAGAGAGAAGGTTAGTGAGAAAAAGAAAGAGCAAAAAGGAAAACTAGGAAAGCAGGGAGAAGCCGCGACGCGCACCTAGACTCGTTATTTCGCGTATCTCCGTGATTTTCGTGGCGCATGACTTCACAGTCGGACATATGGTCGTCGGTTGAGTATATTCGCCGCGACGTATAGTAATTTCACACGGTAGAAAAATAGAGGAGGTGGCTCTCGGCGTAAAGGCAGAGAGACACTGCGAAGAAGAAAGCGAAAGAAAGAAAAGCGAGAGCAGAGAGGAAGAGGACACGAAAGTCATGTACGCGCGTGTCGTTGCCTCGGCAACCTACTAGTCTCTAGGCTTTCGTCTCTGGCCCGTTCTATTTCCGATACTCGCGGAAAACGCGTTTCTACCGCGAGTTCGAGATGTTTATCGCGACGTGGCGCGCGCGGGTCACGCGTTTTCGATTCCCTCGGCGTCGAAGCGTTCGCGTTTGACGCGACGCTGTGCGCCGCGCCCACCTAGTCTTGCGTGGGCGTTACGATTCGTTCGTGGTTGTTCACGTTCGGCGGAACAGGTTTCACCGACGGATCAATGAATTAATTAACATCGGTTCCGTCAATTTTAACGCGCCAACTTCTCGTCTGGTGGCCAGATGTCCGAGACTCGCGCCGGGTATACAACGTTGTATACATGCGCTTACATGTTTTTGCTTTGTGTTTTGTTCGAGGCAAGTTTTCGAATATATCGACGTCTTCGCTGGTGGATACTGCTGGCTACAAGTCGCTTGCTGATATTCAGTACAAATTGAATGATTTTTTGTGTTTTTATATTAGAAGGATCCTTTCGAGAGAACTTACTGGTATAATCGATCAACATCCAGAACCATTGGTTTTGTTTATGATAGAGAAAGAAAAGATCTTAAGAATTAAAGTTACTACTATTCGAAGGAAATCTGTTATATTTTGAATATCAAGATTTGTCTATATGTAAGCAATATTAACACGCAATATATGAGGATTTACACATGGTAACTGTTAGAGCAGATTTTTGATTAATGTTTAACGCTGTTCGATCCTAAGATGCCGAGGTACACCAAGCGAATGAAAATGCTGTAATTATATGTAATTCGCGAGTAATCCTATTAATTTTAATCTTATCGAGTACAGTGCAAAGAGCGGACCCTAATGGCAACGAAAATTAGATTTTCGCCAGGCTTTGATAATGGATAATTAATTAGCCTAATAATAATCGTTATTGAGCATGCTGTTAG
This sequence comes from Bombus vancouverensis nearcticus, assembly GCF_051014615.1. NCBI lineage: Eukaryota > Metazoa > Arthropoda > Insecta > Hymenoptera > Apidae > Bombus > Bombus vancouverensis. The sequence continues at coordinate 8,458,603 of NC_134913.1, read as the reverse complement.
AATACCACAGATAAGTATCTCAGTAATAATTATTCCCTCTTGTCATCGAGTAGAGGACGTGTTCGCCACTCTTTAACTCCACTTGAAACGGATAAGAGCACCTTGTCGAACTCTCGAAGCGGCTCTTCTTTCTTTCTGTCTATTTTACGCATCGTAATTAAGCTCAGCCGTGCCGCTCATCTACTTCAGAAAAATGTCATTTCTCACAATCTACGGCCTACGCTGGTCTACAGTATCCGTGCTCTACCCTTATACGCTGCATACTCGCAACATGCACCTGCTCTATCTTCATCTACATAATAATGTACATATACACAGGCTCGTGAAAGCACTCTGGTAGACAACTTTTATGAATATATCATAAATATTAGATATGTGAAACGTTTTGAAATTTCATTGGCACTGTTATGAGAACCATCTATCAGGATTGTATCGGCAAAGTTAGAATATCAGTCTGCAAATAGATAGTGCAGGTGTTAGATATCCAAATATTTAGTGAGTAAGATATTTATTACAGGTATATATTTATATATATTTCCCAGAAATGATAAAAGTATTTAAACAGTCAAATCATTTTGCCCAACATTCATTATACGTATTAATAGATCTTAACATTCAGTAGGACCATATTTGATACTTATTATATGTTTAAGATGACTACTCAAGCTTGTACTAATTTTTTATGAAATATACGTTTGTATATTCCTATCTACGTATTGTCAGATTAGTTTCCCGAATTGATTAGTATAAATGTCACAGTTGTGTTTCATTGTGAAACTAATGAAATTTCTAAGCGTTTTATGTAGCGTATGCAGTATGGACCTAAAAATTGTCTATGGCAAGTGTTCAAATACTTCCGTGGGCCAGTGTACTCATATTCATTATACATATATATTACGTATACCCTAATAAACTCGAGACTCTTGTATTACAAGCATATACATATGCATGCAGTAATGTTACAATTAGAGTCGATTTACACATATCTACGTTGCGTCCGTTCCACATTTGTTCTTTAGAAATGCACGTATAACGACACAGGCGGAATTCGCTGGATAGCATGAATAAGAATAGAATAAGCGGTAACGTCCAAAACTATTCAAATAGGGGGTCAGTCTAAAGAATAAATCGAGCGTTATGGTTGAGGTTAATGCTATGTATTCTAATATTTTTATTCCACTTGTAAGAAGTAGTTCGAAAATACTGAATATTAATAAGCATCGATCGTCTAATAGATTAAATTCTGAAAGTAGAATTAATTCGATATGAATACAAATAGATATTGCTTGATGATATATTGGTAATAAAAATGTAAATAAATTATACGTAAAATAAGTAAACGACATTATAAAAAAGTATAATATCATAGACAATGTTGAATAATTTTAATTATATGTATTTCCAGATTTTTGTACGTTTAGTTATTTTAAAAATGCTGCTTGACAAAGCCTGTAATTTTACAGTGATTCTAGCTAAGCCAACCATCTATCGCATTATGAAAAATCTATTTTTTACATTTAAACTACAATAAATGTGTTTACAGTAAACATAAAAGTAAATAGAAACGAAGGGAAAATCTATTATGTATTGCCATATTAAATAACAAAGCCTTTCTCCATTTACGATTGCTGTATATTATAAAAGACATTCCCAGAAACAAGTTTCTACATCTTAAGTGGTACCTTTCGTCAACAAAAATAAATTCTAGTAACGTTTAACAATTAAATCGAGAACTACGATCTCACGTGTCATTTTGCACGACAGAAATTAAAAATTCCCTTACTTAAAAAATATCCGCTTTTTATCTGTACGTGTACGCGCAATTTGTGCCGAGAATTCCTGAAATAAAGTGATAAATCATTCCTGGCTATCGTGAACGAACGTGTCCGAAACGACGGGCAGTTCCTCGGGTTCGGACATAAAGCGGTTAAAATTTTGTTCGGTCTGAGGCTGGTCCGGCAACGACCAAGTTGCGTGGTACAGTTCCCACGTACCTTTTGCACCCCCTCCGTGCTCCGCAACATGGCCACCATCGGATACCATGCAAGCACACCAGCATCGCCGTCCATCGGCCTCGCACGAACGAGCCTCCAAACCGGAGGGTAGGAGAGACTTCGGCGTGGATGTAGAATCCAAAGAGAAGAGAAGCGAGAGTAGACAGACAGTGTGGGACAAAAGAGAAGGACGCCGAGCGAAGCTCTGTGAACCGAGAGTATGCGAAAGAAAGAGAAGCAGAAAGAAAAAAAAGGAGAGACAGAGACAAAGAGAATGAAAGAGAGAGAGAGAGAGAGAGTAAGAAAGATAGAGATAAAAGGGCTCTCTCCTACACGGTGGCGCTAAAATAAAATGACCGACGAGAGGAATGCCGAAGCTCTCTCCTCTGTGCCGCGGAATGGCCTCAAGTGCCTCAGGACGAGACGCGCCGTAGCGACCAAGCGGATCAGGAGTAGGAGATGGAGGAGAGAAGCGCTGAAATCGTACGTAGGTAAAAGAAGCCTTTCGGAAGAAAGAGTAGAAGAGACAGAGGAAGACGATGAGGTGCTGGAAGAACTGGGTACCGATGCTCGAGTCGAGCCAGGATAGTAGACATCGCGACGATCCTCTTTTCCCCTGTATTCTTTTCCTTTTTCCTTCCGACGTGTTCCGTTCCTTCAATCGTTCGTTTCTCATGCTTTCCCTTCTCATCACTTCTTCCTTCTGTCGCTTCTGTTTCTTCTTTTGCGTTCTTCCTCCTGTTCCATTATTCTCCTTTTACCGGCGATTTCCTTCTTCGCGAGGTATTTCGAGGACCAGATCGCGAGCCGATTGCGGCGAAGGAGCAGGAGAAAGAAGACGAAAGGAATGTTACTAGGTCCCAGGTCTGTGCGTCGGCAATTTGTTCTTACGTTAGTCATCGTCCGAAGGCTACGAGATGGTCCTCCCTGGTTTACATCGCGCGGACCAAGTCCATTATTCTTCGATGGTTGCTGTAATAGCCTGATATTTGTTTTCGCTACCCGTGACTCTAGACGCGAACAAATTCATAGGTATCCATAGAGTTTTCCAACGTCTGCTTGTTTGATGTTTGGACAGCATTTTCACTGGATTTGCTCACCAACTAGCGCACACGAACGTCGTGTCGCGTCTGCGAGTCTACTGTATCGGAAAACCGATCGAAATCCAAACAATCGTACGTCGAAAAAATCTTGTTAACGATGGATTCGTTGAAAGTTAGTTGTTTGGAGTTGTTGTTTGTAATGTCTGCGTCTAATCGAATTTGTTCACACGCGAAAAAATTTGTATACAGCGATGCTAGCATTTTTAAATTAACTTTTCTTCTGTTCGACTAGACACGAAATATGACCGAAAAATAATTTGCATATTTATTATTCTTATACATACGAAGTCTGCGAATTTTTATTTTATTTAAATAAAATAACAACAATTGTGTACAATTTTTATTTTAAGCCCATCGATAATTCTGTCATTTTCTATAATTATATTCCGCTTTCCTGCAGCACTATGCACAACGAACGTCTGCGCTGTATCTCCTGTCGCTTAGAATAGGATTATATTTTCAAGGCTTTTTGAACATTATTTTCTCTGTTAATGTATCTTCAAAGAGATGCTATAGAAATAATAAACCGAAAGTGCAAGTTTGTTTACTTACTTAATTTATTTATGCGCGATATCTGAAATGATCGAAGATGCGGTTTTAACATTGAAAATTTACATGGAATTTCGTATTGTAAAAATAATAAATTAAATATGAACTTTTTAATACTTTTCTTGGAAGGAGACACTAGTTTTATAATTCTAATTTAGATACACCTGAAAGTATTTCAATGAATTTATATAAAACTTTTTGTGTTAAGACTCCATTCAATCCGAAAGATTTCATTATGATATATTTGATAGTTCAGAATAACGATATTATCCATACATTCTTGTACGAAAGTATTAGAGCAACTATTATATTCGCTCCAAAATTAAAAATAATTACCGATAAATTGGCGTAATAATTCATTTAACTTCGTTCGCTATAAGATCAAGTTTACCATTATACAGGGTGGTTGGTAACTGGCGGTACAAGCGGAAAGGGGGTGATTCTACGCGAAAAAAGAAGTCGAAAATATAGAATAAAAATTTTTCGTTTGAGGCTTTGTTTTCGAGAAAATCGACTTTGAATTTTCGCTCGGTACGCGTGCACTTTATCACGTCTCGTTATAACGGATCTCACTGTAGATCGGTTTCTCGATGGGAAAATTTAAAAAAAAAATTTAAAAAAAATGTTTATTCTATATTTTCGACTTCTTTTTTCGCGTAGAATCACCCCCTTTCCGCTTGTACCACCAGTTACCAACCACCCTGTATATTTAGTTTGTTATTAATATATTTAATAGAAAATGCATACAATTCAAAATTCATAATCCATACTAAGTATCAAAATTTTATCAAACATAGAAGATGTTCTGTGCTTTTTGAGCAGGAGAATAGAAAATTCTTACAACTGCGTTTATGAGAAAAACATATAATCTGACGGGGAAAACAGAATCTTTCCAACGAACGATACCTCAATTATCAGGAATGACGATGAACGCGTCAAAATATAAAGCTCATTCATCGGACCTAAAGAGTAGCATCTTGTTTTAGGAACCTCAATTATTGTCGTTACAATATCTTTAGATCCTATTGTATAATGTACTAGCAATTACAAGAGTTATTTCGTCTCAATAAATTCCGATTACTTCGGTAAACGTTCTCGTTAACGTTATTACCTCATCTTTACGATGTACACGCTGTTGCGCCAACTATAAAATCTTCTCACCCTTGTAATTCTCAGCTTCAAGGAACTTGTTACTGCTATTGCCATACTTTTACGATCGATGTACCCTACCGATAAATGCGAGATTTTCTTCTGTGCGAAATTGCTGCGCCTCGTTCGCGATTTTTCTTCCTTCCTGTAATATCACAGTGTATTTTTCTCTATACGTTGTAACTACGTCATTAATATCCAATGTACATACGTATACACATTTTTCTGAATCCTTATCGGCGAACACATAGTAACGAGGAAACGACTATAGAAAATCCGAGAATAAGCACTACCTCGTTCCACCTATTATATCTTCGTTAGAAAGAAATTTATTATCTTTTGTCGCGGCATATTAATCCATTGACATACTAGCTTTTTCACACTAAACGTTCCTGCGTGCACGTACCGTGGGAGACGAAAGTATTCGTACAATTGGAACGTAAAGATAGAAAGAGAAATATTTCTTATATTATTAAATATATTTAAATATATCTATGTATATGTATAGTGAAGCTGAATATTGTATAGTGAAGCTTACAGTAATAAATGCACGAACAAACGATAACGCAATTATTTCATAACTTACAAAAGTAAACAACATTCACGTAATACTTTGTTTACAACATAATTATTACAACACATAATTATACGTTCATCGAGACAAAAGTATTCATACGGTATTGTTAATTAGCATCCATGAGTTTTTTTTTTTGATAAATATCTGTCTTTTAGACAGTTTATTCGCCATGAATAATACGAGTACCTATAGAGTTACATCGTAATGTAATTTCAGATAAATATTATTGCTAGGACATTAAATACAGCAATCAAAGGAAAACGTTCAGATATTTAGAAAAATGTGAAACCTTTGCTGGAACATTCTATTTGATTACATTTACTGTGCAATCATCATCTGATCATCATTTATTCCGTACAAAAGTTGCTTTATCGCTATAAGATTGAATACTTTAAAAACCTACAAATACAACGTGGAAAAATTCATTACTGAATTTACCACTAAATATTTTTAATTACAAGATTTATTAAATTCATCAGTATAACGATATAAAACGAAGGTTACAGGTGGAGAACATGATAAGTCATATTTGTCGTCTTTAATAGAAAAGCAATTTAAAACTCTAATATGTTGTTAACCTCCTAAGCATTAAGAAATATTAATAGAATCAATTATGCAGTTTTATATATTAATGTAGAATATCAAATCAGTTCAATTAATATACCAACTAAACTAATGTTATTCCTTTTTCAAAGGAAACAAAACATTATACATTTGTTGCCTATATCCGAAAGATTTATATCTTCAACTCGCTCAGACTATTCCCTTTTTCAACTGTTTCATGTTGAAATATTTTTTTTTTAGTCACCGCATATATAATAGAAGGAAAAAAAATTAACGAGAACAAATCTATTGTATTTTCTCCATGCGGTCTTTAAATACTAATTCCACAAAAAGATTACCAGGAATTTTTTGTAAAATTTCGCCACGAACATTTTGTACGACTCAGCACAATAATCTGAACGAGGCTATAAATTTGTTTCTTAGGCTAGTAAGGTCTGCTTTAATCTCGGATGTTTTTGTTTTGCAGAAACGGTGACGATGTTGGCGAGACAGTCGGAGAACAAAACCTTAACCTTGTTCGATCAAGTGTATCGCACGATGGCGGTGTTGAGCAGGCCCTCGATAAAAGCGTTGTACCAGGCGATGGTCGATTACGTGTCACCGAGTAACACGCCGGACACCTTGCAGCAACCGCTGACCCGCGATATGCTTCAGGAACGGTTCATCGAATTCTTCACCAAACTGTTCCCCATCGCGTATCACAACGCGGTGAATCCTCACCAATACGAGCAAGATTTCACAGAAAAATTCAAGACCTGTCTGTATGAGACTATGGATGAAATTCAACCGTTCGGAGACATACCGAAACAGGTGGCGAAATCGGTGAGCAAAAGCTTGGAAGCGACGCGGGTGCTCGTGCAGGCGTTGACTCTTGGCAAAACGGTCTTGGATAGAACCGACAGCGTGCTGTTTTCCGGTACCAGTCCTCAGCAGGAAGCCTGCTACGGTGCACTGCTCAGGATGACCTATTGTCCCAGGTGCCAGAGCATTGGTCCCTCTGTCAGGCCCTGCAGCGGATTCTGCACTAATGTCATGAGGTAAGCACCGTGTTTCCAACTCTGGTAATTATCTAAGCCTCATAGGTCGGCCTATTCACCGCGGCCTTTGTTAATTTTCAATCGCATTAGTCATTGTCACGTAGCTGCGGCCCTGTGGGAATCGTTTCAATGTGTACGACTTTAAAAACTCAGGACGCCTATGGTGGCGAGAATTGCGTCGGATGACCGTGAATTTCTGGAGCAATACGAATGTTTCGCGCATTATTTTCTGTTCTCACAACGGGTACATAGCGAGTACACAAACGTAAAAAAAAGAAACACATATATGAGCGATTTTTGTACATAAATAGAAGACTTTGCTTTATCTATTTACCTTTGATCTCAAAGTGTTACCAAAAATGACTCTTTTTTGATTCTAGAAATGACTTATTTTCGTAATACATATTAAATTCAATTAAATTGTTTTTCTCTTACATTCACCTTTCGTCACAGATAACACTATCAGTTTATGTACATTTTATGCAAAAATTTAAAGAAGTTTAAGTTATGAATTAGATTTTAAGAAGAAATATAAAACTGGAAAGCCATATTATTATTCTTTCTTCTATAGTCTATAAAATTCAATTTTATATAAAAAGTATTTTGAAATTTTATCAGCGCTCTAGTGACACACGACTACTATCCTGATTCTACTAATAAAATTTAAAACGAGTTTGAAAATATATACAGATAATGCATAGAAGTTCTAAGATATTTATTGCGCGCACTTCGCGTAGATCATCAAACTATATCTAATATTAGAACAGTCAGTTATTCATTATGCTAGTAAGCTTCAGTCCTTGGCATTAATCATATGTTTAAAAGCACTGTTCGCGCTGAATATCAAGTTTTTACCAAGTGTATATTTGCAACAAGTATCTTGTAATTTTTAAATATTTCTTCCGAATTCATTTCAAATTTTTCCAATGTAATTTTTCCTGTGGTCAGTGTTCGAATATTTTCATAAGTCATTGTACATATATAGACGTAACATTACCTATGAAACAACTTGATATATACGTAATTATCGTTTTCGAAGTTGTAGTTCAAACACGACTATTTTTCAAATTCTAAATTAGGTGAAACGCTTGCTGTTGCAATTTCGAATTGTGTTGTTACAATAATATAAATGTTGACAAACGCTTGATGCAACGTAAACATCAGTTGAACATGTTGATTCTAATCTGCCTACACTCGATTAATAATTACTGAAATTTCGCGTAATCGTCGTGGGATCGCGTTTAACAAGTCAAACTATCTAAACTCGGAAATGAACTCTGCTATTCACGGCGAAATCCATTCAAAGTTTATTCAAGCGTGGAATAAAATGTCTCCTGCACGTTTAATTTGTTGCATAAAATGATCGTACATGTAACATATCCGGAGTTTTACGAAATCGTGCAAAGCTCGGGAGCTTCGAAGCAGCTTAATAAGAACTTTTTAAATCTGAGATGGCGAAGCTCTAATTTGTATATGAAATATCTGGACGATGTTTAGAGACTCTTTATTTTGTTTTAAAGATTTTCTTATCTGCTATTTAATGTTATAAAATTTTACGCTTGTTACAAAAAAAAAAAATTATTGCGGAAAAGTATTGGCGGATGAATTGCTTATTTAGTTATATTTTAATATCTTAATCTATTTTCAATTAATTAATAAGTATGCCATACTCTTCTTTATCAAAGTTTGAAGTTTAAAGTTTTATTTACTGGTGTTGATTCTTTCGTTTTATGACAATTTACCTAGGATTAGGATTATAATAAGAATTAGAATGTTTAAAAACGTGATTTTCTTAATATTTTTGTAATTATGTAATTTTTCTGTTTATTATCTTAGTACCGTTATTTTATTTTACTTAACTCTACTAACCATTTGTGATACAGATTTTTATTAAATTCGCGAATGAAGATTTATGGAAAAAATGACTCTCTTAGACATAATTTAGACATAATTTAGACAAAAATAGACTCCTTCTTTTACGCGTTTCTTTTAACCTTAACGACTCATTCTATATTCCACGTTGACATCGGTTACTTTCGCTTTCTTTTATCACCTTTGATGAGCTGTTTCCTTGTGTATGGACTGATATTTGTAGAAATACCTTGAGTTATCTGGCCAATATAACTTCAAGGTTAATTTTAAGTTCTCGCGCTTTACACTTTTGTGCATTTTAGTTGTACATTTCCTTACACGTATTCGTAGAACGAATATATGCAACACTGAAACCTTTAACTTTGTTTAAACAACGAAATAAAAATTTTGACGTTCAAAGCAATTCATCTCGCGATATTTCACAGCGTTCGATTAGATATTAAACGTGAAATATTCGGTATCTAAATTTATCGAGTTGAGGTTCAATTTGTTTTTGCAAAATCGTAGTTTCCGTAGATATTTATAATCTCGTTGTATTTTATAAAATATTTCATCGTGGTAATTTATTCCATTGTAAACAGATGTTAAATCGTAACATATATTTGCCTAGTTTTCTTGTTTATATAAGAAATATAAAAACAGGACGAATCTATATAATTCAATAAAAAATGTTTTATTTAGAATCTTTTTATTCGAGCTTATAAAATTCAAAGTAGTATATTTAAATAAATTATAGCAATAAAAATACGCAAAATAATTCATTATACTTTAATTTAATTTATAGATTAATTTACAAATTTTATTAATTATTTTTATTATAATTACAAATTTTATATTATTATTTATTAATTATATTTATTTTATTATTAATTTATTTATATAAATCAATTTAATTTAATTTGTAATTTAATCATCATTAATACAAATATATTGTAAGTAAACAAGAAAACGAGTATAAAATATCTGAAAAATAGTACCAGACCGATAAATAGATAAGCTAGAAATTTTTGCTATACAAAGAAGAGGAAATAAATTTGTTTAAAATCGTAAGATGTTAATTGTAAATAAAGGTAATTAGTTTGATCGATCAGCTTCCGGATTACTGGGATCATGGTGATTCTTTTGCCATCCACGTCTGACGAAACCACTGAAATCGCTCACTCGAGATCTAAATATACACAGGTCACGTGGGTGTGAATCAAAATGCGTTTTGAAATTGTGTCGAAGATGATTTCATTGTGTCCCTTTCCGATTTGGGAAATTGCGTTATGGCTAATTTTCATACTAATTTTCCTATTTCCCGATTTTATGAAATTCATCGATGGAGTAGCCTGTTTTTAATATGAGAACATATCTAAATTCGAAATAAATGTTAATTATGGTAACAAAAGTTGCGAAATATGTAATGTTCTACGTACGCTCGAACATCGAAGGCAAAGTATTTTTAATTTTAATTTTTAAAACGTAAGAATTTGTACAAATGTCAGCGGTCTACTAATAAATGACAACTGTTTCGTGAATTCGTAAATCATTCGAGTATGTACATTTGATTAGCTTAAAATAAAAAGCCTCATTTTCCTCGTTGAATACAGGCAAACGATGACCATGATGATGATAAGAAATGATTTGTACTATTAAACAAGATGTCACAGCGTTCTTGAAGTAATATTTCTCTGTGACATATTGGTATAACTAGATGCAGACATGCGGAAACTTGTAATTGCTTTACTTGGAACTTTGAAGAGTAGTTGGTTATGCAAGCAAACACACTTTTCAAAGAAAGGTATGCTTGACTATATTCATCCGAGTACAATACTTTTTCTCAAAGTTTTACTTATGTCTATCGCATACTTCCGAAAACTAGTATCATTGTGTAATATTCTGCACATAAGTATATAAAATTCTAGTTTACAAAATTATAGTTAGTAATGTTTATTGCCTTAATTTCTTATAATTGGAATGTTGCTTGATTATATGAAAAAAGATGCGATTTTTTTCCGTGTATTGATGCAATTGATTTTAATTTGAAATCTGGGGGCCACGATAAATAAATGTTTAATGTCAGGAGAATAATATGCTAATAAACTACAATGAAACATTAATAACTAAATGAAATGCAAGATTTGAAGAAACATAAATACGTGATATATAGGAAATTTTTCATATATGAAAATAATTAACGAATTATTGTTAATAAATTGTACCGGCGATTTTTATTTCTCTATCAGTTTGTGCCGTCAGATTTTATATACAATTGTATACTTGATCGGTTGTTCCGTTAAAGTAATATTCTAAGTAATAACTATCGATAACATCATTACATAACATTTGTTTGTACAAATAATCGTTCCAGATTATTTATATTCTTATAAATGATAGAAACTCTACGTACTTATCTTTTTCACCATTGGTGATATTTCATGTTTATAAGCAATACATATCGCACTTATTTTTCTTCATCACAGATATCTATCTTACATGGTAGATTAATCGATAGATAAATGTAAGTAAATGGAAAAAAGAAAAAATAACCGTAACGCGAATAGAGTAAGATATTAGCTCTGTTAATACGTAAAATTGCGGTACATTGCGGTCTGCTCATTATATGTTGAGAAGAAAACCCAAACTATTCCTAAAACTCAACAATATTTTTCAAATGTCGAGTTAAAAAAATTACAAGATATTTACTGCGAGTATATATTTTACAGAGATGACAAAATATTTACACAATAATTATCCATTATATTAATAAGCCTTAATAATCAGCGTGAACATCTTTAATACGCGGTTATTACACGTTGACCCATACATAAGATGACTGTCCGTGTCTTGTACTAATTTTTTACTAAATATATGTTCGTAGCAGTAAACAGCTATACATTTTCAAATTACTTTTGAATATTAATATAATCGTGACAATCGTGTCTCATTTGGTGTTACTGAAATTTGAGAATCTTTTATGTAACACACACTACACATATTACATTCATATAAAAGCTTTTTATCATAAATATTCAAATAAGTACTTTCATGACCGGCCGTATATTATTGTTAAACGTAAAGAGTGACGAGAAGAGTCGTAGGAAAAAGTCGACAAATAAAATATCGTTCTCAGAGGGAACGAAACGAAAATCGGAGCTGAAAATATATAATCTGATTGCAGAGGTTGTCTGACAGAGCCAGCATCTGAACTGGACCTCGCATGGTCCGGGTACGTGGAAACGGTGGAGAGGCTCGTTGTAGCGGTCGACGGTCGTATGGATCCGTTGGGTCTGAATGCCGAGAGGGCTGTCAGACAATTGGACACCCGCATTTCGGACGCCATTATGCACGCGATGGAGAACGGACCTGCACTCGAGGAGAAGGTGAGTATCCGCCAAAAGAACTCAAACACTTGTATAATCTTCATCCAATATACAGGGTGAATCTTCTCTCTCGGGCGTATAATGAATGTACGTTTGCATCATCCTTATCCTTGACGTTATATTCCTCTTTTTAAATTCGTATGTGTATCGCTGACTTTATTTTAATATTTTGTCATCATTACCTTCTGTCTTATAATTTATTATACAGCCAGCTATTTAGTCAGTGAGTCAGACAGAAAATATGAACAAATTATATATATTTTATAATTATTCATTTCTAGTCTAAAGGATTGAAATTAATCTTAGAATTCGAACTAAACTAGAAAAGTAGTAGAAGTGCATTTTTCTGAAGAATTGAAATTAATATTAACCTCTAAACTGTTTTAAAAATATGGTACCGTATCATTTTTCTTAAAACCAATATCCGAGTAAATACAGTGAACGATAAGATCCATATCAATCCAAAGAATTTTGTGAATTATTTCCAATCGATTTATCAACGCATGAGTAGTTGTATCGCACAATATCTTAACGTGCGAAAGTACGTATACAGATTTCTTTGTTAAACTTTAACTTTACCTACAGGTATCGTATCAAAGATTTTGTCCATTGTACCATTTTTTTCTCAAGCCCTTCAACACAGACTATCTTTGTTGAATCAGAATTATAATTCGTGCCACTTATCTATGCATATCGGCTGATATTATAAGGCAAAGTGTTGAAGGAGATTGATTCAATGCACGATAGTACAGGTACGACGTGTTTGACGAATTGTTTACCGGGAAATTTGTTATTATTTGTATCGTAGTTTGCAAACGTTCGTTCAGTCATGCTGATAAATTATCATTTTGAAGATAGCGATCTTTGGTTCTTGATACTCTATTATTACGAGAGTTTCCGTGTGCGATCACGTTTAGTTGATAACCGTTGTAACAATCACGCCGATCGATAGAACATTCACCTTTTACAAACCGTTTCTACGTACGGGAAAGCCATAAAACAAATAAGTACTTACGCGTTTTCGATATCTTCCTCTTGTCACTTTGTAGCTAGAGCTAATTGCTTAATTATGACGATATAACTAGGTCCGATAGAACGCGTGAACAAAAAATATTTATATCAAAAGTAAACGGAGGCGAATGGTGTAATTTATCAAATACTTTGAACGTTTTGCTTTGTTGGATAGTATTGGGTTGGCAGCTAAGTGATTGCGGATTTTGCCAATAGATGATATTGCCAACCGAATATATTGAAAGGAAGCATATTTTTTAAACTTTTACAAAAAGTTTCTTGTATTATAATTTACCACGTGATATTCAAAAGTTTATGCGACAGATGTTCTCCCTATCAGCTTAAGAAATTATATATTAATAATAATATAATTTCCTTATCTATTACGTAATGGAAATATGCGCGCAATATTATCTTTCAGTAATTCGAGTGCCTAAAACCTATTTGTAAAGTTTAAAGGAAAAATGACAAAATATAGAAAAATCTGTTATACTTCTTTTCATTTTAAACGAAAAATCGACTATTTCTCTGTATTTTATTTTACGTGCCAGAGCAATCAGACTGAATGAAAAATACGTTTTTGAAATAGAAAGATCTTTCCGTAAGATCATGCCTTTTAATCAGAAAGTGTAACGATATTCACGAACATTCATATTTATTTTCTACGTCGATTCGACATATTTTTAATCGTTGTAATAGTACAAGAAAAATGAAATTCTGTAAAACCACGCAGCGGTAAACTGGAGAAATTTTTCGGGCTTACTTGGTAAAATAAACGAATGGTCCCCGCTCGTGGGGACCATTCCAGACGATTTCTCGAGCACCGGCGCAGACATTCTTTCGATTCTTTTGATCGTTTTGTCAGTCCCCGATTCGAATCGCTACGGTGGCACGGCGTCTACCTGCGTGCAGACATGTGCGTGCTATATTTTTGTTTTCATTGTTATTGATATTAGCGCCGGCAGGCGAAGGAACGCGAGGAACGAGCATTATATGCTCACCGTGCCGTCATTGTATGCATTTCCATAAATTTGCTTTTTATTTAGGAGAGAAACGGACGGAACCAATTTGCGGCCTCCATATATATCAAATCTGTCGCGGATTAGGGGCTGTTCATATAAATGATCGCGAGAACTTTCAGGAAACTACACTCTCGCTCGTTTAATTTCGAATTTAGGAACAGACCAACCGATCTACGCATATACTTGCATTATGTGTATGCGTGTCGCAGGCCGAACTTTCCAAAGGATGCGTTTCGAACGGTCATTATTGTTGACTCACGCGGTACTTACCCTATAATTTATGCGAATTTTCGAGTTCGTGTTGTTCGTTTTAAAGGAATTCCACCGTTTGCGAAATTCTATACAAAAGGGCATTCGGCTTTAGAAAGTATTTGTTCCGGCAAGTGCATTTAAAACGTTTTTTCTTCTTTTTATCATTATTTATTCCCCTTACTGGAACAAACCTCTATTAGCGTGCAAAAGATTGCTGTAAAATACATAAAAAGCGCTATAAAAAATGAACGAAATAAAAGAAATAAAAGATACAGAAAATAAAACATAAGAGAGATGTACACATTTGTTTCACGAGGTTTTGTAAATGTGAATACGCTGATATCAATTTTAATGTTAATTTCTGCGAATATGCGCTGATGTATAAAAGCGTTGGTACGAACGACAACTTGTTTTATAAAATTTTATGCATATTTATATAAAATATCTTTTATTTAATTTCTTTATATAATATACATAAAATGAATAAAGTATATGTATATATTGAGGAGACGGTACATTTGATAAAATTATTTTGCAACTTTCCATGTACTTGTGGATAATGAATATATTAATAATTTTAGGTCCATTTTTTGGGTAGTTATTTTATAGAAGATCCATTAAAATCGTTTTGATATTTCAAATTGTTTTTATTTTTCAAGTGTTTGCCATTAAAAGTTGTACAGTGGCATGTGCGATCTTTTAACACATTGCAGAAAGCTTTTAGATATTTTTGAAAAAATAATACAGATATAACTGAAATAACTATATTTCGATATTTCATCTTATTATATATAATTATTGCATTAATATAAAAATCTTGTTTTACATTAAGAGCATTTATAAAAAAGTAGGATAAGTAGACAATACAAAGAAAATATTTAAACGTCGAGCTGTTAAATTATTCAAACAAACGGTAGATTTATACTGCATTCAATTATCTGACTTATGGAAAACTGTTAACAAAACTCTATAAATTCGCAAAAGCCGTTATTTTTATTTTATATTACATACGTGCCAATATCATGTATGAATAAAAAGTCAATACAGAACGTGATTAAAATTAAATCAATGATCGAAACGATGTTTAAACCGATATCGTTCTCGATGTCGTGATGCTCTTTTTACGGAAATAAATGCGATCTAAATTTAAGAAATCCCGATAAAAGTTGATATGCGCAACTAGGGAGTGGCATGTTATCGTGTAAGAAACGTAAGGAAAAGCTGATTAAAATGTCCTAGTTCGTAAGGTATCACGTAAGGGAAAGCAGTCCGTCGTGAACGCTCGTTTGGACATATTCAACGAGCGTGCAACGTGCGACATGCAACGCTAGTTTGCGCTTGATATGCCGTTCGATGACTTTACATGTTACTAGACCATATTTTGCCAAGATTTAGTGATGTCTTGGAAGCCTGAACCCGTCAACTGGTCAAATGTCTTACTCGATGAAATGTGTTTTTAAATCGACACAGTGTCCAGAAAATAAAATTTTACGCTAGTAAAAATAAAAGAAAAAGAGCATTGAAATATTTTTTATTAAAAATAACGATTAATGTCACATCATTACCATCAGACTTTCTCTTTTTTGATACTTTTAAAATACAGGATGTCCTGAAAGGCAGTTCCATTACTTTAATTGGTTTTCATTCTCACATGATACAACTTTGATAGAATCATTCGTTATTTAGTTGTTGCAAATAGAGAGACACGTAGGAAATTTGCCATGGAACACTGTACAACTGAAGAATATACATTGTTTCATGAGAATTTGGATTTTACTTACAGTATCTATAAGTATGAATTTTATCATTATCGTAGGATGAAAATTGGAATAGTGTACTATAAATTAAACAAATTAATTACCAAAGCTAGAAGTAATATATTTTACTAATTATTACATATACGATTGAATGTGTCTATTATCTGACTTTTAAAAATTAATTTAATTGTGTCATAATATTCTATTATTAAATTATTACGGATAAAATCATTGCAGGTTGATTTATATTCATAATTAAATTCCTAATCTACAATTAAATTATATTGTATTAAAAGTAAGAAACTGCCCAATACTTTTAAAATATGTATATTTATCGTAGATTTAACAGAAGAAAGTTATTAATTAAATGCGAAACTAAAATTATATGACTAGCCATAAAATAATTAAGTGTTTGACTGAGAATTCCCGCCCGCTTGATACTTGGTAGATAGACCACATTCTGGTCATCTTCGGTCGGTCTGGCTGAATTGGAATTGCGTCTAATTGATTTGTATGTTTTTCTTTAAATAGCGATAGAAACTCATTAACTTAATTTCCTTAACTCCGTTAAATTAATTCTGCCAAGCGATAAGGTCGAGTCGAACTTTATGTAACTTTCGAGAAACTTGCTTTCAGGTTATCTTAATGTCCGAAACCGGTGACATCAATTGCCCGCCCAGGTCGTCGAATGACAGTGCCACTAATTTCTTCTTTTCTCTGTTTTTCTCTTTTTGAGTTTTTTAATGGTTGAGAATTGCTCCGATAAATCAATTGACAGAGAATATTCGTTAAAAAATTAATAACATTTTTCTGATGAACTATAATAATGTCATGTAAAATGCACTTTAAAAAGGTCAAATTCGTGACTTAAAGAAAGGAGATCGTCTTTTTATGTTTAATATATAAACTCTAATAAATAACGTATTAGGTATAAATTCTACATGTGAAAACAAGGGGAAAAATTCACAGACATGAATTCGTAAAACAAATGCCCGAAATATCTTCCACGAAATTCAATGCACGCATATACATGTTTCGCTATATACTGTCGAACTCGTTCAAAAATATCGGACAGCATTTTTATAATAATATATGTATATATTGCATTATTATAATATGTATATATACATATATATTATTTTGGTATACATGATACAAGTCCAGACTTTAATGCTTTATGAAATTCTAACTCGATAAAGTCGCGTTTCGGGACATAATATACGGACATGTATTTCTATGAACTCTTTTTGTTGTTTTGACACATAGAATTTCTACCAAATTTTTTCCCAAGCTTGTTGATGCATTGTATATATAAAAGCACCGACAACCCTTGGTTTGTTTTAAAAATTATTAAAAAACAAACCATGCTAACAGCTTTTACGATACTTCGTAGTTTGATTTTTCATATTGTGCCAGTTGACGTTATCTATTTTCAAAATATTCCAAACGTGGTATGATCGTTTATACAGAAATATAAATATAAACGTGAATAAATGATCATCGGACTACGGATATTTAAGTATTTATAAGAAATATCAATGTGCATAAATGTACAACATAAAACACATACAATATGCAAAAATGTACAAAATATTCAGAGTAAACCATATGGCGATATCCAATAAAAGTAAGAATTGTTTTTCTTGAAGAATTGATCTGATCAAAATGTATATCTGTATAATAAAACGGCCACGTAGTCAAAAGTTTAGAAAATCGCCTCATTGTCTCCATAGCTAAGGATACTGGAAACTTTGAACCATTGTATCATTAATTCTCATGTTTCTTTCGTATTGTGAAAAATTCTTATCAGGCATTATCCTACTGGTTGCCTTGTACCTATTTCCATTCTATTTGTTTAGCAGCGTTTATAAAAATATAAATTTCCATAAAAATCCGCAATTCAGTGATAACGTGCTAATTAATTAGAACGTATATTTTCGTTTCAGAGTGTATTAATATGTATACATAATCGAGGAATATGACTTATGAATCATTGCCACTGATTAAAAATGTCTACGATTATTGACAGTAGAAACAGATAATTGCAGAAAATAAAATAATCGTTACTGGTGCAGATAAGACAAGTTGAAAATAAGTTGAATACTAATGTGATTATGGAAGTATGTAACGCTGTATGCCTTGTTTGATATTTCACGTGCAAAGTTTTAAATAGATTCATTGAGAACAGCATTTAAAGAATAACATGCATTAAATATTTTCTATACGATTCATATCGTTACTAATATCTTTATCTGCTGTTACAACTTGCAACATAAATTTTCACAACTTGGAATGTTTGTGTGATTACATTGTGCTTACTTATGCAACATTAAAATCTAAAAATATCGTATTTATTCACAGTTAATCCGTTATCCGTTGTTTCCCAAGACTGTGTTTCATCTTTTTGGCAATTTTCTAATTCACTTCTCGAAAGATTGTTAAGATCTGGTCGCAAAATATTCGGTTGCTGTTGTCAGGTTTTTCGTTACGTTAAATTTTTTATTTTTTATAGAACTTTGTAGCGATTTAAATAAATGAAAATTTGTTCACGCTAAATTTAGAGGATAGAGTGAATGACATAGTAATTGTTAATTATACTCTCTCATGTTATTTAATGTTATTTGCTGCGTACGACCGAACATTGACGCAATGAAATGTTATACTTTTCCGAGTCATTGTCATCGATAATTTATGTGTCGATGTTATTAGTAATCTTTCCAATTGCTAATTACAAGCTCTGACAGCTGCCATATGATTTTACTTTAGAAATTCGAGATAGATACACACATTACTTATAGAATTACTTAATAAGAGAATAATCACTTCATAAAACGGTGGAAAACATAGTTGATGATATTATAACAATTTTAACAAGTTTTAGGAATTAGTATTTTTGCATTAGTTACATACTATTTCGTTAATTTAACAATTACGCTACTTCACAAGCATCTCCGAGTGTTTTATTCAAAATTACATAAGTTGTATCACATATATTAAAACTTCCACGTTTCTGCAAGATCTGTGCCAACTATTTTGTAATATTTAATTTATACACAAACCACTTACCTACTAATATCTCGTCGAAAGCATGTAGTGTATTTTACACAAGCTGTTTTGAAAGTAAATGTTACTTGGCTTCGAAATTATGTCATTAGTCTGTAAGCTACTTCTGTGAAAGTATCTTCGATAGCACATTTTCATAATTCAAAAATAAAGATGGAAGGTATAACTGAATTTCAAATTTTCATCTCGTATGAAATATATTAATCGTTTGAAATCACTAATGATTTATCAATCAGAATTTTCTATTATATTACGTTATATAAGACGATGATGCAAAATACAATATAACAAAAGGTAGCAAAAATTGTGTACATAGGTTGTAAAAAAATAATGGATTAACGATTATGTGTTAATATTATAATCTCCTGGTCCAAAGATCATGGAGAAAATTTGAATTAATTGATTATGGTGAATTAGGTACGAGATTTATGCCAAAGTTTACATCTGTAGATATTATTAACTTTTTACTTAGAATTATATACATCATAAGTTATAATAATTCATAACCATATAATAATAATTAATGATACCAATATCGAGATCGGTTGAAATAGTTATCAAGATAAGAGTAAAGAATTTAATTTAATTAAAAATAATTGGTCACAGAAGAAAATATGATAAGTAGATATTTTTTGATGTTCTGATTTTAATGTCACTTTATAACTGAAAAGGAATATTGTGGTATAAAATAACTGAAAATAGTTAGGTCCAAAAATATACATAGCTAATGAAGTATTTCGCTTAGAATTAAAAACCAAAGGTGTAACTTTTAAGATAAACGATATTTTAATATCTTTGATAATCAAATATTATGATAAGTAATATTTTTAAAATTCCGAAGAGAGTAGAAAAATACTAAATTTTTAATATTACTCCCTTGTAAAAAATCGAGAAATATATTCTTTAAAAAAAAATATATTCTATTGTTTTGAAGAGTTAATATCGAATGTACGAGCTCTTTATAATATAATTATAAAACTTCAAATGATAATAATTTTATAATGATTATTCTGGTTCATCTAGTTTTTCGTAACTGTACTAATATTTATGAATGAAAATACACATTCGTGTAAGTAAAACACAAAGGAAAGATGTTTTACGAATAAGCGTTTGATTTGTACGATAAGAATATATCAAGGATATAGTATATTTCAATTTAAAAAATGAAGGCAATTTTGGTAATCAAGAGATATGGGTAAGAAACAGAGACAACTTACTCGAACGTTTGTCGTGCTTGACACGGAAGAAAAGAAAGGCCGTGAGGCATGTTCGACGCGTATAACATTTCTGAAATTCTTTAACAGTGTAGTTTCGTTTGAACAGGAATGTCGTATGTTACACATATAGTCTGAAGGCGTGTGAAACGTATCACATGATAGTTGTACGTAATACACCACCTGGTTATTTGTCGCATCGTTATTTCCTTTCATATCCTTTGTTACGTAGCTTATACGTAAGTACACTGTACATTTATCGTATATATGGAATAGATTAATTGCAGCAGGAACCAAGTAAGTAAGTAATTTCATTTCGAAAGTGGAAAGAATCATTCGTATAAAATTATTATGGCGAGAATTTACAAAGGGCACGAGAGCTGTGATATTAAATAATACATACACGTAATTAGAATGAATATACAACGAAAATGTTAGAATTTACTTCATTTAATGCTTCATGAAATATTTGAAGATCGCAGGAGAAAATGATAAATGCATTGTAGGGTCACTCCGCTACCAAAGGTTCACGGCGTGCCGACACCTATGCAGTAGCTTCGCTATTGTTCTGTGTGTATGGTTGCAGATAATTTACTAGAAATGCGCCATACAACATTTGCAGGTAATGATGAAGCTATTGCGTAGTAATGATAATGTCGCGATCACATCGGGGTTACCAGTTGTAGAGCTGCAAACATGCGATGGAGAAGACTGGAGATAAAAGAAGAGGGCGAATGTCTCACTGATGAGTCTTATATTTTTCTACGTACATTTTCTCTGATTTTTGTATTTCAGTGTGTCGATGTAACTAAGAAGTGTTTCAATATGGCATGGTTGAAAATGAAAAGAATCGTTTAGGACCAAAGATGATGTTTTTAAAAATAGTTTATAGATTGAGAAAATTTAGTGAAAAAGCTAATCACAAGCAACATTTTGATATTATGGCACGCAATATTCTTAAACTTATTGAGAGAACGTAAAAACCAAAGAAAGATAATTTTAGTAACGCGAAATTGATTGTCAACATACGGAATTTAAAAATTGTTCTCTTGTAAAGAGTGGAAAATGTGACTTATCGCGTTTTCCCTTTGCACTCTTCTTGTATGCAAGAGAAGTTTGTTTTTATTTCAAGTAGAAAACTGCAAACTAAAATCTAATCTTTTCGCTA
This sequence comes from Bombus vancouverensis nearcticus, assembly GCF_051014615.1. Lineage (NCBI taxonomy): Eukaryota > Metazoa > Arthropoda > Insecta > Hymenoptera > Apidae > Bombus > Bombus vancouverensis. The sequence continues at coordinate 8,436,906 of NC_134913.1, read as the reverse complement.
TAAAGATATATATATATATATATATACACACACATATACATATGTGTTGTACATTTATGCACGCTCCCAAATATCGGGCAATTATTTGTTCAAACCGTACATGTATATCTTCTATTATTTCTATTTCCATCTTTATGTGCTATACGATAATTAATTATATACAGCATGTATAAATGTTCATGATTTATTTTTTCCGTATTATTAAAAACGCTTATAGCTCTGAGGATATCGCAGCAAAAGGGTTAACCTTTGCTATAAATTTCTGGGTGCTAGTGAGATAATAAAATGAAATAAAATGAAATAAAATGAAATAAAATAAAATAAAGTAAAGTAAAATAAAATGAAATAAAATAAAACAAATAAAAAATAATAAAACTGAAGGAAATAAAATAAAACAGTAGAATAATGAATACGTCACTTCAAACTCAGCTGATATTATCAAAGCCTAACTTGATACTACAAAATTGGTTGTCACTTTTTCAAATTCACAACCAGATTATATTGCCCATACTTGTTATACTTATTACTTTAATCACTCTGCCTCTATTACGAGATTATCCTGTTCAGAAATAAAAACATAAATCAATAGCAGCTCGTTTCTGGGTTGTATTTCTTGCTTCTGCAATATTATATTTTGTTAAATACGAATCTTGCGTTCATAAATCCCATTTGTCCGTACTGAAATTTGTTAAATTCATATCTCATTCGTTCCATCGAAACCAATTCCCATGAAAATATTTAAACCAATAATTTAATAAATTCCTATAATATCGTAGATATTCTGCAAAATGCTCACATCGTTGTTTCAGTTTGAAATTTTGATGAATAAAGGTGAAGGAAGTTCACAAATTTATAAATTTTTAACAAGATTAAAAGATTCATATTTCTGACAAGGTTAAACAATATATTACAAATTTTACATACGATTAGAAAAATTGGAATTAGTAGTTTACAGATTCTAAAGCGTTTTAATGACCAGTTTATTATTTACTTCAATATCAATAGCTCTTAACAGCTTCTTTTTTTTTTTGCAAAAAATGCATATTTTGCATTTAAAAAAAAGGTACATATAACTTATGCAACATCAGTATACATATAATACAATATACATATATAACCGATCTATATAATTTAGTAATATATAATTTCCTGATATTCGAATGAAGTAAATTTTTTAACAATCTTGTTTTCTATTAATGCACATAGAAATTATTAAAATTCCACATTTTCACATAAAAATGATCATGAACTTGTATACATTTATTCATATTAATGCTTTAATCCCAAATAATCTTTTACTTTGAAGTATAGTTCTTAAATCTATACAAGTTAACTGTTAAGAAAAAGTCTAAGACAATAACAACTTATCTGGTTATGTACTTTTTTAGTCTATACAAATGTATTGTTGAAATAAACTTCTCGCGAGGTCTAAATGGCTTAATCGAAAGAAAAAGGAACAGAAGAAATTTTTGGAGCAACTGTGATCTTTGAGTATCTTTTTCAAGGTTTGTTCGTATCGTCTGATTTTGTTGAACACAGACGAGGAAAAGCGACGAATAGAGCGATCTTATCTCGGGTTCTTCGCATTTTCACGATAGAATGTATCAGGCGCATCGGTCGTTAGACGCGTCGATCAATCCTGTGCATCGACTCTTTTTGTCTGGATGATCGACACGTCGGCGTCGAAATGGGAAATGCATGCTAGCCCGATCGGAGAAAAAATCAGCCGGCGAAGAGAAACGGATAGAAACGAAATGAATAGACGCTATAAATTCTGATGCGCGCTATAAATTTCACGGCGGCCGATCATCCGACTTCACGCCGATCCGTGCCACGCCGTGCTGTATTACACGCGTGATAGGCGAATGACACCAAGGGCGTCGTAACAATGCACTTTGAACAACGAGTACCGAGGAGGTGGTAAGAAGAAACGGTTTAAAACATGCTTGAAAAAGAATACGTAATGTATATACATTTATATATATATATGTATGTCGGAGATGAAAGGAAAACCGGAGACTTCCCTTTGCAATTTTGAGGAAGCCTTCTAATGCTTTAGTCTAGATTTTATCATAACTGTAATTAAGCAATTGTCATTTGTAATTGTTTGATATTTGTGAAAGCGAAAGTGGGTTCGAGGTGACAACTGGTCGCCAAACGTAGCCACGGTCACGGGATAAACGTTTTGCCTGACGAAGGTGTGGATCGGTTGTATTGTTCTCCCTAGAAATCACATAGAATTGTACTTTAGAGATGTCGATATAATGGGACACACGTTGTATTAGGAATCAATCTCCAGACAGAAACTGCCTAGCAACGGCGTTTGGATCTTTCTCGATGTTTCCAAAGAGTATACAATAAACTTTTGACAGAAATTGCCTAGCAACAACGATTGGAACCTTCTCGATGCCTCCAGCGAGCATATAACAAACAAATGCAGTCGTATAGCGAAAAAGATTTTCATCAGATATTCATTCGTGTGATCGCCTTGGAAAGTGATACATCGAGCAATTTACCGAGTGTCTCAGCAATCGTATTTTTGTGTTTAAAATTATTCTACGCATAGTAAAGAGTTATCCCGTTGACCGTGGATTCGTTTGAACCCCGGAACATTATTAATAGCGTTAATTAAATTCATTATTCGTAAAACCTATCAATCGTTAATCTCATTATTCGTTAAATTTATTATTCGTAAGACATATTATTCGTTCCTCTTATTGTTCGTTAAACTTATTATTCTTTAATCTAATTATTAGTTAAACTTATCGTTTGTTAATCTTATCATTTATTAAACTCATTATTCATAATATTTTGTAAAATCTTGTTTATTCGCGTAAATATATTCTCTGTTTCGTAAAACAATGGCTAATTCAAACGAAGAATCATTACGCGCCTTAAATCCTAATGATAACCCGACATATATATATATATACAATAACTGCACCCGCGTTGTGTCGAATACGTAAGTATAGTTCGTAGATTGTTTTATTCGCGCCAGATGTGCTTGACGCGTGCAATCTATTGTTAATGAGAAAATTTGCGAGATAGATCGGAATTATTCGAGATAAATCACTAACAATAGAATTAAATGCTCTGATGTGTGTTTTGCTGGAATTTTAGGCTAAAATTATTCCAGCTTATTATAACTTAGTATTCTGTAACTCGGAGGTTCGAAAAAATATGATATAAGTGACAAATATCTTTAGTTTGACAAAACTGTAAGTAAGATTAAATATTGATGTAACATGACAACAACGTTGAACAAAGTTGATATGGTTTCGAATACTAAAGTATATTATTTTGTATTCGTAAAGGTTTCAAGAAATTTATGTTAAAATCTTCGAGATAAATATAGATCCTTCGCATAGTTCACATTCTTCATATCGTTTCCTTTGTATCTCTTTTGTTTCTAGAAAAAAATTCACTTATACCACTGTTTCTTATGTTATAACTTACCTGATGATTCACGGCTTCAGCAGAAATGTGGTACAAATAATAAATATATTTCATTTGAAAAAATTGTGAGTTAATATTTCATAGAAAGACTACCATGCTTTTAAGCATTCAAACACTTTATTATTATTCACCTATTCTATTATAATTATAATATTGTATTTATTCACCTATTATAATTATTTACCTATGTACGCCATATTATATTATATTTATTAAATGTTTGAAGAAATGTACGATAAGATCATTTATAGCTCTTATATATTTATTTTATTTATCTCGTTTTCTGAAAAAATATAATATACTTACTTGTACTACTTCTCCACTGAATCTTTCAATTTACATACTACCGATCGCTCGTAGAGATCTTCGCTTAGCGACGTATCGAGCTCTTTATATGAATACAAGGTTTCCGTATGGACATAGTTTCAGTATATTTCTAATATTTATTATAATAAAACATAATGAGAGTCGTTTAAAAGCTCTGATATAAACATGTAGGTAACTACGAGTACATATATATGTATGTCTCATATAGAAGTCTCATATAAAGAAGCAAATATATACAAATAATTTTATATCTTGTTTAAAAGCACAAATCTGTACCAATTTTACCAATGGTAAAAAGAATGGCATCGTAAAAGGTGTAAAGTACGGTTTGCTAACAAAAATAAAAAGTGCGTTCCACATGTATTTGTCAATTTTTATACTATTATTACATATGCTTATCTGTTTTGAATTGTTGTCACAGTTTATGAAAAGATTAAATTATACAAATAAGATAATTTTACTTTCATAGATTTTGTACAAGTTGTTTTATGTAAGTATGATGCATGTACAAGATGATTCTTATTTTAGTTGATATGTGACTGCTATTTGTGGCTGCTTTAAAAAGAATGTTATTTCAATTGAAGAGCTCGTAACAAAGACCGTCCTTGTTAAATTTTTCAATTTTTCAGATAATACTTTTATCCCAAAAGTCAAAAGCGAGATTCACCATATGATAGAGTATAAACATAACCTTTATCAAGATTTTATAATATCCTGATTTAATTAAACATACGGCATTTAACTTAACAACGTCTTCTATGGTTAACTATAAATAAACTTACCACAATTATGCAATATGATGAAAATCTTGTTAAGAGAAATATATTGAACAGAAGTAAACAATTTTATAGCGTCTTTCAGTTTTCAGTCATTAGTCATAGCAGTTATTTTAATAAGTAAAATGGGTAAATGTTAATCTTTTCTGACTTTTATAATTGTTTGCATGAAAATTACAAATGTGAAAAATGAATGTGAACAACGTTAACGCATCACTGGCAGCTGTGTATAACAGAACTACTTTCTTTTCCTTTTACTCTGTTTCCATCCGAACAGCAGCACAGGTATTTTCAATTAGGTTTTTCAGGTTCTGCCATGTTCTTGATGACGTACACGACGTTCTTTAGTACGCTATAGGTAACGATCTATTGGTGTTAAAACAGGAGATCGAGCTGTATACTTCCACGTTTCCTGTTCGAACCATTTATCTTCCGGATAAAGTGACATTAAAAAATGTCTCATATCGAGTTGATAATGTTGAGGTACACCATATTCTATTAAAAGCAATATGTACTCTTCGTTTGAAAATAGGCCAGCAAGAGCTCGTATGACGTCGTCTCGTAATACTGTTAAATAGATACCACCTGTGATACTCGATCCAAAGAAAAATGACTATATAATTCTTTTGGACGACAGACTTAACTGCAGTCTTTTAATATTACGCGTGGATATTCCTTGGCCTAGAGCACAATTACGTCGATCAGGTACCATTAAGTGCGAATTTGAAATCAGTGCCATTAAATCAATTATACATAGAAATTTTCTATGAATACAAAATAATTAGGACAGATGATTACCTCGCGCACCGCTTGCAATGGCAACGAGCGTTACAGGCACTTTGCACCTGGAATGAACATTTTTAACAGAGTAGAAGCAATTTTTAGTACGGTAGAAGTAACGAAACGCTTATTAGATATCTTTCATGCAGGATAACACTCTAAACTAACTTGCAAAGTTTTATTTGCTCGTAGAAAAACACTTCATTTAAGAAAATTCCAATGAAAATTGTATTTGTCAATTTGCAAAAAATCAAAACTGATTTATCCGTAGTTTGAGTAGGTGTGTAATCTGCAAAGAAAACTTCATATGAAAATCGAGAAATATTTGCGAAAGATATTAACGAAAAGATAACAATGTATTACTTAAACAAATGGACTTTTTAAAAATCAATCTTTACAGTCATATTCCCCAAATACAAAACTCGTTCGTTTACACCATATCTCTATCTTGAATAGTTTCCGAAATATTCCAAAAAAATGCGACTTCGAGCGCAACGATGACTGATGAAGAAATGGAACATTTCTGACTATATTATGCATGTGTAAAATTTCATCAAAATCGATGTGTCACGTTCGAACGAGATCCTTTGTAAGCGATTACACGAAGTCAAAATTATATGCTGGAAAAGTTAGCTTTTCGTAGCTCCAGTCCGATAGTTTTGTATGTCGCGTCGATCTGCTTTTAACCACGCCACAAGATAAAAATCAACATTTCATGTCGAACACGTCCGATCGAAATTGATAAAATCTCAAGATACCAGTGACTAGAGCGATTCAAAGCGGAACGCCTGCACCGTATTGCATAAGGAACAGCATTGACACGCGGGTGTGATTTATTCCAAAGGAGCGACCGATGGAATAGCGTCATCCAGGTCGCTCGGGGAATTTTACAACTCGAACAACTTACACGCTTCGTGGAGCGGGACTAACGACGAATTAGCATTTTCATCGATGGCCAGCGCTTAGAAACTCATCAGACCGCTGCGTAATCGTGCCGCAAATCCTGTATTTCTTCCGTTTAGTCGTTTCTTCTTCTGCTACCGTTATTCGCCTCTAGCCCGGATGTTATTTACCTCTGGCACGGGTTATCTTCTTCAACCCTCTACGTTTTCCGTACTTCTTTCCAACGGCTTTAGCCAGCATAGGTAAAGGCATTTCTGCGATATTAGAAGCTTTTCGGCAGTTGATTAAATTGGAATACCTCGGTAGAAGTATGTTTTCGGAGCGAATATCAGCACACACTCCTTTACCTTCTCCCTTCTGTTATTGTTTTCTTTTCCCCTTCTTCCCGTATTTGCGTATGCCTGTTCCTACCTCTTTGTTAAGCTGTTTGCTCTTTCATAGCTGATATTGGATTCTTTGCTCGTGTTTCCTTCCCTCCTCTTCATTGGGTATTTTAATCCTTCCTGAAACATTTTCCAGTATTATTATTTCTTTAATCGTCTAGTTCGCAATTGGGGCTTATAAATTTTTGTCTTGGAGTGAAAAGTCTTGTTTAGAAGTTCTGGCGAAAGCTATCATATTTTTTATTCTTTCTTTCATCCCTCTTTTACGGTTCAGCACGAGTTGCATAAGATTTAGCGAAAAATTCTGTCTGTTTCGTATACTTACGAAATGGTTCATGAAACTGTTGGAAGCATAATTCTTTATGTATGTGTGTATGTAGAAAAAAAAATGGTAGAAAAGAGACAGATGGTTTAAAGAGTGAAACACATGCATTCATCAATTGCATTATCTTCTTAAATGGAGATGTATATTTCGTTCTGGATGGACCGAATTGATTCGTCGTTTTGTGTATGAGAATATTGGAGTAAAATAATAGAAAACTATTTTTATTAATGGCCTATAACAATTGCATGGATTACTATGTATAAGTATAATCGATGCATTTGTTTGGCAGTTTATTTATTCTAGCCACTGATTCTTACGGATTCAAGATAAGCTGATAGAATACATTGCATCCATTATCATAAATCTTTTTATTATAGAAACACTTAATCGTTGTATCAACAAAGTGAAGAAAAATTTACGCGGTAGAGGATATAAATTCTTTTTCATTTCTACAGCTCATATTTTAGTAATTTGCATTTTAAATTCTACGATAGTATCCAATTTCATCATAGTACACGATTTGTTCTCAACGCATAATAAATTGCTCTATTCTCTTCTGTTCCGTTCTATTACGTTCATCATGATCTAAACGTCCTATAGTCTTTCATCGACTCTTTGGGTTATTGTCTCTACGTCTCTATACGAATTAGTCTCCCAACTGGCCCTTTCTTTTCTCCATTTATCGATTTCTATATTTTTAATCACTTTGTGAATTTTATATAACGATAACCGTACTCTCATATAACGTTATAAGGAAGTTATTGTTAGAAACTTATCTACCATACGAAGTCAGAGTCCCGTTTAACCGAAGTTTCGTGTTATGCGAGGTGCTTTGAACTCTACCATAACTTCGTTCTTTTTAAAAGATTTAGCATAAAATGTACGAGAATTCCCTAAATGGTCAGGTATTGTTAAGACAGCTAATCAAACTTCCAATAAATTGAGTAGTTAATTAAACTTAAGTACATATACAATATTACGTTATCAAAATATTTTTTACAATTTTATTTCACGATTTATTAACAACCATGGACCCTTCCGTAGTATTCGATTATGCGAGGTAAGGTTCGGTTCATCTCTACATCGGATAATCGAGGCTCTACTGTACATATTAGGATTACTTATACGGGATCATAATGTTTGCTATGAGTTGAAGGAACGTTATATATGCTTATGTCTTCGTAATGTTTTAATATCAATTTTACGATAAGCATGAAACTGAAGATCGGGATGAAACCAATAATTAAAATCCAAAGGTTTGTGTTAGAATTAAGATAGCGCTTGAAGAACTTTAGAAATATCTGTGCAATTAGATGTATATACTTACCTGTACCATAACTACCATGCACCTATATGTAAAATAAAATTAGCCGCGTAATATTATATGTTTTATTTGTCGAATAAATGTTTACTAAGTAGAAGTAGATGAATAAAGTTTTGCAAATGTTATTTACTTTTCACATAAAAATGGAACGTATCTTTTTAAATGATACATATTAAAAAAGGGAACACTAAGTATTTTTAAATATATTAGGTTGTCCGAAAAGTTTTTTTTGTTTTATGAGGAAATAATAGATTTTATATTATTTTATCGAATTACGTACGATCCATTTTGTTCTATTGAGATAAGCACCGCGACATTTCACAGACTTGGTTTCATGTTTGTATAAAGGTGCACTGTTGTAAAAAATACGTTTGCAAAAGAAAGACATTTTTCGGACAACCTAATGCATACTATTTGCCAACTTAACCTTCCTAGATCACGGTTTATAAAAATATCTAATAAACGTGTTATATCCTTAATCGCAAACTTTAGTGTATAATATTTCCAATGTCATAACAAAATACAGCGCAATCATATTTTACCGTAATTACTAATTAAAAATTAAAATAAATCGTAAAAAATGCGATTACTATCGTGATTATGAAATGTCATACAGTTGTCATCATAAACTAATTATAACTGTCGATTATTATCAATATAATTATTATAAAATATACATCAACTGCTTTGAATAATTTTCAAAACGTCAGTTCGGAACGTACTTTTGCTTACGTGCGAAATACCATATACCGTCACAGCACCAAATCAAAACTGCACCTACCCTAAAAAGAACAGGATTCCTATATCTCTGTTGGAAGGATCGTAAAGTAACTGGAGCGTGTTAGCGAAGTTTGGCCGGGTATCCCAAGACTTGTCGCTAAATTCCGCGAACAATTCCACTTTGGCACAAATAAGTATCTGTTTAGCTATTTCACACGTCAGTCACGTTCACATACATTTAGAACGCGACTCCTCTCAACGACGAAACGAAGTGGTTGTGCATTCGAAGCGTTTCCGATTTAAGGCACTTGTCCCGTTTCCCTTGGCTGCGACTCGCGTTACCGATTGAACGCCGAACGCCGCGGGAAACGATTTTATTTGCCGAGACAATATCGTTTCACGGTCACGGGGGTGCAGCATAAGTATCAAGGCCAGCAAACCTTCTCGTTTTCCGTTTCTCCGGCCACTTGCTTCCCTTGACTGGCTTTCTCCGGCAACTCCATTTCTTCGTCTCGATCTTCCTGATCCCTGATCACTTTCTTCTCTCTGTTTCTCCCTGCTGTCTCTGTTTACCCTTCTCATTCCCACCGGTCGAACGAGACGGCAGCGCGTGGAACGCAATTAAAAGTTTCTCAGAGAACGGCGTTGCAGGGACGACGACGACAGGATCGATCCCCTTTCGTGAGATTTCTTTTCTCATCGTGCATCCCACGGGCATAGTGCTGGATCGATTCACGAATGGATCAACCGTTCCGGTTATATCTTCTCCAGTCGTTTAAAAGGGGATTACGCGGCCAATGCATTTTTAATTGCGACGATTATTCGGAATGGCTTTTAACGGCGGGATACGTGCATTATTCCGTAGCCAGCCTTTTTGATTCGAGTTTGCTTTATGGAAAGCGCATCCCGTTTACGCGATAGAGCCATCCAGTCGAGTCTCCTTCTTTTTTTTTCTCCCTTTTTTCACCATTCTATATTTTACGTGTTATTAACTTACGCTCGATTGAGCGCAGGTAGAGCTAACGGTGACGGATCGATTCGTAATGAGCGCGACAGAGATTGGAAATTTATATGTTAACTGCCGCGCTCGTCGAATTTTCGTGCCCCCGTCTAACTTTCGTTTCAAAAAAAAAAAAAAAAAAAGACAGAAAATCTTATGTTTTGAGAAAATTTTTATACGTAAAGCTTATCTTCAGATTAGAGACATTTTTTAGCGATAAAAGGAAATACGATAGGACTAAAAATGAGCGAAAGAATGCGACAGGATTGAGACTTTCGCAGCCAGAGATATCTTGCGTATTGCAATGCTTTCGATAAAGTACCCTGCGTGTCTATTTTTAAATATTTGAAACTAAATTTTGTTTTATGTAAAGGAAAAAAGCAAACAAAATTTATTTTTTAATATGTAATATGTTTTATGTATGTGTAGTATCGTTAATTTCCTCGTATCTGCGACGTAATTTTTATCCGAGAATCTGTGTGCGAAATGTCATTATATTGCGAATCGAACTTTTTATTAGTACACAATCGTATCCGATAACTAGCTATCTTTTTCGTATAAAATATTTTTGAGGTGTTGCCAACTGTTGCTACGTGCTGTTGAGTTACGATTGCTTTTGATTGATACGCATAAAATGATATCTCGTCAGAGGTCTGTGACAGTAGAATACGAAACGCGAGATATCTCGCTATTCGTCCGCAACGCGAAAGATGTGCAAGATATTCCGTCCAAACGTGTCAAAGGATTAAAAATGGTACATATACGGCATAGATATCGTTACTGGCATTGATCATATCCTTTTTTTGTTAGAAATTATCTCTCTTCCCGAAATTCTTGCACATCATTTTTCAATTACAAGCGAATAATAGGAAAACGTGGAATATGGTTATTTAATACGCGTTATTTACTTATTGTTACAAGTCAGTAGATACGTTTCTTAAATTAATTTGCTTCGAATGTAGTTAATAATTCATTTCTTCTCGATTGCTTGCAAATATATTGGCTGGCGGTAAATGAGAAGTTGCGTTAGCTTCGATATAAAGCTGCATAATACTACAATTAATTTGCATTTATCAGTCAACGCACGATATTACATTCAAGAACGATTGGTTTGTAAGAAGAAGAATTTTAACATTGAAATATTATAAGTCGTTAAAAGAAGTAATAAGCGCTCTTACATTTGCTTTTGTCTGCTACGAATATTACTATTAACGATTTGGATATTTCTCTGCGTTATGATTTTTTCGTTAGATGTTAAACATTGATAATGTTACTATCTTTTTCGAGAAATTTGCATTACAATTTATTCTATCCGTTTCTACGCTGAATTACGAATTATTTAATAAAAATTCTATATCGTCTAAATTTCATTGTCTTGTTTAATTAAAAATCATTTGAGATAATATTGTACTTCTCTGTAAAACATTAATTTGTTTCTATGTTCTATTGATCTATTCTCGTGATAATTATATATTACTACATGTCCAAATAAAACTTTTAACTACGAAACTAAACAAATAAAATAATGACAGTGCATGCGAGCTTATTAATTCAACTACGCGTACAAAATAGAAATGTTTTTATGAAATACGTATTCAGTTATGTTCTATATACATAAAGCTTCAAATCAACCATTGTTCTACATAAAATTTAAAATCGTATATTTCATTTACATCCTTTTAAACTTATACACAGAGCGAATGCGAAAAAGCCTTATAAAATCCTATTAACGATATCGAAAATATTTTGGTATACGTATAAAAATGAATGAAAATTGTACAAAAAAGAGCTTTTATACCGCAATATATGTCTAAAAATACTAGAATTTTAAATTTTAAAACGTCTGGGTAAAATGTTCCATATATGTCTAAAATAAATTGCATGAAACTTTCTCTGTCGATAATTTCGAAGAGATTCACTTATCGTGCTTTACTTTCCCCACTCTGCATATAGCTTTTAGAGGATACTCCATAGTTCCCTTCTTTTTTCTATCGCGTACGCTTTTAACATTTTGCAAATACATAACAGGTTTCATACATGTGCAGAGTAAAATTTCCCATTAAAGCGTCGCGAGGCACATGGAGCGCAGATTATTCGTTTAACGGACTTTCAATCGTGAAAGATACTCACGCCGCTTTCGTTAGCCAGGCATGAAAGAGCTTTGTTAACTTTCATCATAAATAATTCGATCGGACAACGCAAATTGTCATCCCGTAAAATAATAACTTTTAAAATGTAAGTGGAAGAGAGAGAAAAATTATTTCTAACGTGATTCTACATTGTAAACGATGATGAAGGTAAATTAGTCCAAGTAACATCTGTTTAAATGACACGAACAGTGATTCCCGTTTTCATGACAATAGTGTTCTTGGAATATTCGCGCATAATGTCGGATCGATTAAACGCTGAATCAATTTCCACGATTTCAATTTCTCTGCTCGTTAACAAGAGATTACTCCTACGAGCACCTCATTGAGACAGACGTTGAAAACCGCTTTTGCATCTGCTATAGTCTGTTGAATCACATGCCTTTTGGCTTTCGCGTATACGTAATGTTCGTATCTCTTTGCTTGTTTTTAGCGTTTCGTCTTAATTATTAAGAATTTCTTTTTTTTTGATTATTTTTTTGATATTGATAGTTGTACGCTTAGGAATAGATTGACTAGAGTTTCGAGTAAGTTTAATAATTAAGTATGTCATTATGTAGGCTGTTGTATTATATTCGCCGAGAAGAGTAAAAAATGTCTAACCAATATACAGTGGTTTACGAAAATATTTGAAAACTTGTAGAAGTGTTTTATGAATGTATTACATATGTGTGTATCGTGACTATATCGGTAAAATTTGGAATCAATGCAAAAACATATGTATATAGAAGTTTCAATGCTTATTGCAATCATACAATTAGTAAAAGGTTAATATAGAGCATAAAAAAATCATCTTAAGTATATAACGAAAGTTAAAGATGATCCAATTGGCTTCAGATACATAAGAACGAAGATTGGAAATGAATCTGAAAATGCGCATAGAATCTACAAAATATTTAGTGCAAGTATATATTTCGCAAAGATCACCAAAGTATTTAAACAGTTAATTATTTATTCTACCAACAAATCTCAATATTTAGTAGAACTATCATTTAACGTTTAAGATAGGTATTCATGCTGTATACTAAATTTTATAGACTCTATATTAATTGTACGTCTTTTATTTCTCTCGTTTGTAACGCTCTGTACGTTTTGATGTAGATATCTAATTTGATTGTAATAAATCAAACTTTGTGTATTCCACAGTCGTATTAAAATTTTAAACAGAATTATTATATTTTCTGATAAAACTACACAATTATCATTTGATATAATTTATTTTACGATTCAAACTTTTTCATCTTTAATATCGCTATCTACGTCAAATTTAAATTTACGATATGTAATGCTGTAATTATTTTGTATGGTGTTTATAAAAATAATTATTTTGCTGATAGTAACTGGTTTAGTTGTAAATCATATATGAATTATGGATCTCATAGTCAAAGTTTAATTATGAAACGCGTTTATGCGGAATTTAAATTATTAATAATGCTTATCTCTGCAATTTACTTAGATCAAGAAGTAAGATTATTGACTTTTCCCAATATTCTTGTTCGTTAACAGAAAAAGCACACGCTTTAAATGAGAAAAATCTAACTACCGTTTGAAACAACTTTCACGCCTGTTAATTTATTAGTATTACAAGTTTCACCCCATCTTGCTTCTTGAATATCCTTGATGTAATAGAAGATATGAATATGCATGTCTGAATGCAAAAACATCGTTTAGAAAGCAATCTTGTTTTCAGTAAGCATCGGATCAAGCTCGTGCTTACATTCTCACTGTTTTGATATACATTTTTAATAATTTGTTACGTTTACTATGGATCAAAACACTTGTAAAAATGTCAAATTATTCGACGCGTTTCAAAAATGTATTTCCTTGAAATGGATTCATCGTATTCGTGATTATTAGATTAAAAATCATTCAAAACATGGATTACGATAAAAATAAAATTAATCTTGTTTTTTAACGAAATATATGCAAATATTAAAACTAGTTTGAGACAATATAGAAGCTTAAAGTTTGAAAACCGTTGAAAGACCGTACGGTCAAATTTACGATAGTTTCAACACTAAGTTGATAATGTGACTTCTGATAAGATTCTCGTCGCGGGATCGGAAATGTGTGGAAATTTAAAATTCTGATGCAAAAATTTAAAATTCCAATAAGGGAATCGATGACTTTGACGGGACGATCAACCAGTCAGATAATTGGTAATTATTAGTACATAATTTAGTTGCTCAATAAATTTCAGTGACTATCAACGGCTGAATATATAAAATACAACTTCAAAATAATATAAATGTAATTATTATAAAAAATATATCATAAAAAATATAATTGTTATTTTTGAATAATAATTTAAATATAATTATAAAGAATATATTAGTAATATTTTTAGACAATTTTCAATATTATTATCATAAAAAATGTTGTATAAAATTATAAAATTTTATATGGTCGTTCGTATAAACCATATCTTCATTTTCAAATCAAACAAGTTCTAATCAAAAGTATCTATTAGGTGCAGGTAATATTACATTAATATGTATTGTCAATTGTTTTATACGCACAAACAATTCAAGAATAATTGAAATCTAAACAATTTTGAGTGCACATGATGTTATGTTACTTACTTATAATTCTCAATGAGAATTGATTCAATTGATAAAATTCATCCAAATAAAAAAAATGATGTTATATTCTAAACTAACTATAGTTTGCGTTACCTTCTTTATGTTATATTATTTGTTACTTGATTTAATTTAACGCCAGACTACACTTTATTCAATCCTAAAACAAACTAGAATAACTTCTTCGCCTATAATTTCTAAAATAAAAATAATCCATTGCTCCGTGCTACTACATATTTAATCGATTGGTTATTACATTTTGATCGAGAGCAATGAATCTACTATTAAAATATATATTTCTTACTACAAATAGACAACTTTGTTTTCAACTGGTTTCGTTTGTCGACATTCAATTTCGAGTCTGGAATACGCTGTACAGCCGGCATTTTTTCCATCGGTAACGATGTCGTAGCCGAAGGACCCTCCATGCAAGAAAACAATTTCTGGGCATGCAGCGGAGATTCCGGCGGGTCGGGATTGTTTCGGAATTCCGGGCGTTTCCGATGCGCCGGCGTAACGATTGCGAATGTAATCGATACGAATCGATCTGTTCGTTTCGAATCGGGGACAAAGGCGTAGCCGAATGACCACGTGGGTGTGTGCATGTGTTGCGTACGCTGGAGAAAAGAGGATGATAGCGCTACTTTTTGCTCGGTCCAGGGGATGAAGTGGAACTGGGAGTTGGCGTACCTGTTCGTACCTGGGGACTCATTCTTCTGTTGATGCAAGTTTATACTCGTACGAACATTCTCGTGCGACCCCTTTCGCGTTGCACACGGGAACGAACGCGTGTATGGAAATTCACGTCCTAGCGCGACACGCTCCAACGGCTTCGTTAAACCTGTCTGCGATGGATGTTCGTCTCGTTGACTTTAATTCACGAAATTAAACGAGTAATTCCTCGTCTTGTTTTTACCTATCAATTTTTAACTACAATTTGAAAAGTACAGGACAAGCATCTGATAAGTTACATTTTCCGTTCTTTATAGGATTCTTTTTTTAATAGGGTTTGGAAAGGCTTTATAAGATTTTTTTAAATAGACTTCCAAAATTCTTTTATTTGGCTTTCAAGCTACATATTTGTTTCTCTGCGCTTCTTCTTAAAAATGTTTGTCAAACTGACAGGTATCGAAAAATATCCTTTTACATAATTGGGCCTATCAGCTCCTTTCCATTTTAAAGTATTCCCTTTTAGTCATAAAGTAACGTTTAAATAAAAACATCAACGGAAATGTACTCCTCGGGTTTGTTTCTGTGACCCTGTAAATTTTTGCACAGTAAAATTCCAGATAACAGTTTTAATAAATAAATGTACCTAGTAAGGAAAATTACTTCAAATTCATTAAAATCTCAATTAGTTCACATTAGAGACACTCGCATGAATAGTATATGAGTGCTATAGATAATTACCGGGATAAACCATAAGATTAAAGCGCAGAATTCCTTACTACATGTAATAAATTAATCTATCTGGAATATTTCATCTTAGAATCTCAATCGGTCCACATTAGATGCACCCAAAAAGAAATAGACGATCGTGATTCCCTTAATTAAGCCAAACAACCAACACGCTAGCTCTCGCAATATGAACGTGGCAGGATGTGCACTTTTTTTTCCTGGCGTGGATCGCAGAAAGCGGCTACGAATTCTATCCAGGCGTCCCTGTACCTGTTCCGAACCCACGCCCAGGGGGTCCCATGGGTCCCCTTGAATCCAGTAATAATTCCCCGGGCCGGCCAGCCGTGAGCGCGCATTCTGCTTGCATTACGTGTCTGCATTCCACGTGGCCTTTGGCCCCACCCCGGCGCGGGGCCTCAGGGATCGTTAAGGTAGCACCTTAACGGCCCTTTTACGAAAAGACGCCCGAGGTGGTGTTCTCGCGGGCCGCCGTCCCTCATTATTATTCACCCCGCGTCCACCGACCGCGTCTCTTTGTGTGCTGGCTGCCGACGATGTGTGCGTACGCGTTTACCTGTCTGCAAATGGCTCCGGTGCTTGCTCGTTCCTGCTCGCGGTTCCTGTCGTTACTCGAGACCCTTCTCGCCGACCGCGGCAGACGTTCGTTCTTGTTAATTCGCGCGAAAATTCAATCAGCCTGCGCTTGCCACCATCCACGGCCACACCGATCTTCAGCAATTTTTTGCCGTACTGTTTCCCACGCACATATTTTCTTCTGAATTTCTTCTTTTCTGGATCATTCTGTCGCTTGGAGTTTTGGAAAAAGTTTATTTAATTTATGCGTGACCGGCATCTACGCTCGAGTTTATTAGCAAGATTTTGTTTTGTAGTAATTTGGAAAGTACGAGGGATATCAGTCGCCAGACGTTGTTTTTAGCTGGTACGTGTTAATCAGCGCAGAACATGATTACTTTCTAAACAAAATAATAAGTACGCTTCATACGCGTCAGATTATCTGCTCATATTTAATACATGGCCGCAAACTACGGCTGTGTAGCCGTTACAAGGAACTGTATTAAGTAGCGTTTACAAAAACAGTGTGTGGTAAAAGGTTAATACTTAATGCAAATTGAGTACATTTTACTCTTCTTATTTTCTAGTTACTTCGCCATCACATGGTTATTTCTCTCATTCGTACTACATGCGCTTCACGATGCGAAATATTAACTACAGTAAAATTTACTTTATTTGTAAATTTCCGAGCATTTCTCTGGGTTCTTGTAGACGTTATCGTACTACGATGTGCTGAAATGATTATCAGACTAGATATCAGTTATGAATTTGAGTACTAAATATGTATGTTTGGATATGAATGCTTTCTATACACACATATTCGATTTCCTATGATCATCATGCAAGCACAATAATTCGCATACTGTACAGTATCAATCACATGTTGCGTGTGTAACATACTTAAGTTGTTGTTCTGACTTTTTATTAAAATTACGCAAAATAGGTGAAGTATACTTTTTTTCTATATACTCCAAGTATATTACTTATATATATTTGTGATATTTCATCAGACTCATAGATATAATCGTATATAATAATTGGTTTATGACATTCACTGGACATGTGCATATATGTTGCTATAGTGTCTAGAGGATAAGTCTGACCTCAACGTTCGAGGTCGATTTTGACTAGGCTTTTTTCAGGTACTGATACATTATGTGTCTCGACGACCCTGAATGTGGATTACTCATCCTTTACTTTCACTTTCAGGCCATTGACAGTTTGTCTGAAGAGTAGATATCTTCAAGAAAACGTCAAGTGCCAAATAATTCCTTATATTAGTTTTATTGTATATGTATTATATACTATATGTTATGTTAGTTATACTTTAATTACATAGCATATATTATATAATTTATTATTACGTAAAGAAAAAAAAAAGAAATGATTTAATTTTGGGATCAAAATAACGTTGAAAGTCAAATCTGTCGCGTTTAATAACATGGTGTAATTAAAAAGGTGCATATAAAACATGTTTTCTTTTACCATATATAAAAGTATATTAATCTGAAACGTGAGAGAAATATATATGTTTCTATCGTAATTGGAAATCTTATTGAGTTGTCAATGAGTTCCTCTAAAATTCGAATAATGGAAAGCGAAATAGATGAGATTGATTATGGGTTTTATCGTGAATAAAGACGAAAGAAGTAGGAATGATCGTAAATAGATCATCCGATAACACG
Organism: Bombus vancouverensis nearcticus; assembly: GCF_051014615.1. Taxonomy (NCBI): domain Eukaryota; kingdom Metazoa; phylum Arthropoda; class Insecta; order Hymenoptera; family Apidae; genus Bombus; species Bombus vancouverensis. The sequence goes on along the minus strand of NC_134913.1, from coordinate 8,418,530 downwards.
ATGACAAAATGAAATAGAAGATGAAAAATGTCAGAGTGATATTTAATAACACACAAGAGTTACAAAAATATTAGAAACAAGCATACATATTTATATATTACAATCGTGTTATATATTTTCTAAAATTCATAAAGTCCTGTCGCTTTTAAATGTGATAAAGCATTTAAAAACTTTTATACAATCTTCCTCTTGTACGGTCTTACTCTATTAGCGGAGAGAAGCGAAATATACGTAGACGTAAAGTAAAAAGTAAATCGCAAATCGAGCAAATTAGGTTACTAACTTGTTTGTGAAAAATTTCAAAGACTTTAATTTCAAAATACCTATTCGATTTTCCATTAAAATCCACAACATAAAATTAAAAAATGAGGTCAAATACACAAAACGCAAGAGAAAGAATACACATAAGCACTTTATCATATTTTTAATTAAATTTCATATTAAATTTCGATCTGATTCTTTCACGTTGTCCCGAGTTCATTAAAAAAAAAAAAAAAAAAAAAATGCATGAATTTCACATATAAATATCATTTATAAAATGATATGACGAGCTAAGAAGTCATTAGATTAACTTACGGTTCTTTTACCTCTAGTTTTCAGTTAAGTCTATACACAAAAAATTTAATGTTTAAAATCGATACATTTTAATTGACTATAGATAAAATCTAATGAACATAAGATATTTAAGAAAACATTTGTGGATTTGAGAAGGCTGTCAGGTATGAGTAAAATATGATTGACTAATTTGTAAAAGATATTAGGAAAATGAAAAAATATCAATTTTTATATATTAAATGTCCTTGAACGTATTCTTATAACGTACTTGTTAGAAAAGTTTACAAAGTTGCAATGTAAAAATTCCTTTTCTATCAGTGTTATATCTTTGTATGATTATAAAATTAGTCTATTAAGCAAATTTCAAATAGCACTCTGTACATGTATAAGGTATCATAATGGCTTGGCGGTTAATAACAACTTGTTTGCAAATTAAGTATATCTAAACCATCACTTTCGAATTAGATTCCCGATAAAAGAATATAATAATGTTAGTACGTGTAATATAACAATAATAATATTCTATCACGATATTCAGTATGTAATTAAAATATTTATAGCGATAATTTAATTCATTAGAGAAGGTTAGTGGTGGAAGATATGGACTACTTCTCACAGAACGAGAATACGTAAAGTAAGGCAATTAGACATAATTAGTGATAATTCTCTGCATCATATTTTAGCAAGGACGAAAAATCGCATATTGTTAAGTATTGCATACTTCTAAGTTTTGCTACAAATTAGCTACTTGTTAACTTGATTCAATTTATAGATTTCAAAATTGTAAGCTGCAGCAATTTTTGAAATTTAATTTCATGTACAGTTGGAACGCTTGAAATTCTTCCAAACTCGAAACCTTATGTCGTTTTCATAGTTCGAAATTTGTATAATTAAATAACTAGTTAATAAATAAAGATAATTAATTATTTAATAAAAAAATAATTAAGTAATTGTGATTTAATTTGTATAATTAACTTACAAAGAATATTGTCACGATATAAATTTATTTTTATTCAAGCAGCAATTTAATTGAGTTTCTATTTAGATCGTAACCTCGTTTAAAATATAGATATGTTTAAAAAAATATGACAAAAACGAATATTCCGAAATTCGAGAATTTCTATTTTAAACTATCTGATTATATAATGATGCACATCGATAGAATTCCATCTTTATATCTGTTGTAAAATATTGTTATGCATAATATATATTTATTTAATAACGCAAACGAAGATACAACAGAAAATTGTATGGACGTTGGATAATATTAAATTCTGAAAATTCTCTATATAATTGCATACCTGTTTAAGAGCCTGTCTCCTCCTCTCTTTCCTCGTTCTTGTTTATTTCTTGCGTGCTTGAGACTGTCGCTGCTGTTGATTCGCATGAAAATTCAATCTACCTAAGAAAATATTTGAGACCTCACTCTCCAACGATATTTTAGTAGATTTCGTTTTGTTGGTGTTAAGTTGTAGAAGGAGATTTTTTTTCGAACGATTTCAAGTACAGTAGCTATTATATATTAATAAATTTTATGAAAAATTAAAAATACAATTTCTTTGAAATTACGTTTCTCGAATTGATCGGCACGATTTCATATAAGTCAAAGTGTATTATCTAAATTAATTTCGAGAAACGTTATTATATTAAGACTGCTGCAGTTTTATTCATCAATGTATTTATAGAGAACGTTCTTATCAATTTTGAACCATCATTACATTTTCTATTGAATAATATTATTATTAAGTGGAATTATTATTATGTCGATATTACCGCGGGAACATTTTGACACATCTTCTTTGCGTGATATTCTCTGAATGTAATCCGGTTGTCCAAGCTAACAAAATTGACGAACAGGATTGGAATATCATTGAATGATATTTTAATATAGCTTGATAAAATACAAGATATGAAATTATTTATGAAACAGTATCAGAAACTGATTGCATTATGTTTAATTTTGTTATGCCTTTAGTGAAAGAAAAGGTAACATTTAGATTTATTTCGTTTGTTACAAATCGTATTCAATTGTTTCTAAATCTCTGTGAAACAATACGGATATTTATAACTTTTTTCAGCAAATGTTTCAAATATATTTTATTATACATATACAAAAAAGAAGAATACAATTAATATAGTATCAATAATAACTTAATTTATTTTTGGAATATTAATATATCTTTATTTTTATTATTTTTGAAGGAAATATACGGGCTTCATTTCACCTTAATAATTCCCATATGAATATCTATTTGTTTCATAAATTTCATAGCTTCAACTATCATTTCTGCGGCATCCAAAAACACGTCAACAAGTTCTGCGATTTGTTTTGAAATAATTCTTATAACTGGCGGGATTAAAACATAATACTATACACGTTAAATGAATCTAGAATTCCTGGCAACAAAGTTAAAGTTCGTTAAATAAGCATATGAAATTACAGTACCTACGTAAGATAAATCTATATAAAAATTAAACCACTGCATCATCACCATACCGAATATCATTAATATTTATTCACGATTATTCATTAAAATTATAATAAATCTACCTTTTTCATCCAGCATGCGCTGTTTGCCTTTTTCCTCTATCTCCTGTTCGAATAATTTTCCAAAACCATGTTTCGTACACTTAGCAAGCGATTTCTAGATTATTTCTTCTCTCAATCATGCACGTTTAAAGACACGATTCACCGGGAGGAGAAGATTTAGCTCGACGGTGCAACCCCTCGAGTCAGAATCTGAAGAGATCGGAAGAATATCTCGTTTGATTTGGAGACAGGGTGCAGAGCGACCAATCGATCCCGGAAGGCGGTTATTATTCCGCAAAAGCTTTAATCTGTTTTTTTATTCGGTGCTTGCAGCGCGAAATTATCTTTGATTGCAACAACAGTTATTCAACGATCGACTGCCGTTTCGAAGAGCATGCAAAGCATTGTTATGTAGGAACAGCATCGCCTATAGACCTCATTTCCTGTACTCTCGATCGCGCCCAGTGACTTCTATAGGCGCTTTTCTCAAGCGTTCCGGTAATTGGACGAGCGAAAAAGAAGCCATTGTCTTTCTTCATCCACGGTTGCAGCAAAGGAATCATAATCCCTCATTATTATTCCTAGTGTTTCTCCTTTCCCCCTTTGTTCCGATGCTTCTTCCTTCTTCTTTCTTCGTCCGCTCTTATCTCCATACAATGCGAAGGTCCTCCGCGTTACCTTGCTCCCTCAGCCGCGAGCCGTACCCTCAGACTTTTGCTTGTTCTTCTTCTCCTCCACCGTCGTCGTCGTCTACGTCGTCTGGAGCTTCTATCAGCGTCGGTGAATTTATCGACCAAGATAATAATGAATCTGGATCGTGAAATTCGAGAAACTCGTAAACGCTTAGCGGTTCGTTTGTTCGAGAATTAAGGAACGTTTGTTTTAGTTAATTTTTCTTGAAACGATATCCTTCGTGCTAATGTCTCGTGAAATTCTTACCTTCTGTTTCACTGCGCAATTATACAGCAATAGCTAGTTTCGTTCGTTATACCGATATTGTGACGCGCTTAATTCAGTTTCCTTTAAACGCGTTCGAATTAGAGCAGGCTAATATCGGGTGTTTAAGTCGAGTTAACGCTGAGTTATAAATGATCGCTTCCTAGGAAAGTTCTAAAAAAGATTCGGTGAATTCTCTCGAGGGAAATATAGTTTTGACAAGTAACGATCGATTACTCACTGGTTTTGAACGTTGAAAATGTTTTCACATTTACGTTTTGCAATCGTGCTTCTCATTGTATTATACTTTTCTAACTACATTTTCGTAGTAGATCGTAGACAAGCCCACTAACGCTATAACAAATGACGGTTATGGCTGTGAACCTGTTATAATGTCTTGAAATTGATACCTTGGATAATTGGATCGAGTTGATTTATCTTCAACCCACACGAACTCCTGTATGATAATATTATTATACCTACCTTTCTTCATTCAGGTAAGATCGTTCAGATCGTCGACATTTGTAACGAGGATAATTAGGTACAGTGTGTACATGAATAACAGAAAAATTGTAAGCGTACGTTTCTTTAAACTTCATTAGCACCGCAATGCGACACGACTATTGTGATTATACTGGAAAAATTTGAAATCAATTTGAAAAAATATATAGTAATTACAAACTATCATTTATTAAACATACAATTAGTAAAAAAAAGATAACGATAAAACACAGTTAGTAAAAGTATAGTAATAGCATTAATTTCCAATGTCGTTTTGCAAAAGTTTGTTACCACTCGTCAACAGTGCTGTTTAGTATACCTCGTCCGTGAGATACATAGTTGCATCGTATGTCCAAAGAACGAACGTTATCTAAAATTAAAATAACGGTTGCCTGAAACCCCTTTTAATTTATACGTGCCTACTTTTTTCTAGGATGTTTCCCTGCAAAATCTGCTTCAATTTACACATACGCATGCAGCTTCAATAAGTCGTTTTAATTATATGCTTTCAGCGTTAAGCGCCGCGGTGCGTTTTTACAAATAACAAAGATGCTTTAATTGCGTCGCGCAAGAGCTACCTCGAAATGCTTTGCATCTATTTCCAACGGCACGACGAGCTCTCGCTGTAATAGTTGGAAATAATTGCGAGGGTATTGTTTGCAAGGAGAGTGTATGAAAATGGAAAAATTTGATGCTCGTTCGCTAGAAGCGTGTACCAAAATTATACTGTAAAATGTTTCGTACGGCAGACGAAAAGGGATCCACAAGGGAAGCTGGATAACCTATTGAGGACTGTGAACATGTGCGAAAAAGGGAGGGAAGGAAAAAGTACGTAACGCGTGGGAAACGTTGGCGCACTTCCAATTTTCGAAAAATAAGCATAACATGACGGTTACGACCGTTCACACTTTGATATTTTTCATCCTTGACTGATTCAACGATTTCGATTTTAATAATTTTGCGAGAAAATGTCACATGTATAAAAAACTCGTGAATCTCTTTTGGATCCTTTATATCGATCATATGTAGTCAATGGGATAATGAAATTAGTAAAAATGATTTCATAAACGTAATAAGCATTAATCAAATTTATCGAACTCTATGGAATCATATGGTTGTTTAAAAAGGTTTTTAAGTATATGTTAAACGAAAAAGATTCTCCTGAAGTGGTAAAAGAATTACCATAGTCGATTCAAACGAGTCGTATGATATAAAAGTTATCAATATGAAATTAGCGAATTTTTCATTATTAATTTGGTACGTTCCACTATTGGTACGTTCTTTGATAAATAATTTATATCCGAAGTACGATCATCAATTTGTCATTAATTCACGTACTTTAATTTTCTTACGCTATTTATATAGTATTCGTATACTATTGCTACAAATCGTTTAAAATGTGGAAATATTTTCACACGAGTAGTAGCATGTATAAATTATCTTTCCTATCAATTTTCAGAGACAAAAATTCATCTATGAATGAATCTTGAATTCTAGCGTCGGTTCGAATTCTCGACGTGGACAGGTTTCATTTATGTCGAGATAATTCGTCGGAGAAAAAGAGACAGGCTCACTGGCGCGCAATTAGCGAGTTAGATCTCAAAGGATCGTTAAAAGGAAATGAATTATTTATAAAGTTCCAACGGCTTCCAAGTATTTTGATGGAAGAATCGCGGAGACATCGGACCACGTTCAAAAGGGATGCCTTTCGATTAGAGTCACGCCAAGTGGTGCGGTTCCCACGCACTACGTATCCTTGCTTATCTCTCGTTCGAAACGTGACAATTAAAGCTCTTTGTTATTATTCCACGATATTCCATGATATTTCGCGTCATCTTCCTCATGAGTGGTTCGTTGTCTGTGCTCGTTAAGCTTCCTTCGTGAAGTTCGATTCAAATCGCTTAAACTTCGTTCATACAAGTCAAATTATCTTATTGCAAATGGAAGTTGCAAATGAAAAATTCAGGCGTAAATTGATGTCTACATAAGGTTGTCTCGGTTTAAAGAATCGATACCAGCATAATCTAGAAATAACACTGTGCTACGTAGCAACTGTCGTTCCGTCCAAATCGTGGAATAATTGAAAGGATCTTGACTTTGCTTGAAAATTTGAAATACATACGTTTGAAGTGAATTGAAACTTTTGTATCAATTTCCCTAAAGTTTCTCTTTGTATCCAATTTCTTTATTCTTATTGATTACATTTTATTCGATATGATAATTAAATTAACAAAATTTTATAAAAGAATCATCACAACGTTTGTCTCGAACAATTTCTTACCTTTTTCTCTCCGCTAAGTTGACGTTAGTATTAACGAAGAGATGAAAGAATCTCAATTTTACTTGAAATATGAAAACGCATCCTAATAGAATTAATACGATGGATTCGCGTCAATGAAGTAGTATCTTAAATTGCTTGCAGTCGAATGATTCAGTTAACGAAGATGAGATCAAAAATTTGAAAGGATATTTTAAACCAAGTAAATAATACTCAAATAATTCAACTCGCATTGCTCGCTTGACTTAATTTAAACGAAGTTTCAAAATTGTAGGCAATCCAAGGCTGACCTATACCAAATTTTGCAAAAGCTCTTTTGATCGTTCTGGCACGGTGTCACCGTTGTCGACATTTTATTCCGCGAGAACGTGAACTGCCCGGTGAACCGTCAAGAAATCCACAGTCGAATTCAATTTGGTGCACGAACGTCGTGTCGTCGTCATACGTGCGCGGAAAAGAATATCTGAATCCGTGGAGGACTTTGGCAGGATACACCCTCGTTGTCCTCTTAGCTACACAGCGAGGGTCTTTTGAATTTTTAGCAACGCTCCTCCTATTCGTCGTTTCGATCTTCTTTCTATTTATAATGCTTGTCTTATCCCGAAATTCTGATATTTTGTTCCTGTTTTCTGGGTCAGGCCAGAGATATCCAAATGTCACGCGCATGCCACATTGTAGAGGAATAAAAGAATGGACAATTGTTTCATAATGGCAGGAGACACGAGGTTTCTTCATGATTTGATTTTCCGGTTGGCTGGTTCATAGTGACGAATGGCCCAGGAGCCGAGAATATCGCGGAATCGAAATGACGATGACGTAGAATCTGCATTGTTTGAATGGGGTCACGCGTTTTAATGTTTTTAAAAGCAGCCCGCAAACGCGAGGTGGGAAGAGAAAACGCGAAAAATATGCGGTTAAACGAAAAGTAAGTTGAAGATAATCGAAAATAGATTATTCTTGATGAGTCGGAACTGTGATTCGCTTGTAGGAATTATGGATGTAGGAGCAGAATCCTATGCACGTCGATAGGGAACACGCGAAATGGTTCAGAACGTTCGCAAACATTTGTATTTCCCAGAGGAGACTTTTGGATGCGCTGGAATATTCATAGCTTGCACGAACAAACGTTCCTCAAGTTTAGTTATGTCAAACAGATATACTGCCGCTCATAAGTACCCGGACACTTCGCTCGAGTTCTATTAACGGTACGTAAACATTAAATATAGGAATTAATGACAAATTAATTACCGAAAGCAATGCTATAATCTGCAGCTTACGAGTTTATACAGCTTATTACGAAAGTCAGTGGTAGGATATTAATTCTCGTTCGTTCCTTGTTTCAGTTTATGACACGTTGCAATAAATGTAGTGAAACAGTGATGCTCTCTACGTCGCTTTATTAATTGTAGATAATACGAGTAACTATACGTCTGAATGTACCAAAATTTCATTCTTTTATTTCAATAAAAATTATTTCGATAAAAACTATTTCGATGAAAGTGTTCGTATATTTGGCTATTTATCATTACATTGTATACATTTTTTACTGCTCCGTTAATTTCAGACCAAGGAGCAAATTAGTTCGAAATTTGCAATTGTTTATATAACCTCCACATTCACGGATACTATTTGTACTTGAATCGATGTTGGTTCGAAAAAATTGTCGGCCCGGAAAAATTGTTGTTAGTCGATTGCTGACTCGACTATCAAATAATCTGAAGATAAGGACATTCTCAGGGAAGGGAACAGTTTTATCAAGTTCGACATTTACAAATTATAATTCTGTTATTACGTATTAATTCAATAATTCATATATAAAAATCGGTTTTTATCGTATTAGAATGACCAAAAGTATACGCGCACAATGTATAATAACAACGATTTTCATAATATTAAAATAGTTACGAATTCCCTGATGTATAATTTAAGTTATATTGTCAAAACGAAATATCCGTAAATTGCAGTTTGTCAAAGAACATGATTTTCTTACGTGTGATTAGCACACTAACGTAAGTATTGGATATGTTGTTCATTTGTCTGATTAATTTTTACGACATTTCAACTAGGAAGTGGACGTACGAAAAAATGTTCATTCTTCACTTTTGTTTGTAACGTGAAACACTTATGCGTGTATTGTATTGCTTTTTGCATTCATAACTCGGACACAACGTTCCTCGTTTTAGCTCCCCTCTTTTATTCGATGCATAAATGGGGCAATATTGCAAAGTGCTCTGTTTGAATTCCTTTTTTGCCATGTTCTCTACTGCACAAAATAATTAGCGCGTTACGCTGCCAGAGTATTCTGCGAAGAAGTATTGCGTATGGCGTATGGGATACAGACATGCTTTTGTTCTCTATATAACTTGTCGAACATATATGTAGACTTTTAATTAATGTTATCAAATAGTTCTATAAAATGTAAATTAAAATTACGCATAGAATCAAATGATAAATTATTGAAATAAATATGTATGTAATATTAAATTTAGTAATTCGATTTTATGTTCACAGATAATAATTGCTGTCATATTTTTAGTATCTTTTGATACAATATTTATCAATACAATTATATACGTACATTTTCGTGTTATAAATGGGCAAATAAGTAAGTTTTAAATAAATATTTTTTCAGAATATTTATAAACGAGCTTATGGAGGAGATGATAAAGTTTCAAATTTTTTTTGAAAATCAGAGAAAAGTTACAGTTACATTTATAATTGTTTTACATTAATTGTTATAATTGTTTTGTTTGTAAAGATCAGAGTTTATAAAAGTTTTCGTTACATGAAAAATGCAAATAAAGTGCAGCAAGAAGACGAAAAGTTTATTCGATGAAACTTTTCCGAACGCTTTATAGTAAACCAAACTTGAAGTTAAAACAAAAATAGAATACATATGTACTTTAATGAAATCAACAGAAACTAGAGGTGGCTATGTGTATTACCGTTGTATTAACATTGTATTAATATACAACCATGTGTATTAACATTGAATCGTAACGTTCGACTATATGATACATAAAACAGAGAAAATTTCATAATTTCATAGGATAATTATTTGATTTTTTCAAGAGAATAATTTATTTATACCGATACATTAAACGAATAATTTATTTTTTACAGTATTTCAAGGTGTATTTTCAAATCAGCATCGACTCTTTTAATTTCATTTGAGAAAACAATATCCGATAAATGGTATTAATTTTAGTATAAATATGTTAGATATTTCAACATATATATGTTAGAAATTTAACTTAAATCACTTAGTTTCTTTAGGATATTCAATTATAATTTATATTACATATTTTGGATCAGCAATAGTGTTTATCACGTAAAACGTACAATACAAATAGAAATTAAGTACTTTAAAACTGAATACTCTAATTCCAATTATATATGTATATATAAATGTATATGTAATTCAATAGCACTAATTGAATATTAACACTAATGGATGTAGAACAAATGATTAATCTAATTCCAATCATTATGAGCTATCAATAATCCAATAACACTAATTGGACCGATGAATATAGAATAATTGAAAAATCAATAATGTGTCACTTTATTCCACGAATAAATTGATTTCATAATGTTAAACAAAAAGCATAGGCATCTTATTATAAGATTTAAGTAATAACTTGTTGAACTTTGCCGTAGCAAAAAACACATACGCGTTATCAGCGAACATTCACCTGAGTCGCACCCAAATAAAAAATACATCTCCGGAAAGCAATTGCTTAACACAAAAGATAAATATATTTCGCAACAATAAATGTATCAGACGTACACACGACGAAGATTTATCTTTGAGTTTGGTTATCTCTAGACTGCGGATGTTTATACAAATTTATATTTTTATCAGTACGACAGTAAAGAAATAGACCGAACGTAGAAATTTGGATCATCCAGTAAATAAACTAACGTGTATTATACTTTGAATATTTTATATATCTTTTCGTATTACGCGCATGCTGTGTTTGCATTTTTAAATTTTCTACGAATACATAAAAATCCGCATTCCGTCACGTCGTCATCGACGATTCTGATACTGTCGAGAGAAGAACGAAGCAAAGGTAAATTGAATACGAAAATGCGCGCGTGTATCAGAGTTAGACTATTCGCCTAAAAATTAGAAATCAATTAAAGATTTATGTTCTTAATACACGTTTGTACGAATTACAAATACTCGTGTTCATGGATATTGGTGCATTGATATATATATATTTATATACGACGAGGAACGGCGTTTTGAGGGAATATTTGCTTTTCCTATATTACCTAACTGACTATACTCTAGATTTATAATTTTACCTCAATCTTATGTTTCCATAAACGTGTATATACGCGGTTATTTACGCGTACGTATAATTAACGAAATCGTGAAATCAATTGATCGAACTCACACGTTTTTCGATTATCGTCCCGGCAATTTCTAGAAAGCAATAAATTTTCAATCACGTTTGGGACCGCTACACGTTTAACCGTTTAACGGTTATACACGTACATTTAGGTGCGCGTGTAATAGAAATAAATAGGTTGCTGTGAAACAGAAATACACGGATACCCATGTACTAAAAATTACACAGATTGAAATTCGCACTCGTTTATCACAGGTGAAACACAGGGACCTTTACCAGAAATCTGCCTAGGGCATAGTTCGATCGAACGATAACGAGATGACGAGTCCTGATAGAACAAGAAGCAAAGAAAGAGGAAGAGAAATGTTAGTCGAGTGGGCTTTTTCGATCGATTGGTACTCGCGGAATCCTTTTACGTTCGCTAATTCATAGATGGAGAAATGTGTTGCACTTAAGCAGCGGAATTATAACTTGTTCCCGCAGGTATTCGTTCGATATCTAGAAAGAGCTCTGTTTCCAAGCGGTAATCGTGCAAGTGGTCGTGCAGGCTATACGTGAGTGATGAGTAATTTTAACTCGTGTCCTCTTTTCCACGGAATTTAATAGAGGCGAAATATAACGCGTTTAAGCAGCTGCGAAATATAGATTGGCGAACGAACGATTGGTGATCATTATGAATATCAGAGATAAAGTTAATCCAATTGCGATGCAATTGTATCAATCTTCTTTTAGATAAGACATCTTCTCGATACGCATTTTCAAACATAGGCGTTTTATTAAGTGACTCCGATGTTGGTAATTCTTATGTGGCATTAAAATAAATTTAAATAAATAATTTTGTATAAATTGTGAATCTTTATTTCATGCATAATCGAAATTTAGCTGAAGGTTATAGATAAAAGACGTGAAGTGAGCAAGTCAAATTTCTTGTCTTTTAAAGAACAATTTTAAAATTCGATATGTTGTTAATCAGTTCCTGCTTAATATTAGTATATTTTACTCTCTCCTTGAACATGTAAAAAATATTAATAATATTAGTCACATAGACTGATATTAATTGAATTGTGCTGACATAATAACTAAATTAATATTATTTCTTTCGTACAGCACATTGTGAATTTACCATCCATTTTGGGAGAGCTTACATGTACATAAGTACCTGTCATGTTATCACCTTCAATTATTTGTCATTAGATAGTAATGACAAAATCCACGATCACTTAGTTACCAACCCAATATTTCATATTCAAATACTTCTTTTTGGCCACTAATTAAGAATGAAGAAATCAATGAAAATGGGCTTTGCAGATTTTCCTGTGTGATCTTCGAATGTAAAAATTCGTTTTGTAACATTTGTAATAGTACAAGTAAAGAAGATCGAACTCAATTATTCTTGTAAGAAGACTTTAAGAAGATCGTCGATTGTAATACAACTTTCATGTCTCCGAGTCGTCTTCTATTGGACTTCTTGTTCTATACAAATCACCTCTATATAGGAACAGATACTTAAAAGTTTTTGAATTATTTCTTTCTAAAGCTCTTACGTGATGTAAATACAAATTATGTTTCCCAATTACTTACAGTTATCGCTAGCGTCATAAATATTGTCATGATATTTATATTTATAGCATTGAAGAAGAGAATATAAATTTCAGAATAAAAAAAAAAATATTTTTTCTTGGATTTGGAAAATATTTTAAAATAGACAAAATACAGACAAAATCGTAGGTATTGAAATATATTTAATATAGAGGATTTCTCGTAATTACATGATAAATTGTTTTGTACGAATAACACCTACAATATTTTCTAATAAATATTCTATTAATGCAGTAGGATATGTGTTTTAGAATTTAGAATTCTAAACAAATCAAATTTTTTTAATTTCTGTATTACGATATATCATCATCGTAAATATCTGCACCGCTGGAATAAATCTCGTATTAGGTTTTTTCAAATATATCTGGTATCAAATGTTGGATTAAACAAATATATTATTCTACCCGCAAAGGATATGTAAACGTATTGCAAAGAAATTTAATTTTTCTGGAAATGTAGAGAATAAAACAATATTGAGAAAGCGCAGAAAAGCTGTGAGCAGTGAGAAACTCTCGATCTCCTCGACATTCTTTATTTTCCTCTGACAGGTAATCTTCACTGGCGAATACATGTCAGAACATGAAAAGTAAGAGAACAATTGTCGCAACTCTACATCGAATCGCAGTGTGATTTTAGTGATCGTAAATCGTGCAAATACTTGCGATCGTTTATCAGAAGTATCCACAGAAACTAAGCAAGAATTTTATATTCGATTCGACTTGACAGAAACTCGAGTTTCGTAATTTTCAGACGATAACGCACCTACATAGTAGATCTACATACGTGTGAACGTCTAAATTACGAACGATATTTTGTTTTCAAGAGTAACACGATTTTTCAATTCGTTCGTAAAAGCTAAATCGATCGAAGTGAATCAAAGTAACTGTACCGAATCGAGCGGAGGAACAGCGAGTCGGTGCAATTCTCACTTGAACGTTCATTAATTAATTGAAACTCGATAGTCAAGAGATTATTGCTTAATTTGCATACGCGCATTTACATGGCGTAGAGTCAATTGGTTAATTAAACGTGAAACGTAATACGTCTGGCTCGTATACTCTCGGATAATCGTGTGTACTGCAATTTAGTTGCCTGGTAGATGCGCGGATAAACAGTCGATTCCTTTAGGAGTTGTTGATTCATTTGCTCGTGCACTTCGACAGACATGCTCCGTGCAGCAATAACTTAATTATAAACCTATTTCGAAATGGATATCTAATGCCTTTACGATATTCGATTCCAATAATTAATGCGGATACATAGCTGGTAGAAAATTACAAAGTCAATTAACACATTTAGTAAGTTAGGGGTAGCAGGTATTTACGGCAGTGCTTGTGTTGATATGAAATCATTATTTAATATTTTATAATTACAGTGTACGGTATATATATACGTTACATACTGTTTCAGGCACAAATATCTCAATACTTTTGTACAAGGAATACAAAAAAAAAGAAGAACATATCGACTGGTATATAAGAAAATATAAAGTTCCATTTAAAAAAATTACGTAAGCACCTAAATCTTGAAAAATATAATTATGAAAGGAAAATGTTTCGTTCCATAATATGTGTTCCTTCAAACCAGACACCACTTCTTAAGCATTGCTTCCTATCATTACAAGTAACAGAGTAATACCCCGTATATACAGCATATACAGGATTATTCATAAATGCACGTCTTCAGGGAATAAATCTATGCACGAAAATAGGTAAAAAGAATAGTACGAACATATATATTTTACATACCTGAGTCTTCGAGTTACGGGTGTTTAAAGAAAACGTTCGAAGTGTTCGCCTCGTGGCTTTGACTGTGGTATTGATAAATTTTAAGTAATGTGCATCTATATTAAAGATAAATTTATATTGATTGCGAACTAGTTATTATGATGTTTACATATTCTTCGTTCGAAAGGATTTGGGTTGAAAATGGAAATGGAAAAGTAAGACTATATATTGTAATTCTTTGTTATATGCACATGTTATATTTTTCCAGGGCAAAGTTCGTTATAAATAATGAAACACAGAACTAGTTTTTCTCCATTTCTTTTACATTCTTAAGAAACTACATCTCTACGAAAATCTAAACTTAGGCTTTCAACAGCTACCGTGTATACAGCTTCCGCTCCAATTAATTATTTTTTTTCTCACTTTCACAAAATACGAGTCAACGTTTGGTTTTTAGTTCTTTGTTCTTTCGTTGGTTTTTCACCTTCCTTACAATTATATTTCAACTATGTTCTTTCTTACATAGTATTTTAAGTCATATTTAATTAAAAACTGAAATATATTGTATACTGTACAACACTAAAAATCTGTATATATTAATAATAAATCTAGTAGTGTTTTTTATAATTATACAAAATAAATATACTCATCGTATAGTATACTCAACTATATCACACTCTTTCTAGTTATCATGCTATCGATTCTCCATTCGTCATTAATAATTAGACTTATACGTGACGAGGAAATTATTGAAAGCATTCAGTATAATATATATAAAGTATAGTATATAGAAAGCATTCAGTATATATGTATAATATACAGTATGTATATAAATACTGTATATTACAGTATGTATTGTATGTACTGTATATACATACTGTATATTATACATATACTAATGCGTTCAGAAGCATTTATGAAACAATATATTATAATATATATATTATAATATATAGTATATAATAATCAATAGAAGGTATGAAACAGGAAAGGAAGGTAATTTTGTGAAACTAGTGATTTCAAAGAAAATGTGTAATTTGTCAGTTCGCAAAAATAAAAAGCATGTAAAGATTACAATAAACGTAAATAATATAAACGAGGAATAATATTTTTAAATTATATTATAAGTAATTATAATGAAAAAAATAAAAATTCAAATTTTACTCCTTTCTGGCTTCGATAAATTTATCCATGAGGAAGTTAACCGAACGTTATTGTTTTCATCGGATATTTTCTTCACGCGATATCGAGGGAAAGAAAAAGGTGATCGGTTCGAAAGGCTGGCAAGAAAATACATGCAAAATAGATATTCCGTTCAAGCGAATTTTCCTTCTACGTGGATACCGTAAATCATCCGAGCAAACAATTTATCGGCGCCATATATAATCTACACTTCTGGCAAATTGTCCAGACCCTGTGCCCGCTTCTTGGTTTTAGCGTCTCGATGACGTACGTCATAACCAGGCTTCTCTTGGAAAATGTCGATGCCGACGTTCAAGTCACTGTAAAGAGGAAGCCTCGATTTCGTTCTCCGTTGTTTTCGTTTCTCTAGTTTTTCCACTTCTTTTCTCGCTGAATTCGATCGTTTAACTTCGGTCGATGTCCTAACAGAGCTTGTGCTCTTCCGCAAGAAAGCTAATTTCGTTAGGATTGTCTTCGCCAGTCGTACGGTTCTATATCAGAATTAAAAGGTAGACTCATTCTTCAGATCTAGTTTCCAACTTCCTTAATTAAAATTTTTACGATTTGGAGTACATAGTTGAGATTGGAAAATATGTTTAGAGTTAAAATTGGTTATATTCTGTAGCATTTATAAAAAGGAACCGAGAAAGTAGATTGTACTTTCGATTTCTCTGATTTTCCAACTCGCACCATTTTCCATTAGGGATCTTTAATAAAACTTGAAATAAAGTTCAGTTCCTATTATAAAGGATGGAATAAAACGTTGTCGTAACGAAAGACGATTTCTTCTTTTTGCCTTACTAGTGATGACCATATTTCCGTTGACACATTTTTAATTGGATTGAGCATACATCTCTATATTAGTTATTTGAGTTTCCAATCGAAATTTATATTAAAATGCATCTGTTTAATTTTCTGGTATGGAGAATTTTAATCTAAACTCAGTTTGAACTATTTATTATTTCATAGATGATTTACACTTTATGTGTCAATTAATTATTCAAAAATAATCTTTCTTTGTCGTGGAGACATTTAAACGGAAGAAAACTAACTGTCTTGTGTAAAGTACAATTAAGTACAAAAGTTTTTCTTTAGTTCTTAGTTTAGTTAATTAGTTTAGTTCTCTAGTTCTTAAATATTTTTGCACAATATGTTATATGTATAAAACTATAGGTACTATATTAGTAAAAAAGAAAAAATGTATAGTAAAGTTATGTTAGGAACTGAGTGCAAAATTGCAGATACTTTTGTGATCAGTTTCATGTTCAATACAAAATGTTTCATCCCTTTTCAATATCTTTTTCACATCATTGAACGATTATTATTAAGAGATCATTACGATCATTCAGTATTCGTGTAGTAGTTCATTCACTGTAAGATTGTAAGACAACGGAAGCATTATGAAATGTTTGTGTGTGTATGTGTTTAATAGAAATTGAATAATCCCCATAATAGTTTTGTTATCTCGTAATGTATGAACATGTGAATTTGAAGACCAGGTATATGGGAGAACATGATAAGTGTATTTTTGTTAATTTTTTGATTTTTATGTCACTTAACTGAATGAAAGAACGAAGAAAAGGAATAACATTAGCTTACCTTTTATGTTAGTTTAAAAATTGCCTTTAATAATTACTTTAGTTTAAAAATTACCTTAATTAAAAACACCTCCCAAAATTAAATGGAAAGATAATTTTGATGTAGAATTGCTTGACAATGTATAAATAAAACAGAGTTTAGAAATTGTTTTTCTACAAAGGACAAGAACTGTGACTTACCATATTCTTCTTCACCTATAGTCTACATTTTGAAACTCTTTGAACTGGCAAAAATAACTACAAACCGTCGTCAAATTTTCAAGCTAAATCTAATCGAATCCAATCAAATTTACCTAACACTCAATCGTAACATCGGAAACATCGGAAACCGATATTTCTCACACTAATCTGGATCGGACAAGCACAGATTTAAATAAAAACCGCCTATATGTAGAACGTTCTTGCTTTATATACGCATACTCGTGCATCGAAATTAGTTTCGGTAATTTGTTTGAACGTAATTTTTCTGGAAAGTCGGAGCCCTCGAAAATCCAAGCGGGACTTATTACCCGAGTCGCCGATACGGGGATGTAGGGAGAATTTGCTGTAACTCCGGTGAAACGGTATCAGGGGACCAGATCCCCGAGCAAGTAATAAATATTTTTTCGTTGTGGGTGTGCGTGTGTCGGTCGGTTCGCTCGCCGGAGCAGATATATAGCGAACTTAGCCGCGACTTTGCTGGCTTCGCTCCAGCCTCCTACGCGGTCGATATAATCATCCGGCATCTACGACCCACGAAGAACGATGCGTGGAGACCGCCGAAAAAAAAAGGAAAGAAGGAAGACGAGACGGAAGAGGCGAACGACGAGCCAGTGGAAGAAGAAATACTGGCACGATGCCGGCCGAGGAATCAATGACCCATTCCTCCATCGGTATTTTCGGTGCCTACTTCGAATAATTGCGTGCTACGGTCGCGAATACGCGACAAATTCGCAACTCTACACTCTTTCCAACCGGCTCGTCAACCGGATACCTCGACATCCTCGTTGATCGCCACGAATCTCACCGAGATCGCGCTTTCCTTCCTCCCCCTCCCCCTCGTCTTTCGCGGGAATTTCTCACTGGAATTTCTGTCGAACGTCCTGCCCGACTTAGAACCCGGTTATATCGGAGTTTTGGGATTTCTGGGAATTGCTTTAACGTCGCACGAGATCGTTGGATGATGGAGGCCTCGGCTTTAGTCAGCTACTTGGGAGTTTTTGAGTTGCTGGAAACGTGTCGAGTAGGGGCATATGGATGCTGGAATTTCAGGAACAGAGTAGGTTATGATTTAATAAAATGTAAATAGAGCGAGATGAGAATGTCAGGAAGAAGGAGGGTGGCTTCGTTCCCTGATGGAGTAGTTCTTATCATAAAAATGAGCTTACAGCTGAAACAGGGTATGAAACGGTGTATTTCGTGCAATCGTAAAATTTCATGGGGACTAAGGGAGGCAAACATGAATTGCAACTTCTGTTTTACGAGGGAACTTTGTTGCTTTGATATGGTTATTATTCTTTGTTATCTACGGAATGTATAAATATATAATAATGACGTATAATTTATTTTTTTTCGATCGTATTTTTTATGTAAAAGTTATTTAAAAGTTGCAGAGTATAGAATATTTTTCACGACATTAGTTTATAACGAATGATTTTCTTCTCTTCTCTATTGACCTCATAACACGTCTAATTGTTACTTATTTGACATTAAAAAGGATAGGCATTTTGAAAAAATAAAACAGAACGTAAAGAAATCACAATGAAAGAAGTGGTACTGATAAATGTAAAAAGATAATAATCTAAAAATCAGCTATATTTCGTATGAATATCAATTGTTATTACATCTTCGATAATTTATCATTAATTTTTCTAATTAATTAGTTTATTTTGTATTTATCCTCTCTGTAATTATTTTTACTATTTTTGTTGGTACCACAAAGTAATAAATATATCAGGATCCAAGATTTGCAAAAATCCATTAAATATCTACAATTATTTGCGTAAGTACTCAAATATCTAAAAATATTTTTGCTTTCATTCGAGAATGTAATTACATCCTGAAACTTGTAACATTGTCTTTTGTAAAATGTAGCTTTTTTTCTTATCTATCGTACTAACATGCGATCGTTGTCTTGAAGATACGTCTGGCGTGAAAATTATTCTGTCATATGAGTTTGATAGAATCTTGGATAAGAAAGTGTTTCACATACATTGGCAAGCAACCTTGAAAATTTTAAAGTTAATGTATCCGGACTTTTTTTTATTTCATGAATAATAGCGCTTATATTCTTTGTTTCACTTTTACGCAAGTTTATTTGTAAGAGATTTTTTATAATATAACAAGTTGCAGATTATAAGCTTCACTGAGGAGATTTTCCTATCTCATAATGTACGCCCATATACGTTTATATCAGCCATTGAAAGCAAATATCTACATACATTTTCGAATATTTTTATAGCCCTTCTACATTGTTTTTACAAACTACCATTGATACGAATACCACTATTAAGAGGTACATTGAACATTTTTAACTTTCAGTTTAAAACACCAAAAAGGGATTCCATTATATTTACAGCTGTTAAAGTGCAATAATTCCACACGTTGGTCACCCAGACAGACGCGTAAAGGTAATTTGTTCCTTCGACACAGTTACGTGCAACTTATATGTTGGTCCTTTAAGAACCGTCAAAGTAGAAACGTAGCGCCGTAAACATTATTACGTACAAATATCGTACAAAGTTAAACTGTTTTCGCGTGAACGTCTTTGCGCGTACGTAGAAGTTGTGCAAACTAGAAAATTCGAGCAAACATGCCGACACAGTTCATGAGCGTTTACATGTCCCTGATTTACGTCGGAATTCAAAGTACATTGCAGATCGATTATGTTAAAAACCCGAAACACTCAAGTCGAAGGAACTTCTCGATAGGAAGGCGAGACCAGAAGGAGCAACGACACAGATATCAAAGTATCGACTCAATTTCTGCAAATATCCTTTATATTGTACGATATATCTAATATATAGAGCGTCTCGATGCAGAATTGAATACCTTCAATCCTTTCAGTCGTTGGCTTCAACCTATTTAAGGTCTATTTGGAGTGAAGAGAACGGTGTTCTATTTGCATCGCACGGATAATACGTACCGAGCATCGTGTCCTGGAATTAATTCATCTAGATATGCTCGGTCTGTACGGATTACGATATATCCTACACGCGTTACGGTATTTCCTTAATTTACCAAATTTGAGATCCTGGAATTAAGGGAGCGCAATTACGAAATCTTTGTGATTACTGCATTTAGTTATCGCGCGTTTGCTACGTATAATTATAAAGATCTCTTTGAAAGAGTTCTTTTATTCAAACGGGAAATAGGAAGGAAACTATGGAACGTGTCAAAGAGAAATCCTTTTTCGGTGCTTTTATACAGAGAATATGGGAGATACAATATGGGAGATATGCGCATATGTTAGAAAGATGACGAAGGTATCTCTAACTGTAGATAGGGAGAATATAGGTTTACAAATAAAAGTAACAGAATGTATGAAATCGCTATTTTTATTACAGAAACTAGATCGATTACAATGATCGCTTTTAAAATTCATTATACGACGAAGATAGCCATTCCGTTTATAATTTATTGCTACTAAAATACGAAAAAGGTATTTTATCGTTATTAGGAGAAGTATCGAGGATTTGAGGGGGATTTGGAGATACCAAATTTGCGGACCTTTCTGTTTCTTTTAGATAGAAAAATATGATAAAGATTGGGTCTATAAATATTCTCATACGGTTCTCCCCAATAATTTCGTTCCAATATTTTGGTTCATTCCATTTCATGATCATTGTTCATTTGTCCTGTTGATATCATTGACCGGATTTCACGAAAATTAGAAATAAAACGAATAAGGTAATTCTAACAACATTTTTGGACAAATAATAAATTAAAATGAAAAATACTACAAGAAGAGATAGAAATTATTAGTCCTTCGATCTAATTTTATTGATGCTCCGCTCACAAACTAAATACTGCAATCTATCATTTTCGAAATTGGTTTGCTCTTATTACATTCTAAAGCACAAGAATTCGTTTAATGAAACAATCTCACGGATATCTGAGAGAAACAATACCACCAAATACACATATACATGTGTATCGCATAGTCTAGATTCGAAGCACATACCGTGATCACTAATTTCCATGTACATATCAATCGATATGTGGTTGGGCTGGTCGATCATCGTGGAAACACCGGCAAATATGTTTTTGCCTATGATTTCACGAAACGATACGGTGGTAACTTTATTTAAAAAATTATTATCGACTTCATAATGCGATTCTTGGATATCGGTTTGCCTACGCGATTTATCGTGGCACAATTCTTTGTAATGATACAATTGCTCGTTAAACCTGGCCGGAGATGCGGCAAGACATACAATGTAATATGATCAAAAGCCGTGTAACGATGATGTATGATAACGTTTAATAACAACAAAGTGGCGAATGGATAATACATTCGTATCTGCATATTATAAGGCTCGCTTGCATTTCATTATTGCGCTACCATGACGTACCAGATTACAATTTTATGATTTTGAACTTCGAAGTGTTTTAGATTGCATCTATTAGATTGATGCGCATAACATGTAGGTTATTCGCTTCCTTTTTTTTATTTGTAGTAAAACATTATCATCATATGCGGAGATCGCAAAATAAATTAAGAGGTTTTAGCTATTCTTTTAATTCTAATATCACCTCATGACTAAAAAAGAATATTAGCATAAAATAGATAGAAATAGAAAGGATCTGTAACATTCGAAGATATAGTTGGCGAAACTTTACGGAAGCCGAAAATATAATTGTTGAAGGAAATAATGCCCTCGATATTTTAATATGTATTATGATAAGCAATATTGTTTTTAAAGTTATAAATAGGATGGAAGAATTTCAATAGTTTTGGCAATAAGAAATTGATTGACAACATATTGAATTTTAAAACTATTTCCTTGTACACAAAGGATAATGTGACTTTCCAGCATCAAATTGCTATAACTGAGCACAAAGTGGAAACTTACACAAAAGTAAACTACCATATACATTTTGTATGTCTTTGATTAGACATAGAATTCATTTTTCAGTCAAAATGACAATATGATTGTAAAATGAATCCCCTTATTACTTTCAAATAACGACGAGGTTGCTATCTCTACCTGTATCGGTTCCTTGATATGACCAAACTTATGCAAAACACGTTTATCGGTTTTCTTCGTATTTCAACTTCAATTCAGTTATTTACGTCAAGCGTGAAATAAAATTTTTTTTATTTTGCTCGAGATAATTTACAATTTGTCCATCAGAACATCCGGTATAACGAGCGTAGATAGCTTAGTTTCATTCGATACCTAATTTTGTTTAAAACTCTGTCGCCGATGACATTTTCTGACCTTCTCTTCGCTTGTTCTCCAACAAAAGATCATCCGTCTTGAATTCCAGAAATCAACGTTGACAATGCCTACATTGACAGAAGTTTCTTCAAATACCAAATTTATACCTTAAGCAACTTTTACAATACGCTTTGCAACTTTAAGCTTATAACAAAGTTACTTTAATACCTCGCTAATCTCAACAAATTTAAGAATATAGTTATTCTAACATTCGTATACTATTATAAATATCTTTGTGATCATTAATAATGTGTATAAATCAATGTGATTTATATATCAAACAAAATTGATTAATGTCTAATTGTTAATTTTAAGATGTGCAGAAATAACGTTTCATATGTATCAAATTAATTATTAATATTAATTGCAACTCAGAATGTAGATAAAAATGAAAATCGATAGAATATTTTCTCTTATAGGAATTTCCTAATGCTTGTACTATATATATATTATCTAATAGGTGCATTCAATTTCATAATCCATAAATATTGCTAACATAGGTATATACACTATATTTAATATTAATGATTTTATTACTGAATTCTGTGTTAATTTGTATAAAATTACGTGTTTGGATTAATTAAATACCGTTTAACTTGATCTGCCATGAGCGTAATTCAAAGATAAATTGAACATTCAATTATACGATTATACTTGTTACATAAAATTTGCAAGTGTTTTAACAACTCCGATTTTTAAAAGGACATTCATGATCGAATAGTTTGGTCAATATATTGAAAAAATACCATTGTCACTGACAAATAAACTCCAAACGATATACGAAGTCGGGTCGCTGGATTTTGGAAAATATTTCGCTGTCTTGTTTACTGTCTCCACTCATTTGTAAATCTCTTCCCAAAATAAACTATACATATTGATGCGTGGTTTAGAAAATTTTTACCTCGAGAGAGTAACTTAATTTAACAACATTTTGTGTTTAACTCTTAACAATTTTTCGAAAGAGCAACTCAGAAAATACCATAAATATGAAACATAATTCAAGAAATTATTTATTAATGAACACAAAAAATGTGATGTTGACAAACTTACTTAATATGTAATGAATAAATAATTAATAACTCGATGAATTAATGAATTAATAAATTAATGTATATAGATTTAATAGATTTATTATATAATAGATTTATTATAAAATATTTAATAGATAGATCATATAATAGACTTATTTCCGCAGCTATTTATGTTATTTTAATACAATTTTTCTCTAATATGATTAGACCGTGTATGCCTATGCAAATTCAAATTTGTACAAGAAATTCAAAGTACATAATACTAGACTAGATTACTAGAGGAATGGCCTGAAACTGATTTGGCCCGCCTCTCCCAACGTCTCATTTCTATCTGGATTACCTTAGCTAGAACATTCTAATAAGACTTCCTACCTCTGAATCACTCCAACTAACGTTCATTATGAAAACTACATAGTGGTCGAAGTTACTCTAACGAATCATGATAATTAAAGAGCCTTTTTTACGTCGTTTTTACGACTGTAGTAAATGGCTTCGACGAAAGCACGTCGAATAATATGGAGAAACACATTAAGATTGTACAACTTATTACATTTTCAGATTGAAATGTTCGCATCATCCTTGGATAGACTAAAGATCAGGCTTCGTTGTACCTGATGTTCTGTAATAATGTAATTCTACGTTACGCATAGGTACAGGGTGTCTCAGTAACTTTGTTACAACGCGATATCCTCGTTACTTTTAATAATACGATGCGATTTTAACGATAAATGCTTAAGGAATGAATTGTTTGGCTCGAAGGAACATATATTATAATGCGAATTATTATTTTTTCGTAGCAATATTTTTCGAGATTTAGATGTTTCTGGAATCTTTTTTAAATCGAATCTTATACGTACATTTTTATATATAACTCGATATGCTTTTTTATTGTCAGAATGAAAATACTAAAATCCGAAACTGCTTAGTTTAAAAGATATTTCAATTTGAATTTCATAAAATTTGCTATATGAAAGACTAAACGAGGGAGCAAATTTACTATACTTTCTATATGGAAGGAAAACATAAATACAACGGTACTGCTGTGCATGTACGTCATATGCAAAAGATTTACAAAAGTTAAAGTTGAATTATTAAATTAAGCGGACACGAGTTTAAATTAATTCCAACACAAATACCTTAATATTCTTGTACAGGAATTACAAAAACGCACTGACTAGCTTATAAAAAAATAAGAGGTTTCATTCCTCTCAAAATCCTCCTCCTCAAAAAAGCTCGAAATCTCGAAACATATGACCATAACAAAAAAAAATGTTTCGCAACATATGTGTCTCTTTGAACCAAACAGTTCGTTCATTATGCGTTTCCTCACATCATTAAAAGCGACGAAGTTATCATCCTGTAACATAGTTAATGAGACATCCTATATAATAGCAAACATGAGTGTAATGGCCACGCGAACTGATCGCAGTTAAAAAGGAGCTCATCTACTGTATGAGAATTATTCGGAACCCATGATTACGCATCGTTATTCACTGACTATCAGTTATCTCGAATACGCTTGAAAACATCAGGATTCCCGGTATATTAAAGCATGAAATCGCTCAATCGGCGCGACTAGATCGAAGCCTCGATCAAAGAAAACCGACAAAGTTTCCACGTTGACGATAAATAATCGCGTGGACCACTTAGCGATCGTCTTAATTGGCACGGTATGCGGACTGATAATAAAAAATCGACTTGATTCGATAACAAACTCCCGGTGTTACGAGTACCGGCGAGGAAGCCAGTCTGTTCTCGGCTTCTTCGCGGCTGGAATTCCCGAAGGACACGTATTAAGTCTCGATGAGTCGGGGGCCGGGCCCGATCCTGGTCGTTGGCACGCCGAAACTTGAAGGAAGAAAAGTCAAACGGTGCGACAGAGGAAGAAAAAGAGAGGAAGGAGGAACACGTACAGGCGTAGGTTCGCGTGTAAGTACGCGTGCATGGAGAGAGAGAGACACTCGCGTGCAGTGATATAGAGGGAAAGAGAGATGGCCTTCCTTAAAAAGGGAGCCTGAGCGAACCTGTTATACCTAGTGATGGGACCAAGCTCGATATCTATGTATTTATAAATTCCTGTCAAACCCAAATTTCCCAAGCTGGATTTTACAAAATTTAAGTACTCGTAACATGATATGTAATGATTCGTTCATTGTATTATACTTGCCAAGTATTTTATCTTCACAAGTTAATTTCGAACCTTGGATCGAACAGTCGTAAGTTCCGAAAATTCATTTATGGCTACGTGTTCGAACAGATCGAACATCTTGCAAGTAGCGATGGAATCACGAGAGTCAGAAGGGCATCATTATTTCACTGAATTCTTCAGACGAATTTCGGAAAATTCGACAAAGTTATAGACAATAAACAGAATTCTAACAAATTTTATTTGAACGTTTGCAGCTATGCAAGTATTAAAAAAATGATAGTCATGAATAATAATTTTAAGCGAACGAAAAATTTCCCACTTATTTGACAGCTGTGTTCAATTGTACATTTTTCATTTATCGAAGTACACAAAGAGTGTTCGCGTCTACTTGCGCCTGAAAGCACTGCTTCTTTATATCGAAATATTTAGACGGTTCAACTCTATATATATCGGCCGATGTTCGAATCTACCTTCGAGTTTGCGACATACTTTAGCCCATCGCTAGTTACACCAGAAGGAACCTTGCACGCATCTAAGTGTTCCCTCTCTCTTTACGGTTAGCTTTGTTTCTCTTTTCTTCCCGGTGGAGCTTCCCGTTGTCTTTATCATTCCTCTCTTCTTCGTACCTCTTTACCTTGTCTCATGAAAGTCTCCCTTTTTTTCTTTTTTTCCCTTTTTTCTTTTTAAATCGTTCGTCTCTTTTCCCCTATTAGAGACTCCCTTTTCGTGATACTCGTTCTTTATCTTGGCGGTGGTTCGACGAAGCATTTCGTCCTTGTCCGTTTTGTTGGTTGGTCGGACGAACAACCAAGAGAAACCAGGATGGGATATGGAATAGTTGAATGGGAGAGGGTTGGCGAAAGGTGGGAGAATGGCAAACGAGAGATTGCTGTTGCCATGTGACTGCGGATACATCGACGACGACGATTTTTCCAGCCAATCGACGCACTTGCACCGGAACGATTTCTTCTTCTGCGTTCGTTCTTTTGCTCCATCCCTGCGTCGTTCCTGTTCTTTGCACCTTGACAGCGAGTTCTTAACGTCTTGTTAAGGCGTTAGTCACGTTTCACGTAGCAAATATCATCAGTCCGTGTGCGCGTTCTTTGAATCGAAGCAACTTGAGATTTAGAACATAACGAACATAATCTTGAAACATGAGACTTCTTAAATGAAGCACTTATAGATTTGCCAACGAACGACAATTATTCCTGACGATAATTTACGCGACGACGCACAATCTTACGAACGAGTTATTTCTAATAAAATTGATGAAATTATTCTGTCTTCGGAGAATTACACGCTTAACTGTACGACGAATGCTTGCCACAATTGTATAGGGTGTACCAGCAATAGTGATACGATCGATAGTAGGATGATTCTACGTAAACAAAAGAAACAAGCCGGAAATATGTAATAACACTTCGTATGATGCTTCACTTTCAAGAAAATTGAGTTTGAAAATTTGCTAAGTGTACCTGAACTTGGTTAATTGCGGACTGAACAGGAGTAAATGATAATCGGTAGCAGGTTATTCTGCATATGAAGATAAGTAAAAAATGTAGAATAACATTTCTTCGAGAGAAATAAATTTGAAAATTTATCATGCGTTTGTATCGGTCCAGTTCTTAACTAAATACGTTCAGACTCTACTTTCTTGAAAATGAGGCCTTAAATGGAAGAATATTACTCTACATTTTTCACTTACATTTTCGCGTTTAAAATTCCCTCTTGTGTGTTCCATCAGTCTTAGCAACTCCATGGGCGTACCATCAATATTGGGACACCATGTATGAAAATTTGTATATGCACAAACATATGTAAACTAATTATTACAGAAATACAATTAATTGTTAATCTTGATTGTATAAGATACAAAGTAATTTGGTGTATTAAATATAACAAGAGATAACAGCTGAAGATAACAGAGAATGACATTACTAGACATTTAAAGTTCGTAAAAAGATTCGGAAAATCATTGCAAAAAAGAATATCAAATTTCACGACGTTTGTAAAATTTTCTCGAACACCTACTGAGAATTTTACTTTTTACGGCTGTAATCATTTTTAATTCTTTGCTTTCCATTGACTATCTAATTTCTGAAACGCAAGAATCATGACACGCATAACGACAGAGGACATTTGCCATGTCGATAACATCGGATAAATGTTTCGAATTAATAGCATAATTAATACATGTGCGATTAATTAAATCGCGGGACGAACGTCAACGGTAGCGCCGAGGAATATATTTAATCGTTTATGCGAGTATAATGAAAGACGGAGGAGCTGAATGTATGCTATAAAATCGTCGATAGACCATTATTCCCGATATGTATGATCCATGCGTGCTTGCTTAATCACTTTTGAAAATTAATAGCAACGTAACAATGGGCAATCAGTGGAGTATGGTATTGGTCAATGAAAAGATAATAAAATGGCATTCGATG
This sequence comes from Bombus vancouverensis nearcticus, assembly GCF_051014615.1. Lineage (NCBI taxonomy): Eukaryota > Metazoa > Arthropoda > Insecta > Hymenoptera > Apidae > Bombus > Bombus vancouverensis. Next base: position 8,390,213 of record NC_134913.1, on the reverse strand, counting down.
TCTCGCAAATCGTAGCCTGGTCTGTTGGCTAATTGAAGACTCACGGTACCAGAATACAATACTGCACGCTTAATTGTCGTGGAGTTATCCACTTTAGTTGCTGGAATAAGCCTTCTGAGTACTTAAGACTCATGATTAACAATGAGTCATTTATTAATCAATGTTAAAATGAAAAAATACAGTTTTTATCATTGTTATTTACTTAAATTGCATTCTTATTTGATCGAAGGAGAATTCGGATTATGGGAGATTTTAAGACAAAAATGGTATAAAGCATAAAATTATTTTCTCTTTAAGAGCATTTTCATATTTGAATTATACGAAATAACTATGAAATACAAAGAAATTGTCGAAGACTGGAATAGAATTTGCTCCTGTATTTCTTTGAACGAAAAAGTTTTCTTTACGCTATACAGTTATCGACATTTTTCATTCGTTATAGACACGAGCGTTCAACGTTTTAACCACTTTTCCTATCAAGCTTCTTTTACCTCGGTCAGCGAAACTTGCAAAAAAGTTCATATTCACGTTTTAAGGTGTAAAGTTTCTTGGAAAATGTAGAGTTAACAAAAGAATAAGTATCTGGCCTTGAGAAAACAGATCGTGAGCAACGATGACTGGGTCGTTTTTAGCCCACTTTTTACCTCTTCTGAACGAGTTTGCCTTATTATTTTATTAAGGGTTATACGGTGTATTATATTATCATTTTATTCTTCAAAGTACTTCTACGCTACATTACATAAAATACAAGGACAGTAAATTACAGTTGGAAATTTTATTTACAAAATACATTTATTTATCGTAACTATTCCATCCTTAACGTAAACCTATGAAGCTATTAGGTTGTCCGAAAAGTTTCTTTCGTTTCATAAGGTAATAATAGATGAACAACAATTTCTGTTTTATATTATTTTATTGAATTGGATATGATCTATTTCGTTATATTTCTACTATTACGTTCGTGTATAATTCAATAAACTAATATAAAACAAAAAACACTGTGCGTCTATTATTTCCTTATAAAACGAAAGAAACCTTTTTGACAACCTAATATATGAAGATTATAAAACTATAAATTAAACATATTATGTTATGTAACAAAAATTATGGTTTCTATAAATTTACTAAAACTATGTTGCATAATATGTGCGTTCTTTCTTTTCCACGTACTAGACTATCAAACTGCATTCTTTAGTTTCGTTTAACGCTCTGGTCTCAAACGATTCAACCATAACTAGACGAGAGTTAAGTAGCGATAAACCAGAAAATGCTATAAAGTGGACATTAACCAGAATCCTCGAAGTTTTTATGTCTCAATTTGAATTTCGTTTCAACCGTTCGAATAAAGGATGTTTTCAGAGAACCTTCAGCGTAGAGTCGAAATGAAAAAATGCATACCAGTCCTTTCTTATTTTTCTCAGACTAAAAAAACCTTCTAACAATAGAGAAATATTCCAACGAGAATCTCCCTGACGTGAAATAAATTTTAATGAAAATTTATTATTTTTCATAAAATCGTATTCTATATCTATTGTTATAAGAAATTCGTTATATTTGTTGAAATTACGAAAAAACGTCATAGCAGGAAGTAAAAATATAACGTCATTAACTATGAAACTAGTGGAACGATACTTGCAAGAATCTAAATGTGTGATTAAATTTAAACTCTTCAAATCTTGCTTACACTATGCTATCTTCAGTCTGTCAATTGAGGGTCAAGAATTTCGCAAATAAAACGATCATACAAATATAATTTAAGATGAAATTTTGTATCTGAAATTGTACTTTAGTGCCTCGACAGCAATGGTGTAGAATCGATATCTATCTAACAGTATTTCGCTGTATGTCGTCCATTTTCATTTCTGAACCTGGTTGCCCACTGAACTCTTGGCTAGCTTATCTGAAGCAGGGAGCAATTCCAGGTGCGATACCTGCACATTTAACTATCGCAATTCGATTTCAATCTCGCGATAGCCAAGCGTGCACTATCACGTCTCTGATCACGCTGTCATATTACATTGACAAGTGCAGTAACTCCGTTGACATAGCTTGCCTTGCTAGATCTTCGGATTAGCAACCGTATAAAGGTTTATATTATCAATTCAGACACGGAATGGTAACGAGATGATTCCGTTCCGACAAATATTGTCGTATATTGTTAAATGTGTCTCCTTATATACAAAATGTCTAACTTAAAGATAGTCATTTATTGTAATTCTGCTATGTATAAATTAATTATTAATAAGTATTAACTGTAATTACTCTAAATAAGTCCTGTAAACTAGTCCTGCAACTACGAGTGTACGAACCATCGCATTAAAAAGTAAATAACTACTAAATTGTAAACGTTGCCAGGAGTCGGATTAATTATTTATTTATAATACTAATTACCTAAGGACTTTGACAATAAACGTCAAGACAGCCATTTAAATATTTTTCTCAACTGTGATAATACAAAAAATAGGTATATGACATACCACTTGAACGATATCAGGGGATGAATACGTTACAAAGAATATTTTTGTCGGGGGAGAATTTGAATGTAAATAAACATATTTACATATTTTTAGAACAAAAAAAAGTAGGCAATTTGGGAAGGTATGTAGAAATTACAAATACTGATTGCAAATATATATTTAGTAAAAATTTAGTATGCAGCATGAATAGCGATTTTAATCCCATAGTAATAATTATAATCTCACTGTATATCGAGGTTTTGTAATGTTGGATGTTTATAAGTATTTTGTGATTCCTGTGAAATATACACACGTACTAAATATCTTATAATGTTGTAGTTTCTATATATATTTTCAGATTAATTACAAAGCTTAACCATGTATAATCATGATAATCGAGTCTCATAAGAGTGTTAATGAAATTTCAAAATGTTTCCTATGTTCATAATATATTCATAAATGTGTGTACAACTGTTCGAATACTTTCGCGAGCCTCTGGACATGTACTGATGCCATAAACACTGACTGTCTTTGTCAGAACGAAATCATCCCGTTACTATTTCGTGTCTGAACGGATAATATTAGTCAACTTTAAACCGGTCTTTTTTTCGTCCGGCTAATCCAGATTGGATCGTTGATCCGTTCGTTCAGTTACGGTGAACAAAATCGCGGGTCAGGTCGATGACTCGTTTACTCGCGTGCACAGTGTATAGTACCGTGCAGCCTATAGAGACACTTCTATGTATACGTAAAAAAAGGTCAGACCTGTTGGTCGTCCTTTGGAAAAGAGACTTAACACTCATCGAGCAAAAAGAATCGATTTCTAGCCGTTTCGATGTACTCGACTCGAGATATTCTGCAGAGTGGATTTTCAATCGATTCCAATCGCTCTCATAGTCGCGAAGGAATGGGAGACGAGAGGTGGAAGGAAAAAGAGAGTAAACGCGAGTAAAGTTTAACGTGGCTTAAAGAGATGCCGAATGGGCTGTTGCTAAACTCACGCAGCTCGTTCGTCTAGCTAAATTTAATACAAAGTTGATCGGCAATGATGAAAGAGCCAAGTGCCGTATTTGTCGTTCGTCAAACGTATAACGTAAAATTCGAATAAATTTTCTGTTCCCTTCATATAGTACCATATAGTAATGTTGAAATTGTCTGTATAAGTGTACACCCCTTTTCCTAAATATTAAGACATACTTCTTAAGTAAACCCGAAAAATCGTTAGGAAATTATCAAAACTTTTACGAATGGCCGTTTCATTCGAAATGGTAGACTATAAGAAAACCATATATTCGATATCAGCGATATTATCACTTTGGTATAAGAAAATGAATTCTATCCTTGTCTATGTATGCATGTATGACTATGTATGTATATCTGCTGTTGTGAACCGGTTTCATCAATTTTGACATCCACATTATTACTATTTCTTGTTATCTGGATGCATGCATGCTGTAGATTAATTTCACCATACAGATTCGAATTTTTACCAGATTTTTCGAAACGTTCTATCTAATTCATCTTCAATTTTATCAACAGGATTTAGATTAGGAGACTGTCGAGGCGCCAACACATAATTATTATAATTTTCTATATTATTGTAAGTCTTTCAGTTCTAACAAATTTTTATTTTTTACATATATTGGACCACGATATTATACGGGATATTGCGTGAATATAAAATTCTGGTTGATTAATCGGTTCCTTGATATTTTAGATTAATCGCCACGTTCCGTATGAAAGCAGCAGGTGTTCTAGTACTTATTACTTATGAACGAGAGCCTACATACACCATCGCTCATAAATATCCGTACGTTTTAGTCGAGTAGCAACACTACATGAATATAAATTAATGAGAAATTAGTGGCTAAAAGCAATACTTATTATCTTTTTGTAGTCAACAAATCATAAGGAAAATTTAGTTATTTGGTTTCGACGATATATTGAAACCCATTGCGTGATTCACTGATATATTTATTGGTTTTCATTATCAATATTTTTCAAATATTGCTAGCATCTAAATATTCTGCAACGTGTTGTCGTAAATTTTGTTGAAAACTCCACAACTTCAGGAATTTCATCTCTTTACTGTAATAATTTCTTCAGTACAATAATTTCTTTATAATGTTTGCGCTTGTGCTTTATAAAGTAAGATAATTATTTTTAGTATATAACAGCCACAGATATGTATCTATCTGCATATACAAACATTTAACATCTGATCTAAGGGGGGAATTCTGAATAGAAATTGATATATAAACGCATTATCTTTAGACTTTTAAACATACCATTTTTCTGCGAGGGAGGAGAACTACGAAATAAAAACTGATTTATAATTTCCGAATACTAAGAAAAATTCTGTACTAAATTCCAAATTTGTATGATTTACCGATTAACACTTCTTAATGATTAAATTTTGAAAAGATTTTTATAGAATTATTTCTTGAATTAATTGATATGCTTTTGTTCATTAAGAAGCATAATGAAATGAATAGGATTTTGGGACAGTTCGAGTATTTTTAGATTAAATTCAGGTTGCGTTTATTTTAATTTATATAACCAGTGACTTATTTTAAATTTTTATGTCCAACGAATACTAGAATATAAGCAAGTATATATTTATAACAAAGACAGTAGTCAATATTTAATTTGTACAATTTTTGAGTTGTAACACTTATGTAGCTTGAAATTAGAGCTCGTTATTGTTTAAAATAATTATGGTCTACTTTACTTATACCTATTTATATTTTTATAGTACTTGTTAAAAATTTTTTACTTTCTGTTTTAGTATTATAATAATTTGATAAGAAAATTCAAGTACATCTTTAAAAAAAAATGTATGCACATGTAAAGGATAAACCATAAAAATGGCTTTGAATTACACCTTTTGGTAGCTGTAACAAATATGTAACATTGTAGCAAAGAACAGTTTAACTTCTTTGATAGAAGACATTTCTAATTAAATAGTCTAAACAAAAATCAACAGAAAAACATTAATTTTATATGTGTAATAATACCGATTACATTTTAAAATATTACATTTACATAAAATATTACACTTAAGAAATTTATTTTCTGGTTTGGAAAATACGAATGGCGTTGATTTATTTAAAGAGATACTATCTACATTAAAAATCGTTTACAACCATTTAACTTAACATTGCTCCATGCCTTTAATATTGAGGAAAATAATTAGGTGTCTTATTTCTTCCGAACTAAATCACTTTGTCCAATTAGTGTTGCGCGCTTTAATAGCATATTACATTTCTCTTATAATATTACTAAGTAAGAGATAAATTAACATTTCTTCTGATGATTAAATTAAATTACTTCATTCAATTATCCTATTATTTTTAATTTTATAATTTCCTTTAATTGCTTTTAATTACTATTCATTTTAACATCAAACGAGAATTATGTAAAAAATGTATGATTAACAAAGCAAACATAATTCTTTCACAGGAATTAATTATTCTTAGAAGTTTGCTTTCCTAGAATTGCGATTCCCATTACCGAAGATTGCATGGTAATTCTTTTGGCCTTCATAGCCTTAGAAGTTTCACGTAGTATGTCGTTCCACTCCAAGAATTTTGTGTGTGCCAAGAAATTGTTCCCTTATTGATTGTTTACAATCGAATCGACTACTATAAGAGATTGTCAAGACTCAATCGAAATTACAGGTCGAATTCTTATACTTTTTGGAAAGGCTTAGTTTTTTTTAGAAATATTAGCAATTGTAATGTTCAAACTGCGGATGTTCATGCATCTATGGAAATTTAAAAAATACAAAAGTGTACAGAATATACATAATAACATGTAACATATGCAAAATAGAGTATTCAGTATCTAGTAAGTGGAACAGTTCTTTCTACAGGTTTTACTATTTTCATTGCATTCATATGAACATAAAAGTGCACAAACATCCGCAATATAATCATAAGAATCTTCCTGAATTTACATTTATTTGAAATTTATATTCAAGTGTATGATTTTCTTTGTTGCAGGTGAGCGAATATTTTTGTCGAATTTTCTAGGTAACGATTTCTCAGAGTAAGTACGAAAATAATTCAGATTTCGATTATCCGTAACATGTATAATTGAGAAATTATAAGTTATAAAAGGTATATTTTATTTTAAAAGGAAACCAGTAACAGATGTATCGATTTTTATTAATTTTTATTACATTCCATATATTTGTTTATAATAGTATTTGCGTTATTGAGTTGATTGTTTTTTAATACAATACTATTCTTATCGTAGGTAGTAGCAACATAGATTCAACTTATTTCATGCACGCAGCTTTTTGCATAATAAGCGATAAAGTATATAAGGGAGAAGTTTAATGCCGTAAAAATATCTGAGTAACCAGTAAGTTATATTAATTTTATATGAAGTATATATATATACAGGGTGGTTGGTAACTGGTTGTACAAGCGGAAAGGGGGTGATTCTACACTTTGTTTTCGAGAAAATCGACTTTGAATTTTCGCTCGGTACGCGTGCACTTTATCACGTCCCATTATAACAGATCTCACTGTAGATCGTTGTCTCGATGGAAAAATTAAAAAAAAAAATTTTTATTCTATATTTTCGACTTCTTTTTTCGCGTAGAATCACCCCCTTTCCGCTTGTACCACTAGTTACCAACCACCCTGTATACAAAATACACAATATATACCATATAAATTTAATATGACTTGTTCCTTATACGAATATTTTCACGACCTTAAATTTTTCATAATTACAATAAATATTAGTACAATACATGTTCTAATCTAACAAAAAAAAGCAATTCAATAACACTATTATAAATCAATATGTAAAGCAACAATCACTCGGACACCGTGATTTCCATATATTAGTAGAGTCACTATATATCAAAAATTTCTCAAACATTCCGTATAATTATTAGCAAAAAACAATAAAAATCATTTCATAATGTAGACATTGAAGAAATGACTCTTGCAAATTCGAGTTAATTATAAATTGGAAAATATAAATATAAGCTATAAAATCGAAATTGAAGAAAATAAACTGAAAGAGCTGTAATGGCTTATGTTTAACCACCTCTGATACTGTATGGTCATTCAAAATTCAAAAGAAAACAAGTTTTATGACAATACGATCTCCGATTATTTTGTATATCTATGACTAACGCTTTCCTGTTTCGTCGTTCATTCATAAAAGTATCAAGGTTTAAACCGTGAAATGTATTGGCAGGCAAGTAATTTTGCAATTCCTTTTTGCCATTATTCGAATACGTATCTTGTTAATGGCATTATGTACGGGTATCGGGGGCTATGCAAACGATATGCTTAACAACATCTAACGCGAGTAATAACTCGCCCAGTTATTATCTATCTCTCGTATCTGCGAGATGTAGCCGCATATAACCATGTACTTAATGTAATTATTTTATATGCAGTTTACGTGTAGACCACAGTGACGAACAGCGCTGCTTCAATTATGCTATATCGATTCTGGAAACAATGTTGCTCGACTGCAACTCATTCTTCGCCACGTATTCCTTCCATTTACATTTAACATTTTAATTGTCTAATTACTTTACACGAATTATTTTTGCATATAATTAACGCGATCGCAACGGATGATAAACCGCTACGAAATTGGATGTTGCTGAAGAGCATATCTTATTGTACTGAATCACGAAAGTAGCAACAGCTTTTCTTATTGAATAATCGTAACTTACTTAGAAACGCGTGTTTTCTTGATACAGAATTTACATCGTATGATTCTATTAATTTCACTAAAATCTATATTCACGACAGATTATTATCAAAGAAAATGAATCTACTATATTTTAAGACCAGTATAATAATTTACGATTATTGATAGCCAATTTACCATTAACCCGATGCTACATGAAAAAATAAATTACGAATGCACGCTTATATAATTAGTTTGTTGTTCTTCTTGTTCTTCGGTATTATAAACTTCAAATTATGATTGATTTATATAAGAGAGAAAAAAGACAGATCCCTGAAATGGTAGTCGATTAACATCAAACGAATGTTACGTGAACTAATTTGAACAAGGCCGTAGCAGGCATACTCGGAAATGAAATTAAACTAGTATGCTCGATCGATGGCTATCCCAAGACACACGAAGTTGATCGTGAACGTCTATAGAATACCTATCTCGGGAATATCATCGTGGAAAGTGTTCTAAGAATCGATTATGAGAGTTCAACGTACCAACCTACACTGAATAAGAGGTTTACTCGCGAAATATAGCGAGGAAACGAGGCAGAGTCCAATGGACTACGATCGATTCAGGGATACACACTGCTAGGATTCTGCTTGTTCGAATTCGATTCTCGTCTCCGCCTCTACGGAAGCTATACTCTGTAGTTCGCCACTGTAACTGTCCGCTTGTAATTTTTTCATTGTCCTCGTCAACTCGATGTACGGTTGTTCCAGTTCTATAGACTTATTTCGAGTTGCATCAACTCACCGGACTCACAATTAGCCAAGAAACTTGCAGCACGATCGTTCAAGCAAAACAGCGATGATACCATGCGATTGTAGTTGTTCCAAGTTTCCACGAGTGCAAAAATGCAGAGTAAAGTTACGAAAATTTCAGTTTACTTCGATGTAAGTACTAATTCAACAGTGGAGGAGAAGATAAAGAATATTTTCCATTTGTGTAGAGAAAAGTTAATAATTTTAAAGTTGAATATGTTTTCAATTAATCCCATGTTTCTAAATTGTTTGATTTCGAAACATGTATTTTTCCATCTTCTTTCATCTTTCCATCTTTCGAAATATTGATTATCGTAATATTAAAATGATCAAAAAATATTAAATTATCGTTTGTTTTAACAATTATACCTTTGATTCTACAAAAACTTCGTTGGCTAAGTCCTTCACTCTTGTACTTTTAATTATTTTATAATAAAATATTCTTCTTTTGTCATAATATGATATGAAAATTGAGAAATCGAAAATTAAAAAATATACTTATCACGCGTTTTTTCATGTGATCTCCAATTCCACGTTCTAAAATCTAAAGAAAAACAACTAAGATAAAATTACATAAACTATAGTAAAACTGACAATATGTTAAGGAGATTAAACTCTCTTAGTTTCTGTCACCTATGATACCACTCTCCAACTAATTTTGAACTTCGTTATCTATCCTTTCGTGAACTGAGCGGAATTTTCGTCTCGAATTAGATATGCATATTAGGCATATGACGTGTGGTTTTTTCAAAGAGAAATTTAATCACGTACAATTTCTTCACAGCGCATGTTTAATCAAAATAATTTTTATTTGAACATCTTTATGTAACAGCAGTTAAATAGTTTTAATATTCCAGACGTATAACAATCATTCATTTCTTATAAGTTAAATAAATAATAATTAACAATTAAATTTTTCGAATACTGCTTTTATGTTTTTTTATAGTTTCTTCAATCTGAAGTAACTCATACATTGTCAACTTATAACTTACTGATACCACAGTTATAGGTGGGAAAGATGATTGCACATGACTATTGCATATTAATTAATTAGCCTCAGTTAAGTAATCAAATAGTACTTTTATTTGAATAAATAAGTTCAATGTTATAGAAACAAGAGATCTAGAAAAATATTCCATCAAAAAATATGAGAATGCTTAAATACTGTATTTTTATATTTTTTACATAATTCTTCTCTTCTCTCTGTTTGGAACAAATCCACCGAATTGAAACGTTGTAGTATAAAATAAACATTGTTGCATTAAATTATTTGCAAACTTTTATAATACTTGATCAAAGGCTTTCGTTATATCGCGTCTACGTTTTACTACTACGTTCTACATCTACCCATACACAAATATGAAATAGAACACTTTGATGGGATTACATATATCGGTTGGAAAAATGGAGAAAGATTAACGTTATGTTCTCTAATTTACTGAACGAAAATACACCGAGGTACCTCTTTCCATTAAATGCATAAATTCATGCTTACACATGGAATCCATTTCATATTTTTCGAGCGAGTCTCGTGAAATGTTACAAAATCAACATGTCAATGTGTCAACTGTTAACAAATACTCGTCGAATGCACACTTTGTCATTTCCTATTACACTATGTAGGATATTTTTCACATATAGAAATGAAACAAAAAAATATTTATATTTTGTCGAATTTTATTAATTAATTCAAAACAAAGTTGAAAAATTGTCAATTAATTTTATTTTTCTTTTATATCATATTTTTTATTATAATTACTATCATTAGAGAATTATTATAAAATACTATTAAACATACGGAAATTCAATAATGACTTCATCATATCGAAACCTAAATCATGTTTTTCATAATTGAATTCGGAAATTAGTGAGGGGAAAAGACTGTACTATCGAATATATTATGTTAGTATCGTAGTATACGATATTAATATCGCATATTAATATTAACGAATGTAATTCCAAAGTAAACGCCAAATCTAACACAATATATGTTACGTAAAAAAAGCATTGATACATATAAAATGCTAAGAAAATCATAGTTTAAAGAAGTTTATTTCCAACCAGCATTTCTCAATTAATTTCACACAAGTATCTCTAGTTGCATTTCAAATTGATTATCTACACACTACTTAAGAAAATGTATCTTTCGTATTCGAGGTAAGACCCTGATTTAAAATTCTGAAAAAAATCACTCCGGAATCACTACATTCGCTCATCATCCAAATCGTATTCAAACAATCGTTGACCGCACGCGTAAGTAGAAGACACGAGTAATCTGCAATTAATATTCGAGCATGATGATAAGCTAAATTCTCGTAAAGAGGATACTGTATCGAAGAACGTAAAAGGTTAACGATTTCACGGAGAACGTGGATCGAAAGGCAAATCTGGAAAGAATGCGGTCCGTTTGATGAGAGAGAAAGAGAGAGAGACTTTGCGATGGGGAAATGAAGCTCGAGAGGTATATGTATAACTGGCGCGGCACGGCGATCGTCTCGACCTCGAGGCCCAATCGCGAAGTAAGGTAGGAGCGGGTTAAACCGGAGTAGAAGCATTGGTCCCGCAAAATACCGAAGTACAATCGATAGCGTTCGAGTTTGATCCTCGACTACGGTCGGCGAGTCAAAGCGGTTTGCAGCGGCGAAGGATGTGTGGAATGCAATGGGCGCGCCACGGGGTGATGTTCTTTCCTCCACCCTTTACCTCTCTCTATATCCTCTCTCTCCTCCTTTCTTCTCTTCTATACTTTTCTCTTTCACTCCCTTTTCCCCTTTTATCTTCCTCGCTCCTCGTCTGCGATTCTTCTTCCTTCGTTTCTTCTGGCCGTTCTTCCTCTCTGTCTCGCAGTGTGTTTCGTCGTATCATACATAGTACATGTACATACTTCTACCATCATATTTTTCCTTCTCACTCTAGCGTTCGACTAAAAAAACCTGGTCGCTTGAATATGAGCAAATTTGTTATTTCAATTTTATTTTACTATTTCCGATAAATTGCAATCTACTTATTCAGCTGAAACACACGCGATATTGATTCAATGCAAAATCGCGAAATTACGCTACGAACAAAGAGGGAAGAGAATCTGTGCAGAGGTGATCAAAAGCTAATAAAAGTAGAGCTTTTGCCGTTTATACGTGACGACGGTTTTTATCCCCTATGCAATTTGTCGTAGATTGTGCATACACGTAGCTAATCTAATTTGAATGTTTATGGTTTGAGTTTGGAACTTCCGTTTTAATTGAACACGCGATGCACAGAGCGATATGTAATGCAGTAAAAAATGAATGCTTCCTCATGCGATTGTGAGTGCGAAGCAAAATAACAATTTCTCATATGCAATTTCATCCGAAAAACAACACTATCCTCTGATTCATAAATTTTCAGATTATTCGTATTATCGTTAGATATCACCGACGATATAATTAAATAATATAAAACGAGTTTTTATGATAATTTACCATACAACATTTTTATTTATATTTACATTTACGAATATACGGTGATTTTATAAATATTATATTTTACGCTCATATAGATTCTTAAAAATATTATTTTGTATATTTTGTTTTTATCGTGAGGTGTAATTTTATATTAATTTAAAATATAGATTATTGTAATTATTGTTTCTATTTATACTTTGTTAGTCATGTCACTTGTCGTAAAAGATTTGAATTATGTTTTTGTCTCTATTTTTCCAACAATCTTCGCAACAATTGAAAATCTTCCTCTGTACTATTAGTTTATTTTACTAGTTTATTTTATTGCAATATTATCATATGTGAGTAACAACTGAAAATGAAATAAATAAGTAAACTATTTTATAATGGTAATAACTACTTAAAAAGTAAGGTAGAATATAGCAGTGTTTCTATGCCAGAATGTCTATTTGAAATAAATCAGAAATAATTAAATTATAAATTATTACATTAAAAATTTGTCACAAGCTTCTATAATCTGAAATTATTCTATTTTCAGTTAGCAATCTTCATCGTCATGCGTATATATCTTATATTAAATTTAAATTAACTTATATTAAATTTATATTAATTAATTATCACGTTCATACGAACCAAATTTAACTACATGTTTTTACTCTTTCGTCTTACAATTTTTCTATAACATTTAAATAAGCTTTAACTATTCGCTATTATACATAATTGTATTTAATAATCTAAGGCAAGAAGGGAAACCTGAGGAATTAAGACTAAGACAGAAAGATTTACAGCTTTAATGAGGAAGTTGCAATATATAACTTGTACTTTTTATACTTTCTTTTATGCTTCTATACTTTCGAATATGAAAGCTATACCTAAATTTATTACTATGAATTTTAATTGACTATAGATTCATAATACGTTTGAAAAAGTTTGATTTAGCTGATTTCTCTTAGCTTATTCAAATTACTGGGAAGTGGACCCCCCTGTTTGCTCAAACAACTCCCCAATTATGATTGAAGTTAAATTCTTAATTGAGGGAATTGAATCTGTAATCCACACAATACACATGATATTATATGTAGAACACAGGAGAAGAACATTATATTTATATTTTTGTTGATTCTTTCATTTTAATGTTACTTTTGTTTTCGAGCAGGAAGATTTTAATACCACATAGTTAAAATCGAAAGCACTTTACGTATTAGGTCCACGGATGTAAGTTCTTTCAAAACAGTTAATAATTTAAGAAAATTTTATGGGAATCAAAGGTACAATTATCGATATAATCGATATTTTAATATTATATCGAGCAACATTTTAAAAATTTTCAGGAGTATAAGACACCTTTATTTCAAAATTGATTGACCAGATAAGTGAATTTTAGAACTGTTTCCCTGTAAAAAATATGAAATTTCACTTCTAGACTTTCCCTTTAGTCTTCAGATCAATAATCAATAATCAAGCGTGTATTCATTCAAAATCACTAACTCGCCCATATACAGGATCCAACATGTTCACCCCTGTGCCAGCATCCATTCTCAATATGCACATACACATCCCCATACGAAATACAAACACTTTCACTTTCATCACCTTTATATGTCTGTATCAACGTCGTCTCCGCCGCTTTTATTCCCCTTTCTGTTCCGTGCTCCACGGTTCTGGTTATCATGGAGGTACACGTAGCCACCATTTGTATCGTTACGCGTACTGCGCGTATAATTACGTTGTTTATAAAGGGTTGTCCCCGGAGCGTAATAAATACTGCCTTTCGCGGGCCACCGTCGTTTCACGTAAAGGGTAGGAGATTCGCCGCGTGGCCTGCAGCAAAATTTCGACAAGAACACTACTACATCCTAGGAATTCTTCCTGTCTTGGACGCCTCTTGCCTTTTCGCCCGCTCAACGCTAAGAAGACGAATTAAGTTAGTTGCTCGACTACTTTGACGATCATTCGCACGGTTAAGTTTCGCGGCCGCGGTTAATTCTGCCGGGAGGTTTTGCATGATCTCGGTCTAGCCGGCGCTGGCGGCATGCTCGCATCTGATTCTTGTAAATTGGTTAAATCTAATTCGCCGGGTTTTCATTAAATTGATTAAGCGGTTAATTACACGACGGAATAAACGTTGTCGAGATTTATGGGTATCGTCGCGTTAAATCCGACGATCGCTCTGTTGCTGTTTAACATTAGCATTTACATTACCGTCCCTGGTTAATTTGTGTAATAAAAACAATATGTAAATGTCAGTAAAATGTATAAATTTCACGATAAACTAGTGATTAAAAACAATACGTGTCGTCTGCTTGAACGAATAGATTATAAGATTAGGAATTAATATACAAATTATAGATTCGAAACATTTATTACTAATAACGTATCGTAATTATCTTACTAGCGTACTGACTATTGTAGAATATTACTGCTTGAGTCAATTTTAAAAGATGTTTCTTCGTCAAATGAAAAATTTAGAATCTAAACGATCTAAGGACGAAGAATTTTTTAAACAATAAAACAGTTTCATAACTGCGGATCTTATGTATGCAGAATGCATGTAAATTATAAAAGTATATATAATAGATACTTGAAGTAAAGAATTCATTGTAATATTTAATAGGTGATACAGATCTTCATTAAGATTTCATTTTTTTTAATTGCGATCATAAAAGTATACCTATTATTTGCATAAATATTTGGTATTGGCGTTGTATACTGATTTCATTGTTGATGATAATTATAATTTACACGATGATGCGAATCGTCCATTTATCTGCTCTCGTTGTATCCAAACGAATTTGCATAAAAGCAATTTCAGCTGAATCAAATAACTCAATGACTTCATTTGAAATTTGCTTTTCTGGAGAATATAATGGTAATATAAATGGAATTAGCAATCGTTTTATGAGATTAATGTTCGTACGACGCGACGATTGAAAAATGAAGTAGATAACGATATGTCGATTTCCATTTCTTTCTAGATAAAAGAAAACATAATGAAATATTGAGAATAAAGACAATTTAACATAATATTATCAACCAATTTGAGCAAAATAAGGAGAAGTTAGTATAGTTCATTCGTTAATTTTGTATGTTAATACAATTATAGAACAAACTGTATCGTGCTTTTAATATACACATATACAATGTAAAATATTAATATTTTAATATGTAATATTCACTTGAATTTTATTAACTTATATATTCATTATGAATTTTACGCTTTTTATGTGTCTTCTTGTACAGAAGAATTTTCTAAAAACCTTCATATTTTTCGTTATCATTGGGTTTTCTTTCCCGTTATCATTTTTTAATTACTTGTTATCATTTGAATAATTCGTTGTATTCTTATCAACATCTAACAATCTCTTAAAATGCTATAATGAAAATTATTTCCTGCTCCTGTTTTTTTTTGTTTCCTCTAATTGATATCATGCATTAATAAATTTTTTATTTCTTACAAATTAATAGAGATCAATGTGATTTCTAAATTAGCAAATATCATTTGAATCCCATTAAACAAAAAAGTTTGAGATGAATTGAAAAACTCTAGAAAGCTTATTTAGTATCTAAATCTGACTATTCGCAGCATGCAATAACAATAAACGGAATGATTGGAAGATCATAAATTATATGTTGGAGAAGCGTCTATAGTAGACTCTAGATTACAATGTTAGGGGGTTATCCTGAAGTTCCAAAGGGGCTCCGACGTCCTTTCGTCTCTGACATATATGTAATGTTATATTATCTAGCGAAGATTACCTATAGATTATATTAATTTTACAGATGCGATTCCCAAACAAGATAACTACTCGAAAAACTTAGTTCTTAAAAATTTGAATAATTTCGTCCAACGTGATGAGGACAAAAATGTATGTAACAAGACCATACGTAACTTCGAAACTACTTGATTAAATGGCTTACTTGAGACGAAACGACAAACGTGATTTAGATCTTTCCGAAAGAGAAATTCTTTTGAACAAAGTTGGATATAGCAAACTGTCTTCGATATGAAGCTCTACTGTAGAAACGAAAAGCATAGTGGCGTGAAATAGCCGCGAGTGTCTATTGTTCGAGGGTTAATGGAATCGTTAATAACGAGCATCAGTTTCTCCGGAAACGCATCCCGTTGGTCGATATCTTTCCCTTCAGTTTGCATTACGCCGTGGAACGTGTGCCAACTGGTGAACGAGTGCCTCTGACGTCAACTCGGTTAAATTGGCTGAACTTTGAACTTGTGAGTAATCGGCCTGTCGTCGTTTCTCGCATTTCGTTCTTTATCCAGTTGGTCGAAGTCGAGGGACGAGTACACGACAGCCTGCGAAAGAACTCTTCTTTTCTTTTCTTCTCTTCTCTCGAACCACGTCAACCAGTGACGTGACTTATAAATACTATTCCCTGCACCTCGGCTTCTTCGAAAAATCGCGAAACACCACCCTTGGAGAAAGTCGACGGGAAAGTTCGATTATCAGAACCAACACATGCCAGCTCCGAGTGACCGTGTTAGAGTTTATTCATGCTCGTTCGCTTGAATTTGATCGGCTCGAGTGCCATCCTAGTAAATGGGCAAAAAACGTTACCAAGAGATGATTAATTATCCCGTAACTTTAGTCCCCTTCAAACTAAACGCTCTGCAAACTTTTCATGTTTTCGCATTTCAGTTAATTACTGCTGACGTTATCTGACGTTACCAGAGACAAAAAAAAATGTAACGGATAATTAAATTATAGGTCTATCGTGTAGTTGATGACGCAATAGCATGTAAAAATTGGATTTCATTTTTTTTTCTCGAGAAAATTATACCTACAGCAAGTCAGGTAAATATCGCCGACTTTGAACGATTGAAATCATTTGTAAGGGTTTCTAATCTTTGTATTTTTAAATACAAATTTCAAAATCCCTATTAATGATAACTTAGACTGGAATACAAGTAAATTCTCAGAGAAGTTTTCTTAAAAAGTATATATTCCTTATCCTTATGGAATAAATAAAACTGCAATTTGTCCCTTGATTTGCAATAAACCAGACCTAAGGGATCAAGATCTAGGATCTAGGATTTAAGGGCTCCAAAAATTGTATCTGTCCCAACATCTTCTTGAAAAGTCTCTACCATGGGTATATAAGTATAGTCAATTTAATAATCAGTATTATATATATATTAACTGTGGTCTTCGCTTGAATTGATTTTAAATTCATGCATGTTCCAACACAATTGTGATATATGTACATTGAAACTGCAGAACTGAGTATGTTATTTGTTCCAATAGAGTTGTTAACAACATTTCGATTGGCTATACTATCGGAAGATTGGCTGTAACATTAATATGCATCAATCAGAAATTCAATCTCTTCTTCTTCCAACGTCATATATCACTGGTATTAGAGAGACAGCTTCGTTGCTAGTGCACGCGCATTTATTAATTTTACAAGACCGGCGACGACATGCAAATAGATCAATCGTTAACCAGATGCTAGGTCTTGAAAACAAAAAATTCGTTCTGCAGTCACGTCGCGTCGTCAAATGTGCGCACGTTCGTACAGATGAATGCCCTTTTCGTGAGCGACAAAACTGTTGCGCGACGAAACTGTTGCGCCACAAAACTGTTGCTCGACGAAGCTTTTGCATGACAAATTGTCACTAGTGCGGCAACTCTTATTGGTAGATTATTAAAATATCATTTTCGTGAGCTAGAAACTGGTACCGATACCTAATCAGAGCTCGAGTAGCTAACACGAAGTAATATCGTAGGTACACGTAGACGGTTGATATCTTACACGCCGTGTCGCGTGTCCTTAGCGAAAAATACAAATATATATATCACGATGCGAAAATACAGAATTAAATACACAATTGCAATTGCCTATTAACTTAACTTTATACGCTTAAGTTATTTGTGGTTTAGAGTACAATAATGATATCGTATCCGCGATCTACAGGAAATTAGCGAAATCGCGAAAGTGATGATGAGGAATGTTAGTCGACAATCGGGAATTGGCCCGAACATAACAATGGCATTGCGATTATTGGATAATACGAGAGCCTACGAGTTGCGCGGGACGTATGGGAAATCTTAACTGGATCACTATGCATACATAGAGACAGACCTCTGCAAATGGGGATAATCTGTAGTTCCTGCTTAGGCAATGCTTTTGTGCGGGCGGTTCGCATTGAAATCCCCCTCTGGTCGGAGGGACCGGCCTCGTTTGTACCTGCACAAATCAAATGGGTTTAAACAACGTCACGTTGATAAATGAGCCTTTTGACTATGCCCGGCCCGGGCTAAAACAGACAAATTAATTTCACGTTGAAACTAGGTTCCGTTCTCCTTATCGAGTTTCGACGCGCATTCATGACGCGCTTAGTATTACCTCTATCTCGTGCCTTCGTTTATCGAACAGTGGAACGTAGTTTACAATTTCTGAATAGAATCCTTGAACAATTTCGTTTTGTACAGTGATTGACATTTCTTGTCAGAAAGTTGTCATTCCTTGTTTGATATATTTGCTAGTATGGAAATACGGTTATCACCCTGTTAGACATGATTTATAAATTTGGTGACTATAAATAATTTAGATATAATAGAGTTCAGTAAATTATATATATAATATTTTTTCCCAGTTCTTCATTTTAATCCTACAAAGTTATCGCATTAAGGAAATCATGTGAAATTTCAATCAGGGTTATTCTTGCACGATGATATATCGGCTAATATGCAATAGTAGCGAAGTAACAAATAACAAGTTGGTAAGTAAGAAGTCGCAGCTGATAGATTTCTTTCTCATAATTTTCTAACGTTCCATCGAATAGTATAATCAGATAATTTATAATTGGTAAAATTTACTAGTAGAATTTAATTTGTTTTATTGCCAAACTTTTGATGTTGTGCAATTAAATTTAATGATACTAGCAACATATAAACTGTGACTCGTAAAATTTACAACTAATAGTATTAGTTCAATTGTACAGGAGGATAGACTTTTTCCTTGTTTGAAAAATCAGTAATTTACATGGAATTAAGTGTTTTATTACTCTTCAGTATTAAACAAAAGGTAGAAAAATGGTCGTTTACACATGATATTATTACGGAACTATGATATTAAAAGAGAATTCGTGTGGGATTTTCATTCCTGACAGCCTTCAGAGGTTAAATGATAATGACTGTTCCAATAATTTGTCCACTGCTTTATTTTACTTTTTAGGACGTTTTATCGAAACATGCTGGATATAGAAATGTAACAGTTGCATTAGCAGTAGCTATTATTTAGTATTAATTGCTTCGACATAACGTATGCTTCAGTGATGGCAACTGCTTAATGATTATCAAGTAAAGAGAAACAAAGTTTGCGTTCTTGCTATTCATGGTTTTGTATTTTACAATAAATATTTATTTGTAATATATTTTTCTCTTACCTGCGATAAACATTAGTCATTCATTGTTGTATTGCTTAATCCTTCAAATACTTGATTATAAAAAGGAAGTAAATATTATATATATAATTTAAATCTAAATTATTTATAGTCACAAAATTTGTAAATCACGTTTCCTATTACATAATAAATAAGCAAATTCTACAAAGGATTTTAATCTTTCGGAATGTTAAGATGAAGATTATTTACAAATAGAGTATGACTTTTTTATAATTTTATGATTAATTTATGATAAAATTTAATATTTTGCTTTATTATGTTGCTATATGACTGACCATGGAGATGATATAGTTAATAAAAAATATCGAAAGTTGTTGTAAATGTAATACCAATTAAACAAAAACCAAACAATAAGTTTTCTTGATCATGTGAAGTTTAATGTCATACTATTGCAAATTTGAAAGAATTCGGTGTTATATATGTATGTAGCTGTACTCGGTTCTATAAAATTGAATTAATTGTTTCTGTCCGAAGTAATAATGTAATGGCTGTGTAATAAGAAGAAAATGAAAATAAATTTAAATAAATATTTTAATAAATAGTTTTGATAAACATAGAGGACACGGTTTCTCGAGACGTGTATAGAATTAGTAGATAATCACCAATTATAACGTAATGCAAACACAAAGTTGCAATCAACCGAAACTAATTTCGAAATATCGAGTTTATTATAACGCAGAGAGAATTTGAAACTCTCCTTTGAACAAAATTCGTTCCAGATTAACTCGTTTATGGCTCATCCGTTTCCACGTAAAGCTCTTTCTACGCGGATTAATCACGCGTCGAAGACAGACAAACCAACACCGCCGCCTCCACATTATCCCTCATCATCTTAATAAATTTGACTTTCCGTGTCGGTTAATTATTACCTTTCTAAATGAAGCTATGAATAGGACGAATAGATGTATTTTCTGCACCAGAAAAGCATTTTTATTCGAGACAGAAATAATTTACTTTTGAATTTCGTATAATGACTGACATTATACTTTTTTTAGTAAAAGTCTATGAATATTATGATACCACTAGTTTTGATTTTACATTGAGACTAAATCTTGTGAATGACACCGATATTATTTAACGATAATTACTGGAAAACTTTTTTCCAATTCTGCCAGACATAAGGTAATCGTAGTTACGTAATAGTTAAAAACTAAAAACCGAAAATATTTGATTGATTGAAAAGTTTAAGAAAATTTTAATAGCAACGTATGTTCGCATAATTAATATATATCATTTTTTTAAAATAGTAGTTTGACCATTTAGCGTGTAATTTCACGAACCGTTTTTGGAAAAATTTTTCGACAATGAATTCCTTCAATTTTCTAGTATATTCCTTTACGATTAAAGACTTCTGTCAAAAGTAAGTGATACCTGCAATCTCTGTGCCCAATAAATTAAAAGATAGAACATTCCAGCTAAAGTTTAACATTTGTATTTAATACTGTATTCTGTACTTAATATAATATTGTAATACTATACTATTTCTATTATAACGCTGTTTAATCGTTTTTTCCAACAACGCGTAGTGAATCGTGATATAATAATATCAAATTATAAAAAAATAATCGCACCCGAGTATGTATTAATTGCTACATTTAATAACTCAGTAAGAAAGATATTTGTTTAAATTTGATATTTTATTATATAACAGAAATTCTTAATCGTACCGCGGATATCCGTGCGTATTTAAATTCTTATAAATATAACACAAAAATAGAATTGAGATGGAGATACACCCGCTAAATGTTGTGATAAAGTTATTTTGAGTATTTTGTACATGTCTATACACATATATTCCATGAGTATTCTTGCATTCTAATATGCACATTTTATACATATTTGCATATATAAATTTCATCCGTCCTCTATCAAAAGAATAAACATTCGCAGTCTGTTTATAACAAACAATCTTTCCTTCTAACGAAATGCAATAACAGAGCATTGTACCGATTATCACGATACCGAATGGTGCGGATCTTACGAACAAGTGGATGCGTCCTTTTCCACGTAAATTATGAACAGCATCCCTAAATCTGCAAATTCTTAAGGTGTTTGCATACTATGTTTTCATACGATCGTTAATAATTTACTTATGAATTATGTATTGTTCCTCGTAAATTATAGATATTACAACGATCATTACGATTTACATCGAAGTTATTCAATTACGTACAGAGTGCAAACGCACGCGAGTACATTCGTTTCCACCCAGTAAAAGTACGGGATAACCTATTTTCTTATTTCAATTATCGTTCAGCACGGTGGAATAGTAATTTAACGCGAACGCTTGAGTGTGCATCGGAGGAAAGTTTATATACGGTAACCGAATTAGTCGTAGCAGCGGTTTCCGCGTGTTATTCTGAGACAGGCTACGAGTTGGGTGGAGAAAATAAAATAGGCTTAAAGTAGGATTGGAGTATAGCAACGCAAGGCAAATGCCGCAACATTAGCTCGTGTGCACGAGGGTATCTGAACCTCGAGTTTTATTGCGTTACATTTACATTCTATTACGATACGTGAACAAAATCCAAGCTCGATAATAGAATCAGCTCAACTGCGGCAAATAGAAGGAAATTAATCATACGTTTTTCTATATGTGGAATTCAAATGAATTAAAGACTGAAGTACCATAAACAAGGTGGGAGAGTTTTAAATTTGTATTCCTGAGAAAAGCATTCGTTACGATCATATCACGTTTGAAATTGTATTGGGATATCAAGATTTTGATGATGATAGCAGAGAATGAAATTTTTTAATATTATATTGAACGAAATAAGATTGATCAATATTGTTGATATGGTTGAAAAATTTAAATGGCGTATGTCTTATAAAAAGGACTGAATGTATGACTGTATATTATGTAAGATAGGATAAATAGTGTTAGATTATTACATAACAAATATATAGTTTTGCTATGGATCAATAAGCGTAACTTACTACTATCATACTAAGCTATTAATACTAATACGAACATCTTTTATCGGAATAAGAATCACATGAATCAATATATTCCCTTTTTTCTTTTAGTAATTGTAGTTAATAGATTGTTGTATAATAAATCGATTCAATATAATCGATTCGAGATAAATGGTATTAATAGAAACCACTTGTGAATCAAACTGAGAACAATTTGAATTGTTCCCTTTTTTTTATACTTGTAAAATAGTACATTATATAATATTATATAATTGCATAATTATTGATTCTAATTTTTGTTGTTTCAATGTAGAAGAATGAAGTTTGTTAAAAATTGTCTTTATTATTTCTGAACCAATGCTACCAATTTTATGTCTGAGTACATGCAGAAATTATGTACATCGAGTTTTATCACCATACCAAGAAGGAAATTAAGATTGGAAAATAAAGGACAGGGAGTTAAACAATATACTAAACTGATCATTTTAAAAATATACACCGCTTTATTTTACGATCTCAGATTTTCTTAATTATCTTCATTTTCACGAAACTCAAAGGACTGTATTATCAGCACTTCGATTATTCGTCAATCACCGAGTGATTGATTTCTGGAACTCGAGCCGATCGAAAGTTTGCATAGGATAATCGAATTAAGCCCATCGTTATCACGGTAGACGATCCTCGTAAAAGCTCTCGTTGTTGCCAAGCTAATACTCCACCTTGTAAGACACGAATGAAGTATAACACCTGTCTACGTATCTGTACAAGATATAAAAGTTTAAATTAAAAAAAAAGGGAAAAGATATTTATGTATCGTAGAGAGAGCAAAATGTTATGCGATTCTTTTGCGTTACTCTCCCTGTCTCCTTTCGCGTTGAAACGATCGAGCTAATGGAAGTTTGTCATGAAGTAAACTTGTCTCTACTTATGAACACGCAACGGCACCTTCAAGAAGGCAGAAGGTATTATGCATTAACATTGCTGGCATGGGCAGGACATGTACATGGCCTTAATAAACGTCCGGTATGCCGCGATGGGAATCCTTCAAATTCCAGCTTTAATCCAGTTCACTTGAGGAATTCATGCGCGAACAGCGCAAACGAGTCACCCTCTTGTTACCATTTATTAATATTTTCGCTTCGCACTGTTTACTTATGCAAATATTAAAGGGTTGTGTATATACCAGAATGGAAATGAAGATAATTGAGACGGACTAAAAAAAGTCGAATTTGTAGATATGCATGTGCAATGTGTAATATTTGTAGGTATATGCAGTAGATACGTGCATTTGTAGGTATGTAAATTTATTGAAATGATAAATTTACGACATACTAAATGTAATGATAGATGTATGAGCTGTATTTGTATTTAAAATAACGTTGTAGGAAATACTTAAATTATTGTATCGGCGCAGCTGCTACTTTACAAGGTTATACTGCATTGAATCGTCTGCACTTCGTCGTAGAATATTTTGAGAGAAACTAACACTTTTTATGCTCGACCTCGACATAAAACAAAGTGGAAATTTGTGACTTTGTCGGTTGGACGATATAAGAATTATCAATTTAAATTTCGTATAAATGCTCGTTATAAGTGAATGATTATTATAAATGATGAATTATAAATGGTACTCTATATGTAACTTCCTAATCATTAATCCTATTCAAATATTTGAAAAACGTTTATATTAAAACTGAAATGAAAAATGATTCGCTATTCGATCGTTTAGGTTGACTGACAAAAATTCATTTACGTAAACAACTTGTAAAATGTTGTTCGAGTACCTGACTTAAACAATTGAATGAATCAAAACGTAATGATACATCTTTTAATGCCTTTTAAAATTAAAAAAAAAAAAATGCATATTTTGAGAGTAGTTTGTCATTTTGATGTGTACACACAATTAATGTATGTATATGCTGTTTTATAACAAAGTTATAGTGACCAAGGCATTCAGGCAATAATTCAGTTATCAGCTTTGCAGCATGCACCATACATATAGCAAAATTTCCTTGGACTCCAGCCGTGTCAAAATTTGCATAGATACATACAATCTGTACACCCTAAAGCGTCGAAGCAATATGCAAACGGTGATATTGAACTGCGCGATTCCTGCAGTTTATTGGATTTGCAAATATTTTCACTAGTTTATTTTTTTCGCTTGGTTTGTCCGAAATGGACAATTATGTATGTTGTACATAAATATATCTATACAATTTGAATATAGATATCTACTACATTGTTAATTTTAGTATGCATTGATACGTGTTTCATGGTAAAATATCGATAATATTTAATATTGTATTTAAAACTTCCTCGTTACTTAATTCTAATTCTTAATTAATACCATATAACTTAAAAGTTAAGTATCTATGTACTCAAGCATTAAACATTCTTTTAAATCTTATTTAAATCATTTTTAAATTTCTATTGTTGCGTTCTATTAGTAGACAATTTTCTTATTATCAACTAATATCTTTTTAATAATTATTAGCATGTAGGTTTCAAATTAAAATAACCAACTTATTCTTTCATATAGAATTAACCCTTCTCGATTATCCTACTAAATAATTACTGAATCTCATATAATTTTGATATAAGACGTATTTAATGTAAGGTATATCATGTTTGGTGGAATCATATTTTGCTCGATTGAATAAAAATTTTAAAAATCAAGATCAAATTTTGTAACAAACATATCTAGGTAGGTAATTTAAAGAAATATATAGATATAAAAATACAAAGTTTAAACCATTGTTGAATACAGAAAATGGAACTATTCATATAATAAATGAATACTTGCAATTAGTACAATAATTATACAACAATTTATATTCAACGTATTAGTCGAATTTCTTTAGAGATTATACATCTTATAGTCTCATATAAAAAATCCTTAAAATCCTTTAAAAATACATAATTGTCTACCACTCGAAACTCTCAGAGAAAAGTCATTGGCGAAACTTTGAAATTCTCATTTCATCTCTCATCTTTTATACTTCACTCCATCTTCGTAGCCATTCATAATACACACACCGCACCAAAGGCTATTCGTACATTTAGTCATGGAATTCTACATCTATCAAATTTTATAGATCTGACTTACCAAAGAAACTAAAAATGCACTTTATAATATATATCTGACAAAATTATTTATACCTTACCACTAAATTTATTAATATACTATACTAAATATGCAATACTGTAATAAACTATTATTAATTTATTTCTAAAAGGAGTTACAAATATTGAAAAATTTAACTCATAAAGATTTCGGGATAAAATTACATTAGGAATTACAAACCTTTATCAATTTTTCAAAATTGCCAAGAAAATAGCAGAATGTTATTGATGCTTACGTAAGTCATTTACAAGAAATTAATACAATCTTTATTTTTATGATCTTTCTGATCTCACGCAGATGTGACAGATGTACGTAATTCTTAGAATTTTATATTTTGTTACTTCTTTCCTCGATAATGGTGAAAGCGAATAAATTGTGTTACATTCTAACAATATGTATTTTTACGTGTCGACAAAATACGTGCAGCTAATGTTCTTCCTGTAATATTTGATATGAGAGACGTACATATATAGACTTTCGTGGCTCACTGTATATTTTGAGTCTAATTAACGATCTTTTTATAACTAATTTCCATAAGTCAACTAAGCTTCTTACTATGAATGATTCTAAAAGGCTATGTAAACAGTGAAAAGGTTTTTTGTAGTATACCTCGGTTACAGTTCTAACAAGTTGTAAGACGAAATTCATATTAGTCGTAGAAGGTCTGGCACTGGTGTAAGTGCATGTGCATACATAGGCGCGGAGAACACTGCGTTTGACGAGTTATGTATATGGCGTATCGTAGAAGGCATGGTCTCCGATAGATATGGTATTTTATATTCTTCGCCATGACTCGAGCTGTCTGGACAGGACATAGAGGCGTCGTGTGTGTGGATAGTTGAGGACCCTCGGAATGGTATTGTCTCGTAGGTAGGGCAGGATGCGTTATTCATCAGTATTTGAGGACAAGCCTTGCACTCTCTGCACAAGTTTTTTGAATGCCTGTCATAGCGGTATGAATCTTTCAAATTCCGACTTCCACTTGTTGACGGAAGGAATTCAAATACAATTCCCAGGACAAATTTCGTTTCGGTTTCATTATGTTTACTACACGATAATGGTCGTACGTTTTTTCTTTTTTCATGAAACGAAACAGAATTTTTTTGGAACGAAATTGTATACACTATTCTGTTAATTACTTTAATTCTCGACGAATTTGGAGAAGAGTAACAATAATTACTGTTGTTGATATTGTTACAAAGTTGGTTATTTATATTTTGCCTCTGTAATAATTATTTTCATTTAAACATATTTGTATTAATTAACCTTCTACCAATTTTAGATAGTTAAAATTGATAAGATGTTCGAAATTATCTCAATATAATTACGAATATAGTCGATGCATGTAATTACAATTTAAAAAAAATTTCTTCTTCACTAGATCGTATGGCATTTTATCGCTATTTAAAAAATATATTGGACGTATAATAATAATTAAACTGAAGTTATTTTATTTGTTTATGGTTAATTAGTGATATATATTATAATCTAGTCCCTCTGTTGTATCTATTTAAATTGTCATTTTACAAATATCGATAATTAGTTACATGAACGAAAAATTGTACTCCAACAGTTGATTTATTCTTTCAAAGGAAAAAAGAAGTTGAAAGCAGTTTCCGAATGTTTTTTTCTTAGAAAAATAATTAAACTTGGTTACGATTTTACTCGAAACTTTTACTTTAACACTGACGCAAACATAGAAGACAGAACAAACAAGCTTGAACCGAATAAACTTCGAGCGGAAAAATTTTCTGAATTTTATCACAAGCTGCTGAGAGTTTTGTAATCGATCTAACTGAGACAGCGAAAACTCCGAGCGGTGAAGAAGACACCACGAAATGACGTGATTCATACTTACCGGGAAAGTTTTCAGCATGGAGCACATCTTTTATCCGCATTAGGATTCCTCGTTGCTCCCAGGTACGTTCAACATCCACAAGCATAAACTCGAACAGAACGGAATCACGTTATATCACTCGAACAACCATGTACATTTTCCTCAATTATTTTCCATGCGAAAGTTTCCGGAAGGGGATGAATCTTCTGATACCGTTTTCCAATCGGCGAAATTCCAGTTGTGCAAAGTAATGATCCTCGTATATTTCAAAGCAAAGAGGAGAAGGAACTTAGAGTGTACCTGTACACTGACAACAAGGTATTTCAACATTTGCTATAGAAAACTTTTATTCGTATTTGTGTGTATCATGATTATACTGGTCAAATATGAAACCAATCTGAATATGTATATAGAAGTTATAAGTTATTCATTTAGTAAAACATGTATTTAGTAATATAGATAACATATAATAATATAAATAAATGTATAAATAATATATAATGTAAATTAGTATACAGCATGAATAGCCATCTTAAGTGTTAAATATATTTATAATAGGTGTTAAATATGGTCTCATTAAATACCAAGATTTGTTAATTAATTGAAAAATACTATGCTGAATGTTCTTCGAGTATTTTCAAATAAAAATTTTACAGAATTAAATATTTTCTGTAAAAAGAATTCCACTTTTAACATACTTCTTTAATTTAGATATACGAAAATATGAAATTAATAGTGAAAAGTGACGTTATAATATTATAAAGTTGTAATGTATTTTATATCATTAGTCTGCGTGTCATTAATTTCTTTCTTTTGGCTTTGAAATAAAGGTTTTACACGGAGTCGCAGAATATTTAGTTACAGTTTTTAATAGAAAAAGCCATTCCTAATCATTATTTTTGTTGCGAATTACAATTTTGTAATGCAAGATTAAGCAACACTTTTCTTTTGGAAACTTTTTAGGTAGGATGCCTATGAGGAATGAAAATATAAATTTATCTTTCTTCATTACAAGTGTTTTGTGTATTATAATCAATCATTGTCGATAAAAAACTTACCTGGCCAGTAAAAAATGTCTAAAATACATTTAAAGTAAAACATATATAATAATTTATCAATCGCATATTTAATACAAGTACTTCAACACGTTACCATGTATCTTTCTAACACGTTTTTCACTCATAAAATATAGCTAGAGAATACTTTTCCAACTGAAAGATATTCAACTAAATTTAATCTTTCGTTTAAGAAAATGGCTGAAAGGTTCTTTTCTATTCAACGTTGAATATTTCTACATCCGCAAGTGTTATTCATCCTCCTCGATTCTATAAAAGCCATAAAGCCTTCATTCAATATTGAATATGTACATATCCTCTACCCAGCCTTTCATACTCTTAATACCATTTGTATCTCTCCGTTTTTATCCGCTAATTGTTAATCGAATTAAATACAAATAAAATTTCTGGAATTCGATTTACACATGAAAATATTTAACAAATATTTATTCTTCAAAGCGATGAATTTATTCCTAATATTTCTAACGCCTTAAATTTCTTATCTAGGTAAATTTAATTACCATTTTACAAAATATATGTTACTTTGTTATTCTCTGTAACGACCTTCACTTTTTAAAGAAAATGAGTATGGAAATCTAAGTACGTATATGTACATACGTGACATCAACTTTTTCATCTACATATTTAGTAAGACATTAACAAATATAGAAAATTGTCTTGGTTCATACTACAAATTTCAGTAACTAACTCAATACCTTTAGTACAGATATTTAAAAAAATCGTAATTCACTATAATGATAATTTTATTTTAAAAGATATACAGAGTGGTTGGTAACTGGCGGTACAAGCGGAAAGGGGGTGATTCTACGCGAAAAAAGAAGTCGAAAATATAGAATACAAATTTTTCGTTTGAGGCTTTGTTTTCGAGAAAATCGACTTTGAATTTTCGCTCGGTACGCGTGCACTCTATCATGTCTCGTTACAATGGATCTCACTGTAGATCGTTGTTTCGATGGGAAAATTAAAAAAAAAATTTTTTTTAAATGTTTATTCTATATTTTCGACTTCTTTTTTCGCGTAGAATCACCCCTTTCCGCTTGTACCACCAGTTACCAACCACCCTGTATACGAATATATGTATATGTATGTAAACACTGTTACATATTGCTGATATGTTATATTTATATATTGTTATATTTGTTATATATTATATAGATATGTAAGAACTTTTATAGTTTATTCGTCCAATAATCATAAGCAGGAGAAGCTGGTGTTCTTTGATAACAATTATAAAAATCAAGTAGCTGCATTTAAAATGTCGTTTCCTCACGGAAGACTTGAACTGCGATATATTCGAAATACCATATATGTACATATTCAATTAAAATAATTTTCACATAATCGTATGAATTTTTCCCAAGGATTAACTGATTTCATCATTTTATCAAAAATAATTTATTTATGAAGTTATTAATTTCTGAATTCCCAAGTTTTTCATTCACTTCGGAACGATTGATGGATTAGAGGGATTAAAATAAAGATTTTAAGAAATTAAAAAATTGAAAATTCACAATTGTAGGATCAGGAAAATTGAGAGAACGTGATAAAATCTGATATTCTAATTCATAAAATCTCAGTAGTATATAAGATCCCGCGGAATTTCAAGATTCATCGAATTATGTAACGCAAGAAGTATCAGCGCATATCTTTTACCTTATAATTTGATATATGTATATATCTAACTAGATGTATAATATTTCAAAGTTTCAAAAATATATAATATTATCAGCGTACGAAGTATCACGTTATCGTGAAACAGAATCGATCTAATTTTCATTTATGCAGCAATGTGGATGGCTTCTTCGTCGATTTCATATGTATTTCGTTTATTTCTTAATAATATAATTATACTATATTATAACTATATTCTCAGATTATAGAAAATGATAACGAATAAAATTTACAAACAGTTTATAATCTTATAATATTTGTCATTGTCATATTTTTCCCATATTTTGCATGTTTACTTTCATTAAATCATTATTCTGTACTGTTTCGATTATCATATAGAATTTCGTTTGCAGTATAAACACATTGCAGTACAATTTAAAAAATGGATATTTTGTACTTTGGCGTGACTATCTGCATTCATCTATAATCTACATGCGTTTATGTATTATAACTCTGCGTTTGTGTATCGTTTAATTTATACAAATTCGGTAATTTATTGCCTCTATTTTCTCTATCTAAACCAGGTAACGAGTAATAACAAATAATGGCAGTAGGTAATGTCTCTTGAAACATTCTTATCAACGATATTTTCTGATCTTCCTTCTTCTGTTTTATTTAATTTTCTAATGAAAAATTACCTACCTAGAATATCTTGAATTAAAGTCGAGCTATGCTAAGATTTACATAACTTTTTATAAACGCTTATCTGTTCAACAATTTTTCCAGTATTTTACCAAAATGATGAATCAAGCAATGTTCAATTACAATAGTTAGAAGGAATAATAAAGATTAGAAATTATTTATATTTTAATTATGTCTTATTATGTTTTAATATTTATTTATGTTTAAATATGTGTTACTACAAATTATATATATTAATTATAAAACGAATATTATCCAGTCGATAATTTGACATCGGCCAGAAAAACAGCATCAAAACTCGTAATAAGCGGCACCGAAAATGACTTTATTTCGCCGCATAATTTTTACATTTCTCTTCAGCGTACAAATTTATATTTTTACACGTATTACTATACACGCAAGCGAAAGAACTGAAACCAAACAAACGTATAAATCTCGATTTCAATTGTGAAGCTTAAAAATGTTTAATCGCCTCAATAATCTCGTATTATTAACATTTTAATAACTGACCACCTGAGCAACTTCCTTACAAAAGAATTTCGTTACATGTAAGACGCACTCTATACCTTCGTTGTCATGATTCATCACCAATCAAAAACTCTAAGATCCTTTATAGATGTACCTTGGTATGTTACCAACGAAACAATACATAGCTACCTTAAGATACCTACAGTTAAAGAAGAAATATCCAAATTCAGTAATAGGAATTAACATAGGAATTAACAACCACCAAAACCCACTAGTTACTCAATTACTTGACACGACGGATGAGATCCGCAAGCTAAAAAGACATTACCCTCTAGATTTAAACATTAGATTCAGCTAGAATCAAACATACGATAATAACATACTTATTATTCACGTTACTTGTTATTACTATTATTATTCTTATTATTATTATTAGAACTTATTATTCACGTTATAGTATCTCTCCAGAATAATTTACTTATAATTCTCAATGAGAATTCATTGTAAACTACTTCCAAATAAAAAAAAAAAATGGTTCATCCAAATCGTTTTTCCTGGAAGCTCTTCAACCACAGCTCTCGTACGGAGTCGAATTCGTACCTTCGATTACCATTTAGCTATGACTCACTTGCGAGAGGGGATCGTCGGTGTAGGTGGCAACCGAGTCGAGAGAGAAAGGGACGGAAAACGAAGGGCAGGAAGGCGGAAGAAGGGGAGGAAGGAAGTAAAGAAGAGGCTCCGAACGAATCACCTGTGCAACATGTAAGAAATATCGCGTTACCGTCGAACAGTAAGATTTCATGTCAGTACCCTCGTTAATGACATTGCTATGCCTCTCGAAACGACAATCTGGTTCGTTCACCCCCTCGTCCTGTTATCGATATCGCGTTATCATCCGACATCGATACCCCGTCGTCAGCCTGATTTCGTGGTAACATCGACCCATCTATCGATCGTTCACCGGGGCCACCCTGACGCGACGATGGAATGAATGTATGCATACATGAAGGGGATATACTATACATATATCGCGTTAGACAGGATTTCCCGGAGTAGTTCGGTTGTATTTTTCTTCTCACGTCGACGATCACGTAACGAGAAAGTTCTGATTTCGTGGCAATAGCGATTATCGCGAACGAGCCGGCACGTAGAGAACTATGGGGAATAATTATTTCCACACAGACTTGACCGTGTTCTCGACATTTAGCCGTTCAACACTGTGTAGAAGTGGCATTTACTCCATCCTTTAATGTCGCGATTTATTTTTCCTTCTGTTCAGAGATTTTTGTATCCTCAGCTCATTTTATCAACGTTAATCATTTTGTAGTTCTTATCAGCGTACTCACGTGCGATTTTAATTGCTTATGAATTAACTATTTCAAGCAATTATTATTTATTTATAATCAATTATTATCAAGCAATTAACTATTTTAAGCAATTGGTATGCTCCGCTCGGTTACAATTTTCTGTCTACCGTGTTTTGTCGAGTTGTTTCAAGTCCCCTGTGTTTTTTGCTTTTTAAGTACAGTTACAGTGGCTGCGACGACTATTTATACACCGTGATTAATTAATGGGATCCAAATGTATTAAATTTCCTATCATTTAATAGTAAATACCTTCATACAGCTACTAAAATTTGATATTATAAAACTGAAATATTTATACGCACGTGTGTACACGCAAACTGGTCGAAAAATGCCTCCTTAAGAAATGAAAGGTTACGTGCGAATACTTTTTGTAATCCCTGTATATTTTATAGACTGTTATCAAAAAAGAAGGATGTCTCGAAGAAAATGATAAAATTTCCATTTTATTCAGTTTCGAAAAATAGTAATTAGGATATTTTGACACAATGATTTTTAGGATTTGACACAATGCCTCGCGAACGATATTTTTCAACTCGTCGTAAATGTAAATATTGTTGGCAAAAATTACTCTGCCTCGGGATGGCTATTTTCCAAATTGCAACAGAATGCGAGATAAGAAAAGAG
This sequence comes from Bombus vancouverensis nearcticus, assembly GCF_051014615.1. Lineage (NCBI taxonomy): Eukaryota > Metazoa > Arthropoda > Insecta > Hymenoptera > Apidae > Bombus > Bombus vancouverensis. The sequence continues at coordinate 8,356,690 of NC_134913.1, read as the reverse complement.
ATACAACGTAAAGAAAATTTAAAATGCCACGAAATTTTCATTCTCAGGATGAAATTCTTACAATCAGACAAGGTTCGAACGAACGAAAGAAGGGGAATAGAGAATCTCTCGCACGGTACGACGATCATGGTCAACGATTCTTCTCCCACGCGGCTTCGTGTCACGAAACATCACTCTATCGAGATACAAAATCGTTTCAAGTCCCCGACCACGCGGTCCATTATCATACATTATTACCGGCGGCTCGAAGAGCTCGCAGGACGCTTGGTATGCGTGCGCGCTTATCACGAGATAATCCGCCAATCTTCTAATCTTCTTCATTTGAATCGCGGCGCAGAAACGGAACACATTATTATCGTTTATATTCCGGGTCAAGGGTGACGCGTCTACTCGGCCGCCTCCTTTCTTCCTTCGGCATGAAGCGAAGGTAAACGCGAGTTAGAGCACGCGGAGGAGGCGGAAGATCGTCCTGAGTCGCCTGCGTCTTCGTCATCTTTGCACGCCAACGTCGACGTGGGAGGAGAACGAAAAGTCAACCGTAACTAACTAACACACGTTCTTTCGAACGGATGTTGAAATATGTTTCTCCCGTTGAAGCTTCGAATATTCTATGTTAATGGTAACGCGAAATTGCTACAATCTTGAACAGGAAACTGATTCGATAACTTCTTGGTTATATCACTTTTTTAATGAACCGATATTTTGAAGATTATATTTTTTAAAAGTATTTACTCGGCAGAAAAACGAACAAATTAGAAAAAGAATAGTGCAGCCACTTTCTGACAGATGTTGGAGCTTCGAAAATATAGGTCGATAGTAACGCGAAATTAGTAAAATCTTCATGTTGTTTCTTGACTATTTCCTCATTCGCATTAACTTCCTCCAAATGACCTGATCCATAGAAATTTATTGCGTCGATTGCATAAAAAAACGCGGGTGAAACTTACGTGCAAATATCGATCGAGTTGCAGCGTTGCGGCCGGTATCGAAAATATTGAAGAGGAAACGGGTGTCAGAGAGAAATGACAGGATCTCATTTTCGTGGTGGATAGCTGGTCTTCTGTAGAAGGGAAAAAACAGGTCACCATTTATCGTTCTCGAGCCATTACTCGTCGTTTGGTTGGTGTAATTGCCGTTGCAAAAGTACACGCGGTATATTTCTTTGCTCTACTTTGACTTAACTGAAACTAATGCGTCATAAAGTGGAAAAAATTTGGTCAAATACGATTCCCTCCTCTCGTCGATGACTCTATTCGGGCGATTTTATTGTATCGCATCGGAATAAGTACAAAAATTTCTTGATAGTAAAATTCAGGAAATACATTAGGTTGATAAGAAATTAATGTCAGTTTTCAAACTATTTTCAAAACCACAGATCTCGTCTCGACTCAGAATAAACTTTTCCAATCAAAATAATATCCATCGCAATGTATACATTTTTGCCAACAAGAAATAAGTCTTCTAATTGCATTAGCGTAAAATTCCGGTGTGCTAGAATTGATGAATCTTCAGCAACAGCTTGGTTAACGAAGAAGAGCTTTGTAGAGTAAGTAATGGTCGCTGTGTTCGAAAAAAATGGTCGTCGGTTGTCGATAGGTTCTGTCCATCTCGAAGTCAGTAATTTGAGAGTAATTTGAGCAAAGTGAGTAATAATAACAAATTAATGGTAAAAACAAAAGTATAGTTAGAAGCATGTAGAAGGACATCTGCACTCTAAAATGATATTGTAAAATAAAGAGAATGAAACGAATTATTAGCTTGATACTAAGCGTTAAAGTTTAAAAACTCGAAAACCGACGCTAATTTCTTAACAACATAATTACAAGCTATAAGCTGTAATAATAAGCTATAATAATAAGCAAACAGATATCTATGTAATAAATTTATATTGTAAAAATACAAAAAATCTGAATCAGTTCAAAATTCTAAATTTGGAACTAACTTATATGTAATGTAAGTTAATATTGGAAAAGGGAAGTTTGATGTTAAGTACATCCATAATACATTTTTTATGTATCGTATATGAAGACCATAAGGGAAAACAGGGTACTTCATTCTCGAGATGTAAGAAGAAGAAGTTAGTTAAGAACAGGTTATTTATAAAAGAGATGTATATAAGCACTCAGCTCTAAATGATTCATTCATAAAACAAGATAATTACAACAAAGTTCCATTAAGAATAGAATTTATTTAACACCAGCGATATCATACCTCAAATTGGATATGGTTCAAAGCAATTCCGAATTTGTAATATAAATTTAAACTTACTGTTGTATTATTAACCAAATTTAGACTCAAAACTGTTTTAAGAAGTCACTTTGAAATAGAAAATTATTAATTATTCGGCTATTTGAAAATCTGTGTGAAAAATCTTTCGTTTATAATTTAAATAATTAAGATCATTTTAATTTTAAGGATTTCTAATAAAATATTCTTTTTGTGTATTTCTTACTACATATTAGAAAGAAGATGAAGGCTTTATTTCAAATTTCGATATCGTTCTTGTTAAATATTACAATTTTATTAAGTAATTGCTCTCTCTCTCTCTCTCTCTCTCTCTTAGACATTGTCCTCTCCTAACAAATAGCACACCCTTCGAATTAGTTCTTGCAGATATTTTAGAATTGCGCGATTTTTAAATGCCTCACTTTCCAAACAAATCAACGCGACGATTTGCAACTTGTATTCACAAAACTTGAAGGAAATTTATTTGACAAAAGGTGAACCCAATTATAGAAACATAATTATTTCCATCTGCTTCGCAACATATACCTGGCAATAACAATGTTGCTTTTATGATGCGTCATAAAAGCGGCGTGCTTATTGCGTTCAACCAAAGGAAACTGCCACACTTCATTTCAATATCATGCAATACTTTTCATTCGTTCTTATTCCGAGCAAATTAGCATACACACATATCCCGACTGTTAAACGTCGTTTAGCACTTAAGCAATGTCCCTGGATTGTAACATCAGCTTTTCCGTTTAATCAAACTATAGCATATTCCAATTATCATCTTAGACGTTACCTTGGATGTAAAGTCTAAGCGACTTTAAATATCTTTATTAGTTTGGACTCGATTCCCTGGTTTTAACTCTAATAATTCTTAAACACCTTCACTTTCAACACTCTTCACTATTCTACGCGATAATCACCCGTAAAGATAAGAACATTACGAAACAAGAAATGATAGCAAATTATCTATCTGTTACGACAATTGAGAAAGTTGAAAAGTCGAATAAAATTGATGTACGTATAAGATGAGACGAGATCAAGTTTGTAATTGGATTGTAAATATTCTGTAAATGTAAATTAAAAGATTAATAGGAATAGTAGTAAAATCTTATTTTACTATATATACTAATTTTATTTTATGTTGTTACGAACGAACATCCTACAAATTTAAATTAAGGTACTGTCTGTAAAATTTATTACATTTCATAAAACAAACATCTTCTTGTAACGTTTCTTGTAAAGTTTCAAATGTTGATTTGGCAGTATGGAAAAATATTAATCCATCCAATAGGTAAAATTTAAATCTTTATACTGTTTTATTTGTCGGTCGACTATTCTACTGATATAGTTATCTAAACTAAGAATAGAGATTTTCTTTTTAAATCCAGCATTCGACAAATTATTCTAAATGGTGAACAATATTATAAGCGCACATTTTGTTTGTCAAAATAATTATTTTTGAGAAAAAGACAATTTAATTCTGTACAAACTCGGTAAACTCCATAGATTCATGTAGAAACTTTCTGACGTGTAAACTACGTGAACATTGAGCATAGAAGGTCACTGAAAAGTATATCGAACCATATTGCTTAGTTATTCATCACATCTCTTATTACTTTTCTCTGTGTTTGCTCCATCTTATCGCTGTTTTAAAGATATAGTGAAAGCAAATTCGCATGTTTCAGTTTGGTATATCAAGTAACAGTCAGATCGCATTCAAAACTATAACAGGAGTCATTTATGACGTTACTTTCGAGGAATTCGCTTTCATCGGTTAATTATTTTTGAATATAGAATAACTAAAGTATATGATATTTAGTTACTTGTTGGCCATTACTGAATCATCTCTTCTACGTTATTGAAATAACTAATACATTTTATAATATTTTATTCCAAGAAACCTATATTTGATATAAAATAAATATTATTATCTCTATTGCAGATAATAAACTAATATCAAATAGAAAATTATAGATTTTATTATCTTGTGGTAACATTTTCTCTTTGTTTTACATTTTATTTCATTTTCACATTTTCTCACCATTATTGAATTATGAATTCAGTTTCACAAAGATTTTATTTATTAGAAGCTATCGAGGGTATAATAGTCAATAAATAGCTGATTTTTCTATAATAGTCAATTTCTCCAATTATTTTTTTCTTATCTGAAAAATTTCTTTCTCCTGTCTACTTTTATGTATTCTTACATAACAATTTCAACATAACCATTGACATTGCAACGAAATTGCAATGTTCCGCCAAAATCAGAAGTGTAGTATCTTCCCCACCAATGTTTCATTTGAAAGCAATTTGTAACAACATTTTCACCTTCTAGTATCATACGATAAAACTCGATCGTTCGTATCGTGAACCTAAAAGGAAGATTGTTGCGAGATTAATCCGTGATACAGAACGAACAAAACATCGTGTGGAAGGCAAAATTACGAGTCGACTATTAAAAAGCAAACGAACACTAGGATTACGGTGCTGTGCAATATCGACGAAAGGCTGAGAAAGAAGAGTAAAGGACAGAAGGACGAGAGATAGCACGAAAGATAAAAAGAAAATCGGCGAAGATGAGGAGAGCGACGTTTGCACGCCCACGCGTGCCGTCTTAATTACGCCCAGGCCTGGCGGCTGGTTTTACGATTATGCCGGTTCGAGAAGCTCGACCGCCGGCTTACTTCCTTTTATAGTCAGCGTTAAAAAGTAATTAGGACGAAAAACCGTGGAGAAGTACGTTGGCAGATACGAACGATAACCTTAATGACGATCGTGTATGCAAACGTCCGCGTATACGAAAGCGTTGCTTCGAGATAAACGCGCGCAACACCGGCCACATGGAAATTGTGAGGCTGATATTGGCGGCGATAACTCTTTTCCATCGGGGCCGTCCCCGGCGTTCCTTTCAAACGGCCGCGTTAACGTCGACCTCGTGACGGATGAACGATTTCGTGGCGAACACGAGGCAGCCGTAATTTCCGGAAAATAAGGGACCCGCGTGCAACACATCCACCCACGAGAAATGTAAAAATCCCGGTGAAACGGCGGAATTTTTCGAATTGGACGAACGTGGGAAAAAGTTAATTGCGGCTTCCTGTCCGCGCCGGATCGACGAATGCGAAATTTTACCCTGTTATTGAGAAAAATGAAGTACCCGCTGCGAAAGCGGGGACGAAACTTCGCACATGATAAATATATTCATTTCTCATCGCGGAGGGGTTCAATCTATTCCAGCAGCAATTTTTCACCGGCTTTTTGCGAATTCAACTGTCCGTGGCTTTGGCCGTTTTTATTACAACCAAAAACGGGACTTCAATGACGAATAGAAAATGCTGGAAATGAAAAACGTTTGACCTTTCGAAAAACAACGGATGTGAATTCTGTACTTTGGTTCTCTCGCTGTTTTTTTTTTTTTTTTTTTTTTTAACGGAATAAACGCGAAGTGGCGGAAAATTATATACTTGTACTTGATCAATTTAACAACTACATATTTTATTCCATTGTCCTTTATGAATTCTTTCCCTCTTTCAGTTCATATTCTGTGCTTTTTCGAGTAATTAACTTGTTCAGTCAGATAATTCAATATCCGATAAAGCGTGTAATTTTCAATAATTTTAACAAGTTATGTATATTCGTGCATCGGATAAGAACACCTATTCTTTAGGAGCACAACATTTGATTTATTTTCAACAATTTTATATTCACTGTGCAGAATTTCCTTTTCAATTAATTCAATTATTTCCGAATTTATTGCTTTTTCTTCTTCCATACTTTCGTAATTAATTTATCATATGTTTCTCTTATAATATTCGTACAGTTGTCTATACTACCATTGGATCGGTAGCCAAAATTAGGTCACAGAGAAATATATTTCATTATATATGTGATAATTTGCAAATGTAAGAACCTATCGATAACCCCGTTACATAACACGCGATGCGATCTCATTCTCTATGTACGAGGACATCGTTTCAAGAAAAACACCCTCTTCCACGTTGCAATATCATTTGTGGAGACGCGATAGAGGAAAGTCGTAGCGCATCAAGGGCACTGGCGATAAAATAAAACTTTATTCGAGGGACGTTCGGTCCCATGGTTTTTAGTAAAACGATGAACGGATGCGGATGGAGGATAAAGAAACTAAAGAAACGACGGCGATGTGTTTCAGGTGAGAAAAGTGTGCGGCCGTTCGGAACTACAGCCATCGAATCAAGGGACCGTTACGGATGCAGCTGCAACTGAGAAGTCGACGTCAACCGGGCTGGAGATGCACGCAGCTGCGCCGACTACCACGCATCGAACATTACCGACGCAGTTGCACACGCAGCTGGGTAATTTCTTGGCCAGTGTCGTCAGGTCTCGGACCTTCTATGGCACTCTGGCCGACACGATCTGCGAAGAGTATCCGGACAAACGATGTTGGAATGGCGAACGCATCGGAGAGTGAGTACATTTGCCATTTTATTACCGCGTCTTCAACCAGACGCCGCGCCACGCTGCATAGTGTGTTAAAACCACCATCTAACCAGGAAAATGTCATAACTTGGTTTATCTAACTTTTGTTTTTTTTCGATTTTCTAAATTCTCGGGGATCCCCGGTTAGAATATTATTTTCCTATAAAACTGACTTCAGGCATTAATAGTCTTTGTTGCCTGAAACAATTGCGACTAACGTTTTGTCGTTTGTAAAAGGTAACGTTTAAAATAAACCTATGGAAAAAGATTACGTATCTAAGTTCCATAGTAAAAAAGATTACGCAAAGACGACATTTCCGAGAAACCTGAAAGATAAATAACTTTAAAGAACATGCACTAAAGAATACGTGTAACTTGGTTCTTTAGGTAAAATTGTATGGATCGATACAAATTGGTTAAAATTTCACTGCTACTTTACAATGGCGAGAGATTTCGTTTTTTAGTTTCTTCAAACATCAAGCGTACTATTTTGTCAGTTTTTTAATCTTGAAATTCACGAACGCTACAAATACTCTGCATACGAACATCGCTTGTTTATTTCAATTGCTATCCTATACCGTATCTGCGGGTTATTATTATGGGCTGTAAAAGAGAAATAAATAAAAGAATTAATATATGTACATAGTAACTTGAATAGTTAAGCGCTGCATGATGTTAGTTTGCACGGCGTCCCATGACTTTTGCGCGGTCAGACGACCATTTTAGCTTCAACACACTGTACACTGGCGAGATCCGTAAATTGTTAACAAAGGACACGCCTCTGCCGCGACTCAGGCTTGAAGTTTATGGGTTCACCAGTGAAACCATTAAAATCATATTTGAATCAGTACTCGCACGATTTTACGAGCCGCGAAGCTTTTATTGTCGTTGATTCTCCGTGAAACGGCTGGATATTCGTGACTGAACGATATTAGGTTTCATTTTTTAGAAGTATGGTTTTGCAAGGTATAAGTAGGTACATAGTTTATTGACACACAAAAAGAACAGTAATAGTGAGTTTAAAAGCATGAAATGGTGGAATTTGAAAAAGTATTATTATAGCTTTTGAATTTTCTTGATAATTCTTTTTTATCTTTAGAGCTGTGATACTTGGAATTTGTCAATTTTCTATAGATTTTGCCACAAATATTATTCAATTCCCTAATGCGCTAATTTTGATTAAATCTTATAAAAGAAAAGGAAGCAAATAACACTGAAAATTAGTTATGATATATATTCTTTGTAAGATATGTATATTAAAATACTTTAGTTTAGGATATCATAGGTTCAATTCATGACGATTAACGAATAAAATTGAAAATCTTCGTAAAGATATAATAGAAATGATAAAAAAAATATCTGACTTGTTAAATTTAGCTATTGGTTAACTGTCATTGATCAATTTTTTAAATTCAAATTTCACATTCTTTTTTCAAAATCTCTATGTTTGATTTATCTTACCTGAGATACTACTATTTTGAGAATTTAATAAACTTCAAACATATCGGTAATTAGAAACATCAAGACACAGCTGTGACTTTGTCAATCGTATTACTACTACGGTGTTCCATCTCGTTCATCACTTTTTTAAGTGTAATTTCGGGAAGCTCGATATTAAAAAACAAACTAAATATTAAATTTTTTACAACATAACAGTATTTGAACGAACAGTTTTCTAACAATTTTAAACAAGCCGTTGGAGAAAAGCCATTTCTGCTAAACGAAATCGTACTAGAAACGTTTTATTTCATTGATCATCTCGAATTGTACGATACGTGCAACAATAACACTGTCTACTGTCAAGTAAAATAAAAATTGATTGGTCCGATTGCACTTGCATTCGCGGCGAACAGGTGCACGACTGTGAACGATTGTGTTAGTAAATGGTTTGGGCCCGGAAAGGATTGGTAAGGAAGCGTGTGTTGGCTGAGAGTATGCGTGGAACATGTTCGTCAATGATCGAGTCATCGTTGAGAAACGATTTCCAAGCACGTACACGGTTCTCCTCTTTGCCCCTTTACTCTATTCTCGGTTTCTCTCTCGATCCTCTCTCTATCAGTGGCGCGCCGATATACGGTTTTAGACCCGCGATAGAATCAGCTTCGTAGACACATCAGGCAAAAATGAGCTGCGTCAGAAGTGCAGAGAGGAGAAGCGACGACATTTGCATCTCGTGACCAGACTTCAGATTTTAAACGACCTTTTCTCGACTGTTCCTTCCTAGTTTCCCCGGGACAACGAAGCCGATTCATAGTATCGACTAAGCCTTTAAACCTAACTCTCTAGCTGGAATGCTAATCTTTAAATCGAGTTTGTCCAGTTCTACTTCTTTTTACGTTTACGCGACAGTCTTTCTTTCTCTGTATAATGTTTCATTCCTCTCTCTATCCTGACTTTCCTTTCCGAGGGTTGGAATTTGTATAAGGGTGGATAAGGTCAAGTCCAACAGCTATTATGCATACCGGAGAGTAGCTCTATCCGGTCTTTAACATGTAGGAATTTTCAAATAACATTAAGACCCATATGGATTTACAACGCGTGGGTCATAGGATTACGAGGTTGCATAAAGTTGAACCTTAAAATAGCGCAAAGGTTCAAAGATAAAACGCTACGAACAATCACCTGTTCACCATCGTACGAAATATCTATACCAACATACATATTTATCGAGATCTAGGAATAGAGGAAATTAAAGACGAAGTTACTACTAAATATGCCATAAATCATAACTAAAGCCGCGTATTCACCGAAGCGACAATGAGGACCTTTTCGTTGATGTTCCGTGTATCTTGGAAAAGTCGCCGTTTGTTACCGAATGTTTCTCCAAGTTTCTTCGTGTTTCTGTTGCCGGAAACAAATGTCGTCGCATGTTCCTTGTTCTCATCCGGAACAGTAAAGATCAAAGAAAAATAGGAAATACGCGACAATGCGTAGCAGCAGAAACTAAGGTTCCTTCTGTGTATGTTTATTGCTAGTAGATACAGCAACAAGATACGACGAAAAGTTGCTCATTGTTTCTTCAGTGAGTATAAAGCCTTATATTACTGTGTAAGTTTTCTCATTCAGAGTATACCTTCCACAAACGTCGACATTGTGACATTTTTTTTTATACGAAATCTTGGATTCATCATTAAAAAGAGAGACTTACAATATTTTTTACGACCTCGAAAGTATTTAATCTTCACTGTCTAAACTTCTAATACCTAAAAAATGAAAATTTATTAATCTCAAATTTATCATTTGTCATAGGTCAAAAGCCTATCGTATCGTCTGTAAATTTCAGAAGCACAATTTATATCGACTATTATGTCGATTGTAATATCGATGTCTTACTTATATGAGCAAAGAAGCGGACAGAATCTATGCAGCAATAGTTAGTATCAAATTATTATAAAGTATTAGTATAATAATTAGTAATAATAAATAAATAATTATTAATATAAAGGTCTGAAGACAAAAGGTCCTACGAGATAAGTAGAAAAATTCTGTAAATTATTTACTCACAAATTGTTTACTGTTTTTGATTTTAGAAAACTAGAATCCAATATTATTTTTGTAATTTTCCATTCTCAGGCCTTATAATGCTCCCTTGACAGTTTTGATGTTCTTCTAACACAGGGACAGTTCATTTTCGGTTTTTACACTTTTCGGTTTTACACGGAAATTTAGAGACGAAAATTTGAGTCTCGATTTGAATTAAAATTTGTAAATAAATTCTGCTATTAATTGCATACTGACTTTGAAACTTAGAAGCAAATATTCTACATAGAATTTAAGTAAATTTTTAATCTAATAAAAAATAAAATATCGCATTATAAATGGCATTTGATTATATATTATGTTCAGATCAGAACTTAATCCTTTTAGAATAACCTCGCTTTAAAAAGAATTCTTGTCGTCGCTTCAAATTAAATTACCGCAGCGAGATTATCCAGAAAGTTTGTAAAGTAACTTCATTTAATCAAATTTAGTACCTTCAATAGTCGCTATAAGAAAGTTTATAAAATTTCATGCTTCTTGAAGAAAGAATTCATCGTAACTTATTTTAAACTAATTTAAACAAATTATGAAAGAAAGAGGAAAATAAATGAGAAATAGATAATAAACGTAGCCTCATAACATATTTTTGAATAAATCAGTCTCTGCTTTTATATCGTTAAAATAATTTTAACCCAGCAGCCTACACAGTTTAATTTATACAATTTACCAGAATATCAACTTTTTCTGATCATGTGTATCGTACGCGTAAGGAAATATATTCATAAAAGAATAAATAAAAAGCAAAAAAGGAAATTAAAAAAGAAGAAATTTTGATGTATCATGTCAAAGTCATTTAGAGGAATACCAATCCGGATATCACGAGTGACAAGCATGAATATCAAACATGTGCAAATTCGGAACAGGAAGCTGTCAACCGAATGCAGAGAGAAGCGTGAGAGAAGAGGAGAAACTGCTACAATGTTTCACCATCGACAAAGCAAGTTTTTTGTTGTGCTCCGGTATACGTTGCACCCAAGAATAAAACGAAATTACAACAGAAAAGAAAGAGTAAAAAAAAATTGGGGTGGGGGAGAAAAAAGGAGGCGAGGGAAGTAATGTGAGCGCATTTTAATGTAACGTTTCAATTAATATGCGGGCGAAAAGGAAACGTGAACGGAATAATAACCGTGGGAACTGATGCGTAAAAAATTTGTCAAATCCGGCACACCTCGTAACCGTGTATGTAACGCGAGTCGTGCATATTCGTGAGGGGTTCACAGCAACTGCATGCAAATTCTCCTGTGATTAATGTAAATCATTCGAACCAATGGTTTTATTTCGAATATTAATACGCGAGATAGCGTGGTCGTGTGGTCAGCGCCGCAATAAAAATTAATATTGTTATTATTCTGTGATTGTAACGAATGCAACGAACACATCGAACGCGTTGTAAAATAGCGATATCAAAGATTTTCGATATATTTAATTTCAATGAATTATTCATCGTCGCGATGTTCGTGACTCGTGAGTCCGCATGTGAAATCATAATCGAGAAACCGGGCCCTAATTACCGAATGATACGGTAGATATCATTGAAATTAATTTTGAAATTAAATTTGTAATCGCAATGAAAAATATTATGGAACAACGGCATTTTGCCAACTATAATTTGTCAGAAGAAGTATCACGCATTCTAACGTGTCAATTAATACAATTTAATCAGTTTGAAGAGCATTAGTTTGACGTTTTCAAATGGCATTCTTAAACAATCTCATACGAAACGAGGCAAAAATCCATAAAATTATTTTACACTGAAGTATTTCATTTGACTACATGCACATCCATATGTCAAAAGCTTCCAAGTTTCGTAATGAAAATTAAGTATTTATGATGTATGTGTACTCGCTTGTCAGTAATGCAGAATTTCTTAAAAACAGTTTCGTACGTGTCATCTTTATTTCCCTGTGCTTGCGTGGACTATTGCCAATGTTAACACTTGATGCACGACAAACTGTTACATGTTTGAGCGCTGCATTTTCAAAATCGGAGACTCAAACGTTAAAACGCTGCAAGCCAACATAATATTGACACTCAACTGTCAGAGATAAACATAAATAGCACAGTTGTTGAAAGAAAACGTTAGATTTCGTTCTCGGGTCCGAAATACTTGCTCCTGTCACGTGTAATAAAATTGTGCGAGAAAAACGAGGAACATGAAACGAAAATCGAAACATTTACAACTACAATGTAGAAAGTTTTGTAGCGGAGGAAAACCGCTCTGACAACTGACCAGCAAAGAAAGAGTGGCTCAGCAGCGAAGATAAATAAATAAAGAGAAACGTTTATCACGTACACTTCGTATCTGTTAGAACTTCCAATACAAGCACTGCAATTAACGAGGTGAAATAAAAAGGCGAATGTGGACTGCTTTATTTTAAACGTGTTTAATGAACGAGTAAAAAAAGATTCGAAAGCTGAGTTGAAAACGGGACGTGACCGTTATTTGTTTATTAAACAAGGACATTTGGAATGCAATGACTCACATTGCGTGCGATTTCTTATTGTGCGATGTACTTAATACTTACTGAAATATCGCGAGAGGGAAACCTAAGCGAACTGGAAGCTAAATATAAGAGCTCCGTCACATGAGCGTTTTTGTTACAAATGTTTTAACGGACGCGATGTCGAATTTTGACGGACATTGTGACTGCGGTTACAGCCCATTTTATCATCCATGCTTATAATTCGGACACTTATCATATATGCATGTTATACAAAACGTTTTTAGGTGTCATTTTCATCGAGACGCGATTATTATGATTATAGCATATAAAATGCATGTAAAATTTATAAAACGTCTTTTTGCAAACATACACTTAATAAAAAATTAATATAGAGCATAGGGCATGAATAGCTATCTTAGAAATACGATAATTAATGTTGAAGGTGGTCTCATTAAATATGAAAGATTATCAATATAATGAGTACTTGATTGTTTCAATTGTGTGATTTTGTGATGTGTATGTTTCCATAATACACATAGTGTATTAAAACAAAATTCCTATAAGCAAAGAACAGGTTTCAAATATTTTCACGAATCACTGTATGAACTGATAGAAAGATATAGAAGCAGGAATTTTGAGTTCTACCGTGTTAGAATTTTATTAGAAGGTGCATTTTATTACACACTATTATCGAAAAACTGGAAGAGTATACATTTTTATTCTAAAATTGAATGCCACAGCAGAAATGAGCACATATTAATTAATCTTGTTATAAATAATCTCTAAAGTCTTTTTTTAAAACGTATCCAATTTTCTGTTTCCTGAAAAACCTGAAGAACTTGGATATGCAAATTAAATCGATAAATCAATAAGAGAAATCGATTAACAAAAACTATCCTGTAAAATTATTAAAATTGTTCGGAATATAAGAGAGCAAATTAAGAAATTGCTTAAGATATTGAATGAAGAAATTTGTAAATGCATAAAATATTTACCAAAGATCACAATGACGAGCTCTGCTGAATTCAAATATTTATATTGTTACATATGATAGTTGCAAATAGTCGTTCGTCACATTATAGGTACTGGCAAGATTTGAGAAAAATTTGGCAACCTGTGTAACGGTTACAAAAGATTTATTTTTGTTAATTGCAAAATGCAAAGAGATTACGAACGCAGTAACGTAAATCTTAATAAACACTTTTATTGATCCTTATTCTTATTTTTAATTTTCTTCATTAAACGTTCCTATTTGTTTCTACATTTTTTGTCTCACCACTTTTATTTTAAACTTGAGAACTTGTCACGTTATTCACTTCAACGTAAGGTCGAAGTCGAAATACAATTATAATAGATAGAATTATAATGTATTTTCCAAATATAAATGAGAAACAATCGTTGTATCACCGATAAAATTTCTTGATCGTTTCTACGTCAATTATTAACTTGGCAACATCGATTTTCTAAAAAATACAAATTTTATTTAAAAAATAAACCTTTAAATTCAAAATAAAACATATGTATTTAATGTGTATAAATGATATACGTTTTCAATCACATGTTACGTTATATAATATCGCGATATCATTAACATATAGATACTCACATTCTATAAATATTCGATCGTTTTTACGATCTATTGTGCATATTTTAACGGGAACGAAAAAGAGAAATGAAATATTTATTACGGTGTTGACATCATATTTCAGATAATGAAAAGTTGAATGAACGTCTGCTACTGGGGTAAATCCCGTTTAATATTTACGATACATATAAATAATACGATAAAATTGTCTATTGTATAGAGAGCATTAAGACCGACAACAGTAAATTCATATTCATATATATGAATAAAAGTCGCATTTTTGTTATTCACATTACTCGTGAGTCTGTCTTAAACATTTAAACGAAAGTTGCATATAGCCTTTTTTTATTTGATTAAAAAGAAGCCCCGCTCATTAGCATAAAGATAGAACTATATAGGTGGATCCATTTAAATCGACACACTCGAATTTCTTCGAAACTGTTGACGATACTAAAAGATGCGTCAGACAAAAATTGAATGGTTTCAGGGGGCACATTATCCGATGTAAGTTTTCCCCATGAGGACGTTTAGAGAACCTACGAAGATCAACTTGGCTTTTTTTTTAATGGAATCATATATTTTTTTAATGCAGTAGTATGTTATCACAAGCAGTACGTATGTATATCACTTCTGACGTAAATACTATTAGGTTATCTAATACATTACGATGTTCTTTCAAAGACGTTTGTTCCTTTTATCAAAACATTCTGATACGTGTATTTTACATTATTTAGCGATCACTTATGCACAATATTTCCCAAATATCAAAACGATTAAACAATTCGTTTTATCATTAATAGTACAATAAATCTGTAATATCGCAAACCAGAACGAAACTGAATAATTTCTGCTGTGTCATAAAAGAAGTCTATAATTTTATATGCATTGTAATAAACAATTTTTATATTAAACAGTCATAATGTTCGGTTTTCTTTCATCGTTATCATTAAATGGTTCAATTATAATTACACGTCACTGCAACTAACATAAGTGATATTTTTGTATTATTCCCCAAAATATAACACTGACAGGTGAACGAATTTATTACACGATTTAATCAGAATGATCTTTAAGATATTATAGATACCTTTTTAATTCTTAATTATCTTTAAGTATACAGACTATACAAATTGCGCAAATTTTAGATGAGTATGTACTCTCGCAGTACGTGTCTTGATAAAGCAGTTGTAAATTCTAAACCAGTACCCAGAGGATACATTTCGTATTTTAACGAATCGCAGTAGCGTACTGGCGTCGTTTTACATCTACGCGGAAAGCGACTCAAATTGTTAAATCATGCAAATGTATTCGGTCGGAGTAGTGAAATTACAGACGACTACATTGGATCAGCCAAAAAAAGGTTAATCTACTTACGGAACTTTTTTACCTACCGATATGTTCCATGGTTTTTGATTAGTAATTACGAACTCTGTAAAAATTGAAGACGTCTAATAACCGCTTAACAAAAAGAAAATTCATTTTATTATGTACTTTTATTCAGAAATTAGACATATATTATTAAAAAAATGAATCTCCCATATATATGTTTTTTGCATTTTTTTTGGTTTTTTCTAATTAACATTATGTATTATATTGATAACTTTTGAAGATACACACAAGTTATAGATAGAATTCTGCTAAATAAACAATCCTTATGATTTTGTAAGCAAAGAATTAAATTGCTAATAATACAAGATAATTGCAAAATGAACAGTTGTTCATAATTGTATATCATTATGACTATCAAATAAAGCAATCAATTGACGTGAAATTTGTATTAGTATTCTATTATCAATCTTGTTGCTACTGTGAATTTGCAACTTGGTACTAATTTAATTATGCAAGAAGCGAATTGGAAACTGTCATGTTGTAGATTACACAGATTTCTGTTACGCAAGTAATTTTTCCAATTGCCTATTCTTACGACGAGTAAAATAATCGTCTGTAATTTATAAAGTTCATTTATACCTCGTTTTATTACCAAGCTTGTTACCACCAAGTTCAAGAGAATTTACTTCACTGGCAATTGAAAATTCGCAACTCATAGGATTTCAATAATAATTTTAATTCAATCGTGCGAAAAATCGAGAGAGCCCTGATCTGTCATTATAATTTCCAAAGTTTGATTTCTACCAAGCGTACGAGCCATTCGTTGAAACTATATCCCGTACCCACATCTCCGTGAAAATAACGCGATAATCTATTTTCTCCTTGAGGAAAGTTCACGTTCCCCTCGATATACCTCCTTGTCAGCCAGCAAAGAGCCAGCAGGAACAAAATCGATTTAAGAGTTCATAAGAACATAACGTAAAATGCAATGACGAGAGAGGAAAGCAGGGGTGTGAAAAGGAGAGAAAATGGAAGAGAGAAGCAATAGACTGAAGGAGCAACGAGAAGGTTGGAGAAGCGAAAAATAGCACGGGGAACGTTGCAACATTGTGACCTCGTAGCCGAGGCGTTTGGCCACGTTCGTGGCGAACGCATCAGGCCGCATCGCGTTGCTTCGTCCCTGTTAGTTCCTTTGGTCCGGTTTCGTTCCTCTTTCCGTACGTACGGATGATTATATACACGTGTATGCATTGCATATGTAACACACAGAAAGAGAAAAGTAGGCGACGTCGTCGCGTCCTGGCGCCCGTTTGCTCTCGTTGCCAGACTCTTTGGCGGCTTGGCGTCCCACAGGCTACTCCGATTTTCTCTCTCTCGCATCTCCCGTTCCGTACCGTTCTCCCACCACTAGTTTGTTATTTCTTATCGCCTCTAACTGCAACGTCCGCGACGCCGCGTCGCGTTTTAACTCTCTGTTTGTTCTTCTCTTCGCTGTTCGTTCTTTCCCACACACGCGATGTCTCGCGATCACCACCATCGAAGAGAGGATGGTCGTTCGATGGACAGTCCTTCGGTCTTCGTTCGATTCCCGCGATCATTTGTCATCGCGATACACGTTGGGGGATAACATCGATCCACCACGTGCGTTCCTTTCGTCCACAAGGGCGAAGGGTAAAGTTTAATTCGCGATGCTATCACGATACGCGATTACCTTCCTCGTTGATCGTACACGCACTCCGACTATGTTACCCTCGCGTCAACCTCGTTATTACGCTATTAACGTTGGCATTCCTTTTGTGGATTGTTTGATCGTCCCTGGGAATCGTTCAGCCCGATTTTGATATTTGCTTGTTTGAGGATGACGCGATACCCGCATGGTACTTGCAAATGTCAACTGCATAGAAGCTTTTTACGGGGAAAATTACGTTATATGTATAGTGTGTTGCCGTAGCTGTTGTCTCACCGAAAAAGGTCCTATGTCTTGTAATTACTTGGTATTTTGAAACAGCTATTCGTTATACATATTTGATATTTGGTACAAAATTCTAGTAAATACACACCACATATTTCTTTTTCCAATTATGTACGTACCCTAACCAAGTTTCCAGGCAATGATAAGATAAAAAATCGTATACAAAATTATCAGTTGCTGCTATGGTTAATAACGTATGATAAATGAAAGAATATTTAATCATAATATGGAACCTTATCATTTACTTATCATTATATTACTAAACTTATCTGTACTCGCATTAAAATATTAAACTTCCTGACATTACATCCACAGATGAGACCTGTACTAGTTCGAAAGATACAGCGGCCTGTAGAAAATACGTGCTAATAATGGCATGCACGATGCAGCCTTCAAGATTCCTAGTTCCGTAGCTCACTGCGTGGCCACCTATTTTGCGCATCTTATTGCTCTATTTGCTCACTTTCGTTGACCTCGTTGCCAGACTGTCTGATCCATCGTCCTACATACTGTAGTTATTGATGACCTTTTTTCGCCTGTGTTACTATTGCGTCAAATCCTGACCTCCGCAATGCAGTTTCCCTTATTTGTCTTTCATTATTCATGTCCATCTACATCGATAAGTCGCCACTGTAAGATTTTTGTGTCGTTTAGAATTCTCGTCTTTCTTATAAGAGAAATTTGATAAGATGCGTTGCTTAATTATTAGAATTCTTAATTAATAAAAAGTAACCGGCCGTTGGTTATTGAACTCTTTCGTTCCTAAATTATTTTTAGTTACGAATACATATTTCTCTAAGATTCTATTACTTGGTAAATAAGCACAGCGTAGAACTACAAATGAAATAAAATTCATTTAATTATTCTTATACGAAATTGTAATTCCGGTGTGAATAGTATTTAATTTCATAATTATAAACATGCACGCGAGTATTGTAGGGACGAACAGCTTAACAGGTTAATTAATTTTTATTTATGACCTGTTTACTTGAATTGAAGAACAACATACGCAATTTGAATTTCTCTAAGTATATTGAGAATTAATATACTTGAATCGTTCGAGGGAAATATTCTGCACACATATCATAAATTACTCGTTCTATTTACTTTTCGTTACTCATCAAAGTACAGGTGCATTATGCAAACAATCGTAATACGAATTTTCCAGTTGAAATTTCCTTGCAGAGATTAATCCGTGTGACAACGTGTCGCGTCGCCTTGCAATAAAATAAATATAATCAATGGAATTAATTTTATCGACCGGCTTCCCGTAAGAAGAAACTAGTCACCGCGCCTACAGAACTTTTCCGTCCTATCTTCTTGCTTCGTCCACGTTTTGCTCTTCACGCCCCTTTTCCACAGTCTATTTCACCGTTTGCTTTTATCCGCTCTCTCATCTTCAGCGCCATTACTCATCCTCACTTTCTGAATCTTTCCCATTAAAAACCTGTACATACGGCGCCCAGTCGACACGTATATCCTTGCTGCCTCGTTTTCTTGTCGCCGGTTCTTCCATGGACTTTCCAGCCCCTTACGCCCGATTATAAGAACGACATTGTAAGTCTTTAATTGAAGCCAGATCGGACGGACGATTTAATGGGACCGTGCATCTTAACGATATAACTTTCGCCCGATCAAAATGTTGGCAATCGAACGAACCTGCCGGTTAACATTTTTTTATGCAAATCACCAACCACGCCAATGGTACGTCGATTATCGATAATAATTGTCGTTGGCGCCAAACTATATCGTACTTAAGTATCAAACCTATCTAAGTGATTTGCATCAAACGAGATCTACACCTTCCTTTAACATTTCATAAATAACTTCCTCAAAAGCTAATGGTGGCGAACCGATCGGTCCCATGCTAAGCGCAGATCGAACTTTTCTTATTCGTTTTGTATCATTTATACCTGAAAAATGATACGCGGATAGCGATTCTTGTAATGTTCGACAGTCTTGCTTGGTTTAACCCGATAGCGTATAATCGATTGGTTTATTCTTCGTTTTGCAAGAAATTTCATTTAGGAGATAGTATTATGTAAAATCGTTTGGAAATCTAATTACGTACGGTAAATGATGGCTCGTAATATCTATAACGAATTCTGAGAACAGGAAATTTGCGATAGATTGATGTAATTTGCGAGGAGTGGTTTTTTAAACGACTTCGATGTAGTATTTCTCTTTTTATTTCTTCTGATGCTTTTACTGCATCGTCCAATGTTATAATAAATGCTGTAACTATTTTTAAAATTTTCATATTTATACTTACGCGTAATTCTTTAAACGTTTGAAGCAATTTTATGCTTTCTGCATCGTAGAAACGTTTCTCACTTCCTGTACGCATAAAGCAATGACGGCAATGATAAAATACTATTAATAATGCAACATTCATTATGATATATTTATTATCGCTATTGTAAATGAATAATTTGTTGAAACGATACTCTTGTACTTAACACACATGACTGATGCAACACATTAACAAGAAAAAATATGTTCTCAGATGTTTGCAGAAAATTTTCATACTTATCAGACTGCTTAATTAAATATTTCGTATGTTCCATACAAATAGTAATTGTATCAAATAAATATCAAATATAATTTTCTATTTTTTACAAGTTACTTAAATTAAAAATAGAGCATTATTTTCAATATATTTATTTGTTTACATTTTTATCTAATTTTCTAATGTAATTTCCAAAATCTTTCCAAATCTGATAGTGGATAAAGAAAGATAACCGCAAACATTTTAGGTATTGATCGAAAACGCAGCTACTAGCTGAGAATCAATAAGCATAGCTTTAACATAGCTGGGCACAATTCAAAAACATTAAAAGAGAGAACTATGCAAAGGTTTTTTAGAAGTTCATATTTTCTCTTTCAGCTGCAGCTTTTTTCAGTTGTCGTATAATAATGTATACGGTAAAATATTGTAAAAGTTTAAAACACTTTTTCAATGCAAAGCACTTCAATTATGTATATATCCGATATCATTCAATAGAGCAATAACATTAAAAATATAAATGTAAAAATATTTATAACTTTTATACCTTTTTTATATAGCCTTCCCAATAAATTCAATTATTATATAGTTCTTTATTTAATTTAGTAACTATTCGATTGTTATAAAATGCAATGAATTTATAGATCAAGACAATTTTATTTTCGTTAAATTACTAATATTAAAAGAATTATTGAACCTCACGAATGCTCGGTAAATCTATCAAAAATCTATGAAATAAGATCTATGAATCTACGAAAAAGACTGAATCTATGATTTACTCAAAATTATTTATTTTCAACTAATAGATAAACGGATTGTATGCAAAATGTTCATTAAAGATGTAGTTCATCTCTCAATATATAATTAAATAAATTTCTTCGATCTTTTAAACAGTTTTTTACTTACTGTTCCAATTTCTTTAATTTTGTACACCGAATATCATGTTTTTTAAATGATACTTACCATACATGTATATGAGTAAAGAAAAATTTTCGATAATTCGGAAATAAATAATCCCTAATCTTATCATATTTATACAATTTTTGAACCAATCTTTCTTGTATATCTTCTTTATACTTATTATCGAGCAGTAACATTGCATTTAATCAACAATTTTCCATACGTTTATCTTTATAATCCAAGTTACAAACGGTTACTATTATCAAAAAAAAAAAAAAAATCAATTCTTTTGTGATATGTACATGTAAAGCCAGTATTTAGTTTTAAGGGATAAGTTAATTTCCATTTCACGGAAAGCATTGTGTACGAGTGGAAATTTACATGATAAGCGAATACTTGGAACGGATACACCTTTATGTATCATACGAAAGAGGAGTGAAATGTGAAAAATGGCGCGTCAAAATTCTTTTCATTTCTCTCGCAAAATTTACGGCTTATTTTTCACGCTGACGTATTTTGATGTCAACAACTCGCGGGGCGTCGCGTCCCTGAATATCTTTTTCCATCTCTAAACTGTTAGTAATAAAATGATAAAAGCACTTCCAATATATTCTTTTAGTTTCACTTATATCTCTAAGTATCTTTTTTTTTTGGTATTATTACAATTATTGAATTTCTTCCCAAAGTTAAACACTTTTTTGCCGATAGAAAAATACGATTGGATGGAAAGTGACTCGAAAACCGCAACATGGTTAATAATGAGACAAATAATATAAATGATTGGCGGAATTGATAGAAGCACCGATGGAAATTTCATTTTGCAATTTTCAATGTTTCACTTTTTTATGCAATATTTTTATGCAATCAAAGTAATTGTAACAATAGTTCATAGCAAATTGATATTTATTTACAATAATTTATACATATATGATATACTAATATAAATTTTTATTAACTACAGCCCATTTTATGCTTAAATAGATTTATACGGAAAAAGTGTTCCTACAAATAATTAATTAATACGCACCTATATCTAAAACTAAAGAGATTAAATATTTATTGTTGGAATGTTAAAAAATACACGACGCAGATCGACAGTTATCAACTTATTTACAACTATTTCTATTTCTCTAAACATATGACCATAACATGCATATTTCTTATATTTTTTAAATGAATCAGGCAAAACTATATTTTTCTAAAAAACCAGTTGATATGCATCTTGGTAATTTATATAGTTGAGTATGTGGAAACATATGCATAGAAACATTGACATCGACTATCTATATCCTTGAATTATTGCACTGTTACTAAAATAAAAGAAGGAATCAAAACTGTTCCGGAAAAGGAAGGGAAAAAAGAATAGCACGCGAAATGGAAACGTACACTGCCTATACGTTGTGTTTCAGGCAACAACTTTCTTTTATTCGTTCACATAAATATACGAACATTCCGAAGCGTGTCACGCATTTCTGCGAGAACATATTCTCGGACCATACATCCTGACATCAGTATCAGCTGACACGGTCCTCAGTTTCCCTTCCTCCTTTTCTTCTTTTTCCTCCTTTATCCTTTTCGAGTTTCACGATCTTCCTCTCTATCCCTTTCTTTCTCCCTTCTTTATCGCTGTTCAATCTCGTTCCACGATACCTTTCTTTGCTATATAAGAAGCGTTCCACATTTCGATTCGTTCCATAAATCCTTATAGCCACACCGTCCGTCCCAGAGATTATGTTCGAATCTCCCTGTGCAATAGCTCGACGCGGAAAAGAAAGATAGGGGATGATAAAACAGCGTGGATGGCAAGGAGTACTGCCCTACGGTCTTGTTTAATAGCCTAATAATTGCTGCTTGTAAGCGTGAATCATTGCAACGATATTTTACTTCAGGCAATATTGTGTCGTTCACAACTTTGCTAAGAAATATTCTTGCGTTTCCTAGCGGTCGCGTAGCATTTTTGATGTTTCGTTTTTATCTTATCATTAAAATTCAACCCCTTAATTACCATAATTCAGATTATAATAAAATGTTGGAACTTTATACATTTCCATCTAAAGTGATAGGTTTCAGAAGTTTATTTTCATTATCATATTTGAGATACTATATTTAAGATATCAATATCGTATCAGTATATGTATAATGTGTTCAGATAGCGTCGAAAGCTTTTAGATATATATAACTACTGGAGTATCAATATAATCAAACGACACAATATATATATGAATAGTAAATCTGCTAAAATTATTTTAAGAAAATGAAACCAAAAATTCAGCCAATGGCACTATATTATGAATTAACATATTAAAATGGATACTAATCTGATTGTTAAATTGCATTAGAATTTATAAGCTGTAAATTGGCTCTTGTTATATAATAAATAAAAAATTATATATGTATGTGTTTAGGGATTGGAAAGTTAATAAGATTAATAAAAATAAATAATAGACGATATATAAAAGTAAAAGACGATATATATATAGCATAATATATAGCATAGATAGAATTACTTAGGTAGATATTTGATTTTGACATATTCACTGGAAGATTTCCGTTATTTATAATGCTATATTATATTAACTTCATATCATTTTTTTTCTGTTAGTACTTTAACATGGCTGCAAAAATTTAATATTGAAAATGATATGTGAAACCTGATGTGCACATACATTTTGTAGCCATCGTAGATTATTTTTACATTACTTATACAATTCGTTGAAAGCAAATACAATGTACTTTGAAAGCCTGTATTTTTTTATGACTGACACGAATATGTAAATAGAATGGCAGGCTGATTTTATGGTTTATGACTCTTGACTTGCTAGGGTCGCGAGGGTAAAATTCTAATATTACATTTTGATATGTTCATACGTACACGTGCACCTTGGAGATTAGCAATACTGATTTTCATATGAAATTAGCTTACATTATATTCAATACCTACAAGGAAAATTTTTCTTCTACGAACGAACGAAAGAAAATTCTAATTTTGGAACAGTTTCTATTATCATCAGTAATTATCTGTGTTTCTTAAAGTAATATCTACACAATTGTAGAGCTATAAACTTTTTGCTTGTGAACGAAAGTTTAACTTGCATTTTCTAATTTAATTGCACATTTTGTACGAAAAGTTGTACGTTTTTCATTTGAAAGCTGCACTTAAATCTCTTGTTGTTTAAAACATAAGAAACATGGTGAAATTTAAGTATTTGAAAAAATATAAAAATTTTTTTTTTTTTTTTAACTTAGAATGACGGTACAGATGTTAATTTCTTCATTGCATATTAACTTTCAAAAAAAATTTTATCATGCTACAAAATTTTAACAGCACGCGTGATAAACGATAAGATCGTTTAAAATTATTATATAATTCTAATAATTAAATTACGTTTTGTCGAAGATAAGCAAATATCCACACGTTTTCAAGTGGTAGCGTACAATGGCAACAGAAAGTAGTTCCACACTATTGTATTTATCATTTACATATTAAATGAATGAAATTCAAGTATATTAAATTTCGTATAATTTAGTACTATTGTAAGCGGTAATACGACTATAAAAATTTAATACTATGAGCATAAAATGTACCTAGAAATTGTTTAAAAAATGCTTCATTACAAAATAACGGTATGTGTAAATACTTTTTATAACCATTATACTTCTAATATTTTCGTTATATCACTACATTCCAATCAACGTTATCAAAGTAAATTGCATTAGTAAAAAGAAAAAAGAAGCAGAGTGACATGCTAGCAAAAGAAGCACATTAACATGTATGACATATATACAAGGCGACACACCCCTGCTTTTATCCAAGTTCTCGCTCACCCTTAGTTTAGTGCTCAGCCCCGATTCGCAATATTTTTCCTGCTCGATGGCAAGAGTGCAATGCCATCCAATTCGTTCGATAAATCTCTTAGACAGGCTTGGTCGTTCGAAGATTATGCAGAGATCGTCCTATACAAAAGGAAAGTGTCGACGATAACAGAAAGTGGAACTGTTGAATGGAGAAGAAACATGGCCTATCGTCACGTTAACTGTGCAATCCCTGATTTCTGCTAGCTGAATTAACCCGTCGGATTATTTGTAGAACGTTCGCGTGCATAATGCCGTTCCTTGAACGTGTTGCCAATCCAATCGCTACGCGATAATTATTTACCATCGATAGCTAATGTTCCTCGATCTAATTATCGACGAAAATGCAAATAGACGAATAACGGTGGGTAACGACGAAAGGATGAATTCAGAGCGGGTATTGTAATCTGCTTTGTTGGCATAGTATTATGCAATTGTTTACGGAGCACAACCAGCAGTATATTATCTATTATTTAAATATTTTTCATTTCTTGTGAATCCGTATCGATTGTAATGATACGACGTAATAAACTGACTGAGATAGTTACAATTTCGAAATATGATAGTTCCTATTGAACTGAACGAAACATTTCTATACACTTTCTGTAATAATCGAAATTAGAAAATATTTAAGTTTGTTCTTCATACTTTTAAAGTCAAACTTATCTTAATCAAAGATGATCTTGATTCTTCATTCTTCGAAACTTCGAGAATGTTTTCTTTCTTCAACGAGTGCATTCAAAGATTGGCACTAACGCCAATTTTGTTTACTTCTCTTTGGGAAAATTCCTGAACGCGACTGAGACATGGATAATTATGAAGAATACCGGCCGAGGAAGTTCTAAGCTTTTAGCGTACTATTCGTAAAAACGTGTTAAAAAAGACCTTTAAAAGGTAGAATATCTCTTCTAAATTTCGCCGCGAACTTCCCAAACAATTAAATGTACAACTGGAAAACCCGTCTTGCATAAATGATCGAACTTTCACAACGAATCTATAGATATTTTAAAGAAAACGGCTGAAAGGGGCAGTTTCCTCGAAGCCTTGTCTTTTAACGATTTCTCGAGATTGTGAGGCTCGTTCAGCAAACGACGCGTCTCCTCCATTCAATTTGCAACACCGCTGTTGACCAACGCAAAGAATGTTTTCCACCAGGCACCTGGTGAATGTGTTATAGGCTGTTTTGCTCGTCGACAATTATATTCCCAGAATGTTTTTGCGTGAAAGAAGGCTGCGCGCGACCAAAGGAGAGCCAAAACTGGTAAAAGGAAGGAGAGAACGCACACATACAGCCTGGCAAGAACCGAGGAGAGGAAGAGTTTGGGAGGAAAAGGGAGGAGAAGGGAGGAGGAAGACAGCCCTGCGGAAGATCGAATCGAATTACCGTGGAGGGCGAGAAAGGCGGTTTCACTTTTCCCTCGATTGGCTACGAGGATTGAATCGTGGAAGCTCGAGGCTTCCTGGACGGATCGAATCTCATTTAGATTTCCATCGTGAGATACTAGACGTCGGTTCCGAGGTTCTCTCTCTTGAGTTCGACGGCATGCGAACGGCATTCCTGTCTGCGCGGTAATCGTCCGCGATTTATACGACACTGTCCAGTCCAGCTTTTCGAATCTCTCGGACTAGTTTCTCTCTTGCCAGCCAACCTCCGTGGAACAGGTGGCGTTTCCTTTTTTCTGCCCCTCCGACAGCCGCCGTTTCTCTCCGCCGAGTCTCCCAGGGACTCGCACATTTTGTCAGCCGGTTTCTTGTTCAATTAGACACGATGCATTAATGCCGTTAATGCGACTTTACATATACGTGGCTACATGCTCCTCTGTCTCTGCCTGATGTCTCTTTTTCCCGTCTTCTGTAATACTACCTTCCTTTTTCTTACGATTAAATTTCAATGAAACCACACATACCGCTGAATGTTCTTTAGGATTATCGAACGTTCTTTGATTATACACGTCCCTTTTGTTATTTGAAAACCGATATTTGCGAATAAATTTGAATAGTGAATATTTGGAGTATGTTTGAAAATTTTGAAATATGCTAATAGCGCGATAAAATGGATTATGCTCATGTGTAATTCCTATATGCGTAGGCAGTAATGAGTCGATTTTATCATATAGGTAATTCAATGAAATTAGCTTTTCAGTATTGCATATTAAAATGATAGCGACCATGACTTATAGATATTATAGATATTATATAGGTATTACGGAATAAAAAATATTCAACAAATATTTAACTACTTTGATACTATTATTACGATTTCAGAATAGAATTCATATACTTTAATTGATCGTACTTTATGACTTCGTGTTTATACATTAGGTTTGTACGTTTGCAAAAATTGTAAATGTACTTTCAATATTCCAATTGATATGGATTAGCTTATTTATGAGAAGATATTTGCGCATATACAAGTGAATCAGGAGTGATTTCCTATGTAGAAATAAATTAAGAGTGCAGAATAAAATTTTGTCATCTGACATTTAATTAACTTCCGAAAAAAATTGATTTTAAGAAACCATTTCATACGTATACAATAAATCGTATTCCATGTTTCTTATGTATTTATTTTTGCATAAGAACTCACATCTTATATACGTATAGCGTAATCTGAATAATTTTTACATTTAATATATTTATTAATGTGTAAAAATGTTATATCATATTTTTTCATGCGAATTACTATGATTACGGTGTTTTATTATCTGGAAAATTGATTTCATTAAAGAATATGTAAAATTACTCCTTCAAGGAGCCTTGAAAGGCCGCTTTCCATCTTTTCTCTTGACATCCTGTGCTTAATCAATCGCTTATTTGCAATCAACTTACATTACATTTATTTATACATATAAATAATAGACGAAAGTTTTCCAAACATTATACACTTAAAACAGGTATATTTATGCATGTTTGCAACAATACTATTTTACTTCTAAAAGCAATCGACAATGCTTTTGCTTTAGTAAATTATATTCTTTCTTCACAAAAATGGAAGAATACTAGAAGATTATTGTTATAATTATCTATTTATGTTTCGACATTTATTTTTATAATTGCATATATTATTATAATTTTACCGTTTTTTAATATTTAGTTTTAACAAAATTAGTTTTAGATCTTTATGTAAAAATTGTTTAAACATTTCAACCACAATAAGTTATTTGCCTGCACGCATCATATACGTATATATGTCGTCGATCAATTTTAAATTATTGGGATATTTATTAAAATAGATTTATAAGATAATTTCAGAAACGCAATATAAATTTGTTTCTTTGAACAATTAATAAATTTCGATTACGTTCTATAATTGTAAGGTTAATTTATCTTTATGGAAAGTTGTAAGTAACGTCTGAGGATATGTGCGTTACGAAACTTTAAAAACTAGAAAATTACGATTTAAAGGAAAATTCTTGCATACGTAATATATACTTATCTATATATAGTTGAAATAAGTTTTTCTTAGGTTTTAGATACTGAATACAAAAAAAAGTTTGTTCTTGCTCTGAATGAACTAAATATCCGGCGACGTATGAACGTGTGTGTAAGTGCACACGTATATGTAGAGATATGTAGGTCAAGTAAAACCGTAAGTTTAGTAAGACTCAAAATTATACATTATACAGCATTGTAATTAACCTTATTATCGCACTGAAATTATTAATACCTCATTAAACTCATACGAATCATTGAGAACGTAATTACGTAAACGCAATATTAATCAATCGATATACTCGATCAACTGACTCGATTGCGTGGAAATTTCCATTTATGCGATACACGAATGCCAATTGACATATTTTCATTATAATATTCCCAAATGATACTGGAATTTTCATTAGTCGTCGGCGCGTAAAGCATTCACAACGTTGAAATGGCACGTTTTCTTTGTATCGCGACGAACATTCACATATAACGTCTGCTTGCCATTGTCTTGTTCGGTAATTTCAATGATTTATGTGCATTCTCTCGTGACCAAATTTTATCCGGCGCGGTTCGTGCAGGATGGTAATTACAAAGCGCAATTTAACTGTACAAATGAACGGGCTAAATAATAAAAGAATACGAAACTTTATGTAGCGAATACTACACGAAGAGGTGCATCGATTCTCTTTTTTCTGAATGAAGGCAGGCGTCCATTTAATAGCATACAATTCGCTACATTAATAAGCCATAATATTTAGTGAGACCATCTTTAGCACTAATTCTATGTTTGAGACCACTATTCATACTGTGTACTAATTTTTCACTGAGTGAATATTTGCAATTAATATCTTGTAACTTTTATATACATCTACGGATCGGTTTCATTTTACTATTATAATCACGGTAATCGTGTCTCATTACTATGCCAACGAAGTTTCAAAAAGTTTCGTATAAGGCATATGATATATTCATACAAAAAGTATTTCGTGGTAAGTGTTCAGATATTTGCATGAGTTACTGTTACATGCTTGTGATATATACAAGCATAGCCTTAACAATTGACAAATGTTTGATAATTTGTTTGTTTTAGCTATTTTATGAATTCAAGCTGTAATGTCTTGCATCAGAATGTATATTTCATAAAACGTATATCACTCATTTTTCTCGTTCATGGTTTCTATTATAGAAAAATCTTAATCATTTTTATCGATAAGCCAATGAAAAATTTATGTGTTAAGAATCTAAACTAGAATTTATTAATATATATAATACTATGTGTTATTTGAAATTACTCTTTACTTTGACGTGAGTTTAGGAACAGAGCGACCGTCTAAATATCGCGATACAAACGATATCTAAAAGTACTTGAACATTTTATTTAAATCTTCTTTCGCACACAATATTATTTAAATCTGTTTTCCATTCATAAGAACATTATAACATTTTACAACAAGATAGTCTACGATACTGTTTCCGCTGACGCTATTTTTCTCTTACATCTACCTCTATTATTATTGTACAGAAGATACAAATAATCAAAAGTGATTATTGTTATTTATGTTTATAGCAGTATAACTATCATGAATTGTAATATGATGCGTCGTATATCGTCTCTCTGTCGGAGATAATAATATTTGCATTGCGTAAAAAAATTGTGACAGAACTACGTATGTATATAACTTAGATATAACTACGTGCACTTATCGATAACGACGACAATGACACTCATTGCATTGCCTTGACAGCAGGAAAATTCTCGATATAAATGTCTTACCGATCAGGCGACAATAACAGACTAATTGCCTGTTGTGTTTTACGTACAACAAAACAACGGAAATTTATTTTAGATGATATAGATAAGTATTAGTGTATGATAAAATATAATAAGATAATTATTAATTAATCTAATAAATCTAATAAATCTAAAATTAATCTAATAAAATTTAAAAGATTATTTAATAACCATCTACAATGCAAACACGTTGCAGTGTTCTTTTCAGGATAATGGCTGATGAAAACTTGATAGAGTTTGTCACTTATTTTTATATTGTTGACTCTTGCTCGTTCCTATACTGGTGATATAACATTGACGTCGTATCGACATTGACGTTGATACATTAGATATACAGTAAAAAGCATTGATACGTGAATAATTGAACATTGCTGGCTTAATGCCGTGAACGACAGTTTTAGCCCTCAGTTCGAACGACTGGAGCTCTTAGCATCAATTTGTTCGATATTTTAGGGAGATAATAATCGCGTGAAAAGGAAAAGCCACGACGCAGACGATAAAGTTGCCTCTTGATAAAAATTAATTGGAAAAGTTCTCGGCTAACGATTTTATTCTTACGCTGCACCGGGCTAGCCACCAAACGCGGTGAATGTGTTCCTAATTGTTCGCGCGTTGAAATATCGAGTTTCTGATGAATAGACTGCTGATTTTTGCCTTATCAAATACTTCTCGAGGAGGTGGAATATGTTATTAAAGAAATGTATGCAATATATACATTTTTACGCAATATCTCTTTTCTTGTTCATTTTTACACGGTCTTTGTATTCAATCTTTACACAACTCACGATATTATAAGGTTCAATCGTTACTTACGGAAGCTAATATTAGTTCAAATATTCCGTTATCTTACATCTTTTCAAAATATTAATTCCCAATTTAAATTGTTATATTTTAAGAAAATGTCTGACATAGTTGTAGTATTTGTTATAAGTAGGCTGCGAATATTTATGCAAATTCATATTTTTATGAACAGAACTAAAAATATGGAACGTAAAAGAAAAAAATTTATTTCACTTACTAAATGTTATAACAAGTATTTTACTCCAAATTTATTTTATATATTCTGTGTATTTTTACATCTCTATATTTCTCATAAATGCACAAAAATCCGCAATCTAATCCTTAAGTTAAAATATATCCTTTTCTCAAGGCAAACAGAGTCAGAAGTAGACAAAGAGGTAGGGAATAGGTGGAGAGAAGAATAATGATAGGAAGCAAAAATAGGGAAGAAAGAAATTAAGAACAAAAGAATAAGAATAGGGTGGACAGCACGTAGTAGGTAATAGATTAAGAGGTAAGTTTGTGGTGGGTAGAATAATTGGGGTGTATAAGCTGTATACAAAACATGGGAAAACGAGGAAGAAAATGATATGGATCAAAAAATGAAGTCGACAATGGGTGACAGGTTAATAGAAGACAAGCTAGAATGTATATCAAAGTGGGAGCAAAGAAAAAGGGGCAGACCACCGGCAGAAAAGGGTCAACAAAAGAAAAGAAACAACAGCAGGAAACCTTTTTCGCTCACGTATTAAATCTTAATTTGCAGAAATCAATTTATACTTTTATAATAAAATTACATTTTCTCCAGAAACTTCCAATAGCTATTGTATACTGTGTTTTACGATATACTAGCATTTAAAATTTCATTATTTTCTTATTGGTAAATGTAAAATAAACATTATTTATCGCAAATTATCCAAAGATATAGATTTATATTTTAAGCAAAATATGTAAATTATTATTTTACTCTATTCGTCGCGCCTTTTATTTAAAACGATAGGGAATAATTCTTAACGATAAGAAAAGATTTATATTTTCATGATTCTATCTCTAATGTATTTCTAATATGAGCATATAAATATTTTGCAAATAAACATTGATTACTATAACGTCATTTTTCCTATTAGAGTTTCGTAAAAGTTCAGGAATTTATCACTTCTTTTTTAATTTTACCTTTGCAATACTCACAATATTAATCTGTGATATTATATTCATATTTTGCAAAGATACAGAAATACGAATGTGGTCTTTGCATTAATAACATAAAATATTACGTAATGTTTAAAGTAGAAAAATTAATTAATTTGTATAAACACGTAGTATGATGTGTTAAATTTTATTATATCTACTAAAATTATATTCCTTTCATATATATTTAGAATCTATACTAGTAAAATATATTCCAACTGCTATAAGAAAGATTGAAATACATATATAAATCTAATACATACATACATTAGATGTATTAATATAACTTACGTATAATCCTTGAGATATTTTACATTAAGATACATTAAGGTGCATTAAGATACATTAAGATACATTAAGGTAAAGATCTACAAATTTAAGTTTTATTTGAAGTTTTATACCACTTTATGATCATTATAGAAGTTTCCATTTTGAATTATACAATTTAACTACATCTTTTATTGTAAGCTTTTAAATTTTTTCGTAATTTAATGGATATTGAATACTACTACAATATCACAATAAATAACGTTATTTATGTATATTGTAGATGCTCGTAGAACATGTCCTTTCAAACTTACAGTATTTCTCATCCATTTACGATATTTTCGTCGCATTAAAAGCTTCACAAATATAATGCTTCCAGCGGTTTCAAGGGAGCGCTTATGTACTGAATGCTATTACAATGAATAAATTCAATTTATAATAAACTTCGAACATAAATTATCCTTCTTCTGTCGAGAGACTGTCGAATTGTATAATTTATCATTAATTGAACCACCAGAGACAAGGCTTTATACAAACAAATTGCCTCGTTCTAAAAGCATATATTATATACGTATTTCCTCTCATCCTGGAATATCAATTCACCATGTCCACGAAAATAAATATAGCAAATGTCACTTAAAATCATATATTACTTGCAAGGTATTTCCGTATAAATTGTCTTCATAATATGTTTATAATAATTCATATATATATAAACGTTGTTCATAAATCTTCATAATATTTTCAATTCTCGTTATGGTCTCTGATAATTACATACGTACGAGAATGCGCAGTCGATGTGACGTTAAACTCTATAAAAAAAAATAATTTTTTAAAATTATTTAAATATAAATTTATTATGCCTAAATTTTTGATATATTTGTTTTGTTTGTAGATACTATATTTTCAGTATTACCAATCAGAAACGCATACTCAGACTTTCTGTAACTTTTCCCTTAAATGGGATGAGATTTTCGAATACTAAGCAGATACTAAAAATATTTTTGTGAATTTCTCGACATGCGAATTTTTAATAGTTTTCTATCTCAACTGCGCTAGTTTGCTAATGTGTAGAAGGATTATGCTTCTAAGTGTTTATATCTTTTTTGATTTTCTTTCTATTTTATTGAATACAAAATCATACATTTTGTAGAATATATTGCATCGAATCTTTTTCAAAGTACGTTTCCCATCCTGCTTCTACTAACAATTCCTGCAACGTCATTGTACCTTTTACAGTTTTTATAGTGATAAAATACTAGCTCGCGTTCTTCGATACTAATTAGTCTGGATAAAATTAAAGCAACGTTTGTAATTACATAAAACGTATAAGAAAGCAGACGAAGGATGACCAACCATTAAACAGCAAGAAATAAGTTCTCTTTTCAATTATTACAGCTTTGCTTCTACCTGATATTTAACACGTTTTTATTAAACGCGTTTAATTTGCCATTTTTAAATTAAAGCTTGCAGCTTGCAAATTATCAAACATTAAATTAAAATATATTGAATCGTTCATTTCAAAGTTATTTTCATTAGAAACTGCCCCTATATGTTATTTTCATCAAAAACTCCCCGTGTATATTATTCCATAAACAAAAATGGTATACAACTTCGATTAAGTGACACTTACCGAACGCGCCAATATTCAATAAATAATCGGCAACGACTTATCGTGACGCACTAAGTACTATGCAAATATCGAGATAGGAACGTAACCGGGAGATAAATCTCGACGTACGTAATTCCAGCGTATTTCTGGCTTTCTCGTCCGAACGGTGAGATTATCGATCAGTATTCAAACAAAATACGGATATAGCTTTCGGGCCGGCGGTTAAACGCATTCCTTATCGATCGCGTTGCAGGGCTAATTTCTTGCAAGTCACCGGGTGATTGGCTCGGTAGGAAGGAATAAAAAGAAGATCGTGAGAGGTAGAAAGAGTAATCATCGTAGCTGAGCACGTTGGTTTCGGTGTGACGGTGGCTTAAAGAGCCGCCGCCTGCTCGTTGATTAATAATCCCGCTGGCGCAAGCTGCCTTCACACAGTGCTCCCCTCTCTTTTCTTTATTCTCCTCTGTCTTCTTCTCTTTCATTGGTTGGCCCTTTTCCTCCTAGATCTATCCTCTTTCCCGTGGTTTTCTTTGTTTCACTTTCTTCTATCCGCTTTTTCCCCTCTTTCCTCCACCCCTTTCCCTCACTCTCTCTCTCTCTCTTTCTTTTTCTCTTTCTCTTCTTCCTCCCTTCTCTCGTTCATCCCTTTCACTTCTTTTTTTTTTTCTCTCGTTCCTCTTTCAAACCTCCTCCCTCTTTTCCTGCTCCATCGGCACTCGTGGCTATAGTCCGTAAATCCGCACGTACTAGTATAGGAGCTCGTTCATTGGCCAGGATTCTGTTGGAGGACGCCGGGCGCGGGTCATCGGGATCGAAGACGAACAGTTAATTACGCGGAGTGTCGTTAATTATGACGGAAAGGAATTCAGGCACTTATTTCTAGCCGTCGGTCGAGGGGATCTGTCTTCGCGCTTGGGTGGCATTGGAAGTGTGTTGGGTTCGATACGTTCCGGCGAAATGACGGCAACTCGTCTGCAAATGGCCCGGAAACGGTTTAACGCAATCTGTAGTTATTGCGAAATTGGTTTTTCGAAGGTAGGGTGCTTAGTGAGACGGGAATAGTATCGGTGTGTGCTCAGAATTCGGAAATGGTGTAGAAATCTATTGTTTACGAGTATATATATATATATGCTTCTTTCTTTGTTGTCAATTGTTATGTACATTTACGAAGGATTACGGGAAGGATTACGAAGGAATGAAGATGTGAAACCTTTCATTAAGTAAATAGCACAGAAACGGAACAATATAAGGAAGGAATTATGATGTAATCGTTAGTATGGGAAAACTATAGCCCTCGGTCTTGGAAATTCTTTTAATATAACAATTACGTAATTGTAGAAAGATGTTTTATCTTTTTTACGGCGTAATAATATTTTTATTATAATATTGTGATAACGATTTATCTTATTAATAACATTTTGCAACATCTAAGTAGTAACTGAGAGTAACTAAAACGTGCTAATAATTGTTTTATTTTCAATATCAAACATGAGTGCAAATTAATTTTCTTTATCTTTTGAAACCTGAATTGTCTTTTGGACCGACAACGTGTACATACATCTCTTATTTTCGTTTAAAATTTCATTTCAGTCCTGCAAAAATCCCATATGAATCCCATCAAATATTTACACCCTCTAAGTTGTTTAGCAATTCAAATATATCTTCCATTCGAGTTTATAGAAGATCAATGCCTAAAATTTCGAGTTTATAACTTGGAATTAGGTTCTTATATGGCATTATAAAGCTTAACATGCGTCGATGGAAACCGTCTGGTGCATTTTAATGTAAAGCGTTTAATTCAGGAAGCGACGTGAAAAGTAAACACGTTCCATTATAATTGGTGCAAAAATGAAGGTATTACTTTGCAGATTAATCACTGCGCTCGCGATAAACACTCCTTGCACGCACGTTTAAAAGTAGCAAGGCGTAACCACGTTCTATTTCATGAATTTCAACTTCGTCGAAGTAGAAAACATTCATTATGTATTTATGAATCCATCATCTATGTAGATTCTACGAAACTTGAGACTTTGTGCTCTCCTTTCGATCAGTCTTTAAAAATAAGTCTAGTTTCCGCTCAAAGGAAATTTAAATTTAATTGCATCCTCAAGTAAGAGTTCTAAAAATCAGATCGAAAATTAAATAGCCAATTTCCTGCACTCTCCGCATGGAAATATTTCCGCAATAAAAGCTATTCCGTTATTGTATAATAAATATCGTTTTCTAACGAGCTTTTCAATTATTTTAGTTACATTAAAATCGCCTAATACTGGACAATTATTTTTCTTTTCGTATATAACATATTCTTTACAGTCTTTCTTCAGTCTTATAATTCCCTTGATTGGTTTCGTAATACTTTTAAAGCAAGCACGTACATTCTACTTCTTTCAGAATGCAACATGCGGTTTTCGGATCATTTCAAATGTGCAAACTGATTCAAACTGCCTCGAAAAATCAAATGAAATCAACAGACTTATATAATTATGAAAAATATATCTATCATATTAGATGGTTTTGATTAGATATTTTCATCTTAGAACACAAATTATGTTCGTATGTAAAAATGTATTATATATATTTTACGAACTATTAAATATTTAATAGTAGAATGTTAAAGTTTCATCCTACCTAGAACCCTTCAGGCAATTAATTTAATCATACATGAGTTTTTTGATTTATATTATAATTTTTAGAAAGTTATTGAATAGTCTTCCATTGATCTTTTTCACTGCTGAAATAATTAGGAAATTAGTTATTGAATCAATAACAAATTATTATAAAATAACAAATTTTGAGTAGTTACTAAGGGAATTTATCTGAACAGAATATATAGATGAAATGATTTTTTTTATACATGATCTGTCACATTAATATTTAGTACTAATATTTAGTTCGAAGACTAAGGCAGATTTGAAACAAAGAGAGAGAAAAGACCAACAATAGACAAAGTATCCGCCTCGAAAATTTTGTACAGAATTAAATAACGTAATACAATCTAGTTAAATTTTTTACATTTTATAATAAATATAGCTGCAAGTAGCGAAAGTAGTATACATATATTAGTAAAATTCATGATAAAATTATAATTAATAATAAAGTTGAAATTATAATTACAGGTAAAGTTACGATTACCGGTAACTCGTAATTATAAATATTCTCTAATTTTATTACTTTAAAATACAAAACGACAACGGAACTGCAACTTTCATATTGATATTTTTGAATAACTGTTTCCCATCAATAAACACTGTAACGGATCAACCGGAGAATACGCCCTGTATCATAAAAATCCTCTTCCGAATCTATCGAATGTCTACTCAATATACTCCACGAATATTTATAATCTCCGTAATAGCAAGGAAGTTCTTCAATCTCTCGGATCGTATACAACCAAATACCTATGTTGATAAGATTTAATAAATGCTGATACAGTCCCGCTTCATCTCGGAAATCATAAGAGAACAAAATTACATGATCCAACTTAAAATACTATAAGGTTGAATTTTCCCGGTTTTCGTATCGCGAAATTTCAATCACGAGGTTTAACGATTTAATACGAATAATTCGTTTTAAATTCGCTCGATCATGTGCCTTATCGAATCTGTGCGTGGTGATATATGTAATACATTAATAACGTTCTTGAAATGGACCGATCATATAATAAGGGCATTGAATTCGAGCAACACCGAGAAATTCTCATCGAAATATACATCAGCAGAAGAACCACCTGAATTTCCGGCTCTCTTAGCTAACGGCCATCCCCCTAATGAACTGTCAATTCCTTATCACGAAATTTATATTAGCCGTTAAAATTACATTAACCGTTTCCAGAAAAATCTGCTTTATCCGGCGAGTCGGGGAATACGTGGAAAAGTGTGAAAACGCGAATGAAAAATATGCCGAACCGTGTAACGTTTACTGGCTAACGATGCTAGTTATCACGATTGTGTGTCAAGAATTATTAATGCCTTTGTAATGTTAACGTTGCGTTAAACGAGAAATTATTAAAATCAGCTTTATTTCCATACGCATAACGTGCTAAGTAGCATAAAATTTCAATTAGTGAATTGTATAGTCCAAATACCCTGCCCTTTTTTTTTTATATCTCTCCTATCTTTATATCAATTTAGAATTTATATCTGTTCATTCGTCCTATAATTCACATTTGTTGTCACCACGTAACTGTCTGCATATTGATTGATAAAATTGGAAATACGCGCGGAGTTTTTATTCCATGTATTTTGTGGTTGTGCGAAATGAAGTATTCATTCATTGCCTATTATATATATGTACAGAGTATTCCACGAGTTAATCCATACGTTTAGAGAATAGCAAAAGGAAGAATAGTTTCATCAGGCGAAATGGTCGCATGATGCAACTTGTATAACATCCCGTTTGTGTCCGCTTTGTAAGTGGAGGTCTTCTAAAGATTTGAGAGTCATTCGTTTCTTTTTTTTAAAGGGACTACATATTTTTTTTTATACTCAATTGATGCACTTTTATACTCTTTATTGAGACATATTTAGTCTCGAAACATCTCGTTTTGAAAATACTAAATTAGTTGCATAATAAATGCGATTTCGATAGGAACGACTCAATAAATAATATATACCTAATATGTTTTAAAATGCAAATTTTTAGTCAGAAAAAGAACGATTTTATACGAAACATTCCTTTTACTATTGTATAAATTTGCCAATTTCAGTTTCGTAAAACTCTAGTAAAACTCTTGCCTTATCGGTATACTTCGATCAAGTTTATTCGAAATGGTCAGAAAAACAAGTTTCTTCCAAGAATGTTGCAATTGAAAGAAGTATATACATATTTAAAGTTTAAACCAGCGAATAAAACAATGAAACTGATGGTTCCAATAATATAGCACACAAAAGGAAACAATTGTCCAATATTTGATGATTTCAATATGACTGAAACGAGGCCTTGTTAGAAAACGACACACTTATTACGTTATTATTATCAAAATAACATTTATTTATATATTCTATGAATCTCTTTGTAAGAATTCGCAACACATTTTTCCAATTTAAAAAAACTCATATTTAGAAACAGAAAAAAAAACCAATATAGCTTTATATTTCCTAATAAATTTCTTCGATACCAGAAATACTGTAAAACGTAGAAGAAGAAGCACCACTTTAAGAATTATCTCTGCGGAAAATTTTAACAGTGGATAGTTAATAAAAGTTATACATCGACAGTTTCCTACGTACATACCCAGTTTCCTCTCTTCTTTGTTCCGAGTAATTGTATTAGAGAGACGGAAGTTCGGACAAAAGTTTTAAACAAGAGGTTAAACAAGCTCGAGCCACTCGAGGCACAAATGTTTCATGTGTCGTATACCTTTACTACTTTTTGTTCCATTGAACGAATCTATAGAAATTGCATGAACCTTAGAAAGCGTAATTGCATCGGCTCGTCTGTTGCTAAACGTGCCTCAGTCTCTTGCTTCCGGCTACTTCTTCAATTACAATGGTTACGTCATATTATTAATGTTCGATTTGTTTAATGCCCCACGAAAGAGATTAAATCGCCCGTTAATCGTCTTAAACGAAATTATCAACTAAATTTTCCATGCATACGTCTCAATATTCACCGTTGAATAGCTATGGAAATTTTTGCTCTTTCGAAGGAAATTTATTTCAATTTTCAGCGAGTAAAATTGATAACAAAAGGTGAATTAAAATCGTTTATGATGTACAGTAGCGTTTAATGTATTCATACGCATTCATCGTTATTTTACGCTAACAATAAGAGAAATCAGGAATTACTTAAAAAATCCATGCGCTCGCGATAGATTTTTAAATGAACAAATAAATAAATAATATTAAATGCCATTACCGTAATATTGAATGACAAACATATCTAGCGAAACTAGTACAATATGCGAATACAGTCAAAGTAACAATATGTAGCGCTAATGAGTGAAGATTCATACATATGTATATCTATAGAGCATGGATTAAAACCGAAGCAGCTTTCAGCCAAAATGTTACCTGAAATATGATTTTTAAAATTCAATTAGCCAACCATTTCTGTAACAGATGGTTGAATCTTTAGATATCCGAAATGTAGAAACAGGGGCAAAAAATGTATTTTGTTTTCACTATTGGACGTAACAGTGCTTGATATTATTTTAATTTTGTCAGTAATTTCTAAAAACTGTTTAGTTCAAGAATTAATAATTGCCTTCTGGAATTTAAAATAAGCGATATTTTGAATGTCTGTGGAATAATTTTTCAATAAACTCGTTTCGTATTTACCGTTATTCTTTAATTAGTATTCTAAAAACGTAGTCCCGTTAGTTACATGTGTCCTATAACGTTCAACTTAATGTCATGCCTATCTTAATTTAATAAATAAAAACACTTTCACAAATGTTTTCTATGAAAGTAATTTCATAGCCATTATACATATAGGTGACATATTGCTATTGTAACTTCGATAATATAGAATCTTTGTACGATATCGTATACAAGATACTATGTTTGATATAAGCAAAACATAATAAATTACAAACAAATGAATCCATTTTCATCATCAATATATTCATCACGAGTGAAATAAATTTATCTAAATTGTACTTATGTAAATGTGTATCTTTTTATTCAATTATGGAATATGAAATTTACGTCGAAACATTGGCAATCGTGGAAAAATCGCTCTCATCGCTGCGATTCACCTCGAAACTCTGGCCGAATTGAATTTCTTATTACATTATGAGAATCTCGTACATAGCACGTATCAGCTAACATATGTTCCTTTTATGCGAACGTGAATTCGATTCCTCTGTCTATTATAACGCATTACCAAGATTTAGCCTTTCATGCTGCATCCTAATCCCACCGTAATCCTTTTGCAATCGTTGCAAATGCAACGGCGATGCCTTTCATCTCAATGATTGAAGGCTGGCCACGCCGAAGAAAGAACTGGCTTTCTCCAACTGTCTCGGGTCAGGCAATACCGCTTCTGCGGCTTTTGGCAGAAAATTTAAATGCAAATTTAGTCAGGGCAAACGAAATTTCCGGGTCAAGCGAGCGAGAAGTAATTAATTCCAAAAATAACGGAAGCTAATTCCACGTTTCGGCCTAATTATTTTAATGGAGAGATAAAAATCGACATTGAAAATTCGAACTTCGGTTTGTTTGTAAGCTGTCGTTGTAATGCGAATGTTGATAAGTTGTGAACACGTGGTTTCCTTATTATGATACTAGCGTAATGTTCTGTTGATTCTCGGATTAACTTAGATATATAGAATAACGAGAGGGAAGTTAGGTATTAAAAATATATTATTGTGTATGTATTATTTACGTATTTGCATTATTTACATAGAGTAACTTTTGCTGTAATTTGTTACATGTAGAAATCAACGAAATGGAAATTAGAAATTAAATATTCATTTCCAATAATAAATATTGTAATATCTATAGAAGCGTAACAGTCGGACAAAGAAAGTAAATTTTTGTATATTTTTCTCTAAATGTAAAATATGAAGTCACGTGTATGGGCAAAATACACGAGTGCAATAAGTAACAAAACTATTCAGTACCCTAAATTATTTTCATCAACAGATCATTTTGTTATTAATTTATGTACACCTTTCTCTCGTTATTGTTGTAATTCAATTACGTTATTTGTTATGCATAAGCAAATTAAGCTTATTAAATATTTTTACAAGAAAATGCACGTATGTATGTATACAAAATATGCGTATACTTGTTACAAATTTCGCATTAAAAGTACTGTTTTTTAGAATGTATACTGACTATGTAATTTCTTTTTTACTTTTCTTGGTACGTAGGTACTACGAGCCTTTAGAATCTTAGATTCTTTCTTTGGATATCCTGTAAAAAATATATGTTTAATGCCTTTGTATCATATAGACTAATATCACAAAAGTATATCTGTTTTAATTTATTTATAAAATTTTACTATTTGAGTTCTATTGAGCCATAATCTTTAAGCCTATAACTTGAATTAAATACGTTTGTATACCGTATTGAATATATAGATTTCAGTTATCTATGAGGAATATCTCCAACACAGTGATATGAAATGAATTAAAAAAGAAAAAATTGATAGAAATATTTTTGCAAAATAATATTCTATTTTATTGTGGTAATATGTTCTAAATAAAATGCTTTTTCAGTAAAAGTCTATTATTTACATGGAAGCTCCTAATCAATAGAATCTATCAGTTATTAAAAGATAAGTGAAGATACTTTCAATGTTTAATTAATAAAAAGTTTAAAAGCTTATAGACTAACAAAAGATACATTGCACCTGCTCTGATACTTATGTTGTTAGATAAACTGTTCTATTAATCAATTCCTTTTTGTTATTATTATGTTGTTAGATAAACTGTTCTATTAATCAATTCCTTTTTGTTATTATTATGTTGTTAGATAAACTGTTCTATTAATCAATTCCTTTTTGTTATTGCAGTTATATCAAAATAACTTCCATTCATAGATCATAGAAAAAATTTAATTATCCGATTATCAAAATAAAAAAGAGAATATACATTCTATACTTACTTATAAAATATAAATTCCTGTAGAAAGTTTAACAAAAGAGTAAGAGTAATCATAACCATTGTTACGAAGTATCGTTAGGAAAGAAAGATTATATCAGTGGTAGCGTTCAAAGACGAGAGCAAAATTGAAACGAAGTTAAATACCAACGACACTCTGCATTTCGATAAACCAATTATTCGCTTCGCATTCCCTTAAGGAGGGAACAAGTTTAATACGAGTTGTTCGTGCAGATAAGAAGATAAAACCAGCATGGAATTAAGTACACGGCAAAGTATCTCGAACTTCACAATAAACATGTTTTAAAGAGAGTTTTATCAAACACTTCAAAGTAACTTGCAATTTGCATATTATATGTATCTATATTTAAAGGAAACCACTGCTTGAATTCAACCGAGGAATTTTAATATCATTTACGAATTCTATCAGCATCCGTTGTTATCTATCGTGTGGAATGACAGATGGAAGGCATACGTTCGAGTGCTAATTAAATAATCAATCCGAGTTTCATATATACATATCTATTTCATTAATGTTTTTGTTTTTGAATGCGTATATTCTTAATTCCTAATTGCAGACGTTCGTATTTTTTCAACTATCGCAGACATTTAGTATCTATATTGTTTATATATTAAATCATTGTGCAATTAATCTGATATAACTATTTTATTTAATAACTACGAACTACATAAGCATCCAGATACTTTGATCGATTTGTAGTAACAATGAAAGAATT
Source organism: Bombus vancouverensis nearcticus (assembly GCF_051014615.1). NCBI lineage: Eukaryota > Metazoa > Arthropoda > Insecta > Hymenoptera > Apidae > Bombus > Bombus vancouverensis. Next base: position 8,313,519 of record NC_134913.1, on the reverse strand, counting down.
TTGCCAAAGTGTATAAATTAATAATGAATTAATAATTGAATGCAACGTTTACTATTATTTTATAATGATGTAAATTATCTATTAAAAATTGGGTCTTTTATTAACATAGGAAGTCTTTTATCATGCTAGAAGATTTTTTTTATTTCTAACTTATACGTATGTGTATAAAATATTTTAATAATTAAAGATTCTTTGTCTGTAGGTAGGAGTTTGTCAAGTAATAGAATAGTTCTATAAGATTTTAGTTTTAATATATCGCTACTCGTATTTGTGGTGATTATAAAAAGTAAAATCATTGCAGTTTGATTTATCCGCAATTATATAATTCTATGATACATATATCTGAACAAACATATTTAAAGCACGTAATTTTGATGTAATGTACGTATCTTTGTTTGTTAAAGTTTCCATAATTAAACATTAATACTTAAATACGGGAAGATCTAAAATTTTCTATTAAATCGTAATAATGAAATAAAATTTCAGAGACGAACAATCTGTAATTATATTAGAAAGTTAAATGGACGTAAAATTGAGCCGATAAAAGCATGGAAAATGTAGAGGATTCGATAACTATAATTTTGCGTAAATGATTTTAAGTAAGACAGTTTTAGTACTTTAGTTAGCACTCTGGTAATTAATAGAGCAAAGTACGAACCGATTTATTTACGTTGAAATGGTGTGTTGCGATATTTATTTCGATATTTGTCAGTATGCACAATAATAGAAAGTACGGTGTGTGAATTATGTCGATACATGTATTTGCATCGTACGATCGTAATGTATAAACGATTTTATCGAATTTCCCGTAACATCGTGGATTAACTTCTCTCTGAAATTTCTGGTTATTTTCAGTTCTGTTTCGAAATTGATGGATATTCTTGAATTATTCAATAGAAAAAGAAATTATTATTTCTGCCTGTATACTGTATATATTAAAAAAATTTTGCAGTTTCAGTAATCAATACTGTTATATCGAGCGATAATTTATAAAATATAAAAGAATTATACGATACGCATGTACGTAGAAAAAACGAAATTAAAAATCTATCCAAACCTGTAGCAAGTCATCATGAACATCGTTATTTATGAAGTTATCAAAATGGTACCAATCTCGCGCTTCAATTTGTATGCAAAACATGATTCGTCAAATATTTGTTTTTCAATTAGATCTTACAATTAAAATTTTGATTACAAAAAAATATAGGGATATAAAGATTTATGTGTAATATCTGCACTAAAAATACAGGTTTCTTATAAATGGAGTATGTAAATACCTTGTTTATTATTATTAATATGGGAGAGACATGTATTATAAAATTTTTAATACTACTACAGTAATATATTTAATACCTTCTAAATATAGAGAAAATAAATACATAGGTATTGAAGTGTAATTTCATAAATATTTCCATTATCAAGATATATTTAATTTCATAATAAGTTATTTTAAATTATTCAACTATCTCAGAAAAGAAATTTATAATGCGGTAATATTTGACAAACTATCTTAAATTTTCTAGAAATATACGATCTTAAAGATCTATTCTTTGAATTTTATCTGATACATATATAAAATCTTTATTTCAAGCTTCTTTCGGTAAGGCTTCAGATAAATTCATTTGTGTATTAAATACTATAGATATGTATCTATACACTTATAAAATGTAAATGCTAATTTCGGAGATAAATAAATTTACTGTACAATAAGTTGGACTTCATAGTTACGCTAAGTAAAAATACTTATACAAGGTATACAAATTTGTATACCTTTAAGCCTTAATGTAATTCTTAATGTTTTATTCTAGCTATTTAATCTGAACCATTTCGCGTAATTTTAATGCATATTAGTGTATCTTCCTGATAAACATCGTTCGATATTATTTATTAAAACAATTTCGTGAAAATTAAATAAACTCTATACATTCGTGTGATAAAAACGTCTATCACTTACCATATATGCATTGCTTAGAGATGTAATTCATTTGAAAACACAGTCTCCAATAATTATTCGATTGAGACAAACATATCAAAGATCGTTAAAGTATATTAAATTTGAAACATACCTGATTAAATTACACCATTAAGGAAACGAATTCTTCAGTAGCTTTGCGTATCTGAAAGGGATGGAATCGATCGCAACATTTATGAGATTATCAATTAACAGAGAGACACACAATGTCATATCGACATATAAAGGTAATTTCATTGGCTTTAATTCACGAATATTCCAGCACAGAGGTGCTCGGATCTGTGATCCGCAACCAATGAAGGGCTTTTGAATTATACACGAAGACGGAGATCCAGGGTTTTCAAAGTGGCTCAAATAACGTGTCTGAGCCTCGCCACTGACGCCAGTGAAATATTAATCCGACGTAAAGCATGTGCTATTCTAACTTCCTCGACAAATCGATCGTCGTGTATGCATTTGTACAAAGTTTCATAGTACGTCCAGTTTCCAATACATCGAATGTAAGTCGCAAATATGTGAATTTAAGTTAGATTTTTACTCTATTATCCAGAGGGGTGAATTAACTTGACGATAAAATTGATCGTTTAATTTTTCAGATACAATAATTCCTATATTTCTGGATCCCTTATATTTTAATGCGAGACGTTCCATTTGTACTCGGAGTAAATTATGTTTAGAAGGATTACAATCGCCCTATTTGTGCGAAATTAATTTGTCTTTGTAAACTTTTAATTTTATAATTATAAAAATTTCTAATTAAAAGGTAATAGATTCTAATTAAAATATAAATTAATAGATTAAAAGATGAAGGACTTCAATATGAGTACGTTACACTTTTACCATTAGAAAACACAAGTTTATTAGTTTATTACAGGGATATTAAATTCCAATTTATCTACTGTGACTATAATTTAAAATATTCTCCTGTATCGTATTATATTACATTGCTATAACATGAATAAAAAATATTAATTTAACGAAAAGTATAGCAAAAGTAACATTTTTTTCCTGTTCAACAATTATCGATTATTAAAAATTTTAAATATATCGCTGCTAAGATCAGTTTCGCATTTTTGTAATCTATGGAAATTGTAAATAATAGAGTTCTCAAACAAATCAACTTTAAAGTATAATATTGTCGCAATTATGAGCATAGAAAGACCTTTGTAATCCTTAAGTGATAGTTTATTAACTATTAATAAGTGAAACAAGTTTGACGATTAAATAAATATATATTTAAAATTAAATTAATCCAAAAGATAAAAAAGAAGATAATAATATCAGTAATTTTAGCTAACAACCGTTTATGTATATTAATAAAGATTATTTAATGTCGGAGAAAAAAATATACATATTCAATTTTTTAAGGTGAAAGTGTTATTTAACATAATTTAACCTACTTACATTTTTATGAATATCAAATTATCGTATACCGTCTCTTATAACTTTTACGTGAAAGCCATCCATTTTTCTTTTTCCACGTCAATTAGATTCATATCACTTTGAACATGTCTTACAACTCGACTCTCGAGAGACCACGTAAAAAACATTAATCTCGTGATCGTCGACATGATTTTAATGGCTGATAAATTCGACATATTTTAACCGCGGAATTATATGCCAAATGCAGACAAAAAATATAAATCTTTATGATATTAATTTATACTTATATGAAGTGTCTTATGAAATAAGAAAAATTATAACTATACATATGTATATTGCAAAATACAGAAATATTAAAGAAAAGTTATTTATAAAATATGTTACATTGTTGTTACAAAGTATTTATGTGTTTCGAAATATTATTCTGCACATTACATAAATTACACCATAGGTACAACATAAAATAAATAGTTTTAATACCAAAGTTAGTAAAACTAAATATATAAAAATAAGTACCGAAATTCTTTTGACAATTCCAAAATTTAGGTATCTTTTGTTAAATAACTTGCGTGAAATTCTGTAGTCAAATTATATAAAATGAAAGAAATATAAACGTATTTAAAAAAATATATATTTAAAAATATATATATCCTTTAAAGAGAAATGGAAAGAGAAATAACGATGAAACTATTGACTACTATTTATTTTCTTTTAAATACTGTATTACAAATATCATTTTACATTAACGTTCATTCTTTCCTTTCGATTAAAATATTAATTACTTCGCTTTATGAATGACGCGTATCTGACTTATCATGCAGCTAATTAAAATTTATTTCAACTTGTGAACATTTGAAGTACAGTCTTACTTTTAATTCTCTTAAAAGTAACATAAAGCTTCTCTATTACAGAATTAATATTATAATCTATAAGCTGCAAAAAAACATAATCAAATGATACGGTATTTACGCTGTTACAAAGACGCTGTTACAGAGTTCATTCAACAGCGTCACATTGTAACGAATAATTAAAATCACATTTTAGATATAAAAGTGAATTTTTACGTTATTTATTACATAATTCCGAACTTTCGTATGTTTGGTTGATTCTAGAGTTTTCAAAGGTTGAGAATAAAATATACTGACTTTCCTTTTATTACAAAGTATAGTTAGGACTAAAACTAGGTTTCTTTCCTTAGGCGGAGTAGATCGTTGATTGTAAAGTGTAAACCCTTCTATAGTTCAAGCTGAGTAAGGTTCTGAGACAAATGACTTCATTTAGGACAGCTACAGGGTCAACTGAAACCAGGAAAAATTTTCAAAAATCTGGTATATAGGTGGAGTTGCTGATTTATTTATTATAGGTTCGAACTGAAACTGAAGATAGACGAATATATAACAGCGTATAAGCTGCGTGACCGGCGAAAAATGACAAGTAACGCGGAAATACAATTACCTTACGGATATTGGTTTACTTGACGAAAATTGAAACAAAATACAAAAATGAAATGTTCCTTAGAGCGTAACGTATAGTACGCGTTCTAATATATTGTTGGTAAAACAAACTTATGCTTAGGTCCTGATTCTCTCTTATTCGTAAAAATGTAAATTTCCCTAGATATACGCGGTTTAGCGACGTCACATCCCTTATCAACCAAAACCAAACAAAGAGGAACAAAAGCGTTTGACACATACCAAAATTCATACATTCACAAGCTGTCTAGCGAACATTCGTCACTTCAAATGCTGCGTATGAATTTCCTGCCATGAATTCGCCTACCGAGATCTTATTACTATTGGTTGATCTGTATGATCGTTCGAGCTCGGTGAAATTTACACGTGTGCGCCGATTGACAAGAACTCGGCAGGATGAATCTCTTGACGAGACGTGAAAAATAAGTTGACCGTTGAAACTAAGAAAGAATACTCTGTACGCAAAAGTCCCTGTCCCATAGGAAACCGTACGAAGGAAAACCTAACACATACCGAAAGAGCAAGGTGGAGACTGGACTCTTGATAGCTTTCGATCGCAGCGAACCAGTTTTTGTCGAACCGCTTCTCTTCTCGTACGTCCTCGATTCTGGACGGTCGAAATTGCATCAACGGCGAATTATGATCGTTAACAAGCAGAAGAATGCGAGAAATTGTGGCGGAGGCCGAAGCTCCGACACCTCGGTGGTCGAATGGCAGGGAATCGAATCGAGGACCGCCAGAGAAATTGAGAAAGGGCCGAGAAAAAATGGCTCGAGCACGGTGGTGCAATGGATGGAAGGTTCGTGGATTCGTTCGTGAACGACGATCGTTGAACTGGAATTGACACGAGAAGGGAAAAGGAAAATAATAGGAAAGTACGGAGACAAAGAGTAGAGCGAATGCTTACCGAACCCGAAACCTTCACAGACAGCGGGCATGATAGTCTGAGGGACGTGTGCGGATCTCGTTTTACGCGGCCACGGGATTCCCGAGGATCCTTCAAATATACGGAGATTGACTTAATTAGCGAGTAGAATCATCGAGGACGACGTGTGGCTGAATAACGGGAAAAACGAACGGCATTTACCCAGTGGTTACCTTTTATCCAACGAGATTCAACCAAGTCTTTTAAGTTCCCGAGCGAACCGATATCGGGTAATAATTCTGTCCATTAATGTAATTTTTCATCTATTTTACGCGGTATGAATGAACATACCTAAAAGTTGGAAATAAAATACTGTTTTAACGCAGCTTTGGTTACCAATGGCTTAAAGTTAAAAAAATAATTTTTTAAATGGCTACATCGTTGAAAAACTGGTAATTCTTTTCTTCAGATCTTCTATTTTAAAGTGATTTCCTAGCAAATTTATTTTCTTAGTTTTGTTACTCGTCTAGCAAATCAGCGGCATATGTACTCATAAAATCCGACATTTTCTACATACATATAATCTTATACTGTTCATTACTCGAACGACGTTAGCGAGCAATATTTGAACGACATAAAGCGTAAAATGAAACGCGTACCGACGACTGCGCGTAATTAAATTTCGAAATTAAATTAGATCTCCTTACATTTGATTAGCATGCTTTCAGACGAGACGGATGACGGGCAAAAAGGAGTACGGAAATGTATACCAGTGAAAGAATTTGTATAAAGTATAGACTGTACACGCTGTGTATAGACTAAGGTGAAAGAACAAGAGGAGACGAAAGGTAAAACATGATTGATAAGAAAGTAAATTAAAAAGCGGAATCGTAGACAAAGACTAGTGGCAGAGAGAAAATAACAACGGAGAAGTATATGGGAAAATTACTTCCAAAGCAAAAAAAGAAAGCGTGAAGTGAAATACGAGCTGGAAGAAACGAACGAAATGTAGGTATAAGACAGAACAGTAAAGAAATACAGGACAGGAAAGGTTTGTGAGTATGTGCACGTGAATGGTTGGCATTGAGAAGCGTCAAGAAGCGCAGCTGCAACGCAATACTTGCAGAAAATTTTTCGTCGTTGATACGTATCCTACTGAATCTTTATAATTTTTCAGCACGTTTCCGTTTTTCCTTGTTCGTTTTTTCTTCTTGTCAAATACATCCACGACGTTGACGTTCAAAATTATTATCAAGCTGTTCCTTCACACGCAAATTATATTACACTTGGTTGTATTTGTCTTAGAAAAATGACCTGGATTAAAATGAACTGTCGACGAGGTTGTGAAGATTTAAGTTCCCTTTACTAACAGAAATTTTCGTCTCTCATATATTTTATTCCAGTTTCACAGGGACGAATTTCTCAAAGTTGAGAAGAATTCCGTCATTTTGTTTCATCGAAGCTTCCAATAATAAGACAGAAAAAAAGATATAAAAGATGGTATAAAAAAGTATAAGTAAAGTCAATTAGTTTTTAAGCTTCTGTGTTAATTGCTTGTAAGATAAAAACTAAGCTGTTCGTAAATAGATACTTTCAACACATTTACCAAAAAATGAAATAATTTTGAAAAATTACTGCAAAATTGTTAAAATCTTTAAGAACTATTATTTCTTTTCTGGAACCTTAGATTGTAAAGAACTCATATGTTTAGTGTTATTCGTTAAATTCATTACGTATTTCGATCATTATTTTAACTATTTTTTTATCCAAATATTATTACCCATTCCTATTAAACGATTCATAATAATTATGAAATGATATCGAAAAATACCTAATGAATCCATATATATACATGTATAACTAGAAATATTGAAGAAAAAGATATATTGAAATAAAATGCAAATTTCTTGACATTTCAGTTTTCATATTACGAATCGAAAAAATATTATGAAGTTGAATGCAACATATTAAAATATATTCCCATCATATTTCACGATATCAAACTATAAATGTATGTTAAATTGATCGACGAAGGTTCTCGATTAATTATGACTAACGTCTCTAACTAACATATACACATATCTGATATTCTTTGCAAAATACTTCACATATATAAAAACATATTTTATATAGATGTATATTATATCTTATATATTATATACAATATTATATATATTGCATATTATAACTTGCCGCGTAATTATTATCAGGTTTTGCATAAGTTCGTTCAAGTATTTTAATATTTATAATATACACTCACAAAACAATAATACATCTACATTCAGAGAGTATATATTTAATATTTAATTTAAGTACAGTGAGGAATTAAAAGTATCGATGCATTCATTACTGACAAAGATAATGTTTGTGCAATGCCGTGTCGCATACCGTTTTTAGGTAAAGTTATTCGATATTATTTGAACATCAATACAAAGTACATAACGGATAAACAAATGACGTGTGTATATATAATAGTATCCTGCCAACGAGCAAACCATGAACACTAATGAGGCGCGCGAGGTTAATAAAATTTCTTGTTCGATTTGCGCGAAAAGTGTAATCGATCATCCGCCGATTCGATATTAATTTGCACGCGTGTAGCGTGCGAGGGAACGAATCCGACCGCAAGAGCGATCGATCAAAATGTCGCCAGGAGCTTTCTTCGCTCACGAAACGGAACACGAGAAGATCGAGCGAAAAAGGAAAAGAAACATACCGAGAAGGAGAAAGATAAAAAATAGAAGAAAGAGACAGAGAAGGGGAAGGTGGAACGAACCTAAGAAAAATCGAGCGAAAGAACGAAAGGGACAACAAACTGAGTGTTGAATAAGGACTTATGATTACCATAGGCATACCGAAAGATACGAATCAGCGAGACACGCAAAACAGAGAAAGGAGTAAGGAAGGAGGAGAATATAAGCGAATTGTTATCAAGATGTTAGCAAGGCGAAGGTATTTGAAAATATAGGTTGCAGGTTCTTCCGTGCAAACTTTTATTGGAAAACGATACAAAAATCATTAGCTTAATGTTTTACTTCTTTGAACTATTGTCTCGTGTTTCCAAACGAAACAGACACTTAGTATATACAACAAGAATAAAAAGACGGACTTTTCGAACGATCAAGCTATTGATCATCGATCGCCTAACGCTTGCACATTCAGTGTGAGAGGAATATTCCGCAGGGTCGTCCGTGTCAGTCACCTCCACATCACACAGATCCAATGTACTTCTTTCAGAGACATAACGCGTTGAGGACGTAATGGAAGGAAGCATACGAAGCCTGGAAACTCTACTGCAAACCACTTTTCACGAATTCTGCGCGAGACACGCGTCATTCACATTCGGCAATAGATTTCAAAAGCACAGTTTTCTCCGAATCAAACGCTCGTGCAATTTTTACTCTTCAATCCTCATCGCCGAACTTAAACCTTCGAACAAACGACTGCCACGTAATCCGCAAGTAACGCGATTGCACGTAATGCGCAAATGATTTCATAAATCGATTTATCGTACTGAACCATTCCATCTTCTGGATTCTATATCTATACTAATTATATTTAAACGCGATGGATTCCGAACGACTGGATTCCGTATTGAGAATGACGGAGGAAAGATAAATAATGTTTATCTTCTCATTTGGATAGGGACCTGGCAGGAAGTTTCTCGTACTCTTATCTGAAAATTCCGCAAGAATCTTACGGAAAATTTAGGGGAAGGTTGGTTCGTTTGATAGATCGGACACGCAAGATAGGTTTGTCCAAGGATCGTTGAGACACGATAGGATCAAAAAAGGAGAAAAAGAAAAAGAACGAAAAAAAGTGGAAAGTCGTGATTAGTCGACGATAAACGGAGAAAGGATGCACACAGACGGAACCGTGGTAGTATTTGCGGCGTGGTGGGTTGGTTAATGAATGGCACGCGATGCCTTCTGTGGGAGCGTGCGCTTCAAAAGTGATGATCTGAGAATAGCTAACGCAAATAGAACGGTCGCTCCTCCTTCTCTACCCTATCTCTTTCGCGGATAATTCTTTCCTCGCGCTTCTCGACGAGCGAACGAACAAGGGAATATCAAACGGTGCGCTGCCAGGGACGAGATACGGCGAATACCGTCCGTACAGTTTCTGCTTTCCCAGACGTTTGAACCCGAATACCCGCGAATTGTGACTTGTTGCTTGGCAACCTGCAACTTTAGAACGTTTCACGGTTAATTAACTGCTCGCTGTTATTTACTGCTCTAGCGGAGTCGTTAAACAACGCCGGCTGATAAAGCGTTCAAGTGAAAGAGAGAGAGAAAGAGAAAGAGAGAGGACTGAGGGAATGGGAGAAAAGAAACTGGCTTTATGCAGTTGAAAAGTTCAGTGGGATTCTTTGAGAAAATACGGTTCCGATGTTGTTGCGAGTTTTTCAAGTTTGTTGTCGGATGATGGCATGCTCTTATGCGATTAAGCGATAATCTATTGTATATATTAGGTAAAAGCGAAACGAACGAAGAATACTTGTAGATAATGGGAGATTGTGGTGTCCATTAGCTGACGAAATTTTATTTTCATTTGCATTTACTGTAAATTGTTTAGTACCATAACAGGTACAAGATTATAACAGTAAATTATACTTAATTGTTCATGAGTCGATTTAAGGTTAATTGCTAATATACTTTTTTTACTAATTTTGCTAATATACTTGTAGTTTTTATGGATTATTATCATATGTTATAGATGCCTCATTCAACATATTCATTATACAGTCGCTTTACGATGATCATTAGTTATTATTAGTTAATTATGTTTATAATGATTATTAGTCAATTATCTTTAAATTTTAATATCATGAATTATTCATATAGTAATCCACGAATCGGTATTTGCAGAAAAAAGTCAATATTACTAGCATTAAATCATTTAAGATGAACTTTTCTTTTAATAATGAACACAGTAATGTATTCATAAAGGCTGATACATTCAGATTTGAACAAAATTAATTAAACACGATTTATATGTCATATAAACTCAGACAAATAAATATTTCATTAGAAAATCACAATAAAAGTATGAACGACGATGGATTTGCAACACATAAAATAAATAAACGAATGTGAACATCTTGTGTTAATATATATGCGATGTATGATATGAAGTTAAGCTTAAAATCAAATCGTTAAAATTATTCGGCCAGTGAAATATTAATTCGATAATTCTATTTTTTGTTAACGTGTAACGCAAACATCACTTACCTACTTTTGCCTTGCATTATACAAAGAGTAACCTTGCTATCATGCTTCTCTCGTCTCATATTTTTGTTACAATTTTTTAACGATGCTTTTAAAAGCTTCTGCTTATACCGCATTCTTATATATTTTCAACTCTGGAACACGATAGCAAAATTTATGCGAACTTTTATGAAACATCTTGTACAATATCAAAGTACAAGGTATTCCTTTATATCGTTTTCAATCTTCCCTTTATATCAAGTTAGCTTAAGGTAACACGGAAGGAGTTATAGCACGTCATGGTCACAAGTTCCGGGGTTTTCATACGATCCTATCGAACGAGCGACAAAATTATCCAAAACTGATCGATAAGCTGTTTCTTTCTAAACTTTTTGACCCTATAAACGCCTACATATATACGTTAAAATCCATTCTTTTGGCCTATAATCACATTCCTATATGTAAGCATCAATAAAAATTCCATCGGTGTAACCTATAAACGTTTATGTGCGTGCAACAGAGTCTGTAATCGTTTCCTTTGAGCAAAAATATGCGTTGAAGCAAACACCTTGTGCAATTGAAGGCCATAGGTGAAAAATATGATTAACTCACATTTCATGTCTTTTACAGAACAACAATTTTTAAATCCAATAAAAGTATGAAATATACATTCTATCACCCTGTTCAACATTTGAAGAATGTTAATATTGGGGAGTTATGCAGAATATTAAATTAACAAACATAATAATTAAATAAAGCAGGCACATAAAGTTTATATGTATATTTGAATTTATTTTTGATTATTTTTTTTTCAACCACTGTAAAATGCTTTTTTTAACAAATGACATAATAGTCCGAAAATCAACAAAGTAAACTAATCGTAATTTTCTCGTATAGTTTTCAGTTAGAAAATTCAATACCTTTTGCAATTAACGGATTTATATGATAACTTGTGCCTACATCTGTTTCAGTACGGTACATATTTCGTACGAATGTGTGTACTTTTTAACTGATGCGTTTTATTTTAACCCATATAATTTATTCACATAATTTTGACAATGTAAATGAATAATTAGAAGCAGCACATGCTCCGTTTCTTATGAAGTCAGCAATCTATTAGGTCGTCCGAAAAGTTTATTTCGTTTTATAAGGAAATAATGGATGCACAACATTTTCCGTTTTATATTATTTTATCGAATTACGTATGATCGATTTTGTTTTATCAAGATAAAATTAGATAGATTAGGTTTCATGTTTGTATAAAGATGCATTGTTGTAAAAGACGTGTCTGTAAAAGAAAGACACTTTCCGGACTACTTAATATAAACCTGAGGCAACTTCCTAAACCCATAGCGATAATATACTTTACTATATATTATATAGGTATCTCTATATCTATATATTATATATTGTTATATAATATAATATAATATTATTTTATCATAATATTATAATATATATATTATATTATATATTAAATAATATATTACATAAATAATTTCTCTCTACATATATTTAATATTTAAATAGCATTGCTTGTATTAACTTTCAAAGTTTTTCTATCAGTTTAGAAGATTCTTTTTTATCTAATATCTAATTCAGAAATTACAGAATCTAAAGATGAGTTTGTCAAATATTACACTAACTAGTAATTAAAGTTTGACAATTATAAATACACCAATTTTATTACTATCTGTTAAAAATCTTCCAGAAATCAATTTAATCACGCCGCAATATTCTATTACGCGTAGTTATAATAATTGCAGAGTGAAATTATTTTATTAAATTTTTTTATCCAGAGCGGTAGCGTACATATTTATTACACCAGAGCAAAATAGTCTTTCCCACGGTGAATTACCTACGACATTATTTTATTACCATATGACATTATTATCGTATAGTTTATACAATTATCGTATTACGGTATCCTATACTTTGCTCACGATATTTTTAAAAATCCAAAAATATATTCAGATGTGGAACATGTTTTAGCGCTTTAGATATCCTATCGATACTGATGTGTGACGTAAACAGTGATCCATGTTGAAGGGCTTAAACAACATTTTCATGGAAACAAACTAGTGAATCGATCGCACATGTCTCATCGTCAACTTCCATAATGAGCTTGTTGCAATTATAGCAACATTTTCTTAGCCGGCCAAACAGCTGGCCTAGCTTTCGCGTAATTATTATCGTGCTATTATTCGCGGCTGTGCTGCATTATTAACCCCTATTTGCATGCATAAGTGCAGGAACATGATGGCCAGCGAACGATCGCCCGAAGCACCGCTTGTCCGAACTTCGCGAGTCCTGGCTACCCTATTGCAAAAAGTCCCGCGATTTTTCCCTCCTCGTATCCCCTGCCAGCTATTATTGCATCGAAGATAGCACATCTCGTTCCGTCCTCGCATAAAGCGACGGTATTCAATGATACTTTCAGCTCATAAGCTGAGCGCGTGCTTCCCATGAAACTGCGAAGTTTCGTGAAACGAGCTAAATCCATTTCGCAAAGCTGGCAAGGATTTATTCCGTGCTCGATTTTTATAATCTATTCGGTGATACTTCTAGTAGGGTAACTCTGATAGTGAAAAAGATGATTCTGGTTTTAAATATGTTAAATTTAAATATTTTATTATTTGATAATATTAAATATTATGCTTGTAATATTATATTATAATATTACATATCGTACTTACTCATTTTTATAGCAAACTGTATATTTTTTATACCATGTAATTGTTATATTTAATGGATAATTAATTATTAAATAATTTGAATTATTACCATTCTTTCCCTTATTCTTACTGATCCACCTTAACAACAGTTGTATTGTTTTATTAAATTAATTTATTTATTATATTGGATTCGAATTAACTGTTGTCAGTTAAAATTATATTATAGCTACATGTTAGAAGAGTTCATTTTATGAAAATGGTACAAACATTTATATTAATTCTTATGACTCGATTGCGGGTATTTATATTGTAAATTTATATTTTTCAGAATATAATTTAAAAAGTACAGGCTCGGTAGAAAATTGTTTTTCCTACTAAGTATTATAGAGAATACTATACTTTCGATATTTTACATATGTTTTCATATTATGTACATTCTGTGAAATTTTGCACCTTCAAATTTCCTATAAATGCATAAAAATCCACAGTCTACTTATGAATATATAATATATCATTATTATTACCAAAAATTAAAATGATTTCTGTTAAAATTTTTTCGAAATATGATGTAGAATTTACAGCTACTTTTAATTAGAGTAACAGAATAAATTATTATTTTATAGAAATTCATTTTTTAACATACTATAGATGTATTATACATATATGCATATGTACATCTTGTATTGTACATGTACATTATATATACGTATATATAACGTCCCCCACTATATGTATATAGCTGTAATTTTGTTAATGATATTTGGTTAAGACTTTAGAGTTTAGAATTTCCCTTTCAAAATAAATACTTAAATACAAAATGCCTGTTGGTAACTGCTTATTCGACTCATACTGGTTTACAAAGACCGAAGAGACTAACACTCTGCGATCATGGAAACAGTAAAGAACATTTGTAGAATATGTGGAGAAGAACAAAGGTTCAAACTTGTCAGATGGTTCCATAAATTCTTATCAAGAGATTTTTATTTAGATAATGTGTCACATTCTGGTCGATCAAAAGCGATATGTTGGAATAATTTACAGTCGACGATTACCATAAATCGTCGCATTACTACTAGACAACCCGCGATGAAGTTTAATGTTCCTCAAACACATATTGTGTGAAGCGTTCTGTCATCTTTAAATATATAGTTGTAAAACTAAGTGACTGGATTCCGACTTTGTTCTATGTCAAAAATTCGAATACCAAAATATATCTTATTACGAAATCAAATAGTTTCATTTTTTATATAATTACATATGTACATATAGCGAAAAAAAAGGATATTTTATAATGGTACTCAAAGATGACAATGATGCAAACAGCTAAATCCATCCTATTGGATGTAAAATAATATTTTATATAATTAAGCATTATATATATATGAAATATTATATCGCATAACATTATATATAGTATCATTAATATTACATATAGAATAATGTGTTGAAAAAGAAAGCATATAAAATGTTTTTAAAACACTTGATCTTTTATGTCAATAATCATGACTTCTTTTACCTCTAGATCTATCTTTGGAACTCTAACAAAACATTCTTTGAAAAAAATAGAAAGAAAGTACAATATTCAGTACTGTCACCCCCAAAATATTCCAATTTGATGAATTCTATAAGAAGAAAAGTGCTATTCTTCTTGGACATTGCAACATAATTATGATAGTGCACAAAAAATCTGAGTTATACAAAAAAAAAGCTACAAATCTCTTTAGATAAATTTTTAATGTTAATATATATATTTTTAATGTTTATGTATTATGTTTATATGTTTATGTTTTTATGTTTATATATAAATTTTTAATGTTTAATGTATATATTCATATGTGTATTATATACAGCAAATATATATTTTTAGATTTCATTTTATCACCATTTCATGATTCCCAAATGAAACAGTCACCGAGAATTTTTCACATAAATTTGTTACGCAAATTTGTAAATGAAATCTCATACAACCGATACGAATTCAATATCACGAAATTATTGCACGAAACGCGTGTAGATCTCCTTAATTTCATTATATCTCCATGTTTGCAAAGTTATTAATTAAGTATGCATTGAACGCGCAACGAAATTACATTATTAAAATCCTACTTACACCGCGAATGGATTAATTCAGTGCCGCCAGCGTATGCTCGATTTCCGTAGCGTAAATGTCGAAAACATTGAATGCCTTGGTTTCGCATCATTTGACTGATCACGACTAACGGTTTTTGTGGCAGAATGATATGTACTAATAGAATTACAGTTTAGCCGTGACACTTGCTTCAAGCGTCATTTTGGAAGGGAACATTCGATTGACGTGATGTTAGTTTAGCTCGACGCATTGATGATTTAATAATTCAATTCAAAATGGCAATATTGACATTTGTCATTATTCGTGTGTAATTAAACGCTTTGTCTACAGGTATATTTATAACACTGTTATTTATGCACATATACCAATCTTTTGGTTTGACATTGGTTAACTTTTATGGGATTATGCGTTATTATTTGTTATTTGTTTTACTTTATAATATCTTCCATTCATACGCTGTAGTATTACTTTTTATTTTTGTTATGATTATTTGGCGAGGAAAAATGCATAATGGGAGAAATCAATTTGTTCCTACTTATTATCAGATGATTTTACATGTACGAAAAAATTTTTCTTATAAAAAAAATCATTCTGGTGCAATAAGTTTTGAAAGACAGATAACTTGTTTCTTTTAGTCAAATGATTATAATTTAGTCAAATAATATTAATTGTTTGTTGTCCTATTACTTTGTGATGGCTGTTTGCCGAACTTACTAACATTCACATAAAAAATATGCATTATAACATTTTTGTGTCGTTAAACCTCGATCGCTATCGCTGGATTTTGAGTTTGGTTATATTTAATTCTAAAGTATATAATTTTAATTTTTGTTTTATATTTGTTCTTTATATTCTCGATAAATATTATGGATGGCCTTTATGATGTAAAATATACAATTGAAATTGGGCTGAAGTATTTTGAAATTAAGTAACTTATCTCTTAAAGGCATGTGGATCAAGTGGATGATATCAATTAACGATTAAGCATACATGTTAAACTACTTTTGATCGTCAACTATTTTGAATATCAACTTCTTTTTATATGTGACGTTGATAGGAGATTATTAGAAACTGAAACTCCATCTGAAAGTTTTTGAATTTCTTTAGGATCATATCGTAAGTTCCGTCTTTAAGATTATCCGAACAGTTTCCTTAACGAGCCACGGTTTATGTCAGCAATTCCCAGGGGGTTCGGTCCGTTCTATAAACTAATTTTCTTAATTTGGCTTTTTAACTTGAAGCAATCTCGGGAGAACTTCATCTTAATCCGTGACCGTTGCGAATTAATTTTCTATTGCCAGCAAGGTATAAACGGTATTTCGTTACAGCTATTTGAAAGCCATAATATAATTATGTATTTCCGCATTGATATTCACAGAGCATTGATATATAAATAGATCGGATCGTTGTGTCAGTAATTCTAATAAAAAAATGTTGATCTTTGTAACCGATTTCCTAGAAGATAAACAAATCGACCTTTTCGATCAAGTGTTAATTAATTTGAATATGTTAATTTATTTTTGTAACTAACACAAAGAATATAGATTAACAGGAAAAATACGTGAATTAATACGCCATTAATATGTTAATCCGAAGCATTTAATGGAACGAGTAACGCAATAGTAAATCACAAAATTATACAAACTGCAAAATGTTGCAAATGAATCAGTGATATATCACAGGAAGGCTACTATAAAAAAAAAGCTTCATACAACCTAAATTTCCGTATTATTTGAATAAAATTCGGAACGAAAAATGATTATTTGAACGATATGTTGTTTTATTTGACTGTTAGATAGATGTTATTTTGAAATAATTGTAGTATTTTATTTGAACAGACGATTGACTTTTCTCTGAATTATTTAACTGTTAACAATTATTTAACTGAAACAATTTTTTATTTTATTTGATATCTCACGTTTCAGTAAATGTTTCCTGAAATGATCTCTTAAATAGGCTTTGATTCTATCCATTCAAAATACAATATTTAAAATTCAATTTAATATTTTACTTGATTTTGGACAAGCATCAAAATTACTTTTTCCATTATTTCAAAAAATAATAAAACAGTTATAATTGTTATTTTCCATCTTTATTTTAAATAAAATCTTCCCTGGCCTGGTTCATCCCTTAAAAAGTTAACTTTAACTTATATATAATATATTAAAAAATTACTATCAATATGCGTAATTTCCTTACAATTTTATACTGGAAACATTTCTAAAATACTCAGCCTTTTCTTGCCTGTTGAACCAAGGCAAAGTGCTGGGTATAAAAATTCGATGACTCGATAATAGGAGTACAATCATTCACCGATTACCTTAAAAATTAAATCGTCCCGTTTTCCATTTAAAGAAACGTGACAGAACGAACGTAATCATTGATTCCTTTTGTCGACCAATTCGCGGTGGGAGATTGTTGCGGTCGACCAACGAATCGGAGTTGGTTCGTCTTCTATGAACACCTCATTAAGATTGCAACAAATGTATTCGCGTGCAACGTATCTACACGACGTCCGGCTAAACCGATGAATTTATCGGCAGACAGAAAGCGAGGGGTGGAGATAGAGGGAACGCTCGATATCGAAGTGGCTACCATTCGATATTTATCCAATTACCATCGCACTCAACGGAAATCGCGAAATCGGATTTACGTTTCCGGAAAACGCGGTGCGTCGCCGCGCGGAATTTACAGTCGCTTAAAATGCAAAAGGCCGCGATTCTATCTGCCGTCAAAACGTTTTGATCGCGCGGATACGGCCGATGCTTGATATTTATTCAATTACACCGCGATCAATCAACGGTTCCCATCGTCTACTCTCTCCGGAGAAAATGCGCTGCGATAACAATGTAACGTTGACGTGTCTTTCGACGTTACATATCTCATTGAATAGTAAATTTCCGTTTAACCTACTTATCGAGCACATTATTCGTAATATGGATTAGCTTATGGAATTATTTCGTCGTATCGGAGAATATATGTCGCGCCAACATTGTATTATTTTTGTAACACAGAAAATAAAGATACATGGTTCTTCGAAATTATCATGTGATCAAAGCTAACAAATTTTCAGATTCTGGTGCACAATTCTCTTTTTTTTTTATTTTTTTGTACGACATAATGTTATATGTAACGAATAATTGGCTGCTTATTATATTTTCATGATCTCTGTGAAATATACATGTATGTATATTTGTTCTAAATATCATACATATACTTTCAGATTTGTTTCAAGCTTTTATAATCGTGATAGATGAGTATCATAATAGCGTTAATAAAACTTCAAAACGTTTTGTATGACACACGCAAAGCATATGCAAGTGTCGGAATATTTTTGTGAGCCTGTGTATGTACGTGCATGTCGTCATTAGCAAGCCAGTTAATTTCACATATTTTCTCGTTATTCGCAGATACACAAAGACGGTAGCGGATTCGAGTTTGATGGCGCAGAGGTACAATCCTGAGTTCACCATAACGACAATGTCGCCGACAACAACTTCCTACGGCAACGCGAACACCAGCGTGCTCATTGACCAATTGAGGCACATTAATCAGGTGAGTCCACGTTCAACCGTAATGTGTTCCTCGACTCAGCCTTGGCTGACCGTGTTTCCGATTGAATTGTCTCTCGTTCACATCCTGTTTTCGACTTGCGACTTCGGATTGCCAGATAGACGAGATGCGCTTACTTTGTCTATTGCCGGTTCGACATGGTCGTCAACTTTATAATTAAACTTGTAGATTTTTATACATTTATGGGTTTAAAGAAATAAAGATATATATATATATAATGTACAAAAACATGTGAAATACATAAATGGAAGTATTGGTTGTTTAAAATGTACAACAAATATCTACTTAGGTTCTATATCTTTTATCTTATTTATAAAGATCTGAATTGTACGAATATAAAAATATGAAAATTTATAAATATTCATAGTCTACTGATGACATTATATTACCAGTTCTTGAACTTTCGGAGAATACGTGTAATCAAATTATACGTACAATAAGTGTAGAAAGTGTTCGTATATTAATCTATTTTAAAACAAATTTTTTTATAGTTTAACAAATCTTGAAATTATGTATTCATAAAACAAATATTAATTGCGGTAAAACAAATAAAATCACATTATTAAATTATTATCAATTATATAAATTAAGTGACGACTTTTATTGTAATTAATTTACTAAATGCTTATAATGACGAACAAAACGAAGAAAGTATTATTTAATTTTTTTAATTTTTTGTTATTTCTTATTATTATATACACGTAATATCAAAAAAGAAATTAATAAGTTTTTCATATTTTAAAGAGTATATTTGATAACGGCCTGTAAAAGATTACTGAAAAAAAAGAATAATTTGTTATAAAGAAACTAGAAGGTATAATAGTTACTACAACAATATTTATTTGTTCTCGAGGTTTGACCTCTGATAGTAATGGAATTATTTAAAGCACTTAAGAGAAATTACTATTACTTAATACAATATTTTAAATAATTAATTAACTAATTATAAAATTTTCAATAATAAATTAAATAATGCTAACTGATATTAAATTAAGTCAAATAAAAATTATATTATTTAATTAATAATTACACAATAACTATTTTGTGATCGCATTAAACAGTATAAGCAATATTAGATACAAAATTTAACAGACAGGCAATATGTTAATATCAATTACAATTTTCGTACTAAATATATGAAATAACTGAGGAACTTCGCTAAACTTAATATCTCAATTATAGTTGCAATGAAAAGAATCGAAAAGCCAGCTATTTAAAATTAAGACCGTAAAATGTAGAACGTTAAACACAGCGTCCGGTATAGCAATTTCTAAAGAGACAGTCGGCGAACCAACATTCTTAATCCTTCTCCAAGATGCCTTTATGCTTCGGTATAATACAATAGTAGCCTCGCGGTTGTAATTACGAACGAAACGGGGCATTTCTCTGCACTTTAGCTCCGCGTAATCTTGTTCGTGATTATTAGCTAAACGCGAAAATCGCTTTAAGCAAATGCGGATAGCAGCGTTTAATCCTTCGCAATCCAAATGTACCTTCCGGGCACAGACAACGTCAAGCGTTGTGGTTCAAGTGTGCTTCTGAGACACATGAAAGTTTAGACTAACATTACTCGCAGATTATGTATAACATTTTATAACAAGCTGCAGGATATAAGAAAGTACACGCTATTCCCTGGAATAATTTTTACGTTATATCATACAGGGTATCTCACGCAACTGAGACAAGTTATAGCTGTGGAACGATAGGAGATAGAAAAAAATTTCCTTACGCGAAATTGAATTGTTCCGATTGATAGATTATAATCTGGTACAGGGTACTTGTTCCGAAAGCTGTAACGTTTTGAATAATTAAACATCTTCTCAATGTTTTCAAAATCACCTCTGGTTAAAAAAAGAATTATCGATCTATCTTTAAAAATATAGATGATCTTAAAATCTTCGAAGTACTATCAGTTCCAGAATGGATATATCGTATTATTCGTATATTTGTATATTGCATGTATTATTCGATTGATGAAATTCGATTCATGAAATATATTTCTATCTTCTACCGTTTCAAAGCTATAGCTTGTCCTGGTTACGTCGAATATTCTGTATATTGATATTATACAAAATATATATTGTAGATATTGTAGTAGATATTCATAACCGGAAACAAACATTTATTTAAATATTATCAGAATATCATAGATATCCGCTCTCTCTCCTTCCGCGAAATCAATCTTTGAAAAAGATTTCAATTATTTGTACAAGTAAATAGTAATAGTAAATTCATATTATTATCGATATTATAAGAAATAACATTTTGGTAATTTAAATAATGAAGAACAAATGTTTAACAATTAAATGGTCACAATATTGTAGCTTTTTCTCCCTCTTTGTTTCCACACTCTAAATTTATTTATATACATTGTCATGATTACTCTGTAAACCCTCAAATCAATTTGTTTTCCCTCCGTCACTACATTTAATAATCAATAATTAAGCATTGCAAATAAATTAATAATTTAACTAACAACAAAGAAAAGAGATGAAAATTTTAAAAGCAGCACTCGTCATATGGAGAAGAAAATGTCTTAGTAAACAATTTTTCGTTTCCATTAACGCGAATGACATGCTCTCTCCGAAAGCTATCTTACTGATTGTGAGATTATCATTTCTTTCTTTTGGGATTACAGGAGATTTTCTACATTTACCGCTCTCATTTTCGCATCAAAAACAATATAATAATAAATAAATACTTAGTGAATAATAATACTATAATCGTAAATAAATAAATACTTTAAATAAAATACTAATGTTATGGCCTTATCGATTTTCTAATTTTAATTTCTTCCTTATGAGAATTTCTTGCAAATATAATTGATTATATATAGCATTAGTACGACCAAATTATGTCAGAAAATATAAAACACCAATGAAACTGGTAGCAATCTCTGAATAAATACGCTGAATAAATACGATATTCTGACATTCTATTATTTTCGATGAACTTTGGCCAACAACATGTATCTATTTCTACAACATCTACAATAACTTTCCACAAATTTCAGCTGTGAATACATAAATTAATATTTTATTCAATTCTTCCTCATAAAGGTGTCACAACATAATGGCAGTTGATCGCTATTTACATATTTTTATTAACTAATTCTGTAAAAACATAATAATTATGGAACAAAATATAAAAATACGTTATATGTATATATTTCGAAAGGCAACATTCTTTTACTTTGTTTAAACAGATATTATTTATATATTATTTACAATCTCAAATTTGTCTCAAATGCGAGAAATGATAATTTAGTCTTGTCTCACACTACAAATGAAATTTTAAAATACATATATCCTACATAAAACGAATGATAATAATATATATTCATAAAAAGTTTCTATAAATATTCAAATATTTTCGTGAGCTTCTGTATTTAAATTCATTAAACTTTTTCCTTATGATGGACTAAGATATTAAAACTTCATTTTCTCTATAAAGCTCTTCTGTGACATTCTTTGTCCTTTTTCCCTACCCTTTTATATTATATGAAATATTATATGTTTATGAAGACAGTCATCCGCGGTGGCGAATTCATAATCGTTAACGTAAACCGGATCCGCTGACAAGCCATTGTGTGAAACAAAAGGACGGCAAAGCGTTAGTAAGATATTTATCGCATGCTAATGGAGACAGACATTTCAGCGCATTTCCGGACAGGAAAGGGTTGCAATTAGTTTCAAAGTTAGATTAGTCCGCGTAACCATGCGTAAGACGTATATACGTAATAAGGATTTCATTAATTACTGATTTCGTGGAACGGAAACTTGTCTCAACGTGATTTGCTAGATGAAATATATCAACGTCCGTTTAAGGCTGATAGCATTTCAACAAATGTTGAAATCCTTCGTATCTCTATGAATTTTCACGTTACTCGCGTTTTATTTTTTCCATGTCTTAGCTAATTGGATCAGTGAAACAAGAACACAGATCATTATTCAGGCAACGTATAATTTCTAAGCAGCTTCGTTACTTTCAGATGTTTCTTCAACTTGGCAGGTGACTTATTGGAATGCGAAATCTAACTTCCCTTTGTGGTATCGTCACGATGCTAGTAACATTCTATTAAATATATTACTGTATAATAACAGCGACAAAGCTTTCCGCCAGACCTAATATTAATAAGACATTAAAACACCCTCTTCACATTTATCTTAATAAACACTACTTATCATAGTTAAAGTTCAATTAAGCTCTAAAGACACTTAAATTTCGTGTCGTTTCACTTGCATTGTCGTGTCTCCACTTCCCTTAAGTGTCACGTTAAACGTGTGTGTCGTTTCATTTGTATTCGTGCTCGTCTCGAAATTAAATACAACACAGGAAATACTCTGGCGAACGAGTAAGTAGTCGCTTTAACCGTCGTGTACATGAACACACAGTCACCAGACACCCATAAATTACCTTCTAATCTAGAATTATTCATACGAGCCGCGAGTTGTGTAGCCGGTGTGCGTCTGGCGCGTGGACGTCGAACACAGGAGGAAGGTGCGAAAGATCCGTCTAAAAGATGCGTGGGTGAGATTGGTGCTGCGAGTCGGTTCTGATTGTTCGTGATTGGCGAACAGGTGCAAGCGGCAGGTATCTGATATGTAGGAAATCGACAACGCCGACGCGTCGAGTCTCTCTCGTGAATGCGCCGCGATCGAGTGTCTCGAGTGAGGGTTTTATGCGTCCAATTGTGAGACGTGCGTTTACGGAATACACGTTTGAATGATTAATAAGGAATGTAGATACGCGATTGTAATCATGGTTGGAATGGGTAGTTTCATTGGAATAATAATTCGTTAAATTATTCAGTATTAGGTTCCTTTCTCCTTTTTATTATTTATAATTAACACCAATGAAATGAAATCAGCAAAAGAACAAAAAGTTATGATTATAAATCTACTATATAATTTAGAACATTCTAGATAATTTAGTAACTCTTGTACTTATTTAGAATTTTTTTAATTATCCTTTATTGTCGCTTTCACGTTGTATTGCTGTCTACAGGTAGAATATGTTTTACATGGGAGGATGTATCTGTGATTGTGTGAACATAGCGTTGCACAGTTTACAGTGAAACGGTTGGTTTTCTTTCTTGAGAAAGTGAAGAACATAATCTGGATTCGTTCTCGTGTTGATATTGAAATATTAGGTTTTTCAAAATGTTCAGGATTAGAACTAGGAAATACCCCCACCTAACCCCATAAAATATCTACACCAAATATATCCACCTTCATTAATTTAAAACTGTGTAATAGTTGCAGCATCAAACCTTATCAAAATCAGCAAGGATACACACCTACGCATAGCTATAGTTGATCTATAGTTATCCATCTATTTTACATTATTTTGCAATCTGTTTCCGAACACTTTATACGATTGATTCGATTGTACGTGTGTATTTATGCGAACCATAATTGGATCTGAGAAGCCAAATCGATCAACTGTACTTCATATTATCCAGATACATAATTGTTATTTAACATTTCAAAAAATAGTTTTATTTTCGTAAAACTTATTATTACGTAGAGATAGGATAAGTAATTATAATATAATTTTTGCAATTGTCATTGTACTATAGATTTTAATTTATAGAATTGATGAACGCGACTCACCTATAACAGATGCTGTCGCGAGATCGTAAAAGATCTCGAATTCTGAAGAAAAGCCCAGCCAACTACGACGTGCAACGCAACATTTTAAATCGTTCGATGTCCATCATCGGTTATCCGTCATTTGACAAGGCATCTTCCAACACTTAAGCACACGTTAATTCGCATGTCTAGAAATCAGGCAGGTGATTTGCGCTCGTTGCGTGTATGACACCTGCACACCCGTCAACTGCGGCATATCGCACCTGTGTAATCCAATTTGAAATTATACAGAGCCAGAAGAAGGTGACGGGCGCGTAACGATACGTATGACAATGTGCGAACTCATGAATCATTTATAAGCGAGTTCATGCGACAGCGTCGAGTATGAATACTCGGGGGTCGATCGTCTATTTCTTCTATTTTCCTCCGGTGGGATAAACGTTTACCCAGTTGCGATTTACATACATATAATTCGTGCATGTTGCATATTGCTTAACGTAACATCGAACGTGCTGGATTTTAATTAAACAATTCAACTAGATCGGAATTTTCAACAACGTTATTAACATTGTGCAACCGTCCGGAAAGGGAATACTGTAAATTCCAATTAAACTGAAGTTAATTTCGGCGAACAGAAAAAATTCCGTCGTAAAATTCTTCGTGGAAATGTATGGAAAAGAAAAAGATAGTTAGGCATATGGAGTTCCCTATGACGTTGATGATATATTAGGTTGTCCGAAAAGTGTCTTTCTTTTACAGACACGTCTTCTACAACGCATCTCTGTACAAACATGAAACCTAATCTGTCGAACGTTATGGTCTTTATTTTGATAGAACAAAATGGATCATACGTAATTCGATAAAATAATATAAAACGGAAAATGTTGTGCAACCATTATTTCCTTATAAAACGAAAGAAACTTTTCGGGCGATCTAATACATAATGTGTCTAATTTAAATATATTTATAAATATATCATTTCTGGGTAACTGTTACACAGGGTCCAATCTTGGAATAACACATGGAGAGTGCATAAAAAGTAAATGTAAAGACCACCACAGCGAGCTTCTATACCTTTGCATTGATGGACATTTATAAAAAAGAGGTTCAAGGAAAATTGATCTTCGCCTTGAATTTCAAGAGCAAATGTTTTTTGCTTGCGTCGTATTCTATTCGTCACGAGGACCAAATTTGTCAAAGCAACCACAAGTTGCAACCGGCCAATCTCTTGAATAATAATGTTAAATTTCCATTGGCTCCACTGACATTATTTATAATATATTTGCATCTTACAGTCAGATAGAAAGTAAATAACGTCATATTAATGAAGAAACTGGAAATTATTTCTTAGCGCGTGAGACAATCCATCCTATATAGCATTAGAGCACCTAATTTCATAATCTCAAATTATTCAAAAGTTACGTACGATGTAAAAATAACCTTTCGAGCAACAGTTGAATTGCATCGAAGTGGGCCACTTTGATTTGATGCCATTAACTTTTCCGCAGGTGAATAAGTAGAGAACATACGAATAGCAATAATATTTCCTGTGCTAGCTTTCGGCATGCGCAACTTAATACTCTCATATCGATATTCGACATGCATCGTTCAATCCATAAAGAAATATACTTCTATTTAGAAGAAAACGTATCTAGTAAACCTTTGTAGATCACAATAAGGATTCAATTCGTTCGAAATAGTTATCAGTAGATTCTCGAAACTTGCGAGTACTGATTGCGAGTTTCTGAAGATCAAATACTTGGCAAGTGTAAAATGAACGAATTTCGATTCATTCTATCGCAAGGTGCGTCCTCGCTGATTTTTGCAAACAGTTCACGAGCAGCTGGTCTTCTATTTTTCATTCGTTTGTATACTGTTCGCAAACATAGTCGTGTCACAGAGTAGACATGAAATGTTTTTGAACATGTTGCAAACGTTATGTTATTCGCGGACAGTGTTTGTGAACTGTTAGTCTGTAAGTATGCGCCTTTATGAGTACCGTTTGATTCCTATGAAGCCTTAAATATTGAATTTACTTTGGATGTATATGTACATATTGAGCTTGATGCCATCACTAAGGTTGGTCGATCGAATGATCCAAGTTGTCGATGAATTTCTCTCTGCTTCCTGAGCTTATTTAGTTAGTATCCAAGATGACAATCATATGTAAACGTTCCCTTTCCTTTTTCGTAGATCTTGCAGTCTCAGTTGGCGTCGGCACCGGATAGTGGAATGCTGCTCGCCGACGAAGCTCTGGATGGTTCAGGAAGCGGTGACAGGCCAATATGGAGGAAGAAAGGCAGAGGAGAAGATGCCGATAACGATGATGAAGATGAACATGGTGGTTATGGTCACGAAGATGAAGAGGCATCTGGATCAGGAATGGGCCCTAGTACACCAGGTACAGATTCGAGATTTTTCAAATTTATATTACCCATTATTATGGTTTTGTCCTGTTATTCTGTATGGCTTCATACTGCTATTCTGTCTACAAATAGCGTTCTTTTTCTTCTTTTTAATGATTTTGACAGAACGTCGTTAAGTTAATACATAATAAACGTAATTTTCAAGATAAAAGGTTCCGGTTATAATTTGCTTTGAAATGAAAATTTGTGAAATGAAAATAAGGTAAGAACTTACAGGACTCGTTGTTATTCTCGACAAATTGGATGAAAAGTTTTGTATTCGTAAAGAAAGATAGCTAAAAAATCATACTTTTAAAAAGGTAAAGCATTGTTGCTTTAAGAAAATAATCAAACTACTACTAAACTGTATGATAAACTAAAATTTTCTGAATTAAATAATATACAGGAGAAAGTAATAGTGAAATCTTTTACGATTTTAAAACACCCGAAATAAAATCTGGTATGGTAGTTTATTATGCAACCTAATAATTAATTTAATCGAACGTTTGAAAACATATCTATTAATGTAGCTTTTTTTAACAATTCGTTCAAGCTGCTCATTTTCCCGAGTTAATTCTGCATGTTGTAAAATATAAATATTCTTTTGTGATAAAGAGAGATACACATTCGCTGTCGAAGGGATATAAAAAATGAACAATTAATGAAACAAATAAATTTCAGATTTAATACGTCATATAATGGCTACTTCTTGTCGAATAATGTTAACACATAGCTGTTAAAAAATATCGATAAAAAGTTTTGCAGATAAGAATCTGATAAATCAACTACAACGATCGCAATGTTGGTGAATTGTAATCTTCATCTTTAGAATTGTTTCCAATTTTTCTGTACAAAACATACGCTCTATCTTCTTGAAAACAATGGCAGCATACAAAGAAACCAATACGACGTCGTACGGTTTCACTACCACGAATATTTTCCATTTATATTGCCACTAAATTTTAATTACGGATTAATCCATCAAATTAATCGAAACTAATCATTGTTGCAGATCCAATGTTGAAGACGAATCGTGAGAATCCAACCACGGCAGGAGCATCAAGCATTCTCCTGTCATCCGTGACAATGGCGATCGCCTGCGCATTGCTGATCGCTTAAGTTGAATGGAAGCCGGCGTGAAAGAAGGGGACGACGTTTCGACGACCTAGACATGGATGTAGACAAACGATTTTGGTGCCCGCGTCGGCGAACAGGATGATCCTGCTCGACACGAGGGATCGATCTAATTCCGGAACTTACGAATCTGCTTTATAGATATTTATCGTGCCGCCTAAACGGAACAGCTGAGAGGAATGTCCGGAAACAACGGAGAATCTGTTTTATTGTTCGTGGCTGAGAATCGATGTGCGTCGATCGATCGAACGAAGACTGTGTTTCGTATTCGAAGTTCGAGAGCAAGGTTCTGAAAATCGTTCGCGTTCGAATAATCATTCTGGGCTCGTTGGCCGACGCGATTGAATATTCGACGAGTGTCGATACAAAGCTGAATAGACATTTTTCCGGAAGATCGTTCCACGCATGGAAATCGTCGTAGGCTAGGATAGGATCTGATTATCTGATGTCGAATGGCCGGAAACAAAAGTGTAAGAAAAGAGTTGGACTCTTGGTCGAGTATCTGCTAGCGGAAATCACCAGCAATGGCGTGTCCTGCCTTTAACGATTTGCCAAGAATCGAGCCACGGAACCGTATGGCTGGTACGAGGATTGAGAGAATACTTGAACGATTGGAAATGGTGCACTGAGCATGGAAGAACAACGAGAAAACCGATTCTCATCTGTCGCGTGTCATGTTGCTCGCAAACGACCACGGAAAGAATTATATTTAACGAGGTGAAACTGTGTCGGAAAGAATTAAGAAGCCGAGTTGCTTGTGTGAGAAAAGAGCGCTGAGAGAATAGTCAAGCGAGACAGAAGGTCAAAAGCAACGTGCATGTAAAAATGGTCCCTTCCTGTTTTACAGGAACATAATAACAAGCACGACGGTCATCCGGCGAAACTGACTGCACTGCGATTTCACGAAACGATGGAAGGTTGCTTCTCTGTGCAGCGCATATTCTTTTTGTCGAGGAATTGGAATATTGAAGGGGAAAAGAGAGACCTATTTGTACGAAATTAGAGCCAGACGAAAAAATTCCAGCAGTAATCTTTGCAGAATATCGCGTTACATCTGCGAGAAATCAGATTTGATAATAACGCAAAGCGACGAATGGTGAAAAAGAACAATACCGCGCTTTCGGACGAATGGAGAGTAAAAAGTTTTGTCATTTATTTATGCTATTAAAAGTGATTCATAGGAAATTGCTGTATTTAAAAATCTACAGGAAACGTTCTGTACAGTGAAATAAGGCAAACACCGTGTAAACAGATAGACACGACTTATTCTGACGATTCTCATGCATTCGAATTGTTGTACAAAATGCGCGATTCGTCGTTCAAAAAGTTATTCGTATTTATTCACCTACGTATACATATACGCTACGCTTTGGAAATGTTCTTTTTCACCGGAAGATCGAACGAGACGAACGCGGAAAGAACGAGCAAGCTACAATCACAAGCAATAATCGTCGTCGTTGATACTTCACTTTGCTGTGAATACTTTCCGAACAACGAGGAATCGCCGTTAGGCAAAATGTACGGCGTTTGTGTCGCACGGGGGAAAATCAAAAGTGTCTTTCCTTTTTGAAAATATCAGACGACAGTTGTAGCAGCATCAACAGCAGTAGCAGCGGTTCCGGCTTTTAAACGATCCGACCAAGTCACAGAGCCGAACAACGAGACTCCGACCCTTGTGCCTCGCGTTTTGCGCTGTTCTTCGTCACGCATGAATTGCCTCTCGTTCGCGGCGACGCTTTTTGTCGTCGACGTCGATACACAGACTAATCACGGGGTCATTCCCGTCGGTGATATCGCGCGTGCATGCCATAAATCAAAGCCAACTGCCAAAACGCCAGTTACGCGGCCGAAGCTGCTTTCTCGTCAAGCGATCCGGTGGTCGTACTTCGAATTTCACGCGAAACGAGCGTCGCCTTCCGCTTGCATCGTCTCGAGACGGTCGTTTCCAAGGATAGTCACGAGAAGTTCGACGTTAATTCTATCTTTACAAATGCGACGTTTCCGCGCCACCGTAATTCCCACTCCAGCCATTAATCGCCAATAACGTGCGTTCCTTCTTCGCAGATGGAGCATTCGTGGAGGATCGTTTCGACTTTTTATAACTTTTTGAGTAGGATACGTACGGAGTGCTTGATACGCTGTGATTAATCGTACGAGAGCGTATAAAAGATCGTACGATCGATTGGATATAGTCGAGCGAATCAGCGTTTCCTTCTTGGACGTCTAATCGTTGGAAAGGAACTCGGAACCCGATCGCGAATGATTCGAATTGAAATTGCCGAGTGAAAGCGTGGACTTATCGAGACCCCGACGAAAATAACGATAAAGCGTGATACGATAGTATTTGAGAAAATAAAACGTGTAGACGTTGTTATCGAGCATTGTGTTTTTAGTCCTTGAGGTACTAAAATTGTTTGCAGCCACCTGTCCTGTGCCATAATTTTTCCTATTATTTCATAGAAATGCAAAAGATCATCCGTATTCTTTGACTCTGTTGTCTAAAATTCGATGTATCGTTTTCCGTTCATTCTATTTCTACTATATTATACATTTAGATATCGTCAAGTGCCAAAAAGCAAGAAGAAAAAAAAAGAACGCGAAGTAAAGCGCTAACTATAAAAATTGTCTCGCGATCCGAAGCGAGAGTAAGTTCCTCGACGCGAAAACGCTTTAGACGTCTAATCGTAAGCTTCGAGGCGGACCTAGATTTTGGCGGTTTGCTTTCCAACTAAAAACAAAAAAAAAAAAAGAAAAAATGAAAAAAAAATCGACTTAGGCTAGTGTAAGGAAGTAGGAAGAGCTAAGGAGACAAGAGCCTGTCGGTGTAACCTCGTATGCGTCGACTCGTATGCGGCCGCACTGATTTTGTACATTTGATTTTTCGGATCTTTGAGGGTTAGTGCCTTTTTGAATATCCCTAGCCGTGACGTCGTGTTATCATCTCACACCCGACAGAAGGAATGAGAAAGCCATCGATATAAATACGACTGTACAGGGCATTCATGCTGAAGAGAACGATGTGTGCGCGTGCGACCTTCTTTTCCTCCTTTTGTAATTTCTTTCTTCTCTGACAAGAAAAGAAAGGAAAGAAAGAAAGAAAGAAAGAAAGAAAGTAATTCGATTTAATCTGGGGTGATCGAAATATCCGCTAGTGTAACGTAAGAAACAACTAACGCTTTTGGAATTTCGCGTTAGTTCGAGCAGCCAAGAAGAAAAATTTCCTTGTCAACTTAAAGATATTGACTAATCGCCGTCTTAGATAGGGTCCAGACTGTGTTTCAACTTAAATCGACGCGAACTTTGTAACAAGTAGACTTTTGGACCGAAAGGCTTTTTTTTCTATTATCAATCGCCGCGTAGTTTACTTCTATAAAGTTAACTATATAAACGATAAGTACGATACGCGGAAGAAACTAGTCTATCGACCAGCGCGGATAAAATTAAATTATTTGCTAAACGCTAAAACGAGATCTTCACAGATCGGGCGAATTTTTTCACACGAACCGTTCTATCGATACTCTTGCACGTCCTACCAGGATATAAAACTGCTTATCGATTGACGTTTCACTTTTTATTATTTGATCTATATAAACAACCGAATAAGGAAGAACGTCCACTAAGGATTATTGTTAATTTAACGAATCGGCTGGCGAATCCGACTCGTTCTAGGTATCAATAATAATTAAATATCGAAATAATGAATGAATTAGCTTGGTATTCGAGAATATCGTTTTATATTCAACGAGCCTTTGTTATCTCAAAAGCCGTAGAATCGTTTTAAAGATACGTGATTATAACGAAATTTGATTAAAAGTAAATTGTGATAATTGAAAGTAAATTCGATGATGTATCTTCCGAGCGAACGAAGATATTTTTACGACGCAACGCAGCCACGAAAGATATAGAGGAAGAGCGTTTGAATTTGAGGAACCGATACACGCACTCTTTTAAAATCCAATTAATTATACAGTCGACGTTCGACGCGACGACGGAGGAGCCCAATTTAGTACGACTCGGACATAACTGTTAGAATTTATAATTGTAATTATTCGATGAATAATTGTTATTATTCTGCTTGTCGGGCGAATTTAGGCAACGAGCGAGATAAGTGATCCCTAAAAACTCGCCTCGTTGCTCGTGTACGGCTGCGTGACCCTTTTGATTGCGGAGATATTAATATATATCCCTTTTGACGGCACACGCCTCCTGTAAATTGTATGGAGTCGTTTTAACACGACATACGATGACGAAGGAAGTGGCCTTACATTCGATTCCTTCGATTCGTGTTGTTTCGCTTCAATTATCAAAGCATCGTTGAAACACTATGAAATCGATCACCTATTTATAATGCTCTTTGTTATACATGTTTTGTGGTGCTACACTGAATAAAAAAAAATTGCGATTAAATAAAAGTGATATATTTAAAACAAACGAACTGTGTTGATACTTGGAATGCGACGGTCTCGCTTCTTCTTGACCGCGGTCTACACGATCGGTCGATGTCGTCATCGTCGTAAACGAAATTTAGAAAAGTTGATTTCTTGCAAATAGCAAGTACACGTGGAATCAGACGAACGGTTGGATCATTGAATGAACTTATTGTACTCGTTTAAATTGGCTCGTTGAACGTTGAATAGCTCCGATGGCGAATTTAATTAAAGCGATACACATTAGCCGTCTAGCTACAAGCGTCCAGCTGCATGTCGCCCAGATACAAAGTATAAAGTGTAGAAATTAGAGGCGAAACAGAAACGCAAGAAACGCACAGAATCCGTACTTAATACGCACAGACAATTTCTCACCCTCTAATTACGTGTCGTCGCGCTGTGTTGTGTCTGTGTATCTATTAAAGTAACGCGCTACCGTCACGACTCCAGAACAAGCAAACCGCGTAAATCGCACAAATTTAAGGCCTAATTCAATGTTTCTCGTATTACGTTAATCACGGTAAAACAGCAAATGCATGTTACACTTTGCGAGACTGCATATGTAAGTGGAATAAAAGAAAAATAAAACGTATACACACTGTCTGAAACGCGCCTATTTCGCGCTATGAAAATAAGATTTGCTAAACCGTTAAACGTGCCACAACGCGCCCGTAACGAGTACGGAATTAAAAATAGAATTGCTTTTAAGAAGAAGTAATTTACATTAAATCGTATCCGTATAACGTGATTTACATATACAGCCATAGGGACGCGTTTACTCGTGTGAAAGCGTTAACGAGTTTGCTCGAAAGTAGAGCTTAATTAACCGGATTAAATACGCGCGACCGGCAATTTATTACTCGAGGAACATTCCAGCTAAGGCTTCGGAAGCGGTCACATCCCCCATTTTAACAAACGCTGATCAATTGACTCGTCGCGCCGTCACTCTTTAACCTTTTGTATTTTAATAACTGATTTTAATAGCCAGTTTGGGTCATCATGCTAAACAACCATCAAACGATATAAAGAACCTTCTGCTTTTTAATCCGCTCTAGCTAACCATCGTAAATGCTTCTTTTTTTCAAATAAACATCTCGATTCGTACAGTTGAAAAAGAAATAAATACTGAAAATAGAAACATCGAACTATCGTCTTTTAGCGAGAAATAATTTTACATCTA
The DNA here is from genome assembly GCF_051014615.1 of Bombus vancouverensis nearcticus. Taxonomy (NCBI): domain Eukaryota; kingdom Metazoa; phylum Arthropoda; class Insecta; order Hymenoptera; family Apidae; genus Bombus; species Bombus vancouverensis. The sequence goes on along the minus strand of NC_134913.1, from coordinate 8,279,543 downwards.
AATATCGGATATGGATTAAAATTACCAGAAATAGTTCAGGTTTTTAATTTACATTTCGTCCGATATTTGCGGCACGATCGATGGTAAAGAGGAAATGTCGCGCGATTAAAACTTCAATTTCATCGTGGTTACTCTTAATTATACGATGACATTTACGACACGGCGAGACATTTATTAATGTTGCGTGGTTAAAACGTTATTAGCAAATATCATTCAACATTCCATGCGAAACTGCGTACGTACATTAAAAACATCGTGAAACCCGTAACGCCGGTGCTTAACCGAGAATTGCGCTTTCAGTTTCCAGAAATCCTGTTTCGCAAACGTGATAATTTTGAGTCTTAACGAAACTGTATATCATCCAGCTTTTAGAATATCTGTGAGATAATTCGAGAAATTTAAAAAATACAGGGCGTTAACGTTTTTAATTTTCAGTAATCGAGTTTACAACCGTTGACATTTTGCTTGCAGATACTTAGCAATTATCGCTTCTATCAAATGATATATTCCACTTTCCTTCTTCTTTTTCTTCTTTTTTCTTCTTCGTCTTCTTCTTCGTTGATATCGATATAAAATTATGAGTATGATTTACGAGACACATGAAAATACGTAAAGTAGCAGCGCAATTACAATCTACGCACAAGTATACAATTATTCGAGGCACGTTGAAAAATTTTGAAAACGAGCAATATCTTTCGAAGCAGTGAGGCAACATTTAATTTAAATCAAATAGACTTCTCAAAAGTAATTATGTTTCTGAGAAAAAAAGAAGTGATTTACAAAACTGCTTCTTGAAACACATTTACCTATTTTGACGGCGATGTTCATATTGAGAATTGTCGGTAATGGTTTCAATTTCCTTGAAAAATTAACGTGCAAGATAACCAAATATGTACGAATGGATAATAACAAATACCACAATAAAATAAATTTTCACCTTATGTAAAAATGTCACAATGAAAATGTCTTCTTGTGAAAATATTAAAGCGCCTCAAATCGTAAATAGCTTCGTATGATATTAACATATTTAGAAGAATCATTTTTCTAGAATATATTATACAAAATTTAATTATTCATTACTTTTCTATTGTTACACGTTAAATTTTATAGATTTTGTACAAATAAATTCAATACAACATTCATTGATTATAAACAATCTTTTTGATATAAAATGTAATATAAGATGTGTTATTATTATACTTTTATTTTTTAACATTCAATTTGTTTTCACGAAACGTACTTACCTATAATCCACATCTTACAAATCATTTCTCACATTCGTGGGAAGCACATTTCTATATTCAATTATTTCGAAATAATTTATTAAAATACTTTATTTGAATAAAATAATCTACTTAAATAATATACCAAACGATATTGAAATAAAAGCCACTGAAATTAAAGTATTATAATCTTATCTACCAAGTATGATGCATTTAATATAAAAATATGTTAATACGTTAATATAATAAAACGTATAACACTGCCTTATACGCACATAACTGACGTTAACTGTGACCCAACTAACGATTATATGTACAATAGTTTACTAATAATCTACCATTTATATGCTTTAACCGCCTTCATCATCCGATATTTATATCAATTACCGTATAAATCATATAACTATCTGTCTAATTTTCTCCAAATCAGTTAATATAACTTATCACACGAATTATAATAATTTGAAAACCGTAAAATATTCTTCGTTCATATTTTTTCATTAACTGATATATCTAGCAAATCCGCGAATAACCAAAAAGGAACGAACGATATAGAAAGAATTAAAAATACTATTAAAAATTCAATGGAAAATAAACTATATCTTCGAAATAATTACCATTTCTCGATCGCCTTCAATGTCTAAACAATATTTCTAATCCGTGTAAAACGATGTTCGTCGTATGACTCACCGTACTGCGTGTATCTTACAGAAACACGATAATCGATTGCGTCTTGATCCACATGGAAGAAAAAGAAACAATTTCTTCCCGATTTAAAATTTAAGCTCGAACATTGCGCAACAGCCAAACGTCCTGCTCTATGGATTCGTCTGAAGTTTCTTGCACAGCGCAGCTTTCCTGTAATTTTTTCACGCGTAAGACAAATAAATCGCGGAACGAACGCGCAGTCTGGACTCTTTCCGAGGATTACGGTGAGCAAACAGGGAGGAAAAGAGAGGGAAAAGAAAATGTATATGAACAAGTAAGAGAGAGAATGAAGCTGAGAGAGCCTGTATATAATAGTGAATGCGTGTTGTATTTATATGTTATACGCGTAATATACATATACATATATATATTATAAATATAATATATATATATATAGAAACATATACATATACGTATACATACATATATATATATTAATACCATCGACCTAAGAGCAATCGTAACAACAGTGGAGAAAGTAACGCATTTTCGATCAGGTAATCAATTAATCGTAACGTAATTATCACGCTAATTTACCGTGCAAATAATGATGCCGTAAGCAAGGTAATTCAACCCGTTGCCTTTCGATTCTGTCAGCCTTTTGCTATTCTAACGCTACGTTCGATGCGAAAAATTGAATTATACGATCCATTTCAGAACTCCATTTATTGAAATGATATTTTGGTTAATATCAATTAAATCCACTTATTTGGGCCCTCTTGCACGATTGAACTAATATTATTAAGAAAATTTTACAAGTCATCAATCACAAGTTATTGGAATCAATGAATCCTTCTGCGAAACGGTAACACGTTTAATAATAAAGCAAACACATATGAAATAACTTTCCGAATGAATCATTGTAAGCGATTTGACGTAAAACTGTGATGTTATAAAACCGTAGTTAATAGCCTACAGCTTGTAATTTGTCAATTCACTAATATTATTAGTTGATAAATTATTGTACAAGAGAGCCTACCGTAGAATGCGAATTTTTATTCTGTGAACGAAAAATCGCAGATAATATAATAATTAATGAACTTCTATTATACAGATTGTTATACTGTTTGCTATTGATGAGTTAAAATAAATGAAGTTCTACTGTAATACATACATATAATTTTTACCATTACGTTATCTGAAAAGTTTGCAGTGTTTCTGACAATCAATATATTATTTTATTGTAAATTTCGAACGACTGGAATTCTGTTTCCAAGTTGAAGAATAAATGCAAACATTATAGAGAAATATCCGGAATCGATTAATAGGAATAGTTTTGCTTTCCAATGTACTAGTTATTAATAATCGGCACATATTTTCTCCGATGTTTTAGTTTCGCCAAAAATAAGTACATTAATGTTTGCTTAATTAATAACTTGTCGAAGTATAACGCTGCGTATGTAACACCGAATATAAAGAGACTAATAATTTACTAGCAGTATATTATATTACATAAATTCTGGTGTTCACAAAATATTGCAGAAAGTAATTGAAAAATTAACTGTTGTCCAAAACAATGAAGCTACTCGATAACCAAAAATTATTGGAAAGCACGATGCATGCGTTGTTCGATAAAATGGTTGTTTGATGTAGATACATTACCTCTAAATATTTTTTTAATTTCTCTACGAATTTTTCAAACAACCCAATAATATTAGGCGTTTCGATAATCTGGAAATTTAATTAAACTTTAATTAAACTAAAAGTTATACTTCGATGCAAATACAGACTGCTAATTCGCGCAATGGATGCCATTGAACATTATAAGGCATTGGGTTAACTCGTGTAGCTGTCTTTTGACATTGACACAATACGCGACAAGCAACGTAGAAGCGAAGATGAACGATTCGTCGCTACTGTTCGTTCGCTAGATCGTGCCAATTGTTTCAAAATGGAACTCGAAACTCGCTTCATAATCGCAACATTTTCCAACGCGGCTGCTCCTTGCGATGTCGCGGCCGAATTCGTTTCGCTTTGAAACGAAAAATCGGTCCTCTTCGTTTTTCACCCTTTTGAACGATTTGCCTGCCTCGTTTCTTTTCGCAACAGCACGATTATCCCGCTGCAATCGCAATTTCAAACGATGTAAGGAAAGAGAATTTTAACAAAGAGAAAGTGCAAATCAATCTTGGAACGATTAACTGGAACAATGGTGTTAGCGGGCATCAATGAATTCGATGAAACGAGTTCACAAGTGTTTCGTTTCATGTTCAAGAGGTTTCGAGTCTATCTCCTCGCGTTTGTACATATACACGAATGGACAATAATAAAACAAAATTGAAAACTGGATTCTCTGCGCGTGTGCGCGTGTGTACGTAGACTGAATTTGATTAAACTATCATTTTCGGAGATACTCGTATACATTGTAACGAAAGAGTCATTCTCACGACACGCGTTAGAAGAAAAAGCTCGGCCATTAAATTTCACGCTTCCTGCCCGCTCTTCTTTCTTCACACGTTTGATTAAAGTTTCGATTAAAAGTAAAAATAGTCACGGCAATCAGTTTACTTGCTTAAATATTATGTCTGTCGGAAAGGTTTGTTGGTTTTCATAGCTCTAAACGTACCTACAATAACGGACAGAAAATGTTTAGATAGGTAAACGATATAAAAGACATTATAATTTTACAACACTGTATTATATTTGACAAGAACTATGAATAAACATGATGTACACGGCAGAATGGATGACTTACCAATAGTAAAATGTTTCAGTGAAAACTTTTCTAGTACGAAAGTTATTACGTAATACTCGTATAGTCATATGTACAAGTAGCAATTTTGAGTTTCCTTTTCCTCGCAAAGCTGTATATTATTTTCTTTGCTAACTTACTTAATCGTACATAATAATCTTCAGTTTCTCCTTTAAAATTGCGTCATTCTTTCTTGAGATATTTTCCTTGGAAAGCAATCTAAGGTCGTCAAGGTAATTTCCAAAAGAGATACGCAGGTTTTCTATCGCAATGATAACGTTATCTACTCGTTAGATCGTAATATATGAAATAGTCGTTTTCGTCAGTTAATATTAAATATGCATTTATCTTTCTAAATAGACACAGTTTCGTCATTAGAACACAATGTTCCTGATATCAATCTCAAAAAATATTATTACTTTTAATAAATCGTATATGTAGATTATCAGAAAACGTAGAGTTTAGAAATGTTTCGTCGTTTAAGTCATTGTATACGTTCTCGTCATTGACAAGAAATCATGCCTCGTTGAACAAGGTAAAGTACATTTATCGACGTATTTTTATTCATTTTTTGCGGACTCTTTTGATTAAGAATCATCTCTGCCGTTGAAAGGTGAAATTAAAGCGTGTTTCGTCCCCTTTGTTTTTATAACTCATAAATCAAATAAATCTTCGATCACTACCTACTTACGTTGTTTTGTGAGTAATAATACATTTTCATGAAACTTATCCGGCTTAGATTTAAATAATGCACGGATCTTATCGACGTCTTATAATCATCAACAATTAATTTCTGATCTTAGATTCCGTCAGGAGTTTGTTAGGAAACTTGACCGATCAATTATTAGGACTAAATACGTAGCACTTACTTTTTTCCACGTCTCTTAAGGCTTCGCTTCAAAGTTGCAACATATAAATTAAAGAACGACTTTTGTCCATGTTTATTCTCTTGCAGAAAATGTCTTGCAGAAAACTCTAACATTTTTAATGATATTCAATATATATTTCAATTTCCCTAAACAAAATATGTTTATGCACGCATATTTATTACATCATCGTAACTATTCATGTTACTAACTAACCATTTAACTAAATTATGAAAATATAGATCTCGTGACAAAAATTTGTTTTATAGAAACGATTAATTTTCATTCAAGAATAAGATACAAATGATTTTTTAAAATGTCAATACCACTATGTTACTCAATACAACAGAACGCGTTATTATCTAAAAAGTCGAAAATTTTGACAAGAGTTATTTTTGTAACGAATCCTTCAACTAACATAACACGTACGTTATCAACGAATTACACATAACTAAATATTTCTAAAATAATTCCTAAGGAATTTCACAATTCTTTGTTACGAAGATTACTGACGAATAATATTTGAAAATAAAATTCATGAATTTTGCTATTTCAGAATAAAATTTTTCAAGATCATATATAAAAATCAAAAAATATTTAATTTAACAATATCAAACAATTGACGATGTTTTTAGTATACCAAAATAAAATCGACTAAAATAGGATGTACGAATAACTATTTTCACGTAATATTCGTAAAAACTAATCCGAGCTCTCCAACTACGAGCAAAAACGCTAATTACGTCGCAATGACACTGGTTCGAGATCGCAGGAAACGGATCCACAGAAATAAAGAAATTAGGAATCGTCTGCGCGATACGATCGCGTCTCTTTGTGATGCAATAAAATCTCGATAAAACAGTCGCTTTTACGTTCACCATTTCGAAGTTTGCTATTTGTAATACCACGGTTCTCTATGTAATTACATGGGTCGATCCGTACTATTCGATACACAGAAGAACGTCGTGCCATTTATTCTGTTATTTTTCTCTCTGTCTGTCTGGTCTGTGTCACAGACGCTCGAAATGATACCGTCAAATTACATTTCGTCTCATTTACTTACGCCGAAACGTTTCGTTCTATCGCGATACGTCTGTCTTGCGAAAGATTTCGTGAACGCAAAACATTCACGTCCACGCAGGAATGAAATCGAAACATTCTCTGTTATGGTGAAATAAAAGATTGCTTTGTTGCTTATTTTTAACGTTACATCTGTATCAAACTCGGTCAGATTGATTATTTGAATTCAAGTTTTAAACCTCTCTGATAAGTTCCTTGAATTCAAATAATCTGATTTTTCGTGGATATCTGATAAAAAATATGAAAAAATGATGCGCGAGAAACAAAACACAAGATTAAGGAATTAAGGAATCATTTACCTTAGCTCTATTTGAAACTTGAAAGGATACGTCGAATTAAGTAAATAAAAAGTTTTATATCGATAAGGCGATATCAAGTTGATTACAGTCAGGTAACATAATTAGTCTGAACGAGATCTTTTATTTTAAAAGTGTAGAAAATGTACAAAATGTCTGTCTTCTTAACACTTTGATGACGCACTTCGTTTGAAAAGATTCATCTTTGCCGAGCTTATTTTAACGAGAGGTCGATCATGGATACAACATGATTGCGTAGTACATTCCAATGATTCACTTCCCTTAGTACATACGTGCAACATTTTTATAATTACATGAAAGTACACGCTGTACATTTATATCGTTATAATCGTTATTGTCTGCTATTATGTAAAATGCCTCGTTAAAACAGATCTGTGCCTTCTTTTTCACTGTATATGTTTTTATCGTAATTTTTATTATTTTGCATATTATGGAATTATCTATTCCATAATCGATCGAAAAAAGTAAGACAGGTATACAAGAATATTGAGTATCTATACTACCTATGAAATAAAATAATGGAATAAATAAATATAATAATGATTTTACAGAATATAGGATAACTTATACAGATATGAATAACAAATAGCAATCATCAAAGTGTTAAATTGAATAGAAATTTCATTGCTATAACGAAAAAAATTTATCAATTAACCTTTTTGTTTGCGATACATGTAAGTAGATATTTGTCAACATATTTGCAATATATTATTTCCCTGTTTATAAGTATCGCTTAATGCGTCTTGCCCTGTGTTGTATTGAAATATATACATTCACAGATATGAATTACATTGAAGAATTACATTGTTACACATTGTCTAACATACACAAATTCTTTACTCATTATTGAATTTGCACTCCATCGAATATTCTTACAAGGAGATATAAAAATTATATTTTACATTTTCAAAATATCTATTTTATGATTTATGACGGTCAAATACTTTTTATTGGTCTGGATCATCGCTACAAATTTTGTACTCTTTAACATATAGACTTTCTTGAAGGAAATCAACCATTAACTATTAAAACTTTATTAATCTTGCGTAATTATGTTATACCGAGTAGTTACTTGGTAGATAAATCGGAAGTTGATCTTCCCACTCGTTCTACACATCTATAAAACGTCGTTCACTAGTGAAACGAAGCCTTTCATCTCGCGAAATGAAGTTCAATGACGGATAAAAAATTATGGAACACTGCTAAGATAAATATAGATATTCAAAACTATTACAAACGTAAAAAAAGCACAAGATCATTGGGGAAGTATTTATATAACAACGTACACTAGTAAAACCGTGGCCATTTTTCACGGTATAATTACGAATGAAATAATCAACAAAGCAAAAAAGAAACGTAGAATGGTTAGCTCTTTGAAACCGTAGCTTCATCCAGGCGGTGCAAACAAAAATCTGCTAGTGTTCTGACGGAACGGTCCAGACAATTTTACTGGTTGAATAGCGACGATTGACGAGCATTGGCGCGTCGCTATGTGATCAGAACCACAGCAACCAGCAATACATCTTGCTACAGCGATCGTGTTAACTCGCCGCAAACATCATACGCTTCCATGGCATCGAAGCGGTTACTCGCCGTCTGGTCAATATATATTTCAAAATTGTCGTTCGTACGAGAAGCGTGATGCGAAAACAGCCTGAAATTATCGATTGCCACCTAGCCCGCATCCGTTTTCAATTTGCCGCGTAAACCGCAATAAATAAGCAAAAAAACGAGGTTGAAATGTCGCGCCTCGTTCTCGTGGCTATGCTCGAAAATTATGATTATGCGAACGAATTCACCGAACCACGGCTAATTTCGTTCCAGTGAATCGAAGTCACATCGTGCAACATTTGTTTTCTGCAGACGCTGATTTCGCCAAAATTTTACGGGAAATTCCGATGTTGAAAGGTACACAGGCTCGCGGTAGTATTTAAACACCTATCACAGAAAATTTGTACATATATGTACATGGAATATTGTGTGTGTCATATAAAAGAATTTGATATTTCGTTAACACTGTATCGAATCACGCTAAAAATAGTCCAATTGAATATCGAAGCTTACTAATATAACGGATAATTCGTCGTTGAAATACCTTTGTAATCTCTGCGAAACATACACTTGTATAGAAGAGTACGAGGTACATATGTAAGTACATCTGCATAGTAGGATGTCTAACGTGGATGTTTGGGTTAGGATAGAATTGGGTTTGGATTAGGAAAGAACAAATTTTATAAAAAGGGGAAGATAGCATTTCTACTGACTAAATAATAAACAAAAATATAGATAATTAGATAATGAAATTTTGTAATGTTAAAATGTGCAAAACTTTCTGATGTTTGAAATGTGTAATAGGTTTACTATCACCTTATTTCGAAGAATAAGAAATCAGATAGGTATATTTTAAATGAATAACAGTCATTGAGTAATCGAATAAATTTTTCAACATATTTAGTTGCAAAAGATCATGTTCATTTTATTATAATATATTGTTAAATTTGTGTATGTATATATTACGTAAATGTACATAAACGATATGGAGTGTTTCGCTTAAAGTATTCTGATTTTAGCGAACGCATGTTTTGCTTCGACAAACGCTTATTCTGCATTCAGTAGAAAATTACTAAGTTTCCAAAAGTGAGAAAAAAGAAATAAATATAACAAAATTCTTATCATTTTTTATTCAATACGAATAAAAATATATGTATTGTATCGATCACATAACTAATTTTAATTCGTTAAGACGTTAATTTTGAAACAAATTCTCATAATTGCGACATTTACGTCGATCTTTTATCGTTAATTGGTAGTCGTTTAAAGAGTCGCGGTAAATTTCTTGGACGATGTTTGTACGCGAATAGAGAATTCTGTTGAACGTAATTACATGATCAATCGTTTCGATTGAACGTTGGCCGCTGTCCTCGACATGGTCCATTGGCTGGCCGTGGAGAAAAAATTATTACGTGGCATTGAACAGACCAGCATGCTCTATACGCGTGTTCATTAATTTTATTCTTTGTCACGAATGTCGTAAATGGCCCCTTTACCGACTTTTCCATCTTCGTTGGTTTCGTACATTGTCATCGCTCCTCTCCCTATCCTTACATATTATATTATGTTCAAGAAAAGGCAAAATACTAGATTTATTGTTGACAATTGCTTTTAATGCTAATCTTTATTATCTTACAATAGATTTTTTTTATTATTTCCAAATGTCGATAATTGTAAGAATTGGCAGTATTTGTATTATTATGTTAAATAGCGAGCTTTGGTAGAATTAGAAACGTATCGAATTACAATTGTTAATGAACACGTGTAACTAATTAGTTATCTTACATGTTTTACTTATCTATAGTATACTGATTGAAGTTACATATGATCGATGAGCGAAATTTAATATTATGCAATTGTAATACGGTACTCGCTGCCGAACGAAGTTAAAATTCTCGCAAAATAAATTGATCAATTGATGACTATTCTATTCATAAATATTATCTATACATATTTTGGAGAAAAAGGATGAGTTATGTTTGCGCTTATATTTAAATGTAATTTATTTATTAGAACATGACGTTCTATTGATTTATACTCATTAGATAGAGACTTAAATTAAAACAATATACATGAAATATATTTGATTAATAGTTTACGCATTAACCGATCGTTAATAATTAGATTACGTTTAGTGAAAACATTATGCTTGTTATTAAGTTATGTTTTTATAAGAAAATAAATTTATAGTTATCGATTGAATTATTAATTTACGATACATTTGCATATATATACGATACGCAACGGATACGACGCTATTCGATTGTATGATATTAGTAAATGACTTTCTGCAGACTGATTTAACTTTGTGAATACGTCCTTTTCGCTGAACTTATAGAATTTCAATTTATTTAACTTTAAGTAAGTTCATTAAAACTTATCCAATTTCGATGGAAATTAAGCTCTGACATATTTGGAAAAAAATAAATCATATGATCTTGCCATATATAACGTTTTGTTATAGTAAAGAGTTAAACGTGTACATTCGAAATCGAAATTTTATATTGGAGTTCCTAAAGTTATCTGATTAAATGAGTGTCTCAGTTCAAAAGAGAGTTTTTAAAAAAAAATATTATTAGGAGAATGCATTTATATTTCCGTAACATTCTGAATTCATTACAAATTATAAATTATGATTACGAAATTGTCAGTCATTTCCTTGTAAAAGCCACATCAGTGAAAATTTTTCTTGACTAACACACATTTATATATTTGTGTGTATGTTATCCTTTTCTTCAAAATTTACTCACAAAATTAATATTATGCACGTTTATACTATATCATCGCGTTTATTTATTTATATATTTTATTTTGTTAAATATATAAAAATATATAAAAAGAAAATCTACTGTGTGTACGTATCATGTTTTGTAAAAGTAAATTTTTTATACTATTTGTTGGAGATTATATTTGTTTTATTATCATTTATTACTTGTATTGAATATCGTCGAACAAAAAAAGATTGTACTGCAAAAACTAATATGTATATGGAACGTTTTATTAATACTAATTAATACATGTTACTAGTGTCACGTAAAATTTATATTCTGCATAAACTTCTACATGTAAATTTATTTCATAACGTTACAGAAATCAAAGAAATTGATTTACTTGAAAATATAAGCATTTCTAATATGCATTTAAAAGAAATTAATTATTTGTGGATATATTAAGAATGGTAATGTAGCTTCTGAAATTAACAGTATCGAATTTAACATGCTCATAATTCGTTTACTGAATTGTAAATTAAAGAATTGTTTGACAGTAACAAGTCCTAAATTACGTATACTATTCGTTTAAAACATTTTTCGTAAATATCTCGCATTCATCCTGAAGCAACCGATGATATGCAGTAAAAGTTAATTAACCATGAATGTTGTAATTAGTTACGACACAAAAATATTCAAAACCAGCTACTAAGTAGCCAATGGAACCAAAAGACTTATAAAAATACAAAAAACTGACGATATATGAATAGAATCTTAACGTGGCTTCGCAATATTTGGAATTAATCACAAATTTTTTGAATACACAAATTTGATGTTATGCCCTGTTATGCCCTGTTATGTTTTGTAATATGCCCTTTCTATTCATTTTGTTATAATAACAATGTTATGATATGACACGTGATGCATAAATGATATGTACGATGGTATAAAAAGCTGTTGACGAGTTGAAAACAATTAGAGACTAGGGGGAAGAGTTAAGCGTAAAATATTCGGAACCGGGACCTTCCACTTTGCAAAATCGAAAGTTTCAAAAGAAAAAAGGGGGCACTTCAGACACGTAATGAAGACAAATTAGTTAAACGATGCAAAACGAGTGAGGAACGTGAAACAAATTTTTTAGTTAACGTTCTCAATAGAATGGACCGAGGAAGAACGGAACTCGCGTTCTCATGCGGTTAACAACCGCAGAATTCAAATGGGTGCGCGGGTGCACGTTTCCTCGTCTTCCATTTCCGCAATCGAGATGCTAAATTTATCGCGCGATCTCTGTCGCGGTCATTCGGTTGAAATTTGTTGTGAAACCAATCTTTATTGCGTTACACGTATCGTTATGTATCATTTTTATAGAAGAAGACGTAACTGCACGATTTTGTACTTTTCTTGTAGATTCAGAAAATTCGATTACTTTTTTAAATCGAGTTTGAGTTAAATTGAGTACATTAACGCACTTTGAGCGAAAGCATAAACATTGAAGCGAAAATTAGTCTGTATAAATTGTATTATCGACATTAGGTAAAACAGAGAATTTGTCATTGTTACTTGGCGTATTGTTTAAAAAACGATATGTATGAATTAAGTTGAAAGAGGAGAAATACCTAATAACTAAAAATATTGAAAAATTGAGATTCGCTACAGAAAAATTTAATTTCTATAAGTATACACAATTGTTGCAATTATTGTTCTAAACTTATTGTTTGAAGTTGCAGATAAAAAGATGAAAATGATTTAAGAAAAGAATCCTTTATAGGCCACGGGAATATTCCCCTAAAAATATTATTATTACATATAGGTATTGTTTAACATTTGACTTATCTTTTTAAATTATTATAAATAAATATAATTTGTGTTAATTATTTTTAATAATTTAAAATCTGTCAACAAATGTTGAGGATATAAAATTATCCTCAGTTTACGATACGGACAGCACATCTGCCATTTTTGAGAAGTTGAAATTTCTCACATTGCAAATTATAAAATTACAACTCGTACTACGTCTACAACTTAATTAGCATCTTAAGCGCTCGACAGATCCGCTCAATAGCAAACGACGTGTCATAAACTTCAACATCAGATGAGAACTTGACAATAGACCACTAGACGATGTCACTAACGAGACGTTACGTTACGCATCCTTAACCAGGTACGCACAAGACGCACCATTTGCGAAACGCTCGAGACAGTTCGACAGTTACAGGATTGGACAGACACAGATTCCCACCTCGCAGTAAACGTCGACGAAAACCCACCCCTTAGACTGACACCTACAATATGAACATCAGACGCTTCGAGAATAAGAATTTGTGTTCAATACGCTCCACCTTACGTTTAAAGACTCTCATTTACGTTTAAACCAGACTTACGTTCATACAAGATACTTCAAATAAACATACAAATTACAAGCATCTTTAATCTCCCTCCACCTTGAGCGTTAATATCGTTCAAGGTTCGCGACCCCAACCGAGCAGTTGCAATTTAACTGATCACCACCTGTTGAGAGGTCGCAACAACAACAGAAAAAATTATTGCGTTAGAGGAAATCTTTATGGTTTCTTAATATAATGCGCACTTGCCAATTCTTTAACCAAATAATCAACGAAATTTTGAATCTAGTTACTTTTGAAACAAAATTTCTATTTTGCAAAAGATCCACAGATATGACTGAATAATGAAACACTCATGCAAATATATAAAGCAAAAAATTGAACACGTATGATCTAACAAACTTATACATCTATATCAATCAGGAATTAAATTTTATTTTACTACGTTCAATATATATATTAAGTTTATAAGTATTTAATAGTCTTATTTTGTTTATTGTTGCATCTACGTTCACTATGTGGTATAGAATATCATTGTTTCTTATTAGTATTAATATCATTATCATTAACGCAGTTCTCATCACTACATTATTACTTTGTTATATATCGTTATATTTAAGTATAATCGATAATCAAATTTCCTGTATAGCACACGTCGCATAACGTACAGTGACATAAACGAATGTAGTACATTGCGATCGTTTCTGTCGCGCATTTGCTATCAGAGACTTTCCTGCTATTCGGAACACGTAATTCAATTTGAACCGTGGTAATCGCGTTTGCGGGTTGATTAACGGAACCCCTCACCATTAATCGCGCTCCCAGTATATAATTACATTAGGTACCGATACCCTCGAAGGTTTCCTCTGTTCAGGCACTAATAATCGTCATGAATTTATCGAGCTCGCAATTCCAATGGCGTTTTGTTATAAGATTTAGAATTTATAGCACTAGGATATCATCTTCGACGATATTTGGTGAACGGATTGAAATCCGAACATACCCGAACATACGTAGGTACATATCACGTGTGTCGGATACCGATTACCGATGAAAAAGATCGCACGAAGTCGAGTCGTTCTTCACGTTCGATTTCTATTAACCGGCGTTTATACTTCCGGTCTTTGTTACACTTTGTCACACAATTCCTATTTATGCCTATCTTCGTCCAGAGAACGCGTAAAAAGAAACATTAAAATGGAAAAGCTGACTGACCTGTAATCCTATAAATCATCGGATGCCGTAAACAGTGTAGACTGTAGCTCGCGAGCGAGAGATGACCGAACTCTTGAAAGTGTAAGTACGTAAGAATGAGAAAGAGTAAGAACGTGTGATGTATACAATGCTGAAATGTATAAGCAGATATACTATGGTAAATAATGTGCCACGTAAATATAGCCGATGATCAGCAAGCAATCTATACATAATATATGTATAATATAAATATGAATATAAATACAAATATAAATATTCTATATAAATATTATTATAAATGTTACGAGAGATTAAGCAAATTATGAACTATTATCAGTTGACATGTCGTGCCGGTACGCTGATTCGACGATTCGAGCGACAATGTAAAAACTGTTTACGAGTGAATGGCGAATAAAATATACAATAACGAAAAGTTTTTTTTTAATAACCTACCACTTAAGTTATTATTAAATAATTATAATTAATAATTATTTCTTCTAATTTGAATCTGCCTTTGAATTTAAAAAATTACTAAAGTTATCGATAGTATTAAGCAGCAACGATTGCAAAAAGGAATTGTAAACAATTTTTTTTAACAGATCGATCTTGTTTTCTAAGTAAATAAATAAATAGTTTATACAAAAATTTAAAAAGGAATCACAGACGGAATGTGACATTGGACAAAACTTTTATGAAATTAATTATATATTAATTTTATTTAAACGTTATCTTCGTTTAGAAATCTACAAAAGAATTATAATAGCTTCTAGTAATATCTACATTGAAATAAAGTATGTATGTAGTATAATTTCCAATTATTAATAGCTGTTAATACCAAGTAAATAATATTATTTCATAGCGAATTTATCTTGTATTTTTACTTTTCTGCTAATTTCTCTTTCATTTTTTTCTAGCAAATCTCTCATTTTGTTCACATGATAATTTTATACTTCAATTACAAAAATCTGAAAAATGAATTGTTTTATATTTGTCCTACCAGATGTATGAATAATTAATTTTTTCAATGTACCCATAATATTGACAATTAAATATTAATGAAAAATAATTTCTAATTTCTTATTATCTGGGCATAACTAAACTCGTTATTATAACAATAACTTGTTATTTCCTGTGATTAAACTTTTCTCAAAATGAATGAAATGTTGTTTTCAATTTTGCACTCAGAAGACAAAACTTTACTAATTATATTAATAAAAAGTATCAAACGTTTCTAATTTTTAAGTGATAAAAGTAATTAATATGACTACTTCAATATCTTTAAAATAACTTCTCATATCAAATATCTGCATTTGCTAGTTAACATATTAGCAAGTATTGATCATGACAACTTTTCATATCCTTATAACTTTGTAAATTATTGCATTATTGAATTTCAAAAATAGAAAACGCAAAAAATTAAAAACTGCGTACATTACATCTAATTGTTACAGAAAAATTAATTAATCAGGTACACATAATTGCTTTCGTATTCTTATCTTTATTTTTGTATCCTCGTTAATAAAATATTTACAAACATACGAATTAACTTAATACAATAGAATTAAAAATAAATACAAAAGTAAATAGCATGGTAGTAAAATTGATCTCTTGAAGAAGAGATCGGTTCCTCTCCATACGCATATACATATGTATTTCCATAAATATAATTTTGTTGTTGTTTCTATTTGAAAGGATTATAAGACACAATATCTTTTTTTATCAGAATCCTAAATTTATTCAAAAGGGTAGGAATAAAGATATTCAAGCTTTACATTAACACTTGGATGTTTTGTATTTATATTAATATAACAATTTTCGTATTTAGTAGGTATGATTACACAATTTTATTTGTACGATAAAAAGATAAGTAAAGAAATAGTATGAGGAATCAATGATTACAACAATTGTTGTACGAATGACGAATACATATGTATGACCAGGTATATAAAACCAACAAATATGGTTTTTAGTAAAATGGAATATCGACAAGTGAGGGTGCATCGAAGAATGTGAACGTTAGAAATGTTGTTACATCTGGTGCGAAACAATTAAGATTCAGTTTTCAGTGCTTTCATTATGATCAACTATAGGTACAAAAAAACATTCCATGAAAGCTCTAAAACAATAAATATTTTACTGTTCGATCGTGTTACATACCCAATAAGCTTTCACGGAACATTCTTGACCTCGTATTTTATTTATGTGGTAATGTGCATACATTGTCACGATTTACAACTTCCGGTTTACGATTTCTCTAACCTATCGTCAAAAATTAATCTAATTAAACAATATAAAATACAGTTATGTAACATCTCGTATTGCAATTTAAAAGAAAAAAATGTAACAACTTCTTATATTATAATAAATATGGTTCATGCAGTGGTATCCTTGGAGACTAGGAACATCTCCACGAGTTTAATCAGATTTTCGATTCCTTCTAGATAATTTAGATCAAGAGCATTTTGATCCTCCGCTGGGAAGACGTGCGTGAAATCGATCATGTTAATTCTAACCCAGTTCTGTTTCTCTTTCATCGAACTGGTAAGTTCATTCAGCAAATCATCGTAATCTTCTTTCATTCTTCTAATGTCGTCGTCGAAGTTGTTGACGTACGAATGTGTACGGCAGAGTCGATCCACTTTAAAGTCCGGGCTACACGATCCACTTCTATTCAAAGTCTTTTCTTTGCTCGAAGAATCATTCTCGCCACTCAAGCTGATACTCCTCTTAATAAAATGTGCCTTCTCCATCGTCCGATTCCTGTTGCTTTCGATACTTGAAACTGAATTACTCGTCGCGTCATTCGTGTGTTTGAACACATTCGATGTGGTTGCATAATTACTTGTGGAGGAAAATGGCGTGGATACGTGGCTAGGTAATTTATTGACGTTCGTGTTATTTAGGCGGAGATAATGCCGCAACCTTTTTGCATCATATGCCACCAATAAGGAACTAGAATAAAAGCGGAACAACCGCTGCATACGAAAGAATAGTAAGATCTTCCACAAGAAAGAGAGCAGCATCACAATCAATTGACGACAGGGCGGTCTTTCTGGACTTATATTCAGGAAGATTTTCAGCGCTGCGCAGGAAAGAAAAGGCACCATTTGGAATAGTTTGAATAAAAAAAGTAAATTGTTTAAAGTGTTCTGGAAACGGCTTCCAGCGTTTCGTTACAATCGTTCCTCATATGATCCAATAGTGATATGTATACCACTTATACAACTATACGTACGTGACTAATGAAACATTAAAAGACATTTGAATTATAACAGCTAGTGATAGCTCGTAAATTCATAACGCTGTGTATAATTCCCTATAAAATAATTGAAGTTAATGATATACCTTCCACGACACCATTAGCATCAAGAGTCTTGCCATAATGTTTGCCAAACTGTTTTAATTTCCCGGAAGAAACGCAATATACTTGAAAGCCGGTTATACAGAATCCATAAATGCGTTTAGATTCGGCGTACTTTAACTCTTCCGTTGCTTTTTTCTCTGGCGTGGCTAAAGGATCCCACGTTCGTCTACCTATTTTTATATCCATCACGCACGGTTCCGCCATACCATCAGTAATATCTTTCAGCGTAAGGAATGTTACTCCTAATATTTTACGAAAACGATTAATCATATTGTGTTAAACTGTACGAAACCGAGATTTTTCAGCAATTAATTGTAGGTACAGAATCTTGGGGTAAATTCTTTAATAATTATTAATACATGCATGGTAAATAAATAACATACTAAGCATCGAATATATATCAATGTAACCACAACTCATCTTCTATTTTACGCAAAATTGTCCATAAGAAGCAAAAGATCTATTTATTTTCTTTACTGTTAAAGATAAAAAGAAATTATTCGAAAAAACATCCAATGACTTGTTATCGTAAATTAAGTAAAATCCTCTTTTAGAATTAATTAGAACCACTAACAGCTTTACAAAGAAACAATAGATATGTATTTTCCTAATTCTACAGTATTTTATAACAACCATAGATAATAACATCTATGTTTTTCAAATAAAAGATATGACAACACCGAATGTAATAAAATATTCATGTATTCTCATAAAATAACAGTGACAGTGACTGTAATAAAAAAAAAAAAGAACATTCGGAAAAAGATCCTCTTATTTGCATTATCAAATTACATAACTTTTCTCTCGAATATTTTATCGAATTTAACTGCAAAAAAAATAAATACATATTTTGTTTTAAAAAATATGGTTGTATAATATCGCCTATTTTATATTAATTTACTTAAAGTGACTTTTAAATACAATTGTGACAATGAAAAACATATGGAGAACGAAATTAAGGGAATAAGAAGAAATGTAAGAAACAAATTAAAAATTCGATATTTTTGATATCTTACGTCTGCCAAAAATTTGTAACTCTGTTGTGCCATAATATCGTGGAACATAATTCTTCAATTGTAACATAACAGGGTCTTGAGATTTTTGTAAGTTTTCATAGAACGAAATTTCTCTTTTCCCAAGTAACGGTTTAACAACAGGTTTAAACACACAGCCGTCCGACCTACGTAACATGCCTACAACATTTATTAATCTTTTATAACATCATTGGTTACATAATAAAAATTAAATAATTTTTGTTTCCTATTTCATAAATAAAAATAACAAAGTACCATGTAAATATAGATTCACAAATACTTAATGAGAAATTTACAATAATGTATTAAATAAATAGCAATAAGTATGAAATAAATATCACGTATGAACTTGTCGTTCATGAATTTCAGTTGAAAGTATTTATGCAACTCGCTCGTTGGAACTCTTTTCACAACCGTTATCAACGAAACTCATAACACAATATTCCGCTAGATTACATATATTAAGAAAAATGATTATTCAATATTTACTTTTTTAGGTAGCACAACTGTATATGTTATCGTGAAAAATTCTCACGATTTAACTTTCACTTGTATAGAGTTTATATCAAATAAATATGAAATTCACAACAAAATAATAAAAATTATTTTCATCAAACCTAAGTTATAACAACAAATTATTATTTGTCTCATTTTGTCAAAATCACGATTAAGCTCCCTTGAACCTATATGTACATCTATATAATATTTTCCTATATTTTTACATGTAAGAGACATTATATAGGTATATAGTGCAATTTTATGGTTGAATTCTCAAAATGAAGGAGAAGTGATACAATTTATGGAAAAAATATCTTTATTGCCAGATTAAACAGTTCAAACGAACTCAAAGTCGCATCAAATCATATTTCTAGTGCGAAGAAGATGTTTATTAAAATAAAA
Source organism: Bombus vancouverensis nearcticus (assembly GCF_051014615.1). NCBI lineage: Eukaryota > Metazoa > Arthropoda > Insecta > Hymenoptera > Apidae > Bombus > Bombus vancouverensis. The sequence continues at coordinate 8,259,564 of NC_134913.1, read as the reverse complement.
CGAATGAGAAACGCATAATTCTCATACAAGAAATGCAAATCATTCTTTTCAAAATCCGACAGTAAAAGACTGCGTGATACCACCACCAAGAGGGTTATCTCTAAATCATCGACACAATTTCACTGATACCGAGTTCGCCGACAATATCTATTTGCCGATATATTGAAATCACCAACTATCACTTCACTGACATTGTTTTTTACCGGTAATTATTATTCGTACCATCATATGTTATCGTTGATTATGCACCTTTATCTACATTCGCTCCTGTTTCTTATGATTGGCAGAACTGAGTTCTTATGACTTTCCGTAGAAGAGATGATTCACAAATAGTAGTGAATTAAAAAAGTGGACGGAGGATGGAATCCCTCCCCCTGGATCAACATTCTGAAAGGATTTAAGCTAATCCAAATCTAATTTTATTTTAAACAGAAATGAACGTAAGTGAAGGTAGTTATTTCCTCCTCCGCCCACGCATTTGATTTACTACATATATCCTCCATTAAAACCTTCTCAACACGATTCGGGGTAATGACCTTGGCAGCGTATTAAAAAATTACAGAAATCGAAGGTTACCAAGTTTTTATAAATATTTATCTATATAACTTGTATCATTTTCCTTTCCCCTTCATCTTTTTTATGCGCGAAAATGAATATTTAGATATAAATACATAATTAATGATAACATATATATGCGGACAATGTAATATTCGATAACAATGAACTGCCAGCAAGAGTGGATGTCAATAAAGTGACTGTCGATGAGGTGATTGTCGATGACTTCAGCGTGTCAACAAATAAACATTATCGGTGAACTTGGTATCGGTGTCAGCTTCTTAGACTTAAACGTAATCCCTACTAAGGAGACTACGCAGATCGCATCTATTGGACAAATGCCCAATACCCCTGCTGGAACACTAGTGAAAGTGAGAGGTACAAATACGAACGAATGTAGAAAGAATAAGTAGAACAAAATAAATGGATCGACTGAATGTTAGTAAGATAAGTATAAATCGTGTAAAAAGTCTACAAATAGTAAAATTGGTGCATGAATAAGGGAGATTTATAAAGAAAAACATTATTTCTTTGGGAAGGTAAGAACCAAGACGCATTTGAAGTTGCTACTTTCCTTTATCAAATAACTAAGTATCGAGACGATTCAATAAATCTGTTTTCTCCGCATTTCATCTTCCGCGGCATTTAATTCGATCAGATGCTTACCAATAGTCTGTCGTTCGATATCTAACGACGGATGTCCGGCTACCTGAGATTCCAACGGGCTTATTCCAGCAGGAAGTCCATAGTTGGATGGAATTTCAGCTAAGTCCGTGTTCGAAAGCTTATCAAGATGGCATAAACTTTTATCGGTCTGAGAGTCTAATGTCATCGTGTTATTGCAATGAGTGGTACACAGTAATTACTTCTGCAATTAAAGGGTTGCACGATTTGCAAAGGTCTTATCTTCGCTGCAAAATCCACCTTAGCCACCAGTAGTTAGTCATCGAAGCTTATTCTAATTATCTTCAGCTGTCTTACTTCCGTCTATAAATACAAATTTCAGTTGATGAGGAAGTTCAACAGACCAGTTACTTAGGTATAATTATATGTTCTTATAGATTGCAATACTATTAAACTGATTGAATGATTTTTAAAAGTCAAACGTTTTTACGCTTCAACATAATATTTTGCAATACGTTATATTATTCGTTGTTCAAATAAAAGAAAACGCGAATAAAATTCGTATTTTCCTCATAAAAATGTGAAACTTTTCTATATGATTTACAGTTATAAATTAAGCATACAAGTCTGCAAAAATAACTCTTAAAAAATGATATCAAAATTTCATTTACATTTTACATTTATTTTCATTTACATTTTTGATATCAAATTTTAATATTAGCGTTCATGATTTAACATAATTAATATCAAAGTTCCTAAAGAATAAAAATAAATTATTACATAAAAATTACGCATGTACATACATTGTTTAAAAGAATTTCCATGTCTCGTATTTTTCATTTGACAAAACGGAAATTCTATCGTGCTACAATATCGATATTTTCATTCTTAAAATAGATGTTACCTTCGATTATTCTTTCTCACTCGAAAATCCACAATTTAAAATTTTTGATTAAGCGTATCACAGGTAAATTCACATCACACTGAATAATATATAAGGTGCAGTCTCTCGATGCTCTTTCAAATGATCGAAAACCAAAATAAGTTAGAACAAACATTTCGCGCGACGCTTAAAACATCATATTAAGATACTCATCTAGATCGGTAGAGGGCAGAATGTGTTTGCGAAAACTGAATGTTTTAAATTCGCGCTTTTACCAACAAATCGTGATATTCGTTCGTCTTTTGAAACTGCAATATTAGCAAAAACAGTATTTATAAAATTAAATTAAATTCCAACAATTTTCTATCTGATTAACTACTTCTACAAGGTATGAACACGTACATTCATTAATTAATACGAGGAAACTTGTAACATTTTAGGAATCGACATTTTGAGCATTCGAAAGAATCATAAAATACAACTCATATAAAGCATACGTACATTTATTGGAAATAACAGGAGAATAATTTATTAGCCACTCTTCTTTTACAATTGTTATATCTATGACATTTTACATGCCTATGTATTATTATAACCTATACAATAACCGTCCACAACACTATAGTATGCTCGAATACGTAACACTTTCACATAGACAATTTCGTTCGAATCCGTCCGTATATTAGGCGGAACAAAGATTACATTCACGAATTTAAACTTCACATAATTATAAACGATTACATGTCCTACCACTAGACGTTTTTCTACTTTTCTATTGCTGCCTCTTTCGTCACAATACAAAGATTCTTCTAGATTCCACCAGAGGGCCATTGTTTTTATAAAATGAAAATCGTTCCCGCCTTGTTCTCAGAGATTTATATTAGTCAGTTAATACGTTAGCTGAAACTACGTTTCAACAGCTCATTTTACACGTGTTTTTCATTTCGCTCTTTCCTTTGACTATATTATAATCCAAATAATTTGTGAGGTTAATATTTACGTGATATTATAATACAGACGTGCAATATTACTGTTTATAATCCTTTAAAACGTAAGTAATATTGTAAACAATAAACAAAGTACAAAGCAATCAGTATGTATACAGTGTTTTTTAATAATGCATAAAAAACTATAAACATATCTTCTATGTGACAATACATACTATTAAGATAAGTTTTAAAACAATCGATAACGGTAGTTTCTTGAAATAATAAATAATGTTTTACATAATGTTGTATATGTAATACAATTTTAGTACATGAAAAAACACAAATTCCTCATAATTATATATCAATAAATATATTTACAATTACTATTATTATATGAAATTACTATATATTTATAACTTATTAAAAATTTTTAATTTATTATATTAGTTTATTGCATCATAAAAGGAGAAAAGAGTACCAAATATTAATATAAAAATACACAATTTTATTGAATACTTTTTTCTTACATATATTAGTCTTATTACGTTTACAATAAGAAAAATATGTTTTATTTATAATATTGAACTATAAGCTTCATGATAACCACATACTTATTAAGCTGTCCATTTTAAACATCTTGTGTCAAGATGAGTACCTAGACACTTCATACTGCAATATCTAGCTCCACAAGGAATACAAGTATAATTACTAGGGAAACCACAAACTGCACAAAATTGTCGTTCTGGAAATCGGGATGGTTGTGCTTGAGCAGATGCATAATTAGGTGGATTTGGATTAATATTTAGATCTTCTTCCACTAACTGAGCAAAAGTTTTACGAAATCGTTGTTTATAATACTCCGCTGATCTGGTCTTTTTTCTTCTACCACCTCTATTATCTAGAGTCTCTTGAAACTTTGGAACTTTCTTGCTCATTACTGAAACAATTATAGTATTTGTAAAATGTTATAAATTGTTACGCCCACAATGCTATAAAAAAATTATATTTTAATTGTTAAACAAATAGAATTGTGCAATGTATTTACATACCCAAATCCGCATGCGGATCATCATGAAAATTATCTTGCTCCAAAGCCTCCAATGCTTTCTTCTGTCTACGTTTACGAGCAGCTTCATCAAGCACTCTCTTTTGATATGCATCTTTTATTCTACCAGATTCTCGAGCAGCCATATTTGATTAATTTATAGTAATTCACAATCTTTTAATCTATTTTATAATAGGTTATAAATAAGACATTCTTTGATAGTTCTTATATTCCTTTCTCAGCTAGAGGAAATGATATTTGATCCATAAGGTCATCCACTTTTGCTTGTAAGGTGTCTAAAATATCGGCAGAGATAAATAAATGCCTCTCATCTAAATCTTGAATAATAAATTTTCGTCCTAAAGCAAATGTCTCATCTAAATGTAAAAGAAATTGCTTCATAGCTGCATCGCTATAAACATAATAAATAATTTCCATTAAAATTTATTACTTTATTACAGTCACTTAAATAAAATGTCTAAACGAAAAGGAGTTTCTTTCGAAGAAAAACGTATAAGACTGCTTCAACTGTTTTATGAAAGAAAAGAATTTTTTACTTTAAAAGAATTAGAAAAAATCGCAGCTAAAGAAAAAGGGATTGTTTCACAGGCAGTAAAAGATGTACTTCAAACACTAGTAGATGATGGATTAGTAAGATCAGAAAAGATTGGTACTTCTGTATATTTTTGGAATTTTCCAGGGTAGGAACAAAGTATATAATTCTGTTTTATATAAAAATAATATTACATTAAAAGTAATAATAAATAAATATGTTGTGCAGAGAAAATCTTACTAGGATAGAACAAAGAATCTCTGAAGCATCAAAAAACATAGTAGAAGCAGAATTTAAACTTCAAAAACTGAAAGATACTTGCGAAAAAGAAAAGGTAATATTGTTACAGGAAATTAGTTGATATATAATTACAAAACTTAGGTTATGTTTTTTTCTATATATTTATTGGTATAAAATGTATAGATAGGAAAAGAAGATACAGAGGAAAGACAAATTTTATTACGTGAATTAGAAGAATTAAAAGCCAAAGAGAATCAATTAAATAAACAAATTGCTAAATTCAGTGATGCTGATCCAGAAGTTATAGCTAAACTTGGAGAAAAAGTACAGGTATAAGAGTATTAAAAGGTTTAAATTTACATTAAATTAATACAAATTTTCTTATCTTTTAGAAATATAAAGAAGTTACAAATATATGGACAGATAACATTTTTGCTATTCAAAGTTGGTGTAAAAACAAATTTGACATATCTGTAGAATGTCTCAATAAACAATTCAATATTCCTGATGACTTAGATTACAAAGAATAAAGACATTTGAAATTTAAACCAATTTTTATTTTTTATACATACCATTCAACTAAAATCCCTTTCGTAACATTTACCATGACTTTTTCTTTTTTGTCTTCCACAAAAATGATCAGATATCTAGATTTTTCATAATTGCCTTACGTCTGCACGCATGTGTAGTACAAAGTACTATTATAAATTGTAAGCATAGATATAAACTTATAGGTATAACTACAAGTCATTGAGTATATTCATCTCCAAGTATTAGATGAGAAAATCAGTATGATTCAAATTATTTCGTTTAGTACATGACAAGCGTCAACAGAGGCGTTGATAACGAAATTTTATATAACCTAATATAAATATATTTTATTTATAAATTAACAATATTTTCATATTACATATTATCATATTACATATACGTAAATGAAGAAAACGGGATTATAATAAATTCATAATAGTACTTTTTCTATATTATTCAGTAAAATTATAATATCATATAAAGCAATATATTTTATTTATATTCATTACCAAATACAGTAATATATTATTTATAAGTATTTAAAATTCAGTATTTATTTATGTTCATTCCAATAAGAAAAAGAATTTATGGAGCAAGTTTAAATGTTGCACAAAATGTTTTACCAATCATAGCAAGAATTTTAATAATATTTTACCTGAGCGCCCTCTGGTAGAACATTTCGAATGTCCATGAACTATTGCATCAGCCATTAAAATACCCCGAATTGAAGCCCAGAGGAAATCAGTAGTTATACATACATTGATCAAAGCGTCTATTCACGGTCAGACCTCAGACGCTTGTGAAATCTTGTTCGCGTGAGTGTTAGTCACTTAAAGTAAGTTCGATTCTCATTTTTTTTTTAAGTGTTCAAAAGTATTATCGAATATAATTATTATTTTTATTAATATTTTTCATAGAAATTATTAAGAAATTGTATAAGTTGCTAAATAACTTAAACAACAATTTTATGTGCATGGCGTTTACAACACGTGTAATTGAATCCTTGAAATCCCATAGCTATCGAAATCGTGAAATTTTTGTTCTATTATAGCAATAATTTTCGGTTGTTTTAATCAAGTATAAAATTAATGTTACGTAACGCGGTTATTACCGAGCTGCTACTCTATTATTGCATTTCCATTAATAAAAAATTCTAAATCTTGTAATATAATTTAGTCTTCTTATCACAAATAACTAATGTTCGCAAGAATATAAAAGAATTAGGGTTTATAAATTATATTATAAGCTATTGAGAAGTAAATGTGTACTTATATCATTCTCTTATAAAACTTCGTTTTATAAATTTCCGTGAGATTTAAGTTAAGTTAAAATTAGTGCTAATTTCGTCAGTATAAAAATGTACTTAGGCATTCAGTATCGCAAAACTAGAACGCGAAGTGCAATTTCATGAAGAATTTCATTAATCGTAAGAGTGTTAATTTATAAAATTCTTACTCCGATTAGATTAGATTGAATTCTGGGCGATGCTGCACCCAGGCATATACCCATATATAAATGTAACTTATTTGACCTTTAGACAAACTACTTACGTCAATGTCACAATGTCATTTTTTTTTAAATCGAATGTTCTTATAATCTATGTAAAATATTATATTTTATTGTTATCTTATGCATTTTAAAGTGAATTTTATTATCTATGTAACAATATTCAATTATCACGTTCTTTCTTATCATTTTGAGAATGACACGTGCTGAATAGAAAATGTAACGTAACGTTTTGACTCTTGACAGAAATGTCTTTTAATATCTTTTTTCAATGCAGCAGAAAAATGTTACGTCTTTCTATTTGATGATTAAATTTTTAATATGTAAATTATATACAAATTTCTCATGTAAGAATATTATGAAATCTAAGACTTGTTCACATGCTTCGTACTTACGTAACGAACAAGAAACGAATCGAAAGTCAAAGTTATTAAAAATTTACCTTCTATGCATAGTAGATTGACAAAAGTGTTGGTATGTGTATGTTATCGATATCTTAAAAAATTATATTTTAACAATTTTGCCCAGATTATAAAGCTATGGGTGTTCCTGCTGGTGATCCAGAGAAAGGCAAAAAGGTAAAAATTAAAAATATAAAATTTTAATGATTGTTTGATTTGTTATTCAATTTGAAACACGTTAAAAATTTTCGTTAGTTGAAATTTATGTCGAAAAATGCACACATAATTTAATCTCTTATGACGTATGGAAACGTTGATACGTATACACGTGACTACACGTCACGATAATTTTGACTTCATCGGTAATATGGATTTAACATTTTATTACATTAAATAATTATGCAATTTTTGTTCACATCTAAAATAAAATTTTTATCAAATTGTTAATAGTTATTGAATATATATATATATATCTGTAAAAGTAATCTTTTTTGTTAGCTTTTTGTACAAAAATGTGCACAATGCCATACAATTGAAGCTGGTGGTAAACACAAAGTAGGACCTAATCTTCATGGAGTAATGGGTAGGAAAACTGGCCAAGCTCCTGGTTACAGTTACACGGATGCAAACAAATCTAAAGGTATACCTTTTATTAAAATGTTTTTAATACAATACTAAATGTTTGAAAAAAGCTCAAATTGTATACATACTATTGTAGGTATCACTTGGAATAAGGACACTTTATTCGAATATCTTGAGAATCCAAAGAAGTACATTCCTGGTACAAAAATGGTGTTCGCTGGTTTGAAAAAACCACAAGAACGTGCTGATCTAATTGCATATATTGAACAAGCATCTAAGTAAGCTTGATACCTAGGAAAAAAGTGATAAAGCACGCTAGACGTGTTTGGCGGGTTTAGAGGAATTTAGTACTAATATCATCTCAAACCTCATAAACATCCCGCTACATTTCACTCAACTCATTCATTTATTTTCTCCATCTGGTACTTGAACGTTTACAAAGTCTGAATAGTGACAAATTATTGTTGTTAATTATAAGTAGGTGTATCATGCATGTAACTTATGTACATTGACAGGAGTTGGATTAGATCTGACTCTGCTTCATCGCTAAAGATATTTTGGTGCTCTCTCACGGTGGTTGAGCCATCTGTAGATTGTGCACTATTATTTATTTGTGATTGTACACTGTTGAAATCGTTCTATGAACTATTGAACTGTAATGCAAGAATATGAAAATACAGATTCAACAATGAATTTGTAATGTTCATTTTTGCTATATTAACAAACAATAAGTATATCAATGTCAAAAATATGGTAAAGTACAAAATAGCACTGAAGTGATACGCCCTGCCAATAATTTGAATCTAAATTTATTTGATATTAAAAGAATTGTATTAATTACACAAAGGAGGAGCAAATAGTATCTATAGTAAAATATTAAGAACCCTGTTCAAAACAAATGAATGGAAGTAAAATAAATTAAATAATTACAAACATTTAATTGTAATATTTTAAACACTAAAATCCACTCTAAAAGTATTAATCTAGATTAGTCTTTGTATTTGATAAGAACGAGGAAGGATGCGGTTAAAAACGCCAGGAAATACCTTATTCGAGACTTTGTACAGTCTTCCAGTAAGAACAACTGCATTTCAATTCGACAAGTCGTGAAATTACGTTCCTTCCACTAATTTTGAAGTTATAATGGAAAATAATTCCGATTGTTGCAAAGAACAAAAGGTATTGAGTGATACTAATCATCGTATAGTGAAAAACAAAGAAAATTCATTAAGGCTTAAATTAGTTCGTGTATTTAGTTCTGGAACTTTAAAGAGTCCAAAAAGTCCATTAAGTATTTCGAGCTCTCAATGTTCGAGTCCTAGTTACGATAGTCCGCGTATGAAAGCGAGATATTCGTGGAATTTATCCTCACTTAGTAAAGAGTATTCTACGTTACGTGCATTCGAAAATGATACATCTTCAAGATCAGCTATAAATACTAGTTCTACAAATTCGCCAACTAGTTCATCCTCGCCGCATTCTCCTTATTCAACGTGGTATATCAACGAAAGGTAAGTTCCTTATAAATTGACGAGTATAAATAATGTTAAAGACAATCGAACTGATTTAAACGTTAATTCAAATATAAATAAGCAAAAATATTATTTATTTAAAGATTGCTTTTATTAAAAGCTTTCTATTCTCAGCATGAATATTTATAAGTAAGGACACATGTATATAGTTTTGACAGATATATATATATTTTATATATCATGATATAGATGATGTTTTAGTAACATTCAATGTTAGTTTTTTTATCTCAATAAAAGAACACATTGCTATGATCGCAATAGTGTTTTCAAATATTATTTAGAGAAGAATCGTGTGTCAGCAATGTCTTATCAAATCAAGAAACTAACGTACGTAAATGCAAATGTTTACACAATCTTAATTTTAGTATCAGATAAGTGAATGAAAATTAAATAGCCTTCGATGAATTATTAGACAAAGAAATCTATGTGAACATGAAGCGTAAAAATGGGAAAAAGTAAATAGGTGCTTTGAAGGTACGTTGAAAGTTGAAACGAACAGACATCGGTAGCAAAATGCGAATGGGTCGATGCAGCGCCGGCGCTGCAGAAGATAACCAAGAAGACGAATATCCCCACCAATCCTCTTCATCGTCAAAACGATCGCGTCGACGTGTACCCTCTTTTCCATCCAGTGTGCAAGATAGAGTGAGAGGAAAAGAGTCTCTCTACTTCTCTATCTCTTGTTCTCTTTCCTCCTCGCTCCTCGTCTCTGTTTCTTGTCGTACGAATGCACCTCGTTGTGCTCCGCAGAACACTACACGAAGCGCCTCGAACCAGTGTAGAACGGTTTGCAGTAAAGTAGGGCCGTTGTCGCGTTTACCTCCTCGCGGGGAATTAGGAATTGAATAAAATACAGGTATGTATTAAACTCATACTGATTGCGCCTTCAATCGTAGCCTGTTTATGCAGTCGATTATTTTTTTCGAATATGATACTTCACAATTGCAATTCTTTGTATATGTTGTATTTTATAATGTTAAAATATATAATGATAATAGTGACAATTAAATTGCCGCGCTTTTGTATAGCATAGAATATACAAAGTCATTTCCTAAAAATTATCATGCAAAGTGATCGCGCGCGCGTATCGCAAAGCACATACAAACATGGATCATTGAAAACCTTGCTTGGACTCTTCCAAATATGCAAGCATTGTAGAAAAATCGCGAAACGTATTTTTTCATGGCTTTAAAAATCCGTAGTTTCGTTTTCAGGTTTTACCTATTTATTCATGCATTATCAAAACACTAGTGCCGTAACTATTGTGTGAGTTATTCTTAGAGTTATTCATGAACGATTTATTCATTAACTATTTATTCATCCATGTAACGGTTTCTTTCAAGTGCCGCGATGAAAACCTATTGTAATTTGTAATTTATCCGTTTCATAAATACAAACCATCTATTTATGGTCAAAACTATATTTTCCACATACTATTGTTAACAGAAATTTCAATGTACGTACGTGCACGAATGTTATTATTCAGAATAATGCTATATATTACACGTATCCTGATTCAAAATTATTTTATTATTTGAAGCTAAACATATTTTATTTTTTCATATAGTATTTGTTTGTTTATCTAAGAAATTATTTTCAATCACTTTGCAAGCAATTTTGATTTGAAATAAATTTTAATATAACGTTTGCGAGAACTCTATGTGATGTTCGGAAAACTGCGATCACAGAGCAAAACGCATTTTATACTTTCAGTCTTTCGAGTGTCTGAGAATGGCCTCGAGCAAAGAGTATGATTTAGGACGTAGTGTTTCCTAAAGTATGTAGGTACACATACGTACACAGTAGAACAAGAAGTACATACACGTTCATTTACACACACGAGTGTTCGTAACTATACCTATTTGTAGCCTGCATCATCGGACAAAAAGTAGGTCTAGGGAATCAGCTGACCGAAAGAGGCGCGTGCGCTTCACTAAAAGCAGAACACATTTGAAACGCCCACTATACACCTACTCCTGGAATCCCAGAAAAAAAGAGTTCTCGAAACGCGGATACTGATAAACCTACAAAAACTTTCGTTTAATCAATCTCTGACTACATGTACATGTACGTCCACATAAGACATAAGTGATATTTTATATTTAGAAATATAGGGCATGCATATTTGATTCACATAGTAGTTCATATATATGTATATCACACTAGCAACACGAATCAACTATAAAAGTATTATATGTACTCCCTCTCTCAACATAAAAAGGTGTAATAAAACAGAATAATTTATCATATAATAGATAAAAGTTTGAGTTCAAAAATAGAATTTTATTATACTCAAAGCAATTGTATCTTCATACTTTGTTCTCTAATTCTATTTTCTGTTTCTTCATTTATAGAAAAGAAATTTTTAATTTCAACGTAATCCACGTATTCTTTAGCTGTCATATCAGCGCACATTGCAATGACACGTAACGGATCTTTGGCCATGGCCGAGTGAGAGTTTAGCGCAAATAAACATAGTCAAGGCTGACATTTGCGTAAAAAGCCGTGAAATTTTGAAACTGTATTTCATCCATCCCGCATCCACTTTATGATGTAAAATAAATACATCTAATAATGAGAAGAATGGTTTCGTTTTCATATATGCAGCTCATTCGTACCACCGCCACGCTCTCTCTGTTGCATAAAACGACTTTCTTAAACAAAAGAAGATTTGCTAGTGAAAGGAATTTCATTATTAGTCGTGAGAAAAAAAGTAGTGCAGTGACATACGGGAAAATCTCATTACTTAACCATCTACTATAGTTAACTTATATTCTGCGATCATAAAATCGTTAGTCTATTTTCAAGCTCGGTGCCTTCTATTTTATTATACTGTATACGAATTAGCTTCAAAAATAAACTAATTTATAGACATTCTTTTCATTTGACATACCAAATTTTTCTTTTTTTATAGCGTCATTAAGAAATAATGGTATATAATTTTAATAAATAACTATTTATTTAAATTTATTTTATCAAATTATGTCAAAATTGGAGGTGGTACATGCTTGGATTGTTTTTAAACAATGTAACAAATCTTATAAAATATAACTGAATGTTATATTATCAAACAAGCTGCGAACATCATAGACGCACGCGAGATCTGATCAATTAACTCTCAAAGATAATAAACACGCAATGAAAGCAAGTCGCGGATAAATTACAATAATTAGCACACGTAGCGTAGCTCTTTGAAACTGTGACGGGTGAAACGCTTCCTTCCTTCAATGCTTCCGCGTATATAGAATTTTTGCATGAAACGCGCGCGTGATTCCCATAGTTACATCATTATGGTCGAATTAGGTGGGAAACCTTGAGAAAATACAATGCTGATTAATTGTTCCAATGATGATACAGTGATGAAGTACTCGCCGCAACAGCAGCAGCAAAAGGAAAGGAAGTCGGAGAGCGACATTTGCTCGATCGACGCGGCGACACCGAATCGAGGAGCGCGGTGTCACTCGACATCGACGGAGTGCAAAAATTTGTCAAGCTCGTCGACGAGGAGCGCGATCTGTCGTTCGCCGTCGACGGGGATGTTCGCCTGGATGCGTGTATTCCGCCTCGCCTCGATGCTTCACCAGATCGGCTGCTAGAGCCGAGTATATGGAAAGCGAGCACCTCTTGCCGCAACTCATAGATGTATTTAACGAATTAAAAATTTTAAAAGACCGTGTACACGTGTGTATGTATGTGTGTGAGCGCGTGCGTGTCAAGTGTCCATAAGAGCGCATAGCCTGCGCCTACACTTATGCAACCAGGCTCGTTTGCGTATCTGCACGCATGGTCACACGTGTACAGGTGCATTCGGCGACCCTTTCCTCTTGGTCGTGAATTACCTATCCATAGGGTGATCGGTTCGTAACGTAGGGACGGCCGACGTTAGCTCAACTATAGTGCGTTACGCAATAACAGCCACGTTAACAGCCACGGGCGTCGTACTGGTTACGTTACGCCTACTTATGTAGAGACGAAATTACATATACGCGCGTTCTCACGTATACGCGCATAGCGGTAAACGTTTTTGTAAGTGCGTATACACGCGTGTGCATCGTTGCACATAGAGCGCAGTCCCGGGTTCCAGTTAATCAATTGGTCATTTGCGAACCATCAATTAGCGCGTAAGCTTCGAAATCGGAGGTAATTTGTCGCAACACGTCGCTGGTGATCCATTCCAGATATATCCTCTCAACGTTCTCTTCTCCCCCTTCTTCAGTTCACTTACCTTTGGAGTTACGGGTTACATGTGCACGCGTGTACGAATACCTGCCATAGTAAATACGGTTTTTTAGCTTGTACGTGAATAGTGATAAGGATATAACGTGGTGCTATGTTCAAAACATTCCTTCATTGTCAAACTGTCTTTTGTTACTTTATTTTAACTTGTCTGTTTCTTCCTCTGTTTTTACCCCTTTCTCTCTCCATTTCCCTGTCTATATCTCTATTCTTACAGTATCGATTTTTTTGCGGATAAGGACAATCTAACACCGGTGAATATTAACTATTTTTGTACGAACATAAATAATCGTACTGTCTCCTATGTTTTCGTTATGGATTAGTTCGATCTGAAATTTATTAAATTTCATTCTATCTGAAGAACTGAAAAGCATATTGAAATTGGTATAACATTATATTTTACATTTATTTCTTAAAAATTACTCCTATTGAAGCATATAATATCGCGCGCGCTTCAGGTATCTACGATCACTAATTTACATCCGATTTCATCCCCTCCTCGATTTATTCTTATGCAATTGTTAAGAAAATCTGTCAATGTTGTTAATATCGATCGATATATTTTATGACTACGCAAATCGACAAATAAATTCAATATTTGCTTTAACGCGCGATTCACTATTTTATGCGCCAATCCTACAGACATCCCAGGAAAAAATCTTCGTTACTGCGAAACTGTGGTGGAACTGCGACCAGAACTTTTAGAAGTACGTTTATCTTTGAATAATAAAACGTTGTTCTGTCAAAAGATAGTGTTTATTGATTTATATCCAGCCAATAAAGCACAGAACTCGTTTGCACTATGCAACTAGTATAGAATACTAGTTTTTATAGCGAACTTTCGTTTCTATCCTTGGAAAACTCTGTAGTTGCTTTTCAAGTTTGACGAAATAGAATCTTTTTTCTTTAACCACCTACGCAATACTATGCGTAGTTCAAGTTAAGTCACTGAAAGAAGTGTAATTGATTAACAACTACGAACCATTTGTGGAGCATACGGAGGCAGAGAAATAATAAACGAAAGTGAGTCACACTTATAGGTTAAGAATAGATATGATTCTTTACAAGGTGTGTGATATATCAAGTACAAAACAATAGACTGCTAAGTATTTATTAATTTTTAATGAAACCCATTAGAGAGCTATTAAGGACCTCAATTAAAAATTATAATTTAACATATGTACATATATATATAACTTCCACGCGATTATGAGCCACTGAGGTCATCAATTCGTGCATGACAATGATTGAAGTTTGTAAGTCTATATGTATACGTACGTCAATGATCTCATATTGTTAACTCTCTGTTCTCAAGGACCATTTTCTTTATGTAACACATTTTAAATGAAGGTCTCTTCTTTCTTCCTAATATATAAGTTATTACACAACCAGTGATTATTAAATATAGTTTATTCTAAACTTCTTATACGTAATTAATTTGATAATTAAAATGGTTTAATTCTATTACAGAAAAAACATATTATAGTTGCTCATGTTATACTATGAATGACATTTAAGTTTATGAATATTTACCTTAAAAATAACATTGATTACGAAAGTTTGGAAGGTTTCAAGTTTCAACTTGAAGCGGATTAAGAAAAATAACATACTTCTCTTGATCAATTTATATAGATGTAACATATAGCATAGACATTGATTTTATTTTTATTTTCAAAGATAACTAACACAAAATAATGAGTTATTTTTTAAATTAAACTCAAGTAAAATCCAACATGATTGATGTATCGTGGTATATTTTTACGAATGATAATAAAAAGTATACGTTTGAAAAAAAAAGAAATATACCAGTGAGTACTTAAATTGAACTCAAAAGTGAATACTAAAATTAAATTTACACCTACTATAAGTATTAATTATTTAATATAGACGAAGGTAAGAGTGTCATAACATTTCCGTGATGGTTATATATATTTTTTAAATTATATATTTCGTATAAAAACCTTGAAATATTGGAACTTTGTGGAAATAAAAGCAATTAGTATAAATATTTTTTAGTATCTCATCTTAAAACAATTTTTACAACAAGAAGGGGAAATTCAAATTACTATCTTAATGTGGATCAATACTATTATTTTTGACATTTTATTCTTTATTTTAAAATTAATTCCTTTCGCTTTTGAAATATGTTTCTTGCTTCTTCCTCTCAATAAAAAGATTATGGTAGCAATAATATATTTATTGTATTTTACAATTTTACCATATATAATTGCTCTAATTTTTAAGAATGTTATCATCTAATGATAATGAAGCTTTAATAATAGACTACGCAATTGATCTTTATATTGCACTTATATGCATTGTAATTAAAAATCGATTACGTGGGTAATATACATATGTATATACATATTTCATAATACATGTGTTTGTTGAAGATATTTTTGCAATTGACTTTGTAATGATCTATGCCTTAGTTGTCCTTGAAATCTTTAAATCGCGTTCGCAGATAGATACGTTTTGAAGGAAGAACTTGTTTGCAATTTCCTTACAGGAGTGGGTATGAAATTTATTCTTAATTTTGTTTTTCATCGCTAAGAATATATGACTGATTATGCTAATTATTGTTGGAACACACCAGACAGTGATTCTTTGATTTAGTCTATTTATTCCGCTATCGAATTTTTAATTCGGTTTAAAAACTTTTAACTTTCAACACAGCTTCCATAATGTTAAAAGTTTTCCTGTTATTTAAATTATTGACCAGCGTAGCAATAAATGTATACTCGTAAAAGTGAATGTGGTATCAAACAAAATCATAAGATGTTTCTTCTATTGCATTCTACCTACCAAGTAATGTCACAAGAGCGTCATTGTGTAATATCATCTGCAGTACATACTTATTTTAAACCTATGACGTAAATGTCATAGGTGCATAACCATTATCAAAGTGTATTTAGAACAATGGAGTGTTGATACTTCTAATAACGTTAGTAATATATCTTTTGTTTCAATGTAAAATTATTTACATGGATACTTTGTTAGCATAATGCAAATCTTATCTCGTTATCTACTGCTTGTAAAGCAGTTTGTGAATTCTAGTATACCGGATGTGGGTTTTCTTATCAGAGTTGGTTATTTTGTATGGATATACTTTCATTAGAAACATTTGCTGAACAGAAGAATTTAGGAAATATACAAGTATTAAACAGATATATAAATTGTTACTTTTATGGCTAAATATTTTACATGAAAATGTTAAATGTTAAATAAATATCAAGGAAATAAAGATAGAGTAATTTTCATCTAATATGTATATTTTTCAATAGTTATTTATGCAAATTTTTTTTAGGTTAATGGCTGAGCGTCTGCTTTTATTTTCCTATTGCTTCAATTGTGATAAACATAATGTTTGCATTTAAGGTACTGTATTTGAAAACCTTAATCAATACTGCATGGTTCACGTAACCTATAATATATAAAGTAAAATATAAAATAAAGAAGTACATGATTGAAATATAAAATACCATATTTTCTTTTCTAACTTCATAAATTAATAGAAAATCACTCCAAAATATAGAAGTTGCATTTATGTGTATAGTTCATTAAATAATTACAAGATAATGGATACTTATTATTATATCATTATACAACTTCTTTTCTACACCTATGACACAATTAATTTAATAGTAACGCAATAGGTATATTGCACTTAGCTATACTATTAGAAATATTAAAACAAAGACTAGTAATGACATCTACAAAAGCAGTCGATAATACAGAATACGACTATCAACCCCTTAAAGCTATCCACCTTACCGGCTAACGTTTGATGCTCGGTACGGTTCAGGACTGTGGGTGGCAGGTAAGACAAATAGTGGTAGGGCAGGAGGGTGGGGGGTGTATGGTCGTAAACACTCGCGCAAGAAGTACGTACATAGTCTCGCGAGGACTCGTGCCGCGATTACGTCGTTCCGGAATATGAACGTGATCGACGTGTAGTGTTCAAGCGAAACGGCCGTGTAAATCAGAAACACTTGACAGAAATTGCTACGGATTTTTCCTGTTGAACGATCTGTTGGACAAACTACTTCAGGTTATTGTCATAGTCACGTGATATCTGTCGATTCATTCGAATACGAAGAGATCGAGGCATTTGTTATTTCGCGCGGCGGTATTTCGAATGTGCCGGTGAAATAGAATCCTCATGCGATGCGTCGTCCCCTAATTCGCTATCTCTCAGAGGGTGGTGGCGGTACAGGTGACAATGCCGGTCCCAGGAGGCAGCAATCCGTAAAGGAAGACGATCGTGGCAGTTACACCTGGAATTGTCGTGAATATGGGCATCATCTGTCTTCCTGCGACCTTCTCAAGGTTCCGACAGCCCTCGGATGTCGCGGGCATACCACGTCACCGGAACCACGAATGGCGATCCACAGGTAGGCCGATTTCGATCAGCAGTAGTCGCGTTTTATGTTGGTAGGGGAGGTTAGCTCCGGAATTGTCCGGGTCAGTGCATCCTTCGGGGGCTCATTCTGGGTAACCGCGCTCGCGCACTGACTTATCTGTGGTTGAGAAAAGAATCGTTCAGGGAACCTTTTGTTTCTTCAAAGTTTAAAAAAAAAGGTTAATTTTGGAAAAAATTATGATATGTGTGATTTGTTAAAATGATAAGAGTGAAATTCATAGGTCTTATATATTGGGCTGTTTTTAAATGAGCTAAATGTTGAAACTTTATGGTAGTCATCGTTTTGTATAATTGGTATTATGACTTACGCAATATGTATTAACTTTAGTTATGATATATATCAATTTTGAAATGTTGATACTTAAATATTTGACTTCGTATTAGGGTTTTATTTACTTATTTATTTTGTTTTATTTATTTGAGCAAAAAATACTAAGAAATATTTATTATAGATTAGGTTTATACATAATGGGTAATAAAACATATCGCTTTTAGATGCTTCTGTTTTGTTTGAGTTTCTGTTACAAAGTATAATTTCAGAGTAATTTTAGATCATAATTCATAATATGATTAGATTCTAATTCATAACAATGTTCTTTACCTTTAATGAATGTAATAAACATTATAATTTATACAATAGGATACTTAATAAGTGGTGATTTTTTTTAAATGTATGCATATATATGTTGCAGAACTGGCAAAAATTATATTTATTTATCAGATTACAGTAATTATTAATATACTGTAAAATATCTGCTTCTTTCTATATTCGTTGCAAGGCTGCTATTCTTAAAAATGTATATAATTCTGTATGGAACAATTGATGAGTTTGTTCTTCTTTTCAAGAATTACTTTCAAACATTTGCATCTTACATCTTACCTTGTATTTCATGATATTGTTAAAATATTTTGACAAAAATTTCACAAACCCGATAATTCTTTCTTAATTTATTTAAGGATTAGCAGATAGAGCCGGATAAATTTATATCCTAAAATACATGTGATAATCTCAATTTTTCATCTAAAAACGGAAAATCGGTGCAGTGAATAAGGGAAAGAGAGAAATGAGGGTTATATTATTTTGAATTTAATTCTCTCATAAATTATTGAATTGTCAATGTAGTTATCTTCACTGATTTTCTATCTGAATATAATCTATATATAACAGCAACCTATAAATATTAGAACGATTTAGTTTTTCCAAATCAGTGTCCCATATCGACTGTTCACATATTTCTGCATATCTTCTAATCCTGTAGGCAAACCGACCTTTCAAATACCTTGAACATTTCCACAGACTGTATACCGCATACATACAGTCGGACACAAAAAAAATTCGGACACTGCACAATTTTAATTTCTAAGCTCCATATTTTCAGTAAATGTACGACGATCAACAAAATTGTATTGCATTAATCTAAACATTAATCGAAATACTGATAAAGAGCGAATATTTATTATTTATTTTTTTACAAAAAATTGCGGACGCAAGATAAATATTCAGAAATTTCTTAGTTTAATTCGCCATTAAGTAGTGCCAGTGTTTGTATACAATGTTTGTAAAGAATGCTTCACAATGAACCAAAAGTCGCAAAAGTCGAGATACGAGTTTTGAATACATATATATACAGGGTGGTTGGTAACTGGTGGTACAAGCGGAAAGAGGGTGATTCTATGCGAAAAAAGAAGTCGAAAATATAGAATAACAATTTTTCGTCTGAGGCTTTGTTTTCGAGAAAATCGACTTTGAATTTTCGCCCGGTACGCGTGCACTTTATCACGTCTCGTTATAACGGATCTCACTGTAGATCGTTGTCTCGATGGAAAAATTAAAAAAAAAAAATTAGAAAAAAATTTTCTGTACCCTGTAAATTTTCAACCACCCTGTATATTTGTATTGTATAATATGGGTTTTCGGGAACACATTGCATATCCCGTATGTCCCGAACAAATTGTATAATATGTATTTCACTAAGAAAAGGAAAAGTCAATTCATGATACCTAGTGTATGTTAAGAAACAATTAAGAAAACATTTGGAAGTAGAATGGAAATAGATCAACGTTGATTATTTAAAAGAATTTATTTTCACTGTACCAAGACCTACGTTTAGGTACACTATGCGATCGAACATATGGGATAACCGACTAGATATTAAATATTTGTGACTAATCATTATCAGTTTTAATTGTTAGCGTGCTATAATTTAATTATTTAGTTTTATGTGTATAATTAGTATTAGTTTCCGAAATTTTTTGTGACATAAAAACTCACACCTTTTCAGTGTTTCGTTTAATATTTAGACAACTATAAATAATAACTCAAAAATTCTTTTTTACTGTTATTTATATAGAGTAAATAATACAATGTAATACATTTTTGTTATCCTTGCACATTTACTGAAAATATAGAACTTAGAGATTAAGATTGCACGACGTCCGAATCTTTTTGTGACCGACTGTACATGTAAACGTACACATACAAAACAAACGTGCCCTACAATCTACAAATAAAGACGAATCAAATGTATGGAAACAAACGTCGAGTTTAAAACTGGCTCTATAAATTTCAACTTTAGCCCATTTCAACACTCTTTACTAAACAACATATTACTACACTCTTCTGTCACAGGAATAATTTCATATTTAGGAGAATTACGTTATTCACGACACGTACGAGGTATATATATTCTTGGGTTCTCTTGTACAATAGTTTATTAACTAATAATATTGGTGAATTAACAGGTTTCAAATTATAGATTATAGACTGTTTTTATGATTTTATAATTTTTCATCAAATAGGATAATCGGATAATTTACCTATAATTTGTAAAAGTTACTTGTAAAATTTCATTTGTTCTATTACAAAATCCATTATTTTATGTAAGTGTATTTATTAATACTGATGATTTGTAACTTATAACTTGGGATATTTCGCTAATGATGTTAATTCAGTTGTGAAAGAGGGCCTTGGACTTATTTCTTGTATCATTCTTACATTTGTAAGATTCATTAGATAATTTAAATTTAGCTGCAATTAGTACATAGTAATATTTATTTTAGCCAAGATAATAAGCTATATATTTTTTATAACTGTTTCTTCAATTAATTTTTAATAGGCGCAAAACTATGTTTTTATAGATAAGAATAGCAAATTTATCAAATTACTCGAAATAGCATTGTGTCATGTCATGAGTATTTGTTTACGAACAAAAAATATGCGATAAAATATGAACGGAATCGATAAACAATAATATTAATATGTTATACTTTTCCATTTTATTTAAATACTTTGGCTTCGGCCACGAACTTACACGAGTTTTAAGGAAGAAAACTATTATAAAACAATTTCTGAGTTAAATCTGTAGAAATTTCCTCAAATCACACTTTATAGATAGTTCGTTGCAATTCTGTTGTATTGCTCAGTTATTTAATGTTTCCTAATACTAATAGTAAGAAACGCATACTATCGTGTCTAATATTTATGTAATGTAATAAAATGTCTTAAATAACGTGTATAAAGTCCATGTAATTACATTTCTTTTTCACAAATTCATCTGGTGCTCAAGTACGAATTAAATTACCCTGGGGAACGAGTGGCTTCTCGAGCCATATCGAGGCGAAAATGTAAATATAAAAAAGCTGAATATTTTCTTGGGCACATATTTTTATGCATGAATTAAGGCTGCGTTCTATATTTCGTGACCCAAATCCTCTTGGGTCATATCCGAGGAAGGTGCATTTTCTAAATGACGCAGGGTGCTCGAGTTGGTACCATTTGTCGACAGAACGAACGTCTCGTGGAAATGTTTATTGCGTCGTCAAGTTGTCACAATAACGATTGGAATTATTTGAGGAAAATAACGTGTCTCCGGTTCGGCTAGTCTCTACGACTACAGGCAAAGTCGTAGAAGTTTGTTGCTCGTTTGCACTCGTACCATGAACGAAAACAGTAAATAATTCGAGTTGAAATAGGTCAGCGACAAATGTACGATGAAAATAATCCTTTTTGATTTTAGAACGAGACCAAGGTCAACAATTTTGCGCGGAATGTTATCGAATATGCGAGAGAAGCGAAGCAGAATTCATACATGATGAGATCTATCGTGTTAGTATACCTATATATTCAAATGTTATTTTATAATCTTAGGAAGTTGATTTTTCATATAAGGAGATCTTCCTACAGATCATGGTTATAACAGATTAATTCTTGAAAAAAAAAATTATGTAGTATGTAGATTTTATGACATAACGAGTTCTACATATGACTCAAGAAGCTCGAGGTTGTTTGTAGTGGAATCTGTGAGGTAGAATGTCAGAAATTTCATTTACGATTTCTTATACGTAGAATCAGCCATTCATCTTTCAATATCCTTCAATATCTCAGAAATTTATTGGCTGTTATTAGAATGTCGAGAATATATGACGATTTAATTAAACGATGGGGACATTTGACGTAAGGCAATGTTATTTACTTTCGATGATACGCGTAACCCTTCATCTATGATTGATTTCGTAATATAGAATCTAAGGAAAGAACCTGGTTTATCGCTTGCTGCATTCGAATCGATATAATCCATCATGCAGGCACAATTGCCCACAATTTTAGAAAGAAAAGCTGCAGGAAGAAAAACAGGATAAAATTGGAAAGTAAAAATCCCATTAATCTTATTCTCTAACTGAAAAAAGTTCTTTCTCTACAAAAGAAATCACTCGTTATGTTTTTCCTTCAATTTCTTATTTCAAACAAATGCTCGTACAGAAATGTTTAAACATCTATATTAATTCGTTTGAAACAACAATATTTAAAATCACAATTTCTAATTTTTATCGAAACTGTGTCATTTAGTTTTTCCTTAAACTATATATTATTATACAAAATAACAATTTTAGAGAAATGTATTTTGCAAGTTACATGATAATAATTTAAAATGAGTTTGCAAATTTTTATGTATACATATATTTATGAATTATAGTTTTATATATATATAATTCAACAAGTGTAAACACTTATGCTTACTCTGCCAATATTAACCTGTTGAATTGTAATTTATATTTCTATTATAAATGCAGTAAAGTATCTCATATTTGATTTGATAGTTGGACAAAAATGTCCGAATAATGGAACTTTTGGAACAACCACATTTCTGATCATAAGAAAATTGTTAGCTTCAATATTTAAGAATCCTATTTTTTTTCGGCCGTTTGATTACATACATTTTTTAACACAAATCGTTCTTTTGTACCTCAAAAGCCTTTCTCTGAGTTTTTCGGATGATTTAGTGTAAGAAGGTACGTTTTGATTACTTTCGTTTGCAATTTCAATCTGTGTAAAACTTACGTGTATGTAATTTTCGTCGTTTATAAACGAAGCGTTGACTCACTGCGAAATTAAATATAATTTCTTATATGTTTGATCAATCTTCGCAAGTATTGATCCTGCATTTTAGTAGAGATCATTCTGCAAATATGAAAAACATATCATACATATCCTACATGTATTTCAAAAGTACAACTCAGATACAATTCAAGATACAACTTAGACAAGGTTTCCAGAAAAAGTGAAAAGCTATTTGGAAGCATAGGATATTAATATAGAGATTCGAATATGGAGGAAACTACTGTAATTCCCTTAAAAGGTTTGAACAAAGTTTAATTCATATGATAATTTTTATTTCGTTAATTTTATTTTCTAAATTTCATGGAGAAGTAATATGTTTAAACGATTCTATACATATTTGATGGATATGCTTAGATATTTTTACGTAAGAGAAGTTTACTTGCAGAAGTTGATTCTTGAAGGAAGTAGACGAAGTGCGGAAAATATAAGCTACATTAATTTTGTGTCTTATTCAACAAGTGTAAACACTTTTATACTCGTTCCGTCTAACCTGTTGAATAAATATGAGGCTGAAAAGAAGCAGTTCGGCCACGATCGTATTTTATTGCTGGCTTCTTCAAGAAGATTGTCTGGAAATAAAAAGCTGACTAAAAACGCGAAAAATGCAAGGTTCCTTTTACTGATTTTTTCGAGCGGAAGCACCAAAATGCTTCTCCAAGCTGGATGCATTATAAAAATTGTGCCCTTTTAAGTCACATTTGTTCAGCCGCTAGAATTTCTTGAGATCCTTCATATGTTAACGCATCAGGCGTATTTGATTACTGATAACCTGATAAGGATGGTATCAGGAGAACACACGATGCATTCATTTATTAAAACTTCGATAAAAGCGCGGTTGACATGTTTGAGAAATTCTTTTATTGATTTTGGCTACGGTGAAGCGACACTTTTTATCGAGAATCTGATAATCACAAAGTACAATCACCTGACTTTCGATTATGTGTCTATGTAATCAAAAATTCTCGTATCTGTGATGTAGAAGCAATTTTATCCGCCTAATGAAACAGATGCGTTGTTGATGATTGATCGAATTGAGAAAATGTTTTCTATAACATAGTCATTTTAGTATTCTCAATTATTTTTATTCGTTATTTTCGTTTCCAAAATATTTAGTATTATATATTGTTATTGTATATTACATATTATGTATATATATTATTGTGATAAAATTCATGTTCCATTAAGAATTAGTGACTTGTTCTTATTTCGCTATATATATATGTATGTGTAAAAGGTAGATGAATTGAACAGGTAGCAAACTTTTCTTAAAGATTTCAGTTTTTCATTGGCTATATTTTGAATGATTTCAAGAAAAATAACAATAGCTTTAAAAAATATAACAGTTGCTTCGAAATTTCTAGGATGTTTCGTAAAATATTGCTCCACTTTAGACACTACCACCGATCATTTTCAAGTCATTTATTAAAATAAGATATTAATATATGTCTGGAAAGGACATTTTCAATTTTTTATATTTTGTTATTTGTTCTCTTTCTTCCAATATCTGAACAAAGCTGCTAAGATATGTGATACTTACTTGTTTAATTTAATGTTAATATCAGATTTGACAGAGTTCTGAAATTAAAAGCAATAAGCGTGAGGTAAAACTATCATTAATGATACAGTTTACGTAACGAATGCTAATAAATAGGTGATTTTATAAACAATGATTTCTTTTCATAAACCTGTGTTTGAAGTTTTAATAATAATTGCTGCTTCTTAAGGAAACGCAGCGTTCGCACATGGAATTGAAGTAAAAACTAGCATTTATTCGTTACACGAGAATGCAGCCTATAATTAAAAGCTAAAATAATATTCTGATTATAAGACTGATATCAAGTCATCTGTGCGTAATAATAGCTTCTAAACAATGCTGCTTTGTTCACATCAGTTCATTTCAGTTTAACCTTTCTGATTTCATTATCGCGACAAAATCTAATTAATTGGTACACCTTGTTAATGTGCTTATTAGAATAATGGCTGAATTATTAAAATACGTGTGAACATACATGTTTTTCATTATTTATTCTTGATTATGATGTTCAGTAAAAGTAACAATTCCTATATCCTCGTCTCGTTATTACGATTAACGCTTTTAAATATATGTAGCGTTAATTACGTATTAAACATAGTAGTACAATTGTTTAATCAGTTTTAATTAATTTAATGTCCTATCAGTTTCGTTTACATATTCGTTGGAATACAAATTAAATTTAATCAATAATTAGCAGAATAGCAGTTAATTTCCTATTTGAAATTATTCATATTATTGATTATATAAATTATATAAATGATGAATTGAATACGTAGAATATTTAATTTTTAGGAAACTCTGAATGAATTTCCTTGTTTTAATATATTATTGTTTAAACTTGTATTTAATAGTTTAAAGACCATTAGGTATTTATTATTTGTCTTCGTTGTTTGCTAGTCGAGCAAGATTTTAACCAGATTTACTCAAAAGCCGCAAATCGTGTACTCCAAACGATAAATACAATGGAATGGTGGAGATTGGATGATAACTAATTCAGGAATATTTGCAACCTACGGCGAGTAATTCTCGAATGTGAATACTATTACGAAATAACCTGAACAATTTATAACAAAGTAACTATTACCCAATCTCTCGATCAGAAATTATAAATTTAATTCGAATATCTGAAATATTTCAACAAAATAACCACTAGCATAGAGAGTACTCTAAAAAATCATAACGTAAAAAACACGTAACGTTTAATCACACACGTTGCGTATCGTACGACTAAAATTCTACAACCGCGATGTAAAGAAATCGAATTTCTTTTTCTCTACGCATATCGTAAAATAAAAATTACTTCAACACACAATGAATCGTAAAATAACTTATGATTCTTTGATTATGATTAACACCTTGCATTACCTTCCGCGCTATAGTATTAGGTTGTCCGAAAAGTGTCTTTCTTTTACAGACTCGTCTTTTACAACGATGCATCTTTATACAAACGTGAAACCTAATCTGTCGAACGTTGTGATTTTTATTTTGATAGAACAAAATGGATCATACGTAATTCGATAAAATAATATAAAACGGAAAATGTTGTGCATCCATTATTTCCTTACAGAATGAAAGAAACTTTTCAGACAACCTAATATATAATATAATATAGTATAATATAGTATATAAAATTAACCCAGTTCCGTTAAGACAAACTTTAAAACGTTCACCAACACGGTCCAAGCGATGAATGATTTTCAACTATGAATAACGGAGTGTAAAATAACTTGACCCTATTTGATGTTGGATTAGTTGACCATGGAAATGGTTTGAAATTGGCTGTCAAGCACAGCCGCGTTTACAACGCGTCGGGTGTCTGATGATCGCTCTCTCGATGTAACATCGTTCAGGTCCACGTGTGTATACGTATAATATTTAACGTGACATACACAAACTGTTCTTTTACATAATCAAGGGGGTCGTGTATAGCGAAATACCAGGGAAGGGTATAGAGTATAGAGGACATCCTCATTCCACCGGCGATAGTCGATCGGATGAGCGGAGATGATCGTTGAGTAATAAATTAGTTTTGCCAGGAGGTAACACGGGAGATTATGCAATCGGTGCCAATAAGTGGGACGATCTGATGGAAGAACGGAGATGACCTTGACTACGGTCCGGAAATGTCGGAAACGGAAGCCTGAACAAGACGGTTTGCTCGTTTTGTTCCAAGCTACTCGTACATCCCGTCCCACTTACTTTTCCTCTTTCAATACATTTGACGTAAATGTCGCAGTCTTAGGTCGTACGGTTCTAGCGGATTTCGTCTGGCAAACGACTTGCGAACAAGGTTTCCATTGTTATTGGTAGGCAATAACAGAATTTAGGAATCTCAAGATCGAGTAGTGTCGACATCTTCGAACTTGTTCCAGTTGCTTAACTTCATCCGATATTTTAGTATTATAGCCTTTGTTTTATTATCTTAAATTCATGACGTGAATTAAGTAGTTAACACTCCATCTGCAATCTTACTTTTTTCGACATACTTATCTACTTTTTCTGTATACTGAGTCGTTTATAATCATGCAGTTGTTTTTTTAGGTTTTTGTGTTTGAGAAAATCCTCCAAAATCCTTAAATACTCCTCCAAGTTTCTAGAATAACATCTGATGGTTTTTATTGCTACGTGTTATTTTTTTAAGCAAAGCAAGATATAAACAAAAATATGGGGAAAATGAAAAGTCACTTAAAATTACTGGCCGAAAACGACCCAGCATGCAGATGGAGGATTAAGTAATTATACGAGTTTATTAAAAAAAGAATAGTTTATAGAACCTCTGGTGGTGACAGAATGAGAATGAACTTCGTAATTTCCCAATTTTTATTCGTTGAATTTCTTTTCGCAGAGACGCTTACAGATTTTCGTTTATTTATCATCCATCGATTATTATGGTAGATTGATGATAAAGGGTAGAAAATGTATATCGTGTAATATAACACTTGGAAAAAAGGTAAATGTCACATATGGTATATCGGTTTTATATCCAAATTGATGGAAAACATCGACGTTTCTTATTCCTCCTGGTGACGACTATAGACTCGTAAAGTCTTAGAGTCTCTTTTTATAACCCCGTATAGACATAACATGTTCTTTTGTCAATACAAAATATAAGTTTTGTAAAAAAAAGATAAAAATTTTAGCTTTACTTTCGTTTAATTCAATCAGTCTGATCTCTTTGTGAATATTTATTTATTCGTCGAAATTCGGAAATGATTAAATCTAAAGTCCATTCCGCAAAGCAAGTTTTTTTTGGAAGGAGAACAAAGTTTCTCTGTAAAAAGTAGGATTTTATTAGAATTTTATAGCGTCGCTGAAGCCACGATTTATCGTTATATCGACGATTAAAATGCTAAAAATTTTTTAAATCTAGCTTATCCTAGAGACCTCTAGTATTTTCATCACGTTATTCATTTGCAATAATAAAGTTGCGTCAAGTTTGCGAAAGATACAAGCGGCAGAAGTTTTAATAGTTAAATGATTTTAATGTCAAGGAAATTCACTTCTCTCAGAAGCTGTTTAATTATGTAGATATTCCTTGTCATAAGACTGCAAAGCTGTATCTAGAGGCAAACAAATAACGCATGAAGAACGTTAATGTTAAAACATTAAAAGTTAAACATTTTTTTCCATCTATAATCGTATCGAACGATATCGATTGAAGATCATATTCTTTTTATTTTCCGATTTTAAAGCCACTTGATGAGCAAACAGGAGGGTTTTAATATCACACTACTGAGAAAGAAAACCTGTTAGATCCAAAAATGTTAGTGCTCTAAAAGTAGCTAATAGATTGACGAAGTTTTCGAAAGTCGATCATCTAATTATTTTAAGTAGCATTCTACTATCTTCAATATTTTAATATTATCACGCAGTATTTTTAAGACTTTGAAGACAATGAAAAAAAGTATATCTAGCTCTAAATCCAAATAAAAGGATAATTTCCATAGCATAAGGTTTGACTGACAACGTGCTGAATCTTAAAATTCTTATCGTACAAATATAAAATAAACTATATAATAAAATTTTATTTATCAGGTTCTTCTGCTGTAATCTTTTTCAATTAAAAAAACTTCCGAAAACAGTACCATGGTTACGCGACAATGAAATTCGACTAAATTCCTCGGTCAAATAGAACTAGTTTCTATTGAAAATATTTGCGTTGCTACTATGAGTGCGTATCGGATAGAATCTATTCAGGATAGAAATCTTTCTCTTCGAACTTTAAACTAGGCCACGAAGAATTAAACCAAAAGTCCATCGTGTTTAGTCGTTGGTTACGATTAAGCGGTAATTTGAACCTCTATTCATGTCGCGTACTTCCCGGTACTTCGGTGAAAAGAAGGCGACTCCATGGGGAGCAGGATCGGTTGTAGCAGGTTGCACGCGTGCTCCACGATACCTTTGATCTCCTACATAGGTAAATGTGCTATGTCCATTCGCGTGTCCAGTCATTCCCTGCTGCTTTTTCTCTGTATTGGTGCCTCGTGTTTCCGCCTCGAAGCAGATACCGTGAGGAGATCTCGTTTTCTCTCTTTCAGGAATTGCATGCTCGAGAAATCGTCCGAGAATCCCGAGGAGGATCGTTTCAACTTCAGTCCGTAGGATTTCGCTTCGTAGATGGTAACGTGCCGAATCAGGAAGTAGTTTCTCGGGAATTTCATTCTCAATGTAAGAAACCGTGATACAGTTAGATGGGGACCGCTTTGTGTTTTGTAATTAGTACGCGGTTCAGGACTAATTATAGATAAATGAAGTTTATTAATAAGAAATAACGCACGTCTCTCTCTTTCTACTGGCTCCGCTTCGTCGATGGAATCGAATCTATTGACGGTAGCGCTATAAGAATTTTAATTAAAGCTTTTGTTAGGGGGTTTCGAAGTAACGCGACATTATAAGCGACGCTTCGACGCCGTCTTCCATGTCGATATTGCGCGGGAAATGGAAATTAAATATTAATTCATGTAAAAGCTGGGTCGCTCACGATGATAAAATTGAACAGATGTTTTTGTTTATTAAAATTGCTTATTAAAACTTAGTAAAATTGTTGTCGAACGGACTATAAAATTAAAACCAGTCCAAGAGAAGTCGAGAAATAAAAAATTGCAAAAAAGTTTTTTTTAAGGTTCTTTTTCAAGATAGAAAAATTAATAATTCTTGCAAGTATAGAATCAACTAAAAATCATGTCCTTTTTCAAGCATTTTACGTAGTAGTAGTCAAGTATAATAGATAGGTATGTTGTGTGTGAGTATATTAGGAGTTAATGTTTACGGCAATAAACTTTTTTACTGTATACTAAACGTATCTTTTTCTCTTCATTCTCAGTAAATGTTATTTGAAATACAACTATTAAAATAGTAATTAGTATGATTAGTAAGAACGTGTGCAATGCTTTTAAAAAATACTGAAAATATAAGAATATACCTCAGTTAATATTACACTATATATATATTGATTATTTAATTCCAAATTGTCCAATTATAAATTCGCTACATTTACGATTTAAAATTCACATAATACTTTCGTAACTTTTTGTCAAAATAACATTTTGTCTATAAATCTAGATAACTACCGGTGTTTACTTTGTTTCGTACATAATGTTGCAATACACAAACAGCACATATCCCGGCGTATGACATATAAAAAGGACACATTTCGTTTAATAACCCTATTATGCACAACCCAGCCTGAACCACAATTTATTATCATAACTGCAATTGTTTAACGAACAGTTATTACGAGCTTATTATGCCAATCTGTATGGTTTATAAATCCCGTAGAACAATATTCGATTCGTGTTCCGAATCGTTTTTCGAATCGTTTTGCTTCATTAAACCGAGCGCAAGCTTTTCATCGTATAATTTTCCTTTGATCTATCTCGTCTCTTCTGTTCCTTCGTTCTGAAGAGCCTCTGGAGCTCTTGAACACGATACCTACGGCCTACAGGGTATATAGCTTCTCTTTTCTCTATTCACGTCGGTACGTGAGCCCACATCGCAACTAGATTATCCACTTCTACTTTTATCAGGTTCGCCGCAAAAAAGAGTGGATCAACGTCGTCTGTCCGATCCGGTCTCGAAATCGATATCGTTTGTTCCGACCAAGTTTCCGCGGCCAGGGTACACTGCTGCAGCCGTCAATTTTTGCATTGAGAATTGATGAACGCAGCGGGGCATAAGGTTCAAGGACACTCGCAACTTTCGACAAAGATTAATGATCGGCGTCGGCTAACGTGGAGGGAGCCAGATAATTCCGCTAAATTTCACCTTCACAATGCCGTGAGATTGCTCGCGAAAAAAGCACGCGCCACGCAACCGTAATTGACTATTCTAGTCGAAATGCACCCCGAAATGCGCATCCCATCCTTCCCTGTCCCTTTTTTCGCCTCGTGTACTAGCTACAGATCACAACCCCTGCTCGAGTTGCCGTAATTGAATCGTCCGAAAGGATTCTATTCTCTTCTATCCTTTCGGTTAGAGCGAGGGGTTGCAGGGCGTTCGATTTTGACCACGAAACCCCTTTTGATCCAGGGGATCGTTGTCCGTGCTTGAAACGGGGGCTAACACAGCGATAGAACGTTGTCACGGGTAAGCTTCGGATCAGTTTAATTAATGATCCAGATACGTCGAGGTATTAACCGTAATTCATTTATTGCGAGGGATTATTAAGGGATGTTATGCTGTTTTGCGATGCATTCGCGTTGACTGGAAAAATAAAACAGATCGAAGCTGCGTTAAATTGTATCAGGGCTTTGCATCGTTAGATGATAGTCGACGATATATCATTGCATTTTTCTTTAGAATATTGTTATTCATCGTATATAAATCGTAATGTTATTTTTGTGTAAATTGAATAAAGTTTATGAAAATAATAATAACGTAACATCGTAACATATTACCTCTCGAAAGCTTCTTTGCTTAGGGAATTAAAAGTTGATTAAGCCGGATTTCCATTAGATCGGTTTGGTTCTTGGAATATGAAACGTAACTTATTCTTGATGGAAGTAAAATGGTACATTAAAGAGCAAGAAATACCGAAACAGATAATTTACGTTTGAGATGTTTCTATTCCAGAAGACGAGATAACTGGCCGACTTGCAAGTAAATGAAAGAAAATTTTGCTTTTCACTAACGGTAGAGAAAATAAACTGCAAAGTAAAGCTTAATTTCTATCTTTATTAACTTTTCTTTGAATATTAATTATTACATAACGCTTTAGCAATCTTCCAGTGCATAGTACAGTCTTTATAGGTTTATAGAAGGTAAACTTATACTTTGAAATCTAAAGGATTGAAATTATACAATTTCCGACATTTTTTTCTCTACTTGAAGAGACCTTCGGGACTTGGAAGTTCCGTGTTATTTGTTGATACTTGACAGTTATAAACATTAGCGGTGTTTCTAATGACATTATAACTTTCATTATCCGTGTCATTTTTATACAAACATTTCCGTGTACCGAATATAAAGAACTTTGGATTAAGAATCTTTTATATGACTCGTCTTATATTGCAATTTTTCTCGTACGTTTGAAGATAACGATCTCAAAACCTTATGTTTGGAAAATATATTAAAAATGGAAATAAAAGGAAGTTGTGCATACAGTAGTAGTGCAACAGTAATCCTTTCGATCAGATAGATATTCCAAATGCGATATCCTAGAAGAATTTTGACTAATATCGTTTAATTCTATAACAGTGTCTGTTTGTCGCATTATTTTGCTTTATCTGTTATACTCTTATACCTAACACTAATTAAAATCCTTTTAGATATCGCTTTTGGAATATGCAGCGATATATAGCGAACAATTTATGTGGATGAAAACTGCTGTATACATAAAGACATACTATAAAGGAATTTTACCGTGTTATTAATGTTGACAGGCGAATACGAGAAATTTCTTAAATAAATCCTGATATTTCCAATTCGATGGCAGTGTATGAAAGCACTGAGTTCAATCAATCTTCTTGTTCAACTCCAGCGATTAATTCCATCATGGAACTTCCTCACGATCGATGCTATTTAATGGTGCGTGGTTTAAAATAAAACCCATCTTACGAGTATTTTAACAGCTGTCAATTTTTTATCCTACGTACGATTGCTTATTTTCTACTCGACGACGTTTCCAATCTTAAAATAAAATATACGCGTATTCGTTGATGTCGACTATAGAATTATTCAATTTTTCGGTCTCTCATTCTTCGATGAAAGAGAAAGAAATATGTATCTTTTGTGCGTTGTTCAGCTCAATTTGAATGGCATGATCTTTTTGTCAGGATATTCTTAGTTCACTCTATACTTTTCCACTTCTGATCCTTCTTTTCTCTCATTGCTTTATGACTTCGTACGTGATTACTTGTACATCTGTCTCTTGATTATTTCTCGTATATTAAATTAAATTAACTCGACTATTTCACAATAATAATCTAAAAACATTTAAACACGCTCATAAAATCACTTTTCCTATTTAAACCTGCAATACTTGCGTATAGTCAATCACGAAAGTCTACATACGCCTATCTAAGTTACCAAAGAAACAAAACGAAATATGCTGTTACAAAATTACCTGCACTTGCAAATCGATATAACAATTATTAATGCATTTCTAAAGGGCATTAAAATAATAAAAATACTTAACCAACAAATATTTGGGGCTAAAATTACATGAGAAATTACAAAATTTTCAATTTTATCAATATCAAGGAGATACTATTGTAGGTCATTACTGATGCTTACAGACGGATGAAGAAGGAGACCTGTAAAGAGATTAATATAAAATTATATTAAGACTACTATTTTTATGATTTCACGCAGGTACAACAGGTGTACCTAGGTGTATGTACAGCAGGTTCATGTAATTTTTGTAACATCGCATTTTATATATACTTTTTTTTATTTCGTTCTTCTTAATAAGTATGAAGGAGAATGAATCATGTGTGTTACATTTTAACAATACGTGTCTTGGCGTGCCATTCGTAGAATTAACGGTTACTGTAAAATTGTATACTTTAACGGCGTACGTAGACTTTTACGTACACAAGAGCGTGTGTCACAATATTAGACCGTATGGGATTTTTCAATCCACAGATCGAGATAGTGATCTCCGAATGGGACGTGATTCGAACGCACGAGGGAGCCTCGTGCCCGTCGGAAAAAACCGTACTCACCATGTTGCGCAAATCAGAAAGAGGGTTAAACGTAGAGATTTGTACGAGGTGGGAGGTAACCGTTTATGGCTTCTCCCGATAATACCCTTGTAGGGGTCTGGTGAAGGCGCGAAGACCCCTAGGTGCTCATCAGATAAGAAACAGTGAGTTACCTAGAAGTACTCGCACGATTATCCTCCCCGGTTGATTTAATTGCTTCTTTTTTCACGAAACCACCACGTGATGGAACATATCTCGCGTTCTCGTTTTGTACAACCGTTGTTCTCTTGTTTCACCGTGCCTTGTACAGGGTGTTGAAAGATATGCACTATTTTTCAGCGTTCAGAAGCATCGAACGACTCCGTAAATTGTAAAGAAGAGGGAAACAGTGATGTTACAAAGATTATTTTTCAAATTTATCGTAAAATCCACTATTTTTATGCCATTTTGTTGCAATAAACCAACTTATAGCAGTAAGTCATTTTCTGAGAATTGAACATTAATCGTGTACTTACGTAATGGAATCAAGGAATTGTGAAAAAGTGGGAGCACGTTTATATAATGTGATTTTACACATCAAGTTCATCTAGAAAAACGTCGTTTTATGAAACTTTCAATACTTTATACAGAGTGTTCTGAAACTGATGCTACAACCCGTAAGGAGTGATTCTATGTGGAAAAATATGTCGAAAATATTAGGTCGTCGCAAAAGTTTCTTTCGTTTTATGATGATCCATTTTGTAGTAATAGAACAAAGAAACTTTTGCGGCAACCCAATACAACAGCGATTGAAAGGAACGATGTTCGTTTGGGTTTCATCCCTGATCGTGATCAACAAGAAATGTTTTCCCGTTTTCGTCTCTCGTTGATTGGTCTTAAAATCGTCGTTATTACATGTGAACACGTATGTAGTGATCAGAAACATTCAACGATTCACGTTCAAAAACGAAACGCATAAAAAGTAACATTACCAATTGCAGTTTTATGCTTCGATTTGATCGAACCGCTCGAGCAATTATCGATCGATAATTTCAAATCTATCCAAGACTTGACCTGGTCTTTCTTTTTGTTTACATATGTCTAAACTATTTTGTATATGTCTCAAGTATCTTAATTTATAAACAGATTTTATCTACCCACAGATTTACATCTACAGATATCTACAGATTTACTGTATCAACGACTACATTTCATCGAATAATTTAAATAATTCCAAACGATAAACGAAATTTTTTCGTATAACGCTTCGTTTCCGAGAAAATCAAGTTTGGAAATTTGTCGAGTATACTTAAACTTGGTTAAGTATCGATTAGGTATGAGTAAATAATCAGCAGGCGGTTATTCTACATGCGAAAATAAATCAAAGATGTAAAATAATATTTTTCCATTTAAGGCCTCATTTTCAAGAGGATAAAGTTTGAACATGTTTAGTTAAAAATTGATCTAGCGCACACGCACGATACATTTTCAAATTTATTTTTTTTCGAAAACAAAGCATTTTATGAAAATATTTTATTCTGCATTTTTGACTTATTCTTTGGTGCAGTATAACCTCCTATCGATTATGTACTCTTGCTCCATCCAGAACTAGAAGTATAAATATACTTGTCAAATTTTCAAACTCGGTTTTCTCGGAATGGAAGCGTCGTAAGAAACAAATTTGTCATCTATTTTCGAATTATTTTTCACATAGAATTACCCCCCATCCGATTGCACAAGCGGTTATCAGACACCCTGTATAAGTTTAGTATTTAGCAGAACTTTACTTTTTACAAGTTTCGTATAAAACAGTTCTGTTTTAATTTTTCATATCGAGTTACAACTTTCCAAGAATTGGTCGATCCTTTGTGTTGTACAGATACAATGTGATTAAATAAAGAAATTACTTCAAAGCTCTGTTTTAATTAACAGAATAACGAAATATAAATACATACTCTTTATGATGATATCTTTATATTTCTAGTAAAATGACCTTAAACTACGTGCGTTTTTCCTTTGTGGGTAATCGTAAAAAAATAAGCAGACGATTTTACAAAAGCATTTACACTACGTAAAAATACGTTTGTATCTCTTATTCTATGGAAACAACCAGAGTGCACAGCTGCAAAATGAAAATATTTTTGAACGCGATATTTCGAGAACAATGTTGTTACAGAACGAAGCGTGTCTCTTTTGAAGTCGCGTGCATTTGTATAATAGGGGAAGATACAAAAGGGATAGAAACATTTAATTCCAATTTACTTCAGCTCACGATCGTGTCGTGACTAGAATGGCGCTCCATTTCGTCCAAGAATCTAATAAGATACGAATTATGGATAACTGTAATTTTTGTAACAACTCGTCGTTATATGAAGCTTAGAAAAAGAAAGCTATTGTAATTTTCTAACATTTTTCTGTAGTATACGGCTGCTTTATCTGCTCGTCTAGTTGTAGCAAAGAAATGTCGCCTGCATGCGGCTAGTGGAACTTCCTGCAGTACTGGAGTTGTTATCTCTGGGTGGCTTCCCAAGAGAATCTACCGCAAACAAATACATTCGTATCTTCGTTTGTGTCGACCTGAAGATTGGAAAAACGTGGCACACACGTTACGAAAGACCGTTAGTTTGTTTTTTTCTTATCCCCCTCCTCTGAGTCGTATAGACTATGATTACCAACTGAGACGCGTCCTTTTTAAATTAAAGAAGCTCATTGTTCGTTACGTTTTAAAGTCTGATTCAGCTATTTGCTTTTGACTTATCGATACGCATAATAAAAAATTAGAAAGGTTGTGTCTCTATATTGCATGCATATAATAAAACGGTAGAAGAACTGTGTCCGTACATACGATAAAAACAAACAAATAAAACAAAACAAAATAAAAAAACGAATTACCAAGGAACGACTTATACGGTACGGAATCGAAAAAACTAACTTTTTGAGCTTTTGTCCATCTGTTTGTTTGTCTCTCGTATCGTATCGCTTGATATGAGTATCACGTAAAAACTACTGAGCGGATTTTGATGGGGTTTTCTCTGTTGTATAGCTTAGTGTCGGGGAAAGAAAATGGGTTATGTTTCATCTTGATCTGTTTTGTAACAGTTGAGAAATAGCTTGGGATCTGAGTTGTATATGTTTCCATATGGGGTAGAGGTCAAGTAACGATGGTTATTGTTT
Source organism: Bombus vancouverensis nearcticus (assembly GCF_051014615.1). Lineage (NCBI taxonomy): Eukaryota > Metazoa > Arthropoda > Insecta > Hymenoptera > Apidae > Bombus > Bombus vancouverensis. The sequence continues at coordinate 8,222,296 of NC_134913.1, read as the reverse complement.
ACGTCATGTTTGTTCTGAAATCGGATCATTTTATAATTTAATATTCTTTAATACGGAGAATAACTAGAGAGAATAAACACAAGTTTATTATTAGACTACTACAAAATGTCCTATTTCAAATTTCAAGACGTCCGGGAAAATTGAGGTTTCATCATTGTCTTTCTGCTATCTCTGTTTTCATTTTTTTCAATTAAAAATATATAGCCATTATTTCACAACAGACTCTATCAATAACTATTATACATAAGTGTGCAAGGAATAATAAGTGTGCATTAATAAATTTAATTAATTACTAAAATAAATGTTATTAATTTTTATATATAATAAAATAAGAATTTAATACAATTTTATATATAATAAAATAAAAATTTGATAAAATTTTTATTAATAAAATTTAATTAATTATTAAAGTAATAGTAATAAATAAAATAATAATAAAAAGTGTGTTATTTATTTTTAAATTCTTTGTAAGGTATGTGTGTATAATTCAGCTGCTTGTTTGTGTCTTTATTAGCGAACGTAACTTATAATTTTTTGAGTAATGAGATCAATGGCATCATAAATTTTTTGCAATTGTATTTACTTCTAAACTGTACTTTTAGTACAGTTTACTTTTTACTGTACTTTTTACTTTACTTTTACTTAGTTTACTGTACTTTTAGTACAGTTTATGTAATATACAGAATATTAATATAAGTGCTACAGTAAAATTGAAAATATGAAGTATATTTATTTTCATGGTTTAGGTGTAGTGTGCGACAATTTATATGTATTATGTACTGCAATAGTGTTTAATGCTTTTAATTCGAGGAAGTAATTTTCTGTAATTTAGTATTACAGAACTTTGTAGCAAACTGACTTAGTTCGTAAAAAGTATCTTATGACTAACAGTACGCGGATCTTTTATCGCGTAGCTTTTTTCTGTAATTTAACTTGACGGATGTTTGCAATAAACTGAGGTCGTATAAAATATATTTTACAGATAATATAAAACAGTACGGATATTTTATTACCCAGCAAGAGGGATCAAGAGAAAAAGAATACTTCTTTGAGGTATTTTTACTGTATACCGAAATCGACACGTTGAATACGTCCAGCTAAAAAGAAATATAAATAATTGTACTAAACAATTCAGAAGATTTATAAAAGGTTTATAAAAACGATATTTACTCCGTACATTACTATTAATAGTCTTATCTTTTAGAAATATCTCACATTTAACATTATTTTTATTATTTATATAAATAGATTATATTTCCATTAACATTATACATTTTCCGAAAAATTGAAAATAATCAAAATATTTGATGTGGGATGTTTGTTACCTCGTTTTTAAAAATATTGCACGAGCATCGTTCACTTTTTAACATATAAAAATATTAGTTGCAAATATGCCAATAGTAAACTATATAACATACAAAAGGCATGAATATATTTATTTAAATATCTAATGCATGTAGTAGGACCATCATTATTTGAATATTTACTATCCAAAGTCTTGTATTATTCTAATGTGCCCCTATCAAAAGTTCCATTATGTAAACAGTACATTTTTTTCATCATTTTAATACGAAGTTGGGGTTATACGTACCAGCACTACCAGCGTGTTGTGCCATAATGTGCAATGGCATCAGAGAAGCAACGTATGATATTATACTAACTGTTGCAACGAAACGAGAGATATCTTAAAGACGAAGAAATGGTAAAAGCATGGGGAAAGTCATAAAAATATATAACGTTGAGGGTATCTGCATTCCGAAACGTTTATAATATTGGAAAAGGGACATTTAGATTAGTTTAAGCCATAAATGGAACATAGTACAACACAACCTAACATATTACAAATTTTGTACGATTTCGCAGTAAAAAAAGCTATGTAATCTATAAATAATAGAAGACATGTTACATTTATACTACATCTTATGTTCTTTGCTTACTGATGTTATCGCTGTTATTTTTTCCTCAACGTAGGTATAACGATATAAAAGTAATGTATAATATCATATAAAGATATTATCCTATGCAATATCATCATAATTTCTCATTAATTTGGATACTGCAAGTTTCAGCATACTTAGTGTAATCTTTAAAAGACATTAGAATCAGTAATACAAGAAACCGGATGACCTTAAGTAACTTTATCTCCGATGTTTCTTTACCTATGATACGTACGTACAAACAGATTTATACAGGATGATCCTAACACTTGGGGCAAATTATATTTCTATTATAAGTGAAGCTGGAAAGTTGTAGTACAAAATTTTACATTGTTTTATAAACTATATCATTATGCGGCATGATTCTTGCCATGAATGTTTTAAGTGAGATCAAATGAACCTTTTGCATACATTTTTCGAGTTATTATACGAATAAAAGGTAAACAATTAAAAAGTCTGTATTTTATGAGATATTTCATTTTTCTAGATATCTCAACATTACATTCTGTGCAATTTTCTGTATTTTTTAAACTATTTTCGAGTACGTGATTTAATTGTTACCGTATGATCCCTAATTGAATTTAATATTCATTCAAATCTACAATGACATAAACAGTGTATAGGAGCACGAGAGTTTCCATAAAGTTTTATTATTTGCGATACAAATATGATATTGATATGTATATATCATGATTCAATATTAACATGGCAATTTATTTCTACATATGACTACTAAATAGCTAAATAATGTAAAATAACGATGAAATATTGCTATACCTTTTTGAAAGAATAAGCTACTCCTTACGACCTTGTTAAATAGTGCAAAATCTACACTCGTACATACTTATTTTCTAGTTATTATAATAAAAAAACCTGCTATTTCATTCGCGTCGTACGTAAAGTACTAAATAAAATAAAATAAAATTTGTTAGAGTTTTTTCCAAAAATATAGGTTCCCATATAATGTAGTGCTCGTATAACGCGATTACAAACATTTTTAAAAAGACTACAATACATGTACGTTACAATATTTGTTAGGGATGTAAAAACATATTATTCCTATAAACACACAAGCAAACAAACCAGAGCAATTCATTTGTTGAGCTTTTCTTTTGAGCTTTGCCGCAGACTTGATTCATTCGTGACATGCAAATGTATGTTACTGAATTGATTGAAAACCGTAGATATGCACAAGCTTCTGTATAATAACGAAGACTTCACGCATTGTACGATACTTATTTCTATACAGAGGTAATTGTGTCACTTCAAACAAAGAATTTATTTTGTATTTTGCGTCGTGGATATAACGCGTAATTTCTACAACTATGTAACGTATCTTTCGCGTTATATGAGTTCTTACTATAAACAGGTGTGTGTTCTAATACCCTGATACTTATGGTCGGCAGTATAGTCTGGCCTAATTACTGGAATCACCCTGTACATCTCGTAGTAAGAATAGTAAGATATGGAAGACATCTCGGTGCGCGCACCACCGAAAGGGATTCGTTACTTCCAATCAAACGATTGTACCGAGAGTTGTATCCTCTCGTACCGATCTCCGATTGCGTTAGCATTTATTTCTCAACGTGTATATCGCGTCTCGTACATATTAATTACAAGACTCCCGACCGCGTGTGATTCTGTAGTGAGATGCAAACGAGATGTACGCGATAATTGAATCTCGTATAACACTCGTGTAACGTCGCAGCGGATAGCCAAAGAGTCGATCACGAGTTTCTTTCTTTTTCGTGGCGACCGCGACTGCCCGTTTTTCCACAGTTCTCCGGGTCAAGCTATTATTACATTGGCAAAGCCGATCATTTTCGAGTGGGATAATAACACAGAGAAGAGGGCACGGGACTCACGGAAACAACAGGCTGTGTTACCGAACCTGAGTAACACTCTGCTCCATGCTTCGAAGATGATTGCTTTGGCTGACTGCATTAAGTATGAATTGTATAACTTGCCTCGTATACTGAACTCGACTCCATTCCACTCGACTCGAGATGACCGCATAAATTATCTTTTTTCGCAAAGGGAAATGACTGACTGATTGGTGGTGAGTTCTTCTATTGATCGAATGTCAACGGTAATATTTTCTTGAAACGGTACTGGATAATTTGAATCAACACCCTTCGTACGAGTAGTTTTCTATTTTTATTTTTATACAGTACTGTACAAAAAATCTTAAAACATTTACTAAACAAAAATGTGTCGTTCTTATGAATTAATATAGCGATATCTTGTTCTGGTTGCACAAATGAATCAATATATCATTAGCAAAATTGTATAAGTTACAGGTTGCAAATTATTAAGTTATATATAAAATTATTAGGTTGCAAATTACCGGGGCTAAGAAATTCTATTGTATAACAATAACGAGTTTGGTGATAAAAGAAATGATATTGTGCGTATCAATTTTAGAAATTACATATCACGTAATTGTGTTATTTTAATAGGAATAAAGTATAAAATAATAACGTTATACGATAGGTATCTATAACCTGTAATTTATCGTTTTTCAATTCACTTATATTATTAGTTAATAAATCATTATACAAGAGAATTCTGATGTTATTTTAACTTTGTATCTTTTAAGAAGTGTTTAGTTAAAGAATTGTTGATAATTTATCCAGAAAATTTTGATTAATTCTTGAAATAATTAATATTTCGTGTGACCTTCCGTTCTCTAAATATCAAGCTATACATATAAACTCATTTCGTAGTATTATTACAAATACCATCGGTATTGTTTTATAAAATATCAACTTATCGAAACAATTTCTATTTCTATTTTTATTCTATTTCTGTTCTATTTTACTTAATGTTTATCTCTCAGCTTAATATCTTATTCAATAATTAAAAATTCTATGAATTCCTTAATGTTTTTCCATTTCGTAATAGAATTACCTGTACTATATTGGAATATAAGACAGAACATTAATTGGAAAAATGTTCTACGTAGTTTGGCTGAATTCTGTGCCATGCAGAAGTTCATTTTTCTTCGACTTTCATCGTATAGAAAATACTATTTCCTGACTAAAGGTAGTTCAACCGGTCTGCTGCACAGATTGCTAAAATTAAAAAGTTCACGCTGCTGTAACAGCTTCTGTATAATGTGCTTCTAGAACGTAATGAAGTTTTACAAAAATTTTCGCTTAGAACAATGTTCCTAGCTAGAATTTCCTTCCTCCTTGCGCCTTTATTGATTTTCGCTCACACATACGCTTAATTTACACTTTTCAATAATTTTGTTCTAAAATTTCTGACGTATATTACTTGCAATAATTTATATGCTGGATTTGATTTTTAAATTTTGCTTAATACCCTTTTCATACGTGTAACTTCCTCTGAAAATTGAATAAAGATTTCAGATTATTTGGAATTTTTGTTGAGTTCAAATGAAAATCTTTAGTGCGGAAATAGAATTACAATGAAATAACGAAAATGTTTCAAAGAAAGAGAATGAGCGGAAATGAATGCATGAAAAAAAAAAAAAATAACACGATCGAGAGCGAATTATGTGTAATTAGTACTTGTTGTAGTGCAGTGCTTGTTTACTTTAATTAAGAAGTTGTGTACCTACCTACTGCTCTAAATCTCTAGTTTATAAACATTATACATGTTGTTGAAAATTTCATGTAGAGTTATGTATTTAATAGTAATGTTACAAAAGATTCTTTTGTAATAATTTTATTCTTTTTCAAAAATACTATTTAAAATTTCTCTTTTGGTTATTCATACAAATAATCAAATATGTTATGCGTAATTTACTTAAAATTTCCAAATTAGATGCAATCACTATCGTTTGAAATGTCAAATGTTTGTTTACATCGTAGTATACTTTAAATATGTAATTTCACATTTTTAATACTTCACGAAGGGGATACTTTGTATAATGTATATATAGATATGAGCTTATTGAAAGCATGAGAAAGTGGCACATATTTATTGCACATCAACGCGCTAGATAATCACAGGTCAACACGGTATATAAGTGAACCACTTAAGGCACGATTGTAAAGCTGAACTTAAAAATCGATGAATAATCTAGACTTATCATTTCATTGATGTAATTGACTGTCAATTAAATATCACTTGTTCTTATTAAATTCGGTTATAAAACCTTAATGGTAGGTTTCTATATAAATAATTTCGAACTTTATATTTTTATTATTAAACTTACATCTATATATGTATATTCATATATTATAATTAAAACCTATTGTTTTTTCAACATTTTGATGACTATAATATTGAGTTAGGCTACAAGAACATAAAAACGTATGTAAAAAGTATGGTCCATTTAACAAGCTCTTATTTGCAATACATTATATGTAATGCAATTACATATGTATTATGGTAGTATTGATAGTAATTAATTATTATGAACGTAATGGTGTTATTTATGATTACGATTTGCAATAGTTCTGAATACCTTTATCTACATATAAGTACATAATGAGATTTACCACTTATTAAAGCGCCTGTAATGTTGATCCTAATGATAATCACAAATATTTGCTATATTATTTAATTAGAGTTTGAGAAGTCAATAACTTTTTTATTAATAAATTAATTTCAGTGATATTACATACAATAAATGCTTAACGTGTGAAAATTTGTTTGACTATGAAAGATGTTATGATAGATGACATTTTTTAAATGAGTTCCAGTAGCCAATTCACAAATTCGGGGCCATTCAATTGCATTCTTGATAGCATTGGTTAATGTTTAAGCTTTAGCTCTCGAATTTCTGCACGGATATTGTCCACGAACTGCTCAAGCGTACTCCGTTTGTTCAAGTACACCCACTCCTTCAGGTATTCGCGCAGGACGTAATCGGGAGCTGAAAGGTCGGGCGAACGTGACGGCCAATTAATCTGGGTATTTCCTGGAATTATATACATATAATTATAGACAATGGATATTCTTTCTTTCTGAAATTCACCACGATGAATCGTCAACACAGTTGTAATATGTACCTGCAACAAAAAGATCGAGTTATTAACAGAAAATTTACTTACTTGTCAAATCCTATTCTCGATATTGGACCATGTTATAAACTTTTTTATTGATAAAATTAAAGAAATGATTAATTAACGTGTGACTAAAATTATTATACAACTTCAATAATTATAATAATAACGTTAATAAATTAAATATTTAATAATTTGACAATTATGCACAAATATTAGAAATGTTTGAAGCGATGAGTTAGGCCTTAGACTACTGTATGTACCTACGTATTTACTTTCATTCGTATTACAGTGATGTGTGATGCATATTGCATACTACTAGGCGCGCACCAACAGGTATAATAGAGTTGAGATTTCAAAAAAAAAAAAAAAAAAAAATTAATGTACATATATAAAATATTTATTTATATCAATTTCTAGGACATTTATTATTATTTTTACAATACAATTACAATTTTACAATTATTTTTACATTACAATTTTCTATTTGGCAACTGATGACTTATTGAAGAAAATAGATATATGAGCTTTAAAAATATTATTATTTATATTATTTTTATTGAAAATAATTGATCACATTTTTATTAATAGTTGCTTTACTTCTGTTCTGTTAGAAATATTAATAAAAAGTTATTCTAAAATTAATCTATTTTTATCAATATCTTTTTCTTACAAAATAAGATACTTTGAATTATATTCTTATCATTATTATTATTTTTTTAATTGCTTCTATATTATCTGAAAAATATTACCTCGAAGAAATTCGTCTTATTTTGTGGCGTATACATACCAAAGCAATCATACCAAGGCAATCGATATAAGCGAAATGTTTATGGCTTTATGATTACGGCTGTTCAGCAGTATATTGGCAGTTTCAGTGCATGGCAACTAGATTTTTCTTCGAATTCGTCAATGATGAGGCAAGATATCGACTGGTTCTGGTAATAAGGCAGTTCGGAAACTTTCATGGAATATATATAAAATAAAGTACGGATATTTTTTAGTTAGCTAATAAATAATTATTATTTATCGTCTGCAAATTAGAATATAAAATTTTTTTCTTTTCTCAGTTAGTTGGAATATTTTTTATGATTTCCCTTGCATACTATTTTGGTTTATTCAACATAAATATTTACATTTTTCAATCGGAAAGGAGAGAGAGAGAGAGAGATTGCGATTGTGACTTTTATATGCAAAGTGAAAGGTATTATAAATGCATCTTTTACAATAACAGAAGTAGTATATGAAGTATATGTACATATTAAATATTAAAACATAAATTCACAATATAAAAAGTAGAAAATACAGATTCCTGTACCTTCGCTACATATTATTACAGTCTTGTTTTCTTTTTTGTATCCATATACTTATTCGTTTGAAAATATTTGATGAAATTTAGGCAACTTCTACTTTGTACAATTTGTAACAAATTTCGCAACTAGGTCTGTAATTACATACAGATCTTATTAATGAAAAAAATTAAGTATCGTTAGGAATTACTTTTAAACATATTCAAAATCTTCATTTGGAAGTTTCAGAAGGAACAAAGAAAGTACCTTGTATCAGAAATTAAAACACTCAACGCTCCATTACTAATGAATAATACACGGAAATATCATATGTAAAGGTTAAATTACCATTTAAAATTTCTTCTGAAACAGACATAGATTAAAATCTAAATAAGAACGGCTAATTAATTCATCAAAAGAACAGCATCATTAAGTCGAGGAATTAAAAGGAAGAAGAAAAGAAAAACGAGTTATACATCGAAGAAATAATACATAGAACCAAATTGCTCCAAAAAGGTCGACAGCTAATATCATAAATATTCCAGAATGATCATTACTTGATCGTTCTTCCGCGTAACATTAATTCCAAAAACTCGAGTTCGGCTAGTGAATAAATTCCTAAACTGGTATCGGCTACTTGCCATGAACTAAAGCGGACCATAGAATACAGCATGGTTAATCGCTGAGAGCAGGCCACTTATATTCAATGAACGTTGACGTGGTTAGTACAGATTCCGCTGTTAGTCGTGTGGGTCCTATGTTCACCATAAATATGCGGTACCTCCGGTCACCGTGTGTGCTCTCGATTATACGTGTGTACACGCTACCGAGCCCTCGCCTCGTTTCGGTCTCACGAGCTTCTCCAGGAACAAGATGGAAAGAGTCGGGGGGATAAAGAGAAAGATCGTCGAGAAAGAGGCATACACAGCTTGAGGGCTCAAAGGAGAGTCATTGCCACTGGCGATGAATTCGATGAGAACCGAAATCCTTCAGCTAGTGTGTGTCTGCAAATGTTTCTCTTTCCTCTTCTTTTATCTTCGGTATTCTTTGCAATTTGTTAGTACAGACACGAGGTAAATTGTTACATTTTTTGTTAAAGAGTATTTCGTAGACACTTTCTCCATTGAGATAACATTTGCACTGATGAGATCTGTCGATTTAATTTACCTGTATGTACATACGTTTATGTGTAGTATGTGCAGCGTGTGTTCTTTGAAATTTTCAAAGGAGAACTATATATTACGTGTACCTGCTAATTATCTGTACCTGCATTTTGTTGGCTAGTGATTCGATCGTGCGTCGATTCTCTTTTGTATCTATTGATTGATCTAGTTGTTTCTTCGTGTACTATAGCGATGTTTGGATCTTCTCTTATTTCTTCACTCTAAAGTAGCAACTGCAGCACCGTCGAGCTTTTATTGTGCATTGGATAATTGATTGCTAAGCTGATTCAGATTAATTGTATATGACTTATTGTTGTTGTAATATAGCGGTATGTGATACATTGAAATAGATTTATTATTGTTGTGATATATGAGTTTATGCAATATTTACCTTAACGTTTTTCATTTGTCGTTTTCATATTGTTGGTTCGTATATTCGACATTCCATGCTGTCTTCACGCGAAGGTAACGTGTTGTCTGCAAACGGGTTAGGTAGATATAATAATCCTCCAGATACCAAGAATTGTGATTTGTTTTTTGCTTTTAATCGGGTCATTTTCTTGCATGGAAATTTTATGTTGATGATATATACATGGTGTGCAAGCATACAAACTACTCGAAACGGAATAAAATGATACTGACAGTACTGTTTGAGCATTTCGTGCGTTAACTGGGTCATGTTTTAATCTGAAATGTTTTTACACATGCGATTGAAAGTTAATAGGAGCGAATTAAGTTGTTCTATTACTTTCAAATGGAAATGTGACAATCGTAGTATTTTTAATACATTAAAAAGATTGTAATTCACAGCCTAAAAAAATGACTGAATTTAAAATATTGATAACATGAGTAAGTAGCGTTTATTTTCTACTTATAGTTTAACATAAATGAAGATGCAACATTCGTTCTTGTTACGTGTCTCTACTATCAAAATTGTTTATTTCTCTTTCCTTTTCTTGGAACAGAGATTTTGAAAATAATGAACAATATATGATATAAACACCAACGTATGTAATTATAACAGTATCTAATTACACAGTGACGGATAAAAAAAAGTTTAAAATTGGTACACTATGAATCTTAGTAACTTTTGTATTAACAATTTTTTATGATGTTGATAATAGTCATCTACTCTGTGATATATATCTATTCATTTATTATATTTATTCATTGTTCTCGTTAAATTATGATATCCTTTTGTGCTTCTTATTTTATAAACTTTCTTTTGCCTGCCATTGTGTATTGTATATTACCAATGTGGGGTAATCATAGTTAATTGCAAGTTGTTAACGTATCAAGTAATAATAGCTGCTAATTACGGGGTGCAGTTAACTAAACCATGTGTTTTAATCCAAAGCGAATTACTTAAACCTAGATTGAGAGAAAGAAAGGATTTTATAAAAAGGCATAATATTTGTAGTATAATTTCTACTGTATTGTAATTATATCGTCATTAAAACGGAAAGTATGTATATTGTAATATATTACTTTTATTTCTGTTACATTTAATTACAGTTATACAATGTCTTAAATATATTTTTTAGAAAGAGGAATGAAAAGCAATTATTAATTAAATACAAAGTACATTTTTAATTTTGTTTTATACTTTCAAGTTTGCAAATACAACTTTGTTATTTACAGATCAATAATCAAAGATTCTTGAACCGAGAAACATTAATTAATAATTTTTTAAAATTTGTTTAAAGCTTTGTAAGTTGAAAGATAATTTAACCATGTGAAAAATAAATGGAAAACATAAACGATGATAAAACTGCACGTGATTTTAAATGTTAAAGTATTATTTTATCGGTGCATGTGTACATACATCTATACATACATCTGAATATGTATGTGTATTAAATTAATATAATCCTGTAATAAAAGTCGGAAATTTTTAATTGCAGAGATATTGAACGTTGTTTGTGTTGTAAAAAACGTAATTGAAATTATATTGCCGTAAAATATTCGTACTATTAGAAAAATGTACATGATATGAAAGAAAACGAATCCTCCTCTTTTCTTCGTGTTACTGTTCCTGATTATATTTTACGTTTTTCAAATAAGAACGCACGTGTATGCAATAAAACTGCAGAACTTGTTCTTTATCGGCAGAATGACTTTTTTTTGCGTGTGAATAGCGTACAGTTGGACAGATTGCCCAAGTAGTTGATTACTGTACAAAGAATGTATAATCCTAATGTTACACAAGCTGCACTACTTTTCATGTGAAAAAAGCGTATGAAACCGTTCTCCGTAATTTTGTAGGTTGAACGATGTGGAATTCATACAACATCCGTTTGTAGACTACACACGCAATATTCGCCTAGAACATTTGTGAAAGAAGCTTTTCTTCTTTTTTATTACTATTTTCTATGAACTATGAAGCAGCAACACTGTATTTTTAAAATTACAACTACATTTTGTATATTTGTATTAAACGCGTTTACTTTATCAAATATTTCACTACATCTTCAAAATTAAGGATATTTTCTAAAATTTCATATATTATATTTTTCAACGTGTTACGTTTAAACATACCCTGGGTCACGAAAGTATTTGAACATTTAGAAAACTTCTATATGAATTGTGTGTGTACGTGTTACGTATGTAAAATCTGAAATCTTGGAATGTATACAAAAATTATTTATTTTTTGCGAGATATTTATTGCAAACATATATGTATTTAGTAAAAAATCAGTATACAGCATGAGTGGCCATTTTAAACATGTAACAAATGTCAAAAATGGTCCCACCGAATATCGAGGTTTATTAATAATTTTTATTTTGTATAACCGTATGTATTTTCAAACTTGTTTCAAACTTTATCAATATAATGATGATATTCGAGATTTATTATAGTGCTAATAATTTCTAAATGTTTCACATAGCATGCATAATATATTTATAAAAGCTTTCGGATATTTTCCTGAGCTACCATATTTATCGTACATAAACATTTCGAAATATAAATTACATTACGTGCGGAGGAGTCGGGAAACCGAGCTTCATATAAAATTCTTTATTGCGAGCTTTTCTCGGAACTTAGGAATTATAAACGAAAAAAACGATACTTCATACCAACTGAGAATTGCAGAATTGCAGAAAAGCGAGAAGTACCACTTCTTTCCTGTAAAGATGAAAAATGAATAATATGGAGCAGACGCTCGGCAGCTATGTATCAACCTGTATTTTATGCTTGCGTACACCGATGCTCCTACTCGTCTCGTGAATCTCCCATCAGAATGAAAGTGAAAGTAGAGCTGACGCTTTACGAGGGAGGATAATGGAGAAAGAGAAACGGCGAAGGGGTTTGTCGGAAGTTGGAAGTAAAAAAATAATCGCACGTTGGATGTAACGATGTACTTGTTTCTCCATTTCAATTGTTATTTTTTCACGTTATCCTAAGAACTTTTGAAATATTTTAACTTCTTAGCGAAATTGTTAAATACAATATCAATTGAAATAAAGTATGTAGAGTGTCATTGCTTTTTAAATATATTATTGAGTCAGATAAGGTTATACATAGATTAATTCACATGGAACATCGAAATTTGTTTTCTGAATGCAATAATCAATTAAAATTAAATCGTAATTAAACATAGTAAATAGTACTTAACATATCAAAATTTATTAAATAGAGGGTCAATAGACGACAATAAATATATTTTAGTCGTATTATGAATATTATTATAAATAGATAAAGATAATAAATATTATGTTGCAAACAAAAGTCCTCGTTATTGGTACATCGTTTATTAGAACAGTACATATCACGTGCGTATAACACTTCTATCTATCTTTTACTTTTCACCTAGAAAAAGTATTACAAAACGGTCTGTTAGAAATTTTTGCTTCCGCTTGAATTAAGCACGCACAGAAAGCATAACGCTCTCTTGTGAAACGTATGATTTACGGTGAAAACTAGGAAAACAGTAATCAACTTTCAAAATTTCGCGAGTATTTTTGGAATCTATTCGAAAGGTGGCTTACTCTTCTAAAAACTAGTTTACGTAATTAAGCCAGCAAGAGTCGATTCAATCGACTATAGAAAATATCAAACGAAATAAATAATTTCCATGTTCTTATATCCAATTCGTTGGCTTTTAATCATACACAATCTTGTTAAAACGTTACATTACTTGTTATTTTTTAACAGTTAAATGATTTAAATGCAGTAAATGATTTAAGAAAAATTAGTTAAGACCAGTACCTAGCGCAAATAATCTTCATTTTATGATTAATAATAATATTTTTCAATGCTATTGTTTGCTACTGTGCAATTGAAGTTCGAAACAAGACAAACTGAATTCGTAGCATTTACTTAGAAAGCAGTTCGATCTTGATGAAAATAACATTTTCACTGGGGCGTACTTGCGAAATTCTCGACGACATGATCGTACGATAAGCCGCGCAACAAGAAGTATAGATACGTGTGACGCGCTGAGGGTTTACAAGCGGTTAAACCGATGCATGTTTCGCGCAACGTTCCCTCCACCGGCGGCTTACTCTCATATAAGCCTCCGGTTGTCAGACTGGAGGTGGTTGCGGAGGTGGAGGTGGCGTCCACAGGCAAGAGAGAAAGAGAGAAGAGAACGATGTTGGAGATCGAGAGAAGGGAGTGACTGCCAGTGGCGATGCATTGAGCAGCCACTAAAACAGTCCTCCGGCACTTCGATCCGTTGTCAGGTCGAGTAGCGCGTGCCGACCGAGCACAAGCTGCCTTTCCTCGATCAGACGATCAAGATCGATCGAACGCTCGCTACCTCGTGTTCCTTTCCGTTTCTGTTTCTCAGTGTGCACGGATAGAAAGGTTATCGCGTGGCTGCTCGATTCCACGCGCGACGCCCTCGAATCACCGGAAACCAGCGATCGATATCATCTTCCCGACGAAGTTTCACCAAGTTCTTGAAAACGGCGGTAAATGCGCGAAATAGTCCAGCTGTATCACGATCGTTTCACGCACAGAAACAAAGATTTTGGGATAGACAGTGAGTACTGCGGACGTTGAACAGATCAATTAGAAACGAATTGAATTCGATCTATTCGTAAGAAAAATGTACGAAGCTTTTCATGGCTATTAAACGAGAAAGTATCGGTCAGAGTTGCTCATGCACGGGGTTCGCGTGCGCGCCCAATAAAATTAGTTGTTGTCTATGCAAACGAGCTAGCACGGTGGCGAAGTATCGAGGCAATTGCTTTGGAGCAGTTTGCCAGTTGGCAAACAATGTTATCTGCCTGTTGCTCGCAATTGCTGCAACGACAACTAATTAGCGTCGGCTGATGTAGCGTACTAGGTTAATCTACAGAAACGGCGAGATAGTTGAACGTATCCGTCCGGTTGCCGCGGACCGGAAAAATCGCATTTTACTTGACCATAACGAGTCACTTGGCTCGCAGTAATTACCGCATCGCTAACGGTAATTATTCTTGCTCTGTCCGCGCGCTAATTTGCAAGGTGTAAAGTAACGCGTGCCTGGAATCGTTCGTGTGCTTTTTGGTGATTAAAAACATCGGTGACATCGTAGGTTAATTTCTTCTTGTCTTCTATTATCGTGATATCTTTATCGCCGTTTCTCAAGAATTATCGAAGAAGTTATCGATTCGGTGAATGAGGTTTCTTCGAAAGCTGGATGAGTTGCACACGAAAAGGAAAGAAGGATAAATAAGGGGAGGGGCCCTGTGCTTGATTGGGCACATCTTTTTCGCGATGGCAAGCGCAGTGCGAGATAAAAGGGGAAAAATGTGTCATCGAGTTTGATAGTGTGCTGACGTTGAGAATGTGAAAAAGCCTTTCGTGTAGACGTATCGTGCCTTTATATCGCTGCTACGTCGCGGACGGGTCGTGCGTTCTTCCGGCGGGATTTGAACAAAGACGTTGCCGTTAAGCGCGCATTCGATTAAACGAAAAAGAAGAAGAAGAAAAACAAGAAGAAGAAGGAACGGAAGTGGAGTACGCAAACTCCAGTTGGGGAAGCGAACGGATCGCAAGCAAGTGTCAGTTCATATTTTTCGGTGACTAAAGATTATTCTTCAGTGATGCATCGGCGGATACGATAGCGTAGAAAAACGAAATCGCTCGTACCCTGTCCAAGATCGGTGGATCTGCTTGATCTGTCATGCCAACGAAGAAACACACCAAGGGAATTAATCGATCGCAAACGATAACGGGATCTCGGTGTATCTTAGGACGTGTAATCGCGGAGACGTGATTCGGCGAAACGGGTAACGAGCAACGTAACCAAGTCGAACGGTAAACCTACCCCCTAGATTGTATTCCAGTAACGAGCATCGATCTCGAAACACGCTCTTCTTTCGTCTTTGCGATCAACAAAAACTGTTATAACGTGATTCTGTGGCATCGTGTGTTCGTGCTGAGACTTCGAGCCGATTGATACGTCTAACGGCCGAACAGGAATTCCTGTCACTGAGATGTTGACGAGTTGACTGCAGCGAAATCCACGATAGTCGACGACCCAAGAAAAATTTCGCCTGGAAAATTATGAAGTGATCGACGGACTACGACGCTTCAATTAACTGACCGGTTGGAAGATCGTAACGTTTGCTGTTACGATTCCACTTAAATCTATCATTATTGCTACGTTCTTCTTAGCGAAGTTGAAGACGTATCCGGAGAAAATTGTTACTGCATTTTTGCGCAAACGCGATTAGAACGGGAACTTCTTGAAGAAGAGAATTTAATTATTGTTTAAATTCAGACTGCGAACTTTCCAGTGAGCAGCGGCTATTTCTATCGTCTATGCAATTAAACTGTATTCTTCTGGACAGCTTAATTTGAATGAACACCCGGCCAACAGAATTTCTTTGAGTTTAAGCTTATCCTGAGAAGAAGGATCAAAGATATATTCAACGTTTAAGCAAGTTTCGAACAAGGGTTTAAGATGGATCGCCGCTTAAGTTCAGGCTGTGGGATGGAAAGAAAATGAGGCCTGCATATATTGACATACATTAGGTCTCTTCGACCAGAATTCAATTTCTCCAATGCGTTAAACGTTTATTATCAAACGTTGGAAGACACGGACGAATATCTCGTGGATATTTAAATTTCTAGAATTGTTAGAATAAATTGTTCGATAGAAAAGTCTCAAGTTCAACATTTCGTTATATTAGAATTTCGTGACAATGAGATATAGCTTTGACGAGTCTTTAAAACAGATTTCACCGTAGACAGCATAAGAAGCGACTTTTATCGGAATCGTGTCATTTCTAAAGGAAGATCGAGAACAAGTTGCAAAGTATAATCCTATTTTAAAGGAGACCAAGCGGAAGCATTGATTAAATTTGAACGATACTAGCAGTATATACCTTGTCAAGTACTGTGAATATTAAACATTCGCTGGATACTACGTTTATACAGCAAAGCGTGCTGCCGAGAAAGGTAATTAACGTGAAATATCGTACAATAAATTTTACACTGAAATTTCATCCTCAACGCGATAGAAAATATCAAGGAATTTTAACACATTCGAAATCGTTATCATCCATTACTGTTGCGTTTTTTTCGTGTAAAAGTTATCAATCATCAATACCATTATTTCAGTTATTTCATTATTTCAGATAATATGCAATTCTTTAGAAAATGAAAATTTCAATAAAAATTTCGATTGAATATTAGGGAACAGTTGATTCTAATCTAGATTAGGTACAAAGTTAATGGTTTAATATTCGCTTGTCTTAATAGGTATATCGTTATACACATAATAAATTTAATTAGTCGGAATTACATTCACTTTCTAATGTGTGATTGAGAAAGTGTTAAAGTTCCATGTGAAACTTTGAAAAGTGAAACGTATCGAGTTTTCAGAATCTACGTTCGACAATAAGCTTGAGATCATTCCTAGTAAATTATGTACAAATTTATTTATTGGAAACTTCCATCGACAATTTGTTGCATCCTACGTACAAGATTTATAAGGTTTACTTAAACATTACATTTTTGGTTAAGCGAAGAAAACGCTTCGTATCCTCTTGTAACATTTTTTATTTCATTCTAACTGAGATATCGGATGTTAACTTTCAACGATCTTTTTTAATGAAATTTTCAATTGCATATTTACTGTTCGTCTTTCTTAAATTAACCAAACACACCTTCGCGTTCAAGTTTCTTCATCAATATTGCTTGTTACGAGTTACGAGAACTTACTAGATAGATAGATAGTTTTATTCCAGCCTGGCGGCCTTAAAGTAGGACTTGCATTTCAATTTTTATGAATTTTCAACATTGCACATTACTACAAATATCTCTAATCATCAACAACTGTCTTTACAACTTGCGCCTCTAATTTTCTGCAACTCGAGAACTTATTAATTAGTTTTATTTCTTCTTTTAAATTGTTCTACCCAGGTCAGAACCATATGTTGTTTTCACCAGACAAAGTAGGCGATTCTTTAGAAATAGATCCCTACAAATGGTAACGCCTTCTCAAAAATGCATCGTACGAAAATGCATAAAACATTCAGTTCTGTATACTGAACGAACCTAACAACTGAACAAGCTCTATCTGTATTTGAAGTAGAGTTAGACAAAAGTGGTAGGAAAAAATTCTGTACTATTCAACGAGCTGTAACATTTTATACCACAACCTTTTTTTCATATCTAATTCTTGTAAAATGAAATTATATTTCAGTGGAACTATACAAACCTTTTCTGTATAAATTAATTTTTCGAGTTGTTCCAACTAAAGCTATAAAGTCAGATTAGTTTTTTGTTCCTTGATATTGTTTCTTGACATTTCTTGACATTATACATGTCATCGTCATTATCTTTATCATATGGTTACTAACATATTAAGATTATATTAAATGTAGATGTAAATATAAAATAACATGAGTAGTACGTATATCGTCGCTCATAATCATATGCAAATATATAAGTATTTTGAAAAAGTTATATTAATAACTAAAAACTAAATGAATTAATGAAATGCTAATGATTAATGATTATACTTATTATGTTTTTGTAAAATGAATAGTATACATATACAGGGTGGTTGGTAACTGATGGTGCAAGCGGAAGGGGGTGATTCTACGCGAAAAAAGAAGTCGAAAATATAGAATAAAATTTTTTTTTTTAATTTTTCCATCAAGACAACAATCTACAGTGAGATCCGTTATAACGAGACGTGATAAAGTGCACGCGTACCGAGCGAAAGTTCAAAGTCGATTTTCTCGAAAACAAAGCCTTAAACGAAAAATTTTTATTCTATATTTTTGACTTCTTTTTTCGCGTAGAATCACCCCCTTTCCGCTTGTACCACCAGTTACCAACCATCCTGTATATATATATATGTATGTATATCATATGGAATATAAATGGTAGTGGATTGAAATGAAAGACGCGACAGTGTTGTATATGATCGTAAATGTTATTGTTAGAATTATATCGTATAATCGTGATAGTCTCTCTATATTTTATTTATAGGATGATAACCATACGAACAAAGGATAATGAATTCTTTAAATAATCATACTATTCGATACGGTCTGACAATTACAAATTCCAATTCTTCTATTGCATATTAAAAGTAGCCATGTAAATTTTATCGTGTCAGAATATAAGTTCCAACAAAGGACAAAATTGTCTTGGATAAATTTTCTATTTATAATTTTGTAATTAAATTTGTATTCAAAGATAACCAAGTATTTAAATACTTTTGCAATAGTTACGAAGAAAACACGATAACAATTGTTGATTTCACGTTAATATTCTAACATTCTAATCGTTGAATGTGTCTGCTGTGAAGATAATTAAACAATGTAATGGAAAATATAGAGAAACTTTTTCATTTACTTCTTTATATTATTACGTTGAAACGGATAAAAATAAAATATCTCGTGAATTCAGTATTTAATGGTCTTGTCCTGTTCACCGATGCACTTGTAAGAAACATCACGCGACAGGATGATAGGGCTTGTTAAACAGGGCAAACTTTTCCTCTACGACATTTTTCTAACTTCTTTTACAGAATGGAGATATAATCCGACACAGTCGCTAGTAGCCTCCCGTATTTTCTAAAATTATTGACAAGAACAATATGACATAGACACTACACGATAAAATACACCTACACTACAAAAAGGAATGATCTCAAAGTTAAAGTCTGCGTTGTTAGACACATCGAAAATTCAACGGATGTTTTTGTAGATAAAATGACGTTAATCCGGTCGTGCGCGTCGGATGCATCGCGCAACAGATAAATAAATCATGGCAGAATAAATTATCGTCATCTCAAAAAATAATAATTTAATCGCCACACGTTCGACGCTCGCTTTTAATAACTCATCGTGTAAACGAGTCACTTTCGATTCGACGGTTCGTGCTTCGATATTCAACGTTCGGTTATTATGCGTATGAATTAAATTTCAACGAATAATTAAGGTGCAAGGATATCGTGCATGGAAATTTATATCCACCGGAGATGTATAGCCTCGGACGTTGTTGATAATATAATTGAAACGTCCGAAAGATGAAGCCCGAGAGTGTTCCTTTTTGTCGTTCGAACCGTTCGTGAGGATCGTTCGTTAACCGATAAATACCGAGTGACCGAAGAGGCAAGAGAAAATTGTCGAAAGCGCGAGAATTTCTTTGGTCAGGTATCCGTTTCTGCGTGGCGCGATAACGTAATTGAAATGTCTCGAGGCTGAGATTCTGTTCGGAATATTCCCGCATAAATCACAGCCGTCCGATCGACTCCTTTAAGTGGATCATTCGTTAAATGTAAATGTTGCAATAGACATCTCGCCGGGGTTCAAAGTTGTACGTACAGATTTTCCTTGCTCCCTCTTCTCGCTTTCGAACCGATTACGCACGGCGAGGTTGCCTCCGGTTTCCGATAATGCCGGCGAAACGTTCTCGATGCGCACGCTTTTATCTACGCTTTAAAGTAAATTACAAGTTCTTTCTGGAAGATTTAACCTCATCGTGCTGTCCGAGCGCGACGAACGACGTGGAACGAGCGAGCGTCGAACGAGAGATCGACTACCGAGCGAAATGAATCTTGTACTGGATTGTCGTTTCCGTAAAAGATGCTGCAACTTCATCAAAGTTTCACGACGACGTTTGAACATGAGGATATATATCGTGCGACTCGTTGCCACAAATGGCTAGCGGAAACGCTCTGACTCAGTTCGCTTTTTTCTGCTATCCGACACAGGGCTCTGATTAAACACTCGAGGGGATTGTCGACCGAATGCCGAGCGTCGCACACGAGGCCGACAGAAGCTACGAGAAACGCGGAAATCGTACGTTGCCGATTTTCGAAAGGACGATTGGCCTGATCGAACAGAACGCTGTCTAATTAAACGCCACTCGTAAGAACACGCATTTGCTTCTCTTACGACGTTCGACATTACGATTCAATCGTATTCAAAATCAATCGTCGGATATCGTAGTTACACGTCGTAAGTGTACTGCACCAGATTGCTGAGTGGATCGCGCATAAAACATACACGTGAAGAGCAAATGAAATAAACATTTTGCGTGTTCTTCGGTACATATTTGAAGGAATCAAGAAAGAGAGCAAACGAGAAAGATTTACTTTGGACGTCTGTTAATCTGCAAAGGATTTTTCCGAACTTTTCGAACTGGTTGCCGTCGAATCTAAGTGTTCGATAACGCAATTGAAAGATCCTGAGTGCATACACACGTGCCGAGCGTATCGAGCATCACGTATTTACACGCGTGTTCGATTCGAGGCTTCGGGGACGTGGTACCGTTTGATTCTTCGTGTTAGACTCTGTCGATATCGGCCACCTTCCGGTCGTTCCACGGTCCACGTTCCTCGACGACCGGGAATTTCGCGATTCCCACGAGCTGCTTCACGCCGCAACTTCCATTCGATTTTCCTTGGAATTGCCTCGTGTGCGACTCGCCCTGAGATGCTGAAGATACGCATGTTGGATTACATCGGGGACACTGGGTAAGTGTTCTTGCGACAGTTAATAGTTGTCATTTTGTTTAATATTTCAACGCATAACTGCGAGCTTTGATCTTGACAGATCAAAAGTCGTGAACTAGCGGCATGTCCCTGACGCGCGCTCCTAATCGGTGCGTTGCGTAATAATTATCGTTTCGCTATTTATGTTGACGTGCGTGAAAATGCATGCATTAAGCAAAAGCGAGGTTCCATTGCCCAAAGTGTCGCTTGTAATTATTTAAACGATAACGAATCTCGATTTTACTTTGACAATTATTCTTCTTTATAACAATAATACTTCTTTAATTATTTCTGATACTTATACTGTCTTATAAAAGGGTTTAACGAAACTAAACCTATTCGGAAACCTTTTAAAATATTGATTAAGACATAATGGTTTTTATTTCATTAGTCAATTTCGTTAGTTTTAAAATGTTCCCTTGTTCATTGCAAGACTACAACTTTTATAAAAAATTGTCAATGAAGTGGAACTTGTATAGTGATTTGTTTTCCTTTTAGAAGACTTTAATCGTATATTTTTTATTTTGCAAATGTTGCATATTTCGTACGTGTTGTACATGTCTCTTAGGGAATTATGCAAGATTATATTATCTGTTATTTAGTAGTTCACTAACATTATGTTATTATTTTTCACATATATGTTTATCATATTTGTTTTTATTAAATCTAATTCAATATTGTTTATTAGAACTTTGAACAAACTCTAAGTGCAAGGTCACATACAAACATATCGAGAGAAATCTAACGATGAGCTAAAGATGTTGGAGAAATTATGTCGGAGTAAAATACGATTTTGAAGAGAAATCCAACTTCAAAGAACTCTGTTACGAATTAATGAAATTTAAAAATCGTGGAAATATACTTCAAGAGAAATAAATTTAGATATCTACTATGAATATATATCGAGTTAGTATAAAATAACTTTAACTGACAATACTTATTGATTAATTGTTACTAACATAGACAAAATGTTTATCATATCGTTTTCTCAATATACGAAACTATTTATTGCATACGTTACGTATTCGTTGCAATATTTTAGTATATTTGTACAACAATAAATTTTCATATTTTACATATTTCCTATCTTCATTGCAAATTAAAATCACGGAGTACTTTATTATCTTCAATAGACATATATGATTTACAAATCCTGAAACCATATTCGTTGAAAATTATGAAAGATTCATAGTTCCTAATAATACAAAACTACTGTTCCATCATTTTCCATTCAAATTCACACTCCCTATACATAGCTAATATAAGCCTATTTTAGAAAGCTGTCCAATTAATTGTATTTTTATATTTATCTTGAAAATTCTATTCCAACGTTTATTAATCTTTTTTTCATCTTGGTTAATTATCAAATAATCAAGTATATTACTCATTTATTAGTCCTTCTTACGATAAAAGAGTTAATGATACGATCGCATAAAGACGAGAAGATTAATATCCTTTTCGAATCTTCATAAAGAATGAACTTTTACTAGCAGGCATTTACTTTACTAAGCTCTTAGCTACGCTTTCTGTACGGTAACGTAAAGTAGCATATGCATTTATAGCGACGATGCCTTTACCTTCGCGTAGCTTTGTGAGAGCGTGAACAGACTCATTCATAGTCCAGTCGCGAAATGATGGGTTGAAGCGTAGATTCTTCGTTTTAGGTCGCTCGGCATGCGCAATAACGTTCATTTGCGCGTGTAGGTGATTACTTTATGTTAATAAAAGAGACTGATATTTGGCCCAGATTGAATTGGTAATCCCTAGGCGATTTTGCGAAGGACGCAAAATATCGACTGTGTTCACGTGTTTTAATTAATTTCGTTAAATGTCGTTGGTTGACATTTTTTAGAGAAAAATTGTTTGATGAAAGAATGTCGCGGTTCTGTCATATGATACATTCTAAAAAAGTAATAATTATTTAAAATGTTTAAAATGCTTGTTGGAATATGAAATTCTTGAAAACTATTCAGATTAACATATTTTCACGCGATGATTTCCTTTAAAAATGGACGATTAAGTTCTTCATAAAAGACAACAAATTTTAATGAGGTATTAAAATTATTATAATTTTTAAAACGAGCAAATCCTTTCCAACAAATTATAAAACTCAATGCATGATCGATTTAGTCGTTAATAATCTATTTTAATGGTTTAATTTTGTTAAACAATTAATTAAATGTTTAAAAAATTTTTTAATGTGGCATCGAAACTATAACATACAAAATATCTTTACTTACGTGTGGAATACTTGAGCTCTAAATTAATTACTTGAGCACCAAAATACTAGAATACTTAAGTATTAGAGATTCTAGAATTTAGTAGAAAAACGTATTATTTCTGCAATGAAAATGTGTAACCGAAAAGAGGTGGGAAAAAAAAATGGAATGTACAGTTCTGCTTTAACATTGCCATACTGCGGGGATATCCATGCACTTTTACAAAACAATTTGAAAGTTGCATTTGGCAGTAAGGTCGACGGGAAACTGGTTTTTTCGATTTTTGGAGTGTGAAAACTGGTTGTACGCGAGATAAAATCGTCTAAAAATGGTCAAAATTACATATAACAGCCTCTCGTTATTTTCTATCGGTACGTTGGTATATAACATTGGTCGTGTCTCGCGTTTCCCAATTATTTTTCATTCGTGCGGAACGCGATTTACTTAACCTGAGGGCAATTAAACGAACGAGTAGGAGGGTTAGCATATTTCGACGCCTTAAATCCCACAGTAGTAGGTGTACTTTTTTGTCATGACATGCTTTTAAGAACAGACCAGGTATTTGCATTTGGAATGAAATTATGATTGGGGAACCCATTTTACTTGTCTCGCTGCCGACCACTAGAAATGTATCGTCCGGAATACTAATGAACACGCTTGAGAACAAGACCGATATTCTTTTTCTCTTCGAATATAACGACGGCTCTGCAACGTACTTAACGTAGATAAAATTTAAGACGAAATTAGAACGAGCAGAGACCTCATTTTGTCAAAAGGGTTCGCTACGGCCAGATAACCTTAAATCTCTCAAATTTACGATACGCTGTTTCGTACGTAATTGCACCATTATCGTTTAAATATTTGTCAAGAGCTATCGAATGGCGCTTCGTCGATACATTTGCCGTTTCTACAGAGTGGTCCATAAATCGCTTTCCCATCTGAAAAGTGCATAACCTTCTTTTTATTGTAGGTGTATTTTTAGATTTTCCTTCCCGATTTTTTAAATCTGTTTTTTTTTGGAAATTTATAATGGAAAACTCTACAACGGGGCAACGAGCAAAGATAATTGAATTTTATTTTCGAAACGAGTGCTCCATTATTCGAACGCAGAGAGCATATACTTGTTATTTTAACGATAAAACCGACAAAACTAGCGATACGTCATTTGGTGCAGCGTTTCCATCAACAGGGTTCTGTCGGTGACCACGTTCAGTACGTATGGAGGAAAATATTGAACGTTCCCAGGAGAGCGTTCATGAAGAACCTGGAACATCCATTCGAAGACGTTCTCGCTAACTTCGACTTTCAAGGAGTTCACTACAGTGTATCTGAGACTCGGTGGTAACGAGATGGGGCAACTACTCATGCAGCCAGACTCACGATGTAATTGCTAGGAGAAATTTTTGGAAATCGTTTCATTTCGCGAGCTTGCAATTTTAATTGGTCTTCCTGGTCGTTCGATACAATGGCACCGGATTTTACAATATTCAAATGGAAAAGCGACTCAAATCTGAATTATCGAGAGATTGCAAGATCCTTTTACGCAATTGCGAGAACTTCTAGACAGTTATCTGTATGCAATGTACCTAATGAATGTCGATGTATTGTACCAGGAAATCCAAGAACTTATATCTCCCTTTAAGAATACTAGAACAATTTTTGAAGATCGGTTTGTTCAATGATTTTTGGAGTACTGTTGCGTTATATTATCGTATAAATAATCCATAAATTTATTTCACTGAATCGATTGTATAAATGATCTACAAATTTATTTCAGCATAGCTTTCATATTTAAGTAAAAAGAAAAGAAAATACTCTTGAAGTTTTATTTTAAGGCATTATAATAAGGCTCATGAGCTTGAATCTTTATGGTATGCAGAAAGAAATAATTTAATGACACTTCAAATTGTTCTTTTTACTGCAATTTATATAGGACAGACACATTTTATGGAGTAATGATTGTTAGATTATTACTCACGCTTGTCAATCGAAGAGATATATTTACGTCTAGTTATTGAGATATACATACGTGTGTCGTAGTTGAAATATGACGAATAGAAGGTAGCACATGTAGAAAGATTTATATTGCGTAAATATAGACGTAGAAATTTCCAACATTATATTGGATTGAGTATAATTGTTTGGGAATTATTAACATCCTTATAGAATTAAAGTTATACAACGCTTTTTTATTGCTAACTTTAAGGTAACAAATCTTGAAAGATATTATTTATCACATGATTTAAGCATTTATTATTATACTAGTTCGTGGTATCTTTCTTAAATGTGGAGTTTACCGAGTAAATTCTTTATTTCGCAAAATTTCATTTAGTTTGTTTAGTGTAGATATTGTTAATTAGGTGCCAGTTGGTTAAACATATTTTTTCGTTTATTAATTCATTTTCTATATCATTAGTGCTTTTTTGAAAGTTATAAATTATTCAATCGATTTTGTTACGATTGTGGATACGGACAATCGAAAAACGTTTCTTCGAACACAACTGTCAGTTACCTGTGTTTTCTATAAATCACAAAAAGCTATATTACTTTTATCAATATACAGTGTAATTTTGCTAACACAATATGTAGTTATTTTTTAAATTCCATTTTCTTGTAGCTTCTGTTAAATATATGTAATCAATTAAGTTTCAATTTATACGTGTTTATCTCTTTCAAAAATACCTGTTCCCATACAAATCACACAGGTCCATGTATGGCATCTTTTATAAATGAAACATTCATGAGATTAACACATAATTATAGAAATATTTATTAGGTACTCGATATTCAAATTCGCTTACTGAAATTATCTGAAAGCGTGGTTACTTGTTCATTGAAATATATTTCTATCCATTTGAAATCAATTATTGTCCGTTCTATGGAACTAATTTTGGGGCGTAATTCTCCAATGGTAGTTAATGGAATGGTCAAAGCGCGAATCCGCGAGAATACGTTTCTAATTTCCTGTTTATTCATCACGACCCACACCGTCAATTTATCCGCGATATAATAAAGGCCGGTTTGTGGGTGCAAAATGTTGGCAAATTGATCTAATGAGGTCGTCGATGCTCGAACAGGAAGGCAAAGAGGCGTCAGAAGGTTTCACTCGGTGAAACTTTTTCAAGCGGCAAGAACGAGAGCACTCGCTTCGTGACGCGTTATTTTTAAGCCGCTCTAGCCTTTATAATTTATACGTTGGTCAAAAGTTTCCTGATATAATTAAAAGAATCGTATTATAGTTGGAAAGTGTCGATTTCTACGTTTGTATTTTAAATGCAGAATTAAAAACAAAGGCAAATTCTAGACTAACGAATTTCTATTCGCATTTAATGGTACTTAAATTGTGTTTTTGCGTGTGTTTCAATAGAATAAAAATACAATTGTTAATTATAAATATTAGATGTCAGATAACAGTTGATGTATTTGCTACATACCATCCGATATAATTATATTATATGTAGAAATATTAACACAAGTGTAATTACTTATACTAATTAATCTGTACTAACATACGAACAAAATTCAGAAACAAATATTTTTCAGAAAGTTCGTAAAACACCTTAACATTTTAACGACGGAGGTACGCCAATTAATTTCCTAAGCAATTCTTATATTATTTACGAGGAGTGAGATCGCAATTAATTTTTATAAAATACGATTCAAAGAAAACGATGGATCTTTCTTTCAATTTTCTAAAAATATCCTTGATAACATATTATTCTTTATGATAAGAGCATCTCGTCGATAGAGTGTTAACAGATATAGAAATAAATGAAATAATTATAAAATAATATTTTATATCTCGCCTCGTACTTCACATGAAACATGTCAACCGTTGTTATAAATTTTACTTTTAGAAAATTAATAATGTTTCTGCAATTTAATGCTTAATTTTTTTTATTATAGAATATAGGAGATATAGAATATACAAGAGGGAATATAACAGATTATATTCAGATTAAATTTTATTCAAAAGAAAAGACTGTGAAGAATGATTCATTACTATTACTCATATATTCACATTTATATCCAGGAAGTAGTTCGAAATGTTATACTCACTCAGCTCGCTCAGTTTTAAATGAAAATCGTTAATTTATTATTGAAAAAGATAGAAGGCGATGCGTATATTTAAAATTAATATTTCAATATTTACTGTTTAATCAGAAATTATTTACTTAACTAAACTTCAAATTATTTTTTAAAACGATTAAAATTACAAAAGTTACCACAAAAATGTTTTTAACTTAATAAGTATATTAGTATTGTCTTTAATATTCAGATGTTTATATTCCATAGGAACATTGGAAAATAATAATATTCAAAGGAAATAAGACATATTTCGTACATGTATCTGGTTTACATCAACTAATAAATAAATAAATAAACTATTTCGCATATATCCAAGGCATAGAAGATACGAGCAATTTTAAATTACGTTTAAATGCAGACACATACATACATATAAACGGCACAGCACGAAAATTCCATTTTTCAAACGACAATACGTTGTGCCGGATTTTCCGCGAACAAAGTGGGTGCAGGCTTTTAGAGTGCGGTTTTGCGGACTGTCCACATTGTCTGCGCTGACTATGTATGTTCGACGATTACCAGCCGAAGCTCGCAAATTCGATTGCGCATCCAGACCAAGCGCGGCGTGGCGGTTGTTCCATCGTGGATATGTGGCGAACGCTATGACATCCTATAGGAAGTTATGAGATGGGATACAAGATTGCAGAATTCGTATTCTTGATTTCTTCAGAAAGCAATTTAGAATAAAATACAGTTGGCAACCTAGCCTTATTCTACATTACTCAATCTACGATATTACTCGAAATCTTATATCCTTTGCAATTTACGCATCTTCCTGATGATGTTGCTAGTGATTGATATTAGGCAGACATTCTTTAGATATGCATGCTTATTGTTAGATAGATAATTTATATTCTTCGTAAACCAATATGGTAAATGGAATTGATATACTTAAAAAATATTATAAAATGCAGTTTGTTTATGCATCTACGAGTATTATCTAATAAATAAGTACTATCTATTAGTAACTAATACTATGTACGTTTTGAGGAATTGGGAAAGTATAGTCGTGGTATATATTTTAATCTCGCTCTACTTGTCAGCAGGTATTTCTTTCATTTTTATTTTTTAAACAAAGAATCATTATCTGAAAAAAATGAAAAGAAGACGCGTTACATTTTCATGAATCTAATTATCATCACATTTCCTCATTTTCTTACAGCTTTCAGAATCTTTCTATCACGTTTCGCATTTAGTATACTTTTTAAGTTGATGAAACTATTTGAATTGAGGTATATAGTTCACTTCTTACAGACTTCAGGTTCCTGTTCACACAAGCTGAGGTACTTGACACTACACATATTGCGTATATGCATCTGTCTATTCTATGAAATGTCATAGTCTTTGTAAGTTTTTAAAAATTTCGAAATTTTTTCGTTGTTTCACTTATATGTGTATTAATACATGTACTAAATAATATATTATTATTTATACCATTTAAAACGTATTTCGTGGCAAGGAACAGTCGCTTCAGTTCAAGCGACTCGAAGTCAAATAACTGGATTATAGTTTCGGTTATATTATATAGTTGCCGAATCGGAGCAATGTGAAATTACCTTTCCAGGTACATATGGCTTGAAATAAACTTTCAAGTTTCAAATGACACTGAAATCTGTTCAAAACGAACAACAGTCGCTGGAGAATATAATGTTACCTGTAATTTTGCGCTCGTTCACTGGGTAGTCCACTTGCAATTAAATTATTTAAATACTTAAAATGAAACGACTTTGAATCGAGCAACTCGATTTGTATGATTCGAAGCCACTAAGAATTCAATGTTTATAGAATTTGAACAACCTGATTAATGCAAACGGGACTTAACAGCTTCAAAAATATCCTGTAAAGAACTTTCTCTTCTAAGAAGTGTCCAAAATAGTCATTCAGTTACAGAATTATTTAAATGAGCGAGGTTGAAAAATGATCATTCAACTGAAAGGCATCGTTCTGGCAAAAATGAACGGATAATGAGAAACTGAGATACATAGTAATCAGTGTCGGGCAATTGTACACGTTTCAGATAAAGTGGACAAGCTTTTAATTGAGAGCGAAATATGCTGGAAATTATTAGTTGTTAACACGCTGAGCATTCAGATAACAGTTGCGGTTGTATTTTAATAGCAAGACTACACTCTCGATGCGTAGGTCGGCCTCTTACTATATTCGTCGTTGTATATCGAATGAGTCACTTTTTGAAATATAATTAAAGTGTATTCATGATTATTAATTCACTCGTTATATATTCAGGCTGTCGTTCGTTGCGCATTCAAACCACATATCGCTCGAACTGTACTTACATGGAGTTGAGTTTGACTCTCTATTCGCGTGTACTGCAAGATCTGTTTATAATAAAAAAGTTTGACCTTATTTACAATCGAACCTTAGAAACAGCTGTGGAAAAATTTGTAATATTCTTCTAATAATTTAGCGACAAAAGTGATAACTTTTATTATAATAAAGACAGGTACAACGTATATCATATTAATTTTCTGTAGTTATACTTTATACAAAAATAAGATAAGATTATGAAACAATAAAACAGCTTGATCGTATGGAAGGAAGCTTTGTTTTTGAGGAAATTGATTCTAATGGAACATCTGCTGTACATGCGTGTAATTGTACGATTCGATTTATCGTTCTACAGATATCAATTGTAGGTCATCGTTCGATAACCAAGTTTATACGTAGCAAAAAGATCAATACCTTCAATTGCTCGTTTGTAAAATGTATAAACTTTGATCGACTCGCACTTCGTTTCATTGTATCATGTACGAAATCGTAAAAAGGTTCGTTTACATAGACTTTTTTAATGACATTTTAAGCTTACGGTTTCACGTATGATACAATGAAACAAAGTTCATTTATATAGACTTTACTTTTCCTATTTTACTCTCACGCAAAGTATAATAATTCTTTCGAATTCATCCCAATATTCTATTCTTTTTCAAACATCAGAACGATTATTATCGTCGTTTATTACTTGGGAATAAAAGCTCTCATCTAGCATTTATTAGCATTATATCAGGTTGTCCAAAAAGTTTCTTTCGTTTCTTAAGGTGATAATAGATGAACAACAATTTCTGTTTTATATTATTTTATTGAATTAGATATGATCCATTTCGTTATATTTGTATTATCATGTTCGTGCATAATTCAATAAACTAATATAAAACAAAAGACATTGTGAGTCTATTATTTCCTTATAAAACGAAAGAAACTTTTCGGACAACGTAATAGATTTAAAATATTGTTTCCGTAAAAGTAAGATTTAAAAAGTCGAGCGGCGAACTTTTCTTATTACATTTTATAGTAGATTTCTTTTTCAGACATCATCATCGTCATTTTTTACGCAAGTAATTAAGTTTCTCGCGTAATAAAATTTGCATCGTAGATAAATTAAAATATCGTTCTAGTAAAATTTACATTTAAAAAGTGAAGTGAAAAGCGCGATTCTAAAGCTTTAATTACTTATCGGTGGTTAGTAGCGCGTATGTTCGCGCAAAATATCACGCGATCGCGGTATACTTCTTCCTTACTCCCTTTATTTTGTGCACCAATATGTAGCCTGTAAGCATATGGATACGTTGGTATTCGTGAAAATGATACTTCGCGGGCAAGGTTGTCCAGTTCGTATAACTACGTTAGGTACTACCTACGTTTCTATATACGCAGGTATACAGAATGTTTTAAAACAGGAGGACAGCTAAAAGAACAAATCTCTGACATTTCATATATTTATACTTGTATATATACTTGTATTATACTTGCAACGTACTGCTATCAAATCTACAAATTGTTCTAGAAGCAATATTTTCATGTTGCTTTGATTTGCAATTTTTATAACATGTTCATTTTTTCAGCTTTATAAACCTCATTTTGTTTTACCGAGCATGATTTATGATATACTTGTTTTCGATCTGATTTGGAAAATAAAATTATCTCTATAATCTTTTCTTATTAAATTCAATGGAATTTCACTTCAAATCATTTACGTCTTAATTCATCTTTTTTTAATCTTTTGTAATTAATGCTCATACTTCGTAGCATTGTTTAATGTATTCCTTCGAAATTATTGCTATTGTGAAACAGCATATTATATAGCGTGTCGCTTGACAAATAGTGCAAGTGTGTTTTACGAATAAAAATATGGAGAAAATGTTATATAAACGTAGGCTTGTAAATGTTTTATTAGAAAGTTACAGTAAAAATATGAAATAACAACAGACTGGTTTTTCTGGTTCAATATAATGGTTAAAGAAGCGATAATTCTCGACGATGGCCAGGTCGTAGAACATGCATTCTTCGCGTACCGAGATTACTGAATATCACGGTATTGAATTTTTATTCGTGGAAAACTTTGAAAGATAGAATATCGGAGGTTATTATAAAGTTTATTAAAAATTGATAAGCCTTAAGAATGCAATAAGAAGTTTATAATCAGTGCGTTGAAATGAAAGGAAATCAACAAAGAATTCAAAATATGACAGATTTTACTTTTTATCTTATTTGTAAGAATAAGCTACATAGTATTTTTTCTATAATTCTTTAACAGGCATTTATGAGCATACGTTTATATGTATAGCTTTTTTTTTATTTTTCTGTACACATGCTAACACATACTGTATACTTACTTAATACATGTTTCGTATATTAATTTTTAGAAGTAATTCTTATTTGCTTGAGCGGCGATGTCTGTTATTACAATAATATTAAAATTTGAATAAGATTAAAAAATTTGTTCCTCTTTTACATTTTTATAGTAAGATAATTAATTCGTTAGTTTTTACAATTGATGGAGATTATCGTATCATATCTCTCGTGGTAAGGTATATCGTAAATATTAACACAGAAAATTAAAAGCAAGAATTATTTTCAAATATTAAATTTTTTAATTATGTTATTCCGTTATTAATCATAATTTCCTCCTTTCTTCAGCTTTATTTTCTTTAAGTAAATATTAGATTTTTTAATTACATTGTTCTGTTATTCGTTTCAGTTTCTTTCTCTTGGATTTTGTTTTCTTTGAGCTTCGCTACCCGACATAATATCGAATTCAATGTTGAAGCAAACAGATTGTGTTATTAAAACGATTGCATTTACTATTATGCATTACTGTAACGTACATATAAATTAGTATACGTTATTACTTTTATCTTTGATTCGATGTTTCATTTGTCTAATTGCTCGGCTCTTTTATTTTCTTTTTGGTTGTAGAAATTGTTTTACACCTATGAAATTGTATACTTTCCATACTAGATAAATATACCGTTATGGCTGTTAGCAAAATCAGTATTTTGAATTTCATATTCTTCAACATTTAGTATCTACAGTGAATTAGGTATGAGTATAGTATATGTTACCGCTAAGTATTAATTATTACACGTATAAATTATACAAGCAGCACCTTGTTGTAGATTGAACGATTACCTGTTTTTCACGTTAACATACCGGAAAATTTTGACTTTCAAGCTTTGCGTTTCTGAATTTCTAGTTATTATAGATTTAAAGAAATGCATTTCATCTTTCACAAGTATACTACATTTACCTAAAATATTATATTTCATGAAAATTAAATTACGTATATTTCTAGAAAAGAATAAAAGGGAAGAATAGCTAAATGTAATTTCATTAAAAAGCTAAATCACAAAGTACAGAACAAACGATTAAACAAAATTAATTTTTACATAAAGTATTATCACATAGACAGTTAACAGATAGCCATGTAAATAATTTGCTCCACAAACATTCACGCCACTTAAATCAAAGGACAAAACGCATTTTAAATACCTGTTTCTGTATTATACTGTACCGTACAGAGTGCAAACAAAGTTCTTTTCAGTTTCTTTCAATTAAGATCTGATAAGTAACTGGATATTTCGCTGGTTGTGCGAAACTTTCGAATTAAATTAAACTTGTAGCGCCATTTAATATATCGGCGAGGAAATTGAAGAGTGGTTTTAACTACGATAATACAACGCATCGCTGATCGATTGAACAGTTCGAAACTTCGTCAAGTAATTATAATTTAATCGACATAAATTGATTTGCTACGTGATCATCTATTCGTAGCTCTAGTCGTCCTTGTACGTTCTAATGAATAGATGAATGTGTAATTGCCTGGCGCAATTCGATCGATTGGGTTCCAATTGAGCCAATGAATCTGTCAACGCTAATGATATTCGAAAGACAGTGATGTGAACCCTTATTCCGCCAAGGTTACGTTACGCGTCCCTTTTGGTTTTCCTACTTAAAAGGAACGTTAATTAACGCCTAACTTCCGGAGTAATTATATATGTCCTTGCAAAAGAAATTCAACAGCAAGGATAATTTCGCCAAAAAAAAAGACAAAAGTTATCTTTACATTCATCATTCTGGTTCGTGCAGGAATTCTCTTCTCCATCGTTATAGAATTATTTATGTTAAATTTAGTAGAAAAGTTTTACTTCCTAGTATTTCCAAATAAAGTATATTGTTTTAAATTATGTCTAGTTTCCAGTCAAATTATTTTTATCTTAAGAGAATAGAATTAATTTTCTTTTGATAACGGAATTTTGCGATATTTATTACGTTTGTAAAATCTTTAATTAATGATGATTTGCTAGTTAAACGCTAGATAACGATGATACGGTTTTGGCTTGGGAAAATGTAATAGAAAATAGTATATTTTTAAATTTCTTCTCAGACAAAGATAACTTGAGATAAAATTTAAAAGCAAAACAGACGGGAATGTATAACGACGCGTTTTAAAAATGTATATTAAAATCCCTTGAAGCAACGTTACGACAAATAATGTGAATGTGTACGTACATCAAAAAAATTTGAGTAACACAGAAAATGATGTTCAAAGATGTCAGTATACATCACGTGTTCCGTATCTCGGAGCGTGATGATGACAAGTAAGCATGGAGAACAGGGAGAATATCTGAAAGGCTCGGTTCTTTGTTGAAAAGAAGACGCTCTATGTATGTAGGTACACGTACAAATATGTAAAAGCTCTTTGGCAGCGCCATAAAAAGCGAAGAGAATCACAGCCGTTCCTTTTAGGTATTACTGTATCGAACAGTTGAAGTGCAGTGAAATTTCCAAGAATGTAAGCTAAGATTTAAAAGAACAGTTGTAAGAAACAAGACAACGAAAACTATACCTTTTAATCATGCAAATATTTAGTCAAATTATACAACTTTCATTTCGAAAATTTTTCATCAGATCGCGCGGAGATAAAGAATGTAAACTTAATGAGATATCTTCATTGATATTTATTTACTGAATTAATAAAATTCATAATTTTAAAATTCATTAATATAGATAATACAACGTATCGTAAGTACGATGTTTCTTTAAAGATACATGTAATTCATTTGATAATGATATAAATGTAAATTTGATTCAATTTAATTCATGGCATTCCAATTAGCGAAATCGCTTCAATTTGTGTTAATAGACTGCGAATGTATAAAATATAATGGTTATTTTTGTTATGGGTCATGATACAAATGCAATATTTTTCTTCCCCTACGTGAAATCATTCGAAATAAATTTATTGAATTTTGCGATACATCTAGTATAATAGAATTGAAATATCTAGTACGTGATACGAGTGAATTGTCACAGTATTCCGATCGTAGATCACGAAATATTCATCAATGGGGGCATATTTAGTATCTGGTAAAGAATTATTAAAATGTAATCGTATAAAATAAATTGATACCCGAAATATATATCTATGTTTAAATTAAATTTAATACCGATGTACTTTTTCATTATTCAGTGCTTTCATATTCTATGTAAATTGTAGTGGAATATTAAATACTAAAAAACACATTTATATATGTCGAGTTGTCATTATGATTAGAATCAGGGTCGTGTAACGAATCTTCATTTGGATTAGACATTGTTGTTATGCAATAGAGAAGATATTTACTAGTACAAATATGATTAATACAGAATTTGACAAGTAACCGTGGTAATTAGATACTCGAGATGCTAATGGCAATGATCTTAGGTTCAATAACGAATCCGCGATCAACGGGATAGCAAATGTACTTTCCTCCGAAGTCTAAGTCTGATCCTTTGTTAAAAACGTGAAATATTCACTGATCGTAAAGACGTTGTTTTACTCGCTGATGAGATCGCACGAGAGAGCGTCTTTCTGTCACGATGATGCAGCAGAGGAAAACTATGATAGGGTGTGTCTAAGGACACGAGATCATCGGATTCGTCGAGAAAAGCGTTCGTTCGGAAAGTGAGGGAAATGGACGTTCCTGTTGGTTGGTTAATTTCTATTTGATGGTTGAAGAAGGATGCTAACCGCCCTTGAGAGAAAGTTGCTAGCGGGAAGCATCGTTCGTGTGAAATGCAGATTTCCCGTATCTTCCTGTAGTAGCTGATACATTTAGGGACTGTTAGGATAAAGACTGTTTGGAGGACCTTAGTTAACAAAATCTTAAGATTTATAGCTCGTTCTCAGGCGAACTGAACATGTAGTGTGGAGATGCATCGACATCTGGTAATCATCTTGCCCGAGGAATAGGGTGTATGCCGAGCCACGAGACAGAAACCGTTGTAATGTTTGCTGCCGAGTGTCGCTGCAACTATTCCTTTTTAAGGAGAGCTATACAATTACTCTATATCTCTGTTAGGTAAAAACGTTCATCCTGTGACCGCGGCTACTTTCAGCGACTAGTTGTCACTTCGAGCCTAAGCTCATTATCACAAATCTCGGACAATTATAATCGGGTTAAATCGTAAAGACCAAAGTATTGGGGATTTTCTCAAGAATTCCAAAGGGAAGGCTCCGATGTTCTTTCATATCCGGCGTATATATAAAAAATACATTATACAACGCATAAAATTATTCACACTCGTTTTATGCATATTCTCAGAAAACAGGCTCAGTAATTTAAAGAAATTAGTAATCGATAGTCAAACGGAGGCGGATTACTGTTTTCCAGCCGAAAATCGCTTGATACCAAGCCGTCATAAGTTTGAATCCTTCTGTATGTCATTATATATATTCGAGAGGTTTCCACTTGGCTTTATGACGCAATTTCAAACATCATTTCGTGCACGAAATAAATTTGGATCTCTTCCCATCCTGAATATTATCTTCCGTACTTCGTGTTAATTTCTGTTTATATGCAAGTGCATGCTTACAATGTAAGTAATCTGTATAACCGTTACTCGTTTAATCACACACGACTTCTCTTCTTTTGACACATATTAAAAAGAACAGACCGACTGCTGCCTTCGTGAAACGCAAAATTTTATGCAACACCCTTCTCTCCTCAATCAATCTTCAAAACTTGCGCTGATTACTTGTTCGTCAAAGGGAAACATTAAATACAATATATTTGCATAATGAACAGTTGCTTGAGCATACATATTACGACGCACAAGTTTGTTCTTTCCTTTCGACGTTTCGGGTATTACATGCATAATATACAATAATTCAGAGATGAAGAGAGATGAACTTAGATTTTAAAAAGTTTTCTTCTTTATTCGGCATTTGAAATTTCGGATTATGTTTATTTCAGTTGAAAGTATTGAAATTATAACCGTCCAATGAAATATATCGCCACGCTATATATCTATGATTCGTTGACTGGTTACATCGGTTATGGTTTCTCCATTATTATTGCGTTTAAGGAGGATCGCTTAAATAGAAGTTGTAAATTCTTGTGATTTTTTATTAGAAACTAAAATGTTGATTTGTTAGAAATAAAAATTTGCGGATACATTCATTAAAATAACATTGGCATACTACGCACTTGAAAGAAGTAGTAGTTTGAAAAATATGCATACATTCACTTGGTTCATCTCTCCTGATTTTTCAGTTCTAA
The DNA here is from genome assembly GCF_051014615.1 of Bombus vancouverensis nearcticus. Classification (NCBI taxonomy): domain Eukaryota; kingdom Metazoa; phylum Arthropoda; class Insecta; order Hymenoptera; family Apidae; genus Bombus; species Bombus vancouverensis. Next base: position 8,184,830 of record NC_134913.1, on the reverse strand, counting down.
CTGAATTATCCTGCTACGAAGGAAGTTCTAATCGCTGTTAAATTTATATTTATATTTATTAACCATTGTCATGTTCGTTATGAATAAACACAACACATAAATTCCGACATCATCGTGATACGAATTATCTTGTGTAAGAATACTTGCAAATGAAAAAAATAGCTTTATTTCGACGAAATTGAAATATTGTAAGTTATGATGATACGTATGAATCTGTTTTACTGTTTTCAATGTTCGTATTCTTAACTCGGCAATTGTCTTTGCTTCTCAAACATTGTATTCTCGCAATTACGTCAATAACTGCATCGAAGTAATTATGCAAACCGAATTTAACTGCTTATAATACATCTATAGCTAAAGATTTAAGGAAATGAATAATTAATGACATCATACAACTACTTTTACATTATAGAAAAATGTATATATCTATATCTGAAACATTCTATAATAATATATTAATTTTTCCATCGTAACAGAGCTCATTAATAAGGCGTTTGAAAAACCTTTCGATCACAATAGACTGATTATAATGGTATCGCACTGTTACAAAAATAAAGCAATGTTAAAAACAGTTTTTTCATTTATCGCTACACGGAAAAGTTTTTTTATGATTCTTTGAGATTATAATAATAAAACGACGAAACCGATATTTGATTCTATTTTATGAGCATTGTTCCTTTGGTTGATTAAGGACCAATATTGCGTTAGAACATTTCGTTCGCTATTATAAAAGGGAATGCAAGGGACCTGCTTAATATTTTTTCTCCCATTTAGATCCTACGATATTATTAAAAAATTAAAATATTTGCTATAATAAACTAGCATTATACCTAACAAATAATTTGTTTCTTTCTTTTTCGGGTATGCACTCAATCCATACAATACTTTTGCGTAAAGCATGTATTGTTCTGACACATTTTTGTACCTTAACGAAAGAACATGTCAGTTATCCATATTTATCAATAACATTATATTTTTTATTTTATGAAAAATTAATACTTTTGTATTCTGTCACATTCAAACTAAAATCGCGATGTCTGTTTCAATCGCTTGCATTTCCATTGCACGTTCTGTGTCAATAAACTAGACCTTCAAAATACCAAGACGCTCTAATAATCACGTTCGTCTCGACGCCCGAATGGTACGATTTATTAGGTATAACGAGAGCAAGAAGATGAACGAACAACATCTTCTACCGCAGAAGATTATATTGTATGCAACAATTTGTTAGGCATTCTCATGCGTACGTGTATATATACGCTCGTTATGAGGCACGACATCAGTGACGTCGGTTGATCGGCAAGGTATGCAAATGGTATGACACCCCTGATATTATCGTTCTTAATAACCTTGTTGCAATCTTTTCACACGTGTAATCGTACGGTTGTTCGATGGTTCGAGTAACAGGGAGCAGCCGCGAAATCTGATGAACAGTCGCTCACGGCCAGGTATCCTCCCCCCACGGTGAAGCTGCGAAGAGTCGTTACGCGATACGAGTTTCCGAGTAAAATCAATTTGCAGGTCCGTTTCTTAGTTACTTATATACTATGGTAATTGGATCGCAGTTAGTCTCCGTCCGAAGTACGTTTTCCAATTGAATTTCATGCATCGTATGAAACTCGATTTCGTTGCACAGCCGCGCCGCGCCGCCGATATTATCCTCTTTAATAACCTCGTCTCTAGCTTCTCAAACGCGCAATTTCGCATTATGACCGGCCGACGCAGATGCACAGAGATGGTTCGCATATGAAGTTTGTCTGGCTGTTCAATAGTTTCTTTTCGCCAAAATGCCGGCATTTTCTGGATATCAATGCACGCGTTTATTCGAGAATACGTTGGTAAAGATTGTAGGAGGGAAGTTCGAGTACGACTATCGTTTGTTAATGATCGATGTCTACGATGTAGTACGATGTAGTACGATGTTAATTATTATTAGTTTACGAAGATTGATAACCGATCATGTATCGTAATCGTTTACACGATTAACAATTCGAAAGTGGTCCCGGTGCGCTTGCAATTAGCGATAATAGATGACAATTTGCAAGGTGAAACTTTTGCACGATCGAAATTAATGTTTGACTCAACACCTTTTGTCGATTATTTATTGCATCGACGCCGGTTTCGCGCAATTTATCGTTCGTGATACACCTGTGCGGAAACACTTGGAAGAGAAGCTAAAAATCGATTGTTTTTTCGATATTCTGCTTATTAATAACCTGAATGCAATTTTCTCAGCGTGATCCCGCCGCATGGTGCAACTATGTAAATCCTCGCGGCAGCGTAAAGACGAGATTTCAATTTAACCGTCGCGTCGGTCAGCCGGATACAAAGTTGAAATATTACGAAGATATCGCGATTGTATGCGAAACAATTACGCTATTATGCGGAATATTAACGAAATAACACGTTGCGCTGAGAAACTCGGTATCGTTACGATCTCATTAACTCGATTATGGATATAAATTCTCCTCGATACAAAGTATAATGGGGTTCTTACGTTGATGAGCATATAACGCTATTTCTTTTATCTTATATGTTCGAAATTATTACACTCTAAATATATATTTCAAATTATACTCAAAATTCATATATCGTATATACACGTTATGGATATCGATTATATGGATGATAAAATTGAGTGATGTAATTAATTGTATTTTTTTTCTCTCCAAATTGCTATGTACTTGCTGTTAAATCGTAATACTATTATCACGTCCGAAATTGTTATTTTTGTTATTAAATCTTACGCTGCTATTTTGAATTTTATAGTGAAAGTTGCCAATTTCTTTTTAAGCGTAATTTCTTTATTTTAGTCTTTTAATATAAATTGAATTTCGTTATATCGCCACGTAAGATAAAGAAACAACATCGCAGTATAAAAATTGCACGAGAGTAGGTTAGTTCACAGTTCAATTGGAAAATAGTATTAAACGAGAAAGATGAATGCTTCGAAGAATACTACATTTGTAAAATTATTTTCTTTGCAAGCACAATGATCGATGTATATTTAATAATATTATTATCTTTGTTACGAAAATTTATTTTTTGTATAAATCGAATTTTCTCGCCATATACAAAAGAAAGTATCAAAAAATGTACGTCATCGTTTAAAGAGAAAAGTTTAGTTATTAATTGCATGTAGATAAAATTTTCACCATAAGTGACAACACATTTAATGATTATCATAACTACTCATCTAAGCTCGTCCATTTTCTTTGTTTTTTTTGCTTAAATCAAGCAACAAATAATAATAGAAGAGCTTATTTTCATTTTGGAAATTCTTTTCTTGTTTTTCATGGATCATTTTCGCTAATATTTGTTTCAAAACAGTATTCTCGATGATATTTTCTGGCATTCTTCTTGGTTCATTTTCTGACGAAGGATTACCAAGTAACACACGACTATTGTAACATTTTTATAACTTTCTCCGAATGTTAAATTTATGTTTCCAACAAACTATATTTGACAAAAGTTTAAACTTATATTAAAAAAATCACATAAATATTCTAATTATCCCTAACGGTTGATAATGAGGCTCTAACATTACTTCTCCTTGTTAGCATTTAATACGCATGTATTTTGGTAAAATTTTCCTTCATTAACGGGTTTGCTAACAATCGACTTAATGTTATATAATTTAACGGATCGATAAATTTAAACTCAAGAGAAACATTTGAGTTCAGAAGCGGATTAGCCGCGCTGATCATCTCCATTGTGATAACACGAGCACAAAATTGAGATATCGATGTTACGATCTTTTATTTTTGAAATATGCGATTATTTCAATTGCTATATTCTCGCATTAATTCAATTTACGAAATACGCGTGTATTTACGTAATTCACGCGTACAAACACGTGAGAGGAATTACATCGACACGTTATGCGTAAAGGGAAATATCGATCCGCTGCGCCGTTTCTTTTTTGAATGGATACGGAAGGAGCTCGAGGTCGGAACAAGATTTAATAGCGTCACACCGGCGATATTATCGCGGTTTAATAACCTTGTCGCAATTTTTTCTCATGTAATCGTGAACATTGTAGTTCGAATGACGTGCAGAGATGCGAAATCTGTTCAACCGTCACTCACCTGGTCATAAAAAGTTCTCCACCTCTGGAATATTAAGCAGCGAGTTCTCATGGTGTGTTCTCTCTTAGCGCAGAAGCCCTACCGATATTTTCATGCACGCCCACTTCATTTTTGCGCTCTTCTCGCCTTACATCCTGGTTTGAAAGAGGCCTCCCGTTGAAACGGTCCACACGAATTAATGTGTACTTGCCAGGTACTCGGCTGAATCTAATACATTCACCGTATCGTAGACAGCGATGAAAATGGGGTACAAACTGGCCCTTTACCTGCTGAACCTGCTGTTCTTTGTTCGTGCACGATCTATGCCCGGTTAAAAAGGAAGTTGCAACGAAGAAGGAGGCGTATTACATCCGGCGACCAGTTTCGTTTGGTAAGGGAAATCTTTTGAAAGAATCGCAGCGATCTCCGATGGGACGGTTACACTTTGATCATTTCGCTACTTCAATATGAAGAAGATTAAAAGGGGATGCTCCTTTCAATTTGATCTTAAAAAACTTGTGTCTCGTAAGTACGCTTGGACTTTGATGAAAGAAAAGTTTGGGCAAAGTTTGAGCTATGATTATGGTTACGATTAATAAATTTTTATTATACTATAAAAGTGTATTTGTTACACGTATTTAGATAAATATAATATAAAATGTTGACATATGTGCTGTGTGTGTGTATAACATTATTTAAAAACTGTATTCTATTTTTGTACTGTATTAAAGTACAAAAGTTTCTCTTTGAGAAGCTTAATCAAAAAATTCTTTTAAGAAGCAAAGGAAATTGACTTTAACCGAGAAACGTATTCGCTGTTCTTCTGTTCCATTATATTATAATCCTTACAATAAGATATAATAACTTATGATAAAAGCTCTACAAAATATCTAGAGATATTTTTGTATTAATTAAGAACAGATGTTAATTCTTATTGATTTAGGAAACCATTAGTTTCACAGAATTTTAGCTCTTCGTGTTTTCTTAACATTTTATTTATATTAATAAATTAATAAAGTTGCAAATATGGTAAAAATAATTCTATACAAGTATCAGTATATCTGTATAATTTAAAAAATATAATACGAACGATGAAATGTAGAAGTGGAAAATTAATCTGATAATAATTGATACGATTAAACCGATAATTTTAATATTAATTTTGATTAAATTCCGTATGTAAATGAATCGATCAATATTTAGATTACATTAAACCGATGTGTAACAAGCATTTCAAATATTTGGGTAATGCTAATTCCAATAAATCTCATGCGTAACAGCAATAAGCACGCTATTGAAACAAATAAAACTCACAAAACCGTACAAAAGCGTTTAACCCACTGAAGTTTATAAATGACACATTATCACCTGTCATTGTCTGTCACCATCAATTCGATAACGTTATTAGTTAGTAAATTGCTGCGCACAAGGACCCGGGTACGATATATCAATTGATTAGAATACATTGACACGTTTAATTCGCAGAAAATAAAAGCAACGCATATTATGAAATCGTGCAACGCGTAATCGATTCTCCAACCACTTCAAGATTTCAGTATAATTGACCTATTAATATTACTTACACCAGGCTCTGTACACACGTTCAATTGCCCCGTGTTTGAAATGTACAATTACGCGTACCCCTTTTCAACCGCGTCACTTTTTACTAGACGTATCGAGTAAAGGATAGTAATTTGGAATCACGTTTAAACGTATAGGCACAATTGCACAGGGAAAAAGCTTATGGATCACAGTGTTCGGTTAAATCAGTGTTTCCCAACATGGCGCGTAAACCCGAATTTTTAATATTTCAGGGACACTTAGAAAATTATGTTACATTCATCACCTTCACCAGCGACATAGTAAAGAATTTGTTTTTTATACCAGCAAGCGTTTTCTTTTTATGTAACATTTGTATATGTTATTAGCTGTTGGATTACCTAGAAGTTGCGCTACTATTAATTTAAATAAAATGAACACTTTGCTACAATTATATTAGGTTTCATTAGTTGAAAACATAAGCACAATCTTTCATATTTTAAAGATTTCTATTCATCAAAGGCAGTCAAATTAAAAACAGTTTACCTATTATGTTCCTCCTCCTTTTCTATTTGAATTATCCATTTATATCGTACTTTTTTTAGAATTTGTTTAATTATTATACTAAGTAGTAGCAAGGAGGCATCGAAATCTTTGAGACATTGAGGCACGATCAGAAAATGGTTGGGAAACACTGAATTAAACTGTGTCAAGATAATTACAGAGGTTGACGTGGCACGAATCTGCACGCTGTGTCCACGAAAGTCCTGAAACCAGTCATGACGAAAAGTAAAAGACCGGAGATAAGATGGAATTAGATAATACGTCCCCGTGATTTCGTCATGTTATTTTTCTCAATGTCACTCTCGTATCGTTTCCCCTCTGTAAAAAGTCTAATGTGCCGCTACGATCGGCTTTCAGTTCCGTGCAAACAGTAATTTATTCATCGAAGCAAATCGTGCGTTTCCTTTTTCCTTTATGCGCTTTCTGTAGAAACGACGGATATATCAAATGCTATATTGAGCAATTGCTAAGAAAACGAGGGAAACATTTTCAAAACGGTGTATGTAGATCGTAACATACCTAATGCCAAAATTTTTGTTATTATTATAATAGGAATAAAGTAAGAATTTTGTGCAGGTATTGACTTTAACAATTTATTTCGTTAGTTTGTACCAATAAAGTCAAAGCAAGATATAAACAAACCGATATAAACATTTACTTAAAAATAATTTTTGGATAATGTATAAATTGTATAGAGTACATATATAAACGTAGAGTATGAATGTGTGCATGTATACTGCTAGCCGTAAATACCGAGACATCTGATGTGTTTGAATACAATTTATATTTATTGTAATTTTAACAATTAATTACAGTTTACAGTTAGTACAAATTGAAGAATTTTTACTGTTCTTATTTCGTTATTATGTTATCATAAATTTTTTACTTCAGTCATATCATATGTATCTTACGATATAAGATTCTAAATTAACTAAAATATGATAAAATTTGCTAATAAATGTGCAACGGCTAAGTACCCTAGTATTTATAGCCAACGATGCATATATTGTTTATGAAATCATGGTAAACATCTTAAAAGTTTGTGCTCGACGATCAAATTTCTATGATTCAATATATAACGTTTAGAAAAATGTCAAATAGTTTTACGTTTAAAGTTTCCTTTCATTCAGTATCAAGAATTTAATTATAACAAAAAATATCAGAGAAACTTAAGAATTATATATAAATGATAAAATACAATATTGAACATGAAGATTGAAAAATGATTTGTCAAGGGTGTTGTAGCATAGTTGTTCTATATCTCTGAATCAGTGAAGATTTGCTACAAATTGTATCAAAAAAATGTACAAATTGTAACATTGAAATTCAAGGTCAAATTTCTTTTTCTTCCAGCATATTCTACTCGTTAGAAGGATCAAAAGCCTGAAGGAAACCATAGGTCACAACTGTACCATTCTCTTGAAAAATGTTAAAGTGCCATTAGTTTTTGAATTAACTTTATTTATAATGTGCCTATATTATGCAGTCAGATACTGGGAAAATAGCATCTAATGTCGCACGTGAATACTCGAAATCCACCATTATATATCCTGTATCTTTCTTTTTTTCTTTCTTTCTCGCTAATTAAGCGGCCGAGGACTCGCATTTCTACATTCCGGTCAAGTTTCTCCCCAAGATTACTCACTGAAATAGATGATGAAAACCACATTTAATCCGAAGTTTCAAATTGTTCAACGGATGTAATCTGTTCACCCGAATTATAAATTTCTTTTATAACTCTCCAGAGGTAGAAAATCCACTTGTGCTAAAACTAGTGAAAGAGGAGGCCACAAGTGAAGGACAGGTCTGCATCTTATCTACCATGATCCAAATATTTTATTCAAGATTTGGTGAACGCTACGATGTCCGTGACAAATCATTTTCGGACACCCTGTAGAATAGATGTAGCGAATTTACTTTATTTAATACAAATAAGAAATGTATATTTTACAGTGGAATACTTATATTGAATTAATTACAGAATCTTTACTTATAACTCTGGAAGGTTTGTTTAAGACAATAACACGCCACGGAAAGTTATACAATAACACAAATCTTTACGATATGATCATAATAGAAAAAAGGCTTTGTCGTATACGTATTCAACAATTTTGTAAAAGTAGGAAGTTCACTCGTTTAAGGGTAGGTTATAATTCTTTTAGAACACAATAACTCGGTTTATAAATTCAACGTGTCTATAGGCTATGATATCGCCGATTAAAAGCCAGAGAATTGTCGTTGAACAATGTCAACGTACCTAATGTCAAATTTAATATCTCTGAACAAACAAATACAAAAGTAAAGACTATCTGACAAAAACTAGTTTCGTTTGTTTATCCTGCTGTGCGAATTGTCGCGTGTCACGAAATTTTAGTCATATCAGCCTAGCCGAAATTTTTACAGATTCTCATAAATTCAAACTTCGTTACGCAGTAATAAAAATAATTTATACATTGTAAAGCGTGCGTTTGGAAGTTTAAAATATGCAATTACACTATACCGTTCTGTTCATTCATTGGATAATTCCTTAACGCGCTATTATCATATTCAAAGAAATTATTACAGGCGCTTTAACACGTGTATTGAACGCGCGCCTGAGATTCTTTTAAAGCCGAAGAATCTCAAGGTAAACAAAAAGTCAATTTGTATAATACAATGCAGCAGTTAATTTCCATAGTAGGATCTCTCGAAGATGGTTCACGGATGCCTTGCGCAGCAAGGGAGCATCCTTTCCTTTTGCACGACGAAATATCGTTAGGCTATTACCACGGGGCGCAACTGCAAACGTGCACGTACAGACCACAATTTCTCGAACAAAGCCACTAACAAGTGAGCGGCCTCTTGTGAATGAGGCTATATCTATGAAGTGTACAGTGACCCGACGTGCTCGTGAGTTCGAGCAATAATCCCTTGACACCAGCAACGAGAACGTCGGCCACCAATACACAAGCGCTTCGGCTGTTAGCTTCACGCACCAGCGTCTCTCTCTCTCTCTCTCTTTCTCTTTCCTTATATCGTACGCCCGCGTTATGGTATATCGAGTTGTGCGCGAACTGCCCGCAAGAATTTACTTTTCACCGGTGCGCGCAGAAATGATCGTTGAATCTGGAAACATATGCAGAAACACTGTTGCTGTATATACTTGGCCGCATATGTAAAACCAGGCAACCCAATACAAATAGGCGTACCATTTCTGTGGAAAGAAACGAAAGCAGTGTTTGTTGCGTCTTGAAGCGTATTTCGTGTATACAGGATCTCAAAAACGGTAAAACAAAAATCTTAATAAAGAGATTTTATAGCAGAGACACGTGTACATAATTATATACATATGTATAACAAGATAGGGTTATTTGAGTCACCTAAGCTTTTAAGGTTCTACAATATGTTAAAGACCAATTATCGTTAGTCTCAGAATATGTAACATACAAAAGTACGAAAAGTAGACATAAAAACAGTACGAAGATATATAAAGAATGGGTTTACACTGGAAGAACGATTCTTTTGAATAAACTTTAGCTATCGAATTGGGAAGAGGTAATTGTTTAATTAACTAAATGTTATTTTGAAAAACACAATTGCGACTTATACTATTATTAAGATCTATGCAAAAAGAGAATTTCCGATACATAAAATTCGCTGCTGGTGATGTGTAACTGTATACGTGTATTCTACAAGCGAGAGACACGTCATACTGCTTGAAAGAAAATTTATGAGTGGACTGCGAATTTTTATGTATTTATAGGAAATTTAAATGTGCAAAAATGTATAGAATATGTGGACTGCTCAAACTAAGATATCATAATATTTGAAACAAACTTCTATCTAGATTCCTTTATCTAGGTTCTTCAGTTATATTCATAAAAATATGAAATTGTCCAAATATCCGTTGGCTATTTGTTAGATTAACGTAAAATAGACGATTTCATATTACACGCGTTATATCGGAACCGCATTCTATAACTACTACATTATACGAAGATTACATACTTGTGTTTCATTAAATAAGATGGTCCGTCATCATATATTTTGATCATTTACCACTGGCAGTGGTAAATACAGTAAGCGGTAATGCATAAATAAATTTGACAATTAACGACCGAATTCCATCGGTTTCTCGCATAAGTCTTATGTTTGTGCTTCCACCGAGCGTTCGCAGCGACGAGCAAAAATCGGACAACGCGAGTTTAGAAGTGAAAGCGATTTATCTGTTATAAACCGGTACAAAAGGCGCGAGATCGTGCGATAAGATGTTACACGCGGTGTCGCATGACAGTGACAATTGTTACGCGTAACGAGTCAGGTTATATTACGCAAAACGACCGAGGTATACGCAACGTACGTATAGGCGAAATGATCAAACGAAAGAAGGTCCAAGACGTAACTGAGCTTTTACGGCTTTCCCGCAAACCGCATTACTGCCAGCTCGATTGATTTACCGTCAGCGTGCGTGCAACAGGTGTGTTGTTCTGCTGCGCGTATTGTGCGATTTTTCTCGTACAACGATACGGCTATTCCTCCGTTCCGTCGTTTTCGCATCTTTTGATAAACCACAACGATACGACGTACAACATATTGAAGCAATAAAACATCGTGTATGTATATACGTTCTTTTTTATCTGCATGCCATTAAATCGTTTCGCGACGAATCTCAATTGGAAAATACTTAAGAATCGCTTTCTTTGCGAAAGAGATATCTTTTCTAAAATCGTTTTATCAACCTTGTTGCATTCTTTGCATTATTTTAGACATTTTTTTACATGTTTTGGGTGTTTTTTATATTCTTAACAAATTACTCTTAGAAATCGTTTTACACCCAATTAGAAACATTTTTCTATTCTTAATTAATTTTTTAAGCTTGAGGAAAGTATGAAAAAACGTTATTGATATGTATGGTTTCTCGTTGTAAGTGTATGCTAAAGTGTCTCTTAAAATATTGAAAATCCTTTTGCTTGTTCGCAAAAGATATATAGTGATAGAGAAATATTACTCGCAGTTTGTTATTCTATATGTAGAAAATGAAATCTATTTTTGATCGTATTATAAAGTGGGCCATCTGTCGCACCCTTTTTGCAAAATTTTTACATTTTTTATATAAAACGTTCGAGGACAAAACATAAATGATACCTATTACTCAGTAAGAGGAATCATTAGATACCGGGCATGTTGAAAAACCTAATTTGCCATTTACATTCAACCCACTAATGACAATAAATGAACGTATTAATATCACAAATGATAATGCTTACAAATGTATAACGTACCAGTACTGGATCTGTGAAACTTGTAATCGTAGAACGAATTTTTGAATGTTCAGATGACACGACAAGATTTCAAAACTTTTTTAAATCTCGAAGCTTGAGTGTTTCGAAGCTTCGATCGTCTCGTCGCTATTTAAAATACATCACAACGCCGTGTAAGATTAAACGTGATTTGTATTATCGCGTTAGACAAATCAATTTGTTTGAAATTATCAATGATCATTAGCATAGCATAGCAAATTAAGGGAAAGGAGGAAAAATAGCAAATAGAGCGACGAAGCGAGCGTCACTCTCCAATTCGCGTTCCTTTCCATCATCGTATCCCACTTACACGGGGCCTCAGCAAGTGTCTTTACACCTCGTTAGTCACTGTCTCGGAGAAAACGGACGTCAGGTCGATTTACGATCCGCCGACAGGAAGAAGGATTTCCATCCTGGATCAAGTATACTCATTCGTTTTATCCACAAGTGCGAGCGAAGGCGGGAAATAATGTACCGCTCGCACGGCCTTTCCAATCGCGTGTCATTCTGTCTAGTATTTTTTCAAGAGACTTATCAAAGGATTGATGGACCTCTAAACGAACTCTGAAAACATAGTATGAAGAATGTGTAACCAGTTCGCGCGATACCATGTAAGCGAAGGTGTGAATTCGCTCTTAACGAGTCTATTTAATTAAACATTCTTGTTCATTCATCAATTATGAGGAATGTTTTATTGTAATATTATTTTCCTACTGTGTATAAATGGTATACACGATGTTTTAGGTTTTTTTTGTCAGATGACGTCCGTTATTGTACGAGGGAAAATACGAAACGAAATTTTATAAACGTCGGCTTATAAATACTCTGTTAAAAATCATATACATAGTATATGCATACGAAGTAAGAATGAAGCGGTTTCCTTTAGCACAATATTTTGATAAACATTGTCAGAGATAAAATCGAATGGGATCGATACTTTAGCCGTGAAAATTTTCAGTTACTGCAGCCCTGAGATTTTGGTAAAAGAGAATGCAAGTCCGTGTTTGTAATGCGTTATTAAAATTTCTGTCGTACGTAATTATATACTATAAATATGTTTAACTGAACTTAATTCGATATTATTAGGTCTGAGATCAACGTTGAGACAAAATAACTTACATGATGGCTTAATATTAATATAAACAATTGATAATGGATTCGTTGAAACGAAGGATAATCAACAAAAGTTTGTAATATTTCAGTTTTTCATTAATATCAAATCACTATTTGAAAATAAGATAATAAAACTTCAGGAATATATTCGGTAAATCGAGTATTATAATGATATCAGTTCGGTATATCTATTGTATTTACATATCAAAATGTTACCTATTATCTGATTCTAGGCAAATAAAGGTTTTTGCCTCAGCATTTACAAATTTCAGCTTAGCAAAAGCCAGTTACATGAAAATTAACTCCGATTAACTTCAAATGATAAACAGCAAGGGAAGGGAGAACTATTATCCGACTCCTATTATCCGACTGATCCAGTTGTCCAACACGTCTTGTCCCCCAACAGATAAACAGATAAACGGTGTCAGATAAACGGAGTTTTACTATATTGTATCGAGAAAAATACGTAGGTATATTGGTAATTTTAATACGATTTTATAATAAAATATTTTCAAACCTATATTTATTCTACTACTTTCTTATTATTGGAACACACCAATAAATCGAAAGGTATAAATCCCTTCATTAGAAATTATTATTATTATGTATTCTAAATGAACCATGAACTACTTTTTATATAGCGTTAGAAACTATTATTAAAATAAGCGTGAATACTTACGAGTATGTAATATGTTCATTACATCAATTATATCAAGTGAAAGTTTCTATTTTCAGTAATAATTTTCTATTTTTTTATTTGAGATTAAAGATATTGTTGTTTAGAACGTGGCATTATTAATTAATTTGTTTTCATTTTATTCATTTAAAATCGTATGTACTTCCATCGGTTCATAAAAGAGATCCGAAAACTCGTGATTTTTGCAAAATAAAAATCACTATGCAACACACACTAATTGATTAGTTTTCTTTCAAGTATTACTCCAAGTTATATTTACGTGTTTCTGCTAAGCTTTAATTCAATAAACTATTATTAACCTCCGATCTGGCTACAGAATGAGTTGCAGCTTAACTGCCTCTGGCCCTGTATTACAAGCTGAACTTTCTTTGAGCTGAACAGCGACTTCTTGTTGTAGTTACCTGTCTAACACAGATTATGATTAAGCGAACTTTAGCTTATATTCTGCACTAAGATAATGCAGATTGTAGCGGACTTACATAGAAAAATATCTGTTGTGAAACTTTTCATAATTCCTAAAGGGACATAATATTTTTAAAAATTGGTTTGTTGCAAATTAAGTAATCAAAATTTAAAAAAAATGTTTAAATTCTATTATTTCACTGAAAATATTTATTAACAACACTATCCGTTTAACATGCTCGTTTAATATGCCGGCTCCTGATATTCGTAAAACAAGGTTTTTTAAATAGTTTTACTTAATAATTTTACGTTTCCAAATACGAGAAAGTCTTTGGAAGTATTTTATATTATGGTTTTGTTGCTAAATTTTTGTTCGACTAAGATGTGATCTAAATTCTGGAAAGCATGATAGACTTGTCATCGTAAATGATGATCTTATATAAGAAAAGAGTTTGATTTCATGTTAGAACTAGCCATCATTGCTTTTGTATATCCATTTGATCGTTGAGAACACATTTGTCTAACTGTTTAGTATTCTGTATGGCTTATAAAGGTGACGAGAAACTGTTGCATAATGCATACGTAATTTATCTGCAATATCTACTAGATACGCTTTGATGTGTATTCAACTCGATTAAAGTCTTTAATTGATCATTATCAATCATTTCTATTTCTTACCCAGGTGATTCATTTTTATTTAAATCCTCTATACTAACTTTAGAAGGTCGTTTCTTCTTTTCTTAATGTTATCAGTAACTTTTGTTACGCCACGCACACTAATAAACAATTGCACTAAAAATGCACTAAATACTAATAAACAATTCGCATTCAGTTTTGAACAAATATTAGAAATTTCTGAGTCGAAGATTCTGAGTAGAAAAAGTACAAAAGACGTATTTTCCTCATATATAAGGTTGTCCGAAAAGTGTCTTTCTTTTACAGACGTGTCTTTTACAACGATGTATCTTTATACAAACATGAAACTTAATCTGTCAAACGTTATGACCTTTATTTTGATAGAACAAAATGGATCATACGTAATTCGATAAAATAATATAAAACGGAAAATGTTGTGCATCCATTATTTCCCTATAAAACGAAAGAAACTTTTCGGATGACCTAATACATACATAATTTATTACTTGAACAATATAGAGCTTCAGCGTCTATTATCTTTATAGATTCAGAGGGAGAATAAAATATGTCAGATTAATTAAACTCGCTCATTTTACGTTATACTTTCATTTCTTTCAACCATAGGCGACACTTTGTGGTGCTTATAATCCGCGTGAAATTTAAATTCTTTTATACCTTTTTAGATATCTACATTTGCGGTCCCTCTTAATTCCTCAATTCTCTTTGACACAAAATGTGTCATTTTATAATGAAACAGTTAATAAAATATTTCGTACTTGATCATCTTCATAATTTCGTGTATGATTGATGTACATTTTTTAGCTATGAATTCTGGAAAGTAAATCTAGTATATACTAAATAGATATACTAAATAATATATATACATATATAATAAATAAAAATATGTATATTGTATAAGTTATTATTATACTGTATATAGTTATTATTATACTGTATATGTATGGTCACTATGTATGTATGTTATATGGTGTATGGTATTATTTCATGGTATTGCGCATAAAATTTTAGTATATTCAACATCAACATTACATTTCATTAATAATAAATTCTGAAATAATCGCTCGAAATAATTATGACTCTTTTTTTATTATTTCACATTTTTTCAAAATTCCTTCGAGCATGTCCGATACTAATTAACTAGCTACTACTCTAGAAGAATATCACAACAAGATTCTAACGTATGGCAACCTGCAATTATATGGCGCTATCATTACATCTTAATTTGAACTTTCGATTCATTTCCTCGCCGATAGAAATCGTAAGCTCCTGCAATCACTTTCCGAATCATGATTACCGTTTAATGTAAAAGAGTGGAATGAAAGGAAGAAATGGCCGTCAAGAAAGCAGATTTCGAATCTAGGAAATCGTTTCCGCTTCCGCCTTTCGATGCAAGTGCCCTTTACGTCGCACAGGAAAGAAATTTCGTGGTGCCCGAAGATCTCGATGCGCACGCTAACGCAGATTTAATTTACCGGAAACCGTATGCCGGAAACGAGAGCGAGCAAATGCCGATGGCGAAACGTGATTCGAATGATGGTGTCGTTCTAGTGTCACACCAGTTGACCCTCGTTATGCCTGTACTGCACGTCGCGTCTCCAGCAACATCATTGGGAGAAACGAAATTAAACATTAGCGATAGAGGAAACACGTTTCATTGTACTACAGTCGTGTTAACTGTTGTTAGGTAGATTACGCATATAAATTAATTTATATCAAGATGTAAGATTCTTTAGTGGGAGAAAAAAATGCGCCTATACTATATATTAAATTAATTATATTGGAACAAATATTTAAATTTTACACAAAATTATTCGGAACTATCTTTATTATGGATATGATAGCAATACTAAATTAATAACTTACATATGTAGAAACACGATAATTATATATAATAATAATAAATTATTAAAATAATTTATTAAATTGTTATTAGATTAATAATTATATACATGCTGGCAATTTTTTCGTTAAGAAATATATCTATGATAATAACAATTACATTACAATAATTAATTTTGTAAATACGTTACATTTGAGAACATGTTATTACATAAAATTTAACATGGTACAATTTAACAAATATCTATACTTATAATTATTATTTATAATTAAAGAAATTCATGGTAAAAATCATTTAAGACACAGACAGAAAATATGAATTTATTTGTCTTTATAAATAACTTTATACGTTTTTATAAATTTGAGTAACATTAAAATGCAATAAATAGATTATACTTAATTATATTTTAATTTTGTTTGTGTTTAAACGCAATTTCTAAAATACAAACGTAGTTTGCATTGTGTGCATTGTCAATTAATCATTTTTAATTACTCTTTACGCTTAGTTAATATTTCTATTTAATTAGATCTATTTATCAAATTTGTAAGATCGCCTCTAGTCTATGATATACATTTGCTTAGTAAATTATCATCATGTCGATTATGTAATTAGAATCAGTTCTTAAATTAAATGCCGTCAATTAAGTAATAAATTTAATAAATTACATAATAAATTAAATAAAAATATCGATTTAATTTTATATCCATTCCTGCTTGCGTTCACGCGATTACAACTTTTTTAAATAATAAAGATTCATAGAAACAAATGCGAATTGACAGATGGTACGCAAAAACGCGAAATATCGCGTTAATTAAATTATCATAAGATAATAATAAGCTTAAATTATCATTGCACGTCACCATCGATGATTTGGGAATGAGACAAAAGTTATTATATACTTTGTTGCTTACTTGTTAATTCATTAACGCAAGTATGTTAAACTATGAATAATCAATTTGCTGATAAGCACTTGGCTGATAAATTTAATTAAACGAATCATTCATACCGTGAAAGCAACAAATAGCATTTACGATTATTATATAATTGCTAGAGTTTATTTGACCATTATCGGTATTCAATAATATTGAGATTTTATCTATATAAGCATAATCTACACATAGAATACATATGCAATCAGTTCGTTCTGTTCATTAATTTAAATGTAACTCGATTTTTACATAATATTACGTGAAAAATACCATAGTCGAAATTTCTCTATAACCACTATGTTATCATGTACA
Organism: Bombus vancouverensis nearcticus; assembly: GCF_051014615.1. NCBI lineage: Eukaryota > Metazoa > Arthropoda > Insecta > Hymenoptera > Apidae > Bombus > Bombus vancouverensis. Next base: position 8,167,431 of record NC_134913.1, on the reverse strand, counting down.
TTTCACGAGAGAGAGGAACAGAGACAATTTCATTTCTGCATCGTATGAATAAAACAAAATATTCGAAATAAAAATTTACCAACAATTATATCCAATGCGTATCATGCACGATGTTTCGTTTAAATAAATTAGCTGTCAACCTGAAACGGTGAATGAAATGAATGGCTATTCACTGATGTCGGATACATTTGCAGTGGTGATTGGGGCATTGATGGTCACGTTCAAATTCATCTTTTTACGCAGTACGAAAATAAATGGTGGTAATTCGGAACTCCAGGGAAAACGCCCTATTCCTGATACGATGAGATTGAGAGTAATTTCGCCAAAAAATGAACTTTGACACTCAGCATGGGGCACGAGCGCGCAGAAACATGCGAAGCCCAATGAAAGAGGGTGACAGGAGTACATGCGAGAAAATTTTTCTGCCATAGAAGTTTTGTTCGGAAACAACTGGCCCTTCGTCGTCATCAATAACGCAATACGTCTGCCTGTCGCACGCGCATCATTTTGTCTGATGATCTTTACTGGTACTGGCTCGTACGCGTGTGACGGTCGGATAAACGGCACAGAAATAGGTTCCATGGCTGTAACAGGTTTCTATGGGGCACCCTTCGTCTTCCTTCAACCGCATGGCTAGTGTTCCCCTTCAATGTGACCCTATTTTCAAAGCACGCGTTCCAATCATTTTGTATCCCTCGTTGGGTGCTGTACATACGCGCACGTGTCATTTATGAAAATGCTCGCATTTTTATCGGTATTTTGAGATTCGAATATTAAGGTATTAATAGTGTGTGATATTCCTTCAAGCAGGGTAAATACAGAATATGAAATATCTGATTGTGAAAGTTTACACAAACATAAAGAAATATTTCTTTCTAATGGAAACGATACAATCTAAAAGATCATAAATCAATATACAAATTATTGAAATATCGTCAATTATGTAGTAATATATAATCCTATTTTTTCAATTTTTTTTTTGCGTCACTAATAATCATAATACAGGTAATTAATACGATCATAAATAACCGAAGAAACAAAATACTATAAACCGACAAAATTAATAGATATTCATATTTAGCTAATAAAATATATAAAGTTGCAAATTTTTTGAAATTACAGTAAAGAAAGTGGATAGATAATTTGTAAAGAAAATTCAAAACCTTTATTTTTCTTACTAAAAATTAATATTTATTTACATAAAACAAACCAATAAACGAATAGTTTTCATTTTATAAAATTTATTTTGTTCTACTATCTTTTGTACACATTGGACGTATGTAACTCGTCGTATCTCTAACGAAAACAAGAAATACAACATGTTGTGCACACTTTTCTACTTTATTATCATGTTTATAGTTGCCGTTGAAAAATTAATATTCCGTATCATTTTCGCTATCTTCATTATAATTTTTCATAATTTATATCTGTTATTGAATTGACTACATTTATTATCTATGTGTTAGAAGATTATCATTCTTTTATTTTCTTTAGTTTTTTTATCTACCTTTAGCATACAATATTCTTCTTATATTACAGAGTCTTTTTTCTCTTTGCCAGTTCCTTTTTAATTTTTCATCGAATGACCTTTTTTAAAATAGGAGATTTATATAGATAAAATAAAAAGTATTACTGAAAATAAATCTAAAATATTTTCAAGAAATATCACTAAAACCAATCTACAACAAACAGCAATAGCAATAACGCTTCAAACGAATCAAATAATGTTCGTTTTAATATTCAAAAGATTATTTCAACGATATTTTAATCTTAGAAAATAAAATACTGAATCTTATTTCGCAGCTCTCCAATGTACATAGATGAACCTTAATATTACATAGAACCAAAAATAAACCTAAATAGTAATAATAAGTGTATCACTGAAGATACATCTATTTTACAAAACCATATGACACGAATACCCATTTAATAATCGAATAATTCGACTGGTGTATTCTGAAGCCTTTTATCAGTAAATTGATAGGATAGATACTTGAAATTGAAAATTAGAAACAGATACCTTACTCGTTGCTTAATCAATAAACATAAAATTATTCTCCTAAATTATACATTTTCTGAAATAATAAAACCCATTATTATTATTTATTATTCCGTATTCTCTTCGCGTCCTTGCATTTTCCTTTGCTGCTGTTCTACACCATCCAGGTGTTCTACAAAATTTGATAATATTTTGCTATCTCGAGTTCGCAGCCCATGCAGAACCGTGAATTATGAAGCGCACTGGGAATCGTTTATCTAAACACGATTGCACATCCCAAATGTCGTTGCTCCAGTTACTTCAGTTGCTCCATTTGTTACGAAACGACGCGATACGATGCAACGGTGAAGCTAAAACGATCGAGTGTGCGTTACATTATTATTTCGTTTGTTTGTTCGCTACGGTTCGTGCCCCCTTCTTTCCTCCACAGGATACCATTGGCGAGGCTTTTCGAAACCGAGCAGCCATGTGGTGGCTCCTGTCAAAATTCGTCAAGGCCTGTCAAAACGATGATGTTCATGCCAAAGGGGCTTCTACCCCTTCCACCCGCCTTTTGTTTTCCCGTTTTTCTAGCGTTGCACCACGTTTTTTTTTCTCCTTTTTTTTTACCATTATCCCGTTCGTTTATTCCAGATTCGATTTACAAGGGAAAACCTAGTTCCTCTCAAAGTTCCATTTGCAACGACTCACCGCCGTCGTTATTTGTTTTCCTGTTGGTATTCGGTTTTGCTGGCTCGCAGTTTGAAGTTATTCTCGCGAAATAGCACAGCTACCTAATCTTAGAATTAACCGAACCCGTATTATCGAGAAATTTTAATAGATAGAGTACGTGGTAAGCCAAATTGAAAGTTCCGAGCTGTTATTATGGATATACTAAATAGAGTTTATGAAGAAAGTTATGTGCGATGCATACGCAAATTATTATCTGTGTACACTATATTTTTCTTTTAGTTAGATCTATTTTCAACCTTCTTTGCATCGCGTTAAAAAGTAACCAACGTAAAGTAATTTAGTTACGAGGAAATTTATTTGCGAAGATATAGTTACATAAAAATTGGCAATTCAACCCATTTATTTAATTAGCATCTAATTGCAGGAATAAAAAAGATGGTGCGAACACATGTTCTACAATTAGTTTTAATATATATACATAAAGAATGAGTTAAGATGGAACTAATGGTTTGCAATAAACTTACTGTTATTGCAATCAACAATATTTTTCTTTAAAAACAATGAGTTACAGTTAGTATAATAAAACGATCCAAAATCGAGAAAAAGAAGGTAAAAAGCTCTTTAACTAAAGACTTTCCCTTTTAATTTCTCACAATGTACAAGATATTCATAGGCTTATAACGAATCAGTGTCAATTTTTCATCAGAGTATTTTGTTAAGTCAATGAATGAAGGTATTTATGAAGACTAATCAGTTAAATACCTTCACTAATGTTACTGTTCAGAAATCTAATTTTGAAGAGAATATGAAAGAATAAATATAAATGGGTTCATAGAACATTTAAAACTTTCTTGTTAAAACAAAAATAAGACTGGAAGATAAAAACTCGAACATCGTGGCAGATTTAACAGCAATTCGAACTCCGTGCGCTTTCGGAAGACGGAAAACGTGAAACTAATCGTGTAGTAGGGTAAGATAGGATATGTTCTGAAGAATATTTAAGTCAAGCTAAGTAATTTGCCTTGTGTTTCGTCAAATCCGATTATGAACAATTTTTAACCAATTTATATTTGAAAATGGATTATTATTGACGTGATAAACAGTGAGTAACACCTTGATCGATGGCCATAGTTTTCTACCAGGACATAACTTTTATTCGTGAAAAGGAAAGTTTGTTCAGCTAATATTAATATTTTTTATATAATTATAATATTTCTGGAAGTTACTTTGTTGTTTATTTTATAATTTCTTATACGATATCTCCTCGCTGACTCGAATAACCGTATGACATTATACGTGTACTTGTTTTCTCATTTTTGATATATTTTCTTGCTGAACGTAAAGTACGCGATATTGCCTCATTCTTCCGTTATTATATTACAGAGTAACAGCGTCTTGTGATATACAACAAGTTTCATTATTCTATGCAAAGTTCAAAATTGAATTTTAAGATGTCTAGGCCTGAATTTTAAGATGGCTCAAATAATCCTACGTTACTACATCTTCCACCGACACGTTATTTATCTTAGTCTTTTTATATTGGACCTTACCTTAGTCTTTCTTAACGCACGCCCGTGCAACATGTTTCGGCGCATGCGACTCATTACGTAACTGTGCTTATTCCTTTCCCGCGCGGAACAAGCGCATTTTCCGCAGACAGGTTCCGAGGTTCTTCGGCTGAGTGCATTGTCCTTTCTTGCGCGATAAAGGAATCGCAGAGGAATAACGAATACAATTTTCATATTAATGAACGCTGTGATTCATAATACAGGTTATCGCCTACGGCATCTACGTTATCGTGGCGAGCGTAGTCGCGTCCACGCCTCTTCGTTTATCACTATTGCGTCGTGTCGGTAACTAATCTCGTTGTTTACGAAATCCACTGCACGTTCGTTACAACGTACTGGCTTGCAACTTTGTCCCTTTCTTTTATTGCACGTTTGTGAGAAAGCAAAGGCAGTTACGCTACGGGCGGTTATATTGGTTATATTGTGCAATGGAATTGCATGAGACCGTAACAGAACCAGCGAAAAATCAAGAATTGTGATATATGAAGCACGATTATTAGCATAAGTTTTAATTTACGTTTTATTTTAAACGTTCTTCGAAATTTATTTATGAAATTAAAAATTGAAGTTAACGAGAAGTAATTCTATTACGTCATGCGATAGCTAAAGAAACAGACAACTATTCTATCTCTAAATAACAAAATCATATAACAAACAAATGTTATTCGGTACTTGTACACATTCTCATCTTAATTGTAAACATAAGCTTCAATAAAATGAAATTCCAGGGATAAAATCTGCAAAACATAGTTTCCTTATGAAAAATATTAATATAATAATAATTTAAATAATTGTGTAATTGCAATATATATGTATGCCTATCTTAAGCGTAGGTACTAATTGTTATAAGTGTCTCATGATTTATACTGACGATAGTATAGGTATATACATACATATATACAGGGTGATTGGTAACTGCTGGTACAAGCGGGAAGAGTGTGATTCTATGCGAAAAAAGAAGTCGAAAATATAGAATACAAATTTTTCATTTGAGGGTTTGTTTTCGAGAAAATCGACTTTGAATTTTCGCTCGGTACGCGTGCACTTTATCACGTCTCGTTATAACGGATCTCACTGTAGATCGTTGTCTCGATGGAAAAATTAAAAAAAAAAAAATTTTTTTTTAATTTTTATTGTATATTTTCGACTTCTTTTTTCACGTAGAATCACCCCCTTTCCGCTTGTACCACCAGTTACCAACCACCCTGTATGTATGTATATGTATATATTGTGTTTTATATCATATACATCGACATTGATACAATGTTTAAGATGGTAAAGCGTGTTCGTTGTCTGAATATATTCCTGATCTCTAAATAGGCTGTAAATAAATAATATAAAAGTTATTAAAAGTGTGATCAAGAATGATATATGTATACAAGAATGATTACAAAGAGATTTCAAGTATATTGTACATTTTTAATGAAAGACACTTATTACGTAGATCATAGCAATGGGACTTCTTCTTACGGTTACAACATGTTTATATCTATGATGCACGACATATTACATTTATAGGCGAGTATAATGGACTTTGCTTAATTCTAATTGAAATATTTTATTTGAACTATTCTCAATAATCTCGATAGCCATTAGGCAGTAACAAAGATTATTGAAGAAAGGAATATTAAAAAAGAAAGTATGTTGGTTTAAAAGATTTGTCAAATATGTACTCGATGTTGTAATAAAACAAATTTACGAACAACATTTACATATTAGTAAAAGGAAAGTAAAACACTTGTATAAGCGCTGATTGTGCACTTAAAACACGTTAAACAGCTATAGGAATTGTTCCAAACGTTTCAGATAAAGATACAAACAATGTTATGAAAACACCTATAAAAAGTCTAAAAATTAAACGATTAATGACATCATCAACGAAAGGAAACAAAATTTTAACATATTTTTAATTTTTCTCTTACTTCGTACAATTTTATCCTAACTTTTATCTTGATTCGTGTTATTCTGATTTTTACGGGGTTCCTGACTTCCGGTCTTGTAACAATGGGCTCGAGCGTCACCCCTCGTAGCGATCTTGATGTCCGATTAGATGTTCCTTTTTAAGTGCAATTCTTTACTTCAGAATTTCCGTTCCTTCCCGTTGTATACATATATCTCTAATCATTAGTTCAATAGACTCGAAAGTTTATATAATGTTTATCCCTTCTGAGCACGAAATTTTAATGAAGTGAAATAATTGGAGATCTAACTGCATTGTTTGTAAATGAACAGACAACTGTACTCATAGTCAGCAAGCAATTCTGTAAATATAATATTAATGTGCCATTGTCTAATATTCTAGAAAATGATTTTGACATCTTGAGATAAGGTATAAGGAAAATTTCTAACATTTACCTACATTTGCTATTTCATTCGCTATTTCACTTTACTAAACGTTCAAAAATTATATTACATCGTATTTCATTCAGTACGTATTCAGCTTTGCTTCTAATTCAATTTTTTTACCAGTATAATATGCACTATACTTATCGCAAAGAAGAGCTTTTAAAAGATTTTCATAAATTAGAGTTACAAGGCATCGAGACGTCAATGTACAAGATACACTTTAAAGTTTATATTGAAATTAATATTTAAATTGAGCTTGTCCTGGCGTTAAGTTTTGAAATTTGAGCTTGGCACTATCCAGCAATTTTAAGGGAAATATTCTGCGACAATAACGCGGTAGAAGCGTCCCTAGCACGTTCATATCAAACGCTATTGAAATTTTCGTTTTATACGAATACGAGAACGTTTAATATCGAATTGATTTTCAAATTATAGTACCTTGACCGACGCTTAAATAGCTATGCGCTGAAAATGTCGAGAAGCGAACGGAATGACATTAATTAAAGCGTAAAATACATTTGGAATTATAGCCACCTCGTGAATTTAAATTCACGTTTAATTTAACTCAATCTAGATATTCATTTACATTCAGTTTCTAAATGATCCCCTTACATCAGCATTCTTTTATTATCTCCCTTATCTCTGCAATTGTAACAAACGTGTGGTAACGTCTTTCATAACTCCTATGTAATATTCAGAATAAACAGCATTGTATTCAGATCAAATTTTTCATAAATTTTTAATAAATAGCTCATATCAAACTTATTGATAAAAGTCAAGTTTGATATATTTAGACAGATTCGATTTAAACCTCAAATAAAAACAAAATGACATTACTTCGAAAAATGTGAAAAAATTCGAGCTTATCCGGATTAATCGCGGTATCGGAAATGTTATCAATATGTGAGCCGCTTTTAAAGTTCTTGCCCGTTTAGTGCGTACTACCACAGACGGGATACTATGATACTACACTCGCATAGTTTGCTCGCATTAAGCGAGAGCAAAGCGTTGCAGAAACGGGACAGGTTGGGTGAATGGATATGTACGAGTAGGTGAGTAGGTAGGTAGGTAGGCAGATAGCTGGGGCAAGCGGTTGTCATCGTGTAGGTAGAGGGAACGTTTGCGCACATTGACGCACACGTGCCACCCCGGAGATTGAAATGAATGCACAGGATGCAGCTACCGAGTCGAATAATAGACATCCATATCATAATATGAGTTATTATCAGTTTAAAAAGTGATCTTTTGTCTGATACGCCCGATCCTTTGTTTAATGTTGATTTTTCCGTGTACCTACATTTTTTTTGTACACGGAAGTAATGATCGTGCGTTTATTCAGAAAGTTTCCACGTTTGAAGAAATATACATCGTTCTGTAGAATGTACCTTGCGCATTTCGTGAAACTATATTTTCTGTTTAATTGTATTATATTTGGTTGAACAGTAATATTTCCGATCACGATTGTAAAATATGTATATGTTGTTAACAGTTTAATAATTAAAGCTTGAGAGTTAATTTACTGAAAGTTAGAGCTGAAAATTTGTATAAAATTATTCCTGCGTTTGATTTAATTATTTTCAATGAATATAGTCAAATATATTATTGCTGTCTTATTTCACAAGGTTACCATAATCGATATGAGACAATTTTTAAACTATTTAAACAAATAGATTTAACATCAATTTAGAGAAATAAACAATATTTCTTCCCTTAAAGATATTATATCTAAAGAAAAAATTGTACGATGAAACTCCAAAATCGTGATTTCATAAAACATATTAAATTTTGTTGAAACAAAAGCGATGAAGAAACAAAATACTTATAAACGAAATAACAATGAAACACTGCGACACGGAAAAGTCTGTAGCTTTCTGAAGTTGTAAAAGTCATCGTGCCAAAACTTCTGCGTGCAGTTGAATGAATCGATTTAAGAGTAAGCAACGTACAAAAGTATTCCCGATGATGCATTTCCTACATAAACAATATTCTCGCGGTATAACTATCAAGTGCTGTAGGATCGCTGACTTTCATTCTGTTTGTTCACGTTTGGAACAATAGTAATCAGACCAAAAGACTAGTATTGTGCTTGTGTAATTTACGAGTGCCGCACATATGCTTCGATGCTGCCCTGTATGTTACTGGTTCGTGTTTTCCACGTTGGGACACTGTTCGACGTCAGCTGTGAAAGAACCTGTAAATCATCATCGTGACATTGGTGTCGATTCCAGCAATCCACTTTTCTTTCGTTAGTTACAAGCATCGATAGTTCTGTTCTTTTCGTTTTCTCTTTATCTTTACTTATTGTTACTTTGTATTATTCTTAGCTCTATCACATGATTTTTTATTAACATTTACACTATCGTTCGAAAGTATCGAGATAATATCGTTGAATCTGATAATTATTGTTATGTATACCTTGTAGGTCCAGATTTCAATAAAATTCATTGTTGTGATACCTCAAACCTTATTATGTATAGATATAACAGATAGAACAGATATAGAACAGGTATAGATAGAACAGAGTTAATGTATATCTATTTCACTATAATAGCGCTAATATATTTCTTAGCACAAAATAGGAAAGATTGGTCAACAGGAACTGTATAATCATAATTAATTTACGCAATCATGTGTATAATATTATATCAGAAACCGTTTATTTTCCGATAACATATGTACAAAGTCAATATTATCAAATCAAAATAAATACAGTATTGAATTTAATCAATATACAGACATTGTTCCATTTTATCACTATTGTACCTACATACAGACAGTTTACCAATTATTACTTAACTCTGGAATTAGCAAAACTATCAAAATAATATGTATCGAATTTTTCGTTTTTGTAATTGTTAAGAATACCATATATAAGTATTTTTGAAAAAAGTAATGTTAATTTTTATTTGAGATAGAAATATGATTACATACATATAATCTATTTATTTTCGCTATACAGCGCTTTATTTCTATTTATTTATACAGTAACTCGCGGAAATATTTTAGTATTAATTTTTGATGAGAAATGAGAAATGGCTTTGAAAAGAAGAAAATAAGAAAAAGGTTCGAGTTAATAAAGGAATCTAGTTTGGTAGAACGAACGGAAATTACGCAGCCCATGATCCCACAAATGAACAGCCACCATAAAGGACCGAAACGGTAGCCGCAGGTAAAACGCGTTTGAATAATTAAGCGTGGTAACGATTCAATTCGCCGACGAATTAGACCTATTGACGCATAATGATTTCTGACCGAAACGTTCGACGAGCTCGAATCAGAATCACTTACGGCTCGGCGAATCGTCGATTATCGATAACAATGGGCGTGCGTTTAATTTTCATTCCTACGCGGTTTTGCGGCAGCCGGGTCCGCTTTCCCATCAATTTCCCTCGAAAATTGACGGGATCGAATGACCGTGGCGCGCATATGTCGCGTGCCATCATCGAATTCCCGTGAGAATGGTTACCTTCGTCAAATGGAAGAAGGGGTTCATGAAACGCAGCACGTTTTTCCACTTATGTGGAAGTTTATGGATCGTGGATAATAGAGCGTAGCCAAAACGTCATTGAATTTCAGAGCAGTGGAAAAATGAGTCTGCCTATGCAGCCATTCTCTTTTGCGACCATCTCGAGAGGATTTTAACGGCATGATGCGCGCGTACACGCTGAAACGCATGAAAAGTCGAGTCTGTGAAAGCTATGATAATTTACATTAGCACCTGTTCTCGCCGTTCATTTACATAAATGGAAATTTGTTCAGGTAATTGTACGAGACGCATGCTTCCTTTGATTTGCTACTGCCGAAACGGTATAATTAATATGACCCTGTTTTCAAGCTAAACCGTGCTTCTTATCGCGCGTGTTATTGAATAACTGCAATAAGAAGCAATGAAAGAAAATTAAACGGCGGTTTGCTATTAGCATTTAAATCCATGTTCGTTATGCACGTTGCGTGTTTGTTTTTCTGATGCTAAAATGATTTGAAGATTATCGTCATTTGATGCCTTTAATTAATTCTTATTCGCTGCAACAGTGATAATAATATTAAGAGTAATCAATATTATACATGTCACTTCAAGTTTTACCTTCGCTTAATCCGGATATTCAGACAAGAGCTTATCGTATTTTGCAATTCATAATAATCGATTGTATAAAATATAAACGAAATAGGTATTTATGAAAAGCAAAACACTCGTAATGAGCTTATACTACGATGCTTTGCACATTTATTCAATATGATAATTGCGTTCAACAGATAATTATGTGATGATATTTAAATTATTAATCCTGTGAAAACATTGCAATTCATGTTTGTCCGCGTAAATTTGTTATTATAACGAAAACAGAAACAAGTATCGTTTGACATATTAATCATGAATATTTTAAAATTAAATTATAACGCGCTTAATAAACTAGTAAATGACGAACGAATGACATATATTCCGTTAATGAAAATCGTAAAAGAGTGAAAGAAGTGTAGAAAAATATATTTCCAATCTTTCGCTTTAACCAAATAACGCAATGTATTTTTACATTTTTACATTTTATATATTTTCATAACATCGCTCTTCTAAATTTTGTTTGATAACGTCTTACATGCAATTACAACTCATTAAATTAAATTATCCGATATATTTTTTTCATAAATGTTTCCATGAAATTGAATGATTTTATTATATCTAAATTCGTTAAGCGTTATTTATTTATACTAATTTAAATAATGTCCCACGAGGGAAATACAACGAAAGAGATCATAATACTCGTTTATATAAATGAAATACAGTAAATAAAGTGTATTTGCTCGAAGGAATAAATTATCATATATATTCATAATGATATGCACAGAAAGTCTGTCGTTTGAAATACAAATTACAATAATTGCTATTGACAGCATTGAAATAAGCATGCGATTATTAAATAATTACTGACGAATGAATCGAATTATAAAAACAAGTGAATCATTCGCAATTTCCTTACAAGTAAAACCAATTATCTCGGATATCACCTAAAAGTAGCAGGACACACCGTCACGACATCGAGATGGGAAAAGAGGTCGTGGGTGGTCATAAGTCTCCTCGATTTACATCATCGGTGATTACCACCTACAGTCTTGAACCTCGCTGCCAACAGCCACGGAAACATATGCACGCGCATATTTAACACATAACGGCACACACAGTGCTTGCAGAGAGCGCGTGACATGGAGTTAACCTACAGAGAGTAATAGACAAGCAGAGGTCACGGAAAACGGAGAGAAACGAATCCCAAAGAAGCGGACGAAATTCCGGAGCACGAAACGAGAAGATACACTGCCAGTCATAAATATTAAAACATCTATGTACTCGTTACTGGAAAAAGACTTTTACTCTATTCAGTATTTTACATGATAAAGCACATATTTATGATGCGAGTAAAATAGCGAGTTTATAATTAGATTGCGGTTGTTGATGCATTTATGGAACATACGAAGGTGCAAAAATCGAAAAACCGTATATAATATGGAAAAATATATAAATACAAACTACGGCATTCGTTTTAATAATATTAAATGTAAGAAATTGCTGTCTGCGATCTACTGTTCTAGCTGTTTTTATGAAAATATGAACTTATGATAAAATAAGCGAACAAACAAAGAAAATTTGTACATTTAATTTGTACTAAATTGATTTATACTGAATTTGACTTATAGTAAATTTATATTGATTATCATGTATAGTATAAACTAAAAAAATCGATTTTATATTTATTGAAAACACGAGCTTCATAAATGCGGATCTTTCGTCATTGAAATTGTGTATTTCTTCCTGTATTAGTTTCATGCTGAGCACTAGTCTCACGTAATAATTTACGAATGATCAATAACGTTAATAAATAACAAGGTGTGGTTTTATTCTATTGTCCCGATAACCTTACAATTTTTCATGAAGTAGGGCAATCAGTTGGTAATTTACAACTTATAAAATTTCATTAATAATATTAACTTGATTGTCTAATAATACAAGCTAATACTACTCAGATTAGATGTGAGGAATAGATAAGTAAAATTACACAATTGAATTTTCCAGTGAAATGGAATACATGTGTGGCACGTAAGACATCGATTTTTGGTTTCTTGTACTATCAATTGCTTTGCGCATTCTATTTTGATGTAATAGCGTTCGTTGCTCGATTCCAAAGATAAAACGATATAACGAAGATCTAAGAACGAATATGCATATACGAGCGAACTATCCATACATAGCTACGCAACCACGAATATTCACAAAAATGGATGAATCTTGTTGTGAATCAGCGTGCCAGCATATAAAGCTGAATGACAAACACTAAACGTGTTTAAGAAAGTCGAGAGAAAGTCAAGAAAAATCGATGGTACTATGTTTGCAAGAATCATGAGGGCGGAAACAGACGACACGAGTAAATGAGAAACAGCTCGAAGCAGCAGATGGAGAGGGACGGGGAACATGCAGCAGTAGAAATACGAAACAGATAATCGCGTAAACGAGATAGCAAGTAGCAAGATCGCAAGGCCACAGAAGTGAGAAAGAGAGAAGCAAAAGCCGGGAGGGGGAGAGATATTTCCTCCCCGGGGGCCTACTCGTCGATTTTCCCTTCCTCTCGTTCCCCTAGTGAGCGCCGTGCCCCCTCCGGTGCAGTTGTGCCACTGCCACTAGGATCGGGGCCTTACGAGAGCGTGACGCATGCCTTCTTGTTTCATACTCGCTTCGTCGGGCTGCGCGTACGCACGTGCGTTCTTTACCGAGGCCCATTCAAGTGTACGTGCGGGAATCCTTCCTTAGCCTAGGCTGTGCGTGTTTGTCCGAGAATCTGCACCGGCTGATACGAAGCTCGGTTTTTCAGTTGTTTCTCATCCCTGCTGTGAACATACCGCCTTCTTGTATGTATTTTTCACGTAATCGAAAATTACAGCGAACGAATCGGCCGGATATGGGTTCGCGAGTGTGAAGGACAACGTGGCACGTGCGTGTTTGTCAAGACGTTACATTGTTCGTAGAAGTGGAAGTGTTCGAAGAAGACATTGAACGATAAGCGGGAATACTTTTTCTCCGTTGCTATTTCGACCGGCATTGTTGACTATCAACATAACAAATCGTAGAATTCTGCTTGTTGGAAGTACACCTTTGAATCTCGTTTTCCAACTTCGTTCGTGATAATATGGTCTAACGACTACCCTGCTGCCTTTGTGTTTGTTCCGTTTCTCGCGCACACGTGCAGATTGCGTTTCACGTCCGAGCGAAGACGATACGGGTGGATTCATCGCGCACATCTCACGTGTGAAGTTCTTTGAACTCGAGATGGTTAGAAAATTCAAACTGTTAATTCGGTTCGAATAAAACAGACGAATACAGCAAGAAACGCTGACGAGTTTCCCTGGTCTGCTTACGGCGGCGCGTGACGTCACACAGAGAACGACTCACTGATATTCACGCAATATTTACACGCGTATCAGAGGTTGCGGGTGTGGAACATCGCGGTATCTATCAACGTCTTCAAGTTTTTTCGCGGCCGCCTACGAGAACTCTTGTTGACTTTTGCCATCGGGCTCTTAGAGGACTCTCGGCTCCCCTCTTTTTGCTGACATACTCTGCCCCACGATCGTCCAACAATCTGCAATTGGCACGCTCATACGTAGCGATGCAAGCATCGCGTTCGTTTCACAGTTGCTGTTTATAGTAGTTAACGTGTTTCTCGCGTTACGTGTATAGTGCATCGATTTTATTCAACACGACCGGAGATTTTAATCGAACTGTTCCTGTAAAAATAGTTAACCCGACAGGAGTATCGTTCCGTTCGAAGAGGAAGATAAGTTTAAGGCGTTTGCGTGAATTGTGAACTAAGTTAACCTTTCGCGATTCCCAAATCATAAATCGAACAAAACTGGATTCAATAAAAATAAATTAATGTACAGATATTATTAACTATAAACACTTGTAGTTATAGTTAAATTTCGATTATACCTTCGAATTTAATATATTAGATATGAAACGATCGCAATAAAACGTAGAATGTGGCTCAGGCCGCAGAAGGTTAATATCGTGTCGTGAAATTCCACTAAAATTGCCTACACTATCTCTGCTTTACGTTATATATTTTATATACTAATAAAGAATGTTTATAGTTTAAACGGAAAATTTGTTGTTGGACATTAGCGATATAAGTTAAATTTAATTTTTTTTTAATTTGTCAATTCATCCAGCGAAATGTTCTAAATAGAAAGTGTTCTCGTTCGAAGTTTTCCGCTTTTATGCGACTCAAAGCGTTTCCAACTATATCCCCAATTACAAGATCCACAAGTTACAAGCGTCTTGTTCCTTTACGAACATTCGGAAGCTGAATTTCGTGCGTGATCGTGTTTCTTGAAAGGACTCTTGACTGGAAGAGAGCGACACAGTTTTCAAGCGGAACGGAGCGTGACTCGACCGGACTGAAATTTAACGATCTCGAACAGTTGACGGTGTCGTCGGTTTCATTCACAAATCGGAACTCGGCCGCGTGTAACATCTTGAGTGCGATAAGTGCGAGAACGTGCGTGTCGTTGTCGTTGCGTTGTCGCCGGCTCGTTCGGAAAATAAGTATATAGCGCCGTCTGTTGTGGATTGTGCTTAATCGCGGACACGAGGCATCCTCGTCGATGCGATAAAGCGCGTGAGCGGTTCTTTGTGCCGGGGACGCGGTGATGAATTGCTTGTGCACTCACGTATCGTCGCTATCGTTTATTTCTCGCGTTGCGAGAGGAATGACTATCCGTACCGAGAGTATTCTTGAGCGTGTCAAACATCCTTTAAGCGGACAACGTTATCGTTTTCGCGGTGAACGCTCGACAAGTACCTGAACTCTAGAAAGTGATCGTTGGTTGTGGTGCGGCGTGTTCGTTTCCGGCGGATTGAGCAGTAAGGTCGCGAGAGAAGAAGAAAATTTAAGTCGAAAGAGTAAACAGAGAGCGTTTCAACGGGACAGTGACGCGGCAAGAAAAATATCGAAGGCACGCGATACAATTCCACACGGTGTCAACCGAAAGACATTACTGTCAAGGCTGCTTTTGATCTCGGCAGGAAACGGGAAGCGAGCGAGTTCTTGCCACTGCACTTATGCTTATCTAGCCTCTGCCTCGATCGTCGAACAAAAAGGCCACTTATGAGGTCCACGCTTTTTTCTGCGCGGCCGTGTAGACTGGCAGATAGGTTTCGCGCGGTGCATTAGCTGCGATCTGAAAATCAATTCTCGCTACGGTTGTGAGAACAGAAACGTGTCACGAGTGAGTATCCATCGATGAAGAGTATATAGGCTTTTGGCTGAAAGCGGCGTTCACTTATCGCGGTAATAGTTGTTTAGAAGAACGAGAGAGAAAGGGAGAGAGGAAAAGAGAGAAAAGCAAGTAAAGGATTGAGAAAGAGGAGGTGGTGCAAGTACGTATCGAAGAGAATCGTGGGTGGAGAAGCAAGAACTCTTTTCTCGATAAGGCCAGCAACAAGCAAGAATTATCAGCAGTAAATTATATTACTGTTGGCTAGGAAAAATCACCGACGAAATAATTACCTAGTGCGTGGCGAGTGGAAAACGATTAATCGTACCTTCGGTTATTCCCGGCCGGACCCTGTGAATCGGTCAGTTTTAAAAACACCAAGCGAAAGCACAGGGCGCAAGGTGCGTGGGAGTGGTGCGTATCTTGTGTGTCGTGGGCGGTGTTCAATGATCATTGTAGTGTTGTTCTGCATCTTGTCGTTTGTAGACGCGCGTCGAATTGGTCTGGATGCCAGTTTTAGAGGGTGGTGTAGCTAAGAAGCGAAGTGTCGATAGGGCAGCTCGCAAAATGCGGATGAGACTTTGCACCGGCTCCAAGGAGTCGTACACGCTCCTATCCAAGAAACGGTAATTTATCATACTTCTTCCTCCATTTGTAGTTGTAATAGTTTGTTTTTGGTCAACCTATCGATATGTGGCGCCTTCCCCGACCTCCATGATTTTCAAATATGTCGTAAAGCTCAACATTCTGAGCAACTTTTTCCGATGCGTATAACCGGCGATCGGCTATAGTTTTCCAGTTACATACGAGAATATTCCTCCGTTCGGCATTAGTTTTCAAGCTGAATTGGGTTAGTATGTAGTATGTAGTAATATCCGATCGCTACGCACTGTTTATAGTAATATCGCTGCTTGACAATAATGGTGACACAGCTCAACAAATTTCGTATATACTTTTATTGCATACAAGGTTTACGCTGTGTTTCTATTTTTATCATGTAAAACAGCATATTTATAATTCTATCAGTTTTCCGTCAGAAGGCAGTTATATCAATAAAGCCTCTCCTTTAGAGTTTACATTTTTTAAGTTGCGCCACTATCAATGCCAAGAGGCGATATATTGATAAGGAGATTCATGGGGCCGACCGTGCGGCGCGGCGGTCCGATTAATGTTACATACCAGATTGAAAACATTGGAAACTAAGGCCGATCGCCGGTTATATATACAAGAAACAGTTGTTCAGAATGTTGAGCTGTGCAACGTAACTTTGAAATCATAGAAATCGCAGAGGGTGTTACACATCGATAGATTAACTGTGTTTCTATTAGTTGTGAACGTGTATTAAACAGATACGTCTACTTAGACGAAACACGTGGAACGTGTTTTAAAGCAATAAAAATTTTGAGCCAATCCTAATATTACAAATTAGGAGCTTTTAATTCAAATACATGGGTACATGTATATTTTAATTTTTATAAATCTTAAATATTAAACGAGAAAAGAATTTTCGCGTATTGTCCGCTAAGCGAGAATGATACTTTACGATATATATACATACTATTTTGTTAGTATCTTAATAATCTATTACATTTTTGCATGACTTACGACTCCCTCGCTCAAGTATATTGAAAAGTAAATTATAACCTTGAAAACCTAAAGGTCTAAAAACTGTTATTGTCTCAAAGACAAAACTGACGATATATTAGGTTGTCCGAGAAGCTTCTTTCGTTTTATAAGGAAATAATAGACGCATAACGTTTTTTGTTTTATATCATTTTGTCGAATTAAGTACGATCCACTTTGTTCTGTCGAGATAAAGACCGCGACATTTCACAGACTTGGTTTCACGTTTGTGTAAAGGTGCACTGTTGTAAAAAACACGTTTGCGAAAGAAAGACACTTTTTGGACAACCTAATAAATAACTGAGGCCAACTTTTTAATATTTTTCTAATTACAATGAGTCATTGCTACCAGTATTAATTCCGGAAACTTTTGATATAGTATGATGATACATAATGTGGAAAGATATAATGTAAATGCTTAAATTAATGGGTTACACCTGATACATTTGGTTTTTGAATGGCAGCAGATAGGTTTACTCAATTTACCACATATTAGCCTTGTTGCGATGAATGTATTCGCTGTCCCCGTTTAAGCACTTCTGTAATTTATCGATGTCTGGCTATTTAATATCGCGGAACAAAAATGTAGACAACATCAAGTTTCGTCATAATTTTTTTTTATAAAAACCTCTTTCTATAACATCTGTTCTGATTCATATATTAAATCTACAGTAAAATGGAAAAATTGGATTAGGTCAGATAAAATGACTTTTTAGAAAATTTTTATAATTTATTACATTGCAATTTTAAAGAACTTGTTCTTCTTCGTAATTAGCATTTCATGACATATATCTTTTCTTATGATGTAACTTGTATTTCTTTATGATTGTTTTTTAATAATCATAATAATCTTCCTTATTTATATCGTTCTGCATATAAACAATAGTAATATGATAATATAAAAAATAATACCAATTTAAAATGACAACATCTAACACAGATTTAACTTACAGTATTTGCAAAATACATACAGTATATGCATAGACATTTTATATGAAACAGTAAATTGCACATTTTAATACTTCTGAGTTAATATTATAAATATAAATGTTTATTTAGTAATATACAGTGCTTGTAAGCGAATTTAAGTAATATATGTTCTTTCGATCTTCGAATCGTGTTTACGAAAAATGTATGTAAATTACATGAATTTGAAGTGGCTTTAAATCTTCCTTTATAAAGTGCCAAGGGATGACAGTTTCCTCAATGTATACTAACATAATACTTCATAGCTTCTAAATATAGAGTTATAATTTGCTCAATTTGGTGCAATAAATTATACGTATTATCCTAAAAACGTATCATTTCAGGAGCTTGAATTCCAATACTATATCACGCATTACACGAGAGTTTTTAAAGATTTAATAATTGCCCTTATTCGGTATTAACATTCTGAAAATAATATGATTTAACAGTAAATTCAAGATTATCATAGAACGCTGCTGTTGTATTTATTTGCTCAAATTTAGAATATAAACATTAAATAGTTCACTTGAATTATCGAAATAAATCTCGAGAACTTCTAAGTATAAATTTTATGATTTTCTTGAAAATCTTAAACGTTTCATGGAAACGAAACTTATGTTCATTTCTGTTTATTTGATATCACAAAAATACGTGCTACTAATAAAAGATACTTTTTTGATTATGATAAAAATTATATCGAATTGGGTATCGCTGGAATTGGCCAGTAAAGAGTACAATTGAATCAGTAACGATAGATTTCATATTAATCGTTATTTATTGTTACAAACAATAAGTATAAAAAAAACAAAGGACGAAAATTAATAACATTAATAATTTTTAATTTTTTAATATTTCGAATATTTCTTTATTTACCTGCAACAAGAAGTATCCATTAAGTTTTGGATAGTGTTCTCCGCGATAAAACTTTTTTCTAGTTCCTAGTACTTCGCTATGTTTCACAGTTATCTGCCCGACTCGTTAAGATTATCATTATATTAATAATTATCATCAATATTTCATTTGTACATTGCTTTTAATTCAAAAGCACACGCTATGACTATCACTGTCCGATCTACTTTTACGCTGAGTGATCACGTTAGCCTATTTAAAACGACGCACGATGTCCTCAGGATAACACTTCAGTTTGGCTACCCTGCGCATCCAGCACCCAACTCGGGATGCGAATTAGGGTAGCATGATGCAAGTATTCTTCCCCTACGGTGTATGTCGTTAAGAGTTTAGAGCATGTCCGTTACATCCTGGACGGGAGCGTACGAGCACCGTGAAGTTTGCATGAAGCCACGTAACGAGCCGTAATCTCGCGGTAATTTACAAAATGACAGTCCATAAATATTTCGTTGGTAAATTGTGATTACGGGTTTGATCGACTCAGCGTTTTTTTGTCTTGACGCTCCTCGCCCCCTTTCTTAACTGTAATCACTGTTCACGTTTTATGTACGTACGTACGTACATACGTTAAGTACGTGTGTATACGTGGTACGCGAGTCGCGTTGAATTCCGGGGACGAGGAGGACTCTCCCGGCTCGGCGGCGTTTCAGAAAATCGGAATGCACGCTGTAACGCGATACATGCGGATGCACCACGTTCTCCGGAAACGTGTTTGTTTTTCGATGCGCTGCGCGGACACGAGCGATTTTTTATGGCGACGCATTACGTTACAACCGCGATTGTCTTCGAATGCTTGCCGATCAAGCTGTCTCTTTGTTTCACCATAAAATACACTCGGATAAAACAAACCAGCGGTAATCAAAAACTGATTTCTGTAATGTTGGAAATTTGAGCGGTTATATTTTTTGAGAGAAAATTACATCTAAGAAATGATTAATTTTACAAACGCAGAAATATCAGTGATTAAACGTATCGTTAATTCGGTTGATTCAGTAGTATTTTTTTAACGTTAAAAATATCTCGATGTTGAGGCACGGTAAATGATATATGATAATAACATGATAAACTGTATTTTGTAATATTCGCTTTTAATTCAAAGTCAGAAGAGTCCAGGCATCGCAACACTTAAACGCTTATTATGAGCTTATACCATGATTCTCGCAGTTTGAATTTATTTGTATTTTGGGAGATATAATATTTTTTTAAAGTAATCACACAGTTTATTGTATATAAATATAAATCCTATGAAATCCATAATGTCATGTTAACGATCTTTTTAATATTATTACATTAATATTATAATATAAAATAATGACAGTATTTATCTGGACAACATAGTTTGTAATAAAAATTTCAACTTTATGCTAATTAAAAAAAAATTGTAACCATTGTAAAAAAAATTAACCATTTGTGGTGGGTGTAATTGATAGCATATACGAAAGAAGGAATTTTCCTCTCCTAAAGCCACAAACAATTCTACCTCATGCTAGTTTCCAAGAAACTGGCAATTGGATTGATCTCTATCTTGTTTTACGATTTCTTTATCTCATGCGGGTATCAGTAGATATAAATACGTTACTTGCACTCAATGTTTCTCAAGAAAGCAATTTATTCAGAAAAAGCTAGGGATTTAACAGTAATTTAGATTAAATTTATTATTGATACATATAAATAAGAAAATTTGACAAAAATTTAGGACGAAAAGTAAAGTTTAGAATCGTCAAAAACATACACACAACTTACAGTCATCTTTCTATTTACATCCTTCTGTTTAGTCATTCTAGGCA
Organism: Bombus vancouverensis nearcticus; assembly: GCF_051014615.1. Lineage (NCBI taxonomy): Eukaryota > Metazoa > Arthropoda > Insecta > Hymenoptera > Apidae > Bombus > Bombus vancouverensis. Next base: position 8,146,300 of record NC_134913.1, on the reverse strand, counting down.
TTTATAAGTAGTTCGTCACTTGTGTAATTTCTCATCTCAAATAATCAGATTTCACTCAGTTGAAGTATTATAGTTACTGTCAAGTGGCACTACACGGCGTATGAACAGCGTATCAAAGAGTATAAATATTACCACAATCATATTAGATACATACTACTATAAATGACTTGTGAGAATTGATGAATTCTCAGAAGAAACATACGAAGCCAAAAGTAAAGATTACAATCAATTAGTTTCTATAAATACAGATATTACAAAGCTTACGAATATCACATTTAGACTGTGAATTTTTATTTAAATTCATATTTTTTTGAATACCACTAAAATAATGGAGCATAGATCGAAATTTGTTTCAGTCTTTAAATATTACAAGTACGTTGCTTTCGTTATTGTATACATTTGGGTGAATATTCTGTGCATTCTGTAGGTATTAGGTTGTCCGAAAAGTTTCTTTCGTTTCATAAGGTGATAATAGATGAACAACAATTTCTATTTTATATTATTTTATTGAATTAGGTATGATCCATTTCGTTGTATTTCTATTATTACGTTCGTGCATAATTCAATAAACTAATATAAAACAAAAAACATTGTACATCTATTATTTCCTTATAAAACGAAAGAAACTTTTCGGACAACCTAATACATTTTTACGTGTTTAGATCTATCATAAATGCATAAGAATCCGCAATCTAACCACAACAGTAGAATACTACGGTAAATGTCCTAAATTGAACATTCTTTCAAGATACGACGATTCGATATACAGAAAAAGTTTACAACTATATTCCATGTTTCAGTTAAATAACTTGACTTTTGGAACTTTTATCGTCGACGATAAACGCGCGCTTGCAACCATTTGAATATCAACAAATGCATACTCTAGCGTCTAATTTTCACATTATCGGGTTAAAAGGCTTCACTCGGCGGCCATGAGATTTCGCGTAAGATTCAGCCAGGAAAAAATGCGATTTCTTGGGCAATTCATTTAAATGGAAATGAGGTATACATATATCACTGTTATGCGTCGTTTTAAATATCAATTCGGCCGGAGTAATGGATATAGCTATAATTACGCTTGTTGAAGTAATTAAAGGATCTCGCGTTTCGGAGAGAAATTAAGTATCCGATTCTGGAGAATAAATTGAACGTCAAGAATGATAAAATTGTTCATATTAATATCCGCATTAATTCTTGTACATTGGAAATTTGGGTTGAGTGGTTAGTCTCGTTCATCATTTTTAAACGGCGCAGCTTTTTGTTGCAAAATCGTTAACTTGAATTTCATCATTTTGACACCATTTTAGTTAAAATTATTCAAAATAATATTGATTGGTAGTGGTTATATTACTTATTTGGTCGTATGTCGGAGGCTGAAGAGAGACGATATTTTAGTCTGTTTGATTCTTTTAATTATAACATACAAAATATCACTTCTTTACGTTGTAATATAATTTAACTTTAGAACTGCCAAACCAATTAAAATGATTGATAACAGACTTTTTCTTTTCGTAATTACCAACAAGATGCAAGTATTTTTGGTAACATTGCTTTTTACTCTTATTGAAACATAAATATGACTACATATACATACTTATTCATACTTGCATATTGGATTAATTCTAATTCGCTATGTGTAATGTAGGTACGTGTTAGAGGTCGATAGTTCTAATGTTAATTGAAATATATGATATGTATACACCAATGCTTACGACTGACGAACATACGAAAATACAGTCAGATCATGAAGAGTACCAACATAGTTTATTGAATTATAAACCAACTGAGATAAAATATTAATTGCGATTCGAATAAAATGGTAGTTGTTATTAGTTAAAGATTATTGTTATTTACTATTGTTATTAATGTTATGTGTATATACTACTTATGGAGAAAAATAAAAAATTCATACAAAAATTCATACAAGAATAGTATTCTAATGAATACTATGAAACGAATTATATCTAGCTGAACGAAAGTTCGTTGCATTTTGTATGGGATGCTACTATAAATAATTCGTTCGTAGTTATTGTTTTGCTTTCATAACCTTATCTAGTATTCTATTACGTGCTGTGATTGTATTCTGAAAATCTCGTTAACGCAGAAAAAGTCGTCCTCTATCGGCATAAGGATCGACTATATGCGAATTTTATGGCTCACAATTCAAGAAGATAAAAGAACTAAATTGATTATTCACTCTAAGCGCTATTTGATTATTATTCATTCAAATAGTTAAAGAATCATTTGAATTGTAAAAATTCAAAGTGTACGTGAAAGTCAATATCGCTGTTCAAAATTAATTGTCTTATGCCCAAGCAAAGAAATATCTACGCAGAAGAAAACAAAGAGATGGTGAAACATTAAAAAGTAATAATAGAGGCTAACATATGTAGATTACATTATAGATCATAATGTTAGATTGTAGCACACATGTATATGAAAAACAAAATTCGTTTTCGATTCTAAATATAAATGTGCTTTTATTTTTCACCAGATTAAGTTTGTTACTTGAAGCAAATACGTGCCACTGTAAATGACACACTTTCATATTCGAACTATAATGCGTCCGACAATACTTTTAGAAAGTATTATTTTGTGTTTTATAGAATCAGACAATGTATGTTATGTTGCCTGAATTTGGAAATATTTTATGTAGTTTTTCCATCAATTCTTGGAAGTAAAATTCCTTTTTACTTTAAAGAATTATGATATATTATACCAATAATGGCCCACTAAATTATCATTTGTTGTGAGTTGATCTGGATATGCATAGTTCATTAATTCAGTAATTATCACAACGGTGGTTTTTCGGTGTTATATAATTTTCGTATCTATTATATTACTTGCACTAACAAGTATTAATGACATTTTTATCAATATTAACAATATTTCTAATAATTCAAATCTATTCTCAGATGCTGATATCACATTTGAAAGAATTTCTTATAAAAGATATAAAAAGAGAGAAAAATTCAATTTTATGTAAATTATGCTGCATAGAAACGATATATTTCTTGATAACATAAAAAATCTAATGTATTTAAAAGTATTCAAACGTAACTTTCACGTGTTACGTATAAAATATAGCGGTATCTAATATGATAAAAAATGCAAGAACTTTCCGTACAGCTTAATAAATCTATCCCTTGCAATTTCATCTAGACATCTTTTATTTAAGCATTGATTAATATTGTTTAACGTTAAATCCCGGTCTCTCGAAACGTGTGACATTTTTATCAAATATTCGTTAGCGTGACCCGTTCTGAGTCAAATGCAGGGCTCTATATTTCATCCTTACACACCATCACCGGAACTAAAAAAAGAAACCACACAGAGGGATACCAGTAATATAACTCCAGACATATCCGCCCGTGCTCTCGCCAGATTGATCTACCCGTTAGTTTTCGGTTTCGCAATAACGTGTCTTCACAACCGCGAAAAAATTCACTGACGAATCGTCGCAAATAAATTACGTCTCAGGAGCCATAAGGATTATCAACACGTTTCACTGTTACAGTATCCATTTTACAATCGCCCGATTAACGCTTTTTTTACTAAGTTCATAAAATGGAACAGGGTTAATGCGACCTTTTTATATTTTAACTTCTCTAGATTTAGATTTGTTATTCTGTCTATTTCTGTATTTATTTAAAAATATTTAAACGAATCTTTTATAAAATTTTATACATAGTTGTTGCTTAAATTAACCCAACTTTTTACAAAGGCAACGATATATTTAAACTTGATATTGTTCGTCTACAGTCAGGATCGGTTCTTGGTTTATTCTTACTTTGACATAAGGTGCTAAAACTTAGAAGGTGTTCCTAATGTTTTACTAATTACATTGATCGGTGTAAGCTCTGTTTATTGTTAATGTCCATCGCTAGAATATATAGTACCTATTGGCTATGAATGGTAGTATACATTTTTATACACAAAATATACAAATAATGTTATTCTGAATTTTCAAGTTCTGTGATTTTACATAAAACGTACATTAGAATTAAGAAACAGACATATGAAATATTACAACGACGATCGTGGATAAAATTATGGTATTTCGAGGACCAAGATCCGGTGTACCGTTGCCATAAATATTCATCCATATGCAGAACCAGACAGTTAAACTATTTACATAGATGCGGATACGAGCGAATTGAGAATTCCGAATGGTTCTTGGTGAAAATTTTTCGTATCCGATTACGACTGAATATGATAACCACCTTGATGACTCGAGGATCCTTTTCACTGGAAATGGGCAAAAATATAAACGCGCCCCGCGAATGAATCGGTGTGGTCGCATCGAAAATTGTCGAGCAATTAATTACAGGTGGGTCGGTAAATATTCTACGGAGAATATTTGTCTGATGTTCCTTTAATGTGCTATTGAAATCCATAGTTGAATCCAGAAAATGGTAAATATACACAGGTTTTGTCGTGTAATGAGTAAGAAATATCGTGAAGATGAATTCAAACCTTAAAGAAAATGCAACATATTGTGAATTTTTTAAGATTGTAGTTAAAGCAAAAGGAAACAAGTATGTCATGGTAACTTTTTATCACAATCCTTGCTCTATTTGAATATTGTTCAAATAACATATTTTAAGTATAAATATTTGTTACAATTAGAGCATAAATGCATACAGTGGTAATAATAGTGATAAATGCATGTAATATAATATTCAAATGATTCACATTATTTTTGTTTCTGCTGTTTACCTGTGTATATGTACAGAAAACTTGGGAAAAGTAGCATTTCTATATCTTAGTATATTTAGTTTATCTTAATATAAGTTAGCCTACAAATTAATTTCTTTAAATTAAATATACTTATTGAAGTTGGTAATAGAAGCCACGAATTATTACAAACTTGCTGAATGGTTGCTCGTTTTTCGCTAAATGTCCTTTTCGAATTATATTTCTTTCCTGTATACGATGTAATTGAAATGTCCACACTGACGGAAGGTGTCATGTTATTCCTAGAAATTAGCGGATATGTACTTAAGAAAAAGGAATACATAAAATTATTTCCTTTATCGTTAGAAACTTAAAAGATATTCGAAACGAAAGGTGAATAGTTTCTTGGTGTAAATGAGGCCTGCAAACAATGTCCTCATTAAAATAAGCATTTTCTCAAATAGAATTATTTATTTTTCTCCTGGGTAAAAGGCCTGTTTTAATTAAAGTTTAGTAGCTTATATTAAGCTTATATTAAACTGATGCATTAATGCATGAGGTATATAGGATATAACAAATATTCCAATTGATGCAATTATTACTACTGACAAGTTACGATTGTAAAACGTAATGCAATTATTGACTTAATGCTAATATTTACAATATGTACATATATCAACAATAATTTTCAAACGTATTTTCATTTTCTTTCAATTACATGTACAAAGAGATTTATGTAATTAAAGAAATTATTAAATACTGCAACAAATAAAATTGCTGTTTCAGTTTTCCGGAAAGAATAGAAAGTAATGAAAATCAAAAATATTTATTTATTTTCAAATTATATACGCATCGATTAAAATTACTCTGTCGTGTATTTTTATCTTTTTTACGTTTTAACTCCACTTGTTTTGTTCTCTTGGTATGAGATGCAAATAACATTAAAAAGTGTACAAAGCTCTAAAATATATAAAACGTCAACACGCGCGCGCGGTTTCCCTTCGACTACAGTTTCGGAAATTTTACGTCGCCATTAACGTAGGGAGTAAACCGGAGACAAGCAGTAAAAAATAAGGTGCTTTGCATGGAATCATCAAGATACTAAAATCCGATTAAAAATAGCAACGTGGAAAATTTAAACGTCGAAATTTATGGGTGAACAAGGACTTTCGTTATTCGAACAATACTCGATTTAAACGCTCTTTCTTCTTTCGTAATATTATGTTCTACCTATTCTAAATCACAAACATTCTACAACATTCCGTTTATGAGACCTGCGTAAGTATCTGCATAACTTATTGTTAGTATAAATCTATCCACATGACTGTGCGAATAAACCATTTGGACAGCAGTGATTACTAAAGTAATATTCTATGCATTATTATGCTTGACTCAACAATGAAACAATATATTATTCATAGTAAGCTTATTCGCAGTAAGATTAGCGTAATAATGCTACTTCCAAATTGGAAATATTAAAACCTTGTTGTAAGAAAGTGTCTCTGCAATGGATGTACAGAAGTGCACTTTAGAGATAGGAATTATGTCATACATATTTGTTTTCGCTTTCGAACACTCTTATTCAATGTCATGTGCAAAATTATTTCTCTCTTGTTAAATACTTAGGTAGTACATGATTTATCCGTGGAAAAGCTACAAAATTTCTTCGTATTGAATCAGCAGCGTATACGTAAGTCTTTCAGTCTGAAGTGGTAGTTAGTTAGAAAGTATATAATAACAATTATCAAGAAGAATAACTGCCTTTCAAGAACCATAAAAGAACCATAGGAAAGAAATACAGTCAAGTAAGAGATATTACAGACGATCTTATTATTCTCTTTACCCTTGAAGAGATAGATTAGCATCAAAATAAAATAATTACTATGTACATTTTGTGGTTTTAACAGTGGAATCAATTCAATTGAAACAGTAAGGTTAGCTTAAAGATCAATTAGAAGAAAAAACCATTTCTGGTAGCTCAGTCAGAAATTGGTTTACAAAATTTCATTCAACCATGAAACATTTCTAAGATAGAACTTTTTTTTTAATTAAGATTTACAGTCGTATCAACTGCGCAGTTACAAGCCAAACCATGGAGAGGGATGGTATGGTACTTTACATTACGCTATTTCGTTAAATAGCCCAGCTCCCGTGATAAACCTTAATAAGTCATGACTTTTTTGCCTTTCAAGTTATCTTTCAGATGGTGGGAAAATATTCCCTCGTTTAGAAAAGGGTTATCGATCCGTGTTTCTCGCGCAGCATACTGTACTTTGGGTAGTTCAAAATCAGGTGGTCTATTGTTATTTGTGTATTACACTCTTCGTATTGTTGGGTTGGTTCTTTTCATAGAAGGTAAGAGCGGGAGATCTTGAAGAGCCCTGGTTTCGGCTGATAACTATTTGGACTCGTCTGGGCTATGAACTGGTCGTTTTGTGCCTTTTGAAAAAATTTTAGTCGATGTTTATAGTGAGAAGATACTGCTTGCCTTCATAAAACTTGTTTAACAGATTTTCATTTATTTAGAGATCTGAACAACTTTTTGGCAAACAACTATTTCACACATGACAGAAATATAAAAAGTGTGGTTTTATCAATGAACATGAATTTTCGTTACAAGTAGATACATAAATGGCGTGTTACCTCCTCGTTGGAAAGCATTTTTAACTAAAAAGCAAAGATACGTATTTTCATTCAAATTTCTCCACGCAAAAGGACAATTTAAAGAACTCTTTTCAAATACTACAATAGTATCTACTATGTATGTACATATACTGTACAATATTTTGAAGATCATATCAAATTGATATTAAACGATGTTTTATACTGCATGAAAATTCCCTTTGAAGAACAGTCGAATATGTCAATTAGTATGAATATCGATGGTCCTATTATGATTCTGCATTTCTCTATTGCTAACATACACGTGCTTCATGACGGTTAGCAAATATAAAGGTCCCTTTATCAAGCCGATGTGTTCGGTTTCATTCGAACACGCTAACCGATTCGATGACTTGAATTTTCTTTTGAGCAACGTACAAGGGAAATATATCGTTGAGGTAAATTAACCGACACGTTACATCGTCATGAAAATTATGACATCAGATGGAGCGGTTAAACCCCCGGGAATTATTGACATTAATACAGATTTAGTTGAAAGGAGACGAAAAGGGATGGTTGGGGCGCGTGCAGGTATGAACGGCAAATACATATCGTCCGTGCACCCCTTTTATGTAATACATGTTCCTTCGGTAACGCGTGTCTACTCATTGAAAAGTCTGTTAAGCCGGTCAGCGTTAAGTCGACGGTGAACCAATAAATCCTCGACCCTTTTCTTTCGTTACGAATGCACATCGCGGCAACGCGAGTGCCCTTTGAAGTTCTATTTAACACGAAATATCTCATGTACCTACGTACAGCATACTCTTACAAATATATTACCGATGCATTTATCCTTGATTCCGAAATATTATTTATCCCGCTTCTCGTAATGGATCTATTATAATTCCGTAGCATGTAGATATTTATATGTTTCTTTATACGCCCGGTCTGTTTCTTCCTTCTATCGTAGATTTTTATAAAATACACTTTTTGTAACGTCTCCTAATTTCTTGTTAAATATTATTAATTTGATATTATCGATATTACAATTATCGATAGGACAAAAGCGTTTAGTAGCGAAGAAAAAACAAAATTTTTAGCTAATTATCAGCCAGATTTTAATTTTTGATGAAAGTAGGAATCTATAAATTTGAAATAAAAGTTCGATGTTGAGTTAATGTTAAAGTTTAGTGTACCAAATTGTAATACACAATTGCGGCATATATTTTATGTACATAATTGTTTCCACGAACGAAACGTTTTGTGGATAACTGTAGCCACACACCAGGCATTATTTAAGGTCTCCAATTGAATGTGCGCCGAGATCGTTAGGAATTGAACGTATAGATGAACTGTAACGGAAGGATGAATATGAATTCGTCGATTTTACTGGTTCCCTTATATACAAGAATATGAAGGAGTTACGTCTACAAATGTTGTATTAATTCGTATACATATATCGAATAATTCGACTGAAACGTTTGAAAACTTTTTTTCCGAAGGAAGTGGAAAAGTATATATCACAGCAGCATTTTTCGAGAAACTTCATAAATTTTTGTATTTACGGAAATTACTTAGATCTACGTGAGTTGTAGATATCATATTTTGCATCGAGGAAAGTCATTTATATAAAAAAATTCGAAAGTGGAATTTCTTTTTATTTTTACATTGATATTTTCTATTACTGTTACTTTGTATACGCTTACTATTTTACAACAATGGAATTTACATTTCAATCAATGTCAGAATATTGTCAAATATAAGGTCAAATTTGAGAATCAGTTGATGTGATAGGAATGAGGAAATATTTTCTAAAGTATTTTTTTCAAGTTTATTGTTCATTGATACTTCATTCATTTGGCCAGTGTGCATTTATCGCTATTTGAAATTTCTAAAAGTAAATTGATTTCAGTTCAGTACATTTATTTTTTCTGTTATAAAAAAAACGTCTTGTAAAAAAGTTTTAACATTGTTACTTAGTACTTAGATTTATATAGAAATTCTATACGATTTATAAATTCATACATGCTTTTGATTAGTATTTTTTTTTCAATATAAGTACAGTCGAGAAGGATATATCGACCTTAATGTCTCCAACCATTTCGTTATCCTTTCAATCATCGTTGTTATTGAGATCGCCTTATTGGATTTCATCATCGTTTTCATCTGCAGAACCCGCAACAAGTTTTATCATCAGCGGAGATCTATTGGTTGGTCAAGGGTATACGATATATCAAGAATCTCATAGGAAATGTTAGTTTGCTCAAGTAAAAGGGATAATACGACTCATCCATGTTGAAAAAATTGTGCTGCGGGTAATTGGTTATACACGCTCATTGCTTATACGCTATACAGCAGACAAAATGCTATAATTTTACATGAAATTATAGGACACGATAGATTCATAGAAAATTACATATACACAAAATATGTTGATTGAAACTAAAGTGAATTATGTTAAGATTATCCATTTTACATATTTTGTTCCAACTATGCGGCTATTTTATTGGTAATTAATTTTGTAAAACGTAGAATCTTGATACTTTTGTAGATATTAAATATTATGATAATGTCATAGATCTAAAGTAAACGTTACCTTATTATTTTTAAATCTTGCCAAAATTTTCATATGAAGTTTGTACGTATATATGTAACCATTTAAAACATATCTTATTCTTAATCATTAAACGATTGTATTATTTCGTTGAAATCTTAATATCATATCTTTAATATTATCGAATTCCCAATTATGCAAAATCTTTATTATTAAATTAGTTTTTATTTTTTCATGTTAAAATAAACATTTACTTTATTAATATATTATATGATCGCAAATTCACTTACAAGAACTTTAGTGTTCTGCTTTACAAATATCAAACGTAACATTGAATAATTTAATTCTCTATAGCTTTTGAATAAAAGATAATATTTTTTTATATGGCGAAAAAGATATGATCTGATATCAACCAATTCATGCATTGCTCGATACCTATCTACAATCGAGTATAAATATCCTATTACTAGGAAAACAACGCAAGCTTAACATAAAACGTGTAAAACCATTTGAATATAAAGCGAGATGAAATTCACACATGTAAACATTACGAACTAAAGTTTGAAAAAATGCAAACATAAATTTAACACGAGGAGCTGTAATTTATATTAGGTAAAGATTTCCATTTAATCTCCCTTCCTGCAACAACGGATATAATAAATATATTGATATGGTAATCCTGAAAACTGGAACATCTTTTCATAAATCTTTTAATAAATATATACCTAAACAAAAGAAGCTTTTTGTATTTCTTATGTAAAATGAATAATTTCTTTTCTTCTTCATTTTACTCTTACATTTTACTTCGTTTCTGTACTTCATATATCAGATTCGATGACTATAGCACACATAACTCAAGAAACAGCAAAGATCACGCAGTACATATTATATTGAAAAGTTTTACCCTGAGACAAGTATAAGAAGCTAACTAAGATGAATGATCGCACTTTTAACCGTAGGTAAGAGATCTTCCAGCAGATATTCGAACGCGCTTACCTCGATGACAATAGATGATTTACACGTGGCGCGTACTGCGGACGGACACTAGACTTAAGAAATGTTGGACACATTTTTGTATATTCGCGATCGTTCGCGAGAATATCTGTATGGACCCGTAGTACAAGTCGCGAAGGCTGGGACACAGATATAAATTAACATGTAAGTCGAGAGAACAAGTGACCGTATGTTCGTGATATCTTCACCAGCTTCTCTCCTCGATCCTTCCTTTTCTTCGCGGTCGCAGCTGCCAGAGTTCCGTCTCTACGCCTGTCGTTCCTTTTTCCCGTCTCGTGCGAAGTCTGTTTCGTTTATTCACCCCTTTCCGTCCCTCGATCCTCCAGGATGAATCGAACCACTGTGACTCGTACGGTATTCAGCGAATTTTCAATCGGTCGAGCAGTCGCACGAAGGAAACCGTGCGTCGTTAAACTCGTCGAATCGGAACTTTCTTCGAACACTGAGAGCTGTTCGTGACAGTTCCTTGGTATATCGGTAAACGTTAAACTGTGGCTAGTTGTGGCACTCGATTCTCGCGAGGGAAGTTTCATTGTACAAAGTTACCTACCTATCTCCTCCTTTTTCCCCCGCTTTTAAATTTCAGCGAGATCAAATTACAGTGACAATAAGATAACAACGCAGTTTCTTTCTAGAGAATGTGATAATTTGCATATTTTAATTAAAATATCCAGGATATCTTGGATAAAAATTAGGATAAAATTTATTCGCAAGAAGTTACTTATCTGTTCTTTTTTGCCGCCCTTTTGAGTTTCAGTAAGTTTCAATTATAATACAGGTACATGTAGCCTTTTTCTTGAGAATATAATAATGATATATTTTAATGAAAATATTGGAGATGATCTGAATGAACACGGTGGAATACGATGTTGATTACTAATTTGTTGTTTATATTGACACTAATTACGAAACACTCGATTTTAAGAAGAATTAAAATTTTTACTTTACTACCACAACTTGCAATCAATGCAGAAATTTGGAAGTTCTAACGTTTCTGTTACTTTATACATGATTCTGGTAATGACAAAAATACGAACGTTATGCTTAAGGATTAATCGATTGTTTATTATATTGATTATTTTCTTGAAGTTAAAAGAAGAAATTACTTTACAATACAAAAACTACATAAAATGATAAGAAATTACACAAATTGCTTGCTAGCGTATGTTGTTCAAAGAAACTAAGAAAAAGAAAGAAGAGAAATGAAAGAAATGACGCCAATTAATTACGTAAGAAATATAGTCTCCATATTTTTTTCAGCTAAATGAGAAAGAGAGGATAATATTATAATTAAATTTTGTGTGCACTGCGTTATCTCGTTTACTCTGTTTGACGTAATGACGTTGTAAGTAGTTGACTAATTAGTTTATTGGCATCATCGACATTGCGCGGTTTGTATCGATTCTGAAAGCCTCGTGAAGGTCGGAGTGAGATTTTTCTCGAAGAAAATCACGAACTATCGGCGTTTTCCCTTCTTTCTCGCTTATTTCATAAATTTCTTATTTCACGTCGAATATAAAACGTGACCCGGTGACCCGAGCTGAAAACAAATCGACTATTCCTGTTCTTCTTTGCCACTTTTTCTCTAGAGATCGAAGACTTTCGAGCGGTAATTAGAAAAGAAGGACAGCCCCAGTCAGGCTGATTTATCGCAAAACTCATCTGCATAAAACTTCGCATTTCCTGCCTTTAATCTCGTTGGATGTTTAATAGCCCGAAGAAATTGGATTTATTGTCTGTGTTACGTTGTTTATGCTGCAATTTTACATATTTTCTTTATTTTTATTTCGAAACTAGTATTTTATTTCACAACTGGAAAATTAAAAACATACATCACAATAATTCCATTGTTAAAAATTAGAAATTAATTTTTTCATTCTCTAAATTATTACATACTTCATCTGAACAATTTGAACATTAAGCTTGGTTAATTATTTACTTCAGGGCGTGCTTCATCGATTTTAATAATCTTGAAGTATGTTGTCAAGATCATCGTTCTGAACAATTTCCCCGACACATGTTACCGCCCCTGTCCTTAATTTTCAAAGTATTCACAAAAAACCTCAATAGAATTTAATTTACGGTTACATTTTATTTTGGAGTAGCTGGGTGCATTTTTATATACACCAGAATGAAGTGTACTGGAACTAGATTTAGTTGAAGGTCTTGGTAAATATCGCAAAAACTAAGGCCGGTAACATGTGTTGAGGAAAGTTGTTCAGAATAACTTTGACAACATATTTCAAGATCATTAAAATTGGTAAAGTATGCCATGATATAAAAATAATTACTATCAATTTTATTGTCTATAGTTAAAGTTCACTGAAACTACTTCTTCGATCCTCACCTATGCGGATAATATATTTTTAGCTCTTTTCTAACTCACCATCCTGTAAAAGCTATAGAAATAATAGCGATATATGTTTTTTTCAAAACCTTATATTTTACAATACGTAGATCAGTGTAACATTCGGTTTGTCCATTTGGTGGGCCATTTAGATAATACGTTTTCATACTACATATTTGCAATTAACGATAAGAAACGAGTTTTAAATGTAGTCGATTCTTATCTATGCTAAAATGTTATCAACGTTCTTTGTTAGTCCGTCCGAGTACATGGTCGTTTGAAATTCAAAATTATATCTTGCAAGCATAGTTTAGGTCACCTCCGTGATACGGTTGAATAAAGTGCAATGCCAAATGTAAGGAACGTGTATTTTGAAGCTAAGAATAGAGAAAGAAAATCTAACATGCGATAATTATATAAGCTGATCAATTAATTTCCTACAGTGCTTCATAGCTCTCCATTGGTATTCCTATAAAATTATTTAGCACTCAACCCCAATATACTTTTATTTTATTTTGTAATGTAACAGTTAGTTTTCTATATGATTTAATTTTTGCTTTATTTTTTAATGTAAGTACATCCATAATTGTTTGATTGTCTTGCGATTTTCAACGATTTAACAAGCAAACCCTTAAAGTATGTGCTATAGTCGAGATACATACTTGAGAATTTTTTATACGTCACAAGATGAGTGTATTATTATAGTAAAAAAAGCGTAGGGGAAAGAGTGATGTCATAGTTGTAGAAGTTTGATTTTGCATAAAAGCCGGAAGACGTCCGGAACGTTGGCCTATTTTACATTCATTAATTCGAGGCATGCGTGCAGGCGCCTCGTTCTTAACTTTATTGCATCGCGACGATATCCGTATCTCTCGGTGGTTTTCGCGGAAACGAGGAATAATGGAATAGAATGGTTCATTGTGTAATGGCAGTGACGATTCCTCAAGCCTGATTCCCAGAATTACGAATCCAATTAAGTATGTGATTTCCAGCTTATAATATTCGTACAGCAAAAGTGAGTAATTCTTCTATAGGATGGAAAAACCGTGCTGCAATATTCCCTTTACAGAAAGTAATCCTTAGATCATCCAGCTATAGAATACGCCTTTTACTTCGTTCAATTTACACGCTTGTCTAACTTTATGTGTGTGCGTTATTTTTCAGTATTTCATAAATATTTTCCGATGTTTACACGTATAGAAGATTTATGAAATGTGTGAAATGTGTGAGACACTTAAATTTATTTTGTAGAATCCGACTTAAACCGCCTTTGGATCAGTTTTAAATTCGCGTTTTTAAAATGCCAAAGATTACGTTTTATAAGGATTTTTACGGTGGGCTATGTGATTTATACGTATACTATATGTATGGAACAATCAAAGTACGTTATTTATGAAGAGCTGAAAGAAATTGAATTTTATAGGCAGTGAAAGGGTAGCCTAGTTTATTGCAAATTGTTTCATATTAGACGTTGCTAGTATTACAATTAAAGCAACAATGAATCAAGTTTTAATGTCAGTGTATAAAAATTAATATATAATTTCATATTGAAGTAGAATATCATCGTTAGAATGAACATATCTATTCATTAAAATATTACCCTTAATAAGGAATAATATACCGCTATCAAAATTGAAAACAAATGCCTTCTATGCGATATAATTTATTCTCTCGAGATGTTTAGAAATACAACCAATTAATTGTTCCGTATGCCATTGAATAAATCCCCGGCCGTATGAAATGTATTCAACTGCTGTTACGGATGTCTGTAGTGTGGTATAATTGAGCTTTTATTCGGTTTCACAATGTGTCTTGGTTTCTTCGCAGCATCTCTAGAAACACATCGCGTTGATTATTTCTATTAAACGCAATCAGTATCATTCACTTTACAGCTACAGTATAAAGTCATTTAATGGAGCATTAATGCTTGGGTAGTCTCGATAGGAGCCATTACACTTTATACCCGCTATTCCTGTGTGTTTCTCTTCATTGGGAATTTTCATGCTACAGTGCGAAGTTATTCACAATAGCTTTCCTCCGATCACCAAAGTTCAGCCGTACTGCAGCTATTTCGTATTTTAATGAACAATCATTAAGCAAGTCTGTATATGGGGGAAACCCGTACAAAATAGTATAGGTGCTTAAGATTCTAATTTACGAAACAAATCGTGCAATTAAAACTGTATTTATCAAATGAAAGGGTTAAGAAACATGGTAAGTAAGTACCTTTATAGAGGAGTAATTTTTTAATTCTATACATTATTAATTGTTTTGGCATCCTCTAAAACATTAAAAAAATATTAATAACATTAAAGGTTTGTAGACTAATATTAATTAAGTTAAATTAACGTCACATGTAAACTAATGTTATTCGTCTCTTACAAAATAGCATTTATTAATTTTCTCAAAAGATGTGGGTATATCTTCGAATCGATCGGATTATTTCTCTTCTTCAATTATTTCATATTAAAATACTTCTTCTCAACCATCAAGCGACACAGAAGCCCGAAAATTAACAAGAATGAGCTTAGGATATTTTTTCAGTTTGGTCTTCAGATGCTTTCATAGTGGACGTAATTATAATAATTGATTGTTTTTATCCCACATTTTTTCCAATGGTAGACAAGTTTTAAAAAGCCATCACAAAACGATCGAATTAAAAAATCAGATTATAGCACAATTGTATAATTAATTAGAAAATAGGATAAGATATCATGATCAAAATTCTCCTATTCGATCGATGAACTACAGCTGTATAATCCCTTGTGTTTTTCTTCTACTATAGGTATGTCAACAGCAAAGTGGATATTTAGAACGTGTTAAATAATCAATTAATTATAAAATTGAGGGAATTACGTTTTGTTCTACCTTTGTCTCAAAAAAGTGGAAACATTCTAAATATTTCTTAGAATGAATCCTAATTAGAATAAACATCGTGAATAACGATTCAATTTTAGTGATTTCGTCACACGGTTGAAGGCAGAGGTGCTCGTTCCCCTTAAAAGAGGACCAAACACTAAATCATTCTTCGACCAAGAGTCCCCACGTCTACGGCAGGAGGTTTCGTTCGACCCTTGATTCGAAAATCCGGATCACGAGGGAGGATTAGCACGCGCTTAAGTCGCCGGACTGGGGTGACGAAGCCCCAACATTTTCATGAAGCCGGCTGCGCTCTGTCGGATTCATCACACCGCGTTCTAATGTATGCACTTTAGTCTCTATGTTCCTACTTACATCCTACGCGCTCAAATTACAACCTTGTATATTTAGCTGACGCATATTTATTGATTTCTCGGGATTTTGCTTGATCCACATTTAGTCAATGTCGCCATTCTATTTTCGAATTCAAACTACGATCAACTTTTCATAGGATTTGCATTTCTGCTTTAGAGCGATTTATCAACGTTATAGTACTTTAGCTATATTTAGAGTAATTATACATGTATGTTGAATGTAATTAACAATTATTAAATTTTAAAGGCGATTGTTAGTGAAATCTTAGCCTATGTTAATTCTACTTTAATATTATCGGCTCGTGATGATGTTATTTAATGTATCTATATTCATTTGCAAGCAATTACGTTCTTATTCTTTACTTAATATCGAATAATAATAAAACGTTTAATCGCGTTCGTTCGAGTTTATCGATATCTAAAGTAAAAAGGAAAATGTATGGAGTTGCACCTTGGGGAACATAAACGCGATTTTCGTTGATAATAAGTTTGAAGATAATAATTTTGAATGTAACTGTCTTCTTTAAAATATATCAACATTTCATTTTTAATTAGTTATGTTTTAAATAATTAATAAATGACAGACGTTCAGTTTATATACACCATATGTTTTGCTTCGTAACTAGAAATTATAGACTGACAAGATCCAGTTTAATAAAAAAAAATTCCGGATTGTCGTATTCATTTTTTTCTTAAAAATATTGATACGATTACGAGGTATAAGTTATTACGTGACGTTGGCATTTGCTCTAAATTTAGTCGTAGGTTTTTGGTTATGGGAAATTACACGCAAATTTAGTCGGGTCTTCTCGATTTCATGGGCAATTTTTCGAAATTGTTAGGGCGAAACGAAAGAACATATGTTCTTGATCTATACTTTCTTTTGGCCCTTTATTATTCATGCTTTCTGCTATTTTTTTTTTTCATGTATCCAAATTTTGTGATCAGTTTATCATATGCGCTCGTCTTACACACACTAAGAAGATATTGTGGCAAATTATACAGCGTTTTATTACAATTATAATTATTATAGTGTTTTCCATTTTGTATTGATCAAAAATGAAATGGGTTTTCTTTTTTACGAAACTTTCCTTAAAACAGTAGACAAAATACAAAAAAGCAGCTGACAGCTGGCAAATAGGTACATTACGTTCCAGGAATATCGTAAAACTAAATTATGATGAAAGTCCAAAAAGGAAATATTCGAAAAAGTTTTCAATACAAAGGATTAAATTCAATTGGACATTTATAAAAAGACGCCGTAATATTATCTTTATTTAAGACGCAATAATATTTTATTGTATTTGAAATTAGATTCTATAAAATTTGTATAAAAATACTTAATACACGTATCGAAATTTTCGTTGAGAATAATATATGCATAAGCAGATGCGTACCTGCTATATTCTTTTTCCTGTCTATTTAGAAACTTTCCACAATGCACAACTTGTATCAACGCGCTTTCCAACTAACGCGCATTTTGCCTATCTTAATATTCAAGACATTCGAAAGAACTGAAAGCAGGTTATAATGCAGAGAAGTCACGTTTATAATGGCTAGTGGAAGAGCGAAAAGTTTCCCAGAAAAGTTTCACTTTTGTTTTGCTACATCATCGTTCGTGACACAGACCGGAAGAAGTGACACGATCCGACAGGAATGTGGAACGCTTCTGAAAATTGAACGAAATTAAGCCGGGTCAAAGATCCAGACAGACGAGGACTCGTTGATCGCGGGAAAAAGAATGTTTTTCAAAGTATTGCGTCACCACTTGCCGGATCAGACGAAACGTATTTTACCATTAAGAGCAGTGAGGAATTAATTAAGCATCTGCTTCCTCTCTCGTAACACTAACGCTGTGTAAGTTGCATCATAGATGTTCATTTTGCGTGGAAAATGTCGATGGAATGTGTGGAACTTGCAAAGAAAATTACGAAGTTCTTCGAAGTTGAAAATGAAACATTCTTTTATAGACATCGGTTGATGTATGAAAAGATATGTAGCTTGCTTGAAAGAAAATGTCGATGATCTTGAAAATTCGAAGAAAAACCATTAAGGAGAAAATGTCGTGAATCACAATGTTCGTCATTCTGAATATACTAACTTCGTTCTCATAAAATTTTTTGTCACTAAAAGTATTGTTTAATTTATTTTTATTGCAAGATTAAACGCAATCAACCACAGGAATTTTCGTTGATGTAGTTTATCGCATGAATAACATGAAAAATCTTCAAAAATTCCATTACACAGTTCTTTTCTATTAACTCGCATGAGTTGATTTATGTTATTATGAGTTGATTTTTTATGTAATGGCAATGTATTTTTCTTTTTATAGTGGAGACATTCAGTAGTGAAGATGAAGTTAATTTGACGAAATATAATTATATATGGTTTGAAATGAGAAAATGAATGTAGACAGCTTGTATTCGTTTTGCATATAGAACTGTCATTGTAGCTTCGAATAAACAAGGCTTTTTACATTAATGGCTTAACGAGTTCAGAAAAGCTCGATTGTAAACTAGGAAAACTAGAAAACTAGGATTGTAAAAATATGCTAAATACATTCGTATCTTCATATTTCTAAATAAAATTAAAAATGATACATATAGTAAAACAGAGTTATTTTAGTCAGCTAACTTCGTCATCTTAAAATTCAAGATAGAACATCACATAGAATAATTAAATTTGTTGTATATTATGACACTATTAGTCTTTAATATAATAACGAAAGAATAAGAAAATATTGTATACTTCAGGTCCAAAAAAAAAACGTAAGAAAAAAATATCAAAAACGAGAAAATGATCTTAACAACCCTGTGTTAAGGGTATTTAAGTCAGTGAGAAGGTATTACTTAAAATCTAATAAAATAAATAAAAAAATAACTTTTAGAAATGAAGCAATAACACGCGCTACTGAATTATGATAATTACAATTGAGAGTATTAACATTAGCTGAATAATCATCTTTAGAAATTATATTCTCGTATAAGACTATGTATTTGTATTTCTACGTACTATAATATACGATGTATTTCATCGTTCATAATGCTACGTTAATAATGAGCTAAACAGCCTGTTTTCATCATTTAAGCTAAATTAACTACCTTGATTCAAATAAACCTGCCTTAGAAATGTTAAAATATAATAACGGTATAATTAATATAATATGATGTGAAAGATCAAATATTCATAAATTAAAAGTACGTGGGACGTACAGCGGCTCTTGTGAACAAATTAATGTGAAAGTACGTGTAGTTTACAGTTAGTATAAGTATGCAAGCTGTTTTTCGATATTACTGTCGTCATTTAGAATGACGAAGCCATCTGATGAGGTAGAGAAATTAGCATTTCCTCGTGCCATATTCAGGAGATTACTTTTACTTTGGAGAATATTTATAATAGGAACTTTGTACATATTAGCCTAAATAGCACTATTTACTTGATCCACTGTTGGACGACATCCAAGTATTCACTCATTTAAGGCAATGCTGCCCATGTCATACTCGTGAATAAAACAGGCTGTTCTTACTATTATATCTCATGCATTGTTCCAAGAGCGAGATAACAAAGGAAGAACGTAATATTGGGCTTTTTATTTGACAGTAATTTTTTTCTGACTCCCCTTGTTCCTATGATAACAATATACGGAAAAAAGTACAATGGCAAATGTATTCATTTACAAATAGTACTGATTCCAAGTTTAGCTATTCATAACACAGTATTTTCACCAATAATGTATTTCATTCAGAATTCTGAAAATAAATTTTACATTCAGATAAATTTGGATTTTGCATAGAATGATGTATGCTAATTTTTTTTTATTTAAATAAATTTATTAAAATATCTTTTTACTAATTAAAGAATTATACTGGCGAATAGTTTCGTCGCGAAATATAACAAAATATGTAAATAAATATAATCTGGGTTAAACATTATTTAGACAAACCTCTCAAGTACAATTATCAACCATAGACACATATATAGATTAAAACAATTGAATATTCCAACTGTCCTATAGTATATTAATAATCAAAAGATTTTAAAAATATATTTAAAGTATAATAACTAAGGATATATGTAATTCTGTCAAAGAGATTTTTCTTAATTATGGTTTCGTTATAGAAGGAAAAGAGAAAGATTCTGAAAGATAACTTGAGCTTCCTAATGCGGGAATACTGCTTTAATCGAGCTCCTTAATTGACAAGTGAGTTAAGTCTTACGCGATTGCAGTGACTTACGCCTCTCGTCAGTTGAGGAGTTCAATTATTATGCGTTTACTATATTTGAAACTTGTTGCACTATTCATGAAATTGTACTATATATATGAGAGGGTAATGGAATTAAATAATTCATATGCTCAGTATGCATATTATTGAAATATCTCTAGGAATTTGTACAAAGTTTGAAAATTAAGAATCGTTGAAAGATTTGTTCTTTAGTACACAGATCATTTTGAATTTTATAGGAATATTTTAAGATTTATATATATATGAAATAAGTATATATATCAAGTGAAAAAAGTTAAGTAAGAACTAATGGCTGATATAAACAAATTGCTTAGTGATAAAGCAATAACGCAAGAACAAAATAAAGTACGTATTTTAAACGTATTTAAAAAGTATAGTTCATCATGGATTTGTCACTTTCAAACTACACGAAGTAAGTTATAAACAATTAAAAATACCCTTCATTTAAGCCGTGCATGGAGTTACAGACATTGCAGATACATATTCGTATTACATATAAGGATATCAATAAACTGTCCAGACTACAGAATTCTGTAAAATATGAACACAAAGCATGTACCTACATACATACATACTATGCGACACAGGATATACATATAATTCAGTGTAATAGCCCACATATGATATCATATGCCTACATGTGACAATGTATGTAGATTACTTGCAATGCCCGTCAGTTTGTACACGCTTCAGCTGGACAAATAGATAAAAACAAATATTATTGACATTCTTTTTCAAGTCCCAATGTACCAGTGACAAATTGTTATAGCTTAATTTACACAACATTGCTTTCTAACTATAGATCTGTATTTAAATATAGTCATTATATTCTTTAATAAAATTCCAAATTTATCGTTCGTTTAATTCGAATATTAACGCATTCACTGTTAATTGCATTTTCATTAACTTACGACACTGTATACTAATACATAATATATATACATTGCGGTCTATTTCATTGCTCCAGGAATTGCGTTCGGTGACTAGTTATTTTTCTGCGTCAAATACTTTTAAATCTCTTATGGTTTGACAGTTGCTAAATATTATTGACATGTCAAATATTACTTCAGAGAAATAGTTCAAAATTATAGTACATGCTTTTATTTTTCTTATCCGTTATTGTAAAAATGTTCTTAGTTCTATTACATTTTATTTATTTATATTGATTTTATCGCAACTACAATCGTCATCAATATCATTTGGAACGTCGACTATTTTTTTTCAAACTGTTCAAAATTTCTTTATGGTATAACCGTGTTATTATTTTCTAAACTGTAAAAGTCAATTATTCTAAAAAATAATCATTATCATCGACATCATCATGGTATTTTCAAAAAAATTGTCTGCATATGTTTCTATAATTTGATCAATTTTGTTACCAATCTCCATGTTTAATTGGTTTTTAACGAAGACTGATTGCCGTAATAAATCATCGAACAACGTCTAACTCGATACTGAGTAATAACTGTTCTCGATTGACAAATAGAAAACGCGAATGATATTTCGAGTTTTTCTGCTTCAGAACGTGTTGTATATCGCAGAACGTTTAGCATTGATAACAGTGGTTATTACACCACCTTGATTGGAACGCGACCACAGATGTTGATCTTGCGGCGCGGCGGGAGGATTGGACATGTTACAGGGTCGGCCTGTAACGACGCGATGCGTTTGTAATCTGATTAGAATCAGAGAAACGGTCGAAGAATCTCGCGAAAGGCGAGTCGATTCCCGTGTTAATTGGTCGATGTATCGCGAGGTGGTTCCGATGAGAGGTGCCGGGTCTCGTAGTTCCGACTCCGGTGCAGGAAAGGCGTTCAGTTGGTTTCGCTTCTGGACAGGAAACGAGCAATTAAGTGGCCAGAGCAAGCTTATCTCACACACAAGAGACGAAGTAGCAAGCAAGGCAGCAGCTTGGCCCTCGGCTGGCAAGGGGTAGCTAGGAGCAAAGAGGAAGGACAGAGCGAGGGAAAGAGAAAAAGAAAAAGGAGGTCGTAAACTCGTCCACGAATTGGCGCGAGACCGTGTGGTGTTCGCGAGCGAGCACGAGCTCTCTGTAAAACGATCGTGATTGGAATGCCATAAGAGCCGATCTCTGACTATGCTTACGGACCCTCTCCGATCCAGGTGCAATAAAATCGGTGATTTAGTTGGAGCTGTGCACCGGGAGAAATCGAATAATCGAAGATGTGTAAAATTGATTTACCACGTAGATCGCTTGCACGAGATAAGAAATTTTCTTGCGTCCCGGTTTTGAATTTCCAAGGGCCGTTTATTGGCTGCCGTAAGAATTTTCTCCCCCTTTCTCTTCTTTCTCTTTCTCTCTTGCTCTGCGTTCTTTGTCCCTGCTCGCACCGGGTGTCAATGATAAATCTGTCTAGCATTGATTTTATGTTTGCAACAAATTTCGCGCCACTAGCTAGGTCGTGCGCTTGTATTTTACGCGGTGCGTCGAACGTGTCACGGTACTTTGCTCGTGAAACACAGGCTAACATTTGTGTCGTTAAGAAACCAGAATTTCTTGAATAGCGATAGACGAGGCCAGTAATATTTCTAGACAAACAGAGCAAACAATCGGAATTTCGAGTTTTCAATTGGCTCTGATTCATTGAGTGTTACAATTACACGGGATTCGAGTAAGATTCGATTGAATTGTAGATAAAAAGTTTGTTTGTGTTTAATTCCAGATAGTAAATTGTTTTTAACCTTCATCCATTTATTGCGCCAATTTGGCACGATATATAACTTTTCTGTTATCTGTAAACAATGTATTTTATACCCAAAAAAAAGGTTTTGCAAATTTTACTATTTATTTTTACATTATATTGACTGTTTTACAATTGTGTCAGAAGTCAGAAGAAGAAGATTTCCAATCATACGAACTTCACTGTACGAAAAATAAAAAGTAGCATGACAAGTATAACATGTTTAAGAAATTGCACAAAATGTATTTTATCTAACATTTTTAGATTTTTTATTCATTACATAATTTTTAATAAACTGTTTCTCCGAAATAAAGACTACTACTACAATTACGTAGAGAAAATAGAATTATTAGAATTATAATATTTGAAAATAATTTATTTATATAAACAAATTAGGTAATAATGAATATAGATGATAATGAATATATATTGTATAGAAAAGCAAGTATATTAAATGAAAAAGTTAAATGCATTCATGAAGCTATGAATATACATTTAAAGTATTTGTTATCAGTGTTGACACATTTTAAATAAAACGCCTTAAATAAAGATACATTTATGTAATTAAACGAAAATAATTGCCATCACATTAGTAGCATTTAAAACGTCAAGAGTCCCCTATATGCAGAAATTAATTCCAATGTCGTCGCTAAACTCAATTATTTCTATCATTCATTATCAGTAATTAAATGTCGCTATTTTTGGATTACTATGCGGTAAATTCCTTCTGGCAAATCACATTACTTCATCCATGGTCTAAGTAAACGTGATTTTCAATGCATGAAAATCAATCGCAGTTTAGTGAACGAGGCAGAACTAACGATCGGCAACAGAACGATAAAACCATCTAATCCGGTGGAATTACGGAAAATCTGTTCCAGGAGATTCCATATCTGCGAAATCTAACCAAGATAAACAGATTGAATTACGTAAACCCACTGGTCGATGAATCCTTAAATCAAGTAGAAATAACATAAAATTATTCTGTTGTGAAGTGAAATACGTTTTTTTATTAAACATAATTATTTTTGGTTTAAGTTGTAAATGCTTAGAAATTTCTGGTAGAGAACTTTAAAATTCTTGAAAACTATTTAAATTATTTTAAACTCTTGATTTGTATTTATATTATAAATATAATAATATAATATAATTATAATTGTATTTATATTATATTTATAAATTTGTTATAATGGTAAATTAATTGAATTTGTTATATCTGAATAAATATGAAATAGATTTTTGTTTCATTTTCTATAATTACATGTGACTTGGTACTTTCATAGTCATGTACCATTATATTTAAAACTTTATTTTACTTGTTCGTTACTTAATAATTATACCTCATTATTATACCATTATCTGAGATTAGATAAATTATACTAATATATATTATTATAATAATTTTATTATATTCTTAATAATATACAATAAATTATAATAATTATTTATATATATTATTACATTAATTTTATTTTTATTATATATACATAAACATATAAGAAAATGTTATAATACAATATTTTTTTAATTCAGCATTCATTAAACGTTTCGACAAAACATATCAAACTTATTTTACGTCTAGAGTATAAAAGCAAACCAAAAGTATCGAGAGAGTCATTGCTTGTAGTAGCAAAAAGGGATTAAGATACATCCCACGTAGATGACACGGTATTAGAAGGAAGCACGCACAGCTCTCAAACACAGAGACATTAACCGAATAACCATGCGATACTTGACAGCTGTGGCGTACCTAGAGTTCGCTTTCACACAGTTCTGCATATCGAACAATACAATCACTACATCTTTACTCACTACAAAAAGTATTTACCACATATCTTAATTTTCCAATGAAACATTTTTTTATCAGGTTTTACATTTCATTTTTTTAATATCAAATTTTTGTAGTTACATGAGAATGTTACATGTATAACTACGTGATATGAAATTTAATATTATCCTGCCTAATTAATTAGCATGTAAATGCTAAAATAAGTACAATTGTGCAATACTTCTTGTAGCCGCTATAAATAAATATAATTTTCTATAAACTACAGTAGGAGATTCTGTGTTATAGGAGACCTACGAGGTAAAAACTGAGATAAATTCTCTTCCAAATTACCAAAACTAATTATGTGTAAAAATAACTGTCGCACAATGCATAAAGTCCTTTTTATTGTACAAAAGTTCATGCGCAACTATGATCTTCGAAACGATTAAAAAATATATACATTCGTCTGCCAGAAATGAGTAAGTCGCAAGAAAACACAGAAGGGAAGTACACCAAATTATTACAAATATTGTTCTGGTTCATTTACTTTGCATATCTAAGGCAATAATATGCTCTTGCATTTTTAAAATTTGCTGTTACATATACATATATAAAGTTTCTAAGGGATTTTATGATCACGAAAATACGATAGCAATTTTCTAATCGCGTTATACGAATATGTACAGCATCCTATGGCCCTACCATATATAATAGAAAACCGTTGCCTTAGAGTCGCAGACGTAATCATCGCTAACGTGCCATCGACATTCCGCACCTCGCATCAACGTTTTATTAAATCAATCCGATTATACCGGACCAGGGAGTCATGTTTGCACAAAACAGACGTTATCGAGCACGTAATCTTGGTGAATGGAGTCGTCGAGCGTAACCGCAATTCCGGCGTATACGGAAGCGTGGTTATAATACCGAGGAGGGACTGCGTATATCCCTTTGCCCGGTCAGGGCTCCGACAATACCACGAGATCAGTAGGGTGTGCGGGACAGTGGGCACTTTGTGAGTCACGCGTCATCCACTGATGCACCCCTCCCGAGATCATCATCGACGACCCCTGCGGGAAGCGTTCGATACTTTTCTCTTTTTCTACCATCCTATTCTTTCATATCCTTTCCTATCATTTTCGTATTTATTCTATCTTGGCCAGTTATATGTGAAATTTGTTCTTCTTTCTCTGTGCACTTCGCTCTGTCGTATACAAACTCGAGAGTGACCGATTGTTATTTAAATACGATTCATGATATGGGATGCTGGTAGCTTATGTCAGGCGCACAGCCTCGGTTTTCTTCTCTTTTCTGTCTCGTTTTTATCTCGCTTTTATCTCGTTTTTAACGCGCTCGCTAGCTGTCGAATCGTTTCGGACAGGCAGGCGTTCGAAATGCGGTTGACGATAGACTTTGATAAAATGAATTCAATAATGGAAATGGGTGGAGCAACGAGCTTGTATCGCCATATGTCATAATTTAACATTTGCAGTGCGTTCATATTAGAACGAACGAAGTAAACAGAAATTAGTATTATGTTTATTAATAAATCGAGATATTTGCGAGATTTTTACTTTTATGTTATTACCTTTGAGTTATTTTTAATATACAATTATTTTGTATCTAGAGAGTAGGTGTTTATGTATTTGTGGGATATGTTGAATATACAAAACTGTATAGAATGCATATAATATGCAAAAATATATAGAATATCCAAAGTAAATTTTAAATCCAATCCAAACTAAATTTAAGTAAATGTTATAACATTTGGCAAACGAAGAAAATTTTTATTTGAGTTCCACATTTTTTTAGTTTTATGTAGTTGTGACCTGCATAAATATTTAGTCTATTTATAATCATTTCTTTATAACGTTCAAACAATATTTTTAATTTTCCATAACTATAACTAACTATATTCTATATTGTTCTATTCTATTCTAACTATATATTCCCATCACTTTTGTTGAATAATGTGAACAGAGGGCATACAACAGTACCCGCGTTAGGCCAAATATCGCTGATTTATTTACGTTATTACGTTTTCATACGTGAAATATGAGTTCTATTACGCAACGAATGGTAGAAACTGGTCATTGGACCCATTGTAGTCGTACAGTAATGATAATCGACAATGTGTACGGCACAGTGGGCACTTTGTGAGTCATGCATCATCATCCGCTGCAACAGCCCTAGGGATCATCATTGTCGGCGATTCAGTTTACGCGATTCATTTTTTTCTTGTTTCTTTCTTTTGGCTTGTTGAGCCTGTAATCGATTAGCGGATAAGTCTATTAGAAACTGAATTATATACTTATCAATTTTTGTATAAAGGGAATTCATTGAGTTGGCAACATTGATTTTAGCAAATGTTGATGGTTGCAGTGTACCGAGGAACGTTAATATACCAATGTTCGTTGCTAAATTTTATTTCGCGATTTAATAATTGTAATTTTGCTAAATATCTATTTAAATTTCGTTGTAATAACGAATTTTACACCAATTACATAAAATTGTAGCAATATAGAATTTCTTTTTCATTATATGCTGTCATATTTCTGCGAATAATTTTTAATTTATTTGTAGTTAAATCTCAGATAAAATTTAATACAAACAAATTTTTAATTAATACAATAAATATTATTGCTTTAATAACTTTTAATATTTTATGATGTACCTATTGTTTGAAAAGTTCGTATCAATATATTTAATGTATAACAATTGACTGAGTCGAAATAAATGAAAACGAATGAAAACGAATATGAGTATAATTTTAAAGGTTATCGTGTAACATTTCCTTTGTCAAAGTTTCAAACTTGATTTTGGTTCTATAAACTTGGTTCGTTTCTCTAGAAGTTATATTTTAAAGATAAGGAAAGATATAATACATTTGACATATTTAGTGCTTTTCTTTGATCAGAAAGTGGAAAGTGTGTCAGTGAAACAGTAAATGATGTTTGCGAGAAAGGTATAATATCTGATGGAACTGTTCATAAATGGTTTACGAAGTTTAGGGACAGCAACTTCGATATTAAAGATCAAGAACACTCTGGAAGATCGTCCTTTATTCATCATGATAAAATCAAGATATTAATTATAAATAATCTACAACGTACTGAACGAGAATTAGCAAAAATGCTAAAAATATTAAAAGCTGTTATTTACGAGCTTGATTAGTATAAAAGTAATTTCTTTATTTAACTAAAACTTAGTCTTTTTGAATGGACCAATAATAGAAAGTAGAAAAGAGACCCTTAAAAGTAATTATTATGTACATAACGTATATATGAAAATTATTACATTACACTACATTAGCTATATGTAACATAATCAAAACACGATATGTTTTATATCTTTCGTAAAACTTTCGTATGAAAATACTAAGCATATTTTTGTATGCAGTAACTCCTGTATCATGAAATTTGTGATCGACACACAAAAATTTATATATTATATTTGCAGGTAAGGAAATTTAATATACAACAAAAGAATTGTGAATTGCGATAAGAAAACTAAGTAGAAATCTCAGTCACAAAGACGTGATATTACATAACAAAACGTTACATACAAAAACGTTAATGTTATATATTAAAGTTGTCGCCAATAATCACATATGTGCAATTGATGCGACGTTAAAGCCTATTAAAAAGTATCACATGTTCATAAATATATAATAAAAGATTATCTGTGAAAATGTGTAAAATTTGTTGAACATATCATTTAAGTATGTTATTATAGACATGCAAGAAGCAACTATCGTGTTGAAACTAATTAAAAGTTGTTTGAAAATAATCTCACGATAATAACAAAATTGATTTAATGATGTTCTATTTTCATTAATGTGGCCATGCTTTCTAATTGGACTTGTTCTGTTAGCTATGCTACGTCACGACTAGAAGCTTCATGAAATTTGATACTTTCGAGATAACGATGAAATTCTGATCATTGGCAGCATAAACCCGGTATAATTTTACACGTACATGGTATTATTAAATATTTAGTAAATATTTAGATTTACTAATTAAGTTCAACAGTAATTGTTGAATGTCCAACATAGAGTACATACAAGAAAACAAGAAAAATGTTAATACTGTATTTGTTAAAGATGAAATATTATATATGTTGGATATAAAACATGTGATCGTACAACACGCATTTTCGCTGTCAGACAAACTTTCTTTCCTGCGCGTATATATCTTCTTGCAGTAACCTCCAACCTTCCTTCTTTTGTTTTCTATACACTCATACATCATTCGTATTCTTGGTGTTTTTACATTCCTATATATAAGACATGCATATGTATACAGTAGTATACAAAAGTCTTAGGTCAACCGAGATAGCAATCTAGTCATATCGTCAAGAAATATTTTCACGTAGTATTATATCCCTAAGAAATATTTTCTCATAGTATTATATACATAGAAGTGAATTTTTACATTTTGTATATATACCAAATAGTCTTTTATTCATCTCCCCTAAAACTGCCATTGCAACGAGACTTATTAAATACTTATATAGGATGATGTGATAATATTTACTAAAAATTTTCATATGAAATTATTCACTTTAGCAAAAAAAACTTAATATTTGAAATTTTCGAATTTGTTTAATCCTTTATATTGAGATTTCAATATCGTCTTTTTGCCTATGCATACATATTTCTATTATCCTGAATTTGTACGAAGTATAGGTCTAAAAAATGATTTATTGGATATTTTTATAAACATCGAAGGCTAATATCAAGTTCGGGTACTGTGCACAGATGAGAAATTGAGATGGTACTGCAACATAGGGGTAAGATGGGTACTCCGTTACTTCGCCTCACTGCACTGTTGATGTTCATCTATGCACAGAGATATCCGATAAATTATCATCCTCGCATAGGCTTCATAAACTTCGCTGAACGCATCTTGAAATATGTAATAATTTTTGAATAACAAAAATAGTTTCACTTGACCTTGATACTGTGTGACTAATTTCACTTAAAGGTGTAAATTTTAGAATAACATTATTTAATCTTCAACTTTTTTTGCATTTTCTATATTACTAGTGCGATTTTTCATCTTAATCAACCAGTCTCTTTCATTTTTTCATTTCTTAATCAATCAACTCTTTGTATCTGTTCAACATACGTATTAATGCTTTTAATGTATTGCATATTTTTGATATATATATATATATATATATATATATATATATATATATATATATATCAAAATATGTAAAGCACTTATGATATACGATTCTCATGCAAATTCATATTTCTATAAATATAATCAAAAAATATGAAACTTAGGTAAAGAATTGTTCTCTCTACTAGATATTGTAACAAATATTTGTTGCATCCTCAAGTTTCCCATAAATTCATACAAATCCGCACTCTAATACTGAGGCTTTACTGATACCAGGAAAATTATTTGTAGGTAATAAAAATCTAATGTACAGTGAATACATTAACTCTGCATGGTTGGTACGAGCATGAAACGCGTTCGTATTTTATTGAGACTTCGATTCGTAGCAGGTTGCGGGAAAAACAAGAGATATATACGCACGCATGCATCGTATACGATCGAGTCGTGCGCGTCTATTTAGTTGGCCACGAGTAAGCCGCAGAAGAAAATTTGCCGAGCAGTTGCGATCGAGAATTATTGCCGGTATTAAATTGTTGGTATACCTTGCATCCAAATAACAGAGTAGCGTAGATATTCATAACCACTCTTTATTGTAAGCAGAGGTTACGATGAGGCAGCGGTGCGTTACTGATGGTTTCATCGATAATATCGAAAGCCACGCGAGGAATTAATCTTCCACAGACAATCGAAAAGAATGCACGAAATGCTCGTCCGTGGTTACGCAGCGATGCATAACAGACGTTGGACGCTACGCGGGGGCGCGTTATTTTCCCTTTCAACCGAGGAATTTCTCGATCGTTGAAAGCAGCCCCTTTTATCGACAAGCAATTAAAAATGATTAACTGCCAAGCGCTGGTTTATATACACGCGTTGAATTTTCACGTCGTAAATTTGGTTGCAGCGTGAACGCGATGGAATAATTGAGAAAGGTGATGGCTAGTAAACCGATAAACCAGTCACTGAAACGATACCGTGAACGTTGATAGCGGTTGCTATATTGGTGCTGTACTATATATACTACATTGAACTTGTTTTAGTTTAGAATGAAGGTAAGCAAACGCGGGAAGTTAAAAAAATAAGTTGCAAAGATAAATTACTTTATGGTGTATCTTTGATCAAAGTTCAAAGAAATTTCATTTCTTTTTTTCTTCAAACTTTTTCTAAAACCTTTTATTAAATTAAACTTTTTACTAAGTATACCTGTAATTATTATTATACACCCTGCTAGATTATTTTTAAAAAAGTTTGTAATAAGTAATTCGCAATAAAAAATAAATATGTATCTGTATATCCTTTTTCGTGATAAAGATCGTACGAAAAAAATATTTTTGAATTCAATTCTACTAAAAGGTGTAACTCTCCTCGTATTTTCGAAATTTTTAGATGCTCTCGAAAATAAAAATATTTCTATTTTAACGTCTGATTGTTTTTCTGCACTTCAAGAGCCAATATAGCTGTATCGTTAGTTATTGGTTATTTGTCAAGATCTTGCAGCACTTTATATTACGTATATGCATTCTATATCTTTTAATTTATTTGCAATATTTGGAAGTAACGCGTAGTTTTATGTGGTTATAAATATCATTGCGCTGTGTGGACAGCATTCTTATGAAATAAGCTTTAATAAATATGAATTGATTATTGCCATTGCTGAAATTGAATTAATTGCCAAGACATACGTACAAAAATAATACTGTTTTTTATTCAAATTTTCAGGAATTAGTTTAAGACAGATGAATTTTCTTCGATTGCTTTTTTTAAATCAAATTTTGCGTCATCTATAAACAAACTTAAGCAATCGAAACACGTCTTGCTGACACGTTAATTAATAATATCTGACAAATCGAAGCTATCCAGTTACGGGATGATATTTGTGCAATTTATAATCAAGCATTTCAAGCCGCAAAATTGGAATTCGTATTTCGCAGTAAATTGAAGAGGTCACGCGAAATATCAGATCCGAACAGCAGATATGCAGAATGTAATACGTATTCAATTATATATAATATATGAATGGAAAATTATATGCTGTAATTTAAAGGACAAAACAATAATGGATTAACCAAAAGTGACCTATTTTTTACTCTTTAATTTCTAAAAATAAAATGTGAGAAAAGCTTCGAATTAATTTTTTAGCATATTAACAGGTATACACTAATAATAAACTTCCATAAAAACATATTTTTAAACACGAACATAATGTTGCATGTAGATGCCGTATCCTATTATAATTTATTGTTGTTTCTTTAGGTATCTGCTTTATCGTTCTAAATTACAAATTTATCTGCCTGATTTACAGGACTTTCACGCGTTTTATCGCTGTTTTTTTATCTATTTTCCTTTGTCGTCCTAAATTACAAATTTGTCTGTTCGATATATAGGAATTTCACGCGTTTTAAACACCGTGCTGTATCCATTATCCTCGAGATGACACGCGTTAATAAACGTTGATGATAAGCGTGTGTGGACTGTGGAGGCATACGGAACGAAGACATTGGTTAATTAAAAGTAATGGGTATTAGCATCTTCTTAGTTGTCGAGTTCTGCAACGTTATCCAAACTGTCATATCCATGTCACGGTGTATTTATTAAATATCATTCGGTAAACTGATATTGTAATCTAACATATGGGGATAACGGGGCATAAATAACTTGGGATTACACACGTGGCAACCGTTAATAACAGCGACGGTCGCTTCTGTCGCGTTTGGACGGAACAGAGAATTTTAGCGTGTCAATCGGGCACGCCCCGTGAAACGTACTCGAGTAATAAGGCGAATTAGCATCGCGAAACCAGCAACGTAAATGCTCTGTATAGTAATAAGGTGCATGTTGAATCATCGCCACATCAAACAGTTTTTCCTTCGCGTGTAAAGTACTTACCATGTAGAATTATGTGCGACACTTCAAAGTACGCAGAGGTTCAGACACCATATTTCTTAGCTTAAACAGGGCGCAACATATACCGTACATAGTACTATCGCTCAAATGTGTATGGACACTTGCTTATTCTTGACAGTACATAATTTAATGAAAGAATTACCAGTAAAGATTATATATTGTGAGAACATTAATTTCGCATTAATAGTGTTTAAGCAATTTATGGTACATCTAGCCTGTTATTACTTTGCCACTGTGATATTAAATATATTGAAAATTGTATTATAACCATTCATTTAAATGTTATAATTACTTCCGGTATCGCCTGTTATCAATGACCTCCATGACGTCAATATAAAAACCAATGTTGGTAATCAACTGACCAGTGACCCTCATAACAATTACCACTATCTGTTGTTTGAAACTAGTTAATGCAACAGATAAATTACCTAGAAAATTGTATATCCATTTCTATTGCATTCATCATAAGCATCATTGCATTCATTTTCAAATAAACCAACTCCATCACAAATATTAAAAAATTATTATATTAAAAACATTAAAAATTTGTCGAAGAAATATAATGAACTTTGTATTTCAATGTGCATCGAATTATTTTAGTCCAGTAAAGAACTTCGCAATGTAATACACAATTTTCTATACTTTATTTATACGGAGAATTAAAATCGTTATGTAATTTTGGATAGAATCTACATAAGATTGGAATTTTATGCAGATATTGAGTTCTATTACATACATAATTTTACTGCATAAGAAACATTTTTACAATAATATCCAATTTATTACACTTTATTTCTATGAAGGATTTAAATTGTTGTACAGTTTTGACAGTATCCTGGTTTAATGCAATAGAACTTTGAGATTGGATGTGTAGTTCCATCGTTTCTCATGCACGGCTCCAGCGCACTGTTGTCAGGCTTTCGAGACTTTCAGGTAATTACTGACGGAACATGAGGCAGACACAACACGATATCGTACACAGCGTTATTACATGAAATTCCTCGGCGCGCAATAATATATTCTAGGTTGAATCATGGTCTCTCGGCATATGGACGTTCCGTTGGCACGCCGATCGTTGCGTGTTGGCCGATCGGAACTGGTGTCGAAGCAATCGCTGGAATCGCGTGCCGCGTCGTGGTCGACCAAATGAAAACGCCAGCCAAGGCCCTCGAGCACGTGGGTCTGCAAATGCCTCGTGTATCGAGCACGCGTGTACACGACACGATTGCGATTCTATCTCGATACAGGATAGAGATACGTAATCCACACCGTGTGCAATCGTCACAGCCTTCGTGTTTCGACCGTCATCTGCTTTGGGAACTCGCCTAATAAGATTTAGATCTGAACACTCGTGTCATTGCATCGAGATGCATACAAATGAATTCTATAATAGCGCGGTCGTCTCTCGTTTATGACCGTCGTCATAATAGACCGAGCTCACGAGAGTGTGGACCTAGAACAGTCGTCTCTTTTTGTTATGATATTTTCTCTTTTAATTAGGCTCGCGTTATAGTCTCCTGCGAGAATTCGAATTCTTTTCCTTTCCTATACTTATTACTCTGTGGATTGTGGATGTTCCGGAGGGAAATCTTAGTAGCAGCTGCGAGTCTCATTTTATGCGCTTTCCGTGTTTGCCGTAGAGAAACGTTGGAAGGTTTTTTTTTGTAATTAAAACACAGGTTCTTTGAGTATATCAAGAATTTAAAAAACGGCTGAAAGTAATAATTTACGCTTTGTGATACAAAGGGAAATTATGTGTAATTAAATATCATTTTATTATACGTTTAGGCAATAATGGAACCAATTGTGAGAGCGGTTGCCAGTTAAATGTAAATTTTATAGTGTATATAACAACCATATGTGGTATTCAAACGAGTATGGACACATATATCACAAGCTTACATAGAAGCAATTCTCATATTATTTAAATTAGTTTGATCAAAATTAATACGATACAATGACATAGTATAATTATTGTATTGAAGAATTCATTAATTCTCTCTGATTGGAATGAAATATGTAAACGTGAATTAAACACATATTAAGAATATTCTTCATAACTGCATTAATTAAAAATTATTTAAATAATTGCTTTTTTATACGTTCACACATATCCATTATATTATTGTCAATATACATACATATATATAGACATTTG
The DNA here is from genome assembly GCF_051014615.1 of Bombus vancouverensis nearcticus. Lineage (NCBI taxonomy): Eukaryota > Metazoa > Arthropoda > Insecta > Hymenoptera > Apidae > Bombus > Bombus vancouverensis. The sequence goes on along the minus strand of NC_134913.1, from coordinate 8,110,972 downwards.
GATCGAAATGTTTTGAATTATATTGCACTGTATTAAACGGTTTTCAATTAGTACGTAGTTGAATTTCCACGTCTTTTTCAAGATTACAAAGCTATTTCAAGTAATAAATAACATACCGCTGTATATAAAAATACATATAATTATCTCTATGTGATATAGTAACAAAGTAAGACTCGATGTAAAAAGCAAAGCTTTCTATTCCTGTACTAGATTTTAAACTATGACAAATTTTCCATGACAAATTTAATACTTCACACCTCCTCGTGTTTAAAAACTATCTTTAACGCGTGTAAATTCGTATGCAGTACGACTACAGCGCCTGTTCTATAGACGGAAGTCATCGTTCCTCCTACGTCTCTGGCAGACACGCCGCGTTCCATGATCGATATGCTTTGTCGGATCGCATTGAACAGGGGCTCGTATCGCATAAGCGTAAACGTTCGATAATGTGTTTCGACGAGGAGCGATATCAAGGATCCAGAAGTCTCTCGAGCAGAGAATTTCGAGGGTGCCATCAAGAGGCGTGAATGCTCTCTTTGTCGGGATGCAAATGTCACCGGGAGAGAACGGCACGCCGCATTATGTTCGATGCACAATACCGAAATACTCATAATAATGGTAATGAAGAAAGAAATATGGGCTATGCAAATGCAAGGACGAGTCTGCAGAGACAGGACACGGTAGAGAAGCTCGGTGACAGTAGCGCGATAGAGAGATAAAGCGAAAGTAAAAACGAGGAAGAGCGAGGACGAGAGAGAGGGAAAGCAGTCTCATATTTTTCTCGTGTAGATTAAAGGCATGCGGCTATTGGTAGAGGCGACATATGCTCGATGCAGGGTTGCGCATATATCACGTGGTTGTCAACCCCTCGAGCAGCCGAACCCCCGAAATTACGGGGCCACTGTTTATTATTTCTTTCATCTCCTTGGTCGGTACCCTCTGTCTAAACATACGGCGCGCGCGATGTCGATGCGTCTTTCGACCGATGTTTTCGCGGCTCCATGTTAATTCTTGTTTAATCGTCTCAAGATAAACAAATCCTTCCGCACGGCGTCCTATGGTAACACTATTTTTCGACGCCTCCGGTCTTTCTTTTATTTCTCCTCGTGTCACGCGTATCCGTTCGAGAGGTTTAATTGTTTTGCTGCTTGGTTATAAACGAGCTGCGTGCCAGTTGTTGCCAATGAGCAAACACGAAGGACATGTATAAGGACATGGGCAAGGATATCAACGATGTTGATATCGGACGATGTTTAAGTGGTGCGTTGCATGGTCACTTACGTGACAAATTACAGGGTACGTTCGGAAAAAAATTGTAGAGCTTGTTTCGAATCAAGGTTAAAAGCAGGTCGCGTCGGTATTTGTCAGCACGAATAACCGATGTGCTGCGCAAAATAATTGGGGCGCCTCGTTTTTATAAATGCTCGTGCACTTGATACACTGTTGTACTTTGATTTAACCCTTGATTTATGTAACAGATAGAGTGCTGCACATTTAAGAAACAGCGTAATCACTGTGTATGCTATTGCGTTAATACTATACTAAGTCTCGCAGTTTGCATTTTTGTCAATGATCTAACGTGCTCTTATAATTGATCATTCTCTCAGTTAGATGAATAATAAAATTTAGATTTATTTAAATTTGTGAATTTAAATAAAATTAGTCGATTTTTACTATGTTGTAAATAAAGAGAATATGTGCTGCGGATACGGATAATTTAGTTCATTATACATACGCAAAATAAAATAAAAATAAATAAAGTTTTATATGATATCTAAACATTTAATGAATTCTTTGCTCTGTGGGTTTCCAGTAGTTCAAATTAGAGAAAATAAAATTTTCATTAAACGAATAAAGATATTGCTTAAAAAAGATAAAAATGACAGAAGATCAAAATATATGTTACAAATGCTACTTCTTTAAATTCAATACTTTAATGTTTATTAGAATTTCAAATTCGGCTATAAAGTTTCTTCCAGCCACAAAACGTGATGAACTCTCACAACTGTAATTTTAAGCGCAATAGAATATTTGACTAAAATATTTACGCTTGATGCTCACAATTTTAATTCAAGAATCTGTTATACAATAAACTCGCTTTGCTCGTGCCCAACTGTTCGAATAAACCGCGCAGGCGTGTTCGCCTGGACGTACATTTCGCGCGCCAGCCAGCGAAATTTGAATACATTAGAAATATAATCATGGAATGTTCATGTATCTAAATTCACGGGAGGATCGAGAAAGATCGGCTAAACCTTTGGAAACGTCCAGCGTACGGGTCAATATATTCGCCAGTTTATTTGATTTGGCATCGGTAAATGGAAAAGAGAAGTAGCATGTGTCCAGAACTTGAGCGTGTTTTCACGAGGTTCTTCGACGTAAAGCACGTGGGCGTTGAGAAAATTACGCAAGTATCGCGCGGTTTTCACGGAACAATCGGTCCCTTTCGATCGTTGAACGAAGGAGACCAGGGGTCAACCGGGACGAATCATCGGAGCTATTCAGAAGCCCCTCGTCTGTGGAGACAGTGTCGTTAATATTGGCAAACTTGCCTGCCATAAATCACAATGGGGTAACGCCCGTTGGCGTTGACGCATCGTCCTATCGATTCGTTGATTTTCCATGCATCGTAATGAAGTTGTCGCGCCGATCATTGTAGTTTGCGAAGGAGTACCGTGTTTCGGTGATTGATCGACACCAATGCATCTCGTGCCTGGCAAATATTTGCGTGGCGTCGAATCCGAACAAATATCGATCCCTTTGAGAAGCAACTCGACTGCACGCACGAACTAAGTATTTTCCTGAGTGTTTTCAAGTTTGTCAACGGCAATTAATTGCACGCTTTCGGCGAGTTCTGCTGGAATTTGATTTGCGAGGCGGATCGTAAAAATTTCTTTGGGTCGCGGAGTTTTACGTGCGATACAGTAGTGGTTTCCGGGATGAAACGCATAAGCGCAACAGGATATTGCTTCATAATGTAATCGAGGCTTGACTACGCGTCGTAAACTGCGGTATAATATTTCCTGATTTCCTTTATTCTCGTACATGATATTGTATTTTATGCTATCGGATAATTTAAGAAATGCAAGATTTTTTGCCTTACTTTTTCACATCAAGCTTACTTATTTTTTAACGATTTAAAATTTTACTGCTCAGAGGTTAAACATTTTTATCAATTTGTATTTATTACTGTAATGTACAAATAACTAAAATTTAGAAGTAATTATATATTTTTTTAGAAATAAGTGTGTTAAATTTAAATCACGATACATGTTAGAACAGAAGAAATTATTGGTAGATTTGTCTATCAGCTTTAATTATTTGGCAATCTCCTTTGTTTAGTTAGGAATAGTGAATATTTAAAAAGTATGCTTTCTTCAAAATGTATGCATTCTTGTTGTACGTATATTGCTTTTACAAGAAATATTTGATATTTATTTTGTTTTTTCTTAGTCTCAATCAAATGATAAATTATATTTTATATATTCTAAATATCTTGTACATCGATGTGTTTTTATTGGACCATTTATGGGACTATATATCGCATCGTTTCAATCATTGTACTCTTTTATAGTAGTATTAATAAAAAGCTTTGGAACATAACACAATTACTAGCCATATTGCACATCACATCGATAAAAATATGCGATTCGAATAAAAATAAGTAGGACGGCTGGTTTTCTTTCTATCCTTTGTAATTCCCATGAAAGTAACCTCCCAGTTTGCGATTTTAAATAAATATACAAATAAAGCGAGTTTGAAAAACGATATCGAAAGAAACGTGATACGAAAAGGAGCACCAGACAGAGGAGCAGGTAGATCGTTAATTAATAGCATGATAAAATTACCAAAATTGGTTGAAAGTTTGCGGGGAACTGTCGTTCCGCTTTGTACATTTCGGAACTTTCTACTCTTGATCCACTCTTGTTACACAAAGCCCAAACTCGCTAATAATTTCATGGTCGCGATGTACGTTGCGGGAGTCGGCTCATTCCTCTTAACTGATAGTCTCTTCCATTTTCGCTTTCTCTCTCTCTCTCTCTCTCTCTCTCTCTCTCGTGTTGAACCAACATCAAAGCGTCATTGGTCGATGTTAAATATCGACGCGTGTACACGAACCGTACCCCGTAATAAAGTGATCACGGAGAGAAACGCGATGCATTTATCATCGAGCATTCGCTGTCGGGTGTATTACGGTGCAGGAGACGAGGCCGCGAATCGATCGATCGATCGATCGATCAGGTGAAATTCAGTAATCGGAGGCAACAATGTGAGTCGGGTGTGCCCCCTTGTTGTGCTCGTTCTCGTAGCTAACAGTCAGGGAGAAAAAGGGTCGGGAGAGGACCATGGAAAATGAGGAACGACGAAAGAGAAAGTGCGTACACGGTTGAGCTTTGTAATCCATCATCGAGTAAGCTTGTCGGCCGTGTAGCAATGGCTGATATGCATTAACATATTCATGCGTGACATTGCGAGGATACATGCTCTCTGGACGCATCTGTCTGTCCGTCAATTTCTAACTTGCACCCTTCTGTTCTCTGTTACGTGTTTTTTAAATGGAAACCGCTATACCGGAACGAAATCTCGGACAAATCGACAGTGGCTTTTCCAATTCACTTCCGTGACGATGAAATCATTTTGCAAATGTGAAAAAATCATGCATGCTATCATGTTCCCCATAAAAGACATTACACTTCTCCCTCCGCCGCTTTCTTTTCACAAACTTGCTATTTTCGATAAAAATGCCAGTTCAATATATTGCAAACACCCTGTATAGTTCAAATTATTTCTATAATTACTGACATGATTGTGACGGAAGACTGGCTGTATTTGTGTTTGGATTTTTATGGTACTTTTGCTGATACACTTTCTTATCGTTACGGTTTCCTTGATAATTGGAACTGGAATTTATGCACTACGCATACGCGTACATTCTAATATCAAATGTTTGAATATCAAATGAGTAATCATAAATCTATTTGTTTTGCAAATAATATCATTATCTATAACTTATTATGAACTCAGTAATGAAATACAGAAGATAAACATAGTAATATCTTGCAATATATTGACAGTACGAAAATCTTGCAAATTTAAAATTATTGAATTCTTGTTTCTAGAAGTACACTTATTTTTTTTGATTTCTAGGAATTTTTATCATGTTAATCTTAGATATTTTACATTACTATAGTGAATAATATATTGTTAATATTAAATTATTAATAACATAAAACTATTTAAATAGTTGCAGAGTTTGTATATAATTGGCTATAATTTGTATAAAGAACAATTAAAGTGAGTTGAGTAAAAGTAGGATAATAAGTTGTTAGTTGAACAAATTTTAGTAGTAGTAGAATATGCGTATGAGATTAGTTCTGAACTGACAAGTGTACGAGGTAATTAAAATGGGGGTCACGCTAGAAGACATGTTTGCGAGCAGTTCGCAAATATGTTGTTACAGCCGCTAGTCGATTTCTCACGAACATGCTTGTTCAAGTTGACGAATAGTTACCGAACACCAAGTATACATACGGTGGTATGTATCTTTAAGGACCTGTCCAAGTACCTCCTTAGATTTTCAAACGCCGTGTGTGCTTGGGGTGAGAAGTACCTCGACAGTGCGAGTGAAGTAGAATAGGCGGAGTGAAATAAAATACTACGGAGTCAGGTCATTTCTTACGAATCTCATGAATCCAACTACAATAGAAGGTCACTTCGTAGTGATATAATAAAAAATATAAAATAATTATATTTTTCGGTTATGATCTTTCGGACCTATGCATTATTAACTAAACGGGCACCATTATCGTACACTCTGTTGCAGCTTCTTAGAAAATATTAAATTTGAAAAATTGACTTTTGGCAATGACATTGGCTATTTGACATGAAAAACGGAATTCTAGAATACTGTTCATCGTACGTTGGAGAAATGCTTTAGGGCCTCTCTGATTTATAATTTGTCATTAAAGCATCAAGAACGGCGCACAAAAGTCTAAAACTTTTAATTATATAAAGTAATTGTCATCGATAATATGAAATCAACAAAGGAGACGTTATACCTACCCCAAAATCCTTATCCTGTACGATCATTTCATAACTGGTTACAATAAATAGCCAAAAATATATAGTGATACATATTAATTTTCGGCACCGTGGCGTACAAGATGTTATATTACTGAATATACCTATTTATAATAGTGTAAAAGAATTGATTGTGCTTTTTAATGTTTTGAAGTAATTAAATGGATAAAGTAAATGTTTCTCCAATTACGATATTCACTTTAATATATTAAAAAATATAGTCCATTCTTTTACTCTATTGTAGACATATTATAACCAGGATACCCAAATGTATTTTTTTCTTGTGTTCGTTAAGCGGAAAGTTCGCCCTGAAAGCGAACTGGCTACAAACAGTTTTCGAACAAACCAATCATAGGACATGTCGAAATATGTAATTAAACGCTTGGGTAAAGTTCGCATACTGTTCGCGAACAGTTTCACGAATAAAGGGTTCGTAGTTCGCACTATTTGCGAACCTGTTTACGAACTCTGGTATGGATGGTGAGGAATATCATGACGTGACGGTTGCAATTTATCAGTCTTGAAATAGAGGGGTCACTAATACGACTATTGATGATTTTAAATAAGAAAATTCGCACTGACAACCAGCCTGAGTAGATTGGAATTTACACGAGATTCGCCCTGAAAGCGAACTGGCTACAAACAGTTTTCGAACAAACCAATCATAGGACATGTCGAAATATGTAATTAAACGCTTGGGTCCAGTTCGCATACTGTTCGCGAACAGTTTTACGAATAAAGGGTTCGTAGTTCGCACTATTTGCCAACCTGTTTACGAACTCTGGTATGGATGGTGAGGAATATCATGACGTGACGGTTGCAATTTATCAGTCTTGAAATAGAGGGGTCACTAATACGACTATTGATGATTTTAAATAAGAAAATTAGCACTGACAAACTGAGTAGATTGGAATTTACACGAGATGAAGGCCTAATATTTGTTTAACCTTTTGTTCGACTGACAATGGAATAGATATGTGTTTATTTTTTATTAGTTTTGTTTCAGTGATGCTTGGTATTTAGCTTGGGTAAAAGTTAAGTATGTTACAGAAATTATGTTACGCTTTCATATTTCATATATATGCGTGTAAAAGTGTTGTTAATAATTATGATAACGAGCTGTAGTAAATGGCAAGCTAATTATGTTGTTTAGCGAGGGATTAAGTAAGGTGAGTTGCAAATTACCAGAAAAACAAGTATTTAAAGGAAAATTAGCATTAATGTCGAAAATAAAATTACAGCGTTAAAGTTATGTACTTAGAATAGCTCTATACATTTAATAATCTATTCCAACGTATTGTTACTTTAGTTTCCATTAGTTTATACATATTTACGTTTAATTCTTATTTTAGATTTTAAATATTCATATCTCTACTTTAAGATTTCTATCATGCAACAGAATTTAATTTTAAGCTTCATCCGGAATTTAATTAAGAATTTATTAGGGGTTAGATACATATTACACTACGTTAGATTACGTATGCTGCTGTAGTTGTTTCACATTCCTGTAAAATTTCATTAGTGCCTGTACGTATAAACTTGTAGCACTAGTTAACACAGTTTTAACTTCAATACAAACAAAGTCTTGTTGTTTTTGAATATAATTTCGAGATTACCTTCACTGGCAGTGATTTCGTTCGTAAAAATTTGATAATTGTAGCACTTAATCCTTTACGATCTATTTTTCTAATATTAAGCCTGTTACGGACTAACTTAAAATGTCTCCTCCGTGTCTATTACTCAGCTGAATTTTATGTGTCTAATCTTTAGTAAAGATACACAAATAAATGTTCTAAATCTCTTCAAAACTAATTTTTGGCATAAGTAGCTTTATACAGGGTGGTTGGTAACTAGCGGTACAAGCGGAAAGGGGGTGATTCCCTGTATATATAGATATTTAAAAATATAGATAATATAACAATAAATTTAAAAAAGATATTTTATATTCACATATTTTCTCCACATATGGTAAAATATTAAGATATTGATACAATACTTAATTAAAAATGGTACGCATAATTATTTATTGTTATTTACAAAATTGTTTATAACATTTATAATAGGTTTTTCGATATTTGATAATATAAATAACAATGCTACTGTAATAATTTCATTATACCAAAATAATACTATATCATAAAAATATAGCATCAAGAGGATAAGGAAAAATAAATGTACAAAGAAAACCAGTGGCATTAAGCATTTCATGCACGATAGTTATTTCTCAATACGAGTGTTTTATGAGAAAAACGAGAAACGCGATTGTATTTCAAGTACGTGAAATATGCGCGAGACCACCGCGTTCGAATTGGTTGGTTTGCAATCGAGAGCTGAAAGGTCCGCGCAGTCAGAATCTAAGGCGGATCAGAGCGTTTGCGTACCTTGTTCAATAGCAGAGGTCACGTTAACCCGAAGGAACTTTCCCCGAAACTGATAAACTCGTCTAGTCCACTAGATCTAAACGGCCGGTGTGATAACTTTCGTAAGATAAAATAGTTACGCAATTCGACAATCGACATATATCACTTCGCCCTAAGACCGATCATATCAATTATTGTATATTATACTCATATTTAACTCAATATTAGAAATATACATATTTTTAACCTTCTCATTTGCCACATAGAATTTATCAATTAATCAATAAATTCTTATTTAAATGTTCCATCCACAGGTTTTCCATTATTCCAAATAATATGTTTCTTAATTATGTGATTTTTAGATTCTTTTTCAACAATTCTTAGCATTTATTCTGTTGTTTAGGGCCGTGCATTTAGAATGTTATTCCGTAATTTATTAACGTCATGTATGTACAAGTACTTGAAATACAATGTTTCCAATGTACTCTGCGTATATGGACAGTAATAATTTTCAATTAGATTACTGAGTAAGACTTAGAATTATCATGTAAACAAGCAGGTATTTAACAAGTTATAATATTGTTATATAGGAAAACAAACTTTAGGGAGTTGTAAATATATGAGAAAGATAAGTACTACTGTGGCGGCACTTGACAGTAAACTTCCCAACAGTTTACGTCGCGTGACGCACGACATAAAGACCCTATACCTGCGGACAAGATGATTGCCAGATGTCGATACATTCGTATCGAATATTTCCAGCTAGCCTAAGGACCGCTATAAATCTTAGGATTTATTTTAGCTAAGATCCTCCAAAGAGACAAACAGTCTTTGTTTATCAGTCTCGAAGTCGACCACCTACCACCGGGACACACGAGAAATCTGCTATCCCTCACATACGATGCTTCCCGCTAGCAACACCCTCTCAAGGGCAGCTAGCATCCTTTTCCAACGAGCAACATGAATTAGCCAATAAACATTAACGTACATTTCCCTCACTTTCCGAACCAAAGCTTTTCTCAACGAATCCGATGCCTTCGCATCCTTAGACACATCCCAACGCAGTCTTCCTCCGCAGTAGCATCGCGACAAAAAAGTCAGTCTATTACAGCGAGTCAATATACAACGACCTAAGCTCTCGACACCTCGTGCAACCATTGTCCACACTCGTAGCGCATCTCGAATCATAGCTATCCGAGCTCTAACTTGTAACCGCGCATCCGCGAACCGAATATAATCGCGAGTCCTGCGTCAAGTGTACTCATTGACATTACCGTGAATAAACATTTATCGTTGAATAAATCTGAGTTTTCCTTCCGACCCTATCACGACATATCACCTCACTACGAAGAAATATAATCCTGCTCCTCTTAATGCATCATCAAAATGCACCAAACTAATATCACATTACTAAAAATATGAGAAACAGTTGTAGATAAAATGGACGACTTTTCAAGTGATATTATTGATAATTATAATTGTAAAGAAATCAACAAACGACATGCAATCAAACTTGGAACATTTTCAGAAGCTAAAAACAAATAATTTTAAAGTATTCTCCAAAATTAAATGTTTAATATTAAAAATACTTAACTTGAAATTTCCATCAAATAGAAAGAACTTGACAGGGATATAGGCTGAGTTTTGTTCATTATTGTAAGAGATCTTTTTCTTTTTTGATCCGTTATCGATTTCTTCTGCGGTTGTCGCATTAAATCTTCTTCTCATTTCCGATTACCTTTAATACTGGTTGTTTTGCATTACGTGAAGGTAAAGATAATAAAACATATCATGAAGTATATGAACCAATCATGGCATAAATTCATGAAATGATCTGTAAAATGAGAAGCGGCGTTTAGTGTTACTGCAATTGTCGCCACGACGTGTTCGAAAATAAGAAATCTATTAGGAAGTTCAACCTGGCGTGCGTAAATGGTCTTTTTGTTCGTTGTCCTAGCGGCCTAACCGCGCCTATTCTCTCTTACGCTTCGTCACGAGCGCTTATTAAATTAACTCGTTTAATTGGACCCGTCCTTTTATTTCACCAAGCGACCGCACGTGCAGCTCCCGTAGAAACCTGATTCCTATGAGAACGAACGTCGTTCCATAGTTTCCTCGTGTCTCCTATGTGCTACCCTTCTTTCTTCTACTATCTCGAACGAAGCTAGAACTATTTCCAACTTCCAAATGCGAGCTGCTTCGTTGAAGAACAGCTTGCTAGTTTTGCCAGTCACACGGTATGGACACGTTTTACGATAGATTGACAAAATACGTAGCACGTTTTTAGAATTCAAACGTTCATGCTGAAATGGGTTGACTTTTAAGATAAGATACATTTCATTCATTAAAGACGAAGCAAGAAAATATGTAATGCGTAAAAGCCGCGTGAACGTAAGCTTCATAAAATTGTATACTATTAATAATTGTATATAATTGTACGTATATATACATATACAACATATATACGTATACAACATAATTGTATATAATTGTGAGATTTAGGTAGAACAAGAAATATCAAGCAACAAAAATATTAAACAAATTTTTGCAGTTACCTTTTCTAATCACAGTATTAAAGAAAAGAATCCAATAACGTAAATTGACTAAAAATATTGCAAGTGAAACATTGTATTAACGTGGTTTGGAAAGAATCGTTTTAATCAATTTTTTATTTAACAAGCTTTAACTCTGCATGCTACAACAAGAAAGAAAATATCATTTCAGTTATTTGTATTAGATTATTCAAACAGAAGTTCGCATATTATTTTGATAAAATTGATTCATTGGATTTGTAGAGTACTATAAATATTAGTTTTAAACATGTTTTAAACATTTAATACAATTAGAATTCTAAGTATTTTGTTTCGAACAAATACGTTTAATGGGAAGACTATATTTTATTATCGCATTCAAGATTCTTACATAATGCTTGTTTTAGGAAAAACTTATCTTTATGGTTGCCCTGTTTAGAAAACGAGAAATGATGTCTTGTGGAAAGTTTTCTAAGAAATTTCTAATAAATTGAGTTCAAAGGATTTATTTATTGCCGTTTAACATATTTTGAAAGTAGTACTGATTAAAGTCAAGCACTACCGAATATAAAGATTGATAATATCGAAATTACGATTGTGATACCTAGTAATGTTACCCAGCATTACATAATAAATATAATTTTTATAAAAGTACTTTTGCGTTTATTATAAAAACGTAAAAATTTTGAAGACGAGATACATTACATAATTATAGTCATAGAAAACATACGAGAACAATTTACGGTTGATTATAATATTAGTCGAACAAGGTGTAATAAAATTCTTTAAATGACTTACATTATAAGTTTACAATATACTTGTAAATCTAAGTAAGGAGAAATACAACGTAAGAAACGAGAGAATTTCAAATTTCACGCGTGAGTGTGTATCGGAAACGCAGAGTAAAACTCGTTAAAACTGAGGTGAGAATGCACTAGAGATAAGATTCAGTATTTAGTGTAGTATAATTCAATTTACAACCACGTAAGACGATAACGTGCACGAAATACATACCGTGACACTCAAGCACGCCGATCTTTTACGGTAGCCGACGAAAAGGAATGCGTGATTATCGATAGGAAGGACCATAACGACCAAGCTACTTGGAATTCCGAATCATGTTCGAATTAACGAATTATCTTCTTCGAAACAAAGTGTATCAATTTTTCTTGTTATTTCAATATATAAAATAACTCATAATTACAAACAAAACCACTGTAGGATATAAAAGGAGACAATTAGATTATTTTAGCTGTTAAGATGAATTAACTCGTTACTAGATTGCTATTGTTTCAGACGAATGTCTTATTTATACAAGAATTTTCCGCTTTCTAATGTGTAATTAGTGAAATAATTGTAAGACTGTACGAAACATACATTATATTATGGTTGATGAATTCGGAAAAAAAATAGCAAAAATCTTATTTTGAGTTTTTCTCAAATGCAACTTTTCACGTGAATGAAGTTTAATTCTCATTTATAAAGTCTTTTAGATTTCTATTTGAGAAGTATACTAATTAAAATAATTTGTAGTCTCTATATTTACATTTCTTGTCTAGTTTAATAAATGAGAAGATAGACAATATGGAGGTAATATCACATAAAGACATTTTTTCTAAATGAAATGTGATTTACTTCTTCTAACATCTTATTTCGTAATTAAATAAATAGGCTCGAATAGGGTTTATCTTTAAACGATCATGTAATACTGTCGTCTTCAGTATATCACTTATAAAATTAACGAGCATTAAATTGGAATGAGAATCTACTCTTATGTGAAATTATAGTGACAAATAATATATTTCAAGTGGAAATGTGTAAAGGTATAATAATAGCATAGTAGTCGGAATTAAGGAGAGCTAACTAAGTAGTAAATAACTAGTCATTTAAAAAGTATAATTACTATAATCTATCTTCTTTTTAATACCTATGGTTTCACATAATTGTATCCTTAAAGCAATATATTTGATTAAAATCTGCTACTTATAATTTTAATGCATATATTTAGTGCTGTTGCTAAATATTTTATGTACTATAATTTGTTAAATCCATTTTTTAACGAATTCTACAACAAATTAAAAATTGGTAAGTTACATTCTCTGCAAATTGTAAATGGATTCCTCGTTTTCAAAAAATATTTGGAGTTTTAATTTTTTCTGTTTATTATAAAATTAACTATTAATGTTATATTAACAAATCCCGTATCAATTATAAATACAACGAAATGATCTTGCATCAGTATTAGAATAAGTTTATATTACTTTTGGGAAAAATGGAAAGTTTAAGTCACAATATCTTGATTTAGAAAGAAATACATCTTCGTATGATTTATTTATGATTTTGAAAAGGTACAGGTTTGTTCGAAAAATTAATTACTTACATATGCGCTATTAATGAAGTTTCTTTCTAAAATCAGCCTAATAGGGAAACGTTAGGGCGTCTTTATTTTAATGGATTATCATATATAAAGGACAAGAAAAAACCTACCGTAAATTACCGATCGTAATACGAATTGTGTTACTATGTCGAAAGATTTTCCTCTTCATCTGCTACACAAAGAAAATAGATTTCCTTACAAAAGTAACGATTTATAATTTCAGACAATACATTTTTATGTCTAGCTACATATATTAATATCATTTCGATACATCCTTCTATTCAAGAAATGAATTGAGATTAACAATAAAAAGTAAATGTCACTTTTTTCAAATCGACGACCAGATTTACAGTACTTGTACTTCAATGAAGCATTTCCTGCATGCAGTGAAAGTACCGAGTATTAGCTGGAGAGTAAACAACAGATATGAAACCTTTATGTAACTCTCTCTTTACGTCCGTGTGGTTCGTATGGTTGCTGTATGTTACGAAGAAATTCATCGGCGTAATCAGCCGACTCCAAGTTCCCGAGCACGAAGCAACTGTCAAATTTACAAAAATCATAGCTATTTAGGTCGGCGATTGTGCTTTATCCGCTACCTCTATATTCCGTTGCCAGCGATACGAGCTGAGTATCATGCAGTAACAGCAGTAGCAGAACGGTGCTGAATATGAAATTCTTCCGAATGGACCGCTACTAGTCTCCTCCCAGATGCTGAAAGCAGAAATTCTCGATAGTCAGTGTGTACACAAAGCATATGAACGACCGAGTCGGTTGCAGCGATGGTGATCTGGGCCGATCGATCTGTGCTAAATCGATTGGATAGGTAGTGTAACTGTATCCCATGTCGCGCTTTGATTAGTTTTAGTATCCATCTAACGACTGTTATTACTTGCTGTTCGTTTTGATCGATGTCGCTGGCAATGAGTTGAACGAGGTACATCGAAAACGCGCTCATTGCCGCTCATCCGTCTCGCATAAGTGGTACACCGTAATTCCAAACTAATTGCCGACAGCCCTCTCCTACATCGATAGGATGCAAGCATTATGCGTCGATGCGTATCATTCGTCCGTTATGATCGGGATAATTCCAGAAATTAAGTCATCATCGCGTTCTCCCTGATTTTTTCGTCTTTTTGTTCTTTGCTTTCGTTTCACGTTTCTTCCTCTCTTTCTCTTTTCTTTTGCCCCTTCTCCTCTTCTTTTTTAGTTAAATATAGGAAGCTTCGCGTTTACAAGAATCGAGAAGCAAGTATTTTTCATTATCGAGTACATTTTTACCCCGAGAAAGCGTACACATTATCCGTGTTACGACAGAGGATACGCGTTATAGTTTTTCTTTTGCGCTCGATCTTGTTCTAGGCTCGAGTCTGTGTTTATCTGACATTGTAAACTGGAAGATTTAGTTAATGCAATATCAAGGGCGACTATGCTTTTTTAAAGGCAAATAATCGCTTCCGACAGTTTGTGGCCATTACCGCTTGCTTTCACGAAACGTAGCTTCGATATCGATACTTGTTCGCATAATTTTGTACCAATTCTCTCAAATGTGATGATAGGTTCTAAAGTTACATAGTAAAGCTGAAATACGTGTGTCGTTTTGCTTTCGTAAACAATAGAAAATTTTTAGCATTAGATGTACCCTCTAGAAGTTTGATCCACGTTCTTCGTATCTTCTAGTTTTTATCGTTGCATATTAAGGATATTTGAGAAATTGTTATTACTAGAAGAATGAAAATATCATTTCTCAGGGACTACCTTTTGAACAATTCTTTTTTAAGAATCAAACATTTATATCCTTGAACAAGAAAGAGTACAGTACGTTAGAGATTCCTTGCTTTCTACTCGTATAATGCTTTTTATTTTGTTTCGATTTATGTTTTAAATATTTGTTGATTCGTGCTAATAAGCAGAGTGACAGAGAGTTTTAGAGGTATTCTAAATATTGTTACATAAATAATCATTAATTTCAAAAAGATTAAAGTACCTGCTGAGCTAAATACTTCTTCGACATGAATAGGTTAATAATTTTTATAGAAAATGTCAAGACTGACCGACTAGTACATTAAAAATTATATGATTCGATTTAAGAACTTATATATGTCACCTTCATATGATCTCGTTCAGCTAGATAAGCGTTTAGCTACAGAAAAACTAATTACGCCAAATTATGTCACTCTTAAAACCATTCAACTTCTGTCTGAATTTTTTTTTCGTACAGCAGATAATTTACTAATAATTCGCATTTCTAGATTAAAATCGGCTACTTTTTATACGCGTATTTTATTCACAAAGAATATTTACGAAAAGAATTAAATATCCTAATGTTGACTATTGTAATTATTTATGACCCGGTGATACTAAATAGTTGAGAATTAAATAAGATATTAAAATTACATATTACAATGGAGTAAAATGTAAAGCGTGCTATTTTTCTATTTATATAAATAGAAGGGATTCGAAGTTTAGTATATAATAACTGAATGCTTTTTCTAAAAACAACATGAAAATTAACTATGAAACCATTCAAAGTATCAAGTAGGTAAAACTTGTACTATTCGAAAAATACGAAGATAATTTGTGAAAGCTGCAATTACATTATCTCTGATAATCTTGTGATGATTGACTAGTCGTTTAATTCGTAATTAATATCTATAAAAAGATATCAACATCGCTAAATGATCATTTTAACAGTATATCTACGGGCTGCATTCGTGTTGCAAACATCGAACGTTTTTTATACCTTTTACAAATTAGGTTCGATCCTTTCGTAACCACGTTGCAGCAATTAAAGTTAACCAGCGATACCATGTCCTTCATAATTTAAATAACACAGCTTAAGGTCGCTATCATACTGGTCTGCTGCCACACAATTAAGTATTTATTATCTTAAACTCGTTTACGTAAAATATGCGCTAATTATACTATCAGGAATAAATACTCTTCTCTTTGCTATTTTTAAATAACAGAATAAGCAAAGTAATTTTCCTTTCGTTTTCCTGTCATAACGACCAATTGCCAATGTGAAATAACTCGTTACTAGAGATGAGGTCAATTTCAATATGAACTTACAAGTTCAAATCTCTTCTAATATAAATGTTTTGCTTCATAATAAGATTCGACCTCTACTCACAAGAATCAATATTTCATTTTCTGTACTTATTATTATTAGAAAGTACTCGAATTATACGAATCTATTTTGGTAAATGGAAAGAGCATTTTACTATGATATTTGAAAAAATCTAATTTCATGAAACTAGTGCTCTGGAAGACAAGAAACTACATATCGTAAGTGTTATGCACTTACAATTTGATTTCGTTCGAATTCAATGTTGTTATCAGTAAACTGTCACAAGAGTACCGTAGTCTGTACTATTCACATATTTGTATAAAATAAAATGGATGAAGTGCTTATAAGAAGCTTAGTAAAAGTACTTATCTGTTTATTTTTTACATTTCTCAAAGTACTTACAAATCGTTAAAAAAGTTATCTCGAGTCTGTTTAAAGATGTCCACTTTTTTTTTAAGGTAGATATCTATATATAAGATTCGACATTTTTCAATCCTATTCAAATTTATTTGCAATATTTAGTGCTTGCTATGTTTGCTCATTACTAATGGTGGGATTTACTCGTAACTAGATTCAAACTTTGACCAATTGACATAGCATTGAATTACTAGCATTTTCGAAACCCACAGATCACTCTGAATTTCTAAACCAGTTATAAATCTAACAATTCACTGCAAGTATGTACACATAATCATTGAAACGTTACTGCATCAAGTAATATTTAAATCTATTCTAAAGAAATTTAGATACTGAAATTTATTCGGATTTGCGATATTCGTGTTATTTGTTCTTTACGTTAGATCACTTAATAAGTTTTAATCAAAGTTTAACATGAGATTAGAAGAAAGAATCCAGTTCCGTTACCGATGCATTTTCCCTTATCCTTTTCCATTTAAAATCTAACTTTTGATCTCTAAAAATTTCCTTTCTGAAACTTCGGAAACCATCTTTAGTGTGTTCTTATACGTTTGCGGATAAATTGAATCAACATTTTCGATTTCCACCGCTGCTTCATCCTTTTACAAAATTGATAAAGGATACAGTGTTGTTGCAAATAATTTCGATTTCGACTTTCGGTTGTCATTCTTTCCTCTACCAATTTTACCTATTTACATCTGCTAAAAAATAAATACTAGTTAAGAAAGAGCATACAATGGCAAAACAACATGGGTTCAACAGACTTCGATCAATACCTCATTAAAAATTAATAAAGGAAAGGCGACAGAATTTGTGAAATGACATAATAACATAGGCTTGGTCTCAGTCTGTGTTCAGTGCACACTAAAAAGACTGGAATAATTGGTGACAATACCGTTTCGTTTCAAAGCAATTTATACATGAAAACTTGTTTCAAAGGAGTAAGATGAGCGAGAAGGGGAAAAGCTCGAGCTATCCGAAACACTTTAAACGTTACAAAAAAAAAAAAAAAAAAAAACGGAAAGCTATTCCTATCACGGTGAAATAACTACCGGGACATTTACTTTTCCCGTAGTTTTTTCTTAGTCTGTGCCGATTTCGAGTGGCAAGAGCCAGCTATGGTAGGACACCCCGCGACTCGAGCTATGCCACTGCTCCTTTATGGCACTCGACGAGGCGGAATGCGCGATTATCGACAGATACGACGATAAATGCCAGTCGCAGAATGATTGCAGTTCGTTTTAGAAGCTCGCCGATTTGCCTTGTCGAGGCAGACCGGCCTGGCTGTCCGCTTTCTCGCTCGTTCGACCTTCTTTCGCAACATTCAATCGTCGGCTACGTGCACGCGTTGTTATTGAATCTCTGAATCCTGCGTGAAAATCTCGGCAACAACTGTGTACGTTTCCTTATTGAACGAGATTTCGCGATTTCATGCTGGTTGCACGTGGAATTTTCGAACGCTTTTCATAGCGTTTCGACAGGAACGAATCGTCCTTTCATCTTGCTCAGGGATGCGTTGAAGATAATCCAGATTCGCCCACGATCCAAATATCGTTGATCAAGGTGATGGATTTATTATGAAAGCTGATGAGTGGCGTGAATCGAACGGATTTAATAACATGTAAATTTATACTTCAGATAGGACTTAATGTTTCATCGATTGGTCGAATGGACAGTTTTACGAGCTTTTGCTCGCGATTGTGTAAGCTCTTCTAAAAAGAGCTTAGCATTGAGTGTAGTAATTCTGGTTCATCTTCTTTCTAGAAATGATCGTCACAGTAAAAGTGATTTTGATGAATCGAGAAAAGGAACGAAAGATAGCAAATTATAATTGAGCAGGAACATAATGGATTTTGCTTAAAAATTAACACTAACGTTGCAAAAAAAAAAAAAAAAAAGAGGAAAGGAAACAATTATCTTGTAAAAATGAAACAAAATCTGTAATAAAAGATTTATTTCAATACGTTAGGTACATTTCTTAATTAGAAGTTTTAAATCGTCATTATACTATAGATGTTTATGCATTTGTGAAAAATCGAGTCGAAAAATTTTTGTATAAAAATTCGCAGAATGCGCCTAATAATACAGAAATACGCCAAATGTCCAGAGTATAGTAATCATTATAATATTTAGCGAATAAAACAAATCTCTGTTTAGGTCTTCTTTTTAATTATATTCGCAAAAATTTGGATTTACTTAGATATCCGCGGTTTAATAACCGCAATCATATATTTGTTTTAATTTAATTTAAATTTAAACTGCATCTGTTAGTACACAGACGATCAAATCTCAAAGAAATATGTTCCGATTTTTCTTAATAACGACGCATTACAGACGAATACAATGTAATCGCAACGAAACACAAACAGAATGCAGGCAATAGAACGTAAAATAATAAGATAGAATTGCCAGGGTCTTATTTGACCCGGTCGTTTTATATCGTAATCAAAGTGACAGAAAAATAAGAAGCAATCACGGGATACGTCGATACGGTGCTTCTTTAGAGTTAGGTTATTTAAATTACTGTCACGTCACACAGTCTTCCTTTCTCTGCGATTGAAAGGACAGCTCTTTCTTTATCTCTTGCGATGGTGTTACGAAATACCGGCAAGATGCGCCGCGAGAGATCCTCGATCCACGATTCTCGCAGAATACGACTCGGTCAATCGCGATCGAATGGATGATCAACTGGATGAGTTGCAGAAATCCAGCGACTCGTCGTTGTTATTTTTCCCCCATGTCTTTTGCTCGCCACGAGGTGACGAACAGCCGCTGCTAACGATAAGATCGCGTCATTTATTTGGCCCATAACAGTTACGATTTCCTTTGCATCGAGGCGTCACACGAAATCGTATTATACGTCGTATATTTTATTTGATTAATTTCAAGAACCAATTAATTATAGACCTTTTTCTATCTTTTTCATTTTAATGAGTGTTAGGATCAAAACAAATAAAGACTAGATGATAATAAAGAAGATGATATAGGTTTCTTTCTTGTTTGAGATTTTCAAGTAATTAAAATAGAGTGACAATTACAAAACAAACAAGACACTGCTTATTTTTGTTTATTTTATTATATCTCAGAAATATTGTTTGCCGTAATATGAGAAATACGCTGATCTTTTGAAAAATTTCGTGAGCCTGTAACTATTTAAAAATTTCTCCTTTCTTGGATATGCTATTTTTCTTTTGAATTATGGAGTGATATTAAAATCAGAAGAGTCCATAAAAATGAACTTATCCCGCGTATTTCCCGTGATCCTTGCAATGTTTTTATCCATTAACATGGTTGTATGAGAACTTGAATTTTCCTATAGAATATTTTTTAATACGCGTATGTAAACAATTTTTAATAAAGTATGTTAATCTATCTTTATTTAATACGGTAGTGTAGCTCTATTAAAATGAATAAAGGTTGAAAATTTTCACTTAAAAGCATTACGAGTTAGAGGAACTCAAGCTATAAGTATATAAAACATTAAATCTCTTAAGATAGAGAATACTCTTAATAATTGCTTATGAACTCTGAAATTTTCATTGGAAGTTTTATTAATTTGGAAAGTAGAACAGGTACACAGCGAAGTATATAATCAGTACATCTACTTTGAGCAATTTAAACTCTGTAATCGAATTTTTCCGCGCTTCTAGGCAGCTACTATTACGGTTGATTACATTTTCATTCTGAGGCGAGGAATAGAAACTAGTAACTCTTACATATACATTGCGTAATTGCGATGTAACGATATAGTAATAAAAGGAAATAGTGTAGAGTAGGTAATAAACGTACAAACTAATACTTAAAAGGTATAATAGATACATATAAGCATGTAATTTTTAAATCATGTCATGCTGTAGATTATAGAGATCTATTTGGCAATTATACACGTTGCAAATGGGACATTCGGTCTTAGAAAGTAGGTGTGAATACGTGAGTTTAAAGTGACTTTTATTTATTACGTCTACTTTGTTAGGTTTATTAGCATTATTTCTGTTGTTTCCGTTTATGATTAACAGAAACTAATAATCGTTATAAACAAAATGCTTAATAGCAATAATATAGCGACGAAGCGGAATAACAAAGTGTAAACGTACATAGACATGTAACGTACGTAAGTGATTTTCAAATCACATGATGCTAAAGAGGGTTATTTGGCAAACTACCGAAGCGTCCAGCAAACTACCGAAGCGTCCTGTTTTGCGACCAAGTTTTCAGGACAGAAAAAAGAATAAAAAAAAAATACATAAAAAAGCTCCACTCCCCAGCGGCTTAAACCCAAAAATTGTATCATACAACGAAAAATGTAAAGCGCCGACACATAATACAGCATGGCTACGTCGTACCGCCGCGTATCGGTATCTTTGCCTAACATACCATTACAAAAAATCACCGTTTATTGTGAATATGTACCTAAAACTGTATTCTTGGACTCAATAAACTTTAAATCTCTAAAAAACAAAAAAAAAAAAAAAAGGTTATTTGGCAATTATACGTGTTACAAATGGAAAACTTGATTTTAAAGAGATAAACAGATTGCTCAACAGCAATGATGTAGTAATAAGACAAAATTGTACAGTAATAAACGTATAAAATAATACTTATAAATCATAGATATAGATACAGTATGTAGCTTTCAATCCATGTGATATTATAGGAGCTTCGAAGAATGTATTTACTTCACGATGATTTGATTGTAGATAGACTTACACAAATGTGTAAGTTTCGTGAGTTTAACCGATTTATTTATGTTATTTTATTTTACTTCATACGACAATCGAATGTGATACTGTACAATTTTTTCACTTACTGTTCTACAACAATAATATTGAATATTAAAGTTCTCTTTAAAAAAAAAAGTTCAAGTCAGTTGATCGACTCTTCCATCAATGGAAGGGTACCGCTCCCACTCGGTCGATTTCGAGGACAGTCATCTAAAGTGTCACAAAGCAAGGTTAGAGTTACATCGAAGGCACCGTATGTTAGAGCATATTGCCGGAAATATCTTGGCCTTTGGGCGCGGACACTTCAAATCGGAACGCACATCTGCTCGAGCAATTTGGAGCATTCGAACAGTTAAGAGTACTGCAGTTAACACTTTCGACCGTGAAAGTTCTGTTAGTATTATGATGCTTGCGCTTACGTTGCAACTGCTGATGTTATCCTATAATGCCCGATAATTATTACAGACGTTTGGGTAATGTATACATTTTATAACAATGATAAAGCAGGCGAAGTTAAAATTGAACGAGATGAAAAAACAATTTGGAAGAAAATGATAAATGTGTGTTGGCAGTTAAATTGTTCTTGCAAGTCAATTTTAAGTTGATCTAGTAATAACGCTCAAAATGATTGTAATTGTATTTTGTGTGTGTGTATTTAGAAATATTAATATATTATATATGATATCATTAATATTATTATATAAAGAGAAAAAGTCTGTATGTATGTTGGAGATAATCTCAGAAACTATTCAACGGATTTCCATAATTCTCTTACCGCACAATTAGAAGCGAAAGTACATTTCCTTCAGGTAGACATTATTTTATTACTCAGAAAACCGAATCGTGAGCATGAATGCGACTCAAGTTGAATTAACGCAGCCTGGTATCCACCGCACGATTGCACCTCACTCGACTGATAGTCGAGTGGTATGTGGGTATAGGTCTAAGGTCTAACTCAGGCGAACCACTTTAGAACACGTCACAACCACAAAACGGTGGTTGCTTGTAGTTATTGTGTGGTTGGGCTGTCGGTGGAATCAACCACTCACGAACCATTTTTTATTGGTCGCTTGAAGACCGTACCGACGACAAACAACCACACTACAAGCCTAAGAACATAATGAATTTCGAAGAGAAAACGTTGTTGTTTGCTTCTATTATTACGTCGAAGAAAACGACGTCGTAGAAACAACATTTTTTAGGCTCATCCTATGGTAGAAAATAAAAACGAGAGCTAGTTTAACTCGGTTATTCATTGAGAATGTATGGTGACAAGCGACGAATAAAAAATTATTCGCAAGTGGTTGATTCCATCAACGGCTTAATCACACAATAACGTCTGTCTCAATTAGGCCCAACCTAAGAGAAGAATATTTTTCTTACCGATAATTATACATAATCGGTTTATTTTTAAGTTTAAAAAAGAAATTTAAAAAATCAATATCAATTCTTACTAGTAATAGAACTAATATTTGTAGTTTATATAGAAGTATTATAATATCAAACAAAAAAGTAGGAAAAATATCAGTTTTCTCCAGCTCTACACGCACTAAGTCGCGAACGAAATTTAGTAATGAAATAAAAAATTTTAAGAGTAAAGTCACCTTTAAAATGCATTATATAATTGTCGCAACAAATTACATCCCATGTTGCCTAAATTATACTATCTCAAGTTATCTGTACCTTTCAATTCACTTATTACGAAACCACATGTCGCTTTGTGCAATTATATAATCGATTTATAATTTAATAATTTACAATTTGTAATTTATATCTCAAAACGGTTTTATAATTATTCTTTTGCTACCAAGTCTCAATTATCGCTCGAAGCTTGCTCCTTTTACACCAAATGAAAGATCTTGATCTTTATTATCTTTCTTCACAAGATGAGATATACATATAATTAAGCGAATGATCATATTTTATATAAGATGAGATATTTAATATACGATACTATTTTCCTATTGTCGCAATCATTTCGATTTGTTCCTGTAGAATAATATCAGAACGATAAAATATTTGTTGCAATTCAAAAATCGAGAAAGAAGTAAAGTGTGTTTAGGTTGTTTTGTTTAAAGTTATAAAGCCAGTCTGGTTTGGTATTTTAATTTATTCATCAAAATGGAACAATTCTCTGCTAAAACTGTGAAACCGAGACTGGAACGAACACCAGCGCTTCGTTTCTCCTAATCGAGTTTAGCATCGTCGAGCGCATTACAGCTTTGTGAAATAAATATGCCTTTCTTCCCCAGAATTTCAACTACAACGCGAAAATTACATTATTCGTCTCGCATCGAGTTCTGATTTCCTTTCTCGCTTAAATACAATTTTAACGGTAGTTTCCATATTACGGTCGCCGAGTGCAATACGAGATTTTTGCATTCCAAACAGTTAAATTCTCTGCCCGAGTAAATTTACGAAGCCTTTGATATTTCATTTCATTGTTTAATTTAAATTAAAGAATACTACTTAAATTCTACCGCTCGTATCCAATTATTTCGATCGATTTGCAGTAACAACATCTGAATTTTACCAAAGTATACAACATATAATAATAAATTAATAACTTGTGCAATAATAAATCAATACCACGTACTATCTTTGTCATGGAATTAGTAGATAATACATTTAAATTACATTACCAGTCGAATTTTACGATTACTGAGTCATCCATTTCTGTGTATTAATTTCCCAAGAATTAAAAAAATCTTGAAGGATATAAAAGAAGAATGAAATTGTGAAATCAGCTAAGGAGTCTGTTATCTCCGAAATCTTTCTCATTAAAAATTTATAAAAATAAAAGAAAGTCAGTTCTTGTAATACTAACTTGGGGTTAATAAAATTGTTAGCAACCATACATTGATATGTATGTCCATTAGTTGTAAGTGTCACTGCTAAAGTAATCGTAATAACCTTTTTGTTAGTTAACAAAAATCTTTTTTAACTTACTTATATGTAGCATAGAAATTAAACGTCTTAAAGATTAACGCTTTTTAGATATTCAAGTAGCTCTTGGCAATTACAGATACCAATATCGTCACTATATATTGTACATTTTCAAAACCCAATTTTATCATTCTACAATATTCTACTATATATGTAGCTGTATTTAAGGGTACGGGATAAATATATGTTTATAAATATATTTGTTAAAGGATAAAATTATTGCAAATTCTCTTATTGATAATATTATACTTGAACCACGTAAAATATATGTATCCTGTTCAACGTAACATAACCCAGTTACCTTTAAGCGATTCTGTAACTTTTCCATTTTTCACAGCCAAACTAGATTGTCGAAAAGATTGGAACCTCCGAATCAATACTTCGCAGGGTTTACAACAAGAGATTCGAACGTTCTTGCTTTTGTACGTTTGAGCCGTACTATCGAATTTTTCGAAGGCAGAATTGGTTGAAAGCGAGGTCGACCCCGACGATGTTGAATTTGCATAATATATCGGCTTGAATTCACACTTAAATTGGTTGTTCGCGACCTATTGTAAACAGATACGTGCATTTGTGTCTAGTAACACAGGAAAGTGGAGATAAGAGAAAATAGTGACGAATCGTAGAAAATATTAATGTTTTCTAAAGAAATTTCTAAAACTACATTTCTAACATCAAGAGAATAAATTATTATATTAGAGGGAATTCAACAGCAAGAAATGCACTTTTCTACTTTGCAATGGAATTTATTTGTAAATGGAAGTAAATTTTCTCTCTCGTCTACAACGTAATTATACTTCTATATACTTGAGTAGATTAACGCTGCGGTGTAAGGTTATTTGAAATTTATTGCAGATTACAATGAATTTATTGGAAATTAATTTGTTTAGCACGAAACAATGTTGAAAATTTCCTCAGGAGCTAAAAGTTCTTCGTTAATAGTTTATAACCAGAAACTCTTCGTTTCTTTACGATAAATTTTCATATTTTTCGTTATTGCCTGACAAACCTCTTTTATTCGAAATAGCCCATTATAATTATTTATTTACGAGAAAAAAGATTATACTTTTTCATATTTGTCTTAGTTTTTAAAAATAATAATTGTGACAAAGATATCGTTTAGTTTTAGTATATATACTAATTAAATTAAATACAGAACAACGGTCGATAAAAATTTAAAAAATATAGATACATGAGTGTATGATTCTATGTATATATTATTATTTTCAAACAAAATACCATTACTCGTAAGTTGTTATTTTGTTTTATATGTTGTATATATGTATACAATGTATCATTTTATATAAAATATACGTATATGTATATAAGATATATAAATATAAAATTTATAATATATATTAAATATACATTAAATTTGCTTCATATATTTATAAGATTTCTAAAATTGTAATAATTGAATTTAAACACAAATACTTGGCAAAGAAGTAATGACAAATATGAAACGATCGATTATGATAAGACAAATCCAACGTTTGCGCATTCTAAATTTCACAAAATGCTTATGTTAGATATTTTCAAAGTATCGATTATTTTAAACAAAATTTTAAAATAATTTGAAACAGAGCCAGCTAAAATCTGTTTTCTACTTAGATGCTCAGGATGCGTAAAAAAGTAACTAATAAAAGCCAACCAATCAGCCGTGCTTGGCAATATTATGACATAAAATTTTAGTAGAATCAAATGACTGCCCTTTACTCATTAAGCATAGTGCGTAAAGGTTATCGGTGATCATGTATTTATAATATTATGTGTTCATACAACATAGACAAATTACAAAGTGTAGAAAAAAAAGGAAAGTGAAAGTTTGGGTTTATTTTTAACCAAACAATTTTTTCCTAATATACGCTTAGCATCGTAATTTGAAATTAGTTTTCGCTAATTACGAACTACATCAAATATAACGTTTTACGAGCATCATTCTTTTTGCTGCCAAATTTCATTGACGAAGTGGTGCGTTGTTACGTTCAGAAATATTTTATTGCATTTTTTTAAAAATCAATGCTTTTTTCGCCGATGCGAGTCGATCAACGTTATTTTTTTCCTGATAATTGCAATTAGAAGAATGTGAGAACAAATTAAACGAACAGAAAGATTCGATAGCGAGACATAAAGCGATGGCTTAAAAATCAGCAGCTGCTACCAGATGCGCGGTTGTTTCGGAGAATCTTCGTAGGAGAGGCTCGAATTAGGTGATCTTCACGACTTTTTCGGGAACGTCGAGAGTAGCCATTAACAACTCCATGTTCTGGCCCATCTGCTTCTTGATGTTTCACTTCTAAATAGCCTAGTGTCTTAACCGTTCGATACGATAAGGAGTGATGGATGGTATCAAAAATAGAACGGAACTCGATTAGAGCAGTTTGTAAACCGGAGTGTAACACGAAAGGATACATATAGAAGTAAAATACGATGTTGATAATTTATATAAAATCCTAACAAGATTTAATAAAGATTCGTCATCTGTTATTTCGTTAAATTCGTATTTTCTAATACTCTGTACGTTAATTGTTACTTGCGGCTGTAGATTAATAATCTTTGAGAAGAAAGATTCTCTCTTTGAAGTTTTTAAGCACTTTCGTCCAAAGAGATATTTTCTACAGAAAGCTTAATTTGAATCCTAATGCCGTATAACACACAGTGGAAATTAAAAATAATTTAAAATAACAAGAATATAGATGTTACGCATAGTGAATTACATTTGTAGTATTTAATATTGTATATCATTAGTATATAATAATATGCAATAATAAATAATAGTATAACATTACAATTTAATATACGAAATCTCTATATGAACGTTTAATCTTTTTCTTCTAGGAGACAACAGCTCGAACAATCGGTGTATTGTGAGGCTGAATCCCGGCGTACCGCTGTCGAAGATGAAAGACAAGATATTCAAGGTGCCAACCAGGAAAAGATAAAGGTAAGGCTGTGCTCGAAATAAACGAGAAATAATATTTTTTTTTAATGAAGTCCATATTCCAGATTCTTAACAATATGTACACATTTCTTATTAGTTAAAATGTCTCAAATATGAGTAGTTTTACAAAATTCGTTTCGTTGAAATTAGCTACTGTATGAATATTTCTTCTACTTACTGTAGATTTAACAATTTCTATCAAAAATTCCAAAATGTCGCGACTGATTTTGCGATGGAAACTCTTTCGAACTAGCCGTGTCAACGCTACGGTTTTCTGTTTCTGTAGGGTACTACGCAAGATTTATTCGAATTGCTGGAAAGAGTGCAGTGTTCGCGTCTTGATGATCAACGATGCGTTTTACCACCGTACTTCTCTCAGGTAAGAGACACATTAAGATGCTTATTCATGTTCCATTCTGCTGAGTCGAATCCATGCTTTCCAGAAGCTTTGGTTCTAGAAAGATTGGCTGGATTAAAATGCTCCATTAAGAAGTTTACGAAGGCTAATATCTTTCGCTAATAACCATTATCATCTGTAATCGTCCAACCATATACATTGAAATATTTTATTTTGTTCAACTTCGACCTTCTTACAGTTCGTTAAGGGACTTAGGTACTTTTATTGCTGTCGATATATAACTAGTTGAAATTCAAGGATTTCATAGTTTACTTTTCGTGTAACAAGTTGCTTTGCCTTTCACATATATGATTTTCATCGTAATTAAAAATTCCCACAATGAGAATTGTAAAGACAAAATATACAATCGAACTGCTTATTATATCAAATGATTAAATTTTATGATCTGATCGGATTTCAAGTGGAGCAAGGCTATTTATATCCACTTTCAACAACAAGATAGGTATTAATAAAATATCCGTCAGACATATAATTATCATTTTAATTGTACATTATCATAACAGTAACTAATAATTAGTAGAGAGTTAAATAATCAAGTGAAATGAAAACTGTTAGAAATTTAATGAAGCTTGAAAAAATCTTCGCTTTATGTCTGTGATCTGCAACTTAGAAATTACATTATGCTATATTATTAGGAATTAACTTTTTAATTTCAAAATTTATTTCCTCATATTATAGTATTCTGCAATGAAAATATAGAATAAAATTATTACAACTCCTTATATCCATAGTCTATAACTAAATTACATCGTATGAAAACTATTTCAAATTACTGTTTAGCTTTAAAAAATTAGCTTTATGTACCGTAATGGGATACTTTCTTTAGAAATATAGCTACTAGTTTTCTAATGCTTGTAAGAGACGAATAGCTTAATCAGGCACAAATTATTTTACTCCGATACATGTTACTATCAATATCAATGCATAAATTCTAATTAATTGATACGTCGTATAACCACAATTGGATTAAGTTATCCATGATATGAATATCTAACGTTTCCACTCATGATCCAAATATAATACTAGGCGTAGTTAGTATAAGCACTCTAGTGGAAATCCCAGTCTACGGATTAGCATAGAAGCATCGTCGTTCGCTTAAAAGGTATTTCCTGATAGAGAAATATTTATCTACAAAAAAAAAAAAAAATAATGGCATAGTAGCAAACACGTACTAGGAAAAAGTAAGGTAACGTAATATATTTGTTTAATTCAGTATAAGTCTCATATCTTTTGTTATTAAACAAATTACACAAATTTTATGATGCCAACTTGAACAGCATTTTATTTACGTGTTAATCGTGTTCTTTCCTAATACCGGAAATAATTTGTCAAATACTGCCATTTTCACGATCCTTCTATCGTTTTCTAGCTTTGAAAGTATTTTTCCCATTCGTCCTGACAGTTAGTATCATACATTTCTTTTCTGATGCTACTGAACAATTTATTGGACATTTAGTACATCTAGGATGTAAATAAATGTACGTAATAAAACTTTTTGTTTTACAAAACGAATTGAAAGTGACGCGCGTTAATACTAGAAACACCACAGCAGTCACATAGACTGGTTCTACAATTTTATAAATGTGTCAACCCTCGTTTAGGGGTCATAGTCCCAGATGGATTAATAATACCAAAAATGTACTATGTAACATGGAATTCCTTCTGTAAGAAGGTAATAAATCAATAAATATAAAAATATTCTATTATTACGTATTTTTTAAAGACCAGTCATTTTCACTGGTTTTGGTAGAAAATTAAATACATAATATTACGGTTTATTTTAATAAACATTATTTCTGAAATTGGCAACTGTCTGGCGATTTCTCATTGGACTCATGTTGTATTGTTTAAATAATGAAACTTCTGTAGGGAGATATATATTCTTTTTATTTTATTTTATTTTATTTTCTAAATAATAAAAATATGAAAGAAAATATTCTTAATATTGAAGTCAAAAAATTGAAAACAATACGATACTAATAACGAGATTAACAGCTAATGATAACAACCAATATAATTAGGGGAGTATCCAGTCTATATATTTCATAAATTTTCAGTATAAAAATCTTAAATTTATTAAATATTACACATGAATTAGATTCATTTGAAACACATAACAATAAGATAATGAATAACATTTAAGTTCTAAATGTATATTTATCATCTCTATGAAATGATACGAATTCATGTAATTAACTATTTTATTTACGAGGTAGATCTAGAATTACTTAACTTTCTATATTTAATTAAATTCATTTATTATATTACTATACTTTACACATTTATAAATTAATGTTAAAATAATACTCGTAGCTTTCAATTTTATAAAACTTCGTCAAATTAAAAATTTCAATTGAATTAAATAGAAAATTTTATCGAACGGTCGTCATTTAATCGTATGTATCGAGCAATAATCGAAAGGAATTAATAAAAGTAAATAATGGCTAATAATGGTAAGCACACTTTCGTGATTTTCATCGAAAGACCAATCATGTACCTCGATTTCAATCCACTTAGTTTACCTTGTTTAATCAGAGATCCATTCTGCCGTTGTTTAGCCGAAAGAATCAAATGTATATCTTATCCAGTAGAAAGAGAATAAACGCACGACCAAAGGCTTTGGCAAGGGGCCCAAGTAGTTAAGACGCTATTGTGGTTGAAAAATCTGTTCGTATGCAGAATCGGTTTGGAACGGTGCGCTTGCTTACTTGTCTGGTCAGTATCCACGTGCAGCCGGAATCTCAATCTGTCTGCCACGAATGACTCGAAGATAAATGAACGTCATCATCCACGGTGCGAGTAGCAAAAAGCTTTAGGACGAATCGTTTGGTCACGCGCTGCTTGAATTTCAATCAGGATTGTCTGCCGGCCTTTCTAGTCCTTCTAGTGTCTATAAAATTTTCGGTCTGTCGATTTCTAGGGGAGGATCTTGCTAGTCACGTGTTGAACCGTTCCAAGTGGAGAGTCCGCGCGAACGAAAATGATCATGGAACTCGTTCATTGGGGCGTTTTGAACCGCGATTATCTAATGAAACCTAACGACAAAACTATTTCTTTGTTTAACAACGAAATTAAAACTTTGATGGGAGATTAACGTGAGTTTACGAAGATAAAGGTTGACAAATTTTTGCCATAGTTGTGTAATATATATAATGACGAGGCAAGAAGAACTGGGTATCTTTTTTGGCTAGAAACTGTTGACACAGGTTTGTGAAAAATAAGGAAGTCTACCCTTTTTCACGTTTGCAACGTGTTGGAAACTGACAGGAATAATTGAGCGATTGATACTAATGAATCTTGTAAATGAAGTGTGGAAAAATTACAAAACGTACACAAAATAATTTGGCGGCAATGCAATAGTATGATAGTAAAATAAAAATTTCTATAATATAGACATATAAATATAACTATAAAACTATATGTATATTATAGAGATTTGTGTGCTTACCTTATGTTAAAAATCTAAATTTTTTATCATTTACACAGGTTAAAATAAAAATGACAAGTACATCCCATCTGCCTTTTTGTATCTCTACTTCATATGGCTTCCAAATGCAATAGCCCGTACTCATGTGTATAACACGTGTGACGATGATGTCGTGAGAAACTTGGATTCGCAAGAGTTTTTAAGCTTTCTGCTTCTGAGTATTGAGAAAATTTATTCGATTGACCAATTACTATACCGTGTATCGGTATAGTAGTTTTCTTTTATCACGGAAAAAGCGACGTATGATAAGTACGTGCAACAAGTAAAGGAAACTTACCGACAGTTGATACACTTTCAGTTGGTTAGTATAAAACCTTTTCTGTTCGCTGTGATCAATTCAGGTTTACTTGTTTGAAATCTGTTTTATTTTCCGCGAAAAGTAGAAAGCATACGAAATTTTACTCATAAATAAAAAGTAGTAGATAAAAATTATCCGATTTTAATAAAACAAAGCAATGTTTTCCTAGTTTTTGAACAACAAGCTTAAATATTTTTTTAACAATAAAATATAATATATAAAGAATTTACGAACAGATAATAATAAATTATAACAGATAAACTAAGAGCAGAACAATGTATCAATATTCTTATCGATATGTTAATGCCATATCCAATTAGCCAAATCGAAAAAATTACAGGATGTTAATTTGTCTTATGTATACATATTTACACATATTAATAAAATAATACATAAAAAAGGCAATAATGACAACTCAAATTAATATAAGCAATACAATCCTTGACGTTATTAAGTATTAAAGAAACAAATAAGCACATAACTATTTTGTAAGGAAATGTATGATAAACAAGGAGGACAAGGATTTAAAATGATTAATTTTATTTTATAAGTCTCCGTGTATACGTAGTATTATAGCTACTTCGTGTATTGTATTTTACTATGGACATTCGGAATGATTTGCTTATTATTTATAAGTTAAGATAATTTAAAGGCATATAAAGAAATGAATTTTGTTTATTAAACATATTTAGATAAATTTGACTTTTCGCAAGGGAGATGGCTGTCTGCATTGCCCGTTATTTTTTGTCATACATGTTGTCGGATATAAATTCATAGCAATGATGGCAATACGGATGACTATTGATAACGAACAAATCATTCACATCATCAAACAAACCATCCATATTTTCTGCAATGAAATATAGGTAATAATAAATTAGATTAATTGCAAGCATCAAACAAGTATACGAATAGTGAATTAATTTTCAAAGTACGAGTATTTATACTTTTCTAGATGAAATTTCATCAAAGAAAAATTTATTTTATTATTTGAATTTATTTTAAATTCTAAACTGACTCTATTCTGTGAATTTCAATTCAGAAATTTTA
This sequence comes from Bombus vancouverensis nearcticus, assembly GCF_051014615.1. NCBI lineage: Eukaryota > Metazoa > Arthropoda > Insecta > Hymenoptera > Apidae > Bombus > Bombus vancouverensis. Next base: position 8,078,275 of record NC_134913.1, on the reverse strand, counting down.
AGGCTATTGAAAACAAATTAATAAGCATTTAAAAAGAATTATATAAAATTTGTAGTCGGCAGTGAGAAAAAAAAGACAAAACGAGAATTAACTTTATAAATTTTACAAATGAATTTACATAAGCCGAATTTACATAAAAACGTAGTTTTTTAAAGAGTTAAAAATGGGACAAAAGGATGATCAAAAAGTATCAAATTTGTACCTAATTTATGCATCTAAAATTCTATTAAAGTTAAAAATATTGCTTTAGTTTGGTTAGTGATGCTTTTGTTAAAAAACTGCTCAAGAAAGAAAACGATGAAATATAACAATAATTCTTCGTATTCAATGCATTTCATCTTCTTTTGGAAGTGAGTTATACTATAATAACGAACATATTTCACAGAATAAATTTGTATCGTAATACCTTGCCTTAACTTGTCGCGTTTTATTGTTATTAACGAGTTGAACGATATGTTTTCACATACTACATAAATATCGATTTTCCTTTACGAAATAGCGTTCGAATGTTTACAATTTCATGCATTCATTCCGAAGTTACGATCATTTGTAATCAGAAAGTTCCAATTCGTCTTTCGGACCACTCACCAACTTCTACCTTTTTTTTCTCCCATTACATTTACCATAAGTAATTGTACTCTTGCGGTATTTTAGGATATCTGTTACATTATATTACATTAGGATACCTATATATTATATTATATTGCGGTTATGAAAATTTTACTTGTTCAAAGAGGCACTAATTCGACACATTTTCATCATTCTTTCTTTGAATCGCTCGAAGCGTTGAAACCTTTAAAATTCTACGTTCGTTCGACAAAGCAGCAGGTATATAAAAGTTACAGGCTGTAAATCGGTTTTATGTTTTACTGGAAATGGTATAGGCATCGGCCGAAATGTTCGAAATGCGGGTTGTTGTTATTGGTAAAGCAAGGTGCATATATGATCCTCTCAGGATGTAAGGGGGAGGAGCGCGCTTCCGGCCGTGCAGGTACGCACACCGGAAGTGTCGGTTGAACCACCACGACCGGTCGTCATGGTGTGGCTTTAACCGAATGGCCGGGAAGATTTTCTGATTTCTGTCTGCTCGCAACCCGTGAAGATCAGAGATCCAAGTTTGGCGACGTTCACGGTATACAACAGGTTATTGTATCCGCTGGTTTCACGTGGGAATGACCCCGAAACTAGCGCAAACAGAGCCCGAACTTGACATCGTTACGCTTTGAGCGCTTTATGAAAACGTTTCTGCGTCTAGTATAATGATCAGGTTTTCTGCATTTTATAGTTTCGTTTGTTTGTAACACGATATACTACGCGTTGCGTGTCGTACTAACACATATTAAATTCTTATTTGTAAGTGATGCATAAAACACATGACTAGTGAATTAATTAGTTTAGCGCCATAAATAAAGGTTAAGTTATTCCTCTTTCTTATACATGAAAAGATAGCTCAAAGTAATTTTTTTTAATTAAAAAGATAATTAGGTATGTACAATACATATGTATAACTCGTCGTTATACGATGATTATTGCTGAAAGTAGAGACTTATTGTTAAATAAATGTTATTGGACCGTGTTACGAATACTGTAAAGAAAATTTCTACTAAATAGAGGAAATCGCAGTAAATAATTGTCCTTCGTAATATAAAAATAATTTTAATTTTAATATGCTATAATATATTCGATGTTATAAATATTCATATAAACGAATTTGATGAAACAAGATAAATCTATAGAATCGTAAAATTCTACTAGTCTCTAGTATTGATATTGATGTAAGGATATCTTTCTTAAAATCAGTATTTAAATGGTGGAAAGCAAAAGGAAGCCTGTAGTGTTTGCGGAAAGAGAGGGAAGAGAGATATGAGGAAATTTTTTAATCGAGGTCGTTCAGTTTTCATCGGTGCTAAAAGTGAGACGTGTGAATAAGTATTGTCATGATAATCAACAATTCTCGTTTCTGTTACCTAATTTTAATTGTCTCTGTGTCAACAATAGAATACCCTCTTAATTTGACACAAAGAAACATTGTAAAGTGGCATTTATTTGCGTAATACATTTCGTGCCCACGTGGCATCGTGCATCATTAACTACATCTTTTATCTTCGTCGAATTAAATTGCAATTTTCCGTATCTAATAAAACTTCAACGTTCCAGTTATTATCGATCATTCTTTCTGAGCATTAAAATTCTGATATTCTGAACGGAAGAACATCGTTCTTTCGAAACGAGTTTCTTCTCTCTTCATGAAAGTTACTAAAGAAGCCTGTGATTGAAAAAGAGAAAGTACAGACGTCCGGTTAGTCAAACATAGCCGAAATAAAATATCCGTGTATCGACAGATACGTGTGATTCGACACGTTGCTCTTCAACAATAGTAATTTAACCGGAGCGCACCTGTCTGTTATCTTAAATTCGAATCTAGTTCTGTGAGAACAGAAAGAAACGGGTAAAAGGAAGCCGATATCGCTATCTATTCGCTTTGTCCGATATAATTTTCATTGAGTCGAGCACAGTCGCGGTCTTTCCTCTCCGAGACTTCTGCAGCTCAGCCTATCGCCGTAAATCATAGCACAAATTTTCACGCGTAAAGTAAGCTTCACCGTTACCCTATGACCAGTTATTCTCTCAGAGAGAAACTTCGACGTTCGAGAAGAATATAGAAAATAACGTCTACCCACGCATCGAGACAGCGGGTCTGAGTTCGAGTTGGAGTTCGGTCGACGCTTATTGCCCAATGTCTTTGACTTGAAGAGCAGTCGTTAAGAATGGAACAAGGTTAGCATTTTCAAAGAGTCGCGCGACGTGGAAGAAGATACGCGGGAAGAAACGGTGAAAGGGGGAAAGGATGGGCCGACCGTGAAGGAAAGGAGAGACGACGGGCCAGGGATCGAAAGAGGAAGTGGCGAAGAGGGGGACCGCATCGCGAGACGATCCATGCTCGTAACCGAGGAGCGCGTTGTTGTGTCTTCTGTCGCTTTCGGACGCAGGAAGTTGGGTAAAATAATGAAAGAGGTGGACACAAAGGAATGGGAAGCCTTGGTACTATCTACCTACCGGTAACGAAATAAGTCGACCACGAAATGACATCCGCTCTGCTGCCAGTCTCTCGCTGCCATGGCAGTCTGCTTCCTTTTGGTTTCACCTTCCCCCCAACTTCCCTCCACCTGTCGTTAACTTCTTCTCGAATACCAAAGAATTTGTCTCTTGATTTCTTCGGTTTAACGGAAGCGTGCGGCTTTACCATGTGATCGCGTTCTTTTCGCCATGTAAGACTCATTCTCCGTCCGTGCTTGCAAATTGCTACAATTGGACCGAACACATTTCCAACGAATTGACTCGGACAGGATTGAATTGCGGTTTGCTCCTTTAGAGTTGATCATCGTCGCCGCTTGAGAACTTCTCGTCGAGCATCGTTCCGATTATTTAAATCAGATTGCGGACACCTTGTTCCCCATTCTACGTCATGTTTTTAGTATTAAGTTGTTCTTTGTTAGAGTTGTCGGAGCAAACGTTCGAAGGAATTGATTTACAAAGTTTCCATCGTCGTATCAATTTTAATCATTTCAATATTAAACGTATTAACTCTTAACTGGTGCCTTTGAACTACCGAGGACCATAATAATTTAAATTACCTGCTTAATTTTAGAATCTTTAATTCATTTTAATTTTGTTATTGATCTCTATCACGAAGAATGTGATGTATGAAATGAAATGAAGTACTCCAAATTTTAATAAACTATCACAAATTATTACAGTCATTTAACGATGCTATTTGAGGATTAATGTTTCGTTTTATGAAAAAGGTGGGTGTCTTATTGACAAACCAAAACATATTTTTCAATATAAAATCGTTTAAAAAGGAAGATGAGGTACAGTTTTAATTTAAATCTATGCACGCGGCACTATATCGTCATTTCGTTCGAAAATAGTCTTTTCGATATTAATGATACTTTTTAACATGATCCCCTGCTACAAAATAGGTCGAGCAAATAAAGTTCAGTAAGCTTGTTACACAGAGAAACAAATCTAGTATCATTAATTCCGATGACATTCTGTAATTTATAATACAGGGGAGGAACAGTGTAAGTTCATCATAATTTAAAATGTACCATAATTTATAATATTCATACAGTCATGGATGATGATATATCACAGAATCGCAGTAAGACAATAAATTACGTATTAGCAACATCAACATAGTCATTGTGAAAAAATGTTTTCGCGAAATTATGTTATTAACTTTTCCTACCGCTTAAATAGCTTTTGCTTTCTATAAACAGTCTTAAGCTCTTGTATTTGTTTCTTATGAAATATTTATGTAGGAAATATGTATTTATGAAATAATTTCTTTTCTTCAAAATTAGAAACGTCAATGATTAGTAACGTAATTTAAGAAACAAATTTTTTTATTGAAATTAAACAGTAAGCATTCTCAGAATTAAACGAACGAAATATAATTATTGGAACTAATTTATTGTAATATGTGACTTAATTATGATAGTGAGTTGGCCAACTTTTGTTGCTTGAAAATTATCGTAAGTTATTATATCTGATTCATTGATATTATCCAACAATTAAAGAGTTGTATTTAATTACGCGAACAGTGAGCAAATACTTAAAAAAACATATCATGGATTGATCATCGGTGTAGTTACTGATAATTTATCACTTGCCTTTATACGTTTTAAATATATTATAGGATCGTATAATAGCTAAATAAAAACAACAATGTTCTTTTTATCCAATCTAAGCAAATTTCAGCGATTCTAACAAGAGTATTAGCGCACAATTACAAAATTAATAATTAATGTTTCGAAACGCGTCAGATATCGTCCCGATATTTTGTTTTTGCTCGATGTTTTATTTTTTTGATTTTATTCTAATATTCAGTGTTTCCATCGGAAAAAATTAAAACGCTGAACATTGTCGATAAAAAGCAAACAGTTAACGAATGTAATAAAATTATCAGGAATATCGAAAAATTTATGCATATCGCTCATGCGTACGATGCCTGGATTTACGTAATTCTTACAGTATTTGGATGTAGGATAATACAAATATTTTGAAATATTCAACAGTCTGTTGAATGAACCAATCGTTAATTACTTATTTCTAATATGTTCGTGTATCGCTTACTAACGAAGTTTTCGATTATATGTATAGCTACATATTAAAAAATATGTTTTGGAAATATCTAATTAATATATATAATAAAATACAATAGTATATTATACTAATAGATGAACAAAATAAGATTCTAAATTTAAATATGTAAGTACTTGGATATATAACTTTCAAATTATATGGCGTCTTAGGCGATTAATAGTAATCATTAAAAGGTTTACAATTTTTCGATCGTTAAAAATATTCCTGTTATCATAGAATCATTTCCTATAATTTTTGGTATTACATGTACAAACATCTGACGGGATCATATACTTGGTTGTTAATAATTAAGTTGCAAGAATCAACAACTACACTTCAAAACTATCTTTCACCATGAGAACATTATACTAACAAGGGGTTAATGCCGAAGGCTACAATGTACATTAATTGAAAGTTTACTCTCGATTCGAACGTTTCGAAAAAATATATGATTATCGTTGCAGAGAAATTTGAAGCTTTACTTAGCTGTAGAGATTAAATATGAAGAACTTAAAACAAGAATCAGCTAAATATTAATCGAAGTATACATAGGTACATACATAAAATGGCCACAAACATTATATTCTAACTAATTAAGTTCAAATATATTAAGTTACGTATCATTTACATATCGCAGATCCTGATAGAAGAAATACTTCATTGGAATATAAGGGCGTACCCTTATATTCACACATATACCAATACTTTCTGTAGCCATTTTATATTTTACGTTGATCTACGTTCTAATAAACAAAAAGCAATTAAATAAATTTGTAAAATCTTAAATTTGGCAATAGTCAAACAACAGGCAACAAACTAAGATGAATACTTCAAAAGAAAATCGTTTGATGGTTACGTTAAAACATTAGATCAAAAGAAATATTTATTAAATAACGTATATCGTTTTCGCAGCTGTTGTAAAAGTGACATGGCGTTAACTAAGAAAGACAATTTGAAAACGCTTCGATCGAATCGATCGATCGTTAATCTCGAGGAAAGAAAATGATGGAAGTTGCGTGAAACCAAGTTTACGCGTTTGATGGCGACCATGGCAACGTTTGTTCACGGTACGATAGTAGGGTGGTGGGAGTTTTAAGAACAGCAGGACGTTCAAGCTACGAGCACCGCGGGGCGTAGAGGAGCGAGAGGAGGTGATGGTGGGGAAGTAGAGACGGCAGACGAGGCAAGCCTCGAACCGTACGGTCTCGATGCCAGTGCCAGTCGCGCTCCTGCACTTCTACGCTACTGAACTGAGTTAGTACGCGTTCGTTCTGGCACGTTTACGTGTTTCTTCGTTCGTACGTACTTATGTATGTATGTATGTGTGTGTGTGTACACGATCCTGTCTGCCGAACGCGCCCACGGTGTAAACACTTTCTACTCTGACCTCGCTTAGTTGATCGAAACGTGGGCGACGAACAAAGCTAGAATAGCCAGGAAAAAGTGACACGCACCGTTAAGTGATATCCTGCGCGTTTGATCCATCGTACGATTACGAGATCGAAGTATGAAAATGACAGTGAACTTCAGTGACCAAACGAACAATCACACGATCAAATTCGTAGTGAAGGATCGAGTGGGTTCTTAGTTTTCTGGTGAGCGTATATAGGATATAAACGAAAATAATGTCAGCAGATACGCAGTGCTGAGTTACCTACGCCTTAATCGGAAATTACTAAAAGATAGAGTGTAGTCTGGTGTTGTTGAAATCCTGATTTTTATCGGTGAATACGTGACAGAAGAATTTACCTATGCATATTTCGGAAAATCTTTCCCGCGCGTTTCTCAATTAAAGAAAAAAACGAGTGTGCGAAACGTATCACGTATGTTTCACTCGAATTTTGGTGCAGCGTACGTCAACTTCCATAGAGTCGTATTTCTGCTACAGTACGTCGACGTCAAGGTGTCTGGCGTTTCGAGGATCAGCATAGCCTCGTAAAGGGTGCAACAGGACACTCGCGTTAGGTTAGGTCGGAGCGTCGAGATCGAACTGGTTCCCCTAGTGCGGACGTTGATACGATACGCGTTTGGTAGAGTCTTGAAACGTAATAGAGGATACAGTAGGCGGTTATGATGGGTGTATTGAGATGGAGGCACGATCTTAGATCGGATGCCGGCCAACAGCAGCAGCAACGGCCTAACAGCGAACGGTCTTCGACAGGACACAATAATCATGCGCACGCGCATACACACACACTGCCGAAACTTATATCACAGGTGAGTTTTTCCCGCGCTCACGGAAATTAACTGCGATCACTCGATTATTTCATTAGTCGTTTTGTTATTTCGCGAGAATTTTTTCTAAGTGTCGAGCTTAGATCCGATCGAACGGACGGGAACTAATTTACGAACTTCTGTACTTTTTCTATTTTTCTCTTCCCATTATCCCGTTACCCCGGAGGTTTAAAAATAAGATGGATTTTCTTTAAAATCAAGGGATTGGGTATCAGTTTGATCAGATCTGATGGGGCCGAGTTTTTATCGTCGACAGATGTCGATCTATGAAAGGAAAATATTATACGGCTTACTGGCATCCTTTCGTTTTATGAATGGAACATATGTTCCATGAGAAGATCTTTTGTAAGATCTATCATTGTGAAATGGTACTTTCTAGTACCTTTCTATTTGATTATCTATTTTAATTTAGCTTTTGTTCAACAAGTTACTTACATTAAGATGTTAGAAAAAAAAGATAGGAAGTTGCAAATCTCTCATTTTAGGTTATTATCGAATTGGATGTATGCGTACAATTGATTCAAAAGCCAGATAAAATATAATTGTTAAACATTTTATAATTTTCTATTTAACAAATTATCGAATAATTCCTATTTACAATTTTCACAATAATTTACAATGATTTAGCGGTTATTCTTTCTTTTATTATAATGATTTAAACCTCCATAAAGAGATTATTTTGAAGTACATCATACCTTATAAATTACAAAGTAAGTTATAGTTGCAAATGCAATACAATTACAATTACGACATATTTTCTTTAACCATTGGATAACATATTGTTTACCCGGTTAGTTTTCGTAAACAATATAGAATTGGAATTTCGAGAATTCTAACAAAGACACGAAATAAGCATCTGGCAAAATTAAACTCACCCAAACTTTCGACCGTTTGGCAGAGATACAAGCGTAGCAGTTGGGTATAAACCTATCCACGAAATCTAAACGATCTGACCGAAATAACTCGTCGCGTTTCACAAATAACGAGGAAATTCCACGACGGACGTGCTTCCACGGATGCTTTGAAGTAATTACTAGTGATAGGATCAAGTTCAATATGTAACTTATAAATCCGAATCAAATCCAATATCCAAGTTTCCCCTCATAGGGTACGAATATTACTTGTAAGATATAATGGTTCGTTAGTTTAATGGTTAGTTTCGCGAACACTCGCAACTTTCGAAAATCTACTTGTAACTATCTATTTCGTTATTCGAAAGAATCGAATCTCTTGCAAATAGCAATCGAATTGCAACAGTTTGAAAGGCATAATCATTTATAAAATTCCATAGATCTATAGACAATAAACGAGATACCTAAAAATTTATTTGAACGTTTGCACTTGTGTCTGTTTAAGAACGATAAATTTGTGAAATATTGTGTAAATTCGAGCAGCGTCCAATTCTATTTGGGAATGCATTTTTTATTTGCCAAAGTATTCGTAGAGTCTTGGATCTGTTGCGTTTAGATTCAAGCGTACTTGATAATACACTTGTGAAAGCTACTTCCTATAACTTTCATAGAGAATTCGAATCTAGAAGTCGAATCTAGAATTCGACCGATGTTCGAATCTATTTGCGATGTATATACTTGAATCCACCAAGCAGTAATTATACCAACCGGTTGTCATTGTCTTGTGATGTAGAGAATCGTCGATCGAACCGGTAAACGCAATGATGGCCGAAGCGGTAGGAACGCGTAACAGCTCGATGCGTGGTTCGCACATTCCCGGATGATCCGTTCGCGATCTTAATTCCTTTTGGTCGCGCATGCCAAGTACGCTTCCGCGTATTTCGTTTTCATACGTTGAGCAATGCCGTGGCACGTCCACGCCGGGCCACAGAGAAAACGTATATAACACCGTTGTTACGCTTTTTGCGCGCAAGCTTGACGAGCTTTGAACCAGTCGGAAGGAAAAGTAGCAGAAAACTTTAGCTGCAGCGTTGTAACGGCGGCGTCCAGACAAAAGAAAGGTTCCAAGGTGGAGGGAGATGGAAAGGAAAGAAAAGGAGCAGCAGCGAGAAACGAGCCCGGTAACTGTAACCACAAAGATCAGCTTCGCGGTAATTTTCCTCTAACAACCCGTTACTCCATCGTTCTGTGCTACGAGACGCTTTAAAAAGTCCTATTTTCCCATGACCGGCCGACTGATTGGTTATGTGTGCGTAATGTTGCGTTCACGTTAGAGATGCTGTTACAACCTTATCGATAAATATCGATAATATCGAAAAGTTATCTCGACGTATTAAGATAACTCGATATATTGATAATATCCTAACGATATCGATAACTGACTACGTGCACGCGTGGTAATTTCAAACGAGGCGTGTCCCTTGTTTGAAAACTTGTATTGTCAAGACGATATGATCTATATGATCTATATGATATGATTATCCAAATGTATATGATCGAATGACATAATGAAATACGAAAGAAGTTAAAAATTTCTCAAGCTTATTTTTAGTTTGCGGATTTTTATCCATTTGTGGGAAGTTTGAAGATATAAAAATGCATAGGATGCATATCATATGCAAAAGTATCCAAAGTGGAGTACTAATAATAACATTTAATACATAAAATAATTTTCTATCTGGATTCCATTTGTTTAATTGGTGGTATATTCACAAAAGTCTGAATGTACATAAATATTCGTAGTTTACTTATGATTGTCTTTTAAATATTTATGTATACTGCTAATAGATATAGCTATTCCAATTAACAAATTATTTCTCAAAAATAGGACAAATTCGTTTTAATGCGAGAATAAGGCAATTGTTACGGTATACCAACAATCACAATCAGACAAAAGGGGATAAGGGAGTAATAAATATATTATCTATATGTTACATTTTACTTTAGTCGATATAATTAACGATATTATCGATATCTTAATATGTATGTAGAAGTTATCGATAATGTATCGATAATTGTTAGCAGCATCTGTAGTTCATACTGAAGTTCGCAATCAGCTCGCAAACAGATTCTGAAGTTTGTTTGCCAGCAATGTGGTCACTTTCGTGAACAGCTTATAAACTTGCCAGCGACTACATATTCGCTCAAGAGTTCGCGAGATCATTATTAGAACGTGTGTAACATACGATGCAACACGTTATTAGCACGTTTGACCATTTTTCTTGTCAATTTGCAATTTATATTCGATCTGTGATTGGTGGTTGGTTATAAAATGAACATTACTGTGTTAGTTTCTATCAGAAATATATATTTCTTCGTTTGAAGACTTTTCTCTGTCAGTATATTTCTTCTGTTAGGATGTTCTCTTTTTCATCCGACGCTATATCTATATTATTGTGTATATAGCTGATACGGGCAAGAATTTTTGTTTATACACTCCTTTGACTCTGTGTAGAGCAAATTTATTTTTCACGCTTCGCAGATAAACTGAGTCGTTTCTGTTCAAGTCTAATCTTTTACTGTTCTACATTTTTTAAATCCTGAAGAAATTCTAGAATACTTACTAATATCTTTACTTCGCTGTACAATCAAATTTTCAAGTAAAAATCTAAAGGAAAGAAGTTCAAGAATGGAATTTCATTTGAAAGGTTAAATACCAAAATTTAATTTGTTTAATAACAACCACTCATCAGTATCGAACGAATATTATATATTGGATATATATATATATATATTATATCTCAATTCACTTATTTCTAATTTCAATTTATATCTTGTACCTTATTTGATAAAGATAAAGATATGTATGATAAATATTTGAAATATATTCATTAAATAAATAATTAATTAATTGAATATATAATATTTGAAAAATATTCAGTAACCTAATCCAAACTACTGTAGTCATTGATGACTAAATGATATCAATTGAAAGTTACAATAATTTTATATATTGACATTGTAATAATTCTATAACCAATTATATTTTACTCATAAACTGTTCACAACTTGTAGCATCATGCTGCTGTTTCTGTTGCAAACAATTTTAGACAGTTAGATGCCGTTCAAGATACGTCTTGACAGTAAAGACTAGTTCAGACACGGCCATTAGTTTAGTCAAATAGCAAATTAAACCGAATTTACGCTGTTGATTCGTCGAAAAACGTCGCTTTCATCCTCGTTTAGTGAATAGAATTAAAGCGAACAGTGTAAATTCGGCTTTACCTGTTACTCAACTAAACAACTGTCTGAATCAGTCTTAATACGCGTGTATATGAGTTTCTACGCTTTGTGCGCCTACACGTGAAAACCTATACGTTCGCGTAATTACTCGACGGGCCTCGGCACGACTGCCCGACGAGTTAAAGGCTGGCTTTTAACGACTTGCCAGCACGTGCTCTCGACGACAGGCACTTTAATTCTTGCCGAAGACGAACTGGCCCTGATTGGCAAGAATTACACTTGTCGTCGTCTAAAGCGAATTAAAGTTTGTTTAAAGATCACGAAAGCGAGACTTATTAATGACGTGCATGGTACTTGCTGGTTGTTTCGTTGTGTTTGATCTCACCGATAGTCCTATTATGCATAGGGTCGAGTACAGGAATTCTTCTACCTGCCATCTACCCTTTAACCATGTACGCATTGCTGAGTTGCTTAGGTTTGCTCGGATAATTGGCAAATTCCGATTGTAAAATATGCCTAGCTCTCTGCATTTGTTCCTACCATTTTGTAACTAGGAGTATTTGTTTGGTTCTGCTTGTTTGAGTGCATGCGAGTAACGCAATTTAGTATTGTGTAAATTCGAAATTGTGTAACGTGCCGATGTAATTTGATTTAAAGCCAAATGTTTCGGGGCCAGTGTTATGAATTCGTTGTACTAATAACTTTTTGACAAATTTACATAGGAGAAAGTAAAATGTTGATTGTACGCATACGTTTCGAGAGATAAATCTGTGCCACGAGAAGAACCAAAGATATATTTGTAGCGCAGAATGGAAACACGTTGCAAAGTAAAGATTATACAATATTTAGGTTTTCTTTTCGAAATTATACTACCTTTCAAACAAGAAATATTTGATTTGACTATTAAACGGAATTTAGTATTTATATTGGAGATTTAAATAATTTCCTACTAAGGTACTGAAAATAATATTGAATATTAAAAAGGAATTTACATCTTCAAGGATTCCGGTTCTACATATACATACCTATACACGTGTGTACTAATACCGAAAGATTGAAACATATTTTCTTCGCAATGTTGATATACTTCATCTGTTTTAAATGACTTATTATTGCAGGCTTTTGTGTTATAAAAAGAAACTTTTATTTTCATTATTATTGTTTTTTAAAACACCCGTTAATAGATATAAGTTATTCCAAAAGAAGTTGGAACATTTTATATGACATGTTAAGACTTTTTAGATGTATTCTTTATCGGACGATAACATTGTTTGAATAGGTAATCTAATTGCTTTTCGTAATTTATCGGCAAACATCAGGGTACGTCAGGATCCATCATTCTTTATTACCTCCTAATTCTGAAAATGAACGAGTAAATATATAGCATATAACATTTCTCGTTTTCTTTTTATTTCCTTTTCTTCACAACAAGAAATTGGCATGATTTCTTTATATAACACATAATGATATTATAAACTTTGTAATAGCAACTGGTTGTATGACTTTATTCATGTTTTGGGATAAATAAATTTTCTTAATTAAAACCTTATTTTATTTTATTTTTTGCCTATAAAATTGAAAATTTTTTTTAATAAATTCCTTTAAATACTTATCTTATACTGAGAGAAAAATGTCTATCTAAAATAATATTCTTTACTACAAATTTTGGGACTTCACGAAAAGCCAAAAGAGAATCGACAGTTTCGACACATAACATCGAATGTACATATGTATTTCGATGCAAAATGGTTTGCCACAAAAACCAGTGGGGTTTATCTAAAACAACTAAAATTCATTTAGTCGCTTTCTGCTATACACATTCCATTTCTCGGTTCTCTTAATACACTGTTTTGTTGCATTCGATTGTGTTTGCAATTTATGCAAACTGAAAACGGCGTTGCCGTAACGCAAGAATTATTGAGAAATTGTTTGTGAAGAAACAATTCTCTGTAAACTACACATGTGTCGAATATCATTAAAATCAATTTTTCACGAATGTTATTGTTCGAGCATTTTAGATTTGACTTTTCTTAATGAGTAATTTGATCTTCCTGGTTTAATGTATTATATTAAACACGAATCTGGCGGCATAACGCGTCTGACAGTAGAACAGCACATGTTCATCAGCAGATTGTATTTCTGTCCTGACAAGAACGAAATTGAGACTAGTTTCATTGGCAAGGATCTCTCGTTCAGCGCTTAATAACTGAATACGATTCGAATATAAGATCTTGGCACGTCGTTTCGTTCGACGATGACGTCACTTACTGATAGAGGACGTTTACTAAGTGTTGCAGGTAATACATTGATAATCACTTTATCGACGGTTTAAGCTTGATATATCTTTATCCTAATATCATCAAGAATAATGTACATATTAATGTGAAGTTCGAGTACCGTGAAATTTGTCCATTTTATCAAATTTTCTCTCGTGGTTTAGCCATGTTTTATTTTAATTGAACGATTAATAAGTATAGAAGATAATTGTTATTCATAACGCTAAGACTTTTTAATTCATGAATTATTTAAGCACTTTCTGGCACGTGATCGATGAAGTATGCAGGTTTCTTTCTTAGGGAAACTAGAACATGACCTAAGATAAATTCTTGAATTTTGCATAATAAATGAGCAAGCTTTCAACGCTGGAAGGTTCGTGACAAAGAACTCGTCATGCCTTCGAAATAGTCGATTCCCTCGATATGATTCATTGGTTCTACCCACTTCGCATTAGTATGACATTGAGATCGATAATAATTTACGTAATAGACTGGCTGTAATTTAGCTAACAATCTTCCCTCGCAGCCTGTACGCGTTAGTGATTTAAATCGTGTCTACCTTTGTCTGGTCGCATTTCGTATGCGAATACATACGTCTTAAGTGTTGCCAGCATTTTCTGGTTTCCTTTTTAGTTAACTAGTAAGAACGATCTTCTGTTATGTCGCTCGTTAGCACTTTACGACTAATCTCCTACATAAAGAAATTTCTATTTTTATATCTGCCCAGTTGCCTCGTTCCAACTCGCGTGGCAGTGTTAATGACATTCGCGTCCACTTAAATCTTTCGAAAGATACACAAACGTGTTCTCGAATGATTAAACTGTTAATCCAATAGTTTATTCCGTTGCGAAAGCGATGGGTACAATTTGCAGGTAAAACACGCTCCACTCGAACCTCGGCTCATTCGATTTTCTATGAAATCCTCCATTTTCTCGCGTGCACTCTCGACGCCCCACGTAGCTGCATTTTGTATCGACGTTCCATTCACTTTCAAATTTCCTTTTGAAAACCGCGGGTTGCTTTCATCTCTCGTAACCCCGGAGTAGCCTTCAATGCCTCGCGAAAAAACAGTTGTGACTCATAAATAGCTACGACTGGATTCGCCCGTTGAAATTTCTTCATTTGCATGTGCGTGGTAAAAGATTGAGGCCCGGACGTCGCCTGTGAAACTGTTATTCATACTTTGCCGTTTCTCAACAGCCTATTAAAAAATTGTCGTCGTAATTTATATTGCAAAACGACTGGTTTCATTATGGAAGTGGTTGCTTGGTAGCTGTAATTGTTTCGGGCTTTACGAAAACATCATCGTTTACAGTTGATATAAAAGAAATGCGTTGTTTAGTAATACGCATACATGTATATTAATGTGTTGACTGTCATGGTGACATTTCGACCGGCCAGACTTGCCGGGAAAGCTATTATTTTGTAGAAATACAAACAACTAATTACAAATCGTACATATCATATTATTTAATTAACGTTTATATGATATGTTTGAATATTATTTGTGTTATGTTTTGTGTATCGCATTTGCTTTGTCTTCTTCCTTTGATGTGATTTTGCTTACATTTTATGCCTATTATGACGTAATTAAAATAACGAATAAAAATTTATAAGTAAAGCAAGCACTCAGAAGTGAGAGTACATTGTTACACAATACACATAAAATTAAAATTAAAAGATTTTTTATATTTGTGGTAATGAAATATCATCAAATATTTGTATAAAATACTAATGCTTCTTATTATACTTTATTAATACCTCAAGAATATTCGAAAAATTGAGCAGTATTTAAACTAATTTTTTATATTTAGTTCCGTGAAATTAATATACGATTAATATATAGAAGGAAGCAATGTCGGAATTTAATATAAATTTATTGATTTATTCATTATAACAGAAGGAAAAAACAATATTTCCAAAAAATATTTGCATACCAGTGTATTATAACACATACTACAAATTAATTAAGTATAAATATTATCAAATTTCGTATTGTTTTGCAGTACTTTCATATAACTAAAATAACGATACTACGAAGATGAAATGTATAGAACTGAAAAAAATTGTTTCATTGTAAAATAAGGGTATATATATATATTTTCGGTAGCTGGTGTAAATGATATATGTAAATGTATGTATGGTACTAAATTAAGCGATAATAGTTACTTATAGACCCTGTGGATAAATTGTCATACTTACATTCACGTTAATTTGAAGATTATATGATAGTATTGAAAGTGATATTTTATATTTTCCCCTCATTATTAATCATTTTCTTTGAATTCGTTAAGCTGACTGAAATAGCGGGATTAATTAATTTAATGTTTATATGTATTGTTTAATTCGTATATCTCATTAAATTCTCTATCGAAGTTCGAGTATTTAGCTAAGAATACATATTTCATAAGAATCAAATATATTATAAAATCTTGTTATAAACATTTGGAAATTAGGATATTATGTATTACTTGAATGTTATTTTTCCATTTAAGAGGGAGAAAAGTACGTTTTACCGAAATTTATATTTCTTATCTAAATGAAAAGAATTGGAGTTGCAAAATATGAATAATTTATTGAATAGTTCTTACTTTTTTAAGCTGGAGTTAAGATAAGAAAACAAGAAAAACCTGTTATAGCAATACATTTGTTGTGGTTACTTCCAGAGTAAAATCGTACTTATAAGATATTCATATTTAGAAATATCTTTATCAATGCCTCAGATATCATACAGACTGCATACAGAAACAAAATTATTTGATTAACAAGTAGAAACTCTATCA
This sequence comes from Bombus vancouverensis nearcticus, assembly GCF_051014615.1. Lineage (NCBI taxonomy): Eukaryota > Metazoa > Arthropoda > Insecta > Hymenoptera > Apidae > Bombus > Bombus vancouverensis. The sequence continues at coordinate 8,061,739 of NC_134913.1, read as the reverse complement.
TTTATTCATTATGTCGTAATATTCCTTTAGAAAAGTGTTTCAGACGTATCAAGTATAATTTTCTACTTATATTCTCATAAAAAGTTGTAGTTTAATTGTGGAACCTTGTACCAAAGTAATCGTGATACAGTGAGCAAATAAGGTTATCCTGTAGTTTTTGTAACTTCTCATATTCTCGTACGATATCAAATATTCCATTTGCATTTCCCTGTAGGAAAACGTTGGCTTCCATATTTTTCCGTATTTTCTTTCCACTTTTTGGACGTGATAAATATTAAGAGAAAATATTGTAAGACACTGGTGAGGAATATTAGAGTTACAAAAGATAAAATTCCGCGTTGTATCGGCGGGCAGAAACGTGGCCAACGAAGAGAACGTTTGTTGTAGCCATGAAAGCGAGGACTAGCTTTAAAAGGAATCGTATATACTCCGGTTTTACATGCATCTTTTTTTCCACATTGAGTTTTATTATCGCGTTCTCTGAATTAAGAATTACACGTTCGGGAATCGTATAATTTTCAATGTTTGGTTATAGGGGGACGTTATTATCCCGAATGATACGAAATCCAGCGTTGAGAAATCCTCGTTCGTATTTTAAAACGTGCAAATTTTTAAAAATATTGAAAATGATAAGGTTCTATATCATTTTCTGCTCGCTTAAATGAGTCTTTATGTTTTAGCTTTTCCTAGCTGAACATTATTGATATATTCTCTGAATATGAGTTAAAGAAATGCGTTATATAAACATAGGTTATTTGAAGCTTCATTAAAAAATTGTAACCAATCCGCGAACATGTAATACTATCAAGCGTAGTGGTACCATGCAAAGGTTAACTCAAAGGAATTTGAGTTAATGTTTTTTAAATTTGTAAGCGTATATCCATTTAGTTTCATAATCAATTTAGGTTTTAACACTCTCTACTGATCTACGTTTCGTGCTGCAAACATATGAATATCTTACAGTTAATTTTATGAAAAGTAGTACGAAGACCGACCATGTTTTTTAGCCCACTATTTCATGCTTAAATTTTTTAGGGAATATCTTATACGTATATATCTGAGCCAGTAGAAGTTCGTATTTCTACATTAATAATCGTCTAAAAGTTAGGCATCGTTGAAAAAGTAAATGCTGCAGAAAATTTTTTAGTTCGTTTCCTCGAATTCTTTTCGTTATACTGACTGCCTATGGTAGGAATAATATTTTGCAAGCGTAAAATATATTCTACAAGCGATTACAAGCAGCTAACGGTTTATTACAATGGTACGTAACGCAGCTCTTCATACGAAGTTCGAAGAGAAATATCGTGAAAAAAATTGGTAGCGTTTTTCTACAAATATCTGTTTTTACGGGTGAATTTGGTTTCGATATAATAGAGACATCCTGTGCAAAACATACGAAATAGATTGTTTTAATCTCAGTTACGTGTAACTAACGGTTTATCATAATTACATATAATTTCATCTAGTAAAAACACCATGAGCTGCGTGTACCAATTTTCTTGACATAAATTCGTATGGTGAATATTTCGAAACGGTTACTGTGTTATTACGGCCTTCGTTGTATCGATACACGTGACTTATCGATTTACCGATCACGAAATAAGTATGACAGTACCTACTCCCGGCGGACTTGTACCATATTTGAAATGGAGTTGAAATGGATTTAAAGTCGATGGAAAACATCGAGCTCAGTGTCATTCTATGTGATTTAAAAGAAATAAATATATATACATATAACACTTATACCATTTGAGACAAATAATTCATTTAGAATTTGTCCAGTAAAACTAAGTTTATTCAAGAATATTTTAAAGAATTTTCCTGATGTATATATATCTAGAAGTCTCCATAACTTCTTGTCCGTTTATGATAAAAGAGACTATAAATCATTATAAGTTTTTTACTTTTCCTGAAATTCAGCTGTTAATAATTTTAAAACCATAATCTTGAGTAAATAAAATAAAATTTCGGAAATATAGCTATATAGGCGTGTGACTGTCCAGTAGCGTAGTGTTATAGCGGATTAATGAAAAGTTAATTGAAGATTGTATAATTAAAAATGTTTTAAGTTAGAACATAAGTTTAACACAATAAAAATATAACATAATATTTTTTTTAATGAAGATAAAGACAATTTAGATAAAATCAGAAATTTTTAGAATCGATCATTCTTTTATGATCGATCATTCAACAAATGAAATAAAAACTTTCATTTTGTGAACACATAGGTACAGTGTTTTTAATAGCTATGTGTTTACATTCATAAATAAATAATTTACTGAAAGAGATGGAACCGTATACATAATTTTAACGTTAAACTGGAAAATACGAAGACCCATCATGATACAGGTGTAATGTTTAAGTTTTCTTCAAAGAATTTCAAAATTTACAACCGTGTGTAATGCATAAAAATATTGTTCCCGGAAGTATTGTAAGATAAACGAAACTCTAGAAGAGAATACTTTCCGTGACTACAAATGCGGGCATACATACTATGTATATCGAATGCATTTTTAAAAAGCAGCGCTGAGCCTTTTTTATATTCTCTCCGTCACCACTGTTTTAGTCTACATAGAGATTCTTTTAGAAAAACGACACTGAACATACAGAATGGTTTAAAAGCTTTTATACTTAAAATTTAAACGATTACATTTGAACTTCGTGTTTTGAAATTTTGTATAAACATTTTCTTTTAATTTCCATATGTATACACTATCAGCCATAAGTGTTAAAATTCTTGCTGATATTTAGTGTAAATTGAATGCTTTCCTCTGCTTGTATCTATTTTCTAGTTAGTTTATTATAATTATTTCACTGACATCATACGTACCTTGTTATGCAAAATATTAAATAAAATAAAATAAATGTAACGAGTGGATATTCCTATATTAAGTTATCTATATGCAGTTCTCTTCTTTGGTTGTCTTTAAGTAAATGATGCAACTTTATTCCTTGATAATTATTTACATTTAAATGAGGAAATAGAGTTACGCAAAATTAACTCCAGCGATGTTGGAATAGCAAAGTATGTACATACTTACATATTCTCCTGTCCCCTTTACAGTACCTTAATTTGAATTTGTTATTCGGAAATCTTTTCAAAGATGCAGAAATTTATTCATTTGACTAAACTAAAAAGTTTAATTAGGAAGGTTATTTGACAAAAAATAATGAAAAAAAATTAATCTTGATTTGACTCTTGAGTTTTTGTCCTTCAGTCACATTTCGGTTCAAACAAATAAAAAGATTTGTAACGTTTTAAGAGAAACACCTCAAAGAAAAAGAAAACGAGAAATCCCACGTATTCAGAGCCGTTCCTTTATATTTTTCTTGAACTTACTTTATTAAAAATACAGAAATGCGGTTAGTAGGTCGAAAGTAAGCCAAAGAACGTAACAGAATGAAAAAAAACAAGATTTACTATATTCTTACTCATTATTTCAAGCTGTGCAGAAATTTCATGGCTTCACATTCCACCTTGAACATTTAAGAAAAAGTTTAAATAATCGATGCATGGAAATAATCGATTATGTTAAGAGAGGGCAAAGGTCTCATTTATAATCAACGTATTAACCGCTGCATTCTTCGAAGCAAAATACGAGCATGGAAGAAGTGTGTGTAGTTGAACCGTAAAAGCCGGTCGGTCGTACGAGTAGCTCAGTTTCGTTTTAAAAGGCGCTTCGCAAAAGGGGCCGCACAGCTGTTCGTACGGCTCCTTCTCTCTTCTTTTTTCCCTATTTTGACGTATAAGGTCCGAAGCCAAGGTGGAGATTCGCGTATACGCAGGATATGGCTGCTTCAGAAGAGAGAGAAGGAAAGAGAGAGAGAGAGAGAGAGAGAGATTTAGTGAGTCGCCATCATCGTAACGACACGTTTGCTCGGTCGCCATATAGATAGCCAGGTGCAAAGGGTATCGCAGCTGCCATACACCGTCTGCTTACTGACTAACGAAACGGCGAAAAATCGATCCATCCTAGACCGGAATCGAGCTTTCGCCTAGCGTGTGTGCAGTCCACTGAGCGGCCAGAAAATCGATACACTAAATTACCCTTTAACCCATATGCAACGTCAATATCCTCCCTGATGTGACGCATACACGCATACACGAATTTCGTCAGTGGAAGAAATTGCCTGTTGGTGCTTGGAATAGAAATAAACACATTTTCACACATAAGTATATGCTTGATAATCAGTTAATTAAAGATGTTCATCTTTTTAAATTTCATTACATTTTTCAATTTTTTCCACCCTGTTATTTTTCTCGAGGACTCGAGATTTAAATATTTGCTTTTAGTATTCAATAGATTTATATTTTATTAGTCTTGGTGCATTTTACACTTTTCATGAATAAAGTATTTGAAAATTCGAGAAGAAGATATCTGAAGGCATATGAAGTGATACATGAAGAAGAATTGAAAAACAGTAGATTTGAAAATCGCTTGAATTATTAGTGATGCAAAAAAAGAAGACGTTACTACAGACTATATTATTAATTAAAAGACGTTTACTATAGTCTGAATTACTGTTTATGCTGTCATTTGGAAAATGTTGGCAGAGTCAATATGAATCTAGTTTCTGATATCATACGGTTCTATGTAATGTAAAAAATAAATCAAAATTGGAACAAAGAGTAGAATTTTGCAATATACCAGCGTTTGTTATCAAATAAAAATGAATTTCACAAAACAAATATTATTACACACTAATACACACTGATAATATTAAGAATTAGTATGCGACATACAATCATCACTCGTTAAGACAGATTTATTTTATTAATTGTGCAATGCTAAATTAGCAATACAGTACATCATTCCACAATACAACAAATATATTTTCTCTAAATTACATACATATATGGTATTTGAAATATTAAAATTTGCCATTTGTCAATTAATAATTAACAATTAGTTGTTAATAGTATAAAAACAATTGTACAATAAATTAATTGTAAATTTTCAAGCACTCGATACATTCCTTTCTTAGCTCATAAAGAATTGTCAACCTTCGCGTAATTGAAAGTTTCTTTATTTGAAATGGAATGTTGACGTTGCATCCTTGCAAGTCAGTTCTCTCATATGTTGCCTCAGCTCAATGTTCCCCATGGGTCACAGGCTTAAAATTAATGAAACATAAATATAAATTCCTCTTTACATCAAACGAACGTATTCTTCGAATATTTGGATTTTTTTGAAAGGTTAATGTGAATGAACAAAAGTTAATACCGGCGAATTAAATTCTATATTCACTAATATTGAATATAATATTCACTAATGAATTGCAAATATTAAAAGGAAATTGCTAGTTGCTACATTATTATTTTTGCTTTGGTCAGAGTTACATGTTTCTATAAACAAAAAATTGTTCTAGCGACCCAATTACTTCTTTCTTTCGATGCCTTTCTTTTCTTTAGTGACACGATGATGTATAACATCGGTGTAATTATCGATCTTATCGTGGAATTCAAATGAACGTTGAGAGCTTCGCGAAAGGTTATCGTAGTCGGATCGAAAGATAATACGCTCGAATTAGCTTAAAAAGCAAGTGAATACGTGCAATCTGGTATTGAACGTTTCATTCACTGACATGAAAACAGCTTGATGTTCTAATACAATGTAACCATGTTTACGATGGATCGTGTGATCGTTTGTGTAGCCACTAATTTCACGTTATCGACCTTCACCTCCTTTCGAAACGAGTATACGACACGTTTGTCTCCTTCAAAACAAAGGACAATAAACGCAATACAAATTTTCATCCGGCGTCAGATAGAATTAATTAGGTTAGTGGGAGAAATTCGAATAAACGGAGTTTCTTTTATATGTATCTCTTTTTTGTTCATTATACATGTATACTACCGTTTATAAGTATTAGGACAACTGCTGGTTTCATGTAAAATAAATCGATGATAAATAATCTAAATTATCAAGGAAACAATCAATTTGTCAGATTCAATATATATATGTATAGCGGAAATTTGTTAAAACTATTTGCCAAACATAGTAAAATATAATAATTACGTGTTAGTCTTCTAACATAAATTCTATTGCAAAAATTTGAGTTGCATTGAACACGAAACTTTCAAAAGTATACCTAAAATTTAAAAATGTGTTGCAAAATCATTTATGGTATGCATACAACCGAATTACAGCAAATACAATACTAATATGAATGTTAATAATATGATGTCATCAAAATAATAGATAGATGTAAAGAAAAGAGAAAAGTATATAATTCTATTATATATATCAAGTTTATGAAAACACTATTCTAATATTAAATATGGATTCTTTATAGTCTAACGTGATAATATCCTAATGACTTTTTAACTTTGAAGTTTTCGTAAATGTGTATCAAGCTTTTTGAATCTATGGTTTCTTTATACTTTTTCCAATTTTTATAATTTTCGAGGATATCAGAGTTATGTTCGTTATGATGTAAGTTCGTACTTATCGAAAAAGAAGTTGAAATTGTTTTTTAATGAGTTTTATATCTATATTGGGCAGAAACTTAAAAAGTATCAACTTCGTATATTCAAACAGCCATCAAGTAAGTATTAAGATCATGGCTTTAATTAATTGAACGTTTATTATGAATATATGAAGCTTTATATTATAATGATTCATGATAAATTTTCTAATTATACATAAATAAAAATATCATTCTCGAATAAGTATTTGGACGTAAGAAACTGCTTCTCCGCAGCTAAAATACGTCTTGCGTAAATTAGGTTTTTAGTAGGAAATCTAACAAGCTTTTAAGCGCATAAGTTTGAAGAATAAACTCATGAAAAATGCAAAAATATCAAATTAAATGTAAAAATTACAAAGTTTGTAATAAAATAATTTATCCGCATCAAGTATTTAACTGATCGAAATAAGAACAACAGAAAAAAACCTATTATTTGGTAGGTATTTCGTAAATGATCAAAATATATAGTACCATATTATATTTGCACCATAATTAGTTGGGATAGTCGGACAGATGGTGGTTTTATAATTCTAAATGCCACTCACTCGATAGTGAGCTCATTAATCTCTAATGACTAACGAACACTGAAGCGTTAATTGGTATTATACGCGTTTGATTGGTGCCCTATTAAGCATTCGGTTTATCATTTTGATCTTTTTGCTTGAGAACATTAAGCGCCGATATCAAGGGAACAAGTAAATCTCACGACTTTAGAGTTCACATGAGGATAATACAAATTTCATCGTCCGCCGTGCAGAGAATGGCTGCATTCAAGATATTCTCCCGTAAATTTTCCATCGGGGATAGTTTCAGACGATATATTTTTAGTTCCACAGAGAATTAGTTTATTAAATAATGATTAAGTTCAGAAGGGACTATAAAAGTTCGATGGAATATTCTAGGAGATTATTATGAAAATTCCCGTTGTCTACATTTCGCAAATTTATTAATACCTTTTGTTGGTTTCTATTGTTAAATTTATTTATTGCGATATTTAAGAACTTAATTTTTCTCTGTTTAATAATAGAAATGCTAACATTTTACAATTAATAAAAGACAAAAATATATAAATATTGCTGTAGAATGTGTAATAAATTGTCATAACATAATTAATCATTCCAGATTTCTAGCGGATGTTCTTGAGAAACAATCATAATCACAGCTTCCTCTATAATTCTTGCATACATATTATCCGACAAAATGTTTATCAATTATTCGAGCTAAATGTATCTATCTTTATAAACATTATATGACTTGAAAACACAAATCTTAAGAATTATTTAATGTTAATTTTGCAGTATATAAATTTTGAACTTAAAAATATGTTACGTGATATACTAGAAAATTGTTTTGGTCTTGTTTGGTATTATAAAAATTCCTGTAACTGAAAATATTGTATTTTTAAAACAGAAAGACAATTTGAAAATAATCAATTGCATTCACGAAATTCAAGAGTATTCTTCTCTGCTCATTCTGTTTATAGGTCTGCATTCAGAGCGATTCGAAACGTAATATGAAAATAGTATTATATAACATCAAACTGATAGTTCGCTTTGTCGGAGAATGACTCATGGTGGGGATGAAACTTCTATTTCTTTAGTAAATCTTTATTTCAAATTCATATCGCGAAACATGCTTGTTTTATCGCGTATCGTTTACGCGGCATTATTAATAATCGTATAAAATTAGACATTATGCAAGCACGTATGTTTCAAATATGTTGTTTAATTTAATTTCTTTTTTAATTTATTTGTCAAATTTTATCGTTTTACGTATTAACCACTTCTTACAGCATTTTATGGATTTTTTGCCATTAAATTTTTTTCTCAGTTTCCAAGTTTAATGATAAACGAACATTTATTGTATACGTCATATTTTATATATTTTTATGTTATTTTTTATATTATCCTTTTTGATAATATATTTTTATAAAGCACATATTTTCGTTGTTATGTATAGAAAAGAATTATTATTAATATTTCTCTCATACGATCAGAAACATAGTGTACAACATTAAATTGAGACACATAGATATATATTATATGTACAGTTCAAATAGAATTAAATGTTAGTGAATGACAGTATTATAGATAGACAATTAAACTTTACTATACTCTTAGAAAGTAATAGTTCCTTCAATGAAACTTTGCTATAAAAATGCCGCCATGTAACTTTTTACTACAAAATTGAGATCATATTAAGAGAATAGTAAATTACAACTTTATGAGAGTTATAGGAGCTTGTGGGAAAGGGAAACACCTTTAGCTTGCTGATATTGTAGATAGCTTTTAAACTGAGAAGTAAATCTTTTTATTAAAGCTGCAATTTATTGTTTACGTTCTATTTTTCATTCTATTATATTACGTAATAAGATCGTTCGTCTTGCAGTGTTACATTATTAAGAAATAATGAAAAGACGTCGCTTATAACAAGAAGCATGGATAAATATTGCTTGTAACTTAATAACCTAATGTCAACGATGAAATAAAGCTAAATATTATAAATGTTTAGTAAAAAAATTGTTTGTTACTACAGATATATAGCTCAGATTACAAATTTCTTTTATGACACAGCAAAAATTATTACATTGTCGTTCTGACTACTCATAATTGAGATTATTTGCTATACTATTAACGTTGAAACATCAATTGTTTTAATATTTGTGATATTTTGCTCACAAGCAGGTAATCGTTTATTCTTGTTATTCTTACTTTATTGTATTGGACATTTTTGATAAAATATTCTTACTGGAACACGTTTTGATAAAAGAACGAGATACTTTGGAAACATAAGCTAAATAATTTAGTTAAGCGTTAATCCACTTAAGGAAGTTGAAGTCAATTAAATGGATCTTATTTAGGAGTAACGATATTGGACGCTTCTTCAAATAAATGCGAATGACCTTATTACACAAGCAAATTAAAATAAATTTTGAACTTAATACAAAGATGATTCATGCCTGCAACAGATGGATACTCGATCATGATCAAGCTGTAGGCAGGAAGGTTTTGTTTTGCCAACGGTATACGATGATTAAAGGAAGTAACATTTCCTCCGCTGTTCATCGATGAGACGGAACAGAAGGCGTAAACGACACGTAGTTTACACGCAGGACGGAAGTGGTTCATTTTGCAAATGAAAAGCATAAGCTGTTACTTGTAAAGATAGAGAGCATCTTCGACTTGGTGACATTCGGTGGTACGCACGGATAGGTATAGATTGGATGTTGTTAGTGGAATGACCGTGGTTCACGACGACAATTTCATTCCTGGCACACCTTCTGCTTTATGTATATACGAGACTGTACATGGGCGCGTCCAACTATGCGCGCCCGTACTGAATTATTCATTCCCGCGGGAGACAGCGTTTCTCTTGTTTCTTTCTCCTTCTCTGCCGTATCGGACGAGAGAAGAGGGCTCCTTTTTCCCCGACTTTCCTCCTTTCTTTTCTTCTATCTACATTTTTTTCGGACGTACAATCTGGCCAAGAGGAAATCCGGCCGTTTAGTTGGCGAAATATTCTGGAGATTCTTCGAGCAGAATCACTTTTTTGATTTTTCTCGCGAATCTTCTCCGTCAAACAACGGATTTCTCGGCTAGAATTTCTATTTGTCGAAACTGTTTTGTTTTTTTTCCGACCAGATTCCCAGGAAATTCCCGAAGAAAAGAACGCTTTCCTACCTTTTCGTGTCAAGATAACCGATTCGAGAAGATACGTTTCACTCGAAAGCGTTATTGTATCCAAATTCCTTTACTTTCTTGTCACAATCGAGAGATATGTTTCTTGACTTTTAAAAGAAATGATAAATTTTCTTCGTCCATTTAACATAGTTAAAAGCTTTTTAAAATCGGTATAACATACCTGACCGAAATCAACCGGAAAATGAAATTTTAACTGCGCGAAGCGTTAAAATATTTGTATTCTTAATTGTATTTTTTAAATTCATAATTTTTACGATTTAACAAAATCGAACGATATTTGCAGTTTTCGCGTAGTTCAGCATAGCTTCGTCCATTCATAAAAATGATAAATGACGTTGCTAAAGCTCAGAATATCAAATATTTAATATATGTGCATATTCAATATTCTATTGCATTCGTATGCGCAGTAAATACTAAGTACCTCCATCAAGCACGGTTTTCAATTTTATGTTGATCCCACCTCTATTGTTATTTATGCAAAACATATTCCCAATTTTTTATTCGTAATGCTCGCTCTTCTGAATTGAGAAGAAGTGACTTGCAATGTCGCTATAATGAGTTCATAAAATTTTCCGACGCACGTAAGTGTCTTTCGCCGAAGATATTGAAGAATTGTACGGTGACTTAATAAATTTTTATGACAGAAAATTCTAACACTTAAACGAGCATGAAATGTGGACATCGCACCGTTTATTGTAATCGCGGATATCGCTGCCTTCATAAACATTTTTTGCGAGGTAAGAAAGCGATTTTGTATATAGGTATACTGTAGGACTGACGCGACGCGAAGTCTTCTTCTGTGAATGCAGTCAATTTATGTTTTTTGTTTGCTGCAACTCTGTTACCGAAGAAAGTAACGAAGATACTGGCCATTATAACGGTGTGGCTGAAATTTTTTTATCATTCTGTGCAAGAACGCTTTTTATTTATCCTTCTCCGAATTCGTTTATTTATCTTTCTTAATAAATAAAAGATCAGAAAAATAAAATCTAGTCGAGAAATAAACAATGTATATTTATCTATATAATAATCCAGATATTGGATTAAATAAATATTAGATCGTATATGTGAAATAATTATTTCCCTTGGTTAAAGTAAATGTAATTTTCCCTTTCACCCTAGTAAATTTGTTAAATTCAAGTAGATACTGTACTAGAATCGGTACACTTTTACTGTGAAGGTGTATACCTACGATATTTTTGACAGCTGCTATTCCCGAAAAATATTGTCCCGCTGAGTTTTATGAAATCTGTGCACACCAACCTTGTTCTTTTCTTTCAAGGTTGGTTGAGACTGGTTGCGAGATTTTATTTGCTATCGCTAAAAGAGAATTAAGGAAGCCAACAAGCGATGACAGACTTTTGAATAGAAATCTCTTCATAAACTACGTTAATAATATTATAGTTAATATGCTCGTGAAACAACTCAGTTTAAAATGAAAGAAAATGATTCGAATATCACGCGTATTCATTATACCAAATACTAAAGAACACTCGATGCTATTTTAAACAACAGGTACGTGAAATAAAATATCATAAATCGATATTTAATTTTAAAATCCTCGCTATGCGATAGACGATGTTGTTTAATGGCGTTAAACTTTGCCATGAAAGTGAGTATAAGAGACAGAGATCGGCGATACTAATTATGCGAGAACCTATAAGATTAATTACCGATGATGCAGCACCGTGTAGTTACTACAGTGGAATTAATTATCGCGCGTGATCGGTACGTAGTCAATCACTGACGTAATTAACGTAGATACGCAAGAAGTTTTATCTTTCTGTTAATTTTTCTCTTTCTGCGCAATTATATTCGGGACTGTTTAAAATCCTGGTGACGATGAATCTCACGCGAGTTACCAACGCGACATAATTGCTTCGTTTCCCCTTGTTACATCATCGCTTACGACTGGTTCGAGCTGCAGCATTCTTTGGTATGTAACGTGTACACGCACACATATGTATATTCTATGACTACGTTTTTACAGTTGTAACTGGACATGTATGTAAGCGCATGGATATTTTTCGAGCCACGTGTATATATATATATATATACAGTAGCAACCCGTAGAACGCGGTACTCGTACAACAGGATCAGAAAATTGTTACCGTGACCTTGTATAACGCGATTGCAAAATTGCTTAAAAAAATTTTGTGCATGTGACAGTAAATTTTAAAAGTGCAAAATGATTGCTTGGAGTATACAAAGTAAACAACGACGGTATATATTTGTAATGGATCTGTTGCGCTTGCCTTCTGTTGCTGTTGCAAGCTTGATTCATTCGTTTCATGCAAGTGTGTGCGTTTTTGAATTGACTCGAAGATCGTGGTCATGAGTTAACTTTTGTACGACAAGGAGATTTTTACGTATTACGTGACAGTTATCTCTAGATAGAATTAGTACACAATTAGTACAGAATTAGTTATGTTACTACTGCAGAACAAGAATTTATCTTAGTTTTTATGCTATAAGTGCCGTATAACGCGGAATATATCTGGGATGTATGTGTTCTAGGGTATTTTACTGTAATTATGCACATTATTATTTCCATGAGAGCTTATGAATTAGCATTTGCTGCTTTTAACATTTGTTGTATTTCACTATTTTCATCTCTGACTGTCTCTCGTTGTTGCCTCCATTTGCTTTTTCCTGTTAATTCCAAATCTACAGGTTTAGACGGCATATTTTTCCATTCCCATTCAGTCGTTTTATGGAAATTAAATTTCCTTCTAACGGTGCGTAGAAGGAAAATAGCAAGGTTGGTGTAAAGCGTGTAATAAGTGCTCCGACAAAATGGGATACGTTATGCTTTAGCAAGTTTTGTATAATCTTCAAGTAATTTTTTCGCTCTTATAGGTTGCTTTGTAATACTATTCGCGAGCATTTGTGTACAAGTACCGTACCTATTTCAGTAACCGCGCGTGTTCTGAAACGACCATTAGTACTTATTCTTCCGCGGTTCGTATTCTAATGATAAATATCCCCTCCGTCTGACAGTTTCTGTCCGTGTTTCCGTCTGCCTACCTGTTTCTGTCATTTTATACCACAATCCCCATAGGTAACCACTTATATATGTGTACAGTGTACAGCGTCGCGTTTGCTCGGATGGGTGTGACTTTGCATATGCAACACGTATGTACGTCGGTATCACGGAGCATCACGGGGATATTTGCAGACGCATTTACGTCCATTGTACGGTGTCACTCACACGTGCCAACGAATCAACCTCTGACATACACTTTCGTCTTTTTTATTCGAGACTCTACAAATCATCTATCAAAATCCAATAAAACTGATTTCACCGAGGTTTATTAAATTTATATGACACGCGACATATTGGATTTTCCGTTTCGTTATATGAATGTTCATAAATTGTCTGAGTATAGAGTATAATTAATCGTAAGTTGTCTGTCACAAAAAAATTGATAACACGGTATCGGCAATGCACGATATGATAAACGTTGTAAATTAAATATCATTATTTTTTTAACGCTACTAATGTATTTTAAAGATGATTGCCATTTGTTGCTTAGTAAATTTGTTTAATCAGCATGAGCGTACTTCACTTAATTATATATGAATATTTCTGGAACAGATTGAAATTTTGCAGTAATTCGAATATCCTTTTAACCGGGATTTCACGGAGTACGTTTTCATATATTAGATTAAGTCACAGGTAATTTCGTTTTCTGAGTAAGTCTGCAAGTTCTCCATTAAATAACAATCTTCATCTCTATCAGTATATAACATCCAGCGATCTATAAGATTATTACTTCTATTAAATTAGGTAATTGATGGATCTCCATTATTTAATCCTTTACATTTGTTACCTAAATATCCTTTTGATATTGAGAAGAAAGTTTATCAACAAATAAAAAAACGCACTGGGCTACTGGATCGAAAAATAATAGCGAACAAAATGTCCATTCTGAAAGCATTAAGTGTCTTTTACGGCAAATAGGAAATTTTTAAGATACTGTTATTTGAATTCTGTTGACAAAGTGAGGTAAAGGTAAGAAAACAACGTTTCTCTCGATCCTTTGAACCGGTTAAGACCAGATAAAGTTTAATTTTGTCACTAATACGTGTAGAAATGTTTGACTTGAGTATACCCAGAAAGGCGATGCTATGCAAAGTCGATGGCGCGCCCATCGCATTCGCCGATCGGTATTGCATTATATTCTGGGCGTGATTTAGTCTTTGACTTTTCTCGGAGAATCGCGATTTGTGGAAATCGGGGATATGCAGCTACGTTTACAGAAGTGGCTGGCATAAAGGTACGTAAATACGAGTCACACCGTGCGCCGTAGCGTTTATGCGACCACATAGATGAGCGATGGTACGCACACACGATGAGGAAAGGGAACGGGGAAGAAAGAGGAGACGAAGGAAGAACGATGAATCTGCACTCACGCAGTTTGCTTAGGGTCGAGGGATAATGCAGCAAACTCCCCGGTTTGTCAGGGGTTAAAAAGGCCTCTCTTTTTGCCGATTTTCCGTCTCGCCCTCACGACTTGCGTTATTAATACGCGAGTTGCGTTCAGCCTTTTCCTTCCCGCCTTTCTACCTATCCCTCTCTTCTCCGTTTTTTTTCTCTCTATTTCATCCCTTTTTCGTTCTTTTACGCTCTTGTTTACTCTTGTCGTTCCTCGGTTAGCTTCAACTCTGCCCGCAACGGCACACTGCGCGAAACTCATTCGACCTACCGATTCGTCTACGTCGAATACCAACGTTCGGATATGCGTTATTTTAACTCGTCTAACGAATGTTTTTTCATTAAAAGAAACATTTGAACTTCCATGACGATCATAGATGTGGAAGACGTGCTCGAAGCATGTCATATACCCACTGCCTTCTCCGCCTACGCATTAGAAAGTCCTGCATTATTTAAGGATGAGTATACTCGGAGACAATTCATGGCAACTACTTATTAAGAAGCCTTTGATTAATATCAACTGGCAATATTTCGTAAAGCAGTGTTTGTCCCTTCGTCGTGGATTATTTTTTATGCCACGCTTGTGAATTGGATACATTTTTGGTTTTTTTAATGAAAACTGTAAATAAATAATGCAAAACAAGCATCAATGCTATAACACACAGAATGATTCATAGGCTATATTTATGTCAATGGCATTTCTTCTGATGTATTGGATTAAGTCATGGCATAAATAATGTCGTTTTTCTGAGAGATAAGTTTAGTCTAATGCAACTCGTGATGAAATTGGAATAGAGAACTTAATAGAGAAAGATAAATAATTGCAAAATGATAAGCGAAAATGCATTGGTGGTCAAATACCAACAAGTAATTTTTTATTTTCAAATAATAGAAACAACCATATTACTTATATATTATATTTTATATAAATATTACGTCTTCTTGCACTTATAGGATAACCTTTTGCTCATTTCCGCTCTAACGTTATTTTAAATTACGTGTTTCGATTATTAAGGAAATTTTTCATTAAATTTGGGGAAAATATGGCAAAATAGTTATCCAGTTGTTATTTGAGGTTTACGTTAATGTTTTTTTCGAAACTTTAAAAATCTTTACTGGTCGAAGAAGAACAAGATTAGAACATGAAAGTTCATTGAAGAACATTGCAGGGTTAAATTATATAGACAGTTCGATAGTTTAAAACTGCTGAGTCTATCACAAGTAGTAAATGCTACTTTTGGTGATTAATATGTATAATTTGATAAAACTTCCATGCTGTTACTACATATCAATCAAAATTCTCGGATGGTTGTGAATGATAGAGTACATGTTCATAGACCAAGAGAACGGGGTTTAACACATATAATCGTAGATGATGTTGAAAATGTTAAATAGTTCAAGTTACTCAAAACAAATTGAACAAATATTACAGGTACTATGTACAGTAAAAATAATGTAGATTTAGATGTTATGCATTATGTCGATGTAATTTTTCACGCCTTATATTTTGATAAACACGTTACACTTCATTCGTAACATTAAATTGCAAATATGATTTCTTGTACGATAGAATATTATTAACTTCGATCCTTTTCCTCGCTGTGATATACTTTGCAATTACGATTGATTGCGTCACGTTTCCTACTTAAGAGCTTCTACCTCCTAACTTGCAATTAAGAAGGATGTAAGTAATAAGCTTAAAGCACTATTATCTCATTGTTATAATCTTCTGGTGTCTGAAAAAATCTTTTACTTTTCATAAACCATGTTTGACAGATTCCTTTGTAAAATATTCATTATTCTAAAATCAATATTTATAGATAGAAATATAATATAATACATATGATGTATATACTGATATGTAGTAATAATAATAATAATATAATATAAATACACAAATAGATAAAATAGATAAATAGATGAAAGGCCTGTAATCACGAACAAAGTGCAGATTAATCATTATTCGTAACAAAAAGGAAGGTTTTGATTGTAACAAAAAATTTAGTAAACTTAATTTAAGGAGTAATTTTTCATAATACGAAACTCATTGAAACTGGACCTTTTCTCAAAGCTATATTAAAATAGAACGGCACGACGGCGTGTAAAGTATCTTATTATAAAAATACAGATAAAAGGGTAATAAGAGTGGTTGCGCTGATAATGACAAGCCTTTGTTTTCACGTAGCATGCTACGGTTAAAAGTAGCTCGGTACTTTCATTTCTGAAACGGAAAACCTTATTTTATTCTGTCACATTAGAATTGCTTTTCTTTGCATTCGATTTTAATTTCCTTATCTTTGTCTGAATGTTCGTTTCAGATGTTTCATTAATATGTACATTCACTCCTAAATTCGCCTGTATCTTTCTGAGCAATATTCTGTATGAGTGCCTTATATTTTAACATGAAATTCAAAATATTATCGTTCGAAACCTTGGAATAACTTTTAATTTTTACGGTTAATGAAAGAAAATAAAATCTAAACTAACATAATTCATTATTTATTGTCTTTAATAAATTATTGTAGCTTTTTTTGTATTGTCATATGTATTAATTTTGCGAGTATATAATAATATTTTACTATATTTTTGTTTATTTCATGTACCTCGAACGTAGAATTCTCCAATTCGAAAGTATTTTAATACATTGTAAGAGAAATCTATGGCACTTCGTGTCCTTGTTAGATAATTAACTTTTTAAGATACTCAATATGTTTAACTACGCAACGTTAAATATGGGCAGAAAGAATTGACAATACACCTCGTTTCAAGGATCGAATCGTTAAAACATTTTGTATGAACTGATAATTATAACATAACGTTTTTGCTGTATGTTGTTAAACGTATCAATTTAAACTATAGAACAATTGGGGCGTGTATTCGTTCTTTTTCACATTAAAAACTCCAGCTTTCCTCCTCATCAAATAATTCAGTCGAAGTTTTTAAATCGCGGTGTACGCATGGTTTCAATGAAAATTTCAATATTTGAAACTGTAGATTACAACGCGACAAAAAAACTACAAGGTTAGACAAGTGAAAGGAAAATCAATAAGACAGTATATATACTGCTTTTCTTCTATGGTCTTTCATGACACGTCCTGTGAAAAATAGCTCTGATAGAGATAAGAATTCATTGGGTCTCTAACAAGTTAAACAACAGCATTGGAGATAGGTTTGTTCAGTTGAGTTTCGCACGAAACACATTTCTGTGATCGGGGCGATCGGCCTTTATCAAAGTATTATGCTCCTTCAATAAATTCGACATCGGCATTGCAAGCAATACATGAGTCAGACACGAAATTGGCTTCTTATCGTGACTACCCGTGGTTCAATCGATTCGTGGAGCTGCTAGTCTCTTCTTTCGTTTCTTTGGCATATAAGAATCGTATCGAAGGGTGGGTGGAGCCGTCTATTACTTGTCCTTGCCTAGGAAACTTTTCTTTTTTCTTCTCCCCTTACGGTCGTTTGCATTCTCCCCTAAAATTCCAGGAACAGAGATATGACTAAGATGTAGTCAAGGGTATCTCTCCCTTTTCTATGTTTGCTTCGTTACCAATGACGCAACCACTCGTATTTGATGCTCTCAATCTAGATTTTGTAGAAAAAGATCGACTAATTAAGTGATTTTGCTTGTATAGTAAAATACAATAATAAAGTTACAGTTTTTGTTCACGTCAATGCAAATGTTATAGCTGTTGTTATATAAATTGTATTAATTAAGAATCCCACGGGAAAAGAGTTAAGAGAGTACTTTAATGTAGTAAATAATATAGTAAATATATTACTAATAACAGGTACCTACACAGTTATTAAATTAAAAAAAAAAAATAAGCTTTTTAGAGGTAGATGATGAACATACGTAATTTTTTAACAAAGCTTTTAGCATAATGTTATGACAACTATTTTTGAAATGTTCAAGATAGTCGCAAGGATTTATATTTAGTAGATATAATTTATAATTTACATAATTTAAATTTATATTTGATAAATAGAACAAAGCCCAAGGATCTAATGTGAAATAATTAATTACAGTAAGTCTATTCCTGAAGGACTATTAATCTGCGTGTACCTTTTCACACGCCATACTGACGTAGATCACGTTTATTAAATGACTTATTGTGTGTCAGTTGCAAACTTAAAATAATTTAATAAAAAAAGATTTAATCGCTTTCATAAATATTTTACATTTCGTTTGCATATTTAAATTTTGATATGAATGTAGTAAATATTCATTATCATAATATATTTGTATGAAATAATATTTCAGCGTACAAATTATATTCCAAGCTTTCAATACATATTTGATTGGTTAAAAGAAAACGATGTCGGATTGAATTCGCGTGACCCTCGAATTTCTATTTTTAAAGTATTTTTATTTTCATGTACTTTTATATAAAAATATTTTCATTCTCGTATAGAGGAAGATTATAGTTTAAACGTCGAATCGACAAAAAGGTGCGTTTAACTACGCTACATTCTTTAAGATATTTTCTACTTATTCGTTATTTTCAACCAATAACAATTTTTTAAGCTCGAGAGAAATATAAAAGAATGTTTCATGTTACAATTTTTCTTAAAAATCTTCTTGCGTTCTTTCATTGTTGAAATGGGTGCGAGATTGAGACATAATTCGAACATCATAATAGAGTTAATCGTATTAAATTTAATCATATTTGCTTTTTGTATTAATATCAATATCTACGAATAAGACATAGAATCTACAAATAGATACATATTCTTTCACGCCAAAGAGTAACTGTAATGAAGTGATTGTAAACTCACGTAATTTCGTAATAGCATAATATGCAAGTGACAGAACTTACAAAGTTAGTGACATATATTTATACATATACCATTTATTGTATGCTATGTTAAACTAATAGATTTAAAAGTTATAAAAAGTTCAATGCTCCACACTCTACAACATTAATTCCTAAAGTGTGAAGGAGTTTACTCATGGAGAATCGTCTGATAAACAATTCAAAGTCGGTTCGATTAAAGATCATGAGAATTAATATTTCTATCTAATCTCTGTCAGTTCACAGATATATATCAAATAAATTTTCCAATCTTTATCAATAAACTCTTGACAGCAGTTATACATTATGTAATCTTCGAATGGGTCGCAGAAGATCGCCATTTACGAAAGTGGATCTCGGTCCATAAAAGTTTGAGTAGCCTTGCTCTACTAGCATATAAATTTTTTAAATACATGTATCCTATACATTTTCACTTTTTGAGTCGTACCATCATCAGGGAGCTATACGATATATTTAATTATTCAACGAATCAATTAGCTGAGTCAACCGATTCTCCATTGACCGACTAGTGTAGCAATCTCGAAGTCATTCAAACTGTTGGGTAAATTAGATCGCGAACTATGAACTAGTTGGTGAGAGGGTATCTTCGTCGAAGACACTGTGTACACATGTATTGGAACGAGTGATATATCTCTGAACTTGTGGAGGGAACTTTCTCCTAAACACAAATGCTCGCACATTTGCTCTCGATCCTGCTTCCCGCTCTGCCATCCATTCCGTAAGTTCATGCAGTCCTCCGTCGAGTTATAGCGTTCTCGTATTCCTCCTTGTCGATGCAATCGAGGGTTTTCTACGGTTGCCACTCGATGAGTCACGTCGTACACCATGGTTATGCGTTGCGCCTCTTGCTGAAGTCTTATTCCCTCGTTTTCTTTCCTTCGTCCCCTCTCTGTTCTTGGTCTCGATTCCGATGCCTGGCTCGTTTCTTTTTCCTCGTTTTCCTACTTGTCGTCTTCTCACCTCCCTCCTCCTCTCGTCTGTTCCTCCATATTTCTTTCAATTTCCTAGCTCAGTCATCGCATCTAGAGTACGACCAATGCGTATATTTTTGTCAGTCACACGTCATTATTTATAATTCAAGTGGATACGCCTCCTCATTGGTGTACAGGGTGGCATACATTCAATATGACACGCATTTGCTGCATTATGCTCCCTGAATATAAACAAGGAAATAATGGAGTTATTGTGAATAAGTCCATGCTTGTAAATTATCGCGATAAGGTTCACGCTGACGCGTCGCGACGATTCTGAATGTACGTCGCAATAAAATGTTGAAAATCCCCTGAATTTTTCATGTTTCTAAAAAACGATGTTGTATAGGAACATTTTGCGTATAGCTCTACGATGAGTCCTGTTCCTTCTTAACGTAACACACGAAAAAAACAGCAACCGTTCCAGTTATTTCCCAGAAATTATAAACATTGCCTGAGAAACAAATATAAATTGTGAATATTGATATTCAGATAGTCGAGAATATTTAAAATTTACTACCTAAAAGAATATGAAAATAATTTTCATTCTTATTTTATATTTTATTGTTGTGTTTCCTGTTTTTGCTTCATAAGAAGAATCTTTAGCCGCTATCGAGTTTAATACTAATCCTTCTATGTATATATCTGTATGTATATCGCTTTTTATCTCTACGTAGATTTCGGTGTTCAATTCTGCTTTTATCTATATCGAAGTTCGTACGTATATTTCTATACATCATCTCTATTTCATTTTTATCTGTATCTATCAGCCCGTCGCATCTCTCGTTCGCCTCGGGCTTGTCGTTCGGCCAGCTTATTGAGTCTGCTTTTTTGTACTCTTTTGATCGATTTTTCAGTTAATTTTACCAAAATTACTTCTTTTTACCGTAGGCCTTTGGATATATTTATAATCAAGCGCGAGTAAATATTTCTAGTAAATCAATTATATTATATAATATTATCACATAATATTTGTCGCCATACGTACAGTGTGTCTCAGAAAAGTTAATACAACCAGGCCAAAGATCATTTTACCTACATAAATAAGTCGAAAGTAAAGAATAAAGCCTTTTAAGGTCTCGCTGCCAAGAAAGTTAGATTCGAAAACTTGTAGATATAATATACGTATACACTAGTGTGCAAAAGTTCTTGGCCAGATATATTTTTGATATTATTTCCCAAAAGCGATATGTAGATCAATATTAACTATTACTACATTAATTGTTGCAGGTATGGCAACTAAAAGAAAACAGAACCACAAAATAACAACGTTTTGTTATCCCTTTATGTAGATATTTGCAAAATTGTTAATACGATGGGGTTAAAAGTCTCCGGTCGGTCGTGTCTCCCAATGTATTCAAAGTCCATTACGCTCTAGTTATGTTGCATATGAATGCCAACATATCAGAATTAGTTACTGATGCTTCGCCAAAGCTCCAACACAGGTCGACGTACTTCTATCGATCGTCGAGAGAGAATAGTTGATTTGTCAAAAACTGGCAAGTTTACTCGCGAGATCGCTAATATTAACAATCGAGAAATCCATGGTAAATGATTTTATAAAAAGATATCGTTCTGAAAAAGGTCTGGAAAACCAGCTACAAAGTGGGAAACCGTGAAAAACTACTAGAAGAATTGACCAATTAATAAAAAGAAAATCTGCCGTAGATATAAAAAAGACTGCTTCTGAAATAGCCCAAGAATTACACGAGGAAGAACTTGCTAATATTAGTCACTCGACTATAATAAGACATCTAGACATCTACAAGAAGTAGGTCCTTTCGGTAGATCAGGTACAAGAAGATCTCTCATTAGTAAAAAGAATCAGAAGGCCTGAATAGAAGATTTGCGAATGAATACTTACATTGGATATCAAGATTAAAGCACGATAGAGAAAATTCAATGGTTTGGAGAGTATTTTCTGCTCAAGTGGTTGGTCCGCTTGTGGACATCAAATGATTTGTGGAAATCAAGGGAATGAACAGTGTCGTGTACTAAGATATCTTAGACAGACATTTATTAGACTACACAGAAAGATAGATGCCAAGGGAGTGGGTATTTCAACATGATAATGAGCCCAAGCATACCTCAAAGCTTGTTGAGCCGTAGTTATTGCCCAAAAAATAAAGGACTTAGACCGGCCAGCATAATTGTAAGACGTAAACCCAATAAAGAATTTATGGAGATAAGTAAAACGACAAGTTAACAAAATTTAAACATTCCAACAAGAAAGAATTATTCGAGAATCTTAAAAGAGAATGGAATGCAATTTTTTCAGACTATATTTCAACATTAATCAAATCCATGCCGCACCGCTGTCCTGCAGTCATAAAAGCAAAAAGCATAACGATGAGAATTAAAAATTAAAATAAAATAAGTTAAAATTCGAATTTCTTCTGTAAAATGGCGTGGCTGAAAACTTTTGAACGCGTAATTTTGATATTTTTGTAAAAAAATTCATAAGGAGTACTGTTTATTTGTCATACTATTTTCTTTCATTTATTACAAATGTTTACCCAATATTAGTTAAATTTCTCTCACGTATCGCTTTAAAAAAATAAAGTAGAGAAATATCCGACTGGAAACTTTTGCACGCTACTGTACATATAGTACAGCATGCGTCTATAACTCCCAACTGTCAATAACTAAGGATTGTGTAGAATGTTACTCTGTATTTAAAGATAAGTCGAAAGTGTAAAATAAAACCTTTTCTTTTAGGTCTGGTTTTCGAGAAAATCAAGTTTAAAATACGAGTCATGGACACTGTTGACTATCGACAGCTACGACGAATGTGTCCAATCATAAAATAGTTGAGTGCATGTATATTGTACAGATACCCCACGGTTCTTCAAAGTCGATGTTCTCGGAAATGAAGTCTGAAACGAAAAAAATTGTATTTCTGCCGTTCTCGACTTATCTTTATTCCAAGAAGTACTATGTGCCAAATTTTACAATTTGTTCAGAGAAATTCTTTATTTGCTTTTTCTTATCAACTTTTATTGTTATCCTTTTTAATATCTCTTTTCTATTTTTTGCTGTGTTTACCAATCTTCAACTTTTTATTATATTTTCTTCCATTTAAATGTGCCAAGTATTTATATATATTTATTAATTATATTCTTTCATGTTAATTTATAGTCTTAATTTAATAATACGTTGAATATTTAGTACACTATAATAACAAGTACAAATAATTCATTGAAATGAATTATTACTTTGTTGATAATTGCACGTACTTGAACATGTTCAGAAAGTATCGAACTAGAACAATTTTAGATAATAAAAGTAGTAATAATAATATTATTATAACAAATTTCCAAGTATGCGGTGTACATACTTAAAATGTAGGTTTTACATGGATTACTTGAAAAGAATTTCTACTGGTTTCTTTTTTAAAATAATTAACTGTGATACATAATATTAAGTTGTAATATGCGTTCTATTTTCTCCGCTTGGTGCTTTCGCATCGTTTTCTTGATCCTTTACCAACCTCACGCCTACATTATATTATATACAATTTTTAAAGTTACATCCCAACGGACATAATGATTAAAATCTGTTGTCTATGTTTGTTGCTTATGAAATTTTTAAATGTGCCAAGAAATAGAGAACATTTTTGTCATATTACTACCTTTTTTTGCTTTTTTAGTACCAAAAGACCAAAAACATGCCGCAAGATTGTGAATATTGTGTGAAGGATATAAAAACGGGACAAATGTTAATTCAATAGGTATTACACAATTTTATAATGTGTTTGAACTTTTTCAATTGTAGGAAAGCGTAGTAGAGTTAAAGGTTTCTTAATTTTTCTGGCGTGTGTAAAATGTCATAAAAAGACGTTAAGGCTCACCGATCATCGATGGAACAAACTTTCGTCAAAGTGATCGCCGAAATATACCTACATACCTTTAAAACAAACTTATAGGCGTGAAATTTATAAAGGATTGTAGAAATGATATGTCCAGTCACTATTGAGCACA
The DNA here is from genome assembly GCF_051014615.1 of Bombus vancouverensis nearcticus. Classification (NCBI taxonomy): domain Eukaryota; kingdom Metazoa; phylum Arthropoda; class Insecta; order Hymenoptera; family Apidae; genus Bombus; species Bombus vancouverensis. The sequence goes on along the minus strand of NC_134913.1, from coordinate 8,037,361 downwards.
TTCCTTCCATTTTACAACATCTTACAGAGGTAAAATAAACAAGTTGCTTAATACGCTTACAAAAAATAATAAAATAGAATAAAAAGAGATACAGTCTGTTCTGATATTGTAAATTTTATATGAAAGTAGTAACATTTAATACAATATTTAAAAAGTAGTATTAAAAGCACGCTTATCGATCTACTAGTGTACGTTGGATTTCATAAAACAAATTCGTCTGCTCTTTAATTCTATTGGAAAACATTATTATTAAAGCGCGTTGGTTTTGAAAATATCCTGAACTATACAGTAACCTCTATTCCCTCTGAACTTTTTAAGGCCATATGCATTGATATTTTTCTAAAGCTGAGGTATCTAAAGCTGCACTTTTAGTCTTTATAATATGGCATTTGAGGATCCATGAAACACCGTAATTATGTAATGCAATTGATCTATCATCCAAGTTTGAGAAGCTTGAAATGTGAAATTAACGCAATCTAATTTTTTGTCTCATAATAAAGAAGTAAAGTTTTATACTAAAGTTTCGTTTACCCTTCTCACCAATGATGAAAATTCTATGAAATGTAACACTTTTGCAAACAAGCATGTTTTATCTTCATAGATTCATTAAAGTGCTATTAAACTAATGTTTGTTTCAAAATATCTCTTTCAATGATTTATCGAAGCTAATATTTATACGTAGATATTCGTGATAAATGAGCAAACATTACCTAACTCTCTTTTTGCAGAAGCCTTACTAAAAATCTGTCATTTTCTGTGTTGAGTTACTGCTATTTATTTAACTCGTTTGGACGACAGTTATACAATAGATGAATCATAAATTTCAGTTGCGAAATCAAATCAAATTTCAATTTACAACCTTGAATACTACCCCCATCAATCTCTATAATCAATGAATCGTTAGACCTGTCGTACTTTTATCTGAAACACAGTTAAGCTATGATTTTTTACTGCATTCGGCCTTTTTGACCAAACCGTGTAAAATTCCATGTAATTTCCTTGCAGCTTGAAGTAATTGAAGAACAATTGCTCAACTTTATTAATAAATGATTATTAAAAATTTCAGAACAGTGTCGCGTCTAATGTCATTGGACATTTTTATGAAGTTAAATATATACGTTCTATCTATTTTATCCCTGAATTGATTAATATTATTAGAGAAATTTTACAAGTTACAAGTTATCGCCATTAATAAATATTTTTACATGACACTAACAAGTTTGGTAGTAAAACAAATGAAGTAAATTGAATTTTGTAAGTAAATTTTACAAATTGTAAGTTATCCATTTGAGGAAAAATTATGAGATTCTAAAGAAGCCTAGAACCTACAACTAGTAACTTGTTAATCAACTACTATTATTTATTCATCTTCTTGTATTATTTAAAAATAGGCATATTATGTACATATAATATATGAAGGTATGCTATAATTAATAATTATTTTCTAATAATTATTCTTCTTAATTTTGGTAGCATTACCGGAAACTTATCTTGCAACATTTTCTTTTCTTTCTACACTGAAATACATAATGGTTTCTTTCCGGATATTCTGAGATACACTTGCCATTATGCTTTACAAGATAATTACTTTTTTGCATATCTTTGATTATCTATCAGTGCATTAAGGCACTCATTGCAAGAAAATAAATAGCACTGCATGTAATTCACTTTGGAAAATGATGCAACACTTTTCTACATCAGGAGTATATGTTTAGCGTGCGGTAAAAATGTCTAGAAATGCAAATAACATGTATCAGTTCAGAACACGTTAACAAAGTACGTCGAGGAGCATTGTTCTCATTGAAAATGCAGGTTGGTAACAATCGGATAGTGTGGTATTATAGTTCCGCTTTTATGACCTGTTAGAGCGATGCTCACATTGCGATTTCATTCGTGGTTCTGCCTACATGAAAGCAAAGTATTTCCTGTGGTTCTACCTTTCTCTCTTTTTTTATAAAATATATATCTAAGTATGTGTATGTACGTGTATGTATGTTACGAAAGCTATTGCCTCGAGAGACACGTCCTCGTCAGAATTTAATCTTTAAAGACTCTAAACTCTGGCCAACCTGTCCTAGATACCTAACTCCCATTCACAGGTGTTTAACAGTTTTCTGTTAACATTTTTAAGCGACGTAATAGGGCTATGATGAAAAAGTAAACATATTGCCGGACGTAAATGGTAATGCAAAGTGTTGGGAAAATAGTTTGACACTTTAAAAGCATAAATTACTGTTTAAAGCAAACAGACGGTGAGTAATTCTTTAAGATTATGAAAGAAAGTTTCATATCTTAAGGAACACCGGTTAAGTTGACATGAGCACTCAAACTATGTTTAAATAAAAAGAATTTGGATCGTTTAAGTAGATTTATTCGACGCTTATTTCGTCCTTGTATTTGTAAGTCTTTAGTAGGAAGAAAATTTAGAATTAAAATTTATCCAAATAATTTGATTTATCTTCCGCTATAAAATTTTGTTTCCTTTGAACGTCAAATCATATATGATTGTGTATTTTTGTAAGTTTAAATTCCTTTACATGATCCATGAACTTTCAAGATGAGTTTTTTATAATCTTGATACATATATACTTCTGGAAATTGTAAAATATTGAAATCTACGGATAATTTTATTAAACAAGCAATATCAATTTGCTTCAAATAGATATATCCAGATTGGTTTCATAATCATTTTGTGTGATAATAATTTGTAGTATTAAGATGTGACTTTTTCTCACCATAGGTTTTTGTATGTTTATTTCCCATGTGAGTCTGTCGAGGTGTACGTCCAAGTATTTAACCGTATCCTGTTGCGATACCGTGCCGGCATTTAAACTGACTGCCGGACAAGTTTTAGTTCTCGTTGTAAAAGTAATATGTATTAACTTGGCGACATTAGTTTCCATCTTCCATGTTTTCAACCAGACTGCGATTTCGTTGGGTTGTGACTGTAATTTCTCCGCGGCTTCATCTGGATTAACGTCAGTGGCTAAGATTACTGTGTCGTGAGTATATGTTGCAATTACCGTATTGCTTTTTGTCGGTAGATCGGCAGTAAAGAGAGTGTAGAGTACTGGGCCGAGCACTCTTCCTCGTGGAACATCAGAGTATATAAAATACAGGTTGGAAATCGTGTACTGAATTTTTACTTCGAGAAGTCTGTCGGTCGAATACGATTTCGAAAAGAGGTAATATGGATAGCGAAGTTGCTGTTTAATTTTAATTAGCAGAGCCGTGCGCCATGCTTCATCGAAAGCTTGCGATACGTCGAAAGAAGCAGCTGAATAGTACTTCCTATCATTTAGATTTTTCACGATTTTTGTCGGATATTCTGTGATTTCGTTCAGTAGTGGCATGTTTATGCCTAAACCCGAATTGATGTTCCGGTATCAATCGTTCTTGCTTCAGTGTGTGGGTAAAAGTCTCGTCAGAAGCAGTTTTTCAAATACTTTTGATGCAGTTGGTAGCAAGGCTATTGGTGGTGAGATTGAACGTTTTCCGCAAGTTTAACTGGTTTTGGAACTAATATAATCTGGGCAATTTTCCAAGAGATAGGTATGTAGCTAACTTTCAGTATCGCGTTATAGATGGCGGTTAGAAGGGTAATGGCTTTCTTTGAAAGTTCTCTTAGAGTTTCCTCGGTTATGAAGTCTCAGCCAGGAGCTTTCTTCAGTTCAGCGATTTGCAGATTTCCTGTTTAGAAATTAAGTCAGGTTGTTGTCTGTGAACGATACTCGAACAGCAATTATTATATTTTAAGATAATCGTCTAGCACAATCTGTTTCTCTCGTCTGTCGTTTGATTAGTATCGCATCGTTAGAATTCTAAGAATGGCCTCATGCATATGAGCTAGCATAAGTATCACAATTAACATATAGAAAATTCGCGGTCGCGATTATGCAAGGAGAGTAATCGACGTTCACGCATGTAATCGCCGCTATCGCTTGCGCACGGTCAACGTTTTACATCGCAGTAAGTTGGTTAATTATGTGTTCATTATCGACATAGTGGTCGGAACAGGAACTAGCATTATCGCATTAAAAAATTACCCGACGGACACGTGACGATCTTTCAAACGTAAGCATTGTCACGTATACAACATTTGCTTGAAGATGTAATAACGTTGGAAGTTTATTTTAAAGCTTTGTATGTTACATTATATAAGAATAATCGAATTCATGGTAAAATATGTGTAGGTATAACTTTGTTGGGAATAATATTAAGCAAAATATGTATATCAATTATCATTAATTGTCATACATCTTGAATACAAGATGAGCTTGTGATCATTACAGTTAAGGTTTTTAGTTGGTCATTATTGATAACCTCTAAGCTGTATCCTTGATCTTTGCATTTTACAATCTAGATTTTTCTCAGCAATGATAGATTATTTATTTTGTAGGTTTTCTGCATTGATCTGTATCGATATTACGATCGGCCTTTGCACCATTATGTTTAAGGGTATAAACATAGAAGGGTGTTTAAAAATTCACTTTTACTTTATGCTTCGCGTTAATATCCAATTTTCCAGTTTATAATAGAATAGTCGTAATATATTTAACGAGCTTAAAGCTCTAAGCCGAAGTACAAGCATTAAGATCAACCACTAAGTTCTAAAAAATTTCGTGCGTTTTTAAAATTAACTATTCCATATGTAATTATTTGATACTTAATACCTCAAAAAAATGCATTGTTGAGAACGAGCGTTTTTCGAAAAAATAACTGCGGAGCTAGTCGATAAATAGCAAAAAATACAAAGAAAGAGGAAGTACATGTATTATTTAATGAAATTCTGGTGCTTTAAAAATACGTTGCCTTTCAAATTCCCTTAAAGTTTTGTTACGAAACAGCCGTACAACTAAGCAGATAGACAGTTAACTCGACGTATATCTATGAAAAATGTGGCCACGTCTATCGCTCTGGATATTTTAAAGCGAATATTACGCAACGAAACAGACCAACGAAGTCGACCTGAAGTTGCATAAACGCGATTGACAACAGTTTTTCAATGTCACCAGTCGAAGGAAACATATTTTCCAGTTGTGGTGTTGATATCCATTGCATAATTAATTCTGTCAGAAAGTCGATTTATTGAAAACTGGAGAACGTAATTGAAGCGTTGTCACTTTGAAGTGGCAGGTAATTAAAATCGAAAAGAGGGAAATTTAAATTTAATGAGAGTTAAAATAAACGCAATTGTTTTTCTTGCTTTCTTTGATACAGTTATCTCTGAAATTGTAATTTTAACTTAAATGTATATAATAGAAAAAGAGGGATATTAATGTTTGTAGAAATATTCTGGATAGACATATTAAAGTTTTGTTAGAGTACATTTAATATAATACCTACTACGTAAAAGGTATTTACAAAAGAGTTGGTGGAATATTGAAATTCTTGTAAACTGGAATATATTAATAATATACGGTATTGTGAAAGAATCTTAAGTCATTCACAAAACGCAAATGGTTTGTTTTTGCGAATTAATATAAAGATACTTGAAGCTATTTTTTATCCGTTAAAATCTTTTAAGACTTATTTAAATAGGGATAGTTTGTTCAGATTTTGACTTTAGGCAGAGTGTTATGGAAAAATTGCTCACATGAGAGCATTTATTTGGTTTTCCTGGTTGTTTGGTTCAAATAAAACGTGTCAATGATCAAACGTTCATTTGCAATGAAATATACACGTACATATGCTTTACAGACTGTACGATGTGACCGATTTATTCTGCATCGTAGCGTGTGAAGTAAACATATGTTTGTGCGCTGACACGACGATAAACATTATTTTTTAACCCGTAACATTTGTATGAACGAATGTAAATTGGGAAGCCGATACATTCGATGCTTAGTTTGTAATTGCCGACAATTTATCAGTTGCTCTCTCCGTGTAGATCATTTCGTTCAAGCACTACCATTTACCGTTTTGCTTAACGATATAATCGTGAAAATTGTAGCTAGCTGTGAATAATGAACCGAAGCTGGTACGTGTAAAAGCTAATATAGTTATTTATTAGCCGTATATTAATTAGTTACATAAAATTGAATTAAATGTTCTTTTAAATAGACCGACATTTAACTTCTACGTCGTGAAATTAATCTTTTCTATTCTCCAAATTATTCTTTCTTCAAAAGCTTCAATTAAAAAAGAAATCTTTTAATGGCACGTGAACTCTCTTTTTCTTTTAATGTCGTAGAGTGAAAATTCACTGTATCTTTTATAACTGATTTTTATTATTAATTAGAAACAATTTTTCAATACACAGAGAATATGTATATGTTTCAAATTCGAATATCCTTGCAATTTGATAATCACTACATGTAAATATGAGCGTGTTATAAATTGCGTTCACCTCTAGACATTTTCGACAAATTGTGCATCATTACGTCACACTATACGGAAATAGCTTTTACCTAGTAACACACAACCGATGATAGGTGATATTTACTTAAATACTAGCTTGATATTTGCAGCGAGACCCGTTCCGTTCGATAGGAAGGTTGTATCAACTTTTAAGCCTCATCTTAACACTGAAAATTTTGTGATACGCATGTATATGTACTCAAGTATAATTTTGTACTATGTATACAGTTTTATAGAGTAATTTTAATATAAATAAATGGTGTAATACGATAAATAAATAATCATTGATTAATATAAATAGAAACAAGGAGAATCTGATGACACACTGCGTCTGATAATTGTAAACTTAAAAATGTTCAATTTATATATACAGAGTACAAGATGTAACATGATAAATACTGACTTGAAGAATACACAACCCAACAGTTAAAGTTATAAGGGTCATTAATACAATTTTACTTCATTGTAGTCTGAATTCAATTTTTGTGTAACGAAATATTCTGTTACGTTGGATCTGTACTTACAAAAGGAATGAACTAGTTTTTCTTTTTACCAGTGAATATAATTTATTCCTTTTTGAGGAGAAGAGGATAAATTGTTTCTCAGTATGATGTCAAACATGACATACTTCGTTCCTTATCACGTTAACATGTAAAAATATAGGTATAACATAACATGTTAGTTCTGTAGTTTTTTATAGACGCAGAGAAAGAATGTAGAAATGCAACGCCAAAAATGCAAAAATCAATTATTGAAAGAAGAGTAATTAGTTTAATAAATAAAGCTATATATGTATTTCGGTATTATTCCTTCTTGTTATACAATTTTTTTTTCTTAGTTACTTCATAGCTATGGAACACGGTGTATTTCTCATTTATTTAATAGTATTTAATAATTCATCTAATTCATTTTAACACTCAGCTGTAAAAGTTGTATTTGTAAAAGTTGACTTCTAGAACTCGCTATTCGGATTCTCACTAATACAACATCGCTGGATGTGCATACAAAGTGGTAGTTCTCTATCGTATCATCGTGAAATCGTACTTTTGTAGGTATACATAGCGCGTGGCGTCATGTTTAAATATTTAAATCGTGATTAAGGCCATCTCGTTTGTTTCTCCTATCTACTCTTCCACATTGAAAATCGCCAGGAAAAGCAGCCATAATAGCAATTGTTTTTCATCGTTCTTGAACTCCCAGAACAGAACACGAATGTTATAATTTCTAACCCGTTAAACGCAAGTGGAACGTCTTTTTCTTCGGTCTTCCCACGGCGCAGTTTCCACAAAAAAGAAAGCTGCCGCTAGAAATTCTTTCACTTCGGCCCTTTCTCTAATCATACACACATATATATTTGCGTTTGCTTGCTTGCCGCCGAATGCAACGCATCGCAAAATTATCCAATTGCTTGCGAAATATTACGCGGTTTATAGGTATACTAACGTTATTTGCGTATACTGTATAGGACCACCAACGTGTGTTGAATACTCGTTCCGAGCATTAATTAAATGCGAAAACGAAATTTCGTAATTGAACTGCCCATTTCGTGCCCGTTTCCACCGAGAAACGCACATTAGGAATAGTTTTAATGAAGAAAGAAATAAAGCGTTCAAAGCACTTCTATTTAAAACGATAAGGCACTTTCGAATGAATGCAAAGCGAACGTTAATTAGTTGGCCAAATATTATTTTTGGAATATTCTATAATCAAAGTTACGTAGTAGGAACATTAATTAATTTTTATTATTTCAATAACGTTAGCGTGTCAGAATTTAGTTAGTAGAACAAATATACTTTTATCCTAAAATATGTATGTCGACGACATACAGAAATTCCTTTCCGATGATTTATGACTCATATCTTGTATAATATACGAAAATTATGTAAATTTGACGATATTTTACGAAATTATTAAACATTCATCGCTTGTCTTGTTTCGTATTATTCGCATTGTTCGTTACTATACGTTAAACAGAAATTTAAAAATGAATTACTCAATAGCTACAAAAACAAATCAAACAATAAGTAAAAAAGCGTCATGCGTATTTATACGCGACATACAAGCCTCGTTCTGGAAAATCGAAATTTCGTACAGTCGAAAATTCGTTCTTACGGTTAATCTGTTGGTTGAAGAGCGTTTTAAAAGTTACCGTTAGTTCAGCTGTATATTAATGCGCGTGCAAGCACGTAGACGCGAAACTTTCTCGTTCTGTGCGGTTCCATCTCAACGGATTTCAAGAATGAATAGGATTTTAACAAGACTGAGAGTGGTTGAACACGGCTGAAAATGGAGGTGGAGGGGGGGGGGGGGAGAAACGAAAGGTATTGGAAAAGAAGGAAAATATTAAATTGAAGGAAAAGAAAGTGGTGTAGCCGGTTTCATAGGGACAATGAAAAGGAGGGGCAAAGACACGGTGGAGTTTAAAAGTAATGCGGATGTGGGTGCTCGGATTACGTTTCAAAGTCTTCGTCTGGTTTCAACTTCCTGTAGTTTCTGATGCCGAGTCGTGTGCCATTCGTTGTCGAAGAACTTGCTGCCCGTTTCCCCCTATCCTTCGGCCACTAATTTAAGTGGCTCTAAATTCGTGTACGACAGGGAACGAGCAACAAAAAGAAAAAGGATGAACCATATACGAGATGGTCTAGTGGAAAAACGAAAAGAAAGACACGATGATCTTTTGGTTCGCCGTCATTCTACGCTTCTTCGCTCCCTTTCCTTCACTGCCAAATATAAACCGGAGCCGTTCGAAGCTTTGGGGAAGAAGAAGCAATGCTACCAGGGGGAAAGGATCGTGGAAGTGGAACAAAAAGTTAAACAGTGACAGCAACTCCATCGCGACTTCTATTCAACTATCTTTAGATCGGCCGATTCCACAGGGGAATCCCGTTGCTTCAGATAATCGAAGCATTTGCAAAATTTAAAGTAGGTTGACCTATGTATATGCTCTGAAAGCATAAACACGAGGAATGGAAAACATACCTGTTTATAAATATTAAGTTATTAGGTGGAAAATAGCTTGTGGTATTGTTCTTGTATTTGCATCAACATAAAATCATTGATCGTTTTTGTATTATTTTCCATGTAAATGTTTTCATATTAGAGGAATTAATTTTGCTGTTAATTAGTTTAAGGACTGAATTCTTTTTAGTTCTAAAGACCTCAAATGTTTGTATTATTAATTCTTAATTTCGTTTATTGTTATCAATGAAAGTTTTAGTCAAAGGAATTTATTATCGCTTTGGTAATTATTATTTCATACAATTCGACATGCCTAATTATTATAAGATATAATTAGGATTAGAAGAAGGTAAAATTGGAAAAAATTACCTCTTAAAAATTCGAAAACTTATCGAGATTAACTTATGAATTAATTGTTAGTTAATCAACCTCGCGAAGTTCGTCAATGTCCGAGAGAATAAAAGAAATTGCATTTGTACTATGCTTTCGAATAAGTTACACTAAAACAGTGCAATAGATTCGAGTCAATTTGGAATAAAGGAAATTGTACATTACATCAAAATTGAATTAACGTGGATTATATTCCTAACATGTACACCTATAAATTATGGGCAGTGTTCAGAAATATATTTACGATTATTAGGATATGGTATTACTACAGTGTAGATATTCTTACTCTATTTAAAGGCAAACTTCTTTGGTTAGTTGTATGTTTGTCAACTATTGGCTGGCATGAGTCGGGGTTGATCGGTAACTAATCGACGTAACTTCAAACAGGAAACCAAATTATTCAGATGTGTATTAACGAGAAAGCAATCTTGTTACGTATAATTGGAAACGAAATGAATAGCAGCAAGGTCGAAGCGAATACTTGGCCTGTTAAAGTGTCGGCCAGGAACAGGCGACGACTGTTTAATTAACGGGAGCAAATGTGTTTCCGACACATGCTTGAATAATCGTTTAATTATTTATTCCACACATCTACTTTATACAGCTTGGATTTGAAGGGAGAAATGATAAAATATTAACGTGAGATATTTAATCATATGCTATTGTATTATTTTACTGTCATGTTCGTAATTAACATATTTTTCATTCTCTATCAAGAACAAAATCAATATCTGTTTACATACCATTCAATGCTGTTAATTTATTAACAGAATAGCAGAAATGAGCCAGTTAACGAGTAGACACGTTACATATATGAATACAAAATTGTGTTATATTGAAATAATTTTCCTTTAAACTGGTTCTTTCTGGTATCTAACTTTGAGATCCAACTTGTTTTTAGTACCTAACGTAGAAATTAGAAGATTATGTAGGAAGGATTTACCGTGGAGATGTTGTCAATTTAATAACGGACTAGGGTCGTCCCGTTAACCGGGAAAGAGAAATTAACTGGTCACTTGGATTGTTAATTTCTTGGGTGTAACATATACTTTTTATAGCTACCCTGTTCTTTAAAAATTAACTGTAGATTATATTTACGCGTGTCAAAGCTAAAATTGACTAAAACATATTAAGTTAAACATATGTAATTATACAAATAATTTAAATGGAATTATACCATAATAAATTTTTATGTGAATAAATTGTATAGAAAAGTATGTTTGTATCTCCCCGTTTTTCACTTAAGAATTACAAGCTTATAAATATTTCACAACGATGAAGAACCAATTTATTGTCGTAGAACTTGACAAAATAACGAATACGTGAGAAATAAGAATCATGTATGTAAAATCGAAATAGGGACGACGTTCACTTGCACGTCTAGACCCGAGATCCAAATGGAAGTGCCATTCTCCGAGACCAGGAACGAAATCGTTCCTTTTGCTTACGAAATGTTTTAAACGAGAAAAGGCCAGCACGTCGCTTTGGTGCGCGAGAAGCCAGCTGGAAACTGAAATAACTGATTGCTTGCTCGATATCGTGCGAATACTGATATTCACGAGTAGTCGTTCATATTATAGCATCACCTGCCGCAACACCATATGTTCCTATTATTAGCGTTCACTATCCTTTATGGTCAGTACATGTCGTTTTTATTACCTGATCGTCGAATACATTTTATTTGTGCTTTCGATAGAATGGTCGAAATTTAGTTCCCTGAAATAACGTTAACATTGCTATTCTCGGCTAGTTTATTTTCCATCGAACGAGAGGCGAAGTCGCATAATCAACTTACTTCGCTGGAAAAGGGCTTCGAAGTGTCGTTCAATACGAATGATTTAACAAACTTAATTTCTCTTAATTCTTGATCGCCTCCTTTCAACGTTTCACGTTGTAATTGTCTAGAGATCCACTGTACAACCAATCCATTGAGTGGACAAATCCTGGCACACAAATTCTCTATACTCTGTATCAAAATCAATTTTTTGATGAACTATATCCGCCACAATATTCAAAATGTCTAATTGCATTATTAGGAAATTCAATTATATCAATGTTTCATAAATTTACTAAGTGTAGCCTACAGATGTATAAAGATAACAAAATAAAATGATCTGCATATTTTTCGAAATAAATTTAGTTAAATTTGGAATATTTCGGTTTTTCTTTTTCGGTTTTCTTACAATACTTACGCGAATAGACCTAAGACCGATTAAATTAATTTACTGGGATAATGTAATCCATCGAAGTATTATATACTTTATTTTGGATATTATGAATTTCTCATTATTCTTATGATCTCTGTCCGGATATACGTGTATGAGAAAAAAGAAAATCGTGCTTACATCGCTGTACGAAATAACAAAACTCCCTCTTTCTAGAACGAAAAGTCAGCTTCTGCTACGCAGCCCATTCTGCTACGAAATTGAAATTCGTTTCTCTCTTATTTTTGCATATCCAGAAATCAAGCGCGTAAAAGATATTTTAATATTAATTTTTCCAATTTGCAGTCGAAATGGTATAGAATTCATTAAATTTATAGAACTAATTATTAAACACGTTATTAAATTAAAATTTGAATTTGGAAGATTTTCATAGGAAACGTTTGCACTCTCATTGTAAGTGTGTGTGTGTGAAAATGTTCATTATATACTATATAGATATCGATTTTCTGATAGATTGGTGGAGGACAAGGATAACTTTTCCGAAATTTAAGTCGTTTAAATTAACAATTAGAATAAGACAGCGACTGGATATTTTATTGCTCCGCACTCGTTTACACCTGTTCGGAATATTACGATACAACGATGTCATGTATCACCTGCAACGTGCTCAACATTGCAATTTATAATTATGAATTGTTTACACGTTGTAAATAATACGAAAAATTTCAGTTCTCATGAAAAAAATAGTTTTATCAAATTATTCGATTCACTGTCGATTCACAATTACAACCATAGGCTTTAGGTTATTTTAACCAGCCGGTTTTATTAAAATCGTTTCATACGCGATAATCAAATCCAATTGTTTGATTAATTTTACAATGAAAAGGAAATATTAAATTATTTTGAACATTCTTTACTGTGTTATCATTTCATGTGTAATCTGTTCCTGGTATTTTCATTCTATTTAATGGAAAATTTAGTCGAATTACGATATTCAATCATAAATAAAATTTTATCTTTATGAAAAAGACATTATATAAACATAAATAGGAAATATTTTGGTGTAATTTCGTATTATATTCCTAGCACTAATGTCAAGGATAACAAGAATGTATGTTATGTAACAAAATATGTTATTGTAAAGCTATTGTAAATCTATATGTTGCCCATTGGATAATTCTTTATTTCCTTAATAATTTTATGTTTTATATTAATTAGAAGTTTTTAAGGCGAAGGTTGTAGATAATTTATCAACATTAATTTTAGGTTAAAAAATAATGATATTTTAAAATAGAACCTGAATACTTATACTTATACTTAATACTTCCGATAACTTGCAAATTAAAACCAATTAATGTTTTGCAATACTATCAGTTTTAAAAACAGGCGAAAAATTATTACTTAAAATAATATGTTGGATTTATACTTATAAGTACTAAAATCAATAGGTAGTTATCTTTATGAATAACTAGTTCACTAACAGTTAATCGAGTATTGAGAAACAATGAGAGAAATTATCGAAGGCGCATCTTGCATTGAAAATCGGTCTCCAATAATCGATATTTCGTGTGACACATGATAACGTTCAACCGCTGATATTTCGGCAGCACATGCCACCTGCTTGCAACGCTATGTATTCGATGCATTTTCCAACGTATGTGCTACATTACGTATGCCTTCCGCTATACCCGCTGTACATGTACGTATTTTGTCAGCTGTGTAATATAATTTATCAGGAACATTTATCCTCGCTTATTTTTTATAGAAGGTATTATCAGTAGTTAATAAAAATGTTTCATATCAATATCTTTATTGAGATATATTGACATACATATGTATTCAATTAAAATTAATATATTCATTCATACGTACTAATTTGAAGTTATTAGTTATTAAAAAAAAGCTTATAATGAAACTTTAAGAGCTTATAATACTGACCAGCAGGCATAATTTAATCATTATAGTCTTTAAAATATTAAAATACAAAATATTAGTATTTTAAACATGTCATGTCAATACTGATATTTAATCCTTTTAACATATAATATAATTTTTACATTGCGGATATTTATGTAAATTCATATTTTTGAACACGAGTAAAGAGATAAAACCTAAGCAAAGATTTGTTTTATTCATTAAATATTATAACAAGTGATATATGTATTTGGTATATATATCTTCGCATTATGTATATGCATAGTATGCATTCTCTGAATCTTCGCATCTTTATATTTCCCACAAAGACATCAAAATTCTTTTCAATTTTTCTTTCAATTATCAAAATTTTCATGTTATTTTTTAAAAATGTTTCCCAGTTTTTTATCCAGGTACTTAAAGAAATTATTAGTTAAATGTAGTTTTAATTTGAAATCGTGCTTAACGTGATACGATTAATAATTTTCTAAATATTTCCTAAGTTAAAAAGGAAAATAAGCAAAATATTATAATACATATGTCACATATATATAAAATACATGCATATCATTCTAAATATGAAAAGGAAAATATTGTAATACTTTAAATAACTTAAAATTTTGGATACTGTGATTAAATCTCTTGAATTTAAATTTTGTTATATAACTTTGCGTAAAAGAGTCATTTTATAATTTATGCGCATCAGTTTAAGATAATATAAGTATAACAGTTTGAGGAGTGATATTAGTAAAAGAATAAAAGAAAACTTTTGGTAGACTATATAAATTTGATGTGCAGGTGCTGGAGAGCCAAGTTTATTTCAGCTTTAAATAATAACAACAGTTTTACGAGAGAGAGAGAAAGGGGGCGAAGGAGGAAATATTTGATCATGTTGGAATATTATTACGCAAATGCTAAGTACTTCGACAAACGAATCGATGTTTCAATGTGATGTCTGATAAGTAAACTACCGGTATTTCTATCGGTTGTCCGTATCTATTACCATATATGTACGTATATGTACGTTAGAGCATCCTGAACGTTGTTAACTGTAGATGTGTGTACACACCGTCCGTTTTGACATGTGAATATATTCCAATTTGAATTTCTGTGCCTACGGGAACTGTTTAAATTCTCATTGAATCGGCGGAAGACTGTTACGTAAATACTTTCATATAGGTATATTTCTCTTTCAAAAGCTGATACTCAACGATCGTACTACTCGTTTATTTCCTAAAATGATGAATTTGCATTGCTTTCATTGCAGTGCTTATTATTAATACTTCGTTTTATAATCTACTGCACGTGAAAATGGAAGAATTTTCTATAAGCGTGTGACGTGTGTATACATTTCTTTTTGAAACATAATGTTACTTTATTAAATATAACAATTCATTTTCATCTATTATCTGTATTCCTAAAATTCTATTATTTGTCGCTTTCAAGACTTTCTTTTATTTTCTTTTTGAAGTACAAATGAAAATTTTAGAGAATTCTCACGAGGGTATTTCAATTTGTTTCGATCCACACTTTCTATTCCTATTTCAATTCAAAAATATTCCGACTGAAAAGTCTAATAAATTTGTTATTCCTTTTGGCATCGTTCTAGAAACAAAGGTTGATTGAATTGCTATTGTTGTTATATTGTTGATTGAATTGTTATTATATATATACGTTCAAACTTTAATAGCTCCAAGTATTCTCCAAACTACATTTTATTCGCAATTAGTTTTCAGTAAATGTCGAAAGTAAACTTAAGACTTTTCACTAAACAGAGACACATACTAAACATATCTATGTACATGTCTATGTGTACTATATTTTCATATTACAAGGAGCATATAGTAAGTATTTTTCAATTTTGTATTTATCTGTGCTTCCTCGATTAATGTAGTTCTATATATCATTTATCTTGATACATAATATAGTTTTAATTTATATACACATATGTATATGCTATAATTAAAAAATACTCAGGTACTTTCTCATTTTTTGTACCGTACAATTTAATTACAAAATTGCGAATAAAAGTTTTTCAACCAGTTTATACTTCATGGTGATTACAGCCGTTTATAGTAGAATATTATGATACAATACGGTTGAATTTTAAATGCTAATATGTATGTAACAGAGAATTTAGCTTTTGTAATTTTTAAATATTGTAAAGCTATTATTGGAACTGAAACTATAGGAAGCTTCTTATCTTCAGATTATTCAATTTCAAACTATGTATAATTTAGATAAGATTAGTAGGTATGCATATATCAACGTGAATTGCTTACTTAATAATTGTAATATGCTACTGGTAGGACTGTATATGGATAATTATAATCTATGCTCTGTTGATTTCATTAGAAAATAATCAATATTACTCATGATTATTAATTTGTCATAAATATCTGCGATTTTGTTAAATTCACTCTTATTACAAATCAATCAAAATGTTCAGACTTTATGACCGACTGAATATAATATACATATATTACATTACATTACATTATATTGTATTGTATTGTATTATATTGACATAATATAATATACTATATCATAAAAAAGAATTGCAAAAAGCATGGTTTTGAAATATTATATATGTATGTATGTATGAAACGAAAAGGGCAAAATGTTCTGACTTTTTAAAAAATAAACCTATAAAGCTCTATTGCGCGTTGAGAATGACTTGAACAGAAGATTCATAAATAGTTGAGATCCAATTTGCTTGGTAGAGATGTATACTGTCGTTTTCGCACTATAGGTTCTGCTAGATAGCGCAATTAATTGGAATTAGCAGATCGAAAGATGAAAATTTACGATTATGATCGCGACGAGACCATCTGTGATTCATAACGTTACGATATTGCTTCTGAATGTATTATTTACGACGTTGGTAGCGTTAATTTTTTCAAATGATACTGATTATTTTATAGCTACTTGAAAAATTGTTCTAGATATTAACAAATAGTTGGCACGAAAGGAATATTTTTGCTGAAAAACAAAGCATAGTTTTGATAAACAGCTTTTTTTGTTTCCATATCAAAGTAAACTTGCATAATTTATTAAGATGGGGTAATTACGTCGAATAACATTTTGTATACCGAGACACATGTATATAACCAATTTAGGACAAAGTATTTAGCTGTTTGTGTATTACGGAATTGTGCGATACTACGTACTTACACAATAACTTGTTATTTGCTTCATCAAATATTTTTTCGCAAGGTATCGCTACGCATTTTACTCGATCATTCGTTTTCTCTTATTTACAATTTTCATATCGCCAATTATATCATAATGAGAAGAACGTATAGGAATTACATCTGCCTTAATATCGACCTTAATTTCACATATGTAATTATAAGGTCGTTTAATGGTTTTATTTTTCATGAAAAGAATACAACAAAGGAATACATACGTGTAACAAGTCTAACAGAACGTTACTTATTAAATCTAATTGAGGGTAAAACTAAAAGTGTATCGTTTGTAAATGGAGCATACTGTAGTGTTATATAGCCTCGTTCTACAGCGTTACAATACAAGCGTTATGCTATAACTCGTTTTATCTTATATAACAGTAGTCTTTATCTTGCCTTAGAATTAGAAATAGTTTATAACATTCTAAATAACAGCATAACTGCTCTACAAACTACACACAGACCGAATATTTGTACCGAGTGCGGTTGAAAATATGATATAGCAGACCCTTGAACGACACAAGGATTTGAGACGACGTAATTGAAAATCCGCGTATAATTTCTCCATAAACTTAACAACAATAATTTACTGTCGACCGGAAGCCATATTTTATATGCTATACATATACGTTACCACTAAACTGCGCATATTTATGCAGATACATATTTTTGTGGACAGGTATACCTAACCAAGAAAAAAATGATAAGAATCTAAATGAAAATTAATTTCATCTGTTCATACTATGAGAAGTAACTTGCTTTGAATATTTATATGTCTTTTCATATTTGATGAATTTTGTACATTTTTGCGTATATAATGCTTATATCCTTTGCGATAAACATCCATAGTTTAGCTATCACTATGTATTTGTACCAAAATAGAGCAGAACAAAGAAATATTAGTAAGAAAATTATAAAAAGGAAAATCTGTTTGATCGATCAATTTTTTCTTAATTCGAAATAAATACGACATTTTTTAATCGATCCGAGATACTTCAAGGAGGAAATCTGCGTATGATTGGGGTCAGATTGTTCAACAGGCAAATGTATTATACAAGCGGGCAGAAAACGAATTTCGTATTAGATTATTATACTTTTAGTATCATACAATCGAATCATACAATAAATATTTTCAGTAGTGTATATATAGCTAAAGTAAGGCTCGCTGAGCAGTTCTGTAATTCAAATAATATATCTATCATACTTCTAATATAATATCTAAATTTTCTAATGCAACGTTTACATGACTTTCATGAATTATTGGATTTAAAAGAGGAGAAATAGAAATATTAGTGTGTACATACGCAACGGTTTTGTAGAATTGCTTTTCTCGAAAACTAAACGTCGAATGATAAATGTTTATTTCAAATTTTTTATTTATTTTTTCATAACGAATCGCCTTCTGTTTATTTATTGTTAACTGACATTTATGTTAACTGACATTCATCGATGCACTTACTTCGCTTTCTTTTTCAATCCGAGAAACCATTCAGTCGTTCTGGTTTCATGAACATGCGGAATTGTCGAAGACATTCCGATTTCCTGCAATACGACCATTTCTTTTGCCTCTTCCCTTCCGGTGGATCGATCGATCGCTTCAGTGCCAGCGTTGCGACATGATTGAAATTGTATGAAAGTGCACTTTTATTTATGTAACGTACCAGCTAACGCAGAATGAAACAGGATACTAGATAGTAACGCGAGTCCCTGCATACGTTAGGAATTTAAAGCGATTACATAGTTGAGTAAAAGTTGAGTAATTGCTGTGAAATTACATTCAACCCAAGTTTCTCTTGTTTCCTACTGTTACTTACTATCGCTTCTGCTCGCTGTGAATTAGACTAGGATTAATAAAAAAAATTATTTTATATAATAAGATATGTAAACTCTCCTTGTTTACGCTTCAGTCATAATCGTATTACTCGATTTTAAAAATATTATTAACTTGAGTCACTGTACGTAGAACATAATTTGGTTCGAAATAATAGTACAACGAGTATCAATGTTTTTTATTTATATTTTGCACTTAACTTATCTTTTCCGTTAGCGGTTTCTTTGAAGCTTTTACAGACTTCTAGAGTATCTGATTTCTTGTCATGATAAAAGATTCGTAGATGCAAAAATACGCGATGAGTAAGGCAATTAAGATTGAACATCTCAGTTATGACCTAGAATTGTCTGCTTGCACTTTGTCGATAAGACAATGTCTAATATTGTCTTATTAAAAAATAGTACTTGTTGACTAATTCCGGATTTTTTCTTTAATTACTACGTTTAATATATCCAACTTAACGTAGCGTTTGTCCAAATTCAATGTTTCAATTTCAACGTTATTTGGCAAAAATACATAACAAATAATTCTTCTCCATTCTCATCATATACAGAACAGAACGTATCGACTGTCAAAAACATTATAAAACGAGCAACACGATAAAATTTCATTCGGCAAAATGTAATATATGTATTATATTTACTACACGGTATACGTATCAAACGAATGTTATTCACTAATGAATCCAGAACAGCATAAAATGGAGTTTCATCAATTTGTTTTTAATTAGTTTGTTACATCATTTGCTCGCGTCTGTTACACTGAATATGTAGTTGGCATTAATTGACTGCATCCTATTCTGGTTCTTTATGTAACTGAAACTATTCAAAGTTCCGTAAAAGGGGTGGCACGATAAAGAAACATAGAAAGCGAGTGTGGAAGTTCCATACGTTAATGGTATAGGACCAACATGTATTGCTGGTAACAATGCCAAATGAAATTCATTAAAAAGCGCATATGTAATAAAGAAATATACGCGCCAGCCGCGGTACTCTAATAATAATAGTTAAAAAGAAAGCGAGAAGAAAGAAGAATAATTGCTTGCTTCCCCCGCGGCCAACAAAACCGTTCAGCAATATTTTATGGCAAGTACACGTAATGTACAGTTAGTTTACGTCGTATATCCTAAAATAAATGAATATTCTTCTTCAATGTCGATTGAGTACATATTTAGAACTGCATCGTGCGTACATACATATATATTTACTTATGAACCGATTCGAACACTTGTAGAAACCTGTTATGGATATATTATGTACTTATATTATACGAAACATTTTTAACATTTTAAACTATTAATAAAGTTTGGAACAAGTCTAAATATATATGTAGAAGCAACAGGATATTCAGCGCAAGTGTATGCTTTCCAAAGATTACAAAAGTATTTAAACGATCAGTCATATTAACTACATGTATATAATATAAAACATTATATTAATTAAATACTGTTAATATTAATAAACTGGAGTATTTAGAGGGACCATTTTAAAAATTTATCATATATTGAAGACGGTGTTTACACAACATACACATAAATAAAATTTATTTAAAAATGTATAAAAAAATTTTTTATGGTTAGTGCTCAAATACTTTTGTGAGCCTCTGCAGCCATATGTATAAGAAGAATAGACGAATACCATAATTGAAATTATTTAATATCTTTAATACCTTATTTAAGGTCTTGTATGTCTGTATCTTATAATACAATGCGCGGAATTGTATTATGCGCTTTAATTGGTTAATTGGTTTCATAAATTAAACGATTCTCTTTATAGATTTAATAAGAATGGTAGGAGAAAGAACGTGAAAAATTGCTCACATGCGTTTCTTTAATAAGTCATAATGTCCAACATAATTTAAATAACACAAATAGTAAGAATTTTGATAGAAGAACTACCGCAAGTTAAAAAATGCTTCATATATATTTGATTCTATATTTCTGATATTCTGATATAAAAAAGCTTTTTTAGTCGTTGCACCATTAATCTTTTCTTCGGGGTATTATTAAAGATAGCAAAATGCGAAAATGACAATTATTAGAGTGGCTTAAATTGCGGAAAGTTCTAGATCTCTTAACGATTCAATTTAAAATTCTGAAAGGGCTTTTAAAAGATAGACTACATTGGAGGTGAATTTGAGCTCATATCGAACTGGCCTGCCGTGATTACAGACCCCGAGGGAGGACAGGGCAGCGTCGAGTCCTGGTAATCAGAATAATCACACACCCACGCCATCCCCGTCACCAGTTGGCGATGCACCCGCTGGCAGGGCTCTTATGGAGGCTGCGCTTCAGCAAGCCACTTCCGGAACTCAGCCACCTCTTGTGGTGACACCGCCTGGATACTGGGTCGACGGTACCGATCATCGACACGCCCTGGACTCAGCTGGCAGGGCGTTACTTCCGGCGCAGCCTGCATGGCAACCCAGGATAGACCAAGATGATACAGCTAAATGCTATAGGCGATTCTTCGTTGGAAGGGTATGTAAATTATGTACGAGTATATTCTCTAATATGTTCTTCGACATTTAACATATTAATCGTGAATTTTATTTTTATATCCATTTTATCAGATTCTATTTTGTTCATACTGTTTTGAAATACTTCCTGGGCCGACTTGCACGATTGAACTATTATTAGTGAAATTTTACAGACCACAAGTCAGGCTTCTAATAAATTAAAAAATAAATTAAAAAATGATAATAAATTTAGTAATATTTAGTAATATTACTTAACAATACTTACTCTGAATAAAGCAGAGTATGCATATTAATTGAAACGAATATATCAGTTACAGAACTTTAACCTATTTCATTTTCTAAATATTAAATTTAGGACTGATGTGGAGCTTCTTCTAATGTGAATTATGGAGCTTTTTCCTATATTTAGATTCTTTTCATTCTTGGAGGAATTACTAAAACACCCTTAATACCTTTAAAAGCTCAACGTAAACAATGAAAAGTATGAAATATAGAGAGTAATTCCATTTAATGCCCGTGTTAAAAAGTTGGGGATTTTAGAATAATTTTAATGTATAAATGTAAGAAAATGATTTTCAATGAACTAAACACGAAGACAGAAACAATTTGTACATGGTGAATTGGTGTTTAGATTTTCAAGTATAAATTAAATTAATTTTTCGTAAAATTACAATTTACAGAGATATTCAATGTTTGTTTAGGTGTTTATTTAGTATTTATAAAGATATAAAGTAAATATCTGCTTTTTTTAGGTACTGAAAGATATATGTTATTATTAATTCAGGATTGAGGAAAATAATTTTTTAACTCTCTGATCTTCTGAGAAAGAAAATGTGATTATAGACTTATAATAATTTTATTATATATCATTTCACTTTTATTTTTATGGAACTTAAATGCTAGGCGTTGCTTAAATATCAGATGTTAAGTATACTTATATATGTATGCACTCAAATACTTCTTTCACTATTTAATAAGATACAGGTTTCCAGACTACGCTACATGCTTATTACTAACGACTTCTAGCGTAAGTTATAATTTACTACCACTTTCGTGTTGGAATATGTACGTAAGTTTTGCAAACAAGCAAAACCAGTTAAATTTTAATTATATTGAAAATAATATTAGCTCATCAATTATTCATTTTTATGGTATAAAATTTAGAAAGGGAAATGTAAACAATTCTGTAAATATAAATGTTTTCTTATATAATATGATTATGTTACGTACAAAATGTTTTTAATTTCAAATTTTTCAGTTGCGCTATAGTATTTCATTGTCCGTTTGAACTTTCATTCAGATTGTGTAGAATCTGCTAGTATTGTGTAATAAGTATTACAATTTTTTTTATATTTTCTTATACGATATATAACAGACGAAATTAATTGTTTTTGAAATAAATTAATTACACTGTTGTCGAAAGTGCGAGCGTAGGAAAGTATTTTTATGAAATTATAACTGAAAATTAAAGTCTTATAAAGTATTAATTGAACATTACTTTAACGAAATATGAATCGAAAATTGGTCCTATGAAATTGTTTTTCGTTCGGAGTACAATGTTTACAATTTTATATGCATTACTTTCATTATGCATATTCATTTATGTTTCGTCACATGACGAATTTGAATAGGTTTCAGTAAAGGAAGTACAACGAGATTAGTTTATATATAAAACATCTGAAAGGTTTCTTGTTTAAACTACAATTATGACTTTACTTAATCGCATTTTTTGCGAAAATAGAGCTTTCTTATACAATTTCATTGAAACATTTCATTAAACATCATGTTTTGAAGTTCCTTAACTATCATATATATAAGGTATTCAGAAGAATACTTATTTATTCATAAATATAAATTGCCAAAGGTATCTTATTTTATTTTTTTAATAGAATCATATTTTATTTATACTATTAAATCAAAAATAAATTTAAGAATTTTAATAGCAACGACTCCAATCTGTGGCGTTAAGAAACGTACAATTTTCACGAGCACTCTTACGAAACATTGATCAATAAAAAGATTAGTCGTTATACTTAATTCTCATGTGATATCTGCAAACGTAAAATATAAAAATATCACTTAGTTTCCTTAAAATATCCGATAATTTCAAATAAACTTACATAACATATTAGTTGATATTTGCTATTATATTATACTTTAATAGAACTCGAACGCTTATCATAGGTAATTTATTTTTATCATAAATTGCTTTAAATACAATAATTTCTTTTTGCAATAAAATTCTAATTTTTATGTATTTCATTATTTATTATACATATTTATTCCTCGCAAAGCATTCCCTAAAATACCAAGGCTTTGGAAGTTATAATTATACTGTCGTATATTGTTGTTTTCGTAAAATTATAGCGAATATATGCATGCGCATACCTAAAAAATAAATTCATACGTTAGCATCGCAGGGAACATTGGTTGCACCCCATCCTCTTTCCGTAAAGTTACAGTAACTTTAAACGTTACAGAAGTTAATTAATACTACGATACGCGAATAATGCAAAATGGAAACGTGTTTAGGTTTCCATAAACTGTATTGCGTACATGAATTCAATATTGGTTATCGATTGGTGCCTATGGTGTTCAAATGTATCAAGATATACCGATTTCCTAAAAGTTTCGTATCTCTTTGGAATTGCGAACCGATAAAGCTTCGTTGTCCAATAATTTGTACTAATTTGCATATGTCTTTCGATAGATGCTCGATCTTGTAGATTAATTAGCCCATTAATTTAACTAGTCGAATATAAATTCCATCGTGTATGTTTTACTACCATTTTATGGTTACACGTTGTACGAAATCGCTTTGGAGTAGCTACTAAAATTCTAAATCCATAATTATTGGGCAGTGTTGAGAAGAAATTATAAGATTATAACGATTAGCCAGTGTACCTTGAGCCGATTAGTCATTCTACTCTGAAACAATGCCTAGATATGCAGGTTGAAGCAAGCACTGATGATTGTGAACATTACCGTCCGTATCCTTTTGCTAATTACTTCATTGTACCCAAGAGTAATGGCGTTATTTAAACAGAATCATGGAAACACGTTCTTATATTTATGAGCGTAAATGCACCCAATACAGTTGAGGGAACGAACAATATATCTACATAGTTTGATTAAAAAGAGGCGAATGTTGATCAAAGATGCATATACAATGGGAAAATCATTGAAATACTTGTATGCACGAGTATATCAAACTTACGGAAACGAGTATCGAAATTTATTCCGAAGAAGCAGCCCGATTGAAAAATTGTAAAATGGAAAATTTGAAATTCAATGAGCAGCACGGCTTTCATACGGCTCGCGGTGATTTTACAAGATGATTTTCTACTACATATTACATTACTAAGCCTAATCAATAAAAGACGTATAAAAATAGCAAAGCATCTTTGACATTTTCCGATAGAAATGGAAAATAAAAAAGATAAATTAAATCAAATTAGATTTTACGTGAAAAATATATTCGACTGATATCGTTTCACCGAGCGATCGTTTCACAGTTCGTTTAACCGAGATTTTAAGTCCCAGTTAACTTATTTGAGTAACAATTAAGCGAATTATTTTAAGTGCTAATTATCTCGGTCGTGTTACAACACTATTCATTCATTAAAATTAACATTCCAAAGTTATTAAATCTATTTAATTCCTTTGGTTATACAGTCGCTAAAGATAAATTGGAAAAACTGATAACGTCGATCGCTGAACCGAATAATTCTAATTTTATTGCAAAATTTGCACGCATTTTGAAAAATATCACGCGAAGAACTAATTTCTGCCGTTTCTCCCGCAACTGCTCCAAGTACGGTTAATGGGCAAGACATGCATATGTAAAACACTATGCGTGCTGCAAAGCATGATGGCTCTCGGTAAATACAGGGTGATTAGAAAATAAATTTGATCCTTAGATAAAAAATACATCTACTCGCATCATTTTTTTTACAAAGTAATGATAACGTAACGATATTAATCTATTTTTTTGTGTGTGATATTGCATATTTCGTTGTATTTAACTTTGTTTTATTTCACTCTATTTTCCTGTAATAAAATATTGATAAGGTAAACATAGAGAGTATAAATGTATCTCTGTTACAAAATATATCCAAGCTTGAATCACTGAAATTAGTTTAAATAACAACGTTAATAAAATTACATAGTTAATGAAGAGAGAAAAAGGATCAAGCTAAAAAGCAGACAAATAAACTTGTACAGGAATGCTGTTGTGAGTTACTCTAGTGAGTATCTGAAACTTCTCGTTTTCATTCCACACAAAAAATAAAAGATACACTCCGTATCGTAAGAAGTGTCTCATCTTGATAAAAGACAGCTGCAGTGTACCAGTCTGGGATAAGTATCATCGACCTTAACATAGACCCAACTTTCATTCGTCTTCTTATATATCTACACTACACAAATATCCGGGCATTTACGTATTTGCGGATTTTGCATAAATATCTTACGGATTTGATTTCTTTTATGAATTTATTATGTTGGTTTACAATCTCGATCTTATTCCTGCGTAATATAAGAAAACGCGAGATTACTTTACAATCACCCTGTAGTACGGCTTGCGAATGCGAGCGTTCTACACACGTAGGAATCATGAAGGTGGATAGAAAAGGAAGATGAAGCGAGGTAGAAAGAAAAGGAGAAGGAAAGAGGCGCAGGTAAAGGAAAAGAGTACTTCGGGCGTGGGAGTGGGAACGTTCTCATAGTCTACAAGCAATGCCTATATAAGAAGAAACTCACTTCGCCTCCTCTCTTCGACATCCCTGATTTTCATCCTTAACTGCTTTTAAGGTACCTCCGCTTTTCTTCCGCTTGCCCTCTTGCTCATCATCCTCCTCTCTCGTCCTTCATTTTCCAACGCGGAATTATTTGTGTAGATACTAACTCTGCGTTGGCTACGCTACGGTCAGGCTCTTTCAGTTGCGTTGTTTTTGTCCGCTTCTTCCGGGGTTTTTCTTTTATAGCTTTGTGCGGTTTTCATTGAAATGTCGGGAGACCGCGCGGAATTCTGAAGGATATAACTGCTCGCTTTCTCTTTACCTTTCCAATGGGCTTTCGTACGCCGATCGTTCCTCTGTGACGTGAGAATATCGGAAATCGCGAGTAAACGTTCTATTTAATAAGGTATAATGAGGAATTAATAAAGTATAATTAAGTGTTGGGCGTTTTTGTTTGGAGAATACTGAGAGACTCATGCGTGTATAGTGATTTATCTTTACTGTTACAAATTAATGAGAAACATGTTTATTTCGAAGTTGGAGTTAATGCTAGTTTCGATTATCAAATTTCCGATCTATTACAAATTGTACTACTAGATCTCTCGTTTATTTTTTGTACAGTACACATAATTGTATTCTCGTTGATTGTAGATCACTGAAACTGTTATTGCAATAATTTATATAACCGAGTATTTTCACTCATAATCCTAATCGTGCATCTATTAAAATAGTTTATTGTTCGAATAATATAGATATTTTCCGCATCATACATATTTCGAATTATTAAATTGATATTTAGTAGAATGAAAGCTGATGTATTATATACAAACGGTTTAATTATTTAGATTTATTATTTGTGGGTTATTCTTACATAAGGACATTTTTCTAGAAAAATAATTCTTAATATAAATTCAAATTAAGAAACAGTTTTTAATTATTCATTACATTAATTTAATTATTCTAGAAGTGATCGAAGAATTAATTACAATATTACTTTCGCTTGCCACGCAGAGAAACATAGATTGAAAGTTTGATATTAAAATTCATAAAAATAAATAAAGTAGCATACTTTATCTCTCAAGTGTCTCGCTTTTTAAAAATAAAGGGAGTCAAAGTTTTCGTACATAAATTTAGCGGACAAAGGAAGAGGAAAAGTTTCTAAGCTATTGTAAATTTCATAGAGTCGTGAAGACGGAATTCATGAGGAAACAACTTTGTGCTTTTGGGAAGTGTTTTCAGGAATTACCTTAAAGTACATTCCTTTCTTTTTAATGAAATGAAATTGTTTTTATCTGTTTGCCGAATCATTGAGTACGTTATACCATTTAGTTGAATTGTTTAATTAATTCACTTTGTGCTTAACTAAAAACTGTCTTTTAATTGAAAACAACAGCTACAACATTGCTTAAATTCAATTTCTTAATAAGAAATATACTAATTTTTCTTATTAAATGCATTTATAGACACTTTAATTTTACTAATTAACATATCTAGTTATAATTTTACACAATTATATCAATATAATAACATTTGCCTGTAATTGCCATAAAGTAACGCGGAAATTACTTCGAATTGTGATGAATAAAGAACTGTTAGGAGAATGGTTAGATCAATTTTCTTCTCCAATTAGTATACGAAATGGTGCATTGTAGCTACTGATATGTTTATTTCTTTCCCAGTTTTACTGTTCTACTCTTCTAGGAAATAATGAACGCTATTTCTTCCATTCCGTTTTATCCAACCATCCATTTACTGTCATCTCTTTCAGTGCATATCTGATGCAACGATTTTGTATTTATCTTATTTATTTTTAATATCTTGCTTCCTACATTTGGTGACGCAAAATTTTCTAATTATGATTAAAATTGAAACGTTCAAGAAAAATATATGTCTGTATGATGGGAAAGGGAGATACAAAAATAATAATTGGTAATAATTTCTTCAACTTTAATACAGTATCTGACAACGTCAAACATTATTTGTTTCATTGAATACTTCGCATGTATTCTGTAGGATATATTTATCGACTTTTATACCGTTTCCTGAAGCACATCGTATTTAAATATTTTTTGAATTCAATAAAGCAATGAAAGCAATTAATAAAATTATCTTGCAAGAGATTCTTAGATCATAATTTGTCGTATTGTTAATGAAGCAACGAAGATTCTTTTAAAAAATCCTAAAAGCATTAGGATTATTAAGACTTTCTTCAATTACTTACTCCCATTATCTATCTTCCTCGAATATCCGGGTCTCGATAGCTAATAGTAAAGCGCTTGGAGAATCATCATAAATATATCAGCCACATACGATAACCGTAGTTTACTTGGATAACCGAATCGAAGGGGCACATGCGAGAGAGAAAATGGGGAGAAAGAGATATTTTTTTATGCATGTTGACAGAGTAGCTTCTATCAGTAATGGCCGAATCGTATCGGGTAGGTCAATTATTAACATCGGAAAGATAAGAAAATAATGTTAATGATTATATATTGTGAAAAAATTTTAAGAGAAAAAAGAACACTCACAGTTCAATTTTTATTCTAATCATTTATCTAATCTAATCATTTTATTCTAATCAATTTAGCATTGAGTATAATATTCGGTTTTATTTTTACTAATTCGTCATTGATATGCATGTTTGCTAGCATCCTATTACGTAAATAGGTTTGATAACTACTAACATTCGGATATTTTTAGAGTTATGAAACTTTAAA
Organism: Bombus vancouverensis nearcticus; assembly: GCF_051014615.1. NCBI lineage: Eukaryota > Metazoa > Arthropoda > Insecta > Hymenoptera > Apidae > Bombus > Bombus vancouverensis. Next base: position 8,008,621 of record NC_134913.1, on the reverse strand, counting down.
AACAATTTATTTAATGGCAGTTATTTAGCTCTATAGAAGATATTATATCATGATATATATTAATTTAAATGCTTATTTGGTGTTTAAATTTTAACATAGCTTTAATTCAAAAATTGACAGATGAGTTAAGAGTAACAGCAAAGAAATTGTTTGATATTGTGTATTATTTATTTCAAATACAGTAGTACTAACATCTTATACAATTTTAACTTTATAACTTTTACCTTATAGGGAATTATATTCTATTTTAACGGTTTACCGTTGCATCATATGTATATGTTTTCTTTACATAAATGATTTTCCATTATTGCGTAGCAAAATAATCAGGAACTTATGTAAGAGTATTAGGTATATGTATCAAAAAAGTTATTTGATTTAAATATAAGGTGTATTTTTACGTATAACAAGGAAATTATGAAAAGTAAATCATTCTCGTATCTAGTCACAGGAAACTGAGCGCATAGTGTAATACGACTCGTTTTTGTATGTTGTAAGCTTTATTGGCAATTAACTCTAGCGGATGTAATAAATAGTAGAGAAATATAAATATGTATGTTCTCTTGCGAATTCAGTACCATTTAAAATACAAAATGCAATTTTGCCAGAATCTAAAAAGTATTTCTCGTATATTTCCTCGTGCTACATATTACTAAATACACTTGTATGTAGAAGAACAGAAAGCAAAATACATTCTCGAAAAGTGTAGACATTCTCTAGTATATTTTACGGAGTATGTACGTACTTTAACTTCTCTTATAACGCTCCAATTCCACATTCAAGTGGCAAAAAGAAAGGAAGAAAAAATATGTATGCAACTTTTTAACGCATAAAAGAGGTTATACTCGAATCTACGAAGACATTAACATCACGATGCAAAGAAATGAGTGATAGCATAATCCTGCAAAGCTACGTGATACACGATACTAGGAGTGAAAGAAAAGAAACCACACAGCATGGACTTTGTTCGTGATAAATCTGATTATTTCAATTAAAAGTATAATTAAAAAGATTGCTATTATTCTACTTCCTGGAATATTTCGTGCTATTGCATTAGCTCGAATCTAAGAACATGCCACATATTCTTCTTCTTTCATATAGGAAAGACCTAGGACAGTGTCGGTAAGAATGCTCTACCCGCCAACCAATCCGTTAATAATGTATGTACATACATTCGTTGTATAAAATATCGTTCACCTAATTAACTCTTTCGCTCGAATACGACGCGTATTATAACGCAAATTATTAAGGCATCCCGTTTGCCATGGAGTTTATTCAACTATTATACGTATGAACTTCTTTCCGAAATTATTTATTACGAACTGGAATGCGGTGAAATTTTGCTCATGTTTAAACTCGTTGATAGCGAGACGAAGCAATATTGATTAAAAACAGAGTGTGCATATAAGTTAGCTAGTATTAACGTTAAATTTTTGTACGCTTTGCTGTTGATAAGAGTTGTAGAAATATCGTACGTAACCTTGGTTTGCCTTGAGTGTTTACGGTTGTTGAACTCGTGGAAGTAGATATTGTAATTACGAATGATTAATTCGATACAAACGTGTCTCTTTCTGTAATACTTCTTTTCCGTATGTTTTAATGCTACTAATCTTTATGAAGCTAAATATTTTCATGTCATTTGTATACATGTATGTATATAGTTACAGATTATCCTATGTAATTAGATCAAGTCATACTTCTAAAACGATAAAAGATAGGGAATTTCCCATGAAGCAACGTGAATTTTGATGGATTTTTCTTTGTAAGAAGATATTAAGTTCTACTAACAAATTCAGTCATTGATAGCTTATTAATTCAGATACTACTTTGCTAAATTAAAATTAATACACCCATATATTTTTTGAACTGTGTAATCGTTTCAAGATACATAAGTACTTTAACATTTTTTTATAAAGAATGAGGAAATGTATCAGTGCATTAAAAAATATGTAGTTGCATTTAAAGAAATACAAGCGACCTACAAATTGTTGAAACGTATCCATTTCCAAAGCAGACATATTCGAATCCATTGTTTTGATTTTCGTGTTGGCTAGTAAAATCTTGTTTTATCTTCTACTGATTTAAAACTATAACTTTGTCTACTTCCTTGAAACATTCTATAGTATCTATTTATTTACATATGTACTTCTATTTGTTCATTTTACGCATTACTTGACTTTAACGAATACTTTTTGCATAATGTACGTGAGCATGTTCCTTGAAATATAGTTCTCTGAAGCATTCTCACCAAAACTCTTTCGAACACAGTATAGTGAGTATATATAACATGTCTTTGCCAGTTTCGAAAATTTATTATTCCGTCCGGAACACACGAAAGAAGCACGTGAAGTCTCGTTAGTAAATACTGTAGCGTGCTCGTAAAAAATGCTCATTTTTTAGTTTAATCTTAATATATGCATATATTATAGAGTAATAAACCGCATATTCTTTAGAATCTTATCGTTAGTTTCTTTCGTACTGAGTAGTAAGGGATGTGTTATATACTTGGTATTTCCGGAGGGAAATTTAGAAACACATATGTACTTATACATAACAGTAGCAGTTGCTGAAGTTTCTGACCTGGAACCTTTCTGAAAAACTGAATGTCTTGCGTTAGTTTAGATAAAGCTCCACACATAGTAGAAGATGGCGTAGTAAGAACACGTGGAGAGCGATCACGTCACTTAGGGTGCTATTGATTGGAAAATTACATTTTTAACGACAATCAATCAGCACGCATCCTGAATATACAAAGCAAGGTTCGGACTCTCCCAGTAAAAGACATAAGCAGACATTTTCCAACTCTCGAAGAGTAAACATCAAACACAGAAATTCTCCAACATTCATTAGTAGATATCATTCAAACACAAGAGATGCCCTTAACATACTTAAATGGTGTAAATACACAGTAATACACATTCACAGTAATACATTCAAACAATGTATTAGTCATTCAAGTTCATTAACGCATTGTTTATATTTATATGTCGCTCATGTAGAGATTGAAAAATCACCGGAGAGAAGAATGGTCATATATTTGTTACAAGTAACATTTGTGATAAGATCTGAAAATGAAGGAAGGAATGAAGTTTGTGAAATAATTTATTGACGAACATGTTTGCTAATCTAACCCTTAAGTATAATTTGCGCTGTATAAAAATTATTTGTTACTGTTTCTTTGTAACATATTATGCAAAATATGATACGAAGCAATTGCAGAAATAGAACTAATGTTGTTCTTACCACAAAATTTCTTTACATTCTATAAACGATCAAATTTGCAGAGAAATATCATATAAATAGAAATGTTCAACTAAATAGTTAATCTTGAATTTTATTTATAGAAATCAAACTATGTAATATTTTGATGTGGATGAAAATTAATTCCCTCGAAAGTCGATTATTGTTCTTTTTTATTCTGTCTTTTGATATCAAATTCGTTCTCTATCTGCGTAATAAAATTCCTAAAAATAACAGAAACGAAAGAAACATACAGGTGAGTGTCAATAGAATTCGATTGAATACAGTTAATTATGTGAAAAAGGAAACGCAGTACCCCGTCGATATTATCGTGGCTAAAGATAGTGTTATCAGTAGTTCCATGTTTGAACATAAAAGCTTTTCTCAACAACCGCTTAATTATTCTTAAATATAACTCCATCTTTGTAAACTTCACACATTTTAATATAGAAGTTTATTTTATTGCTGTTTGTATAACAATTACACAATAGTAAAGTTTACAATTATTTTTGGTATCTCGCCTACAGTGCCTATTACATTTATATAGAAAATTATAGAAATACAAACAAGCAATTATGTATAATTGTATTTAATTAATATTCATACGGTATGTTTCATTATATTATCTTATTTTTTGTGCATTATGATTACTCTGTCTCTTTCCTTTGACATTATTTTTTCTAAATTATTGATTTTATAGCTATTATAATACAAATTTATATTGCAAATAAATATAAATAAATTTATGAATGAAAGAGATATTCTATAGAATTGGAATATAATTTAATATAAAGACATTTTTGTCAAAATTCCTAAAATATTTTAAATACATAACAATCTATGAACGATGCTATAGTAGCTGTATGATTTGATTTTGTAACGCTAACTACATGTATATATCCATATGTATTTTAATAATTTTATTTTATTTCATCTATATAGATATTATCCTATTTCATTAATATAACATATTAGCGTTAAACGATTTATTTATTGGTATCTAAATTTCAAATTTGTTTAAAAATCGTTAAACAGCAGATTGTGTACATTTGTGCAAATTTGTATTTTCGTGAGGGGCAACCAAAGCAAAAGAACATAAATAAAAATGTATTTCTTACTTACCACATTACAATATTATAATATCATGTCGCATCCCTCTTAAGTTTCTAATAAATACATAAACATGCATAATCTCCTAGCCAATTACAATCTCTTTCTTTGTAAGCAAACAAACTTCTGCTTATAAAGGATTAACGATACTTATGAAACTATTTTTATTAATATTTAATATTTATTATGATATAATACACATAAAATTAATGGGTTGCATTCTGTTATCAAATATTTCCGACATTAGATATCTAATTAGACGTGCATCCGAATTAAAATTATGAATTCTTCGAATATTCTATGCAAAGTAATCACGAGTGACGACTGGATCGAATTACGTATAAGTAACTAAGTATTTTTGTCGTTTTATACATGCAATAGGAGTTCCTTGATGGTTGCGTCACTGCGTAGATTTGTGGGCTCATTGTGCGTGCATGCGTGCACGCATCCTGTTCTCGTTGCAAGAGTACACAATATATTTACGGTGAAACGCTTTCATGAGTCGCAAATCGGTCTTAGGAAAAAATTCGAAGTCGTGAGACATCTTTTCAAAACGTACATCAATGCAGCAGGTCTTTGTTTAGAAATTAAATAGAATTTCACTTGGAAAATAACCTGTTTGATGTCTTCTATCACAATAGCTAATATTGGTTCAAGAATCGTTTTTTCCTTTTAAGTTTTTAGATCTCCCATGAGATTCTGATGTTAGTACTTTCTTATGTACATTATTCAATATAATGCATTGTATGTCAATCTGCTGTTTAAGATACATGAGAAAAATATCGATTATACGATATAACAGAAATTATAACAAGGAATTATGAGAAACTGTATACAGTGTAAGGTATACAGAAGAAAATAAGATAATATACAAAATACAATATATTTAAGGTTCTATATCTGTTTATAACTTCACACTTTATGAGATAAATTATATTTACCAAATTTTTTATAATGAATATCAAATAACAAAACTAATGTTTAAAAATGATTTAAAAGGCTTAATAAAAATAAAAAAGAAAAATGGACGATAAAAGGAAATCTTTTCTTTTACTGATTTTGCCACGTGGACTGAGTAAAACCCTATACACTGCACGATATCTAAACTGACAAGGGTAACATTGAGAATTATTAGTTTATTGGAATCTCCAGATGGTGTACCCTTTGTGTGCTTATCCACCACATCTTATACACTATACTCAATCTTCACTCAAGCAGCTCACGCTATATTTTTGGTGACGACATGCACGAAGATTATCACTATTATTGTTTTTTCTAGATTCATTTGCTTTGAATTTTGGTTAGTTGATTTTTATTTTTTAATTGTTACTATAATAAAATTAAACAATAGTTTATGAACTATGCTGGTTTCATCTCGTAGAACTGTAACTATCATATCGATAATGATTTTCCAAATATACATGTAATCCTCAAATAGTATTATTGAATTATAGATGATTATCATAATTTACATTAGAGTATGGAAATGTAGGATATTGAATTTGATTTTGTATCTTACATTCTCTGTGGTAGAGATCAATACTAATATATTAGTTTAATTAAAAATTCAAAAATTAAGTAATCTAACCCTAAATTATTATGATCTCCAATGATTCAACCTTAACTGGTATCATACCAGTTAAGAGATAATATAAATAGATGTTGTTAATATATTTCATTATAACTTACCAACTGATAACCAAAAGTACTATAGCTGATACATTTTTGAAGACAGTCGAAAGTAGGGCCAGGATACTTGAAGATACAAGAAATAAATTACATTAATTACATTACTTACATTAATTTATGGTAGTATACTAATAATGTAAATAAACCAGAAATAAATAGTATACCATTAAATTGAGTAAGTTCAATTAGAAATTGAGTAGTTCAATTGAGGAAGTTCAATTTATAATTTAATCTTACAATTCCTCCATTTAATATGAAAAGCTAGAAACTAATAATTGCTATAAACAGATCTCTTTTTAACAATATAATAATATAATATTAAAATATAGTGGTATAATAGTGAATAGACAAAACAGTATATAAAAAATATAGGTCTTAAGCTATATGAGAATATAGAGAATTAATTAGTCTATCTTTATTAATAGGTTCTATTATCTCGTGATACAGTGACATAGGTATCTCTTCAAGTGCTGTAATATAATGTAACGCGCTACCCTAACGTACGATAATGAGATACTGCAACGTGTTACGCCGTAGTGCATATTATGTAACGCAAAACACACGGTGCATCATATCATCTAACATACATCTTATATATCCAAGCACATAATTACGTCTTGAGTTATTAGAATTCCTACTTCTTCTCTTATAATATATGTAAATGCTCGTCGAATAATATTTTATCAATCATTAATTTCTACGCTTCTTTAAATTTTACACTATCATTGAAAAATTTTGCAGATATACTCTCTTTCTTAACCGGACTATTTTGGTCAAAAAATGCTGCACGTGTTTAACAAATTACCAGTTACATATTATACATATGTTATATTTAAAAACATTCGGGATCGAACCTCGTTTTCATTCATATTCTTCTTATTTACAATATATAACTACGCAATAATTATTCAGATAATTCAGTCCACTTTGTAAAAAGTTTCGGTAACGGTAAAAGTAACGTCTGACTATTCTATAATTAATATTTTTTCTTTAATCAATATCCGGAATATCAATAAAAACTGATCGTCTTTTATTTTTCTGTCGCGATATACGTTGATTTAATTATTCCACGCTGGTTGTCAAATATCATCCTTTTCAATTATCAAAGTAACTCAATAAAGATAATCCAAACTTCGTATAATATAAAAATATCTTGCATCATCACAAAAAAATTTAAGAAGAATAGGATAGTTAACCGTGGGAGTTATGTTTCAGCTCGGCCGCTGCCTATCCATCAAGCAACGAGCCCTAACAAAGCAATGCTATTATGTGTTAACGTCATTGTCTTCTAACTGGATGTCATCAACTAAACCAATGTTTTACTCTTATCAATATAAACTATAAATACTCTAGGAAATAGCTCATTTCAATCAGAATGAGGATATTACAAGGATAGTACAACGATTTCAAAGTAGTATGTAAACAGTACATATTAGTATTTTGAATCATAACCCGCTAGAGGAATTAATATGATTCATTGCTTATATAATATTTTTTGTTTAGAATGGTTTCTGAAATATGCTGAAGAAGTTGATCGGTTTATTGCCAGATCACTGTATATAGTGTGTTTATTTTGTAACAGTCACTACGCTTTTTCAATCAGTAATCTAACAAATATATATTATAATCAACAATAAATCAAAATACCATCAAATTTGTTCAATGGGGAGTCAAATATGTATGGCTTCTTTTAGGTAATATCAGGCTAATTTCACGGATGCCTCATTTAGTCGCTTTCTTTGAATAAGCTGCTTAGAAGATCATTTGAAAATATAAGGTTCCTTAAGGTTTCTTATCTCTCTCTGTCTCTCTCAATGCATTTGATATCTTATAAGTTCATATGTGACTTACGTCTTAGTAAGGAGTTTTATTATATTTCAAAATGCCTTCCTCGTCAAAGTACTCTAAAAGAAACATAAGACATTGCTAAATTTATAACGATGCAACCTACAATACTGGATAAAAGAATTGCGTGCTACCATTTAAAAAGTAAAGGCGAGCCTGAGTTTTTATTAAAGGAAAAGTACTGACTAATTTTTGTTTATAACATCTACTTCAAAATCTTGACAATTGCAAACGCTCTTTATACTTTTAATAAATGCATGCGAAGGCTAGAGGGAAGACATGATAAATCAAATTTCCCATTTTCGACAGAGACGCAGTTTTAAAATTTAATATCAATCCTATGTCATCAAAATTGATTTTCTATTTAATTTTGGAGCTAAACGTGTGTTTATAATCCCCTTAAAAATGTTTAAAACATTGTTTATTTTTAGTTTAGCTTCTAAAAAACATCATCCACTTATCTATTTTTAAAAAAACTTTCCCTTTTGAACGTCACACGTTGTTTTCATTTTGAATTATGTCATACTAAAATATTGTGTAATGACCGCATTTTTCTATGCGAAATTTTATTTCTTTGAACACTGAAGTAGAAGCTTAGATAAATATTGGCTTCAAATATCTACTAAATATCATAATGAGTACTGTGCTCTCGATATTTTATATATCTTTCTGTATTATCATTTTTCTATGTTTTTCTCTTCTGTTCTTCATATATCGTACCATGCTTTTCACGGTGTCGCAGAATCTTTTATATAAGGATACCGAAGCGAAGTGAAGGAATCGATACGTTGATCGTAACTCTCTTGACTTTTCAAGACACGTGCACCCTTAAGTGCGCCGTTTGGGCCACCACGAAAATGTTGCACCTTTCACCGTGTATGTACTCGGCGTAGAAGGGCATCAAAGCCGGCCGACAAAAGCAGCGGTTGGTGCATTTCGCACGAGTTGCTGCGACTTTCGATGGTCGGCCTCGATCGTAAAAAGACCCGCTTCGTTTCAACCAACTTGAACTTTTTTCTTTTACAGGAGCACGTGAATCTGGTGGGAAGGGACGGAGAGAACGGGCCGGTCCTCGTCTCGGTGAAGGCCGAGACGGTTGCTGGACAGGAGCATTGGAGAGTCTTGTTGCGATTGCGAGCGGGTTCGACTCACGAATTGGTACCGGCCGCGAATCTCGGCCCGAATCCATCACCTGCGAAAATGGTCAAGGTGAAGTCTCTCATCTCTTTTTAGTAACCCGCTCCTTAGCGAAACTCGGAATTTCGAATACCCCTTTTGGTCTAATGCTTTCACCGAGCGCGAATTTCTCCTTTTAGAGTACATACCATTATACAGAGTTTCCCTACGCTTGTTAGAATCTATCGAGCAGATAAATTGCACTGTTTACCCTTTCGTGATTAGGAGCCTGTGATGGAAGGTCAAGTAACCGAGAGAAATGCTGACAGTAAGCGATTATTATGAGTAATAAGATAGATATTGTTTTAACATTCTACATAATATATTTTTAAAAAGTATGTATAAAATGCGTAGGAAATTATTAATGAGCATATCGGAATATCTTTGAAAATTGCAAATAAACTTTGTAATAAAAATTTATAAAGATTATAACAAAAGTGATAAGATGAGATTTAAGGAAACTCATTTTGCATATCGATATCGAAACGAGTGAGTTTTCAGGTCGAATAAATTTGTAACATTCATTTTTTACGAATAAAGAAGGACAATAATTATGTATGACAGAATTTCTAATACATATAATTTATTAATCACATGAACGTACAAATAAAAAAAATATTAAGCATGCTTTTACATTACTCTGTATGATAAATATATATCATTTGCAATTATCAAATTATCAATTATCAATTGCAAGCTGTTTAATCTGAAAAATTTTTATCAACAGCAAAAAGAAATTTGCATTATTTAATTTTTCGAACACAATGCTTTTGTTTTTATCTGTGAGGATAATCAGATACTAATTCGACAGCAGTGTGTCTGGCATTTTCTTTTCTCATGATTATGTACTTGGACTAGTGCCAGTTCCAAAGAAAATAAGGAATTGAAATTAGAGGTATTTTAAAACTGTTTTATAAATTGATCATGGAAAATTTCAGACAGGGGTTTATGGGTTTTAAACTTTCAAACAGTTGTTGTTTTGAAAATCGTTAAAACTGAAACAGAAGCTGACGCATCCAGACAGTAAATTCACTTTGAGAATTGACGCAATCAGAAAAGTATGAAAAGCTGAAAGAAACTTTATTATTGTAATAACACATATATATATATATAAATTTATATTATTATTTATTGTCACATCAATAATGCAACAGGTCTTGTATATATATATATATGTATTATATATTATATATATATTATATATATATATTAAGATATATATATATATATCTTAATAAACATTTTGAAAGTAGATTTTCATATAGTAATGGAAAGATTGTTTAATGCAGTATAATAATGTTTCTTATGAATTTTAAAAATCTCTTTTCTTTTTTACGATAGAAATTGTTTATAAATGTTTCAATAGTTTACTGCAAGAACTTGATTCGAATCTGCGTTTTAATTGTAGGCTTCTAATTGTCCTTAATTTGAACCCATAAAGTAGCAATTCCAGTCTCTGCTTCCTGGTATTTGCAACAATCGTCGAGATTTGCAAGGCTGTATGTTACATTATGCAAATATGTACATATATGTACATATTTTATGCATATCGCTTGAAAAATGTTACTGTTTATAATTTTGTTGCTTATTTTCAATTCAAATGATTTTTCATAAATTTACATTTCATATGAGCAAGTGTTGCGAAAGCTTCTTTCGTTTTGAAAAAAGAAGTAACACTCAAGTTGTGAATTCAATGTTATTTGCTTGTAATTTTAATAAAAGTTGGTTGGGAAAATAAATATGTTAGGTACCCATTTTTGTTTGATTTTTTAATACAAAAAAATTTTAATTTAGTTTTGTTTAATCTTTTTAATATAAAAATATCTCTAACATATTAAATATTATTATATCGGTGATTTATTAATCAATGTTTACTATATTAATTTCTAGATGATCTATATTTTCATTAGATTAAAATTAACTTTTCGATTTTACATAAATACTTTATAAATTCCATTTCAATTAAACAGATTTAAATAGAGAATCCGTTAATTTTATATTATTTATTTTTAGATTTCCAATTTTTTGCAAGTTACTATATCATTTCTATTAATAACATATGCAAAGGTTTAAAATTCTATCTGTTAACTATTTCACGCCAATGCATAGGACTGGAATGCACAGCAGATAAGTCTTGAATAAAACGGTTTAATACTATCAACGATTTTGCTTAAAACTGTCATGGTCAATAAAAGAGAACCAGATGCTAACTTTTAATCATAAGCTGAATCATTGCCACATGTATCACATGAAAAGTCCGGTACAAATTATTTTTTATTTTTCTTTCGAACTTTCTCTTGAAATTACTTAAAGTTTCAAGATATAATGTTAACAGATTTATTTATAATTCCATGCGAAAAAATGATTGCAAATATGTACATTCCCAAAGTAAAAGAAAAAGACCGTAATCTATCAGCACGGTGGAGCATGACGTAGTTTCTTTTTACAGGCGATCAACGAATCCCTGAACGTGAGCACGCTGATGCCGGTTGTCTGTTCCGGTGCTGGTACACTGATAGCACGGTATGACGAACATGCCTTGGTATCGAGGTTTAAATTCGGTGTTCTTCACCAACGTGCCGGCCAAGTTACCGAAGAACAACTCTTTGGAAATAGACAAATTACACCAGCTTTCCAAGAGTTTCTTGACTTATTGGGTCAGAAAATCGACTTGAAAGATCACAAAGGGTTGGTAGCATTTGTTACAAGATATTTGATTAAAAATATTTTCAAAAATAGCATAACACACAAAATAATAAATACCCATACACAACCGCTCAAAAGTATCTGGACACTTGTTTATTTTCTACGTGATGTATGTCATTTATATAATTATGGATAATCCAAACTGCAACGATTTTATTCCTTATAATCATTATAGTCCTTTCTAATCATTAAATTAGTTCTTAAAGGACAATATGCAATAAGATCGGTATTTATAATTGACAAACCTTATAGAACTATTTTATTATTTAACATGCTTTTTATCCATAGATCTTTTAATTTCTAAATTAGAAGTCAGATTAATAAGGATCTTCTAAATACCTAAACTGATACACTGTCAATGTTAATAATATCAATGATATTTAATAATTTCAATGATATTTAAATAGTAAATGCACGTAATCGTATTGTATACATTAAATGGTAAAATATATTATTGTTGTGTTCTAAGAGGTATTTCAATGATTCCGTAAAAAGGTATCAAATGTTACTTCCAGTTACTAATCCATCATTAACTTCTAGACTTCGCTAAAATTCGCTACTATTAAGACAAATTGATCAATGTATCCGGATACTTCTGAGCGGTAATGCATACATTGTTTAATATGAAATTATGCGATTTTATGGCTGACAAATAAAAAAAACTTGTTTATTTAATATAAGAACCTATATTTTTATAAAATGTTTTATATGGTTAACACGTTTTGTGTTGCATGTGCTATCGGTAATAGACCGATTTTCAATCAGACTATTTGATATATTGACAAGGTACATAATCATAAAACATTTCGTAATATTACTAATAGATACATAATTATTATGTAAGAGGGTAGTATAGTAATCAAGCTTTAGTCGCTATGTGTACATATGTCTAGACATAGAATTTTATTTTCTTGCATTATATATTTAATAACGTCTTTTTCTATGATTTATATATGATTTATCATAAAAAATTATTATTATAAAATATTATTATTTTATCTTATTTTATTATTTTTATTATTATATTATATTATTAAATAAAATTATTATTTATTATTAATAAAGAATTATATTTATTATTATGTATTTATTAAAACGAAGATCTTAACTTAGACATATTTTTAAAAAAACCGAAATAAGACTATCTATGAATTTGATAAATTTTGTAATGTTTTATATATTTCTATTTCTACTTGTTTCGTTACTTTGCATCTTGTATATTGAGAAAGAAGAAATGTATTATTCTTAAGACATATATCGTACCCAGTTGTAAAATATATATATATAATGTATAGAATAAATGTAGACACTATTACTACAAACGCAGCCCGAATGAAAAATTGCGATACAAAATCTGTTACTGTATATAAGTTGGATAACATTATGTAATGTTTGCATAAATAATTTTTAAAAATACATCGACACAAAAGTTTCAAAATCTTTTTTATATTTAAATAGTAATAATGCAATCCATTTTGATTTAGTTTCAAAACAAGCTCGAACAATACTTTTAAAGAAACTATATTCTACTATTAGTGTCCTAGTTACACATTGAGAGAACATTTCTAATAATTATCATTACGTATTTTGTTTCCCATTTAACAAATTTAGTGAATTTAATGAAATTTGGAATTAAATATCCCGTAATTTTACATCTACTGAAGAATTCACTTCACTAAAAAATATTTTCACTTTAACAAGAAATTCACTAATTAAAAATGTAATTCTGGTATAAAATTAAATATTATATATAGGTAATAATCACCATATTATATATATAGTCTAATATCAGTCCTTAATTTTATTTTTAACCTCTTTTGAAAGCAATGACGTTACTGTATGGTCAAATATGTGTATCACTGTTTATAGATACCGCGGAGGTTTGGATACTCGACATGGACAGACCGGAGATTCCGCGGTATACGAAGTATTTCGAGGTCGAGAAGTGCTGTTTCATGTGGCTTCTTTGTTGCCATACAGTCCAGGAGACTCTCAGCAATTGCAGCGTAAAAGACACATCGGCAATGACATCGTCGCGATAATATTCCAAGAGGAGCCAACCCCTTTCAGTCCAGATATGATCGCCAGTCACTTCTTACATGCATTCATCGTGGTACAAGTCGTCGACCCCTGCACTCCTAATACAAGGTATATTCTTAGATTTGTATGAACCATGTCTATGTAGTAAGGTCGTATAAAGTCCGGGTGCGTCAGTTACGAAATCGCTATTCCTAACTTTGAACAAACATCCGGTTAAATTAGTTCGCTAAATGTTGCGTTTTCTCAGGTACAGAAGATAGGTTTTCTTTTTTATCAATTAATAAAGTATTAATCTAATAATCTAGTATTAATCAAAGTTCTAACACGTTCATATTTTAAATTTTTGTCGTGATAAATAATTTGTAGACACTCATTTGAATTCTGTATGTAGGTACAAGGTCAGTATAACGGCACGAAACGATGTTCCCTGGTTTGGTCCAGCTTTGCCAACACCAGCTGTATTTTTGCGGGGAGTCGATTTCAAGGAATTCCTTTTGACGAAATTAGTGAACGCTGAGAATGCGGCGTATAAAGCTGAGAAATTTTCAAAACTTGAGGTAATTATCACACGTTTACAAAATTATTAAGTATATTCTTAGCCATAGTAGAATAATTATGATAATATAAAAAAAATAGCTTTGATAATAGCTATAAATTATTAAATAGTGAAAATCAAACACTAATAATAGAATTTTTCAACATACAGCTAAGAACGAGGTCAGCTCTGTTAGAATCTTTAACGGAAGAATTACAAGCAAAGACTGCGGAATTTCTCGGTGGAGCGATCGGCTTAGGAGCTACCGGTATGGGGTTTGGAGGAAATTGTCCAGTAAGTCCAACAGCAAGTGATGCGTCAGGATCTGGTAGCGGTGGAAGTGGTTCTAGATTTATTGATACCGTTCGAAAGGCGCTGATATCGCGTGTTAGAAATGCCTCGACGGAGAGCGTACCACAACAATTATCGAAAAAGGGCCAGTCAGAGCCTAGTCCACCGAGCAATCGACAATCGACCACGAAAATTAGTAGCAAACGTTCGGTAGAACCTTCGAGTCCCTTAGGTTCTCCGGATTTAACCCTTAGAAGAGATTCAGAACGTGGAAGCCCTAGCTTAGGAAGTCAGGACAGTAGTTTATCCAATACAGACAATCAAGATAGTAGTTTGGCTACCTTACAACAAGATGAAGTTGATCGTAGAGAATCCACTACTTCAATTTGTGCTAGCAATGACACGACGTTGGTGGACAAAACTTCTGTATCGTCTGTTCAAAGACTGACTCACGAAAATTTACGAAAACAAGAGCGATCCGAGAAAACAGAAACAACACAGCGTGTTATTTCGGAAAGTGACGATAGCTCATTAAATAGCGAGCTGGAGCTAGACCAAGCTGTATATCCCGACAGCGATACAGGCCTCGAATCAATGAGTTCAGCTGAAACTCATGATACAGCAAGATGTACCACTAAGGATGGCGTTTTAGAAAATGAAAATTTACGAATGGAAGTCACTAGGCTTAAATGCGATAAGTTAGATTTACTGAGGCAAAATGTGGTACGTATGTAAAGATATGAAATTTTCTATGTTTTTTTTGCGATGATTTAAGTATAATTTTATTTTATAGACTTGCCAACGTGATATAAAACGTCTACGAGAAAAGGAACTTCAGTTGCAATCCGACCTTGCAGCTGCTTCAAAAGAAATTCTTCGATTGCGAGCAATGTTGAAAGAATGTTCGACGAGTATTCCATTGGATAACAATAATCAGCAAACGTCTACCGTTTAAAGATCTCCTTGAGATACGTTTAATATGCCTTTGTCGGCGAATAAAACTTCCCGTTGCAATTATTAGATTTTAATAATTAGTTAGGTGCAGTAGTTGAAAACTCTATACATCGTACTTTTTCGGAATTGCTTCTTCTAAAGAAATTTTTCCGAAGTAGTTTGCAAAGAGTTTGAAACTCGCAATTGAGAAATGCTTTATGTTATGTTGTAACATTGTGGTTGAACTTCTTTAGGTAGAAATTGATACAAACGCTGTATATTACAAAAGGACGGGTCAGTGAAGAATATTTAGAGGAAATGTTTTGCGATATAACTATAGTGATGCGTCTTTCGAAATATTAGCAATGTAGACGCTAATTGTTACTTGTAGAAATATTTGTTTGACTTTTAACAATATTATTTATCTATTAATTTATTAGTAGGTGTAAGTTAATCTCTAATAGTCAATATAGATACAAATAAATGATCACACATGCACACGCAACACATAAATATCAATAGGAATGTTTAAAAAAGTAGGTACATCTTGTCATTATATAATAGATAGATTAGAATAAAAAGTAAAATGGCCTTTAGACTTAGTTTCTGAAATCAAGAGTAAATATACAGAAATTAATATAACATATTTTATCTGTAATAATTAAATGTGCATAAATCGAAATCGATATATATAATATATATGATATATGATATATATACATATATATAACATATATATATATATATGTATATATAAAGTAGCAGTTACAGTTCTCGTACCGTCTTCAAATGAGACAACTGCGTATTGTCCCATAAAACGATCTTAAGTATAAGTGTCCACACGCTTATGGGCTATAGAAATATGTGTTTTATCGATATATTCCTGACGTCTCACATTGAAACAAGGATATGTATCGCTAGTTGCAGTATTCGTCGCGGTGAATTTACCGAAACCATTACTAGTTTTTTAGTATTAGTTCAAAACAACTTTAGGAAACATGAGAACACCTCGTTAGTTAATCTTACGGCATCATTAGCCGGCTTAGAATAAGATTAGGTTTTCTAGCCGTTTTAACGGTTATAATGATTTAAATGCACCAAATTGTTTAATAACACATGATGTATCGATGTGTCAGTAACATGCGAGTAAGACACGTATCATTCATTGTTAAAATACGCAAAGTAAACTAAGTGTATTTCATTTGCTTAGTTATGCACCCTTCTCTTCATTATCTTTCACCAATGGTATTAGTATGATTTATTATTATTATTATTATTATTATTATTATTATTATTATTATTCTAATTATTATTATTATTAATTATTATTATTATTATTATTATTATTAATTATTATTATTATTGCATTATTATTATTATTATTATTATTATTATTATTATTGCATTATTATTATTATTATTATTATTATTATTATTATTATTATTATTATTATTATTATTACTATTAATCTTGTTTTACTTTATAGCATTCTTTCTTCTTTTGTAAATAATTGACTATCTTTCTACACAGAAAGATCGAGGGTGTTGTGAAAGAAAGGACAGAGGGACATGAAAGTTCACTCATATATAATACCAAAGTTTATCATAGTAAAATCTACTTCTCTTAGTTTTCTACATTCCTTTTCATACGATATTTGCCTCTAAAACCTGCGTATAAAAATAGCATATACTTTCCTCAAGCAAACGTTTTTTCTACAAGTACAAGTTTTCTTCTGAATTTCAATGAATCTTTGTATGTCTTTACAAATACTTTGCAGACATATTACGATTATCACTGCCTGTATAATGTCGTTTTGGAGTGTATAACATTTTTCCATTTTAAACGAAATTTCTGGTTTGCAATTTACGCGGTACGATACGATTTTTTCAATTACTTGCATTGCTTATCTCGGAAAACTTCTATCCATGAAAATCTCTATCCCATATGTAAGAGAACCGTGGTATATAAATGAAGATTTCTCATCGACGAATCGTCACTATAAAGAGCAAACTACGTCTCCAAACATTTTATGATGATTTACGTTCGAATTTACTTGAAATGATGATCTTTGTAATGCCGGCTGAGATCTTCAGGAAAATGAAGCTTCCAAAAAGATACACAAGAAATAGCAATCGCTGCGAACACTTTCCAGTAGTACTATTTTTAACTGTCGTAAAGATGAGCACACATGGTATATTTTATACGGTTTACGATCAATGTATTTTTACAAAGTTCTTTTAGAATGAGCGTGAAGTAGGTCAGCCGAATATTTGGTTTTGTGAAATTTATAGAACAAAATATTCAAAACATCTCAAATATCAGAAACTGTGCATTACAATTATTTTGAATCTTAGAATATCTCTTTATAAACCATAAACATTCAATAATTTGAAGAAAGCACGCACATACATACGCATATACATACGATAAATAAATCTGAAGCTGCAGGACATAAAAGCGATTTTAATAGAATGTATTTCACTGTTAAAGATCAGTGCAGGTACTCAAAAACTTTTATTACTGCGTATTAAATTTGATATTTACGTATGAAGAGCTCGGAATTAATCGAGATTACTTTTACAAATGTATGTACATAACGTGAATTGCGTTTAAATAATGGGTCATCTGATGAGAGCGTCTCTTTGTCTAAAATTTAGGAAAAAAACTGTGTTTACCATTCTCTAGTGTGATTTCTATGCTGGCCTTGCAAAATCAAAGAAAGATTATCTATATTACAAAGAGATATGTGTTATTATATTACGAGAGAGAGTGTGAGTGCGAACGAGAGAGAGATAAAATATTACTGCTATAAATATATATTTTGTATTTAATATTAATCGCCCAAATCTATCTAACAAAACTGCGAATACTATTATTCTCTGACACTATGACACGAAAGTATATATTTCTTATGACTGGTGTAAGTATTCGCATAATATTTTTTTCTTTTCTATGCACAACTGTCAACTTGAAAATCAGTGGTAATGATGTTCGCCAATAAATAAAATAATTTAAACCAATTGTTTGTAATTATTACATGTATATAAAATACTTCTTAATATAGGATTAAATATATCTATTACTGATTTTCTATCAGTTATCGTTATCATATAAAAATAGATAAAATATTTTAGTAGAATATAAAACCGATAAATATAATTTTTGCCGATAAATTTAATTAAAATTTTGCAATCGTTTTTGATATTTTTGTTATGATAAAACATATTTAAATAATCAGAAAGTTATTTTTATACGGTTTTTTAATTAATTTTCCGTCATTTATTTATTTCAAGTCATATCAACCACTTAATCTATAGAGACAATATTTATAGTTTTTGAAGAAGATAGGTTGTATTTTTTTAAAATCTCAGTAGCTTTTGTATCTCCTTTTTGTCACTGATGCTTTTCTGCATACAATAATCGACGTCGCAATTCTTTCTTTCGGCTGAGAATGTGCTACAGAAGAAAATGAGGTGATCGATGGTTAATATGGTGTTATACAGTAACTATGTATGTAAGTATGTATATACATACATATTTTACAAATTCCATTTTATTGATATCGGAGTAAATATTATCATATATGTATTGCTTTAAATATATAACATCTGAAATTCGTATTAATTAATTAATTTCATATTAATTTTGCTAAAAAATTTTTTTTAATTAGTTATATTTTCAAAATCTCAAAATAATACATAGATATTTATTTTTCTTCTAATTATAAGTGAATACATGAAAATAAAAATTTTCTCTCCTAAGATAACTTAGTTTTAACAACAACAATAGTGGTATAATAAAAGTGATATTTTATATAAATGAATTAATCATTTCGTGAATAAAATGAATAAAATACTACAACATATTGCATGTCTTGAATAAAATTATTTAGGAATGCATTAATAGAATGAGTATTCTAGAATGAGCCTTTTTAAACGACATAATCGACTGATTTCATGTGGATACTAGCGCCACAAGTAACAAGCTCGTCCACAAAGTATGTTTATTATCGACAATGCGAAACAGACTGTAGTGGCGGAATGAAAATGGCTAATTGTCAGGTTCGTTGGTGTAGCAGGTGAGCGATCAATTATCGTTAATATCAGGACATTAGTCGCTTTGGGATGAACGGTGCGCAGTTTGTAGCGATCTGAACAGTCGAAATCAGTGAAAATTGTGTCGATTTTAGTGTTGTCGAGCGGCTTAATGGATTATCTGAAGAGGTGCGCGATCGAGATTACTGCTGAAAGGCTTGTTGGCTCCTTTTTTTTCTACAGTGATAACAAGTTTTCAGTTTGTTAGATATGAGCTAGCCGGTGATCGATACTTGTCTGGACTCGCTTGCGTACGAGAATCAATAACCTCGCAGTTGACAGGAAAAAAAGAAACGGATACGACGCGGTCTCAAAAGATTGAGACACATCAGCAAAACGTAGATTAATTTATTACGTCCATTCAGAAAACATACGTCTACCCGTTGTTTCTCCCGTATCAGTAACCGCGCGGAAAAAAGTGATGCATGAAAAGTCTCGATATTACCAGGCACGTGTCTGTATTGGAGTAAGAGCTACTCTGTGTGTATGTGTGCCAGGTGCACTGTTGCATCCCTCTGATGAGAGCCATGCACCGTTTAGACCATAGCCATAATGTCATCCCGAAGGCTACTTCTTAGTAATTCACAAAGGGTTCACTCTTCCGTGAAGTACAGCGCATGGATACTTTCCAGGCAATACCTAGCACGTACCTTGCTAGAGAAATATTTGTGGTAGATCCTCGATGAATCAAGAGTATGGCTTCTGGTGCATCTTCCTTGGATAGTGCTGGAAGTAGTGGTAAGTATAGTTTTTAGTTTTCTATGTTACATGTTAATATATGTTTGTATTAGTTGTCCACTCTTATAGGTACAGATTTAAATGGAAAGTTTGATCTGATAATTTCAATGCTATTAAAAAATGATTTATTTTAATTTTAAACTCTACAGCAAAAGAAACAATAATGGAAGCAACAATATTCTATCCATATCTAAATATGGAAAAAAGACAGTCTTATGTAAACATTCATATAATATAATATTTAATATATTTATATCATTTTACAAAAATTCATTGCCAGAAAGTAGTATCAAATTTTATTTTGGACAAATAATGTAATGTATAATTTAAATACATAGTTTTATAGTTCTTGAATAAATGGAGCATTGTAGTTGTAGGTGTGTGATACTTAAAGAGTATTTATAATTTCACCTTGCAAAAAACAGTGAATCATGATGCTTACATGCGTGACATAGAGTTTCTTTCCTGGTGAAAGCTAGCTAGACCGCTGATTATATTGTTCTACCAATTGTAACAACATAGTGTATACTTGTATAAATATAGTCATTTCACTTTTATATTTATAGTGGATCATATATTATACTTACAATTACTTACATTTTTATTCATTGTTTTTTTGCAGATGGAGCACTCAATATGGGTAAGATTAATATGTGAAGAAAGTACAAATTAATGTCAATCAAATTGTGTTGTGTAACAAATTATTTTGTATCAAGAGAATTTATCTAAAATGAGCAAATTATTCATTTACTGTAGTATTCAAGTTATATTACTATCTTTCTATGTATTCTGTTAAGATGTGTGTTTAATCCAAATTATACCTTTATGTGAAGCAAATTAAAATTATATCCTTATATACAATAAATTTTGACACAAAAGCATTTAATATAAGCTATTTTCAATTTAATGCACACTTTGTTGCACTGATATTACTTTTATATGTAGAAATACACAAATTATATTTAATTGCATTGTATCTATTGTTTTGCAATTTGCATTATTGGATATAACTTGGGTGTATGGCATGCAGAAAGAGATAGTGGAGGCTATGGCAGTGTTGGCAGTCCTGTTGGTGGGCCTGAATGTCGTAGTGATTATGATGGTTTGCAAGCTCAATGTGATCAAGCCATGCATCAGCTTCAGCTACTTAGGCATAAGCACTCCGATACTATAAGACGGTTTGTCTTGGTTTTGTTTAATGTGGTATTGCTTAATTGTTTGTGATATTGTGTTTGATGTTTTGTACAAAGCAAATATAATTTAAATAATTATACATTTATTTAATGAAGTACTTTAAAATGCAGGTGTGAACATACTATGAAGGAATTGGAATACTACAGGGGACAGCATATAGCAGTCATGAATCAATTAGAGGCAACGTCTCAAGAAAGTTCCGCACTGCGGGGCAAATATGGAGATTTAGTAAATGACAAGCAACGCCTAGATCGGGAAGTCCAAGCGTTGCAAAAGGAAGTGTCTGAATTAAGGTGTCAAAATCAAGAAGTTCTCGTTTCTGATGCTAGTAATAGTGACACTATGAATCAGCACTATCTATCTGCGCTTCGAAAATATGAAGCCGTTAAAGATGAGTACGATGCCCTTAGGAAACGGTACGATGATTTAATATCATCGCATTCATCGGCCGTTAATAAGGTATGTACAAAATATTAATTTACAAAATGTTGAAACATATATGCACATATTAAAATTTATTTGTAATGCAAATTTTATATATTCGGTTCAATATAGTTGGAATTATCTCAAGAAGAGGCTGCCAGGTTAAAAAAACAATATGATGAAATTGTTCAAGAACGTAATAGCGCAGTTCGTGAGCGTAATGGTTTAAAACAACAGTGTACTGCTGCCATTAGACAGTGGGATATTGCATTAAGGGAAAGAAATGAATATCGTGAAGCCTTAGCCAAAGTACAGCAACAACACGAAGAAGCAGTGAAGGAAATTAATCATGCAATGGTACTACGCATGAAAGCTAGTAAGGATATGAAACGATTAACAGAAGAAAGAAATGCTGCATTACAAGAATACAGTTTAATTATGGGCGAGCGCGATACAGTGCATAAAGAAATGGAAAAACTTGGTGATGATCTTACACAAGCATATACAAAAATCACACATTTAGAGAATCAGAATAAACAATTTATGGAAGAGGTAAATTTTCTTAAATTAGTCATTAAAAAACAATTAATTTGTTCATGTAAATAACTCAATGATAAATTTATTTTTATTAAATTTAATAATAATAATAATAATAATAATAATATGTATATATATATCTTTATTTATTACTTAACCATTTAAATGTGCTATAAAACATGATATCAATATCAGTATAATATAATTAGAAATTACTAAGTACAATAATTGGCTCATTATTACTTTCTTCTCATAGATTTTGTATTGGTTTTAGTTATTTATACACTGCACATTACTTGCTACTACGTGTACTATTTTTAAATTAATGTTCTGTATTTTAATATCTGTTTTCTTTATTTTTAGAAAAAAGCTTTATCCTATCAAATTGAAACTTTAAGAAGAGAAATTTCATCCGCTTTGCAAGATCGAGACGATGCTTTAAAACAATGTAACGAATTACGCCAAAAGTTTGGTGATTATTCTGAAGGCTCAAACAGGGACTATAAAAATCGTATGGAATTACACTCATATAATCGTGAACGAGATAATTCGAACAAAGAAGCTGAAAGAGAAAATAACACTACAGATTACACTAAACGAGATAAGGAACGTATGGATAACTTGGATCAAGCTAACTTGGAATTGGATAAACTTCGTAAATCTGTCGATAAATTGCAAACAGAACTTGAGGAAGCCCTCCAAGAAGCAGAAGTATCAAAACGAAGAAGAGATTGGGCTTTCAGTGAAAGGGATAAAATAGTTTTAGAAAGGGAAAGTATTAGAACTCTCTGCGATAGATTAAGAAAAGAGCGTGATCGTGCTGTTTCGGAACTAGCGGGTGCTTTACGTGATTCCGATGATATTAAAAAGCAACGGAACGAAGCATCGAAAGAATTAAAGGATCTCAAAGAAAAGATAGAATCTGGTGATCATGCGTTAAGAGCAAGTCAATTTGCACAAAGCTTAGCGCATGCACATGATTCGGCGATCGATACTGATGTTAGTGACTGGGAAATTCTTACTATTCACTTGGATCTTAGTCGAGTTTGCTTAGATTCTGATCGTGATTTGGGATTGACATTAGTCGGAGGTCGTGATAATCCATATTATCCAAACGATACAGGAATTTATGTTGCTCAAGTAACATCAGGAAGTGCTGTTGATGGTAAATTAAGAGTGAATGACTGCATTATGCGAGTAAACAATGTAGATTGTACATCTGTTTTTACGCGTGTAATTATGGAAACTTTACGTACCTGTTCGGTGGGATCAGCTACATTAACGATAAGAAGACGGCGTTTAACTAGAAGGTCATTAAGGACAACGCAATTGCCTGTTGGTTCAGTTCCTCATGGTATTTCTTTGGAGCTTGGAGTATATATTTCGAAGATTTCACCAGGTAGTTTATCTGCTAAAGATGGCAACCTCGCTGTTGGAGATAGAGTTTTAAATGTATGTCTTATACATATTTTGTATTGATTTTATTTATTTATTCATCTTGAATATTAATATAGTTCTTTTTTCCATAGATTAATAGTAAACCAATGGAAGGCATTAATTCCAGCCACGAAGCGATGGCAACTTTGAATGATACAAGTACGGATGTGTTAACTATTACGACCCTGAAAGGAATACCATTGCCTTCGGCAACTAGTTCTGAAACTATGACCATTGATGGTAGCTTTGGTACTGAGAAACAAAAAATGGTGAATAGTTGTTCTCAAACAGAACAAGAAAGAATATTGTTAAAGATTCCATCGGACGATTATGAAAGAAGACACGTTGCTTCGAACTTTGGTGATAGAAGTGTTTACAAAGTTTCAAAATCCGTTAGTGGTGAAAAACCAAGTGGAATTAGCAATGCTTGGGACAATATACGAGAGAAGATTGATATAGTACGAGGACGTAAACATAGCAAAGATCGGGAGGAGAAGAAGAAACGACACCGCAATTCGAGTCCAAATACTTTTGAGCAAGAGCAAGATGCAATAGCGGAATTAGATTCAGTAATAGAGAGCTACCACAAGAAAGCGAATAATGGAGTACTGAAACGAAGTAAGCGACGCGGAACCGAAAAAGTTGAGAAAAATGGAGGTACGTGGCCGAAAGCCAGAGGTGGACCTCTGATTCAAAATGGTACTGGTACTATTTTACATCCACGTAAGACAAAAGAAAGGTTGCCCTTAAGTGTACTCCTTAATCAACCACCAAAGTATGAAAGTTATAATTATAATCGTATTTCTAATCCTATACCCTTAACCAATTTTTCCAATATGAACAATCGGCATACGGTTTATAAACCTGTAGAAAAACCATTACCAAATTTCCTTAAAACTGGACCGTTATTTAGTCAGAAATCCTTTACTCCAGTGGTGCAGTTCAAAGATATCCCGATAGATAAGAAACCAGCAACCGAATTCGAGAACACGGAAAATAGACTCAGTTCTACGCTGACACCATCTGAAACTAGCATCGATTTTTCCGTGAAGTCTGGAAATACGGGAAAAGATGTAGAATATTTCTCGAAGAAAAGAACACAAAAGTATACTCCTAGCAACGAGAGTCAAGTAGACACACTACAGCATAATAGAGTGCAATCTCAACTTTATTCCGGGGCTGGATCATCAACTTCGTCGACTAGCGGCACGAGACAGCAGTTGACTGGTAATTTTTCATTTCCTCCCTATACGCATTCGCATCCGCATCCCCATCAACAAAATTCTTTACCTTCGAGATACCCTTCCCCGCCGTCTTTGCCGTCTGCACAGTCCGGGGAGTCAATAGGACTACCCGATGCACGATCTTATTGTTTCGAACCTTCATATAGCCCCGGACCGCAAACAGGATTCGGGCATTTGCACACACCCTCTGTAGATTTGCATTACCACAAATCTCGCGCTCCACCGATTGGCACTACATACGACGTACCAGCGTACACACATGGCTACGAAGGTGGAACTTTTCCAAGAAAAAAGGAAAATCAACGTTTTCGAATACCATCAAATCCTAGTGTGACTTCAAAAAGCAGCGTGGGTAAATTATCTACGGGCAGTATAGAAAGAACTTCAGAAAGAGGCAGTCCGATGCCAACATTCCACGTGGAAGTACTTAGTCCTGGTAGCGGTAGCGGAAATAGCTCTGGTGGAACTGTCAGAGGAAGTAGTGGCAATAAACGGTCCAGCATGCCGGACTATTGCTACTCTCAACCTAGGCCAGCACCTGGAGAACTTCGCAGAGTTCACATAGACAAGTCAGTCGAACCTTTAGGTATCCAGATTTCTTGCTTAGAGAGCGGCGGTGTATTCGTTTCCACCGTTAGCGAGCACAGCTTAGCATCTCAAGTCGGTCTTCAAATCGGTGACCAGTTGCTTGAAGTCTGTGGTATCAATATGAGGAGTGCTACTTATCAACTTGCTGCCAATGTGTTACGTCAGTGCGGTAATTCCATTACGATGCTGGTGCAGTACAGTCCAGACAGTGAGTACAGTGTTTTGTTAGAAAAAGTAGAATATCCCTATCACAAGCTGCACTTTATACAAATCTTCTTGCACCTTTCTTATTAAACGTGATCATTATTTATCATTATTGCATGGTTCTTATTTTGATATAACATCATCCTTATATGTCACTTCTTTTTGCTAGAATACAATGAGTTAGAAGAAGGCTCTGCTTCTTCGAGTTCATCAGAAGCTGGTGGTGCTGAAGGAGGTAGTCGTAGTGGATCACCCACTCCATGTAATAGCCCTGAAGCTCCTAGAAAAACAACTATTGAATCATTGGAGAGCTCAGAACCTGAACGTGACGCTTCTACTAGTTTAAGTACAATACGCGATACTTCCAATACCTTGACTATTATGCGCGAAACTTCAAATACTTTAGAACCACCTCGTACAATTCGAGAAAGAGATATCAGAAACTCTGCTTCATTGGAAGTACCAAGTACGCAACAGAGAGAACGAGAAATTAGAGCATCAGCATCTTTGGATATTAATATCAGAAAGCCGGAACTTCGTAGTTCAGCTACGTTAGATAATATGCGTAATTCCGCAACTCTTGATACATTACGTGGTACTGCTAATACTCTTACACGCGCACAGCTTAATGCAGCGACCACGTTGCAACGACAAAATGCAACTGTAAGAAGTCCGACACAAGAAGAACAAAATCGTAAAAGCCCACCACCAAGTGAACCGAGGTATCTTTTTATCGAAACAAGGAAATGTTCGAATTTAGGTATTTCCCTTGTTGGTGGTAATGGTGTCGGAATATTCGTACACTCGGTACAACCAGGTTGCCTCGCGGAAGATGCAGGATTACGTCCCGGTGACCGTATCCTGGAATATAATGGTGTTGATCTCAGACAAGCAACCGCAGAACAAGCTGCTTTAGAATTGGCTAGACCAGCAGATAAAGTAACTCTGATTGCTCAATATGTACCTGAAAGGTATAACGAAGTAAAGGATAAACCTGGAGACAGTTTTTATGTGAAGGCAATGTTCGATCGAGTAGGCGAAGTTGGAGATAGCCTACAACTTAGGTTTAGTAAAGATGATATTTTATACGTCGATAATACAATGTTTAATGGTACTCCGGGTCATTGGAGAGCTTGGATAGTTGATCAAGCTGGAAGAAGACAAACCTGTGGTATAATTCCGAGCAAATTCAAGTATGTTGGGTAAATCAAATATTGAATGAATCTCTTTTAAGATTATGTTTTATATTTCTATTATATCTCATATGTATCCATAATATCGTTAGGGTTGAAGAAGAACTGCTTTTACGACGTTCATTAGGCGATTTAGAAACAGATACTACTAGAAGAGGTAGCACAAGCGCAAGAAGAAGCTTTTTTCGTCGAAAGAAACATCAACGTTCTTCTAGTAGGGATAGTAAAGAATTATCACATCTTACGGGAGTAAATTTGGGTTGGTATAGTGATAGTGGAACACTAAATGAAGAAACTCTTCCAGCAAGTTATCAACGTGTTGAAAGATTGGATTGTAAATATTTGTTACATCAAATATTTATTTAATACGCAGTTATTACTACTTATCATTAACCATTATTCAATTTATCCTATCGAAATATTAAATTCGTTTTTATACTTTTATTTTTATGCAGATCCAGCTTTAAGACCTGTCTTGATCATTGGACCGTTAAGCGAGTGTGTAGTGACAAAACTATTACAAGAATTTCCAGGAGAGTTCACTAGGTGTCTCGCAGAAGCTATGCACTGTTCTCAAGCGACGCTCGAACAAGGTTTGCGCGATTCGCTTTATGTGGACTATAGAAAAAAAGGAAGCTATTTCGAGTGTACCACAGTACAAGCTGTCAAGGACATCTGTGAGAAGGTATCTTTTTTTATCCAATGCCTATATAATATTGATAACGTTATTTATAGTAAGCGTATAAACACTAGGTTAAACACCTAAAAGTAGATCATTTAAAATTTATATAATTCTGCGAATTTATTTTTATTTCTTTTTTACCTTTTATTAAAACTTTGTTGATACATATTTATTTATAGAATACTCATTGCATATTGGATGTATCAATTGCGTCGATCGAGCGACTTCATCGACATCAGATCTATCCTATAGTTTTGTTGATTAAATTTAAAAGTACCAAACAAATAAAGGAAGTCAAAGATTCCAGATACCCAAGCGATAAAGTTAGTGCGAAAGCGGCCAAGGAGATGTATGAACAAGCATTAAAATTGGAAGCTGAGTATAAACATTATATTTCTGGTAAGAATATCTATAAAATAAAAATGCAATTTTATGTCTTACTGTGAATTTGTTGCATTGTTGTTGATACGACTTTCACGCATTTCAGCTGTAATTCCAGCTGGAGTAAATGTCGCGTACATATGTACTCAAGTAAAAGCTGCAGTAGATGAAGAACAAAGCAAAGCGCTGTGGGTTCCTAGAGGACCTCCCTGACATTTAAGGGGGGGTCCCCACAAACCACAGTGGAAATCAATCTAAATTCCACCAGGGGGCCCTTACGTCGTACGATTGTAAAATTGTTACAATTTTTTTTATTTATGGTCTCTTATTTGTCACGACAGTATGCAGGAATTTCAATTTTTCTTTTCATGGTTCCATTACTACGATCTTTTTAATTATTTTTATTTATTTCCTTATTGTAATGCAATTATGCAAAGTTTTTAATATTTTTTTTGTCTTTCTTCCTTTTTTCATTTATTTTTTACTTTGAAGTCTGATACAAATTATACAATTTATTTTAATAAGCTTTGTCATAAGTATTTTAATAAGTATTTCACTATTTCAGCAAATATTTGATGCTATTTAAACAACACTGACATTTCCTATAAAATATTACGAGATAAACAAGACTTCATATAAAACTCTTAATATTTAAACATATCATGCAGTCAACATTCATATTAAAAAAGAAGAGAAACAAACAGTACGTTTTATACGAATTCTATCTTATATTTTCAACTTTAATTTCCCTGATTTTTACTTTCCTCATGAAAATGACACTATTGATGTATTACATTTCAATATTTCACTTTTATGGAAAAAAAATCAGCATAGTATAGTTTCAACATTTAATTTCCCTTAAATCAACAGACATGTGCAAGAATTATTCTTCATGCTTCATAAAAGTTGAAAACTTTGCTTGCTGCTTCGAACCTCGATCGATCATAATTTCCCAATAAGGTATGCAACAATGTGAAAATTATCTATTGCAATTGGCGTGAGACCATAAATGAATTAATGTAGCAAGTAAAAATATTCATCGTATTGTGGCCCATAAAACATTTGGTGGATAAATGTAAAGTTCATTAGTTAGTGAATAAGTCTCAGCCATTCAGTTCTTGGCTGATGTTATTAACCCCTCAGATCACTTCGTTGTACAGAATAATTTTGCGTGATTAGTATTATTGTACAGAGGACGTTATAAATTAAAGGAGGTTACTTATTTGTATATAATTTACTTATGAAACTTATGGATTATATGTTTATTAATTTTTAGTTTAAATGAATCCTTTAATTGTATGTTTAAATTTAAGTGATACTTTAGTCATTGTTTCATAAAACTGTTTATAATCCATTTGTTGCGTAGCAATTGGTTTGAGGGGTTAAAATTTTAATGTTGTAGGTCGAGGAATTAAAAAATGTAAAGAAATTGAATACGGAATTGACAAAAAATGGATTGTTTTTGCCATTTTTTAAATTTGTAAATATCTGAAATGATAATAAGCAGTAGATATCCGCAACACAGAGAAACTCAATATAAAGCGCTCGTAACGAAACGTATGATGGAGTATGCTACTGCTTTTTTACTTCTGTAGTTCGAATTATTTTACGAATTTATACTGTAATGTTTTTAAATCGAGTTTAAGACGCTTTGTAAGGTGCAGTCATATTTTTGAACACATTTAAAATGCGAGTACGTATCATTATGTATCTACATTCAGAATTCAATACATATTTCTTATTGCATTTTTAAATATAAGGACGACATACATTTTTTAAATAATTTTTACTGTTATTATCTTAAAAATTATATTTAAATTGCCCCATTTCTTGCTTTCTTCTTAAACATTTTGATAAATATAGCGGGATTTTTTATATTGTTTTCAATATCTGGATGTAGATACAAGTTTCGTATATACATATTATCAGAAAAAATTAAGAGTACATTAAATGAAATTGCTAAAAGAAATAGCTATCGTAAAAGTCTAGTAACGATGCTTCGATACTTAAATACATAATCTTTTTTTTTTTGTTCGAAATGAAGCCTTTCTAATTTCAAAAGAGGCTTACGTTCTTTAATGATATCGATGAATATCGAATATCAAGTTTAATAACAATTTGTACGTACAGAAAGAATCCAGTAAGAGTGGAAGACAAACAAATGAAGTTAAACATTGCTTTTTGTAAAACAGAAATTTAGTTTTCTAACAAAGACAATATTTAGGCGTAAGTTATCAAAGTGAGACCAAAAATTAAAAGAATATTATGCTAATTCATAAGGATTACAATTAAATTTATTCGTATCGTTAGCGTCGATATGCTTAATGCGGAAGTGTAGATATATACTTTTTGATACGTTGCGAAATCATCGGTACGAATTTCGTAATAAAAAAGGCTCAAAAAGAAAGAAAAAGGGAAAAAATTATGAATTATAAAAAGTGCCGTACACACTTGGCAGCTTATAATAACAAGGAATTATTGTATTTCGCACCCAAGGTAAATACTCTTTAAAAGGCTATCGTGGACAATCTAGGCGTTAAAATTAGGAATTTACTAGCGAACTAATATAACAAAATATTTTCGGGAAAGAATATTTAATTCTTATTCTTTTAATAAGTAGAGAGGATATGATAATATATGTGTGTGTACGTTTATATATTGCATATATTTGTACACACATATGAATCTTGAACGTTATACATGTGTGGGGTGAAGTAAATTATTTAAATCGACAATTTTATTTATATTTTATATGCTGATATTACAAACGTACAATACTTATGAGAGTAATACATTATATTTTTTTTTATAACGATTTTATTTTTCCTAATTTATTTTGGCATTGTTCGAATTGAAAAATACAACAAATCTGTTTACTTTTTGTAAGAATGGCAGTAATTTTCTTTTCACTATTGAATTGACGAAAGCACGATTGAGATACTTAATTCTAAAAAGAAAATAGCAAAATATTAATGTATAGATATTTTTTTTAATATATATATAGTATCTACGACAAATGTAGTGCAAAATATAACATAAGACTCAGTATGTTATGAAAACAGCACGCGTCGTTGTTTAATTTATATTAAAAATAAAACTACAATGGATATTAACTCTAAAAAAATATCCAAATCATAAGTCGCGCCTTGAGTAATATATTTTTTAATTAAAATTAGGTATAATGTAACTGAAGAGTAAACCGTAACTTTATAAAATTTTGTTAATTATTGCAATTGTGCCGTATTGAATAATCTTTTAAATGGAACGAAACAATAAAACTCTCACCTTACATAAGAATCTTGTATAACGGGCAAGATTCGTTTGTGGAGAGTTAAAAGGTTTGTTTTCTCCCATAGCTTGATACATCTACAACTATCCTATTTTAAAAAACAGAAACTATCGATATTTAAATTAAACATAATTTCTGTGCGGTGCAAGAGGAAAAATTAAGATAGGTCGAGGGCGAAGTGAAATGCCAAAAATAACAAAAAGAGAGAGAAAAAAAGAAAACAGTATCGAAGGAGGAGGGAGAAAAGATTAATTTTGTATTATGATTATTCTCAATCACAGCACTGTG
This sequence comes from Bombus vancouverensis nearcticus, assembly GCF_051014615.1. Lineage (NCBI taxonomy): Eukaryota > Metazoa > Arthropoda > Insecta > Hymenoptera > Apidae > Bombus > Bombus vancouverensis. The sequence goes on along the minus strand of NC_134913.1, from coordinate 7,976,766 downwards.
ATACATATAACATTACAGCTTTGATAACATATCAATTTCACAATCCTTCTACATTACTATTACAAATATACATACATATTTTGGGCAATACTTACATATACATAAATGTTATATATATTTAACTAAGCACTTTTACTATTTTTCATAAGCACGTGATTCTGAACCATTCAATACCCACATACATAGCACTAATGCGCGCAAATACATCCTTAATAAACGAAGGATGTATGATGTACACTTTTTTCGATAGAATTTCGAGTGGATTGAATTTGAATGAAAAATTCCAGATATTTTCCATATATTATCTAAAAATGTATAAGGATAAAACTTATAAAAGTATGTTTTTCATGAAAAATTTAAATTTATTACTTTTTAACGGACTAAAATGAAAGTATAATGCAATTATATCTTTTTATTTATCTCAGATTACAAATTACTTATTTCTAATGATCATTGAACTTTTATTCATTTGTTATTATTTATTGTTACTATTCATTTATTCATTTGTTGTTTAATGTATTTTTAAAAGAGTGTAATTGAATTTGTCTAATGAAGGAAATAAATCAAATATGTTTGCAAGTATTATTCACTCGAAATGTTTCTAAAAATATTTGAGACGTAATTGACACACGTGCTGAGTGGTGCACTAACAAACAATTAAATGTACGATAATAGAAGCATTAATTACTGGCAATCATTGAAGCGTTTATGGTGATATATTACTTAGACAAGAAGCAAAGCCTGACGATTGGGTTTGAAAAATGCGCGATATAGATCGATGATTTATGATTCTAATAGCGATTTGTTCAAACGACAATCGCGACTAGTCTTCAATAGTATTCTATTTTCTATAACGAATTTCTCCTCGCAGTATAACTTGTATTTCCAGCTGAAATTTTATCGTCTTAATATCATTGTGTCCGATATTATATTCGCTATTTCCCCATAGGTTTCCTATTCTATTTGTATCGCACTATTTGTTTAACCAATAACGATGTACGTAACAATTACACTGCGCATCATCACTGAAAAGAGTTTATTCTAAACTTAACTAAAAGCACGTTTGACTTTATGTTTTATTTCTTTCGTTTCTCTGATTTTATTTTGTTTCAAATATTTTCTATTAAACTCGGAGTTAACAAATTTAGATGTTTTGTTATATAAAAGTTCCTAAAAATGAAAAACTCTAATTATATTTTTTTTTAATTAAAAATTTCAATTTCAATTAAATTTCAATTTTAACTCAGATTCAATTAAAAATGTTACTTTTGAAACGCGAAATGCTGAAATATAGAGAAACGACTTACTATAATAGGAAGTATTGTCATTGTTTGCTTTTGTCTTCCAAATTTCCACAATTGTAAATCGTTATCACCCAATCAATATGGTTATATAAATTTGATGAATATCAAAAAACAAATTACTTATCTTAAATTTGTAATTTATGAGAACATATGAGTCTACTATATTAACGATTCTAATTAAACTTCTATCATATCTGTATATTTTTCAAGTATTCTACGAGTCTTTTATCTTGTAACAAAAGTGATTATAGCTATCAAAACAAATATCAAAATTTTTAATGGATTTAAATTTATTGTCTAATCAAATACACTTAATTTGTCTGTAGCCTTTCCTCTTAATCAGCATATTTTTTAGAACAATAAAATTCTTATACTTATTGAAAAATTAGCGAATAGAGCTCGCGAATGTATAATGTAATAATATCAACTTGGTGCTGTTTATTCTTACACATTTCTTACATTAGTTTTTATACACATATATTAAGAATATTCTCTTATCAGTCAATGCGATCGTAAGCACTTGTGCATATCCTGGAACTATGATATTGGATGGTTTGAAATTTTTATATCTGTATGTGTATACACATCTTTTGTTAACATACGTATGTATTTTGATTCTTATTGAGATAATGAAGATTATTACGATTTCGGTAAATTCGAAGAAAATCTAAAGAGAATTCATTGATGAACAACAGAAAAGTTTGTTAATTGGGCATGCAAAGTGTCTTATTCGTCTCTCCTCATCGGTAGAACCGTCTTTGAATCAGAGTATTACCTCATCAGTAGTAAAATTTATTCTTCTTTTGACTAAGGAAACGTATAATATGTATAAATACAAATGTAACAATGTTGCGAGCGTAGATAAATTAGATTTGAGTATTTTTCAGTGAAGAGTATTTATCGATAATAACACTTAATTTTTATATTTAACTCTTTGATTGTGTACAGATAAAGTTTTTGTAAATTTTGAAATACTTATAGATTATATTATTATATTTTTCACGGTATAAATTTTTGATCTTTTCCATTGTTTGAAAACGTTTTTGAAGAAATGACTTTTCAAGAGGAAAACAGTGAAATGTTCAGCGATCAGAGAGTTAAGAAAAACTAAACAAACAATACTGACTCTTAAAATGCACTACTTATGGCTGTTAAAAAGAAATGCGTTAATCGATTACAAAATGAATGACTACATAATATCAGGATGCAAGAAATTCAGACTAAATCAAATTTTATAAAAGTTAGATTACAGAATGACGTTTCTAGTTTTTTGATAATCACATTTCTACGTTTTTACACACACAGAGTGCATTATTGAAATGGAATTGTATACATAGTTACTAAGTGCAGATAAACCTAGACTGATTTATAAAATAATCAATCATCAAATTTGTGTCTATTTTGTCGGTGATAGAATTATGAGACATTGATCAATTTACCAATTTGAATAACTAAAAGAAGAAAACGTTGTGCTTCATAGGTTGTTGAAGTCTCCATTTACAAGCAAAAATCGGAATATATGGTTGTATCGTTTGTTTATAAACGCATTCACTGCCAAATATTTATTTAACTTTTGTTTCTTTATACTGCTAATGCATAGAGAAGGTTAAATATTTGCAATGCAATAAAAATATACGTATGAAACGTGTTATGGAGAAAAGATAGATAAATAACTTGCATCGTGGTGGGAAAATCGTCTTGTAAAAACTTATTGTTCATAAACGGATGTTTGAGTTAAGAAGAAACTCAAGAGATTCGATTGTAAATGATTTTTTGTTAAATAATATTATATTAATACAATATTATTGAAATAATGTTAAATAATATTATTTAGTAATATTATAGTGATATAATATTATGTTTTATAAATGTATTGTATATACATATGTAGCATATTTGTGCGTAATGTATCATGGATTGTATAAAGAGAAAGTTTTCGTATTACTTTAAGTGAGCTTTAAGGATCATTTTAATTTTGATTGGTAACGCAGTTTTCCATATGCTTCCATAAAGAAAATACCGAAATCTTATTTACTCACACGAAACTCCGCACGACAAGTGCCCTTATTAAGTTATTACATCTTCAACTATTTATTATTTATAGTTAAATTCTTACATAGTCAGTAATAAACTTGTCTGTTTATTTTCAGAGTACGTGTTTTCTTGTTATCTCAGTAATTATCCAGCATGTTTAAATCGTTTTGTTTATTGCACGTAAAATACAAAGATTTTATATATTTTTACATTTTATATTTCTATTGAATTTTATATTATTTACTCATACTTATATCGTATAGATGGAGAATGGTTAACAAACTAAATGAAAGGAGGAAGAGATATTTTATTGAGAGTATTTATCAATCACTCAAAATATTTCTCGCATTTTAATTCTAATCACGAAGGTTGTAATCAAGACGTCCAATACTTACACTACTGATAAACTAATACAACGTAATGTACATTTGTATAAATCCTTCAAGTATTCGTCATTCGATCTTTCCCACCAATGTGCTTTGTATGCGTAAGCTTTAACAGTGAATGCGTGCACAATTATTAATATAATATTTTTATCGCGCTTGATAACTAACAGTGTAATACAATTATGCGATTGTAGCATCTTTTTTCTCTCTTTTTCTCTTTTTCTCTTTTTTTTTTTTTTTGTTATCAGGATCGAACGGATAGGATATTTCAGAATCTGTGATCAATATATATCGACACGTATAAGCAGCATGAAATTTGCGATTATACTAAGATGCAAATATTTTTTATACGAATTGGTGTATATGCTCAGACGGTAGCCGATCGTATTTAATGTACCGAGAGACGAAATTAGTGGTAGAACTTAGTACATGGTTCGACAAATTTTCCGAATATCAAAACGTTCTATGACAGTAAATCGCAAGATTTTTATGCAATATTTATTGGAACGGTTGTTCGTTGTTATTGGAGCTAATTATTCGTTCGAATACGAAGTGAATATTATACATAAGAATGGAACGTGATTAATTTTATTTCTCTATTTCTTATAGTCAACTTTAAATTTCTTGAAAAATTGTTGGCATCACATATTACGTACAATACGAAAACGTAACATAATCTTATAAAAAGTGCGATTCTGTAATGAGGAAACAATTCAACATTTTCGGAGATTTTATACGTTTACGTTATCATCTGGCAACACATCCGATATGTTGTCGTATCATCTTATACCAATTTCACAAATAGATGATACATTGATTTTACGTGTTGAAAAGAATCCGATTTACAGCGCGAGTTTTGCTTGAATTTTATTTAAAATTCAAGCTGCAGCTCAATATTTATAGCTGATACAACTACTAAGTACATGCTTCAAATGTCCAATTTTACACCGTTCCCTTGAAAGAAAATAAGTCTTCCTGTGTCTATTCCTGCCACGCGTTGACTGCCCTGGAAATATTTTTTACCAAACCTTCACGATTTTTCATCACATTTGTATGCTAATGTATACGATTATAACTGCAACATTACTTTCATGGTTAGTGAAAATTATTTTTAAAATCTTTTATTAACCGTAACAACTAAGTACCATATTGATGCCAGTTAGTATTATCTGATTGTACCTAATAACGAAAAAAGAAATATCGCAATTATCAAATACGATAAAAGTTACAATAAAAATCACATGGTATGAATAAAACTGTCAATTCCTTAAGATCAGAACAATTTGTGTGGTAAAGTTTCGTACAGTGTATGAAACCGAATTATAATAAATTAAATTTTATTAAAAGATTTCGAATATACAATATGGATTCGTAGGCCTTTGGAAATCTAAACGATTAAGAAATTTGAAAAAAAGAAACAATTAAACACTACTTAATAGAATTCGAGTTTTGCAGAAACTCAATGAGAAAACAAAACGAGCTCCAATTTGATCTTAAAGATATGAATTCATGAATAACGACAGAAAGTTTTCTTATAGGCTTGCATACGGTAATAATAATAGACATCGTAATTTGAATTGTTCTCTTTTAAACGACAACAAAGTATCAAAATTAACAATAAACACAAGACTACAGTATATTGAGAAAGAAAATTCTTAAACAATCTACTATGTAATTCGTAATCTATTTATAATTACTAGCAGAATAATGAACATGGAACATGTTTTCTTTGTTTTTCATGCGACTAATTTATCGATCACTGTAGGATTCCTTGGTTACGATAACAATATATAAAAAACTGTATTGTATCATTCAATTTCCTTCGTTTCTTTTGCAATGGTTTTGATACCAAATGTTATAGCCCGTAATTTATAAATACGTATACTTCTATTTATATAAGCATCTCTTTATATACATATAAATACATATATTGAATATATGTGTGTGTATATATATATGCGTTATATGATATGTACATACATATATTTGCAATGCGACGATACACGGACCGTCGGCGATCTTTGTAATATTATAATATATATGTATATGTGACACTCTGATTAATATGTATAATATAAGGGATGTATCGGTATTGCTGTGAGACTGTTCCAGCAACACACGAACGCCCCTATAATAAATATTAACGTATCGACGTTCGTTATTCTTTGTAAGCCTTCTTTCTTGTAAAACGTACAAGTTGTCTTATGTAGGAGAGCAAGGAAATAAAGTCGATTGTAACGAAAGCTTCTTTCATCAATTCTCTTTTATTCAAGTAAGAAATTAATAGAGAGTGATTGTTTTACATATATCATTATTATTAACGCATGTACGTTATATACATATGTTTTATATAACACCCGTACGTCACTGATATCACGTTTCATCGGAAGTTTGCTTTTTTGGGGTACTTATCTTTAATATTTTATTTTTTCTGCTTTATCTCTAGAGAAATCAAATTTTTATTTCTTCTTGAAGAAATTTTTATGGATGATTCTTGTTTCGTATGGAAATAATTTTGAATAGCTTTTCTGCCAATATTCAAAATTCTCTTCCGACCTATAACATGCGATCGATTATAAAAATATTCAAACTTATGTTCAATTTTTACTGATAAGCTTTATAGTTTAGATAAATACGTAAGCGTAATAAACACTAAAGAGGAATTAAAAAATTGTTTGGCAAAAGAATGACAGAAAATTAACATTCGTTATTTACATAAAATAATTTGTGATATACCAAACTGTTTAAAACGTAAGGAATATATAACCCAATAAATGTTAAAATTTTGTTTAAAAAACCTATTGCAATTTTATGATTCGAATTTTTAGTGCTCAAATATTTTCATAATAAAAAAATTCAGAATTTTTAATTTTAAATTATTTAAAAAAACCGGTGTAATTTTATTTTGCAAGATATAATTTATAATTTATCTTATTTAGTCGCATTGAAATATTTTTATTCTTTTCATTTGTTAGTAATTTGTTTTACGAGAAGAATGTTTATCTTATAGGTATATACGTATAGTATTGTGTTTGATTAATTAATTTATTATTATAATTGTATCTGTCTTTTGTAGCACTTTTCTGAAGCAATTAGTATGATACGTGATGTTATTTTTATTCGTGCATGTAAATATTGTGTTGAACAGCAATGTTTTTTAAACTCGAGGTCTTGAGGTTCTTAATAGGTCATATAATCGATATTATTGATTGTGATAAGAATACTATAAAATAAAATAAGGTTGTTAATTTAAGATAATAAGTTTACAGAATGTAAATAGAATGTAAACTTGTAATAATTTCTGAACTACTCATGATAGTAGTCTGAACTACTATAGTGTAGTAATAGACTTATGATCCTTCTTTTATAGAGCATGAAAATTACATCGAACGTAACAGTTTTATTTTTAACAAGTGAAGTTTCTGAACCAGCTAAAAGTGTAGCCAAACTGTTCGATTTAGTTTGTATATCGTAAACAAATTATGTGAACGAATAAATCTAAAAGCCTAATTATAGTATAAATCAAATTATCAGTAAATATTGTCAATTATAATCATTTGTGTAGAAACTATTTCTACGAGTTATAATACAAAGAAACTTCAATGTAATTAAAGACAATTTCAGAACAGTGATGTGACATATAATAAAATTTAATGATATTATACAAATCGATCATAATATTAATGCTCTGAGAACTTGTCTATTGTTTGAACTTCTACAGAAGTGTCTTCTGATTCACAAGGTATTGCTTTGTATTTTATGAACTATTTCAATTACTATTTTACATATACATATATTTATATACATGTATATGAAATTTAACAAAATTTTATTGTATTTGAAATTTTCTTATTATCTATAACATTATAATCAAAATATTTCAAAGCTTTTGTGTGAAATTACGTAAGGGCCTTATACGTACACAAAAGAGTAGGTAGGTACTGCTTATCATTAATATCAATAAAAACTGACAGTGGCTGAAGGTAAGTTAGAAAATACTTTCATCGATAACGGTTATCAGTAACAAAAAAAGAATTCCACCATCGATAATGATGATTGGGGATCAAAACGACAGAGGAAGTACAGAACCAAAACAAATTTCGTCATCGATAATGATTATTGATAATCAAACAGAAGTCTTTCATCGATAATGGTTGCTAGTAACCAAAAATATTTGATCATTTATAATGGTTATTCGTAATCAGAACATTTAAAAACTAATATTTTTTAATCATTTAACTTTTTAAGAGTTTCTTTAAGATTTAGTGATCACTTTCTTTCATTTAAATAAAAATTATCCTTTTGTTAATAACTTCTTTCATGCAAATTTTAGAAACTACTGTTATCGTTAGTCTTGATTTGCTTTTACTCCATTGGGAAAATTCTAATTTTCGATTGTTACTTATACAAGAAATTGTAATTGTATGCTGAATTAAATTGCTCATACTATAATGTATTTATTCTTTATTGTAAATTAACATCGATACATATATAATCAGGTCGACCCAGATTTCTTACGATGGTTACAAAATCAACGAATGAAAAGCTTTTTACATTAATCTTTTGGCATAAAACATGTAATTACTTGCTAAATAAATAGTTACATTCTTAACTGGATGTTAACAATTACGGGTAACAATGTTATATGATTTAGTATTACAAAACTTTTGCATTTCAAAGCTCCATTACCATTGTCTGCTACATGTTACGAATGTATATAATCTAAGATCAGGTATGTAATATCTAGTACTCAAAATTAATTAACGACAAACGCAACGAAAACATGGCTTATATAGCTTTATTCACGAGCCTTATCTTTTTATAGTATCTTGCAACAAATTATCTAACAAACATCTTAAACAAGCCTTAAAGTCGCTATAATATAGGTATTAAAACCGATACAATTATAATAACGAATAAATTAATTAAATACGATATTATGTATACATATTAGATAAATGTGTTTATGTGTATTTGCTTGTATCTCGAAGTGCTTTTATGTAATTAATTATCTTTTCTCATTGGGACGAAAATGCTATAAACGATACTATGAAGAAAAAACATTATACTGAACATATACAATTTTAATAAAAGAATTGCTACAGAATCAACTGAATGAAAAACTAATTCATAGAATAATAAAACATTTCACTTAATGATAATCTGATTTCGTCCACTTTTTGTAATATTGAAACATAAAGTATTATAATACTTATCAATGTATTATTCGTGTTATGCTAATTTGTATTTCACTTATTATTCTTTAATTATTTTTACCATAAATAATTTTGATATTTTAACCAGGATGTTACATATTAGCGTTTAGAGCGTTGTTTAACTATGGCAATATGAATTTAATTTGAACAACATATGTGTGTTTTAATCCACGTTATTTGTTACTTTACTTACGTAAAAATGTTTTGAAAATTTGTGCATTTTAACATAGTATTTTAGATGGCCGACAGTTTTCAGTAGCATTACATTAATTTTCAAAGTTTTCGAAACATTACAAGAATTTTAAGATCACATTACAATCTATAAATGATGAAGCATTAACATAAATTTTGATTCTTACTTATGATAGCAATCATTGTTGTATGTATATTTTATAAAATAAGATATGGAAAGAGGTGTTTTATAAATCATCGGTAAAGAAATTTTTCTTAAATATTCGTGTTCGATCTGAAAGTACTTTTTAAAATGATTAAGTAATGATAAAATTAACGGTAACAAGTAATAGATATATAGTTTCTAAATATTGATTAATAATAATAATACATGCATATCTTGCAAAACCTTTAAAGGTATTTTTTTCGTTACTTCTGAAGAATAATGTTCAGTAAAACGTTGATAGAAAGAATCTACTAATTTCTTTCCAAGTTGTATATACATGTTATTGTAAGAAATATAAATACAATTGAACTTTCGTGTCGCGTATAAGAAGAATCTTTAAAAACATAATATTACCAATTTAATAGAAACCTAATATAAATATTGTATTTTCTTAAGACGTTTAAAAGAAAATTTAGTTTCAAGTGTATAATACCAAGACAAATATTTTTTTCACCTTCAGACGTTTCATTGTATATATATCGTATCTTCTTATAAGTTATCGTTGCTTAAGCGAGTTTTAGTGACTTTTACGTGTAAATATCTATAGAAACATAATGTAATACATCTATCAATCGTGTCAATTGGTATTCACGACAATTGAGTTTTATTGTAAAACAATTAAAAGGAATGATAGTCTATATTGTGTTGATAATGTTTTTTTTCGTGGATTATACTTTTTCATTTCAATCGTTTATATTTACATTAAACTACATATATTTCAAGTAACGTAACATTAAATGGCTATGGCAAATGAATTGTATGGGAGAAAATTTCTTCCTTGTGATAAATAACAATAACGAAGACTAAATTTCTTGACTAGCCTGGAGCCATTAAATTTTCGTAAATTTTCAAACCACACACATTAATGCATATTCTTTCAAATTTTACGGCAGTATGTTTCTTATTACATGAAATAACAATAACAGTGTAAATCATACTAAGACGAAAAAGAACGAAATTCTTCATGCAAAGAGAACATATGTACTGTTTTGTACTGTTTCGTTTTTACGAAAAAATATTTTGAAAATTTACTTGATACACATACGATTCGACGTAATTTAATTTAACCCTTCGTACTGCAAAAATTTTTATGATATAATCGACTAGAAAGCCCAGTACTTCTATAACAAAGCTTTTTGGAGTCAAGGAGTAATATTTTCATATTAATATTCGTTGTAGCTGCAGTTACTCATCTTTTTATTAAAACTTTATTTCTTTCTGCATGAAAGATTATCTCCCTCTTAATCGCATTAACAAATTATGTCATCCTATCATTCTATGCGTCCCAGCATTATCCTATGTGTTGAAATACTTCATCATAATGATGGTATGAAATTTGATAATGGAATTATTTACAAAATGTTCAATATTCATATTAAACTAGTGATGGAAATAGTGAAAAGTTCTTTCCTAATATTTAATAGGCCGCCGTTTTTACTTAAATTGCTTTAACCCTTTTACGATGTAATAAAATAACGAAGCATTCGGAACAAGTGACTTAGAAAGTAATTATCTTTTTTGTTGTCAAGGTCTTTTAAGATTTGTGACGTCATATATTTTACTTTTTTTTTTAGTAAATAAATTTTGATAATTCCTTTATATATAACAGTATTATAAATAGAAGAAGTAAAATTTGCTACATTCTCTTTGACATGTATCAAAGAGAGTGACAGGCTGTATTTTACACCAAGAATGGATTACATCGACGAAACAAAATTTGTTTCTTTGAATATATCTAACGAGTTTGCGGCGGTCGTACCTTAATTCGTTGTTTCTGCGTGCGAGGCGAACGCGATGTTACGCGAAATTCAAGAGGTAAGTCGTAGCAGCGACAAACACAGCAACTGGGGAACTTAAACCAATCGCTGAAGATACCACGACATTCGTTGTTCGGATCGTAAGCTAACAACCGATGAAGTCTGTATTGTTGTTCGCATCTGCATCCATCTCGACAGTACATCTGCTTGTTTTCGTGTCTTTAAACAAACAAAATGATAGTCAATAATCCCATATAATCCCAATAAGCTACTGAAGATGAGAATCTTAAAGCGGTACATATCTTATTTGAAGCATTTTCTTCAAGGTTTTTGTAAGAGATCTATGGAGTTTATTTTATCGGCATTTTGAAAAAAATATATGAAGGAATAATAACGTTTACTGTCTTCTTTTACAAGTGTTTTAAGAACTAATTAAAACTGAAAAACTGAAAAATATTTGTTGAAATACATGTATAAGTGTATTGATCCACTTAAAGGAATGAAATGCATATCAATATAAATAAATTGGACAGCTTTGATTTCAAAACAGTTCTCTTTCAAAGCGACACGATATGATAATAAACTAACAGATGGAAATATATATTATAATTACTAGACCACGGATTCTTATGCATTTATGGGAAATTTAAAAATGCACATAATACGTAAAAATATATAAAATATACAAAGTTTTACACTTATCTATTGTAATAGTTGATAGATAAACCAAACTGTTTAAGTTCTATTTCTTTATATGTTTTTATAAAAATATGAATTTGCATAAATATCCACAATTCCATAATTACTTATTTTTCATGACATTTTTAGAAAAACTGTTTAAAAGTGTTACAGTGTTGATATTGTATAATATTGTTGATGTAATGTGTAATACTATAATATCAACAAGTATTTAATTAGTGTTATCTTATACTAACAAATATTTCAAATATTTTACAAAAGCATGAATTAGAATGTACAATTTGAAGTGATAGAGCAGTTAAGATATTATAATACTCACGTGCATTTTTCCCAGTGAACGTATTGCTCGAACGGATAGAGATTCAAAAGTGCCAATACCTCGCCCCTGGTATTATTCGCCCAAAATGGCGCAACCACTTCCTCTTTTACAGGACAAGCATTTCTGAAATATTTTTAGTATATGTAGAAGATAAATTATAACTGTCAGATTAGATTATATCTGTTACATATACACTTATATACGCGAAGTTCAAGAGGTAAATCGTAACAGACTATAATTGTGAAATTGTACAGCGCATTTTTTAATTTCACTTCTCTACACTTATTTCTCTATTCTTATTTTTTTTTTTTAATAAAATCTCTTACAAAGTATGAATATCATTAATGAGATTTTACTGTTTGAGGAAAGAAACCTTAATCGTCCTAGTGATTTCTTAAAATAAAATATAAATTTACTGTTACATATTAATTATAAATAAGTAAAGAAATATTACCATAAATAGATAAGAAATATTTTATATGCATTTTAAAACAATATCGATTAGGTATACATTATGCAGAAGACTCTTACTTCGATGTAGGTATGACCTACATAAGTATGCTATGATATGAAATGTATTGAATATAACTGTACTCATAGCAATGCAAATAAAGATGTAACAAAATTCGATTTTAATAAGTATAACTTCTTAATCACATAAACTAATACATAAATGATCATATCAATATATATATAGGGCGTTTAGAAATTATTTGTCAAGAGCATCATAGCCTTATTCTATAGCTCTACATCGGTGAAAATCTGTAAAAGAAAGTAGCCGTAAAATTGATCTTGACCTTGAAATTCAAGGTTGAATTTTTGGTTGTACCGTATTCTACACATCGTGAGGATCAAAGGTCTCAAAGGAACCATGGTACTCAATCATTCTCTCGTACTCAACCTTTCTCCTAGAAAAAAAATGTTAAAGTGGCATTAGTTTCCCAGCTCGCTTTAGTTATAATGTGTTTACATTTTGTAGTTAGATGCTGGGAAAATAGTATCTAATCCAGATCTATCATTATGTATCCAATATCTTCCTTTCTTTTTTCTTCCTTTCCTTCTCGCTATTTAAGTAGTCTCAAACTCGCATTTCTACATTCCGATCAAGTTTCTCTCCACGATCGTGCATTGACTTTAGATGATGATAGCGATATTCGAGCCAATATTTCAATTGTTCAACGTATATAACCCATTCATTCAAACGATGAACAATTTCTTTCACGCAATTTTACGTAATTTTGTACCCAAAGGAAGAAATTCATTGGTCAAAACTGGTGAACGAGGAGGCCATAAGCAAGCAGCAGATTTGCATACTGCCCGTCGCGACCCAAACATTTCATTTCACCAGTGTGAGATAGAGCACCATCATCGACCGATTCGCCAATGTTTTCGTCGTTTAAAATTGGTGCGTAGTCTTAGGAAGAAACACGACCGGAATATAAAATTGTGAATCCGCTTAAATAGTTGCTTATATAGCGAGGAAGAAAAGAAGAAAAAGAAAGAAATGAAGATACGGGATATGTAATGGTAGATCTAGGGTAACTACGTACGAAAATAGATGATATTTTCCCAGCATCTAAACACGTTACAGTTAAAGCAAGCTGGGAAATTAATGGAACTTTAATATTTTTTTCTAGGAGAACGGTTAAGAAGTTGCGACCTACGCTTCCTTTGAGACTTTTCGTCCTCGTCATGAGTAGAATACGACGCAACAAAAAATTTCACTTTGAATTTCTAGCTCAAGGCCAATTTTGCGTCTACTTTCTTTTACAGATTTTTACCGATGCGAGGTGTAGAATAAGGCTACGATGCACGTGACAAATAGTTCTCGAATACCGTGTTCTTACCTAAAAGAAATTTATTCATTGATCTACCGTTCCTCCTTTTCCTGTCTATTTTGTCGTTCTCTTCTATCATCTTAAAAAATAATTTCGCGTTTTCAGCTTATGTCGTTCTATTGTTTTAATCATAGGCAAGTGTTAAGGAAGTATTAGGAGTGTGTTGAACAAGAGTGAAACACCTTCGATAAATTCACAACTAATGCAAACAAACCGAGAGACACTTACACTCCTCGAAGCTTCAAAACCGGTTGTTCCTGTTGATCTTTCGCGGCGGCGTCCTGATACAACTGTCCTCCCATAGTCGAAGCTTCCTGCTTAATGGCAGGTCGATATTCCGGTCGTGGCCTGAACTCTTGTTCGTCGATCGAACTCAACGTCTCGTCCTGAACAGTTGTTCCTTTCGGCGTCGCAAATAGACTTTCGCTGCCATCGACTTCATCCGGAAATTCGGTGGTGTCCGACAAATTTACCGTCGACGTTTCATCGAGGCTGGATTCAGAGATCTCTACGACTTCGCCAGCTTCTCCCACCACCTCGTCGACTCTGTCTATCTGCTCGAGAATTTCGTTGATGCTGAAATTTTGCTCTTTCACGGCGTAAGAGCTTGTCGTCGCTTCGTCCGCGGAGTTTCCTTTTTCTTCATTTGTCCTATTTACTATTAAACTCGTTATCGAAGGCGTGGATTGAGTGGTTGTTTCACGGGTAGGCGAAGCAGTTGACGTTATCGTCGATGATGTCTTTTCCTTGGTAAAAGAGGCGGTAGTCGTCGATGCTGTGGTTGTGCTAGTGGTCGTTGTCGAAGTTGAAGTAGTAGTCTTCTCGGTTGGTCGGAAATGGGGCCTCGTGTATTCGCTTAATTTTGGAAATTTGTTTACCCGTTTCGCGGCATTGTCATTGAAGGATCTGCTCGTAAAGCTTCGTCCCTCGAACTCATTGCCGTTTAATTTCAAATCGTCTTCGGACTCGAAGTACTCGTAGTCGTGCATGTACTGATATTTTCTAAAATATTGTTCGTGAATAGGTTACGCATTGTATAAGAAAACAATGTACTAAGAAAGAAATTCGTTAAAATGTATTAAGTCTGAAATACACAGTCAGGGACAAAATTGAGTGGTCATTCGTCTACTTTATTAAATACTGTTGTACCTAATTACATAATATTTATTATCACTACTTATTTTATTTCAAAAACTTACCTATGATCGTCAGCAAGATGCTGGTAATAATCGTCGTAGTTTAACTCGATGTCATTTCTCTCGAATTCGGCTCTTAATACATTGATATGCCTTTCATCGCCATACATGCGCCTCATTAATCCTTTGTTTTCTTGCACGAAACGACGAACCGCATGCCTAAAATTATATAATAAATATCTTCAGATAGTTCGTTCTAATATATTGATTTCGGTGATAACTTTTAGAAGAATTTTTACCATCTTGATGTTTGATAAATTTAAGGTATATTATAATTCATATGGATACGGATTTTGTAGTCTAAACTCATACTAAAATTTCGATTCTCTTGCTACTAAAATATTCGATCTAAGTGTTATTCTTCAATAATATTTAAGCAATATTTTTTACTTTCACGTCGAGTAATATATGAAACGTATAGTATTCTTAAATTTCTAACATGTATGTACATATGTATTACTGCACGTGTGATTTAAGATTAATAGATAATAAAATATATAAAAAATATTATTATTATTGTTAATTTAATATATTATTAATTTAAAGTATTTACTAAAAGTTACAAAATATTTTGGGAACATTCTTAAATAGAGAAATGACATTATAAAAATAGTTTCTTTATTGGCTTTATAGAATAGAACACAAATTTTCTTTTCTTTTATCTATATACATATGATGGTTTCTCTAAAGAAAAAATTCTGTAATTATCAAATATTTTCAAATAATTCAGTTAAGCGTCTAAATATTTATTTCAAAATATGTTGATGTATTTTCGTGGGTCTATCTTCGTAAATGTATTTTCAATTTTCGACTATATTCATACAAAGTATGCATAATTGTACTATAGCTCAATATGTAATCTTTAACGTCTTTAAACCTAACATGTTAAACAAACAATGCACAAGCGCAACGCAAACTTTTATTTTCTTATAAGTATTTTATCAATATTTAGTTCTATTATAGATATAAATATGTATATTTAGTTATAAAAATGTCTAAACCTTGAGGTACATATACATGTGTATATTCAGTGAAAGTTGCTAAACTGGAAACCTAAGTATCTCTATCTTATTTAAATCATTTATTATTTAAAGAAGTTCTATTTAAATTTCTTTATTTATATTTCAAACACCTGATGTATTTCCACTGCTTTTTACCAAACAAAATTCTTTATTCTTTTAATCTTAAATTTAATTTTTAATTTTTCTAATTTCTTTAGTTAAAATTTACGAACAATTTATTATCGTTTAATAAATCTGCTCAATTGAACTAAAATTCAGTTAAACGATGCACATAGTTACAACAAACAATATTAACTATTTGTGTCAATGAGGTTGAACATATATAACAAATTTATTAAATCAGGAATGAAATGTGAAATGAAATGAATATTATTTTACGCAGTTGTCATCGCTTGGAGCCTTTTGTACCATCGAAATTATAGCATGTCAAGTTTGTGTACGCATTGTCGAGAGTAAAAGTACGTCGTTTCCTCAATACTCTCACAGTTTAGTCACGTAGGATTTTAATAATTGAAGCTTCAATGTCCTGCTTAAAATTCAGATCAGCAATGATACCTTTGAATAGTGAAACTCCCAGAATATGTCTCTGGCCGTATTGTCAATTAACTTTCTACTGCCAATGAATTCAGCGTAACTTTTTATTGATATTCGTTTTTTGATATTATCAGTTTGTGATCCAATTAATTAGTACACTAAAATTCTTGGTGTTTGATTATTTAATTTCTGGACATTATTGCAGATCCTCGAATTTGAATTTTATGTGTCAATCATGATTCATGATTTTCTTCTTTAAGATCCTTTATCCTCTTCCACAAATCATGATAATATAAATACAATTTTTTGTTCAATATATGAAGTACATAACATCACTTCGATTTCCAAAATAAAATACATTTAGTATCACACGTTAAGTGTATTATAATTAATACATGAAATATATTAAATATAATATACGTCTGAAAGTTACATCTGAATTGGAAATCTTCAGTTCTGTATATTTGTCAGTAAGCCGGTAATATTGCACAAAGAACTATTTAAAAGCTAATATCGGTTTATTTAAGTATTTCATTGGACAAATGATTTTATTGGCTTACCAGGGATAAGAGCTACCAGCTACTGTACACCAGTTTTGCTGTTGAAAATCACAAGGAAGATTTACCAATCTTGCGCGGCCAGCTCTAGAATATGGTTTACTGCAAGCCGAGGATGCGTCATATCCAAAGGTGCTTGGTCCACCTCCTTGACATCTTACAAGCTGATATGTGATCACCTACGCAAAGATCGAATTAATGTTAGATACACTTACGTATGCTGCCTCGCTTTCTTCTAAATTCTTAAACGCAATTTAATGTATTTAAAAGGAACAGGTTTTAGTAATTTTATATCTGTTTATTCCTTAATCGATTAATCTAACTACTTCCTCGATTTCGAACTACGTCATAGACTATGTTTCTTCTGTGAACTTTTATACATGCTTCGAATATTACCGGGTGTACCTTAAGTATGTGTTTGAAACTTTCTATTTTGAGGAGGAAGGATAAGATGTAGAATGCATCATAATATGTATTTTTATGCAGAGTAAAGAGTAAATAAACGCATAGTAAATATAATAGAACTTATTCTCCGATAATCATTTGGATAAAGGCAACTAGGTACAATAATTTCTTTACATAAATTTTTGCTCTGAAAGTTTATCTACAGCAGAAATCCAGTTGAATACATTTTATAACATTCTAAGTAATATTTTGATATGTAGGAAAAAATTACCATAAGGATAATTTTAAATCTATCCTTTATTATTTTTTAAGTGTTGTATCTTCTATTCATTTACAGATCTGAAATATTTTGATAATGTTGACCTTCTCATTTCTTTGATAAAATAGAAAAATGTTAAAATTGATATGATTCTCCGAATAGTTATTTTACATCTTCTTTCATATTTCTTTATACATTCATGATATATATCAGTCGCGAAATTATTCTTTCATTCAATAGGTACTTTTGAAACGCAATTATAAATTATCTATAACAATTACAAAAGATATATTGATTTAAGAAAACCTACAAGATACATATTTGTATTCAAGATAATCCGATCCAGAGAGGCGATCACCCCCTTCCCAAGAGTAATAAGATACAAAAATATCGTGTCACGTTCTGAAAAATCTGTTAGTAACATGTACAATTAATGTAAATTTGATCATTCCGACTACAGTATCAGTGTTCTTTTTCCCTTACGACAATTTGTATAAAGAATACTTAGAATGCTTTAATCATGACAATACATCTTACGCATTTCACTTCACAGATTTGCGGTGATAATACATGTTTCCAATCTATTATTATAATTTCTATGTTATGAATGTTCAAATGAAGTTATATAAGCTTCCTCAAGCTCTTTAAAAGAAAGCTTTTACTTATAGGAAAGCATACTGGACATCGATAATACACGTTTACATAGTTTAAGGGTATAAGCTTACCGTAACATACGTTTACAAATAAAGGAATAAACATGCGGGATCTGTATACTTATTACTGGACTTAGTAAAACCTTGCGACGAACAGAGGAGTTTAAAACGTGAAACATATAGTAACGCTCACCTGGAGGACGAGATGCACAATCACATTCATAACTCGCGTTTGATGTTAATTCGAAGCTTTGGACCGGCGAGCGAGGTCCAAGAGTATTAATCGGCGATCACGCTACTAGTCTGCAGACGTAAACCGTTTTCACTGACAGGACGTTTGCCGGCGTAAAAAAGGACAGGGACAGGCGGTACGGTGGTTCGCGGCTACATGACAGCACCTCCGCGCGCGAGGAGGACGCTTTCATTACTGACCGTGTAATCAGCCGGCGTCGCGTGCAATGCCAGGGGTTCGGGTTCGCTCGGTAAAAGTACAGAGCAGCAGGGAAGCAGAGAACAGCGAACCGCTCGCGTTCGACGCTCGCTTGACCGAGAAGCAACCGAGATAGAGGCGAACAGAGAAAGGGTGCAAGGAAGAGAGAAGACACGAGAAGGAAGGAGGAAGGAACGGGGAAGAGAGAGCGCGCGTCACCCGGTGAGTAGGTCACCGCGGAGGGTACCGTTACATTTCGGCCCATTGATGTGTGTCACGGGGCCCCGCAGTGACGTAGCAAGGGCCCTCCTAGGCGCTGGCGCAACAGACCTCTTCTTGCTCGGTCAATTAGGAGAAAGGTAGCTAATAGCGCGTATCTCGTGCCTTTAGCCTTAGCGCAGTGCTTCTTCCCGATCGTTCTTAATTATGCACCACCGCAATACCTCAAAGGCTTTCATCCCACCCATAATATAACAGTCAACCAAATTCTACAAAAGTATCGGCGTATAATGTTGATAGGTCAAGTAAAGAAGAAAGAAAGGGGCGTAGGGTTAAATCGTTTTTAATTTGACTGCTTTCAATAAATATAAATTTGGAGAATACGAAAGGTCGTTTATGTCCTAAATTGTTATATGGTCCTAATAGAATTGTGACAAAATGTTCATTTTATTTAATTAATAGTAGCGTATCCTTTGGGTAGTTAGAAAACTAATAGCATATAAAGATGTTGTATTGAATGAAGCGCCTGTTAGCGTATAAAACAATGATGATCTTTTAACTTTCTATCACTGATGCAGGTCACGAATGCAACATAATTTTCTAATTGATCCAAAGATATTAAAAATTGCTCTCTCGTTGATTGTTCGCTTCACATCGAGGAATATTGTTCTAGGCGATCATCAGAAATAGCTATATATATTGTTCGAAACTGGTGAAATCTGGCGCAATATCGGCTACTTAATCGTTTTTGCGAATCTGTGGTACTACTAGCTTTTTCTTTCTTTCGCTCTGGGCCACCGTTTGCGTGGGATTTCGGACATGTCACTATATCCTTTCTCTTTAGCATTATCTTTTGGCTCGCGATCAGTTGTTTGAGGAAGGTTAATGGATCGTGCTATCGTGCGTCCCTCTCTGACCTCACGTCTCTTCTCTTTTTGAATTTCTAATTTGAGATTCCAGACATTTTTTCTATTTCTAAACGCCTTTTCCCCCATGACAATTGTTTCTTCCTTTATTAGGTATTTCAAACCTTACGTGAGATTCATTTCAACTGTACATACAACTATGTGTAACATTCGTATAGGGGAAATGCACGTAATTAAAGTAGAGCTCGTTATTAGTCAGTTCGTAAAATTCACGGATTCGTCTTTTGTCGATATGTAGATGCGAAATGTGTAATAGAGTGGAAAAGAATCCAACAAATTATGTTTGCTCAATACGTGAAAGACGAAAAGTAGCTATCAAGGAAATAAAATAGTATCGTAAATATTCCTAACATACATATGTATTTTTTAAAAAAGATCGTACAGACAATTAGGTATTTACTTATTTTAACCTACTTATCATATTGCCCATGTTAGAGCTTGGTTAAAATCTTGCTAATTCGTTTCTCACATAAAACATTACGATGCTCGTTTATTTGGCAAAATTGACAATTAACGTTTGTTATGAAAACAGTTAACAGCTTTCTAAAAGAATCTATAAGTACTACATAGATCAACTTTACTGATGATTGATTTTATTGCAGTATACTAATTATATTTTCTTCACCTTTAATTAATAACGATTATTACTCCAGCTCGTTTATATTGATTGGTACATTAGATAGTTAATTGTATATTCACAATGATAAATAATTTGAATATTTACATTTTTGTTTGTTTATACTGATCCAGTCCATGATTACTTACAGAGAAATGGATAGCTCCCTTTATACCAATGTTATTTATTGATAATAATTAAGTAATAATCTTAATATAATCTTAAATAATTAAGTATATCTTATTTTGTTATATGAAATTGAAGTAACATTATATCAGAGTTTATTTGAAATCGATAGAAATCTTATTTAATTTTTACATGTAAAATATACTATTCTCTAACAATAAAACAAAGTACTAACATGTATAATGAAAAAGTATAAAAGATAATGCTGCACAATTGCTGCACCTGTAAAAAAGTTCTGTTTGAAATTTCTGTCATTTCGTGGTTATTCCTTGTTCACTTTGTTTATTTACAAGGAAAAAAAATCTGCGGAGTATGGTCGTAAATGCTGTTTAACGCTTCCAACGAAACTTTCTGCGTGTTCCACTGACCTCGTAACCACTGTCACTTGAAATCTCTTTCACTGCATTTTTTTGCTTTTGTGTGATGCGGAGGCACCGACCATTCAAAGACGCAACTAAAGATGCAACGCTTTCGTTACCGCATATATATATGTATGTATGTATGTGTCACGATAATCCACTCGATAACTTGTATTCGATTTCAAGAAACATACACAACATAAGCAGTTGTAACTGATATTAGCAGCATTCTTTTAGTAAACTCTTATGTTTTACATTAATATAACGAGTAGATTTCTATTTCTTTTTTTGCATTACTTATTTTTATTTAAACTCAGAACAACGCAAAAAAAAAATGAAAAACTGCGGTTCTAAGTTACCATACAATTTAGACAATTTTGTATAATTTAGTGGTTCTTCTATAGTATTTTACTGTGTGTGGATTTAATCGTATGGAAAAGTCATATAGATTTAATAAGTTCTTAAATACTGTTTATTAATATAACTTACTAAAATGACTAATTTGACAAACAAACATCTTTGTAATAAATAAATAAATGTATTTGTTATATTTTTATATTCATAATAAATCATAGATATAAATATTTATTTGCAATAGTAAGAAAAATAAGTAAGTCTTACAAACAGCGTGGTATAATATATAGTAATCGTGATAAAATAGTGTTAAAATGGGGCATTTTTTACTTCTATATTTTCCACAACTATACTCGGCGATTATAACAAAATTAAAGTTATATAGTTATATTATATAGCATACAGGATTCTCTGAAAAACTATGAAGTATAACTCTAAAATTATTCCTTCAAGATTAAACTCATGTTTGTCAACAGTATGATAACTGAGTATACAAAATAATATGTAATTTGTAGCAATTTGTTAAGCAAAAAATCATGAACAGTATGTACTCATAGATTTTCCACGGATGCCATGCAACTCCAGCATAAATGTTTTACGTGTGTTCACTTGCTTACTTGCTCACGTTCCTACTTTTTACTGTTAAAAGATGCATCTTTAATGCCTTCGATAGCCTTAAGGTAATAGTATTATACTGTACTATTCCGTTAGGTGGATAGCATTGGATTATTGGAGCATCGTTTCGCCCGATTACTAGTTGGCAAAATACCAGTTTGCCGCGGCCGCTAGTGAACGCAGATACTGGTTCTTGCATCTTCACCTAGCAGTAGAAAAGAAAGCTGCTCGTCGCGTACACATACGAGCACGCACGGACTTCAGCGATTTCTGATTACGTTACGATTTCTGATAACGCTATGAAGTCTCATTAGCGGTATTACATGAAGTCGGCAGAAATGCGCGCTAATAAAATAACTGTAATCGTGGAAAACTCAATATCGAAAATCATAAATTCCGAAACAACACAGGTTTACCTTTGATGTCATATCAGTTTTTATTGATATAATTTCAATTTATAATTTAAAGTATTTATTGTTAAATAATCGTACGAATCATTACGAACAATATCAAGTAGAGATATCAAAGTAAGAATGTTACATATACTAGTTCGCAAATTTATTGTTATGTATAAATCTAGCCGATGATAATAATAATTATCATGATATATTATTTATATAGTTACATAAAGCTTCTTTAAATAAATGGATAAAAAATATATTTGTCAATCACCTTCTTTCTTTAAGTGCTAACGTTTAAAATAGCACAAAAATTTTATGTCTAAATTTGTAAACCACAATGATAATTATCAACATAATATTTATTTCGTTATAGCTTTCTTGTATATAAACAAAATAAAAGAATCACCTTAAGATCCTTTCGGTCTTTCCTTGCATTTCTTCTTTGCTTTTTCTCGCGTAAATAAATTATAATAAGCGTTGAAATGAAACATTTCGATATTGGTTTGTATCATTTCGAAACAGGAATTTAGATGTTGAGGATAAACATAATTTAGCAAAATTTTAATTCTAATTTGTAATTGTTGTTTTTAAAAAACGGAATTGCTGTGATTTAAAATCATTAATTTAGGAAAGTTATTTTTAATATATGAAAAAATTAGAGATTTTCTAATGCAACAAAAATATCACAGATTACAGGTAATGAAAATAAATATTTTCTGACTAAACATAATTAAGTAAATCGCCCGTATGGCTTTAAAGTACAGTTCTCCTATTCCATCACTTTATTTTATTTTTAAATTCGGTGTAAATATTTCAAATAGTAATCACAAATTAATAATAATGTGGTTGCAATTGATTAATTAAAATTACATGCTTACTATCGGATTATCTTTTTTAATAGAAGATTTATGTAATACAGAAAAAAACTTTTAAAATAGTAATTAAATTGCGATTAACATAGTTTTTTCTGTATCCTATACTTATACTTAAACATTCAATAATAGTAAAGGGAACGTTCTTCTTATTCTTTTAAAAATTCTAAGTTTAATTTTTTATGTTTATTATTCTTGTGAAATCAGATTCTAATTAAATTAGTAAATAAAAAAGTGGTCTTATACAGTGATAAAATGTAGAACTTCTATAATCTTTTCGTAGTCTTGAAATTGTAAAGGAAAATAAAATAAGAAGTTTAAGAAATATAGCGTATTTGCAAACATTGTACTGTTTATTTTTCTCTTCTTTTGAGTTTTTACGTAGCTCCGTACAGCATAAAATTTGATAGCAAAATAAAATAATTATTTTATGACAACATTATGTGATATTATTAATTCAGCCATTCAAAAGACAAAGTGATAAACATCGTTTTCCCAAAGATCTTCAATTTTAGTACTAGATTTTATCAGATGGATAACGTCCAATTTTTCAGAAATTAAACGAGAAATTCTAACGGAGTTAATCAATTTGTCTCTTATATGGCTTTATTACAAAACTGTAATATACCATAAAACTATATTTTACACATATACTCTATTAAATAATTTAAGTTTTTCATCACTCGAGGAGTCTTTAACATTATATAAGAATCAGTCGTAGATAGCTTGATTTAATAACTTAATATTAAATAGCACGTCGTTGAACATAAACATTTAATACTAATAATATTCTCTTTCTAAACCTTGCAATATTATTCCGATTCCAATGTTCCATATTATGCTTTGAAATCACGAAGCCTAAATTTTACATCATATTCGTGGAAGATACTTAACCATTTTATTTTATTAAAAATTTTGTTAAATTTTGTTCAACTTTTTCTCCCGATTGTAATTCTGTTTATAATCGATTCAATTGTATATAACAAATGATTATGCATTACATTCAGGGAAATTTTCTTGTGTTTGAGACATTTCTTCTTTTGCGCTATGCTTTTTAATGCTTTTATTAAATGTCCAAAGTCCTCCCATGTACCATAAAACAACACAAGATAAACTTAAAATTGATGTGAAATGGAGTGCGCTTACGTAGCTCATCATTTGATCATGTACTAAACCTTAAATATTAAAACAAAAAAATTAATAATAATCCAGAAACTTATTTTTCTAGTTGCATTAATAAGTATTCTAGATACAGTATGATACTAATATTTGTACATATGTATTCTATTCAATAAATTCTATCCATTCCATCGGTCACATACTGTATCTAGCTTTAAAAATGTAATAATATAATAAACTGTATTACACGATGTATTTTGCTTTGTATTTCACATAATTTTTAATAAAAAATGTATTAATATTTTATAATGAAAGTAATTGTGTAATGTGTCGTATAATGTATTGCAAAGATTGTGCATTTTATTTTTGATAATCATTCGATGATTATAAATATATATATAGTTTGCGTTTCATATACAGGAGCATAGAGCTATGGAAATCTAAATATTTTCAATCACTATTGGTTACATGCAATACGCGAAAATGAGAAAAAAGGTGCAGATAATATCGTTTAGTTGAAAAATATGAGTTGCCTTTTGTATTTACGAAAACATTTGTCAGACTACACATTTATATCGTATGGAAAATGTATGGGGATAATAGTTGATTGAAATTGGAAGTCAAGCATTTTGTGTAGCCGAGTTGTATAAGTATTCATATGTTACTCTTTGATATATTTATTTATATTTTTATTCGTGTGTGAAGCATTTCTGAACTTTCCATCGTACGAAGGATAGCCAATAAGGAGTGTACTCTATATATTTAAGATGTAAAAATTTAATAATCTTTTTTATATTTTTATACACACAGCAAAGCAAAAGTATTTAGCACATTGAGATTTACACACTGAAAACGCGCTAAGCGAATCGAGGTGAGGCATAAAATGTGGGTCAAAATGAGAAAATGCGAAAGAAAAGCACAAGAAGAATGAAATCAGGTGAGACAAGATTCGGTGTAAACTTATTTGCCAGTTTTATTCCGTTTACTTTCTCTCTAAAATTAAAATTAATTTCGTAAGTTTCGGTTACTTTCATTATGAATGAAGCTACAATTTGTTTATTTATATGGTAGTCGCGTATTGCACAAAAGAAAGATCTCTGATGATAACGAAAAGTAATAATTGAAATAGTAATAAAATAACAAAACAAGTTTCTAAAGAGCAGAGATATGCATAAAAAATTACCAGGCAATAGTAGCAATTATAATTTTTAATCAGACAAAAAAGTGAATCTGTGAAAGGTAAATTAATCAATAAAGGTAGGAATGGACAAAGTCGCTAACAGCGTATTGTACTAGTTGATGCGATTGTGAACAATAAAAAAGTATTAAAAAATAAATATAAAATAAGGAAATTGAACATAGTTCTTTACCTATTAATGGGCCTATGGCAATAGATAATATACCATTGCAAACCATTTGCATCCCATATGCAGCTGGAAGTCTGTCAAGAGATACATAGTCAGGAATTATTAGCGTTTGGAAGACAGCTTTCGTTCCTTTAGCGATTCCAATAATTAATGCAACGCCGATTACCACAATGTACGTACTGCCCCACGTTGATAATACTGAAATTAACGTTATTAGTTCTGAATTTCTTTTATAAAATGTTATTTGCTAATTGTTCAATTAATAAAATTTTATTAATGTACTATTTATTTATTTGTCTTACTTATTTATGTGTCTACATATACATATTGGTATATGTAAATATTTTGTATATTTATACGACTATTATTTATCTATTTTAACTTATAAATTTGCCTTAAATTAATATTAATATTTTTTGTAAATTAATATCTATTCTTTGCGAATATTGAATTTTATTCGTATGTTGGCAGTCATAAATATTTTATTCTGCTTTATCTTTTTTGTTATATATATGCTGACGTAGTTTTTTACGGTCAAACCTGGTAAATATGTTTTATATATAAAGTAAGAAAAAATGTATTGATGAACATACGTACGTATGTATTATAGATCGTCTGAAACTAGATTAAATAGAAAAAAGTAAAAGAAAGATAAAAAGAAGATAAAACAATATAACAGCACCAAGATAAAAAGGAAAGTTACTTACTGAAATTAGCAGACTTTTATATAAGAGCTTAACAAAATGGGCATATTAAACTGATAAGAATAAGCGATTTATTTATTGACATAGGACGAAATAAGAAAATGAATTTCATAGAATGATATCTATTGTGGGTAATGCTCATTTAACTATCATATCTAAATGAAAAATCGATTCATTGTCATTTGGTATTTTCATTATAACGTTTTACTAAAGCACTTATGAATCTATGTTTATATGATATTTGTTACTTATTATATTTTTACTCATAGAATAAGCTGACAATGTTTTGCGAAAAAAGTTAAGACACCCACCGTATGAACTGACCAACAAGATGTAAGTTCTAATGTCATAGAGATTTATGAAATAAAATTTTTATATATAGTACAAGAAGAAACAAATATAAAATATTAACATCAATGAAAACATCAATAAAATATTATCAACAGAAAAATAAAATAATTCGTTCATAAATGCTTCGGTAAAACCAATATTCGTAACTTCTATTGGTTCTATGCAGATTATCAGAAACCTGAAATCAACCCACCCAGCAGGTCGTATATTCGTTGCCATGAAGGGGTCGATTTCTCATTTTCGAATATTTTACGTTGCTTTACGTACTGGTCCTTCCAATGGTGGATCCTATTAAAGACAACACGTAAAGGTTCCTGGATGTCCAACCAGCTTTGTGCGCAAGGAGTGGAATGCAAAGACGTCCGGTAATATCTGACACAGCTTGGATAGACATTATGGTTGCGATCGAGTCCCTTTCAAGACCAGAAAGTTCGGTTAGGACGAAAGGAATCATAATGTTGAAGTTTGTTTCAGCGACTAAAGACACTCCCATACCTGTCGTAAATAAAATGCGATAATGGTGGAGAATTTATTATGCATGTATATTTTATATTCTTTATATACAAAGAGTCTCGCATAACGTGGTCAATCGACTAGATTATGTTCTTACGTGCAGAGAAGATAAATCAGCGAAGATAAACGAGCAGATTAAGATAAAATTCTGTTGCTTTTATTTTTCAAGAAAATCGATTTTGAAGATTTGTACAATACGCGTGTACAGGATGTTTCCGAATCGGTGTAATTAAAAATATAAATGACGGAACGACAGCCTTATTTCTCATTAGATTAATGCTAAAGATTTATCGAATATGCTTACATTTGAATATGCTCTAGACTTGTGCTAGTTACGTTTACATTTATAAACATCAACAATCTTATAACTTGTTATCGTTCCCAATTCAGACTCCGAGTCTTTGTCATTCTATCGTTGTGACTGCGTAAAACAATCGATAATGAATTGTCATCTTCCTATTATAAGAACTGGACAAATATTTATAAAAAGAAAAGTAAGAAAATAGAAAGGACTGTGGAATAAGAATAAAAAAATTCTTGAATAAAAATTTTTGTTCGGTCTTTTATCTCTTACTATGTATTGCAATGAGTCAAGAGAATTGCGATGATGTCTGTTAAACGTAGACATAAGTGAGATCAGAACCGAATTAAACCTTTTTGTAGTCTGAGATTATCGACTCAGTTACAACGAAGGTCCCATTCATAGAAAAATAAAAGTAAAATGATGGAGATAAAAATTATGGAAGATAAAATATAAGATAAAAAATATGGAGATGGAAATTAAAAAAATATGAAATAAAATTTATTTTGTAATAAATTATATTTAAAACTAGTTATTTATTTAAAAATTTTTGAGATGATGTATAAGTACGTACCTAAGCATACGCGTACTTGATCAATCTTCAACATTGATTTATTAAAAAATAAAGCTTTGTGCGAAAAGATACTACTCTATATTTTCGGGTCAATTTTTATATAAATTCATCCTCTTAGAGCTACACTAATATTTTGTCCGAATTCCGTATAATCGAGAATAATATAAATTTGTAAAAAATATCAAAACTTTAAGAAAAAATTAACTTTAATGATATATAACTCTTTCACAATGTAGTAAAAGATGAAAATTTCATATCTTAAATGTTATTATACATTAAAAAATTATTAAAATATATTATTCATTGAGAGCTGAAAATATAATATTTCATATGTTTCGTATTAGAAAGATAGCTTCACGAAATATAGAAACCTATAAGAAATCTTTAAGAGGAAGAAATAATTATTTTTTTAATTCTTATGTTATCTTATTACATATTGCATAGAATGAGCTTGTAAAATAATTAATAAATTATAAAAGGCCACATTTATCAAATAATTTTTTAAGTAGTATTACCTAGGATGACGGCGACATAACGACTATCCTTTAAAAGATCAAGATCCATATGCTGTGTTATTTTTCTCAAAATCGACTTCTTCTCTCGTTTGTTATTTTCGCTATTCACATTTTCTGATAAATTCTGCTCAAAATTGCTCGTATTTTGTTCCAATCGTTCTTTCAATAATTTAGAATTAGCACCGTCGTTTTTGACATCAGTTACGTTTTCAATTTTTAATCTTTTGACTTCTTTCAGTATCCTGTTTTCATTGCTCTCTGCGGAAGATGCCGTGATGTCATTGTCCTTTGTTATACTTGTAATCTATTACAAATTAAACTTGACCGTGAACGTTAATCATTGTTATCTCCATGTAATAAGAAGACAGTGAACAATAAAGGATGTATTATAGCTATATTTAAGCAAGCAGATGTTTATGCAATTATTATACGAAAAGTAGTAAAGTACTGATTATAATATGTATTTATTGTGTGCAATAAATATTTGTATAAATTACATTTTTATAATTATGTATATAAAAATAGAACTTACATAAACATTCATAGTTTAATAATTACTAGCAATCATAATCAATGAATTATATTTGATAATCATGAATAATAAAATATTCTCGTAAACTTGATCAGAATCAGAAAGTTTCATTTTAAATATATTATGCATATAAAAATGTTTGCAGAAAGATATATACTTAAACAAAAGCCAACCCTGTTTCTCTGCCTATACGCCTACTATTAAATAGATTTTGTTAGAAATAAGAATTTTAGATTTCAATTATACATAGAGATAACATCTTACATAGCTAGATTAAAATACTATTCTGTACCTATTCTCCAGTATTTTCGTAAAATATTTTTTATAGACTATACATACATACCTATAGTCAGTATCTTGTTACTTGTCTATCAATATATTATTGTTATGTACTACTTAACTTATTAGTTTGTAAAAACATGTGTACATGATTATTATTTACACAACTGTTGGACGTACGAAATTAGTGCATAAAGTTATGAATACTATTTGTAACTTTACAAATAATTCATGTTTATTCGTCTGACTGCGGAGATTAGGCTTTTAATTTATTGTATTAAAATTGCTATGAACGCACTATTGCTGTTTGATAATGTAATTGTATAAAGAAGTAGAAAAGATTTATGCAAAACGTATATAGAAACGTATATGTATATGTTAACAAAATGATAATTCAATGATGTATCATTTATTTAATTTTATTTCCTATTTGTTTTGTACCTATATTTACTGTCTTTTTTGTGGTCCTTTTAGAAAAAAATATTCAGTGTACATATATAATAATATAAAGTCCCAATAAAATCAAATGAAATTTTGTATCAACTAAATAATGATAGTGCATACACAATACTAATATAATAAAGTAGATAAGCATGATCGATAAAAAGAAGGAAACATTTTGAGATAATCATTTTCAGACGTAATATTTGCATGCCAGAAGTCATTCCTAAATTTATATGCAAAGTTCATATCAAGCGTTTTATTAATGTTTTTGAATAATCTAATTCAACTATATATTAAGCTACCTTTCGTCAACGAAGTAAACTAAAAAATAAGTTTAAAGGAAGTGAATAGTCGATATAAATTTCAATTAATTGTGAAAGGCGAATTACTGTAATTGCTAAGAAATTAAAATCTAGTTTCAAGTACTAAATACATCGTTCAATGTCCTCTTAACACATACACATTATTCTTCTAATACGCTTATTAAACTCACTTCTTTTTCCTTAAATGGTCTCAATAGCGCTGCCCCGATCAATGAATGTATCGCTATACCTGCGATAATCAAAAGAGTCCCAGTGGTAGCATAATTTTCCAATAATTCTGCTATTAGAAGTGGCATCAAAATAGGTCCAAGGCCAGTTAAAGTTACTGACAATCCCATAGCCACATTTCGTTTTTTCCGAAAATAAGTGTTCATCGCGAGATTCGTGGCTGGAAAAATGATACCATGACCGATACCTATAAATTACGATTTAATATCAATGTCTATGTTTCTCGGCAGAACCTTTTAGCTTAATAAAATAACGTTTAACATCTACAAAAATGTTAATCTTTTCACATTCGATATTGCGTATAAGCAACATTGTATTTTAACTAAACTCAAACTAAAAAGATAGATATATTCGTATATACTTTTTTCGATTAAACTAATCTCAAATTTTACTACAAATGTATCTTCTTTAAAAAACTATCCCAAAGTGTTTTTCTATCAGTCATCATTAATTTCTCTCACAAGCTAATGGAAAGACTAATGATTTTTTGTTTCAAAGATCTAATTTAGTTATGTTAGAGAGATGATTATGTTAGAGTCCATTGCAACAGTGTTTCAATTTAAATACTCTTCAAGATGTATTTATTGTGTAGATATTTCTTATCTATTACTACTATCTCTGACTACTTATTATCTAACAAATTCACCATCATATTGATTTTCACAGAATTTTGATATTAATTATGTACATAGTTTCTATTCTTTGCAAACATATAATACGAAAGAAATATGTTATTTTAATCTACTTGCATTTTCATTTCTCACATATAACGTCATAGATATAAAGTCAAGTACACCACGAGAATAATGTGCTGTTTTATTAGGATTAAAAAAAAAAGCAAACATCCGGTAGAGATTACTCACCGACGATAATACAATAAGTGATAATAATGGCGGGAAGAGAGACTGCGAATGCAGTCGCACAGATTCCAATGGCAACGATAAGACCACCAAGAAAGGCAACTTTTCGAAACGTGAATTTCTTCATTATTAGACCGCTTATCAGACCTAGACTGCTTGTAATGGTACCATTCAAATGAACAATTAACGATGTCTGTGTTGCGGTTATATTGAGTGAAAAAAAACGTTCCCTAAAGATTAGCCCGAAGCTTTGCTGTATTGGAAGTACCGCCAGCTATAACATATTCATTTTTACTGAGTAGTTAGAAATGTATCCGTGCTCCCACATACATATGTAGTAAAATAAAATCGTTTCAAGCCATTTAAAATTATTTTACAATATAACAGTATAATCTTTACATTAAATGCAAAAATCTGTTAATTTAGCAGGTTTTTATAACAATTGTTGCACGTGTTTGATAAATATGGACTAGATTCGGTTTTACCAATATCTCAGTTTAATAAATGTTCAAGCTTGATACTTAGATATTATCTAACAATTTAATGTGTGCATATAATTTATTTAATATCAAATTAAATATTGATAAATACATTTATATTCTCTTGCATTAATAATATGATTTAGTGTACAGTAAAAAGGAAAGGAGAATAAGCTGAGTTGTACAGTACAAACAATAAATTGATTAATTGAATAATTGCATAATTTGAGATTTCAAGTGTAAAAACAGTATATCCTTCTTCTTGTTTACTGTCCTTGAATAGTTTATCCACCTCACATGTCATAAATTTATTTTAGTAATGTTATATTTTAGCTGAGCTCATATTTGAGCTTGTAACAGAATATGTTATTTGGAGTGTTTATGAAGAATATAGTTGAACATAGTTCAAAGTAAACATAAATTTTTCTACATATAACTATATTGTTTACAATTTATTAAATATTATTTTAATTTAATTAAATTTTATTTAATTATAAAAGCTATTTCATTTATTTAAGAAATATCACCGTAAATCATGAATTTTTCATAGATGTATCAATATTTTATGTGTTACAATTTTTGGGGGAAAATAATCATAAATAATTCATGAATCTACTTCACAGAATATTTATACAACATATTTTATGCTGTATTTTTACTTTATATCATATAGATATTTCTATACAATACAATATGTACAATACTTCCATACTAATCCTCGCTATTGATATCTACTATATAAATAAACACAAAAGAAAGGAAGTGACAAAACAATTGCTTTTAGTATAATCTTTCAAGTTCGTTAAGTTTGTTTACCATACAAGGTCTTAGTTTTCGGCTTATACGGAAAAATATTCTGCTGCCCAGCCTTAGTCTTCAAATTCAGTTCTGGATTGAGTTAGTATTATAATACAAATCGGCTATTTGACAACACGACGGGGCGGCCAAGCGCAGTAAATTCCCTTATTGGCATTTATATAAACAACGCTGGCTGATCGCTTCATGGCGCGCTACAACACCGGGTTAACCACTACTATATTAACTTAACTAACTCAATCTAGTTTGAAAACTAGAGCCAAGGTCGAAAATTACGGTCGACCACCAGTTATATGTATAAAAATAGGTGTTCAAAATATCGAGCTTTGTAACATACATGAAAAATAATTGATCTTTGACAAAATGGTGATATTTTTTAAATTTCCAACGGTTTCAGGTAAAACTACTAGTGTCGTTACACTTCCAATTGATGCTGTAATGAATCTGACATCCTTTTTATAATGATCATCATTTTGCATAGAATGAAATGTAGCCGTAAATGTAGATACGTTGGTAGTGTATAATTTCAAAATCAATAATATTATTACATAAAATGAACCATAATATTGTTTCATTGCGGTTTTATATTTTGAAAATTAAACAAAAGCACATGCGTGTGGAATATGTCTCATAGTAAGTACATATGTATGTATCTTGTAAGTCAATTCAGAACACGCGATGCCTCTATGCCTATAGCTTGTATAAGAGACTGGAAAACAGAAAACTCACTGGGGAAACTCACATTAATGATTGTCACGCCGATGACGATTATCCACGCCCAACCTCTATCAGCTTGACCACGTGACATTTTATCGATCATCATCGAGATACTGCTTCCACTTTCACGTTACGATTCCTATAGGAATGACAAGCGTACGGCGTCGATCCTTTGTTTCTTTCGTGCCTTGGAGTCGATCGCAGACTGCAAACTTAACGTGTCGACCAAATACAAGACGGATTGGGTAAATGATAAGATACGCGCTAGCTTGGATAAGTACTAGACGTTTACGTCTACGCAGAGACATGTGTATATACCAACTGTTTACAGTTCCATAACTTCCATAACCACAGAGAAATCGAACCGTACTGCTGTTTGAACAGTCAGTGATGCTCGCTTTTATATTCGTAATTACGTGTTCATTATTTGTAATTAAAAATGTTTTTAGAAGAGTCGGTCTGCGTCTCTTTAATCGATATCTTAATTGTTCAAATCGGTAAAATATATAAATTGTTCCTAGATATAATTGTGAAATTAAGTTTCAATAACAAGGCAGTTACAAATTATTATTATTATTATTATTGGAGAAACCTTTCTGTTATTTTGTTAGAGCAAAAGATGGGTTTCTCTATTAAGGAATTTATTTGATGAAAGCAGATATAAATACAATTAAATGTATGCACTTATAAAATCCACATACAATTAGCGTAAAAAGTATTCGTACAGTAATTTATTTAAAAAAAAAATATTGTACAATATCGTTAGGAAAATTTGAATAAATAAAGGATATTTACATATTCTTACGAACCTGCAGAATAATTTTCATGAAAGAAAAGATGGAATATCTATATTCTTTGTCGAAATATTAACAAATATTTAAAAAATGGTAGAAATATATGCGTAATAAATGAGTCTTATTAGTTTTTCCCATTAAACCGTAACTGTAGGAATACTTATTCCTCATATATTTTTGCCATTTTTTTAGATATTTGTTAATATTTTCATATGGGATATAGATATCCCGTCTTTTCTTTCATGAAAATTATTCTGCGGACCCTTCATTTATTAAAATTTTCTTAACGAACGATATCTTTTGTTGAATTTCATTGTTGTACGAATACTTTTTACCGTGATTGTACGTATCTTAATCTTTTACATAATTTAAAATAATTTACTTTATCTTTCATGTAACTTACTTTTCGTATTTATGACTCTAAAAAAGAAAAACACAGCATACAAGGACAAAATTTATATTATTTCAAACGATGAATAAAGTATGTATATTCGTACAAAATGATACACATTAATTCGCAAAAGTAATGACCATTTCTGGATCGGTCCTGTTTCGATCTTTTAAAATTTACTAAATGAAAAATGTATAGACACTTTTCCGGATTAATCTGATTTTATTAAAAATGTAATCAAAGTAGAGATCAAATATAATAACAATAAGTATCTTAAATACTTTACATATCATACATAATCTGTGATCTGTGATGAGGCTCGAATTAGTGTGTGTTCCTCTACACTATATGATATTAAATATTATTGAAAAAAATATATCTTTTTTAATATTGTATTTTTTTGTAATTAAGAAAATAATAAAACACTGCCTATAAATTATTATAATGTCCAACCTATGTTATTTTCTTATAATGCGTACTTTATATACCGAGCACTAATTTAAGCACTATATTTAAATTAATGTTTTAAATGTATTTCTTTTGTTTTTTGTAATTTATATTTACTTAAATACGTTACAGGATTGGATAACCAAAAATTATTTATAATAACAAACAAATATTTTTGTTGCATTTAATGCTTACTAAGATTCATTTTGATAAATTTTTATCTGTCTAAATAATTGTTAATTTCGAATATAATGTATAATTGTAAAGCGTAAAACGAGAAAATCAAATTATTCTTCTTTTTTTTCAAAGAACGATATTAAACGATGTATCTGTTTGAGGAACAGTATTTTATATACTTTATCTTTTACTTGTCTTAAAGTTCGGCTCCAACGTTTTGTTTGATATTCATAAAATATTGTTTTCTTGATTACAGATAGCATATTTCATATGACATTATAAAACCTAAGGTCTACAAATTATAGAAGATAACAGAATAACGGAAAAGTTTGTAAGAAGTTATATTTATATTTTAGGACACTTCAAATGTATGGTTCTTCTTAACATTATCTATAATCCAACGCTCAAAGTAGAAAGTGATTAGTTTATTAAACACATTTCTATATACGAGTTAATATGATTATTCGTATATGATAATATTGTTAATACGTATTTAACTGATCTTTATGAGATATGAAATAGTTCAACACTTTTTACACAACT
The DNA here is from genome assembly GCF_051014615.1 of Bombus vancouverensis nearcticus. Lineage (NCBI taxonomy): Eukaryota > Metazoa > Arthropoda > Insecta > Hymenoptera > Apidae > Bombus > Bombus vancouverensis. The sequence continues at coordinate 7,940,738 of NC_134913.1, read as the reverse complement.
TATATTAGATACCAAAAAATATTGCCTCTTAAGAAAATTATCAAGGGGGATTGAGAGTATACATGTATATTTTTATACTGGTAATGATACGATAGAATAGTACTTGATAATTGATAAGTGCAGTAAGAAATCTTTACTATTATCTTAATTGTTGTATGACTTTCTAATATCAAAAAAAGAGAATGTAAAGACGAGTAAAAAGATGTAAGAAAACATACTAGAAAGTTATATTGTACTAAAAAGATTATTAATACACTCTTAAAGTATTTGCATTGATATAAGCACATTTCGCATTAGCAGTACTATAATATTTTGTACAAATAAAATTTATGAGTCTATAATAGTATAATCACAAAATATAATTGGAAAAAATTCTGATGAACATTACTACTTGAACCTGGTTATATGATTTATTTAACTTCGTATTTTAAAAAATTAATTTTTAATTTACTATTAATTTTAAAATAGAACATTATGATCCAATAAATATCTTTTGTTTCTTAAATAAATTCAGAATCTCTAAAATAGATAGATAAGATAGATATTAGACAGTTATACATATATTAATTGATAGGTACTTATGCGTAGAATGAAAAAATCTGAAACGCAAGCTTTTAAACACGATAAGATGATATTAATGACAAGTGCTTCAATTACAAAGAATAAAATTCTTCATCATGTATCCTACTTTAGCCTATTGTTTAATAATGGTTTGATGGCCCCGTTACTACTAGTTTGTCCAACTAGGTAAGCATTTGTCCCAAGTGAAAATGGCCACTTGATAATACTTTTCCTTAGCTTCAAGCGTTCAATTGGATTGAATTGAATTATACGTTTTATTCTTTAGCAAGATATTTAATAAATGTTGATTTAGGAACGGCCTTTTAATTCAAAACGTACGATTTGTAATACGTAATTGCATTATTGCTAGGAATTGAGTTCAAGATTTAATTATTTTAAGGGAACGTTTGAAATATTTTTTAAATTTTGTTTACGTTAGTAATCTATGATATAACAGATATTAAAAATAATTAATTCTTAACAAACATTATGAATTATTTCATAATAAGTAACAATAAAAAGTATAATTTATATTCGGATTACTGAGAAGTAATTGATAATTAAATTATTGCAAAGAAAATGAAATTCAAGTGTATATCATTTTTATGGAAATTATTGGCAAGATGAAATAACGAGATGTATACTAATTTTTAAATTATTTAAACATTTTGTTTATAGAAATTCGATGACATTACGATGTATGAAATTTTATTATTAATAGATAAAAGATTCTGGTTATATAGAAAGGAAGTTATGGACATGTCAGTTGTAAAAGGACATACAGGACCTCCTAACTCGCTGATTATTGATATTTTTGTTTTATATTTTATTATTGATATTAATATTTTTCTTACATTTAGATGTGTCCGATTCTCTTAATAATTCGTGACATTATTCTTTTAAATAATGACTAATAATAATTATAATAAAATAATAAAATAAATAAACAATGATAAATGAAATTTAAAAAGTAAAGATTATTTAGCTAAGAAGATAAACCAAGATAAATTAATTATTTATAATTAAAAGTGTAACAATGTATAGCAATAATATATATTTCATATATAAAATTATTACAGTTATTGTGATTTATTAATTTGTTAATAAGGTAAAATGTTTGACTCAGTGTAGTTTTGAAACAAATGTAAAATAAATTAGTAAATTCGTAATCCTTATTTTACTTCGTGTATATACATACAATACAATAATAAAATAATATACAAACACAACAACAATACACAAAAAGATGTCTGAAATTAAATAAACTAATTTTAGCTACGAATATACAAAACAATTTTCGATTTTCGGAAAACAGGAATAATCGAAATTATCATCACTTACTTTGCTGTGAACGCATAGAAGTGTTCTTAACGGTACAGTACAAGTGATGCAGTAACAATACAATACAAAAATGAAAGGGAAGAGAAACAAATTTTGTATATGCACAACATTTGAGCATACATGAATTTATGAAAAAACTGGGTTGTGACTCACTATTTATAGAAAAACATAACAAAATTTATGACAGAAAACGGAAGTCAGAGAAAATGAAAAGGAGAATAGACTTACAATTTCTTTGAAATAAAACGTAGTTTCTCATTTCTCGTTGCATTGCTTGAATTATGACGATACATCAAGCGATTACATTGTAATTCGCACTTAGATATTATCACTGTTAAAAACGCGTTTCATGAACGTAACTACCAACTACGATAACTGAAACTACAACGAATACAATTTCCTATTGTGTTCATTCATTGGAAATTACCGTATTTCCTGGTCGAACGCATTCTTGGAAACTTTTCACTGGTAGCTGCTGCGTCGCGTTCTGGCTCGAGTGAGGCACAAAAATAAGCAACATATACTCCGAACAGAGCTGCGGACTATTTGTGACTGGCTCGATGAAGGGAAGTCAACCGATAAAAACCGGCTTCGTGACTCGACTCTAAGCCGAGTCTGGTCTTTGACTTGTGGCTTCATTTACGTGCATCATTATGCCAACTTCAGACGAGTGGCTTGCGGCAAATTGCCGCAACAATGGCGAGCTGGAGGAACGGAGAAATACATATGTATGTGTCTTTTTTTTGTGAGACGGAAGAATTTTATATCTCCGTTCCTCCAACACTGCCGATTTGCCACAAACAGCTTGAAGCTGGCAGTTCTACGTGCTTTACCGCACGAATAATCAAAGTATAAACGCGAAATGATATTCGGAATAATTAGCAAGTAATTTTTTCCATTGTCACGTATGTTGTAAATGCTTAATTAAGACTTAGAAGAAAATATAAGTTCCAAAACAGTGATTATCGTTAATCATATTATTACGCAATAAAATTATTACGTTAGTTGAGATAGGGTGTAGTGTGTAGAAATATATTATCCATAATATGATAAACTGTAATACGACTATATCATATTATTTATTACATCATTGTATGTTTGCAACTGTTATAAAGTTGAAGTCGAGATTACAGTTATCCAATTTATGTAATTCTCTGTACAATCTCTCTTAAAAAGTAATTAAGCTTATTTATGCAGTCTATTTTAATTTTGAAATATATAATTTCTTTATTATTAACTTAAGATACTGTGTTCACGAGAAATTAGGAACAAAACTAATAAGGGAAATATGGAACGATCAAAGTGGGAGTTAGAGAGACGGAACGTGAGGAGAGAATGGGATATGCATGCGGGTTTGAGAATGTAGCAGAATCTAGAATGTGAATGCAGAGATAGGTGTAAGGGGAAAAGGTGGGAGAAAATTATGAGTTCGAAATATAATCCATAATATAGATCGGTCAAAGCAGAGGTGGAGTCAGCATATATTCCCAAATTGAAACAAGAAAGCAAATTTTCCTGACTCTTAAATCATATAAAAATAGCAACATTCAGGTGGAAAAATAAGTAACACAAAAATAGAAAAATGTCGAACTGTTACATAACTTACTTGAACATCAATCGTACAGCTTGATTCTGAAATTCTCCCTAATTTCCCTAATTAAAAATGGTCCACTATCATCTCTCGACGGTAGTGAAACCATGCGACGATTGTTTTACTTGATAAAGCAGAGGAATCTCTTGATGATTTTATCTGAAGGCAACCGCGCGTTCTTGGAAACTGAATCAACTGTAGCCGGAATTACACTTAATTTGACCAATATTGCGATAAAAACGTCCAATTCCGCCTTCGTTTTCTGATCGATTATACAATTTCATCGGTTTTCCATGAACCGATCAATTTTTTCTTGTGCGCAAAAGGCCATATCCGTTTATGCAAATAATAGTCGCTCCCTTTGAAGTTGCAAATTACACAAATTCCACTTTACATATCCCGTATTATATAAAAACATACAACAACAACAAAAATAGCAGAAGGAGAACAAGCTAAAAGAAAGAAAATAAAATGAGAACAAACGCAAAAGAATTTAGAAAACACATGTAGACACTCCGAACGCATTGCATAAACTGAAAGAAGCTGTTACCTGCATTCTGCAAGACAACTGAATCATATTAGGCCGACAAGCCAAACATCTGCAATACACATGCATATACATAGAAACATTTGACTTATCCTATATGGCCACCAGCCACGTGCACTTGTACACGCTAGCAACTCCACTCAAAATCAGAGGCATCAAAGTAATGTTTAAAACGTGCTAAAAACGCTCAGCTTTACATACGTGTAACTTTTGAGCCGCTCTATTCATAAAGTTAAGACTTACATTTTAGGATTCTACATGTCTAAAACTCTTAAATGACAAACAGAAAAAGCAACAATTTTATATCTGACAAGCCAACGCTTAGCCTTGATATTATTTACGTTAATATTAAAACAGATAAATAGAAATATTTTAGAAGAGCAAAGACGAATACATTATACATGTTTGTTATGTGCCAGAAAATATTTTCGGAATGTATGTATTCATAAATATGTCGTTGATATAAATTTTTAGTGAATAATTTCTAATAGCAGATTACAAAATAGTTTGAGCTTTATTGCAGTAAGATTTTTCAAAGTTCTTACATACAAATGTATTGAATAAATGTGTCTCCAGAAATATTTACAAATTTAAGAGATTAAAACGTTTTAATTGTAATAAGAAATACTCTTCCTCAGACATTTTCAATTAAATAGAGTTTTGAATTGTCATTTAAGAACTTTATATTTAAATATGAATTTTTATTTTCATTTTAAATGAAAAGAAATATTATTTTCTATAATTCTGTATGTATTTGTACTTAAGTATGTACATATATTATTATATTGTATGCATTGTATGTATTTTTAAATCTACGAAGAATGTTATTTTATTTATGTAAACAATATTGATATTTTATAGAAATAAATTTTGTTCTGGGTGTGTTTTATATTTATTTTCTTTATTAGGAAGTTTATATAATTTTAATTACAATAACAATTTAAATTCGACATACTGTTTTTGTCTATAGAGGTAGGAAGATATGTATAGATACAATACATCGACTAGCAGTTAATTTTCGTCATAATATTATAATAGATTGCGACAATTTTTCTTAATTCTTTCACTTTAAATTCTCATCAAAAGTGCTCCAAAATTGGGTGCATGAAAGATCCCTACGATATACAAAATGTCAGGTACATCTCATTATGAGAATAATAACATGAAATCTATGATTAACATCATAGCATTTATATAAACATTATTAATTGTGTTCGTTATACTTTAGTACATTTAATTTGAAATTAGTTGTAAATACAAAGATCACATCAGTTTTCGACTTTCATTACACTTCCTTTCGACGTATTTGGCTATTTCGAATAAAGAAATATCTAATCTTTAAATTCACTATGATAAGTTACAATATTTACACGTGTTTTGGTATTTACTAATATATAAATAGTTAGTAATATACATACACACATATTTTTTTTTAATAAGATTCCAATAAACGAATTAAATAAAGTTTAAAAATTTAAATTCGATTGTCATATTGTAAGTAACATAAATTATACATTATATTAGAAAATTTCATATAAAACATATGACAAAAATTAATGAATAGCCTACCTCACTTAACATGATCATCTGAAATATACCTATTATTTTAAGTGATACGAAAATTAGTTTTATGAGATCATGTTGAGGTTCACAAAATATATAAATAGTTAGATCAGTTTCAAAATTTTACTAATGTAGATAAATTTAGCAACAACATAATTTTCAGCCGACCATGCTAAGTGGAGTATCCTGTATAATACAGCGAAACTAAATTCAAGGATATCAACATTTAAAATATCACAAAAATAATCTAGCTTGCATGTTATATAACAATGGATACACGCGTAGAAGTTGCAATACTGACAGGTTCCTAAAAGACACAAACGTTCTTCAACTAATCTGTAGAGGAGAGTCGTGCAGTATCGACCGGCATACAGCGATCAAAATTAGTATTGACCTTTTTTACCAGATATTAGCACTTTTATTTGAATAAACAAATGAATATAATAATTCCATGTAATGTATAAATATACATTATGATCTAAAACGTTTCCACGTGTTTGTCATCCTGTACCAACGAATCAGCCATAGACCAATACGTTCCAAATTTTATCTATCTGTAAGTTCAATTTGTTAGCAACTGAAATTAAATTAAAAGGTATTCATTTAATCTTTCTTGTACGTTCTCCCGCAGAAAAATGTCCGATATTTCAAAGTAGAGAAAAGGAAAATATACAGAAAAGAATATGAATGATGCTTTGAAGCGTCAAAAATAAAATGATCCAGAAACAGGACGCTGAGGCTTTCAATGTTTCAAAAAGCAACGAATGTGAAGGCTGGGCACATGTCGAATGCACAGACCAAAAAAATATTGATTATTTTTACTTTTTATATATGTAAAGATAATATTTGAATGAAAATATGTATTCTAACATATAAATGTTTTCTTTTAATATTATTAATCATTTAGACCGAAAAATCTACTGATTAAATAATTGTTCGGTACTGGACGACAATTTTTCGTTTTTTACAAATCATAACATTTTTACTCTTGCAAATTATTTATTCTTATTATTGAATTCCATAAAATTAATTTTTCCTTCCCTTCGTTAAATACTACTTGTATCGTAAACTCATTTGAAAAATGTTGTTTTTTACCGACTCTAGCCCAAGATGTAACAAAAAGAACTTAGAACGATCGGTATTACGCCACTCACCCCTAATTGGCATCTATTATACATAAATGTTCGTTATAACAATGTAAATATTGTACATATCTACGATAATCTAAGGACGTACGAACTTAATATAGTATAATGCAAGCCTATATAATGCAACTATGTAGGTACTATGGTACTAATGATATTATGGTACACTAATAATAATAATAACACTTACAAGTGAATGCGATCTTAAAGAAAAAGAAAAAAAAAAGATAAAATAAAAAAGAAGGAGTTACGTTTATTAAAAATAGCTTCTTATTAAAAAAATAATATTGCATTAGATCGAAACTATGTGATGTATATTAGTGATTATATAACGTAAATGAAAAATTCATCTATCTCCACTAAAACATTATCTAGTATTTAATGTTTACTTTTGTAAAATTACTTACAAAAGTATTTCAAGGCTTGCAATCTAAACTGCTAAAAGTAAACAAAATATAAGAGACGGAATTATTGAATACAATATTCATGCTTGCAAATGTTGCAAACAGTTATAAGCTGCAGACAGTATTGTGAAATATTTTTTATAAGTTAATTAACATATTAATATAAATTTTCATAATAAATAATCTGTCAATAATCGAATATTCATCGCTCGATAAAATATTATTATACTCAAATATATAAATAATAGAATATTTTGATGAAGCAGTGTTCATTTGCTAGTCAAATCATAACAAATATCCATTACCTATTTAGATGGAGTTTTGTCTGAATTTCATTAAAATCGTGTTCTACCAGTTCTTATGAAAATGCTACATAATGAATCCTAAGTGATACTTATTCTATCACGATGTCTTGTGCTTGTTTAGCTAAAACAGATTTCCTGTTTTTAAATGTCCTATACATACACTCGATACTCCATGTAATGAACGTGATGCTTATCATTAGTGTCATAACATGTATACAAAGTGCATAACTTTCGCTGACATCTCTGATGTATCCTAAGATAAAAATAAAAATTGATTAACATAAAAAGTTTCCATCATATTTAATAGTATAATATATTATCGTATAATATATCTTTTTTACAATATTAAATAATGTTATAAACTAATTTTACGTCTCTACATTTTGTTCTATTCCCTCGTGAATATATGATTTTATGCATGCCCCTCTATAAGTATTAAAACCCCTGATTTCATATAAGATGTTATAATTGATTTCAATTATGAAGGGAATGATTAATATATTAGTGTACATATCCTACAATATTTTATCCAAAATTCGACTTATATTCTTTTACTAACTTATCATATGTATATATATATATATATATATATGGTATTTGGTGGGGTGGTTGGTAACTGGTGGTACAAGCGGAAAGGGGATGATTCTACGCGAAAAAAGAAATCGAAAATATAGAAAAAAAATTTCTTTTTTAATTTTTCCATCGAGACAACGATCTACAGTGAGATCCGTTATAACATACCGCGCGCGTACCGAGCGAAGATTCAAAGTCTATTTTCTCAAAAATAAAGCCTCAAACGAAAAATTTTTATTCTATATTTTCGACTTCTATATATATATATAAAATGTATAAAATTAAAATCCTGTATTGTATAGGATTCAATTAAATTAAATTATTAAAGACCTACCAATTAAAGGACTCAGCATTACAACGAATAAACCTTTAAATACCATAAACATCCCAAAGGCATTTGGCAGCTTGTTTAAAGGACAATATTCGGAAACGGTAAGGTTTAAATTTACCAAAGTGGCGCCACGTAGAAACCCTATTATCACGAATGTTATTATCAAAAGTACTCCTTTAGATTGCGCTGCCATAACTGAAAAGTATAATAAACAGAAATTAGAAAAAATGAAGGAACAATATTAATACTTTTGATGGTAAATATCTATTCAAAATATGCATGTAGTTTCAGTAACAAGAAGTTGCATAAAAAGAAAAATATAAAAAGAAAGATTCTACTATAAGAAAATTATCTAAATACTAGAAGAACTATAAGAAAATTGAAAGACTTATAACAAAAAAAGGTGTTTGTTCATGTTTATTTTTCTATAAAAGAGCCAAGGGATACTCTAGTATCTTTAATTTTTACCTATTGTTAATGAATTTTAATTTTATTCATTATATTACATAATTCTTATGAGTGTACCACAACTCTGAAATTGTACCACAAAAGAATTATATCTAATTAAATCATGTCGACCTCACGCCAAAGCTTTTTCTAGAATCGCATAATTTTAATATGACAAGGAATCAAGATATAGATCATTTTTCTTTTTTGTAATATCAATTCCACCATGCTGTGAGCTTATATAGCTTCTGATAAAAACGGTATGTGTTACTATCTGAAAAGTTTAAAAATTTGAAGGAGCCACTTTTGATATGTATCCTTTAATTAGAATATTGGGTTTCACAGAACCAGCGATATGTTATTTATTGCTTTAAGTTTGTTTGAGATTTGGAATGGCCGTCAGTTTATGACTCGGACAATACGTATCCCTTTTTTGAGAAAGTCCGAATTGTTTACTTCCCCAAGCTGCAAAACCTTAACGAGACGAAGCTTCTGGTGGAGAGAGCAACAACAAGATTCATCAGAGCATCGCACCGTTCGCGATATCAATCGATCGGTTGAATCTGACCGATCGCTATTTAGTTGAGAATTCGCATCAAAGTTAACGATAGATGATTTCTATGCATTTATGGAAAATTTAAATGTGCAAAATATATATAAAGAAGTATGCTAATCATTACCAATACCTACTACGTAATTTTACATAAATGTAATTTATCAAAAGGCATGTTGCTATTCTTTCTGACTATTGAAAATATATCGATTTAATTATATTTGCTACTATTGCATTACTAATTATTGTTCTCATGCTTCTCGATATTGACATTGAGTTTCTTTGATATCAACGTAGAAACTTTATATGCGTATGGAGTATTTGTATGTGGAAAGAACATGGTAGATATAAATGCAAAGTACATACTAGATCGTCCAATTCCAACTAGAATACAGAAAATCCAGAAGATGGTTCTGTTCTTCAATCCCAATCTATCGAAAATGGTTGGTAGTAAAAGGCGGGCAAGAATGTCGGTGAATGCAGATATCGACAAACAAGAGGCAACTTCCGCTTTGCTCATTCCTGTCGACCAAGTTCCTTCGAAAAGTCTACCGATATCCTAAAAAATGGAGCACAGTGGAACGAAACCCGAAAAACGCGATAAACGATCGAAAAATTGATTTCGGCGTTTCACAGTTTTTTTTTAAACCCACTCTATTATTTAACTATTATTTAATTCATTTACTGCTAAGATTAGGTATATTCATTATAATATTTTGATGAAAGTCGTTTTATGAAACTTTTCTATTCATAATATCATTTTCTTTTATTTATTTATGTATTTATGGTATATCACTTTATAGTCCTTAAACTATAACATACATATATTAGATATGTAGTATGTTATACTCGCAACACATGATGCCGTTAGATTAATAATATTTTATTAGAAATTCTATAATCAAGTTTTTGACCATTTGTCGCGTTTTTTCGGGGTTCGCTCCACTGTGTACCGTAGCTAGGATGTTACATAAAGCATAAACGTTTTCCTACTGTGTTATATATTGCAATATTATTGTTACTATTTTTATCAATACAATATTTCTAGTCCTTATATTAAATATTTAATATATCTATTACTTTATTAACTTATTTGTACAAAGATTAAATATTTAAATGAATGCGATATTAAAATATTTTATATAAATTTCAATAGTTTTTAATAACATCCTCTGCTACGATACCAATCATACTTAAGTTCATCTTTAAAGAATTACTTACGTATGCTAGTTAAAAAAAATGGTGTCATTAGTTTGAAGTTCGATTCAGCAACATAATATAAACTCAAGCCAATAACTATGTTTAGATAGATGCCATCTTTAAGTAAGTCCAAATCAAAGGTTTCCTTTATCTTCCTAAGGTATTCATTTTGAGATTTCTTTTTTATCTTCTCCGTTTTATTATACTCCAGCATATTATTCTCGGAATCACTTGTATCACATTTAACGTCCTTCACCATTCCATTGTTTTCTACTTGTAATAACATGTCACTTCTAGTTGAATTATTTCTATGCTGTTATAAGTAATAATTGTCCATTAATTTCCTTTTTCTTTTTTTGCCTAGGTCATCGATATTTATCAAATGAGAATATTATTCAGGATCATAATACAAATTGACGAATGATAAGACTAGATATTATTGGAAACTAAACGTAATTCGTCCCAACAAATTTCCACTAAAATAGGAAGTTTTTTGCCGCATTTGTTTATTTCAATGAACACTGAATGAAAGGTATCGTCAATTTGCTAGGAGAATGGCACATTTCAAAAATTGTCAATCTTAAGATACTTACAATATATATAACAATATATATAATACACGAACAATATAACTGCAGACCTTTACGATTCAAAGATTAGTATCTGAATTCTAAAAGTTAACAAATTTTTCCATTGCTAAATTCCCAATATTAATATTAGATAATATATTAATCTCATATATTGCTCCTTTAGGGCTCATTGATTTTTAGAGAAATGTGTGAAAAAGAAGTGCTTTACGTAATTTTACGTATGTAATTTTGACCAAACATAATGATATGTAGTATATGTATATGATATGTAATGATATGAAGTATGACATTAAAATGTTAACAATTTTATATTTCGAACTATCTATTGTGGGGAAGTGAGAATGCAATAAACAATACGAATAAAGATAATATACAATAATAATAATTTACGTGTCACGCTTTCAGCAGATCGATGATACATAAGGTGCTCTTTATTTTTCCAATATCATTTAAATATAATTATATCGTTTTCATTGTAAAAAAATCAATAATTCAATTAACAAAGTTTTTCTAACAATAAGATGAAATATGTGCATATGCCGTCACTCTAGTTCTTAATTGTTTTCTATCTCCATTAGTTTGTAAACTGGGAATACTGAGTTCAAAGTTTATGAAGTTTAATATTATTGCCTGGAGTTAGAGTTGAATATTTGTTAATTTCTAAATAGAATTTTCATGGTTCATATTTTCATAAATTTGTACCCTTTATACCAATGAAATATACGTGGATTGATTTTTTTTTGAAAAATGGAATTTGAACAGAAATTAAAATAGAATTGAATTAGAATAGAAATGAGTTAGAACAAACGTGGAGTTAGAATTCATTAATAATTGAATCATCATGGTATGAGTCAATCTTAGATGACACGGATTCTTCACTTTGATGAATTAACTGTGTAAAATGGTAAGAGTAAATGCCTGACGATGGATTCTAGATAAATGATTAAATATATATTTATTTCCGCTTAACGTGTAGTCAACCCACCATATCTTTACTGTATGAATTAACACAAACAACGAAAAATAATATTTCATATTCGAATAACTAGTCGATGACAGTGAAATATTAATTTAATATTCAATTATCATTAGATAATAGAAATTTGAAGTTTTATATTTGTTTCTAAATCTATGAAGCTAATGTTGTTGGATTCCTAAAATTTCTCTGATAAAAAGAAATTTAAATACAATTTTGTTCAATCATCCAATTATTCGATAATTTATATCGTTTCTTATTTTGTACTTTGAATGGTAATCGCTGCAATTTAGAAACAGAAATTAAGGAAGTGACAAATAGCATCAGCAAGGAAGTAATTCATATTAATAAACTGGACATTCATGTTTCAATTTATGATAATATTTGGTCGCACACGTTGAAAATATTACATAGAATAAAAAAATATTTGTGACAATAAAAGAGTATTATTAGAAGCTATTACATCAGTCACTTTGTTTATTAAACAGCCTCGACAAATTTTTATTCATTTTGATTGCCATAAGATGATATAAAGTGTAAAAAAATTTAACACAGTAAAAAAACGATAACTGACCAATTGTCAAAATTGTAACAAACTCCCAAGAGAAAAATTAAACAATTACTAAACAAATGATATTATATTACTTATTAATAAATATGATATATTTCACTTTCCAACATTTTGAGATGAAATGGAAAAATACAACACTACTTTAAAATGATTTAATAATTAATTATCGTTAACATGTAATTTAACAATTATAAAAATTTTCTCAAGAATTATTTTATAAACCAAATATTATTAAAAGAATGAAGAAATAGTAATTCAAATTGGCGTAAAACAAAATACTATAATATTTAAACGAAATTATATTTGAACTTATTTCTGTTTGCAGAAAGATTCATCGGTAATAGTTCCATGGAAATGTTATAAAGAGTACAAAGGTGACTTTGATGAATTATTTATTCAGCACCAAAACTCCTTTCAAGCCATTGTCAACTAATCTGTTCTTTTCTTTCATTCAATCTTCATATAGTAGAATTACTCGAAATGCAAAACGGTGAATTGAAAGATATAATAGGATCAAAAAATAAAAATGACACGGGAATTCTATTTCAGTTAAACAATTTCAAGTGAATCTATTTCGTGAATTCGAATGTTATTATAGTAATCAAACAGATTGATATCTCTAAATCTTTTTGATCAAATCTAATTGAGCTTAGTAAATTTCTAAGTCTCCAAAACTTTAAGGTATTTTCGAAAGAAAAAAAACTTTCATACTTTAAACAAAAAGAATCGGAATTTTGCAATTCTAATTTATTTTATAGTGCAAAACTTCCTGTTTTTATATGTACATATTTGCATCACAAATTACGTTGAATTTTCAATGAGATCTAACATAATATTAAATTTCAATAGTAATATAATCTTACCTTTGTATCGGCATTTGTACTTTCAATTTCAGATTCAAATGGACGTAATAAACAAGCGCCAATAGTGGAATGCAACGCCCATCCTCCAATCACTAACATCGCTCCACGAAATCCATATGAATTCAAAAGAAGATGAATTAACTATAAGAGGAGAAAGAAACCATCGATGAATATAATTTTTATAACTATCTGAATCATACATCTATTGAAATCATTCTTATAGAAGATAACTTATCGTATTATGTATTTAGAAAGATTACAGAAAAGTCTGTAGGGATATATCGTATTTCAAATCTGGTTGAAACTATTATGTGATATAAAATATGGTATAAAGAAAATATATTAAAAATGTTATATAATTAAAAATGTAACAATTAAAAACAAAAATATCTCGTACCTGAGGTACTATCATCATGGCCAAAGTTGTTCCAGCCATAGAAAAGCCAACAGCTTGTCCTCTTTTTTTCTCAAAAAATGTATTCAACGCCACGAACGCTGATGCAATGGCCAGTCCAGTTCCTAAGCCTGTCATAAGTATATCAAAACAAATTAAGTAAATATAGTAATACTTAACAACAAATGAACATAACGAGGTATATTTGTTCGTTATTTGTTATGAATAAAAACATTGATTATCATTTCTTATAAATAATCGCATTAAAATGTTAGATATATTGAGTTTAAAAGATTAAAATGTTTAAAACGTTTAAAAAGTTATTAACTACATTAAGGGAAAAATTTTTCATAATATACATAAACCAAATACGAATAAAATATCTAGAAGAAATGCCAAAATGTAATTATAAGCGATCTTTAAGAAACGATTAAATTTATATGAAATTAAAATTGGGAAAACAATCGTAGAATTTGTAAAAAATGAGAATTTTTGATTTGCAAATGGATATAAATGTTAGTACATTTGTTATATAATTGTTATATAATAATACAATTGTTATATAATAATGTTAGTACAATGATTCTTGAAATTGGAAAAGAGTGATTTTTCGTTTGAAAATAAGGCATATTACGGAAATATTATTTATACAGGCAATGGTAATATAATATAATATTATATTATATTATATGTATTATTAATTACATATTTAAGGAAATAGTTCATGAAACAGCAAGGTATTATAAGTGTATAAAATGAAAGTAGGGCATTCCATTGATATTCCTCATATGGTTCAAATAAGAAAAACTAAGGATAAAGTAGAGAAGGTAGACAGATGTGTTAATTAATGTGCAGAAACTGAACAGAATGGATGTAATCACCAAATTTGAAAGAAATAAATAGCATCGAGTTTTAAAACAAATTGCCATGTGTCACGATTGAAAACATTTAAGATAAGATCTTGACAAAGATGAAGAAGCAAAATGTATGCCAAAACTGTCGCTTTCTTTGTAGATAGTCATATATTATTCTTTATTTATTATCATTCTCTGTAATCTAAAACTACAATTACGGCAGAAACATATTAAAAATAAATCGATGAAGTACATGTAGAATTATTAATAAAACAACTTTTATTTAATAAACAAATAGAAATCAACTAAAATCTTGAAATCTTGCTTAAACTTACATTATTTTCAAGTAAAGGAATTGTAAAAGTAGCAATAGAAAAATTTCTGGATTTTAGAATTATAATTTTTAGAAGGTCGGGATAATGAAATTAATTGATTGTTAAAAAGTCTGCACACAATAAAATAAAAATCATTTTGATGAAATATATGATGTTTAAAATGTGATGTGTAAAAAACTACGTATAATTTTTATGTTATGATATTTTATCTGAAAAACAACGGTATTTCATATGCATTAACCTTATGTAAATGGTTATACATATGTATATACAAGAGAGACCAATCCAGAAAAATATATATAATGTAAATATAAAATTTACGTGCAAAAACATGTAATTAGCATATTAGAATCCAAAGGCTTATCTTGTTTTCATACCTCCTAAAACACTATAAGTGCAAACAATATGGAACATGCTATTAGCTCTCGACGTCAATATCAGTCCAGTACAGCTTAAAAGAGATCCAAAGAATGCCACTTGTCGATAAGAATACTTTTTCAATAACGGTCCTATTAAGAGACCTAAATTATAATCAAACAAAAAAGAATTACAATAAAATAAATTAAATTTATTATGGTAAACTTGATTTAAATAAAAAATACATAAAATATAATTATTTTATAGATCAACATACGGTATAATTAAATATCAGAAATCACTCTAATGACAATTATTTATGAATTATTAATGAAAAAATTTATGTTTTCTAATGTAGAAAATAACACTATATATATTTTATAATTACTCGTAATTATAAAACAACAATTGGCGTTATATGTAAACAAATTATATTGTATTTAGATCTATTTGCGTATTTCCTTAATACCTGAGAAATTAACAATAGCATCAAGAATGCTCATTATGAATGACGCTCCTGTGGAGTCAATTTCAAGTTCTATAAAGAGATCGTGGAAAAGGAGTCCAAACGAGGGATCCAAAGATCTTAAAGAAAGCTGAAAACCAAATTTGTAAAATTATGTATTACATATTTTCTGTGTTAAGGTAATTATCATAAAAGGGTCACTTTAGTTTTGTAGATTTGAATAAAAATGTACATGTAAATATTCATCACGTTGAATAATTATCAATCTCTTTATACATTTTCAGTACTAATAGTGCATGCGCACTTTTATTAATATTTTTAAAGTAATTTGGCGCGATTATATTATGTAACATAAATATATTTTAATGGAGAAAAATAAATATTCAAAATAAAAAGAATAATTTTTTTTACTATTATTATTTATACTTATACTCCGAAATATTGATATTCCTGACTAATTTATTTATTCAAATTTGTGCGATAACTTTTACGCCATTATTAAGATGTACTCATTCTTAACTAGAAAGCTGGAAGGATACACAATCGTATAATATCCAAATCATATTTGCAAATGAAAAGTCGATCATATTGTTGATACAGATGTTTTTAAAATAAACAAGATAGCCAAATATACAACAGCTCTCAAAGATATTCGAACATTTACTACAAAATTTTTTTGTGGATACATTATTATGAGCGTTATACGAAACTCGTTGATACTTTATTGGCATTATAATGAGATACCACTATCGTGATTAGAATAGTAAAATTTGAAACCAATTCGCAAATGTATATAGAAATTACAATACATTTATGACAAATATATATATGCACATTTAGTGGAAGATTGATGCGCTGCATAAATAGTAATTTTAAGTATACAATTAGTGCTACAAATGATCTCACTACATGTTGTAGTTTACTAATATACTGAATAACTGGCTATACGAGTACTTCGGTCATCTTTGTGAAGTATATGCTTCTAATTAAATATTTTGCAACTTTTACATATTTTCTATATATGTATTATCAGATCCATTTCAAATTTTTCCAATATAATCAGAACAGTCGTGTCTCGTTATAGTTTTAATGTCATTTCAAGATTTTTTGTCTAACATATGTATGTATACATAAATAGCTTTTAAAAATGTTCGAATATTCCGTACATAGTTTTAAATAATTAGTACATAGTAATTAATAATTAAATATTTAGTACATACATAATATATGTATATTAAACAACATAGTATATAATAACTACTAAATGTATCTTCATATAATACTAAAGTCAATACCACGTAACATTATTGCAACAAAATTGCACGAAGTAACCCAGGGCTGGTGTGACATTTTGCGGGGCCGGGTTCAAAAATTTTGCGTAGCCTGAATACACATTCAAATCTTACACTTAAATTTTACAACGAGGAATTATTTATTTACAATTTCTGTTACATATTATATATTTTTATAAGCAGTTTTTTAAACAAATCCAAGTAATATTTTTTCGCATGCATAATTCGTTTTCAAGGGGCAACAAATTCAATGAAAGTAGAAAATCTGTAATCATGTATGATTTTTGCAACAAACTATTGATGTAGTTTAATTTCTCTAAAAAGTACATTGCTCTGATAGCGCCTGGATTTTTTTTATCTAAAATAGTTTCCAGGATATGAGATACTTTATGGAGTTACACTGAACCTTTATGATTTTTCTCACTCCTTTAAACTGAATCAACGCTACTAAAAAAAATGTGTTGCATCTGTTAATGGTATCATCATTTTGTAAAAAGTTAATCGAAATCGATGTTTTTTAATTGGGTAATTTTTGTAGACCGCGGGGTCTCTCAAAACACGGGGCCGGATTCCGGCGAACGCGCTGAACCTACCTTGCGCCGGCCCTGAAGTTACCTATCAATGAGATTTATGAAACTAAAAGCACAAAGGTGGTAAGTCGATTTGTTTGCGTTACTTATTTTAATCGCATAAACTGTGAGCTCATTAGCGACTACTTTGATTTATACAGCACACAGTTGTTGTGTGAGTTATACATTGTGGTATTCGCGTACAAAAGCTCTAGTACTCTGGGGCACATGAATATCTGTTTTTCGACACTACTAGTTTTTATGAGTACTCGCAGAGCAATAATGAATTTTGGTACAATTGCAAGACATGTGAGATTTACAGGTTAAGGTGGGTCCCGAACCACCAGAGGTCGCGCTGAAATAAACACATATAACTACGAATAAATCGATTTGCAGAGGTGCCAGCTAAAAAAGCAAATCGATTTGATAACAAAGATATAATGATATCAGAATTAGTAGATATCAGAATCTAGAAAAAATAGGTTACTAAGACTTCAAACATATATACATTTATATACAATTAAAACGGAAAGTTCATGCATAGCGGCTTACAAATATATTTATGTATAGTGCGCATATTTATGTTCATAAATACATATATAGTAAATTTTTATCAATATATTATGTAATATTCTTATGTAATGCCTTATGATAAGAATATATTATGTAACATAACATATTTTGAAATTTCATTCGCGGTGTAATGAGACACGACATTTATAACTATACATATTGGTAGAAACGAATTTGAAAATGTATATAACATATATGCATACAACGACTTATACAAACATACATTTCGTAAAGATCGTCAATGTGTTTGAACAATTAATCATATTAGTAACCCATAATATGTACTGAGAATATCTTTAGCATCAATTATATGTTTAAGGCCATTGTTTACGTTACATACTAATTTTTCACTAAATGGAAATATACATTTGCAACAAACACACATTTAATTTTCACATACATTTTCAGATTTGTTTTATATTTTTATATTTTATCGATATAATTACGATAGTCGTGTTTCAGTACAATACAGGTAAAATCTCAAAAAGTTTTGTAAAACACGCATAATATACCAATAGAAATCTTTGATACTGAAACCCAAAGAACAATTATAAGTAAATATTATTACCGTGATGAGACTACTGCCAAGGCAAACGAGCCATCCCCAACCGCCATCAAGCCCTTTCTTCTTCTTGTCACCAGAATTCATCTTGTTTGCTTCCAACTATTTTTCCACATATGAACGAGTTACATGCAAGAACTGTCAGGAATCTAACCGATATCGTGCAATACGTGTAGTAAAATGAACTTGTCGCGATCATACGCTGATTATTCCATATCCCAGAATAGTTTAGTCACCGCCTCTTTATTCACTGCTCAATGATCCGATACGTAGTCTGGTAGGCCGGCTCGATGTTTCTATCACTTCTTGCTTCGATTAAGTACTGGCAAGTTACTGCAATGCCATCTCGAACCGATTCGTTTCACGTTTGCCCCTCT
Organism: Bombus vancouverensis nearcticus; assembly: GCF_051014615.1. NCBI lineage: Eukaryota > Metazoa > Arthropoda > Insecta > Hymenoptera > Apidae > Bombus > Bombus vancouverensis. The sequence goes on along the minus strand of NC_134913.1, from coordinate 7,921,398 downwards.
TTGTTCTATCAGCCCATGGAAAAATACGAGTTACATCCTTTTGTAGGACTCATAACAAGAAAATAATTTCACATGAAACGGTATTAATATGGATTGGTGTCTCATGCGATTCAAGGAATGAAAAATATTGCGAGTCTGCAGCTAACATTACTTATGTGGAGAGGACATTTTTTTACAGGTACATTCTTCAAGAATGCATTCGCAATACTAATGCTACTAATGCTATTTCTTCAATTGCTTAATCTACGTAAATTTTTATTATTTCATTTTATTTTTATTTATTTTTTATTTCATTATTATTTTATTATATTATGTAAATATATGTAAAAGAAGTGTGAAGTGATGTATAGAATTAAAGTAAATACAAAGCAGAGGTGAGAGTAAATTATTTGTAAAAGCGTAGCACATAGTTTGTTAGAAATACAATATTATCTTTCGTGTTAATTACTATATTTAATTTAAGAAAATATTTCTCAACTGCAACTATTATTTTCAGAATTTGCAAGAACCATTAAGCATGTTCTCTTTTTTTCCATTCATAAATAAATATAACGAAATATTAATAGACGTAATAACCAGACTGTGGATTTTTATGCATTTACAGGAAATTTGAAAATACAAAAATGCACGATACATATGTAAAATATAATAAACAGAAATGTTCGATAACGTGTTATGCATACTTAAAATATCGAATAACACCTTCTATTTCTTTCGCTATGACTATATCGTTCCTAGCAAAATGATTAATTAATTGTTCATTTGAGCAGCTATACAAATAATCACATATTCGCTCCATGAGAATATACATATATAGTAGTTATCTTATGATCGATAATGATCCGTACAATTGTAAAGTCCATTACTACAATTATACTCCTTCGTGTACACGTTCATTTGTTTGTAACTTTCATTTATTTCACCTTTCAAGTCACATTTTATACTGTACACACGTGTAGAAATGCAAATAAGACACTCTTGTTACACAGCAAGTTATTATAAGATAATTATAACTCGTGATACTTACATTTTATACTATAATTGCTATCAAAACAATCATGGAAATTTCAGTCTAATAAATATAATTACGTGTTACTTAAGTTGGACATTTTGCTCCTTCGCGGGAAAGTACTAGACAGCAGACAGAAAATAACACCTTTATTTCTTCTTAGACGAGTTGAACTGAATTTATATATATTTTTTATAGACATAAAATTTGACATATCATATTTTGAATTTAAGTTTCGATCATGCGTAACAGTTCAGGTTTTATATCTCTTATAAAATTCCATAGATCACAGGTGTTCCAAAAATGAAACTTGGAAGTGAATTGGGAACACGACAAGTAAAAAGGTTAGATCTCTTATCTATAGTGATTGGCTGCTTAAATATTTGAAATATACTATGTACAATTATAACTAAGTTACATACATCAGCATAATTTCTAAACAGCACGAGAGAAACGAACGTCTTTATAAAAACTCATAGATTCATTGAAACGTTGATGCGTACGAACATCGGCACATGACGTTGATTGTTAATATGTAAATGCGCAGAGTTCTCTATCTCAATTTCCGTTTTATTTAGATTTTATATTTTCATATTCGTTTCCCATCATTTTCACAGTTCAAGGTGACAGAAGAAGAAGAAAAACAACGAATGATCTTTAATATCGTAAACAATTAAGCGAGAACAAGAATGATAAAGGTTTTTTAAGTAACTTTGAAGTATTTTGAAAGAGACACAGTATTCCTCCAATGACACGTAACCGCAGGAAATCGATCGCGAAATATAAAACGGATATCCAGAGGATTTCAAGCATAGAATGGTTATACTATTAGTAGAAAGAATTTTTGGTGAATATCAAAGTTCCAGCCCGAAACATAAATATATTTGAATCTGTAAAGTAAAAAATTAAATTTTTAATTTATATACAATTTCTAACAATAAGTTTAAAAAACTAGCATCAAACTGATGTTATCAGAATTTGAAGAAAATGTAATATTATCTACAGCAATAACACAATTATTGTACATAGTACAAATTATTTGTTATAAACATGAATTATTTAAGAGTAGCAATTACAAATATACTCATAATACGCATATTACGTTATTTAATTACACCATCTTTAATGCATATGCAAATTGACAATATATAATGTGCATTCATTAGTGATAATTTTGATGTATCTTTAAGGTTAACATTTTATAAACGTTAATTTTAAATTGTACCAATATAATACTGATAATTATCCTATCTATTTCTGATAGCTTTATAAATATACTGATATTTCAAAATTACCACAATATATCTTTATCCAAAATTTTAATTGAAGAATGATCGAATGTTTCGAAACATAAAATGCGCTTACTATAAAATTTGTCGTATTAATATCATTCATTTATTACAAAAATTAGTACTTATATATAATATTAATATACGTTATGAATTAACTTACTTATGTATTTTAAAATTATAGCTTTATCCTATAGCTTTAAATACACAACTTTTTGATCTTTTATCATCCACACAATTAGGCTTTCAGTATGTTAATTAAACAATACAACCAGGCAGTATGTTAAAAAAAAAATGAAACAAAAATAAAAGTAATCACATAATGTATCCATTTTGTTAATTAACATTTCTAAATCCAATATTTTCGTTAATCTTTGTGTTTGATTAATATAAAATAAGAAACGTCAATCTCTTAGTAACGATCCTTTTGCACTTAAATATAAGCAAACAAATGATGTCGAATAAAATAGAAAGTTCCAACATGATCATTATGTTTACTATGATAAATGTTGAATGATATTAAAAAATATTGGAAGAATAAAATAGACTCAATAAGATAATTACTATTGTAATTTTTGTAATTAATGAAAGATTTACTTCATAAATGTTTATCAAACATTTTTTAAATAATATTAAAAGGTTTTTAATTATTTCCTATGAAAAATATGCAAGTTAAAAAAAGGTATTTTGAATATGATGAATTATGTACCTTTCGTACAATAACAGTCGAGATCGGATGTACGAAAATGTTAAATAGATTCTCTGGAATTTTTCAATCTTTAAAAATATTAAAACTTTTCAATTCTTAATATAATCATGCGCCAAGAACTTAAATATAATTTTTGTTACCTTTTGGCAATAATATCTCCTATAAGTAAAATTAATATCAAACGAATGTCAATGTAGATAGTATAAAAATATGATGTTTCCCCTTCTCTTAATTTACTTTATAATATGATCTTAAAATTAGAAATTTATTTCTTTATGTCTCTTATTTAAACTTAATCTATTCTTATTATCTTACAAAATTCAAGATCGTTTTAAAAGGACCATATTTCTCTTAATGTACTGTATAAAGTATGCCAGTTTACGTCACATAGAATTAACGTTGATTCAATGAATTAATTCAGTGAATCTCTGAGGGCCAAATATTACGTAAAATAATCCAAGAAAATGTGCAAATTGTACACCGTATTAAACACATATCCGCAATTTTATCATAGCATTTTCACTATTATAACGTAATATGAAGTCAATTATCCAAAAAACATAAATTAAGCTAAAAGAAAACGCGTACTTACAAGGACAGTTCAGAATATAGAACAGATATATATCGATAATCGTATTCGGTCTCAAAAACTCGTGTTTCCATTAAAAATATAACCAGAGTCGGACGAAAGAAGCAGTTCGTCCTATTGTCCATATTTCACCACAGAATTGTATATTTTTCGCACACAAATTTCGTCTTCCCGTTTTACGGATCGCGTTCACTATGAATGATCATGAACAGATGCCATCCAGGATGGTGAACATCGAATGTCGCGTACTGAAAAATCTTCGTAATGTCACACACGTCCTTTTCCACTGCTATGTTTATCGTAGTTCGTGTTAAGTGAATACACTGGAGGAAGATCGTTCGACAACGAGAAGGAACGAAAGCCCGAAGCGGAGCAGACACAAGAGATTACCGATATCTCGTTATTCTCGTTTGACCACGATCACTGCTGCCTCGCGTTCGTTTCGTCGCGTTTCGCGGCTAGTGTGCAGGCGATCAGTCGATCCAACCTTGGTTTTCCCGAGTGTCACTTCTTCGTTGTTCTCCGTTTCCCGAATCGCAGCCGATTTTTATTATACTCGGTCTTGGAACTGACTGTCTCGTTGCATCGTGCACACCTCGTTCTATTACGTGAACTTCGTCCGAGTGCGACACTGTACGCGCGTGGTGAGATCGATTTTCGCAGCATTACCGGCGGAATGTGCATTGACGTTGACAAAGCTTTACGTTCGAACATCCGCGTCAATATCGCCGCGCAATATTGTTTCATTTTGCATTTAATAGAAACACGCTTCTCGTAGCGGTCATTTACACACCAAGGAATTTAAATCAAAAACTGAATCGATTTAGGCTAAAATGAAGATACACACATATTGTTTGGAACGGTGATAACAATGATGGATTGATTACTAATGATCCTTCTTCTTCATAATCATGAATCATTTCTTTCTTCCTGCTCCTTTCTAACTTTTTTCGTTCTCTCGAACGAGAACGAGTAAAGTGAAGAAACGGACGTCGTTTTTCATATTCTCCTTTTTTTTTTTATAAATTCGCCGGTTGTTTATTTGTGGATGTGTGGATGTGTGTGATAATGCCTATTTTATATCGAATATATTTACATTGCAATATCTTTCAACAGGTATGCTCAAATAAAATGAAATACATGTTGATATAATGGTTCAAAATGAAATATTTCAGAAATAGATAGCTTTATCACTTTCACAGTTGACATTATTGTTATTATCAATACTACTCTAATTTCTTTATTTGTTACTGCCATTACACTTTGATTGCACAATTCAAAACAATTCAAGTATGTGAATTTTACGCCTTTGATTTATTCAAAGAGTAAACCATAGATACAGTCACATATAAAACATTTTCGATAATTCGCATTACAAATCTAGCATTATTTTTATGGTCTGGTTGCAATCTTTAAAAGAGAAACATAGCTAGCACAACTAACATGAATATTCAATACATAAACTACTATGGATGCATACGTACTGAAAAAACTTACATTTGCTAGTTGAATTTTTAATGGTAAAAATTATTTTATTCTGTCATGTTACACGAAAGAAAAATTGTATTCTGATCTAATTTCAAGAATTTCTCAATTATCTTCTTATTATTTATTATTCTTATCATATTATGTCTCGCGAAGTCCATATGTACATGTTACAATAAGATTGATAACACAAGCGAATAACACCCCGTTTGTACATTAAAAAATTTCTCCACTTTTAAAATGTGAGGTGCTTTATATTGAGAAGTCACGCATTTTTCATGACTTCATTGTTACGATTATTCATGTTAAGTTAAATAAATGTGTAAGCTAAATTTATTCCTCTAATGTATACAACAAATTAAAAATAAAATATATCGCAAGGAGAAACTGAATAACAACAAATTTATTTTTATACAAAAGTTATAAAAATAAAATAATATAATGTGATTAATCATTAGAGAGTTATATAAATCAGTTAAATTATTCATTATTAGCTTCAGTAGTAACTGTACGTTACATGGATTAATTAACATGACCAATAAGAATATTTTTTACCAACGGTTTAAATTACTTGCGGTATGAACTAGCTGCGGTTTAAAAGCAAATTTATTTTTGCACCGCAAATATACTTTGATCGCAATCAATGTTTCAACATTTATAATATTATTCACCCTGAACTTAATGATTAATTAAACTAAATGATGAGAGGAGATTTATCGAAATTCATTTTTTGTTGTCAATTCAAATAATTGGTAATAAATTTACGAAAGGCTACAAAAAATTATTTATTGGTTAGTAAAAATATCAGTAGGTATATTATTCATACGATTAAACATAGAAAGGCATGTACATATACATGAATTATATTAATAATGTCAACGTGTACATAATATTTCTCATACAAACGATCTATCACGTGCGAAGACTGTATGTATTGTATTTTATCACGTTGAAACGTGATAAACGTATTCGGAACGCGTTAATTATGTTACTTAAAGCGCCAAGAAACGCAATTTTACTGCTATCATATCTAGCATATGAAGTTATTGACTAAAAATATGATTTTTAATGCATCGATATATTTGGGCACTAAATTATAAAAGAATAAAGATAGACACGTATAAACAATAACTGTGTATTTGCGTATAGAGTTAACATTCTAATAATATTTAATTTAATTTATATTTTAATTTAACTTATATTTTAGACTTTCATTTCTATTTAAATATCCATAATGTATTGCAACTGTTACAACAGCTTTGAAATGTTGCGATAAGAAAGTAGAGTATGATACATCGTTATTCAATTACTTATATCATCCTTATTGACATCAAATATAATTCTATGAAGTATTTGAAGATTAAAAATACGAAACTTTAAGGAAGTAAGATAAGAAAATAAACAAACAATAAAGCAGCAATTGATTACTATAAAAAGATTGTATATGCTTATGTATTTATAGAAAATTTGAAGATGCAGTAATACATAGATACACAATGTGCAAGAAATATAACTCCATCACCTAATTTTTAATAACATTGTCTGCATATAGGATTGTTTAAGTCCATGCAGCTATTTTTGCTTTCTGTCTTTTAAATCATTCAATAGCTTTTATTGCTATGTGTTCATTCTTTTTTCTTCATTTTTTTAAACATAACAAAATTTAAACAAAGATATAAATAAAATGAAAAATTACATTTGCTAGGCGGAACAAATTATTTGGATTCCGTTTCTTTAGTTATGGTTATGAAAATATGGATCTATATAAATATCTGTAGTCTAGTTATAATATTTCCATAAACTTACAAAATTGTTTCCTTTCGGAATATAAATCTCTAAAATAGATAGATATACTATATCTATCCTGGAGGGGATATTCGTATCATATGTGGGCGATAAGACACATGATATATGGTGGAACACTTATAATACGTAAATATTGTAGTGATGTATCATCGATTTTCTTTGGTATTTTACAAATCTTCCAATGCGTAGAGCTTACAGTCTGCGTACGCCTTATCTCCTGCAACCATATCTATACAGTGGAAACTGTAGTGCATATGTTAGGATCAAAAAGAAGTATCGTTTAAAGTTTAACGTATTGTATTACATTTTAAATTACATGGAAATGAATTTTTGGTTAATGATTTCGTTTAGTGAAATAAAGTTTTTAAACTTATTAGGAAAAGTATCATGAAAAAATAATGGTTGTTATTTATGGAGTAAAATCGTTCAAATGTAAAGTAAAATTTTTGAAATATTTTTAACGATGTGAAAGATGAAATATTTTTAACAGGGATAAACTGTGAATATTAGAAAAACCGGTGATCAAATAAACGTGTAAATAGTCGAAACATGCAGGTACATAATGAAATTATGTCTAAAAGTAGTGTGTATGTATGAATAAAATAAGTAATTTTTAAAAAATTCCGAGCGAACAAAATTTACTACTATCTACAATTTAGCATTTCAAACCTTTAACGAAATTTTCAAAATGTTTCTACACATTTAGGCACAGATATGAAGTTGAAACGCGTAGTATGCTTCGAACTTAGATGTTTTGCTGTATTTCACTTTTATATTTCAGAGAATGTGTTATATTTTTGATTTTAATAGAATTCTTGTTTAAATCATTTGATCATAAATAATACATGATAATTATAAAATTTTATGTATCTCCTACCACAATTATAAATTAATTTATTAGAATCATTAATTAAAATTACAGTTTATAATGTACACATGTTGCATGTTATTAAAATGTACAAAAGATTACTAAAAAAAATATATATCATCGGTTATTTTCATTTTTATGATTACATATCTTTTAAAACAATTAAAATACATATTGTCAAATCACAGATATATTTAATAGAGACATTATATTTTCTCCTTTTTTGCTATATCATTGTAAATACATATTTGTATCCTAAATACTTCTTTATATTATGCCTTGTACTATGAAATAATTATTTATTATAAGCTAAAGTAAAAGCATAAGAGAAGCGGAATACAAAAACAGAGCACCGTATATGTGTATGAAAACATATTACTGTATTGTTATTATTTCCTTATTATTATCTCGCGATTTAATCAGTTTTGCACGTAGTATTGCAAAATTTCATTTACAATCTGATTTTTTCCTCAAATGATTTCCTAATTCCAGATGCTACGGTAGCAATATTTCATTCTTATTAAGGATAGGTATTTAGTACGGTGACATTGTGTACATAGATAAGAAAGTCTTCGAAATCGTTTGTACCCTGTTTCGTTCAGTCAAAAACCATCCAGCCGACTGTCATATACTGTATAAAATTTATTAATTATAACCACAGTTCCTCTATCTATCAATTGGAAGAAATTGAAGACTTTCAGCTGGTAAGATCCTTGTTTATGTATTCAACTTTGTCTTATACCATACTTTTCCACTCGATTGTGTCAATATATAAAATAATTATCTTTCATTCATTCAAAAATATCTCCTGCGATTGTTATTAGTGCACAAAATATGGATACTGTTCTTGTAAACAAGTTTTAGGTATTAGTAGATTCAAGAAATTTTGTCTTTCCTCTTATTTTTTAATTTATATGTATGTGCAAATTTTAGAAAGTTTTGAGTGATGCAGAATTTATGAATATAGTACTATTGCAGTATCATGCTTAAATATATGTAGGCATATACAGGTCGTCCTTGAGAAAGATTACTTAAAAGAAATGGAAAATAAAATAAAAGCTGTCTTATCAAAGTAATATCAAAAATGTAAATCCGATTAAATAAATAGTGTTTAACGAATTATTAAATAGAATTGTGGAGAGGTTAAACAAACGCATTCGAAAATATTAAGAGAGATCGTAAAATTCAATGATAAGTAAAAGTGTTAGATGTATCCCAACAGACATTTGGATCGCTTTTGTGATGATTTCAGTTCTGTAACAACGAAGATAGTAACTATACCGAAAATATATTATAATATTCATTTAATTATGCCGTTATGCATATGTGTATAAGATAGTTTTTCCCTCGTTTCATTTAAAAAGAATATCTTTTCCAGGGACGCCTTATATTGTTAGATTCCATTTATAATCCTTAAAAATACTTAATACTGATACTAAGACAGTAATTTTTAACTTATTGTTTTCAACTTAGTTATTTACTTGTTAATTAAAATTGTGTTTGCATATAAAACTGATGAGGATTAAAATGTAAAATTCTAAAAAAATTCTTTTTAAGTTTTAAAGAAATTTGTTGGTTTGTGTTAGAGAAAGATTGAGAGATATTAAACACAACTCTTAATATGATAGTGAATAATCAAAGCAGTTAATTAACAAATATTTTCTATTATATATAGATTTGATAAGAATATGACGGTAGTTACGAGTAATGGAACAACCACAATGGATCCAACTACGACCGTCTTTACCGAGAATGAAAAGAAACTTCAAAGTAACGCTTTGTTACCCTACAAGGGAGGAGAAGATGACGATGACGATGATGAAATTACATTAGAAGACTTGGCTCCAGATGGTGGCTGGGGGTGGATGGTAGCTTTTGCTATGATAGTAGTATTTGTTAGTATTTATGTTCAATTAGTATTAAACATAAATTTTGCAATTTTTCTCCTTTGGTTCTTCTTTCATCGTTTAATTTCATTTATTCATTCACATTTCTTATAACAATTAAGAGACAATATCGGTATCATTTCGTATGTATAACCATAAAATATATCAATATGCCATTCAGTAAAGTCATTACTTTTGCAAATATTTCGCATTTTATACTTAATGTGTATATATATTTTTTATTAGTCAAAAGAATGGTAGATATATTTCAAAAGTATCTTTTTATTAATAGCCGATTATATTGTTCTTCAGTTATTAACAATTCTTTAAATTTTATTTTTGCAATGTCATTAAGTGTGTGAATTTTAACTTACGAATAAAATGGCGTTTAGTACTTTGGGGCAATAAGGCATTAAAGACGTAATTGTAATTCATATATTAAGATAGTATAGTAAAAATAATGCAGAACAATAATTATTTCATTCGTCAGAAATTTTATCGTGATATAAGTATTTCTTATAACATTTGAAAATTATCAAATGATAGAATATTGTATAAGAGTCATCTTTTTTTCTATGATTACTTTTATAATATGCAATTAATTTTTTCTTTTTTAGATTACAACATTTGGACCAACTACATCATTTGCAATAATATTTGGAGACTTTCTTGAAGCAACTGGTCAAGCTGGCACAACAATGACACTTTTCAATTCTGTTTTTATGATTACATTTTCAATTGCTGGTAAGCAGCCTGTCCCACTTTTTATTCTTTCTATCATTGCAATGGAATCGGTAGGTGCAATATACAGGGTGAGTCATGAATATATCCATGTCTCCATACTTCAAGCGGTGAATCTATGCATTAAAATAAGTAAAAAGCATGACCATATATCCCACGTATCTTTAGTTTTCGAGTTATGGGTGATTACAAAAAATCTTTAAAATTTTGCCTTCTTTCCTTTTTACAGCAAAAATATTCCTTAACAGCAACTTAACAGAACAGATGAAAAATGGATTTGAGACTCCGTGAATACTCAAAAAGAATACTCAATGTCGTGTAATACTGTATGCCTAGGCACGAAGCAGACACTTCGAAAATTTTCTTTAATTATCCATAACTTGAAAACTAAAATATGTAGGACATATGTTCTCAAAACCCTTCTTACTTATTTTTTTTTTGTGTGTAGATTCACTCCCTGAAATATGGACATGAACAGGACATATATTTATGATTCGCTTTGTATACATGTACATGTATGCATGAATTCTTTTCAAACTGTAAAAGATGTAACATTATTACTCGTCCAATTTGATCACATGTATTTTACGTTTATCTACGTGGAATGAATATGTCTAGACACCAGGAAGTGAAAATCGTGTCTGTCCGTACAAATAATGTGCCTTGCCTTAATTTACAGCTTTAATACACGCATTCAATGTCATATTTCTTTTTTATTTATCCATAATATCAATAATAGATATCCATAACATTCATGATTACAGAGCCAAATTTTCTATAAAAAAAATTATTTTTTAATATAATACTTCAATAAAATAAAAGAACATAAAGAGATAATTAAATTATGATTATAGTATAATTAAAAGTTTTTCAGTTACTGTAAGGTATTAAAATAAAAACATAAAAATAAGGATTTGAAATTTAACAGGAAAAGAAATATATTAAACAATGTGTCTTTCAATAATTGATTTTTAAATATTAAAACAGACGAAATTGGAAATACTAATGGAAAATAACTATTACGAAGCTAATCATATCTACTTTACAATTACATTTTATAGTTTGATATATTTACTTTTTGATATGCTTTGTTACAAAAGAACATAAAAGTGATAAACGTCATTGAATAATTTTAGACTTTATGCTTGGAAATCCTAACGTGTTGATACAATATATTTTTAGACTCACGTGTAATTCTCGTTGGTAATTGAATTGATAATACCATCTCATGATAATAATAGTTTATATAACGATAATAGTTGATCGAATAATTAATTAAAGAAACATAAAATAGGTACACTTCATACAATATTTATTCCCATGATGTTATAAGTTGTACTTTGTATGATTACTATTCTTTCTTCCTTCGAATATATAAATTATATTTAACATTGATTTATTCATAATCGATGGTGTCATCGCCCTTGTGAATAAAAATAATATTCTCATCAAAATTAAATTAGGATATATAATTTTCAATAATTTCATTATTCACTATATATTATCAAATTGTTTTAAATAAAACGAAATTTGTTTAATAAAACCTGATTGTTTATATTAGAAAATAAATCTGTATTACATTACAAATTATATATCTTTCTGTGTATTTCAGTACTAAGATGTTATGTAGTGTTTAGAGTTACTTAATATAATTATAAGTGCAATTAGATTATCACAAAGAGTATCGTGTGTTTCCTACTAAATACTATTAAATACTGAAAACATTACCGATAAGCGTATGACGGCGGCTCACGAATTGTTATGTAAATCTTTTATAGCTTTACAGCTATTAGATAAGAGCGAAATTGCGAAACAATTATAGTTAACGATTTTATGGCAAAATAACAATATAATTTAATAATAAGTATATTACATTTTTGTTTCTATTGCTAATATTTGCATTGGATATGTCATATAATGTATTAATATAATTTATTTACATACATAACACAATAATTTTGGGTACTTCCAAGTAATAAGTTAAGCAGTCAAAACAATAGACAAGTAATTAATTATTTAATGTTTGCACAAAATAGAAAATTGAAGTTTGAATATATTATATCAATTTTATTAATTTAGTAGTTCTTTGCCTTCCTGTGAAGACTTATTAAAATGTTAAAGTTTAAAATAAAATGTTCCTTCAAACTCTCCGTATTTTGAATTATACTAAATAATATTTGCATTGAATAATAAGAAAGGAACCGAAAAATATCATAAAGCTAAAAAGTGTAAAGGAGTTTAGGAAAACGTATTTTGTTTTCTAATAGTTCTTATTTCTAATAGCTCTTATAGTTCTAGTTTTCTAATAGCTCTTACAATGATTCTAGTCTGAAGTGGAACTGATTCTTCAACCAGAGCTCAGAATGCTATGAATTGTTTTGCACTATGGATCTAATTTCTCGTATTGATAACTTCTACATTTAAAACAAATTTTTATTTCATTCGTTGTTATCAAAGAACAATGTTGATAAAGAATTCGTGTCGAAGCTATAGACTATATGCTGGGATTTCAATACTTGAGAGATGAATCAGCAGATTCTAATTATTGCATCCACTTAACCATTTGATTATCTGTAGAATAATTAAACCGGTTGACAACTTTAATGTAATTTACATTTTATTTGAACGTTCTTTATTATACGCTACGATGCTTATCTGTAAATCTGTAAATCACATAAAAGTGATTTAAAGATTTATGAATAGGTATAGTGCTTACGGTGGTGTGATTGTTATATTTGTTATTAGTGTACATACTTTTTAATTGGTGAATGTGCTGCGATCACTTGAAAGTGAAAAATTAAGTAAACTACGACACTTAGACTCTGGGAGATAAAGGATTTGCAGCAATAAAGAGACTCCTAATATTTGAATTGTATTTATTGCAGAGGAAAAGGGGTATAGTTTTCAATATTTAGAAGTTTTATATACAGAGTTGCAAAACGTTATTAATATGAATATTATTTAACTATTAATATTTATATGTTTGAGAAAGTACTTGATTCCTGGTTGGTTCTTGTTGATTTATTGAAATTACTAGAAAATAGATCTAATTCCTTATTGCAACACCTACTTCAAATTTGATTGAAAAATATAAAATTATTTTAAACAAAAGTATCTCACAATTATGTAAGGACTATATCACGGATTTCAACAGTTAGAAGATAAAATATAATAATTGTAACTTAAATTTCAGGTTTAATGACCAACTCGCTAATAAAGAGATATTCTATGAGGCCAGTGGGGGTATTTGGTGCGGTGCTCTTCTCGTTACCAAATGTCTGTCTGGCTTTCGTTACAAATGTCTACGAAATGGCATTTTTAAATTTTCTCCAAGGAATGGGTCTTGGTCTCATTGTTACCATTTGCAACACGAACTTCAATGCTTACTTCGTAAAGAAAAGGGCACCAGTACGTAAATGCAGGGCCGCTGGCCGATATAATTGTTAACATACTTATATTCTTAGTTTTTTAGAGAAATTCTTGCTATTTAGGTAATGAGCGCGGCTCAAGTTATCGTCGGCTTAGGAGGAATCGCCTATCCTATATGTATTGAAAAAATGATGAGGATGTATGGGTTTCGAGGTAAATTTCTTTCTATATTTATAACATATGTTTATAATATTAATAAATATTAATATTAAACTATATAATTATATAGTTTATATAGTCAAGCTCCATTTGCTCGATCATAACAATCATGCAAAATATGAAGCATCACTATTAAAAATGTTGCGCTCACTGCAACAAACACGGCTGTCTAAATCTGTCTTATTTCGCTCATTAAACATTTTTGGTTTTTAGGTTTAATCGTGGTATAAATTAATTGAGGGAGATTCTGCCATTCAAAATAAGACAAAAATCAAGAATAACACAATTGCATTGGAGATTTCATTTTCAAGAAACATTCATTCGAAAATGTCAGAATTTATCTGCTATCGATATTTAAATGCTTTATTTTCTAAATAATATAATAGTTAACTAATACTATGGTACTCTATTAATTCGCCCTTGGAGTCTGAAAATGAGCATAATGAATTTTAAATTGCTTTAATCTGTATAAACGAATTGATCAATGAGCCATATGTATCCCTGATGCTGGTACATATCAAGATTCAGAATGTTTCACATTTCAACAACAAAAACGATTTGTCGCACTTACAATATAATCGAATGACACATTGTAACTTCAGCCACACTTTCCTCTCCTCAGTCTACAATTCTTCAACCATTCGACCAGTTTATAAATCCACAACTCATACATTTGCAAATAGAAAATTCGCCACTTAATTGACCAGTAGATTTTCATATGCCGCTACATCAAGCATTATCTGGGTTTTGAGAATTCTTGATCGCAGCTATAACAGAAAGTTTCGACATATTGAGATTTTCAGTATTTAATCGCTAACTTTTACTGTGTTATAGGAACAGCATTGATGACGGGTGCCATGAGTTTGAACTGCATCGTCGGTATGACAATGATGCACCCTGTCGAATGGCATGCGAAGAAACCGGAAGAAGTTCGCGTGGAAAAGATGCGCGAGAGAGAAGAACGGAAGTTGCGCGGTATAGTATTCTCAAATCGTCGTTACAGTGAAGTTATACGAACTCCTGCAAAAACCAGATGGAGCAGCTTAACGAGTCTCAAGGGCGAAAGCGGAAAACAGGTTCCGCTTTTAATTGAAACATTGAAAGTAAATTTTATACGTTGTTCTGATATTATTACTTTGAAGGAAGGAATACGTATTAAGAAAGACATATGAGAGAAAGCAGTTGTCTTGAAAAGTTTTTTCATACAACTATGGAGAAGGCAGATATTTAAACGATTGTATTCTGCTGGGACACCCTGTGTAATATCGTGAATATTATGTTTAAAAAATTGAAATGTATTGAACGAAAATTAAAGTTCGCAAAGTATTCTTTTGTTGTCCTGGAAAAATGCAGATATGGAAACGAGTCATTTCTATTATAAGTTTTTCAACTATTTAAGTACATTAGAACAATTATCTTTAATAAAGGTCTCAATTTCGTACTTTATTTATTAAATTTACATGTTCTGTTAAATACAGTCACCTGCAAAAAGGGTAGCTTCGATATCGGAGTTAGAGGGCAGAATATGCAACCGAATAAGATCTGGATCAATGCGCGAGTTGCTAACACGACGACTATCGACCTTGTCATCATCAAGTTTAGTGAATTTGGTGACAAGTATTGGCAGTTTAGGAGATACTAGGCAACATCATCCTGAGAAAACTAAAGAAAAACGAACAGAGAAAGGAATTCAAGTTTCTATGCAGGAAGAAAAGGATATCGGTAAAGGTCAATTAGAGTACGTGAATTATTCTTACATAATTTTCTTTATTGTTAACCTTTAAACACTCTGCAACATCTCTTGCATTTGTTAAATTGAAAATCATAATGGTGTAAGTTAAGTTTTTAGAAATTTGAATTTATTCATACATTTCAATTTTCGAAACTACTATACATTTCGTTTTAGAATTAAGTTTTATAATTAAGTAACTATGTTCTCAGTCGCAATGATCCCATGATTTAAGAAAATATCATGAATTTTTTGCAGTAACATATACAGAATATTATTTTATAGAAACGAGCAATGAACTGACTTACACCATTATCATTCTCAGCTCTCTATTCCTTTGTAATTTCTTTATAATAACTCAATTACTGAATATGACTTTTCGTATTTTATTAAATTTCTTATAATATCTAATTTATTTCAAAAATATCGAAGATCAATAAGAAAATTTTTAACATTGTAGAGAAATATTGGGTGAACTTTTGGAAATCTCACTTTTAAAAAATTGTGGTTTCCTAAACATTTGTCTGGGCACTAGTTTCGTTATGTCGAGCGATTTCACGTTTACTTATCTTTTGCCACTGATGATAACTAACAATGGTTACACGAAGAGCCAAGCAGCCCAAGCGATTACTATCTCCGCAACCGCGGAATTGGTATCCAAGATTTTACTCACAATTTTCATCTTGTTGGTAAAAGTCAAAGCGAAGTACATGTTCTTCGTCGCTATGATCTGCATGGCGTTCGCAAAAGTTGGTCAGTAAATTATATGCATTAAATTTTAATATAATACAATAATTACGTTTCACAATATTGTAAATCACAAAAGCACAAATTATAAAGTTGCTGCAAGAAAGTGTTTCGAAATTTTGAATGTAAATCATATTTGCTAAATCTTAGTAAACATAGATTGGAAATTTACTACATATTCTCAAAATTATAAACAATTTTTTGTTTCGGTTCAAGCTACTATCGCGTTGCATAAAAACATGTATACCTCTAAAAGTCTGAATTTATTTTTCAGGATACTTGCTGTACAATGATACCTTGATCGGTACATTTGTGATGATAACAATTATAGGAATGGTTAGATCATGGTTATTGGTTCCTCAGCCATTGGCCATTATAGAAGATATCAGTATTGATAAATTTGCTTCAGCATACGGAATTGCTGGCGCTATTAACGGAGTGATCTCTATATTATTTGGTCCAATTGTTGGTAAGTAAAATTACCATAATCTACTGAAAACAATATCTTAAAAATTAATGGTAACTTTAGTTACACTACTTTGATGTGATTTCCGACGTTCTTACGTCTCAGTTTCGTTTCCGCTTCAGTCGAGAGGAAGACTTTTAATGTTTTAAAAAGATCTTTAACGTAAAATTGAAACACGCGATAACGTTTCTTTTCTATTTCCCTCAAACTTAAAAAATTGTCTAGTAATAGAAAAATACGATTCGGCCGTAAAAATAAAAATATTGTAAATACAAATGTTTTATCACTATTAATCACTTTTACTCAAAATCAATGTTTTACTCAAATATTAATGACGAACGAAATATAAAAAGCATATGTATTTACTATAAGGAGATGAAAGCGAATTTTAAAATATAAATGATCTCTTTCAGGATTCCTGAAAGACTGGACCAACAGTTTCGTAGTCTGCCAGCTTGCCCTTATATTAATGAACGTCCTGTTCGTTATTCCATGGGCAGTACAGTTCCTTTCAGTAGATTTACCAAAGAGAAGGAAGGAACGGATGGATAAAATTGCTGCCCAAACTTCCGGTTCCTTTTCTACAGATTGATGCAAAAGGAGAGAGAGAGGGAGAAAGACCTTGTGTGTAATACACGTCTTTACTATTTGATAGTAGAAACTCTTTTGTACAAAAATAAATTTAGATATTTTTTTACGGCAATTAAAAATATTTTTTTACAAAATGTATTTGTTCGTAAAATGGAAATTGTTGTGAATTCGGGGTTACTACCCATAGCGCTAATTATTGCAGCGTGAGATACAATGTACAGATCTTTACAACGATATGTAGTCATTTATATTTTTCAGATCATACATATCAGTTAAACTTTTTACATATCCTATCGTAAAATGCTTTACGAACAATCGGGAAAACCACAAATTTCAATTAATTTAAATTTGTTAAGTATAAGTCATAATATTATATCGGGTGTACATAGACAAATCTTGTATCCAATTCTAAGTCTGTCGCGAATGACACTGAAACGAATATTTTATATTCAAGTTGTTGCACATATCGTGGCAATTATTATTAAATGTAAAAATAAGAAATAAATGAAGAGAACATTGTATAATAATCTTTGTGTATGACTTTTAAAAACGATTTGTTTTTAACTTTTTTAATTATATATTAATTCATAATTTGTTAAATTCGATTAAATGTGGATCATGAAAAATAATAAGAAAAATTGGAGGATAATATATGATATATATATAATAATATATCTTATATAGCATATATGTAAGTATATATATATATATAGCGATAGTCACTATGAAAAACGAAAGATGAATTTGGAATGTGATATTTAATGACAGTTACTTCTTCATTTAATATTACACATATTTTTATACAGTTTTGTATAATATTGTTTACGTCTACAGGGACAACAGGTAATTTGACAACATGGTCAGTAGATGATGATTGCCAGTCTAAGATTAAAATAACCGTGAACTGGTAGTTCCTCGAAATGAATTTTTATTACTTTAATATTTTATTATCTCGGAATTGTATTTCTATGCAACATGCTATAGATAGGTCCTTTTTAAGTATTCTACGTCTTTTCAAGAGTTCAAAAAACAAAAAATGTTATGCAAAGTTTTATTACTAAACCTAGATATAATTTTAACACTTGTGCCATTTATAGTATATGCAATCATTGTATATAAACATAATTTATTCACACATATAAGGAGCCTTGAATGTTACATATCTATATATACCTAATATAATGTTTACTTATATCATAATCCATTTTACAATACTCACAAAAATGTGTGCAGATATTTTGAACATGTTATTGCTATTAACGTTAATAATGTAGTACGAATCATTTATGAGAACTTCATTTAAACGAGAACCTCCTGATAGCTTTTGTTTCGTGGCTCGATTTTTATTCGGAAGCCGCCTACTCTTTTGAGAATAATGTCAACCTTCAGCCGGAAGTCCTTTTCTGTGAGATCCGGCAGGATCTTGTAGTTCCGCAGGATCGTCGACAATAAAACCTTTAACTTCAATATCGCGTACTTCCTTCTCACGCATCACCTAAAAAAAAACGCAATATAATAACATAAGACACAATCACATTTATAAAAAGCGGAAATGAAACCTCGCAGAGGTTTGTTTTACTCATTAAGTATCATAACGAGTGTCATATTTTGAGTATTTTATATACCTTTGCGTATTACATGCATTCTGTACATTTTCATAGCTTTAAATTTTCCATAAATGCATAAATATTCACAGTCTACTTCTGACATATGAAACGTTTTCTTTAATTAACACTATACCGACCGCTAGCGATTCAAAGCATACGCACGTCCGACCGGCATCTCAGGCGCAGATTCTCACCGGCGCCGGCTTTGTTTCGGTTTAGACTCTCCAATACCATTCTTTTCGTTCATCGCGAACGGTAAATTTTTCAAATTGATATAAAACTGTGGGAGCGTACAAAGCAACGCAACTGACGCAACTGAGTAGGGTACCTTAGTACTAAATAACAAATTATTGCTCAAATAATGAGAAAGATTGTCAGTGACAAAAAGCCGATTAATAGGCTATCGGTTGGTGAATGTCGGCGACGAAAAAAGCCGATTAATAGACTATCGGTCGGTAAAGTGTTAACATAAATACGTTATCGCTTTCCATCAAAGTAAATTTATTAATGGAAGTTAGTATCTGTACATCTTTTACTTTTATTATTTTTTTATTATTTCTGTTGTTTTTATCATTATGTGTTTTCGGAAAACATCGTTGTTTTGAATTTTATGAAACTTTTGCAGCTTTTAAGGTTGGCAATACTAGATGAAAATTTAGAAAATCACCGGCAAATAATATTGTCATTAAGCGCAGAAATAGATCAGATTAGAGTCATGTGAGTTTCGATACGTATATAAAAATGTGCGGTCAGTGAGAGACAGGTTGTTCCTATTTTATTTACTTCTAGGGACTGATGTTTATTATTAAATAACATTACTTGGTATAAATTTTAGAAGAAATATTTATATGCATAACCCAATACCGATACTTCGTTATAAAAGGAATGGTATAACTGAAACGAATGAAACAGGAACAACTTAGCACGACGGTGACCGCATGAATTTATCATTATCTACAATGTATCCACTATAAACCTCCCATGTTCGCTATTCAACTATTTCGTCGGACTTTGTCAGGCAATGGTACGTAATGCTGACATTATATGGGCAAAGGCGACTTTGTATACATACTTTAATTACTTAATTCACATCATGTAAAATATAAGGATAAAAATAATGATAAACATAACGATAAGATTAATGAATTGATGCGAAAATGAAGAAAAGAAATACCTTGGCCCTGCGCTAAAAGGAATGAACGAGT
Source organism: Bombus vancouverensis nearcticus (assembly GCF_051014615.1). Classification (NCBI taxonomy): domain Eukaryota; kingdom Metazoa; phylum Arthropoda; class Insecta; order Hymenoptera; family Apidae; genus Bombus; species Bombus vancouverensis. The sequence continues at coordinate 7,901,083 of NC_134913.1, read as the reverse complement.
AATAGTGTCTGTTCTGCATTTCTTCCGGCACAAAGTTATCAGGATCAAACACATCAGGGTTTGGATAGAATTTTTTCAATCGGTGAACTCTATAATCAAAATCGTACAACCTTTTGATAATAAATAATTCCGTCACTGTAAAAGAATCGTAAGATACATCAAATGAATTCTATTTAATACGGTTTTAATCAATAAACTGTCGATAATACAGAGTCGAACTTTAAACGATATTTTAACTAGCAATCATTGATACTGAGGATTTTGATAGAATTAATTTTTACAAAGACATTCGAATAAACTGAATAAATATTATACATTTTCAGGCAATGTTAATTCATCGCCAGAACTGTTCGTGGGACAAAACCTGTTCATTTGTAATGGATTTAATTATGAATGATTTTTGATAGAAGAAGGCGTAATATTTTCCAAAAAACTAATTTCTGTACAAATTTCAGCAAACTATCAGCAACCAATATCCAAGTGGTATCTTTCATATTAAAAATGTAGTCGATTATATTATTTACATTAATATCATTTATATAAATTAAAATTGCAAGTAGGTATAATTAATCTGTACGCTTTAATATTTTTAATCTGATTTTAAACCAATGGGGACATTTCGAAAAATTATTTTAAGTGATAATAGAAATATGCCAGTTTATGATAATATCTATTTTGCAATAATGAAGAGTATAGTAAAATAATTATTATTTAATTTTCATTAATTCTGGAAATGTGGCAGCAAGATTTTAACTTCTAGTTGTATGTATTATGTATTATGGAAAAATAAATAACAAATAATATTCGTTTGTTAGATAAAATACAAAACTGACCTATTTTGACGTCGTTGTTAAGATGTCTTGCAATGGCGGGAACTGGTGGAAAAAGTCTTAATGTTTCGTAAATTATTCTTTCGAGATATTTCATTTCTAGAGTATCTTGGAAAGTGCAAGGCCTATTTGATTCCCCGAAAATCTCGTTTAGTTCTTCGAATACTCGTTCCTGTAATAATTATCGTATTTTACAGATAATAAAAATACAGAAAATATTAAGCTTCACAAGATAGATAATTAAATGAAATATAATAAATGAAAGATTAATAGTTTGTTCTTATAACCTATTTTCATATAAAAGAAATTATTTGAAATTAGTAACGATGATTGTTAAAAGAAAAAAAAGAAGAACTTGTAGAAAGCAATACATTCTTATTAAAATAAGCGAAAATATATATTAACAATTAATAATATATGTTTTACACGATTGAATAATATTTAATACGTTTAACAATTTTTAATTACAACTGAAATAGTTTATTAAGTAATCATCAATTAAATAAAAAATTAAATTAGTAATTTAGTTCTTTAGCAACAAATAAAGTTTTAATTAAATTGTAATTAATAATTAATGTTTTTAATCAACGTTAAGTTAATTACCAGTATCTGCAATTATCGATTAGTTTCATGGACTGATTAACTCAACTGCAATTTTTTTTACGATCTGTACGATAGTCTAATGGTAGGTTTAAAATAAAACTATAGATGATCTGAGAAAGACAAATAGATTCATGTCCATAAAAAACTAAATTCATCAAGATATCCCTTACTTGAAAACTTCAAGTTATATTGTAATCGATCAACATCAACTTAGAACTTAGAGGAATGGTAAAACATTAACCCTCAATTATTACACAGACAATCGATGTAATCTTTTTCACCGAGAGGAAATTTTTGTGCGAGAATGGGAGATCCAGTACATGGGAAAACTTTATTTCTCAGAATGTGTGGCATGTGTCATACGTGTAATAAAAACGAGCGACATAAAATAGGTCCTAACCTTTTTGGAATATTTGGCAAAACATGTGGCAGTATGTATATATTATCTTTGTATATTAATTAATTTTTACACTGAAATACGGAAAAATATGTTTTGCGTATGTTACATGTATATTACGTACGTATAGGATACGAGTAAATATACATATGATTTATGTAGGGACATATACAAAACAATCATATATTATATATGAATGGTAACTAAATACTATTTTCGTTTCGTATTTAACATTATATATAAGTACAATATAAAAAATTGTCTTCAATCTATATTCCAAATATACCGACGTAATATTTAATTTCATATGATAATTTTACTTATAAATATCGTTTATTCAAATTCCATTCGCACAATACACTATCCCATTTTTATTAACTTTTATTTCTAAAATATACATTTAACCTAATATAACCATATGTGAATCATAAATATACAAATGTTACTATGCTACACATATATGTTTCTCTTAGTTTCCAATTAATTAAGAAAATAGGAGTATCTTCCATCTTTCTCATTATGAAAAAAATCTTTCCTATTTGGTTTTTCGTTATCTTCGTATACCCAAATTATATCGACACACACATTCATAGAGGCGATAGGTACATTTAATAATACATATGTCGTGAATAATAAAATGTTTGTTTAACAAAATGTAAAAAAATACCTAAGAGAGCAAAAAAGCTCCTTTTATTTAATTTATCGCTTTATAAGTATCATATTTGTTAAAAGTTCATGTAAAATCATTTATAAAAAATTATAAATTTAGCTGTACCTGGATTTAAATCTACCGATGCGATGAGGAAAAAAGGTGTTGTATGGGACGAGAACACTTTAAACGAATATTTACAATTTCCGAAGCAATTTATCCCTGGCACGAAAATGATGTTCAATGGTATTAAAAAAGCGGAAGATCGTAGAGATATAATCGCTTTCTTAGCAACGTTGAAATGAAAATTCGAAAAATTGCATCTACTTATGTGAAATATTTTGTACAGTGACCAAAATAAGGTATTCTTAGCGTTAGTTCGATGAAAATAAACAAATAAAATAAATAATAAATTAACAAAATTAGAGAAAAATGACTCGTTAGATTTGTTGCCCATATTTTAATGCACTATTACTCTACTCACCTGGATGTCTTGATGAATTCCAAGCACGCAAAGAACGAAGCTAGAACTTGCAGCGGTAGTGTCATGACCCTAAAATGTATGTAACGTCCTTTCATTATACGAAAAAAGCATTTTTATATTTATTTTCTGTTTTATTCGAAAGAAATTTTTTGATAAAAGGAGATTATGTAACATCTAAAAATTTATAAGCTTTTATTTTTAAAACAAAAAGCTATAACTTTGTACTAAACACTGTAAAATAGTGTCATTTTCAGTTTAAAATGTTTCTTCTGCATAAAATTTATAGAATAAATTTAGTTTAAACATTTTCTTATGACATATTACATACGAAGAATGAAAGATTAATTATTCACATGATTTTCCGGACAATTGAGAGTAACATACAATCGAAAACATGTTTCGAATTCACTTAGCTTAGTTTATCATAAAATTAAGCGACGAGGTTTTCTATATATATTATATAAATAAATAATTATTAATTGAACTGCTTTACATATGAAACTTTCGTTAAACCGTAGTGATTTAAATATATATACTTTATTTTAAGAACTTTTGGAAGGAATGTATGATTACTTCTATTACCTCAAACATTATAGTATCTATTTCTTTTCGAATTTCTTGATCGGTCAGTTTCGCACCATTTCTTGAAAGCTCCAATAAAAGATCCAGGAGAGCAAATCTTTTCTTTTCACCAATACCATTTTCATCGATATCGTCTAAATCATCTCTAACATAATGCATTTTTGGAAGATTTTTATACTTTTCATTTACATTTGCGCCATCCTTCTGCAACACGTTTATTTCTTTTTATTTCGTTTGTTTACTTTTAATGCTTAAATAAGACGCGAGTACAGATGTGCGAAACAAAGATTAATTTCAACAAATTGAGCTATAGTTTATTATATTTTAAAAGGTGAAAAATTAAAAAAATGCTAATCGTGAAAGGTATAGTCATTTTTAACTATTACATTACGTGTAAGTAAGTAATATGCTACACATACACTTATACACGTACCTTAAGATGAAAAGACGATTATAACAATAACCGCTAGATCGTTGATGTGGAAACAAGTACTTCCGGAAATGACGTAGCAATTTGCCGATCACCCCCTACATGGTACGTGTCCGGAAATCGACCCTGTAAGATAATAAAAAAACAACGAGGAGGGTTGTATAGATAGAAAAGGTATGAAATAGGGGGGCGAGAAAAAGGAACTTTCCCTCGTCGAGTTCGGTTAAGCGGGACCAATTTCACGAAATTACAAAATTATCGATGGACGCCAAATCAACCACCCTTTATTACTACTACCGGCGCTACTTCCTGACCAACCGAATTGTTCACAAACAGGCGACTGACACGCCTCGATGAAAATACGTTTGTAACCCATCAAATGCACAATACATTCTTTGAAATTATTTTTTCAAAATAAAAATAAATACGATGTGGGTTGCAAATAAACGATACCGATTAGAAATAAAAATTATAGAATTATTGTATTGTATTCATACTCGTATAATCTAGTCATACGATATTTGTTACATTAATTAAATGGTATTGTTTACAAATATTTAGATACTTTGGTTGAATTGTAACAATAACACACCAATGGAGTTAGAATATATGGAATAATGACATACCAATGATATAATCGATTATCACGGATTATTACGGATTTAAATTATGTATCAAAAGAGCTTGTTAATAGTATGTATGAAAATTAAATAAAATAAAGAACTTTTGAAACATGTAAACAATCTCATAAGATTAACTATCAGCGGATGGTAATCTTTTTATTACATGTGTATTCATTTGTAAAAATTAATTTTATTACGTCATAATAGTCGACTATGCATATGTATGTATCTATGGAAAATAATCGCATTTTTTTATTATTATACATTTATGTAAATTTGTAAAATTATTATTATTAAATACAGAATATCATTAAATATTTCTATATATACATACGGAAATTAAAAATATTTGATGATTAGAGATATGTCTATAGTAACATGAAATTCAAACATTTCTAATCTTATTCTGTCATTATATCTAAACACCTTTCAATTAATATTCGATATCATAACCGATACTTTTAGGAAAGTTACACAAATTATATTTTTACTAAAATCTATATTTAAAAAATATAATAAATAAAAGATACGAAAGACATAAAGAGATCATTTAAAGGAAAATGTTAGTAATGTAAATAAAAATAAAATTTTATGTATATGTATAAATGTATAAACGTGAGTCATTTATTTTAATTGCAGGTGAACAATATTTATTATTCAACGCGGACATGATCGGCAAATACTGTATTTGAATTTCAGTTTGAATGTAAACGTATTGAAACAATAATGAATACCAGACGCCATATGTTTCTATCATATATGTATACCATTTCGAATGAAAAATAATTTCTTTTCCTCTTTTGCGGTATACATACATATGTATGTGTTATAAAATGTTCCGGTTAATGTTTGGTTAGTTTAGTTAGTTTTCTTATGAAAAAACGATACTTTACAAATGTCGTGAATAAAAGTACTATTTGGTTAGTGTATCTTCTAGAAATTATCATCTTATAATCTTGAAAATGATATTTGCAGAATTTTGTACTTGAGTTTCCATTGTAACGCGAATGAAAAATGAAATAAATTAAAAAAGAGAAATAACAAAGTGTTTCTATACTATATGATATGTGAATGGATTAAGAATAGAGAGAATTGAAAATATTTATGATGCTTACACATATATCCACATGTATAGATATTAAACACCAATCAATATCGGTAATTATTCTCAAAATTTTAGAATTATAGTTCTTATCTGCCTAATAGGTAATAATAAGATTGGAAATTATTGTTTAATAATAAAATGTACAAGATTCTATTTACTATAAAATGTTTTATAAAATTTACTATAAAAGAGAGTGTAAATAAATTCCTTCATTACGTTGAAGATTAATTAAACAAACAACATTATTATAATCGTACGCACTTTAACGAGTCTTCCACGATCATTTATGAAGGTATAATAAATAAATAACAATCGAATTGTATAAATAATAAAATGTATTTTAAATATTTCATAAAAACTGTTACAGGAGATACAAATTAAAAAATCCTTACGATACAGGACTGGGAATTTAATATAAATGTTTATAGCGAGTAGCTGAGTTTCGAACGATAAAAATGCGAGGAAGATACCGATTACTTGAAATTAGACTACGAAAGAAACATGTATGGTCAGATGATCAATCACTCAAGATCGTAAATGTGATCAAATGTGTTCTAGGAATATTTACATAGATCGGACTGAGTGACAGTGGTAGTAAAATAGAAAAAGTGCAAGTTTCAGTATATATTGTGTGGAAAATATGGAATTTTTCTGTTTTAAAAATTCTTTCCTTGCTCCACTGCCCTACAGGTCCAACATCAGAAGGATACATACACTTTACATTATAATTTTTCTAATACACGCAATGAAGTGAAAATACGCCACTCAGTACAGAATATTTCGCTCATAATAATAAGAAAAAATTACACGCAGGACAGTCGTTGACTGGAATTGAGAGCAAAAATCTTTTTGTATTGTCACATCTTATTGTATAAGAATTATTCTATTATAATATCTTTACATTTTTATATGAATTTATGCGTGGAACTAACTCAACCGAAAATCCCAGCTTTTCGTCATATCGAAGACAGCTTACCAGTAAAATTCCTACCACTGTAGTTATATTTAAGGCACTTGTATTTACAAAGATTTTTTTATCGTATCGTACAAACGCAAAATAATTTAAGACTTCTGTGCAAACTTCCTCCCTTCTATATAATTGGACGTACGTACTGTGCGTTTTATAATTAAGTTAGGAGAAATTGCTACATCGTTAGTAACTTAAGTTCGCATTTAATTAAATTAATAGAAATAAACAAGTACTTTAGGCTAATGCAGAATTTACAACAAATCGATATTTTTCATCATAGTGAAAAATGTGCCAATGAAATACATACATATAGTATACAAAAAAAAAGTTTATGATACACAGTGAATTACAAAGACATTCGAATATATGTTAGAATATAATACGGTTCTAGCCTTTAATAAAAGATTGAATTATCTCATTGTCCTGTAATAAAATATGTTAATGGATCTGGTAGGATCCTAAAATTTCATTGGTAAATCTTTTACTGCTTTACAGCAGCTCACGGAAATATTTGAACACTTACCATAGAATTCTTTTATGAATATATTACGTACTTTTTTAAATTTAGTTAGAACTCTAATAAAATACGACTACCGTGATTATAATAGTAAAATTTTGATAAAATTTCAAAATTTTTTGTACAAAAAGTTCCTAGAAAAGTACTCTCATGAGCTTTGATATATGATTTTATGTATCTAGCTACGATAATCATGAAAAAGTAATATATTTGGTATCAAATGCGAATTTTATATCAATGAAATTTCAATTAATAATAATTAATATATTAACAATTTATCAATTGAATAAATTTCTATGGTAAATGTTACATGAACATTGTATATTTATATTTATATTTATATAATAGATATTTCCAAATTTTATTTAAATATAATCTTTATTATCTAAATATATGTAACTATAAAAATTTCAGATTAATTTTTCATATATTCAATACTTTTACTGTAATTATTCCAATGATTTTGTAACTCACGTAACATTCTTGTATAAGAATAAACTAATTACAATGGATCCGATCGTCAGGTTTTATAAAGATATGCAATTTTGATTTAATTGATTAATATTATGTACTCCTAATACCGAACGATCAAGAACAAGTATAATTTGTAGAATAATTCGTTTAAATTTTCCTTTTTCTTAACATAACAGATACTGACCAAGACTTAATAGTAATTAAATAATATCGTGGGAGTAACATTTTCCATTTTTGGCACGCGAAATTACTTTTTTTTTTCCTTTTTCGAAGCGTATTGCCTTATGTATTATAATTAATTCCTAATGAGTGGACAACGTTATAAATATAAATATTAAAACGTTTCTTAAATACTCGTTAAAAAGTTAAAGTAGAAAAAATACAATTCCCCTCAATTTCATTTAAGGCACTTCCGTATATACACATTCTTCGATTTTACTGTACCGCTTTTCATTCTTATATTGTCTTTAGTCTAATGATAATTCGCATAATACTAGTACGAGGTCAAACATAACATCCTGAACGTGAAACTACATCACCTTTTCAGAAAATTTATTGCTTTGCCTAACATTGCGTCAAAGTTTGGTAGTAATAAATCAACTTTAATAAGAATTTTTATTTTATGAGTAATAAGAGTACCGCCTCTCGTTTGTAAATCGTATTTCTAATTTACTATAATATCCTGTTGTTGAAGTTTCAGTATTTCTCTAAAAATATGTTTATTTAACAAGAATATGTTTCGCATATACAGAATGTTCGTAAAATCGTAGTATAATCATAACCAGAAGTTGGTTTCTCACGCAGAATTAACTTGAAAGTAAAATAAAATTTCATATTTTTCATTTTCCCAATTCAAACGTTCGCTAAGTACCTACACATGCTCCATTTTGTTTCATTCGCTCAATTTTGCTTGTTATCACTATATTCCGTTTATAGAATAATATCGAATCAGTCAGAAGTTAATAGGACCGTAGAGAATAATGAACAGCGAGGATTTTTATTTATAGCCAAAATTGACTATCAGGATGGAAAATGTAAATGAAGTAAAAAAGATATTGCTGTTTATTAATTTTTGAATGTCTGATATTGTTTGTTAACGCAAACATGATTGGTGACGACTAGTCCGATTGAGTAAAGGAAGCAGATTGCATCTAGCAGTAAAGTGGAACCGTATTTAACGAAATTCAAATTTGATTTTCTCGAAAATGAAACTTTATATGAAAAAATTTTAATTTATATTTATGACATCGTTTTGCGTGAGAAGTCATCTTCATTTCCATTGTACCACGATTTCACAATTAGCCTGTATAAATAACATGGACAACAGTATGTGTTAAAACTAATTCATTACCATTTATATTTCACGATATCTACAAAATTTCTTGTTCGTAGATATCTTAAAATCTTATTAAATGGCAAAAAAGGAAAGAAAAAACAGAAATTTCTTTGTTATTTCTTGCTTATGGTTTACAAATACTTAAATTTTTTGCTTGCGAGATCTTAAATGGTATCGTATATTTATTGGTATTGAGTGACGAGAAAAGCATAATTAAAAATTCGTTAAAATATCATATGTATATAACTATTATGTCTTATGCAAACCATAGAACGTGTACTTATGCAATATTTTAAAAATTTGAAATGTAATATACGTACAGTTGTTTTATAAATAAGATATAAATTTTCATCAGCTGTATTTTTATATCTGAATCACGTTGAAAGACAACAAAATGTATAAATGCAAGTACTATGCAGAAGTGAGAAGATGGTTAGTGAAATGCCACACAAGCAAAATAAAGTACATTCGAAAATCTCATTATTTTATTTTCAACAGCACAGAGATAGATAGGAATAATTACGTTCCACCTTGTTGATTTGTTCTTTACCTTGTATTAACGGTAATTACTTTGGATCCACAGAATACTCTGAAGTTTGTATCTTATTCGATCTCAAAAAGTCCTACTTGTCCTCTTCGTCACGCGATGTCATACATTATTTGATTTGAAGTATGTAGAATCGGGATGATTATGTATTTACGAGAAATCTACGAATGCAAAATACCAAAAAAATGAAGAAGAATTCCAAATTTGCATAAACATCCGCAGTTTAGAAATATGGTAGTAACAAAAATTTCTTTTACTAGTCAATTTCTTACCTCTGCACAGTATTTAGGTATGTACTTAGATATACTGAATTTTTTAAAGAATCTAAATATTCACTATGGTCGTTAAAAAACTTATTTACTTATACTTGAATTTATAAAAATTTAATAAATTTGTCAATCTTTCCTCGTAATTCAAACACACATATTACGATTTTAAGGAATTACTCTAATTAATGCAGAAATCACTTTGCTTATAATTGAAATAGTTGTATTAAGGCACTCGAGCGAGAAACGTTTTGCTATCGAATTGGATCACGCATATTCTATATGTGTTATCAAATAAAAAAGATAAAACCGAGGCGGAAAGACATCATAGGCAGTGGTGTCTTTGTGGAAGTACTTTGTGCGGTAAGTACAGGTTTTGTCGTTATTCTTACTGCCACGTTAAAATCGATTGGAATTTGGTTCCGAAGCAACTCTTCGTGAGATCACTCAAACGAGTTGTGTGTCTAAGACTTTCTATGAGACCTGTAACATACAAGAAATAAAAAAGTTACTAATACGAATTATGATGGAACAGCAATAATGGAATGTAGCAAATTTTTATCAGCTTCAAATCCAACAAGATCAATTACTTTAATTAAGTACTTTTCATAATGTTAAATTGAATTAAAATAAATTATATACTGGAAAATATTACAAAAGGATTAAAAATTAAGGAAGAAGTATTTATTTATAGCAGTAGAAAATATATTATACATAAAATAATTTAAGAGATGTATAATCATTTTATTCCAGTATAACAAGGAACTATTGATACCTTTTAATGTTTAACATAGCATAGAAGGGATAGGAAATGATATTTTCTAAAAAACAAATAATTAAATTAGATTGAAACTCTATTATTTACAATATTTTGTTATGCTACTTACTATGTTATAGTCATGAAATCAATGTGATTTTTAATATGATATATATTTAACTTGTAATTTAATTTCCTTCCGGTATACAGGTCTACATGGAAACGTTTCCCTTCATTATCATTTACCATGAACTACATAATTACTTATTATGTGCCATCGTGGACATGGAAAAAAACAATACGACAATGATTAGCTGTAGCCATATTATTAAGATAATTTTTTCTCATGAGAAACCGTTATTTTAACGGAACCCCTCAAATTCTTCCTGAGTGATTTATTTCAGAAATCAGTTTTTATATTTTCCCCAAATGGTTTAAAAGTTTCTACGGGAAGAGGAAGAAGACTCCTATATAACCTCGGGATACTATCCCACCTGGCCATTGTATTTCTTTCAGCTCGATCGTGAAGATCCTTATTTACCTGGATCAACGAGAATTAAGTACGGAAACGAACAGACGAATCTTAGAGACACCCTGTTGCAACTCCAGAGATCGTGGGAAAAGTATACGCATTTGGGAGAGAATTCACGGAAGTACCCATCACTTGATGACAAAAGGAACTTATACTTTTCCTCACCAAAATTTGTATTGTATGATTCATGGACAGAATTAAGTTAATTTTACAAATCAATATTTACATAGTACCAATTAGCAATTGTTTCGCTAACTTCATTCATAATCATTTATAATTTACTTGAATCTCCATAAAAATTGCCAAATACTAATTAAAACATGATTAACTAATGAAAGTGCTTCTTAGAGAATGCAATATGTTTTTTATTTAATAAATCATTCTATATGATCTTTTACAAAAACTATGCAATATTAGACAAGATGTAGTCTTTCCGTAAATAATCTAAGACTATATAATATGTATTATAGTACTCTTTATCTTATGACAATTTCGACTATTATGGTTAAACAATTTATTTACAGGAATAACATTATTGATTTCAACCAATCACCTGATACTATAAATTTTATATGTTCAAAAAAATATTATTTTTATAATAGTTTTATGAGTCTTAATAATTTCCTAATGTGCTACATTTCATGGAAACTCATAGTAAAAAAGAATATTTAGGGAACATATCGCTATATTATTCATGTAAATGGCATAAATGCAGTGAAGTTAAAATAAAAGCATCAATAGCACTTCTACTGGAAAATGTCACATGCTATATTACCACTAACAAATAAATTACGTTAATTATATATAAAGTTGCGATCCTTGAAGAGTATCGCTTCCAGATAAAACCAAAAAAAAAAAAAAAAAAAACAACAAGAAAGACACTGCAAGGACATTTGCTTATCAGTAGCAGGGCGCGACTTGAAATTGCTTTTAAGAGGAACACTTTGAAATGTTAAAGAACCACAGAAAGTGGTTCTTTGACCGAAAAGCGTCTGGAACATTTTCATTTTATCGCACATCATATTTTATCGCATTAGTGGAAAACGTAGGCGTAGTAGAGAGCTAAAGAAGCAACGGCGAAATTGATCTTGATCTTAAATTTCAAATTTTTTGTTACATCGTGTAAGTCATGTCACAAGGGACGTAGAACACATAGAACTGAGTTTGGTTATAATACGTTAAATCTCGCAGTCAGGTAGAATTTGCATAGCGTGCTATTGATGAAGCTAGTAGCACTTATTCTTTGGTACGTGAAATATATCGACAATCGGCAAACAACAATGGAAGACCGCTGCGGTTCAGAAAAAATTTCAGATGGTTGTGATTTTCAACGATTGGACCATTCAATGGATTTCAGTTCGGTTGGATGGATTACATCCGTTGAACAATTCGAACATCAGATTAAATATACCTTCCATCATGTAAAATCATTTCACATAATACCTTGGGGAGACTTAGGCGGAATATGAAAATGCGTGTCCGACGTTAAACGACAGTAGTGACCATGTAGAAGTTGCCACGTAGACATGAACATTACACAGATACGACAGGACAAAAAGGAAAACATGGAATATCGAATAATGTATCCGAGTATCCACGTGCGACAATAGATGAGGCTTACCCTACATCTGACTGTAAGGCAAATATATTATTTTTAAACAAATATGTTATAAAGAAAATTAGTTTTAGCTAGTATATACAATTAATGAAAATTTAACACTTTCTTTCCAAGAGAACGATTGAGTTGAGGGACCCACGGTTCCTTTGCGACTTTTATATCTGGTAACAAATTCCACAGAATGTAATGAAAAATAATTTAATTTTAAAATCCGATATCGGAATTAATTTTGCGGATACTTTTTTAAATAAATCTTCACCGTGCCGATCCGAAGGTGTAGAATCACCTGTCAAAGCCATGATAAGTAATTTTTTAACACTCGGTGCATAAATTTCATTATGTACTATTATTATTTGTATTATCAAATTTATGTACCTATTTTACTGACTTAATTTTTTCGTATCAAATTTATTCAAATTTATTGGCATATTCATAATCAGGAATTTAACAGTATTATGGAATTCAATATAGTATAATAAATAATATATCTTCTTTGTTAAAGTAATACTTATTTTCCTACTGCAACTATTCAGATAACAATAATCGCATTAATTTATTCTATATTTGTTTAAGTTCTCTCTAGTTCTTAAATACATAATTTTAATAATATATTTCTTAATATGCAGTTAGTATGCAGATAAGTGTATGTATGTACTAAGTAGACAATATGATCTGTTTAAACTTTTAAACTTCGAATATTCGTATTACTAATTTTAAATAAAAATCATTTAATGTGTAAAAAATAGATATAATAAGGCGAAGAATAATCTATCTTTTATTCTATTATCTTATTATATATCTCTATATCCCAGATGTATGTTTTAATTGTAACTCTATTGTCTTTTTCTATATTTAACTTACTCTAAACTTCTGTAGATAATTAAAGTACACAGTGAATAAGGTACGTAATTAATATTTTCACAATAATAAGGAAACAGTCTAGTTACAATAATTAATCTGGGAATTAATTATAATGTATGTATTATAATGTAATATATTATAATGTATGTCTGTTGCGGACATTCGGTAACAAAATAAAAAAATAATTTTGAAAATTATTTTTTCATTGTTTTGATACACTATAAATATATAATGTACATGATAAATTAGTAATATTAGTGTTTTATTATATGTGAAAATATCACAGCCGCAAAAATCAGAAATAAAAATTATTTTGATGTTCCAATGTGACTTGTAATTAATGGTATATATGTGTAATACTAGACACATATATTAAAATGTTTCTAAAAGATAAATAAAACAATTCCAATTTTTAAAAACACGGATCTCGTTCGCGGAAAAGGTTTAATTTCTAAACAGCATAATCGGCTGCAAACCGTCGCCGATACGGACGCCGTCACATTGTCATGCTGGTAATGTTTATTGATAAGATAGGCAACATGCGGGTTACCAGCATGGCAAACCTTTAAATTCTTTTGTTCTTGGCGCACCAAGTCGAAGGAGAAGAACAACAGCAGGCTTGCATAAATGTTACTACCATTTTATTTTATGACGCAGTTGCACGTCTTACTACGTTTGTTTTTTAAATGGAAATACTGGATACGTATACTATTAAGTTGGCTTCAGCAAATACTAAATAATTCAAAGAAATCATCTGCTTGCCCTTCCTGTAACTTCTTCTATAATTAATATCTTATAGGTAATTCTTCCTAACTATTTATTTTTTAAAAAATCCTATTACGTAAATATATTAATTCTGCACATAAGTTATATATTCTCCCAATTATAAATATAAATTAATATATTTTTACAACGACAATGTATTCAGCAACATAAAACTCCGAAATATAAATTAGCTTGATTATTGTCCAATCGTGAAATTTAATCGAACATATTTTTCTTGTGATCACGATGGACAAAGATTAACAGACTGTCGCTATTCCATTACACTTCCCAGCAATAACATCCTTTACGTTCGCAAGAATAACATTTGTACCTATCACTTACGACTAAACGTAATCGCACGTTGTATGTCACGCGCCCCGAAGAAAAATTCTCTCGATTAACAGCGGGATTAAAACGCTACCGATGTCGGCGTATCTTTACCCGCCATAAGAAATTTCGGTCGGCGTATGAGGATGCATAATCATTAGTTAAAGAAGAAATTTCATCGAACAGCTTCCGGCTTTTCGTACGGTCGCCGAAGAAAAATAGTTGCGATTATAGCAAGGTTAAAGTTTCGGCGTGCTCGTTACGAGCACAACAGTGCAGACAGAGGAGAACGAAACAAAACAAAAGAAAAGAATAAAAGAGAAGAAAGGAGAGGTCAAAAGAGAGTAGTGCGGAGCAGAGTAAAATGGAGAAGCCGAAAGAAGGCCGATGGGCTCGCGCGCAACGGGACGATATCAACGTGACCGGGAGCCAAGGAAGGAATTTATTAAATTAATTTGCCGCGGCGACGCATCTCGTAAATTTCGTAGATGACCTCACTTTATAATTGTCGAGAATTACTTGCTTGGTTGTCCACTCGTTCGGCCCGACTCTCGCGTGGAACTTCTTACTCCCTAGGATACACATTTTATTGCTACTTTCATCGAGAACTACGCCTCCGGTATTCAGAAATTTCTCGTGAACCAGGCCTCCGCGTCGAGTATCGTAAAAACCGGAAAGAAAAAAGAAAAATCGAAACTGGTGGACTGCTTATTGCCAGAAGCGGATCATTTTAATTTGTATGATTGACGCGGGGAATTCGTTTTAAGGCCAAGGTAATTGAACGACGTAAGGAACGAAAAAGAGACTTTATAAGGACCGTAAGAACGCAAACACGTTAATGATTTCTTTTAAAGGTGAACCTTGTGAAAAAAGTTTTGGCCAGTAGGACGAGTGGAAATTAAATTGCGTATAACGTGAAAGTTAATATCGGTCATTTCGCTAAAGTCGCTAATAATTATCAAAAAATTTCGACATTGTACCTTGCACGTAGCAAGGTTACAATTCTTACAGAATCGATATGTTCTTTCAATAATGATACGTTTTAGAGGTTGATTCAATACTGGCAATCTCAAAATGAGAAGTTGGAAAGAAGGCGGGTATGCACAAATATATTACTTGACATATGGTAGTCGTTTCGCTAAAGCTTCTTAATCGCAGTGCTATTACCCATATGGCACTGAAACTTGAGGGTTTCAGTGTTTAAGCTAAGTATAAGAGAATTCATATTTATAAACATTTAATGTATTTTCTCATAGTAGATAATAATGTCACAATACAAAGGATTAAGGGAAACCTTTTAGTTGTTCTTCTGTAATCAGTAAGTATATGATACGTTTCGAAATTAGTATATTGTATGAAAGATTTCTTCATTTACATTTCCAAAATAGATTCCATTATTTTACGTTATTAAGAAAAATAATCTTCAAAAAAATGTATTTAGATATGATCTGAGCAGTTTCAAATAGGCACTTTTTAAGTAAGTTAAAAATAACAGATCAATCTTATAAGTAATAATGACATTATAAAACATGAATGTTATATTTTTTTATAAATATCTTACAACGTTCTTCATACTTGTTAACTGCTAACATAGACACATATTAAATGTTGTTTTAAAAGGTTAGTATATTTCTACTATTCAACTACAAATTTTAATTATTAGAACAATCCTTATATGTGCAATAATTATATACAGATAACTGCAAGTAAATGCAGATACATATGTGTACACACGTGTGTGTATATTTCTGTGTAACTAGTTACTGTTTTACTTGTTTTGTTACTTGTTTTGAGAAATTGTTAATTATAAGAACAATATTTGTTTGTTTTGCACCCTCAAGAATACCTACAATAGTTACAATACATTTAACATCTACAATATTTATATTATTGTATAAAATCCCATCTACACTACAAATCTTATGTTTAAATATTCCATTTACGATTGGTGAACTAAGAATTATATCAGTTTCTAATACTATTTTGTAATAAAATGATATTTTAGGTATAAAAAGCCTTATATATTTTTCGAAGGTACTAAAGCATGTTCCTATCGAGAGAAAGTAAAAAACAACTATAATAATATATAGAAACTAACATAGTTGTCTATGAAACTTAAGAGTTGAAATAAAAAAATTTACTTATATCATAATTATTATATAATTTTCCACCAGTCGATTAATAAAATTATTATAATATTTTAAGATTATTTCAATTAAAATTATTTTATACGTATTAATTGTGCAAAATTTAAAAAACAAATTTAGAAATATGGTATTTTTATCAAAAAAAAAGAAATCGAAGAAACAAATAAATACTTGTTCCGGTTTTTAAACTCGAATTTTAGTTTCCAAATTATCTCCCGTATTCCTTACTTAACGACTGTCCTCTTGCCACCCATATGTTAAAAATACGAAGAGCTTCTGTCGCCTTATGGCCGCCTTGAGTACCGATATGTGCACATGTATCAAACATTATATCAGACTTAGTATATGGCACGTGGGTTACGAATGTTTTTAAGGAAATCATGATTTCTATTTATAACTCGACTGCACAGCAAGCTGATTTCTTTTCTCTATAACTCGATTTCAGCATTGCATCTCCGTCGACGTTTATTTCATTAATACCGAGATGCGAAAAAATTGAAAAATGTTTTTAATTTATTTCCATGATAATTAACCCCCTTTTTAATATGTTATATAACTGCATCAATTCCTTTTTAACTTTTATCCTATAATATTATAAAATTAATATTGTAAAATTTAATTTTCGTGTTAGAAAGTTAGATTGCCTGGAAACATCTGTTTATACAAAAATATTTCTATCGTTTGTTCTAGGATTTTACGTTATATTAAGTAACACATTTTAATAAAACAGTCAACGTTTTAATATCTTATCTTAGCTAATAATAATTATCTTATTTAAATGTCATTTATTCACACATAAAATCGATAAACATTCATCTAATTACTAAGGAAAGATAAATAATTCATGTAACTTAAATTTTGTAATCAATCTTTGCATATTTGAAATTAGAATTAATGTTAATCATTAGTAATTATCTGAAAAATCGGAATTATTTTACGGGATATTCTACAGTAATAACATTAAATGTAATTCCGTAACAAATTGTGTTATAGAGTGTGACAAAGAACAACTTATTTAATACAACTAATCAATACCTACAGAAATTAGCAACACCTGATAAAAAATAATACTTTTCTTAGTTAAATATTTGCTTATGTAATGCACGTATACATTAACTGTAAAATTCTATTAACAAATTCATTACACGACAAAAGTTTTACATCTTTGAAACAACCTAAAAACATAAAATACGATTTGACTTAGGGAGGCGAGCATATGCGTGAGCGACGCGAAGAGAAACGGATCAATGTCGAGCAATTGGAAACCACGAAGATTGAGAAAGGTCTGGTCGAGAGATATTTTCGAGGAGGATAGCTAACATATGGTAAAATGGTAAACTACTTCCGTTTATGGGAGCGCACTTTTGATGTTACATGCCACAGTGGCAGCAGGGTTTCGAAACGTACGGGCCGACTAGTCGAATAAGCTGATATGAACTTGAAATTTCCTTGACGCGCGTTTGTTCGTATACCTGATACGTCTATACAGCAAAAGAGCTGCCTTCATGGTATTGGCGTAAGTACACTTTAGCGTAATCTTATCACGAGATATAAGTTACTATGTAGTACTGTGCATTTATGAAATGAACGAAACGAAGAAACGAAATAGAATACAAATGAATGTTATTTACTTCACTTTGTTGAACCAACTAAAATCATTAAAGCATGCAATTTTCTACCGTTCTCCTAAAAACAGGAAAGAACAAAAAATAAAATATGTGTTAACGTAGCAAAAATATGAGAAAAGTGGAAGGTGTGTAACAATTATGAACAAAAAATTACAAAATATTGTACACTAAAGAGTAGGAAAACTTTGGCATGTTTTAATACTTTTAAGATTAGATTACTTTGTGCTGTAGAAAAAATATTTTCTTTACCAATTATTAATAATAGAATACTAATAATAGGAACATATTTTTTCTGGTAGTTTTAGAGAAGAGACACAATGCATTAAAATTTAACGCCATTATTATCGAAAGCAAATACATTCATCGATTAATAACTTAATAAGTTCTTAAAGATATGCGATACGTTACATTATAAGCAAACAGGTCAAATTGTTGATAAATACGAAGAAAAATAGAATAATGTAAACACAAAAGAATTTCTTGATTTATCTTGTTCTAGCAATAACCTAAATATACAGGGTGGTTGGTAACTGGTGGTACAAGCGGAAAGGGGGTGATTCTACGCGAAAAACGAAGTCGAAAATATAGAATAAAAATTTCTTTTAAAATTTTTTTTTAATTTTTCAAAAGTACTTTAGTTTCCGTCACAACTATTGAACTACACAGAATAAAAGACCAAGCTTCATCTAAATGTTATCTGATTCTATAATAATATTAAAAAAGAGAAATTAATTGCTTTCCATTTAAAATAAATTTAAAAATTCCCTTGGAAATATAATTCAAACGAAATAAATTGGTTCCATGCAGTGGTGTCTGAAAAATTAGCTTGTAATGTTTATTCAGATTATTTTGTATTTACTTCAACTGAAGAAAGTAATTTTTGGAGTGTTATAATCTAATATTTTATGTAAAGTGTATGTATTGTAATATATATATATTAAAAATCTATCACTCTTTAAATACTAATTTTTTGCAAGTGCTGTTTCAAAGGAAATCATAATTTCACGAAGAAAAATTATATATGTATAATTTAGTAGAACATTAATATATATAATTATATGTGTATAATGCAAAATTATATATGTATAATTTAATACAACATTGATATGTATAATTTAATAGAACATTAATATAATATAGTAGAACATTAATCGTGAATATTATACACCAACTAAAGCATATAAGAATGCTCAATGTATCAACATTTCATAAAATATCAATTTATTTAAATGTATGTTCTTTTACTACTTTTTTCTGAAGGAAATAATTAAGTAGTTTTATCTAATCTTAATCCAAGCTATGAGACTTTGATTCAAATCAATAGTTATCCTGATTCTTTATCTACTATTTTCCATTTTTCCACAATATGCATGATTACGTTCAATATAAGCCATTTAAAGAGCCCACTATATAAATATAATAAACTTTAAAACAGAATATCATATCGTCGTTTGCAAATAAATTTTTACTCAACATTCCTTTTTTATTGTTTCGAAATTGGAGTGCATATAGGGTATACTCGAATGTCACGTCGTCACATACTTCGCAAAGTGGTTATAACGTGTAAAGTTTATTTTTGGGAGCGTCGACGCTCGAGCACGTGTTCGAAAGGAAACGCCGTACACGAGTTTCCACTTGGCGACGCTTCCTCGGAGTAATTGTCACGTGCGCGGCGCCGATCAACAGCCCTGTCGGTTCAAGCCACTTAAAGTACTTCAATGAGCACTCTTCTACTCGAACCATGCGAGTTTTACGAACGTAAAACAATATTACGCGGCTCTCTATTGTCGCTCATCCGGTTCGTTGATGCACGACCATAACGCACGTGTAACTTTTCTGAATTTTGATAATGATGCAGCTTTATTTCACGCGCGTTGTTCATCAATACTTCTCACGATGAAATGATATTTTTAACATATGTTATAGCTCAATATAGATATTCAAGAATGTAATTATTTATATCCTAATAAGATGTCTATTAAACTCATGAATAATTTTTGACATAAGATTCAAGAAGAAACATGTTTCAAATATAATTTTGTCGTGCCTCGTTATGTATAATTGTAACTCTTTTAACCAAATATGATTTTATTTATGAATGATTTATATAAAATTAAATCTTGGTTTAGGTTTGTTTGTTTTGTATATCTTTTGTTTAAAATAGTATAGGTATCAAACACTTATTAGTACATATATTCTGTTGAACATATAATTATATACATTTAAAGATTGATAATTTGTAATCATTCCACATTGCAAATAAGGAATGCAAAATATGTATTTTGGATTTCTTTACTTTAGTAAATACGTAATCGTGTAATCAGTAGACTACGGATTTTTATGTATGGGGAATTGAAAGGTAAAACAATTTGCAAAACTGAAAAAATATATAAATATATAAATATATACAAAATATAGTATTTATAATATTTACGAAGTAAAATAAATCTCTGTTGAGATTCCATTTCTTCAATTACGTCCATAAAAATACGAATTTACATAAGTATCCGCAATCTAATAATTATAATCAGTTATGAAATTCATAAACTCTCTATTAGAAATAGGAGGTAAAGTAAATGGGAAAGATTTTATAAAAAAACGTAAAGTACGAACCTTCCTACTACACGTGTGTGAGGCGTTGATTATGTTGCTGATGTACTAGCCTACCCTGCTCTTGTTCCCACCAGCTTACGACGTCCATGAATTCACCGGATTCGGTGATCTCCTGCTTATAATACAGGGCTCCAGAAAAGGTTTCCGGACTTGCCGCATAAACGGTGGCTGCACCCTCTTCGCTATCCCCGGCGCCACTATACGGCGATAGAATTTGAGGCTCGAGGTTCTCTTCATTTTGTCCATAATATTCCGAAGGTGGAGATGCTACCGAATTAGGCGAGAGTCGGGAAAAATTCTGCGTGTTTGATAGAGTCCTTGGTTCGAGATTCTCTTCATCCCCTATCGAAGATGAGTAGTAATCACGGGGCGATGTAACTGCAGTTCGATTTGGTGACAATCTGAAAATCATTAATATAAACATTGTTATTACTTCAATCCGTTTTACTGGCAATACTTTACTGTTACTTTAAATTTTAAGTTGGGCCATTTTAAATAAATTGCTATATTGATCAACATAAGAATATAAAATGTAAAACAAAAGAATTACTTGGATGTAGTTTTCTGTTTTCCAATTTCTTCGTCTTCATCTAGCTGTTCGCCATCATCGTCTTCGGCAGCAAGGACATCGTCTTCCAAGACGAGTCTCTCCCCAGAACCGTTGTGACTCGATGAAACAACGCTGCTGGTGGGCGAAGGCATACACTGTGTAGCACCAACATTCGAATCGTATTCAACCCCATCAGCTTCGGCGAGCAACCTTTGAAGTCCCCTAATGTACTCCACGGCCATTCGCAGGGTTTCTACTTTCGACAATTTCTTGCCTCTATCGCCATAACCTGCAGCGATGTGACTCGGAATGTGTTGTCTCAAAGTTGCGAATCCATTGTTCACTTGTTTAACCCGATTCCTCTCGCGTGCATTTCTTCTTGCAACCGCAACAGGCGGCGGCTGTCCGTTTTTTCCGTGTTTCTTCAATCTAGAGGGATCGTAGGGCGGCAACACGGTTGCAGAAGCGGTTGCGTTAGTATTATTATTATTTTTGGGGACTATCAGATGAGTTTGATTGCCGATTATGTTGCTTTCGTTATCTTGCAACGTTCTTAGCAACATTAGTTGCTCTTGATCATTTCCATTTATTTGTACCCTATTACAAAATACAGTAACTCCCATAGTCGTCATTTTGATCACCTTTCTGCTTTAATAGCCAAGCCAAAAAGTTTCATTCACTGGGCGAATACATACAACGTTACAACGTGGTCG
Source organism: Bombus vancouverensis nearcticus (assembly GCF_051014615.1). Classification (NCBI taxonomy): domain Eukaryota; kingdom Metazoa; phylum Arthropoda; class Insecta; order Hymenoptera; family Apidae; genus Bombus; species Bombus vancouverensis. The sequence continues at coordinate 7,878,759 of NC_134913.1, read as the reverse complement.
AAACGATCGTTGGTAAAGTCTGTTATCATCAGTCTTTTTCAAGTGCATGAACGCAAAATCGTTCAACGTAATTTTAATACAAAATGCTCTTTCTTAAAAATAACAAGCTCGAATCGTGGCGATTGCAGAACGAGCTTATATTGTGAGAATAGCGAAGAGAACGAGTAACTTATCGACTCTAATGCCTTTCGAGGACGAGTCTAATTGATAGACTTATAAATAAACCACGCTCTCCCTTCGAAGACAAAGATGTTTATCGATACAGACGGTTAGACGACTATTCGATTTGATACTTAAATTTGGATCAGAATATCTTTTAACGACTAAAATCTTGAAGATTATCAAAGTTGCCTGACAATGATTCTTTTTAGAATTATATCTTCTTTAATACTAAAAAATATCACTCCAGCATAAAGGTATACTCCTATGTATCATTCGGTTTTGTTTTAAGAGTTTCTAATTTGCACTTTTTATTTTACAAGAATAACAGTACCATTTATTTCTAAGACATTTCTTTCGTTTTATGTATCAATGAGTAACGACAGATTATATATCCTTTTTATACAAAAAAATGATTGAAATTATTTATGATTCTTATAACATAACAGGTACGAGAGCGTATACTTTCTTGTTGAAAAATTGGTAAGCATAAACAGATATTTAATAAAACGCTGTTATTGTTACGATCTCTGCTAAACGAGCGATTTTGCCAAAGTTTTCGATAGGCCATAGGCCTTTTTTCTACCAAATGATGAAGCTGATGACCCGAACCAAGATCCAATTGTCTCGTTGTCGGTCACAACGGCTTAAGTAAAGCATGAGGTCACCGTCTATTCTTCTCCACGACGGTCGTCGACTCCTCGGAAATTATTCTTCGGAATCTGAATTCGTTACATTTTAAAAACATTAATAATATCAAAAACAATTGTCAACGTTCAACTCTTCATTCGCGTATCTCTTGCTACGAAACAGTAACTTTTGAAATTGTAGAATATCATTCAAACGTCGCGTGACGTCTCAATTAGAATCGAGATCTTTGAATTGTATTATCACAATATGACTGAAGGAATTGTATAGCACCAGTTAAATGCTCTTATTTAAAAGGAAAGCACTTTAATAACTTCAAATAGAGCATTGAAACGATCTTAATGATTTATAACGGTACAAATAACCATTGTTCGTGTTTCAACACTTATTACGAATCGATTTATCTATTTCGGCTATTAAGGCACTTGTAACCAATTTTCGTTCCTCTATCTGTAGGACTAAGGTCACTTGCTACTAAAAATTTAAGGCACAAATCCATTAAGTAATTCAAATGGTCAAGAATCCTGAGATCAATATTTTGATATAGGTCGTTAATACTTTTCGAGCACCATACAAATTTTCTTCTTTGGCGTAATTTCAACATTAACAATTCTTTTGGTCGATTACGGTTTTCAAGACGAACGTTACAGTCGCAATTCTGCTTCCTTGAAAGTGGTCGAAATTCACATACGTTACACAAATATAACTCCATTCAGGCGATAAAACTGTCATCGAGCGTTCGCTACCGATCAGAGTAGCATCGTTTTAAACAAAACCGCGTCGCGGACTGCATAGCGTTTAACTACAAAATGAGCGTGGAAACCTCTTCGACAAGAGGTTAGATCCCGTCTAATATTTTACTACGCCACGGAATGACACGGACGTACTTATGTACGGTAGCGCGCATGGGAGAAAAAGGGGTAGCAAAGGGACCAGGTGGTGGGGGGTTTTGTAAGCACGCGCCGTAGCCAATGCCGGTCTAATCAAAGAAACCAACTTAATAATCTCGAACGACAATTACGACAGGATTTTACAAACGTTCCCGTTTTCTTCACACTTACAAAATTCGTCAATCGATTCAACCTTCAACTTGTAAAAATATTGAACTCACACTGAATGGCGAATTTCTACCAACACGATCTCACGTTCGAACTCACTCGCGATGAGCCCATCATGAACCATTCGATCCCATCGAACCGATCGAAAGAAACAGTCACGCGAGAGCTCAGTCCGAAATTCCTTCGGGTTATCAAGATTTCGTTGACACTGTGGCCGATGATTTCTCGGCATTCGTCAGCGGTCACTTTTTCACAGAGCTCTTCCCGGCGAATGGCAGTTCTCGTTTCTGATCAGACCTCCGTGTTACGCACCGCATGGCGTCTGCGTTGAGAATGAACGCGGACATCCGATAGATGGGTTAGGTTTCAGCATTTTGCTGCACCGTAGAGTGAGACCGAGGGCTGGTTTCAGGGGAGACGCTGTGCAGGGGGCGAGGGGAATTAGGGTTTACGAGGGACAGAAAGAAGGCGAAAGAGCGAGCAAGAAGCACGCGAGGGAAACGCGTGTTGTGCAAAGAGGAAGAGGTAGTGGGGATTTTGAGCACGCGCCGCAGCCCCCTCGTTTCTTCTCCCCCGGAACTGAAAAGGGGGACCGTGCGCGCCATATGCCGGGGGGAGCGCGTGTGCCAGTTGCGTACTTTATGCACGTATGGGTCTGTGTCTATGAGACTGTGCGTAAACGGGCGTCGCGCTCGAAGAATCTATTGGCGAGCAATGAGAACGAAAGCGCGCGCGCCATACATTCATGTCCGTTGATCCTTGACTACAGCTACTATGGACCCTGTTATTTCGAGAGCTACGCGAAAGTGAATCCGAGGGCACCTACTGTAAAAGAAATGTTCCGAAAATTTGCGAGGGTGGTTCGACGAATCAGTATAGCGAATTTAATACCATCTATATAGTCGTTCGTGAGAATTTTGAGTAAATGAGTTTTCCCAATGTTAACGGTAATATGTACATATTATTAACTCGATGACATTATTGTATGATATAATTTATTGTTACAGATATGATTACAGTAAAAATATTATACCATTAATTTATTTTCTATAATAAAACAGTGAATACATTAAAATAATTGTATGTCTTGAACTCGTAGAGCCTTTTAAATGAATATTATGCTTTGGATAACATTAAATTATAGACATATCGAAAGTATGTTATGATTAACAATGGAAACGTTAATCTTGATGTAAAAGAAATCTTCTTCATTCAAAACTGGACTATATTTACACGATATCAAATGTTCTTTGAATAATAACATAGAATATTGCCACTTTTTAGGATTTTCAACCACTTCAGCTTTAGAAAAAAAATGAAATGATGCAATAACTTCATACAATTAAATATATTTCAATAGGATCAGTTACGAAGCAAAAATGAAAACCATTACTTATATTGTGTTCAACAACAGTATTGTTTGTATACATGCGTGGTATTTTTTAGTAGTCTATTTAGTAGTCTATTGAAAAAATACTTTGCCTGGGATCTTCTTATTTATTCTAACTCCATTTTTAAGTATGCTTCATTCGGATGCTAACATTGAAACTATATTATTCCTCAGTTGTTGGTTTTAAGCAAGTAGATATCTAGATTTAGTCACAAATGAATATTTAAGTTACGTCCTTAAAGATAGAGCTGACCTTACGTTTTATATATGTACTTACTTTAAAACAGTCTTCACGACAGATAATGCTAACAATTACGTGGAAAGCTTATTTAATTAGATGCACATAGATGTATTCCTATTAGTATTGTTTCATTTCAAATGTGCATACACGCATGTATTAGTACCTTATTTGCACACTATGTAATATCACCGTGTATAAAATAACACCTTCAAATTCCTTTATAGTATTTATTATTATAAGACGATGCAACTGCAGTCTTACTAATATTTACTGATTTATCTTGCAAAAATCATTATCTACAAAATTACACACTTGGGCTAATCACATTGAAAAATATGCTTTGACGTAATCTGGTTTTTCTGTTAATCGTGGATTATGTAAATCTTCCGAAAATATATTTAAGCTATGGAAGCAGATTTTGTGATCTATATTTCCGAGTAGTGAAGCTGACTACACTTAGTCGAGTTTACATATCAAGTTTCCGTCCTCAAAAAGATTTCAGACGAGAGAAAGGATTATTTCGTTGATCCGATTTCCTCCATCCCTTTGTGTATCAACGTCGGTTGTATATAACGAAATGAAAACAATTTTTCAGTACATCTGCAGATGGTCGATAGTTTCACAATCAAAAGGAACCGAAAGATATCTTTGTAGCTTCGCTTACAGATTAAATTCTTTTATTTCCACTGAAACGAGTTTAGATATATTTCAAACAATCTTATGTCAGATTGTGAAAGCTTCGTAATTAAAGGTCCACTGAATGAATTAATTCATTTTCCTGCGCTAAGTGTTGCACGGTGCAAAACAGGAAGAACGACATTCGGTTTGCCACGGAAGTTTCGTGTTTCGGGGCGGTGCACTCGCGAAGGCCGGTAATGTTCCAAGCTTAAAATAGAATTTCCATTACGATGTTTAAAAGTTTGACCATATTCGAGGAAGTTCTAATTTTCCGTGATATCGTGATTTTAATTTAACATAACACATAGTAATAACTAAACAAACGATAAATGATAACCTATATTGTTATAGTAAAGAAATGAATTTAATAAAGTACATACGTATGATATATTTAAAGCTAGTAAATTACGCGTATGTATTTATTTTGTGTATATAAGAAACATGTATATGTGTAGAAGTTATATCTTAGTTTATAGTTTTATACTATATAATTTTATGGTATTATTATATGTAATAACATACATATAATATTATACATGTATGTTATGTGTATATTATATGTTTTTATAATTCACATTTTATAATTCTTTATAGTATACTCGCTTATTAATATCGTAATCCCATGTTGTATTTCAATAATGTTAAAGTTTTTTAAATGTAATCTAAAAAATCTCTAAGTAATTAATAAATTTCAAATTTAAAATAAATAGTGTGCACAAGTAAAATAGTGAATGCAATAGATAATAATATTCAATTATATACAAAAGCACTTTAAATTATTTGTTAGTTTAATGTCGTCAAGGTTATTTACATAATACTGTATTAATATTTAAACATTATTCAAGAATAATATCAATATTGTTCAAATAAAACGATAACCATAGCATATGCCATAATTGTACCATAATTTGTACCATAAAAATTGGATTTTAAATTTCACTAATAAAATTTTGAGTTGAAGCACACGGAAGATAGATTAGAAGGTAAATTAAATAATTAATAATAAATAAATGTTAAATAATAAATTTCGGTCACCATAACGATTAAAACAATTATACATAAGTGACTCTTACACAAGAGTACAGTGTAACGGCATTTCCTGCTCGTAAATTGTAATATGAACAAAAAACGAAACTCCAAATAAATTTTCTCACAATTCATCCATGGGTTCGTGATTGTATCGCAGGAACGAAAGGTCCAGAGGGATTTGGCCTAGATCCAGTTTATATTCTGTATACCTAGGCCTGAGAACGCGGGCCAACCCCGTATAATGGGGGGCACGGTTCAATTTATAGTGTGAAACATACGGACGACGTGCAATCCCTTACGGATCTCTGATTATAATAATAATTTGCGACTGGGTTAAGCATTAGAATTTATGTGTATTCAGCTCGTGTATTTGAAAATAGATCCTTTGTCCCATAGATGAAATTGAAATAATTATTCCTATGCCAAACTGAGTCTTTTTAATTATAATACACAATACAGGATATTTCTAGAACACTTCTGATAATGTAAACATGTTTAGGAAAGAAGTTATATGACAAAAACGAAACTTCCTTTGTTTTTATAAAATCTCCACATTAATGTTCGAATTGAAGAGTAATGAACAAAATACTGTAAAACAAAGATATTGAACAGCTGAAACCAAAATTGAATTTATTACCATCATTTATTATTTATGTGTTGAAAAATGACAACCAGTTAAAATCATTCTGTTGTATATTTTTCTAGAATTGTATATTTAAATTGCAAGCTTTATATTATAGAGAGAAAGAAAATTGGGCGAATCGGGGCAAAACTTTATTTTCTGCCTAATTCTTAAATCTCAAAGTAGCCTACCGCTTATAGCATAAATGCAACACTCTATTTATAAACGAAATAAAATAATAGTTATTGCCATTCATACTTAATTTTATTAAAATAAATATGTAAAATAAAATGTTTTATTAAAATAAAATAAATGTTAAACAACAATTTATTTTCTTACTGCAACCTAAATTATTAACAACAATTACATATTGTTAATCATGTTTCTATTAAGGAATCTCTAAAATATAACTTCCCATAGTAAAGTAATCTGAAAGAATGACAAATGATTGTTATAACTACCATTACAATACATTCTTTTAGAATATGTTACCATGCTAATTTTGCATTTTGCAGGATGTTACACAATAATACATCTCCCCTGCAAATTTTGTAAAATAGCCGGCAAGTTTCTTTTTTCAAAGCACCCAAAGCACTTAGAGGTCTCCGCAGAGATTTGATCTAGATTCTGTATCTAGTCTTATGCCCTGCGAATCTAAACTAGGGAGACTAAATAGATTCTACGACGAAAATGGGGAGCTCGGCGAATATATAATACAAAATATATAGACTCGGGTCCAATAGACCCTCACAAGAAAATCTTTAATCTCCGCTCGAGAGAAACGAGCGTACGAGAAACGACGTTGCATCGTTCAAGGATTATGCACACCGACAAATTTTAAAATCCTTAGTTGGCATTGTTAGCTGAACCGCAACAGCTTCGTGGGGCTCCGCGTATACTTTCATGGAAGCTTGGTTGCACCAGGAATGGCATAAACATATAAAGTTATCAAACTCGAAATGGTCAAATAATCGTATCGATACTCGTATCGTGTATAATACCGAAATTCCGTAATATATACGTGGTGTGAACGAGATCTTAGCCGTGAAACGCCGATCGGATTCTCGATTTCGTTTGTTTGGATACGTAAATCCGGATGATAATAATTTATTGAAAGACCCTTTTTTGCATGACTGCTTGTTGCCTTCTGAGAATCTTTTCTCCATTGCCAGACGTTCGACATCTACGGTGGCAAGAATTAGTCGGTTTCTCCTTTAAAAACTTTTCAGTTTGTTTGTTTGTTGGATCTACAACGCCGGATCAACATATTATGTAGCTTTATTAGTATTGCGATACTACGACCTTCGGCATATGTAATTTGCAAATTCCTTGTTGATTCGTTAAGTAAGAAATTTCCATAATCGTTGGGTAGTTTAGGATGTTTGACAGACTAATCAAAGATGTGATTGAACGAGCATAAAACTTTGAGGCGATTACATAAGCATCAATTACTTGAACAATAACGGCAAAGATATTAGAGATTATAATATCTGGAATGTAATTATAGTAGATCTTCGAAATATCGGTTGATGATAGATTATCAAATATCGATTAACCGAAAATTTCAAGACAATTTCCTGTACCAGAAATTAAAAATCGACAATGTTGGAACTGCAAGAAATTATTACATTTATTTTTACAAGTTTTTGTTTCCGTCTAATATTAACATTTAACTAGTATTTAAAATATGAAAACAAATAGTTTAGTTGTCTGAACAACGTGTATCATGATTATTTCTTATAATCAAGGTTGTATATAGATGAGTGGTGTGCCCCTTAGTTAATATTAATGAAGTCAACATTCTTCATGTAGGGATCAACTAAAGTTTTTAGAAAAGTAACAGTAAACGGAAGTAGGAAGATGACTGTTGCGACCGTTTATTCATAAATCACTATCACTACGAACATTAAAGTGTTCCGTTAACAAATACCATATGGAAAACGTTTTACATGAATGAATCCAATATGGTCCTGAAATAATGAACTTTTTCAAAAAAAGATGTCACACACACAGTTATACTAACTTATTTAAAATAAAAATGTTTTATCATTTAAACTGTGTGTATCTATAATGCAATTTTCAATTATCATAAGTAATAGATAAGTACAAAATTTGTAATAAAAATAACTTTTTTAACTTTTTTACACGACAGCTTAATTATATGCAACTTAAGTACGCAACAATACAAAAATAGAAATGAACAAACTTCATGTCATAATTCCAAACATTGACACATTCAAAAGGTTCCTATAACTTTTTTAGGTATTGATGATAGATACAAAGTGATTTATATCCTTCGAAATAATTATTTACTAAAACTATTAGATCAGTAACAAGAATATACATGAATGGAAGTATTTAAATGTTCGTTTCATAATTAATTAGTAATTAATAAAAAATTTAAGAAATATTGGAAGAAGAAAAATTAGCTTAAAATGAATCATCACTGATTATCTTAAAATTAATGAAATCTTTTCAATTAATGAAGTCTTTTATCACCTGCATGAAATAAATTTTATCGATGTAACATTGAGGCGGCAATCTCTTAACGCAAACGATAATTCTGTAAATATCGGTAAAGTATTTTCAAGATCATTTTGTGTAATTGCTAAGGATTGAACGGCGACTTACCAGTAACGTAATTTGCGCCTCCTTTACTACGAAAATGGTCACGATGGAAAGCGCCGCGGGAGGCTGAACGATGAAAAAGCCGTAATAACGCAACGAGTAGTTCCAACTAACAACGTGTCAAGCGGCCGACGCGAGTAGTCGACAGGGTCCTAGGCACGTATGAGAGGGAAAAAGGGATGGATAAAGTGGGGCAGAAAGGGGGTGGGCCGGTGCGGGCCCTTTGTTAGGACGCGTGCCCTTGCACGTGTGCGCGGCCAATGCCTACGCACTTCTGTTACGCACTGTGCCATGATGCAGGGGCGGATTTCGAAGCCATAAATTTTCCAAATCGCCGCTGCCACCGCTGCGAAATTTCGCTTCTGTACGTGAGCAACAAGTATTTCACGGGATGGAAAAGCGGATATCGGTTGTCTATAAAAATCTTTTTCACAAAAATGATTCGGTATAACAAGATGATAAGTTATCCTATGAAAATGAAGTAAAAAATAATACTCATTTTAGTGAAGTAGTAAGACATGCAGGTAAAAATTAATCTTTTCCAAAAATAGAAAACTAAATGATTTCCTTTAGATTATGTATAACAGTTCATCGACGAAGCTGAATCTTATTTGATCCGTATTGTTTGCGTGACTAGAAGGTTGATGAGAAAATTGATTCTTTGATGCATAGAAAAAGAAATCTTATATTGGATCAAACGTGATCCGGCATTTGATTTCGTCCGATCACAGAACCTTTAATCACCCGACGATTAATACACTTACTTTATATTAACGAATATTATACGATTTTTTTAAAAATAAATTCTTAACTAATCAAAAATGATTCGAATAGCATATCATTTAGTTATGATAGCATAAATTTCATTTAATTGGAAGATGATATTTATCATTTAATCGAATTTATAGTACCTATTATTTACAATTAAACATCTTAATATATTTAGATATTCATCTGTCGTTATTATTTCGAAGTTGTATTATAATTTTTACAATTTAATCAATAATATATTTCATTTATCTTGTAAAATATTCATTGTACTAATGCAGAATGTATATTTTAAAACATACGGATAAATCAATATATTCAAACTATACTTCAAGTTTAAGAGATCAAAGCAAATGCCAGAAAAATCTTATAAAATAAAAAGCTTCTAATTGAAATTTCTGTTATATCTTTTCCACCGCATTAAAAAATTTTGCTTTAATAAATCATTTATGTTTTTCATAATTTGAAACAAAATTTTGTTCGAAAGAAATATATGATAAATTATTTATGAAATTTTTCGATCCAGTATTCCATTAATTTCCTTTCACAAATTCTATGTAGGTATCCTTTTTGTTGTTTCGGGAAGGAAAAATAGAACGATATCGTTTACAATAGAAAATCTGAGCTGAAAATCAAAGGGAATGGATTAGTTTCGCAGATAGAAGAACGTAAGCTGAGCAGGGTGATCGTATAATTTTGTGCAATGTGTAAAAGCTATTCAGGGTTCGCAGTTCAAAGGGGAGACTAGAATTACATTTTTCTAGTTGAATAGAACCCACCTACGTAGGTACGTAGGACGAATTGCAGGCAATTGTGTGTAAGTACGTTGCGAATCAGGGACGGATTAATGGACACCAGAATGGATTTCAAAAAATCTAGAACATCTATGTTTCAGACAATGCATTACATATATATTGTAAAAGTAGTAAATAATATAACTAATAAATTTATAAACAATTACATGAAATTCAGTTTGATTAAATTTTGTTATAACATATCGCTACAGCTGTAGGTAATTATAACAGGTAATTATTGTTTCCACCGTCAATTTATATTATAATTATGATACAATTAAAAAAATAATAGTAGCTCAAAGACAGTAAATATATACCTATAATAAATTCAACTGCTATATTGTATAACGATATTATTTGTTTAAAAAACTCTTTTATGAAAACTTTACTGAAATAAATGTATATTTAAATTTATATATTTCATAATTTTTATGTTTTTATTAATCAATTCTACTTTCTTCATGATATAAACTTTCTAAATTACATATATTATCTCTTTATAAGCAATAAAATTTTAAAATATTTTAGCTTGGAAAATATAAGTGAACTTATTATATCACAATATAGTACATGATATCAGCAAGAAGTTATTTTTATGAACACGTACGTTATGAAGACGAAAACAGAATTATAAGTTTTGTTTTTTATCCTTACACTTAGTAATATTGTATTACAGAAACTGATGAAATGTGTAGGTACGGCTTTAACGCGCACAAGTATATGATACTTTATTTCAACGAAATAATTGGTTCGAACAATTTGAACACGCAGAAGTTAAAAATCTGAGGCGTTTCCCGTCTCAGAATTTGTTGGACCGCAAAAGGAGCAGAAGAAATTTTCGTTTTTGCTCGATGCAGTCGGAGCTATACGGTTTAATCCGCACCAACGGATCTAACGCGAGTTTTTTACACCTCCAGCGAAAATACCACCGCGAAGCAGAAGTTGGAGTTCTACGAAGAGCCATGACGCATGTGCGACAAAATTCTGCAAGGGTACGTGACTAATGATAATAATCAAGAGTTCCAGTCTAAAGTCGCACCACTGGAAATCATTCAAGCTACTTTTAATGTAGATCGTTTTCAATTTCATACGCGGGAATGTTACAAATTTATATAATTAATAATTTATTCTACACACAATTTTTTTCATATAAATGATATTTACAAAGGCAAAATTTTTGTTTAAAATGAACGTAAAAATTACAGCAATGACAATAAAGATCAGTTATTTTGTACATAAAAATTTTATTTTACTCTTTGCTCTAGATATAAAACTTCTGTGAAAATTGTTGTAATTATTAATGCTTTCATATCTGTTATAACATAAAAATTAGAGATGTTACTACGTGCTAACTATCATTTATTTAACTTTTGTAGGTAATATGATAAATAAATTGTAGTTAGAATCTCGTTTATTTAATGTAATTAAACTTTTAAAATGTCTGTTTGTGCATGGTTAATCGTTCGCATTTCAAAATGAAATTCAAAGTGTGTATACTTCATCTACATACTTATATATCTATATAACATATCAATCGTGTTTCTTCTTTTATACATATTGTACCTTTATATATGTATGAAAATAGACAGTGCATAAATAGATATTACGGAATATAAATTGCAAGGCAACTCGACCCGAAGAGAAAAGTATATGTACATGAAAAAGTTTGTTTCACTACTGGATAACTGAAATATGTACGTCACCTATAAAGTCCGCAGACTTCTGACCACACGCACGCGTATTTGTACTTTAACGTATATTAAAGGAACGGTATTTCATCCGGTTTATTATCACGAAGGTTTGGGTCAACTGTTATCGAGAATCGCCTAGTGCCGCAGGGTCCACTGACGACTTATAACCGCACGGTACAAGAAAGAGAGACTCCCGTATCGATTGGAGTCGCGTGGCCGAAGCGTGGCATATCATCCCTCTTCCTTCAATGGCGTATGCTTCGTGCCGCTTGAACAAGAAAGTGAAACAAGGAACGGCCGCCGTGTGTTGTATGTTCGAGTAGGATACGCGACCAGACGTCGGAGGAAAAGGAGAAGGGAAAGGGAGAAAGAGAGACAGACGTTTCAGACACGCTTCGTTCGTGTGCCTGAAACGTCTGACGTGAGACCAGCTGCCCTTTGGCGTGCTGTTTCGACCAAACGGAATCTCGTTTGCTTCACGACAATACGATGATCGTCCTCCTCTTCGGGAGTTTAAAGGGAACGAGATGTCGAGATCAAGGTGCTGGTCTTGGTCATTCAAGAAACATCTGATCGACAATACGCTGTTTTCTGAATTGTTTAAGCGAGAAAGCTGTGTGTAACGTCTCGCTTCACGAAATTGCTACCGTACCGACAGATTACGTTCACTTCAATTAACTTTGCGGTTACAGCTCACGGAAGAAACATGCGCCCTCGTTAAGGAGATATGACTGATAATCGAGATAAATGTAAGTTGCAGTACGATTAAAGAACATGACTAAAGAACATGATACAACAGTTCCATGCATTCAATGTGGATTGGTTGTACGAACGGAGTTGAATTGGACCAAATAAAATAGCTGCGAATCTCATAGACAAAAAATACGTTTAATATAGAAATATTACTACATATGTCTTTCCTTCTCTAAACGATGTTTATACATCGTAAATATTTTTCAAATTTAGGGTTACATTTATATACATTTCTTTACCTTAAGTACCTAGATGCAATAAACGAAAAACAAATAAATTATTACGTCACGCTTACATTAAAATCTCTACTTTATATTATTGGGTTTTAACTAATAACAATGTATTAATTACAAAAGAGAATTTACTTACAAGCAAAATTTTTAAATTAGTGTGCGAGTTAAAAAATGTAATCCCGTAAAAAAAAAAAACAAGCATTAAAGCATCGTACGCAAACAATGAAAGAGCCAGCTATAAATATGTTCCACCTTACGCAATACTCATTAACGTTCGACTTATTTTGCACTGATTTGAAGGCGGTTTACTCAGCAGCATCGTCGATAGCGATGTGCACTTTCATAGCCGGTGACTTGCAGGTACCTCAGCGCGATGCAGGTGAGAGCTACTTGCACCTGGATACACCGAAATTAACCAATACCGAGCAACAATCGAATCGACATTCTATCGAAAATGCAATCGGCCGAAAGAATTAAATAATTAAATAATCGCGTTTCTTGTCGTAACAGATTTTGTTACTTGACACACGATTTATATAATGCATTTATTAGCGCATGATCGAATCAATCCAAAATAATTAACATAGTTCGCGGCTTTTTCATATAATACAGAAAGAATTAGAAGTTACTATCCTTTTCCCTTTCAATTTTAATGTTTAAACGCCTTCTGTTTCACATTATGATCAATATAATGATATAATCTTTTTCCGGTATTATGTGAAATCTGAGTGAGCGTGAACTAAAAATCACTGAAACCTAAACGGAACCAGCCTTCCTTGGAGGCGTGTAAAATCCCCAATTTTTCTTCGAACCACGTTTCTTAATTAAGAAAACACCCGTTTCCTAGTGTCCGTGAAGGGGGGAGAGGGAGGTTCGCGACTTCCGACTTCCTCTGCTAACCGGACAGATAGTCGGTTCCTGGTTTCCAATGAACGGTTCTTTCTTATGGTTTGCGTCCAATATCCATGGAACATAACATATGCGGGCAGATGGTTTCTGCCCTCTTCCATTCCCCCCCCCCCCCTTCTACCAAACCTGGCCACATTCGATTTTGGCCTTTCCTTCTCTCTTATTTCTCTTTGCCGCGCTCTTTCTTTCTCTGCTTCCCTCCTCCTGTCTCCCTTCGTTCAATCGTACGCGCAGCGACCCGATCCGAAAAAGCCCGGGGCACCCTCTACGTAGAGTGCTCTTGCCTGTTGCCCACCCCAAAAATATCCCAAGACTCATCCAACCACCCTGTGCACCCATCAGCCACGTGCACAGTGGTTCTCTCCTTCGCTGACAACCACTTGTAGAGTCGTAGAGTCTCGCTTTTTATATATATCTTCGGGTATTGCCGCATCTCTGATACTACGTGGATTTCCGGCGATGCGGTGATAAACATTATCATATCGTTGACCATTCCAATCATTTTGGTTAACTTTTGTATTTCTATGGAAGTTAAGTGTCGCTATGACGAAACCCAGCTAGAAAATGGTTTTTTTTATTAGAAACTTTTATAATATTTGGAGACTGTTGCACTATTCTCGCGGTCATTTATACGTATTTGTAATGTATACTTATAGTAGTATTATATATTTTTGTCGAATATCAAGAAATATTTCAGTACTTAATAGACATAGCGATATTTATATAGCAATTAAAAGTAAACAATATATAACTTAATAGATTCCACTTCTTTCTTAATTGCACTATTTCTAGAATGCAGTAATTCATAGCGCAATAGATCTTTTTGTAGAAAAATTCTAGCTTTGTAGTCGAATTATATATCATTAACAAGCTGATAATGAAGTTAACAATATTCAATAACATTTTCCTAATGTAACAAACATTGTATCTATTTCAAATGATATCGATGCACCTCGAAGGCAATACATTTTGAACGTATCTTTGACGAATGGAATTTAAACTTCTAACACACCAACAATTTTACCGATATGAGAAATCAATAAGTTGTCTGTAAACGAGTTCCTTTCTTTTCTTTCCGCTGCATGTCTACTTGCAGTCGCTGACTAGAATCGTGCATTGCAATGTTAAGGCAACCTTGCACACGTGAGAGAAGCGCAGGAGAGTGAATTTTAGGGGTGGATTCAGCCCCGTGGCATGCGACGTTATTCTTTTGTGTCTTCGACCCCGTGCGTTCGCACCAGCGCCATTCTCCTTACTCTTTTGCTCTATCTCCCCTTTTCCACCAACTCACTCTCTTTCTCACTCTCGCTCTCTCTATTCCACTTCATATTTCTTTCTTTCCCCGCGTCTGTCCTCCTCTGTTTAGCACGCTCGTGCGTCAGGGGTGCCACGCAACCCTCCATTTATCTCGGCGAGTGCCTGCACATGCGTGTTCGCACGAGGCCAGTGGTTTTCAAGCAATTAACGGTTAGAGAAATGTCTGTGATTTTTTAAATCCTGGCATTACGTGATTGCCTAATGATACTCCATTCAAGGCGGAATGATTTTTGCACGACGAAATCTGATCGTCGCTCCTGCGAACGTTCCTCCGTCATTAGCGATGCAGTTCGTGCTTGGCATTGTTCACCGTAGCTGAATTATAACCCCTGATCCCGTAGATTTAGCTGAGAACCGCCTTTTTATGTAAATTGAATATAGCAGTTTCTTTATGCCGTATCAAACTTTTTGATTGACTACGCGTTATTCTCCTTTGGGTGGAATCGTGCATGTCAGACGCTCGTAAACTAACAACTTTATACGGAAACACGCGACGAAATTGCATTCGTAGCAGATGAAAAATTTATAAAACGCGAAGAATCGTCTTAAACATGTTTTGATAAATAATTAAAAGCGATAATTGAAATTAAAATAAAGTGCAAAGTTAGACATTTTGTTGCTGCTCCTGTTCTTCAAATTTGTGTGAAAGTATCTTGACGTTACCGTCATTTAATAAAAAATATATCGACGAAAGATAAAACGCAGTTAATTCGATTGAGGATCACTGTATCACCACATGAGATCAGTGCAGTTATGCCGGATCACGGTTCTCGTATCGGCATACGTTTCGGCCGTAAGTTCTGGTAGGGGCGACATATGCCACCTGAATGCCGAAAATCAGGGGAGCAGTCAGGTTTCTGGATCAAGTCGAAGTTCGGGGATGCAAATTGGGATTAGCCCTTGCCGATACCATGCCGGTTCGCCCAGATATGCCTGCATATTGCGTGCGTATGCATTAGTCGCGTATGCATATCTAATTTATCATTTTATGCGCCGATACGACTGAAAGGATTTCTTGTTCCTTTTTTATTTTCGTCCAGACTTGATGGTTTGTTCAATAGTACAACCGTCTGTACACGTAGGTACATATGCTATTTACGTGCAACAGAGTATGTATAAGTATAGGTGAAGTGTATACAAAATGATGTATTTCCAGTATCTCTTGCTTTCCAGTATGAAATATCCTGTCGCGATGAGTTATTTTCCGTTCGTAGAGTAACGTACTTACATTTCGTTGTGAGACGTGTTTTTACTTTTTGTATCATCTTATTTTAATGTTTTATATCAAATGTAACCATGAAGTCGGAGAAACATCAATTTTATTCGTTTATCAAATTAATAATCAGAAAATGTTTACAAGTTGAAAATGAAAAATTTTTCAAAGGAGTAATACCAAAGTAAAGATTCGCTGTGTTATTCGATTTTTCATTTAATATGTAGGAGATTGTATCAATTTATCTAATGTGTACATATATGCCCATGTATAACATTGACATTAGGATTAAATATTGATATCGAGACTTGTAATTGTGATAAGTTTCATTCATTGAATAATATGCATTTTCATACAAAATAGAATTCACAAAATTTCAATTTTTCTAATTTAGTAAATATTAAACGGTTTATTTTACAAGAATTATGATGTCTGGTAACGATAAATTTATTAGTATGTGTAAAATATTATATTTTATTAATTTTATATTATAGCACCAGAAAGTATCTATGCTAATTTTTTACTTAGTCTTGTTGTGACTTTCATTTTCATAAACAAATAAAGCTTTTAATATCCCAAGGAGATCTATGTCTAACATAAAATTGAAACGTGGATCATAGACATTAATAACAATTTTTAACGTTAGAAAAAAAAGAATTGAGACAAAAATAACAGAGAAGTATAGCGCCTTTAATATTTTACAAATGTCAAACTATGATATATCGTTAATTTATCACTTTAGTTGGCGAACGAAACTGTATTTTAAATTATTGGTTCTTTATTACTTATCACACAAATATCCAATAAATTAAATTTATTATATCCCTAAATTAGATTTAGCACATTTATAATGTTCTGAACTCAATAAAAACATTGTGTACATTGAATATTAACATCCGTAATGAGTTAGATACTTTGTAAGATTTACGAATTGCATTTTAAAATGTAAAATAGAAAATGTAAAATCATAAACATATCAGAAAAGGGATACACATGTGCTCGACTGTGTCAGGACTGAATTAATGGAAATATTAAATAACTATATGCAGGCGGCCGTTTGAACGTGCGCACGCATACATAATTCACGGTTTTGTTGGTGGATATGGGAAAAGGGCCTACGGTCTGCTTCAACCGAATGTTATGTTGATCGTATCACCAAAAATAATAGCAATGATTATTCACCATATTTATTGCATCTATCTTTAAATTCAGTATTTTAATTCCCTTTCGATGACCTATATTTGAGTGAAAGATACTAATTGGTCGCGAATATTATTTCTGTTAAAATGTATTGAACCCACAATTATCTTGAAAATAGTAAGTTCAACTTTGCGCATGGAGGAATAAGTAGGTCCATAATAGATAAAATAGATAGTAAGTGAAATGGAATAATACGATATAAGATACAAATTTGTACAAGGTATAAAAAAAATAAGAATATATAGTCAAATGTAGTTTTATTTTACAGTTACTGTACGATTTTTCTCTTACTGTTACTTATTTCTTTATTGCTCGAATTAATTATATTTAGTAACACGCTGTTTATAGAAAAGTTTCCACAACAGAGGCAAGTTCTGTTTTTAAAATGATTAAAGATAAGAAAAATGTCACAAGGCAAAGGAAAATAATATAAAATGAAGTATACTCTGGAATTAATTTTATGTATTTTCATGCGTCGACACATGTAAAAAATACATTGTAACTTTATTTTAAACCTGATATGTTTGGTTACGTTAATTGATACATGTAATTTCCAGACTTTTACCAAAAAGTGTTAAAATAGGTATATGTACATGCCGTGAAATCATTCGAGAATTATTGCAGTTTTAGAATTGCTAAATTAATTTGTTCCATCGGCAAATGTCACGTTTATTTTCCAATTATTTTTCAGTTTTAATAATGTAACTCACGATAAAAAAAGAATAATTTTTAATAACAATAAAAAGAAAGAATTTTTATAGGTATTTTGAAACAACTATTTATGTTTCTTGTTCTGTGTTAGTCGCGATAGAAATTAGCAAGGTTCTCCGTATTGCATCGTAAACTGCGCTACAGAGTTTAAAGGATTAAACACGAGTATATGTTTAAAATAGATAATACAAAATTTCCTCACAAATTAGAGCTAATTAAAATTGTTAAATAGAAACCATTACACAATGATGAACTTTATTAAACTCTGTTAAGTTTCATTAATAGCTCTTATCCTTCTGTTTGTTTTCTCACTGTCACCCGACATTTGTGCTATATATCTGTAAATACATGCAAAGTGCAGATATTGGATGCAAACAGTCCTGAAAATATTCGTATCGAAAAATACCAGAAAGATTGTATACTAAGCACCCGAATGAAAGAAAGCGAAATCTCGCTGTCAAAATTCGACGAAAGGTAGGAGATTTCCCGTAAGAAATGGATATCGGCATGACACGATCGAATCTGAACAATAAAATCTCACGTCCCTCACTATCCGACAAGCGACCAAGAACTAGGGAAACTGAAAGAGAAAGACGTCCCAATCGTGAAAATAAATCTCCATATCTGACACGAGGCGGAATAGATCGACGTTCTTCTATGGAAAAACCATGGAAGAATACTCTTTCAAGTTATGGAATCAGAGAGGGGGGCGAAGGGTGATAGAAACGAAAAGAGAAAGAAGGGGGGGATAAGGCCGGGTTGAAGGAAAAAGGAACCCAATGATTTCTAGTTCGCTATGAAAGAAATCCTGCACGAGCCGTTGAGGGTAGAAAATGAAACGACAGAGCGAAGGAAAAAGAGAAGATAGGCTGGCAGAAAAAGAGGAGGAAACTACTGGAAGTAGCGATTCGTTCTTCATAGCACAGGGGTCGTCTCGAATCCGTCTGTTCAAAGAAGTTCCCTCGAAGGAGAAAAAGAGGAACCCTCTACGAGGCCGATGCCCGTTCTGAACTCCCTTCGGCGTTTCTCTTCTCTCTGCTTCGAAGGAAAAGAAGAAAATATTGTTCAATTCGGCTGCCATTCGATTGATACCGTAAGCGCTATAAGGAAATTGATGGCAGGGTCAAAGCATATTATTATAGAAAAATGTTGTGGGTATATCGTACATATGTGATATACTAGGGATAGTAGATGATTCTTAAATTTCAACTTAGTCAGCACTATAATAAGGTACAACTAGCATCATTATATCGATAAAGTTTGAAAAATGCTGTAAAATGTAGAAGTGCATACATTTCGTAAAGATCATAGAAATAATTTATGATATGAATATTAATAATATAAAATAAGGTTTATTGCTACAGAATGTAATATAATGTGAACAGTTATTTTAAAACTAGAAATACAGGTTGTCTTACAAAAACATATTGAAGTTTACTACAATCTTATAATGAATTGTTCTCTGTCCAAATGCTTCTGTAACCTCTGAAAAGTCTATTCACATGTGCAATAATTATCTTATAACTCCTATATACATTGTTGAACTAGTTTCAATCTTTACTAAAAGATTTAGTCATTGCAGTCGTATTTCATTATAGTGCTAATAAAACTTCAAAATACTTTATATATCATATATTCATAAAAGATGTTTATAATAAGTATTCAAATAATTAATCATTGCTACAAAATAATATATCGACCTCATTATTTACCAAACGAGCTCTGAAGCATATGTTTGAACTTGAGATTTACTGGGGCGGGAGGAAGGGATCGAAGAAGTTCGCGCAGGTCGATTCGTTTCTTTCATTCGATCTAATCCGCAAGGACGATGCTTGCTTAGCTGAATCAACTTCCGTTGCCGTTGAGATATTCTCCGGCCGCGATTTGTCAAGTTTAGCTACCAATCTTACGAGAGAATCGAGTGTTGAGAAACAAGATTACAGGTATCAATTTTACTTTCCTTATTTGAACTGGTTGCAATATTAAACGTCCAGCTGTCCGTTGGCATAAAAATTTTCAATCGTCCAAAAGTCGATATCGCTGCTGTCCGGATTTTATTGTAACACAAAATAACAATTTATATTCGTACGCTTCTCTTTCCTTTGCCTTTGATTTCATTTCTTGAAAGCTATCGCGCACAAAAACTATTAAGCAGTAAAATTTATACTGTGTTGCCAAGTCAGATACTTGTTAACTCGGACGAAGGTATATAAATTTCAGGCGAATACATCGTTTGTTCTTTGCACCGAAACTCGAAATAAGCATAATTTGTAGAGTAGTAAGATTCTATTTAACAGATATTTAAGTTAACAAGTTAGAAATTTTTGAAGTTTATTTTTGTAGAATATTAACATCTCTGTTACTTTTAATGTATTATGTCTCTTTTTAATGCACTTCAAGTAAACGAAAACTTCAATAAAGCTTTCCTAGTGATTGATTAATCTTGCCGTCTGAGAAAATACCTGCTGTACAATTTAGTGAATGGACAAGTGACAGGTTGCAAGTTAAAGGCTTCAGTGTTGATTCTAATGCATAAAGAATTCTTCCAATTTCATGTTAAATAGGACACTCAGCTAACTTGTAATTTGTACAGTTTATTTGTTATTATGTAAGAAACTTTATTTCTATAAGTAACTCTTAATTTGTAATTTGTTAAATTTCACCACTAACATTAGTCAGTAACTAATTTAATTATGCAACAGAGTCTAGATAACTAAATAGAGGTTTAAAAAATTGTTTGATATTTAATTATTAAGAAATTATCAGGAGAATTAGCTTATAATTACATGTGTGGACTACATAGTTCATAAAATTCCTACTTTATCAAATTTTTATAGGTATTATAACGTGTTAGTACGTTTCTACCAAAACACTTCGTATTTCCTTTCCAATTCGATATCTTCGCGTCTTTATTTTAATTCTATTATTCTTAGCAAATTCAATTTGAAGCTTAATATTACTTCAGTAGCATCCAACGTTATAATAACAAACGAATGAAATTCGATTTAATCCAGAAGAACATATGTGAGATTCTTCAAGACCGAATATACCCAAGTTAAAATAATAAACTAATCACTATAGAAATAAAAAGTGATTCGCTCGCCAATGTAAACGTGATCAAACTAATAAAAGATCGTTTCACACTGTATAACTTATAATAAAATTCATAAACAAAATCATGTGAACAGGAATATGTAATTCAGCTTAACTTCGTTCGATGAAGCCTTTCTTAAATTTGTAGAATCGTGTGATTTTAATGTGATAAAAGATAAACATAATTAGCGAGAGCATCGGTATTGATCGAGACCGCGGTCTTAATGACTCTTTCGAGGTTTTTCTATCATGTTAATTTTCTGTTAGCGTGCCTCCACGCACCGTTCAACCTTGTGAAGCGTATTTCGAGTAAGTGTGGCACGCGCCGGAATACGTGGAAGTCGGTATCATGGGATAAGCTGGAGAGAAGTTGCACTACAAGAAGTGGTCAGAAGACGGTCGGAAGGGGGGCGGGGGGCGGGGGGTTGAGAGAGAGGGGAAGACAGGTGCATCGCACCGCCAATTATATTTCGGAAGGGAAAAACGAGCAGTGCATAAAAACATGAAAAAAGTCCGCAGGCGCGCGCGCACGTACGTACACAGAGTAGGAAAAGCAGAGGAGCGGAGAGAGAGACAACTACCCGCTGAAAGAACCGAACTAAATGAAGAAAAATAAGCGTGTACACTGCGAATAATGATAAACATGGTGGGCAACGCGAGAAAGTAAATACAATATAGCAAAGCGAGCAGTCCTATTTTATTAATATTTTATTTTTACTATTTACGCTGTCGCAGATTTTTTCAAAGTTTGAATATTTCCAAGAATTTTCAATATAAATTCCGTTTCCCGTTTCCGTTTCCGTTTTCCGTTAATTTAAAAAAATTATATATTTATAAAAGAAAGAAAACTTAAAAAATAAGCGGTATGAAAAAATACCATAATCTTACAATATAATATAAACCGAGGAAGCAGTAATTAACACGAAATGGAAAAGCGAACAAGGAAACTGTATAAATGAATTTATAAACATTTGTAACGTTTTTCTTTTCGAAACATGATTCTTGGTTGCAAAATGTTTCACTGTAGAAGTTTCACTGCACAGTAGAGTACAAGGCTTAATATCTCTTTCACGCGTGCTATATAAAGCATGACTGCAAAAGTTGTGGAATCCAGTGAAGTCATTAGAAAAAAGATAAAACATCGTTGAGTTCCGAAGGTGATAACTATGTAGTACGAATTTCTACTTTTTCTATTTAGAGATACTTCAATGGAGAAGCATAACTGTTAAGTCATACGGACATAAATGCGTGCGGTTTTAACATGTGCTATATCGAAATATATGAATATGGATTCATAAAAAAAGTATTGAGTGCACGGAATACCGGTCGAAACTCTGCAATTATTTAACGCTGTATGAAACACGTAATGTAAAATGTAGAACGTAGAATACCTATTACAAGGTGAGACGAGAAACATAAACTTTAATGTATAACGTAACCGTCATAAAACAGGAGAAGGTGAAATTTTTGCTTCAGATAGAAGTGAATTTCTCTGGTGAAGCAGTGCAAGGTAGAAAGTTTACGTAAGAACAGAAAACACTTGTATACAATCAACCGTACATCCCATAAAAAGAAACGGAGCAAAAATAAACAAATCGAATTATTAACGTACCTTATTAAGTTTGCTGAACGTTCGTGGTTGAACGAACAAAACCATTTAGTCGTTTCAACTGCTACACATACGTTTTATAAGATAATATAAATTTTCATTAAACGTCCTTGTAACAAGAATTCCAACGGTCGGATGCGTCGACCTGCAAGAAAACGAATTTACCCAACTTGTCTTCTCTCCTTTCGAAAAAGCGTTGCGAAAGCATTGATAAAAGGAGACAAACGAATAAAAAGACCCAATATATACGTCAGAAAGGAAAAAAGTTAATAAGCACGGCACGCGCCCTGCCTCTCCTTCCCTTTCTTTAATCGTTCGGCTCCCTACTTTGCAACATTCTACTTTCTTCCTCGCTCGCATCCTTCACTGACACCAATCTCTACAAACGTGATCAAAATTGATATTTCGTTATTATAAAAGATTATGTTTATAGTATCTATTAATAATAGGTTTTGCTTGGACGGTTATTGATTACAGGATACCCGAAAGATTCAATAACTATATCACATATTGGTACGCTCTTCTTAACACGTGTATGAAAGTTCAATGGTGAAATATTTAATCAATTAATTAATTATTACATTAGTTGGTTTAACATACATCCTTTTACAAATTTATCAAATGAAAGAATATTAAATAGATGAATAATTCATATGTATCTTCTTCCATAAAAGAAAAAGATTTGTTCAAAATTGCTTAACCAGAAATTACTTGCATTTTGGCATTATTATAAAATCATACAATATTTTGAAACATATTTACGAATATTCAGAATATTTTGTTCGTATCAAAATTTTATTACGTACATTTTGTACAACACAAAAATGCCAAAATATTTCGTTCATAAAAATGTTCGCGTGTTTTAAGGTAAAAACGAATTGAATGACCCGCTTAACTGTGAGAAAAACAAGTAACGAAGTAAAAAGGGAAGTTGAACCGATGACCGAGACACTGCTAATCTTCGAAGAGTCAATTAAGGTGAATGAAACATCACCGAAAGAACTCTAAGTTCAATCAGAGTCAACATAGTAGCAGTTGTGTACGGCGACTCGTTCCACTCGTTTATTGCCCTAAACGATGCGACATCGTAGATTAATCCGGATCTCCTACCACTTGTTTGGTTTTTCTCTTACGGGAAGGAGGAAAGGATGGACGAAAGTGACTGTGGTAGCACGTGCACGGGGCGAACGCACAGAGGAAGATGAAGGGTGGGATAAGACAGAAAGAAGGAAGAAGAACGAAGTCGGTGGCGTGCGAACAGCAGGTGTACGACCTCTTCATGAAAACCGTCGCTTCTCCAACTTCTTTCTTCCTCCTCTTTCCTCCTCGTTCCACTATTGGTTTCTTTTTTCATGGATGATCGTTCTTGTCGACCCATTATTCTCGTGTCAACCCCATTCGAGTTCCGTCGTAATTAACGGCAAATCTCAGCTTCCCAAAAAAATTAAAGAAGCCATAGAGATATTTTTAAGGAAGATTTAATCTTTAATATTTGGATTAATTAGTGTTGAATTCCTAGTTAAAAGTTAACAGGCAACAAGTACACACTTCTATTGTATGGATAGTTTTTACGATTTCGTGTCAAATAAGGCAATCAGCCTTCGCCCGTTTTACCACATTCGGTATTGTCTTGCAAAAGAATTTACTAATTTGTAATAGTTGAATCACTAAGTATGAAAAGACGCTCAAATTAGACGGAATCGTTGTTCGATACAGCAATCCGCTTGTGAATTACCCCAATATCAGGCTGCGTTCATACTTACCGGCTTCTTAAGGTCGATGATTGTTATTACGGCACAGGTAAATTCGTACTCTCGTGCCGTGCATGATTGCCTGGGATTTCAGCAGGAATTTAATACCGATGACTTAATTCCATCGTTTCGCACCATATAATATAATAATATACATACTTCCGGCAATAAAAACTGATCGAAGTTTTGTCAGTTGTAGTCAGATGCAGTAGATTTTTTAGAAATGTTCGACTCCCTTAATTTTGATAAGATGTTAAATGAAGGTGTCAGTTTAATGAGGAAGGTATTTCATTATTGCCATATGAAATTGTACTTAATCGTTTATAGTTAATATTATAATTATATTATACAGAATGGTTGGTAACTGGTGGTACAAGCGGAAAGGGGGTGATTCTTCTTTTTTAATTTTTTTTTTTAATTTTTCCGTCGAGACAACGATCTACAGTGAGATTCGTTATAACGAGACGTGATAAAGTGCACGCGTACCGAGCGAAAATTCAAAGTCGATTTTCTCGAAAACAAAGCCTCAAACGAAAAATTTGTATTCTATATTTTCGACTTCTTTTTTCGCGTAGAATCACCCCTTTTCCGCTTATACCACCAGTTACCAACCAAACTGTATATTATATTGTAATATAATAATTAATATAACATAATATTATATAGTGTCTCAGAAAACTATTTAAACACTTATACAAACTTTTTATGAATATATTACGTGTATAATGCAAAATTTTTTGAGGAAGAACTTTTCTCTAGCAGTGTAATGAGACACGACAATGATAATTATATTGATATGAAGGTACAAAACTGTAGACAGTTCTGGTATTTTTAATTGTTTGTACTGCCTTAAAATGATGTTTTAAAAAAATTAAATGGCTTGCTTTCTGTTCGATTTTTATAACGAGATTGCAGCCCTGTCAAATAATCCCTTCGAAGTTGTAATTTGGTTTTTATATGGACTCTGTAAGCTGGTACATGCAAAGTGTCTTTTAGTGGTTCCATTTTAAGGATTCTTACGTTATGTAATTGCAACGGATGCGATTCTGCCTCCATACTAAAATCGCTAATATGTATTAATGACTCAAAACATCTGATAAAACAAGATCGGAATGAAAGATCTGGTAAAACATTATTGCAGTCTTTTATTAATTTAAAAAGTTGTCATAGTAACATAACATGTCAAATAACAGATAATGATAAGCTCATAAAAGCATAAAGGAATTAGGATGCAGGGAAACAACAACAGCGTTTATCCTGAAGATACAAGTAATCTCATTTCTTCAGATATAATGCTATGCAATTTCATTATATCGGGGGGTTATTCATGACATGAGCTGCTTGTTATTTGCCGAAAATGACAGGATGTGATATTAGAGCCATTACATCCCATTATAATTAAATCCTTCCTATTGCGCTAGATCATTCATAATAAAGGTTAACATGACGTATTTCTCAATCAGTCAACGTTAATAATAAGATAAACGACGATAGAAGATAACGAGAGGAGAGAAATAAACAGGTTACATAATTCAAATGCATCATGATGATTGATGGACAAGCATTGGCTATGATCATGAAGAATTAAATTTGATAGCTATCTAGCTACATATCTGATAGACACTTGCACTGAATAAAGTAACTTTTTGATGTAATAATAAAACCTAAAATTAAAAACTCGCAAATTAAAATAAATTATAGATAATATAACTCCGTTGTTGCTTCGAAACCCGGTTTATGTTACTTAAGTAGTCAAGAAATCCATTATATACATAATCACAATGGATTTTACGAATTCATATTCGTTTCGAAATATGTAAAAAAAGGGATGAAAATCAATTGGAAACATTTAAAAAGAACATACGCAGGAATTCGCAATTTATATCTTCATCGTATTAAAGCGTCAAGGTATGAAATTCTTCGAAATTAAAAATCGGCCGTATTAACGAAAATCCAATAACTTTAATTCGTTCTTTAGTCCACGGCATTTACCTAAATCAGCACGTTTGCCCGATAATTGCGGCAGTCCACGGGACAATTAAAGACCAATATTGTGAGAACTTACCTCAGTTAATAGCAGGTTTGGCTGTTAAGCCATTATGGATAAAAACCGAGAAAACGAACTCTGGTCCTCTTGTTCGCTCCTACCCATTGGCCACTCGTAATTAAAAAAGATAAAACTGGAGGATCACTTTCGCGGTTTCCGTCTTTATCTCGATGGTGTGCCAATCCATCGTGGTGCCTAAAGTACGCCGCATACATAAGTCGGTGCTGGCAGAAAACGTATAGCGGTTTCGCTGTGGCTCATTAGCTCGCTATCGCGGTTGGCGCGAGCGAGTGTTGCCTTCGGCCTGGCACCTTGCCTTCGCGACAGACAGGTGCATCTCGTACTTTTGTCCTTGTTTCACATATCACGTGTGAAGTCCAGCCATCCTTGTCCACCGGTCCGATAACGAGAACGAACGGCCGACGAAGAGCAACAACCATACGACGAAGAGGTCCGAGGCACGTGGCACCGAAATAATCGTTTGAATTGCTCTTGCGACCTGCACGATATGCAGATGCCTGGGGGAATTGTGGCCTTCCCGAGAAATCGTTGAAATTACTTTACTAACACAATTTTTCTTTTACTATATTCTATGTTTAATAAGCTGCATTATTATCATTGTCTTATTGTTGTTAATACGATGTCCTGTTTGCGGTCTCCATGATTTCTGCCATATGCACTTCCAGGTAGTGTTAATTTATAAAACTTCCATCATAGTGAATTTTTGATATTCTGAATCATGTTAATGTCATTAATTTTTTATTGTTTCTACCCTAATGACCAAATTTGTAATTGTATTGTTATATATTTCGTAATTAATAGCTATTTATTGCGTTCGTAATATATTTCTAATGTTTTACTTCGCTAAATTATCAAATTAATAGCGGTTTGTTGCATTTGTAATAAATTTCTATTATTTTTATATCTTAGTCAGATAAATGTCAGATGATTAAATGTCAGATTCGTAGAAATTATAATTCTATACAATTCATTAGCCTTCTATGAGACAATATTTCGTCCAATTTTGAAAGTAATTTTAGGTTATTATTTTGAAACAATTTACCTAGTAATACTAATAACATAAACAGGCAGATTATTAAATTAATAATGTCACACTGCTATATACGAGACATTGCCATTTCATCTAACGTTTATGTGTATAAGGCAACCATGTCGATACTCGTATGTTAATTGTAATACATGCAGTCACAGATCACGATACTGTGGGGAGTTAAGAAAAGAAAGGATAATATATAGACAGAGCGATAATATCACTTGATCATAATAAATTTTATTTCGTATAAAAACTGGTTTGGGCAACATTTGCTTCAAACTTGTAGAAAGTTATCGACGCCAGAATGATGATTGCACCGCTACACACCAAAGAAATGGACGCGCCTATATCGCAGGCGTTGCGTACACTTTTGTACACCTATTTTTCATGTTAGAATTTTTTAATGTAAATATTTTTACACAATATTTGAGATCAGAATCGATGTATTCGTATATTTGTTAACATACTTATATAATATTAACTAATAACGTATATTACGCTTTCAGCAGAAAGTTTTTATATTCTTTATTTTATTATCTATTTATCTATTTATTATCTATTTATCTTTTATTCCGTTTAAGTAATCCCGTGATATAATAGAAAATAACAATGTCAATTATTTATTTCAATTTACTTAGTGAGTAACTCAAAATGCAAAATCAATGAAATATTTCCAACTTATTTATTTAGTTATTTAATGACTTGGTTAAGTTATTATATAAAATATATTATATAAAGTATATAAAGTATATTATTTAAAGTATAAAGTTATTTAATACTCTTCTTATTTTTCTAACAAAATATTAAAAAATTAATACAATTATGCGTCTTATAAATAAATCGAACCGTCGAGCCACTCTGATGTTTCTGTAAACTAAACATTGTTCTTTTCCAATTTATATGGTTTAGTGGCACGAATATATAGTTGTTTGGATATATATACAAATCAATTCCATTAAGGACATTGAGGATGGCCGCTAGTGACCAAAGAGGCCTTATCTGAGGATAACCCAAAGACATGAATGCTTCTGATTACAAATGGGTTCAGTTAAACATATCAACGAATACAACAAAAGTGAAGATGATATTTCTCATCTTCACAGAAGCAACTTTCAGCTTCTTCTTGCATGTTCCAAAATATCTTTACCAAACACTTATACAAATATTTTATCCATGTTGGAACAACATTTGGTCACAAGTAGAGATTTTTTCAAGATACAGGAAAAGCAACATAAAGTTACTTCATGTTGTATTTGCTACATAAACCATATGTGGTTTAAAACAACTTATGTATAAATAAAAATCAACTACATGTATACAAATGCTGTACTAAGTATAGATATATCAATACACATTTCAATTCCCTCAAACATGAATGTTGATTTAGGATTGTTCTATTTCCACACATGAGTATGAAATTTACCTTGAATATAATAAATTTTAATCTAATTTTAAAATAAAATATACAGTTTATATTATCAAAATTTGTAGTAACTTATTAGATGTTCTTTAAAATATAATAATAAAATACATCTAATAATCGCGAACTGAAACTATAATGCCACGTGCCAAACATTTAGATAATACATTTTACTATAGTATCGGAGACAAATTAAACGTATATTTAATACAAATATTTAATAACAAAACACATTTCAATACTATTAACAGAAAGGTATGAAAGTTTTACTTACTTTGCAATACTTAGTTTAAATTAATTCTACAATAATAACTTTATCAAAATGTTGTAATGAAACAATGTCAGATAAAAGTCGTATCATTTTAAATAATGCTCAAAATAATATAATAAATAAAAAAATAACAGAACGATTACTAATAAAACACAAATTGACTAATTTACATTTTTTACAAGGAAGTTCTTTCTTTTAACATTATTTTCGTTAGAAAAACTAGACACTAGCTAACAATTGAAAAATAGTGGCTAGCTGACCAGTATGTTCCCCGAAGACAAATTCGTTGTTAAATTGTTTAACAGCAGGGTATTATTATCAAGATGGTGTTGTTGGAACCCTATTGGTTGGGCCTACACTCATCTTTCCTCAGCGTACATACTGAAAGTGTGTTCGATTTATCACTGAAAGGGATCTTCGCTATGTTCATGTGCTTCCTACCGGAGTATAGCGCTATTTGAGGGCTGCCAGCGAATGGAAAGGAAAATTTGTCTTCCACATTGTTCTTCTATTGTTTCTCAAGATTAATTCCGCTACTCAGACTGTTACTAAGTGTATACTCGCACATGTTATTTGTATCAGTTTTCGTTGACGTATAAATTAATTAACGGCAGACACTTTGTTAGATTCTTTTCCGCCTTTATGCAAAGTAACAAATTTTATATTAACAACTTATATTATTTACATAATAATATATTAATTTTATGTTAACAAAACCAGACTCCTACATTCATTCAAGCTGTTTTGTTACGATATAGTTGAATCGATTAAATTTCAAAATAAGATGAATTACAGATGACAATTAAAGAAATCGAACTTAAATAGACTTGTTTTATTTGTTAAAAACTATAACGAATATCTACTATGCTTTGGATATTTTATGCGCTTTTGAATAATATATACGTTCTGTATATTGCTATATTTTTAAATTTCGCATAAATGCATGAAGATTCACAGTTAAGGAATACATTTTATGCCAAATCGTAAATAATAAATCAACAGAGGAAGCCAGTGGACAAAATTACGATATAAATATTTAAATGGACTAAGACATATACATACTCGTATATTTGAATAAGTAGTTACAAATATATCAGGAGCAACAATACGATACTTTGATAACAGCCACGATTAAATGATCGATCATTTCTAAGATTGATCCACAAACTTTCGGAGAGATTAAGTTTTGAATCAACGACAGAAACAGAAAGTAGTCTGTAAACTGTAAAGGAAGATCGACGATTCCGTAGATCATACAGGATTTATCGAAGTTGAAGATCTCCGGTTGAAAAAGGATCAACCAATCGTTGTGATTTTCGTCTAGCCAGAGAAGGACACAACGGTGAATTTAATAAATAAAGCTACATAAAAGAATGGAACAGCCCCCATTATTTTCTATCCAAACGAGCCTTTTGAATTTGATACCTTGCGCCCGCTGTTTCTCCGCCGATCCCACTCTTTTCAGAAAGAACGTATTATTTGCGGATTCAGATAAAATCACTTTTTCTTTTTACGATAAGTCGTGTTACGGATTCTTTTTCTTCGAATCTTCTTACAATCTTTCAGTCAAAATTTAATAGATTTCATTTTTTGAAAATATGTTCAGATTTAAATTTGATTTGGAGCAATAATAATAGTACAAGGAATTAAAGCACAGAGATGAATTTTCTATTGGAATATAATGGTGCCTATGCATTAATTGCTGATAAGATCGTTCCAATATTTTCTTGCATCTTCTTTACGTATTGAAATTATAAGTGATGCAAAATGTAACGTTTTTTGTTTAATACCCATAGGATTAATCTATTAAAAAATTTAAGGAAACATAAACTGTACGCGCCAGTGAACACGAGCTTTTTACTTTATGAACCAGATATTGAAACGTGTTTTCATGTATAGTTACCGGTTTCTTAAGTGATGTAATTTCTTTGAAATTTTCTACAATTGGAGTTCAAAACCTCATGTATATTGAGAAATAGTACATTATAATGTAAGAATGAATGCAAAAGCCAATATAAAGCTAAAATAATTCTTCTTGAGGAGTTTGTTTCCTTTTAGGTTCAATAAAAGAAGAAAGAGGGGAAAAGTGGTTACATAAAACAAACGATTTGATCCTTCATTTCCCTCCGATAATTATAGGTAGTTATATCATGTTATTCGCACATATATAAAGTTACATCTTATTTCAAAAAACGAAAGAATGAGAGAAACGGAAATTTAATACGTGTATTACTTTTAATACTTTATGTATACTCAAACTATGTATACTTAAAAAATTGACAACAAGATCTCATTAGGAGTCAAATTACGGAAAGTTGATTAAAAGCTACATCGAAATTCACATAACACCTTGAATGGTCGAGGTCGAATACACGAACCAAGAAATAACATTCTACCAGAGATGGTGTAATTATTTGAAACAAGCCGTTTCGTCGATCTACTTTCAGTAATTGCTTCTCGCGTTACACGTTCCTGATTATTATCGCACAGTTCATCTGAAATTCACCAGCAGTAAATGGAAAGGAAATTAAATTCATCACAATAAACATATCGGTTTCTATTTAGTGTTAAAAGCTTCGTTATAGGTTACATCTTGCGTATCGCATTTGTCATTACAATGTGACGAATTGAATGCGTGGAAAGTGAAAAAAATATTTAAAAGAAAACGCATCGATGGATCTAATTTCGATAATTACCTCTCGCGTTATTCGTTCATTGTAAATTCATTTATTCGTCCAAAATGTAAAATGCGAAGTGTGAACAAATTTCTTTTCTACAAAAAATAATTTTTCCTATACAATTTATTCATATACATATATCAATTAAAAAACAAAATTGTACTGTGGATGCCAAAACCTGATTTTTGACTGACTCTGTTATGTTTTAATTTTAATTTTATTAGGTTTTAATACCATCCCTTTTCTAATTTATCTTTGCATTTAGAAATTAAATAAAATACAACAAAAATAGCTATTAGGTCTTAACATATCTTATGGAATGTTTTGGGAAAAAATATTTTTTAACTTCGAAAATGGAACTTTATCCAACAGAGAACAAAAGATCATGAAATCATTGCAGAAAGTAATTTCGGTGAAAGAATATATCAGTGTTCAATGTTTTTATCTTCGTCTGAAGTTTTTAGGTGAATTTAGTCTTGCAAAAACCTAGCAATGATTGTACACATTTTATGATATCGAAAATGTACTGATTTTTACAAATCAATTATAGAAACTCTTATCACTCTTTTTGATGATAAAACCGATATTCGCAATTCTGGTTCTCAAGAACTGCACTTGCTGTTACGGTTTTTCGGTTTACAGTAAAACCTTCAACTGCTGATATAAACAAAATTCATGTTCAGCGTAAATTTGTCCCCTTTGTTTTGATATAGAAATGTGCAATTGTGTTTTATCTAAAAAAGATATAAGAATAGCTAATTAAACTGTGAGTATTTTCACATTTCACGTATTTTACATTTTAATATATTTGAAATGTGTAAGTATTCACAGCTTACGTATGAACATATGCAGAAATATATAAATATACTAAAATGTGCAAAGAATATGAAATATTTTCTGAATTGTAGTAAGTATATTTTTTACTATTTCCTATAATACGTATTATTAACTCATTCATTTTTTTGATATTATTTAATAATTATAGCGAATTGGTTAATAACAATTATTTGGTAACATACGCGATATGTGTACACACACGTGTGTACTTGCAGTTTATAGTAAATAGTACTGAATTTTATAAGTGTTATAAGCCTATATTAATATATTTTTTATTGTATCATGCTTTATACAATACGTTTTTGCACATTCTTAACAAAGCATACAAAGCTTGTTAAGTATACAAGATGTATGAAATAAATAACTATACTACCTATATGCCTAAAGATCAAATAAAATATCCTCATCCAACTTTATTACAAATTTTGTATAAAGATTTTCTAAAGATGGTATTTGTCAAATAACTTTTAATAAATGATTTACTTTTATATGTACTGTGTGTAAAATGTATCAACTATTGCTATTCACCTCATTTTACGGTATTCCAAACGAAAGTGTGACATGGTGGCCCATTCTTGAATGGGTTTGCAAAGTTCTCGTATGATCAGATGGTG
Organism: Bombus vancouverensis nearcticus; assembly: GCF_051014615.1. Classification (NCBI taxonomy): domain Eukaryota; kingdom Metazoa; phylum Arthropoda; class Insecta; order Hymenoptera; family Apidae; genus Bombus; species Bombus vancouverensis. The sequence goes on along the minus strand of NC_134913.1, from coordinate 7,845,343 downwards.
TTTGATACCTGACTGGATTCTCGGTGGACGTTAGGTCAATTCTCCGTGAGCGGCGAAAAAAGAGGAGATTCGTCGGTCCGTGTACGCGTGCGCGCACGCACACGCTCGCACAGGAAGTGACGAGGTAGGGTGGCGGTTCTGGCGGATAGAAGAAGAGGAAAACCTGCTCAAGATGAGACGAGAATGACCGGGGGGCAGCGCACGCGAATCCATAATGATACACCATCCAGCGAACAGGCCTGCCTGGTCCTGCTGGTAAAAACAAGTGGACACTCTCGCGCGGAATTGCATCGACGACGCCAACTCGCCCGTCTCTCCCGAAAACGTGACTACGGCTCATTACAAATTATGCCGCAAAATCGATCCTTCGGCTGCTGCCGAAAATTCAATCAACCGGGGCGACAACCTTGTCTCGTTGTGTATTCTCCTTCAAACCACTTATTCGTATAAGTAGAATATTATTATTTGGCCGGTTGTCTCAACAGAAGTTCACTTTCCATCTCGTTTCTTACGAACACCGCTCGCCAATTCCAATACGTAATTGTATGGCTGCGTGTTTCAGCTTGCGAACGACGCTCACGGTTTTCCAAATTTCGCCAGTTAATGTTTATGATAGTGCCAAAATAATTAATATACATCTTCGAAATTCAGGACACTTGTGTAAGTTTCACTATGACGCATGCGACACTATGTATATTTATATAATACAATTAAAATTTTTTATAATACAATAAATTAGGCATATGTAGTTCGTTTTAAATATTTATGAATGAAATACGGTAAGGAAAGTTTATTTCCCAATGACGTTATCTGGTATTTTCTATGTAAATAAAATTCAACGTGTAAAATTGAAACAATTATATAAATAATTAATCAAACATATTTAAATTTATATATTAAAATTAATACACTCCAATCACATATAAATTTTGGAATTACAGTATTTTCACGATTTCAACGTTTTCTGTAGAGATATTTTAGCAAAATTTAAACTGAAAGTAGAATAAGAAATATATTTTTCATGCCTAGTTAACTATACATTCTTATGGCCAGGAAAAAAAATACAAATTATAGATAGTACAAATATTAAAGAAAGATACTTCAATGTGGCAGAGAATATTTGTACATGTAAATATTTCTGAACAAGTTAGTTTTGGGTACTATTCTGTTCAAATTTTTAAATATTTTCTATATCACAATTTTGTGGTACCTTTTATACAGGTTTTAGTTATTTTAATATATAATCCTTAAATAAAATTCGGTGCATTTTCCATGCAGGTTACAATACACGTCTACCTACGGCATTCCATAAATAAATCCTCCAGAAGATTCAGTAACTTCCAGAAAGATTCAGTAACCTTTCATTTTTCATGAAAACTCAATTATTTGGACATTTATTATCTTAGACTAACTACTTAGACTTTCAGCTAATGAAGTTGTCTTCTAAGCTGTTTTAACGTGGAATTATAGTTTGTTAGTTGTACATTTATTACAAAGAAAATCATATAGTGAATCTTTCAAATGTACTCCGCAATATAGTTAGAAAACTTATTTCTATGGTTTTTGCGTATTTTGTATCAAGTATTGGAAGTACATGATATAATATAACTGACTTGTATTGTTACGATTTTTGAAGTTCGAATTCTTTTATTACTCTACTAGAAATTATAACTGTTCCACCATACGTATTATATTGCGACGATTATTTGTATTATTTTTACTATTTTAATGTTGTTGAATGTTTCGGTAGTTGATATAGAAATATATAGAAATGCCTTACCCTTTATTTGACGTTAAAATAATATTAAAGAAAAATTGATCAAAACAAATAAAATATCGTAGTATTAGAGTGTTGCATAATAAGTATCTCTTCTCGATAAGGCTTTCCTTTAGTTATTTTAATGTTAAGAGACATTTAATAATTATTTTTGTTTGTGTATTATTTTGTTTAGGAGACTTATATTTTCTTCATTAATTGTCCAATAATTATAAATGTATAATGTCGCGTGAATCGCTTGCATGGACACACTTATCTTATTTTCCTTACTTCTTTGATAATATCCGCAAAACTACTGAATACGAACTTACAAATATAAATAAATTTATAGTCACAGTAAATGACAGAAGTATTCACTAGTTGAAATATAGAAATAAAAACAAAAATGTTTTCTATCTTATTAAATATATCCAAATATACCAACGTAACTGTATACTTTACATTTATTACATTATTTGATAATTTATAATAAGACAAGACATAATGGTAACATTTTGTCGATGCAAAGACATTTATATAGTGCCATTAATTATTGAAAATATAAATAAAAGAATATATTCCAAAAGCAAGAATTTCCTGGAAAGGATTAATGAATTCCTGCATACATCGCCATAAACAATTTGGAAAGTGCCTTTTAATATACGTCATAACTTTGCTTACATATTCTTCCCGTACAGAACACAAAGTTCCGTGATCATCGATCCAAATTACCGATCGATTGATAAATATCCATTCGCTGTTCGCGAAAGCTCTTTCGAAAAGTATCGGTGAAATCGCCTGCAGGCAGGACCCGGTTTTTTTATCTTTTCCTTTCTCATTCCTGGAGCAATAAGAGAATTGTACTAAAAAAAATAAGAACTACCATTGCGTAATCTTCTACAATGACAAGAAATTTTCGATGCTTTAGTGAACTCAATTTTTTACCGGTTACATATGTATTTAATGTATTACACGTGATTGACTGATACGATAACAATAACTCATTGATATAGATGAATAACTATTAATTATAGTAATAGCGTAATTTTGTATTTTTCATTTAAAATTAATTTCATTTACGCAAGAGTGTCAAATGAAATACACTTTTAAGAATGAATAAACATTGTTATTTATTTATGTAATTTAACAATTTCCAAGCATGTACTATTTAATCAACGATATCAAATAATCTTATGAAATTTTACAGCAAATTTTTACTGTAACAACAGTATATTCATTTTTGTATTTTTCATAAAATAACTAATAAAAAACTAATTAGATATTCCCTGCAATTTTTGTAACTTGAATACAGAATTCCCATTTATGAATGTTAAATCTACAGACGAGTAAGATTCTTACTGTTTATTTTCTGACATTTCATTAATGGCTATTGATAATTTAGTAGAATTTTAATTCTTGCACGATGAAGAACGTGTTATAAGAAAAGGATTACTTGAAACATAAATTATTTACTAAAACTTAATTAAAGGATTACTATATTTATAGTGTATTAATAATTGCATTATCAATTCAGTAAATACATAAATTATATTCAGAATAAAACATAAAATATAAATTGCATAGTGAAAGTGGATATTAAGTTGAAAAACGAAATTATTGGAAAGCTTGAGAAATTATGTGAATATAATGTACATACTTTCCACAGTTATATTCAACGTAATATTTATGTATTTTATGTTATTTACAATATGTCAATTTCAATATTTTCTTATATTTCTAAATTATACCAATTTACATATATAACGTATGTAATAATATGAATGTATGTATTTCCTTTTTTAACTTTCGAGGTTGAATTTCAAAAAAGACGAAGTTAACTTTACTTTCCTTATGCATAACTACTTTCCCGCTTATTTCAACGCCAACTTATTTTCATCACGCGACAATAATTCAATTGGCAATTGAAAGGTACATGATCATCCTGAAAATAGGGGCTGAATGCAGCGGTATTCTTCGGAGACAGGTGATTGTTGTGCAGAACAGTCTTCATAAAGGCGTCTTATTCCGAGAATACCACTGTCATTTCATGTATTTTATCTTACTCGCGTAAATAATGAATGCATAATACACACATGTAGGTTATCATAAAGAGTCATTTTAAAAATGTCTATACTTTCATGGTTCAGAGTTCTTTTTGTTGATTACGATCTAAATATCACTACAACATCTTTAACGAATTTAAACTAGTTATTTTAATTAGAATTTTTACTAAATTAAATACGTTAGAAACGCGCTCATACATATATCAGAACCTTATATAACGCATCTTCGCATACGTTTTATTATTTTTATTAATTTCACAAGGAATATCAATAATTTAACTAATTTCGTTCAGTGCACAAAAGTTTTGCGAAAACTGTACGACGTTCGCAAATATATTATATATTAAATAACAAAATGCAACAGAGTGAAACATCATACTATAGGAATAATTAGAGTGTTCCGTAAAGTATAACACAATCAAGCAGGGTAAGATTCTCCATAAGAAAATAGATCGAAAGAGCAATGGTCATTTACTTGAGTTGAAATATGTTTTCGAGTTTCAAATGAAGTCATCCTTTTAATTATTCGTTGATTTGAAAGGAAGTAGCAGTTGCTAGGTAACGTTGTCTTCAAATGTTATTTCCAGTTTCGTACTTACTGACATCGAAGCTCTAAACCAACTGAACTTTTCTCCAACCGTATATTCAGTCATATTTCGATCGTGTACATAATATTTCTATTGAAATTATTATAGTTAACATTTTATGTACATACATGCATACGAGCATATGTATACGTAACTAAGTAAGTACTTCCTTATTATCTTCCATTGGATATCCTCTTGAAACTAGATTACGCGAATACCAATGGCTTTTATTAGCGGTATTCTACTAATCTCACTAATTTGATTGAGTTAAACGAAAGTGACTTAAACAAAACAGATAAATAAATGGAATAAATAAAATGGAAGTTCGATACGCGAACAGCAATAGTAATCGGTTGTCGCGAATTATGTCGCTGATTAAATTATTATTAAATCGTTTTTGTTTGCGGTCAGTTTGTGGAAGGTACGCGAAAGGGGGCGTTGCGCGAAATGAGTTACGTGTATGTCTTCGTCTATTTTGTTTTTCTGTAGCTTCTCTTAGTGCCGATTCCACCTCCAGCTCGTTTATTTTCACGAGGCAACAGTGTTTCAGTCGCTGAACGGAGGGTGCACGCACGCCGAGAAAATAAAAGGCAGCCGCCTCGGGAGCGCGTTTCACGATACACCGGCTCATCGTTGGAGAAAAGGATCAGCCACGCGGCGGGTCAGACAGAGACGAAGAACCCGGGTTCGGTGGGAACCCGAGAAGTTGCTGCCGCTCCCGCTCCCGTCGTCGCTCTAGCGATGGCCACCGATCGCCCTCGAAACGTTTCAAACTCACCGCGTTCGTTCATTGTCTGACGTTCCAATGGATTCCATGATACTACTTGTTTGTGTTGCCTTGGCCTTCATTTTATTTCGCATTTTAGGCGAAATCTCGAATAAAAAGAAATTTTGTAGGAAATTTTTTAATGTTACTTGAGGAATAGCAATTTGAAAAGTGTTTATGTTAGCAACAAATAACTGCTATTAAGAGCTAAATGGCGAATTAAAAGGTACTTTTCTCTCGATGATCCTTTTATATTTTTCTTATCTTCTATCTTGTCTAATATAATTTTTCATGCTGCTGATAAAGTCATATGTGTGATGTTATACAAAATGCTTTAGAATTGTTTCTCTTTCAGTGGGATTGTATAATTCTCTCATTGTTTCTATTGCAACTTTATGTCTGTACGATTTAGTAGCATTTGTTATTATTAAATTGTTCTCGAAATTATTCGATACTATCTAAATATATAAATCTAGTTATCTTACTTTCAATATTTCTGAAACTTAAGATTCTAAAATTAAAATAATCGAACGATCATAATAAAAATCTAATAAATCGAGGGAAGAACGTAAAATAAAACAGGAAGTAATGGTTCTTTTTCTTCTTCCACCTAACATTTCCTATTTCACTCATTGCGCCCGCACGATTCATAAATATACGTTATATCTGCGGAACTTCAAAACTTAAACGTTACTCAATAGCATCGATTTACCCTCGACCGTACGCATGTAAATCTTTTAACGTCCGCCAATAAATACAGTTCAAACTATGTAAATCGTTCTAGTACACACGTAGTCCATCACTGGCAGAGAACAACAGAGAAGACAACATGAATAGAATGCAGCCACGCAGTGTGAGTGCACGTTGCCTCGAGTAAGTACCTACTACAAGCGCTTGAGACTGAAAGAAGCAACTCGAGAAGGCGAGTAAATCTGACGGCGCCCGAGAGAAGAGAAGGAGAAGAGGAAGAGGAAGAAGATCAAGAAGAACAAGAAGAAGACAGGGAAGGGAAGGAGAGCTAAGAAAATATAAAAGAAAATAAAGGAAGGGAAGAAGAGATGTTCTTTCTACGAGAGGGTGGAGATGAACCGAGATACTAATCGGTATTTCTTGATAGCAAGCAGAAGGGGGACAGAGAAAATTGGTGAGAACGAAAGTAGGAGGAAGTGAGATAAAATTTTAAGATAGCGAGCGTGGCGGTCGCGTGGCGAGTAAGCAACTGCGCATGCGCGTATACTATCGTCATGGTCAGTCGCGGTTTATCGCGCTTATCAACGGATTAATCGCATGCTAATTTCGTACGTTGTATAATCGAACAATTAATTTTTTGGGATACATTCGTATACCGAATGCCCATTTTTAAAAACGAAACATGTAATTTTACTAGGAACTAAAATATTTCTCGCACAAAGTAACAAAAGATTTTTTTAAATCTAATAAATGAAACCTAATCTAGTGAACGAAATTTAAGAATAATACACCTAACGTTTCAAGAACTTATTAAAGAATATAAGGTGTAATATAAGGATCAAATTTAAAGAAAATTAATATGTATGTCAAATTTCATGTATATTGTTCCTGGAGTACCATTTATGTATTTTTGGAAACGTACATAATGATATAGAACAATTATTTAAAAGTATTCTTCCTGTAGGCAATATAGAACGCACGGTGATCGGAACACGAAACGATGTAAGAATCGATAAATTTATTTTAGCACCTCATTGATACTTCTAATTCATATTTCTAGTTAATAGCATCGCATCTATAAAATATTTCAACTTAATATTATTGTAGTTCTGACATTATTACTATTTTTTTTACTACATGTTCCTCGTATAATGCTGCAATTAAAACATATCCTTTTATACATGTTCGATTACGACATCAATTTATTTTACTACATTATTCTATATAAGATGAAATATTTCGCGATCGTTCCTTACCTTTTATCTCATATTATTTGCATCACAGAATTAACAAAGACTCTAAGCACAAACTAATCTTTTCAAAGGACCTTAATTACGTGGCAAAAAAGTACTTGTCCACCTTTACACGTCTTTTTTACTTGGAAGAAAGTGCCGCGTGGAGGGTAAACGTCCCCGAATAATAAGGTCTATTGGAGAAACGTTTCGGCGGGACGATGCTCGCAAGAAAGACGAGTGAAACGAAAGGTCCTGGACGACCCAGAAGCGTAGCCGCTGAAGAGGGACAGTGGCACGCGCGTTACAGCATTCTCTGGGGGATTGCAAAAAAGTATCGAGGAAACGCTACCGTACTTGGCGGCAGGTTCGAAACGAGTCGCTTGCTCCTACTTGTAACGATTACAACGGTACCGAGAGTACTACGGCTCCTGTATATCGCCTTGTGGCTACATTGAAGCCACTGGAACGCGGTGAAAACGATGAAGAACCGGTATATACCATGTTCGGTAACTGTTACCACGCTGCATCGACAACTCGTCAGCCGCGCGCGCGCCTATGGGCCTTGAGAGTGCGCGCACGCTCGTGCGCTCCTTGAAACTCGAAGAAGTCGCGCAAAAAGCCTGCCCGAATTAAGTGTATGCACACGCGTACACACATACACTTATCGTTGAACAGGTGTTGCTCGGTGTCATCGAGCTTGACTTCACTCGATCGTGAAGAACATTATAGTCGTTCCGTGCATTACGAGCGTGCATCCATCGTGTGCACGATGAAGAATTAATTCTGTAAGGTGTCCGAAGAATGAAGAAAATTTTAAGATATGTTCTTACCAGCCAAGATTACTGACTTTCACGAGAACCTGCTGAAATACGGAAATTACATCGAATTGCGTATAATGGTATCCGCTTCTTAACAGTTAGTAAAAAAAAAAAGAAAAAAAATGAAAGGGGAGAATCGTTCGAAGCACGAAGAGCGTTGCTTTCGATTCGTCGTGGCGGCACGATTGGTACAGAACCGACTTTTAATTTTCGACTGACGCTTACGATGCACTGAATATTTCAGAAGGCTCGTTATGGAATCGCTGGGTAGTAGAGCGGAGGTATTGTTTATTCTCGCAATGCATACGCTCGTGCACACGTATAACCACGAAAAAGGGAGCTACAGGTTTTTGACGGTTTGTTCTGGTCAGACCCAAAATGATCGGGAGCGCTGGCTTCGGTTTGTAGGTTCGTGTGCCACGGGGCCAGTAGGCTCCTTTACGTGGAAAGTATGCGTGCACTCATGAACACGCGCACGTTCCGACCATACCCACAGGCCCTCGTGTGAGTTTACACGTTAATCCACTCGCACAAATTGCATGCACAAACCGTCGGTTAGATCTTGCAATGTTATCTGACTCGTATTCGGCAAATTCACTGTGTTCCTTCGAGAAACGTTTCGAAGGATATTATCTCACCTCTCTATTCTTCGTCTTTTATATATATCGACCACCGAGGACGCTCATTGGACATCAATTTGAATTTCTAATTTCGTTCTTGCCAGCAGATAACTGAATATCTTTTTGGTGTCGTCTCGTTTAAACATGTATTCCTTAATTGCCAGTTATATGAAACTTTTATACGACTTGGTGCGAACGTAGTAATTAATTCTCTTAATCTTAATCGTTGGTTTGGGGAGGTCAATTTCATATTCTATTCGTCTATTTTACATGCACGTATATAACATTATATACATGGCGCTATGAGTGTTAATAATGTAGCATTTGATTGCTTAAAGAAATTATGTGTTTGTAAACGCTAATATAAAAAATACAAATTACATTGTTACTGTATAATATGTTTGTATTTTATGCCTGGCAATAAATTATATGCAAATATTACGTTACAGTAGTTCATATATTTAAATGAAGATAAAATTCAGGACTTCTAATTAATTTAGTGTCAGTATATAGATGTGGACCATTTTTTCCTCACATTTCAAAATGTAAGATATTGATTGGTAAATTATTAAAAATCGTACCTGTGATAACTTGTCAGTTGTATAGGTTTATATTAACTACTGTATTTATGTAAATTTCACTGCTCATCACGACTCTAGCAATATTATATATATTCAATTTTTATTTGATAAATCTACTTACCTAGAATTGTTAAAAAGTCTAACTACCCCTGTATTCATATTCGTCGATCATTAACTAATTTTCAAATAAAAATATTATTATCGCTAATTATAAATATTATTATTTAATTATTTTGTAATGAGAATAATGCAAATATTCGTATTTCTCACAAAAGATACATTAAAGTACCTGGTGACTTTATTATTACAATCTCTTGTTTAGTGTGAAATACGTTATGAAGCAAAGAGTGTATAATTATTTCGAATCAAAAGTATTTATATTTCAATTAATCCCCCACAAAGTATAGTTTCTTTTCCTTTCGGTGCATCGAATTTTTCACCGAACTGAAATACCTATACGATTCTTTGGATTCCAGAAACTAAACGACACAGAAAGAATAATCATGTTTCGCCAAGGTAAAAAAGTAGATAGACTAAACAGGCAGAAATGGACGGGATTAGATAAGTAATTGACAAATCGCTTCCTGTCGAAATTACCGAGGACGTCCAGTCACCCATTAATTGGTCCTCCAGTAATTATGATACGTCGCGTATCGCACCCGGCTCGGCACGGCGCGTCGCACGCGCGTGTGCGTGCACGCGTGTATGCAGGCGCGGACGATCCTACACGCGAGGACTCGATTAAAAAAAGCTGCCCCGTGCCCTTCTAGCAGCGGGACCACCTTGAGCATTCTCTCTCTCTTATATTAATAATTACGCCGCCGAAACCTGTCCGGTATATACTCGCGCAGAGTACGCCGGGAGGAGCAACAGGCTGCTCGTCCAGGTACTCGTAATTGTCGGAGCCTCTCTTTGGATCCACTCGCTGAATACCACACAAATATACTACGGCTTTACTCACGGAATTCGCTTCTCTCCCTCGTTCCAACTGAAAATCGAGCACGTGCTTTTTATGACAACGAACGTGGCACCAGTGGCGTAGAATGAATATTCTGGATTGATTAAAAACAATAATTGTAATTTGTCAATAATGATCGGACCTTTGTAAATCAAGAAATAATTTAGAACGATTAGGTGGTTGGTTAATTTAAAACGGCGATTTAGAATTGGCTACATTACATTTATATGTGCACACCTAATTTTTAAATCTAACTCAACAACTTGTGATATTTGCAATTGTCAAATTAATGTTAAATACATCTTTTTGGACTGGCTTAAGTATAAAGAGTCTCGTTCTAAATTTCAGATCAAAGAACCTCTACGAAAGAAAGACATGACGTTATATAACAAAATCTTATCCTCATAATATTTTCAATTCTCACTATTATCGTTAACACGTACATATGTGCAGTAGATACTATATAAAAAAAAACATAACTGCAGTTGTTTCTTTTTTAGCATTATGTTTACGAATAAACTTTTACAAAGAACCTTCATATTTAGGCAAAACATGAGTGATATTTATAAAACTGGTTTTTCTGGCTGCTAAATTATTTAAGTTTCTCAAATTTTATAGTTTCTTTACTTTTGTGAATGAAAAAGGTACATAACTTTATGTTTTACAGTTTTAGAGATAACATTTTTCTTTGGTTACGACAACAATTGATTAAAAATGTGAAACTCTCACAAAGTACACGAATTTTATTTGTCTGTTTAATCTTTTATTTTCTGTTTAAGTATTTGAATCTTGTACTGAATGTTGTCCTATGATATTCGCTGATGGACTATGAAATTTAAATGAAAATGTGTCTGTTGAAATATGAATTTTCTCATATTCTGATATTATGATGTTGGCACAAATCTGCAAGCTAAATTATGAAATACATACTAAAGACACATTGAAAGTTTTTTTAAAGACGAGATATCATGATCATGATTTATGACGGACATCGAAGCGTTTTATCCTTCAATACATGTGAATGTATTTACAATGTAATTGGAAATAAAAGAAATATACATGTTACTTAATGTCGTGATTTCATTTCAGAAGTTACAAAGAATTACAATTATAGTTTTAATTTTTACAAAGCATTGTGAACTCTAAAAATGATATTTGCGACAATAAATATAGGTAATAATACAATTTTATCGATTTAAATAATGACATCGAAAACTGCCACCTTTGATTCAAATTTCAGATCACGATATTTTAACAGATGCTAATTTTATCATTTATACTTTCACAATTGGTAGGAACAGTATCGTAAATCGATTGTCCGATGTAGAGTGACTAAGTGCTGTTGCATTCGAGTTTAATCACTGGGATGATGAGTTTTATCACCGATGGGATGACTGGAGTATTTTGAATAATACAGATATCCTTTCTCGATTAGGAATATCTGACTATTCATAAATATTAACTCGCTGTTCTATTCTTGTCTTTCACGCTACATTAAGCTGTTTGCATAACTTTTTTCGTTCAATATTGCTATTAGTTGAATCTGACATAGTAGCCAAGATTGATTTTTAGGGTTATGTAAATTATAACTATAAAATACGGTATATCTAAAATAAGTCTTACATCTTATTCGAAAGTAATACAATAATATATAAAATAAATAAAATAACGAAATATTTTTACCATTAAAGAATTATTTGAAAATTATGTATCTATACTGTCGATCATAAGTATTAAGATATATTCGTAGCTTTTATTGGAAAATTTCAATTTTGGAATATGTCAATCTTTCTTTTCAATGTTTAGCAGAATACTATTTGCTTGAATTTGTTCAAACTGATCTGCTTGATATTTAACAATTAGACATTAACATTAAGAAAAATTTCTACGTATATTTTTCATTTCTATACAGATTACATTATATATTTTATATCAGATGCGATATTATCGATGAGGAACTATTGCTTGTTATCTATAATTTCTTATTGTTGGGTTCTGGTTAAAAGATACTTCAATATATAACGCTATAGCAGCTTGATTTTCAGCATTCACTGATAATAACGACGGTAAGTCGATTTAATAAAACACAATCAGGTCTAAGTATTGTGTTTGGAAGAATCGCAGGAAGGGAAGAATGGAAACACGAGCGCAAAAATCACGATACGGAACCACCAGGTTTTCGATAAATCTTGATGTCATTGTGAAAAGGAGGGCGTGATTTCGGCAAAGTGGCTGTAGCATCGACAGCAAGAATAGCTCGAATCGCAGCAGTATTCTGCGTGATTTCAATAGAATACCGCAGAGAAGCCCGTCTCCACGGTCCATAATTCCGCGGCTCGAGCCATCTCCCTCATTTTTCCACCGCAAACTCGGCTTCCTTTATTTTTCACGGTTTCTCCGACACTCTTTCCCCCTCCGATGCGCTCCGTATCTCTGAGAGGGGTGACAAAGAGTCGCTGTCGAAGGAAGAGAATGAAGCAGTGAATGGTAGCGGTCAATGCCGAGGCGTGAGACCCCAGGACACCGTGGATTGTCCTCGAGAGAAAACGACAGAGAGGTGAATGGGAAAGAATGGGCTCCAAACGAGGCAAAGTTAGTCGACCTAAGGGTATCTGTGGAAGGGAACGGGGAGATTCCCGAGGAAAAATGGACGGGGATGAGGTCGAGACGTCGCGTCGCCGTAAAAATGTTCCTCGCTTGGAAATTGCGCCGCCTCCCCTTCTTCTACCACTACTGTGATAATATTTTCCTAGGAGCCTACGAAAACTCGATACGTTCGTTTGGATTCTGGGGATTCGTCCTGTGATCTCGTTTTCCTTGCCGCGTATCCCGAGCATTTTTAGATTCTTTCATCGGCGGATTAACTATTACGATGATCTGACCCTCGTGAGCCTTGATCATACTTCCTTTCCTCTCGTGCGTCGATCGTGCGTCGAAGTATGCAACCCCTCTCTTAAGGTAATTCCGTAAAAATAAATATTTTCAGGAGCTAATTCTATTAGCTCTATTCAGAAGCATCGGTCGGGTCTTGCCTATATTTGAACAAAGAATCACTTGAACTTTCTTTGATAATCGAATAAGAGATTGGCATTGTAGAATTTGTAGAACGAGAAAATCTTTCGATCTTTGTGACGGAGTAAAGAAAGAATACGAATTTTAGATTTTAGGTAATATTATGTCATGAAAATGATCGTTGATAACCAGCCTGCGGATTTTTATATATGTAGCGCCACATGAGTCATCGGACTGTGCCTTAGAGTGTCAACGCTGTCTTGATTTATGAAGTTCAAGAATAAACGAACTCCGTACAAAAAACATTATCGCCGTTATGAATAATCGTCAACCAGAATCACATTTGAACTTTTTGTAAGTCCACTGGTCGATATAAATAGACGAACATCCTCTTTAGGAAGGAGAGTCTTTAGAGCAGCATAGCGAGTCGGTATAGCGATCATCATAGCGAATTATTATAGCGAGTTATACGGTAGAGTTGAGTGAGCGACAGTTATGACTGACATATACTATCTCTACTTATATTTAAAGTGATTTTAATATACACTTACTATTACTTTTTTACTCGTCTCTTTAATAAACTAACGCGTTAATACCATCTCATATATTTGTGGGAATATTAAATTAAAGCTGCAAAAATATACCTGAAAAATCCACGTAATATGCAGAAATATAAAAAATGTTCAAGGTGTGGTATATGTTGTAAGATTTAATGAGTAAAATAAACCTTTATATAAGTTCCATTTTTTTAGTTACGTTAATAAAAATATGAAATTGTATAAAAATATGTAGTCTGTCGATGACACATTTTCATAGACACAGGTATATGCGTATACTTAATAATTGGATAGTTTTTCAATTAAGAGAACCGTTAAAGAATTAAATTTCACGCATACATCCTCTAAGAATGAACGAGTAACGATGTGATGTTGATATCGCTATTGATCACGAAAGTCTTGCTGATGTTCCAACACATTAAGCAGACCATAAACGTTAGAAAAAAACAAGAAAAGATGAGGATGTAAAATGTATAAGAAATCGATAAAAGGTGGGTAGATTCGACTTTGCTGCAGTATGAAGTATATCTTTTTAATTCTTGCAGGCAGATTAGTAGGCTTTGTTGCTTTCTTTTAATTCGCACAGCCTTTTCAAGACCCCTCCTAAACTTCCATGCCGACGTGTATATTTAGGCTGGTATTAGGTCTTGCCAACTTCTATACGGTTGCTTATTAACTCCACTTGAATATATTGCTTTCGTAATGCAACTAACAACTGGAGCCTCTGCGTTTACCATGGGCTATCTTTTTCTCCTGGTACCTTTAATGGTTTCAGAAGCATGACTAATTTCTTCATGCCATACAGGATTGATAGGATAATTATTATGGTTCCGGTTGCTAATGTTGATCTTTTTCGCAAGAATTTCTTATATACTTGTAGGTAGTTGAAGAATCGTAGTTGCAATTTTATCAGATCCGATATTAGCTTACCTTTATAGGTTTCCATATTTTCCATATTTATGATCTTTAACAATCCAAAACAGATATCGTTGTTAAAATCTAAAATAAAATAACAGGTATAAAATTATAATCTATATAGAGCTTTCTAAAAAGTTTAAAAAGAATATGCATATTTATAATTTTGTACATGTCGAGTTACTTTTTATAAAATAAGCAGGTTCCAGTACACATTTTATTAATACATTATGGAAATTATTCATCTATGAAAAGATATAATACATGATTCTTGATATAAGAAAGGTATAAAAATAATTCCTATAAAAAGTAGCTTTCCTGTATTTAAAAAATACAGAAAATTATATTGGAAAATAATTTATTAGTGAAAGTTCCCTATAAATATTAAAATATAATTTATTATTATAATGATCTGTGCGTTGACTTACGAAATGAAATATTTATAATTTCATGAATCAATTAGATACAGTTCATCTGCTGTGTAACTACAGGTGTCATATATGATAAATATTTTATTTTTGAAATGTATTTGAACAGAAATTTAAAATGCTATAATTCCATATATATAATGCTTTAATTTATCTTACTCTTTATTTTATTCGTTTATATATATTCAATTACTAAAGAGTTTAATTAAAATATTAATAACGAGCTGTCAATAACTTTCACGAAATACTTAAGGTCTTACATAGTTTAAAAACAAGTTGGTGAAATATAGACAGTAACCATAATTAATAAATGCAAAATTACATTTATCCATAACAATAATTTCAAATATAAAAGTGACACTGATAAAGCTTTCTTTGTGATCGTTTTGCGACTTCAAATCGTTCTTCTTTAACTTGTAAATGCCGACCACAGAGCAAAACGGAATATTGCGTCACATGAGTACAATCGAGCTCCAGTCAAGCTGAATCGCGTTGTAATCGTAAAAGACGGCTAGCTAGGCAAATATTTATAGTCACTTCCTGCCTTGGAAGTTTCTCACAGGCGTGGGATTCCGGCATATAGACGTAGGAAAATGATCTTGAAAGATCAACGCACGGTAAATCGTTTTTACCGTGGAAGACCTATGAAAAAAGTGAAATTTGATCAGCATCATAAGCTTCATCCTGTACTCTTTCTGAATGCAAGAAATTGTATTAAAGTAGTAAAACACGAGTCAAAAATAACACGATAATAACGCAATAAGAACGCAGCAAGAAAAAAGATTGTTCATAGTTCGGGTAAATATATTACGTCCGTTGAATAATTAAAACATCGGATTGAATATGGTTTCTGTCTCCTAAACTGAATGTGTATTCTTGGGAAGAAACTTGGTCGGAACGCAGAAATGCCAATATGAGGTTGCTCAAATAGAAGAAAGATAAAAAGATAATTAAATACAAAAATGAAATAAAAAATAAAAATAATTGAATAGAGACAAGAAAGATAGAAAGCAAGATATGTGACATACCAATATAATGGATTTGAGTGAATTATTTATATGCGATGCTATTTTACCTGTATCTGACTGTAAAATGAAAGTACATTGCAAATAAAGTGATGTCGAAAACTAGCGAAACATTAATATTTTTTCCCAAGAAGACGATTGAGTCGTGACACATGGTTTCTATGAGACTTTTTAACTCTACGATGAATCTCATACGATGCAATAAACAAAATTTGACCTCCAATTTTAACGTCAAAGCCAATTTTACTCCTACATTTTTTGCAAATCTTCACCGATTCAGAGCTGTAAAATAACGATATAATGATTGCGACAAATCATTTTCCAACATCCTGTACATTGCTATCAAAAATATAAAGTAGTTATCTACCTCTAATTAAAAGAATTCACCGAGTATCCACATTCAGGCAATCAAATATAATGTAACATAATATAATGGTGTATAAAACACCACTTAGGAGTTTTATCGTTACAACATCACAAATCGTTAAAAAGATAAGATTCCTTATTTTAATTGTTTATTTCCTGGTTCCGAAAGTTACGATTCTTTTCACTCGAAGCCTTCTTTATTTTTTTCTGGTTGTTTAATATATCCAGTTTTTGCGACCTCCCAGGAAGATACCCAGGTGGTCCGTATGTCTCGAGGTTGACTTTCTTCCATCCGGTACAGTGATATGCCGGTTTCATATCGGCAAAAATGATAATCGAGATCGAGCGGCCGATAGAACGAGAAAAGGTAAGATGAAAAACGTAATTTTCAACGGAGTTAGACTTTCCTCCTTTTACTTTCTTTTGTTCTTTCTTTTTTATACGGACCTCGAATATAACGATTAGGAAGCAATTAACGCCTCGATCGATTGTAGATCGTTAAATTGGACCCCCTGCGGTCACTACCTATATTCCACCGGATACTCGATATTTCAACGGAGATCCTATTGTTTTCCTTGAATTGCTTTCTCACGGTCGAAGGTAAACGAATCTCGTTAATAATTCTGACATATTTGTGTGGAAGAAATATGAATTGCCCAGGAACTGTTTAAAAAATAATTTCCAGGGTTAACATAGTATACATCGTTTGTTTTCTAAACGACGTTAGCTTACTTTTTTTTATCGTTTCTTATTGCTTATATCATAGCTTTCTTTTTTCTTTTTGGATTGAAATACCTATGTAATAAAAATAAGAAATTAGTAACGTTTAGGAATACTATGTATAGTTTGGTTATAAATAAGTTATGTTATAGCTTCACGAATCCTTTAAGACTAGATTTATATAATTAGAATAATGCCTATTGAATTACTGCTTTGCATTAGATTATGGTGTTATGATACGTATGTGTACGTGAGCAACTATAAAGTAAAATTATATTCAGCGTAATGTTTATTATCGAAATGAAGCTGTTGCACGATGATAGACCTATTTGAAACCAGTTTATGTTACACTCGAGTTTACCAACTAATAGTAAAAGGAAGGTTTAAAAGGAATGACAAGAATGAACGTTTTGAGCGAGATTATTCTATCTTTCCTATCATTACATTGAAAATAAACTAGGCGTATAATGGAACTAAATTTAACATTTCTTATAAACATCACTTTTAGCAAAGTTCTGCATATTTATAAGCGTTGGAATTGTCCGACATTAATCCTCATCAAATTTCTCATTAAAATTTATATTACACCATAATAACGATTTAGAATTCTAATCGTACAGAGAAAAACACCCCATTAATCACAAATTTTTATCATTTTTGTTGTCTTTTACTATTTATTGACTTTTATGCGTTTAATTTTTGTAATAATTTCACATGCCATTCTTGACCCTGGAAATTGCATGCAAAGTGAACACTTCCCTTTAGAATCTCAATCAATATTAACATTAATACGTTTCGATAATGCTATCTTCAATGCTGAGAATCTCATACTTAAAATTATGGAAATTTCTAAAAATATGTAATATGTACATATATGTTATGTTATAGGGGAAATTTTGCAAACATAACCGATCGGTGAACTACTACCTCTAGAAGATGCAAAGGGTTCCGTACTGATAACTCAATCCAAACTTGACTAGTCGATAAACGTACATAAAAATTGGATTTTTGCAAAAAAGACAGTTTATAAAAAACAAATGCAAAGAATTTGTAGTTGGGTTAGCGGGAGAATACACTCTACGAGACGCGAAAAGGAATTATCTTGATTGGTCAAGCCATTCCGGAGAAATCAACGAATACACATCAAATCGGTGTAAAACTATTAGCTTTTTGAAAAAAAAAAAAAAAAAATAGTTTTGGATGACCAAACTATTATAACTGATATAACTAATTCAGATACTTTTGTTTTTTCCGAAGTCGATATAAAGAATATTAAGCTGAAACGCCAAATTCTTAAAGTTCGAATTTGAATCGAATGTTTGTCTTCAAAATAATAATATTCATTTCTACAGGAACGTGCAAAATATTCTTGTGGAATAATTACAAATTTCCAATGATTCATTTCACAGCACAATAAACGATGACATTTTATTTGTTATTGCATGGATAGCGTACAAGAACCGATACCTACATATGATTACTTAGAAAAACCGTATTATAATGGAGTTTTGTTCCTGTTGTTGTGCATTGAACTAGACTAGAACGAGATTTGTCTAAAGGAGAATTTAACGAGGCCAGGTAATCCGACGCATAAGATGGTTTTCCGCAACAAAAGTCTAGGTTATAGAGAAAAAAGAAAGAGGAAAAAGAGAAGGAAGACAGAACATTCATGCCGTGTCCCCACTCTACTGACGGTACTAGCAATGAAATGAAAGGGAAGCCATGGTAATTGAAGTTAAACGAGATAGCCAGCCATTCATGGGTTACGGGATCATGACAATGAAGCTCGCTCTTCGTTGAACGGTTGCCTCGGGCGACAGACAATGGCTCTGCTGGAGTTTATACCGTGTCGAAGAGTTATGTCGTCATACCGTAGTCATCCTGGTATTTTTCTACGAGAAATGCGCAGACTCTGCACCATCGTTTCCCTATTCTGTTTACAAAATCGCTTGTCGTTCCTCGATTCATTCACGTCGCCGCAACCACAACTTTGCTTAACTCCTTCGTTCATTTTACTGAACCTTCCTATCTATTTCTCTCGGTGTAATTTATAGCAGCAAACACTCGTATTTACCAAGCAAAATACAATCAACGACCGACTGTATATGTACTAAATTAAAGAGTTTTATTTAGTTAAGTATATTTTCCATATTTAAATATTTCATACATTCAAATATTTATGGTTAATAGTATAACTTCACGTCCTATATGTTAATGTGACGTGCGATGGAAAAATTAAATATATAAATATAATTTACAATAAAAAGATGTTCCTGTGTTTTGTGACATTTTCTAAGCATTTACCAACGCACTAAATAAAATTAAGCGAACCATTCAAGATATTACCTACAAATAATATATATTTTATACTTTTACGTTCACTTATAAGTTTAAGTGCGAAAAGCATAATTAAAATTACTGTAGATTTTCGTCGTAACATGACCTACCACAAAAATTTCATCATCGTCGTTGTATCATTTCATCAACATATTTGTGTATATTTCATATACACAATACACAAAGTATTCGAAAATGAACAATTAAGGCGCGGTTACGAATAATTTCGCAAGAAATAATATGTTGGAACTACATATAGACATATATTACATATAGAACTACACTCTTCGTCAAAAAGATAACCCAGGTGTGTTATCTTTAATTTCTCAATGACGCATGTAAAGTTTTTCATCTGTAACGTATACTATCAAATCATTATGAGCTCAGGATGTGCGGCTTGCTAGAATTAAGTCACAATGTCGTAGATGTTTGTATACAACAAAGAAAAACTGTTCCATACTAAGGTCGAAATGATAACACACTCTGTTAATATGTTCAGAAATTGTTCAGTAGCTCATGATCTATCAACGAGTAAAGATTACAGTACAGTATTATATAAATTTGTAAGTATGTGGGACGCGGAAAAAAATTAAGCGAGTCTGAAAAAAAGCAAATTCTTGAACTAAAACAGCAACAGTTATCAGTAGCAAAAATATTGAAAGTAATAAGAAGAAGTCGTAGAGTAATACATAATTTCTTTAATAATGTTGAAGATTATGGCAAAAAGAAAAGTACTGATCGCCTGTCATCGTTATCCGACCGTGATAAGCGAACAATTTTGCGTGTAGCTTCCAACTCGCAGTTAACAACGAAGCAAATAATGGAAAAATCTAGTGTTAGTGCCAGTGTTTCGAGTGTTCGTCGAGTTCTACTATCCTGCAAAGGTATTAAGAGGCTAAAATTGAAAAAGAAACCTTCGTTAATAACGAAACACAAAGCAAAACGTTTACGCTTTGCAAAAGAAAGAATGCATTGGAAAAAGAAATGGAGAAGGGTACTATCTTCAGACGAAAAAGATTGAACTTGAATGGTCCTGATGGATTTCAATATTATTTTCATGACATAAGAAAAGAGACAATGTCAGCAATTCGATGACAAATGGGAGGAGACAGCGTGATGGTTTGGGCCGACATCGGTTATTTCGGCAAGACAAGTATCAAGTTCATCAATGAGAGAATGAATAGTGTCCAATACATAAATTTAATCAAAGAACAAATAAATAATCATGCAATACGCATTTCTGGACCTGATTACATCTTTCAACAAGATAATGCATCTGTACACACATCAAGATTGGTCCAATCATATTTTAATGAAAATAATATATCTATTTTGCCGTGGCCTACACGCTCCCCGGACCATAATATTATTGGAAATTGCTGGGCAGAACTTGTTCACGACGTATACGCGAATGGAAAGCAGTATCGACACGTACAAAAATTAAAAAATGCAATTGTACGCGAATGGATACGTTAAGTCAAAATTATATCCAGAAGCTATATAAATCGATACCAAATCGTACAATAAATGGAATAGAAAATAAAGAGGGATGTACCTATTATTAAATAAGTATATATGTTTGATAAGTAATTATTGTTAGTTACAATTTATGTTGATTACTATTTTCTTATTGTACATGTGTTATCATTTCGTTCTTAAAATGAAACAATTCTTTTTTGTTACACACTAAACCTCATAAGATTTTTAATTATTTCAACGAACTACATATCCTGAGCTCATAATGTTTTGATATTATACGTTACAGACGAAAAACTTTGAGAAATTAAAGATAACACACCTGGGTTGTCTTTTTGACGAGGAGTGTATGTAGAACAGTAACACCAATATGAGAACATCGGATCATATTTATCAGATGTGTCCCTAAGTTTAGTAACAGACTATAACATTGCTAACACGACATTTATCGTTAGCCAAGACAGATATACTGGCGATAATCTCCATCTTCGTCACTTAAATCACTATCACCATAATCCAGCCAGCAACGCTAGCTCTGCTCGTAACCCGGCAGGGTTAGAAAGATGTTGTTTCAAAGATTTTATCCGGGTATTGCCTCAAGTCTTGGAAACCCTCCATGGCTGATGTCGAGCGAATGGGTCATCGGTCATCTCATGAAATTCGATCGACCGCAGTAGGACGTTATTTACAAAGCTTTACCTTTGTCTCCTGTTTGAGAGAAAATGGTCGAGGCTACTCGATCTCATCTACTGGCGGAGGCGCGTGTGAGTCTTACGCGAGAGGTGGTCACCGCGGGAGATTCTTCATCTAGTTGTACAGCAGAAACTAGAGTATCGATCTTGTTATCTTTCACTTTGTATTATGGAGCCTATCTCTAATCTTTAATCTGGAAATGTGGTCAGACGTTTTTGTGTGATGTCTTACTTCAATTTCTTATATCAGATGCACGCTTTCATACACGTATATATTGATACATTGTTTTGTAATGGAAGAGATAAGTAAGCATATATAGTTGATTATAGAGAAAAAAATATAGTTTAAGTAAATATGAATCAATGAAGTTTACCATATTAAAATGTAGTTTTCAAACACGAAAGTTCTTGTTCAATTTTTAACAAAAAGTCGTTTTTTTAATTATGGTCGAATCAAGGTTGTCGCTTTGACTCTATATTAACTTGTATTGCAAATATTTTTCCTGTAGGGTAAAGTACTATGGGTAAAGTACTCTGTAGGTACTATGTTTCATAACAAGAGATAAGAAATAGTGTTGCAATATTTTCTGAAGTTTGGAATTGAGACGTTAGATGAAATAATTATTGAAGTACACGTAATTGTACGATCGACTATATATACTACTGTTTGCACGTATTCAAACACTTTGATTAATTTGTAGAAACAAAAGTATGTTCTGAATTTTACTAAATAGTATAAGTTAATGATTAGGAATTGCATAGTCCTATTTACTATCTTTACTGCCTCTATGAATGTAAATTGTTTATTGAAAACACTTATGATACATACAAAAGTATATCAAAATCAAATATTCATCGAATTACCTATTTTAGAAATCAAAACTTGAATGTATTTATGCCAAAATATATTTATTTATTTAATACCAAAATCTATCTGACATATAATTTAACAACTAATTAATTTGAGGATAAAACTTTTTTCTAGTATAAAACTTATTCTACAAGGTTTAACAATGAAGGATACAAATTTTGTATTATATATAAAAAAAATGAAATCAATGCAGATCCACCCATTTGTAACTTTTGTAATTAAATTACATTCTATCAAAAACAAGTGGCCCAATATTTTTGATTGATAGTGTATATGTATCAATTTAAAATATCTTCAATGTTGATGCCATTATATATCGATAGAAATAACTTAACAGCTTTCCTTCTCGTTACAGTTTTTCTTCTTCAAAATAAAAGAATAAGAAATTGCATAGGATGCTAATTTATAACGTCATATTATACAAAGTATTTCGTTTATTTTGCTTGCTTTTGCATTTTAGAATGACTATATTTAGGCTTGTACGAGAAAGTATGTGGGAAAGGATCTTTTGATATATATATTATATAATATGAAAAAACACAAGTAGCTACAAAAATTAGATAAAATTATTCCCTACAGTTATGAAATATTTGCACATTCGTCCAAAAATAATTGAATAATTTACTTCTGGCACATTTCTCTGTACAACTCTAAAGGATAAAGGATAAAGAAAATGTAAAGATAAAGAAAATGCCACCTTTACTGATGCAATTCGTCCAAAGTACAAGACACTGTATTAAATTGAATTTGTCTGATTCAACCTAGCCAAGTAATCCACGTTCTATTAGCTCGTTTAATTTCTTTGTTCTTTACGTTCTTTGTTAATTCGAACTGTGTGTAATAATTAAATCGGTCAAAAATTGTAGTAAGGGAATCCATAGTACATTGTCTCAAGCTCGTAAATGTCTTCCTGCCAGTGAAACGACTGGTCAAGTTCGCCAACGGCGATCCCGGTATTCCCGGTGATCATCAGCATCTCGATTGTATCTTCGATCGGCATCTCTCGCAGTCGCGCGTCGAATTCCTTCCGAAACCAGAGGGATTCCGGCGCGTTCCCTGAGGAAGCCGTTTCATCGTGACCACCCACGATACTCGTAGCGAATTTGTAAAATGTACAAGCATGGGCTATATCCCTTCTATTCTCGAATCGCTCCGTCTTCTCCCCCCCCCCCCCCCCGCTTTCCATTCAACTCTCGGAAAACTCGTCGCTGCTGCGAGTTCACTAAATGGTATCGTAGTGGAAAGGAATGACGACCGCCCGCGAGGACCGCTTATAAAACGTTGTGTGTCACGATTTTCTTTATACATTTCTGAGGGATGCTTTTCACAATCGCTTCCGGCCGTCGAGATGACGATTTTATTAACCCGAACCATATGGTGCATAAGGTGTGCGACGATGGGTTTATTGCATTGTAGTGCGGCACGATATCTGCACTGAATAGGTAGAGTTGGCAAAATTTTATTTCGAATTTTTATACTAGTTTAATTCCTCATTTTTTGGGAATTGTGGGAGCAATACGGAAATTTTATAGTGCAATAAATGTGAAACTTACTATTTGTTAATATAGGCAAAATGATAATAAAAAAAATGTTTTGTTTCATTGAAATTAAACTGTTATAAACAGGTTGCGGATATTTACGAAAATTCATATTTTTAAGAATGTGATTAAAAAAATGAAATTTAAGTACAGAATTGAAGATTAAAGAAAAAACATGACAAGATCAGTTCTGATAACTTTTTTATTTTAACGTCACTTTATGGGTAAGAAAAATATTTTAATACAACACATTTGAAAGAAGGAAAAATCTGTGAAGTCCAGTGAAAGATAAGAAAGAAGATTAAAAATAATATTTATGTATGAGAAAAATAATATTTATATATGTCGAGTTCTCATTATGATTAGGGTTAGGGGCGTGAAACGAATCCTCATTTGAACTACACATGGTTGCTATGCAATGGAGAAGACATTGACTAGTGCAAATACGACTACTACAGAATTTGACAAGTAACCGCGGTAATCAGACACTCGAGAAGCTAATGACAATGATCCTAGGTGCAACAACGAATCCGCGGTCAATGGGTTAGTAGGCTTATTCCTTCGTCGAAGTCTAAGTTGAAATTGATGCCTAGCGTGGAGATAGCAGGACGTTAGTTAACTAGTCCAAAAGCTCGTACACCAGCGAGAGTGACTTTCCATCACGGTGACGCTGTCGAGGAAAACTATGATGAGGTGTGTCTAAGAGCACGAAATCCTCGGATTCGTGGAGAGATGTCTTCATTCGGGAAGTGAGAGAAATTGACGCTGCTGTTAATTGGTCAATTTGGGACAAAGACAGCTTGTCCGTTTGAAGAACCTTAATTAACAAAATCCTAAAGTTTATAGCGGGTCCTCAGACTAGCTGAACTTGCGCTGTGTAGGTGCATCGACATCTAGTAATCATTTGCCCGAAGGAACCGTTGGAATGTTTACTGTCGAGTACCTCTACGGGTATTTCTTTTAATGAGGGCTATATTATTGCTCCATACCTTTGTTGGACGGAGCGTTTCTCCCGTTGTCTGCGACAATCAGTTGAGCCCAAGCTCATTGTCACAAATCTCAAATAAATACAATTGGGTAGAATGACGACAAATTGTTTAATTAGAACTGTAGACTTTAATTACAATTTTATGGATTTTCCCGAAGTTCCAGAGGGGAGGCTCCGATGTCCTTTCATCTCCGACATATAACATTATTTGAGTGATAATATGATGATGAGTGATGAGTAACAATATTTTAATATAAATATATTAAAATAACGTATTAACTGAAGAGAAACGTAGCAATTTTGATATAATGCATATTTAATTTCTTTATATTGATTTATATTCATTTTATAAATTTGCTTAATTTATATAAAATTTCTAATACTTATCTCTTCTTTACATTTTTTAAATATGTTACTTCTTTTAGCTATTTTATAACCAAATAATTTGCGATATTTTGAAAAATTATTGATTCCTTCGATTACTATTATCAAACACGAGTACTTTTATAAACTTATTAATGGTTTTGAAGAAAACATTGTTCTAAATGAAAGGTAATTTATTAGACAAGGAAGTGTTAACAGAAATAATTCCATTGATTGTCGGAATTCAGTAATTTAAACACATTTTGAAAATAATAATTCTTTGTAATGTCAGAAAAAAATTAAAACAGATTATTTATGTTGATACTCATACTTACTAGAATTCATTTATACTCATTAACTTCTACAACTTGTAATGTATTTTATAAACTTATAATTTAATTATATATAAACTTAATTGCCACAAATATAATAACAATATACATTACAACAGATCTTTGCTACTTCTTACATTGTAATAAGCACTTTCAATCTACATGTTAATTTTAAAGTTAATATGTATGTAATTAATAAAATATGAACAAAATAATTTTCCGACATCGTTATAAGATATAGTGCATATGAAGATATTTATCCTATAACGTTTATCCTTGAGTAACTTGTTCTGTTTATTTTAAGATTATTTGAAATGAAGTTCTCCTATGCTATATAACAAGTTATGACACTTTATTAAAGATCATATATGATAAGAATATTTTGAGTCATACATAATAATTTATCTCGGTCTTTACTTTTACATTAGCGAAATTGAAGAAGCGAGCAAAACTCAAAACAAAATTTCGACTGCAAACATCTAATACTTTTAATCTTACGTTAATATTATATTAATTCTTTAGAACTTGTAGTTAATATCAAAGCTAATATGTACCTCTTTTTTCTATTCTCACTGATCGTAATTTCTGACCTAACGGTAGAAGTTGCACGAGGTACAGATAGAACTTCAAAGGTTTTAAAGCGCAGAACTTGCTTTTAATTATTCGACTGGGTGTAGTTAACGGGCATGCAGGCGTGCATCGCGTACACGTTGGCGGCGCAGCGAAACGTGATTGCGAAAGGGTGAAGGAAAGAAGACTGAACCGCAGGAGGGAAGAGCGGACGATGCGGAATATATTATAGACTCGTTCCTTTTGACCTGGCACTCGGCTAAAATCTCACTTTCGAGATAAATGATGAGTAAAATAATGTTGAAACGAACTGGAATAAATTACACTATCGTTCCAATTAACATATCGATCATTCTTTGTAAACACTTTCGATTGCAGCCTTCCACGAAAAAACATTCCTAGCATTATGGAAATATAGAGAATCTGGCAATAAAACATAAAAATTATTTGTTTTCGAATAGGACCGTCCTTAAATTTCTATTATCGAACCGCGGATGCTTATGCATTTTTGGAAAATTTCAAGGTGTAAATTTTTCTCTAATTATTATTTAACTAATATTATCTATATCTAATTATATCCATAAAGACATAAAATTGTAAAAACATCCGCAGTTTACTTTTCAATTCTCTCTTATTGAACATTCGAATTTTTATATGAGGTCTATTTCAGATGAGCAGTTACATCTATCCTTTTGTAGAATTATGAAGTTTTACCAAATCTTTTTTACTAATCGAAATATTTTTTGGTCGTCTAGGATTATTTCGAAATGTCTTATCAAAAAATTTAGTTTTTTATTTAAAGTATTAGTAAATTGAGTTGGAGATATTTAGAAACATATAGAATATTTATAACAATCATTAATATTTCATCACAGATTAAACACAATGAAGTATATTTGAAGAAAGTCAACATTTCTTATCAGTAGAGATTGCATACGACATTAAATTAGTCTACCTACTTATTTTTGGAACACTCGGAGTAGGTATCTCATATTGGGTTGAAACTTCAGCAAACAGGTATCGCATACTTTCCATCATGGACTACACGGAACGACTTATCGCGCGCAGAAATTAAAGCGCGTCCAAGAATTTGCAGGAATCGTGTAAAATGGAATTAAAAAAATTACACGTCACGATATCCAACAAGATTATACATCTTTTTATCGACCCGATTTCGCTGCTCACCGGATGAACGAAATACAAAAATAACACACATTCATTACATATACATATATATGATTGCAATTTTGCGAAACAAGCTGGAGGTACTGTGAAATTGAAAAAACCGAAAGGCGTGCATCTGGGGAGAAATTACATGTATTCTCGTTTCTTGTTTCAGCTCCGTTTAACATGACAATTTTGCTTCAGGCTACACTTTACACTAATAAGCACTCCCGCAACAAAGTTGAACTAAAATGAAGCGAACGATTAAAACCGTTAAGAAGTATGATGAAGACGATGTTAAACGTATCTTTTAGAAAAAAGTTTCTAGCTCACTCAATTCGTTGAAACTAACTTTGAAATCTACTACAAACATTGATTATCTATATGGTTCATGTCTCAGTATGGTTCTGGTTTCAATAAGCAATAAGATTTTTAGTACTTTAGTCTTACATATCTTTTTCAAAGTTAAACAATTTTTTAACAATAAATAAACAAGATTGCGTTGCAGCAGAATTAAATTGAAATGTAGTTTATACTCAAGAAATTATGAAAAAAAGTAAAGCATTTTCGACTTCTTTTTTCGCGTAGAATCACTCCCTTTCCGCTTGTACCACCAGTTACCAACCACCCTGTATATGTATAAATTGTGTTCGTATGCGCGTACGCTGCACGAACAGAAAATTTAATTGTCAGATTGCATAAGCAGAAGCATCGAGAATTTCGAAACCCTTTCCGCAATAAATTCTGAAAGAGATTGAAATGGTCAGAATAGCCACCGAAGATTACTTTTTGTACGACGAAAAGATTAAAAGAATCGTCGTAACAGTTCTCCGAAAAGGAATCATGGTCGCGTTATAAATCTCAAAATTTAAATCCAATTTAACGTGGCCTTAAGAAGGGGACGTCGACGAGATAGTAACAAGGCACAGCGAGTGTCGTTGGTTGTTCTTTCCGAGGATCCTTACTGGCTAGACGGATCTGCGTTCGTATGTTTAATGTACCCTTAAGGAAGAACCTCGTCCTTTTAACTCGTTGCACCGGTAAGGCCAGTCTGCGATTCGATCGTTCTGCGTACGTCTTCGCGGAGAGAACTCCTCGCGTTCATCTTCATGTTCCTCGTCTGGTCGGGCGTCATCGATGCGGATAAGAGGATTTACTTGACCGAACGTCTCACCATGAGATTTCCAAGTAACGCGTGCCTACATTACGCTGCCGACTAATACGATAAAGCGATAATTCTGATTTTGAACTTGATGAATTTTGTCATCTTATATTACCTGTCCAGACAAGGTACTCAATTTTTTTTTGTTTTTTCGTTTGTTTCCTCTTATGCATTTACTACCATGTTACTGCTTGAAATAATTGCAAAATTCAGTATATAGATGATTAATTATTCGCAAATATTAAATCCTTTACCAAATTCACTCCATAAGCTTAAAAGCTTACATTTTACAAATCTTATCCTTTCTTTTTCTTTTATTAAAAATGTGCTGCTAGGAAATATGTATTAATGTAACGAATTATATCGCTTTAAGTAATTTTAAGTAATGTGATCGTAAATTTGAATAAAAGTCTTATAAAATACCAATTGAGTTATTACTACTACTAATATTATTGCACTTATCGTATTTTTGTACTTATTTTATTTAAATATTACATACTGTAAAAATATATTATTTTGTATCTAATTGACTATTTGTACGAGATTATTTTCGTATGGTACCTTTCATTCAATAAGGATACATACACAGGATATTTCATCTAACTTGACCTCTTTTTCTAGATTTCAAGGTCATCGAAGTATTTTTAAACGGGACTACATATTTACATGACAACAATCTTATAGTTCATAAAAAACAAATTCAATGATGTCCAATATATTGATCTTCGCGTGACCTTCAACGAGAAAATCGTGAAATGTTTGCCATTAATTTCAATACTCGTTCGGGGACGGTAAATGATAAAATCTCAATTTCATTGGAACAATGTGTCGTGTAATTATTCCTCATGCTCATAAACAGACGTTCGTATCCTCCTTTTATCGTTTGAAGTATGATTACACGCATCATATCAAAGCGATAATCCTAGCAGCCGATTATCGCTTTACAATCAGTATCAAAAGCTTATCCATCATGTACTATGTATTGCGGCATTAGACAAAATTACAGAAAGTGGATGAATTAACATTTTTAGATACTAGTGGTCGTAAAAATTTTTCTACTTGAAATCATTATTTAAGTATGTGTAATTACCCTTGCATTGATTATTCTACCAATCTATTTTTATTTGTTAGATTTGCATTTTGTGTGTAATATTATATTGTCTTCCACATTTCTTTCTCCATTTACTACATATATAAATTCTACAATAATTTTTATTTTAATACGTTAATAAATTGTATAAATACTTTATAATAAATTTTGACATAAACAATCTTATGCAATTTGTAGATGTGTTTCTTTATGTTACAATCATAATATTTCATAGGATTAATTTATATCATAGAATATCAGAAATAACTATGTAACGTATAATAAATAATTACGAGCATGTATCAATTATATAATAGTTCACATTAACTTTTATCACTTAACCTTTCCAACCTGTTGGAGAAATGATTTTTTATTAATTATTAATTAACTTCGATAGAAACATTTTTTCAAATTATTTTATGAAGAAGACATAATATATTAAAATTTGAGACCAGTTTTACTAAAATCAAATACATTCATCTTCAGTTTATTAATAATTTATATAAGTATACAACAGTGCGAGTACGCAAGATCGAGCATGAAAGGCTTGCAATTCATTGAAGACATAAAGTTCGTACTAATATTGTGTATTTATTAAGCCTTATTCACAGTTTTTTCCGTGAAATATTTTCCAAAATCTATCAGATTGCTACATTAGTGTTTCTTAACGTTTCTATTAAACACAATGCTTTCAGCAAACTCCATCTTCTTAGAGTAATATTGTTCCCGCCGTACTAACGACTCATAATAATAGTCAACGAACGAGTGGTGACGTGGAGACGTTTTTTCTGACGATCTACCTTAATGTGGTCTACAAACTTAGACCCATGATGATATACGCGCTCCTGAAATGTTTCCTTTCGCGACAGTATACTTTAAAAGTGTGGTACAGAAGGGCGGAATCCTCTCCCATTATCCCTGTCAATGTCCTTGCGGTTTTTGAGTAAATAACCAGCCGGAATAACAGTAATTTTTCTGTCGAAAGTCTCCTTTCGTTATTTCTCGGTTTCAGAACCGCAAAAAACGTAAATCAACGGAAATCGATGCATCGTTGAATACGCAAGTATAACAAGATCTGCGGTTAAATATAACACATTTACATACGTGCATATGTATAAGTAACCCAGTATCTTTAATCTACATATTTATAGAAAAATTGTAGCAGTAAATGAATTGATTATATAGATATACTATACGGCAATATTATTTTTTGTATGTACATAAAATATCTACATTGGTTTTCGTAATATTTACGTCTCATAATTATAAATATTTTTATAAATGATGATCTTATACATGATATTTATATAAGAATGGATATATTTGATTGTATTATAAAATTAAATTAATGAGCATATATTATTGCAAATACAAAGAAAGCATTAAACATTACGATACTCTATATTTTCTGAATATTTATCGTATTATTGTACAATATAATTCATTAGCTTTGCTGGTTGGCTCTGCAGAGTCAGTAGTAAATGTAATATAAATATTAAATAAAAAAGGAAATAATTCATTGATATAGTTGTTTATTAATTAAATAACTCAGATCTTCTATTTAAATATTGTAATAGCTTTAAGTTTCTTGAACCCAATTTTTGATTATAAAATTATAAAATATAAAAGCTCTACTTTTCAAAAAAATCCAGTACATATTTTGAAAACATCGAAAGAATAAAGAAGTATAAATTAATGTTTATAATTATTGTATAACATAAAAATGTATCCAGTTAATATTTAGTCATGCCGGTACTAACATCTTACTTAATTGAAATTATGGATCTAAAATTTTGAAAATCTTAGGTCGCTCATTTTGAAGAAAAAATGCGTATATATAATACAGTATATTGCAATTCTTCATAAAATACTTATATTTTCAGTTTGTTAAATAAATAAATACCATTTTAATGAAAGCCTTTCTTATAATTCGTTAAAAAATACAATTTTTACTTAATAAATATTGTATTGTAATTTTTCTATACATAAAAATTTTACATAG
Source organism: Bombus vancouverensis nearcticus (assembly GCF_051014615.1). NCBI lineage: Eukaryota > Metazoa > Arthropoda > Insecta > Hymenoptera > Apidae > Bombus > Bombus vancouverensis. The sequence continues at coordinate 7,813,661 of NC_134913.1, read as the reverse complement.
ATCATTAATTACCACCTATCATAGGATACAATCAATCCCATTATTGCCTTTAACTTTTTAATTCTTGAATGAAAGAATATACTTACTTTGTGATGTGTTAGTCATTACAAAATCACAAAATTTTGATTGCTAAAAAAGTAACATACAAATTTTTGAAGAATCAAAACGGAACACGAAGCATTTGCTGTTTGTCATATTATGTATATATAATTGTCATATTATGCAATTTCTGCTCTATAATAACTTTCAAACTTTGATACTAGTAAAATGAAAGCTTAATACTATTTTAATCCAAATTAATCCAAAAATTTATATATTTATCAATTTAAAAATTAATTAATTTAAAAATTTATATATAAAGCGAATTTATTAAAACTTGCAAAAATTGCTATCAAAATACAAAAGCGTAAAAATATTAGAGTAGTATGTATATACAAAACACAAATGTTATTTTACACATTATAATGACACTTCACACAGTTAAAATTCCGATAAAATATAATAATATACTTAGCTTTTAGTAGTTTTTAAAAAATTGAGTACTAATGTTATTTATCTATACAATTAATATAAAAAAGTTTCCAATTCCAAGAAATAAATATTAAAAGTATATGTTAATTCTTCATTTGTACTTTTATATTTAAAATATATTTATACAAAATATTAAATTTGCAGATTCCTATTAAAGATAATGCCACTAATCATATAAATGTTATGACGTAGCAACTTCATATACGTATATCAAAGTCCTAGATAAGTTTTAGCAATTTCAATTTTTAAAAATTCTTTCACTTTCATCTACTAATAAATCATAGAGCTGTGGTTTCAAGTTGCGTATTCGATCGAGTAATTTATCAATTATTTTTCTTAACTCAGTGATTCTAATGGTGAGAATAAAGAGACACCTTTATATCGAACGACAATGCTCGATTTGTGCCGTGAATTTGCTCTTCGTATCAATGTAACAAGACATCAGTGATCAAACGTAGCGATAACAACACGGTGAATGATAACATTCTTTGTGCTTTCGATTACATTTTTCAATAGTCTACGATAGCTGCAGTTGCATTTATCTGGAATTTTAAATAACTAGAAATTTTTCTATGTTTAAATTTTATATTAAATAAATATCATATCGACATGTATACACGAATTTATAAATGATATTCATTGTACATTATATTTCATATAGTTTCGTATATACAATATTGAAAATTTACATATTTAACTTGTGAGAAAAAAAAAGCATTCTTCTTTAGAGCTTTTTTTACAATTTAGTGGTAACATATTTTTCTATCATAAATGATTACTATACAACAGTAATATACCTATCTAATTTAACATACCTCAGAATAATGTTAAATTGCATAATAAGATTATGTAATTTATATAACTCAATGCTTCGTCTACCCAATTATCTATCCAATTAATTAAAATACTCTAGAATAAAGATTTATGAATTTTAAACACTCTATGAGTCACCGTTGCTATTCCTATGCAGTAAAACTTTACGACTGAAGTGACTGATACCTGTCCAATTGAATTATACCTAAAACTATCGGATCTGTTAGTACAAACAATTTGTAACAGCAATATAACTGAACATAAAATGGCAGTCGTTGAAATTCTTTTCATGAATATGCAGAATATTGATTTTTCGATCGATATTTGTTACAAGTGATAGGTGCCGTTACTGTACAACAATGAGTATTCAAGGATTTTTCATCGGATTTAACAAGAGTAAACGCATTTATACCTTTCTCTGGGATGAAGTCAGGTCTAACTTAGGTTTCGTGAAAATTTCTACCGACTGCAGCTCAAATAAATAAGTGTACAATTCCATAGTTTCCTAAGGATATTATCTTTTGCTTCAACATTTATTATGATGTTGCCTTCTAACATGTTACGTTACGTTTAATGGAACTTCATCGTTTAATGGAATCAAAGATGAAGCTTACAGAAATTTGAACATTAATAAATATCAAAAAAAAGCTCCTTGTTAATACTGGTAAAAATAGTACTAAGTAGAAGCATAATTTTGGATATTCTTTTGAATTGTTTGTTAGTAAATAACGGAAATAAAAATTTTCTAAACATTAGAGGAGGTGAGAGACACAGGAAAATAATGAGATTTGTATTCTGTATTATTCGTAACGTTGTTCAATATATTTAACGAATTATTTTTTATTATCTATTTACAAGAAGGTATCAGCTTGATGAAATTTTGTGATAAAAGTTTAGTCCAATGTGAACTATGTGCACACTAATGAATGAAATTTATCAGTTCTAATTTTGTTTGTTATGTGCATTATGTACAATATTATTACAAATCACTATAATACAATCAAATATTTCACAATGTGTCTTTCAAGGAAATCTCCTTTAAATAATAACGTGAAACAATTTAAATATCTTATTTCTCTGATACATCCATTAAGTATCGATTGGATCATTAACATTTGTAACTTCTATAACATTTATAAACTTTACAACAAATCACTTCTTATAGTACTAACACCTAATATCTTAAAACGTTTCTTATCGAATCTTTCTCAATACCGCAACATAACATTCTTCTAAAAATAGAAATATAAGAATAAAATGATTTATCTGAATGGAACACTGGTCAAGTTATGTTTCCTATTAAATATTAACCGCTCTTGTAAGGCACTCAGGAATGCTTCATCCTTTGAGAATGTCCAAACGTTCGATTTTTCTTTAACGACGAGATATGACATTTCTATACTCGTACTCTCTACCCTAATAAGCATTTTTGAAAACCCGTTTTATACGTACTAGATTAAGTAATCTTTACTCCAGTACAAAGAATTACCATTAATCTAATAATAAAAACGACATAATTTTCTCGTCTCGTATAGTTACATCTGTACAATATTGATATGACTAGATCACAGTGGATAGAAACAGCCGCTATTTATCGCCTCCTTTTGGCCCTTTCTCCTACTCGTCATCTCTTTCACTTCTGTAACATAAAAATGAACAAATTTTTTATGTTAACGTACCATTCGTGATTATCGTATATTAGATTAAAACAGATTCTCGATCAGAAGATAAAATGCTTTAATTTCTTCAGAACAATACATGTGTGGTGAAAGTTAATTTTCAAATTGATTGTTTAGTTGGTTATCTAACATTTATTTCTTCATTATTGTTAATATCACTAAGTGTTAATATCACTGTAAACTACGATGAAATTTTCACTTGGGAATTATTTTTACTTAGGTCCCAGATTTCACGTTTACTTCACAAAATATCGATATTGATGAAAACCACGTAATGCTACTTTATAAATTTATTCGTGAAGAAATTGAGATTGTCGAAGATCGGTAAGGAGACACTACAGGTATATAAGTGAGAGAAGCAGGGGATGATTTCAGGTAAGGGCAGTTTTACTGGAAGGGACTGGCTCTTCATGGGTAGAACGAAAACGAACAAATCTGTAGAGACGGTCGGGAAGAGAGAAAGACGGAAGAATAGCGTACCGGTTCAAAAACCTACAAAAGGGGGACTGAAATATCCTGAAAGATGCATTCAGGTTAAACGCAGCAGACGAAATCGTCTCTTGTCAAAGAGAAAAAGAGAGAGAGAGACTAGTCAGAGAAAATAGAGAGGAAAGAAGAACGAGCCGAGAAACAGAAGAAGATAGAAAGCAAGGAAAAGATCCGCGGGAAGAAACGTTAGAAGCTTCAATGGAACGTCGGAAAAAGTTATGTCTATCAAGATTAAAGTTGAACTTGGATAGACGATCAACGTTTCTGTTTACTCTTCAAGGGTACGTGAGTAACTCGATGTCCTGAATAAAACGAATACACGTCCGACTCGCATTTTTTAATATAATATATAACACATTTATTTTGTATTATCATACAAATGCAAAAATATAAATTTTGTTAATTAAATTATGGAAAGAAAATTATAGTAGTTATTACGTTGAAATTTTCTTTCTGGTATGGAATGTACCATTGATGATGTGCGTTCTAGATAAATGTGACAGAAATTATATGGACAACAATAATATCTGAAAATGAGGGTAAGATATTTGAAGAAAGCGAAACCGAGGGAAATGGATACTCGTATTTTCTCGTAACGGGATGTTGTTAAGCTTTCGCAGAAGGTGGCAAAATTTTCAGAAGAGACGAATTGGACGACTCTAAAAGTTGAAGAGCGAGGAGGGATGAAAAAACGGTAGAAGGACCGGCACACATATACTGGTGGTGACATGCGTGTTAGTACACAGTGAAAGAAATCGGGCACAAAAGCGTCGCTTCTAGAATGTATACTCGGTGGCCCTCTGAATGGAGTCTGCGATTTGAATGGCTGGAGTTTCAGCGAGGGGTCGCGCGCGCCATTGTGACGGGACAAGGTCACAAATCTGGTCGGAAATTTCTTTGAACTTCCTTGGTAACGCGGATGTTACCTCACGAGTAAAATTTACGGTCGTTAAGGAGCGAGGGAGGTGAGAAACTTTTTTAGAAAAAAATTCTGAATATGACGCAATGTTTCTTTTCAACTGAGCGTTTGAGTTTGTTTCCATATCAGTTTTTGCAAGAAATATTAAACAACAGTTCTATATTAAAGAAAAGTAATTAGAAATGACGATAACCTTTTTTTAATTGATTCTTTACAGTAAACAACCACTTAATAGATAGTAAGACATAGTAGATAATTTTATTTCGTTGAAAAGAAGCATTTTATCTTTTGCTTGAATTTCATAATCGAAAAATATTGCTAGAGCACGTAAATATAATTAATACTAAACTAAAATATAAATTAAGTGTATTTACTAACATTAATTATTACAACACGTCTCACTGAATCAATTTTAAAATTTCAAATATTGGTACGACTAAAAAACGTACTGAATAATAGAAAGAAACTGAACAAACAAATTACGACACTAACCTTTGTGGTGAAGAATGGATCCAAATCGGAACCGATGTAGACACTGATTTTCTCATTGACTTTGTTGCCACCAGGAGATGACATCCAACAGCTCTTCGTCTTCGGGACTCATAGGTTCGTAATTATCATAACCATCGGAATGTGTCGCATAAAGAGTACCCGATGTTCCGTACCCTTGACTGCCAGCTGATGACGCTTCGGAAACAAAACTCGGCGTTGGCGAACTCGAAGCTTCGGAACAAGGTGCTGGTACGAATGTTGGGCTAGGATTTTGCCGTAAATGTTGATGTCGATGCAAGTCCGAGCTACTATGATGCCGGAGTTCATTGTTGACATTGCTACGAAGTCTCAACTCGGGAGAATGGTGACTGGATTCAACGTTGATTCCATTATTGGAACTACACGTGGATGAGGCGGAAGAGGTCGACGAAGGCGATGACGATGTTGGCGAAGATACACTCGTGACATCCGAACTACTGTCGTGTTCTTCCAGAAGACGTTGCAGACTCCTGATATACTCGACTGCCATCCTAAGTGTTTCGACCTTCGATAGCTTTTTACTACCGGCTCTAGATCCGCCGTGCGTGCCAGCTGTATTTCCTCCAAGAGCTTGTGCCACGCTTTGAGGTATATGCTGCCTCAAAGTGGCGAATCCATTATTCACCTGCTTAACACGATTTCTTTCTCGAGCGTTCCGCCTCGCAACCGAAGCCGGTTGATGAGGAACCGTACCATAAGGACCGGTCGTCTGACCGTAAATCTTGGATCGCTTGCAACCATGTTGTTGAATCTTGATGTCATTAGCCGGCATACTACTAGTGGAAACAATCACATTGCTGCGATGAGTTTGAGCACTGGTTGTTGAAGAACCGTGAAGATTGTGGTGATGATGCTGTTGCTGTACGCTCAACATGATCGGTAATACGTTCCCCTCCTTCGATTCCACTAAGGTCATATCACTGATTCGATCCCCCCCACTACGAGAGCAGGAGTGCGCGGCAGCGCGTGCCAGATGACCTTGAGAAATAGAATCCTCGATGTGCTCAAAGTACTAGTTTGCAAACCAAGTACTATGACGCTTCCCTCTCTAACGAGCCCCCTTCTTTTACAACACCTTGGTTGAATACGCACGACGCGTCCAACGAATGTAGTAGAATACAAACAATAAAACACGTTCAAAACGAGACGAATGATTACGTGAATTAGGAAAGTTGAAAATAAAACCGCACCCTTGATGCTAACAGTACGGACCTGGCTCCCGAAATGCCTTACTAAGAAGGGTTCGAGGCCTTATATAGCCAGGGCGGGCACGCGCCTATCCCCTCCATTGGGCCTCATACTCGATCTCGGGCCCTAAACCCCCATCTTCTCCCCTCTTTCCCACCCTACTGGCTTGCAGCGCCTCATACCCCTGTACGTCCCCACCACTACCTATCCAAAGGCCCTACAACGCCCGAGATTCTCATCTTCGTGAATCGCCCTCGTGCTTTTGCGTGTCCGGTCGATTCTATTTACTGATTTGGATATTTAAAGATGATACCCCTCGCCGTTATCGGTAAGATAACTTAACTTGTGGTTCTCGTTTCTCGGAAGTTGTAGCGTGCTCCGGATTTTATTTTAGTTGCGCATTTATATAAGCTCGAAAGTCTATTTCTATGATATATGTACATACGAATAACATCCATAATACGTGATAGTGATAATAATAATTATATTATTAAGCGCATACATAGAAGTTTTTGCGAATTAAATGAAAAAGACACAACATTATATTATTTTTGGTTATAATCTATATTTTTATGTGACAAGTAAAGTATTTGACAAATAGAATTTAGAATTATTTTGCTTCGCGCATCGTCTTTATACTAGAAATTATTCGGTCATTTATTATAAAATTTGAAACATTAATTATCAATTCAAATTTCAAGCTCAATTTTTTAATCAATTAGCAAATACGTTTAGATAATATTTTAGGTTCTAGCCTTCCAGATTCAGTGTGTTTAACTCTTCCGTTGATATGTATGTTTTCGAATCTCAAGTCACATTGCAACGATCCCCGAAAATTTGTGTACGCGTGAGAAACACTGGCACGCACGCAAGAAGGGTCCACATCCCCACCGACTGGCCGGTGTCTCAGGGATCGAAATTTGAACAGTTATATACTGGGAGAAAGAAAAGCTGGTCCAGAGACCGAACGAGCTGGCCGAGAGAGATACGTGCACGTACTACGGGCAAGTCAAAAAGAGAGGAATCGTGGAGAAAGAAAAGGGAGATGCATGGCGAAGAAGACGAAGTAAGAAGAGGAACGGGAGGAGGAGGGGGTGGCGGCAGAAGAGATGCTACATTGGAAAGAAGGTACTAGCCGCGCGAGTGGAGTAAGGGGGTACGCAGGATATGTGGGCCCGAATGGTAGGGAAGTTGGGGGCAGCAGCGTTCTGGGCATACTGGCAGCGGCGAAGAGGGCAGGGGGTGGAAGACGTGAGCCGTTCTCCCCACCCTCGTGTCGTGGCGCGCGCCGACCCCCATCCATCGACTACACACTCCCCACCAAACATTCGGTTTTATCCGCTACGTACGAAGCGTGCGCGTGCATGCATGCGTACGTGCGTGCGTGCGTGCGTGCGTGTACTAGGGCGCACGCGTGCTTGCCGGGCCTCGTGCTTAAGGGGAGCATGTACGGGGAGGATGTGCGCGCGCACAGCGCGCGTGGTCCTACGATTGTGTGAGTTGTGTGTGTGCGCTCACGCGTGGAACAGGTATATGCCCTGTTCCTTTCTTTTTTTTTCTTTTACCGGCGCTCCGTCTCTCTCTTTTTTTCTATCTCTTTCCCCTTATCGTTCTCTTTCCGTCTATGCGTGTCTATCTTTTTCTGTGTTGAAAAACCGACGCATAAGGGGCACTTGAGGGCCACTGGACGTTCTCCCTGTGCGCGGAGCGTGCGTGGAGTCTGTGATAAATATCCGACGCCCAAATGTCGTCTGACGTTGGATTCCGACAGATAAAGGATGCTTTGACGCTTTAAACTAAGTTGTACCGAGGTACTCGTGTACCATCGATAATATTCGATAAGACCAACTGGTTGCACAAATTTCAGGAAATATCGAAATTGATATGTTATTTGGTTTCCTTATTATTTGGCTTTATAGAGATATGTTCAAGCTATTTTAAATAAAATGAATTGCAGGATTTATAATCTGCTTTAGGGAATTACACACGAGAAAGATTCATCATTCCAATCGAAAAAATGAAAATGTTAATCCTACATTTATAAAAAAAAGCGAAATTAAATCTATACTTATTATTTAAATAATTTATTGAACATTTTCTCTATTCTAAAAGATTTAGTGTAGAAGTTAACTTGTAATTTTGCATAGAGTGAGAAAATGTAGAAATTGTTTTATTCGATTTGTCAGATAGTATTGAAGCAATTTTTAAAAAGTGTTTAGAATAAATAAACTTTAGCGTAACTGATAAAATACTTACAGTTGGACAAAAAGGAAATACATATATATAGAAAAAACTTACGAACAATTATATATGTATAACATTATATTATAGAAAGAATACAAGTATTATAATGAAGATAGAAGAAATCAGAAATAGTTTTAAAGAAAAGTAGTTTATTATTTGTTCTAGTTGTTTCTGTTGATTTAGTTATTGTGTAAAAGGAATTACAGAATTAAGGCAAAAATCCTGATTGGGATTAATTATCGTCAGGTAGTTTATTCTGTACATGTGGGAAGAGTTTGTCTTCATACAGAGTTCAATTTCTTCTTCAAGGAACCCCAAGGCAAAACGCAGGGATCCCAACGAAGACTTACGAGGCTGTCGTGTACTTTTCGTTCATATCAATGCTTACTCTACGACAAATTTGCAACCGCAAAGTTGAAGGTCCTATCATTAACATTTCTTGTAGAGCTTCTTTTGATATGGCAACCTATTTCAAGAAACACGACGCTTCTTTACGTGGGAATCAAAATATTAATTTTCGCTGATTATAGTGCAGAGGCATTAACATACATTTTCAATTTTGTTATGTGGAATTTTCGCTTAATCAGTGGATTAAAATAATTGTATAATAAATTGTATATTGTTGATATATTTAAATATTTAAAATATATTGAAATATTTTGTTTTTAAATATTTGGGATTTTTAATTTGGCTGACGTTATCAGTTAGTTGATGTTTAGAAAACATGAAATAGGTAGGTAGAACGAAAGATGTAATCAGGTTTACATTTTCTTTTATTTTTAATTGTATTTAATGATGTATATACTGGTCATATTTCTCTATGCACCTGCATTTTCTTGTTTTATATCTGATTTCTGTATAAAATAAGATTTTTAAATGCAGCGAATTTTCCATAGTACAATAAAAGCATATTATCATGTAAGCAATATCGGGAAGCAATAGCGCTATTATAGGTGATTAATAAATAAAGAAAAAAGCATTGTTTTCATTCGCGTACGTGAAATAAGGTAAAAGTCCAAAGTACAATGAAGAAACATGAGAAGTGGCAATAATGGTGAATAAAAGGACGGGAGAGAAAAGGGATATTTTCCAGAACGTTGATAATGGCCTTATTACCTTGAACCTTTGGTTGGAGAATTTATTCCGTAATTATATTCTTGGACCACAGCAGCCGGACTAGCTGGCCACATCGCCGCTAATTATCGTGAAATTAATTACCACTCCGAGTGGCGGGATGAGTGATGCCACGGGCTGGCCAACTTGAACTTTCTATTTTAACCCTTGCATTACGTTACTTCTCTGTCTTCATATTAGATATGATTTTGATTTTTTGCCTCCAGCACTATCCTAGAACCTAGTATAATCGTTATGACTGATCATAGAGATTAGAATCTTTGTAGTTCGCAGGATGAAGTATAAGCTGCGTAACATGCTTTACTTTTATTTCTTTGCCTTTTTAATATTTGTTATCATTCTGGGCAAGAGTGTTATATTGTCGTGTGCATCATAAAAAGTATTATTTTGTTTTCATTCATAAAATATAAAAGGCAATATAATATCGAAATATTATTGTGTCTACGTAGTTGAAATTGTAATTTAATTAATTTAATTATAAAGTAGAAATGTTTATACATTAATTATGATTTTAAAGCTATACTAAGATATAATGTTTATGTGTTAAGTATAATGATTTTTAGTTCATAATACTACATAATACACTACATAATACACTACACAAAGTTTATTTAAAAATATTCTATAAGACTGTAGTCGTAGGAAGAATATTCTTAAAAAAATGAAGTGTTCCATTAATATATTATTCTATATAAATTATTACAGAACTACATCTTTTAATGGAATTATAAGTTTAATGGAAATATAAGTTTTATACATTATTAACAGTATTAGATTAGAATATCATGTACAACCGTACAATTATCGTAAAACTACACTAAAAGCTATACTAAATAATTTTTATACATTTTTATATACGGTCAGTAATAATAATACGTATGGATATAAATTATTGTGTCTCGTGTTACAGAAAATTGGTACTAGTATCGTTGCTATTATCGGAGGGCGTTGTTATAACCTCACCTTTTTTTGTGGTCAAACGAGACTTCTCGAGGTCGATGAGAATCAACGTTTCTGTGTCCCTGTTAACGAGAATATTGCTGGCTAATTGACGGACTGAAAAAGCTTATTAAACAAGATACTTATTTTGAAACTGAATTATATATTTCACAAAAATGGACCGTCTTGATTTTTGCTGTTTGATATGGAAACTGCGAGAAGTTCTACCATGCTAAGGATATATCATATAATGTTTTAGATTGTATTATACATTGTATAATTATTTAATTACATCATTTATTTTTTATTCATGCGAGAGCAACATGTTATATTTTAAATTGGAATTTATCTTTGTTTTATAAAGTATATTAACAGAACTATTAACATAACTATTAACAGAATTACGATATTTCTTATGATATTTTTGCAACATACAAGTTAATTTTCATGACATTTCATTAATGTCAATACATTTTATTATCTAAATATTATGTATGGTTTTAGTTTAACTTAGACTTGAATACTCGACTTTCTTTTAACAATATATAACTTTATAATGTTAAACTGATTACTTTAAGTATATGTAAGTAATAAGAGTGGTTCTTACACATTTTAGTATAATATCCACTATAATAACATCATATCATATTATAACATCACATTATACCTAAGTACTTAATTTTTTCTTTTTTCTTATGAACCTTCGGGATGAATTGTCATTTATTAATGAGAGTTGCAATATAAAGGAAGTACAGATCTTTGTAAAATTGTTCGTTCGAAAACACGAATATATTTCTGTACAATTATAAAAGGGATTACTGTTCTAAATTAAAAAAAAAAGTATAGCATAGAATTGTAATTATCTATTGATTAATTTACTTGTAATTATTCATCGTTGTAAATAACTGCAAGGAAATTATCATCATATCCAATTACCACTTAATTGAATTTGTAAATATTATTAATATTATTAATAATATATATTTAATTTTCTTATTTTCTTCAATCTTTATATTCATAGCGTGTATTATACGGTAGGAAAATATTGTTATAGAGTAAATTGTTCAGTCCTTCAAGCATACGGAAAAGACAAACAAATTATAGTTCTATTATAATATGCAAAATAGAAATACACAAATGTAAAATGTATGTCGTATATACAGGTCTGCCTTGGAAATATCGACTTACACGTGTTGGCATTTTACTACCAGCTGACATGTGTGCTACAATAATGTACAGGTAGCACTCGACCTAAAGGGGTCGAGGGAGGAAATTTATGCGTGTATACACCTTCGTAAAGGACCATGTGGGGTTGCTACCCATAACCTAATCGACTACACATATGGTGCTCTCATGAATGCACTCTTAGAACGTTAACAGGTACGGATATCAGTAAGGTTTCAACGTACTAAAACATATGCCATTTGCAGGTTCACTGAATTCTTGGCGAGACCAGCGGATTTCTAACACCATTTTTCCTCGACATGCTGTATGCATACCTAATGTAGTGCATATAATAACTAACTGATTTCTAGGAATTTGTTTGCGTTACAAATTATTCTACGGACATGTGAGATAACTGGTAATATGATAATGGAGAACCGTATTCTTTTCTTATATTTCCTATATTTTTTAAAATTTGTAAAATTCGCACATATTATAATTTAAGTAAGGAATCCAAAACTACTTATTAAATGGTAATTAACATCTACCTATATACATGAAAATATACAGTAATACTTTTACTTATGATTTTCGTTAAAGAAATGTCGATCTACTACTAGAATGTCTATCTACTAGTATTTACTATGATATACTACTTTGTGTATCATGAAAATCAGTTTTACGGCTCTGATTTGTGTAATGGATTTCTATAAAGTATCTACATATGTATTTGTATGCTTTTTATACGTCAAAGAAACAATATTTAAGTTATTTTATTACTTTCTTCAATGATATTTTATAAATGCAATTTTTAAACAATATGTTATAGTTCATTCCTTGGAAGATTACGAGTGTATTTAATTATTTTATATGAATGATTTATTATCAATGAATGGCAAATATTACAGTAGAACATATTACATATAATTATTACAATTGCATAATTCATCAATCCCGGATAAAGAAACACATTATTTTGAGATGATTGATGACGAAAAATTATTTTTGCACTATGTTATTATACGAAAGTATGATTAGACACCAATTTCCTTATGTAGCACTTTATGACTCGTTTTAATTCCTTATCAACATTAGCCGTGGTTATAAGAAGATATGTAATCATACGCGATTATATATTTTTGTGTAATAGATTGTGAGAGACGTCATGTGTATAGTGTATACTTACAAATTTTTGATTACCTATCTTAATCTACCTTAATCGAAAGACACCACAAAGGGTTTCTCGCGACTCGTGGATTAATATCATGTTAGAAACAGCTTATTCTCTGAATGAATTTATCGTTTTCTGGAACGCGACACGAGGTAAATAACTCAGAATGTATCCATCTCAGATTTAGCAACCATGAGCACTGTGCATTGTTCCAACAGGTTTACCTTCGAAAGATATAAACCGCGAAGATAAATTCGCGATAGCAACGTGTCCCTAACAGGAATTTATCCATCGGTTTTCACTTGAAAGCATACTTTGCAGATGTTATGTACAGATATCGGAACCATCGAAAAGGTTTTAATTATCTCATAAAGTATTCAGATATCATACCGACTAATAGATTCCATAGATTTTCTCCTGGTAAGTAATGAACAAAGCATGATCCTGGTTTGCATGCGTATCTTATTTCAGAATATAATTTGTCGCTGCATGTAATGGTTCACGCTATTGCTGCAACTATAGTTTGGTAATTTATTGTCACGTGTGTCAAGAAAATTCATTTATAATCAAACAATCGATTATGTTGTGGTTCGTTGCCGGCAAAAAGCGCTTTCGACGTTGAAAAAACGGACGTGTCCTCGTGCGACTCGCTTTACCTCGCTTCGCCTTACCTCGCCTTACCTCGCCTCGCCCTGCCACGCGTGCAAAGTTGCAATTACTCGGCTCGTCAGTGAGTAAATGTATCCACGACTACTCGTCGAACCACGCGAACTAACACCCTTCTCCCGACAACGGCACAATGTCTGTTTAAATGCAAAACGACCACGACTTTACCACGGCTCCATCGCATCGGCTGCTAGCGGAGAGTTACGCTGATTAATGATCCTGGACACGTCGTTCCGACAACGGGGCTGTCGCTTTCCATGCCTCATGTACGACCTTGTCGAGTTTATCACTGACACCCTGTCTTCCAAGAATTATGCGAGACTGGAATTGCATCGACACTAGATTGCACTTTCTCCGTTGATAGTGAAATTGACTAAGGAATGCCATTAGATTAAAGTATGGGAAATGTCAAAGCTTGAAATTAACATATGTATATCTCACTGATTACAATAGGTACAATCTTGTTTATATTGATTATATATATTGCAGTGATAAATCCATTAATATGTATATGCTTATCTGGATCGATTTATAGTAACGGTATCTATTTGAATTTGAGCAAAGTATACAGATCACTAATAAGTTATTTATAAGAAGCATTTATTACATTTTCATAGACTCAGTAGACTATAATTTATATTATCTATTAAATGATATAGCAATAATATATTTTCCACTAATTATTTAAATATCACACTACTTGGATTAATGCTAAAAGTCTTCTTATGAATGTAGAACAACTTTCTTAATCTGACTTACATATAATTTAAACATTAAAGAACCTGTTAAATAAACAAAATAATTCTATATATAATGTGTTTAGCAGTTACGAGTACCGATTTTATTATCACATATTGATTTTTAAAATCAAATTAATCATGCGATAATATTTCACCATGCATATATATCTAGCATAACTTATAATTACATAACAAAACTCTCATAATTAATTAGCTACCTGTCATTTTCACTTCTAGGCTATTTTCCTGCAATTTGATTAGGAACTTGGAAGCACCTTGTATCTATATAACATCTATATAACAGAATTTATCTCAATGACACATACAATACAACAAAAATGACATACACGACACACACATACGATACATACTAGATACAATTTCTTGGATAGAGCTTCTTTTACGTTTAATTCTGTTGTTGATTCGATGCAAGTCAACTTATGTCCAAATAATTTTTTGACGGTTCATCGAAAGTGTGTAAAAAATCGTGGTTTTATTACACTGAATAGTGGCTACAAAATGTATTTGTAGATCATTATATTTATTATACCTTTTATATATTATTATAATTAAGTAAATCCAAGTATATTAAGTTTCGTATCATTTAGTAATACTTTCATATAACTAAAAAACTTTGATCTATGCGAATAAAATTATATAGGATTTGATTAAAAAAGGTTTCATTAGAAAACAATATGTGCAAATACATTTAGCAGTCACTATTCATACTTAATAGTAGATACGTATACTAATTGCATTAACTGAGCTACTATTTCCTCAAATTAGAATTTGTAAATAATTAATTTGTTCAACAGATATTTAATGATACAAATTTTTAACATTTTAGTTCTATTATGTTCATAAATACTTCTTAGTTATGTAATTCAAATTTGAACATTCTGTAGTTGAATTTGTATTGGTGCCGCAATACGTTTACTTATAAGTAAAGAAAGAAACTACGAAATATAAAATACTTCTTTTATATGGAATATTACATTTTTAAATGCGGTACATATATAATTTCCTTACATAACATCATAATTGCAACACATACCTTGCTACATAAGCGCACCATATTCCGACGTTATATCCATGAACATGCAATAAATCAGCCAACCTATGTCGTTCAATAAGAAATACTTCATTAAATTCTGTCTACGCTTCCATGATTACTTTATTTCGTTAATTAATGTCTTATTTAAATATGTTTTGCGTAATCGTAATGACGCTTATTAATCAAGCTACTTTTTTTAATGTCTTACGTAATGGGTTATATTGTTTACATAATTATCTGAACAAACATCTTATAATACATCTAATTGAATTGAATAGCGTTATTTTATGTGTAAATGGGTGGAATGATATCGTGCTTACTTTACATCGTTTGTAAGCTGAAATTTCAACCTTAGTAATAAATATTTATCATTAAGTATTTTACATATATAATATTATACATAATATTATTATTCACATATTTTTCCTGCCGTCATCATTTGATAAATACTTATATTTACGGTGGTGAACAGAAATGATTCATTTTCAATGTTTGAAGCTCTGAAGATACCCGCGTAGGATCGTTTGTAGCGGAGCGTCGCGCCGTCAAGTAAGGATCGATTAGCGGCAGAGCTATACGAGATCTTTTGCTGAAAGATTTATCGGATGACTCGCTTGGATTTTCCTTGTTGGCAAACAAGGCATCATTTGATCAATAATATACATTTGCTGAATAATAAGAAAAATTGACGAATACGTAAAATTAAATATCATTAAAGTATCATTAACTAAACATGTTAGATAGCTTAAAAATGAGACTGCAAAAATGTAATATTTTAGGTAAAACAGTTTTCTAAATTAATTTATAAGAGTTTATAAAAGCTTAGAAATTTTTAATACCTGAACTAAAGATAGTTTGAAATAGCATCCCTTTTAAACTATTAAATAACTTTCCACAAAACTCAAATTTTCAAAATTCAAAGATTTTCAATTATATTTTATGATGAAATATAACTTTTATCAAATATTGCCTTTAATTTGAATATATTTTTCCTTGATATTATCAAGATCATGCTGGTTTCTTAAGATGTAGATTTTATGTATTATATGTAAAAAGATGGAGATTGAAACAATAAAAATTTTAATAAAATTTAAAAAAAACATTTGAGGAAAACTACTTATTATATGGAATATTTCGTAAATATGTAATTTGAAATAATTTCCTTACGAAATAATAGTTTAACATGTTTCTTATCATTATGAATTTTTTTTCATTAAAAAAATTTATGATTCAGAGTACTATCTGTGATCATTACAAATGATAATCAATGTTAAGTTGTATAGCTACGGTATAAGAAGCGCCATAAGTAGCTGTAGAAAATTACCTTATTCTTTATTGGCCTCTAAGAAGCTGTACAAAATTATCTTATTTTACTTTCGTGTTGGGTCGTCACATTGCGTCGTTCCGTAGAAGGTGAAAAAAATGGATTCCTATCTTTCGGTCCGCTGTGTAAAAACATCCGTAGCTTCTTGTCACGAGACAAGAATCGATTGACCGCTGACTTGTACACACGCTTACGCAGACTAAGATTTATAGAACAACTGGTGGTATTCTCTCTCTGTCCTTCGCGTAATTCCGAGACTCTTTTTCCCGTAGCGGATCATTCGCCGAGTCATTTTTCACGTGAACGAACAAAGGCAATGCCACGAAGGACAGCACATGCTTCCAGGACTATCTGGCAGGATCTGTCCAAAGAGCTTGGTATTCGTTAGGAATGCTCCGTGCCGAACAAAACTTCCAATTTCGATCCTCGAACTTCTCACTAAATTGTTTGTTCGCAGTTATCCAATCATTTTATGATTTTAGGAAGGTATAAGCGATAATCATTGACCGGTCGATATGATTGTAAAAATGAATGGTTAGAAAAATACGTATTGTACGCAACAACAATGAATAAATTTAAGGCATTGGCGATTGTTGTTGTTACTAATAAATACATTATAGGATTAGGCAGATATTATTTAAATAAGATTTTATTTGGATAGAAGTTATTTTTTAAATTATATATTAGCTTCTCCGAATACGAAAATTATTTGACTATTATGTTTTACTTTTTATTTGAATAAATGTACTTTGAAATAGTTTGTCAAATAATTTTAGTTTATTTTGCCAATTGCGTTACGGATAAGTACAGATTTTCTCTCTTGTCTTCATGCACACAGGCTACAAATTGACATATATAACTATAATTATAGTTGTATATGTACGTCATTCAAAGGTAATTAAAATAAGAATAATTTTGAAATAAGATAAATAAATACTGTTATGTTGTGTGAAGGACAAATTTATCCAAAAATGATTCTAATCATTGAAGATTTTTAAATTTTGATGCAAAAAAAGTTATCTTCTCCTAATTTGTTTTGTGGAAATAATTTATGTTTATTTCAGGTTGTTATATTTCCATTTCATTTGAAATAAAATCTGTTTAAACTTGCTATAATACAATATAGTATGAAATATAGTGGTTTCAGTGATATCGTTAGTTATTTAACATATTCGACGTAAACAAATAATGTACTCGATGTTTCTGTAGGTTTATCCATATTTTTCTTTTATAATCCTAGGCTTATGTAAAGTTTTTAAATTTATTATAGGGTTCAAGGAAACAAAATATATGTATTAATTTTAAAGTGATAATTAGGATTACAGATATATAGGGTGGTTGGTAACTTATGGTACAAGCGGAAAGGGGGTGATTCTACGCGAAAAAAGAAGTCAAAAATATAGAATACAATTTCTTTTTTAATTTTTTTTTTTTTAATTTTTCCATCGAGATAACGATCTACAGTGAGATCCATTATAACGAGACGTGATAAAGTGCACACGTACCGAGCGAAAATTC
Organism: Bombus vancouverensis nearcticus; assembly: GCF_051014615.1. NCBI lineage: Eukaryota > Metazoa > Arthropoda > Insecta > Hymenoptera > Apidae > Bombus > Bombus vancouverensis. The sequence goes on along the minus strand of NC_134913.1, from coordinate 7,795,557 downwards.
AAAGTCGATTTTCTCGAAGACAAAGCCATAAACGAAAAATTTTTATTCTATATTTACGACTTCTTTTTTCGCGTAGAATCACCCCCTTTCCGCTTGTACCGCCAGTTACCAACCACCCTGTATATCGCTTATTTACTGCAACATTGTCATAACTCATCGCGATTTTATGGAAAACAACTTTGTGCATTTTGAATTGTCATAATTTTGTAAAAATATCATATTAGAGTATCAAATTGATGTAACGAGATGTCAAGCTTAATAATGTATTAAAATGTTATTATATTTTTATTCGACTTGATAAATTTATATCTACCATTAAAGATACCCCCATTCTGAGGTACAATGTTCTTGATGTTTATTCTGCGATCAAAATTTATTTAATATTATATCATTATTGTTTAAAAGATTTCAACAAGAACCATATCATATTTTGTCGATGATAATAATTCAAAAACTCCAAATTTGAAGTTATGTTATAGTCGATGATATCTAGAGTGAATCACGTGAAATATTTCGTTTCTTGTTGATTTTATCAAAAAATCTTTGAAATTAAAGTCATTGTATTTTAGGAGACTTATTATATGCGTTTTGATTTCTTCTTATAGTTTCTGAGCTACAAAGGCGACCTTGAGTTTTTTTAAATAGCACCAGATATTTTCATTAAGATTGCATTGTAGCTGCTAAAAAGACGAAATCAACGACTTCTAATAAAGTGCTCTTTAGGTGGTCTCGAATTTCAAAACGAAAGGAAACTCTTTGGAGAGTAAATGCACCATTTACGCAAGTGTCTGCTCCTATAGTGTGTGTTTGAATTTGTAGCTATTGACATCTGGACATTTTTGCGATTGGTATCAGAATGAAGTAAGTACAAATGGCTCGTTGTGTGTCAACAAGAATTTCCCTATAAACTTTTTTTAATATGCCTCGTATGCCTTCTGAAGTAGTTGATGTATGCTAATGTACAGCATCTTTCAATGTTATCTGCAGTAAAAAATCACATTAATGCCCACCGAAAGAAGCTATCTTGTAGTGTTTCCATTACTTTGAAGACAAACATCGAATGTAAATGCAATTATACCAAAAATTTTCATTTCATTTTGAAGTTCAAAGTCATCAGATATCATCTTATTAGTTAGATCGTTGAATTCACCTTTTAAGCGGTTACAACACAGTAACAAAAAAGATATGTGGTACTACTTTAAAGATTCAAGGTCATCATGATATCTTGCAAACTATAAGATATGATAAAATAAAAATGTATCCACCTAATAAATTTTCTTGAACAAAATAAATTTCATTTCAAACGTTACTTGATAAAATCAAGTACCGAGTTATTTCAGGTGATGATTTTCATTGATTAAACCTGTACCTTGTATCTTGCGATAAAGACGATTGACCTGTAATATCATATTAATAATTTTATGATATTGTTAATGATCAAATTTTTAAATATTTCCTTGAAATCATTGTTAAGGAAAATGTTATATTCTGGTAATTCACTTTCCATCATATAGAATTAATAAAGATTTTACATAACTTTAAATCAAATATTTTAATTAAAGTGGAGTCTAATGTGCAATATCTATATATCATCGTGTTTAACAAGAACGTTATTTATATATGTTAAATGATAAAGATATAAAATAATTTATTTGAAATGTATTAAATTTAAAGAAAGATAATAATCGATTGAGGAAATGATATCGAGAAAATAAAAGAAGTATCGCATTAATCCATGAACATTAAGAATAGAGGTAACAATCTAGTTCTATGTAAAAAATTGCCTTCCATTCCTCCTCGATAATTATTAACCCACAGTTATTTCCATTCATAATTCCTTCTCGGAGGAAATACAGCCACAATGTACCAATGGCAATACATAATTGTCAACAATAAATATTTAACCTATCTCGAGATTTTTATAAGCGTATAAACGAGCGGTGCAGAAATTCACGATCAGATAAGTACGTCGCTATGTGAATTCCCTTTTTCCTTTTCCCCTCGATCGATCTCGCACAATTTTACCGCGGCAAAGATTTGTTGAACTTCGAGTGAAGGCTGTTTGGTCGCTTTACGACTTCCCGGATTTCGACTGCCCTCAGCCTGCAAAAGGATCCTTCCAGAAAAATTTCGGTTATACCCATCGTACAGGGGAATCTGTACGGCTTTTTTGACAGCGTTATCTGAATTGTCACGGTTTCGGGGCCTTTGACGGGCTTACCGAAAAATGTCAGATATTTCAGATAATTTTCAGATAACATTTAATTACAGGTACTGAAATTAAAGAAAGACATTGCCTACTCTGGTGGCACATGAATCTTCTTGTCTTTTCCTGTTCAAAGAATGTTGATTTATCGAGTTTTACCTTTGAGAGTCGTTTTAAGAATCGTAAGATATCGTTTGCAATAAATTATAAGCAAAATGTATCTTGGTTATAAGTAGCTGGAATTTATATAAAAATAGGAAATAAAATTCTATTTTTTAAATTCTCCAAAGCATTAAAAATGTTAACTTAATTAGTAGGTTTTAATTCTTAGAAAAATAATTTATTACGGATGGTAGTAGAACAATTTCTTATTTCCTAATGTCAAAAATTGATTTGTAGTTTTAAACCATGATATTATTTGACTTCATATACATTTAATACCAATGTTAGGATTTCTTATAGCAGGTAATATTGAAAATTAAAAGAAAATCGCAGAAAAAAAGCTCTTTCTAATTGATAGTAAATAGTGAAAAGTATCTATATTGGAAAATAATTAATCAAAGTAATACTTCATTTTATTATTGTGAATCATTTAGTTGTATTGTGCCTTTAATCTAAGATAAATGAATACATAAAATGTACAATTTATATCATAAAAATATTATGTGGAATACATTATCTAATAAATTGAAATATTAGGAATTGCTGATAACTTACTAATACCTCAATCTATTAATAATATTGTTCATATATTAATAATATAATTTTGTGCATAATACTTCTCATTTTTGTAATATCTCTAATCAAAACAGTTTAAATTGATATACAGAGTCTTTCACATAACGTGGTCAATCGACCAGGACATAATTCTCTGTGAGAAAATAAGTCGAAAATGTGCAATAGAATCTTTTGTGCGAAGCTTCGCTTTCAAAAAAATCGCCTTTGAAAATGTACCAAGTATATTTGAACATGGCTAATTCCAGACTAGATAGAGGTAAATAAGAGGTAGGAGGATATTCTACACGTGAAAATATGTCAAAAATGTAGAATAAAATTTTGTCATCAACTGCATTGTTTCCGAGAAAAATAAATTTGAATTTATTCGGTTATCATACGCGTGTATTAACTTCCTTTTCTTGAAAATGGAGCCTGAAATGGAAAAATTTTATTGTATATTTTTGACATATTTTTGCATGTAGAATAACCTACCACTGAATGTTTACCCATACTCAGTCGTTAATTAGCCAAATTCAAGTATCTGTATATGAGAATTTTTCAACCCCGATTTTCACGGACATGAAACCTCGAACAAAAATATCTTATTCTACAATTTCGATTTATTTTTACATAGTGAATTACCTCGTAATTGATTTGACCATGTTATTGGGATTACCTTCTATATATTACTCATCCATAAGCGGTACTCTCTATACAAACGTAAATGTCATGGAATCTGTATAAGTATATACGTGATTCATAGATAGAGTGTGAGTAATTATCACAACCATAACAAAATAGATATACATATTCATTTACAAATACATTTACAAATATATTCATAAGTGTTTAATAAAAGTCACAAACAATAAAATTATTTTCATTTTGATAAACGACGATGTCTGCCCTATAAGGTTGAACAGGTATGAGATGTCAAGGTCCCATGAACAAGGACGCCCATACAACAAACAACGCTTTGCTTCGCCGATGACCTGCGACCTCTCCTTGCCAATCTTTATACCAGGGATAATAAAACGTTTAAATAACTCTTTTCTTCGTTAATACTTTTCTTATAGCTTGACCAATATGCGTGGTTGACGATGAGTATTATTAATGATAAGGTATACTATGCAGGGAAGAGCAACGTTGGTTACAAGTTTACAAAAAATATTCAAAACTTTAAATTAAATGCAGTTTGCTATAATATATTGAATATATGCAACTTTAATGATTGAATTGTACAGAGTAAAGGTATATGTATTAGGATTAATAAATTGCAAGTGCTACGTGTAAGTAGATATAACTTTATTCAAAGATCGTTATATTGTTCCAGAGAAGCTATGCAGTAACGTTACATATAATTTAGTACTAAAAACTGATACGTGAGATTTGTTGCTCTTTTATGTATCAAATTCTTTCATAAAGACTTTTAGTAATATGATATAAAGTAAGTTCTATACAAAATTAAATTTATTTTTCATTTCAAAAAATCATTCAGTTTATCAGTCTTATTCTGTAAAACGAAATAAGAGGTTGTATAAAATTAGTTAAAAAAACATTCCAAAAAGAAAATACTTTTTATGATTAGAATCAGATAGTTTAAGATGTCGAAATTATACCTATTAGAAATTTATTCACTTTTAAATTTAATTCGTTATTTATAGATAAAATATAGATTTATTAGTAACTAATATTTTATGAAATTGCATTTGAAATTAGTTTTTCATATAATGTTGCAACCATTTACAATGCTTACATAAAATATTCTTTAAAAATTGTTTTTAATTTACAACTAATACAACTTTAATATTTATATTATTTGTCTTTCTTTTTATATATGGAATTTCATAGAAATGCCTTTTTTAATCGTAAATCGCAGCAGTGAAATGTGTCTTGCAATTTCTAAATCAACTATAAAAGAAAGTAACGAATTCGGCCAATATATTAACCTTATTTGTGTAATTCTTAGATGATTGTAAACTGCACAGTTTTTTAATGTATACATATACCCACATATGCATATGTAGCTTAAAGTAGATTAAACGAAAAACATTTTTATAAATACTTTCATTTCTAGCAACATACGTAAAGAAATATTTATAATTCTAAACTATCTAGAAACTGCGAACGATCAATTTATTGATTTTGAACAACGTATATGGTATTGATAGTCAATGCAAAGTAGAAAATTGCTCCAAATAATTTCATATCGGTAGTAAATCACGTTTTATTACTTACTTCTTATTATAAATATGCAAATAGAGTGCTATTAAAATGAAGTTCTAAAACAAAAGTACACCTTTTTAATCTGGTCAAGGATGACGAAGTGGTAGCGGCGACGCAAAAGTTGTCGTTTTTTCGTTCGACCCCATCTTTGGTAATCGACTCATTATCTGGCAGGGGATAATTACGATCGGTCGAGGTGTAATTAACAAGGTACCGGCGCTAAGAACCTTAGGGAGATGCACTATACCGGCGTTATCTTAAAAATCTTCTTGTCTTCTCTTCCTCTTTTCGTTCCTTTCCTACTTTCGTTGCTCCCTTTCACTTATCTCGATTCGCACTTATTCTTCCCTCTCTTCTTCTCGACCCTAGTCCCTTTTTGGCGCGGCTCTCTTTCTTCGGGGTTCTTTTCGGGTTTGTTCTTCGTTATTACTCACCGAGATTATCGATGTTTTTAGCACCTCCGAACCGCAAAGATTTTCTTTCTTTTTATTCTGATATTTTACGACATAGCTTCCTTATCTCACGCTATTGAAATACAAAAGAAAAAAAACGATGACGCGTTTGTTTCGAGTAACCGTATATGTCGACTGCGTTTTAGTCTCGAAATTATTATTTCATTGCTCGTTAAGAAAACTTTGGGTTTGTACTTTTATGGAATTAGCATTTTATTGAATAATATTTGTATGACTTTTATCGGTAATCTTTGGTAACTTATAAACTAGCTTTATAATAGCTTTGTTGAAAACTTTTCTTTCCGTTACGAGGTGAATTCTTTACAGTTTCTAGAATATTCTGTTACTTTCTGTTAAAGACAATAGTAAATGGTAATCGAATTTCATATAAGTGCTATAACATATATACTATATACACCTATATGCTATAATATAGTACATACATATATGACATTTGTTGAACACTTCAGCTAAAAATTAATATTTAAATGTTTTGTATAATGCTTGTATTTATTGTTTATTTTCGCGATATAAAACGATTTTTTAATGTATTTAGATTTTGTAAAATATTACGTATATTATTTATTATATGTCTATATATCTCTCGTTTACTACAATGTTTAACACTTTTTTTAAGGCAGTTCCTTCTCGTTTACAACTTTTAAGAAAACATGTACAGAAAATAATAAGCACCTTTCGTCATTTCTGTCTCTATTTAATATTAGAAATAGTTTATGGTTTTTCAACGTGTTTTCATAATAATTATATGTACAAAGACAAAAGTAATTTATATTTAGAAAGTACAATTATACGAGTGAATTTTTTTTCAATATGACAATACTCACGACCTCAAACCCAGAGAAAGATAATGTTAATGTCACGTATATTAATTTTCATTTCTATAAATTTATATAAGGTAAAAATTTGAATGCAAAGAGGTGATTATCTCTTTATCATACAATACAAAGTTATTTTTTAATTTCACACGATCAGTTATTCACTTTTTCATCATACATCTCTTATTCTATTATTTATTTTATATATGATATATGTATTATCAAATATTTAATTTTCAGCAATTTCAATTATCTATAAAATAACTGAAAATTTACTTTGTCATTAGACATTTCATACATCTACTAGAATAAGTTTCAATACTTACAACTGCGAACAAAACTTGTATGAAAAGATACAAGCCAATAATTTATTACTAAGATAAGAAAAAGACGTTGCAGTAAGTATAGCGGTGCAAGAAATCCGGTTGGAAACAAAACGGCAGATGGATCGTGTTCGAAATTTACTGAGAAAAAGGGATTTCAAGGTTGGGGAAAGCGACGCCATGTATAGTAATACCGATAGATATTCGAATTAAAACTGATAGCAAATAATTTCATATTTCATTTCTATTGAATTTTATTTTGTTTTATTCAGTATTTGTAAGATTCATAGTCTTAAATATACCTACTTGTACTAAATACTTAATAAATATCTTACGATATAATTTCTATATATATTCACAGATTTGTTAAAAGTTTTATCTAATAATAAAACAGAGCTAATAATATTTTTAAATGTTTCGTATAATACACATACTATATTTATAAAATGTATTTACAAGTATTCAAATATTTTCATAAGCCACTGAAATTTGCTCAAGCAAAAATTACACTTCTTAATATTCACATCCTTCTTCTTCGTAGATCATTATTCGCTAGATGAGCAAACGCAATTGCAGGTAAGAATTTCGCGATGCGGATGTAAGCTTTGCACAAATTTAATGCAACTCTGATCGAAAACTGCATCAAAAGCAAAAGCATTCCACACATCGTTTTGCATCTCCGGATTTTTCATAAACTTTAATTGGCTGAGATACAGCGAGACGCGTGCCAACGTTTCTTTTTCATTTTTATTAGCTTCTTATTTTCGATGCAGGATACATGTCGACACTTTGAAGATGCGGGCCTCCGAGGGTACCAATTACGATCGGCAGCTGCCGCGTTGAAACGTTACGTTTGCGAATACACTTTGATTTGAATGTACGAAAAGTATAGGCGGATAAATGTTTACCTACGATTTTATAACTATGGGTCACTAAAAATTTAGATACAAGTATATACTTTCGATCATATCGACTAAGATAATAATTATTTCGTCCTAAAGAGGAAATATGTATCTAATTCCCATTCTAAAATTATTAACATTCCATTCGTATGATGAAAATTTCGAGATACAAACTTTTATGTCATATGTTTAACTACTTGTTTATTATTTTAGTATCTTGGTATTATGTAAAATAAAACATTTTTAATCTTGATGAAAGTTTCACATTAATAATAAATACCTACGATATTTAATCAAAGCTAAATAAAGTAGCCTGTTAGTCAAGTTAGTTCTAATTCGTATAATTTTGCCATTTTGTTTCTTTGAACATTAAAATCTATAAGCAAATATGCAGTACCTATATCTATCCAATAATATATCTTTAATTTCGATAAATTATAGAATAACATATTTACCTTATGTGCTATATCTTTTATCCAGAATATAATACAAATAAGAGTACAAAATTCAGTATATTCGGAACATTTTACTCATCTGAAATATAAAAAAAAATTCTATACATATAGGTTCAGAAATACTTTACTTTCGGGATATAAACACTTGTTATTTACTTAAAGAAAGTGCTGTAAAAAATTTCCTTTTGCAGCTAAGCATGTATATTCATTGTAATTTCTGTAATGTACATATTCGTTCCAATACCAAATCAACTTGTCCGGTCATATACACTACAAATCCGTTCTGTAAATATCATAACTGTAACTAATCAAAAGACGTTTTTGTGAAGATTCATTGTAAGTTAAAACTGTTTATATATCGAAAAATATTTTGTTATCATAAAAACGATATAAATCAATAAAAGTATGATATAAGTAAAGTAAAATGAATGACAATATAGTATATACAATAAAATATCATAAATTAAATTTCCATTTTCCTTAAACAATGATTTAGTCATTAGAAATGAGGAATGTATAAGTATTAGCTTAAAAAGTTATTAAAACTACATTGATCTTAGATCTAAAAAAATCCACGAAGAAATACTACACGGAATGTAATTTTCTCGTTAATTCATTCAATTTTGATATACTTTGTGGGTCAAAATATAATTGTCAGTTTAATTTGTTGGATCATTACTGTCGAGGAAGCGTCACGTATTTCGTTGCATTTTATGGTTCGTAAACGCTTTCCGGAAGGTTGACATATTAGCTGCGCGCATTTTCACCGAGAAGTAACACAGGCGCGTGCTCAATCGTGGTCGAGCACGCACGCGCGAAAGAAATATCGTGCATCAGAATTCATCTTTGCCCGATGCACCTGCACCTGTCTTTGGCTCAAGAGCTCGTTTACTGTCGCACGTTACGTCAGAGCCTCTCCTCGAATGAACTCCAAAGACATGCGATCTGCCAGGAAAAATAGTGTATCCTATAATTCTACACGATCTAATTTTCGTTTTCCGTAGCAACTAGTTCCGATTCTTCGCGTTTTATCAATGAAACGTTTGTTACGAAGAATACATTGGCAGACTAAAAATAAATCTGACGATGAATCGTATAAATATTCAAAGTTACGATAAGCTCACGTAGATAAATCTAAAGGCGTCTCATGTTCAGAATAAAACGTATTTCAATTTCACTGAGATTCTAAGAAAATCATTCGTTGAAACGGTACTAGAATTTTAACGCTAATTGAAGCTATTAAACTCGTCAATATGACGAATTACAGATTTCTTGTTTTTGTTATTACTTGTTATACGCAGCTGCTTCTGCCAATGTTTATGTTGACTTTTGTTGAAATAGAAATATGATTGTATATACTGCCCTTGTTATACGACATTAATTATAATCGCGTATGTGTATTATACTTATTATAGTATATTACAGGCTGGCTGGTAATTTCAATGTTAGATAAATTTTTATAATAAAATTAGATGAAACTATTAGTTTAATTGGTTATAAGAAAATTATAATATATAAAGAAATTACTTGTACAATAATTTCTTAGTATTATAAATACTAAAATAAAATGGTGATATTATATTATAATAGTAGCATACATTGAAAATAATTTGAACTCATAAGTTTACCACTTCGAAAAATGTAATATCCAAGGTGCTCAACTTGTTTACCGAACATGTAGTAATCTACGTATATACATACACTGGGAACTTGTTCTCATTACCACAACGGATTGAATTTGTTTCCAACATAGAAATGTTCATTAATTGTCAAGTCGAACATTGGAGACGAAGGTGGCGCGATTACGAAGAACTGTATTCCTTTTCCATTCTCCAGAACTTTATCAGAAGCTCGCTATCGTCAAATTGATTTCAATCTGTGAATTTCGCTGGTAACCCCCACTTTGCAGCCGAAGAAGTTAGGCAAGGTGTCGACGGTGGCCGTAGGACCGTTGGGAGTTGGGAGTCTGCCAAGGTGCAGGTGACGAGTCCGGTGGTCCTCGTGGACACACGACTCCACGAAAGTATGCGTGCATACGTGTCACCGCGCCCGTGAACAAGGACGAGGAAAGACGGGTGGCGCTCGTGCGACGAGGAGGAAAGCCATAGGGTGGACAAAGTAGGGGGAAAAAGAGGCATTGGTGAAAAGAAGAAGAGTGGAAAGGTGAAGAGCGGGGTGAAGAAAAGAGAAGGAGAAAGAGAGAATGAGAGAAGGCGACGTCGCGGACCTGTAAAATCGTATCCGAAGAGTCGAGCAGCGGAGGGCGCGTGGCAGCGCGCAGCTGCAGCTGCCGTTTCGTTCTCCGCGTTTGTGCGTACGAGAGGACCGCAGCACCGTCCGTATCGTCTCGCTCGTAGAGAAGGCTACCTCTTCGTCTCTCTTGTCTCTTGTCCTCTTTTGATACGCGTGCGCCTGTCTACGGTGCGCCATCACCCGTCCTCTGATACTGTGGCGCGCGCCAACACTCATTAACGCAAAACTCCGTCATCGTACTTTCCCGCGTTTCGAGGCGCCGCGGCTGTTTCAGCACAGTTTCTCCGTCTCCACCGTAACCATCACCTTGCCACCACCGACAATGTCTTGCCGATAGATTTTTTCACTACGTAGCGGACAATGTTCGTTCAACGAATCGCTGTTATCGTTGAATGCGATAGTCACTTTTAAATTAGCCATGCTAATTTCTTCTTTTGTAATGAACCATTTAGCGACTGGTTATACTGGGAGCAAGAATGTGTCAGGGAAATTATCGAGCTATAAATTATCCAGTTGCATTACTGAATCTGGAAACGATTAACGATATAATTTCTGAAGGTCGTTTCATGCTTCGTTGAACAGCTAGGATACATTTATTCTGCAGAAAGCTCGCAGTGCGCTATTACTTGTATAAAAGAATTTTATTAAATAGTTTGTTTGAAATGTTTAGGAGATTGTTTTGTTGAAACAAATGTATTATAAAATTAAAGTATTCGATATTTTATAAATTATATATAATTCATCTGCCTTGCACTTTTCCTAAGGATTTGCATGTTCTAACATAATTCGTATGTTTACTATCTAATATGTGCTATAAATTAAAATTGTTTGTTACATATTTTTCATTTTTGTAATCTTGATTCTTATTTTCTTCATCGTGTAATACTTTTACATTATTATGCGTATATAATATATCATTTATGTGTTATACGGTTTCGCAACAATATATCTACCGAAACAATACGTTATTGTATGATACTGTCAAGTAAATTATCAATTTCTGCGAACTTTCAAAACCAAATCAAGTTATTTACAGTGATGTGTAGTATACATATGTGCAGTATACTCTTCACTCTTATATTTCATATTCATGTTTCATGGTATATATTTGTATCATTTCAGAATTGATATTTTCTTATGTTAATAGATAAAATTTATTACCTTCAAAATTAGTTAAGAAGTTATTGCAGTAAGAATTTTTTATAATATGTGTACTTTATTTTATTCTAATCTGTTCTTTTTTATACTATTCTTTCTATTATATTATTTGTTTAAATTTTACATATAGAAGCTTTTACTCTATTAATACTAAAGAGACACAGTAATGTTTCTCAGTAGATCTGTAAAATATTATCTATCAGTATTTATTAAAACATTTCAAATGTCTGATGCTTTTCAACTATTCATTCATGTGTAAGTATATCGTTGAGGAATACTTTCTTTCTGATTTTCCTTTACTGCCACTTCATATTCAATTTATGTAGGCAGAGGTCCGTAAATTGGTATTCTTCGAGTTTATACCATATAATTTTGTACAGTTTCCCTCGTAAATTTGTACTCACATAATGGTTTACACAAGTCATCGATAACGACTTTTCGTGAACCATTCCATTTGTCTGATGTTTTAAAAATTATTTTGTGCCCCAAAATTTTTTATGAAATTTAATAATGAATCATTTGCGTTTTTATCTTTATTTCATAATGACATTCTCGAGCATACAAATTTTTTTATAAATTCTTCGTTCTATTATATGCAAGATACGGTTAGATTATAATTTTTCGTATCATATATTAGTTGTGTGATTAATGTTACATACTAAATTAAATCAATCCTTACTTTGTAGTCAACATTTTAAGGTTCCTACATTTTCCTGTAGTATTTGGTTGCCTTTTCACGAATATTTGATTTCTATACGCATACTCTGTGAACATTTGTACCTATATATTAACGTAACAAAGATATATCAATGACGATATGCTTTATGCTAAAATTTATTTCATAATAATCAGTTATTAATTGAATAGATAGAATATACATCGATTTACTCAAACATAACGAAATTTATAGAATATATTAAGCAAAAGTATTTTCTAGTTAAATTACTCTAATGTACCTCACCTAACAGTAAGAAACAGAACAGGTATTTTCCTTTTTGGCTCTTAATAAATTTTGAAAATGAAGCTTTTAAAATTCCAGTACTATCATATATTAATATATTATGATCTTTTAATAATTGATATTTTACTTTCATGAGACATTTGAAATATTTATTTATTTATAGTATTAAAATGTAAGATGCCATATTGAGATATCAAAGATCTTCTCTGCCTTTGAGACGGAAAAGTTATACAAAAAAAGGTTTAATCGTGTATATGTATTGTTAGCTTCCATAAGTGTAAGTATATCTCTTTATACCTTTTTATAGTTATATAGTTTTTGTGTTATAAATTTGTAATTACTGGCAATTAACTAACAACGCGTCTTTCTTAATTTTACTTCCTTGGTTTCTCTCTATTAGTCGAACAATATTTTTCGATGGATGTACGTACAAACTTTCAACAGCCAGTACCATGTAATATTGCGTCATAAAGGGATGAATCATTTTGAATATCGCACAAAATTATGCACTGGTTCTCGTTAATGCAGATTAAAGTTATATGCCGGCAAAAGGTTGTGGCTTACATGTGGCGGTGAAATAAATCATGGTATTCTATCGTTCTACCCCACGTTTCAAGGCGGTGTTTTGCCGGGAGCGACGGACCGCCATTCTCTGCAACCGTTTTTCATAACGGTGGCTTAATTAACACGAGCCATCTGACGTCTGATGTGTTTTGTAATATCCTGCAAAATTTGGTAATAACGATACACTCCAGGTGATGCTTTCAATGTTTTGTTATTCCACTTTGAAATCTCCGCTGGCGTACTTTTCGATGGACATTTTGTTAACACAAGAGATTTTCCGTCAGATACGATAAAACTGCCATGTTCGGTTTGATATAATAAAAATGATGAAAATGAGAAATATAGAAATTTACGAAAGGAGATAATAAGTTGTAATGAAAATAATGAAATAGGCATCTACCTGTATGATTAAATTTTTAAATTCATTGTATGTATATATATATATATATATATACACAGTTTTTAGTTAGTGAAGTTTGTTATAGTAAACAAGAAATTACAGAATGTTTATATATTATATACATACAGTTTTAAATAAATTGAATTAAAAATTGTTTCAATTTGTTTAAATTTGTCTTATGTCGGATAATAATTATATGTTTACAATATAGATATATAATGTAGTTATGAGTCTTACAATACTTAGATATGTACAAGTAACTTCATGTAGATACACAATTTTAATATCATTAATATTATATGTAATATTTAAAAAATGATATATAGGTATAATTTTAGTTCTTGGATAAGATTGTATAAAATATCCAGCGTAAGATACTTGTTGCAAACTCATATTTATATTTATTATGTATGTATCTAGTAATGTGCAAAAATAATGTACCTTTTAATGTAATTGCTAACAAGATTTATCGTTAATACGAAAAATTTGATTAGTACTAGATTTGATTAGTACCTGTATCATGAAAATCCTCCACGCTTTTGTTGAAACGTCAAGTGAAGGCATTAAGATCTATATTTTACAACTTCGAAGTCAATATCATTGGAATGCCGCCAAAAATTACTTCTTTTTAGTAACTGTCATAGGTCATTGTAAAAGTCGGTTTTCATGTAGCCGACAAATAAACTCTTTCCTTTACAGCTACGATTTTGTTTTTACATTTGCGATGAAACAAGCAATTGCGAATGGTCACAGGATTTCGTGATGTCCTGCCGTGCCCAGACACCATCCAATTTGGGCACTAAGAATGGGTTAGAGCTTTGGCTAATTGAATTAATGAGAGTTTATGACACGATCCGCTTCACATAATTATCGCTTTCGGATTCCGTTGCCATAATTATCTGTGCTGTAGGATACTGGCTTAACAATTTCGTTCTCACCTCGCTTTTCTTTATTGTTATGATATTACACGCATCAAAGATATGCCACTTGTGAAACTACATACTTATAGCTATACAACAAATTGTTATTTAGAAATTACATTGCATTAGGATTTTCGTAGATTCGGGAAGATATTAGAAAGTAATAGTAAATATAGGTAAAAGTATATAGAATTCATTTTTCTCGAATTACAATTATTTAATATTTTCCTAAATTCAATAGCTTGTTCTTCCATGTTAAATCTAGAAAAGTGTATTTAACATTTAAAATATTTTACATACTAATTTTTTTTGTTATTACATTATATACATGCACGATAGCCATATCATAGTTAAAATGTTGCCAAACTGCTAAATTGAAGTTATGGTGAAGTTCCAGAAATATTTCATAAATAAAACAGTGTATGTAGTAGCACGAATGTATTGCAAATATATTTCATGCTTCACTATGACACAAAAGCATTCCTATGCTATTTCTCCTGAACTAATATTAAAATAGAATTATTAACGAACTGAACGTTTCCACTTATTTATGAATTAGAAACTTTTAGAATGATCCCAATATTAGAAACTGGTCAGAAATTTGAAATGTTAGATCGACATATTTAATTGTCTAGGATGGGACCGAAGTTATCAAATTAAGACATAACTCAAAAGACATATCATTTGTCAACAAATGGAACATATATTTGCGAGACCACCATATTAGTATTTCAAGAGTAATCGTATAAAAATAAGTATTATCTGTTCTTGCTTTCGAGGTAATCAATCTTTCGTTCATGCAAAATATTCTATAAACTGGTTTGATGCAGGTGAATCGGTGCTACAAGAACAGTCTCAATTTATATTCGTTTTATTTGCCGTTTAATAACCATTTCTTGACACGGTAATTCATTTGTCCTCAATTAAAGCGAATAACTCGTCGTTATTCTTCGATAGGGATTTCTCTAATAAAATATCTGTACGGTCTACGCGAATGTAACATTACAGTGATTGATGTTTATCGATCGTGTTGATTTTAAACAGTACTTCATAGTTCTTATAATTTAAAATATTGTTGTATGATTAAGATGCATGCTTAACATGTTTGTCAGCGTTTTTTGCGAGAATCTTAATGGATATAAGTTACTAGACTAGCAGGAAGAAGCTATGGAGTGCAGTGAAGATCAAGATCCTGTATTTCTGCATTATACTACGACAGAGGCTACCTTGAATTTCAAGGACATCTCCCACCATAGATTTCGCAGCTGTGATATCAAGTACATATTTAATACCTTATTAAACAGTTCTTTTTCTTCTCTATTCTATCTTCTTTTTATTCTATGTTCTTTTTATTCTCTATTCATATCGTGACAAAATAATGTAAGATGTATCTCGTCACTTCGTAGTACGAGCGGAAGATTAAGTCGATTTAAAATTTATTTACAAGCGGTTCTGCAAGAAATTTCGCATCGACACTGTTTTAATCCTTGATTTATGCTCGTACGTACGTAGTTCGTACACGTCGTGTTACATTTGTGTATTTTGACGTAGCCACGTATTTTAAGGTAAGAGATGTGGAATGTTGTAGATATACATACTTATATGCGTAATTAATAAGAATCGCTCTTATTTATATGTTTGTACAAATTATAAAACATGATCGAACTGACTCTGATACACGTATTTTAATATTCTCGAAAATCCAAAATCTCTATACGTTACCTGTCTACGTATATACTTAAAAACATTCTGTGTTATGCAAACTTCGTTATGTTGATAATCAATTTACATAAAATTTCAAATTATGAAATAATGGTTACAAAAGTATAAGAAATATTTTCCTTATGGATTCTTTTCACATAATACTAGAGAAGTGGCAGGAATATGAATACCTAATGGATTTAAAAAAATTATTGAGATCTTTTAAATTACTTTTAGATACGTCCTTCCCATTTTTACCAATATTTCGGTAGTATCAAAGGCGTGAAGATACTATATAAATAGCAACGGTACATTAAAGGGAGGTGATAGAATTATGGCTATGATATAAAGATATTATATATATTTTGAATGTAATTTTAAGGAATAGAAACTACTAAAATTTTTATTTATGCTCAGAAATTATTTTTATATTCGATATGATACTAAGCAATCCTTATGATTCAATTAATTGTGTACTCTCAAATATTCATAGTAATTATATATTTTAAGAAACTGTGCTAACAAAACACTAAACTTCTCACATCTTTGAGAATATCGCGAAATACTTATCAACAAAGTGAGAAATCTCGCGGCTGTTGTAGCTACGGGCGCAGGAAAGAGATTTCAATGAGCGGAAAGGAAAGAACGTCAGAAGACAAAGCATCGTAGTGAAATCGTAATCTACAGAGAAACCGTAGAAATTAAGTTAAAAGGACTTCCAGAAATGGATGGGGGCGAGTGGCGTCGCTCATATCCGGCTGATTGTAGCGTCGGCGGAGCAAACGTTTTTCTGCAGTATTGTTCGCCATGACGCGGCAGCGATCATTTATCAATGCGAATAATAACGGGAAGATTTTATGTGCACGCTCACAAGGCATACGTACATACACAGGTACTTACACATTTGCGTATAGTTATAATAAAAGCCGATTCCAAGCACAGGAATAGCGATTCCGGAGGCGGTTCAATGCTTGAATGCATGGAATTGAAAATAATGCCAGAGTGGGCGTGTATTGTGCTCGGTGCCTGAGCTTTTTGTCGGTAGCTCTCCCCGATTTTGACGTGGCCAGCCACTTCACGTCCTTTTCGTCGCGGAACGTTTCATAGCCCACCGCCCCGGAACGAGACGCTGAAACCAGATGAAGCAAATGCTGCAAGAGAAGCAGGGTCTCGAGATATGTGGAAACGTCAGAGATGCTTCCGTTGTAAAAACGGAAATAAAAGAGCAGATATACATTTTTATAGGTGTTTTACGATTTTATAAATGTTTTATAGATGTTTTTCTTATATTATATATTTTACATTACAGTAAACAATTATTAACAAACTTTTAAATACTCAAGCAATATTAATCACAATAATATAACTATAGCAACGTATTTATGTTGTAATGCTCGTTATTGTAAATACAAATACATACATTTCTATGTAGAAATATTTTTAGTATTTCGGCATAAATGTTTTAATATTTATAGATATAGTACTGTGAAATTTTCACTAGAATTTGAGGCTTAGGTTGTAATTTTAGTTACAAAAGAAGTAAAATTTACATTAATACGATAAGCAATGTAATCTTTGTAATATGAGTGATAAGTGTAAAACTTTATACTATATTTTTATAAGACTGACTATTTATACAAAACGCATCGCTAAATACGCTTTAAAAGGTCTGAGACATACAAGTTAATAAGAAAGCGTTGATTGGGTTTGAAATTAAACATAATTTTCTATTTGATAAAATCTTGCATACTGATTGTTATTAATATAGATGAAATATTTGGCTTTACGATGCACTCGTAATATGTACTCGTTAATTAAGATTTGTATCTATAGGTACTTACAATACATTCAAGAATACTCAAATAGCATTTGAATCATTATCGGTATATTAAATTTCGAGAGACACCAATTTACGCAAGGTTATAACAATTTATGATCAATATAATTCTACGTAATTTAATTCTTGTAATTGTAAGTATAAATAATACTTCTGTCAATTTATATGTTATATATAACATAATCCAAATATAATCCATCTAATATCCAGTCATATCTTTTGTATTGAACTTGTATTCGATATATTGTTTAAATTTTGAGATAACTTAAATAAATACGAAAGATGTTATATATTTTCACAATTCCGTCCTTTAACTACCTTTCTTGAATCATAAAGCTCAAAAATATATGCAGTAGCTACAAAACATATTTATACATAAACTTGTTTTTCAATGATGCGTCCTATTTCATCAGGATCCACATTTCATTTTCAAAATAATCAATTTTTGTAGTCATATAAAAGTTGATACACTTGCGGACTTAATCAATAAGTATATAATTGTTATAATAGATACTCGCTATAGTCTATGGTATAAATACTTTTTGTCATTACTATATAATACGCAGAATACACTGAAGCGTTGTTGTGATGGAAGACGATTTTTCTGATATTGGAAATTTTACAAAATAAAAAGAATTTTTAATTATTGTAGGTAGTAGAATACTACATAAGAGTGTGAAAATAAAAGAATATTTACTGACAAATTACTTAATAGTACATTATACTAATACTACATAGAAAATGCAGATACTTTCGTTTAATCCAAAATATTCGTGGTCTGCAGTAGTATTCTCTATAACGCGGCAGATATCACGGTGCAAAAACTAAAATAAATTCTGTTTCAAAGTAACTCAGTCAGTTAAACATAAAAGTAAGTGACACGCAATACGTAAAATCCTTCTTATCGTACAAAAATTATTGCATAATTATGACTTTCGAGTCAATTCAGAAGCATATACGTTTGTATGTCATATATGAGTCAAGCCTACAATAAAGCCTATGGAGCAAGGGCAGAAAATCAATTATAAATACTGCTTTTATCTGTTTATGGCAATAATACGTTTTTACACCTCCAAAATTTACTGGCGCGTATATGTATGTATATAGAATCTTTTTAAGCAATTCTCTGATCGCGACGTCGGCAAAGGTACCCGGTATCAGAGTGATCCCTATGCAACTAATAGGAAGTGGCTGGAAGTAGGAAGAGAGTGTTGTAGAGTGCAGCATAAGAACATAGAGCGTCGGTAAATACGAAGAAACATCGTGCAAGAGGAAGAGGAAGAGTAGAGGGGATAGTTGGCGCGTGGCTCGATTCCTCTCTCCCACTCGGTTGAGCCTTCGACGATCTGAAACTCGCGCGCCCGTCTAGAGAGTGAGGCAGATGCCTGGGTACTTCTTTTGGGTCTGGCTCTTACCGAGGCGGCATTAAAGGTATATACGAGAGAAGCCGACACCAGCGAGAAAGGCTGTAAGAGGCAAGCACCTGCCGTAAGCGCATGGTGTCGGGTCACTCGGCTGCTCGAACACGATCGTCCATAGCGCCTAACCTGACTGGTTGGCTTTGGTTGCCTTCTTCGATGGCTTGACTGCTTGACTGGACTGACTGCCCCTATGCCCACATCTACTCACTACGAAAAACCATCGGCCAAGAAAGAGAAGACTCACGCGTACCTGTCGCATAAAGTAGCCGCATCATTAACTAGTCTCCCCCCGTGTATCGTCTCGCCGGCTTCCTTGAAACCGTCGATAACGGCCGAAAGAAAGATCCGCGGACCCGAAACAGATTCGAAGGTTACCAATGTATGTCGTTATTTTAATTTTGTCTTTCACTTTTCATCTTAACCGAGAATGACAGCAAACTGGAGTAAATTGTCGTCTCGGTTGAAATATTACCGGGCGTCATTTTTCGATTTGTCGTAATTTCAGATACGTATGTATAATGGATGCTCGTATATATATTGCGCATGTATGCTGTTGAAATTAATAATCTCAATGAGCTCTCGTGTATAATTTGTAATATTAACATTTCGAATGATAACGATAAGAAAGTAATATATATATCAATTGTATTTTTAATACTCTCCGATGTTACAATTACATTGGATGATTAATGAATAACTAAATAACTGGAAACTAAACTTGTAGTTTAGATTATTTCATAACCGTTAGGATGTTCTATACTATTTCATTATTACACATATATATTACATTAATTACATTATTAAGTATTTACATTAGTAATTACATTATTACATATATATATATATATATATATATATATATATTATATTTAACGTATTAAATGAAATACCAGCAAACGTGTATATATAGCGAAAATAAAAATATGCGTGGATATATAATAATATCATCGAGTAAAATATAAGTGAAATCACATATATTTTACGTATAAAATTAGTGTAATCTAGAAAATAAGAGAACAACTTTTCCTAAAGTATGTATGTAGTATAACTTTTCTTCAATATGTACAATAACAATTAAATTTAAACTTCACATATACATATTATGTATACAGTATACTACAATATATTGAATGTAAAAGAAAATTGTTGAATGTTAAAAATATTTTTACAAAATTTTCTATATTTCAGAAACTCTAAGAATCGAAAAAGGATAAATACTCGATAGTACGATAGTAACGTCTTATGTTCTGTTAGACACTGCTCAAGTTTTAGCAGACTGTTCCATTGTTTCTCCTGTAAAGAATTTGATGCAAAGTAGGGAAGGCTGAAGCACGTGCCAGTTCTTCGTTAGCTTCGCTTGTTCGTCGTCATTTCAAACTCGGATGATAGGCCACAGGGATCAAAGGATCAAAAGATTAAAGGACAATGATCTCGGGTAGATCGAAGGATGCGCCGCCGCAACAGATACAACCTGCGTTTATAGCTGACCAGGAGGAAGAAGAAAGAAAGGAAGAGCCGAGAGAAGCAGGTTGCCAGGCCAGTGCGCTGGTGTAGGCCAGTGGGTACGACCTGTATGTATAGCTATCGCGGACAGCGGACCCGCATGATCAAAATGAAGAAATGGTGCGAGAGGGAAAAGGAAGAAGGAACAGCGCTAAAGAGACTCGGTTGCATCGATCGGCAGTACTAACCCAGTGAACGTGACATCCAACAACTGCTGAAGCATGCAATGTCCGTGCTGTTCAAGTTTTCGCTACTTTTTATCGAAGACCGGTCTAGCGACGTCTAGCGTTAGTCTACTGCTCTCGTGAATTTTCCCCTTTCTTATACTATCAACTTGTGACATAGCGAGACGTAGATGAGAAATACAATGATGAAACATCTGTACAACTTTGTTAAAAGTTTGTTTCAAGCAATTTTTTGTTTGATCGACCATGATATGATTAACATATCCGTACTTCGCTCATAATCCGCCTACACGCAGCTTTATTTACATCGTTGCATGGAAACTTGTTAAGATATTCAATTATTCCGACCAATCTTGAATTATGAATGAAATCCTAAATTTTTAGGAGAAAACTGTCGCAATACAAATAGTATATGAATTCATGCACATTTTTAGATTTTTGTCTGTTTGCCGCTATAGTATTTACGTATCGTATATACGTATTTTTAAGTGCCGCACATTGCGATACATAAATGAAACAAATGTCGAGGACGAAAATAGGGTGACGCAGATTGGCGCCCTGTTCTGATTACGTCTAACATCACCTGCCCCCCTGCAGGTGGTTGCCTATCCCACGATATGCGAGTATTTATCCTCGTCCCTGGTCGATAACCGACCATCGACCAGCCGCTCAACTACCCCTTCCAAGATAATGTCGATACGTACACCCCCGTAATCATTTTCAGCACCCTTTGATCGTGGACGATAGTCTTGTTTCCGCCCTCGGAACGAAACTGTAAGGGATTTTGCCTGTTTTGACTGTAAATGATCGAAATATGTATAATACACATTTTAACTCATTGTTAGTAATTAAATATTTAAGATGTACACAAAACACATCGAGACTCATTTTAACTTTTCTATATAACACAATTTTGTTATTAATAATAAAACTAGTAATTTCATTTTTATTTGGCTGCCGTTTTACCTTTAGAAAATTAAACTATTTTTATTGCAGTTAATAAAAAATTGTTTAGACGACTTGTATTTTAATTACATTTACATCGTTTCTATATCATTATATTAAGGAATGTAGTTTTAGGAAGAGAATATTAAAAGAGTATGTTTTTTGGATAAAAAGATTTATTTAATAATAAACATATTCCTTATAAATTTAAACATAGATAAAAATATAGATTAAATATAGATTAGGTTTAAACATAAAAATTTGCTTACCTTCATGAATGAATAATACCCGATACTTTAGTATGATAAATCAAATTTTACAGTAAAAATCTTCGTATAATAGTAGATTTCATGTAACAACAGATTTCAAAATTCATATAAAAGCAGATTTGGCACGTTACAGGACGGAAATAGCCAAACGTCGCATCGATCCAACTATAGTAAGTTCTTGATTATCGGGAAACTAGTATCAATTTAGTTTGTTTGATCTGTTTTTATCACTGACCACAGTTATGCTAACGTCCAACCGTATGCCAGAACATATTTTTTTCTACCCACCCTCGCTTTCCTGACAATCACTTATACGGGAGTTCGCACCTGGCCACCCCCGCACGCGCTTATACCTTTGACAAGCTTACCTGGTTCTATGCATACTCATACATGTGTTCAGTATCGTTTCTATGATATTTTTCTGCTATAAATTTGTTAACTAATCAAACATGAATTTCAGTTAATCAACGTCATTTAAAGCGCAGTAATTATACTTCTCCGCAGTAAAATACTACTGCTATACTATACAGATGTATAATAAGAAAAGAAATATCGCACATATAAATTTTTAAGGGTTAATTTGCAATCTTATGTAGGCATCTTTATGTTCAAAAAATGTTTAATATTAGCTAAAATACTAACTAAAAGATGGCAAAGATATTAATGAAATAACGCGGCGATTGAAACATTATTTATTGAACCCAGTCATACTTTTTATAACAAATGCTTTGTAAAAGCAAAAGGTATTCAAGATGCTTCTGTATAAACACCAAGAGGAGTCACTTCATATGGAAGGATACATAAACACAGCTAACGACTGTCACGTCTCGAGTAACACAATGACGAATACTTCAAACTGTCTCAGTCGTACCATAATAGCTACTTAAATGATATATGCGTTTGATACATTCAGTTCGTCCATTCGTAAAGAATTCATCAAGGTTTGTGCAGATCCGTGACCAGACAGATATGGTACAGGGCAAAAAGAACGAACCAGCGTCGAATGAAACCGCTGAATTTAACGTTCAATACGTCCATAAACGGCTTGATACGCGTCTACGTGCATACAGGCTAGTAGTATGAAGAGAAAGAACGTTGACTACCACAATTGCTACTTTCAAAGAAAAAATTCAAAGTAACGATCGAGGCAGATGTCAGCATCCATACGTGAATTTGCTTCCACACCTACGACCCTTTTCTCGAATACAGATAACGCATAATCGTCAATAATGCTTCCATTCGAGCCTTCAACCCTTTTCTCAATTCGTTCTGAACCACAGGAAAACAGCCTCTGGAAATGTGGAATCATCCCTTTCTTTGGTACACACAGCCTGCCGATGCAGAGTTATTTGAATAAGACATTTAGATGATCGGGCAGCTGCACAGCTAGTTCGGGATTTTTTTCGAGTTTTCCAGAGATTTTTGCATGGTGCAGATGATGCGGGCACGCGACCACCCCTTCCTCGACCTTTCCTCTGTCCCCCGCCTGTCTCTCCTCAACCACTCGTACCCGCAGATATCCTTTCGAAAACTGTCTGCCGTGAGTTACGAGGATCTCGATTCACGAGGAGAAAGGCTTCTCGCTAAGGGGAAAAAGAGACGAAGAGTAACAGATGCCAGGTTTTCCCGATTGTACATGAAGAACGCGCTACCACCAACTGTGTACACGTCAAAACAGTATAATTCCGTATTCTGTCTGCCTTTTTCACCAGATCCGCTACCTTTCGTACTTTATTCTTGCGTGTTAATTTCCAGATAATTCTCGTAGAAATATTTTCTTCCAGTCAATCCTTTTATCAATGATGTAGATACAATAACACTGCAACAATTTGTATTATAGGAATAATTTGTTTTGATATTATGGTTATTGTATAAATAATCTTAATATGCAGGATGTTTGTCAGTCATCTCCGGTAAAACTTTGTTAGTATCTTCTAGGAATGTAAATAAAGAAAAAGATGTTATATATAAATATAGATGGTTTGAAATTTTATTAAAGAATTATAATAGAAAGTGTAATATATTTTCACTAAGATCATTTCATTTCACGCTACTATACTTCATCTATACTTGTGTCTGAAAGTACAAGAGTCAGTTACGTGAAACAAAAATTGAAATGAATAATTAACTGATACAATGAAATAGTTCATCTATTGAGATAGAAGAAAACCGGAACGAGTTTCGTAGAATAATAAATATGTATCATGCTTTACCGCTGTCAGAAACTTAACAAGAACTACTTGTCGACAGAAATAGTCAACATCTTGAAATGAGATATTAATTATCCTGTACATTAAAAATGAAGCGATTACTTATATTGAAAGCAAGCTGTGTGTATGTCTATGTAACATTTCTTTTTATTTATATTTATAAAACATATTCGCAAAGTTTAGACGAATCGAACTGGGAAATCTATATAAATCTTTTTGACTCCTGTGTATAGATGTATACATTTATATAATTTATATTTATATCGATATATTGGTACGCGAGAAAAGTAATTGTGTTTTCGTCTTTTATTATAGAACTAGTAAAAATATGTTAATACTTATATTTCTATATTATGTTTTACCTTAATAGTTTTTCTCTGAAACAAAGATCAAGCACGATGAATTGAGACATAGTTACAAAACTGTTAAAAATTCATGCAGATAATTCCAGGAATATATCGTTATCGTGTTTTCGTGTCGCTGATCATTATGCATTCGGTGATTCACATTTGGAATGCACATGGTAAACGCCCCTGTTTTCTTGTTCCTAACGTATAAAATAGTAAACGATGTAACGATATCGTAACGAGGTATTTTATTCCCACGCATTTTGGGTTGCGTGGCACAATCTGGCACGCATAAAAGCCTACCCTCGATCGTTGTCCACTAATGTAGGTACCCTTTCAATGAGAAAAAACTCCCTTAAATCGCGTTTGCATGGAACCGCGTCGCGTAATTACCGACTCTCAGAGAACCTGGCAATAACAACAACAACGGCATCGATTCACAGCGACATCGCCTACGCCATATGGTGCTTTCTCGCAAAGGAACGTAACGGTTTCCACGTGTAACATTCGTGGTTCTCCCATAGCCAAGAATTCACGAACGAGATCCTACGATTTCCTGAGAGTAAAAAGGGGGGAAGAGATCAATTATATCTATTATTAATTAAAATAAATTACTTTTTAGTTGAACAAAGGACGTTTAAATTACCATCAAGTATTACGATGGAAAATAAGTAGTTAGATAAAATATTAACAGAATTATGTATAAACGGAACCCAACAGATCCACGGTTTGAATTCTAAAGAAATTTCTAAAAGAATACGAATTTTTAAAACAATTTTGTAAATGGAATGGAGAAGTGGTATTATCTTCCACTCTCAAAATTAGTGTACTAATCATTCATCTTCTGAATTTTTAAGAATATTTAAGATATTCAAGAAAATTAGCGATATCTTCTGCTCTCACAATTAATATATTAATTTATCTTACGAATTACGAACGACGAACTCAATTTTATTTTTATATTACATGGCATTTTCCTCTTTTTTTTTCTACAACGATTGATGTCGTATTCTGATTTTATCTGCCTTCAAGAATCTGCTGATTATATACATTTCATGACACTGTATAGATGTATATATAAGAAATTTCAGTGACCGTCGAAGTAACTCTACTCTAAAACCGCCCTTTTCCATCATCTCGTACTTGTAGGCCTAAATTACACGTTCATGTAATTGCTACCTCCAAAGTGGAATTCTTATCCTCATTAGCTATGCAAACGTTAATGATAAGGACTGCGAAATAAAAAATTTCTTACGTATGAGGTTACTATGTAAGTAAGTTTCAATCTTTCTTAATAACCATTTAATATAATTAAAACAGCCCAGAAAAAAATTAAACAAATACCATGAATCAACACATTTAATGTTAATGCTTATAACTTATACCTCAAAAAATTTAAATATAAATGTATTTAAATATAAAATTTAAATTAACTTCTGGGGTTGATAATATTAATTAAATATTATTAGGTTGCTATACATAAATTGTTAATTTCGTAAATATATAAAATAATCCAGATTTTGACTGAAAATGCTGTCAAATAATATTTATCAAGATATCAATTCAAAATTTGTAGCATGCCGAGCATAGTATGATGATTGTTTCGTTAATTCTTTTCGCTAATCATAAGGAGGCAGATTATGTAATAAAGCGAATCATGAATGATCCTCGAAGAATTTCAATGCAATTTTATAAAACTTTTAACACTGACCTAATACAGTTAATTTTGCTGGCAACATTACTACAAATTTTTGGAAGGTTACATTAACAAGAGAAATTTAGGTTGGAAATACAGATTCCAAGAAAAAATGATCGGTAATGATTTTAATTGTAATAATCGTAACTTTGATCTACAATGGTCAAAATGTATTGAATCTGTTGAAATATATGTAATGTAATTAATATCAATTCCAAGAAAGCCATAAATGAAAAGTTTTATTAAGAATTCGATCATTCGATTTGCAATGATTTAATATGTATAATGAATACTACAGCAGTATAATGGTACCCAGATAAATTGCAATACTAATACTATTTAATTAATTATATTACAGCACAGTACATAATATTATGAAAACAAACTGAAAGATAATCGTAACAGAAAGGTGATACCATAGAGAAAGCACAGAAGAGAACAAGCAAAGCAAAAAGAAAACATTAAGTTCGTTGTCCTTACACTCATGCTCGCGATGTTACCTAGGAGAAGCGTAGGTATCTATAAAGGGTAGGAAAGACAAGACTATAAACAGCGCCTGACCGCCAGCCACATGTCATCAAGATACCTACACGTGTGAAGAAATGCGAAATGCATTGCCTATTGGCTGGTGAGAGCAAAGAATAATAGGTGGTCACCAGAGACGAAGAGCCAGCGATGTTTTTAGCAGCGAAGGTGCTGCATGTGAAAGGTGCTCTGAGGCGAATACTGGTACGAACGAAAGGAAAAAGAAGACGAGCGAGGTAAGTACCTATTGGGTAACATTTATGCCGTTTACGATCTTTCTGGCGCGAAGAAGAGACGAAAGGCACGCTACAAAGGGAAAAAACAGTGTCGAAAAAGGCTAGCTTGGCACGAGAGTAAAACCGTTGCGGTTCATAGCAGATTTTATGGCGTAACCTGTATACTACGCAGCTATTATTATCTATCCCGACGATAGCGATTGGCTGTCTTCTAATTTTAATAGATACTCACTCCTCATTTTGGATAGTTTTAATGATAGCTAACACAGTTGCGGTCGGAAGCTCGGCTAGGCGCAAACCGGCGAAACGCGTTCACCTATTGTGACGTACCACCACGAAATTAGCACACCTTCGAACGATTCATCGAGATATTTTTTCCACTGCGGTTTGACCTCCAAATTCAACGTAGATATACTGCCACTTTTCCTTTATGAACGAATTTAATTATTACATGTGACTTATTCAACCTTTCATGATCGAGGTTAACAGGAAAATATGACTACAGTATGACTACTATATAAAGACAGACAACGATACTCGTGTATTTAGTTATCTCTCAGTTATTGTTCATTTTTTAAACATTCATTTTCCATACGAACAAAGTAAAGATTTATATGATTATTAATCTTGTAAAACGCGAGCACAATGTAGAACTCAGATATTATATGTCATGCAGCAAAATGTTACATTATGTACTACATATTGTTAACACGAAGCATATCCCTGTAAATGAATTTTAATTAAAAATTCCATTACTGTTGTTGTTGTAAATGTATTTCATTATTGTCAAGGAATTTATTTAAGACCCATTATCACTATTTTCTAATTTCGAAAATTGTTAACTTTCATTTACATTACATATTTGCTATTACGTACTTACATAATCAAGTAATTTAAGCATATGCAGTTACTCACATTAATATTCAGACACCCTTTAAAGCAGAATAACGTTTTTAAGATTAAAACAGGTGACCTGAGTATTGTTTAAAAAATTAGAAGACTTAGTTTACTAGACGTATAAAAAAGGTTTTGATTGATTACAATTGCTGGAAATTGCGAAAAGGAAAAAGAAAAGATCGCTTTTCATAACCTCTACATCTGGGCCTATAATGAAAATTTAAACAACATATTTTAAAGATTTGTGCCAGTTACATATCTACAGACTGAAAATTTCATCGAAATCGATTAACTCGCTGCTATGAACTACAAACGGTTAAAAATGATGAAAATCGAGGTTTTTCACGACGATCTGGCACTTTTTGAGTAATAAATGTAAAGATTTATGCAATTTTCGATGCCTGTCGCTTGTTATCACATGAACTGATTTCGATAAAGGAAAATAATGAAAAAAAAAGGATATTTATGTATATCGTTATCTATTATATATCGTATATTGTCGCATTATATTACTATTACATACTACTTTGTGTTAATAGTATGAGTCATTGCATGTTAAGCAGTCTGCATGCATGAAATAACTAAAGTTCGATTTCACGGCAATAACACTTCCGCCACCTGCGTTTATTCGGATTATTCACAAATGATGAATTAAGTGGAATAACTGCTACGATTTCACGAAGAAGCACATTCAATGATCATATCCTTTCTTCGTGAAAATAATCGTATGCCGAACGGTTAGATAAAAGAACATGGACACGTTTTGTACTTGTAGAATTTATTTCGCGATCGATTCGATGCCTGAAGAAACAATGCGAAAGTTCGGCATCAGATGGCAGAGCCGCCGAACCAGACGATCGTGGACCATCTGGTGGTCCACCCTGGCATACGGCAAGCATCCGATGTATAAGCGTACGAAAAAAGTCCAAAACCCGATACTCTGGATATAAGCCTAAAGGAATTTTAAGATAACTAAGGCGGGCATGAGGGAGACAGCTGTATAGGATAATCCCGATTAAAGCAAATGAAAACAGTGTAGATCTGTCAATAAACAGTACGAAATCATTTACCTCCTTTGAAATTACGTTCAGATTCTAATCCCATTACTCTGATCTCGTCCTCGAATAATTTGTTGATCCTAATTAAAACGATTCCGTTAGGAAATATCTATCGCCGATCTTTATGTTGGTACTGCAATCACTGCTTTCAAATTTTCAAACCACGGTGAGAAACTACAACCGAACTTAAATATTAATTTATGATATTGCTAGTAATAACCTACGTAATATGCATTTTATTAAATAAACGAAGACATTCAGATAATACAACTTTCGAAACGAGTTTTCAATTCTACTACAAACCTTTATAAGTTATATTTTAAATATCCAAATTCATTATAATAAATATGAACAGTTATTATTAACTTTGAAGTAGATAATAACTATACATAAAAAATTAGAACAACCCATTTTAACATATTGGCTGTAAGATATTACGTTTCACTAAAAACATTTTAAATATATGTTAAAGCAGTATTCTATTAATATTTGAAGAGGTTTAGACAATACTTGAAACATTTGTTGCCGAATTACAATTTCCAATTATATTATATCTTATTTACATTTGGAAGAATTAAAATCGATTTATTTGAAATTAATTTGTCTTCATTAACTTTTACTTTCATGGTGGTAGAAATATTTGGTTAAAATATGACTTGATTAATAGGTTAATGGTTATCGTTACTAAAACCTAGATACAAAAGGTATCCTGAAGAATTAACAACGAAGAAACAATCGCAGAAGGTAGAGAAAAATTATGACGAGCGATCACAAAAAATATTAAACGAGATATTTAGGTCAGAGTTGCGCAGTGCACCAATGCAATTTCAAGCTCGGATAGCCGTGAGGTAGCAGGAGAGCGCGATCGCTTTGTTTTTCAGGGTGCGACGGGGGCAAAATAAGACGGTTAACTAAATATAAGACGAAATGCTGACCGAGTCACGTCTGCAACAAGGCACGTGCAGCACGCGTGCTTCGACTTCGTGCACCGACAAAAGAAACTCATGCGTACAACCAACCTCTCGAACCAGACTCGTATGCATACTTACGAAAATATAATTCTGTTTACCAGTGTCAAGGACGATCGGTAAACGATTCTTCATTGTCCTTGAACCGAGATTTGCAGCAAATAGTCATATATAAACATCTGATTACTTGAAACTACGACATGTAAATACATAAAATGGCTCATCCGGTACATGACAATTTAATTATCTCCATCATCGTTGGAGGAGCAAAGCAATGAACAAGACAGAAGACTAAAGGTGGAGAGTGAAATGAGGTACGAAAGTAATTTGTTCGAAACGTCATTTTTGGTTGAAGTAATTAAGATGATTTATTATTTTTGTCAAATGAAGTTGCATACCACGATTCTACGGAGAGTTCAATGATATTCAAAATTATATATTGTTAAAATAATGTATTTTAATACACGTTCACAATAATTATGCGCGCACATCTATTTGTCATTGAAAAATATTATTAACATTATTCTAATATTAATATACGTATTCTATATAATTATGTATCTGTATTTGTATTTATATAATATATTATGTGATTATGTATATTGTTATTTATGCTTTAAAATAATTGCCTGTTTAATTTTACGTACTTTAGTAATAACTTACTTTGCAGTATTACGATATACGCATTCACGCGAATAGATCTACATAGCTTATTTACCTTACAAAATGATCTTTCACATGATCAGCTATGTCTACTAGGAAAATGTGTAAATTATCTATATATAAATATATACTACTACTACTTTGCTATTACTCTGTATATATTATCTGTAAGTTCAGGAGTCTCGTAGACTCCACCTCGGGTTTTACGTTCCAAATATGATGCCTCGGCAATGAAAGGTTAATTTCGATAAATGAAAAATGGAAACTCTCTAAAAGACTTGCAGTGACTACTATTTCAGTTTGCATTATTCGCTTATCGTTTATCGTTGTCAGATGGTAACTTATTTATGGAATATTACTTAAAAATAACAATATCTTATTGTTATCTTCTAAAAATATATATCAATTGAGAACTATCAATTCTAACTTTTTTGAAGTCAATGATCAATCAGTGAGAAGGGTTAACAACGAACAAAGACAATTGTTTTGTCTCGATTAAGCATCGGTTTCCCCCCTCCTCCCTTTTTTCGTAGTTCTTCTTTGTCTGCTGTGGCGGCACGTACCCTAGTTTTGGTGAAGTGATTTACAAGTCACTCCGGCGTGAAGGCAGGTGACCGTGCCGCTCGAATGCTACTTAAGTACTTGCACGAGTCACGGACACAGCCACGACTTCACCAGGAAACGCGTGCCTTTGTCGGTAATAATTTTGATATCCACCATTTGGATCGGAATATTTAACATATTATGAAAATCAGGTGAATGTTGTGGAAACGGAACATGAAGCGATAATATGTCTACTAAAATGATATCTAGGCTACCAACAAATTTCGATATAAGAGAAAATCCAAAGTTCAAAATGAAACGAGAGAAATTGAGCTTTGATTCATTAAGATTACGAATGTAATGAAAATTTATAACACGTTATGTTTCACGTTTTCACAAAAATAACAGTTTCATAAAAAAATGCGGCTGCTGAATGTTAGTGTATAGTTTTGGAATGTTTGAATGAATTTAGGTTGCATGCAGCATAAATAAAAATATGCATTGGTATGTTACCTTTCCCTTATTCGCGTAATTAAAGACCTGCATTTAATAAAGCAAAAATTAAATAATAAAATTAAAAGCGTAGCCACGTGTGGTATATCTTTTGCTGTTTGTATTATAAGTAAAATATTTCTTCGGTTTTAAAATAGTTCAATTTAAACAGAATTTAAGAGAAATAGGTTTGTGCGCATGTATATATAAAAAAAATTAAGCTTTAATAACAATCTTTCATCATTCGAATTTTAAGCTATCTCTTTTAGTGCAAGAAATATAGCAAATGATAAGTACAAAGAAAGCAGTTTCCGGATCTAGGTTTGCTTGTTGTGTTTTCAGTAAAAATCGAATCAATGTGTGCGATGGCAGGTATCGTACAGTCATTAGACCATAAAATTATCGTCTGCAAGGATTCTGGCATTACACCCTGCACATTCGGAATCCGAGATCGCTGTTGAAATCGTTCGGACGTGACGAGCTGTTGTACAGCAAAAAATGCACGAAGAAAAAGGCATACAGACAAAAATCGTGGATCCGTAACTTGGAAGCTTTTGTTCAAACAATATTAAATGTAACATACACCATCTCTTCTATACAATTTTTTACCCGTAGCGAATAGATTTCAAATTACGTTTGACATATTTGCACATGACATAGTTTCATCGATGATCCACGTAAAATTTTCTCTTTCGTTGCTGAACATTGGTTTAAAGTCGCTCTTAGTTGAAGCGTTAAACTGTGAAAGCTATCAAGTACTTATGGTGTTACGTCGTTAGGCACGTGTTCGTCTCGGCTTTCAGTATATTCCACTTTTTCGTTACGAGTGCCAGTAACATTTCACTTATGTGTAATAAAAAAATGTCGAAGAGATAATAAAACGAAGGCAAAAGAGGTGAAAGAGTAACGGAACGGTTTTACACTATTTGCAATTACTTACTCCAGGCATTCGTCTCCTGACGTGCAAACGAGACGATGTGTCAAGGGCGTCGAAAAGGAACTTCAATTTCTCGTCTCGAGAAAAGCGGGAACGATCTTTAATATTTGGCTGGAGAATCGTTAACATGGCTGACTCGCGCAAAAGTACCGACACCCTTCAATTACTTCTCACGTACCAAACCGAAACCATGCCGGACGGATTATGGTTTGCGCTCACGCACTCTGCACCGTAATGTACAAGCCGACACCATGAGGGTACCATAAATATCAGTTTGCACGAGAAACTGATCGCACGAGCATTGTAACGCGAAGGTTAAGTCGATCTTGTGCAGTTGTTTTTCTTCGTTCGGCTCATCGCGTGCCTCGTAAATCGATAATAATTTGATTGTACGTTTATTCGCGTCTATATACCCAAATATAGTATCGACTTCCGAAACCATAATACTTTGCCATTTCTGTGTCTTTTATTGTAATAAGTACTGTCAAAATTGTTATGTACTACAAAAACTTTGTAATCATTACTTCATTTCCGAAAATTACTATTATTGCTTCATTATATTCCAACCAACTCTGTTTTTTCAAATATCCTCATTATTTTAAGTATATAATAAAGAAAACAATATTTATGGTTGTAACATGGTTAGGGATTGCGATATTTTCTTGAGAGTGTGGAAAGTCTTTCATATTTTCATCTTCGTCAATTTTACTTTCTAAAGCGGTATTCCACGTTGAATTTTTCCTGCTTTATATGTAAATAAGGAACATATCTGCTTGATCTTAAACAAAAATTTTATACTAATAATATCATAATTGTACAAACTGAATAAGGAACCTATATTAATATTAAGAGGTGCCAATTAGTTAACAATATTTGTTAACACATTAGTTGTTTATATCAACTTTAGCCTAATACTTAAATATTTTCTAATGAAACTGATAAGAACGGGAGTGTTTTGATTACACAAAAAGATAGAATGCAGATTTCCTCTACACCTCCACTTGTAAAGAAATTCATATCGTCAATATATTATCTTCTTTCTTTGCAGCCATACAATGCATATAAAAGTATTATTTCGTGTTACTTGTTACTTTAATATAAGTTTGTTATTTGATCGTTATTTCATCTCCCTGTATCCCCAAGAAGTTACAAGATGTTTACTGCAAACATTAACATTTTTTCGCAAGAGTACGATATCGTTACGACCTATAGCTCCTTCGAGACTTTCGATTCTCATGATGAGTAAGATACGATGCAATAAAGAAATTTGACCTCGAATATCAAGGTCAAGGTCAATTTTGTGGCTACTGTTTTTACGGATCCCCGCCGATCCGAAGGTGTAGAATCACGCTATAATGGTTTTACACTTACTTTTTTTTGCACCCTGTACGTATTATAACCTTCGAATAAAATTAATTGTACCGTATTATATACAATAAATGACTATATTTTCAACATCGTTGCCTAACATTACATTAAATTAAGTAGTTGTACATGAATTTTCTAGAATTCACAACGATATGTTCAGAATATCTTTATATGACATTGACGAAGACGGTAATACTAAAGTGCAACGCAAGCATGAAGGCACGTGCTATCGCGCTCATTTCACGCAACTTGCCGCCTCTAGTCGTGCGGGTGTAGATACCGCGCAATGTTTGTTCACAGAAGAAAAAAAAAGTGCGAGGACCAGGAACGAGTGGGGTCGTGGTAGTCTGAACGAAGGGACAGAGAAGAAGGTGTAAGAGCCAGCGCTTCGTCGTTGAATCGGCTCGTTGTTAGCTTCCCCTCATATCCTTCTCTTTCCTTTTCTTATCTGCTTGAGTACCTCGTCCTCTCTTCTTTCCCCGTTTCCAGCGTTTCCCTCTGACCTCTCTTTTCGGCGGTTTGTTCAGCCGTAAGCGCATCTCCTTTCATTTCTCGCGGTCGCAGGAAACGCAGCTATCTGTTAAAGCTATCTCGTAAAATAGAGTACACACTCCGTCGTTGTCGAATCGGAAGACTTTTCAGTAGAAAACTAGGTGGAAGCCGCTAAAAGATTTCATCACGTCTGTTCGTAACTTTGAATTGAGGTTATTACGCGTTCTTCCTTGTGTAGCAGAAGAATGGAGTTGGTTTGAATTCTTCGACAACGCTCCACCATTAGATTCGAAGGAAACAAGAAAGTGCACGAATCTGTTAAGCATTTAAGAGTTTTAACGATTGAGATAAAGATCTGTTTCATTCTTTTAATTCCTGTTTCACAAAATTTTAATGTTCTGGTGTTAGGATGAAATTAAGAATTGAAATTAAGAATTCGAACATTTGATATTTTCCATGAGAAAGATTTTTCGAATTTTTCAAATATCTCGAATCCATTATTGTAACTACTGTAAGCCACTATAAAGCTGTTAATGAGAATTATTTACAAATGTTATTCTCTAAAGCATCTATATTCAATATGGATTTTAGATATTCACATGCAAAATAGAGTATCAAAATGTAAATAAATATGTGTTTCATTGAAGCATTTCGATACCAGCTTACTAAATACGACGCAATGAGATATTTTATATTTATTTACTGTACAATTGTAAAATTTTACTATAAAAAAAGTGACAGATAGCTTTTATTGAATCGTTTTATAATTTTGCAATATTTAATATCGAACACAAATAAATGACTTGTACTAGAATACGATCATTTTAATACGTTGTATAATATATTTATATTCATTAACCTCCAAAATTTCTATATATCTAACCACTTTAAGCTATTGTTCATACTATAGCTTCAAGAGCTGCAGCTACGCATATACCTTGGTGTAAAAAATAAAAAAAACATAGGGAGAAATACGACGATCTAAAACGAAAT
This sequence comes from Bombus vancouverensis nearcticus, assembly GCF_051014615.1. Lineage (NCBI taxonomy): Eukaryota > Metazoa > Arthropoda > Insecta > Hymenoptera > Apidae > Bombus > Bombus vancouverensis. Next base: position 7,759,898 of record NC_134913.1, on the reverse strand, counting down.
GAAGGAAACTGTAGGATGCATGTAGAAACAAGTAGCAGGCACATCTTTAAATCAGATTGAAGGTTATAGGAATACCGACCGAAAAGGAACGAAATAAGAAAAAAATAAGCGTACACGCACCAAGCTGATTTTTAGATAGCTGCGAATTTTATTGACATGCAGACGTGCATACTCAATGCCATACCCATCCCATTGGAAAGATTCTTTTAGTATTTAATTGCAGTATTCTTCGGCTAAAAATTGACGTAAATTCTTCTTATACGAAATAATTACCTGCGAAATAAAATGTAAATAATTTCGTAATGTATAAGCGATAAGTTACGAATTATTTAACATAAAAATTGAATTAATTAAGTGACGAAAAAATATATTAGACAAACAAGTATGAAAAAGTACAGATCCTTAAGTCCATGAATCCTTGATCCATGAATCAAAATTGTCTATTCAGTTTCGTAAGCTGTACCTAACTTATCGAATATAATAATACATACCTTTCACCGATGTTTCACATTAATATGTGATACGTAGTTTGTAAATTATTTTAGGTAATAATTTTATATTTTCAAGTATTTTATTTGACAAAACCTATCATTTAACATAGATTATTAATATTCAGAAAACAATTATGTGATATAAGTATATTATTTAATATAGAATTAATATGGTATTCATGATTAGAATTTAAATTTCACTAAGATCATAAGTAACTGAGTGAAACATGAGAATACTTCAGCTTTATATATGTACATATACAAGTATCTGCATATTATTCGATATTAAAATAGAGACTTACTGTAATTCTTATGTCAAAACTTTTATTATACTTCCAAACCTATAGAGTTAAATACAAAAGCATAACTTTGTTGTCCTAAAAATAAATCAATAGCGAATTTAATATAATATAAGTATAGAAGCTTTGATCCCCTGCTAAAACTGTCAATGACGTATTTATGGAAAATTGAAGCGTTAAATAATGATAAGTATTCATGGAAATATTTAGTTACTAAATACCTTTCAGCGCTTCAATAACAATCAAGTAATGCTATCTGTATTCTTTTAATATTCATGCTGATGATTGCCTCAGATTGCATATAATTTCTGTATCAAAAAGACCGATACGAATCACTGCCTCTGGCTACAAATAGTTTATGCAAATTATCTTCATAGTCTCGTGCCTGTAGTCCTTCTCGTAAAACCGTTAACAAGAGTATACTTAAACTTAAACATTTACCTTTGTCAATAGAATTTTTTTTACATATCTTATCTGTAGAGAGGAAGAGAGAGAGAGAGAGAGAGAGAGAGAGAGTGAAAGAGAGACAATAGCGTTTTATCTATATCTAATCAAATTATCGGTTGCTCTATTGTATACTAAATATAAATAAAACAAGAAAAATGATAACAGTAAGAAAGTATAATTTAATATTTTTAATGCCACAATTTTATAGTACTTATGTACGATTAGAGATTAATAATTTATATATACACTATTAAAACCCAGAATTTACATCTACGTATTATATTAAAGAATAATATATAACAGAATAATAATATATAATAAAATAATATAATGGCACAACCTTTATTTTCCAATGAAGTTCTACATTTTATCTTGATAATATAAAAATTTTGTAGTTATATGAAAGTACCACCAAATATATAATACGAAATTTAATATAATTAGACCTAACTAAATAGTGTATCAATGATATAATAAATATAATGGCGTTCCAACATCTTTTTTAGTCACTGTATTTTGACAATGTTCTAACAATTTAAAAATATAGTGAAAATAAAATACATGGAAAAAAGTAAGGTGACTAACAAAAAAAAATTACCCTCTCCACATCGTAAGATATTTTAATAAATCATTGAACTGCAATGATCCTCAAAACCATGAACGTTCGTATTGCTTGATATCGAGTGTAAAGTTGTGTTTAAAAAATCTGCATTCTATATTCTAAAACCGAAAGGCGACCTTGCGTTTCAATCAGGTAATCCTGGTTGGCCTGGTGAAATCGAAACAGTCCCAAGGTCTTTTCATAGGTATGACATTACCGGTCCGTGGTGTGCACAAACAACAGCTACCGTACACAAGAGATGCCATCAGACATTCGTGACAGGATCCCTGATAGAGGTCTCGTGCCATTCCAGTCCTTCCAGAAATTAGTAAATCCCACACGCAGTACGCGCAAGCTGTGCAACTGGCGCTTCGTCAGGCTGTCCCTCCTAGTGGATGCATCGGGAATAAGAAACACGTGCTTCGTAGTACACCCACGCGCGCATTATCGGTATCTGAAAGGAAAACATCGATTCTTTGCAAATATTATCTGTAAATAGTAACGTGTTAACGTTCAGCGCCAGAACGGTTTTAAGGTATTTACTGTAGGATGAAGAATCGTTCGATTATTGTTAAATATAGCCGTTACAGATACGAATAGAATGGTACGATACTAGTATCTCAGTTTCAGTCCTACGGTAATGTTTTATAATACCTTATACGTGTACGATCAATAATTTTTGTTGAATGTTTTTATACGTATGTTATTTAACATATTTTCTATATTTTGAAAATAATTGTAATGTTACTGTTTCAAACAATTAACTTTAGGAATGGTTAAAGAATTATTTCATTCGTAGCTTATTCAAACGAGAAATTATTTACTATTCTTGTTACTAATTAAGATATTAAAATTCTCATTAAAAATATTTAACAATAATTAGTTGAATTTATATATTGCATGTTGTAAAGATAAAGAAGCGAAAGTAAATTTATTTGATATTTGCAGAAAAATATTGTATCAAATCTATCACTAGATGTTATTCACCGTTTTTCCACCTTCTCTTATCTCTATTTCTCTCCTTCCTGATTCCATGGTGGTGACACCTTGCCACGCGCCATTTAGGTGTATGGCGGACTTTTTCTTCTTATCTCTTCGCGCAAACGTTTCTCTTTCATGCTTCTGATGATTACTATACGTATCTCTGTCGTAAATTTCCACTTCTTTTCCTCATTTATGTGTTCGTCTATTATGCTGAAATTTCACACGATTTATCATACAATCTCCTGTTCCTGGAGCAAGATATATCCATTTATAATACTTAAATATATGTCTATTATATAATATAAGTTAAGCATAAGTAGTTAATAAAATTAAATATATATATATAATTAAATAGTTATTGTTTAAGTACAATAGTATTGAAAATATATTGATAATTTGTTGATAATCTAGTAATGATTCTCCTTATTATTCGCAGTTATTGGTACTATTTGTTATTCGTATCGAAATTTTAATTGCTACCTACGATTGTCATACGCATTTTATTAATATAAATTAGTTTACTATATTTTCTCTATATATTTATTTAGTTTTAATACACCAATTAGTAAAAGTTCTATACAAATATTTATTATTTTTGTTTATATTACAATTCGAAATTTATATTATAGTATATTCACTTGTTTAAATAATTTGCTTATTCATTAAAGTACTTATTGCTGAAAAAATGTGAACATGACTTTTATTTCGAATATTTACAAATTATTTCTAATGTTATAGGTATAAAGATAGGGTTCTTTTCATTGTTTTAATTAATGTAATACACAGATTTTTAATACTTAACGTGTTGACATTGTTTCTGAACAATGATTTAAAAATTTGAAAATAAAGCAGCTTATATATTACTATTTAAATTTATTTTACATTTATATTCTTCAATTTTACTTCATAATAATTTTATTTAATTTAAAGCGGGATAACATATATTATTATGTACTAACATACTTCATATTAAGTAGTTAATAATATATACGTTTACAAAATTTCTCAAGTAAATTGCATCAATCATATCTCATCTCCGCACATTTGTCATATTAAATCGCTAACATTTTCGTTCAATTATTTTTCATACGTTATAACATCAGTGTAATCAAATAAAAAAAGATAATTCACTTTTATCAATAAAAGCAATCCCTATGCTGTAAATCAACAATGTATATGTATAATTCGCTAAGCTCAATTCTCAGTTATTTTCTCAGCAGCGCGCATCGTTTTCGGTGAAAATGAAGGAGCAAACAGGCTGTCGTGGAATAAAGTTGCTTCGTTATTTGAAGTAAATTCTCGAGGCTGCTCCTCAATGGCTTCTCGCCTTCGGGGCCTTCGTAAAGCCAGACGCAAATAAATAATTTCTCGCGCGTGCCTCCCTCCTTGGTTCGAGTGGTGGAGCGAGATTAGACGATTAACGTCCAGACCCTGTCGACAGTCTACGAGATATGCAAAGTTTCTTTCATGCGAAAAAGAATACAGATTCCCTCGAAGCTATCGCGACGGGAATACTAAAATATGTTTTTTCTTGTCCATTCTATCACTACTTATTACATTCTTTTTCTCTTTCCCGTGGAAACACTCCCCTTTCCTTTCGTGAGAATTATGGAGATTTTTAAAGGAGTTTTTTCCTTTCTCTTGACGTTACATCGAATCGGCAGATTTCGTCGCGATACACGACGGAATAGTTTGTTGAACTGTATTCTGCATGTACGACAACGGTTCATTTGAGAGAAATTCGTGGTTATAGAGTGGCATAGGGCGACTTAAAATTCTACTCTTACCCTTCGGTGGGATTTCTCGTAAATGAGCACTAAAGATAAAAAGGACATTCTTTTAGAGGTAAAAGGAGATATACATAAATATGCAATAGTTGAACATTTCTAAATTATAAATTGTAAGTAAAATACAGAAATTTCATTTAATATTTATTACGTTATTTATTTTTTAATATTGGAAGTCATTTAAAAAGATCAATATAACTTTGAATTCAGAGTATTTAATATTCGTTTTATATTTTTTAAGAATTTTTACTTATTGTTTATAACAAGTATCAACTAAATTTTAATTTATTTGATTCAATTTCTGTATCTACTTTTATCTATTCTTGGCTGCAAATATTGCCAGTTTATAAATAATGGATAAGTTAAATTCATTTTACTCTGTTCATATCAGATTTATAGTTAATAATATGAATTTCACTATGAACTTGAATAATAATATTTAAATGAATACGTGTCTATAAATGCATTAATTACTTAACAAACGTTCCTGTTAGCTGTGTTGCTTTGCTTATTGTATATCAATATTATAAATTCCAACTTTTATGTATTACTATATGTACATATCTATATTACTACACTATTAGTGTAGTACTATAGTACTACACTATACTATAATACATATCTTAAATCTATATATATCTATAAATATATATCTTAAGTTTGAATAAAGAAGAATGAAATTTATGTTGAAAGGGACATAATGATGTGCATTCAAATTTTAGTTCGTTATATTTCTCAGGTAAACCTTGCGTTTAGCGCAGTGACAGACTCTTTCCGTGGGAAAATATCAAAATTTTGCAGTCCACTGCTGGATACTGGACCATCGATTATGTGTGAGCATGAGCATACACATAGCTGAGATTTTAGACCATTCTCTCCGCTTTGCGATAAATTTCCGACCTTCCCATAACTGTAATTCTATCTGAAAATAAATAATATTGAAGTCTTGTCAGATAAACAAACTTCCACAGAAATAATAAAAATTTCTTTGTAAAAAGGGAGAAATTTACAAAGATTTGTAAATCTTACTCACGTGAAAATAAAACACGTTTTTATTATTGTTAAACATTTACAGTATATTTTTCTATTATTAAAATATATAAGACAGACATAAATATGGACATATGAAATTTATGTAGTACATTATATATATAAATGGAACTTAACTTTCTTCAATAATCGGTACTTAATAATTATAAATTAATAACTTTATGTCATTAGATATATTACAAATATATGTACCAATATACATTCTCCATGTACAAGAAGAAACGAATGTAACATAAATATATTTAGAATGATGGAGCCATGAAGCAACGAAAATGTTTCTTTTACTACTAAATAAATAGCAGCTTCAAAAGTAACACTCGTCCTTTGATCGAAAGCTCGAGGCTTTCTAACGGGTTCAACGGATTTATGGAAAAACAAAGATCGATCTGTCTGTTGGATTCAGCTGTTTCTAACGGAAACGTATCAAATTTTCTTGTCCCTTCCCTTCCTATTTCTTTACCACTCTTCTCGAGTGCTCTTTCCTCTCGCTCGCTTCATCTCACCGGCAAATTGTTACGTCACACTCCTGTCAAAACTCGATCTTCCTTTACCTGGTCTCAAGAGATTTCAATCAAAGCATACCTAAAAAACGTAAAACGCCCTGGGTATTTTTTCAACATAGTTCATCCCTTTCTGAAATCTTATATTGTTCCGCAGCTTCGTTCATCGTCACTCGTCGCCTGTTTTGTCCCCTTCTTTTCCGTTACGCGTTTTTTTCTACACTAGGGATAATTTTTTACAGGAAATGTTTACAATGCAATAAAACAGGATTTTTCAATAAGCGTTACGTTGGATGAAGGGTGAAAAGATTTAAACTATTGTGATTTCCTGACTGATTCTTCGAACGAAAAATATATTTGAGAAAATTGCTACAAATTAAATAAATTAATCATAAATTAATTAAATATACAGAATAGAGTTTCAGTAGACGTCGATTTGTAGCCACCTGTATTAGTTAAATCGATATTGAGGCGAGATCTGAAATAAATAATTACTCTTGCTAGACGTTTTCATAAATATTGGTACAATTAGCGTATTGTATTAATTGTTTTCTAAATACTATAGTCCAGGCGATTTCATTCTAATTTATCCAAGTTAGAACTCTACTAGTAATTATTTTTGTTTCATACGATTTTCCTGATTTTATACTTTTTTCTAACAAAAGCTACTGTTAAACGTTAGTTTCTTTAGTTCGATTCCTAATTTTTCATTACTTCTATTAGTTTGTCTATTAACACGTTTGACTGATTTGTTTTACTTAATTATCCAAAATAATACACTTACAAAGTAAAATCTTTCCACACATTTCTTTTGTAAAAGATGGGGAGAAGAAAGAGATAAATATTGTACAAGAGTTAACAATTTACACGGAAGGTACAGTATGTAGCGAAAGAGTCAAAATACAATTGGTTAGTTCGCGTGCAGCTTTCGACACAAAATGAAGAAGCTAAAAGAGCGAGCCGCAGAGACAAAGGACGGCCACGAAGGAAGAAAAACCTCGCCAGGGGGTCGCTGGTCGGCGAGTGAAAATAATTAATACAGCTCGTTTATGGTCACGGCAGTATACAAACTTGACAGGATGCGTGTAATGGATACCATGGGATTGCTTGATTTTCGTTCGTTTCTTACCTTGTTTCACTAAGGAGGGTCTCGTAGTATCCACTTTTCGGTTGGAAATGACCGGACGTTGAATAATTAGATGCATTCGCTGCAAGCGCCAGGCTTCTAATAATTGCTGTCGAATGAATTTTTACGATTGGTCCGCAGGTGAACATATTTGTGAACGATTTGATTGATTTTTAATCCTCAATGGTTGTCTCGAGAGGGAACTAAATTGAATTTAACCCATATTTGAACCGTTTCATTTTAAAATATATGGTCATTGGGTTGATATTTATGTCTGTATCCGGAATGTCTGTATACGAAAGAAGTGATAGACTGAAGCTATATATTGATTATTCTTTCTTTAAGAAAACGATAAGATAGTTAATGCGTAGATCGACGAGGCTATACTGTTGTAACTCTTGTAATGGAAAATTGAAATAATAATAAGATATACAAGATATAAAGATATAAAATATCCTCCCCGTATTTAGATAAGAGTAGTTAAGTATTTTAGAACGTTTATCGATTTCTTTTATAAGGATAATTCAGAAATGTATGTTATGCATAAATAATTAAATTACAAAAATATAGATTCACGAATATTTTGATATTCAAACGTGTATATATGGTATATGCCGAAGAATTTATGAAAAGAATTTAATTTCAAACAATTGACAATCCAATATGTTACGTGCATGCATGATGTATGTTGCGAGACAATATAAAAACTCACGTTAAAATGATATTTGCTGTTTCATCGTCTACGAGTCCACGATGAAAAACGCCGCAGTCATTTTTCAATCATCTAGGTAGGTATCAACCGCCGCGCCGCTGGAAGGTTGGGAACTTGAAAACGTCAATTCGTCGAAAGATTCCATTTGTAGAAACGGCACTGCGTAGGTGTGCACCTGGATCAACCCTTTCATCTTGGCCTGGGAAGGAATTCTAAAGGTCTGAGATTCGAGTGAATGGGTTTCCACAAGAAATGATGCGAACTTCGAGGACCGAAAGTAGGAAGAAAAATCGCGTGAACGCTGTCAAATGGTGGCGAATTTTGATTCTACGTTCTGTGAGATATTTTTTTCCTTGACGGTGACAAGAATCTAGCGGACATATAGAAGCATGTCACAGCTTTGAATGGAAGAAAGCGTTGGATTCCTTACGAATAAAAGGATTGAAATTATTATATCGATGGGAAATAGTTGAAGATTTCGTATCAAAAACTACCTTTGTCAATTTTTATCTTTTTCCAGAAGAATAACAAATACTCCAGCATTTTTCATTTTTATCTAATAGAATTCAATCATTCTAACAAAACGTTTGTCATAATACGTAATTGCTGTGAATGTTATCTGTAGCGTATTATGTATATAGGTAAGTGTATGTGTAAGTGTAGTATGTATGTATACTTTATTATAGTAGAACTGTATCCAATTAAATCATGAAGTTGTGTAACTTACGATTAAGATCGCTAATAAAGTAACAAAATCGACATTTTAATTTTTCTTGCCAGTGATACGCATTGGCTTTAACATTCCACATTGTGAGAGGAATACTTACAACAATGTACAGAGGGAATCATAAATGTATGTGCATACTTTAGAGGGTAAAGTTACACACTAGAGTAAGTAAGAAAACGTCATATTGACATATCTTCTTAGTTCTTTAGTTGTGGATAATTGAAGGAAATGTCCAAATGTCTCCTTTCTTCTTAGCAGTAAAAACATTCTGTAACAGTACCATTGCAAAACGATGGATAGTATGAGATGGATCCATTGCATGGCTACCACGATCTAAATTCATTAGGTTTGCTAGCACGATTTGCAATCTCATTTCAAGATGGGTTGAGACTATTCGAAGAATACTTGATATTTTCGAGTAAGTCCGAAGCTCAATGTTAAAGGATATAGTAAAGTTTATTCAGTAATGTTGACCGTTGAGACACGGGGCAGGTAGTTCGAACATTCTTTTAAATCATCCATAACTCGTAAACTAAGGCAGGTAGGACAATATTTTAACAAAACGATTTTTACTTGTTTTAATATACAGAATTGCCTCCTGAGACATTGGCATGCATTTATAACTCACTCTGTATTGACAATGCTTCTTATAATAGAAAAATAATTAAAAGTAATCAACAGTTGATGCCATAAATTTTTCTCACTAATCCAACAGAAAAAGTTCTATTTTTTGATTATATAAAAATTCCAAAATTTTATTATTTTTTTTCTAGTCTAGGTAACTTAAATTAGTGAACGTTACTTATCGAACTTCACTTCTTTTATTATTGAACTTGTTACTTGTATTAAGGAAATTTGTTAACACTATTAACTTGTACAATTTAATCAATAATACTACTTGAAATATGCAAAAGAACTAAGAATATAATACTATCTGTATCTGTTTCTTGTAATTTTTTACAAAAAATGTGTTAATCTTAATTGCAAATACGTATTAAAATATTTGCCAAAAGAGTTCCTTGTTTTCAGAGTCATGTAAATAATGTAAAAGTATCTGCAATCCTAGAATCTGTTCAAAGAACTTCAATTTGGACGAAAAAATTATGTAAGGCGGCTGCACGTGTTTAAGTTTCGAAAATAGGTTCCTAATTTTCAAAGGAAACCGACATTGCACCTTTTCGGGGTATCGATTTCTTGATGTACAATAGATTCAAATATGCCGATGTTGTATCAACGTGCGGTGTTTATCCTGGTGGTTTACGCTCAGTTGTCTTACGTATCCACAGAAAATGGTTATTCGGCCTTTTAAAGTTCGCAGCTTGGAAAATCTTTTACCTAATCTTACAAATTTTCGTAATCCGCATTGGGTTGTAGATCGAGCAGCGGTGAGTTTCGGTTACAGAAATGTGATACCTTTTTGTATTCAAGCACAAGCGTCAAAATTATTTAAAGGAATAGATTTGTAATGGACAACGAATTGAGTATTGTTGAATGGTTTAACTTTATAGTATGTGGTATAGACAGAGACTATACATATACCACCTAACGTATTAGGTATATGTATAGTTTTATTTTATATTCCAGTTTTATTATAATATTTTCTGTTTAATTAAATGCTTCCTCAAATAAGTTATGGAAATAGTTAATCTGTAACAAGTGGAAGAAATCCCTTAAATCGTAAAATTCTGGATGTGTAACTTTTCAACTTAGGAAATAAATTATGCAGCATTATTTACGATACAATATTTCACAATTTGTTTTATTATCATCTTTGTTCGTTATAGTTTACGTTACAATCACATAATTAAGTATATAGATAATGATGCATAAATTTGCATCAAAGTGAATTCTGAATCGAATTCGAATATCCGAATTCGAAATAGAAGCTGTCACATATAACTATCAAGTAACAATTCAAACGTATACACGAATATCCGTTGTTTGGTAATTCATATTTATCATCCATTCTAATTATCAGTTAAAGTAATTAAAATTTAGTTTGGAATCTGAAGAAATAATGTTTCTCTTAAAATTTGTTTCTCTGTAAATGCATAATATTATAACATGTGCCTGTTCTTCATTACACTCCTCAATTGTCAGTAACTCCCAATAATAAGTTCTGAATATATTTCTAAACGAATCAGAATCCGTAGGGTTAAGGAAGACTGGGAAAGTAACGCAGGCCTTCATCAACATCTTGCTTAACAAACCGACTAATGTAACGTAAGTAAGGAGGGAGACCAGTTCTTGAATATTTTACGCGTAAGGCAGGCAGCTGCCCGGGAAGATCGGATCGCTTTCAAATTATCCGGGCGACTTGCCATGAGTGCCTCCGCGCCTACTTCGCGCGCACACGCGCTCACGCATGCGCACTTACACGCGGCCGAATTGGCGTTCGCGCGCAACGCGTGCACGCAGCATCCCATCCTTTTAAAAAAGAGAGCAATTGGACAAGCGCACCGACACGAGGAGAATACGGCCACCTTTCATTATTTTCGTCTTTTCGCCACGAAATTGTGGCCAAGTGCCAGGGACACTTTACCAGAGCACGCTTCTTTCGCGAGCGTACTTTGTCATTTTTCTTTTTTTGTCTCCTTCTTCTTTTTCCACCGCTTCGTCGCCCGGTATTCTCCCCACAATCTGGCTACGGTCTGCACAAGACATCGTAACTTTCTGCTTATAACTTCCCAATCAACCGTTTTCTCGCGGCAGTCTATGTTTGCACGATATATACAGTGTAATGTTGTTCGAATGTTTATGCATCAACCAGCATCACAAATAACAAATGTTAATCCATGAAAGTTATGAAGATGATAACACACGCATCCACTTGTCGAAAGCATTTAAGTTTTCATGAAGAGATGCATGTAAGGCGCGATGATAAAATCTTTATTCTCCTTCGCAATGTTTCGAATTGCGAAAGCTATGTCGTAAAAATAACCATGTACATATGTAGTTTTCTCGCGTATGATATCCACGTTCACAATTCCAAATTCAAATGAATTATTGTGTATTTTATATATATATGGAAAGACCCACTCTAAAAATGTAATTTTCTTTGGACTTGTTGCTCAGGTGTTCTATAATCATATCTTTTTTAAATATCTACAAATTATGTTCCTTAATTTAGTATTTGGATTTGTCATGATAAGATTACATTTTTCATTATGCTTATGACTCGAATGTAGGATACATTTATAAATTAATAGAAGAAATGTACAAATTAAAATTGAAGAAACTTATAATAATTTGCATAAAGCACACATGTAAAGTTCTACAATGTAGAAAGATTTTGTTTAAAGAAGAAATCATTTTTTGATATATATTTGTATGATTAACAGAGAACGTGTCAAGTTGATCTATAAAATAAAATATCATTTTTACAATTCTCTGATATGTCGTTATATAGGCTGATACCTTTCTTCTTCGTTTTAAGTATGAATAAACGATTCATTCTTCAACGGAAAGTTACTAATACATAGTTGATTTTTTCGGTTTGGGTTAATATATATTTATGTATAGCCCACATCAAAGTGATGCAGAAATTTCTATGTAAAACTTAATGAGGATATTAAATATGATATCGCTACATCATTTTCATTCCATGACTAGACAAAAAAATAAATGATATATTTCTTTCGCTGAAAGAATCAATCACTACTAAGAAAGTATAAAGCATGGCCTTTTATAATGCACTTTGGATGGCGCATTAACGCGTTTTATTTTTTCCAAGAAATCCCTTGTTGTTTACAGCACAGGTGATACTCCTGCATAATTTTAGTAAATGATGTTGCGGCGCGCTATAAAGAACATTGTTGCGTGAAGAATTTGTTTTTTCCCCGTCCTTTCTCAAGAATCTGCCGTCTGAAATGGTTTGCGTGATACAGTAATTACGTCGAAAATACTCGAAAAATGACACTTTAATCACGAAATGGCAAAAAATGTATAGTATATATATACTTTAAATTGATATTTCTTAAATATTATATGTGTATGGCATTATACATTATAGATAGCATTATATCTATATTATAAATATATATAACAAACTAGATCTCAAACACATTTCTTTCATCTTAATGTTTCAATGATCTCAAATTTATACTTTTAATAATTATTATCATCAATAAGTTTGTTAAATTTGTGATAAATATTCAAATATTAAACGTACATGGGAACGTCTGCGATTTAAGTTGCACTAGTCGGAGACTTTATGATTTATAGTTAAAGAAAAAAAAATTAGTGTAAAAAGAAAATAAAAGATAACAACTTTTATTCCAATATGTTTTCTTTTTTTCTACGTCATTGATGTACATACAGCTAAAATGAAATGATACATCAAGTTTTCAAATAAAATACTCGTATGAAGAAGCATTTTAGCAAACTATGAATTTAATAGCTATATATCTATTTACTTTATTTCACGGCATGGTAAGGGATATAATAAAAAAACACAAAGAATTCGAAAAAGCAGATGAAAAAGTTTAAAAATGTATTCACTTTCACATCGTGATTCCAGATTAATATTGAATTAAACAAACTTTCTCTTATTAAACTCCAGGTATCCGTATCATTCGCGACATCATCGCTTTTTGATTATGACACGCCTTTTGCAACTTCATCTCTAACCTAAGTTATTCATTGAATATTTAATATAATATTCTATGTAGTTACGAAACTACATTCTTTTTCTTTTCTTTTTCATAAGTCAATGGTTCAATGGATAACATTAAGTCCGATATTCCGCAGTTAATTAATACGTCGAACAGTAAAATTTTTTCCATTCCTACCAATAAATATATTGAAACTGCATGATGTTATCCCGTTTACATACTCGGAGGTTTTTGCAGAACTTAATCTACATGAGACACCCTCGGGGGACCGAGATAATTATCAAGATGAAAAACGCAGCTCCGAGAAAGTTGTCGTGCACCCAGCCACGTGCCTCGCATGAGATAATGAAAGGTGTCGTTCTTCTGGTTTTCCCCCGCCGAATTTTACGTCCTGCGAAAGGAACAGAATTCGTTGAGCACCAAAATTGGAGGAGAACGATGTATAATGTGTGCGCGTAACACGCGCAATAAGCATGTACGCACGTAACGTGCGTGGGGAACATTATTATTAACCCAATAATAGACGCGCCAGATGAAATTATACGAATTAATGCTTCGCTTCTGAAACAGTTTCATTAAACTTGATTCTTAATTGTATCCAGGAAATGAAGTTATCTGATGCGTTTATTCAAGGAAAGATCTCATAAAAATTTATCCTAAGTTCCATTTTTTTTTTATTCTCTACATTTTCTTCATGTGCTACAATTATGGTAAAATTCAGGTGTTGTACTTTCACGGCTCAGAAGTTATATTTGCTGCGAATAATATTCTTTTTTTTTTGTATACCTACTGAATTTCATTAAAAATGCTAATATATTAAAAAGAAATATAAGTATAAAGAGCATGGTATATATAGGCACGAAAATTGAACGATGCTAAAATGAAACATTAATTGTAAGCTTGTCATTGCACTTCACTTTTTCAAAAACCTAAATAATTTCTTGATGTTAAATTGTTTCAAAATAAAGACAATATCGATATTTTTTAAGTATTATACGTGTAACAGCATTATGCAAAATAAATTTAAAACATATTTCTATATTTCTTTTAAATTTCGAATATATTTGCTTCTTGCTAATAATGAGCTATTCTTTTCTTAGTTCTGTACTGTCCATAGTTATTGTTATCAACAAATTTGTTACGTTTGGAATAAATACTCATATCTACTTCTTTTTTTATTCAGTTTCTGAAATGTAGCATTTGGAGAATTTTGGAATTCTGAAACCGATGATTTCCATAGAGCTTGACGAAATTATTTAATCGTTGTATGGTAGAATCACGTAGAAAATAAAGTTTTTATGAAACTATATGCGACTTTTAACGAATATAATAATTTACTAAAATAAGAGATTCTTATGCAGATATCAACCATTAATTGTTTGCCACTGATCACCAATTTCCTGTCACGTATCGCTATATGATTTTTTTATCGAGTAAACTAACAATAGGCCAGTGTTTGTAATGAAATTGCTTATGATATAATATCTGATATAAAACATAAATAATGAACGTCGAAACGCCTAACATACAAAATTTCAAAAGATTAATTATATCATCGAACTCCTCCTCCTTCTAGTAATTAACAATTGATCATACTGTGCAGTCATTTTTCTCGATGTAGCGAATTTTTTGTGCACAATTTTGGAAGGCGTGTCCGGGTGTTCTCTTCAACCCTGGACCGCTGGTCATCGCCTCGTTTCTTCGTGATTGTACAGCGAGAACAGCGCATAAGATCGAGGTCGACTTTCCTTCCTTAAAATGCGATCGAATAGCATCTTTAAAACGGTAGTAACGTCCAGACGATATGGAAAATGTTCGATCGGGTAGGTAATTTTATACGGACAAACATAACTAACAGTATGATCATTAAAAATTTTACAATATCAAATCGACACACATCTCTGCTTTTGACGTTGAAAAATGCTCGTTTCTTAAATGTATACAGATATAATCTTGTACCATTTCATTGTTTTTTCTTTCAACGTCGATGTTCATGATTCTTGTATTATTTATACGCGATTTTGCCACATTGGTATGTATTGTACGCCAGGTAAGTGTCCAATAATGATTAAGTGCTAATTAGCTTATTAACTGATTTAAAATCAAATTTTAGTTGTTAATTACCTATAGAATATTTTACTTAATTTGTTCAGGATGAAATCTTCCAGTAATGGATTCTTATGTATCTTATGTATTATCTTAATACGTATATCGTTAGCAACTTTAAATATCAATTTAATTTACGTATGATTAAAATTAACTTTTGTTTACATAAGCCATAAATATGGTCATAAATAAATGTTTGTATATCTTGTACATGAAAATTTTTAGAAAATCATTTTTTATTACTGTTTTCGAATTTTACAAGTAAAAAAATTAATATATTTAATATATTTAAAAGTTAATATATTTTATTATCATTATTTTTGCTAATTTTTATACTATTATTATTCCTAATACTTGATAATTTTTCTTACCAAATCCTATTATGAACGATAAAAATAAGTAAATTATTACATTATAACACATGTACCTAAAATAGTACTTATGTATAGTTTTGTATGAATTATTGGAATTATATAAAAAACAATTTCTATCCATTACTATTTAATATTGAAATAGAATCCATATAATATGAATAAATTTCTATATTTATTTTACTGGTGTATCATAGAAAATAATATTCTGTATGATTCTGTAATTTTAATTAAGTTTATCTAATTGTCTTTTATCCTATTGTACATTTCAGGTTTTTTTATCCAGTCCTGTTTTTCTATTCCTCAGTAATTTCATTTTAATATCATTTTAGCAATATCATTGCTAATATGCATAATTTTTCGTTTCAACTTCATGCTCAAGCTTTTCTTAATATTTTCTTTTGCTTTCAAAGAACTGGGAGATTTAAATATAGAAGTTCAAAAACCGTAGTGAAATTAACTTATCTATAATTACATTATCAATGTTCGAAGAAGGACATACTTGTCAGCCAATTATATATTTTTGTGCTTTATTTAGTACATTTTTCTTTTCTTTCGGATTATTATCACTGTAAAACATCACATTTTGACTTTTAATTATTAAGATTTTAACTTTTAAAGTTGAGTTATATTTAATGACATGGTTGATGTTACAGTACGCACAAGGTGTTACAATATGCAAGCTTTATTTGTATGTGTGCAACAGAGAAGTTTTTTCATTATATAAATATAGAAGAGCATAGAAGGATATGCATATGTATGCATAGAAGAGCAACGAAACTGTCTTGATACACTTAAATATATCTCCGATGTCGTGACGCTACGGCCAAAAACTCCGGAAGTAGGTCGACTAAAGAACTTTAAGCCTTGGTGGAATGTCAAAGGACGCCGACTACTTTGAAGCTCCGATTTTTTAACTTTTACGTAATAGCTTTAGTTTTTCAAGTCACGAACTCGATTGCATCTGAGAAAACTTAGAATTCGACGACTATTATGTCGGAACTCTTGATGGGAAAATGAAAGTCTCCTTGACTTTCTCCCTGACACTTTTCGAACCTTTGATTACCGGAAAGATTCCTTTTGGTGGCGATAAAAGATAAGTTTAGTGATCTTCCGTTTCCGGAATTTTTAAGAAATGCTATAATAAAGAAAAAAATTATTTTACAAAGTTTTATTCATTTTTACTTGCGAGTGAAAACTATTTGTAATGGTACTGCACGCAAGATTTTGCTTATGTAAGTAAATTTGTATGTAGTATGTTTACTTACTTAACTTCCTTCAAACCGACATTTTTCCTTTCATACTTTCCTATCATATCTTGATTCAGGTATCGTAAGAGCTATAATTAAAATTAAAAATATTAGTATAAGAATTAATAGCTTCGTTTAAATAACTTTAATTACGAATAACCATCATAAAAGATCGATATGATTATTTTGGTTATTGGTAACCAGCATTAATGCCGGTAAATGTTTCTGGTTACCGATAAACATTACTAATGAAGAATTTTTTTTTTGGCTGCTTCCGGTTATCGTCAATTTTTATTAACATTGTACTGAATTAATATCATGAGGAAAAGTACCAAAGTTAATTAGTTTTCACGTATCTATAACTTTTTAATATTCAAGAAGTCAAACTATTCCTCAATTAGTTCTCAAACGGATATAATTTATAAAACATAAAGAAACCGCAAGCTAATTATTGTGAAAATACAATATATATTTTTGTTAATTGTACAGAACTCATAAGTACTTCAGCATAATAATAACCTAAATATAAAAGAAAGAAATAATTCGAATCATAATATCTATATTAAGATAATGAAACAAAAAGTTTATTTATGTATATGTGCATCAGTACTTTAATAGAATGAATACGTTGGAATATATCGCATCATACATGTACAGAAAATGTTATACGTCTGCACATATAATATTATAAATGTGTCATTATAAATACATTCAATCAGTTAAATTAGTACAGATAAACCAAATATTCGCATATAAAATGTGATGGACCTAACGACTTCAGCTATCGTAACGTTGTTGATCTTCAGGAACGGAGATCCTATCAACAGTGCACTAACTCGCTACATATTGTAGATGTATTATTTACAAAATATAAATATTCTTCTATTTCAAAGTACTAACATGAATTGTTCATAACGGTTTTCCAGTTGGATCCGCGCTTCGTTCCCCTCGATTGTATGGCACGGCCAACTCGCCCATTTGTGACCCTCCTCTTTAAAAGAACGTCAACGATGGAGTAAAAAGGTCTTACAGGGACGTTCAGGACGCTATGATGCATAATTATGCGGTAATCAGTTTTTTTATCCGCCATTTCTTTCCTCGAAAGCCACGTTGAACAACGTAACAGCCATTTGCATACTCAGAGGGATCCCACGAAGGATCCTGAATCTGAAGTATGTCTTCGAGCAGAGTATCGGTACCTCGAAATTCGCCGTGTAATTTGTTCGCCATTAATTTCACCGAATACTCGTAGCTACGTGTTGAATAATGGCACCGTGAGGATTTTGGTTGCAACAGGCTTATTTATTCCGTCTCACGGATTTTTTGCGGATCATTGGACACGGTAACAGGACGCGTGACGAGCGTCAATGTTTTCTGCTCATGACTTAAATCGAGAATGAATTACAAGCTGGAATGCAAAAGTGAAGAAACAGACCGATCGAAAGATCTTTTGCACGTAAATTAAAGTAGCAGTCGCCCTATGATTACGCGTAAAACTGGTCGTGTCTACTGAAACATTGAACACGTGTCAATACAAGCCTCTTTTTTACTAAATTGCAACTTTTAATACTTAAGTCGTTAAGAGTACTGCAATTGAAGTCCTAAGATTTTTACGAAATGATATGTAGTTTTTATTAAACGGAATAAAAAGCTAAACGAAGGACAGATGTTTACGTGAATAGAATTTAAATCTTGCAATTCTAAAGTTTCATATAAAATTTTGTTTCCTAGGAAAATTTATTTCAAGTGAAACGAACAGAATTATTTCATTGTGCGTATCTTCAAGTTTAAGCATTTCGCCAGTTAATAAGAAGATATTTGTATACTATCGAATAAACATAAGTTATGCTAGAAGACAACTTTTTTTAAAATAGGTATAGCAGTAATTATGTAAACTTTCAGTAAGATAATACAGAGTATCAGGTTTTAAAATTAAGATCAATGTCACTTACTATTGCTAAAGAACGAACTGGATAAATGATCAAGTTTGAATTACTTGTACTAGGAGTAAATTATAGAATTACTGTTGTAATTATGTAATACAATGTGCTACATTGCTATATACGTACATGTATGCAAGTACATTATGCATTTCATATTACATAATATAGTAAAGCATTATTAATGAAAAACACCATATTCTGTGAAAATATTTTTAACCCAAGTATTACATTTTGCCATGCTAAAGATACTATTTGAATATAGTAAAAATCACCCTTAAGGTATGGAAATATGTAAGTACTTAATACCTTCTTTCTTACCTGTCTCATAATATTTATGCAAATTTGCTGGTTCACAGCAACTTTGTACTTGTCAAATCTGCACACCGTCAGGTAAAATATATTACGGTTATAATTTATTATAATTTGTTATATTCTATTATAATCGTAATATATTTATTTAGGCTAATAGATCTTCGTGATATTATTACACGATGCTTGTTACATGTAGCTGTACGCCAATCGCAATAGGCATATTAATGCATATTTCATTGAGGACTAATTACGTATTCCATGATCGGAAACATGACATTTTGTCGTTGGTTCCTTTTTTGTCTCTGATCGATGCAGAACTTGGGGAATTTTGAGCTCGCAGGTAGATATTTCGTGGCGGAAACTTGTCAAGGGATAAAATTCAGGTCGAAAAGGGGGATCATTGTGCGGTACATTGTTCACGGTACACGGTAGCCTCACCCGGAATAGCATTAAACCTTGATTCTAACTCTGAAATGATTTCAGGACGAGAAGAGAGGCAGCCCGAGTTCTTTCCTCTCTTCGCTTTGTCTTGCTATTTCATATA
Organism: Bombus vancouverensis nearcticus; assembly: GCF_051014615.1. NCBI lineage: Eukaryota > Metazoa > Arthropoda > Insecta > Hymenoptera > Apidae > Bombus > Bombus vancouverensis. Next base: position 7,740,035 of record NC_134913.1, on the reverse strand, counting down.
GGGAAACCAGTGGAAACCCGACTTAAAAGGATCTCCAAAATGTGGGTTATGTGCACCCATACACGTAAGCTTTATATAAGCGGTGATCTATATAACATGTACTAAAAGTAGTTGATAGTTTATTGGTTCTAATGTTGTAATAATAAACTATATACCTAGTTGCTTAATAAAATTGGATAATTAGACACTTTGGATAATATAAAATAAAACAAAGTAAACTGCAGATGTAACGAATAATACTTTAAATTTAATGAAGTAGACAGTTATCATTTTGGTAAAAGTATAGTTCTATTTACATTACCGAGTTATTAATGCCATAGGAAACATATGGATAAAGTATGACTGTTTAAAGGAATCTTGGATAAGTCGTTAAACTTATCAAAGTTTCACATACGTAATTCTGTATCACCCGTTATATTTAGATCGAGTTTTTCTCATTCTCACTTAACGTTAGAAAAAGAAAAGGAAGAGGACAGGAATAAAGCAGAGATGCAGGTAGGGAAGTCGTTGAATGATATCGCATCGAAAAGAAGTCCTGCCCTAAATATCCGTGATCGACAAGCGGGTTAGGTCAGGCCCAAGAAAACTGGTGCGCAGGTAAAACCGTTACCGCCGTGCCAACCAGCTCACCAGTGATTCGTTGATGTTTTATGGGACACTTCTCGGGGCGTACCTAAGTCTCGAGTCCTATCGTCTATTATCCAGGTTTAAATAAGCGAGCGCTAGACTTGGGTCGCAATCTAGAGGGTGCTTCGTCAGCCGCATGACACAGGGGTGTCTTCCTTTCCTTCTTTAAAAAAATGTTTTACGAAAAAATTATAACGATAATCGTTCAACTCTTTGTTTTCTTGTTCGAAAAAAATGTCTTACACAATTGCATTATAATAATATTATTAATGAAATTTTAAAGTTACCAGTTACTAGTATTAATAAATATATCTATGTAACATTAACAACTTTGATAATAAAACGAATGACATTTTGAAAGTAAACTTTATAAACTATAAATTATTTGATTTTCGTATTTGGCAGAAAATTATAAATTTATGAAAATAGAATTTATGAACTAAAACTTATAACTTGTCAATTTATTAATACTATTAGATGGTAAATTATTATGCAAGAAAATCTAGATTTTATGAAGTTAGATAGTTTTCTTTTTGTCTTCTCTATAGAGAATTGGTTGTCAATTTTTTAGTTTGAACTTCGTTACATGAATGTTACTATTGATACGTAATGAACACTATAACTTCCTTAAATGCACGTTAAATTAACAATCTGATGTGGTAAATTTTCAGTCACCATGCAGGATACGTAAATGAAACACAGAAAAGAATAAACATGAAATATTTTTATGAATTGGAATTCACTTATCAATCCTCAATCGGCGAAAATTATTAATGATTGATATTTTACTTCAATTCTAATAACATCTCCTTTCATAGAAAATATTCCTACAACACTACTTAAAATAATCGTAAGAAGTATTGTTTCAATCAGGAAATTATTATTGATGATTATCGTTCGCGAAAGGGGAGCGATATGTTTGAGATATGGAACCTTCCAAAATATTACCATAAGAACCAAGAATGTTTAAATTTCCAATATCTGGCGATAATAGCGGCTTTCGAAGATATCGTGATCTCTAAATTCAACCCCGAGGCTGAATGAGCAGTAGGATAGTAGTACTCCACAAAGCCACCGGTGGATTTATGAGCATTACCACGAGAAAAAGAGTCGCGTGGCTTGGCCAAATTTTTCTTTCTTTGTTCAACATGAATTTAAATAGATCTTGCTATCCTGCTTGTCCATTTCATTCGTTAAACTAGATCGTTCGAGCCTTCGGGACAAGCCAAGAAAAAGAACGCGATAATCTATAGACGTTGCGGCTTCTTTGAGGTTAGGTCGATTCGTTTTGAAATTCAAGCTGGTCGACATTGAAAATTTGTAAATGAGTGAAGCCGCAAATGGGCGTTTTTACAATGATTTCCACGAGATTTAAAGCGTGCGAACGATATAGTCGTTTATGACGTTATCCGCCCCGCCTCCTGTGCGCCGCTACAAGATTTTCCATTTCAGGATGAAATCCTTTCCAATCCACTTTATCAAGATCTCTTATGTTCATGCAGTAATTGGTTACGTCATACGTTATCGAAACCTTTCTACGATTCCGTAAAGGATCAGTTGAAATCATTCTGCTAATTAAATTGAGTGAACATGTCTGCATAATGAAACTGTCAGAGTTACAGTAGAATTTCAATTAAATTTCTCCGTAAATAAAATTTGGTTAGCATATTTCTATGTAATAAGTTTAGAAGATATGAACATACGATTAATACAAAACATTTAGTAGATATAAACTTCTTAATATTAATTGAGTCTTCAATTATTCAAGCATTTATCAATAAATAAAAATTTGCTATTGATAGTTTATTAATACGAATATACAACGAATTATTATTCATTCAATTATTATTATTCATTATTAATATTATGTAAATTCTTCATAAAGTAGCTTTTTACAGTTCTGCAAAATGAATCCGAATCCAGATTATACATTAAATTTCAGTAGATTTCTACTTTTGAATGTAATGATAATTTTGAGAAGTAAGAATGGCAACTTCAAATACTTTTTTACAAAATTCCAGGAATTGAGTTTTTTTGATTTCCAAAAAATGTGAGAATATTCTTGCCCGGCGATTTATTGCTTTTCAGCTCTTCCTTTCGGTAACGTTCATACACTTTATACTTAAGAACACCAAAACAAATCTGAAGCGGTATCGTTTGAAGATTTTTAAGAAGTTTTTCGAGAAGCTGTAAGTTTAAAGTGGGTGGCTCGTTGATAGATTTTTACGATACTAGATGTGTCTCCGCTCCTCCTTCCGTTTTTATTTTCTAATTTATTTCACTCATTGCCAACTAGATAAAGGTGACTATTCTAAATTATCACGCAGCTGCATCTTACTTTCATGTACTGTATTTTTTTTATTTTGTTATAAACAAAAGGCAGAACTGTTTTAATATTACATGTATAATTTCATGATGTAATAATCAAATATATTTAACTATATATCTACTATATAAGCAGATTTGATTATTTTTATATATTATTTACATTTCATAATTTCATTATTATAGTATTTCAATAAAAATTAAAAAGGATATGTTACTCAAATATCATGAATATATACTCTTTAAATATTTTAATTAGTTTTATAAAAAACTGTTATAAAATACATATCTATCTCTATTTAGCAATATTATTTTCTAGTACCTATTATGTATCAGAAGTTAGGACATAAAACATTAATTAATAACTTCATAAAGGGAAAGATCTAACAAAAATTGTTAAATTGTTTCCATAATCTATGAATTTAAATCGTTTAATTGTTAAATATTAAGGAACGTTGTCAATCTATTAATCTGAATTATTAAATTGTGAAATATTGAGGAACATTGCTGTTAAGCATTTGATACACTTGATTTTCGCGAATTTTCAGTTTAAAATATCTAGTTGGAAGAACAATAACAGTGATGTTCTCACGGATGTTTTTAAATAAGTATTTATCTATCTCGAAAAATGTGAAAAAGAAATGAGAGAAGAACAGAAAATGAGCAATCCAAACTGTCGTAACTGTCGGAGAGTCCATTAAACCAATACGAGTGTCCTTCCCGTCGGAAGTCCCGAAAAGTGGATATATACTCAGTGTATACACACGTATAGAACGCGGAACAGGATGAGGAAAACAGGGTGAAGGCACGATGAAATTCGAGCCCTATTTCCGAACGAGAAACAGATTTTGACGTTCTCAGAACAGGAAAATGAGAAAGTTTTCTTATTTATGCGCGATTTCGGAATATTTTATTGATTCTACTCACATCCTTTCGCGTAAAGTGGAAGGATACAAGATTGAAACGTCACATTTTTTGATCTATAATTTTTAATGCTTCTTCAGAATCGCTGTATAATTACTGGATGAAGATAAATTAGAATAAATAACTGCTAAATATGTATTCTATTACTTCCAAACTATTAGTTTAAATATACTGAATATCCTTATCAGTTATATGCATAAATTGAAATTTGGTGATATTACCTTATATCTTTGTCATGTAATATTAATTTTCATATGTAACATTGACGTCCAAATCTATTAGAAATACTTTTGTGAGTGCTTTTCTTCACAAAAGTTTATTTTATAAACAAATATTGCTATTATAATAAATATTATAATAATCATGTATTAATTTCTCCACTTTTAAGTAATTTTTCTAGAACATTTTCCAAAACGCAACACTGAATGATAAACGGAAGTTTTACGTAACTTATCTCATAATAATTCTTTTATAACTTCGATATATTCGTACAGGTCATCTACAAATTAGTTAACAACAGAATATTCTTTTGAACTACACTATAGAAAATCACAATATAGATAATTTTGATCTTTTCAGGTTAAGAGAAATCTAAATGAGCATCTCAGTAAATAAATTTCAAAAGTTTTCTCCTCCCTGAAAGTTTTATAACAAAATTAAATCCTGGCAATATTTTCAGTGTTCTTTATTATCGCCAACGCGATGTTAAAACTTTATTAAATAAGTTTGCAAATCACGATGTTTTCTATTTTTCTGTTCGCATTTATACTACCTAACTTCAAATCTAAGTAATTTCAATGATATGAATTGATTGATTTTCGGTAGGTAGTCAGTAGCCAAAAATAGTTGTCAAATATTTACAATATACGATTTAAAGCTACTTCTCTTCCGGAAGAAATCAAACATCAAAGAGTCAGGAAGTAGTAATAGAGTAAAAAAGAAATTGTCGTTTTAAGAGACATGGTGCCGTGTTCCGCTGTAAGCACAAACACGCCGAAAGAGCCTTTAAGTCGATGGACACTTTAATTGATGCGACAATATTTGTACCGTCTAAAAGTCGTCCGATTTATTTAGGACGAAATGGGTCGCCTGTTTATATATGCCTACTTTGTACTCACTTTAGCATATACACGTACAACGTGCAACTGTTTTCTAAGCTACTAGCCAAGGTTCTGCTCGTGAATTCGTCATTTAAGTATGGATTTTCTATTGGGAAATTTAATTTCTCATACAAAAACTAAATGCGTACATACATATATATCTATTATTAGTGTGAATTTATACTTGCTTTCTTAAAATTAGACCAGGCATACGTGTTGAAACTGCTTTGCGGTTTCGTAAAATCAATAGTTGTTAATAAAAGCACTAGAAAATATTTTTAACTTCCTTATTGTTAAACTTCATTCATTTCTGAATTTACAAAATAATTGTCAGAAAAGGAAAGATTTTATTTTTATAATAACATTTAAACTTAACTTAAGTGAGGCGTTTAATATCATGCCACTGCACTCAAAAACTTTCCGTGTTTTTTATTCTAAAGAAAAATGTTAAAAAATTTAAATTTATAACCGATAATTCTATTAAAGTGACAAGTTGAGTACGTCTAACAGTTTTTAGATAAGATCTAATAAACAAGACAAGTACCTAGTATATCCTAATGTTCTTAAAATTGATATTGGAATGCATCTTATGTCTTTCAATAAAATAATTTTTTTAATATCTTTTTAAAATATCTTTTTTAACGACGCTACTTTAATATGTTGAAGGAAATAATATTAATACATATCACAGATATATAACATATAATAGATATATAATGATATATAATAATTGATATATATTAATGATACATCAATAAATATTAAGATTAATTTGAATTAAAAATTAAAAATAGAAATATTATTTACAATTCACTTCGCAGTAGAAGATGTAATAAATAAAAAGATTTTCTACTTATTTTCTGATCAATTTCAATTTATTTCATTTTAAAATATTTAATATTCACATCAATATTATAATATTATATTGTTATGCGAATAAAAAATATGTATTTCTTATTTGTGTAACTGTTAGATCATGTTTTGTATATTTTTAAAATATACATCGTTATGGAACATATATACTAGCTAAATTATTAAATTTATTATATTTATAGACTTCTCGAAACCAAAGGAGGGAATTATTTACCTTAATTTATTAATTTGATGAAACGTTTAGAATTCTTCGGTAGCAATCAGGGACGAAGAATTTTCGTAGTAGTAGGGAAATAGAGAAAAAGAATAGTAAGCTAGCCACTTACCTTTAGGATGATCGAAAGGAACTCCACCCTCTCCTAATCGAACTATCCCACAAAAGTAGATATTCTGCTTTTCGCCCGGTCTTTGTAGTAGCCGACTCTTCGATCGTCCATTAATACAATTATCTTATAATTAGTCGACCGGTAAAGAAAAAGGATTCGCCGCTACTTGTTTTCTATTTTTTTAAGATCGTTGATAAAATTTTCTTCTCCGGTGGTATTTTTCTTAATAAGTTCTATCGATATATTGTTCCGAACAAAACTTTTCAATACCAACTGGAAAATTAGAAACAAATTAATCGCAATTAACATTCATATTTTTTTATATTATTCAACCATTAAACTTTATACTAAAAATTTAAAATAAATTATCTTTAATTTAACGTTTAATGTTACTTACTGTAAACTTACTGAAAAGTAAGTTTCAATAACAAATTATTTGAAATGCAATATTTAATATGAAATAATTTTAAAATAACATGAAAATAATGAAAAGTATATTTTTCAATCGTCTCCTTCATTTATTTAGCTGTAAGGCGTACAAAGTTGGCTTTGCTCAGGCAATGTCAGCGTTATACACTGCTACTTGATAAAATCCGGAGAAATAATTAGACAACGAATATAATACGAACAGAATTGACATTACTCACCACCGTACAGGTAAAGTGGTACGAAATGTCAATTTCGCTGATATTGCAGAGAGCATGTTCACCAGCGGACTTTTCCAGGCAGCGGTGTGTATTTTACTGCGTAATGCTGACATTGTTCGGGAAATGACGACTTCTGTGACGACCCTGCGGACTTGACCAGTAACATACATATACGTATTGAAATTCTCTATGTTTTCAATGAAAATAGTTGCATAAGATGTTTTGCTAACAATAAGTACCCGTGTAAAAATTATCCATTGTAAAGTTTGAGCACAGTATTAATTTTCCAAAAGTACAAGTAAAACTTCTATGTTTATTTTAGACGACCATTCACTAGATGGATCGTGATTGGCATAATAAACTAAAGTTAGTTAATTATTCAATTTGTCTTCTTTGGATATTGCTCGTCAATAAAATCCATGTGAACCAGTAAAATGGTGTATCTGCGATTGCAGTATCTTGTACTACTTCTTGTTGTATTATATAGGTACAGTGGTATCTTCAGTATTTAATGACCTGTGATTCAAATGATTTTACTATCCGAGCTATCGAAACTTTTGATTAACCGAACGATATTTCCTATTTTTGTCCTTTACTTTTACATGTTTTTCTTACAATTTTATATCTTTTTGTACTACATTATTGTGAAGATAATATTGTAGGCATTAATATCTCGTGCATAATGACACCAAATAGACTCTGTTGCTTGAATTTATATATTTAACCCTGTGCATGTCTGTCAATAATGAATAATAAATATTAGAGACGATTTTAATTAGTATGGTCCTCCTCGAGGTTAATTTTAATTATCGTTCGCGACGTATTAAATTCGGTTCTCTAATTGAGATTCTTTCATAAATTTTACATTACATTTTCAATACGAGAAAAAGAACGTACATATTGGTATAAAAAAAAAGAAGTCTATTTCCCATAGTATGTTGACGATAATTGATTTTAATAAAATGATTAAAATATTCATAACTAAATAAATATGTTTAGACAAATTTGTATAGAATAATACTTGTATTTAATCGAGTTTATTAATTAAAAATTTTCGAATAAATTTTAATTAGAGAAGTGACAGTTTACATTTTTATGATGTAGAAATATGAAGCAGATAATGCAAAATGCAGAAAATATAAATTTTTACGAATAAAACTATAAAATACTTTTTGCAAGGGAAAATCATCAAATGAATGGAACTGACATCATGAAAGCAATAAATCGAATTTTCCGTAATACGTATTAGTCTCGTAGTTCGGGAAGAATTTTGGAAGAAATACAGATATCGATACAGTAGTCACCTGAAAAGTGTAAAAGAACGACGACGACGCGCGACGCACAAATGAAAAGAGGGTAGTATCCACTTGAGCACGTGCTGCGTTCCACGAAAGAATCTTATTTTTCTTGATGAAAGCAACCCTACCTATAAATGGGTTATGCAACACTTCACGGATATTTTCATAGCTGTGCAATTTGAAAAAAAGTATCAGATTTCCAGTAGTTCGTATAGAATAGAAATTGACACTTAAAATCCTTTCGTTTCACAGCTATGAATGTGTTTACTGACTTTCAAATTTCATGAATATAATTTTAGCGTTAGTATTAAAATTTAAACGTGTCATTTGTTTTATTGGCAAATTTTTAATTTTCAATTTAAATTTGTTTATAGAAAGTTTTTATTTAATAAATTAATAAAGATCAAGTAAAGTAACAAATTTTTATTTTCTGGAACACTTCTTTTGTATTTTGTACTTCAAACATTAAAGATGTCATTTCAATTCACTTAGTCTTCACAGATGGGGATTAAAAATGTGGTACCGATCTTATCAAATATCCGGGAAAGACGGCTGTACCTTCTTATTTCCGCATCGTATACCCAAACGTCGAAAGTCGTTTATTTTGGTAAAGGAATATTCCGTATACTTCTTTTAACCTTTAAAGCTTCCTGTTGTTAACTTTCGTACAACAAAAGTTAAATTATGAAAAATTTTCAAGTACTATGTATGATAGTCGAAATGAACACTAGTATAATTATGAAAGTAAGATGTGATTACTTATCTCGAAAAACTATAATGCAAAATATTCGAGAATAACAAACGAAATTCATTGTTGTCTGGCTAACAATAACACGTAATTGCGGTGTCTCTCTTGTAACTGTTCTATAAGTAAATCACATTCTGTGAAAAGTGTCCGGATGCTTTTGACCAGTTGCGTATATGATTACGTATCTTCGTTTGAACTATAGCAAATTTTTCACATAAGAAACAGATATATCTCAACAGGTTAGAAATCAAAAGGTACAGTCTAAAAATCTCATTGCGATATACACCACATAAGCTGTTCGAACGGTTATAATAAATGTTTCGAATCGACTAATCAAGGGCTTGGTGCTGTATTCGAACAAAAGGACCGCTCTAATTGGGCCGTATCGGGAAGCATTACATCCGTTAAATGGATCACACTCGAGAACGTTTTATTCCCTGACTGGCGGTGATTACTGCCGATAGCCAGGAGGGCCAGATGTTCGAACGGCGATGACGCGGTAAGATTCTCAATCAATTTTTATTACGTTTCAACTGCCGACGCCGAACAGTCGCGTGGCACCTTCGTGATTCGGTTCTTTCTTCAGCCACCCTCTTCCTTCACTTCACCATCCTCCCACAACACCCCTTTCCTACTTCTATCCTTATCTATTCGCCTATCTTCCGTTGTTTCTTTTATACGTTTCGTCTGGTTCTTCACCTTTTTCTTTCCCTTCTCCGCTTTTTTTTTTCTTTTTTATTCCCTTTCGCGATCCTTATCCACGTATCTTTTCGGTGGGCTTTTCGAGGATGAACAACTGGACGTGGAAACGAGATGGACAATCGTACAGCTGTTCGCTCGCAGGGGCGCATCTGCCTCCCGTTCAGCTCGCGTGCAGTTTGAGAAAAAGGTAAAGTTCGTATACGTAGATTTACCGACCTTTTTAGTTCGCCACAGCAGTTTGGCATATTAGCGAATAGTTTTGTTTTGTTTCACCTATTTTCGCCCCAGCAAGCATTGCTCTATACAATAACAAATACTGCTTATACTAATGGTTCGTATATCTACAGAATTTAGCGTCATATGATTCCTGTATACTGAGTACCGTCCTCCATCTTCAATTCATCTGCTTTCAAGTATCGAACAGGAACATAAATTAATAATCATCTATTACGTAGCTATTCATGTATTGATCTATTCCACATGTATAAGATGTATTCCAATCTATTTTTACATTCATAAACCTTTCAAGTAGGTTAATAGCAGTTTTTTTGTTGAGTTTGTTAATGAATAGTTTACATTAGCTCTTCCAAGAACTTTATGATTAACATTTTTTTTAAACAGAATGTTTAAGGGAACGTTTCTAGAACTGCAAACAGTCTGAAAGTTATGGAGAAATGGAGATAGTTTATGTGAGTACTATGTTATTGGGAGTATTGAATTGAATTTAATAGAATTTGTTAATTGTTGTCTATGTTTATTGATAATTGTTGACATGAATGATTTTAACTATTTGTTATAATTTTAATATATTTGATCTACTAATCGCATATTACACTATACTGCTATGTACGGTCTGGAAGCATCACTGACTCAAAAACCACTCGTACCACAGTATCAACATTTGCATATTTCTAACTTCGTCTGTCAACATTGCGTTAGGTAGCATTCCGCGAAATTAGCAAAACCCTACCTGTGCATACCGAAGGATAATATAAAACTACCGCGCGACCGGAAACAGTTCATCGTTTCATAAATTATTATATTAAGCGTCATATAACCACATATATACATTAAATATAGGACGTCTATAACATGCGTATTATATTGTTCGTCAAGCACCGTTTTTGTTAAACTGATCAGAATATATGTATGTCTAAAAGCCAAGCTCTCAACCATTGTTTTCCTTAACCTGAACCCCTGTATCCGGATGCCGAATCACTTTTCTAGGAAACACCATCGACTCCTTGCGCAGGATCTTTACCTTTTCATATCTTAAATGCTGGAATGCTAAGACATGACAGTACAATACGAATAGTTTTAAGCATTTGGCATATTAAAAATGAATCGATTAAATTGTATTGTAGGCAGAACACGAAAAAGCAATATAGCTATTATTAGTTTATTATATATTATTAGTATATTATTATTATTGTTACTGTATTAGTTTATTATATAGTTAATATAACTATAATTATTATATATAATATATATATTTAATATTTATAACTAATAATAACATAGATGTATCATTTAACGTAACCATTTCAATTATTCGCCCGGATGATGTCTAACTAATATACAAACAAAAATTATAGAGTAATACAATTGTCACGGTAGTCGTCGATGAGCTGCGTCACGAAAATTTTGTAGAATGATTAAAATAAGATAAATAGGTAATGTTATTATTATCAAAAACTGTACGCAAATATAATATAGTATAGGGCAAAGAGCTCTTAGAGTAAAATATATAAAATTCACGTGACAGAGAACGCATTAAACATATAAAATTTAAAGATGATTAAGAGTTTATTTCAAAAGTGAGAAAGAATATTACAAAAAAGGATTTTGATCGATCCATTGTTATGTAACTAAATTGAGGTAACCATATTAATATTTCGTCATGTATAGTAATTAGTGTTACTCATTTTTACAGCTTCTGCATAAACATTCTTCTCCAACATTGTATTTGGATGTATTTCAGATATAAGTTTTAGTCTCGCTTTATCATCGGTTATTTCATAAAAACTTGATTACTAATCAAAATCATACAAATCTACATATAAATTTTACACACGATCCTGTACTCTCATACTCGTCGCAATACTGTTTGTTGGCGTCCTTCTCCTTCTCGTGCAAATTCGCAGATGTCTTTTTCACACAGCCTAAAATATGTGCAATAGCATAGCGGATAAATGCACCCGCGACAAACGTAATTCATAAGTGTTTCGGACTTTCATTTACATATATACACAGGTATATTATTTTATTCATACTGTACCATTGACAAAAACATAAACTTCAGTGGAGCGAAAAACATAGCGTGAAACGCTAAATATACCTGATGACGAACGACACTACACGCAGTACTTACACATCGGATACATTTTAATGACATTTTTCGCCGCCATGCTGTCTCTCGTGAAATATAGTTGCGCCATTTAAAATTTAAATCATGCTTCATTGACATGGTACTTCCTTGCGAAATAACATTCTCCAGAGTTTTATTGTGTCATATAGAATGTGGTACGTTACATAAAGATGAACGAACAGCCCTAATTTAACTGCGCGACAGTGTACTTACGTTACGCGATTTACTTTAAGGCGTTTTAGTATATTTTGCCATAAATATCTGCTGAATTGAAGAAATTTTTTCCTTCTCTTCGTCTCTCATGTTTGTCAGTAAAAGTATACATATAATGTATATATAGTATATAGTATATATAATATATACAGTATATATATAGTAAGTATATAATATAGTAAAATATAATATAAATGAAAACTTAAATAAGTCGTCGTGTCCAGTAATTCCAAACGTACGAATACTCCTATGACTCGTTGTAAATTAAATTAACAAAAGTAGTGATTTAAAGTAGTTTCAATACATAAAAGTCGAATAATAGTAGATAAAAATACAATTTTATGTAGATAATATATATAGATTTGTTACATAGAAAATCTCTTCAAATAAATAACGTATACGTAAGTTTGAAATTCATTTTTCCAACATAACATGTTTGAACATTGGAATTAATGTAAATAAAGCAAACATCTATCTTCTTTATAAAATAACATTTTCTTCAACTTGAATTTAAATTTTCAGATTCCCAACGATCAATTATTTTACTATGCCTAAATTATCGACTTACCTTGATTTTTAGAAATTCAGAAATCGATGTGGATAATTTAATACAACTTACAATGCTATATAATTCAATTTGCGATACACACAGAGTATTCGCCTAATCTAAGTAGAAATGAAAATAAATAGAAGCAGTTAAATATGGCAAAAAACGGAAGATTCAGGAGTTAAATTGTTATCGAGAAAGATATATGATATTGACGTTTATTTAATCTTTCAATGATATTGAAGCTGTTTGTGAAGATCTCAAATAAATGTTCAAATTTCATATGCTCATATTTTTGTGGTTGATATAAAAACATTTTCACATTAATTACATTGTCTGGTAGAACCATGCTTATGGAACAGATAACGAAAAGCACTTCAAGTTCATAAGAAATTAAAAGTATGTGATTGACGTTAGTTGGTCAGCAATTGCACTGCGGTTACAAAGTGTATTAGATGCTGAGTTTAGAATTAAGAAGTTGATCGCGTGACTGACACACAGCTTGATGTAAATGAGCGTGTAACCGCTAACCACAGATCATCCTTTATCCCTTTCTCACACCACTAGAGTTCTAAACGTCAATTAAGGTTGTTAACGAAAAGATATGCAAGTCTTAAACCAACAAACCAAAACCACAACTAAACATTATTTCGAAATAGAGCGATTTAGTAGTTATAGATAATTATGCAAATAAGTTTTCTTTTTCATCGTTTGCACGATGTGCTTCTTCTCCCTGTGTCATATTTTTAGTTCTTTCCCGTGTCATGTACCCTGTTCTTCGACATCGACTCCGAATGTCTGTTTCTTAACATAATCTTCCAACACAAATAAGCGGACTAAATCTTATTCCATCATGTTATGAACATTTCTGTTTCTTTGTACATATAGGTACAACAGAACCTCGATTATTCAAACTAATTAGTTACAAAATAAAAGAATAATTGAATTTTTCGGATAATCGAATGCCTGAAATTATAACTATGCATTTGACATAAAAATGATAATTTATTGTATATTATTGCAGAGAAAATATTAATTATTTTACAAGAAGATAACAAATCATAACGTGGCAGTTTAATAGTCAGAGCGATTTATATGTATAAGTGAATAGTATATATGTATTATTTTATGAAAATAATATATATAAACCTAGATTGCGCAGGAACTTAACAATAATTTGTTTTAAATTTTATTCATATTAGTTCTTCAGGATATATTACATTCGATGTTTTCTTATCAGAAGGTAGTCACATAAATTGTGTATCCTTTTATCCCACACATAATGAGGCAACATACAATTGTCTATGTGAAAAAAATTATTACATAAATCTACACCGACACGTTTGAAGGATTATCTTTGCGTTTTATTAATTGTCATCGCAAAACAAATTTTTATTGGATATTGTATACGTTTGATCCGGAAGAATATATTTGGTGGAATTATTGAAATGCGTGACGAATAAATATAAATATATATTCACTAATAATACGGTTAAAAATGAAAAATATTATAGTTTCTATTATATTATTTTTGAAAGCTATCACCTACGATCTTGTCCCATTGCAAAGCTTCGAAGGATCCAAGTTCTCCAATAACATAATCGAGACTCCAATTTTTATAATTAATTGGTATGGTGGCAGTCTAGGTGGATTTAAAATTTTAATTGTTTAGAAATTCTTGTGGACAATAGTCAGAATTTAGGCGTCGTCAAGCACTATCAATTTACTATTACAGTATCATTGACCTGCCAGCGTTACGACGACGGATACAGCGGAAACGAAATTTTTATCCATCAATAAACTTCCTGAGGTAATCGAGTAATAAAACAAAGTCTATGTCCGTCGCAAGATTATAAGAAACATATTATTAAAAATCCGATGAAAATCGATTCAGTAGATTTTAAAATTACCGCAAACGTACAAATAATCTTACATCTTTATAGATACATTAGTATAATTCTCAGACTGCCACGTTATGATTTGTTATTTGTTATCTTTATACGCACATAAAAATTTACGATTGAAATGTTAAGTGAAAATTGGTGTAACAGTGTTACACTAAAACTGTAACTTCAATAATAGCTTGAGCTTTTACGAGAAAAACACATATCCATATAAAAACTCATAAGGATATCTGTAAGCATTAAACAAGCCCTCAGAGGCTAATATTACTTAATTACTCTTAAAGTCATTAGTTTGCAGTTCTCAGTCGATTTAATTGCATTATTATTATTCATGAATATTCATAAGCTTCCGATTTATGAGCTACTTTTATTTTCGTGTTAATTCGTACGTATTTATCGGATATCAATTTATTAGTTGGCTTTAATTCGATTCCAATGCTACATATTAAATCTGAAGGCAGAAGTGACGTTCTTAATGCAACACGTCTTTTAATAAATTATCGAAAGGGCTGTGAATAAGTCATAACCGACGAGCAGGCAGAAAATCATGCACAGCGCCATGATAGTGAGCATGACTTTTTGAGCACACACATCCTGCAATTTAAAAACAAGTTCTCGCAATGAGCGTGTTATGTAATCACATAGCAATAAGCAAAGAGACGACACGCATTTTATTTGCAAGCTATAAATACCATTGCCGACGAATTAAATAATATTACGTCTACATATAAGTAATTTAATCATTTTAATGCCTAAATTGTGTTTTTTAGACATCGCTCTATTATATTTATAGAATCGACGGGTTCACAACAAAAATAAATTCCGTCTATGTTTGCGCCTTTTTCCAACAAAGCAAAGGAATGCCGTATCTTTAATTTTTTGCTGAATTTTTAATTCAATACATTCCAACATTTTGAACAAAATATTTATTTTCTTACACGTGGCGAGATAATACTCGTCAATAGATTACAGATGTTTATACAAATTCATATTTTTATGAACACAATTATACCGCAACAATAAATGGAGCCTAAGCAAAAATTTGCATCACTTAATAAATATTATATTGTAATTTATTTTATTCGGTTTTATTATATTATTTTATTTACATATTTTATTCGGTATGGGTATTTTATATGTTTCTACATTTTATAAATACATATATTTTGTGCATTTTTTCTTCATCAAATTCCCTATAAAAAATACGCAGTCTACTTATAAGTATTTCAATAATTATGGAACTACATAATTATAATTATAGGATAATAAGAACTACATACATATGTAGTAGCTATATTTAATTGAATTGTGAAGGATTTTATATTATTATGTATAACGAAGTATAATTATTTAACTATTCGCAGTTGAATATCTATGTATGCGTGGATAACAAATGTTGTAAATTATTATTACGAATGAAAAATAAGGTATCTGAGTAGAAAACATCATCGCAATATGCGATTACATGATTATACCTTTTTCTCCTCTCGTAAGAAACAAGAAAACTTTTTCCCTCTAATTTAATACATCAAGCGTTTAAATGGCTCTGTATATCATTTCAACGCATCTGTTCACACACGCATAAATCTCATCGATTCCAAAATATTCCTCGCCAATTAACCCGTTAGACCTTTAAAAAGAGAAATAAATAAAAATGAAAAGGAACGTGCTACCGCGCGGCAGAACACGAGTCGAAGGGTTAATAATAAACACAGGACAGACTGTACGTCCCTAACGAGAGTAGAGAGAGGAGAGTCTGTGAATGAAGATCAGCGAACGAGGGATCGTTCGGGCGGTTTCCCACGAAGTCTTCTTTCTCTCATTCCCTCTGCTGGTGAAGTCGTCGGAGGAGGATGCGCAGTGCCAGGACCATTCGTCCTTCCGTACTGAATGGGAAGGAAGGATAAGCAGTAGGCCTCGAGGCAAGTCTCCGCGAAGAACTGCTAAACTCTGCGGGGGAATTTATCAACGTCCGGATACGAATCAGGCTGGCTTCGTTTACAAGACAAAGCTCGGCCGTGTGGTCAGTGCCGGAGACGCAGCCAAGTAGACGGATACACGCGACCAGTCATAGGCGTCGATCTCGTTCTCCTCAGATAAATATATATTTCAGCTTTTTCTCACGCACGATGCCACGAATTTAGTATTGTACAATAGAAATACTATATTACTATATCAAGTATTACACCAAAAATACTTTCTATATCAGAAAACTTACTAGATCAAAAGTTAATTTTATTATATGAAGACCACATGAGAAAATATATGAGAAGTCCATCTTTGTTTCGCCAAGTCTTTTGATTTCTATGCTACTTTGTCGTTGAAAAAAGATTTTAAAATAAAATGATTGAAGAATAGAGTCGAAAATGTAGGAAACTGAATAATATCGCATTAATTGTTATGTTAATTTAACTTAATTAATAATGTTATTAATATTCTTTAAGTGTTTGAGGGAATAATGAAAACATATATTTAATCAAAACCAGATTCAAAGATAATTTTGATGTGGAATTTGTTGACAACATATTGTATCTGTACATTCTTCTCCTATAATATACGATTATCGTATTTTTTATCCTACTAAAGCAATATCATATCCTCAAAAACTTTTGTGTGTTCCGAAATAATGAGTTTGTTTCGATAAAGTTTCAAAGAAGGGATTTGTGGATTCTATCAAGCTACTTTCGATTTATTTTTGAATTTCACTTACCGTAGCATATCGTGAAAACACAAATCCAACAAATTCTACACATTACAATTCTTCTAATTTTATAATTTTGGTTAGCGTTATTGTAATGATGAATAAAGGGTAATAATAGAATAAAATCTTATTTTAATATTAATTTTCAGTTCACCATTTTATTTGTTAATCATAATAGCCATAAATTTAATTTTTATTGTATTAAAAGTAAATCAGATGCGGAACACATCATATGATTGACATTATTTACACGTATGTGTATTGTGTTTTATAGTATGCATATAACTTTTATGTTCTGATAATATTAAAATTTATTGTCATAATTGAATATCTATAAAGTTATAAATTATCTAGTTATACTACTATTAGCATCAAGTTAATATTTACTTATTGTAGCTATAATTTGATTACTTCTATTCAATAGGTTTTCGATCACAAGGACTAAAGATATTTCTCCATTTCATCAATATGCTTTTGAAAATTTCAACTTATATATAATGGCCAAATAATTTTTCTTAATATTTATATGTATTATACTGTTATATAGAACTTGTGATAATTCAAGTAGAAGTACATTAAGATTGGAAGAAAAAGAATGGGGAAATAAATAAGAATGAAAGAAGGAAAAGATAAATTAAAATTTGCAAAATATCGGACTAAGCTGAAATTAATAATTAAATGAAATGTAATATTTTTATTGGGATAACAATAACATCAACTTTTACCAATCTTTAGATATACATTTAAGTGAGAAATAACTATTTATTATAAAATATTCCTAAAGATATTCTCATAATGTTACGCTACATATAATGTATCGTTTTAAATTATTTAGCTTACAATGAGGTATATTTCGTTACTTTTTATGTTTTCCAAAAGTTAGTATGATATTAAGTTTATTTTTTACATTACTATATCAACCAGCATTTATTGGAGCGGAGATACATCGATACATCGAAAACGCAACCGATGTGAAATGTAAATGTTGATTCAAATCATTTCATAGAAAAACATCTAATTAGAGTTTCTTGGAATCGGTCATTTAAATCCATATTAATAAATAACATCAGCCGCGTTTGAGCGGTTCACTTCGAATACCAATCCTAATTAAAACTCGGCAAGTCAAATCGGTTTAATGCGTTTAGATAACTTCCAGAATGGAATTAAACATGCAAATTCCCGTTCGTTCAGGTTTATTTGTGTTCGGCGCTTTTGCACGTGCGAGAGAGTTGGATGAGTGGAGAATCAAGACGATCCTTTGGTCCTTTTGATTCTCCTCTCCAGTTGGGTCCACCCACGCCGAGGACTTAATTCGCTCGATCGGACGTGCTGATTTAATCGCAAACACTCGGACGCAACAGAGCCGAGAGAGAAGTGTGTGCATATTTTTTGTTACCGAGACAATGGCCGATCCACCGGTGTCTTAATTAGTAACCCGAGATCTGCGGCCCTCCGACATCAGAACGATCCAATCCTTCCTCTTTGCCCATCTTGCCATTTTACATCTTTATGTCCCACATTTTCGAAGCATTCGCATATATGACTGTTATTATAATACGCTGGTTGTATCGAATTTTCAATGCGGCATTTTTTCATGTATTTTGTTACAACTGCTAATTTAATTTAAGTTCTTTTACTGCTATTAGTAAGTTATGATAATTATAATATTCCAACAGATTATTGTTTAATCATAGAAGAATCTCGAAATTGCACGAAAGCTCGTTGTTTCTTACTAAATCGCGAACTACTTAATAAAATGTCTTTCTCAAAGACGTGGTAAAATATTTGGGAAAAATAAAACGCTAAAATAAATAGATATACATTTTGTGATTATTTGTTACTTAATATATAATCTAAATATTTTTTAAAACACGACAACATAATATCACTTTCTTTGGAACGATTAATGAGTTTTTAAAACAACCTTTCTTCTAAGGTATTTATTGCAAGATTATATCTTAAACGGAAAGATAGACATAGAAAAAAAGATCTGACGTTTCGATCATGGTGGCTCGCGCATCGGAGATACTAATTAAGACGTTGAATCCACGATTGTCTCCAAAACCAAATATCTCTGTCGATCTTTTTCGACGAGGGACAACGATTAAATTCGTCCCCAAAGAGACAATGGAATCTTCGTCTTGCCTGGCGCCACTTCTTTCAGCTATACCTACGTATTTGATGTATTTTTATTATTGCGTTGCAACGGTCTTTCCTTTCTACTTTCCGCCTTACGGCACAGCGCGACTCAGCACAAAGTAAATAAATTTAGACAAAACTTAAATATTTAATAAATTATAAAGTAATACCTAAGTAGTTGTACTAGTAAATATTTATTTCATCCTACAAAATTTTGAATCTGAATGTTGTGATTTAAAAGAAACTAACGTTTGTTTATTTACAGAAGAATATTTATTAAAAAAGAAAATAAATCAATAATTTTTCGACATAAAGTCGTAACTTTTTGCTGAAATTAAATAATTTCAGACGTTAGATATCGTTCTTTTTTTGTTTTCTATAAGCTTTAATATAATGATTTACTTATGTTATTTGTTTTCGAAATATTAAAACGGCCGTTCTATTAATCAAAAAGAATAGTAAGCTATGATCTGCTTTTTATGGTCTGAATATATATATTAGGAGTTGAAATCTTAATGTTATGGTTGAATATGTTTCAGGAGTTTCTTTATCGACAATCTACAATACACTATGATGGTTATGCTATACTGTATACTACTTAGTAGTATAGTCAGTTAAAAAAATGGACGATATTCTATCAACGAGCAACTAAAGATAATAATACATATTTGACTTATTTTGTTTACAAGAAATCGCAAAACTTGTATATCAATGACTCAAACGTTAATCTTGGAAGTTAAAATATCTATATTGAAGGACAATAAAATTCTAATTAATAATACAATTTTACAAATACATTTTTTATAAGTATGAACTCAGTCTCATATGTATGAATGTATATAAAATACTGTGCCTAGATTATATGCGCCGTGCTCTATTCGATGCATTTATGCAAGTGTGTAGCGAAGGTTATCAAGAAGAAGGGGCATTCTTATGATATCAATCATTATATCCCTTTTCTTCTTCAATAATATTTAATATTTAATACATTATCGCATTCCATAATACCATGCTCGATTGTTATAAAGGGATATTATTAATGATAGAGACGTTTATCTTTACATTTATCTTACATATTTTTAAAAATATCTATATACGTGCAAAAATAATAATTTATAGACATTAAATATATTGTGAATTTAATATGTGAGACAGATAAGGAAACAGATTCTTTTATAGGAAACTTTAATAAACTTGAGTTAAGTCGATAGTAAATGTAACTAAGAAATGTTTATTACTATTTATTTTTTATAAAACACACAGTATTTGATTTCAATTATTCTATTTAAAATATACAACAAAAGTTATGCCGGTGGATGAATTTGTTATAAATGTAATTATCGATAAATATTCATTTTGTATACAATCAATATTCTATCATTTTTTATTTAAGTACTCCAAAATCTCATAAGAAGTTTATTTTAGCTATACAAGCATTTACAATAATTGTGTAGACAAAGAGCACATGATTGGAGTAGAGTACAATATTTGAAATTAAAAAAATAAAAGAAAAACATAACTATTCCATATGTTATTAGATATTTTTAATGTTACTATTTTCAAATATTAATATTCCACATATGTTGTCAGCGCAGTTTATAATAGCATAATGCTTTTTTACTCACTACAATAATTAATTTCTTAAAAATTTAATCACGTTAGAAAAGCGCTAAGTTTCTCAATACTGTTACTGTAAAAAGATACGGACCATTCGATTTGTTCAGCTTCCATTTTTTTCATTTTTCTGGGATACAATCAGTGAACCGAGAAATCTCGCGAAATGAGGAAGAAGCTTCAATTTTTCGTAGGGGTGTGGCGAGACATCGTTAAGGGTGCTTACTAAAATTCCCAACCGACGATGAAAGAGATACGAAAAAAAGGAAAAAAAGAGGTTTCGAATATCTTCGAAAATCGTGCGCACCCGATAGATTGAGGTGCCGGAAGAAGGGTGTGGCTCCTATATTCCGACCATATAGTGAGAATTCCTTTCGTGATAAATGGTCAGCAAGGAACGTTTCATCTTCTTTCTCCTCTTTGTTTTTTTTATCTTCCGTTTTCTTCGTTCTAGAAAAGGGTTCCTTAATGCTCCTTCTATTATTTTATTTAGTTCAGTCTTGCATTGCTCTTTGTTGGTGTTTATGAAAATTATGAAACAAGTCGTTAAACCTTCAGATGCAATAATATTAAAATAATATTAAGTGTTTGGAGAGTTAATTATAATGTGCCGTTTGTAACTTTGTCGCTGTGCGTGCTTAGTTTAAATGTTAAATCTATACAACTATACAATTATAGCATATAACATAGTTTAAATTTACAAATATATATCTGTAGCCTAATTAAAAGGACTATATACATCGGATATATTTTCTTATATAACACTACATAGTAATAAAAATTTGCATTTAACGAAAGATTTTGAGGAAAGAGATATTCAGCGGTCAAAAATTCAAAATATTAAAATATGAATGCTGAAATTATTGTTAATTCAGAGTGACTTGTTGTTTTTTATATAATAATCATTATTCCAAACTATGATTAATTCGTTATTTTCCAAGCCAAATATTACTACTGAAAACTAATACAACAAAATTTTTCAGAAAAATTTGAAAAAGAAATAATTGATTGAAATGAAAACGAGAAAGATATGATTGCCTTCTATTAAAATAAAGATTACCGTATCCGATATTCTTCACACATGGAGCCCAAAACTTTTTCCGCTAGATTAAATGTTTTATCCCGTTCGTAACAGAGGAAAAGGTAAGAAATAAGTTAAAATCCTAGATTAGACACAGTTCCGTACGTTCGTCTTTATTTTACCTTGCTCAGCTACTAAATAGGACTACGGTATTGTATCCCTAAATATCTTGAGACTTAAAGTTTGTTTAGCCAGGACCTGTGATTAGTTGCGCTTCTCCTGGATTTGGATTCCATATTCCCTTTTGAAGTATTAAAGTCACGCATCATTAAGAAATTGAAAATTGACCGAACCCTTAACAGACTGCGAGATATTAATATACTAACGGCCCCTTACTTGTAGCTACATATTTCATGTTCGTGACGAATGTATATTTTTTATAATAATTGTTAATGAGATTTGCGTCGTATTCGTCCATATAGAATTGCAATCTATATATGTCAATCAATTTTTTAATCTGAATTGGTTTCATATATTGTACATTGGTAACATAGAAAACTATGTACCAATTTTATTATGTGTGTATATAAGAAACACGCCAATAAGAATATAAAATTATTTCGTTTAATAAACCATTCTTATAGGACGGAAGAATAAAATTCAATAAACGACACTGTTTAGAGTATTATTTAAAACATTGGATTATGATTGGATTGGATTGAATAAAATGATGCTTTATTCGGAGAGAATATGAATTTCTTAAAAAATTACGAACGTTTAAATAGTAAAGACGGACATATATACTTGTCCGAATATATAAATTAGTGAATTGTTTCATTATTTATACCATTATTTTCATCTTGATTATATCGCTTGGTTAAATAAATATAATAAGAAGGTAATCAGATGTTCATCTATTGAAGCACCTTTTGTTAATCTATTTATCCAACGTAATTGGGATAATTTGGATATTATTTGGAAAAACGAATTGTGAAAAACAGTATAATCAATTTTTACCTGAACGTGAAAGTTAGTTGACCAAACGTGGTCAGTCGCTTTGCCAAAAATCGTTGATGGTAAAGTAAAGGCGTCCATGGGAAAATGGAAAGGACGAAGGAATATGAAAAGGGAAATCATTGAAAACGCCGAAGTTGGCTCAATGACCAAACGCGTGATAAACGAAAAGATAAGATCTCACTTGGTAAATTAACGTTGTCTCAATCTCTTGGTTCAATACTTTGGGCCAGATCGACGCAGCTATTGAATACAACGGAAAGAGGTACGCGCTGCACGAACACCTACTGCTTTGGACAGTTTTTCCGTTAAGGGTTGCAGGATAATCGGCTATTAAAAAGTAGACGAAGTTCGTGCCGAGACGTAGTTTTAATCTCGATTCAACCCAGCTTTGCCGAGATTAGAGGAAATCTGTCGTCTTAGGAATCGTTCTGGCCACTAACAAACTCTAAGCTCGAGTTAAAATGCATCCGTATTCTAATCCTGGTTCGCGATTGGTCCTTTTACGGTCTCGTCTGCCATTATAAGTACATCTGAGATTTTAGTGTCGAGTTAACACGAATCCAGCAGTTTATGCTGTTACTTTCGTCACGCACAAAGGAAACAAGAAACGGAACGTGTCGATTGTTGTGTCGAGTGCATGGACGAGCTTTTCTAACGTTAATCGTAAGCGGTAACTAACGCTTTCAAAAGATCGAGACGGCTGATAAATTAACATTCTTTGAAGGATCAAGTGAAATTAGCTATGTACGCAATGGGCTATTGTTGCATGTGCACTTCCTTAAACCGTGCCACATTCAACATTAATGGGTATATGTATTTTTCCCTCGATATATTATCAATTTCGTTCAAGTTCTGCAAAAAATTGTGCTTATTTTTAAATGAATATATTTAAATGACGGTAAAATAAGTTTCAATACATCTTTTTATATTTAATATCCTATTGTTAATGATTTAATACCTATTATTTGGGATCTTGTATCATTATACATAAGATAAGTTAAGCATAAGTTATGCACAATACGTATATTTTTTTAATGAAACCAACTATTTTTCTTCAAATCTTTTCTCCAGAAAAATTATAAGTTAAAATGTGGAATCGAATATTTTTTTCTACAAATACATATTTTAAACTTGTGGTTAGCGCTCCATTTTTTTCACATACAGATACTAATTATAAATAAAATATGCGCATTACAAATGATATTAGGAACAAAAACATATGCTTAAGAGAATATAAGGATGTTTTTGATAATAATGCTGTAATAAATATCTTATCTTATTAAAGTCATGCAGTGGCGGATGCACGAAAGTTTAAAATTGGTACATTATGAATTTTAGCAACTTTTGTACCAAACATATTTTATGATACTGATAACAGTCATCTATTTTGTTGTACATATTATATTTATTAATTGTTCTTGTTAGATATAAATCCATTTTATAAAGTTATAGGTTCTTCCCACATTTCTTATTTCATAAATTGCTTTTATTCCGCCACTGTATTCCTGTTAATTATATTTTTTTGCAATTACTTGCAGTAAACAAAGCTTTCTATTCATTGTATAATGTCTTTAGGAACTAGTGCTATGCCTTTCGAAAAATTAATTAATACAGTTTCTTCTTATTGCCAATTAACATTAGTGGATTAAGAAAGAGTGGAGTATAACAAAACAGTATAACTTTGGATTGTAATAACAAAAAATCAGAAGGATTAACGTATGACGGATTTTGTTCAATTTTGCAGAAAAAAGATAAGGGATGCACAAATAACTAAAAAGTTACATTTATATCAAGTACCTATTTTATTATGGTCAATGATACTACGCTTTCTGTATCCTAGAAAAGGAGGAGTGTTTCATCAAAAAAATTGTATTATATGTCATTCAAACAGTGAAAGTTTCACTATACATATTACATATTATATATTATAGATAAAAGCAAAAAACAGCCACCAACAGATGCTCAAAATTCATTTAATTATCCTACGTATAAAAATATTGTTTTACACTTTTCCTTGTATAAAACTATCTCTAAAAATTGGTTTCATTAGCATTTAAATAACACAAAATCTTAAGCGCCGATGTTTATTCACAAGAAAGGATCCTCAACTCAGTTAAAAAAATTAAAATTCAAAAAATTATGAAACCTTGGGGGATATGTAAAGGATATGTAGGTAAGTATGTATCACTAAAAGAGAATTGCGTTACATATAGATACCTACTTATATATCCTCTACATAACTCCAAAATTTCATAATTTGTTGAGTTAGCCAATTGAGTATCTTCCCTTGTCTGTAAAATAAATATCAAATTCTATTCCAATATAGATTTCTACTGAATGCTTTTGATATAAAATAAATTCTCTTTTTCTCTTTTACTTTCATTGTAATCGTCCTGTGTTAGTCTAGCAATTCGTAAATCTTGACAACTTGATCACACCTTACTAGCACTGTGCGCTGTTGATTTTATTAGTGTGCACTTTAGTGCATTACCCTTTCACTCCATAACTGTTTCGAAAGCAAGTTACACCAATCCATGAATCTTTCGTCGGTTACATTCGTTCATCACTTCTAATGTCGAAGAAAATCAATTAGAATCTTCTGATGATCTTTATTTAAGATCAAAATTTCGGTGAAATTTGTAAAATTGTTAATAGGAATAGTAAAGGCAAAAGAGGATTTGTGTTTTGTGCCGCGAGAAGCATTCAAGAGCGATCTGCAAGAATTCGTGCCACCCACGTGCAAGTAGATACGTAAGGGCGCCCATATGATCGGGCGAGGTCGACGAACGCAACCAGATCCACCTTCCTCGAAGGTGGAGGAGCAGGAGGGTGGAGCACGCGGACCACTTGGATGCACCGTGCTACGGCGGTGCAACGCTGCCGTTGTTGCTGCTGCTGCCTCCGCCGCGCCGCCTTCTTTGCTGCTGCTGCTGCTGCTGCTGTTGCTGCCCCTGCTGCTGTTGCTGCCGTTGCCCCCGTTGCCCCCGTTGCCGCCGAGGCTGCAGCTCCGGGCGGACGATACAAAGAGCATTATGTACAAAGACGTAAAACGAAATGGGAGCGAGATATCCGACGGTGTTCGGATGAATGGAGAAAAAGGTGGCGGAAGTGCAAAGGAAGGGTACTCGAAGGGCGTGGGATGCAGGAAGAACAGCCGCGAAACACCAAAACTATTTCATCGAGATGATGTAACCGTTGTAGTTGTACCCAATACTTTGTGCGACTAAGGTTTAATATCTTTTTCAAACTTTAATTACATCGACAGTAATACTTTTGATATATCCATCAAATAGTACGTAAAATAATGTTGCGTTAAACATTACCTTATTGTTAATTGTAAGATAACTCCTTACACTTATTGAAAAACTATAACAAATTTTACTTTATTTAGTATCTTATATTATAAGGTACATACATTGGCTCACGCAAGTTATTAAACATTTATCGTAGAACAATTATTTTATTTTATTATGCTGCTAATGAAATTTCAAAATATTTCATATAATACACATAATATATTCATAAAATGTCTATAAGTGATCGAATACCTTCATGAGCTACTGTATGATGCAAATGAAGATTTGTAATAAAATAAATAGAAGACAAAAGCAATGGAAAATATTCAATTTGCATTAAATATCCGCAGATGTTATAATATTTACGATCGGCAGTGCACGTGAAATCGAATAGTTCAATTTAAATTCCGAAAAAGCTTGTTCGTAAAATACAATAAAGCAAGTTGTATTGTTATCAACATTATCTCAGTGAGCTTTCAAGCTATCAAGTGAGTCGATATTTTTGAAAATTATCTAATGTGATAGTCATTGCTATAATCACTATAATTGATACGAGAAACATAAATATGGATATGTGTATTGCGAATATAATTAGTGAGGTTAATAATAGCATTAATTGAATGTCGTAAAGATTTGATACTGTTCCTGACACGTTATAAATAATGTATTCGTTTTTAATTTACTTGTTTTTAAAAGTAAATTGCAAGTAAAGTTTGCAACATTAATTTTTGCGTAAAAAATAATACATTTACGAATCGGAGTTTACGAGTTACGCAAATAGGTTTAACTAAAAATAAAAATGTTTATAACTGTAGCTACAAAACATTGCACCACGTTGATGTATACAACTATTTTCCTAGAGGTTGGTTGGTAATTTTAGTCGTACGTACAATAGGTATATATATGTGTACAGGACATAGTATGTACAAGATAAAAACTGCTTACGATAACAATATTTTAATTCTATAAATATAATCGTCGAAATAATAACGGAAACTGTACTTCTATAATAATAATATTTTAAATATCAATGAAGAAGTTTTATTCCATAGTTTGGTAAGTCTATATTATTAATTTCAACAGTTTAATTGTATTTCATATAACTGAAATAAAATTAGGAAGAATAATTTTCTTATATATACGATAGTTCTTCCATAGATCTTTCTTCTTTCCACGTTACAAATATAATTAAGGATATAATAAGGATGATAGTTAATCTAAAATGTATATTTTTACATTTAAACGATCTATACACTTGTTTCATTATATTGATAATAGCATCGAATAGTAAAATTGGAAATAGATAATATTTAATATTCTAATATTTAAATGTAAAAAATAGTATGGTGAGTACGAGTTAAATAAAAAAGCAGAAAAACATTCAATAAGAAACAAAATTTAATAGAAAAATATAGATAGGTGTTATAAATGAAATTAACGCAATTATATATATATCTTTGCGTAGAACATAGTTGGTCTAACAAACCTCCAACTGTAAAATATCATAGTTTATTGGTTTTTGTATAACGAAATATCTTGCTTTTATTTATAGAAGTACATTAAACTACAGTTTTTATAACATTAATGTATAATTGATTTAAGTAATGTAATTTTAAGTTATGTAATTTTATGAATAAAAAGCACAATTTAAAAACGGTTACACACATTCAATAAGATGTAAAATTCCTGAATATTCATTCGGTGTATCATCAAGAAAATGTATAATCGATAATGCTTAGAAATGTTTACAGTGTTTTTCTATATCCGCCACCGTTATGCACACTTTCCAATGTATAAAAATATATGGCGCGAAACGAATATAATTTAATTTAATGAATTCCCTCGCGATGCCTGAATATGATATTTTCGCATGCAGCGCGAGAATAACAACGAAAACAGAGAATACGTACGCACATATGTAAGAGATATTCCAGGAAAGGTGCTGGATTGCAACGAAGAAGTACTTTCTTGCTTTATAAATGATTGGTACAATACATCGAGATTCAGTTTCTCCTGGTTCCAGCAGTACTCCCGGAGGCATTAAATCAAGTTCGTACCGTTTCTGTTTCTCCTTACGAACGTACATATGTACATATAGGGGATTGTTTGATGTGTGACTCCACTATGTTAGGATTATGTGGTGATATATTTAGTACTCGTGAAGTGAATATTTCTAATAGTAGGCATCAACGAAGCGAATGGTCATTACCTAAAGTCATTACTTTATCTAATTACAGTGTAATTAATTTCTACTTCCTTGTAACACGCCAAGTTAATTTTCGATTTTATCAATGTAAACTTAGCTATGTCTATCGTGAATCCAAGATATAAATAAAATATATAACATTTATATGTCTTTTAATTATGACTCACACAAGGAAATATGACGTCTATATGCATAACATTTATATATATGTATAACATTTATATATATGCAGATAGTATTTGCGAAACCAAATAACAAATAAAATCTGATATTCAATCCAGCACTGTTTATGCTATTATTAGTTTCAACAATTTCATTTTCTTAACACGTAACAAAACCTTTCTATTAAATTATGCTATTATATTTTATTAATTAAAAATTATGGTTTAACTAAAGATATTTTGTTACGTTAACAAAAGTCAGTATATTAGAAATTAGATATTCATTTATATTCATGAAAGTCAAGAAATAAGATAAGCATGTCATTCAAACTGAATAGTCTGTTTAAGAATAGTGATCGATGTCCATCGATTATCGTTTGCCTGAAAATTCAAAGTGTTTCGGAAGACGCCGTAGACGAGCGGGATTGGAGGCCCCAAAAGGAATCGAATAAGTAGAAGCTTTCGCGGACAAGTAAGGCGATGTAAGCGGTTCGCTCGTTCCCAGGCTCGATCCGCGTTGCATCCGATCGTATCTCCTCGAGGATTTATTGTTTGGTAAATCATTTAGTCGCTGCCAACCTGCCGTAGGGGGAGTCGGGCTGACGGTGCTCTCCGTCCTCCTTCTCTCTCCTTCTCCTTTCTCTTCCAGCGTCGTCGTTCTCAAGTCCTCTTTCAATTTCTTTTTTACTTTCATTCGTGGATTTACTCGAATTCACCATGAGAATTGGAACTTTGCCGATAACGTCGTAATGGGCAAATTTGAAATTATTGTTTCGCCAACGTATTGCCTCAGAATCCACCTGCTGGACCAATGGATCGCTTCTTTTTGAACGTAATTATATATTTTAAATATTTATTCTTCCTCTTCCTTTTGAAATAGAGATTTCTATGTTTTCGGATCGTTTAAAACTACCATGTATTTTTTCAACGAATCGTATACATATGGTATATTATTAAGTATTCATAATAATATTGATAAATTTGAAATTATAATTTTGAGAATATTTCACCTCAGAATCCAACTGCTAGTCAATAATCAATGGATTGTTGTTTTTGAATGTATCACACTTTTCAGTTGTTCATTTCTTTTTCTCTTTTTTCTCAGATAGAGATTTCTATCTTATTTTTATAAGAATTAGACATTATTATCAAATATCTGTAGTACCTAAAGGAGATTAATAAGTTTTAGTTTAGATTTGCAAATTAGTTTATTTCTACGTATTCATGACTACAATTGATAAATGATTTTTCAAAAGTGTAATTCATTTACCGTGTTGAATATATTTTGAAACGATTGAGACGATTGTGTATGAAATTCCATATAATAAAATAAGTACATAAAAATATACAAACATAAATATAAAAATCAAATAAATTCGTTAAAGAATATAAATTTAATATTTATAGTATAAACTTGAATTTAAGAAACATTACATACATAATTTGAGAATTAGTTTGTTCAGATAATAGTATACCTGGTAACCAGTTTACATGTTGGTTAACAAAACTAAGGGCAATGCTAACTAAATGTAACAAAATGTATCGAGCAGGTGAAAACGGAGCGCGCTTTAAAAGAAAAAGAAAATACTTAAACGTTTTTCGTAATTTAAATAAGCATCGAAAGTGAAAAAGAACGGACGAGCGATTTTATTAAGGTTCGTTTAGACGATAAATAAACCGAAGATCGAGAATCAAAAAGACGCAGGAAACCGAATTTATATACGATGAGGTGGGGGAAAAGAAGCACACGCCAGGCACGCGTCTTCTCCAGAAGGAATGCTTCCTCGCTCGCGCTCTCGAACACGAGTAGGCTCGTGGAATGATTTCGAGACACGAGGCGAGCGCGGTCAGCTTCGGTGCAAGCAAGACAGGGAAAAAGAACCTGATGCGGCCGAAGAGAAAGAAAAGGACGTTCAGCATGCAGAGGAGAGGTGAAAAATGCAGAACCTAACCGTGCAGGCTACAGGTGCATCGGACGATGGCTTTCAAGAATTCGTGCTCGATCCACCCTCGAGGAATTTTTTTCCCCTTCGGGCCCGTTCACAAGTCCTATTCTTTGCTTATAAACACCATCACCAAGGGTTCAACTGAAAACAATATGTTTCATTGATAACGGATTCAAAATTAACATGTCACAGCGGCAGCAATATTATTGTTTGACAATGCTTTGAGATCAGTCTCGTTAACGGTCAATTTATGGAATATATCCATATGTTACCGTCCAAAGGTATTCGAATATTTCTTCACTTCTGATAACATACCATTAAACAAGAATTTTTATCTCAAAAGTTTACCCATCTTCTAATAAAGGATGAAATTTGTTATACCGTTTATATAATAAGTGGTAATGGTAATAAATAGTAAAAGAAACGATCGAGTGACAACTAAAAATTTGTAGGTTTTAATGTCCATAATAACTTTGTTGTATCACATGCAGTATAGTTTTATTTATTCACGTTAAAATACCATAATAAAGATTTACCACCTCTAAATCACTACGAATTAGTTAAACGTTTTAACGTAGTTTTTTTCGAAACTTCGTACTTATATATGCTGTAGATAATAATTTAGTTGTTTTAAATCTGGAAATACGCAACAGATTTTTCCCAAAACGCATTATGATACAATTTGGTTGTGCAAAGAACATCCTTGAAATCGAAAGTAGTATTTTGGCTATTGCGAAAGAACGAAAATAGCTTGAGAAATATAGAAATCGGACACCAATTACCTATTGAAGCGGATTTTGCTGAAATGACATAGTAGTTTCTTGTTCATTTTCTTCGGAATGATAGGGTCACGGTACCGTTATTGGAGAATTAGTTTGGCTCTATGAATTTTTCAACTCTTCTCAAGGTATCATGTCCTTCGGAATCGATATCCTTGTATTACTACAAAAATTTTGCCCTTCTTTCGTCGCTGAAAACCCATTAATTTAAAATTGTGTTTTATACACCTATCATTTTTCTAACCATAGACGGAAAACATTTACAGTCTTGCTCTTACATGTGATGGTATAATTAAGGACATTTCGTTGAATGGTCCATGCAAGATCATTTTGCGGTTTCTCATCGCTACTAAGAAAAAAGCGATGAAATCTTAAGAATTACGGTATCGCTATGTATTATTTTGAATCGAAATCACGATTCGTTTAAACGTTTTGTATTCCTGGAATCTTTCACCTACGTTATTTACACATTATTGTTAGATGCGGATTTTTATGCAAATTTATATTTTTATTTTAAAAACAATTAGGAAAATGGAACTTACGTAGAGATCTGTTTTATTCATCAGATATCATAACAAGACAGCATAATTTAAATATTTTATATTATTGCGCATATTTGTGCATCTTTAAATTTTCCACAAATTTATGATCTCCGCGATCTAATTGTAATTTAGGCCTTTGCCATACAAAATTTGTTGTATTTCTTAAGAATATTCAGGAAACTTGCACTTCATTAATCTTTCAAAAGTGTACACGCAATGTACTACATATTTCATAAACCATTTAAGAATATACAATACTTTCTAAAGAATATATTACAAAAATCAGTTGTGATCGTTTCGGCTTCTTTAGTGATTTCTCAGACTTCAATCATTTATAATTAAACACTTGATTGTAGATGGATCATTGCAAAACGATGTCTTATTATTCTCTGAGAAAAAATAGATATTTTTAATATAACGTTTTAGTTACTTTCACGTGATATATAAACTACGTATCCTTTAAAAAATTGAATTTATTCTATACAATTCAATATGTTTATATTTTCTGACAGTAATTGTCAGAAACGTTTCTTGACATATTTGAGTTGTTTAAAAAGTACATCTTTTTTTAATAAATGAAATATAAAGATGAATTTTCTATCATAGATAGAAAACCAAAAATATTAGTGTACATTTTGTTCAAGCATACAGTTATCAATTGCTATAGATATTACACAATTATCGTTGTATTTTGTAATTATACGTTATATTAAACACGCTATCGTGAAATTCATAATCAATTAAAATATGACTTCAGTGTAAAATCATATTCTCCCTGATGTATTAACATAATATTACGTTATCAGTTGACATTAAAATTATTAATTACCCTTTAAGTAAAAGTTGATCACATAGACTTTCTCCTTTCTTCTAATCGATTTCACTCTATAACATGCAGAATCTTACGTACTATATATATAAAAAGTAATACAATTCAACGACTAGTTACTAATGAGTGCAAGAATGTGGACAATCATGCAGATAATGAACTATAGAGTTCGATTTCCTATCCTGTAATTGTGTTCCTCTATTCTATTAGTAAAAAGGTTGCATAAAACAAAGATTCCTCTTGGGCTTTTCGAAGAATTAATGGGTACTAAATGATCGATGTTGTTAAATCACATCTTTTCTACAACCTGCGTTGTTCTTACCGCTCTACTATTAAAGCAATTGCTGTTTTTATATAAAAATGTTGCTAATGAAGGAGGATTACTTTCACTACCAATGTAATATTTTAAATTAGTGTTGTATAGATTGGATAATATTACAACTGCCAATATATTTTTAATTGTATTTTCTGTGTTAACACTTAAAAAAATCTTTTAACATTTATTTTCCAATGTGCAAGTAACATACATATCTAATACCTACTTTTGATTGGCATCACGTACAGTGGCAATAGATATCATTTGAATTGTATTATAATTCAGTATGTCATCGTATATGTAATGATTCGTTAATAATTAAACGGTAATAGTAATTTCAGCCTATTTAAATAAACAAATATAAATTCTAGCCCAATAAGTTTATATTTCATATTTCGATATTTGGATTGAATTATTCTTATACTATAAAAATTTCTTGTATATTCTATGAGACAGGAAACAAGCGTACAGACTAATAGAGGGCTTAATGATCTAGATATAGCTAACAAATTATAGATGACATGTGTCAAAAAAGTTGAAGAACAAGAATTAAGATGTATGAAAGCGAATAAAAAGATGAGCGTAAGTTTACGAAGTCGAAGCGGAGTTGAAGAAAATAGATGAAAAGAGAAATAGAAGAAGTAAATGAAATATTGAGATATGTCAAGATTTAGCACCTGATTATGGTTATAATTTACACAGTTTTAACTCACATGTTTTATTCATTTTCCGATTTCATGTATGTGCTTTGTATTTGTTATATTCTAAAGCAATTCAGTAATTTTTTAAACGCCATAGGTCATAATTAATGCTTCACGCCTGAGTAATGGATGAAAAATCGAGTATATTTTGATTATATCTACAGATAGAAAGATATAAATACTGATTAATCAAGTTTCTTCCATAAATTTTTATAACGCAATTAAATATATAACGCGACGATGCATTTCCGTGATTATTTTTTTCATTAATTCATTTTCTCGTTGGTAATGCGAAAAAAGGTAAAATTGGGTAAACAAGCAATTACAACGATTTTAATTATTCTTCTTAATTTATAACAAATTAGTTTTACTGGAATACGAACGAAAGAGATACATTTCTACGCAGTTTTTATGTTTAAATTGAGTGAGTTACAAAATAGTTGTCTATAATAGGATGGTTAGTTTCTCAAATAACAGTTGAACAAGATATTAAAACACAATTAGTATAGTGGAAAGATTGTACAGAATGATAAATTGTAGGTATTACATACGATCAAAAAATTTCGAAAAGCAAATTAAAGCACAGCATTCCTCATGAAACATATATCTTCGTATATTAAATATATCTCTCCGCATTACTGATTTACGAGAAATCGTTAACCATTAACATCTGAAAATGTTTACTTATTTAATACTTGGATAAATAAGTTTCTTGAGGTTTCTAAAAGTTCGCAAATATAAATAAAAATATACCGATAAACAAAAAGATAATTGATCTGTAATTATTATCTGTATTATATAATATTATATAATATTATATACATATATCGTGAACATCATATAGGTATAGAACAGGTTTGGATAAATTTTATTTGAAATGAAAGTAAAGAAATCACATTTGTAAATAATGAGACAGATCAATTACTTTATTATTATTATTTTAGGAATAATATAGGGAAAGAAATCATTTTTATAAATAATTTTGTACTTTAGTTAATTCTTTGTAATAAATTAGCAAATAATTTGGAACTTGATTCAATTTGAATTTTAAATATTGTTTGTTGCACATATTTGAGTTATAAACGATATGGCCAAATTATTTTACATGATAACGATATTTACTACCAAAATTGTTTTATAATTTCAATTACTCTCGAATAATATGTATCTGAGCTTAAATCATTAGATAGCGTACTACGTATTCCTGACACAGTTTAATAATATTGAAATATTCGGATCAGAAATTGCTTGAGATATAATTTTAGAAAACGCCTTTCTAATATATCATTTAAATAATATCCAAACCTGTTATAGAATGAAAACAAAATAAAAATAGGTGAATACATTGCTTTGATTATTCTTCACGTGCCACCACGTGCTTCGGTATGCTTTAATTTCTTTCGGAACGCTATAGTGTTTGACATAGAACCGCACATGTTTTGATCTAGCCGGAAGGATCGAAACAAGACGTGCAAGAGGAGGCGCGTAAGTCGTATGGCGGTAAGACGGAAATTGAAGAGCGATTCGAAGAAAAGAAAGAATGTAGGGGGACTGAAATTCTGTTCCTACACAGTGCAAGTTCGGTAATTGCGGCCCGTCGAAATCGCGTGCGACCGACAATCGGCCAGACAAGGGGCGCGAGAGAGGGCGTAAGAATGTGCAGTGCACGTGCCTTTATTTATTTTGCATAATTAGCAGTGCGTTGCCCAAGGTATCGTCAGCCCGACAGGTTCTCAGCTTGACTCTCCTTTTTCTTCTTATCTTTATGAGCGTCCCTACATCTTATTTTTCCCTTTTTGCCTCGTTTCTCATTCCGTTGAATTGATCGATTCGAGAGTAGTGAACTCTATCCTCTGCGCTTTCAGAAGGCTTGTCAAAATGTCAGTTTTCAAAGATGTGAGGCAAAATTTACATTAATTAAATCGAATCTGAAATCTAATTTTAACTTATAACAACAAGATATATGTTGTTATTTCAATTGTAATCGTTATTTTCTAGAAGATTAAATTGTAACAAAATGAGACAGATATTTGACAGAGTATTATATCGATTATATGAATTGTAGTATTTTAATGTATATTTAATTATTTGATAAATATTAGTTTTGAAATTTTTGAAATACTTGATATTGCAGGTTGAACAATTTTAAATAAATTATCGTAATTAAATTCAGGCCAAGTTTCAAGTAGACATTAAAGAAATTTAATGTTTAATTTTGCTTCTTTAAAAATTGCTGGACTTTATTTCGTAATATAAGTATTCCATCATTTTTTATGTTAATAATATTCTTCAAGATATTAATTCGTTACTCTGGCACATATCAATTAAGTTACATACTACATATTAGTATGAATAATGAAATAAAATATACGATGAACTTAAATTAATTAGTTCACAAATTAAATATAAATTAAATACTACTTGCACGAATTGAAGATAATATTCCTTTTTCGTACTTTGAAACATTCATTTTAACGATTACTGTAGAATTTATTTGCATAATGATACGTCGTCAACTAATTATAAGTGTACTTATATCTTATTCAACCTTCTGAATATGTAACTTTTTCGACGGGTCGTCAAATTCTCCGAATAAGTTCGAATAAACCGGTAAACTTCCACCTTTCTCTTTATTTCCCTTTCCAATTTCTGTAATTGCGTGCTCTTTCCTTGAACGATAGGTGGAAATGTTAATGAACGCATTGCAAAGTGGAGCACGACCACACGTTTTACACTCATGAAACATGATTTGTGTATACCACAGAATTCGTACTGGTTAACATAGAAAAATAGATGGAATGAAGCAAGAGTTGATGAAGCGTTGAAAATTATGATAATTATTGCTATCAAGTTTTAAACTCGAGTCCAGTTTTAAAGGATTTGTAAATAACGAAATAAATCAAAGTACCTAGGTTAATGTTATAAATACTCTATATCTATGAGCTATAGATCTTTTTTGCATAAAAGATTATTCAAATAAACACTTCCTTATAATTTCATCCCATTCTGTTTTCCTGTTCCTGTAAGATTTCGTTGTGTTTTTCATTCATTTGTATAGCGACTTGTTTGCATGAAATAGTTTATTTCTTTTTGCTTAATTCTCAATTCTTCCTCTTCGTCTTTATTTTTTATTTGTTTAATATTTGCAAAACTAAATGCAGTTTAGTTCAGAATATTCACTTTTAAATGATGAAAAATAAGTAAATGAAATAATATTTAATACTTTACGTTTGGTTCTTAATTTCTTGATTTCTTTAGTAGGTACCGTTGTATTGTTCCTAATTAAAATCTAAGCGGAAGTTTATATCTCCGACTCTATGGAAGAACTTACAAAATCTCTAGATGTTTGCGAAATCATATGAGAAGTACGAGCAATTAACTAGCTTGAAAGTAGCGAATGAAGTAACGGTAAATTGAGTTCTTGGCCGCTTTAATCGTAATGACGAATTTTGTCGGGAATCGATGAAAGACTGTCTGTCGTTGGTAAGAAGTCTGAAATTTGGCCGGACCCAGTTCAAAATTAGTATTCATTAGAGGACCACGCGAGATTTTCGACGAGTCATGTGGAAATAATTAAGGTAAGTGTGGGGTCCGCGGGTTCGGTTCGGTGCACGGTCGCCTAATGACCTTCTCTTTCGCTCGTCCAACGCTTGCACACCGCTCATTCGCTACGTTCTCTACCTTCGTCTTCTCGTACAAGCTTTCTACCCCTTTCTTCTTCCTACTCTTATTCACTTACCTTCCGTTCAATCGATTTCTCTTTCACACGTTGCAGATTATTATTTATTCTCCAATCTGCTTCCTCGTACTTTCTTCCTTAATAGCTTATCCCTGCAATTAATGCTTTTCATTTGTCCATGATGTTCTCTATTGCGTTTTACACTAGTCTTTTCAACTCAGCGCTTGAATTAATTATTCTTTTCTCGTATTATACCCCTTTTAACTAACGTGTACAGAAGTACACGAAATTATTATTTTTCATTGCTTCCCTGTCTCTTTAACCACAATTATCATCTTTATCATATATTTTCACGATTCTTGAATTAATTTTACCTTAAATTACATTATCTATTTCTCTCACACTTAAAATTTATCTTTCTCAATTTCAGTTCTATATCTATTTGGTACATCGATATATGGAAGAATTATTTTATGTTCTTTCACTGAATAATCATCATAAACATGTTTCACGCGCAATAAAAATTAATTTAACCATGACTATCTTGATTCTAACTTAGAAGCAATCACGATATCTGTTACACGATACATTTTTGTTCAATGTGTAAATCTTGTTCAATAAGTTTCTATAAGTTATGAAATTCAAGTAATTTATATAACACTTTATGTAATTAATGGTATACGATGATAATATAGAATAACACGAACACAATGATTATTGTAACGCAACAGTCTATTAATTATTAATTGGAACTATAAATGAAGTTTGTGAGACAATGAATCGCGTATAACATAAAATAGCACAACGCAACGTAACGCTAAGAGGTATCAGATTTTATAGATGGTGCAATTTATGTTAAAAAAAAGTAGATATGTATTCGTTCACATGATTCATGAGATATTTCGTGTCTTGTTGTATTTCGCAGTCACATTATGATATTCGTCATTTCTTATGTCTCTTCATATTGGGCGCTTTCTCTTAATTATCTTCCCGATTCCTTATACGCATCTTTCACTTTCTTTTATCGCGTTTTGTTTTATCTCGTTCCAAATTACAATTCTTTAATGTTATATTTCCAACCTTTCCCCGATACTACGCTGCTTTAAATATTACTACATCGGGCAATCCAGTTTAATAGAATAATTTTTAAATATTCCAATATACATACGTGGATTAACCTGTTTCTGAAATCAGAAATTCAGTCAAGCAATTAAGATGTTATCGAAATCTTTTTACCTATATATAGCGAACTGAGACCTGCAAATAGTACATTATTAATAATGGAATAAGCAAAAATTAGAAAAGTGGAAATTTGAACTGACATGATAGGATCAATCATATTGCATATTACCGTGCGCAAAATATTGCAAACGTCCTCTTTCTTTCTTGCTGGCGTCTGTTCTTTGTTCAAATTTTCCTTGACAAATTTTAGATATAATTACAATATAATAGTTATTTTTTAAATTAAATGTGTTAAAAACATATATTTGTCATTTTTTAAATTTCAGTCAGCAGATATATTTAATATTAATTTTTTCTAATTAGTCAACAGCAGGAGTTAGAGTAAAGGCTAAAATATTGATGAAATGAGTAATTTATTAATAGTGCCCAATAGGAAAAGAATTTAATAGAATTCAAGAATAAAATATTAATAGAAATTTATCAATCAATAATAGATTGAAAATAATAAATAATAGTGGATAAATTCCACTTGATACGATAGAGTTGTCAAGAACAAATTTCAAGAAAACATTTTGCTCTGTCCTGCAAATTATGTCTGATTTCTAATTTTCATGCTTGATATAAAAAAGATTTTTAACTCTTCAAAATCCCTTTTTCAGAAAAGTTAGTGATGGTGAACCGTTGGTGGTCGAGCGAAGTCTTATTAGGCCAGACCGCCAATGCAGAATTTCGCTGTGGTGGCAACGAATTTCGCCGATGGGCGGCTGTTTGATCTCATTTCACCGAAATAAAAGAACAAAAAGGTTGCTTGTTGCTTGCCGGAGACCGGTTGGATATAAACGGCACCGCGGAAGCTTCATGGGCGCGTGTCCGACCGACCTGCATTATTATTCCTTGTTGAAACGTCTCTATTCGTCTGAATTCCCACGTATCTTTGTATTTTCTATACTTCATTGATGCGATAATCCTATAGTTTGATACAGGATCGAATTCTTAAAGAAGAATAATGAAAAATATTGCGTACATAGACATACGTATGTTATCTCTGTGAAAATGGAAAGTGGTACCGTTCGACGAGAAACTGAAAGTTCCTAACAAACCAGGGAACCCGTTACAAGTAAATATTGCACGTAGAAAATGCGTTTCACTTATCATGTGAATCATTTATTTCTAATAGCTTGCATTTATTTCTTTCGGTGAGTAAGTCGATATGTTAGATTATGTATGCTGTAGAAATATACAAGCAATTTTTATATTAATACCGATAAAAATTCTTGAAATTAGAAATAATAAATGAATTACTTTGTGATCATGAGTACATGAGAACATCTTATGAGTAATTTTATACAATAAAAAGATAGGCAAATAAAATTATGTATCTTCTTAAATGATGGTAATTAAATTGCAATAGGTGATAAAAGACGGAGTAATTATAAAACATTTGAAACATATATTTAACAGAGTAAAATTATGTTCTTTCATGTGAGAAACAAAAAGAAGCTTGTTTTTTACATATTGTACGAAAATTTGATACATGTTGATACTGATAATTTCTTTATAAATATATATATAAACATGAAAATCTTCATTTGATATAGCATACTACATTATAATTAAATACTTCATGTTTAATTTACTTTTCTGTAAAACACCATAAATATGACTACTGTTTTCACATAAATTACCGGGAAGTATCTAGGAACAACTACAATTACAAAAAACTGATCTATAAATGTTAGTCTTTTAGTTTTAATTTAATATGCAGGTCCACGCGAGAGAAAAATAAGATATTTAAATTTTATTTCTTATTCTATTATTCGATCTATACTAACGAAAGCTCGTCATCTTTTTGGACAGTGCGTAGATGTAATAAAATTTCCGTTCGATTCGAAGGGTTCGTAAAAATAGAGAGTTCAACGCCTGATAATGAACGCACGCGCAAGAATTCTGTCTTACATCGGAATTTCAGAGACTGGTATGTTGCTTCTAATAAAGCCTAACCATTTCTTTTTGTGTGGAAATCGAGACGTTTCCCGCATAGAGATACCTGGTGCCTTAAAAGTGATGTACGATGTACGCCGGCACCTGTCCCTTTAACCTTTCCATGAGCATCAGGTCTTCTTTTCATTTCACAACGGGCCAATGAATTTTATGGGTAGTCTAATGAAGTCGTTTTAAAACTCGCCACCCAGGACCGCGATGATCTTATCGCGACTTAATTGGACAAACCGTATTTCATCGAGCTAAATCTGCAGACGTAAGAATCTTTCTCTCTTCTTTCCCTCCGAATATACATGAATCAATCTCGAATATAACGTATTTTTTTATGTATTTTTTGAAACTACACCGCATAGGAATCAATCTTTTATGTATTGCTCACATTAATATTACGGAAATGTGTCAGCTTAAAAAAACGGTGATAGTATACGCCCTATATACAATATCCTATACAGTACCCTATATACTATATCGTAGGTATAGACAAAATATATCTTTGGTTGAGACATCTTTTACCTTAAATCGGATGACAGGAAAATTATTGTATTTAATTATGAAATATACAACTGGTTTTAAAAAATGTTGTATTATCAGCAAATATTAAGTATATGAAAATAGGATTTCTCTTTTGTATTTGTGTAATTCTAAATTATTATCTTAAGTATCCTGAAATTAATAGTACATACTATATAGTGTAATGTTTCAATTTATATCTAAGAAACATGTTATATAATTAGCAATGAACATTCCTTTCATTTCTTTAACTTAAATTTAATTCTGCTGCATAAATAGTTGGAAATAAATTCGTGTTCCATGAACCATTAAGATAATATTAGATTAGAAATGGATTCCTATCAGAAATTCATTCCTATCACCAAGAAAGTAATGAAGTTATGATTTTAAGATGTTATCACATCTCATTTCACTGCTCATATCAAACTTGTGATGGATTTATATTAAGTTGTCAAATATTAAAGTCTATGATTTATAAT
Organism: Bombus vancouverensis nearcticus; assembly: GCF_051014615.1. Taxonomy (NCBI): domain Eukaryota; kingdom Metazoa; phylum Arthropoda; class Insecta; order Hymenoptera; family Apidae; genus Bombus; species Bombus vancouverensis. The sequence continues at coordinate 7,698,314 of NC_134913.1, read as the reverse complement.
TATGCGTTTGTAGTCATATATCACTTTTATGTGTGTAACGTAGCAAAACGCTTACCGATATTATATTCTATAATTATAATCGAATCATTTCTAGACTAACAAATCATTTATGATAAATCATAATTGATTATGAGTACATAAATTTTTAAAAGAATATTTTTTATTAGACAACGCAAAGTTTACGTAATTTATTAAAACTTTATTAAATGATTAAATGATAGTTTAAGAAATTATAATTAAGCATTTGATTTAATTGTGCAACAATATGATATTCCTTAGTTATGAAAGACAATCAAATTTGCTAAAGGATAGCATATTACACAGAATGAACTGTGATCACAAGGAACACAAATTTCATTTATGGGTGGTCAATACCTGCAAGACTTATTCCAACAAATAACATATGATAAAAAATATAACACGCATAAAAACAAGAAATTAACAGGATCATTGATACTATGTTCTCAAATTTTGTAAGACACCTTTTCACACAAATATTTATGAATGCTTCTTTCATATATCAAGTAAATCTTACGAGCTTAATAATGTACCAAAAGAATGATGTAATCGCTTTTTAAATAAAGTTATGAATTTCACAATATGAACGTATAACAAAAATATAATACGATAATATCGAATATGAAACTTGTAACAATTATCATCCGTTCTAGGTATGTATATGAGTAATATATATCTTAGTGAAATAATAAATTTTATTCTCTAATTGGCAAAGTTATTACTTCTCAGACAGAAATATATTGGCCACAACACGAATGCGAGCTAAACGCATCGCACACGTCTCCTCTCGATTTCTCCAGTCATTTAATTGGAGCCTCGTCCTCTGGAGCCCGTAAATGCCTCAACTTTTTGGCACGCACGCGTTCGCAGAGCGTCCACTCGATTTAATGTCGGCTCATTTTCGCCGTGTATCATTCGCGATTTTTTGTTCCTGACAGTAATATTCGACGTTTGATAATAATGCCTCTGTTCCTTCCCTTCGTGCAAAATTTCATCTTTTCTTTATGGGGTCGTTGGCCATGTTTATTTCTCTTCTTCCTTAGTTCTCATTCTCTTGAATGCTGCTTTTTTTATCTGCCTCTACCTTAACTTTTTCTTCTGTCTTAGTTTACTTATGTATCTTCATTTTGATACATTATTTCCTCCCTTTTCATTCTTATTTTTCTTCCCATCGACATCGACATTTTTTCCTGTCCTTTTGCACTGCTAGCCGCTTTCTAATATCTTCCCTTTCTTATGGCCCTCCATCTTTTTCTCTTTTTCTCTATTTCTTTCGCTTTTCTGTTTCGTTCCTTTATATTTTCCTTTCTTATTTATCTTCCCCTTTTTCCACTACTTCTTCTGTTGTCCCTTTATTCTACCTGGCAGAAGGTAAAACTGCGCTCGTTAACCCATGCACCTGTGTCCGCTTAAGCGAATACGAATTTTTCATACGGATCCCCCTTTCGGAACTTGATTGTACTGAAAAAAGAAGTACGGGAAGAAAGCTCTTCACGTGCCCCACGTCAACAAGAATTTAGGAGGTCCTAATTTACTCGTAGTAACTTTAACTTTAAAGATTTTGTAGGAAGCTGTGAGATACACACGGATGCCTTTTTCCCTGTAATATACAATAAACAATGTATAAGTGTAAAAATAGCTTTTATTGACAAATATTTGTAAAATATCTAGTTTACAGACTATCTAAGAGTTAATTAATAAAACAACAAATTGTATAAATTGCAATTGAAATAGCAAAGTAATAAAGTCATGATATATTAATTCATATCAACCCTGTTAAAGACATATCATAAATAAGCATGTGTTAAAAGTTAAAACAAATCTCAACTGATGTATTCCAGAATTGGCTATTACATGGAACGAATTATAGAATTCTTTCGTTATTAATCCATGAAACTCTTTCGGGAGAAACGATACACTGTTATGCTTATTCAAACCGCGCCCTTTTATTCTATCGAATGTGAGATTTGGCATATGAGGCGATTCAGGATAAAATCGCGAACAGTCGAATCCCACTGCGCCTTTAGGACGAAACCGAGGCTGTTCGCCGGAACACGAAATGAAACGCGTGCACCTGCCCGCTCTCTTGGTTCTCCTCTCTTTTTCTTTCCTTCTATCTACAGTAACGTATCATTCGTGGACCCTAAAAATAAGCAATAATAGCAATCGACATGGTAAGAAACGTGTTTTTATAAAAAACTAATCTCTATATAACGCAAGAAATACGCCAACATTTGAAATATTGCTGAAACGTTTGGCTCGACAACATCTGATTTTCAGCCTGCTGTTGGTAACGATACTAGTAAATTGTCACTCAACTGCCAGAGGAAGTAATGCATACAGACAACACAAATGGAATTTCGAAAACAATATTTATTCATATAGTACTTGACACTATGTGTCTATTAGTATCTTTCAACCCTAAGCTAGATTTCAATCACATCTTTCCTTTTTTAACGCTACAATAAAATTCACTTAAAAACACATTTTCGCAGTTTTCAAGAAGTTCAATACAAAATTAATGGAATTTTTGCAACGTGCGACATATACTATTAACATATATAAGCATTCATTTTCATCTATTAATTATCTATGATATTCTTACGAGTTACGAATAAACGTTCAACCAACATCGCAGGTTTCGTACAGAAGAAATTGGCATATTACAAGCAAGTATTACAGTCTTGACAAAGTTTATCACTAATGGGTCTGTGTTTCAAGACTACGCCACTGCATTGTTCGGCCTTCGTCTCACGCGACCTCTTCGCTCTTTTTCCCTCCTAAGCGGACGGGTATAAAATATAACCGAAAGAATCCGGCGCATTACTACATACGTACGCACACTATCGAGCCCCTTTCGCCCCGAATCACGGCAAGATGTTGGCGTGTTCCCAAGCGGCGACTCGTGGTGAACGGAAGAAAACTTGACGCGGGGAAGCTACGCGAACCGGCCTCCTTTTTCCTCCCCTTTTTATCTCGGGGCCTGCTTCCATAGCCCTTCGGCCGATCTTCCCCCACCGACTGGCCAACGATACGCGTGCCAGAAAGCGTACGTGCATTGTGTATGGCTCGCCACGAAACACACGTGCCATCCTGATCCTGATCCTGAATACTCGATTAATATTGCTGTCGCTTGTCGCGACACCGACGCGCCACGCCGTGCCGCGCCGCCGCTATAAGTCGCACCGTGTGAATTTTTTTGAAGAATTTAGAACTACGAATGCTTATTACTATGTTTTTCAAAATCTTTGAATAATTTTCCTTCTTAATTTAAATGCAAAGATACTATACACATTTGTCACTGAACATTTTACGATGTTAACAATTACTTTTTCACTAAAAATGGCACAACTTGTTAAATAGATTGTTTTTTTGAAACATTTGGATATTTCCTCCCTTCAATTTCTATATAAAAATATTATATGCATGCATATAAGTATTTTAGAATGTTATAAATTAATTTTACGATAAAAATTGAATTTGCCAAATAGATTATTGTTTTTTATTCTATTAGCTGATTCGGATGTAGTTAATTAATAATTTAGATGGATTTAAAATTATTATTATGTATCAGAACGTATCTTCTAAAATACAGTATAAAGTTTAAAGTTTTCCAACAATAGCGAAAAACAATTCGAAATATTTATGCATATTACTGTACATGCTATACATATTACAACAACTAAACATAATCAGAATTATGAAGTATTCATATGACACATTATTACTAGTGAAGTAGTTAATCTTCGTCACTATTATCTTTAATTTAAAACAGATATCGTAACATTAAAATATATTATTAAACTTAAGAAATTAAACTAGTGACAGACGGTAAACAGGCTGGCAATCCGTTCCACTGAATGATATTATGATTGCTAGAGATTGGAGCTTGCTACTGCATACATGTACATATGTATAGAATTACGTAAAAAGTAGAACTATACATATATTTAAATATTTTCCTAATTGAGAAAATAATTTTTTTGAAGGAAAATGGAACTATTAGTGAACTTAACCAGACTTATTTTTTTGATCATTCTGGTTGATCTTTCGTTAAACGACATTCCTCTGTAAAGGAATAAATAACAGACAAGTTAAACATATACGTATGTACCTATTTCGGCCAAAAGTGTTGGATCATTCACTTGATAACAAAGAAATTTGAAAAGGATATGAACAGATGAAGTGTGATATATGTATTTGAGCGTTTGTATATTTTAAATTAGTACATCTAAGTATAAAAAAATAAGGAGATTAAGGAGATTTGGATTATTTTATATTCGTGTTGTATATTACTTTTTTTTCTGAATGGGTATTAAATGATACCTTACATATAACAAATAATTTGCGTTTTATTTATACTTTGCCTTCCGGCATTGCAAAGAGTACAATGTGTTTTACATATATCTCACATGTTGTACTCTTTATCATACATATTTTGATAACAAACACTAACTAGTATACATATTTATCGTAGTTTGCTTTATGTTTCCTATATTTTGATATTAATATCAAGCTAATCTCATAGATATGAGAGTCTGGGCATGGAGTATGAAATGCTGTGCTGAAATCTTTATTTCTAATACGGTTTACGATGTTAATATCATAGAATCAGGGGCTATTTGATAGATTACTTCGGATTACTGATCTGATATCAAGGTGTAGAACGATATACTCATATTCTTTTTAAATATCTTGGTTTACTATCATCAACTTACATTTCAATCTCTTAGAAGAAAAAACATTTTCAATCCAACTATATTTAACTGTGAGTATGATACATATGTAATTGTAATATTATTTCCGTCATTACGAAATTTCTTCCATTTGTATGAAATAACTAAAATTGCTATTCCAGGAAACATTTCTTCCAATTTCAAGATCCAATTCTCACGTCCTTTATCCTATAGCTTTTTCCTCCTATTTTGTCTTTTTGAGAATCTTTTCTCTGCCGTACTTCGACCACGCAATTAAGTAACTATCAGTTTACGCTTTATGATACTTCCGGATAATGGAATTTCATAGGTAATAATATTTAATTTTCCTTGAATTTCTCGAGATACAAGTGTATATTCCTCTGAGACATCGCTTTTACTTTCAAGTCTTTCTTGCGTTCCGTTGCGTCATTTCAAAATGCATCGCATGACGCGATCTGATAATTTTAGTTTTTCCACTATAACCCTGATAGTTAAGCTTTCTTGACTCAATATAATAATTTTACTTTTAGTTTTAGTTTTGATTTTTATAATTTAATTCTTGGGAAAAAATACTGGTTTGGCACGTACTGTCTACTATAGAAAGTTAATTATCTAATCATAAGGCGAAATATCACAACGCTTACAATATAATGATTTCTCATTAGCATCAGTCATGATCTGTGAAACTGCTCAAACATTAGCAGCGATTTCAAACAAAGTATATATTGTTGTATTTCTGCTGAATTTTTTATAAATACTTACTGTCTTGCTCTATAACTTTACCATACTCAAGTGTAAATTACCTACAAATATGTCAGTGAATAAATAGTAAAATCGTACTGATTAACTTTCTAACTCAGGACAGGAACTTCCGATTGTAGAACAGGAACTTCCTCGTTTTATAACTACTGTATATGGATTCACGTACACTGGAACATCGAAAGTGGTCTCAGAATGCCTCTAACTGGTGTTAACGAACTACAAGTATTTACTTATGTACATAAAAAAATTTGCTCAGTTTAGTTCACGTAACTGATACCCGTTAGTTAAATGTTGACACGGAGGAAACGAAGCAAAACGTAAGTATCATTGCATGACGAAAAGTACTGATGTCCGCACATGAAATATCTGTTTTTTTTCCTTAGTTGTAACACGCAATGAAGATTCTATTGAATTTAAAATCCTAAATGCACTCGTTACCTAAAGGGAGTTTTTATTTCAAAATAACATGCCAAAAAAGACAACCAACTTTCTCAGTGGCAATTATTTCTTTCGGTGCTAACGACACGACTCCGCTTTGCAGAAACGATTTCACTTCAAGGTTTCTATCAAATTGAGTAAATTTGCTACAAATTATTACATGAAGAAAGGTCAACATTACAAAAAAGTAATAAGAAGGTAAAGATATTTAGGAAAAGAATCCTCATATTTATGGAAAGCGTTGTACCTATTATTGCAAAACTCCCGAAATAGAAATCGGAAGTAAAATATAGAAATTTACGTCAGGAAGTAATACAAATCTGTTTTTTTTAAAGAAACTTTTTTACAATCAGATTTGATACATGATCATAATTTATAGTTAAAACTTGTGCAATTTTCAATGAACATAGTATTATTCTAATAAACTAACATGAATACATATTTTATTTTTTAATGTGTTAAAAGTCTAGAATGTAGGGGATATTGAAAAGAAAGAATATCGTAAAAGATAGTAAGTAGTTTGTCTACATATATTCGCACATAATTGATGAAAGAATAAAAGTCTATTTCAAATATATATATACAGAACATAAAGAGATTCGTGGCATAACCGAGAACCCAACCAAGAGCAAGTTAAAAGTTTACAACAAATTTTTGTTCACATAAAGCTCCATTTTTGAGACAAACGGGTTTAATGTTTCATCAAATACGCGTGCACTTATATACTATTTTTATAACCTCAAATGCATAAGTACTATCGTTCTTTGGAGAAATTAAATGTTAAAGATGTTGATGAAATCTGATCATGTACGGTAAATACAACATTTGGAATAGGATTCAGGTGAAACACGAACTTGTTTGTAATTATAGACAAAAGAAATACTTAGTAGTAGTAAGTATATCGTGGATTTTACTACCGTGTCTGATATATAACGATTCATATCTTTTGCATCACTTGTATATGTTTTTATAAAACAGTCGCCTAATAGTTAACGATGAAATAATTAATCACGTCCATAGCGTACGATGTCTAACAAAAACTTGTTAGGGCCAATTAAAAGCTTTTACCTAAATTATTTGAATAAGAAACCAAACATTGCTCATCATTGAAAATCATTTGTGTTCCTGATTATCAATTGTTATGTAATCTCGCGTTCATTATTATCGAAATGGAAATTTTCTCATCGTAAATGATACCAAAAGGAGATGAACCGCAAGCCTGAGCAAATCGAAACGAGGCCAATCGTATTCGACGAGTGTTTCTGACATTAATTTTCTTTCTTTCACAATCGAATTCGCGAATGAACAACTTTCATTGGGTCGTTATTTTTTCGCCGACGCATTATGCATCGTGTACCTCCTGCGAATCGACCGAAATCGGCAGCTGTGCTGGTGCACACGACCCATGCCAGCCTTGGCAATTATTTCATTACAATCGGAGAAGCAGGAGACTAATGATCGCAATTTGCCCGAAGGTTCTGAACGCGATTGTGCGTTCACCTACCGATCTCTATGGGAAAATTTCAATCTCGAGAGCGGAGATTTATATTTGCACGCGAAAGTCCCCGTATACTTGCTCCAAAACGAAATTAACGAGCGACACGTATGAGCGTGCGTGTTTTCGAGGATCCTGAGATTTCATTACAAATTACAGGGGACGTTTAACTTTGCAATCGGTTTCAATTCGCAATTTGTCGTCCTGTGAACGCATTCGTTCTCTGAAATCATTATACGAAATTACATTCAAAAGTTTTATTGAATAATTAGATGTTACTCTCTACGACAGCAATTGTATATTTGAATGTACCTTGAATTTTGGCTACCATGCAATAAATGCATTAATAATGAAGTGTCTTCTTTTAGAAAGCTTCATTCGAAGTACCAATTACCTAATTAATTTCAGAGCTACATTGATAACGAAATTTTACAGTTTCGAATGATTTCATAGTTAGGAATTTATGTTGCTCTTTTTTTATTTGTAATTTTACTTTTTTCAAGGGCGTTTTAAACAAATGACTAAAAAATATGCAGCGTTAAGCAATAATTTTTTCCATCTTTGATATCACCAATATTTTTAGTTTATTTAATAAGTAATATATATAATAAAAGAGTAATATTTTTATATAATTTATAATGGGACAGTAATAATTTTGATATAAGTGAGACCCGTACATTTATTATTACTTCTCTTTTAGAAGCTTTTTCTCGTTGTACATTTTGCAGTGTTTCTTCTATATGTAAAAATACGAGAGGCATCAAAGAGGACTAAAGTTATTGTTTAGTTATATAGATTCAAATGAATCTTTGTAGTTCTTTAACTCAGTGTTTTTGTGTAAAGCTTTTTTAAATACTGATAAGAATACTCTCATCCTCCAACTATAATTGACGACAATATTTTGTACATATTTCGTATTACTTAAAGATCTACTTTAACTGAAAATTGAATAATTGCATACTGCTGTTAAGTGTTTACCGTCGAATTAAATACAAATTGTGTAATAATAAAAAGTAATATAATACATTATTCTGTGAAATCGTTTCCTCTATCGGTAAGGATTTCACAGAATTATTCGTGAAAGTGGTAATTTCCATAGCCAGTAGCTGGAGTTCTACTTGAGTGAAACACAGTCGTCCGCCAATTAGTGGTACGTGCGCTCACGTCGTGGTATAATCTCAAAAATATAAAAGACTTATATTATTTAGTGTTTCGACGATATATTGGATAGATGAATGGATGGATGGGTGCGGCTTGATTGCATTGCAATTTCTACAGTTGCTTTGGTGTGAAACTCACACAAAACGCCGTTTATGGAGACTGTCATTTATTTCATGTTGGAAACTGCTATTGCACTTTCAAATATCTCGCGCAAACACCTTGTGAAATTACATTCTCGACTTCGGTTGCTTTGAACTATTGCATCGACTATGTACGCCAAACAGTTAACATTCCGTCCTTCGTTGATTAATCTAACAGCTGTACTCCAGTAATCTCTCACTTTGTATTTTGCATGATCGAAGATAAAATAACTTAAAAAATTATTTATTTTTATTATATTTATATACACGTATCTTACACCATAATATCATTTCTCATATGTCTGTATGGACGATGTATATGCATTGTTTTATATATAATATCAATATTCATAACTCGATAATTTATATCGGAGTAATTCTCTAAGTAATAACGAAACATTTAAATAGACGTATAATGCTTTATTATTATATAGTAATAGATAGGAATAAAGGAATACATGAATAATATTATGACGAAGTGATATTTATTCAGAGTAAACTTGATATTTATTCAAAGTAACTTGATATTATCGAGAAATTAATTACAAGAAATTAATTAAAAAGAAAATGGCATATTCGAAACTACATTGCCACTTTGATTTATAAAGTTCAAGACCACGCATTCATGTTAATAATAAAGTTGCTTGTAGCTGGCAAAGTTGCGTGAATTTACATTTATATGCATGATATTCATATGTATGCACCAATCCTTTTGTATGATATATTTACGTAGGCTATTACAAGCTTTAATTAACGAGAGCAGGTGTATGTGATCATACTGAAAAGACATGATTTACACATAGTTAACACATAATTTTTTAGAAACACTAATGTTGCAAAACAACAATGAAACATTAGATTTTCGAAATTTTTAATGTAATACGTTAATGGTATACCTTTGAGTTAAAATTTTGTATCTACTTATACAGGATGTAGTAAAGTGTTTGATCAATTTTACATTTAAATTTCTCATAATAAATTCTGTACACAGAATTCTGCTTTTATTAGCAATTAAAAATTGAAATACGAAATATTAAAATATGCGCTGTAAATATAGACTTAAGTGAACAAAGTAAAGAATTAAAAGCTAATGTTTACAATGAAATTCACAATTAATATTTTTTAGACAACATTGAATCATAGCAACAAGGATGAAATACATTTGCTAAATGGTAAAAAATAAAGAGACTAATAACATTTTTTCATAACAAACATATGTTATCATCCGATAATATCGTAATGGGAGTTGATACACAGGTATGTGACAAAGAGGAAATCGAAATTTTGAAATGTGGTGAAGTAGTACGAACAAAAGATAACATGTGATATTACAAATGTTTTAAATCCTTTAGAAATGTTTGTAACTTTTTTGTTTTTGAGACAAAATCATTTATCACATGAATTTTGAAAAATTAAGTTTTACTGTAAATGCGCACTGCTATTCGATCTGTTGATCGATCATATCATAAAAGTTACTATGTATGTTACTATGTATGTATGTGTCGTTTACAAAGATGGTATAAATTATGTTAATAAATGCAATTATTATTACATATCCATTTTAACTTATTATACTTACTTTATTTATTCATTATTACTTATTACAAGCTAATGGTATATTTATATATTATCTATTATGATAATAATATACGTTAATACGATATTACAAAATTAAATACATGCAGATGTATAAGAAGTATTTCCCAATTAGGCTTAACATATTTTCTGCTACTATCATTCATACTAATGTAATTAACTGGGATAAAGTAATTAACAGAATTATTTGTGATTACATAATGTTTCTATCCACAATTTCTATAGCTCTAATATTGTTGCGAATATCTGACAGTTACAGTGTGGAATGTCAGAGCCAACAGAAAGAACATGAAGAATATATTCAGAAAGTTTCATGAATTTGTGCGAAATTGTCGCTGAATACTCCCTATGAAGATAAAAATGTACTATGACAGCTATATTCACTATACCACTGGTCGAGTAACAATGTTTATAGTTCTGAGTTGCTCAGTATAAAACAATCCATATTTTAGCATTCTGGTAACATTTGATATATACATGTATGTCCCGAAAGTGCATAAACATATGTAATCGATCGATACACCGCGTTTCACTCACTGTTCCGAATGCAATTAAACTGAAATTATCATTTTTTGTTTATGAGCAATACAGCCAACAATTACTCATTTCGGGAAACATTGATTGTACCCTTCGCAAAATGCCTCCGCTGTGATTAATGGAACGTGATCGTGGAAGAGGAACGAAGGAAAAGGGCTAAATACAATTTCATACGTCACTCGACGCGAGAAGATAACGAGCTCCACTTGGGAATTCATCCTTCGGTGCCGATCATGCGTAACGTTCGTGTATTTTTGTCTTCATTTCATTAACGTTAACGAATGATGTTTTGGAATGAGCTTATCGTGGCCTTTATTTCCGCATTCTACCACTGTCATCCTATATCGAACATGTTATTTTGCTAATTGCATATGTATGCGGTAAACAAATTTGAAAAGTTTCCGTACACGGATTACTACATGATTACCGATTACCATGAAACGCTAACGTATAGCATGAATTATTTGAAACTAACCAGAGATCATGTGTTTATTTAACAATTATTTAGCTCTAAACTATACGTTTAAAGTAATGACATTAAAGAAATTGAAAGATCTTTTTCGGAAGAAAACTTTAACCAAATTTCTCAAATTAAGAAGGAGTTGATTTAAAAATGTTACGCTTGTGTAATTAATATACAACATTTCAGTTTAAATATTAAATATTCATTATCATTCATTATCTCCAAAGATATAAAATATTTTCTAATCTGAAGTAATTTTTCATATGTTAAGCAGTTATTGAAAAAGGATAATGTATATACACTTTCTTTATAAGAATCTTCCCTTTTGCTTTCTACTTTATGTATATTTATTTTACGATCTAATTGTTATTGAAATGTAAATAAACTTAAAAAACACTATTTTTCGTGTATGTAAATATTCCCATATAGGTATAGATAGATGCAGGAAAATGTTAAATGTTCTAAGAACACGTCAAGTTCATCACGAACGAACACGTTTAAGCTTGTGATTATCAGACTTTTTTAACAATAATTAGAGCTTGTTGTTGTATTTTGTCTACAACCTCAATCAATGAAATTCAAATAGTTATTACTATGCTTGGGACGTATTTATCTTTGACATACTATAATCATGTTCTTCGATATTACAGTTTCGTCACGCAGAATTGTTTAAGAGTTTCAAGTCGGCTACGTTGGCGGATTGCGAATAAAAAACAGGATGGTAAAGCAATACATGTGTTAATCAAGTAAAATGGAATATGTCATTTCATGGATAAATTTTAGTATGTGTATGAAATGCGTTCATTATCTGCTAATGTATTAGAAAAATGTTACAACATAATTTATACAGCGTTCCTTTTATGTAGTTAGTTAATCCTAGTAATGCTCCGTGTACTTATGTTTTCAATATTTTAAATAAGAGATGTAACCATCGTGAAAGTAAGAAAAACCTATAAGTTTTAAGAAACAATATAATTGTATTATTACATTTTACGAAAAAGTATAATTTAAAAAATAAAATTATAGTGTTAAAGAAGTTTATTGTTTACACACATATACATTCATATACACTATCATTCACAAGTATCCGCACGTTTCAAACGATTTGTAATAGCAATATGTGAATTTGTCAGAAGTGTACAAACTAATACCCTGTTAATAATTAGAAACAACATTCGCCATCAATCTTATGAAATCAGCAAGCTATAAATATAAATTTTGTATTAAAGGATATAACAATAATATATTTTACTATTTACTACGATACATTATGTTATATTATTATATATATCCATTTATTATTTGAGATATTTAACCTATATTTGCTTACCTTAATCTCAGAAGTTTTAACATAATTTTAGAAGTTCTTTCTTAATCTAAATTCTAATTCAAAAATTGGGGAATCTGATTGTGAGTAAAAGAACTTGTCGAGTAATAAGATCAAGTCCTACAAGATTTATGGCCTTGTGTATGGTATATGGATTTTTAAAGCTGCTCTGTAATTATAAAGAGTGAAATCATTGCAGTTATATTTTTTCAAACCTACGTGAGTGCCCGGGTACTTTTGAACGGTAGTATAAGTATATGATGTTTCTATATAATTGCCATTTTTCTCCATGTGTATATTGTACTTATTACTAGACACGAATTTAGATAGTAGAACGATTATTATTACACGTGACCTCACACATCCAGCACCTGACTTGTTGAAACAGTTCGGCGAGAGTGAACTATCGAATCATGGGTAGTATTTAAGTACTTATATATTACATTCTTTACCTAAAATGTCTTATCTGCCACTTCGAAATATTCAAAAAAGTTAAAGTTTTATCACTTTCTTTGTCCTGTTCACCTTTCAATTAAAAATATTTTGTTATTATTCTGTAACAGCCTGCGTAGTATAGCTTTAGCTAAAAGACACGGAGGGTCTCAAATATCATAAAATTACTAGATTAATCTAGTACTTTTACGCTGTAGAAAGTACCTGATAAGAAATTTTATGTAAGAAGGGCAAGTATAGTTGTAAACTCACTTATTGACAGTTATCGTGATCATTAGTGTTCTATATACTGTGATCAATTTAATCTATGCGGTTAGTTATTCGTAAACTAAACCAGATCAGATTCTTCTTTTTTTGATTTGTGTTAGATTGATCGACTACGGATGAGAAAGTCGAAGTGTATAATCTCAAGTCTGAGCCAACCATTCCCACATTGATTGACGAGTATCGAGCCTGGTTTCATAAATTACGAGATAATCAATAAGAATGATCGGTCTGGGCTCGAATTTATTTAACTCGGCTTAATCTTTCTATACATTGGTAATAAATTTCACTCGAGTTACAGAAAACTGAGTCTGATGTTAGATAGTATTATCCATTGTGCTGTTTGAGTTCATTCAATGGTAACTATTTCGCTAACCATGTATCTATTCTCATAAATGTCGGGACAAATTGATTACTTTATAGTAACGAGACTTCGTTGTTACAAAATTTTTTAATTAATAATAAATTTATGAGAAACATATCTATCAGCTTTTTTACAATACCAATATATTATAAATTTAAAATATTTATCAAAATGTTTATCAATAGTGTATCTCACTATTAAATATGCAATTTCTTAATTTGTATTAAATGTGTCATAATATATTATTATATTTGTTTTAAATCTCTTTTTTGTATCTCCTATACAAACTCAGTTTCAAAGTTAGGGCTCTAAGTTCACAACTTTCTAAGATTAAGAAACAAATTGTGTAATCAAAACTGTATTTATTAAATACTTCTATAATCGGTAGAAAATAACAAATATCCTGACAAGTACTCATTTCAATAATAAAATGAATTCTTTTTCGGTCTTATCCCTTAGGATAGGCAACGTCATATACACTATTCATTTATTTTGGGATTTTGTTTATCGATTGATATGTCTGAAATGTTGTTGTAAGAATATTAAACAGCAGTTTATAACCAATTATGCAAAGTACAAGCATATCCATAGTGGCTTTATACTATAAATTTATGTTCCAAAATATCGTATATGAATATAAACTTTACAATTAAACCTGAAGACAAAAATAATCGGTAACAGTCCTTTACATGTGATGTAAATAGATATCATCTGTTAATAGTATCATCTATCCATGTAACTTATTTATTATCATCTATCTTTTATTTTATTCTACTGTGATATGTATGAGTGGTATGAAGTACCTTCAGATGAATCATGCTGACTGAAATCTATGTACATATATATTTGTTCCAAAGAATGAATTAGAAGAAACATAATTTTAATCTTTATCTATACTACTATCAATTCTGATACCAGACACAATTTTAGCCTTTATTTATACTTCTATTAATTTCGACATCGAATTCCACGCATACCTTTTATTTTCTATCAATTTCACAAACTCTTCACATACTATTTAGCAAACTATAAACTTTCTCTTGAATTATTCATAATTTTCATATTATATGTTGATACTGGTACATTATCCAATGTACCATTTTATTTTACACATATTATGTTATAGTAATATTTGCTAAATTGTAGAGCGTTTGAATAACTGAGTTCAGTCAAGTTCATTCAGAAGGATACTGTTTGCACTCTAGAAAAATACCTCATAATTTGATTATTATAATCCAATAATTATGTAAGAATCACCCTTGTAAATAGTTAAGCTTATATCAGCATTCAATCAACATTCCTGTATAATGTTTTTCTCTTAGCATAGCTGTCGATTTGTCTTTTTTCTTAGAACTACTTTTCTCCAAGCAAGATAACCATTTACCGGTTTCGCCTATAAGTTGTTTCATTTGATATTCCGGAAAAAGTAATTTTTACTTTGGACCTAAGTCAACTAAATTTCTTCAAGTGGGAGCTAGCAACACCACATTAGGACAAGTGTAAGTAGACGAGTGAAGGTGTACATGAACGTTTGGTAAATATGTGTTAAATGAACTGAGTACATATATAGCAGTACCCATTCGCAAGAATCAACAGTTTACTTGTACTCTTCGTTACTGACTTTCTCACTTCGTACTTCGTTCTTCGTATTTCATTTCGAAGGTGAAGCCATCGACAAACCTATCAGAAAGAGGTAAAAATTCTATCATTCATAAAATAAGGAAAAATATGTGATTTCAAGCAGCATAATGGTGTCAAAAACTAGTGTTCGCTTGCCGAGCTTAATGATGGTGGCGGTGAAATTAATTTGTGAATAAAAGAAATGGCTGCATAAGTGTTAGTATGCAAGGAAATTTTTTATTTTAAAATTGGACATTGTGCAACAACATGGAAGATATGTAGCGGCCCATTTTGATACTTGGAATATTAATTACAGCCATCGATTGTGTAACATTGTGCAGATGACAAAATTTTATATCGAAACTTGATACATTCCATATATTAATCTCTTTCACTTAACTATTCTATTTCCTTTTCTTTCGTATTTCAAGGTATAACACATGCGTCTAAAATGAAAAAGAGATTTTTGAAAATTTTATTTCATTCTACTTTATTCCGTGAAATTTCACTTAGATTCCTTGTATCTGCTTAACATTTTCTATATCTTAATTCTTCTGAACAAAATTGAATACTTCGTCAATTTAATAAGTCATTACTCAGTACTACATAACGGAGTTATTTATTTCTCAAATTTTTTAAAAAGGTTTAGATTTCAAAATAAAATTTCGTTATCATTCCGTAACAAATTCTTTTGTAATTCTACAAACATCATTAACATCATTAACATTTTGTAATTCTACAAACATCATTCCTTTGATATATAATTTTTAACGTAACTCACAAGTTAACATCACTTTCATAATTTTAACAAAGAAGGAGTTATTATTTTTTGTTATTGCCAAATTATGTAAATTACACATTGTATAAATTATAAATTTCGATATACTTTAGTGTGTGTATACCACAGTTATATACAAAATTACATTATTATTGAACATTAAACAGAATTATTTTTTCTGAAAATTTTAATTACTACAATATGAGATACATCATTACAAGAAGTGAAATAAGTTATCCATTTTTTGAACAACAAGAAAGCAAATTTTCTGTTTGGATTAGAAAAACTCCCAAAGATATGAGTACTACTCGTTCAATTATAACAGATATAAATACAATTGATTTATGTCGCTGTCACGCTGTCGACATCTTGCAGCAAGATTATATTGCCTACGTTGTATTATATACAACGGTAGTGAAACTTGGCACGTGCCAGGTTGTTTTCCATTTCTGCTCGCGCTCAGCGAAGTGGAATTGGCTGCGTTTATCATGCATGCCTCGCGAGAACAAGATTTATTCATATATAGCTAATTTCCGGAATTTCATCGTGCAAACTGTATCACATATACATATTCATATAACCATATACAGCCACTTCGTATAAGGAAAGACGAGGATCTCTCACATTTTGAATCCAATTTCATATTTCCTTTGATTTATTATATCTATATCTATTATGTCTGCATTACAGTGTATAGTATTATGCATTGCAAACGCATTTTAATAATTTGGTTTTATCTATCATTGCTTTTTATTATTTTCTGCTGAAGTTGTTATTTTTTAAAACTAAATAAACCATATCATCTGTTAAGCTTTATATGAAACTTTCTAGATAATTTCAAATAGGCAAATTTGCAGGTTAAAGATGTTACCTAAATCGTATAAAAGTGTGTTATTCACGTTCAATAGAGAAATATTCTTCTACTTTAAGACGCATGAAGTGTTTAGAAACACGAGTTGATTTCCGGGCTTTTAGTTTACGGGCATCTAATTTCTTAGCTTTCTTCAGTTGTCCCTATTTTTTATTATATTACTTAGTAATACAATGATATGAAAAATATAAAAATATGGCTTAGTAAGATATTATTATGCATACATTACAGAGATTTATGTTAAAAAAATATAAGTTCTAAATATTAGTTTGATGCATTTCTACTACACTGAAGCAGAATTAACATATACTGTCGTATACATATGATGTCAGTGTGACTGAAAGTAATTCATACTTTTACTACTTGTTGACGTGAAAATAATTTAAGTTATTAAAATACTACAAAGTTTGCCACATTGAGAAATTAGCGTTAATATTTGTTCAATAGCAAACAACTTTTCGGAGTCATTTTTCGCGTGTCACTCATATTTGTTCCATTTTCTTTTATGTCGATCATTTGACTCATTTATCGTCGTATCAAATCGAAGTGAAAGTTCCAGTTAGTACAATAATATTACCGATAAGAATCAGAGTTGAGTACAAGTTCAGAAAAAATAATGAGTAGTAATATGATATATTAGTTTGAAACATATACTTCCAACTGACGTATGTGCGGTTATTTATCTTCCTTTCAATCGCACCATAAAATATACGGAAGATTTACAAAATAATTGCCTGGAATTATTTTGTAAACAACACAGGGAAAATATTGCCAACAATTTACAATCACTAAATCTTGCCATTAATCACAGAATTTGTTCAATCATTCTTTTTTTTAATACATATATTTTATTTGGAATCTAATGAATTGGAAAAATTCTATGTACTTAAGTATAATCCATCTAAGGAAAGTAAATTTGAATGTGATCGAGTAAGCTATTCGACATTTTTTACTATTTTAAAGGACCAATTATAAATTGTGAGATTGTCGGCCTAAGCTATCGTAGGAATGTTTCGCGAATTTCTTTTCGTGAGTTTACTATATCTGGGAACCAAGAGCGTCGATGGACTTCAAAGATGGGGCACACAGTTCGGGCAAGCACCTGTGTTAGAAAGATTTTTCTGGAGAACGGTGGATTTCGCCTATCCAGATGAAGCCAGCAGAAAAATGGCAATGATGAAAGGAGAATTCATTCCAGAAAACGCGTTGCCTGTTGGTATAGAAATTTGGAGAAACAAGCTGTTCGTCACGGTACCGAGATGGCGCAATGGTAAGTTGAACGTATATATTGTAATATTTTATAATATCAATTTATTGTTTATATATTAGCTCATTCCCATTTTGGTATATTAGGAAAATTGATAAAAGAGTATAAAACTTTAGTATTTTATTTTACATCTTCTAATAATTTACTTCTAATATCACGAATACTAGGTACATGGTAACTATGAGAAGCGTCCTTTTCTTCTTTGAAAGTAGTTCGAGATTTTTTATCACGGAATAACTAATCATAATTCGCAGCTACTATTGTTACATTAATAAAATTCAAACATTTATTTTCTTATGGAAAATGAAATGCTTCTACCGAGACGTATTTGAAAATTAGTCAAAAAAAGAGTTGCTCGGCAAACAGGAACGATATGAACATTTAGATGAATGTCTCGTGTCAGGGACCGGAAGTTACATTAAACACAATGTACAGAAGATCACTGCAGGCAGTGCGCGCCTGTAGAACCTCGTCTGGCCGACTTCCGGCTCGCGACAAAAAGTGCCGAAAACTGTGCGAGCGATTTCAATGGAGCATTTCTATGTCTCCGCTAGCCTCCGCCTCCACTTCAACCCAAATCCTCCACCCAACACTATTGCCCAGGAGGGAACCAGGGGTGAATGGGCTTATTCTCTCCTGTGCTCTTTCATTTCCCACTTTTTTCTTGCTCTTGATGGTTTACGTTTATTATACACGTTGGCGCGCGCCAGGTCATTGTGTATAAAACAAAAAAGTCGACAATGCTCACACATCGTGTACAATCTTTCATATCGCTATCTTTAACCTCTCTACTTTTCGATACTCAAATCTGCGGCTTTTTTTGATTTTTGGATATTGTTTTTGCTTCTTGTTATGGTTGCGAACTTGTATTTCACCTCTTCTAACTCGTGCTATTTTATTTTGCGTCCTCATTCGTAATCGTTGCATTAAAAATTATAAATTTATTTTCTATTATAAGTTATTGAAGATTTAAAACATACATTTAATTTAAAAACTGTATATTCGTTTATTTATTCCGCTAAAATATGATAAATTATATAAAATGTATGACAACTATTTGTCGACTTTCTGAATTTGATGTCACTTATTAGTGATATCACTTTTAGTAAAAGGGTATCCTTTAATATGATACATGTGTGTGTATATATAGGTAAATCCACAAAGGTTAACAAAAAAATGTTACGATAACGAATATTTTTGAGATGTTCGAGAGAATGACTAAACATGTATTTAATTCTAAGATCAATTAATTCAATCAATTTTGGTCATGTGAGATTTGTTGATAGCGTATTGGACTCCTGTATCTCATTTAGTATATGCATGCAAAAACTCGAAAATGTAACATCATATTTTTTTCTATAATTTTCATATAATATTTACAAGTTCCTTCACATGAAATTTATAATATGTTAAGGAACGTTTAATATCACGTAATATGTTTCATGGTGTTACGCGATATTATATAATTAACCAATCGTGGCAATTTATTTGTTGTTCCTTTTCTACTTTCCTTTCCTTTCTATATTATTATTTTGAACCATTTCAGATACTTAATTGACTTCAGCTCCTTCAACGTGTTCATTTTTTCTTACGCAACAAATATTTATTGTTCATTTTTCGTCTCACTGTTCTTCAGTGTACCTACCGTTTTCCTCTTTCTCTTCTTTCGCTTTTGCCATTTCCCATTTATATTTCCTTTCTATTCTTGCCATCTCACCAGTCTCCTGAAACTTCTATAAATGCGTCAAAGCCCACCGTAGTTGGTATTGTTTTAAGGCCAACTTTTTTATACGGCGACTGCTTTGTTTGGATCGTTCTTTCTTCTAATGTCAGCTTTACTTGGACCGTCCAACAGAGGATATGAAATACTAAGAGAGAAAGGGAAGGAAAGAGAGTGTGCCATTCAATTGAACTCGGAAAGTTGTAAACTGCATGGTCTTTTACGAATAATATAGAACTCTCATATAGTTAATGTAGCTAATTTCGCACTATCATAGATAATAACAAAAAATTAGGCATATAATCGCTAATAAGGATAGCTTAAATAATTAAATACTATATAACTTAATTCTACATTATAATTTATTATAATATACCATATATAATAATATACTACATGTCTCATTACAATATACATTGAAATTATATAAGCTGACTCCCTACATGTAATTTTTTTAGAATATTTTGATAAATTGATCGTAAATTTAATAATAGATTCGGTGAATAATAGCTTGCCACGGCACGTATTTACTCAAAAATTCAAGTTATTATTATGACGCGTCGTACATACAAAAAATTTTCTTTAATATAAAATCTAACAGTGTTACAATGGGGTAACTAAATGCTATTCTAATCTCAAAAATTTCAAACATTTTTCAAAATGTTCAGCGACAAGGTCTGCATGTCTTTTTAGAGTATCAAACGCAATATTGGAGTGTAGTGATCGTGTGACAACCTCGTCACGCAAACCTCGTGACATATCAAAAATGTTTTGCTCATTACCGTAGGCACACTTTCCACCGTATTATATACCTTCGTGTAATGCCAGTTCGACTATGCAATTTACGAAATTTTTAAGATAATGCTAGATGAACTGGATATAGCTCGATAAGATTGAAAGGTCAGGAATTCCACGTGTCAATAATTCAATGGCTTTCTGTCAGTCACGCGATTATATCAATCATATGAGCGTGTCGCACATTCTTATAATAATGTGCATATTTAATCAAGTAACAGTGATGCTCAATTTAATGAAGGAAATAATAATAAATGATTAATTTATACAACTATGAAAATTATTTATAAATAATTAAACAAATAGACTTTGAAATCTCTATTATTTATTAATTAAATTTTTCTGTGATATTTTATGAGAAAGAAATTGTATTTTAACTTTTTATTTCATTTTTATAAATTAGCAATATTGTAAGTTTATCAATTGTACATAGATTTGGAAATTATACTGTCATATATATTTTCTATATACTATATATTCTTAATGTAAATATAAATGTAGCAAATTGCAGGATTTAAATAAAGTGACAATTTCAAAGCAGGATTTACTCATTTATGTAATTGCGAAACAAATTGTTATTAAGAATTTATTTGTATTAAATGTGTGATGATAAGTATGTTAATTATTTGCACAATATATCAATTCTTTTAAACGAACATTTTTTGTATATGTATTATGAAATCATAAAAGACAAAATACACATTAAGATTTTAGGCTGATGTGATAACGATCCATATTTTCTATTACTTATTTTTAGAAGATTAAATTACTGCAACACAACATAAACTATTACTATGATATTTGCAATTGCGTTAAAATTTATTATACATTTCGTAGCATTTTTAAACAGTATTTTTCGTAATATTTTTACTTTTTATTAGTTTATATATATACATATATAAATTTAATTGTGTTTGAAGACATGAAACATTTTTATATGCAAAATAGAATAACATATATAATCAAGAATCATTAATTATTAAAGTATAGAAGAATATTTTACTTTTAAAGTCAATTAAATACCATCAATATTAAATTACATTTTCAATATTTCTAATGTATTCTTAATCAGATAACATAAATAAATATTCAAGACCAAAGAGTAAAATATCTATTGAATCTAATACACTAGAGTTTGCGCAATTCTATAAAAAATAATTCACTTTTCGTTAATTATAGGAATACCGGCGACATTAAACTACATATCGCTCGACACAAATCGAGGTGGTTCACCGAAGCTCACCCCTTATCCGAATTGGGCACAAAACAAAGCTGGAGCTTGTGGTAGTGCAATTACTACTGCTTATAGGTACGTAATGTTTTGTATGTATTTAATGGCGGCATACATATACACATACGTACACTTAGGAATAAACTATTTTTCCCTTTTTTCAAGATTTATATGTTTTCCCATTTACCATTTTCTTGTATTTTCAATGCTTCGAGGTCGACATCGATTCCCTAACATAGCTATAATATACGTAGTATCCCAAATTTAAATATCAAAACTTTAGAAGCATGTAGAGAATCGATGAATTAAGAAAAAAATTCTTTAGAGATTTGCTCATTTTTGCTCTATTTTAGAGAAAATCGCGAGAAAGGAAATGGAAAGGATCTCGTTTTTTCACTTATTCATTTACACTCATTTATTCGTGTTATCATCTATTTTATAGAAATACAGTTCAAAATGTAGCGATGTAATCTTGTAGCAATATAAGCATTACATCTAACATTGACAAGCCTAATTGCAATTAGATATAGCCTTGGTGACATTTAGCGCACTGCAGTGACGCGCATACGGTTACGACTCGGTCGCTGAGAATAAATAATTGTAAATCAATAATTAAAAAAGCGAAAACTGTCCCCGACACGTTGTCGAAGATTTGATATTTAAACCAGGGATACCCTGCATATATACATCTATACATGCAAGCATGTAGCACTATTGTAGTTGTGGTAACATTACTCAAGACGTAACATCACATTGATTGAATTGTAGCATAAAAGTGAAAATAGCACCTATCCAATTAGTTAGTTAAAAGTGAAATATGACATTTTCTATTATTTCCTATTTCTCATCGCTTCTCATTGCGAAACAGATCTTACAAGAGAAACAGTTACTTTGTAAACGTTAACATGATTAATTATATTCGTTTTGTAACTTCTATTTGAATGTTAATTGCAATCTTCATTTTGTTTAAAATGGAACAACGTGGAATGAATAGTGACCATTCTGAAAGAAGGGAAAAGTAGACGATAAAATCGTATAGAATAGATTAGATTTTGATCCATATAGCAGATATACTCTGTAGAAAATATCCCGACTGAATAATACATTTGTCTGTTATTAAATCTCAAATGTGTGGGAACATTCTCTCGCTTTTCCTTGTTTAACACACGGAGAAATAACAGATTTCCTACACATAATTATTAATTTATCATATTAGTAAATACGTAAGTTACAAGTTGTAAGTTGCACAATTCTATTACAAAAACAATTTTTACAATTTTCCAAAATACAAGTTTAGTCACTAATATTCTTAATACATTTTATAAGTGTTCATAGCATGATTATCTGTCTCATTACATACATATATATAGAATAAACAATTATAAATATTATATAATAAATTATACAATACAATATACAGTAATATGCTTGAAAATAAAACTCTGTTTTATTGTTTAACAAAAGATGTTATAAAGTAGCGCTATCAATATCAACATATAAGTTACAAAATTTTTCCAATAATATTATTACTTTTACAAAGATTCTTTTTATTTTCTAACTAGTAAATTGTGAAATATTACGATCTTAGATTTAAATAAGTTTTTACTACGATTGGATGTTATGTTTTTGGTTTTTCAAAAGACAAACGTATGTTGAGCAGCGTTTTTACGCCCACGTATCATGAACATAACAATTACAATTCTCTGAATAAGTAAATATTACTTATTGAATAATTATATTATAGTTTATAGAATCCAATTAATTCGTTTTTTCAGTTTAGTAAATTGTAAAAACTACAAATTAAAATTCATCCATTGTGTTATTACGCTGAACTGGGCACGACTTTTACTTCATTCGTTTGCTTTATTATAGATCTATTATGAAAATATTGATACATTAATTGTTGCAAAAATATGATAAAAACTACTATACTATATGTATATGTTCTACTAAAATGGAAAATATGAAAGTATGGAAATATGTATACAACTTTCGAAAAATTGGATGAAAACCTATTGTCAAAAAAGATATGGAAAATAACGTGAAGTTACAAGGAGTTGAATTCTGGATATTGTATCCAAAAAATTTATAAAAATTGTTGATAATAATCGATCTGTTAACATAAAATGCGACAGAACTTAAATTTCATATAGGAAGCATTCAAGTATATTTCATCGAAACAATAAGAAATTTAGTATTATTATTCCATTCCAGAATACACGCAGACGTCTGTGACAGACTCTGGGTGTTGGATACTGGTACGATAGGTATTGGAAACACTACGATACAGGCATGTCCCTACACTCTGAATGTCTTTGATTTAACAACAGATAAAATTTTAAGGCAATATAGATTGAGGGCTGAAGATATTAATATGGTACGTACAGCTGTATAATATAAAATTATATAATATTGACATGAAACAAAAGTGTACATATATATTCATATTAACGTAAAACTATAGTAGTCTACAAACAGACTTGGTTGTGGGATATTTTAAATAAACTATAACAATTAAGTCGTAAGATTTTTGTCTTAACCTAATTGATTGAACTGATACGATAAGCAGTAAAACAGATCAATTTAAGCTCAAATGTTCTTTTTCCTCATTAGAGGTAATATTATATCACATTGTATCAAAGTTATTTTACGTAACTCATATGTTATTAATCCATATAAGTATGGATTATATATGCACATATATACATATTTTATATACATATATGCGTATGCCACTTTCGGAGAATTTAAAATAATTGTTTGTTTTTACTGTCTTGAAACTACAAATTGCATATGTGCATAAATTTTTCGCTGCTGAAAAAATGGTTGTATCAGATGGTATTTGCAACTGTTTTATTCCACAACATAACAGGTTATGTAAACGAATTAAAATTCTTCATATAGAACACTTTCATCGCCAATATTGCAGTCGATTTGGGAAAAGGCGGTTGCGATGACGCTTTCGCCTATATGTCTGACGAACTTGGATATGGGCTGATCGTATATTCTTGGGAACAAAATAAATCTTGGCGACTTACACATAGCTATTTCATGCCGGACCCTCTGGCCGGGGACTACAATATCGGTGGTATAAATTTCCAATGGGGTGAAGAAGGGGTCTTCGGTATGAGTTTATCCCCTATCGCTGCCAATGGATATAGGACATTATTCTTTCATCCTCTAAGTAGTAGAAGAGAATTTGCAGTTTCTACACGAATTTTAAGGGATGAAAACTTGTCTCAAGATAGTTACCATGAATTCCAGGTATGTGCACAATAGAAATAACAAATTACAATTATTAGTACTATTAATACTAAAATTATACTACTTTTGATACTTAATTGTGATATATCATAAAGGTATTGACAAGTTATTTATCCTTATGTTTAGTAATATTTTGAAAATAACCTTGTCGTAGTAGAAGATTACCCTTCAAAAAGAGAACTTATTAAATTGTCACAATTTTATATTATATATTTCGTTTTTATTATACCTTACACTATCTATATATTTCTTCGACTATGTAATTATTAAATTATGTATTCATTGGTTGATTAGGAAGGTACTTTCAAAGATATTTTTTATATTAATCATGAATATACTGCAAATATTTATGCATCTATGATGTATATAATACAGTACACGTATAAAATGTCCCAGATAAAATATTTATTATTTAGTTATGACCATAAAAATATGAATTTGAATAAATGTCTGGAATCTAGTAATGAAATTACAATACAAGTACAGATTGTGACAAAATTATAGAATCAAGCAAAACGAAACAGGAGCATATGCAGAAATATATGCGGAAGTGCATATATGATTTCGTTTTAAGCATTGCAATTATTTATGATTTTGCAATTTCATCATCATTTTATAATCCAAATGTTACATTCTTAATCTATTAACCGGACAATATTTTCTTGCTGATGTCGGGATGATTACATTTGGAATGAGTAGTTATTTCCATACGATATTATTTCATGGCGAACTATGCCATCATATCCAATAGAGTCGTTTATTTGACATGACCAAATATTTGATCTTACACGATTAAGAAGCTAATAACACAAACTATATATACTTTATAAAAAATGAAGTTATCGCTATTAATTATTAATATTGACAGGTTCTTCCTGAAAGAGGACCACTTGGCCATTGCACTTCTTCTATTATGGATGAAAATGGACTTCAATTTTTCAACTTAATCGATCAAAATGCAGTAGGCTGTTGGAATTCTGCGTTACCATATGCACCTGAAAACCATGCGGTCGTTGCTAGACACGACGAAGCTATGATATTCCCAGCAGATGTTAAGGTATAATTTGATATTTTATTTAAAAAAGATATTCCTAACCTTAATATACTTTTACTCCTTTTCATGTAATTTCACTTTCTGTCCAAAATGATAATTTCTTCTGGATTTATTATTTTCCACGTAATAAATTAATATTAAATTGTATCGTTGCAACTAAAATTTCAAAAGTTATTTGAGTAACAAGTAAGTGAATAACATTTTTCTTTCTTACAAAAGGGAGGTAAGCGTCGAGTAGTTCATCAGACATGTACTATTTTGATTTCAATGCTTTATGTAATATGTTCAAAAAGATTTATATTCATTTCTTATCCATTCAAAGTTTCAAAATACATTAAGCATTGATTCGTTCCGTTGAATGAAATCAAATGTGTATATTAAATCCAAAATAAAATTAAAAACTTAATATTTAGAAATTGATTTAAGTAAAATTTCAAATTAAAGTAATATTTAGAATTTATTTCGTGGCATTATTCAAACAATACTTTTACTTTTAAATATTTAGATATATTTGGAATTATAAGTACTCATCATAAAATATCTTTCACAATCTTTTACAATCATCGCTGTATTAATATATTTTGTACTACACATAAAACATTGAAAAATGACAAATGCAACTTTATCATTTCTAGGTAAATCGTGGTTTGTTATGGATTATATCAGATAGAATGCCAGTATTCTTACTGTCAACTTTGAACTACACCGACGTAAACTTTAGAATATTAACAATACCAGTTCGAGATGCGATCGCAGGTACAGTTTGTGAAAATGTATCTCCTTGGGGATACGTTAGCAATTCTCTTTGGTGGGAATCATAAAATCCCTTTTAAAAGTTACTAAAAAAGTAATACAATTGCAAATTTCTTGTAAAAGAAACTAATTATCTTAATTTTAATTCGCCTTCTTAAAAAACGAGTTGTTATAGATCAAATAATAAAGAAATAATAACAAAGAAATAAAGAAAAGTATTAAACAAATATTATTATCGTCTTTATTTTCCTTATCATCCTTTACATCTTCGACCTAAAATTTAAAAAAGTTCACAACATGAAATTTATAACATCAATAACAATCTTTATATTTTTTCTTATTCAACATTAAGAATCTGATTTTTGTTCTAGTATATATTCACGATTATGTTTTATTATGTGTTTATTATGTTGATTATAAAATTAAAAATTGAAAAGATCTTTTTTTCAATAAATTATACTTCAAAATTCTAGTAATAATATACAATTTTAGATTAACAAAAGATTTCATTGCCTACAGCATTTTGCATTTATACACATATTATTTGCATAGCAATTTGTTATTCAATATATGTTGTTATTACCCCCATTGAATTGTATTATCAGATATTGCATCGTTTAAATACCAATATTATACTTTCAAGTTAGTAACAGCGGAGACATCTATAATCGTA
This sequence comes from Bombus vancouverensis nearcticus, assembly GCF_051014615.1. NCBI lineage: Eukaryota > Metazoa > Arthropoda > Insecta > Hymenoptera > Apidae > Bombus > Bombus vancouverensis. The sequence continues at coordinate 7,670,573 of NC_134913.1, read as the reverse complement.
ATTGGAAATGTAATTGTCATTTTCCACAAATCAGTTTTGTTTGAAAGCTTACATACCGTGACCGACTTTTCTTACTTAATGGACACTCAATTTTATCTGTTGCAACTGCAATAATTATACTTCTCTAATAAGTCTCTCGGAGTTTCTCAGACCTAGCAAAAAAGTTTCAGGAAGAAACTCAGCTGTGGCTTTCGCAGCTGTGTCACGCAGTTTCCAATCTAAAGAAAAAAACAGCAGTTGCAATTACGGCAGTAGGATTAAACGATCTCTTAGTTACTTTTGAGAGGAGACATGTTCTCCCATTTTATAGAAGTTTCATTTATTACGAAATGAGAATACAATAGTGTTCTGTGTCGAGTATTTTTCTGTTTCATTGATTATTATTTGCGGGAATCAAATCTGTGAGACGGTAGCCATTCACTAGTTCTTAGAAATCAAACTTCAGGTATACATCTACGTCGGTAAGATTAAAACCAGTTTCGTTTCTTGTGAAACTTAAGAATATAAACAGAGCTGATAGTTCTTAGAAATTGAACTTTAGATATGTGTAGGTATCATCGGGAAGTTTAGAAACAGTTTCACTTTTTGAGAAGTTATTGTATTTTATATGCTAGAGAAATATGTTAATGTAGGTATGTTATTCGTTACAAAAATATAAAAGCACACGTAAAATATGAACAGCCTTTGCCAACTACACATTGAATATGAGTTACGGTACTTGGTATAAAATGTTTAATTCTTCTGAAATCATAAAAAATTAATTTATCATGTTTCAAACTATACTTTGTGTTCTTGAATAATGAAAGAATTTATTCTTTACATAAATGTTTGATCTTGATGCTTTTATCCAAACACTCTCCAGTTTAGCTGAGTCATTGTACCCAGTTCGGTGGATGTTAGCTAATTTTCATGCTATTATTAAAAACACGTTCAAGTTTTAATATTATGTACCAAATGCCGATCAAATGGAGTAACGATCTCTTGTAATATTTATATTATACAAAGTACGAACAAATAACATGTAAATGAAATTGGGTAATTCTATCCACAAAAGAATTAAAAAAAAGATATAAAATAAAATTTTGTCGAGCGAGGCTCAGTTTTCAAGAACTTTCAAAATATACTACGTGCGAATGCAATTATGGCTAAGATATGGTTTATCATGCGCCTATATGTATATGTATATACATACATATAACGCTTATAGTATCTGTAAAGAATAACTATGCAATATTTACGAGTTACTACTACCCAAAAATGAACGAAACAATTTTGGATTTTCTATCATCAATTCAAATTAATTTTTCTATTATGTTTCTATTATGGTAATTACAGACCTGGTAGAAGTGATACCTTTGTTGTAACGGAAACATAGAATGACGCTTTTGAGGATATTTCGCGTTTCCAAATCAATAATTAGTTTTTGTATTATCAAATACAAGTTTTTAAAATGATAAAAAAGAATTCAATTTTATCGAAAACCAACCCCTGAATAAAAAAATTTTATCGTATATTTGTTTCATAGATTTTTCTCACCACGTCGTGTCTTTTTCATATTATTTGACCAGGCCCTGTATACATAGAAATTCATATTCTTTCCTGTAGCAATTTTAGTATTATTCAATCAAGTGCCATTTACTATTAAGTGATTAGCGGACAAACAATGAATAAATCGAAGCAAATACGATAAAGAGAAAAATTTGGACAAACAATCGATTTGATGAGTTAGCAAAGGTTCTTTTTAACACAGTGCTAATTCTTTTGGTTTCTGAGGCGTGAAAACAGTGATCGAGAATTGGCGTGAAATCGGCCAGCCCTACGGAGCCAGATGGCTCGAGTTAGCCCATTAGTTTCGCCCTTGTTTCCGATAATTTGAAGGCGACCGACTATTCTGCGCTCTGATATACGATCGAATATCGCTTTCTCCCTCCTCTGGAAATTATCCGTTTCACGCCCCCGCTCATAAAATATAGCTACGCGTCTACCCTATGTCTCGCAATAAAAAAAGCCGCTTAGAGTTATCTCTTATCTTTTTTTTATATCATTTTCGTTTAGCACTAAAATAACAACAGTTTGTTTAGTTCAATATTTTCATATATCGATTACAGAATTAACATAAATGTGCTATTTAAATGTAAATGCAATTCTTTTCATTTTACACAATAGTCCAACTTTGAAAATTGTTCTTAAAAGCTACTCTTAATGTTCTGATTTATCAACGTTTAATTTATAATAACATCTGAATCTGTTTAATTATTATTAAATATTTACTGTATTATTATACGCTTATTATATTTAATTATTAGCTATATTTAATACCAATGAAAAAAAATGTTTAGATGTTGTGGATAATTCCATAAAGAAGATCGGAGATATAACATCAAGTAAACTAAAAAATGAGAATTAAAATAAATTACGATACATAGAACATTTTAAAACATTTAAAATAAAGGAATGTATTAAAAAATTACAATTTATGAATTATAGTTAATAATGGAATTATATTATACAAGTATTACGATTTTTATTCAAGAATTTATTAATTTTTCTAACTGGGGGAAAAACGAACCATACGAATATAAATATTATATTATAAAGTTACAGAACATCAAATATTGAAGATTATAAAAGGCATATATAGGATAAAATGGTATTTCTTCTTTGTAGAATATGAAAAGTGAACTTATAAAATGTACTATTTAACTATTATTTATTTATTTTAAGATAGAAAACGCAATATACTTAAATACAGATAAGTAAGTAAACATGATCAACTTTTCCAATTCTGTAATAAAAGTCATCAATTTTCCTACTATTTTGCAATAATGTATATATATAGTCAAACTTCATATCATATATTTTTCTTATTTTTTACTTGTAAATTATGTATTCGCGCCATTTATTGGGAGAACGGAAAGTATATATTCCGTGTATAAGTTCTACGTACCTATTTACGCACCTTGTGCAATTACTCCATATTCTGTGATTATAATAATTATTCACGAATAACAAGGATAAAAAATACCGTCGTATTTTTATCTCGCCCGGGTAAGAATTAAGCAGAAATCGTATATTACCGAAGATCGCATCGAACGGTTTGCATAGATCACGTACACGGTCGTCGCCTAAGGGTGAAGAAATTACTTGGAAAGTTGTCGGTGGCCCTGTGAGATTAAGAAAAAGATTCACGCCTTGAATGCTAATTTCAGAGATCGATAGATTGCAGATCGCGATACTTCGCGCCTTTAACTGGCGATTAGAGGGCAAGACGAGATACATCAAAGATCGGTGGCCGTGATACGATGCTGTTTTCAATTTGGAAAACAGACCTTTCACCATACGTATGTTCCCTCGATCGTGATAAAGCCAAACCTTAATGAGCTCCAGACCTGTCTCGTTAACGTTCAGACCATATGCATCTTCCGAAGAAACATATAAATCAAATCTGTAACTGTCGAAGTTACATTAACATAGCTTTACAAGCTATTGTTCAATGCTATTATTAGGATGGAAGTTAAGAAAATGATTGATTTAAACAAACGATATTATATTATATATTATATCAATGATTAAGTTAATCAGTATTATGAAGAAACGGAAGTTTTTCAAAATATTATTGTTACATGCTAAAGTAATGTCAATTGCTTTGGATCCAAATCTGTGTAAAATTTTGATACGTCACTGAAGGTATGGCCCAGTTGAACAGAATCGCGGTGTGTCTGGGATCAAAATATAGGATAGTCAGCGATCTTTAGATTCCGAATTGCGGCTATCCTTTGGTTTGTTTTAAATTAACACCTAGCCAACCACGCTCGCGGCACGCTTTAACACCTTTTTAAAAGGTGGCTGCTCACCCAGTCTCGGTTCTTCCATCGGCGCCGGTAATTACGGGTTTCGAAGACGGGCTACGTCGACATCGACGTGATTCTCATTACGAATTACACGCGGCTACTTTCATATAGGTATTTCTCCACAGCTTTTTTGCCGCGACTCTATGATCTTATTGCATCCTGCGCTTTCTAATCTAAACTTTTGCAAACGAACGAGCCAATTAAGCATTCGTTAGATTCCAAGAATATATTAAATACTAATGAGTCAATTTTTGCATGTGACGGAATTGTTGATAGCTCTAACCTCAACATATAATAATTACTTATCATAGCGTGTGGCTACAAAAACAAAAATTTGGGAACGTTACAAATTTTTTAATTTACGACGCTGATAGGCTCTGTGAATATTTCGTTCTTACAGACTGTTAGATTTGACAAGGTGGAAAAGTAATTTGTCCACAAAAGATGTCGCTGTAGATTATATATATATGTAGTGACCCATTATATTACTAGTTTTGTCTATGGATATCCAAATATAATGATTCACTATATTTTGTAGAAATCACCTAAATAATTAATTCTTTCTTAGCGTTGACTCATCTGATATACTATGATCTGTTTTATTTTTGCTAAAAGGTTACTTCATGCTACATTGTTTAATGTATGTCAAGGCCTGTTAACGGCGATCATGACTTGTGCTAACTCCATATAAAATTTCTTTTTTTACAACATCGCACGCATTAGTCATTTATTTGCCATTTATTTCCACATCAAATCTTAATAAGAAAATGGGTAGTACAATTGTACTCATTTTTTCCATAACTTTAAAATTCCACATGTACGTACAGTTGGTTTCGAAAATATTTAAACACTAGTATAACTTTGACTTCTATGTTCTGTATTTGAAATAAATATAGATAAAACAATAAAAATGATTGCATGATAATGTTACGGAACAGAAAAGATATCGGACAAAATGTTGAACTTTTAGTTTCTTTAACATCAATTTACAAAGTGCACGTATATTTTTGAAACATAAAAATTCACTTTTTCCACATTTCCTTTAATATGTAGACAATGATTTGTTTTAAATCAAAAGTTCTTTTACTTTTAGACATCTATATCTAGACTACACTTCAATATACTGCAGAATATTTATACTGTTTTATCTTCATTTCAGATATAGAACATAGAACTCAAAGCTATACTAGCGTCTGAGTATTTTTGAAACCATCTGTATGTATATATTAATTAATATTAACATGTTTGTTGCAAACTGTGGATAGAGTGTTTCCAGATTTTCATCAATTTTAAAACTGGATGCGCCTACATCTTGAAACCAGCGTTGCATCAACGTTCGTCTTTTTGTTGTTTTCAACATTCTATTAGATAATAGGCACACTGCCACTTCTTACTATGCCCGATCCCAATTAAACTGTCGTAGAAATTGTGAATTAGTCTATGTATATTCAATATTCAATATTCAGTATCAATCTGTTTATAATGAATACTATTGACACAATATTGTTCTGAAGAAGAATTGTTCAGTCTTGTAAATATTTGTTCCAAATAATCTATTTCAATGACAATGTTCTGCTGATATTTATGAATAATCAATCGTCGATAGCAAAAGAATTCAATATTGCAACATATTATATGTGTGTAGATATATGCACAAAATATGCAATATGTTCGTACATTATGTTCTTAAAAAACATATATGGGGGGCATGTGCATTGTGCAATGCATGTAGAATAAAAAACGTATTTTTAGAATCTCCTCGTGATAAAACAGATTTCTGTATAGGCTTCGCATTTCTATCAACGTTCTAGCAACATACACATTTGCATGAACATCCGCACTCTACCTATCACATTCTTCTTGTAATTCTTAAAAATAGTGTATATCTTGACATCTGTGAAATGAATGATTTCCTTGATAATTTGAACCAACTGGATAATTTGTATTATTATCTGCATCAACTAATTTGGATGGAGTAAAACTAGAATATATTCTAATACTATGGACACATATAACAACAATTACATACAAGTAACGTATTAACATTTTACTTGTGATTCAGCTAATCTTGAGAGTTACTGAAGAAAATTTTAGATGAAATTATGAAATGTATCTACATATTCTTTGGTAACGTCTTGATAATAAATAGTACACTTACCGACTGAGGTAAGGACCTGTGTGTTTCATGGGATCATGAAAATTTATAAGCATAAAGTATAAAATTCAATATTAATTCGTTAAAATAATTACATTGAGACGTTGCCAGTCATATGATGTAAACTTTTTATACTGATTAACTGATTTAGTTACACATCACGACAGTTTTCTTCCAGAAATATAAATAGATACCAATGACAAAGATATGTATCATAGACGAATACATATATATATATACATAAGATAGACTATATCTATAATATCACAGACTGTGTCTATACCTTTAACGATTTTGTGTCTCATTTTCTGAAATATTGATTGGGTAAAATCGACATTTCTTACTCTCTTTGCGATTTGCTACAAAGGATTATTCTTCTACTACAATATTAACTGATGATAATTTCCATGTTGGTAAAATATCGACCGTCGATTATGAACAACATTACCACAGACGATGATATTGCCCCACTTAAAGAACGGTTGTTTCGACCGTGATAATTTTAATTTGTAGCATCATCGACGAGACACATAATAAATGTTTAGAGTAGGCACAGAATTCGTGTCAAGCATTGACTAAGGATCTGTGACACTACCATATTGAATTAATAACGTCGCATGCAATACAAAAATGACATAGTGGTCAGGTGATCCCCAAAACATGGGACACGAAAAAACATTGTATGTCTCGTCTATTCTTTATTCGTCGGTGATTGAACTTTTAGTTTATTCTAGATTCTAAAGCAACTTCAGCTTATTTATCGTGAACTTTGAAATTGATATCACAGACAAGCTGCAAGACTATATCTAGAAGGCTTGTACGAAGAACTTCAATATATTTGTACCCGAGGAGGATTTATACCTAAGATAGTAGAAAAGTGTACTGCCACGTAGACGTAGAATAAATATAAAAATATAGTATAAAAAAGAATATAAGAAAGTTTTTAAGAATTGATAGGGAAGTTTAACAATATTATTGAGGATAAAAGACTAGTATGTATGTTTTAAATACAAAGTACTTTCTTTAATTACTTAAGATACATTTTAGTTAAATTGCATTTAAGATTTTACGATTGAATTTTTCTATGCTACATATCATAATATAATCGCATTATGCATTTATCACGACATTGTTTTAATGAGATTTAAAAAATAGGGTATTCGACATAACTATATCTTTAAGTCAATTTGCGATCATTATATATTTTAAAATCAAACAGTCATCGTTAACAAAACCTTGAATTATAATTTAAAAATCGCATTTAATATCAACTCCATGAGAGTGTGAGTAAAACAATACTAATTATAGAGAGAAATATCTTTTTTGATACTTGAATGGCTTTTATGAGAAATACGGCTATACACGAGGAATGTTTTTGTTATACATGTCAAATCAAATGTCCATACTTTCTATTCCTTTTCCTTAGTCAGTAACAATCATTCTGTTGCTCTCAATTAGAATTTCAGTCGATCTAAATCTACATTGATGCAAAGATAATGTTTTCATTCATTTTTGTCTACGAAATTTGTCACACAATTCTTTAAAATACAACAAGTTGATTTTAATGCCCTCTTATTAATTTCTGTATACGAAATTTACATAGAGTTATTAGAAACCTATTGAAATACTTAAAATGTAAAGGATAACAATGATATTAATCTATTAATTCTTTCTATACTTACAATTATCATACAATATCTTGCTAAATTGTTACGTAAATACATTTTTTAGTAGTATTACATAAAACACATGAATATACATATAACGAGTACATAAAGTTAAATTTATAAAATATTATATTGGAATCCGTTTTTTTCGTCAGAGAAATAAAATAAGAAGACATTAATTTCAAATATTGCATATCTAGGAGGCAATAGTAAGCTCACTGAGGTAAATATAATACTTCTTATTATATTAATAATTGCTACAATCGTCACAATTAAACTTAAATTAGTACATTATAAATTTTACTATTTTAATACTCCTATATACAGATTTTACAATAAATTTCGCAAACGATAAGCAAAAATCGTCCTTAATTATATTTTTTGTAACTATCTCTTATTTATTCGTGGTATAAATAAATAAATTTACTCTCTGTTTATAAAGTATTATAAATGTGTTGCACAGATCTGTTATATCAAAAGATGTTTAGTATAATTAAGTAATAACATCTTTGTTAATTATATTAAGCTTCTTTGTAACCTGCTTCAGCAACTATATGTGTGCATCTGTAGTTTACACGTGTAAAATTTCGTACAAATAAAACTTCAATATATAAAAAGCCTACTACTTTTGATTCACTCAAATACACAAGTAGTTACTTCTGCTTATCGTTAACGAAGTTAATTGTCAATACATTTTACAACGCACAACTCTAACAATAGATGTGCACGTACGCAATACTTCTTCATAAGTAATATTTACAATCTTGAATCTAGATGTTGATAATTGTATATTGGAATACGTACATAGAACAAGTAAAATGAAAAATAAAAAATATTGCATGAACAAATAGTTCTGCGATTACAAGTATTAGTATTTACACAGGCAACGAGAAGTGAATTTTGAAATAAAATTAGTTTTCTTAAAATCTAGAATAATTTAAACGAGAATTATACATTATGATCTTCTTATTTGGTTTAAAATATATGAAGTATATACAAAGAAATTTAATTCAGCAGTAAATCATTTCTTAAACTGTTTATGTACAAACAATTTCTATTCATTCAATGTATGATCGTAGATCATTCTTTAATATATACAAATTCAATTATATGTTATATTATAGTTCAGATTCTGTACTTTCCTATTACATACCATATATTTGCCATATGTACAGATATATGCAAATGATTACTTCTAAGGGAAAATGTACATGTAACTTTTCCTGTTGGATTTTACACAACTGTTCTTGTTTCAGTTTTATTTTCCTCGGACACAACAAATCCCGTCAAACCACTCAAACACTCAATACGAGTACTTATACTAATGTAACATATACACATTTGTATACACATACATGTACACATGAATTATACAAAGTTTTCTTTTAACGATTACGTTTTTGTTGTGATTCTAAATACATTAATCAGTATAGAAACAATGTATTGGTTTACGCTATTTTTCTGGTAATCTACCATTGCGCAATAGCTATGTATAAGTACGTGTATTGCGTAATGTGTATATACTTACGGTTTGCGCATGGTACTACACTAATTTAATTACACATCGATTAGGCCGAATATGCATTAACTAATTAGGTAACTAATTAGTATAACTCATCAGGTAACGAAGTACATAAACTACTATTGACGTTTGAAATGAATTATCATAGTATGAGTTATAAGTCTACAGCATTCATCTACTTAAAGAGAATTATTCGGGATAATAGTTTTAATTTTTATCAATAAGTAGTACTATAGGCTGTTAGAAAAGTGGAAACATCTACAGGTAAAACATACAATTAACGATGATCGTCACTTTGATAATTACAAGAAACGCTCTGCAAAACAGTTGAACGAAAGTGTACCAGTAAGGGGTTCTATCATTTCCATTTGTAGAACTGATGGAAATGAAAGGATCTCATTTGGCTAACGATGCGTATGATTTCAGGGCTTTTCACCTGACGAATAAAGAACGAAAGAAAGGAGAGAAATCGATAATATTGGGCAAAGCAGATAAAGAGGAGAGCCTACGATGCTAGGAGGATAGTCTGCAACGTTATAGGATATTCGAGCATAAAATAAATAAAAATTGCTTAAAAAATTTTTCGTTTAGAGCAGTGTTAGTTATATTTCTTGTTTGATAATTTATTTGTCTGAACATTATAATTACTAAATTTGATTATAACTGAGAACAAATACAATTCTATAACAAATAAAAGGAAAATATTCTACACAGATAATATTAATAATAAATAATAAAAACACTACTATACTAAATTCATCGGTAAAATATTTCCATACACATAGTGAAAATTTCATTATGATTTTAGTAGGTACTTATCAAAATATTTGAATCAAATTATTTTAATTAGGAAACTGAAATATGTAACATTAGTTATGTACATAATTTTTGCAATTTTGAATATTATGAATATTCTTTAATTTTTATTTCTTTAATCAAATATATTTGTTTATTTATTAATATTCACAATCAATATTATATAGAAATATGTATAAAATAGGACGCAACGATATATTACATCCTTTTTTGGAATATTTATTCTTTTTACTACTAAAAATTAATATAATTAATTAATAAAAGATATGCCTAGTTGTATTTTTAAAAGTACTATATATAACAAAGAAATATTAAAAACACTGCTCTGCAGTCGTAATAAAAACCATATTTTATTTCCACGTGTGAATGCGTTAATTTTTAACAGTGAATTAATAAACAATATAATAAAGAAGTATTAGAAAAGTTTTCTTCCGTTTAGGTACTTACTCGACATACAATCTTTCGTAGATTGACTAGTTACAAACTGAGTATTATACGATAGAATACGTGAGCTGTAAAGAAAATGTGCAATTAGTAGAGCCGGTATTTCAATGAAACAATTAATTTATTCGAACTAATAAAATTGAAGTTTGAAGTTAAGAGATTATATTTATATTATTCTGAATATATATATTCTGAATAGAATATGGAACATATAAAATTTATTTCCTGAAAGTATGCAGTTATTACGATTTTAATCTCGATTTGATAATCTAGATTTGAAATAATAAGACATTCGACATGCGGAAATATAAAAATACTTATCTCTGTGTAATACGTAATTATTATTTGGCCTTCAAAGTCATATTTATAAATTTTGTTTGTAATCTATACAGTAGTAGAAATTGAAATCTACGATCAAAAAACATGTTCAACCATATTTCTTGCAATGCTCGTTTCTTTAACCTTTCTATGCTATAAATGAGATTTATACAAAATCTTGAAACAAATTAATTTATTGGATTTTCGTTGTATAAAATATTCAGAATCATATTTATGAATTGCATTTTAATTCTGTTCTTTTCATCATGAATTGATATATTCAGTCATTAAATTAAACTGAGGAGTAAGATTTAGATTTCACGATGGTGACATGTCACGATGTACATTTTTCGGGAACAATCGCAGTTGTTGCACTTGCACTTTGCACTTATATTTCACGTCAACGTTTCATAGACATTGTCGTTTACTTCTTCAGGACAGACTTGAAACTAAGGGTTGTAAGCGTTGTTTCCATTTATACCGATAATGAGTTCAACTAAGCACAACCGTTTACATTGACAGAACACGGAAGCAAAATTCGCTTGAAACATTTTTGTCGATTAGCCAGCATCATATCATTTCGAGACAGGCCATGCCATATGATTCGAAAAAGCAACGGTCATCGCAAAAATATCTGCATACTTCTCCAAAAAGAACCGCTAAGCAACCGAAATTTTGAAACATTCTAACAATTTATACAGGGACACAGCGGCTATAACGTATACCCGAGTGGTCAATCAAATTTAACGACTTCCGGTTAGATTTTACGAAGTGAGTATCCGAATGGAATTTTCGAGTTGAATCATCTGTTTGGTCAGTCAATCGGGACATCGCTCTGTATAAATGAAGAACCCTTAAAAATTAATAAATAATTAAAAATTAATAAATAATTAAAAATTAATAAATTGAAAGCCTTAGTTTTAAGACTACCCTGAAGAAGTAAACTGCAATGTTCATGAAACGTTGACGCGAAGTGCAAGTGTAACAACTACATGATTGTTGCCGCAGAACTAATATTGTACAGTATAAATTATTCGATACTATGAAACATATACAAGTCCGAGTCGAGCAAATTTTATTCAAAATAAAAATAAAAAATTTGTAAACAACGAATCATTTCATTTACTTTGTTATTTTCATTTCAGACATATCGTAATTATCTGTACAATATCTCGATTCTTCCAATTTCAAATATTCTATCGTGTATATATTTAAGTTATAAATAATACAGCTGAATATTATTTTACAAACGCAACATTTGTTATATATTTGTTATGGAATTGTTTTAACTCCAGTTATTTTTAAATAATACGCACATGAGATACTGTGAAAAATATCAGTATTTCTGACGTAGTTGATAATATCGATATAATAAAGTCAGAAATTATTTCGAATATTATTTCACGAAATATTTATTCGAATGCAACATATAAAAAGAAATAAATATCTATTTCATTTAATAAGTAATCAAATAATTTGGAGGAAGAACATTTGCTTATATTAAAAGTTAAGGGGAAATATATACTAGTAAGCATAAGAAACAGTATCTAATCAAATAGGGTGATACTAAAATAATTATTTTTCAAATATTTTACCTAAATATTGCTCAAGCTCAATACGAGTATATGTATGAGTGAAAGAACATGACATGCCAGCAGTATATTAAACCTGATTTACAATAGGGCCGTGATAATTGCACGTCCTGGACGGATTCGTTAATTTGACAGCAGATATCTCTACTCCTTCAATTGATTCAAGAAAATAGCAATTAGAAAGATTTTACTTACTTCAATTTATCACTTCGAAGCAACAAATCATCGATCAACAATAATTTCTTTTATTCATTCGGATTTCTAAACATTTTCTATGGATTCATTGATTCTAACAAGTCATTGAATCCGTATCGCATTCAATTAACGCGGCTCTACTGTATAAAAGTATATTGCAAACGATATGCTTTTATAATAATTAATGTTTTAAATAATTTAAAATAAATGAGTTGTATTCTGTATATATAATTGTTCAAAAGCAAACGATGCTTATTGATCGAACAGATAAAATGTCAATAACAGTAATTATGATTTCTTTATCGAATAAGAGGAATGAAAATATGAATATTATTGAATATTAATGTTAATGTTGCCATTTTTGCCATTTTTTAACAAATACTAATACGTCAAAGTGAGTATTAATGTACATAAATTTTATATAAAAGTTTGTATTCAACTACATTTACAACAATATGTTTATACTGTCTTCTATTGATCATATTAGCAAATTCAATAGATTTAGCGTTATGGTTATTACTGATTTCTAGAGAAAACAATTTCTTTTTGCTGTAAAGCATATAAAATACTCCATATTTATAAATTCGTTCATTTACGAAGATTGAGTGTAATCAAGCTAATATGCGTTACAAATAAACGAGATCTACAAATAAAATTAATTGTTCTATTACTAAAATAACATAGATTACAATGGAAAGAAAATTGAATATAAACTAATTATTGTGTATATATATATATATATATATATATATATATATATATATATAATCTTGGACACAGAATAACATCTGTATTTCTAACAAGAATAACTAAGAATAGCTAGGAAAAAAAAATAGCTATTTAACTTAAATTATAATCTAAATTTTCAAAAAACTTAAAATGGTTATTCACAGATGAATTACGTGTAACGAGCAGATTACTAAGTGAATTGTACAATTTGTTAGTTACAGCTAGAGTCTACGAACTTCTGCGAATACGCAAAGGTGTAATCACATTGCCGAATATCTGGTACAAGTATTCAAATGTATTATCACCGACGAGGCGCAGTATCTCGTCAGTGGTATTACTAGAAATTCCATTAATGGCCTAATTTGCAAACTTTAGTGCAAAGTTTGCAGCAAGAAAAACTGTTTCGTTGATTTCAGTCACAACGACGACAAAGGCAATAGTTGTCGATAAATTTGCGGCATCGAAGCACACCCATTAATTGATCCCTTTCGCGGATGAGATAAATGACGATGAACAGGACGAATCTTGATCCCCGAAGGATTTTCCTCGAATAACCGTTCTTTTCGCTGGTAGACACTGACATGACTACGACAGGGCAGATAGTAGGATTATGCAGATGGCCGCTGTAGATTGTACCAGAAAATTCAAACTAGAACCCCTGGATGACATCGATTGTGCCGTGTTGTCGATTCTTCGTGGTCGTACCTCGCCGTCGATGCTTTTTCGTCCTTTTGTTACTACAGCGTTTTCACCATCGTTATAGCTACCGCTGTTCGCCCTACCATGAAGCCGTATATCTGAGAAAAAGTGATTGATATATTAGAAACTCTGATAAAATTGTTTTTTATCGAATTCATCTATACCTGATCATTCGTCGATAGTTATATTTTTTATGTTTTAATATATTCATGCTTTTACACATGTATATATATATATATATATATATGTATATATATATATATATTTATACATATTTATACATTTATACATGTACAATATATGCATGAAATATATGTATATAATATATATCCTTTTAATGTCCATTATGGCAAATTAATGATTTCCAATATTAGATAAAAGATGAATAATATGTTTAATAATTTGGCATTCGTTATTAATACTTGAAACTATAACAATATTTTATCAATAACGAGCTTTCAATATGGTAGAGAAGGTAAAAATCATACATTCTAATGAGAATAATGCATGTAAAAACATAGTCTTTGATAGAACGCCAAAGGCATTACTTATTATTCGTCTTTTCTCGTTGTTCCTTTTTCCTTTACTGCGTACTTTTATATTTTATGCATGCCATTTGCTGTCTGCATTTTAATATTTTTTCGTTAGACTAAAGCAATGCCAGTTTAATACAAAATTTATAGATACTTTTCGTGTATTCTAATTTCGTGCTTTTATTTTAAGTTTGAATTTATTTTATTGTTATTCAATCCTCTGAGTTTATAAAGTCTACAAAGAATAGCAATGATTGTGCCAAATTAAGAAGACAATTCAATAATGATGATAATACCATACTATTTCATATTCCTGTACCGATTTTAAATAATCAAACAAAGACATTAAGAGTATTAAGAAAAGTATTATTTGTTCCAGTGTGCTACGTAAAAAAAGTATTAGAGCAGGTGTAAATTAAAATTAACTGTATTTTTAAGTGTCTGCGTTTTGTTGTAAGTAAATATATTAAATTACTCATATCTACGTTTCACATTTATACATAATTAGCTGGGTTGTAACATTTTACTTTTCTAATTATAGTTCTCCCTACAAGTTCATCTGCCTTGCTTATTTTTCAGTAGTTCTTCTTTGCAAGTTTAACTACAAACGTGTTGTGAATTTTAATAAATGGGAACGTATACTGTTAAATATTGAAAAGGAACATCGGTATGTTAATAGAATACTTTTTTTTAAATTCAGTCTGTGTAATACTTACGAATGTAAATTAGTTGTTCCTATTAATTTGAGAAATTACAAATTTAGATTATAAATTTTAGAAATAAAGATAATAATGGCGAAAGCTGTTTCATAATTATCTGCATAATAATGTGAAAATTGATCTGAGTGCAGTTTTAAACAATTTTTTCATGGAGAATAATAAATATTCATAGAATCTATTTTCATATTTATTACGATATTCTTCTACTAGTAAAATTATCTTCTTCTGTATAGTGTATATATATATTTTTTTAAATATATTTATAACGTATACAGGGTGGTTGGTAACTGGTGGTACAAGCGGAAAGGGGGTGATTCTACGCGAAGAAAGAAGTCGAAAGTATAGAATAAAAAATTTTTTTTTATTTTTTTTTAATTTTACCATCGAGACAACGATCTACAGTGAGATCCGTTATAACGAGACGTGATAAAGTGCACGCGTACCGAGTGAAAATTCAAAGTCGATTTTCTCGAAAACAAAGTCTCAAACGAAAAATTTTTATTCTATATTTTCGACTTCTTTTTTCGCGTAGAATCACCCCCTTTCCGCTTGTACCACCAGTTACCAACCACCCTGTATATAATTCGTGTACACAAGAGGGGAAGTTTCACTTGACTTTGTGAAAACAATATTTTTTTACTACGTCGTAAAAATGATTTTGCATAAATCGATCTAGAATACAGAATAAACCTTTGTTATCGTTTGTAGGAAGCGTTTAATGGTACGAATGATAGAAATTAAAACAATTTTTATAATTGTCAAACAGCAACTGTTGAAACAAAGTATCGTTTCTTAATATAATAATCTTCGTTCATTCGTAAAATAAGAAGAATTATATAGTTACATATGAATAGTTTACAAATTCTTACATCAAGTCGATGCATTTTTTAGTTTTTTGATTGAAAAATATTGTTTCATACATGATACATCCTAGTCGATTACTCAGAATGTGACAGAATATTGTGTTATGCTGTTCCGACATCTATAACCTTTTTCTGGAATGTTGTAAAAGTTTCTGAATAACATTTATCAATAAGATTCAACAAGGTTTGTCAATCCTTTATTTTACAAACTGATTAAGAATCTACTAACGCCGAGAGATCGATTTTTGATCTCTGTCGAAACAAGGAATTCCGTGAATGAGACCGTAAGCTTGGATAGAACATGGTTTGGGAATCGTTTAAAGAAAGTGCATAAAAGTGGAATAATAGTGGATTAAAGGTTTGCCAGTACCATAAACTTTTAAGTTCACATTGAACGATAGATTACAATCGAAGAAACGCGAAACGCTAGGGAAAGCTGCGAGGAACTTTCACAAGCGAAAGATCAGATTACTTTCCATAGTTGAGGCGACGCGGCTCGACATGGTAGTTCATAAACCGCGTGGGATTTCATCAAAATCCCGTTGAGAGCGCAGCGTTTGTCGCCTTGGAGAAGATCTATGGCGTTACTGAAAGTTCGCGGGTAAATTTCACGCCTTCTCTCGAACTTTCCCTTCAAAAAGTTTCTCACCCTGCTGTGCGTAAGTTCGCGCATTACGCCGAGGTGATGATTTAAAAGGAAATTCGCGCGGAATTTCTAAGGGGGATAACGTATTTACGAGAAAATACGCCTGCCGTTTCTACTTTTCATTTACCTTCCGCTTCCTGATCAAATTCTATAATTAAATCCTGTAACAAGAAGGAGCGAAGGATTACAAGTGAAAGAGATGTTAAATCACGCGACTTTACAGCTTCAGTTTATTTCACACGGTTTCCCTTCGATGAAACTTGTCAAAGTAGAAAAGTTCCAGCGCGATAATATTACTCGATTACTTTTATGTTAATTTCAGAGATAGATTTGCATGTCCACGATTGAAAGAAAAAGGAACGGTCGTATGAAGTTTAGGAAGTACATTGCATGTTGTTAGAATCTAACTGTACTATTACTATACTATAGGAGACAAGTTTAATTCGATTTTTATTTAGAAAGTTTCACGGCATATAAGCGCCACTGCATGCTTTTGAATATTCAAACTTGTTTCGACAATGCCGAAACTGTTACTAGAATTTACAATGGTAACGATGAAACGAAAACTAGAATTGTTGAAAATAATATCTAAAAACATTTAATATAGAAACAAGATAAAACGTGGCAGTTTCGTGTTTTTAACGAAAAGAAAATCCGAACAATATTATCTGGCGAAAAATTATAGCAAAACTTTTTACTATTCAATTTAATAGACGTATTATTTAACCATTTGGAAATGCAATTTAACAGTTAATAATTACATACTGATTTATAGAATGTTATTAATTTTTAATTCTCTCAAGTTATAATACATTAATGAAATTATTATAGAATGTAATACTGAAATATCTTCATGTTTTCTTTCAATTTATGTTAAATACACCATAGATAATTCTCATTGTATTTGGAATGGGTTTGATACTTACAAACTATTCATTTAATAATACATGCAAATATAAGTATGATATATTTGATATTCGTTATAGTATTAGAGTTTTATTACATAATCGAAAATAGTAGTATAAGCCGAAAAGAAGTGATTTCCCGTGAAAAAGTAAGTAAAGAAGGTAGAATGATAATATTTGATACAAGACTTTATTTTCGAGGAAATCTACTATGAAGTTTCATCAAGAACGCGTGCACTTGAGAAATAATAAGAGTCAGTTTGTCAGAGTTGTTGGAAGAAATATCCCTGCCTATCACGCTTAAATAATTTTTCAGCACGACGAAGCTCCGCCACATTTTACTAGGAAAGTTGGGAATGTATTAAACAGGCAACACAACTTTTGGATTGGAGGTGGAGGAACAGTAAGATGAGCTTCAAGATCGCCAGATTTAATTCCACTCCATTTTAATTCATGGGATTACATTAAGGAGTTAATTTATGCTGAAAATAAAGAAAACATAGGTAAATTGAAGCATAATTCAGTAGTGATAATCATAGTGCATCATACACGCGTTTGAAGAAGTGAAACTTTGAAATATTTCAGGTTTTCATGCTTCTATAATCCGTCGATCAACGCCTTGAATTAATCTGTAGTTTAACTAAATAAATGTAATATTGGAACTTATTGTTAATATAGTAATTCAGAGTATACACAATCATGACGTTTACAAACATAAACAGAGTATCTAAGTGTAATGCACGTAAGTGTCAAATGCACGTGTAATTGGCGAAACTTCATAGCTGATCTTCTCGAAAAATTTGTTCATTGTATCAAAAATTGTTACTCCATATTTTCCACTTATTTTGGAAGGGGGAATCGTTCTCTTTCGGCTTGTACTACCATTTTCGATACATGCCCTATACTATTACAATCAGAAATGTCACTATTAAATATCTTATTTATTATATCCTGTATTAACACTTTGTGTATTAACAATATATTATGTAATAATAATAATAAATTTATTAAGTAGTCCAGTTGGAGGACATTTAATACATATTACGTTAGAAGATCCAAAATAATTTGTATTGTAACATAAAATGTTTCAATTTAGAAGGTCAATCAATTTGATATTTTTGTCGTATTTTAATTGTGTATTACAATAGAAACCAAAATTCGAATATTTAAAATTTATGAATTGTTGTAAGGAATACAATAAACTACTTACCATCGGTTCTACCGATGTTAGGCAACGACGAATCAGTTATTTGGTGTGGACTAGGTTCTACACTCGGTTCTGGCCTTTGTCGAGAATTTTGAATATTTTCAACTACAAATTAAACGTAATTGAATTTCCGTTACATTCATTTTCATTTTGATATATTCTGCACAATTTACGAAATTACGTACTATAAATTCCTTATCATCTTTTGTAATGCTATCGTATAATGTAGGTAAGTACGGTAATGAATTTCGAAAGCTTCTAATTGTAACTATAAATTTCTGTTAGTGCACCTTATACACTTACCTTCTTCACTAGTAGAGGTTGGAGTAGTAGTTGTAGTTCTCGGCTGCGTCGTTGGTGTTGGAATATCTGCAAAATACATAATTTTGAATAAAATTTATGCAATTTGAGTTTAAATTTACATTCGTATAATTGATTGTTATTGCATAGGTAGTAAGATTATCACTATTATTTTAAGTATTACCATGATTATTATTATTATTATTATTATTATTATTATTATAAACATCATTACTATCATTACAAATATTTCAGTTAAGTTATAAATTTATTCATATTAACCCCGAGCTCGTTAAATATTATATAACTAATTGTGACAAACTGTAATATATAAATGGTTTAAATAGTCTAATACTAACGATAAATATTTTTATAACAAATACGATTTATGGGCTAAAGGTTATAATGATTCTTTATTATAGGAATTGCATTATAATAGGTGTAATCTTTGTACATACACTAGAAAATATTATGACACTTCTATTCTGAATTATAAAAGAATGTATCAAAAAATATGTAAAAACATCTTATAAAACAAAATTGAATAGTACGAGATACTGTTCATATGTATATTAATTTTACGCTTTTTTATGTATTAGTGCGTCTAAATAACGCTAATGTAATATTCTTTGCTATAGTGACCATCAAACTGGGTACTAATTTTCTTTTATAATGAATTTTAAGAGGTAATACGTATTTTCATTGAATTAGCAATATCCAAATCATTTGAAACTTAAAAAAATTTTAGGTAGAGAGTTCATTCATGTATTAAAAACGGTTAAGAAGGAAAATGAAGAATAATAAAGAATTATTTGAATATTCTTCATACTATATGCACTCTACAAGAAGGAAATAACCAAAGATTTAAATTTGAAAAAAGACAAGTTAATTTATTACCTATACTGTTAACAATTTGGATGTAACAATCTATTTGTCTAAGAATCAGCTGTGTTAATGCGCCCTACCCGCCTTATTTCTATCGAATTAAAATAGATTTAGATACTTTATTAATTTTAATTCTATAACTAAAGGAAATCTAGTTTAAAATTGGAATAACTTTTAAATCAATAATTTTGAAAAATAAGTGTATTAATTGATTTTAAATTTGTATAGAAAACAAAAGAAATCGTACTCTCTAGATGTGTTAAAAAATTAGTTTTATTTCATGTCATTTCATTTGTCTAATCTAATTGTAAAAATACAGCTTGTCTGAATTTTGCGAGACACCCGATATAAGCCGTCATGAAAATTGCATGAAAGTATCGATTACAGAAAGGTCTTCTATGCCGGGTTCTCGTAGCCATTAAGAAAGTTATTATCCAATTCCATAAATTGGTTAACTCGGTTTTTGTTTTCTCTGACAACCTATCGGAAGGAAAATTTAAAATGCAAATATGTATTAAATCGCGATCACCGCAAGTGAAGAGTTATTCAATTGATTTCGTTGTAATGTATCGAGTCGGTGACTGATTAAACCACGAAGTTAAGAAGTACCACCTACGAGTAGACCAACCAGAAAACCTACAATTACAGTTCAATAGATAGCCGTGGATTCTTTTTGTCAGAAAACAGAGTGACAGTGGCTGTTATCGGTGATTTACGGCTCGCACCACTTTCCAGGAAATACGATTTTCAGGACAGAAAGGCTCACACTTTATCGAAACGATAAATTGCTTTCTGATATCTATCCGAAAATTTCTGCTAAATGTATTAAATAATATTGAACATGATCGTGAAACTTAATTTGTGCAGTTTATATTAATTGGATACAAAATAATTGGATATTAATTGTATGCATATATATATATTTATTATACATATATGTCATATAAAATAGCAATCTAAACATATTTAAACAAGAGATGAACATACAAGGTCATTTATGGACTTGGTGAACTCTAAGAATTACATGTTCTCCATGACAAAATTTACAATGATAACAGAAGTTCGATTTTAATGAAATTTTATGTATACATATGTCGAGTAGAACGTAAAGTATGAAAAACAATAATCGTTTCTCCTGTAGAAGTGAAAAATTATTTCAAGAGAGAAAGATCAGCCACTAATGTTTATACATCCTTTCATTTCTAAGAGGAAAAATATTTCTTTTACTCCTTATTTATCTGCAACCAGTTATAAAAAAGATAACAATAGGCAAATATCATTACATAAGGTACAATTTTGTGCAATTTGTAAATAATGTACTCATTGATTTGTAATTTATTTTATTTTCTGTAATTTAATTCATGGTACGTTTTACACGAAATTGTTTAGAATCTATCTTTTACGTCCGAATTATTGAAGAGCTTGTATCCTCGTCGGTTTGATATCTCTTCAAGTAGTTGTTTGGTAAGAATACTGATATGGTGGAATAGTTTCTGTAAATGTTTTTGAACCGTGATGTATTCGTGTATATTCGTAAGATTTTTTATTGAAATCGTTCCAAAATTTCAACATTTGAAGTGGACGCTAAACCCCACAGTTTTATGCTATGTGTCCATATGAGTTTAATATACATTTATTCATTTTTGTTTTGAAGTTGAAATATAAGTTGATTAAAATGAAGCTGATTTAGATTTCCTTTTTTGCCAGATATGCTTTCTCTAGTTGAATCTACGGTTTAAATGCATACGAAAGTATTTGGCAAAGTCTGCTGGAGGCATTATTTTTCTACTTAACGTAATTAGGTGACGCATACACTTCCTCTCAATAAAAGCTACATAGATTGACTTGTTTGCATTGGCTCTAATTTTCCAGTTTTGTAACCATTCTTAAATATTATTTAAGCTGTTCTCTGAATTGTCTGATGCATTCTGTAGATCTACATGCGTGGATGATTGCCGTATCATTTGCGAAGATAACTGTGCGGCAATCTTGGGAAATTGGCATATCTGCGGCATGTAAAATATACTGCATTGGGCCAAGCACACTCCCTTGTAATGCTCCAAAATTGATAGGTACTACATCTGCCTGTACTTCCTTATACCTCACTGTAAAGAATCTATATTTCAGATAAAATTTTAATATTCTATATAGATTAAATGGTACACATTTTTTGATTGTTATAATAAGCCTTCGTGTCACTCTTTATCATAGGCTTGCGAAGTATCGATGAAATCCGTAAAGTAGTACTTTTTTCTTTAAATGATTGATTTATTTTTCGGACTAAATGATATATTTGTTAAGTTGTTTCGTATTTGCATTTAAGTTCAAGTTGGTATTCAAGTACTAACTGTTTTTCAACCGTGACAGAATTTATTTGACTGCTGATAAATCTTTCACTGCATCAGAATTTTTTCCAGGTTTTAATATTAATATTATTTCTGCTATTTTCCATTGCACTGGAAAGTACACGGTAATAGTCACTCAGGAGGGTGACTTTAATAACATACATGAAAATTAAAATCATTGGAGATGGGTGCCCTAAACAAAGCAGTTTCATCAATTAAATACATACATATTGAGAATCGTACAGAGAGAAGAGCGGCTGCCTTAAAAATTAGACTTCAATTTCGCGAAAATGGTCGTCAGTAACGTAAATAATAGTAAGAACAATAACGAGCTAGAATTCTCGATTTAAGAAAACCTGTTACGACCAAGGTCTTTCTTTGCGAAACCTATTAACCAAGGAAAAGTTCGGATCGATACTAGAATATGGTCGTTAGATGAAGGTATTTCTTCTATAACGGCCAACATGGCATTCTTGCAAACGCTTTTGTAGACTGATATAAAGATTTCATTCTCATGTACCTAGATATTCTGAGAGTATCTGAAATGAATTATTTATTTTTCTTTGACGTAAGCTTTTGTCCAAAAGTTAGTAGCGTAATAGTAACCTTCGCACATTTTTTACATTAAATTCGTAATTTAATGGAATAGTAATATTAATTATTGTTTTTTTAAATGAAATATAATTTTACAGAGGAATAAACAAATATTTGTTATATTATCATTAATAGATAATACGCGCTTTAGACAAAGTTAAATGAAAAGCTTATGCTTAAATTCGCTTTTCTCGCGAAATAATTATAATTTCAAATAGAATCATGACATGAAGATTCTTAATTCGCATCGTTTTATTGTCTTATCACCGACTGATTCTTTGTTATCGGAATCTTGTTTCCTTTTTTAAACTTGCCTTATAAATCTATAATTATAATTACATACGTAAAGCAGAGAATGTGCGATGAATTTATTAAATCGTATTTTAAGAATGAACAAACCAACGGAGGAAGATATTTCTCGTTTAATCTATATTCTGCGACGTGCATTTTGTTGAAACTGCAGCGTTGTTGCTGGCACCAGGTGGTCGCGCGTCAACTCATTTATTAAAAGCACACTGTGTGAATACCGTTCACTCTCCTTTTATCAAAAGAATCGTGACGATTTCAATAATTACTTTATTCATTACTTACTTCATTATCGTCTTCTTGTCTATTCATTGCGTATACACGTTATCACTGTTTTATAGAATTAGTAAAAGACTTTTTCAATATTTTCTAATATTTGTATAGCTCAAGTCATGTTACTCAAATTGCTTAATCTCTTTAAGTTTAATGTCACGTCAGCGCAATATTTCATTTTCGTTAGTCTTTTCACTTGAACTTTATGATTTTACAACATTTGAAGATATTAAGATATTTCTAGTACTATAATAAACGATATTTTTCTTATATCTTAAAAATTTATTTTTTCAAATTATTTATAAAGTATTTAGTGTACTTTATATACTATTGTATTATTATTTGTAATACATATTTGATGTAATTTGATACTAATGTACTTGCTGTCTTTTTTTTAATAACGTGAAGTGTACATTTTTGCTATTAAAGGCTAAATATAATGTGAAAGATATACTTACGATACAGCTTAATACTGCCATCTGTTTCCCCTAGAGAATTCTTTGATATGCATTTGTATGTTCCATAATCGGACATTTCCACCGATGATATCGTAAGTTTCATGTGTACTTTATACTCATTATATGAGAAAGTTTGATTGTATTTTTCTCCTGAAAACAAAGTATTAAACAAGATCTATATGTAATTATTTTACAACATAAATATGCTACAGGAATAATTTTATAATAATACATAAATAATGGATGACTGATAATGATGTCGAATTTATAATAAATTTTATATAAAAGATATTAAAGATTGAATATTTGTTCAATTCATAAGTGAAGTGAATTACAAAAGTAGAAATATTTGTACTCCCGATCGCCCAATTATTAAATGATTGATAATTGAGCTTTCAACAGATATAAACATTATCGTAATATAAAAATTCAGTGTAACGAAAACAGGGATATAAGTAAAAATTTCAAATAATTAATGACATAGAAGTACTCCTACTTTCAGAATTAGTCTTAGAAATATAATCCACATATAAAAATTAATATTTTATCAGGCAGACTTTGCATTTAATAACACATTTCAGACAATCTAGTATATCAACTAATTTTTTTGCCTATTTTGTTCCTATATTATTCCAAATATCCTTAGGTTCTTCGTTTGCTGTTTCATAATTCTGTAATATTTTTAAAATTTCTGTCCATATGTGTCATATAATTTATATTTAGACTTTGCGGATATGTTGGAAGGTGCTGTCGTATTTGAAATAATAGTTACAACCTAATTGCAATTTAGCTACACTCGATAGCAAATATTCTCATATAATGTATAAATAGCGCATCTCGTTCCAATACCTTTTAAGCATAATATAAAAAATATTTACAGAATATGATATTAGTAAATGATGTAATTTTTATATTTTAAGGCTTTTTCAAATATATTTACATTGAGTATATTTCGTATTAATTAAGATTTGACAAAATATGATAATGTTTTATTTCGTTGAATTATAAAATAAATGCGTATCGGAAATAAGTACGTATAAAATTAATACGCAATGTTGTAAGTTAAATATGTGCATTTTATTTTTACGTTCTTACTTGTTATGCATTGTATATTAAATTGTGACGATGCATTTTCTATTAATCAAGTCTTTTTTAATGTTATTTTAACAATGTAAAACCAATGAGCACCGGTTTTTTTAATATTTGCGCATTATAAAATGCTTATTTATGCTTATCAAAAGTTGCAATTTTTTAATTTTTCTCCTTTATTCTAATTTCGGGTATCGATAAGTACTATTAACATATTTCATAAATAAATATCACTATTAACTTTTTAAACATTTAAGAAATGAATGAGGACGTTTATATAAAATTAAAAAATGTTGATAAATATAATATAATGAAAACTATATTGAAGAATGTATATAAAAACTAAAGATTGCTGCTGTGCATGTGAGCAAGTTTTGTTATTCCTAAATAAGTTAATGGTTTGTAATTATTCAGAAAAAATATAATTTACCGGTATTAAAATCTCTGTATATTAAAATTTTTATCAAAAGTTACATTATTGCTTTTTATTGTGAATAGTTATTCAAGTTATTTACGGCTATTGTGCGTTAAAAACCAAACGTGGTAAGTATTATATGTATATAACATTTATTAAAACAATTCGATAAAACAACGTAACATTTACAATCAGAATTATAACGATTTGAAATATTTATTACTGACGCGGAATATGCAAAATTCTATGGTATACCTACTAACTATTATATTTGTTGTTATTTCTATACTCAGAGGTAAGATCAGAATAGTTATTATTTTATTGGATGGATAAATCTATCACACCGTTCTGGCTCAAAAAAAAAAAGAAAAGAAAACAAAAAGGCATCTTAAGCCTATCGATTAAATCTATCGATTGTAACTAGGATTATCCTCTAGTCACTATTTCTTATAACTAACACATCTGCATATGAATGGCGAGCACGAACTCACGTTGTCATTTTCAACAATATTAATTATACAATTTAAAGAATGTTCCGCGAGTAAGAAGCTACTTTAATAAGTTATTTTACCTATTTTCCAATTACAACGACGATGAAATACTTTTATATAAAAGAATCGTTGTAATAATTTATTTTTATATTTTCTTCATATAAAAGCAAGTTATTTGTGTAGGAGGCTTCATCTGTGCTAAAATCGGGTTTGAAAACTTGTTTAAGGTGAGCAATTCCAGACTGCAGAAGAACAGATAATCAGTAAAATGTTATTCTGCATGAGAAAATATATACAAAATGTGAAATGAAGTGTTTTCATTTAACGCATATATTGGATTAATCCTTGATTAAATATGTTCAAAGTAGATTTCATTAATTGTGGACATATAAATATATGTAAGTATATCTTCACATTTTAATTAATGAAACCTCAACGTCTATAAAAATTCTCGATAGGTTCTTCTTATTTAAATTTTATTTGTTGTACAATCCATTTGGATCATTGGTAACGAATGATGTATAATGAATATATATAATGAATTATCGAGTTATAAAATTTATCTAGCATATATTCTTATTTATTGTAAGAAACATATAATTACATTGTTAAATTTCTATAATATATAATTATGAGTATGGATATATATGTATCAAAACATAATTTCATAATTACTATATTTTTTGTACTGAGCCATCTTCTTTTTAATTCACATATTTTACTGCTTTTTTGTAGTCTGCATGATATGGTTCTCTGTTCTTTAGCTTCTCCTTGTACTCTACTAAAGATAAAATATTGTTATAGTCGATCCTGTTAGCGACAGCATTCGATTTAGCTCTGACGATCTGTGTCGCCACAGTAATAATAATAACAATATTCTAGTTGGTAGATTTTTGCTCGTTTGAGGTAGTATAACGTGATTTATATTTTCAAGTTTATATACGAACATCGGAGAAAATGAAGTTAAGGGGTAGAACCTTTTGCTGAAACTCTAGATAACACCCTTTAAAATACATAAGAAAGCAGGAATGCTATAAATATATATGTTTCAAATGCAATGGATGTAACATGTCTATACCGTAGCTAATTTTGACAAAAACTTTGTAGAATCTCATTTAATTAATAAATTTTTATAGAACTAACAGAAAAGAATTGGTTCATATTTCTAAGGGATTTTGGAATAAATTTACGAAAAAATAACGAAAGGTAAATAAATTGCATCCTAGATGAAATTGGTATCTTCTAAATATTAAAAAATGGATAGAAATATTTGCGTAATGCGTCTATACAGATTCACATTTTTAGGGCTATGAACAAAGAAATAGGTATTAAGAAGTGATTTACTTAATCCGATAAATATTATAACAGGTACTTCGAATTCTTTATGTGTATAGTTTTGTGTATTATGTACATTCTATATATCTTTATTACAATAAAATAGGCAATCTAGAGAAGTGAACATTTTTCAATCAGAAGAATTTTAAGCGCGACAAACCATGTGAACATTAGGGAAATTTAAATTGTTTTAACAATACAAGAGTTAATACAGAAATCACGTGTACTTATTTTAGTTATGTAAAAAATATATTACATTACTTAGTTTTATGATTGGTGGATGATGTTATAAATAATGCAATTTGAAATAATGTAATATTTTATTATATATTTACAAGTATCAATCGATTTTGATTCATTTGAATTCTATAGTGCACTTTATGCTTCATCGAGTATAAAAGCAGACATTAAGGTTTCACGCATGAATGCTTATACATCATGAAAATGAACCTTCATTGAATTGGTAAATTGTTCTGACTCTTTACTCTTTTCACACGCGCATTTAAATTAATTTGGCGGAGAAGAATTA
Organism: Bombus vancouverensis nearcticus; assembly: GCF_051014615.1. Taxonomy (NCBI): domain Eukaryota; kingdom Metazoa; phylum Arthropoda; class Insecta; order Hymenoptera; family Apidae; genus Bombus; species Bombus vancouverensis. The sequence continues at coordinate 7,642,692 of NC_134913.1, read as the reverse complement.
CGCACGTTACGTGAATAATTCCGTAAATAAAATGAAATAACAATTGTAGTTATATGTAACAAAATGTATATATATCTGATGTAACTTTAGAACTTGTAATATGAGAATGATATACAATTATCAAACATGTGAGAAATGTTAAGTTTAATTTTTCGGGCTCTACAACTTTCTTACGTTGAGATATTTTTTGTCATTTCAATGGAAATATAAAATTTCGAAGGTATTTGTTACTTTTTTAAATGTATGTCCGAAATTTGTGAAACATCTGTCGAAAATATGAAACGAATACAAAATGTAAATAGGGTCGCTTTTTATGCAGTCAAAAGACTGATTTATTTGAAAAACCATTTTTTACCATAATGCAATGCATTTCTCAATTATCACGATTTTCGTTTTAGCTGTTACATATTCATATATTTGGTAAAATTCACGACACCTACAATGAGAAAATTTCACACGGCATCCTATCAAAAATGAAATAAAAACTAGCTTGTAGTATGAAAGCTGATCACGCTATGTGCTCATTACGGCCTCGAACAATGTTGAAATGGGATTAGAATATTATATAGCATCACAGGATTAATTTCAGATAGTGAACCTATAATAAAGGTAATACCTTTGTTACTGTACTAAAAAAGGAAATTGATTCTCAGACGATATATATTCATAATAGAACATCCAAGTACTATATTTATTTATGTTATAGTATATTATGCTATTTTATTGTAATCTGTGTGCGTTATTACCTTTTAAGAAATTTAAAAATTAAAAGCGAATGAATAAAGTGTATATGATCGAGATAGAAAAAAATAATTAGTTTTCAAAACAAGACCTTTTCATATTGGATATTTAAAGGGCTTGGATCCAAACAAAGCCCCTTTTATTTTATTTTAAATGTTTTAAATCCTGAACGACTTTACATACCAACAGTAGAGACTTGAAATTTATACCCGGCGGGTACACGGATTCCTTTGTAAACTGATTCTAAAGGTGTGTCTACACTACACCGATCGGTATTGTTCAAATCGATGAACGTCTCCACTGACAGCACAGAGGACTACATTCGCCTATCTATGCCCTACGTCATGCCATAGTAAAATAAAAGTAAAACTAAAAACACAAACTCCTTGTGAGCCACTCGGTACGTCCGGTCCCCACTTCCCTACTACGCGCATCAATATGGTTTTCCTTGAAATAATTACGAATGTCACTATATGTTCGGTTTTGTGGAGATGTACTGTAGGATAAATATGTATCTATAACTTCATGATCACTTTACGATGATAGTATTAGCCATGTCATTATTTGAAGATAATTTGTTCTAAACAAAAAATGTCTTAGAGAAGAAAAATATTTTGAAGGGAGAATGAAATTTCTGCTGTAATATACAGTGAAATGTTGCATGAGGAATATCGAGTCAGAGAGAAAGGATTTTGTAATTAACAATTTGAGATCGTGCGAGAATCAGATGAGAGTGAAATCTAGGTATAGAGTGTAATGATCTGCGGTAAAGCAGAGAAGTATTTTCTTAGCTAGAGGGAAACTTACTGAGAGATACAGGATGAGAAGAAGGAAAAGAGAAGAAGAAAACGACGGTGGAAAGGTAGAATGCATTTATGTAGTGGCTCTATCGACCGTTGCAAACGGAAGAAAAACTTTCGCCGGCTTTGAGTTTGGAAAGCAGATGAAAAAGTTTAACGACGTTGAACTGCGTTGCCGAGCATTACCACGCTAGACGTCCAATGGATTTTCGGATATAAAATTACTTTTACTCGGAAAGTTATAGATACCAATATTTCCGTTCTTATCGTGTCTTCGTTTATTAGTAATGTACTCAACATGCTAATTATCGATACGGGATTTTAATTAATATTTTAACAACTTTTTAACATCCTATAAATTTTTAAAATCATATTAATACTGTAGATTATTTCTGGAGTAGTCATTTCAGTTATTAAATTTATCGGATCTGTCTAACTACCTATACCATTATCCTGAAAGAATAACGGTAAGTTCAATGGATAAAATTATAATATTTATGATGAGTAATCAATTAAATGAATATGGGATCAGGATTTTTATTGTACAGAAATAAAATTAAAAGTGAACAAAAATTTGTAGCAAAAAAGATAATGTGGTAACGTTTTCATATTTCCAACTGCGTATTAAATACTGAAAATTGAAATATTGAAAATACCGATTTGTAAAGACCTAAAACACCTTCTTCATATCAAATATCTTGAGAAGAAGGTTAACCATCGGGAAATAGGGGAGCGACAAATACCTTAAATACGATGGACAAGGTATGCACATTTAAATTAAAATTTCTAGTCCTTCGATACCTAAAGGATATAAGACAATTACATAGCATAGAAGAAAGCCGAGAAATTGGAAGGTACTTTTACGAGAGAGGTTCGTTAGCTGAAACTTTCGCTCAGGAATTAATAACATAGCAGACATCGTTTTCCCTCGGTAAACCGCACGTTACGAGCGAAAAGAGCGGCGCAAAGAGCAGAAGTCATGACAATCACGAGTCATTAAAGTTGTATACACGGTTCAGCGAAGCTAGGTCCAGAAAACGTCTGGTTTGAGATAGTCGAGAAGGGTGCGAGTCATCGTGATGCGGAAAGAACGGATGAGTTAGAATAGCGCAATGCCAGAGAGAGGGGTGAAAGGATAGTAATGGCATTGGTAAGTAGCCCGGGGCACGCTACTCTCATACAGAGGTTACTTCAGCACCATCCGTATTTTAGTTTTGTCCGCGTGATATGTATTCGTTGCTATCCAATAATCTAAGATTGCATCGTTGCGCGGGGAACATCCAGTTAACGGGAAGTGGTAAAATTCAAGAATGAAAATCGTATTTTTCTAAATCATATTGATTTCTATCTACTTTTTCTTCTTTAGTTTATTTCTTCGTGTTTTATATTCGCCTCTCTTTCATTCTTGATTACATATTATATCACATAAATTTCTATTGGATTGAAAAATAAATAAGTTCGGTTAAACTCGATATGTTTCTTTATTTGATCGCATTTATTTATGTTACAACCCAATGTTTTATATAAAGACAGGGTTTAGTCACAAATGCCTAAAAGTAAAATTTTTCTGTATACAAATAATATTTCTTCAGATTCCAGGAAATGATAAATTTCATACAAATAATAAATAATACACGTATGGCACGTGTTACTTCTAAAATTTATAGGAGTTTGTAATGGGTAGGACCACACATATTTCACATTTCTAACTTGCGAATAATGGTTTGTACGTGTACATTATTAGATCTGAGAGTAGAGCTACGGCCAGAATTCCAATAGAAATTATATTATATATACATGTATAAATATACCATTAGATTCACTTTCAACATTTCTTAATCATTGTGCAACGTACAACTATATACATATGTATATATGTAATTGAAATGATCGAATTTGATATGAAATAAATATTATCAGATTTTTTACCATCAATTCATTTCTCCTCTTTAAGTATTGAACGTTCGTATCAAATATAAACGACGATTCAACCGAAAAATTTTCTTTCTCATTTCGTTACACGTAAATTGTAGCTGCAGAATTTTTATATATGGTCGTATGTTTTTAAATGCGATATTTTTCCAGCATCGTTCTCATTCCAAATATATTATTGTTCAGCAAAACATTATCGAGTCATTAAACTGCACCATATAATTCTTAGCGATCGAATGTTAACACCACATAAACAAAAGAAATTTAGATAGTCAAATTTTGACTTGTCTGAGGATACCGTCACTTAAATTTGTATAAAATTCATTTTCTTTGTTATATTTTTACATTAAAATTTGTATGTAATTCATTATGAAATCAATTCATCATCGACTAAAATTTGCGTATGTGATCGAACTCGAGACAGCGGACATATATATCATGTATCAAAACGCCCGGAAAACATAATCTATCAATGGTTAAATATCTATGTTACTTTCAGTGACAATTGAATACATTTTCTGCGTTTTCTGATTCCTGTTTAATGCAACCAAAAAGAAAAAGAAAAGAAAAAAGGAGGTTTTCGCGATAGTGTGTTTTAAATGGTATTTTAATTGTAAATTGTCGCAGGTACAGTTATGTGTATTATAAATTTTATTTCTTGTCCAAAGAATTGTGTTAATATACCTCTGAAATAATTCTGTTAACCAAATTATGCGTATTTATTTTTAGAGCAACCTGTCTTGTTTAATATACGAGAATTATTGTGGTGTACTTAAAGTTGGACATAGATAAATTAAGAATAATAAAACTTTTAACACATTGTTAACATAACAACAACCAACAGAAAAGGAACAAAGTAAACATTTTCATAGATATATACGTCTAAAGTTTAGAATTCTAATAGAAAGAGATGTAAAATGTAGAAACAACAGGGATTTTTAAACTTTGTTCCATCCAGTTATTGAACTTTTTATTTGTCTACTCATTAATATACATACACTATATCTTAATTCATGGCTGATGAATTATGTATGTACAGATTCAATATTTTTTTAAATAAGAGAAATAGAATATTTATACTTTACAAAACTAGTATTTGAAATATCTTTATTTGTTACCAGTTACAAATATATATGTGTTATTTCCTATTTGAGAATATTTTCAAATAATAGTCTTGTGTTTTTGTATAAAATTTATTAAATTTGAAATTTGAATTTGAAATTCTGAACCATTTCCGTAAAAGTGGTAATGCAAAGCTGACTATTGCTCAAATGATATTTTCTTCCGTTTCTGTTTTTTCCCGTTGTTTCTCGTTTTCGTTCCAACACACTGACAATAAGAGACAAGCAGCGAGCAAATACGAGATAAATAACGGCAGGAAATTCTTGCAATACCTAATTCGCCTCATTTTCGTAAGATCTGGATTCTCGCAGATCCAGGATCAAGTGAGGACTATTAAACAAGTGTTACTATAAATGTTATCTGTCTATTTTCCCCGAATTTTATTCGTCGTCTATTATAAAAATGAAAAATGAAGAAAGGTTGTAAGGGAGAATTACGATGATAGTTATTACTATTAGAGCAATTATATCCATTTATTTATTTTACCTAATAATGAAATATAAAAATAAGAGAGTATATTTAATATCTGCTTGAACAGCTTCACTGTATTGAATCCAGATTAATGAAGCTGAATATCAGATGGACGTTAAATCGTAAAGCATGTCGTAGCTCGTAGCTGTTATATTGGGAGACTGCAGGGCATCGCGGAACTAACATTCAGAATAGAACATAACGTAACGTGTCGTGATAACCTATTTGTAATTTTCAGTTTCTCTATTCCACCCAATGTAACTAGTAGAGATGAAACCAGTTAGGCTTATATGGTGCTATAATGCAATTATCACCACGCCATACCGCGTAATTCATAACACCGAATATTTAGCTATATCAAACAATACCTATGCATGCTCTTACTACTAGATGATAGGTATTTTCGGATTAAATAGATTCATATTGTTTATACTGTAAATAATTTTTACGATTTCTTGTAATATTTAATAGCAAAATGAGAATAACAGTGTAATAATGATAAAGTGATACACGTTATATTTAAGATAATAATAACAAATCTGTAACATTTTGTATTACTTGATGTTTAACCTGTTTCTATTAATTAATTAGTACTAATATAATGTAAATATAATATATTTGATTTAAATAGTGGCTATGAACAATACTAGGATAATGAATAAAATAAGCGTTACAAATGAAAGATGTACCTATGTAAGTACCAATACCCATCGAATCTAACGCATAAAATTAGTACCGATTCTACCTACACCATTGATCCTTAATGGTAAAGCACCTTTCGTTGTGAGATTTTGTGCAAACAACATCTAAAATTAACCTAATTAGTTGCGTAATTAGCAACCCTGTACATAAGGATCATAGCGTCTGTATTGTTGGCTTTCTTACTGTATCTGCATTACTGAGTCTAAAGCAATTAGACGCATTAACAGATCCGAGGATGCATTATTCCGAATAATTACCATACAAATATCGTGTCTCATTATCTGAAATAATTACGCGAACATGCACTCATATGTACTCGACGGCGACAGCAACACTAGGATGGTCCATGTTGAACGTTGTTTTTTCCTGTCGCTATGTTAGCGCAAACAACGTCAATGCGTTCAAACATTTACTATCACAATACAGATATAAATAGCGAAACACTAACATCTCTGTTATGTAAGCTAATCTTTTATAATAAATTTTGACAAGTTCAATATTGAAGCAGTAAATTATAAAGTAGTAAAGTGATTAACGTATTAATTAAGATATTAAAAATTGGATTGACTGACTGACTTAGTAGTATCAAACATACAAAATATGAGAAATTCATTTATGACAGATATTCTTTGGCCGTTTATCTTATAAATACACCTAAATGTCCCTCTTTAAAATTTTATGAATGTACGGAAATTAAATATGTGTAATAATATTGTGCTCGTATATTGGAGTAAAAGTAAAATAAATTATTGTTTAATTTATGTTTATATTAATTTAACGTAGAACGCTTCTGTGAAATCATGAAAATTTGTATTTATTTTAATTCTTTTATAGTTTCATACATATGAAATCAAATTCAGATAAATAATTTTGTGCTTTTATCAAAATTATATAAGTTATCTTTTTCATAGGTTTAAAATAATCTATTAAACAAACTTAATTATTCAAATGTTTTGATAGAACAAATTTACTATGATATTAATGTATAATTTTGGCTTTTGTACATTGCTGAAACAAAACGGTATCAAAGATTAATATTTATATCATATTATAGACAGTGTTGCTAATGTATAATTTCATAAAAAATTTTGGAATTGTTTAGATATACTGTTAGTGAAACAAGTACAAATTTCTCTAACAAGATTAAAATATCGTTGACCATCAAGAATTTGATTTCGCATGCAAATAAAAATATATATGAAATAACGATAAAAGAATATAAATATTCCGAATTTTCGAATCGGTAGTTTAACAGGTTGCGTAAAATAGTATGCAAGTAGTGTGCACACACATATATCTATATAAAACAATAAAACATTATGTAAATAATCCTCACACGTGAAAAGTTTAGTACCGGACTCTCATTATTCGACGTAATTATGGATCCATGCATTTCCCCGTATCCAACTGCGACGTTGTTAGACTGTCCCAGTAATGTACGGTACATATGTGTCGTGTACTGTGCGTACACTCGTTAATAAAACAACATTAACTAGTCAGTACGGTTCAATCGCTCTTCAGTGAATTAGCAGTCCAGGAATACAAGCACGTAAATGCGAAAGCATACCTTCGTTTCGTTATCCCTGTTATTTTAAATTAATAATGTCGTATACGTTCACTCCGATTTAAGGCACCATTTCCTCTCCAATAAATATCATGAAGCTTGGAATCGAATCATTTGACAGTTGAAAACTGAAAATTATATAAATAGTACAGTAGAATCTTGATTATCCGAATTTTCTATTATCTGACTCTGTTATTCGAACGTTTCATGATCTGAATAGGAATTAGAAATTACGTTTCGCATATAAACAATTTAGTCTTCTACAAAACTTTTTGTTAATGAACAATGATACTATTGCGCAAGTAATTAAATGTGAAGGATTGCTGTTATACACATGTATATTGTTGTTATTATTGTTACAAGCGTTGTATGCTTGGACGAAAGTTAAATATGCGACAATAAAAAAGGACATGGATGACGATAGTGAACTACATTGAAGACACCATACAGGAAGAAGTGGAAGATAGTTCATAGAGATCTAGTTAATGGGGCAGACGTGGAAGTAATTCTTTCTGCACTGAATAGAACTAGCAGAATTCAGTGATTGTTATAAAGCCGACTTGATACAATAATATCAGTATGTTGAAACGTCAATTGTCCATGCTAGTAGCGTTATGTATGCCTCGAATAATGAATTGGAACATGTATAATAGTAATCATTACAGTCTTTAACATTTTAAAGCATTCGAGCCTTTAGAGATAGGGTTAAAACTGTACGAGGCGCAAAAGGAATGTATATACTAACTTCAAGGAATTAAATCTGTTAAAAAAGTCTGATTTAACAGATATGAAGATTTGGGACCTACAAATCGTTAATCAAATTATATTTATTTTCGACATTTATTTATCAATATTGTTTTTATAACAATTTGAAATTATATTCAACATACTAAACGAAATTAATAGGAATGTAAACATATAACATGAAAATGCTGACTTTCATAAAATATTTAATAAAATTCAATTTATTTCCATTAAAATTTTTCATTGGCACTCATTCTTTTTAAGATAATATTTCAAAAGAACGTCATCTAAATGATCTTCAGAGTTAAGACAAGCATTATTTATCCGATATGAATAATAAATGTATATAGGGTGTTTCAATCTCGGAACAGGCTGTTTGATGTCCTATTACAAAGTTGTAACAAAGATATGTTATAACGTAAGAAACAATATTTTGGTCTTCAACAGAAAAGTATATGGAATAGGATATGTATAGACCACAGCGTGTATAGAATAAGCATCAATATGATTGATATGATGAATTATAAATCAAACCGTATTTTATCAAAATGTATTGTTAGGAATGATGAAAAATTGTTATAGGGTGTAATAGTGATTATCTTTATTGTCAATCTATAATGATCAATTTAAATATTTCTTACAATTTTCTAGTAAAATTAGAAATGACCTATGTCTATATATCATTCTTTTATTTATATCTATATAATATATTGATAGAATTAAAAAAAAAAAAAAATAAACTGGGGCACCCTGTATACGCGTAAGGTAGTTTTAAGGATAGATATCTGTGTATTACATGAATTAAAAATAAGAAACATGATTGACAGTAACATTATTGGTTTACTTTACTTTACTTGCGTGTTATAACCAGAGATGACAAATGGACGTTGCACAGAGATATTGTATGAAATATTAGTTCAGCTAGGATGAAATGTCAATAAGAAGAGTGCGATTCATTTTATCTAAATGTAACAAGTTATTATGCTCCACACAAACGTATACAAATAAAGCATCTGGTGAGCTTTATATAAATTTTGGAATGTTCATTCTTTTGGTTACTGAATCACAAAAAGCTATTAACTTCACTGAATTCATATAAATTTATATTTACTTATGTGCGTTTATTTTGCTTGGAGTAATTCGGAAAATTGAAAAGATATAATCAATACTAACGAATCCATTTAATCGATATTGATGAAGTATTATTATAATTTTTATATTTGTCTACGTAAATGTGTAAAAAAGTTTAATATAACTAAATACATTCGAACTGCAATTCTATAATATTTAAGTCCAAATACCATTTTTTATAATTTCGTTGTTTTCCTTTGTCCAATAATTGATCGACTTTGGGAAAGCTTCCGAATTACACTCTAAAGTCATCCTTTGTCCCTCTTGTGCTCCAACCAATTGATTTTGAATTGAAATCATTGGACTAACTGCAAGTATAAATTAAATTTGTTTTACTGTAAAGAACATGTAATACTGTATGCATAAAGTTATAAAATCGTATACAGAATGCTATAAGAGAAGATACTCACACTGTACTGTAAGCATTATTCTTTTACTGACTGTAGGTGGTATACCATTTGAAGCGATGCACAGATATGCACCCATTTGCAATCGATTTATTTTAGTGATATTGAAAATAAATCCTTCCACAATTCTCACTGTAACAAAATCAAATGCTCATTAAAATCATCATAAGGAAATTTTTTATAAGACTAATTGAACACCATTGCGAGGTATATTTTAAATTGTTTTATCATAATAACATAGTGAATTAATACTATTAGAAAGTACTTTTCCTGTGTACACACATCAAGATATTTCATTAAATTGTATTCAAATAGTAAAATTTTAGAACGTTAACGATGCATTGAAATGAAATACTTCATGTGCTTCAAAGTTGCAAAACCTTTGCGGAGTAAGAGAATGTTCAACTACGTTTCCCAATAATACAACCCTATAAACTTCTCTTTGCTACAACCGAATGGTTTTAATCAATTAAATACTAAACTCGAAGCTTTTGTAGCATCAGCGGCCAAATGGTTTTCACTACAGTATCGGACAAAAGCATTCGTACACCTTTTAAAACACAATAACTTTTTTGAAATTGGACTTTTTTAGAAGTTAGAAGGATTAGTTTACTAGATGACACGTAAAAAAAATACACACTAAAAATTTCATCGAAACCGGTTAAAGTTGCTATGAGTTACTAACGCAATGTTTAAAAGCTGTAAAAATTGCAGTTTTCCACGACTTTCGGCCTAAAATTTAAAAGCGCGTCTCACTTATGCCAATTGGTAGGATCTCGAAGAAGAAAACTCCAGTTGTTTGGGTTAATCTTAAAAAAGCTATTCTGTTTTAAAAGGTGTACGAATACTTCCGTCCAATACCGTATATCCAAACTGCAGTCTCGTACATTTTACGTTTAGACTATGTTTTTCTTTTTAGAAGTCACAGTAGACTCGTATAAAAAGCGAATCTGACTTCTTCTTTTTCTGTTTTTAAGTGCAATTATACATATACATACATAACTTTTTTCTACGTTTCGCTTTAGTTATATATTGCGGTGGAATATTACATGTTATATGGTGGTATTCATACACAGGATGTTTTTAATGAAAAAAAATACTACAGAAACATGAAAAGAGCTATTACTACTACAGTTGTTTGTGACAATGAACTTTGAAAATGATCAATCTTTATATGACTTTTAAAGTCCATAAATATTAATAACAATATATATCAAATATTAAATAATTGTCAAATATTTTATTAATTCATTAATTTACGAATATTTTATTTAATTCATTAATGCGTACTGATTGATGGATTCTTAAATTTTTATACATTTAAACACTTTGTTAACCATACCTTCGATGTAGACTGTTCGTTTTATGTAATTTTAGAGCTAACAGATAAATCAAATGTATATGTAGGTATATTTATTGTCAGAAATTCTTTAACCTCAATAAAACTATATAAAACTTCTATAAACTATTGTAATATTTCATTCTATGTTTTCGAATAAATTTTGCGCAAAAAGTCTTCTTATTGCTGGTTTTAAATCATTGCGTCCATGTCTTGTAAGTATATATACAGTGACGAGCAAAGTATAAACACACTCCGCTGATTTTATGTAAAAGGCGATAATACGACTAATTTTTCAAGTGATCGGTAATGATTAGGTAACAGTAACTACAAGCTGCGTCTGATTAACGAAATGTAATAGTTCATTTTCATTAACATTAATAATGTACAGAACATTTTACAAAAATGGACATCTCAAACCATGTTTACAGTTTTGCACTTTAATTATACTCATCGAATTAAGGTTTCAACCTAGTATTTCGTCCACTTTCCTTTACTTTTTTTTAATGCTTTTAATCTACGAGGCATACTGTCAATTAAATTTTTAATTATTTGTGGTTCAATATTGTACCATTCCTATTGTGTTCTTTCCCATAATTCATGAACACTTGAAGGTGGATTATTATATTTTGCCAGCCTTCTTTTCAAAATGGACGACAAATTTTTGATCGGATTCATATCCGGTCTTTGTGCTAGCCACTTCATCACAGAAAAATTTTGATTTTCTAGCCAGGTTTTAACTATTTTTGCAGTATTCTTAGGATCCCCGTCTTGTTAAAATACTACTTCGCGTTCATTATATCCAATAGAATTAACTACAAAAGGTAAATTACTTTGTAGAATGGTCAAATAATGCTCTTTTCGCATTATAACTTCGATTCGAACTAAGGGACCTCTGTGAGTAGTGCAACCTTAACACATAATTGAGCCACCTCCAAACTCCATAGTTTGTTTTATACCACCTGGTTGATCATTATTCTCGGATGAAGTCCGATACCAAGACCTTCTGTCGGATTCGAATCTGTTAATTTTTGTTTCGTCACTCCATATAACTCTTTTCCAATCTTCAGTCGTCCATTCTTTGTAGGTGTCAACAAATTGTTTTCGTAATTTAATATTTTTGTTTGAAACAGCTGGTTTACTTTCTTTTTCCTTCGCTCGTAAACCAATTCTCTTTAAAGAGCGACGAATGGTCCGATCGCTAGCACTTATTTCGATTTCCTGAGCAGCAATTTTTGGTGTTCTGTAACTATCCGACCGAATACAGTGTGCAATTTCGCGTGCTGCTCTATCCGAAATAAGTCGCGGTCTACTATTTTGTGAAGAAATTGGTGCACTAACATACTTTTTTTTTTATTCTTGCAATTATCGTATGACTGACACCACATTTCTCTGCAATTTGCCGCAACGACAAACCTTTATCACACAAACAAATAATACTGTTCTTTTTATCTTCACTAAGTGGCTTCATCTTGGATTAAGCATATCAAACTGAAAAGTAATCTAACAATGGTGTGGAACAGTTGACAGCGAAACAGTGGACAATCAGTGCTTATTGACAGTTTCGTTTCCCTGACATTTACATGTTATCATAAACGTTTCTGACGAAACGTGCAAAACTGTAAACATTGTTTCAAAACACAATTATTATAAAATATTCTGTACATTATTAATGTTAATGAAAATGAACTAATACATTTCGTTAATCAGACGTAGCTTGTAGTTACTGTTACCTAATCTTTACCGATCACTTGAAAAATTAGTCGTGATATCGCCTTTTACATAAAATCAGCGGAGTGTATTTACACTTTTGCTCGTCACTGTATATTGTTCCACCAAACTTTACTAGCTAAAAATTTCAGTTATTTGGAGAAATGCGAGATCTCTCGGATAGAATTTTTCTACTCCTCAGTATGATGTATAAAATATTTGCCTCCAGGTTATTTTTTTTCAAATTTTTCCTGTTTAGAAATGACTAATTATTTTGTTATGTAAAATGATCAATTTAGTTCCCATAATATTTCAGATAATAATATAGTAACTTTTTTAACGCATAATAAACCGTTATTTCTTTTATCAATACTTTTGTATAAATACTTTTGCACTTGTAGCCCATGAGAGTCCTATGAAGTAAGACATGATATGACGTACTTATACATATTCATGTAGCCGTGTATTTATACATGTTATACACGTTACCGTGCACTTGTACATGTTATATATGTGTTACATGTACTTATACGTTTTACTGGTTCTACTTTTTACATTACATTTACATATTTACATAGCTATGATGGTACTATATTCAAACATAATAGTTTTAAATTACAAAATGCCAACTTCCATGTTTACATATTATACAGAGATTCCCTGAAAATGCATATTTCTTATGTTTTTATTAGGTTTCTAATAATACATATTTAAAAGTGCAATATATTTAGAGAATATTTAGAAGAATATAAATATAAAATAGTATTTGATAATAAGTCTTCGTTGCATACATTTTTCTTGTATGTTCTTACTTATCTTCGCTATCTATGCCACATTGTACAAAATTACAATAAAGCTATACTTTTAACTTTGAACTAATCGATTCAAAGTAAAGATATCTTCTCATTTTTTCTAGATTATCAAATGTTATATTAATTAGTGTGTAATTAATATAATTTATTTTTGTAATGTAACTAAAAATTAAGCTCTTTGTTTGACTAAAAGAAAAGTTATTGAAAATTAATTTTCTAATTACTAATTCTTCATCCTTAATACATGATTAAATATAAGTTTTATTACTTAAATGTTATCATAATTTTTTCGTTTTAAATACACTATTTTTGGGATAAAAGAAATATAAGTATGGCTGAAAATATAAGCACGAATTAGACAAATAAAATGATAGTATATGCACGTGTAACGTTTTTATTTGAACTTACTCGGTAAAATTTCAAAGTCGTTCCTCTTCAGGACGGTGTCGCACGTAAAAACAGGTTGAGTATAAAACTTTAGCTTATTTCTGCGTTAGAAACACAGCGTGAGGTATAAAAGAGAAAACTATATATTATATTCCGAACATAGTTGGAAAAACGTTGGATTAAAATGCGTAGGCATATCATGGATAGAATTAGCATTCTAGAATTTCTCTCCGTCATTCTCTTTGAATACTAATTGACTAAATTGTAATTTGTCAGTAAATTATACAGTTAAAATGTCATTGCAAAACTAAACAATTCCAAATAGTTGAAAATAATTGTTTCGATAATCATTAATAACAATTCATGAAGCAAATACTTCTTACGTTAAGTACTTTGTAAAGTTTCACGCATAATTTACCTTACTGAAAACCGTATTTATTCGTATTAACCTGTACCTGTATATAGCTTGTTCATCGATTCATTTAGCAGGTCTGCAATCATTTATGAAACAGCAGCGTTGATTCCACATCGCAAGAAATCCATAATAGCGTGGTCGAAATTAATGTTAACTGACCGAGTCGCTCTTTACTTCTGCACCTTCGATACTGCGTCCGTTCCTGGCTTTTTGTTAGTCCGTTTAATCTGAGTAAGCATTCGATGCTCTGAATGCATTCCTGGCGAATTGCATGGTGTACATAACGCTTGTCATGAATTTCTTGTTAATTGTAGTTTACTCGGAGAACGTCTGATTATATCGCGTTATAGCAAATATAATTTGGTTATATTCTCGAGTAAACGTAGACTGTCGAATAAGAAGAATGAAAATGTTAAGTATCTCAAGACATATGTTTTATAACACTATATTAAATATTTTTTCTTAATTAAAATGTCCTATTTATCATTCCGAAATATCCCAGAAAACTGAAATTTTATCATTTGCTTTGTGACATATTTATCTTTCCTCGTTAAATTAAAAATATTTAGTCCTTATTCTGCAACAGTCTGCATAATATAATTTTACTTAAAAAATTAAAAACATGGGAAACTAAAGTAGGATCATTACAAATTTTTTCAGAAAATCCTCGGAGGTTTCCTAATTTTGAGAAACCACAACAATACGGATGATACGTTTTTACCCACAAATGCCAAAAATACTAAAATAAAATTTATTAGGAATTAAGTATTTATATTCCACGGAAGTGGTGTTCTCGATTAAAAATAAGAACATACAGAGTCTAACATAAAGTTTTGGAAGGTGCAAGAATATTTTTCAAATTTGTATATTCTAGTGACCTAATCATAGAAAATGGTGTATGGTTTGATAACATGAATTTAAATTGAATAATTATGTGTTATTGTAATTATAAAGAAAGATTATAGCAAATATTCATACACAGAATGTGTCTTATAACACGGATTGGATTGTATGTATAAACTTTTGTTTCACTTTGATAAATGAAATTTGAATTCTGTCTTAAGCCTCGTTCAAATTAATGCAAGTAACTCGAAACCCCTTTATGAATTTGGTTAACTTGAAATATCCTTTCATATTGTCTTATCTTTATTTCATCAAGTCACTTGACTTCAAGCTTCAAGAAAGTTTGTCTGGTTTCAACTATTTCCTCATTTGAAGAGAATAGCAGTTGTTATGTTATTCCGAGTTTCGTACTTCTTGATATTTAACTGCCTAAACCAAGTCGATTTCTTTTGAACTTCAGAATTATAATTAACATTATAATTAATATCTTACATACATAATGTATAACCAATACCTTTATTTTTCGTTACACATTTATTTGAAGCCACGTTACTGGAATTCAAACGACTTAAATTCGAGTAACTAGACTAATTTGGTGAAGCTGAATCTAATGAACCACCTGACAGGCATCTTATGATTGTACGTCAAAAAAAGGATAATTATGCGCTCTTGAAAATCGATTCTATCCATGCTTGAAAGCGCTGATGTCGTAATTCGTAGCTTTCTCTGGAATGTTCATTGTGATTTTTCAATTAAGTTGTACGAGAGAATATATTCTTGCTTTTTAAATCAGAATTAATATTTTCAGAAATATAACTTCAATAATAAAAACTTCGCTGAATGGATGGAATATGATTTTGATGTTTATTGACAGAGGTGTGATATGTGATATTATTATTTATCGCATGCACGTTGCCTGTTATTAGGCATAATATATTCTTATCAACAACAAAGAGCAAATGATATGCACCGATTGTTGAGTCCAAATTCATTAATATTTACGGGGAATGAAAGAGAGAAATTCTAAAATAATAAACAATGTCGTCCACCTGCCACGCAAATTGTTTTTTTTTTTTATTTTTATTTTTGTGATGTGTGAAATATGACAATTCAGCGTCACTAATTGAAGTAGTAAATACGATTTTCGCTAAAAGTTTAATTTTTAAATATGTTTTCGTAAGAATATCATCCATTATTGTATTTATTTCCTGTCATTATATTATTATTACATGCATATAATTGACAAATAATGGTAACTTACATCACAATATACATACACATACAATACATACAATACATACAATTACATAATTTTCACAGTCTTTAATACCAATTAACTTCTTTACGTAGTCTGTTCATTAATCAGATGAAATTCTTCTGAAAAATAAAAATATACTCAATACTGATTCATTTCTTACGACATGAATTGAAAATACGAGAAAGATGTTAAAAGATAGCGGGAACATAAAATACAAAGTAGAAGAAAGAGATAAAATTATAAATGATGCAAAACTGTAACAAACATGTAGAGGAAATTATTTCAAATTATGTATACTGCTCGTTAGAGGATTTCAGCTTCTATTTTTGGTACGGTAGTGTCAATGGTGAATACAGTAGTAACCGCACATAGAGCATGGCCAGTCGGAGAACGTAAATCTCACAGTGGAAAACTAAAAGGCGGTCACACTGGCCGTTCCCGGTTGAATTTTCGATTCGTTGAGCTCTAACTTTGTCTACCTAAGCGCTTAATCTCTGCGCGAAGCAATTTATGTTATTGAAACGCCTGTCGACTCTGCCCTCTGTAATCACTTGCATACGAGATAAACTGTAAACCACTGACCGAACCACTCAATATACTCTACATTCCTATTTTAATTAATTGCTTGTAATCATTGATAGCTTATGTATTAAATACTAATAACTAGGCTGTGTTACACACTATCAGGCCTTCCAGTTGACTGAAATGAACTGATTGACGAAATAAGTTGATTATTTTATCCTTTTGAAGCAAATAATTTTTGCTAGAAAGATATCATCACAAGCAACGAACCCTGTTGGCATATTTCATTATGCAGATTGTCATTATACATATGTACGTCAAACTTGAAGTAGAGAAAAGATACATATAACAAATAACCCTCGCAAATGTGAACAACAAAGGAAACAGTGGTGTGTATATGTATATGTTTTCACATCGACAGAATTGATTTTATGATCCTTGTTAGGGTTAATCATTTTCTGTTCTTCTCTGTGAGGATTATAAACTACTAAAGTCTAAACTCCTTTTTTTACCACCCATATGTATGTAAAATTAATGAATATATATTCTAGATTAATCACATAAAGATACAGTAATTTGATTTTCAAATTTTTCAATTTTAAATTCAATTCTTTTCAGAGCTAGGTAAAAATAAAAGAATTTTGTATAGATTAAAGAATAAATTAGATTTTTCTAATGATTTTCATAATGAAATTTTAAATAATTTCTGTAGTTTTTATTTATACAGTTTTGTTTCATACAGGTTCTTAATTAAGTATCTTTTTATTTAAATTAAACAGTAGATTTTGAACGCCAAATATTGAAATACAAACAATACATATAGAATCGAAAATTTAACGGTTGTTGGAAAACTAAAAGAATTTACGAATGAGGTCAAGAACCATAAACAAGTTTTCCGAACCACAAAGAATCGCGCATTGCTGTGACATGTATTGACAAAACTTTATTTTCCGTTCGTATTTGCGCACAGTTTCCAGCAAATAGATTTGACCGTTTGTCTACGATTTTATTCACACATACGTGAATGCGAGCAAACCACTTTCCGCGAAAATGGAATCCAAAAAATAAAATACATAAAAGAGGAATAGAGAAGCTATCGAGAATGCATTCGAGAAAGTGAAGGCAAACAAGCAAGAAGAGCCGAATGATCAAAGTCACAATTTAATTCGATTAAGGATTATTCATCAAAACCTTTTCTACTGCGTTTATGATTTTTTTTTTTTTTTTAGACGTTTTATTGTTATTTCAGAAGCACAAACATTGTCTCTAAAGATGTGCACAATATCCTATTTGCAATTACGTGTTTCTTATTGAAAAAAAGGGAAACATAAAATATACCTACATTACCGCTGATAAGTATCCAAAAACTTTAGCCGATTTGTAGAAACAGAACATGAATGTTAGTAGAATGCATGAATTAATGAAAAACTAATAGTTAGAAGCAATCTTTATCACTTCCTTGTATAATCAAAAAATCGTAATCATTTGTTCAAAAATTTACTGGTAATATATATTAAAATTTGAAACGTGATTTATCGATGTATCCATTGGTTTCAAAAATATCATTGCTGGAATTTCACAGTCTTTTTTTATTTCCAATAGTAGTAGAAGCAATTTAGACGTTTAACCTAAGTGAAATATGTTCATTTCTGCAGCATTTTTGAACGCATATGTCCACTCGTTACCGTAAATATACGATGTATCAGACCAAACATTTTCGGAAGGAATTTGTCTGGGTGTTACAAAACCTAGCACACACGAGAAGGCATTTAAAATACAGGAGACATTTTTCTTGTAACTGGCTCGGCATTTCCAGTGAGAGAGAGAATGTAGGCAGCAGTTCGATGCGGTCGAAAGACAAAGGAATGATAAATCGTTACTGTGTCTCGCGAATAAAGTCTTTGCAATTGGCCGTGTGCGAATCAGTACGTACGTATTACTTGGTATTATTGTGCGAAACGCGGCCTGTGTATTTCATTCTAACGTCATCGGCATGCCAACGTGCAGGTGCAGCGCAACGACAGGACCGCTGCATCACGCATCATAGTCGCTAAATAAGTTTGAAAGCCGCCGGTGATAAATTTTCATTGTACCTTCATCGTACGTCATATATTTCTTAGCCCTCTACCGTGTTCGTATAAATGTGTATCGGAAACATTTTTTCAAACGGCGTACGCTGTAAATATTGCAACATGAGCAAGTCAATAATTCATTGACCAAGCAATTCGAGTATTCGAATGCAAGACAAGAAGTATTAGTTAAAATCTTATTGAGAAAACCTATAGACCGATCTTTAAAAATATTGAAGTACAAAATGAGAGCTATAGGTGAAAAACATATATAACAAGTAAAATTCAATATATTGTCAACCAACTTTATATTAAAGCCATCCTTTCATTTGATTTGAGGATTAAACATGTATTTTTGCGACTTTCTTGAACATATATGAACTTATTGATAACATTAGTTATGCAGATTACTAGACTAACACTATATAATACAAAATACCATAGATTCATTACTTATTTTTGATAGATTTATGTCTTCGAGTCTATAAAAGACTTTTTTTAGTTCAATGACATAAAAGTCAGAAAATCAGTAAAAAAATTTATTAGTTGACTTAAGAGAATTTTTTGTCCAGAATTAGGTATTATTAATCGTATTGATATGGTTCTGGTATATAACTGAATATTGAAAATATATTTTTATTCTACCATCTCCTAGGAAAATTCATCTAAAAATTTCGAAAATGTGTCAATATATTATATTCCTCAATTATTATTCTTCTACAATATACGTATGTAGGTGACAATCTTTTGCATGCAGTTCTAGTTACGTGTAAAAATTCATATAAACCAATTAATCAACCTGTTACGCCGGGCCTCTCTGCCTGGCCCAGGTCACACACCGCGGGCCAGACGGACACCAGATGTCCGCTTTTCCGTACGGCGTACCCTCAATATCCTTAAGCACCCGTCATAAACCCGAGTCACTTGCCTGCAAAGGTCCTTTAAACAAAACAAACATCTGGTTCTGAGGAATTTCTAAACACTATTGTCTACCACGGCTGGACAAGGGAAAGTTGGTTTTTCTCACGCACGCTGCAACTTTCCTCCCACTAACCACTTTCTCTCGAGGGCAGTTAAGACCCTTCGTTTAACCAATTAAAAACGAAGCCTATTCCCTCACTCTCCTAAATAACATCGGCACCAACAAATCCGATGGTCCCGTGCGCTAGACACACCCATCCTTAGCTTTCCTCGGACACAGCATCGTCACTCAACTTCACTTCTTCTACATCGTTGGAAAAGTCAACTACTAAGTATACGCTAATGCCCAACGGGGCAGTCTAAGCATAACGCGAGAGTCGGTCTCGGTATTGTCGAGCATACACTTCGTCTCTTAAATATCTTATAGTGCTACGTCCACTAATACATTGAATCCAATTATAAGAGCCCTGCTCTAACGCACATATCTATCTTAGCTTCGTGCGACAAGTTGTTAATTACTTATTTCTCTCTGTCAGTGTAATCTAAGTGCTGGAAACATATAATTTATAAGTCTGTGAATCACAGGGTTATACAACCTCAATCACCCCTATTATCTCAACGGAAATCAGGGGATCGATCAATTCGTGGTGTCGATTGTTATAATCGTAACGGGGATTTACGACCCCCGTTGACGTCTCTCCTTGCGATTACGTCTCCCCGCGATTGGTCGAAGAAACACAACCCAACAATAATACACAATGCACTTGATTGACTTTTAAAATTCGTTATGTTTGTTTGCAAATTTTATTTACATAAATTTGTATACGATCAATAATCGATGATCCACTATTATACATCGCATATATGTGCCATATCTATCTTTATTTCATTCATCTTTCTTTTTTTTGCCTCTTTCCACAATTACGTATTCGCACTTCTACATTTTCGCCAAGTTTCTTCCCAAGATTACGTATTGATTTTGTATAGTAAAGACCACATTCAATCGGATGTTGTAACTGTTCAACGGCTGGAATCTGTTCAACGACTGAAATCTGTTCAACGGCTGGAATTTGCTCACTTGAACTATAAACAGTTTTTTAGTTTTTTCTCTCAAAGGAAAAAAATCCGCTGCCGTCAGATCTCATGAACAAGGAAGCCGCATGGGAAGAGCAGGTCTACATTCTATCCACAGTGATCCAAACTTTTCGTTTAAAAATTAATGATCCGGTCGGCTATATGGAGCACCATCGTGCAACAAATGAAGTGACGACTCTGCCGTAATATATTTTCATGTAATTGCCTTAGGAGACATGAACATAAAAATTGCAAATATGCTGTTGCACTTTTTATCGATGTAGGCAGAATGGTAGGGCCAATAATATGATTTTCGATAATTCCTGCTCATACGTTTATGGTGAATCGTTCTAGATTAAATTTTTCAACCATTGCACAAACATTTCTATAAGTCCAAATCCTGACATTTTGTCGATTGAGGATGCTACAACTTGAAATACTGCTTTCATCCGTAAATGATACACTCCAAAATACACGCTCCAAAAAGTGTGCATCCCGTTGCAGCTTATGTAGCATCCAACGGCAAAAACTTCGTTGAGTGGTGTAGTCATTTGGTTGGAGTGCTTGAACGTGGTGAATTTTGTAAGGACGTAAGCCTTCTTCTCCAATTATGTGTCGCACTGTCAAGTGAGTGATTCTCATTCGACGAATTATTTTATGTAGGTCTAATGGCGAATAAGCACAAGCAAAGGCCATGATTAACGTATTTTTCTTTACGTCAATTGGTGCGGAGTCGACCTGCATACAGATGTCGCAATATTAAATCATGATCACCAAATTGTCAGCATAGCAGTTGAAAAGCACATCGTCATTGGTAGCATCGTCGTGGTTTTTATACTTACTTTTTATACACCCCGTACATAAGTCAATAGCAGATTATTCTAATATATAATAGTACATATTGTAAGTATAATATGATATTCGCTAATAACCCTCAGAGGTAGGTGTAACTTTAAATAAATAAAATGCCGTGAATAATTATAAGCTCACTCGTATTTTTAAATTTTTCATAATATTAAAACAAAAATTGCCAAAATTGTTTATATAATTTCATTATATTACAATATAAAACAAAATTGAAGATACAAGGAACAAAAATTTTCTTTTTTGAAGCCTGGGAAAAATGAAAGTTTCTCTTAAAATTATGTTTTTAGCTGTGAAAAAATATAAACTCGATGTTAATTCTGTTACGTTTCCATTCAATATTTCGTGAACTTCTTCTTATTTTTATTTACTTTTATTAATTTGTTAGGTACACTACCCACTAACATATTTTTTTTTTTTTTAAGTTCAACGATATTTTCTTAGATAGGTTTCTTCTCCTGATCGTAGACTTTTCTTCCTGGAATTCCCCACAGGTTCTCGATCGGGTTCAGATCAATGTTCAATACTGCCCATGGTAATAATTCTATTTCGAAATCTTGAAACCACTTTTCTGTAGTGGCGACTGTATGAATAGGAGCATTGTAATGTTGAAAAATTGTCTTCTTGTCTTCTATTTCGCAGAAAGGCAATAATTCGTTATGTAACATTTGATATCTTATAGCGTTCAATTTACCCTACACAACAACAGTTTTACTTAACATATCAGCCATATCAAGAGTATAACAAACATTGTCAATCATTTCTTAGAAATATTGAAGAAATAATGCAGACAATGCGTTAGAGTCTAATGTTATTCACAACACTATAAAATAAAAAAATATATTTCTAACGTAAAATTAACGTAAAATTACATGAACTTTTTTTATTATCTGGAATCTGGAATCACGCTTTATAAATATCGCCTATATTTTTTAATCCTTTGTATATGTATTGACAAATTTTATAAATCTAAAAGTGAATAGAATTTAAAGTACACGAAAAATTGAGACACAGCCATTTCATTGTGAAATGTGCCAGTAACGTCCCATTTTTACTGAAAACAGCTTGCTAGATGTATATATTGCAGTTATTTATCGCTTTTTACGAGTTACACTCTGCCTATCAATTGATTTTAGGAAATTGTATAATAATCGCACAAAATGTAATAGGTACCTAATTATATGCGAATAAGATACACTTCCTCAAATCTTTATTTAAAGAAAGGAAACAATATTTATATTCGATAAGGTAAATTGTTCCGTATTACAACGAAATTACTGTAAATGTAAACAAATTTCTATTTGCAAGTAGGTAGTAAAATCAACATTTGATTTAAGTTACTACGTTTTATTAAATTTGTTTTATAAAATTGTGTAATGTTAAATGTTAATGTAAAATAATGTTAAATTTTACAAATCAAAATACACACATGTATATAAAGAAAATTTTAATTATTCTTATACTCACATAAATGTAGAAAAATTTTGTGAAGTTTCCTAGACTTAGTACTACATTTGGCATACTGCAAGAAAATTATACTAAAGCGGTATATGTACAAAATTGTAATTATTTTGTATAATTTTAAATATATAACTGATTAGTTTTTTCATCTATTATTTTATTGGTAAACTACAAACGGCAAAGAGTTTAAATCTAACACTCTGCGAAGTGCACTTGATGCACTTTTCTTGTAAAAGTTTGCCATGTGAAAACATAGCAGTGCAAGATCTAATCTCAGAAAGGAAAGAATTGCACCTCCCAGATTCATCAATCTTCAAGGATAATGTTCATTTAACCATCGTCACACTTGTCTTCCGTAATGTTTCAGGTATCTATCGTTTAATTGTATCCGCGCCCACATACACATGCACACATTCATCAGTAAAGGAAGAATGAAACACTTAAGAATAATTGACAAATCATCTTTTAGGAAGATAATTTGAAAAAAACTTATTTCAAAAATACTTCTAATGGTGAGGTGCTTACATATTATGTTAGAATTGTTAAATTGTGGAAAGATATTTAATGAATATCATTTATTTAGTTTTATGTTTAATTACTTGTAGTTGGATCTAACATTAATGAACATTTAAACATTTGATGCAATTCGATCAAAAAATTGATATTGTTGTTTTATTTTCAAAGTTATGTTATGTTTGAAGAACATTTCTCTACTGTTGATTATTTAGCAAGGAATACATCTGCTTAATTCAACTTTTATGTTTATCTATAACGAATACCTGAAACTTCATAAAGCTTATTTAAACTTTTAGAGTGTGATTAGATAGGTATTTCAATTACTATTATATCCCCGCATTGAAGAGACATAATAACCTAACTCCGCAAGATTAGGTTTCATTAGTCTTTAATTATTACCCTTATATCTATACTAACTAATATTAACTATTGTTTTTATCAGTAGCTATTAATTGTATATGGTTGCCAGATGATAAGATTAAAGGCTAAAAAATTAGTTTAAAGAGGTTCATACAAGATATATTTTACTTGCAATAATTTGGAAGCATCCAAACACATATGGACGGTTTTACTTGAACTGTATTAATGTTAGTCTAACAAAAATAGTTTTTTAATATTTAAAATTCAGTATGGCATTTATATCATATTAGGTAAAAAATAATAGATTAGATTTGACGCCCTTACGTTAGGTGTAAGGTTAGGTTTCAACACCAGATGTAGATTTTAACATTATCCCTTACCTTCTTCGCCATTTCCAAGGAGTATAGTTTCTCCATCTTCTCGTCTCCATGTAATATTTGGAGTTGGAGATCCTTTAGCAGCGCAACGTAATGTAACGTTGCTTCCTTCTCTGACTATCATATCCGTACTTGTCATATAGTCTAAAATATCGGGCGGAACTGAAAAGAGAAAAATTACAAATTACACTAAAAAGGGAAAGGTTATAAATTATTATTATTATTTATTATTTTATTTATAAATTATTATTATTTATAAATTATTTATTATTTTCATTATAATTTATTACGTTAAATCTTTCTAAAGATTCTAGTCGGATTTTTCTGTCGCATTTTAGTTCGCTACGATGTAAACTTTTATTATTCTGTTTTAAACGATTCTTGTGTGATTTATAAATAAGGCTCTAGTTGAAAATAAATATGCATTTGTATTTTTACCGTAATCGACGACGGAGAAATTTTCGAGCGAAAATAATCCTGATAAGTTTCAACAAGAGAACAAAAGTATTATTAAGACTAAGAAATTGTATGAAGCTTCTAAATCGTATATTCTTTCA
The DNA here is from genome assembly GCF_051014615.1 of Bombus vancouverensis nearcticus. Classification (NCBI taxonomy): domain Eukaryota; kingdom Metazoa; phylum Arthropoda; class Insecta; order Hymenoptera; family Apidae; genus Bombus; species Bombus vancouverensis. Next base: position 7,617,593 of record NC_134913.1, on the reverse strand, counting down.
AAAGATATGGAATTACTAAAGAAAAATCATCAAACTAGAAACATTAATTATATTTGAGTATGATCAAAATAGAAAAGTACTTTCCCATCTCTGCTTCAACAATACTTTAAAGATATTTTCATTAATCCGAATGATATTCAAAGTATTAAAGTAACTTAGTATTAAGCATTAAAAATAATTCTTGTGTAAAATTCTATAATATTTGCCCTTATAGTGGTAAAAAATACTTATTGTTAATATGTATAGGTGTCAAATTTGAAGAGTTTCAAAATATTTACGACAAAGATAGTAATAAAGGCTACAAAAAACACAATTTATGACACGAAAGAAACCACTTTCATAAGAAAGTGAGAACGTTTTTAACGAATTAAGAAGTAAATTAAGCTTAAGAAGATTAAAACCATTTTTCAGCAAAAGATCCGATATTATTTTTTGATCCACCTAATACAGAGTGCTTCGAACAGTAGTACACGTCCTATTACGCGGGAGTAAAATTAGGTAATGGTGTTCCAAACATTGCTCTAACCACTAAACAGAAATTTGATCAGAATTAAGAAGAAGTACTCACTTTCCCCAATTCTCAAGAAACAAATGATAAAACCACCATAAATATTTCTTAAAGTAGATAATCAATAACAAGACGCATACACCCTCAATTACTACTGTAACAATTATTACAGTATTGTTTTTTTCATTCAACAGCACAGTGAATACGGATATATAATGCTACAGCAATTAAGCTTAATTAATCAAGAATTTTCAATATTTATAAGTAAATATTTGAATACGTTAAAAAATTAAATTACTTATGTATATGAAATGTATGCGTAGATATCTATATAGGCATACAGTTTTAAATAAGAGAAAGATAATCAATAATATATCAAAATCAAAGAAAAATACATTTAACATCTTGAGATCTTGTCGAGCAAGTTACCAATATTTGAATCATTGTTTGTTATCTGATTTTATTATCGCAGAAGCAATTATGTTTACTATACTATGTTCAAAATCCAATTATCCATTTAAACCCAAAGCTACTGAGAAATACATCCTATCATTCTGTTTAACTACTTCATCACTCTATTTCTTGCTTTTCCTTTCTCCGTTTTCTCTGCACTTTTGCTCGTTTTAAAGACAGCAAACGGAAACGTACAAGTACATATATATGTACAATGTACAACATGCATTCCACTTGAAGCGTATTAAATTGAAGAATAGTTGTAAGTGAACAAACTGACCTTAGACAAAACAATATTGTTCGACAATTATTTGGTATCTCTGAATTTTTACTTATCAAGAAGTTTGAAAGAAAAAGTTTACGCAACAGGAAGTAATATACATTAGGAATTAATGGAAAGAGCATGTAATACATTTTCAGAAATTAAAGGAAATTGATAAGAAATCCATACTCTGAACTGGAACTACAGAAATAGGATTTTCACAAATTATGTTTACAAAACTCTCGTACTATGAACTTCAAAAATTTAAAAACTTCGAGAATTTTAAACTTTTGTGAAATATTAGAACATCACAAACTGCGTAAAATTACGCGTACTTGTGTATTTAGAACTTTCTAATAAATAAATATTATTACTTTGTTAAAAATATTTAGTGTTGAAGAACATTTTTAATTCATTTACTAAACATTTGAGTCTAGGAACAGTGTGAGATCGTTAACAATGTTGTCTACTATTGCCACTTGGGCTTTGGTAGTATCAAGATGATTTTGAATGTGATTACTTGCGTGGTATACGTCTTGGCTAAGGATGTTTTAACCACTTATCCTAGAATTGTTTCCAAGCTACACAATACTATTTGTTGATCACCATCTTTGTCTTGTCGAATGATCAGAAAATGCTTCAAAGTAAATCCATAAATACATCTTGACCAGTGCCATTCACCTGAGTGATAGCATTAGATACGAAACATTAATTTCTGGACTATTATACATTAATAGACGAGTGCAAAATCAACAAAAAATTTAAGTACTTAAAAAAAGATATAATAAAATAATGGCAATAATAAAATCACCTCGCCAAGTACTATACGACATAAATAATTATATTTAATTTCTGGTTTCTATCACAGAATACAAAATTATATTGTATGAAAATATAGAGATGCATCATAGCAAACTAATCTTTTGCATGTAATGCAGCTTTTTACACAATTTTGAGATGTCTGGATTATACAAGTAGATAGTTCCATCCCTTTATGCCGAACCTCTCCGTCACAGCCGCAAGATGTAATCGAGCATTCTCGTGAATTTTCCGGGTTGTTTGTTGCTTCCGGTTGCTCATAAATATTTTAGCATTTCACAAGAAGCAAAAGCGTTGCTTTGATCAAATTAGAGTATCAATCTCCTCAATCTTTTTTGAGGAGTCACTGCACTTACAGAGCATCATATTGGATAATTATGTTACATTTACCAATAATCATCAATTGATGATTCGGGATATTTTGTCCATCTTTTGTTCATTAGTCAGTAGTTCCATTTTCAATCTATCAGCAGCACTAATTTCTTTAAGATTGTATTCCGATATTATCTTTTACTTATAGAAATCATGTGATGCATATGACGCATGTAAAGTATTATTAAACAATATCTAATTGTTGTATGTTTCAACATATAAGGCCCGGTGTAGACAAGCGACTTTTTGACATTATTTTCTCGTTGTATCGTATGTCTTCTTTCGCTTCCCCATTTAAAAACAACAAAAACAGATGTATGACGCAACAAGAACGCGACGTCGAAGAGTCGTTCGTCTACATCGCCCTTAAGAAACTTAGAATATTATCAATATTATATGTACATATTACAACAACTAACTAAAGATAATAAATTATACTAGATACGTGATATAATACAATACCAAATTAGTGAACTTGTTGAATATACTTCTTCACCGATTTAGATGCTCTTGAAATTTGTTGTCAAGATCATCACTCCGAACAAGTATTTCCTATACATATGTATAAGGGGTAGTTAGTCATAATTTTTGAATTATACACAAAACTATGTTTGGTAGCGCATACAATGAACTTTGTAAAAAATAGATTTTGACAAATTTACTGATGGAACACACGTCGTACTTATTTGTGGGAAATCCAATATATTTTTCCTTCCTTATAACATCACTGGATTTAGATTCACTCACGTATACCGCCCTACACGGTCCGCTTACGCTGGCTACCAGCTGTCACCACTTAAATATTCTAACCCTACTTACTCCTTTCCATTTGGAATTCAGTGACTGGAATTTTTAGTATTTTTTCGCTGTTTATATGCCACTATAAAGATATTAAAAAAAGTTCTTGTTAAAATTCATGAAAAGATAACACATCGACAGCTTCACGCGACATGATACCTGACATGCTTTTCCGTATAACCCGGTAACTAAGATCAGGCACCCCTTATACGTATAGAAAAAAGTAGTTCATAATAACGATCTTGACAACTTATTTCAAGGATATCGAAGTCGATGAGGAGGTAGTTATTCGACAGGTTATCATTAAATGTCATTTAATATATGAAATGTAATGAATAACCAACCTACAACATCCAAGTAACCGGTTTGACTCTTCATCGGATCGGTGTTTATTTGACACATGTAGGCACCTCGATCGGATTCGCTCACGTCGCGTATGTGTAAATGCCATGTTTTGCGCTCAGTATGCGTTACTCCAATCCTATGATTCTTTGTAATCACGTGATTAGCTATTGTTAAAATAGTTTGTGTATCCACTCGTAACCATGCTACCTGAAAAAAGAATAAGAAATAAAGATATATAGCTTACTTGAACAATCTAAATATACAGCAACTTTATTTAATAATTTATTTACATGTACAATATTAAATTTGCTTGAATTTTCATTAACTTGAATTGTTAATTTCATATTATTCATAACGTTGCAGTTACAAATGTATTTTTCATTCTTATTGTATGCAAATGTGTTAATACAACAACAAGGAGGTCAATTATAAATATCTTTGATATGAAAGCTGGATATAGCCAGTTTTGAGAATGTATTAATTAAAATTCTTTTACCGCAGTCAACTGTTTCAATTTGAAGTTTGTCTAACATTTGTACGTCGTTTTATGTAATAGGACTTAATGTTTTCACAGTCAATAGAGATAGACACGTGATAAAGCCATAATACAGTGTAGGAGTAATTTATGGAAACAGGGTCCGTTCTTCCTTTGATCTAATCCTTTCGTTGATATTACTAGGCTGAAAGCATTCCTACCTTGTCAAACTGTCAGTTACTGAAGTGATTAAGATCGTTGAGGTCCTAGAAGGACTATTTTGATTTTGAGATATTCAGTAACTCACTACTAACACAACTAACTCAACATCAAATTGCGAGAGATGAATAAGGATTAATATCATTATTAAAAAATACATATGTTATGTTATTTCTCTTATGGAATAATTAATAACTAAAAATAATTTTGGTGTTACTACTGTTAAGAAAATACTAAAATACTATGTTACTATAACATTAATAATGATGATATACTTTTAGGAAGTAAAGTATGTTATTTACTGTATGAAATCTCTTTGGTACTAATTCGGATATTTAAATCTTTACTTTTCACATTCGATATTTGTATATTTATTATAATAAAATTATATATTTACTAAATATAATAATCTTATCTTTCTCTTGGTCTTCGAAAATAAAGCAACGTGATAAATATAAACATTAAGTTATTAAAAAATACTATCCAGTAAAGACAAACGATGTTTGACATTACGTAAAATAAAATAACAGAACAATCTTAATGTAATCGTGTATCGACAATAGTGCTAACAAGAGAACTGACAAATAGCAATAAAAAACAAAGCCGAAAACGCAATTCTTTTATTCTTGATTTGCGTCATATTTCGGCATCAAAAATCACCCCTTAAATTATTTTAAAACAGTAACTGAACACCCTGTATAACATACTGTACACTATACAGGCTATTATGACCTGACGTATCTGTCACAGATGAAATCCGACTAAACAAAGCGATAAGATAGCGAAATTCCAAGCGCCTTAGCATGAGTGACCATCGGGATAACATCCGGTCACTCTATCCGTTCTGAGAAATATATGATCGAAGCCTTTTCCCACTCCCACGAATAAAGGAATTTAAATACTCCCCCTAAAATCATCCAATTCAGTCTTGAACAGTCGCGCCTAGAGCTCGGAAGTGTATTATAAACCAGAAAAAAAAGTTTCTTTTCTTTCTTAAATTTCTTTTTATTTTACGTGACATATTCGTCGATGATCGACGAATTATTATTATCCAAGGCTTCGATTTATTTTATTAGATATTTAAAATTACGGTCATGGAAATGATTAAATAAAGTTTTAGACGATGCATTAAAAAATTGAAATTTATAACATTATGGAAGCAAATATTAAATTAAATAGATATTTATACAATATTATGTTTTATTATTATATTTTAATAATTTAATATCGTTTATATAATTTGAATAAAAATTCCTAGAAGGAAAACTAGAAAATATCATGTACACCTATAATCAAGAAATATTTTATATTTAATAACTTAGTTCAATTAACGAAAATAATAAATTAATAATTATAGGACACGTATTTACCTTAGTATAAGTCAATATTAACGGAACATAAGAAAATTAAATGAGTGCAACAATTTTACAAATAATCGGATAGATGCACAGATACTTTTACATACATATTTAATACTTTCAATTAAAATATAACATGGCTATTAATTATAGTATTTTGAAACATCATTTAGCCAATCTGTTTGAACAATGAGTACCATAATGTATAGCGTCAATAGGATACAGCGCCAACCAATCCTGATTTATAGTCCGCCGCGCGCCGTTACCGTTCAGGCAGGATAATTAGAACGTGGCTGTAAGAATTCAGCCAACAAAATTTTTCCTCTTCAAGTCGAGAGCAAATTCTCGTGTTTTTCAGAAAATTCCTTCCTTAATCATTCCTCCATCTAGTCCATTTCTTCTTCTATTTCTCCCTTTTCCTTCTTACTTATCCTAGTATTTGTTTCTTCGTTTTTCATTTCTCTCAGTTCCTATCCAATTAATATGCCACGATTTATGTACTATGGAATTTATTTTACGCTTGAATATCAACTTAAGATTTAGTAGCTTCTAATTAATGAATATAAGATACTAACATATTCACTAGTTTGACAATTTTGTTATTAGTAGTAGCTTTTAAAATAATTGAAGAACTGATTCGATTAGCATTATTAATTAGTAAAACGTTCAATAATAATTGGAGAATGTGGTGCACTATTTATGCATATAGCACAATGTTACATGAACGATAGTGACGGTCATATACTTACGGACAGTTGCAAATTCTAATTTTGTTTACGAGATTGCAAAATTAGATAGGAGCAAACGTAAGTTTCTTGCATGGGGAGTAAGTTTAAACATTACTTTATATGGTAGCCAAACAAAGCTTACCTTTCAATATTAATACATTTTATTACGATTTTTAATATCAGCTGCAATATTATAAGCGAGCGTGCTTTTCACGTTTTACATATTTATTGGTTTTTAATTTATAATGCATTAATATCTAGTTTGTATAGCGTTTTGTTTTATAGTCTCGCCATATTTTGGTGGCATAAATTGTATTAATTTAATGCATCTCTTTCCTGGTATAGACTTTCGACCATTTTCGATAACAGTAGATACAATTCTTCTAAATTCATTGGCTTTATTCCTTCACGAATTTTTTGACGTCGATCCATAACGTTTCCATCGCTTTATTTAATACTTTGTTCGCTTAAAAATTGCTTAATACCCGAGCCATGCGCTTCGAATCAATATCGACTTGGTAGTTCCGGTCGTTTGGCATTCGATCACGGGCAGGTGGGAGTAGCACATCTTTAATTATTTCTATGTACCTACGTAAAACAGTCCCGCTATGCGATGTATGGTATCGATTCCATTAATAGTCATTGCACTCCAGACGAAGACTGAATCTCTTCACCATCTTCGATTGTGAATTTGTTACAATCTTTATCTCTCTAGTAATGTCTTATATATTTTTCTATCAAAATTAAATTGAACATTGTCTCATCCGTGAAAGTGATTTTAGACCACTGTTGTAGATTCTAATTCTAATGTTTTTTAACAAACGCAATTCTTTCCCGTCTAATTACTCTGTATGAATGAGCAAAACCCTCGTTAGCAATAAACATAAACGGCTTGTTTGTTCCAGGAAGTGATGGATTTCTTAAAACATATATTCAGTATTGTACGGACGCGTTTATGTCCGGTAGTGGACACAGACGTTGTGTGCTGATATAGTTATTGTTATCAGCCACGGTATATCAGTGATTGGGTAAGAAGAATCGAAGTTTACACTTTTTTGAACGCAATAGTACTAGGGAACTTGTACTTTAATAAAAAAGTACAAGTGTGCAATGGAGTATAGCATAATGTATGTATTTTGTTGTTTGTATTATGATGTTTCTGCTAATCGATTATTAGAATATATACTGATTGAATATTGAAATATGTCTATACTGATTAATGGCTCGAATATGTATACCGATGGAAAACTAGAATATGTATATTCCGCCTGGATTGTTCGAGCTTTCAAGTTTGTTCGGGACACACGTTGATTGGTTATTGTTAAAAATTAATTTTCCAATCAACGGCGTTCTGAATGTCACGACAAATATCACGTTTTCTGGCAGCTTCTATATCAACTTACAGTGGAACATATAATTTGATTCTACAATTTCAAATTACACAACGCTGAAATATTTTTTAAAATAATGAAGCACAGTGATCCAGCGATTTCGGGTTTTATTACCACTATCATTTAACTGCCGTCATGACATGTATAACATTCATTAACACACGGTAACGAATAACCGGTACCAAATCCCAGCGATATTGCATCGCTAGTCTACAGAATCATACGGTATCAAACTGTGAGATCGCGTCGAGTTTCACTCGTTTTCGTTATTCCGATGTGATTATTTTCCATTACTTATGTTAGAAATCTCTGGAATTTGACTAATGCACGAATTACTCCATCGAGAGACACAAATTTTTAAATTTACCGTATAATACGGTACGTATTATATTTTTAAGTATGTGTCCATTTAAATCGTTACGTAAAGATGAAATTCTTATAAATTTGTTAATATTGGCAGCACTTACATACTTAAAATTCATAACATACCTATTCATTCATAACAAATTCATAACATATTTTGCATACAAGAAACTTGCGTTTAACAACATCTGATTTTGTAATTTCATAAATAGAATTTAAATGTCCCAAAATAGTATATTACATCGAAAACAAAACAAAACAAAACAAAACAAAACAAAACAAAACAAAACAAAACAAAACAAAACAAAACAAGACAAGACAAGACAAGACAAGACAAGACAAGACAAAAATATTACTTGTAGTATAATATTTGAAGATTGACTTTGCGAGACGAAGATTCTTGAATTCTTGTTATTGATACGAAATTACTTATTTGAATCATATGCAGCATTAACATTTTTTGTCCTTCTTTGCAGTTTTTCTAGTAATATTTTTTCGTTATTAGAACACTTTCTCATAATGTTCTCATAAATCCTATCAAAGAGGGGGTCTCAACAAATGTGATACAATAAGGATCCTACGTGAAAAACAAAACAAAGGTATAAACTAATGTTCTTTCATATTTAGTTCAATTTTCTTGAAAACGTAGCGTCAGATGAAAAAAGGTTTATTCCATATTTTCGACTTGGTTTTCTAATAATTTTATAATTGCGCTAGAAATTTTGTATAAAAATTTTGATTAGCGAATGCATATATGTATAGTATATGTATTATATATATAAAGTGCTACATTATATAGCATATATGTATTACATGGATGGATCGAAAATATTTTTTCATTATATCTCCCCACTGCTACTGAAGTGCACAGTGTACATCTTTTACCCTATTGCGACAGCTGCTGAAAGCGACGTAGTATTCGAATAGTAACAATGGTAATGCATTCGTTGTATTTAATCAAGCGTCAAACAATCGTTCACGTTAACTGAGCGTCACACCCAGCGAATCATCCACGTTCTGTGTGACCACGAGCCCGGATAAAATGGTTGCCGTTTGAGAGGCATTATTTCTCCCTAGCGACTAGTCCCTTGTCTCTCTCGATGTCCATCACAATACCTTCGCACAGACATTCCTTCATAGTAGTCCTATCACTTACAACTATTACATTACATAGTCTTAAGATGTAACGAAATTCATCTTTATTTGTAAATGCTTTCCTTTCATTTATGAATCATAAATTTTGTGAATGAAAGTATGATTATTTCAATTTTTAGAAATAGATTTACGGACCTTATAGCTATATCAAAATTTTTAATTGTATTCATAATTTCTATATTTATTTTGAATCAGTATTAAAATAATTATATATATTTTACATTCCCAATATTTCCAATATCAAGTCAAGTATTGATTTCGAGGATAAAAATGGTACATTAAAATACCAAATTTTAGTAAATTTCTTTGTTATATATTCTTCATTCAAATTTTAAATGGAGTATTGTGTCTGTCCAATGATTGCTTATCAGAAAAAGTATACTATTAAACTAATACAAGCATTTCAGAAAACGATATTTTAATTTCACGTAAACGTATGACGTTTGGTCATACGTGGTGCTATTGTTATTTGATTAAATTTTAATTACTCAATTATTCGATAAAATTAAATGTTAGAAATGCTACGTGTCTTACATGTATACAGTTATATACATACGTTTATATGTACATATTGTATTGAAATATCATTTTATCGCTATACGAACATTATTATAAGTTATATTATAGTCACTCAATATTTAATTGAGTATAAAGCAAATAACCTGCAAATTTTAATAATCTCATAATAGTTTCGGCAGTTCGTAGTCTTGTGATGATGTAGCTACGTATTATGTGTTACAAATTTTCCAAAGTACAAAACAGTGATTTGTGTATTGCTCAAAATGTATTTTTTTACAAATAAATTAATTAATGCAGTAAACTAATTTACAATTGCGCATATAGTACTCGGAAATATGTGGCAGAAACGCAGGCAAGAAGTGCTGCTGAGCTTATATTATAGGTAGTATAAAGCCTTCAAAATACAGAGGTTTAGCCAACAGGATGTATGTATTACGTCACGTTTTGTAAATTCTGGTCGCGACTAATTAAAGTGTCCATTCACTTTAAAGTCATTTCAACTGCACCGGTGGGCCATTTTTTATTTAAACATTTTGCACGTTGGTTAGCATGTATGGTTCCTTTCACCGAAGTGTAAAAAACGCGTGAAACGTGATAAAAGTTCAATTTCTATCGAATTTTCAATAGAAACATCATTGGAATTTAGTTACTACACGATTCGTTGCAATTACACGTTCATTTACCCCATGCGTTTCATAGTGTAAGATTTTCCAGAGATTACACGATTCCTATTATGTGATTCCTGCTTCGTCTGCTTATTCTCTTTTGTAACCGGAGACAAAGGACCTTAATACCTTAAGCTTCGTTTCCCATTTTCTTGCACATGAGTGATTACCTGCAACTTTTTCAGTGAGTTCTCCAAAGAAGATCGTAACTTAAATCTACCAGCAGCAATGAGAATACGAGTATATTGCTAGTATGCATTATTCTCTCATGCGCTTAACTGCTTTTGATTGTCATGCCTATCAGATCACGAAGCAGATCACTATGCATTAGTATTTCAATGCAAGTATAACCTTTGCAAAATAATATGCATATTACAATATCATATCAGCATAATACTCTTTCCTACTTTTACATTGACAATCCAAACAACATTTCACTCTTGAACCTTTTTCCGGTTGAACCAGTTTATCTACATAATAAAAAGTGGTGTTTACTTACGGAGGATTAATGTGCTCTATCTGTATTTTTGTTATCTACAAATCTTATTTATCCGAAATTCATGATATCAAATTATATGTATAATATGAACTGTTTTATTGAAGATTTAAAAAACAATGTAACAACTGTTACGCCACGAGGCTTACTATAGGCCGTATTTTTAATCGTCGCTCGTGGTTCTACAGTGTCGCACAGATCGTCGCAGTGTCAAACAGATCGTCTTATCTGGCCGACAGAAAATATACAATATATCGACGAGCGCATAGTTGTCATCAAGCAGCGAGTTCTAGAAACGTCGATTTCGGTTCGTTATTTCATACACATAAAAAAGGTGGCATACGTGATCATAGACGCGAACGGTGGCGTGATCCGAGCGTAGTAGGGGTCGTCTCCCAGAGAAGACAACGAAAAGGATCGAAGGGCAATTAGTCCCTTCTGAAGAGTCAAACGTTATACATCGAGAGGTCTGACGATTAAAATTAAAGTAGCTTAGTCTAACGAATTCATTGAGAGATATCGTAAAGTCGGGTCGAATTTCTGTAACATTAACTGTATTCATCGCTAACGTTTTTATTATTACATTCATTATTGTTAAATATACAAGCTATATTAACCTGTTAATTCAGTGTTAAACTCATTTGAATCACCTGTGTTATCTTAATCGAAACAGGGGAACGACTATTTCGTGGCGTTGATTAGCAGAATCGTAGCGAGAATTTACGCCTCTCGCTGACGTACTTTCCTCGCGACCGCGTCTCTCCGCGAACGGTCGTAACAACAACATTGTTCCAAATTATATTTTCTATAAATGATTTCCTTATATAAGTACCTTCTTTTGAATGTACATACAAATACATTGGCTACATATGATTTATAATGAATCAAAATCATTCTGCTTATTTACTTGAATTTGGAAATTTAGTTTGATATTTAAAAGTGAATATCTATTTTCAACATCATATTGGCTCATTTTTATATACGTCACCTTCCACGATTTTTTGATTTTGTATTCAACATGCTTTAATTAAATGAAATTTGAAATTCATACCTTCAAATGTTCAAATTTTATCCCTACATTCGTATAAAAAACGTCTTTAAAACGCAAGAAGATAATATAAAACTAAATATACTTATGAGGTTTATTATTCTGCTTTATGATGTTTTTTTACTAACTAGAAAATTTCATTATTTTTTGGAATTATAGGTATTAGAATTTTCATAAAACTATCTTGGCCTATTTTTATTTGCTTCCTACAAGCTATTTCGGATTATGTCTGAAAAATAACCAAGTAAAACCATCGGTATATCTGCTGTCTCCAGTCCGATTTAGCAGAAAACATTTTTCTAACCGAGTCCCCTTCTCACGACCCCTTTTACGAAACTCGCTTTCACGTTTTATATCAAAAGAGTAAGTAATTTTTTGCCACATAACCGTCTCGTGCCTTTTATTTTACCACATTTCCTCTTTTCTATATAAATAGGTATATTCTGAAACTCTTTTAAACGAATTTACTTACACATTGAATATATAGCCAGAGTGAATCTGTGCTGCTTTTTAACGCTAATTTTCTCATTTAAGTTGCTAACCGATAATATCTAACAATAAGAGAGAACAGGATGAAAGAAAGAAATGCGTAGAACTGTTGATATTGTACATTTTTCTTCCTAATTTTTCATTTTCAAAGTTTATACCGCTTAATTGAACCAACCACAATAAATAGATGCGTTACCGTAAGCGATAATGAATTGTCAGGGTGTAAAGGTGCATCACTGTTCCGTGCCAAGCAATAGGAAGAAAAAATTACCGCGGGTCAAAAGTGGAAGGTTTCGCCTCATAATGCGAAGGGAGAAAGAATTGTGTTTTGTCATGTCGACGATTAATAAACGGGGCAAAGTTCCTTTCACTGAATCTCCTTTTCCATTAATATTTTCAATTCGTTCAAATAGAAACACCCAGGATCAATATATAACATGTCATAGGAATTATAAAATAAATGATCTTCGTGTTATAATTAAATAATAATAATTAATCAAGCCTAAATTTAATTACATTATACTTTGATAGTTATCTCTTTTATTATATGAAACGCATTATATGAAACGATGATACGTTTCTAGAACTCTTCGTGTAATGATAATAGCAAATTCATTTATTAAACGCTCTTTATTCCTGCTAAATAACGAAATAAAATTGTTAAGTAGAAACAAAATTTTAATTTATGATCGGAGTTTGTACTTTTATATTCAGTTTGTATAGTTCGAAAGGGAACTTTTGTTACATGATATTTCTATAACATAAATTTTGTATCGACGTAATTACAGTAATGTTAAATATTGATATCATGTGAGGTAGCTTAGACGGCTTTGACCTTGATATATGTTGTCAAAGACAATTTCTTGAGTATTTTATTAATATTTACTAATACTTAACATTACTGCAATTAGGTAGATACAAATTTTACTTATATTATACAAATACTATATAATAAAAGTTCCCCTTTTGAGCTATAAAAATTGAATATAAGATTATAAACTCCAAACTTAAATTAAAATGTGATTTCCTAAAGTTAATATTTACCCAGGAATGCAATGCGGTATATTTATGAATGAAAATTTGTGACATATCTTTTTAATACAAATATATCTAATTTGAAATTTTTTAATTTGAGGTATCTGACCATTTTTTAAAGATTAAAATTTTATATATAACTTAATCATTTTTTGATGTTACGGAAACATGATAGGTCTGTTTCTACATGTATGTGCATACATATATTTATATAATAATACATATATGCGTTTACAAGCAGTGTATAGTGCATAGACTTCCACTTTTAACGGACAAACTTTTAGAGCATGTAGAAATACCCAGCGCGAAAAATAATGTTCATGTAAATATATGTATGTTACAATTAGTTACTTTACATTATATTACATTATATTACATTATATCAATTTGTTACAACATACTGACATTATTATAATCAAACAAGGAATATATTACCCATAGTGCAGAATATTATAGTTTACATTGCACTGAAAGAACTTATTATTTCATGTAAAATATTACCACAGCTATCAACATTAAAACTAAGGGAATTTCTAAAACTAAACTTCTCTTAAAACTAAGAAATTTCTCTTCGAATTTTTATAGCCACAAATTTAAATTCTGATTCTGAATTTGAATGAACTTCTAACTTTCTTTTTCTTGATAGAATTAAGAGCCAGGTAAAGGTACACGTGATGAAATGATTAATAAAATCCATAGAATTACATGTATTGCGAGTTTTGGAAAATATGTTTTATTGTACTTAATATGTATGTATATGAGAATGATTTTTATTTTATGATTAATATCAAATCGAACTCCTAGATTATATGATCTGTTTAAAAATTGATTTATAATTCGTAATAAAAGTATAAATGTAAAAAAATATAAGGAAAACGTTGACCTGAAAATAAAACGAAACTTCCAAAAACAAATTTTTATTACTTTCATAAGATTCACGTTTGCCTGGCACCATTCCAGGAAAATAATAACGTAACATTTTACTTCGAAGCGATCGACTACTAGATTTCTATCGGTATTTTTTGAAAGTTGTCGCAACTAGTATGGCAATAAACGTTGAAGCTTTTCACAAGAAGCCTGAATTTAAAATGTATGCAAGTGTGGGATAAGTTAATAATATATAGTAAGATATAATAAGATAATAATGAGGAATAATAAGTAAGATATCAGACATCGCAATAAAATTATAAGACACCTATCATTTTAATGAATATCATAATATAGTTATGTAGTATTATACAATTTCTGAAACATAATCATTACAGAATTATACAGATACAGTGACTTCTACTGCAGTCGCTATTTATACTTAAATGAAAAGAATCCACTTTCAAGAATCGGAAATTTTACAAATACACATCGTCAAATATCTTAGCCTTCATCTGGACAACAAATTAAATAAAATACAAGAAAAAGTCAAACAAATCAAGACTAGCAGGAAATCAATGAACTGGCTCGCAGCCAGAAGCTCTAAACTGAAAACACGCAGCAAACTACAAATCTATAAAACCATTACTAAACCCATCTGGATTCTGGACATATGGAATTCAAATCTAGGGCATGACTGCTAAATCTTGTATTAAGAAAATAGAAAATCTACAATCAGTTATCTTAAGAGATACACTAAATGTACCATGGTGCATAAGAAACGATGACATAAGAGCAGTATTGAAAATCTCTACTGCGAAAGATGAAATTAGAAGATATATATATAAAAAAAAAAACTACACCATTACAGAATAAAATCCACACGAACCAACTAGCTAAAAGTTGCAACTCAGGATTAGCCAGAAAGCTCAGAAGGAAACATCTTTTAGATTTATTAACATCTAACAAGTAATACACTACATACACGTTCATACATATTCGTTACAGAACTAAAATATTGCTCCAGAAATTATTGATAAAAGTATCGAAATCCGCACGTTACCTTACACTTAATACTTATAAGCATACAATTCGGAACATTTAATAAACGAGCCTAGAAAAAAATATAATTAAGGTTCTTCAGTATAAGTAAGCATATTTATTTATATTCTGCTTGTAACAAATCCATTAATTTTGAGTCATACAAATATTATTTAAAAATTTATTATTATTTATAACACAGGAAATATTTTTACAAAATAAATGAAAATAATTCGTGAGGGAACTAAATTTTATTTAATACCTTTAATTTAATACCTCTTTCATTTTTATGTTCTTTGATAAAAATTTATATGTATACAATTTTTTTACTGACATTTGTAGTAAGACTTTTACTTATCTTCACAGTCATTAAATTATCTACTATTTACATAAATTTCTCGTATCTTAAAATTTTTTTAGTAACATTCAGATCAGAAATTTCGATAAACTATAGTAACCCTCCTATATTTGTGATAATATACACTTTTCTAATGTGCATACTAACTGCATCGTGTTGATAAAAAAAGTATAATATTTTTCACAACATTTGATAAGCGTGCCTAGTTAACCATTTTACTTTACGTATCTTGTACCGCCTGCTCTATCTATATTTCTATTTATCTTTTTGCCTTTTTTATATTGTAAATTTTTATTTTCTCAGATCCAAAAAATATTTGTAAAATCCATTGGATCTGTTGAACTCGCAGCGTTTGTTATATGAAGGTTTTACTTTGCAGCATCATTTATTCCATCTTATTTTTTGTTTTGTAAAACCGAATATTTTTATAAATATCTAGCATAGTTGCAATTTTTCTATAGAAACCGTCGTTTTAGATAGTCTATTTTTTCATGATTGTTACATGCTTTTCACATTTGTGATTGAATTTAAAGATTGAATTTATGTCATTTTCAAAATGGCACACTATTCCTAAGAGATTGTACATTCCTCTTTATTTCTTACGTAATTACTGATGACAAAGTGACATCTGTTTAATGTATGTATATCACATTTCAAATGATTAATCACTTGTATTTCTTTCTTATATAATTTTTTCTGTGTACTTCGGGCATTTAACTATATCATATATTAAAACTAATAGTTTTCATTAAATATCAAACTCAGAATCATGGTCACTTCTTATAGTTAGAATTATTTGGTGCACTGATGAAAGAAAAAGAAAATGCTTAATGAAGTACAACTTTTCCTAATTTCCTTATATATTTTGTAATCTTCTTACACAATTTATAAAAGTAAAAAAGAAAAAAAGGAAAAATGCATAACTTTCTAATTTTTAACAACTCACACAAAGTAAAAAGGGATACATATTTCTCAGATATTCGATATAAAGAAAGGTTAGTAGAATTCAATTTATCGTAGTTCACTGCACCTGTTCGATGCATTTATGCAAATGCTACGCCGATTACGCGCCACCACGTTCAAAGTACCACAATGTACAATGCATTTCAAAATTGTTGCAATATAACATTAATGTCCGCTATAAATGGGAGCAAAACATCCAATAATTACATACTTATGTTTTATCTAATTACGATACAATAACGCAAATTAGATAAGTATATCGTTATTACAATTATAGTGACTAAATGATAAAGCTAAATCGAGTATTTTAAACGGAATAAGTTGCGGAAGTATAATATCTCTCGAATCATTAAATTCCTATACGATCATTTACATAGGATATCTTAATGTTTTTAGGTGCTCTTTTATAAGATTTATTTTATAAAGCTAAAATTATCAAAAAGTGTACAAATGGAAAATTCTATAAAAAGAAATATTAAACCAAGCATCTTGAAGTAACACTGTTGAAGTATAATATCGATCAGAAATTCGAGCGAAAGGATTGTAAGAAATAGGTTACTCGGTTGAAGTTTTGAAGTACAATCGTTCATTGTAAACTACGTATTAGAACAAAAGGAATCTCTTATCAATGACTGCTATGATACTGAAAACATCAGGAAGTCGGTAGCGAAGCGTAACGTCATTGCCATCTTGAACGTGGGCCAACG
Organism: Bombus vancouverensis nearcticus; assembly: GCF_051014615.1. Classification (NCBI taxonomy): domain Eukaryota; kingdom Metazoa; phylum Arthropoda; class Insecta; order Hymenoptera; family Apidae; genus Bombus; species Bombus vancouverensis. Next base: position 7,600,159 of record NC_134913.1, on the reverse strand, counting down.
GGTGCATTATGTTCTACTCAACTCACTGAAATATTACTATCTATTGTTCGTGTAACATGCAAAAATAACACGGTAACTAAGAACGCAATAGCAGTGGATTGAAACGAATGATTAAGTGAGGATCGATTTATTTAGACTGGAAATGTGACTATTAAATAACAGACATGCATTTCCAGTGAACGCACGGTACAAAAACAATTAGTAAAATGGATAAGCCGGGAACAACTTTGTCCATTATCGTAGATATACATACATATTACTTGTCACGTGTGTAGCGTGGTATCGCATTTCATTTTCACGATACTATTTAATTTACGAGATGCTCTTTCTGAAATTCAGTTTTTGGAACATTGATTTTCTTTTATTTTACGGAACGGTAACACATCATAGTCTTCTAAAATCGCCCTCATCGTGCTTTCAAACTGTTCGAAATCGGTATCCTTTTTTTAATAATATTGTCATCTATCATTATCTATCGATATTTAATATCGTTGCTCAGTTTCACTCGAAGAAATCGCAAGTTCTAAATTCTTCTTTTATTTCCCTTTGTTCATATCTTCCGTATTGCAAAAGAGTCACAGTAGAATTAAATTCAAGTAAGAGGATTACACTAGAATGTGTTAAAGTGGCATAAATGGGAGAGTATTGAAGCATATTCATATTTAGAAAACGATTTTTATAATCCTTAAAAACTACCAGATTAATTAATAAAAATAAACGCCACTGTGAAGGAGGAATTCGAAAGTTTTATAATAATTAAGTATTATTTGATATTTAGAGTCATATCGTTCCAATATAATTGATAAATAAATATCTGGATAATTGTGATTTCGTGTAATTAATTTCATTAATTTTATCGTATTTGCTTTTAATATTTGTCTGCGTGATACAATAATTTACGAAATGGGTCTAAATCCATTTCAGGCTCGTGTATGCATTCTGTGCTGTAACATTGGGCAGTCAAGTGTGGTGGACAACTAGTTCTGCTACCAATCTACTAATGGCGCAATGATACGTGCTAGTGTCTTTCCACAGAAAAACAAAAAACGAATGAAAATACTGAAACCAGTAATGTAGCAATGTAAGTACGGATATATCAACTAAACCTTTGTATGGAAGCAAAGTATGATAAGCTATGAATTAGAAATGAGAATCCATATAAATCATCGTTTCATTAACAATTGTTTCTTACAATATAGTATCTGACGTCGTTTAAATGGTATCATTGCTTTTCCTGCTACTGCACACATGACCGACTTTTAAACATGTGTTAATATGTATATGACGAAAAAAATAATTAGGAATAAATTGATTTAATTAATTAATAGTAAATCAATTTGATTCAAGTTCGAAACTTGTTCATAACCCCAGTATTGCTACCACTTACATCATTGTGTAATAGATAACAACTTTATTGACATACCTTGTACATTTATCTTAAAAGTTACATTTCAACTATATCTTTTTTACATTTATCAAATAATATTAACTATTGTATTAACTACACTATAATCGAATTTTAAATAAACGAGTATTTAACTAAACATAAAGCAGAATAAATTAAAATTTGAACAAATTAAATGCACCATAAATATTGCTTTCTTTTATCTTTAATTTTGAAATTATGGAAAAAAGTATGGTAAATAGAGAAATAAATGGGAACATATTTCAATACACAATATTCTCTATAGACACCCGAAATACCTACGTGAAATAGGTGTTAGAAGCGTGGGTGACAACGCGTGTAATGAGCAAAGTGCGGATTCTCTTCCAACACGAATCTGTTCTGTAAGCACGACTCTCGGCGCATTGCCAACATCCTAATTATTCTTGCTCCGTTAAGTCCGTTTAATGCATCGATTTGACAATTCTCGTTATTTTTCGACATATAATTTATGCATGTATTCTGCAATACATATTTCTTTATAAACGGGTATGTATCTGTACAATATTACATATTTTATACTGTATAACATAAATATAGAGAATATAACTAAATTAAATATAATAATAATGCAATATAAATATGCAATTCCATAAAACCTTTTTTTAAATTGTCACTATTTTATCATACAATACGTATTGAAACTCACTGTAACAAGCTGTAACAAGTTCCTCGTGCAAACTTAAATCCAAAATATGGAATAACAATTTTCGGTAAGTTTTCGAGAAAGTTAACTGTGAAGTTTCGCTAAATACGTATGCATTTGTCGAACTTCTTTATGGAATTGCATTAAAGAGTAACAACTAAAGTTTTAAGTAAACTAAACTAACGTAACTAAAGTAAAGAAATTATTTAAGTGATGGTGATAGTAGGATCACGTTCAAGTGGTTGCTGAAAATAATCAAATGTAGTAGAAACAAAGATTCGGGGCACATTGTTATTACGACACATTTTTTAAGTCTGGTATCATTAAAAACAATCGTATTAATTATCACTATTTGTATGCGACACATACATGGACATATTAAATCGTACCTATGTGAAATACGAGGTTGTAATTTAAACGATTAATTTTGTTTAATAATTTACTAATTCACTTCATTATCCTGACAGGAGTAATAGGTAATTATTTATAAGTGTGACCTTCTCACCGATTTCAATGTTCTTGAAATATATTATTAACTTTTATAATTATAAATAACTTTTTCCTATACATGTTATCGCCGCTCGGCTCTAGTTTCACAGATATTTTCAAAAAACTTTTCTGGAACTTACAATTAGATTTATAATTGATAGTACATATATGTAGCTCTACGCTAGCGTTACTGGCCGCCTCTTGGCGACCGGATATAAATTTAACGTAATCTATAACTCATTAATTTTTCTCCTTTATTGTACAGGTTAGGCTATATCATAGGAATGTGGTTGCCGTTAAGCGACCGCCTATGCTTGAATTTACGCTACAATGAATATTCGTAAGGTAAGTTTAAATGGGATGTCCAACTAAATATTAAACTTTCATGAATAATCGCTATTAGTTTTAGTTTTATATGCATAATTAGTATTAGTATCTTAAGCTTTCCGTGGCATAAAAATTCGCTCTTCTTCAGTATTTCTTTTAATATTTAGACAATAAATAACTCAAAAGACGTTTTTTACTGTTACCTATATAGCTTAGTGTAATATAATGTAATACATTTTTGTTAACCCTCGTACATTTTATGAAAATGTAGAGTTTAGAAATTAAAATTGTAGAGCGTACAGATTTTTTTATGATCGATTGTATATGTATGGATATTTATTTTCATTTTGTTGTAAGAAAGAATCTTTTTGAACATCGTTAAGATATATATTTTGATGATAAAAGATTGCTGCAGTTGTAGTACGGTTTCAGGAGTAAAGTATTATTGTAAGCACGCTACGGGACAATGCACCCTGTTAGGAAATTTATACTTCGTACACAGTTTCGTTAATCGAAAGACAGGAGCTCGTATATGGACGAGATGGAAGTTAACGAGCGACCATAGGACACGCGATTTGCTCACGCTCGTTATTCGTTCACTCGTGCGTCACGCTGGTCTACGCGTATAATTTCCTTTTGACTTTGATGAAACATAAATGTTCGTTTCCCACTGCTTTGATATTCCAAGATTCGTACGAAATAGACTATTCATTATAGGCAATATGGAATCTCCTATTGTGCTTCTACACAACTCAGATCTATATCTTTTAATTTGAAAAAATTTGACAAACGTAGGATTTTTATTTTATAGTTGATTTGATATTTACAGTTTAAATGTCTAAATATGCGAGAGACTGAATAAACACTTAATATCTTCATTGATCGAAATACAATGATTTAAAAATCATTTAGAGAAATAATAGATTATCACTATATTTTTGGAAAAAATATATTTTTTCTATCTAAAAATCGCTATAATTGTCAAAATTTTACTATTGATGTCAAAAGTTGTTTTTACGTAAAAGAGCTGTTAAGAAATACAAAAGAATAGTTCACTCAGGCTTATTAAATCGCACATTTACTTGGACTTATAAAAGCATGAAATATAGGTAAATTTGTGAAGTATTCTTTCGGTAATTATTCGGAATAGGAACGACGTCACCGATTTCTATGACGTTGAAATATGTTATCAAGGTACATACCGCCGCTTGGCCCTAGTTTTCAAGATATTCACAAGAAATTTCAATTAAATTCTGATTGCGATCCACTTCATTCTGCAGTAGGCGACAACGATTTTATCTAGTCCAACCTAAACTTAACCCATTGATGAGAGATAACTATTTTACATATTGTATGAATAAGGAAGAAGAATGAATGGGTTATAAGTTAGGTCAGAGTAATATCCGGCTATTAGGCGGTCGGCAACGCTTGCATGAAATAATTTTCGATGAATCGGTTAATATATGGAATGTTGCACTTTACTCTGATCTCCTATGGCTAGAAAGAATTGCTAGAAAATGCTGGAAAGTTGTTTACAGAGCAAAAATTTATAAAATAAACTGTTGAGCAATCCATATAATATTAAGTATAGTATTAAACACAAATTAGTTTATAACTTAAAAGATAAAGTCAAACGGCGGTTATATATATATATATTGGAAAAAGCTATTTAGAATGTTGATCTCGATAACATATTTCAAGACCATTAAAATTGGCGTGGTATTAATCCCAATAATTACCATTCTTTTAATCTGAATATTTGGTATATGTTTTTTAACTTCTATATCTGTATTTATCCGTAAATGAAGAAAATTTTCTTTGGAAGCAATTTTGAAGCTGTTTTAACTGCAAATTTTGAAATAATCTTTACTACACGTATAAATGTCTATGAAACAACTTTATTCGCATGGCGATACTTTATTCGCATTTAAAATTAATGGTATTAACACGTTCTATAGAAAGTGTCTCAAAAGTATATTTATCAAAAATATTTTTAATGAGTTAGTGAATAAAAAAAAATTTAAAATTAGTCTCTTTTTTAAGTTAATCTTATCATATCCCTATTTTCAGTATTATTCATGATTTGCTCACGAAATTCAAATGAATGTTCACTGTTCATATCATCCGAAAGATCGAAATTGTAATTTAGTACGCTTACTCGAATATAAAGATAATTCGATTAATATAACGTTGACAATAATTTCTATATAACCGAGAGTACTATGAGGATTCTATGAGATTCTACCTGTAATTTGAGATTCTAGGTGTATGAAACTAATTCTCCCGAAGATCAGACGTAATTTCCTACATTTAATATGCTATTACAATTGAAATAACTATCCGAACGTAATAAGATATAAATCAAATTCGCGATAATTGACAATTATCTTCTATTCTTGAACGAACACGACTATACCGAGGAATCTTGAATTCTAATAAAATCTCATTACTATTACATGATACAATTCATTACTGACGATTTCTCAAGAACTGTTCGTAAACGAAATATTTTACTTGTAAACTAAGCGGTAAAAAATAATAGCCTTTACTGAAATTAGTCGGAATTTACTCTAATTGGCAAGAAAACTCGGTTCATTATAATAAACAGCACAACGGCATAAAATATAGCATACACAATTAAAAGTACAGAAATCCGTACTTTGCTTTATTAGTTTCTCTGAAACTTTTCGCAGTAAACGATTTTTCTCAATTTACAACTCATCGTACCTACTTATTTCAACTACATATCTCGTCTATTTAATTAACCATTTACATAACAATCAATAATGATGAATATATACCCACATTATATGTATGTGTGGAAATAATATCATATGTTACGTTAACCTAATTAGTCTTTTTTTATGAAGAGTTAACATCGCATCGACCGCCGGATCAATAATCTTGTTACACATATACATTATCCATATTTCCATATGCACATTTACGTAGAATCTAAAATTACGTCTTTTTTACAATAAGATAGAAGTAGTTTTATGTCAAACTTAAAGAAATGAATCATGTTATAATCCACATATACAGAATCACGAAATAAATTGCTAATATATACATATACAACATCCTCGATATTTATAAAGTTATTTTAAATTATTGCAAATCCTCTACATCGTTTACCAGAAAAAATGTAATAAAGCATCAATACATATCTACAATTTATGCATGCATTCAAAAGCTCAGACAGCTCCACATTTTCAGAAAAATTACATGAAGTAATTTAAAGGTTTATTTTACTGTTGAGTATCATATGATAGATATTTGTACGAAGGATATGATATTATAACTTCTAATCAGTGTAAAAAATAGCTCGCTTTAAAATTACCATATAAATTAAGTTATAAAATATTCACTAATTAACACAATTGAAATTTCTATTTTAATTTTTAAAGAAGTTTTAAAACTTCATTTTATACAGATATATACACATATCTCCATGTTTTAAAGATAAGTTTATTCCAAGTTATTATTCGTTAAAATCCCAACTTTACCAGTGTAACACCTATATGTCTTGCTATTATTATATAAGGCAATCGTATAAGCATAAACATATGATATGATATAATATATGGGATAAATACATGTATATGATTATAAATATAAAAGTAGATTTTTTAAGCGATATGAGACTAATATTGTTCCTTTAAATTGACATTAAAGATTATCTTCTAAGAAGATGGGATTATTCAGAAATGCACAACAATTATATTATTTCAATTAAACGAAATTTGAGGTAATTTTTAAATAATATTTGCCTAAAGAAATCAATAATTGCTGACTGTATAATCATGCAGTTTTAATACACTTAAATCACTTCAATCATACACTTTAAACGTATACTTTTAATCAAAAGTGGTGATATTTTCACTCTTTCGATCCTTCTGCCTCATCTTCTGTCTGAGAAATTATTTGTCTTTAAGTGAAATTAATTCAAGCGGCTAAACTTAATCTCAAATTAGTCAACAGAAGATGATTTTTAATATTTTTGAGCATAACGATAACGACTAACACCATCACGAATAAGATTTTAAATGGAATATATCGTGTCTACTAATCTTCAAACGACTAAGGTACCATATGAAATGTAGCCGGATTTCTGGCATTTTAAATGTCATTACACCCGTTATCTTGTGAACTTTTTTCTACGCCTCGGAGTAACAAATGGTCGATGTATAACTCATAGCCGATTCTGCTATACTTTCTTATTTGGTCAGCATGTAATAGGTCTGCTTGGATGATAAGTCGCCAAACGAACCGTTGCGTTGGATAAAAACTGTTCCTATTTCCACAGCAGAGGGTGGCAGGGATAACTTCCGGTCTAACTCCCGACCGCGGTAGAAAGGAGATATATATTTCTTCGTGGGGTAGATGGATAGATCAACCGACTATCAGATAATTAAATTCCTTGTGCACTAGCACATTCTGAATATTTAATCCATCTGCGTCTGATTTTTTTAATAGGTCACCGAGAAAAATGCATTGCTTGATTAAAATACCGGCAAAATTGGTAAATTATAATTAATGCCTCTCTCTGCCTCTCTTTTTCTCTCTCCTTTGATATTTTATATTTACAAAATATTTTCCATACTTGTTAATATTTAATTTCCATAATAATTGAAGTAACATTATATAATGTAATAAATATCATTATTATTATGAACTGCCATCAATAAACATATTCATATTACAGTTAAAACGTCTTTTTTGTGTCGGTTCCCTAATTTTAGCCCCTAAGGGCTAGAAAAGATTATTTTATATATAAAAAATTAATTTTTACTCACATGTATAATTGGATAGAAATCTTGCTAAATCCAAAGCTACAAACCTTTGAAAAATAATTGATGTATTTACGAAGTTTCGTAACAAATCAATGGCATAATATTACAGCACCTAATATCATTGAAATGTTCAAGGAAAATGTCAGAGATATACATACATATATTTAATAACAAAATCAAATAAAAAGGGAGACACTGGTAATATAAAATTGATTGCCAACATTGAACTTTTTAATTTTTTATAAAAATTTTAATTTCTTTTTAATCTTTTTAATTTCAAAGCGGAATCCAAACATAATAACATCATAACAAGAAATGTATTTACTCTCATACAAAATATATTATTGAAAAATATCTACTGAAAGATATTTCAGATATTTTTCAATAATATGTAATTCTCACTTTAATTCTGTGCTTTTTTTGAGAAATAATTATTTTATTAAATTGTAAATATTAATTCCTTCTGTACTTATAGTATATCGTTGTTTTATGTATTATATATTTAAATAGATAAGTAAAACTAATATGTTTCTTCTACGGTTATATGTGTAGTAGACATTTTTATCATTTCAATACGTATTACAATCCCATTTCTTAATCTTACCGCTGCAACGAAACGAATTACATTCTCATTGGAATTATTTATTTCCCTTTGAAAGAAATTAAATTCCGACAAGTGAATTTCACTTGAAAAGCCTTAATGAATCTACTAATGAGTTACGAGTTACATGAAAATAGGAAACTCTGTATGTGTGTGTGTGTTATTTAAAGTAATTACAATGCGTCAATTGCAGTACTGTTCACAAATAGAAGTTAATAAGTAAATGCAAGAATATAAAAATAACTTTTACATGTAAGAAATTTATAATAGTCAACAATAAAATACGCATTTGCTTTCAGGTTGTTTTTGAATCCTGAAGTCTGCAGTATTCGCTGTTTAGTTATATTATTCTATCTTTATACATACATACATATTACTATAACCAAATTTTTATTTCTGTCTTTGAAGCAATAAAATATAAAATTGCAATAAACATAACAGATTTTAGTACATCTCATAAAAATTTGAAACAATAATGTGATTGTACTCCATTGTCGTTAATGGGTAATTATTTACAAAGTGGAAGCCAATTTCAATAATCTTGAAATATGTTGTCAAGGTCAACATTCTGAACAATTTTTCCCTATACATGTTACCATACCTCGGCTTTTGTTTCCCAAATATTCGCACAAGTTTCTGTCGCGACGACAGTATAATTTTGATAATCGAATAGTCACTTTTTACAATATCATGGCTGAAGTGCTTCCAGTTTCGAATAACGATAATATAATTTAGTGCTTAATATAAATTGTATCTGTCTTATTGTCTAATGTATTAAGTTATTTCACAGTGGTGTTATCGACTGGCTCACATATCTGACCCATTGATTGCCCTTTCTTATGTGAGTTGAAAATGATTATCGAAAATGAGTTAGATCCAGTTATATAAAGGTACGGACGTCAAGTAATCGATACCGTACTTGATACCAGTAAAACTGTGTAGCATCGTGAGATTAAGTGTTTATTTCTATTGAGATAAGAGATGTAGAGATTAATTCGTTCTTCACCGCGCTATCTCGGAATATCTAAATCCGTGCACGCAATTACTAAGGGAATCTCATTAATTATTCACGAGCAAATATCCGTGACGTGAAAGCAATCACCAATTGTTCCTATCGTTTAACGTGAACCTAGTAGCCCGTAGAGGAAATCGAAGGTAAATATTAGATACCATTGATCACCTCTATCCGCGGTATAATTATTTAGCTGTGTTTTGTGGTCAACCGTGCATTGTCTACTTCCCACATTTCAAAGGAACATTTGTTAGCTGAATAGTCAGTGGCCCAAAAATCATAGAATTCTGCGTCACTGTATTTTAAATTACTTGTTTTATATATTTTCATATATGACTTTGTAATAAAGCTTTAAATGGCCTACATACAGCGACTTTCGAATCCTTTTCATCACATTGTACTAATAAACTAATTACGATTGACACTTCCGTATATTTAACGGGGAAATTTGTTGAAAAGTTTTAAGATTTATCTTAACAGCCTGCACTTTTGGCTGTAATTATTAATATACTTTTGGCACAGTTAAATTCGAACAAAGTCATAAGTGAAACGGGTGCAATTGGACGAAGACCGTCCACAGTGGGAAAGATAACAAGTCGGACAGCGGCCAAAACTTGGGTAACAGACTTTTGATTTCGATCTTTATGTTTCGTGCCAGAAACAATTATTTTTAACGATTAAGATCCGGTCAATAAGAAAGAGTTGCATCTTATTTTATATTAAGGTACATATATGCTCTTCGTATACACATCTCGTTAAGTTTTTACAGTGTTGGAATGGTACTTTGGGAAATTTCATTTGTTCAACTTCTCAGCGTTCAAGCCAACTTATGAAATGGGAAAACTTCTATATGATCCGATAATACAGGCGACACTGTCATTTTAGTTTTTTCAGGGGCTTAAAGGTCTTTTTTTAAACCTACTGGGATCCTCAAATTCTTTATGTCTCTATCTCGTTTTAGTTTCAACTGAGCCAAAGATTTTTAATGTTTTAAAATCTCATTGGCTGGGAATTAAAATGAGAAATCACATATATTAATAACGATTCTTTTACATTTTCCTCAGACCATGGACATAAAAATAAATATCGTTTCATACAGATATTTCCTTTGATATGATAGGGATAGCAAAATTAAATTTAAAAATATTGGTATTTTCTAGAAAATGAAAACCATTAATGTAAAAAAGTATGTAAATACAAAAATATATAATTTTGTATAAAAAATATCAATGAGCCCGAAAAACCATCTTGAATCTACAATTTACGATCTAAAAGTGAATGAATTCACAATCACGTATCGGTAAAGGTAACTAAAATATAAAGCAATTCAGGATAAACACTCCATATAAAAGAAGAGAAATCAAAGTATATTTTAATGTATTTATGATTCAATTAACTGGAAAATAAACATTACAAAAATTAGAAACTTAAAATATATTAATTTGCAATGCACGTGCAGTTTCTTTTCCAATTTATTAATTATCCGTGAAATATTGCAATTGCTCCTACGTTTTAAGCTTTACAAGAACATGTTAAAATTTATGTTTGAATATCAAGGTGAATTTAATAACCGTAGCGTAGCGTGAAAAAGAGAACGCATTTCAAAAGTGGAAAAGCAAACGTAAAAGATTTCCATTCTGAGCGTAACGTCATTGTCTTATTATTCGTTTCTCGGAACATTAACCGTAAACGTAGTTGGCACGATCGTTACTTTCGTGAAAGGATCGGACGATCCAGGAACATTGAATCCCGATCTCGTTTCGTCGCCTTTTCAACTCCTATTATCTTGTCGACTGAAGAACAATAGGAAGACAAAAAACTGCTTCAGGCTGCAATAGCAATGAATTTCGATACAACTTAAACCTTTCTGAATCTCGGACGTCACCTCGTCAATTTACGAATGAAATCAAAGGAAAGAAAAGGACTTTATCGATGTTCGCCGATATATCGTATTCAGTTCAAATAGGAATGTAAAGTGCAAAGTTCAATATGTCATACATCATGAATATAAAATTTTTTCTGCAGACATTTTCACTGTAGACAATCAAACATTTCAATAAATTTAGATTTGTTTGCTGTAAATAAACAGCTTACTATTGGACAATATCGTACACACAGGAGCAGAATAATTTTTTATATTTGTATAAAGAAAGAAAGAACGAAGATGAATGCACCCATCGATTTATAAAATATCCATCTAAATACAGGAAAAGAGAGAAAGAGAAAATGTATGAGCATGTTGTACACCTAGATACATATTAATACATATTTAAATGAGTGTCACGGACGACGTGCAATGATACATTAAGAATAATGTTTAAATCGACTTTATGACATTCTTGAATGCAACTGTACGGACGTGAAACTGCACTTTTGTCTCAATAAAGTCATTAAGGACGTCAGTCACCGCAATCATTAATTGTAGTTACGATTATTGCATCATCATATTGTAGCTATTATTAAAAAATAGATAAAGGAGCAAAATGTTCATTTATATCCAAAGGTAATTAATAACTCTACAGATGATACATGATAGAAATGTGTCCGTAATTAATCATAAAAAGTGTGAGTAATATACAGGGTGGTTGGTAACTGGTGGTACAAGCGGAAAGGGGGTGATTCTACGCGAAAAAAGAAATCGAAAATATAGAATAACAATTTTTCGTTTGAGGCTTTGTTTTCGAGAAAATCGACTTTGAATTTTCGCTCGGTACGCGTGCACTTCATCACGTCTAATTATAACGGATTTCACTGTAGATCGTTGTCCCGATGGAAAAATTAAAAAAAAATTTTTATTCTATATTTTCGACTTCTTTTTTCGCGTAGAATCACCCCCTTTCCGCTTGTACCGCAAGTTACCAACCATCTTGTATATAAAAGTGTAAGGAATATCAGGTGATACTGAAAGAATCGCTATATCAATATCAAAACGTATCCATGCGTGAATTAAAATGCAAGAGTCATTGTGAGCGTCTCCCATGAAAATAATCCGATAAAGGAAGTAATAAAACACAAAAGTCGCTATATCTCTCGTTAACAATATCAAATAAGACATATATTAATGTGAACTTCTCTTATTGTGTTTAGGTGCTGAATTCGTTCCTTAAAATATTGCCAACTTGTCACCAAATACTCTGTATACTAAATTTAGCAAATACAACATGAAACTTGGAATATATTTTAAAGTATCTCTTGTAAATATAAATTTGTCTTAATCAAACGTATTATGTACAAATTTAACATATTTCCTAAATATATTTTATTTAAGTACTATTAGAATTAAAATGTAAACACAGTGTCAAAATAATTATTAGTTCTAAAACTATTTTAGTTAAACAGTGAACAGTTCAGTTTAATATTAACGAATAAAGAAAACCAGTATTTGCTGTTGCTAAAATGGCTCTAAATAAGCCATAAACGTAGGTAACGGACGTAAAGGAGCCAACACAGATTTTCCTGGCTATCTTCGCAAGTAATACGTATAGTTCACTTCTACATAGACGCGCTTTAATATCTGTATGGTTTTAGTGATACATTCTCTCTTTGAAAATAACACAAGATGTAAAATTCTCTCAGTTGTAATTATAGTCTCATATCTTAACCCCAAATTGAATTGAAATATTACAAAATACTGCCATTTTTTTTATAACAAAATTCAAAATACAAAATGCAAAATACAAAATTCAAAAGTCACATTGCAATTACGTCATGATAATATTCTAACAACAATGTTACTATTACTAATAGTTAAATTATCAATATATCGAATTTGTGCATATAAAATATACAAACACTTACGATAAGTATGTAAAATATGTCAGCAACATGTCTCATATACATATGTTCAATATGTCGAATGTTATCTGAGATACAATATATAGTAATAAATAATTATATTCAATTAAATTAAACAATAAGTAATTCTAACAAAACTTTTACCGTTATTCTAATATACATACTTTTTATTACAATAAACTACAAGCATGTTGTCCAAATTGTAGGTGTTAACTGATGACGTTTGTATTACACAGGGAGTCCCGAATTTAAACGGCCAAACCGCGAATGTCTAATCTACAGGCAAAAAGATGAAAAAAATGAATATAAAGTTCGTCAGTAAATACTTTGTTGCACTGTTATAAGGAAATACCGTAAGCATGAAATAGGTAATGATGCAGTTATTGAAACTCAGCAGAATTCTCTCTGTAGAACTTCGCAGCGTAATTAATTCCATTGTTCATTGATGTAAAACTTATATCCAGGTATAAGGGCGACATTTTGAAATGGGGAATTAAAAGTACTAGGTAATCATTTTTATTATATTATTATATTTTACAACTATTAATGGCACGGAATTGTTACTATATAATAAAAAAAAACATGTATCTACGCTGACACAGTAATACAACCGACTTCTGTGTGCTGTGATGGAAAATGCTTCGTTATCTATTTCATGTGTACGATATTCATACGATTTATAATTCTGTAACAAAGCGTTTATTCACAACATTCTTTTTCTTCTTTTCCTCTATAGATTAAGTACTCGTAATTCGGCCGTTTAAGTTTGGGAATATAAAACTTGTCTACCTTTTCAAATATTCATTACAAAAAAATTTAAGGAAACTTACTGTACGTTTGCTTCATGTGTAATTCATGTTACAGGTAATGATGCGATAAACTTAATCAAACTGAATTATCTCGATTCGAATCACAAACTATTACAACCTGTGCTTAACCAAATACTTCAAATCGCAAATATACTATTTGATGTGGTCTATATTTGACATTGACCGTATATATGTATGTACATAATTATGATAGCTTACATTTAATGAGATAAATATAATAATATAATGTATATATATAGACGCTCGTTGGAAACTCGAGAAATGAAATGGATGGCGTTTTTACTATATAATTTACCGATGACACAAGCAGAATTAATTATGTTGGTTCCTCCAATGCTGTTAGCAATGATTGCTACTTCTTTGCTAGGATAGACGTTATGTGTAGTTACTGAGGTGTACGATGGTACAGATGTGGACATTATCGAATTGACTGTATTTGCTTCGAAACCGCTGTACTCAGAGGTTTCAGATACATTTTTCTGAACTAAGATTATTAAATAGTATGATATAACATATTAAATATTTAGAAATTGCAAGTCACTTCTCTTAATATGCCACTAAGACTGATGATGCACAGAAATGTTGGCACTCGCGTTGGAAGAAACAGAAGAAAATTTATTGGATCAATACAATACATACACGTTTCATACTTCAAATGTTTCGTTTCATGAGATATTAAACTTGCAATATTAACGATTATGAATCGATAACCAACAATATTTGCAATGAAATTGAATAATTGAAGCAGATGTTCAAACTCGTTTTCATTTTAGTTTGAAAATCAAATTAGTAGGATGTCGATCAGAGTGAAATTTAAATTTGCAAAGTAGTAAGAAAAAGTTAATATTTCAAAGAGCAGGATAGTCGGCAGATCCGTAGAATTGTTCGCACTTTAGTTAAATTAGTGTGGCCATTCCATTACGCGCAATGAATATTTTAATAGCGACGTTTTTCTTCGCGTAATTTTCTGGGCTAGCGGTCTCTGACTTGCCGTCCATCGTAAGATTCGAATAACACGCTCGTACGATTCGTGCCCAGGATATAAACTGAGCTAACGCGATAGTTGGCAAGAAACCTGGAAGTAACCTCGTTCGATTTTAACAGCGCCATGAAAATGTTCCCAGCTTACGATGCTTTCCTCTATCGACCAGAACTACGTTTCCCTTATCCTAGAGTAGAAGGAATAAAACATTCTTTAAATATTATAATTTGACTTACATCTCTCCGTTTAACTAAAAAAAAATGGATGTGTTATATTACCATATTAATAATGTATATTGCGCTTTTTTATGGTTGAAGCATGATCAAAATTCTCTTGCATAATTAAGCTAATATTATTCGTGAAAGTTTATTTAAAATATTAATTTTGATAAATTCACTTTTACGACAATAACAAGTTTTACGAGAGCCGGTTGAAAAATAATGAACTTCCGTATGTACCACCAGAACGAAATGAGATACAACTCTGCGTGGACATGCATTTTATAGTTACATCCCTCTTTCACAAACATACCAAATTTCAATAAATTTGGTTGGCGTAATTCTAAATAGTATCTTTTAGAGCGAGGTTGAATATGAGTGTGATGTCAACAAGATTCAAGACATATGCAATGATCGAATATTTAACAGTGGAAAATACTATGCCTACGGAAATTCATTGCCCTTTGCTGGCAGTGTATATCGTTACATCAAAATCGTTTGATGAAGCGTTTCCGAAGACACGTATGTCGACTTCGGAATTCGACCGAGACAATGTTGTAGCACAACAACGCTCGACCACGCACCGCGCGTACAACAATTCATACCCATGTGAGATTGAAGACCGTTCCAAGTCCAGATCTGCCTCCTTTGGACTTCCATTTCTTTCCAGAATTGAAGAAGACACTTAAGGGTATTCGTCTCAAGGCAGCAGTGACTTCCTTTATCAAAAGAGGAACGGCAGAATTTTTCGAATTCTTCGTTGACGGAATGACAAAACTTATCACACGTTGGTAAAAATGTATCGAGGTTAAAGGCGATTATGTTGAAAAATAATTGTATTTTATAGCTAATGAATCGTATTTTCACTTCTTCTTTGTTTCATTTTGATAGCTGCTTTCGTTCTCAAGATACTAAAGTTCATTGCTTTTTAACTAACCCTCATATGACAGAACAAATGGAGTTTTTCAAATAAATTTTGCGAAATGTAAAAATAGATTATCCTATTACTCTATTTCACACAAAATTGTAAAATTATGAAATAGATTTATAATACAATTTGTAACTTGTCAATTCATTAATACTATTGGTTGGCAAATTATTGTGGAAGGGCGATATTGACATATGAGAGAACTTCATTCTATATTTTTAACCTAATTTTATGTAAGGAATCATTTCCTTACAAAGTGTACAGTGGTTTCGAAAAAAAGTCACCTTTTATGTATTAGAAGCCATTTCAATAACAACATCATAATGAAGGTTCATTGATAACATAACCGAAACAAAGTTGAAACTAATAATCAAACAAAGTGCAAATAAAAGTAAAAAAAGATAACTTTTAAATTGTATGTTTTTAAAAAACTGACAATAAGCATAAAAATATGGGAGTGTTATTTATTTGAAGAGAATTCAACTCAGACACGTAAAACGTGTTTAAAGTAGAAATATATAACATATTATATGTAAACTTCATGCATGTTACAAATTAAGCTTCAGATTTGTTGGGAACTTAATATAAAGTTTTACCATGCATACAAAACATGATCCCCGTTCAACGAAAGGCAATAACTTGTTAAATTTTAGTCAAGAATCAGAATATCTGCGTAATATGATCCTGCTAAATCACATTCTCGCTATTCCATTATAATACACGTCCATACACCTGAAACTTCGATATCCGGATAATGCTTTGATGTTGATTACGTGTTCGTACTATTTGGAAGTTAATATAATACATTTCGCCGATACGTAGAAACTACAAAATTGAAATGTTCACAATTGTATAGATTCAACTGTAACAAATGAAAAAAATGATACACACAAATAACTATTATAGAGAACATAATTTTAAATAAACATAAATTCAAATTTTAGAAAATTGTCAATTTCTATACTTCGTCTCCTTCTCCTTTTCTCATATGTATATCGAAAGGAAAAAGAAGAAAGACCAAGGGAAAGAAAAACTTCAATTAGCCAAACTCCATGTTTAATTTGATCTTTCCTCTCGATTCATAAACCTAATGAAATTAAATAAAACAATGAATATAAATAATCTATATTCTTGATAAATATTTTTTAATGAAAAAGTAGTTGTAATAAAATTGATTTCTGTTAACAATAGATAATTTAATTGTTCAATACATTTTAGGCCTAAAAAGTGCGTGTGTGTGTGTAAGTACATATTCGGTAGAATTTTAAATTAAAATGGATTTTTGATTCAGTCTCCTTTATTCTATGCGACAGAAAATTTGCAAAGATGATTAGTCATTAGCCATTAACTGTCGTGGATCATTAATAAATAATTAAAACACGATATGCATTACAAAAAGTATCATATTCTACTTCTCTTACGAAGGCCAACACATTTCAATTTGCCATAAAAAGAAGCATGTTTCATCGTTTTGAACGCTAAATACTAACATGTTTGATATTCGTCACGAAAACGAGCACGATTCACAGTTCGTTAGTATGTGTTCTCAGACAGTACGGAAAGTAGCACATTTCCAACACTGAGGTGGAAAGTAGCACGTTTCCGTGTACGTTATACCGGTTATATCATCATTATCGTTATTAACGTTGACTGTGAGAAAAAGGGCTTAAAATAAATTATAGTAATCATGATGTTTATAAGTAAATAACGAATGTTTACATAGTAAATTAATAAAACTTTTAAACGTCTTTGTCTAGTTTCCAACGAAAAAAAGCAAAATGTTTTACGACGAACTACAAATACGTGCTAGTTTTCGTAACGCACGTCGATACTTTCTTTCAATTAATATTAATATTACACTGTATTCATAAAAGAGCAAGACGGTTTATACAGATTATGTAATATTTTAAAATTAATTTATAAGATTACTTTCTCAGAGTTATCAAATATAATTACCCCGCTATTACAAGAATATTACTATATTAAAACCGTAATAAAATTATTTGAAATTTTGTTATTAAAATACAGTGGATAAAATATTTATTTTACAATTAATGTTCTCTATCATTATAAGTACAAGGGTATTGAAGTAATAAATTAATAACCTAATAAATTAATAAATGTTCTGGAAATAGCAAAATATTTCTCGAACACTAAAGATAGAAAATATTGTTTAAAATCCGGGAGAAGAATAAAAAAACTTCAATTTAGCTTATTAGGTGTGTTTTGGGTATTGCGTATTAACAGCATCGGATATAACGTTATAAGTTTCAACAAGTTTTATCACACAAGAAGTAATTCACAATATCGAATATCGAAGTAGCATGTACACCAAGTCTCTACTCAGAAAGCTCTGGTTTCGTGTTTCGGGTTATCCGGGGATCTTATGTACAATACATAAGAGAAAAAAAGAAAGGATTTAGATGATTCCGAATTTTAATTTGAACCCGTTTGAAAAAAACATTCTGGCTTACTATCTGTGCGTAAAGGCGCATAAAAATCAAAAATAGTTCCAAAGGAAATCATACTTTTCAGGAAGATTTTATTATATTATATAGAAAATTTCTATGTTGATGGGGTATAAAGACCAACTCAAAAGATATCTGTACTTCTGATAATTAGCTAATTCTTCTAGACCATTTTCTTTTTTTACGTGGTACACATTTTTTTCTCCTTAATATTGGTATCTACTGCTATGTCTAAACAATTGCAACATTTTACACACAGAAATGGTATTCCACTGGTCGGAAGCTGGCCGGCTTTCTTTTCTTTCTTTTTTTTTCTTTTTGCACGTGGAGAAATCCTCATGGACACTTCGCTGCTGCTAATAATCGGTAACAGCAGAGTAGTGTCGGACTCTTACCGACTAAAACTACACGATGACCATCCTACGCGTATGACAGGAGTACTCCAGGAACCTCTTATGAATTATCTTCTGTTGCATCCCCTTCCCGTGTCCTCTTGTTTGAGCCAGTCCTAACAATTCCCTGACTGTTGTATTTGGAGTTAGGGGGGATCATTGCCCCTAGCGCTATCGCCCCTTCTAGTCGCGGTCCGTTGGGACGGCGATGAAGCGGCTCTAGGCCGCCTGACCGCCATCCCCCTCTATCGCGTTATCCTACAAGGGTGAGAGTTGCTCTTTCTCTCCCTTTCTGCTCGTTCCTTTGCGAGCATAACTCGCTCGCAGAAGAGGCGGACAGTCTCATATTCCTGTGGCCCGCTCAGCATCGCTTCTACGATCGCCGAACGGCTCAGTCTTTCGCCTATGACGTGCCGCAGAGTGTAGCGGGATAGTTCCCACGCCGGACAAAACTTCAGCCTGTGCTGTGCCGTGTCCCTGCCTTCCCCACAGTAGTGACAGATGTCCGTCGTTTCCCATCCGATTTTCATCACGTACTCGCCAAACACACCGTGTCCCTTGAGCACCTGGGTCATCCTGTAGGTGAGCGGGAGGCCGCGGCGTTTTCTCCATGTCTCCCAGTTTGGGAGGACCGCCTCCTCGCGTTGATGTTCGCCTTCCTCGTTGATTAGCTGGGATCGCCACTGATCTCACGCGTCCTTCTCGGCGGTTCCTAAGTCGTTTGGGGCCGCCGACACTTTCGGAATCAGGGAGTCGAAGTGCGGCTCGAACGTCCACTGGCTGTTGATGATGAGAGCTAGGTATTTCATCCGCGATTTCACCCCGACGGTTTCACTTGCCGTGTTTATGCTCAGACCGGGCGGAGGAGTCCCTCGCCTGTTCTTGTCGTAGAACCAGATGGCCTCCAACTTCGCAGGGGAGACCCTCAGGCCCAGTCCACGCACAGCATGAACCGCGCAGGCCGTTGCGATATCGCAGCTGCGCAACGTCTCGTGCCACCAGCGACCTCCGATCAAGACCAGAATGTCGTCCGCGTAACACACCATGGCCGCGCCCGGAAGCAGCGGGCAACGCAGTACCTCGTCGTACGCAATGATCCACAGGATCGGTTCCAACACCGAGCCCTGCGGAACGCCGCGCTCGACGGGCCACCTTTCCTCCCCTTCACTGCTGGCGTAGCATACCCACTTATCGAGGTAAGCGAGGATCAGCCGAACGAGATATTCTCATCTTTGGTTACGGGTGCTTTCCTGAGCGTAAATTTAGCGCTATGCAGGGCACCCCTAGGGCTATAGGGGTTGGGGTTACGCACAACCAGCGCATAAGGTACCCAGTACCTTACTCCCTGGATTAGCTAAGCCTGGCAGGGGCTGTCACTCGTCTCAGGTCGAACGGGGCGCTTTCTAAGCCCTTCCGTCTCTCCAGGACGGTTCCAGAGCAGGGACGCTGCTCACCCGCCGGAGGCCATTCAGGGGAACCAGTACCCTTTAAATCGGCACTCTTGCCAGAATCTTGGCCATCAACCACTGCCACCACGAGTTCAAACCCATAATTGGTCGAGCAGAGGGGTCGCTACTCCCTCTGGGCTTTCACTCGACCCCTGCGGTACCATCCTAAGTCATTGGTGGCACTATCGTGTGGATGTATGGCCACGTCACTACCGGTCAGCGACCTGCTAACCGTGCTCGGCAGTTCCAGATGAGTCTCATGTAAGCGGGGGTCCCAAGGAACAAAATACCCGGGAACTTATCCCGACGGCCCCATCCTTGGCATCAGGATCGTGGGTGCGCTACTACTCAAGGCCACGTAGAGAGAGTGTAACCGTACTTAAACGCCTTACACTCTCGGCGACCTTCCCTGTAGTGTACATAGGGGACTCACGCAAGCAGGACGTTTGTCCCGATGGTCCTCCCTGGTTGCGGGAACATGGATTTGCCAGCCCCCATAGACTTACATAAGCAAGTCCTCCCTGCAGGAAGCAGAACGAGGTAGCTTGGAACCTCGAAGTGCTCCAGAGCCGTCACTATCCTGTCCCACGGCATGGAGTAGAACGCGTTAACGATGTCCAGAGAGACCGCCAGCGCCACGCCGTCCCGGGAAATCATGTCCTCCGTGAGTGCCCGCACGCGTCTACCGCGTCAATCGTCGAGCGTCCCTTCTGGAAGCCGTCCTGGCTTTCGTGCCAACCTGGCACCCGCCCCGCTATGTGTCGCTCCATGCGGCCGGCAACCACTCTCTCGAGAAGCTTTCCGACCTCGTCCAGCAGGCACATCGGCCGGTACGCCGACGGCGAAGTCGTTGGTCGGCCCTCTTTACGGAGCAAGACCAGCCTCGCCGTCCACCACGCCCGGGGGTAGACCTCCCCTCTCAGACGTCTTGTGTAGAGGCGCCGAAATTTGAGAGCCATGACCCCCATCAATTCCAGATCCAGCCCCAGATTCCGTCCGGAACCAGTACCACGTCGTGGGAGGCCATTCTTCTGGTCGTCTCCCACAGTTCTTCCTCCGTGACTTCCTAGTCATCTGTCCATTCTACCGCCCATGTTGTTTTCCACGACTGTTCTGCCGCATTGTCCTCATGCTCGGGGAAAATCGTCCCGATGATCTGCAGTAGCAGCGCAGGTCCCATCGCCGTCGTTAACAAGAGCGCCCTTCTCGCGAAGTTTTCGTGTCACCGTCCTATATGGCCTTCCCCATGGGTCGGACTCGACTGCTTCGACCAGTTCGGACCAGGCACGGTCCTTCGCGATCTTGATTTCCTTTTGTAACGAGCGCTCTAGTACGCGGTTCGCTCGGTAGCGGACGGAGACTTCTTCCTCATCGCGTCGTCGTCAGCGGCGGCCCGTCATGTATCATTTTCGGGCCCGGACACATCTCGCCCTCAGCTCCGCGATGTCGGGAGTCCACCAATACACGGCTCTGCTTCGCCCCGTGTCCAGCGTGGTTCGCGGCATGGACGTCACATATTGCCGTCATGCTTCGGCGGAGGTTCTTGGCCTCCTACTCCACACTCGTTTCCGTCGGCGTCCTCGAGACCTCCCAGTTCCAGGTAGCCACTATTGCGGCCCCTCGAAGCAGATCGTCGTCCCTTTCTTTGATCTTTCAGCTTGGTGGTGGGCGCGCGCATCCTCTTCTCGGCGGGCCGCGACCATCGTCCGCAGTCACCGTTCTAGGTCCAGGTGTGTCTTTCATCTCCATGAATATGTAAAGGTGGACCGAGAGTGTCTCGACCCCCTCCCTCTCCACGCCACGCAGGTGCTGGCCGAGCTCCTGTTCACTAACAGGAGTCCACATCCCGCGGCCCAGTCTGACAGCGCGCGGCCGCGCGCGTTAGTCCTGGGGTTTCCCCATTCCGTGGAGTGTGCATTGAAGTCTCCCAGGACAAGCAGTTGCCGGGGAAGGCGCCGCTTAACGCAGTCGCCAACTCCGTCCAGGAACTCCTCGAACGCTACTCATCCGCTGTTGGGTGACACTTACACGCCCACCACCACAACCCCTGCCCACTCGACCGCGACGTATCCGTTGCCGCGCTCCAGCGAGACTCCCTGGGCGAACGCCCCCGGTATTGATGTCCAGGTGACAGCAATCATTTCGACCGTATCTCCGGTTCAGTCTGGAGCATTCAGAACTCTGTATGGTTCGGTCACCACTGCTAGGGCGACTGTGCTCTCCCGCATGGTTTGGTAAACCAGGTTTTGCGCTCGTCTTGACCGTTCCAAGTGATTCTGGATGCGCATTTTTTCAATCAGCTAACATCATTGCTTCCATGGCTTCCTCCGTGCCAGCCTCTTTGCTCGCGGGCTTAGGGTCGGGGGTTCCCTGCGGCGGCATTGGTGCTCCGAGCGCGACGTAAAGCAGACATTTCGGGCTTGCGGCAGTGCATACTTCGGCTTGGTGTCCCGAATTGCCGCATCTGTAGTACAGGTGCCCTCTGTCCTCCTTGGAGGTGCAGGTCTTGCTTATGTGCCCAATATCCAGGCACCTGTAGCATTGTAAAGGTCTTCGCTCAATGGCTTGGACCTTTGCTATCGGCCAACCTATGGCGACCTTGCCAGCCAGGGCAAGTTTCCTCACTGCACCGGCCGGATCTCGTTTCCACGCGGACCTTGCTCGAATCTAGGGTCCGGGTCAGCCGTACTGCAAGCGCAACAGCCTTCTCCCTCTTCTGGTCATCGACCTTGGCCAGAGAGACGCTGTCCTTGGCCGCGGCCAACACCTCCGCGTAGGATTGGCCCGATCTATCCTTCAGCGTGATCATTACCGCCGATGTTCGCGGTGTATGTGGGGGGGGCAGCTTGTCTCCCACTCTTCGCACGTTCTCCAATCCTCCCTCTGGGGCTTTCCCCGGACTCTTCGCCCCTGTCCCGGGAGTTATCTTCGCCGGTTGTTTCTCCGCTGGCTCCTTTTTCTTCTTGTTTCTTCTTTCGACGGTCTGCCATTCCAAGGCAGCCGCTTGTTCTCCCTTGGTTGCTGGAGTGTTTTGGAACTCCAGGCTTCACCCTTCTCGTGGTCTCGTCGGGGACAACCTCATTTTCTCTTTTTCTTTCCATATTTTGGAGGCGTTCTTCTATCAATTGGATCAGCGAGAGTCCTAGCTCCTCCATCTTGCATTCGATCGCGGCGAGACGCGCTGTCTCGCTGCTCTTCTCTGCAGTAGAGCACCTCTTTTCGGAGCACCTCATTCTCCGCCTCTAATGCTGCTATACTCGTCCTTCCATTATCGCGAAGGCGGCAGGGGCGGGGCTCATTCTTCTTACCATCTCTGTTGCGCCAGCAACAATGGACCCGGCCGCTTCTTTCAGCATCTTCACGTGTGTGCTCTTGAGGTTGCGGGATGTCTCGGCAACCTTGGTCACCTCGGAAGCTCGATGGATCAGTTCCGCTCTTATGTCCGCCGTAGTAGATGTTCTCATCTCTCCGATCATGCCCGTGGGGAGCTCGGGAGATCCGCCGTCGTTCCTTTTCTTCGCGCGGGGCGCTTCGACGGCGGGGGTCTCCTCTTCCTCCGTCGTTTCCTCCGTCCGTAGGTTCCCCGCATTCAGTGAAGAGCAGAAGAACCCCTCCTTAGGAGGAACCGCCTTCCTCATACTTCTGGTGCTGACGTGTGTCGGTTCAGCAGCCAACTCCGCTTCACCCCCTCTTCTCATGGTTTCATCCACCTCTTTATCCTTCCCCGCAGTTGTGTCCTTTTTCCCCATTGGGCACGCAAAATGGCCACTTATGTTCGCACTTGTCGCTGACACCAGTCACTGCCACTTTAGGCGCTTTCGGCGGCGTGTCAATATGGCTGCGTCCGTGTAATTCCCCGGGTAGCTCGTGCAGCGGCGCTGTTGTCACGCGTCTCAATATGGCTTCCTCGCCGTCATAACCTCACACGCGATTTTATGTCGTCTGTCACGTCTTTCCAGACCGAATTCCGTTAGTTCTTACACCCACTTTTTTCGACAGGCACTTCACTCTAGTTAACTTCCTTGTCCGAATTCTCCAGTTTTCCCAGAGATTTCGATCGCGCTCACGGCTCCGTCCTCTCTACGACTGCTCCATGTAGATGCCTCAATGCAGTATCCCGGAAGCTGGCCGTCTGGCCATCTAACTACCTCTTATAAGATCACACTTACCTCGCATAATACCAGAGTTAAAGGCATGTCCCGAGGCAAATTTCATCGTATAGGGCCTACTTAAATGTTGCCCCAGCGTTTTTTTTTTTTTTTTTTTTTTTTTTAGCAAATTAGAGTGGTTGGTCGTGCAACAATATATATTTATAGCGGCACATGATTTAGAGAACAATTCAAATCATATTGTTGTATCAAGATCGTTAGGTTACAAGTAATGTAACAATAAATAAACTCCGGGCAAAACAATGTCGCCGCTACATACAACCGTCAAACGTAGACGAATTCGAATTTTCCGGTTCTCCCCCGACCAGTATAAATAAGCGAACGCGATTGCAAGGAAATGAGTTACAGTCAGTTGTCGATCAGTTTTCAACCAGTTATCAACGAATTATCAACGATCTAATTAACGAGTCATTAGCGATCCTATTTTACGACTTATACACTGTCTTAGCGAATTGGTTAGTACGAGCGACTTTGCGAGCATTATCTGTATATTAATTTATCATTTTAAATATATTGAACGGTTTCAACAACAAGCAATAACATTTAATAAATCTCACGATCAGACATCCTCTATACAAATCCTCTCTACATGTCACTAGGTATATTGTTGATTTCAAGTAATATAAACTTAACTCAAATCGATAAAAAGTGATTAAAAATTTAAGATTAAGTAGTAAGATTAAGTAGTAAGATTAAGTAATTAAGATTTAGTAGTACAACTTTTTAAAGCGTAGTTGTTGCAGTTCTTCCATTAGTTGAATTATTTACCTACCGAATAAGAAGATAACTAAACTTAACGTTGGAGGATACAGATCAAGGTGATTTACGTGCTACGCCGTAAAAAAGCTAAGTAAAATTCCGTATCAAGTTCAGTAATTAAATAATCCTTTTTCCTGTGTCTTACACACACGACTTAATGTGTGTGTAGTAAATTCCGTAAGTGTTTTTAATTATTACGTACTCAATGTTCAGATAGATGTTTTATGAGATACACAATATAAAATTTTTCTTCAATACAGACATTTGCATTGGTTTAGCAAATCGTTGGAAACTGAATTTATTAAAAGATTTTGCGTAATTTCGTTTGATCAGGTAATGATCAGGTAACCTATCGGTTTCGGGGTATAAATGGTTTGAAGACTCGTAAAGACGAACCCGGCTCTCAATTCCTGTACGTAACGAGCTTTCACTCGTATTATAGCTTTGACGAAAAGCTTACCATATCAAAAGATATTGTGGAGAATTTTAGAGATTGCTTGAAATAATTTAATAACCGAAGCAGAAATTAAGCGTACAGTTAAATGCATTTATTTAACTCCAAAATAGATCTCGGCTTAATTTATCCTAATCTTGTTTGGTTGGTCTTGGTTTAATTTTTAATAGCAATAAATAAATAAAATTGGATAACCTACGGTGATGATGATAATATAATAGATGTTGAAAACTCGATTTACTAGAATTAAATTCATGATTTATTCATTAAAGCCTATATCAATATTTTTCCGGAAATATGTAATTGTAACTTGATAATATATTATAATTAATTGTAATTTAATAATATATCATTAATATATCCCTCTGTACGACTTATGTGAAGTACTATACGGAACATGCTTTATTGGCTTTTAGGATTATTATGCATCTCATCGCTTAAATTATTCTATACGTATTCGGCTTGTATAGAGAACTTTAACAATCCTCAGGGATATTTTTATATGCATTTAATATGTATGTAATATGTATGTAACGCTGCGAATAAGAAAATATAATACACTTAACGTTGAAGAATATATATCAAATTGATTTACGTACATTACGTAATATGCCGCAGAAAGTGTAATAAATTACGTAAAGTTCTAAGTAGAAGTCCGTTTCAAATCAATTAATTGAGTAGCGAGTAGCGGAACTATCGTGTGTAAGCACTGAAATTAATAATCATTGTTCTCATCCATTTTTACCGATATCCGTGATTTTTTAATATGTTATGGAAATCAACATCTTGAACAACTTTTCCCATGAAACCGTCGTTCGGCCTTAGTTGCTAAGATATTCGCAAAAAATTGCCGGTAACATTACAGCGAATTCTGCCTATAATTGTGCGTCCGTTTAACTCAAGTCTAATTATCTTGCTGTTTGTAGCTTACCTTTCGTTTGTAGTTTACATAGACGGAAATTGAGCGAAATTGCAAACGTGTCGAATATATTTGTGGCTGTGTCACAGATAGACACATTAATATCATTAGCGCGACTTCTTGTTACGGCTGGGTTAAGTGCTATTTTATTCGTATCACCCAATACTGGCGCATACGCTGCAATGGATGCACAATTATAAGTAAAACAGATCACTGTAGTGGTATTGATAGCTTTTGGAGAATATCTCGAAAACTAACCGAGCGACAGTCATATCTATAGGAAAGAGTTGTTCAAAATGTTAATTTCTACATCATATTCAAAAATCATAGGAATTGGTGAAGTGGATGAAATATCGATAATTACCCTAAAATTTAATCGAGTAGTTTAATAAAACGTTCCAATAATTTTGATCAAATGGTGAGTTATTTAGTAACTTACTTCACTCTGTGGGCACGAAAATTTAGTCGATTTGTTTGGGGTTAGGTTAAAGTAAAATTAGTTTGGTAAAAGGCTTTAGTCAAGAAGATTGATTTCTTTAGATTTTCTAGTCAAATAGCGAAGGTTACATTTTTTTTAAATTTAGATATTTAATGATTAAATGGGCACAAATTATTTTTCAAACAGTTTTAGCTAGTTTGTTTAATCAATAAAAACATCGTTTGGAAGGGTCAAAAACATAAATAAAATTATTAAACTTTTTACTTCTGTCAAATATTAACAATCAAACATATATATAGTATCATATCTGAAAAATTTTTCATCATTACGGTATTAATATTATCGCCTAAAAGTTAGGTTTTAAAAGTTTAAGAAATTTGCCTTTTAATGATTTAGCATCCATTAATTTCCAAAAATAAATTATATCAATATAATTATACTGATAATTATATCGATAAAAATGGATACGTCACATTTTTACCCATGTCCATGAATATATGGTATATGATCCATTCCACTGTCGCACGGGAAATTTTGCATGTCTCGAAGTCTAACCGTAGCGGATAGTAAGCTTGAGAAACGCTTCGATTCTAGCGCAAATGTGACAGGCTATTAATGAACCGTGCTAAAGAAACGTGTCCGGACAGATTCGGTTGGTTAGCAGTGAATGGTGGAGGAAGCTGACGAGAAAATCTAATGAAGTGAGATAGATTTCCTCGACTAAACCGTTTTACTAAACTACTAGACATATCTGTACGAACGTTAAATTATGTAGTAGTATACAAGCAGCCACTCGCTACCTGACTAAATTACTGGACATATAACGGGTCTTAATGTGAAAAAATGTACTGGGTGAGTGTGTGGATTAGCGAAGGGCTGAAAAAAAAGGTTGGGATAAGGTTTATGCACGGACATGATTATGCTACATGTTTGTACCGCGTTATGTTTATACGTCTCGTGTCTCATTTTGTAAATACTAGGTGAGAAATCTAGGGAAACAGGAACTCAGTTTAGCTATTCGGGAGCATATATTTCAGTAAATGACAAACTTTCTTTCTTTGATAGTAGATAGATTTAGCTTACTTTTAGATAGTGAAGTTTGGGTTAGATAATATATGAAAAAAAAATAATTATGTATATGGAAGAGAGTCTAGCTCCCCAATTACAATGATTTTATTTATGAATTACATATCAATTTGTAATATAAATTACATTTTGTTTTGAAATTTTGAAATGATTATATATCACTTTGGATTATATTTCATTATATGCGAGATGATGGATCTCCATGAAAAAAGTGTCATTTGTTAGAACATCAATAGAGAAGTGTAACAACACTGTAGGCGGTCCAAAGAGACGAGGCAGTAGATATAAACAAAACGTTCGCGTGATCGATTGTTGCGGCTGCAGCTATTGCCTGCCAATCCATTGTCACTCGTCGATCTTCAAGAGCGAACTGATAGCGTCATTCTATGGTTCTTTCGAGTAGGTAACTAACCTACATAAAAATGTCGGCGAATAATTCTGATTTCAAAGCGGAAAATATGCTAAAATTGCGAAGTAAGAAATGTATGAAAAAACATAGCTTCAACAAACGCATCTTCTTATTTCCTAATACGCGGAGACCTGGAACTTGTGAACTGGCCTTGTCCTGTTCATATGTCAATCACGTGCACTTGTTTATATCTACTCTCTCGCCACGTTGAGTCGACTATAGCGGTCTTGTGCGGAACCCGCTAGAATTTTGAAAAAATTTACCATTTGGTGAATCTGTCCAAAAGCTACTTGCACTTCGATTGTGATGATCTTAAAATATATTGTAAAATTCAAAATTTTAAACAACTTTCTCCTATACATACATATAACCGGCGGTCGACTTTAGTTTTCTAGTTATACGTAAATCAAAAATATCTCACCGCTCGGCCTTAATTTTCAAGTTAGGTTTGGTTAGTAATAATGTTAATTCGTCCTGCGAATCCTCTTATCGGTATTAATATAAACAATGCTGGCCAGCCGTCTCATGGCATAGCAAGGCTGCTGGACTAATATTACTACTAATCCAATCCCGCTTAAAAAGTAAGGCCGAGCGACGGGATACTTTTATATATAACTCGCAAACTAAGACTGATCGTCGGTTATATATATATATATATGTATAGTAAAAAGATGTTCAGAATGTTAAGCCTCACAACACATCTTTCACAAGACATCTTTCTTCACACATCATTCAAACTCATCGAAATCGGACTTTTTGGCACGTTCACTAAAATAGTGATTTTTTTCAAATTTCCAGCTATTTCTGCAGAAAGTATTGCTACACTTGTCTGTTGATGCTTTAATGAATAATACTTTTTTAATGAAGATCCAGGATGTATAAATAAAATGTAGCCTCATATTGAAATCTACCTAAAATCTTTCAGTTTATTAGACTTCCTTTTTTTTGTATACACATTGTGTGTTGTGTACTATCCATATATATAGTGATATTATATGTAGAAATATTATAAGAATTAATAACACAATTGTTTATTATTAATGATTATTTTATTGTAGTTTAGTTTATTTGTATAGAAATAATACGTGAATTAAGTTTGGTTTGTATGAATATATTGATCAAGTGAATGCAAGTTAGTGTGTTGGTGTCATTGCAAACAAACGAGATAGTAAAGCGGAATCGATTTCGAGATAGTAAAGCGAAGAGAAAAGAACGAATACCCAAACAAATTTCTATTGAAGTTCGAGAATTACATTAACACACCAATTTACATTCGCTTGATCATGACATCCGTATAAACTGAATTTAATTACGTTCGATCATCAATAATTAAATTTGTAAATAAGTTAGTAATTAATAATATAAAACATACAATATTTAATTTCAGACACTGCCTGTATTTCCATAATTATTAGAGCATGGTAATTCTACTTTTCCAAGTTAGTGAATGTTGTATAACATGTTTCGACTATTAACGACACGAAATTGTTACGACGTAATAAAAAAAAAACATGTAACTAAGCTGACATAGTAATACAACCGACTTCTGTGTGCTGTGATGGAAAATGCATCGTTATCTATTTCATGCATATGATATTTGTTTATAAGTTTGTAACAAAATGTTTATTGACAAACTTTATATAACATTTTTCTTCTTCCTTTCGTCTATAGATTAAGTACTCACAGTTTGGCCACTTAAGCTTGGGACCTTCGTATAAATATTTTTAAATAGATATTTTTTAAACAACTAGATTTTTTCCAAATCTATCTATTCAATCAAATTCATTGTTGAAATGTACAAAGTTCATTTATTTACACAATTTCTCCTATAGTTTTCGAGATATATGTTAAAGTAGGATTTGCAACCCCCATTTTCAAGATTGTTTTCAGTCTTTTAACATAAATAATGGCAAATAGAAACGTGACATATATGTATGAGCTAAATATTTTTAGGCGAACTACATTACGGCAAAGTTGCATTAATATGGGCGGTTGATACTTCAGTATAATTCTTTATAAGCTTTTCTAAAGCTTAATCTCTCCAAAAATCTTGTCTACTTTGAAACTTTTTATTGTAGTGGGTATATGGTACATCTGAAATCTGATTATCTTAATCATGTTGTGGTTAGTTTATAATTGTTAATATTTTACTTGGGATATTCTAAAACTGTTGTGGTCATTCTGGAAGGCCCTCTATTACTCCCTCTCCTATGTCCTTACCATGTTTTCCCTGGAGAGGCAAATAATAAGCTTGTTCTGGTGTTGCGAAACACAATTGACGCTGCGGTGCAATTCCATGAGGGCTTATTTCTTGATTATGTCCTTAGGAGGCGACGATTGACGCGTTTCCCAATCTGCATCCTATTTCCAAAATATAAGCTAAAAATGTGCCTAAACCTTTCACCCTCCTGGTACAGCAATAAAAATACGTTGAAATAGGAACACTTTATCGAAAAACCATAACTCCGATAATTACCTTATAATTTTTCTTCTATCTGAACACTATCTTTTATCTCTGGTCAAAGCCGGTCACTAAATCTGTTTAAAGCTTTTAGTTTCATAAGATTATACTATAGTTTCATATCATTACAAATTAACGTGCATCTTGTATTACATCGTAATGATTCAACACAATATCTTTCAAAATAAGAGTTTCATTACTTAAAGTACTCTTACTGATTTTAAACTAAGAATGAAATTTCTTCAATGGTGAATAAATTAAAAAAAATACACATTAAAGAGATCATAGCATAGTTAGTAAAGATAGTTCCTCTAAGATTATTTTATTTAAAATTTTAATATAAACAACGATAATAACGCGGTATCAAGAAGAATCTTTTCCAAATATTGTTGCTGATTAAAAAATATGTCAATTAACAAAGAATTGGAAAATGTATGACTTTTAGAAGACAAAATAGTGTCAGCTATGTTAGCGCAGCATAGTTCGTAAAATACTGAATAATTATATACTTCTATTATATACTTCATTACATTTTTCGACTATATTTGTGACATAAAGATTCATTAACCATTATGCAAATTTTAAGGGCCGTTTTATTTTCGAAATGGATAAAAAATTATGGTTTAAGTAAGATTAATGTGTTTATCATGAAATTTCATCACTCTGCACTTTTCACACGAAATCAAACGTACGGTTCAGTCAGAGCAAATAGTTAACGTAAGGTACGTGGTTAATAAGGTAAAAGACGAGAGACAAAGCGAACGTGGAATCTGTCCGTTGTTACAATTATGTGGTTGTTGAATCGATATTTGCTGTAGGCCGAAGTGCAAATGCGGCAATAATCCCGGACGCAATATATAATTATGCCTTACGTGGCACGTTATTACAGATATAGGCTTGCACGCGACTCTTGCGGTTCACGGTGCCACAACCGGCCCATTCTCTCTGGAGGCCGTTATCTTCTCCTCTCGGTGCATGTGCTTGGCTACCGAGTAATGCGAGCCTCATATGTAAATCCCATTCTGATTAACATCCACACGTACCAACACAGAGAACCCTTACATCACCCCTGGTATCCTTCTCCGATCCAGCTTGCACCTAAACCCTCTTAACTGCCACGTCACATGAACGGCCCTTCCATGTATAAGTTCGTTGCCATTGCAGTCTGCCAATATTAACTTCCTGTGCTTGATAATATTCGCATTTGGGTCCTAATATATGAAAGTTTCCCAAAGATCGAATATCTGAGTCTACTAGGACCATCAAAGTTGTGCACGAATCTATTAGGCTACGAATTCTTTCAGTACAGTTGCCAGAAGTATCGTTATCATTTGTATCTTCATATAAGATCTCAGGAATTTTTATTAACTTTTAAATAGTACAGACAAAAAATGATACATCTAAATTTGATTTTTTATACGATTCCTTATAATTTTTCATAATTCAAAGGTATTATTACATTATGAGGTTAAATAAAATTTAATTCCTATATACTAACTTAAGACATCATCAAGCATTTATGTAGGTTATTAACAACTCAGAAAAAATATAAATTTACAGCTCTCTATATAATTCAATATGTTTCGAACGTCGCATTGATTTCATCTTTTAAAATGTTCGATATGATTTCATTGTTGTCTATAAGTATAGTATCCTTGCCTTGTCCAATCGGTTCAGTATACATATACATATATAGTTATCTATTCAATATTTAATATTCGAATTGTATAATAGCATAATATATTGTAGTGTAGCCAAACGAAAATCCTTTTATCATTATATGTATGTCCAAATAGAAAGAGGGAAGGAAAATTTCTGCATTAGAAAGCTACTCTTAATCCAATTTCCAGCAGGCACCTAACGGGTATCTACTTTCTGACATGAATAGCATACCCAATATACTACATCTTTGATGGCGGCTACCATGACATCCAGATATTATTATGCAAGATTCGTCTTTCGGTTATTAAACATTATCCATAGAGTAGATGTAGATTAAACTTAAGAAATAACCATGAACTAGAGTAATATATGACAAATTTAACTGAATAGCTTAATAAAATGAACATAATCATTATTTATTAATAAAAAATATGTACATAAACTTTAGACATATATATATACATATATATATTAAAAAATGTCAGTTACTGTATCAAATATTTCGTAAAATTATTAAATTCTGTAATTATACATTGCCTTTATGTTATGTATATTATCAATAAACAATACAGATAATGTCTATATATTCTATTATTGAAAGAAGTATGAGTGCTGTGAAGTGTTATACACATATAGATACTATAAACTTTAATCGTTTTTGTTGTGTCTTATTAAAGACCAAGTCCAAAGGAAATAGAAACACTTGCGAATTAACCTTCGTACAAATTATAAAAAATTTTAGTTTTAATAAGTTGTTTTGTAAACATGTAATCTAAAGAGTGTATGAAAATTTTTAACAAGGATTTGAGCTCATAAAGTTCACGGTTTTATATACCGTTTTATGGAACAAGTTTGGAGAACAGTTAAAAAATTAGTTAATTGATGCGCCTTCCACCGTACTGCAGGAGGCTAAGCCAAGTCACACCCTTAAGGAGGCGAAAGGGTAGTCTTGGAAATGGTCTGAACCTTCCTTTGCTCATCAAGGCCATAAATTACACTAAGTGTCTATTAACAACTTGCACGAACAGACCCTGGTCCGGGCTGACGAATGTTTTTCACGTGCTTAATTTTACCTGCAGATATGTCTATTTTATGTCCTTTCTAGAAAACAGGTTTACTTTCTAAGAATAATAAGGAAAATATCCGATATATGTAGGTGTAAATATTATATATTTGTATATAATATTATAAAATATATAAATTGAGTGAAAGATATCTTCCCTTCCCTTCAAACAAGATAATAAATGACTGACAAAACGGTAAAAAGAAAGTTTAAAACAGAATCGATACCAAAACATCATAATTTACCTAAATGACTGCAGAAAATCTGTAGTCAGCACAGTCTTCTAAGTTATCACGGACAATGCGCCTTTTCCACCATTGGAGCGGATAGATATATGTGATTTTTGCAAAATCGCAAAACTTCTCTCTAGTTTTGTTCTTCGGCTGCGCGAATTGTTGGCAAATCTGTTTTAATTGACCTTTTAACAATCACCAGTTTTTAGATTTATGATTATTGAGAATAATGGTCATAAAACTCTTAATCTATTGTCACATAAAGAATGATTTGCATTGCTGACAATGTATTTACAATAGTCTTGACTCAAAAATAGTTTCTCTTTTTCGTGTCGTATTGTAAACCTGTCGATGAAAATCTTTTGTTTTTGTTTCTAAAACAGAAAAAACGGAAATAAATTTTTGTCGACTTTCTTTATCATAATATTGCAAATAACCAACTACAAATTGTGCGAATGGTTGAAGCGAATGTTTAGTATATTATTTGCTCGTACATAATGTAATACGCCTTTAAAGAAAGCAATAAAGAGCAGTCTGACAACATGTAGCGTGATAAGAATCAGACCGTTGAAACTGTTAAAACTTGAAGACCTGAAAAAGCCTAAACGGTGCATTCTGCCACGTTCCGGAATCCTTCTGGGAATGTAGCTCATAATATTTTTCCAAATGAATTTCGCTTGTCACGGAAGAAATACGTTTCCTATTTCAAGCGGTTCGTGAACGAGGTTACCTTAGTCCGGCCGAGTTGAGAGCGGAATGGTGTGAAAATGTGAAAGAACGAACACAGAGAAGACCGAAGAGAAAACGCGTTCACCGCGGGCAGTAAAGTTTCGGCGTGTGCTGTTCTTTAAAGCATCGCAAATCTCCGGCAGATTCTCTCGGGTATTCACGCTGCTTTACGAATTCTTCCCAGGAATGAACTTATTCCATCGATACCGTTACGTGAAATTATGGGCAGTGTGATAATTTGATGCTTTGCGAAGGTTGATAAATACTTTTACAAATAGTAAAAGTACGTGTACAAATACTTGCAAATAGTAAAAATTGACCATGATGTTGATCGATAAATTTCGAATATCTTCAAATTTTAATTTTATCGTTGCCCTTTGTATGAAGAATATGCTTTTAGTAGGAAGGCCACAGGAAAAGAAATAATACGTTACATTTCCCGTCTTTTATAGAACAGCAATTTTAAAATCCAGTATGCTGTCAACTAATTCCACATCAAAATTAAATTTGCACTTGATTGGGGTTAGGTTGGCGTTTTTGTTATCTTGGACATTTTGGCCCTGGACATTTAGAAAATATTTATTAATATACGAAACATTGTGGAGGTTTATTGGTTAGTCCCAAGATTTTTAGCTATTAAGAAACATAAAAATCAGGATATCGACAAAAATTAACTTATACTTTTTTCGTGTGATCTTTATAAGAGTGAATAAGTGAGAGAGAAGAAGAGAGAGAATGGAAAGTTGCAATGTAGAAATAAAAAAGAATTGTTTCCTATATTATTAGACATATTCAAATATGTGTAATTATAAAAATAATTGTATATATACTACTTGTAGTAATAAATGTACGGAAATAAAACTATATAAATAAATGCATACAAATAACATCCAAGGAACATCATAAAGATTGGAGAAATATAGAAGT
This sequence comes from Bombus vancouverensis nearcticus, assembly GCF_051014615.1. NCBI lineage: Eukaryota > Metazoa > Arthropoda > Insecta > Hymenoptera > Apidae > Bombus > Bombus vancouverensis. The sequence goes on along the minus strand of NC_134913.1, from coordinate 7,564,476 downwards.
GGATTTTGTCAGAAATTTAATATGTATAATTCAAAAAAGTAAGTCTACGAAATATTAACTATAATACAAATAATAATTATCTGTACTGTGTGAACATTTTTATTTGATAAAATGTTATAATGTGATAATTATGTGAATTTGTGTGAGTTAAATAATTAACTAAGTTACTGAACAATTTAATTTGTTCGTATACATTTGCTACTTTACATTTTTGTGTATAATAAATGGTTACACATATCGAAATATATATGTATTTAACAACACAAATCTTCTTCTTGCATTCCTAAATTCCAACTGTACTTTTATCTCTCACTGCATTTATGACTACTTTAAATATGTAAAAATATACAAAATATTCTAAATAAAATGCTCATTATAATATTACATATATATGTAAAATGTGAAGGAAATCTCTATTTAGATTCCATTTCTCTAGTGGTGTTCATAAAGATATGAATTTACATAAGTATCTACATATATGAGTATTGAGATCTTTTTATTTTAATGGTATTTTATTAAACCATTGTTTTAAATGTACAATGCTAATATGGCATTAATAAATTGGATGACAATAAGGAGACAAATACATTATAGGGAAATTTATCATCAATACAATTATTGTGAAATAGTCCTTAATAATTTACAATTTACATGAATAATTGAAAATTGTTATTTATTTCAACTATTGTTTTATTGATAGAATAATTTTGACAAGAGTTAATTAAGGTTAGCGTGAAATGTGAAAACACTTGTTGGCCTATGTTGTGAATATATGCACAAGCCTTGGCATTGCATTTAGGCATCATGTGAATCAAACGCGATAACAAATACGTGATTTAATGTTTGCCAATGATAAGATTATTGTTAATATTTAGCCGCGACGAGGGTATTCGTATCGCTGAATATTTTATTCATAAATCAACGTTGCACGGAATCTCTTATCATGCATATAAATGCATTTAAAGGGAAGCGTTAACCATTTATAGGTGTTGGAACTCAGCGGTAAAGCTGAGCTTACATGCACAAACTTTGATAAATCGTACAGGATGCTTCCGCACGAGTCATTCACATGCAAAGTATTAGCAACCAGTACATATTATTAGACTGAGTACACAATTTTCATCTTTCTGTTTTTAAACGTAGAGGAAGTATCGTCCAAAGAAGATACATGAATATCATTTCATAACATTAGTGCGTTGATGATATATTGAAAAATGTCGTAATTCAATTATTATAAATATTATAGTGACATAATTAATAAATTCATTGTATTCCTTAGTTGTGTCTGACTTTGATCATATTTAAAATTTAGAATTTACAAATTTGTTAATAACAAATAAAATAATTCTATTATATATAAATATTCTGTTTTACGTAAGTAGGTATGTTTAAATATAAATATGTGTACATATAATATACAAGGTGGACCACGCAACTGTTTTAGCTTATAATTTCGTTACCAGGACAGTTACAGAAAAATGTCACAGGAGAAACATAAATGGTTAAAAGAATGATACCATAGCTAGGACCATATTTTTTGTAGAAGTGCAGTGGTGCATATGCAATCAACAATTGCATTATCTTTTTAAATGGAAATGCATACATTATTTTACATAGATAGATCCCTCTCGCCATTCTACACACAAAAATATTGGAACAATGGTAATAAAGTTATTAGTTATCAAAATATTAAAAAAAATATCTTTATTGAAAAAATGTTCAAACGCTGGTAATTTCTTAATCGTCGATATTGGTGTGTGTGATATTGATGATCATAACAAAAGCAGATATGTGTTTGTTATTTAAAAGATAGGATTTATTCAAATCCTACAAATTCTGTATACAATAACAATAGATATTAAAGAAAAAGTCAGTTTGCGTAACACAGCTATGGTATTGGGATGTATTATTACTAGCTACATGCTGCGAATATTGTAGTTTAGATATCTGCAGGTGTGTCGATGCTACAATTCAAATAATGCACTGTTTGACTGATTAAAACGGTATTCTTGGTATTCTAGCATTTGGCAGACTGGGAAAGTGGAAACGCGATAGGAACAGCTTCCGCTATGAACAGTAATTGCGCAATATCCCCGTTTAATCTGACATAGTTATGCTAAGTCTACTCTAACAATAAGTCCCTCGAATAAGCGAATATTTAAATATTTTAATTCCATGCATAATTATTCCGATTCATTGAAATTCATTGAAAGAGTAAGTTTAAATTTCAAGTAATATCATACCATTAGTCATTATTGAAAGATTCACAAAGTATTCCATGAAATGTAACTTACGAAAATACATAGTTAAATAAACATCTGAAACAAATTTAACATAATATTTACTTTATTAGTAGGATATTAATTATTGCTATTTTACCTCTATAAAACTGCGAAAAAATAAATTCTATTTCTTAGAAAGTTCTACAAACATTCTATTAAAGAAGGGATCAAATGCAACAATAGAATTAATCGCCATATTCTTTTTAAATAATTTGAATATTTTGTTACTTGAATTACGCGACAAATTTTAGACAAATTTTCTTGCTGGTATGATACAATTTTGTCAGAATATATTTTGTAAAATTCATTTTTCAAGGGATTGAGTATGGATTAAGGATTTCTCTAGACTGTAAGATGTATTTTACATTTAAGTAAAACTCTTGCATGGAAAACAATGTTTTCAAAGAGAAACTTGAAGGTATACAATGGCGTGCTAGGTTTTAGCATTTAAACGATAAGCTACGTTTTCATTTTTTCATTGCTCCTGATAAAAGCTGTGAGAATTCTGATACGTATATATATTACTGAATCCTACCTTTGAATATTTATGCCCCAATGTCCCGTTCGTTTCAACAAACAAAACATGTTTTGCAAGAAATTTTAAGATAAAATTGTGGAATGAGAAATCATATACGTACACGTGTTAGCCACAATTCATTCGTATTCTTCCTAAATTGAAGAAAATTAGTAATATTAGAAGATTACGATTAGGTCGCAAATTCATCGAAAGAACATGGCAAATTTGAGAGTCAGAATATAAGATGGAACATCTAAAACAAATCAGCTGAATAACTCGTTTACTTTTGATGTTAGAAAACTATCAATCAGATCAAATTTGCTCGATTTTGAGAGAGCTATAATTTGATGTTAATAGTTTTTCCATTAGTGAAGGTATAGAGGACATATCAAGACTAATTTCATTTCTTTATATGAATGATATCTCTTTTTACATCTCTTCAAAGAGTTCGCTTTAAGACAAATATAAACAAATATTGTTGTACGCTGCTCTGTATTCACGAAATACTACTATTATTAGTTTGAGATATTCTACCGATTAGAGTGCAGCTTTGTAGTACGTAAGTACACTATTTTCAAAAATGTGTTATTCGAAAGGGCAAAACGTGAGTATAGTTTGCATGTGTGGAGAATATCGTCGAATTATAAGATGTTAATAACCTGATTGTTGAAGCAGTGCGTTTGCATGCTGAAAGATTTCCCGATCGTGCTACATCCTCATGTCCTGTCTTTTGAAACATTATAAACATTTTTCATGGAGGCGGAAACGCGGATGGCAAAAGACGTAAATGGGACAAGGTACCAACTGATGATAAAACTATGTCAAACATTTTAGTATCTACAGCACGAAATCTACATATTAGTATAAGACAATTTAAGCATAAGAATGACATCAATCTTTCCATAATTCAGTTTACCAATATCTAAGTGGAAATGATTTTCAAAATCGTTCACAATTGTACGAATAAGGCATACAAAAACTGCAAATGGATGATACGTTCTTGATTAAAATTTTGTTTACGAACGAATCCGCAATTATAAATCACGAGAAAGTTAATCGTCACAACAACCGTAAATCAACACTGTTGATCAATAGATAATCCGTGCTGGCTGAGGGATAACATAAGGGGGAAATAACATATGGCTCGCACAGTTTGCGGATTTTATATCTTCCGACCTCTATTGACGAAGAAAATTGAAGAAACACGCGTACAGCGAGATACCAACAAACAAGGAAGACGTGATAAACATATAAAAGCATATAAAAAGAGTCTACTCTGCGATTGATTCAGATGAAACTCGGCACACGATGTTATCCCAAACTTTTAGGCAGTTTTAAAGTATGTATCGCCATTCAACATCGCTATTTTAAATAAATCAATTCGTCGAAATATTTAATTATTGTCTTGAAGTAATTTATTTTTCATCATAGTTGACCTTAAACGACATGTAACTGCCTTCGACGACCTTCGACTAGGGGTCATTGTATTCATTTTAAAACGTTCTATCAAAAGATATATAAAAAGACAAATCGTTCTATATAAAAATATAAAGTTGATCTATATATCCCCTCTACACCTTCGCCTATAAGAAAACTATTAACATTAAACCGTGCCATTTTCGAAACCAAATCTGCTCTAATGTACTTTCTTCTATCATTAAAAGCAAACGAGCTAATAGTTGCATCACTTTGTTTAAAGTCACATCCTGAAAGATATTAATATACGAAATATAAATGTTCACGCATAATGCGTAAAATATGCATATGTTAGCATGTGATTCATATTTCTCGATGTTTCTTTACCCATTTGAAAGTTCTCTCGTTGACCTTAATGATCCTTAAAAAAAAACTGTTTGTAAATGTATTCATTCGTCGAGAAGATCATCCGGCAGCAATTGAGTCCTTGGTGTAACAAGGGATTAAAATAATGATGGAATAACGAAAACGCGAGCAGCATCTTACCATTTAAGGCGAAGAGTTCTCAGACTACAAGAACATTTGAGGGTAACATGGGCCGAGAAGGAAACGTACAAGAGTGACAGGAAGCGCCTTTGCTTGCCGTGAACCGTGACTGTGCAATACCCAGGCTTAAACTGACGTACTTAAGCTAAGTCTACGTCTGCTGGCAGGTTCGTCCCAGGACGTGCTATACTCATTTTAACTCTACACAGCTTAACACTCGGCCTTCCTTCCTTGCCGCCAGTGACACGCCACACCGCGCCGGTTCTTTGTATGCGTCGACCATGTTCCTCAACTCGCAATAATTACACAGATTCCTATTCCTCGACTCTTTACCCTGTATCCGATTGTCCTTGAAATGCACAATTCGAAACAGCCAACGGCGGTGTCGTTTAAATAAATTTGAATTTATTTAAATAGAAATTATATTACGCCATCGACCGTTTTTTCCCTGTCATTTGTTTTTTTCCTCGTTCACTTCAGCTTCTATTTAAATTTTATGGCGACCGCGTATGTTCCAAGCGAATGCATAAGTACCGTTAAGCTAAAGAGTTCATTCAGTACGATTGTTCGAATTGTTTTCAGACTGCAGTTGTGAATTTTCGGAAACTATCAAATAGAATTCTATCAAAATTCTTATTTCAATACAACTTAATAAACAGTTACTTATAAGGAATAATATGTGGCATGTACTAGATTTTTTATAATTTTATATGAAAAAAACGCAACAACATCCTTAAGGAAATGTCAATAAAGCCGTAAAGTTTTTTTTAACGATGCCTTCCTATTTTAAGTGTATACACTTCTTTCCAAAATTACTTTATATTATTTATCATAAATAATAACAGTTAGTACTTTAAAGTTGTTTGTGATATATGACTATCATAAAACACAAATCAATAAAATTATAATATTTTTAACGAAGGATAACACAATACCAAATATTCACAACTGACGTAAATTCCAGATCGGAAGATCTCTAAGTTTCATAAAACTTATGTAATTCTTTTTCTTTTTCTAGAACCTCAGTAAATAAGATAATTTAGAAGAAAATAGTATGTGAACTTAAGCCTGTATGAAAATACGTGTAGAGGGGTAAGATTAATAAGACATAAAATGGTGTCAGCAAATTAAGTTTGATAGTATTTATTAACAAGAAGATAAGTTATGAATGGCTATATATCATGAAATTAGATATATCAATAAGATCAATATTATTGTAGTATCGTACAATATTGGAACCTATAATATTAAAAAATATTTGGAAGAAGGGAAGAGAAAGAGAGAAGGAGGAGGAGAGCCAGGGAGGGAGAAGGAAAGAGAAATATAAAGAATATAATAGAAATATAAAGAATGAAAGAAAAATGTGTAAGGAGAAAGAGTTTTTCAAGATGAGTTAGCGAATGGTTGACGTATAAAGTCTAATCGCGAGGTACACTCACTTAATTTTAGCATTTAAGTATATCTAATTACTTGATATAAAATCATTTATAATCGTTATTCTTTTTATATTCCAATAAAATCTTAGAATATCAAGGAAAATTTGCTATATCTTTATTATAGATTATTACTTTGTTGCTTAGTATGAAATAATGATACGAAATAAAAAAAGATAAAGAAAACATTCGAAAGCTAAACTGATTAGCTTTATTTTTTGTACTTTTTCGATTTCATTATTCAGGTGCACCATTAACGTTGAATGATCTAGTTTCATACATTCATGCTGTGTTTGTAACATCATCACGTCTCTTTGCTGTTCAATTAATAGAGTCGGTTAACATGACTTCTAAATGGATTAAATTTCAAATATCGCAATTGAAACAAATAAACTGTGCACAAAATAAGCACAAAATTGCACGTAAATTTAATATTGCAATTAATAAAGTAATTCAATAAAACAATAGCATACTATGCTGCTTCATTCAAATTCTCTCATACAGAGCAGAGGATTGAAATTACTGTTGGCTAATTATATAAAAATACTTACATATGTCTTCTGAGAATAAAATGAAGCATCATTACGCTCCAAATGCATGGGAAATGGATGATTAAGCGACGAATAAAAGATCTTTAGAATTGGAGAATAGAACTTTTCGTCCAACCTTTCTCTTTCGCTGATAGATTAAAATAATATTTTGCGTTAGGAAATATCATTAAAAATAGCAACATGTTTAAAAGTTTTGCTTTAAATTTAAAAACTAGATATAATTTCCAAGTTTCAACGTTTAATTCGGTCAAATAATGCTAAATGTAGAATTAACTGAAAAGTGAAAGATATTTTTTAATACCAAATGAAAAAGCTGTAAAATTAACAAATCTTTATTAGATACTTTTTGTATAAATGAAGGGAATTTCTGTGAAATTATCGCTCTTAGTTAAATGATTCAGTATATTTAATTAATTATCTATACGTGTATTAATTATATATACGTCTATACTGTCTTTGTAATTAAATTAAACGCATATGATACAATTACAATTACCAACAAACAGCTTTTTAATTTTCTGGTTGCTTAAACATTCTCCTTCAATATGTACCCGATACGGAAGTAAAAAATAATTAAAACATTCATGATCGCTTTAAGCCCTTCCATTCACGAGGAATATTGCAACAGACCGGCAAGTAGTTCTTCGTGTAGAAATTTTGCGATATTGCCAATTTGTTTCGCACAAACGACTTTCCGCAGTAGCAATTCACGATTACTCGATCGCGAATTAACGAAATTTGCTTACGCTCCAGTTTTTCACGCGCAATGTTCGTTGACTGCTCATGCGAGAACTGCGGCTTTTTGTTCTACAGACGCCAATGTACGAGCTTAAAGTTATTAAATAGAATCGATTCTTACGAAAGGATCACATGAAATTCGGGTCACCGATTCGGGTCACAGATTTATGAATTGTATATATTCCTATTATTATATAATATAAAGTCGTAAAACCTCAAACTAAAACCAACTAGATAAATATTATCAGCCAATGTTTCTTACTAGCATAAGAATCGTTATCAATTCGATGATCTAAATGACATGCGAGCATCTCTTCAAAGGTATTGGATCTGTAAAATATGGTTGTTTCAAATATTGTAGTCTTTTATCCTAAATAAAATTATTTGAATTGTTCCTATTTTATTTTTTTCTTTTTATATTAATTTCACTAATCAGTTTTAGCGACAAAATCTTTCTTTTTTCGGTAATATAACGCAGTTGTAATAATAAGAGAAATAAATGCAGGGAAGAATACACAAAATTCATTTTGTGTGGCAATTTTAAATATTGTAATTTGTAGCCGATTCAAAACTGATTAATTTTTGTTAGAAACACCTTTTTATTACATTATCGTAATTGCTTGAAAAATCTTTTTTTTTTAATAACGTTTATTGACCAGTAGATGAGTATTACATTTGTATGTTGTTCACAATAAACAATGAACTTCAGTTGTGGGGTGGTTTTGGCAAAAGTACCGATACATGACGGTACGACATAGCCATACAATATTTTGTGTGTCGGAATTACATTTTTTAGCTTTACACTTTATAAATTAGATTTAAGTCGCTACTTGAAAAATCGTGTACTCCCTAAATATGAATAAAACTGACAACGAAATCTTCATGTTTTTGTTTTTCATAATTCTTTGAATGATTAAAAAAATGTTATATTTGTAGAGAACATGCAAAAGAAAGAAACAATAATGTAGTTTCCTTAATGCAGATGATCTTGTATCTGTATGATTATCTTTAATAAAGTTTAAACCTTTCTAATTAGTAGAATCTTTATACGACATCCCTTTTTATGTGGAAGGTTAAGGACGAGATTATCCCACTTAAAGGATGCAAGTTTGTTACTCATAGAATTTGTAGGGATTCAAAAATGTATCCAGGAGGAAACTTTTATAACAGCATTTCTACAGCATTACCGAGAATGTGTTACGTCGTGCATCGCGCCATGTAAAATATGCACATATGTTCGTTTGAATACGAATAGGTGTCACGAGGATAATAGTACTATAAAAATAGATGGTATACAGGAATATGTATTTTTACTTTGATACAGATTACGCGTGAAAATTTAACTTTTAAAATCATACTTTGTTTCTACATATTCTACGCAGATAGTATGAAATAAAACATGTGTGAATCATGACAATCATGGGTGTAGTTATATTATTTAAGTCAACAACAATAAGTGAATATAGAAATAACATTATAACGATATAATTTGTTTTATGTATGCCTCTGAAAATATTATATCGGAATTTTATTTTGAAAAAAAAACACAATTTAACATAATTACCAAGAAGTATATTTTATATATTCCAAAAATTGTGAACACACACGTGACAAATATATTTTGTTGCTAAATGTGATATTGGTTTTATTTACATTGTCTAACTTTATGCTGGTCCATTACTAATGCTTGATTTGTTATTAAAGAGATAAAAACATTCTGAGTGATGATAAACCCTATCACACAACCGGCAAACAAATGATCAAAGGATTACACTTTTATATGCGCCTCATGCGGATGCTAAGTAGACCTTTATAAGGAGTAAAAAACAGTTATCCTAAAGTATTAGTTACGTCATTTGGGTCAAAACAATAATAAAAATAAAATTACAGAAATCAAGATAAATTCAACAATACAATAAATATTGTAACATATCATACTCCGTTAAATTTGCTTTCTCTCAGTTTTCAAAATTTTCTAATATATTTTCACTATCTTTAATATGATCTGCGATTTAATCGTTGAAATTTTATATAAATCTTTTTTTCTTTGTCGTTCTATTTCACCACTTCATAACGGTGGTGAAAAGATACATGTAACGTAGTAGATTGTAAAAAATTGTCTTTGATGAACGAACTTTAATTCACTAAGATTTACAGGATGTTGATAAAAGGTGTTTGGTACGCTACAAAATCCATTTAAAATGGTTCAAAATCAAAATGTGATTGCATTTTGAACAATGAAACTCATATATGTTTCGCTCGACAACTCTTCAAATTTTCTGTCATATAATGTTGTATTGTAAAATCACAAGTGTTGCACTTTTTAAATTTATCATATAGAAATGCGTTAAATTATTAAATATAAGCTGAAACGCTCGATTCTGATAAATTATTGGAATTTATATAATAGGAATAATTCATTTGACATTAAATAAATTTAAATATAAATTTTTCTTAATTTCGTTCCAATTAGTATTGAAACACTTTAAAATAAATTGATATAAAATAAAATGCACCAAGTACAAACTGAATATTTCATTCAAATAAAAACATAATTGTGCCCTAGTTTTGTTAAAGTAAATTCCGTATTTGCATAATTGAAATAAATACTTCAATCTACATATATCTCAATACAAACATATGAAGAAAGTTTAAAATTCATATGCAATTTTTTTTAGATGAATATAATCAACGTAATTTGAATTTTTATTGACCGAGAGTAGCGATGTAAATTGAATGTGACTTTAATTCATTATGATTTATTAATTCATTGTACCTATATGTTTAGTATACATATTTTTGCCATATTAATGTCGCAACTGTTCCGTCGCAGGATGTTAAACATTTGTTGACGAAAGGCATCTGGTTAGTCGAGATTAGATCTCTTTCCCGCAAAGCGTTAGTCAAGCACTTTCTTCAATTAATCTGATCCACAATCAAACGGTTAGGCGAAGCTTTTTGGAGTTTAAGATTTAGACAACAGCCAAATTCATTGCTGTCCTTCATTTGAGAGACATGTATATTGAATACTACTTGCAACTGAGAACGTAAGTTATTATGCAAGTCAATTTTTTATGACAAACTAACATAGTTTCAATTACAAAAATATATGTTACATAGAGCGCCAGTTAATTTTATCATATTACACAACTATTGAAGTTTCATTAACAAGTTCAAACTTTGTTAATTGGTCAATCTCATGTTCTAATCAATAGTGTACATAGAATGTTAGTAGTCTTAAAGTTAATAGTCTTCTTGGTATAAGATAAATTTTATCGCTAATAATTTGCAAGTTTATAATGTAAGTTTGCAGTGCAATGGATAACATTTAATAGTATAAGCTATTACAAATATTATTACGTTATTTAAAATAAAGGTATTTTTACCTACAAATGCAAATAAAAGTACAGCGAGAAGCGAAAGTATTGAAACGGTGTAATTCATCATACAAAAATTATACGATGGATTTCAATCTGTTTTACCAAATTGTACTATATATACTAGCATACATGCATTCACTAAATTTGCTTAAAGTTAAAAAAATTCAACAATATGTAAACAAATTACGTAAAATTTATTATAACTAAGAAGATGACAAGAACTGCGAAATCTCGAATGAACTGGCTGTAAATGCATTTAATGCTTTAGGTTAATGATAAAATAATTCCAAGGGGGTTAAATTTTCATGGCCCTTTGTTTTCGAGAAATTAGTAAGTTCTTTTTATATCTCACTTTATAAATTCTTTGAGTATTAATATTATGCTTTCTTAATATTAAATTCCTAGAATTTATTTTGATAAAGTTTTGATTATTTTTATTTATCATAGTACTCCTACATATTTCTACAATTTTACGGTTGGAAATTGTAGTAAATACATTTAAAACATAAGAAATTGCTGCTCTAATTTCTCGATTAATTCCTCGAAAACAAAGGATCATGGACTCAAATTCTTTTGAGACTGTTTTACTATCAACCTAACGCATCAAATGTACAAGCAACCAACTCGTTCGAGATTTTGCAGTTCTTACCATTTCCTTTAGGTACAAATAACACGTAACAAATGTATTTAAACGCTATGTTTTAAAGTCCATAATTTATAAACATGTATTCAGCCAAAAATTAAATAATTGATGACCTTCAGAATATTTTAAATTACTGGGAACTGAATGGGGATAAAAATTTAACGTTTATCCATAACTAAGAATCGCGAACGAGGAAAGATTCTAAACAAGTAAATCTGGACATTAAATTAGATTTCAAAAAGGAAACTTGCATAAAGAAATTCCCGCTCTTCCAAACAGAGGTACATGAACAGTTCACTACAAAATAGAAAAGTATAGCAGCGACAGAAGTATTGCAAATAAATCACGATTCAGAAGTTGCATCGAAAAAAATTAATATCAAGAATAAGATAGAACAATTCTTCTAATGAAAAATCCCTTCATATATGCACCAGGATTAGCATTAACGGCTGTTAGAAACTTTAACTAAATGATACTCGCACAATTATGACAAAGATTTTTATAGAAAAACAATATTCATGACAAAGTTTCATAAAAGGAATCGTATATTAGCAAGAAAGACAAACCACCGCTCAAATACTTTCATAATTTTACAAATCAGTATCTTTGTAAAAAGACAGCAATAAAGATATTCGATGAATTTATAATATGTAGTAATTTTGTCTAAATATTTTGAAACTTCAATGCAAATGAAGATATTATGTATGAGTATGAATGGCTCTCGTCATTTATCAGGGCTGTACAGTGTAATTTTATCAGGGGAAGAAAACAAAGCACATACATGCGAGATTAAGATACATCGTTAGCGAAGAGTTTACCTTGAAGGCAGAAAGGTTTGCAACAACGCAAGCGAGTACAGCTTCTCTGCCCAATGGGATCGTCACGTTTGTTATTGGCACAGTAAAACTCGGTCCCTCTGAAACACAAGAATGTTATCTTCTAAGCATGTAGTTAAGTCTACTTTATCGCAAAAAAACATGTAAGTACTCTATACATATACATTTTCATGTTTTATTTACTTATTTACCATAATACATAATATTTAAACGTGAATCATGTTTAAATTTTTAGCTAATATTATTGCTAGAAAATGCATGAGAATACTTCTACATTTTTATTAATCTATAACTTTTACTAATTAAAATAAAAATTCGTATTTTCGTGGAAATACTAGCAGCGAAGAGTAACAATAAGTACTTTTTAGTTTTGTATTTTAATTACAGAACTTTATTGTTTATTTAATAAAAGCTTATATTTATATGTATATCTGCACACGATTCAAATATTGCAATGAACATTCATATCTTTTAATAAAACATTAATGTTACGGTTTTAGAGCAGTTGACAAGCGACAATTTGTCGCACGACAGTTTTACCGTTTAGGAAAAGGTCATTTATTTCTATGAACTTGTTCGTATTTGACAGCGATGCGACTACAGAACGACTTTGTTGTTTTCAAGGCTTAGCAACCGGATAATGACTCATTTGCTTCCCTGTTCTCGTCGGTTCTATAAAATTAATAAACGTTTTCACACTAACAACAAAACAGACTTTCTAATGTCATTTATACTTATATGTCTCAGAAGAAAAAGAGCGTCAACTTCTAATTCAGGAAGTGCCCCTTAATGTATTTTGATACATAAGTGATGGACTTATTAATGACAACAATTCATCAAAAATATCTATGCTCATTCCAAAATAAACGGCAAATTTGGAAGGATAAATTCTTCACTCATTGTATAGTGCATAAAGCCTTATCTTCAACAACCGTTCGCTGCACAACGGATGCACTTAATGTTGTTTTCGTTTCTCCTTTCTTCCTTTCTTTGATTAGAAAGGCACAATTTACTGCTGTTTTTTCAAAGTCCATGGCGAAACTAATAACGAAAACCAACAGTCTTGTTGCTAAGTACGCATAGGTACAGCGATAAAACTGTTTCGTTATATTAACATTAATTAATATATATGTTATATATATTTTTGTATGTATTTGATAATATGTTTTTCTCTAATACTTTAATAAATTATTTTATTATCTATAATATTAACTTTTATTATTTATGATACTTGATTAGTAATATTTATTTTTATATTGCAGAATTCATTTGGTTCATTTTGCTGATAGTGATTGATAATAACAACGTAGAGATATCTGTAGAAAGAGTTTGAAAAATTTCGCTATCAAGTTAAAAAATTGAAATGTACCGTAGCAAAAGAGTATAAACACTCTCGCTCTACTGTCACTTGGCAGATAGAGCTTAAATGAAAGTATGTGTTACGCCGCGCGACTCTCTGCCTGGCCCAGGTCACACACCGCGGGCCAGACGGACACCAGAGGTCCGCTCTTCCGTACGGCGTACCCTCAATAGCCTTAAGCACCGTCCATAAATCATAGATTTCTTAGAAAAGGTCCTTTAAACAAAACAAACATCTGGTCCCGAGGAGTTGCTAAACACTATTGTCTACCACGGCAGGACAAGGGAAAGTTGTTTTTTTTGTCACGCACGCGGCAACTTTCCCCCCATTAATCACTTTCTCTCGAGGGCAGTTAAGACCCTTCGTTTAACCAATTAAAAACGAAGCCTATTCCCTCACTCTCCTAAATAACATCGGCTCCAACAAATCCGATGGTCCCGTGCGCTGGAGGGACCGATCCTTAGCCTTCCACCGAGACAGCATCGTCTCCCAAGGGCACTGATTTCACATCCTTCGAACGGTCAACATCCTTCGAGCGGGTATACACACCCGCAGATCAGTCACTCACTCATCTCGTACATACGCACCAGTGTAACTATCCTCGTTATAAGTTGTGGAATAAACGGTGAAATATAACTTACTATACTGTGTCATATTCATTCAACCACCTCTGTTATCTTAACCGAAACAGGGGAACGACTACTTCGCGGCGTCGATTCACCGAATCGTAGCGAGAATTTACGCCTCTCGCTGACGCGTTTTCCTCGCGACCGCGTCTCTCCGCGATCGGTCGTAACAGTATGTCTTCACTATTCTTGTCTCCATAAACAGATTTTTAAGGTAAATTAACTATTTATAAAAGAATCTTCAACTTAAAAAGAAACAATAATTTCAGTAAAACCGTTATTTCCCGTTATAAATTGATGAAGTACAACTAGGCATTTTACATATTCGTTCAATTACACGTACAAGAACGAGACATATTTTCTGCTCAAATGAAGATTATCTAGCGCGTGGCAATGATGTTTATTGCCATGGTTACCAAACAAAGATAAGAGTACAATAGATCCCCGTATAATATAGGGGATACATTCGGTGTTTTATGAGCCACTCATAGGTTGTTCACTACTGCGGACAAATCAAGCGTGCTTCGTCACGACGAATTTCTCTGATATTTGCTTGGTTTACTTTTCTCCACTATATTTATTCTAGTGACCTTCTATGATCGCATCTTATCGCGCTATCATACATATCGTGTTACATAAATACTACCTTAATTCTTGCACTATATAATATAACACTCAGTATAACACGTAAAAACACATATCACGTTGCAGAAGACATTCACTGGTTCACGATCATTCGCATTTGAAGATCAAACATTACTCATTTAATAGAAGAAAGGTAAAAGTTATTAAACGAATTCCACAATTTGATCGACGAACGAGCTTTCTTAAGCAATTCACGTTTGAATATTTTCATATATTTTTTGCTCAATGTGTTTAATCATGTAAAAAGAATAAAATCGAAAAATAATTTTCAATTCATCCTTATTTTACTTGTTTAGCTGCAAAGATTTTTAATTAAATTCTACGATTTTCTTTGCTCTCGGTTTTTAGTTCCAATTCTTTTCGTATTTCTATTTAAATTCTCGTTCTAATTAAAAAACGAATAAAATGCTTGGAAGAAAAAATAAACGTGGAAATTGATGAAAAGGGGATATTAATTAAAGCTGATAATACATGAAAGAGAAAGATTTGATGAAAATCTAGTTGAATTTCAGAGTAATGAAGAATAATGAATTTCAGTTTTCATAGAACGCATCGTTCCCAATGCATACACGTGACGCCCCACGTTCTCTAAGTAGCTCATTCTCTATATTCTGCTGCATCGGCATACTGCTGAGAATTTACTGACACGATACAATTTGGTTTTGTATAAAATATCGCATGCGATACATTATAGACCCGTGCATTATAATCATTTGCCATCCGGAATATGTGTCTAACTAAATGCATTATAATTTATATTTATATCTATGTTTCTATCTGTATTATACATACATATATACAGCTTACTGTCAATTGTATTATATTGATAGTTTTATATTGGCAAACAAATTTTTAGGAAACATACGTAGACATCTTTATGACACAAAATATAATTGAAAAACATTTTTACATGTTGTTGTGCAAAACAGAATCTTCAGATATTTGTTTCATGATGTTGCTCGTGTATAATATACCTTAGTTGGTAAATCTAATGTATTAAAAATACATGTAATAAAACTTGATATAGCTCTTATGGAACGACGTATGGGGTTAACTATTTTCAGATAGAGAAGGGAAAGAAGGTTAGTTCTTTAGAATATTTAAAAGAAAATCGAAATTAATGTATGAAAAGTATCTCTGAAAAAGTACCTGTCGTAATGAAGATTACACAAAATATTAATTATTTTGTTTAAATTAATAAACATTTCTTTTGAAATATTAGAGTCGTTGGTTTTTAAGTCAAATATTACTTGAGAAATAATGAAAGAATTACAATAAAATCAAGTATATTTTAAATTTATTCATAGAAGCAATACGTATTTCTATTTGGTAGATAATCTCAAATTGTTGCACAGTGCTATAAAGAATGTTTCAAGACGGGTGCTACAGCCGAATAAAAGATTATTCTACAAATATAAGTTAAAAAAGTATTAATCTTCTCTGTTTCAAAAAAATTGTGTTTCGAAATTCGTCGAATAGAAAGTAAAAATTGTTCGATTTAGCTTTTGGCAAAGTTCCCTCGACATCTGTTTCAAATCCAATTTTTTCGAAAGCGAAGTCCTACACGAGAAAGCTATTGTTTTGATTTATCTTTCAAAAAGTAAAATAGTCTCTTAAATAATTGCACTTCTGTTCCTGAGATATACTAATAATATATTAATAACTAATATCTTTCGTCATTTAGGCGTACATACTCTGCTCGTTCAGCCACTATTATTTATTATTTATCCCATCTTGTAATAAAATAATATTAATAGAAGGTCTATTATCTCTCTACGTTATTTATTTTTTCTATCTTTATGTTTGTAAATAGTCATATTTTTGTTTCTTATTTTACTAAATAGTTTCATTTTCAACACTCCATTTTTTTGTAACGAATACAGGAGATTGTTTTCTACCAATTTTATTTTTGAGGGAACATAGGTCAACAATACTAACTACTGACTGTACGAGTACCAAAATAGTCGTTCGAATAGAATTGAAATTGATTTGCATGGAGCGCAGAAATTTTGAAAAGTTGGGAACCAGGAATAGGAGATAGGACAACGTTTTGCGAGAATGAAATTGTTTGCTTTTAGAAATAATTATTTCGGAATAATGTATCGTGTACTTACATTATTATAGTTACAGACTATGTACAGTATATTACATTATTTACAAATTTCAATTAAAATATAAAAATTAACATAGTTTATAAATACGAAATACAATGATATCGTATGATTATTTTTTCTAAAATTATGTAAGCATTGTTTATCGTTCAGAAGATGGCATCTGAAACAGCATAGGAGCAAAAGAAGGATTCGACTCGCTCGCTTATCATCATACAATTCCTTATACAATTTTATTTGTAAATATGAAGCATACAGCCAATTCTTGTGCTTATACTAGTTCTATTAGATACAACCAATATCTTTCCAAATTTTCTGAACGATGCACGATACTTTGTACATACAATATGAGCTCTACAATGGAGCATTCTTAGAACTTCAGGCTAAATCTCAATTGTTATAGGTTGATATAAACAGATCGAGAGACTTAATAATAACCAGTCCTAGGAAACTATAAATATTAGTGTCATATCAATGACGAATCACTGCCACGCCCCTTTTCGACTTTCTTTGATAGTCTAATTTTTTATTCATTCATAATCCTAAACAATTCAATATTGATTCTAGAATGTAAATAATATGTCACATTCACCCCTGAGGTATCGTAACTGAATCATTACATACATACTAATTTGGATCAATATATGAAATGTTCAATGCTTACCTCAGTTGACAACGAGACAGAATTCGTTGTTACGTTGCACGAAGTATAAAATGATCAACTGTTTAATGCCACGTAACGTTTTAGTTATCATACTTAATTTTATTTCATTTTGTAATTCATGCTTTAATTTTTTATTTTATTTATATCTTGTATTGTATTTATATCTGTCCTTATACTGTCCACCTTTATTTTTAATAGGTTTTATATTTCAAATCATAACAGTCTCTTAATTTGTCTATAGATAGTGAAACTTCTTTTACAATGGAAAATGTTAAAGGAGAGAAAAAGATTGCCACATAAATACATACATAAAGTTTTTTAAATCCTTCTTTATATAATCTTTTGTGCAATATTATTCGGTCTCAGCATTGGTAATTAATGTATACCTATTTTGTGAATTTTCTAAATTACTGTTACTAAAGTTTGTAAAATTGTTCTGAAGATAACAGTAACTGTCATTTCATTGTATGAATATTATCTACAATTTTTCCTGTTAATTCAAAGCTGTACAAAATGAAAATATTTAAAAAAATTGTTAATTTAAAGAAAAATGATTTAATACATAATGGAGAAGATTCATTGATATGAATGATTTAATACATAATGGAGAAGATTCATATCAATGAATTCTTTAAATTAACAATTTTTTTAAATATTTTCATTTCAATGATTCATATCAATGAATCTTCTCCATTATGTATTAAATCATTTTTCTTTAAATTAACAATTTTTTTAAATATTTTCATTTTGTACGGCTTTGAATTAACAGGAAAAATTATAGATAATATTCATACAATGAAATTACAGTTACTGTTATCTTCAGAACAGAATCAATGAATCAATCAATCTACGTACAACAAAGTTACTTAATTTCGTATATTTGATTGAAATAATTTTTCTTATAATAGATAGATTATGAATAATTTAAAGTACTTAAATTAAACGAATTAGCCCGTATAAAAGAATAAATGTTTGTTTTCTCTACAACTATAAAATTATAATATTATTTATGTCAAATATATTCGTTCGAAAATATTTTAATTATTTGGAATTTATAGCCATAACGGTGCACTAATATGTATTTAAAGAGGATTATTATAGCTAGTTAACGAATCTTCGGTTCCCAAAATGCTTTGAGGATTTGTTACGCTAAGTAGCCATGTACGAATTGCGTAAAGGCGATGGAGAGGCAAAGAGAGGCAATGTTGGAAAGGGGGTTGAAACCTGGTGTGCGCCAACAGATAAGCACTGATCCCAATTACACGTTGAGTAGACCAGTTTCCAGGCTGAACGGATCATGGATTATTGACTCCATCTTGATTACTCCGCTGCCGTCAATACAATTGAGAGATCGATATACCTTAAATTTCGTATACTTGACATAAACATGAATCATGTACCTTTTACATTTACAACAGATTTACTCTTCACCTATCTCTATAATTACACGGTTAGAGAGAATCGAATTTATCAGTATTTATATTGAAACAAATATCTTGCCTGATCACACTTTCGACTGCGTTCAAACAAAGTTAAATTAATCGTAATGAAGTTACAAAGGTATTTTGAATAATAACTGGCGAAATTAAACAAACACAAAATTTGAATCGTTATACAGATCGATATTTGATGTCAACAGTTGCTTAAATAAAGTTAATGGAAAATGAAGCCTCAAAATTATAATTAAAAATTTTCTAGTACAGTAATAAAGTCAACATGTTATGTTTGATAATTATATTTCCATAAATTTCGCCATTTTGTTTATACTAATTTCACTTGCTTCATTAAATAAGTATAAATTAATGTGGACATTAATATAAAATTTATAATGTGTAATTTATTTATATACCTATATATAATAAACTCAAACGTATCTCGTAAACTCAGACCTATCTTTTTTTAATCGAACTTCTCATTTATAGTCTTGTTACTTTATTTTGTACAGAATATTCGTTTAAAATGAAATTGTAGTTTAAATTATTTGCATTAAAAGAATTTTATTTTTAAGTTTATTCAAAAATTACAGAATAATACACTTTGTTTTTAATGTAATTTTTAAAAAACATGAATTTGGAAAACTAAACACATAAACTGTTTACGGTTTTTAGAAGTATACAAAGAGTTCTAAATAATTAATAAGAAATTTAAGATTGCAGGAAAGTATTGATAAATTGATATAATTGATGTACTAATATTTTATATAAATATCTATTAAGGTTCTTAATTAGTGTTATAGGTACTTTGTAAGAACTATGATATATATTTCCTTAAGATAAATTTTATTTTATATCTATATTTTTTAATAAGTCGATGTCTTACGGTCTGTTGAATTCGTTTCGCCACATTCTTTGACTATGAGATAGAAGTATGTCACGCATCGTCAAAGAGCTCTTGAAACGGTTTTAACGTTTCCTGTAATTGACTATATTCCCTTTACTTTAATAGCTCTCTTAACTACCTTTGATAGCTCTGTACGTGTATGTATTTTATCTACCACATCAAAAAATTTACAAACATATTATACACTGTGAAATTTGCACATAAAAGTATTTATAGATATACGCTTGAAAACTACTCTCAATTATGAATATATTTAGATTCAGATTAAAATATTATATTATACCCATTTTATTATGTGTAATCGTCGTATTATTGATTACTTTAAGCATCTAAGCTTTTTTAATCGATTTCTTGTTGATACGAATACGTTTTCTAAAAATACATCTAATTTTCTACGACAAAATTTCGACAGAAATCTTCGACTTCTACTTGTTTGTATTAATATTTATGCACTGTAAAATTAAAATATTCATAATTGTAACAATGTTGTGATCTTCCACATGATTATGCTATGTGTTATTAGTATGCAATACGTATTGTGTACTATACATACCTGTGAGTATTACGTATCTGCTCTTGCTCCAACTTATAGCATTGTTACATTTTGGATATTTTGATTACTCGAAGAAAAACTAATGAATCACAATGTATTATAATCATCTATGAGATCACAAATTGTTAGAATTTTTTCAATTTTTACAATCATATATAATATGAACAAATCTACCGTATGCTGTACATTACCTACCATTACTGTAATGGTATTGGATGAAAGAAAGTTAAAAATTAAAGTGTTAACAGATGGTATACAGTACTAAACAAGAGTTTGATTATATGTATATAATTGTTCTTTACAATGAATTTAAAATCATTTCTTTTAAATAAATTTTTTCTTTCAAATGAATTTATACTTTAGGTCAACAAACAAACAGTTATTTATATAAAAACGGTAACGTAAATAATGTAAAATTCGATATTTATAATAAATTTACTCGCGTATTTTTACGTTTTTTTGCAAAAGATAAATGTCAATAGCTTTAACTAGGCAGCACCAAAATGATAATCACGAAAAAGCTAAGAATGTGGTGAACTTATAATGTTATTTGACGCTATATTAATTCCACCGAGGTCACGGTTCTAAAAATTTCGCACTAGGTCGCAGTATACCTAAAAATTCAGTGACTTTAAATTTGTACTGCGCTGCTAAATTTTCATAAAAGTTATACTAGCAGGAGAAATATATTTATATGTCGGGTTTGTCGGGTTGGCGTTAATCTTAGGGGCGCGTCGCGTATCTTCATTAGGACAAGCCATCCTAGTTGTTCAATGGAGATTATATTTACAATTATATGTACAAGTGTTGATTTAACAGGGTTTAACAATTTTAATCGTGATAATTAGACACTCTTAATATAAAGACAATGTTCTTAGGTTCAATAACGAATCCACGGTCAACGGGAAAACTCTTTGTACAATTGAATATGTTTTGATTCTCAAAGTGACGTTAGCTGTGTCGCACGGTATCTTTCTGACTGTCTGACCAGACGTTGTGTGCAAACTCTTCAACATTTGTCAATTGCATATTGACCGGGGATATCAACAAAATTCCAGGCGCCATTACTAGGTTGACCCGCGTAGAGCCGACATTGATCCTGGCCGGGGCTTGTTTGTTAATACAGCGTGTGCCCATCAATATTAGTTCTTCTATTGTTAAGTAAAAACGTTCATCCCGTGACCGTGGCTACGTTCGGCAACCAGTTGTGTCACCTCGAGCCCAAGCCCACTGTCACAAATCTCGGGCAAACATAACCAGATCGTATCACAACAACTACTTCTAAGTTCTATTATTTAAGTACAGCTATAATAAATAGTTTAGACCAAAGTATTGGAGATCTTCCCAAAATTCCAAAAGAAAGGCCCGATGTACCTACATCTCCGACATATATTATTATAATAATACATGAAAAATAATTACTTTCATTAAAATAGATATAATTCTGATTATATAATATAATTATACAATCAAATCTCTATTTATATTTCATTTTCTTAGTTCTGTCTATAAAAATATGAATTTGTATAACCGTCCGTCTAGTAATAATGCTTTTTGTCACATTATAATTTCTGTAATGGAATTTTTTTTATTAATAAAGTTATTTCTGTAATTTCATAGTTTCTGTACTTCCTTGATTTGAATTTATATTACTTGTTTTTCTTCCAAAAAATTAAAACTCATCTTAAGAGTTATCATTTATGTAGTATCGTGGACGAAAGGCCTGGGAAATATCGGACGAACTATGAACAATGTCGCGAGAGCCGAGGCGCCGTCGGGCCCATCAATGTGTCATCGGTCTTTTCAAGTGCATAGTTTCGTGGAAAAGACCTACGTGACCCTGGCCACGAGCGTCTGCAGAACACGTGTGCGGTGGGCCTTGGAAAAGGGCAATAGAATGCGACAACGGCCAGAAAGGGGCAGTCGAGAAACAGAGCGCGAGTCGAGGAGCAGAGTGCGAGTCGAGAAGCCGAGTGCGAGTTGAGCGGAGACGGAGGTTGCGAGTGGCGTTGCCGAGAGAGTGTGGATTGCGCTGTGTTCTGTACGTTTGGTACGAATAGTTCAAGTTAAGCCACAATCGTCTTTTCTGTCTGATTAACATCTCTATTGTCCACTCTTTGTGAACATATTACATCACGATATTACATTTATGTGGATCAAATTTAAAAGGTTATAACATGATGATTTCTTGTACTGTTTCCTAGTTATAGATACAACGTCGGCAATGTTTCAACAATATGCGGCCTGCTATTTTGAAGGGGATAGTATTGAGTCTCCAATACAAAATAAGTCACATTACCTTTTAACCACACGACGTATATTGCTGTTCGTTATTAATTAATTAATTTATTTCATAATTGATTACTATAAGAATTCTGTTTGTATGAATATGATAATCAAGGAAATGCAAGTTATTGCGCTGTAATTGCGTAATTTCAATAATTTCAATCTGGAAACAGAATGATTCGAGAGAATAAAAAGAGTCAGAGCATCTAAACAAATTTATATCCTAATAGTTTATATTATTTTAATTTTATTAAAGTGAAGCTTTTCTTTTTAGCAAGTATAGTATATGAATAGTAATAAATTAATCAGTATTTAAGAAGTTAAATATTATACACGCGATTATAAATTATACGATAAAATAATGTAAGTCAGATACTCATGAGTCGTATAAGATGTATAAGATTCTATAAGACAAAAATTTTCTTTACAGTAAATACATTTTTCATATTTTTTATATTAATATAAGAGTATATATAAGTGTATGAAAACTAGAAAAAAGCAGTACAACAAATGAGCACTGTTATATAGTTTTCTAGTTCTTTAAAATATCCCTTTCGGAATACACTGAATGTTATCACTACTATTGTAATCGTCGTATCTATTTACAGATTAAATCGACCTAAGTTTAAGGATTGTTAGAGAAGTAAGTAACAGCAGCAGGCAATTCATCAATTACTTTAATCCAATATAACTACCATTCGTTGGTGTAGATTCAAGAAGATAGAATTAAGTAAGAAAAACAAATTGTCGATCAAATGTACACAGCCATACGTATCTACTAACACAATGGAAACAGTAAAGTTACCAGGAATTCGTATTACTTCCTTAGTCATTAATTACTAATGGGTAAAGAACCATTGGAACTGTGTAAGAAACTGAAAGGTTAACGTTGCTTTAACTGTGCAGACCATTAGAGCGAATATATTCATAGACAAAGATACTGCAGAAGTTTCTTCATCACGAAAACTAAAATCATAAGAAAAATAAAAACAGGTTTTATAGAACAATGTAAAATTGCAAGCTTATTTTTACGTTAAATAAATTTATAAGGATTAGAAATCTATAATTCTGTTTTCATTTTATACTTGAAAAGAACTAGAAATAATTAATACAGTCTGAATTCGCATATAATGCTAAAAACTTACATCAAAATGACCATTTAAGTCAAAATGTCATATATCTTAATAATTTTTAACGTTTTAAACGTATACACAGGAAAGATAAAATAGTGTTACATGTTGATTTCAATCAAAGCTGTTTGTTTTACTTAGATGGGACAAGGATCTAGTTCACTGGTCAAACAACAAAATTTCGTAGAATCATTGCTAAAGAGACAAAAGAGGCTCATCCGTTTTGTTAAAATGGAATAGCATAGTAGTTTATTTTTAGTCGAAGGGGTTGGGGACTTCATTGAATCTAATAATATTTATTTTAAATATACTTTTTTATTCTATAGAGTAAATACTTTTTTCAAAAGACTCTTTAAAAAATTGCAAAGACAAAATGAATAAAATGATAAATGTATGATGTATTGAAAATCATTCTGTTCAACGTTCAATATCTATAGGACAATCGTGCAATTCGATTCTTTTTTATAGTATATATACAGTATATATAGTATATATAGTACATATAGTATATATAGTATATATAGTAGATATACTATATATAGTATACTATATATATAGTATACTGTGTACATCAATAGCCATTTTTATCCTTTATGTTAACTATATACATACTATATATAGTATAGTATATATATAGTATACTATAGTATAGTATACTATACTTTTGATGTACACATCTATACAGTCTGTACATCGGTGTCTGCTGGTGGAACCCCGACATCGCGGAGCTGAGGACGAGATGCGTCCGGGCCCGAAGACGGTATCTAAGGGCACGCCGTTGGCGACGATGCGACGAGGAAGAAGTCTTCTTGCGCTACCGGGCGTACCGCGTGCTACGGCACTCGCTGCAAAAGGAGATCAAGAACGCGAAAGACCGTGCCTGGTCCGAGCTAGTTGAAGCAGTCGAGTCTGACCCATGGGGAAGGGCATACAGGACGATGACGCGAAAACTTCGCGCGAGGGGCCCCATGGCAACGATGGAGATGGAACCTGCGCTGCTGCTGCGGATCATCGGGACGCTTTCCCCCCCCCCCCCCCCGCAAGAAGACAGTGCAGCAGAACAGTCGCGGGAAACGACACGGCCGATGGAATGGAGGGATGACTGGGAAGTCACGGAGGAAGAGATGTGGGAGACGACCAGAAGAATGGCCTCTCGCGACGTGGTACCTGGCCGAATCTGGGGGGAAGTGATGGGAGTCATGGCCCCCAGTTTTCGGGGCCTCTACACTAGATGCCTGAGAGAGGGAGTTTACCCCCGGACATGGCGGACGGCGAGGCTGGTTTTGCTCCGTAAAGAGGGCCGACAGACGACTTCGCCGTCGGCGTACCGGCCGATATCCCTGCTAAACGAGGTCGGAAAACTCCTCGAGAGGGTGGTCGCCACCCGCTTGAAGCGACACATGGCGGAACAGGTGCCAGGTTGGCACGAAAGCCAGTACGGCTTCCGGAAGGGACGCTCGACGATTGACGCGGTCAGACGCGTGCGGGCGCTCACAGAGGACATGGCTTCCCGGAACGGCGTGGCGCTGGCGGTTTCTTTGGACATTGTCAACGCGTTCAACTCCATACCATGGGACAGGATAGTGGCGGCTCTGGAGCACTTCGAGGTCCCCAGCTACCTCGTCCGGGTTCCTGTAGGAAGGACTTGTTTATGTAAGTCTATGGGGGCTAGCAAACCCACGGTCCCGCAGCCAGGGAGGACTGTCGGGACAAGCGTCCCGTTTACGTGAGTCCTCTATGTACACCGCAGGGAAGGTCACCGGGAGTGTAAGGCGTTTAAGTACGGTTACACTCTCTCTACGTGGCCTTAGGTAGTAGCGCACCCACGATCCTGATGCCAAGGATGGGACCGTCGGGATAAGTTCCCGGGTACTTTGTACCTTGAGGCCCCCCCTTACGTGAGACCCATCTGGAACTGCCGAGCACGGTTAGCAGGCCGCTGGCCGGTAGTGACATGGCCGTACATCCACACGATAGTGCCACTAATGACTTAGGATGGTACCACGGGGGTCGAGTGAAAGCTCGGAGGGAGTAGCGACCCCTCTGCTCGACCAATTATGGATTTGGATTCGTGGTGGCAGTGGTTGATAGCCAAGATGCTGGCAAGAGGGTTGATTTAAGGGGTATTGGCTTCCCCAAATGGCCTTCAGCGGGTGAGCAGCGTCCCACCTGCTCCGGAACCGTCCTGGAGAGACGGAAGGGTTTAGAAAGCGCCCCCTTCGACCTGAGATGAGCGACAGTCCCTGTAGGCTTAGCGAAACGAGGCAGCAAGGCACTTTGTGCCTTGTGCGCTGGTTGGACGTAACCCCAACCCCTATGGCCCTATGGGGTGCCCGGGTACTGTATAGCGCTAAATATACGCTCAGGTAAGCACCCGAAACCAAAGATGAGAATATCTCGTCCGGCTGATCCGAGCCTACCTCGACGACAGGTGGATATGCTACGCCAGCAAGGAAGGGGAGGAAAGGCGACCCGTCGAGCGCGGCGTTCCGCAGGGCTCGGTGTTGGGGCCGATCCTGTGGAACGTCGCGTACAACGAAATACTGCGATGCCCGCTGCCCCGAGGCGCGGCCAT
This sequence comes from Bombus vancouverensis nearcticus, assembly GCF_051014615.1. Taxonomy (NCBI): domain Eukaryota; kingdom Metazoa; phylum Arthropoda; class Insecta; order Hymenoptera; family Apidae; genus Bombus; species Bombus vancouverensis. The sequence continues at coordinate 7,537,844 of NC_134913.1, read as the reverse complement.
GATGTACTATGCGGACGACACTCTGGTTCTGGTTGGGGGTCGTGGTTGGCACGAGACGCTGCGCATCGGCGAAATCGCAACGGCTTGCACGACCCGTGCTGTGCGCGGACTGGGCCTTGGGGTCTCTCCTGCGAAGTCGGAGGCCATCTGGTTTTACGACAAGAAGAGGCGATGGTCTCCACCGCCCGGCCTATGCATAAACATGGCAGGCGAAACCGTCGGGGCGGGATCGAAGATGAAATATCTGGGTCTCGTCATCGACAGCCAGTGGACGTTCGAGCTGCACTTCTACTCCATAATTCCGAAGGTGTCGGCGACTGCCAATGCCTTGTGCGGCCTGCTGCCGAAAATCGGCGGGGCGGGAGTTGCGGTGCGTCGACTATACGAGAGCGTCGTTTGGTCCCGAGTAATGTACGGGGCCCCGTATGGGCGGACGATCTGATGGCGGGTCGTCGCAGCATCCTGCTCCTGAGGAGACTGCACAGGGTAACCGCCATCCGAATCATTAAAGGATACCGGACGGTGTCCCACGCGTTGGCGACCGCTCTAGCCGCCCCTCCCCCGCGTGCTCCAGGCGCTGGCGCTCGAAAGGAGATACGCCCGCTGGAGAGCATGGGATCCGGGAGAAGATCTGACCGAGCAGGCGGCCCCAAACGACCTAGGAACCGTGGAAGACACGTGGGACTTGTGACGATCCCAGCTGATCAACGAGGGAGGCGAACATCAAGGCGCGGAGGTGGTCCTCTGGGAGACATGGAGAGGCCGCCGCGGCCTCCCGCTCAGATTCAGGATGACCCAGGTTACTCACTGGACACGGCGAGTTGCTGAGGAAAATCGGACGGGAGACGACAGACATTTGTCACCACTGTGGAGAGGATAGGGACACAGTGCAGCACACGCTGGAGCTCTGTCCGGCGTGGGAACTGCCCCGCTACACTCTGCGGCACGCCATAGGAGAAGGATTGACCCCCTCAGCGATTGTAGAAGCGATGTTGAGAGGGTCACAGGAATACGAGGCCGTCCGCCTCTTCTGCGAGCGAGTTATGCTCGCGAAGGAGCGGGCAGAAAGGGGGAGAAAGAAAAACTCTCACTCGCAGGATAAGACGATGGAGGAGGATGGCAGTCAGGCGACCTAAAGCCGCTCTATCGCCGTCCCAACGGACCACGACTAGAAGGAGCGACAGCGCTAGGGGCAATGGCCCCCCGCCCCCCTAACGCCAGTTCAATAGGCAGGAATTATTAGGACTGGCTCGAACAAGAGGACGCGGCAAGGGGTGCAACAGAAGTTAATTCATAAGAGGTTCCTGGAGCACTCCTGTCATACGCGTAGGATGGTCATCGTGGAGTTTTAGTCGGTAGGAGTCCGACACTACTCTGCTGTTGCGCGATTATTGCGGATACAGCGGAGTGTCCATGAGGATTTCTCCACGTCCAAAAAAAATGAAGTCTGTACATCGGTTAATTCCTTAATATTGTCAAATGTTCAAGACAGTGTTTATGGAAAATATAGAAATGCAAAAACATTTTGAATATTTCATAAAATGATTTGTACTGTATCATAGAATATACCTATTTTGATATACTTCAACGAAGTTTCAGAAAAGTCTTGAAAAAAATATTCCTTTTGTCGTAACTTTTTAAATAAGACAAACAAAATATCATCAAGTAAATACCATCAAGTTCAATGAGAGCTGTCAGATTAAAAAGAAATTAATACGATATTTCATTTAAAAAGAGTGCAAGGGTCAATTTTAATTCCCTAGAAGACACTCCAGAAAAATTTGTTATATATCAAATATAAGAATTACATATCAAAAATTTATGTTTGCTGTGATTTCGAGTAAACAAGTATTTCATTTGATCTATCCTGCTTATATGTATATATCAGCAATGAAGAAATAGATAAGCAGCGGAGGAAATAAGTTTGCGGTGTGCGTAATAAAATGCTACACCCAAGATAATGTAATTTATAACAAGTGAAACCTATTACACTGTCAATCTTTCGTGAAAATCTGTAGCTGAATGCAGAATGATTTTTCATTTTAGTTCTGGTTGATTCACATTGCTGATGAAAAGAAGAGTGGATAATACTGGCTATGGCTTGGGTTAGGTTCATCAATATCCAGCTATTGAGAAGATATTGGTCATCCGTTATCATGCCATTTTTCATCGCATGCCACTAGCTTGTACAAGATTTGCCTACTGACATAGAGCTGAAAAAGTGTGCTTTATATTTTATGCAGAAAATTCCAATCTTTTCGAAGTTTTTAAGTAACTTACATTCGGATACGTTAATTTGAATTAAAAATTGTCAATAATTATCAATACATTTAGATTAAGTTAAATTAAAATAAAAATCAAACAGATTGTATCTATAAATAAAACTATACATTTATAAAATAAGAAAAAAAAGAGATAGAGAGAGAAAGAGAGAGAATTTCTTATTTTAATTATTCATAATTACTAATAAACAATTTACTGCGTTAGAATCAGTTTTATACTGATTAGAAAAATAATGGTCTGTTTTATACTGCTAGAATATTAATCATCATCGTTTATTATTAAAAAGACGTAATATTAGAAAACATTCTCATAAATATCCACATAATAATTACAGTTATATAGAAAAGAACATTATTCTCGTAGAAAGCTATTATGTTCGTTGCCAGGAGAGGAATGTTTTAGTCTAACTTCTGTGCAAGGATCGATGCTTCTGGATCAATGCCCACTTTTCCTGAACTCGAATTACACTCTATAACGTACTCCATATGACGTTATTGGTTCTTGCCCAAGAAAGCTCTCGTTTATCATCATTTTTCAATTATTTATGACATCCTGTTTACCTTTATACCCTTAAATTCTAACTTTCACTCTTGTTGACATACGCATACCACTTATTATTATTATTTTCTCGTTTCTCTTACGTTATTTTTGTCGAAAGCTCGATTCCATCCAATGTAAATTTTTATTTTTCTGCACCCTTTTTTTTTTTAATAGTTTTCTGTTTAATAGAGGTTTTAAAAATATTCTTTCTCGTGGCGTGTGCGATATTATTTCGTACACCTACATATGTGCATGAAATCATTGTCTATTCTACATAACTTCAATTTCTAATCGCTTTCTTTCATGTTACCATCCTTCCAGAGCTCATTGTTTCACCTTTGAACAAAAGTCGAACAACATAGTTCTGGCGTAAACGGTTTCCTGGTCGATTAAAAGAAACAATGCATAGGTTCGTTAAAAGTGTGGAAAAATCGATAGCAAGCCCTTTTGAATGGTTTCAACTTAATTTACTTTTCTCTGGTCGAATGAACAACCACGTTCATTTTCCCTTTGTAAAAATGTAATTGAACTAACTATATACACATTGCTACTTGATGAAGGTTTCTATTATTAGAAGGCTAATATTAAATAGCTGTTACCTGCTTTTGTTATAAAAATGTTATCAAAACATCGAATTTTATATACAATATCCCTGTCCTGGTAAAAAATACAAAAATAAATAAATAAAGATCCTTGCAAAATACATGTCGTATCCAAACAATGAGGAAAATACGTGCTTTCATAGAATCCAATATCAGTAGAAAGCTTGTATATTACTATTATGTATGATCCATTTTGTTCTATTGGAAATTTTATCTATTTTATCCTTTGGAATTGGAACAATAGAACAAAATGGATCATACATCATTCAATAAAATAATATAAAATAAAAAATGTCGTGCATCTATTATTTCCTTATATAACGAAAGAACCTTTTGGGCAACCTAATACATTAAGGCAACATAAATCTGCGTATGTCTAAAATCATTGTACTAAGAGAAAGAAATAAATTATTATTAGCTTTATTTACTGAAACTAATTTGGAGGAATTTAGTAATAGAATTAACATTATATATATCTTGCTTCCAATTATTTATTTTTAATTATTTAATATTTATATTAAATTTTGATACTATTACAAAGTATTTTTTAATATACATTTCTTATCTTTTTGCATTCAGTATAAGTTGAAAACTATTCTTTTGTATATTTCAACAAATAAATATTATAAAAGTAAATGACTTTAATGATGCTATAAGAATAAAGATTACACGAGAAGAAATTCATACGAGTGATGCATTATTTTTAATTACATGGAAAAGAAATGGATTGAAAATATCCCATAATGTAATATATTATAATGAATCTTATAATATATTTTTATTTTTGATAACAGAAAAATATGTATAGTTACATCTTTGTTAAGCTTTTAACCTCCTAAGCAGCGAAATAAAGATAATTAACATATGAATGCTGTGTATCAATAAATCTTATTCCATTTCATTGCACTGATCTCAGTGATCAGTGATGTTTCTAAGTTGTAAAGAAATTTTTGGACTAAAGATTTTTGTTGTTATTGATGTAGAAAGACAATATATACATATATGCACTCTGAAATTTGTACAAGATCGTAGAAGAAAGAAGTAAATAAAATATTATATAAAATTATACGAAAATAACAAATATTTTAAGGTAAAACTTAGTGTTGCTTTAAACTGATATATATGTTTTGCAATACATTTAACATGTAAGGAAAAAATTTAGCTAGCATTACCACCTTTAAACTGATAAATTTTGTATTGATAGATATTGATTTCTTATAATTTATTGCACGAAATTACAAAACATTTAATCCATATATACATATGCATAAATATATATCTATAAGCATGTGACCATAGTTCTACTAATTCTACGAATTAGGAGATGTAGAAGTAATATCTTATTTTACAATAATTCATTTGAAACGATAACTTTACTTCTACATCGAATGAAATGACAACTTTAATTCTACATATTTCGAATTTTGTAAGACTAGAAGCAATTGCATTAGTTTAAATGTTAGAAGAGTTTTTATTTCTTAAATTACGTGTGATGTCTCTCTAAAAGGAATTTGTGACTTTGAAAAAATATATAACTTCATACTATATTATTACAATATTATTATATTATATATTTATTTACATAACTATAACTGTAGGAATAAATTAATTAATAACTATATTAATTAATAAACAAAGTCTAAACTTTTCCAATGAAGAAAAAAATCTTTCGTAAAGATCGAGGCTAAGCAACCATTTTGAAAATGTTAACCAATATTTCCAGGGAAATACGCTCCCATGAGAAAATGATGTTTAGTTTCAACGGACGCAGCTGCAAGCAGACTTTCAATTCTGTCTCGTCTTTCTCCATTAGCTGACTCATTTCCAATGACTTTCAAAGCGAAAAGGAAGCTGGAATTGTAACTGAGAAACTTTCAGAATAAAACGCATGTGGTATACAGGAACAAACAGCTTTCACTATTAAATTAATTAAATAAATCTCCTCACTTGAAGTTGTGTTGTTTCATGTTTTTTTCTGAACATCTTATTTAATGGCTACAATTACCATAAATATTTAATCGTGAATTCCGTTTTTTTTTTTTTCGGAAATGAAATGAATTCAAGATTTATTGTAATATATTTTATTATTTTATCACACTTTAAGTCATGTATTTTTAACAATTGAATGTCTTAATATAATATAAATTTAGCTGTATAAATATTCTAACACTAACTGCCAGTTTCTATTTCCGAAAACGATTTGTTTATTATTATCGCAAACTGATACGAATTGAACCAGAATATAAGCAGAATAAATTTTTGAATAGTATGTTTCAATCTGTAGTTACAATCGTAACTAACAATCGTATTTCAATGTTCCTCCTGGGGGCAAACCGTCATTTACGCTTTATTTCTTTTCCAATGTTTCCAATATTGCTTTGTTCCACAAAAATATGTTTCTGGGACAAAATAACAAGAGGTAAATTCTTTGAAATTGGAAATAGGAAATAAGGACTTAAGATTTTAATTTCGAAAACATTTATTTTACTCCCACGTAATATTTAAAAAAATCTTAATCAAATAAAAACTATATTTTCATTTCTAGGCATTCGTTAATTTTTGCAAAATATAATTTCTATCGCCAGTACATAAATACCTTTTTTATATAACATTTTGTTGTAGCTTGATAATCATTTATATCATCCTGTGGTAGAAATGCACATAATTTGGTAGTATCTTTTTTCTAGTCAGAAGCAAAAGAATAAAAGTAGTCATATTTCGTGCAGTAAATTATTGTAACAAAATTAACAATAAAACGTATAACAAAAATTTCTTTTTTATTTTATTTATTGTTTATTGAACAAAAGGGATATCGGGAAAAATATTTAACTTTTATGAAAAATTTCCATTATAGTATTTTTCATATCAATTTATGAAGTGTCCGAATATTTTTGAGACATGAAAATTCACTATTTTTCAATATTTCTTTTGATATTTAATCAACGGTTTGCTTTATGGTATCTACATACTATACTTCAATATACTGTAAAACATTTTTTTGCTTTACCTGTATTTGTTTCAGATATAGAACACAGAAGCCAAAGTTATGCCAGTGTTCCAATATTTCCGGGACCAACTGCACGTAATGTGAATATAGCAAAAATGCATTCTTTGTGGAGGGAAGGATAAGATGAGGAGATCAAATAGTCTCTTGGGTCACCTGATTTGAATTCTATAAATTTTTTTGTGGGGATAGTTAAGGACTTTGATATACTCAAATAATGTACTAGATTTACAATGAACGGAAAATGCATGTCCTACAATACATAGCACAAAAGGAATATTTGAAAATGTACATTGATCTATAATTGGCAGATATGAGATTTGTATAGAACTGAAAGAAAGATATCGAATATCTATAAATATGAAGATTTGTACTACATCTGGTCTATAAGTGTATATGAATACTAATAAATAATAAGATTGATTATATATCGGAAGGTTTACTTTTATAATATATGTTAATTGGACATTTTTGACTCCTCTTCGTGAGTATTATAAGCGCATTTTATCGATAAAGATCCTTTCTTTAATGCTCTATATGTATGGTTACATGTAAAGGTATATCAACATACAAAGAATATGTGAAAATCTTTATTACTTGAATATTATGATTATTATTTAACTTGCAATAAACTATGTATAATAGCATTTTTTCTGAGTTAATTGTAACCAATTAATTGTTTTTATCAGTTAAAATTAATTTATTCTTCAAAATATAGTTTAATGGCATGCATTTAATTTTGTTTTTCCAGTAAGTTCATCTTTGAAAGTATGAACGATCAGTATTATATTATAATTTCAAGACTAAAAATTCTCTACAAAATTAGATTTAATTTCGACATAATTCTAGTTTCTACATTTCCAGTTACAACTCAGATCTATTTCAAATATTTAATCATTTAAGGGGGTGTCCTGAATTAGAATGTTCTAAAACAGCGTCTTTTTGTGATCTTTTTAGAAGAGAAAGAAAGAAATGAAATTATTGAATTTTGAGGTATGGTTTTATATATATTTAACGAATATAAAAAATTCTTTTAAAGTAAAAAAAAATTATAACAGATTTCTAAGCCTATTTCATGGGTTGCTGTTTTCAATCGGCGTGAAAGATCCACCTCATAATTCTTGACTGAAACGAAAAACCAAAAAAGGATTAAATTATTATATATTTTTCTTCTCGATAAACTAAAAAAAGTTCGTAAAAAAATTTATTTAAATAATTGTTATAGCACCTCAAAGTTTATTTTTTCTTTTTAAAAAACACATTTTTTCTTTAAACCCGCCAAAATTTTTAATTTCATACTATTTTCTGCCTTTTTCTTAGTTCATCGAGAAGAAAAATATATAATAATTTAATCTTTTTTTGGTCTTTCGTTTCAGTCAAGAATTGCGAGGTAGATCTTTCACGTCGATTAAAGACTGCAGCCCATGAAATAGGCTTAGAAATCTGCTATAATTTATTTTTTTACTTTAAAAAAGATTTGTTTGTATTCGTTAAATATATATAAAATACCTCAAAATTCAATAACTTCATTTCTTTCTTTCTCTTCTAAGACGCTGTGTCTAAAAAGACGCTGTTTTAGAACATTCTAATTTAGGACACCCCCTTAATAATTGTATTGAATAATATTATCTATAAAACCAATGGCTATTATGTTAATGTATGAATTTGCCTACATTTTATGAGATGTTCTTATTAAAAAATTTGGTAAATGAATGAATTCGTTAAAAATTTTTCAAAATAATATTCAATTTTATGTAATATGTACGATAGTCGTATGTAAAATATATTTTTGTTTATGTTTTTATAAGAATGCAGGAAAGACCTTTTAAGGACAAAACAAATTTCTATCGAGGTCCCGTTTTATTATAAATTTCCTATAAAGTAAGCATATGTGTAAATATTAGCAATATATTAACCAGTTTTACTTAAAACAAACTATTTTATACAATAAAATATATAATTACACTCCATTACTAAGTAGACATTATCCTTTGACAATAGTCCGGTAAATCGTAAACTGTCTTTCTTCACATAATATAGTTAATAAAACATAATTATATTAAATACGTTTTGTTGAAATTAAGTTTAAGATTAAATACCACCTAAACATTCCTGCTTTAAAAGTTATTAACCTTGAAAGGCAAAATCACGTACGAGGTGAAAGAGAAAACTTGGTCTGCCGACAGCTAAACTTTAATACTTTGGAAATAGTTACGTACACGAGTATGAACTAGTCTCATTATGGACAATGTTCAACAAGTCGAAATTTCTTGAAGTTAATCTAGCGGTTATACAGATATGACTTTTGTCTTAGTTTCTGAGAACTTTAATTAGCTATTACTAAATTTCCATTAATCTGCACATCAGTAAGAAATTTGATTATACATAATACTTCAACTTATTACCATTATTGATTACAGTCATAAGTGAAATTGTAAAGTGTGTGTTGTAAATAGTTTTTTTTTTAAAAGTAATATTATTTTTTTTACCAGTATGATTAAGGAAACTTATCCATTTCCTAATTATTTATATTAAAATATATGGAAATAATGTTTTATAAATTGATTAAAATAGTGTTTCATTCATATATGAAATTCGAGAAAAAAATAAATTTTTAAAATTCTGCCATAGCTTCTGCGTAAGAACGAGACGATGGAAATCTTTACGAATTGACAAATATAATTATTTCTACGCTATGTGAAAGCATTATTTCTCGAGACAAGTTTACTAACTTACACAATATATACATAACAAATAATTGTACAATAGCATTTTCAGTGTCAACAAATATGTATAAAAATCAGCGATTAAAACTAACGAAAACAGAATTTTGGTTTCAATTGAAAACTATGATCGTTAAATATTAAGGAAACTTGTCAAAAAAATTAAGCGATTAAAAAGTATTTTTTGAAGCTCTAAGAAGTACCAGTAGCACCGCCTGAAAAGAAGTTAGTCAGTTAAAATTCAAAAATTTTTTTCAAGATTAAAAAATTGGCCGTTTTAATCAAAACCAAGAGCAAGCAGTTAATCAATGAACTTACAATTTCAAATTTTGCAGCAATTTCTCTGAAATAAAGGACTAATAACTAAATACTAATAAAGGTAATCTGAAGGTAAGTTAACAAAATAAAACTAATAAAGGACTAAAAGGATATAATAACTGTATAGTGCTCTTTTATTTGCTGCAAACTGAACTCAAACCTCTTTCACTTACAGCTCGACCTGCAGCTACCTTCACACACACACGCTCATACACGTACATAAAGTCCTTCATTTGCAAAAAATTATTACTACCATATAAACTTTCGTGAATAAAGCTTTTTCATATATTTAAAAAGGACGAAGATACTCAGGCAATTCAAATCACTATATAGAAAAAGTAGGATTTTTTTGTTTTAATTAACAATACAAAACCATCAAAGTAAACGTTCTCACACTTATAAGAATTGCTGAACAGGGACAGATCCTGTTTCAATTAGAAGTGCAGGATGCAGAACGGTAAGCTACGAGATTGAATCCGACCTTTTTGCGTTTGAAAACGATGCCGCATAAAGTTTCAGCAGTTAAAAGTAACTTGAAGATTTAATGAAGGTCTCCTGAATCTCAGTTACATAATCAGTATCTCGCATTTTTTATTCAGTGCACGGTTAAAATTTTGTAAGAAATTAAAATTAAAGTTAAATGTTAATTTATTTAAGAAATAATTCTTCTTGTCTAGAAAAAAATCGTATTGCTTACTTATATGACTTATTTAACTTATCGCTTTTAAGAAAATTGTAAATGAGCATACTTTAGTATGTCGAAAGTTAATCTGAAACATGCGTATTCTACGAAATTTAATTCTCTCGGAAACAAATAACTTCCAATCGATCCCAGTTGGAAGTTAATCATATTAGCTATACCTACGCGGCAAAGATTACTTTATAGACTACTCAATTTTCTCAAAAACGAAGCCTCCAGTGCAATTTTCTTGATTTGCATCTTATATATAATGTTAGTACATAGTACAGATTGCCAATATTACACGTTAGATGTAACATAAATAAGAGTTGAAATTTATCCATAAAACAACTTAAATCAACCATCATGTCTTTGTCATTAAGCTGCACTTTCATCAGTATTGTCTTCAAAACTTTAATCATTAGTCACTCTTATAATAGCATGTACGGAACAGAAAGTTACAGTTTTCCCTAAAACTAATTACATATTTCAGTGATCCTTTGAAACTTCTTAGTTTGCATAATATGTGCAAAAGTCTACTATACGTTCCTCGAAACAATCACGGACGGAAACAAGAACTTCTTTTGATTCTGTAATGTAAATTGTTTTTGATGTTTCAATTTCCATGTAAAATATGTTAGTGTATTCATACCAAGGTAGTTTTACTCTTCTCAAATCATATTTAATCTCAAGCATAATTTCAATTTCGTGAATCGCGTTGATTACAAAATTCATGTATGAAACTCTTTTTAAATCCAATTTGTAAAATACTTCGTTATACTTAAGAAAAGATTTTTATCGATGTTTAAGAATCTCCAAAAATGTTTAAAATTTTCGTTCAATTTTCGATACATAGTTATTTAATCTTTTAAAAACAGATATTAATTAATTAAATTCAAAGTAATATACGTGGGATAAATTTCAATATATCACAATTTACAGTAATATCAGTCGTTTTTAATTAACGAACTGATTAGTTAACTGCACATGTTATGAGAAACATTAATTCGTGTTGAGACGTATGCAAAACACAAGATTTCGCGATATATCATATTCACACTTGTCTAATGACACTTTAATTAGTTTAGTAGCGACGTTTCTACCATCTGGTTCTGTTTCCCTTGAGGGTCACAGGAAGCGCATATTACAAAGCGATTATTCAAGAGAACGTAGAAGTTGTCGAATCGAAGAGAGGGACTGATTAAAACTTGTAAGTCTACTAATTATTCGACAGATTGCAGAGACAGAAAAGCGAATTTCAGGCGATAACACAATTTGTGCGGCCTGACGAAGTTTGCGACCAAGTATTAAAAGATATTAGTCTAATTAAATTTCCACGAAAATATATAACCGTTTAACAGGATTGTGATTAGAATCGTCGTCATGACAAGTTAAAATTTCTATTTCCATTGAAGTTGTGGTTATTATATTATTATATTATACTATTCAATTAGATTTCAAACTAAATGTGAATACAAACAATAATAGGCATTTAGTTGTTACTAATTACAGTAATTTTTAAAAAATGTAATTTATTTCTAAACTTTTATAATATTGAGTTATTAGATAAATATTAAAATTCTTTTTAATCTTACGTTAGGCACAGTAATAAATTAGCTTATTCGAGATTAGTATGTAGTACCATAAAAATGTTATAAGTCTTTTAAATAATTTTGTTGATTAAATAAATAAAAACTCTTTCAAATTTATACAATTTCAGACCATTAGCTCGAAATATATTTTACTGAAAATTAATAAATTTGTAATATATAACTTTGTTTTTTTATAGAAACACTTACAACCGTCGCTGACAGTTAAATTATCTATAATAAAATAATTCAATTGCTCTGTTAGCTATTCGTAATGAGAAAAACTTTGTGAGCAAATCTGTAGGCGTGTCTGTTTTAATTAATGCTAGCAATCCCCAGTTGGATTAGTTTTATAAACCCGATAATATACATGATAAATCAATTATCGAATTATCGGATTATTGCAGAGCGTTCGGTATCGACGCTTTGCTCGTTTACATGAGTGTTAATATCGCCAATGTTTGCGGACGCATAAATCGTTAATAGCGCCTGTGAAATATTTGTCGCAAAGCTTCTTTGGTGTATGCATGTTCTCACAAGCCAATAATTTTTAACGATTTAGCTGTCTATCGTTGACATTTGATAAGTATTTCTCTGTTTGCTCAGATAAATATTTTAACCAATTTTTGTAATTAAAAATAAAAACCGACTTTATCGTAAAAATATAAACTGTTTGATTATAAAAGCGGACTAAAGATACTTTCATTTAAAATATTTATCATAATTGTATCTTATTGGTAATGAAACGTTTATAATAATATATAGGATAAATAGCAATATTTTAGAAATAAAAACATGTTACGTTGCTAATGATTAATTTATTTGCATATTTAATTGTTAATTATTAAGGCTAATTAATCTTGGGTAGTAGTAATCTTGGCAAATGATGTAGCACAGAAAAGAATTTTAAAGGTTGCTTATATTTTATTCAAATGGATATTCTATGGGTGTCCTTTACTTAAGATAACTTACTCAACGATGAGAAGGGATTGGGCTTGTCGACATCACCTGATAGAAAACGAATGGAATTATGCAACTAATAATACAGCGTATTTGCAAATACAACTGTGCAGATAAAGATCTTCGTATGATTCTAGCAATTTTTGTTACGTGTATAATTTTTCATTGAATTTTATGATTTATACATAATTAAGTATTAGAAATGTAGAAAAAATAAAAGACATGTTCCATTTTGTACAGGAGATTATAAAAATATGAAAACTAATGTTAGTCGAATCATAATAAAGATTAAGTTAATACATTGATTGATGGATGGAAATGTTCATATATGTTGGAGATGAAAGGACATCGGAGCCCTCCCTTTGGAACTTCGGGAAAATCCCTTAACACCGTAATCTAGATTCTACCATAGGCGTAATTAAACAATTGTCGTCATTCAATCCGATTGTATTAGTTCGAGATTTGTGATAGTGGGCTTTGGCTCGAGGCGACAACCAGTTGCCGAACGTAGCCGCGGTCAAGGGATGAACGTTTTATCTAACAAAGGTATGGAGTAATAGTATAGCTCTTCTTAAAAAGAAATAGTTGTAGCGGCACTCGACAGTAAACATTCCAACGGTTTCTGTCCCGTGGCTCGCCATACGCAGACCTTATTCTCCGGGTAAAATGATTACCAGATGTCGATGCATCTCCACAGTACATGTTCAGCTAGCCTGAGGGCCGTTATAAATATTAAAATTTAGTTAACTAAAGTCCTTCAAACAGACAAACAATCTTTGTCCCAACTACGGGAAGATAGGGAAAACTTATTTTTTACACGAACGACGCTTCCTGCTAGCAACTTTTCCCAAGGGAGGCTAGTATCCTTCCCTAATCACCAACGTGGAAATTGACCAATTAGCAGTAACGTCAATTTCCCTCACTTTTCGGACGAAGACTTCTCTCCACGAATCCGATGATCTCGTGCCCTTGGACACACCCATCACAGTTTTTCTTTACAGCGTCACCGTGACGGAGAGACTCTCTCGTACGAGCTCATCAGCGATTCAAGTAACGTTTTTGTGAGCAGTGATTACTCCACGTTGTAACATAGAGTTGAACTTAGACTTTGACGAAAGGTAAATTCGCTATCCTGTTGACCGCGGATTCGTTATCGAACCTAAGACCATTGTCATTAGTGTCTAATCACCGCGGTTACTCGATAACTTTGTAATACTTAAGATTGTGATAATAAACATTACCGCAATTGTATAACAACCATGGCAAACCCTAGCGAAAGTTCGTTAAACGCCCCTAACCCTATTCTTGACCTAAACCCAACATATATATATGATATGTAACTTCCTTTATAATAGCTTCTGATTTTGTGAGCCTGAAATACAAATAGACTAATAATAATAATAATATTATGAATTGTCAAACATAGTAAATGATATCAATTAGATACATTCTAATCCCTGCAAAAATATTAGTAAATCTATAGTAATATAATACTCAATATAGTACTCAATTAGTGATAGCCTGTTTATTTATGTGTAAACATACTGTTTGAAGCTAAAATTGGCAAAGTGTATTAAATCTCTGTTTTTAGTAAAATGGGGGAAATAAAAATACAATATTATAATCAGAGCTAGGTAGGATATTATTTCAAATAGTGATTAATATAATACATAGTCCTGTAACGTTATCGTTTTTCTGCCACAACGTCGTGCAAGAATAGAGGCATGGGGCAGGGATTCCCAGCGAATAATCCGTCCGAAACATATACACAATTTATTTACACGAAAAAGCTATAGTACACAAGAACGGCCGCACAAGTGGGAGTGATTAGAGAGGTGAGAGAGGAGTGAGAAAGAGAGAGAGAAATATGATAGTGTAACCAGATACTTAGGTTGATTGGCCGAATGTGGCAGAGGACTGCGTGTGGTGTTCCTGGACGCCTATGTTCCTGAATGCGCTACCCTGTGGATGTTCCTTGAGAGTTATTCCTGAACGCCTAAGTTTTTGAATGTATCAGCCAAGAGTATCCACTCGTTGTAATCATTGAGGTGGTACTGCTTGGTTTTCGCTAGTTTTTCAGCCCCTTTATGTTGGCGTAGACACCACCACGCTAACCAATGATGACCATGACTGAGCGCAAAGGTTTATGACCTTGGCTTTTCATTATCGTTCACGCTCTTGAACACCTACTTCTTAATTTACATTATGATATCTTATGATGTATTATTGACGCTACTAAATATGTAGGCAAGCTGTAGCTTATTTTATTTTAGATCATGCGTACACTTATGAAAATAAAATATTTTATTTGTGAGAAAATAGTACTTTATATGAAGGATACCTACTGAACATATTGAACTTAATGTTCAGAACATACTTATATTTGAAATATTTTATTTATTTGAACTTAATCTTGTTAGCCATTCAACATGGAAATTATAATGTAAAATGAAAGAATATAATGAAAGGTGAAAGTGTAATTAGGTATATTAAAGAAACAGCATCAGATGCCTTAAAAGAAATGGCAACTGCACTTTTCTTCAATTTCGCAAAGCAAAACACAAGATATAGAAACAACGACTTTTTATTCATTAATAAGAAAACACAGTGATGATATTACTGACAGAGATAGCAACATTCTACAATTAAAATTGTCGCAACATGATAATAAAGATTCGCCTGATAATAAAGATAATAAAGAAAAGTTTGTAAATATTATGGATTCCTGCGTTCTCGTGATAAGTTTTCCCTGATCCATTTTCATTGTCAAGCAACATTTTGAATACTATTTATAAAAATATGTTTTTTAGTTACAGCTAAAATATGTTTTTTGCCACAATCTTACTTCGTATAAAAATACTACTTTGTTCGAACTGTAGAATAACGATTACTTAAAACAGTATTTGAAATACTCTTGCTATAAATTTTTCGCAGCACTGATTATAACACTATACAAAAAATAATTTATTTGGGTACATAACTTTGAAGTAGTCCTATTGTACTTTCATTTTAAAACTATACTTATATACTTTAATTTCCAGAAGTATTCCCCGCATTAGCGTAATAGTATTAACTCAGTTTTATATCGAGACATTTCTGGAGTTTCTGTATAATATAGTATGTTCAACCAACTTCAGTGGACAAGACGTTTGATCTGCAGAGGTTTAGTTTATCAGTATTGTGAGTATTAATAGCAGCTCTTTGATTGAATTACTTGTAATACAAGAACAATGAATTTGCATCTACAAATTCCAATAAGCTTTGTTTTCTGACGACCAACAATATATTTAGATAGTTGTTCAGTATTCATAAAATGGTTACATTTAATATTGATACCGTTATACGAAAAGAAATTAATTAAGTATGGTTTGTTGGACTCTCGACGATATTTTGTAATGCTATAAAACCAATATTAATTTTAATTTTTACTTTCCAAGGTCTTGTTGTACTTGTTTCATTCTTTGGATATTCCACGTTAGATGTTTCTGAAAGCAAATGAAAGTTTCTTGTAATAGACTTCCGTCGCAAGAAGTTATGTAAATAAATACAGATCAAAAGTCGCTTCCTACTATTTTACGTGCTCTACATAATCATGTACATTCGCTTAGACCTACAATTTTGGTAATGTCCAGGAAACGCTTTCATTATCTTTGCCAGTAAAGGGAAAACATCGTCGGTCATTAATACAAATAGAGTGGCTCTCGTTTTTCTCATTAAAAGTTGGTAGAACAAATTCTCTCGTTTCTAGTTTGCTGGAGTTAGTCAACCTAAAACATTGTAATTTCCACGTACTAGTATTAAAAGTCCTAAGCCAAAGGCACACCTATATTTAAAAAAATGAACTTTCACGGTATTCGGAGACCACCCATACAATTCTATATAATTTGATAAATTACATCTAGTAAATTAAACGTTTAAAAAATTACAGATCCAAATTACTGCAGCTCGAACACAATCCAATCCATGTGATATCTTTTTCTAATCAATTTTTGTTAGGGATACAAAGTATGGTCGACGTCTAAGAGATGCTCGAATTAGCGACTTCCCTAATCCTGATTGATTCAGACTAAATTGAGTCTTCTAAATAAAATTGAACCGAATTGAATTCACCGAATTGCTTTTTAAATCTCCTGATTAGAACTTTGTAAGTAAATTCTTACCAACTGCATAATTGGACCGATCGTTGCTCCGATCTAAACCAAATGACTGACTTAAAATTAGAAAGTTGGCTGGAATCTCATTTTTTCATTTTAAGAGTCAATTTATCGGATCAGAAAATCCTCAAGATTTTTATCTAATCTGTTTTTCTAATAATAATTGATTGATCAATACGTTTGAGAGAGCTCGCGTAACTCTTTCCTAAAATTTACTTTTTTCTAAATGAGAATGAACTGATTCTGAAAATAGATGGGGCAGTCCTTGTATCTATTCTGAAAATTTGTACCAGATCTTGATAATCGATCCTTTAGTCTTCAGTTCAATTTATTTTTTGCACTATGTTATTTTAATTCCTGTTTTTATATAAATCATTATTCTGATGTTATTCTGTTCGCTTCAAAAATTTTACAAAGAATTGTTTTTAAGATATATAACTGATACGTTTAATGAAATAATACGTCTTTTCTTCATTTTAATAAAGAATTTTTAAAAAATTTAGTAATGCTGATGTTATGCGTTGCAATGCTTCAAAACCTTATGTTGTGGCCTTATAGGAATAATAGCTATTTTGTTTATATTTAGTTCTTTCCTTCTTATTTTGATATCAATATTCCATAACAAGTTTCACAATTTGTTTTCGTTATTTTTACAGATATACTTCTTAAATAATTAATTTCTGTATTGGCAATATTTAAATACAAACGTGTATTTAACCTATGTACCTGGAGTTTGTTAACTTTTTCTTGTTGTTTCGCTGAACCCAATTCGAAAAAGAACGAGTACTTGGACTATTTCGGAGAATTAGAGAAACTAACGAAGATCATATTAACTAGTCCTTGTTTTAGTTAATGTGAATCGGACATTATTATAATGTGGCCTTTAAATTAATCATTCTGAGACACGAAATGTTTTTCTAATTATATTGAAATAGAATCATAATGTTTTTTATTCTATTTTTTCTTATCATAAATGTTTTTTTATTATGAATTACGAATAATGCTACGATATTAATAATCATTTTATATGTATACGTACAATTCACATATAATTGTAACCTAATTCTGTCAAATGCGACAATATAAATTTTAATGGTTAATTCAGTATTTGCCTGGACAGAATATTCACGTTTATATTAATTATATTAATAATATAGTAATACATTTATGTTAATAATTAGCATTTAATTACATACTAATTGAATTTGTATAAAGTATCAAAGTAGAGCTGGACTACCTTTATAGATATTCGTAGATTTGACACCTCGCGTAATATCGCAATATTTTATTAAGTGATAAGTTCATAAATTACTTATGTCCTTAAAAAGCTATAAAACTTAATATCAACGCACTCACTAGTATTTAGGTACGTGCCACGTAATATATGCACATATAAACATATACAGGTATACATACATATGTCGCACCAATTGTCACAAGGGACTCACATTACACATACAGCACAACGATCATTTTTCATTTTATATATGACCAGGTAAATGGACCTTATTAATTACACATTAATATTACGCGTATGTAATACGTTTAAAATACACATTTTTCGTTCCTAATACAAATTACGTGCGTAAAATTATTGAATTATAACTTGGTTTATGGTGACAAATTTCTAACATAAATTGCGGTAGTAAATTTAAATATTTTGAATCTCAAGTTTATTGTATCAAATTATTTTACTTTATTTTAAAGTTAATCTTAACCCTTACTAATTCTATTCGTTATTGTATTCTTAATAATATTATTAATCATAAACGATGAAAATAAAGTTATCAAAATATCAGAAGCCTGGCTAGAAATATTTCTCTCTCTATTAAAGTTACTGATGCAGAAAATAACTTAAAACGATCCTTATAAAAGCACCGAAAGTTGCCAATAACCGCACTAACATTTTAATGTAAGATCACAAGCCCTCTCTATAGCACTGGAAGTCTCTATTCTCCGATTTAGGGATAATGTTGTAAGCTCCTTTAAGGGTTCCATCTATAGTATAATGCTTCGAGAATTCTTGATATTAAGTTCCATAGATCATAAATTTGACATACTGACTGGGGATTTTCGTCCGTGTCTTGTGGTCAAACGTATGTGTTTGTGCGCCTCATAGGATATGGGGAAATGGAATATTGGTCGCATACCTACGACTCTGTGATATGGAACGAAACCGAACCCAGTGGCCGTCAATGACGTTATACCAATATCAATTACTCCAAGTGATCATATCCAGTCATATGTCATTTCTATACACTATGGATTATTCCTTTTATTCAAAAGAAATTCAATTATACATATTTCAAAATTGCTAATATCTTGCTATTGAAATTAGCAACAAGTTATTCTACATAAGTCGGTAATTTTTTTCTTCTGAATTCTCATTTTGGAAAGAGTCGAGTTGTTGAAAATTTGTCGGATACGCATTTACCAAGCTAATTTCTTTATAAAACATATTCAAATTGAATCTTCATCAAAATAAAATTTTAAACGAAAAAATTGTATTCTTTATTTCCGCATGTGGAATAGCTTCCTATCAAGTATCCACCTTTGCCTAGTTGAAAATTAAGCCGTTTGACGTACTTGATCAAATTTAATCTTCTAAAAAATGAAATCCCAACGCGGTTTTGTTATTCTTGAATATTGCGGTGCCTCTTTGGCGGTATTTATTTACGAAACGGACGACATTATCGATTTAATAATCTTGAAATATATTGTCTATGTGAACATTCTGAACTTTTCCCTATACATATTACCGTCGCTCTATTTTAGTTTCCGAGATGTTTGCAAAAAACTTCTTTTATACAATATTGAAGTACTTCTATACAATAACTCAATTTATATCATTTTCAATAAACATTCTCAATTCACATAAGTAAGAGAAATTAATGGATTGGGTTTGTGGTAGATAACGTTACTGTGAAATAAGTTAAGATATTAAATAGTAAGATAGTTACAATTCACATATTAAAGTCATATGAATATCATACTTATATTATATTATATTATGATATATTATAGTGACCATGATATTGAAAAAGCGACTGGTTATGTTAATTATCAAAACTATACCGTTTAAATAGATACTTTAGAGAATATCTCGGAAACTACAGCCAAGTGACAGTGACATGTATAGCGAAAAGTTGTTGAGAATGTTGACCTTTACAATATATACTTTATGGCCATTGAAATCGGCGAGATCATCTGCTTTGAAAATAATTATCTCCTTCACTTCATTCGTTCCATTTTAAGCCTATGGTGTATGCGTATACAGTGCTTTACGAATATCGGTGGAATTTTAGCGTTTTATAAATAAATCCGTGTTACATAGAATTGTCTATGGCAAGGATCATAATTAAAATCATACTTCTCATAATGCACTATTTCTTTGCTCGTATATGATTGATATAAGATATCATCGTATAAAGTGATGTATAATACATTTATCATTGATATGTGTTAATTATAATAATATACAGGGTGGTTGGTAACTGGTGGTACAAGCGGAAAGGGGGTGATTCTACGCGAAAAAAGAAGTCGAAACAACAACAACATTAGGAAAATAAAAGAATACTATTTTATTTTGTGCGAATATAATGTCGTATATAGATAAACTCTTATTAAGTATTCGACGATGAGTTATGTTTATATTACATTTTCTATACTCAAAATCAACATCTAATTGGAATTCGATATACACATGTTATGGTATAGCTTACTATATTAATATACAGCTTATACACCTTTATTACGATATGCGACTGTATTAAATAATAATAAATACTAAACGCTGTATCAAAATATTAAGTTGTTACTTTGACATTTCTATCTTTTTGTCCGTATCATCATATCATATTATATTTTGTTCATATCAATTCTTTTATGGAACGAATTGAAGGACCATTATATATTCTACATACATACAATCAACCTGTCACTTACTTTTTAATACTTATTGTTAATGACTAAAGGCCTATTTGGAAGTTTTAGTTGAGAAACTAATGTGACAAAGGATGGTCACTGTAACCGGTAGATTTTCTTAGTTTTTACCATACTTTACGGAGAAAACAAGCAGAACACATCACGAGAGATCTTGTTCGTCCATCTGCTGCACCTTTCAGACCCCTCCGAAGTCTTTCAAGAAATTTTGCGCAAATTTCTTATTAACAATTCAATCACAAAATACATTAAATATCAATAAATTTATCTGACACGAGTTTAACTTGATTGAATCATCAGAAATTGATTGAACATAATGATTGATCATGTATGTATCATATATGTAATGTGTATAATGAGTATATAAATAATAGAAATAAATGAATTGTGATAAGAACAAAATAAAATCACTATCAATTGTTTATTTATATTATATTACAAAATATACGAATAACATATATGATCATTTTTAAATTTTAGAAGTATTATTCAAAGGAAGTGTACATACAATATCCATAAATTCATTCGATCGTTATATTTAATTAAATGTTAAGATAGCAGTACATATACCAAATAAACATTTAAATTTAATAATGATAATATTAGTATCAAAATATGATTTACTTGGATCAGAATTTCTATTAAAACTAGAAATAACTTTACGGCCTATCACAGAACAGAATGATAACATAATATTCTATTATATAAAATTTCAGTTTTTGAAATGAAATGGCAAGAACAAAGGTTCAAAACCGATCCAGTAGATATATGAATACTATACTTTTAACTGATATTTAGTATATCAAAAGACCAGAACGAAACAGCGTAGTTTCCATGGCAAGCATTGTATATGCTATTTGTTATTCAAAATTCTTCAAAACGTCGGTGTATGCAGATTGTTCGTTAGTAGACATCCAAAACCCGACGGTTCAAGCTTTACTACTGAAAACTAAAGCGGAATCGGATATGTTTAATTACAGAACATGTATCTTGCATTATATCTTCTCAAACCCTGCTCGAACATACTTCTGAAACGGCATTTAAATGTTTAATTTAAACGTTCAATTATTATCAGGATTCAGTGATATAAGTACCTACATATATACAATGTACATATATACACTAATAAGTATCTTCTAAATAAACGATGCAACAAAATACAGTAATAAGAATAGATGAACAAGTCTCTTGCATTGACACTTCAATTACTTCGCATTCATATTTGAGATATCTGTACTAAAATTATCTCAACTGGTTATGATACATAATTATAATAATTAACAAATCGCTCAGAACATCTGCAGTAAAATCCATTCCATTAAGTACCTACTAGTCAAGATCGCGCTTGATTAGTTTTCGAAGTTCTTCTCGATTGTATTATTCTGTATTACTCGATGTATACGACTTTCAATTCGCTATAAATTAATTTTATTATTGTAAAAGACTTCAGAACTCTTTAGTTTGTACATTATACATTAACATATTCTTGATAAATCGGAAATATTTTCTCATTTCATTTAGCGATACATTGCATTCCCATAACATTGATGTATAAGAACTTAAATAATAAAACCGGGTACAAGCAATTTCTTACTGCCATAATACGACTTATAAAAGAATATAAAATTTAGAATTTAGATGAAGACAATAAAGAAAAATGATTCTTTTACCTAAGAAAAAATAAAACGAATACCAAGATATAATCTACGAGAAAGATGTATAATGCGAATTAAGAAACACAAACTATATTCTATTTTTACCGATTACTTTTTTTGCATATTATTACATAAATTTAACTCATTTGTAGGTTATCACATTTCAGAAAAACACTAAATTGTGATAATACACTAGTACTTTCATTTATGTTACTTATATGAAATAAGAGATAATCATCATTTTACTACTCGAAGCTACTTACATACTTTGTGAGTGCTAAAATTTACGGATAATACTACATTTCATTTAAAAATAAATATTAATATATAACACTAACAGTGTATGATTATTGTGTGTATTTATTGTTAATCAGAACCAGTTCACTTTAAGCATGAGAGATGGAAACTTCATATTCCTTCTTTCATAAAGTTACAAGTTTTCAATTTGTATAAATTCATAAATTCTTATTTTGCCAGCCCAAATCATACAGTGTATATCTTATAGATTTGTTCAATATTGTAATAATTATAATTATTCATTACATTACAAACTGCATATGTATATTGATACATAAATATAGGTGTATATGTGGTCAAAATATTGGTACATAATAATTTGATGACACAGCTGGGTGCTATTAGCCGTTTAATGCCATTATTGGTCTTCGTCAGCTCGATTCTATTACGAAATATGTCATATGGCTGTTCGCTTTCTGATATGAACCTAATTGTCGAATCAAATCACGAAGGAACAAGCTGAACATAATTAACGCTACTTCTGTCAATATTACGTTCACCTCGATACTATACGCGTATATATGTGTGTATATTTCAGCTTCAAAAACGAAACCATAACAGACATAAAAGAATGTACGGTAGTAATGAGAAAAAAGGTATTTTAAAATTTATGGCTTATAACGAAGATATAATTTTTAATGAAATTCTAAAGTTAACCTTAATTTGCTGCAATTTGTCACGCTTTTCAGCAATGGAACGAAATTTAATGTTCCAACGTAGTTTACATATTATGAGATATTTGTATAACTTGACTTCCTACATTTGGCGTATTATTAAAAAATCGTTTACCAACATAACAGTTAAGCTTTATGTTTATTTACTTACTTCAATGAATTTGTTTAAAGGTTAGACAAATATCAAGAATAAAATTAAAAATGAATTAGAGGTTAACGAAAAAATTGAATTATTATAAAGATTAACAAAAGTATCGCTATATAGTTCTTGGAAGTAAACACTATTTTCACGGGAATTTGATAGGCATAACTTTGACGATTGTAAAATTTGATGTTACCGCACAGTGCGTTGACATTCACGTATCACTGTAAATGATTTCGGAAGAAGATAATTTATGCTTCTATTTAATTCAGTAATTACCTTTCATTTGTAGGTACTGTGAGAAAATCAGCGTGAAGACGCCAACAAGGTAAATAGGAGAATTTAATCCCTGGAGTAAAGTTACTCCCTGTCCGTGTATCCTATTAGTAGCTTTGAGTTGTTGATTAAAGACTTAGAACGGTAGCAATAGGCGCTAAAGGTGAGAGTAAATATACATCAAAGGCAGAGACATTCATAAGTCTTGTTTCACAAATTAGAGGTACTTGGCGCGATCGTTGCCAAATCGAAGAATAAACAGTATGCCGTCAACGAATCCAATCTCAACAATTCGTTAAAATACGATTGAGAAACTTATATCGTTCCACTGCCAGTCGTACTGTATTGTATCTAATAAAACTTCTAGTAAAACTTCACATGATATTTCCATGTGTAGTTCAAAAATTTGTATGGTCTTTGACTTTTTAAATTCATAAAGTTTATTAATACACTTAATACACAAAATATTTAAATTGATATTACATTGATTTGTATCAATTAGTATTATACATATTGCATACTAAACCATACATATACTTGTCTTACTGAAACCTGTGATTACCTTACTGAGTTCTGTGATACAAGAAATACTCCATCTTCCTAAATTCATTGATCAAATTCATATTTCGAACAACTATAAAATTTGGAAGTTTGCACAGCCTAAAGATCATTAGAATATGTAGATCTTATTTTCAAATTACTCTAGACTTAAAGAATTTTATTAAGATATTAAACTTTGTAACATTGAGTTTTGCATGGAATTCTTTCGTGAAAATTACAATCAATTTGTTATTATCGTAACATACTACCATTTTGTTTTCTACACAATCAAAGTTCAGTAAACTAGCAGAAGACTCACATATTATATTGTATTTCTTTCAACTTATAACTCTACAGAATAATGTAAAATATCTCGATACACAAATAGGTAAGATTAAAATCGGTATTTTTAAATATAGATTGCTAAATAGAAGAAAGTGATGATAATGCTATTATGTATAATACTATGATAACTTATCAAACTGTATTAGCACAATAAAACATCCAGTTCAATCACAATTTTTATGCGAACTCGATCTATATCCATATTAGCTAGCTCTTTTACATGTCTTATAACAACATAGAAAAGCAGTACATAAAACGTAGCGCGAAATATAATATTAGACTCCTGAAATTTGATTTTTACATATAGATAAGATATGCACTTCTTTTACGATATTGAATTTGTTTTAAATATGTTCCGCAATAGAAAGATAAATCATTATTGATGTTGAATGAAAATGATTTCGGTATAAAGACAGTCATCCACTAGTTATCCCGTGATGATATCGCATCGCAAAGCATTGAAATTGAATTTCAACTTTCCATTAACATTTACCTCTCTGAATTTCATATTTATTCACTTTCAATATATCTATATAGTTAGTTACATTTGATATACAAACACATATATAACTCAATTTCTATATATTTCTGTTAGATTCGCAACTGATTGCATACCTATGCTTATTTCTGCGGGCATATTACTACCTATATTTAAATTTCTACAAGATCAATACCTGTAATATTTTGTAACAGTTCTTTTGAAATTTATATCATTGCAGTTAATATTTAAATACTATCTGTATTTATATTTATCTATTTGTAATAGCTCTAACAGAGATTATATTTGCTTACTTACTTATAATAGCTTAAAAGCTAATAATAAATTAGAATTATATTATAAGTTACCACCTAATTACTATTTGTGTTTATATTTCTTTATATATATTTACTTATTTATAATATTATGCATCTATAAATGTATCATATGTTTACAACTTTCTATTTATAATGTATTATTTTTGGGAAAGAAAAAGAATTATATTCAGCATTTTCATAGTTATGATTCACAGTGTATTTTTAACTCTATTTGTAATTGTATAATTGCATAGTTAGCTCTAATAAATTATTTAAACAAACTAATGCTTTAAGTAAATTTTTATTTATATAATAATATTTTCTAAATGTTCATTTGCAATTATACGACAGTCTATGTTTTAGACTGTTAATTATTACGTTTGTTTCAAAATAGAACAAGAAAAAGACGTGTATTAAAATCTAATAATTTACTACGCAGCAATATAATTGAATAAAGAAAGGACAAAAATAATGTTCTTTTATTTCCGTAAGCATAAAAGAGATAATAATGAACAATAAGATAAATCTGCGATAAAACGAAGTTACATAAATCTAGTCTACCATAAAAGTAGAAATTATTGCAAAGAGAATGATTTGTGTAGAATAGTTTGATAGCACTGTGACATTAAAGACGGTACAAATTTCAATGCTTTGAAAAACCATGAAATTGTGAGATGTATTAAAAATCTAATGTTGAAGTTGAAAGAGCAATTTTCTGTAGCATTCAACAGAAAAATAGCGTTCATTTTTCGTGCAATATGTCTTTCAACAGACACTTTTCTTCTCACAGTCAGTTGAGGAAATAATACTCGTCGACGAGTTTCTCACAATTCACTTCCCAATGATACTTCTTCTTTAAGATATTGAACCAGCGTCGTCCATAAGAAGGTTTGTATTAAAGAAGCCAAACATGCATACGGAATTGTTTTCTAACAGTGTGTTTTCTAACAGGAATTGTGTTAATTTCATTATTGTACATTAATTATTTATTTTTCTAAATTAAACAATAATTTCTTCGTTAATACGATTATTACAAAACTCTGTAACAGTGTATCATCTAAGAGAAAATATGATTATTGTGGTAAATTATATACTTTTACTTGTCTTTATATCTCAAAAAATTTAAAATATGGTCTTGCATACGTAATCTAATATTTGTATAAAACATTCATATGGTAGAGTTAATCGAAAGCAATGAAATATCTGCTTCACTTAGATATTATATATAGAAGTTATAAATAATTTTTATACTGTTCTTTAAATTTATCAGAACTTTTTATAATATCGATGAGTTAATTACTATTGCAGCCTTTGTAGAAAGCTCAAAGGATGCCTTTAACTTTTTTATTTGTCAAATTTGTCACAAACAATAGAAAGTTTAGACAGTCGAGTCACGAATGTAATTCATTTAACCGAGTACGGAAGATTGATTCAAATATACGTCAATCTGTTATTCTACGTTATACGAATGCTAAAATGGGCACGAAATGCAACGGATAAATACGATTTAAGATCGTAAAAATTTGTAGGAGCAAACTGTTTAATGAATTGCACGAATGCAGATTATAACAAGAGCAACATAAATAGAAGTACTTCTAATAGTATTATGGAAATGTTATAATTACAAAATTTACTTCTACATACGTATTAAAACTTTTAATTGCATATGAAACATTCGTTATTTTTTGATAGCCATAAATTTATGTGTTTATGCAAAAATATATTTATTTAAAGTTAATTGAGTTTCTATAATCAAATACGTTGTATTTGATTGATTTAATCTTCATGTTTACATATGATACACACAAATAATTTATATAGATTTACCAGTATTATTTTGAAAACATTTAAATAAATCTGCTAATGGATATTTTTATTATATGTTGAAATCTATATTTAATATGATGGCTCGCAACGTTACATATTATAGAGTATTATAACGCGAAAAGTGCCCTTTCGCCAGATTTATGTCACGTTCAAGAATAATCGTTATTTTTAAGAAATAGAATTTTAGTGTTTCGACCACTAGGATGCCAGCATCCAGATGATACGTGATTCAGAAGTAATTTAATGATTTTCAATAACATGAATTGGTAGTTTCTTCACATTATTTTTTCTATAGCTCAGTAGCAGAGTCCTTGTCATATACCTCGGATTTCGATCGGAAACGATCATGCGACAAAAAACTTAATGAGTTCCGTGTCACAACTCGTACGCTATGGAATATTTTGCAATGCGTATTCGTACCATCTTCCGCCAACCTCACACAGCACTGGGCCTCAAGGTCTTAAAAATCCTAAACAGGCGCATTTTTATCAAATTTTACAGTCTCAGACCTAACTTTTAAGAAGTGCAAAGAATTCCAAAGAACCGCTAAGATTTAAAAAATATGTTGAATCATACGTCAGAAAACTCTAAATGTTGGAAGATTTATATAAAATTCGATCATTTTATCTGCACTAATATAATAATCTGCATTTTCAAAGTTCTAAATATTTCCTTTCATAAAATTTATAAATAATATAGAATAAAAGTAAAATAAATATTTTATCTTCAAGGCCCTAAATTTGAATTCGTTCAAATATATGTATAGGTAAAAAAAAAAGAAAAAAAACAGAGAAGAAAAGGTAATCCAGGATATCAAATTAAATCATGTTTGTTCATTATTAAACCAATATTTCAGAAATAATATCACACCAAGACATTTACAGCTACGTTCATAAATCGAAACCATGATATCTGGGAAAGGTTTTTGAAAAATGTAATTTTCTTAAAATATATTGTACTCTAAATATATGTCTCGATATTCTATCTGTTATCTGCATGAAACGTTTTGAAATTTCATTAACACTAATGAGACACGAGCGTCCTGATGATATTGATAAAATTAATAAATGATCTGGAAATATATATATATATATATATAGAAATTACAAGATATTTATTATATAAACATATTGATCGTTTAAATACTTTTGTGTTCTCTAAGAAATATGTATTTATAAGAAATATCCAGTGATAGTCATGTTTCATTACAATACCATTGAAATTTCAAAATGGAACAATGAAATTTAAAAACATTCTACAAGCGTTCGAATACTTTCACCAGTCTGTGTTATAATATCTATATGCTAAAATTTTTGGATAGAAGCTAGTTAAAATACGAGATTAAAGTGCAAAAATATGTCCGTACGTGAATCAGATGAAAACACATCTTCGACGTTTTAAAATGTTCGCGTAGCTCGAACATAATCTTGTTAAAGAGACGCTGATGTTTGAAAGTGAAACGAAGGTGGAAGGCGATGTGCGCGGAACTACGCCTTACCTAGATATCGCATATAGAAATGGAGAAGTAGCAATGTCCCAGAAGAACGATGGTTAAGGAAGGCTTTAGCGAACGGTTGGCTCAGCTTGATATTCCACGCGTCGTGGATTACGAGCAGTAATAACATTCTTGGAACGATTCCGTAGATATAGAACACGATCCAAAGCAAGATCACCCGGCGAAGAATACTGGAACGGTCCTTCAGTGAGAAGCATGTTGACTCTTCCCAGTGGTCAGCTAAGTTCTTGGAAATGCGGGCAATTTACTTTCATACCGAATCGAAACTTTCTTTATCTAGGGGATGGCATGAAATATAATACGACTACAATTCGCATGCAAATCTACAGGGATGAAACTTGAATTTCCTTTGTGAAATTTATGCCACAGGTTCTTGAAAGAAATCCACAGAATTGAGTTCGATTTTTCTATTATCTGATTGTAAGAAACTTATGTTACAAGATTTGTAACGGCTCATCAACTATTAAACACAAATATTTACTGAACGATTAACTGTTTTCTGTGGAGTAACAATTCTCTAGATATTAAAATATTAAAAACATTGACATTCGTTTAAAGATTCGACTTATAAGATTCACAAACATTTGAATCTTCGTAGTAATATGAGTTATATATGTAATCTTCCTTATAATACGATTATTATGCAAGTATATTACGGCTTACATCATTATTTTTGTTCAGGAATATTCAATAAATAAGGATTTATGATACTACTGATCGAACCCGAAGGGAAGTCTAGGCCCGAAAAACCTTGAAGGATCGACAGTGCCATAAACCACTCGGTAAAGGAAGCAAATTTTTATCCTTCACCCTCACCTTGAGCGATCAACAGGGGGACACAGGAGAGACTGTGGGTCTTCTTGGGAGCTTTGTTGCGCGGTCTACGACTAGATGCGAGGGGTCGGTCGTCAAGAACAGTTGTCTTCTATCGGACGGAACCCAAAGGTCGTGATCTAACCGGGCACGGCAGAACAGTCGATATTTTGTATCATATCCAGAAGGAACAGTCCCTTGATAGTCATGCATCTAATAAACCAATACAGTTCACATTGTGATAAAGTTTCTGTCCACCTCCTTTCCTCCTTCAACCCGTTCATAAACCAGCAAGTGTTCGGACGCGTAACGTTTGACATTAAGAATTTCAATATAATTGTATATTGATATCTTTTTTGATATTTACTTTCCATAGTTTCGTTTTCGTATTTATTTTTAATAGTACATATTTTATAGCGTCTTGTTCTAGTTACTCATCATTGTATGACAACATTATCGCGATATAATGTTACATTTCGTTGTTAGAAAATGATATCCATAAATTTAGCATTTAAGATAGAGAAGAAGACAAAATGTTTGTAATGAAGATATTTGTAATAAATTTTTTATTAATATAATCAATAAGGATAAGGAAATTGTTTGAAAGAATAGGAAAATTCATCTCTTGACTCATTGTAGGTAAATAGGAATAGTAATATAAATCTTTTACTCTAAAGCATTGGAGTTCTAAATACATAGTATTGACATTCATCGAATAAAGAGTGAAATTGAGACTTGTAATTTTATTATGTGAAATAAGACATTTAAAAGGAACTATTGTCCCAATAGCGTTGATACTTGTACAATAAATATTACACAAACTATCTCTTCGCCAAATCTATTATCAAATTGCAGTTAAAAAACGCCAATCAAATATTGAAAAGAATAAATAAAAAACGACACGTTAGCAACCGTATAGTATTGTTCTACAAATAATTATTGTTATAAGCAAACATATTTTAGGTGGAAATACAAAAATAAAATACGTGTTGAAATTCTTCTTTGACATTACTAAATCCTTAGAATACAACGATTGAATGTCTTCGGAGAGCAGGACGAATGCGGGCAATGCGATGCAATGCTGAGTATTCTGAAATAGCAGAGCGGATATAAACGCTTCTTGCGAGAGCCTTTACACCACCAGCAATAAATCTACTTTCAGATTCCTGTCGAAATGCCAGGCGATTTGTCGTGTGTCACTACTTTACAGAAGCAAACCACTTTCCTTTGCACGCCTATTCATTTTCTGATGTTTCAAACTGTATATCTCACATCACATTGAATGCATGACAGCTTTGTGAAAATAGAGTAATACTTCGGTATTGTTTCATGTAAATGGTTTAATTTTGAATATTTAATCGCTACCTATGTTATAATGTAAGTTATAAGTATCAATTTCATTAATATTGTAATATGATAGTAAAGTTCGCTTTCTCAAAACCTATAATAGCGACTTGTAACTTCATTTATTCATTTTTTAAAAATTGTAACTCAAAAATTTAACAAAACAATATCCTGTAATTGTAATTTGTTTAATCGTGTACAATATACAATGTACTGCAAAATAATCTTTCAATGAAAATTCAAATTGCCTGAATAAAAAATAATAATGGTCATAATAGGAAACGTTTAGGACACCAAATATTCTTTCTAATTATATACTATAAAACTTTCGCGTGATACTTTTTACTCAAAATGATGACTAATCCAACCTTTCACAGCTTTCTACACTCGTTGCAAGATGTTCGTTATAAGTTTTGTGAACCAAATACAATTAATTTTTATTACAACCAAAGCAATATGAAATATATACTTCGTCATATACTACTTTATTTTAACAAATCAATTCAAGTATAGTAGCAACGTAAACAATGGTAGTTTGTTATCAGTTGATATATCAGCAGAATTTCGTAGGAAAACCTGCAATATGTAAAAACACAAAACTCGAATGTCAATACCATGTCAGGAATAGACATACGGTATTAAACTACAAAGTCCATCAACGAACATCACCTGAGTAAAAATTACAAATGGAATTTTCTAATCTACGTAATCAATCCAAACTAATCTCGAACCTTATAACACGAGCAATAAAACATTATTTAAAAACGAAACGGTAAATTAACGGCGACAAAATCGCATCATGAATGAAGCAAAATAACAAAAGACGCATCATCGATAAAATAGACTGTAAAATCGACAGATTAAGATGAGTAGATGATAAAATAGCAACGGTAGTAGACGCTAAAAGAAGAAACATGGTCGTAAGAGAAGAAGGTAAGATACAAAGTTGATGTTTAAGAAAAAGACGGAAGAGGTGTTACTAATATTTCTACGTAAAGTCTTGTAATGCCAAAAGTAGCAACGTGGTATCGGACTGAAACAGCATATTGGACGTGCGGTAAGGTTGATGATGCGAGTGGAGGTAAACGGAATGGATGGACAGAATGATTAGACAAGGAAGGAGAGAATGAAGGAAGCAACGCTAGTAAACAGGTGTCATAAAACGAGAACGTGTGTCCGGACGAGAGAAGGTATCCGGGGTCAAAGCCATGACGTGACAGCTTTGCGTTCCATTCGTTCGTAGTAGCCTTTACTTTCTGCTGGCTACACGATTCCTGTGCAGTCACCGTTTAGGTTACAATAGTGCAGCACCGGAAGGTCTTATCTATGTTGGACAGCTAGCGGAATATTAAAGGCTGCGACTATTGCATTCGAACTTGCATTTATTCGATTTCCGCTTTTTCTGATTACAGTCTATAAATAGTTATCAAAAAGAAACCAGGCTGCATTTATAACTTTTTAATGAACCAATCTAATTTTGATTTCCGCCCCCTTTAAAATAATCCCCTCTTGCATTGATATAATGATCAACCTAGCTCTACCGCGTCTCAAATTATTTTTGGAAATAATTTTCCCCAGTCGCATCAAATACCTATTGCAATTCATCTTTTATTTCTTCCACAGTCTTGAAATGCTACCCCTTGAGCTTTCATTTCATTTTTGAAAATAGAAAGAATTCACAAGGTACTAAATCTAAAAACTAATCTCTCGTGCGCACCAGATTTACTATTTTGTGACTTCTTCCTATTTCCAAAAATGAAACTGAAGCTCAAGGGGCGGTGCGCCGTCTCGGCACTGTGGAAGAGATACGAGTTCAATCGCAACAGGCGCTTGACACAGTTGGGGAAAATGATTTCCAAAAATCATTTAACGCATGGCAGAGACGATGGGGATCGCTATATCAATGTATGAGAGGTTATTTCGAGGGGACGAGAACCAAATTTAAATTGCTTCAATAATAAAACTTTTATCAGCAAGCTCCGGTTTCTTTTTAATAGCACGTAATTTGATCTATAATTTAAAGTTTAGAGTTATGTTATTATTATTAGTATTAGTTATATTGTTAGTATTACTAGCATTTTGGCTGGTTCTTCAGGAATAGTTTAACTGACACATATTTTCACACACGATCGAGTTTTTGAAAGTAATAACAATGATCAAACAAGGAAGAAAAACACAAAAAGTTTGTAAATAGCCCGTGAAAAGTTCTGGTCGATGTAGACGTGATATAACATGTTCCACGAATTTTGGTGTATAAACTCCAGAAATATATTCTTGACGACTCAAGACATTATTTATATTATACAATTTGATCATGTAGATTTTATTATTGAGATATATCTAAGTATATTTGGTATACAGAAGGAGCAATATAATTCGCTCCCCTTGAATTTTTCACTTGGTTTTGATAGCTGAAAAAAATATCAGAGGCAAAGGATATTTGTGTTCATAAACAATGCTTTGTGTTTACTATTAATAGTTGCGGAAGAGAATTGGAATCTTCTAAGAGGATACTTCTAATCGTGCATTGTTATAAGAACAAAGAAAAAATTGAAATATTCTTAATTTACGATAAATGTAAACGAAAAAATAATGCGTTACGTTGTAATCGCTATAATATTATTTTAAAAAACATCAATGACCTTGAAATTTTGAAAGATGTAAAATGTGTTATTCTTTATATTTGATCTTTCGAGCAAAACCTTTTTTTTCTCTAATAGTTTTTTTCAATCATCAAAAATGACCGAGGTATTCAAGGTGATCAAATTACCTGTTCGCCCTGTATATTATTAAGTTTACTTGGTGATATTTTTAAAATTTTAATACTCTAATTTTAACACTCTAAATACTCTAAAATTAAGTACTGGATATTCATTGATATATTATATTTTCATCGCTTAATGTATCTCAGATGTACATCAGAACAGACTATAAGATTTAGAACACTTTAGTCGTTTCCAGTGATCGTTTGGCACTGCTTCGTCCACGTTTGCCATAAATGGCTTACGGCGGTTGCCATATGCCGCACCACGTCGGTTCATTCACGAAAGCTTCCCTTACAGCTTCCAGTCACCGCGTGGCGCTGTATATCCACATTACCTTATTCTTCGGCTGCCGGTGCACTGTTAACCATACATCAGTTTGCCAGATTGCATTCCTAAAAGTCCTGTGTGTCTATGTTCATAAACCAAGACTATACTGGCGAGTGGACCTTAGAATTGGGCATTATTTGGCTCAAAGTTATTTTGAAATAATCATTACGAAACAATTATTTTATTCATATGAAATCAAATAATTTCTATTCTATTTTCTACTTAATCAAACGTCTTTTGAAATAATTTCTCAAATAATTCATGATTCTTATTATCATGATTCTTACTAAATCGTACATTGTACATTTATCTATTATACTACGTATGAA
Source organism: Bombus vancouverensis nearcticus (assembly GCF_051014615.1). Lineage (NCBI taxonomy): Eukaryota > Metazoa > Arthropoda > Insecta > Hymenoptera > Apidae > Bombus > Bombus vancouverensis. The sequence continues at coordinate 7,503,405 of NC_134913.1, read as the reverse complement.
ATAGGTGTAAATTTTCTCATAGTATTTTATTTACATAGATTTATATATTTATTCGCATAATGATTTATTGATAATTGAAACAAGGATAGTTTAGACTAATATTATAATATTGCATAATTTAACATTTCTGTTTATGATTCAAATGTATGCAGAATGAAGTATTTAAAATTTCAAATTGTTTATTTGATTTGAAAGCTCTAACTAAAATAATTGGTCTCGATATATAATTGAGTTATTTCTAAAATAACAACAATAGATTACTTGAAATGGCGAATAAAATTTACGCAGGTTTGCTTTGGCCCATTCCTCTAACTCTAGTCCTTACAACTGAAAGGGAATTAATTTCAATTTAACATACATACTAAATAATATGAATGGCGAAATTGCTCTCACAAATCAAAGATCGAAGTAAAATCGAATTATTGAATGTTTTACATAGAGTATCCTCCATTAATCTCAACCATTTACTTAAAAGAAATATCCTCAAGAATTTAGCGTGACTAAGTAATCTAGTATAGATATAGTCTTCCCAAATGCTAAACCCTTCAAATCCTTCAAACAAACCAAATTATTATAGAAATTACGTTAATTTTTTCTAATGATATCTTCTGCGAATTACATATTGTAGTTTCAGTCTGTTATACAATCTGCTAGTTAGTCAATGTGTATATAGCAGCACAATATACATATTTTGAAGATAATTTGTAGTCGGTATAACAATATATTAATATAATTGTATTATATTGTACAGGCATAAGATGTTAATTATATTAATTATAAATAATTCAAGCAATATGAAGCAATTTTAATTTCAATTCAGGAATACAGTTACAATGAAAAGCAAATTTTTTAATTCTGTACTAGTCACGGGCGTACCAAATACTTGAAGTTATTTTGATTGTTGTGTACCGATACTTTAAATAGATTTTAAGTTATCAGAGTAACTGTGTTATTTTGGTATTATCGATTCGAATATGAAACAGATTCAAACATATAAATTCATGTTTCACACGTTTATCGCGTGAAATGACAAATGTATAGCTCGTGAATTACGAACGGTGCTATGCTAATTCACGGCGATAAACGTCAATAGAGATCTCTAGAATTCGCAGCCTGTGATTCCTAATGTTACCGGTGAATATCCATCACCTGTAATACCACCCAACATCGATTGTAAGTCAAACACGATCTATACGCGAGCCAAAATATCGATCAGTCATCAAGAATGATAACGAGCGTGACTTAACTGCCGTCCAATTAAATCGTAGTTTCTCTGAGCTAACAATTGTAATTGTTTCGGTATTCAATGCGCCCCAACGATGAAGCTTATTCACCAGACGTAGTATCAAAGGGCAGGAGAAAACGGTACGCAGAGAGATTCCGCCGAAATGATTTCCAATAATTCTCTACCTACTCGAGCTTGAAAGTGGCATTATATATATTATGGTCGACGTTACAGATTATATTACATTCCACGAAATTAGAATAAACTCGGTTGCGAGGTACGCAATAGTTCCGAGAAATCTTGTAACTCAATTAATTTCATGTGAATTTTCGTCACGCAAACGTAAATTATCTAACAAGACAAATGTGTGGAGAAGCGACGAATCAAGAACAGAATGTTGATTTTGACTTTCAATTTCCATACTGAAAATCTAATCGGATGAACCAATGTATACATATGTATACAGAGTGAGTTACCTAAGAGCGGAAACTGGAATATCTTCGACATCGTTAATTCTATTAGAAAAGTTTTCAGATAAAAGCTGAATAGTTTTGAGGGGAGCATTAATCGATATAATTAGCATTTTTGTAGATGAACTTTTGTAGAGGACACATGAAGGTCAACTATGTCTTTTTTAAGCAGAATCACATATCTTTATGCGTTGATCGATGCATCTTGTTATTTTGTATGAAAAAGTACATAAGAAGTTGCTCATACTTAAAACTAGGTCAGGAGATATTCACTATCAGTGTCGTTTGTTTTGTAAACATGATTTATTAAAATATCTCTTAAATTAATTGTTTTCTGACATGAGCAACATAATATTTTCCTATACACTTATAACAAAATACATTGACTAAACGCATAAAGAAATGTGATTCTACGTAAAAAGAATATAGTTAACCTATAGTTAACCTTATTCTCTACACTCCGCACAAGTACCCGTAAAAATACTAATAGTGTCAACAAATATTCCATATATTAACAGTAATATTACGACTATAACTATCATTTATATAATTACCCGAAGCTATCACATAAAGCTAATGTTTTAAATTCTCATTCATACATATAAAGCAGTAACTTATAAGATTTCTCTGTAGAATATATTTATCTCAAACTTCCACGATTATTTTTACATAACATTGTTGTTTGAACATAACCGAATACGTAATGAATAAATATATAATAATAGAAAATAATAGACTTCATTAATAAAATATCACTGGAGTCAACAAATTCTCTAAATTATTTAAATTGCGTATATGCTACTGTAAATGATAGACGACACACTTTTCCTCTAAATCTGTTTACTGAGGTAGTTTATTAAATAAGTTTTGAAGTATGTATGAAGGATGTATGAATATGAACTATTACATCCTTCAATGTTCAAAAAAGAGAAAAAAACACACACACACAAATATTATACTGCTTAGATATATTTCAGTAAAATTTTAAATGAGAAAATAAGAAAAGGCTTCCTCTAGGCGATATTATACGTTGTGTATTAAAAAGGAGGAAACTTATTATTGACAAGCGTTGAATACGAATAGATAGACGCGTCCGTAATCCTTGCACGATTCGTCGATAGTGTTACGGAAACGTTCTCGACATTATACACGGTAGAACGCGTCTTTCCTGCTTTTGGAACCGACAGGACGGTTTGTAGTATGCTCGAATAGTTCGGCTCTTGAGAAGGCGGATCAGACGACATCCTATGTACTTTGCGCTTTCGATATTACACTTGTAGGTAGAAGGTACGCGGGAAATGCGAATCGAAACCGGAAGAAACGAGACGCACGCATATGTATCTATGCTTTAGTTGGTTGCTATCATCCAGAACCAATCCATCGCTATTTACCAGAAGGATTCGTGAATGTGCGAAATATTGACTTCTCTGCTTCGATAGATCCCACAGAGCTTTATCGTTCAGATCCTGCTCCTGGACAAGAGTATAAAGTATACATGATAGAAAAGATAGCAGAGATATGGTCTTGACTAGACAGATTACATAAACATTGTGCAGCATATTTTCATGTAAAATATTCTGTTTTAAGGATATTTACATTTAAGAAAATATTACAAGTTTTTGAATTCTTATATGAGACTTTTAGAGGAATTTAGAAAATGTATATGAAGAATATTTTTTTATTTAAGTACATACACATCTATTATTATTTCTATTTACTATTATTAAGATACAGAGACTATAAGTACTAAATAAATATTTTACAATTACATACTCACAGATATCTAACAATTAACAAGTTTCTTGTTTGTTTAAATACTTACTCAATTTTTCTTTTATTCCAATATTTACAATTTATTATATATTATTAAATTAATATATAGCAAGATAAAGATGTTTGAAAAACACTAGCAATTTTGGACTGTACATACACACATATTAGTAAACTCTATACTGTGTATTTATAAAATATATCTTACATATTCATATCTTATAATATATTCCTAGACATAAAATAAAATGCGAACTATTTTTTTATTGTATATTTATGAAACATAACCATAACAAAATTATTATTTTTATGTTACACAAACAATAATTTTCAGTCATTTTACAAAACTTATAGAACTACATTACAAAAAATGTTGAAGGTAGAAAATCAATGTTCAAAGCACGAAAATGATTTAATTTAACATCTACATATATAAGATATTTCTATTTCTTTATTGGCGGAATTCTTGTATTGTATCAACATGAAGTAAGAAAAAAAATTACAAATATGTACATAACTACGTAGTCATTTAATTTCAATATTAGATTCGAGGATAGCATATTTGCCGTATATTTTATGAAATACATAACGTAGTAAATGTCCTAATAGTATTTCTGACTATAGGTATAAGATTTGATTTTCATTTCGATTTCTACATGTGTTTTTAAATATTGTTTTACTAATTATGCTTTTCATATTTACACAAAAATGGCAAAGTAAATTTTTATGAACTTGTATTATATCAAATATGGTTATTATATGTTTTTGCTATTACAGTTGTACGATTAAGAACTTATAATGAAAATATTATATTACGAATAGTGCAGAATGCGAAATTTTCGAACATTTGCGCTTATAATTTAACGTTTATTTACGTAAGTCGCAGTGAATATGCATAATGTATTAATTACTGTATGTTAATTATCGTATGTAGAATTCATTATTCAATGCAAAAGGTCACACAGTGTGAACTGATAATGACATAATGTGAAAAACTTCTGTTCGGATGTCTTATTAAGAAAAACAAATGTGCAGAATTCTACATAATGTCTAGAATCCGATGAGAGCGTAAATTCAGTGGTCCCGTGAGTATGAATCATTTCCGGTCAAACTGAGGTCACGCCGGAACATATCTCTTCTCAATTTCGTTCCCTCTATCTTCTACGTACAATCTATCTCATTCTCATGTCCAATTATCTCGGGATGAAGTAAATTTTACGTCCAAACTTTGACAAAGAAAACACTTACATTTGTGCATTAATCTTTACAAATTGCATAATGCACGTGAAATCTATGAACACATAATAAATTATATTTTATCAAATAAAATCATTATCGTTTTCATTATTATGATAATAATAGTTATGAGAGAAACATTTTTACAGTTTTCGTAATGAAGACAATTACATGACAGATTTTCACTTCTCTGTCTCTCCACAGTCGAGTGACTAACAAAAAACGTTAGAATGGAAAATAGATCAAATGTGTTATATATCTTGTTCAACCAAAGTTAATTTACATTTCTCAAACGTTTCTTTCCTTTACTTTTGTGCTCTATACCACATGTTCATTACGGAGATAACAAACACCATATAGGGTATATTAAGTGTACATTTTCTTCTTTTAAATATACGAAATATACAAATATATAAAGTATATTATAACGTTGTCCAATAGATATGTAAATATTTATTTGTATGTAAATGCTTTCTAATCATTTCACATTTTATTAATCATTCATTATATAATAATTATAATAACTTCTATTAATTATATAGCATTGCATTTTCAATTATCCATTTAACCATTTCAATTACCATTTCAACTATCTTTCAATGCTATCATGCATTAACGTATGAAATATACAAGCATAGGCATTCTAAAGTTTGTGCTTTAACATCATGTGAATTATGAAATAAAGTAATACGATGGAAGTTAAGTAATTTTGTTTCAATATGAAACTAATGTTCCATTATCAACAAATAATGAGAAAATGTTTATCCAATTATAAAATCAAGAATAGTATAAAGAGTGCAGAAACGTATATACTTGTATGGCGTGTGATTGAATGCACATAAAATAAACGAGCGATAAATGTGAAAATGAATGTAGAGAGTAAACGATAATAACAATATGATTACGTACATGATTACGTACGTTAATGAGGAAATTGAAGTTCTAGCACGAAAAAGACAGCATGTAGTAAAACGAAATAAAATAATACAAAGATAAAAAGCGTATCATATATCTTAAAATAAATATATATATATATATATATATATATATTTGTAAAAGAGTTTAATATTGTATTGTTAATACATGACAAGAGCATCAAGGGAAATAATCATGTCCCCTTTTGAAAGAGAAATAAAATAAACAAAATTCTCGTTAGAAACAGGAAACAGGCGGAGGTCGATCGATCTATTTCCAGCAAAATTTCGTGCAGTTCGCATCAAAGTTCTAGGGTGTAAGAGGTACCAGTCATGGGGAGCATTGAAGCGAGAGCAGAAGGAAGTTGCATCGAACACGAAATACGAATCGATCAAGGAGAACGAGAGACCGTTGAAGCCGTCTACCAAGACGACACGTCTCAGCAAAGGCTGTTAAGTCCGAACGAAGGACGAGACCCTAGGGGAAGCATTCCCGACACTCTCGACTCCACCTTACCCCCGCCCCCCTTATCCGTTTCAGCCAGATAATTCGAACGATTCCGCGAAAACCAGTGAATGATTGAACAAAGAAGTATACAGCTAGATGACTGCGAAAAGATAACGGTCTAGCGTATAAAAGTGACCGACAGGCAGGCGGCTGGTTACTCTCTTATACAAGCTTTTACTAGTTCGCAATCTCTATGTTTGGCCACCTTCCGGCTGCTGGTTAGCAGGCCAACTCTCTCTCTCTCTTCGTAAATCTTCGGCAACACGGAGAAACACGTTGAACCGTTGCAATTTGTTTTTATAGAGAATCGGGAGCCGGTGAAACGCCACGAGGCGAGCCAGGAATTACCTTGGGATATCTATGCGGAAATGCTGAAATTTCAGTAGCAGCAGATAGAAGCTACCTTGCCACGGGGTAGAGGTCACTCTCGCGTGATGGCTAACGAGCCCGGTGATCGTTGAAAGAGAAGTGGGGTAAAAGGAAGAAACCTGGCTTGAAACGCCAACATTGCGGCTTCAACCCGCTGGCCATTTCGCATGAAACGATTTTACACGGCATACTTCGTATGGTACGTTACTAGACTGCCTGTCTAATGAACAGGTTTTTATCTTTACTATGTTTATTTACATATATAGACCATGTAGGACCGTATCATTTGTTCGCTTCTCAGTTACTTAGCTGAAAACGTTTGTGGAATGTTAAATATCAATAGAAATGTAGTTTCAAATTTTCTATTATAATCACGATAGTTGTATCTCATTGCAGTGCTAATGAAATTTTAAGAAGTTTCGTATAATGTACGTAATATATTCATGAAAATTTTTATACGTTCGTCAATTGCGTTACATATAAATTATTTTGCACGTGTATTGACATCGAATTTATTTTTTTTATAAGCTTTCATCTCTGCAAAAGGACTTTTAGGATGAACGTAAAATCTACCATATATCGTACTGAAAGATCAATTCGCCTACTCTCTAAAATTGAATCGCAGATAAAATATTATTTGGTCGATTTTCAAAATTTCATACGCTTCGTAAAATTTGGTGCAATCGTTATAACTCTATATTTGACGTGTATTCTGATTATTTATTAGTAAAAAGAAATGACAATTTTTTTAATTAATAAAAGATGATTTTATTATATCAGGTAACGTATCTATTACAATTTTTGTAAATTTGGAACTATAATTTATTGTTATCAAACTATGTCATATATTTTCTTATAATTATGTTAGATACCTTCTTTAAAAGTTGTTATCACTTGGGCCTGCTGTTTTTCTTGTCTTATATATAATATATTAAGGAAATATTTATAAAATAATATTAATAATATAAAATAATATAATAAGATAAAATTATAAAATATTATTAATAAGATAAAATAATATAAAGATTTTAAAAATACATACTGCTCAAACGTAGAAGATATTTCAGAACTACGAATAAGTTAAAGAATAGTTTTATCTCTTAAGTGTACATTATAGATGAATTTCGTTTTATTTCGAAATAACAAAGTTATAAAACTAAGACTTCATGATACTTGTAGATGAGTAATCCATTATAAAATTTTTTTATATACTCTATAAATATTTCATCAATAATAAATCTGAATACTTTTACAAATGATTGTGACAGCTAGTAATCGCATAAAGTGCTGACATTGAAGATATTACATCGTATTTCATTACCTTAATTTAATATTATAAAACAAACTATAAATTACCATTTACCATTCGTGTTAAAGATACTTCGTTCATGTCTTTTACAGACCATTCTTTAAGAATCCCCTTTTTAAGTCTTAAACCAAACTATGAGTAATGTATGTACGTCATAATACTATGTTAAAATCACTTTTGCTATTGCTTTAACATCTCAATCAAATATCTTTTATATAACTTCGTTTAGGCTGTATAGGTACTTTAACTTTAGGTAGTTCCGTCTTCATTTCGTGTTCACAAAAAGTACATTAAATGTACAGAATCTGCTGCCGGTATATGTAAAGTATAATGTCATGAGTACTTTGTTAGATTATCACAGATAAGTCGAACGAAAGAAGCTACAGCTGGAGAACTTAAACATTACTCATAGAGAAGTTCTCAAGAGATTATAATGTTAAGAAAACCTGACTTGCTTTTTAAATCATACACGAGTTTTCTAATATAAGTGTGTATGTATACTATGTCACTTATGAAAGGCGATGGAGTCAACTTGGGCTGCCAAAAAACAGTAGAGCAATGCTAGAGGCTCTCGAACAATCCCAAGGGACTACGAAGCAATTTTACATTGTGCGCATTGGACGTACGGCCAGCTTCGACTTCGACTTTCCACGAGGACGATTTCTGGGAAGCACGTGGATTCTCGGATACGCAATACGAACAAACCGGGTAGTTGGACCCAGTGAAACTGCTTGGTTCCCGCAAGCAGTATCTCCTACTATTCCCTCGGAGATTTTTGTGCGACCTCACTTTTCCAACTGCACTCCATCCGGAAGACTCCTTTCTCATCCTCGAGATAAGGCATCTCAATTTCAGCTAGTCCGGGGGTATAGTTATCTCCTTTCCTCTCTCTTTCATCCCTTTTGCTCTCCGTCCTCTTTTGTCTCCTTTCTATCGTTTTTTTCAGTCCTGCTCTCTTCGTTTGGTGTCTCTACCTTTCCACAGGATGAGACGAGAATCTTCTTAACCCCTTTATATTGTATAACCAAACCACATAACATATCGATTACCGTGATTGCTTTCATTTCTGCCCGAGTACACACATATTTTTCGTTAGCAGATCATACATTCAATCAATTGGGGCAGAAGAAATGTGAATGGAAACTCATTAATGTGAATTACATTTGTCATGATACATAGTGTAGACCTAATGTATAGTAATACTTAAAAACAGTAATTTATTAGTTGACAATTTTTAACAATTTTATTCAATTCTTCAAATATGTAGCTAAATTATATTGCCAATGAATGCATATTACCACTTTCGTTTACGGCTAATAGTCCACTTTAAAAATACGTAATTTATAAAAATGGGAATAATAAATAACACAGAATGTTACATATTGCATACGATAACACATCTTCTATTCAATTTCGATAAGTAATTTTAACAAATAATTTAAATCCCATGTATCGAATAACATACTACTCGTGAAACAGAGATATTGTGTACAATATGCTTCGTTAAGTTTGAAGCAGATATGTACTTATCGTTATACAATTTCACTGGACGTATTGTAGCATATATATTATATGCAGTCACGTTTCAACCAAACAGTAGCGAATTGAAAAAGATATCAAAACAATATCCCATTTAATAAACTATTTCCTTTCGGATTGTAAAAAATAAACATATGTAGAAATCTTTTCTACAATATTCTACGTCATACAATTTATTAATAACACATTTTAGTATGATATATGATAGTAAGGTGATAGTGATAGTAAATAGTAAATTAATTAACAAATATTTTTTCTTTAACTCGATATTGTTCGTAACGCCAGCGCGAGTTGTTCGATATTATTTCACGTCTTCAAAAAGAAAATAAATTTTGAGAAAGTCATTTACTTTATGCTATGTCAGGATGCGGCATATTTTATTAATAAATTGCAAAACATTTTTCTCAAAGATACTTTCAAATATCCAAAAGTAAATCTTCCCTCAGTACTATTATTCGCAAAATTTTTACATTTATTTCCATATAAAGTAAATGTTTACTCGATTTGTGCTTTAACTTTAAATATAAATATTTTTCAACACTTCAAGTTAAAGCACAAATCGAGTTAACATTTACTAATTGTGAATTGCAGCTAATACAACACATAATGGAATGCCATTATCCTATTTTACTATAGCAAGCTTAAATTTGTTATTGTAGGTTTTCCAAATTTTAATAAAAAAGAAACTTCAATTTTTGCATGTTTTAAAGGAACAAATTATGTTCAACTACAGAAAAATAAATAATAATATAAAAAAACTATAATAAATGTATTATATATTATATATGTATAATATAATATATGAGAACAATAGTTTATAAAATATGACCTTAGACTCAGTATCTTGAAAATTACTTATTACATAAAGATACTTATTATTATATTGTATGAAAATTTATTACAATACGATGTTATTACACTTAATATACCTATACGGGCTGCATTAATATGTTATGTGTTCATATTTAAAATTTGCAACTCAAATAGCGCATCAACATTGTTAATACATTCATATTGTTAATATATTAATATATTAAAATATAAGTTGTATACGTTGTATTACATTATAAGAATTTATTAATATACTTCCTCGTATCCATAGGATATTTTGAATTGTTGTCCTGAATTAGCTGTGTATACCACGAACCGAACTTGCAGTATTGTTTTTCGATATTAAACCACTTTTAACTGCGAAGATTTCTTGAGAAGTTTCCAAAATCTTTCACTCGAACGATCACGAGCTCGTTACAAAAGTAAATTCTAATAATAGGACACAATTGTAGCTAGGTAGAGGTGTAGCTGCCAAGTTTTGAGGAGTTCAAAAGAGTTTCGAGTAGGGTAAGTTGGACATCCTTTTAACTGGCAGTAAAGTGGCGAGTTCCTTTCCTTTTTGAATACTCTCTGCTCGCTTAAAACTGAGAAATAGGATCGAGAGGTATGGCTTAAAAGCGGAATTATTCACCCGAGAAAGTACCATTTTCTTATAACAGCTGTTAGATACTCTTATACATAGATTATCAAATAAAATAGGTTGGCTATTGTACCTTGCTGTCTAACCTCTTCTCTTTCGCAAGCTATAAAAGTTCGCTTAAAATAATTACTACCGAGCAACTTCACTTTGCACCAATCTTCTCTTCTTTTCTAGATTCCTCTTTTAAAATTGCGAGGATACACTCATACACAAAGAGATACGAATGGTATTAAAAGGATCTCTCGCCCGTTTCAATAGAATAATGAAGAAATCTCATAATTATTCATTTTATTCATTCAAAATATTTTTTTTTCGTAAATTTAACCTCCGTGAAATAATTTATTTAATATTTTACTAGAATATTAAATATCTTAAACCGCAATTTATAATAAACGAAATTTTAATAGTAGTCAATGATACAACAGAAATGATTCAGCAGAAATATATTAATTAAAAACATTAGTTGCAATTAATTAAAAATGGGAATTTGAATATTTTGACCCCTAGGAACTGTTAATTGACTACATACATATGTATATGTATACCTCAACAAGTTTCAATATAAAACTTGAATGTAACATTCAATAGAAAATTACATACAAGAGAAAAATACAGGATTTATTTGATATGCCAGCATAGAATGATGTCAATGATTTTTTAATATGTTGTTAGAGACATAATTCTGTACAACCTTTTTGTTACATATAATCGGCGGGTGCTCCTAGTTTTCGAGATATATATTCGCAAAAATCTATCCATACCACTACAGTGAATTCTGCTTATAATTGTGCGTCCGTGGCACCGTGCGCATCAAAATTAGCTGCTGGTCGTATAGCCTTTATGGAGACCGGATACAATAACCGGATACAAAGTTGTTCTCCGGAAGGCAACCGCCGTGCTCATCGTCGTCTTAACGAATACGCCGTCCGGTTCATTTGTTAAGCTGCTAGGTTTTTTGAACTACTGAAAGAATGGCTGGAAGGGAAAGCAGGTGCGTGAGGGAGCTCTAGGTTGGGTACCACTGATCTAACCCAAACCTAACTCTTACCTTTTCTTCATACTATGTATGTATATATATACTGCCAAACGGTCGACAGCACCTCAACGTAGTAATCGAAAAATTGACAATCAGTGCACGGACTTACGTCCCATAGGGTACGGATAGGTAAAAGGTTCTTTTCCACTTGCGACAAGTCGCGCATGAACAAGGTTCAGCTTCATTCCTTTTAATGGAATCATACATTTTTTAACACATTAATCAATCTGCCATGGCATTCTATATAAAAAGTTAGTAACGCTGAAAGATTATTAGTAGTGAACAAAAAAATGTTGAAAAAGTAGAAGAATATAAATTAAATAATTAAATTTTGGTTTCTATTAATTACTAAATATTAACAACCAAACGCATGTCTAGTATCACGATAGAAAATTGCTCATCATTATGATATTAATTATTTATATTACAGATATTCTAAATTATAATGTTATAAATTATTATAGTATTATTATTATATGTTATTAATGTATAGTATTATATAGTATTATAAGTTAATAGCATTGTATATTAAATAAAATTTATATATTTATTATATATTAAAGTATTGCATATTATTCCTCAGTGAGGTATCCTTACATTTCTAGCAGCAAAATAACGTTGAGTTGCATGCGATTGCTCTGCATATGGGTATAGCAAGTATGTATTTCATATATTTTGTAGTCGTATGCGACTGATCCATCACGGTAAGTCGCGCTTTGACTTCACAGTCGCGTGCGACACTTAGTCGCGGCAACACGAATGAAAATTGTGCTACATTCGACAATGGATTTTGTAGTCGCGCGTGACCAGTCGCAAGGGGAAAAGAGTCCAAATATTGTATCGCCCACAGAGAAGCTGCATTTCGTTCTCATCTCACTGTGCTTACAAATTAAAACGTTAAACATGTAAACACATACATATGATATAATCCTGCCTGTAAATGAATCATCAAGGCAGGCGCCAACGAATACTGCCGCATATATTGCTACGAATGCACAATTACAGGCAGAACTTACTGTAAGGTACCGACAGTTTCCGTGAATATTTTGGAAACTGAGCTGCGATTATAAAAAAAAATTATTCAGAATTGTATTCTCGATAACATATTGAAAAATCATCGAAATTGAAGATAGCGACAGATGTTTAAACAATTACCAAAAGTATTTTATAGCAAAATATTATATACAGTAGAATATCCCAAATAATGTTATGAAAACTTTATTTCTAGTATTTTAGTATTTTATAAATTTAGTATCTAGTATTTTATAAACTTTATTTTTAGTATTCAAAATGTTGAATTTTTAATACATATGTACGTGTTATTTTCTCAGTTAATCGGGGTACGTACATTTTTTTTTTTTATTTCGCATGATGATCGTTTTCGGAATACACTGAATCTATGACTTATGATTCCATATCATCTGAATGTACATAAATTCTGTTATCACTCACCATGCACTAGCAGTACGGAGAATACATTCTTATCACACAATTTTGTCTTAACAAAATTTAAAAATCTTCAGTCCTTATTTCGTTGTTCATTACAACACAACTACTCATTTATTATTATCTTAATTGATAAATGACATAACAAAGGAAATAATTGTTCCATGATTATTTGTATTGTTACGTGAAATTGCTGTTTGTTTCAATTTAATATAATTTCCAGAGGAAAACAATAAATTATTTTAAATATATGATATGTGTTAGTTTAAGTTGAACGTAGTTTATGATTCCATTCTGTTAAAATGCATAGCGTTTACAGCTTAAGTCTGAAGTTAGAAGTACTTACAAATAATTTGCATAACATAATAAAATCGCATACTGCACAAGAGAATCGGAGGATGACAAGGACATACAAATTTATGAGAATTTAAAGTATCTCAAACATATCGTAGTAAAGTTTATTATAAGAACATTAAAAAAAAATAAATTTTATTAAGCAACTATCAAGCAACAAATTTTATAACACAAAAGTACTAACTGTTTTAGTTGAAAAATTGACAAAACTCTTAAAAATAAATATATACATAGTTACAATATGTATATTAACAAGCACAATGGCGGCTAATATACTTGCGAGAACTGCTTAATTTAAAATTTTATAAGCTGTATACTTTGATGCAAAGAAACTATCTGAATATTTATCTTATATGTATAAATGTATATCGTATGCCTGAAGTTAGGATTGAAGTAAAAGAAATTGTTTTATCTAAAACTATAACTGACTACAGAAAAAATTTTATTTGGAACGTCAAAATTTTGGCGGATATATTTCAATGTTTTTTTTATGTAAACCTTCGTTTTTTAAAACCGCAGCCCATCTACGTTGCATTGACTCGAACAGTCTACGACTTCTTGTTATAGAAATTGATGACCAGGCTTCTATCACCGTCGCATCGGGTCGTGTATAAACCACCATTTTTTGTTTTTTCTTTTTTTATTTTAGTTATCTACGTGAATTCAAAGCATTTCTATCGGTTTCAAATCCGGAGATTATATGTAGTTTAATCATTTAGACAATTTCAGTCTTTAAAGTGGAGAAAAAACGTGCCATTAAGAAAATTTAAAGAAAGCAAACACAAACAAAAGAAAACTGAAAAATAGATTAAGTATTAACATTTATAAAATAATTCGGAAAAAATTAGATTTCATAGAAATCTGCATCTTTATGCGTATCTTTCTGACAAAGTTTGTATCTCAAAAATTTTGTAAATCCTACAAGTAGCGGTAACTCTACCACCCTTTCCTCATATCTGACAGCGTTCTTGGAAATAATATTAAAGTGCATTCCTAAGAGGAAAGACGAAACAAACTGAAATATTCCTGTGACAGTGAACAAAGTTTCTGAAGAGGAAGCATTCTCGTTTCCCTTCCAGGGTGCAACTTCCCAGACGGTATGTCAGAAATATTTCGCCAGCTTAACGATTTCGTAACTCGTTATGGCATTATGTTTATTTAGTGATGTTTTATATGATTCCTGACTTAATGATTTTTTTTATAGAAATATTTTATTTTCTGAATTTAGTAGCTAAAGCCTAGTGCCAATTTAGTAGCTAAAGTGCTAGTAGCCAATGGATTGTCCTTTGTTCTAGAACATCCCTCATTTGTTAATCACTGTTTATCTCAACAACGTTGAAAATTACAAAATTTTAACGAGAGGTAGAAAATATTACAGAAGAAGAAATAATTCTCTTTCTGGAACAGTACAAATAATTGTATTGAATAAGGATAATAAATGTTTAAATGAAAATGGTGAAAATGAAAATAAATAAAAATATGTAGTGTAATTTAAAGAGGAGTCATATTGAATAAACTATAGATGTATATTTACTTTGGAAATGTACGTACATATTTGTCAAATGTTACACTTAATTTTTATATCGTTTTAAGACACTAATTGCATACTGCATTGATTTTATTATACTTTGTGCAATCTGTTAATATAATCCATCGAATTAATTAATCGAATGCGCAATGCGCAAACTATGGTAAGTAATGGTATGTTTTCAGACTAACGTTTACGTTAGATCAATATTCGATGGGAACATTATTTTCTCGGAACTCATCAATTTAAAAATATTTTAGTTGATTTAAAAAATATTTTAATTAATATCATTGAGCCTTTTTTAACGAAATCACGAAATTATTATCAATAAGATTATTATCGATTTCGTTTATACTATGCCTTAATATTTGATATACTAAAATGTAATCTAAATATTAATTATCTCAAGTATATTTATGTAATATTAGAGATAACTTAAATTACCAGAAATTTGTTTTGGTGATATTTTTTGAAGAAAAATATTCTCGAAATTTAATTATTTATCGGGATCATAATAATATCAAATCTGTTAATAAATTCAGTTCTAACCGAAATTGTTGATTGGAAGAAAGTTTCAATCGCAATTTTCATTACGCTTGGAATCTTCTACTCTTTTCTGATTACGGTAATTAATAGTTTATACAATGAGGACAACTTAGGCTAGTTACAAACAGACGAATATTTTTCTCGGTCAGGTCGGAAGGCGCGGTCTGGCGTGAAACTTTCTCACTAAATAAAAACTCAAAATTCTGCCCCATAAGTTCAGTCTGGGGAGCTCTGTTTACGGAAACCCTGACGCGGAAAATGCAGAGGGTGCTTTGTACGTCTACGTATAACGTGTTCTTCTCCGAGTCTAGCATTAAAATTAATGGCTCGCTGCGTTATTTCAGCAGTGTGATTTTTAAATATGTCCTCACTGCTTTCTGTATACGCTACTTTTCTTCAATATCTGATAAATGCTATGCTTTAAATATGCTTTTAAATTCTTCTTTGTGTAAATTGAAATGGCGTGTCACTCAAGGAGCACAAAGAAACTCATTTCCTCAGATCTTCTTTTAGAAAATCATTTTAGATGTATATGTATATGTTATTTATTTAGTGATATTGAATGTTGTCGATTGACTGAGGACTTATTAACATTTTAAATGCAATCATCATCAATATCATAATGTCCTAAAAATTTCCCAAGTAGATTTTAAAAATTTCTAAATAATACTTTCATTTCACAAATGTTATTATAGAGTTACTCATAAGAGTACTTGAATATTTACCGTAGAAAACTTTTATATATATCTTATGTATTATTTAAAACATTTTGAAATTTCATTATTACCATAATGAAACTCGATTATCATTATTAGATTATTCAAATTTGAGACAAACCTGAAATTATATATAGAAGTTACAATATATTTATTCTAAACACGTATCTTTATGAAAATCCCAATATACTAATATACAAAATAAATAGCCAGCTTAAACATATATTACATATATATATGTAATAAGTATCAAAGATGGTTCCAAGCTTATTAATATAATAGATAAATGATTTTTTATATATTTTTGTGATCTCTACGAAATATTAGCCAGAATCTGGAGTTCTCTAGTGTTTAAGGGAAACGTTGGCTTAAACTCTGACATAAGCTGGATTATTTGGTGGGTCCACGAGTCCGAAACACTGGCATATTCCCCTGGTCGGAAGATTCTATTTCTCGTCGGAGATCCAGATCAATGGTTGAAGTCAGCAGTACAGAATAATATCTGATGAATGGTAGTAGTTAGACACGTCATACTGGTTAATGCTACTGATAGATAAACCGAGAATCTATAATACCTTTTCATTTCTTTTCCTTCTTTCGACTAACCCTGACAGTAACGATGAAGCGCAGGGGCTCTTGTATTGTAACTGATCACTCTGATAATGAGGTAATTATCATTGATGATTGGATCAGAATCATTGTCAACTCAGTGAATTAAACTTCAGTAACTGAGCAATTTTTATAATTCTCTTAGAATAAAACAGGTGGCATTCCATACGGCGAGAAGACGTATATATCAGGGAAAGTCCAATATAGAGATGTAATTATGTACCGAACTGGATGAGTTATCAATAGTAATGACGGCTGAATAGAGCTGATTTCCGACAACCGGAGATAATATTTAAACGAGCTCTGTTAGTTGATGGCGAATAAAAGCGAGGGGGGGGGGGCAAAAATGATTTTGGAAGACATTCACAGACCTACTGTCGGATAGAATATCTCACTTTTGAATCTGAACTAACTCATTTATATTGCGTCGTAATTATCAGAATAAATAATACTTTTTAAATTATATTTCTACAGTTTATCATAAATTTTTCTTTTACATTTACTGTAAAACTTACTGTTGACAATTTTATGATAATATTATAAACAGGAAAATGAAATAATCCTGGTTGTATAGAGCATCTTTATTCTAAGGAATTTGATAATAAAATTCTATATTTCATATTTTTTTATTATCATGTAAAGGCAAGAGTATATATTTATAAAATATAAAAGATATTTAAAAAAGAGATGAAACGAAGGGTTTTCTTTCAGAATGAACAATTGTCCATTACTGATATTAATTCGCTAGAACAATAGTTTTGTTACTTCTTAAAATTGATATTTTAAATAATTTTAAATAAAGATTCCGAAACTTGAAACTGAATTTTTATCAAAGTTCTGTCTATCAGACAACTCAGGATTACTAAATATTGTTAGGTTTCCTTTTCAGTAAAGAAGCGTTAAACCGAGTATGAGATTGAAAAAGGATGAATGAGAATCTGCATTATTTTAGAAAGAGTTAATAATTAGTCGTTGGTAGTTAGTTACGAAAGTTTAAGTACTTCGATAACTGTAATTCGATCATAACTGAGATAGATATACAAGAACTCCCAGAATGACAACTGAGATTGAATATAACATATTTGGTGCTCACGTGTGTGTCCGATGACGAGGACACAGCACTGCACTTGTTACCCGTCTAGTTAATCTTGAGTAACTTATTCACGAGGGAGGGTAATGAAAGAACAAATGATAAACTGCCAACGACACTAAGGGGTGTTCTTTTCTGAATAATGAGAAGATTTTTTAATTGTCTTCGCCTGCTAAGATAAGATTTAAGAATGATCGTTACAAATAGTTAAACAATTGTAATACGTATGACTTCTGAGATCTTGGCTGGATGAGAGCTTTACGTATGTTTTACAGATCTGCACGCTGTATATTATACGCCGATACTAAACGACGTATCTCATTGGCAACGTGTTTCGTTTAGCGCGCGCGAAAAGCTTATATTTAATCTTCAATCTGCTAAATTTCCAATTTCTGAAATTTAAGATATTCTATGATCATCTGTAAGTATAACGAATTTTCATCTACGTACATTTATAACCAAAAGTTTTCACATTAAACGGTAATATTGAACGGTAATATTTCTCTGAATTATTCAAATGACATCTGCTTAGGTATTTTTTTTTTAAAGAAATAAAGTCAAATGTGTTGTATAGATTTTAAAATGTATATCAATCAATAATTACAAAAAGAAGTAAAAACAATTCCAAACTTGTCATAAAACTCAAAATATTAAATGAATCTCTTGTGCGAAAAAAATAAAATATATGATTTTTCTGAATTACAAATTTAATAAATGAATTAAATAAATGATATAAATATATTTATATAAACTATGTATGTATATGTTAAACATAACAGAAGCTTTAAACTAAAAAATAAGAATTATATAATAAATTTATCAAACTACGAAATGTACCTATTTTCTCACCAGCGTTTTAGTTTAGAAATGTTAATTCTATTTTATATGTGAATGAGTGTTATATGTTTGACATCGTTAGTTGAATATTCTATATGGAATAACAATTCAGAATCTTTCGATTTCTCTTCCAACTTTTAGATGAACGTAGCTACCTTCAATAACCATGGAGATGACTGCCATCCATTTTGCATATGCCATTCCGTGCACATGCATAAGATCTGCGTTGTTCCCAATACCGTTTTACTTTAAATACGATCATTCGTTCTTTTCCTGCACATTTCGCACGTTTCTGCTGAAATAATTTTGTTCCCTATAAATTTGTTCACTTTGTAGCAGTCAAATTCGTATTTTACTTTAGTTTTCTATTTGGTTCGTATTACAAACGCGTACATTATTTAAATGGCTTCTAAATTATGGACTAAATGTGACTAAATATGATGCTTTAAATATACATTATATGACACATAATGTGATAACCGCTAACCAGGTAATGAATTTGGAAATATTAATCATAATAAATATTGAATAAATAATTAATTATCAATAAACTATTATTACTGTTCGGTGTATTACGAACAATGTCTATATTCAAATAAATTCTATTTTCAATAACAATAATAAATGAAATTATCGAATAGATAAATTTATATATTATAAAGTCATAATCCTTAAGCTTTCGTTTTTAAATTCTTCTGTTTAATAACATTATTCCATTTATTACTTTTATTTTAAAAAAATGAATATATATTAAAATTTCGCAGAAAAGCATATACTCTTGGAAAGAGAAACATGTTCCAAATGTTAGTTCCGTATACGTTCCTTTAAAATCTAACGTATTACAATGATATTCGCGGCGCGAAAGAACAATTTCGCAGTATAACAGCTTGATAGCAAAAGAATGGAAATTTGACGATTTTGTTAGATATCGACACTATCTAAATTCAGAATTTATTTAAAAAAAGATAGAGATTTTACGCTTGTGAATTTTTACGAGTATCACTGAAAGAGTTAGATACCTTCCCAGGATCAGATCGCCGGGCGACCAAAAACCGGGCGACCAAACTCGGTGACCAAGTTTGACGATTATAAAGTTATCAATATTTTAGAGATCGTCTAGGAAACCGTTGTGAATAATGAAGTTGCTTTCAAAAGAAAGAGAAGGAGATCGAAATTATTGAGTAAATTTCCTATTATTTCCAGAATGACGTACAAAAAGAATGTCTGCATTTTTTCTAATGACATTAGAAAATATGGAGATAAATTTTTCAACTTCACGAGAATGTCAGTTAGATCATTCGGTCGGCTGTTAAGTGTAATAAGGATATCAATAACAGGCATGGGTGCATATATGAGATAGGGTATGCAACTCACCTAGCAAGAACCGAAGTAACTAATAACGAAATGCAAAAGACGCTTTGAAAATGGATTTCAAAAATAGCACAATGATCTTGCCTGTATTGTAAACTTGATCATTTATACCTAAAACTATGCCTGGTTTGTGAGAAGGTTACTTGTCGTGTGAACACGTTCATTTGATTCAACGAATTTCATGACCGCCAGTGATTCGCCGGTTGCTGCGACCAAGTGCGTAAGGGCTCATGTCCTTCCATGAACCCAATCGACAGTGCGTTACAGCATTTAATACATACATATTTGCATAGGCGAATTTTTTAAATACTAAATTAATTCCTGAATTATTTATAGACAAAGTGAAAATTTATGTGATTATAAAAATGTAATCCACTTGATACATTAAACAAACATTCAGATTATTTAATATCTATGGGTTACTAATCTTATTATCCCCTTTGTCGTTCTTCTTAAAATTTTATTACTCATACTTTTGATTCTTATTGGGTTGGATTCCAATTTCAACAGTTATGAAACAAAATATTATACCAGGGAAGCTATTTGGTTCATTCCAAATCGAGATAATTCCACCTCCACAAAGTAATTACATTAAACTTATGTTTCAAGAAGCGTTCTATGCACTCTGATGCACATTGTAATTCTAAAGTTCCAGATCTTGCTGTGCATATTTAAAAAAACCGAAATATATAAACTAGCGTTTATCCAGTGTTTAACCATAAAGTACTTTCCGATACTTAAGGAACCTAATGCATACGAGATTCGCGATGGGCAACAGAGCGCTGCTGCATATTGCAACGCACATCGTTGAATCGTTCATTGCCGATGCAGAACGCGACGATAAGAAGCGAACGTACATCGACAAATCCATACGAAACAAGGATAACATCTGCTTGAGATGTAGCGCACGCGTAGTACAACTTTCATGCGACCTACTAATTTCGGCTCTCGATCTTATGCGGTTTTGTCTCTGTTACTCGTCATTCTCTTCCTTCGTTTTTCACGAAATTCCATCGGAAGGGATAAACGCGCCGTATACCATCCGCCCCGCATAAATCCAAAATTTTTCAAGTGCCACGCGGTTCGACGCATTTGTGTCATGTTTCCTGTTTATGTAAATACAAACGATAAATCGTATCCACTCATGAATTCGTTACTTCCGGCCGATTGCCTTTGGCACGTCTAGCTTTTCCTTAGCACTAGCCAAAAGTTGCCGGAAAAGTCAGGAAACTTTCTTGATATGCGAGCTCACGCCTTTCGTCTCGTCACGAATATAAAACTGAGAAAATGCTGCCATCGCTCCAAACATCTTTTTTATCGTAAATACAACGCTGTACGATCATAAATGCTAAAGGTGTGCCCGAAATTGAGAGTTAGATACTTCTTTCAAACGCAATCTTTGAAAAGGAGATAAGATTGCATCATATCCGAGATCTTCCGATTTTATCAGGACAAATATATGGTAACGTCTGCACTGTGTGACAAAATATAGTATTTCATTGTAATTGTCAATTAAAAGCATTTTATGGCTTCTTCCATTGGGAATGAAACAATATTTTCATGTTCTAGAAGTACAGGAGAAACATCATTGAAAAGAATAACAAAAAATCTGACGTATAAATACATTTAGCTTCTGTGATAAAAATCAATAAAATTTGATTCTTTGCAATGAAAAGAGTATTCGCTATACTCTTTCCCTCAAATAAAGGAACGTGTTTTAAAACTTTCTTGCATATCTATATTTACGTAATAATAATAATAAAGATGTAGATACTTGAAAAAATTGTATAATTCTTATTCGATGTAAAAAAATTAATACATTGACGATTACTAATCCAAATTTTAAAAAAAAACGCTCTTAAAAAATTACAGCTTATATAAAATGCTTTTTCTTTATTATATGTGTCTACAATTAAATGTGTTGCAAATTGCAAATTCTGTAGTATGTCGATAGATAAGTCTCCAAAAAGATGCCATAGTCAACAAATAAAGTGAGAAAAGAATAGGCTTTCTATTGAATAAATTGAAAACAAATGATCATATCTAGAAATAAAATATTTCTATTTTCAATCTCTAAAGTCAACCGTGGTTGGAACAAGGTTGACAAATATACGTAGATATCTGCATTGGCTGTCGGCAGTATGCAAAATAAAATTTCTATCCGTCACAAATCTATAGATTTATTTTCCAAGTTTGTCGATACAAAAACACATAGTGATACGATACATCGCGTTACAACAATTTCATCAGAGACAGTTCGAGGGTATGACGTTCAATATTGCGCTTCAACGAACTTATCGAAAAATGTCTTTGCAAAGAATTCATAAAAAATATTGAAATTCATCAATCGCGCGCAGAAAGCGCTTACTTTATGACTGGTGCAGCTCGTATGGACGCGCTCCTCTTTTTACGATCAAATTTATTGGACGCGAAATCGAGGACTCATAGTTTCCACAGTGTTCCCTCCTCCCACTATGCACTTTTTCAAGACTTTCCATATGGCTCACTTATCGCCGAGTCGAGGACTCACAATTTAGCATTGACTACGAAAAACTATAATTTTCCCTTTTCCGTGCGAGAAGTACGATATCTTTCTTGCATACGATTTTTATCTTTTTACCTGGGAATTCTTTTCCGAACTGTTATACATTCATTTAGACATATGTAATGTCGTAATGTTATTTAATTATGAAGATTACTTTGTAACAATCCCTCTCTTTCAAACTTATTCTATCTAACAACTTAAGAATTTAAGAATTCATAAATATAACTGTGAGTAAATCTTATATAATGATATAAATAGAAATAAAAGTAACGCTTCGTTTAACTATAGTATTCAATGGCCACATGAATTTTCTCTTTCTCTTATGCCTCTCTTTCCATACTTACCACTTACATGCATATGTGGTCTAAAAAGTCTACATATACTCGCCGAATTATGTATTGACTTATTCAGTGAAACTAGAAATGCACTCTGTGACATAATTACGTACACTTACATATCAGCAGGAAATGATTTTAAATTTGCTCAGTAACTATTTGGATTCCTAGAAAGAAATAAAAGAATTTAAAACATTTGGCTCGCAAAACTTTCCGACCGAAATTGCACCGGAAAGCACGAAATCATTGATTCTATTCCAAAAAATTGTAGGTCGTTACTGATTCCTACAAAAGACCTAAAAAATATTAATATAATGTTAAATTTGTTTGTTTTACGATTTCAGGAAGATATGACAGTACGTGTTTTTGTGCAATTTTATTTTGTATTTTTTACTTCTTCCTGTTAATATGTGTAGGTAATAAATTGCGTTATTTTTTATACACGCTTTTAAGTTCAAGTCATACAATATTTTATAGCAAAAAATATTTCTGCAACGAAACATATTTATTGTAATATTTCAAATTTAAGAGATGTATATGATTCTTTTAAACTTATTGTATATATAGATATATAAATATAATATTGATATAAAAATATTATATACAGGGTGGTTGGTAACTGGTGATACCAGCGGAAAGGGGGTGATTCTAAAAGAAGTCGAAAATATAGAATACAAATTTTTTTAAATTTTTTTTTAATTTTTCCATCGAGACAACGATCTACAATGAGATCCGTTATAACGAAACGTGATAAAGTGCACGCATACCGAGCGAAAATTTAAAGTCGATTTTCTCGAAAACAAAGCCTCAATCGAAAAATTTTTATTGTATATTTTCGACTTCTTTTTTCACGTAGAATCATCCCCTTTCCGCTTGTACCACCAGTTACCAACCACCCTGTATAACTCTAGCAGACCACTTTCAGGGAAAAAAGGTAGATTACACACCCATCATTTAAATAGATACTATATAAACATTTGTACAGTTTTGAAAAATGGTTCGGTGCTATTTGTTTGAAATATTTTTCATGTTTTACAACACTACACCGGAGATGGGCATAGCTTGCCTGAAGCATTGTCTACTACCAACGAAAGCAACAGGAATAGTTTTGGTATCTGCATCCTATTCTATAAATATGTACCTACATTGCACAAAGTTTTCAATTAAATTTTATTTTCTATTTATATAGAATTTTATTTTATTTGAACAACTTTTACCTATACTTAGCTTCTGTTACATCACAATAAATAAAATGCCCTCTTTTTCTAGTTCACCAAAATGTGCTAAAACGTCGATAAGTTAACAGAATGATAATCAATTTGTGGTTTACAGAACTGCGTTTGTATTTGTCAAATTAAATTATATTCTATTCTCTCCTTTTTTTCTTTTTTTTAAACTATATAAAAGAAATTCATAAAATTTATGTATAAATAACGTTTTAGAAATGCATCAAAAATTCTATTCAGAACTTCAATCTCCTTTCCGTTACCTTGGGTTCGTGATAAACGTCGGAATTAAATTCAGGTAATGCCGCAACACGGTGCAGCGTGTGAACACGAATTCGCGACTAGTTTTTTATATTCTACGTTCTGCCAATGACACGTAATTTCCGTATATCCGGAGAATTCCTGGTTTGATCCAGAGTTAGAAATACACGGTTGACAGGGAATTATTAATACAATAAAGCATAGCTCTTGCGTTCTCGATTTGTATTTACCATCTTTACTGCAGATTATTTATTCCTTAAAATAAATAAGTAACCCATAGAACAAAATTTGCATGTAATACCATATTTATGATATAATCATATCATTTGTACAAAACTCAATTTCCAAAATGATTTCTTGCATTTATTAATAAAAAAATTATTACACGTGCAAAATAATATCAGTAAATTTTCAAATCCAATTTTTTCAAAAACTAAGTCTTGAATAAAAGAATTTTATCCTGCATTTCTGCCTTGTCTTTTCATAAAGACTCACCTCGCGCATACATATTATTCGGCCGCACCCTGTATATATTTAAAAAGCTAAATAATTCTAAAGTGAAAAGTGTAAATGCCCTATTAAAGTTCATGACTATTGCGAAGCGAAGACTATTTTACATCGTATTTGTACATAAATAGCGGTCTCATAAATAAGGACAGAACATACAAAAATCATTTATTAGTTTCTTCTTATTAAAAATAGATCTCATAGTAGTACTTATAGAATAAGAAAAAGTAATAAGACAATGTTGTTCTACGAAGTTAGTAAAAGACTTAGAATTAAACTACAGCCTATCGTTAGAATTATTATAAAGGGCAATGTAAAAAAAAATAAGTCAATAAAATGTTTCATGAGTTATTGAAAATATATTAAATTATACATAGCAAACTCCAAACGCCTATGTGACATTTTTTGGAAATAGTCGCGTCAGATTCTTATTCTGTCACTTCAAAGAATATAAATTAACATTGAAATTTAGATTTTTATCTGATGTCACGCTTCCGATTGAATATAACGCCCGTAATGCACGATGTACATTTTATGAAGCATTACAATTTAATCTGTGACTTATGCATTAAACTGAAACTTTGCCAGATACAGTTACATTAATATTCGAATACAGCAGTATCTCTGTATTCGTTGTATAAGAAAGGATGATTTAACTATCGTGTTGCTTACTCTACGAGAATATAAAGCATTTATTGTGGCTTGAAAATACGCAAACAATTTCTTCTTAATATATATTATTAATATATAATTATAATAATAAATTAAAATCATATAATAAATATAATATTATATATTATTAATATTATATAATGAAAATAGATAAATATAATAGTAAATTAATTAAATAACATATAATTAATACTAATACATCAATAATAACATTTAGTTGTATCTACAATAGATTTTTAACAAAAAAGAGATTGTAGGTACGCTTTCTAATATCTGCTGCTATTAATATTAATAATTGCCCAATTTCACGATAACTTTTATCGTGTTCTATAATTACTGACAAGTTGTCTTTCGTCGAAAATAGTATTCTTTCCTTTTCATGCCATTCCTTGGTGTATTATAAAAGTAATGATGTCAGTTTCTTCTGAGAAAAGTTTAGATGAATTTTGGTTATAGATTTATGCTTACTACCGCGTTTCTATTTAATTAATTATAAGGTTTTATTTAACTGCAGAAGAATTTAACTTGAATAATATTACCGAAAAATGCATTGAAACTAAAATAATATTTATTCTATTTTCTAAGTTAATATTCTCCATTGATATGTATTTTAGTAGAATGCAATTTCCCTAAATTACTTTCTATGTGCCTTGCTAAAAGGTAGTAAGTGTACAATTTTTCATCATGTAAGGGATGAAAAATTTCGATACTACAAATTTTTTCGATACACATACAAATCAATAAATTCGAGGGTATAGAATAACATAAATCAGAAAATAGAGTGAAACTTGTCTTTCTGCTATGAATTACGCATAATTTGTCTCGCTAGGTTTTCTATTAATTAAATTATTACCATTTTGTGTTTTTATTCATTGCGATTTTTAATAATGAGCCTAGAAATTATTGAAAGAACGGAAAGCACACATGAAAGTTCGTTATAAACTTTGAGAAAATGGCTCGGAAATGTTTCAAGCGATCCAGATGGCGGCGTTTGAAAATGTTACTAAAATCTGTTTGAAAGTAGACTTGGTTTCAAAGAAGACAAGTTCAAAAGGGATCGAACACTGATTGAAAACTACTCAAGAAAGATTTTCAATCGCGACTACTGACAAAAGCAAAGAGGAAACCACAGTATCTACCTCGTGATGTTGCAATGAATGCAATGCTTTTTCAGCCTATAATCCAATGTTTATGTATATGCATGAAGGAAAAACCCACATTTGTGACGAACGAAACATGACTGCTACTCTACGATAATGAAGTCATATTGCTATCACGAGATTTGCACGAATGTGAAGTGATTTTGACACGGGTTCACGGAAATATTCGAACAAGAGATCTTTTATGAACACATTATCCGTATTGTACGAAACATTTTGAAATTTCATTAACACTGTAACGAAATCCTATTACTATCCTAATTATATCAGGAAACATCTGAAAATATATATAGAAATTACAAGATACTGAGTATAAGTATATATTGCGTAGATAACACTATAACATTTATACCCCAATAGTAAACCTCAATATTCACATGTAAGATACAATTGAACAATTCAAAGATTAGAAACTTGTATTGATGCAAATAGCCTAGATTTCGAATATGCGTCATAATGAAAATAATAGAATGAACGAAGTCAAATATCTCAGAAATGATACTTAAATTTTTTCTATGTAGGTATATTGAGCGCTTACCCTAGAACTTAAAAATCGACTATCATAGTCTCATCAAAGATTCTTCTAGAACATGACACAGTGAATAGCATTCATGTTAAAGGATATAATTATATTACGTTATTATACGTTGAATTAAAAGTTAAAGTTATGTTACGATTATACGTTAAAGTTGGCACATATAGTAATGTGGGACTATTAAACGTGATAAAAGAACGAGCAAACAATTGGAGAAGATAAATGATAGAAGAAAATATGGTTCTATAAGGGCACACACATATATATACAGGGTGTTTCGTTGTGGAAAACACAGCAAGGGCGGATTTTGCACACTGAAATGGATTTGGCTCATTTCTTCCATATATTCTTCCATATTTATAATACCTGTCTTTTACTATCGTTCCTTAATCAACTAATCGCTTATTTACTTAACCTATTCTACTCTATTACTACTTAATTCTGTCTTTCCTTTTCTTTTCTAATTTTTTCAACCAAGTTACTGCTTCCTCGCAATATCTTCCGCCCCTTTTTCCAGGCTGCCTTCCAGTCTACCTATTTCCCTACATTTCTTATACATAGTAATGCTTCACAGTTTCGCACAGCTACACTTACTTTTATTTCCTTCTAGCCAGAATCTGCGCGTTTCTTCCTCTCGTTACTACATCTTAGCCTCGCTATCAAGTCTTGGGTTTTCTCTTGTTTCCTGCTTCCTCGGGTACTCGAGTATCATCGTACATCTGATATATTTATAATGATAATTATATATTGTTTTACATAATCTATATATACATATATGTCGGAATGGGAATCGCTGCGAAAACGTATCATCATTTCAAAGCATCTTTGAGATGCCGATACCAATGCCGATGACGACACCGCCACGGTTAAGTTGTGACTGAGTGTGTATGAATGTGATCGTGCGACCAGTGCAAGAAAGTGAAAAGATGAAAATACAATCTTCGGTTAGCACCTAACGAGAACAGATTTGTACTATACTGAAGCATTCATTCTATTATATTATCTTCAAAATTTTCTTTGCTTAATTCCTTCTTATTGAAATCTCGATTTTCTTCACATATACATATAATATTATGTCGATTTTCGACTACCGTTTTCAAATTATTTATTACCGACTCAGAATATCACAAACGCTATGAAATAAGACGGATTAGCGAACTTAACAATGAGTTCTTAAGGTCGAAGTTAAACTAGGAACTATAAAATATACGGAATTCACTCGAAGGCGGCAGAAACAAATTGGTTACCATCTTATACTATACAACTTCCTTAAAACGATTTAAAAAGGGGTAGTCACGTAATTTGTAGTTTAGCAGCATCCCTCAACGAGAAAACTTTCTTCAGTTGATTAATTTTCCTCTTTTAAACTTTATTACTGCCTAACCTAGTTTTAATTTATTAACATGTCAAGATAGGTAAGAAATTAACATGCCAGTAGTTTAAAATATACATAACAAGTCACAAATTTCGAAGATTTGTACATATACATTTTTTATTTAAAAGCGTTACTAGCGAGATAATTAAGGTCTTGAACGTTTTCAAAATATTTTCATTATTAGGTAATATAACAATTAGCATCTCTGTTAAAACGAAAACCGTTTCCAGATATGTAACATTGGCTAATGAAATGACGATTCATGTTCCATATAGACTACGAAGACTAAAAGAGAAATGTAAATAGTTTAGTTAAGTGATAGTCATTTTTAGTCATGTGCGACATTTATGTAAAATTGCAATTAATTGCTATTCATTTGTTACTTCCATTATTACCCTGGGGAATATAATCTGTTTTCGATATACTTACTGTTAAATATATAATTATTTACTACATATATAATGTATAACTTACACTAAACAACAAGCAACAACTATTTACTATATACATATGTATAGCTAATGGAAGAAAGTATACTTTAGTATACGTATACTTTAATCTTTAATGCAAAGAAGAAATTATCTAACGCGGTATTTAAATTTGTAACAGACATAAAAGAAATGGTGAATTTAAATAAAGTTATGCCTAAATTACAATTTTGTTTTATACAATACGTATAAATATATATATGGGTGACAAACATTAATTTCAATAAACATAAGAAAATGTTTATTCGAGTTAATATTTGAGGAACTTGTAGACAAGGCGTTGATACACTGTTCTGTATATATGTCTATAATCACAAGCTAAGTCTACATCTATTTTGCTATACTTCACCTAACGCAACGTCTTTAAAGGTTTACAGAGATCCAGAGTCTTGTACACAGAGTATCCTAAAGGGTACTTTCACTCGAGTATACGTTCTAACGCTATGTACCCTACCCAACAAACTAGAAGACTGATTACAAACATCGAGGAACGTTCTCTTTGGGATACGTTTTGACATATGATGTAGTGGAGCTAACGACGCTGCTTTCCCTTCGTAACTTTTGTATGCAACCAATTAAGGAACGATTTTAATGCGAGTTTCTGCAGGAAACTACCTTAATTTCGCTTTTCATCTTCTTGCCTGGCATCTCTCCAGGTCACGGCTCAATTTAATTAGCAATATAGCATAACACGAAGATGTAATTCCGTAACCACTTATTACTACGTAATTATGTATATCTAATGTATGATCCACGTTAGTGGATAGTAGTATGGCGAAGAAACAGTATAAAATTAGTAGAACAGAGGAAATTAATAAAAATGTTTTGGAGGAGTTCGATTACGACCATTGTACGTAATGAACATATTATGCGAATAATATGAGTGTTTGTATTCAAACGTAGTGATTCACAGCGGACGTGTGTATTCTATTCCTGTCCAAACCAGAAATTATACGAAACAGACTGCCTCAAGGATCTTGTAGATATTGAATTTTCTCAAGAACAAAGTCTGAACACATAACTTTTTGAAAAGTAAAAAGAAGTTATCCACTTTAAACCTCATTTGACTGCGACACCAATTATGGCATTGAAATGCTTAAAAATATTAGGATTAATATTCGACAAAAGATTAATTTGAGCTTACTATCTTAAAAATCTCAAAATCTATTATTCCATACAGAACCAACATTCTGGCGCAAATATATACATATACATAAAATAACAGATCTGTGATCTGTGATTTAAATAATCGATAGCTATTAAGTATATTAAATTCTGTCTAGATTTCTTGTTTAAAAATAATCTTCATATTCTACGTTCCTTTATACAGCATTCTTAGTGAATTAAACGCATTGGACATTAAATGTAAACTATTATGCTTATCACATGCTTTGTCTGCCGCAACTACACCTAAAAATCTGGCATCTAACTACATTTGGACGAACTACCCAAACCTCCACAAATCTCATTTATAGGAAAATGGTAAGATCTAAAACTACTTTCCTCTAGAATCAACACTTGCCTGTACAGGAACTCAATATGTCACTTCCATATATGGGAGAACGTAATCCTTTTTGTACTCGAATGTATCCTCAATTCGTTTGAAATTCTTTCAGAATCAATTTGTAATAACCAACAAAAATGGTACCAACTGTGAAAGATTTAACATCGCATTCCAGGATTAAATCAATCCTACTAGCACTACTTTTATTTACATTGTATATACATAGGTCTAGATTTATATACATATTGCATATATAGGTCTAGATTTTCCGAGTCAGTTCGATATGCTGTTGTAACAGACAATTATACCTCTACCTATAGAGTATCCACTATTTCTTTGTTCTGTGATATACAAGTTATAAAAAATGCTTCAATATATGCAAAATGCATATACATTAACACCGATGATTTCATCATTTTCACTGATTCAAAAACTACCATCAAAATCTTGAATAAAAGATCTCAAAATCAGTACTCTTTCATTCAATATATGCAAAATATTGTATTATTATGGACCTAAGCAACAAAGGCAAAAATATCAAAATTGTATCTATCGTGGTCAGTAACAGTCACATAAGACTCATCGGCAATGAAAGGTGGATGCTACAAACTTACCTTTATACGAAGAAATTAGTAGAAATAGAAATCTTCAAGATGCAAAACCAGTTATTAAAGGAAGCATTAGCAAATTCTACTTTTATTTAAAATGGAGAAAGTGTAATATAGATGATTCGCCGCTGCTTCGAAAGAGTAGATTTTGTCATAAATTGTATTATTTTGACACTTGTTGCTATTTGAAAAGAATCAGGACTATTGTTCATTGCGTGAACTAACCTGTGTAATTTTAGAATTTCAATGCATAGTAGATTACATACTTACAAGGCTATGATAAATTTAATTATATTGCATCAAATAAAAATGTCAATTCATCTATTTGATTTTTTGGAAGTTTTGATTTTTAGCAAAAGATTATCTGATTAGTTTTCTATAATTTTGTTTACATATGAAAGGGAAGATTATACAATTAACTAGCAACTTTTATTTTAATTTTAAACCCACAAATTTTTATACGTAATTATAGTAACGAAATCGTTTACTTCTAGTATAATAATACATTGATAAGTGAACAAAATAAAATCTAGAAAAGATAAATATGTAAATTGATACATACTTTCTAGGTTGCATAACTCTACATGGTGTTCAGATTAATATGAATAGAATAAAACAGGTCCGAAAAGTTATAATCGGACTACATACATATTGTGCAAAGATGGTACGATAAATAAAGACTAGTCTTATCATAATGATGATCTGTGAAACATATAATTGATACAGTACATTCAATATTTGGAATTCTATCTTTAACGTTGTAATGTATATGATAAATCAAATAGCAGTAATAGAAAATTAGTTAAAATCATCGATACATTATCTGCTATAATTACATGCTCTTTCAGAATCTATTAATGTAGTACAGAACATTATTACGCAAAGTTTATTGATTTGTCTATTCAAATATGAATTTCATCATATTCCTCGATTACTCGATACCAAATATTGCTGCTAGCAGGTATCACGCATACTTCATACAAATATATCAAAGTATACTTACATACAGTATTTTATATATACTTACATAGAGAGTACCCCGTCTTAATTTACTTATACAAGCATCTTGAAAATTATAGAAGATAGGAAAAATTAAAACATGATGTTTCGTATGTAACAAGTGCCAATAACAGTCATTTGACATTGAGTGATATAATGGAAGAACATGCTGGAATTCACATTTGAATAGACAAATCCATAAACTCTATGTAATTATTCTTCTCATTATATTTAATAGACCACGGACAAGCATTCTATTATAGAAGATAATTTATCGATGATCGTGATTAATTTTCTGTTTGTTGTCCTATCACGTCGTACGAGTTTTCGTGGTATAAAAGGTTAAATGTATTGTAATAATTGTCATATAATTATAAAGGAGAAATAACACATTTTCTATGTTATTATAATTCTGATTAAACGTAAGCTACATTACTGCATGCCCGTTACTGTATATTCTATACTACTTATATCATCATAAAGCATTACCAAATGATCTTACGCCATTATTGTATTTGACACAGCTTTATTACTTAATGTATATTTCAGGAGAAATATGAAACAGTTTATATACGATATAAACACTTTAAAATATGTACTTTATGAAGTCATTATTAACTTAGTAACATTTTTACTATCATTGAAAAAAGAAATTTCTATAAAACTTATCTATCTACATCCACCTTAGTTTGCACTTATGATTCTCCTTTGAATAGTTCGTATATTACATTTTTAATAATAAACGAATAATTAAAAATTTAAATTTTTCACCGTAAATAAAGAATTAAATATAAATTTTGAACTTTTAAAGATGATGTAAAATAGGAAGAACTTAAGAATTGAAGGTAGAAATTAATGACTTAAGGCTAAATTAATCATTTTTATTGAAGAATAAATAATATATTATTTTTAAAATCTTTGGACATGTATAGAATGTGTTGTTTTCATCGAATTTAGGGCATTAAATGTTGTCCTTTTATGTAAGTATGAAACTTTTAAAGCGATTTTACATACAAAATTGCTTTAGTTTTTATTATAAGTGTAAATGAAACGGTTAATGTAACAACTATTGTATCTTAATGATGATATTCTTAATATAAAAAGTGCTATTTAATTAGGAACATTATATTTCATAAATAATTATTTTACTGAATGC
This sequence comes from Bombus vancouverensis nearcticus, assembly GCF_051014615.1. NCBI lineage: Eukaryota > Metazoa > Arthropoda > Insecta > Hymenoptera > Apidae > Bombus > Bombus vancouverensis. Next base: position 7,469,690 of record NC_134913.1, on the reverse strand, counting down.
CACTACTCATATTTGACAACCAGTGTGTAAAATTTGCATTTCATTTTGAAATGGTTACTTAAGGTATGGAGAGTGGCTAAAACATTGGACATCTCTTGACTGAAGTTGTGCCGCATGCATATCAGTTAATCTCAGTTCGAGTAGTACTTGAAACTTGTTCAGAACATGATTACAGGATACTTACTTCCAAATATGCGTCTGCATATTCACTATTTATAAATTTCAATGAGTTTAAGAAAACTTTTAAGTCCAAATATATAGAACTGCATTGTGAAAATATTTTCAACATTAATTCGAATATACAATTGAAATTTTTGTAACTTGCAAACTTTTATTACATTACTCCGGAAGAATATTGACATTCTGTTAATATTGTTCGATGTGACGTCAAAATGTTCTATATTTTCTCATGTTATGCGTATTTTAATGTATTAATAAAATGCACCTTGTACAGAATTATTATTTTCGTGTATCACAGCGTAATAATATTCTTGATTTTTAAATCATCTTCAATAATTTTATAGAAGTTTATGCATAAAACAATTAGCTTTTAGTCGTCAATAAGTAATATTAATTAAGATCGTCAAAATATTTTTTTTATCGACGAAAAGTATGTTATAAATGGAATCATATATTATTTAAATCATTAATATTGCTTGTTGTTCACTACAGGAAGATGTTAAGCCATTTACATTAAAAAATCAACAGTTGAAGAGATATCGTAATTTAAATATTACGAAGACGTGGTAGCTTAAAGCTACCTTTATTTTCTTTGGACAAAACATTATTATTTTTTGAAATTTATTGATTAATATAGTACAAAAAATATATGATAGTTCCATTTAAGAAAATTGAGAAATCTATTTTTCTTCAGTAAAAAGATATTTGAACAATTTTAATCAGTACTACCTATGTATTGCTGCCTAAAAGTTAATTAACTTTGTATATAAATATTTTTTCCAAATCATCTGGCCTAAACATTGTAAATATGTACATATTTGTATTTGATGTATATAGTATAAAAAATAATTTAAAAGGACTAGGTATTAATTATGTAACTCTGAAATTTTTAGGCATTAAGATAAATTTTCGTGGCCAGAAGTCTCGAAAATTACAGATGGCTATGTCGGGAAATAATGTTGTCGATAGATGAGCGAAAAGTATTATCCAGCTGACATTTGTCTCACGATTTACCTGAGAGGCACAGAAACGCGACACGGTCGAATGCCGTGTGTAAATCAAACTCCTAACTCGATGGTTGTACGTATCGCGAAACGTTTCGCGCGCCTGCACAGTAGTCAACCAGCCAGGTCACCGATCGTGAACACGAGTGTGGTCAGCGCACTTGTTTAATGTGCAAAAGGCAGAATGCACTCGGGAGAAGTATTCCCATTATATTGGTTTGGTCGAACTGGCTCGGTTCTATCGCGAAATCGTGGTTTTACTGTACAATGCGGCTTGTCTCGACAGGAAAAGCATGATATGTGTAAAGCACGCTCACGTGTACTGGAGGCTTGAATACATACAATTCAGGTGCACAGTACGCAACAGCAATATGCGCTTCGTTTATAGAGAGAAAGTGCTGGCAAAATAGAACGGAACAGAGACGGCCTGTGGATGCTGTTGAAGGGCTCACTCTATAAGCAAAGATGCGAGTCGGTCGAAAATGAGAGGTTGAGCTTGGTAGACGCTACAAGTATCTCTGCGGCTTAGTTTAGAAGGCAGTTTCACTTCTGTTTATACATGTGCGGTTGCTAACAGTTACAGAAGTGGATCCTCACTACTCACGCGGCTCCTTTGTATCGCTTTAGCCTGTTACCAACTGAGAGCCATGAAGTTTCACTTTATGTCAGTTTATGTGTTATTGTAGGAAACTATAAAGTTGATAAATGTTCTATGGTATCGAAAAGGTATTACAAAAAAGTAAGATATTATGGACTAAAAACAAACACGAAAATTCCATTTTGTTTAAACATAATCTCCATATCGCTATGCGACACGAACTTTTATACCTATAACAATATAACAATATTATAACAATATTATATATATTAACCGAAACGGTATTTAGTCATCAATTTTATGATAAAAGCACTCGAACACTTTTGTTAGTTTTACATTGTTTTTAAAAAAATATTCTATGCAATGTCATTCTTCTGTCAATCTTGTTATTTATTTGCTTCTACCGGAAACTGGAATTTCATGAATTCTAAAACCAAGTTCATTCTAATAAATTCAATGGGATTTATTAGGACTGAAGATTGGGATGGCGAATGTAAAACGCGTAACATACATGATATAAACAAACTCGACAATTCATGGAATATCACATATATAATACATGAACAGACACATCCACACAAATTATGTGATTATGAAAAAATACTTACAAAACTGTGAAAACAAACTAATAGATTCTAAAAATAGCTTTTTTTATAAGAAACTTTATCGTTTCATTTTCATTTTTTTAATATCAAATGTTATAAATATGAATTTATGTTGCATTTGTATGGTTTGTGATATGGCAAGTTAGGTTCGGTAACATTGCTTGGTAAATGCAAATCAGGTAGCCACAATTCTGTCAATGTAACTAGGTTCGTTATTTTTAAATGTGTGTAAACTTACCAGACATATACAAGTAATGGTATATGTATTTACTACAGAACGAAATTGCTGATCCATCAGAAGGGTTTTCTAAACATACCTGAATCCAATTTGCTTTCCTTTGACTCATGCCAGATTTATCGGCAACGAATAGGAAGCTCGAGTTAAACCAAGCAGCATGGTTTCGAATTCGAACCGATCATTTCTACCGTGAGAATCGACGAATGTACAATCTCCAACAAAAATATAGCATGCGTGTACTATCGTTAAGCTTTCACAGGTTTATACTGGATTCTCAAAATTTAAAGAATATTATATATAATATACAGGGTGGTTGGTAACTTGTGGTACAAGCGGAAAGGGGGTGATTCTACGCGAAAAAAGAAGTCGAAAATATAGGATAAAAATATTTTTTTAATTTTTTTTTTTTTTTTAATTTTTCCATCGAGACAACGATCTACAGTGAGATCCGTTATAACGAGACGTGATAAAGTGCACGCGTACCGGGCGAAAATTCAAAGTCGATTTTCCCGAAAACAAAGCCTCAAACAAAAAATTTTTATTCTATATTTTCGACTTCTTTTTTCGCGCAGAATCTATTCCCCCCCCCCCCCCGCTTGTACCACCAGTTACCAACCACACTATATATCTGTGATAAGTCGCTTTATTCTTCTTTAAGGCACTTTGACAGTTCCAAATTATCTAGTTTCTTCGTAAACCATTTAAACAAAGTAGCTGAATTGTCCTCTATGATATTTAATTTCAGAGTTTACTAACCAGTCCAAAAATAGAATATTTTCACATGAAAAATAATTATTTACAAGTTGGACAGCATGAACTACAAGAGGATCATTAAAAAATAATGTTATTGCCAGAAATATGTGCTGCACGCTTTATTCTCTGTTCTTGTATTATGTTATGGTAAATGATGTCATTTATTTAATTTTAAATACTATCTTAATTTTCTTTTCTAGAATATGCCAAGAACATAGCACAGCTTCCACCCATTTTCTTCATTTCCTTTTCTCATACGTGATCTCAGTAATAATAAAATCGTCATCTAGAGCACCCAAATTAAATTTTTTCTTATGAATATGAATATTTCTTATGAATTTTTCTTTATTTGTCTATTAATAATACATTATTATAATTTGCTGACAATATGAAACTGCTATTGTTTCACCCGGATTAAAAGAAAAACATTATATGATTATATATCTCACACTTTAGTTCATTTCAAATGCTTTTCTATTCTTTAACATTTTCTATATTATTCATCTTCCCGGAAGTAAAATTAATATTTTGATATGCTTCAATCGCACTATGACCTACTTTAATCTTCCATAAACTAAGCTTTTTGTAAATATTAATATAAGATTGGCAAACAGATACGGCAAAGAGTTAAATAAGTAGTTCACAATATTAACTTTCGGAACTTTTCTGAGGTTTTGTAATGCACTAATCTAAAAATGAGAAAATTGTAACTGATTTCTTCGAATTGAAAGAAATCAATTGTAATACAGATGTTCTTTACTGTATACTATAGAATTTGCTCTAACATTAGTAAGTTCTTGTCGGATATTACATGATGTGAGAGTTCCAGATATGCACGTAAGTAACATTATTTATAATTGCCAAACGTTAAGTCAATAAAATCAATGCAGGTCATAGTCAATAAAATGATAAGAAGATTAATAAAACCTGAATAGCTTAATTAAGAAAATATTAATCTAAATTAGAATTTCAATCTAATAAATTCTTATCGATAGATAGTACCTAGTTTCCTCCGGTACTGTGTAATTTGACTTTTAAAATTTTGATGCTACTTGAAAATAAAAAAGCGATTTAGGTGAAACAAATAAGAGACCCAAATCTATAATTAATACAGGAACACGTTTGCGCATTACAATTTTAATTATATTTATTGAACATTAATTACCTCTAAATGTAATTTCATAAAAGCATTTAAAATTAATCTTAGTCTGAAAAGCTTCACAGAGTATACTATACATATATCGCAATTAGTGAAAATATTTACTAATACAAATATCACAATAACAAACACGGGCAATCATTAAATTTCTGTTATGTAAATTTAGATGAAAATATCTATGAAAGTTTAGCGATTTTAGTCAATATCGCCTAATTTTACATACATTATGAGTTTATAATAGTAAATTATGCCCTATTATAGCTTTTTGTGAACACGCAAACTATCAAGGGCAACATTTGAAAATTTAATTTGAATTATTTGAGTGGTTACAAGCGTATATAATTACAAATTACTTTTGAATATAATTTCGGATATATTAGAAACATTTGTTCAGGGATTTAGCACTCAGATTTCACATACTATAAAATCAGGCGATCCGGGTTTTAAGATTATTAACGGTTCGAAACTTCAGATTTTAAAGGATCTGAATTTGATGACAATGTTCTTAGTTTATACAAAACAATCGTTCTATTTATAGGATTTTTCAATTTTATAGGTTTGAATTTATGTATATACAATTTATAAAGTTTGTATATGCCATTTATAACAAATACTATATATGTATGTATATTAGGTTGTCCCAAAGCTTCTTTTGTTTTATAAGGAAATAATAGATGCACAACATTTTTTGTTTTATATTATTTTATTGAATTGTGTATAATCCATTGTGTTTGATTGTTCTATTGGAACAAAATGGATCATACTTAATTACATAATACAATTATATAATTATATAATTAAAAACAAAAGGAAGTTTTAGGACAACCTAATAAATACATGTATTCATCCATACATCATATCAGTCACTAATTACAGAGTCGAAAGACACAATTTACAAAATCAATAAATCTATCAAGTTAAATAGAAAAGTGTAGTATTTTAATTAAAATGTATCATATAGGGTATTAGTATTAAAATTATCTATTAAATACATTAACAAACAGAATAATTGTTTCAGTATAGAATTTTACTTGTAATATTTATCATCTCAACTGCTGTATAAAAGAACACATTTACTTTATTAAACATTGTTAAATGAGGAAGAAAAATACACGTCTGAATTTTGAAAACCAATTTACATTTTAGTACGTTTATCCTACCAAACAGCATCACTTATTTACAAATTATATATACTGCTTGAAGATTGCTCAGTGATTGAAAATCATTGGCTCTAGAATTGACCAATTAGGAGCCTAACTGCTCCTGATACTACCTAACCAGAACATTAATTACTTGTGATTCTGATTAATTGTAAGCCTGATCACTTCTGAGTTCACCTATATTGATCAATTACTAATTATTAGTATCATTAAGCAATTATTAAAACGATGATTTTGGTGTTCCACTAACATTTTACAGATCATATATTTGCATTCTACCCTTAAAAGTCGTATTATTTTTGTTTGTCAAAAACTTACGAAAGTCTTTCACTTGTTTCGTAGAAAATAAGCCGGCTACAAAATTACTTTCAAACGGTGAAAACAAGAACATTATTCTACCTACATAATGTATATATTATGTGTATAATATATGTATATATTATGTGTATAGTATATATGTATACATTATGTGTACAATATATACATATATATTATATATAATAGATATGTATATATTATATATATAATATACATATAATATATATATTATTATATTATTATTATATACAGGGTCGTTGGTAACTGGTGGTACAAGCGGAAAGGGGGTGATTCTACGCGAAAAAAGAAGTCGAAAATATAAAATAAAAATTTTTTGTTTGAGGCTTTGTTTTCGGAAAATCGGCTTTGAATTTTCGCTCAGTACGCGTGCACTTTATCAAGTCTCGTTATAACGGATCTCACTGTAGATCGTTGTCTTGATAGAAAAATTAAAAAAAAAATTTGTTTTTTAATTTTTATTCTATATTTTCGACTTCTTTTTTCGCGTAGAATAACCCCCTTTTCGCTTGTGCCACCAGTTACCAACCACCCCGTATATGTATATATATTATATTATTATTACTATTCTGTGTATTATATAATATATATATTATATATATTATATGTATATATAATACAGATACATATGTATATATTATGCATATAATGTGTACTTATATACTATACACATCATATACACACATATATTATACACATAATATATACATTATGTAGATAGAATAATTTTTTTGTTTCCACCGTTTGAAGATAATTTTATAGCCGGCTTAATTTCTACAAAACAAATGAGGGACTTTCGTAAGTTTTTATTATAATATATACATATATATTATATATAACATTTATATATATCTCCGCCTTTATCTCTTATTCTATCTCTTACATATAACACGTGTTGCTCCACACTCCTATTTAGGTTTTACAAAGCTCATGATTGTACAGTAACGTTTATATTATTTCGCACAATACATTTTCATGGAAATTTCATTGTAAGATTATGTAATCAATAAAATGATCACTATCTTCACACAAACTGGATTGTCAAACAGTAAAGTTGACGACAACGAGCATGAATTTTAGCAGTTCAATAGCGTTAAAATTTATGTACATTTATCATTTTGAGTTAATGAATCAATTATATGAATCTATATGAATCAATTATATCCATTCAATTAACTATTGCGATTGATACATGCTATTAGAATTATCAATTAACGTAATATTGGATACTGACGAAATTTCTGTAATTTTGATAAGTATTACATATGCTATATAACAAAATATAAATGTCATACGCTAATTTATCAAAAAATAAACATACAACTCAAAAAATGCTCGTTGGTATTATATATATTAAAAATTAATCTTTTTCATTTATCAATTTTTCCATATTATTTACAATTTGTGAATGTCTTATTGTTAGTGGTACGTTTTCAACATGTTTATATGTAGATACTATGTAATATTTTTGCGTAACAAAATAGAAAGATATTTACAACGTTTTTTTCGGAAGTAATTTATCTATGTAGTTACGTTTTATTTGTTAAAGTCAAATCATAAAATATAAAATATTGTAAAATATATAAATATCATGAAATATGATGTTTGTTTTTATTTGACAATGTTTCTTTGTTTCGAAATGAATTGTTCAATTTCCATACCGTTTATACATCGGTTCTTACTCACGCTTGCAATATACGATGGTTACATTTTTAATGAATTTTGCTCCACTTGATTAAGTGGTAGTCGCTACAATGTGCGCTTGGTTTAATGCATTTAATTACATTGCCTGCTTTGACAAACACTTTGCTAAAGTACACACACGAATTACGTAATGGACTGCTGATAGCTCCGATATATGTATCTATCAGATGCACTATTCACTCAATTTTAACATGCCTACTAATTTAGGACAATAATCGGATTCTTAGCCCGATTCACTTTAATAATACTTTGCTGTAATAATCAGTTTGTATTTAAATGTGAAATTTTCTACTGAACATTCGTCCAATAATTTTTCTCTGATACATTTTCTATCACCATAAAAATCATTCGAAAAAATTTACGTAGAACTTTGTTTAAACAAAGCAAATTAGACTATGAATGTAATTTAATCAGATTTAACATGGGTTTGAAAGAATTTCTACATACGTGAATAGAAATTTTCTTCATCTTAATCTGTAATGTGATATTTAAAACTTGAAACATCGTACTCGCGTATAAAGCAAAAGTTTAGTACATTAGATACGAGTTACATCTATCCTCATGTTTAAGTGCGCAAGTTTTTAAAAAGCAACGTTCATAAAATTGCGAATACCTGTAGATAATCTTGTATACCAGGTCACGAAAACATAACGTATTTTATATTCACTTACTGACATACTCAATTAAGACCATGAAAACCCGTCTCAAGGAATCTATTCCTTCCTGTCTGAAAACCGCCAACTTGCTTCTGGATATTATCAAAGTTTTGCCACCCAACCCCTTTCGCGAGACAATAAAAATGGGTCCACCGAGTAAATGCATTCTCCATTGTGAGAATCGCTCGAAATGGTGTGCAATGTTCCCGTTTCTTCATCCACGGATCCCTCATCCCATGGAAATCCATTCTGACCCTATCTATCTCCAGCTGTTTTTTCCATCCGCATAGAAACCCCGACAATTTCGCTCATTTATAAAATGATCCGAAGTAATGAATGCCTCCTATATCGAAGTTCTTTCGTTAAATAAAAGAAGAAAGAAGAAAAGAGGAGAAGTTTCTGAAAAAATATTTAGATGTTTATAACAACAAATTCCATGTGCATCTGAAAGAATTTTGTATACGGCAATATATATCGTACATTTTATAGATACCAATCGTTTTATGTGGCGTAGCTGCAGGAGCGGAAATGTAGTTTCTTTACCAAAAATCTTTTCGCTTATTCTGTTATATCCTGGAAACGAATTGTTTAATTAAAGACGAGTATTGTAAGAATCGGCCGGTTGTACTTAAATATTCATTTGGTTGAAATGACGACGTTGACAAATGCTCGTTTCAAAATAAGTAGGAAATCTTAGGGACGGAAGTACGGTTTACAATTTGCATATTTATGCAATTCTTGGTGAGTAGAGTTTCAAAGAATTCAACATCCTAACCATCCTCAGAAGAAAGGGGGCAAGGGGGCGGGTAACACTCGCCATTGTCATTGTAGGTATAATACGGAAATAGAAAGAAGTCCTCTGGAAGAAATGCGGGCCTGATTAGTTGTTTTTGACAGAGTCAATACAACCGTAAAGTTAAACAGGCGTGTTGGACAAAAGTATCACATGTACAAACAAAACAATGTAACATCGCGTGACGGTAAGCGATAGAAACTTCTTTCCATCTCCACACTTTGGGTAGTAGATAAATACCAGCGACGATTCCGTTTATTAACAGACTTCATGTAACATCTTTTCTTCCTTTTTAGATTTGATACACCTTATATATAGTCAAAATAATAATAATTATTAATTGAGTATAGGACCTAAGCAGAAATTTGTTTCATCAATTACAGTTTTTAAGGAGTATTGTACTTTGAATATTCATGCACCTACTCTGGTATACTGTATGCATTTCATATTCATTTTTGTACTTTTAAATTTCATATAAATACAAATCCTCAAAGAAGACTGGCCAAATCTTCGTATATAATCGGCGTATTCTTATTTATGTATTATACGAATTGTACAAATTCGGTTAAATACATTTAATAAAAAATGAAATTGCCGCCGTAATAATACATTTTTACCATGTAAAACTGGCATCATTGCTATATGTCCGAGTAATGAAATATAATGATTTTAGATAATATCGCGAATTTTACACTATCTAAAACTAATGCTAATACAACTGGCTGTTCTGTTCCAGTTCCGTGATGGAATAATAATTGTGAAAGGACAGTCGAAGAGATTAAACATATTTTCAACAAATATAACAAAGATCGCAACGTAGAAAATTTAACTTTCTTCAAATGCAGAACTATTTCCAAGCGAACTATCAACAATCTAGATTCCGTAATATATATTTTCGATCCTGATTATTGTTGCTAATAATTGCGGAATTATTTTTATGTTAGATTACAGAAGTAAAGAGCTATAGTAGTAGTTTTGACGTTAACAATAGTTGATAGAAGATGTTATGTGAGAGTGAGGGAATGATATGTGAGAGAATGGTATGTCGACTACGTGATAGAATATAATTATAGAATGTAATTACTCTTTTCCTCCGTAATAACCACATAGTTTCAGATAATGCAACGTCAAAATCTATTTTAAAAAGTTCTCACTTCCATTGGAATAATTCACGTATAGGTACGAGTTTGTAAACCTTAAAATAAGAAAGAAAAAGATCAAAATTAATGATGCAATTTAATTGGCTATTTTCCTAAAATTTTATGTGGATTTATGACCCTCAACCTTGCACTCCGTTATAGATAATAGGAAATCAAGCATCTGGGGAATCGTTATATTTTTGAATTACCAGAGGATAGAAGATATATTATTAAAGGCCTGTGCTTTTACGAGTTACCATCTGTTATGCTAACGAGTTAAAGTAGATTACAATTATAATAATAGTAAAAAATGATATTAAAAGTAAATGTAGGTAGTAATAATTTAAAAAAGTGTAAATTAAATCATTTATTAATATACATAACATTAAATCACTACATAATATTTAGTTCAGGATGATCTAAAGGATACTTATAGACACACATTGCGTATTATAAAATGTATTACAAATGTAAATGTTTAAACATTATCATTTCTAAACATGAATATTTGTGAACATTTCAAATGTTTAAATAGAACTGGGAACAGTGGACTATGTGGTATTAGCTTTTAAACACGTAGTTGCATTGTAAGAACTGGGTACATATTACGAAATAATCGTAAACTCACCTTAGAAGCTCGTAATATCATGCCTAGTAATAAAAACTTCTTTTTACTAAGTGTAACAGTTATTTCAAGCGGCAAGTGATGACGCCGTTGTACAAAGGCATCGTGTTCGTGTTTCCATCTCAAAGATGCAGAAAGGACCTTGCTTTATTCCTTTTTACGGTGATATTAACGACAGAAAAACCGACTGCTCTAAAGATAACGGTTACTTTTAGCTTGAAGTTGTACCCAGAAAGAAAGATTTAAATATGATAAAACGCGAATACTAAGCTGTTAGTATTGTATGCAAGTTGAAGTTCTTGATATTTACATTTCTGATCACAATAATTATTATAACATGGTAATAAACAAATGGTACATTACTTAAGGAAAAGGGATTTATTAAAAAATGAGTTTGGAAATGTTGAATATTTGAATATATCTTTGTTGATTTTCTGTTAGTCAAAGACATTTCTATCATTGGAACAAATTTACCAATTGTTATCTTACAATTATATATAGTTCAATTGACAATTCGGAGGATACAAGTGCCACTCTTCCACGATGCTTACAAAGGTCAGATAAAAGTAAAATAGAAAAGGTCAGTATTAACTATTAGTAATATTATCTTTATTTAAAAAATGCAATATATGCATTATTCGTAGTAGCTAAATATGTACTTTTTTTATTATAGATTATCATGACAAAAATATCACGTGTTTGCAGATATCATAGATATAATAAATAATAAATAATGATATTTATTTCTAGAAATATCTGCTATTTTGCTTCACACATTTGATGTATTATACAAACAGGATTGAATATATTATAAATAAGTATACTGTTACATTCGTGATAGCTGGCACTTTGTTCAAAATAGAAATTACTTAATCTTGATTAAATGTAAAAGATTACCTCAAAGATTAAACGTAAACATGGAAAGACGTAGCAAACATAAGTACATACATAAAAATTGCAATAACTAAATATTGAATTTTGATTCCATCTCTCGTATCGCTTTGATATACTTCCAATGGATTTTCAGTTTTGTCTCGACAATTTCTACAAACAAAAGGTATTTAAAAAATAGAAAGATATCAGAAAGTCCTTTCAGTAATTTCTTCCTTTTAGAGAAACTCAAGTGTTTACGTACATGCAATTTATTCTCTTGTAAGCAAAAGTGTATCGAACATTATAAAATTTGCATAAAGTAAGAATGACCTGTTAGTTTATAAAGAGTTACATATGTCCCTTAAGGAATGAACGACTTATTGAACGACCTGCGTGGATTTTCAAAGTTACTTAATATTTACCTTAATCTGTATAGAAAATTTCTATAAAATCAGCTCCTAATGATATCAAAACTTCAGACTTTGAAGCTACGAAAAGCAACTGTGTTCTCTGATGTAGAATATTCTGTAGCGAACTGCACTATGTTATCCTTCGTTCGAGGAACAACTTCCTCGATTCTAAGCTTACGTATATCTGAACCTTAGACCAAAAGAAAGTCTATTGTAACCCTATGTTATTGGGATCACAGGATGACATGGCGTAGAAGATAAATGGTAGTACATATTCTGTTTCGTCCGTAAACCCAACTGTATAATCTGACGATCCGTGTTCGGCACAGGAAATAGTGCTTTGTCTATAGCCGCAACACAGTAGTTACCTGTGCCAAAATATGTAATGCATATTTCCTTTGTTTTATATATAAAAGCTTATGCTGCACTATCTTATCTTCCAAAATATTTTCATATCATCTTTGAAGAAATTAACAACACTGTAATATAAGAACAGATTTTCTTACACATCTGTATATCTGACAACTATAAAGATACGAGTTTAAAACTTCAATTAACTTTTGCTATATCCTTTATGGTACCTGTGATAATAACTAGGGATTTATGACATGTCAGCTGCAATCGAGGTCAAAGCAGCCATAAATGAAAGACAAGTTTAACTAGCAACGTTAAAAATCTTATATCTTGAACGACCATGGTATCATTTTTTTGATTTTCTAGTGCTAACTAATAAATAACCATATATATACCTGTAATATTCTTTCATATATTTATGTTGGGTATTTTAAAGCATTGTCAACATTAATAACATGAAAAGTAGTAAGATGATCTAAGTAATAAAATTTTCAAAAGCTTTTTAAATATCTTTTTACGCATTAATAGCAACATTATTCATCGTCGAAAGCATGTATCTAACAAACGTAGATTATTTCAAAGTAATACTTTGGATTAATGAATTTAATATATTCTCAAAGAACGCTAGTTGCTCATTAAATTCTTTGTAAGTAAATCACTTCCTTTTTACGATGGAAGTATTTCTTAGCAAAATAATAACATAAACAGTGTTATATCTCCTGGGATTGTAAGAAAAAGATACAAATTGGATCTTTGAAGCATTAGTTTCTTGAGATCTGTTTAATAATCGTTCTAATATTATCATTATATGAACCTATCATGTAAATTTACATTATATAAATTATATTTTTAATAATTTAATAAATAACAATATAAACTGTGCTTCTGTATTTACAAGCACGCTGTATATTCAGTATGTTTTTTTTAATTTTATGATATTTAGAGAGATACTAATAAGTTTATAATATTTAAAAAATATGCTCTTTCATTAAAAGAAAGAAAAGAAAAGGTAAATCAAATCTGAAATTGCTTAAGTAAAAAGTGTGGAAGCTGCAATATAATTTCTATTTTCAGAGAATCAACGTCAGAAACGTACCTAGTTATTTTTTCTATTACTATTTGATATAAAAAGTTTACGTTTCAAAAAAAGTTGTACAAAAGCTGAGAACAATTACAATTACATTAAGAATTTTATCAATACTTCTATATGTGTTTATTAAGCATGTTAATGAAATATACTTTGACAATAATATGCTTTGAATAAAATATACTCATAATTAACTTATATAATGTAACTTTCTAGAAAATCTAAAGCATGCTTTCCGATAATGATCTACAAAATGTGAACGGTGCAGAGAATCTTTGTTCATAAAAGTTTTGTCTTTAACTGGTTAATTTTTCAGCTACAGTGTGAAATTAAAATTTCCGCCGTTTTGAAAATCTTGTCGTTACTGTAGCAGCTACACAGAGTTTCGACGAAAGTCGCTACAGACTGGCAAAAGAGAACGCTTTGTAAATAGCAGCTTAATTATACAGACTCTCGTACTATGCAAAGCAAATCGGGAGCACGAACAAGGAGAGCTCTGACCAAGGTTGAACTATCCCTATCTTCAGGTAGAAACGTAGAATACGCACATACTTTAACCGCACACGAATATTTATTCTCACATGTATATACAAATACTAAAATAAATGTATACGATGTTACGTGGTAACAGTGCATATGCATGGATAGATACGTACATACATAGGTGCATGATTCAAGAGAAATAAATATACAGTAGAGCCCTTATAAGGTGGGAGGTACGGTTATACGAGACCTATAGCGAAAAAGCTAAAATATATTTGTTTTTGAAATAACGCAACTATTCTGTGCGGAAATAACTGTCTCGCAATATATAGTCTTCCTTATTCTACAGAAGTTAATGCACAATTATGATTTTCGGGTCAATTAAAAGCATACACATATGTGCATGTAACGTATGCGTAAAGCTTGCAACAAAGCACAAAAGGCAACCACAGCAAATCAATTAAAAATACTGCTCTTATTTGTGTACCTTGTTTTAAGGCAATAATGTACTTTCGCATCTGTAAAATTTACTATTATGCGCATGTATACAAATTCTTTTTAAGCAATATTGGGATTACGTTATACGCGGGAGCAATTTTCTGGTTACATTATACGAGTATATTATTATATGTCGGAGATGAAAGGACATCGGAGCCTTCTCTTTGGAACTTGGGGAAAATCCCTTAACACCCCGTAATCTAGATTCTATCATAGGCGTAATTAAACAATTGTCACCATTCGATCCGATTGTATTTGTTCGAAATTTGTGATAGTGAGCTTGGGCTCGAGGCGACAACCAGTCGCCGAACGTAGCCGCGGTCACGGGATGAACGTTTTGCCTAACAAAGATATGAAGTAATGGTATAGCTCTCCTTAAAAAGAAATATTTGTAGCGGCACGCGACAGTAAACGTTCCAACGGTTTCTGTCCTGTGGTTCGCCACACGCAGACCCTATTCTTCGGGTATGATGGTTATCAGATGCCGACGCATCTCCACAGTACATGTTCAGCTAGCCTGAGGGCCGTTATAAATATTAAGATTTAGTTATCCAAAGTCCTTCGAACAGACAAATAGTTTTTGTCCCAACTACGGGAAAATAGGGGAGATCTATTTTTTCAACGAACGACGCTTCCCGCTGGCAACCTTCCCTCAAGGACGGCTAGCATCCTTTTCTAACCACCAACATGGAAATTGATCAATTAACAGAAACATCAATTTCCCTCACTTTCCGAATGAAGGCTATCCTCGACGAATCCGATGATCTCGTGCCCTTAGACACACCTCATCATAGTTTTCCCCTGCAACATCATCGCGACGGAAAGTCATTCTCTCGTGAGGTTTCATTAACGAGTTACATAATGCCTTTATGTTCTGTGAATATTTTACGTTTTAACAAAGAGCTAGTTTAGTAATACTTCCACCGTAGCCAAGGAAGTCGAGTACGATTTGGGCTTTGGAAGAAAGCGCATCCTGTTATCACGTTGACCGCGGATTCGTTATTGAACCTAGGATCATTGTCATTAGCTTCTCGAGTATCTAATTACCACGATTACTTGTCAAGTTCTGTAATAATCGTATTTGCACTAGTCAATGTCTTCTCTATTGCATAACGACAATATGTAATCGAAATGAAGATTCGTTTCACGCCCCTGACCCTAATCATAATGTGAACCCGACATATATATATATATATATATATATATATATATCCCTTACTTATATATTACTTATTACTTATATATTATTATTATATATATATTACTTATATATATATTATATATTATATATTATATATTATATATTATATATTATATATTATATATTATATATTATATATTATATATTATATATTATATATTATATATTATATATTATATATTATATATTATATATTATATATTATATATTATATATATATTATATAATACTTATATAATATATATAATATATATATTATAAAATAACTTATATAATATATATAATATATATATAAGTAAGGGATATATATATATATTTCGCTAAAATATATATATATAAAATATATATATATAAAACATATATATATATAAATATATATATATATATATATACGTGCGAGCATTTTAGCGAAATAAATACATATACGCATAGTAGTGAAATACCTGTCCGTCTGCATGCATTTGTCTAACTAATCAGCTAGGGAGTGGGAAGCCATGATAAATGTCTACATATATTGTCAGGCGGTTCTCGAAGATTATACCCGAGTTTCACTTCGAAGCTAAGATATTCTGGGAGTTCACCAGCTAACTATTAACTGTATCTAATTACAAGGGTTGATGCGACATAGATGTCTAATTAATGGCTTCGAGATTTATACAGGGATGCGCATGAGAGTTTCGACCATGTTGCATAAGACATCTCGATGATGAATGTCTTTCGTATTTCGTTTCTGGTCCCAACCACTGCTGACTGAATTTAGTCCAACACAAATCCAGGTCGTTGTCGCGGAACGTTGTAATGCCAGGTACAAGCAATGTTACTTTCTACATTGAATTTACACGATCGTAATTAAACGAACTGTTGCAACATTACGGAACCATCGTAAAATGTTGATTCGATGAGGGAAACTTACATTGCAAGTCAAAATATCATAAAAATTGTAATACTCATGTGTTTCTTCTTTTTACGAACCTTCCTGAATGCAAACTGGATCCATTCTAAAATTTCACGATATTATTTCTCAATATGTTCATAGAATTTGAAAAGAAATACATGAAATATAACTGATAACAGTAAACTACGATTTCTAAATGTATTTCTATTCTGTTACAAATATTTCGTAGAATTATATTATATCAAGGTATCATTTATTACAAATTTCTATACATGCTGATAAATATACTGAATATAATTACGAATGGAATAAAAGTTGTTAATATTTCAGTATTGAAGTAATCTCAATATTTTAGGTAAATGAATTTCGATATAGGTAGTTTCTAAAATATTGTGCAGTGAAGTCTTGAGTATTCAAGTCCTATTTAACCGAAGTTTCGTATTATCCGAGGTATTTTGAACTTTACCATAATTTCATTTTTTCGAAAGTTTAACATAAAGAGTATGAAAGCATAAATATTTTTATTGTTCTAGACAATTGTTAAGAGAAAATTATTTATTCTTAAAATGAACGTAGTTTGTTACAACCTACTGATATTTCCTAAATAGACATCTGTAGTTGTACACATATGTACAATAATAACTGGAGCTAGGAATAAAACTTCCTTTCCCAATTTATCGTATAAGTAGCATTGCTTAGAAAACTTGAACCGTATAATATAGTCAATTCGGACTTTTGGTCCAACCGATTAAAATTATCAATAGTGGAAGAATCGAATAAGTATGAATTTAAATACAACTTTGTCATTAATAAAATTACCATTTTGTATAACGATCATTATTACCTGTTATCCGATGTATAAATATCATTTTTATTTCCCCTCTTCTGAAGAATAAGTCCATGATTTTACAAGATACTGTAATCTTAAAATCAGTTTAATTTTATGGAAATCTTTCCTTTCAGATTTTATCAGAGAATCAGAAGAGGATTTATCATTTGTGTTGTATATTCCCAGAATTGAATGTGTGTAAATCAGGAAAGTGGTCAATATATAGGAGAGTTAAAACCATTGATCACTTAATGGAGTGTGAGAATTTTTTAACTTCAAAAAATTTGCTTTTCACAAAGTTTCCTTCAATCCTCGTTAAAAAGTCACTTTTCATAACTAAAAAACAAGCGAAGTAACTCAATCCTGAACCATTAATCCATCTTAACTTCCACTTGAGGCATGTCGTTCTATTAAAATCTATCGTTGATCTTAAAACGTTATTTCAATTCTACTTCGTTAGTTTTAAATAATTTACTTACAATGAACGTATAATAATACTTAAAGAACGAAATCCATTTGACAACGCAAGTTTCTATTACTTGCACAACAATAATAAAAGATGATATATATATGATGGATAAAAGTTTTGCATTTAATGTCATAAAAATTAAACAATTAAGCACGAATGGATTTTTTATCAAACTTAATAATTACTTTTATACGAACAAGTATTTAGAAATTTAAATCCTTGCATTAGATCGAAATTTCATATCAAATTAATTTTATTAATCTACATTCTAGCATAATGAGCAATTATCATGCATCTTTCTTAAACACTTTCCTTTATATTAATTCAATACTTAATTACTTTTATTTATTGCTGTTTAATTAATCGAAACTCGTTACAATACATCCTACAATCAAACTTTTATGTAACTTATGTTGTTAGGACCTACTTGTACTTCTTCTGTTACGAAGTCCTCGGATAAAATAAAATTATGAGATCAGATTATCCTCATCTTTAGTATTTCACTGACCTAGTTCCTGCTAACTTTTCTCTTTCCTTAAACTGAAATTAAAGTTGGTTTGCGTCTATCTCTCAAAATGAATTCACTTTTAAAACTTTTAGAAAACATATTAGTAGGGCAAACACGCGCGCAATGTATTCTATGGAGAAGGAAATCCTTATCAAAGTACAACTATGATGAATGCGGCAATTCCCAGTTTTATTAGATTAACATTATTTCTATTGTTTACTAATACTATACTAATTGATCAATAGTTTTGAAACATTTTACAGAGTTCACCATCTTCAATCTGATACTGAATATATGACGGCTAGAACGTACAGTGAAAGCTGGTTTCACACGTAACAAAAGATATTGAACAACGTATAGTTTTATTACTTTTATTCATAACTGATACGTAAAATTCGTTATGATGCGAGTTCATTGAGAGAAGATCGGACAAGAAACAAAATACTTCGAAAATGAAAAGTTTATCTATACAATTTCCAATTAAATGGGCATTGATTTGCTCTTTCCATTCACAGGTTATCGTGTTATCGGGTTGTGCGCTGTAATTGGGATTTCAACTTATTCGAGTTCAATAATTTATTACATATTTTAGATTTAAGATTAATTTGGTTTATTTCAATGTTGCCATTTAATGATTCTACATTACATATTTGCAAATCAAAGCAAATAATTACAAATTATAATTTTATACACTTGAACATCTATTCATTTTACGATGTGCTTCGTCTTAATTTATAATAAACTTAATAAACTTGTTACGCATAAGTACGTAATTTAGAAAATGCAAGTGTGGACGAAATATACGTAAATTTAATATAATAATTTTCTCTTTATCAATAATTTACATAATAGTTTGGCTTTGTACTATTGTCGTGTCAATTTCGCTTAGGTATTGAAGAACTAAATCAATAAGCAATTCTAAAATTTTTGTCGTGCTGCAAATTTACTAATTATAGGTACGTACGTATAACGATATGCCAGTTACTGAACGGACGGGCGTATATGTTTAGAACATAGAAATTGTATCAATAAAACGTGGAAACCTTTGCTTTTATTACATATATACGAGACATGGTGTCAAACAATACATAAGTATTGACTCATGACCTATATCATTTATATCTACTTTATATTTGGCATAGTACGCAACTGTACGAGACTATTATGCAAAGATTCCATTTTTTATATCGTAGCAATTGAAATTTTCATGTAAAGATTACATGTTTTGTGGTACATTGAATATTGAATAAGCTAAACAATTACAATTAGAATAAATTATTTGTTTATACTACTAACTTATAAATTATTAAAAAACGAATAAATAGAATAAATTAAATAAAAATAAAAATGTAGTATACCACTACAGTAGGTTTGTAAAATAAAACACTGAATAATGATTGAAAAAAGACTCGAACTGATGATCGGACCATGGAAGCTATCAGACTAGAAATTCACTATAATTTTTGTTCCAGCAACGACAATCGTCGATTTTATCAGAAAATAGATCATTGCAAGTAGATTGTTTCCTCATATGTCCATCTTATTGAATAAAGGATAGATTGAATCACCGTATCTTGTTACGAAGAGCAAACTTTCTTAGAAAATAAAAAAACAAAACGAAATTGTGAAAGCAATCTTCAGGAATTTTTATTGTTTAATTCAGTTGGGCACCAAAAATTGAGATTACAAACTTTCTAGTTAATGAGATTCCTTTTATAAGTTTAGTTTAAAGAATACGGAAGATCAAGAAGAAACTTAACTAGGTGCTTGAATGTCCTGACAATATAAATATTAAAGATTGAAAATTATTTCAAACTTTGTTGCAAGTTCGGCCATGACTTTACAGTGGAAGTACGAGTTCCCGAGTTACAAAATAAGATTGAAGAGTTACTGAATTTTCAGAAGTTCATTATAATCCATTAGAATGAATTTCGATAGAAAAATCTCATATCCATATACCATCCAGATATGATTTACATATCCCTAAAATTCCATAATTTTCTAATTTTTCTCGATCATTTCTGATTAGACGTTTTCTTTTTTTTTTTTTTGAGAGAGAGATTGGAGTGCATGTGTGAGTAACTAGTTTCAAGAATGTAGTGTCCTTATAATATATGTTCGCATTTTTCTTGTCTGTCATAAGAAATGTAGAAGCCAATAGATGAGGAAATTGCAATTTTGATTATTTTCGTGGATCTGTTGTACGACTAAAATTATTATCTTCCGCTCAGGTATGTTCACACGTAATAAAGTAAAACATTTATAAATAATAAATCGTAACAAATGTATCTGTTTCATGTATATGGATTTATTTGTTGAACAAAATATCCAAATAACAGAATAAAAAATTCTCCAGTTATAACAATTTCACTTTCAATAAATATTAATCGGACCATATCTGTCTTTCTTTTTAAATAACAGCCTGTTATTTAAAAATTTGTTTGGTAGCAAAACATTAGGTAAATGTATGCATGTATACAAGCAAATATACATCGAGAAATTGAATGTTCCATTGAGTTGCTTTTACTTGGAAATAAATAATTCCTGATGAAGTAATATTGTCTATTGCATAGAACATTTCTTTAGTCATAAAAAATTGCATCAAATGCTTCGCTAATTGTGCAAACAGTGACTTACATGTATTCAAGTCCACTACAGTTTCTAAAAGTTATGTTATTCAAAACAAAAACTAAACAAAAAATATTTTACTTAAATAATACAGAGCGGGATTTTACTTTGAATTATTTTGTTTACATTATTACTTATATTACATCGTAACCACTAGTGGAATTAACAATTACCATTTAACATAAATTTCAGTCATAAAAAAATTTAATTTCGGTAATATTTGTTCCTTAATCTTAATTAGATGCATGCATGTATCATTTCAAATTGTTTTTTTGGTAACCTTCGAAATACGTATACCGATTTATTGTCATTTCCGTTTTAAATTGCTTAAATATTTCAGTGAACCGAATAAACCGCAGACCTGGCGGCTACATGCGATTTACGCTAATTCATTAGTCTAAAACCGATAACGCGGAGCATAAACGTTGAAAGAGATTGGAGGAGAGAGCGAGAAAGGGAAATTCACAAAACCAAGCATAATCAGTTACTGTGGTTACTTTATCGATGGGCTGTATTTAGAAATTCCATCATACACTTATAACCATATATTTTGAATGCACACTGGAATCAGAGCAAGAAATTGGTATTAAGCGTTAAAATGTGATATTGTATTACCATAATATATGAATACTAAAGTTTAATCCAGTTTTGAAATTTATTAAAACTAGTTTGCAACAAACTTTGAAATAAAGCTTAATATATTTTATATATATATAAGTATAATATAATAAGTATAATATAATATATATAAGTATAATATAATATATATATATAAATATTACATAAAATATATATATAAGTGATTTATAAATCATTTTTATAAATCACTTTAAACAAAATTATAGCAACATTATACACATACTTTTTACAATTATTATAAATTGTTATTAAGTAAATTGTGAAATAATGTATATAGTATTAAACATAAATTGCTTTATAACTTGAATAGTAAAACCGATCAGTGGTTATATGTATAGGAAGAAATTGTTCAGGTTGCGGACCTTGACGACATATTTCAAGTTCATTGAAGTCGGTGAGGTTGCCTCTATTCTCAATAATTGCCGTTAAATGTTATGGAAATACATACGTATTTATAACATACGGAAACGTATTATTGCAATAGAACTAAAATATTATTTTAAATTACTACAGTACATGATTGCATAGCTGTATTCATCCTATACTGTTCTCTAGTTACTTCATTTGGGCTTCTCTCAGGTATTGTATTATCTCTACATATACCACAATCTATTGGATACGGTTATGAAATTCTATTATTTTAGATATTTAATTCACTAGCGAAAATATTTTTATTTGTATATTTCAGTGACATTAAATACTATTATACTGTAGGCGCTTGAAATTTGCTCAACATTCTTAAACAAAATAAAAAGAAAAATGAGAAAGAGTAAAGTTTGTATTGCAATTATTCACTTATACCATAACAGCATATATATAGAATATTCTTTCTACTTTTAATTATTTATACAATATATCATATAATTGGTATAATATGTCATATGCAGGAATAATATATTATATAATACATATAATGCAATCCTCGTCATTGGCCGTTTCTACATCGTGCATATGGACTATTATGGAAGAACTCGCCAACATTTTCCAAGCTTTATGATACCACGGACTTCAGTTTTATAGCAACCTTTCAATAGCAGCGACATTAGCGATTCAAATTGTGTTCCACGTTTACGAGCCATTTTCACGCGGCGTTGTTTTACCGTTTTCCCATTGGAAACCCTGTTGTCCTATACGAACTTGTTATGTGAAGGAGACCAACGTTCGGACAACGAGAAAACAGACCGATCTTAACGACCTCACAGGACCTTTTTCTTTCAACGATCACATTCTTTGTGACTACAAATCCTAGATCGACTTTATTCTCTGTGAAATGGGTCTGTAGAAATGTCTCCACTTCTTTTCAAATGCATGTTAAAGTACTTGAGACTTTTCCTTCTATTTAAATGATAAGTGGAAAGTATTTCGTAGATCTTCCAAAAGATTCAAATTTCATTCGTGAACAATTTCCGTCTTTTATTGAAAATTTTGAAACACATTTATTTGTCTCACGAATTAAAAATGATATTATTTGTGTATTTTATTATATTATATATTATTATGTTATATTACATTATATTTATATTTGTAAAAATATTATTTATATTATTATATTATTCTTTTTATCAATTTAACTTCGTACAAAAACATGCAGGATTGCTAATACAAGTACAGTAACAAAATTAGCAATTAGCAAAGCAGTTCAGCAATTTCGTATCCGAGGAATATATCATGAAGAAGTTCTCCAACACTAAACCCCTCTACTATACATATAACAATGAAGCATGACAATATGATTTTACCCGAAGCATGTGAGACCGATAGTCTCTTTGAACCGTATGCAACCAAATTCATGACTTTGAGACAATCAATCGGTTTCCTTGCAGATGTATATGTACATACAGCTGAAATAACGAAGCCAATACCTTTTATACCTAAAGCCATTAATATATTTAGTATGTTACGACCGATCGCGGAGAGACGCGGTCGCGAGGAAAACGCGTCAGCGAGAGGCGTAAATTCTCGCTACGATTCGGTGAATCGACGCCGCGAAGTAGTCGTTCCCCTGTTTCGGTTAAGATAACAGAGGTGGTTGAATGAATATGACACAGTATAGTAAGTTATATTTCACCGTTTATTCCACAACTTATAACGAGGATAGTTACACTGGTGCGTATGTACGAGATGAGTGAGTGACTGATCTGCGGGTGTGTATACCCGCTCGAAGGATGTTGACCGTTCGAAGGATGTGAAATCAGTGCCTCTTGGGAGACGATGCTGTCTCGGAGGAAGGCTAAGGATCGGTGTGTCTAGCGCACGGGACCATCGGATTTGTTGGAGCCGATGTTATTTAGGAGAGTGAGGGAATAGGCTTCGTTTTTAATTGGTTAAACGAAGGGTCTTAACTGCCCTCGAGAGAAAGTGGTTAGTGGGAGGAAAGTTGCAGCGTGCGTGAGAAAAACCAACTTTCCCTTGTCCTGCCGTGGTAGACAATAGTGTTTAGAAACTCCTCGGGACCAGATGTTTGTTTTGTTTAAAGGACCTTTTCTCGTAAATCTATGATTTATGGACGGTGCTTAAGGCTAATGAGGGTACGCCGTGCGGAAGAGCGGACCTCTGGTGTCCGTCTGGCCCGCGGTGTGTGACCTGGGCCAGGCAGAGAGTCGCGCGGCGTAACATAGTATATTTCACAAATTATACACAATATATAGAAAAGTTATTTTGCATCAATTATTTTCCTACTATGAAGTCTGTGTACTGGCTCACAGCCAATCAGTCAAAACTGAGAAAAAATAACGAATTATATATCTACAAGGGCATCGTCAAATCCATTTGGACATGTGGACTGCAGATTTTGGACATGGCTGCCAAGTCGAATATTAAAAAAATTGAAGATCTCCAATTTAACATTCTGAAATCCATTTAAAATCATAGTTTGTGAGAAATGACGATATAAAAAAATATTGAAAATCCCCTCGACTGAAGAGAAAATTATAGTTCATGTCAAAGCACACTTCAACAGAATAAATAGTCACAGGAAGCCACTAGCTAAAAACTGCTTTCCAAGCATCTCCAGAAGAATTAAAAGGAAACACCCGACTTACCTGCTCATCCGCAACCAATAGTACATCACACATAAAAATACACAATACTTTATCTTCTCTAACGATTGTCGGTAAATATATCGAAGTCATTACGATACTGAAAATAAAACTCATTAAAAAGGACGTAATTAATTGTATTAAAAAATTAGGAACATTTGATAAAGGAGATGTAGGAAAACTTATATCTTTAATAATATTATATCTAAAATATTATATCTTTATATAAAATTATGTTTTATATAATAACATTTACAGTTGTTTGTGTATATTTATTACTATCAATTTACAATGTTTCTGTATGATATATAATTACATATATTTAGATGTATCTGATAATATAATAAATATTTCTCTATTTATTTCTATTCAATTGTAAGAATACTTTTTTTCTATCACTGTATTTAATATTTATTATTTGATATTCAATATCCAGTAACAATCTTCAACAATTTTACTAATCTGTAGTAATATATAATATCAATAAATAGGTAAATCAAGTTGAACTTTTGCATTATATGTACATTCCATTTATTATTTAGTTATTGTATAAACTTCTATTTATTTTCTTTTGCATATTAACTTACTTTAATAGTAAAATATCTGATGACATAGACAGCGATAAATGTTAAGGTAATCCACCGATTATAAGGCTACAGAAAATTTCTTAAAGCTGGAGACGAAACTTGGTACGTTTCATTTAAAGTAAGCACCAGAGGTTTAAGAAGAATTTCACGGTAGAAGGAGAAGTGAATTAGTTGCAATGCTAAGCCAATTTGATGCATGCCAATGGACACGCTAGGATGAAGAAATCTTACAGATTTCTATTGCGAATGATGATTTGCTAATATGAATATTTATGTCAAAGATATTTAAAAGTTACCAACAAGGTAAAAACCTGCGGAAATCTATTCTAGTCCGAATAAAATTAAAAGACATCTAGCTAGAAATGACAGAATTAAGAATTTATGACATAATTGGAGAGCTAATTAGCCTTAATTACCTAGGATGATTACACTTTTGGTGAAAATATTTTAAAAAGAAGGTATTTCAAAATAAATGTCGTAAAACTTAAATGCACAATTAAGAAACTTACTTTAAAAGTAAAGAATTTGGGAAATATATAATATTTCTACCCATCTTATTTTTATATGTAAATGCAAATGGCTTTTATACACGAAGAAGAATGTTTTATTAGTGCTACAGAATTGTTCGTACATAATAGTCTCTGTAGAGTATTTTATAAAAATGAATTCGTTTCCAAAATACTCTGTAACATACAGAGAGATTAGTATTTTATTAAATAAATTAAATGTTATCCAATAATTAAGGCCATGTGCAAATTAATAAAAATAAATAATATAATAATAAATACTAAACTATAACAGGAGTTAATTACAATTAAACACATGCATGAAAAAAATAATTATGATTATTGTTTCGTGTAATAGAGATAGATACATAGATACGTTTTAAAATTGCAATCATAACTTATTGTTAAGTATCATTAATTAGTAACTGACAAAATTGAAATCTAATTAAGTTTTCATTCTTTTAAGTATACAGATCCAATAAAAAAATATTGTCTTGTCTTAATTGAGATAAACTACATAAAGAGCATAATAAAATGTAATGTCATTGAATTTCAATTGGAAAGAGAAATGTGCGACTCTTTTATGGAACCATCACTGAAAATTATTTTCCACTTTGTCAAAAGTGAAGCAGCCACACCGTAACTGTGCCTACGAAGAAATAAATATCAAGAAGCACGTCGTGAAACACAGGGTACAAGGCAGGAAGGAAATAAAATACGAGTGCTGCCAAGAGTGCGATGAACCGTACGAGGATTCGCCCGTTGGAAGACCAAATTTACCGTGGCACACGTGAAAAGTGGGTTCAAGAGAGATGCAAGCGTTACCATAATCGTGAATCATTCACGTATAATCTATATACTCCAGTAGGTCAATGACTTATATCAATTTTAACACTTTACAAAACGCAATACAACGAAAATTTACAAATTAACGTTATTCGAAGCACGCAGATGCTATCACAATTACTCTACCCAATATAAACAAGAATGTTAACATTGAACGGCACAAAAGAAGAAAGAAAAGCATAATAATCTTAATTATATAATAATTATTTATATAATAATTTATATCTCATTTATATAATAATTTATATAATAAGAAATGTGGATGTAATGGTAATTCTGATGTTTCATAAAATATTTTAAATAACAATGTTTATTCATAGCATTCAGGAAGTGGTTCTAATGGAAATGTACAACAAGTATTTCGTGTTTGCAAGTACATAGCCATTAGCATTCGCGCGTACATTAGTTGTAAAAGATGGTAGCACATCCTAACGAAATCCATCCTGCTAGACGTGATTCACACAATATTATATAATGGAAAATTTTTATGATTTATAGTGAGAAGACGTATATATGCACTTGTGACATATGGCATATAAGCTTCCGGTGCCTTTTTACTCCATCGAGTTGAATACACAGAAGTTAAATAAGAAGTTAATATCGCATAATAATAATGTAATTTTATTTTATGTATCTCTATCGACTCAAAAGCATCGTATATGCTTAAGCCGTATAATTAGATATTTAATTTTTTTCAACAATATTAATTAGATATCATAATGAGTTTTCAGAATTTATTTTTAGTAATATCTTTGCTAATGTCTAACTTGTCAGAACTACAGGCAATATACAGGGTGGTTCAAGCAATTTGCGTACTTAGAAGCTACTTACTTCTACTTAGTTACTAGTCCTTAGAAAGTTGTATGTTACGTGGACCATTCTGTATAATTTATCTTTGTAATTCGTAATAATCTAAATGTTGTATATTGATGATAGTACAATGTAATGTAATGTAATGTATCTATACATATTAAATTTGTTCAAGCATAATATGATATACGTAAGAATATTAACTTAAATTATGAATATCTAATCTTATTCTAATCAACGATTAGAAGCCTGAAGCACTCCTTTGATTATCTTTGACAAATAGAATGCACGTAGTGGTACAGTAACGTTATCAGTAATAATAACTCTAAGAGACTCGGTTTACCAACGGTAAGGTCTGTACTGGTACATAATACCGAATTAACTGCTACAAAATCATATTACATATGTGTAGCCATACTTAATGAAACTTATGATAATCAAACAAGTACGTAAAATTATCCAGATTTATTTACGTTTATTTATCAATTTTTACATTTCTTATATTTTTAATCAGCTACTCCAGAATTATTCGCACCTTTTTATTTATGTAATATTTGTTAAATAGGATGATGTTTACGGTAAAGAGACAAGTGCACAGTTTATTGTCTTGAAACTGAATGAGAAAAAATATTTGTCATCGAAGGAAATTGTTTTATTATTTATTCGATAACGCGATGTGTCCAAACCTTCGATAAATGCAAATAGATGGAAGTAAGATTGTATAAAATAATTCTTTTACTGCGTTTGTTCTATTTAGGTACTTCTTAATCAATGAAACGCAATAGTATATTTTCACTTGTTATTTAATCTATTTTTACTGGATCCAATAGAATCATTTTGTACATTTAGTCAGACTGCATACACGCTCAACTCAATCAACTACCAATCAACCAATCTTTAGTAAACACCTCGCTATCAATACCGTTTGCTTGTTAGAACACTATTGCAAATATATATAGCTTGTTTTAGAAAAGTCCAACTCTTGATGTTCTTCATATTTTCTACGAATCACAAAGTATTATACTAAACCCGACGACATAAAGAATTCGCATAATGGTTCGACAAAGGAGTATTTACAAGCCTTGTGCGTCTTTTCAAGGAACATTTTAATGTCGTTCGCTAGCTGGGCAATATATAAGTGTTTACTTAATGTTATCTTTCATTCTAAGGATAAGAAAAGAATACCGTTACTTTGAAAGATATCAGATTGCTAATGGTAAAAGATGCTTCTTCAAAGATACACAAATAGATATGAATTCTTTTCCTTCATGATACCTACGTAGATAAAATGCAAACAATATCTTTACTCTTAAAACTGGACGATAACTCCACGCATTTTAGTAATTATATAAGTAAAAATAATAATTTTTATTTGATTTATTGTTGTTAAATGTTTTTCTACAACCCCTTCGTAAAGCATTACTTTAGCAATTATACGTTTGAGCGGATCGTTTATTGTATCAGACACGTGATGCATAAGAGAAACACGACAGTGATTAATCGTTATCTGGCATTCTAATGGATTGTGCATATCTCGAACGTAGCATACATTGTACGTTACATTTAATTATTTCTTCCACGATCATTGGAACTTGCTTCATGTATCGTCAGATTTCGGCAATAACAGATACCTACACGCGTTCGCGAATTTCCCTCGGTTTTACTTTTATTTTTACGCTCGAGTTGCTGCCGAAATATTCTCTCCCTAGCCAGCGACAAACCAGCGAAAAAAAAAAAATAAATAAATCAAACGAATTCGGACTGCCGGATGAAAAGTTTCCAAATAACGGAGAGTGGACACTTTAATTCTTCCATTACAATGACTGTCAATCTTGTAGATTGTACACGCGTTTTTATTTTATCGTATTTTTCATACCGAAGAATAGGTCTGTACTATTTTTTACGACATAGGTTTCTATCGACATGTCATGCTACAATATAGTTTTAGATAAATCATCGTAATATCGCTAATTAGTGAATTTTACTACAAGTGTTCTTCTGTAAAATTTATGTTTATTAATTTATTTAACGGATAATTACAGAAAAATGTGCAGGTACATTTCATTTCATAAATTATTTCTGTCGATACATATTTCCTATGCGACTTTGTGATTTAGTTTCCACTTATTGACGATATTGCATTAGCAAAATTAATTCCTGGATTAATACCTTTGTATGGAATTACTAAATGTCAGGAAATTATAGTGAGTATAGTAATTACTATATGATACAATTATAAATTATTGTTTCAATAATTCAAAGATATGTAGTTAAGAATATTGAAACGTAGAAAACTGTTTTGATGTGTATTTATTATATATATCTCAATTAGTTTTCTTTATCTTTTTAATAGAATACATGTCTGACTTGTTTATATTTCTTGCTATAATACAAGTTTTCTTTTCTTTTGGTTTCATCATATTGAAGAATTTATACTTTACTAATTTAAGCATATTTAGCGGCGAACATTTATTTTATACGTTTATTTTATCAATATTCACCAGTGTTTTTATTAACCACATGTACACTCATAGCGCTTACAAAAGCATTATTGCATTATTGAAATATAATTTGTCTATTGTAATAAATTATTTTGAAATTAGTTCTAAACTATTCATAATAAAGTACTAATACTACTACAAGTAACGTGTGTAAATAGTTAATTATTAGTATTAATTTATTCATGTAACGTAAATGTTAAAATTTATAATTATAATAGTTAATTTTAAACGTTCTAGCATAATGAACAAGGGCACTGAAACTAAAGTGATATTTAAAGCATAGGATTAAAATTCTAGATGAAATGGATTTTTATCGCTTCTATTTCTATTTAATTCTGTTTCATTTGCAAGATAATTTTTCGAAATAGTCGTAAAATGCAAAACAATAATAAATTATTCACATCGTTACTTTGGCATATTTGTTTGTGTTTATTTACCCTAAAGGACAGCACGCTGATGATCTTGATTATTATTGATATTATGTTGGTAAGGACATGATTCTGTATAACTTTTCCTAATAGCTAGACTACGGATTTTTATGCATTTGTACCAAATTTGAAAGTGCAAAATTGCACAAAATGCGCATATTATGAAAAAATATATAAATATATATAAAATATCCGAAGTCTAGTGCTTTTATAATACTTAGTAGGTGAAACAATTTTCTACCGAGACTCTACATTTTTAACTATATTCTTAAAAATATGAATTTGCATAAAAATCTGCAGTCTATTAATTACTTAATCGGCGATCTCTTACAGTTTCCGAGAACTATTGCTACTACTACATATATTGAATCTTGCCTATACGTGCAGGCACGTGGCAACGTATGCATTAGTAATGTCAGCATGGTACGACTGTTTACCTATTGTTTCTATAAACACATCTCATCTGTAAACAATCTCTATAAAACCTGCCTGCCGGCGACCCCTATTAAAATCGACATCAACCCTTACCTTATTCCAGGAAAATGAAAATATTGATTATCCGTATTGGGATTCGAGTAGTTCTTCCGATTCGGCCACCGTAATATGTAAAATGGTATTAACTCTCGCATGATATCAAGCTTGCATAGACGTGACGTGCATTGGCCAGATTGATCAGTGTTTTCATCTTTGTGAAATGAGGTTTGAACTAATGTAGCCCTTAGAAGCGTCCGCCCGTTAGGCCCTTAACAACATATGTGAAAATCAAGATCATCGGCGTGATGTCCCTTGAGGTGAATAATTACAATTAATTTTAACTAGTATAATCGATCTAGTATTTTTATATAACAGGAATAATGTTTTATCGAAAGTCCTTCCACCAAATCAATCAAAAATAAAGAACTTTTAATATTGTATTTATTTCACACATCTAATACTTCATTTAGAAAATAAATATCACTATTTGAAATAAAATATTAAAGTAAAATATAATTCCAATTTACTCTTTTTTAATAACAATATGTATTTCGAGTAAATGCTTTGACTGATACTCCGAAATTTGCTTTGCGGAATTACTATTAAAGTATGTACATAAATTCTTGTACAGCATCTGAATATCAGAATCCAAGGCAGGCGATCAACGAGAGAGGAGTCGATCCTAAGTACATATCTATGTATAGATACGCCTACCTTTTTACTGAATTTGGAAAAAGACAACACGAATGAAAGGGGAATAGATCCGAAAATCGACTTGATAAAAAAGAAAACAGAAAACAAATCAGAGAGACAATATTGATACAACGATGAAACTTTTTTATTTCTAATTTTTTTTTAATAGAACTTGAAAGAATGTAATTGTGAACTTTTTCTGATTAAAACAAGACGAAACACAATATACATAATTTGGAGTACATGTATTTGCTTATTTAGTGACATTAATTTATTTTCTTTCGTTTATTATTGTAAATACGTACGTAAATGTGATTTAAACTACATCGTCTTTGATCTTCTTTTAATCAGAAAAATTTCACAAATACGTTAGTAGAAGTTTAATTTAGAAAAAGTCAAGAATAAGAGCTTCGTCATTGAATTAGTAATGTATCACGGACAATTAAATTCGGATCAGATTACACTACTCATTGTCAACCGTCGAACCTTGCGATATGTCAAACGGAACACTAAGACCCCTTCCAGAGAGCTCCCCCAGTTAGTGGGAATGAACGAGAAAACTTTTAACACTGAACGTGGACATTTTCCCCGGATACTATACGAAAGTTCACTGTAAATTCTTTTTTCATTTATCTGCCATATATTTTGTGTTTTAACGAGTATGATTTTTGAAGAGATTTTTCTGACAAAAACGTACTACAGAAACATGAAAATTTACTTAGCAGAGGGATGTACCAGTACTACATGTAAAATTTAACAATTAAAAATGCCTTGCGCTAGTTACAACGAATATCAAAGCACCTACGTGCATGTGAATTCTTTTTCAGATATGTATTTCTTTAAGCGAACAAATGGCGGGATATTTTTTATTACACCCGTGAGCGTACCTTCTGGGATTAACTTCTTCAAGCAATTTTAACAACATCGTCTAAAGATTACTAAGCATAAAAGAATGAAAAATGTAACTTGCACTAGCCATAAAATATATGTGGGTTAAATGCAGCAGAAGATATCGCAGTTATTTAGTCGAACTGACTACTGACTTTATGCGAAACAAAGCGAGAAACACAAAACTATACTCTGAAGTAATAGTTGTCAATACAATAACAGTTATCAATTGTTCATTTCTCCTGCGCATTTAATGCTTTAGTTCATTAGCCAAAAATAAACACAAAAGTCGAGAAGGTTCAGATTTGATTTCAACTTTCAAATTTCTGAATTATAAGGCTCATTTAAAGGATAAAGAATCAATACAAAAACTACTATATAAAGCAGATAAAACTGTATGACAATCTGTAAAACGATAATAAAAGCGATAAATAATACAAATTTAAAAAATATATATAATCAAACAACACTTTATGCTCTGAATTATCCATTTATATTTATATTTAGTCATTGAGCAAGATAAATCAAAATTAATATTCATGTAAATAGAATGTAGAAGTAATCACAAAATCGTATTATTGTTTAGACAGTTTAAGTTATTACTAACTTACAAATCAACGATTATTAGATACAATGAAATTGTTGAATTAGATGTGTATATAATTAAGTAAAACGCAAACGTACCTATATAGGTGTACGATTTCATTGTACACAATTACATAGAGCTTTATAGATTTTAACGTAGATAATAGTACAGTATGTAGATTAGATTATTTTCTATGAGAAATGTCCATGTACATTATATTTATAGTTCGAATACTTCATCCGTCGTTCTAACGTTTAGTCAAATTTTATGTTATAGGGCGCAACCGGAAAGTTTTCCCATTTGTCGTAGGTACTTGAAAGAAAGTAAAATGAATGTCTTATACGAGGCAGTCCACGTAACTCAAACAAATTATACCTTCTTTCTAATTGTAATTAGAGAGAAATTTTAAAAGAAAAATGTGAATAGCTCAAACAGAACTACATTTTCAGGATTATATTTCTTTTACAAGTACATACTGACGTTGCACTTCCATCATTTTTTTAAATGAAGTGATATATCCTATGTATAAATCAAATACTCTTTTCACGTTATATAAAACAGTGTCAATGTAAAATGATGATAAAATTATTATTTCATATGATATAAATAAATGTTTTTAATAAAAAAGATACTCAAATTTTGGTTATTGCTATTGTTATTAAATATTTAAATCCTTGGCAGAGTTAAATACATGTAAACATAGGTATCTTATTTTTTGGGTTCAGATAGTGTCGTAGAACGTAAGGTTCTATAATACGAATATCTATTCTAAATGTTTTACAAGTTAATCGTTTCTCGAACATTTTAATATAGTTAATACTTTTTCTGTAAAATTAGTAGGAGACTTGATCTATGTAGGTACATAAAAAAATTATATGCATCACTACAGTTATAAAAAGTATAGTAATAAAAATATAGTTGCCTCTGAATCATCTACTTTTTATTTTTTGTTGTTTACAATAAGAAATTAAGAATTTCGTATTCCAATTAAGTAAATCATTTATATTAAAATATGATGATATTTTGGGAAATAGTAATCTAGTTCTATGAAAAATAAGAATTTCGTCAAAATTAAGTTAAAAAATATACAGTGCAAAAATGTGTGTGAATTTGTACATTATCAAACACCTTAAACTGTTTGCGATTTTTTGGTGTAACAAAGATTCCGTTTGATAATTTATATTGAATAGAAGTTATACATACTGAAATATCTTGCAAAATTCGCACATAAAATGTCTTTCCTTTTTTGCCTCCTATAAATTTTCAAACAAAGCTGCGTACAGTAATTTTTATGTATATTTTGGATTGGAAAAGAATAATCTAGCATAACACTCAACATTATTTGGTAATCGAAGTATATACTATTTCCATTTGCTATCGATTTTCTCTATCCGTATGCAAACTATGTTTTCGAAAATTCGTAAGAACACAGCAATTGTACCCATAAAGACGAAGATTATCGTTTGCAAGATCTCCATAATCGCAGGAGTTTCGGATTTGATCCCTCTTCTTTATACGTATCTCGTATCTCTATTCTATCTCGATCCATTTCCCTGATCTTCACTTATCTATTTCTAACTCTTGCTTGAGCAGAGACAGTTCGTTTCTATTCCGATTCGTTTTCTCAATCTCCGCTTATCTACAGTTAAATTTTACCTTAACGTCTCCACTCGATTTGACTCGCTGAGACGAACAAATTAATGCATTTTTCAAGGTTGCCTTTCAACTCTATAAGTGACTTAAAAATACAGATTGCACGTTAATATAATCACTTATATGACATTATTTAAAAAAGCACATTCTTACCTCTAATAGTCCAAAGTATTTCAATTCTATTATGTATTACTAATCTATTATGTATTACTAATTACTATTTGCAAGAAAAATCAAAGGTGTAAATAATGAGATTTGTATTAAAAATAGTGTAATATAACGAGAATATATTTTGAATGAAAGTAGAATGTAAGTAATAAATAAATAAGATGATAAGATGTAATGTCCTAGTAATATCTGTTATTTCTTAAATAAACTCAGTCTTAAGCACGGTATCTATACTTTGATTATACATTGTTAACATTAACCACAAGAAACGACTATGACAACTTACATCTCCACTTTTCATAAGAAAACAATTTTGATATTCTGTTATGGTACCAAACAGTACTAAAAATTGTCAATTTCATTTTAGGATTAAATATGTATCTCTGTTAACCTTGTGAGCATTTCAAAATACTGAACGTTACAAGTTTAAGTTTACAAATTATACGATATTATACCAATTACAGATGTTATTGATTATTTGAAAAAGTTTGTGCATTTGGACCTAATTATCTCTATCTCGATTATCTCATATGAAAATACATCCTTCTAGTCACTAAGTAGTATAAAAATTAGAAAACTTAAACAAACAAACTTACGTTTTTCCCGTGGGTCATAAAAAATGTTCAGACGTATTGCAATTATCCCTTCCATAAATATTTTAAACGCATATAGACGTATAATATTAAGTGTTATATAAGATATTAAGTGTTATCACGAGTTGAGAAAATTTAGTATTAGCTATTCGGAATGTGTTATATACAAACATGTGCTGTGTAAATACATATTTCGTTCTACGATAGTTTCTAATTTTGATATATTAACACATTTAATATGAATAACAAAAATTAAAATTAAAACATGGGTATCAAGATACAAAGAAACAAGTTATAGTTATACTTATCTTCCTAATCCGTGGATGTCTTCTTTGGAATAAGTACCACATGCTACCATTTCTCACAAGCGATTACATCTTCATATTTTCTCTATAACTACATGTAGTACAACCTACATATTACATATATTTAAAAAGAAATATTTATAATTCTTATTTGAATTATATCGTATGTTATACACTTTTATATTGTATATTGCACAATAGATCATGTATTCATCCTATGTATACGCGGCTTAAGTATCCTTGAATGACATCTATGAATATGACTATAAGTTTATAACAATACATTGCATAGACTTTTGTACGTAAATATGATATAAAAATTTTAAATACAATATGAACACTCATTAATTTCTGTCAGACTTAGGCACATTTTATTTGAAATAGAATTAACAAACAAAGGAGGCAAATAATTACTTCAACTAAAATAACAAATAAGTATATCTGTGAATAAGCATGTACACAGATAAATCCAAAAATATTATTTTAGGAAATAAATTATTTTCAAATAATTTATCTGTGAAATATTCGATTATTTCAAATAATAATAGAAAATGAAAAATGGCATATACTATAATAGTCTCTATGTCTTCTTAATTAGAGCTTCTTAAATTCTTCATATTTCTAAAATGCAAACAATAATTCTGGGACATTGCGACAAATTATGCTATTGACCATACGGACAATAAGCAATTAATTAAGAAAGTCATACTGTATGGTTTAGCATGGTTTAAGTCTTAGTTGATTTTCTGTGTAACGGGACACTGCGCACCCCAATTACAGTAGGCTTGCCTGAAATCCAGAGTTTTGCTTCTTTTTCTGGCGTTTACCGCGAGTGCATAAACTGAACACTACCGCATTTTCTCTCGCTGGTACTTTTTTAGGAACTTGGTTTAGAATCAGACCAATTAGCCATCACTTTCTAGCTTCCGCTCATTACGACCGATCCATTGTTCTTTTGTTAATACAAGGGTGGTGAACCTTTTTGTGTGTGTCCGTTAAAAATGAACAAATAATGATATTTGAGTTATTGGTAAATGATAACGAGTTGCAGGTGGGTCGGGAAGTTTTTAATAGAGGACAAAATAAACAGAAAATTGGTTGTTGCATAATTTTATTGGATTATGTTATTTGACTTCAAATATATGTGTTTTCAAGTTCCAAATAAAACTGAGATTTTTTTAACTGTTCCGTGATTTGAAAGGAACAGCAGTTGTTATGTAACATAATGTTGTTATGAATTTCGTACTTAGTGACTATACCTACTTATTATTCGTACTTAGTGAAGAAACAAAAGGCGTGAGGATTTCCGCAAGTAATTTATGACGCTCACTTTCACGATCAAGAGACTACTTTAGAGAACATGATTTTAACAGCTAAAACGATTCCTTTCAATCCTTCCTTCACATTCCTTTCCTTTCACAGTAGCGTTTTTAATTGTCCATGCCCATCATAGTTTTTATAGCCATAGTCATATAGCCAGTAAGTCGTAAATGCAGATTTTCCCCGAAGAGTAATTTGACGGATTGTAACGACCGATCGGTCGAGCGCTGTCTGGACGAAGTACGACGATCCTTACATAATAACATCGAAGCCTCCTCCCCTTTCAGTTATGGCTCACGCGCTTCCCGCTAAAAATCATCCGCGCATCGAGCGCACGAAAAAACAATGAATGACGCCTTGCGAGCGAGTATGTTGATTGGACATTTTCTGGCGTTTAGTGGAAATCAGTATGCATATTTCAGGACTTACGTTTCGAATCTTGTTGTCGCTCGGTCGAGTTCAACATGGCATCGTCAATCTCGTTTGAATCGTTCAATCGTGAACAAGATTCAGAGATTAGTTCAATCTTGACTTCAAATCGTGAACATAACGCCAAACGTGGAGTAAGAGTATCAGAAGAGTATCCTCACACAATCTTCCTTCTACGATAACATTTTCTTCACCAGACGCAGAGTAAAAAACCGTTTTAATCTTCCAGCATTCGGAGAGTAGCCGCATCTACATTTGTTGACTCATAAACATCTCCAATCATAGATGGAAATAGAATCGTTTGTCAGACGAAACAATTAGTTGATAGTTCTGTGTGAGATCTTCAACCGTAAACAATATCTTCAAGCATTCATGTAGTGAAGCGTTGT
The DNA here is from genome assembly GCF_051014615.1 of Bombus vancouverensis nearcticus. Classification (NCBI taxonomy): domain Eukaryota; kingdom Metazoa; phylum Arthropoda; class Insecta; order Hymenoptera; family Apidae; genus Bombus; species Bombus vancouverensis. Next base: position 7,431,652 of record NC_134913.1, on the reverse strand, counting down.
CTTAATCAGTGAACGATCAGTGAAGTGAAGTGTCGTCTTAATCAATGAACGATAAGTGAAGTGAAATGTCGTCGTAATCAGTGAACGATCAGTGGACAGCCTAGAACGAGTCTCTCAATTGGAAGCATCATACGCACGCGTTAGTGGAAGACTGTATCGCTAGCCACTCGTAACGTACGTATTATAGTATAGTCGTATAGTCGCATTATATCGTATAATCATTCGTATTTAAACATTCGTAAATCTCGTCCCATCAATCGGAAACAATTCGAAATCTATTCGTCGATCGGAGAAGGTCAACGCTCGGTGTCGTTGATCATTCATCGCGCATTCAACCACTACTCTCTCTCATGAATCATTTACCCAAGGTTAATTTGGCGGGTAGTAAGTTACAGCGCATTGTCATCTATATCGGCCACATACGCACGTAACATGCACGCAAACATAACGTGACTCATTTAAGCGAAATTTTATGGAATATTACATAATCACTAGGTAAAATTCATAATGTACGAAGAAACAAGAAATTCCTTTCATTTATAACAAATTTACAACAAATATATGCATAGCAGGCCCCTGTATAATGTAGTACTCAAGTAACGCAATTTCAATATTATTTAAAAAAGTCTATATACATATCATTGGACATATCATTGTCCTAAACAAGGTAAGCACACAAGCATTGTTTTTAATTAATTTGTTGCGCTTGTCTTCTGTGTTTTGTAGGTCTCACATATTTCTGACAAAAAATAATATAGTTATTTCTATACATAATTATTAGCAGTGTTGCTCTTTTTTAGTTCTTGCGTTATAAGACCCGCATATCACAGAATTAATAAGTATACCATGGAATGTTCTTTCCAGGTTATAGGGATCCGACTATATTAATTCTACATTTAAATAATCATATATTAAAGTTTACAGACAGATACCCATGTACTAGATATAGATAAAGCATAGGAACACATGTGCAATCGTATACATTAATCTATGCGTTATCGCGCGTGAATAGGTTAACAAGACCTTAATATAATGGTGTTAACAGCAGCCTTTATAACACTAGCAATAACAATGATAATACCGGTTGCGTCAGTGATAGTAGTAACAGTAATAGTAATTATGTCCTGGGAAACATTGGGTGTATATAACAATTATCTACGTTCTAGCAATGTACCACCATTTTCGGAGAAGGTTACCATATGTGTGTAACTACATGCGAATGGCAAATATGGTTAAGTAGAATTTCCTTTAGCATATGCTATGGTTAGTCAATTAGCTTTTACATCCTAATTAAAGTTACGAAAAATGTCACAGTACAATCTATTTCCAATTCTAACTTTGAACTAATAATTTTTTTCAAAATATTGTTATTACTAGATATTTTCTCTTAACAAGTTTTTTTTTATTAAAGAAAGTTAATTTCGGAAAAAGTTTCACAGTTTCAGCCATTTCATTATCTATTAGATATTAATTATGAAACCATCTATTAAAATAAACTTTATTTGTTTGTTTCGTCTCTATAAATTAAACTTTCGACATTTTCTTTCTCTTATAGTAAAAACAATCCAAAGATAAATCTAAATTCCAATTCTGCGTAATTTATATTCTTCACAATATATCAACATCACTTGATTTTATGTTCCATTTTCATAATCTCAGTATAAACGTCGTACTGAAAATATTACTGTATTTTATTCTTGTACATATTTCCGAGTTGCTATTTGACAATGTCCTCCAGAAAGAAATACAATAAAAGAATCGAGTGATCCGCACTAGTTTTCATTTTCCTCTTTTTCCAGGACAGTGTATCTAGAGGAAATCCTTCATATTTAAGCTCAATGAACTGTGTTAATAGAAATCCTCTGTGACATGTTCCCCTAACATAATAGAAAAACTGAATCCGTCGATCTAACGCCACCGCTCCTATTTCACACAAAGACATCTCAACACACTTTTTCTGATATTTCATTCGTGAAATATTAATTTCTATTGTGTCAGATTCATTGTATGTATTCAATACTATTATAGTGCCATACAACTGTTTGATAAAAATTTAATTTTTGCGATCTTATGTGTTATTTACTAGATCATCTGGTTCCCTCAAAATTATATATAGTCTAACGTTGCCATTACCTCTAGTTTATTCAATATTGTGAATTTAAATATAATATATATAAATATTTACTGCATAAAACTTATTTTAGGAAATGCAGTCTATAACAAGTGTGTTTACTGTCTAGATTCCATTACCAAAAATCGTAAAATTACTTGTATACTTATGTTTAACTTAAATATCAATAACGAAGCTCATTGTCTAAGAAAGTTATTAAGAAGGAACAACTTTTACGCAGCAACTTGAAAGAAGCAATTTTATTGCATTTCTTTCAATGTCACTTACAATGCTGAATAAAATAAATTTATGTTGCGATTAAAAAAAGTGCAGGTACTTAAAAACAACCTTTCTTGTTGAGAAAAAGTTTCATGGTAATTTTTTATATCACAATCTGCTATCGATTCTATGTGAATTAACCTTTGCTCAGAGTGTTTCCTTTTTTCCAATCATCGGAAAAGTTTAGAAAATCAAAACAATAATTATATATACATACCGCTCATTAACTGAAACAATGACATAACTCAAGAATATTAATTTTAGGGAAAACTAGTTTGAACGTTTTAAATCGTTACAATTTTGTAAGAACTACGGATTAAAGTGGCAAATTGATAAAATGCCAAAAATATTATAATATTCTTACTACATTCGATAAATTCAGATTTAGTCTTAAAGCTACATCGAATTTGAGTTATGACAATCTCGATGGGAAATTGATTCTGCTATCAAGACTTCTTTAATATTATATCATTGTTGTTCAAAAGATTTCAACAACACCCATGTATGTTATTTCATCGATAAAGTCATAAGTTAAAATAATACGTTATTAAGAATTTAAAAAAAATGAAAGAGGCTATCAATATCTTTATAGCAATATCGTTGTAGCACAAGATGTGACATCATTTTTGAAATTTCAATGAACTTTGGGCTCCTTTGTAATGTTGTAGTGATTGTAATGGTTGTAATGATGCCAAAGTTAATGGTTCCGAAACTGTTGAGAAACTGACTTTGAAGAAGAAAAGGTGTTCTTTATATAAAATGAAACAAACGTTTTCCTATTTGCGTTGCCAAACCAGAATAATAATAGATATAAAAGAAAAATAAAATACTTTGGACATATGATTAATAAATTGTTACAATTTTGTAAAATAATCATTTAAAAGTATTCACAACGAATTAACTTTTCTTCCTGAAAATTTTACTGGATTTTCATGGGGAATAATATGGAGAGAAACATGATAGAAAATTTAAAGCCACAAGATCGATATGTTAGCTTTGACGCTTAAAGATAGAACCTTCTGTATCAAGTTTATAGCCCTCTTAAAAGCCCCCGATATATGTATGTACATTTATTGACTTTAAGAACGGAAAACGTTTAAGAACCATTCTTCCTACTTATTTCAGTGCAGATTTGTTAAAGAAGAAATGTTCAAGCGTTAAATTTTTTTTATCATTTATTAATATAGATATACTTATCTTATAAATGATCAATTTTAATATATTATTTGAAATAACATGCATAACGTGCATGTAGTTTTACACGTGAAGTTTCAAAATCTTTTGTAATAATGCTATCAAGATCACTTTCCCTTTAACAAATGGTATTTGATTATTATCACTGTTTAAGCAAGAATTCAATTAATTTCCATTATTTTTATATTGTGGAGATATCTTCAGAGACTAAATTTTAATGTAGCACTTATTACATTGTAATCTTGAAGGAAGCTATAATTTTATTTCCAATGGTCCTAATTTCATTGCATGTATCGTAATTTTCAATCCACACAGAATTCGTATTTGGTATTTGAGCGTGGTCAACCTTATGTCAAGTGAATAATGAAAGATGGGTCGAAAATGTGGTAGTGTGTGATATGTATTCTATATGTTTTTCGGCCTTGCCCTTTTTTCTGATATAATAAACAATATCGCATGAAAAATAATCGGTAACAAAGATTACTTAAGACATGTAATAACAGTTGTGTGATATTTACCTTCATATTGATGTTTATAAAGTATACAATTTTAATTCCAAGTAAAAGAACCGTATCTAAGTTTATAAAGATTGCTGATACTAAAATTATAAGTATTAGCTTTGTAAACACATGCAAATTATATGATGTAGATACAATTATGAAAAAATAAAAATATTCATGTAGAATTATGAATAATCGGCAAATTAGAAAGTATAAATGCATTGAAAAATATAGAATGTAATATATGTAATACTTAAAGTATTAAATACCTCAATAATAAATGTGCTTGTGTGCTCAGAAATATATTGCTTTTATGGTTTTATGATTTTACACGTTTCATCTATTCTTATTTATCAGCGCAGCGTTTTTCCAAATGAAATATTCTGCTGGAAAAAAAAGTAATTGCAAACACTGTAAATATCACATAAAATATGAACGTGCCAAGAAGTAAAAAGTGTTTCTATATGAATAGACTTTCATTATCAAAGCAAGTAATTTTGAAAAAATAATAGAAAAAATATATCATTCTTAGTTACTGTATTTTAGTGATACCAAATGATTCCAATTCGAATAATTATGCTCCTATTGTTTTTTCTTAATATAACAGAACGCATTAAAATATTATTTTAAATATAAAAATTTGTTTATACTTTCCTGTTTTGTTTGCACTATCGTTTATGCTTTTGTTCTTTCTTAGGTTTCTAAGTACCTAGTATAAAAGTATGTTTAAGTTTCAAATTGATACCAACATAACTATTCTATCTATAAGATATTTGTTAATCAATTATATGAAACGAATAATAAATGTTTCCTTTAAAATTACTTACCTACTTACATGTGAAGATAGATAATTGGGTATTGTATTGAAATAAATGGTATTTCGGATTTACAAACACCGAAGACTTCGATACATTTAAACAAATAATAAATAAAATAAAAATAAATTTCAGTATTCATTTAGTATGTTACCAGATAGGATTTTTTAAGTATCATTGAGATTTTAACATACACAGTGTTTTGTTGTTTTGCTTTGTAGCAGTTTCCTTTTAGTTGATTTTTCAGAGATGTCTCGCACGCGTTTTCGGCTACTTCTATTAAAACGTATCGTGAATCGTCGATACGATCCGTTCGAGCTTTCCTCTTCGAAACTTCTTTATACGTTTTCTTCCTTGAAAGTTCTTAACTGTGCCGATCTCAGTTCCTTCTGGTATACTGTAACTCGCAAGGTTTCTCCGTCGTTCCTTCTTCCGAAGTCGTTCTCTGCCATTTGCCTCTTCTAGTATTCTGACAGCGACTCAAGTGTTTCCTTAATCTTTCACGCGAAACGGATGTTAATCGTCTCTTGAAAATCGTACCGTTTATTCCTACCCATACCGTCAACACTTTTCGTGTCTTTCAATAGCAATTATCTGAAGCTTTTATGAGAGTGAGAAATTTTATAATTTTTTTACATGTACGAAATAACTACTCCAATAAAAGTTTTATCATTTTTATTTAACTTTTCGAAATTTATGGAAAATATATTTCTTTGTATTTACCTAAAATAATTAGTAGATTCTAATAATACGCATCGACAATTTGGTAATAAATCCTAATTACATATACTTATTTCATATAATTTTATTACAGCAACTTGGAAGAAACCCATACAATTCTTGGATAAAAACGTTTAATATCTTATAACAGGTGACATCTTGAATTAACGGAAGAATAATTTGTTATTTGAAAAATGTTTAGATTTAACTAATTCTATTTTAACAAAAATACCTGTAAATTTACAGTATTTATCATCATTATCGGTAGATGTTAGCTCAACAAATTTTTAGAAATTTACAGAATTTCTATCTGCATTTCCCTGAAGTACTAACTAGTACGAAAAGTTTCAGTTGCTAAATTTATTTAATATATTTATAAACTTGATACTATGTAAACATGAAATGAATTAAGAGAAATGTGATTCGTTTTCGTTAGGTACTAAAAATTGAAATTCGTTACAGCGAAAATCTAGGAAACTGAAATGAAAAAAGTCAAACTAAGCTAAAAGAACAAATGGACATTGTGAAGTTTATTAGGAAAGAAATGAAATTTTCTGACTGTGGGTTTAATACCCTCTCGCAACGCTTACACCGCATAATTCTGTCTAAAGAACTGAAAGTTCACATGTAGCTACCAGCTATAACCAACGCACATTTCTCCTCACTGAAGGAGATTCTTTTAGAGTTGGATTCAAGATCCTTACGCTGTTGTTTCTTCCCTTCCCGGCATCGTTAAAATTCAATTTTCCCCTTCCTAAGGTAACAAGAAGTTTCTTGATAAGTTACAGGCAAGCAAAGCTTACTGTTAAAACACATTAATAACCTGACATTAACATTGCGAATACTAATCGAAATAGAAAGTATTCAACATTTGTAGCATCTTCAATTGTGTGTCCATGTTTTGAAATATGTTAATTATTTTTTATAAGCCGCAATTTGAGTACGTTAATAACATTAAATAAATTAACCTGACTGAAACCATATGCTGACAATTTATTTATATTGCAAAATTTTCTATAAAGAAGTTAAGAGCAGAATAATATTCCATATTTTGGTGCTAATAAATCAAATCTGATTTTTTACACTTATTTGAATCACTGCGATGAGGAAATGAATTATTAAGAGGAAATAAGAGTATAAAAATACCTCTGTTAATAAAATTATCTAAACAGTTCTTTCTTGGGATGTTGCTTAATACTGTATAGTATTGTAGGAAACTACCAGAAACATTTAATTTGACTAAACAGAAAACAGGTATTCTAAATTCTTTGTGAACTAAGATTGGTATACACACATTTATATCGTATTATTCAACTTAATCTGATTATTTTTGTTGAATAACACACTTTTTCGAATATACAGAATAAGAATAAAATATTTATAGATAGCTACGTGCAACATAACACTTGTCGATATTATTTAGACATACCTAAAAGACGTGTTCAATATCGTGTCTCATTATGTTATACGTCTAGCATAATTTTTCTAAAATATGTAAGAGCAGCTGCCATAAAACCGTTGAGTTAGTGGAATATGACTTTTGGTATTAAAGAGTTTACTAGATATAATTAAAACGAAATAAACTTTGTATTTTCAATATAACATCAATTTTTCATTGCTCCATATGTAGTCAGAATAATTATAAAGTGGAAAGTACTGTTAATTCTATTACCAGACAAAAATAAATAACTTCATTTATGTTTTCCATTTGCTCGAAAAAAGTTAAGGTTTACAATTTTCTTAATTACATTTTGCGAATAATAATGTTTTAGTAGCGTGTATATCCTATAGATGTAGTACTTTTATCGTCCTATTAAAAAGTTTTATCGTAACTGTGTTACTCGTTTTCGATGAAGGAAGGGTCGACGAGTGAGAGAAACAACGTTTTCCGGCTGGTGACGACGGAAGTTTCGTCGCTAACCGCACGAAATTCTGTTTCGCGTCGCGATTCATAAATCCCCTCTCTCTTGTAACATTTATTATGTTGCATATCCATATCCTCTGTATTGTTTCATTGCACACACATACGCACAAACGTTTTTATTACTAGTTGCTTTTTTTGATTTCATGGTATAGTGATCCACACAATATTTCAAACTTTTGATTCAAATATTATGTTAAGATATATATATTGGATCCTAATCTATTTGCAGAAAATTAAATACATATAGGAAGAAATTATTTGAAATATGTATAACATCCAAAATCCACTGAAATCTATTGCATTTTGTGATTTATTGAAACGTTCTTCTCTCTAGTGGCACTAGCAATAAGTAGTCACGTCGTATAGAACCTGTCATGAGAAATAAAAGTTTCAAGGGAATCATAGGTCGCGCAACTCAATCATTCTCTTGAAAAATGATGTTAAAATTCCATTGGCTCTTGCATTGACATTATTTGCAAAATGATTATATTGCACAGTCAAATAAAAAGTAAATAATAATACTAATGAGGAAACAGAAAATTATTCCTTAACACATGAGATATCCCATTCAAAATTGAACAAAGCCTTTAACTTTGTCATTGCACATTATTACTGAATTAGCTAATGTATTATAAAAAAAATCTGTCAAACAAGAATTGAGTGAATCGATTACGATTTCATGTTATTAGTTTTTCTTGCAGGGGCACATATAAGACATATGAAGGTGAATTATGATTTTTTAAAAAATAGAATCACATTTATTTGTGTACTAGTGGATGCATTTTTTGCATTTCGTTATTCCGTATGGAGAAGTATTTAGTTGCTCATACCAAAAGACCGTCTCAAGAAATATTTATTACGTTTGTTATTTTATTTCAAGAGTATTTATTAAAATGCGTTCTGAACTGTTTTTTGGCATGAGCAAGTCAATAAAAATAAACAAATATAAATAAAAGAACGAAAAATAAGAAAGCCTTAATGGCAAAGAACACGAAATATGTGTTAGTATGATATTGCAGACAAGAATACTACTTGATTAGAATAATAAAATTAATAGATGTGATATATACTTCGGAACTAGTAATTATTATTAATACTTCAAAGATACTAGTATTAATTACATAAGTATTGATGTTAAACTCCCTTTATTCCTCCGCTGTACCTTAATACATACTACCCTAATGTCCATTTTGTCGTAAATAATTGATGTACGTAAAAGAATACACATTTTTACCTAAAAAAAATGCATCTGTATTTTTTAGATGCATCGTTTCATTTGTAATGTAAAAAGCAGTTCATCTACCTTTTATCGTCATCTGTCTATCATAATATACAAATCAATACATTCTTTTCACCCAAAAACTTCATAATAGTCTTAATTTTCACATGTAGGTTTGAAAAATTCTCGTTTGAACCCTGCGTATCGTTTCATGGTTTACCATGGTTTACCATGATTTGACCATATCCCGCTAATTAAATCGGTTTTATCGGACGGGCTCATTACTAATGAATTGCATGCATACTAGGTGTGATGCAGTATGCAATTCAACTCGGGCGGAGTAAAGTTGACCTGTCACACAACCTAGATACATCGACCACGTCTTGTTGTACCTGTTGCAAAGTTTGCAACAACACCGTGCAACATATAAAACTATCGTTGCTTTAGTGAAACAGGCCTGCTTGCTTAATGGATGTTTCGAATTAATTTCTAATTGACGATTCTGACGTTCGCAGTTTATCGGTGTAATACCTAAGGGAGGCGGATATCTGAAAATAACTTTCACAACAGAAGCATAACCGTAGCATGCTTCCTCTGGTTACTCATAGTTCGCATTACCAAATTTGGGGAGGTTTTCTCATATAGTAACTATTACTTAAGAGAGTATCAAGGAAGGATATTTCATAAAATATCATATTGTTTTTAACGTGTAAAGTTTAAATAATTAGATATTAAATATTTGAAACGTATTCAATCATTTGACTTTCATTACAATACAATATAAGAGAAAGATAAACGGACTAATAGGAAATTAATTTTTCTTTTTAAGTAAAATCTCAATCTGTTCTAGTTGCCCTTATGATTGTTAAAATGTATGATATGTGCACGAACAGTTTCTATTTTTTAAACCGGAAAGAAACACATTATTAGGTGTATAATTCGACGAGGTGATGTACAAACTTCAGTAACTATGTATATGCAATGGCTTATGAAAATACTGGGATTTACTTCAGCCCATTTTTACAAATACGATTGCCAAATACATATTGTTTACATTTGAAAACAATCTCAAAACATGTATATGTAGAAATTACACGATACTTACTGCAAATATGTATTAAGTAAAAAATGAGTATATAACCTGAATACCCATCTTACATATACATATAATAAATGTGTTTAATTTTTTATAGACTTTCGTAATCTCTGCGAAATATGTGTTATAAATTCTTAAATGTTTAATTTGGTCTCAAGATGCTCTACTCACAATACTCATGAACAATGTAAATGAATTTAAATCATTGTTTTGAAAACGATTATTAAAGCATATAAAGTTGATTCAGCCACTCCAAGAGATAGTAATGCATATAATTTTGAAGAAGAAAAATGTTGTACTGCGAAAGACAATATGCAGTTTGAACATGTATTAAAGTAAAGAGTTGTCTTTTTAATTTTATTCTTTACTGAAAAATTATAATCATTCCCAAAGTAGGATTTGTACTTATATTTATATTGAAAAGCAAAATAATTATGAGTCGCGAAGATACGTATTACTTACTACTACTACTAGCTATACTACTATAGTATTTCCATCGCCATAAATTTGATATGAACTTTCTTTTTAAATTTATTCTAATGTACTTTATATACTCTACTCTGATGTATAATAGAGAAAGTATTATAAACTTTTATTTGAAAAATCAAAATTAATTTGAATTCAATATGAAAAAAAGCATTTTCGAGATGTTTACTATCGTTTACGTAGTTCATGCAATGGAGAAATATTTCAATTAATAAGTTTTTCTTATTACATCATCGCAAACAACTGAACAATTGTGCCGTACATTGCAATAAATACATATGTATATGTATAACACAATCTTATATTATTCTGACTATTCTACTATGGAGTGAGCATAATTTTGTATCCGATATTACAGTTCAGTGTATAAAGCAAGTATTTGTCCCAGCTGGTCAAAATCTAATTAAACTGTCTACATTTCGATGAGCTGTACTTGCATATTTAACTTGTAGTTAAACGATAATTCAACCAGTTCATTTTCGATCAGCAACATGTATATTATTACAAATATTACGTATTACAAATAAAAATACTTTATTTGTTATTACGAAAATATTTCATAAGCTATTGTTACTTATGTAAAAGAGATACTTACTTATGTATAATTCAGAGTATAAAATCTACCATTTAAAAGTCTTTTAAAGCCTAGAGAATTCTGGAAAATTCGTCAAAGAGTCTACATAAAAAAATTCCTTTCAAGTCTAGTAAAAAATCCTATTTTAAAGTGTAGCAACAGTTCTGTTAAGTAGTTCTGAGAAACAAAATACTTTTCTCTGGTCATCTTGCCTTTCAAGCATGTTCTTGTTAATATTTTTAACGCAGTAAAGGAATGTACTGTGGTGTTCCCCAGATTCTGTAGTGTTTTTTACTAATCCTTAAGGATTCATGAACTTTCCGGAGGCGTTACCTAGTGCTTCGACATAAAATTACTTATAGTGTCCCCAATACAATAGTCTTTTCGTCGAAAGTATAGATATAATATACTAAATAAGTAGAGCAAGGTATTTTGTGTACATGCATACGTTTGATATTGATATACTGATATCATAAATCATTTTAGATAATTTTATTACTATTGCTTATTATGCAGTCTGGTTTGTACAGGCTGAAAAAGATTATTTGTTGTGGCTTTGGCAGGTGACTCTACAGCTCTGAATCAGTGGAGATCTGCAAAAAAAAGTAGCCGCAATATTGACTTTTACCTTGAATTTCAAGGACGAATCTTTTTTATTACATCTTATAGTAGTTATTCGTCACAAGGGTAAAAAATCTCAAAGGAAACATGGAACCGCAACTCAGTCGTTTTAGAGGTGTACAATCACCTGTCAAAATCATGACAAATTATCTTTTTACACTCTTTACATTATACATGTAGAGCCAATATATAGCTACCTACACGCTTAACTCTTTCGACAGTAATGGTATAATAAATTCCAAGATAACTTCTAGAACGATTGTTAAGATGTTAAAATTTTTCTGGTACCATTTAGATTCGTTGAAACATTTTAGGAACCCATTGTAAATGGTACTACATATGTCACCATAAAAATTATATTTAATCTATTCTTTTCATTTGAGTGTGCTATAGTCCGTATTATTATGTTACCATATTCATTACTAAGAGGAAAATCCATCTCGAAAGAGTTAAGAAAATGTTGCATGTTACGTGTAACAGTAAATACCGATATGTACACTATCGTAAAAATGTTAACTCTTAAAATGATCCCTTGGCATGATCTTAATAACTGGTAATGTAACTATATTTTTTAATGTAACAATTGCACTTACTGCAATGTGCATTCGAATGTATTCCTACCATCGACCATAAAACATCAATGTAAATGAATAAATATAGAGTATCGACAAATAAACTATTTTTCATTTTATTGTGAATAAATCGGTAATCTCAGAAAGAAATATTATATTTAGAATGATGATGTATTTAAAGATTAATCATCTAAAGAAATTAACAAAAGTTATGGATTAATTAATTTTTTCTATAGCACTATTTCAAACATAGAATAAACCTCGTTTATTTAACTGTTTCGAAACAAACTGTCGAACGACTGCTGTCAGAATAATCTCATGGATATATCCCTTACGCAGATTCCCTTCGTATACTGTAGCACTTCGCGTGGAATATTTGTTACTATGTATCTGTTTTATATAATATTGAACAATTCAGTGCTTCTGCATGTACGCGCAAGTTGAGTTAAACTCCATAACCACTGAACAACCAATGTTTTAGTTACAGGATGTATTATACGCAAACAGAATCTATACAGATATATTCTGAACGGGTAGAATATAGGGTACGTATATATTCAAGCATATGTGCACATGCATATATAAATATGAAAGAATTAATCACAAAATAGTTACATGATAAAAATAAAAATATAACCAATAGGTAAAAAACTATAGGAAACAATCAAATCAATAAGAGTTATTATACATATTTTCGCATAAATGCATCTTTTCTTTCTTATAAAATAATAAACATTATTGCTTACCTATGCCATTTATACGAATTATGACTTAACGGATGACAATTAGATATTCGGCGTAGGTCGATGATATTATGAAAGACATTAACTGAAAGGTTGACGTGTCATATATACATAGTAGATACAATTATATTCCTGTCTCTTTGCCTGTAAATTTCCTTCAACGCAATAGCAATTCGACATTAGAGCGCGAGAACACATAGTATTTGCATTTGACAGCAAACTGAAGTACGACTATGAGATGTGTTCGTGATTCATCTAGGCTTGACTAAGAGGATTATCATGAAAATGTTTCAATTGCTGCTTTGACCAACATTCCGAGGTTGCCAAAATCACCTTCATATATATGAGGAATTAGAATCACAATTCCTTCAAGATCCCTAATTGAAATTGTTACTTTTCAAATTTCAGTTAAAAGATTTCCGACATCAAGCTCATATTATATTAGAAAATGATCAATTGTAAGACAATTTTCAATTTAACGAGTTTTTCCATATCAATCGTTTAATAATTATTGTAACATTTTTAGTTTTCTTTGTTATACTTAAAATCTTTTTCCTTCATTATAATATAGGTACTTTCTAGTTAATATGCAATTTTTTATTTTATTTTATTTCTAAAGCCTAAGTGGACAATAGTTACTTTTGTTCTCTAAATTATTTCATTTAGTTAGCGTAAACTGTTTTTGCTGCGCGTCGACGCACGCTTGTTCAAGAATTACTACTTATAGTATATTCATCAATACTACCACACATAATACATATGTACATATTTACTTACACCTGGTAGGCTCGCATAAACGACCATACGCGCACGTTATGCGTCGCAGGTACATCACAGTAAAAATAATATCACGTATCTGTGATTCTAGGATGAACATTAATTTAATCGAAAGTAATTCAAGACTTATGTTATTATTGAAATAACTAGTGTTGGAAAACTTGAAATCAAATACTTTCAAATAAATAATTTAAATACTGTAATTAAGATTAGTATTATAAATATCACGTTTAAATTATATCAATTTTAAAAATGACTGGACTTCTCTTTTAATTTTTATTAGTACATCTAAAAATAATATTATTGAATACCGTGGATGATGACAAGTATGGTTGATTGATGCTTCATCCTTGTTTAATTTGAATGTAACAAATTTGCGTTAAAGTAAATTGACATTATTCGCGATTTATATGAATTCCCTTCTCAGAAGTGTAACTCGTTTAGAGTTTAATCGCAACAGATTTGAAGTTGAATTAGTTATAACATGCCTCTTACCGAGTTAGTTATATTAATAATATTTATATGGTAAGATAAAATTATGCAACACACTTAAGTTTCAATATTTTAATATTCAATCTTGAATTTTGCTGAAAATAATCAAACTTTTATTCTACGAGATACCATTAGTCTTTAATATAATAACTGAAACAGTAAAAAAAGAAATGTTGTGCCCCTCACGTATATAAAAAGAGAAAATATCAAGAATGACAAAATGATTTGAATAATCCTATATAGCTAGTGATGTATACTGAAAACATTGATTTCAAGTATTAGTAATTTCTACAGTTTTATATTTAATCATGTAGTGGATTACGCGTTAGATTTTATTATATAAAAGAAGCCCAAATATAGTGTAGAATGGACCTTAACTGATATAAAATTTAAACTGCTAAGAGTCATAGCTGCAGGCAATGCAAGAAGATCTCACGGAAATCAGGGAACTGGAAATATTCAGGAAGGGGACGAATCTGATGCGTTACCAGGAAACTTCTAGGAATAGAATCACGTGCGGACGAACCTGATGCCTTATCAGGGAGCCGCAGGAGGATGAAACTTTGTGAACCAACTCGATGCGAAATTGGGGTATCACCAGGATGAAAATTTGCAGACGAATTCGACGTATAGTTGACGAGCTGTTAGGAAGTTGGAAAATACGTAGATGAATCCAACGCAAGTTGAGGAACTGCTTTGAGATTGTGAAACATACGGGCAATCCTGGCGCAAAAATCAGGAAATCGTTGAAAGCGGACAAACCTGTTTAAATAGCAAGTTGCCTTAGGAGATTTAGATTTTTATAAACGGGCTCGATGTAAAATCGGAAGATGACATGGAATGTTTATTTCTTCCAACGAATAAGTCATAACATCTGAGAACGTTCATTTGTGATTAGAAGGAAGCCTATCTTATCGATATGAATATTACATATTTCGTATACTACAGTATAAAGTGATATTCCAGGACAACACACATATATTAGGTTGTCTCAAAAGTTTCTTTCATTTTATAGAAATAATAAATGCACAATATTTTTTGTTTTATATTATTTTACTGAATTATGTATGAACTATCTTGTTCTATTGGAACATTGTGCACCTATTATTTTCTTACAAAATGAGAGAAATTTTCGGGAGAACCTAATATATATTACTTTAATTACCTGTAACTGCTGTTAAAATATTCATTGCTTGATGAAAGCTGGGTTCATGCAAAAGGACTTAGAAAAGTGATCTACAAAATTTTATGAGTTAAGAAGAGTGTCATTGTAGGTAGAAAATAATATCTAATAATAAGCAATAATAACATATTCCTTTGTGCATTATAGTAAGAATTGTAATAATGGTAATAAAAAATGTACTGCAAATTTAAGTCCAAAATGTACAAATCAAATTATTTAAAAAAGGATCATTAATGATTGTTATGAATTAACAATGCACGATACTAAAATAATATTACTGAAAACTATATATGAATTTGCTGACAGACAAAATTGATCGGTATATAGCAAATTTAATTATTGAGGAAATACGTGAATATGAAATCTCAGTACATTATTTGCTTCCGAGCAACGAAATAAATAAAAAGATTATGCAAGTATTGCTTATTTTGTGAATATGAATATACGTACACAGTGCTGAATAAAGAGTATTACATATCATTAATGAAAGATGCAACTGAGTATCGCGCACGCATGAAAGTATAGTGCTCAGGAGTAGAATATATTTTGTCTGAATTCATTTAACTTACACAATACACTTATTAAAGAAGATTGCAAAGGAAGTTTGTCTCCTTCTTCAGTTAGTGAATAATTTGATATCTTCTATTAAAAAAATATTTGTGAAAGCGCCATTTTACGTTGGTACATTCCATTTCCATCTAACCCGATTCTAACCAAGACGTGGCTTGAAGCTACGATATTTTATGCCATGAACTCAGAAGATATAAAGGAAGTAATTGAATCCTTAAATGCGAATGATTCAGCCGCAATTAAATTAACATGGGACGTGCTTCAAAAGGAACAGCCGGTCTAAAATTTAGTATTCATAAAGATCTGTTTTGAAACTTTATCACTTAATATGACAAAATTAGAGGCAAATGGGAAGTTAATAATCATTTCAACACAATTATTAATTGACATCGAAAAGGTCTACACAATGTATCGAGAAATGATTGAACATTGCTATTGGAATAAATTTAAATATGGCTCAAGTATATAAAGCAACGTCGAATGTATATTTTCCGCTTGCAAATTAACCTTAACCGATAAACGTTATAATAAACTACAGCTAGCGTAAAGAACATGTCTATGGTATATCGCGATTTGAATTATAATCATAATGATGTTTGTTTCTTTTATTTTCAATGGACTGCCCAAATATTTGCCATCACGAATCTCTCCAAAGTTAAAACAGCAGATTTTAAAGTATATAAGAACGTCACTCAATCATACAATGTAGCCACAAAACTTTAGTACGTTAAATACTTTTTTCTAAAATTGTACATCTTAGCAAGCCCCTGCCTAAATGATTTTATGCGGATTCTGTTGGGGCTAAGGAATGTAGCCAGATTTACACGGTGCAGCTTTAATATAATGTCTCGACAGTTACACATTTATCACACTTTAATGGAATAAACATCTTGATTGATCGATACAAAAGATAAGCGTACGGTAGACAGACATGATCAGACGATACTAAGCCCGATATGTTGCGAAGATCGCAACAGCTTAAATCCACGTGACAATCGGTCATTATCTAGGACAGTAACACTGTTGGTATTACTTGAGGCAATTATAAACAGAACGGGAGAATTGATATCCCAACAGACTCTGGCATTCTAAATAAGATTTAGATGGACAAGATCACATGCGTTCTTAGAATAGCCTCATAATTTTTTTGGAGTAGATGAAGGAAAGTTTGAGATAGAGAAAAGAAGCATTTAAAGGAGTAGAATATACATATCTTATACAAGATATGCACCCGAAATAGGTGTTACATAATGATCAAATTCAATAGCCACGTAACATTAATTTTTTGTGCATTAATGTAATTTAATAAATGCTGTCGTAAATATCAACCATGCGTGATGTTTTTTATTAAAACCAATTTCAAATTAAAAATTGTTAATTAAAATGATAACTCCCAAAAAGGGAAGATCCATTTTTTAAACAAATCGAGCAACCGACTAAAATTTGTTTAAATTTTAAATGAATTTTAGGATGCGTGCAAATTTGATAAACATGGCGTACATATACGTTTGTACGAATTAAATTCCAATTGATAATACTCCGCACCAACTTGAATTTGTGAAATTGCCGATAGCTGAATCAGACTGATGGGTTCTCATTTTGCATGCACGCTTCTACTATACAACGTGCGACGTTGGCCCACAAATGGGTTTGTAGCACGCTAGGAATAACTGCCAACTAAATAATTTCGTTGTCATCCATATAATAGTAGTATCGTGCACCTCATATAGCCATTATAAAATATTGCTTAGTAGGCACACAGTTTAGGCTCCATTGAGCTTGATTTTCTTCTTTCCTGAGTTGTAATTTACCCGACACGCAAAATTATACATACAATTATGAAATTCCAAAATTTCCGCCAGGCCTGGATATTATCGGGCCTGGAAGATATAAGTTACATTAATCTCATAAAACCAATCATCCAAATGTACGAATTATCAAACTGATAGTATTACCTTAAATTATTTTAAACTAATTACATTTAATTTCTAATCACCTAAAATGGAATAAGCTTAGTTGTATAAAATAATAATAATAAGATCTAAATATGGACTGCACAGGAAAAAAGGTTAAATTTTCGGCAATTTATTACATAATTATTATTTAATTTTTACTGATGGGAATAAATAATGTTTAAGTCATACGAGAACATCCTTGTACAAGATTTAAGTAGCTAGACCTAGTAAACCTAGTAGACTAAATTTGAAACATATCCTAAATGTGCGAAAGAAAAGATAGGAAAAGTAAATATCAGAAACCCTGTCGATTTATCTTCAGTAAAATGGAAATGCTCGGAGAGTAAATGCTAGTTGTAAATCAGTCTGTATTTTCTTCAGTCATGTGCAAAGAAAGTGTGTATGTGATGTATGCACGACTTGCATTTAACTCGTTTCTGCTTATGTTGTTCGCACAACAGTAAATAGTATATTTTGAATAAAACATTGATAAACTTAACTGATGAAATATTGATAGACTAAATTAATTTTTTACCTTTAGCACAATTTATCATTATTAAAACTTATTTTATTTTTCAAAATGCACATAAATATATAATAAAATATATTTCTAGTGAAAATTAAATACTAAATTTAATGTGGAAATACATAGCTTCAGTTTATCTCCAAGTAACAACAAACAAATTTTAAATATATAAATAAATATAAAATATGATAATAAATTCATAAATTCCATATGAAAACTATAAATTTAGAAAACCAATTTGTATATTACGCTAAATAAAATATCACACGACATAGTTCACGTAGTTACTTGTGAAATTATCAAACTTAGTTCGTGTCATTTAATCTTTATAAAAAGCAGTTCCAAACTACGTCCAAATGAACTACAGCTAATTCAGAGTATTAACGTTAATTTAATTTTTAGTTATTCAACTTTCACTGAAAATGGCTATTCGAAGGAATTGGGAATTTTATCAGTCATATCCTGCTTTTCTATTTAAGATTAATTTATGTGAATACCTTCTTTTATAATTAATCGGTTAGTGATGATATTGCTTGTATTTTAAGATATAAGAATTGATATATAAGAGTTAATATCACCGCATTTATTTTCTCGTGTTCTTTATGAAATAAATGAAACAGATGAAACATTTCCATTGATATAAAAAGTGTATAAAAATATGTGCATAAATATAAAACTGTCACGAATCAAAAAAAAAAGAAGAAAATATACGCAGAATAAGAAAAGTATTCGTCTTTGTACAACTTTATAAATCGTTTTACTTCTTTGAATTATAGAATTTTACTTACACAAATCATAATATTTACTTAACTCATAAGATTCATCTGCAATCCTTAGCGAATTAATGAATCAAATAGGATAAATTTATGTATATATACGTTAATAATATTGATATCTATAATACTAATATCATTATCCCATTTACAATCACGTTTCACAATTTATTTAAAAATTATGACAAAAGCATAATAAAAATTATACAAAATTATAGAAAATTATTTTATGCGTGGATTTGTTATAATAAATATATAATATACATATATTATTCTATTATTTCATTATAGTTCCATCTCAAATTTAGTTAAAATCATAATACTGCTGAATTGTGCGTTTTGCGAGCGTATTAATCGTTATAAAATAATAAATACAGTTTGAATCGATAGATAATAATAGAAATGTCTTTGTTTTGTCCGTGCCGATTACTGCGTGAATTTCAAAGGCAGTTTGTTAATGAAATATTTGTACTATACAAAGTTATAAATACAAAACTACTACTCCATTGTTTCCAATACTATAAATTTTAGAATATTGAGGCTAAACTATTTTCTAAACTAATCGTTTTCAGATATAAAAATCGCAGAGATGTTTCACACAGAATAAAATAGAGTATCAATTGGTATATATAAAATATATACTTCGACTTAAAAACTTGTCGATAACCTCGAGAAGAATGATCTTTCAGAAAAAACATCATGATCATACTATTAGCCTTTCTAAATCAGTAACTTTGTCTTTACACAATTTCTTCTATTGATAAAAGTAACTAATATTTAAGAATCCGAGATAAATAAGACACTTGTATGCATATTGTATTCACCAGGTTGTAAGTTTATAGTGAGAAGATTACTAGTCTAGTTTCTTTATATTTTGAGCCTTATCTGTTTTGAAACAAGGTTATACAAACATTAAAGTTTGTTAGAAATGATAATTACTTTATTATCTACATAATCTTTGTTCGTCTAATGCATTTTCAGTGCATCGTGAATACTCGATGTAAAGTGAGCTTCCAATAATTTTAGGAATTAATCGTCAATGAAATTCTCACGAAGACGCTATATGTATATACATGCAAAGTGGCATCAATCTTCCGAGAAAATGTTTTGAAATGTCGAGTAAATTTTACATGAAACAGGACAATCGTAGTCGTTTTGTTAGAAATGATGAGGTACTACGGTAACAGGATTTTCATGTGAATTCATCGATATATTATACATATGATTCGACTGATCATGAATGTATTTGGATATTTACCAGAAAAAATTTTGTAAATATGAGTATTATATTGTGTACGTTATACGAAATTTTTCTAAATTTTATTAATATCGTAATGACATAAATACGACTATCATGATTATATTGATCTTGTAAATCAATCTGAAAATATATACAAAATGGTCGGCTGTAAATATATATTTAGTAAACAATTAATATGCATCGTGAACAACAATATCAGACATGTAACAAGCGTTAAAGATAATACCACTTAATGTCGGAGCTTATTAGTATAATGGATAATTGCATCTTTCTACACTTTACTTATGCCTGTGAAATATATGTATATTTGTACTAAATAACTTGTTTCAAACATTCCACTATAATTATGATCATCAGATCTCGTTATAATATATATGACTGAAATTTCAAAATATTTCATATAACACGCATAATGTATTCATAATACATTTCTACAAGTGTTCGAGTACTTTCATAACCAACTATACGTTATGTACGTCGCGCTGCGGTAAACATGGAATATCTATTGAAAGTATACACAAAATATTATATCTATAAAGCTAACAAACGTTGATTACTCGTGTTAAAAATACCGTTGTTTATATACTATGATTCATCAGACCACATAATCCTATTTAAAATATTTGAATCTTGCTGCTACAGAGTAATGGATCAGGTAATAAATTTTGAGCGTTATTCTACCTTTGGTGCACATAGATGTTCAAAAAAAGTAAATTTAAATAGTGATATATCTACATATGTGTAATATATTTCTATTGAATATATTATGTTTGTATGTTTTATTTTTAGAATCTAATTCCTTTCAAATTTATCATAAAATTAGATAGCTAAAAATTTATCGCGCTATTGTGTATTAGTAAAAAGTCGAATGTAACTAACAAAAAAGATAGGCAATGTACATGTGTCGAACAAAATTGGTTTTAAGTATACTAATAATTTAATGATGCAATTGGCTAGTTTGAATAAAATATAACATCAATTTCTTAATTTTAATAAAAATGTACAATATCACAAATGAATATGTATACAACCAGATTTGTAAAATATTGGTAGCAGAAGTCTCTTTCATAAAAGTGCAATTCCTGGTTTAACGTCTATGAATTGCCTGTGGTTTACTGTAAAAAAGAATGGTGGATATCTTTTATTTTTCTGGCAATATTATTGTCGACCTAAAAGATGCACTGATCCTAAGCTTATTTCTATTTGCCTTTGGTACATTCAGCAATGGAATTCATAATTCGTCTTAAATATAGAACAAGTACGAGCATAACTGATGCGCCGAATACTTTTCTCTTTCATATGATACTTATAGCGTACGAATATTTTTATTACGCTGAAAAATAAAAACAAAACTGATGAGAAACTTACACGTTATTATTCCACCACTAACATAATTAATGTTATTTATTTCTGATTTAGCCTTGATGGGAACATAACCATGTTTGCAATAATATTTATCAAATTTAATATATAAATTTAAGTTACCATTACACATATTAATTAATCACTAATTTGAAATTAGAAAACATTCGATAATATGCAAAATTCCAAATTCTTGCAATACCTTAAAAGTGAACAAACTAGAATGCAAACTTTTCGATAAATTTAAAATCCAGTAGATGGTCACTTGAATTATGTATTTAGATTATCAGATAAATGTAAAAGCAGAAATAAAGATAAAAACTTATTGCTGACTCGTCGTTTATGTTCCGGCAATTAAATATTGTAAATGAATAATTGTTTAATTGACTTACACGTTTCCAATCGAATCGAGTCGATATTAAATCGAGATTCAGCATAAAACTGAGGTTTCAAACAATCCAGAGAAGTACTCTAAGTGTATGAAATTCTCCGAAGCCCATTGTTAGCAGTAAACCGGTGAGCAACTTTGAACAACGATAACTGCTTTCAAACTTGTTAAATGGTTAAAACAATTCAGTTTTAACGAATGAAAAAGTAGCGTAGCCCATTGTTTCGTGCAACAGCATCAGATAATCATTATTGTATAAAAGTTAGGTGACCTAATCATCTAGCGCAGACGACCGCAAACTGTAATGTCGTCATTAACGTTGATTACAGCAGCCCGAAATATTATTATAAAGGTTCAAATTAAAAAGTGATTAGTTTCGAAGAAACTTATAAAATTAAGTTTCCATTACATTATAGCGCAATCAATATATTTGAACAAGGATATAACAAATATAACAGAATATCTTACGGCCAAGTATTTAAAAATGTTAATTTTAGCTGAGATAATTATTGAAATAATTTATATAGCATATTATTTCTTAAATTTATCACAGTTAATTTTGAAATTATTTTTTACAGTCGAAATAAAGCACACTATATTGCATAAAATATCATAATTTCATATAAGTAATATAAATAATATATATAATATAAATAACATTGAATTGATATTGTAGATACCTATTCCGAAACTAAATAATGATATCATACATTTATTTATACATTTATACATCTTATAGGTAGTGCTAAAGGTCAAAGTAAAACGTTAGATTCTGATTTATGACTGAAGAAAAATTCTAAATTGTAGAATAATATTGACAATATGAAATACAGATATATTAATTGTTATTTTTTGTCAACATTCAAATTTTTCCAAAATCAATGCATCATTTCTGGTAAAGAACTTATGAATCAAACTGAATTTGAATTCGAATTCAGAAATGATATTTTTGTTTGAATGTAAATAAAACAAATATTTATACGAACTGATAGAAGTGAAAATAAATAATGACAGAAAGAACAGAATACAATCATAGTAGAAACAAGTAACGCATCTTGCGAGTAGCCATATCCAGCAGGAACGCGGATATTAATGTAATCGAGCTAATGCTATACACAACAATTTCTAAACGCCGTGTATGTACGTGATTCTACACGAAGTCTGTGAAAATGGACGTGATTGTATTCACCGATAACAGTGTGAAACTGTGTTTCTACTTGCTACAGCATACGTATGGTATCACAAGTTAGATACACGAAATAACTTTGGACAGTAATGATGGCAGCCACAGGATTGAAACTGAATACAGATATCTTGCAAGCATCATTAATGAGAATTTAATGCTGCGTCCTGGTGAATCTAATCCCGATCAATTGTTCACGTTACATAGAAATTTAAGCACATAAAACACGTTTTAAAATCACATACGACAACGTATTTATAATGACAATTGTTAACGAATATTTATTCGAAACAGATTAATTATAACCGCCATTACTATTTACACGTTAACTTCTGTAAACTTAAATAACCGCAGATTATTGAAATGCAACAACGTTTATGAACATTTAATTATAGGCACATAGACCTTAACATTTCCTACTTTGTTTGGTAGTCGTTTCAATTTATCGAATGGTAATGGTAGTAATTGAAATCGAATTTAAGATTTATATCTTCGTTTACTCTGGAAGTTACTTAATATATGATTGTGCGCAATTTGAAATACCATATCATGTTTAGCCAGGCACGTAGTTCTTCCACTGACGACATATTAATTTTCTCATACCACAGAAATTCACTATAGGCCAATGAAAGATTTGTAATTTTATGAAAGTTACATATAAATGTAAAAGATATATTTCTATATCACATTTCAAGTGCTATATTAGTGACCCTTGGAAAGAATAAGGTAAAAATGGTCATCCATTTAATTAATCAAGTTCACATATAAATAATGAATTTGAAAAAAAGAGCCTTTCAAATATTTTACAATTTTATTATATCACAATTGTGAAATTCTTATTACAAAGTAGACAAGCAATTTTCAATGACACGGCCGTAGATACGCAAAGTATACCGAACACATGATGTGGTCTGTAAATCGACTACATGTGCTGTTTCTTACTCTTCAAGCATCTGACTAACTTTTATTATGTTTGTCATTTATAATTACAAGTTTGATAAAACAGCACGCTTATTGGAAATACTTTGCAACACTTGCTTTAGGGATTGAAGTCAACTGCAATCTGCCTGTAATATATCAAGAAACGATATAAAACGAATAGTACAGTGGACGAATTATGAATTGTAGAGATACGAAGCGTACAAATCACCCTTTTAATAGATGTCACCAAATTTCACAGAGAAACATGTACATTCGTTTTAACATTGTTTCGACACATTCACTGCGCAATGTAATTCCGTTTCAAGAAACACCGTCACATTGACACGTAAAATGCCAAATCTGAACTTTCGTCGTAAAATTCCAGGACAGAAGTCCCCCTGAAACGTCATCGGTGGTGGCGACAGGCAACGGAACCCGTTAGATTTTCGCACACAGCTAATACACGTGTACGAGTTGCGAGACGTCAACAGAACGAACAGAAGCGTGTACACAAACTTTGCTTAAATGCTGTTTCGATGTTTGCCGCCACCAAGAGCCGAGCGTCGAACGTGCTCCACGAGTTTAGCCATAGATTAGTAAGTACGCACTCACCGGAACCGGTGGAGTTATCCGTCCAAACACTTGCTGCAAATGTCGAAACCAGGAAAATCGTGGTGAAGAACCGCGAACGGTTCCCAATGGTCTCTAAAACACGCTTCACACGTTCACTGAACATCACGGTACCAAATGGAGGAGAGGGTACGCGGCCGGCATCCCGACTGAGGGATCGCGCTTTGCGAACCCCAAGAGCATGTTTCTCTTTCCCCTCTCCCTTCTACTTGCTTTCGCACCCTATATTCTCCCTACCACAATTCCTTTCCCGCCACGCGCAGACGCTTCAACGTTCTAGGCTTCCTAACTCTTGTGCTTACCCATTTTCCCACTCTATCTCCCTCTTAATCCCACTCACTTATCTCTTATCAATAGGTGACGATTAATTATCGCTATAACTCCCTGAGTTGGTGCCAACGTTCTGCTTACTTGTGAAAAGATAGAATCACCTGTAGAATGTTCTTTGGACTGCCTTGTCCCTGTAGTTAGCACTATTGGACTTTAGTTTTCGAAATATGTATCAAACAATGACAAATATCAGAAGATTAGTATCTAATATAACACATCTATCAACAATAACAAAACTACGTTAGAGGCTCCTGGAAAAATCGAGTTTGAAAACTTGTCAAGTACGTAATCTAAATTTAACCAATTTCCAACTGAACAAGAGTAGACAATCGACTGGAGGTGATTCCACATGCGAAAATAAGTCGAAAATATTGAAAAAAATATTTTCATTTAAGATTCCATTTTGAAGGAAATAGGCTTTGAACATGTCTAGCCAAGGAATAGCCCAATATACATGCATTCGATACATTTTCAAATACAATTTTTTCGGAAACGAAACTTTCCGTGAAAAAATTATATTTTAAACGACGTTTCTAGGCAAACGTTTCATATTTACGCGTCAATACTACTGTATGGAATCATTCATACCACATTTATAATATATGTATTTAGATGAGATCTAACAAATTATAGCTCTACGAATATTTATTACTTATTCTATGCCCGTTTCTGCTATTTCATAAACTAGAGTACATTTTTACATTAGATACATATTTGCAATTTATAATAAAACATATTTACATATTTACAACACGAATATTTATCTTCTGTTCGTTTAATGTTTTTTTCAGAAACTGCAGAAGAGAGATACGTGTATATAGCATATTTATTTCAAAAATATTGGCTAATAAATGTAATAGTACAATGTTTTAACTGTAATCAATCATTCTATGAATACTCTCTGCACCTATTTCATATAGGAAAAATATATAGCCTAGAATATATTACACTTAATTATACAGCAGACATTGATAATATGCTGGCTTCGTATCTTTAATACTTGTTGGAACTTCTTGGTAGATAATATCTTTTAATATCTATACATGTATCACAGAAAATAAAATATAGAAGAAGATAAAAAATGCGAGTGGAGTAATGTTACAAAGTGATCTTGCAGTCAACTCTATTGTTCGATCGAAAGCGTGGATTTGAGTAAAATCGATTTAATTGGCGTCCTGATATTAATGACATAATAGATAGAAAGTACATCATACTATTGTTGAGTTATTTGTCGCATATTGACAAAAAACTACTCTTTTCAAGTTAAGTTAATGCTTTAATGAAATCAATATTTTGTAAATATTCAGGTTTAAGTCGCAAATTCATAAACTCGTCATTAAATTTCTTTTTGTATCGGTTACAAAACTATATAGAAACAACGCTCGGTTACAAAAAAAGATCAAAATGACCTCGAAATATTAAAAAAAGACTTACAAAAAAGTCAATTTAAAATTAATTTCAAATCAATGTAGAAAAGTCAAATATATATAATTTCTTGGAATTCTTCCTTTTTTGTTGTTGTAACAATACTCAAACTATTATTGCAAATAATTAATTAACATCTATATTAATTTAATAGTTTAAAAATTGGAATTTACGTCAATTGTAAATGTACTCTCATTTACGATTCTTCAAAAAATATTAAATAATATTAAACAATAGATTAAAAAGTGTAATTGTGTAATGTGCAGCATAACTTCACATTACATGTTGGAGTCAAAATATATAAAAATATAATTGGTTTTTTAATTTTATCAAAAGTTAATTAATTTATTTCATCTGTAATTTAGCTATTTTATTTATTTTATGATTAGCTATTTCTCTCTCTCTTTCTCCCTCACCCTCACTATCTATCTATCTTTCTATTAATCTCATTCAAAGCATCTCTCAACACCTTCAATTCGAAGCAGTAGGTAAATAAGTTGTGAGAGCATTTCGTGATCACTATTGTATTCCTCATTATCATATAAATTGTCTTAAAGAAGCTCACATTTTAGGTACATTTTCATAAATATTTACCGCAGCTATAAACATAATTATGCATTTATATACTGATTAATATTTAGTATAACAATATAAAATGTAATTTATAGAAATGAAGACTCAGGTAAACCTAAATAATATATATATATAATTTTATATATTATACAAAAAATATCTTAAATTAAACGTAAATAATATGTGCTTTGGTTAAATGATTAAAATATTTTAATGCACGGGATATTCATCAATTGACGAGGAATGTCGATTATTCAATCAACGGAGACCACAGTACACTTAATGACTAAGATTAGGGATCATCGAAGCTGCTTCTATTGTGATTACGATGGACCGTTAAGCGATATTAATCATCTACCTGAACTGAATAGACCTATAAACGTGAAACGATGGGGATTATATATTGAACACTTGCGTTAAATAATCGTAAATCTCCTGTATCGTATAAAGTTACAAAATATTGTGCATATAAATTCAATTTCAATAAATTCGCTAATATATGTTTCCATATACAATTTATGCTAACAGTTCTTTCAAATTTTATATTTTGTTTAATATATTTTCCTACACAAAATTAAATTAATGTTATGAAAACATGATTATAATTAAGTATAAGTCTTGGATAACTATTGGTATCATGTAAAATAAAAAATTTGAAAATTAAATATTGAAAATATTTTGTCTAATAAATATCACTAAAGCTGTTACAATAACGATAGTCCGGCAAAATTTTTTTTAATTGAATTTTAAAACGCATATTTTTAAATTCTATATAGTTCATATGAAAATAGATCAGGTAGTATGGAAAAGGTTTTTATGGAAAAATTACCATGTAATAATTGTTTTCCGTTGAAGTATTCTATGGAAAAATAGTTATCACAAGTAAAAATAATAAACAATAAATAAGCGTAACGAACGCATGAGCGTGAAATCAACACGTATAAAAGACATAATTTAGATAAACAATATGAAGAATTATTTTTTAAATTATAGTTATTATTTTATCGTAGGACTTTTATACTAAATGCAAAATTGTAAATTTCTAATAAATAACTACAATGGTTTTTCTTCGAAGTACAATTAGGAAAAGAAGTTGAAGCAAAAATGTATAACATTGTGCAAAATAGTTGTAGTCTGTACAAAAAAAATTGTTAGCCCGACGTATAGAATTTACCTAGGAATAACATGTAACTATCCTCGTTGTCGATGTTTCCACTCCTACACGTTGCAAGATGTCTGGGAGTGAATAATGATTCTGTAGAGGTGTGGATTACAAAATCGTGGCATATGGAAGAACGGTATGTGGAGAATAAGTTCTTGCAGATGCTCATGCTAGAAGGCGTGTCTGAGAGACTCGAAGGCGCCAGAAGACACACTGCCATTGTAGCTTCCAACTTCTGACGATGCTGGTCTTCCTTTCTTCTTCTCTTTCGTTTCCTTTTCTCTTTACCCCCTGCTAGTAACCCTACCTAGAGCTCGGCCTCGGCTTTTCTCTCCTCTCTTGCTAACGTTTGCGCACTCCTTGCTGCACAACTATCGCCTGCCAGTATCACGCTAGTCCTTGAATTCTGGAGTACGAGTGAAAATTCTTCTCCCGCCCTTTTTTCCTTTTGACCATATTGAAGTCAATCGACCATACTCAACGACAACTCGCCCCCAAAATAGTTTGCATTTTATCATTGAACCTTCCAATTGCTCTTTCTGTTTTCTTGTATCTACAAAACTTACCAGGGCGCAGGGTGTAGAGCATACACCTGTTCCAAGGCTTAAAATATTCCTGCCTTGTAACATAAACATCAATTTGACGATCAAAATAGTTTAAACAGAAAGCTTTTATGAATGTATTATGCCTGCTATACAAAACTTCTTGAAATTTCATTAGCGTTGAAGTGGGGTACGATAATTATTATTGAAGTATTGACATTATAATTTAATATATTTTTTAGAAATCATAAAAATATTTAAGTAGTTAATTGTTACATAAATAAGTACCATAAGTCTAAAGTACTATTCCTGCTAAAAGATGTCTTAATTAGACTATTATAGCAAAAATAATTGAGATGGTGCTAAATAGTCCATTTTATAGAATAAATCTTCATATCGGATGCCATTACCGAGAAAATCGAGTTTAGATTTTCGTTAAGTACGTGTACACGTAACCAACCATAATCTGCTTAGTTCATCCAATTTGGCTAACCATTGGTATTTCTGTTTGCGTTTATAAACTATGTTTACAACCGTGATAATTATGTTTATAACTCAGAAGTCAGTATAATTTTAAATTATTCGATAAAAAAATTCTGATAATTTACAAAATTCCGAACTGTTGCTCTTGATGTCACTAACAGACCCTCGGTAAATTAAATTAAATAGCTCAATAAATTAAAAAGCGTGAACTGGTCACTACGTTATCTTTTAATCTTTGACGATTTGGGTTATTTATAGCAACTATTTCTTTCATGTGATCCTACAGATAAAAAGATCATGTTAAATTTCTATAATTCGTCGAAAGAGCAGATCTGTCTGTGACATCAAGAGAATTTTCAGTATTTTCAGCATTTTCCACCTTGATTATTAAAATTGTAAACTCTTGTTGGATTATTACTAATTGTATCAAATATTGACTGACATTGTTTGTAAATACAACAGTACTAACTAGTTAAACGAATTCATACACCTATTTAATGAATATTCGGTTTATCTTGAAAGCGGAGCATAATATGGCAAAATTATTCCATATACTTTCAACTTCCTTTTACATAAAATATTACTTTCTTTCCGATTATATGATGATTTCGGAAGTATCGTACATATTCTTTTATGTATTATTTTTATGACTCATATTATCTTATATACTCATTCAAAATGCTTATTCTATAATTAATTAAGCACATGATATGTAAATACATACGTACAAGTGTATATAATCTCATGTTTGCAATCGTTTTATACATATATGCAGTTATTTGTAAGAGATAATTCCTGAATCTTATGCCATCCCAGTTGAACAAAGGTTTATAATGTGATTTCCATTCTAACCAAAACACTTTGGAAGAGCATGAGCACGCATCTTCGTGTTAGTAAACAAGGATGCAGAGGACATGACGCTTGGTTACTTCGAAAGCAACAACCGATGCTCTCTACCGAGGATGCAACGACAGATACGATGCCGATGTATTTAGGAACGCAGCACAAGGCAGGCACGCTCCCTTCTGTCTACCTGTATACTGTATAGCCACAAAGTTACATCTCGCAAATTGCGTTTGTCAACAACGGCTAATTGCCACTAGAAATGTTACTTAACTATGAAGAGACTCATAATTAGGACGATGGAACCTCAGAGGATTCAATTATTTGCCTAGTATAAACGTAAGGAAATTGGAATCGTCATTGATCCCAAAAATCATGGATCTAAAGACACCTGATAATTAGCCGTTTATAAATTATTTCTTCGTACATTGGTGCTATAATCTCATTTCCTTGCACTACTACACATTTATGAAAATAGCAAGTATCTTGATATTTTACTATTATTCGAGCAATAATTTACGAATTATGGACAATAATGGACGCAAGTATTAAAATTACTAAAATGTATTGTAAATTAGTATTAAATATTATAAAACTGTTGGTGTTGTTACAAACGTCCATATTCATTAACGAGTTCAGTACGGTGTAAAATGTTAGCAAAAAAAAAGGTTGTGATAAAACATTACTTTCCTGCAGTGTGATGTCAGAGTTCCATTGGCGCTTGTATTGACATCATTCACAATATGAATACATTTTGCAATTATGTAAAAGACAAATAACGTAATATTAACGAGAGAAAATATTCCATGTAACGAAGTATCTAACTTCATAATTTCAAATTATCATAAAATTACATACCATGTTACGAGCCGGAGTTTCGAGCAGGTCGATGAGGAATACGGTTGCAACGTACATATCAATGATTTGCAGTGTGTCAGCAGATATGTGCATGAACCTAACGTGAGATCAGGGAGCCGCTAGAATTATTATTTACAAGGACGAATTTGATGCGAAACCAAGAAGCCTCTAGGATACAGACATGTGCGAACGAAGCTGGCGCTAGGTTAAAGCGCAGCAGAAGGTTGAAAGTTCGTGAACGAACCCGATGCGAACTTGTAGAGTCACTAGGAGAGATGGCGCAGACAAACTCGATACGAAATCGAGGAACTGCTCGGAAGTTGGAAAATAGCACAGGCCATTTCGATGCGAAGTCGGGAAGCTGTTAGGGGACTAGAGAAAATACAGACGAATCTGGTGTGAAATCAGGGAGCTAAATGATGCTAACGAAACTAATGCAAAATCCGGGAATCGCACGAAGGGTTTAGCTTTTTGGGTGTGGAGACGTGCAAACGAACCTGATGCGAAATCAGGGGATCATATCGCAGAAAATATTAGTATAGGCCTCGTAATATTGATTAATAAAAGTCGAAACGATTCGAGTGATAAAATCGTGTAGTGTGGAAATGTTCAGCTGGATTGTATGGATTGCTGGCTTGAATATTAGGGTTTAAGATAACTGGACTCCAATTTACACGAGAACACAAATATGTATATTGTAATAAAAAATTGGTACAAATGTACAATACAAGTGCATAAGTGTATGTAATACTACCTACGACTGGATGCTCGTTTTTAACACACTAGCAATGCGGAGACTAAAAGCAGTGTCGAAGTAATGCTGAATAGAATTTAGTTCAACTTGAGGATTCCGTAGGGTTAACGATTGATTCGAGAAGGAACTTTAGCCCGATCCCACTATAGTACTTTCTAACAAACGCAACGCGAAGTTATACAGGGACCTTCCGTGATGTTCTATCCGAGAAGCACGATTCCTCGGCTGCTTATATACCATGAAAGTACGAAATTTCATGGCAGGATAGATCCTCAATGTATCACTTATCATATTCGTTTGCATGTGGGAAAGTATTAATCCCCAAATTTCTGAGAAACGATTCTCCTCGGACGTTCTTACACTGCGGCGATCGACTTAATCACAACTTTAGATCAATCTACCGCTTTAGATGAGGAATGTTTAGGTTAAAAGACACTTCCATTTCTTGAGTGTTTTTTGAAAAAGTTTCGGGAGCTCGAATGGAGAAAGCTAGTTTTCAACTGTAACATTAGTATGAAAAAACCTTTCAAACAGGAGTTAAACATTGCCAAAGGAGACACGGCTTGATATTATTAATTTGTTTGCAGGTTAACTATACAGATTTTAAATAGAATCACATTTCTTTATACATTGGTCGATGCATCTCGTTATTCTATATAGGAAAGTATTAATTTACTATGCTATAAAATGCCAAAGAATCAGTTCAGGAGACGTTCATTACTTTTGTTGCTTGTTTTAAAACCACAGTTTATTTAAATATCTCCCAAACTAATTGTTTTTTGGTATGAGTATATACTTATAGGCAATAATACGGCGGATCGATTAACACGTAAAATAATCCTATTCTACGAAAAAAACATAGTTAACCTTCATATATCCTCTACGCGATTACCTATAAAAGAATTAATACATACTATCAATCGTGTTCTCTTCGATGCGTCTTTGAAAGATTTTTCATATAGTAAGTAGTTTTGGAATAATTTGAAATCATGATGTTAGGTACGTTATTCTATTTGAGATGCCCTGTCTTACGTGCTAGGGAGTAATTTCCTTCTTTTTTTTTTTTTTTTACTTAATATCATGTTGTTTCCTATCTGCCTAACTGCGAAATGTAAAGTCAGGAAACTATAGCATCATTTTTCAAAAGAACGGTTAAATTGCGACCTCCGGTTTCTTTGACTTTGATCTCTGTAATGAATCGAATACGGTGCAAGCAGAAGAAGGTCTTAAATATATAGAATCCCGTTGCGGTAGAAGCCGTGATATCGACCGATTATGAAATTTATTTATAGTTTATACATCCAAAGTCTCCTGTTGTTGACAAGCTTTTTCGTATCCCAAATCTCCAATCCATCAAATAGTTCTTGAATGTAGTACAGGCCGTTAACAGAGGTCCTACTTGTCAACAGTAAATGATCCTGTAACTTCCTATAGACATGGAAGCGGTAATCCCGATTCCGGAAACGTGCTTCCCTCATAGTATACGCGATCTAGCGGTTAAGTTGAGTGGGTGACATAACGAGGTTACCAAGGAATGCAAGGACAGGCTTTCAACGGAATAGTGCCTATACCGGGTGCTACCAGCCTCGTCCTTCTGCTACTCTACCTCTTCCTCCTTCTACATCACTGCCTCCATCCTACTCGACCCTTGCCCCTTCTATCCTTCTGTTCCCAGTAGCGCTTCTCCTGTTTTAGCTTCAACACCCTCTACAACCTCGTACAAACCTGCCTTTGTGGTACGATGACCTGACCTATAGTACTATCCAACCAAACTACAATCATCTTATTCCCTCAAAGTAGAGATAAACATATCTACGTTTTACGCATGCATACGACCTTCATGATGCTCCTCCATTCAACATTTTTTAATCCAGTAACGACCAACGATGGCGTTAATGCAACATTTCGTTTGTAAATTCTTTTTTTTTTTCAATTCATATTGAATTTTATTAAATTCGAATAACATGTGCAGATATATTATTCGAAGTTAAAGCTTACTTTAAATTACTCTTTATTTTCTTTAAATTAATATTTCTGCGGTATCGTTCATTTAATTTATTGTAAGAAAACGGGAAAAAGAGAATATACTACGAACAGGCTAATTTACATAGGGTTCGATGAAATATTTGATTGCGTTA
The DNA here is from genome assembly GCF_051014615.1 of Bombus vancouverensis nearcticus. Classification (NCBI taxonomy): domain Eukaryota; kingdom Metazoa; phylum Arthropoda; class Insecta; order Hymenoptera; family Apidae; genus Bombus; species Bombus vancouverensis. The sequence continues at coordinate 7,397,670 of NC_134913.1, read as the reverse complement.
TTAAAATATTGTTTATGTGTGTGAATTTGTATATGTACCGATATTATGTGACGTAATCATTATGGATATGTATAGTAATCAGATTGTATTTTGGTTCTCACCCATGTCAGAGTTAACAATATAATTCCTTAACAATAATATCCTTGACGTTTGCCTTTAATTACGGGCGCAATATTGTTAAAAGGACAAGTAATTAGTTCGACAGAGAATATTTTACGACGATAACATTTCTTGCACAATTAACAAAAATTCAAGCTGCCTCTTTTCAGTTATAGAATACAAATAATAAGAATGTAAATAATAAAATATAATAAAAATGATTGCAATTTATAATAAACATTAGAAAAAGAATATTCTACAATAAATTCATAATAAACTCTTGAAACTTATGTTACATCAACATCAACAGACATAAGATAAAAATAAAAACATTTTCACGTTGCATCATAATCAGATCTATGGAGATTAGAGCTTTAAATGTATAATAAATAATGTCTTTTTATATTTAAATAAATTACTTTTATGAAAATTCTACGAAATATATGCGACATTCCTGTAATTAGGATAGGAACGAAAGCAAGTGAGAATGCAACAAAATTTTGCTCCATATTTTAACGTCGCTTCGGTTTTAAAACAGATCACAAAGCGTTAAAGGGGAAAGATAGGGTAAAGAGGCCGTCGAGCTTTTGTACAAGAATAGTTCGTTTTAGAAATACGCCTGAATAGCTGTCAGTAGTGTTTCACAAATGGGGAATCATTTAAACGCTTATGAGCACTCGACGCCGATAGGAAAGTCAAATGCACTGTTCCCCCTTACATCCTCCTATCATTCTCTACTCCTTCAGTTTTCTTCGTTGACTGACGCTCCTTCCTCGACACAAAATGCTTTAGCAAATCGCTCTTTGAGGATGTCAAACTTTCTTATCTTTTTATGCAGAAAATGTGAATATATTTTAGTATTTACATTTATCATTCATATGGATGTGAAAATGTAGGTCTAGGTATTAGTAATCCATTTCGCATCTATGTTACTGTATTTCTAAGTTATAGATATGTAAAATAATAGTCTTTTTCATTTGAAAATTACATTTTATTTAGTCAGCCACTACCTAATATGATAAGTATTGCAATTTGTCAACCCCACTTCCTTGAAATTATAGAAATTATGACTAAAAAAACTACCTACAATTCGCTGTTCCTTTTTATTAAAATTAGTACGAAACGTTTTTTGTCTTTTATGTTTCTAGAAAAATTGAAAGAAATTATTAATTTGTTAGTATTACACCGAATAATACTGCATAAAACAAAAATTCTTAAACCGAGTAAAATGATACATATAATTTTACACAACTACCAATATTATAATATGGAAATAAAACACAGTTGAATGAAGAACGTAGTGCGCCTTGGACAAGTATTTCAGCGTGATCCATTTTATTTTGTTGATTATCTCATACAATAAAGTGTAGCTAGTGTTGTGCTGTCAATTGACGAGCCTTAAAACAATCGGATTCTTACAGCTGACGTTAATCAAATTAGTGTTTTTTAGAATTCTCATAAGACAATACTATTTTATTACTTGGTCAGTTTTATCACTTGACATCATGAATATAAAAATGCAGCACAACATATGCACAACTGCATAGGTAAATACATACATAAAACTAGTTTATGTTTAAGTTATGTTTAAAAACATTTCGTTTGCACTTTGTTAGCAAATTTATAGAATAATAGACGAAGAGAAAGCGATCATACTTGATTAACACGCTGCCAAGAATACAATTCATTATGATAATATGTTTACAAGTTTTTATAAAACTAATAACATGTATTTCATATGGAGCTATCAAAAACATCGCATTTTCCAAAATTTAAGTTGAATATTGTTTCCCTAACGATATTCTTCTCTCCCGCCCCCCTCTCCGCTTTTACGAATAGCTGGTGAGAAACAAACGGGTTGACCCTTCGAAAATATTTACGCGTGTAGCTGATCGCAAACACATAAAATAATATGACATATCCGAGAACACCACAAATGCGGCGCGGCGCATAGCTGCGTTCCGGCGCTGCAGTTTTGTTTATTTCATTTTGTTTGTCCGACGACACGGTACTTCCAATTTCCAGATTCAATATCATCGTTAATATTGATCTCCAACACGGACTAAAATGAAATAGCGATACTGAGCAGCGCCGTTATAATTGTAACGTATATTACACGAGATGCCTCTTCGTGCATGTACTTGACACGGACATGTTATGCGTACAAACAGGATTAACCTTTATAGGTAAACCTACAGATGATGCATGATGATTTCAGAAATAAAATTATCTGTAAGAGTTATATACGCAAATGATATGTGTAGGGGTTGTCTTATATACAACTATATATATAAACTATAAAATATCATTCTTTGCATGCTTAATATCAATTGAGAGTTCATAAATGATTACATTATAAGATAAATGTAATTAATATTATTATTAAATCGTGTAACTCTTCTGACATACAGTGTGGAACAAAATGATAAGATATTTTACATAATGGTATATTTCATGTAATTAAAAAAAATAAATGTTCACTCTAGGTAATCTATATGTTGCATGTGTATATGTATGTGTGTTAGAGCTTTTTTAAGAGCAATATGTGTTCTACAAATTCTGCAGACTTGTAACGGATTTTAATGAGCATTACAAAATTCTATACAATTCTAACGAGTTCTTAAACGATTTTTCAAGTTCCTTTCATTATGCAATGTATCCTTGGAAGAGGGACAGAGGCTTAGTGCTATGTGAGAGTGTACAGCAAGGTGGTGCTATTGAGACATCTGTGAATATTCTAGAGTACAGAAGGAACGAGTTTTGTCGCCGAAACCATTAGGTTGGCTATCGCATGACCATTTGGAAACTCCAAGAAAACAGAATCACGACTATTGAGTTCCGAAGAGAGCAATGTAAAAAGTTAAAGCTACTCGTGTAACATCTGAGTGTTGACACTCAGGTGCTTGAAATGCTAAAGTTCTATTTCTCAAAAATAGCAACTATTCTTGACATAGACAAGACCTAATGGAACCCTCTGAATTTCGCGTTGTTAAATTTGTTTCGCCTCAACCAATTTGTTCGCTCCCACGCACGCACTTTCTCAATTGATGGTTATTAGGAAATTTATTATTGTGGTTAGACAAAAAGGATACACTATGCAACTTTATCATTAAAATAAACTATCTGAGATTCTTAATTTAAATTAACTGTAAATTAATCTAAATTAGCTACTAATCTGTAGTTTATTTTACATTATCACGATGCTGATTCGCGATGTCATTCATCGTGTGGATAAACAAGATCTACCGTCCTAGATACGATTCTATGTAACCGTACGCATCGTTACGGAGATTCCAAGACGATAAACATAACGCTGCCAAAACCCATAGTCCGGTACACTCGCATCAAAGCTGCCGCAGAACCGTTGCACATGACCGACCCATCAGTCTGAGACACAACATAGTCCTATCAGTCTAAGATTTTAAAACACCATCAAACTGTACATTTGGTAATGTGCGAGTTGCGTTGTCGAGATAGTGTTGCCCAACGTTGTCGTGAGAGTGTCGTCCGCGTGAGACAGAGAGCGTTGAATCCGTTGTAACGAGAGTTGCAAATTAACTATTGAGTTATCTAGATTATAGTACGTTATTGTGATTAGTTCGCGTTAAACAACCATAGTTCTTCTGATTAATCAACATCTGTACAATCCATTCATTGTAAATAAATCATCAATAATAAATAAATATAATATATATTTTATTCCCAATATTACAATATCATATAAACGCAAAATTCAGTGTATTCATTCCGACGGTGCTTGAAGAAGGAGGATTCAACATATAAGATATGCAAAACATGTATATATTTTCTTCTTTCCATTATATGAAATACACAAATATGAAAAATATATCATTTTATTCCGTAATATGACTATAAAACAAGAACTTTACGGGAAAAATTTCAATATAAATTCACTCAATGTGTAATAATTTCTTCCTGTATCCTATTTATTCGTGATTAAACAGAATTTACAACGATCGAAGAAAATGCCCTCGATACCATGTTAATTATCAAAGTCATAAATGATCTACCGAAAAAGTATAAATGTTTCAGATAGTTTTACAGAATTTCAGCTGACTTGAATAGCAGATTTGGATGCTTCGCGTTATGCAGTATGTCGCAAAGCTTTAATCAGAAATCTAATATTATAACGGCTAATTGACATCAATGCTGCAAATGGATATAGAATTAATGATAAACAAATAATAAACAAAAAAGAACTAGTCAATGTTTTATGGTTATCTCATTCGAAAAATAATTGTTTCAATCTAGGATCAGGAAAATGATTTGATGAGATTAGAAAGAAAAGGAGAAACAATTCTAATTGACCATTGAAGTGAAAATACGGAATTCATTAAACACAAGTAGTTTCAATTATTAGGAAGCATAACTTATAAAAAATATCAATTATTCAGTCATCGAACAGATGGTATTTGGACTGGCTTAGGACAGAGACAATACATTGAGGCAGAGGTTACGTTTATTAGTGAGAAAAGTGGAAGACAACTCCTTGACTCTTTACCAAGACTTCTGAATCTAGATATTATAGAAAATGACTAGGAAAACCTTGTAAGAGCCATATACATAAACTTTGAGTCCTGAGCACATTTTATTTGTGTAAAAATAATAAATCATGTGATAAAAGTGTTTATTTTCTGTAATTGTCTCTTCGTGAGCTCTCATTTCAATCATTTACTTGCGAATATGTACTCTGTTACTTTACTCCTACTATGAGACGTGATTGGTTGTGTTTTGACCTCAGCTTTTTAATACTAAGAAAAATAGACCATTCCGTTTAAAAAAATGGCCAATTCCCCTGTAAAATACAATAACTTTCTCTTGAAACATTTTTTTGTATCATAACAAATAAGAAAGTAATAAAGGATTGCAAAGTTAGGTGAAATGCCCTGTATGTATATGTATATATGTATTGTAAAATTGAAAATGATCTATTCCGCACATTAAAAAATGTTTTATAAATAAATGTAAAAATATTAATACTTTATGGTACACATTTTTCTCTAATCGTTTATTTCATGAAAATAATGAAGAGTAACCAATGTTTATTGTTCTATTGGGATTTATGAATATAAAATTTACACGACTAATATATTTTTATTTTAAACACCTGTTTTCTCGTAAACCGATGGTATCTACATGCATTGGAGTTTGACACAATCGTGTGTGTAACTTATATTTTCCACAAATTAAATGTTTCAGCATTGGAATAAAATATAAAATCGCATTTTATTAAAAACCTTTACTTCGATTTTTTTCACCAATATGGTGTTCTATAAAGAGCAAAATGCAATTTATAATTGTTTATATGTACAAAGCGGAGGCACTTTTAAGTGTTGCCTTCAAAACATTTAGTGTGCCTTAAAAATATTCGATGAATACATTTTCAGGTGCAAAAAGAAGGAACAGTTATAAGGGCGTAGATTATAATTAAATGAAGACAATCATATAGTTAAATATAGATTCGTTGGGTACGACGCAATCCATCTATCTGAACTGGCATTCAATGAATGGTAAACAAAAGGAGTTATCCGAAGCCTGAAGCTCGGTAAAAGAATTTCGTTCATAGCGTTTTCAAGCTTTAACCGTGATCCGTTACAGACGCTTATTTCTTTCATGTGTAAAAATAATGCACGTGACTGTATGAATATATTGCACCCATATCTGGCGGCACCCCTTTATTGTCGAAGCAGACAAGGGTTGCTACAGTTGAGTAAACGCTTCTTTTGTTTCCCTTGATTGATTGTTATCGGATGCACATGAACTTCTCCCTTGGGAGTAACAATTTTTATGCGTTCCATCAAGAACGTAAAATGTTTTACGATTATATATGTATGGACATGCAGAGAGAAAGAAAGAGAGTATTATTAATAAAAATATTATAATAAAAGTAAATCTTGAAGTTACTGAAAGTAAATATTTTGATTCATAATTAATAACAAATTTTTAATTAATAACTATTATGGGAAATTTCACATTGAGATAAAGTTCTAAGGAAAAATATACATTTATAGCATTTTTTATCCTAATATCGATAATGTCATTACTAATATTATCACTAATATTATTTTTGCAAAAATATTTAAATTAGTGTGTCTTATTGCGTATATGAAACTTCTAAGGGAAAATTAATTCCATATAAAAGAGTAGAGAAGCCTTACAAAAATCTATTATACACATGATATACCATATACTTACATGTATATATACGATATAACAATTTTCTTACTTGAAAAGTAATCGTTTTTCTTTTTATTGCATTGTAAAAGCATAACTCTCTGGATTTTTTAAATTTTTGTAGAAAGATAAGCAACATAATTAAGTCAGAACGTTTTTAATTTCAGCCTCCGTCTTGCAGGAAACGCCCGCAGCTATACACTCTATAGTTTACTTACAGCTCCTCTAAGAACCGTAGATCCATCTATCCCAAGCTTTGTCTTTCGTCCGAACTCATTCATCTTTCAGTGAAACCTACGAATTCAAAGCAAGATGAACTTTCAAAGACTTATTAAACGGGCTGTAGAAAAGACTTTGTTATTAGCTCTTCGAAGAAACGGATCTATTAAAAACAAGGTTTTCTCCATTGTCGATTGTGTCCTACAATCTGTTCGTATGCATTTACAAGTAGTATATAAATATGATATTTTAGTAGAGATAACAGAGTAATTCGTTAAAAATATCTATACAAGTAAATTTTTTTCCAATAATAAGAAGGAAGTATAATTTGTGACTATGAAACAATCTATGTTGTGTTTATAAATGAAATAATTGAACAATTAAGTATAGTCATTTAGTACATGCTGTTAGATTTGAAGGAACAAAAATGTGAGAATTTTAGTAGATAATTTTATAACACAGGCTTTCGAAGAGAAGAAGCTATTTTTGAGTAGGAACATTAGCATTCAAAACGATCTCTCTTCAATAATTGTAACAATGCTTTTCGTTTTCTATGGCCATCATATTCTCAATAGCTGAATGTGTCATAAACATAACTTTCCGATCGGTCGAGGACCACTCCAAGGAATTTCCGCAACCTTTTCATTCGAAGTCTCACGTTCGATTTAGTATTGTTCACCCTCTTCCCGCCAGGGGCATGCTTTGAACATTCACGAGTAATACCTAGCGAATATGTTAATTGAGTTTTTCTTGCGTTTGATAGAAACCAATCAGCATGCATATTTTTGCGATTTCCACTTTTGGAGCTTGTTCAAATCTAATCGGATCCAGTAAGGCCAATCTCGTTTGAACCCTCAAATCGAAAATACTCTCATCAGTCGAAGAGTAAAGTATCGTTTAATCAGCCGAAACGATCAGTTGGCCCAGTAATGTTTGAACATTCATAACTCTCGGCAGTAGCAGAGAATAGTCTCATTTGCAAATCGATCGAATCGATCCGTCGACTCTTGTTCGAACTTTTCAAAGGTGAAAATTTTCCCCAAGCAGTAGTAGAATAAGAATCATCAGTCTGAGAGTGTAAGTTTTCTTCAAATCGTTTGCATCGTCTCAGCAGTCGGAGACAGACAGTCATCTTTTATCAGCCGAACAGAACATTTGCTAGTTTCGTCTCAGTAATCAGAGACAAGAAATGTTCTAAAACTTCTCCTCGTTCGGAGAACGACGTTGATCGTTTATCAGTCAGAACATCTGCTACAATCCCTCGCAAATAAATTACTCAAGGTCAATGACTTACTCAATTCGGCGGATAACAAGTGCAATGTTATCGTTAACGAACACGCGTGCACGTACATACACATGCATATATTATCAATGCTTTAGAATCTTGTTTGACGTAACTGCATATAATATTGGTTAACCATAATAAACAGGATAAACAAGAAAGAATGAGGAAGAAGTACATTATTATACATACGTCTATATTTATCTATTTGATATGATAAAGTGAAAAATTTCCTGATAAAGAAATGCCTTTTAATACCGACAGAATGATTGTTATAATTTATAATATCTTGTCATTTTAAGTGATTGTTTGTTATGAATTATTTATTATCATTTACAGAAACGCTAATGAATTTGAGAATTAAAATGTTATACATAAAAAGTTTTAAAAACAACTATAATACCTAAACTTACCTAGACCTATCGATCAACCGAGCATTTCTATGCATTTATGAGAAATTTTAAGGCAAAAAAATATATTCATAGAATGAACACAACGCGTAAGAATAAAAAGCAGTATAATGCACGTTACTATATTTAATAAATGAAACAAATCTTTTTTTACGTCCTATACTCTGTCAATTATTTTCATAAATATATAAATTTGCATAAATATCTGTAGTCTACTTATTTATATGAAACTTGTTGGACAAGCCTAATTGTGTAAGTTCAATAGATATATATAATTTTACTTGACTATTGTGAAAATAAAATCTTCTATTCGTTCATTGGTAACATAATATTATATATAACATAATATAATAATTATATATAATACATATATATGTTATATTATTATATATATATTATATATGTCATGCGTGATATCCGTATAAAATTTCAATGCAAGCAAAAAGTGCTTACTTTTAAAGGCTGGAATTTCCAGATTTATGTTTGTATAACATTCTTGATCTTTGAGAAGACCAGACTGACCACAGCTGGACCACCCATTTCGGTGTCACTTCGCAGTTCCAAAAATACAAGCCAATTATTATTCGACGATTGCCAGAAGACAATAATTATGAACGAAAGATATTCTAACTAATTCTATACATACAATAAAGATAGTTATAAAGAATTATATTAATATCATGTTACAACGCGATAAGTACAAGAAGTAGGAAGTTAACATATACTGAGATACAGGAAAGTAGTACAAATGCAAGTGAGTTACTATGGTTAACGTGGAATGGTATCAGAGACAACTTACATGTGTCAAAAATCGGGAAAATATAGATACAAACATCTACCTACTTTCTGTCTTTCACTCGTGTCCCTCAATGTTCACTATTGCAGTTCCTAATTGCAACTTGAAAAGTCAAGGCAGCAAAAATGGTATAATGATACTTGACGCGACTCTTCGTTTCAAGTGCATCGAGTCTACCGCTATTCTGTTTTAGTCCCGCATGTTTCTACCGATCTTCCCTTTTCCTGCACCACCCCAAATTATACCGCTACAAACTTTATCTTTCAAAACAGATAATTAAAATTTGCGTGCTTCCTCATTAACCTCTTGTATTAAAAACCCACATTTTAAATTAATTTGTAACAAATTCTTTAAATCACATAATTGAGTAAATATTCAACAACAATAAACAGGTGAAATGTGGCTGTACAGACAAATTATAGATTACCTATATAAATATACTGGAATTCATAACAATTCATATTAAATAATTGATATTCAATACAGTTCATAAACTGTAACATCCAGATTTAGATATCGTTTTTTATTGTTTAGGTATGGTACTTCGCATGTATGGTACTTAAACAATATACCTAGATACAAGATAATTCTAAGTAATTGTAATAAATGAATAACTAAATAATTCAACTAATTATAAGTTTCTTGAAACAATCTATAGTCACACTATACACTCATAAGATTAGGAAAAGTTTGTAGCTATTGGAAAAATTCGCTCTCTCTATCATCTTATGGTAGGATTTCTGCAAGTTTATTCCTATATTTATATTTTTCTTTAAATGAAACCATTTCAAGTTTTTTATAAGAATCATTCTGAAAGTAAAAGATATAAAACTGAAAAACTTGTAGCAAATACTCAAAGTGCTAACGGAGTTTCGAAAACGATCATATCATAAGATATGGGAAAACTTATTAAACAAAGAAATATTTTCCACTAAGATTTCTTTTCCAATCTTTTCCAATTGTAGGGTAAAACAACAGTTAAATAATTTTTGTAAAGATAGGATGATATATAATAAACTTTTCAAAGTTTAATCTCGTAAAAATTATAACAATTATATGTTCTATATTAATATTATTTAGCGCTAATAGTACAAAAATGACAACAGATATATGTATGTTGATAAAAATAAATGTTATGTATGAACAAATTTTTATTCTTCGTAATATTTGCCTCCCCACCTCTCGCCCCACCCGAACCAAATATTTTTTTCTCCGATATTCTTCTTATTATCAAAAATAATTGAGATATTCGAAGTGATCAAATTAGGCATCCTACAACCTGCATATCAAATTAGTTAATCAAATGTATTAATTTCTTTCGAAATTTGAAAATCGTATGCTTTATAATAAATAATAAAAGAAATCAAAAAAAATTTCTGGTTAGGACAATAGAATAGATAACATCTTTTGTTTCATGCTACTTTGTCAACTCTAAATATTGATCTTGCCACTTACATTTTTGTACAGACATATTACTTATCATTAAATAGACGGTTGAGGAAAGTGTATTTCCCAGGGATTCCCGTATCTGTGAACGCAGCAATAAGTATACAAATATGTTGTTAATACGATAACATAGGTCACTATGTGTCATTGATATTCTGCAGCTTATGAACAATACGGAAAGAACACGGAATCCCCTGTGACAACATAAGAATGCACACACATACTGTGCTAATTATCTATTTTTGAAACACAGAATAAATATATGTATATTCCTGCGAGTTCTTGCACAATGAGAGTTGTATATAAATGCAAGAATATTCATGTAACGTCGAAAGTATCTTCAGCTGTTGCAAAGGAGCAAGTTGTGGAGAGGTAAGCTAATTATACAATTTAATTGTTTCATGGAATTTATATTAATGTAAATACTAGTAAGTAATATTTTAATCTTTTAAAGTTACATTTCTAATAATTTTACATGCATATGTATGAGCAATATACAGGGTCGTTGGTAACTGGTGGTACAAGCGGAAAGGGGATGATTCTACGCGAAAAAAGAAGTCGAAAATATAGAATAAAAATTTTTTTTTTAATCGACCGATTTTTTTTAATCAACGATCTACAGTGAGATTCGTTATAACGAGACGCGATAAAGTGCACGCGTACCGAGCGAAAATTCAAAGTCGATTTTCTCGAAAACAAAGCCTCAAACGAAAAATTTTTATTCTATATTTTCGACTTCTTTTTTCGCGTAGAATCACCCCCTTTCCGCTTGTACCACCAGTTACCAACCACCCTGTATACTGCACACCTTGATTTTTATACTTTAGAAATACGTCATACAATGGGAGCTCTTTGAAGTAGAATTTAATAAAGAAATTAATTAGTACTAAAGAAGTTAATATTAATGTACTTACAATCAAAACTTAAGTTTTAATTTAACGATTATTATATTCAAGTTATAACAGTGAAAGCAATACAACAGATTTAAAGTATCTTGTGACTTAATTTAAATATTTCGTAATTTAAATTAGCTGTTAAAATAATTTGTTTCTATGTTACAGAAAAATATATACAAGATGAAGGCAGTAATGTTTATTTTCATAATGCTTGCCACAGTATGTGCAATCCTTGCATTTGTACCATATAATCCGCCACGACCGGGACAATCTAAACCGTTTCCAAGCTTCCCAGGTCATGGACCATTCAATCCAAAAATTCAGTGGCCATACCCATTACCAAACGTACGTATATCTTAACATTTGAATAACAAATATTTAAAAGTATTTACTAGACTGAAACTTATTTAAAAGGAATATTGCTATGAAGTATATTCAAGAGTTATATAAAGTCCCTGAGAATACACAATTTCATAAAATCGGAATATAGATATAGGTTGTTTATGTAGTATATAATTTTTTTTATTAAAAATTTCAAAATTTCTCAAAATGTTAATGCATGACTTTGAAATTAAGAATGCTTAACATCATATTTATATAAACTATTTCCAGTAATATTCAATTTCATCTAAATAGAAAATCTTAACAATCTTAAGAACACTATTATCGTTTGTAAAATTATTACGAAAATATTTAGACATTATCGAATATTATATATATATTATTTGCTTTATTACAGCCCGGTCATTAATCACAAAAATCAAGAAACGTTCAAACAATTAAACTTGACAAATCATCAGAGATTATATCTGCAATGTACCGACGAATTATTATAACTATAAATTGAATTAAGTTATACACTGATTAAAATGATCTTGATTTATTTTCAATAAATAGTAACTATCTTGAAATATAGTGTTTAAATTAAATGTTCAATTGATACTAAATTGATCACTGATATTTCCTTTGAACATAATCGAAATTAATGAAGTACGTGCGCGCATCTTTTCCTTTCGTCAGATCATGTTTAACATTATCGAATGGAGAGGTACAAAGTATTTTTACCATAGATTTGCCTTTAATAGAGAACTCGTGTTTATTTCGTAAATAAAAGTAATAATTGAAAATATAAAATATTCGTAGCTTTTAATATTCTTCTCCCAAAATATGTCATTTTAATATAAGAAAGAAACGCATAAAATACAACAGTTTTATTTTCATTGGAAATTACGATATACATAGGTATGGGATGATATCGATCTGGTGGTACAAACGAAAAGGGTGTGAATCTACATGAAAAAATAAATAGAAAATGTAGAGTGACATTTTTTCGCACGCGGTTTCGTTTCTGAATAAATCAATGTTGAGGATTTGCTGAGTACGGGTTTGCTTATTTACGCATGATGTCATTTACCCCTATGTCCAATAGATATTAATGCACAGTCTGTATTGCTGTTTGGATGTAATACATTAGATAGTAAAGAATAAACAATGAAAGTACTTTCTGTCAAAGAATTGTTTTTGTTAATTCTTAATTTAGAAATTGTTGAAAATGTTTTCGTTTCTTTGCCAACATAACTGTGCCACGTAAAGAACAGCTGAAAGAGAAAGTTCCAGAACAAAAGTTGTCTTCCATTCAAACATTTGAAAACAGAAAATACTCTGGAAAACGTTCAGAAAAGTCTAATACGCAGGATACAGTTATGCTGACGATGTTTCACTGTTTAAAAAAATTCGTTGAAGAAAATTTTTAAGTCAAATTTATAGATTTTTCAAACAATAATTTATTCAACTTATGCGAATGAAAATAATTTGGACCAATGGAACATGCCGAGAAGTATTATAATATAATCTATGCCTTTACTACAAATTATCTGTGCTTTCTCTTTCCATGTTCGTTATAATACAGAGTAACAATTTCAACAGGCAAGCAGCTCATTTCTGTGTAACGGTTACACTATTTAGAAGGTAACAACGTTTGCACATCAAATCTAATGAGACCATGTGCAGCATTTGGCGCAACCTGTATAAAATAATGTCAACCAGAACCGCACGATTTGCGCTCATTGCTACTATACAATAAAACAATAAGCGAGGAATTTGCTGATTTAACACACGGATCAGTTAATTCTTATCTTTATTTAAAGGCAATTTAGAAAATAAAATAGTTTAGAAAGTTTAGGAAATGTTATGAAAAGTATCCTTTTTAATAAAATTGTTATTTATTTTTAAATTTCATATTATATTTCATAACGACGTTAATAATCCTGTAATCTACATACATGCATATATGTATAGTGTATAGTTCTATATGTTCTGTTACTTCGCTATATATTTGACTAAGCTTACCACGTTACTAAAAAAATTGCGCATATAAATTTGAGAAATGGGTTAGAAATGCGTCAGTATTAAAGAACAAAATGACATTAAAAAAGGCCATTGAAAATTTTATGTTACTATTTAAGAAAGAAGTTCCGATTCTAATAAACAAGAACGCTATAGAAGATCCAGTAAAACGGAAGAAATAAAAAACTGTAATACTACGATTAAAGCAAGACTATAAAAAATAAAGCTACTATTCAATTATTTAGAAGAGAATTTGTAATTATTATTATAAAATTATTACCATTACAATTTATGTTTTTAATATTATGTTGGTAATTATGGAATTAAGTTTTCTGTATTAGGAATCTAAAGATATAGTTTTCTTAAAATATGTTGCATACAATCAAAATAATTTTCATGTAATTCTTTACTTTCCTCAATAATAAATTAATTTCATTATTGTAGAAGGACGTATTATCTAGTGTTTTTCTTTCCTCGTTTTGGTACATTCTTCAATGAAAAATCTCTACCTCCAAATTTCGAAGACTAACTTTGAATAATTCTTAAATTCACACAATCTTCCTCGAACGCTGAATTATGTTTTGTACAAGTTTTCACTACGTCGTTATCACGTTTGTATTCGTAAAGAAAGATTAACCGGAAGTTTCAATTTTCGAAGCTTTAAGAATCATTATTATTTTATTAATTTCGGATGTTATTGTTGTTAATGCGCATGAATTATAAGGAGCTGCTTGCTCTTCGATTTACTTCTACAATCTAGAACAATTCCTGTGTTTACTATATGCAATTGTCTTGCAACATTCAAATTTCAGAAAAATGACATTTCATATTCACCACCATAATATAAAACAGAACCCGTGCATGCGATGTGTTTATATTCTTTTTTGATAAGGCTGCGGCAAATGTCTAATATGACCTCCTTGTGCATGAATGTACATTTCAGCTGTGAATAATATTTTTGGTAGCGTCTGCTTATGTTGCATATAATAATATTGCACATTCTTGTACTTCACACTCTTCTACTTTTTAAATCGTCTATTTCTCTTGGCGATATGAATAAGAAACACTTGTAAACACATAATGTATCTTAACTATTTAAAGTCTTTTAATTTGAGTATAATGCTTCGAATAGATTATGAAGTCAAGACGCATTCACAGACAACATTTACACGGATTATTGCATTTTCAGCTTAAATATCTCCTTCAAATAGACAGTACTCTGTAGTCAGTTCGAGAATCTTTATCGAAAGACGATACACGGTTACAAGAAAATAAGTTAATCCACGAAGAAGGACCGAATAGGAGGACATAAGCATCCGTGCCAAGAGTCGCACACGATGGCGGAATGTAAATGGGAAATTCGGTGAGATCTTTCTTCGTAATGAACACGGTTACGCTGGAAGTTGTTGGTTGGCGTGGTACTTTGCCTTGTGCATTTTACGGTATTCTCGCGTTAATGCGATAAGGGAGAACAGTCTCAGTCGAGTGTACCTATAATTTAAATTGTCCGCCTTCTCGTCGCTTGCTAATGTGAAGTGATACTTAAAGCGGAACAATTGCACAACGCCAATATCTTTCGTTTCAACTGAACTTCGATGTTACACTCTACATCAGTCGTATCTTCGACCTTACAAAATTCTGCCTATATCATGTTAATAATTCGTGCAAATTGTATATTTATAGTTATAAAAGCATTACATAAGACAATATACTATATTTAAGGCAGAACATATTATTCACATTTAGAATATCATGAATCATTTTAAATTGATAATTACATTTTTTTAAATAATTTTCTTCATGTTCATTTTGTTTCAAGCATTCCTGATTTTTCATGTTCCATTATGTGATGTACTTATGATTCGATGAAAATATTAACTTTAATATTATTATTATAAAATGGCCCGAGTCAAAAGGCACTTTCAGGAATATAATATAATCAATATGATTCTACTGTAAATTTAAATATTAAAGGTTTCTTACTCCAGATAAGATAGGCGTGTGATATAGGCAATAAGTAATAAATCAAATTGCAACATGCTGTCGTTTATTCAAGATTTCAGCAGTAAGTATAACAGTGGAACACATATACTGCTTGCTCAGAAAACTCTGGCATTTTCTCCGATAGGGACAATATATAATAAAAGCTTCAATTTTCAATCTGGAGCCATTTTACCGCTCCTCCAGAGGTACGTTTCCAAAAACAATTCCGAAACTTTATTGATATTGCGATTCGCACGAGTGTAATAAGGTCACATAAATTCATTTTTTGAGTACAAGCTATATTTATAAATATTTACTATATTTCTACATAGTAGAAAAATGTACATTCTATGAATTTTTTATTTTATGTACTATTTTTTAGTGATAGGACAAAAAACAAAATAAATTTCCTTGAAGAATTCGATAATTTTATTCATTTCTTCAAGTGCAATAACTTTCTAGTAACTGGACGATTCGGTCAATACTTTCAAGTTATTCTTTTCAATAGATCTTTGTAAGTATAATATATAAGAAGTCTTCGTCGCGTTAATCAGGTAGTAACCTAATTAGGTTCTTCACCTGCCGCTAAGTACTTTCATTAGAAGAAAAAATTCGCTTTATTAACTTATTCTATTCTTTCTTTATACAATATTATTTCTTAGAAGCATTGTACTCAACTTATTAAAAAAAATATATGATTATTTATATGGTTAATAATGCAATACAAAACAACTAATGTCAAATTAATATTGCTACAAATATTAATGTTAATAGTAATAACCGAATTAATGTTGAAATTTTAAGGGAAATACGTAAAAGGAAATGAAATTTAAAATAGGTAATAAGGAGAGAATAGACTTTGTTATAACAATACTATTATTATTACAAAAGAAACGTATCATTCAATAATATGAAGTATATAACTTTCAACTATATTTAACAGTTTTTAGCAAACTTCATTGTTAGAATTAGTTTTAACTAAGAATGGCATAGACAGCTATGAACATAATTGTTTAGTTCCAAATAATTCTATAGATTTTTATAAAGACAATTTCCATAATTTATTAATATAAAATAGGATAAATATTTTATTGAAAAAATAGAATTTTTTGTCAATCAAAGGGATAATTCATCATTCGTTAACATCGAGGACTGAACAACTACTTTATTCTCTCGTTCACGATTATTCATTGTCGGTGGTTATTTTATCGGTTTTAGTTTGGTTGATTAAATTTCAGCAATCAAGACTTTTTCCTGATTGGTTAGTATGGTCATTGTAATCTCAATCATTATTATATAGAATCACTTGATGTATATCAAATATTTTACATCTTTTAAAAATGCCTCATACAGAGAATAAAATTTTGAATTGAATAATATAAAAAAAATTGTCACATATGAAGGAAAGAAAAATTTTGCACGTAAAATTTATAATTTTAAATTTAACATAATCAATAGATTTGCTACAATGGATGCGCAGTATTTTATGATACCTTCAATGTAAATGAAAAAATGAGCATGTATATACATATGTAAGTGAAAACACATTTATATGTATAATAGAAAGAAGGAAGTAATATTGACGAGTTACTTGAAAGATAAGAATTATATAGATGTCTCTCGAGTAAATTTGATCACAATCGAGTTGAAATATGTATATCGTTTTCGCTGAAATTGCTAGGCACAAAATGTATTATCGGAACGCGTACCTGCAATTGGAGAAATCTTTGAATACGCCTAGTCAGTGAAGTCGATCGTTTATAGTCGACCACTTCTACGAAATGTTTTTCTCCAGCAGGAAAGGTGAGACCGTGGAGTGACTTTAACGAGCCAAA
Source organism: Bombus vancouverensis nearcticus (assembly GCF_051014615.1). Classification (NCBI taxonomy): domain Eukaryota; kingdom Metazoa; phylum Arthropoda; class Insecta; order Hymenoptera; family Apidae; genus Bombus; species Bombus vancouverensis. Next base: position 7,380,163 of record NC_134913.1, on the reverse strand, counting down.
GAAACGAAGAATTCGGGATCAGGAAAATATCTTGGCTCCCTAGCTAGATACTATCCAGCTTTTCCGTATCAGCGAGTAAACGATCTCAAACCGACCGACCGTCCTCTATTTCATGTCCGGGGAAAAGTTTCTATTCCGTAACAGCCATAGCCACAGCCACAGCCACATCCGTAGTTGAAATCCTTCGACTATAGCTAGAAGATTTTTTAATGCTTAGAAACATACATTTGTGTATCAGAATATTAACAAATTTTTGGCAAGTTATTTCAACAGATTTAGTCCAATTTAGCTTTTTTAAATTAATTAAATACAAGCATAATAATATGTCAAATAATAGTTTGCAGCGAACTGAATCTAATTCCGATACAAATCCTATGTCATCTCGCTTTCCTCGAAGTATCTTCCTATCAGCCACAAAATTTCATCCTGGAATTATCTGTTTCACAAGTATTATCACTGTCCCTTGCTGCATTCCTTTTTTTTATCTGTATTCCTTTATTACATAATTTCAAAATAAAACTAAAACAAAATTATAATGTAGCTATAACGTAACAAATTATGACAACGCTTTTATTAAGTTCCTGTTAATAATATGCATTTTACGTTACGTAACTGTTCACATTTAGGTATGAAACAAAAGAATATTTCGGAATTACTTGAAATTTTTGCAGATTTAGTAGATATTTTAAAAACTATGCTGTAGCATGTATAAATAAAAGATTCGGAAATTAAAATATTTATTGAACTCTTTATATACGTATATTAGCTGTATATTTTAATGCTTCTATAGTTCATATTGTTTATAATAACCAGACATGTAGATAAAAGTGATTATTTTTATCATTTTTATTAAATTCTTCTAAACGTTATTAATGCGAGCATACATACACAGAACAACTAAAAGCAACATTATAAAAATGTTCTTGTAAGTATATAAAAACTGTAAGTGATAACATGAAAACCTGTAGTATGAAAAACTGTATTTTCGTTTATATTTTTACAAAATTAAAATAACTACATTAAAAACATTCTAAAATGACTCTTGGAAATAAAATAACGATATTTAGTAATTGAAAAAAACAAATCATGAATGAGTATAACTATTCTACTATGTGAATTTTTTTGCTATTCTCTCTGAATATGGAATATTTGTTCGCACAAAAATAAATTGAAAGGTTTGATTATTCTGGCTTTCACTTTAGAAAAATTGATTTTGTAAGGTCGCTAAAGACAAGTGCGCTTGACAGAGAATATCAATTGATTTTCATTCACGAAGTGACGTCAAATTGTGTACTGTAAAGATATTTGCAATGTTGCTAAAACGAAATAGAAAGAACGTATTAATTGGTTTTGGATATTGAAAATAGAAACTATAGTTTACGAATGAAGTGACCGTTTTCGAAATATCTTCTCTTTGAAGGAATTAACAGCTGAATAAAATCTAAATATTTATTTCCTATTTACTGTAACGAAAAAAATAACGAAAAAATTACTCTTAGTCAAGAAATATACTTCTACTTTCAAAGACCAACCCTTTCCTTCTGTGAATTTTAGTACTGATGATGTGGAATCCTGATTTATATGAATATATTAAGTAAAATATTCAATGAATTTAATATTATCATCATAGTACAATAAGGACAGATTATACGCATAGAATGTACAATTCTTCGGCCCTGCTGATGACGTTATAATAAATACAATTAGCTGCACATTTTCTTATATAAGTAAAACGTCGTGAAATTTCTGGTATTTGTTTGACTGGAGTTTTTCTATTTATAAAAATCTTGACATAAAAAGAAAAAATTTATTGAAATATAACAATAAAAACGAATTTATGACAGAGGTCGATTAGGATGTTAAAGGATTTATCATATCGATTAGAATAGATGTCACTTTTTATTCTTTTGTCATAATTTAACTCCGTTGTTGTATTATGTATGTATAGTAACAAATCATTTGATAGAGTCAACACGGATACCTGTACTGCATTGTTCGACAGTCAATTCCGGTTGTGCAGCTCGCGTAAAATATTCCGCTTTTTCGCATAATCGAGTGGCATTTCGGCAACTGCCAGGTTCCTATAAACGAGTAACTCTCTTTTGTTCGTAGATCAGATAACGCTAATTACGCCAGTACATTACACGAGTGGAAGCTCTAAAATAACGAGTGCCCACCACCGTTCCATGTGCACCCATCCACATTTACCTCTGGCAATGCCTATCGCGTAGGTAGTTGTCTGTCCTAATTACCTACGGCCCGGCGAGACGCCTTCTTGCCTGCATGTAAACACCTTCATTACCACTGAACTGCTCCATAAAATATCCCCTCTCCGTTTCTACCATCGCTCCTACCATCCTTCTCCAAATAGCTGTTCAGTATAGAGTATAGGTACCAACTCAATTCGAGAAATTCTATAATCACAGCGTTTTCGATCAACAACATCCCTTACGTAACTGAATCAATCGATTGTTGAATTTTTCCCAATTTATAGTAAGCATTAAACAAGTTATTTGTTTATAAATATACAGCCATCGACAAAAATTAAGAAACGAGATAGTTATTTCTCTCGGAACTATTGTAAAAGTACTTTACTGTTTGAGAAATTTCAGAAATATAGATTCGAAATAAAAATAATATGAAAAATATAACATTTTACATAACATAGTATAGGTTTTTCAAATATAGTTTTTATTTCTTTCAAACGTACCTTATAAAAGCCACAATTAATATTAAATTAAAGAAACCAAACAAAATCTTTATGGTCTTAATAATCTATTTCAAGAAACGTAATGTTTGTAAATATCTGTTTGTAACGAACTTTTATTTATTCGTAAAAGTTCTTGCGATATTCTGGCAACAACAAAGTATTGATTGGATCAATCACACACAAAAGTTAACCAGTAGTTTAAATCATATTTCTATGACTTTTTGTACTATAGGGATAGCCCTACGTTCACCATCAAAGGTCCATCGATGTCAGCCAACACACTTTTTTGCAAGCAGTCGCTTTGACTATCAGTTGCAATAAATATAACCTTCGACATGACCTCTTTTATACTCTTATCACATAAGTGTCTACCAGATACCGGCCTGCTGGGTTGTACGGCTGTCCGGTTCGATTTGTGCGAGAATCGTGAACTTTGACGTCATGGGTGAAAGAATAAACTTAAATTTCCATGAGCATACATGGTTAATTAGTCCGAGTTGCCTTTCTTTTTGCGAAACATGTGCCTCTTATAAACTATGAGAGAAAGAAGAAAAAAGAGAGGAAGAGAAAAGAAATTTTTGCTTAAAAACTGTCATTTTTTGAACTCTTATAAAAAAAATTATACAATCACATGTTTCTTTCAAGTTACCGCGTCGCATTGTACGTACATGTTTCTGTTTTACGAGTGCTTACATCTCCTGTGTTAGTAGCATATTAAGAAAAGAATCTGCAATTTTTAAATATTTAATATGTTTAGTAATATTTAGTATGTTTTATTATACTGTGTAATGAACTCAGAAAAACATATTTAAAATTTTTGAATACCAAAGTCCCAAAGTAAGAATAGTCAATCTGAAAATGTCCACACCAGCATCATTCTATGCATCAGTAACTATGCATAACATTTATCCTAGCAAAGAAACAGCGATCGTTGCTGATGGAAATAAAAAAGCCTCCACAATGAATTATATTCATGTCATCGATAAATTATCTAGTAAAATGTTTCATATTAGACAGTAAATAAACCGTTTACCAACAATAAGACATTTGATTTTATCTTCACAAAGAATAATACTTTGTAATGTGTCGCCATTATCTCAAACGAATATACATATAAATTAAAAAATCTTTATTTTCACCTTGCTAAGTTGCTTTATACTAACGCGAGGGAAGGAAGTCAAGATGCTTTTCTTCGAAACCTTTACAGAACCAAACGAATTTACATACAAACCACTATAAATTTAAAGATTGCAGGCTCCTCTTTACAAAGCCTCCTAAAAAGTTAATGCACGACAGTTTTATTGCTGTTTTAGTGCATTTTAAATGAAAGATGTGTTGCAGAATATCCCAGCCATTAGAATATCCCAAGGTACACCACGACTAGATTGCAAGGACGGACTTCCTCGTATATGTGCATGTATTCAGTTCAGTGCATTCATTTAGTATTTAGTGTGACTGTAGAAAGGTCCTAGGTGGATTATTATACAATTTCTTTTTACAACGTTACAATAATTTAAAGATCAACCACTTCTCGGCAAAAAGTTCGCAATTTCTAAATTTTCAATTTTGATTTTTAAATTATCGATATAGCGATAATATTTAGAACGTTTAAGTGATATCGCTTAAATGACTGACAAATCGAAACTTAATATTAAAATAATATTGCGGTCGTGTCTATGATACGTCGAATTAGTTTGTATTAAAAATTGTTGTATTAACGCTATAAGTATTTAATTATCGAATTTTATAAATTACATTTACGATACTTTGATATACGCATATACTATATGTATATGTATTACGATTATAGAGAAAATATTTCGTTTCACCTGAAATTATTACGTATGCTTGATCGAACATGTTTGAGGAACATATACAAAAATGTAGCAAGGAAACACCGCATATTTTTCCTTTTTTTGGCAATCGACAGACTGAACCAACTGTAAGTCTGAAACTCTCCCCTTCATCCCTTCTTGTCCTTCCACCTTTACGATTGAACGTGAGCCCAACATTGGAATAAAACTACGACGAATACTACCTCCATCACGTTAACGTCTCTCTTCCATCTTCTATCGCAGAGACCATTTATTTCGATCTTAACCAATGTCTTTCCAGAGTTCCTTTCAAATTGCAACGAAACGATTTCGACGCTCCACAAAAATTGTAGTAATGTCAATATGGCACTTTATAAAAAAATATATACATAAGTGTGGACATAAGAAGCATCTATAAATTATGTAAATATATATAAGTATAAAATCATATTATCCAAATACATATAATACATATTTTATAAGTAGTAGTATTTTGAAAGATGTCAATACATATACTTCAAAAAAGTCGTTAGTAATTAAAAAGAAAAGTCATTATTTTATATTTATTACATTGTTTTTAATATGTAAAATATTTGTTCTATAAACGCGAGATACGATGAAATAAAACGTGTGAATTTTAAAATATCCCATCGGAATATTTATTTAGTACATTTCCGAAATTTAATTTATTTAATTTAAAAAATATGTCAGTTATACAAAATAAATTTAATAAAAATAAACGTTTCACTGATGTTCGCATTTCACATCTGTCTCTCTCTTTTTTGTTCTCTCCCTCTCTCTGTCTCTTTCTTCTACGCTCTCTGCGTAATTTCTATAATAAAAATTTGCATTCAAAAAATCAACAGAAAATCTATATCCCACTGATATTTAATAAATATAACTCAGAAATATTAGCGTTAATTCCTTATAAATTTAAGCCTTAATCAGATTACCATTAGCGAAGCTTTCAACAGATAAATTCGCATGTAAGAACTAATCCAACTTTGAGATAAGTTCTACTAGTAAATTTCCAGCAAATTTCACGACCTTCCGATTACTGATATTTTACAGAAACTTCTATTTCCCTTTGAAGCTTTTTTTTTACAAGTATAATTTAGAAAGACTCCACATGAGATTGAGCATGGTTCGTCTATGATTTCTCTTTAACCGTTACTTCCTCAGAAAGCAATTGAACTTCGACTCTAGCCTTAGTATTAAATTAATTAAAATTAATACGATTATGAACTCGCTGACTTCGTTTTCCCAACGTTCTCAAAGCATTCATATCATTTTTCTCTAATATCTTACACGCAATTCTAAGTTAAAGCTAAACGATCTATCAATTTCATTTATCCGGTAATTTTTAGTAATTAATATAAAACTTAAAAATCTTTCAGGGAATCGTCGATTTCACGAAATTTGCCAATCTTATCATTTTCATGCATCGGAGGATGTTTCTAGATTTTCTTCGTTGACAAGATAACAGTTTTACCCCGCAACGAACCAGCACATCGGGTGTTGAAATATTTCCGACGCGATAAGGATCGACGACTAACATTGGGAGAAAGGCCTCGACTAGAGCTGCAAGGAAGACAGTAGGCAAAACTGTTAGAGCCTAGTTATACGGCGGTTGAAAGTGGCAGGCGGCAGCCGGCAACCAACCAAAGGAGTTGAGCAGTTTCCCTTGGGAGTTTGCTCGGCTCCGCGTGTTACAGCGTCTCCATGGCGCGATCTATCGCTCCATTGACCGCTACTCCATTATCAGGATAGTAATGCTGTAACCCCATATCCGTAACCCTGTCCTCCGTGTCACTTCCATCCCTTATTTTCACGCCCTCGCCGTCACCGTTGCCTTCTCCTTTTCCCATCTTACTTTATCGGAAAACCTCTACGTCAAAAAGTACTTCCAACGATGCTCGAAAATATTCTTTAAAAGATCATTATTCTCTTGAAATAACTTTAATTGATTGTCTGCTTTCAGTCAACCAAACGATTCGCCATTTTATTGCATTGCAATAGAATCCAAATACAAATTTAAACTTTTACCTCCGCCACATAACCTTGGCCGAGAATATAGACTGCTTTCAATCCAACTTTAATTGCAGAACCTGTTTTCGATCAACGAAACAATTTACCGTTTTGCCATGTCACTATACGATCGAAATACAAATTCAAACTCCCATTTCAATCGTTTTATTTCCGTTCGTGGAAACCGTAACTATAGAACTACACTTTTTTGCACTTTATTTTAATTGTTTTTATCGGTATATACAAAGTGCTTCAGGGGGAGTGTAAAATCATCAGTGATTTAGTGATTATTTAGAAAATCATTCTGGGTAAATATTGCTTACATTTTCAGAATAGTATCAACGTTTGGAGATTTTTACACTTATTCCGAAACACATTGCATAGTTTATCACTAGGTTGTAGCATATTTATAATATCTCCAACTTTTATGAATAGTTTTCTCTTTAATAGTTCAATGGAATTTTGTTAAATATATGTAATTATGAATGGTTAAAATTAATGATCTCATTCATTAATGTTCAAATTATTATGTACATAAAGAATAGCATACCTTCTTTAATCCTTGTGCACAACAAAGATTGATGGAAGAACGTAAAGTTCATTTACAATTACAAGATATACCGTTATCGGGTCCCTAATGTCTTGGCGTACTTTCATAACTCTGCACCTTGTCGCGCTAACACTTTACTTTTCCGTGGTCTTATATTCACCTTCGCTACCCGCTTACTTTGGTTTATCGGGAAAATCCTTTGTTACGAATGTCTGAAAATCGCGAAAAGGGTTCGCCGATAAAACTGCTCAAGAACGATTCCATTTTACTTTCTATTTAACAGAATAAGAAAAACTTATCTAAAAACAAATCCAGTTCCACTTTAAAATAATGATATATATTGTTATGGATATCGTAATAATATTTCACTAATATTATGTATATCGTACGTAATAGTGTAAACAAAATTTTATATAAATAACAAATAGCACGTAAAATTACGGGTATCGTGTTATTTATATTCTTTATGTTGATCGCCTTGATTTGACAGATATGTTATGAAAACCCTATAAAAATTGTATTATACAGAAATGATGCACGCATCATACCAACAACAATAATCTCGGTTTAACATCTATAACAAAGATCATGATTATAAATACATAATACGAACAATATTTGGTCTCAAGTAATTATCTGAATGAAACTTAATCAAGAAACTTTCTCTTATTTCTTCTTTTGGATAGTGTGCAGTGTTCTTAATACACTTCGAAGAAAATAGATTATCTAATGTAAAAGTAGCTGTACTGCTACTAATAATTTACGTGTTCATTTTGCAAGAGCGATAATAAAATTTTAACAAGCAACATCATAATATTGAAGCGATCGAATATTCAAAACTTAACTTGGATTATTACCTAGATCCGAATTAGTTTCACTATAATTTCTCTGAGTTTATGTGCAATTTCTGCACGGTAGCAAAACGCAACCAGAATTTTTACCAACGGTATTAATCTCAAGCGCTTTTATACGAACTCGTACACCGCATCTCTTTCGAATGATACTCTATGCTCAATAAACAAATACGATCCTTTGGTTTCTTGCTTGATCGCATCTTTCAGTGCTCATAAATAGCAGGAACAATAAATAATGGAAGTTCCATGTGTTTGAAGATATAAATCATATGGACAATTCGTTCTTGGCCAATTACCAAAGGAGATATATTTTCGTAAAGGAATAGCAGTTAACCAGAAATCTTCGCATTACTTACGAAAACTGATAATACGTTCCGGCGACTCCTATTTAGAGCTTCTCGAATGATTTAAGTGCCGTTATCGGTGAACTGCGAAGCTGTGGCTTACACCGAGCTAAACGCGTTTGCCAAGTGGCCGTTTTACGTATCGTAGACAGCATAATGAAAAAGAATTGAACGGGAATTAATCGTTATCGACAAACGGGGGAAGAATATGCGATCACGAATTATAACAGATATAACGTAGGAAACAGTTCGCGCATCTGTTGTGAACATCAACGTAACAGTCATGAATTTCATAACTTTTTGACTGAAACATGGAAAGAAAACTGTGGCATATTAGGAACCTAATAAATATTTAGCAAATTTATGAGGAATAACGAGTTATTGGATTTATTTTTATTAACGGTAGTTATATCGTATTCCCCGCTACAATAATTGAAACTGCTAGAAATCAGTTAAACGAGATATCCAATCATGAAAATTGCCAACGTATACGCAAGTTTATTCTCATAAAACAGAATAATACGTTTGCATACATTTGTATTACAAATTGCGATACATCTTAACACAATTTATTTACGACTAAATTCTTTTTTTTAATTCTCTATTGTTTCTATTACTTGTTTCCGATTCATAAATGAACTGAATCAATTAAAGTTTCGTAGCGATACATTTCTATATTATATGATTAAGTTAACGTTTCCATCGCCTTTGATATCTGTGTGTGAATGTATCCAATATATTGTTATAAATTTTTTACTTATAGCAGATAGATGTAGATTTGGATTTTTGGCTTAGTTGGTATCTTCAATTCTCGCAATGACGCTTCTCGAATCAGAGAATATTTTAAATTTATTTCCAAAGGAACTAATAATAAATCCTAATGCTTTCCTCAAAGCATATATCTCGCCATTAAAACCACAACATATGTTATTTAGTTTATATGTTACATATGATGTACAGAGGTAATATTAAATGGCGTTATTACTGATTACTAACTTCTTCCGTTTTAGATACTTCAATATAAATGTAACAAAAAGTAGGGTTTACATTTTGTAAATAAAGGGCCTGACAAATATTGGAATTTGTGGACTTTAGTATATTGTTCGAATTCGAATTAGGAGTTTGTTTCTATCTTAATTTCCCACCATGATATTACTGGGATATTATTGATTTTCCTAAAGTAAAGTGTTGGAAAAGTGGTATCGAAGTTTATGAATATCAATTACTTGAAGAAATTAGAATTTACTATCTAGTAAAAAATTTAATTATGCTACCATACCATTCGTATATAGAAAAGTACATTTTATTAAGTTATTCAAGTATTATGCTATTAAAATATTTAAAGGAGTTTTAATTTTTGATACTTGTAACTAACGAATTATTGTATTACAAAAATTATCTTTGTGAAAAGACATGAAGTTTTAGATTTTTTTGTTAAACATTACATAAATATTGATAGATTTATAATCGTAAAATTTATGCAGAATATATTTTATTATTATTAATTTGATTAACAGTACAGACCTCAAATGTTTGTTTATTATTGACTAAAATATATTCTAATATCTTGTGTTTCCTTATTATATATTAAAACCAGAGGAAAACCTAATAAATTTCACTCAATTTTCATCCCCATCAAAACTGTATCAAAGATTGCAAATTTAGATATATGTAAATGAACAACTGTACAGCGTTGCTAATGATGTTTGATGTTGAAGCAACGTTAAAAGATCCTAAGAAACGAAAAATTTGATACAATATCATCCCAATATCATATTTGATAAATGTCTTTCATTAGTTTCTATCAAAACTTGTTTATTTTGTACCCCACTGAAAATTAATATTCTTTGTTCTTCTGTGCCTTTTGCAATTAAAGTTGCTTACAGATTGAGGACATCGAATTTTGTCTTACATCTTCAACTTACACCTTACCAATAATTTGTTATTAAAAATATCTAAATACATGTATGTATATAAGGTTATTAAATAGAAGATAAACATTTCTTTTTATTTTTTTACATAGCAACATCACCAGACATATATTGCTTGTAAAAACGTTAAGCATAACAAGTATAATAAATTAACATGAAAAATTATGTCTTTAAGGTATTCCGTAAACGCTAAATTCAACTAGAATAAACATAAATTGTTTTTACATCATCCTTGAGTCTATAATTTGTTCAGGTGTGGACGTTCGGTAAATTGTTTTAGCAATGTTGTAACTGTAGTATGTAGGATAAATGTCGGTAATAATCCTATAAATTCAATTGCGTTACTTATGTAAAATAAACATAAATAGTATATTATAAGCATTGTAAAGGCAGTAGATAATTACTATTCTGCACCGTTGGCGAAAGTTGCCGAATGTTATGAGCTGTTTTCACAGAATTCCGTAAGCTTGCAACCGCAAGGATGCTCAAATTAATTACGGCCTCGCTTCTGATTTTGCTGCAAAGTATATTTTGTGGTCGGCACGTCTTTTTTAAAGTTCATAAAAGTAATCTTTGATTTAAGAAATATTGTACTGACATGTTATAATTAAGTTAACAATTGTTTATCTATATACAGTACTACTTCAATTAATTGATTTTTCTTCGTACGTACGTGTACAATTTCTTTCTACAAAAGTTGTTATATCAATAATATATTCAATTATATAGTTCAATTAATCAATAATACAATTATGGCTAAAAAATAATATGGCTCGTTGAGGTCCAGACGAAATTTTCATTGTCTGATTTCCTCGAAAAGAAGACTCCGTGTCAGATTCCATCGTTCTCGCATCCAAACTAACTTACACCTACAATGTATTGACGGCCTAAATACTGTTTATTTCGTTCAATTGAATTCTGAATACCACGAGAGTAGAATGAGCACTGCGCCTTCAGCGATCTATATTGCCTTCCGCGTCAGTCTTTTGGTACGTAGGTGAATTTTGTTATACGCATAGTTTTTTATTTTTTACATATGCTAATCTCTTGGCGATTGCTTCAGTGTCTTGTCGCGCAGCTATGTTTCTCATACATTAGTAAATATGAGATACGAAGTCTGTCTTTTTCGAGGCGTGTCGCATATCATTTTCCAATAATAAATATTCTATTTGAAAATCTCGCAAATTGAAGTCTGAAAACAATTATACTTTTGTAAGGGCTGACAAATCTTTTCATACTTTTTCGAAAGGACATAGCCTTTTGGATAGAATCCTACAATGATTTTTTTAAATATTTATTTATTACAAAACTGTATATCTTCAAACAAATTCTCATTTTTTTTAACTTTCCGTCACATTTTTATTTTTATTGCAAAAATATTTAAATATATGGCTGCAATATAACTTGTATAGTAAATTAGGGAGTACAATAAGTTTCTTGGAATTTTTGTCGGATTTTCTCAAAGCTCAAAATAATAAAAAATCAGCTAAAGTTGAAAAACCCATAATGTCAACCGCGTTAGTGAAAAATCATATTGCCTGCGGAGAGTTAATAACCTGTCTGTTGAAATATCTTTACTGCAACGTAATTTGTTGATATATTTTATTCTTAATTTGATATTATTGTTTAAACTAATATAAATGTATATACCAATACCTTTATCCTATTATTATTAAACATTACTAACATGAATTGTAAAATTAAGTTAAAAGTTGTTGGAAAATGCTACTCCATTCCAACAAATAATTTCAATTCTTATCTCTACGATATTTCATTTATCAAAATGCTAATGCAATCAGGCATTTATTATACAGTCCATTACTTCGTGATGGACAACGCATTGTCAGAACTGTTTTTGTTTTTTTTTGACACGCATTGTAGCGATGCAACGAGGCTAATGATTTTCCTATAAAGAGTAACGATTGAAGTTACGCTATATTAAAGCATGGAAATGTGCTAGAAATCCATGATTGAAAATTAAAATAGTAGTACAAACATAAACTTAGAAAAGAATTGCCCCAAATTATCAGACTGATAAATTAAATTGTGTAAAAAAGTTAGTTAATAAGTTCAAAATATCATAATTCTATGACTATATGTATAAGTAGCCACAATTAAAAAATAAAGTGTAATTATACATATAATTTTAAGGTTATAAACAATTAATAGTTTCTTACCTGCACATATACATAAAATTTATTTTTCTTCTATTTTGTTTCATGTTATTTGTATTAAAAAGTACATAATTATATCTTCCAGTCATTTTTTATTGCTTATTATGAATATTTCAGATAATATTTGTTGTAAACGTTTTATTTAATTATTTAATTATCAACAATACCGATTTATTTCACATTAACTATTTAATAAAAATACTGATTAATTTGAAATAATTAGTATCCTAATACATATCATTTGTATTTTTAATTTTCGGAAATTTCTTTCACGCAGCGAGAATTATACCGACTATTCAGAACTTTTTTTTTATTATTCTTCTCGAAATAACTTACAATTTGTACATGTGAACATTTATTTGAATAACAGCTTACAGTATATTTCCAATAGTTCATGTCTAAGAGTTAAATATATTTATTTGTAAATTATTAAGTGTTCTAGTTAGACAGATCGTTGGGATATTTTTTACTCAGTCTCTCTGGGATAAACATAAAATATAAGTTGCTTGCTAGCAGATTTGGCTGGACTTCTACTTTCTTTTTATATCTCGCAGCAAGACGTGTTATTGCATTTTCAAAATTAACATTAACGCCTCTCTCATATACTACTGGTACTTACGCAACATTAAGATGATCCAGATACGAACATATTCTACTGGAATATATGCACATAATATACATACTATATACATGCTGTATATGCCTACTACTGTTTTAAGCATGAAACACATGTAGAACTATCTGAAGATTGATGTTACATATATATAACATTGATATTGAACACATCCTACCAACCAAACCACATCATTTATTTTTGTTTTTTTTTTTGCATAAGAAGGTTTACATAATCTTTGGCTTCGTGAAAGTCTCTGAGACCTTAAACGAGCTTTATTCTACATTTTTCACTTATTTTCACATCTAGAGTAACTTCCTACTAATTGTTCGCTTCCGTTCTGTTAGGTATTAGTCAAAATTCAAGTGTGTTGAACAAGTTTTCGAACTCGATTTTCTCAAATACGAAGTCTTCAATACAATTTTGGTATTCTTGATTTTTGTTTTATTTTGAGTTATAGAAATTTCGAACTATATATCAAATTCAAATTAAATTCATCAAGGAATTTATATTTATCATCTAACTAATTACACAAGTTTTTCAAAACTCAATCGACGTAGAACTTTATAAGGTACACATATGATCGTGGAACGTGGTGCATATTTGGAAATACGTGGCAAGCGTTTCATGCTCGAGGTGGTATTGGTAGTCTAGTCACGTAACTTAAGAAATCTCAACAGATAGAACTGATAAAAGCGAGCTCAGACTATGACCAAGAAACGTTGAGCGATGTAGATAGGAATACAATAAATACACCGTTCGTTCTTCAATTTAGTATACGTTCAACAGTTCAACCCTATCGCGAATAGAGAACCGTTGTCATCGAGTTTTCAGATGAGCATGAGAATCCTGACAACATTCGAATTTTTATCTCTGAACGCTTCGCCTCATATTATTGCATACACAGCAATCTTATTCTAGCTAACATCTCTACAATACCATTTCGAGCTGAAATATTTATCAAATCTATATTTTTTCGGTGGCAGCTTTTGCTTACACAGTTGAATTTTTAAATTTTTTGAAAATATATTAATATAAGTAAATGTTTCTTAGAATCAATGACTGACACTGTCCATGTCTGTGTTCGTTTATATTCTTCGAAGATATTTCAAAGCGATAACAAAGTATAACAAAGGGATGACGAAGGAGTGCGCATCATGGATAAGGTCCTTACATTTTGCGGTAAGATCATTCCTTTTCGAAACGACAAACGTTGTGAATCGATCGTCTTGGATATTAAAACTGAACGTTTCCGGTAAAATGTATTTGTATTTACGACTTTCACTTTATACTTTTTACTTACAAAATATAATAAACTTTTAAAACGTGTTTCTTACATGAACGATTACCACATTTGACATAATACATAAAAATGCTGCCTTCTTGCACTTTGAAATGTATTCCATATCAATACAAAAAAGAATTTACTTCTACGCGATGTGTTATATTAGAACGCTCAAATTTAATAAATATATTATACAATACACTTAGAGTAGTATAGAATATTAAGGGTCTTTCGAATAAAATTTAAGTTTCCATAAATATTATATATATGAAAAAATAAGTTCATATAGACTTTGTACTTTTGTACTTTTTATGTGGTTAGATAATATTGAACGGAGCAAGCTCAATGATGTTACCATAGTGTAGTTAAAGATACATATGTATAAGGTATATAATACGGTAAAGGTAAAATACATATGTATAAGGATGAACGTATTTTAATCTTAACGTTCGCTATAAACGTCTAATATAGACTTGACAACTGAAGTCGAAATATACAACTTCTGAAATTTCTATTAAACACTGGCCGTCATGAAAGAACTAAATATTGATTCGAAAGTATTTAGTTTTAGCATTAGTTGTCGTTTATTCAGTAATCAGCAGGTTGCAGATGTTTATGCCGAATATTTCGATGAACATAGAAAAAAGAAGCGAAGCCTAAGCAGAGATGTTTTTCACTCACTTTTTATTGTAGCAAATATTACACTTTGACTGTTTTGTATATTTTTGTGTATTATGAGCATTGTGTTTGCATCTATAAATTCCTCGTAAATGCATAAAAATTTTAGTAATCAATATATAATGCATATACATATACACAACGTATATCTGAAACCCAGAGCCAAGAAGTATTAAATCATACTTTTCAAACTTTACTGTAGAGCAAATCAAAGTCACAAAAACATTGAAACATAATATGGACCTAACATCATTTTCGCTTTTTATAATATTATATCAGAAAGTAAACGGCTCAGAACGAAAGAATTTTCACCGTCGAGAAGAATAGAAAGTTTGATATGGGAAATAATATTGAAAATAATGTCATTTTTTGAAAAATCTGGTCTTAATATACTGGGTCTGTGGTGCTGGGCCGTGGCATGTATATCGTCGCGTCTGATAATGCTTTCAATCATTAGAATCTAAAAACGCAGACTAGGATATGCGCTTTTCACAAATGCAGAGAGGAGAGAACAGGCAGGACAATCAAATGAGGATGTCAAACATATTTTCCGGGTTTATGATCGTGATTGATTTTCCAATATAACCAGAATATGTCGGTAAGACATTACTGGAAGCAAACGCAGATGAGATACAGCTGCGGCAACTGTCGGCGATTTATAACAGGGCAGATACAGATGGAGAACTTCTTGAAGCGTAAGATGTCGGAAAAATTCTTCCAGCTTTCGACAGGCTTTCCTTTCGAGTTCTATCACATATAAAGTAATAATAGGAAATCGAGCGAAAAAATGTCCGTTCAGTTTCTTACGTGTATCCTCGGTACCACTGCAACACCGGTAACATCAAAGTTTCACGGAAGATTCGGTCATATAACTAAGCCTTTTACGCGGTATGCACATAACTCCCGCGTAACGGATTTGTGTTTATTTTAATTACATTTCGATCGGTATTTTAGTTTCACTAATAGGATTTACATTGATCAAGATTTATGTTTAACTCGTTTTCAGTTATATTCGAAATTTAAAATTGAGACTGTTGCTAGCATTCGAGTTAGTAGACTCTACGATGTACATATCTCTATGACACATGACAAATGATCCTATCTTTGTTATTCGTTGTGGAGTTTTTAGTATTTTTTTTTCTTTTTATATCATATTTGATTATTTTTTACGTCATATATAAAACACGCAGAACTACTGATATTAATCGATAAATTGGACTTATGGATTACATTCCGTGAAAGTGTTGTTGAAGTTATTAAACGATAAAGCACAGCAATAAAGTTGTGGAAATGAACAATCACAAAATTACAATGATTATTCCAAAAATACAAGCGTATCATATTGTACTTTAAATTTACAACTAAGTGAATTAAATTGTAAAAGATGTTACTTGCTTCTATTTATTTATGTGCTTACCGATATCATAATACAAGTTACACCGCGATAGTAAAGTACACATCTCGGTAGAATGATTGTAAGATATTATAGAATAGATAGATAGATCCAAGATAGGATATAATATAGCAATATTTTATAATTAAGAAATTCGCCCAGCTAGCTAAGTTGTTAAAATTGTTCGAATGTTGCTGCTCACACTGAGAGAAATTCATTGTCAGCCTAAACACGTTATCGCTGAAAATAAGTGCATAATTTCTTTTCAATCTTTTCATTGCAGGAAGTGATATCATAGAATAGAAAATATATATACTGGGACTTATAGATCTTCAGAAAGATATTAAAAAATACGTGGTTTAAAAGTATAGTACAAAATATATCTCGTTCTAGATTCCAACTCACTAGATTACTAATAATTATTAACTCGATTGGAGTTGTATAAGACATTACTTGTGTAGAAAATTATTTTAAAACCTATCTAATTAATATATATCACATATCATGTATCATATTAATATTACAAATTGAAATACAGGATTCAACTAATACAATACAAACTAAAATCCTATGGTACCTATCGAGTATCTGTATTTTCAGTTAGAAACTAAAGAAACACCGTATATCTACTTGATATCCCAGGTTCATCAATAAAAAAGATCAATTATACTAAATACAATTTTCATAAACCAAAACAAGGTGTCAGTTTAATTATTAGGTTTCAAATCAAGGAGGTAATCCATCATTATTCGGAACTCAATATCCTTCCAAACACATAATTATTCGTTTACCTTATTCCACTTAAAAATCAAAACCATGCAACTATTATATACAATAATATTTCGTTCAACGCGTACTTTAGTTATTCAATTCGTACAAGTTAACCGGACCATCTTGTATATGGATATAGATATGCACATTTCATCCCAAAATATCGCTTAAATTACATTAAAAATACACCTACTAGGTTTAATTTAAACCAAGCCATATGGTAATTCCCAAAAGTTTTTCAAAGGATTTATGTACGCAAAACAATTTTATCGTGTTTTGTTCAGGAAAAATCTCTGATACAGGTACAAATCAATTCTGGTCGTAATTCGTCGTTATTCCATGTGAAGCGATCTTCTTTTCCAGTGCTATCGTCCTTGTTGAAATTCGATAAAGCGTAATTTGTAGCATTAACATGCACGCGTGTGGAACACGATTAAATCGTTCGCAATTGTAATCCATCAGCAAACGAATACTATCTACTCCCCCTATTCTATCTCTAAAAAATCTTGCAACAAATTGAAATTCATCGACCATCATTTATTGTATTGTATCATCCTTCTCCAATCTCCACCTTCAACCTTATCAAACTCATTTCTACTCTGATATGTATGTATGGTAGTACAAAGTAATTACTGTGAGAGTGGGACGAATCAAACGAACTACGAAATAAACGAAACAGTTTCTGTTTTTTCGACAAACCAGTAAGAAAGCTTCCAGATGGCATTCTTCCTGGTGATTAATAACAATTTTCTTCCATCTCTACTTTGCTAGATTTCTCAAATATTTTCTAGATATTTAAACAACGAAACGCAGTATGAGCATTACATACTTAAACATTATGCAACATTATTTAGAAGTTGAATAAAAATAAAAATTTCATTGATGCAATGAATTTTAACTTTCTTCTATCAAATTATTATTAGTAAAAATTAACATTTAATCTAAACGTTCGTTGACCTTTTAAGCCTAAAAGTGTAAATTACTTAAATTCTTAAGAAACTTCGCTGTTAATTAAAACTTCGTAATCCTATTTTAAGAAGCACAATACTTGCTATAGCATATAAAAATAAGTAAAAGTGTTTCTATCTCAGGTAACGAAATTCATTCTAATAGATATTTCGAATATCTTATCTTTATAATTATAGCAATGTCATTATTTTAATTACTATTTCTAGCAAAATACGATTTACAACATGGTAGCACAACATGACTGTATTCAAATTATTGTCGTACTTTGTTGTTTGTAATGTTGTACATATATATTATTATAATGAATAGTGTAAGCTATAGTGGTCTACGCCACTGATCAGGTATTTCCTAATTAAGTGGCTTAAAATTATTCTCTACCAGAGTATTATAAGAATAATATAGCAATATATATCAGGTATTCAGAATAGGCGCATACTAGTTCAGAGTAGACACATATAGAGCGTTACTCTTCTAGCCAATTGATCTTGATCTTGAAATTCAAAGACAAATCTTTTTTATTGCATCGTATTCTACTCATCATAGGATTAAAGATCTCAAAGAAATCATGGGCCGTAACTCGGGCGTTCTCTTAGAAACAAATGTTCCATTAATTTTCGGACTTATTTTATTTATAATGTACATACATGTCACAGTTAGATACAGAAAAGATAGTACCCATTACCGACCGCATCCTACATTATTCATCTAAGATATAATAAAACTCTGTAATGCTCATGGTGGTAAAACATATTTATTTAATCTTTATCCATAATATGGATATGGATAAACTATCCATTAAAATTATAAATGTTACATTAATATGAGTTATTATTAATCTAATCCACTTACAATCTATATGTTATTAACAATTCATACATTTATTACCAATTGTCAAATGTACATTTATTTACTAATGATAAAATTCCTTTCTATATTATTTGCAATTAATAAATTATATAATTTCACAAATTTGTTAAAAATATTCTTTTACATATACAAACGATGTTACAGATGAGGCGCTGACAATATAATGTGACAAAACCTATTCAATTCGGAATAACATGTCAAAGAATAACAATTAATATTCATTACTTCACTATAAAAAATGAATTAAATAATACTTACTTGTATTAAAATATATTCTAATATAAAATGCATTGATATATGATACCTGTAACATATAGAAGGTGATATAATGTTCAATTAATGAGACTGTAATATGCATTATGTCTATTAACATATATACATGTCAGGTTCACATTATGATTAGAGTTAGGGGCGTGTAACGAATCTTCATTTGGATTAGACATTGCTGTTATGCAATAGAGAAGATATTTACTAGTACAAATATGATTATTAGTACAAATGTGAATATCGCAAAATTGGCAAGTAACCGCGGTGATTAGACATTAATGACAATGGTCTTAGGTTCGATAACGAATCCGCGGTCAACAGGATGACAAATGTACTTTCTTCCAAAGTCTAAGTCACACTCGATTTACTTATCTACGGTACAAGTATTACTAAACTAGCTCTTTGTTAAAACGTAAAATATTCACAGAGAGTAAAGGCACTATGTAACTCGTTAATGAAACGTCACGAGAGAATGACTTTCCGTCACGATGATGCTGCAGAGGAAAACTATGATGGGATGTGTGTCTAGGGACAGGAGATCATCGGATTCGTCGAGAACAACCTTCGTTCGGAAAATGAGGGAAATTGACGGTGCTGTTAATTGGTCAATTTCCATGTTGGTGGTTAAAGAAGGATGCTAGCCGCCCTTGAAGCGTCGTTCGTGAGAAAAATAGATTTCCCCTATCTTCCCGTAGTTGGGACAAAGACTGTTTGTTTGTTTGAAGGACTTTAGTTAACTAAATCTTAAGATTTGTAACGGGTCCTCAGGCTAGCTGAATATGTACTGTGGAGATGCGTCGACATCTGGTAATCATCTTACCCGAAGAATAGGGTTTGTGTGTTGCGAGCCACGGGACAGAAACCGTTGGAATATTTACTGTCTAGTGCCGCTACAATTATTTCTTTTTAAGGAGAGCTATACCATTATTTCATACCTTTGTTAGGCAAAACGTTCATCTCTTGGCCGCGGCGACGTTCGGCGACTGGTTGTCACCCTGAGCCCAAGCTCATTATCACAAATTTTGAACAAATACAATCGGATCGAAAGACGACAATTGTTTAATTACGCCTATGATAGAATCTAGATTACGGTGTTAGGGAATTATCCTGAAGTTCCAAAGGGGAGACTTCGATGTCCTTTCATCTCCGACACGGCCATCCTGACAATCACACGTCCTCGTGTGTAACTAAAATATTGCGTTTTTCCAACATTAGACTCGACGTAACTCATATTATTTACCGTTCAACTAAATGTTCCAAATAAGTCAAGGGTCCATTTCAACAACGAAATTTCGTTCAGAGGTTTGACAACAGAAAAATAAAAGGGAACAAGAATTTGTAGCATTATAATTTGTATTCAAAGTGCTAGTTGCATTCTGGGATTTATCAGTCGGATCGTAATCTTGATTTTGATGAATCTTGATTTTGTAGATTGCACGACCGCACAGAGTTTTATTACATTGTCACTGGCAGTGCGTGCGAATGCACGACCGCTTCAGCTTCCTGACATTGGGTTAATGACCCTTAGGGGTCGGGGTACTCATATCGCTCGGGTCACTGTCCTCGCCACTACTACCAACGTCCAAATCCGCAGGAATGCGACTATCTGGCATTTTCCTCAACCTGCCGTAACTGTACTTGTAAGAGCGTTTGCCGTCTAACGTTTTTAGAATATATCTGTCTCCCTCCAAAATCTCTGCAATTACAAATGGACCCTTAAATTTCGGATCTAATTCTATTGCCTGCTGTCTTACATTAGAGATATCTACTTCTCTTCCTTCGATATTATCGGGTATCGTAAGGTCTTTGCTGTTCTACCAATTAATAGTTCCAATGGACTCGATTTAGTCACTTGGTTGGTAGTGTAATTTAAAGCCAGTTGTATTTTGCCAATCGCGTCTAGCCACGATCGCCCGGTCGTTTCTATGATTCTGAACATAATTTTCAACGTACCCATAATACGCTCTACCTGTCCGTTAGCCCTACTCGCACCGGTTGAATCGCACCTGCCGCATCCCGCCGTGTTTCCGGTTGGGAGGTCTCCCCGGAGGAGACCCTCTCGGACCACCTCTACATCTTAATGGAGGTGGCGGTTGGCGGCGCGACGAGGACTTCATGGCGGCGGCTGCTATAGAAGTCGCTTGGTTAGAAGAATCCAGGGCCGAAGAAGGCGCGGAAGCGGGGGCGACCCGGCTGAGGAGCGACATGTACGCGATCTGCGATTCGTGTATGCCACGGTCTGGCATACACGAATGCGAATCTGTATGCCGCGCCGCGCCGGCGCTCTGTAATGGTGGTCCGAGGAGATCGCTCATCTCCGCGAGGCATGCATCCACGCCCGGCGCCGGTACACCAGATCCCGCCGTAGGCGTCGGGTGAACGAAGCCACGGTGGCTCGTCTGTACGAGGCCTACCGCGAGGCGCAGAGCCCCTGCAACGAGCCATCAAGAAGGCAAAGAGGCGGGCCGGGGACGAGCTTCTGGCCAGCCTAGACTCTGATCCCTGGGGGCGCCCTTACAAGATGGTATTAAACAAACTCCGTCCATGGGCGCCTCCCTTAACGGAGAGCATGGACCCTCGGTTCCTGGAGGAGGTCGTCGGCACCTTGTTCCCGGGAGCAGCGAACGAGGGAGATGGCAGCCCTGCCGAAGAGGAGGAGCAGGAGCCTCAACCGCCGGAAAAAGAACCACGTGTCTCCGCGGGAAATGCGAGCCCGGAATCGAGGGTTACCGAGGAAGAACTGGCCGGGGCCATCGGGAGGATCGGAGCGCGGAAAGCTCCGGGTCCCGATGGAGTCCCGGCCCGCCTGTGGTAGGACGTCGCCGGGGTCTTGGCCCCGAGACTAACGCGTCTGTTCGACGGATGCCTGTCTCGAGGTGAATTCCCCGCTTCGTG
Organism: Bombus vancouverensis nearcticus; assembly: GCF_051014615.1. Taxonomy (NCBI): domain Eukaryota; kingdom Metazoa; phylum Arthropoda; class Insecta; order Hymenoptera; family Apidae; genus Bombus; species Bombus vancouverensis. Next base: position 7,358,020 of record NC_134913.1, on the reverse strand, counting down.
GAAGGAGGAGGCGGATGGTCCTGCTGCCGAAGCCGGGGCGCTCCCCGGACTCGCCTTCCGCCTTCCGGCCGGTGTGCCTTTTGGACGAGGCAGGCAAGCTGCTGGAGAGAGTGGTGGCTGCCCGCCTGGAGTCGCATCTGTCCCGGAGTGTGCCCGGACCGCACAACGGCCATCTCGGTTTCCGGAGAGGGCGGTCTACGACCGACGCTGTCGCCCGTGTCCGCTCCCTTGTCGAGGAGACCGAACGGCGTGGTTAGGTGACGCTGGCCGTGTCGCTGGACGTGGTCAACGCCTTCAACAGCATCCCCTGGGACAGGATATGCCGGGCCCTCGAATTTCATCGGGTGCCCGCGTACCTGCGGGGTGTGATCCGGGCGTTCCTCCGGGACCGGAGTATCACGAGGTCTCGCAGGGTTCGGTGTTGAGTCCGTTGCTGTGGAATATCGCGTACAACGCAGTGCTTCGGACGCCGATGCCTCCGAACTCGGCACTGGCGTGCTACGGCGACGACACGTTGGTGCTGGTCTGGGGCACGGTATGGGGCAGAACCGTCCGCCTGGCGGAGCTGGCGGTGGCCTGCGTGGTCGCCGAGATCAAGGGATTGGGACTGAGGGTGTCCCCTGAAAAGTCCGAGGCAATGTGGTTTTGCCGCAAGGCCGATCACTGGACGCCTCCAGCGGGTTATCGCCTGACGTTGGAGGGGGCTGAGATCGGGGTCGGAACCAGCATGAAGTATCTGAGCCTGATCCTCGACAGCCACTGGACCTTCGGCGCTTACTTCGAGAGCCTGGCACCGTCTGTTGAGGAGACGGCGAACGCCTTAGGACGTTTGCTGCCTTGACTGGGCGGGCCTGACGTCGGCTCTACGGAGCTCCGATCTGGGCGGAGGACCTGATGACCAACCGTCGCAGTCTCCTAGCGATCAGGCGGCTGCACAGGACGGTGGCAATCAGGGTAGTGACGGGCTTCCGCACCATTTCGGCGGCAGCAGCGGCGGTGCTCGCCGGGTTTCCCCCGTTCGAATTGCAGGCCCTGAGGTGTCGCGAGATCTATTTCCACACTCGGGATATGTCGGGCGGGGCGGGCCCGGCAGGCGCCGACGTCAGGGTTCGGGCTCGGCGGGCTTTGCTCGACAGATAGCGTGCCAACCTCGACACGAGAGCGGGTGCGCCGGGGATAAGGGTCCTCGGGGCCGTCCTTCCAAACTGGGACGTTTGGTTGGAGGGCGGCGGGCCTCCCCTGACCTACAGGGTGACGCAGGTGCTCACCGGACACGGCTGCTTCGATGAGTATCTGCACCGAATCGGGAAGGAGGCGACCGCGCGTTGCCACCACTGCGATGCGAGCGTGGATTCAGCGCAGCACACACTGGAATACTGCCCGGCGTGGGCGCGGCAGCGCTACGACCTCATCGCGGAAATCGGATGGGACCTCTCGCCGCCGACGATCCTCGAGGCATTGTTGGAAAGCGAGAGTAGGAGGAGGGCAGTGACCTTCTGTGAGCAAGTTATGCTTCGAAAAGAGGCCGCGAAGAGGATGAGGGTGCGGTACTTTCACCCTGAGAGGATTGACCGGCGATTGCGCGGTAGAGACCATGGACGCGCTTCGGTGAGGCACGCTAGGTCCGCCGCGCCCCCCGGTGGGGTGCAAACTTAGGCGCTGGCAGCTCAGCGCCCCGGGGCCGCAAAGCAGCCCGATAGGGGAACCGGACGTATGAAGCGCGGGGGGGCGGCGGTGTATCGCTCACACCGGTTCCCGGGTCCCTCTCGATCGCAGCCGGGACGGTCATCGTGGAGGTTTTAGTCGGTTGGAGTCCGGCACTACCAGGCCGCTTTTCCCCAGAAGCGACCTGGTGTCCGTGCGGATTTCCTCCACGTTAATAAAAAAAAAAAAAGCAACACTATCTCGACAACGCAACTCGCACTCTCTGACTTTTCGATTCACACCATCTGACTTCTCCACTGACACTAACTGTTCTAGTGTCACGTAAAATTAAGACTTCTGTTTTAAGGACAAGAAGTTTGAGTCGTAACTCAACTTTAGGTTTCTTTTCTATAGAACTTTATTGAATAACACAAGTTTATAACCACTGTTTACGGGACTGATCTGAGAGATGTTGATTGGTGAGAGTTTGTAATTCCAGTGTTGAGGTGTTCTTGTATTATTACGGAGGAAAGCTCGTGTGTCCCTTTGAACTAACAACGCGGATTCATTGTTCACACTTTCCGTTAGGAAAAGTGAGGGTAACGATCCGCGATGCGAATTGGTTATAGCTCGCGTTAATAAATGAAGATAGGAGGAGGAAGCCTCCTACCTACGTGGCTCGTAGGTGACATTGTTTATGGGAAAAACCAGCATTTCCGTTAGCCAAATATTCGGTTTTCCCATTAGGTAACTACCTGTTTTCTCCGTAATTTGTAGGACTGTTCAAGGACCATCCATAAACCGATAAAACTTACAAGAATAAATTAAAAGTTTAAGTTTACGATGGGTCCTTAAGGTCATTGAGGGTACGCGGTAAGGGCCCGCACACATCTGGCCTCTAATGTTACAGTGGCCTGGTCTCTGATGTGAATTGACGTTACACTAGCATCCCTTTGTCTTTTCTTAGACCCACCACGCACGTGTTCCGCAACCACTCATCACGTAGGCCTTTTCTACGAAACCATTCAATTGAAGGACCGACGACACATTGATGGGCCTGACGGCGCCTCGCTTCTCGCGACATTGTTTATAATTTACTCGATATCTCTTAGACCTTTTGTCCACGATACTACACCAAATTTTGCAATAAACAATATATTGGCAAAATCTTAGATAAATGGTATCATAAATGCTGACACCATAAAATTCCAAAAATCAGCATTATGTATAATATAAGTACAGCGTGTTCGTGCGTCAGCACAAACTAATAATAAGACTGAGAATCCGATTAAGATGCAGACTTCGCAAATCATAATTAACTGTTGTGTTTACAAACCAGCGATAATTCAGTATTGTTGTTTGGACCAGAATCTATATAATTCTGGAACCTACATTATAATCTAATAATCCGTAACAAAGTATAAAATGTTAATCTTTCATAATAAATTGTTCTATAAAAAAGCGAAAAGGTGTATCACTAGAAAATCCCCCCGTGACAGCTTATTTTTTTTTAAAAAACTCTCTCCACCCTTGCGGATATGACATCTCACGTGTAAGTACACATGATGGTTTCATTACATCAGCGTTTCGTTTTCACCACCGCCGTCATTAGGAAGAATTGGAAAAGAAAAAGCACCGATCTATGAGGTGAAAAACATCAGAAATCACCAGTATCTGGAAGGAGGACTACAGGGGAATCTAAATTCTGAAAGAGAACTGAAAGGGATTTTGCAAGTCGCGGAAGAAACGGGAACTGCCAGGATTCTCGCAATTCCTAAAGTCGCGAAAATTATCAGAGCAATCTCCTAAATAAAAGTACTCATTTCAGTAGAACTTAATATTTTTATTTGAATATTTCCCGCACTCCGGCAAACAGAGGAGATCACAGGCAACAACTCACTTTCCTGTTTCCCGAAAAATCACTGTAAATCCATAACAACCTTATTTGTCGTACCAGATCGTACAACTGTAATAGCTTGTCCACTGTCCAGATCACGTTCATATATAAACAAGTCTCTACAGTTGCTAGGGAGAACTGTCCGAAAATTGAGTCGTGTCTAATCTTAACCCTTAGAGTGCTGAATACTCGAGGCCTATGCGGTTCGTACGGACGGCGCGCGGCCAGCGCTGACGATCGCTGTAGACGGAGTACTTTTTCGCTATACTGAACTCTGTTGATTGATTATTCAAAGCGCAAATCGTAATAAGTTATAGTAATTCTTTTGCACGAGATTAAATGATTCAAGAGTGTTATTTTTTAGAATTAATTATTTATTATAAACATTGAAATGTACAATAAACTAGAATTTGGGTAATAAACTAGAAGACAATAAACTAGAAAACTAAATTTAGTAAATATAACACAAGTTAATAATTCAGTTGTGTGTGAAAAATTTCAAAACAATTATCGATACATAATCCGACATCGCATTTTCTGCATTCGTATCGCGTGTCGCTCCTTTCTTATTTTTCACACAAACAACACATTTTCTTCTTGATAATTGTGTTGTGCCGGCACGATTAGGGCATTTTGATGTAAAATGCCTATCAATTAAACGAAATGGTAAATCCTCAGACTTTCTCTTTCCTCCCCCTACTATGCTTCTACGTTGGGAATATTTTTGTAAAATGTCTCTTATCAACGCTAAATGAAATTCACTAAATTTTTGTTTCGAAACAGTAGATTTTTGATATAAAATATTTATCTCACACAAACGTAATAGTATTACTTCTGCGTAGGTGTACGGAAAAATTGACAAACGCATATATGCGTCCTTAGTCCATGCTAGACACTTACAGAAAACGCATATATGCGCCCTTAGTCCACACCGATAGCTTTCGCCAGACGCATATATGCATTCATATCACTCTAAGGATTAAAAAATAAAAACATGGAAAGTCAACGAAGTCCGCGTTCTTACGAGACAGACAAGAGATATCTGAGACATTCATAACACGTCATGTATGCGAGAAGGGAAACTTTCTTGTCTTCCCCTATGAAATGGTTCTCCCTAGGCTTCTGTATGAGTGTCAAGACCTGTTTACATGACCATGGCCTAGACTCGCTTGCTTTGACAGCGTTTCTACATATGCAATAATCCATGCACGTATCCATAGTAATGGTGGAAATGTATAAAAACCGGAGTAATTTATATTAAATAGTGCGTCCTTAATTATTTGTGATTAAATAAAATAAGTAAAGAAACTCGAAATGTTCAGTATTATTTTCATTCTACTATTAACCACATTTTATAACACATATTGTGAAGACTTTGATATTGATACAAATGGATATATTGTTTATTGTCCTTGTATGGGTATGTCCATGTATAACTAAGATTTTTATATGTAATTATATAAATATATCCTAGAATAAATTAATCTATTAAAATCATCGAGTTGATTAATTTTTTTAGGGCGATTTGGAAATCAAGCGGATCACTTTTTAGGTGCTTTAGGATTTGCAAAAGCACTAAATCGTACTTTAGTTTTACCACCATGGGTTGAATATAGAACTGGAGAAACAAGATCTGTTTGTAAACAATAACATTTAATATCTTATAAAATATAAATATTTTTATAAACAAATTTATCATTTTTTAGATACAAGTTCCATTTGATATATATTTTAATGTTTCAAAAGTTCAAAGCTTCCATAAAGCACTATTAATGGAGAATTTTATGCGAGACATAGCACCAAAAATATGGCAATCTAAGGAAAGAGTATGTAAGTTTAAATGTTTAAGTTCAAAGACAAAGTGTTCCTTTGAAACATGTTGTCCTTTTCAGCTTTCTGTTATTCAGCACGTGGAAAAGGAGATTCATGCAATGCCAAAGATGGAAATCCATTCGGTTCATTTTGGGATACATATAATATAGATTTTGTAAAATCAGAATTTTATGGTCCTTTACATTATGATGTTCATCATACAGACATGGCAGTACAATGGAAAAGACAATATCCTGCATTACATTGGCCAGTATTAGCATTCACAGGTGCACCTGCTAGTTTTCCTGTACAATTGGAAAATAAAAAATTACACAAGTATGTTGAATGGAATACAGACATGCTTAATAAAGCCGTAGCATTTATAAAACAAAAATTACCAAGAGGAGCATTTGTAGGAATTCATCTACGTAACGGAATTGATTGGGTGTGTATCTATCTTCCAGATATTCAAATTATTCATTTCACTATAATAAAACTTTAAGAAACTAATAAAAAGAATTAGATTTGTAAATAAAACACACTTTATGTTTAACAGGTTCGTGCTTGTGAATTTATATCCAGCACACCAAATCTCTTTGCTGCTCCACAATGCCTTGGGTATCGTAACGAACGTGGAAAAGCAACTTCTGCTATGTGTCTACCATCATTTGATTTAATAGTACGTCATCTAAAACGGGTTATTCGCAATGGTAATGACATCAAATCAGTATTTGTGGCATCAGATAATAACTATATGATTGAAGAACTTACTAAAGCCTTAGCACGGATGGAAGTAAGAAATATAACAATATATATACAATACATATCCATTTATATATATACAATATAAATACATTTAATATCTACTATAGGTTCCAGTTTTTAAACAAGATTCACCTGCATCGCCTCATTTAGATTTAGCTATTCTTGGAAGAGCAAATTATTTTATAGGAAACTGTATATCTTCATTCTCAGCTTTTGTCGCAAGAGAAAGGGAAATTAAAGGGTATCCCACATTTTTTTGGGGTTTCCCTTCAGAGAGGTCTTCATCTTCTATTACACATGAAGAATTGTAGCAACATAATTCTTAACTAGGTCTGTTTGTTTCTCTTAATTTTTCCTTCATCCTATAATTAATAAAAGCTGAACCCATTTAAATTATTATAATTAAATTATCCTAAAACTCCGCATGATATACATAATTGTATATACAATGAAAAAGGATCTTTTATGTATACTGTCTTTTATTATATTTTACAAAAAATGGTCATATAAGATAAAAGTTCTTTTAAATATATAAATATTGCTTTTAATTAAAGTTAAGCTATAACATGATTCATGAAAGTTTCAATAATTATCTATCAATACAACATTGATTGGGAACTTTTTAGTTCTTTCATATTGTTATGCAACTTTCTTGAATTAGTATCTTTGTATGATTTGGAAGAGCAAGCAATTAAAATATTTGTTGCTCGCAAATCATAACAGCCTCAGGAACAACTATATCAAAACACATATAAAAGATGAAATTTTATAAGATACCTAAAATATTATCCAAAAATTTTACATTTTTGGAAGACAATACATATGCGTTATACATAAACTTTAATTGTTTTATTGTAAATTACAAAACAATTATAACTTACACAAAACTGATTAGATATCAAATTAAAATGTGTATTTTTTGTATACCTTATATCTTTGAACAATACAAAAGTTATTTTAATCATATAAAATAATTACATTTACGTTTACAAGATTATAATTTTGTTATTATTAAAATAAAATATATTTTATTTTCAAAAATATGTATCACTTTTCTAAGTTTACCATTTTTTAATGTAGTACTGATACTTGCTGGAAGATATCGTGATAGTCGTACGAACGTGAAACATATGCTATATACAACCAGATGCAACCAAATGCTCAGTGACACTTCGTAATATATTCGGTTAAAATCTTAATGCTTTACACCAATATTTTACTAATTTTATTGATCACTACTAAACGAAAAAATTTCTTGTATTTTTGAAAATAATTTAGCTGAATAAAATTTACAGCATTTTAAAAATTAATTACGAAAAATGGCTGATCCTAAATATGCCGATTTACCTGGGATTGTAAGTACTTCATATTTTACGATAAAATTATGTCAATGTGATTTTGTTATTAAATATAATTCATTTTGAAATGAGAATATAATCTGAAATTGAGATAAGAAGATATAATCTGAAATGATATAATTTTGTATAATCTCGTCTATGTCTTATAATTTACATAAATGAACATTTAATATTTCAATGTTTTCATTGTATCTACAGGCATATGATCAAGTGGACGTTTATGAGACTACTGATTTACCAGAATCAGAACAATTTCAACTTTACCCCGAGGTACAGTATTTAAAATTGATTATAATATAATGTATTATGTAGTATACTGTATTTAGCAGTATGAATATTTCCTTTTTTTAGGATGAGACAGATTCTATAGAAAAATTACATACTAGTGCCACTGAAGCATTTATTAAATTTAAAAATAAACGTTTCCTCAGCAAGGAAGTTGACTTCTCCGATCGAATATCACTCAAACCAAGAACTGGCTATAAGTAAATATTTTGAGTAAGAAAATATAAGATGTAAGATATACGTTGAAGACATATAACAAATTTTAGATTTGGAGATTGGGAATTACCTGGAGAAGGAGAAAAAGAAACCCCTATTCAAAAGTACCAGCGCTTGCAATGTGAAATAAAAGAATTATATGAAGAAGTAAATGACTTGAAGGTATTAATTGTTCTATTATACATATTTGAAATTTCTTTTATGATGTACCATATTGTTCAAACCTTAAAAATGAATGAATATTTTACTGTTTCTTAAATAGGAAAAATCAAAAGAGGAAAAGGTGAAATCTGTTGCTGATATAATTTCTCAAGTACAACTCTTAGGAAAACAATTAGATTCCTTAAAATTAGAAGAATGTCTTGGGGCTGATCTTGTTGCAACTCTGTCAGATCCACAAGGCACAAGAATGAAGTAAGTTTATTTATATTATAATAAGGTGTTTAGAATGAAAATGTTTCTTTTGTTGATGAATATTTTAGACAACTGATATCACAAATAGAAGCATTCAAGCAGACTAGTATTCTTACTTCTGAAACTGATCCAAAGTCACAGAATGCAAAAGATGATAAAGCAACTGAACCTGGTGTACTTAAGTATCAGATGATGTATCTTCCAGAAAAAGCAAGAATGCAGGAAGCAGCAAGAATTGCATTACTTGAACAAAGGCTTTGCAATTTAGAAAGTGTAATTGGGACAACCAGTGATAAACTTTCCAAATTTTCACAGGTATGTAGCACAATAAATTCTTACATAATTATAATACTTATTGTTAGTCATATTTTTAGCGTGTTTCTAATAATAAGTAAATAATACATTTTTTTATAGAATCTCAAAGGTCAAGGAGTAATGGAAGCTCTTCAAGAATTAGGAGCAAAAGCTGCATTACTAGATACTTACCAATTAGATATAATTGAAAGCCGATTAGCCGCACTAATTCATAGAATGGATAATGTTGCACAAAAAAAGGCTGCATTAACATTAGATTCAGAACAAGAACAAAAAGTATTCTTTTTTTTAGAAATATTCAAATAACATGAATTTATTTACGAGAGTTCAACATTAGAAACTAGAAATAAGTGAATAACTATTTTATCTAAATCAAAGTTTGTTTTTAGATTTCGGAAATGTATGATATTATGAAACAAACGGAAACTATCTCACAAATTTTACCACAAACCGTAAATCGAATGTTGGCTTTAAATACTATTCACCAACAAGGTGTGTATTTAAATATATTTATAAAACTTTATAAATTTCTTTTTCCAAAAAATATATTTTTTCAATATTTTTTTTAGCTGCTACATTCAACAAATCTTTAACACGTTTAGAGGAATTACAATCACAAATAACTTCTGACTTGGAAAGTAACAAGTCTCTTTTAAAAGGAGTACAAGAGAGCTTTGCATCAAACTTAGAAATTATAAAGAGTAACATAGAATCATTAGATGAACGTATTAAAAAACTGAACGTGTAATTCATAAGAGCATCATTGAAATTTTCATTATAGATTATATCTCAACTTGTTTAATAGATATTTATTAAATTATATATTATTTACTAATATTTTCTAAATATATTTTTAATTTATTCATGATTTAGTACACCTTGTCATACATTGTTGTTAAAATATTTTTAATAATAGAACTTTAATTATTTTTAATTAAATAATACAAGTTAACTCTATTATTGTAGCAAAAAATTCATTAATGTATAAATATTACAAGTTAAAAATAAACTAGAATCGTGCTTTTCAAGTATATGTACAAAAAATTGCTTTTTTTATTCTGGAACAGGAAAAGAGATGGTAAATATTACACTTAAAATATTTGTAGATTTGTATTTATTTAAATTTAATTAGAATCGTAACTTTTGGAAGAACCATTTGTTTTTACCAGATTTGTACCTAAAAATAGATATTAATATCACTTGCCTATCTATAGTAAATAATTTTAAACGCAATCTCAAAACAGTTGCAAAATATAATATTAAGAAATAATAGATATAGATATACATACTTTTCTTCAAATTTAACACGTGTTTGGAATCGAATTTTCTTGCGCTTCATTGGGTCTTTAAGGTCTTTGGGTGTTACTTTATCCCAATGTAAATCTACAGTGTATCTCGTCGGCATCAAATGGTTATAATTAAGTACCTATCATTAATACATATATTTTGAAATAAAATTATATATATATATATATATATAAAACAAGGAAAATTATACAAACAACTAGTGACAAACTTACTTTCACAAATGGCTTAATTTTGGAACGTTTATGAATCTTTGCTTTGCCCATTCTTTTGTGTACTTTTCGTGGATATCGGTCAATACCTGCTACCATAGCATGTCCATATTGTTTTTCTGTAGTACCATCATCATAATTGCGCATGATGATAGCTTTCCTTCCTGCGTATCGGCCACTAAGGACCAATACAACTTTTCCTGATTTCATAATCTTCACCATCTTGAAGATATATCTATAGAAAAAGTTAAGAAAATTAATTTAGTAGTATCAAAATTAAGAAACGAATATTTTGTTACAAAACTCGTATATAATATTTTATTTTACGTTAATTATTAATTTTTTTAACGAGATTTTGTTAACGCCTAGACTACATTGGCAGTTGTAAACAGATATCACATAACCTCTTTTACATCACCAGTACTTAAAAAATTAACAAATAAATTTATATATAGAATGTTTCTTAAAACACAAAATTTAAATGATTAATCTAATTTTAATCTTAGTTTAACGAAAACAAACTTAAAAATGTTTGTTAACATACTCAAGAACTTATTAAAATTCTACAATCAAATAAATAATCACTATCCCAAAAATACCGGAATAAACGTTACTAAAAAGAATATTATATCTATAAACAAATTATTTTTCTATTTTCCGATGTTTTTGGATTAGTTTCTGCAATGACAAACATCACACACCTCACGACTTATCGTACCGGGAAAAAGGAAGTCTACCTAATTCTCAATTGGTTACCCGTCCGATATTTAAAATTCAACCTACAGATGTCGTATCATTAGACATCCGGCGATGTTTAATAATAACCAATCCTATGTCGTGGTTTGAATGACGTTTAACAAAATTATTTCTTGGCAGAAAATTTTCGTTCGGACCGGTTTTATCCACCACATCATTTAAAGATCATTATTTATTTCTTGCAATATATATCATATCATTTTCAGAAAAGCAACGGATTGATTTCGTATATTTTCAATCTGAACCACGAATCAGAAGCAACATTGTTTCTACAAAAACGAGTACAATCGTTGCCGAATATCTAAACTTTTCGAGAGTTCGAGAATAATCCCGATGATTTTCTCGATACATCGAAATGATTGGTCGGCATAAGTAGCTTCCTGCTCGCTTGTATCTTGCACGAGGGATGTTAATAGGTACTGTTTTACCCTTGTCGTAGAACTTTTTTTAAATACGATTTGTCGAAGGATTGAATCATTTAAAAAGACTGATATTGTTGATATCGTATAGTGAGTGTGAACACAATAAGTTAGCGTGATGGCATTGAACGCTCAATATGAAGTTATTGGAAAGGGTTTCGTACAACAGTATTATGCGATGTTTGACGACCCCGCACAAAGACCAAATTTAATAAATATGTATAATGTAAGCTTTAACTGTTTCTAATCACATTTATTTATTGTGACAATTTTTTCTCTATATACTTATTCGATGTTACGTTTACAGACCGAGTCATCTTTCATGACATTCGAGGGTTTGCAAATACAAGGTGCTATTAAAATCATGGAAAAATTAACTGTGAGTTTTTTTTTTTAAATGGGCTATATATGTCATATTTTATTACATATTTCATTATACTATACCTATCATTTTTTAATATAAGTATATTTTATATAGACTAGAAAATCATATAGTTCATAAAAAGATTATGAAATTAAAGAAAAATAAATTAATTTTTTTTGTTATGTTGATTAGTAATCTTTAATTTTCAGAGTTTAACATTTCAAAAAATAAATCGGATAATAACTGCCATTGATTCACAACCTATGTTTGATGGTGGAGTGCTTATTAATGTTTTAGGAAGGTTGCAGGTAAAGAAAATAACTTTTCATTATTATATGAGTATAATATGAATAAGCAGATAGGGAATTTGCATGTAAAAATATACACAATTATTCATATTTATATTTATATATATATATATATATATATATATACTATATATATAAATATATGCTATATATATGCTAATAGCAGAGATTATACATAAATGAAAGAATTTTATTTAATATGTGCAGAGATCTTATTCCAATTAGTTCAGTAATTTAACTTCTTCTATCATACACAATTTAATGCAGTTTCTAAACAAAGAGATATATTTGGCCCGATATTTTTTTTAAATTCATTGACGCATTTATATTTTTATTCGTCCATATATTGTATTTTATTGGCTGGACATGCTACACAAATGTGTACTGTACTGCCTTACATTTTTTGTGCTGCCATATGAAGATAGAGATTGAGCTATGACTAATGTCCAGCAACAATCTCTCTATATACCTCCGCAAAGAAGATGAAATAAGAAAATTCAGTCAGTGATTGTTGATGATTGGGCAGACTGATGAGGATCAGCCCCATGCATACATCCAGACATTTGTCCTGAAACCAATTGGCACCAGCTTTTACGTGCAGCATGACATCTTCAGACTTGCTCTGCACAACACGGTTTAGGCGTCAGGTATTGCTATTCCATTGATCTTCGTACCATGGTACAGGCAAGCCTGATACTAATTTTTGATGTCTAAAGCTGCTTCATGTATGTCAGTATGCTTTCTTATTATTAATTTTAATTCAATTATGTGTTATTTGCAATATTGCTTTGCTATTTGCTGTAATCAATAATTTGACAAAAATAATTTTTACACTTAACTAATATTAATATTTAACAATTTGGTAAATTTGAGAATTTAAAATAACTCTATAATAGTGAAAACATTTGCTACATCTTAATGTTTGTTATTATAATTATTTAAATTTACCAAAGTTTTATAATTTTATTAATTAACTATTTGCATGTACTATATAATTAATTATATTTTAAACTATGTAATAAGTATAAATAATTTGTTGCACCATCCGCATATTTCAATATTTTTGGAATAATACATTTGTAAAAATGCGTACAATGTATTATATGTATATGTAATAAGGGTGATGATAAAAAAAATTTAAATTGCTGAACTGACCGGAATAAAATATATTTTTTCTCTTTTGGTTAAAGTCTAATGACATGTTGTTTAATAATAGTTTATACTAATAATAATATAAGTTTATAACAATAACAATTATTATTATTAATTTGTCTTGTGTATCAATATAACAGTAGTTTAAATATTATATGAAATGATATATGAATATATGAAAATAAAAATAATTCAATTAAATTTAATTTTTGTATAGCTTACAATAATATATCATTATTTTTTAATGTTGTAATAATTATCAGATACTTTTAAATAGAAAAAATTCTATAGTATTTAATCTGTATAATAATCAAAATGTTATAATAATATAGTTGAAGATGCTATTTTTAGCTTAATCATGGGTCAAAAGTAATATAACCTTTTTCGCATAGAATTTGATTGTATGATGAGTTTGTCATTGTACTGTATACTTCTTTATTTTTATTACATTTCTAAAACATTTACATAGTTTTTGCATGGGATGCAATTAATAGGATTATTAGCTATGTTTAATAATAATTTATCTTTATTGATAGTAATTCAATTACATACCAATATATTTTTACACAATACAATTTTTATATATTAAGGTCTATTACGATTATGTAAAATATATTAGCAAGAAAAGAAAATTATGTATTTTATATATTCTTTTATTAGATTTATACATGTAGTAATGATATATATAGCTTAAGTGTATAATTATATATCTATAATTTGTTACAGGCAGATGAAGATCCACCACATGCCTTCTCACAGATTTTTGTGTTGAAGCCACTGGGGAATTCATTTTTTTGCCAGCATGATATCTTTCGTCTTGGCATTCATGATAGTGTATGAAGAGAAATGTCTGCAAGTTAATTACAGTTAATAGCAGACAGGTATCTGAGCCATGGACTCCCCAGAGATTAAAATAAGTGAGCTACTTTCTTCTTAATATCCTTTGTCATCACATATTATTCCATTCTTTCTAGATACTGCAGTTTTTATATGAAAAACATTTGCTTATATCTTGGCCACAAAAGAAAGAAAAGAGCATTAAAAATAAATACAGTTTAATAATTTTCTTGTTTTCCACTTTTTCTAAATACACCTATTGATTACATGTTAATGACATAATATCACAATATAATATAGCAGCATATAATATTTAATTTTAATGATTGATTATTACTTTTTAAATTGTATTGTTACATATTTTATTCCCTCATACTACGTGTATTTTTGTAAAACAAATATTGACCATTAAATACAATATCTGGAATTAATAACATAATGGTATTTTCTATTTTACAACTTGCAGTATAAAAAAATTTTAATGTAATGAAGATGAAAAGCATGATTTTAAAAAAACAAGCTGCTATATATAATTGTATTTTATCTTAGTTGACATAAGTATTAAAAATATGAATTTTACAAATTGCCACGTTTAGCTTGCTCCATTTCAATAGCTTGAAATAGCGCTTGGAAGTTTCCAGCTCCAAATCCCTACAACAGAAGTAATTTTTATAATTTTATTAGTTTCAGTTTTAAAAGATTTATGGTAGGTTTAATGATCATTATAATACCCACATTGTGATTATGCCTTTGAATGATTTCTATAAAGAGAGTTGGACGATCTTGCATATTTTTAGTAAATATTTGTAAAAGATATCCATTTTCATCATAATCGATTAAAATTTTTAATTTTTGAAGTATATTGACATCTTCTAAAATTTGTACACCACTGGTTTTCAGACGGTTTCTTAACATATCATAGTAAGTGTCTGGAACATCTAGGAACTCTAGCCCTCTAGTTTGCAGATTTTGTATCTGTGAAATAATGTAAATTCTTATTTTTAAAATTTTATTTAAATTTCGAAAAGCTATGTCAAATGTGTAATTTACAGCTGTAATTATGTTGTTTGTATTAAGAGCAATATGTTGCACTCCTGCTCCCCCATAATATTCAACATATTCTTGGATTTGAGAACGCTTTTTGCCAGGTGCAGGTTCATTAATAGGCATTTTCACTGTTTCTTCCCAATTCGTCATGACAATGGAACGCAGAGCTGAATATTCTGTGTGTAATTGAGAATCGTCTACTGACCAGAATCGATGAAATTGCAAACATCGCTCATACCTACAATAAAACAAATTTTATATAGAAAACACAATCGCGTGTACAGACTTCTCTAATTTCTTAAATATTTTATCAGTTTGTATACCATTTTGCAACAGGTTCCATTTGTTTGTCAGATTGATTGCCAACAATATGGTCAACAAAATTCAATCCTACTTTTGGTCTAAGTAACAAAAACAAAATTATTAAAAACTTAATAATATTATTTGAAGAATAATTTGATTGAATTTAAGTTACATACAAAGTCTTTAAAAATGGGTCTTCTGATAGCTTTTGAAACCCTGGCAAAAAGAATCCGTTATACTTGGATCTGTCTATTAGCGTATGATATGTATCTCCGTACTAGTAAATAAGAGAATAATTATGTTTTATTGAAATACTGTTGTTAGTTCATTATTTTCTTTCTTTGTATGTACTTACGGTACTTATGGTAGCAAATTTTACAATACCATATTCATCATTTTCTTCCCATATGTCTTTTACTATTATGGCACCTCTTTCTCTTGCGATCTAAAAAATAATAATCCTTTCATTCATATATTCGCAGGAAGTTATAATATTAACATACTTTTACAATGATGTCTATGTCCTCAACATTAAAAGCAATATCACGAACACCATCTCCGTGTCGGGAAAGATGGTTTGCCATTTCTTCATCATCAGGTTCATAAGCTGATTCAAATACAAAAATAATCTATAAATAAAAACAGTATTTTTATTTTTTTACTAATATAAGATATTAGACAGATATAAGATGTTACTTTATAAAAATATGAACAATAAACATTTGTTTAGTATTTACCTGATTTTGTTTAACGACGTGTGATGCTACGCGCCTGGAACAAGTCTCTAAACCACGATAAGCCAAAGGTTCAAAACCCAATCTAGTGCAGTAATAACTGGCTGCCTAAAGTAACAAATGTGTTTAAATATAAATTCATAATAGGTGGGTGGCTTATTTCAATTTTGTTTCCGTGTGAAAATATAAAAGAAATCACAAATATCGAAAAACGAGAAAATGTTTTAAAGTATTAACAAATATGAATCCTGAATATTTGCTTATATCATGAAATTCATGATTTCATCTATTATTTAATGAAACTATCTGGTTTTTTTAGTAGATATGTACTATTTTGTTCTAATTACCTGTTTTGCATTTCCAACCCAGAATTTGAGGTGATCGAAGCACAAGAATTTTCCTCCTAAAGGCTAAAAACGAAGAATTACATGTTAAATATATGGTATAATTATATTTTCAATTAAAGTATTTGTGTTACTATAATTACCTTGTGACCTTTATCTGTATATGTAGTCTGAAAAAAATGAAATTAAAAATTTTATATTATCGATTTATCTGAAAATCAGAGAACATTAAAAGTTTTATTTTATTTAAATTACGAACGATTATATTAGGACTGAAAACTAACATTTATACAAATTAAAATGTCCTTAATTAAATAGTATTAATACTACTACGGTACTGTAATAATAAATTTTTTTATAGTAGAACTTAGCTAAAAACAGATTATAAATTTCATACCATTTTGAATACTTGCGGAAAGTTAGAACGAGCTAGTTAATGATTTCTTTTTCGTGGTTTGTAATCGGAAACATCTTGCTTAAATATAAGCGCGTGAAAATCAGTAATGCTATATCCTGATCGCTGATTGGTTGATCAGGGAGGCTTGTTTGTGTCGCATTCTTTTAAAAACTGTGAGTCGTAAATCTAACGTATAATACTAATAGCAGGTTTTTCAGGATTATTTACAATCACCTAATATTTTATTCATCGGTTTGTCTGTGGAACTATTATCTTTAAGGTCATTTTTTTAAATAATATTTTTTAACGTATGTACTGAAGAAATTTTGTTTATTGTCGATTTTCAATTATATTGATTAGTTTATTTATTTAAAATCCACATTAATATCCTCCGTGATATCTTTTAAAATATTTAAGATATATTGAAATGCTAATTTTCAAAATTTTTATTACAATGTGTTTGAAAATATAAAATTGTAAAGTATTCTAACATTTAAAAATTTCTTGTACACTTTATTAATTGCAATTAATAACAAAAATGTATTTGTAAATATTGTTCCAGTAAATATTCTTGTTTTTCACGCCTATTTTGTATTTGTATAGCAAACGCGAAAATAAAATACAATTATGTTTATTGAAAAAATATTATACATCTTTTTAGTATTTAAACAAGTTAAACAAATTAATCATTTTTTAATTATGCTTACAAATCAAAGTCAACTTTGTCGTACATGTTTGAATGATTAAAAAGAGTAAACATTAGCTTACTTACTAAAGTAAAGCAATAGTATATATATAGTATAATATATTTGTTAATATTATATATATGTCGTTGTATAAAAATAACTATTTTTCTGAAAACTATTTCACCACAAACAGGAAGAGTTCAAAGTATTTCATTCGTATAAAACTTTCCATTTGCGAAGGCTCGCCGTTCTATATGACGAAACGTGATCGTGTGTCAACACTTAGATTCTGGTTTTAGAGGCGCGTCCTGTTTAATGTAAATTACCTGTTTAATGTAAATAATGATCAGAAACGTGCGTAGCGCGTGATACAAACATATTAATGAACCGGCAGAGCTAGGAGGATCGCCTCGACTCGTTCTTCTCTACTATATCGAGGTCGACAAAAGGCAGCAGAACGATTTCAAGACACATGATAGATATCTGCATATAAATATAGAAAAAAGGGTGATTTCTATTTCTTTAAAATGTTCTTCTTCTTCTTTTTTTTTATTATATCAATTATAAAAAAAACTACTTTTTTCTTTGAAAATATTTAGGAATGAAAAATGAAACATATATTATTTGAAGTATAATATTTATAATAATTTTATTTTATATCAAAATAAAAATTTAAAAAATGATTAAGTTCAAGTATTGCATATTTCAATTATAAGTTTTATTCAATTAAAGTATATTCCATGGATGACATTACAGTGTTTTGTTGTTCATGTTCTACTGCATGTATGTCTTATATTATTTGTGAATTAATATCTGCGATTATACTTTGATATGACTAGTTTGAATTGGAACTAGTTTAAATAAGAGGGACAAAGTGTTTCATAACTTAAAATCAATTTAAAGTATACATACTGTTAGTAAGGAATAATTTGAAATATTCATAGCTCCCCGCAATACACAATAATTGACTAGATTAGATTATTATATATTTAAAGATATTATTATAATTATATTTAGAAGATTATTATAATTACAATATGAGACATATCAACATATGTAATAAAATTTAAATACTGCATATTATTATAAACAATATAAAATATGGACTTTACGTAATAATTAGAAATCGTTTATTACGTCAAAGTATCTAAAACGTTTAGAAGAATCATAATTCATTTTAGGTTGTATCTTCATATACAAAGATACTTAAGATAAAATTTATATTCATCTTAGAAATTACAACTATAGTTATAACAGAAGAATACATAAACTACTAAACGTATTAATAAAAAAATTATTTTTTCGGGAAGAATTTACTTTTCAGATTAAAATTAAAATATTTAACAAATACCATTAAAAAATATATATAATGTGATTGCTAGACGTTGATGTTTAGTTATTATTAAGTTTTTATAACGCATTTTATGATTTTCAGGAATTACATTAATATTATTTATAACATTCTTTTTTGTTAACATATTGACCTCTTATGTTATACATTATTTTTTTAATAATATTATTAGTTTAATCTACTTATACTAATAAATTTAAAAATTACATTATTATTTATAAATCATGTAAACAGATTACATATCAGACGCTTCATACATATATTTATATACAAAGAACTAATTATATGTTTATAATACATACAATATAAATTCATTTATACAAAACGGAATTGTTAAGAGGTCAAGCAGTAAACAACAATTAATTGCCTTATGCTTAAACGCAATAAAAATCTTTACTCATAATAACACGATTGTAAATAGACAAATAAATTAATACTTAATATCACTTAATTTGGACATAGCATTACAATACTAGAATGATTTTGTTTTATTTAAGACATTAAAAGCTTGGACTTGAAAAAACTGTTGCATCATGCTATTAAACTGTATTACAATTTTAAATATTTTAAAAGAATATTTATGTACCTGTTATGAATATTTATTCATTATTTATCTAATTGTTGAAACCATACATGATAAAAATTATTATTTAGATATAATATATATTTCTACTACATTTATGTTTATGATACAAAACTTTTAAATGTAATTGCAAATTTTATTGCGTAACATCATTCATATTTAATAAGATAAAAAAATGTAATAAAGATATACAATATCTGAAGTTCACGTTACTTTTTATACTATTATGAAAAAACCAATTGTTCAGTGTGAATTTATTATCGAAGAATTTCTTTTAATAAAACATTTAATATTTCGTATTAAAATATATCATTTATGATCGCGAAAATAGTAACGTTTCAATACCGGTTTTGTTATGTATGGTCGGTACATGTGAGTGATATAAAAATTCCTTGATTACCGCCAATTCTTAAATTATTAGACTCAATAGTATGATCTTTATTACAAAAATATATGTAGAAAATTTGGTAATATTTTTTTCTATGAATATGTAGTATTTTTTATCGTAAAAATGTTCTTGGTCGATTAAATTAATGGAATGTTTAATTATCCTTTTATTTGGAAAGAGATATGAAAATTTGAACTCATTGTTTCTTACTCAAAATATGGACGTTTTAAATAAATATAATACTAAAAGTATACATACACGCATTAACATATATACGTGATGTTTATATATGGTTATTTGAAAATCGTTGCTATGGTAATAAGAGTTCAACTACTGTTACATGCTAACTACTAAATGAAGAATTGCATTCCCATTTTTAATGCCCTTGTATTACCATATAACAAGGTAAAGAGAATGCTTCTATTTAATATTATTAAAAACATCAGGAAAATGTATGTACTACTATTTGGAGATAAAATATGTACAGAATGTTATATATCATTATTAATTTGGCATGCCAGGAAATATAAAAAAAAGAACAAAACATTAAATAAAACAATTCAATCCTAAATGAGATTGTGATGGAAGCATTTGTAGATAATTATTATTTATAGCAATACAATCCCATGATCTCTTTCCAGTCTACGTTTTGCTTTAAGAGACACAATTCCCATTAAATCTGCAGGAGTTGGAAGTCCTCCAGAGGTATTTGGAGCCACTGCTTGTTGATAAAATACCTCTACGTTTCCACACTGGTTACCATAAACAACGGTATCCTCCGTTCTAGTTAATTAATAAAATATACTCATTTTTTTACTATATTTCATGAAAAATTACCATGTTTAGTGCTTCATAATGTATAAATATATAAGTTAGTACTTATATATTACTATTATATAATAGTTTAGTGCTTCGTAATATATAAAACAAAACATACTCTAAATGTATAATACAATTCATTTTCTTGAAAATTTTTGGTAGTAGTATTATTTTAACCGAGCAAAAAGATATAAATAGGTCTACTGAAGCAAGCAGACATATGCAAAATTGCACTAAATGAATCAAATTACCTAATGCTTAAATAATTACCTGACAATAATATCTGTGAGATTGCTGGTATATGTGAACCTATCATGAAGGCAAGAAACAATATCCAATTCAGTGACACCCCAGAGTCCAGAACGATTTATTGTGTCCCATTGAGGATCAATACTTAATATACTATATAATTCCTTATTTTCATTTGAAGGTAGAGGCTCTAAACATTGTTGTAGTCTAGCTTCAAGTTTTCCTAACGTATTCACGCAAGTTTGCCACTATAACATGTATTACTATAATATATATTATCAAAAAATTAAATTTCAATATATTGGATATTAGACAATAAAATATACTTACGAGAGAGTGTATAAGATCAGGATTATTAGCAGTTCCATTTTCCATTAATAGTACTAGCACCATATTGTGATGTCCACAGAGAAATAGTTCTGTTTTCTCAAAAGAAACTTCATCTTTGGAAGTAGTTACCCAATCTTCTTCCAATTCATCTTCACCGTCACTGCCAGTTTCCTTATTAACTGCTTCCAGTTTTTGCTTAATTATTTGATTCGTTGCTGCTGAAAAGCCCGATAAATCACGAAATTCGCTAGGAGTTGTTTCTCTACTACAAAAACCGCTAGTTCTCTCATCAGCAAGTAAACTGAGTTTAGACATAAGAGGCGTTAATTGTAGACCATCCAACTTTTTCTTTTGAAGAAATTCATACACGTTACCGCATTCCGATGCTGATTTTCGTCTATCATCATTATCAGTGATATTGAGTGGTTTCAAAGGAAGACTCATTGATCTGCGATAAGTTTCTTGTTTCACTTTACTATCTATTTTTATGTCACGAGAATTACTTGATTTTTCTAAATTATCACTGATCATGGTATCACAGCTATTTGTTACATTTTTCATGTTACAATCATTAGCTAAACTTGTTAAAAAGTCGTTACGATTAATTGTATTATTTCGATCATCCTTAAGTTCTTCGTAATGCGAAGATATATATTGATTATATAAAGACTGAGATACTGGTAATCCATCACATCGAAATATAGGATAATATGGGTCAGTAATTGTATGAAACTGCCTTTTATGTAAAGATTGCTTTTGAGGAGAAGTTTCGGGAGATATATTTTGTTTTAATTGTGGCAACCCTAATCCATATGTTCTTACTGATATTCGATTGGAGTACAAATTGGACGATCCTAAATCATGCATACTTAAGCTTCTCTTATTAAATTCTTTTCGTTTAACTAGTTTTTCTTTTGGCGTAACGTTTCTTAATTTATTTAAACGTTTATATCTAAGTGCTTCCTTAACAACATCTGGAATATCATCTACATTTGTTTTTATTTCTTTCTTTTCTTCTTCTGCTTCATTATTTGTATCTTCGTTTGTGTTACATATTAACATAGCATTACCATGTAATACTCTATTAATATCTTTTAATGGTGTAGAGCAAACGCTAGGAGTTAAAGGATTTACACACTTAGGACGGTCTGTTTTACTTTCCTGTTTACGTTTCACTGGAGAACTGTAAGCTGTAAGTGGTACGGAGGGTACATAGTGACTATTATCGTTGTACTGTAATGAATCTAATTCTCCTTCTTCAGGTACAGTAAAAATGCGAGAAGTATCACGTTTCATTCCGGACAAAGGGAGTTCCTTACTGTTCTTGGACATGTTCTAAGAATATAATAGTTTCATCATTAAATAATTGTTATAATTCATTGTCAAAAACTACTAACCTTTCTTTGAAATATCTTTTTTGTCACAGAATCTAAATAAGAACTATAATATCGTTCATTATTTGCTTCTTGTATAAGTTTCGTAAACTGTTTTTGCTCTATATATACTCGCAATAACTGTACTCCAACAGGTAGATGAAATTCTGTCGATATTCTCTCTGCAGGAGCCTAAAAAATTGTATTAAAAGAAACAATATCGTATATTATGTAAATATTACATACTATTAATATATTTTAATTGAATATACCTTTATTCTATATGGATCAGTTATAACAATTTGTTTGGTCAACTCAGCACTTAACTGAGTTGCAACTACCCTAAAATATTAATACTTTTAGTTTTTAAAATGAAAGAACAATTTATTTGTCACTGCTCTAGAAACTTACTTATTATTATAGAAGAGTGCACCACCTATTATACCACTGATTTCTTGATAATATTGTAAAACTTGAATTGCTTCTAAAAATATGTTACTAGCACTCTAAAACAACATATATTAATTTATATTATATCCACAATAAATAATTAAATATATTAAAAAGGAACCATACCTTTGGAAGTTTAATGATAGGAATATTGGAGAAAAGATTGGCACTATATTGAAGTATTGGCAAATATGTTTCAAACATTTGATAAAGCTTCTCTGTGAACTTATTTCTGTCATTATTAAATGATTCCAGTATCTTATTCAAATCATAATGAAAAAATTTTAGCAATGATTCTAATGTATTTGCACGCCTTTCTAGAATCCAGTCATGAATATTCCTATCAGTTCCAACTGCCTGTAAAGTAGTAAACAATGAAATTTATGTGGCAAATATTAATTCATACTAAGTATGACACATTAAGCAATGAGAAAAATATTATGTTTCATTCATTGAGACTACACTGATAATTGTAACTGCTTTAATAGATAACTACTACTATCAAATTATGCCATACATACAATGATTTTCATATTTTGCATTATATTAATTCTGAAGTCATGTAGTCAAATTCTCTTATATTTTCAATTATTTTTATAAGTAAATAAATTATTATTAATTATACCTATATAAAGAAAAAATATAATAACGATACACTTACAAGTATGTACTGTCCAAATTTCTTTAATACAAATTTTCCTCCTTGTAATGTGATTGATTTTGGATTGGAAAACGAAGTTGAAAGAAATTGATTAACAGCCATTAATTGCCCTGCTAGAGCTAATCTTTGCGTAAGAGATACCCATGCAGGATGAAAATACATAACTGCCTCTGCAGGATCATCATCTTCTTTACAACACCTTACAGTGTCATAAACAAATACTATCATCATCTCTCTAAAAAAAAAAGTCAGAATTAACATAATTTGATACATATATATTATATTAACTTATATAATATGTTGATAGTATGTATATAGTATGTATATAGTTATGTAATACTATATATGATTTGTAAATTCATATTGAACACGAACAAAGTGATTTCTCCTTTATAAATGAAGTAGCTTACCCTGGAGTAATTGATAAAACTGTTCTATATATAACTGTGAAAACCTATCAACTTTCATTTTTATAAAATTATAGACATAATATTAATGTCTATAACTTGCTCTGATTCTGATACACGAATGAGTCTGTGAAGTAAATAATTGTGAACAGAGAATTACTGATTAGTTGCACCACTAACCGATAACAAAATAAAGGAGATAAGATTACAATTTAGAACATATCTTTTAAAAGCATTGTTATATATAACACTACGTTTTGTATAAGAACTCATTGCATCATTATGATTCAGTAATTTTTTAAAAACTCAACATGTTTTTCCAGTTTTTATGATGCTAGTAGTTGTATGAAATTACTGAATTAATTAGTTAGCAATGAAAACATTTTCAACTCTGATTAATCTAATAGCTTTAGATAAACTGTTGAAGATAGAATAAAACACAAAATGAAGGAGGAAAATTTTATTTTGACAAAATTTTTAATTTTGAAAATAATTTATTTATATCTATGTAAATTATCTACATTAACTAAAAGTATATAAAATTAATAACATTAATAAGATATATTTTATTATGAAATAATATGAGAAGGCATAATTATAACGTAATAAAGTCTGAAACCTTACTCTGAAAAAAGAAAATGTTTCCTTATACATCATGTAAATTACCCTAACAAGTACAAGTGAAAATATAGTTTATAATTTATATAGTAATTACTCATACTTTTATACTATGGAAAGAATAAAACAGAAAAGCTATAAATACATATAAACTAATTACTTATAGCAACATATACATACACATATACATACACAAATATATACATAATTTTTCAAGAAGTACGAAATAAAGGAAATATATTACTTTAGAACCAATAATGTAAACTAATACATATTCATAACTTAGCAACATAAAAGTATTATGTGAATAAAAAAATTAAATACGAAAATATTTTGACTATTAATCCATAAACTCACACCAACTTGAAGTCAGCATTCTGTTTAACAAAAATTAAAGATTTAAAAAGGGACATGCCGCCAAGAAATAAACCGATGAAATAAGTGTAATAGTAATACAGTTTGCAGCGTGGCATAGTAAACAGAGCATTATCATTGAATTAGTGATGCACTTTTTACGCTGCTATAATTAGATAAAGTGTTACGCAATATCTTCGTACTTTGCCATGGTGACTGTTTACGCTTCAACGTGCCGGGGCTAAGGACTTCAGTTGCGATGTTGCGATTATCAGTTGTAAGTTGTAACGTCCTTGTAAAATCCTTTCTTCTTCGTTTACTTTTTTTTACTCACAATGACAAACTTAATGTCTTGTTTTTCGTTCTATACTTATGGTCGTTCAAGATGCTACTAGGCGTCGCGAAAAATGCACTTCGATAGAAATGCACTTTCCCGTTATGTAATGTAAAATCTGAGCCATAATAATCTTGATTTCCAATCACGCTGAATGGAGCCGCTCCTTTACCGCCATACTGATATCGATCTCCTTTATATGTACACAGACAATATGTATATTCTTGGTCCTTGATCGGTAACTGGAACTATGTGACTACTAGCCGCGATGTTTGAATATCATTTGAATTTAGATTTGAATGTAATGGCAGCAGGTGCGCTCTGTTATTATTATTACTATCGTATAATATACTTCATAATTAGTTGTTATATACATACATATAATAATGTTATAGAACGTATATTTTTGTATTAAAGTATATATTTAACAAGTGTATAATACAATAAATAATTAAAATATAATTTACAAATACATCAGCACTCTGCAAGTTCTTGCAAGCAATCGCGCAGAATTTCTAAAAAGATATCGGCATGATATTCTCCGAATATTAGACATGGTCTTAATCGAATTGATTTTGTTCCACAGTCGCCCACTTGTATACCTAATATTTGTAAATTTACTATACGGAAGCAGAATATAAAAATTGTCAAATGAATATATTAAATTTTTGATATTACCTTTATTACGTAAAAGATGCATTAATTTCTGTTTCATATCCCTACATCTCGTATCAAAGGCAATGATAAAGCCTCTACCTCGTACGGAACTTATAATATCCGAAAATTCATGTTGTAAGGTGTTTAGTTGACAAAGCAAATAATTGCCGACATAACATACATGAGTTAATAAGTCTTCTGCTTCAATGGTTTGTAATACTGCCTCTAACAGTAAAATTTGGATTGGATCTCCCATCCATGCATTAAAAACTCTATATGGTTGCTTGGGCCTAAATAGATAGTATGAAAAATATTTATAATGATACAATATTCTATTCAAACACTATTATGTTTAATAAATATGTTACATGTATTCGGGAGAATGATAAAATCCACTAGCTTGCATTTTGTAACTAAATGTAACAATATCAGGAGGAATGTTTAATTCAAAATATTCATGTGCCCATATTCTTCCTGTTGCACCACCTCCTGTTTGTATTTCATCCAATATGAAAGGAATAGATCTCTGAAAAATTTATTGTGTTATGTTTCTCAATATTTGTATCTTATAAAAATCTAAACAGAGCATATTAAATATTTACTCTTTTGCACATGTCTTGTAATTGTAAAAAAAAGTCTGGGGAAGCGTGTCTATCTCCTCCTTCACATTGTATTGCTTCAACTAGGATACCAGCAACTGGCATATTCTTTTCATATCGTTCTATTAAATCCTCTACCTTTTATATTTTGATGTAGATTTTATCAATCTTTAGCAACAAAATTAATTTAAAATTTATATCATAGTACTATCAAATCTACTTGTTCCAAGCACCGAGCATCTTCCTCTTTATTTTCTTTTTCATGCTGATCCAATGGATATAAATACTGTGGATAGGGTGCAATTGGCCATTGAAGAGAAGGTATATCAATTTTCATTATGTACTTATAATGCGTTAATGCCAGTGCACCAAATGTTCTACCATGAAATCCTCCTAATTTTATAAATTTCATCAATTTGTAGTGTTGGTATATTACAGCACTATGTTAAGGTACCTTCAAAGGAAAGGATAGACAATTCAGGACAACCAGGTGGTTTATTAAAAGGTGCACTTTCCTTTTCTTCCTCTGTAAAATCTTTGCCACGTCGATGTCTTTCTGCATATTTTATGAATGCCATTTGTATAGCATGCTCAATTGAACAAGCACCACACATGGCTGTAAAAATGCATGGTAACCCTTTTGGAGCTACCTGATGTATGTGTGAAATAATATTATATTTAACAAATTCATTGTTATTTATTATTATTTACTATCCAATGTTATTTTTATTCTTATTGATAAAATAAACGTAGTTACAAATTCGATAAGTAAAAATATCTAACACATGGTTGAAGCAATGTATCCTGTATTTTACACGGCCACTCTAAACCAGGGAATAATCCTATTGCAGGTCTGTTTGCTATTACTCGCTAAAAATTTATTATGTTGACACCTTTAAGCTTATTTTAGTGAATATAATTATTTTCAATTATATTTACTTGATTTCCTCCACAAGATAATGCACCAAGGATTGACCTATGATTATATCCAAGAGCAAGGGTAGATAATTGCATAAACATATCTAAAAAAACATTTCCATCAATATCTGCTAAGTAATTTCCAACAGATCTTTGGTAGTCTCCAAAATATTGAATGGAGCCTACTTGCTGCAATATTTTAAAATTGTTTATATGAATGTGTCAATCTTCAATAAAATTTGAATTTTGTGATAATAATATAAACCTGAATTTTAGAAAGTTCATTGAGAAGTGCTTCTGACCTTGGTCCAGGAATTTCAGTAAGTGTATATGGTTTTGCAGGTTCTCCAGGTAATGGTGCTTTTGGCATATGATGAAGTTCTACACATTATTTACCAAGTGTAGTATGTTAAAATTTTAATAATATAATTTCATTTCTCTATTAACCAGCAATATAGTTGTTTTGTACTTACGACGAGGTTTCGGACTCTTTTGAACAGAATACACAATACTTTTGCACAACATTTTATAAGAAATTTCCGTATTTATTAAATAATGTCACTAATATAGAGAATTTATGAAATTCTACTATATGTATGTACATGTATTCTTAACTCATATTAAATAAAAACTTGAGAGAATGTTTAAAAAATGATAAAAGATGTGTAATATATGCATTCACATAAATGACACATTTTTACTTTTGTTTCAAACCATAACAGAAGAATGTAAATAGCTATTAATATAGGTCCTGTGTAATATTATTTGAACTTTGAAGTATTTAAGTTTACACTTAATAGTAATACAAATGATGTTAATACTAGAGTAATTCGAAATTATTTATAACATTATTTCTTTATACAAAAATCATTGTTTCTTGCAAATAAAATTAAAAATTAATTACTAAACGGTATTAATGTGCTTTTTTAAAGTTTCATGAAGCCACTGTCATACAGTAGTTTATTATTTTTTAAGCAATACAAATTAAAAAATGTAAATTAACATACTATGCTTTCCTCTAACTTATATTTATAGTGCAATAAAAACAACAAAGTTTATGATTAAAATTAGTACAAATATATTTATTATAAACTAGTAGTATTAGATTTAGATGAATATAGTTATGTAATCACACTTTGTTGCTTTTGTTCTTAATAGAAATAAACACCTCGTTACATGATTAATAAGCGGGCAAAGTGAAATAGAGCAGCACAGAATGTACGTGGCTGCAAATTCTTCACCCAGTTTTTACATTTCAGTAGCATGCCAAAAACTTACACGACTAATATATAATATATGTCTTGAAGTATTTCTACAATTTTTTACAGAAAAATCCTTTACTCCAGTATGTCGTCAAGTATCGCTCTTATGTAAGGAAAGAATACTCGATAGAATGATCGTAATCTGATCAAGTTTGTTTTAACATATTCAAATTTCAAGAGTATTCAACGATTTTATAGGTGCACGTGCATCTCGTAGAAGATATGGGGAGATTAACTTTTTGAGATACAATCTGATTCTTCCGTTTGTCTCCGAAGATCAATAAAGCTAGTACGGAGCATTACATATTTCCAAATGCGTATATTCCGCTCGCATTAATATATAATGTGAATACTTATTAATACTTATTAATTTTTATTTATAAGTCTCTATGAGTCAAATAATATTCTGAGGCAAAGCGGAAGAATATTAAAGATACACTAGATCTCAAAGAGTAAATCCATTGAGGCATACTTTACAAAATAAAATTTTTTTAAAATTTTTGGTTAACTCTGCGATATATAGATCAAACAAACTTAGAGATATAGAACTTTTTAAAGATAGAATACGACAAAGAATTAAAATAAAAATGTATAACACTCCAGTATATCTAAGTTATAAATATACCGACACACTTTGAGAAGATGATTTTTGAAGTATATTATAATAAAGATAAAAGAAGAGCCTCAATAAATTAATGAGACGCATATGACACGATCACTTGGAACGAGTCTACAATAAAGCTAATATGGTGTATATAAATCTGGGCAAAGTAACGAACTGTATGTATTCTGTAACTATAATCGAAAGTCGAAGGTAAAAAACAGATCAGTGCCAGGTTTTGTGAACATTGAATTAAAAATACTGTACAAGCATCATCCTGGCAAAAATGTACAACCTGCTTTGAGCGATCTGTTTTTTTCTCACTTAAACAAATGATTGACAATCGTTAAGACGCATCTTGAATTCGTGACATACACGTTAATGTACATACATGAAACCACAGTTCTTAATATCAGAGAACAGATTTCCTTGTGGAAATACTACTTAGACCTTCACAGAATATTAAGTTGGCAACTAAGTGATTGCGGATTTTATCATTAGGTGGTATTGACAAAATCCGCTATCACTTAGTTGCCAACTCAATAAGTCTATGTAGTTTAATTTTATAAAAGTTCTTGAGTTCTCCAACATTTAAGAGTTACATATTTACTATATACTTTCACTCTTGCATTTTATTAGTGAAACATTAGAAACAGTATTTCCTTGCTGCTTTTTATATGAATATGTATGTATATATGTATGTATGTATATATATACGTATATATTTTTCTCGATCATTAGACGTTTATGAAATAATATTGCGTCTTCATATCCTGTAAGAATACAGAAACTAAATATACTCGTACATATGCTACACGGTATAGTTTCATAATTTTCACAAATGGTAGTTTAATAGCTAAAATATAAACAATATTTTCATTGAATTCAATTTCTTGCATTTAATGTCCTCGTCATATGAGGACGAATTTATGGTCACTTCTACTTGGATATATACAAAGCAAACATCTGCTTGCTCCTTATCAACTAACATCATATATGTTACTTATAAACAATTTTATAGAAAATTTATATGATAAAACAACATAATAATAATTACTTATGAGCACAATAAACAAATTTGTACAATTTATTATGCGCTTGCTAAATAATCCTTACATCTATGATGTGAGAAAACTGGTTTCATTTTTTATTAAATGAAACATAATGACAGTGATTGGACCAATTTCTTTCTCTTCATTGAATGATAGTGAACTCTCTAATGGTTTTCGACTTTTTCCGTAGTTTTTATAATTTTTCAAAATACATTGCATTGGATTATTAAAAACATACCATTCTAAACGCTCAGTGGCACTGATTTGATATATTTATAATTATTCTTAACATGCATTATTACACGTATTTGATAGATGTACATAAACAGTGATGCCTGTGAGGAACATATGAATTTTGAACCGCAAGTTATGATGATCTTTTATAAAAAGCTTTTCCGTCTTTTTCATATACAAAATATAATAAATAAACATGTATTGCACATTTTATTCAATATAAATTATTTTTCATTTTACAGTACATTAATTGAATTCTCATTTTATGAATTTGAACTTACACCTTCTTGGTATTTTTATATTAAATATTTACTGCTTCTTTTTGTTAAGAAGATGTACACAGACATAATATATTTAAGAAACTAATATTTTATTGTCTAAATAATTGTATAAATAAAGAATAAAAGTATTATTATGAATAATATATTTGTATCATCCAAAAATATTAAACGTAATTTATAATAAATTCTTACAATAAATGATGCTTTTGAAGTAATGAGAAAAGCATCATTGTACTTAAAGAAGACTTTGTGTTTTAGGACTAAAATGTTATAAGTTCTGGTTCAAAATTCATTGTACGACACAATGCAAATAAAAGTTTGCGAAGGCAAATTAAATGTTCACACAATTCTAATAAATAGTGAACTTATACAGACTACTGCTAATATACTTATGGCTATTTTGAATGTCTCTTTTCTACTGGCACAGATCATTTCTGTTGTTATACGAATTAAACCGTTGATACTTAACACTTCCACTCGTTTATAGTTACAGTTTTCCCGTTTATCCTTTATTTGATTGCTTACTTTCCTTCAGAGAACTTCTCTCTTAAACTTTTGATCTTATGAACAAAATAAGTTTCTAAGGATTCTGCACACTTAAAAAAAGGTGATTCTTTCGGATTATAATAACGACAATTGTCAAATATTTTCGTCATATCTCCGATAAATTCACTTAATTTCTTGTAAGATCTGTCATTTATCCTCAATTCTATCGTTTGCAGATCTGCAAATATAATTAGCAGAAATATACTGGTAAAGAAAATTGTATTTCCTCCCTTGAATTTTAAATTCATCAAAGATTAAACAATATCGTTATATGGAATTTAAATAACACTTACCCATCGGCTCCTTTATAACTTTATAATAGTCTGGTGCTTCATTTGGATCTACTGGTTCCATAAATGGCCAAGCACTTTTATGTGCCTAAATATCAAAATTTTTGGTGTCAATAATTATAAAAAATATTATTTTAACAAATAACTTTTTTTTATTATTTACAACTACCTTACCTGTATTTGCTTAATTAATTTTTTTAGGAGATCAAGGTCTTTTGCATTAAGATTTTTCATGTTAGCAAAGTTAACGGAAGAATTTCGTTGACAATTTGGACAAACGTATTCATCGATATTGTCTGCTTCCGATTGTAGAATACCGACACATCGACCATGGAACCAATCTTGACACTTATCGCAGCAAATATAAAATCTGCAGAAACAAGAACGTTAAAATATGTGGTAATAGATCTAGAATAAGCCAATGTAATCTACAAATAAATTGGCACCATCACGTACTGAGATTCGTCATAAGGCTGTTTACACAAACAATATAACTCCTGTGTATCTCTTGCATGTCTACATTCTGTACAAACAAACTCAGAAAGTGTCTTACACATTTCTTCTGTAATTCCAACGCAATCTCCGTGGAACCAATTGTTACAAAGATCACATCCAACATAAAACCTAATTCAATACCATAATTCACCATCATTAAATAAATATTACGAGTAAAGAATCTTTTTATAGTACTTACTTTGTTTCATCGTATGGCGTTCTACATAAACAATATAACTTCTCTTTCTTGATTCTATTCGTAGCGGCAGCGGTTGAAGCGCCCGGTGGTGTAGTATTGCTTCCTTGGGCTTTATACTTCTTTGGCCTTCCACCTCTATTAGGCGGACTAACTTGTTGAGACATTTGAGCATTTGCTTTACGTTTCGCACTTCCTACTTTTACCTCATCTTGTTTGTGTCTTTCCGCCTTGGTTCTCGAAGCTAATTCCGCTGATAAATCTTTCTATAATTTCAACAAAGAATAATATAAATAAATTTATATGAATGTGTACATATTATAACAAATAACATATGCTACATATATTTAATATATAATACCTGAATATCTATCTGTAATTCTTTTTCAAGCAGTGCTCTCTTCTTTAGAATATCCTTTTTAAGTAATTCTTTATGTCTAAATAACAAAACTTGCATTCGTGAGTGAACCTGTTGCTTTCTTCGTTGCTCTTGACTGTCTTTTAGCTTTGCTGCTCTTTTTTGTGGGCTAGACTCATTCTCTATTGGTTCAATCTTTTGTACTCTAAAAAGTAAATGGTATTATTAAAGAAAAGTGATTTTGTATAACAAAAAGTCTTTATTTTTTATATCTATTCTTAGATTTAGAAATTTACTTTGGAGTTTCACGACTTTCTTGTTTTAATGCGGGCTTCTTTCTAGGTGTTTCTGCCCAATCTGTATCTTTATCATTTGTTATTGATTGTACATTCGTAGATGATGTCGTTGTTGGAATGTTAGAAGGTGCTGGTCTTTTACGAGATGGAACACGTGGAGTCGTAATTGTAGGCGTGGTATGAGTTTGATTATTGCTTGCTGAATTTTCAACACCTCCTTTCATCTGCTTCTCTTGGTATCGTTGTAGTTGTAGCAGCTTTTCTT
Source organism: Bombus vancouverensis nearcticus (assembly GCF_051014615.1). NCBI lineage: Eukaryota > Metazoa > Arthropoda > Insecta > Hymenoptera > Apidae > Bombus > Bombus vancouverensis. The sequence continues at coordinate 7,324,483 of NC_134913.1, read as the reverse complement.
CTATTTCAGGATTAAGGTTTTCTTGTTTCAATGCATTCTTGATGGCTGAAGATTTTTATAATAATAATTAGAATATTTGAAATAAAAATAGAAACAATTAAATATTTCTAATCCCACTGAAATCAAACAGTAAAGATAATATTAATTAATAACTAACTTTGTTGTATGTAATCAGGCGTTAAAATAAATTTGTTAGCCGAGGAATCGTTTCCTTCTTTTAAAGATTGCAAAGGTTGCTGACCATTAGCTACATTTGTTTTTTGCGATTCCTCTTCTGTAGTCACACTAGGTTGAGCAACTTGTTGAACAACTACTTTCGGTTTTTCGGGAGAACTTGAAGTTGCTGTCGATGGAAGCTCTGGAATGCTTTCAGTTCCCGTTTGAGGTTCTATGGAAATTAAAATAATATTAATACCATTACAAATTTAATTTAATCAATGCAAAAGATATCAAATCATATAGATACAAACCAGTTGCTGCTGGTGGCGAAACAACCGGTTGTTGTGCAGTTTGTGGTTTTGTTGCTGGTGTAGCAGGTGTATTTGCTGTTGTAGAACTTTGAATCGATTGTTGACTACTAGGTGCAGGTTGAACAGCTAAATAAATTTTAGTAGGTCCCAAAACTCCTTGTTTTCCTGTTGCAGCTTGGGCTATAAAGTATGTATAGTATAAATATGCTAATAACATTAAATACATATATGACATGTATACGAACCTTTAAGTAGTTGTTGTTTGACCTGTTGCTGCACCATTACAAGTTGTTGTGGAGTAAAATCTGCGCCTTGCAAACCTTGTAAAACTATACGAGGACCTTGAGTAGTTTGTATAACTTGAGCAGTAACGCATTTAATGACAGTTCCAGGTGGTTGACCCGCTAATAAAGATGCTTCTACACTTCCAGGTGCTGGAGCATTAGAAGTTTGATTTGCTGTAGTTGTAGTAGTGGTCGATGTCTCATTCGTTGATGTAGTACTACCAGTGCTATTATTTGTTGCATCAGTTGACTGTGCTCCTGTTGTTGCTGTAGTTGTTGATTGAGTAGATTGTAGTACAGGAACTAAAACATTCAAAAAGTTCATTTTATTTAAATAGTTTTACCTTTAATTTTTTGGTCAAAACATTCATTAAGATATAAAATGTGAATATACCTTGTTTAGTTGGTGTTACGGTATTTTTTACAATAATACCACTGTTTGTCGAATTTAAATGTACAATTTGATTGCCTGTCGGAGTGCTACGAATGACCACTTGATGACCACCGATTGTCGTTAACTGAGCTTTACCCGTTGCAAGCTGTTGAGCTAAATTAGCATTAGTAACCACTATTTGATTTCCACTAATAACTTGTCCACCAGAAGATATGACCTATGTTATTAATTAATATATTACTATTACGTGCATATATTTTTCTAAGATTGAATGTAACTGTAACATACTTGTGCACTTTGTACAATTTGTCCAGTATTGGCCACTACAATAGCATTTTTGGTTGGTTGTGTAGGAGTAGTGGCAATAGTTACAGTGGTTGCTGATGAACGTTGAATTCCTTGCTGAGATGGAGCTTGCGACTGCTGAACACCTTGTACTTGTGACGTTGTATTTGTTGTTGTTTTGGATGGACTAGTCTTAGTTGTACAATTAGCTGTCGTAGCCACTTTAGCTGTAGTTGTTGTAGCTGTTTTTGTCTTGAAAAAGGAATTTTATAAATTAATAAACCATTTCTATTTGGAATATTTTATCTCACGATATTTTACACACAACACACACACACACCAAGTTAATAATTTTACCTGTATAGTTGTTCCACCAGTTTGTGCAAGAGTAGTAATTGCTTGACTATTGTTTAATACATGAAGTTTTCCATCCGGCATTTGAACTAATTGTTGGCCAGGCATCAAACCTCGAACTTGAAGCTTTCCATCTGGGCCTCTTATAATCTGTACCCTTTGCTGAACTTGTTGTATAGAACCTATTTTATGAATATAAATTTAATTAGAAAAAGAAAAAAATAGATTGTAATCTAATTGTTGTTACTTGAATAAAAAATAATCAATGTTATAAATGTACCTGCTTGACCGGAAACTTTAATTAGGGACTGTTGATTTCCAGCTTGCTGTGTTTTCGGTAAAATGCTTGTAGGTCCAGAAACAACTTTTGTTGTTCCAAGAGATGCTATTTTAAAGAAAATATTAGATATATACATAAATATCAAATACACGTTACATTTATGTATATATTTGACTTAATATTTATATATTTAATTTGGTATTTACATTTCGCCATATAAATACGCTTTGTACTAATAAAAGGCTTATTCTGTGCAGGTGTTGTCAAGAGGGAAGTTAGTTGTGATTTTGTCCCACTGTTTGGATTTGCTGGTATTGCAACTTTGGAAACCAATTTAACTGTGCCATCTGTGATAAAAAATTAATATTTTTTTTACTATGTAATAATTACATGATATATCATATAATCAATTATAATTTATTTCGGAATAGATTTGATTAATATATCTAAATCTTACCATGAGTGGAGTTAGCTGTAACTTTTACAACTTGCGTAGGTGAACCAGAATTGGCTGGGCTTTTTAGAGTTTCTAATGCTCTCTTTTGTTGATGAGCAGCTCTTTGCATGCGCAATTGCTGTTCCATCTTTTCTTTAATCTCTTCAGGTGTTGCTTTACCGCTAACAAGTTGATCGTTCATACCAGAATTTGCGCCTGCATTTCGGTTAGAACCAACCGCGGATTGTGGTTGTCCCGATCGACTCCTAGTAATAATCTGGGCATTAGCCTTCTCTAACCTGGATAAGACACACACCAAGTGGAGGGTTAGTATTGAATGGTGTTAAGTGAGGATAGGTCAGAACTGAGTGATATCATAAGGTAAAAGCAATAGGAATTTAACGCAATCATTAATATCCTAATTCTAATAAAATTGTAGGGAAATACAGATATTTTAACAAATTGTAAAAAATGTACTTGTATGAAATTTTCTTGAAATGAAATGTTTAAATGACAAAAGTCCAGAAGTTATAGTATAGATAGGAAATAGTATAGTACAGATAGTTATAGTATAGTATAGATAGGAAAAGAAAAAAGAAGTTATAGATCAGAATACATAGAATAAATCATAATTTTTTTTGCTAAACATACCTATCACCATATTGTTTAATTTCCCATAGCTCCAATTTGTCCTCATCAACCCACTCTTCTGTAACTTGTGGTTCGGTGCTTTGTGGCGATTCTGGTCGTTTCCTTTTTCGCAGACCACTTCTTATAGATGTAACTTCTATAAAATATAATCACACATCATATCACTTATTTTTCAAAATTTATTTATTAATACAAACCTCTGACTTGTTTTGGAAGTTCCAAAGGTATAACAACTTTCCTACGTAAGTACTGCGTCTTATCTAAAAATTGGCCAACATGACGGTGTTTAAGAATTTCTAATGACATAATTTCCGTATCAGTTGTAATTTGATGTTTGCCATCTGTAGATAATGGTTTTGCAGCCATATCATCCCAACGAAGACATGCCCATAATATTCTTAATTGAAGAGCTGCAGCAGCCAGTGATTTTATGCCAACTGTTCTGTATAACCAACAAGTCTTAAATAATGGCCTAGGGCAGGGATATGGCCATACTGACATATTTGCCTATAATAAAGAAATTAAAATTAATTCATTATATTGTATTATATTTTATTGTTTTTAATACAAATTTTATTAATGAAATACCTTGGCCATATGATGAAAACCTTGAACTTGTATTCGTCCACCAACTCTAGCCAATTTACGCAATTCATGTTGTGGAAGTAGTAATATACTACGATGTTTATTTTTTGTACAAAATGTGGAACATAAAGGGTATTTAACAGGAGTGCGCTTCTTTTTTCTATCAGCCAAAGAGATTGCAACTTTCTTCAGATAAACTTTTCCTTCGGTTGAAGTAGTAGAGTACACTCTTTCTGTACCATCAGCATTTAATTCCTTAGCCATTGTACTTCTTTGCACTGTTCTTCCTCTTCGATTAACAATCATTGTCTTTTGCCCTGCACTTGTTTTAACTTCGGATGAAAATGTAACTGAATTTTGAGAACTTGTACTTTCCTGCATACTCTGTATAACGCCATCAACTGATTTTATAGTCTGTTGTGTTGTAGTTATTGTCGTAGTAGTAACTATATTATTAGTTGTAGTGGTCACTACATGTTCTGAACTGACATCTTTACCATTAGATTCAATTTTTATTTTTTTGATAGGAGGCGAAGCAACATCTTTTACTACATTTGTAGCTGGTGTTTCTTCCGTACAATGAGTTGCAGATGCTACCGCGGATTCTAAATCTTTCCTGATTGCATCTCTAGCTTCATCATTTCCGTCTGTCTTTGAATTTGTTTGTGGTTGTGCTATAGTTGCTCCAATTGATAAATTCGATGTCGATTGATTATTATTTAAAGCATTAGCTTTCCTTAGCAATGCTATCAGATCGAGTTTTAGTCTTGCTTTTTGAAGACATATAGGAGAATAACAGGTAGATGTTAAACTTTGTGTTGTAGTTGTAATCTTTCCTGGCGGTGCAGTCATATTACAATATCGTGAATAACAACTAGTATTTTTACTAAATCTCATTATATTGGCATATTGGGCTTTAACGTGTTGAATACGCTTTCCTATTACAGTCAGCATTTCTCTGGTCGATGTAGGCATAGTTTTAGGCTGCTTTCCAGTAAGAATATTCTGTAAAGAATTATCAGCTCCATCTGTATCACTTTCTTCGTTATTTTCTATGTCAATTTCGGAATCTCCATCTGCTTTAAGATTTGTCGATTGATTTAACAACTCCTTTGATTTCTCCTAAAATTAATGCGTATTTCAAAGAATACATAAATAATATGCTAATATATACTACTTATATTCTACTTTATTTTACCGATAATATTTACTTACAGTCTGTATTAATCTTCTTTCTTCTAAAAGTTTTAAATGTGTTCTACGTGCCAAGAAATCGTCGACCCTAGTCTTTTTAGCAATTTTTGGGTAATGAAGCCTCCCGTTAGTTGTTAGTGCCTTAATAATATCGATTTCTTCAAATTCTTTGATAGGTGTATAAACTTTCTCGATTTTCATACCAGCTAAAACTATGGGTAGAAAAAAATTAATACCATAAGCTTGAAGTATATACTTAAAAATAGTTGAATATTTTTTTACCACACTCACATGATAAATTCATTTTTGTTTCCTGTTTAATCTGTTGCGGTTCTGTCTTTGCCACTGTTTTTTCTTCGGTTTTTGTATCTGTTTCCATTTTATTTTGTTTATCTTCAATTGGTTCTTTTTTTATGTTGTCTTCTTTGCACTCTTTTTTTATAGATGTGTCAATTGATGTATCCTTTGATGATTCTTCCTCTTTAATCTCTTCTTTTATTTTAATATTCATATCATTTTCTTCTTTTTTAGAAGAGCAATATTCTTTCATCAAAAAATCATATGTAGGAGGATCTAAAGCTAATATTTTTAATCCTTCTTGATCTTTAATTTGTACCATAATTTTCTGTGGGCCTATTCGAAGACCCAATTTTGAGATGTCAGAACATCTGTAACGGCGACTAGCAGATACCCATAGCCATCCGCCTTGTCCGTGTACTCGATATTCTTCTCCTTTTTGTTTCCATACTTGATGTTTCAAACCCAAAGTATATTTGACAAAATTAAACAGACGATTACGTTCTTCTTCATCCTCTCTTTCCTTCTTATCTTTCTTATCCTGGCGCTTCTTCTCTTCTCGTTCAAGGGCTGTTACTCTTTGTAATTTCACGTGTCCAAGTTGATCATGCCATACACTAGCAAACACTACTGATTTAATGCATGCTTGTAAAACAATAAGAGCACGCGCAAAATCTCTGGGATTAACGCAAGCACCCACCGCCGTAGTCCAAGGTTTACGCAAAAGAGGCCAATTAGTATGCATAAATGATGATTGAATGCTACTTTCAAGTTGAAGAATTGTCTGACGAAGTGTGCTTACTAAGAGAGCTCGTGTTCCTGTCAAACTCCCAACCCATTTGAATTCTGAGGCCTGTGTAAGCGAAAATTTGTGTGACAAATGCCTCTTTTTATCGCGTTCTTCGTTACGTTGGGCCTTATTCAGAGAAATAGGATTGGTACTGTATTGATTCACGTATGATTTAAAGTTGTTATCCATCCCTAATTTAAAGAGATGTGTACCAGAAGCTATTTGATGAGCTTTCTGTCTTGTTAATCTAGTACCATCTCCCTCCTCTTTCAAACTTTTATCTAGTTTTTCTAACTCTTCCTTTGACAACTGTCCACTACTACGTTTCTTTAAATCATCCATATTAAATGTCCTAGGTTGTAAAGATCCTGTTTTTGACCTTGTTACAATAGTATGTTTTTTTCCTATAAAAAAAATGTAAATTATTCTATCTAACTGAATCAATTTTATAACTGCACAACTTACCATCTTTACCAATTTTTGAAATACCCTCTTCTCCTTCTAATACTTCTTCATCAATTTCTTCAGAGGATGACGATGATATACTGGCTTTAACATCCTTATTTACTCCATCTGTTAAATTGGTATCTACACCATCTGTTTCTACATTTTCCGTACCTAGTTTTTGAGTATTTTCTTTTGCATTTGATTCTTCGGACGATTTTGTTTCCTGCTGTTCAGTGACAGCTGCCAATTGTTCTTCTAGAGAATCTGTACCTTCATGAATTCTGCGTACCATTTCTTCAGCTTCTTGCCTTTGTTTTTCTTTTTTCTCCTCTTCTTCTTTTTCTTGTTTCTCTTGGCGTTCTTTTTGTAATTTTTGTATAAGACCTGCAATGCATATTTGATGAAAGTATTAAATACTATTCCTTTAAATTAGAAATAAAGTTTAAAAAATGCAAAATTTTAGAAATGCAACCACTCACTGTTTTCTACTTCTAGGTATGATTTTTTGTTACCCTTGTACTGATTAGTGATCTGTTCTGTAAGTTCCATTTGTCTTACGATTTCATCTTTGTAATCTGATAATTCTCTATAAAGTGCAACTTCCATTTCATTACGGTCTAAACAAAGCATTAATTCTTCTAGCTGTAAAGGTGCGCTATAATACCAAACTTCTGCATCTTCACTTTCACTACAATAACCAATTTTATTAATACAATCAACATTTCTTTAATATATAATGCAATATATCGTATAGAAAATTCTTATTTTTGTACAATACACTTACACAAAAATTCTTCTTGCAAGAAACCAATATTTTCTGCCATGTCTATCAAATCCTAGATGTTCTTGACGACATAGTGAACCATTTTTCTCAACATCAGGTATACAATCAGCAACTCCTGTAACTTTGTGAGCTTTGCATGTGCTACATTGCCAATCTTCAGTAGGAACATCAACCAATGGAGGTTCAACACATTCTAAGTGGAACACTGCTGGACAAGTTTCACAACATAATAAATCTCCCAGACGATGACATACTCTACAGTGATCATCATAGTGCATATTTCCTATAAAATGATAGTATTTATGATACATACTGTCATTATAATATATTATAAGGAATATTTTGTAATTGATGAAAAATTATTAATAAATTAATAAAGGTATTAATAAATTAAAAAGTCGATTAAAATAATTTTTAATATACATATTGACATTAAGGAAATATTAATTATTAATTAATATACAAATTGATACATATAATGTTCAATCACTGAAAAATGTTTTAGCATTCATATTTGCAAAGGAACAAAGACTTCAGCATGGACATACAAAATTTTCCTGCTGATTAAATAATAATTTATATATTTCTAAATATGAACATTTATGAACCGTTATGTAAAAAAATATACATAAGAAATAAAACAACATGAAATACCATTTAGTGTACCTTCATGCAGCAGGTCTTCTCTTACTGGATTTGTAATTAAAAATTGATCTGTCAAAAATTGTAGCACCTTGATTCTATCTTCAACAGAAGTAAAAGGATATTCGCACGTTGATAAAATATGTAAAATATTTTGATCAAAAGACTTGTCACTTTCTACGTAAGAACGTAATGCTTCTGACCAAGTCATAGAATCCACAAAGTATAAGCTAACATTCACAGAGTCTTTTTGATCTAGAGGACCAAAGTGTGTTTGCTGAGAATCTTCTTCTCTAAGAAGCGCTTTGATGAGCATAATATGTATCTCAGCCAATAGATTAGTTTGATCTTCGCACATAAGTGCAGCACAGAAATCTTCAAACCTAAAGGCTGAAAGACGTACCAAAGTACGAAAGTGTCTCAATACTTCATAAATAGATAAACATGGCATAACAAGTTCTCTAGGGACTAATAGATCATCAGATGATTTAGGTAAATTTAACGGCGGCAGTTCCCTATTTTGAAGCCACAATGGTTCTGGACTTGGTGGCCTTTGCTGACTAAGCAGTGTTTTACGGGGTGTGCCACTAGTAGTACTATAACTGGAGAGGGAAAAGTCACTGTCACTGGAGGGATCAGGTTCTTCTATACTTTCAGATGAATCTGCATCGCTTTGCAGAAGATCCTCTTCAACTTCACTTTTTTCACTGGACTCGTCTCCAAAGTCTGACCCATAATGATATTCAGAATCGTGATAATCAACGTTTGGGTTGTAACCTCGGCGTTGATATGCACCAGAACTTGAGTGACCACCTTTTCGTGAATGTCTATCTCTGGGACCTCGAGATTTTCGAGTTCGCGTACTTCGTCTGCTTTCCTCGCTTTCAACTGGCGATGATGGTCTTGAAGGTGTCGGTGTACTTGGTTGTGAGTTTGGTGTTTCCGAACCCTTGTTTTGCAAATATTTTGGCTTCTTCATAAGATGGTATTGAAATTTTTTGGGCCTTTCCATGACCACCGATTTCGGAGGTCGGCCCCTTCTCTTCGACCCTCTCCCCGTCATTGTTTGTCACACACTGTCAACGAAATGGCACTTACTTAACACGTGGTTTATGGAAACGCGTGCTTGTAAACAAATACAAATGACATCGTAGGAATGAAATGGAACTCATGTTTGTACTCTGATCTTTGCGCCATTTTTCGGCTATGGTCACGTGACCAAACACAATTCTTTCATGATCAAACGTTTCGATATGATCTTGCGTGGCTTCTATTTTTCTGTCGACGAACGACAATCACTTTCCCGTAATTATAACAACTTGTATTACTACTAGTAACGACCAAAATAAGTACAGAATTATTCACTGACGCGAATGTAAGGGGAATTTACAATATCTAATCTTTTAAGAGAGCGCTGCTGCAATTGGTTCATCAAATAGCCGCCATGTCTGGCCTCGAACGCATCTACTCCAAAAGTAGAGAAAAATCTTTGATAAAATTTTCCTTTCTCCTATCTAGAACAATCTGTTGCTCAACACATTCCCCTCGACTGAGTTCTGACAAGATTCATGCAATGCAGAAACTAACTGATTGCTTTTTAATTTCTCACGAAACGTACAGAAGATCCAATCGCTTTCACCGTAACTACACAAGAGCCTGTCAGATCAACAATAGGTGGCGACATGCGCGGTTGGAAGAACGCGATTCTAACCACACTTCCGATAAATATGCTTTCTTCACATTATTTGTTTCCTCGATTTTTCACAAGTATCCCTATTTTAGTCCACTACACTTATTATTTCTAACAAATTATGCAATTAATTCGCATACACGATCGAACGAATTCGCTGTTACCCGCAAGAGAGAAATCTAACCTTAGTTATAGAGAAGCTTCGATAGAGGACACCACTATAATTCCAAATTGTGTGTCGTTTTGTCGGTACACATTCTTTTTAGCTCATAGTATCATATTAATTAAAAATTAATATTATTAATATCAAAGAAAAAATTTTTCCTATATTTATCATGTAATTTAGTTAATAACAATTTCAACTAATTTAAGGAAAACCGGCGATGAACGCGACATCTTCCTAATTGAAGCTAAAATTCTGTCAAGTTTAAACTAATGTTGCACAACTTTTTTCTTTCAATACAAACTTAGTTATTAATTATTGTTAAAAAACAGTTGCTTCCTAAATGCCATAAAAGAAAATACTTTGTATTAAAAATAAAAATTTTCTACAAATGTTATTCTTTTTAGTACATTTAATAATCACATAAAAGTTGATAGAAGTTGCCAATCAGATACATAGATAGTAGTATATTATGATTAAATGTATGTTTATTAAATACTTGTTTAAGTAATAAAATAGTAAAACTAGAATTTACAAGAATAATTTATCAACGATAAATCACCGAATTAACTTCATATATATTATAATAATGTATTTCCAAAATTGATTCCTAGATGAACGAGAAAATAATGTAGCTTTAATTAGCCACTTAAGTAATGACAAACAAAAAAGAAACAATTTTTGGAAGCATAACACGTAGGATAGTACACAGATATATATTAGTAAGAACGACATAAGATTCCCATATGATGTAATTTTGACAAAAATTATGGCGCCATCTTTGAAACGGATGTCAGTGGTTGGAAAGCATTAGCACCAGTATGAAAGCACGAAGGAGGGAGAGGGGATTAAAGAAAAATGGCCGTCAAGCGAAAATCGAGAAATACGAAAAACGAACGAGAGTGTAACGATCAAATGTGAATACGAGTCGGCGGTTTTTTTTACGAATTAATCACGGGATAACGAACGAAATGCAAAACGATATGAGAATGTATACGTTAAAGCCGATTGTTTCCTTGCCGCAAATGTTGCATCACAGGAAAACGATGTACGAAATGCGAAATATTCATGAAGAACAATCAACAGACGACCATATGGAAGCCGAGAACAAGATCGTGCCTGATATCACTGAGCAGGTTATCAGCTTTTTAAAGGTTTTCATCATTTCTGTTATCTTGCCGACGTGAACGAGAATGTTGCTAGTTTAACTGGAATGAACGGTTTACTCACGCGTTTATTAAGCATGGTAGCTACGAGTGTTTCTTCTGTCTCAAGCTTGTTGTGCATGACTCCTCCCAAAATTTCCACAAGCACTAATCACGATCGACCGGGAATATGGTTCTACAGACTTGATCGATGCTTGCCCCTCCAATTTTTCAACTAACAGGACCTTACGCGGCTACGGCAGATGAAAAATTCAGTTCGTTTGAAGGATAAGCGGGAATGCGCTGATAATTAGTATAGAAGGGCAAGCTTACTAAATTAGAACTGCACTGAAAGCTACAAAGTACAGTTGTATAACCAAACACATGTAAAACCTAACCCAGTAAAAAGATGTATGTACTTTGTAGATATTTACTAGCATTAATCAACAATGTTAGTGATCACCTATCAAATCTATTCTCCATAACCCTATGTTTTTAGGCATTTTTTTTCTGAAGTGGAAATAGTAAATATATGAATTTTGAATGTTGCTAGTATTTTTTAACTTGAAACAGAGTTTGGAGTATATTTTGTGAGAAACTGTATTGTCATAACCATTATATTGAATTGTGAGATTTAGATTGTGATCGATTAGTAATTATAATGATGATGTTATGTGTGAAAACTGCTTTGACAATGTTTGGAAAATAGAAAAATTTTCTTTTAATCATGATGTTTAAATTATAATTGATAGATTCCATACAGTAATTGTGAAATAATTTTAGCTTTATTTTAGAACTATCTAGTTAATTTATTCCTCTTATTAAGGTTTATATTATGGTAATCACTAATTCTTTTATGGATAATATTAAATGTACCTTAAAGTAAGATTTTATTTCAGAGTCCACTACCAGAATATAATGCATTAGAAGCACGGCAAGAAAAGATACTGGCACAACTTGCAGAACTTAAAAAGCAAGTTTCAACACTTTCTGGGTTTTTAAAACAAACGAAACAAACTACAGTAGTTGATAAAATTTCTACAGTTAATAAGAGCCAGGTAATATCAATGTAAGATAATATTTTTAATCTTTTAAGTAAGAAGTTCACATGAGAATTTATTAGCATTGACTTTTATAGGAGCCAATTAATGTGAATCTTATCATTAATGTGAGTCCTAAAAGACAACCTTATTTTATATCAGCATTGCAAAAGTTGTGGAAAGATACTGATATTAAAGTACAAACTTATGTTCATTCAAGTATTAATAAAGAAGTGTCTGTTAATTATGAATCAACTACAAGTTCTTCCAAAAATAATATTATTAATTTATCATTGATCTGGAAAAATGGTAAAATAAATCATATTTATGGAAATAGTTAAATAGTAAAAGATATACACTTACCAAAAGCTTTATTTTCAGTTAATGATCTGGAACTTATATCTGGTCTATATAGTTACTACATAACTGGCGAAACAAATTTTTTAAGATATTTAAGTAGATTAATAAATTCGCATAATTATGAAAATTCTGATTGTACAGAAAAGATAAACACTACTGACTTGATATTAGATTTGTGTCATTCTTTATATTTTGAAGAATCAGCAAAGAAAAAGCAAGAAATATTATCTTTAATAGCAGATAAATTAAACTGGCCAGATAAAAAGGACTTTGATATAGCAGATGTTGCTGTATGGTGTACAATTAAACAATTTTTTCCCAAAAAATATCCGCCAAAACTTAACAAATGGTATGAAGCTTGTGAAAAACATTTTGTATAAATAAAAATCTCTTATTAAAACATATTTATTATTTATTTGTATAAACACACAGTTTCAATTGTTTTAAAAATATTCCAAAACTTAGTAAGAACATCATTGACCAAAATTATAAAAAAAATAGAGTGCATAAAATTATATAAATTTTATTAAAATATTAACACATACTTAGAATATGTTGTACAAGTAATGTATAATCTGAGACGCAATTTGTTTGAATTTGTCATTAATATATAGAAATGCGGATAAAAACAATTTTATCCTCGAATTAATTATTATTGGCAGTGTGTAGATACAATCATCTTCATTTGTACGAAGATTAAGTTTTTATGACACGATGACAATAATTGATAATTGATGTTAACAAATAGGGAAATTAATGCTATATAGTATAAAAATCAGAAAGCAAGTTTTCTAATATAATATTAAGAATAAAGAATGTATCATTTTTAAAAGTAAATATTTATCAAACAATTTGCTATCTAGTTCATGATATATATTAATTACAATTTTTGATTTGTAATTGATATTATGATTGTGTTGAATGAAAAATTAATCAAATTAAAAGTTCGAGTATAATTTTATCAACCTTGTTTCACTAACCAACTACAATTAATAATTACTCTATTAAATATAATAGAATTATAGCTGCCATCATTGAACTGTTCAATTATTTTCATTGTCTTATATTTTCAATAATACATATATTCCTAGATTTTAGCGTATATTATCGAAGAATATTTCAAAATTTCTTTTACATTTTCTACGATTTCTTAACATTTTGTTTGTATCGTTTCTATGATCCTTTTTTACAAAATAAGTATCAAGCAAAAAAGACATTTCACGCATCAATATCAGTCTGAAATGCTTTTCACCTTTAAAACAATAATTACATAGATTAAATGCATTATGGTAAGAAGATTACTGTCCTAAAATTGAATAACTTTGTGTATGATAATGTTTTACAATACTGTAAGTGTAATATTATATACTACAAATGAATTTACGATATTGTGGTGAATTAAATAGATTGCATTTTCTTTATATGCAAATGTCAATGCATTAAAGTCATGTCTTTTTCTTCTTCATTCCATGATTTAAAAAGAAAGATGAAAATAGACGATAGAATATCTATATGAAGAAGATAAATATATGTTGTTGAAAGATTACTTAGCATACACTTTTATCTAATGTTGCCTAAGCTGTGCACTAAATGTACAAGTGTTGTATCGGTATTTGCTATTTTGTAATTTATATAAATCTTATGTACATTATACATAATAATATTAAAAACAAAGACCCTTAAAGATAGAAATTCACGCAGTCGCATTTCACGCAATGTTCTCTATTTATTCGGTACAATAACTTTATCAGACTCATCTTTAGTCTATGAAGATTAATTGAAATTGATATGATAGGCCTGATTGTGTTCATATATTTATATATTTAGATCGATGTCTTATATTAAACAACTTTTATTTTGTTGCACAAATGTCAATTAGAAACATTAAAAAAAGTATTCATATGAGTCGAAAAGATTTATAAGTGATACTGTGATTAGTATGTTTGTATGTTTAAATGGATTATAATTTAATTGCTTTTATCATATTAATGTAGTATTAAAATATTATTTTCTTTTTGAGTTTATTAATTATATATGCGGTTATCTCCGGCAGTTTTCGATACGATATTGTTTTTAATTATTATTAATGATATTCTATTTCATTTTTAATACGTTATATTAACAGATTGTTTCAAACTTATTTTTCTTACACTTAAAAAAATGCGCAAGCATTACGTTATTCGAGATCCATGCAATATTTTGTTCCAACTTCACTTAATGAAAGTAAAAATATTCATTATACACATTTTGACTTTACCTAAAATTATAAATAATATGTATTTCAATATATCACAATATGGTGGTGCCAAAGCATTTTAAAATTACTATACGAAGTATCAGCGTGCGTGAAACACTCATAAATTTGTGTTTCAACATAAGTCTTTAACTCTGTGTATTTCAATTTCAGTTCTGAGCTATTAAAATTCTAACTATTCTGCTTCATGAAAATGATCAAAATTTTAACAATATCTCTTTTTACACATATTTAACAATTTTCTTTTTTCTCCAAATTATTTATATGCTTCAAAATTAATTCGTGCTCAGCATAAATTTATTTTACTTTAATCGTATAACGATTATAAATTTTGCTAGTCTATAATTCGGCACCCTATCTACTTAACGAAAACTTTCGTTTTTTATTATGAACATATTATACGAAAGACGAAAAACCAGGCAATGGTGCTCTCGACCTTGCCATATTGTTCATAATAATTTGTCCCCCATTTAAACTGACAACGGCACTACCTTCAGGTTCAGAATCAGTGTACGATGAATAATTTCTAACTGGTTTCTGACGTTTCCAGGACTGTCTTAAGGAATCATTAACATTAGCGTAATGATTTACGAAGGAATGTGGATCCGATTGTACACTTTCATTCTCGCTTTCAGATCCCTATAACATAAAATACGTCATGTATAATGCATATGTTTTATACATATATTTAAGGAATGTTACCTGTGAATCTGTTGAACTAATTTCGGAAGGTTTTTCCGTAACGCTGCTATCGTCAGGGTTTTCATCATATCCTTTCAGACTTTCTTCGTCGCTATGATAAGCAACAGAGGCTGGTGATGGTCTAGGAGGTGACTTTCCCAACATTGTAGGAGGAGGAGGATGCATAGATTTTCTTGCTAAAGTGTTTCTTTTACCTAATGTACCACAAGCATTAGCCATATTCATAGCACCACCACCTCCTTGTCTTGATCTATAAAGCTCTAAATCAGACTCTTGTCTATCATCAGTATCCATTGCCATAGACTCTTCAAGTGTCTTTTGTGCTTCTTCTAGAACAATTACTTGATTATTATAAACTCATATACTTTGTGTTAGAATGTATTTATTACAACTTACGTTTGTATTTATAGCTTTTACTTTTCACGCATAGCACTGCTATGACCATTATAATAATTATAATTGATGCAGCAGCTAAAGTAACCATAAACCAAGTTTGTCTGTAAAATGGTTTATGTTGTAGGTATGCATATTCAAGGTATAGCTTTGATGGAGTTAAAATCTAAAAAAAACAGGAAATTATCATTAGTATTTAATGCTTAGAAATATTTATGAAAATTTATATACAGCAATCCTATTTACCGTTTCTGTGGAATATGCTGGATAACTAATTCCATAACGATTATATGATATTACTCTGAATAAATACGATGTAGATGGAAGTAAATTTTGATAAGATACAGAATATTCTGTCAATGGTCCATTACTACTACGTACGATTGTCTGCCAACGACTGTCATCTATAATTACAAATATAATAATAAAATTTATTTGGCTTTGATAATGAGATCATAAATGCAATTGAACTTCTGCAGGTTTTCATAAAATTATGTGCTACAGGAAAGAATGATATATCTGGTTGCTTTCATAGCTTTTAAGAAAGTAATGATGACTGAAAACTTATATAGTTATGTTGTGTGTTATACATTACATGTTTTAAGGGAATTAATGAAGTATTAGATGTAAAAACTGAAAAATTAAAACTATAGGAATACACCATTATCTAACATGTCAAACTTTAGCTATTCATTTGTTACTGTAAATTATAGCAGCATTTGAAGTTAAGATGTTTGATAAATTTCTAACTGAACTCATGGAAAATGTCATGCTGTGACATTATCATGCAATCAACAGTACAAATATCACTAAACAAATCACTGATTAATAACAAACAGGAAGCTATATTTTAACGCTAATAAAAATCATATTTAATTGTTGAGATCATCTAATATAATACTCGACGTTCAATATATTTACGTGCATTGACACTTACAATGCTGCCACTCTTCCATTGCTATATGATTATAAAAAAGGCAATATTAGTAATACAAATAATATAATCTGAAATTTTATAAATAGATAATTTATGTTTAAATATGTGAAAATAAAATAATCAAAGTAACTCTACTATTCAGTTTTATCTTTCACATGTATAAATATATACCTTTAGAAATATTTTTCATTTTTTTTATCAATTCTGCAATTTCCGTTTTAATATTTGAGAGATTTTATAAATGTTAAAATAGTTCATGTTATTTACCTTTCCGGCGCGTTTCGATGTAGTATCCTAGAATGGGTCCTTTTCCAGAAGCACCATTAGTCCACTGTAATTCAACACTAGACACTGTTTTTGTAACAGCAAGATTGCTAGGTGCCATTGGTGAACCTTCTTGTGGACCTGTTGTAACATTTCCAGATATAGGCGGACCAAAATCAATGGTTTGCGCTCTAACCATAAAAGTATACGTTTCTTCTTCTTCTAAAGGTTGAATTAGTAGACTTGTTTCCGTTACCTTTTGTTTAACTTGCTTACTAAAACCTATAATAATATAAAATGTTACGTATCTAAGCAATTGTTTGTTCGTATATTAAATATTTGGAATAACTTTTATACTAAAAAACATACGATCATTTTGTTCTGCAGTTTCATATGTAACAATGTAGCCGACTATTTCACCATTTCGTAGTTTTGGTGCTTCCCAAGAGACGCGGAGACTAGTCATTGTAATTTCTGAGAATTGTAAATTGTGTGGTGGTCCAGGTATATCCTATAAATCAATTGAATATATTTAAAAAGGAAAAAGAGAAGAGAAGCAATTACGATATCAGTTTAATTATTGTTGAACTTATGTACCTGTTTAGTTCTGACAGTGATAGATGGGGTTCGAGGACCATCACCGGCAGGGTTGAAAGCCAATACTTGAATGCGATATTCTGTATATTTATCTAAAAACACTAAGCTATGTGTTAAGTATGATGCTGGTACAACTTCTATTTCTTCTTCCTGTTTGTTTTCCAAATCTTGAGGAGAATCAGTAACTAAATAGAAAATCTAAAATAAGAAATATAAATAATAAATATTGCTTAAACAATTAGATTAAAAAATAAATTCTATATGCAAATGATAATTTTACTTTATATCCTAATAAATCTCCATTTTGCATATTGGCTTGGGGTGGTTTCCAACGCAGATGTACTTCTGTAGAAGAAATTGGTTCTGCTTTTAGATGTTGTGGTTCTCCTGTAGGAACTGCTTCTCCTACATATACAGTCACTGGAGGGCTTGATGGACCTTCGCCTTCAGAATTGAAAGGTAACACTATTACTTCGTAATACTTATCTTCTGTCAAGTCGCTTAAAACAATCTTCGTAGCCTGCAAAAGTTAAGAAAAGATTAATACAACTTATCATTTACAATCTATTACAGTGTTCTATAATTATAATTATAATCATTACTTTTATTCCTAAAACTTCTTCTTTAGGAGTATCTTGAAGGGCTGTGGGGAAATCAGAAACTGGTTGATAAACGACGCGATAACCACCTGTTTCATGATCGCCGCTCCAATATACTTCATCTATTGCGTTCCAATGAACTTCTATACTAGATGTCGTTATTGGAACTACTTTCAATCCGGTAACTCCCCGAGAAGGTGCTATAAATTCATATTATGATAAAAATTATGTATCTTAACGAAATAAATTTAGGACAAATGAAAAGTGAATTTTATGTACCTGCTGGTAGAGTTTGAACTTGAACAGATTCTGT
Organism: Bombus vancouverensis nearcticus; assembly: GCF_051014615.1. NCBI lineage: Eukaryota > Metazoa > Arthropoda > Insecta > Hymenoptera > Apidae > Bombus > Bombus vancouverensis. Next base: position 7,306,133 of record NC_134913.1, on the reverse strand, counting down.
ACTCCAAGTTGAAGGACCTATATCGTTAGTTGCTTGTATTCGGAATTGATAGAATGTAAATGGTTTTAAATCATTTGCTGTATAAGATGTTAATGTTGGTTCTACTCTTTCAGGAATCGTTTGAAATGGTCCTGAATTTTCTGATTGTTGTACCGTATAATATCTATAAAAAAGCATTATACATATTATTTTTACATAATATAAAAAATTATACATTAGATGTAGTGAAAAATTTACCTTAATGGTGCAAACCCATCACGGCCAGGTGTCCAATTAAATGTTATCTGTCTACTTTGTATTTGCGATCTGCTAATTTGTGGCATCGACGGCGATTGCGGACGTTCTCTATTATTTGTAGTAAAAACGAGAGCGTATGCTGTTTTTCCCCATCCTAATCTCGTTTGTGCTGTTACCGAGAACATGTAATACTTCTCTGGCTCTAGTCCAGTTGCTCTAAAAGTTCTATCTGATGCAGGAAACTCCTTCGAAAATTGATGATCCTGACTATTATTTAGATGAAACATAACTTTATAGGCGAGAATCTCTCCGTTCGGATCTTCTGGAGTATCCCAAATAATCCGAGCAGTGGTAAAGCTTACATCAGGGAACGATACATTCGATGGAGGTCCAGGAGCATCTTCAAATGTTTGTACTCTAACTGGCGGAGTGCTTAAAGTGCCATCGCCAAGACGCGTATAAGCTAGAACTTGTATGTGATACTGGACAAATTTTCGAAGTTCTGTTAAAGTTGTTGTAAATGTTGTATTACTAGGAATGTTTTTATACTGGAATGCTGATCTAGCATTTGCACCGTAGTAAACTTTAAATCCTTCTATTTGTCCATTCTGATGTTCTATGGGAACATCACCCCATCTAACTAATATAGTCGTGGAAGACGTTGCATTGGCTTCTACATTAATAGGACCCATCGAAGGAACTGATTCGCGAGTTCTTTCAACAGCTTTCGGGCTTATTGTCGATGATCCAACGTCATTAAGCGCTTGCATTACAATTTTATAGAGAGCATATTCTTCCATGTTCTCTAAAATATACGAATTCGCAGTATGGTCTTCTATAGTTATGCTCTTTGACTTGTTCGTTCGAACTTCAGTATAAGTAACATTATATCCCCTTGGATTTCCGTACCATTCAATCTGTTGTAATGGAATCCATCTAACACGCAATTCCGTGGCGCTCATTGCACGAACCGTAACATTCCTAGGAGGATGTGACGGTGGTGCTTGAATTGTTTGAAATTCTTTTGTTGGTTCGGAAGGTTGGGAAGCACCGACAACGTTGTTAGCTATTAATCGTAATTTATACTGCATAAATGGAATTAGACCACCTACAGTGATTGTACTAGCATCAGGATCTGAAACTTCGTAAATATTGTACCATGTTGTGTTTCGAGTGGTTTGTGCTTGTACTGTCCACTTTATTATGGACGAATTGCCGTCAAAGCCTGGAGTAAATTGAAGAACAACAGAGAATGCATCTATATTAGACAGTGCTAATTTAGTTGGTGGTTCAGGAAGAACAGGCTCAACGCCTGATTGAATAACAGCTACTGCTGGTTTTCCAGGACCTATTGAAGTCCAAGCAACAACTTCAAATTTATAATGAGTCATTGCTTGTAAATGTTCGATTTTGGCTGAAAGAGTGTCTGACGTGAAGTTTTCTACTCGTAGAGAATCTGGTACATCTTTGATCATATATTTTAATTGGTATTGGATGAGAACTCCATTAACTTCCTGTGGAGCGTTCCATTTAACGGTGAGTGAACGATCACTTATGTTCTCAAATTGTAGATTTTCTACTTCTTCAGGTACATCTTCGCGTGTACGAATTTGAACGGGAGAACTTTTTTCACCATCACCTGGATCAGTGAAGCATAATACAGTTATATTGTATAAGGTGTATTTCTTTAAACCTGTCATAATTGCACTTTGCTCTGCAAGAGGATCGAATAAGCTAGGTGGTACGGTCATCGACTTGTATTCGCTCGCTTCTGTAAAATTATGCCCGATCCAGGCTTGTAATTTATAACCTTGATTTATTCCATTAATCTTTTGCGGATTGGGAGGTTTCCACCACACTTTTATCGATGTTGAATTAATAGCTGTTACCTTTACGTTTGTGGGTGGTGCTTCAGGTACTCCTTCCTTGGTTTTAATCTTCAAACCTTCCGTAAATACTCCAACCCCTTTATCATTATACGCTGCTATCTGTACGATATAATCCTTCCAAGTAATTAGGTCGGTAATAAGATAATTTCTTTGTGCTTCGTTAGTAATATTCTGTATTGTCCATGGATTGTCGTTGTAGCCGTATAGTCTATATCTTAATACGTATCCTAAAATATGACCGTTTCGATATTCTTCTAATGGAAGCTGCCACTGCGTGATTATTTCTGAGGATGATCGAGCGGAACCAACGAATCCTACCGGTGGTCCACTCGGAGCTACAGTAAAATTCACAAATATTAATGAAAGTTCGGGAAATTATTAAGATTTGCAGGCTTGTAACTATTACTTACGCTCTTGAGGAAGAACTACTACATTACTGGGATCCGAAGGAGGTCCTTCGCCAACACTATTTTCTGCAGTCACTCGAAACTGATATGCAGCAGCAGCTTTTAGATTGTTCAATAGTACCCAACGATTTTGTGCCGAAACATTATTACACTCCGTGATCCAATTTAACGCAGAATCAGGTATTGGTCCTATATAGAGTAAATCGGAAATATATACGTATATAAGTAGACATGTATAGACAGATTAAATTTTTTATTAAAGATCAATTTATGTTTAACTACCAAGGTCAGAAACCTCCCGCCTTTGAACGATAAACTTTTTTGTTGGACTGTTTCCATCAAAGCCAGGAACCCAACTAACGTTTATGGTGCGAGGTGAAATTCGCTCGACTCGACTAGCCATTACGTTTATTGGTGCGAACGGTAATTCGATTACACTAAGACGAGCAGATCGAGTCTCATTTCCTCCTGGAGAAACCACAGAACACATATATTCACCCACGTCAGACGCACGAACGGCTGCTATTTCCAATGTACCATCATTTCGCATTTTTACTCTTTGACTGGCTTGTGTATTTATTACTCTGCAAAAGCAACAAATATGCTGTAACCATTTTTATTATCATTAATATCATTAATGTAGAAATGCACGTACTGTGAATTATGAAACCATGCTATATCGTACAAAACACTTGGATCGTTGGAGACCTTGCATTGTAATTCCGCGGTGTATCCGAGAAGTACAGAGGTATCCACAGGTGGCTGAATAATTTGTGTTCGAACTGAAATGAATTAAATTCTGGTCAGAAACGGGTGATTTCTTAGTATTCTAAAATTATTTAATCATATTTTACCTAAAACAGTAAGATACGCTGAACCATTTACAGAACCAGCTTCATTAGCTCGAATACACGTGTATTTTCCGGCGTCGTTTGGTTTTACCGCAGCTATTAAAAGATCTCCGTTATCTAAGACTTGTACTCTTCCGGCGATTTCCACAGGAATTGTATCTATTAGTGAATCAATGTGTATATCAGTGTTATGGTATTAGTTGCCCGTATGAATTAGTGATTAATAATTTACCATTATAAATCCATGTAGTGTTAGGTATCGGAGCTGCTACAGCATTACATGTTAAAGTTGCATCCTTTCCATCTAATATAGTTTGGTTTTGTGGACCATTCTCCATGATTGGTCCAGATGCTGAAAACAATAATTTGAATCTATTAATGTTTTGCTTGTGACCAGGAAGAATTGATTACATGCACGCAAAATAAAGGCAGGAACAATCGATCACAAAAGTAAATTTTCCCCATTTCAGTGTTTTCCAGTATACCATCTATTGACATTTTATGAATAATAGTAAAAAATGAATCAAAAAAGCATTGGAAAGAATTTAATAGCGTTCATTCGTATATATAATGGAAAACGCTGAATTTACCAATACCTGACTTCAATTAATAATAATTCTCTATTACCGAAACTTTATTTTCACTAAAAATTAAATTACGTATACTCTATGGCACAACTACAGAAATAGCTAATATTCAAAATTTTTTCCCTACGATTATCTTCCTAATCTAGAAACGTGCTATTCACGATATATTTTGTCCGTTTACTGTGACGAAGATACGTGCAAATGCTTAAAACAATTCGTCTACGTTTTCTGATACTGATAAAAGTATATTAATTTTGTTCCAAATATAAATATAATTGAAAAATGCTTTTTGTTTGTAATAGTGTTAATAACACTGTATATTGTATGTTGTGTAATAACATCACATCATATTTATTATTGCGTTCTTTGAACATGTTGAGCATTTTCTATAATTTTTCAAAGAGCCAATGTGTTTTACACACAAAAAAACTATCGTGCTTTGCAGATGTATTCACTATAACTACCAAAAAAAAAACACGGATACAGCTGGTAAAAGCAAACATTGTGGTGTGATATGCATTCTTCAAGCATGTGCCCGGGGTAATTTCAAAAAGGAGGTGGATATTTCGTGGCGACTTGTCGTTAGAATCTTACTGTCTGGATATTGAGAGAACTTAAAACGGCGATCAGATTGGCGAACTCTGACTACATTGTAGCCAGCTGCCCAGCGAACAACTCTGTTTTTCAGTCTGCTTTCTAATCCTTCTGCCCCATAAAAAATACGTCATTTATTATAAATATAAAGAAACATCGTTTGACTAATAAAATAAAACAAAAAATTAATAATAATATATTTAATGATTTCATGTAACTCCAACGTGTAATGTACTAACTTTTTGCTTTTAACCAGGTGTAACTGGATGCTTCGCCAGCGTCGTTGGATGCAAGACATTGGAACATTCCTGAGTCATCCATGGTTAATTTTTTAATTGTTAAGGAGCCATCTTCTTCCAGTGCGTACCTATACATAAAAGTGCAGAAGAATATAGAAATAGGAAGATAAGAGAATTTTGAATTTGATAGATGATTTTAGTTAAAATACATACTTTAGGTAGCAATTAATGAATTTTTTTACTGATTGAAAATTTAGCAGTTTTTCTAAAAATCATACCTAAATCCAAGAAGATGATCAACAGGCTCTGCATTTCGAAACCAAGTGATTTTAGGAGGAGGTACACCGACAGCATCGCATGGTAACGTTACAGTTGATCCATAATCACTAAGAGTTTCTCGTTTCAATTCCGTTATAAAAGTTGGTTTTTCTAAAATATTATAACATAAGAATAACGCATATATGGGAAATTTAAAGGTTACGAATCTCCAATTGTTGAATCCGTCTTACCATATACGACAACATTCGCGCTCGCGTTCACTGTTGGATATCCACCGCTTCTTAAGTCCACATGGCACGAGTATACGCCGGTGTAAGTTATGTTTGCCGATATTAACGCCAAAGTTCTATTCCACGAGTCGTTAAAACTATATGATATCCTCGAGTTCTCGATGGGGATCCCGTCTTTCGTCCATAAAGTTCGTAACTCATGAAGAGATCTAAAATTACCCATTTGAAACATTTCTCTCACAGAACAGTTTCATGTAGAGTGATTACGAGCCAGTTTATCAAACTTTCAAAGTGTAACCCATTCTCTTTAAGGAAGGGAAAAATGTATAAAGTCTTACTTTTTCAAAGGTTTATTTTGTATTATTGCAAATATTCAGATTTTGTAGAATGGAGGTCGCAAGAGCATTATTATTTTATTATATGACTAATTTGTATCCTTTCTTCTGTAAAATTCACGAATTACCTAGCATTGGCTATGCAATGTATGTAGGTAACGTCCTGGTCCTTGATGATCTGAGTGTCCTGCGGTTTCACTATGATACTAGGTGCCACCTCAGCGTTGGCATCTCCCGTAACTTGCAACTTGAAAAACGGACTGTTCTCCTCTTTTCCCAATTGCGTGTTAATGGCTCTGGCCCTGTTTAACATATAAAAATGCGAAAGGGAACATTTCCTTTAGTTTCTCTAGTTATAAGAAAATTACATGTAACGAAAAATAAGTTCCTCTATTCCTTTATACGAAAATTCCCTTAAGTTGAAAAATTTCACTGTAGATATATAAAAGAATATATAAACTTTTAGATCCACAGCTTATATAGCTATCGTCCAATAAAGTTTCACAGGTACTTCATCCATTCTCTGATAACTACACAAGGTAACTCCCTGGACCAGTTACTTTAATACGAACCTGTACAGGCCTTGATCGCTCTCAGAAGCGTTCAGGATAAGCAACGTGTGATGAACAGACGCATATTTTATGCCGTATAACAACGAGCCGTCGGACGTGAACCATGTAACGTCAGGTGCAGGATGGCTTTCTATCGGTGGCAGCGTTAAAACAGCCGCGCTGCCCGATTTCACGCTCACCATCCTCTCTGTGAGATCCTCGAACACCCCCATATCTGGACAGGATAATATTACGGTGTTACTTTCATCGCGCTGGATGCATTAACTGCGACAAAATATGTACGTTGCTCGTGATAATCAGAGCATCGTGTCCTAGAGCGTGATAAAGAGGAGAACGCAGATGGATCGAATGTTGCTGTGCGCAATAAAACTCGCTGTGTTTAATTTACAATTGGCTGTAGTATATAGCTCGACTTTGAAATAGCACGCTTTTCATGTAATTCGTTTCCTGTTTTTAGTTTTGTTATGGTAGATCGAAATAAATGAAAGTGAAAGCAACTGAAACGTGTTCGATTCTTGATTAGGATTAATTAGGATAATTAGAAAAATGTGAAACTGTCGTGTTTAATTATATACGTACAGGCTACCGCAAATGTAATTCTTTCACTAAATATAGATCCTACGTCGTTCGTGGCGACACAGTGATAAACTCCTGCGTCTTCTCTACGTGTACTTTGTATTCGAAAATAAGGCTCCGAAGTAAGCTCGTTGCTGAGGGGTACCTCATCTTTGAACCACTTATATTTTGGCTGAGGATTTCCTGCGAACAGAATGTAAACGTAATAATGTATCAGAGAATAGTACTTTATTTACCTGAATTTGTCAGAGGACAATTTATATAATTGAAGCTCTATCTTTTAAAAAAGATATAAATCATTAAAAGTGAAAGTTTCATTAAGACAAAATTTTACTAGATACATTACATATACTACAGTGATGATCCTAAATTTGTGTATTTTCAACAAATTATTACAATTTACACGATTTCAGTTTTCGTTTTCACGAATTATATCTACTTCACGTTTAAATGTCACGAATGATGACAGTTCAAGGTGTTAATATTTTTCGCGGCTACTATAGGCATTCTTCGTTTGGTCAAGAAGTAGATGTAATATACAGCGACCTAATACTATTAGTACAGGGTCATACTATCATATTACGGCACTACGGTGCAACTGTAAGGCTTCATCTGGCCACCGTCTCATCCGGCTGTTATTCGATATTTCATGAGAACAATGGGATATTAAAAACACGTAGGAAAATTTGTCAGTTTCCATAGAACTGAAATTCGAGTAAAAAAAAACTCCAGAAATCTCGAAAATGAACCATAAATCGGAATAATCGCATGATTGTTTCATATCTCAAAACTTATCGACTAAAATAATTTATTAAACTGTACATTTATTAATTGTAAGAACAAGACATTTTTTATTTTCAATTTGATGATTAAAATTTGGAATACGAGAAAAGTACGTTTTACTAAGTGAACTCTATAAAACTTAATCGATTCATCTTTAAAATAATATAATATCGCGGTAAAATCGAGACGAGAAGAGGTTCTTAATGCATTTGAAATCATCGCTTCCGGGTCGAATCTCGTCGAATACTACGTTCTCTACGTTCCCTATTTACCTCTCGCTTGACACTGCAGAAATTTTGTCCGATTTTCGCTAAGAATATTGCCGCTGCTGGAAGGCTGAGTGGTGAAGCGCGGTTCCTGGAGGGTCTCTGTAAAAAGATCGAAAGAGCGAATTTCAATATATAGTTCAATTACGCTGTTACTCGCGAACAAATTGATTAAATCGATATAACATTTCGTGTAGATATACTTTTAGACATTTTCATAGACTTTTCTGGAAGTACTTATGAGATTGAGTATTAAAATAACATTTCATACCTTGTACGAATTTGATATCGAAAAAATTGTGAAAGGGGTCGTAAACTCGTTATAAACTGTACGAGAAATGGTTTTTAAGGTACTCGACGAATTAGTAGGCTTCATAACCGAAGCAGTAAAAAGAAGGGAATTCTTTGAAGCAGTTCTGAATGTTAAGTTAAAAAAGCTAGATTTTAATTCCTTAAATCCTAGTGATTTTGTAAAAAGGTACGTTTCAATATTATTACTAGTACCTTCTTCCTTGTCTCAAGAAAGTTTTCGTCCAATTTACGGAACTTTCAAGGAACGGAACAAAGTTTGCGAGACAATACAGAAAAAGCGTATATTTAGACAATTAACGACGAAACAAAGAGAAATATCAAACGAAACGGGTTGAGCGTTGCGGTGAATCCGTCGGTTAGCCGATGAGAAAGTCCACCGTATTCGCCCCCATCTTAAAAATCATCGGACCGTGTCAGAAAAGAGGGTGCACGTGTCGGTTTACGTCCATGTGACTCGGTTCTACGGCATCCGGCTGTTCGCATTCTTTACTCTTCTCTTCATCCTTTTGGTACACCGTAAACTACGCACGTCTAAACCTGATGACTCAGTCGTTGTTACATGGGACTCGAACATAATGCACATATACACCATAAGCTATAACTTTATGAGCCCTTTTCGGTTGCTTTGCACTGCATTGGAATCCATGCAGTTATTTACTTCGAGTATAGTTCCTGTATTCATTTATTTCATTACTATAGAGTACTATTGCGTTCTTTTTAATTAAATTATAGAATTTCAAACTATAGATTATGCACGATGAGTCTTACAATCTATTTGAGCGTATAGTGTAGAGAAAATTTTCCTGGTCACCCATTCATTTGGTTAAGAAGGATTTGCTAACTTTCACTTGGAGTCGATGAAAAGATAACACCATACGACATTAACGCTGCAAATGTGGTTAAGTTTCATTAAAAACTGATTCGAGCATTAACACGCTAATGGAGTATAATTAGAACAGCCTGTGAAACGATTATTTCCGAGTAAAGTCGTTTCTTTTCAGCTGTACATACAAACACGCAAGAACACTTTACGACGACGATGTGCTATTGTGTTTTTTGGCGTATGGAGTTCCTCGTCAAGAGGATAACATTTTTAATCTTGAACGAGCTGCGAGAAAAAAAATATTCTTTATTGGAGAAATTACGCAGGAAAGCATTTGAAATGAGAAAATCTTTCATTTGAAATTTACAACAAAATTAATTTTAGTACCAGAATGCACAATTAGTGTTCCGAAATTTTTAGAATTCAACTGTCTTTAAACTTTCTGTCTGTTTTAAATATTTTTTATAATCGAATATTCTATAATTTTAAAAATCTTCCTTTTACAATACGATTGAAAGCGTAATGCGATGAAAGAAACCATCTTCGCGTTAAATAAGATCCACGCAAGAGTAACGAGAGACGGTTTCTGAGTTGATAAATTGGAATGATCGTTGACACAATAATCGATGGTATACTCGATAATAATTTCTTGAAGGCCGGCTCGAGAGGTTTGTCTTACTGAAAGAAATGATATAGAATGGGGAAAAAAATAACGGGCTATTATCTTTCAAGTAGCATTTTAGACGGTCGTGCTTGGTTGACAGTTTCTATTTCCATGACCATATAATCAGTCGCGTTAGCTTGAAACGATGGCGATGAATTACAGATACGATAAATACACGTCCATTAGAGAATACACACAATATTCTCGTGCTTTTTATTACTCGATTATACGTATACATGAACGGCATCTTTGTGTCTTCCCATGGGAATATTTTGTTAGCTGGAGTACGCTCTTTATGAAAAGTTCATAGATTCCGAGTTTAAAGAAAATTTTATTTTTAATCAATTGCAATTAGGAATAAGGATACAGCAATTCAAATCTAAAATAAAGAAAAAAGTATCTATTCCAACAAATATAAGTATGTATAAAACTATAAATATAATAATTTTCTTACGGAAAATTATCTTCTTATGCAACTTATCTCCAACTTATCTTTAACTTATGATCCGTATCCAGATAAAGGTAGAGAACGCTAATCAAACTATGTAGAATTAATTTGCCATGGATAAACACACGACACACCCTTTGATTTATAGAGCATAGCACAGCTTCGTCTTGAAGTATAAGCACTGCGCTTAAGGACCGCCATTCATTATTCTTGAAATCCATCAGTGTCTAGGAGTGCCGCGCGATGTAATACTTAACTAGTAAACTTTCCATTGACTTAAAATTGCACTACATCTATGAATGCGCGACAGAACTGTCTTATCGATATCACGTTGAAATATACTCCCTGTCTCACAAGTTTCCGTATAACTTTTATTATTGTTATTAGATAGAGCTTATCGTAATTCATTCTAATGATAAACGCTACTAACTAATAAATCCGACTCTATAAATTCGTTTACAGACTTTACAGCATAAGAGAGTGGCGTAATCAATAATATTTAGGTTCAAAAACTGAAAAAATTTAAGGAATAGCGTCTTAAACCGAATTTCTTATTTTTAACATAGAATCTCTGAAATTCCAGGAAATTTACTGCGCGTGAGAGTAAATACACAACAGGTTGTTGTTCAAAGGAAGCTCGATGTGTGCGCAAACGGTAAGTGTACAAGTTTAGCGAAGTATTCTTTCTGGTGAGATGGCGAGAAAAATGAGAAAAGCTGATTACCTCATTTTCTTCAACGCACCGAAATAAAACGGAACATTAATGCGGTCAGGCTGAAATAAGAAGCGGCAGCTTCATATGTGCTCCTTATAGCATCTCAAAGAGGGATACTCGAAGAGCTTTAATAAGTGGAGCACAACGGGTGCTGCTTTTGGGTCCTGCATACACTGTAGCATAGTGAGTCTGGAATTTCCTTTCATCCTTTTAATCAATTTAAATAAATTTTTATCATTATTGTAATTTTTATAATACTACTATGTGCGTTATTTTCTACATGATAAAAATGAATTAAAAATGTAAAATGGAGCATTTTACTTTTCTGTTTTTAGTTATTCCGTGACGGGATGTCAGTACTTGACTACCACACCGTGTAACATGGCATAACAGCATGCATTAATGCGACAATGTAATCATTTGCATAGCATCGCGGTGTCGTCAGTAAAACTAACTTTAAAGCTTAAACGCGGTATAATTAGGAAATTTTGAAATTAGGAAGCGCATCTGTATCAGCAGAGGCTTGTATACATGCTACTTTGTATATTTTCAAAAAGAATAGTACAAGTAATAATAGAAAATCAATTTATCATACATCTTCAAATTTTATAAAAATCTACTTCATCTCTATTTTATCAAGATGAAAAGATATTTTTGTATAAATCAAACTTTTAATACGCTAGATATTTTGTAATATTCTACATTCAGTATTCAATCCTTTTCCATAATTTTAACACTAAATTATATAATGTGAACGACCGAATACTGCAAACTCATTCAAATACATCTGAGAATTGCCGTATTCGCCCCGCATTTTATGCAGCCTCTTTTGAATTTCCGATTCGAAAAGTTCGCGTCAACGTGAACGATATTCAAGATATTAAACTGTGGGAAAAGAACGGAAAATTTTTCAACGACCTAGAAGCTGCTCGAGTTCTAAGAAATATTTTGAGACGTTGAAAATATTACATATTTTCGTGTTCACAAAGCATTCCGTGTCAAACTCGACGGTATCTTTATGTATTTTCATATCTCTTTTCTTCAATACCTTAAAAATTATCCTATTCTTTTTAGATAAAATACTAAAACCATTAAAAACGCACCAAAAAGGTGTATAAAAGCGCATAAAAATATTTGACTAGGTCCAAAATGTAAAGTTGGAGTTTCTATCAAAGTTCACCCTTTAGTCTACAAAACGTATGCAAATAGTTAATTATATAGCAACGTGTTTTGCTGACCGGTAACCAACCAGAATTCGATCAATAAGTAGAATAAAACTAATTGCCATTCTTTTCTAATACTAAAATGCGAATGAAAATCAATACGAAATTAATCCTGTTCTGAATTCGCAAAATTAAAATTTATACACGATATCTACGATGTCAAGTAATTTTAATAATTCACAGCAGTATTTTGTAAAATTTAAGGAAGTTTTAAATAACGTGATTCGAACGTATATATTATAAATATATATTACTTCGAACTGTTGAATTTTTAATTCTCTTTTTATTTCAATGGAATAGTTCCAAAGACTATTCATGTACCAATGAATATTCTCAGTCACTAATGACTCCTTATATCGATCGTATCAATTACTCACCCCACAAGGAGGTGCATGACTTTTGTTTCACCAATTTAGGCCAAATTTCACGTATAATCAATTTAACACGATATTCAAATAATTTAATAATTTATTATCCAAAATTATACTGTTCAAACATATGCAGTGCGGTATATTATTCAAATATTTTGAATTAAAATACCCATACCTTTTGATTTAACATTCTAATGTCTAAATCTTTAACATCTGCAAAAATACAGATCATTATTATAATACAATATCTCTTATAATTTTTTCTATAAAAACAAACTAATCTTTATTATTGATATAAAATTCCAATCAGTTCAACGCAGCATAAGTTCTCGTTACTTTTTGCCAAACAACAGCGGAAGAACAGTAATCAACGAAGCATGCAAATGAAATAGATTTTCCGGTGATTCGTCCATCATTGTCGCCGAAGCAGCATACAACGAGCTCTATGAAAGGAAAAATCAGGTTTATTCAGTACGACAATCGCTGCACGATTTATCCAGCACATGCTCGTGTTATCGTGGCTGTACAAAAGCAACGGTGTACGTTGCTGAACTACTGAACCCCTATTTTAAGCACCGCAGCTGTCACACGAAATACGGTAAGAGAGAGGGTATGCGTTTACGCACAAGGGCAAGACTGCAGCCCGTGGATAATCTGCTTTTACTAACAGCATATTACTAAGTTGAGGATATACCGGATCTGTTCGAGAGACGCTTTCCTTGCTCCCTAAAAATATGCGCGCTCTCCACAAGGGTTGAAATTTTCACTGAAAGTGAACTCGACCTCGGGTGGATCACTTTTCCTGTATCACTGCCGTGTTAGATATCTAAACAGGAGTTAAACACAAACGTTTTTATTACAGACTTCGAAATTGAGGGATTTCGATTGGAGACATCTTATAACTTCTAGGTATATTTTCAAATTGATTTCAGATTTTATCATAACATTCGTACCTCGTTACGATGCTAATAAAATGTCAAGTGTTGTATAACACAAATATCCACGACTACACTGCGGATTTGTTTGAATGTATGAAAAATTGTAATGTGCAAAAATATACGAAATATACGTAACAATGACAAATATATAAAAATCCAGCTTTCATATATTCATTTAATTGCTTCACTTCTATCGTCAACTAATCTGTTCACCACATTTTCCATTATAAACCAACAAGCATCTATACAAACATCCCTACACACACTTCCTAAAAGAAGAAAAAGGGAAAGAATGAAGAGAAATTCCAACAGCGTGGCTTTTCCTTGTCGGATCAGCTTCGATCGAGACGAAGATGGAAGTTCAGCACTGCACAAAGACGGCAAGCACGAGGTTGACCACCTGCAAACTGCAGAGAGAGGGAGAGAGTGGCATGCACCCCAGCGGGCGGAAGCTATAGCTGGCACTGCGTGTTGTAAGACGCAATGCGCAACATTTTGCGGAGGCCTTCGTCGCTTATCGGTCAGGATATCTCGCGTGAACCAGCCCGAATCAAAGTGAAATCCGTATTGTCACTCAAATCGGACAAACTGTGCGCGCCATACTTTTTCTTTTTCCGGAGCGAATCCATGCTTCAGTTTACGAACCCAGTTGAGGATGGCTTGTAAGTTTCTATCATTGATCCTGGCTTTCTTTCTCTCTTTCCTTCTGGAGTGGTTCTTCTTGAAGTAGAAAATTAGTGATCGATAAAAGTGAGATTAAAATTTGTGGAACACTTTCTTTCATTTAAATAGGTGGTTCGAAGACTTTTAACATATTGATATTTCTTTTGAAAAATAGATAAAATATGAATAGCTTGGAAAAATGTATTACATATGTTGTAATAAAAAATTCATACTGAATTTTGTTTTTGGAATTTTAAAAGTCTTTTTAGAAGGGCTAAGAATAATTTTATTCAAAAATTTCCTGTACTAAAACATCGCAATTTATCCACCTGTGATATACACACTTGCGATAAATAGTCATAAAGTTTCAAAAACACCCATAACGCCAACTGACAATAGTTTACGGCGCATGTATATCATAAGTTTCTCGATGTTCACAGTTTTTAATATTCGCATTAGGATATATCTCGACTATAAAGTCTGTCGACGTATTTGGCAGAACAAAGGAGTTTCAACAACTTCCGATTCGAAATAGTTCCAGGTTTGTCCCGTAAAGCAAATTTTCCACGCAACAGAGTAACATAAATAATTTCCATCCAAAAATGAGAACATATTCCAGTCTCGTACAAAACATGGCAATTGATCCAGATTGTCAGCGAAGAGATTAATCGATCGGAACCCTGTGTTCATGCAGGATTTAATTACAATCTACAATTTCAAATAAGGTAATAATTCTTAAAAAGGTCAATAATTTGCTGTTGATTCTTTGCGCTGACTAGATTTATTTTCTTCAGTTATTTTAGTTTACCTCATAGATGTCCTAATATTTACAGATGGGGATGTAAGGCCGCGTTCACGACATCTTTCTGGGTAAACGCACGCTCTTTGGAACGATTCGATAAATCGAAACGAGGATAGGCAGACGGGCGGCAGAATGCAGCATTGGCGAAAAATCGCGTCGAAAAATTGGCAAAGCAGGGCGACTTGTCTGTGCATTTCGGTCGAAAGTAATCGTCCAACTATCGTGCATTCGTTTTTTCTTCCCTTGGCATCGAATCGATATCGTACCATCCGCGCGCAATCGAAAACCTTCCTACTGGCTTATCGTAAAAACACCCATTCAATCGTTAGTTATCAAAGTTAAATTCAATTTAGAATTCACAATTTTGTCCCATTTTGATAAGAACAGAGAAATCGACAGAATTAGGATAAATAAGTTAAGGAAAACGACGATTCGAAACGGAGAGTTCGTGCACCATGTTTTTTTATGAAACGATAACTTAAATTATTTTCATCCACAATTTTAACTATTTTTATTCATATACTTGTAAAGCTGTGAGTAAATCGAATAGATTTAGAACAATTTAGAACAAATAGAAAAAGAATTTAAAATAGAGATTATTTGTTAAAATAAGAGATAGCAATTTACTGCACTTTTGCGTTTGAGATTATTTCAATTTCGAATATTTTATGAAAAAGTATTGTGCTAAGAGAAAATTTTGATAACAATGACAAGCGAATAAAGCGTGAAACACAAGAATGTATTTTAAGAACTTCATATGTTTTCTTCCATCCGTCTTCACCCAATAATAATGCCATACTGGTCCTCATAAGTGCACACAGGTGTGAACATGAGGTAAGTACGCTTTAGTTTCGACAATAATAGTCTCTACCCTGTTTATGATTCATTAGAAGTAAAAAGAGCAATGTACTCGATGGAAGTGGTACTTTATCCTTTCGAGAAACAACTGAAGCAAAGAACTGGAGTCATTCGAGTTAAAGTGATTTATAGATCTGATCGTATACATCATAACAGTAACGTAGAATCATTCCAATGAACTGAAGTCTACAGATCAAACAATTGTTCTAATACGTTTGGACTTTGTACAAACTTATATGTATTATGAATAAAAATATAAAGGTATTTAAACTTTCAATTATCCGTTATATTACAATAATAACGCTTAATATTCAGTGAGGTCATTTTTAACACTCATTTACGCAGAAATATGCAAAAACCTTTGAAAAGATCTGATATATTCAACATAACATGTTCAACCATGTGCCCCATGAAGATTATTATTAAACGCTTTCAAAATGCGTGTTACCACACCATGAAACCAGTGCACCTTTCGCAACACTCAACGCTTCCCACCGAAACAAGCATGTTCAAGGTTCGTTATGCCAGGGTTATTTAAATCACCGCTGCTCTCACCGTATTGTTTACGCTCAATAGAGAACGCAGGACGTGCTTAACCTAACCCAATGCTAGCTTTTTCTTTTCTACCGTCGACGAAAGGAGATCCCCAGAGGGAATCGTGGGGACATCGGAACAGGAACGTACGAAAGAACGAAACCAACGGTGCATCGACCCTCGAACACGTGGCATCGTCGTCGAATTCGAGCGTGTGTTTCTCCTAGGACCATATGCGCTTGGCTTCCTGGCCGCACTTCGCTTACAAGTGCACTTCATCGTCGGCTAAAGCCGACGACGGGTGGTTATTTCAAGGCGAACCCCTGAAAAAAAAGAGAAAGTTCCCTCCCTTCGCCCTTTGTCTAACGCCGCTGACTCAGCCAGCCACTATGCTAGACTGCCAATACCAGCACACAGAAATTGCTGAATTTCTTCTGTTTAACCTGGAGAAGCTTGTGCCGACTCGAAATCCTC
Source organism: Bombus vancouverensis nearcticus (assembly GCF_051014615.1). NCBI lineage: Eukaryota > Metazoa > Arthropoda > Insecta > Hymenoptera > Apidae > Bombus > Bombus vancouverensis. The sequence goes on along the minus strand of NC_134913.1, from coordinate 7,289,463 downwards.
GTTGGTTCGCTATTACGAGCATAACGTGAAGCTCGATCCCTCGTGGACATACTGTGACCTTTATCTTATACCTATACTTATATAATGACTTGAATGTGTTAATTGTTGGTATATATAGCTCATTATGGCCAGGTTTGGGTTTATTAAGAGTAGAAAGCTTGGTTCTTGGATTTGCGTATCGTAAAAGAGTGAATGGTAGCTTTAAGGATCCTTAATTATGATTTGAAGAAAGTTTTGATGGTTGATTGTTTTGCGAGAGAATTCTATTTTTTTGAAATTCATTCTCAATTCTTTCGGTCTGCATTTGATAGCAATAGACTGCATAACTCCTATAAAAGCAGCCCCAAAACTTTTGCCATTTGCTCCTACCCTGAACTCACGGTTTCTAGCTAAAACAGCTATTAAAATCGACCCGGAACTTTCGAATTAAATACACTCACGTAACACGTCAAAAGCAGAGAATCTACTGGATATCAGTCGGCATAGTACATCGATAAGAAAGGTAGTATAGTGGATCGATTTTCAGTGAACGTATTCCAAGAAATTGGTCGAGTTTAACAGCCACGAAGGGAACTCCAAGATTACACGTAGGCGACAAATTAAGTGAATAAATAAAGAGAAATTAAATTAAGTAAATAAAGGGGGATTAAGTCGCAATCTTTCACTGGTCATATACAATTGATAGTTGAAAAAATGTTCAACCCACGACGGATCAATATGATTTAATTAATTAATATCAGTATTATCGAATTTACTGAATTAATATTTTAACATTATATATTTTTAATTTTTAAACAAATAATTAAAGACTAGTTCACCCATTCCCAGTTCAACAAATCTAACGCAAATTTACCGCTATCAAATAAACGAAATATCGAGCACACGCGAGAATACAATTTCATTATTATATGGAATGATTGTACGTCTCGTATGGGTTGCGTCATTAAAAATCTAAATTCGCTAAATCGCAAAACGTCACCGGATGAAATATCGGAGCGGCGCGACGCATCGCTCGTCTGCATCAGGGTTAATGTCACTAACATGCTATTTTATTTACGTTCCGGTCGCAACACTCACTGAACAGTACAGCGTCATCCAACGTGCACCTATCCTAAAGGAGGATGCGTGGCAGTTTCCGCGGTTACGATTTCATTCGGCTTTGGAGCGCAGGCCGTGGCTTCTGAATTCCAGTCTCGACCGTGAACCTCGTTCATTTCGGTCGGCTGCACTGGCAGATAGCCAAATATCTCTTCTTCCCTCCTGGTAACGTGTCTAAACGGCTACTGCGAGACGGAGTACAGTCCGACTCTGTATTCTCCAATGCAATCGCGTTCAAGTACATTACACCGGAGGTCCAATGCCAATCCGAGCCGGCGCTGCTTGTCGTAGCGTCAAACCAGTTTCTCGCCGATAGACGCGGCCTTCTGATGTAAACGTCAAAGAAAAATTAGCGGGCTACGCTACCAGTTACGTCATATCATTCTCAGGAAACAGAATTTCTCTATTTTTGAAAGATTCTTGATTGAGAATGAGTGACTGGAAATGATAACTACGAGATTTTATAATAAGTAAGTTATTCTGAATGTTCTGAATGTAACTTTGAGTGATTTATTTTGATTCTATATTTATAATCTTATTCGAAGGTTTCCATAAACGAATGATGAAGCTTCGATTATTTGATGGAAATTTTACTTACTAACCGATTAAATTAACTCATGCTGATTGAATTCACTTATATGGACGTGAACTCTTATCAGATCCACGAAAAATTTGTTGTTGCGTAGAGAATCAGTGATCTATCTCCTATTATGTGAACTCTAGTTATATAAATTGCTGGTTTTCCGAAAGATGTATATAAATAAAATTTTACTCCATATAACAAAAACGTTTCTATCTATTTTATTAGGTTTCCTCTATACTATAAAATTTATTACTATTATTATTATTTTTTATTGCTCATTTATGACTTTGATTCATTCATTTCAATAATTCCTTGATGCATAGAAAAAATATGTATATCAGATATGTATATGTATATCAATTTCCTAATCATTTCACGCAGTACAATTTTAATGTCGAGACATAAAGTGCAGAAATGACAGGTTTTCGCGTGGACTGCACAATGTGCATAGGGCACAATGTACACACGGTCGTTGTTCAAGAGTCGAAGAGTAACTCGTTCAGCAGAGCAAAACCTTGAATTAGCACAGAAGAAAATCACCGACAATTCAGTGCACATTCTCACAACTTGTGCATTCCCACGACTGGATCTTCGCCCTTTTTTCGTCTACATTTTCTAGAATCCAAGTTTCCTTTACCTAGAAAGAATTCCAGGAAAAGGTTTTCCAAAATGGCTTTTATTAACTCGTTTTTTAAATAGCACATTTAAATAGCACATTTATTGAAAAATTATAACAAATGATACTACGTCTCTGTTTAGAACAAAGTAAATGTAGGTAAGTACTTTGCAGAATGAGGTCAACAATGGGGATAAGTAGGAGAAGAAAGATATGACTCTGTTACCATTACATATTAATGTGTATTTGTATGGATTCGAAATATAATGTGACCTCATCCTTAATTAGGATATTTTTAGAGTATTCTTCAATAAAATTATTGATAGAGCTACTTGTCCTCTTTAAAGAATATTATCAGAATTGTTCCTTAATATCGAATCTTTTCAGCGGTAATCGAATGTTCTTTCAAGAACAATAATCCCATTTCATTGATTTTTTGTGGCTACGAAAGCGAAATTTACAAAGAATATTTCTAAAATTATGAAATCCGTAAATTCATATGTTGAAAGAAGCAAAGATAACAAGTAAAGCAGAGTAGAAAACTATCTTCTCATAAAAACAGTAGATTGGAATTGTAATCCCAACGGGGTTAATAGTGCAAATTTCATTATACACATGCGAATGCGTGAAGAACGGGCGGAGAGATGCAGCGTGAAACAGAGTGTTTAAAGTTCATTGAACAATCGGCTGGAACGAGGCAGCTGGCGGTTCGCGATATGTAAATGGAACGTAAATTTGTAAGCATCGCGTGCTCGACCTAGAGAGAAAGAAGCCCTTTGAAGGGAAATCCTTCAGGAGAAGGGAGGAAACGCGGTGCACGCTATCATTTTTGCACTACCAAGTCACGGCAGTCTTTCTCCTCTTTTTTTCTTTCGATCGAACGATCGTTTAATCACGTTTCAGGCCTGTTTTTTCTCTTCTAAAGAAGATTCGAGGTTCAGCCGATTATCTTTCCTGTGCCTGCAGATAAAACCGATAATTGGGTTGCTCGTCTCGGTAGTGAATGAGAATAATAGAATTGAAAATGATTTTGTTAAAGAAAGGTCTACTTTCTTCAGTATTTAAGAATCTAATCTATCACATAAATTTATAATACATAACAGAAATCTATTATATCTCTATAATAACCATACAATAGGAGAAGAATGTCAAGTTTGATTATAAAATTGATTGTTTTCTTTTGTTCCCATGATGATTGTTAGACGCAATAAAGGAAGAAGAGTTTCTTCTCATTATTTATGTGGGAATAATCGTGTTGCAACAAGATACAAGTTTTGCAATGAAATAGGAAATAGCTGTTTATAATGTAGTGCTATAATCTTCAATTTATATCCAGTTCTGAAATTCATAAGTTAAAAGTAAAGTTGGAATTTCTTCAAATTGAATTCGATTATAAATTCAGTTCGTTTTTATTACGTTTTCGACCCTCGATACAAGTATGCTTAGTAATAAATGAAAATGAAATGAATTCTCGAGTAATCTTTTGACGAATCTTTCAACATTATACAATTGAAATAGTCGAACACTTTCGGAGCTCTAACGACAATCGATGGAATTTCTGTTCAGCGATAAACAAGGTTTAAACGCTTGATAGGGCCGAGCTTAGACACTGAAATCAAAGTTCCGCGTTACATAAGGTCGATCGATACGATTAGCTCGTGTATCTATATAACGGTTATTGCACTTTGTTGAATTGGAATTAGTTCATCGCTCTCGCAGTCTTAACTGACCGTTTTACCAACTTGCGTAAGTTGCAACTGGCTCGAGTAAAAGTGAAATAAAAACTAGAAGGCGATCAAGTGTAACAACAATCGGCATCTACGTCATGTCTTTATAAAATTGATCTCAGATCGATTAAAAAAAACTGCTCGTTCCTGAAGTGGAAATACATGAACATAGTTTTTAAAGTGAAACTCGATGGGATAAAATTTCAATCATTCGCTTTAAGGATTGCAGCGTTTGCACGCAGATAAAGCTAATTACAAAATACTGCTATATATAATAATAAAAATTGTTTCACCCACGTTACAGTTCACTGCATTATTATACTACATTTGCTTCACGCTACGGGTGACGTTTAAACTACCAGTACCCTTATCCTAACATACAATACTGCATTTACTTCAGCCAATTATTATTCACGTTCGTGCTATGCTGCGTGAATTCCTACTGACATTCGAAGGACGCACGAAGACATAAGTGGCGGAAGATTACCCTTTGAATCGAGCCATCCCATTTCGTAGCCTTGAGCAGATCCTGTTTTACAACGTCACGGTGACAAAGCGGATGTGAAAGGCAAATGTGCCGAATGAAATTGAAAAGTAGAAAGTCTTTCGATTTTTCACTATTTTCGAGTTTATTATTTTTACCTCTATTCGACTGAGTTATGTACAATAATACAGCCTCATCGTTCTGCCCAATACATATATGCACAGAATGGACAAATGACCTAATATGAATTGCGCAATACTGTCCATCCCCAGTACTGTGAGAAAATTACGTTTCTTTTTCAATTTTCCACGTTCTCTTTGTCGTTTATATACCGCGAAACACGATCAGAAAGGCAGGTTCCCTTATTCATTAGATTAATTTCATTTCGTACGGTTAATGGAAGAAGAACTGGCAGGTTCGTACGGTAGGAAGAGGGCAACCGAGTCCAATTTGGCACACGGCTCGCTGCATGCTTCGTGGCTCGTCTTGAGTGTCCTTACAAGCACCAGGACACTGGACGAGTTTTCGCGTGGTCGACTCGTTAAATTAAGTTCGGCTAAACTGAGCCGTACTTTCCACAAAGAACCTTCGTACATTCACCAGCTATGACGTTCTGCTGGCTATCAAATTAAACAACTGACTATGTTTTAACTATCCGCGGACGATGAACCCATATACGCGTTCAATCTAATTGTAAGTTATCGACATAGCCGATGAGCTCGCGTACTTACATACGCGTTTAGGCAAAAACGATTAACGTAGCTGATACTTTCAACGAGAGACTCTGAAAGATCACTTTGATTTTGGCAGAAAAGGAATACAGGATTAGTCCTCAGAATGCTCGGAACAAAATTGTTCAGGACCGAATGCAGAAATTGCAATATAATCTCTATAATATAAATCATACGTTATAAATTCTGTACTTTCTTAAGCCAGCGAATGTATTGTTATACTCGCAAGAAAATAGATACTATATGATCGTTAAAGAAACTCGCACGCTGCGATACCGTTATATACATTCCCTACATTTTCAAACATTTCTAAAACAAAACGTAGATACGTCCGATCATCCCCTTAGGATACTTTGCTGAAAAAGAATTATTTACACGAAGGTAGTAAGGACACGTAAGGAAGATTCCGGAGTGACAAGACGCTGGGTTAGGTTAGGTTATGTCTTCGTGTACAGAGAGTCCAGAGCGTCGCGGTCGTTGTGATAGCAGTTTCTCAACCAGTCTTTCCTATCCCTTCTCCTCGATCCACAACCGTCCTCGCTGAGTCCCCTTTTATTCTTCTTCTTTCCCGGCTTCTTCGACCTCTCTTTCCACGTTTTACCTTCGCGAACTTGGCTCGCTGCTTCGTCTCGACCTTCTCTTTTCCTCTCATCAGGTTTCTCTAGCCGCATCGTTCGTTTCTCGGGCTCGCCGATGGGACCGTGTTATACACACGAGCGCGTATTCTACAAATTGCTCGGTCAAGAACGCCAGAGACAATCATACCACGAGAGTTCGTTCGTTCGCGGAACCCTTTCACGAGACTGTAATCCCTTCGTCCGACGGTACAGGAAATACCCATCCGAGCCGATATGTGACTAAGAAACCGAAAGGTGTTCATTAAGGGTTCCAGGAAGACCTCCTTTAACTATTTAACTGCCAACGATTTTTCTGGAATTTTTTAATCCTGTTGTTGAATTTAATTGGCTGTCGATGGATTTATTTAAACTTTGATTTTAAATGCATGTATATTCGTTTTGACGTCAACTAGAATACGCATAAGAAATTAGAATTTAGTAGAATTTCCCACTTAAAAATTTAGTGACTTTTGTAAGGTTTTCCAAAGTCATTAGAATGTTAAATAAGTTTCGTCTTTTTATTATCAATTTTACATATTTTCAACATTCTAAAAAGAATTGGCTTCTTACAAAGATGTTCCACTGCAAATTGATTGTATCAAATATTTTTACTAATTCTGATAAAATACCTGGTAAACAAAGCATTATCGTCAGTTACAGAATGAAGTAAAAAACTCGAGCACTGAAAGGTTTCTTAAGCCTTAGCTTGTAGAAGCTGCACGGCTCGTAAATCGTCGCAGTTACACTTAAACTGAATGACTCCACGGGTAATTTGTCGAAGGCGTTCGCAAAAGTAATTTATAGTTGAATTTCTTAACGGAATCTCGTACCCGTGTAACAAAGTGTTACACAATTGTTACGATGTTATCTGCGAGTTGCAGCTGCATGATTTGCCACATTGATGGCCGAAGAGAGAAACTTTCTCCGATAACCGTTGGAAAATAACGAGGGGAAAACGAGAAAAGACAAAAAGAACATGAAATTTCCCACGATCATTCGATGTGAATATAACAATGTTCAACAATAGTCTGTATTCAGTGAATTAAACATCTAATCCAAAAATGCTTGAAGACGCTAATGTCAAAGATTCTCGATCAAAAAATACCTCAATTGAGAGTTGTTGGTCAAATTTGCTATTTTACCTTCTTTGTATTCAGCTCGCATCGCGAGGAATAAGAAAGGTAAGCAACGAGCAAGAAATCGCGCAACGCAAAAGTTTCTTAAAAAAGAAAAGTGGAAAGCTTGCCACGTTGGTGCACACTTTATCACTCAGTTCACGGCAGGTATATTGCAAAGTTGAAGGGAGTACCGGAAACGCGGTATCGTGGTAAAAGTAGCTGTACTACGGTATGCGCTGTGCGGTAATAACAGTGTACAAACTGCGGACTACGATTGCACAATCAATTGTACTCGCGTGGCCAAGTTTACGAAAACAGTGCCCGTTTCGTTTCATTTTATTTCACTTCGCTCCTATTGATGTTACATACAAATAAGATATTTTGAACGGAGAGCGCTATCTATGCAGAGATTATCATACGCTGAAATTGAAGTTATTGTTATACATCTAAATAATCCAATAAATACATTTTTCTAAATTCACAGTAAATCTTAATAAATTCCTCACTGAAGGGATTAATGAAGATATCTTATTAACATCTGTGTAGCAACACATATGAAATAAAACGAATGATTTTCAAAATTCTAAGTTTATGATTTATTTTTAATCTAACTTTGTACATTTATTGCGTATGTAATGAAGCTGGGAAGAAGCTGTTTAATCATCGTCTTTGAAAGAAAGGTTCACTGTCTGACGTTACATATGTAATAAGCCGGCGAAACTGTAACACTTTTAATGTCCTTTCATAGTCGTGCTCAAGTAACCGAGCATTTCCGTTAGTGATAGAGACCTTGAGCGTATAGGTACGCACTGGCAACGTAGTACTTACTACTCCATTCACCGGCTATTTTCACTTTTCACGCATTATACTGCTTCTGGTAACAACGGCAGAACACGAAGGCACAAAAAGGCTCTAAGTCTTGTAATTATGTATAAAGAAGCATCATTTAATGGAAATATGAGGATTCTGTTGGAATATTGCAAGTCGTGGAAACAATGGACTAACAGACTAACTTGGATAAAATATATGACTGCTTCTATTAAATTTTAACTTTGATAACTTTTTATTTAATGATAATTTCTGATTTTAATACCGCTTATTATGACAAAGGAATTTGGGTGATGTTTCGATGTTAATTTCCACCTTTGATAATTTTTCTGTGATGAATGTTATCTATGAAATACCAGGAAACCGAATGATATCTGTATTAGTTCATTCCCATCTTTGATAATAATTTTTCTACAACGGACGTTATTTATAAAATACGAGGAATGCTCTGTGATATCTCTATTTTTTTTAAAGAGATATAATGCTTTGAAGACAAAAAATCATAGATATGAGGTTGTTGGTTTCAACTAAATTTTTTTCTGATGAATCTTCAAGACCAGGAAACCCACATTTGAATAATTTTTCCAGTGAACATTATTTACCATATTGAATTCGATATTGAAATTTCAATTATTTTTTACTAACGCGCTTAATTGCTTAGGGATCATAATCTAATAGATGAGGGTTACAGAAATATATTCTAATAAAAGATTGGTAGAATATTTTTAGTATCTCTATGTTCAAACATATATTATGTATAAACATGTCTACGTATTAATTGATAGTTTGAAATTTTTTAATTTTTCACACAAAAATAATCTAAATATAAAAATCTAGACAGAAGTAACGCAAAATACTAAAACGAAACGGCTGTGTGAAAAATCTGCAAATACAACTGATCTTCTTACGCGTAACAGCAGATCTACGCTAATTCTCACAAATGCGCGTACGTATGAGCGTTAGTTAAGTGTACTTCCGTCTTCAGAAAAGCATGCACCGTAATTCGTTAGAAATAAAAAGACCAAAGTACTTCGCGCGAGTGGTACTTGGTCCTTTAAAAAACAGCCACGTACAGAATCAGATTACTTCGACTACGGTGACTCCACGAGTTTGTTCGTATACTTCAGGATATTAACTAAAAGTTGCGACATCATTTCTTTCTTTTCGAACTAATTTGAAGAAAATTACTTGCGTAACTCCATTATATTAAGTAAAGTTTCATTTCGACAAAAAGATGTGAAACATCTTTGCACGCTTAAATTTTTCATAAATGCATAAACGTAATCTACAATAGTAACGAAAATCCGAATGAAGCAGCAAACGGATCAACAGACAAAATCAAACAAGTAAATATCCAGTTGCTGTTGCGCAGTTTTTGAAATAAATCATTTCATTGACCGTATGCGAAAACATGGAAGATCAGCAAGCAGAGTTCGGTGCTCGCCACTCTCGAGTCATGAATTTCAGAGCTGTTTAAGACCGTCTTGATAGCCTGGGCTTCGCCCGGTTGAAAGAAGCTTATAGAGCCAGGCTGAAAGAGATCGCCCTCGCTCTTCCGCACAGTCGTTTTCCTCTATTCTCCCCCTTTTCTTCGTTTTGCATCTCTATTTCGCTCTTTGAACACCCAGTGAGAGGGACAGAAATCTTTCGATATAACTTCGCGAATCTCGCGAATAGCGGCTGTTTAGCAGCGACCCACAACGAAAGGAAGAAGAACAGACGGAGGAAAAGGCAGAAAAAGCTGGAAACGAGGCGTGACACGTAGGTCGTTCGCTTCGAAAGATCTTAAAACAATAAAGCTGTTGACTAAATACAATGTGTGTGAGTATCAGATACTAGAGAAAAACGACAGGTCAGGCGTTTCAGTATTTTCACGTCCCCGACAGAGAGAAAGAGAGAGGGGTCTCCTAGTCTTAACGGAACCTTCTTCCTAGTCGAGGAGGGCACAAGCACGCTTTGAAAACGTTCACTTTTTTCCATTTGGTAGGCTGGTTTCATAACGAACAACACGTGGACGATAAATTTCCATTGAAGGAGAAAGAGAGAGGTTTTCGATACGATTATTGCATCCTTACATCGGTATGCAGCGAATGTAACTGGATGGAAGAATACAATTGGCGAGGCACCAAGAGGTAATTTGATGGAAAAGGAAAGAAAATGTTTCTGCGAAACCCTCGCTTTCTTTTATTTTTGTGTCTTATTTTTTAGTTTTCGTATTAAGGGGATTAAATGCTAAGAAAAAAGCTGTATTGTAGCATATTATTGGTTTCAGTATGAAACAACCATAAATTGAGAAATAGAGAAATATAATAATGGCATAACATATACGTATAAGGCATGTACATATAAATAGTTCTTAAAATTTATTTTGGAATTCATTATTAATAAATTTATATTACCATTGCATTTCGCAAAATAATATTTGTAATTTCACGAATGTTTCATGCTAGTCGAATCGACCAGGATATTTCCGTTCTTACAGTTAATCGAAAAATCTGCGTGGATACGTCATTAGATTCTTCGTATCTGTTGAAAGCTTGATTTCTTCGTATTGCAAAGGCTCAACGGGCAATGGTCGACTCAGACTATCGAGGGTCTTGAAAGGATTCCTTTGAATCGAGTCACTGTCCGTGGAGCACATCCAAGGAATCGTTCGAGTCTGGTTTAGTCATTGCTCGAAAATCTACTACTTTATACTATTTCAAGATGTTAAATAGATTTTGCTATAGGTTTACGTAAGTAAACGTAAAGAATTTTTGATAGAACGATCGAACGAATAAAATTCGAGGTTGACTAGCCTTTCTAGCTCCAAGTAAAACTTCAAAAAATGGCCAGAAAATTGCATTGAAGATATTGTCTTAAGCTTTGTGCTTCGTAATTAAACAAAATTTAATTTCTATTTGACTTCTATTTTATTATGCTCACAAAGCTGTAAATTTACATATAGATCCGTGATCTATGAATTACATCATGACACCGAATTTATTTCTTCCATCAGTGTAAAAATTTCACAAGAGTAGCAAGGGGCTTTCGTCCAGGAGCGAAACGAAAGTTTCGAAAAGCGAATCGGTCACGATTCACTGACCGGTTCACGTGGAGGAATTATAGCCGAGGAATTAAACGATGCACGCGTAATCCTTGGATTTTCGTCGAAACATTTTCATCCTCAGCTTCCCTGTTCATTTCCAAGTCAAAGAGATAGAACAACGTGGCAAATGCAAGATCAGCTAAACCTCGGCCATGTTCCACGCCGGTTTTAACGTTATGTAAAGTGATTCTTTTCGCGAGAAGATAGACCTGCTATGACGCGACTGGCCTGAAGTGTAATTTTTATCTCCCTGGTCGTTACCAAGTTTTTACGGCCACCCAAAGCGATCTAAAGGAAAATGGAAACGTTAGAATATGAAATGTTAGATTTATTTCTTTGTTCTCTATTTCATTCCTCGCTACTGACGCATACGTTGCGTCCTTTTAATTATCTAAAACTTGGCCGTTTTATTTTGTTCAGATTAATGCAAGTAGCTTGAATCTCTTTTATCCAGAGTAATTCAAGTAGTTTATACAAAAGTACAGAAGTATAACCAATCTGTAAACAATTTTTGAAATCATCGAGCATAAATGAAATCGAATAAAATACCGAACGTGATTCAGAGCATAGAGATACGGCAAAGTTTCGAGACATTATTTGGATCGATTCATTCCGCGAAACTGAAAGCGTAAAAGCCATTTTGCCCAGGTTTACACCTCGACCATGACGCTACTCTATGAACTAACCAAAGAATAAACCGACGTTGGACGCTGTAAGGAGTGTACTAAATACGAAAAACTTGATTCTGACTTTACTGTTCCCGGTGAATAGAATCCACTGTCCGTAGAATCCGTCATTCCAGGTAGTTACCTATTCTTCCATAAAGAGGAGAGCTCGTCTCAATCGACCTGCACCGGGGCCACTTACGTGCGTCGATGCGTTCGAAGGCACGCAGCACACGTGCATGACCCTCTCTTTCTCTCTTGGTGTTCCACGGAGAACAAAACCGAAAAGAAGAAGTGGAAGATGAGAAAGCCTTGCCGGGGGCGGTCAGTGGCCTCTGCACCGGCTACCATGAGACGACAGAACCGCCTTGGCTCGGTTCTTTACGTGCTTAGACGACCCTAGCGAGAATAATAATGGGAATTATGGCAAACGATGACTCGAATGCCACGAAAGAAACGGTCATTTCTTGTTACACATCCACAACATCAGAAACACGTTCTAATGAAAGCCGAGCGATGGGAAAACACGAAAATCGTGTACGCATTCTATGAACGAAGGTTGGTAGATGATTGCCAGAGCGTTTAGTTAATTGATTGACATTACCCATTTGTGAGTATCATTTCAGCTATGGTAAATACGTTTCTTAGATCATGTATAAATTTGTAGATCATGTTAGAAGTATTGAATTTAAGTCTAATAAGTGAAAGTGAGGACATTTTAACATTTTGTAAAATTACTCAACTGAATTCAACGAATTTTAGACATTCGTAGAAGTATTAACACATTCAACGAATTTAAAAAATGATTTTATTTTCCCGAATAAACCGACAGGATAAACATATAAAGAATTTAAAATAGGCAACTCGAAACCTGTAATAAAGTTCACCTCAAAATGAAAGGTTAAACAGGCATAAACTGATACGAAAAGTTAGAAATTAGTAACTATAGCAGCAAAGTAAAATTCAGCGCTCCGTGATATACTATCTTTCCGCCGCTTCAATCGATTGTTGCCATCTGAACAAACAGTCGTGTATACATTATAAACGAAACCATGATAATAATAACACAAACGTTCCTGCTTCCAGCGTTTTGAAGCAGATGCAACACATTTTCATTTGATCAACGATAAACGAACAGGCAGGTAGTACGTAAGTTTTCACTCGATGAATCAGTGATGAGTGAACCGATTTAGAATTCCGTTAAAAAAAAGAAATTTTGGTTAACAAAATGAATAATAGTAGGAAACTGATTAATTTAAAAGATATTTAAAAAATGTTATGTCATCATAATGCTTTAATTATGATTATTTATATATAGTATTTTTATACGTTATAGATTGATTCTTTCAATGTTAAATAATGTGTCATGTGCATTCATGTACTGCAACGGAGCGAAAATATGTATGCAAGGATACAGATTCATTTCGAGATCAAATACACGACCCAAAAACGATTCTAGGGGATGTAGATCGCTCCGTTCTTTGAAACACAAACGTTTGTCGTTCTGTTCAGCAACTTTTCTCATATCTTCGCGTTCGTACGAAACATTCCAATGGGAACGAGGTGAGATCTTTACTCGCAACTCGGCATCGTTACAAAAGCTTATTATTAGTTCCATAACTTGCTTCCCTCGCTTGCATAGTATGTAATCATTTTTACGATTCGTTCGCAATCAAATTAGATATTTCACAAGAATCGAAATTCTTTCCCCGAGAAGGAAGACAGAACAGAACAGAGACGATAGTATAATAACGTTAATTTGAAAGTAAAGCCATTTTGTACAAAGTTACGTTTAGGTTTGATTTTCAAACGATTTACTTACTTCTATTCAAAGAATGAAACGAATAAAACCAAAGACAAAAACTGCAGTTAAAACATTCCTGCGAGATCCAACAGCGGGCTGTACTTTCATCGACCACTACGTCGACAAAGGTACAAAAGCAATCGGAAACGCAAAACTTGGTCGTTTCATGGAAGCGAAGAGGAAGTTGTAACATGCTGAAGGGCGAATTGGCCCGCTATCCGCTATACGGAGAAAGATGACGATAATGAAGATGATGCGGTGAAGAAATAAAAGGAAAGGAAAGGAGAGGGGGGCATCCGGCCGACGAGCAAAGGCATTCATACACGTATTCTTCGTCGCCGTGGGGCAACAGCAACGCACTACACGTGGACAACGAGCCTAGAGATTCTCGTACGGATGGTAAAGCGCTATGGAACGATCTAGGTTCCGATCTTTAACCTCTTTTACGATCTTCAAATATCTCGCAACTCAATGTTATTTACCTCGCATTTTGATATCTCGCGTCTCGTGACCTCTCTTCGTTCATCACTGATCCACGAAAGTATTTGAACATTTATCACAGCAAACTTTCCAAATTTCATTAACACGTGAGACTCGACTGCTATAATTGTCCATATTGCTTACATATTAACGTTACGATAAGAAACGATAGTGCAATGTATAATTTGCAAAATACGAAACTATTCGACGATGATAGTGTAATGTCAATTCATATCAGAGGCCGGATGTGTGCAGCTTTCACCGACTACCCTCAAATACCTCAGGGACCCACCATAAACTTAAACTTTTTAAGTTTATTATTTCTGTAAGTGTTTATGGATGGTCCTTGAAACAGCCCTTAGGTTGTTATACGTCCTTACTAATTACGGGGAAAGCAGGTAGTTACCTAGTAAGAAAAAGCTAGTTTTTCCCATAAACAATATTACCTACTAGCCACGTTGATAGGAAGCTTTCTCGTCCTATCTTCATTTAGTAACATGGCCTATAACCAATTGGCATCGTGGATCGTTACCCTCACTTTTCCTAACGGAAAGTGCGAACAGCGAATACGCGTTGTCAATTAAAAAGGGCACACCCACACCGAGCTTTCCTCCGTAATGAGACGAGAACACCTAGGGAGAAATAGACAAAACCCACGAACAGTGAACATCTCTCCGATCAGTCTCAATTATTGTCAACCTGTGCTGTGCTAGTAAATAAAGTTGGTTAGAAAATAAAGACAGTAGTTGTGTTACGACTCAATCTTCTTGTTTCATCAACCAACCCTTAAGTTTACGTGACAATAGGATAGCAGTTAGCACAACGAAAGACACGAGACTAAAGGGAGCAATTGTCGAATAACAAATAATCTAAGTAGATACATAACGGCAATTTATCTATTATAAAACGTAGCCTCTCTCTGTCTATTCGTACGAGTGGTCAATTGGAGAATGAAAATTGATAGATCTTATTCTTCGCGATATCTTTTAATTGTAAATTATTGAATTTCATGAAATTTTAAAATGAAAGAACGAGGGCATATTTCATAAAGTGTTTGACAAAGAATCTTCTCTTGTCACAGAATTAATAATTGAACTAACGTACACACGACAAAGACTTTTTTTTACAAAGGAGTTTATTGAATCCAGAAAATACAGATTTTAAGTACATTATTCACATGAATTAAGTACATTAAACATGAATTTTTGTAATGGTATGTTAAGCAAAGGTACCGATACGCGGCGGTACGACGTAGCCATGCTGTATTATGTGTCGGCGCTTTACATTTTTTGTTGTATGATGCAGTTTTTGGGTTTAAACCTCTGGGGAGCGGAGCTTTTTTTTTTTTATTTCGTTTTCTGTCCTGAAAAACTTGGTCGCAAAACAGGACGCTTCGGTAGTTTGCTTTTTGGGCACGACAAAGACAGGTCAGTCTAGATGATTTTAAAATTCGTTCGTAGCCATCGCTGGCCGATACCTTGCCAGGAAAAAAGGGCAGATACCTGGTGAAGGTGAATAGGACGCTGTAGAAAATGGTAGAGTGGTACAGAGGCCAATACACGAAGGGAAGAGCTGGTGCTCGAGGACCAGGTAAAGACCCTTGTCCTCTATTGTACTACGGTTTAAGCTGACGCCAGTGATAGATACCTTTCTTGGCATTATATGCTACTCATACCACCAAACGCTTACCTTTTACACGGCACAGGTTACCGAACGTATGGTCTTTTACCTATAGCACAAGACATTTCAAAATTTATGTACTTGGAAAGCTAATAGAATTCGTCAAATAATATTTAACTGTTTAATTTGTATGCTTGAATTTCCTACTATTTTAAATACTTAAATTTTTTAGCATTCTTGTTACTAAACAGAAAATTGTCTCAATTTATTCAACGCGAAATACATTGCACAAAACAATTTGACACTAAAATGAAACTGAGGCTTGAAAAATTCAAGGACCGCAGCAGGCAGCAAATTAGAAATGTTTCTCCGATGGACCATAGCTCTGGACCATCCAGTATCGTGGCGACCACAACGAACTGGAAACACGAGAAATCTTCTCTTCCTGCCGATCCACCGAATCCGATACTCCGCCATATTACCTGTAATCACCCCTTCCTCTGTCTCTTTCACTCTTTCCCCGTCCATAATAATAATAATTTAATGATCGTCCAACCGTTACTCTCCACATTGGGGGTGATGTCGTATAACTTCGCTTTCGTATCGTTGATCGCGGGCGGATCGTTTGCATTGCGAAAGCAGGAAGTCATTACCAACGCGGCGGTGGGATCGCGAAACGAACGTTTTCAGAGCGAAGTATGTAGATCGTTTGATATCTTCGCAAAGTTGGAGCACGCGGCAGGGCCGCGTGAAAATGGTAATTACTGTCGCAACACAGACGAAGTTTTTTGTTATAACCCTTGCTTCATTTTCGAAGCAATCGTGCTCCCTTCCGTTAAAAAAACTTCCTAATTTCAAGAAAATTACAAGGAAGTCGTTGTTATTATGCGAATTTTATGGTAAAATGGGTATTAGCTAATGCTTGATCTCTGTGTTGTAGAATTTCTGATAAATAGTATGATATTAAAATCGCTGTAATGAAATTTTAATATAGCGATTGCTTTATTCTGTTACTAATTTTGAGGAGAATATAAGAAAATTATGGTTGATTTACATATCTCCGCGTTTCATCGATAGGTTCAAAGAAATGGAACTCTGTTGTATTAAAAAGATCTCAAAACTTTTTATCCTTTTACGCCATAATTGGTCCTCAAGCCTGCAAAATCAATTCCACCTGGAAAAAATTCTCGAAGAACCGTTCTATTAGGAAATGGGATACACTTGTCGAAAAAATCAGCATACTTTCCTCGAAACAACAACATTACGAAGCCTTTTAAAAGCTTGGAAAAGGTAGAAATACATTCTGATAATTCGTACTTTTTCTCTTTCACCGTATTTAAGGATTGTTCAACACACTACCGGTAGCGTTTTTAAACGCGAGACCTCGGCTTGGTTGCCGTGTGTTCTTTTCCCTACGAATCGTTCGCCAATTTACCTTTACACCAGAATGCACTCATATACTCTTTACTCGACTGCATCATGTCGACCGTCGACCTGGAAACACGAGAACACTCGTTTTCCTTGCGACGCGTATACGAAATATATACGAATTTCACACAGTGTTTCTACAGTAGAACATTTAACTGTGAAGCTATACACTCGTATGTATGCGTTCTCTCTGCTTTTTAATCGGAGCCATTGCCCGTTGTTCCATCGTGTCGAGGTGGTGTTAAAATGAAAACGATGAAGGGTCGCAAGAATAGTTCTTTGCTCTTCCAGAAATTATTAGGCATGGTAATGGACGCTGCTTTTGCACTCAGATATATTAAGCACTAAGAAAGACGATCATTACTCGGATTGATAATCTCTTGAATATACATGCAATAATAATTTTTTTGTTTTGAAACCTTCTTTTTTTACACGTCGTTTCATTTCTATTGGAAATAAATTCTGCCCTATATGTTATGATTTTATTCCTATATATCTGAATAAGTTATACACAGGCTGTATTCTAATTATTATTAATTACATCTTGAGTGTTATAATAAATTATATACGGGCTTATTTTGTTTTATATACTAAAATAAACCGCTAAACAAATTAATTAATAATATATAATATAAATAAATTGTTAACTTTTTAAGAGCTTAACGATTTCATACTTTATATTGTTAAGTAAATATGTATGGAATAAAAGAAAATATGGTGTATAATAGACCGCTACGTATGATTAACCTACGATAGCACTGAACGTTTTAAACAACATAGATAAAAGAATTTGTAAATGTTTAGAGTACTATGACACCAGTTTGAGCGTTTAATAAATGGCTATGCTAACTCGCCTAACATATTCACTTCACTAAGTGCGTATGTAGTTACCAACCATACCATACAGTGTATTATAGCTCATTACATTATTACATTCATTGTCAAAAGAAAAATTCGTCTTGAAAGAGTTAAAGTACTCAATTCCAGTTACCAGAATAAGACGTAAAAATAAGAAAAACGCGTTTTTCCATTGTCTTTAAATAGTTTGCGCATTTTTCTCCTGCATTCTTTTAGATTCAGTCAGAAAGTAATCTATTATTATCCACCAGTGAGTAATGAAGAAGCATATCTGAGTGAGCTGCACATTCGGCTCGCGTGTACGTACTACTCTACCATCGATAATTAGTATTAAAGAGCGTGCATCCGTATACCACCTTGATTACATATGTAGCTAACACCGATGCACGTGATCCCATATTCTTTCATAGGTTGCTCATTGTTAGACCGCGAGTATTTATGAGAATGTATAAAGTATATAAATTTCATGCAGTAGCAAATATAGCAATTAGTCTTTTGAATATTATTAAATAATTTAGATGTCGAAAAACTAAAAGTGAGTCTGAAGGAATGTTACCATCTTCGTTCCAGACTTTTCATTTTATGTCTGACCGACGCAGGCGTAGCTTCGTATAACGAAGACAGTCAATCATTGATTAAATTTTCTTTAAACAACACCAGCCTTTGATATACCACGCCGTTGATAAGAAGAGATAGAGGACGAATTTAGGCAACTGGAGCATCATGCAAGCTGCTCCAAATCTTTACACCACTCTGATTATCTTCTTTCGAAATTTAGCTTGTATCAGGTTAAATTTTTGTTAAATTATTCAAAAACTAATTTAGGATTACTGTGCATATACATCCATGAATTGGAATCGTGGCACCTGTATCGATTCACATGGAAATCCTTGGTCGGTTCCTTTGAAACGCGATGTGAAGAAGGGAAAATAAAAATCCGCGAAAATCCGTCCCTCCTATACACGGGAGCGTAGGAGCTACCCTAATTGAGATTTATTACGACGTTAATCCGGCCAATTGTGTGAACGAAGTTAAACCGTTGACCTCTTGGTTGACGATCCGAAAGAATACATACAGCACGTGCCATGGTCTCGCCTCATACGTGTATTGCGATAAATAATGTCACCGCCATATCGTAGGAAAATCTGCCCCAATTTCTCGACTGTTTTAATAAACGAATTTCCGGCACGGTGTAAGCACGAGTATTGCCTCCGCGTTTATTCGGGATAAAATGCTTTAGAGGAAGTATGCTACTTTGTTATCGTACAATCCGTGAAAATAATCGGTGTTCTAACTTGGAATAATATTATTTCATAATACATTTTCATTTCAGTAATAGTAAAAAGAATATTTTCATTGAACACGATAAAATAGAAAAAATTAATTTCATAACTTATGTAACTTATGATTGCGTTAGATATGTAAAAATTGTCGTCTAAAAATTTAAATCGACAATTTCTTCCGCAGAGTTATCGTAGTGTATAAAGTAATGCTCGCGACTATTCTTTTAGGCTAATGCATGCACTCATAAGAACAGAGCATAAATCCGCGGCGGCATTTGGCGGTTGTTCTACCGTATAAAACAACTTATGGCCCATTAACGAGAATCCACTTAACGACGTTACGCGTGCAATCTGTCCTTGATATCATTCGTAATGAAGCGCATTATACTGCCACTAGGAACGGCTACCCATCGATACCGTCGCAATAAATCATATAACCGCACAATTAATTCCATAATCGAGCGAAACTGCACACTGTATTAGGTCACTTGGGCGTAAGAAATTTCACGCAAATACAAAGACCTAATTTAAATTGGAATTTATTGTAACGCAAAATACACTCGATATTAGATAGTCATATTATATTAAAAGACCCTCTTTTGTTCTAGATTTAATTATTTAAATCAGGGCTTCTCTCAAACTTTTATGGGACGAAGCCCACTTTCAGAAACAATAATTATGATCAACCCGAAGATTACGCAAAATGTAATTACAACCGAGAATTGATTAATAAACAATTCAAAATTGATTTGATTCAGATGTGCAAGTTGAGAGAAGCTAGACAGCAATAATAATCCTCATATGGTCTTTAACTGAATCGGTTTTGAATTGTTCATCCAATGATTCTGTATGAGTAATACTATCCTGACGAATATGTAAATTAATCCCTAATTGTAATATTTAACGCGACCCATCCAAAAGTAGCCCGCCATCCACCAATGGTTCGCGCCCACACTTCGGGAATTTCTTTAAATTACGATTTTCTAGGTTTAAATATTCGACACCTATCAGTTCCAAAGATTAATGTTAAATCGAGATACACATTGCGAAGAAGCTTCGAATTTCCTCTGTTTTGGGCAAATATCCGCTCATTTGTTATTCACGTATACGCAGATACGTGGATAAAAGCAATTTGGCCAAATGCCAAGAAATCATTGTTTACTCTACTCAGCAATGTTCCCGATGTTTAAATCGCTGTGAATTAGGCTTGACCCGTTTCAGGAACCGTTTGGTTCGATTCTCTGTTGTCTCGCACTCACGTTGAACGTTCATCGTTGTCACAAATATTGTAACGGCGAGTGTGTAACCTGTTCTCGTGCCAGTTTCATGACAAAGCGAATACAGTTCGTACGCGTAATAACGACAGCAATTACCGGCAACCTCGAGAGAGAGTTCACGATTTATCATCCAAAAATCCTGCACCAGTATAAATTTCAATAATCACGTCGTACATTTTCGTATCGTGACACCTCCAAATACGTTTAATCCGAAAACTGAAAAATATGCTTCATATTGCTAACACTTAGTAAATGAAGTTATAAATTCCCCACAGCAATACATAGTAATAATTAGCAGTTAGCATATCATTTCGTTCCATGCAACTATGTAAAGTTATGCATAAGATATTATGTTTGAGAGAAAAGAAATTTAATAATTCTTACATCAAAGCGTAGAACAGAAAATAAAAGTATTTCGTATTTTTTTTCAACCTTGCTACAATCATCGAATATTTATCTTTCAATTTCAATCTTGTTTCAACAAATAAAAAAACTTCTAATGTCTTAAGAAAAACTGAAACGAGAAACTAAACTTAAGAAACTTATTTTGACCATAGAAAATCGCGTACAAATTGACGTAAAGAATATAGCAGAGTTAATAAAAAGATGTTCGTTTTAAACAAAAAATTGTACGGGTAAAGAAAACGTGCACGATATATGCAAAAGGAAGTCAAAAAATGGTGAAGGGGATGAAAATGGGCGCGAAAACTCACCGGTGGCGCAGGCGCTTCCAGCGATCCAAATGAAATAAACAGCGGCAAACAGGAAGGTCGACAGGTCCGCCACTGCATTTCTCCACGGCATCTCCATGTTACTTTGGTGAATTCCTTGCCGCTCTTGCCCACTTGCACCACTTCCTTAACACTTCAACCCGGGAACGTCATACAAATTCCACGACGAAGTTACGCAAACGAGTACCAACAATTCCTATACGATCTCCACATTTTTAAGTTCACGTGCGAATTCAGCCTCGAGTTGCGTTTTCTTTTTAGTAGGCGTAACGGAAGAGTATTACGGCGTACACCTGTGAGACAACATTCCTTTTACTTGCACTCATAGTCCCTCCTCCTTTCGAAAAACCAAATGTCTCGAAGCATCTGTACTGTTTTCCATTCGACTTTTGATTTAATGCAATACGATAATTGGTTTTTTCTTCTTTCACCTTGGACTTAATAGTTCAAGTTCCTAAGCTCCCTCGTTAAAATTAGCATTACGTATCGTTGGATGCTACCTTGCGGTTCATTTTCACATTCCGCATCATTTTTCGAAATTATACACGTGAAATGCGGTCAGTCTCATAAAAATGTAAACAAAGCTTTATAATCTTATCGTCGGAAGATGTATGAATTAACGGATGAGATCACACGAGAATTGTTGCAGCAACGGGGAAAAAAAATTATGAATTTTTACGAGAATTGCACGATACACCGATCATAGAACAGGTAAACTTGTACATATACTCGAAATATTAAAATCCAAATGTCAACGCACTTGATTTCATATTTCTTATCAAAACTTATTATTTCTAGCGATTGCAATGTACGTGAGAAGTGAACTTTCATGCATTCTTCCGTACGGTTGTCTCTTCAGGTAAATCCCAGGTAACGCGGCACAAAACGGTCACACTCACCTGGTAACACCTGGCAACACCGTTAAATTTGTTAAAAATGCTCTAATACGTTTTTTTTATTCAAATTAAAAACACAATCGAAAAACTTTTATTTACGAAACCCTAACGAAATGTAAAAACTTGCACGACGCGACGCATGATGCGAACCGTCCGTGAGTTTCGTTCGAATTACAAAGTTTTGTTGACTGGCCGTCATCGGCTGCGTTCACAGAAGGCGTAAAGTTGAAATCGCAACCACGCGCATGCTCGAACTGCCCTAATGCTGTTCAACCAATCAACAAAAAGATACGGCGGCCAATCAGAAGTTTTCTGGATGTTAAATGCGTTGGTTGGTATTTGCTATAAATTATCACATGCATATAGGAATTTATTTTGAAATAAAAAATACTTTTATTTGGAACTCGTTAATATTACTCGTTATTATAAACAATGTAGAAGTATTATTTTTTATATTATACCATAGTTTCTGTAAGTTATTGTACCTTGAAATATATACATTTCAAATTTGTACAGAATATGTTAAAATAATAATTGTTACTCTGATAATTAAATTTTTTACTATTATATTTCTTTAACATTTTCATTAATATTTCATATATCACCATATTAAAGTATAGATACTACTATAAATAGTACAGATATATTAGATTTCTTTTATTGTAAAAATTTTAAAAATAAACAAGCTTGTAAATTATTCGAAAAAGATAAGGAAATAAGAATTAGATACAAAGATAGTTACTTTATTTTAATAAATATAGAAAACCAATATTTTCGATATTAAGAAATTTTTATTGAATTAAATAAACATTAAAAGAAAAACCCAAGTATTTTTCCTCCAAGATGCTTTCTTCTAGCTTCTTCATGATCCATAATTCCTCCACTCGTGGTCAACACAACATATCTAAAATATTTATAAATTACAATTACACCATGAAAATACAAAACTATTCATTGCAAAACCATAAGTTTCTCTATGAAATATAACACTATAAATTTCAATATATATAAACACATACCCAAACTGTCGAGATGGCAACAGGTTATTGGTCCATTTCTCAATATCATTAATTGGGACATCAAATCTTGGTGAAATTACACCACACTTATTTAGTCTTCCACTAAGATTTACTACAACTTTGCCACTACGGTGATCGTCAACAATTTCAAATTCTCCAATATATCCTTAAACATCAAAAGTAATTTGGTAAAAAGATCATGTATGTATTACATATGTACATGAACTTAAAGTCAGAAATTAAAGTTAAGAAATAAAACAATTCTTTTACTATTTCATAAATAAGAAAATGTTCGTGTAGCCTTACCTTTCCTCATCATTACAGTCAGAAATTTAATGATTACTTTTGAACAGGGCCTTAATAGCACCTGCCTTTTTCCACGTTTTTCAGCATTGTTAATGGATTTGAGAGCATCGCTAAGAACGTTCATACGCACCATGGCTGAAAACAAAACGTAATTTTAAGTTATTTAGTAAGTATTTAAAAACTATATGTACTTCTAGGAAATACACAAATTGTATTTCAAAATGTCAATAAAACATAACCTATAAAGAAAATGGATGAAATTCAAAATGTGTAACTTAATATTTTTATAAGCGTTAGTAATACGATATAATTAGCTTGAATAAAATAATAATCAATTTTAAAGAATACAACTTAAATTTTATAAGAAACAAAACAATAACAATGAAACAGGCAATACCATCTCACTAACCACCTCATACTTTTTTGAGTATTATAATAAATGCAAAATATTATTATAGATCAATTAATTATTAAATCTAGAAACTAATTCATAATTAATTTACATTGGATGAATTTGGAAAACTAAGATTACCTGCGATTTATAATTTTGTTTATCACAGCAACGTACACGCTCGACTAGCTGACCAAAAAAGAGAAGTTGGAAGTCAGGGTTACCATAGTAGCCACGTAAATTTGCGTGTATCCCATTGGTTGAAATTCTTTGAACTTAAATAATGGTTCAGCAATGGTTAATAATAATCGTCGCTTATTTTACGAATAAAAATAATTAGTAGCAATACTTATATACGAAAGATATAATTTTATTCAAATACAGAGTACACAATTATATATCTAATCTTTTTATCTGAAACTCCATGATAGACGCAAAACTTATTACGCTCCTTAATAGATCAATTTGTCCAAAGAACCATATATGATTGGATTATAAATAAAGTGAATAAATAAATATATTTTAACTGATATTTTTAATTTTGTTTAATTATATCAATTCTTATAAATTTTTTATGCATATTGTTTGGTAATTACTATGCTAATGAGTATTATCTACGTGTATAGATTTGAACGTAGTGAAAACGTTCTGATGAAATACATTCATTGAAAAACAAGATCTGGTATTCTGTCATTGTTCTGTCGATAAGATAGACAAATTCTTGATCAGAAAGAAGAAGATGTACCGTAGAAGAATATAAGCTGTGGTCAATTGATCGAACGATTGGTGATCGAGTGCTTTTGCTGTTCGGTAAGTGTGAATGTGTGTTGTATCAACGACGATTATTGTGCAAGTACCGAGTACTTGTCGAAACACGAAAGCTGAAAGTCGATAGTAATCCACGGTTCAGGAGAGTGGTATAAGGTAACGGTCCCTTGCTGCTTTCGTCATGTTGTCAAAATTGATGAGGAAGACAAAGTTGACGGGAGATGCTCACTGATATGGAGGTTGTTGAGAATTCCCTGGTCCGCGGGCCGCCTCTACTTGAAAGGTTTCCCGGAAGTTTTCACACGAGAAACACGCAAAAAGGTGTAAGTCGTCAGGCAACTATCGGCTGTCCTGTCGGCTTCCTGAAATTTTAACATCGGTATCACCTGATTCCCGACTTGACTTGCTCATTTCTTTTCCGCTGTTAAGTCTGTTATTTCTAGGTTACGCTTTTTACAACGATCTGCACCATTACAATAATAACTATTTACATTATTTACAGGTCCATTGAGGTGTTCCCGCGGGATTTGGCGAGCTGGCGAAGCCAGGACGTGACATCGTACACTCGTCATTCTCGGAGGATACCGCAACACGTATCAAAATCAATGATACCCTCGCTGCGCGAGGACAATATTTCGCGATGTTCTCGGTGTCTAATTTATGCACTGAAATATTGAGGAACAGGAGTAAAAGTTATACAGCTGCCCATATACATGCAGAATGTAGCAATTTAGCTAATGACAATGGATGTCCACCATCTCTTAGTAAATTATTGGATGAACTGTTAAATCCTAGTAAAGATATTGGTGATAGAGAAACTATCAACTGGTGTAAATGGTTAATAGCTAGTGGTCATACTCCGGAGAAGTTTGCTAAAACAGGTACGCCATGTGTATTTTATTTTCTTAAACTGCACAGTACGGAAACTTTTTAAATCCGACCATATTCTAGCCCACAAGTTAAATGAATTGATCATTGTCAGTATTATCACATTAATCATATTTTTGACAAATATAGATATATTTTATGCAATGTGTTTGATATTTTTGCATATTTATATATTGCACTATGTTATGATTATACTATATACAGTTGCTTCAAATATTCATGAAACATGTTTTTAAAAGATTTGTTACTTTATTAAATATATTGTATATATAAATACATATTATATATTGTTATAAATAATATTTAATTTAAATGTTTAAACTATTGAAAAAGCAATATATAGAATTTATCTTTAAGATAAATTTAATCTAAGATAACTTAATAGCTACTGCAATATAGTCTGATCATTGTTTGATACTTTTAAATAATATGCTTTGTTATGAGCATTATTTTGAAGTCTGTGATATAAGTATAGTGCAATTTGCGTATTTGGCAGCAGCAAGATTACCAGTCAAATATATATTTATATAAATTGCTATATTTATGAAAATATAGGTGCATGAATGATCTTAATACATGACAGAGTAAAGTTTATAAAATGTAACAAATACTTTGGTCAAAACAAAAATTGCCTAAATCAATAATAATAATTTCAGAACAATATTAAGTACTAGAAAGTTTTTAACCTAATTAAGAAAATTATATTTTTCAGTAATGTAGTTATGCAAGTTTAAAACCTTTATAATGTTTAAAAACATACATATTGAAACATACATTTATAAAACATATATTGGATTAAATTTTCATCCATCCAAATCAAATATTTATAAACATTTCAGTGAGAATGTATGATAATGCTACAACATGTGGACTGGTTTGGACACCTAATTTTGTAGCATATCGTTGTCGTACATGTGGTATATCACCATGTATGTCCTTATGTACAGAATGTTTCAAAAAAGGCAATCACTATGGCCATGATTTCAATATGTTTTTAAGTCAAGCAGGTGGTGCTTGTGATTGTGGTGACTCATCCGTTATGAAGGAATCAGGGTAACAATTTTATCAAATAAAATTGCTTGATATTTAAGAAAAGAATGATATCTAATAAAATTGTTGTCCTAGATTTTGTGATAGACATGGTCCAAAGGCCGCTGTTGATAAGTCAGCTGCTCCGTCAAATTTAATGTGTGTGGCAGAAGCAATGATGCCTAGAATAATTCTTCGCCTTATACAACACTTACGCGAGAATTGGTATATCATATATCTTTCTATTTAATTATTAGAAATATAAAAAATGTATAATGTGTGGAAATATTTTATTTAATATAGTACTGTGGGTCGACGAAATTATGAAGCTGCAATTCAAGATGCAGACGAATATCTAACAATGCTCATTGATTTCAATAAAATGGGTGCATTAATGAGGCATGTTATGACATCAGCTCTTACCAATCCACAAAAGTATAGAAGTCTTATGGATCCTACTGTATCAACTGGAGAACCAGAATATGATAGCTATTGCCAAGATAGTAACGAAATATATCAAAATGCAGTAAGGTCTTTGCCAAATCCAGAGCCACCTGATGAATATAAAGGTAAATTTTTTCTTTTAATGTATATCTACAGTTGTAGCAGAATATATTTACAATAAATACTATATTGTTTTAGAGTGTGCATCACTACAAGAACATTTACAGCATACTACTTTCTTAGAAGAATTAATGTTTTGGACAGTAGCTTATCAATTTCCACAGAAATTAGTTTGTTTGCTATTAAATATGTTACCGGATCCAGAATATAAAGAAGCACTTACTCGTGCATTTGTATTACATTACAGTAGAGTTTCAATGATGCTTGAACGTTCAACAGATCCAGATACTTTAAGCAACAAGGTGGTCCATGTCAGTGTACAGGTAGGTATTATCCAAGAATAACATTATATTTATAATAAAGAAAGTGCTTGATGTGTTTGTGCTTTATATTTCAGCTATTCAGTAATGAAAGTTTAGCATTGAAAATGGTAGATCAATTAAAGTTATTGCATGTTATGGTAATAGCTTTAAAGTACATGATGAGTAAGATATTGATTCAAAACACTTTACATGGTGGGTAATATTTGTACAAGTTCTATTAAACTTTCGATATTTGTTTATTAACATTAAATATAATTTCTTATTTTTTTAGATCCAGATAAAAATTTTCATTATGTAGTAGACTGTGAACGACAAGTAATGAAGGAACACTGTTATTGGCCTATTGTATCAGATTTAAATAATGTTCTTTCACATAAGCCTATAGCTGTTAGATTTATGAGCGATGATACGCTTTTAGAAATGTGGTTCGATTTCCTATCTATGTTTCAAGGTATTATTTAACTTTTGTACAATTGTAATTATAATTACTTTTACACATAACAAAATACTTTTGAAATACTAATAAAATATTTTGTTGTGCTTATTCCTAGGAATGAACGTGAATCAACGAGAATTAAATCAACATGTTGAATATGAATCTAATACGTACTACGCTGCATTTAGTGCTGAGTTAGAAGCTAGTGCATATCCCATGTGGGCTTTAGTTTCTCATTTACGTGGTCCTGAAAGTGCTGCTCTTACTCGTAGGGTGCTATCATTTTGTCTCACGGCATTACAAGATTGGTTAGATGCCATAAATTTCACTCATCCAAATGTGGTAAGTAATTAAATGTTTATTTTGTAATAACATATTTTCTATTTTTCCTAATATGCAATTAATTAGTTGAATTAAGGTATCGATACTATTATAGCCCTTCTTTTTGTTACAGAGTGACAGTTTACAAGTATCATTTCATCTACCATTGCATCGGTACTTTGCTGTGTTTATGTGCCAAGCTGTGCGTCAACAAGGAGCTACCCTAAATGATTTATTACCTCCTACTGATATGTTACATCTTCTAATGATGCATCCTTTACGAGTTCAGGTAAGTACTTTTCTCTACTTCCTAGTATATTCTTTCAATGTAGTTATGATGTGCATGTACAGCATTTTAAATAGAACTAAAATAATATTTGAAAATATCTATAAAGAATCATATTTTCTGCAGACATTATTATTTCGAATGTCATTGAGTACTTTTAGTAGAATTTTATTATGACGATATGTGTATATGATATATATGGATATCGGTTGGTTTTTTTCGGATAGTTATTTTATTTAATAAATCAAAATAATATCAAAAAATACTTTGAGCAACGAGTAGGTTTACATTAAGTTATTTCAATAGCATAATATTAAAGAAAATCTATGAATTTCCTATTTAAACAATAAAATATAATTCCTTATAAAGTAGCAAGTATCATTATTGAAAGTCTTATTGGAATTAGGAGTGTAAGAAAATACAAAAGGAATTTAACTTTTGTGATATGTTGTTTTAAAAGAGTTATACATGCTAAGATGGCACAAAAAACAATTGTTTAATGGAGAATTGTTTCTAAAAAAAGGGAGTTATTACTGATATATAATCAATTTTATAAATCACACTTATCAGACTTAAATGTAAATTAATGAAAGACATATGAAAGTAGAAATAAAACACAAAAGATAGTTACGAACTATATCTTAGTAATACGCGTATAAATTACATTCATACTACTCTTATTTCATTTGGAGCATCGATAACTGTATCTGCAGAAGGAGATAAATCAACTTGTAAATGTTTACTAAAATCATACGTAATCAATCTCATTGCTACAAATCCACCCGATCCTGGTCGGCCTTTGTGAAAAATTCCGGCACCTGCAATTGGAACTGGTGGATTTGATTCTACTGGTTGAATATCAATGAATGGTATTGTGTTTTGAGCAACGTCTTTTTTTTGATCGCTTGGTGCAAAATTCAGGTATTGGAATGGTTTCGAGTCTGGTAGTGCTAGAAGAGGTAATCGAGTTGGTATATCAGGATTCTCAAATGTCACTTCAGTTCTGCAAATAATTATAATGCTAGATAAGCAAACACACATTTACAAGTATACAAAAATATGTACAAGACATGTGCAGATTTTACCTATTGGTTCTATCATGACTGATCCAGAAACTCCTTTCTAGCGGTTTTATTAATTTCCCAGTCGTGAAATTAAAAGATGTCATTCTTGCTTCTAAGTTTAATCGTGAACCAATCATTCGGAACTTGAGTCCTGAAAAATAGGTATTATAAGCGTGATATTTAAAAAGGGATATGAAAGAAAAATAATTTACACATAAATGTACCTGTCAAAAGCAAATTGTCATCAAGGACTAGATCATCTAAATCTAACCCCCTTTTTTCCCATGATAATGTGTGATAGTCAACACCATTTTTAACGTTGTTATCTAATACACTGAACTCTTCTATTGGTTTCCACCATATAGAGGATTTATTAATGTATCCATGTGGCATCAATTCACCTTCCTGTATCTGCATATGTATTATTTGCTTCACTTTCTTGAATCGGATGCCCGTCACGACTCTGTAACAAATAATATTATTATTAATTATGAAAGCAGTGACATCTTAAGAGTCTTCCTAAAATACCTGCCATAGTCAGTCACTTACTTATTGTTTGCTACATCAGATACAACTTCCCTTAAGCTAAAGTATCGATCAGAGTTTATATTATTGTCATCACAGTAACAAAAACAATAGCTACAGTGCCAGAATAACCAACGCCACCAGCTATCTACTTTGGTTGTTCCTCTCTTGCAAGTATCTTTTTGTCCGAACAGTCGACCATTTTCATATTCTATGTATTCGTATCTTCGATCACTTTCCTGTATCTGAAATAATTTGTAAACACTTCACATACATTCTTATTATATAACATCTGAACGCAGAAAAAATTTTCAATTTACCGAAGGACAAATCCACATATCGGAATCAATATATTCGCATTTTAGTATTCGACCGTTACATTTGCGCTGTTGGGAGCAAAATTGATTTTTGTAACATCCATGAACTTTCGAATATTCGTAATAAGCACAATTTTCTCTGCAACTCGAGTCCTTGTTTAAGTCCACTTCGTTCACGATATATCCTTGGAACAACTGTGTTAATTTGGTGTATGTTTCATCTATAACAATTGTTTCAGTTATATTTGTTACACATGTTACACGCGAAAGTAGGAAAATATACCTAATTTATGTGATCTCGCATCACATCTCCAGAGTTGTCGTGGAGCAAACGCCATGGCTGTTTTAACAGCCCGCAGAGTTTCCATCGTTCTTGTCTCATACTGTTGCTTCACCACTTCCATTTCTTCAGTGAAATTAGTACCTACGTCAAGTTTATTATAATTAGAAAGCGAATTTTTCAATAATAATATACTATATTAGATGCAGCATACTTTTCTTTAAATAATAAGCGATCAGAATATTTTTTTTAAATATGATAAAATCGTGCTTGTGAACTGTATACTATAGCATAAAATTTTTAAATATAGTTACAAAAGTTGGAGAAGAAAATAACAAGTTATGCAATATACAGATAACAGTCATTGCACCATACCTGGGTTATAAAGCCGCAGCAGCTTATAAGAGAATTGGATCATACCATAACCCTTGATTTCCGTTAGGGTTACCGTTGTATATAAATTATAGAGCAATTGCTGAAGCGACTGATTTTCATTACAAATTTGCGAAGCTGCTTCCTAGTGAGAAACAAATAGAAAAAGAAAATACAAAACCTGTCCATATTGAACAATAAATTCTTAAATCTTTGAATTGCTAATTATCAAAGAAGAACGTTCGCTACTTCGTTGATCATCAGAATTGGAAGTTCTTTACAACTCGTTTATTTATTTTTGTACCTGATAAGCCGAAACGAACAATTTTTCGTGCACTATCAGGTCACCGATTCGAGTGAGGGCGCGTACAATTGACGCATTCGGATCGTGTAGAATTATATCCCAGAAATCGCTCAGCTTCGGTATATCAAGAGGAATCTTTCTGCCGACTGTCTCCTCTTGCATCGTTCGAAAAACTCGGTACAGACCATCTATTCTTTTTAGTTCGTTTTCTGTTCGAGCCCATAACCAAATAGAACTCAATGCATTTAAATTTTCATAACCATTGGTCGAGAAGTTTCGTTCTAGTTCATCGCCGAATTTCTTGAAACTT
Organism: Bombus vancouverensis nearcticus; assembly: GCF_051014615.1. Classification (NCBI taxonomy): domain Eukaryota; kingdom Metazoa; phylum Arthropoda; class Insecta; order Hymenoptera; family Apidae; genus Bombus; species Bombus vancouverensis. The sequence continues at coordinate 7,258,028 of NC_134913.1, read as the reverse complement.
TTTATGAGCCATAGGTACTTTCCACCATCTTCAAACTCGTGGAGCCTTGAGTGAAACAAATCTCTCTCTAATGTTTTCTCCAATTGCAACAACTTATTTCGCATTTCGTCGATCAATGTTGTATCGTATTTTATACTCAATGTTCCCCATATTATGCAGAAAAACAGAAAGCATACATGGATGTTTCGTATCTTCATTTTGTAAGTCTATTTATTTGATTCTTGAAGGGTTAAATTTTTCAATTATATATATATATATATATGTATATATATAGATGAACCGGTGCATAAGGACTTATATTTGATCCATTAGAGTATTTAATACCTGTATGGAAATATAAGATTGAAATTCGTGCTAAAAGAAATTGTTTCAATGCACAATCGTCTAATAAGTTAAATATTTCAGTCAAGAGTATTTTGCAGACATAAATAGTCTGGTGTACACTCCTCTTACTTGTTAATCAATTAGTTAATTAGTATATTTTGTGATTCATTCCGTGTCGTGCGTCATATTGCTGATCCACAGTAACCATAGTAAATAAAGATACATTTGTATTCACTTCTTAAACAAGTTGTACATGAATGAAAATTCAGTTGACAAAATTCTATAGTACCGTAACTTCTTATAATTATCGTTTACGAATTGGTATGTAAATATCGTACTTCCTCCTCTAGTCCCCTGTTGTTTTTCATATCAAAAATGTTATTGATGGTGAGTCATGTTTAACAATACGGAATTAAATAGTGTGACATAGCTGTCATTACTTTGACCTTACTTAAAAGTCTACTACAATTCAAGTTTCTCACGGCTCGGAATAAATCAATCGTATAATGCAGAACGAGATTCCTCGTACAATTTGAAAAAAATACCAAAATAAAACACTATTCATAATACGTAACGGCTTTGGAATCTCTGACACTAAGACGTCGTATGTTTATAACAACATTTCATAATACTGTATGTTTATGCGAAATGTACACATAGATTGCTAAACGCTAAGCTCAATGGTAAGGGTCGAATGTACCGATTACATTGATAATTAGATACGTCAGTAATTGGATTAGAATCATATCGCGCGTTTTGTTTGCGGAAAAATTACTAAGATATATAACATTTCGAAGATTCGTTCTCGATTGATAATACTTTTTTATCTCCAGTAGGTCACGTTTAATTCATATAAACGTGAGTCACATCCGCGTGTAGCTATTAGCTCTTCCAGTGATTCAGACAATTTCGACAATAATCGATCGATATTTTGAGCGCCTGCCCTTTCATTTCGATATAGGTAATAAGTTTCTCATATCGTTGTGATGTCTTATATAGAAATCTTTAAGAAGCGATACTTGTTTGTTCGGAAAAAATGAGTCGGTAATCATTTGACCAAATTTATAATAATTAAAAATTTATAAAAATCGGTTTCACTGTATTAAAAATAGCCTCTCTTAAAGTTTTGTCGTATCTATCGTAATCTTATTACATGTGCATATCCCTATTTAAAACGTGATTGTTTTTAATATCGGTTGATTTAAGTTAGTCATTTCTGTAATATTTCTTTCTTTATTATTTATTTTTAATCCTCCGGAAATCGCAGTTGATCTGACAGATACGTGTTAAATCTAATTCTAAATATTTTTAAAAATTGTTCATTCTTTACATTTAAATTAGTAATTATGTAGTTTATATACGTAAATATATCTATATATTATGTTTTGTATTAATTTTAGTATAATTAAAGACTTTATATGTTTATACAGTTCCTTTGTCAAAAATAAGCATTACAGCATAGATTTACTTTGTCCCTCAGATATATAGTAACCTTTGATGGGATTTTTACGATTGCGTCTTCCGCACAGTTAAATAAATAGAGATATCTTATGATATTCGTTGACGCTACATTGACAACTACCGTAACAAGTCACGAATTATATCTAATATTTATTGTTATCGAATTACAAACAGATCGATTTCGAAGGTGAAGGTTAAATTATTTTCATACATATTTTATTCGCAGATATATCAATAAATACCTTTTTAACCATGTACAAATGTGAAATATTATGTGACGATTTTAAAACGTACAAATATTGTTTCAACGTGACGCATTTGTATTTACATACAGCACAAATCCTGCGTGCAAGTATTCAAGACGACACGACAGAACGATGTGAGAAACTTTAAGGTGGTACTGTTATTCGGACAGAATATCTAAGAACGAAATCCCCTAACGTTCTTATATTCTGTAAAATATATACTACACTTGACTAGTATCACACTATTTACTGATAACTCAAAAATAATATTCGATTTAATTTTAACATTACTTTTTCCAATGGCTCTATTCTATTAACGAATGGAAAGTAACGTTTGAAAGTTATATAGGCCGTGAAAGGTTAGCATGATTAATTGAAGCGTTTCGACCGTAATAAGCAAAAGCATTGAAATCTAGTAAACTATTAAAAAATCTTATATTATCCTTTTTTTTTAAATACTTGGATTATTAATTCTATGTTGTTTAGAAATGTTTCACTGTATATATCGTTGCACAAACATTCGCTAAACAGTAGTCTTTTATAGTTGGAAAGTAATTTATAGTCGTGATTTTTATACGACGAAAATATACCTCCGAAACAAACACTTTTCCTCGTATGCACAGGCTCTACTAAGAACTTTACGTTATTGTTCCCGTCATTCGACTCTCTGTGTTCCTCCCCTCTCGAGTTGGGATCGTTCGAGGCTTAATGGTGTTACATATTTCTGCGCATGCTCCTCTTCATTCTCCCTCTCTCTTCATACTTCGTACTCAAGTCATTTGTACAAACTGCATCATTGTTGTTCCAACAGAAATGTTGCATTTCGTTCTTTTGCTCTTTATTGGACATTGAATGATTGATTTAATAAAACTTTTTTTGTAAAATGCACTCGTTGGCAGAGTAGTTGGCAGAAAATTTTTAAGTTTTTGTTGTAACGATCACGTTACAATTCTTTGATAATTATTTTTGATAATACAAAATTGGAGAGAATATAGCTTACGCAAGAGTTTGTTAGATAATTAAACAAATCATTGTCTATTTTCCCTATATCATTAACTTTGTTAAGTTTATTCTATATTTTTTTTACCGATTTCTTTAAAAAGATAAAAATATATATAGTACACGAAATAAAAGATTGTTCGGATAATAAACAATAGCAAAGTTATTGCAGTGTTATCTATGTTCGTACCGAGTGTGTAATTTAAATAGGTACAGATTGTCGGATGTCATTTGATCACTATGATATTCTCCCGTATGTAATACCCCTTGATAGTCACGATTAACTAATTTCTAACAGTACATTAACGGATATTCGAATCGCCAAAATATTAAATACTTCAAAATTTATTCCATTTCATATAATCTAAAAAAATTATCTTACAAATTCATGAAGTTGAAGGAAATTTTTATTTTTCTAAGTTTTTAGAAAACACATTTAAAATACATATGTTCCCACTATTACGCGTCATTTTTCTTTATTGAAAATGTGTTTAAAAATCTACAAAAACTTACTTGCATTTGGTTTGCCAATAATATGAGAACGCTTCTGCTAAGAATCTCGTCGGGAGAAGGAACAAAAAGCCGATGAATGCTTTTCAAAAGATCAGGGAGAGCATCCGATCTCGAGGAAACGCACGTTCTCGCGAAATCTTCTAATGTGTACCTCTCGTATCTGTTAGGCGCTTTCGAATACAAATGGAAGACATTGTATAAATCGTTGATTTTCCCAACGAATTGATCAATCATACGTAACTTTTGATCAAGCTTTTCTTGTAACGGCATCTCAGTTAAAAGTTTAGCTACAATGCTGTCCAAACGCATATCTATCTGTTCTTGAAAAGTATCAATCTGTTGCGATATTTTCGATATACGATTCTTTAATTCTTTCTCCATTCTGTGAATAAATGGCAAATTGTTGTCATACTCAGAATCTTTTGGACGTATGAAGTCCCATGATTCAAAAATGTCTATCACCACCTCATGTCCAAATTTTATTAAATCTTTTACATCGACATAACCAAATTCAAAACTATATGTAAATCGTTCTGCGCATAAGATACAAATAAAAATAATCTTTAAATTAATTGTAGCCATTTTTTTAATTCAATGACAACTGAATCAAGAGGAAATTAATTTGCACAAATAACACTGTGTCCGATCTTGTTCTTCTTTCTTCTTTTATCATTTGATTATGGAATTGTTTTCTTTATTGTCACAAGTTTTAAAGCTATACTGATTATGAGGATGGAATCAAGTTTTCGGAAAATTGCTGAAGAATTAATCACACTGACACGAGGAAGAGCTCTTAGTCAGCTCTTCGGACGCTATAAATGTCCCCTCTTTGTTCATTGATCGTAGAATCGCTAGGAACAGTACGAACTGACAACACAGCAGTTGAAAGTTGGAATTCTTTCCAGTGACGGGATTGGTTGATTAAGTGGGGGATTTACCATAGTCTACGAATCATGTATTCTATGGGAACCTGTCTTTTTTATATTTAAATTTCAAATGTTTCGTACGTTACATGTTAACAATATCATGTGCATAAAGCAAATGATAAATATATATGAATATACATGACAATTATGACAAATAAATTTAAATCTTTGTACAAATTTATTATAAGTGGATCACATATAGACATTTTGATGTCTTCTACATGCTTAGAACTTCTTTTTTATTTCAACAGCATACCTGAACATTTCATGTTAAATAAAATTTCATTAATGTTAGAAAAATTTGTATTTCATTTATTTAACGTTATGTATCATATTTAACAATTATTAAAGTAACTGAAATTATAGAAAACGAAACTCTTTTCAGTACCGTTAGCTCTTTTACGCATCTTGCATACGTTAAAAAATAATATCTTCAGCTATGGAATGAAATAATTTCTCAATAAATACCTTTCTTTCAAACTTACTTTTTATACTATTTCATGTTGTGCTACATTATATATTATATATCTTATGCTGCTGTAATATATTGTTAGCTATTAAAATAATGAAAATTAAGACAATGAATTTTTGTTTAGGTTGCGTTTTATGAAATTTTAAATGGATTGTGGGTGCGTAATGGTCTCCAAATAAAAGGTCAAATTATGACATACATACAGTGCAATTTTTGTAACTCGATGGTAGATGCAGATCTTTATCTACTTCAAGTTTGTGCAACAAAGCTACAACCAGATGTTTTTCTAAAAACAATCGTTAAAAAGTAATTTTCAGTATCTTATTAAACATATATTTATATTATACATACCCTTTAAATTACAGTTATATTTGTCAATAATTTTATTCCATTAGGTTTCATATAAAACAAGAGATGAGTCTTTGTTTGTATAGAACTCAAAATGAATACATGGATGGAGAACATGACACACCAATGTTAGAAAGTTTTTTAACATTTCTAGCTATATTGGTTAATGTTCGGACAAATTTAGGCAAGTTCTTCATACCATTTTCTTAAGTTCACTAATAACATATGGAATCTACATACATATATGTATATAAAAAATACGATCTTGTTATAGGTTTATCTGACCCTGAAATGTCCCGCCTAGAAATGGTTACTTTATTATCTATGGGAGATAAAACCCATAGTCAATTAATGGAGTTAATGCCCGAACGTTCTGGTAGTACCCAAAATAGAGATTTCGAATCTGTATTATCTGATGTATGTTTTATATTTCTTTAAATAGAATACAATTTTTTTTTTATAAGTACAAATTGTAAAATATGATTTACAGGTTGCAGTGTACAGAGCACCTAATCTTGAAGCTAGTGGAAATATGCAGCAAGGAATGTATGGTCCAAAACCACGTCTAGTTTGGGAAGAATTATTTGATCCTTTACATGTTTTATTAAGAGCAGCACAAAAAGGAGATTTCCAGATGGCAATGGATCGCTTTACTGAATAGTAAATAAACTACATTTGAAAAAATAATTTAAAAAAACATAAAAACGTTGTACTACAGTTCTTTTAATATATATAAAATTATTGGTTTATTTTAATTTTCATAATTTTGTCTAGTTTTTTCATTAAATATTTTGTAAATATTTCAGTGTAAAACAATCAGGAAAATTGAAAAATAGTGCAATTCCATGGCCACCATTTAGGCATCCTGCTCCTGTTTCACCAGCATATGATGATCCACGAATTGTACTACGATCAAGAGTTTTTCATGCTATGATTTTAATAATTTTATATAAGGCTGTGTATGGACACAACATATCAGAGCATGTAATGGCACTGACTATTTACTTATTAGAAATGGCAGTAATTACTGCAGAAATACCTGATAAATCTGTAAGTAACTAATTATAACAGAATTACAGAATTATAAAATAATAATACTATTTCTTTTCATGTTTATCAGATGAATCCTTTGTGTCAATATAGTAGTAGTGACGAATCATCTCGTATAATAAAAGATATGGATCTAGGTGGTTGGTACAAAAGTGATGATTTATCAGAAAATTTGAGGACAGTGATACCTCAAGTCATCCTGATCCAAGAGTCGGAGCCAAGTAATTCAGATAGTGAGTAAAGCTATCATTAAATTACAATGGGTTACATTTTGCTACATATTTTTTATACATTTACGACATTTACCATTTTTTTTAGGTGATTTTGAGTGGGAAATTCAAGGTGAAATGGCTGAGGTTGGAACTTCACTCATGATAAATGATGCAACAGATGAGGGTTCCTTAGAAGTTTTAGCTCTTCCATCTTTAGATACTATTACTAATGACACTGGGTTACAGATTGCTGTGAATGCTTCTTTACCTGCTTTACCTCAACCAAATGGTATGTTTTGTTTCTGTTTTTTCATATATTTTAAGTAATCATATAAAACACACTAGTTAAAAACAAGTTGTAAATTAAATATTTGTGCATTGATAAACTAATTCCATTTTTATAAGTTTTGTAAATTTTATGTATATATTAAAAACAAACAATCCTTTAATGTTCCTCTACATAAAATTCTTAATCTGTGTTAGTATAGGGTACAATATATATCATATTTTATACATATATTATACTGTATGTTCTTAACTATAAAATGGATACTTTGGTGTTGATTAAATCTATTATATAATATCGCAATGATGTCTTATTCTTTTCTTAATTATTTTATAGACCAATTTCAAATAACTTTTGTACCTGAAGATGGAATTGTTACTATATCAGAAGCTAATAGTGAAGATGATTTAATACCTCTACAAAGAGCTTTGCCATCAACCACCGAAGAATCCATGGCCCTTGCCATTGAATCACCTCCTTTACTAAACAGTATGTTACTTAATCTTATCACCTTAACCATAGTTATATCCTTCTTATCAATGTTATGCATTCTGTACTGTCGCAAAATATGTATATACTCTGCTTTCTTCTATGTTAATCATATAAAAAAGACACTAATTTTATATAGAAAAAGACACTAAAACGAATATCTTCTAATTAATATCGTTTTATATTAGAACATGTTTTCATAATCTTGTATTCTTTTTTCAATCTCTATTAACTATATACAGATATTGGTGGTCAACCTGCATTGCCACCTACACCTCAACGGCCTGCTGTTATGGCTGGTAATGAAATAGTTGCTGCACCCACAGTGTACTCAAGACTGAGTAATTCTAGAGTAACAACAACAGAAATTGTTCCATCTACATCAAGTTCATATAAACATTTCAAAAGAAGAGATGCTCAGGTAATGATTTACGTATATTCTAGTAAATCAATTGTTATATTTATTAATTTATTATTTTATAAATTTTTTTCTGTTTAGGGTGGATCATTACAATCACAAACTGTAAAAGTAAACGAGAGTATAATCACATTATTGTTAAAATTGCATTCACAGTTGTCAGGTATTCCAGATAGTTATAACCCTGAACAAATTGCAATGTCAGATAATGAAGCTAGTAGCAGTTCAACCATAGAACCAACAGAATCGCGAATTGGTGATGGTCCGTTCTTTATCGCGCAAATACTGAACAAAATTACAAATTTAGATCCTATGTGCAAAGATGCTATAAATGAAGCTAGGAACAAATTATGGCCAAGTATGCAGGAAAGCGAAGATAAACAGCGAGAGAAAGAAGATCGAGAAAGAGAAGAAAGACGAAGACGGGCGAAAGAAAGACAGCAAAAATTAATGGCAGAATTTGCCAATAAACGAAAGCAATTCATGGAAAAAGCAATGGAAACAGGTAAAATATAAAGGATAAAATATGTATATAAGATATAATGAATTTGATGTGCTGCATGTAAACAAAATGTAAATAAAAATTATAATGTTTTGTTTAGATGAAGCAGGGGTATCGGGTATGGATTGGGATCAAAAAGATAATGCGACTAAACTAACTAGCAAAAAAGAATACGATTGCGTTATTTGCAGTCAGAGTAGTCCTAGTACTGAAGATAATCCTATGGGTCTTGTTGTATTAGTTCAAGTAATTAAATTCGTACAATTTTATTCATATAATTTCATTTTTATTGACTACTTACTTAATTCTATATAAATTCTATTCTTAGGGGACAAGTGTGATTGGTCATGAACGACAGCAACCAGATAGATTGCTTTTACCTACTTCTGATGATGATCCGCTTATACCAAAGTGTGATACACGTGGTGCCTATTTTGACCGTAGAATGGATGCAATGGACCGACATTTTGATACTGTAAATATTTAACATATAATATCCATTGAATACAGTAAAACAATTTGTATACATTCTTATTGGTGTTTTACAGATTTCGTTGCTGTTATCCGTTAATCTAGGTTGGGAAGGTGGTGTATATGTGCAAACGTGTGGACATCATTTACATTTAGATTGTTTATTGCCATATGTAAAGTCTCTGGGTCACCAACAAAGGCAGCTTTCTCTTGCTGTAGATAGTGGCGAATATCTATGTCCACTTTGTCGACAGTTAGCTAATTGTTTTCTTCCACTTTCTCCTCAATTGGGGAAGCGTGGAACAATCGTCCGATCTCCTTACGTCCCTTTCACTACACTACTCCCAGAGATAAATAATCTTCTAAAAGAGGTACAACGAAACCCATCAACAGTAAGTATCTCAAAAATTTTGTTTACTTGCTTTGTTCTTTGCAATTAACAACATATACATTCTTTATAGAGACGAACATTTTTGTCTGAAGCAATGCGTAAAGCAGTACAGGATATGACAAGATGCACAAATTCTAAGTGTCAACAACAACATAGTTACAAGAGTTTGTTCGTTTTCATAACTTCTATAGCACGAACTAATTTTGAAATTGAACTTGTTCAACGTGGTGGATCATTATGTATTCCACCACCTACTACGATACCTTTAAGGCCAAAACGTGATTGCATTGGTACATTTATTTTATTGTTGATGATAGTTAAAAATAACTATGATTGTAGATTTTACATCAATAACATTTTCTTTCAAGTTGCACTTCTTGATGTTCTGGCAAAAAATGCACGTCTATGTATGATTTGGCCGGTACAACACACATGGCAACAATTATCTGGTTTGCCTCCAGAGCCTGCAACTCCACTCGCATTAACATTACACGAGGGAGAAGTCCCCTTACTTCTCAGAGATCCGACTGCTCTTCTTATACAGTTTATATTATTGTTACCTTTGCATGCCGATCAAGGTAAGTAAATAACTTCATTTGTAAATATTTTAGTGATTTCATAAAATTTAATTATTTATTTTCAGCGTATTTCTCTAGTGTAGTAAAAGTAATATACAACTTATTGTACTATCAAGTTATAATACAAATAAGCGGTCGTCTCACACAAGCAGAGAGAAATACATTTTTAGGAGATACATTTTTAAGAGAATGCATCGAGCGCGGTCCTATATCTTCTGAAACTATATTCTGCAAAATCATTGAATATTTCAATAATAGCCCACTCTACCATTCAGATACTGTTTTATATGATCCATCTACTTCATCGTGTACACCATATGCACGAGATAAAATGCACAGTATCGAACAACAGGTAGGTATAAATTAGTTAACATAATTCATAATTTTCTTGTTTTCTTTTTAAGATACTTTGTCACATACATAATTATATCATTTCAGATACAATTTATGTGTTTACCATTTTTACGAGTAGCTGCATTGCTCCGTTATCATTTATATGAGGAACCATTACCTATAATTAGATCACCACAAACTGAATTTGCGAGATTAGTTCGTTATTTGGAATTAGTTACAGAAAATATGGATTGGAACATGTTTAACTCTGCTGTAGCTCTGAACTGGCAAGATAGCGAAACTAGTATATCGGTGCCCCGTATGTGGTGTGATCAATTCCTTGCTTTTGTAAATCAAAGCGATGTAGGCAGGTATTTAATTATGGAACAGCATGTGTCGTGGCAAGTACCCAAGTTACTGAGCCTTCCAAGGGAATATGAGAAGATTTTCACAGTATGAATATATATAATTAATTATAGTTTATATATCATTTTATACTTGAATATTAAAACCTTATAAATGATTATTCATTTTTAGTATTATCATGGAAGACAGTGTCGTCAAGGTCATTCAATTCCTCAGGAGATTAGTATCTGTTTATTGTGTGGTGCCATCGTTTGTTTAAAACAAAATCGCAAGCAGTGGAATGTATGCGAGGTTGTTCAAGTAAGTACTTTATCTATATATATATATATGTTTTCCTTTGTATGAGCATAAAAATATATGAGTTATATAAACATAATTCTTCCTTGGTTTATAGCATTCGATAGATTGTGGAGGTGGAACTGGTATATATTTGGTGGTAACATCAACCTATATTGTAGTAATTCGTGGTCAACGTGTCTGTTTATGGGGATCTTTATATCTCGATGATTTTGAGGAAGAAGATAGAGATCTGAAGTAAGAGCCTCACTTTAATATCAGATAAGATATTGAAAAATTGCAATCTATTTCTTAATACATTTATATTGGAATTTTTGTTATATTATTTTACCTCTCTAGAGATATATCAATATTATACTGCATTTATTAATTTCTTTTTATAGACGCGGGAAACCTCTGTACCTAAATCAAGATAGGTACCAATTGTTAGAACAGCAATGGCTAGCGCATAGGTTTGACCATACGAAAAAAACATGGGTATGGCATCGTGACATACTGTAACATTTTACAGTGTTGAAAAGTACTTACTCTAAAATGAGTAGAAGACTTTCAACAGGTTTATTTCCATACAATGCCTCGCCAAGAAATAACATCGCTTTAAGAATTAACAGATTGCTCTAATATACTTTATGGATAATTATATTTATTATGATGCAATGAGTAAGTAGACATAATATTGAATGAAAGTATTACGAGAAAAAAATGAGGTGAGAGCTGAATTATTATTGTTTATAGTCATAATACATGAAAGATTATATCCGAAGAAATTTATGTTTTGAATTACACATTGTACATTCTATTTAAGTATATACATATAAATTATGTCCTAATAAAAAAAATACTTTTTAGTGTGTAGCATTTGTACTTAAGACACGAGAACTATTCAATTCTTTTAATCGAAATTTCGGTTATGCTAAGAATTAGATAAATTATATCATTGAAGATAAATATCATTATTAATGAAATCATAATTTTGTCTGTTAAGGAGGATTGAATTTATTGTGTGCTTCTTTTTAATGTAGGGAAAATATGGAAAGAAAATCCGTTATATCCTATAATTTATTATCATAATTACTCTGTTAATTACAAAAAAATCTTGATTCAAAATTTTCTTTGCATCCGGATTATTCAGAAATAGAATATTTTATAATTCATTAATAAATCAAGAAAAATACTAAGGATTATATTAGATCTACAATTTATAAACATGACAAAATCAAAGACTGAAGTCTTTATAAGAACTTTATCTCTGAATAAATTTAATAACAAGCTCGAATTTAAATCCCTATATAATTTTGTTGCAACTCATAACACGTTTTACTCTGATTCTAAATTTATATAAGCAAGGTAGAAGTATTGATCATGCATGAATTTTTAATTAGAAGGTAAAGGGGTAATTGTCATGTTAAATTGGCGGAGATGTTAAGAAATAATTTTCTAGAATGATACATTAACTGTAACAAGAACGGCATGCAAATTATGTTTGGAATATTAAATTAACACGTTTTTATTGTTAAAAGATCCTGTGTCAGCAATGTAGTAGTAAGTGAGATTGTTATTAACACCATAAACGATATTGTAAAACCTTCTCTTGTAAAAATAGTTTTTGTTCTAATTTAATAATGTGAATTTTTCGCAACAGTTCATGAGAAACTATAGGAAATCCTTCACCGATCAGTGAACTCGAGATTCAAACAATATTTGATGCATTATTTTTCTGTATGCATATTTATGGGCTGTGTATATGAACCTATAAACTCATTTTATTGAACGAACTATTTATCTACTCGCTGATTTTTTTTCGCACCGGTGCATAAATGCTAAGTAATTGTACTGTGGCAATTAAGTTGTTATTGTTTTTGAAGAAGCAATTTATATGCACACATTTAACTAAAAACTGATCTTAAATCTTTGTTAGCATACATTTCGATTTTTAATAAATTAGTATTTATGACAAAAAAGTTTTCCGTTTGAGACTTCAATTTTTGTGAAACTATGATTACACAGGCAAAAAATTGCTTCTTCCAAATTATAGATCACTGTAAATGTGTAATAATGATAGGACGCCACATAGTAGAATTACTGGTTAACTCAAGATGATCTGTACATAGTTAATTATTTTTACGAATGTCCGCTTATAATGTTAAAAATTTGCGAATAATACATTAAGAAGTGCTAAAAAATAAATAATAATAGCAATTATCAACTCTGTTCAATGTATAAATAAAAGCAATTCTATTAAATGAAAAGATTGCCTTATAATCTATAAGCATTTTTATTTCTGTAACTATTTTTTAAACAATATGTAAAGTAAGTAGAGAAAGATGAAGAATCATTTATTTTCTAGATAATTATTACAAGTAATTTATGCTTTTGGCAGATGCAAACACGTTTTGTGAAATCGATAAAGTTATGTAGATGCAATTTTATCGTAAATCTAACGATTATTACAATATTATTTATATCAAAATTATTTTCTGCTTTTGTTACGAAAATGAGAGTCTAGTTTTTATTATTATTCAGTTATTCTTCTATTTAACAAGTGCTACAAGTTTCATGATAGAGTACTACTAAAGGTAATGTAATTATTGTTTTTACTTCTTCGTTCTCATTAAAACATCTATTTAAATTGTTTACACTATTTAAAAAAAAGCGAATGTTGTTTAAACATACAATGAAAGAAAAGTGCCAATTAATGTTTACACCTTATTAATGAAAACAGAAACTATATTACTTATCTGTACAAGAATAAATTTTATTACAATTTGTAAAAATTTTGTCCTGTTAAATCAATGAATAAGTATTTTGTAATGAGGATGCCCGTATAGAATCATATAGCTTCAAACTATATATATCAAAAAATTGTTTAAATCTGTAAGTCTTTGGCCCAATGCTTAACTTCAATATAAATCAAATAGCAGTTTTTGAAAAGTGAGAACCTCTTTTACTAAAGTTTATACATAAAGTATAACTATACAATAGTCATTTTTATTATGTATAGTGATTTGAAATTTTGTCCTTGTTGTATATAATTTACTGATAATAACATAAAATGAAATCTAAAATAAGAAGTTCTTCAGAAACATCCACATTACTTACATCGAATTAATTTCTTCATAATTTATCCATGAAAAGTAATTTTTTGCATACCAGTAATGCATATCTTTTGAAGTAGAAAATACCTTTGTTAATATTAAAATTACATAGAAAAGGCAAAGGGAAAATATTACAATTATCTCTTTTATTATAGACGTACCTTAAACGCAACAATTTTGTTTAAATCATATTCATATTATGTAATATTTACCGTACTTCAATAATGAAATTAAAACTTTCGGAAACTCCCGCGATCTAAATCTATAAATTTGGAAATCCATAGAATGCAAATATATTGCCAAATGTTATTAATAGACAAAACTCACTGTATTTAAGGCATGATTCTTTTTCAGTTGTTTCTTTTTTTTTTGTTTTTGCTGGATGAACATATACATTGTATGAAACTGACTGTTGATGGTCCTTAAACTTGCCACGTTACAGGAATGTAGAACTGCACATCAAAATGTTACGTAAAAAACCAAATTACATGTTTCTTTAACATACATATATATATATACTGATAAACTTGTCCATTTCTTTACGATAGTCACTTTCACTTTAAAAGATATTGAAACTGAATAAATTTCTTCAGTAGCGACCACCTGTTTGCTCTTGGTATACTTCAATAACATCATCATTCTCCATTTCCAACTAAAAAACAATATTAGTATCATATTATCATTGTACAAAATGGAATTATATTAGCTATAAATGTAATAATAAAATTAATCTAAAAAAAAGATAAATTGTGATAAAATTTTATTCAATTTTAAATCATTTATTTTAAAGGCGTAATGGTAATGTAAGGTAAAGGTGTAATGAATTCCTACTTCTACAATAGTTAATTAAAAATTTTAAGCTTATATAGAAATTTACCTGCTTTGGTGTTTCGTCGTCATTAATTCTTTTACCATCAAATAAAAACCTGAGTGATGTCATAGGAACACCCTAAATAAAACATAAATATGTTTTAAAATACACAAAGATAATATTACTTTAGGTACTTTCGCAATAAGAGATAAAATTATCACTTTTTTTCTATTTTTGGAAGATTAAAAATACTTCCGTAAATTACATTTATAAATATAGGATATATATAGAAATTCATTCAAAACTAAAAAGTCTTCTAGTCGTAATGATGATATAAAGTTTTCATGAACTTTTTAACTTATACTTTTACTGTACACGATTTCAGTTAGTTATCACATGTCGTGTAAAAAATAAAATAAGAAAATTTTTGCGCTATCTTTTTTAATAAATTATTTTTTGAAATGCATGACATTTAGAAACACGCTTATTTTAAAAAGTGGACTAACCACACGATCGCTGTACGATTTCTTTAATTTACCCATTTGAGTGGTCATCTTTACCCTAAAGTGAATTTCATTGCTGTCCTAAAAAAAAAGAAATTATGAAACCTGTCATTAAACGTTATGGAACTAAGACGTGAATATAAAAGAATAAGACGGCAACTTCTTACATTTCCAACAACTTTAAGCTTGATGTATTCGGAATTCGCGTCGCCTGGGCCGGCTTCAGGTTTTTGCTCCTAATACGCAAGGTTAGACCGATTAGATTCAAAATATGATTGAACATTCAAATGTTATGTTACATCTATACCACGAAATGTAGGTCAATAAATTGCTCTTTAAAATCGGGAAGCTTACCTGATTATCAGACATGGTATTTAATTAAATATAATAGTTCTTGACCACGCGCCAGAACAGTAACCAAACACAAGCACGCAATATGGCGCCGCACTTTTGTCAGTTTCACAGTCTTCTATTCTAAAAATGAAAATTTTAACGTTGTTAGTTATTTTCGTTCCAAAAGACATCAGCTTCTGACAGTTCCGCTTAAACATCATCTTTCAAAAGTTAATCATTGTTTATATATATCTATATATACTTATATATGTATATATGTATATGAACGCTAGATAAACATTCATCTTTATCAGAATAACAAAATATTATTGTGATAAGACATTCATCAGATAAAATATGACTCTCCTTTCCTCTTCTTATGCTTAACAAGTATATATGTATATATATGTATAAATATATATATATATATATATATATACTATGGATTACTTCTATGTGAATCAGTTAATTATATTTGTCTTGTTATGCTTTATGAACACATTAAAAATTTGTACGTAAACTTATATTTGCATCGAAAAAATAGTATTTTTCTAAAATTATGTATTATATTCAATAATGTATATCTACAATTATAAAGAATATAAAAATGTCTAAAATTAGAAAAAAGTCATGCCAAACGATTTCGATTTCTTAAATATCTAGTTTTTAACGCTTTTATTATTATATGTATGTCATTAAGATTATATATTTGCACTTGTTAAAGTTCTTATTGGTTATATAATTATTTTGATAATAAAATAATCAGATAAATATTTAGAAGTAATTAAGCGAATTACTTAATGAAAAAATCACCTCGGTACATGTTACCAATCACAAATTAATGTAAATCATATAATTCGTTACATAAGAATCAGATTTAATGGTCATATACACTTGGGATACAATACTACCAGGAGATAAGTTGAAACACCTTGCAAATTTTATAGTACGTCTAATCATAGTATGCCATTAATGTTTTGACGTGTTATTTTTTTAACCGAATAAACAGCGAATTAGTCGCGAAAATTGGCTGAAAACATATAAATACTTTAGGTAAATGTTATTCATTTCCGATTTACCTGCGATTTATAATTGAACTCAAGATAATTGTAAAATGAGGAGGTTATGTGCATATCGTTTAGTTTATTTCGTACTTTTCGGAATTTGTGAAAATAGTATTAATTTCTTAAACATGAATGTTTGCACTTTCTTCCCAAAATATATTGAGATAGTTAATGAATAGAGGTCTGAAATTTCATGCAAATTTTAAGTTATCGTTTGATATAAGGTTCGATCAAACTATTACTGAGGAAGTCTTAAATTCTAGCAACCTTGAATTCGTTTTTATAATTGATGTTAATAATTTGGTATATTAGCAATATTCTTAAACTATCAAATTGCATTTGTACATGCGAATTATTATTTATTCGAATGTTCAACAAGTATTTTTCACTTTGATTGGATTTCTTATCTAATTGGATCTGTAACATTTGCCGGAGTTCATTTCAAGACATATTGTATATTTTTTGTTTAGATTTATTTGCAAAAATATATTTAGTAATATAAAAAAGTAATGTATTCATAATGACGATGAAATATTTAATTAGATTTATTAATACAAGCGGAACTTATTATATATATATATATAATAAGTTCCGCTATATATATATATATTAATGTCTTTTTCTAATAACTTTTCTATTTACTTTTGTTCTTTACTTTTAAGTTTATGATTTCAGTAAAGTATTTAATATTTAATTCTTTATAGTTATATTTGGTTCTTATCTGTTTTTCCAATTTCATTATTTATTTACATATTTAAGGGGTTAAGAATATCTTTGTATAATGTAATATTTTATTTGTGAAACTATAGTATTTATGTAATAAATAGGAAATGTTGCTATAAGTATGTAGTTTAGTTGAAGATGTTTTAATAGGAATATTGCAATATACATATGAATTTATAATCATGATTAAAATAAAAATTTTATTGTAAAAAGGTAAAATGATGCAAGATGAGCATCTGGGTGGTCCTCCAAGACGAAATGTTTTTATTCAAGCAATAGGAAGAATATCACAGGTACTTAGTTATACTTCTTGAAGCTTTATTTTTTGAAATATTTTGTTTTATTGTTAATTGTAGTTCCTAATTGTGCTAATGTGTTAAATATGTATTTCAAATATAATATATATGTATATATGTATTGTTAAATACATGTATTTTTATTACAGTTATATCAAAGATATTTGGACCTTTGGACTCCTCACGTAGTGTCAAGATGGACAGTGGCTTTTTTTCTAGTATTTGTTTTTTCTTTACGTATACTTTTATCAGAGGTAAGTTAAAGCTTAAAATATATTCTCTTCTCTTCTCTTTATAAATTTAAATATATTCTCATACTTTTTAGGGATGGTACATTGTTACATATGCACTAGCAATTTATCACCTAAATTTATTCATAGCATTCCTTACTCCTAAAATTGATCCTGGAATGGATTTTGATGGTAAGCGCATATAAATTTATGAAAATTATTAGTTATTAATATGAAATGAAATTAAATAGAAATTATGATGGTAGAATTTTATTTAGTGAATTATACTTTCATGTAACTTTAGTACTTAAACAAATTTCACTTCCATTTCTACAACACACTTTTAACAGAATTTTCTTGATAGATGGTGAAGGACCAGAATTACCTACAAGATCTAACGAAGAGTTTAGACCATTTATTAGAAGGTTACCTGAATTTAAATTCTGGTATTCTGTGATGAAATCTACAATTATTGCTATGATATGTACTATGTTTGATTGTTTCAATGTACCAGTATTTTGGCCCATACTTGTCATGTACTTCATAACACTATTTTGCATTACTATGAAACGTCAAATAAAGGTAATATAATATTAAATATATTGATGAAGTTGAGTAAAAAATATTTAAAAATATAAAATAATGAATTTGAAATTGATTTGCAGCATATGATCAAATACAGATATTTGCCGTTCACTTATGGAAAACCAAGTTACCAGAATCACGAGGATACTTCGAGGTTAATACCTTCAAAGTGAATTGGTGTGAAGTATGTTTGTTGATGGAGGTGCATAAGTGTGTAGATTTCTATTTTCCCAGTACCATGTGAAAAAAAATTTTTGGATTTGAAAGCAGTCAGATTCTTTTATCAATGACATTACATATAAATAAAATCATTGCCTTCTACAAGAAAAGGTTTAATCCATAAAAGGTGTAACACTAAAAGTATAATGTTATATGGTATATAAACTGAATTGTCGTAATATATTTGTATCATAAAACTTGTACAAAGTATTGTTAGGTCTTACATAAAGTGGTCACAATAACAATGTGAACATTACATCAGTTGTTAATGTAATATTAAATTAACATTGGATGTGAAGGAAAACAAAGATAATTCATATATATATTAGGTTTGTAATCTAAACAATAGTACCGTTTTTTTTTTTAGTACATTGTGCTTTTTCGTTATGACATTCCATATAGAAGATTACATTTCTTCTCTTAATTTTTAATATTTTTAAATTTTATTCAAAATTTATCCTGTTGATTCTGTTGTGTAAGATTCAGTTGTGTTTTTGTTGTTAAAAATTGTAATTGCAAACTAGTCTCCTTTTCAGTAACAATAACAATACGCATTTTAACTATCTAGCTTGATAAATTTGTTCTCCACTGAAAAGAAAGTCAAAATCCTTTCGACTGCTTATGGTATATATTTGTAGTTCGTGATAGACGGCATCTAATCATTTTTATCGAATGAATTTATTATCGTAAACAATTTAGTCCAATTTACCGTAACATAAGACATGTTGTCTTAATAGAACTGCGTTCTTACATCGATAGGCATATATTAAATGGTAGTTTAAAACGACAACACATTGAATAACATATACCATTCATGACTCTTCTCTAATTTGTCTCTATACAAATTTGTATATATGAAGTTATTTAATAAACATACACGGATCGCCTGATTCATAGTAAAATAAATGTTAAGTGATAGCGTTATTTAGGGGGTGATTTCTTAAGGTCCAAAGATCATGTATCTGTTACGTTATTTTATCTGATGTTTTACATTGTACCATTTTTACAAATGAAACGAAATTATAGTACATTTATTTACTAAAAATTATCGAATATTTTACAAATTTTATACAAGTTTTAAATTATATTATATTATACACATATATTTCTCAGAAAATTTTTAAATTATATATCGCTTCATGGTTATTAAATGTGTTTGATATTATTCAATATATTTTCATTTTCCTATCATTTTTAGCCTGTTTAATATTAATAGTTTTGGACTGATTAACTTATGTTAAACTTTAATCTGTACAAAATATAAGTTCATTTGATTATATTTCAACGCAAAAATAAAGTTTTACGACATATCAGGTACCATTTCTTCGGTCTTTCACCTCATAGCTACTTAAAAATAATTATCTTCTTGGATCTTTGGACAAAATTTGAACCCCGAGTAACGTATTCTCCTGTTACTATTGGGCATAATATTACTTTATTTTTCTTTTATGCACACATACACACACACATATATATGTGTATATATATATATATATATATATTTTGCTCCAAAGATAATCGAAACGAATTGTTTCTAATACAGTGTCGATCATTGTAATGTTCTTGAAACTTTTTTTATAGATACAAGCACACGCATCACGTACGATATTTTTTAACATGTTTTATAAATCTTGATACATGTAAAATACGATAGTCGGTCATTTGATATCACTAAATAACGTGAAATGGAAAAGTTTGCGATATGTACACGGACTTGGGAATATAGTGATGCCCGACGTTTTACGGAAGTGATTGTTAATAAGTATTTACAATATATTTTCGATACTCAATAAAGCTTTCATGCTTGCAATGGAGTCAAAATAAATAATGTTTTCATTAACAGTTTGTTATAATAATAAATACTTTTTCTCTCTTATTAAAATATTGATACAAATACTTTACTTACTTACAAATACTTTTTTTATTTATATTTCAAAACAAAAATGATATTTAACAAGGACGATCATAAATTTGTAATAGTAACACGATGAAGCTAAAAGATATATTTTCCTTAAACGTATTATTTATTATTGTTTTAATTGATTTTTTTATAATTTTTAAATGTCAATTATGGACAAACGTAAATACCTAACGGTGTAGTAGGCAAGTTTTTGTGTTGAAATAGTTTTTTGTGCGGATATGTATAATATGTTTTCGCATGCAAGGTAACTTAACGAAGTTCATTTACGATTAAAAAATTCTGCCCTTTTTCTTTTCCAAATAATTAAATTCGCACCAGAGATATCAACACATACAGCGATGCTAATGCACGTTTCTGACAATAGAGCTATTTTTAACGATTCTTTTATCCTTTTTTTTAATCGCAATCGAAACTGGGTAGAATAGCAGAAAATTTTAATAATAGTACAAAGCAGTTTTCCACTTTTTAACTATAAGTACACATATACGTATATAATAAATATAAAAATATAATAAAACACTTTTAATATATTTATTAATTTATAACATCTATATATTATTATATATTTAGTACATTTATTATTAAACAATAAAATACATTTAAGAAGAAAGTAAAACATATATATGTATATTAACGGTATTTCATTTCTAGAACTATCACCCAGTTTGAATTGCTAATTTCTCTTCCGGAATTTCTTTGTCCTTTTACGCTGCAAACTTTGATTTCAAATTCTCAATTCAGAAAATCGAAATTTTTACGTTTGACGATAATAGAACGACGAAAAAAATCGATAATATACCATAGAAAAAAGGGAGAATAAAAAAAAGAATTCTCACGGATTTTTCTTTTTTACAGGAGTCCACTTGTGGAAGTTTGATGATGGGTGTCGTAGAATTTAAACAGGGAAATTGATTTCCCTCTGATTTGAACGCGTTCGTGTTTCTCTTGAGCTGAACAGACGTGAAACGAAGTAATGAGATTAAAAAAATAATACTAAAAAAAAAAAAAGGAAAAGGAGAATAAAAAAGAACAGAAGGGAAAATGGAGTGAAGCGAATGTGGAGGAGGCGAAAGTGGCGAGGCACGAATGGAACGTGTGAATGGGCAAGAATGTGAGGCTACCCTTTTCCCAACGAAAATGGTAATTCAAAATAAAAGCATCGATGCATTGTTGTATATCCTCAGATCTTTTTTAATTTCTTCAACCATTCCTTACGACGAATCAATACGATATATTGTTCCCTTGAAAATGACGCTGTTGTGGAGCACTAAAGATCTGAGAAATATTCTTGTGGATTTGTTCGTTTTTCTGTGTTTTAAAGCAAATTTTACGATTGACGGGAGAGAGAAATCTAATATTTTTATTTTAGAGATATATCCGGCGTTGTTTTTGTTTGTTTGTGCTTTAACAAAACTAGCAGGAGTTTAAGAGTCCTCAGGAGACTTGTTATTTCACAAGAGAAAGATTTTATATTTTATACATTAAATAGTTTGACGCATATATCAAGTACATCTTAGGAAAATATCAATTGTAAAGTTAATTTAATTACCGGTAATTTTATGAATATCTTGGAAATGAGATGGTTGATTGCGAAATTGAAAATGAAACTAAAAACAAAACTAAAAAGATCGAATGTCGTCACTTTTTCCAAAGCATCGTTTTATTTCATTTGTTTCCGCGTATATTACGTGTATATTTTGGCAATGAAAGAAAGAAATCGTATCAAAAAAAGGAAATTTAATCATCCATTCACAATCAATTTCTATCATATTACAATGCAATTAATTTATACAAATACTATATTGAAAAAATGCTAATTCCAGAATAATAAAAATTAGTTTTATTTTGAAAATGAAAAAAGGTGAAAACATATTAAAAAGTATAAATCATAATATATAAATATGTTTAACTTTTTAATTTCCATTATTTTACGAACAATTCTGTGACAAAGTATGACTACTTCCCTTTCGTTTCTAACATTTGTAAAATTCATAACAATCAATTTACTTTCTTATACATATTCTTGCTCAAAATATTTCACACTGGCAAACGTAAACCTCCTTCAAATAATAAATAACAATTCTCCATCTTCCCAAATAATTATTTCTTCCTTTGACGATCAGATGAAAAGAAAATGACACTTACAAGCAAAGAAAGAAGATTGGTATCTCTTAGACCTTGATTTGCTTAAGAATATTTTTTCAAAAGAAGAATGTTTAACAGATTCTTCGATAATGGTTCTAATCGGTCCATTGGCGAGATCAGAATCGTTCCTATTCGTTCAGATCCTCCGAGATAGCCTTTTTCGATTTATCTAGGAATGTGGTCGTCGAGTTTAATCCTATTACGGTTGTTGTGGTCGTCTCGCTTACGGATGAATCCCTTTTTCTGTATGGGTTTGATGGTGGGCAGTACAATCTGTAAATTTTCACCATTAACGACTTCGAAAAGCGATTAACCATTCTAAATCGTCCCCATTTAAGCGTTTTAATTTTCTACAGTTCTTCTAAATTAATCATTAGATGTGCAACAATCACGTGAACGCAGTTTGCATAGGAAGTTTCGCTGATTTCTTCGAACGAAATATTGAGTGACGAAAGAACACAAAAGAAAATTAAATAATTAAGCAATAAGGGAATAGAATACCTTATACTCTCTGTTCTCGAACGGGGAGACCAATTGTTATAATACCTTCTTTCTGTGTCCAGATCGCGAGCTGTTGCCCATCGTTCGATATGGTGTTTCACTGTGTTTTGAACCTCGGTGTTTAGAAAACAGTAAAATAACGCGACGAACAGGCCCTGAAAATATCAAGTACTCGTTAAAGTATACTATGTGCATTAAGATGATTTTTAATCTTTGACGTCGAAGCTTTTCTTTATCTTATCGTGTAATTTGCCAGAGAACTGTTTCTCCATCCTTTTAAGAATTTAATTTATCTTTTCCTAGTCTATTCTTTGAAATTCGTAATACATCCAAACTTTCTTTATTCCTTCTCTCCCACTCTCCCACTCTCCCACTCTTCCTCTCTCTTTCCAAGATAAGGAAACTAAGGATGCATAGTTCCTTTCGAAGTATTTTATCCATTTAAGCTTTGAACTTTGACGTTGAAAAGTCGATAAAGTAACTTTATTAAAAAAGAAACTTTGCAGAAGATACTAATGCGTGCGATTACTTTATCGGTAGCTTGAGCATGCGTTTATCAAATTACGGGTTCCTACGTATTCTGTTTTATATGAAAGTTCTGTGAATGCCAGATTCTTTTAAATATGCTTGGATCGACGTGGCTTTGAAGCTTGCCATCTCAAGATAAAATAAAATAACCAAAGTAACAAGATTTATGGAAGAATATAAACTTTGTAACTTTACCGCGTATTTTGTAAGGGACTCGTATAGTTTTTTATGGATCAAACCTACGGAGAATAGAAAATTCTTTTGGATAAATACTTTCCAAATATTTGTTAATACGGTGTGTAGGAAAACGTTTTGAATAAATATTGTCTTAATGTTTTGATGCGAAAATTTCATTTTCGTTTGAAAACTTCCTTTCCCAAATTTTTATTCAGGAAATTTCTAACTATCTGTGGAGTGTTCTGTTTCTTGTATTAGTCTACGTTACTTTATAACAACACTTTACGACATATGTTTCTTATCGTTGCAGACAGAAGTCCTGGCACTAGAAAAGTGAGAATAAAATCATCTCCAGGAGGAAGAGATAATAAGAAGTGAGAGATTAAAATTTCTCGTGTCTGAAGTTGTGAATACCGACGAACCAACAAATTGATTTTTCTAATTCGAACAATTTCGCTTTCAAAAACTCAATAGCGTTTCCTCGATTATAAATTTTGTCAAAGAGGAAGAAAATTGCCGCTTCTTGATCGAATATATGGATTAATTAATAGAGGGTTACTCGAGGTTTGGTAATGTATAAACGAGTGCAAAATCTGTGACATAATTTTTAAATAATATTACATTCGAATACGTATAAATATATACGTATAAATTAACATAGATTTTAATCTTTTCATTGCGTAATAAATTTTAAGAATAAATTGTATCGTGTTATAATATTCTACGATGGGTTTGACAAAGGATAAAACTGTCTTGGAATTTTTTATTTATAATTCTATAATTAAGTTATGTTCTATCGAAAATACGCAAGTGTTTGCATACATTTACACGTTAGTGTACAAAGAAACGTTCAAATAGACGAGATACGAGATAAAGGGAATAAAGGGAAAGCAACGATTACAGAGAGTCCACGGAAAGAAATGTATCCATGTTTCATCAAAAGGAAAAGTAACGCGCTACAGATGAGACCCTTTTCGAGATTTTATACAGTGAGGCAAGCTAGTTCTTGTAACGAGATATATCTTTCAGTTGCATTACCTGCGAAGAAAGGAACGCGGCTCGAGTGTAAGAGAATGCATTAGCAACCTGACCCTCCGTTGGTCCCGTCAGTACCAGCACGTAAGTTACCCCAAGGAGAGGTATCAACACGAGTAACGCTTTACTCGCCTTTCGATACTGCTGGGTTTCTGCGTTCGTCGCTGACCAGAGCTTTGTTATCAGCACCTGCAACGAAGAATCGTTGTAGCGATGATTAGACAGAGGAAAGTTTAGATGGAGAATAAAATAAAATAAAATAAAATAAAATAAGTAGAATTGTACTTCTGAAAGATGGCGATGATTGATAGAGATAAAATTTAATGGGTATCATATTTTGTAAAATAATGTGTTTAACTATAAGTAACATTCGCTTACGCTTTTACCATAAAATCTAATTGTTTCACTGACAGGGCTTCGTTGCTGACGATCGTGTTGTTGATGTTACCTCAGATGTTAAAAAAAGAGAAAAAATCGGCCGTTTAAGTATATGTACTCACCCACATTATCATGAAAAGAAACATCACGTTGATGCATAACACCAAAATAGCGGGGGCTTGGTAGAACCAGTCGTAAGCATGTGACACCATCCAGGGACAGTGCTTGCCCAATGCAACTTCCTGTGAACATTGTTGGCTACAGTGCTACTGGAAACTAAGCCAATTCTCGGTTAACTTTATTAGCAAATGTCGCGTCGTTCAGTTTCTTTCCCTCATGGTTTCTTTCAGCTCGTTGACTTTATCTATTTACTACGTAAGATGTCGGGAAAGTTTTGCTGTACACCGAGAGAAGCAGATACAGATGCATGAGTCTTTTTCCTAGGAATTAAACGCTCAATTTTAAACCGCTGGGGAGCGAATAACGACTCGGAGCATTGGACATTACGTAACATAAGTTACTTAATTATAGACATGTTGGATTGTTGGAAACTTCTCTTGGAACACGTAAAATAACTAAAAAAAAAGAAGAAAGGTCTATGTAATATTTTATCTTCGATTGAAGAATTAAAACTGAACCGTGGGAACACGGTTTCAACAAAGGTGAAAAGTCCTTAATTAAATTCGTTTGCTGACGTACATCCCTTGAGAATATCTTTCCCTCTTCCTGTTACATCGTATCGACTACTCTTCTTTGTCCTTATTTTTCGTCCACATCGCGTACCTCGCCGGTGTGTTAACGCGGATCGTATCTCGAAACCTACATTACGATATTTCTCGATATTATCGGCATTCATAGCAGGAAATTAGGGTATCGTCGAAAGCTTGAGGATCTTGGTGTCAGGTATTTTCCCTGATCATATAATACAATAAGTAGCAAAAATATTCATATTGTCAATTGTCGTCCTCGATAGATAAGAATTGTAAAATATATAGTGTAAGAATAACATGAATCTTTCACAGTCGGCAATAAGTATTCATAAGGTGGTATGAATACTTATGTGAGTCATTATAGTACGTAGTATGAGGCGCGAAGCACGCATTATATATATTTCTTACATCTTACGGTTTTAAAATACCTGTAGAGGACTTGTGTAGAGGAGGTTGATCGTGACATTTATATGATGAGATTGCTCGTTGTTGAAACTGTCATGTGTATTTTAAAATAGTTAATAAATAAGTACAGATAATGTTCGCAAAGACGTTCGTACTAACGGATTCGCTAAGACAGTGTATAAGTCGCAAAGTAAGATCGCTGATAACTCGTTGATAACTGACAGACACTCGGTAGATACTGCTTCGCGCGACTAACTGATAACTGATAAATAACTGAAATCCTTACGATCAACTATCCTCTACACAAGTCCTCTACATTGGTGACCCCGACGAGATTTGAACACGACTAAACAATTCAATCATACAATCATACTCTACAAGTCTCCAAATACCCGTATTAATTAATTTAATTTCGTAAGATTTCACCTTTTGTGAAACGCGATGGAACTCTGTGAAGAACGATTGCTTCGACCACTCCAGGTACAAAAATATTCAGATGAGAAAAAGTTAATAAATAAGTTGATAATAAAATAATAATTCCGACGTATAATAACGCAATAGATATTTCAATTCGTTCTTTTCCAGTTATCTAGTCTTTTTAGACCTTTTGTTAATATTTGAAGTTTATGTAAATTTTCTCGTACCTGATTTGGTTGGATCATGATACTTTGATCCAACGATTTGGCGATAGCCCACATGGTGATGAAGAGGACTGGTATTCCTGGAATTATAATACGGCATACTTAAAAACACAATAGTTTTTTGCTAGAAAAATTTGTTCACAGACTAAGATTATTGTAATCGATAACAATAAAAAATTATATAGAAAATTTCAGACTGTGTGAAGTAAGATAAATTTTAGAGAGCAAAGATAAACAAATTTTTTTTCCAAATTTCGCATAGTCGGATTGTACGCATGCTTCGGTGACTAAATCGTTCTTTTTCTGCAACGGGGATACGTTGCGAATTCAAAGCAGTCGATATTGATTTTTAGTTCATCGAGTCGAAGCATAAAATCCTGATTATTAAGATTCTCTGCGCTTCGAATATAGATTTCACGGAAAGTCACAGTATGAACGAATATGTATCTTCCGCTGAGCGAGAAAAGAAATATTAGGTTGGTATATTTGGAATACCGAATTTTAAAATCAAACTTTCCTTATACGCAGTTTCTCTTTTATTTATTTCAGCGCCGAGCGTGGTCATTCGTTAAAACGTAGCTGTTCTCAAAATACATAATACCAGAGTAATAAAAATTATCAATTCCAGACATTAAATTTATGTTCCCGGTAAAATTTGCTCTACAAAGAATACAAAGTTTGCACGGTGTTTCTTCGTTGATCCGAGTTACCGAGTGAGTAGCAGCGCTTTGAAGAATAAAAATGATGTCGTGAAACTTTACCCCATCCTATAACAAGACACAGCTTCAACTTGATATTATCGCCTGTGAAAGTCTTGACGACCAGTAGGAACAGATACAGGCCTGAAATAAAAATACATAATTTACATATAATTTGTGTAATTTACAATCATTGATACGAATAACAGATTATTTAAATAATTTCAAGGTCACGAATAAAATTATTCGATACGAAAAATAATAAGAAGGAGTGTCGCGATTCGAAATCCGAAATTGTAATATCGACAGACCGAATCAGATTACCTTCTACGAACATCCAAAAGTAATTAGTCAATTGGAAATAATTCAGCAGAGACAGGAAAACGATACAGGTTGGCACGTCCGGTTGCATGGACACCTGGAATAATTGTTCAATCTAAAAATTAAGCTGAACGATGATCCAACGCTCTCGTACAACTCGACGAGATGTTCCATTTTGCATTTATGCAAAAAGAAAAGAGTAAAAAGAGAAAAATTATCTATGGCATGCGTGTGCAAATTTTATCATCCGTAATGAAAAATTGTATTTCTATACGCGTATAAGCACCTACATAAAACATTTTAATTTACATATAAATGTAGTATCGTATCTAGGGTAAACATTTTATCTTTCTTAATGGAACGTCGTGTTTCTGTCCGACCTGTTATATTTTAATCCAGTATAATTGAATGTGTATACATTTTTCAATTTTTTTAAAACGGGAAACCAATTAAAATCATATACCTATCGTATCGAGGTACCATATTAAACATTTGAGATATCATCCTAAAAAATGAATTTTTATATTTTCTCAATTTCTTTCGTTTCTATAAATGAAAGACAAATTGTAGAGCATATTATTTTAATCTACGAATTTCTGTGATTTATAATTGAATAAAATTCTGAGTATTATTATTTCATTTTTAGTTGCAGTAGTTGCAGATGAACTGAAATAATCCCATTATCTTCACTTATAATGGTGTCTATATTAGGGAATAAGTATGAGTTAAACAAAATGGAAACGAGGAAGAGAAAAAGAGTCGAAGGAGGTCGAGTAAGTCATTAGAATTTCTTAGTGGTAAATCAATAATAGGAAAGCGTTGGTTTCGGAGTGTGTAGTATATATTAGATAAATTTTATAATAATTCATTTTTCTAATTCTATTATATTCTATTTCTTTCTATTTGTCTATTTATTTCTCTATTTCTGTTATATTTTTTCGAAATTTGCAGCGATAGAAAAACACAATATATCGGAGATGATCTAATTATATAATAACAATAAAACACTTGTATGATTTTACAAACAGTAAAATTTCTTTTACAGTTGATACGATATTTCTTAATGAAAAAATCAACTGGAAGTATTTTCTACCACAAAACCCTTATCACCTTTAACCGAAACATTTATTTTTTCCTCGTTACACGCATTCCTCCTATGTGACGGCCACATACAGAGGGAAAAATGGTAGAAGAATTGGTAATTAAAAGCAGCCCAGTGAATTGAATTTTACGCGAGGCCAATTTCACCGTAACCATTTCATCGTTCGTATTGGCCTTTTAATTATCGAAAAACCAAACGCGCATCGACTATTCCGCAGGCGTAATTAATTTTCCTTTCTATCGGTTCGTTAGCGCGTTACCAGAGGTTTTGCGACCGATGAGCAAACACATTTCCGGTTCCTCGTCGGTGAAGCAAAACGCTATTCGACTAATTTAGCGACGTGATACCCTGTCCGTGTCTGAAACAGTTTAGCTGTTTCTCCTGGCATAATATTTTAAGTTTCTTTTAGCACGATGATTCTGTATTGGAGATAAAGCAAAAAAAATTTAGTTTTATTCGGGTGTACGAGAACAGATTTTCATTGAAATTGTAACTACAAAGACAGCATATAAAAAAGCATCGGAATGTTCTCGAAGTATACGAAAAAGATTCTCGTTAAAATTTCTGTACTAAATATTGCAATAATAATGTATTGTAACGTGTTAAAATATGGTTGAATTTGAAGAATTGCGATTGTATCAGATTTTATTGTAAAATCTTATGCAATTTGTATTTGTGGAAAGTTTGCGATCAAATCTCACACGAAGAATTCTTTCGTGGAAGTTTCATTCAAGAAGTTTGAAACGAATCTTCGCTCCAAGTTCAGCGTATGGAGTGTAAAATTGAAAGTTTCCTCTTTTGATAATGTCGCTATGACAAGTATAAGAAATGTTTGCTTCGAATTCCGTGTAACGATTGGAAAAGTTGATGGAAGAAGAAATTGTGAGGGTAAAAATATTAAGCAAATCCTTGGAATCTTTCCTTAGAATTTCTTCTCTTTCAGTCATACAAAAACTTAGGAACCACGTCAAAGTATGCAACTTTTTTCGCGTGATAACTTGTGAACAGGAAAATACTTAAACTTAAAAATTGGTATCGTTCACCTTTATTGGGAAAATGGTTTCAATCGACATAAATCAAAATAAATTTAGGTTGAAAAAGCTGGACGAATTTGCCCTTCTTCTTTCTAAATTTCATGGAAAAATTTAATATACGAGGTTTTCTTCCAAAGAAATATTCTAATTTTACGTTTCTGCAACAAGTGACGGCATTCTAGTTCTCGTCATTTTGTAGGTCAGGTTTTGTAGATAGTTTTTATCCGAAAGTAATAAGCCTTTCCATTTCTTTTCTACGTCTGTTCTCGAGAACAAAAGGATTCTGTGATAAAAAAGAAAGTGGAGCTCAAAGAACAATTATTTCGAGCAAATATAATCTTCCGTTTTATAAAGGCAAAGTGTTAACGATAAGAATGCTAAATTTCATTTCTCCCATGAATTAAAGGATGTAGGTGGCTATCTGATTACGTCAATTGGTTTTTTCATTTAATACTTTATCGTTCAACCGCAGTATGTGTATTGTTTCTACTTAGTATACACATACGTTTATACAGAATAATAGTAGTATAACTACGTTTGTACAGAGCGGAGCGGTAATCGTAGTGTATCGGATAGGCAGTGGTTTTACATGAAACAATAACAGAAAAGATTGAAATAATATTTTTTCACACGAGGTTTCGCTTTCGAGAAAATCGGCTTTAGAGATTTGACAACTATATTTTAATTTTGCTAATTCCGAACTGAACAAGAGTAAATAATCGACAGGGGTTTAAACTACATTGGGAAATAAATAACAAATGTAGAATATCATCTTTTCAGAAGGTGCTACATTTTCGAGAAAAAGAAATTTGGAAATATATCATGCGCGTGTATCAGACCAGTTCGTAATTAAACACATTTAAATCTTATTTTCTTGAAAATGGAGCTTTAAACGAACAAATATTTTCACAGGTATAATAACCTTCCGTTTATTGTTTACTCATACCTAACCGATACTTAGGCAAGTTAAAGTATACTCGACAAATTTCTAAGTTGGATTTTCCCAGAAGCGAAGCGCCGTATGAAAAGTTTTATTCTATATTTTCGATTATCTTTTCACGTAGCATTGCTTCCTGCTCGATTGTATTGCGATTACCGCAGCATCCTGTATACATTTAATAAATAAAATTAATTACTCAATAGTTAAAGAGTTTCAGAGGATATTGTGTTTTCCGTGAAAATACCTGCATCACGTTGTTTAGAATCCACATCAGGTCTGCAAGGATGTAGGTAAACATCAAGTTCGTGTGTATGTTGTTTCTGATGCATCTGAGTTCCCTGAAACAGAGTTAACGATTTATCAAGTAATTTTTGCGGTCTTTTGCTACATTGCTCGTACTGCTCAATATTCTTTAGAACGAATGATGAAGTTTTCGAAAAATTATAGGTATATGTGGATTAAATAATTAGTTAAGAAAAGTTTCGATTCATCTTATTTCTGTTTTTGTAAAAGGATAAATAGACAAAATAACGTATAACAAAGACGAATGAATACAAGTAAAAATATCTCCCATAATTATGATTAGACGCACTTTGTAACTAGTTTCGTAGAAACTAACAAACCTGTACATGAATCACCGTGACTCTTTGCGGACACAGTTCGAAGTTAAGCAGTCTGTGATTCTGTGTTAAACAAAATTACTGCAGCAAACTAGGTTCTAACTGACCCGACGTAAACGAAACGATGCGTCTATCTTAATAACGAAGACATATTTGCTCCAACAAACAAGTAATAATTTATAGCGAACTTTTTACAAACAGACTTGATAGTTACGTATATGTAATATAACATTTGTATATATATATAAATATGTATTTTTGTATATATATATATAAAAATGTATTTTTGTATATATATAACATTTAAATGTAAAAAACATTTTATTATACTATGCAGGGTGAGTCGGAAATTGTAGTACAACGGGACACGACATGCTTGTACGTGAAAACATTAGTCGAAAGTGGATAACATTTTTTCACGTAGAATCATCTCTTGTCTGGTTATACTTCCGCACCACTCTGTACAGATATAACGATGACCAACACCATAATCCAATATAGAATTTTAATAACAGTATTACACGCGTAGAGAAGTCACTTGCCGCTGGTGACAGCAAGTTTGTTAGCTTGTTATTAATTTGTTAGTTGCAGTGGCACTAAACGGAAGTTTACATTGCGTTGATGGCTTCAGCCAGCGGATAACTTTGAAAATTTGTTTGAGTTTCGTCGTTTCGGTTGGATCGTTTCTCTCTTGCAATTCGCAGCATACGCTGGGACATTGTACACTGCACTTTTGAAGGCCAGCAACGTATGGCCCGCGTGCGATGCGATTTACTTCCATGCGACGTAAAATAATTCTTGAATTAGATAGATATGTGACGCTCGTGGATCGCGCTGTTTCGCAAGCAACGTTTCACTGGCACAATATTATGGAAATAAAGGTGAGACGATGATTGTACATTGAATTTCCGGTGAATATCAGGTCGGTGAGTTTTAAGGTAGTTCGACCTCAGTTTTATCACTGGCAAACAAGAGGTAAAGCGGCGTGATGTGCAGTCGCTGAATAATTTCAGTAGAACAGCGCCGAATTAGTCAGACGTCGCCAAATACACCTGGGACAGCCTAGTCGTTTAGATCATAGTCCCTATTAAATTTGATTCCTCTGAAGTTTGAACTTGATTAGTTAGTTAATAACGTTTATTAAATTTCGTTTCATTATTAATTATAGTCAACTGTATTCGTTCGAGGTACTGAATGAATGAAGTGCGTTTTATAATTACAAAACAACTTTCAATCTTTATAGGTTGCTTTATATCTTTTTGTAGGAAGTTAATTAAAATACTGATAAAAAAATACGGACGTAAAATGATAATACCAAATGTTAACCCTTAACTTACTCTTCCAACCTACATTTTCGAAAGAAATAACTCGAAACATGCACGTTCTTGTTCCAGAACAATACAGTGGCGATGTTATAAAATAATCGGACAAAATCGGCCAGGATTAACATTTACGTGTACGAAGGGATAAATTTGGTTCCATACGTTCGAATTGATTGAATTTATTAAATCGCATCGGTCGCCTTTAGGCCGATACACAATTTCACGTCGAACCTCTCTTCCCCGATTAAGTTTTATTCCAGCGCATGATTTAAAGCAAATTGTTCCGTGCTATGCTTTTAACAGCAGCCATTGCCTTTCAACCGCCACGAGAGTGTTTCGATGCGGTCGGTCGCAAAAACGCGATTAATTATTAAGCGAATATACGATACATACGCGACAATGATTGATACGAAAATAAGGAAATACAGCCGTATCGAATACTTGAAACAAAATCCGCTCGTGGTGATGTAAAAATCTCTGATGTCATCATGTGTTTGTTTCGTTTCCTTTTCTTATCGTTTGATCGATACAAAAGTCAGTCATCGGTCTGGACCAGAATCATTATTAATGTTTTCGCAATCCTTTCTCTTAATGACTAAATATAAAGATAATACTAAAGGTGGTCTTATTGAATATTGATATATCGTTAATATAATAAATAACTTATTGTTCGAATACTATTATTTATAAAGCACACGCTATGGATAATAAACGATATTTCAGTGTTATTTTACTTATAAAGCGGAAGTGGATACGGTGCAGCTACTTCTTCATTCCGTGCAATAACTCCAACGATGAGAAGAAACGAGGAAAACAGACTTCTCGCAGTATTAAAAGAATATCGTGTCTCACAGCGTAGAAACAGAGCGATATAATAATATATTTATTTAAAGCACAGCGTCGTTTCAAACGAACAAAATTAACTAGGATGTTTTCAGATAATTTTCTACGAAACGTTCCAAATTAATTCGGAGATAGGCCATCAAGAAAACATGATAATTGTTGATCTTCTTTCGTGTTCTCGTTAAAATGGTGAATAAACAGCTTATTCTCTTCCTCTTGCTAGAGGTCTTTTCGTTTATTTATTAAGGCTCCATTTATTAAGTTAATTATGTTATTTTTGATTATATAATTTATTTATTCATTATGTAATAATTTATCATATTTTGAGTTAGAAAAACGCCTGTCATGCAGGAAATAATATCTTTCACGTCGTTAATCTTGTGGTAGAACGTTGTGAAATAAAATCTAAATTAATAATTGAAAAATATGTATAATATCGAGCGTAGATTGGTTTAATTAAATATACGATAGTTTTGTTGAAACCAGGTAGAGTTAACATTTTATTTTGAGAAAACTGATGTTTAGTGTGCATGAGTCTAATATATCCGCCGGAAACCACGGATTCACCACGGAAGTGCGTTTCAATCCTAGATACTCTTAATAAAATATCCCGTGTTCCGTACATTCGAGCACTATACTGAGTTTCATATTACCTTCCTTGCTCTGTATTTCTGAAATTCCTCTTTGCTACATAGATTTCGGTCTCAGAACTTGATAAGAGCTGGTTACAAACGACCCCAATGACGACTGCTTTGATTAAGATAAATAAAGATATATAATACGTACATTAGATTCTAATTAATTTTTGTACATTATACGCTAATAACAATGCCTTGAATAAATTTCTTTATCATATTTAAATCTCACGTAAGAAAAATGAGAGGAATTTGTAAGAAACGACCAAGATTCGGCTACAGAATCGAAGCTTTTACAATCGGTTTGTGGATTCTATCTTTCGACCATTGCATTAGCCTGAAGTATCCCTCAGTAAGCCTTACTTCCAAGTGAAACCATTTGCTTTCATGGAAATATACGCTGGTGTATGCTGTTTCTTGGAGATAAATGAAAGTAGGAGAATTGAAGAATGAAGAAATAGGATTCTGTCGAGGGTGATCCGCGCGATAGGAAGCTTCAAAAAATTGATCTGAAATTCTATGTAAAGTAAAACCGAGGGATGATACATATACAGCATATATTACAGTTGCACTTTTTCATCTTTCCTTTTTCCCCATGTCCCTTTCTACTTTGCTCCGTGAGTATAGTATATGTGCTTTGTCTGAATATCTAAATTTCGTATCTCATCTGGATTTTCACGATAATATTCGAGGATTCACTAATAAACCATCCATATTACCATCTACCAATAAATCCCTCAACTTCTCATCTACTGTACGCATTATATTAATTAAAAACTAATATTACATTTGTTTTTAAAGAAAGTAATCACCATCCTTCACGCAACGAAATAAGAACAAATATTACGATTAAACCACGTTCAAAAAGTTCAATCCGACTTGTCCTAGATGCTCTTTGAAAATTTCATTTATACTATTTCCATAATTTCACTTCTTCCATACTCAGCCCATAATCGTCCCTTTACCGAATCGAAAACCGTAACAATGGTTCGTTAAATTTATCTAAATTCGATCTACTTTTCGATCAAATTCCAGTATCACGAACACGTTTTGTTTGCGAATCTGGAATTTTACGCTTCCTCTATTTCGCAATTCCATTCTCCCGTAAAACCCATTTTTGTGCTCGAATAATAATCCTTCAAAGCTTATCTTTCAGTTACATTCGAACTTTTATCCCACGGACGGTTGCTTTTATCCAACGACCGTTGGTTTTATTTAACGAATAGAAAGAATGCGTTATAAGGTTTGCTCCATTTTGCGAGGCTCCATTTCCGGAGGCGATGGAAACACAGCACCTTTCAAACGATGCGGTTAATAAATGATCAGAATTGCGAGTGCCAGGTGAAACGTCGTTTCCCTGCTCGTTAACGTGCACAGGGCAAAAAGATACTATCGCGTTTCTTTGAACATGCCGACCGACCTATGCATAGAAGGCCGAATATTCGTTTACGAATATTTTTCATCGATTTCACGGTGCACCGTACATGCAAATCGCTATCATACTACGTTAAAATTCCAAGTAAAATCTAATCTATATGAAAATTTCGAAGCCTCTTATGGATCTCAAGACGATTCTCTCACATTAAATTATAACGATAGTTTAGTAATTATATAAATATAGTTTAGTAATCTATTTATTAATAGTCTATAATAATAATTTTTCTTTCCACGAATCTTCTCACACCTTTAATAAGTTCAAGACGAAAATCGTCTACTCGGAAATAAAGAGAAATCTCTTAATTGTAAATGTTACATATATTGTACAATTTGGTTTCTTTTTACGTTTCTAGACAAGTATCAGCTTTTACTAATATTCTACTAGTATTCTGAAGTTTTTAATAAATGCAAAACGAAAATCACTTACTTGCAATAAAGAAAAATAGAAACGGCGATGACCAGTGTAAACAAGGAGATGCTGTATCCAACGAAGTAGATTGTATTTGAAATAACCTCGACACTGCCCTCGATCTCTGGCACGCGGAGATCTCGGCAGAGGCTGTAGTTGGTATAGTTGCTCCAATTACCGTCTAGCCTGCACCAGCGACTCGCGTTCTCTGCAAATGATCCGAATTAGCCCCATTAGTGTTCACGAATTTAACATCCCGTTTTTCTATCTAGGAATACGTAATTACTTTATCACAGAAGCACTCGGTGGGATTTGATACACGTGATGTAAAAATTGAAGGACTATTTCCCACGAGAGAATAAACTCAAAGTAGATCGGTTTTACGGGCAAAGTTCGAGCAATTTAGTCGGGTGAATTGGAATTACCGTAGAGATGACCTCACCCGGTTACCTTTGATCTTTCGTAATCGAAGTATTTGGCGATAGAAATGAGTTGCAGAAATGATCTGTATTATTAGT
The DNA here is from genome assembly GCF_051014615.1 of Bombus vancouverensis nearcticus. NCBI lineage: Eukaryota > Metazoa > Arthropoda > Insecta > Hymenoptera > Apidae > Bombus > Bombus vancouverensis. Next base: position 7,221,168 of record NC_134913.1, on the reverse strand, counting down.
TCACGTGTCATTGAAATATTCAAGTTGTATTCAAATCGTTGTATTTACATTTCATATCTTTTGTGTGTACTCGGTATTTTTTCAAAATAATTCTTTAAGTACACGATTCTTTTAAAATATCGCGTCTTTCGTCGACGTAACTTCCACACGATTTAGCGTACAACTACAAATTTGAAAAGAAGACTAACAAAGCGTGATTCTCTCTTTTAAATATCACTTAAGTGTATAAAAATCCGCAGCCTTTCGTTTCCTATAATATAAATGTGATACTCCAACGGCGACGCCTTTCGACTTTTAAGAGTTAAATATAAATGCGATAAGCTCGGTGACTACGTGCCCAGCGGTTGAAATCGACAGATTTTCGAGGCAATAACGCTGATATTTGCGGAACTGCAACGAATGTCGGTCGCCTGGCATTATTCACGATCGCCAAAAGAAAGTGCTTGCATTAGTCGATAAGACTATGGAAGAAAGGTCATTCGCGAAAGAGCATGCAAACGAGTTTCTTAATTTACACGAGTTACGGGGTCTTCGCCGTTCTTTCGAGTCGATAATTAATGAACGACAGCTACTTCGTCACGCTACGACGAATTTAACGTTGCGTTTTATTCAGTCTGCCTATATTTAAGTTTCCACGTTAACGCCGTGAATTAATTATCGAGGCCTTTCTGAATACTGTCAAAGTAATTTCCAGCGTGAGCCTTGACAAAGCCTTTAAAATCACCATGGCTAACGTTAGGTTAATCAAATTTTCATTCATTCATATTGTAAAGTCTGTTGGGATAGTAAATTTCTTCGTTAAATTCTAAGTAAAAATATTAATTTACTACTGAGTTTCTAAGTTAAGGATAAATCACAAAGCTCCATCGATCTGCAATTTTTGATTTGTATTCGTTTTGGAAGAAAGAATGTCGAAATCATAAAACGAATCCTTGCCTTTAAGAGCAATGATTCTTAAAAGCCTGCAACGAGGAAGTTTGTATTTAATAAACGGGAACGAGTGTAATACGTTTAGTAATTAAAATGCGAGCAATCCTTAACCGTCTGCAACCAAGTTCTGTGATTAATGAAAAGGAAAAGTCGGGTGAGAAGACTTATCGGGATTGTGTTTCAACATTTGACGGTTAAATGCCGGGCAAATATACTTTGGACGCTTGCAGAAAGCGTCGTAATTGTAGAGGAATGGAAGTTTAATCGTACGAAAGCAAACTCGAAGCGCTTTCGTTATTACTTTATGGGACATCTTACCATTTACAAATTAAAATTTAAAATCGGTTTCGCAACTTAATTATGAAACATTTAATGCGACGAGGATTGGACAAACTATCGTATCTATTAAGTACAACACCGACTAAATTATTTATTCGTAAATAATCGTGTCCTAGAATATAAATGTTTAATTCTACTTTCTTAAATATCGTAGGTACCTACTTATAAGCTTTCGCTCTGCAAATATTCCCACTCTTTTTCCACGACACCTTGTACAACGCAGGGTTACATTACTGCAAAACAACACGCAGGAACATTCGACAAAACACGAAAGTTCACTTCAGCCGAAGCAGCTGCTAATAAAACACAAAATTAAGTTTCTTCCGGTCGCGCATCGCAAACTCCGTGCAACGTTTGTTTTCTCTCTTTGTTACGCGACGACATATCGCATTTGTGGCAAACTGCGATTTCCACGTGAGTTTCGAAAAACACAAAGCGCATCGTATTCCGATTTCTTTCGTCGAAAAAATGCCGATCGATGGGAAAACGCGATACGTTGAAAAACTGAATCTGCCACACTGGCGCGAACTAATTCATCGCGATTCCATTCTCGATTATCTGTTTTGTGTACGCGCGACAATCGCCGGTGCATCGATTTTCACTGGAGTATTTCCGGATCTCGTCGGACAAAAGAACGGTCCAGTAACAACGTTCGAACGAAAAATACTATTGCCTACGCTACGGTCAATTTGGATTTTTTCCCTTTACTTTGTTCCTTTGTTTTTAATTTTTTTTCTTTAGTTTTATCGCATATTCGAAAAGTTGGTAACGAATACTTTATGAAAAATTTGATCGAATGCTATAATTGCATTAACGATATAATTATGAGAAATTCAGGTCGTGCGATTTCTAGATTGCGCGTGAAATTTTCAAAACTGTTGCTTTTCTCGTCGATGAAATATAAAAGTGTCGGATAAACTGTCAGGTAGAATGGTTTACTGGAAATACACGTCATACGTTGTAGTTTGCTCTGTACACAATGGAAAGTGGAGGATAGCATTCATGTATTAGATTGGATACCTCAGTTACTATGTAGACGTGAATCCAATCGAAAATTGCTTGGGGATACGCGAAGCTCCGGCTTAGAGAAAATTGTTTGCCGAGAATCGAATAATTAACGAGACAGATATGATTGATATGCAAATAGGATATAACATGGAAATGATTTGATTGTGTGGGGCTAGTTTAGATAACCATAGTGGCTCAAGAAATTATTTGAACATTCATACCGAAAGTTCGATATCTAACTATCATCTAAACATTCTTCTTATACGAATATATCTACCTCCAAAATAAGAAATTAACACTATGAAAATGTTAAAAGAATATCGTAGAAACATCGTTACATTGAAAAATATTTTTGAAAGTTTACAGACTAACGAGAAAACAAATGCTGAATTCATTAAATTGCGAAAAGGTAGGATATGGTCTGTGTGGCAAGAATGAGAATGGAAGATGTTAGTAGAGCGTATGTAATGCGAAGCAACATCGTGTTCCTTTATAACGATGTATTTCGTATAATAATCAAATGCGTACGATTTCCATAACATTAGCCTGCAGTCAATGGAAATATCCGTGTGGCTATTTATAGTGTTTCGTGAAATAGGATTTTCAAGTCTTCGAGGAAACATGACCATTATAACGCAGTATTTTAAAAAATACTGTTTACATAATTTCATGCCTTTCATGCCTTATTTATACGTATTGCAGACGTCAATATATTTTAATAATTGCGATAAAATTTATTTCTCTACAAGAACGGAATAGAAATATAATAAAATTTTGGTCATTTATTAAAATGTTGAATTTTCTAAATAATTTATATATTATAATTTTATATATAATATATATTGTCCTTAATATTTTATACCTTAATTTATATTTTATATTTATATTTAAAGTTCTACAAATCTATATAAAAACTTCTAATTAAATTTTATAAAAATTGTGTAGTAGAAAACGTAGAACAAGTTAACATTTTTTAGAAAAATATAACGACATGAAAAAATAGCGAGTATAATAGTGGTATTTGAGGGAATCGAACATCGTGTTTTCTACTCTGAACAACGTTTAAAAACAATCGTGTCATTGGGAAATATTTTTCTGCAAGTTTAATTGCTCTCAATTTTGACATCTACGTTGGCGGATGGCAATCGGTACAATATTAAACGATTTCGATCGAGTTGACTGTTCAAACTGATAGTTTGCATCTTATGTATAATAGTTTCGAGTTTCGATCATTCAAATCTGTTCATTTCATCCCGTAAAAAATATGATCAAAGTCTTTTTATTTGGTCTTTAATGTTTAGAACCTTTTTGTAAATATTTGCACAATTTGTTATTCACTTTTTTACGTTTCAAGATTAAAAAAGAAATATAACATACTATTAAAGTTAAAGTGCCTCTCATATAAAAGAAATGGAATCTTTTAATTCTCCAAATAAACGAAACCACCGAGGGACGTAGAACATAACGCAAACCAATTTCAGATAATATCTACATCTTCTAAATTCCTTGCGCGAGTATCGGAATGTGGAACTTGACAATAATTCCACAAATATTTCCAATCTTATACTTAAAATTATTATTATTATTATTTCTAATCGAAATGAACAAAATTCTACGCGTATAAAACACACTACTTTCGCGTTAAAATATTCATATAAAAAATACTTTCACAATTCTTTTATACAATCAAATAATACCTGCTATTATTAGCGAAATTTTACAAGTAGCAAAATATTACACATAAAGTGTATCGAAATGAATAAATTCAGTTTCCTCTATAAAATATTCTAATCATCCTAAAACACATCATTTCAAAACATCTCGTATAAAATATACGAGATCTGAGCCATGAAAAGGACCATTTTCTCTGCAGCGGAGGCAAAGTTTGAAGAGTGCATCGTCTATGGAAAGATATAAAAATATCTTAGTATATAATACCTCTCAGACCATATTATTGGTCCCCTGTGAATTGCCTGATAATAAGATACTTTAACGTCGAAGCGAGTCTGTATCACGATGTACGAGTTATTCTGCTCTGCAGGCAGGTAAATAGGATACAAGCCATATTCCTTTCGTCCTTATTTCTTCCGCTTTTTTCTTCCTCCGCGATGCTTATCTTTATTTTCCTCACGGGTTTCAACTTTCGTTCTTCGTAATTGAAACGCTAATTATGAAGCAGCGAAACGAGCACAGGTCGAGCCAGAAAATTTCCTCTCGTTGGCGGAGGCTTGCCGATTATTTGGCCATAAGTTGGAAAAGTTTGCTGAGAAGGCGGAACAGAGCGTCAACCACGTTCTTATTGTGACGAGATTAATCACCTGGAAATTGTAATCTCCGCTGCTTTCTGCCGGTGACACGAGCAAAATTGTGAAAGTATTTTAACGATTGGACGCAAGTTTCGGATTAAAGATAGCGATGTGCTTACGACACTTTTGTTGATTTATTAAATATCAACGTAACGGTAGCACGTAGTGTCATAAATGAGATTAATAATTTGGATTAAGTAGTCATAACAAGAGCCGGAGTTTTATTACGTCTCGTTTTACCTTTTATTTGAAAATAAGAAAGAATAAAAAGTAGCATTTACGTAGCAGCATAGAGTAGTATAGACGGCGAAAGGAAACAACTCATCTTTCTTCCGATAAAGGCTTATTTTTTTCACTAAAATAATTTGGTACAGTATTATTTATTCTCGTCTTCGTATCTTTTACTTTAAATTGAGCTGTCGGACCAGTTATTTTTAAAGGTATTCTTTAGAAGATTGATACAACTTAAAAAAATCCTTGATGGGTTAATAATGGAAAATATTTTACTTCTTCCAATGTGTAAGTGCGCGTGTGCGTGATATTTCATTTGGTGGTTTTATATAGCAACGTAGAAAACTAAGTTACAATTTTTTCAAGAAAATCTTTGTTTCCTGAAACGATTGTAATCAAATTTAGTAATTATCTTTTATACAATTTTTCTTCTGTGATCCTTAAACAGCCGGTTTCTTGGCTAAATTAAGTTAAACAACTTTTCCGTGTCACAGAGTTGCACGGTTGCTATTATTTTATGTTAAAAAGTGAAAAGAAAGGAAAAGAAGAGGAAACATTTTATGGAGCTAACGATCTCACTTTCGCAGGCATCTTTCTGAAAACTTCAACTTCTTTAAAAGAATATTAATAGAATACCAATTATGGTCCATTGTACATCAGGTACCGCAGAAAAAATCTTCCTTCATAATAATCTTTTATTTCCTTAAGAATAAGATCTTCGATGAAAAAGCCACTGAGATAATGTTAATTATAATAGCCAATTATCTTTTCCTGTATCGGGCTTCTAATTACAAATATTCCTACCACGTACAGTGAAAGTAACGAAATTATTTTACACGATAAGTTTTGTTATAGCAATTAATAACTAAGTATAAGTAAGCTCAGATTACTGACTTACATCTAATGACGATTAAAATCCCCGAATGAGACATCTCGTAGATAAAAAAAGAGAGAGATTATTAAATAAAACAACGTGATATTCTAAAAGGATATGAAACGACATTTTCAATCTATTTTCATACATATTTCGCTTTACTTAGATTTTTAAATATCGCATAACAGCTATTGACATACAAACAAAATTGTAACTTGTAAAACGATTTCCAAACATTAAACTCGAATTTCACTTCGAAAATCATGGAATATGTAATGCAGGAAGATTATTTTATGGCTTAGTCTAGACGCAGACGCTAACATTCGTAATATATCCCAGCTTCAATGCAATCCACCGTTTATAATCCGTAATTCTACATGATCCGGAATAATTCTACAATCTAAGCTCGTCCTGGCATGCGATCGATATTCACGTTGCACGCTTGTATTTCAGAAATACACACCGTCATGTCACGTTAAAACCATAGATTTCCACTTCTCTTTCTCCTTTTATTTCGGTAAAAGATTCACAATCGACGAATACCAAAAAAGATATCGAAGGTTCGTAAGATGAAAGAATAGAGAGAAATCTTTTGTTCAGCTCCCCTTTTGTTTGAGAAGTCAATAAGACTGTATTTTGGAGGAAATCTTCTCGCAATCTTTTTATTTTCGCTCCTCCAAAAGGGGACCAACCGCCTCCTGGGATTTCTGTTTATATTATCACTATTATCCGTAATTGTTTCGATTCGATTTAGTCGTTCTAAATGTGTTAATTAGATTTTTCAGGAACATGGAATCAGGTTTTTAAGGGAAAATATTCGATTTGATTTCTTTGTTCGAAATAAAATTGATCAACGAATAATTTGGGTTTCGTTAAAATAACAATCGTTAATTTGCCAAAAGACTGGATCTAAGAAATAGGCTTATTATCTCTTGATGATTTAATTAACGTTCCATCGTGGATTAACTAAAATAGCCCGTTTTGTCAAAAGTAGAAGCAGTGCTATTGTATGGAAATCGATAATTAAACGCTTCGTATCTATTCAGTTCGTTTTGTATTCTTCTGTTGCCGTTAGAGATCAAATATTTGTCGGCATGGTTGCTGCATTTCAATTGAAACATTTATTGTGCTCTTTGTAAATATTTCCACTTTATTCGGGTAAACGTTCGAGTGCAGTATTTGAACTCTACAATTGAGATTTTCGTCGCGTACAGCTTCTGTTATAGCTGCGAGTTAGGTAACATTCTTTTATGAAAAACCAGATCCATTCAGAATCTTCTCAAAATCCACCTTTTTAATTTCACGTCAAATATTCGATAAGAAAAGAAACCGGTAAAATAAGGCAATCTGATATTTCGTCCACTTTTGTTCTTAGCTTTTGTGAGCCAGCTGGTAAACTTCTCAATGGTAAGCGTATCCGTCAACTTCAGCGTGGTAACGTAATATTACTATTTCATTGAAGTTAGCTTATTCATAGCTGCAGTTGTAATCGTGGCATTTACTTCAGAGGTGAAGGAGGTTCGTGTGCTGGGGGTGAACCAGCTTCTTCTGCATTGAACGATAAGTGGACTGAATGGAGCGGAAGACATTGTCTGTTTAGGATGCGAACTTCGCCAGCCAGTATTCGAGTAGAAATACAGCGTTTAAGAATCCGATCGAAAGCTTGGAGGTCAGAACCACTGTATAATAGTACGCTTCGCGTCGATATTTCATGGGATGATAAAATTGAAAAGCAAGATCAAGGAGAATTTTATTTTTTGGTATTAACTAAAATTGAAGAGTAAAAAATAAAACCAGTAAAAGATCAATACTGTACCAAATTAATAACTACAATTTCACCGAAACTTCAATCGACATCAATGAATTTCCCGAAATACAATCACATTTTATTAAGCACCCATTCAAAATTGTCGATAAATCATCGTGAGTCTTTGACGTAATGGAAAAGTCTTCAAAGCCCTCTCTACGTGTTTATCAACTTCGATTTCATAAAAATCCGCTGTGATCGATACAGCTTGGCTGTTCGGGCCGTTCGATTCGAGGATTTACGATCCCATCACATATTCAACGTCTTCGGAGGAAGCTATTTTCATAAAATTTACAGACCCAAAGAACGTCGAGCTTTTGGTAGCCAGCTAAGTCTGTCAAGTTAAAATTATGCATTAAAATTATATCCGACCGCGCCCTCGGGTTCAAGGGGAACGTAATGAGTTGTTCATCCTTATCGTCCGCTCCTGCTCCTCTATAAATCTAAAAATCCTGTAGTTTAGTTTGGGGAGCAGAAAACCGCGTCCATAGATTATTCGTACCACAACAATTACGTCGAAATAGGCAGGGTATGATATTTGACTTTTCGTTGGCGAGCCGCTGATCGTTCATTCGATTAATTACAATCTCATTGGCTGTCGCTAATTCGACGTATACGAAACTTAACGAGATTCGATATGACTGATGGATACTTTATAATTAGATGTGCCGATGAGAGGTGTATTTATTGTTGACTATTTCGCGTGTTCGGATTATCAGATGTTAATGGCTTCGGGATCAGAATAGCGCGTTCATATGCATTTTAACGGGTTTGCCGAGGAATTAGAAAATGTATATTACTGCTCATCCGGATTTGATCGATGTGTATGTATTAATGCGTGAATTTTATGAGAGTGCAGAAAGATAAGAGCAATTTGATAATTAACGGCATAACGCTCGCTATATTTCTTATCGAATTGCCAGAATATAAACACAAATTAGCCATTATAAAAGCCACTACTAACATTCGACGTCTTTTTGTCAGTGTAGAAGACGCTTCTTCATCTGACTTTTAAGTCAGAGAAATTAAAGTAAAGAATTTGTCAAGCAACAAAATACTTTCGTAAGATCAGGCAATTGTACGCTAAAGATATTTTTCATGCGTTAAAATCCTTTGTACCTAACATCCTTAAAACTAAAGACATAAAAAATCGAGACTCGCAGTAAGATTAAAATCCGCCGGTTACTTTAACTAACTAAAACATTACAACTGTCCGTCTAGATCGGCGGAATTGCGTCGACCTCGGTAATGATCGATCTGGAACGAAGTGCGCTAACTTCCGTCGATGACGGCGGAACCTTTCATTTCTCTAGTTCAGAGACGATTCTCCGAACTCGTTTAATTTCCAAGTGATGGAAGAGGGCCACGGTCCAAGGCTAGCTTTATCGTTCCATCTCAAACATTCCGGGAACGTCAAAATGAAGTTACGCGACTCGAGATTGCTCACTCGTGCGTACGTGCACGATCATCATTGTTTGACAACGTAAATGTCCGGCCGTGCAACGTTCGCTGTAATTAACTAGAGTTCTTGTTGCCAACCTGACAATTGATGTGTCCGTCGTTAGATATGAAAGCGAGAAAATGCTTGGAAATGAAATTTGTATGCTACCATGTGAAAGATATAGGGAAAATCTGAGAAATAGAAGAATGATAAAAATCATTTTTATTCTATTAATCGTTTATTTACGTCCACTTTGTATGTGTTATCGTTTAAAAGTTTCAATAGCACCGTAATGTGACACAACCGATTATATTCGTTGGATTTGAAAGGAATCTGAAGATGTATATAGAAATTGCAAGAAATGTTGCAGAAATAGTTTAATTGGATTAAATGAAAGGGAAAATGTATTCTGTCGTTGAAAAAAGGGAAAAGAAGAAGAAGAGAAAAATAGGACACAGGAGAAATAAATAGGGATGAAATGGCGCGAAGAAAAGATGATTTTTGTATGTATATCGTCGAGGTAGTTTTATTTTCGTCCGATTACAAGTGGATATACACGCCATTTCTCTAGGGTCTGACTACACTAGTCCATCTACTACTTGCCACAGAGCGGTCACATGTTGCCTTGTACCATTTATTTCACTCTAACGTATAATCGAATGTTAACCATACAACGATGGTTAATATCGCCAATAACACTCTCTAGAAGTTGCGTTGAAAATGCTTACTTTCTGATAAGAGAGCGAACGTTGTAAGTTTTTCAACTTCGATGTTATGTTATGAGGATAAGTTTCTATTGGTTGGCACACCCTGCGATCTTAAATTGGTAATTCATTAAGTTAATTGAGATGAAAGTTTATTTGTTAAACTTGTCTATTTGATATTAATCTTTGTAAAATAGTTTTTCATGTACATAGGTAAGAGCGCAGTTATTCGACTATCTAAACAACATGTGCCGTAACCAGTTCGGATAATCAAGAGTCTATTTGAATATGCATGTAATTAATTAAACAACTATTATGCTGAATTTATAGTAAAACATTAAAATCATTCTCCAACATACAGGGTTTCTTACTACTATACGATTTGTTTGATGAACGAAAAATCCAGATAAAAGACAAAGGTAAATTTACACGAATAAAGCCTAAAGCTCAGATCATTTTGTTTATTGAAAGAATATAAAGCAGAGTAATTGTCTGTTTATGTACCATTAGGTTCAAACGGATGCTTAACATAATGATCGGACATGCTAAAGATCACGACAACGACCGAGTTTACGACAAAAACTTGATTTCTCCACTCATTCTCAAGTTTAAGATTCGAAGAAATTTGAATGTCAATAACAATTCATAGAAACACAATTGTTTTTAATGATACAAAAAATATATTTTTTGCAATTCTCTTCACGTAAGAAACATAACTATTATTATTACTCAACCACTTATTGCTACTTTGTTTGAATCCCCTTAAATATCACTTAAATTAAATTTATATAAAAATTTGAAATTACTTATTCGGAATCCGATCTTGTTACTAATAAGAATTGCCTTCGACTTTCCTTTTTTCAGTTTATAACTCAGTGTTGACTACGAAGATTATTAGCCACAGCACCTAATTTTCTCTGTAATTTCCGTCCATTATATTTAATCATCTCGAAATTCGTTATAGGCAGAGACACGATGGAAATTTATCGACACGCCTGTCCGTTGTAGCCGTAGCCTGTGGGTCTAATGCACGTTAATCGGTGCTATCTGGCAAGCTGCGAATGTTATGGGATATTTCATCCATGTTGAAATTCGATTATCTCTTTCACGTTCCAGCCATTAGCTATTTATTGCCTTTTACATTTGTTGCTTTTTACGTCTCGTCGCAAGAAAAATGAAAAAATCAACCGAGTGTAATTGCACTGTCTTAGGATGCACTATTAATCGAATTACGCTACCTGACATTTCCATACGTAATCACGAGATTGTTGTTAATGCAATGTTCTTGCTTTCAAACGAAGATGATGCTCGTTATGTAAACACGTTGATAATATGACCAATTCATGCGGATTCTTCGTCGTCTAAGGAGGTTAATCAAGAATTAGTCTAATTTCAGATTTCGCTGAATTCAAATTGCTTTGAAAGGTTCGTAATTTTGAATGCAAATGCTTTCTGGCGGAGTCGATGCGACTGATATTTTAGTTTTGGAAATATCGACATATACGAGAAAGCACTCGTATTATACACGTTCGACCTTTTAAATATTCGAATTTTTATGCAATTGGATTTAATAACTTCGGCAGTTATATAGCCTTATGTTTCGATAATTAAATGAACCAATTATCATTGATTATTAATTGCGTAATTTTGATTAAACCATATTATCGTAGTATATTAATTTTATAATATTAATTCTTAACAATTACTAGAATTAATAATTCTTGAATTAGTAAATTTGGAAATTAGATTTTACAATTTTCAGACTTTCGAATCCCCAAACACAAACTTTCAATTCTTTCCTCCCAGAAAATATAAATTTTTCTCTGTTCGCTAAAAATAAATCGTTGCTCCACCGAACCGGCGAAATGAAACTCTTTTCGCTAATATTACTTTCCTCGAAAGTTCTTATCTGACGATCCGTTACATTATTAACCTGAATGCATTCTAAGAATCTGAAAGCATTTTGAATTTTTTTACTCTTCGTGCTAATGGACAGCAACGTTGTTCCACGAATTCCACTGAATCTCTCTGACCGACTAACAACCATTGTCATTAGTTTCGTGGAAAACTTGAATAACAGACTCTTTAAAGAGACTGTTCCGTGGTTTGAGTGGCGTGCGCTAGAGACATTTATACTTCGTCAAGTGCGACGAAGATAATTCAGCTTATGAAACAAAGCTCTTTGCATTCAAGCTATTCAACAATATAGTCCCCCTTATTTCATGTTGGAACAATGACCTGTGTTCGAGACTTTGGTTATCCAGACGTCGTTGTCATAGATTGTTCATCTGTTTAATTACATTTTTCACGACAATGCTATTTACGAGGAATATTATTTACTTACGACAGAAATATATTCGAGTTCATTTGCAGACACCTTTAGACAAATCTTTTTATTAATTTGTTACTTAATAGTTATTTATAAGATTACTTTGAAAGGATATAATTTTCATTTTGTACTACAGCTCTGGTTTTTAACTTTACTTTGTTATTAAATAAGTTTTGAAGTTCGATATTTAATTGATTCACACAGATTTAGTTTTGTATATTTTGTATTTCACCACCATGTACAGCCATTACAACACACCGGATACTCTCTGATAATTAACACGTGGCGGAGGCGAAAACAAAAGTGTGTCGTTAGAAGTCGTACCAACTTTGCATGTAGAAACTAGTGATCATACCAACCTAACATTTTCCTCAACATACTTTATATCGGAAGAGAATTATTTTATAGATACTATATGTTTCCCGATTTAATATTAATCTCTGTCTGTACTAAATCATTACTAAATCATTGCACTAAATCATTTTGTGTCAACCATGTAGGATATTCATTTCAGTTCTAAATGTCAAAATATTCCTATAATTTATACAATTTCATTAGGAAATTGTATTCGACATTGATATGTATAGATTACGTAGAAAGGTGTGAATCGATAGCATATTTCTCGCATGATGGCATCCCTGCGTCCGATTAATGAATTTCATTTTCGTCGGAGAAAAAATTCCCAGAGAGGATTACCACTCGATAGAATTATAACAAATCGGATTATCATGTCACCGACATGACAATCCGACACGGACTTAATATCAACACTCGGATAAAGTATCAATTCGATCGAATTCCATGCCGGCGATAAAACTAATTAAATCGATTTCAAATTTTTCTGTGCCATTGAATTTAATAACCGGCTGTTATATAGCCTTGTGTCTCGATAATTAAATGAAGCAATTATCATTGATTATTAATTGCGTAATTTTGATTAAATCACATTATCGTAGAATATTAATTTTATAATATTAATTTTTAACAATTATTAAAATTAACAATTCTTGAATTAGTAAGTATGCACATAATTCCTGTATGTCCATGAATGATTAATTATACATATTCATAATATTGGTATACATTTCCAGGTCATGAATATAAGCGGATTCTTGATAATAATTAATCAATTTATACATTATATATAACTATATATGATTAGATATTATTTCATAATTTTCTATGTACATTCGCTTCTATCGAATAAGAACACGAAAATATCTCTTACGATAGAAATTAATAAAATGACGTCTTGCTGATATAATGGACATTAGATTTTCATCAGTTACGTATTCGTATCTCTTCGTGAAATGCATTTTCCGCGTACAGGAAGTTTCTACTTCCTTTCTCACGTCCTCTAAATTTCTACAGAACAGTCAGTCAACTGCAATCTACAAACCGTTCAAGAGTCCCAGACTGCAACTACCTCTTCAACAAACCAATCCCAGCAATGCAGAAGTTATAAACCTCCGAATTTAGTTAGAACTTGACATCCATCACGTTTACTAGTATTTAGCTCCCTTACTTTATATATCTATTTAATGGAAAGGCTTTAAAGGATTTGCATACAACGAGAGATTGAGTATAACTCTTGTGGATATCAACGACTGGAGTAAAGTCAAAATTTGCATGGTCATCTATCTGGATTCTACGAGTATTAATTTTAAGGATAATGTTAAAATATATATTAGGTGTACAAATGAATAACGAAATTATAAATAAATGAGAATAGAAGATTCAGCGAAACTCTCGAAGTTTATTTAAAAAGAAATACTGTAAGTTGTTCAAAGTGTATTCGTCGTTACTGTTTAGAACTTTATGTCATCTATTTGGTAAACTATTGCGTCCTTAGACAAAATACAATCGTGCGGGCACTGACAAAGGAGAACGTTCTGTGAAATTGCTGCGGGGCAACGCGAGATCACACATTGCTTCTACGACAAAGGACATCATAACGAGTCTTGTTTCAGACGTCTCGCAGCAGCCAGCTTATTCACTAGACATTACTACTTCGGAGCACCTGTTCCGATCGATGCAACACACTTTACCCTATACTTGCAATTAGTGAATGTGATACAAAAATCACTTGAAGATTAGATCTTGTTTAAATACACAGCATTTTTCCGTGGTGGAATTCAACTCTTGCCTGATAGACGGTTTTAAGTCGTAGGAAACAACAGCAAATACTCTGACTGCATCGCTTGCAGTATTTTTTTTGTATTTGTTTTTAAATAAACTTTGAGTTTCGCTAAAGAATTTGAATTATTCACTTGCACAGTTAATATAATCGTATTCTAATAACATTATTATAATAATTATTATTGATCTAATGTTCACAGTAAAAGTCAAATAACATTACAAAAGTTAAATGAGATCAGTTACAGCAAATAGCTAACGCATCAGACAGGCAAAATACAAATAAACTACATTCTTTAATCTTATTTTCTTAAAACCAAATCTCAATCTATCTTTTTGTATGGTAGATTCAACGAACGCTTCGTCTTTTCATCTTCGCAAAATTAACTTTTAATTTCCGTCTACGCCCATTCTCCGACCGTAATTAAGTAACAATTTCAAGTTCTTTTCTTTAATCGAGCGGAGAAATGCCAAGACAGAATCACATCGAAAGAGTTATTTTTACCGCTATGTTGATTTCCAGTGCCATCAACATTTTCATGACACCAAGTCGCTTGATTCGTCCTATTACAGTTACTTCTGTAATAGTGTTGATAATTTGTTAATAATTTTCCATCAAGTTTTGGTCGTTTTACGTGGAATCTCTGCTCGTTTAGCTCCTTTGAACATTAATTGGTTTTCTGTTTTCTATTTATTTTTCTACCAATTCTGAGAATATAATTACCAATATAAGTAAAAAGCAAAAAAAAAAAAAAATGTTATATGAAATTATTTCATATGAAATAAAAGTAACAAAATAATTGAAACGATTCATCGTTTCAAATTGTTATCTTTTTCTGTTCTTATTTGAAATAAAATTTTTTCTAAAAAGTATGATTTTTGTTGAAACTTTTTCGCAAAATCGTTCACTGTTTTATTTGTTTCGCTGAAAAGAAAATTCTTCGTCTCTTTAGGGAAAGCCAGGAAAATTCTACACATAACAGAACTTTGCATCAAGATGAGATGCTTTCTAGTGTTTTCCAAGAGCGTGCAGTTCGTTTACTGTAGATGACGAACAAAATTCAACTTCTTTTAAAACTGTCATGCCTAAGACGATGGTAATAATCGATTTACATCGGCAAACACTTTAGCAGCATGATGTATCGAATCTGATTAGCAAGTAGAAACATTGTAAATGTGTAAAATTGAAATATGAAAGAATATATTAAAATATATTGAACACCACATTTCTATTAAATTTGTGCGTCCAATTTATCTATTATACAAAAATTTAGAGAGTTAATTATAACATTAGATGTTTGACTAATAAGCATGAATTTTTAATTTTAATTTTCTATTTAGTATTACAGACTATTTTAATTCCTTTCTAATTCATTTCCTTAAGCGACACTCCATTCAATTAACATTACGTTATGCAGTAATTGAAACCTTAGCATGATTACTTCCTTGTGGATGGATCCTGGAAATTGATATCGTTTTCCAAAGTTTATTCTACGTAAAACGATACTAAACTAAAAGCCAAATTCCTGATATTTCAAATATTCCCGATTTATTGTAGTAATCTATATATTCTATATTAAAATCTTGTTAAAAACATTACTAGAATTTTCAAGTAGATAATCCAAAAAATGCCTCTCGAAATGCAATAAAATGGAACGAATGAATTATTTCTGAGAAAAATAGAACAACAGAATAATGTTAAAGACGAATAAAATATTGATTATTTGTATTGCATAATATGAATAAAATTAAATTAACTCCCTACGATATTAGTTAGAATATTAATTATCAGAATAACGTAACTCTGGATAACTGGGAGAACAACCATCTACGTACCATATGTCAACAGTTAACCATCCAATATCCTTTAATTATTCTAAAAATTTAATTATTCTATACAATATTTGATATTCTGATTACTTTCATACTATCTTACTTGTTCTTGTACATTATTGTACTTGTATCTCAGTTAATCTACAATTGAAGATCACACGAGAAAAATATGACAAGTCTAACTTGCTAATAAAATTTATCGCTAATGAAAATTCTCCCCATAAAACGATCAACCGTGTACGGTTCTTGCGTGGTTATCGCGATAGAGAATTGTGTAAATCCGGTCTAGCGAAAGTCAGATATTTCACGATTTTATTCAGAACCATTTAATGTCTCCTTATGAATTCACAACGTTAGAAACGCTGTTCTAAAAGGATCGTGCAATTCATTCCACGGTAAAGTTTGAACAAAGAAAAGCGAATAAACATCGATACGCGAACTGTTTGTTACAATTCCGGACAGGAATTGTTGCGTTATAAAAGCATCGGTGAAAGGGGAATTATTATGTCGAATCATTGTTTCTTGGTAAACTTGTTGCATTCTTTCATCGTACGAGTAATTCTATTTGCACACCAGGTTGAAAGACACGAATTTAATATAGAAAGACTAATGGCATTAAGTGCATTATGATATTATATTTCTGAGAACACTGGAATGATCGAAGAATATTAGAAACGACGAGTTTATCGATTATTTGTATGGAATAAAAACTTATCTAGTATTCTGTACTTGAAAAGAAAGAAAATCATCAATAACAGTATCTATGATCTTTCTATGTAATATCGGTTACGTAACTTCATCGAAATTCTAGCAAGTTTCTTGTTGCGATCTTCGCGATTGCTTCTATAGCAGTATCTATGCGTTCTATCAGCTAATAAATTTTCCCGTACAACCTGGTCGCGTTAATTATCGCGCACCTCGTCGTCTGATATCGGCAACCAATATTTGAGTTTCTCTAACCAAACTGTCGCTAATTTTGTCGTTCATGGCAGAGCTAACTTCGTGGGTAGCTCTCCTGTTAATAGACAGAGTTTGATGGTCATATTGTTCCCTACCACGGATATCCAGAACAGTAATTAACGAGCTGCGTTGCTTCCTTTGTTATTTTCTAGCCATATTATTGTTCCTATATTATTTTGTAGCACGCTTTCGACATGCAATCGTTTGTAGCGAAATAATTTATAAAATTCAGTTTTCGGTCGCAGATTTAAAGAGATACGAAGAGAGAATGAGAGTTTCAATGGACTGTTATACCACTTCTTCTTGAAGTTCCGAGGATTCTACTATGTGGAAATATTTAAATCGGTTAGTTCTGAATCGCGAAATAGTTCTGAATATTTAATGGTGGACTTTGCTGAAAGTAAGCAAGTCCCTTTTTATTCGATAGGTTACCTTTAAGATCAATTTTTATGGATGTTGCGTTACCAACAATTTTTTAAATATGTCACTCTTCCAGTAGATCGATCATAATACGTTAGTCACGTTATTTACGTGGTTTGAAAGATCGGAAAGCGTATACTATTCTAAAATCTCTGGAACAAAGGAAGCCATTGTTAAATAGTTGACTCTATGTGCATTCGTGAGAGATCGCAAAGCGAGCGTAAAGGTAACACAAGTATTTAGGAAAAACGTTGTTCCAACTGCAAAGCGAGAAATTACGTGTTTGTTCAACCTACTCTCGTGTAAGATGTTATTGTTTCATTCAAAAAGCCTTTCCACAATGCCCTTAATACCTATTCATCCTATTATCTTCGTTTTACGAACGTTCAAATATAGGTAGTTACAAAAACATGGTAGTTACGTTAGATATTCGATATATTTTGCGTAAAATTTACGTTACATTTTGAAATAAGATTTGAACGAAAAGATGCTTCAATTACGCCACTCCTTTCGTACATTCCTCAAGTATCAACATTATGTTATCTAATTGCGTGATATCAACCGGGGTCATAAATTTCTTCGAGTCACGTGCATTCGTTTTAATTATCTTCTTCTACGCAGTGGTCGTGTGTCATCGTTGAAAGTATCCAAATACCACGAATATGGTCGTAGCTTCTCTCTTAACGTGGACGTGCGAAATTGTATTTACGATGTACTGTATCATGCGATACTACATGTACACATAATAAATGGGAGGAAAAAACATCTTGTTCTTTAGTTTCGCTACTGTTGTCACATCTGTTACTTTGGCGAGCAAATTTCGCAAAACCACAACGAAGGAAAATAAAGAAGAAGCGTACAAATGCGTAGAACAAAAATGCAAAGAATATTATAATATAACATACGGTATAATATAATACAAAACATACAAAAACAGGACGTTTGTTATGATATAGTATTTGTCTCGTTTCTTTCAATCGTGTTCATAATACGAAATATGAATCTGCATGCATATCCAATTTAATAATTACAAGTTAAATACAGTTGTATTTTATATAAGAATTTTTCCTATTTATACGTTTGCCATTTTACGACTCGGTCATACCAATTCAAGGTTAACTAAGCAATTGTTTCGCATTCTATCGTTTAAATATTCAAATAAGTTTCCATGTAGATAAGGTGCAATACCGAGAAAGCAAATATTATCATATCCTTACAATTATTGAATATTGTTCGAACAATGTCAAACAGTTTAATTTCCCGATCGATACAAATCTGTTTGGGAATCGCTTTATTCAAACAAACGTGATTTCCGAATACACGGCTGTTTCGGGTATATCCAGTCACCATTTCCCGAAATTATTCCTCATTTGCTATGCAACGAAGGCAACAGAACCGTCACAATCCGCTAAAGTAGATAGTATTTGCGTGTGTTGGCCGGTAACACGTACGAAGGCACGTAGCTGCCGTTCCATTTCGATTCAGATCAACGACCAAGAAGGGAGAGAAAGAGAAAGATAGGTGCGAAAAAGCGATAGAACGCTTTCGATACGCCTGACACGATCTGATCCGTAATAAATCGGTCGTGAATGGATGTTCAATGCGAGAATCGATTATTCTACTGGTTACAATTCTTCTTTTTAATCCCATTTATTCCTGGATGTAATACGTCTCCATTAATCAAGGGCAAGATTTAGCCGAAGATATCGTGCGTTTGAGAAATGGATTTAGGATCCTTTTAATTTTATTATGACTCTGAATCGAGCGAACGATTAAAAAATAGGTCAAAATACACGGAGAAACGAATGGAAAATGGAAAATAATATTCATCACCGATTAACTCTATATTGAAGATATGGGATATAAAGTGTCTTCGCTGATTAAGAGCAAAGCTTATCTGAAGATTATGGGATGGGTTACTCTGCGCGAAGAAACGAGTCGAAAATTTATAATTCTTTTATATACGCAGATAAAACTTAATTTTCAGACGAGTTGACGTCGAAGATCGAGATCTAGATGTACATTGGGTCTAAAAAATTCTCGTTAATCAAGGGAACAATTTAGCTGAAAATGCGCTCGAGGAATGGTTTGATGATTTTTCAGCTTTTTGTACGGAGTGAAGAAAGTTCCTTTCAAGTTTTAAGTGCACTCGATCAATCCCACCCTTCCCGATATTGATTTCTTTGAATAAAAAGTTTCGCACAAAAGAATATTATATACTTATCTTCGACTCACCTTTTTACGTAAATTCGCTTCTTTTCAGACACGCCCCGCAAGCGCGGCTTTAGGAATCTGATGTCAGGCAATTTGATTTAGTCTTTGTTTTATGACTAAATTGACCTCATTTTCTCGAAACGTTTTCGATTGTTCTATAAATCGACTATATCCATAGATCAATAAACACGAAACACATCGAAACGCAATTTCGCTATAAATCTATCAATTTCAGACTACGAGTGTCCTTGAATCAAGTACACTCGAATATCTGGATTCGAGGCATGTTCGAAGTATTTTTCGGACGATGATTTGGGCGATGTGGACTTGATCTCAAAAAGCAATTGTCAGTGTCGTATCGGAAACGAATTTCCGACGATGTGGTGTTATTCATGGCCGGTTATTCTCCAGACTTACGTTTCATCGACGCGTAGATTTCGAATGATCGAGTGCCGTTTTCCCTTTCGCGGATTGGAGAAGTTGAAATATGTTGCGAAGCATACACGTACATCGATTTGAAAATTTCATACCGTGAGTTTGATTTCTATTTTAAGAACGTTGATCTAACGCCATAAAAACTATATTTAATAATAAGATAATAATACGAGTAGCAATTTTACTCGAGACTTTCACTTGTCATTTTTTCAAACAATAACTTTTCATTTGCCAACTTCTTATTAGCTGTGACTCTTTAGCGAGAACCAATAGCAGAAACTGGCACTCGCATAAATCCTCGTGCGTATATATATTTCTTCGTAACAATAATCTAAAAAGAATCGAATCAATGCAATTTCGTGGAATTTATTTTCTTTGAAAATCAACACGCGTATGTGGTATGTGAGTGGGCTGCTTTACAAGACCTTTCCTGTACATGTTCGCCATTAACAACTTATCTTCTTGTTTTTACAACTGCCATTTCAATGAAAGGTCAGCGAATTTCTTCCCATTGCAGAGTTCACTTGGGCAACTTTATACTCGACTGTTGGCGTAGAAATCGCCAATCACGATGGTGTTACTTTTTCTCGACGAACAACAGGGAATAGAGGTAAAAAGGAAAGGAGAAGGAGGAAAAGAACGGGCAAACTCGCATGAAAAATACCTCTGTTAGGGGAAAAAAGGGATACCGATATACATATAAATCGCAGAGAATATCGTTCGACGTGCCACGGTGAACACGATCCGTTTTTTCGACGGCGAAACGCGCTTCGCGATTACATCCGCTGGAAGATGACATTGTATCTCACTCAGTTTCGATGTCATTAACCGGAAATTAACGTCGGAGAGAAAGCCGAGCGTCGATTTTTTATTGTACGATATTTATTCCTTGAGCGTTTTGGTGAAAGAATGTCGATCGATGAGAAAAAAAAGAAAACCCTGACTTTACGTTTGTAATAATTTATTCAATGATTATTACAGAACTTTTATATTCGTTACAGATAACCTTTAAACATATTAAAAATAATATTTCATTTTATATTCTGTACAGTAAACAACTTTGTAAAACTCTCTCTCTCTCTCCTTTGTACGTTTCATAATTTCTTTTTTAATTTTCAGTCTAAGTAAGTAAACACCAATGATCGATAAAAAATATCATTAACCTACCAAAAGCTCTTTCCGCGTATCAGCACTTATAATCCATCAAATACAACAAATCTAATAAAAGCTATCTTCCTTACGAACTTTAAACAAGACACTGTAATTACGGAAATCCTATTTAACTAGGAAAGACGATATTTCTCGTTCTCGTAAGACAAGCGCGTCATATTTAAAAAACCGTAGAAAATTCCTGGATGGTGTCGCAATTCGCATCGTATTAAACATTTTATTTTTCGAAAAAGGGTATATACGATATTTGTTTACGAACGTCCTGATCAAATTATACTTGAATTATTCGCATTAATATTTTTCGAAATTTTGTTCCTCTATCAAAAACAAAAATATATATATATTTTTATATATATTTCAAAATTCTTCCAAAATTCACGAAAATTACACTTCTGGACTAAAGAACGAAGTAGAAAATATTGTAATGGGCTAATTAACCAAATCGAGGACCGACTCACGGATTATTCTTGTTAAATAAACAAACGGTACTTTACACACGTTCGGAGCTTTAAAAGCTGTAAAGTACGATCAACGATATACCATAGGTGGTTATTCGAGAAATTTTCTCTGGATTTTTCATGATTTTAGACCAAGGTCGATTTCTATTAACGTGTCAAAGCGTTACGTTTTACAATATTTGAACGATTCGTGAAATTTATTGAAGTAGAGTTAAATGGATCGAAAGCGGGCTCACACGTGACGTGTAATCAATTTACTTGTTGCTTCTCTGTGATTTTCTGCGATTAGAAATCGAGTGGAAGGAGATAGGTCGTTTTATTTCTATGATAAGAGTAAAAAGGATTAAATTCTTCAAGTTGTATCTTTTAATAGAAACTTTGTAATCACGATATCTTCTTTTATTTGCTTTTTAGTATATTTGTTTTTATTTGGAAGAATTTTACAATCAATTCTCATTGAGAATTATAAGTAAATTATTCTGGCGCGTTTCTATGCCGTGTGCTTTATAGTATATCATAAAATATTCTGTAATAAATAATAAAAAATAAAAAATAAATAATAACTTTTACTTTGTTCGTTTCAAAGAAGATGATTTACTGAAATATGATTTCAACAGAAGAAAGATCTTCTACTTTGAAAACAAATTAAACATCATACAATTGACTTTTGATTAAATGTTTAATTTACGCGAATAACATATGTAGCTTGCAAACTACCGAGTTTCAGTTGATTATTTTCGATGTTTGACTATTACTTATTTTTAAGTAAGAGGAAGCAAGAAAACAATTTTTATGCAAAATGTAACGAAGATTGAGATTCCGCCTATATAAATATACTTAGGAATCTATAAAGTACAAAACCTAAATCATAATTAACCAAAGATTAACATATAACGTTACAATTAATTGGTACTTTAATCAAATGAACTTAAGACAGAGATAGCTTTTTTACGAAGAAAAAGATCGAAAAGGCAGAGGTTTTTTTTATTCGTTTCAACAGTTTGATAATAATAATTTTCATTTCAGTGTTTCACTGATTATTGAACCTTTTCATTTCTATCTTTATTTCAAGTACTTGTTTTCTCACTACTATTACCTAGGATTTTCAAGAGGGATTTATAGAACACTTATACACTCAATAATAGTTTGCATTAACAAGTAGCATAAATGAAAACTAAAATTAATGATATTTCCTGCATAACGAATAATCGAATAGTGTGTTGCATTTTAATATGCCTTTCATATTTTTCATAATATGTTATTACAATTTTATCATTCTCCTTCGTCTTTAAAAAAAAAGTCACCACGGTATTGTAATTTGCTGTTTTTCCACTTTTACATTATTTCCTTGCGCATTTGCAAGCAAACGGTCTTCAGCTTGCCAATCGAATATTATTCCCAACGCCATTTCTCTGCGAATCCCATGAAAATTAAAATTCAGCCGCACGAAATGAAAACGTCTCCGATTCAAGCTACCTTATCTCCTTCGGAGAATTGTCAATCCTCATTCGTTATCCTGGCTCTTTCATTTCCCCCGAATCTATTTCTATTATCCTTACTTTATTTCTCTGTCTCTTTCATTCCCATTCGTCGCGTCACCTTCAAGAACCTCGTTCGATTGGCCTCGTTCAACGATCTAGCAAGAATTTCCTTTTTGCGGGCTCCTTTGAGTCACGATTAAAGTTCCGTCGTTCTCCCACGAGACTTTTGTCCCAAAGACTCTGCATCGTTTTACCAAGAGAAAGAATCCGCATTCCCTGAACATTTTGAATTTGCAAAATATAATCGCAAAAGAACTTCTTACATTTTGTAAGAGTAACGAAGTTGCGAGGCGAATGTAGCGGCACTCGACAGTAAACTTTCCAACGGTTTCTGTCCCGTGGCTCGCTACACAAAGACCCTATCCTTTGGGCAAAACTTTTGTTTTTATTTGGAAGAATTTTACAATCAATTCTCATTGAGAATTATAAGTAGATTATTCTGGCGTGGTACTATGTCGTGTATAATAAGTATTTATCGTATGTTTGATTTTAGCTGAATCTGATGTTTAAGTCTAGAGGGTAATGTCTTTTTAGCCTGCGGATCTGATCCGTCGTGTCGAGTAATTGAGTAGCTAGTGGGTTTTGGTGGTTGTTAATTCTTATGTTATATCTACTACTGAATTTGGATATTTCTTCTTTAACTGTAGGTATCTTAAGGTCGTGTTGTATTGTTTCTGCATCTGTCGTACATGGTGATGTGCATCTATTAAGGATCTTAGAGTTTCTGATTGGAATCGTTGAAGAATTTCTATGTTGGAATTACTCGCTTTTCTCCATAATTGGATCTCATAGGTCCAAACAGGTTTTAATATGGCTTTACATCATTATTTTACTCTGCGCGCTTAAGTTGGAACGTCTGCCAATGAGCCAGTAGAATTTTTTAAATTTTAATTTGAGTTGTTTGGATTAATCTACGATGTGTCGTTTCCATGTCATTCTTCTGTCCAGAATCATGCCCAGATATTTAACTGAATCTTTGTTTGGAATTGGAATATTATTTATGGTCACCTGTGGGCAGGATTGTTTTCGCAGCGTGAAGGTTATACGACTGGATTTATTTACATTTATTTTGAAGTGCCATTTGTGGAACCACTTTCCCAGACAGTCGAGAACTCGCTGGAGCGTTGAGGAGGCAATTATCGGGTCTGAGTGGGATGCTAATAAAACTGTATCGTCAGCAAGTGTCGCTGTGGTTATCTCTGTTAAAGTTGGTAAATCGGCAGTGTAGATGGTGAACAGCAGAGGTTCGAGGACACTGTCTTGGGGTATGGCAGCTTCTATTGGAAATGTTGTGGTTATAGCGTCTAAGTATTTAATCATGAACAGCCTATTGGTTAGATATGATTTTAAAATGGAGTAGTAGGTGTGTAGTAGGATTTTCTTTAGTTTGAACAAAAGTTCGGACAAGATGATTACCAGATGTCAAAACATTCTTATAGCACATTTTCAACTAGCCTAAGGACCCGCTATAAACCTTAGGATTTTTCTAGCTAAGGTTTTTCAAACTAATAAATAGCCTTTGTCTTAACATTCCCCAAAAGTTATTACCTACTACGGAAAGATACGGGAAATCTGGTTTTTCTCGCCACGATGCTTCCCGCTAGCAACTTTCTCTCGGGGGCAGTTAGCATCCTTCCTCAACCACCAACCTAGAGACTAACCAATTAACAGCAACGTCCATTTCTCTCACTTTCCTAACGAAGATTTTCCTCGACAAATCCGATGATCTCGTATCCTTAGACAAACCCGATCATAGTTTTCCTCTGCAGCATCATCGTGACGGAAAGTGAGTCGTTAGTCGGCACTCGATAGCTGAGCAATCATCATCCGAATTCGCTCCGCGCACTCCGCTGAATCGCTATCGTAACGCATCGTCTAGGAGTCGAACTTGTAACCGCGAACTCTACGCAAAGTGTACATCGAGAGTATTTGTTAATAAATATATTGTTAACTATACTCTAATTTTCTTCAGCACCTATCACGACCTATCCACCTCACGAGAAATATGTAAACTTCAATTGACGATTCTAGTTGTAACTAAAAGAACTTTGATTCTTCGTTAACTTTTTGCGAAGACATGAACAACGATATTCGTATGGAACTCTTAATATAATATTTATTTGAAATTAAATCGAATATTCCCACACGTATGAATTTTAGAAAAACTCGTAATTATTCTGATAACATTTCGTGCTACGATAGCAGGCGGAATATTAAAACAGAATTATTATTATTGAAATAAAGGTAGAAATGAAAAGGTTCAACAACCAGTGAAACACTAAAATGAAAATTATTATTATCAAACTGTTGAAACGAATAAAAAAAACCTCTGCCTTTTCGATCTTTTTCTTCGGAAAAAAAAGAATGGTAATTTTTCCATTTGCTGCTATCCCGGAAATATTACGTTAAAGGAATATCGTTATGATCATCGTGTTACGTTATCTTATTTGACACTTTTATACGTCTAAAAAATGTACAAAATATTGCAAAGAGATTCAACCATTTTCTACCCTCTGGATCAAAACTTTCCCTTAACAACGAATAATCTTATCTGATCTCGCGAGGCCAACTCGAAATTCGATAAAGAGGGTGAAATCTTTTCCGTGCGGACGCGAGGGAAATGGAAAAATAGGGACAGTCGACGAACCGTGTCGTAACATAACGACAGACATTATGTAACAATGTTGAATAAATTCAAGAAGGTATATAGCGTTTTAATTATTTGTGTCACAGATGCATTTAGCTACACGCTACATGTATTTTAACCCTTACTGTATATTGGGTTGATATACTGGGTTGGCAACTGAGTGATTGCGGATTTTGTCAATACCACCTAATAACCAACCCAATATGTATAAATTGGTGCTATTTGCTATATGTTTTTAAACAAGAGGTAGATATAGTTTTACAAGGTGTAAATTTGAGAGACTAAAATATTTTTTCCCTTTTTCTATTTTGTATAGTGCTTAATTCTCAGCTCTTTCTTCTATTTCTCTCTTTAATTTAAACAGTGTCTAATTTTCTGCAATAATTTTAACTTCGTTTGCATAGAAGATAAGTACACACTAATTTACGGTATTGCGATTTGGTTAACTGATTCAGATTACGTCGGATTCTACTTTATGAAGAATATAGTTTTCTCGTCTTTGTGGAATATTTGTATTTTCTATGTAATTATTCCATATTGTCGATGGTTTTTCATAAAAATTGTAGAAACCAGACAATTCTCCAACGTTCAAATAACAGCTACTATAGCATAATGTCTGTTGTGGGAATAATACTTAAATGTTGATTACCACCAGTTCAAGTTGCGAGCGGTAACAGATCACTTCCTGGATCAAGCTAACGTGCGTCTGCTGTGCGTGAATAAATGTGTAAATGGCGTGTTGCGTGTATTTAGGCAACCGCATGATGAAGATCTACGGGATAATTATTATCAAACCGAGTCACTGGTTAGTACGTCGTTAATTTACTATGATACCAGAGGACACTACAACGGGGCGTTATTACCGCAAATGGCAAATTCGCTTAATTTTCCGGAAACGATAGGTTTCCTTTATAAATTTCGATATTATTAGGTCGCCCGAAAAGCTTCTTTCGTTTTATAAAGAAATTATGAATGCACAACATTTTTCGTTTTACATTATTTTGTCGAATTACGTATGATCCATTTTGTTCTATCAAGATAAAGATTACAACGTTCGACAGATTAGGTTTCATGTTTGTATAAAGATACGTTGTTGTAAAACACGTTTCGGACAACCTAATATATATCGTACGTGACCCAGTAGCGTGGATATTCTATTTCCGATGATCATTCGTTTCATTCGCACGACTGCTCGAGAAAAGTAGCATAGAATGATTTTGTAAAAAAAATTATTCCACGAGAAATTTGAATCTCCGGTCGGACGAACCCGAACAGTGGTGGTTGAACAATTTATCCGATAAGAATCTGTCGACAATTTGTAAAGGTCAAAATCACTGAAAATCAGGCTAAAGTCACACTGAATACTAATTATTTGATACATTCTAGAATCGTTCTGAACTCTACACTAAGCATTTAAAGTTAGGATTTATCCAAATGAAAATTCATCATTTATAGGTGAAATGCGCTATGTGTTTCTCCATGTGGCTACCTGGAGTATTAAGGAAAACGTGGTTTGGTTAGTGATAAAATATGTACGTGATCACGCGTATAAAATGGGTCTCGTGAGGAGATATTTACTCAGCCAGCCCAGCTAGAAACACTTCCTGGACTCTATAAAGCGACTGACACAAAATACGGTAAACAATATAGAGCAGGACCTCGACTGATATTGAACACGTACACCTTTGAACTTTTCGTTTCAGTAAAAAATAGGAAAGATACAAAAGAAAGGCGCGGCTATGAGAGAATTAGGTATTCCATTGTTTTCAACTCTTTCAACAGACAAACAGAGTACTATTGTATTTAAATAAAATCTAATTTGGATAAACACCCACGGTTTAACTACTATTTTTTTCTACTTTTCATTTCTTCAAATTAATGAATACCAAAAATTGTACAAAAAACAGCCAGCATATTTTATTCAGTAATTGAAATATTCTTTGGTTTTTAAATATTTTGATGTTTTTTATTAAAAATTTCAATCAAAGGCACTTTGACTCTATCTGCAATATAGAAAATAACAAAGGGAACACGATACAAATCACAAAAGGTAAAACGTGAACAATGCTTCGTGCTAAAGATAATACTTTGTAATAAGACACGCGAAAAGCTTCAAGTTTTGAAATTTTTCATTGTTGGAACGACCTTTAAACAGTAGTACAGTTTTGAAGGTACCGTTCATATTCGATGACCGGAAAACCTTTGTACGTGAATTAGCGAATCTGTTATAAATCAGGATTTCCATTCATATACAATTCACTATCAATTGTTTGGTCATTGTTGATGCTAACGCTTGAATTAAATGATGTAATTGTTGTCTCGTTTAATGTGATCAATAATCATTTAGCGATTGACCAATGCTGTGGACGTACGTAAGCAGACCAGTAAATAATTGTGGTTGCACATGATCCAGCAGAGTATTGTAACGTGTTTATCTTGCGAAACGAAACTTATGATCTCATCAACTGAACGAGCGTAGTGTATGTTTAAATTATGGTAACTGAAAAAATTCTCATATTGCAGAATTTACTATGAGATACATTCGTTTATGAAAAAATACAAAATTTGGTGTTGTGTTTTAATCAAGAAAACCAATTAGCGCAAAATACGAGCATAAAATATACAGATTATCCAACTATGTGTCTTTGTTAATTACGTGCCTCGTTCTTTGAAATTCAGATCTACCATGGTAAATTATATAAATCAATAATGAATTAATTAATGAACACAATTTGTCATTCGTGCTCGAAATTAGTCAAACTTAAATTCGCTGATTTGTAATAAAAATTGCATAGGTCGTTAGATGTAGCCAACAAAGAAATTATCAAGTCTGTACACAGTTACTTGATTGTTTTAGAAAATTAATATAAATTTGGTAGCAAAGAACAGAACAAATACCGTTTTTTTCTTTGAATTACTAATTCATTATTAATTTGTATACTTTGGTAAGTCGCATATTGTTACTACAAATCAATCAGTGTCCGGACACGTGTGAGCGAAAACTGCTTGTAAAATTATGAGACGCCTTTTTTCTATCTTAAATTCAGATCGTAATGTTTGAACGTAAAATAGAAATTAATGTTAAAAACGTCAAACATTTTGAAACAAGCAAGTTACATGGAAGCAAGGAAAATTAGGAGCAGAAGAGATCCGCGATCTCGAAATGAAACGTTTAACGTCGATTTTCCAGCGTGTAAACTAATTTTCATACGGTCGCCAATGGATCGTTAAATCGACTCGGCCATTAGGAGCTCGATAATTTCGTCTGAAAACATTGCGGTGCAGAAACGTGGGTCTGACCTAATTTTCGAGCCGATTTAACGTGAACTTGGTTGTCGTTCATCGTTGTCCTCCACGGGATATTCGATATTCGTAACGATCTGCTCGAAACTAGAAACAAAACCACAATTTATCGAACGTCACATCTGTGATGTTATCACCCACGCTTTCAAATCGATTTAGCTCTTAATGGCATCAATTTTACAGGGCGGAAAATCCGGTATCAAAGATAATATCATTGAATGAAGTATAATTATAGTGGTTACAGAAAAACGACGAATATTCGATCTTACGTTTCGGCAATAAAAAGCATTTTAACAGGTCGATAGCTGATAACGCCACTTTGGCGTCATGGTTTGGTTTCTCCCACAGATAAGGTACAGTAACAGAAAAATATCAAACGATAGGATTTTCACATTCGGTAACAATTATTAATACAAATCCACGAATAAAATAATATACTAAATTTGAATAAAATCTTTGCTGCAAAACTGACAAATTATTTTATGTTGCATATTTTCTAAGAAATTTCTCTTCGAACTTTTATGAAAGAGACGAAAGTGTGAAGTTTCAGCACCTTGTAGTAAATGATCCGACGAAATGGACAATTCTCAATGACAAATGAAGCGCATCAAGTATCGACGTTAATTTTAGCATCAAATTTTTCATAAGTTTCGCAAGAAACGTCCGTTCAATCTGAAGGATCAAACGAAGCGCGAAGGAAAGGAAATTCACTGTTCGTACTCGCATGATTAATAGCAGAGTGCACAAGTGTCTGAGATTACGGGTTCAGGTCAGGTCAAAGCTCAGGCGAGATTGATAGCGATTTCGCGATTATTATCCTACGTACAAATGTTTAGAATCGTGAGACTAATCGTAGGATCGTTTATCTCACGAATTATTTAGTATGCAATAAATATGTACAAAGTCTTTATTCGTGTAAAAGTTTTGAATAGAATAATTTTCTCCTGAATAGAAATGAATATTGATATATTTCTTAAATATCTAATATAAAATGTTCTTACTACGATTTACTCGATCGAGGTCGCTTAAACACGATTTTTCATTAAATTAAGTCCTAGATTCGTTTAAATCTCAGTAATTCCTGAAACAGGATTCTTCGACGATAATCTTCGATCGATTAATCAAATAAAATTTCCAGGCGTTTATTTATCACGACTTTCGCAGTACTTTGGAACATTTTCAGTATATACGTCGATTCGAGACATAATCGCATAATATTACTATAATATGTGCAAATTATTTCCGACAATCGTTTACCTTGTGCACAGTGATTTCATTAATTTTGAGCAAGCATTGCGCCTTAATTAATTTAGCGACAGTAATTTACCGGTATTTCAGTGGCTCTTTTCAAACAGGAGTGCCTCTGAAATGTCCTTTAATGGTTTCCGAGGGTTCTTCCTAAGCTTCCTTCGCTAATAACGTTAGTACACCCACCAATCTCCCACGATTTGCGCATAAATTCCATTATAACCGTCGCCAACATCGAAAATTGCGATACTTTAGACAGCGATACTCTGACTTTCGTTTCTTTCACTTTGCAATATTTGCTATTTGAATGGGTTCTCCTCTTTCAAACACAAAGAAGAATTATTAATATTCTTTCTTAAATCTATCATTCGATATATCAGATTTTATGACTACTTCGAGAGATCTACGCTTTTGATTTTCACCACAGTTCACTGACTTTTATTTCTATTAATATTCGATAGAGTCCAGGTGGTATTTGCCTAATTTGTTTACGACGTCGATCATAGTAAATACTTTAATGTTACGATGAAGGAGATATCAAATGGCATTTTGAAGAGAAAAATGATCGGAAAGTGTCCTTGGCATCCACGCTCGTCAATCTTTCGCCTTCATATTCCTACGCATTATTTATAATTTAGAACAGGCGAACCTGTATTTTGCGGCACCGATAGGACTACTCGATAGTATTGATTTAATCCAAATATAACTAAACACACGAAACAAAAAGTAAAATCAATTTTAGGTACACAATGAATCAAAAACATACGAAATATATCACGATGAAGTATATCATATTACGAAGAAGATAATTTAAAATACTGATAAATACTACAGATAAGCTGAAGTAATCAAATAAAAATTAAGAAACAAAGCGTCAACAAAGTTTATACTTAGACAGGGTTATTTCTAGATCGCAACCCCTTCGACAAAGTACTTCTTTAATCTCCCGTGCTTTTTAATAAACCTTTATTCCACGCGTTTTAATAAATAACAGAAGCGATAAAACTTTGACGTCGTTTTACGATGACTATCTATGAGCGTTCAATTTCGTTTTTTCCACGGTCAATGTTTTTGATCAGGTTAAACCCCTTTCAGTAGTTCTACCAACAAGTTCGTAGCGAATGAATATTTCCTTCGACGAGAAAGTCTTATCAGGCCGAAAATGAATGACTTGCTGTAAAAAAAAAAGCTACATTACCGTTTGAAAATACAATGTAAAACTGCGGCGAGTATAAAAATGGAAAAGAATGAACTTTGCATTTTTACTCGGATGTTGATTAAAGCTGAAGATAATTTTTTGTCACTCATATCCTCCAATAACGTTCGTAATTATCTCGGTAATCCTCGATTAAATTGGGTACTAAACGAACGCATTTAAAAACATCAATAAAAGAAACATTTGCTACTCATCCGCAGCGAAATGAAACCATTTCCTATCGCGATGAACAACGATAATGCATCCGAAATATTTCCACGATTTTTTACGGAAAAAGTGTGTATTCCGGGGAATTTATTTGAAATTTTAAGCATTCCATAAAAATTCCAAACGGACCGACGTATTTCACGGGTTCGGTGATGCGCGTAAATCTTTCACGACGAACGGTGTACAACTTCGAATTCGCAATCGAGAGAAAAGGACAGCTCACTGAGATTTCTTCTATTCTTCTGAAATGAGAGATCTGAGGGTAATCGTAATTTGTAGCCAGCTTTTTCGTTGCAAGTTAAGCAATGTAAGTCCGTATTTCTTCTCGAATAGTTTTATTATCGTCCTAAAAATAAGCGGGATGAAAGTAACTCGTAAAAATCCTGCGCACATTCCACCAGTGACTTTGTCTTTTATTGTCGTAAGTATCGTGAGTCGAGAATTTGTTGCAGCTCGAAAGCCACCCCGTTTATTGGAACGTATCGCGTGGAGTCGCGTACAACCGTGAATTCACGGAAATTTCGTCGACGAGTGAAATGGGAACTACTTCTGGAAGTTGTGAAAGAGTACAAAGAGCAGAGGAAAGCGATCATTGATTCGACGTATTTTGGTATTTTGGTCGAGGGGAAATCTAGCGAGTTTTTCAAAAGACAGACCAACGCAATTTTATATTGCCGATATCGTCGAGAGGTCGAAATGTGCGACTTTGGAAAATCAACCGCACGCTTTTACTGATATGTATTTTTTACTATTATATTTCTATTTTATTTTACTTTGTTTTATCTTTGCCTTGTTTCGCTTTAATCGCGCAATATACTTTCCCCTTGAACGATAGCGAGCGATCTACTTAAATAACAAATAGCCCAAACTCGTATCCAGTATACACAACTGTTTTCTAAACACCTATTTCACTGTTCACTGACCATTTTAAACTCTCAGCCAAAGCAACTTTTATCTGCCAAACTTTCTACGCGACATGATACTTCTGTTTTGAAAATTTGCTTTTTAGTAGTGGAACACACTGAAGTAATTTTCTAGCGTCAGAACACGGAGATACATGCCGCCATAAAGCGCAAAGAAAGAATTTATGCTTATTAAAAGAGTAAATCAGCACTGCGAAATAAATATTCTCGTAATAATCTCCGCCATGTTCCAGGATATTTGTATAGAAAAGATTTAATTAAAACTCGGCTATGTGAAGCGTGTTATGTATTCTGATTTGTGCAAGATTATCATCTTTCTTAAACATAGAATACATTTTCCACTTTAAAAATTTAGCGAATATTTAACAAATCGATAGGTCAGGTTATTTGCACCAAACTGTGATTTTTAAAAGTTTTAACGAAGCAAACAGTTCCATCACAATTCCATCCACAAATTGAACCATGTTCTTTAATTTAATTTAACTCATCGTAACTCTATGTACTTTGCGTACTAGCAAAATCAATAAAATCGTGATTTACATAACGCTTATTCTGTATACGAGAATGTACTTGCAAACGTAAGTTTCTTGACAAAATATCTTTTCTCTCTATCTTTTTCCTTCTTTTCTTTTCTTCTATTATTATCTACGTAGTATTCACAAATAAATCTACTTTCAACTACTCGCTTTCACGTTTTAAGATCCAACATTTTTGCGTTTTAGAGTTAGCAGATAATTCGGTATATAATACGCGTGATCTCGAGCGCTCCGGAACATCTGAAAGAAAAGACGTCGATTATGGTAACAACGCGAGTCGGTGGAAAGAAAGAAATTGAGTTGCGATATCCTTGAATCTCTATACATTAGCTGGAAACCTTACAGGCCGATGATCGTGATTGGATTTACGTCTAGTCGTGAACATTAAATTGTAAATCGATCGGACACCGTCAGAATGCGGGGAAAATCTTTCAACGAGTTTCACATAGGAAGGATTTACAAATTTGCAATCTGATCTGCTGCATGACCTCACCTCGTACAACTATTAGCTTGTCCGAAAAGTTTCTTTCGTTTTATATAGGAGGAAATAATAGACACACAAGGTTTTTGTTTTATATTATTTTGTCGAATTACGTACGATCCATTTTGTTCTGTTGAGATAAACACCGCGACATTCCACAGACTTGGTTTCACGTTTGTACGAAGGTGCACTGTTGTGAAAAACACGTTTGCGAAAGAAAGACACTTTCTGGACAGGCTAATATAAACTTCTTGATCCTCGATCTCGAATTTTGCATTTAATCAGAGTTTTACCTATATAATATCTTAGAGTCTTACCTACCCGATATCAAAGCAATAGAGTAGATTTTTTGAAAAATGCAGGTCTGATTGGCACGAAACCCGCGTTAATTTCCCGATAAATCAAAGTGAACTTTTCCACAGTTCTCGATAGACAGGAAATTTCTGCATCCGTGTTGACAAAATAACATTTTCTGTTATGTAAGTTTCGAGATTGACACGCTTGTAACGCGGCACAAGTACGTGCAGCTAAAACTTTCCAAATGCTATTCACGATGACCTATGAATCTCACCGAGCCACGAAGTTGTTAACTGTAACACGATCAAAATGTTCCGAATTCACAAAACTTGGAGCATCCTGACGTTTTCCGTCCTATCGAGTCTCCTACGTATCGATCGATTTTATAAATTGCGACTTAAATTCGTTCCTATCAAACATAAAAGAAATCAAATTCTATTTATCGTAGTCTCCAGTTTGAAACATAGACAAAGGCATGTTTGACATAGAAACTGTTAATTACGGAATTATACATAATTGTTGGCGAACGTTGAATATGTCTATACAGTGCTACAATGCATACATAAAGCTGGAATTAGCATTTCATTGAGGCAGCGTGTGAACAGGAACGGAAGTAGGTATTGCGAGAAGGTTTCTGCAACGTGATCGAGTTTCAGAAGCATTTCGCGGTCTTACGAAACACCTGAGGCAGAATTAGTTCGTTGAAAATAAATTCCATGTAAAAAGTGTAACGAGATGTACGAACGACAGGACTACACGTAATTTCTTGAAATTAATTTTCATTTCGGACGTAATCGTTTTAACACTCGTTTCATTGCGTTGCAGTGGGAAGATTAATTTCAACCCACTATCTCGTGCACCCCCGTGTCCCATTGTAATTTCATCGTGCAGTATTTCGTATTTTATCGTCGTATGAAACGACGTACGGATGAAAAACTACCTTCCTCTTTCGAAACCATTTAAACATTTAAAAACAAAGGAGATATTGTACGTAGGAGACCCACTTTGGATGCCAGAGAAATTATTCACGTACTATACAATTACTTTTTGCGTACTGCCATTTAACTAATTCTACACTCGTCTCACCGTGTATCGTTAGTCCATAACCAATTTCCTAAAAATTTCTGTCTCTGTTCAAGCGACTTCAAAGATATTCCATTCGAATTAATTAAATCTCCACACACGGCGGAATACAGAGAAGCGCAACCTTTAATAACAAAATTCTACGTAAATATTTAGTAATTTTTAGAGATACGATTTATGAAATAGAATTATTGCATCGCGATATGAATCTGTGGTATTCGATGGTATTCGGTATTCATTCGCGCGGCTGGTTCGAAACCGCTCGCGTACAATAAGAAAACCGATGAAAAGCACGCTCCATTCCGTGCCATTTGGATCGTTCAATAGCACACTTTTTGACGAATCGCTGGTCAAATTGAACATTCATGAGGATACAGAAGGAATTTCAGACGCGACGTTTCGTAACCAAGATTCCCTTTTAGCGCTCTGCCGTCGAATACATATGTAATGCTGTCGTAAAACTCGAACAATCTGGCGACCATTATATTACCGCTCTTCTTGTACACGTGTATCTACGTAACATGCACGGCAATACACGTACGACATACTCGTACGAGAGGAGTACACGTACACAACGCGTAACCAAGTCTTCTATTCCGTGAAATAGCGACGTACACGTGAGTCTGTTACATTTATGGATATCGTATGCTCGCGTCATAAATCAGAGGAAATAACCAGCTATAAGATCCATTGTCTCGTTGCATGGCATTGCATGAAGCGTTTGGTAATGATCGAACGATTCGTCGATTTCCTGTTGCGCTCAACTGATTCTTTTTCACGTGCTCGTGATCCGACGTTGTTCTTCCAACACTTATCCACGCTTCTTTAAATCGATAGAAATATTGAATTCTTTTTTATTTGTTACGTATCGATAAACCAAATAAGGGAGGAAAAATTCAGTGACAAATAAATATTTTTCCTTTTGCATTTTATACGCGTTTTACGTATTTCTATATCCTTCGATTACTCGTAAACGCATCAAAATTTATGGTCTAATAATTAAACAGGAATAAAAAATGTTTGTTCGATGCCATCGAGATACTGTTGGAGAAAACAGTTTCGTGTTTTCCGTCGTTTCAATAACTTGCTAAGTGACTGGATTTCGTTTTTAATTAGAAAGGGAGGCGCGATCGTGCACGACGCCAAGTTAATTATGGAAGTAGCCGGTCGTACAGCCGGTCCCGCCATTTAAGATCAAATTACATTAGCGTTGTGTAATGTCAGCGGAGAGTAAATTGTGGTCATCGGGTATTCCTCATTCTGTTAGCATTGTAGGTCATCGCAAATATCGCGGTCATCGTCTTTTTAAATGAATATTCATGGCGAGGATTTGAAAACCATTAACGTCGCCGACACGCGTTTTTTCCTGCGCGAATTAGTTCGTAATTCCCGATAATACCAATCGATTCCATCGTTTCGCCAACTAGCAAACTTGAAAAAACGATTCCATTGTTTCCCATCGATTCTTGTCGTTCGTAATCGGAAGAACGATTGTTACGAATCTGTTTCGATTGGTTCATTTATCAAGATGATTGCGTTAAAGCACAGTCGATGAAGAAAGAACGAAAGAGATAAAATATCAAATTTTAGATCGAATGCCTATAATGCTGTTGCAAGTTTGTTATCGCTGCTGAACGCCTGGCAATTGTTTATTGAATTCTTATCTTTTATTCGCTTCGAATAAACCTAGATTAAATTAAACGTCAAGAATAACTTTTGTTAAGACACAAGCTATGCTATGCAGTTTGGAAAGAAACATAAGCCACATTTTTGGAGAAACAAATGTAAACGAACCGTGAAACATCCTCTACGCTTTCCTATAACAATTTTCCTCTGTGAAATTCTAACGAATTCTGGACCCGTTTTAACCTTCTCCTAGTCCGCCTTTTTTGTTCCACACAGCACACACGCGCTCAAGTATTCTCTTTGCATATTCTTCGACATATACAATATACAGATTCTTTATGAAAAAAAATAATATCATTTATCGTCTACAATTGACAGAAAATTCATCTGCGATGCATAAATATTCTCCACAAAATGGGATTTACATTCGAATAAAAGGTCGAAAAGTTTCAATTTATATCTAAAGAATATCACTCGGTTAAGAGACCTGCTCGCTGAATAAAATAAATGAACGCACGTGCAAGTTATATGTATTTGCAAGCGCATTTGTTCGTTGTTAATTAGAATATCTGATATTCTACCGTTTGTTATTAAAGATCGTATCGTTACATTGTCCTGTTCGGTTAGGCATTTACATGTTAACACTTTAATTATCTATTAACAATTCCTACAGATGTCCACGAAAATACTCACAGCCTAATAACAATACCTAGAGGTATTCATCGCCGATTGGTTACTCATATCGCATCTAGCCGCGTGTATTTTTAAATAACAAACAATTCCAAAATGCTCGACGCTGGTTGCTTGAATGGTTTCGATGTATCGTACTCTCTACGAATATTACACGATTCGATAAACAAAGGTACCTTTGTGAGCTACCTTTCCAGTATCACCCCGTATAATGCATGTCATCCGCCAACATCGTGCTCGTGTTGGATCAACACGACCGAAAGTTTGATCTCTGTTGAGATATGTGTAATTTTATGTGCTACACAGATTAGCCGCGTAGTAGTGACACACACATATGAGTATGAGTGTGTGGGAGTATGTTTTTTTTTATTATTTAATTTGCACGTTACAATTTATCCAGCTGGACATTTGGTAAATAGTGGGAGTATGCGCGTGCACAGCATCTCGTACAACATTTTTCTTTTTTTATCTGGTAGAATTTTTACAATCAATTCTCATTGAGAATTATAAGTAAATTATTATGGCGTGGTACTGTAACTTGGATAATAAGCGTTCATAACATGTTTGATTCTGGTTGAATCTAATGCTTAAATCTAAAGGATAATGTCTTTTTAGTCTGCGGATCTGATCCGTCGTGTCAAGTAATTGGGGTAAAATAACCAATGGGGTAAAGAAGATGATGAGACAAAGAGAGTGCTGAGACGCATGCAAATATGTATCGACGAATATCTTGTAAATCACATATTAAATAAATCTGAAACTATTTTCATATTAATTCTGAGCGTAATCTAAATGTTCCTATACATTTATTTCTGCGATTAAGATCCACAATTCTCAACAATCTCTACTAAAAGATGAGCGTAACGTAAAAAAAGCAAAAGCTTTTTCCAGAAAAGATAAAGAAAATAAAGCGTTAACGTTTCAATCATAGTTCGTCAATACCGTGTGTCGCTCAATGGTGAAAACACGCGCAGTTACAGTTCCAAATCGAACGTGGCCCGATATAACTTGCGTTTCATAGGACGTTGATATATCGTACTATTGCTCGATACGCTCGAGCGTATAGAAATCGAGATTTAATATTCCTCCGAAGGTTTCCGTACAAGGCAGTCTTATGGATCTGGCGTTACAGACGAGGAAAGAGTGGATCATTAAAGCAGAAGCTACTC
Source organism: Bombus vancouverensis nearcticus (assembly GCF_051014615.1). Classification (NCBI taxonomy): domain Eukaryota; kingdom Metazoa; phylum Arthropoda; class Insecta; order Hymenoptera; family Apidae; genus Bombus; species Bombus vancouverensis. The sequence goes on along the minus strand of NC_134913.1, from coordinate 7,182,606 downwards.
ACGTCGGAAACGTGGCAAGCGTTTACGATCCGGCGTTGGTATCGATTGTAGTCAGCGAGAAAAAGGGGGAAAAACGATCTTTAGGGCTTTGCTAGACCGTTATTGCTATTTTCCATGTTGCGACGTTCCTTTCCTCGTTATTTCGAGGCGCGACCGCACGCAAAGGGATTTCTTTCGACGAACATTTTAAATTACGCGAAACGTTTAGGAAAATGCGCTCGTCTGCCGCTTTCTTCTACTCGGCCTTGGCAGAAAGTGGGTAAAAGTTTTGAAATTGGTTTGCATACTTTCGAATTTAATTGTAATCTGCAAATTCATTTTACGCGTGTAGACGCAAACTGAATCGATCAAATTCACTTGCTCTAGATTTTTCAACTTTAATTGTAAATAGAAGACAGCAAGGTGAGTTACGTAAAAGTGTCGCAAGCTGTTTTCTCTCAAGTCATCGCGAATGCATACTTGCTTCTTTCTCGTTAAGTTCTAGAGGTTCTTAGAGAACAAGAGGTTTCTCGCTCGCTTGTTTTTCTTTTCAGCGAAATGAGACGTTCGGTTTATGTTCGATTTAAGAAGAAACAAAAGAAATAAATCGATATCTGCGCTAATTCTGAGAAAACAGCTTGTAACATCTTACGTGCCTCATCTTGTACGTGATTCAAAATGGTTAACTTTTAGAAAACGAAATGATTAATTTTTATCAAGTTGGTTAGTTTCGGTTTCGTGTAAGTCATATCAGATATCGCGTCGTTGCTTTGAAACTGACACAGCATAAAAATGATTGGCTTTTCGTGGAAAGCAAAGAAGTGTCTCCCGAATTACGTAATAAGACATTATCTTGTTAGAAAAATTTATCGACAGAAGAAAGTCTTCGTCATTTTTTATCGAATAAACCAAGAGAACTGCCTTCGTATACAAAATGTTTCCTCAACATCGTTCAAGAGGCGAGAGAAAGATAGAGGATTTTATGGAAATCAGGGGATAAAGGCTGCATTTCGTGTAACAAGCTAATTTAGAATTCAGAAATTGGATATCGCCGTCGAAGCCTTTTGAATTGGCCATTGAAGATTTATTTAGTATTCCAAACTTTATATTCGGATTGCGAAGTGAATAGAAAACAGCGTGAATTGGTAGGCGAAGATTAACGATGAAAGCTACACGATGCAGCGGAAAATTAAGAACTGAAAACCAGCGATAACAGCTATCGACCATGAACGGAGAAATTATTAACTGGACAAATCAATAAATGGATGAAAAGCAGTGATTGGAAATGAAAGATAAAATGGCGAGATTTAAAAGAAAGATTTCAGAGGAAATAAAATGGAAAGATTTTGAAGAAATGTAAATAATTTGACTTTGTGAAATACCGTTTATAGATATACGATCTTTGATATTTTTCATATTCGATACGAATAACACAATCGCGAATTTGTATGTTTGTCTTATGCTCGAATAAACTAACACAAAGGTGGATGTACGTATTCCTTTCACTTCAATTATTCTCCGAGTTACGTGATAGTTGTGTTGCCGCATGCACACAGAATGACTTTTATTATGGTTACTCGCCACATCGATCAAAAACGAACAATCCTATGCTTTTTCCTGGCTTCTGCCAACTTTCTTTTATATCAAACACAAGAATCCAAACTGTTTGATCAAAAGAAATTACTACTTTTTATTTTACTATATATTTTCTATCTTCCTTACTCGTATCTATTACAAAAAAAAAAGAATATTTCCCGCCTAAAAACTTGTCGTTTATCTTGAAAATTTCAATTTTAAATCTCGATCATATCGACAAATGCGTCTTTCTATACTCTGTACATTTTTAATCGATTTCGTTCCTTTTTCACTGTATATGTGACGAACGGTATTTATTTACCGACCATATGTTGATATTGATCAAAACATTTCGAGAACTTCACGTCGTGTGTTTTTCAATTTCACAGCAGAAAAAATCACGCGATTTCGAATAAAATAAACCGAGTAAGAAAACGACTCGCTGACGATCTTCTACGACGGATGGAAAGCTCTCGTATTGTTCTTTATTAGGAAAAAAGGAAAGAGACGGAAAGGGAGAAAAGTAGAAACGAACGAATGTAGCGGTTGCTTAACGATTTAATTAAAAACGATAGAATAGGCGTTTCAAGCTTGTCTCTCGCCAACGTTGATGGCCGTTTTAAAACTCGAGTTTTATGGAAAATAAGACCCATGAAATGTTAATTTGCTCTTAACGTTCACGCTAACAACAATTTTAACTATGCAACTATACACTTGATGCGAATAGCGCTATTGATGGTAATGCACTTTATATTCTACGTGAGAAAGCATTATACGCGACACAAGATGGGATTGCTCTTTCCTAGATGAAATTACGTTTTTAGGAAACGAAATAGATCGAGAAACAATAGTTACGAGGTGATGTTTCATAAAAGACAAATATTACTCAAATATGGAAAACGACTTAAATTATAATTGCGCTCTTCCCACTACGAAATCCTTGTAGATATCCTGCAATTGATGAATATTTGGGGATGGAAAATCGATAAAAAGGTTTTAAGCTTTTCCCCTTTAATCCGATAACCTGAATCCTTTCTACCCGATCTTTTCTTACTTGAACCTTTTAAATTTCAAAGAATCAAATCGATGTGGTTTCGAACGAACAGATCGACGTCTAACCCTACTTAACAAATAATCCGAAATAGAATCTTTCCGGCGATCAAATTATTTCTTTTGTTTGAAATATCGTTATCTTTGGAAAATAATGAAATTTGTAAGTTAATATTTTCAGTGAGATTAATAGCTTCGATGTGGAGGGAATGAAGCATATAAGTGTGGGTATACACGGATATTAATTACGTGGATAGATAGCTATGTATTTGATAAAATGAACGTTAATTAATTTTACTTGAACTTCCCCGCACTTGGAATCGTATTATCGTATAAACCACATTTTTAATTCCGCGTCTAGCCGCGTGACCATTAAACTAATTGAAATAGCTTTTCTTTAAATATGCGCGCCTAACGTATCAGAACGGTAGCTGCTGTCCGGTGGTTTTGTTAAATTGAATTTTCAGGCGAAATTTATGTCGCACGTATGAAGCAAAAATAGAAGCTTAGATAAATTTGAGAGATAAATTTTGAAAGATACGTGATTTATAACCGTATCCGTTTGAACAAGACCTGAAAGATCAATTTTCAGCCAGAACATAGAACATAGAAATTATCTCAATACCGGAAAAAGAAAAATTCTATTACTTAATCGAATAAATTACACAAAAAAATCAAAAACCGCACAAGTATATCCGATATCCGAATACTCTGATAAGCGATCGCAGAATTTCGTTTTCTACGACCAACCGGAGAAAGAAAATAACCATTTTGGGATACTGTCGATCGCAATACCAAATAGTATTTGTTACTCACGGCTGCTGTCGTAGCGTATTCCATTCAGTTCCTCGAAGCACGGTAGCGTGGCCAGTGTACCGGGAGGTGTTCTCGGCCAACACAATAAAGAATCCCAGCTGATTTCGCATCCTTGATCCTCCTGCTGCGTCCCAAGAGACAACAGCTGCAGCTCTTCCTGTTTGCGCTCGAAGCACTTGATCGCCTCGGGATTCACCGATTCGTTCAGCTTGCTGATATAATACAAAGTGTTCAGCACGTAATTGCCGGTGTCGAAGACGCTCTCGTTATTCTCTTGCCACTCCATGCCGGCCACAAACTAAACACTGTTCGTCTTATTCGTCTCCCCGATCAAGTTGCTTCCTTTCGCGAGGCTCGACTTTGCTCGAGCTGAAGCAAAAAGTGAAAACAACACGGATTCCCTCTTATCTTTATAGCGGCCCAGCGCCCTTGACGAATTGTTTATAGAAATTATTCCTCTGTTTATAAGTGAACCATGCTCCTCTTAGAAGAAGATATCGCGATGTCGTTGGTTCGTTGTCATTACGCGTTACGCATCGTTGATTTTTGAAAATTTTTCAAGGAGCGCAACGTGATTTTGCGTTTCACAAGAACATAACGAGGACCATATACGTCGTTTAGGTTTCGAGCAGCAGTCGTGGACAAGGTCGTGGAATGTGTGGCACGCGGCGAAAACGTCGATTACGAGCGGACCATGCCCTTCACGTAGTTCTATAAAGACGCGCGGTTAATCTCTAGGGGCTCTATTTTTCACCAACCGACCGACACGCAATTATTTCCCCAAACCTGGTGTTCTTCGCGAGAAACGAGACCGAAGATAGTATTCCTGGCCAACCGCGAGATTCGCCGACTAATGCTCGCTGATCCCCCTAAATCCTTTGCCATTAAAGGAGGGTCGGTTAATCCTAGAGGAGTCCTTTTCCTCCCTTTACTCGAAGAGCACAGGGCAAGCGTAACAACGAGAGGGCCCCAAAGAGTCTTTAATCTTTCTACGCACGCTCACGCGAATTTCTCCTCGTATCCTCTCCTCGTCCTCGTTAATACCTGATATAAGATATTATCGAGAAGCTTCTTTATATAATTTGTCTGTCCATTTACATTTCTAAATATGATCATACAAAGCTTCTTGAATTTTTTGTAATATAAATTAAGGGTTTCTGGGACTCGTTTAATTTTCTCTCTGTCTCCTTTTGACTTAATACGCACGCTTCTTCTTCTTTTTCTCTTATCTATTTACGGTATTGAAAATGATCTAGAAATATTACGATCAAGCAAACGTTTTTGTTACCTCGCAGTCATTGAATTCCACGGGTTAATTCTCAAGGACCTTTTTTTCTTCCTCTCGTCCAATATCAGAGAGCGAGAGCGTAGCGACAAAAAGATCCCGAGGAACGTCTCATCCTCGCACACACGCTTTTTCCTTAGGATTTCTATTTCGTATCCTCCCGATCCCCGTTAATACGTTGTACAAGACCTTATCAGAAAACTTCTCTCTATATTTATCTATATATCGAAATGTTACGATCGAATAGAGTTTCCAGAAATCCCCGCAAGCCCGTTAAATTCTACGCTCCAGGCACGGGATACCGCGACATAGGATCGCTCTTTGATGTCCTCTGATCCGACGAGGTGATTTCACCGGAGCTTCCCAGCTTTGGAATATCTCGATTGCACGGAATCTGACCGGAAGGTGAGAGCCTTCGTTTTGTAATTTCTAAGAACACGACGAAATCAGATCGACTTATGACGAGCTTGGAAATGCTTCCTTTTCTAGAGCAAGGAATTTTCTTTTGGTTCGTTGCTCCCCATTTCTCTAGCCCTCCATTTACTAAACGATCTTTGATCTTAAAATCCTCGACGATCTAGCTTTCACGCTTTAAATATGATAACGTACAATGGTACGAGTAGTACGGTTTATAAAACAGTCTGCTGCAACTGGTCGATCCGTTTGAAAGCGGCACTCGACAGCCATTAGGCGAACCGCTTGAAACGCAAAGCCAATTACCGAACTACTGGCGGCAAGGCGTCCGTCAGATCCAGCACTAACAGTTGGAGACGAAGTTCGCCTATTGTCCGCGCGTTAACATCGCGAGCATCGCGCTGAAAACCAGTAACAAAGGCCGGCTTCGATCAGTTCCACGTTTCGATAGTGTACTAATTTCGCGAGAGACTATCGGCAAACTCTCGAGGGAGATGTTTCGAGAACCCACTCGGTTAACGCACGTATTCGTGCCTGATTTCAACTACTCCGGAGAATGGTATTCGTCGATACCAGGGGTTATTACCGACTCCTTCGGAGATAGAAGGAAGTTCACAGCTCCTTATAATTGATAGTCGGTAGTTTCGTAAATGAGTTTCAAAACTTGGTCCATTCACTTTGTAATTTAGCTATTTGTTAACCTGGTCTGCAAGTTAGGCTCCCGTTTCCTAATCCTTTCGTAGACGCGACTCTTTCCAACTGGCTATCTTTTCCACGATACCATCGTAAAATCCTCTCTGAAAGAACGTTCCTCGTGTGACTCGGTGTCTCTACAACGTACAAATTACACCACCTCGAAGATTCTTTTATTTTCTTGGAAATCTTAACAAAGTTTCGCCTGAAATCTTGCCAGATTTCTTACGATTCTTCGTTTCACGGATCTTTGGCTACCCCAACGCGACAGTAGTCCAACTTTTTACATTTATCGTTCCTTGTGGAATACCATCGACTTCCTTTTCCAATACGCTATTGCTATCTCTTCCATCAGCTTCCGATCTTCTGTGTTCGCGTTTTACAAATGCTCACACGTATTATTCGTGTACCAATTTAACCATGTTCGACTTTTTCATTGACTTTTTCATTACCGCGACTCTGGTTTGGGTTCTGAGGTAAATAATACCTTCGATAGTTATTCATATTAAATCATCGCTTTAAAGGACGAACCTCTCTTCGAGATGAACTACATCCTTAGTATTTATATTTATTCATAATTCCATAAACATCTTGCGATTTATTTCTAGTTAGCACTTATCTCCTTCGAACTCGTATTTGTTCATGCTTTCATAAAAACATCATTTCATTGTTCCCATTTAATATTTCCTTTCTTCGAGCGATGAATTCCCTTGAAATAAACGATACTTTCAGTTCATGTTCGTTTGTATTATCATTCAGCAACTTTCCACAATAAGCACCTTTTAATAGCTCCTAATTACCACTGTGTATCTTCAAACGATCAATTTGTTTCGGATAAATAATATTCTTGTAATTCATATTCCTCTACGATAAACAACATCTTCGAAGTTCATATTTATCCATAATTTTAGCGACGTCCGATCTTTCGATTCCTCTTAAATATCCTTCCGCTTTTGCGACGAATAGTTTCCTTAAAGCAAATAATATTATTAACATCTCTATTTACATTCATATTTTGATCCAGCAACGTCTATCCCTCCAACTATTCTTAAGTACCATTTCCTTCTTCCAAACGATACATATTTTTAATTATCTCTAAATAACACTTTACTTCGAACGACCGACTTCCTTAAGATATAAATGATATCTTTGAAATTCCCATCTATTTATCCTTCGACCTAGCAGCGTCCTTTCCAATTTCTCCTAATTACCACTTGGTTTCTCAAACGAGACGAATTTCTTTCAAATAAATGCTATCGATGAAAAGAAATGAGCTTGAAAACTGGTGAAATATTGTTTGAAAGTTAATTCCGTGGCAGTTTAGTATTCCGCCGGCGAGCAGTGACATGCGACTGTTTAGGGCACGTGCTCGAAGCAGTGTAAGAGGCTGCTACTCCGTAGAAGCGGCGCGGAAGTGTCGAGGAAGCTGCGTCGCGACGCTCACTGCGACGCCCGATCGAGAGGTTCTGGCGTGTCCGCGGAGTCTGTCAACGGCCGTAGGAGACGCTACACGGCGGCGATATGGATTTTCGCGTGTACCTGGAGCCGACGAGGGCAACTGCCTGCTCCACGATACGTGCACAACGAGGAGGAGCATGCGCCACCATTATCCTCTCTCTTCTCCTCTGCCTCCACGTTTTGCTCGTCCTTATTTATCCTCTGCTCGCGTTCAACTCACTTTACCCCCATAAGCTTCGTTCGTACTGCCGTTTCACCTGCTTCTTCGCCTTTACAATTTTTTTACTCCGATCCTTCCTTTCCTTCTTCTTTTTCTTTTTCTCGTCTTCTTTTTTAGCCACCGTTTATCCTTGTATGGGTGATCTGTTGTCGTTTCCTTTTCTTCTCTCCGAATTTGTTCCGATTACTTTACTTTAGACTTTACTTTAAAGCTTCTTTTCTGCTTGATTATTTTCTTTGGCTTTAATGCTTTCATGTTTCACGTAGATGGTGACGCGAGATTGATCGTGTTCTATCATGAGTCTGTCTGTATTTTTCAGAAAGTCGATGTAAAATTTTAAGAGATGCTTGATTATACTACGTTGGTGCAACTAAATGTGCAGGTGCGCGAAGTACTTGCTATCTGCCACGGATGAACATCGCTGGTGCAGATATATTTCTTGTTTCAGTTTAACAGCGGAACATTCGACCTCGGTTATGGCAAGAAGCAAAGAATCAACGGTAGAGAAACATTCTTCGATGATAATTTTGAAAACATGAGAAAAATATCAACTTTTTGATCAAATTGCCGCGGGTGTCCAAATATTATACTTATATAGTTGTCCTCCTTCTTCAGGAACAATATTCGTGGCGACGTTCTTCTAGAGAACTTGAGACTACGTCCGTCTTCTTCCTAATACTTTTCTTCCTTTCTCACACGTTGACGACTCGAATTGAGATTTCGCTGACACCTGGAATTAAGACGACCGACCTGTATCAGAAACGTCATCGATTACCGAACACGTGGCACGGGTCAACCTTCACCCAGAGAAAATTCGTTCGACCGATATTCGTTACCGAGTATCGGTGGAAAAAATTCGAACTAACGCGTCTGATTACGATAGGAATTACCCTTTACCGACTTTCAAGATCGTTTCCTCATTTTATCATTGAAAAGAATTAAGTATACTCTTTGCGAATCTTAAATTAAGAAGACTAAATGAAATAAAAATTACTGGTCATTTTCTCTTCAATTCTTACATTGAGAATCTCATTCTCGTTCAAAGCTGCGGCAAAATGTACTCTACAGTCAAAGAACTGACATTTAAACGAGAATTTTTCAAGCGAGAATAATATCGCGGTTGTGCTTCGTATTCTTATTTTCAATAAAGCACCTTCGTCCTAATCAATGCGAAGAAAATGCAACGCTTGGCATGATAGAAAAATTTACGGAGCAATTCGAGCATCGATTTTTTTTCCAGGGAGCGAAAAAGTCGCGAGTACTCTTTTATCGCGTCAGTCTCGTTTTCTTTTTTCTCTTTCGAAATATCCTGACACGGTAATCTGTCGCTATGGTCCAGCAAAAAGTCACTCGGTTGGTGCCTTGGAGGGTGCGTCGATAGGAAACGATAAGCAACACGAGGATTACGACAAATGTATAAGATCCGCTGTGAGAAAGAAAGCGATTGCGAATAACTTTCCCATTAGATTTCTTTTCTTATATTCGAGCTTGTGAAAGAACGCGATTGGGTTGCTACGCCTTTTTGAATCTGCTGGTGATTCGCAGATTTTTACCGAACCAGATTTTTCAAATATGAAACAATAAATAAAAAAAGAAAGCAATTGAGCTGTTATCTGTTTGAATTCAACGTGGGTTTGTTTCTATTAGGTTCAATCTCTCAAGTGGATCGTTTCTCTTAATTAAAAATTTCCTTAGAGATAGAATAACAATCGTAGACTAATGGCCAAGGAATAATTTATTTAGATCGAACTAACTCTACTTTTCTAATTAAATCTTTAAAGTAAATATAAATATTCTAGCATTGTTATTTTTTTTTTTTTACCTAGAAACCCGCGAAAGAAAATTTTATACGTTTCCGTTACTTATCATGTTTGTATAATGATTCATCGTAATGAAAATTTTCGATTAAATAAGTCATAAGACCGTAAAATGACAAATAAAAACTAAGTTTCATAAAATATGTATCTCTTTATATTCAAGTCAATCCTCGTTAAAAATGTTAGACACACAAATTAGCGGTACAACAACTTTGGATAAGAAATATTAATGGATAAATAAGATTTCAAGAAGTTTTGCCTTTAAAAGTTTCTACGTATTCCACTAAATTGTTAAACGTTCTAAAATTGTTTCAATGATAAAATCGTTATTTATTTCGAAACGGTAAAAATGTTTCGCAAATTATTATATATAAATTTGTAGGAATTCAATTGAAAAACAAGTTGTAGGTGTTTAGGAAATATCGGTACGTCACATATTTTAATAAAATTGAATGAGACGCATTCGGATAAATACACTTTAAATTAGAAACCACCGATCATGCATCAATGTGTACCAATATTGCCGATTAAGCTTGCAATTGATATTTACAATTGATAAACATTATTTTGATCAAGTAAAACTATACTTGTATCAATTATTTCTAACGCGCTGTTTTTTACGCATTTTCTTCGTATATTAAATAAAACACCTTTTACAGATGAATTAAATAATTCGTGTGCGTATAAATGTATACATATACAAAACCAAAAAATACACCGTTATATACATTTTTGTCATGCTGTTTATTTTTAAAAAATTATTAGAAAATTATTGCGATATGTTATAAAAGGTAGGCTGACAAAAATAGCGAGTAGAATGTTGTTAACGTAACGCTGGTTTTTAATGTGCAAACTTTTTTGCCATATTATCAGTGGCCAGGAAGATCGTTACGATGAACGAGCGAGCGGATACGCATGTAGATACTTCGTGTCGTCTATCGACGTGGAATTTTTATATTTTTTTTTTTTTTTTTTTTTGATGGAGAAATCATATTTCTCGCTATTTTTATCAGCATTTCCAGATATTCATGGCATGTATGCATGCTTTTGCCTACAACGCACATATATTTATTATTATTTTTATTTCGAACTTTATCCTTTTGTCGCGTTAATTATTATATCGTCAGCAAACATGGTCATGCTGGATTTAATAAATTCCACATTTATTTTTCTCCCATGCAATATTCATTGTCAATGCAAATATCGAGATCCGATGGAAAAAGAGAACGGAGAGCTCGAGGAGAATTCATTAATTTACGAAGGGTCGACGATATTAAATCGTTAAAAGGAACAACGAAAGCATCGATGAAAGTGTACCAGTTGGCAATTTCCACGGTAACCAAAATATTTGCAGATGTTTCCTTTGTCAATTATCTTTGTATAAGGATCGAAATTATTTAGAAGATTTAACAGTCAGCTAAATAGTAAAGTATTTCGAATTATTACGTTATTCCAATAATTACTATAACAACTCTCAATGTTTTATTTTACGAGTATTTTTATCGTTAGAAACTAAAAGAAAATTTATTTCGATAAATGAATGAAAATTTCGATAAATTAAATTGAATGGGAAGCTAGGAGAACCGATACAACTGATACAATTAGGCAAATGTTACTTCTTTCGTGGCGTAGTAAAACGACAAAAGAACGACCCGAGTTATTTATTTCTTTAGTATTTAAATTATCTTCTATCGAAATTGTTAACGTATTTTATTATTGTTATAGGCCCATTGAAAAAAAAATACGTTGATACTGATACAAATGAAAAATACAAGCTGCCTCTATGCATAGCTTAAAAATTTCGGTTTAACATTTTATTAAATTTTCTCTAACAAATAAAACAGCTTTCATATGTAAAAATTTTTCGCGTTTTTACTTAAAATAATAGAATAGCAAGGTGTGCATATGTGCATATATGTTTTTTCATTTGGAAAAAAGCTAAAAAGAGGGAAATATCTGGCAATAGAATATGAATAGTACCATGTACGTTGGAAATCCCACACCTCTTTAAATTCTATACTAAAGAAAACTTGTCTTTAGTCATAAAAATTTGCAAGAAAGTATCTCGTAACACATTACATAGCTACTTCTGGTCGTTTATTCTACTCTTTCTATCCTTGACATAAGATCGTAGAATGGAAAGAACAAGACAGCCGATGTTAATGACATATTTAGAGTGGTTTCGTGCCGAACAATGAAAGTTTGAGATAAAACGTATAAAGATCGATGATAACATTGAAGAAAGCAAGTCTTGGTTGCTGTTTGCACAAAAGCCTTTCTTAAGGCCAACTCCAAACAAGATCCACGTGAAAATCCTGTGAAAAAGTATAGGCACGTGATACGCCAGCGACGTGTGCGAAAGCAAAATGCATATAAACGCGAAATGGATGGTGTACAATAATTCTAAGAATAAATCAGTGCGTATCGAGTATAATCGATTAGAAAATAAACTAATATACAAGTTTATCACGAATGTTTAGAATATTCGAAACGAAAGCTTAGAATGGTTATATCACAAATGGTCGATTTGTAATAGCTAGCTTTCTGAATTTAATTTCTACATTGTTTTAATAGGATCATAGCCCTTAACAAAGGTAAGTTTACCAGGCACATTTATAAAGCTTGGTCAAATAATTGGACGTCCCGATTCTTAAGGAAATGCCTCCTAGTTAGTTTCCAGCTTAAATTTGTGAAAATATTTATGGTTACGGAAAATTTAAACGAAGGAACATTCAAAGGACGAAACTTCGAAAATTTTTGCTTTTCCACTAGAAGAAACGATTCAAAGTAATTTTCAATCCAATAAAACGGTGTTTATACCGTATCCGAAAACCAGGGAAATTCCTTTTAATTTTATTAAATTTACTGTTGCTTTTCTTCTGCCTCGACTCGTCGCGTTATTCGAACGTGCAATTGAAACAGCATCGGATTGATCATGTGCCGAGAGGACTAAACGAAGAGCATCTTGTTTACCTGTTACTATCAAGAAAATTGTTGCTTCAACCAGATAACAGCGTATTTTCAGCACGTTCGATCCTCCGCCTATTCCTTTAACGAGTTTTAATCGCGCCAAAGTGGATGGAATAATTATCTAAAAGGACCAAGAAGGTAAACACGGAGGAAGTAACGTTTTCTTTACTCAAGACAAAATACGTTTGAACGTTCTCTTCGCTACTTTCCAAAGAAGCGAGAAAATTAAGGAAACGATACTGAAACCAAGTCCAGGCATACGTTTTGTCCTGTAAATACACAATTTTCATGCAACTTGCAAAAGCTTAGTCAAACTAGCGAAAACTATCCTCTTAATCATCGACATACACCGACTAATTAAATTCTGGTTAAATATTATACTATTCGATAGACACGCCCGTAACAAACCTACTTTCCAGGGTGAACAGCCCTAACTTCAGCGTAATTAGATTCGTTGATCCACCTCATCTCTCAACTTTCCATTTTGTCTTTTCGCTTCTCCCTCTTCTCTTCTATCTTCCGTTGCACTCGTTAACAAACCGTTTTACATTAATCTTTCTATGCATGTTCGATGCACCAACTACTCATTGCGTCGATCATCTGCCTTTTATTCTATAATATCAGTGTCGTTCATTCTTAACGATGAAACTCCAGATCTTTTTCTTCGGAACAGAAACGATTTTAACACTTTGACTGCTACGCCAAAATCGCATGTTTCGCTCAGGACGTCACGGGAGTATTTTTATTATTCAAAGCATATAATGGCAAAATAATAATAAGTTGATGATGTAAGACAACATTCTTCCCCGATGGACCGTTTATCTTATTGGTGGTCACGGATGACCACCGTGGCGCCTTGCTAACAGTTGATAGCGACATATTATAACAAGGCTTCGTTTATTTCAACAAACCATTCGCATTCGTTGTTTCGTCGCAAGCAAAACGTCCAGAATATATCGTTGAAACGTGTAGAAGATATTAGTAAACGGTATTTGCTCATTCTATATACAGGGTAGTTGGTAACTGGTGGAACAAGCGGAAAGGGGTGATTCTACGCGAAAAAAGAAGTCGAAAATATAGAATAAAAATTTTTCGTTTGAGGCTTTGTTTTCAAGAAAATCGACTTTGAATTTTCGCTCGGTACGCGTGCGGTACGTTATAACGGATCTCACTGTAGATCGTTGTCTCGATGGAAAAATTAAAAAAAAAATTTTTATTCTATATTTTCGACTTCTTTTTTCGCGTAGAATCACCCCCTTCCGCTTGTACCACCAGTTACCAACCACCCTGTATAATAGTAAGGTATGTTCACACTTCTAACTTCGATTATATGATTATAAACGTAGCGGCACAGGAATCAAGGGACGACGCGAGTCGAGAGCGACTCATGCTATTGTTTTACCTCAGGACATTGACTCAGCCTTGACGCAGAAATGTAATGATAAACAAACTCCGGGCAAAACAATGTCGCCGCTACATGCAACCATCGAATGAAGACGAATTTGAATTTTCCGACTCTCCCCCGACCAGTATAAACAAACGGACGCGATCGCGAGCGACAGAGTATCGAACAGTATCTCCGAGTATCTCACGAGTATTTATCGAGTTACGCGACGAGCATTTACGAGTATTTATTCCGCTATCTTATTTCGCGATTTGTACTTTATACTAACGACTCACGCATTCGGATGTACGTTAATTTATTTATTTAATCGAAATATATTTGACGGGTTGTGACAGCAATTTCTCGCTCTCGTTATTTCGCATTATCTATCCTCGACCAATCCTCCACATAAAGCAGCATTTACGATTATTTTCTAAGGTGTGTTTATAATAATATTCGTAGATTACCCCTCAAGGATATGGATACAAACACAGTGTACCGTTAGATGCAAGATTTGTTCTCATTTTTTTTTTTTTATTGATGTTCTAATAAAAATGTTTAATTGTTCAATGGGGCACCTTTTATTTCAAAGTATCTTCCATTTATCGGTTATATTCAAAATGCCCTGACTGTCAATTTTCATTCAATTTTTACAATTGTAAGAAGTTGAAGCGTTCCGGTCACCAATGACCAATGACCAATGATGTCGTATATGACCAACGTGGCAGTCAAAGTGTTAATGTGTTTGCAGCGGGACCATTACAATGGGTGATTAGCAACTCGGTTGAAATTCTCAGTTTAGTCTCATCATTTTTAAAGGACACAGTGTGTATCATTTATTATATTACCTTGACTAAGGTTTGCTTAATTCAGATACTTGGTGCTAATTTACCGAGATTTCCAGCGTATTAATTAATTATCGTTCTGGTGGTATTAGAGTTTTTAGAATAACGCGCAGCGAGCTTTCCAAACGAAAATAAAGCTTCTGAGTGCACATACTTTCTCCGAATGGCCGAGTGAGTTTACGTTCCGCAAAAGGAACGCGCGTCGGTCCAAGGTAATGCGCTTGCGAAACGTAACAGCCTACGCGTACATACTTGAAATAACTATTTAACATAGCTGCACGCACCAAACTTGAAATTAAATTCATATAAAGTTACTTATTCGTGTTAGAATTTTTATTCAATTACGAGAATAACTGGTAGCTATTATAAATTATGGGTACGTATTAAAATTTGTTTTATCGTTGCAACTGATTCTTAATCGAGAAATGAATTTTAATTTACCAATTTAATCTTCAGCTTTTCGCTAAACTTTAATTTTGATTCTATCGCTTATCCTTGTAATTCTGCCGAGTGCTTTTGAATTTAGGACAAAGATACTTCGTAAGTTACTTTCTACCGACAGATTTATGGATCTGTAATAAATATCGGACAC
This sequence comes from Bombus vancouverensis nearcticus, assembly GCF_051014615.1. Lineage (NCBI taxonomy): Eukaryota > Metazoa > Arthropoda > Insecta > Hymenoptera > Apidae > Bombus > Bombus vancouverensis. The sequence goes on along the minus strand of NC_134913.1, from coordinate 7,167,508 downwards.
GTACTACCTCAGAAAGAAATGTAGAAACTACGGAGAAGACAAAAGCTAAATGTGTATATACTTTTGAGAAATACGTTTCTACGTAGAAAATAGTTCACAGAATGTAGCGTTCTTAGAATAATTAAACAGCAAATTTTGTATGCTCTTGTAATAATAAATTCACTGCTTTATTTTACGCTCGAACAGACACGTGCATGAACATTATTTGCGTGCATCTATAGTACAAGGTCGGGAATAAATCTGACAAACATTACAACAAAAGTGTTTGAATAAATTTGAATTCATTTCTATCAAGAAACATAATCAAAAAAGATTTCTCAAAGCTATTTTCTTCTTCAAGGCTGTAAGTGCGACGATTCTATTATGCGTCAGACAAAGTTAAACACAATTCACTGTCACGTACATAACATGAAGCGCCATTGGATAGATACTTAGATATGATAAGGTGCAAAAATAAAATATAAAATATCGGCCGCTCAACCCAAATAGCCGAATGTATATAAAAGTGTACCAGGTAAATGAAAGTATCAAAATCTTCAAACGAAGGCTTGGTATTTCGATGTACGCGAATAAAGGAAGGGCGTGAAATTACATTCGTGATTGCAAATGATCTTGTTAGTTGGCTGATCACGCCGAATACCTTCGTACCGTGCTGCTATCGTTGTTACACAAGTTACGCGACCTGATATTAACATTTCGGTGTGTACGTTGTTGTTTAAACCTCATTTACTGCGATTAGCATTACTTTACATGCTCGTGCAGTTTTGCATATAGTAATAATCGATCGTAAATATTCATGCGAAGAAATAGAATGTTTTCTCTCCCTCCCTTTCGTCGCATTTCTTGCGATTATCACGTGTATTCTTTGTATTTTTTAACCTTTGCTGATCGTTAATAATGCCGTTCAATTATGCACGAAAGCTCAATTAACATAAAATTTAGTGCAAAAGGAAACTTTCTCAAGGAAAATTCCCGCTTTTAAATTCATCGCGTCGCTGTATTCTAAACGCGTAGAATATTTAAACGCTCGATAACTCACGCGTAACTTTTACTTGCGCCGTTAACGATTATACGTTTCGTATTGCTGCCCTTTAAAACGTTTCCACCCTATCCGAAACAATTCGTTAAAATCCAATACATCTTACCTGGTATTCGTATTTTATGCCGCTTTTACAAATAAAAAAACGAACACACGAACGCGCATGTCACGACTTTACTGTTTCACGGATGCTGCGGTTTCGTTCTTCTGCCAAGAAAAGGACATTATCCTCGTAAAATATCGCAACATAGCCAAAACTATAATGTAACTAAAATAGTTATATTAATTATATGTCGGAGATGAAAGGAAAACCGGAGCCTTCCCTTTGCAATTTAGGGAAAAGTCCTCTAATGTTTTAGCTTAGATTTTATCATAGCTGTAATTAAGCAATTCTTGTCGTTCGATCTGATTGTAATTGTTCGAGATTTGTGATAGCGAAATTGGGTTCGAGGTGACAACTAGTCGCTGAACGTAGCCACGGTCACGGGATAAACGTTTTGCCTGACGAAGGTGTGGATCGGTTGTATAGTTCTCCCTAGAAATCACATAGAATTGTACTTTGGAGATGTCGATATAACGGGACACACGTTGTATTAGGAATCAAATTCCAGACAGAAACTGCCTAGCAACGGCCATTGGAACTCTCGATGCTTCCAGTGAGCATATAACAAACAAATGCAGTCGTACAGCGAGAAAGATTTTCATCAGATCATCATTCGTGTGACCGCCTTGGAAAGTGATACATTGAGCAGTTTACCGAGTGTCTCAGCAATCGTATTTTTGTGTCTAAAATTATTCTACGCATAGTAAAGAGTTATCCCGTTGACCGTGGATTCGTTCGAACCCAAGTACATTGTTAATAGCGTTTATTAAACTCATTATTCGTTAAAACTTATTATTTGTAAAACCTATTATTCGTTAATCTCATTATTCGTTAAACTTATTATTCTTTAATCTAACCATTAATTAAACTTATTGTTTGTTAATCTTATTATTCATTAAACTCAATATTCATAATATTTTGTAAAATCATGTATAAACGCGTAAATATAATCTCTGTTTTGTAAAACGATGGCTAATTCAAACGAAGAATCGTTACGCGCCTTAAATTCTAATGTTAACCCGGCATATATAACCGTGTAACTATAATGTTAGCTACATATAAATGTAATATAACTATATTTGACCTCTACAAAGTCTTCATCAGTTACGTCTTTCCATTATCTTCTACTTCTAACTACTTTAAATTTGTCCATTTTTAGTCATACAGCATCTTCAAATATAAAAATAGTAAACAATAATGCTAAGTAAAGATAACGTAAAAATGAAAGCGCCAGAGCTATTCCAGATATTTGATAGTGCGGATAGTATCTGATAAGCACAATGGAAGTGTTCTAAATCAATGTCAAACAACACAAATACTAATCTACGATTTGCCAGTCCCGTGTAGGTCTCCGAACGAAATGAGAGTAATTAAGATAATCGATGTAATTTAGTATGTGAATTACGGTATTCTACTAGATTGTGATTTCGACAAACTCGAAAGATCGATCTACGCTTTATTGCCCCATTGCTTTATTACGCATTGGATTGTTGTACCGATATAAAAGGGCCCCGTTACAAGCTTAACTGTTAATTAAAGCTGATTGTATTGTTAATATAGTCCATAAAGAACATAGTATAAAACGTAGACATAATTCCTTGGGTGAAATCACGGAATAAAAATGGTAAAAACGTATCGAATAGATGTTGGTGTCGTTCAGCTTTGCTCTCGAGTTTCAACTCTTTTTGTGCTTTGCCTGCTTCCTTTTTATACCTATGCAAGAAGCGCCATTAGTATGTTCTAATGTTTCTGATTAAAAAGTAGATGGAAACCACTTATCGTACTCGTTTCATAAGTGTTTAAAAATGGCAAGATTTTATGTATCGTAGAAGCATTGATTTAGAAACGTTTCACGTAAGACAGAAATATTAATCCTAACGTTTAGCATTTATAAGTGTTCGAACGATGTAAGACGAATGTATCTTGTTACTAATTTATTATCTTTTCCGAAAGAAACAGTTGTTTAAGTTTCACTGGAATTTTCCTCTGTAATTTTTCTATTATCTCGAGAAACATGTAAACCGTTTTCTTTATTTTTGAACTGAAATTGCATTAAGAAACACAATCCTTTAAACCTTACTTCTATAATCTCTAAACTTTATACTATTTAAACTTTATCTCGACATAATTCTCTTTTCCATCTACCCTTTTCTATGAAACTCACGAAGCTTAAAGAATGGAAGGATGATCGAAACTCAGTTTTATTTAATATTAATCTTCGTAAATTTCCAACGAAGTATTACTTCTTCTTGCACGCTCTTTTCTAAATATGCACAGGTGCCATTTTTATAGTGCCATTTCTTACTAAAAAGAATAATTACCATTGTAGATTCTCTATAAAAACCGATCAGCAAATATACGATCTACCTAAATAACACGTAAATTTAACGTTACATAACCACGATACAAGCATCGAAAATATATCAATTATGCAAACGATGGAATTACATACCAACAATGAAAATCAATGCCATCGATCTCATGACTTCTGTATTTGGATATCGGCTTTATGGCAAACAAAAATCAACAGCAAACAGTAAATACTATAGGAAACAAGGCAACTGGGATTTTCGAGCAATTTTAAACGATAAATTCCGCTATCTCTGAAGGAAAACTTCTTTCGAAATTGTCTTACATCCAACAAACGGATCATTTTCTTTAACGAGATCGGGGAACTCGAGATTTCTATCCTCCCTAGCAGAGCTCACTGGCCTTATTGTTTCAACGATATCCCGACGTTCTTCGACAACGCGAAACGACCTGGTAAGAAACCGTAAATCGAACGATCGACTTGAAATTTACGACCAGCCATGGATCCGTTTTTATTATAAACCGATATAGATAAGAACCATCGTGTGGACTGGTGTGATCAACTGTAAAGCCTCGTTCAGATTATTCCAGTCACTTGAATCTAAACAATTTCACTTCAACTTTGTACTCGTACGAGTCCACACGTGCGAATCCAAGCTTGACTCGATGCCAACGCGACTCGTTCTTAAATAAGTTGGTCAATTTGAACGAATCTGTTCCTTTTTGGGCGTCGATCTCCTGGATAGAGAGACGTGACTGTTGAAAGGTAACAGTTTTCTTTAAAAGTTTCCTTCGGAAGAAAAATTACCCAATCGATAGCTACCGAGGTCCATTGCAAAAAAGTTTGTAACTTCATTACCACTATGAACCGTTTGAACAGAGAAACATCGAAGAAGGGAGAAACTTTGGAGAGAAACTTCAAGCGGGGTTGAAGCCAGAAGCGTAATTATGTTGATACGGCTGGAACGCTATTGATATTTGTGAAAATTAAAGGTAATGACATTAAATTGGCTGGAGTTGGGATTTTTTTTTTCAAAGTTCATTCATTCTTCTTTCAATCTAGAGAATAAGAGAACCTTTGAAAAATTTATTTTCTTTTAAGAGACTACACCTGTTTTACCTTTTCTTTCTGCCTTTGTAGAATGCCGTTCCTTGTATCCTTCAAAATACCAGAACAAAGATGCAAATAGATGTAAATAATTTTTCAAGACATCTCCTTCTATTGTAATCTATGAAAAACGAAATAATTTGTGCTGTTTAAGTTGAACTTTAATTAATATCACGAAGTTATTTCCTTACGCATTATAGAATATATAAAGCAGAATGATCCACGATATACGCATCAAATGTTAATTGACTTCTCGGAATTATGTCCTTCTAACGTAGCGTACATACATATATAGGATGAAGTAATTTGTGGTGTTAAAGTTAAACTCCGATTAATAATGTTAGGTGTTTATAACGTAGCTATAACCGTATAAATTCAATTTCGAATGGCACGTATCAAGAATCAGATAGAGACGGTTTGGTTACATTTGAACCTGTGTAAGATAAATCAGATCTAGATTAGGTATAACTGAACCGAGTCGGGTTTGAACTACATAGAATTATATTGGACTATGTTTCCGGAGTACATCTAAATTAGTTCTCAGTTACATCTGGATAACGAGCGATCCAAGTAGAAGTTCAACAAGAAGGAAATTACTTCCCAAGAATGTGGAACTGCTTCGACGAAACTACTTCCAATGGATGTCATTGACATTGCGTGAAGAAAACATTTCATTTGTAACATCTTTCACGCAGATTACGAATCAACTAATTATCCGACTTCCTACGAAATCATAAAATTATAAGATAGAAGTCTATTAACATGTAACTAAATTATCGTGTGCAAGAGAGCGTAGATTTTCAAAAAGAAATATATTGTCAGCCCTTGCTGTCCTAATATTTACGGTGTATAGACGTACGTAAGACAATAAACCAACCGTAGTAACGCTACAATCACCACTACCATTAAATCCATTAACAATTAAAAAGGGAAGCTGCTCCGTCTATTCCACAAACCCAGAATCCACTAACCAAACGCGTATCCTTTTCTAATCCAGGAAAGATCATTCTCCTCGCCATTAAACGGCCCATTCTGTGGCACGAAAGTCCAAGTTCCAGTAGTATAACCCGCGTTATGGCGCGACAGGCCACAGTCTCCGTTATGGCTGCAACGTGAAAAGGAAGGAATGGAAAAAAAGAAAGGTAAAAAGGGAAGAATGGAGGAAAGAGTATGGCGGTTGGCCACGAGTCGTTAAAGTTTCGCAAGATAAACGACGAGTGGCAGCAAGCTAGAGGACGAGTGATATTACGCGCGAAAAGGCGCTCGAGCTTGCACGACCTAGAAATGGTTTACCGTCTACGTCAATGCCGAGCAACGGAGAATAAGGTTTAAACGGGATAGTAGGCAGCCACTTTAAGGCTGGCGATAAAAAAACAGATCGACCGACCGACCCGTCTTCCTGCCTCGAGAGCGGTGGCGAGTGTTATTTTAGAATTAAGGGCAACTGCCGACGCGGCAATCGTACACAAGGCCGATACACAATCGGAAAAACAACGTTTGTCGATGATGAGTCTGGTTCCGAGAGGAAATTATTGTTCCAGGTGTGCGCCGTTCCAAATAACAGCGATGACCGACATTTGGTATCCAGGAATAGTTTAATAGGTTTCCGGAGACGCGAGCCGTTCATGATTCATAATTGTTCGTTATAGATACGACGTTTCGTTGGATCGCTGTCTTGGGGAGAACGCAAGAGAGAAATATGATAAATACACTTTCATTGATTTTCTGGCTTTGATGTTGGTATATGATTAAACAACTTTAATATGACACAATTGAAAACAATCTGTTCGGTCCAAAGATACGTGTCTTAAAAGTAACTGATAGGTTGATGTTTCGTGGAAGCTAAATAATATAGGTATAATTATTATTACTACATAACGCGAGGAATGATATTGTTATTCGAATGATGAAAGTATAATATAAATGTTCTTGTTTGTACGAGAGAACAAACGATGGCGCTAGGAATTACAAGAAGACATTTTCCACATGAATTCGTCGTCACTGAAGGAAACAGTCAGCAAAATTGAATTAACGATCGTCGACGGTAAGCACGGAAGACAATTTACAGGGGACTTTTTGCTCGAAGACTTTCGATTTATGGGGTACGAGTTTCACCTCGTTCTCAGAAGGTAATGAGCTGGAATCTTAAAGACGTAACGATAGAACGTTCAAATGAGTGCAAAAGTTTAATCGGGGCACGATCAATTTTATAGAACTTTACAAGTCGAGCATAAATCGTTCAGATTCGTTTACATTCGATTCGTGTTCGTTTACATTTAAATTGGCCACTGTTTATACAGTTACATGATATAGTTCAACTATGTAGAATACGATATTACTTGTAATCTAAGCAAAAAGCTTAATCGTTAAACAAAAGTTCATTAATGGGTGAAATTTTTGTTATGAAATATTTGTCCCCCTTAGGAAATATTTGTGTAAAAAATATTCAGTCTGAATTACGTGGGAGATCAAAATTACGAACACGTGATAATAACATCTAGAATAAGCTTAAAAGCACATATACATTGCGTGTCATCATTCCTTACGCAAATATTCAAGGTTTTAACCTTCAACTTGTTGACGTGTTCTAAAGGTCATTTTTGTTACACGAAACCTTAAACTAATTTTGGAAGGTACAAAGTCATTAAAAATAATCTATTCGAATCACATCATGTTTCGGAAAAAAATGTAATAAAGTTAAACATAATCGTTAAAACATCCGAAGACAATCATTACTATAGAACATAACCATCGTTGAATTAACTGTCATTACCTTTTATACGTGCGATTCAATCGCATTATGCACACATATTACGAACCAAATTGCCAAAAAAAATTAATTTCAAAAAAGATAATAAAACGAAATGGACATCATACCTTTGAAACGAAGTATACGTAAATCTGGTGATTTTCTTCTGAAAACAACAAATGGATGTTCTTTGATAACGTTCTTCGAAAGATCTATCTCCGCGACGATCAACATTAACGATATTAAGCAATTTCGCGACACTTTCTGCGAAATCGTCTCGACCCTTTCTGTGCCGGTAAGCAATTTCCACTGAAACTACTAGCCGCCGGCAAAATTTGAAAATTGCCGATCTTGATTGACCGACTATTCCAGTCGCTTATGAAACGTAATCTGCCAATCAGCTTCTCCCGCGTCCTCCTCTGTACACTATACACTAATGCACGTTATCCACAAGTAATACCGGACTGCGCTACATTTCCAGAAACTACTACGACCTTTAATCTTTATTTAGAGCTTTTACCGTCTTGGAGGATTCGATGCATAAATTCCACACAGTTCGTCCGTGAATTTGTTCAAGAAACACTCAATTCCCTCGAACGATACACGTGCCGCGAAATAATCCTATTTTGATTGGTATACTTTCAAAATATTCGATGCGTCGATAGTGGCGCCCTAATAAAATTTTTACATTTTGTTCTATAGTGATTGAACTATGCAACAGATTCTAAAATGCCGCGCAATCTTTTATGCGTTGCCAAATTCTTTTCACAAAATTATTTTAATCCTTTATATTCACAGTTGCTTGAAAATTAAGAAAGAAATTTTCTTCCTTCTGAAAATTTGAAACTTGCAGATATTACGATGGTAATGATGCTCCATACACTAGTTATGCATACTTTACATTGTCAAAAGGAGGTTCCAACGAATGGCTTATCTTTGACAAATATTAACATTGTCAACAGTCTCTACTTTGTTTTCGCGATAAAGTCGTTCTAAAAAATCGTAATGCAATTGCTTTTCAAAGAGCCTTAATTGTATTGCATTATTCAAAATGAAATTATGGTTAGAAAAGTCGTAGTTAGTTTAAGGCAATATCTGGAAAACGATTTCTTTTGAGATCATAGCCTGAAGTAATTCTTTAATAACTAAATGAGCTTATAAATAAAATTCATGTACAAAGTATTACAAAACGCATATTTTATATTTTTTTAAATAGTTATTACAACGAAAAAGATTGAAGTATTACATGTAATATACATAAAAATATATGATTAAATAGAGAGGGAATTATAAAAGTATTATTTATGATCTTACATACCAAAGTAACTGTTTAATAAGATATATCTTATTTTATTTCAGTTTTTAAAGATAAAAAAATAAATACTATTATCATTTCTAAATATAATTTCACACATATTTTACTTTGAAACTAAGTAAATTATATTAATCAAATAATTTATTTAGAGATGTCTTATCGCAATATATTTTATTATATCTCTCGCTACAAGAATTATTTAAATTGAACAATTTTATTAGACATATTTCGAGTGCATGTAAGGCACGTAAATTGTGAGATTATAAACATTTAGTAAGAATAGAGTTACTAATTTTTTCAAATACAAAGATGTTTAATAACAAAATGTCAATTTTGTTACAGGACGCGACCGATAAATATTTATTTTACATACCACGCAAGAATATTGTATTTTCTGTGTTAGATGAAAGTTACTATAAAAATATAATATGCAAAATTACTATAATACATATATATGTTAAATAGCTTTTAATCTATTTAAATATAATCTTCGCCAAGCTTAATATTTTTGTACATTATCAACATAACTGCCTCTCTGAGTATAAGTACAAACTAATGAAATTCATAAAAATTTTTTCTGGTATATAGGTTCTGTATTCAAAACATTTTATCATTGCATCAGTTGGGTCATAATATAATAATTGCTCATTCTGGATCAAATGAACACTTCTCCCTACTTAATAAATATTCGTTGCTGCGATGGTTACACTTGAATGTCAAATTATATAATTTACTTGTAGTCAATAAATCTGAAAATATTTAAAACATTCACCATCACGGTTTTTGCGTATCATCTTGTATCTCATTTTCAACTTCATCATTACATATGTACATTGAATCTGAAGTATTTGCACCTAGAACAAAATATGTTTGTGAAAATATGTATTAACAATAAGTAATCCCTTTTTCCTTCAAAGTTGACAATATCATATTATTAACATCATCTTAATATATTTCCAAGTTCATTTTTATTCCTAAGCTAATTTACAATAACATGTGTAACATTATAGAGTATAATAATTTTAGAACAAAAATAGTTGCTTTAATCTATTCTAGTTTTATAAAAACTACAGATAATACTTCGTGATTGTTACTTATTTATTATTGCAAAACAAACAAAGTAATCCATTAAATATACTATTGCTAGAGAAAATATAAGGCCAACTATAAATTCAATTGAACATCAAATATCAGAATGTTTCAAACACAGATACATCTTGAAATAGAACTTAAAGCCAAATATAAAACCGAGATATTTTCAATGTTATTTCTAGATACTTATTTTAATATTTATTTATATATTTTTATGTTAAAATCTGAAACATATTTGATATAAAATTCAATGAAAATTTGCCTTCTCCTTCTTCAAATAATAATAAATTTCAATTAGTATGGAATGTAACGTAAAATTTTGATATAATTAAACTTGAAATGATAGGTAATAATCTAATGATTGTAATTACACAAACAACAATAAGTGTTAGTATGTTAGATACCAGGTGGTACTGCCAGCAGCACCTTACATGCAACCGTTTATCATGCAAAAGTAACAAGACACATTTATACATATCTGATTATGCAATATACTATAAAATAACTTTTCTTAGCAGGCAAGCTTCATCAGTTTTTACGTAATGCACAGATTATAATGTTAAATTCATACATTTCCCAATAATTGTTAAAGCATGAATATATCATAAAGCATAAATATAACATAAATAAAAGACCAATGATAGAATTAAAATAAAAATAGATAGTTGAGAGTGGAGTCCTTGTCGAAATAAAATTAAGCAAAATAATTGAAAAATGTAAGAGAATTATGACTTACAAAAATTAATATAAATGAGAAGATAAGTTCGATAATCAATTTCAATGTTCAACATCGATCAAATTTTTCTATGTTATTAATGATCTAAATCAAAATACAAATGGCCATTGAAAATGTAAGATATAATTAATTTAAATTAGATTACTACAAGATTGATTTGTAATATCTCAAAAAAAAAAAATAATTAATTTTAATAATTACAGTATTCTTTGAATTTATTGTTATTTATCATTTAAATATAGCAAATAAAATTTATAATCTAACTTTTTCAAATAGCAGGTTATAACAATTTTTGAACTTAATAAACTGATTATCGTATCGAATGAAAAAAATTTGAAATCATGAAAATAAATTATGTACCAGATTTACAGCACTCTATCAGGAAAGGCCCAATGATGCCATTTATAAATATGTTGATTCAGCTTGCCCATTATTCTTAGAATCTAGATACTTGTCTGCAAGAAAGATGTATCCATATTATATAAAATTAACTTCATATTGATTTCACGTTAGACCTGTTAAAATATTTAGTGATAGGCATTTGAGGCGTTTCACAATCTCGAGGCGATTCGAAATTTCTTAATATCCTGGAAATTCGAATCACTTCGAACATAATTAAATTCTTAAAACCCTTGAAAATCATAATAAATATTAAATCTTAAAGCTTTATAAATGTGAACTCTTTAAAGTTTCAAGAAATCTTAGAAATTTCAGAACATAAAATAAGATAGAAACTTTATGAAATAAATTTCAACTTACTGATAGATACTTCAAGGATTCAATCCCTAGCAAATTGTGAAAATATGTTAAAATACAAGACGTATCATGATTCTTTCAAGAATTTAAAGCATAAAATCATGTTCGAAATAATTTGAATCCTTCGCTACACTTATATATGTATTCGAAGTAATTCGAAGTATTTCGGAGTGCATCACTAAGAATATTACATTAATTTTTCTAATATAGGATTTACTATTTATTATTTACAATTTATTATAAAAGCAAAACAAAATATAAAAACTGAAATGTTAAAAGTATAAAAAAATATAGGATAAATTTACGTTACCTTAAATAGTAAATCCCTTTAGTAATATTCACAATGTTTCAAATTTAGCAATATGCCTTACATGAATATTTTAGAAAAATATTTTTAAACAAAAGCAAAATTATATTTATTTATTTATGGTACTATATAGATGAGGATGATAACAATGTCTTTTAACAGATTAAGCGTCATGGTATTAATAATCAAAGTAAATAAACAAAAGAGGAAAATGTGCTTTTTTTTATTGGTGATTTAACAATCATCTGTAACAGTCACCTTCTGATGAAAATAAATCCATAAGCTTGATACTTTCAAGAAACATTTATTTTAAAAAACTATCAATTTTAACAAGTTAAGCGCCTTTCATTCCTTGAAAAAAGCAGTTATAGAACAAAAAGACAACTTCATACTATTTCCCTCCATTTTCTTAAACCATACAGCAATTTAGTTTCAAAAATATTAAGTAGATAAACATCTTCGACATATTTTTATAGTAAGATGTATGACAAGTTTTATAATCATATTGCATTTAATAATTTCGGGCGCTTAACGTGTTAAAAAAGATGAAGTTATAACATTTTCTTACTTTTTTTCTCAAAAACTGTCCATTTAACTCCAAGCGTGAGAACAATTCATGCACTGTGCAAAAATAATTACATTTTAATCATATCTAGATTATTACTTTCTTTTTATATTTACTCGTGATTTAAAAGACTGATATAATTTTTAATGACAGCCCTTAATAAAAACAATATTCTAACATCACGCAACGTTTTCCTCTATAGAATGTAAATCAATGGGTAATAAAAAATATGCCTTTAATCTTATTACTTGGTATTAAAAAATTATTAGCAATTAGTAATTTATTTCATGAATAATTCATAAATCTTGCAACTAATATACTACAAGCAATAATGCATTATTTTTTGGTTGAAAAAGATGCTCCCAAAACAAGACAATGAAAAACTTTTCAAAAAAATCATAAAACTTGTACCAACTTGTGTATATGTATGTATGTGTACATCATACATTAAGCTGATTAGTAGCAATTTTCATACGGACATGCAAATATGGTGCTAAGACAGAATTTCGTTTTCATTTTAGATATATGAACGCTGTTTCACTTACCTGCGATCATAAGATCGACTAAGGCTTTGTCCTTTTGTATGTACAATGCTGTAAGGAAGAAAAATAAGCTGCCAATGACTGCCACAAACATTGTAAGAAACAAAGCGTACTGCAAACTGCGAAATTCAAGAAGTGCATTGTCAGCTTGGTCTGTTATGTCTTTTACTTGACCGCCTATACTCAAGTCTGAAAGAAGAACTGTTTTCAGTCCTTCTGATAACTGAAATCAATCAATAAATGTGCCAAAAATTAACAATATAGTGACATAAACAAATATGAAATATATAATTTAATAAAATAAAGATTTAATATATATTCTCGATTTATTTAAACTTGCACAGATATTTACCAAACCAATAAGGTAAGGACTTCCTGCATCTCCAAAGGCATGTGCAATAAGTATCTGGAAAGCTTCTGCTGTAGATCTCCTTGTTGGTATTACTACATACTATAAGATTTCAAAAGAACAATCACTGGAAAAGTGAATTTAATATACAAAATACATAGAACGTAAAAATACAAGGACCGTACCAATAATATATCTGCTACAATAGACCAATTTAAGTTTAATGATAATTGTCCAAAGAATATGAGTATATAACATGCGACAGAGTCTGTATTAGCAGTTAAAGTCGCGAAGAACAGTAATGGTACACTAATTAAAAGTCCCGTAGCACATATCAGAGGATCAGTTTGCTGCCACCGTACTCTTAATTTTTGAGCTAGAAGTGAACCCAGTGGCACTCCTATTAAGCCAGCTACCATTCCTATTAATCCAAATTTGTATGCTACACTGAAATAGTTAAAGTAATTAGAAGCTATAATTTCTACAAATAGAATAGCTTAGGTCAAATAAATAAGAAATAAAATAGAAACACACTCATCTGGATCAACATTATGCCCATTAGGATGCAATGCAAATCCTAATTGTAAAAATGTTGGAGCCCACCAAGCTAATGCACCAGCAACAAATGCCACACATGTGAATCCAGCAGTAGAAAGCATAAAACTTCGACTAGAAGATAAAAAAGTAATAGCAATATAAAACACAGATTATATATTTGCTTTAATATTTACTTTTTCAATAATGCCTTGACATCATTTGACCACGTAGTATTTGACAAGTGAACTCCACCTTCCCTCTCTCCTCTAATAGGATCTCTTACTACTGCAAGCAATAAAATAATTGCTATTACACCTAATAATGGAGTAATGCGTAAACCCCATTGCCAAGCACCAGTGGCTCTTGCTGCCTCACCACCTATTATATACCCTAAACCACTGGAAATTAAATTATCTTTAAAATTAACATTAAGTACATTAAAATTATGTTTCTTTATTACTTTAGTATTAAAATTTGAATTTACCTTCCAACAGGAATTGCAAAATAAAATAATGCGAGCATTTTAGAACGCACATCTTTTACAAATAAATCACTAATTATTGTTGGAGCAATTGTGGAATAACTCGCTTCTCCTATTCCAACAAGTGCCCTGAATAAAAGAAACCATCCAAATGTCTGAAATATAATTTTATTTTGTATAGTATAAGGATTCTTTTTTAAATTAAATTATTACAGTTCTTTGATTTTTGTTGATAACATTCCTAACATTACCTTCATATAGGATCCAATAAATGTTGTTAAACACCATAGAAATACGCCACTACTCATAATAACCTTCCTATTGTAACGGTCTCCCAAATACCCAAATAAGGGTGCAAACACCATATAACTTAAAATAAATGCAGTTTGAAGTAACCCAGATTTATCATTAGTGATTTTAAAATCATGTTTTATCTCGTTTAGTACTCCTGCAACATTGAAAACAGACTTTACATACCTTTGTACAGCACAACTTTTTGAAGCATGACCATAACCTTTAAGATATTATAACGAAATACACACCAGCGACCGTAAAACGATCCATGTAGTTTATTAAATTAACGAAACACAGTACACCGACTGTAATCCAGTCGATCCTACTGATCATTCTCATTTCCGGAAACATTACTCTTTTTTTTATTCGTCTTTCTCTAGAAGTATTGTGAGCATTTTCGGCGTTCACCATACGATACTCGTACGTCGACACATTTGGAGTGACTGCTTCATCAACCATGACTCGAAAAATTTGTATCGGTGCCAATTATTATTTACAGTGATACAAATTTAATTGCTTATAAAAATATTTTAACCCTCTTGTATCGTAGCATAACCTTAAGCAGATTTCATTTTACGATACAATGAATTTTCACATACTGAAATATCATTACCAACGTACCAACACATTTCTGCCACTTATCTGCGAAGCTAACAAAAATAATTTATATAATGTGCGTTTAAATTATGTTCTACAGTTAAATAAGATGCATAACAATAGCATATCACAATTCGTGCCTGTGCCACAATATGTATGTATGTGCAAGTCTGACAACTATTAAAATTCAACATTTCGTTATAATTTCTCGACAGTACTTACATACATCATATTTTATATAGAATTATATAGATATATTTATACGGAATTAAAATAAATCCTTGTCGTTCGCAATATCTTTATTTTGTCATTTAATTTTATCTTAAGATATAATTTATGCTTAATAAGGAAAAATGTAGAAATATTCCAAAGTAGTTAAACGACATTCAAATATTTTTATTGTTGTTAAATAATATTCAAATTGCTTTTACTCATGTTCTTGACTTTATTAGTAGTATTTCAATATTCCTTTCATATATAAAAAACTGATATACATTCAAAGTGTTAGTGTTTACTAACCTGCAACCTGCAACTTTCATTTCTTATGCAGCGATATACATACTTACATGTGTGAGATACACACGTATTGCTTCGTTACGTGTACGTAATTGCATACATATAAAATATGTACAATGTACAGCCATATAAATATGCATGCATATTTAAACAGGTACTCTTAATTTCAAAGACTGCGATCTGAACATGCTAAAATGGAAAAAAATTAAATACGTAGCAATTTTTCTCCAAAATTATCGTTCCAGTTGCATATAACTATATGTGTACTCAATCTATATAATGATGAACATAAATATTATAGAAATATACAATTTCTAATTTCTTTTGCATGTTTTTAATATTGTACTTTTATTGTTGATAGACGCAATACACAGATTTTACATGAATTCGCTGATTTGAACACACTCGACTTGGTGCCCGGCTAAACATTCTCCTACCAATATCAAATTTACAGACAAAAATTCTGTCGCAGAATATTATTCGACTATTGAACATCGTACTGTAAAGACCGGTTAGAGCATATAATTTTGTGTGAAGTGTGTGACCTATTAATTACATAGTATACATAGTATTCCCTGCTCTTCTCATTGCTATCCCGTTATTCTTTACGTACAGCTATTAGATTTGTCTAATTAATACGTGTTCATTTATTCATTTAATGAACATTATTATAAAAAAAAATGGAATATGGATGACAGGTTGACTAACAAATAATCTGATGCCTTCTCATGAAGATTTGGCAATGTTTCATTTATTGTAATGAATGCAGTCTTATGTCTTTTCATTGGATCATTGACTCCGTTTCTTTAAGAAATGTTGCGTCTGTAAAATGTCCACAATTCTTTTACTAAGATCATGGAGATACAAATCACCTGATGGAGTTAAAAAGACAGTACAAGGGTGATCATACGTCAGCAGCTTGCAACATGATTGCAACCTTTCGTCATTAGTCTTGCGTATATTCAAATATGGAGGCATAAATTAACATTTATTAGAGTGTTGTAAACACTCTACTGTGTTGTAAACACGCCTACAGTAACGCGTGTGTCTCGAGAATTTTCTATCATTCTTTCTTTTCTTTCTTATTGATTGCGAACTAGTTAGTAATGTAAATTAGTAAAATACTCTTCTAGTTAAAAATTTGAGATTTTACTATTTTATACTTGAATTTGATAAATTACTGTTGCGATATAGAAAGGATGTTGCCAGATAATAATGCCAGATAAATAAGCGATAAATAAATAGAAAGCAGCAATAAAAACTATATCTTTTCAAATCAAAAATGTAGCCTTTATTTTAAAAGATACTTTTCTAACTCTCTTCTTACTTTTAAAATACAATTGTCATATACAAGTATACAATGCTATAATTATAATGAAACACATTTAATCATTTACTTGTTACGAGCGCATTTATGACGAAGGAACATGTTTCTTTAAATGTAATTTACCGATTTGCAGTTGTTTAATCGTTTACGTAAAACATGTTTTTACGCGATACAAGCCATTTTAATCGCATATCTCATTAATGGTTACTATTCTCAATTACATTGAGATAACTTAATGATCACTAATGTCTTAGATATTTCTTAAGTAATATATATTATGTAACGAGTAGAAGGTGTAAATAATGGAAAACAATAATGCAGAAGAATTCATAATAACATATATTCTATATAACACAATACTTACATAGGTATGTCTATGTATATATTTTTTTGAATTGGTATATATTTATATATATAATATAGGTAATAATTGATCATTATTATATATATATAATATATACGTAATAATTAATAAAATATAATGTTTAATAATATTAGTCGTATATGACTATAATATATTATTATCTCGTTCTTTATCATCGTCATCGTCGTCGTCGTCGATCGATTAACTACTTTCTACCATTTATATTAATTCTTTCTATGTGTAATAACAATGATCTCAAAAGGCTTATACAATATTCGGCTAGCGTATAGATAGCTTGAGATTTCTTATTTGTCGTTAAATATTTATGTTTTTTCTTATAATACACATGGTAAATTCATTTTTCGAATCTTACAATGTCATTCTTTTTTTTACTTATCTGTGCTTAATCCTACTTTGCAAATACATTTTCACTGTCGTCACTGCATTATGTTCGATACAATATGAATACAATTTTAAATACAGCTTTTCTGTTTGAAGCGCTCTTTTAACGCACCTATGTCAGTTTTTACGGTCATTTTGCTTCTGCAAAGTATCTTTATCGATGTTTTCAAGGATCGATTGTTTCCATTTCGTTACAGACACATTAAGTAGTACAGTCCATGCAACCAATCAGTACGTACTTGATGTAATAACCGAAATCTTTCCTCTTTTTTTTTTTTTTGGTATTGGAACAATTGTATCCAAGTAATTTTTTCATCCTGAATCATAAATTAAGAAAATACGAAATCCGTAATTAAAGTATAAAATACGGTATTCCAGTGTAAAATTGATTAAACATGTTATATAATACTTTATGAATTCGAAAGAATCGAACTTCACGATACTGTGTTTAGAGGTTTGATTATACCCTGTCACAAAATTCCGTGTTCGAAATGTCAATGGAAACGAAGATAGAGGGAAGGTGAGCGAGAGACAGACACAACGATACATAATTAATTCAATTGGAAATAGTGAAATGTAATGATTAGGTAATAAGTCAAAATACTTTGTAGTTTGTTGTTTAAATTCTTCATCGTTTTTCTTATCCATCTCGAGATATTAAGTCGTTAATACGTAACGTGTGTCTTCAATAAATACATCGTGAACTTGTAAAGCAACGAGCTTGCATTGTTCACGCAGGTCCACAAATGAACGTTCACAGAATAGAGAGGTAATGACGACGTTAACGATGAAGTTACTGGATGTATGAAATGTAACTCGCTTTCTATACTCGTGATTGCTTCGATAACCACATGGTGATTGCAAAAGTGACAAAAAAGAGGTGTTTTGCACGTAACATTTTGCTACGCGCGCAATTGTTCCGTAATTTTGGGTTAGGCCCGTTGCTGCAAGAGAAAAAGTTGTATTATCGAAACGAACGTGTTCGTGTGTTTCCAGTGTGTGTTATAATTCGTCGGTAGAGCTTATTATCGACGGAAACACACGGTGCAATCGGTTACTTTAGCCCGGGTAATAAAAACGATTCGTCGAACAATGCATGCTGTAGGTGTTCCAGCAGGCATGAAAGGCCATATCGGGCGATGCGATTTAGCGACGCCAATGCACCGCTGTTCGTCTCTCGTTCTTTGTGCTAGATTTCGTTGACACGCGTCGGAAAGAGGGCGTGTATAAAAACACAGGACACCTATTGCTATATTAGTGTATTGCAAATACAGGTTTTTGACCCCTGTGTATTGTTGGATTGGTCGACTTGTTGTGACGCTGATAATTCGATATCGTAACAAATATCTACGTGCGATATTTTCACCGTTCGAACGATTCACGAATTATCTTCGTCTTTATTTCTTTTCTTCGTTTTATTGTTCTTCAAATTGAATGACCGTGTGTAGAGAACATTTCTTAAAAATGGCTTTGCGTTTAAATATTTATACAATAGTATCGGGTAGTGTTATTTAAAAAAAACGTCGTAAGACGAGCGTGTGTATACCTCTATATATGTATGTATGTATGTATGTAGGAGTATACAAGCACAGGAGTCATTTTGACAACGTACTTTCTACATCGTTATCTACGATCCGCTCAGCTGATCACAACGAACATATATGTACGTTGAATCGGATCGAGTTATGAGCATTCTCAGTATCGGATCGATGTTCTCTTCGATAATATTCACTATTTTGGAAACGCGTCTCGGTCGTGTCGAACGAACATAATTATTGCGCGAAGATGACAATTCGTTTCAGGGTACCGTTTGTACGCCCAGTTTTCGATACCCGATAATCCGATCCTGATATGCTTTATTATCTAATCCCGCGTGTGCAACGTTGGAGACCAAAACAGTCTCAGCGGACACACCGCAGAGATAAAACAGTCTTTGCGTAAAAGGAGTCTTCGTATGCGTGGCGCGCGTCGATGTTACGTATCTTAATATTTATTATCTAATAAAACAAATGAAATTCGCCGCCGTCTATTATCTAATTAGTAACGCGTTGGCAATGTGCACTCGAATATGTGCCTTAGTTCCTTGGTATGAACCACGCTTTTTTGGTCTTCGACGCGCGAAGAACGCGGACAAAAATTCTCAAACATAACCTTTTAAAACATTATATATCCTGGAACAATATGTACGAATTACATAGGGTAGTACATCAGAAATTAGAATACTTTCTTCACTGTTAAAGATACGAAAAAATGTAAAAAGTGAAAATTATGTTCGATCGTTACTCGACGCATGCATGTTATGAAAAACAATATCTTGAATTTATGGTTGTATTACAAAAAAAAATGGTTAAACCTGTGTAATTTGTAAAATAATAAGGTACTTCTAAAAAGAATTGTTATTTATCTCAAAAAATGTCTGAATTTTGATTTCTACATTTTTTCGTATCTGCAATGGAAAAGGAAATACTTGCATAATTAGGTGTGTCATTTCTGACAGATCATCTTGTATACATTACCAGTGCTACCAGCGACAGATATACCACTATCTCGTTATATCACTGATTACGTGATACGCGTCGAGAAAAAGCTTCATCCTATACCAATACCAATAATTAATGATTATGTTTTCTTTTCCTAAAGCAATCCATATCACACTGCAGATTCTTACTTTATAGTACGTCTAATAATATCGAAAATTTCGTTGCGCCTCCTATAATTTCATTCTTCAGATATCTATAAATATTGCTAACGATTACTGCAACTACCTTATCGATACAGCTCTACGGATCCAAGAAACTGTTTACGATTAGAAGAAAGATGATATTGAAGATTTTTGTTAATTACTAAACACGTTTCTATGATCGTGTATGTGCGTGTTCGTGTATTAAGAGTGGGTATAGTGACGGGTTCGACGGAATATTAAATACAGTCGCGACAAGTAATTAAGAGCAGCATTTTCAGCAAGCACAAACGAATGAAACTTCAATGGACTGTCGATTGATCGATTAGGGGCACTGTACTCTCTGATATTGACCTGTTCGAATCGGTGTACATACTTAATTTGTGCTCGTAGAAAATTCATCGAAGCTTCATCTCTAAACACTTTCCATTATACACATTTTATTTTCTTTCTCTTTTATTTATTTTTTTCGTTTTATGTACAAAGCCTAACGTACAACGAAGTAACCTGAAATTTTACTACATTTTTATAATATTATTCGGGTAAAATATATGTAATTTTGTTAATGTAAAGAATGTTAATTGCTAGTAAATTTATGGAATTAAATAAATTCTTAGAGAAAAGTTTTGTAGGATTTAATATTTCTTATTCTTTTTTTCTATCTAGTATATTAATTAATAATCTAACATCGCAGATATCGATCATGCTTAGGATACAGAAAGATCGTTGGACAGAATCACTTTAAAAATTCGATCGATCAAGGATACACGCCTTTAAATTTCGAAAAGAATTTCACAAAGTGGCTTAAAAACTTTTATTTGGCCGGGTGAATGTCCGAAGCTGCGATTATGTCTCATTATGGCACGAGTAAAAGCGCACAGCGATAAAACTTCCCTCTAGACGTATATTCGCCTTCTTTTATCGTTCTGATAGATTATATATGTATATATGTATATACGCATATTTTTTTGAGCAACAAAATAAATATTATGCGATATATAATTGAAAGACCTTAGTCAGTCGAAATAAGAATTAGTGATACTCTAGTCACTAAATTATTTACATTACTATCACAATGCAATATTAAAATTAATAATACACAGCTAAATGTTTCAATATATCGTCTCTATTATTGCCGATATAGAAACGAAACTACTTAATAGATAAAATAATCTAGAAAAAATAAAACGTTGACTACAAATTTTTTAATTGTTCAATACTCTCTGTGTACTGAAAAAGATATATATATATATCAATTATTAAATTTTTAAAACCTAATATCAATTATTCATTTTTTTCATTCATTCAATTATTAATAAATTATTAAAGCCTAATAACATGATAATTTTCATTCGTTACTTCTCTTTCTTAATTTACTATTAAATTTACTATTTATTAAAAGAACCATTAAAAATACGTAAAAACGAAGTTTAAACTTTTGAAAGATGATCACCACAATATAATTTATTTAATACTATACATACATACATGTGTATTCTGCACTGTTTACGCGATCGATGCATAGATTTTTACGCGTTACAATTTACTTTAATAAACACGATAACTCTGTTTTTGCCACTTGACTATTCATGCAAACGTATCGTACGATGGCATGTACCTACGTGTCAACGAAAAAAAAATTAAAGCAACTTAATCTTGGAAGTATGGAAAGTATGAATTAATAAGTCAATGCGACTTTTTATCCGGTTAGTTTATTACCGGGAGAGAGTCCAACAATAAAATTTACATTTCAATGAAATTCCATCTTTTTTATTCCATCTATGACTCGTTCCACGGATGATATATGCTCGAATCGTTCAGGCGTTGTATAATGTGACATAACCACAGCAGCTTTTACGTTAACCTATGACACTATATTTTGTTTTTTTTTTTCTCGATAAATAGTAGCTTCTGCAGCGATATACGGATGTAAATATTTGATAAGAGTCGCTGGTTGCACGCCGTGCCAGCCCTCTTTCGGATCTTATGGTCAATTGTATAATACGTCTTGGATAGCTGGATAGCTTAATCCATTGTTATACATATTGATGCACGGAGTATTGCATAATACTAACAAGTTCCTTATAACGCGTCGATAAGAATCTCGCGCATCTTTATCTTGCCTTTTCTTTTTCCTTTCCTCTGACATTCACATGATCGTTACCGATAGTAATGCTAATTAATAGCTTGTTCTTTTTTTTTTTTTTGTTAGAAATGATGATAATGACGATGACGATGGAAATAATAATAATCAATAAAAATTAATAATTAATAATGGTAATAATATAATATAATATAATTATAATTATAATATAATATAATATATAATAATATATATAATATAATATAATATAATATAATATAATATACTATTAATAATATGTCTTTACTTTGTGCGATCGACCAAGTGCAAACGCTGTCTAAAAGGCGGCCAGCGGCAAAAGGGATTCCGCTTTGATTGATTCGAAATCAATTTATAAATACGTCTCGCCTTCTGCCCCGCGTCGGTCAGCGACGATTTTATTAAACAGGTACATGCAATGAATTTTCCTCGCACTTGCGAAGATGTCGCCGCTTTAATATCCAGCATGCTTCTATGTAATGTAATATGTTTACCGTGTTTGTGTGTGTGAACGGCGCCCCCGGTCGACCGCACGATCAAAAATTGCATTTCATTAAATCGATATGAGATCGTTTTGGTATGATAATCCCGGCCATTTAATTTCTCCGCGACTTTTCTTGTTTCTTTCCCATCCGAATCTCGGCGATCGTGCTGGGACACACCAGAGCCCATGGATTGATTATCCGGGGCGATCGCTGTCTCTGCTGTCATTCAATATAGGATTTTGATCGCCCCTAATTGGCTCGCTTGTCGAATCGATCGAATGTTCGGTTAATACGCGCGCGGACTATGCTCGGCTATCGCGGCCGTACAGTGTTGCCAATGGGGCGATGGGACTCTTTTTACACGGCCATTTCAGCTGTTACTGCGCGAGATCTCAACGATACATCGGTCCGCGAGAGACGAATTGCGAGCATCGTGCGAAGAAAATCCGCCGATTCGATCGGAATCGATCGTCCGATCGAATCACCGTACATACGTCCATTCTGGCAACACTGTAGACGCGAGAACGACGTTTTCTTTTTCTCCTAATCATTCATATTGTCGTTGGAGGATAGTCGGCAGAAAATGATCGGGCCCAGGTTTTCGTCCCCGGCGTTTGAACGTTTTCAGGCGATCTATTAAATGCGATTACATATATTTTACAATAATAACGAATCGAGTTCACGACTCGATGCAACGAATTCGACTAAGTAATATTGACGTTTACTTCGCGAGGAGATACGTATGAAATATATTTTCAGTACCTATCGGCTAGCCACTTTGATCGAAACGGGAGAAGGGCAACCAGTATGACAGACGGTGATCGCGAAGATACGCGTCTATCGTTTAAACGAGTCGTCCCGCTTTTTTCCGGAACACATTTGCTTCGATCAAAACGGCCTCACCGTTGTTTCCGTATATGAAATAAACCTGAGGTATCTTTAAGTCTGTAAAGCTTCCGTTACGAAACTTTTAAGTTCTCGTTCTCGTTCCGTTCTCATCGCGTTTAAATGTTTCTCTTTCGCGTTAAATGTCCATCTTTTTTGCTTTTTTTTCCCTACAAACTTACCTTTGTTATTCTTTGTTATTTTTTCGTTTTTTTCTGCTTTTTATACTTTTTTTTTCTTCGAATTTTTATTTTAAGATAAAAGTACCAGAGAATATTTGGCATTTCAGATGGCACAATCGTTTAACCTTGTACTGTGAGTTTCCACGTTAGTGCCTTTATTTGAATTCCCGCCAAAATTCTCTTTTCGCTTCTGACACTTCTCCACGCAAGAAATGATCTAGCGTCAGTTTGTTCGAACTCCTTTCTCTGTTCAAAGGCATAACGGTAAAATCAAGTTTTTCCTTTCTGGATGATGCTCGTTCGTTTAGGACAATGTTTCCGTTTCTTCTACACGGATACGAGAGAAATTAAAATTTCGTCTGACTTGTGCCGAATAATACCACATACTTGGCTCGTTGTAAAAGATCGATCTATCAAAATTTCTGTAAATTTCAAAAAATTGTGGGACCGCGGGGTACGTGTATTTTCTATACATGTATAAGAAATAAAAATAATGCCAAAAACAAAAGAAAAGTAATTATTCTCGTAACGTACTAAAAAGATCGGTATCGCTGATTAAAATTTGAATAAAAATTAAGATATTAGAGTGTGCAGGCTGTGCCTTAAAAGCGTCTTAACAAAAGAAATACTTAATCGCCTCTTTGACATTAAACATACGTAAAACTGTGTTAAAAACACACAATATTTGCCTATAAAAAGAAAGTTTAAGTTAAAAGATCTTTGTCTAAGGTTTCGTGTAAAAAATTCTTAATCGCATGATATATCAATGTTGTACTAATAATGAAAAAATATTTTGTAGAAAACAGAAGTTTTACAAAATTTTCAATATAATGTTCTGATTTCGTTGCCTCCGATATTTTTTCATTTCTTTTTAACGATCAATAATCAAGGGATCCACTTTTTCAAACTACCCCTTGTGTTCCTTCCACTCGTAGCATTATTCGGCGTCCTACTGTGGTTTTCCGGAAAAGTATGCCGATTTTAATCGTACGGCCGAGAAAGCATTTTGGTTCGGTAATTTTGATTTAAAAAAAGGAACCTATTTGGACGGCAATTACTTTCTATCCTATGCACGCTCGCGGTTTGTTCACGCGAGCTTGCACTCAATTCGCGACTTTCATTTCCTATTTTTTCTTCGCTTATTTGTTCCTTGACATTCATTTCGCAAACTAGTTCACGAGGAATCATTCTCCGTTCAGAATGTTCCTACGAAATCCTCCTTTGTAAAATCGTAACGATTCAATGATCTTGATCATTTCTTTTTTTCTAGGATCAGCGGGCATAAGTTCTTGCGTTCGATCGAGCACAGTGACATCGACTAATACTTTATGCCGTTCTAATTCGTCTATGAAATTCTATTCTCAGGAAATTCACTGAGACTCGATACGAAGGCCACGGGTGAAGAACACGATAACACGATAGCATTTCCCGTATATTTTGTAGAGTAATTTCGATCAGTGTCGATCGATTCCATATGAAGATTATCTTATCGTTTAATTTTCGAATTAAAAATGTATTTTATCGTAGTCTTTGACGACGTTTTAAGTTAATGTTATTTGAGTCTTATAAAAACATTGTGGATTGATCATCTGTTTGCAAAAGGCGAATCCTTCAAACTGCTTCATATTGAAAAGATCAAATTAAAGGTGAGAAAACTAACGAAGATGGGACCTGTCGTATTTTCACCGCGCGGTCTTCGTATTGTTATGTGTCCGCTACCAGTCAAACCGATCGAAGAAACAAAAGAAAATAGATTTTTTCTAAGTACGTAGATAATGTATCTAGTATTAAAAAGAGAAGAGAAAGAAATAGAAAAACTATTTCGCAAGATTTACACAATCCTCGTGGTACGACAATGACGAACTGTGTTTAAGCGACTTGTTCTCGACGAAGAGAATCCTGAACTCCACAGATCGATTGAAATTTGGTAAACACGATCGGAGATACGACGGCGTCTTTGGTTCGGAAATACATGATTCTATGTGCCTGTATGCGCGTGTCGCGAGAAAACGTAATGTATCGCCACGATAATAATATAATTGGTCTGATTTCGTGATTCTTCTTTTTCTCCGCGGAATTTGACACGGTTTTGCACAAAAAAGAACTCCGTAATTGACACTTCTCCTCCCTTTTCTTTCTTTCTTTTTTCCCTTTTTTTTTTAAATGTTTATTCGCCCGACGAATCTCTTAATCTCAAGTAACGTTAAAGTGTTAAAACGGGCATATATATATGTATATACTTACAACGTTAATATACATATAACTATCATATATAGATATATATATTAAATATCGATACACGATTCGAGAGTGATATAAACCGTAAAATTATGCGAGCAAACAAGGATAAAACACGTGTGTGAGGAGGAAAAACATCGTCGCGCGATTAAATTGTACTAGAAAAATGAGCATCGATTAACACGATGGAAGTAGTCTCCTCTCCGTAAATACGAATTAAAATAGAGAGGGAAAGAAACGAACGGACGTTAAATATATACCTACAGTCTTTGAAATACCCTTTGAATTTTTTCGTTTCGGTGTTCGTTAAAAAAAAAAAAAAAAAAAAAAAGGAACGAGACGCTGGTCTCGTTAACAGAAACGAGTAACAACGGTCCTAATAATATCAAACATCAATGACAAAGGATCGGTTTAAATTAGTCGATGAGACAACAACGAAATCTATCGCTACGTTTCGAAGCAACCTCTTCCAAAGCGAACATAATATCGTCGTCTAGAGACTTGATGCGTACGAGTTCACCCGTGTATCACGTCGCAAAATTTATGCAGATCAAATGATTTCTTTCTTTTTTCTCTCTATGTGTGTTCCTTTTTTTTCCTTTTCTTTTTTACTCTTTATTCTATTATCGTCTCTTTCGATAACCGAAAAAGATGATTCGTATATAAGTTACGCGCGAGTCGTGCGAACGATCGAAAGCGAGAAGGGAGCACATTTGACGATGTTGGTTTAAAGTAGAAGCGTCCCGCGATAGACAGACAAAGAAGTTGCTGAACGTTTAATATCTGCCTCACAAATTTTATATGTTTCATTTATCTTTTTCCATTGTTCTACATACACGTGTGTATATATATATATATATATATATATATATATATATATATATATATATATATAAACGCATTTATACACATATGTATATAATCAGAAAGCAAGATCTTGAAAAGAGAATCTCGCTGCTAGGGTACAATCGATCGATCGATTCAACTGCGAAGCCTATCTATCTATACCGAAATTTCGTGCATGCAGCTTCATATTCTTATTATTCGTTTTTCCTTCTATCGGCGAACACGGTCTTAGGTCGTCGAGAGGAGGCTAGCAAGCAGCCTGAGCCTGACACACACGATGGTATCTTCGTGGTGTGTGTGCGTGTGTGTATTTTTTCGTATACGAAGCTCGAAACGATATTTTAATCGTTTTCCTTCGTTTTTATATCTCCTTTTTTTGTTTTTTTTTCGTATAATTTTTTATTCGTTTCATTGAATTACTTTTTAATCTGGCAGTATAACAATTGGTGTATAAAATTTTGCTTCCGCGCGTTTGCCCTTCTTTCTTTTCCCTGCGTTTTTAAACCATTACCTTTATCGACACGTCGTATTATTTTCGTCGCTTTTTGTCGACCCATCGTCATCCCAATAAAATTCATGCCTAATTTATAGTATCGGCCCACGGTGATTCGCCTAATTAATTCGATAAAATTTCGAGAAAAAATATCACAATTGCCTGTAGGTTCGCGGCGAATCTTCGTTCTAGACATGCCCGCCTGCGTCCTTCAAGGAAGAACAATCGGTCAAATCGAATATTCGATTTGTTTTCACGGTCTTCCGTTCGTCCGGAACGCGCGTCGCGTACGTCCCCCACGCTATATTACATACGACAGAGAAATTATACTATATCGACCCCCCACGAAACGTGCCATTCGCAAACGAATATTTCATGTTTTAGCTAAAGCCACGGAACGCGAGACTTTTTACGCGAGTCGATAAATTGATACGAAGCGAATCGCGCGAATATTCGTTTATTGGAAGTATACTTAAAAATGACTCGCAGCGAATACAAAGTCACGAATTATAAATTCGCGGATTTATGAAATTTTTAAAAGCAACAGTCTCGGGTAACGAGAATGAAACGTTCATTACACGCCAATAAATATGTTCCTCCATACATATTCATCGAATAAATATTAAAAATTTCAAGGCGATCGTTAATTTCTTCCGATTAAATATTTCGACACAAGTTTTTCTGGTTTAAAAATATTCCGTTCCCAATCAACTTTCTGGATAGTATGCGCGTTAATTTCGAATATTCGTTCGTTTCGTCTCGCATCAATTTCAAGACCAGCTGAAATGATCTTACGCGAATATACGTTCGATAACATTTCTAAAGTTCGGCGAATATTCGTTGACGAATACGCGTATGCGAGCGCACGCGAGGGGCCACCGTGAGGCAAACGGACGAATAATCAGCCGAACAAACGAACGGCCACGATGTGGGACACGCACGCGTGACACACGGACCCACGGGGACTCTCTTTTTCTGCGAGGATCGCGTGACGACCATCCACATCCCTCGAAAAGGCAAGCCAAGAGAGCCCAGCGAGGAAATGGAGCCTAGACGCTCTCGTCGGATGAAGGAAGACCTATTGTAATGACCTAAGAGTCGGTTCGGGAACCAGCACGTATTTTCAGAGGCACGCGTGCTCATCCGTACGATTCTTGAGTCGCGTGTCTCTTTGTTTTCTTTTTTTTTTTTTTTCTTTACCTAACGAATCACGGAAAGATTCTTTTTTTTTCTTTTAAAATTCTTGTTTTTTGGCGAACCGGAAGCGAGGTCATGTTCCGAGCCCTCTTACATTCCATCAGAGACAGGAAGAGAGAAAAGACTACATAGAGATAACAAAGAGAAAGAATGGAGAAAGAGAGACAGAGAGGGCGCGACAGTCTAAGGACGCCTCGTCCAGTACGCCAATTATTCGCTATCTACTAATCAAAACCCCTTATTACGGCTAAAAAGACCCTGACGGAGTTTGCCAAGTGCTAGACGAGAGTGATAAGATATCGTTCGACGATCGGTCAACGATCTTCTATTTCTATTTCTTTTTTCCTTTCGTTACAACGTTACACTCGATTTTCTTCTTCTCCGCTCTACCATCGCTCGACAACGCAACATATATCTGTGTATTTTAGACCAAGTCAAACACGATTCTTTCCTTTTTTTTTTTTTACCACGTAGTAAACAAACGCGAGATCAGTCCTTCTAACCACCCGCCATCCGTCATGGGATTGACGTATTTTTCTTGACCCGTGCCCCTCTCATCGCCTCGTTTCCATAAAAGAGGGAAGCGAGGAGAACGGCGAGGAAACACGACGGGTTTAGCGAGAAGAATAAGAAGAAAAAACAGGAAGAAGTGGTGTTTCGCTGTTCGATATGAGCCGCGCTGAACATCACAGACCACACAGAGATCGTTCTTCGATCTTTGGCGCTTTCTTCGTTTTTTTTTTTTCGAATCTATTTATATATGAATCCGGTCGAACGGAAGATGGTGGACGATACTGCAGGATACGTCTTCGCTGTCCCGTGACCATGATACAACGCGAACCACGCGAGAGGAAAACGCGCTTTCATCGCGCCTGTATCAAGCGAGTGGTCGCCATCGCCGCGACGACAACAACGTCACAATTGACGACGACGACGACGACGACGACGACGACCGTTCGTAACTTGACTTGTTACAACTCGTGGCTGTCTGTAACTGTTCGACTGTTGTGGAAATTTGCAATTGTTGTTTGCTGGCAGTTGGCGAGAAGTTTAACGTAGCATTGGCAAACTCTGGGGTCGGCTCGGCGACGGTCTCCGCCCGCGGACATACGAACGGGGCGGCCGCTTGGCCTAGTCGCCGAAACGGCTGCAGGCCTTCTTCCATTTGCATTGTGTACACCATTGGTCACGATGCTCCATACCGTAGACCTTGCGGCATTTCTTCGTCTCGCCGCGGATCCGTCGCGGCGACGACGGCATCTTGCCGGTAGACACCGTCAGCAGGCCTATGTTCTGCTGATACGCCTGGAACGGCCGGGGCGACAACTTTATGTGCTTGATCGGTGTACCCTGTTTTGTGGAAAGAGAAATCAAATTTTAGTAATTGGAAGGGCTTTTGTAATTTGCTTCTTTCTACGTTTGGACTACGGTTGGACTGCGTTTATTTGGCTCGTTTGAATTTACTGATTTAGCAACTAACGTAATCTTGATCGATAATGCACGGCGTGTATTAAAACGAAAGAACTTTTTTTTCTTCGTGGTTTCCAGGCTTTTGGGAAACAAACCAACCGTTCATTCTGCTAAACCATGCTTTTCAAAAATTGCTCGATTCGAAGAATTGCTCGAACTACCACAATAAACGTGTCCAAGTCGGAATCAACACGAATGTAATGCGACGTACCGGCGATTGCGAGATGGCGAACGCAGTGTTCCGTTCTCTGATGCCCACCATCACGTTTTCTGTGCTGGTAGTGGCAGAAGTGGCCTCTAAACGGAGCTGTTTCTGGTATTCCGGATCTTCGTGCGGAGGCCTGGCCATGTCTCGATGTGACATCGTTGGCGGAGAGCTCATGTGATCGACCGCCACCTCTTGATAATAAAATTCTTCTTCGTGGTCAGAAATGTCGTCGTCTTCCTCGTTATCATAGCCATTCGACTTTTTCGGCCTGAAACATAAGCGTGATCCTCGTTAAAGGTGCCTATATCAGCGCGTGCGAACGTATACACAATCTGCTCGCGCGTGAACGAAAACGATCTACTCTTCCCGATGTTCACGAAGTCCGGCATGCCCAGTAGTTTTATCTTATCGCTTGGTTCAAGGTTAATGCTTGGATGGCGAAGGCTTTGAAAAATTATACTCGCGACGATAGATACCGGGCCGTTCCAACTTTGAGTATTGTAAGTTGGAAAGTAGCGCAGATGTGGTGAATATAGGATTGTTTCAAGTTGACAAATAAGATAGATGGCTTATCTAAAGATGAAAGATATCGTATCTCTTTTCTGATTGCAACTGAACGAAGATGTTAGAAGAAAAGATAAACAATCGAAAGAGTATAGATATAGATCTTGCAGATAACCTGTGACCATATTCACGAAACGAGGATTAATCGTAGCGCACACGAGTTCGTGCAACAGACGCGATAAAATAGAGCGCGGTGTGCCGAGAGCTCGTTAGATTTTCACGAGACTTGTTGCGTCTTACGGTACTACGCTTAAACTTACCCCAAGTGTGATTGACGCACGTGCTCCTCGATAAGCGCCACAGTTGCTTTGATTTCCAGGCAACCTGGCCAAGTGCATTTGAACACTATCGCTGCGTTCGCCTAAAATCAAAAAGATCGAATAGATTTATCATCTGTTAGTTTCTACGCTAACATAGTTCGTACTGTGTCAGAAGAATAACAGTGATTGTTTCAAATGTTAGACCGATGATAGGAATGTTGAATTGATAAATACGAAGATGATTGAACGTTAAAGCGATAGCGTTTTTAGTATCCATCGTATATCTTCCTCCTCGTAGAGAAAGAATTCGATATCTAGAGCGAAGAGAATTTATTAACACGTCGATTAGCGTTGTTGCGTGGAGTTGTTCGCAGTAGTGAGTTGCAAATCCGTTCGAAACTCTAACACACTATATCGTAAATGTAACATTTCGAAAACGTTCGAATCGAGCCAAATTTCACGATTAATTCAGAAATCTATACGGCTGTAAGTGCAAAGTTGGAAAAATTTGAAATCCACCTCGGATCCGTGAGCAACTCACCTACTCGCGAAACGCGAATTTCAGACAAATACAGTCGGTGTTAATTTCATATGATTTTCGAACAGTCTCGATCGTAGTGCCGAAATATTTCGTGAAGGATTTCAGACGTCCTCTAACGACGTCTCACGGTCCGTCGACGAGAGCGGCGTAGCGTGAATCGTACGTATATCGCGCGAAGCACAGTGGCGCACGGGCGAAAATCGATGCGCGGCAGTCGGCGCGTACGCTGCGCGCCACGTTTCTTTGTTTATATCGGGCCGGCAGCTCAGTGCCGGCGCGATCACGTGCTATTGATCCAGGAACGATACACCGCTTGGTCGGGCCACGCGGTCGTGCTATGATCGTGCCGCGATCCTTCCTCCGACCGTTTCACGCGGCTCTGTCTGCCGCACGCAACGGAACAGACGCGAAATCATGATTATGCCGCTTTGTTTTCCAGAGAGTCGACCGTTTCGAGATGCGAGACGATTGGAAATTGACGATGCAAGCACGCGTGGTGATGCAGATATGGAATTTTTTATATGTCGTGGAACGTGTCATTTTATACCTATAATTTGAGGTTAGGTTTCGGGGAAACGTAAGAATCGCAGGTACGCGAGAGGTTTAGGTGATTATTTAATTTGTTGGGTTTTGTGCTTAATCGGTAGGTTAAGGTTATTGGTTTTACGATTAGCCAAATATTCTGTCTAACATTCTTCAAGAATCTCTAAATCTTGCAATTTACGAAAGCCGGTTGTTAGCATGAAATTTCCAATCGATAATTCTTCGCAGAATAAGTGATAATTACACGCGTTGTGTTTCATACTCGTCTACTTCAATTTCCTATATACTCTTTTATCGAAACCCAGGAAGAAAGAGGAACTCCAACTTGTCCAGTAAATAATAAAAAAAGATAATGATAGAAGACATTCTAAAGCTACGTTCGTTGAATGTATCGATCTCTCTTGCATTTAGTTAAACATAACGTCAGGAATACGAAATCAGAACAGTTCTATTATTCCGAAAACGAATGATTTACGAAGACACGAAACTTCGTGTATACAAATCTTTCGGTTTTAATAATTCAACTAACAACTTTCTTTCCTTGCGCGTCTTATCTCTTAATTAAACGCTTGAACTATCGGGTAATGCACATTCGAAGTAATGTAGCGAGAAACAGTGTTTTGAATGTAAGTTAAGAAATTTATTGTTCGCGAGCAAGATTATACCACGGTTGGCAAAAAGTGACAGAGCACACGCCTTAATCTGTCTTGCGTAATTACATCTTGAGATATTCACGAAATACGCTTGACTTTTATAAGATATCCATGAGAATGTTCGTATGCAAATGTTCGCTATGGAAAAGGGAGGATGTTTTATATGTGTGTATGACAGTGTCAGCTGAAAATTTCGACACGACTCGTGTCTGACATTGGCTGCGCCTGCAGGCATACTCAAATCACGAAAGGTTAAAAGCGAAGGACGCCGCGAGTGGCGACACTTTGAGGAACGCTTTGAACGATTAAAACTATGTTCCACGCTGCGTGGGTCATCGATGATCCACAAATTTTAGTCGATAAAATATACATTTTACATATTACATTACAGGTTCCGCGCTCTTTCCCTTAATATTGCAAGTGTGATTCTATAAAATTAAATATTAAATAACACCGCTGAATATAGATAACATTGCTAGAGAGTGACAAATGTAGCCAGATACGACATTATAGTACACTTGCATTGGAATCGAATAGCGATAAGAGAACATAGCAACATATATCTCCGTGACAGTTACTTCTCAAGGACTCGTTTCTTGTACGCCAAGAAGTACACGTGTATCAAAGACACTTAACAATGGAACTATTAAACTCGTAAATTAATAATCGCACAATCGAAAAATATATTTGCTACGAGTCTGCACCAGGTTTACAAATTGTAACTCTTGATACAAATCTAATACGATGAACATTGCAAGATTTTATTGCCACGTGTAGTACGATAGAAGATTGACAGATAAAGAGATTTCATAAAGCAGTAAAATGCTTTTAATTTCACAAAGTAGGGATATAGAAAAATGAAAATTAAATTTACGCGTAAAATATCTTTACACGTTTCCAAGATGTGTAACTTCAGATTTACAATAATTCTAATTACAAATATGTCGCGTGGATTCTACAAAAAGAATATTATTTGCTCTAGCACAGTTGCAATTATCATTTACTGCTATTGTTACTTTTCCCTGAACTAACTCGGAAACTAAACCTTAACAACACGCTGGAAACCCCTACAGTTACACAAAGCTTCAAAGTCAATACCGTCAAACATAAATGGCCGACGCGACAGTTGACGAGTTTAAAACTCGCCATTAATATCGCATTAGAAAAAGGGAACAAACTTTTTCCATCGTAGAAATTGACATCGTAAAAAATACCGTGAACGCGGTTGAGGCTCGATGACGCGAATCTCCCCTCCGTTTATCGAATGAGTCAGACGGAAAACGTGTTGTACCGGTGTGTCTCGGTTTTCAAAGTTCCATAAAACAGGAAAAGAATCGCTCGAGAAAAGCTGCTCTCAGTTCTTCAAGGACCTTTCCGTTCGTGACATCACCTCTGAAACGGTACACGCGGCCAGCGGCGTATACACGGCGTAGCATAGGCATCGCCGAGGTCACAGACCTTCTATGCCGGTTGGCAGGCAATGTTTTCCCTTTGCTTTGCCTTGCCTTGCCTTGCCTCGTACCGAAGAAGTCAGCGTCGATTCTTTCCCTTCTTAAGCGCGTCGACTTTCAGTTACGTTGGTTAATAATTACGAATAGAGGCTGTCCATATCGATGAACGTGTAGTATCATTACGTCTACGCATACACCTAATGTAGATAAGATGTAAACAGACTTTCTAAAATATCCTCCGATCTTTGTATCACATAATCGTTCGACCAGTTTCGTTTCCAAAAAAAGAAACGGTGGTCTGTAAAGCGTGTACGGTAATACGCGGTAGTATACGCTATATATACACACGAGGCTGTGTTAACAGGTTGCATCGAGTGCAACACGGTGCACAATACGACCGATGTAATTGGTCACGGTCCGTTCCATTGGCGAGATGATCCAAAAGGAGTACCGTGAGTCGAAGAAAGAGAGATGTAAATCTCGCCAGCCGAAGAGAAAGACGATCTTCTTCGGTGTTGCTCTGGATGGTGTGGCGGTCTTTTCAGTGAGCCAGGGATAAGTAAGCGAGCTGGCAGGGTTGCCGAGTTCGCTAGGCGAGTAGTCTTGTCCGTGGGTGCATCGCGCGCCGCGATACCATGTTGCCGGTAGTATAGATAGATAGATGGGGATGCACGCGGCTCCGCTCGGATCGGACCACGCCGGGGCCATCTACCCTAGGGCTTCAGGCTCGTTTACGCGACGATCTCCTCTCTTTCCCTTCTCTCCCTGCATCGTGCACACGCACAAGCATGCACGCCCTCTGGAATCCATCTGCTAATGTCACGCACGCATAGCGTCCGTTTCGTATCGTGGCGTACGAATTGCTTATAATTGGACCGTGCATGCGATTATACATACAGCGTCCTCCACGAATGAAAATTCCAAGCAAGGTCTCTCTTCGCGGTGCAGCCGCGTGTTTATTTCGCGTCCATCACGAGAGTACTTGGTGCGTATATCGTGGAGTAGTGTACGTGTATAGGTGCACCGCGGGATAGCAGCGAATCAAACGTTCACCACGTTCGAGGTGAACGTAACGAACACGACGAGACACGGGATATGAAAATCGATCCGAAACTACTTGCACCGCAATAACTTGCTTTCCACAGCTCTCGCTTTCTCCGCGCGTCACACTCGCCATGCTCACTGCCTTGGAAACAACGCTGTGCCTCCTTTCAATCCTTTACTGTTTCGACCTTTCGATAACTTGCATTTAGTACCGTTGCTTATCTATTTGTTTTGTTTCGAAACAACTACATCGTTACTTTTCCTAGCGAGCTATCGAAGTATAGCAATGCTCAATTCATTCGAACCTCAAATTTATGAAATGCATCGATATACAGATATATCTCCTTTTTCTGGTATTTCATCGTCGGGTAGCATTACCTAGTCATCGTGTACGTTCGTTGACGTCACGCTAATTCGATGTCAATTCCCATTTTGAGATCGCGTCGTCACCGTATAACACGCCGATCTACCTTCCACTAGCGTCGGACGTATCGTGCGCGCGGGAAGAGAAAGAACGAGATGACTATACGGTCGGTGCGGGTAAGAAAGGGAGAAAGAAAGAGAGAGGAGTCAGTTGCGAAGAAGTGGGGAGGCAAGGGTAATGCCCGGGAAACCAAAACAAACCAGGCTTCTGTGTGTTGGCGCGTCGATCCGTGGCGTGTGGTGAGGGTCGGACGTTGACCCTTCTTAACACACGAATGCTTTACGCACGAACATGGAGTATACAGGGTGACGAGAAATCTATGGGTTTGTTATGGGGTACCTCATCATGGTCGAAGTTACGTCGATATGAACGCACCGAGATTAGGAAGTTTTAGCGTAAGTGCGGGACACGATAAGACGATGTCGCTTGAAAACTCTGGAAACGACAGAATCGCGCACGAAAAACAGTACAAAGTTTCACGCGCTTTCTGACATCTATTTCTTTTATTTTACGAATAGATAGGCAGAAACGAGTGGATATTCAAAAAGGTTTAAGCGTTTTTTACGCTCGGTTTTGAATTCGTGTATTGTTTGTACGCTGCGTACGCGCGCGCGTCAAAGCGTGCTATTGTTTACTAAAGCGTGTTTGGAGCGGCATCGGCGATAATAGATGCGCACAAAGAGCAAGAAGTTAGCCTGAGGTCTGTCATTGTTCGGCGTCGCCAATGTGTAGCAATTTGAGCGGTAAAAAATGCACGAGGCACAGAAACACGCTGGAACGGCAGATTCGGCGCAATTTCCAAGCAAGAACAGAGGTCGACGACACAGGGAACACAGAAAGAGAATCGTTCCTAGCACGTGAGAGGGAGGGAGGAGAGCGTTGAACATCCGTGAGTCACGATGAAACTGCATCAGGATATTCAACTGTTTACAATGTGTGCCTGGCCAACGAGAAATATGGTATAAAGAGACCGATTCGCAAATGGAGTAATATTTTCAGGAGCCATCCTTGCTCCGTTATCAACATCTGTTTGTTTGTTTTTTTTTTTCTTTAATGATCGGGATTCTTCGGAAAAATTTGCGATAAATCTCGATTTACCGGTGAGATCGTCGCCATTATGAAGGTCAGCGCCACCATCGAGAACACTGTGAAACGGCAGTTGCTTGGCCCGTAAGAGCAACAGAGAACAATATACGAAGGAAGTAGGACGGAAAAAGTGAAAGACTCAAGAGCAAGAGCGCAGGGGGGAAGCACGGCGCATGCGCAGTCGCGTTGTTTACGTCGTCGAACGGCGTGCGTCTTTGACCAGCGTCTACCCGAAACGATAGAGGACGCTAGCACATCGAAGTAGCGGCAAATCATCAGACATGATACGTATGTACTTCCTTGCGTCGAGTCTCGATCGAATGTGTCACTTTGTCGTTTGGGTAGACAAACGCGAGCCGACGGCAAGCGGTCGAGATAACGAGCGAACGAAAACGATAACGAGATGGGATAAAGACGAGCGACGTGACGCGCGAATTGTCGGTCATTCCCTCCATGCTTATCGTCTTATCGTTGACTTTGACTTTGACACGGGGTACATTCCAGCCATGTTGTAAAAATCCGCCGGTTACCTTGTTCGTGCTTCCGCGATAAAAATACGCGCGCGTTGTTAGTTTGCGCGCGGAGCAGCTGAATTCAAGACGGAAACGAGGCGAGGCTGATTAATCATGGCCGACTCTACTTTGCGTTAGCGGTATACCGGTCGCGGCGTTTGTTTTCTTCGCGTATGTGGGAAACACCGCGCAGATTAGCATAATAATTTGGGATTCTACTTTCCAACGAAGATTAATTATCTCGATGATTATCTTAATTAGTTTGGCTCTGTTGTACTTTCGCATTGTTCCGATTCACTCGATCGAAAGTAACTAAGCTGATACGCTGTTACCAACGGAATAATTGAGATCGTAATTAGGACATTGATCATTTATACGATTTATACGACACACAATAAAATTATATTTCGAAGATATCTTTTAATTAATCGCGTAAATAGGCGACGTAGAAAGCGAGAGTACTGTTACCGTTTCGCTACGACTAATTCTTTGCAGTTTTTTAAAAATGTTGCATTACGTTTCAGCTTCCCCATTTCTGCTATTCTTATAAACTATACTTTTATGTTTACAAGTTTCAAATCGTATCGTCGCGATGCTATTCCACGTATAAAACATTAGACGTTCTAAACTAATTTCCTGACTTTACTTTGAAACACAACCGAAACTCGGAGCTTTCTCATCAGAACGAGTATCATTCCACTGAAACCACGAACGCTT
Organism: Bombus vancouverensis nearcticus; assembly: GCF_051014615.1. Lineage (NCBI taxonomy): Eukaryota > Metazoa > Arthropoda > Insecta > Hymenoptera > Apidae > Bombus > Bombus vancouverensis. The sequence goes on along the minus strand of NC_134913.1, from coordinate 7,129,418 downwards.
AAGAATTCCTCAGTCGAGCGACCAGTGAACTCGCTGAAATCTCAGCGTGTCCGTTCGGCTGTTCCTTTCTACCTCGTTTTTCGTGGCCACATTCCACACAATTACGTTTCGTTAAGGAACAAGCATCGCTGCGAACCAACAGCCAAAACTGGTAGATACCGTTACTACGGGTAGGAAACATGGTTTTCGTCGACCATGCCTCGCCGTAATTCATTCTTAATTGCTGTACGCCGAGCAACGTTAACGATAGAGATACTCGTGGCCTGTGGACCGCGTACAAGCGTGTACAAGCGTGCACGAGCGTTGGAACGCATTCGGTTGGTCACGTATGAGCATTTTTCTGGCCGAGAGATACGCGGATTGAATCATGGCGAGCAAACGGGCGCACGTTACGCTTTTAAGGCGGTTGTCAGCCTGACAAGCGACGAGTTGTTACCGTTCACTGCGCCTCGAACTCGCGCCAGTCGCCGATTGTTCGGATAGGGACGCTTTTTCAAGGCCAGTGCCGGCTTGCACCGCAACGAGAAATATTTATTCGCGCTCTTATCGCGACAGGCTCACTTGTTATTGCCAAACTGGACGACAATGCTCGTCTGCGCGGCCGCTATCGGACGAGAAAGGTTCAAAATCCAAGCTGAGGTCGCGAAACGTACGCTCGATGCGATACCAGGAAATTCGATCGATGCCGCGATCTATTTTATTCGGCGCAACGAAACTTTTAGCGTCCTTGAGATAGTTTTTCGCTTCACCGCAACTATTTTGCTCATTCTCTTCTGTGGAAATGTCTAGCTACATTCGATGATTCACAGGTATCCATATGCCTAATTTCACAAGGATACAGACGATGTCCGTCGATATTTGTACAACTTATTTGTAAGTTTTCGTCTGGTTGCATGGATCTCATTGAAGGACTCTCTTTCATCAATATTTATGGAGCATCATCGTCGGGCATGTTAGTCCCGGTTACAAAATTTTACGAATCGGTGTTAACACATTTTCTGATTTTATCAGATCGAAAACAGTTCGGAGAAATTGCCAAGTGCAGGAATAAAACGATTTCACTGCTTAAATTCAATAGCATCTTTATTTCGTACTCGATCTGTGGTAAAAATTCACAAACCCAAGTGTTCAACTATCGTGTCACGTCGAATTATATATAGGTACTCGAAATCTAAATTTGTTAAAAGAAAACATATGAATAAGAAAACAAATAAAAAGAAATTGGAAACAGCAACGTTTATAGAATCCGTTTGCACTTTAAACCTTGCGTTGATAAAAATTGGCAAATACAGTGGCTGGCAGAAGCTTCCGGCCACAGTGCGGTATCGTTGCGCTGTCGAGATAACACGTTTTTCAAAGCTTATTGCACAATTATATCGTGCATACTTAACACATAGAATACGATGTTCTGGAATTTGTTGGCCAAAGAATACTATTTTATAATATTAGATAATAAAGTAATCTAACCGAAACCTAATTTCGTATTCATTTACGAAAACAGTCTATAATTAATCAAAGCGTCTTATTAAAAGAAACGTGAACAATTCAAATCGAAACAGAGAACTACGATCTAGCCGGAAATTGTTGGCAGCCATTTACAATAAATCCTCTGTTCAGTTTAAACTTGCCATAGCATTTTTAGTACATTTTTAGTACATTTTTAGTGCATAGCTCGCGGAACTATTATTCACGTGGTCATCGGTTCGCGTTTCTATAATTGCAACGAGACTGCGCATGGTTCTTGGAACAGGCGCGAAAAACAAGTCTGATCGGCTTGCACAAGGTAAATCGCGCCGGGCCACGCCACTTGTAAAAATAAAATTCGGTTATACGTCTGCCTGTTAAACTGTATTTGTCTGTGCGCTGTGCTGCAAATCGTTTTGCAAATAAAACAAGATCGCGAAAGAATGATCTCTGTGCTCGAATTCGTGGATGATAAGACCAACGATGTGGTTCATTATCAGTAAATAATATTTGTTGTTTAGGCTGTGAGTATATAGTAGATTTGATTGCATATCGAGAAGATATTGCTACGAGCATGTAGAAAAAAAAACGAAGTTTCCACAATCAGCTTTCTTCGAATGGAGACATTGATTCGTTACAGGAGATTATGTCGCAATTAGTTTGTAAACAGTGTTGTAAATCAGCTGCGTAAATATAAACAAGAACAAATTTGATCGCAAATTATATTCAATGAATCGAATAATTAATATCTTACGAGTGTTTTTCGTTGGTCTCGAGTGTAATGAAAGACAAATATTTTTTCGATATATGAGGTCAATGATACTTGGTAGTCTGACAAAGAGTAACGCGATTAGCGATAAGATTATCATGAATTTCCATGTAGATAAATGTGTTTATCGAGTATATTTTAATTTATAATCGTTACCCCTGCACCTATACATATTGCTACAATAAATTTCTTAAAGTCAGCCATAACTACGCGATTCTCGGAATTTTACAGAAAATAGTTGGAATCGCGTAAAGAACTGAAAGAGCGTCGTTTCCCTTGGCGATAGTTTTTAATGGTTAACTAGGCGAAAGAAACGAATTAAGCAGTGGAACCAAGGTCATGTTCTGAAACGTTAGAAGAGGTGATACTAGAACGAGCTGTCGACTCGTTAATGGTTAGCGTAAAATCGTTGAACAAACGACGAGAAAGAATACGTGAACGTATTTGGAGGATAATATTACCCTAGGCCATGGTTACTTTCCAATTTGATTGGTCAGAGGCGTTCTTTCTTCAAATATGACACGCAATCGATAATTCTGTTCGACTCGTTCACGAGTTCTATTATTTGATACCATCGAATCTTCATTCATTTTTATCGTGCCGTTTAATTTTAACCTTAGTTCACCGTTATTTCTAGAGAGCAATTCTTCCTTATTTAATAGGCGACTCTTTTTCAATCTTCCAACTCGATGCTCGAGGAATCACGAAAGGTTCAGGAACATCATTGGTCAACGTCAGTGTCCCCCAACCAGACAGATTCACCATATTCTTCTCTCTATGTTTGACAAATTTAAATATACCTCCAATCTCATATGACGTAGAACGATCTTTCTCGACAGACGAATTATCTAGCTTTAACTCTTTGCATTCCGAATTTTATTTCGATTTCGTTACCAGCAGCTCTCAACGCTGTTAAGCGTTTTATTTGAAATTTACTTCAACTAAAAAATAAGACAATTTGAATAAATAAAGGAAGAAACAAATTCACTTAAATACCAGTTTTATTCACACTATTGTTGTATTTTGTAATTTTGAAGTGTACGATATATCTTGAAGCAATTTCCAGGATGCAATCCTGGTTTTCTTTCTCACGTTTCAAAAAAAAAAAAAGATGGGACTGAAAGAATGACGAGTGGGACTCGATAAAGCAGCTCCTGAGCTAAAAACTGATGTTGAGTCACACTTGACATAGGAGTGCAAAGAGTTAAAGGATATTTACAGTCGATGACATTGGAAAGATTATCATCTTAACGACCACGAGCTTTGCCAGGAAACTCTCTTTCTACGTTCGCATCCAAGCGAACGTGCATTAGCAATGGATTTCGCTTTCGATGTCTGCATGCTTCGACCACACAGAAACGTTTCGAAACGATCGAATCGTCTCCCTGTGTCTCGTTCGAAGTAAACCGCGACTAAATCGAAACGAAAAAAGAGAATGCTTGGCACGACGAGCGAGCAAAACGGTCGGTTGGCCGTTCTGATCCTTTCTCGGCGGATCAGCTGTCCAGGCAGCGCAACGGTCGCGGATTTTGCTTGCCAAGCGTGACAACCATCGATTCTCTATCGCTGTCAACGGCCTTGCCGCGTACCCAACACACCGGTTCTCCTCGGCTTACCGAAGTTGAGCAACTCTCTGGGCGCGGCCCGTCTTAGGACCAGTTTACAGTTAGCCGGGTTCTAAGGAAATCGCCTGTCCTCCAATTGCATGAAAATTCCCATTCTTTGAATTCTGCACGTTTAACGCCATTAAGTTAAACCGTAGATGAGTGATTTTCTCTATGTTTCCTATATATTTTACGTTTTAAAATAGCTAAAGGTACACAAGAACGTACGTAACGCCTAAAAAATTCATAAATCCTAGAAAAACGAGGCTTCGTAGTTCTTTGGAATGTTATATATCTGAAGATCGTAAATTCGTATTTTTCCATCGATCTAATTTGCACACAGTTGATTTATATGCAACCTTCGTGTGGAATTTCCTTGATTTCAAGATCGTGAAAGTGTTTCTATATGGAACTATGCCTTTTTGTAGCGCAGGGATGGTCGCTCTGTTCAGCCATTGTATTTTCCATAAATAACCGATCCACTGATTGCTTCTGCTCTGTTTGAAATCGTTTTTGTCGACGCGAGGATATATGATTTAAGCGTTTAGCGCGTGTTAAAGTACGAAGCGGACTCGTGCATCTCGATTTTCATAATCACGATGTCGAAAGGTCGAATTCGATTATATAAATCGGAAAGAAGTTAACAAGAAATCTTAAGCTAATGGCATTAATGGATCAAGCGCCGCGTTTTAACACGCGTGCCAAGTAGGAAATGCAAAACGACCGAATGCTCATGGATAAATTTTACGCAGGTTAACCGACTACGACGGCGGCGTCGAGTAAAAGGGAAAACACATTTCTGCCCGTGCCACGAACGATCGTCGTTGTCGTACTTTCCCCTTTCGCGCGAGCATTCCTCTTTCATAAGTTCGTTTCACGGACGAACAAGTCCTCGCTGGATATGTGACTTTCCGACCCGAGATCGATACGAGAGAAAGTTGGCCGATTGCGATTCGATCGATGTCGAAAGTACGCTTACGTAAAACGCGTTGACGATTGGGAATCGCGCGTGATTTTCTGCGTCCGCGCGTCACGCATTTCGCGCAGACTTTTTGTCAAGGAAGTATTTATTGGATCGTTAACCTGCCGTACTTGGTTCTCTTCAACGAAGCTCGTTCGCGGCTCGCGTATATCGCGAGGGGAAACTTTGAAGAGTTTTATGAAATTTGACGTGGTTTGGGTGGGTTTTAATTTTCCCCTTTAAAGAGCGAAATCGGGCTTCATATTGACTTTGAAAGCTCTGTATTCACGATACATACTTGAGTTTTGAAAATCGTGGTTCAGAAAGCCACGTGAAATTCGAATTCTTAAACGAGAGCGTTAAAGCAATCGTAAATTCGAAGCGATATTCTAAATAAAACGTTCCAAGTTGGAACATTCGAATTGAAAATGTGAAACATGAAATTCCAAATTCGCTAGGCGACTTTTTATCATAGATGTGTCGTTTAACAGAATATTTCGAATGTACGTTAATAACGCGTAATACAACGCGACATGTATCTATCGAACGTTATCACGCATTATACACGTGGTAGTGATCTCACATGAACGCCCCACCACGCATACCAAAGCATCTTAACGCATCACCACTGATTAGGAACATACGTTTCATTAATTTTCCCGAAAATCTCCTCCTCCGTTCAAATTTCAAACTTCAACCATTCAAAAGCATGACCTTCGAACGTATTTCCAGCAGCTGCACCTTTTTCATAAAACACAGTCGCTCGCTCTTTCGATTATCTGTCAATAAGAACGCAAGAGCCGAACCGTTCAAAATCGGAGCGCGATGAACCACTGTCCCCTCGGATCGATCGCTGTGGCGTTAATCAGGCGGATCGATTCGTCCAGCCAAGGCCCTTAAGAGCTTTAATTGCTCGCCTTCGTCGTTCGAGGTCAAGGTAGAGTCCACGGGGACGATCGATAGCACGCCTGCGCGCGATCATGCCGCGTTTCGCGCGCGTCGTACAAGATAAGAAGCTGTCCGGACGCGGATCGTACAGAAGAACACGTGATACTTTCCTTGGGCAAGGTTTACAACACGATCGCGATGGGAAACTATCTTTCAACGAGCGTAGTTCGATAGAGTAAAAATATCTCTACGCTGAAGTAAATAACGCGACAATTTTTCGAAACGTATCGATACCAATATCCGCGAACTCGTCGTTTCGTTCGCTTCGCGGACGTTCGTTTAACACTTTGACTGCCACGTTGGTCATATGCGACCGGCCACGGTTTCTCCTGTGACGCCACGGTGGTCATTGATGACCTTCAACTTCTTACAATTGTAAAAATTGAATGAAAATTAACAGTTAGGGCATTTTGAATATAACCGATAAATAGAAGATACTTTGAAACAAAAGGTGCCCCATTGAGTAATTAAATATTTTTATTATAGCTTCAATAAAAAAAAAAGAAAATGAGAACAAGTCTTGCATCTAACGGTGCACTGTGTTTGCATCCATATCTTTGAGAAGTAATCTACGAATATTATTATAAACGCAGTTTAGAAAATAATCGTAAATGATGCTTTATAATCATATAATTGAAGTTAGAAGTGCGAACATACCTAATTATTATATATAGAATGAGCAAATACCGTTTACTAATATCTTCTACTCGTTTCAACGATATATTGTTATTATATGTCGCTATCAACTGTTAGCAAGGCGCTACGGTGGCCACGGGTTTTTTTTTATTTATTTATTTGAATTTTACAATTTGTCCAGTAGGACATTTGGTAAAATATTATAGCTTAGTGGTATAATAACATAACATGTGGATGGCTACCCGCAGTGAGATATCATCTTCGAATTTGATTGATTTATTTCTTTACTGAGGCGAGTGTTTGGGTCACGGGTGATCACCAATAAGGTAAACGGTCCATCGGGGAAGAATGTTGCCTTACATCATCAATTTATTATTATTTTGCCATTATATGCTTTGAATAATAAAAACACTCCCGTGGCGTCCTGAGCGAAACGTGTGATTTCGGCGTGGCTGTCAAAGTGTTATGGAAATAGACGAAAGTCAAAGGCAAAGGGAAAGAGTGGCTGAGGCAAATGGGATGGCGTATCGGTGCCGGGCATCGTGATCGCTCGTTAAGGAAGCCCGGGGCCGGACCGACACGTACGTTCGGCGCGCGCGTAAAAAAACACCAGGCCAGGACCTAGGACAACTCGCCGGAACCGTATCTCATCCCCACCAGGGGACCAGCTGTTCGGTAACCAGCTGAAATTCGCGATGCTACGGCGCTTCGGCCTTGACTTGTCTCTGCCTCTCGCTGCCTCGACAGAAAATGTCTAACGAGGTCCTCCTGCGAAATGAGACACGAAGTAGAAGAAAAGAGAGAGAGAGAGGAGAGTCATTCCGAGGCCTCTTTGGTTAGTCGATCGACTTGCCAGTCCAACTACGTACGCACCTGCATACACGTGACATCGTTTGTCATACGCGTAAAAGTCGTAGCTGTCAAGAAGGGGACCGGTTAGACGCGTTCGCGGCCCGAATGTTAATCTCGTGCCTGGACTTGCGTTCTTTATGTTTTCGTTTATACAGGGTGTTCTATTAACCTTTCAATAATATGGTAATAAGTACTCGTTGACAGGGCGAGAGATAGATTTGCGGGTTCTAGAGGCCAACGTTGCGTTAACGCATTTTTTTTGCAATTTTTACGATAGATTTATGTTATGCAGTCCTGTTTCTTGACATTGTGAATGTAAAAGGGCACTTGAAAGATTCGTTGAATATCTTTCTCTTTTTTTTCCAATACTTTCTCACTCAGACTCTACAATTTGATCAAATTCAAGGAGATCGAAGTATTTGTAAAATTGTGATAAACTATGGCAATTTTTGGTTTGTACTATGGAAACAAAATCTGGGAAAAGAATTACTATAAATAGGCAGCTGAATGGAAGGAAAACGGTACAATAATAGAAAGCGATAGTAGAGCGATAAGGAAATAAGATAAGACCTAAGTCACAGCTGTATGCATAACATTATGTAGAACCGCACATATCTCAGACTTGTAATATATAATTAGTAAATACGATGATATCGATGATTAGGAAGAAAAATGTGCATGCGCAAAAATGTCTAGTAAAATGTGCATAAATTTCTTGAAAATCCCGACGAACCTTTACATCTAAGTATCTGTTATGAAATACCAGTTATCTAAACTAGTAAGAAGATTCATTGCAGATCGTAACTCTTACACAATCAATTATGTAACGTGCAATTTTGACGTTGATAAAAGATTACGAACCATAAAACCAGATACGTCTGACTGAATATGTTGATAAGAATTATTAGGTGTATTAGCAGTACTAAAAAACTTATGACTTCATCTTACCGCTCTTCAACGAGACAATCTGCCAATTTAATCGTTTATCTGTTCGTAATGTTGATCTTTCACCATTCGACAAGTTCACAAGGAATAAACGAATGCCGGCGACTCCAAACTCCCCTATTAAACATATCGATTCGATTTCGTCTACCTACGAACATTTCTTCGACGACGAAAGAAACACTTACGTAGAGACATACGTATCGATCGACGATATTTACGATATAATTGATAGAGTTTTTCGATAAACGTAAATCGTACCGATTAGATGCCTCGCTACATACAGCTGGCAATTCATATAATACACACATATATCACTGTGGTAAAAAGAAAAGCAAATAATATATTTATTGCTCGCGTACAAAGCGCAATGAGAAGCGCAATGCCGCAAAACTATGTCAATTTGTCACTGATTGGTTATTAGACGTATAAACGCTGCCTTTCTTTGCGCATAAGTAAATAATTGGGTCGGGCTGTTCTTAACGGTAAGCGAAACGAGTTCGAGTAGTATAAGTCGGCGCTTGGTGAGACAGACGCGACGACAGAAGAAAAGACGGTTGGCGTACGGAAAGAAGCGAGTCGGCGAGTTTCACCCGCCAACGCGAGATTAAAATGAATTCCACGATGGAAAATAACGTCACGTTGCAGCGTTCTTGTTCCTTCCGGCCCGGCCGGCTACCAGTTTTCTAATGCTTTGGTACATATACCACGTGCATGCGGCACTCCCTACTTCTTCTTTTGCTCATTAACTCGCTACGTCAAACCTCGCAAGGCCGACCAAGCTATAGTTTCCAAGGAGATGATCTACTGTATATACATATACATAGGCATCACACGGCCTTCCCAGAAACTTGCACGCATTGTGTCTTCGCCGTTCGCATTCCTCCTTCCTTTGCAACTAACGCTGACGTTAGGATCGAGACGATCGAGAAGCCAATTGGCATGGCATGCGCTGTCAGAAGATAAATCAGCCAGCGATCTATGGATTTTCTATTGTACTCTGTTAGATCTGATTCGGTGACGTACTTGTTACGTTATAAACGAGCGTTTGTTTCTTGGAAAGGGAGTTCCGATCTTTCTCGGCTTACAGGAATATTCGCGTTTGTCTCAGTGGTAAAACGAATAGGCCGGTAAATACTAGAACACGGAAATGGAAGTTGAAGTGTCGAGTGATTATGTCGTGTATCAACGATACATAGCGGTGATCATCAGCCAGTGCATTTTTATCGTAATATTTTAGAATAAAATTATCCATTTTAATGGGACAGGAATATAATAAGTTTCGATTAAGGTAGATGAGAAATATTTGATATCTATTCTAGGGACGAAATTGCCACGACTATTTTTTATTCTACAAAAATAAAATTATCGATTTCTACGATATAAAAGCTATGCTTTTTTCCTATCGTGTTATATTCCATATCGTATCACACTTATTATATCAAGGTGGATGAGAAAATCTGCGTTTGACTTTGTGATTTACGAGATTAGGATACTCTATTAAACTGTGCAGCTAAATGGTATAAATTAACACGAATATAGCGGAAGATCATTAAACATTTAAATTGCTCGCATAAATAATTGTTATATAGGGAAAACGTGTTTTTTTTTTTAAATTCACTCTTGTTTTGATCGTTGACAGACGACCATACGTACGCTAGTTATAGCAATATAAGTTTTTCAATTCAAGTAAAAATCACGACATTAATTGCACTAACTTTGTCTCAGATAAAACTTTCAATCGAAAAGATAAACATCAAACATGAATTAACATATCTAGATCGATAGACTGTCATTATTGATTTTATTAAAAACCGACATCATTATTTTTGTCGTTCGTTATTGATCTATCGGAACGATCAAATTAAAATATTTTACCTGGAATGCTACAAATCTAAGCTAATTCTACGACGATCTTCCCCCCAGATTTCACAAATTCTAAAACATCCCTTCCTCCCTATTTTCATCCCATCTTTATCCAACCTATGACTTTACACGCAGAATGATTCAAATTTTACAAAAACGAAAAAGGACGATCGATTCGACGTGAATTTAAGGAGGTCGAAACGACATTCTCCCACGAAATGAACGCATACGCAGTGATATAATTCAAAATCCATGACCAAACGCTACTTAGAAAAAGACAAAGATCTTTCAACGAATCAATGCTATCTGTCCTCGTGCACGAGTCAAGAATACATTATCTTTAATCGGATCTAAAAGGAAACATTATAATCAGAAACATATACAGCGTCTAACAGTACTATCCACGTGATATAACCGAGTAAAGTGCCAAACGTAGAAACGATCTAACACACGGAATCTGATCGACAATCAAATCGCGTCGTCTAATTTTGAACGTGCTAATTTTAGAATCGATCATTCATTAGCATCGCTTTAAATACACGTTGACATTAAGAACGTTGAACGCGTGGCTCCGTGAGTCGTTTGACGATCGCAAACGATATATCGGAGGATATGTAGCACAGGCAAAAGTCGTCCAAGCGTTTCGATCATGCAATACAGAACTCGTTTTACGTGGTTGTATTTTCAAGCAGCTGATAGAATATGCAATAGAAGGAATCGAATGGTTGGTCGAAGCTCGAAAGCATTGAAACAAAAGAGAATCGAGCGTGTTTCCTAGTCGCTTCTAATGTCGGTGTCATGGTCGCCGACACTTATGTCACGCGACGTCAGCACCTTGTGTATATTAGCAATACAGTCATTTCAGATTTTAAATAATTACTCGTAATACGGAAATTTAGAATCGCTTCGAAAGATTATATCGTAATCTTACATTAGGGAAGATGCTATCAAAAACGTTACCTGTTACACTTTGACAACCTTTCAACTTGAATTCGATACAGGAGCGGTAGAACATTATTGCAAAGTCGATGAAAGTTGGCCACGAGAAATTAAAGCGAAAGATGCAAAGTCTGGCGAAATAATCGGATGTGTACACAGAGATTCGAAGGAAACAAAACAAAACAAAGGAGTTGAAAAGAAAAGTGAATTGATTAAATAGCTTCGATTCCAGTTCTTAGATAACGCTTTACCACGAAACTGTGACTTTCCTGATACCTGCATTCGCTGAAAATAATAAACAACAAGCGTTTGGACACGCGTAACTATTGCGTAATTCGTTAAGAAGAAGAAAATCATTCGGTGAATCGATTTACCCATACGTTTACAAACACCACTGTTATTGTAAAATCAAGAACGTTCTACACAGTTCCGCGTATAAATTCGCTGCGGAAGAATAACTACGTTTTTATCCGCTTCCAGGCAATCGTTTCATCGGCGACGAAGCAATTTCGATCCTTCCGATGAAACATTTACGACCACTGTATTTAACACGATCGCAAAATATCTCGATACAATCGATGTATCAAGCGACACAAAGAAAATTCGAATTCCTTTCATTCTTCCCGTAAACGAACAATATATCGTCTACTTCCTGCCCTAGTTGAGTTCCTTGCTACGAACAAGTGTAAAATCAAAGAATAACTTGGAAGAAAGGTGATCGCGGAATCAACGTCGTATCGTATATTATTATATAATGCGATACACTGGTGGCGTTCGAAAAAGGAACGAAGCAAGGAAGAGAATTAGAATGTACGATTACACGTCGGGCGCGATTCTAATCGGCTCATCGCTGTTGCTGGGCGCGCGGAAATATGTACGACAGACATTACGGTGAACGTCAAGTTTACGCAATGTTATTACGTAAGACGGATGGACGTGTCACAATACGACCCGACGTCCCAGAGCTTCAGCCGTATGTACGCATACCTATGTACGCTGTTGGCAATGAATCGGGCCATCCACATCCGTGTTCGTTGGGGTACGTCTATCGAATTTTTACCAAGTTTGTGGCGAATCCATTCAAATACAAATAGGAACATCGCGAATAGGCTGGTATATACTTTTATTTACGATTCGCTTCGTTCGATCGAAGGTTCGTTAATTTCTGTTATTTTTCGGCAGATACGAATTCTCTGATCTGGTAAACGCTTAACCGAAGGATTGAATCGGGTTCGCACGAGGCGGAAGTGTCCAGAATCGTCTTTGACCGTCGATATTCGCAACAACACCATTCCGCTGGAACATTGGTTGCGAAACGCGATACAAAAGGCGAATTCGCGTAATTTTTCTTTTGCTCGAGTTATGCAAACGGCAGGTGGAATTACGTAATTGAGTGACAGGCGAGTTGGGCTTTCTACAGAGATTTTGCAGGCAAATGTTGCGGGGCGAAGAGCGAGCTTAGCGCAACGACGTAATTTCGTCGCGTTAGATATATTTTTGGATTCACCGGGGAAGATGCAGTTGACCTTGAATCGGCCACGGCACTGACTTATCGAATCTAACTACGCGTCGAATTTATGGGGGGATACTTGCTCGTACGACACGTTCGCCGAACAGCTTGGCTCTGAAATTAACGTCATTCGCGACGGCCACGATACGTCGCATATGCTGCTATTTTTGCGTCAAGCTGTCTGCGATTCTCGTCAACTGAAATTTCCTCTATCCTCCGTGAATCGCTATTCTCATACATCGCGAAAACTTGAAGAGGTTAATTCTGAAATACCGCGTCTATATGCCATATGATCTTTGTAACCCTTTGTTATTACGAGAATTATGTTATTTAAGCCTTTATGAGAATTTATTGCGCTACTATATGTATTTCGCTATACTATACTATACTATACTATACTATCAAAGGGAAATCATTGTCATTGTTGTTATAGTAGGAACTCGTAATTTATATAACTTTCAAAATTGTACTAGTAATATTTATTCGTGAATATCAGAAAGCTTGAAAATAACTGAAACAAAAATGGGTGGGAAACGCAGTAATCCGCCAGGGTAATCCATGGTTAAATAGAAACTTCCTGGGTTCACACCGCGCATTCTGTAAAGGGATAGAGGCGTTTACGTGCGTGGAATCACGCGCACGATCGTTTAATTCCAATGAAAAGTGAACAGAATACCGTTGTACGAGTACATAAATTTACTCCGGCCTTTTGCTCTTTAAAACGAATTGAATCGAGTGGAACATTTATCCTACGCTTTCGTTTCGGCGTAACGTTAACGCTGTCCCACGGCTTCGTTTTAATTGCAACGATACACAGAGGCATTAAACAGGTATCAAGGTTTAGTAGCCAAACCTCGCGGTCGCTGTTTTAAAATACAACACCCATTTGGCGTCGTGCAAACCCGAGTTAAATCCTGCTACACCCGGTACACTGTCCCGTGTCGCATTCGAGCCGCAACATAAACTGGCATAAAAAGCCGGCACAAGAAACCAATCATCGTCTACATACGCGCGTCCATTTGGATCGTGCAATAGCCCGTTAAACGATTCTCATCCATCCGCTATCATTCATGGATCGGCACGCACCGTCTCGCACGTCGAAACGTTCAACGTCCAAAAACGTTGCAGCGGCGTGGCACGCGCGGCTCGAGCGAAGCCCACGCGCAACGTTCTAGGTTCTAGGTCATTTCATGGCCCTCCACCTCCGCCGGCCTAGGAACCAAAGGGTGGCCGGCGAGTGGGTGGAAAGGAAGGAAGGTTGGCCGTCGGGACTCGCGGGCCTTGACCATCGCACGCCACGAATTCACTTGGAATACGTGTAATGGCGACCTCCCTCTTTCTAAGTCATCGTGGTCGTGGTCGTGGTCGTGGTCCGATCAGAGAAGAAGAGCGTGTAGCGAAAGAACAGGGAACCGCAGCGCGCAACTAGAAATAAATCTTCCACCGGTGCGCTCTATGCGTACGTGTGTGCGCGCGCGCGCGCTTGCTCACGTGACCGCGAGAGCAGGAGCGCGCACACAGTTGCATTCGGCCTGCACACGGATATTGTTTCGCGCGCGTGCAGTCAGGGCCACGGTGACCTTAACTACCTTCCCCCACCCTCGCCCGCCTGACCCCGCTCCACCGCGCGTCCCACGCCGCTGCGACGCCGTTGGCAGCGAGTGGTGGCGAGGAGGGGAGCGGCGGGAGGAGAGGCACGTGCCGTCAGTGACGTCACGCGGTGTGCACTGCAACGCGGTGCAATGCCGGCGCCGGTCCTCGCTGCTTCGCCGAGATCTAGGTCCATGCGGAGGCGTGCGTCGCGTTGGCGATGTTTGTCCGCGCAGACGCACCCTTTTCGATACAGAGAATAGGGGTGGGGGGAAGGTGTTATCACGGGATTGAAATTGATCCGGTGAAATGGAAATCGCGAAAGTTTTGGCAATAAGTATCCGCGGATGGAGAAAAGAGCCAGAGAGAACGATCGATGAACGAGTGAGTGTGCTAAGGTGAATGAAAGTTATTCGTGGAGCATGGCGACTGGAATAGCTTCTAGACCTTCGGCGTAGGAATTGCGGAGCAGGACATGGGATTGCGAGATACGGTGGGATAGAGACGTTCTTGGAAGAATTTGACGAGGGATGCTGAGTCAGGGGACGTTGGATGATGTGAATGAAGCGTGTTTGGGTTAGATAGAGAATGATGCGATTGCAGAGATTATTTCGGTTTTTTTTAAAGATAGTCGAGGAAAATGGAATTGTTGGTGGTAGGAGTACTCCTGCGCAGTTTATTTTTCGCGTTTTTATATGTTCATCGAGTCGTTAATGAACGTCGTATTTCTAGATTATCAGGATGCATGATTATCTACGTTGTCCTAACGAGCAGCGGATCTTGCGTCTCTTCTATTTCTGTTTCCGGTGGCTCGTTCTGCGAATAAATGTCGACGAAATGTGCGAGATTATGGTCCGATGCTCCGTGATAACGTCAATGTCATGCAATCGTTATCTGTCGAGACATTAGCGCCATCATGGCGAACGTGATTAGAGCGAATGATTTCCAGGCAAACAGATACACAGTGTCCCCGGTGATATCCTTTCCACACACAATGCAACGTTTGAATAAACTAGAAGTAGCTCTATACCACAGAGAATATGCCACAGAGAATACCAGAAAAAGGTTTTATAAATGTTTAAATACTTGCGTGAATTACATGATACATATATAATATATGTATATTATTATTATTATTATTGAACAAGCGTAAAATAGTTATTCAAGTATTTGTTTTGATAAAGTATGCAGTCGAGGAAGTTTAATCTGGACGAACTGGAACTAGCGCTTGAATTTGGAAAATCTATTTTCGATGTTCAGTTACAAATGACCATTGCCGCGTTATAATCTGGCCGACACAATTCGTAAACTTCGTCGCATCTTAAAAATGACACTAACGAATTTAATTCGCCTTACTCGTTTTCAAGCAATTTCGAAAAGGATCGTACAACTAAAAGAATTGCCAGTCGTGAAACGCGCGACAGACGATTCGTCAAACTCTTGCATTTATCAACGACACTCGCGAATTCTATTTTCACACTCGTCACGCTATTGTACCTAAAGCCCTAACAAAATCTCGATATCAAACCTAAATTCTAAATCCAATGCCGAAAACAAATTCAACCTAACAAAACCTGAAACAGTTTCATACTCGAAACATCGACTTGTAGTAACTATAGTTGTCGACGTTTGTAGAGGTCGGGGGGAGCACGAGGAGGAACATCGTGACACGGTCGCAATAGTTGCACGGATCGACTGCAACCGGCACTTCCTGGCCGTCCCCTGCCCCTATACCTCTTCCATCGAGAGCTTTCCTGCTCACGGACGCCAATATGGGAACGGTACATGGTCGGAACGAACGCGAGTCTAGCTTAGTCGTAGAGAAGGGAGAAGCCTAGCCCGACGACCTTGATCGTCGACTACACGGATATCTCTGTTCTCGAGTCGGTCAACTGGGTCAGGTGCGCGGTCCGGAGAAGCACACTTCTACACACCACAGGTGGTAGCCAGTGAAAGTAGTCGAAAATTATGCGCTGGATCGCGGATCTGCCACGCGAACGAACTCGAACGGTACTTGGGCCAGGTCGACGGTTCCTCCTCCTACTCCGAGGCCAGTTGAATGGACAGAAGTCGACTTTGCGGTCGGTGAAAGTAGCAGGAACCTTCGGCTAACTGGGTTACGAACGCTCTCCGTGATTGCAGAGATATATCGGCCTCTTGGCATTTGCCGAGACGGCCTCGTAAAAGGACGGGACGTGATCGAAAGCTGAACAGCTTGGCAGTCAGGGTATGTGAGCGATGTGGACGGTGAGCGTTCGTTGAAAGTAAGGGGAGTCCCGAGTGTTTAGATTGCGTGGGAAGAACCTTCGAGTATTAATATTGAGACGGATGAAGGTTTAGGTGTTGGGTTTGAGTAGAGAGAGAAGCGGTTAAGGGGATGATTTGGATACTGAGATGGTGTAGGAATACTTTTGAATATTAATGTGCAATGGGAGAAAGTTTCGAGTGTGAATTTGTCTGAGATTCGCGTACTAGAGAAACGATTTTGGATATTTAAATCGAACAAGGCGAAAGTTACAGGCGTGAAAACTGAGTAGAAGAAGGCTCCAAGTAGCAAAACGTAATGGAAGAAAAATTCGAACGCTGATTAGATGGAAATTTGGAGTGTCGATATCGCGTAGGAAGAAACGAAAGTTGAAAACAAGACTCACCTGTTCGCTTTCACAGATAGCTGTGTTGACTGGTCCATTCTCGATGGGGTCGCGGCTTACTTTCGCTCGAATCTGAAAAACCACGAAGGAATCGAGTTAAGGCGAGAGAGACGACAAAAGATCTTTCCGTTTAATCGAGGCTCGACCCGGTTATTTTCAGACCCGGTCGGACCCATTTTCCGCCGGCAACCGCGTAACGACGCGTGCCTAAGTTTAGACCACGGCGATAATACCTCAAGGTTCAACTTGTTAGCCATCTTACGAAATTATCGAAAATCGCCGCGCGTGTTTACATCCTTGGCTCTTGGTCGAGGATTATGTCATCGGCGTGGACTTGGCAAAGGACTGAGTCGTACGAGCCGATGCATCTGTTTCTTTCGCCAGCCTTTAGTTACTATACAACTATATATATAAACACACCTATGAAGTATGTTCTTCATTGGTGTATTCTTTGAACGACAAAAAAATGCTTCGAGTAGAAATTACCATCGAATCGATAATAATAGACCGCGATATAGGAAATTTTCGAAAAGTTCATTTTTCACGATTATGATGCGACCTCTGCTGCAGATAAGAGTTAGGGAAGTAAAGATCTTTTAACGACGCGCGAACAAAACAGGTTTGGCCTATCGGTATTCTATATTCAATCCTAATCTTGTTACTACCTACATATCGTGTTACATCAAACAGTTCTCTACTTTTACTTCTTTTCATTCTCTTCGCTCAACCTTGCTAGTATCCCGTGTACACGGTGCCTGTTCTTAATAATCGGAGAATTCGAATTTCCTCATCAAATATCGTCGCTCGGAATCACGATCAGGATTTAATCCACTCTATTCCGTTCACTGGGCATTCCGACACATACTTCCCCCGGTTCCGCGCGCCTCTACAATCTACACTCGTTAATGGAAAAATCTTGAATTTTAATATCAGGTATCTTTTATCAAAAATGTTAATCGCTATTTAATTTATTCCCATCCAATTGGTAATCCTGTATGTTCTTCCTTTGAATCTATGTTATATGTTGTATATATATATAATACAAATATTTACGTTCTCCAGTTATTAATTTTATAGCCATTCAATGCGGCATTTATGTCATTATTCGTATAGATAATTAGCTAAATATTCTGCTGGTTGTGTTTCAGGTTCTAACCGCAAGATATTAACACTAGAACTAACACACCAGTCAAATTGACTGGTTTTACAATCTTATTTTAAAATTTCTACTTCATGTTATATTTTTTTCCCATAATAATGTAATGATTTTCGCAACGATAACTGAAAGAGTAGTATAACGAATTTTATTTTGTCTTTATGTATTCAAACTGAAAATAATTTTGTATCAAGGCTACTTATATCAACACTAGTCAAAATGACTGGTATTGGTATAAGTGTAAAAGGGTCCTGCAATCTGTTTATCGAACCCCAATTAACCAGATTCCTCGTTTTGTACAACTCCCCGCACGTTTTTCAAATTTTTACTGCGTATCATTCGATATGATGATATCAGTTATCAGGAAGATTCCGGATCGGTCGCTAGATCGCAACACTAGAAATACCACACCAGTCAAAATGACTGGTTCTACAATTTTATAAATGTGCCAACCCTCGTATAGGGATTATGGTTCCAGATGGATTAATAATATCAAAAATGTACTACATTACATAGAATTCCTTCTGTAAGAAAGTAACAGATCAATAAATATACAAATATTCTATTATTACGTATTTTTTTAAAACCAGTCATTTTGACTGTTTCTGGTAAAAATAGCTTCGTATTAACTATCGATAGTTCTAGTGTTAATAATTGATCAAACATACAAATGCTCTTTCGTTGTCTATTCTACGCACGAGAGAACGATCATGATCTCAATTCGCTGATAATCCACAATTTTAATATATCAAAAAATCCTTACCATGAATCACTTGTATATTAATTAATCTCTGCTTAAATTTGTCGAATTAATTCCTCGTTTGTCTTTCATCTTATCTATTAACAGTGTAAGCTGTAGAAAATTGCTTGCGGTCGGGAATTTATTTGGTCAGTATTTAAAAATGTTGATCAAAGATATAGATAGTCTGATTACTATCATGAATCAGATTTTTTTTTTATTTTTAGCTATTTTGCATTACGATATTCCTCTTTACTCGTAAAGCGACATTAAAGTAAAACGATCGACAAAAGTGTATTTACTGAGATCGTCGAATAAAAAGAAACAACATAGGAAAATCAAAATACACGTTACGATATTCAGGAAATTAAAAGCAAGATACGCGTTACGGAATTCAGCAATTAACGACATTTTATTCAAGTTCTATTCCTTTACGATTGTCTACGAATACATAAATTTGCATAAATGTTTATAACAAGCGTTTCTCACGATATGTAACGATTTCAGTGGGACTCTTTCCGGATTCTCGACTCGTAAAAATTCAACCGCATCGTTCGGCGGGTTAACGGTGCGATTCGATCGTTAGATCGCAGGTGGAGGCCGCGATGGATCTAAATGAAAATCTAAGCGCGAGATTCTCAATCGTTCGAGCGTGGCCAGACCGTTATCGCCGTGCTCTGCATTCAGACGTTCCCAGTGCTTTCCTCTTTTTTCTTTCTCTTTCCTTCCTTCGACGCCACGGTGAAAACGACGCGTCTCCGCGACTTTCGTCGTTTCGTAACGGTGCGACGCGTCGATCGCGATTCCAAAGAACGAAGCAAAATAAAGGAAAGCGATTGATCGATCGACGATTTTTCGTTTAGTCGTCAGCTAATCGGGAAGAAATCTCGATATTTTCGCGTTTGGTCGTTTCTAACTTTTATTCTTCTCTTCTCGAATATTATTTGAATTCTGTTACCTTAGTTGTTCTTCCTACTCTACCCTAAACTTTCTATTTAACTATTCTTCCTTCAATGACACTGACAAGTAACGTAAAAATGATATTGGAAAATCATGTCAGAGCATATATTCGTTTATTAAGATAACCGATGATATGTGACACATAGTTGCGTAACAAAAGGTTAGACAACAAAATCTAGATATCCGTTTAAAACATCTACAGAGATATTCTGCTCTGTTGGACTGGAAAATGCAAACAGACAGTAAATAAAAATTGTTCACAAATATGTTCAAGTCATTCGAAGCACATATGTCTCGCGTCATCAAAAACGCAATCGCTATTTCAGAAAAGCGATAATAACTTGTTTTATGCCGTAGTGCAGCTGTTCAATAAACATTCGAGATCCCCGTAAAAGACATCGCAAACAGATGCTGCGTAATCCACCAGAGATAAGCAATCCTTGTAAAGGAATTGCGATATGTAACGAATTTTCTCGTCATTTATTCCACGATCGATGCTCTCGATTATCGATGAACGATGAAAAACAATTTCACAAATGTGTATGTTATGGACATTGATCTGTGGAACCCATTATTCGATTTCAGATATACGAAAAACAAAAACGATATATATATATATCTTGTTAAGTATTCTAAAATTTGCATAATTAATTCCAAAAAAATCTCAAAAATGTAATTGTAGAAATTGGCAAATTCTTTTACAGCGTGTGTCGAGTTTGTTCATTTTTAATTGCAGGTTCGACTATGTCTTTGAATCTCATATACAGGGTATCGACCTTCGAACTGAATGAATTTTCCACGAGGATTTTATTTGTTTCTACAGAAACGTGAGATAGAAAGTTAACCGAGAGAAGAGTTGCGTTTCGCTTCGGAAAATCATCTCGAGGTCATGGATCACGCATACTCGCACACGCGAGTAGCTGCGTTATGTATTATGCAAGTACCTACAGCTTTATCTTGTCTCGTTGATGTTAATTAAATGTAAGCTGTGAAACGCGGAAGGGGCTAAGTTCGGGGAGATAAATCCGCCACGCCTTATAAGCGAATTAATCGTGCGTTCCAACCTCGTTGCATGCTGATAACCCTCGGCTGAGTTTCCACAGAATGTCCGTGCTTCACGAAAACGATAAAACCAGCATCGCTGTCCGAAGCGACCGAACAGTACGAATATCGATGTTCCCGCGAGAGTCAGATTTCACGAAACTCGCTTTTCAATGGCAGACGAGTGGGATTAAGGCCAATGAAATCTTTCGAAGACAAGCCACGCGGGACAAAGTTGAGCATCATTTAAATAAAATATCGCTTAACGTGTTCGCTACCGGCGTTATAAACGAGACGTTCTAGAATTAAGAACGTAATCTTTCAGTAAGTGCTTCTTCTTCGAATTATTATTTCCATTGCAAAGAAACACGCGACGCGATAGGTGAGTTTGCTACTTATTCGGAATTGATGAGGGAATTATGTGTGTTAATTTCCTTTTTTTCCTCTTTCTTCTCTTTTTCGATATACACATATACACGTTTGCTGCTTATTCGGAATTGATGAGAGAATTATGTGTGTTAATATCCTTTTTTTCCTCTTTCTTCTCTTTTTCAATATACACATATACCTAATCCTTAAATCGCTTCACCTAATTAGAAATTATCGTAAGTTTCTGAATCAAGCGTGACATTAATTCCGCATAATGGAAGATTATATTCAATTTAAACGATATGCAAAATAATTAGCTAATAGGTCTCGTAGCAATTTTCAGATAATGATATAGCAATTTCATATAATTTAGCCTGATACGTATGATTTACTCGCGTCATCGTGTGATGTTTCTTATGGAATATTTGTAATAGCGCTTTAAGACAATATAACTTTCGTTTCTTCGTGCGACGAGAAAGACAGAAATATTTCCGTCAATGTCCAATTCGATATTGACGATGATAGAAATTTCAAATATCTGTGTAACAGCGAAAGAAACTGCTTCGATTTCGAATACTATGCGAAATATTCGATTCGTCGTTCAACGACAGAAGCTTTCTCCAGCCCGCGTAAGCGTTCAAATGTATCCACGACGATCAAAGGTGACTAATCATCCACGTCATCCCATGATGATGAAACAAAACATCGTCTGGCTACGTAAGGAAAAAGGGAAGGACTCACCTTCTCGACGATAAAACGACAAATAATTGTCTAAGTCATACGAAGGCCAAGTTCGTCATCGCTGTGACAGTGTGCCGGATTGACGAATTGCAACAGAATATATCCGGTGCACTTGAATTTATCAGATAAGCAAAGCGCTCGTGCCCATTTATCGATCGATCGATAAAACGGGTATGCGTGATATTCCATTTACCTTCTTTTTGCGTGGGTGCTGTTCCTCGAGGTAATCGAGCACTATACCCTCGTCCAGGGTGGTTGTCGAGCCAGGGGTGCTACTCGACGACGAACCAGACGCGTTGTAAGGGTAGTGTTGTTGATTGTGCGAAGGATGAGCGGATGTCGGCCACAGAGAACCGGTGGTAGGTGCCCCCTCGTCGCTGAGAGGCGGACTCGGGGTGCCGCTACGCCATGAAGCCCCGCTGCTGCTGCTGCTGCTATTCGAGGTGCCACCGACTCCTGGTGAGCCAACGACCATGCCACCACCTCCGCCACCTCGACCTCCCCAGGAACCTTATTCGCGAAAAACAAAAATACACGGTTAGTTTGTCTCGATTGAACAACTTGTTTGCGAGTTGATTACTCGCAGATGATCCAAGCTCCGATTCGAGTAGCGTTTCATTTTTCGGAATTTTGCTCGCATAATTTTCGAGGAGCCTTCAATCTCCAAAATTAAATGTCCAATTTACTATGGTATTTGTATAGCAATTATATGGGCTGTAAGTATATTTCGTACCTGCATGCCTCGTCTATTGTATTCAAAAATATCTTAGAACAGCTGTAGGAGATGTTATAAAAAGTATGATGCAAACAAGTACCTCTTGTGTCTTGTTATAGATTTCGCAGGTTCGGAGTCGGAGAAATGCTTGAATTGATAGATCGTTGCAAATTGACATGCGATTGAGTGTAATCTCTGTGTGGAATTGAGATTAGATAGAACCGCTGTCAGACATAATGGCAAGCTTGAATTTACGATCATGTAGCTCGGATATGCGATTTCGATCGCTAGTAATTGCATAGACACTTAGAGTAATACATTGCGGATAAAGACAGATGACCGGTATACATGTATATGTACACACGTATATACATGTATCACATAATAAATCAAACGTGTAAAGCGTATGTGTTAACAGCAGCGATTCTTAGCCCCTACAATACGGCTAAAGTAAAATACGAAATGTGCATCGTTCAAATAATTATGGCCGATACTACACAGCCGCATGCAGCTTTCTACGATCGAAACAAATTCATCTCGAGCCGAAACTTTGTTTTCGAGATTTCATTCGTTCTATCAAACATCTAGCAATTTGCTCGTTTCTAATGTAAACTTTGACTAGGTCGAACCTAACGAAGTCTGCGATGTCGTTAGAACACGAAGGCTATTCGCAGCGTGATACTGACCGTAATTGTGTTGGCAGTGCAATGGCAGGGGATTGTGAGGGCTGTGTGGCGAACATGAGAGCGACATGAGGACAAGAGCGGCGGTGCATTCGTCCATGCAATCGCCGCGTTCGTTGGTACGACAACCCTCGCGGCCGCATCCGTGGGGTATTCTGTCGCTCCAACCGCTGTACGATCGCTCGGAGTCATTACTCGAGCTGGGTCGCCGTTTTCTGGATCTGAAACACGAATGATACATATTCG
The DNA here is from genome assembly GCF_051014615.1 of Bombus vancouverensis nearcticus. NCBI lineage: Eukaryota > Metazoa > Arthropoda > Insecta > Hymenoptera > Apidae > Bombus > Bombus vancouverensis. Next base: position 7,106,036 of record NC_134913.1, on the reverse strand, counting down.
TAGATTAATTACGATCCACAAGGTTCGCTCGTATTGCAATTTTCAGCTCGTTGCACGAACACCAGCCGTAAGACGCTGGTTAATGTCGCGTGCAAGATCGCAGAATCACGATCACTGTCGTCATCTACGTTCATTCACGGCCGTGATCGTGACTTTTTTATCTCGAGCGAATTTGCTCGCTGTGATCGTAATTCTTTCCTGAATTATTCTTATAACACGATTAATTTTTTACAAACTACCTAGATACAACGTGCATAAAAGTATCTGCACGTAAGGTAAATTGAAAATTACGTTACGTTTTCCTCGTATAACGTACATTTACCTTATCCAAGATTCAAACTAGAAGATAATTTAATTTTCTTTCCTTCGTCCGGTATTATTATTATCGGTATGTTAAGTACTAGAATATTAATTCTTCCTGTCGATTTCAAGATCGTAACATTCGTTCGATGTCTTTGATGTAAAGTATACAGGTTTTGCGAGAAGGATCGGTTAAACCAGAAGCGATCAGGAAAAATCACAAGCGAACGATCATCGTGATTGGGATCGAACATGATCGAATCATTTGAGATTGACAAGTAGTGCATACGTGACTATTATCTAATTAATTAATTAATTAAATTATTAAAATTATCTAAATTATCTAAAGACCGTCGAACACCAGTGTTCGCTTTACAATCGCCAGTTATTTCAATATTACAGTAATCGGTAATTCGTGGCAATTTGTACAATGTAACTTTGATTAGAAAGTAAACAACACGGTGAATTTCAAATACTTGAACGCTTATATGTCGAAAAAGAAGGACAAGTGCCAGGTGGGACATTTCAGCTAAGAGTAAAACTATTCGGAAACTGTTGAGGTTTGTCTCGGAATAGAAAGGGGAAATTCCTGGATGAATGTACAATAGAAATAAGTACAATGTATGTTAGTTACAGGTCCGGAGGCTGGCAGCTTTACTTTACAATAGATCCCCGAAGCCATGGGCCTATGACCATTTGTATAATTATGAAAACTGACCTGTCTATACCCCGTTGCACCATCTGTGCACGGCATGTTGCTAGAAAAGGCCACGAGGTAGAGAGACCATTCAAACTGATTTGAAGCTAAACAATACTCAATGGCTTCAAGGACTAAAAAAACGAACCTCTAAAGAAGACGTAGAGTTTTCCTAGAAGTGAGAATCGCTTCGACAGAAAGAACAGATTAATCGGTAATTTCAAACAAACGACTTCGTGACAAAGTAAAAAGCCCAACGAATCGTCAGACTGCATCGCAACGTAACGTTGTAAGGGGCAACGTAACGCAACGAGATTAGTGGATGAACAGGCAGCTTTCGTAACGGAAGAAGTTTCGTTTTCCAACTTCCTAACGTTTTCCATCTCTTTCCATCAGCCGTCCTTTTCTTCCTTTTTTCTTTTTGTTCGTAGAAGCACGTCTTTGCGTACGTACGATCGCACGGCCTGTCCCGACAATAGGAGCTGTCGTAACAACCAATCGTTTGCCAGCCTTTCCGTGGAATTTCGCGCTTCTACAATTACGTAAAATAATGTTTTCCAGCCTATATTCCGTAGGCACCACGATGGCCAGTACGGTCGTTGTACCGTAATGTCCCGGCGGACGACGTGCTGTAAATTACAGTTTTCTAAGAACAGCCGTAAAGATGCCACGATAACACGCCACGGACTTTGGTCTACGCGTTCCTCCAGATCGGTAGCCTGGTCATTTTCGACCGTGTACCCACCACTGGCATCTTTGTTCGCGTGGAACTTTGCGCGAGTCGTTAGTCGCCGTGTCGATTATCGCGATATTAGATTGTTTCGTAAGTTTGCCGGCAATTGTTCAGAGTGTGATCGTAAACCGCTGGGAAATGATTTTGATACAGTATTGGATGTTAATGTCTTGCAATTTACCAGGTTTACGATGTATCGAAAAGTAAGGGTGAGGTAAGTTGCTCGGGGAAGGCCAGGAGATCGCCGGTAGATCGAACGGTTGGACAACTGACACCTGCTGATCGATAGAAACCCCGACTTTCTAGGAAATTACAGGGCAAATTTTCCTCGTTATCTTCGCCTATCAGGTGTCTAGACGGCCTTGTGAAATAATAAAATCGATGTGGTCGTCTTGAAAAAGTTTCCCTATAGACTGAATCGATAAAATTATAACCAATCTATATTTGTTCAAAGTTTAAAGCTTCACGAACTTGAACAAGGTATAGAGGATATCATGGAAGAATCAACCGATTCGATCGAAAAGCAACGAAACTGCCAAGGAGGAAATACAGGAAAGAGAAAACGAAGGAAGAGAAAAAATCGGAGGAAAATCACGAAAGCAACGAGCCATCCGGCTCGGCGTACTTTCTACGATCCGATCCACCAAGTTTCACCTCCCCGCGCCATTCTGTCTCCGTGTTCCGTAGGACTTTCATACAAGAAGCCTTAGAACTCCTGGTCAAGCCTGGAAGCGACAGTCGCCGATGGTTTCCGTACGTACCGTCGATGGAAGAGATACGGAGAGATCGTAAAATCGATAAGTAAGTGTACGATCGAGATTCGGAAATCGGAATTTCAGGCAGGAATTTAATTTCGTATCTCACCGTATCTCTCATTTTCAGCGAACAGCATACGAAATAACCGACGTCCTCCAACGACAAATTGGTCAGTTCCACTCTTTGTGAATGTTTTCAATTTCGTTACCAGCGGGAAATACCGATACTCAATCGGAAAGAAAAAAGAAATCCTGACCATTTAACGCGCGACTACCGTATCTCTTACAGCGAGTATAGACGTACGCGAAGGACACGAGAGCGTGATATCTCTAACGTTGGAAGTGGGAGACACGAAACGACGTAGTCAAGGCCGCCGCTTAGCCGTTCCGCTCGGAGCGGTACATCGAGAGTCGAAAGTGAAACGTCGCCGGTACCGGCGGAATGACGCACGATTTTCTCTGTCTTTCTCCCTCCGATACGATTGAAATACACGAACGAACAGTCGTGGCTGTCCCGTTTTCGTGATCGCTTTCGCACACGCCGCTCAGGATACCGAACGCGTTAAACGCGTGAAAGTTAAGCAGAGATAAGTATGCTCGAGGGGTCGATAATTGCCGTACAATTGCAACAGGTATGCAAGCGGAAAGTAAACGGAAGGGAAGTAACAGGGAGTTGTACCGCGTGGAAACGAGCCTGGAGAGGGATGACGGTGAAAGAAGACTAGGCGTACCTACCGCTAGAAACGGCACAATACACAGTCAGGCATTTGTTGTATGGTAATCGCGGACGCTACCTTGGATTTCCAAACGAGAGGCTTTGGTCGAAGGGACTCGACGTATAATAATGGGATTTACTCGCCCGTTTATGTCGGATTAGTCACAGAGACAATAAGAGAAGATAACGAATTTTACGACCGTGGTAGCCTCTTTCGTTTCTCTGTCTGCTTCAGTCGCTTATTTCGTGCCAAGTCAATATTAATATTAATCAATGTACGATAAAATGCAATTGCTTGGATTTGCGACGCAGGCATACGCCGGCTGTCCGAGACGATAAGATGACCAATTAATTATTCGCCGTGGTGCAAATTCGTAAAAAGTTCTGTAGCGGAGGTTGTCGCTGCCAGATGAAAAGAGAGTTTGCGTTTCGTCCCGGGACTACCGGTGGACTCTCGTCAGTAAAGCTATGCCCGGTAGTCCCTGCCTTAGACGTAGAGGGATCTCATTAGATACGGTATTTGTATCATGCGCCCGTATATTCGACCGCTAGCGAGATAGACAGACTCGTCGTCGTAGCCCTCTGGTGTTGACGGTTGGTACCCGCGGCTCGACCTGTCGGCGTCCTATTGATACCGATCCGCCACAGTTCGAACGTGATTCTCACAGCCACGAGGATTAATAAGATTGCCACGTGCGCAAGTGTGGCACAATCGCGAAATACCTCGAGCGTCCCGTTTCACAGCTCGGCCAATTTCCGATCTCGAAAAACCGTTTACCCGCGCCGCTGTCGTTTTAATTAAAGAGACGCTGCGCGTTCGACTAGCTCGCAAAGACGCCGCGCCGCTGCAAAAACGAAAGAGAAAGTAAATTGCCCCGATAGCTTGCGCTCCGAATAACTCGCCGGCTGCCTTGTACTTGGAAAGCCGATCGACGCCGCAGTCAAGGTAGACTGGGGATAATCTTCATCCTCGTCGACGAGCTTTTTTCCCTCCTTTCTTTCGCGTTGCGTGCTAATTACGCGGCGAGCCGGCAGCGTTTACAAGCCGAAACAGAAATTGGATCGTGGGAAACCCACGCATCGATCTCGTCTCTTTCTTTCTTTCCTTCTTTCTGCGATGCCACGCCGTGTCGTACACTCTTCTCATTTACCTTATTTCCTTTTGCGCGGCTCTCTTCGCGGCTTTCAACCGCCCTCTCTTTTTATACGCGGTTCGATGCCGAGTCCGGGTCGTTTGAAAAATCCGCGAAATAAAGCGGAAAGACAGACAAGATTTGTCTACGATTATTCTCGCGCTGTTTTCTAAACGTAAGAGAGACTTTAATATTCCTTTGCCGCTCTTCAAAACATTCCACGAGAAAGAGAATTCGCGCTCTTCAGGGGGTTGCTGCGATAATTAAATTCCTACTATGTGTGGCGTTAAGAAAAGGCAGGAAACGCATAGCGGTTGCGTGTACGCCGTACGCTCTCGCGTGTTACTGAAGCGTTTCGCCGCATTATCATCTCTTGCGATGACGTAACGTTATGTAACTATTTCGAACGAAGGACACGCTCGTTAGTGCACTCTCGATACGTTGAATCGATGAACCGAAGGATAGCAAACGTACCGTCGAAATTTTTCAACCGTCGCTTTTACGACATTGAGGGAAATTGCTACGACGAATAGATCGGTAGATGATCCGTCGATAAAGGAGCTTAATGACGGTCGTTCGACTCTTTCAATTAGCCTCGTTACAGGATTATAGTTGCCGTTTATAATTACACCAACTGTAAAGAATTTTCACGTCAACGGTATTGTACAGTTGTCTTTCGGCTAAAGAGCTACTTTGTTGGCAATCGAATACGCTTTATAGAAATTGTAGAACGTAATTTTACATTTTTCGCTGAGCGAGGATAGTATGCAGGACATTGGATATTGGTTCGCGTTGAACACAATGATTTTTCAAAGATCTTCCAAGTATCGTGTAATTTAGTTTGCTTCGTAATAGATAGAACGATTTTTTAAATAAACTGAAACACAAAATCGGTCTCCGGATTGTGATTCACTTTAGTAAGAGAAAACTAAAAAAAAAAAAACATCTAACTGACTTCGCTAAACAAATAAAACAATCAAACTCAAAGATAGCATCCCGCTGGGGTTAGCCATCCACACGTTATTCAGCAATTAAGTTAGAAAAATTTGCCAAATGTCCAGCTGGACAAATAGTAAAGTACAAATTAAATAATTAAAAAAAGCTTTAGTAAGATGCCGAAGTATATATACAACAGTCTTTAGTTTCAAATGACATATTTGGTCTAACTTTTGTTATACATATATCAATCTTTCCTGCTGATCATCGTAAACGAATAAATATCGAAAGAAAGTCAGATTCGTGCGAGCCGTTGATTTATGCGAAGTCTTTCTTCGATCGTCGATGTATATACGTCAGTCTGTAGAGTTGAAGAAACTTACCTAAGGCTGTCCGCGAGTTTATACGAGACGGTCAACAAATTCAGCTCGTGCCACAAATAACTTAATGCAAAAATGTTCTCTGAAAAGCCTTTCAAAATAGATTGTCTCGAAAAGTAAAACTCGTACGAAGAGAAACCTTTTTCATGCACCCTTTTAAAATTGAAATACAAAGATCCAACAAGGCCAGCGACAGAATTAATTCTGACATCGATTCTAAAGCACCATTTACATACATACGTATACGAAAGCAACCACTAACGACAACGCGTGTGTACGAGAGAAGCGTTTTACGTACAGTATGCGTCGATTCATCTTCGATTTAATTTTCCCCCGAGCAGGCACGCCGATCGGACCTATACTGGGTGAGGCGGATGTAAAGGGGAGAGGCTGTTCCGTGTTCTGGCTCCGGTTGCACGCTCGTGGTTGCCCCAGAAACCGTAATACACTTCTCGTTATATGGGTCAGGGAACACGTTGATCCATATTCGGGACGGCATCCCCCCGTGATCGGGAAACTAGGTCAGCGACTCGTGTGTGCCGCGCCGGGCCACGCGAAACCGTGTGTTGCTAGCTGGCTGCCGCGATCCTGTTCCGGGCTGAGCACGCTTTTCCGGGAGGATCAAACTACTGTATCGAACCGCGTGGTCTACCGTTTTATATACCGATTTCGTATAGGAATTTTCTTTCTCGTTGCTTTTTAAACGTAGCATTAAATCAGTACTGTTTGTATGACATAGACGTCGGCTTGAAATTATTGCCGTAATATTATCAAATATATATGTAGATTTTTCATCGCCTAAAATTCCGAGTGAAATATCTATTCTTGAAAATTGCGTTGCTTAACACGTTGAATGTCATGGGGGTCACCGGTGACCGGCGCACCGAGGTTGGTAGAAATACATAATTTGAACAAATTTCAATAGTTATAAATTTTGTATTGTTACCATCGTTACTACAATGGTGCGACGAAATGAATACATTGTATGCGCCGACCCAGCCAGTGGCTGTCGAACGTGGGAAAACCCAGCTTTCTCCGTGTTTCACCTTAAGGAACCATAACCCTAAGGAATGTTTCTACCTGAAAGATGTTCCTTAGTAATTAAGGGCCTTGCCAGTAAAGTAAAAGATGCTAAATCTTAATGACGGTTCTTCAGGATTATTGCGAGTCCGAATAAATATGATCGAAGGATGGATTATGGTTTATGGTAGGTAATGTAGCGTAGTTAATAGAAAAAATGTCAGACCTTGTAAAACTGGCGTGGCATTCAACGTGTTAAGTATTTTCCAAAGAGGATCCCGGTAGTCGCTAGTGTACTTGCACGAGAATATAGTATGCTATTAACAAAAGCATATACCAAAAATGCACCTATACGTATAATAAGCCTACGTCTGAGTTGGCAGCATCGTCCCTTGGAATTACTTTACAGCTTTACTGTAAATTCTTCAGCAACAGTTACCTGGTGCAAATCCGAGATTCGTAATAAAGGCTCGATGTACCTAATGGCACATTGCAGGCCCAAGAAGTCCAAGATAAAAGAAACGAATAATTTTCGACTAAACAAAGAACAACCCTTAAAATGTGCCAAAAATTACCTGTACGCTTTATGTCGGTTTAAAGTTGGTACAGTAATAAACACACATATACACAGAGGTATCTGAAGGAGGATTTTCCTCGAGAAGATAACAGAAGTAAACAAAGAGAAGGAAACGTATGTCGGAGTCAGATTGGCATTTTGGGTCGTTCTATGAACCTTTACTTACTTTACCGTCGCGAATGTAGCTAATATTTATCAATACGAATGTGGACACTACAAGAGGCTACGAATAATGGCAATAGGATGTTCGAGATGATGGTGACAATGAATTCAGGTTCGATAACGAATCCACGGTCCACGGGAGGACAAGTATCAACGTACTACTCGATTCGGCTAACTTCTCAAAAACTCAATCAGTAATTCGTCCAACAACTAACTAACAAACTAACTCACACCTAATCCAAAAGAAACTGCCCTTATATACTCTCGGGTCAATCTTTGTTTTTAAGGAGAGTCACATAATCATTTCATACCTTCGAGTCAGATTGGAACATTAAAACTATTTCTTATTTTTATTACTTAAGTGCCGCTATAGTAAAAGTCTGGACTAGGGTATTGGGGGTTTTCCCAACATTCCGGACGGGAAATCCCGATGTTCTTTCATCTCCGACAACGTGTCTAGACCCCGCTAATATACGTTTAGCGGGGTCTAGAATCTAGGTACATCGGCGACAAGCATTCACACCCCATAAGGACAGTGCATCGATCCGGTACCAAACGATATCCGGGTTACGAAGTCGAACAGCGGGGTCAGTTCGCCGGATACAGGAACGCGATAGCCGGCTGGCCTCTATCGAGCGACCTGATTCCGCGGCAGGACAACCCGGACAACCTGATTTCAACTACGTCGACCTTATTCGCTGACCTAATTCCCTCGATCACAGGGGCTGCTTGGAATTTACGACTACGAAAACGGGGCTGTATCGCGCTCATAGCAAATTCCCAGAATCCATTACCTGTTTCGCCCGGAGGTTGGTTCCACGTTGATCCATACAACTATTCTCGAACTATCTAAGAGTTGGAAATGTTTGTCTTTGATTCTGCTATCTGTTACGCTCATGATCTAACTGCGCGTTATTATGCATCTATAGTGGCTGACCAAAATGTTTCGACACTTACCATAGAAAACTTTTATGCATATTGCGTGTTAAGCATTCTGAGATTTTATTAGCGATGTGAAATTATTTATTATTTCACTATGAGAATTATCCTTTGATTTACGCTTCTCGAAGATTAATATGCCGCAAGGAATCTTGACGAATCTTTATCTCATACAAGAAAGTAGTAAGAAAGTAAGAGAAAGGTCTACCGCAACTATATTTCCTCATGGTTATCGGAGAAAATTCTATTGTTCGAGGAAAAAAGTGTGAACACGATAGGCTTGACTTTTGATTAATATTCTATCGCGTGGATCGTTAATCAAACGCGTCGTTTTGTCAAAGTGCACACCTAACTCCTCTAACTCAATTTGTCTCTGAATAATTAGCAGATAGGAGGAACTTGTTTAGATAAAACGAACACCTTTCTTCAAACCAGAGAACACTGCCATTCAACACGGATGAATTAAGTTGAAGTTTCATGCTAATTCCTGCTGAAAAAGTAAGTTATACTTGAAAGGGAAAGTGTGTTGATCTCTCGATTAACATCTCAAGACGGCTATTAATCAAACGCGTCGCTTTATCACACCTGCAAGCCACTCCTTCCATTTCATTTCCATCCTCGAATAATCGACAAATGGGAGAAATTGCGTTTTCATCTTTCTTAGAGGACGTTATCTCGCGTATATCGAAAGTTCCAATCTCGCAACTTCCTCGCAATTCTATAACTAATTTTATCTACATCTTGTAATACGATTATCTACATTTTTCACATAACCGTTAAATATCCTCCCTTAATATGTCGCGTACTAAACGTTCTTTAAATTCAATACGGTCGTTAAGCCAAACCCAAAGTCCTCTTTAGTTCTACGAACGCAAAACCTCAACATTCAAGAATACGATCTACCGCTGCAACTCTACCTGTCGATTAAACTCGAGTAAAGTCGTGTAATTAGTCGGGTTATTACCGCCCATGAGCAAGACCCATGTCCCTGAAGCGGGCATTCGATGGAACAAAAGCTTCATCCAAGTGCGAGCGACGAGTCCCTCGTCGGAAAAGTTCTCTCTAGCAAGGTCTCGGAATTTTGCACGGCGAAACGTTCTCGTGTTGGCTTCGGCACACAAAGCGCCGAGAAGGGTATATAAACCCACGGGAGGGTATCTCGGTGTTGCACACGATGCGACTCGGGTCGATGTATTGGTGCACGTGTACTGCTCCGGTTTCATTGTCCCAGATTTACCAGTGGGATAGAGAGTGACCCACCCCTTGACCAGTCGAAGCGAGAGAAGGGCCAAGAGCGTCGCCACGGAACCCTCTCCTTCCCTTTCTCTTTTTCTTTTCGCTCTTCTCCTTCTTATTCTTCTCCATGCCCCTTGGCTCTTCTACCTCAACAAGTAGCGGCGGTTGCCAAGTACTACAACAGGTACGAGCGGCGTTGTATGCGCTGGCACGTGCAGACCCACGTCGGCCAACAAAGGAGGAAAGCTCGTAGTGCGCGAGAAAAGGGGCAGAGGGGACTCGCGAGACTCGAGCGCATTCGAAGGGTGCAGCAAGGGAGGATTTTCGGGGGAACGGGGAAAACAGGAAGGATGAAAACGACGCGTGGCTCCGTGTACCTGACCCATTTATTCGACGCGACTCCGCACCGCTAGGTACGTAGCTCTATCGATCGGCCTAGATCCGTGGCCCCAGCCTGGCACGACCTACTATTTGTTAGGCCACCTTAACCACCCTCGTGTACCATCGTCCGCCCCGGACGCCTCTCCGTCTCGCTCACCTCGTCGAGCAGGCACGGTACCCTCGCGATCCGCGTGGTATCAACTTTAGACGAGCCATCGACGTCTCGTTCGCAACCCTTGCACAATCGGAGCCTTGGCGGGCGAGCGAAGGTCGCGCAACCGATTCGGCTGTGCCGTAACGCTTTGCTAAATAGATGCTTCGACGAGACAATTCACAGGAGGATTTTCATGACTATTTCGTTGGGACGATTTTTTGTACAGAATTACAGCGATTCTTGCATTAGGATTGGATGAGAGTGGATATAACGGCGACTGCTAATTTCCAGAATGAAGCTGACGACAAAGGAGGGAAGAAAAGAGGAGAATAGACGAAAATAAACGACTCTGCCAAAGAGTAAAGGTACTCGGAATTGCTGCAACGTTCCGACAGTCTAAATAAATTAGCTTCGGAAATTCCACTTATGTTATCGAACCAACTTTACCCACTCGACAAAACAAATATAGGAAAAATTTCTAAATACTACTCGATACACGGAGATTCCGCAAATCACGTGTGTTTACATAGTGTACACGCGATCCTAGTTCTAATTTGCAAACAGTGAATACAGTCGAAATGCCTGGCTGATTGCGTCATTTCGTTCGTCGTTGGCGCTGTCTGAACACACGAGGAATGCGTTGAAAACCACTACTACTGTGTTTTGTCATCAAAAAAAGAAAACGAAGGATCGTGAGAAAAGAAGAGATATTCGGAGCTCGGATGTAAATCGCGAAGAGAAGAAGGTTTCGCGAGACAAAAATGACATTTGCCAGTTGTTCGTTGCTCTATAGGTCAAGATCACGCCTGTTGGCATATTTTGTCGTTCGAGACCTTGGCTACTCGCTCGTGTGCTCTTTGTCTTTTGTCTTGCATATACCTAAGTTGCACACGTTACACGCTAGGATCGTAGTTTCGTACTCTAACTTCGTTCTAGCTTCTGCTAGCTTCGTCCTGTTCAAGCTTTGGTAACTTCCTTTGGAAGTCCAATGAACATCGCGTTGTTCTAGGTCAGTGAACCTCAGCAATTCGAACGATGATCCTGGAGAACAGTGGAAAGGCAAAGTAAATTTTACGTCAAGACCTTTGAAGAGTCAAGAACTTTTCTTTATCTACAATAACGTACAAATTAGATACTTGGCTAATCAAGATTATCAAGTTGACAAATCGAAATGCAACTGAAATTTCAAACGGAATTTGCTACAATTTTGCCCGCAAAATTGTAATTGACGAGACAGGCGGTTCTTATGGTATTCTGTAGTAACATGAATTTATTATTTTCTAGAATAAATTTTCAAATTGTTTCAAGCAACGTATATCCGAGTTTTATACTTGTACCTTGAATGAATATGCGAATACTCTATTTCTTGTAGCTTAGAACGTTTGGAACAGAGAAAGAACCTTCCTAATTCGTTTGGTGGTCGCACGATAGAAATAACATCGAGTCTTAGCACGTGGCGTACGGTTCCCAGAGGACGTGACATAGATACAGACGCTTCTTCCAAACGAGACAAATCGAAATAATAAAAGCTAATTAAGAGGCTAAAGTAACGCGATCCCACCAAAGAGAAGTAGCTAATAAAAAGTGTTTTTCAACGAAACTATCGAACGTAATCAACCTGAAATTTTGCAACGTTATTAAACCACGTTTCAATCGTACGCTAAATGTATTTCGAGTAAAGATAACGAATTTATTAAAAGAACATTAGCTAGAGTGTCCGCGAAGAAATTTTCTGCCATCGTGTGGACCAGAATATATTGGTGTTAACAAGCAATTCAGTATGTTTACAGCATGGGACCTTCTTCTATGATATTCTTAGACCAGTTCTACAGCCGAAACTCATTTATTTTCAATTAGCGTGGCTTCACAGCGTGGTCTTGCCTTTACGAACAACACGAAATAGCATTCATTAGCGGAAAGCGACTCGATAATGAATCTTGCAATCGCAAAGACGAGTTGAGTCTATTCCAGTGTTATCGTAGAACCTGCGAGAACTCTTACTTCTTGGGTATTTTGTCCAGCTATGGACACAAAAGATTAGTCTCATAACTAAAAACATACTTGTAAGCGCAAAAATGTAACGATATCGTTTATTACGATAAAATGATGGCAAAATACGATAATGGCGAAATAACGCGAAAGTCATAGGCAAAAGAATTAAATCGACCTGACAAACGTATAAGAAAAGTCCAATGAATACTTCGACCCCTTTCTGCGCGTATAATACGCTCCTCGACGATAATAATCTCTGAACCGAGGCACAGAATGACCGATCCAGAGACCACCCAGTTTGACTGCGAGTAGAAGACGGATCGAGATCGACGCTGATTGAACTCAATTAACGCGTTAACGCGCGACCAACGAACAGATCAAAGGGACAACGGACCGCGAACTCGAAGGGAACTGGAAATGGGCCGATCGAAACGGGACATGCAGTAGTCCTGGGGGATGGGAGGGGTTGCTAGGTACCGGTAAGGCTAGCATATACGAGTACAGAACGTGGTAGTGCACCTGACCCATATAGCGACGCGGTATTGATCGACCTAATTCTGTAAAGCCGGCCGCCTCCCCGCCCGCAGAGATTGCCACCCGAAATTACGTAAGCTAACCTACTGACTCACTGCACCCGTTGCCGCAGCAGAAACTTTCAGTTGTTACGCCCGTGTCTTTCGACTACCAAACTCTAACACACCCTCTTTGCTATTCTCAAGTTTGGGTCACATTCGATGGAAAATCGACGAGTCATCGAGAAGCACGTGTGTAAGGCGAAGAAGAATGGGAGAATTTTTAGGCGATGTTGGAGAATTTCGGGGTTTCTGCTATACAATGAGGTTGTCGAGGGGAATCGAACGACTCTGATACGCCCTGTTCGTTGAATCTCTCGAAAGATTAAGTTACTAAATGATGGAATAGTCTCTTCCTACGTATCATCCCGTGTTTAACAAAATAAATACTTTTGATAATAAGGAACGTCGTCAGGGATCGAGACTTTAAAGGTTGGCGGCGATTTCATTCGCTTTTATTGTCAGAAGCTATAAATTCTGCTACGTGGGTGCAAAGAAAATAGATACACCGTTCGGTATAATTAGACGATCAGCTGGTCGAAGCATCCATTGCTTCGAACATTCCAGCACGCTAACCCACCCATTACAATTTATCACTACTAGTACTACTATCTCCATTCATTCGTTCAAGAAGACAATTACAATCGCGACGCGGGCGAACACTTTTCCATAATGTCGTCGGTATGACATTAAAGAATCGTACTAGTTAAGGATTACAAACGTAGCGAACTAGTTCATGTGCTTGGTAAAGTCACTTGCTTCCGTTGTATACGAAATACACGAAATACTCCATACGAATAGAGTAAATTCCCGAAAAGTTGACTTGAAACACTTTCAACGGCGGAATAACTTAGCTAAGGGGGAGAACGCTGTGGCGGGCAATCAGGAAACCATAAAATCTGGTTAGTGAAGTATTCATTGGCGAACGTTCACTAGGAAGCAGACAACGTGCATAAGCGTCGAATAATTTAATCTCGTTTGCGCTAAAGACCGCGATTGCGGGCGAACCGTGGCCGTCGAACGAGAATCAGCGCGAACGGATTGCCTTCCGAGCGCGAGATCGCGAAATTCATGAATTAAAAGCCGGGCAATCGATAGCCGTGGAATAATTGAATCTCATTGTACGCCGAAGACGATGATAATCGCCGCGAATACAGAACGATCCATCGTGAAAAAAAGATCGAGTATCTGTATTACGTTTTTAATAAGCCTGAACGCGTTAGTGATGGCTTCACAGTGAAAAAAAAGCAGCTACCATTTATCCTCGAGTATAATTAAGACGGAGCTTCGAGCGGTATTTGTACATTGTATCTGTGTCTTAATCAACTGCCATACAATTTTTTATTTATTCCTGCTAATTTTTTAATTCTTCTTCTCGTGTTGGTTTACCAACTGTTTCTTTCGGTATTCGTTACTTCCTATTCTCTTTCGCTACTAACGTTACTTTAAGAAAAGAACGTAGCGTACGAATATTAGCTCTTAAAAAAACGTGAATAGCCGAACACAGAACGGTCCATCGAAAAGATCAACATTTTCATATAAAAATCACAATTTATCCCTGTCACATTGTTATTCCCCCTCCTACATCGTGCTGTCAGAACAGGAAATTAAAAACCGCGTGTGTGCGCTAAACAAATGTAAAAGCGAACTAGAAATAAAATTTCAACTGCGGCGATAGAAAATTCCGCGAAATTCGATCGAAACTCGACATTTACAGAAAAATCACGATCTATTCGTACGTGCCACTATGATTCCTCCGTTTCGACGTTTCCCTTAACAGAAAATTCTTCAACTTCTATTCGCCAACCAGAAAATAAAATGTAAAAAAGAAACCCAAACTACGCGGAACTAAAATTAAAGCTTCGACGATCACCTGCAAACCACGTGACCAACGAAAGCATAATAAGTAGTTGCCATTGGAAGAGAATCGCTTGCAGTTTCGTTACGAGAGAAGAGCATGATCTTGCTCAATTTACGAACGTCGAGTTGCAGTTGCAATTGCGCTACAGAGTAGCAGAATGCCCTCGCGTGCATGATTGCGTGTGAAAGGCCAAACAGGGCCATCGTTCGTTCTACGAAACGAGGCTAGACGGTGAAAGAAGAAGAAGAAGAAGAAGGAGAAGAAGAAAAAGAAGAAGCTTCGGATGAGTCGGGTTATTCGTCTTCCATGAGCAATCTTCGTTGTAATTCGAAAATTTTATCGATGAGAAGCCATGCATCATAAAGTTGCTTCTTGTTAGGAATAGTTCGAGTGAAAGGAATTTTCGAGGATGACGTTATTGTGAACGGAGAAGGGTAGGTCGGTCTACGGGGAATTTTAATTCAGTCACGGAATATTTTCGTTGCATTCTACCACACTTTCTCGATGAAAGAAACGATTAACAGGAACTGATCTGTTTCGAAGTTTATAAATGCGATTACGACAATGGAATTTTTCAAAATCATCCTCGTTTGTAAAGAAATATCAAGAAACGCTAGCACAGGAGGAAAATATCGGGTATTTGACCGAAGATAGAATGTCGGAAGAGTATGGAAAATTCCACCTAAATCGAAGACCTAATAACCTAATAACCTAATAATCTAATAACCTCGTAACCTCTGCTAGTAGTTATCCCTTTGACCCATTAAGTACATGTATATTCTCATAAATCGTTCTCTCTAAACTCGAATACAATATCACAATCTATAAAACGACGACAGTTAGCTTGGCGAAATTGTTAGTTCGTCGTCTATCGACGACGGCCGTGTTTAGAGAATTAAGCAAAAAGCTTCGATCGACTAGAAACACCATCGCTATGTTGATGCGTCAGGCCCAATGTCTTGTACGCACGTCGAACAGCGAGCAGCAAAACAAAAGCAACGAGAATCAGCTCGAAGGAGCCCGGTTGGTTCAGCCTCGAGAGGCCAGTCACCGGTGATGAATTTCGCGCGAGATCCTTGGCCGCGACGCAAGGTCTCGTTAAAGCCGGTAGCCGAGGGGCCCCGCGTGCGCTTTCGTCATCGATACACCATCGAGACTGGAAAGGCATTCGATTTCTCTCGCGAGAGAGGCCGTGGTGTGTGTGACCTCTCCTTTCACGTGGGGCAGGTCGTGCCAGGGCCAGGTGCGACAACCTCGGCCGAAAACACCGACGCAGGCCGTCTACCTGCGTGGCTTCGCCCTCAGCTACCGGACGTTGCACCTTCACCCCTCTTCCCTTCTCGGTATCCCTCCTCTGGTCGAAGTCGTCCTTTGTGAGGAGGATGTTCGAGGCCTCGGTCGTGCACGACTTCGTCCAATGGGGGGAAGAAAAAAAGGTAAAAGAAGGAAAAGTCGACACCGAGGTCGTTGGCATCGTGAAACTGCCGTTCTACCCTTCTTGCTGAGGGGAGACGATTATGGCGGTGAGGAGAGAGAAAGAGAGAGACAGAGAGAAAGAGACAGACACACAGACAAGCAGACAGACAAACAGAGCGAGAAGGAGAAACTGCGCGGCCGAAAAAGATGAGAGATATCTAGACACGGGTGGGTGGAAAGATGCGAGTTTTGAAACTTCTCGACGAGAGGCTAGATTTCGGGGAATACGTCGCTTCCTATTTTTTTGATTGGACACGGTTGACGGATTCTTACGAGGATGTTAATAGGATTTGATGCGATAACGACCTGCGCTGTGACAGACAGTTCAAACTCGGGCTGCTGTTGTCATTTGAAAGCGCGATAGGTGTACGAGTATTGGCTTGTTTTTATGATTCGAAGATGACGGTTGCGTCGTGGAAAAAACAAATACCGTTGTTGTTAATATCATGTTATCGAAATATACCGCGTGCAAATTATTATGATGAAGGTTGTTTGAAGGCGAAAATGAAACGAAGGTGCGTAGTCATGTTTCAATCTCGATAGAAGTCGACATTAACTGTGCTAATAACATGTATGTATAACCGGGCATAGTATGGAATGTGGAACGTCAAAGCCTACGTGCATCACGGCAGGAACTGAATCAGTCAACCATTTCCGGGATATCGATCAAATACAAGAGGACCATGAGACGTTTCCGCAACATTGTACCGAGCACACGTACATGCATCGTTCTTTATTATAAAATAGAATACCGCAAATAAATTACCATGAGGGAAGACGACCGTCGCAACGATATGTAAGTATAATTCTTTTCAAGCATCCGTTTCAACTTTTTTCCATCGTTCAGCCTATTTTTTATCGGGAGAAGAGAGCTTATCTAAAGGACCTACGAGTGCATTAATATTCAACCCCTTGTGTTGCAGACAAACTCTTCTTACCTTCGAGCATGCGTCGCGTCGTGAAATTGCACGGGCAAGGAAACAATTCAACGTTCATTATTCAGTCTTTAAAAGTCTTGCCGGACAGATATATCCCCCTACGAAGTGCAGTCAAAGAGGTTTCAACGAACTAAGTTGTCTCATGGCGGTCGTACCACGCCATAAAAATGAAATTACGGTTTTGTAACGCTACAACGTGACTTGTTATTTCACAGTTCTCGGTCCTAAATCATAAAATCTACCGCTACACTTCTAACTAAGTAACTGTACAGTTTCGGCTACCTTCGTATACGGGACGAGACACCTGAAAGGATGCGCGGTTTAATACCCTTGAGTCTCTTAAGGGTCGGAAAACATTGTTAAAAAGAATTTGCTTTATGTCGTCGTATATTGTTTTTGGTAGCTTTCCTTCATGAAGTCATATATTTATTTTATTTCCATTTTTATGGGGACATAAAAACTTAAGTCTAGGTTCATCGGTGACCTATAACAGCAGCCAGAAATAAAGTTTTCATTAGCTTGGTATAAATACTCGCTGATTTACCGGTTGGCAAGGGACGCGAAGGAAAGTAACATTTTCAAGAATTTGTCACGCTTGCTATTTGCTTACGACGAAATAATCCGAACTCTCTCTTTAAGATTCCTAAGCACGTTTCTAAATGGATCTAAGAAATTTAATCGAAAATCTCACTCACCACACTAAAGAAATAAATCAATCAAATTCGAAGAAGGTATCCCACTGGGAGTAGCCATCCACATGTTATATTATTATACCATTAAGCTATAATATTTTACCAAATGTCCTACTGGATAAATTGTAAAATGTAAATAAATAAATAAAAAAAAAAGAAACAAAATTTTCACCAATGTCAGCTCCGTGTCAAGACGAAACCTGTGAAACGCTGGAATTTTTTAAATCATCGTTCGATCCGCCCAGTCATCGACCGCGTAGCTTCTCGAAATCATTGAACAGGAAAATCCTACAACTGACGAGTTGTTCGAGTTCTCGAAATCATCAGACGAACGAACCTAAAAACAGGACAACATACCCTGCTAGACAAAATCCCCGCCCCTCGTAAAGGTCAAAGCTCTCGCCCGCCTCCGTAGAAATTCCGCGCTCGTCGATCCCACGAAACGCGTTCCCCTCTGGCCAAATCGCGACGGTTGGATCGGATTCCGGGACGTTTCACGAGGGTGAGAGCCGAAAGCACTTGGACGACTGCGTGCGGTGGAAAGGCGAGGGACAGGTGTCCGGCGAGGGTGCGTTCACGGTCTAACGATTGGCAACCAGACGCCTTTTAACGCTCCCCTGGTGCAACGTGTGGGTGCGCGCAGCCTTTTTCGAACTAGCCGGAGAGATACCTTCGATTTTTAGGCGGAACACGCACACACAGATCGAATATGGGGACATGCACGCTCGTATACAGGGTGAGGCACGCAAAGCACCACGATAGAATCTTTCAGAGAATATTAAAAACGCCGGAAAGTGTTATTAGACGAGGTTGAAACCTATTAGGCGATTGATCGTTGTTTAAAGTTTATTCTCAAGAACGTGAATGCACGATATAAAAAATTGTTCGCTAGTAAAGCCGAGGTGTTTTACGAAGCCTGATATTTCTACGCTATGCGAAAACATTCGGAAGATTTTTAAATCGCTGATTCTTTCGCGAACCTTTTTGTACAGATTTAAATGTGCATAAGCGTAATGTATTAAGTTGCCGCAAAAGTTTCTTTCGTTTCATAAGTGAAATAATAGATGCACAACATTTTTTATTTTATATTCTTTCATGGATTTATGTACGATCCATTTTGTAGTAATAGAATAAACCGGATCTAACGTAGTTCAATAAAATAATATAAAACAAAAAATGTTCTGCATCTACTACTTCCTTATAAAACGAAAGCAACTTTTGGGACAACCTAATATATTCTAAACGTAATTGAACGACTACAATTTCTCTGAAATATTAACATAATCAAAAATATACGAAGAACATGTGAATTGAACGTATACATGTATTTTTTGATTGCTTTTTTCTCACCTGTATTCTTGAATGATTTTGAATATTTCATTGAATTCGTTCGCATACACATTCACGCGGTTTCTAATATGGTTGTAGCTATGTATTTTCGTGATCAATTTTTTAGGAGGACATAATCTAACATACAAACACTCACCACACTAAAGAAATAAATCAATCAAATTCGAAGATGGTATCCCACTGGGGGTAGCCATCCACATGTTATATTATTATACCACTAAGCTATAATATTTTACCAAATGTCCTACTGGACAAATTGTAAAATGCAAATAAATAAATAAATAAATAAATAAAAAAAAAATTTTTAGGACAGCGATCTTGAAATCTTCTTCACCCTAAAAAATTGTTCCCTTAAAGAACTTTAACTTCGTTTGCCGATATTTTTCCACGTTACCGATACCGCCAAAAATGTCTAACCGTTGCTCTTTGCACGACTCACCCTGTATATACGTATGTATAGGTGTGGTATGTGTCTACGTGTGCGTGCACGCAGGCTCACACGAACCCACGCTAATCTAGCGTGGAAGGGTCCGAACGAACATCCAGAATTTTTCGAAGGGAGAATTTCGCGTTCGGTTACGACAATAGACGTATATCGTCTTCACGATCTTCTCGC
This sequence comes from Bombus vancouverensis nearcticus, assembly GCF_051014615.1. Taxonomy (NCBI): domain Eukaryota; kingdom Metazoa; phylum Arthropoda; class Insecta; order Hymenoptera; family Apidae; genus Bombus; species Bombus vancouverensis. Next base: position 7,086,421 of record NC_134913.1, on the reverse strand, counting down.
GGTCACGTTGCAATTTTCGTTTCTTTGCTTTAAAAGCAATTTTTCGAAATTCCTTAATGATCGTGGATCACTTTGTACTTTTACGTCCAAAAATACCAATGATGCTCGAAGCGTATCAATTGGTAAAATTAAAGCAAAGCAAATGAATCTTATGTCGTATCTCGTTCGATAGGAATTAGTCGAGTTAAGGTCGATGGATTGCAAGAGTTGAATTATACTTACGATTTGACGGTTAATGTTCTAACGGAAGGGTGTAGCTAGCGGTGATCCATTGGATTTTGGGAATGGGAATTGCGAATTCTTGAGAGTGATAGGAGATCTACAGATATTGGTTTTGAGTTAGTTGGCTCGCGAAAGGATCGTTGCGAAGATGAAAGGAATGATTGTAATTTTAATAAATATTAAAAAAAAAAAAAGATGAAAGGAACAGAGAGAATAGGAGGTTTTGCGAAAGAGGAAATTAATTGTCAAAATATTAAGAAGATTATAAGACATCTTTTCTGTGAATTACCATTATCCGAATGACTGTTCTAACTCAGTTTATGACTCGAATTTGAAATTCGCAGGCACGGTTCGCGTGATATGAAATTGATATAAACAAAGTGAATAAATGGGACCAATTAGAGACTTACCCAATCACATGTGGTACATCAATGGAGTGGGAAGACGCCCGCTTACGATCACCAGCCATATCGGCGAGTCTAGCGAAATCTGTATCCTGATCAGCCAGTCGGGCGCTCTTACGTGACTCGAGCAACCTGACCTCGTCTATACGTTTAGTCAGCCTCATCGTCTGCAACAAGATCAACGTACTCCCATAAGATGAAATGTCATACTCAAAATTTACACGTATTATAAAATTACCGGATTTTAGAAAGCAAACACTCTTTTCTCAATCTACGTACATATTGCTTGACTCTCGTTACCAACAACACATCGTAATCTATCATACTATAATAATTCTTAGCAATTTTTTTTTTTTTATTTATTTATTTACATTTTACAATTTGTCCAATAGGACATTTCTTAGCAATGACAACCGGACTGTCATATTCGATTCTCGGGAGAAAGTTTGGATTTTTGAGCGGCACGCGATTCCCACTTTCCCCCGATTCACCTGCGCCGGCCGGTTAATCGCGCCACGCCGGTGATTACTTCCTCGTAATTACTCGGCTCGCGAGCAGCATTCCTGACCACGGAGCGAACTAGCCCCGAGAGATACGCGTTATTCATGCGCGAGTTACGTCAGCCTGTGTTTCCCGCATTCGCAATGTTTTATTTGCGTTTTCCTTCGCTTCCTCTTCGATACGACTCGACTTGTCTTCATCCACCAGAACAATCTGATATAATTATCAAACGAAACGTCGAACGATTTCCACGAGTTCTCGTGCGAACGATCTCGCGCGCTAAGCTTTACGGATATTCGAGACACTTTTCGACGATTCACGTGGCTCGTTGATAGCCCGCGATATTTGGCAAAATTTCCATTCGATGGTATACGGCGTAGGTGATATTAGGTTGTCGGGAAAGTCTCTTTTGTTTCATAAGATGATAGTAGATGAACGACAATTTCTGTTTTATATTATTTTATTGAATTAGGTATGATCTATTTCGTTATATTTCTATTATTATGTTCGTGCATAATTCAATAAACTAATATAAAACGACAAACATCGCGCGTCTATTATTTCCTTATAAAACGACAGAAACTTTTCGGACAACCTAATATTACTGTTCAAGCATAGGTGAAGAAGAAGTTAAGGAAATCCTTGGAATCAACTTTTACTCGATCGAACAATGCGAATTAACCAGAGAAAAAAGGAAATTGCAAAGGAAATATTATCTTAACGCAATTTCGAGCAACAGGCCGACTGATTTAATAAATTAACGCAATTGCAAAATTGATGACGATCCAATGCACGTGCAAAACGAAAAGGTAATAAATCGAGCAAGTTACGCAAACGACGTAACCCATATGTTACCTTTCTAATCGCAATAAAACAAACAGAGGCCGGATATCATTTGAATAATTGCCAAGTTCGCGATTCCACTCGACTTAAAAATCTAGAAACTCGATAATAAGAGATAAAATGTACAGCCGTATTGCCAATCGCAAATTCCTCTGTAGACCGTTTAGATGAAAAATGGACGATGAAAGATGACCGGACTGAGGCATGATTCACGTCCAATTTCTGTTGCGCTATCGCAGAACGAGGCTAATTTAAGCGATTTAGGCGAACAAATTTATTAAACGTAATCTTACGTGGTAGTTTTACTTTTCTTATTATTTGTTCTTTCCACTATACGCGGCAGTGGACAAAAGCAAGTTCAAAGGATAAGCGGTAAGTGGAAATACCATAATCTTACAAAGAAAAAGCAACATTGTATTTGGATAAAAGCAACGAAGAAGTACAAATATATTGACCAATGTTGGGCGGGTGGTGGTTAACCGAAGCGAGTTCCAATTAACGCGTCAAACGCATGGGAAACGCAAGCTAATTGATTGGTATTAGACGTCGTAATAATAGATGAACAGGTACACGAACACTAGTTAACCCTACACGCGGGCCGGGAAACGAGATCGCCGGAACGATCAGCTCGTTTTTCCTCGAGAAAATGTATCAGTTGAAAAATACCAGTACTGTTAGGCGCATGATGGATACTCTCTTAATGAGAGCTCGCTTACTCGGAAATGTTTTCCATTCCTTTGGTTGCTCGGCAGGCGAGAAATTTGTATAAATGCTTTCTTATATAATTACCTAGTAATTTTATCGATGATATTAATGACTTCGCAAGTTTTGTAAGGTATACATTTCTGTTGCAGTAATTTCCTCTACACGCACACACACACACACACACAGGGTTTATTATATTATTCTTTTCTCTAATCTCTCTAACCAGTGTTTTTTTCCAAATTTTCCGCTAATCGTTTCTTCGATCGACATCCTATCGCGCAATATGAGAATTAAAAAAAGAGAAACAATATGTTAATTCTAAAATACGATAAAATAACCAGGTAACCGTAGTTTAACTATGCAAGAGCGCGGAATTTAAAGGAAACTTGGTCAAAGTAATCGAACCACGACCACGAATGATCCAATGCTTAATGCACCATAATAAAAAGCGCATCTAAAGAGAAGAAGCGACACAATGAACGTGTAGAACGATCTGAAAATCCGAACACAGCGAGGAAATGGCTGCTCCATCTGTCGCGCAAAAGGAAGAAAGGGTCCGTGTATCCGGAAACGTTGAACTCCGCGCACGTATACGCGGCCACGCAGAAAACGATCGGAACCGAGCCAGCAAACAGTTTACCCGTGGCAACGTCGTCATTATATTCGCATTATCGTGCCTCTGGCCGGGCGACTTGCACAAATGCATCCACCGTACGAGCTGTCGAGCCCTTGGAAAAAGCATTCACCGGGTTTCCAGCCGATTCAAACGCGTGTATCTCGAACTTATTCGCTCGCACGCACTGCACGCGCTTGTAATTGCAAGGAACGCGTGATACAGAGGCTGTGCAACTAGCATGCGATCAGCAACCTCTCGCTACCGACCCACGACTATCTTCTCAAAAAATCGAAACCGCGAATTCCAAAACGCCGCAAGTTCACAACCGATGTTTCGAATCGGAAGATCAGTTTCTTTGTTATTCTTAGTCAGCTTATTCAAAAAATGATATTTAAAAATAAATTCTTTGTAAGAAGAATGGGTGGATTTTGAGAACGTTTGAGAATCGGAATGGACTCGTGGGCAACCATGTTGGCGTTGCTCGAGTTCGTAGACACGCAGATTTCTGTGCTTATACTTCAGTGATAATATATCGAGAAGAGATCAGGGTAAATATATTTTCATTGTATTTTTGGTTAACCTAAACGTGATACTGTATACAGCGGCTACAAAAGATATTGGCACATATGCGTATTTTTCACCAAATTTCCAATTATATTTACTTTGGATAAATATAACCGAGGATAAACACGGTTGATCTTCAGCCTTTTTGCAAGATATTATAATGCAGCGTTTCTTGCGCGAAAGTACTGCGTGTTAGTGGCGTTTAACCTTGTTCGAGAGAATTAGATTTGGTCTCGTGTCGATAGGTGCATTAACCGGTTAATGGCATACTAAATACTATGTGTATACAAATACAGGAAATTAATATCCGCGTTCGGTGTTGGCCGTGCGGCTACATTTACATCTTGGCTACTTTAAAATTCATCGACGATACGATTATCCCTTGGTTTCGAATGAAATTTAATGACCGGCCTGCCTGTTCAATGAAACCAACGATTTCAATTATCTTTTTTCTCCATTCTCTTGTAATCTCGTTTAAGCGTATAAAATTTTCCGCTTTTCTATTAAGGCGTACATATTTTTCAACTCGACATACAGATAAATACGGATATTACGCTTTAACTCTAACGATAGTATTTTTAAATAATCGTAGTGTTCTTAGAAAGAAGAAAGAAGCTTATTTACGAGGATATGTACACACATTCAAGAAAGTAGAACAATACTAAATCTATACAGCCATAAACTTAGCATCCAGCGACCTAGAAATTCAACAAACTGTTGCGTGAAAACCCTTAAGCTACATATTCGTTTTCCCTCAACAACTGTGTGCCAACCCAATAGATCCAAAATCTTCAAGCGAAACAGCCATCGAAAGTTTCGACCGGTTCTAATTCGACGTTCAAGCATTCTATTTTTCTTGTAAACGACAAGCCACGTCTTTCGAACATCTTTTGGACTTTAATCGTGCGTGCGAGAGAAGTTAGCCCGAGCAAAGAGTTTAAATAGCAACTAAAAAGATAAATTACCAGGCAAAGGGTTAATCATCCTCCAAATAAGAAAAACCGCCTTCCAATTTCCTCGATTCCTCGATCTATCAGCCAGTTGATGAAATCCCGCCCATAAACGGTAGCAAAGTATAATAATTCTAGGTTTTATTAGGGTTTGCGGGATCCATACGGGGTATACTACCGGCTACATCGATGTTTCCAGTCCGAAATCGGCCGATCCACCTCTGCGGAAGCCTCTTATATAATTTTAATCCGGCCGGTAACCGGCAATGGGACGAGATAGGAATCACGCGCTGCTGAATTCGGCATGTAAATACGCCATGTAACGAATGTTACGCATGCCACCACGTTCCCACTCGAAATTCTCACTGTCGCGTTGCCTCACGCACACCGACTACCGTTAGAGATCAATTTCGAGCGTAAATTTGGACGGGTTGCTGTAATAAGCAGCCAGCTCCATTCTGTATATATTTTTAGCAGAATATTCTATTTTGAAGAAAATACGTATTTTATAAAAAGAAACAACCGAAAACGATAGATAGCTCAGGATATAAAATTCTCTAATGGTTCGTTTCTGTAAGAGTGAAGAAAACTTGCACGATTCTAAACTTTCTATTTCTTAAACAAATTTTTAATTCAGTATACTGAATCTCTCTCTCTTTTTCTCTCTGATTTCACGTGTCACCGTATTCCATATAAAAATACAAATTTGCTTGTCACACTCGCGTTTCTTGGTTTTGGTAAAAAAAGTAAAAGTTCAGTGAACAGAAAACGCACAACTTGTGCGATAACAGCGTATCAATTACAGATCATCGAAGCAAAGATTGCGTAAATTCGAAATCAATGACGAAGGTTAGTAGACAGAAATAAAGTCGTAAACAGTAAAATGAGAGAGGAGAAAAAGCAAGCTTGTGCGTGAGGAAGACATTTTCCAAGTTGCAAGTACCAACTACCCTCGACTGTTAAAATACGTCTATACGTCTGTACATGCAGCTGGTAGACGCTTTTTCGAAGCTAATCTACGCGTAATCGAAGCTAATCTAGCCGAAAAACGCTCCGCTTTTTATTTTCATTTTTTATCGGTCAAACGCAGTTCGTTAATCGCTCCATCGTTCTGCGGGCATTCTCGTGAATGGAATATCTTTTCGCGAACACGTGGTGGGAATCGACTAAAAGTTCGAGCTTTCGGTTGAACCAAACGGTCTACTGTGCAGGCGACGTTGAGTTTTGTGCGCTGGCCAAGGATAGCGACAATTCCTGGAGGATTTAGTGCTCGGATTTATGAATTAGGAGCTTCGTACACGTGTATATTGGGTGTTAAAAAGATACGATCCAAGATGTTTCGATCAAGAAGATACAAAATCAACGTATAATTACCTACAAAAGTTCTTCGTACGCGTGATACAAATGCCATATTTCGATGTTTCCAAACGAAATTAGAAAGACGTAGAAACAAGAAGTGGAAACAATGTGAAATTCCAACTCGATCGAACCCGTGTACAATCGCGTATAACTGTACTGCGCAGACGAATTTCGCGAGCATAAATCAGCAATCGTGAGCGTCGCGACACGCTCATGGGACCGCAACTACCGCGTTTCCCTACGCAGATTTAAGATTCCGCGTAATTGCAAAAGACTTCAACGTTTGATAACGAGCTGTTCCCTCGACCCGCGCCCCCTCAAACATGTTCACGCGGCATGGAACGTGTGCGTACATGCGAGAGAGGCGTTCAAGGCCGACCAGGCTGACACCGATTAAACATTAGGAAAGCGGAACGCGACGACGTCAGAGCCGAAGAAAATCTACGTCTATGAAGTTCTCGAGTCTAGTTTCATTGGTTTAAAGCCTCCAGCTGAGTAAAATGTTTGCAAACGTTGGCTAACGTGAATTTCAATCGGTGGAGCTACGAAGTGTACGAAGGATTGTGAACACTTGTGAATTGTGAACGTTCGAAGCAATGTTGTTGCAAGACGCAAGATTGCAAAATGGAGTAAATAAAAATTGTGGATACATAGGAATATTTTAAATAATCGTAGGTAGAAGTTAGTAGTTGTTAGACATTGTCGTTCGATAGTAGTAGCAATAGTAATAGTAGTAGATTTAATAGTAAATCGTGAATGGTATAAGGAACTTAAATGTATGGAGATGCGTATAATGGACGTGATATGGAAAAATATACAAAACATGCAAAGCAGTTATTATAATACTTAAAGGGTGGAACAAAATATTTTTAGTTGCATCGGCGAAAATGTCAATTGCCACGGACCTCTCCTACTGCCTTTTAATAGCGTCAATGTTATTAACCGTTGCTACAAATTGTTCGAAACGTTCACATTTCTCTTGCCGGTATCACAAATAAATTCAACCAGCAATCAAGAGTCGTTTAACAGAGCAGTATTTAAAAGTGTCATTGCAATAAACAGAATCCTACTACGTTCATCCGCTGCAGTCTATTTCTTCAGTTTGGACGAAAACTTTTGCGAACGTTTCGGAGCACAGAAATACGGGTTTGGTGGGTAGCCGCTTTAACACGGCCGATCTCTCGTTATCGAAAGTCGATATGCAAGGAGGAGGAGGAGGAGGCCGGTCGGTCGGTTGCGGCCTTTTTTCCGCTTGAACTCTATCACCTTCGTAGCGGTGGCTTAAAGGCCAGCAGGAGGACGGAAGAACGTTCAAAGGTCATACGCAGACGACGATCAAAGGGGTCTGCCGTATGAGAACAGAAAGAAGCGTATCGAGGTGTATCGGGAAAACGTGGGAGCAGACAGGGAGGAAGAAAACCGAAGGAAAGGAGGAAATCTATTGAAAACGGGGAACGGTAGTGGGGACAGCCGGCTGCAAGAGGAAGTACGCTCGAGGTCGCCATGCTCTCTGGCCGTGAGCCACGTGCGCTGCACTCGACCGCACTTTCACCGTCCACTTTCAAATTTCTCCCCCTCCTGTGCCCGCGATTTTTCTCCTCCACGCGTTCCACGGCTCTATCCAGGCTTATCTGAAACAGGATAGAAGACGGTCTACCGCCCTATCTCTTTCCATTCATCGCAGTTTTGGCCCGACGCGACGCGACCAAGGGATTTCGACGTCGTCGTGCAAGAAGTCGTCGACCTTTTCACGGTTCCAAGACCGAATTCTTACGCGAAGGATCGTCGCCTTCCTCCTGCCTGCATACCACAATGTGACGCATTTGTTGTATATACAGGGCGTTCCACAATTTGGGGATACATTTTCAAGGAAAGAAAAATGTTCGATACGATGTCCACAGGCTCGCGAAAATACTCGAACGCTTGTGAATAACTTGCACGGAGATGTATACGTTTCATATTCAAACGAAGAAGTTTATTATCGGCGGATATTAGCCGAGCATGAATTTTTATTGTCCCTTTTTAAGCTAAGTACGTCAGCGTCTTTCAAAAGAAATCGTAGTTTACTGCATCAAGAGGCTCGCCGTACGACCTTTGGCCGATTTAACTGCTTCAACCGCGTAATAGTAAACACCAATTAACTTTGTGATTTTTACGGTTTACAATTCTTCTTCAGGTACAATATTAATAGACAACATCCTCATCATCGCGAACGATATTAACCGAATTGCATACTAAATGATTATATACCCACGAATAATAACAAGAACAACAACATTGATAATAGTAACGACGATAACAATTTTATTATATTATTTTATTTTATTAATGATTTTATTTAAGTTGCTAAAAAGTGGAATATGTTTTTGTTTTGATACGCAGGATCTATACGCCAATTTTTCTCTAATCCTCTGTATCCGAATATTTGAAGAGATCTGTATACGCGTGCGAGCATCGGTTGCCGGCTTTGAAAACACAGTTGCGTAACAATTCGTTAGATAACTAGACACGAAACTCGTGGCTCGTGACGTCGCGAGACTCGATTCGCTGCGAAAAATTTCTCGAACACGGTACGGAGCAAGTGTGCCTGATAGAGGAGGAATTCTGAATTAAAACTTCGCAGCAGGTCGGTTTTAAGCGTGCGTTTGGTATTGACATTGATTCTCTTCCTGTGACAAGAATTCTGAATACTTCGATTTAATGTACGAGCATGCGTATAATGTGTTTATATCGTCACTGAGATTTATTGGAAACGACGTTTCTCGATTCTTCTTACCGTGCATCGTGTTTGTGTTATATACCGCGATGATTGATATTGTTTCTTCCGGAATATAAAATGACGACCGAAAGAAAAGACGAGCGGAGCGCCCTTCCGTCAGGCAATTCCCTTATTCCAGCAACTTTAGACTTATTCCATCTTCTTATTAGATCGAACACTGAAAGTTCCACTGTACTACGTTGCATTGTATGTGACGTAGTGTTAGTAGCAATGCAAAGCAAAAAATTGTTCAACATACACTCAAGACACGATAGTAACAGGTTTCACCTGTTATTCGCAACTTCTATACTCTACTGCAACCAATTACACGCTTCATAAAATAAGAAATCCTGTTCCCAGTTAAAAAGCAATGGCTGCTAATTCGCATCGAACAAATCCAAAACGAAACTCTTTCCAAGCAAAATGACGTTCTAACTTATACACTCCTATCCATAAATACGAAAACATGCACGGTAGATGTGAGGGGAAATGAGGCAAATCTGGTAAATTATAGTAAATTATTACCAATGTTGATTCAATATGCTCGATATTGAATCCATATCCATTGCATTTTACGGTTACTTGAAATTTTTGTATTCCATAAAAAAAGCAACCCACGTTGAACCAACCCAAACTCGAGATTTCCTCGAAACTACGGTAAAACACCAGCGATCGACATCGACCACTCGGCAATCGGAAAGAGAAATCACGCTTTTTATCCAGCTTGAAATTAATGAAATTAGATGCAGTGAGCAGCGCGGAGAAATTTTTTTTCAGAATTTTATTCTCCCGGATCTCGCTCTACATCCCCGCCTTCCTTCCCTCCATTTGCCACCAATTTTTTTTTTCTTTTCCTTTTTCTTTTTCTTCTTTTAATTGTATCGCGTCAACCCATTGCAGATACGAAGCAAACGGGGATACAATCGAAACGAAATATTCTCGAAACGTTCTCGAGGGAATGACTCTCGTCGAACGACGAGCAGGACACGGTGGCTTGCATGGTTTGTGTTCACCGCGAAGTGGGAGGTTGCGAAACGCAATGTCGGGTGAAAGTGCATTAGCTTCATTTCACAAGGTACTCCGGTGCCGCGCTGCGGACGCCGAATTGCTTGCCGGCAAAGAGTTTCGCGAACGAACGAACGAACGATCGTGTTGCAACCACGCGAACCGTTTTTGTTAGGCAACGAAATTCACTTGTGCAATGGAAAACGCGATCGGGATGGGTTTAGTAGGCTCGCTCGCTCGGCAGACTCGTTGCTACTCGCCACCGCCGCCGCTTTGAAATCTGTTACGTCGGTATAAACTCGTAATTCGTGGTTCGTTACTGTTCAATGGAATTTCCAGAAACGGTGGATGTCGTAAATGGAAGGGTAACGATGAATGGAAAAGTGAGAGGGATCGGGGAGAAAGGCAGAATGAAACGAACGGGAGCGCGGTGATTTGGTGAAGTTTAGCGAGTATGATGATACATACTGCTCTCGTTAGCTAGGTTTTCATTTGAGCACGTCAGAAAGAAAACTGACAGTTGGTTCGATAAGCTCACTCTTTGCAGGAAAATCGCAAATAATAGTATATTTTGAGCTAAAAAGAAAAATATAGGATTTATAACATCGTAACTTTCATTCTGCTTGTTAATTTATGGACTTGATCAATGTGGCTTCTGAACAATGGTACGGCATTTAGCCGTGTTATTTTTTTGTTTTTTGTGTATGTCAGTCTTGTTAAATTTGGAAATTTGCAAATCTGAAAATTTGAAGGTTACGTATAACGAATATCTGGCGGGTATACTTTAAAATCAAATTATTCGTTTCACGATTACTTTATCGCAGCATTCGTCCGATTATTCGAGATCGATTCGATTACTGAGAAATGATTTGTTTAGAGACAAGTCACGTATGGAATTTCGCGGAAGTCGATTAATCGCGAGGCACGAATGTGCGACAAGATATATTCACGAATCACTATAGATGAGTTACTAACACAAGGCGAGGTCTATGTGGAAGTTGGATGTTACTACTTTAATAAACATTGTCACTTTTGAACTAGCTCAACACGAACAACTGTTGCACCACAAAACTGGTATTACATCAACGTATATTTACGTGAAACACACGAGTCATCGAAGTTCGATCGTGTTAGATCTTTAGATAATTACCAACAGATAATTACCAATTTCCAAGAGAAACAATTCGAACGAATTCTTTGCGTCATCCAAGTATCATTCTTCTCAGCTGTGTAACTATGGGCGTAATTATTGTCATTTATTTCTTTGCAGGAACTGGTAACATTGATAAAGACCTGCGTTATCAGAGATTAAAAGGGTTCGGCTTGATTCAGAAAAAGAAATAGTCGGTCAGTTTAGAAAATTTCGCCAAATACCATGGGTGAAATATATATATATGTATATTTTTGCATGGTGACATTTTCAGCAAATGCTCGATGACCTTTAAGTGACATGTTAACATACTAAGCTAATGAGCAAAATGTATGAATATGAAATGTTTCCAACGATCAAGATTTAGCACGGATATTCAAAGTTTTATGAATAAAATCATAAGCTTCTTGGTGAGTAAATTAGCAGATCAAAAAGAAAGATAAATCACAGTTAAAACATGCTCGTCCTAATTCCTCACCAGTCTACTCATCTGTAATCATCGGGTTACTCAGTTTCCATTCGAAAAGTTTTCAAAATTTCAAAATTTGTTGTATAACACAAATGACGTCGATAAACGAGAAGACATCGTTCAACGTGTGAAGAAACTCGATGACATGGAATTTAGTTTTTATCCTTACTGTTGTTCCGAAAATAGTGAATGTGGCTTCTCAGTGAGTAAATTAGCAGGATCAAAAAGAAGAATAAATCACAGTTAAAACATGCTCGTTCTAATTCCTCACCAGTCTACTCATCTGTAATCATCGGGTTACTCAGTTTCCACTCGAAAAGTTTTCAAAAGTCCAAAATTTGTTGTATAATACAAATGACGTCGATAAACGAGAAGACATCGTTCAACGTGTGAAGAAACTCGATGACATGGAATTTAGTTTTTATCCTTATTGTTGTTCCGAAAATAGTGAATGTGGTCAAACTATCTTTTCAAAAGATTTTTTAAATTCTCCCCGTTATATATTCACAATGCTTTCCCTGCTCTCTCTCTCTCTCTCTTCCAATTTTTTCAAAAGAATTAATCACGAAGAGAAGTATACGCAACGGCACGAAGAAGCGCAATTATTGCAAACATGTGGTCGCAACGCGGTGGTCCTGCCCGATGTCCGAATGTTTCGAAATCCGCATGATTGCGTACAACAGAGCCACTGTATTAGGTCGCTTTATCGAGCCACGGAATTCGCAATCGACTGACGAGCGAAATGTCTCAAATGAAAACACACCTGCGCACGCGGCCGTCTTCGTGCCTATATATTACATTTTTTCCTCGCTGACCTCTCCTTATGTATAACGCGGCGTCGGTACCATTTTCGACGAGCTGTTAATCGCGATGGAACGCGAAATCCACGTGTCGGACAAGCCGGCCAAGGCCTTTCCGGGTTTAGACGCGTATTCTGCAAGTGCTGGCCTCGTCGCGAAAACAGGAAAGGAAGGTCGCATTCCATCAAACAATGATAACTGTAAACGCGACTCCGGCGAATAAAACGATACTCCCAGCAGATCATTTTGGTCGTTTTTGAGAGACCTTAAGTTTCTACGTGTTGAGTATGGTAATTTCAAGAACTGCAGTTTGGTTAAGTAAGGTATTACGTTTATGCAATTTTCTTAGTGGTTCATAGACTGCGGATATTTATGCACTGATAGGAAATTGAACTGTGCAAAAATATCCAAAATTCGTATAATATGCAAAAATGTACCGGTGTCGTCCAAGTAACACGTGGATGAGCGGGCACAATGTGATTGCTTGTGGTAAAATAGGAGAAAAATATAGAGTAAAATTTGTTTATTCTCGGCTCAGTTTTGGAGAAAAACGAATTTGAAAATTTATCAAGTATATGTGAACATGGCTAATTCCAAACTGGACAGGAAGTCATTCTATGTGTGAAAATAAGTCGAAAATGTACAATACAATTTTTCTGTTTAGGGTTCCATCGACATGAAAATGGATTTCGAACGTGTTTAGTTAAGAATTGGCTTCATAGGTGCGTACGATAAATTTTCAAATTTATTTTTCTCGCAAACGTTCTGTGAAAAGATTTTGTTCTATGCCTTTCTCTTATTTTCCCACAAGGAATCGGCACGTTCCAGCGTTTACGTGTTACTCTGTCGGATCCTGTATACAGTGACAAAATTCAGATACATTGTAGTAGCCAATTTACAAATATTATAATCCATAAGAACTTGAATTTTCATAAATATTCACCGTCTACTGACTTACTTCATTAGGAACGTCGATGGTACTACTGGGAAGACCAAAATTCTCTATAAAATATGAACATAGAAAATTAAAATTTCATTCAAACAACATCATTCGACGATCAGACGCGCACGTATTCTCGAATTCAACTAGCTGGCCAAGCCATAAATTAAACGTCAAGCAACGAGCTCGACATTCCTTAACAGTTGAGCTGTCGATAGCACGTAAGCCGCGATAAATCACCAATTAAACGTGGACACAACGATCAACGCCAATTAGCAGGGAGAAAGAAACAGGAATAGGTCGGTCCAGGTGGTACAATTTTCAGGATTTATCTCATAGATGATTCACGGACAAGGAGTTGCTTGGTAGACCGTATCGCCTCCACTATTTATTCAGCGCACGATTCATCAACGATCCCACGCGTTTTCTGAAACGTAGGCGAAGCCACTGAGCATTTTCTCAAGTAGCGCTGCAACGCGGTCTGTGGAAATAATTATCGAACACAGAGAATTCGCGGCAATAGAAGCGATTGAATAGAAGTGAATTCGTAGGAGCAACCGCTTCGACTCGTGTCGTCATTGTTACGCTAAGGCTGTTATTCATAATCGCGCATAGTTTGAACACCTGCACGAACACCCTGGCTGCAATCACGAAAGGTCAACGCGAAACTAGTGTACACCTGTTTCTCGATAACCGTGAACGTTTCCACTCGAATCTCCAGTGGAACGAGCGTCGACAGCTTCGTGATTGACTTCTTGAATTATCGCGCACTGTATGATTGCAATTGCGAAATGTTACTATGTTGCGCCGTATAGCAATTGCCATTCTTTTCGCTGTAAATGGCATATATAAATTGTTTCGAAAATCAGTTGGAAAATTTTCGTTATCGTATAAATGCGTTGATATCCCCATTTCCTGGAGAATTTAGTGTGGCATAAGAAGAAAATTTACATTTATGAAGGATAATGGTACGAAAGTCAACGAATTAAGCCAAAAATATCAACGTTTGTTTAACGAAAATACGCAAACAAAAACAATTCTCGAATGTCTCGTGATTTTAAAATGACTGGAACCAGATCGCGTCGATAAGTTTAGTATCTCGAGTATTGGCGTCTGAATATCAGTACTGCAAGAATTGTATGTTTTTCGTTGCACAGCTTTGTTTGCATCTGCTTATTTTTACGTGTACATTTACTACTCGAATGATTGACGTTATGTTATGGCTACATTCTCTATATAGTCATTCATAATTTGATAACTACTTAGAGTCGAGAAATTAATAGCGATCTAACAACAGAATCCACAACAGAAATTGTTTTTAAATCTTCGTTTCAAAATCTAAATACACTTTCTATTTTATTCGAAATTAAACTATGGATTGATTATCGAAATTGAAATTGACTTTCATCTTTCCAATTATATTCATAAAAGTATCTTCATAAAAATATACATATTAAAAATATACATAATAATATACGCATAATATCGCATATATAAATAAATAGATATAATTAATCTGCCATCGTCTCGATTAACCAGCACAGCAACTAATTTACTTTTTCTCGGAAAAAGAGAAACACGAAAGCTACCAGCGTTTTGTACCACGAGACACGAGTACAAAAGCGGCTTTTTCACAATTTTTTTCATCGATCTCTGGCGAGCACGCGAAATTAAAGCCTGCTACGTAAGTTCAGCGACTGCGAATCGAACCGGTAACAACCGTTTAGTAGTTCTCGGTGTTCCATTCATCACCGATTTGGGCAATCTTAGTCACGAACACAGTAGGAGAACAAGTTCCGCAGCAACTGGCCACGTTCGCGAAACCGTGACCTCGATCGAAGAATGCGACGAGATTCGGTCCGTCTAACGGGATACGTAAAATTCAATCGAGGGCCAAGCTTAGCACCATGCTACTTAACGTATTTCATCCGGTGACTGGCGAAAAAAAAAAAGAAAATACCGAAGGAAAAGAGACGAGAAGGAAGAAAGAAACGGTGTTGGATGTCTCGAGATTGCACATCTTCGAGGGTTCCGTTAAGCAACAGAAAATTCGAGAAATCGCGCTCGATCGCTACAACGTGGGATAGCCTTCGCGAGAAAAGCAAATCTGGATGAAGGACAGCTGGAATATGTGGGTTCGATGGGGGAAAACGATGTTCTATCCTCGAATGAGACAACGGCAGAAGCTCCACGAGGCTCGCTGTAATCTCGTTAGTTATGCGTCACTCAATGTCGAGCTTAACCCTGGAATGCTAACCTTCGATGTTCTTTTTTTTTTGGACAATAGGATTTAGCATAACGATCGAACATCGTCGAGCGTATTGAAACGGGCAGAAAACTTCCAATGGCAAGATCAAGCTAATTTTTTTCTGTGGATTAGAATTGTTATACTTTCATTAGAGAATACGCGATAGTCGTCATATGGTATTATACAAAAAATGACGGATGTCAGCTCACAGACAAAAATCAAAAGTTCAATCATAGAGCCTCTCGATAACGAACGACCAATTTCATTCTTCCCCGATCAAACCCATCATCCATAAAAAGCGTGACTAATGAAAAATATTAAAAACACCGCTTCGAGATAACGAGCACAGGGTCAGAGCTAAATTCCTTGCAAAACGACGCCCAGCGATTGATCAACGTGTGAGTGAGTGAAAAATTGAAACGGTGAATTTATCCCTGTGGTTGTGGACCTTTCGCAAGATCCGGCAACGTTACGACTGATAATTTATCCCTGACGTCAGTTCTCGCAAGCGCCCTACCCCGAGCCAACGCAAGAAACTTCCAAGGAAATGTTGGGAAAGGTTCGTTCCGTCTGATGTCACCCATAATCGCTTCAATTTCGGAAATTACAATTCTCGATACAAATGACACAGACGTAGACCAAAAAGTACTTATACGCTCGACTATGCCTAAACTACTAAACTACCACACTACTGTAGACTACTATAAATAAATATTTGCATATGTAAAATATTAGATACAGTAAAATTGGGTAAAAATATAAGAAAAAGTTACAAGTATTAGACTGCGGTAAAAATATTAAAAATACAGTACATACTACTAAACTACCACACTACTGTAGACTACTATAAATAAATATTTGCATATGTAAAATATTAGATACAGTAGAATTGGGTAAAAATATGAGAAAAAGTTACAAGTATTAGACTGCAGTAAAAATATTAAAAATACAGTACATACTACTAAACTACCACACTACTGTAGACTACTATAAATAAATATTTGCATATGTAAAATATTAGATACAGTAGAATTGGATAAAAATATAAGAAAAAGTTACAAGTATTAGACTGCGGTAAAAATATTAAAAATACAGTACATACTACTAAACTACCACACTACTGTAGACTACTATAAATAAATATTTGCATATGTAAAATATTAGATACAGTAAAATTGGGTAAAAATATAAGAAAAAGTTACAAGTATTAGACTGCGGTAAAAATATTAAAAATACAATAGAACTCTGAAGTTTTTCAACAAATATAATAGGTAGATAGGTGTTGCAATATTTATGGTAATATACCGTTTACTATTTCTAGAAAGAATTTCAAAAGAGCAATATGAGAGGCAAAAAGATGGAATCCCCGACGAAAAACGATAGGAATAAGTTTAACCTTAGATCCATCGATAAGGATTTGCATCACAGAAGACGCCTGATCATTATGATGAGTTAGAATGCGGCAGGCATTAGAAAAACAAGCGTTACGTCATACGAGGAAGGCTTCTCGGTTATTTTCGCGCGGCGTACACAGTATCTGTTTTCATATGGTGACGTGGATGTAACTTATTCTATCATAAGACGATTTTCGGTGCTAATGCACGAAATTTGCATCGTCGATACTGAAACACGTACGTTCGATTCATAAGAATCTGTCCATCTTCTTTCTTTCGTTTTTCCTTTCTTATTCCTTATTATTTTTTACACCCACGGTGTTCCATCGATTCGATCGATCCACGGATCAAAAGCGAAAGTCGGCAACGACCTTTACTATGACCATCACGAAAAATTACGGGTCGGTGATTCAGTTCATCCGACATGCGCGTACCTTGCTACCAATGACAGCACCTTTTCCCACTTGGGATAACTCATGCTTTGTTTTCGTGTCATACAACCACTTCGTATCGCATTCCAATTGTCATTTTATGCTAACAAGTTTCGATGCGGTATGACAAAAGTATCGACTAATTTAATTACACCCGCGATTTAATTAGCCGCTTTCAATTCCAGAATAACTGCAAGAGTTATCGCTCACTTTATATGCTTTTCTTTCTGATTTAAAATAAACGATAAATTAAAGAAGTGATATAACATGGAAAAAGTTGATGTACTTCTATCTACTACTGATAGCAAAAAGAAGAAAACCACTTGTTGAACTATGAAGAAAGAAGATTAATTATTGAATCAAGGATATTTATACGTCGAACATCCTTTGTCTTCAGCTTTATCTTTCGAAGATAATGCAACAATGCAACACGTAAACTCTAGATTATAACTAGTGAAGAGGCTAGTAAATCACGTGTCGTTCAATTGTCGTCTAATTTTAAAATCAGAAGAATACAACGTTGTGATCATTCGTTTATAATTTGCCAGAATATAGTGTGAACTAGCATTACATCTACTATAATGGTTGCAAATATAGTCAGCATTATTATCATCGATTACGAAATCGTTGCTTTAATCGACTTGAAAGAATAATATCTCGCACAAGAACGTGTTAATATTCATTAAATACCAGGATTTTAGTACCATAAACATTCATTAAAAGTCGATCAATTTCCTCATTGGCATAAAGAAATATCATTGCAACAGTGATAAGGAATAAAGAAATTTTTCGTATAATTTATTCAAGTTTTTATTTATAATAGGTACGTCAATGACAACAAGCAAAAAATTGTTTCTCGCTGTATGTTCCAAAAAATACTGCAATTTTCATAGATAAATAAAATAGCGAAGTAAGTAATAAAACATATTGCTGATATACGCCTTTAATTCTCCATTAATTTATGCGTTTTAATAGAATTCACACGGTATTGCCACAAATCGATCGAAATCACCGACTATTTATAAACAGTAGTTACTGTGTACCCAATGAACCAGAAAATTACTAAAAAATTCCCCATAGATAAGCGCAATGAAAGAAACGATTTGAAGCCTAACCGGACCACAAAACAGAAACATCAGCGTACAACGTTCACCGATTGCAAAACCGTTAGCTCGCTCAACCTTAAAAATAAATGCACCTCGGCCACGGTCTAAGCGCCTGCATCTTCCATCATAAAACGTGTGCAGCGAGCTACGAGTTTCCTGCGAAACACCCGTAGTACTACGTCCATCGCATCAGTCTGGAAACGTTACGCAAGTGACGTCGAACAAGTGCAATCAGTTCCAGTAAACCGAGCTGCACCTTGGATGCCGTTCGAATCATCCGCAGCTTATCTAAAGGGGGCACGGAATCATCGTTCATCTGGCCACTATCTTTCGTGACGGCACGCGTATTCTGCGATTCCTTTGTTTCGAACCGGCTGATTTATCCGCGATCCTTCGTCATCGACCGTTCTTACTAATGGCGCAACCGCGTAATCACGGTTCCACGTGCAGCCTGCACCTGAATGTGACTAACGAACGTCTGCTGGGTAACCGGGTATGTAGGAATCTAGAAACGACCGGCTCGAGGAACACGAGAAAGGACAAAGTCTGGTATTCGTTGGACGAGAGGGAATTGAGGTAGTTTCCAGGTACTTGAAAATCGTTTTATGATTTTAGAATCTTTCAGATTTATGCTCAAAACGTTACCTGTAGTATGTAAGGTCCACTTAAAAGTGGTAGATGGATTTACTTCGTGAAAATGTATGTGTAATATTAACACGACTGCTATACGAGATTTATATTTTATCTATGTGTCACGATATTTTATAGAGATCTAGCACGCGTTATTCAAAGTTTTTTAGTCGATGGTATTGGTCTTATTGTAGCTATTCTAGAATCTCCGATTACGAAAGAATAGTAATCGTATCGAATTGTCCGCACTTTGGTATCTAATTTCATTTTCCTTTCCATCTAATTTACTTTAATTTGCGATGTCTATTTTAGAATCACGATAAGACCAATGTATACTTAATCGAATTGCGTTAAAACTGAATTATAGAATTATTATATATAATTATAGAATTACAAATAGCCTGTGCTGTTGATTAAATCTCAACATAAGTGATTAGTTGTGATCCTTTAACAGAATCGAAATTAACGAGCAATTACACTCTCATTGGAAAACGAGTAGATGCTCTGAAGCTTAAGGACTCCTCTTCTATTTATTTCAAGTAGAAGATTAGACATTGGCAAATTATAAAATTGAAGCAATCGAGATAAAACGAAGGAAATATTTGTAATCATTCGCGCAAACATACTCAATTCTCTTTACAAGCTTACTTTCAATTTGAAACACGTTCGTTCCTCTATTTGTCCTCGGTCTATCTAAAGATATGGTCAACAGGATAAGTCTAGACAAAGTTCGTCCGGTTTTCGTCGATGTCTTTGGGTTCAAAGTCGACTCAAAAATCCACACAATATAAATATAGGACAAAAGAGACACTCGTGGCGATAATTCGAGTCTCCAAGCGAAGAGCCGAACAAACTCGACTCGTTGTTTAAAACTGCGTGGGTTGCATCAGCTCTTTACGCAGCAACTGAATACAGAATCTCGAACTGAAGGAAATTAATATCGCCCCGACGTTAACGACCATAAATGAGAATCGATAGCGTTCCCATTAGCGAGATTTTTAAAGAGTTCTTTTCATTAGGAGAAGACCTAATGACAAAGATCAATTCTTCGTCTTTCTATTTTTTCTTTCTTTCTTTTTTTTTTTTTTGTAAGAAAATGATGCTCCAAATCAATTACATATATTAAGAGCAACAAACTACGTATTTACCCGGCCATGTTGAGAATAGAAAAAGAAAGACGAAGAAACAGAGAAGATGAGCGCACATCTCGATGATGCAAAGTTCACGTAGATAATTCCTGTTTGTTCCGAGATCAAGGAAATGTTAGATAATTATATCGGCTGTAGTAACATGCTGCTGCGTGCTCCCTCGAACACAATGCCACGCGTGCACATGAAAATGGTTCCATGAAAACTGATTCTATGGAAAATCCATTGTCACAGAACACCGAATCCATGTTAACTTCACGTTACAACTTTGGCGTCTCTATCTGTCTCAGTCAACGAATTTTTATCTACCGTGGCCTTTAACAAAACTTATTCGAGATGCATAAACGAGGAATTAAATACGACAGCTATCCGAAGGAATTCATTACGGAAAAAGACGAATTTGTTAAAAATTGTTCTCGCGACACTAAGTGAAAAGACTCGCAAAAGATCTAAATCCAATTCTCTAGTTAGATCTTTCTTAACTTTTACATTGAATTTCCCAAATTTTCCGAACAATGTAATACATGGTTAAACGTATTCGTGTAAGTCGAAATAAAGCTTCATTGAAGATTCAAAATACTTAATAAAAAGGAAATGGTCTCCCTTGCGTCTGTAGACCGTGCCCCAGACTCTGCTTTTACGATTAGTTCAACTGCTAGGCAACCTTTACGCGTCTGCTCATTGACTGGCTGCAAAGTAAGCGTTCGTGTTCTGACACCGCGGGAATTCAGGACTATGCCCCCGGTCAAATTTAGTCTTGCCGAAATCTTAGTCAGCGACTCGGTCACAGGCTTCTCGACCGTTTTACGACTACCATCTTTTTGTCTCTTTCTCTCTCTCTTTCTCTCTCTCTCTGCTCCTCCTCAAATAGAGAAGGAAGCTTTTGTCGACCGAGCATAAACGTTATACGAGAATATGGGTTTATTCATAAAAGGGAACAGCCTGTCTGTCGGAGACACGAACGACGAGATGGATATACGATAGTAATAAAAATAATGATAATTTCTCCAATTTCTTAAATTATTTTTGTTCTCTATAAGAAAATAGGGATTTGAAAAGCAAGAGAGATTTGCTAAATTCTGTTCATTCTGAATTCTTTGTTATTTTATGACACTGTCAAAGAATTAAGCCTACCTATAGCACAAGGAATTTGAAATTACAAGTACAAATTACAAGTTTCATAGATAAACATATTAAATTTGTACCTAATTTTTTTCAATCAGAGGCACTTTTTAATTAACTATAGTGAGCTGATACGAGTAAATCACGAGTTGATACGTTCTATGCAAAGCAAACGTGACTATACTTTGACATTCCTGCTACACATATAACGATAAAATTGAAGGTAAGAAGCTTCACTAACAGATAAACGATGTGTTCTTGGAAAGAGATACATGTTAATTAACTAGTTCACGTTAACGTTAAAACGATAATTTCTGCTCTTTGATTGCAGAAAATAGAAATTTTTACGTTCTTATTAATGTTGAAAATAATTGAGCACGTTATGAAATCATGCTAACGTAAAAGTGCAAAGAGTGTTAATATTATAGTAAGCGCACTGGTGAAACGGTTCTTAAATAATAATGACAACACGTCTGCGGAAACAAATTTGCTTTAAGCGTGAAACATTTCTCAGGCTATAAATAGATAGACGAAAACCTTTTACACGTAAAGACAAACTTGAGGCACAAACAAAACCGTGGAAAGTTACGCGGTTCTACTTTTGGTCATAGGTACGATAAATTATTAAATTCTCAATATCTAATTGGAAACTTTATATTTTACTAAAAACAATTATTCCCGGAATAATAAAATTACATTGAAAAACCAGACTCGGATGGTAAATTTATACTATTATTTTATTATTAATCTGGTTATTATATTACTCGATTATTAAATAAATCCATAATGCATCGTTTCATATCCAGAAACCTAATTGGTTACCAGATATCTGGTTTCGACTAACAATCGAATCGATATTACACGTATAAAAGAAATCTCCATGAAAAAATGATCGCACGTAAATATTTCATTGTTTTGCTGAAACTTAGTCGATTCAAGCTGAACACGGAGTTTATCTAAAAGGTTCATTGCTAAAGCGTTTCCTTGCCTGCGCCATCTCAGCCAGAGTTTAAAAGCGCAAGCCAGATAACGGAAGTTTCCAGCTCGGTAATCGGAAATTTCGAAAACACTCCCGCCTCAACTTTTGAACTAATTTAGAAATCGAGATACGTACGAGTCTCGTTATTGTTATTGCTTTAAACGTGCTTGACGAGAAGACGAGATAATATCATTATACTGACAATCAATCTGGAAAAAGCGTGCGTCAGTGTGGCAATCAACAACGTCACCTTCATTTCCATACGTAACGTCGATTCATCGATACGATTCTTTATCGACGGTAGATTGGTGAAAACTTGTCAAACGACGTTCCTGTTTATACAACCAACAAAATTCCTATCGAATTAATTGATAACACGCTCGTTCCACCAATTGACGCATTGCGATACATACAAAGGAGAACAAGATATCGAGACTGGTATCGTTTCAAAATATGATTAGGGTAGAACAGAAATATATACCTCTTTGTACTAGGTCATGACACACGAAATACGTATTTGTTCTTTTAGATTAAAATAAATATATATTAGATTAAACAAATTTCGCTGTAAAAGTGTATTGGTTTTTAGGTAGAAATCTAGATTGTTATCATGCGTAGCTTTGGCCAGACAGAATGACTGATTACAAGATTATAAGATTACAAAATATAAAATTATAAGATAAGAGGACGATTCGTATTTCGTGCGAATATAAATTCATCGGAATATTGGCAAACAGCATATTAAAAAATTCCAAGCAAAAACACACGGAACGAAGGAGCATAAATCGATATTCAATTCTATTTTCTAAACTATCCGAAACATTCAAACGAATATTTCATTTGTGACAAACAAATATAACATCGCCAAAAGCGGGTATATACATATCCATTTGAGGCGAATATCCGAGCAAAAAGAGGTTCCCAAGGAAAAGGGCGGAACGATGAGAGCAAAGGGAAAATTTTATCGCAACAAAGGACGATAACTCCTTTCTAGCGAATGCATTCCCCGAGAACGCCACGATAGAGTCAGAGAAAATAGCAAACGTCCCTTTCGTTCTGTTAAAAAGAAAAGGTGAATGAAGAAAAATTTTGTCATAAAAAAAACTCACGAATATCAGTTGACCGGTCGATAAGGTTGTTACGAAAAAACAAAATAAAAAGAATAAAGTAAAGAAAGAAAGGAACAGCGACGGCGCATTCGAGCTGATTACTCGTAGCTTTAGATAAGATTTATACAAAAGACGGCCTTGGTAGATTTGATTGGAAGGAACGAAGACAATGATCTATGAAATCATATCTAGATTATCGACGAGAAGCGTGAACGAGGAAAATACCATATTGAAATATATCAATTTCTTATGATACGTTTCATATTAATTACGAGCTTGTTGATGATAAGATGCGAAGGACGATCAAGATGCGGGAAATCGTTCCGCGATTCGATTCACAGTTTTTCGTTCGTTTCCCTGAGCTATGTCGTCACAACGAAGACGAACAACCATCGACGAATTTTCGTAAGGGGAATTATCTTGCTAAGATAAAGCATATATGTATCAATTTTCCACAACACACAAATGGTAGTTCAGGAAGCATCGAGATCGCCACGAAATAATTAGAAGATTCTTATTACGAACAATACTATTGTATCAACTAAACAAGTAGAAGCGAAGAAGTTAATTTTATTCCAAAAATATATGTACTTCAAGGCAAAAAACGTTTCGCAGATGAGAATTTTATGCAGATAAAAGGTTATTCTAGTGGCTGCGAACTTTTTCATTATCAAATTTTTATCTGCTTCCGTTTTAAATAAATTAAAAGTCAATTTCGATTAAATAAATCGTCCAAGCGTTAAATAATTGTAATTTAGATAATCGAACCGTACTAGTTGTAATCTGTAGTCATAACGAAGTCCGTAAAAAAAACCCAGTCTGTGGAATGGCTATTTCAATTAAATTTTATTCGACGACTTTATATATACAGAGGAAAGTAGGCATTGAAATACACACTAGTTACACGAGGCTTTTTAACGATAAATAGCGAAACTTCTTTCATAACACGAAGAAAACCCTTAATCTCTTCGTTGTATAAATAAAGTTATTTCCTGCATTGTACTATAATTTTTTGCTTAACAATTTTGTGATAGGTATTTTCAGCTAAGAAATTATTATAAATTCACATAAGAAATTATTATGTAGCAGAAATGGGTACTCCAGCATCAAATTGCCATTAGGATTAAACGAAGAAAACATCGATAAGAAAAATTACAAACAAATAGAGTCCAAAGATCCAACAAAAGTATTCCAGAAACTTCCTCAACAGCACTGCCAAAAGCGAAATCTCTATTGAGGCAAGGGGGAAACGGTTCCAGGAAAAATCACTTCATTTACAATAAAGAATGAAGAAATATGTATAAAAGAGACCGATGCGACAGAGTTACTGCGAACAAGTTCCCTAAGAAGGACCGCAAACATCGAGTGGCCATTGAAACAAAGAGAGCTACCGTACAGAGGTTCGGTTATCAGCAGAAAACATTTTTCCTGGGTGTCGGGAACGATAACGTGGCCAGGCCACGTTCAGCACGAGTGAGAACAGTCGTGAGCGACTACAGGCAGCAGGAATCGTACACAGCTGCTGCCGGCCTGATTGTTCCTCCCGGTAGAACCGGCGATCGGTGTCACTGTGTCGAGCTGTGCTACCGGTGACGTCACTGCTCAACACCGTCAACAGCCATCCCCTCTACGATCGTCGTAACGCTATTCACGACACTTGCTTACTTACGACACTGAATAAGGAACGAACGCCAGAGATTAGCAGCTGGCAGATAATGTTGCAGCGTGTATGCGAAAACCGGCTTTTTCTCGGTCGGACAACGAGCCACGCGGTTTCGTTGTCCCTAAGTGAAGTTCAGCTCCAGTAAAAAGACGTAGATCACCGTAAACGAGATCGAACAATGAGTCAGTTGGCTAAGAGTACAACTACGACCAGTTTAATGCTAATGGGTTTTGATCAACTGTCTTGGATAAAGTACAGCTGAAAACTGTGAGTCTTAGTTTTTTATCCGAGGTAGCACATTCTTCATGCTTTTGAATTCTCTACATTTTGCATACGATCTTCAATAGGTTTTTGAAATTAGTTTTGTAAATTTGAAACGTTAAGTGAAAGGGTAAAATTCGACACTGAATCATTTGACTAAGGAAGCAATTATAAGGACTGGAGAATGTGAATTATGAATGTGGTTTATATATTGTGCTAAATTTACGATTAGAGTATCAACTGAAGATTGGAATAGGGCTTATTTATGGTCTTCTCAACGCAACAATAAAAATTCTCACTATTCGAGTTCACGAATCATTCGACAGTTGTCAGAATTCTATCGGAGATAAAAATTTGAATCCATTCGCGAGCTCCATTTGAACACGCGATCTATTTCAAATAAATCGTGACGTTAAAACGCTGACAATCATGGGTGACGCCAGATCAGTAATTTCTCACTTGGTCCACAGCCTTAACGCTCTTGTCAGCGGTTCTTCCTACTCTTCATGCGTCATTGTGCACGCATAACGTCACGGCCGCCCGTGGAAATTGACGCCACAGCTTTTGTTCGGATTTTACGAGCTTGGAAACGAAGGACTGCACTGCGATACCGACCTTAAATTTATCAACTGTGTCACGATCATCGTGTAAATTCGTAAAGCTGAACAGAGAACCACATCCAATGACATGCTCGAGAAGAAAACGTTCTTTCTGCTTCACGGTCTCGGATACGAAAGCTGAGACAAGAGACACGAACGGTTTCGGGGAACGAACTTTCTTTTTGGCCTAATTGAAGAAATTAATCTTTTTTTAAAGTGGAACACTTTATAATAAATATTTTCCTTTCTAAGTAGATCACTATGCGAGTTCCATTATTGAAGTATTACTTATTTTGGGATAATAGGAGAAATTAAATATTTTCGGAATAGTTGCGATATGAATATATGTATAAGTTACACAACGTATACGTTGTGAATAAACAATATCTATTTCCGTAAATTGCAAACAATTTTCAGTATACTCTGAATCTGTAAAGACTTCAAGACCAAACAAAACTGCACGACATTTCTACAAATTCGGAATAAAATACTCAATGTAACACCTGCATTTCGATGATTATAGTTTGTGGTGGCTTCGGTATTTCCGTCTTTCTTCTCTTTTAGTGTTCCCCGCTGAAGGAAGGCATGTACCAAAAAGCAGGTCACGCAACGGCGATAACGGTAATCCGTGCAGTCGTGGTGTAACGGCGTTCACGTGGAAAAGCAAACGAAGAAAAGTGTTTTGTTCGCTTAGCCGTAGAATCGCGGCAAGACACGATTTATAATGACTGCGAACAGAGTAATGACCGCCTGGGTTTACCTTCGAGTCATCGTAGCTATTGCGACGACGGCAATTCGGAAATCCCGAGCTAAATTGTCTCTTCTAACCATAGTAGAATCGTATTAAATTAATCGTCAAATGAAGAGTTCACGGTGAATTACGAACTTCAATACGTGGAAACTATTTTCCTCGTATAATAGATGCTTAACAGGTGCTTTAAAGAGATGTAAATAATTAAACCTCTAAAATTGAAATTGTGTTTGCTTCTAAACCAAAATATTAAAGATATATTGATATATGGAAATGTAACTTCCAATATAACGTGGCATTATATATAGATGCTTAATCCAAATTCTAGTTTTGCATCGTGTATTTAATCCTAGTTTTTTAAGTTGTATAGTTTCGCTTAATCTTAAAATGAAAGTATGTTATTAATACTTGCAAGAACAGTAATGCAACTAATATCTTATTGTTGAAGGAAATCAGAGTTACGAAACTTTGATTTTTGCAATATCCAAAATCTCTGACCTAAACAAATACAAATCTTAAGTTAATTTTGCGATCGCATCAGATAAGCCCTATTAAAAATGTAAAAAAACCGATATATAATTACGATCCACTCAACTACCTAAAGCCTGGCTCTATCCCTCTTCACCTCGGATAAAAAATATCAAACAAAGAAAGTTTATCGTTCAACCAGAGCTTACTCATTCATCGACTATGCCGTTATATATGTCATTGTATATCGAAACGACCACACAAACCTAAACTCACAGACATCCACGTATATATGCATGTACAAAACCTATTCGCATGCCCACGTACATATATGCATAAGAGAGTACTCGATCCAGTTCGTGGCGCGTTATCGAAAGGCGAGAGTGTCAACGTTCACCCGCGCGAAAGTGAAAATCTGGGGCTGCCGGTCGTAGCACAAGCGAGAGATACTACTACGTTTGTCGACTGTGTCGAGGCGGGCGGGAAAAGGCCGGCCCGCGGCGGTATCTAGGCTGCGACCCGGTTCGCGATATCATTTAGGTCATTGTGTTCAACCGGGTCCAGCAAAACCGGGTAAACGCTGCCCAATGGCGGCGCACGACGCGCCACACTGATCCTGCTCTCTGGCGCACACCTTTTCGACGCATGTGCGCGTAGTACGGTGTGAAGAAACGCGACTACTATATCGCTCTCTGCTCGCCGGCCGGGCTTCTCTTTATACACGGCGTGCGCGCGCTCGTTATATCACAGGCGACGTTGCGTAAAATGTACGCTGGCACACGCTCGTCTCTTCTGTTACACGGAGAGTATGTGGCCGCCTTTCGCCCCTCTCCTGGCCCCCTTTTAAACCTATCCCCCCGTTCCGCCGTGCGTTCTGCCCTCCTACGACTCCACCGCTACCTCCTTGTTCCGTCTCTTTACACGCGCCTTAACCAGCACCGCGTGAACGCGAACACGTTCCGAGCTTCTTGTTCTACGTAGCGAAAGTTTGTTTTCATTTTTAGTCTCCCTCCACCAAAACCGGTGGCCGACCGGCCCGCCATCGCCACCTGACTTTTCATCTGGCGTGCGCGCACATTAATACGCAGAATCATAGCGAACCGTAAGTGACTATGTGGTTGAGAGGATCGAGAACTCGAAAAAATAGGTGGTCTTTATCTGTTACAGTTGTTTCTCACTTGGAAATCGATAAAATAGTTTAATCAAGAAATCTTTCCCAATTGAGGGAAAACGATATCCGATGGTAGATCGCATCGTCCCACGTGTTTCGAAACCTCTATAGATACCCACACGCGAACGCCTTATTTTACAACAGAAGGGTGTAATCAGTATGTTTGTATTGATTATTCAATCAGTGGTCAGATCATCCAACTAATAATTGCCTATTTTATCTCCGCCGTGTAAATAATTGAACACGCCTTATCTCGGTCGTAGGAATGACTTCTTCAGCTGTCTCGTTAAATCATCTAAGTCCCCATATTCAATAAGGTATTTGGTAGTGTATGAAATGGAATCGGTGATACGAAAGACCACTTATCTCCTGCCACATAGATGGAAGCGCGGTATACTGGAAAGTCATAAACTAGCAAAAAATAAGAACGGCATAACGAGCACGTTCAATCGACGCCTTTATGCGGGAGAACTCTTCCTCCCGTTTTCCTAATACACCATCGCATTCGTGAGAGCCGACGGGATGTATGTATTGCAAGCGCGTTTGCCACAGGGACGAACAGAACACGATACCTTTCCTGTGAATCTCGCGCGCGTGGAACGCAGCACGCGTTCGTGTGCACGATCGGTACCTTCTCGACCTACTTCTCTGAGAAAGGCCCGACCTCGCTTTTCTCTCTGTACAGCAGATACGCGCCACTTTTCCTCGCGTCCTCGTGCGTCCTATGCAGTATGGCACGCGCATCAACTTTTCGTGCCCTGGCCATTTGCTCGCCAGGGCCAGCACTATCGAACCATGCAATTGCACACTTCTCGATGATGACGAAAATGCGCTATACAAATTCAGATGATATTATATTCCACTATTTGAATTTGTTCTTTAAGAATCAAATTAGAATTCAAATTAGAATCAGGATAATTTAATGTTTATTCGATTCGTACATAGATGTCTATTGCTTGATTTAAAATAACGGATTAAAAGGATTAGATAATAAAGGTAAATACTACTTTGCGACGATCTACATTGTGTTATACCACGCATAGTGCTCTTCTTACACGGTACTATTGACAGAAACTGTTAGAAAGTCTCAGAGGACTTGGATGATGCATATTCAACCATATATTAGCTCGGCGTGTGCAAGGTTGCATTATCGATCATAATTTACGACGCGTGCTGCATTGTTACGTCAGTGCAGCTCGTTTACGGCCAATATTATCAGGTGGAAGCGAAGACGCATAAACTTACACGCGTTATGCCTACGATCAGCTGATTTCGCACTTCGTGTCAATTTCGTAACAAGCAAACAATCGTTCCAAATATCTAAAGAGAAAAAATTCCAGGTGCATCTAAGACGTCAACTTTTACCGCAACAATTAAAATGTTATCCATCCAAATAACTCCGGGTGTCAGATTCGAAAATCAAGGACGGCAGTTTGGCACGGATTTCAAGCGGCATGCTGATTTACTTTCACGCGGACAATGAAATTTCGTTCACGGCCAATACGTTGTTTAAATAACAGTAGAGAGTGTCGGCGCATAACAAGGAGCGTGGGCAAAGCAGCAACGATTACTCTGATGGTATTGAAGAACCATGATTCCGGGTAATCATACCGGCACGCGCGTTCTATTTTGCAATTCCATACCGTCACGTCGGCGTGTGCAACTTATTAAAAGTCGACACGTCTCGCGCGTACTACGCGCCCATTTCGAGGGGAACCTTGCGAGCGATCGTACGCGATGCATAAGTATTGCACCGGGTGGCATAGAGTTGTTCTAATATCCAAGGTAATTGTACTCAGACGTGCTAATGGTTGCGACACAGTCGCAATCGCCGTAAACCAAATCAGAAGGAGCGTAAGAGGGAGAGGGAAAGCAGGTAGAAAGAGATTTGTGTAGTACGCGCTGGACAGAGAGAAGGCGTTGCATTGTAAACTCTATGACCGACTTTACAAGCGATCGGCTAGGATACAGTGCCTCCAACGGTCGATCGGCGCAACTAACCGCCATGTTGTTTCCAAACCCGAAATCAAGTTCGCACCACTCTTTACAAAGAGAAAGGTAAACGCCGATCGCTACCTCGTCCGAAATTATGACATAACTTTGGTTTCGCTGTGTTTTTTTTGTGGTAAGGGAATTCAACGTTCGTAAAAAGAGAATGGAATTTCTCTTTTTTCTTTTTTTCTTTCCATTTAACGATAGATTCTTAACTATTCAGTCCACGTAACAGCTAACAGCATCGATTTTAATCCTAGTTTCGATACTGATCTGCATTTTAGCGCTCTTATGCATATCCGATTTTCGCTGGTGAAACGATGTTAAACAGATGTTCGTTTTCCGTGCCAACCTTTCCTAAGATCGACTGTTATTCTGCACTCGGTAATAAATACGAGGCAAGAATATATAGATCCCAAAAGAGTTACATAAATTAAGATAAAGAATCTAAAACGGAGAAGCGAGTACTTTAAAATCTGCTATTATCAAACTAACGATTTCTATTATAAATTCTGTATTCTACCGAACCATAAGATTAATTTTTTTCATTTAAAAATAATTTTTATGAGAAGAATTATAAAATTAATTTATATCGCGTATAATTCTGCTACGATTGCAAAGTTATAATACAGTATGTGTCGTTTCTAGTTTCCAACTGCCGAATAGGTCCTATGGACAGCTACAGCGACGGAGACCGGCCGGCCGGCCTATGACTATAAGTTAATACTTATGTAGAGTGACCATCCGTGATCCATCTTGCGTAACCTATTTACCGGCAAAGTGGTACAAGCACGTATGACATAATCCCGTGCAACAGAGCACGCACTGTGCACTTTACATTCCGGTCTGTTCGAATACTATTTTAAATAGCCCATACTGCGATTGTGCGCCTGCGCGGCAGCTCAAGCCGGCACGCCGCGTCGCACCAGTGCGCAACGTTTAGCAAATTAAAAATACACGAAGAAAATCAGCCCGTGAAACAAGAAGATACAATTTTACCATTATTATATATCCCATGGAACCTTTCTTTTACGCCCCACTTGTTTATTTTAAACATACTTTTGTTTCCAACATACTTTTAAAACTATACAACAAGATCTTTGAGAATCTTGAAGAACTTAACTTCATATTCTGATACCGATTATGTGGAACTTAACTTTATTCTTAAATCTAACGATTATAGTTTTTCAGTCTAAATAGTGTTTGACACTTAATTCCATTTACTTCACACTCGGTAAGCTATTTTTATAAACTATTTAAAAAAACGTACAATTTATGTTTGAAACCAGCTTTATGTATGTAGATCTTAATCGAACCTGCAGAACCTCTCTCGACTAAACTGTAAACAACCAGGATATTCGAAACGTGGCTGATAAAAATACTATATACTCAATCACACTCCCTTTACGATCAGTTTCCCTCGGTCGAGTTCGTAACCTCGAATCGAACGAGTACGCGACGAAAAGAGGCGAGGTTAGAGAGATCGAGAGAGATTGACCACCTGCTGCTGAGCGTGGCCCAAGCAACTAGAGCAATGAATTATAACCTCGGATCTCATCGAGCTGTCGGCAGCTGTTGGACGGACGTTTCTTCTGTATGGCAGAAAAATTAAAGCGTTCTGGATTCCCCGGCGCACACAGCGATTGATAAACGAATATAAGAGAAGAAAAGCAAGAATTTATCGAAACTAACATACGTATTTCCAAAAACGTCAGTGGCTACAAGATAGCACGAACGATCGCAAGGAATGAAGGAAACACCCGCGTGACTATGTCAGACTGCTAGACAAGCCTGTACGCATACCGACATTTGTTTACATCGCGAACGGTTGTTGCGGATGCGCCTCTATGTATGTATGTATATAGAGTCGGGCCAGTTAGGTTTGGTAAGCCTGTGCCGGGATATCTATCTTTGGATCCACGCACGAAGTGCGCGCACACACTGGCCATCTCTTACTCAATCGTCTCACGCCCGTGCCGGTGACCAGTGACACCGTTAAACGCGACCATTATTTCGAATGCGCCCCGCAGGTCGGATATTTCCGTGGTGACCGTAGATAGACCCGATGGATCGCACCGTTAACGGCGAAACGCACTCCCGCAGTGGAACGCATTACCACGTATCCAATGTTGTGCTATCTTTTCGTCGCAGTGAAATGCACGCGTCAGTGATTCTCAACTTTTATCGGTTACGGTTGTTTTGTCATGTTGGTTGAGGAGTGATTATGTTGGACAATTTGACAGAAGAGTGAGCGAGTTTGACGATTGTGACCGTGATAAGAGATACGACGAAATAGCTGCGAGGATTTGTAAAGAGGCGATTTTATTGCGCGATCATGTCGGTTTGGTAGGGTACTTGGAATCCAGATAGAGAAAGATGTGCTAAAATAATAGCAAAATCAAAATATGAACACTATCTTTGAGGTGGTTTTACTGAAAATATAATAAAACTTGGTATAAAAACTAAATTACCTTCTAAGTTGATACTTTTAGGGATTCACAACATGTAAATTCTAGGAAGCATTTAGTTAAATACGTAAGATGCATGTTTAATTAATTGCCGATTATTTGTAGTAGTACAACTCTGAGCAAGTAAAGCCTTATAAATATTCCGATAAATGTCACGCTACGCTAATTTCTTCCTCTTTCTATGAAATTGTAAACGACGATAAAATCTAATATTTCTTAAGGAATGAAAATTTCGAATTAATGAGCAAATCAATTGTTAAATTTTAGAATTCCTTATAGTTCTGAATAAATATAGTAAATGAATAGTGAGTACAGCCATGGACAATACTTTGAAAAAATAGGGACTGCAACGAAATTGACGGTCGAGCGCCATGGCTATTGACATATTGTCAGGGCTAACAGAAGGCAGGTCGACCGGTGAGGTGTCGAATCGCGAAGTGGACGTTACGAAACTGCATATGTAAGATGTTTGCTAAAGCAGAGGTACACGATAGTCGGCAGAACGCACGGAAGCTTTAAAATTACCACTTGCGCGTACTTGCGCTAACAGATAAACGCCGTCCAGTATTTACCGATTCACGGTTCGGTAAATACTTCGACGTCACTAAAAGTCAGCCATGTACGCTCGCTTATGTGTTGCATGTATAAACAGGTAACGACGTGGGGAAGTACTTACGTCAGAGTACTACATCGGTAGATTAATTATGGCGATTAAAGATTACAGATGATCACGGTGAATTAAGGAAGACAGGAACACGAAAAGCACGCCCTGTTACGTATATCTCATCACGGATACGATGATTAAAAATAATCATAATTGCGATCGAGAAGATTAAGATGAATCTCTGAAGTTTACTACTATCACGCGCCGGCGATAATGTGTTCGTTGAAACCAAGACCTGAACGATTTTCATTCAGATTTTATGCTTTCGTTGATATTAAGGAATATTACCATAAGAAAAAGTTCCCTTCAATAAACTTCAATTCTCTCTTGAATGTAGTAATAATTGCCGTATATGTATGTACTTCAAATAAGAATAAACGTGTGTTGCAAGGTTATCTATATTTAGCCCTATAATGAGTCTCCCCTTATTTAAGTGCTACCGCTTCATATTTTCCATTGTCAGAATTTTTTTGTACGAAACCACCAAGGGATATGTAAATTTTAAAAATTTTGATTTAATAAATTACCAATTTAATCAAAATTAATTAATTACATAAATAAGCTATAGTACAATAAAATTATCATTTAGTACCCAAACCGAAATATAAAATTTTCTAGCATAATTTTGTTTATGAATTCTCTATCATAATACACATACCCTTGAAATGTATACAAATTTGACAAATAAAAACCAACTATTGCTCGAAGAATATTAAGTGTCAGTCTTTCATTCTAAACATCTACTGGAAACGTGTCTTTAGCCTACGTGACATCGTTGTTAGATAAAAACGCGACAATTTGACCATTTGCCACCGCAATAAGGCAGGCCGATTTTCCGGTGAACTCGTGCAAAACAGACATAACTACATATTGCGGGGCGCAAAAATATCGGAACCGGACACTTCGGTCTGACCAGATCCGGTTTATTTTTTCCCCCGAGTGGAGCATGAGCGCTCGCGAGCGCGCAGCAAAGTTTCCACGAAATGAAACCGTGGTCACGCCTGAGCTACCTAACGGAGGTAGAAAGATATTGCGCTAATGCGTTCCACGTGGGGTCACCGGTAGCCGGTGCACGGGCCAGTACTACCGTACTGGCTTCGCGCATAAAACCGACCTCTCCCGCATCTACGTACATACATACATACGCGCGAAAGAGCCTCGCTGTACGGACAAGCAAGCTAGAGAACGCCAGTGCCTCTCATTACGAATCTAACCGCGCCCACGTAGCGGTATCGAGGCTGCGTATACTTCTCTGCCACGCCTGACCGGCCGTAATAGCGCTATCCCTCGTTTTATGGGGTATTTATTACGTTGCGCTCGCTACGCTTTTCTACGAATCTGCAAAAAACTCTTGCGGCTCTCGGCAACTGTATACGCGAGTATACTCGCGTGTGCGCAGCCGCGCGTGCGCGCGGCCACTTCGCGGATTCTATCTGGCCGTAACTCGAGAAAGGCGTGTCGAAAATCGACGGACTGGCATCGGTCTCGTGTATCGTGTGACTCCAATATCGGGCGGCGGATGCGCCTCGAGACGCAGGCATTTCCTTCTGTTAACCCATTCGTTAACCTGTTATTCGTTCGCTGGAAGTTATACTCCCCTTCCATCGGTTCCCCCACCCATTTACGATCAGACATTGTTTTACTCTCGAATATTCTCGATCGCCAATCCGCTAGATCGACGACAATCGGAGAAACGAATTCCATTGTGCGTGGCAGTTATGCTTCACAACGCGGCATTCGTGTTCAGATACGGGTAACGTGTTTGTCTCTTATAAACCTGTGTCTATCCCGCACGCGGACAAGGGGAGTGAAGTGACCCTGCTCATGCGCGTCGCGTAAATAGGAGAGCCACTGTACAGTCTGCACGCGGAACGAGGTCACGAAAATTAAATTTTCTGATTAACGGCACGCACGCACACACCCACCCGGTAACAGCCGGCTGTCACATCGTCACGTGCCATTCCGTCTTTCCTCTCTTACCTTTTGGTTGATTTCACCCAGCTGTCAAAGATCTATCGTCTATATCTTAAGAATAAACGCAACATCGCGGCAATTCGTCATAGTATGTCATCGGTACTGTCGATGGCGTGTTATCGCGCGCGAGAATACGTTTTTCTCGCTCTCCGAAAACATCGCGAACATCGCGTTCGGCGGAACAGCCTGGCTATGCGCATGCGCGCTCGCCGAGTTTGATGCGCGCTAACCTGTGCTCCGATGCAACGAGACCCGGCGGCGGTACGGATGACGTATCAAACCTCGTTATGCCTAACGTGCCCCGCCAATGCTTTGTGCGTTTTTCTTTAAACGTATGTATATACAGCGTATATATGTTTGTAATATATGAGTATGTGATATACAGCAATACACAGCGCTACCGAGAATGAGAAAGGAATGTACTATACATACATGTAAATAAGAGCGAAACTTTGACCTATTCCTCCCTTTCCAATATCAATTCTCATTGAATCAATTTCATATTGAACATAAAATTTGGCAGTTAGTGATAGAAATCTGATAATTAGAAATTTGATCTAGAAATATAAAATTGTTTAATTCGATCATTCGAAAATAAAATTTACCAAATTATTGTCAGTCCAAAATAAATAAACTACCCAATAAACTTATCGTCAAAGATTACAAGAAAGCGAACTTAAAAGTAACTAGCGTCACATCCGCCATCCGAGAGTTACGGCAATACAATACGGAAAGATGTACTATTTGCCCGAAATACGCAAAATTAAACAGAAGAGATAAGAGAAAGTAGAACAAAATGGGTATTACCAAACTCACTCACCTCTTGGCCGTTCGGTACAATTATCACGTCTACTTCGTCGAGGTGCTCGCGATGTTGCGTGACCTCTGCGTGAATTTCCCGTCCGTTGTACGTAAGATAGACCTTCTGGCCGGGCACGAGATGCGCGCTGGTGACAGAGCCGAAACCAGGCCCGATCAAATCGCGATCGGAGTATTCGGTGCTGGGACTCGGCGGACGGCCGCCGGGAACGGAATCGAAGCGCACGGAGTAGCGAGTCTTCGGTGTAATGCTGAGGCCTGACTCGGACGCGGCTGACGCCGGCGTTTTTACGGCGTGAATGACGCCACTGTAGTATTTCCCGTCCTCGCCGGGAGCACACACTCTGGTGCCGATTATGCTACGTTTCGCCAGCCTCTTGCCCGTCGACATTATTCGTGATTATCTATGGTTAAACGATCTCGGCTCTCGTTTCGATCACTTCGATAAATCGATTGAAACGTTCGACGAGGATTCTAACACACCGATATACTTCACAACAAAATACCATGTATCGAATCGTTCTCGAAAGTATCTCGCGCGAATTCGCCTCTCGTATAGATCATTTGCACCGCGGTTAAAGACTCACTCTTCGACTACCGTCCGCGAAACTCACGTTAAAAAACGTACGTAGATGCAGAAACCGGAAACAAATTTGGATCACACTAGAGAAGAAATAATGTCACGCGCGATTCAACAGTTCGACACTTTCCATAAGAGATGATCGAAACACGATTGATATATTATGTCTATGATTCGAATGAATATTTGGAAAGACACTCCCGGAAACTAGAACACCAGTTTTACTCGTCGTGTGTAGCTTCAGCTCTTTTTCTTTCCTTTCTTTCTTCCTACGTCTCCGAAACTCCGTACTGCGACACGTTGCTTTAGGTCATCGTTCCGTGATAACTCGTCGAGGACAGATTGGGCAGTTTTGCGTGAGATTGCAATCGCGATAGCAAATGCGATCCTAAACCGAGGAAGGACGCGGTGGCCTTCGCGGCCTGAACACAGAACTCAACGTATCAACAAAACGGCGTGCACCGTTGCCTGTATTCGTCACGCCGTCCGCATGTTCGAGGCACTTCGTGATCGATTTGTGATAATACTTTGGAGTGCACGCGGTAGATAGCATAATATATGACTGACGCTTGCCGGTGAGTAGAAATCCGGCGCTGTACGGTAACTTGAACGAGCAAGCGGTACACGATTCAATGGTATACGAGCAGGAGTAGGACTCGCGGTACCCGACATGTGACGCACAGCTGAGCGACCGAGGGACTGAGGACAGACTACCAAGCGGCTTTCACTGCGCCGGCCGGCCGCCCGCCCGCCCGGGAAAAACAGCTGATAGATAACAACAAACCCACGTGATTCGGCCTCGAGCACCGATTGGTCGCGCTCGCTGACCTACTTACTCTCATTGGCCGTCCGCCCGGACAACGAGAAGAACGGGAAAAAATCGCAGACTAGAACCCTAGCCAAAGCATTTCGCTCATCAAGACCTTCCACTTTCTCAGCCCTCTCCTCTTTTCGTACGCCTGTACTCGGCGTCCTTTCTGGCGTCCCTCTTTTCTATGCGCAAAGTACGTCGATTACATACAGGCTCATATGAAATCTTGCACACCATCGATTTACTTTGTCAAATTAACCTAAAAGTATTCATGGAAATATCGATTTTGCATAGGTTTTATAAACGACAGTTTTGTAATCAGCTGGTACTTAAATACACAAAGCAGCTGAGCTTTGTCATCAGCTGAGAACGCCTGTGACGAAATCGGAGCGAGTGATCAGTCTGCCGATAGGTACAAAGCCCGCGTCAAAGAAGCCTCTCTTCGTAAGATATTCCTACTGCCGCTCGTACACCATACTGTAACATCTTTTTAATGAAATACCTTGAATTTCCTCAAGATTCTTACTTTTTGGTAAAGTAATGTCTGTAGGAAAAGGGGAGTTATGCGTTTCATCGCAATAAATATTGTTTTAACAGAGAAAAACTATGTTTATGGTTCAGCTGTCAGTAGAAGGCGGCCATTTTACGTCAGCTGAGAAGGTCGGTGACGACACACATTGAGTGAAATATCTTTCGCATGGTAGTCGAGCGTCAGGGAATGTGTCACAGAGAACCTCACCTACAAAGTTATTTGCAAAGCTTGTCACTGTACCGGAAACAGTGTATACTTTATATTTTTTATTTAAAGAACAAATTCATCCTTCCTATCAAATATATAAAATTAATTAAAAACATGTAATTTCAATCCGATAAAAAGTTCAATATTTTACAATTATTTCTCTGTTTCTTATACGATATCCTGCCTTGTAATGCAAAATTGTCGTATATTCAATATTTAATCGTAACAATGTCAAATTAGTACTTCGTGTCAGCTGAGGGCGCTAGTGACGAAACACAGTGGAGTGGATAGTCTGTGAGAGCAGCGATATATTTTGTTGGCCAATTCGTAGTAGCTTTCGCAAACCGGTAGATGACCGTGATTTTTAGTCCATTCCGAGTGATTTTGAGCAGCATAGAGTCATAGGTACATCGATGAAAAATCGACTTCAGGTAAAAACGTAATTACGCCGATAAATGCGGCGTGGTCGGTAAAGGTGAGGCAGCTGCAGTGCCATACCGTATGCTTGTCATGGCGGCATGGAGGACGAGCAATGAAAATGGCCGGAAGATGCAAGGGGCAGTGGGGAGGGATGGTAAGGCCGAATAGAAGGCAGCGGTCCACGCGTTCTCAGCAGCCTATCCTAGATTTATTTCCGTGGATGTTGCGCAATAAACGCTACACTGTTAGCTCACTGAATGCTACCCCTCGTTTAACTTCGAAGAGATGCCAAGGGCTAGTGAGTAACATGTTAATTGTCATCGGCTGCCATTCTTTTCATCGCATAAAGGAGCGCGATTATGTTCGCCATGTATATGCGCTGTAATGTAATTTCTCGCTGTCAATGTAATGGAGACTTAGTCATCCTTGTATTATATTAATGCACCTCTTTAACGCTATCCACGTTTTGGCGTTCACATGGAAACGCTTTCCACACGGGGAATTTCGAATGAAAGAAGGCGCACGGAATTTTTACGGAAGGTTTTTATCGGTTTTCAAGAATCAGTAAATGAAAATAAAGAGGTACAACAAGTAGTTTACAGTACGCTTTCACTGTATCGATCATGAGAAAGCAACTCTATAAGAAAAACTAAATCACGTTTTAATTGTGTTTTCAAGTATGTCTCAGACTGAGGAACTTTATTTTTCTAAAAACTTGGTAATATAAATCTTATTATTTGACATTGCTTGGTTTCATCGTTATTATTTTTTTATTCATACTCAGATATGTCTATTAATAAACATACATACATCAAACTTATATCCTTATTAAAGCAAAAAGTTATTCAATCTTGATATCTTATTTAAATACATGCATGAATTCCATATGTTTTCACAGGAGAGTATTCTACGGTGTAGACAATAAAATCTGCGTTTTAATCACTGAATTAGCTACATTGCGAATATCAATTTGAAGAAACTTATTGAAGTTATCATTTTAATAACAAGAAATTTTAGAAAATTATTTTTTTATTTCTAACAATAAAATTATAACAAGCTCAAAATTTGGAGGACCATATGATATGAATATTTCTTTTACTGATTACCATCCGTTTCTGATACGCCGTTGTTTCTGCCTATGAACGTATCAGTTAGATTAAAATATGTAATACAAAATGATGAATAATGCCTGATAAATAACATCTTACTTTTCATCGTACTCTTCTTTCACCCTTCGTTTAAGGAATAAAATTTCCAGTTGCTCCAATAGTTCTCAACATGAATAGAAAATAGTTCTCAACGTTTCAGTAATAAGGAAAAACATTAGGTAATAAATAATTGTATTCAGCTACTTTTTATTTCAAATTGCTTCATATGTTTTTCATTGCGGAAAACACATTGTTTCTGTCAAAAAAAATAATGGGAACGGTAAGAAAATTGAGACAATACGATGACGTATCTCAATCGTTAACACATTTATCCACGATATCCATCCAGTCATGTTGCAAGATAAGATTACATTGGCGGGGCAATCACGAGCCACAAGAAAACGCAATAATCTCTATCAGAAGTGAATTTGCTGTACTATTACTTCGAAAATCATTAGTTGCGGTATAAGTTTAACGAATTTTCGTGAAATCTATCGTTTACTTTTATTACCATGACCCATGGTATCGCCGTCTATTTAACCATTTCACTTATTTCGATGTTTTCCGCTTGCGGGACGACAGTTTTGACGCGACAATGCTCGTCGTTTTGCGTGTGTGACACTTGGTATGGTTTGGAGCGCGCTTCTTGTGTGGGCCGCCATCTTTACAGTATACATACAGGTGCACCGAACAACGTGCAAGCACTCGACTTATCGGATAATGTGATATCACTTTTAAGTAACTTCGAGTTAGCGGTATGTTTGAATTTATTAAATTATTTTTCTTTGTTTGTAATTATATGCAACTGAGTATAAATTTTATTGAAGCAAATTCTGATAATAATTTCACTAAAATATTGTGAATTTGTGCGCATAGTAAGTGAGAAATTGTTCATTACTTTAGGATGTTGGAATGACGAGATTAAAATACCTTAATCTTTCTGAGAATGCAATCAGTGAAATCGGCCTAAATGCTTTCGATGGCCTTACGAATTTAACGATCTTGGATTTATCGAAAAATAGACTCCATGATATTTCAGATGAAGTCTTTGAAAGAAACAGAAATCTACGAATCTTAATACTATCGAAAAATAATTTCAATTCGCATGTACCGAAATTACGATCCTCTTCGTTAATGGTATTACCATATGTATATCTGTGAAAAAATTATTATCTTCGATAAAAATTTCATTTTTAATAAGGTGAAGTAAATTTCGATGCAGGAACTAAGTTTGGATTCATGTCAGATTAGTCATTTACCTCCAGATACGTTCAATGGACTCACGCACGTTCGTCGTCTCGATCTTTCAAATAATTTGATGATTCAGATGAGTACCATCGTCGTGCAAACATTGCATGTTTTGAACAAATTATCGTTAGAAGGGTACGATGAACAAAGCACATAAAATTAATATATGTATATCACGTTATTTTATTAACATAATTGTTTCGAATAAGAATTTAACTTTTACTCTTAAAACTTCATTACATTTTATTTGTTATCAATAATATTCACTTCTCAACATCTCGAATAATTGACATATCTTACCTTGTGTAGATATGTCAGAATTGTTCAAAAAACATAAACAAAATTTTCATTTTTTCATTCTTTCCAGAAATCCATGGTCTTGCAATAAAATTATGTTTGAGTTACAAACATATCTCAATGCTAAGAGCATCGAATTCAACGAAGTTTGCGGTAAGAAAATTAACGTAAAAAAATTCGAGAAAATGATTAATCTTCCCACAAAATCACGTAGTTATCATCATTTGGCAAATGCGAGTATGCTTTTTGATGAAACTAAATCGGTAACGGAATATAATGTTTCGAATACACTGAAGGATAAAAATCTGTCAACATGTGAACAAATGATAAACCAAATGCATGTTGTCGATTATAAATCTGTAGTATATTGGTTTCTTCTTCTTGGTTTTATACTTGGTATTTCAAGTGGAGTATTCATTTCTTATATTTGGTTGTCGAGGATGTGTTTGTGTAACCGAAGATACAGGTATCACGAACAATTTAACGACGAATTAATAACCTCCCAACGACTGTCTTTGCTGGATTCGTATTTACAAGGACTCATAAGTAGCGATAGAAGTTTGATAGAATCTTGTCCAGGTACCCCGCCACCTCAATATCGTGATGTTATGCTACGACCTAACCTCTATCCACCAAGAGAATCGAATTTAAATAACAATGGTAACGGATATGGAGAAATGTATACATAATCTCAGAAGGTAACTTATTGTTGTAGTATGACAGGGAAAAGTAAAAATGCACATCACTACATTATTTATTCAGCATTGAAGCTTTAATTTTTGTTACATTACATATTTTTCATAGAATATTTTTTATATATGTTTGTTGTTATGCATCGTACATTAACGATTACATCATTGACCAATAACTAATAATTAGATTAATAGTAAAATTATTTACGAAAAAAGAAAACTGGATGAAAAATTTAGTAAATTAATTGTCGATAACTAATCATTAATGGCTACACGTATATATATATCTTTGTTAACAACATTTATTAACAAGAACAAACACGACTTATACGTGCATATAACAATAATGCAAAAATATAAAATCAATAGCTACATAACTAAAAGCGCATTTTTTATCATTTATATTACAATATAAGAAGAATTATAGGAGTAAAACTATATACAGTTCAGACTTATGCTAATAATGCGAGTTATCGTACAATAATTCGGTTCTCGTTTTGAACACAACGACAATTTAAGTACAATCATTGTTATTGTTCGATGGGTTTAATCATTGCGTGGCAATCATATTACTTTTATCCACATTTTGATTAGTACTTAGCGTAACAGTCTTGCAACCGATCGCGGTTATTATATTTTCCATTACTCCATGATCGTATCTCGTACCACGTAGATTAGTTATTACGCTCACGTCTTGACTAAAATCTTTCGATACCAAATTAGCTGGCAGCTTCATCTTGATTTCCTCAATGATGCCGTTTTGTATTTCTAGCGCCAAATTAAATTGATGGACTTTGTTGTCTTCAGTAGGTACATCTACAACGCGTGTTACCGTGAATTTCGGTGTTTTACCATAATTCCATTCCCAGGAACGAAATTCGCTTATTAATTTGTCCAATCCTGAAAATAATAATTAAAAAATATTAGACAAAGAATTATACCTTTTTTAATATTTATATACCTGGAAACCAGTCCTCGGTAGGATTGATATATTGAAATCCTTTTTGACGCTGAATGAGATCCTGTCCACCATCATCAAGAACAAGAGCTTTAGTGCGAAGATATTCCCAGCCTATTGCAGTAATGAGTTTGTCCATTCGGATATGAGAATTTATATCAATTAAATTTTTTATTGAAGATCGTATGGATGCAGTAGCATTTGTTTCTATACCATCCTGTAATACATACAAATAAACATATAAAAATATCAAATAAACATATTTTTTGAAATTTAAAATTATAAAAAAATTAAATTCTGTTTTTATATTCAGCAACTAGAAAGATTACATTTGAAAAAAGTATAAAAATTCTGTCATATTGTATTTTGAAGAAAGTAATTAGATCTTTTAATAGTGATTATAAATAATATCTATCTTGCAACATAATTGAAAATAATTTACCTTCTTCTTCTCGAGCGCTAAGCTTAAAGCTGTTTTGTTTACATTGACCAATAGGGTGCAGTGATGATATGCATTAGGCCGTCCTAATTTCGCTGCAGTACCAGATATCTGCGTTTTAAAATAGTTAAGGATATATAGGTAAATTTTTGCAAAGCGCAAAGCTTTGCTCTTATGTAGGTTGTTCCAACTGGGTTTTTAATGTTACTTCGTACAAAATAAAGAAAAGTCTGTTAGTGTTTTTCTCGAGAATATTCTACTTTTATAAAATGAATATAAATTCTTAAATAAATCGTTACACGCTATTAAAATTTTAGAATATACAACTGAGGATTCTGCAATATAAAACGTCACATACATATACACATGTCCCTTAAAGTTTTATAATAATTTTACAATTATTTTATATATATTTATTATTATTTTATAATTAACTTCGTTCCAGCAAATTAAACACCGACTAATGTAATCATTGAAAATGTAATTTTGGAACACCCTGAATAAAAAAATATATATGTAAGTATTTTTAATACATTACATGAAAGGATACTTTGTACTTCTCTTCGACAACGATGTCCTCGCGTTTATTAACCTCGGCTTCTACACCCCATTCCCGATACAAAGCTCTGGTAATGATGTCCAGATTATATCTTCGATTATACCGTTCCCGTGGCGTGAAGAAGGACAAATTCAAATTACCATGATCATGATAGACAGTGCCACCACCACTGTTACGTCGGACCAGAACTATACCGCGTTTTTCAGCCAGTTGAGTGTTGTGCTCAATCCATGGATTTTGATGTCGTCCTATTACTACACACGGGTCGTTACGCCATAGGAGTAATACGTGGTGATTCGTAAAATTATAGTTGTTATAGAGCCAATGTTCTAACGCTAAATTGGTGAACACATCTGTGGCTTGCGATATGAATACTGACTTCGTAATCGAATCATTAGCATCATTCTGCTTGTCGTTAAAGCTCGTTGAGTATTTACACATGTGATACAAATTGGGGGTGATATTGTATTGGGGTTTCCGTTTGATAATGATCATAAATCTGTTTATCAGAGACATTTTCCTTTCGTTGTGCACGTGTAAGTAGAATTTATTTTTCATACACACGCAAAATCACTGCCTATTTTTTTTATGTCACGATGAATCGAACGATAGGTACGTATGTCAGCACTGATATGAAAATCGTACTCCTTGGAAACGTTGTACGTGAAATCAGTCTTTAATTACTAAATTTGCGAGACTTCCTTTAACACCTCTGTTTTTGTAACGAAATCAGCCTTGACAATGTTTAATATTTTTGTCCGTAGAT
This sequence comes from Bombus vancouverensis nearcticus, assembly GCF_051014615.1. Lineage (NCBI taxonomy): Eukaryota > Metazoa > Arthropoda > Insecta > Hymenoptera > Apidae > Bombus > Bombus vancouverensis. Next base: position 7,041,481 of record NC_134913.1, on the reverse strand, counting down.
AGCACCCTTACTGACAAAATCTCGAAAAGTTAGATTGAATGGCTGTTATAGAAATTAGGTAATCGTGAAGGGCAATTGTTTGATGCAACCACTTCCACGTTTGATCCAGGGAGTTAATACGGTATCGGATACCTAAACAGTCTCGGCAGTCCTTTTGCATTCCTCCGTGTGCTGACAGTTTGGAAAGTATTCAAATTATCCGCAGCGAACGGTATACGGTGACTAGGGCGACCTCTTCCTCTCTATCGATGCGTAAATTCCGTCCAAGATAGAATCGCTGGTTCTTGTAACGTTACTACACTTGAGAATAAATTGCACGCAATTACGAATCGGAGCTAAAATTCACTGATGCACTCTCCGATTCACTGTGAATACTCTAGCGGGAGATTTTAATGTTATATAAACTCCTACTATAGTTGAAGAAAGTAGTGGGAGGTCTTTAAACCTCCATGCGGGAGGTTATCGAAGTTCACAGCACAAAGTACAGGCAGTACAGCTGACCTGCTCATGATAACACGTCACAAATGTATATATCTTCTTCTTCGTAATCGACTCTCTCCCACGAAGTTTCAGACTCGTAAATAGTACCATGCATATCCTTCCGTATTCTCCTTAATTTTTTCATATAAATATATTTGCTAAAAATTGTATTCTGTGTGAATTTTATTTATTGTAATATTGTCTGTTATTAGATTAAATAAAAAAATGTTAATAATGGAAAATTAATTTGTTATCAATTTTAAACTATGCTATTCCGTTTAAAGGTTATAAGTAATTACATTATATTTGGAAAAATAGTATCAGATTTTGTAAAAATATTTATATTACATGTATTTTTTTCAGTATTTTTAAATAACAAATATGGATAAAATAAAAATAAAGTTTATGTAAAATAGAGCATTAAAAATGTATATACCTCTTATTTTTTTATCTGTATAAACATTTGTCTTTATTGTACGATACTGTGCTTCGTATTTATATCCTAGTAACAGCTAAGTAATACTGTATGGTATTGGAAGAAGTAATTAAGGCCAATTTGATAAGAATATATCCCCTACTCTTCCGTATCATGCGTTCACACTACTATTGCATTTATAACTATGCTGATAAATGACATTTTTAATTACTCCGATACAAATTTTTTATCCTTATTGGCCCTTACCATACACACAACTGATCGCAGTTTGTCAGTTTTTTTTCAAATGTGTTTTATATCAACTGTCACGTGATTTTTATCTAATATTGTACGAATTGTCTTTAACCGCGCTCGTTAAAATGAAAGCTGATCATAATTTAATTTTGACTGGAACGTTTCATGTAGAAATCGCATACGTGAAATACGATTTCGTGAAGAACAAGATAAGATTTGTATTTTTTTAAGAAAAGCAGATACGACGAGCGCTTTATGCGTAATTATAATTTGCTATATTTAAACGAGTAACTTATATGTATTATCGAATTTGTTGAAGATACAATAAAAATATTTAATATTTATATTTTAATAATGTATAATTTTGCAATAGTAATGGTTTTAGCTAAACAAATAATTTACTACCCTTTATTTATAATATATATATATATATAAAGGATATAAATCTTTTTAAGACATTTATCAGAGTTTATTCAGAAAAGTAACAATTTTTGTACAATATATATATATATATATATATATATATATCACTTATAGATTAATAGAATTTTGATTGTATTGGTGACTATTTTAATGTGTAATATTACAAAAAAGCATTTAGTTTATATTTCACAAAAAGTATGTGTTAAGTAAGAAAAATACGTATTATGGCTATGTTCTTAATTGCAAACATATCGACGAAAATTTGCTCACGTAAAATTCAAACTGGTATTTACAAGAATTTGCTTAGTAAGCGCCCACAATTTATTTGCGCATCGGCTTTTTCGACTGTGAAAGTAAGATTTTGTAGTAACATAATTGTCAGCGATACTGCCAAAATTTCAATTATATTATTTTCAAAAATATCTAGGTGCTGGACCCTACGATACGAAAACACATAGAAAATCAAAAAATAATGGAGAAATTGCAATATCCTGAAGCGTATCGCGATGAAACCATTGTCGATAATTATCATGGTGTCGAGGTTAGAATAAGAAAAAAGATAATCTTTTTAAATGAAGTTTATACGTAAATATGTTTATAAATAACATTTCTTTGATGATAGAAACAGTTTATCTTAATAAACTAATAGTAGTACGAGATATATTTCTACTTTTTAGTTAAACATAATGATAAATTTTATTCAAAATAGAAATTAAAAACAATATAAAACATGAGACTTTATCATTCTTATTACCAGGTTCAAGATTCATATAGATGGTTAGAAGATCCTGATTCTGAAAAGACTAAAGCATTTGTTGATGCTCAGAATGCTGTTACCATACCATATTTAGCTTCATGCAAAGCACGTCAAGATATTCATGATCGATTAAAACAATTATGGGATTTTCCAAAATATTCATGTCCTGCTAGATATGGAAATAAGTATTATTTCTATAAAAATACTGGCTTACAAAACCAAAGGTAATAATAGTAAATATTAATCTATGTTTGATTATTACACATGAATATTTCTTTTTCCAGTGTTCTGTATGTACAAGATACATTGGATAGTGAACCTAGAATATTCTTAGATCCAAATACTTTGTCAGAAGATGGTACCATTGCGATTACTAGTAGTAAATTTAGCGAAGATGGTAGCATATATGCATATGGTTTGTCTATTAGTGGATCTGACTGGTGTACAATCCACTTCATGAATACAGAAACTGGTACAATTTGCATTTTTATCTGTAAAAAGAATTTATAATTACATGGCTCGTAGTCTCAATGCTTAAATAATACATATAGGTGAAAAATACCCAGAAATTTTGGAAAAAGTAAAATTTTCTCCAATAACATGGACTCACGACAATCGTGGAATCTTTTATGGTTGTTACCCAGATCAAAAAGGTAAAACCGATGGTTCAGAAACAGAAGGTAATCGAGATCAAAAGCTATGCTATCATATTGTTGGTACACCTCAGTCAGAAGATGTCATTGTAGTTGAATTTCCTGAAGAACCTTTATGGAGGATGTGAGTGATACATTATGTATGTGTTTTAACAAAGTTGATTAATTGTAAATACGTATGATTGCATCCTATGTGTTTCATGCAAACATATTTGATTAAATATTACCTAACACACTTGTTGCATATATTTCTCTGTCTTTAGAGGCGCACAAGTTTCTGATTGTGGAAAATGGTTAATTGTTACACCTGTGAAAGATTGTAGAGATAATTTAGTTTACTTTACGGAATTGAAACCAGAGAAGAAAATAGCAGAAAAGTTACAATTAACCCAAGTAGTTGACAAACTTGAAGCTGATTATGAAGTTAGTGATAATAGTAGCATGAATATTTATTCTTTTAGTTTTAATATTTTTTTTACTACTTAACCTTTTCTTTCCTAATTAGTATGTAACAAACGATGATACCAAGGCAATATTTCGGACAAATAAAAACGCGCCGAATTACAAATTAATAGCTATAGATTTATTGGATTATAAGCAAGAAAAATGGGTTGATCTTTTACCAGAACATCCTGATAATGTATTAGATTGGGCATGTGCAGTTGACGGTGATAAATTTGTAGCTTGTTATATTGCAGATGTTAAGGTAACCATGAATTAATATTACTCAAAACAAATACAAAAAATTGTAACATTGCGATGGAAAAATTTAAACAAAGTAAAAATGAAGTTATGATGTCATTAATCTTGTTTGTTTTTTGTAGAATATTTTACAATTACACAGTTTAACAAGTGGTGAAAAACTTAGAATATTTCCGCTTGATGTTGGTACAATAGTTAATTTTGCGGGACAAAAAAAATATTCCGAAATATTTTATCAATTCAAATCATTTCTAGTTCCTGGTATTATATACAGAGTTGATTTGAAAAATGAAGAAGAACCACAAGTTAGTATTAACTTCACAAATAATAGTGATATTACTAGGAACGTAACTTTAAAGAAAATTAAAAAGAATTGTATGTGTATATATATAAATGTATTTATAGGTACTACGCGAAATTAAAGTAAAAAATTTTGATCCAAGTTTGTACAAGACTAGTCAAATATTTTATACAAGCAAAGATGGTACAAAGATTCCAATGTTTATAGTAATGAAACATGTAAGTATTGTTTAAATTCATTAAATTTATACTAAACAAAGTACAATAATGGATCTTTTATTTAGGATGCAGTTTTGGATGGTTCCATGCCAGCTTTATTATATGGCTACGGAGGCTTTAATGTTAGCATTCAACCGACGTTTAGCGTTACAAAGCTGGTGTTTGTTCAGCATTTAAATGGAGTACTTGCCGTGGCAAATATTCGTGGTGGCGGGTAAGTTGAGTAAGCAACGACGTTAGTTGAATGTGTTTCTAATATATAATATTTTATTATGTATTTTAGTGAATATGGAGAAAAATGGCATAATGGGGGACGATTTTTTAACAAACAAAATGTATTTGATGATTTCCAAGCCGCTGCTGAATATTTGGTTGAAAAAGGATATACCACTTCTTCGAAACTAAGTATTTTAGGTGCCAGTAATGGAGGTTTATTAGTTGCTGCATGCGTAAATCAAAGACCTGATCTGTTTGGTGCTGCAATTGCTCAAGTTGGGTAAGTCGATATGCTAATTCTATTAAAAAATGTTGATCTTCTATTTTATCTTATATTTTATGTTTTACATTTATCGTACAGGGTAATGGATATGTTACGTTTCCATAAATTTACCATTGGTGTTGCCTGGGTATCTGATTACGGTAGTTCGGATGACCCAAAACATTTTGAAAATCTTTTAAAATATTCCCCGTTGCATAATGTGAGAATCCCGGAGAATGGACAGTATCCCGCAACATTATTATTAACTGCCGATCACGATGATCGAGTAGTACCATTACACAGTCTAAAACTTATCGCCACTCTGCAGTGTACATTGGGAAAATTACCACAACAAACAAATCCTTTACTAATTAAAATAGAGACTAAAGCCGGACATGGTGGTGGAAAACCGACTATGAAAGTGGTTAGTATTAACATATAATAATTAACTGATCATGCATGCATAATTAACATTGTATTTTTCATTTCAGATCGAAGAGAGTACAGACATTTTAGCATTTATTGTGAAGTCATTGAACTTAGAATTTAAATTGTAACATATATCGAGAATATTAACATTCTTATATTTGATACTAAGTACAGGTCTTTTAACACAATTCTGTCTATGGATCAAATCCTTTGTATTTTATCCTTCTTTGATTGCTGTGTTACTAATGTGGATATAATATGTTAGTAGGGAGAAAAAAAAATGAAAAACTTACTTTGTTCCTAACAGTTAATTGGACAGAATTAATTTTAATACATTCGAAAACATTATTGCTATACAATGGGAAGTGTTTTTACATTATGACCGTTCATATTACGAAATAATATTTCGAAATATTCTAGAATGCTTTTTAGCAAATTATTTTATAGTAAAAATCTTTTTTGTATCAAATAAAAAATTTATGTAATTTACTATAGCCTACCTCTCCCATTTAATGTAACAAAATACATTTTCTAATTCACGTTACTAACTTCTAGGATTAAGTGATAATATTGATCAAATTCTATATAATGTGATTTTTTATTTTTATTAAATATTGAATAACAAGAAGATTTTATTGATAAAATATATTATTGAACTTTTACGTTTTACGTACATTTAACATTAAAAAATTAGGAAAAATAATATAGGATATCTTATTTTTTTACAATATTTGTTTATAAAGTTTATAACAGAAACTATATATAAAATTTAACAACATACATTAACAATATGTTTGTCTCTAACTGCTATAATAGTATCACAATTCATAATATGTAGTCCTTAAATGTGGATTTATGCGTTTTTAATATTATTAAATTTATTAATCAAATTTCAACATTAGCTCTTGGAAATAGAGTGTTAATATAACGAATATGTTTGTTTGTACTTTCCAGATTAATTTGTTCAGGAACTTTTATTTATTATAATCTTGTGCGAAATATTTGTAATGAACGAAATAAATTATTGAATGATACATTACAAAACTATTTCAAACGACTTAAATTGTTTATATTCTTTAATTTGAAGCAAATTTGCCCGAATACAAAGCAAATATATAAAACTAAAGTGTCATTTATTTTGAAAATAAGATATGCATAACAAAAGTTCATATTAAACACTTAGTATATTAAAAATAAATATAACATTACTAGCAAAAACGAATATGTGCATTTTATTTTTATACATTGTTCTATGTGCTTGTAAAAAATTATATCTATATATATTATGTTATTAACTAATATTTCGTAGGTCGTTCATGAAAATCTTTTTAGTATAAAAGCGGAGGAAAGTCAATAGTTCTTAGTACTATTTACATCGCATGTGCAATACCCTGAATATGATTAATTATGGCACGTGATAGATTTAACGCAATGCCTGAACGCAAATATTAATGTTTAGATTTGAATGCATTGATATATAATTTGTAAGTTCATTTAATTTCCATATCACATTTGACAATCGAAACCAGTAGTGAACAGAGCGGTGAAGAATTGTGAAAACAGTTTACCCATGTATTGTTCTTCTTTTACTGGCCACATACCCTCCATGAAACCAATGTGACCGCCGCGGGATGTTACAACAACAGCTACATTTTTAGTTTCTGATATTTCTTTTACTGGTATGGCTAAACGAAAAAAAAGATATTAAAAAAGGTTATTATCATAAATAAATTATCTTAAATAAATAATATAAAAAATAAGCACGACTAATGTAATCATTTGGTGACTTAAAATAATAAGTTACCTTGAAATGGTTGAAATGGGTCGTCTGCAGCGCTGAGACACAATAACGGCACGTCAATCAAATGTAATTTGTCATGTATGGTTGCATTGGAATAGTATTCCTCTACATTTTTGTAACCGAATTGTTTCACCGTAAAATGTGAATCAAACTCTCTCAATGTTTGACTCTGATCACATAAAGAAAGAAAACACAGTTTAAAAATAATAACATTAATTTTAAATAAATTTTAAAAGTAAATATTTTATAGTAATTCTAGTAGACAAGCTTACTTTAAGAATAGTGTCAATGTCAACGTCGAACATTCCGGTTTCCGAAGAATAGTGTAAACGCCGTAAATTCTTACGAAGTGTGCTGGCCAAATACTTATTTAACATCAAATTAAAATAATTCTCTTCCGTACTTTTCGTTGCAGCGAATACGTTCCATGGCACGGATATCAAGAATCCCCCTTTTAGTTTTCCTTTTGCCATTACTCCTTGTCGTGCTAAATAATTACCTAAAATTAATCTGAAAAAATACATGCATAACAAAAGAAATTATTATTATATCGCTACTGATACTGTCATAATATATTAATTACATCTCTTATGTGCCTTCTGTGTATAGATACGAAGACGATGAACAAACAAATGATTTACACACACACATATACACACATATATATGACACTTATACAACTGTTTTGCATATAAGGAAAAGATTTTCTCATTACCCTCCCATCGAGATTCCTGTCGCTCCCAGGGGCACATGAGGGTGAATCTTCTTCACGTATTCGATAACCTCTGATAAATCGTCACTATTTGCAGCGCAATACATTCGTGGAGTCTGAAATTGTACAATTATTTGATTAAACTTCCATTCCAATTTCCAAGAAAGAAGGATAAGTAGACTGAACGTGTAGAATTGAAACAACTCGAGAACAATAAGATAAAATACCATTGACTTTGTTCTCAATGCATTTTCATTCATTCATCAATTTGATAGAGTTGTACATATACAGGGTGATCGGTAACTGGTGGTACAAGCGGAAAGGGGGTGATTCTACGCGAAAAAAGAAGTCGAAAATGTAGAATAAAAATTTTTCGTTTGAGGCTTTGTTTTCGAGAAAATCGACTTTGAATTTTCGCTCGGTACGCGTGCGGTACGTTATAACGGATCTCACTGTAGATCGTTGTCTCGATGGAAAAATTAAGAAAAAAAGAAAAAAAAGTTTTATTCTATATTTTCGACTTCTTTTTTCGCGTCGATTCACCCCCTTTCCGCTTGCACCACCAGTTACCAACCACCCTGTATATATATATATATATATATATATATATATATTTAGTAATATGTACATGTATATAATACATATTACTAAATATAAATTACTAAAACAGACAAGTTAATAAAGGAATATGATAGAAAGATCGATACATATTTTTTATACAAAATTTATATATGTTCCTATACCTTTAATTCTACGCCTCCTAATCCCCTGTTGTTGAAGATTACGCATCGTATCCCAACTTTTTTTGCGGACGAGACAAGGCACTTGATATATTCTGCTTGACTTGCGCCGGTGAGTCCTGGCAGAATAATCACGATGGGCGAAGTAACGGAACATCCCTGTTCCGCCCAATCCAGAGCCACTTCACCCCCATCCGACAAGGTCAGAATCTCTCTGTGAGACAATTGATTAATTAGATCGAAAGCAAACGAGTCTGGTAATTAGCTTGTAATCGTGCACTTCAAGACAAGAGCGGTCATTAATCTTTGCTTGTACCATGCCACAATAAGTTCTTCTGACGTAAGAAAAAAAGTATACATTACTTAGGATAATTAATATTCTGGTATAAAAATGCTAGTATTTGAATCAACAATTTAATACAAAAATAATTTGATTAACAATTAACATCTTTGATTTTTATATTTCAATTCCAGTCAGATAATTTTCCTTATTTTCAATTGTAAGCTTCCTTTATTGCACTATTTTTTTTCTCTTCTCATATGGGAATTGATTTTGTACAAAAGTGGGAATAACGTTAGACGTAAACTTACCAACCTTTTATAGTGAATAGGTGGCAAGATTCGCGATCTAAGAAGGCTTGCTATAATGGTTTGTGCCCTGGATTCGAAACACCATAGGGTTGGCCAAAACTTGTTCCTCACTAGAGATACGTGCTCTTCTAGAAATGATCGGAATGGTCCATTCGCACATACCAGCATAGGCGTCTGAAAGTCATTTAAAAGGCTTGCTATTTTTTTCATCAACTTATTGGTCGCAATGAGCGGTCTGATCAACGAACATTAGAGCTGAGCAGCTGCAGGGGATTGAAGATAATTTATAAGTACCAAAGAAATTGAAAGAATATATTTATTCATGATAACTTTTTGTTGCTTGACTGCTGTAATCACCTTTCAATTATTATGTACTATTACTGGAAAATATTTTTTGATATATTAATTTAATAACGAATTACAAATTCTTTGTAGATATAAACTTAGGAAACATTCGATTATTGTATGAAAATGGGGAGCCAAGTGTTGTAAATTATGAAGATAGAGAAACGATTCTATTTCTTGAAATTAAAATTTTAGACTTGCTAAATATAGAAATGGATAATGCGAGTGAAAGAGAAAGAGGGACTGAGGGTCGGGAACATTCGACAAATATTAAAGAGTCACAACAAGCTGCAAACTTTAACTCAAAAAATTTTTATTTTTGATTTGTGGTCGATGAAACTTTTACCAACACATTTGTTACATGTTTCTGACTAAAATGACATCAGACACAATATAATTTAGCGTATATTTGCTTATTTAATAAACGATAACTAAATATATATCAGTAAGTAAATATAATTGAGATTATATCATGTTTGGTCTTATTTTCATCAGAAAGATTTCTTAAATACATTAGTAAAAGTTTCATTAAAAGAAAGTCAAAAATAAAAATGTTTTACTTTTGAATTAGTACCTAAATACATTGTCTCAACGATATCTGATACTGGATCATATTACATTACTCGATTGCGGCGGGCCATCGAGCCTCTGGCTAGGTTAGGGGGCCCAGGTCTCGCACCCCCCTCCCCCCCATTTCTCCGCTCGTAGTAGGGATGACGACTGTGCAATTATGCACAGGGTCTGTTTGTACGATTATCGGATGTTTCCTGTAATTATTCATAAGTTTTTATGAACGAATAAAATGTTTATTTCACGAGTAGCGTTTCTTGTACTGTATGTACATGAGTCATCAAAAAAATTTAAAGAGAAGTAGATTAATTATCATCGGTATCATCATTCATAAAGAACTTTCTGTGATAGTGGATATAAAATAGATAAAGACTATAATTTGTATCAGTTTTTGGAAAAAAATATTTATATATTCTCAGATGATTTGATGTTACATATATGGTGAGTTGATGTTACGTAAGCCATAAACACAATTTTCATTTCCATAAAAAGAAATCGATTAATATACATATATAACATAGACTTGAACTAGTACATAGTACATTTATGTAAGTTATTTAAATTCTATGTTTTGCTACATGTACATTTTGCATTTATGCATTTAACTCGGAACCCGCGCTTGCAGTACATTGAGTATGTACTGTGAGAATGGCAACAGTGTAGCATGAGGCTTACTACTCCAATCAAATGTTGTGAACCAACTATGAGCTGTCGAATACTGATAGTAAATCTGTGATTTAAAGATACGTTCGTGTTCTTATTGTTCTAACATAAATAACTTCTATTGTTCTCCGACTAGTTCGAACGCAGTTCACAACAATTGTGGCATTTGAATGTGATTTTGAATAAAAATTACATTGCAATTACATTTCAGATAAGCTAAATTCTGTTATTAAAAAATTGAGCTACATATGCAAACAAAATCGCGTTCACTTGCGTGTTTCGAAGTTTCGGGAGCTCGCAGGAACATGAAATCGTTGAGTGAAAATTTGCCAGGTTCGCTTTTTCAGCGATCGTCCTCTCCTTATTGCGATGTTAAATTTAAAGTCCTTCGTCGATAACCAAACTACTCTGTGTTCTCACTTAATTATACTTCTAATAACAGCTAATAAATGGCTTACGACATTTGATTGTAGTAGGAAGCGTATATGTTACATTGTGACCGCTTCAATATTCTCGCGAGCGCCGATCCTGAGTTAAATGAATAACCTACCCTGTACGTATAGAAAGTTTACGTTATTGAAGTACGATAACTTAAATTCACAAAAGTAAGATTTCTTCCATTGTTCTGTTTATATTGATGCAAAATTGTACGTTAATGTATGGAAATACATTGTCCGTTTCCATTTACACTTTAACCACAAAAAAACCACATATGCTCCTTGCATGTGTTTGCAGCAAGTGTAACATAATCTCTCCGCCAGGTTCTGTAAATACTTTAAGATCACTATATATTCCACGTCTTTAGATCGAATGAAAAAAGGAGAGAAAGGTAAAATCAACCAATATACTGTCCTGAGAAGATATTCTGCACATCGATTTTTTTCCCTGACGAACATTCTTTTTCATGATGAATAATTTTTTAAATTTCACTGTTTTTGTCTGCTTTCTTGCCACATTCAGATTTGTATTTTGTATTCTTTAGTTTCTGATCACGCTAGAAACTCACTACTAGATATATATTTACTGCTTTCAATAAATCGTAAAAACAGATTTAATGTTTATCTATGTATGTAGATAATAATTGAGCACGTGAATACAGAGATGTTTATGATTACCTAGTATTGTATTATTTTCAATTCGAGTAGTTGTTATTTAGCAAATACATACGATGTTACCTGTTCCGGTGTTGCGTGCGCTGCGCGCGCACACCGAATGCGCATACAATATGTTCAGTGCAAGTGCCTCGGAGTTTTTAAGGTCGAATTAATAGATGATACATCTCCTCGTGGCTCGTACGAACCATGAAGGGTGTGTGAGAGTTCCAAGTATTCGTAATCGAATCATATCGCGGAAGTCCTGATAATATATCGATATAAATTAATAAACTGATAAGAAAAAATTCTTTGACTTTGAAAATTTCTCGATAGATTAATCAAATGTGATTATCACGAAACTTTAATAACGTTGCAAAAGATCTATTTAGGTCGTACCATTAATAGATTAGACACGAAATATTAAATTAATATGAAATATACAGCAAATATCTTCTATTGTATATTGCAATTTTTAAGTAATTCATATCAAATAATATGAATTCTTCATCGTTATTTATAAACAAGTTGCTTATATATGATATTAGAGATATTAGACTTTCAGGGATGGATTATGTGTGGTTAAGGTTAATGTACTTTAAAATTATCAATGCGGTTATTGATGATTCAACTTTGTAGTTTTCCCTCATCATGAGCCACATCTCCGAGTAGCGATTATTTCTCCGTGAAAGTCTAAATAACTTTCGCTTACAATTAGCCTCAGAATGAATTTAATGTTTCAAGTTGTGTTGGCGAAGTTTATCTTTCTACAATAAATGGCGTTAATAGAATGAAGGCAGACACTATAGACGCGTGACTCTGGACTAAATGTGGTGCTGATTGAATTTAACGAAGGTTAAAAGTCTGCGGATAAATGCTATCCGCCGCGCCGTCGTGTATAATTCAATTGCAAATTTAGATTCAGTTCCAAAATATTCATACGTGGGAACTTGTTTACCTATTATTCAATTTTACTTTCAATCATGTACCAATTTCTGTATTATTCTTTTATATTATCGATATATATATATCGATTTATATTAATAACATTAAAAGTTTATATTAAAGTTATTATTTTAAAATTTTCTGTTATCTATCTTCTTTTAGAAAAACGTTTAATTTATAAATATAGTATCTTCTCTAGAAACATAAATAATATATCATTCATAATATTTAAATTATCATTTTATATCCCCATCATTTTTCTCTAAAATCCACAAGTACATTGGTATTACTGTCATAAAATCATATTAAGTGCCTGTACTCAATCGGTCAATTTATTAATGATTCATAATAAGGTATACTTCATTTTTTTCCATTGTTCTATTCGCGCGATTCATAACTAATAATTAATTTCCGGAAAAATGGTAACAAAATGAAACAGAAGGTGTATTTATCAAGTTACTCACTTTAACAACTTCAAAAAGATAATAAGCGCAGAATCCAACGCCCAGCAGCGCCCCGTAGTAGGTCGTCGGAATGTCGAGAAGTGGTCCGAATAAATTCAACATCGTGCACTTTATCGATATGTGCGACGTGCGACAGCTGCTGTCACTGGCGTGACGTGAACTCCAATGATTACCAAGACCGTTGACAATCTTTGCTCGCCGAATGCCGATAGCGAACAGCCGATTGCTAAGCATTAGGATGGACTCGGTTGACCACGCGCATGACGTTCGAATAATTGAACAGCCAACTACATATAGATGTATCTCACTAGACGACCAACCGGTACCGCTAGTCATACATCGACTATACAGAAACGTATACTCGAGATTCAGTCACGTGCACACCAGTGAATCTCACATTCATAGACTAACACTTATGTCATTCTATACGTATACGCATTCAGAGTATAGGAGTCGTGTGCAAGGTATACAATATACCTGCAACCGAGAATTATGTAATATGTACAATGATTTCAACTTTTATATTAGCACCGTCAATGCAACTATGCTTCGATCATTTTACACGTGTTAAACTGTATTTGATGAAGGTAAAATTGTTAGGTACAAGTTACTTATGCACGAAGTACTCACATACGTGTGTTAGTGACATTGTATTGTTAACATATACAAAACATTGGTTTTCTTATTTATACATGGTATCGTGATATTATTTTAGTTCGTTACATATTTGTAAACCTTTTTTAATGTATCTATGTCCGAGCAAATTATTGAATTTATGTTATGCTTTTGTACTGTTTTTACAATTTAGGTTATATTGTGGAGCTTCGTATACACGTAACGAACATGATTACGAGCCGACAAAATTTCGCTTACATAAGTGTTCATAAGTTCGTCCACATGTCGCTTAATGTGTGTCATACCGTTTATTTTCAATAAATCGCGCCTATTTTATACAGGGTTGTAATTTGGCGAAATCGTTCCCCTGCTTAAACTTCAATTTCAGGCGGATACGGAAATAGTTTTATATATTAATACTTAATGTAAAAAATGGAATACACATTTTAAGCAAAATTGTTAGAATAGACAAATAGAAATATAGTTTACTGTTTTCGTAGTGATAGGAGGAACTTTTTAATTTATCCAGTATAGTATTGCAAATTGTAAATACCACATTTCTGTTTCATACGACATGCATTCGCAGCATGCAAATGTCTGGATAAGATTGCGGATAGTGTCGATACAAATGTGGATTACGTGAATGAAATATAAATAACTGAAATATGAACTCAGTTGATAAGTTGTTTTTATACATTTATTAAAAAATAACGCGTAAAAATAATTTTATCGGCAAATATGTGAATTGGAATAAATCTTAATATATATTTTTATAATTCTGACATAGCAAAATTACGTACTTATGGGATTATGAAGCTTATTATAACAAACAGACGTTAAGATAAAAAAGTATCGATAACCTTCAAATAATCTGTATTGTTACTTTGGGCGAATATCTATTATAATTATCAAATGCACAGAAGCACATTTTTTATGAATCATGTTTTTTTATCTTCGGTAATAGCAGAAATAATTAAGTATTCAATATATACACTCTGTATATATAAATGTAATATCATAGCTGCCGAAAGCGAAACTTCCTTTCTGAAACATTATTCTTCTTTAAATTGCGCAATATTCCTCTCCCAATTATCATTATCCAGAAGGTTCTACGAAATTTACAGCAATAGCGAGTAATTTGTGAACATTAATATATGGTTATCTAATCGTTTGTCGACTTCAAATAAAATAATATTGTATATTATTTATTTATTTATTTATTATTGCTTAGTCCGTGCCTTTCAACTCTGGACGAACTTTCGGTTTTACATCTCTTATACCTATTTCGCTTTTCATATATCTACCTCCCCTTTTATCCACTCTATTATATTGCACTCTTTAATTATTCTATCTTTAAGAACTAAAACTAACAAAAACTAAAAACTAAAAACTAATGACTAAAAAACTATTGCAACTTTGGGCTTTTGTCTCCTTGTTGTGATTTCTTCCTGTCGTTCCTTCCCGTCTTGTACTGCCCTTCTCTTCTCTATTATTGCTTTTAGTTCTGTTAGACCTTCTCCAGTTTCATTTAGTGTTTTTTCTATGTCCTTTTGTCCTCCCGTTACTTCACATTCTTCTATTACATGTCTCAGGTCTTCTTTCCTTTTACATAGTCTGCATCTGTTTTCTCCCTCTTCTTTCCAGTATTCCCTTGTTTTGGTCTCGTTTTTACATCTGAATCTTGCTAATATTCTTCTGTCCTTCCAGTCTACGTACTTTGGTAATTCTTCTTTGGCGATTAAAATAATATTATATAACTAATATAATAATATTTTATCTGTATAACTTGTCCCATAGTCTGTGTTTATTCTAAGAAGCCGCTAATGATATTGAGTCACAAGGTAATAAAATTCTTATTACCATGAGTCGGTAAAATTTGTCTTTTGAATCATCATAACGAAAACATTTCTGATAAAAGGTGACGAAGTTAGTTTCAAAATGTACAATATTATACCTACGGAACAGGATATGAAACTTTATAAAAGGAAAGGAAAAAAATGTTAAAATTAAAGAATATTTTTTTAATGTCTTATTATTAAATAAAATTGGCGAGAAAATCGATTTTGAAAATTCATCGAATGTTAACACTTAACTCCGATATCGATAAACTAAAATCGATAGACAGATAAAATATTGAAAACGATAAAATATTCCATAATTTATCAGGATAAAAGGAAAGATACAACACGTACCAAGAAAAATGACTCATTTATTAAATACAGTCTTATACATTTCATGAACATAGTGAAATCGTATCGGCACCTGAATTTACTCATGCTTGATTTAAGCGACAGCAAGATTAAAAACCTCGCTTACATACCTATTCTCTTATAGACCAATATACACATATATTTTATTCGATTTCGTACTAGGTATGCTAGCAATGTGCTTTTTCGACGAAATAGTCATCTTGGTATGTAAACTAGACTCAAATCGTCACTGTCTGATCTGAGGGAGAATGGCCCGGAAATGAGAGTACTCTAAGAGTACCTCATATTTGTTTATACATGGACACCGCCAGAGAATCAGAGAACACTGAGATTGTTGCACATTTTCATTGAAACGGGAAGATAGCGTTTGATTACGGAAAGCACAAGTATACATCCGTGCAAGCAAACATCAAAGTAATTTAACTTCAAAAGAAGCAAATGTCTCTTGGCGTGTGTCGTTAATCGGAAATTAGCAACAAGTGTGAAAAGTAACGTCACTTGCGACAATTATAGTCTAAAATAAATATGTTTAACGATTTAACTTAAATATACAAAGGATAACAAACGATAAATTTTATAACACCGATCGATCCTCGACTAGCAAAGCGAAGCAAAAATAATTTAGCATCATTAAACTGAAGCATGAATAATAAATTAACAATTGAAGAGACGCGGGAAAAAACGTAATAAGTTTATCTTTTTGAATAATTTCGTTGTCCATTGGTGGTAAAAGTAACAGAGGAGGAAGTAACATATTCAATTAAAAGATATGTCTCTTAAAGACAGATAATGTTTTGGTAACATGATATTGATTATTGAATTTTGGAATTACTGATTATGTTCTTTCTGTAGTCTCTAATTATAATTACCGAAGAGAATACGAACAGAAATAACAAAGTAAAAAATTGCTATAGATCTAATCTATGTTATATAGCTATAATTATTACAGATTGAACTCTGTTAACAATTCTCTGCGAACTGGATTGCACAAACTAATAAATGTCAAAAGAATACATAAAATCGCGTATAATCTCAACTGCACTGCGTTTCTAGTCGAGGGTCAATAATTCGAACAGTTAAGTTTGTTTCTAAACGGATCATATTACCTAGCGATGTCCACACTCGTACTTACGTAACACACGCTCGCGTATAATAATACGAAAACAACAGATATGTAAGAGTGTATGTACGAGCATGTAAGGGCCTGGTAATTGTTAACAATGACTTCACGTCGTTCATCAGCGTTTAAATAGAATCTATGTTCGGTTTCATACAGCTAAAAGCTCGGTTTCTTTGTAGAACTTTGTGATTTTATTATGGATACTTACTCTTGACTCAATCGATATTTTATATTCACGTTTCATTTGAATCTCTTGTTCTAGGCTTCGACACTTGTCAATTCACTTCAACATTATTAACTTCTCGCAAGAAAAAGAGAGTAAAGGTTGGTTCGATCGTTGAGTGAGATTAATTAAAGACATGGCACCATTGTCATGGGAACAACGAACGGTCTTAGACTGGTTTTCGACCATTAATTCCCGGCATCAATGTGAAAAAAGTGTTGGTGAAACACAAAGGAGACTCGAGGCAAAAGGGTGATTGATAATTCGAGAACCTTCCGTTGTTCAGGCGATCGATAAATATTTCTTTTTTTACTTTATCACCCCTCGTTGCATTAATCATTCCAACTGACGCTAGACGGATTGCACCACTTTCCAATAAAATACGACTACCGTTTCAACGTATAAACATGTTTCCCTCGAACAGAGGAGGGTTGTTTGTCGGAGATGGTCATCGTTCCTACCTAAGAACGATCGATCACCATCTCCCGTATTATCGTGATTCCATGAAGATGGCGATGCCCATACAGGATTGAATACAGATTCCATTTAAATGAAACGTACACGAGGTCATATTCTAAACTCCACGTAGAAAATTTTTCAACATCCTGACGTCTGGCACCCGCGTATTACTAACACTCCTTAATCCTATCTTGGCTGACGTTGTTAGCTTTCCTTGGAGTAAAATCTTGATAAATTACTTGACGATAGCACATCTTGTACATAGCTATACATATGTGCATGTGTATGTGCGTATACACCTCGCAGTTTCAAGATACGTTACAACTCGCTCTTCTGTTTGCCGTGTGTCTTGTCGTAATAGACATTCAGTATCGGATGTTGAAATTTGCTCGCTATATATCATGAACTACGACCGCAATTCGACTCGCGGACGTATTTCGCCCAGGTACGGGCGGGAGTTAGGTCACCCTTTCTAGGACGTCGCGGCTCGCTGCTGGTGCGCGCCTGTTCCATGATTTTGCGATAAGTCTCGTCGTCATAGGTACAAGATAAACTCTTTCTCAGTTTCACTCCACCAGTTTCGAAATTCGCCGGCTGACTGCCCACTAGCACGTGCAGATCGTTCTTCACCTGTATCGCCCAGTCCCACATCTCCGTGATGAAGCAATTGCACACGAATGGATTGCTCAGCAAATTGACCGACAACAGACGTGGATTCGACCTGAATACTCGTGGATAGATAGAGTTCAAACTGTTGTTGCTGAGATCTAGGTGTTCCAGCATTTCTAGCTTCTTCAGAGAGGCCAGATTCTCCGTGCCAGAAATACTGTTATTGGATAAGTTTAATTGGGTCAGACTCCTAGTTGTAGAAAAGAGGTTTTCATTCAAATGTTCCAAGCTGCAGTTACTTAAATCTAGCATTTCGAGATTGGATAATTGTGTTGGAAGCAGGGGACCATCCTGAGGTACTTCCAGAGCGTTTCCACTGAGCTTGAGTTCGATAATGTCGGTACTGACTCGGTCGCCGAACACCTTGGGGTCGATGGGAGTCTTCAGGTCACAGTTGTTCAGTTCTAAACTCTCCAATCTCGTCAAGTTCGCGAACAATCCCTCTTCCAGGGTATGCAACTTGTTTCCGGATAATATTAATTTCTTTAGCGAAGTCATATGAGCGAATGTGTTATTTCCAAGATGACCAAGATTACAAAAAGACATATCTAAATATTCTAATGATTCCAGTGGATTTAATAAACTACCAAACGCATCTGACAAAGGATTATGCGAGATATCTAGCTCCTCCAGGTGTTCGAATACGTGGAACGTATTAGGCAGACGTTGCAGGCTACAATTACTTAACGAAAGCTTGTGAAGCTTTGGCAAATGACGCAACACGGCTGTCAATTCATTAGCGAACATTGGATTGTTGCTCAAGTTTAATACACGTAGTTTGCTAGCGTTTTTAAAAGCTTCTTCCGATAGACGATCTTGTAAATTGCAATTCGATAAATCTAACGATTGAAGACTGTGGAGATTATGGCCCAGCGTGTTTCCAACATCCAAATGGCACAATTCGTTATTAGCAAGCACCAACTGCCTGAGGTACAAATTCTTTGCAAAAGCATCGCCTGGCAAATTGGTGATATTAGTCTTTTTGATGTTTAAGTATTCAAGACGAATCAGAGGTGCTAATACGTTTGTCCAGCTCAATGTATGTAGATCATTTTCCGCCATTTCGAGTTCTCGAAGGTTTTCCAAATGTGCAAACACATCTGGAGAGATGTGGGTTAAGTTGCAAGCGTTTAACTTCAGATATTCCAGATTAGTGAGGTGATCAAATGGACCGGGCTTGATCTGTCCGAGTGAATTATGGGATAAGTCGAGTTTATTTAGGTTCGTAGTATTGTAAAAGAATTCCGTATTCAAGTGATGGATGCCACACGAGTTCAGATCGAGGTAGAGCAGAGTGCGACAATTTAAGAAAGGACCTTCCACCTCGCCCAAAGGATTGTTCTGAAGCTCCAGCGAAATTAGACCAGGACTGTCCCTGTAAAAATATTGAGTTTTTATTTATAATGTAATTAGAAGGGCTATGACATGAGCTTAGTTCTTGTAAGTACATAAAATAGTTATTTTTGTTAATTCTGCAAGGAAACTTTAAGGAACTGTAAGGAAAGAACTTGTAACTGAAAAAGCCAGAGCGTTCAAACGAAGCAGATTTTGAACGGCAAATTCGAATTAGTTTAGGAATAAAGTTTCATTACAGCGCTGAACATGAAAGAAAAAGCTATTTCGGAACCTTTAAACAAAGATGTAATGAAGCTAATGGAATAATAATTAATTGAAACATTAGATCGATATCTGTTTATTGAGTGAAAATGGCTTTTCTACTATATTACCGATCGCTTAATTAAACACATATGATGTCTATACTAGATTTTGTGATACTACTTGTTTCTAGCGCAGCATTGTTAAAATAGCATGCACCGATTAGAATTGAATTATTTGAAAGATACTCAAGATAATATTATGAGATCAGATTTATTACAGTATGTAATATGTTCTATATTGTTTTGAAAATATTCGTATAACACAGAAGACTATATTTTTCTAAAGACTAAAAATTTCTAAAAAAGGTCAGGCATAATATTTTGAATTTAAGAAATTCAATTCAGGCACATATTTATTATAGTGCTGCAATAAATATACGATAACATAAAAACGAGGAAAATCTATTTCTCTGTATTATAATAGGTAGATTAATTGATTACTAAATTAATTGAAAGTGCATATTTGATGACGTAGTTTACCAATTTTCCAACTTTCATTTCTCAAATATATTCTATGATTTACTGATCAGTAATACTTCAATATTTCCTTAGAAATACGTATAAAAATCAATGTGAATGCAGAGCAACAAGACAATTCACATGTTTTCGTTATATATGTATAGTAATATCAAATATTACGAGAATAAATTATTCCTAGGCAATATTAAAAAATATAAGTAAGAATAATATAACTGTCTGGAAATTATTGAAATTTAATAATTTAATTGTACCATAAGGTCCTGTCATTTATACCTAAAATTGAACAAAATTAATTATCAATTAACCAACATTTTCTGTTTCAAAATTTCCTGATTTTTAAGTTTAAATATTTTACACAAATTTTCTTAAATTGATTTAATCGAATAACTGCCAATTCGAAAAATTAAAAGTTCCTGCATTTTATATATAAATCACTACCTACTCATTATAAATAAAAAGTTACAAATATTTTGTTATTACAGATTATTTACGTACGTACGCGCGTGTAGCAGACGTTATACGCAGAAAACGAACCAAATAAAAAATCCAAAAGTGCTCTTACCTAAATGCCTCGGGATCGACATGAGAGATCGCGTTTGATGAAAAGTCCGCCTCCAGTAGATAATTTAATCCAGCAAAAGATTCATACTTGAGCTCAGTCAATCGATTATGTGCCATCTGAAGACGCCTTAGCTTGATCGAATGTGGAAATGGACCGACCTGTACGATATTATTACCGTTCATATCTAGAACGTAAATGTTCGGGCTGAGCTCGTCAATCGGTATGCTAGTTAAATTGCTTTCGGAGCAGTCGGTCACCCAGTTGATGCGAAAATAATGACAATGACAGTCTACAGGACACTCTTGTTCCACCAGATCGCCATTATAGGCAAATGCCGATGTACCAAGAATGGCTACTAATAAAAGTAGTCTCAACATCTTGGTAAACACGGGATATCTGTAAATAAAAATAATTATAAGTAGATTTAAATGCAGATTTTTATGAATTTATGAGAAATTTAAAGATGTAAAAATGCACAGTATGCAAATAACATATAAAAATATGTAAAATATTCAAAGTATAATGCTCGCTATGATATTTAGTAGCTGGAACAAACCACCGTCTGGAACAAACCTACTCTTTTACCCGTATTTATAAAAATATGAATTTGTATAAGTATCCGCAAAGATCATTTGTATAAGTATTTTCGTAAGTTTCGTAATTATAAGAATCTCAAGAGCTCAATTTATTTTGTACATGCAAAAGGAAGAAAATGTGTTCTTTAAAAGTTAATGTAATTATTAATTCAAACATAGCTGATATTTATTCGCAGAGAAATTGTCGTATAATACCAAGAAAAGAATTTTGAATTCAAATTTGGATTCTAATCTGATCGGTTGGTTCTTTTATTCCTTATATTTAATATACAAAGTAAGTTTGTAAGCTTATTTCCGCAGGCATTCTCGCGAAATTTCACCACGAGCAGGAACATCCTTCTCGACATTCTAAAAGAAACTTCCCCCTGTCTGCAAATACGGGATTTCGTCGTCTTCAAACAAAACGCTCGGCGTTTAAATTTGAATAAAGTTCGATAACTTACAGTTCGGTAACCTACTTCAATAGTTACTCTATATCTGTATAACCGTATCTCCAGCATGCGCGTATCTGTGATGCAACACGAGCATAGTCATATAATACTGAAATCTTAGTAAAATTACCAATTTCCTTATTTGATTAAGTATTCAGCTGTAAACATATTATATGATACCGGTATGTATTTAATGAATAAAGAAATCAACGAATAATGGTTTTTGTTATCTTGTCACGTACCTATTATATACATGTATATACAAATTACAAATGAATGCATTGTTGGAGAAAGGGAGAGAAATCATCGCCACCGAGAGACGATGAGATTTACTTTAGCCAACTATGACGACGACGATGTTCATTGTAGTGTATTGCCAACAAGATAACTGGCGAGTACTAATGGTTTAAAGCAAGTGGAGCAATTGTCAGTTAGGAACGGACTTTGCAATTGGCGGTCGGTAATTCCGAGCAACAATGCACGGCGCTACAGGTCGTTGAGCCAGAATCGTTAATCGTTCCCGTAAAGCGCTCTTCACTGGTCTTTTCTGATGTTTTCAGATACCTGTTCCCTCCTTTTTTAACAATACAAAAGTATGCCATTGAAAAAGTCCTTGTTCGCTGGACAATTATTATCGTTTAAATTCGTTGGTAATTGTAGTTATCCGTTACGAGACTGGAGTTTAATTGCCGTGCCATTCTTCTATCGGTAACGATTATCGTCGAAAGAAAAAGTAAGATTTTCGAGGATAAAACATTTTTTATACGTAAATGTAAAATATAAGCCGTTGATTCGATGGGAATACAGTGAAAATATTATTATGGAATACATCCCATTTACAGTACCATCAAACGTACGTTTCTATTCATTACTGTCGGTTCGCTGGTCAAACATACACGCTTGACAGAGGTAATTTTGTATGTATTAAATTCCGAGCACAATCATCTTGATTATGGCGATGAATAACATTTGAGTAAGTTTTCATGTTGGCTACGGAGAAGCGGCTACATACGTACAAAGAAAGGTGGCGACGCTTCTGGCCAGTAGTCAACTTCACAAACGAAGCCCAGAGGAAGGCTTTCCGCCAGAATGCTACGCGTTGCACGCTCTACTGCCCCTTCAGCTTTCTACGTATAGTTTGCCTTCGGCCTAGACCATTACTATCCCCCAAAGAGCCAAAGGGAGTCGACGGTGTACGAGGAAGTGTATTTTCCCGTTTCGATTCCTCCTTGTGTTTCTCGCTATTGCCTCGCCTTTGGCGCCATAGATCTTTCGTTTTTAAATTTCATCCGAGCTAGGAGTCCATGTCTCACTGACGCGACGATAGAGACTATGCGTGAGGGGATCGAGTCATTTGCATTGAGTCTTCCGGCAAGAGCTTCAATTCAATTCATACTTTTTGCAAATATCATCTCCTTTATATATCTATTCTATCTTTCGCACTCGAGATTGTCAAATATTGGAGTGGAAGGGAATACTTCCAGCCGAATTCAAAGGAAATTCGAGTGCTTTCTTTGGCTAGAGTGATTCGGTTTTTCTCTTTCTTCAACAGTATATCAACCGGTTTCAGCAGTCGGTTTTTTCCGCTGAAACTTTCTTATCTATCTAAATCGGTAACGTATCGACGATATGTCTCATGACTATGATATTCAAACTGAAATTGCTACGAACCTTGTGCTTGCATTCTCTTAACTGTTTTGACGAGACAGACGATTATGCAACCTGTGATATGCTTTATTTCCTGCAGCTTGCAATTTGAATTGTTCTTTCGCCGTGTTTTATCTATTTGATCTCGTAGAATAATGTTTAATAATTGTCAAATAATAATGTTTGAGACATTTAATGATATAAAAAGTTGTAGTTTTTCAATTTTATATATTATAAAATATTAACTTCGTGGTACTGATGTATATTTATACATCAAAAGTATATTAATATATTTATATACCAAAACATGCATCTTTTTGGAAATTTTATATATGTATAAAAGTAGCACACTACTTGTTTTCTAATATAAATTTTATTATTTTTACTCGTACTATTTTTATAAAAATTATAATACAAATTATTTTTACGTTCTTACTGAAATAATAGAGGCAATAGCAGTATTTAAACTAAAAAAACAAGTAGTGCTGCTTTTGATAAGAGAGTAAACTTCCGGTCATTATCAACTGAAACTAACGCACGTAGGCTACGTACTTCACTATAGCAAATAAAAAGCAAACACTTTACGTTACTATCATTCTAAACGAGATATAAGTCGAGACTCTTTTTAAAATTATAACTTTATGAACATGAATTAAACGAAAAAAGAGTGCATTATCAGTACATCTTAACTTCGATGCCATCGTTGTTGAACCGAATCAAATAATTAATTAATCGTTCCTTACAAGTGCACGAAAGCAAGAATATTTACATCGATTATCATTTTCATGAAAAAAAGCCAGTATCAAATGAATATTCATCGTGAAAACCTGGTACAATCCGGGTCATGATGCGAGATTCTAACGATTTACTAGAGAACGTTTCGTCGCGCACAAGTCAATCGGATTCGAAAATACTGATGACATCGTATCTAGAATTCGACATACAAACTGAAAACGCACTTTACATACCGGAAAAGTAGCGTATCCTTCCTTCCCATGGAAGAGTGAGGTTAAATCGCGAACGTCGTCAGGATTTGAACGTGCCACTGGACAAAGATAGATTGAACTGTGAGTTTGCAGGGATCCGGTTAAATTAAACCATGTCTGCCTGACCGAGGTCAGGGTAAAACGTACTGACGCGCACTCTCGTTCTTTCTGCGTCGTATAAGTTTCGCGACGCGCGTCTTTTCAGGGTGTTATGTTTCTCTCTCCCCTCTTTTCTCCTTCACATATGATCACATACACACATAGGCACTGTATTTCATCCTCTCTTGTTGAATACTAATTGAATTATTTAGCCGGTAAATAACAAACAAAAATCTTACGCTTTTGGGTTGTAAGGTATTCTAACCTCCTTAGTCATGAGAAGGCAAAGTTTACCTGTTAAGGAAAATTTGATATCTCGTACACTCTTGAACATATAATTCGTTCACTAGCTTTATGATTCGACGTTATTTTATGTGATTATGTCCTCGAATCACGGTTAATAATCTCTTGTTAAATGAGAGGGATTCGCAACATGAATCTCGAAATTGTATACACATGAAACGCATGCGCATTTCAGTTAACCCTTTTCGAAAACGTGTTTCATTCAATTTGTCAATTATCTTGAGGTTAGCATATAAGACGTGTACTTTCTCGTTTACGTAATATATTTATCACAAACATTAGTGAATTTCTTTCTGGACGTTTCATCATTAGGCAATTTTTAATATCTTCATGACATGACGCTATGATGATATTCTGTTGTGCAATCACATTTGACACGTGTTTATTGATTATTCATTATCTACATGAATTACAGTGTACATAAATTTTTTGTATACTGTAAAATAATTAACAATGTCTCATGTTCTGATTAGATGTGTTCAATGTATCATAAATACGATAATAAATGTGGAATAATAATTGAATCAATTGGTATTTATTTCACATTTGGTATATATTTGTCACATGAAGATAAATACCTACATGTTTTCTAGTAAAGGTAAAAATATATTTTTATTAAACTCATACCTTGTGTATAATTTCTGCTTCTCTATTGATATCTGTTATTTTACACTACTTATTTGTACAATAACAATTTTAATACTGAATGCTGGAGGGATAATGGTTAACACTGAAGTAGACACCGGTGACACACACGCGCATGCGTTCTCTATCACTCTCGATTGTCCTTAGTAATACATATTTAAATTGAAGATTAATGTCTTGGATTTCATAACTATGCTAGATAAATAGCCTACATGATATTTTTAATCCACGAGCCTTGTTTGCGCATGTAAGATTCACTTACCAAATATTTTTTTTAACGAGATGAACATATACGCAACTTCCGAACAACAATGAGTATCACGTTTCTTTTTCGCATGTTTATACGAATTGTACATACAAGACATACATCCATATAGATATACACATTTTCAAGGTGTACAGTGTACAACTTAGGTTAGGGTCAAACCGAGAGATGGGGCAACCAATTGTCTTATTCGAATACCGACTAAAAAATATTTGAAAATTTTCTGTGATAATGATATGTATGTATTATACAAAATCATACTGTTTTTATTTCTATATCGAATAATATTAACCGAAATTGTTTTCTTTAATAGAAGAAGTTATTTTATCAATACAGTTACATATAAATTTCCTTTGTCAATAATATAATACATATATGATGCTAATTGCATTAGTGTAATATTTTTGCATCAATTGTCGTAACACAACAAAGGTGCGCATATATTGAATGTCTGTAGAGGACAATGGGAAATCGATATGGCTTGGATGTGGTACGTGTCACTCGTACGTCTGAAAGCGTTTGTTCACGTAGTCAATGCGTGATTGAGTGATGAGTGCAGCACGTCGAATTCTGAAGAATTGCATTCGGTAGAATTGGAAGCGGAGGTCAGGCATTACGCCAGCATTGCGAAATGTCGGGAATAGGGATCTCATGATCTTGACTAGGAACAACGACCTGCCAGTCCCACTCGTATTTCTACAGCAAATGAGAGAGAGAACATTGATTAACTTTGCAATTGACATTAGGTTTCTCGATAACGTGGCTTTGAATTATTGCCTAAGATTAATTTCGCCCTTACAACAAGCACGTCATGGTGTTGACTTCATTTTTCCAAGTCCCAAACGAAAGGATTATGAAAACATCGAACATATATTTAATGGCACGTAACATGTTTCTTTCTTTCGTAATTAATAACTGGAAATGTTACGTACAGCGTTCGAAGTCTAAACTTTTTTACTAGAACTAATAAGTGCTTCGTATGCATTTTATATTTTACAATCGTTTGTGCTAGTATTTTATATAATTAGTTTTATTTTTATATATGTTTATTTATAGTAATAAATTTTATTGGGAAATTATTAAAAGTTTCAGTAAATATAACATATTGTTACAATGTTTAAAAATGTCGTATTTAAAATCTTTTATGGCTGTTTTATTTAGCTTTTATTTTATTTTATTCAATTTATTTTATTCAATTTATTCAATTTATTTTATAAAAAAAAGAGAATGCAAGAAATATAGCTTACTTAAGAGAAATTTAAATATAACTTCAAACGCAGTATTGACGTATTCATGTACTCACACTAATGAATTAAAAATGTTTAAGCAGTAACATATATATTTGGTCAATAATTTTATCTCATACTATTTGACTCTTCATAGTATATAGCCTGTCGTACGCGCTTAAAAACAGATCTTTGCGTATATTTCACTTGATATTATCATGTTTATTCATAATACACTAATATAATTATCAAAGCTTTAAGGTCATTACATTGACTTCTACTTTCATTTATATGTACTCAATAATTAAAAATTAGCATAAATATCTTTGCGGAGACCAACATTTATTTTATACCTTTGACGTTTCCTTTCTTTATTTTGTCATTTTTAATATTATGTACGTAACAATTTGACAATATAACACATTTCCGAATTGTGCATCGTATTCTGTTATTTCCCCTCTTATATAATTGAAAAATCTACTGTAATTAATATTATTTTTAATATTTTTGATTCATTATTGATGAATTTGAGATTTGCTGATCTCAAATACATATAAGTTAATTGCAACTCAAAGAGAAAATACGTATATAATGCCTAATATGTACATATGTAATCATGAAAAAGAGACAAACGGTAACTTTATCGACGCAATGAAAATACATATTCATTTGATATGTCTGATCACCAGGTGGCGCTGACTATCTCGATCAGATGTATTCAAATCATTTTTTCATCGGCAGAAAAGAATAACTTCTTTTTAATTATTTTAATCACAGAGGAAAAGTGGACATTTACCAGTTTAGCATTAGATATAAGCGTTACGGTAGAAGAATAAACTATCATTTATCTCTTTTTTTCAAAACACATGTATTCTTTGCTATCATAGAGGATAATTAGCAAAAGTATGATTTCATATCATACGATCTGCAGCGAAACAAAAGTAAATGAGTAGGAGGTAACCTTTCGACGTGTACACGCCTCGGTGATCTCGGTGAATTAAAACGATAGCCGGTATCGCATGAATGTATCAAATTTAATTAAACCGAGTCACGTTAACGTTTTACTACTGCAAGAACCAGAATGGCGATTATTCTTCTGCTTATAGATTTATGCCAGAATTATAATCGTGAATTCCGTATATTTTTTGGCGCTTATATTCCCCTGAAATTATGTGAGAATGACTTTGGCAAACGGCCAACGTTCCGCGGACTGTGCGGAGACAACATGTACGGAGCAACGAACTTTAGGAAGCATCACTTCGGACAAGATTCTTTCTAGTCGTCCAGATTTTTAATCGTACAACTTATTGGCAGAATACGATGCTTCCTGTTTCCTCTTCCAATTTTAATTATCGTAGGTTATGTTAAGCAAATAGTGTAGATAATTTTCTTGCCTTCTTGCTTATTGCAGTAATAATAATTAATAATCAATTTCTTAAGAATTATGCAGATATCACTAGATTACAAAGAAACAATCATGAAAATTGTTTTTGAGATTATCATGGTTTTCGATAAGAAACCAAAGATTTCGCTTAACCACCGGTTATTAGAGGCATTGTTCTTCCAACGGAAGCGAGAAACTGCCTCGGGTCATAATATTCCCGGTGTACACGTTACGAATGTGTGAAGAGATAAAGTATTCTCAGTAGTGTGCTCGGAAACATTCTTAACATGGCACGCGAGCAGCCGTAGCCATGAGTATTCAGTTAATTCCACGCAAGTGGTTGCTTTTGTGCCATCAGCGGTGTAACGGCATTGTTGCGATAAAATGAAATTACTCGTATGCGAGTATCATCAAGCGACGTTGAAACTCTTCAATGGAATGATCGTAAGGCGGCTGTGGCTGTAATTCAAGCCGCGACGTGCATCGTTCTTCGGGCAGGACCGATTGCATCGATTTCCCGCGACGCAGCGGTCGATTTTGAATTGTAATTACCGCATTCATCTCGCGTAGCACGTAGCACGCTTAAGCACGCTGCAACGGCAACATACATGCCGCATCCCGGTGCATCTACATAGATGTAATCCGTGGACTGGTAACTTTGTTGGAAGTAATTTTCGCCGAGTAAGAATAATTTCGCGTTCACACGTCGCTTGGAGCTTTCGTCAGTCGAAGTTAGGGCGCTGCCTAGGCTGGAGGTTAGGGTTGGCTGGAGTCGAGAGAGGAGCCATGGAGGTTTGGGGTTAACGGTATGGTGGTACTGGCGACGACGGTGGTGGTGGTGGTGATGGTGGTGGTGTGGTATGGTAGTGGTGGTGGAAATGGTGGTGGTGAGAGAGCAACTGCGCAGATCCCAAAGTCTTTCAGCCGCGAGTACGTAGGCAAACTCCGATTCAGTAAGGACTGACTGTTCCCGTTTGCAGTGCAGCTCGAAATCTCAGGGAGAAACCGCGGTCTTTCGTCCTCTCTTTTTCCTTCTCTTTCTCTTTCTGTCTCTGTCTTCCTATCTTCCTATCCACTCTGTCTTTGTTTTCCGTCTGTACCATCCTACTCTAGCCATCCACTCTCTTCTCTCGCGTCTTTTGTTGTTAGTTCCTCTCACCGCGGCAAAGTACGTGCTTAACTTTTTCCGTTTGACCGACTGTCTGTCTGTCTTTGACACGAAGTTCGTGGCACGAACTACTGTTTCGATTCTTTTTCGAAGCCATTCTGGTACACGCTAGATTGCTGTTCGCGGACCGATGTACTACACGAGCGAGCGGGGCTCGTGTCTCGCGCAAATTCCGACTGTTCCCCATGGTTAGTCACGTGGCTGGCCAGTGATTCGAGGAAATCTGGTTGGCTTCGTTTCGGGATACCGTACGAACGGTGCGTTCCGGATGAAAGGTGCGTGTGCCAGTTGATCAACGCTCGTTCGACCGTTCGACTCGGCTCTTACAGCTCGGAATCGAAGTCCCGAGGACGTGTGTGCAAAATCGACGGTGGACCGCAGGTCGATGTGCACAACTCTGGAGAGACGTACTGAAACTCCACGTCTGTCGGTGTAAGTATACCTAACCACCCTTTTCTTTCACGCTGACAATGAGTCACGGACGTATCCGCCTCTGGCGGCGAGTCAGCTGTACGCCAAATGAAACGATTGTTTTTCTTTTCTCACGTAATCATATAAAATAAATTTGTACGTGTTCTGTTTAGTTAAATGTAATTGTAATTCTATTTCGTTGGCTTCTTTTGTTACTAAGAGTGTATTTATATGGTTCCAAAAGACCTCAAAGCAATCGTTTGCCAAAGAATAGTTCAAAGCTAAAGACTAATTTATAGAAAATCGAACTACGATATTTTTGTACATGTTGGAAACGATTGTTGAGTTGAATGTAATTATAAGTAACTATTTATTCCTCTCGTTGCAAAGGGCGTATTTATACGGCCTCAAAGGTAATCATCAATAACTATTTACTAAAGAACAGTTAGTATTTATTTGCCTCAAAGGAAAATCATTTGCCAAAAGCGTATATATACATTTTCTTTAGTATAGAATCATCTTTATTTACATTTACATCCATTATACTATAATTAATTATACGAATATATTTTTATTATATTAACCAAAATAATTTCAACTTGCATCAAATAGTACCGTAGTAAAAGAGTTAACAACGTATTATCACATTATAAATTATTCATTCTTTCTATTGAAGATTTGAATTAATTGTTATAAGAGATTAATTATACTTTATCTCGTTTACCGAGCGTATTTTAATGTATCGGCTACATACGTAGCTCTATCCGTTCGTAACGACCTTTCAGAGCCATTAACTTATTAAAAGATTAATAATCATGTAATATACATTATATGATGGCAGAATGATTTATAAAATTAATTTTCATATGATAGTGTCCACAAATAGGACGTTTCATCCCCTACATGATAACCAACGGCAAAATTCGATTCAGCAACACCTGCCGGTGCAGGACGTCGATATTTTATTCGAGCAACAAACCCTCGCTGCATCGACGACGCGATTAAGATCTCCTTAACCGGCGGCAATTTTCGATGAACGATCAAACAGGCGCGGGAACGAATATTATTACCAGGCAAAGGTTAATATGATTTCGCAAAAATCCGTGGTCACAAAAGCCGGCACGGTTCAATGGTTTATCGTTAAACGTGAATATAACTGCAGGCAACGGGTGAATCGAGCCAGCCAGTCACCGATTCCGTGGACTGTTAAATATATTACATCGCTTCTATCGCGAGAAAACATATAAGCTCGAACTTCATAATTATTATAATTTCCTAATCCGTTTTGCGCATAGATCGAACTGATATTGTTAGCGAAATTCTGTAAGTTACAAGTTCTAATAAATACCATTACATAACGGTAACTACAAATAAAGTTCTGCAATAGTTAATTTTAGCAAGATAATTGATAACGAAAGCGAATGAAAAATTATAAAAATTATTTATGCAGCATATGTCTATAATCTAAAACCTGACACTTGTCGACTCACTAAATTTACTAGTCAGTAAATTATTGTGCAAGAGAGCTCCGATATCGAGAGAGTGGAAGAGGGAATGGTCGACCGTACAGGGGGATGGAGATATACTTCTAATCCTGATAACTCTCTTTCACAGGGGTGGAACCCGTTAATGAAATGCACCCTTACCCCGTTCTCTGGATATTACTATTTTTCCATGGAAAAGCCGACCGAAAATATTCTTGGCGATTATTAACATCGGCTTATATCGCGCTGCCAGGTATTAAATACGCGACGGAATGCGCGTTTTCGACCTTCCCTTTCTTCCGTCCTTTGCGTTGTCTCTTCCCCTTTTTCATTAATCCCTCCATAGAATTAAATTGTTGCCCGTGTTACATGGTGGTTAACGGGAAAATCGGTGAAATTAAAGGACTTCGGCGCTGTGACTCCCTGAGACGATACTCCTCCAAGTAGTCTCAGCGAAGTTCATAAATCATGCGTGCGTCCACTTGTTCTTCATCGACAAATACTTGCACCCGTGCCACTTCTGGTTCGAATGTCTGATTAATAATGTCCGATGTGTACTCTATGCGAAGCAAATTGCCTTGGTCTCGCAGAATTGCGTTTAATATCGCGACGGGAAGGTTCTCCCCTTCCGGCCACCGATCTTCATCGTCGAACATGCTCGTCCTATTGTTTGCCTTTCTTGCTCACCGTCTATTTGGACCTCGTTCTTTACTTGAAAACAACGAGACGTAATGTTTAATTAAATAATAGTTTCGAAATGATTTCGTGTTTAATTGAACGTGCTGGTTTAGTACTATTGTTAAATTAAATATCGAATACTATGTTGCCAATAACGGTACGGTATTGGAATAATAGTACGTCCAATTAAACCTCATTTGATGATAGTAATACTAAATGAAAGTATATTCTAAGTACGTTAATATGTAAAAAGATTATAGTGGAAATGCCAGATAAAAATAAAACATTTTGTTATAGTATCTTTAAAGGCTTCTATCTTTCCTATATTTTTCTAAGATTTTTACGGGAAATGAAACGATTTGTGGATACGTAAATATTTGATTTTTAATACACGGTCGCTACCGTACGACTAGACACATTTTTTTCTACGCGAAAAAAATAAATCCACAAGGTAGAATAAAATTTTGTCAGGTTCGATGATATCGCGAATTAATTTCTCTGTATATTTGTATTATTTTTTATATTTCCTACGTTTGATAATTGGCAAGGTATCAAGTGATTCACTTTTGCAATTCGTTTTATTAGTTCAACAGTGTAATCGTTTTAAGGAGATTTTGTTGGGATTTCTGGGTTTGATATCGTTCGATTTTTATTCATGGAATCGCATTAAATTCATCGTCCATTGCAATAACGACCGTCGAACAATTAAAAGGAAAAATATGAATTTGATACTTGAAAAAATAAAAAAACAGAAATGAAATACATAAAAATGCATTTATTGAGAACAGCTCTCGCGAAGCACTTCAACTTTCCTTTAAAATCGTTTTTTATATCATCGATAATTTTACATTCTACATCTTTATATCTGACGCTCGATTAATTTTCTTTATACTGCAAACATAAGGATAAAACTGATGCATTTATTTAAGAACACCCCCAACAAATTGTAAGAGATATTTTGAATTTTATCTCTTAATTTATTATCGTAGAAGAATAAGCTATGGTGAATAATCGCTTTTTTAAATTGAGAAACAACTTTGCTATCCACAATGTAAAACCAATGTAAAAACTCCACAAAGCTTAATCACCTTAAAAGTAATGAAAAATATACGAAAGTTATGGATCGTACTGATCAAACGAGATTTACAAAAAATGCACTAAATGTAAAAATATTCGAAAAAAAATATTACTAAATGTAAATGTAAAAAATATTCGATCGTAAACTTATGAAATCAAATAATTCTTCCAATCTGCAAATCTACCGGGAATCCATTCTGTCCAATTAAAAACAGTAAGCTCTCGTTGCAAACAAAGCCAGCAGATTTCACACAATTAAAGCGGAGGTTTGAATGCAGCGTCCGATACGATTGCTTTCGAATCGATCTCCGAGAATTGGAAGAGTCCAGAACGAGCTCTCTAGTCTTGCAGTAAGACTAAAGAAACGGATTCAAGGTATGATTATCTGGAATCTCGCGCTTGTTTCGTCGTTGATGTTTTTATCGTTAGAGGTAAAATACGATGAAAATACGGGAAAGGAGGAATGAGATAAAAATTGCGAAACAGGCAGGGTAAGAGCCCCCCGAGAAATTTTAATAACCGCCAGGGATATCGGCGCTGGCTACTTTTTCGAACCCGGAATGGTCGATCGACTTCCAACTCACTCGTGGTAAATCACACAACTCTAACACCTGGCCTCTGTGTGTTCTTCGCTCATGGATGAACGCATTCGCCTCGTGCACGCTATACACTCTGATTAGTTTCCTCCTGGTTGGAGAAAAGGTATTCCTGAGAGCGATCGCATTTAAAAACCGTGGCCTGTGAAAATGGGCCACAAATGCGCCGGGCAAAAAGGCCCGAAGGGGGCGAGATGAAAGTGCACCGAGACAGTTTATGTCCGTGTAGGAATTTTCGCAGCTTCCAACCGAGTTGCATCCGGCAGAGAGGGATGAAAGGAAGAAGCGTTTTCACTGTAGTTATAAACGTAGGACGGAATAGATGTATCGTGGCTTCTTCTTACGCCGTGTATTCAACGTTGTTCGTAAACAATGAGACGATTGTCAACATTCAATGACCACTCTATGATTTTCTTATGAACACTGCGTGTAGATTCATATACAGTTTTCGAAATTTATGAAAAAATATTTCATGTATCTACTATACAGTATTTACAAGAATTTTGGTGTAAACGCTTTAGGGGGCGAAAGTTCTCTTCCATTTTATGGATCGATTAGAAATCGGCTTTGTTGAAAGGATTTTAGTTTGTCGAAAAGGTCGCAAGGTGAATGCTATTACTTGTTTTTTATTCAAGATATAAATCTTCTTTGTTTGCACTGTTGGAAATGAAGGAGGTTTTGATGGATGTATTTAGCCGTTGTCTAGTATTACGAGAATGAAAACGAAAAAAGAGAATAGGATTTCAATGGTGTTTGATACAGGATCAGGAAGATTTGTTGGAAAGGTATCGGAAATTTGTAGTTGATTGTTCAAGATTTATTGGTAAATATAACGGTATAGGGCACCAAGGGTATTTAAAGTGTCATAGGATTTGCCATCTATGATACTCTTTTCTAGTACGTTCGACGACTTTTGTAAAAAATTCCGAGTGCGAAAAATAACATTGATTGAACTTATACTATTCTCATAAAAAACTAGTTCAAGGTACTTATATACTGAAATACGGGCAACTTTTGACAGATAACAAAGATACGTAATTTTCTAACTCGTCTGTATCTTCAGGCGATACGCTATAAAAAAGCAGAATAGCAATAAAAAGGACCGGTCTTCAGAGAAAATCTGATTGCATCTTTTTTGCACGTGTCCGTTCGTAAACTCAATTATTCGTTCCTTTGTCGACTTGATCGAAGAACAAGAGGGGCGTGGAAAAAAGAAATACCGGCGGCGGCGGTAAGGGACGTAAGTAGCAAGGAAGTCCACCTGGTGTCCCTTGATGCATCCTCGTTGGAAGGCATTTGCTTGTGGCTATTGACGCCGCCTCGCCTCTCGACCGGAGAGGAGATTGTATTCTCGCGAGCGGTCGAATTAAGCGGTCGTAGGGCGCGAAGCACGGTGGAAAAGCCGGAGGGCTATAAATACAAGGATAGGGGAGGGTAGGTGAAACGGAGGTGGAGAGACAGTGTCCTCGGCACAATGCGTGCCGCACCAATCCTATTTTCAGAGATACACATCTCTCCCTCCATTCGAACGGAGAGAAAAAGCGCGAGACAGAAATGAGAGCGGGGAACTTGGAAAGAGAGAGAGAGAGAGAGTGCGAATAGAGGACACGAAGAAATAGAGGATGGATAGGGACATAACCGCTTTATCCCCGCGTCGAATCGTTTCTTCGAGGTGGCTGCAGCTGTCTCGACGCTTCTTTAAAGTCCATCTTTCTCTGACTTCAACATCCGATCCCCGGGAACATTAGAAATGTAGAGTACGCGATCAAGGATGCCGAAATCGTCGTTTCCGTCCCCGAGACACCCGTTCAATCGCTCTTAATGCCTTTCAGTGCACGCCACGCGATTCGTTTCCGTTTTTCATGGACGTGAGTATTTTCGTTCGTGCGTACGGGCATCGAATTCTTCGGAGCGAGCTACAAATCGACGTTCGTAACGTGAATTTTGTTAAAGCATACGAATTAACGAGGAATTAATGACTAGAGGAGAAGCTTGTGATCATTTCATCAAATCATGCTTTGGTAAGCTTGCTTCTTTGCGTAATATTTTGAAGCAAATGAACATATATAGACACGTAAAAAGAGAAAACGATTTCTTAGCACCTAAAATACCGCACGATCTCTCAGAGTCGCGGCGCTACCTGTTGTTCATGGAATGTCTTCAAATAGCTGGTAGTCTCCTATATAGAAGGAAGTCTTTATCAACAGGGACAGAACGAACGACTTCATAATTGAAATTATTTCCACGTCGGTGTTGTGGGTGAGATCTCGTTCCGTAACAGATTTCGCTGTTTTCACTTGTCTTTACGTCCATGTTACACATGTACATACACACGTACACATACATACATCTACACACACACATGTACACACAGGTAGCTCGTTCATTCACGCGTGCACACAGGCACACGTAAATACACGTGAGAAGCTCGATAAGGGAAGATTTATTGGCGAACTTGCCGTATATAGAGAACGTACACATACGTTTTAACTGTTACGGCAGTTCGCAGCCACTTTTCGCGGCTGGTGTCCTACGATTTAAGTTTCAGGAGAATGGGAGAGGCGGACGAGGATAGGTTCTCCCGTTGGTGAACTTGTACCTTGCACTTCAACTTTATGCACGACACTTTGAAGGGCGGATATCGTGTTTGCCTTTGTTACCAACTTTGTTTGCCGACTGGCTTTGTTTACAGCCCTCTAGGTGGTAGGTCACGGCTCAGGAAATCCACTTGAGAAAGATTTCTTTTGTCTACGGCAACTGCGCCATTAATTGACTCGGGGGCCCACAACAAACGAGTCTCCGCGTATTCTACCCCCGTGGAACAATGCGATTACTTACCACACGACCAACAACATTGTGGAATCGAACAAAGGAATCGGAAAGAATCTCATGGGAACATACGCCCTGATAGCCAATAAAATAGCCGCGAGCAACGTACATCTTACGGTTTTGTAAATTAATCGTTCGCTCTAATACGATCTTTTTTGGAGAGAAGGGTGCTTTCTTCTCTTGTTTTCTTGGGACTTCAAGATGGTGCATTGTACATTGTAGACGATTGTTCAACCAGTACGCGAATCTTTAAAGGTATGTAGCTGATAAAATTCGTCATATTGAATGTTCGTACATTAGTGATGGAGAAATGGTGGGATTGAAGTATCGTTTCAGGGCGTAGTAGAATTGGTTGATAGTTGGAAGGTCGATAACCGAAATGCTGATTATACGAGTATCAATTGTTCAAAGTAAATAAGCAAGCTATGCATATTCTATGCGTAAACTATGCATTTCAGCATATCGTAGAAAATTGGTATTATCGAAACTAGTACTTTGTGACTTTATGACACTGGGAATTTCTTCGTATTTAAATAGAATTAGGGAGTTCTGAACAAAAATTTTCAGTAAACAATTTACATAAAAAACATTGAAACGTAAAATTCAGTTAAAAATCCCATTAAAATCCAGCGACTATATACGTAAAAGCAACATACATTGTATTCGCAAAGTCATAAATTCATATTTAACGCGATAGTAAAAACCGAAGCGGTAAAAAGCCCGCCGGTATTCCGGCTTTGGGCCGCAAAAAAACTAAGACGCGCCACCGTTGTCAGATAACGGAAAATAGAAGTCGCTTGTTTCGCTCGTATTGCGAAACGTCAAACGCAACAATGGGGCATTAACGTTTAAAAGCGGGACAACAATGAAAGATAGTAATTATTTGATAATAATCGACGATATCCATCGACTATCTGTCTACGATGTGTCGTTTGCGCGACAGCATTAAAAGAGGAAGAAGCAACGTGTTTAATCTCCGGTTTCCCGTAACCGCAACAAACTAATCGAACAGCCCACAAAATACACCTGTAATTGGATCCACTGCATCCTGACTGACAGATGGAGGGTATTCCCTGTTTCGTATGAAAATAGGTAGCAAAAAAAGAAAGGGAAAAGAAGAGAAGAATGAAAGGTTCTGAAGGCGAGAGACAGGAAGTTCTCAGGAAGACAGGAAACAAAGTGCGGTGAAGATGGCAACAGAGGGAGAAAGTTTGTAGTTACACTTTTAAGACGAAGGCACACCAAGATTTTCTGCTGCTTCAGTCATGGAACTTGTCTTATTAGATGTTTAAGACTGTTCACTTGGACGGGTTTAGTAATAGTATGAATAAAAGAAGGTTTAGAGTCATGATTTTTATATTTATAACCGGTATGATATGAATTTTATTCTAATGAAAGAAATTGTAATTAGCTAACTACTTTCTAATTTAGTTCTAACTTTTCATATTTTTATCCGAAATTACTGAGTTGAATAAGGGGAGGAATATTTGTTTGGTAGTTAATTTGTTATGACTTTGATACTGTTATTCAATTTTAACGAATTAAATAAAGAAATGAAATTTATCCAACATGAATACCAAAGAGGAATTATATTTGCATCCTTAAAGTGATAATCAATTTGCTACGCTTTTTTACAGTTACAATCCCATTCTGAAATGTACATGAAACATGAAATGAAACATGAAATTTACATGGAAATGAATCTTAACTTTTCACATGACAGGTAATCTATTAAAGAAGAAATTCAGGAAAAATTTATTACGGTAATATATCAGGAAAACAACACGTCATATTAATTCGCAGAAAGAACCGGGCAGAAAAGCTGTTCGCCGAAAGGATTTGCCATCACCCAATTGTACATAACTCAAACGTTATAGCTTCATTTTTATACATCGGCTTACATCGAAGCACGAAGTAACGACATTGTAACATTTACCGAATTAAACCGGCTCTCTAACACCCATAGCTTCCCTCATCGTAATTTTTTCGTCATACAAACGCTTCCGTTCCCCGCTGTAAATCACAGCGTGGAACGTCGTACGCGTGAACGTTCCTATATTTCATCGCCGATAAAAACTGGACTTATCGAGCGTAGAATAAAAACGAAGAAAGGGGAAAAAGGAAACGAGAGAAAATCACCCAGGGAATTAACATTCGGGTCGTAAAGTAAATCATACGGCGTAAAATTAGGGGCCGTTAAAAACTCCTCCCTTGAAACGTTCGGGCGATACATGGAAAAAATGGCTGGACGATGAAACACGATAAATCCGTGACTTCTAGACCACTCGGATTGCATACACCGTGGATCTAAATTCGTGGTACAAGTGAAATCAGACAGATTCTATATGTGAAAGTGAGACGAAAATAATTCCACGTGTACGTGAATTTGTATAATTGCCAATTAACCAAAAATAAACAATTGATAGAATGTTGTCCTATATGCAAAACAAGTTAAAAGTAAAATTGTTTCGTTTAAGGTGAAGAAAATAGAGTTTGAATACGTTTACACGTACTAAAAATTTTTTTAAAAATGAATTTTCTCGGGAACGAGTTTGAACGAATAAATTCTCTTCTACATCTCTGATTTACTTTTGCATACAGAATAACCTCCTATGGATCGTCTATTACTAGTTAAGTATAGTTAAGAATTAGACAAATTCACGCCATAAAATTTCCCTAATTTACACGATCAGTTGAGACCCATAATATAGTGTATACAGTATACATGTTGTCCAGAAGAGCAAATAAAGAAGTTTGAATGCACAACTAACGATATCATCGGCGATTAATGCAATGTTAATTAGCCGTGTCTCGGAATGGGGTGCGTACCGTACCAATTATATCGCGGTTGTATTAGTACTGTTTTTCGTTCAGGCTTCGTGGCCTGTTGCGATCGAAACGCTGCTAAATAATTCAACAATATAGTTGCAGCGTTACCGAGCTAGCGCACGCTGGCTGATAAAGAGTTGAAAATCACGGAACGGGTGGAAAAAGGTGATTTTTTCAGCGGGAAGCCGGCCGCGAGACTATCGATTGCGTCTTGAAACGCGCGTACGACGACACGCGGAGCGGATTACGCCGGAAAGACGCGTCGCGATCGCGTTACCATGCAAACCAACTTAGCACTCTGTCTGTGCGGTGGCATTTTCGATCTTTTAAGGCAGCAGGATGTCGTAAATATTTGTTGTTCGATGGAAAAAAGAGAAGAAGAATAAAAGGGCAACGATTCTTTCGTGGAATGGGGGTCGTGATTAATATTCATTAGAAATGGGGGAAAAAAGACAAAGGAGGGAAATACAATAAAAGGGAAAACAGGGGGGGGGGCAAACGAGGAAAAGGATAGAGGCGACCACTGAAAGAGGCACTCGCGCGTCGACAATAAAAATGATATCGCGCACAGTATGAAAAGCAAAGGGTGTGACTGCTGGACGACGGAGGTGGTGGTCGTAGTACGAGCATGCAGCTGGCTCGAGAGAGGATGAACGAACCGGGAACTCGCGCGGATTCTCTACGGGTATCTTTAATATCTTTAATCCACACCCCTACGCGGGAACGCTGAAGGAGGAAGTATGCATGTGCACAGGGAGCACCCCGTGCTATACATCGTACAGAGAGCTCGTAGACATGCTCACGGGGGGTGAGCTCCTCTGTGTTTGAGCTACGCAGGCGCGGTTTATCGACTGCCGCATATATATACACGGAAGCAGAGAGAAAGAGAGAAAAGAGCGAGAAAAGCGTTTCGTTTCGTTTCGTTTCGTTTCGTTTCGTTTCGCAGTAACCCGAACAATTTCTCTGGCCGTGCAGGATCCTCCTCTCTCTTCTCTTTGTTCGTCCACCGTTCGTCTCGGCTCCGGATATTTGTC
Source organism: Bombus vancouverensis nearcticus (assembly GCF_051014615.1). Taxonomy (NCBI): domain Eukaryota; kingdom Metazoa; phylum Arthropoda; class Insecta; order Hymenoptera; family Apidae; genus Bombus; species Bombus vancouverensis. Next base: position 7,000,764 of record NC_134913.1, on the reverse strand, counting down.
CGGATTGCAATTGCACGGGGCTTTTTCCTACTCGTTTTCCACCCCCTCGTGGGACACCACGCTTCTCCGCCTTTGCTTTCTTCGGTCGTTCTTCTAATGCTCTCGCCTATTTCCCCTGTTCTTTTTCGGTGTCCTTCTTTGCTACCTCCAACACCACTCTCTCCTCGGTTTTACGCGACGTTTTCCTTCCTCTGGCATCGTTTCGATCTCCGCGTAAAGCAATATTTCACAGAGAATGGACGCAAAGTCCAACCACGAGTTTACGATACTGCGGTAAAATCGTTTCGAGATGCTCGATGACCGATCAAGCGGCGGCATCCCTTCTTGAAATACGAACCGAATAGAGGTAGCTATCTGCTTGGTTTTTTGTCTGAGTCTACGTATATACAGGGTGTTCTGTAAACAGGAGAGGGGTGAATAATACGCTTATAAAATATATAATATCATGCGTTCTCTCTTATTTAATATAATAAACACATACGTAGATAAAGATACTAATCTACAAAGGAATCCCTTAATACTCAGACAAATATTCAAACTTAATTTTCTCTAAAACAAAATCACGTGTAAAGAAAAGATGTCTTCCACGTTTTCTGCTTATTTTTTAAATTACCTCTTCCATTTGTATCACTAGTTAAAAGACATTCTATATACATATAGATACAAGCGCGTGTTAGAGGGAATGAGTCGCGAACATTGCGCATCCAGTCCTTTTCTTTCGAGACCATTCGCATCCCCTGCCTCTATCAGGATACCAATTTCGCTCGAGTTGCACGCAGGGCTGATGTCGAGTCTCGTGATTTGCATAATTTTCTGGCAACCACTGGGAAGCATCTTCGAACGGGAGCGCGGATGACTTGGACGACGGGGCTGAATAACGTTTTCGACGGACCTCCTCGTTCTCCCTCAGCGCGCCTGTTGATCGTTTTATGAAAATTTCATGACACGGCCATCGTGACGGGATGGGTCGTTCGACCTCCTCGTAATACCTCTTCGCTCTGTACGCGTTATAATATTCGATCTGAGTTAGAGAGGGTTCATTACGAAAATCGCCGAGGGCGATTGCCGCAATCGTGCGCGCCTTTTCGATTATATCGATATAGGATGGGCCTGTGTAAGGTATAAATCGCGCGGGAAACATCTGTCCTCCGGCGTAGAAATTCCAGCCGCCTTCCGTTCCCTCAAAAATATTGCCCTTCTCCCATGACCACTCGGTAGGACCGGTAAATTAATAGCCGTTCGGTTCGTTAAACGGCGTTAAATCCGAGGGTGTTCGCTGTCGAACCTCTTATTCGAACCTTGTAACGAGTTATCGGGGCCCATTTCGAATCGAGCAGCTGTCTCTCGAAAATGTAAATGTGCCTGGTATTTATTGTTTCCACTCCCTTTTTCTTCTTCTCCGCCTTCTTCTTCTTCTTCTTCTTCTTTTTTTTCGTTCGTGACCATCGAAGAGAGACCACATGCAGAAATTTTCCTTTTCTCTGAAAACTCTCTCCCTTCGTTATTTTTGTTCATTAAAAATAAGAACTGCCCCTGTCGAAAGGATATGCGTCGTAATTAAGACAACATTAGTAATTAATTATTTTCATTATTAGAATTCTCTCCCGTCTCTCATTTTCACGAAAAAAATATGAAAAATATTAAAAGCTTCAATTTAACTGGATCGAGTTTAATTCGATGGTCATGGAGTGCATTCTATTCTCCAGCTGTCAAGTCGAAGAAGGAAAAGCCCTTACGAACAGGTGATAGACCAGGGACCAACAGGTAGGAATCCGGGTCCATCGGTGCGGGTCAAGAAATGCATAAATTAAAGTAGGGGCGCGCGCTAAAGGGTCCACTTCCCTGGCTGAGAACCTGTAATTTATTCTCGACGACTACGTCGTCGTTCAACGAGGCTAAGAGGACTATTCATTAAGACGAGCCAGCGTCTGCTTAAAGCGAGAACCGTTCTCATCTTGGTTTTACCGATTTCGCGGCTCTCGATTTGGGGCTAGTTTTTTCTTTTTTTTTTGTTTTTTTTCCTTGGCTCCCTAAGTTTTTTAACTCTCGATAATTTCGTTTGACTTGGAAGTTACACGATTCCTGTGTCTGAATTGGGTTAGGCAAAATAAACTGTTGCTAAACTTTCAGAGAGATATATATATATCATACTTACGAACCTGTTGGCTCATTCGATGGTCAGAAACTGCTTCAGTGCGGAATTAAAAATTTATGAAATGCGATTAATTTTAGTTAGCTCTTTTGATTTGACTTTAACAATTTTGATTTTGACAATTAAATTTAGAATTTATAGTCTACAATGAAAGAAGAAAGTGCTGTTTATTAACAGTATTTGCTACTAATCATTAATTGCCTATTAATTTGTACATTTTGATAAAATCATATACCGTTACCATAAATTTACTGAAATTTGCACTAAACAATAGTTAAGAAACCATATATTTTTCGAGATATTTAGATGGAACACTCATAATAGCTAGCTCCATATACCAATCGTATAATTCACTTCACATTGACTATCAGCAATGTATCTTAATTTAAAAATTAGTACGAAATAATTACATATTGGCCAGAAAGCATATGAATCAAATCGGCCTATGGGATTATAAGGGTTAATTCTAGTAAATGCAAAATCTGTTTCTGATACAAACGTAACAGTGTATTATAAAGCAAACAGGCTCTGAGAATTATTACGTCTAAAATATCGATGATAATCCATGTGACAAATTAATTCGTTTTTTTTTCTTTTTTTTACTTGATCAATTGAAATAAAGAAATACATACATACGTTTGATGAAATATGCGTGCAAAGACCATTTATCTTCAAGGTATAAGGCATTGTGGTCTATCTATGATTATTTATGGGTCTCTACAAAGAAAGAGGAATTCATCGTATCAATCATACGATGTATCTATCGGTGTCAAAACGATAAACAGAAAGGTTGTCTAAAGATGAAAGAATGCTATGAGATAATCTATGTAGCCTACCTTTAGAGATTAGGTCTAAGGAGACGAGTTCAGCTGTTTCTAAAAATGAACGGTGGATATTTCGAACATTTATTGTAGAACGAAGTTTTGTAATGTCCGACTAACTAAATGGAACCTCTTGTTCCGAACAATTTTTATATTCAGTATTTTTATTAAGAATTATTCTTAGTTAAGTATGTTGTTATTCAATATTTTTATTTACCTTCATGTATACTAAGTGTCTTTAGAACTTGGCATGACCGTTTTTAAAGCTATACCTTTTAACTTTTTAATACTTATTATTGCCGCGTCGTAATATTTTACCATAATATGCCATTTTTGTACCAACAAGCAATCTATTTATAATAATTGCCCCTATTTATTTAGAGTGGGGGAAAAGGTGAAAAAAAAATATTAGAAAAATTGTGACAGACAGTTAGACCTAATTTTCGTTTTTTTTTTCTCGCAAAGAAAAGAAATTCCAACCACAAAGGCTTAACTAGGGAAGGGTATAATAGAGCGAATATTTCAAATGGATGAAACGTGCGATCTGTTTAGCCAGGAAATATCAATAACGGATACCGATCCGTTGTTAGTTTTACACGAATAACAAACAATCCCGATTTCGTGCAAAGTGTCCAATGATATTAACGTTTAATCAGTTAGTGTATACGCTAGATCTAGGGTAATTGCTATACTGGAGCATTTATAACATCGCGTTCTTTCGGTTTCGTGTACACAACGTACGTGGCTCATGCATATTCGCGTTTTAGCGATAAGCAATAACGAGCACCTTTAATTTCGCTATGGATTCGAATAAAGCGAGATAGAAAGGTATTTTCAATTCATAACGACTGTGTTTTCATTTGCATCGTTCTGTTACGTTGTAAGAGTAATAATTAGTTTCTAAATTGCAATTATGTTACGAGTGCAGTACGAGTTGCTGCTCTCCCGATGGAGATCTCGTGAATTTAAAGGGAATTTAATTTCTTTCTTTCACGTTTTGTTCCACTTCATATTGTGATGTCATCGTGAGGTAACAGATTTTAAATTAAAGTGATTAAATGAATATCTAAAATCTTGCATAAATTATAAATTCAAATCAATAACTCTTGTATATCTGCTAAAACATTTATTAATCTTTAAATCGAAATAAAATACTTTTAACTTAATTCGTGCTCGCAATGCGCGACACACTTTATATAATTTAAATGGATTTCATAGTCCATTATAATTCATATCTCTAAATAATCTTCTATCTGTTCAAATGTGAAAAATCAAGAAACTCATAGCACATCACTCATCCATTATACCTACATCAAATTGTAATTTTCCAGTTTGAAATTTTGTGAAAATTTTGCATTTTGCTACAGTAATTCTGTACATGATTATCAACTCAAAACTTTTCTTTCTTTTAAATACAAAGAAATACGTTAGACAAATTACACTGTTCAACAAATTTTTATTTTTTTCCGATTTTGCAAACTTCGGAGACGCGCACTTTTTCCTACAATTTTTTGAACTATACAGGATCCTGCAAACCGTTTTTTCTTCAATGTTACTCAATGCCGGCGTGTAATGATCGCGCGCATTTAGCGGTTTTGTTAGACCGAATGGCAAGCAAGGCAACCGCTAATGTTGAGTACCACTGCCACCGCAGCGTGTGTTGTCAAACTGTTTCGTTTTTTTATTGGAATCGGAACATAATTTTCTAGTTTTTCTTGATGCTCTCCTTAGCAAAAATGCCTGTTCCATCGCGTATTATAGCTAGATTTTGTGCTGAACCTTTAATTTTTGAAATAAACTGAAAAATGTAAGCAAGAAATGATGCATTTTATGTGTTATTTTCACTTTTATCATTATTTAAACATATTCAAATGTTTATAATGCAGAAGCACATAATGCTTGCAAAATTGAAAATTTGCAATCTTTTCTTTTAAATTGATTTTTTCGAAAGCTATAGGTTCTAAGAAAAAACGGCTTGGAGATTCGTATTTAACTTGCAAAAGCGTTCTAAGAAGCAAAATTTCTTTACATATAATAGAATAAATATTAAAAAAATATTAAAAAGTAAATATTACATATAGCAAAGATAAACCATCGAAATTTACGTAAAAATAGTTAAAAAAAGTAAATATAAAAATCTTTGAACAGAATCCGCCTCATCTTTGTAAATTTTGTCATATTAATTCGAAAGAAATTCAAAGACTATGTACACATGTGACAACAGAAGACGCTGAGAAAGCATAATCTTCGAGTAAATTAAATAACTCACGAGTGCCTCGCGTGTCGCATCAATTTGCATCCCGTTATTATTCCAACGGAACGATCAACTTCCGAACAACAATGTTACAAGTTCACGGACCATTAAGCGAGCAAATGAATTTTACGTACAAAGCGCGTCGTATCGCGTATACGTAGAATTTTACCCATCCCGACAACCTAGTTCGAAGTTAGTCGTCGCTTAATGACTTTTCTTTTGACGCGGCAAGAAAATGGAGCGTGTTGTGGATTATCACTCTCGTTCCGCCAAAAATTGCGCTTAATGACTTTTACCGCCGCCTCTGTGGCGACGGAGATGCCCGAATACGAGCCCAAAACGTCTATTACCTCCTTTATATTCGCTGCTGGTCAAAGATTTTCATTTTTACGATGTTATATACCAAAGAATAATTTTACATACAATACATATTTTTTATACTGCGAGACTTTATATACGTAAAACTCACGTAACAAGCGTTATATACGTAAGAAACACCCTTCTTTTATAAGTATTAGGATTCCTGCTGATCTCATGCAATACATTTCTGATAAAGTACACCAAGTTTGCGATGATCTTCCGTAGGATTTTAGTTGACTAAAAATAACATTTTCATAGAGTATACAAAGATTTTTTGCGGTGAATGTACGTGATATACGCAGTGAACGTGTTAAAGAGCATTCGATGACACTCGAGACGTGTAGGATGAATAGGGATTTTGTATAAATTGAGATTGCTGTCTACAAAAATTAGAACCATTCATTGCTCACATAGACAGATGCTTATTTGTCACTAGAAGAGGCGTGAAATGCGGTCATGGAGCATAATGATTCCTCCAATTTGGTAAATTGAGCCGACTGCGTTTCTTTTATATTTGTGGAGCTGAAACTGGAAGTTTTTTTTTAGGACGAGAGAGAAAGAAACTTATGAGGACAAAAAAAATGAAAAATTTTCTAGAACGTTACGATTGTACCGTGTGATTAATAAACTGCGAATATTTGTATAAATTAATATCTTTGCGAATTATAACAATGAAGGAGATGAAATCTAAATAGAACAGGATTTGTACACATGTTGCCAAACCAGATCTTGATTATTGTACGTTGCAAAATACTCTACGTTCTTATAATTTCATATCTAAACTAATTCTTCAATTTATGGAGATATTCTGTTTACATCGAGAGCTCATCGGGGCAATGCTTCCGCTTTGACAAAATGTTAAACATCGATTTCTTTACTTTAGATTGACATCGCAGTGATAGGTAAACGATACTGTATCTAGGACAAGTTAATGGAATAATCTGCTGGAAGATGTCCAAATTTTCTTACAATTAAAAACAGAAACTTTTCACATTATCCAAAAAAATTTCATAAAATAAAGAAAATAAATTCTCCGTGTCTTAATCTCCATCCTTGTTACCTACATAATGAAAATGGTGTTATATTTTAGCTTCTATTCTTTGAACAAATTTGTTAATACATCGTATGATCATCGTGTCCCAGAAACTAATCCGAATAAAAAAATTCTTGTCGCTCGAACAAGGAACACGTCGATCTATTAATGAAACGTCGATAAAGCGAAAATAATACGCTCACAGAGATCCAAGGTGTATTAGAAGTAAAAAGTGAATTAACTCTAAAAGTTCTACAAAACACTGAAAAATAATTTTTCTGCCAATTTTTTCTTCCACTATTCACTTTATAAAAAATATTATTTACCATTTATTTTATCTTGAATCCACGTTTCTGATTGTATCTCGGGACCACCCTATCGTAAAAACCAAGCTCAACAGGACAGAAAACTTGTTATCGTTCCAACGAGAAGCCAGTCGGTCTCTTGAAATCGGTATCGAAATTGGTATATGCACCAACGATAAAGGAAAGTTGGATATAGTGTTCAGAGCGCGAAAAGCCTGTAGCTCGTGTAGCTCATAGCCATCGCTGCGGGGTGTAGCCTGCACCACCCTGCGGTTAGCCAAGAGCTGGTATGAGTTTGGCTCATCTTCAGTTCAGTTTCGGAGCCACCAAGGCTGGAACGAGATGAGTTGGAAACGGAAAAGAGTGGAGGGGATCCCTGTAAATTGAATGACTTGCCCCGTTATATGTTGCCCTCACCGGTTTTCTTTGCTTTATACCATTCTCAGAAATTGGCCAGAACCCGCGCTCAGATTCCATTATAGACAAGAAGTCAACGCACAACCTAGCCAGCTCGTTCGATGCCATTTCCGTATGTATTATGCATGGCCCAGACAAATTTCGTTATCCGTGGGCAGATAAGAAAACGCCGTCATTTATTATTTATTTCCCCTCTATCGGTAAACGGGAAAAATCCCCGATCCGGTCGCGACTACTGAATATTTTAAGGTGCTTTTCACGGGGAAAAATGGGAACTAAAGAGGACAACCGTAACACGAAATGCAAATTATTAGACGTATCTAGAAGCTTTGATTATGTGAAAAGCCATTTACCGTTCGATCGTGGATACGTTCTTAATGCGTCGATTGAATATTGAAAACGAGACCTTTTGTCCCGAGGGCTTATGACACTTTTAACCGGTTTCGTTATATCAGTTCGCTGAAATCAACCGCTCGAAATTGATCGCTCTTTAAGCGCGATTTAGACGAACGATTTCCCGGCAATTTTATTCGTTTTTAATTGAAATTTTAACGCCGAGAATTAAAAGGGGATGGAAAGTCGCTTTGATACGAAAAATGGCAAATTTTTGGTGTATTTAAAGATCACAAAGGGAAAGTACGATGAGCATTTTTTTGTGTTTTATAGGAGAGAAATTTTTATATTCGATATATTGTCAATCAAACATGTATTATCAAAATCCATTTCCTGTTTGATTTTCAGGTTGAATGTATTCTTTCATTGCCCTTTTGATTTATAAAAGACAAAAATCCTTAAAAAGGATTTTTACCTTAAAAACGTTTTCATCGTCAACAAAGTTAATTGCTATCGCATGTCTGTGGTATTGGTTTCGAATTAATAATAGAATCATCCAAATATATAACGCTAATAATATTTATCGTATTCGATACTGAAAGCATTAACGTACATAGAATGGAAATTTGATCTGTACTTTTCCAATAGAAAGATAGAAAATTTCTGATTAACAAGTTGAGTGCCGCGCTATTTTCATCCGATTTTTAGCTCAAGCTACCTGCACCGCTAATGGTAATCTATCACTCTATCACTTGGTTTACATGCGCTGAAAACATCGGTGGTTTGAATCGAAAGTTCAGCGTGGCCTATATATGTACACCTCACGCAATACTAAACGTATTGAAAACAAAACTTGGTCAAATCGAATTAAATAATATGAACCACTTTTTAAATTGTAAAATAGAGACTGGCAGTTGTGTTTTTAAATGTAGGAGGATCTTATTAAGATACAGTCTCAAGATGTTGTTAAACCACGTAAATGTGCCAAAACTATCGTACGTCTCCACGGCGGAGCCAAGTTTTATAAGCTATTCTAAGCAATCTGATGTTTGCCCGAAGTTACGAATTGTATCATGCGAACTCGACAACTGTAACAGCTAAGTTTCGCTACTCAGGTCTCGGTACAGTAACGGTCCAGTCTTTTTGCAAAACTTGCTCAAGAAAGGTCTTATCTTTGGCAAATAGCGCGCCCAGTAGAGTCGTTGTAATTAAACTTGTTATTAACGTACTCCTGTAGCAACATTAATGGAAAGAAATACTTCGCTTATTCCCCTAAAATAAGTGTGACGTTCGACTTGATATACATAGCTTGAAATAAGAAATTGAAATTCATAATGATGTAGCGTGATATAAGATAACGTTTTAAGTATATCAATTATATTCGTACCGTGGATGTTTATGCAATATCATATTTTTATGAACGTAACTAAATAAGCGTAACTTCAATAGGGATTTAGTGCACTCACTCGATATTATAACAACTTCTTTATTCTACACGTGTTATATATTTTTGCATGTTATGTACATTCGATGCATTCTCGTACTTTTCCATGAATTTTCCATAAATGCATAAACATCCTTAGTCTAGTAAATTAATCTAAACGCAGTAATTAGATCTCATAGAACACAACAGAACGCGTTTAAAGGTATCTCAGAGAGCAACAACTAAAATAAACTAATCGAACGAAGCAATAAAACGCTATAAGGAGGTACCTAGCCCGTCGTTGAAAGCCATGTAATACGGACCTAATTTCACGGAAGCGACCAACACAAATATTTTCCCCAGGCAAGGATCGTTTCGGCTAATACAGCAGCCCTTCACCCTTATCGTCCTCTGCTCGTAGACAAGTGTTGTTTATCAGACTGATGTCACTTATAGCGATGGCCAGAAAGCCCGAATTTCGAGGTAATCACGCTCCCCTTGATCCGGGCTTCGCGGGCACCCATCGGTTTCACCCTCGTCTTCACGACTTTCGTCGTCTTCCTCCATACCCTGCGAAGATATCCTCGCTTCGTGGAAAATCCGCTGTCTGGTCCAGCTACGACTCGATAGCTAGGACGAGAACGAAAAAGAGGAGAAAGAGAAAAAACCAGCGACTGATTTTCCGGAGAAAATAACGCTCGACCTGCCATACGGGATATTACATACTGCGGATGTTAACGTTCACCCCTGTTATATTTTTGTTCTCTCTTCTTTTTTCCCCATTCTTTTTTCTTTCTTTCTCTTTTGTTTTTTTCTTTCTTTTTTTTTTTTTTGCTGCTGCGAGGTCGCGGGTGCTGGGAGAGGGAGCAGAAACAGAGAACGGGGGATATATAGCTCTGTCAGATAGCGGAATGCTGTAAATCTGTGCATTATACATGACAGCGAGATCAGCGCCATTTGTTATTCCGGGCTAGAGAGAAAGGGGGTGCAGGGCGCAGAAAAGGGGACGTGAAAAATTATTGGCACGGCCAGCACTTACCGAAACGAGACTTTTTCGGATTCGCCGGTTGAACCACTTGCCAGGGGACTAGTTGCGGAATTGAAATTATCGACGATGGCCACGCGTTAATGTTTCGTGGTGGTGGTCGCCGACGATGACCTCGCGACCGCGTTCCTACGAAATGCTCCTTTTGTGAAACGCGATTCCTTTTGTCCGCGACATCCTGCAACGCCGAGTGAATCAAAGTGTTTGAACGCCCGTGGTTAGATCTTTGTGTTGGCCTCTCTAGTCTTTTTTCTTTTCTTTTTTTATTTATTCAATGGGTCAATGCTGGGGGGCTGATCGTTTCGATGTAAACGTTGAATCAGATTCCGTAGGAATGGATTTCTTTGATCCATTTTAAACGCCTCGATCAGCTTTCGAGGTTTTGGGATTCGATATTATGGTAATGATATTATAATTCGTAATTTTAATAACTTTAGTATCTAGACACTGTACTGACAACTTTTACTTTGTCGCACTGTGATTCTGACGTATTCACGTATTATGATTTTGATACATTTTCACGATGATGAAAGAAAATGTTTAATCGTAAATTGCATTAATGCATATGGTCTACTTGGGAAGAGTATAATTTTATTTTACTGAAATCGTATTTTACTGAAATAAACGATAATGTCTCGAAACTGTAGATAAAATATACACAGAATTCGTTTGATGCATTAATAAGTTCAAAATATATTCATATATTTATGATGATAATTCAATATTTCACATACTCTACTAAACTTTGTTTTCAGAGTACTTGGTTCCATTATTCCGTCATTATTGTAGTTTGTTATGCGACTCTACATTGTAGGTTAAAAATAACGGCAATTCTCTACTTCTGAAGAGTCGGTAGAAGACTAGTCAGAAAATATTCATCGAATCAATGAAATGGCTCTGGACTTGAAGTTGTAGGCTGGGTTGAAGTAACTTTCAAAGTTAGAAACCTTTGCGATATTACTAACAATAAGAAGATTTACAATGGATGCAAAACAACCAGTTTGTCTATATTTCCAAGTATCTTTAAAATAGACATCGTGGAAAAAAGATTAAGCATTTTCCTAGTTTAGAAGATTGATTTAAAAAGTTAAAAAATTTGTTATAATTATACGAACAATAAATATCTCATTCTATAAAAGAAAATTATATTTATATAAAAGAAAATAAATATTTCTATTTATTTGGATTTACTGTTTAACCGCAAGTATAATAATAAAGATATAAATGTTCAAATAGACGTTCATTGATTTAATTAAACTCGCATAATTAGTTTTAGATCATCGTTGTTCCCCAGCATCCAGCGAATTCGGTCTTGGAAAGTAAATATTCAATAATTCTCGTGCAATTTCCGTAGTTATCTCGTTCCATAACTATTTATCACTCTCAAGCGTTCGTAATCAAATTAAAAGCGTTCTACCAGCAAAATTCAGATTAAAAGCTGCTCGTTGGCTCGATTAGGCGTCAGGCGTCCCTGACATCCGCTGATCGCCATTATTTCTCAACGCCGAACTTACATCGATAACTTCTCGAAATTCAAACACGTAACACGTTACCACCACAAGGCTTCCACAATTTTGGTGCTTCTTTCGTTTTCGTATACACCACGCTTTTCATTTTTAATTTAATCCTCGACTTTCTAACTTCTCAGTCGCAAAGTGTTTTCTATAGTTCCCTCGGTTAAAGTACACATTAGAGCATGTTTATTCTAGCGTTAAAAATGTTTTCAACGTAAATGTAAATGCCGGTGACCGCAGGTTGACTTGATCAAAAGCGAATCGCGACTAAAGAAATATTCAGAGACACTGTCAGAAGAACCCGCTTAACCGCGCGTCCTCGAGGAAACTCAAACCGTTCTATCGCTAAAAGGCTACCTCTGAAAGAAAGAAAAAGAAAAAACTGGCCGAGCAATTCGAGCAAATTTCGCGTTCGGTTTTCCCAGTTATTCCCGATGATGAGTACTCGAACGAACAACTTTACAGCTCTGTATTCGCCATGTACACGCGCGCGTTCACACACCGTCGAGATAATAAAAACGACCGGTCGAATAAAGTTTTTATCGGCTTGTTAATTTTCGAAGCGGCCGCGGCAACGAGGCTCACGCGATTCGCTTTTGAAACTATTCCTCGCTGCTTATCATTGTTCCTTTCGCGCCGTATTCCCCACGAGGGACTAATGTTATTTATTCTGCAGTGCATGGAAAAAAGTTAACACACAAATGCTTCGCTATTCTGCGTAAATACCAACATACATATGTACATACATACACACACGTGTACGATGTATTATACACGACGGAGTAGCCGGACGCAACGCTGGACGGGCAAAATCTGAACACGAATTGAACATGCAGGTGTCCGTAAATAAACTCGTTGCATCGAGTTTGTTGCGGCGAACCGTTGGAACGTGAAGGGTGGTTACGCTTTCGCGGCTTGTTCGCCCGCTACAAAGCCTCGTCCGTGGACCGGGGCTTTTTATTTCGCGAAACTGTTTAGCCCGGTCCCAACGCCTCCGGTCGGGGAATATCGTTTACATAATTACAACGGCCAACCAGCGAGCGCGCCAACCGGAAGAGCCGCTCTTCCACAGCCTGCGTGTATGTATTATATTGCGGACCAGTATGCAATAACGAAAGGAGGAAAGGTTATTTTAAGTGCAACAACTTACGCGCAACCATTAAAGGTTATAGGTCTCTATTCAATATTAAAGCACTGGCTCTCGTGGTATGGTAGACAACGTTCCTATTACACAATAGCAAAGAACGACAATCACGTTGGAAGGTGGACGTTGCTGGGGATGGGACGGAAGTTAGCGAGTTGCGATTCAAACATAAGCAATCGTGGGAAAACGTCTTTATCCGAGGGAAAGTATAGGAAAACGGCGACTATGGCTATAGAAAGTTGAGTGGTCGCGTAACTCGAAACTTTCGCGGACTTAGGGTACGATTCTAAGGTTCTTTTAGTTCCCGTATGCGACTATGTATACGTGTGGTGAGCTGGCCTTCTGGCATTGGACCAATGACATGTTGTTGAATTCATTTTATAAAGGGAGAGACAGGCCAGCCAGTTTCTACGTGGACTGTTTCCAATAGGCGCGATTCGATCGTCGGTGGATAAAAAAAAAAAAGGAAAATTGATTCGATGTTTAGCATATTGAGAATGCTCGACGTGCTTCGAATGGATAAAATGGCGGAGGCGTTGGTTATAACCGGCCTGTAGTACTCGTGCTATTTTTTCCCTTTTTTTCATGTAGTTGGTCAAGCTGTTTAAGTGTCTCTGGACGCTATTATCTCGTTGATGGCAGCGCAGTGGGGGGAAATACACGGAATGGCAATGAGAATGAGAAATTTATGAGCAAAAGTCGAATGTGTACTTATATATAATTTAATAACTCTATAAACGTGCATACCATGATATTGATTTGCTGATGGTAATCAATATTAAGATACCGTTGTGCCGATCCCATTTTCCTTCGTTTACGTTACGGTACTACCTATTTTATTACAGTACCATGACTCCGTTTATACGCTCTCTCTCACACACACACATACACACTCTCACTCCATCTCTCTTTCTCTCTGTATATACATAAGCTGGATTTCTATTACTTTTCTTAGAATTTGCGCCTGTAATTTGTGAACCGTATCTCGGGTAATTTGAATCAGCGCTGGAACGAAGCACGATCTCTTCATCTTACAAAGAGCATAATTTTCTCTCGCGCAGCATATCGCTGAAAGTAATGACAAAACAACGTTAGATATATTTAAAACACCGATTTAAAATGATTAAAAATACAAGAAATTATTCAGTTCCTTTTTTATTTTCATTTATTTGTGTATTTTTTTCTGTATTAAACTCAGTCAGTTTTGTGTAAAATGTTCTCCGGCATCAAATCTGCAAAACTGTCGGCTACACGCGTTGTCAATCCCACGCAGTGTCATGAACTGTTTTCTATATATAAACACTCTGTTAATGTAGATGTTTTTAATAAAATGATATTATAAATAAAAGAAAAATTCACAAAGCTTTTAACACGATCTTTGGCAAGAATAACATTTTTTGCACTATTCTCTTTTCCTTTTTCATTTCACACCTATATAGATACATTATACGATAACATTCCCTAATTAAACCTTCATTGTTTCATAAATTGCAGGCGTTTATTTTGATATTACCATTTGTATGAGATTTTTTGCCATGTTTCTCTGAATATTCATTTCAAATGGGGTAGTTACGTTACAGTCTACAAGCTGCAACATAATATGTGAGACTCATTTGGAAATTGTATCTGGCAATTGAAAACTATCATTTTTGCTTTCCAGTAACTCGCGTTCGCTTATCTGTGGCAGCAGGTGTTCCAAATGACCACCATGTATTTTAACAAGTCTTATTCTTTTAACATATCCAGCTGTTACTAGAATTTGCTGGCAGCCTTGTTTAATTCGTTACAAGACTCTCTCCTGATTATTAATGAAAGCTGTTGCAGATAACGCGTCTAAAATAGGGTCAACGACTAAAATTCTGCTGAATTATTTCTTACAAAATAACTGAATAACAAAATTATAGAAATTTGTAAATGTTTAATATCTTTAATGTTTAAAATTTGCTAATAATTTTCTATCAGTCATTCGCTTTATATCTCCTTTAAGGGGTCTTTCAAAAATATTTATATTCAGATTGATTTTATCTCATTAATTGGTTGAAAATATAACCCTTTTTAGTAACTACTTAATGAAATTACGTGGAAATTATTGAATGGGAAAGTCCTTCGAGTTGGGTTGTTTCCCCGGCAACCATGAAAGAAAAATAATGACTCGTTTCGAATTTACGATGTCTACCGTGATTACAAGTTCAGCCGAGTTTTACGTCTCTGTGCTTTGCCAGCGGACAATGGCAGCCTCGACAAACACTCGTTTCAATTACATACAAACATGTTAGAGCTTGATTGAGCCAGAGATATTTTAAAGTGAATTTTTTTTTTTTTTTATTAGCAATCTGACGTTACCGCGACTATATAGAATTTATATTTTATACATTAATTAGCAGTTTAAATTTTAGGTTCGGTAGAAAACAGGGGGAATGTAAGATACAGAAGATAAGTGTAAAAACAAGGCCACTTTTTTTTGCAAAAACGTCGAAATAAATTACTACTATGTAGTAGTAGAAACGACTTTACTTTTACTAAAAAATTTACTTTGAATTTATTACCTACGTCTACTTGAATTTTATTTTGTTGATTTATTTACTATATTATTGTTTTATTACAATGTTACAGGGCAGTTCCAGTCGAGGAGGAGTTCATATGGAATGGCATCACGTGGACCGTCGACGACGACGCTGCCAACCGCGATAGCGTTGGCCGTCGCGATGTCAGTGATGGCAAACGGTCTTTGTCCAACGCAATGCCACTGCGACGACGAGAGCTTGCACGCGTCCTGTGCTTACGCGAGCCTCGAGGTCGTTCCGATCCAATTGAACCCGGAGATCAGACACTTGGATCTGTCCAACAATCGTGTCGGCAATATTCACCTGTCGTTCGGTTTCTACGGTAACCTGGAAACGCTTGATCTCACGTCGAACGCTATCCACACGTTGGGCTCGGACAATTTCGTCTTCCAAAAGAATCTGGTCACATTGAACGTAAGCGGTAACGCCGTCAGAGCCTTGGCCAAGAATTCCTTGCAAGGTTTAGATTCTTTAAAGGAATTAAACTTAGCCAGCAACAATATCTCCGACATGGACGAGCAAGCGTTCAAAACCACCAGTGAACTAGAAATCTTGAATCTAAGCGACAACTCGATCACCAGTTTGCCAGAAGGATTATTAAAGAATCTGCACAAAATCCGCACGTTGATCTTGCACGGTAACTTTCTGTTAGAAATCCCCACCGACAATTTAGCTCTGGCTCCGAGCTTGGAGAACGTCGACCTATCCGACAATTTGATCCAGGAGCTTGACAGGGACTCGTTGCCGTCGTTGCCCTTATTAGTATCGTTAAACCTGGCGAACAACGTTATCAGGAATATCGCTGACGACGCGTTCGATCGACTACCTGACCTACTGCACCTAGATCTGTCCGGAAACAATCTGACATCCGTACCCACGTCCGCACTGGCTAGGCTGAACGTTTTATCGAACCTGATTCTTAGTCGTAATCCACTAGGTACTTTAGAAGCCGGTGGATTTCGCAATCTATTTGAGCTAAGAAGTCTGGAGCTGAACGATTGCACGATCATTAGCGTGCACGCGCGAGCGTTCGCTGACAACGTGAACCTGGAACGAATCTCGTTGGATGGTAATCGAGGTTTGAAAGAGCTGCCAGCAAGGGTTCTCTATAGCGCCAGATATCTGAAATGGGTCTCTCTACGTCGATGCAGCCTGTCGACCCTGCAGCCCACGCAATTCCCTGTGGACGGCCTGTCGTCTCTTCGCGTCGGTGGCAATCCCCTGGTCTGCAATTGCTCTGTGCACTGGCTGTGGAACGTTATCAGAGCGGAAGAGCGGCGGAACGAGTCGAGGCTCGAGTTAGATACCCACGATATCGTCTGTACCGACGAGGAATTCGCCGGGAAAGCCCTAATCGCTCTGTCGGAGGGTTCGTTGCGGTGTCGGCTCAATCCTCTCTATCTGTCGTTGTCAGTAGTCGGTTGTGTAGCCGCGACGGCGACTATTATGGCGCTGATAGCGCATGTGACGCGGTCCAAGAGGAAGAAACGTCTGGCGTACGCGGCGCCCAATCGACCGGAATTCCTTGTCTACGTGGGCAGGAACAACGACGAACTGGACAAGAATGCGGAATCGTACAGTAGACGGCTGTTGGCTCGGAACGAGGACACCCCGTACGATACTCCACGCGGGAAGCCGGGACAAAGAAGCCCGCAACCGCAGGATACGAACATCTACGAGACGCCTAGGTACACCAGACCGACGACTAATCGTCGCGATACTGGCACCGATCCGACGTTTACCAGGCAGGCGGAAGAGGGTGTATACGCGGTGGCTGACGTTACCGATCTTCGCGACGAACCACCGGAAGTGCTGTCGCTTTATCGCATGCAGAGCCCCGCGGCTCCCAGATCGAACGTTCACCGACTGGACTATGGTTATGACTACGAGTACGATTACGATTACGAACCGCCGCTTCCTCAAAAACCTCACGTGGTGTTCGTTTGAGAGAACGGCAGCGTCTTAACGCTGCCCGATCTGTGAGAACAGAGATGGTTCTCAACCCTCTGGAGATTACCGAGATCCGTAACACGAAGAAACCGAGCCGCTAGCTCTTCGTTCAGGGAGAAGATACTTTCCGAATCCCACGGAGAAGATTCATAGAGGAAATGGATTACCTAGTGACGCGTGCTAGTTTCGTCTTGTACTTCGGTCACGTCCGGGGATTACGGAAGAAATTCCAGTAGCGACAGTCTCGCGCGCTAGATCTATCGTTGTTGCGAGCTAGCAGAGAACAGAGGGAGGGAGGAGGGTACTTTGGACAAGACCTTAATAGGGCTGGATCTATTCTGACTGATTGGCCAAGATCAAACGTGATACGGTAATCCTTCCTTCACCGAAAGTATCGATTCTGTCGTCCGTAAGAGGTATGCATGGAGTCGTGGCATACTCTCTCTTTCTCTCTCTCTCTCTCTCTCTTTCTCTCTGTCTGATCCTTCTCTCTGTCCGATGAAATTTAACGCGTTGCTCGCGGATGGTAGATCGGTTGAAATCATTCGACTACGGATATACTATACCCACCATAGGATCTTCAGCATCATCAAGAGAATAGCATTCCATCGTCCATCGCGCAGAAACGGGGACAGATGGTGGACTAGACTCGTGGTGGACGAGCTGAAAATGAAATGTCTTCCGAGAGATAGTCGCGCCGCTGGAGAACAGCAGAATGCATTTTCGCTGGGGGAACGCAATCTGACTCGGAATGTAAATTGTACGGCGCATAAACGTGGCCACCGTTGTATTACACAGGGACTGGGAATAGGGAGGCTACGGGAACGTATTTATTTTCACGGATTGCGTCGGATTCCGTTGGTTCAGTGCAAATGCTGGGCGCCGTGTTCCGAGGCGGGCGTTCATTTCGCATTTAAACGTAGTGACAAATCAAATCAAAGCAGCGTCTCGTTAGTCCGTTTAAACCCTCCCTAGACTAGCATCCCAAGATTACTCTTCCTCTCTCACTCGCGTCTTCACCAAACGTGTATCTGTCTGTCCCTTTCTTAACCCTAATTTCGCTTTTCCCCTCTTTGTTCGTTCGTCATTCCTTCAACTGTCTGTCTATCTTCGTCCACGTTTCCCGTTCGAACAACTGTCCGCTGTCCTTTAGAGGAACATTGACAAGATTTTTGCGAGACGGTCGGCTACCTCAAGCACAAGCGATTTACATAAGCAAGAAACGAGTTGAAAGAATGAAGGATCGCTGGGCGTCGTTAAATCCGCGTTCCTTCATCCTTTCGTTCGCTGTTTCTTTATCTTTCTCTTATCTGTCTTTATATCTTTGTATAAGGCGTATACACACACTTACAGATACGTGTATTAACGAACACACACGCGAAGCATAACCACACATTAAAACATACACCGAAGGGAGCAAAAGACACAATGTTAGAATTCGTAAAAACTGGACGGTTCCTTTTTCCTTTCCGCTTGAACCCGCTGAAGTCGAGTGAAGAGGGCCGTTTTCAGATGAACATTGTAAATTGAAGCAATAATAGACGCGACCTTTACCGTTAGGAAACACATTACGATCGCACCGAGGTATATTTAGACACGAGAATTTCACGTTTATACAGACTTAAGCGTACTATATATATATATATATATATATATATATAGTGATGATATATATAAATGATATATATATATTTATTTATTAATTTATGATGTTAAGTTTGGAAAAGATGTTACGTTTTGAATACGAGAAAAAAAATATACTTGATGCATCAACAAGAACATGCGTACGTATCCATCACGAAGCATCGATCGAACTTTCGAATTCGTGTATCAATGTGTACGAGTATGCTTTCAATCGTAAGTAACTGGACCTATAATAATAATCGTAATAGATTTTATTTATTCGTCCTGCATCGTTTATTATCACAGGTTAATTACTATATTTAATTTAAACCTAAAAAATATAAAATATGTAAAACAGAAAAGAAATTGGCAGAAGATATCTAAGTTAAGAAGCAATCCATTTTGGAATGTAAATTCGTTTAAACTATTGAAATTATCCTAAACTTATTAAGTGTCCAGCGACTTATGGAGGGAAATATATTTTTTATTTACATAAATGTACATTGTGCACCCAGAAAATCGTAATTCGTGACACGTAATGTGTCGCAAGGATTATTACGCGGACTCCGTTAGTACGATGATCTGGATAACTCGGCCGTATGCGTATTGCCGTCGTTGTGCGCGTCCTCGAAACGCAACGCGTCTAGAAATTTAATGGAATATCGAATTCCTGCTGATTAAAGTCTCCAAGCGCGATGGCTCCTCGAAGGAGAAGGTTGAAAGTTAAATATTCAATTCGCCACGGTAAACCTTCGCCCGAGCCTTCGTTCGCTCGCTCGAAAACCTCGGATTGCTGTAAGATTTCGGGAATAACAATTCCATCGGAATAATAGCGCCTCGATTCGCGGAACGAGGTCAGAGCGAACGGTATTATTCTCTTAGAATGTCACGTCCGATTGGCTTAGGCGATTTTTTATTATGTTTATCTTCTATCTAAATATCAGGATTAAATGGATGGTAGATTAAATCGATTGTTTCGAGTTAATTAAGTTTTATTTAAGAATAACTTTATTTTAATAATACATACATAAATTCAATTACTTAAGAATTTAAGATGCCTTGTGAGAAAAATGAAAAGTCATTCGATTTTAACAAAATAGATAAAATTCGATTGTTGAAACTTAAAAGTTAATTCGTTTTATATTTAATTACACCTTCTTATCAAAACTATAGCTTTACAATAATTTAGTGAAATAATCCAAGTATTAGTATGCAAACGTAAATATATGAATTTATTATTTAAAATCGCGTGTGTGTATCATTTCGTGGAAGGCTATAGCGGTTAAGCCATATTTACGTTTATAGGATCGATACAGAAGTTATTTTGGTAATAACAATTTACCATAGGCTTATTATTTTGTGAAAAATATCTACGATCGTCATTCTCCTTTTTCGCGATACATTTATCCTTAAACCTCTCAGGGCGCAATGTAAACCAATATCTCACGCTTTCCTTAAAACCTGATTTCAAGGGGTCCGTAAGTAGTAAAAACGATTTTTATCAGACCCGTATAGAGTCCATCGATCGAGAGTTAAATTCTCGATGGAATAACCTCCGTATGAAATAAACTCGCATAAAACTTGAAAACCCTGACACACCAGGATACGAAACGGAATCCAAAAGCAAAAGAACTGCCAACGATAAATAATAACCGTATTCCATTGAAGTTCACTACAAAGCTTTGACTCTATACTATGTATTTATACCGTGTGTTCTAGGTTTCTCCCGTAAAATGGTATTAGTATATTCTGTGAGTAAAAGTAAGAAGAAATTTCAATGAAGTTCTAATAAATAAATTTTCAAAATCTATAAATTCTAATCAAACTTGCCGATAAATGATTTATAAGGCCATTTGTACAACGATTTTTTTCTTATTTTCACTCGCAGTTATCTTCCGTATTAAATAGAAGTTTTAATAAAATTCCAGTTGATAAATTTTAAGAATACAAAAATCCAAATTGAACGTTTATTACGAGAAGCTACGTTTATACAGAACTTTTTCTTATTTCTACTCACACAATGAATATCGGTTTGCAAAAAAAAGAAAAAAAAACACACATACTGGGACATCCCACAATGTCAAAGATGCACAAATGAACGAAACGCAATCCGGAAAAGGGGCTCAAATAGAATTTACGGAGCGAATCCAACCGGGGCGGCCGAATTTGAACAGTTCCCCCGACGCTCGACCGCTTAATTTACGCCGCGATCGAATCGTCCCGATAGCTAGCAGGCTACATAAAGAATCGGAAATGGCTAAGCACAGCCAAATGAAATATTCGTGCCACCTGTAAGAACGCGATCCTGACGCGCTGGTGAAAGCGGTCAGAATACATCCGACGATCCCTTTCGCGTATTACTTCCGCGCCCCTCGGTGATCGGCTGGCAGACAGCTGTGAAAAATTAATTTTCCCCGAAGCAGCCGATCCCTCGGCAGTCGACTCGAATCGAGGGTGAAAACAGTGAAAACAGAAAACAGCTACGGTCCCACTGACCCAGAAGCCGTGGTTCTCCCGTTCATGGACTATCGTCCGACCGTCCATCACTTTCAGAAAACTTTCAAAGTTTCGACAGCGAAGTTCGCAACCGATTGTCACGACCAGGCCGGAAACTTACTCGCAAGAATAGATCCGCCAGGTATAGAGACGATTTGATAACGCGGCGATTTTTCAATTCCCGTTTCATTTTCCGCCGATCAACGACAATAGAGTCAAACTTCCCGAGCTGTCCGGAGTTCTATTAATCTGCATGTAAAATTATAGACGTCTGACATTGCCAAGTTCATTGTGTATGACCGTGTAAAAGTACTTCAAGGGAATTTAAGTTGGAAGTTGAACATACAGATTGGGTGATTTAAATGTTTGCATTAAATTGTTGTTTTAACGAGGAAATTCGATCAATATCGTGCAGTTATAAACATAGTTAATTTACATTTAATCGAAATGTTATAAGAATAATGTAAGAAAAATGAGAATATTTAACAAAGATATCTAATATTGTAATATTCCCTAAATCAAACAATCCTGATACAAGTAATATTTCCACGTTCTTGATGACCTGAGAATAAATTTCATGCATACGCCTAAACCGATTACACCACGTGATACATAACTTAGTCCCATTTCGACCAGCCTGCTACACCCAGATTAATTCGATTCGGATTAAGCGAGCGTTCGAAGGCACGACTCTAAAGCAGGGCAAAGAAAATGAGCCCAGTAGAAGGGAAGTTTCGACCGGAGGAAACCTAGATTAAAGAGCAATCAGTGAAAAAAACGAAGAGAAGGGGAACTGAAAATGAAAAGAACGAACTGGGAGAAAAGAAAAAGCGAGTCACCGGACCACCCTCTGACAGGCCAAAATATTAGATTTGAGAGCATTTCATTGGACCCACTTTCCCGGTCGGTTAGCCAAGATTCCACGGTGGCATTTCGCCTGACTCGTTAGTCATGGTAGTTAGTCATGTTACACGGATTTCGCCCAAGGAACGAAGAAGAGAAAGATGAAAAAGAGGGAAGCTGTGCTCGAGCAGACGGAGAGCCGGTAGGTCGCGCGAGAAGAAACCAAAAAACGGCCTACCTCTGTTCCTTCTTCGTTCTTCACGGTGTTCCTTTCTCTGTTTTTTCCTCTCTCTCTCCCTCTCTTCTCCCTTACCTTTTTTCTTTTCCGGTTTCGTGTCACGGGGATCTCGATGCGTTCGAGGCGCGCCCCATCGACGGCTATTTTTGTATGTACATAGAGACAAGAGCTGCGCAACGTCGAATGCACATCACGTTCCTCAGACGCGTAAACGTCCGTCTTCAGTGTCCGTTGTTTTTTGCTGTTCATTACTCCCGGCTCCTTTTATCTTGTCTGTCTCTTGAACTTTGTCCATCTGTCTGTCTACGATAATATCTCCGCCGGTTTCATAACAACGATGCGAGAAAATACAGTTGTTAAACGATTTCGGGATTCTCTCGAACGCAGCTTCCGCTGCTTCGTAACGAACCAAAGCGCGACAGCATGCCGCATATCACGATGAAGATGATGATGACCGGGCGTCGTCGCTCGATCGCTCGAGTGCTGGTCCCTCGTTCACTCGAGTCTTCATCGATGCTAATGCGGCGGTGTCGCCTAGGTTTCTTGCTGTGTTTGAGAAAAGTCTGTCGAATATATCAGTGACGTGCAATATTTTATACTTCGTTCAGAATATTGCCTATATCGCGATATTAACTTAATTATACAAATACGTACTTAGACTTGAAACATTGCCAGCTAGACGAATTATAGAAATTTTGAAAAATGTTATCTTTGGGAAATTGGCGATTATAGATATTGAAAATGAAGATCACCGCATTCTTCTATAAATATTATTGAAGTATGTTTGTATATTTGAAATTCTTTTCACTCGTTAACGTATTCAGCTTTCGAAAAAATAAGTAGATCGCCGCTCTACAAATGACGATATCGCATGCGATTAAATTTCCAACATTCCCCAGAGAATAAGTGTGAATTTGAGATAACTGTATCGTAATCTGCTGTCAGTTTATGAAGTACGAGATACCTCGCGATTCCGAGCAAATTAATGCTGATTTATTATATTAATCCCCGAATAACAACGCAAAAGCAATTTATCCCGATTACAACGATTCTCTATTTACACTCGAGATTCCAACAGTATATTCGATACTTTCTCAAACACTAGGACACCTGTCTAGTTCAGCCGCGTATTCATGTATCTGACGTTTAATGGAGCTATAGTAACCTGTAGACTACTTAAGATTAGAGTTAAGACAATATCGACGCGGACGTTTCATTTTCCTCGAGCGTCTAAGACACAGTTCGTATATATAATTACTTCGTTACATGCAATTTGGGTATATTACGTACGTTTATGAAACCGGCTTACGACTGCGTCCACTGTTTGTGCCATTTTTACCTTTTCTTCGTCCCCTATCTGATCTGTTTCCTGGGCCTCCTTGCACAATTATTTACCAACTAATAATATTAATGAATTAACAAGTTACAAGTTGTAGGATATAGACGTTTGTTTTATAATTTTACTTGTTAATTGCTAAACTTACTTGCAGAATTTTATTTATCTCATTAGTAGACTGCGGATTTTTATGTATATATGGGAAAATTAAAAGTGCAAAGAGACACGGAATGCGCATAATATGCGAAAGTAAATGAAATATTCAAGGTGCAACACTCGTTATCATATTTAGTAATTCTTTAGTTGTGTTAATAAAAATATGAATTTGCATAAATATCCGCGGCCCACATTTCTTCTCGCTCATTACTAAACTCGTTCCTATTACAGGGCAATTTATTAATGCTGATAACTTATAATTTGCAACTTGTAAAATATCACGAATAATATTAATTTAATTGTGCACGAGGGCCGTGATCGTTTGTATCCTGATTGTGCTGCAAAAATCAAAAAGAAAACTAGTGTAACTTGTTTCGTCGTGAATGTATCGCCTGTACCTACGTGAATTTTTCCTGTAAATATTAGTATAATAGTTTCGTGTGTTCATAGAGTTCATAGCTGTTCTTTATGTACAGCCTCTAGCTTCGCGTTTTCTACTCGCTTCCGTTATTCTTGTTCCCTTTCGTCTGTTATTCTGTTCTCTCCTTTTCTTTTCTTTCTCGTCAAACATAGAGACGAAAATTGAAAATATCGACACGAAGTCGGTGATTTTTGCATTTCGCTGATTCGCAGAATTTTTCCGTAAAATCGCTGAGCATGGAATTGGTCATTTCCGCGAGAATATCGCGTTGAACTATTATTCTTCCTTGACGCGGTAGATCTCCGAATTTAATAGTCCTTTCGAAAACTTTCTGCCACGTTTTTCTTAGGTCGAGCGGTGTATAGCGAGAAATGGCAAATCTCGAACACAAACTAAATCGACCGACTGATTTTTTCCGACGTTTAATATAACTTACACATACTGCATCGCATACGTGCACATTCGTATTTTCTACAAACGACCGTGCGTAAGATTTTTTCAATTTTTGATTAACGACCAGTCAACTTTTATCACAAAGCTAACATTACTAGAACGAACCCTCGTCTTGTGTACCGTTTCAATACTCTCCGCGAAATTTCCATTAAATTTCGCGGTGGAGCTACGAATTTATACACTTAATAATTATATATAAATTAATTATAATATAAATTACAAAATATATACATACTACTACCATTATAGTAGTACGTATATACATGCATACTCACGGGTAAATATGTATGTACGATTTACTTACATACACGAAATATTTTAAGTAACCATATAGAAATTTCATACATTGCTAATAAAAATGTTTAAGATATCTAATAAAGTTATATTGTATATTCAGTAATATGTGTGCTATTTGTCCGGTATGTAGATGAAATGCCTGTTAACTCCCTTTTATTTTGCGTTGTTTTATTACGTATGTATACGTATGGAATATTACGTGTAGATATCTCAATCCTGTGTTTTATATATCTCTATGTGCTTATCTTGTAACGTTTAATTACGATATTTTTACGTTTTATCGAATGTTTACTTATTCTGATTTTATGTTGAACGTACTAAAATAAAAGCCAAGAATCAAAGATTTTTCAGAACTTATTTTCTCAAAGATCTAGAAGCTCGAATGTAAAGAACATCGAGTTGCACTCTGTTGAATAAACAAGGGTAGTCGCAAGGTTTTTATGCGCGGTACAAATAGATTTACTTTAGGGATAAAATCCTATTTAAAAATACCACGTCGTGTGGTCCATAAATTCTGCCACCCCTATCTTACTATTGGGTGTGCACAGGAAGTTCCCAAGTGTAAGTTCTTCTTTTTTCTCTCGATTTAAGTAGCATACCGGATGGTCTTTAGTCAGGCATTAATAAAAACATCTGAAATACATCAATAAAGGTAGATGTCTTTAAAATTTAAAAGAGCAGAATAACAAATACATAGAAAAAAGTAAATAGGTTTCCACGATAGTTTTATTTATGCGATATGTATCAAGAATGGACAATTGTTATTATACAATTTTGCCATATGGAATGAATTATTACTCGGTATTATTCTAATAATACTCTTTTTTTTCAAATACAGAGAAACACAGTTTTTAAATTTGATATTTGCTATATTATAGTTTCAAAATGCCAGAGTATGTGTTCATCAAAGTTTGTAATTATACTGTACATATTGACAGTTAGTTAGCCTATATTTTATTACATGAAACATTGTTTCTCATTGTATTTATCATCAAAAAATTACAGTTACATACTAGTTCTTTTATCAAATAAGGTATCAAACAAGAACAAAACATCACAGATAAAGTTCAAAATCCACTCTTGCAGCATCATAAAATTGATTATTTTGTCCCGTTCTTCGCACCCAAGCTCCACTTTTAAAATAACCTTCCCTTGCCCATGCATTCATTTGCTCACTTGTATGAGGACCATAAACTTCTGCATTTTCATCTTGTGACCATTTTAATTCCCATGTTACTTCTTTAGCTTCTTCTGCTTCAGAATTATCAATTCCTTTATTATTACCTAAAAGAAAATAAACATAATATATAATATCAGAAAATTATATAGGAAAACATTCTCAGAAAAAATAATTACTTTCATTCTCATCCAATTTTGCTTTCTCTTTTACGTCAAAATCATCAGCATACATATCCAATTCTGCTTCCTGTTTTGAAGGATGAGCATGTTTATCTCCTAGCTCGACCTTATGAAAATCATATTATAGTTAGGTTATTAAAAGTTTTTAATATCTATCATATTTTATCATATGCAATTACCTTCTTTTTGATTTGCTCGTAACTTTCTTGATATATATCCATATTTCCAGTACGAGTTAACAATTCATTTGCCAACTCTGTTAATTTTGTTATACTAATAGAATTTTGATCATCTTCTATCGGTTTCTTTTCCTGTTTTCTTTTCCATCTCTCTGCAGTAGTTAATCTTTTTTTTCCTTTTCCTTTAAATAATTGTAATGATGAACACATTCTTTCAAATGTAACTTAATCAACTAAAAATAGCTACCAAGCCTGCACAAAGCCTTAGAAACAGTTTCTCCAGGTTGTAAGTATTCCAATATTTGTTTATAAACCTGAGTTGGATTGAACATTATATCTGGATCTTCATCTTCACTATCGCTATGTGCCAGTCCAAGTGTTTTACTGCTTTGGCTTTCCTTCTTTACACTTGCTGTAGAACTCGCTTTGATCTATCAAGATTACGCCTTAGTAATGTTTTGCATTACTGAGTAAACAAGGCAGGTTTACAGATAATTTTATTTGTTTGCTGTATGGAAACATATTCTGATATTTCAATATGCAAAAGTCCAAGAGCAAGAAAAAAATTAGAAACATGAAAACAAATTTACATTTTATTTTAAACTACCAGGACTTCAATTCGTATTATACAATTATGCAAATTTAGTGGATTAGTTC
Source organism: Bombus vancouverensis nearcticus (assembly GCF_051014615.1). Taxonomy (NCBI): domain Eukaryota; kingdom Metazoa; phylum Arthropoda; class Insecta; order Hymenoptera; family Apidae; genus Bombus; species Bombus vancouverensis. The sequence goes on along the minus strand of NC_134913.1, from coordinate 6,973,391 downwards.
TGTCACATATTCTAAGATTAAAATCATTTGACCAACTAGTTTTACAAACCTGCATCCAATCAATGTTGTCTAACCAATTATCTCTAATTTCTTTTTCTTTGTTCCAAAGATAATGGCCTTGTTTGTCAAAATGTCCTTCTTCTAATTCCTCTTTCATATTAAATGCTGTAAACCCCACATTTGTTTCTGGAGCACTTGGTCCATCTTCGGCACCTAATAATTATATACAGATATTTAACATCATGTTAAACAAATTTTTCATATTTTTACGTACCTTCAATTTCATCATCACTCATTATATTATAATTATCCTCGTTAGCATCATCATCTTCTTCATCCGAATCTAACGAGTTTTTTACTGGTGTTTTTCTAACATTATTATCTTCTAATTCATCAAATTTACGTTTATACATTTTCATATATTGTGAGTATCAAATCGATAATAAAAGATATCTGTCTTTCACTTTATCGTAATAACTTATTATTGACTCTTCCAGCACGTACAGTGAAATATAATCTTTTATTGGACGTTTCTTCACTATTTTCAAGAAAAATATTATTTAATTCTATATAATAATAATTACACTGTATTTCTAGAATGTGTAACAAACAAATTTCAGGAAAACATATCTAAATACAAACGGTAACAGTACAATTTAAACAGTACTAATTATGTATAAAGTATTTAACTACGTTCAAGTTAGGTTAACTTTTGGGCAGAGTAGTAAGCTGGTAACCACGATCCACGGTCGTATACACAGATCTGGCAATTTCCGTGGTACGGGTAAAACTCTTGAGCACAATCAAATAAACAAGTTTGGACACATGCTAGGGAAAACCGTCCATTTTTTGAATTAAAAGATGTCAAGATGGAGGGTAAGAGAAGGTTTCGTTATGCGAGACAGACAGAAATGAGTAGAATACCTCTGTCTCTGTCTGACACATTCATAGCATGTCAAGCATGCGCAGAACAAAATCCTTCTTATTTTCGGCGTTTCGGACACAACATTTTTTACGACACAACTTTCGAACGAGTTTTTCTGTTTTCGGAACGAATATACAAGCAGAGGGGAAACGATAGTGTTCATGCCTATAAGGTCCAGTTGGCCCTCGAGAAGAAGTATTGCACCAAGCGGCTAAGTATTGTACTGATTGAACTCTAGTATAGACAAAAACCTATTTATTTCCACGCTAGTATGTAACGTATGTATAACAAAAGCCTATTTAATTCTATGGTCGTACGTAAAAATTCATATTTTTCTATCCGAAATATACAAGTATAAGAATAACAGAATCACATAGTAATCAAGATGAGTTGGCCTAAGAAAGAGAAATTAATTTTTTAATCTATCGCAATTTTTTAATCTATATCGCATCGCGTCGATGTTTTTGTTATAATAAAACCTAATTTCATTTTAATAGTAATCTCACTAGTTGATGGCCAGCGAATAATACATATTTCTGACGAATCTGTTTGCAGAACCAATTAACTGTAGAAAGATTTCACACGTAACGATTGATTTGTTATCCACGACTTTTACCCATGTTACTTATATTACTGAGTAAAATTTATTAATTCCATGAATTTTATATGAATTCAAATGTAACGGCACAAGGCAAAGAAGGAAGACGAGAAAGGACACTGTGTTAGTGTGCTATGGTGTATCATGTTCGTGTTTCTATACCCCTTAACATCTAAGGTTTTGTCCTAACAGTTAGGATCTAGCTCGCTCTATCGCATTAAGACAAGTTCGACCAACCGACCAGCAGTCAAAAGAGAAAGTTTAATAAGCCCATTCAATGCTTCATTTTAATCAGGAAAATTTTACCAATATGTTAATGAAATTTTTATTAGCAAAAAATTAAAAATAAAAATTTTTCGTCGTTGTATTAGCATTGCCTCACTGATGCGAAAGCGATCTTACTGTGCGACCTTCTTGAGTGTCTAGGATTTAGTCAATGTTTAGAGCACGCCATGAAGCTATCGACGATCCTAGCCCTGGAACGCAGGACGTGCGATGGCTGTCGAATAATATTTGCGACTGGTTTTCAAAATGTTTTTGTCTGTAGCATTTACATATTAATTAATTAGGTATATTAAATTTTGTGTCATTTAGTAGTACTTTCATATGACTGTGGACTCATGTAAGAAAATACCAAAAGCGAATTCAAGGGAGTCACGTTTACAGCACGCTTTATAAATTCGGAAATGTCGAACTCGCGTGGTTTTATTTTGACGTTCGTCCACGTCGACGATTGTACGAAGGATACTCGAATATACCAGGCATCGCAGTTGCAAAATGTCGGGACCCTCTGGTTTACATTATCGTACGGGGAGGGCTTAATTTATGACACCCTCAAATGTTAATGCTTCTCTTTTCCCGAGAATGGCGAAGGCCAGGTGCCCGTCCCAGGCGTTCGAATTTCACATTTTCTTACAGTCGTATATTTTAATAAATATAAGAATAGACAAATCACCTTGTGGGCCTTCGTGGGCAAACGTAACTGCCGTACCGACTTAGAAACTCGACATTGATTTAAGCATCCTTTACTCATAAACGATGACCATTTGATAAAGTATTTACTAAAAAAGAATTAGTAGAGCCTAATAGCACACATGGCAAATGTGTGTCCAGTGGAGATGATAGACAATTACTTAGGTACTTCAGTAATATGTATGTATATGTGTGTATTGAATTAGAGATATATACATATAAGGAAATAGATGAGTGAGCAAAGCTGCGGCGACGACATCTCGTAGGCGTATCAGTAATGAAAATAAAAGGTAAAAATCGTGGATCACAAATTAGTTATAACATTAAATCTTGTCTGCATAAAATCATACAAAATAAATAAATCACGTCAGAAATATTATTCGCAACCTATCAACTACTGAAATTACTATAAATATTGAATTAAATATTAAATTAATAAACTACATTGAAATAATATTTGAATTTTTTATAACAAAAATATCTCTACGAGGAAAGTAACTTTAATGTTAAATCTAAAAACTATTATGTATGGAAAATATATTAAAATTACTGCACCATTCCATTGATCCATTACCGTTTCAGGGGAAAGATTTTCTTTTCTTCTCCAAAAAAATATAATAAGCTAAGTTAAGTTTAATTATTGTGCAATTTTGTTATTCTCGTACTTGTCTATCTTGTATAGAATAGCATGAACTTTTCTGTAGAACCACACAGTGAAATAAGCTCTTGTAGTGTGGAACCACAGCGAGTATACCTCGTTTGTGGTGGAACTAAACAGGTTCTTGTATATGCTAGCGTGAAACCAAACAGTGCAAATCACTAACTTTATCGGTTCTTGTATATACTAACGTGGAACGCCTTCAGCACTTGGTCGCTTGGTGCAGCACTTGTATTGTGAAATAACTAAAATAATGGGCGCGAGCTATGGTCGTATACACAAGTCTGGACTCCAGTGGAGGAGGTAAGGCTCTAAATATCGGAAGCTACGCTGTACATATCGGCCATCATGGAACACTGCAATTGTGAAGTTACGATTTTGTATTCAACATCATCGTTATATAAACTAAAGAATATAAACTAAACCATCGAGCTTACTCAATGACTAAACTAAATTATTCTTCATAATTTTTCACAATTTATTTAAAATAAGTATGTATACAGGGTTTCATTTGGTACAGAAAACTGCTGTTTAAGTAAATATTAATTGTAAATCATTATTAAATATGTATTATTATCTTTAATAAAAAAAGGTAACAAAATTGCGACCCCTAAATCAAGTATATACACATATATTTAATGTAATGTAATATTGTTTCGTATAGTAATTCGGCTGGTGAGGCTCCAACATCTTCTTTGAATTTCTTCGTTCGTCTTTGTACGCGATTTGTATTCTAAGTAAAACGACTGGTAATCCCCACCCAATTTTCATTATTATGACATCCTAATGCGGTTTTCAATGAGCGACGCTACCGTTCGACCAATCCGTTTGACGCTAGGTGGTAGACAATGGTTGGTACCCGTTGACATCCGACGATGGAGGACCTTATCCTTGAAAACCCTATCAGTGATAGTTTCCGATAGTCCGATCCTTTATTTCTTGTGGGATAATAAAGGTAGTTGACTGTAGATAACACTGATATTAACAGGTTATTATATATTTGAATGCTCCAACAACTTCAGTGTGATACAAGAATGAGTATGTGATATGACAACTACGAACGAGTACGACCTGAGACTCCTTTCGTGATGACGATAATGATGTATGTGTTCAACTTGTAGTTTCTTGCTGAACTTCTGACTCTTGATGTTCCTTGCACCAGCCTTTAACTGGTTCTTGACTTAGACTGACTGAGATTTGACTGAATATAGACTAGAGCGCAAGGAGAAGTAGAGTTGACCCTCCTGATGATATAGACTCGATCTAGACTGGATGTAAACTGGATGTGAAACTGGATGTGAAACTGGATGTGAAACTGGATGTGAAATTGGCTGTAAAACTAAGAACTAAAAATAAGAGCGACAAGTCAGTTTTACACCATGTTATTACGGAAGAAAACTCGGTGTGGGTGTGCCCTTTGCACGAAGAACGCGGATTCGTTGTTCACACTTTTCGTTAGGAAAAGTGAGGGTAACGATCCGCGATATCAATTGGTTATGACCCACTTTAATGCCTGAAGGTATGAGGAGGAAGCCTCCTACCAACGTGGCTCATGGGTGGCCTTGTTCATGGGAAAAATCAGCCTTTTTGTTAGACAAATATTCGGTTTTTCCCAATAGATGACTACCCGTTTTCTCCGTGTTTGTAAGAGCGTGCAATAGACCTAAGGACTGTTTTAAATACCAGCTATAAACTGAAAATACTTGCATAATTAAAGGTTCCTGCAAGCTAATAAGATTCGGTTTGTGTTGGGGCCTTAGGTTTATTGAGGGTCTGTCTAAGGAGGTTTGAGCCTTGACGGTCATACAATCAAGGACGTCGCACGGACCATTTCACGCGACGTAACATGCGGATATCAATGATTTTAAGACCCCAGCGATTTCGTCCGTTTGTTATGTTAGTCGTGACAAATCTTGGACATCACTGATTGCAAGAATCCCTCGATCGTTATTTGGAGGTTTTTGAAGGATAAAAGTCCTAAAAACGCTCTCATTACATAACCCATCCGCTAGATTTCTTAAGCGTTATAGAAAATGGTTTTTCGTCTACAAGTTCATTATTGCGAAGAAGATCCCTCAATTTGAATTCGCTAAACTCATCAAACGAAGAAATAATACGCGCTTTCAGAGTCTCATATTTATCTCTAGTCAATGAGTTTCTAAAGATTTTCGTGACAAAGGACAAAAGGTGTGTTATCTTTTTGATTGCGAAGGCCGCCTCAATTTCTGTAAATCACAAAATTAAGGTTCTCTCTTCAAAAGAGAGATTGTTTAACCATCGACAATGCGTCAACTGCGTTTCATACATTGCGTTTGTTAAAACTCTTTGAGGAAATGTTTTACTTATTGTCGGAGAATGGTGTAATGGCATTTCGAAGAGATCATGTCGAGGTCACCAATTTGTGGTGGTCTTGACAGTTAATTCTAATGATTCAATAACTCTTATAATGTAGTAAACTCTTTATTTTATAACTTAACTTATTTATTTAACACTTTAACGCTGAACTGAACTTACAATAAATTCCGATCAAATATTATTATGTTTGACACGTCTCGATACTTCAGATTCTCGTCGCTAACTGACTACTTACGAAAAGAATTACGTTAATAATAAAATAGAATAGTTAAAATACATGTACGATGTGATAAAATAACATATAGTAAAGTATAAATATAACAAGGTATTAATAATTTTGATAATTAAATTTTCTTTTTCGGTTGATAAAGTAGCGAGTTTCTTTAATTTGTTGGTACAGTTGGCAAAGTTGGTACAGCGTACCTTAATCCAAAGTTAGCGTAAAGTGGCTCTGAAGTCCGCTGCAATCATAATTTCTTAATTGAAGCGCTTTCCTGCAGACAAATTGATCAACATCATTTGATCACTAACCTACCACGAGTTTCCAATCCTATATACAGACCTATATATGACCGAGATCAGGAGTCCAGACCCCAAATGTGGAACACGAAAAGGCATTGAATGTCACGGCTATTATGTACCTCGTTCGTCATACTATACATTATTAATCCCAGTGATAATTTATTTTATTTAAAATATCTGTATGTTCTATATATTATTAAATAACTCCAAAAAGGAGTGAAGAATAACTAAATTAGTAACCTGATTTTATCAATTTGATACCTGAACTTGCAATTTTGAAAATTTCAATTTTCTCTGATTTTTTGTGCTATGAGAATTAAATGAAACTGATTTAACATAAATAAACGATATTCTTATAAAACGAAAAATAATTACGTATCTGATAGAAACTCTTGTAATTTTAGATTGCGATCACTTATATAAACATGCATTTTCACAAACACAATTACGCAAATAAAACCTAAATAGAAAGTGATTTTATCTTCTAAATATTATAATAAATAGTTTGCTTTGTATAGTTTTATTAATACATCATTTTTTAATATATCAAATTTACATGAAGTCCATTACCTAAATAAATTTTTAACTTTACTACTGCCAAAAATAAAAAAAGTGTATACTAAGGAAACCAATCCTTTTTGCCAAACAACCTCCTTGAAATATGTAAACGTAAAGTCTGATATACGACAAATTATTATATATAAAAACTATACAAACAAACTACATACTACAAACTACATAAACATATTTTTTAAATTTAATAATACACAATCCATTATCAATTAATACAATTTGAACACAATATTATTATTACCATCTAAAAACATACAAGCAAGTTTCACAAAAATACATCAAATATAAACAAATTTTAAAAGAATTTGGAAATATTATTAAATATGCTTAAAAATGCACATATTACAAGATAATCGGTATTTAAAAAATCAATGGTCAAAAACATGATTTCTTTGTCTTCACGATTTTTAGCTTAACTGTTTGAGTTCCAGGGGTCATTGAAAAAACAGTAGAAAAATCCCGAACAGCGTGATAGTGCTTTTCTTAATCGATTGCGAAGAGAAACAAGCGGCGTAACAGAGCTCGTCATATTTGCTACTTTATGAAATACATCTATATTATTATATATGCGTACTATTAGTTTATAAATATTTCAAGTTTTGTTCAATAAAAATTATTGAGAAGACATCAATGAAATACAAAATACCGTCAAACATCCGTAGCGTTCAAATGTATTGGGACTTTTCAACAAAAAATTCAAACAGCGTGATCGCGCTGCTTGGGACTCAAACGGTTAAAACGCGATTGTATTAATATAATAATGTTTATAATATAGCGAGATCGTAAAATCGATGAAACATCAATTCTTATATGCATGTCAGTGTCTGAATGAACTAATTCATACAGTTTTTAATCTAAATCATAAAAAATTCTTATGGCTGCTAAAAAAATATAAAACATGTATATATCTCATATAATCATAACAATATTTTGAATTAAAGATAATCTACTTCACTATGATACTTCAAAAAATTTTTAATTTTTGTAAAATGTCTGATATTTAATGCAGCAATTTTCCATTCATCATAAATCCTCCATTAATACATTGGCCTAAATCCTATATAAAATACAAATAATTAACACAGTAACTCTTCATGTACTTCATTATGAATTAAAAAAATACATACTAGGATTTGGAAATGGACAAAATCTATATATATCTGGCTGAATAAATCGTGGTGGATATGGTCTTAATGGACTCATCATATGCCTAGTTCCTTTTAAAGGAACTTGCCTTGGAATTGGAACCAATGGTCCAACCATTATTGGTCTCGGAGGGAAACCCTAATGACCAATGAAATTTAATGTCAGAAGAATTATATTCCACGTATAAATTGAATACTTACTCCATAATAAACAGGAACAGGAATGGGTTCAATATAATGTGATGGAGGTAGCCTACGTTCTCTAGACTTATCTCTTTCTCTTCTTTCTCGGAATCGCTCTCTCGATTTTTCTCGATAAGGTCTTTCGTGTTTAGATGACTTGTTGCTTCAATAATATTTATAACATTTAGTTTTCAAGAAACATCATTTTACATTATTTCATATTTTATTATGTACCTGTTATGAGAATCTTTGACCCATGCTCTTTGTTCTCCTCCCTTTGAATGTGAATTATCTCTATTACTTTTTCTTTCTCGCAGGTGTTTTTCCTCTGCAGTGTGCAATTGACTATGTGGCCTGGCTTTTTCTTTATACTTTCCACTTCCACCTCTACTATGATCTCTGTCTCTAAATAAATTATACAACACTACAATAAAACTGAAAAATAAACATATTAACCAAATATACAAAATTATAACGAATAATTGGTACCTATCATTTCTGTAACTATCCCTGTTATTATGTTTTGAATCTTTATACCTAAAAAAGAATACTTAAGTAACAAAAGTTTAGTTTTAAACTTTACATTAAATTAACTTTAAACTAAACATTATCGTATTAAAACATAAAATATAAATACTATTATTATTAATATATTAACATAATACATTAACGGATTGATATTATATAATTTTTACGTTTTAATACGGCAATACTCTGTAACTTATATCTATATTTCACTAAATATTGAATTTATTTATATATAAATTATATAAAAATGGTATAAATTACCAAAAAGAAAAAATAGTTAATAGTAGCATGATGAATAATCATACATTATAGCAAGTTAGAAAATATAAGTGCTGAAATTTATTATAAAATGTAAGTAAAAGCAAGTAGAATAATTCTCAAAATAATATTGGACTTAAATGAAAAAATAAACAGATGTGCACAATATTATAAAAAATAACAATTTTATATTCTATTTGTTATACATTTAATTGATTGCTTTGCATAATCCTTAATAATGAATTAGGGATTAAATGGCCAAGACAAATGGTAATTGGTACATATAGACATTAAATTTACTTTTAGAACTTCAATTACTTACCTTCTCATGATTGTTATTAATCATTACATCCATAATACTTTACCTGAACAAAAAACATATAAAAGTCGGATATGATATGTTAATGTTAGCATAGACAAAAAATATTACTAATAGATTCCATTTATATTAACATGTTAATCAAAAAACCTATATTATAAAATAACATATACTAGAAACGAGTTGTGAAAATTTTATGAACTAAATTGTTTTTACTAACTAAATGGTTTTTGGATTTCATGAAGAGATAATTACTTTGTATTTATTGGCATGAAGATGACTGATTATTTATAAGATATTTTAACTGAAGTTTGTGAGAAGAATACCTATGAAATGAACGTATGAATTTGAATAGCAATATTGTCATGTAACTTGTTCTAATTCATTCTTTATTCATATGATAGAAAGTATTCTATTATATTATTACATTTTTCTTGAGGAAGAAGAAAAAGACGAAACATATACTCTGTCTAACGAGACGAGGCAGCAAACAAAACTTGAATACGTTTACTACCTCGTCTCGTTAAATAGATTATATATAGTCAAATCAAAAAAGAAAACATAAGCATTGGTAATGACATTACCAAGCATATGCATACAGATATATTGCGAATCAAATTCCTTTTAATCTTTTTATACCAAAACTTCATTAAAGTAACAATTACATCATATCCCTCCACTTAGTGGAGATGAAAGAGAAGTCGGGCTTTTAGCAGCTTAGAGTTACCTTTTTCACCCAGTTTCCACTTCTGATACATCCAAAAAAAAAAGAAACAAGTATAAGCTAGAACAAAACAGACTATAGTAACACAAAGCATATACCTAAAATAAACGTCACATAGCACAATTAAATATAAGGTACGAATTTAGTAATACATGTTCATTATGATCATAAATGTTCTAATAATACTTATAAATGTTACATACATTATTCCTGTATTCCTATATGTTATATATATATGATAATGATTTATTACGTACTTACTAATCTAAATTTGTGAAGTATAGTATTTCAACAAAATATATAATATTAAATGAAAATATTACCATTAATAATAAAATATTATTATTATATAAAAATTTTATATAAGTAAATAATTATATCCATTATTTTTATAAATATATATATATATATATATTCCATTTTGTGCAAGAAGTCATGACAATAAACAAATTAATATTACTCGAATCATAATAAAAATTAAGTTAGTATATTGCAGTATGTGTGTATACTGGGTATATATGTGTGAAGTATGTAAATGTTCATATATATGTAAGATATATGTAATAAGTATCAATAACCTTTTTTTTGTAATAGGCTATGAGCTTAAAATGCAAATAACGGTACTAAGTAACCATGTAGTGATTACTAAAGTGTTTGTGAAAGATGTAAAAAAAGTAAGTGTAAAGAGGATCGTAGCGTGATTTTACACCTTCGAATCAAAGGAGATTTATAAAAAAAAAAGTTGATAAAGCCAGTTTAAGAATTACTAAAGTTTTAATATTCTTTTCCTGGCAGGAGTCAAGCTTTTTACAAGACATAGTTCATTTGACGCTTTTCTTTCTTGTAAAAGTAGAATTCGTTGCAATAAAAAATGTGACCGTGAATTCGAGGTCAAGGTCGTTATACATGAACTATGTTTACAAATTTTCACCGATGCGAAGGTATAGAATCGCGCAACGATCTTCTTTAAACTTACTTTCTTTACCCCCTGTACAAATCTCCATTTTCCTATGATGCATCTTTTTTATTATAGTCTATATTTCATTGTCATGGTATTAGATTTTTGTCATATAAAAGGACTGTCAAATGATATAAAACATAATATACTTTTATTTAATTAATTAATCCATAAATTTCATAATAAGCACAATGATGTACACGATGTACAGAGTGTGTACAAAAGATACCTTCTGTAAGCACTATGTAGCAATACTTTTATCATATCCATGGTAAAATTACTATATCCATTTCGTTTAATAACCAATACATAAATACATGCATTTATATATCAAACCTGGTATGATGGGACGATCTATATGGAGGACTTCGACTTCTTGAAGAAATAGTATATTTTTTATTTGCTTCCGGCTTGTTTTCTAAAAATTAAACGTCATTTTTTACAATGAAATACAATTTTGATACACATAAAAAATATCTTATCAATTTAAACAAAATAACGACAACAGGTTTAAATTTTTAATAATGAACAAACCCAAATTTTCATTATTTATAGCAACAACTGTACGATGTTCCACAATTTCTTCTGTTTTAGCTGTTTCACTTTTTATTTCTTCTCTCTCAAATATAGATTTGGATCCCTCTCCTATGGTTAAATAAATTTATTTATAAATAGAAAATGTGAAGTACATGTATATGAAGAAAGCAATGAAGCAGTATTAGCAGCTGTGACAGACCTTAGAAATCTTAAGGTTGATATGTAAATAAACTGACCGCTTCTAAAAAATTGTAAGCCAGGACATTTTATAACAGATGTATGAAGTGAATGAAACGGTAAAAATGGTATAAAAGAAATAGAAATATAATTATCTTTCACTTTAAATTGCTGATTCTATAATAGTATTGTATATATCAATAATGTAAAAAAGATATATATTTACTATTAAAAATATAAATCACATTAAATGATTGCTAATTTATGGTTGCTACATATATAAATTCTTTAGATTAATTGCACAAATGAACATATACGGCATACAATTTTTTTTGGCGCCATAAATCATAAAACAATTTTATATACGTGAATCCATAATTATAAGAGAAATTAGTTATGAAAATACAATCTTTACTTTATGTTATTCTGTATATATATACTTTACTTATTTATATATATACTTTGTTATATATACGATATATATTTTTAACTAGTAATAATTACTCAGAACCAACGATTTCTTTCAGACTTTATGAATTTCAAGAAACTCAAACTTCTATTAAAATTTTAGCTAAAAAATAATAACAGTTTTCTTACAAGAAAATTTTGGTAAATTGAAGAATTGTCGAGATGTTTTATATGCTATATGTCTTCTATGATGATTAGAAAATCTTCCATTTTGTTGATATATGTATAACTGCATAGTTTATTATTTTCTTCAAATATATTTCATTGTAACTAACTATTATATTGTAACACATTACATTTTGCAATCAAAAAAGTATCTTTAAGTAAAAATGTAATATTAATTACTTTTTCAATTTTCTATTGTTTACAGAATAATATTTTGTAACATTCTTGTTATATTATTTAAAACTTTATATACAAGAAAGTAGAAACCTGGAGATATTTGTAGTAATGAGTTACGTATAATACTGAAAGTTTATAAAATTTGCAAATCAAGTTCTATTTCAATGCCACCAGGCTAAAATAAAGCTACCTATTTATACAGAAGCCAATTAATTCAAATAAATTAAGTGAAAAATGCTCCTGTTTCATTATAGAATTCTTAGATGTGGTAATTTTAATCTCTTAACCCGCAACGTCGCGTTGGAGACGTGGTACGTCGATCGAGCCAAACATAGACAACACGTATGAGAGATGTAGTACGTGGCTGTTATTGACTTATTATTTCAAGATACTAAGTCTTTTTTGTTCAATGATCAATTGATAGTAATTATTTATCAAATATCTTGCAAAATAAAATTAGTTGTACCTTACACATGCATTTATACATCAAAAGACATGTGCGATTTGCACAACTTCGAACGCCCAGCCAAACCGTCAAATGGCTTGACGTGTAACCGAGCATGTTGTTGCTTATGGCATGTACTATTGTAACTTCAATCGTAAGGCAAGGGATTAATTAGTTACTTTTGAATATAATTTTCATTCTTCAGTTGTAGAATCACGAGCCTTGGGAATGAAATTTCAATGAAAAGATTCCATAACTTTATCCTTCCTCCATTGTTAAATTAAATATATATTTAATATATCACCATAAAACATGAAATTTTCTAATTAAACTTTTGCGTTTCTAGACATGCAGACATTCCAAAAGTAAAGCATATGGAGAATCCACAAAATGGAGTAAGAATTTGAAGTACAGTTCGCAATAGATCATTTTTTTATATGTAACATTAGTTCTATTATACCATTATTCCAAAACATAATTTTTTTGTACAAACTCGATGACAAAAAAGAAAATGTAAAGCAGCAAACAAGAATAAAATTACTCTTAGGACACTGAAAATATAAAAACATTGTGCTTACATATTGCACATTAAATGTTCAATATCCAGTTATCCAAATCCAACGTTGTATTCCAAATTTTCTTCATCCTTGGTGAATCAAATACATATCATTAAATTTAAAGTTACACATAACTTGCATTGAATATTATAGAACACAATACGATCACAAATCCATCATTTTCATGTCCATAAAAATTTCTATATAATGTCATCATTCTTCAGATGTTGCAATAAGTAAAGTGAAGATTTTGCTATCCATAATTAAATTTCAAACATATAGGAAAAAGAAAAAAAGAAAAAAAAAAATAGAACATATGATTATCAACCTTACAATACAAAGCATACAATATGCTGGAATATGAATTTATAAATTACGGTTGTTGGAAAATTCCGAAAGGAATTATCTTCCGAGTTGAATTTATATACTCCTTTAGTATTTCTTCATTGGATGACTGAAAGTTGTTAGGTAATTATAGAAAAAAACAATATTTATTTACCCTCTCTTCTTTTGACCAAAACATCTTCAAAATTGATAATATCTCGTTGTAGATCATCGGTTGCTTCGTCTGATACATTTCTGTGAATATCTTCTCTGAATGAATTTCTGTGAATATATACTTTGATTCTTCGTAGTTCTGCAGCAGTAACTTGTATGCCTTCTGGTCCTTTAAATAAAGGTGTTGTACCATCTGATGGCTCTAATCTATAATGCAAATGAACGTTTCGTCTTCCATAATTTAATATACTTGAATTTATCAAGCTATAATCTTCTTCATAAATTAAGAACCAAATTATACCTTTCAGTATCATATAATTATGTACCTAGCTGCTACACAATTTGTGAAGTAATTTAAATCTAATTTAAATACTTAAAATAATTAAGTAATATATATATATATTATATATAATATTATATTATATATATATTATATATATATAATATATATTATATATATATTATATATATATATTATAATATATATATAATATATATATAATATATATATTATATATAATATATATATATATATATATATATGTCATAATATATCCTCTAAACATTTGCCTTGAAATTAATTTTTATTTATATATAAAACAATTTCATTTAACTGTTTAAAATAAAATGCTTTGTATTATCCATACTTACTTTTTAGATAATATAGATCTATTAGATGTACTTAATGTAGCAACAGTTCTGTGCTGACTTTCCGGGGATTTACTTTCACTCGTATTGCTACTGTGATGTGAAAATCTTTCTTTGGGCAGTGGTAAACCTTTCTCGAGAGCACGACGTATTTCATATTCTAAGATCTTCTTCTCCTTCAACCTTTCATGTTCTCGTAGCATTTGTTGTTCTACAATCCATTGGCGCCTACGCCGTAATCTTTCTTCTTCTGTTCTTCGTAAACCAGTCTCATAATTTTCACTGTGTGATGATCTCAATTTTTCATCACGATAAGAATGATTCGACACGTTTCGTTTCATTTCCCAAAGAAGAAAAGTTTCATATGCAATTAGACTAGTCTGCAGTCTTTTTTAAGGTAAGGTAACTTAAGATTCAAATATGTACGTTAGATCCAAACAATATACAAATATCTAGTTATTATATAGAAAAATTTCCAAAATAGAAGATAAGTACAGCAAATAAAATTATAAAAATTATGTGAATAGTAAAGTTATCGTGTTAAACGCGAAGAAATAAATTTCACATACACTAATATAATATCTCACAAACCGCAAAAATTTGACGAATAAATGCTATATACAGAATATAGAAGAAATGAGAGGGTTCACATGTATGATTTGGGTTATTCTCGAACTTGTGCTGCACCACGCGGACCATGGTAGAAAGTGACCCACACTAGTATATATAATATCCTATAAAGTTAGGGATCTGCCCTGTTTAGTTGCGCCAGAGAAGAAATTCCTTCTTTCCTTAGTTGCACACTAGCATAGACGAGAACCTATTTAATTGTATGGTTTTGCGGAAAAGTTCATATCTACTTTTCGATCCGAGATAAACAAGTATGAAAATAGCAAAATGACGCAATAATTAAACTAATTGTAAGTTGTCTAAGAAAGAGAAATTAATTGTTTACTATATTTTTTGGAGAAGAGAGAATATTCCCATTCAAACGATAATGGATCAGTGGAATGATGCAATAATTTTAATGTATTTTCCATATATCATTTAGATGTAACATTAACCCTTGGCAATTAGCATGTTTATTGTACAGGCATGAATATTTTTTCATCGTCACGTGGAACCACATATTTTTTTCCTTGGTAGGTAAGTGGCGTTTCTTAAAACGAATCCAATAACCTGCACATCAAGTTATTTTACTGCTGCAAAATGTTAAAAATTCATCAGTTCCTAAGGAATCAAATGGCCCAAAGTCGCTAGCTACTGGCTATTAGGTTGCTGCAAACGAAATTGGTTGCCGTAACCAAATATTGAATTTCTTATCTTCCATGATGCTTATCTAATTACCAAACATTACTGAATCGTGAAAACTCACTTTAATCAACGTACTTTAGTCGAAGAATTGGAGTAGTAAACATATGTATCACAGTTTCATTTTGTTCTTTGGTATTTAAATTTTTAAACTAAACTTTGTTTTCGAATACCTATTTTTTTTAATTTGTTTTGCATCTTCTGGTAATACTCGATGAACGGAAACTATGATATACTACATGTCACACCATATGTATAATATTACATCTGAAAAATTTATTATTTCGCGGACATACTTTGACTTTATTAATTTTATTACTCATTTTTGGTTCAGTATGATTGATGAATACAGGTTTCAAAGAAGGAGAAAGTCCAACCTCTATACACATACATTACATTAGGTAGCAAGAGGTCCTGAAGTGAGGGCGTCCGAGAGTTCGATTAATGGTTCGCAGGCAATAAAATAATAAAAAGCATAGAGTTTAAGGAAAAGATTATGTTAATTCCAAAAAATTCCGCGTCGCTGAATTATTCTTGATTATAAATAGTTGTCGTTCCCTTAAATTATTTCTAAAGACTCGGTGGTTCTACAATCGTATTGTTACCTTACAACACATGTGTTCCATCTACAGCATATTCTCAACTCATCGACGCTCATCCAAGATCGGATACCCAGCACCCTCTCACACTCTTAGTGGAAGAACGTCTCCTATTGTCTGCAGGCAGTCTACATACACCTTTAATCAACAATCTGCGGATAATGTATGCAGACAATGTCAATCAGTTCGTATGAGCAAAATTGAATTCTGTCTTATAGGAATGAAAAAGGACGAATAATATTGCTTGGGCCACATATATAACCCTTATCCAACCCTTATCCATGTTATTATGTTATGTTATTATAACATACATTACCATATTATTTGTCAAATCGGTTTATATATTGATAATAAAGCGGTATACTGTGACAGCAAATTAACAAATACGAAACACACGAATTGTACGAACATCTTGTACGTACCAACTTTTAAAATCTATTCTTTACGAAGATCATTTTCTTTCGAAGAGTGATACAAATAATGTCTTTGACGTTAACCGTTGTTGCATTAGACATAGGCACATATATTCACTGATTTAACCTTCCTTTGCGAATGCATGACATAAAAACTTGAAATAAACTACAAAAAACAACGCACATGTCCGTGAAAACGTATATACAAAAATAAAAATCAAATTAATAAGCAAATAATGTAAAGTAGTTAATTAAATAAAAATGAATAAAAATTGGAATTGGCTAAAGATATTTTTACGGGGAAATTTTCAACTAAGAAGGATGATTTTGGTCGAGATGTGTTTATTTGTGTTAGATACATATTTGATTGTTGTGTGGACACAACAGACTGATAAATTTCCGTAAAATTTGTTTTTACAAGGCTCGTGAAAAATTCGACTTTTACTGAAGATTTATTTTCGGTACCGTGAAGAAACTTTTTTCAGACGCCACCAATGACGGAACATCCCTATAAAATATAAAAGGTTTCATTTCGATAAATCTGTCCATTGCAGAATAATCGTTTGATATATATAAGAAGAATAAACATTGAATTGATAACCTGCTCCTTTTCGGAGTTGGTTAAAAACGTCATCTAGCGATTATATGTATTTACGAACTGTTCATGAATTGTTTACTAGCGAAGGTGAAGATAGACACATTTTATACGGCTGTCTGCTGTTCAACGTGCAGTGTAGGGACCCCTCATGCGCCTGTTTCCCGAGGCGTTCGCCGCATAGCATGTTCCTTTGTCGTCAAAGAAACACAGTAGACAGACGACGTTATTTAGAGGAATCGACAATCGGAGTGTATGGTATACTCTACAACCACCAATATTTCTGTATCATAGTAACAACAGTGATGATGGTGGGGACGATGCTTATCTTCCGGGAGACAATGTTATAAAATAAGTCTTAGTATTAAAATAAAAAAAATATACAATTTTTAACTTTTTTAATATAACTTTATAGCCATTTTTTGTGCGAAAATACTGCCACTTTCAATTTTTTCCCAATGTTAGCTATTTTGAAGGCTAATTGGATAGGTCAATCGCTGTCTTAGGATAACCAATAGGCGAGAGCGTTTACCTTCTGTTTCCACTAATGCTGTCTCTACCAATGAACTTGCAAACATTCTGATCGTAAACCCCACTCTTATCCCTAAGTTTATAACGAATCTCCGAAAAAACAAATTTTAGGGAGATTTATCAGTTATCGTCTATCGCAGCCAACTCAATCTAACATATGGCATATACATATAAAGAATTATTCTTGACTGCAACCGTTTTCTTATTTGTTTGTTTATTTGCGTTCTTTTATTCATTTCATTGTATTTTGTTTTCTTTATTTCATTCTTGTAGCTACGTTTTCGCGGATTTGTGTGTTGTATTTTATAGCGTGTATTTTACATTATGAATTTGCAGAACAGTAAATCAATAGATGTTTGCGCTTACGTCAATTGCAACAACGGCCGACATAAAGGACATCATCTGTATCACTTCCCGAAAGAAAACAATCCCCTTCTTAAAGAATGGATTTCAATAATTGGTAAATACAAGGTGTTCGTACTGTGCATATATATGTTTCGTATTTGTCAATTTGCTATATTAACACATTGATGCTGGGTATTTTTTCGGTTATATCTCATTTCTGGGCATCATCTTTAAAAACTATCTTTCCGTTATCTGATAGTAATCGATGAACAAAGGCGATATATAGCAGTTTTTAATCTAGGAATCCATTGGTTCAAATATTTTGTGTTTTTAAAGTTTGGTACTTTCAACCTACTGTATGGTTTACTTTAACGTGATGACCATTTAGAGGGTAAATTGTATTATTTATTTAAGCATATATTGTGTTCAGAATAACAGTACACCGCTCTATTATCAATATTATGTATATGACTCGACTTGTCAAATAACATTTAAATAAAATTTATACAGGGTTATTCATTTAATTCGGAACTCGCGAGAAAATATGAGAATGGCAACAGTGTAACGTATATGCTTACTATTGCGGTTAAATATTGCTCGCCATCTATGAGCTGTTGCTATAATTAGAACACAGAGCGGTTTGGTTGGAGCCGAAGGACTTTAATTTGCTGTCACAATAAGGGGAAGACGACCGCTGAAAAAGCGAGTCACGCGTTTACACTCGATGATTTCATGTCCCTGCGCACTCCCGAAACTTCGAAACAATTCCCACAATACTGCTTGTATTTTTCTGTCTCCATATGACAGTATCCAATTACGCTCATAATATTAACAAAGGCGAACAATGCATAAAACAAAAATGGCATACGAAATAACTTTAACAATGCATTTCTGGAACGATGCAATAGATTCTTGGACAATCAAACCGTAATTTCGAGACTCAAACTCGTTATATCTTGCCTCCATTTATCGAATACAGGAAACATGCGATAATTGCACAAAACGATCCTCTGAATAATTGCACACTCGTCATTCCCTCTACGGAGGGGTGGTTCCCCTGACACACGGATAAGCTTAACGGCTCGCTGCGATCGAGTAGTGTAACAAGATCAAATAACCATGATATCGCTGAGATAATGTATCTAAATGTTAATTTAAAAGTGAAACTTTTCTTATCTTTGACTTTTTAAAAATTAATCTTTTACTAATGTATTTGCGAGATTTTTTCGATTAAATTGAGTAATTAAATATGTTCCAAATTATACCGTGTTTGGTGCCACTTTAATCAGAAAGATGTAAGAAACATATTGGTAAAAGTTTCATTAGTCATAAATTGAAAATATTGAAAGAAAGAAAACAAGCAGATTTGAGTCTTGAGTTAAAAGGTTTGACTTATCGCAGGTATTTATATGTTGCCGACTTTGACTCTTCGTTCCTCTTTCTCTTTCACTCTAGTTTTTAAGTTTTCTTTTTTTAAGTTCGGCACATCTAATATGTCAGTTTCCAAAAATAGTATCGTTTCCACATCTGCATAATTGCAACACTCAAATCCCGATTCTTATGTAATTATCGAATGTTTCCTATATTATAAAAAAGCGCAATAATAGTTGGGAAAATGTTGTGCCTGGAGACGAAGTTCAGTCATTTCTTCAATTAAAATATATTCACGGTAGTGGAATTTATTGATGATATCTTAGGATTTACAATAAAAGTGTTACGTAGATTTTCTTTATTGAACGTTCACTACCGACCACAGAGATAGTGGCGAGCAATATTACTCGATCCGAGATCGAATATCGATAATGAATCCAAAAATAAAACTTCTATATTACTGGCCTATTTTTATGAAATTTTCATCATGTTCGTAATATTTTTCTCATTAAAACGTCACGAAACACGATATAATTGGTTAAAATTAGCGAACTAGTGTAGGTTTCTTCGTAAACGGAAAACGAAGACTGATAAAATTTATTTGAATCAATCATAATTTATGTTACAATGCACAGATATAAGTATACAATGTATAGATATGAGAACTTGATAAGATTCATATAACAACAATGTAATTCTCGTTTATGTATTATACATATATGTGAGAGGAAAAATAAAATTTAGGCTTGCATTACACGGGTGTCTAAGGCTGAATGCATGGCATACCTATAAGCACTCTGTATATCTTATTGATTGCGCCTGTAACATATACACGTGTATATCTCAAATGGAAATAAATGTCAAATGAAACACTAAACGCGATATGTACCTTGTTTCCCGCCAGCCAGACAATTTTGATATAAAACGAAATACCTTGTTTCCCGACATCAATATGTTTTACTCTTTTCATCTATATTATTTTCTATTACTATCTGTACGTACTACTCTTTTAACAGGAAATCCAAATCTAAGATATTATGCCAGCTCCACTTTGAGAAACATGGGCGTTTGTGCCGATCATTTTTCACCCGAAATGTTCAAATCAAATCCTAGAAAAAATACGAATAAAATAAGAAGGTTGAAGATAAATGCCATACCCGAACCACCAGAAAATTTATTAATAAATAAAGAAGAAGAAGATGTACAAGCAAGTCAGCTCGTGATCGAAGAACAGCTGAAAGAAGGGGAAGAGGAAGAAGAACGATATCAACATCACCCCTACTACTATCAACAACAGCAAGAGGCAGAAGAGGTAGAAGAAGAAGGAGAAAATGAATTATTTATTAATAAACCAACACTGGACTATACAAAGGGGCCGTTAAAATTCTTTGACAATGAGGATTCAATGGAATGGGCAGCAGTTGAACCACAGATGATTTGCGAAGTACAACATGAGAATCCGACAAGCAGAACTTTCCAAGAAATGAAATTGGACAACGAATGTGCTCAGCTGTTGAAAAAAAATAAAAATTTGAGAGCACAAATAAGATATCTCAGACAAAAATTCATAAGAATCAAGAAATCCAGAGATCGATTCCGTACACTGTTACTTAAAGCAGAAACTGTCGATGGATTTTTAGACAGATATGAATGCAAAAATGGCGCCACAAGAGCACTTATTAAGTCGCAGCTGGAAAGTGAAAGCATAAAATATACAACCGAAGAACAAGATGAGTGCGAGGAGAACAATTAGAACAATGATCATGAACTGCAGTCGTATACATAAGTCTGGAGTGTCGAAGATGATCCACGCCATCATATGCAAGAATTTATAAGTTAGGAATCTGCAATGTTTGGTTTCACGTTACAGACAAAAGAAACAATTTAGTTCCACCACAAACGAGGTATACTTGTATAGTTCCACGTTACAAGAGAATTAATCTTAGATGACACAGAAAGAGAAATCAATCCTTTATTATATATATATATATATATTTTTTTTTAGTAAAATAAAGGAACTCTTTCCTTTCAAACAATAATGGATTCGTGGGATAATGCAATAATTTTAATATATCCCCAGTAGACAATAGCTTTTTAGATTTAACATTAAACCTACTTTTCTCAGGATAATGTTTTTTTTATAGCTAAACCTAAATTTTATTTTAATAATAATTTCAGCAGTTAGTAGGCTGTGAATGACATATCTGACGTGATATATCTTGAAAACGAGATTTTATATTATTTTTTCACCGATAGTAGTAGATAGTAGTATAGTAGTATAGATAGTATTTCATGCTTCAATAATTACATCTTTTAATTTTGTAACTTTATTATATTTTTGATTTTTCGAATAAATCTGAAAAACTAGTATTCTCCATGTGTTTCCAATCTGATTTACGTGGGGAGAACGTGCAGGCCGTTCCAGAAGAGGTATATTGCTTTTCACAAACTAGTGTAAAGTATGTATATATTATTTTAAAATATATTTGACGGGTTTCAAAAGCAAGATATCTCGTCATTTAAATAACAACTCAGATAACCATCCTCTACAATTGGTAACCCCGACGTGCGAAAAGCGATTTCAAAGTGAACCTGTTACAATCGATATGACGAGTACAAGCGGATCCGACTGTGTGTCGATCGAGTAAGATCGAGTAAATGCGGTGAGCACACCGCTCCGCGTACCGTCGTTAAAATATGTTTAACAGGTTTCAAAAGCAAAATATCTCGTCTTTTAAATAACAGCTCAGATAACTATCCTCTACCAGTACAAGCCGGCTTATGAATGGGTGCATTGTCTTGCATAAAAATTAAATTTTGATAAGTTCTAAAGGATTATAACTAATCTTGTAGCACATCTATATAGCTAATTCTACTTATTCTATTTGAACAGAGCTTTTGCCGGAAGCTGAAAAGCACACAAAAGTCATAACAGAATCTCCTACAAAGTTGTGTTTTGAAAAACACAACTTTTCTTTTCTTTTTTGAGGTCGTGCCAATAATAATTATAGCCATCGGGCCATCTGGACTAAATATTTTTTCTTTGCTGAATACTACTTACATACAAGAAAAATTTTTATTACAAAACTTTGAGGGATTTTTTTACAATTTTAGGAGAATTTTATTATAATTTTGAAAGAAAAAAAATCATATTTATTGTTTTCCAATATCTGTTCACATCTTCCTTTGCAAATGCAAATTTTTTTTCATTATCGATAATCTATAATTTTGATGCCGATTTCATTTTCAGGATCACAATGTTGGATAATTTTGTAGTAAGTGTGACCAATGGTGTTTCTTGATGCATTTATATTACTTTTATTTTTAATATCCAACAGGGACTTTGATGATCAGATGTTATTTTCAGTACTTCTCGTTCATCTCATGGAGATAATTGTTTCGGCTGGCCTGACCTTTTCTTTTCTCCATGATTACATCTTTTCGTAACATAATTTGCAATTACACTCTTCAATCGATTCGGAAGTTTACGATATAACCATATCTATCTATCATTGTCTTTCCTTTATCGGAAAGTTGTTTTTCATAAGGGATTCTAATTTATAAATGTTGCAACGAACACCAAATGTCAAAAAAGATGTCAAGCAAACAAATAAACGACTGCAATATGGACAATAAAAACGGCAAAGATTAGTATATTAATGAAATGCTCGAGATTTAATTCTTTCTCTTCTGTAGTACTTTTTTTTCTAAATCTATTATATACATCGATTGTTGTTTAAAACTTATTTAAACTATCCTATATATTACTTTAAAACAGAACATAGGTACAATTTTTTCCTAAACTGACAAAATATCTCAATGTGGTAGGGTTGGTATATTCCTGATGTGCATTGTAGAGTGCTCACGAACGATACTTCTCCTTCCGACGTACCCAGTGACTTTTTTGTTTACATACTTAACAATAAAAATAATGACGCGTAATGGCACGAGAAAAAAAAAAAGGAGAAAGGACAATGTGCTTTTGTGCTATGGTATGTTATGTTCGTGTCTATTTATATTGCCCATTAAATGAGTGTAAGACTTAGGCTCTCGGCCTATGTTTTGTCAGTTTTGTTATTCTTTAGCGACAAATACGATGATTCATAAGACACGACAAATAAGATTCATAAGCACAATCAACAATCGAATTTTATAACAATATTTATAATAATTAATGCAGTACATATAAAAATACATATATAAATAGTTTTATTTATACATGAAATATAGATCTATTATGTGGTCTATTATGTGATAAATATAGATCTTAATGAATAATAATCTTAAGAAAAGTTTCGACTTGAGAGATGTTTAAGAGATGTTAAGATGTGCATAATAAAAAATTCATCGTGGAGCCACGGCCAAACCTTGTAAAACTGGCGTGGCATTCAACGAGTTAAAGAAACGAAATATTATTTGCCAGTTAGTTTTCAAAATGTTTTTGTTCATAGCATTTACATACTAAATAAGTCCAAGTATATTAAATTTTGTTTCAGTTAATAGTAAATACTTTTATATGACTGTGATCTCCTTGCGACCTAACTACCGTAAAAACATATTTTCTGACTGAAAATATGATGTATTTGTAAGAAAACACGAATCTTCGAACGCTTGGAACAGTTGCCTGGATTTCATCATCCCGAGTTCTAAAAAGAGATGGGGAAAACACTTGAGGGTACCGTAAATTATGTTCTCTTTTTTACGGTACTATGGACTAGCTGATTCCGGTGTTTGGCGACCGTGATGACTAGCGTATCTGGATATTCCTTGTGGTATCATTAAAACGAGCGAACGGAACAGACTATCTTACGTGTATTCTACTATTCTGGTTAAACGTAGTATTTCGGATAAATCGAACTGCATTTATAATATGTAGATTATATTTTTTTAAAATTCACTTACATATTTATCCTTTACTTTTTCATACTATTCGGTTAGGACACATATGTTTGTGGTTTTGTTGGTATAAAATGGTATAAAATAATTTCGAGATACGGAAATTTGTAATAATTATAAGAAGTTTGAGATGCAAATTTTGCAATTATGCAGATGTGGAAACGATATTATTTCTGGGAACTGAGTTTTTAAACGTGCCGATCTTAGAAGAAGAAACTTAGAAACGAGAATGAAAGAGAAAGAGAACTGAGAATCGAAGCGTTCAGCAACATATGAAAGCTCGCGACAAGTTAAGACTTTTAACTCAAAACACATATTTTCTTATTTTTAATTTCTGATCAATGAAACTTTTACCGACATGTTTCTTACATGTTTCTGATTAAAGTGGCACCAAACACGATATAATTTGGAGCAAATTTGCTTACTCAGTAAATAATAATTAAATAGGAGAGTGGGTACCCTTTCCCGTCCCAGCCCCACGGGCTATAGTTCGATGTGCGGCTTAACCCCGTTCTTGGGGTTGCCGTGCAAGGTTACCTGGTTTCCCAATCAGGCAGTTGGCAGCGCCAATCTCTTCTTAGACACAGGCATGACGGAACGAAGGCAATCGCTACGAGCATTCAAATTCTCACGTTTTCAATGTCACAATTACAAAACATAGAGACCTGCTGGCCCACACATCATGCGGATAAGGGAATAATTTATAACAGCAATTTATAGTGTTGACGCTTTCCATGCTCTTTCCACAGCCAAGGGTGATGAAGGCCAGGCGGCCGTCTCAGGCGTCCGGACGTCATATTTTCTTACACATGTAAAATAGGTACATCGCGTCAGAAATATTATTCGCAGCTTGTCAACTGCTAAAATTATGATTAAAATGAAGTTTATGATTTATTATAACAAAAGCATTGCTACAAGAAAAGTAAATTTAATGTTAAATCTAAAAACTATTGTGTATGGAGAACATATTAAAATTATTGTATCATTCCACTGATCCATTATCGTTTGAAAGGAAAGATTTTCTTTTCTTCTCTAAAAAAATGATATAATCAACTAAGCAACTAAGTTTAATTATTGCGCGATTTTGTTATTTTCATATTTGTTTATAATAAGTATTCCTTGTTCGTAAGAATCTAATCGATCCAATTAAAATCATCTTACATTAGTGAAATAAAAAATATAAGAGGTGTATATTTCTTGTTTATCACCGGTACGAATCATAGCTAAATCAGAAATTGTTTCGAGCGATCAGTTTCAGAAAATGGTGGGGATAGTTTGCGAACAAGTTCCTTTAAAGGGATTTTGTGTTTACTGGATAGTACGGATATAGGAAATTATGATCTTGGGCGGGCATGGAAAATGTCAGTGATTTCAGCTATCGTGAAGAATGATGCGTTGTCTCCTTCGCTCCTTTGATTACGCCTCGATCAGTATTGCGGTCGTGTCATAGCATAACTTTGTTTGTATTAGGGTACAAAAATGCAAGCCACGCCGAGCGCTACAGTATGAAGTATCTGAATCGCATGTTTTGTAAAGTTTAATTTTAATTCTACAAGGCTGTCTCGTATATGCCAATGTTTTTTTCTGTATCTGTGAAAAAAATATTTTGCTAATTGTAAATAAATTGCTTTTAAAGAGTAACGAATATCTCTAATTACCAGGCATGTAAATATGAAACCGGAATTTTTGTATAGAAAACACGTTTATTGTATGAAAATGATTAAAAATATTTTATTCGAAGTATTGCCCATCGCTAGCTATACATTTTTCCCACTTGTTTGGCAATTGGTGGATGCAATGCCAAAAAAACTGTCCATCTTTTGAGGCAA
Source organism: Bombus vancouverensis nearcticus (assembly GCF_051014615.1). Classification (NCBI taxonomy): domain Eukaryota; kingdom Metazoa; phylum Arthropoda; class Insecta; order Hymenoptera; family Apidae; genus Bombus; species Bombus vancouverensis. The sequence continues at coordinate 6,947,111 of NC_134913.1, read as the reverse complement.
ACCAGTCATCGAGCCATTCTCGTACACTTTCGTAAGTAGTGAAATGCTGGTCAGAAAGTGCGTGTCCCATCGATGCAAATAAGTAATCGGACGGAGCCAAGTCTGGTGAGTAAACCACGTGCGGAAGTATTTCCCAACTGAACGCTTCAATCGTTTCCTTGACCAGTTTTGCTGTATGTGATGGTGCATTATCATGAAGCAAAATTACTTTGTGTTGCTTTCTTTGATATTCTGGTCGTTTTTCACGCAAAGCTTGATTCAAATCGATCATTTGTTGTTGGTAGCGCTCAGTATTAACGGTTTCGCCAGGTTTTAACAGCTCATAATAGATCACACCGTTCTGATCCCACCAAACACAGAGCATTGTCTTTCGTCTATGGCGATTTGGTCTTGCAGTCGATGTCGTTGGTTCGTCTGGGTTAGGATTCTCAAAATGTATCCACTTTTCATCGCCAATCACAATTCGGTGGAGAAATGACTTTCTTTTGTATCTGGCGAGCAGTATTTCGCAAGTGGTTTTTCGGTTTTCCTGCTGTCTTTCATTCAGTTCACGTGGAACCCATTTTCCCATCTTCTGGATCCTTCCCATGGCTTTCAAACGTGCGGAGACGGTTTCTCGTGATACGTTTAATTGATCAGCGAGTTGTTGTTGCGTTTGAGTGTTATCTTCATCCAACAATGCTTGCAATTCGCTGTCTTGAAACTTTTTCGGTGGTCTTCCACGTCCTTCGGTCCTCACGTCAAAATTGCCATTTTTGAATTTTTTAAACCACTCAAAGCACTGTGATTTACCAAGAGCATGCCTACCGTAAGCTTCGACAAGCATTCGATGCGATTCTGCGGCAGTTTTCTTCAAATGGTAACAGAAAATCAATGCTGTCCGCAAATCGTAGCTTCCAGGCACAAAATTTGACATGTTCAGCGCTATTACAAACTATGCTGTTGTATGAAACTTGCATTGTTCTAAGTCGAAAATGCTTGTGAGATGTTAACAAAGACTTTTGGTATCAATGACACATTATCAGCTAGGGCCATCTATAGGCAAATTCCGGTTTCATACTTACAGGCCTGATAAATATAAACAAATAATATGAAATTGTAACGGTAGATTTTGTAACGATATTTTAGAAACATTGTTAACTAAACCAGTTTGCGAAAAATTTAATGAAAATCTTTGAAAGGCATTTCAAATGCAAGTACAAAAAGTTTCAAGAAGTGTAAACTCATGGTGTAGATAGAGGATATTGAGAATATTTAAATGGATAGTTAAGCATTAAAGCATTTGTAGAGAGTGACTGTTAACAAATTTTAAATTATAACATAACAGAAAATGTTTAAAGCGTTAAGAATGATAAATATCGAATGAAGTAGAGAAAGTGTTATGATACTTGTAAAAATGCGAAGCAACATGGTATTTCCGTACAAGATTAATTTTAAAATACATAATCGCTGTGCACTATAAGGTCTATATCTAACTCTAGTTCTACCAGTAACTCATAGATGGCGCAAGTAATTCTGTAGTAAGCATACATGTGGTTATGTTGCCATTTTCCAAGTTCTTGAGCCCACGGGTTTCAAGTTACGTTGGTGACTCTGCATATACCTATATTGCATTGTACGTGTTACATGAAGTCAGCCTAAACAGTCTTTCGCAACACTAACCTAGTGTATAAATATAAGAGATGCGGTTCATGTTACTCTATTCAGAGAAGAAATTTCTTCCTTGGTTTGTAGCGCTGTTGCAGACGACGTAGTAATATTATGACGTCACACGTTCGTCGGTAAAAAAATTTTTTATAGTTTGTAACTTTCTTATTTCTAATAATTTTTGAAACAAGAAATACCTGTCTATAATGTTATCTTCGTGAATTCATTTACATAATTAGTTAAAAATGTGCAAATACCGAATTCATACCAATACGCACTTACCCATAATTGTAGTTTCTGATTGAAAGATATAAATAGTCATGCCTACGATTTTTATACACCTGATAATATGATGTTATTGGTGCAAAGCTAACATTGTATAAACAATGTATTGACATGATACTAGTATGTAGGAATAAAGCTTTTAGTTTAGTCAAATTAGTCTTAAAAGTCAAATTCAACATTAAATGGTATCTGAAATTTTCTTGCGCGAACTTATAAAAATCATGTTCAGGAAGAAATCCTATATATTTGCCATTCGAGATTTCTTACACGGATTTTGTAAACAAAAGTTAACGAATAAGTTTAGCATATAACAACGTGCCAAAAGTTAGTTATAAGAGCTGTATGTATTAAAAGTATTTATCGAATGAGATGTTACGATTGGTTAATTCTTTGAGCCGTAAATAAATGAAAACCGTCCAAAATCACATTATTTTCAATCACTTATTATGTAAAATGAGTGAGTATACAAAATTGAAACTTTGTGAAAATGTAGCTTTTTTCATTTGTAAAAACTGTGCAAGATTTCATCCCCAAATGTTTATCAACTTTTACAAAAAGCTGTTTAACAATTAAAAAGGTGTCTTCGTAGAACTTAATTTCTACAATTTTCGGAAATACGGCAACTGATGGGAGCTTTTTCTACTCTGGAAGAGTTGCACTATCATGTACAACTCGAAACAAATTGATTTTTTAATCGTAAACTATTTTAAACAATGGCGTCAGAAACTGCACATCATTTTACTGTTTATAATTATATTAACATTAATGAGACACGTTTATAGTATAAATAATATAACATTTATCATTAATATTTATATTAAAAAAGTAAAAATTACTAGAATTCAATAATACAGACCAAAATAAACGCATAATTATAATAAAAATGACTAAAAATCTTTAATTATTTAATAATAAAGTTACAATTCTATCTTTCTTAATATTAGTTATAAAAATATATACAGGTAATGTTAATGATTATGATCCACAGTAAATTAATGACGAAAGCAAAAAATTAAACGTAAACAAATATAAATTCTAATTCTGAAATCAATTTATTTATTAAGCATAATTTCCGGAAATTGTAGAAATTAAGTTCTACGAAGACGCCTTTTAGTTGCCAAATATCTTTTTGCAGAAACTAGTAAATATTGGGTGAAATATTGGGGAAATTTTACACACTTTTTACGAATGAAAAAATACTACATTTTCACAAAGTGTGAAATTATAAACTTTGTATATTCAATTTCATATGAATAATTAACGACTGAAAATAGTGCAATTTTGGATGGTTCTTATTTATTTATGGCTCAACGAATTAATCAATGCTAACGCGTGACGTCTCATTTGATGGATGTTTTTAATGCAATTTTTATTCGAAACTTGTTTTATCTAAAAATACAATTTTTATTGCGATCCGATTATTAGATTCGTTGTTATATACAAAACCCTGTTTTCGTCACCTTTGGAAATTGTTTACAAATTGTTTACAAAATCCGTCCAACAAATCTTGAGTGAAAAATATATGGGATTCGTCTCTGAACATGATATATATGTATGGTGATATATATGATATAAGAATTATATAGGTAATACAATCTATCGATATCGGCATCGCGTAAGAAAATTTCAGATATTATTTAATATTGCGTAAAAGACTAATTTGATTGGGTTGTTTAGTGCATATAGCTCTTTAGGTAAAACGCATATTGACTTTGCTATGACTAATAATAAATAGCCAATAAGTTAGGTGAATCAAGTTAAAGAAATATAAATACAGAATTAGATAAAGTTGAACATGAAATTCTAGGAGGTTGGATGAATAAATTATCTTTGCACCACGAATTAGCTTTGCACTTTTTAAAGCAAAATTGTGATTTTTTCTGGAACGTACATATAAATATATACACAATTTATAACATTACTCTGCTTGGAGGTTCTACAATACATGTACGATTATTAATAGTTGTTCGATACTATATACTCGCTATCACAATACATCAACATATGTGTCATACATTGGTAATAGAAAACGTGTAAAATACCACGCATTAGATTTTAAATACATGTACATATGTTTAGTATTAGTCATACACTAATTCTAGAAGATACATAAAAGCGTGCCATAAAAGTATGTATCTTTATATGTATATATATAATACACCTATCAAGTATGTATACTTATTATATGTACTATATACTATAACGTCATATCATCTTATTGTTAGTATTATGTACTTAACATGAGCAAATTCTTTTATAATGTGCAGCTTTGAGCGTAAAATGCCTCAAGCTAAAATGACTTGGATCAGTAGTTTTGTTAACAAAAATAATGTTGACGATGCTACGTAAATGGCACGTAATATTTTCGGAAGCCATTTTTCATATTATTCAAAATTTCATATTATTAAATTATTATTTTTCATATTATTAACGCGAATATACTTAGATGGATGTGTGATGGATGATGTGTACTTTTATCGAGTACAAGTAAATTAGTGAGAAATACATATTAGATGAAACAGAATAAAGGGGAAGGGGTAGGATCTTGAAAGGAGTGGGAAATAACGAACGTAACAACGTCTGCGAGAGTCGTGTCGCTACTTCCGAGCAAATAACGTCTTATAGGATACCCTGTAAGTTCAGGTACAAAATATTATAATTTTATAATGCCATACATTTTTTTGTACTTATGTATGCTTGTGTGATGCTTATTAGAATATACATATATATAAATTAAATTGATTTATTCGAGTAACATTGAATGCATTTAGTACAGTGTCATTCGTGAAAAGTGTTCAGTTAAAAATCGCGGATAGGGTAATAATGACAATACTATAATATCTACATTGCTAGTATTGACTTTGACGTGAATATACTATATTAATCTACCTTAAAACTTTGCTTTTTTGGGCCTGATGAAAGTTATAACCATAAGACATGTATAAAATAGAAACGTTGCTATCTATTGTTACTCTCTTCTGATCTTTTTTCATTAGCCTAATTTTCATTTATCTCTATTGTTTATCACATTTCACAACTTCCACGATTTTTTAATTTTATTATGATACCTATTTTACGCTAAATAAATTTGATCAAAAATTAAAAAATATTTCATTTAGTTATATTTATATATTTTTATAATAATTCGAATTACTTATTATATTTTTTTAAATGTTTAAGAAATTCGTTTTGGCATTTTAAATAATTGTATATTATAACTAACATCTGATTACACTTAGTTATTTCAAATACGCTTAAAAACCGCATTATGTATAATAAGGGTTTTTGAAATATAGACAATAATGGCTGAAATAGAAAGTCGTTAATAAATCTGAAATACTTATTTTTGTTGCAAATTATAAAAAAATGATTCGATTGAAATGATTTTGGAATCGATATCATTATTTTAAAACTATGTCTGCAAGCTAAATTTGGTAGTTCTTACGTAACGTGTTAACGAACGCACTCTCACTACTGAATATATGTATGTACTTATTTAGGTATGTACCTACTCTTCGTTTCAAATTAAACTTCATAAAAAAATGCATCATAATTTAATAAATAATTATGACTTTATAAGACTTGTGTTAGTTACGATGTGAATGATAACAAAATTATTGAAATTATTAAATAACAAAATATTAATGACAATTACAACAACCGTACTAATAATATTAACAAGAATAATAATGATAAAAGTAATATTGATGATAAAAATAACAATAAAAATAAAAATACGAAGAATTTCTATAGTTATTACACATCGATAAACATTTTTAAAATGTTTAATATTTCTCTCAATTCATAAATGTTTTAATGTTCTTTTTAACATAACAAAATATTATTTAAGTAGCTTTGTTGTGCATTAGATACTTAATTTTATATTAAATTTATATTTCTTTAATTGGTAATTGCCCGCTGATAATTATAAACATTATTAAGCTTCATTGACAAGTCAATTTTATTTTGTCACACAGAGTTGGAAAATAAAAATTGTTTTTTTTAATATATGTAAAACCGTAAATATAAATAACTACATACAAAAACGACGATAAATATCACGTTAAAATTACAAGTAGGTATATTACTTATATTCTTTAAAACGTGATATATTCTCCAAAATCGGTAAAATTTTTTAAATAGACATGCAGTGTAAAACTTTTGTTTAGTTTAAATAACTGATTCAATAACATTAATTTCTTCATAACTTTTTTGGTGATTGTTATACTAAATTTAAATAATTATAATACGTTACACAACATAATATTATCGAAGTAAGAAAATAAAAAATTGAGTGAAGTATTCGATTTTTACTTGGAAGAGTAATTATAGACAGATGTTGCTGTATTTTTCATATCGAATGTATATGGGTAGATTTATTATGAGAACAGATCAGAAAAATATTATATTAGCTAGTTTTTAAGAAATTGAAATATAATGTTTCATACCTGGTTGTATTAGAAAAGAATTTAGTTCTAGACTTTAATTTTGTATGTTTTACTTGCTATTTACATAATATGGCATTTTTGATTCTTGTTTCTTATACATGTTTTAATAAATTATCAGGGACCTCATGTTCTGTTTTGTTGTAAATGTGAAAGGAGTGTTTTTCGAAAACATACATCGTGTTATCTACTTATGATAGTTATCTTGTATAACTCTAGTTTAAGTATATTTTGACTAGTTTGACTACTTGTGTAGTTGAAGTTTACTTGTTTATGTTGTTTCTATGACATTACGTAAATGTTACAAATTACGAAATATTTAATACTGATTTTGACATTTTGTATACTTAAATAGTAATTACATAGAAGCAATGTAAAATGTTTACAAGTTGATTGAATCATATCAATTTTATATCTTTTTTTTATTCGTTGCATATCAAAATCTTGTAATACTACAATTACGTTTGAACTGAATCGATTATAATAACTTGGTTTATGCGTGCATACATCTTATATTTAACTTTAAGTTTCTCAGAAATTTCATTGTGATTTTATATTAACATATATGCATAATATACTATTCGTAGTACGTAATTTTTTTGTGAAAGCATAAAATATGAGCAAAGAAAGAAAACAATTCTTAAAGAGATTGAGGGCAAATATATCTTCCATGTTATAAAATATGAATGTATAACGTATTTAAAAATATATAACATTATAAATATATAACAAAATAATTGACGTATATCATTATTATAAACCATTACAAACTACTCCTGATAGTTCATGATAGATCAAGCTATTTTAATGTTGCAAAAATTGAATTAGAAATTTTGTTAGTTATGTATTATATCTATCTTTTCAGAATAAATATTTTAGATTTGATACATTATATATATTGTGATAATTAAATATTTATTCCAATAAATATAATTTAACAGTATGTGATAGAACTTGAAGCATATAAATTTAAAAAAAGTATGTACTACAATTATTAGATACAATAATAATTAAAGATAGTAATATAGGTAAGTAAGTATTCATTGCACCATTCGTACATTTCAATAACTCAATGTTTTCAGATATAATATATGAAAATATAGTATCATATGTATACATACAAATACTTCTATATTATATATATTATTGCCATAACACTCTATAACATAAATTTATATTTTAAATGCGTATTAAATATATATCTTACTTAAAATATACTTTAAATTAAAATTCTGATCATAGCGATATATCTTTTACAACATAACAGAACATATATGCCTCCGAAGTAATCATTGAGTTTAGATAATATCTAGTTGTGTATGAATTTACGTTTATTTGTATTGTTGAGTCAATATAGGAATTGAATATTTGATATAAAAAATCAATACCTTGATATCGAGCTGCAAATACAGTATATATCCTATCACTTTAATTGGTTTGAAAGCAAATGAAATATACTTACGAAAGCGAAAATACTATATTTCTTGTTGGTTCTTACGTAAAACAGAAACGAAATGATTGATTTAGGGGAAGAAAAATATAGAAATAAATAAATAAATCGAGAGAATAATAAGAATAAAAGATATAAATCTGAAAAAAACAATAAGGTCAGACATACTTCGTAATTGAAGGCGGTCGTCCGGGACTTGAGAGTACTATGTGCCAGTTCAGTTCACGGACACCAAATTAGACATGGTCTATTTTTGACCAACTTATAGTTGCTCTCTTGTTCCAATTTACTGGTTACTCATGCTAGAAACTCTATAGCAACATTATACGAGGAATTTAGTATTTCATACATTTTCCATTGAAAAATTGTTTAAAATAAAAAGATTAAATAACAAAAAAGGCAACAGGAAAGGAACAACTTCAATTCAAAAAATTATCATTATCTTCAATTAATCAGTAATATGTTATTTGTAGTTAGGTGATATTACAAAAAAAATTTTTAACATTTTTTACTTTGCTTATTCCGAAAAAGTTGTTTTCAAAATGTAATACAAATGGCGAAATACATGCTTGGAATAAAATAATTGAGAAATTTCAATTCCTTTGTAGTGTTTCTCAACAGAGCCTATTCGTTTTATAATTTAGTTTGATGAAAATAGTTTTTTGGTTTAACGTCTAATTACACATTTCCAACTATTTAATGATGCGACGCCGTTATACATTGCCAACTGGAAAATTATACGTGAAAATGAAATGATCTGGCAACCTGCCATGTATACGTATAACGTATTGTATCTTAATTTAAGATTATACAATAGAAATACAAAAGTATTTGTGTCTCAGATTTTAATACTTAGGTATAGTGTATATTTGTTTAATATTCCACTAAATGAACAATTTTTGTTGTTTTTACAATTCAAAAAAGTATCCCATTCTCATTATTCTCTTCTTACTATTTTTACATCTTTTGCGCAATATTAACCCTCCAATTTCCATAGCTCAGATTATGTTACAATCTTTTGTCATTTATTATCTCTATTCATAAAAACAACAGGTTTCGAGAATTTGTTTTAAAATATATGTAAAATATTCTTTATATAAGTATTTGTTTATTTTTAATGAAATTTTAATTATTTTTTATTACCATTTTTTATATCTAATTTTATATTTTTCTTTGAATAAGATAAATTTGTTTACTATTATTTATTAAACTTAGTCCCTGCCTTTCGGCTTTGGACGACTTCCGGTTTACATACTTTCTTACATTACTACTTAAGTCACCTTACAGTACACTTATGCTACTTTGTAATACGACATATGTTACATTGCACTTTGTTATATTGCCCTAACCCTTCTGCCTGTCGTTCTTTGGCCTTTGATTCTAGCTGTATTCTCTTCTTTTCTCCATTATCACTTTCAGCACTGCTAGCCCCTCTCCTGTCTCCTTTAGTGTCTCTTCCAGTCCCTTTGATCCCCCTGTTACCTCACATTCTTCCAGGATAACTATATTTCATTATATTTTACTATATTTTACTATAGTTTACTATATTTTAGTTTACTATATATAGTTTACTATATTTCATTAAATAAAGAAGTTCACTGGAAAGTGAATGGTAAACAAATTTGATTTAACAGTGAAAGTTGAAATAAACGAATAATACAAACAACAACACGCTAGAGTCATAATATCAATATTATGTACTGTATTGTATTAGTATTCAGTATCTTGCGTAGTAAATAAAGACAGAGGCGTTACTAGATTTCAAAGACAACCGGTCACAAAAACATTTGCACATTGCACAATTTTAATTTCTAAGTTTTATATTTTCAGTAAATGTACCAACAAAAATGTATTACATTATGTTACACTATACTACATAGATAATAGCAGAAAAAGAATTTTTGAGTTATTATTTATTGTTGTCTAAATTTTAAAAGAAATATTGAAAAAGAGCGAATTTCTATGTCACAAAAAGTTCCAGACGCAAAATATCCATTCAGAAATTTCTCAGTAAAGAAAAGCAAGTGTGAACACATCGGATTGCAAATGTGCATTAGTTTCGTTACTCATTTATTCAGAATGAATAGCAAAAGAGAATATACAAGTTTTGAAATACGATAGTTAGTAATATATCACTACGAATAGAAAAGGTCAATTCGTAAAATAAGGGATACGTTAAAAAACAATTCAAAAACGTTTAAAAAAAAAGGAAACAAAGCAGTATTGATTATTTAAAAAAACTTATTTTCACTATTACAAAACACCATATTATCAAGCATATAGCATACCCAACTAAATATTAAATTTTAGTGAATAATCATTATTGGTTTTAGTTTTATATGTATCATCTGATTAATTTTACATGTACTTTTAGTATTATTAATTTAGTATTTAGTATTATAGTAATTTTAGTATTAGTGTCCGAAACTTTTTCTGACATAAAAATTCACTTTCTTTTAGTGCTTATATTAATATTTAGACAAGAATAAATAATCACTAATAATAGCGTAATGTAATGTGATGTAATACGTTTTTGTTGGTCCTTGTACATTTACTGAAAATATAGAGCTTAGAAATTAAAATTGTACAATGTCCAAATCTTTTTATCGCCGACTCTACACGTACAAACTGAAATATCAGAAAAGTATTAATAAATTCTATATGTAAACTCAAAACAAAATGTGTATTTACCTTTTTCTTGACATTATGGCAGTAAAATTAACAAAGCATTATATGAAACGCTTTTTCAGTGAAAAGTCTGTTAAAAACAATCAAAAAATGAAAAGTGAAGCATTAGAATAATGTGCTTATACATACTATAGAATAAATACAGGGTAGTACATACACGCAGGCAATTGAAGAGTTCATTTTTATCTAAAAAACCATATAAATAAACAGATAACCGCGTAACTAAAAATATAAATTTATATTATAATTTTCAGGATGCAATTTATTTGAATGTTTATCTCGGAAATAGTAAAAAAAAAAATATAGTAAAATAAAGTAGAAATTTATTTATGTAAACGATAAAAGTTGATCAAAATTTGTACAGCGCGGATCATTTTTCTTTTCACATACATATCTACATCATAAAGGATATATTCCTAAGTAACACACGCCTTGAATTTTGCAGTTGTCTCTTTTGTTTCTTAAATAAAAGAGCAATAATTGAAAATAAATGAAAATTGCTTTTACGGAAACACCTAAGTTAAGTGACTTTAAATGTATCTCTTCAGCGTTGACACTTTATTGTTACAACAATTAGAACACGCGTTTCAAACCACATTCTAAAAGTTTATATAGATTTTATGAAGTGTGAACTATATATTAGAGATAAATATGAAATTGATTGATCCAAACATAATCCTCGTTTCAGTTTCAATTTAGCAGAACATTCAGTTTCAGTTATAGCAAGAAGTAAATAGTTAACAGTAGAGAAACATTCTTCTATCATAATGTTGAAGATATAATAAAAATATCAATGTTTTAATTGGCTTGCAGCAAGTGTCCAAGTACTTGTGTTCAGTAGTGTATGTATATCCTTCTGCTGTAGCAAAGTGTAGTGTAGGCTTCTAAAGCAATCTACATATGCTAAATGTTGCGTTCTACATGTTGCATGCATTGAAAATGTAAAACAAAAATATGAAAACATTGCAAATGATATTTTTTAAAACTCACATTGGAATTTATGATTGTTTATACGGTTTCCTTTAGGCAAATAAATTCATGGAAGTAATTTATACATTTTTTAAAGAAGTTTCACGGTGATTATGTTTCTAAATAATGAAATTGAAAACTCCATAAAAGTGGAGTTTAATCAGTTTGGCTTTTGAGAGGCTTATATGTGTAGATTCGTTGCGACTTGCATCGATACAAGAATTACTATGTACTGTCTTGATTAGAGAACAAGATCCGATATTGATACAGTGTCATTAAACTTCGGAGTGATGCAATGCATTAGAATTTGACGAGCAATCACACATCCGTATAACACAACGGCGACGATGGACAAGTATGACTATGATATCCGCCAATCTATCGGTACAGACATTGTTATATTTGACGTGTTCTTGTAGATGTAGTCACACGATCGTAGAATTGATGTCCGTGTTTTGGCGAATTTGAATCCTTTATTATGAAAGATTACTGTAATTATCTATAAAAATTTCGCATTAAATAAGAATCCTTATCAGACACAGCATAGTATTTTTGTATTAATATTATGTGTTTTATTCATTTTATTAAGACCAATAGCCAATATTTAGCAAACCAATATTTTCCTATTTGCTACTTGAGAGTAGCAGCTATCATTTCCCGACATATGTATTAGGTTGTCCGAAAAATTTCTTTCGTTTCATAAGGTGATAATAGATGAACAACAATTTCTATTTTATATTATTTTATTGAATTAGGTATGATCCATTTCGTTCTATTTCTATTACTATGTTCGTACATAATTTAATAAACTAATATAAAACAAAAAACATTGTGCGTCTACTATTTTCTTATAAAACGAAAGAAACTTTTCGGAAAACCTAATAATACTGCACATTTCATGTTTGTGTCCTTACGTACTATTTTTTTAAATTGTCATTAAATGATCACTAAACGATGGCTCGTGCGAAAGTAATCAAGAAATTTAGTTTAGTTAGCTTTCAATTGATTGAAAAGTGTATAAAACGCACTTTCCATGAAACTTGTTCTTGATATACGACATATCCTTGATCTACTTGATTTAGTTAGTTTTATTCGTACTCGGTATAAAATCAGTTTAATGTCGGATATAGATCGAAATCCAGTAGCGCTTATTTATGTGCAAAGGTATAGGACTCTCCAAACTTTTTATATTCTATCGGCAGCCCAGACACAAGAAGACAATGAACAAAAAAAATGATTCAGAAGCCAAATTGACCAAAGTTACCAGATTTTATGATAGATAGATAGATAGTTGTATAGATGGATATTTGATTTCAATTTGGCGGTCAAGAAGTAGAAATAGACTTGGTTTACAATAACTATAGTACGATATACTTATTCATCCACCCACTCTCTCCATACTTATGATAACTTAAGATTAAATCGAAAACTAGAACTGAGGCTAAAATTAGAAACATATGATCATAATACTGCATAATTCTGTAACAATGTACGTAATTCCTTCGGCTTATTTTTTCTTTTTTTTATCTTTCCTTAATCGTACCACGCTTCTCAACCCTCCCATCACCTTCCATCACCTCTGATCTTTCATTTCCTAACATTTCCTCTAACGTTAATTTTGTTCTGCTCATACGTATACAATCTTCCACTATATGTCTTAAATTTTAACTATCCTATTTCTAGCTCACATATTTTACGTGCCTTGTTCTTTTCTTCCCTTTAGTAATTATTTTCTTTTTCTAAATTTCCACATCTTGCCTTCCCAAACTTTGCCTGCCTGTTTCTTTTTTTTTTTTATTTATTTATTTATTTATTCAAATTTTACAATTTGTCCAGTAGGACATTGCCTACCTACCTATACTCTGTATGTGTTTGTATAACAGGATACAGTAGGGTGTTTTCTCTTTAGTCTTCTTCATTGTACTTAAACTTTATTTTGTTATATCATACTCTGCATTTATGCCTTCTTTTTCCTATTCATCCTCGCTCCCTTTATTAGTATTCCTAATATATATTCTTCCTCTTATTCTTTTTTCGTACTATACCCAACTGACTATACCAATTTCTATTCAGGTACTCTGCTTTGTTTCTATGCTCTTTTCTCTTCTTTCTTTTAAACATTCCTCTACTAGCATAAGCTCCTTTGTTTCATCACCTAACATTAACTCAAAATTTATTGCTCTTAAATCTGTCCTGATTCTAATCCTCTGTATTTTAATATCTCTCAGAACTATACTAATTAAGTTACTATTTCACTTATTCTGTATCTTCTTCGGCTCTTCTCTCTCTTTCCATTCAAATATTTCAAATAATAAATATTTAAAATAAATAATAAATATTTAAAGATAAATAATAAATATTTAAGCGTCAGGTTGGACACCGTGGGGTTTTAGTCGGTAAGTCCGACACTACCCTGCCGCTTCCTTTTACTAATGCTCTTTTCACATTTTTCACACCTCTCTCTCTCTCTCTCTCTTGTTCTTTCACAGATACCCATAATTTACTCCTACCCTCACAGAGTCGAAGGTCATATTCTTAGGTCTACGAAAAATACGCATCACAAAATACGTCACGCTAAGATCCTTAATAGATGCACCTTGGTATGTTACCAACGAAACAATACATCGCGACCTCAAGATACCCACAGTCAAAGAGGAAATAGCAAAATATAGCGACAGATATAGCAAAAGAATCAACAAACACCGAAACCCCCTAATCACTGGACTACTTGATACGACGGACCAGATTCGCAGGCTGAAGGGGCACTACCCGCTAGACCTAAACGCTAGATTCAATTAGTTATATAAATTAAGTAATATCCACTTATTTATAATACTTACTTATAAATTATACTTATCTATAATAAGTATTAACTTATCATAAATAATCAGCCATGTCACTGCGCCACGCCAGAAAAATTACTGAAAATTCTCATCGCGAGAATTGATTGTAATTTTAATAAATAAATAAAAAAAAAAAACAAAATATGTCAAGGTGTATAGAGGTCATTTTACTGCAAAGAGGTGCTCTTTGCGAACACTTACAGAATCGTTAGCTACTTAACAGTTTATTTATGATAAATCTTTGGAATTTCAGGTAGCGAAGAAATAGTTCTGTCAAGATGTCAAGGCCAATCCTTAGCAGGCCGCGTACACGCGTATATGGATGCAACTATGACAAAGGAGAATCATATTATAAGCCAATGGTCGACCACTTGGATCGAAAATACAGTTCTCGACCGCTTTTCTCTGAACCAAGAACTTCATTGGCTGACGAGATCGCAGCCCGCCGAGGCGACATCGGTAACATCTTCAGTCGTTTTCCAAAATGGTTTTAAGGGGTGAATTTATCCTAATCCCTTTCTCCTTAACTATTACAACCGTAGTAGTCAATAACTCTTTTCATTGTCAGTAAGAAAATGCTGAATTATTTTTCATTATATTGGTAATTAATGAGTGGCATGTCCGATCCAAGTCCTGATGTGAAATGAATCGAATGTACTGTTCTATACATCTGCTGTTACAGCCACAACAAAATTTTACTCTATAGAGGGTCATCGTAAGAAAATCTTTGCCCCAATAATAAAATAAAATAAAATCGTGACATAAAGCTGCAACGTCTAATGATTTATTATCTCCTGTGACATGATACGAACTTCTGTTATTTAAACGTTTTTTTCTTCGTATAAAAGTGAGAAAATGAAACTTAATCTTTTATCACTTAGGTTCCACATATGAATAAAATATTAATTACTATTTTTTCCAATTTTAAATTGCTCGTGTATTCTGTTCCTTTATATATTTTAAGCTAAAGATAAAATATATTAATTTAGTTTAACTTCAGTTCTTGTTACAGAAATGGAATAACATTACCTGTGCTATTGTAAAATTATATAGAACCAAGCTAATATATGTGTTTATTACATAGATATATGTGATAAATAATCTACATTATGAGCATGTCGAGATCACATTTTCAATTTCGTTTACGGATATTTAAAAAAAAATTATTCAAAATTTGAAAAGAACGATATATATCATTATTACCGACAATGAAAACATCATCATTAATTACAAGCATTGATTACACATTATAATGTATTTATATCGTATGTTATTGAAATTCACTCATATTAATTTATGTTCTTCATTTGTTGATTTTGCTATCTTTTTATGTCAATTTATATGCATGTAATAGGAGAAAATCAATAGATTTTACGAAACACTCAATTTAAGTATATGATATAAAATAAAATGAAATATAAGTAGCTCTCTCTCCAGACAAATATCGAATTTAATCAATGAATATTTTGTTTACGAACATAGTAACAAATATTTGATATACCGATTCTATTTAAGTACATATTTTAATAAATAATTGTTTCCCATTTGTATCCCATTAGAAAGTTGTTACTTGAAACTGTAACAATCCTTGTTACCAAGCTTATTTATCGGAAAAGAGTAAATATAGAAATAAACTATGAATCCGCAATCGATAAATTGTAACGTAATTGAACGTAATTATAATTAAACCGTTTATCGATATCTACTTGTCGATTATTTATTCTATTACGCAGCGAATGGCAGCGTACTTACATCGACCTAAAAGCGGTTTCATTGCAGTAAAATGGTGAACTTTTAAAGAGAGTTTCAATTCAGATGACATTTGTTTTTTCATTAGTCAAATATAATACATACCTACATATGTATAAGTGTAATAGTGTACATATGTTGAGATATCGGTTTTTACAGGCACGCATGACCTCTCTGGTCCTCGCAACACTTCCTTTGGGCGTGACCTTGACCTTGAATTAGACCCTTCCATTCGCGCTTCCCAATTGCCACTACCTTCCTTGACTACCGACAACTTGTTCCCCGAAGACGAGGATATTGTCTACGACAGCCGTGGCCAGCGCAGTCGACGTCGATTCGCTGAAAATTTTGCCAACGATGTCGTAGCGACGACGCAACATCTGAAAGCGAAACTGGCCACGTTCGGGTTAGAGGATGAGGTCGATGCTGTATTAAGAAAACCACGACGCCTACGTCAAGGACAGGATCAAGTTGATAATATTCTCAGTTCAAGGAAAAATCTGCAAGACATAAAATCAATTAGCGAAGAGGCAGAAACTACGTTTAAAAGACGTTCGAAGCTGTTTGACGAAACCGATCGATTAGAAGAGAGTAAACCAATGCTTACGAAATGGTCGAAATTAATTAACGAGGACGAAAGTTCAGTGTCCGCTAATGCTGCTGCGACAAGGGCTATGCAAACCAAAGCTCGTTTGAACGACCTTGAGTCTGAAATGGAAGAGCTTGCAGAGAGACAGGCAAAAAGAGAACGCAGGGCAGCTGCCCTCAGGGCATTGATCAACGAAAATATGTCCGATACGGAAAATTTCCAAGAACAATCTGTTCATAGCAAGAAGGTTTCCATCCGTGAACACTCTGAGAAACACGTCCTCTGAACAAGAATGAATATTTATAACTCAAATATGAGAATATTCCCTCGTTATTTACCATTTACTTTCGATCAATTGACTGTCATTTGTTCCTAATGATCCTGCAGATGTTGTTTGTATTATATGTACTATTTGAATATTCGATCACTTTTAATTGACAGTGCATAGATGCAACAGAAACAACGATATCTTCACATTACACGAATAATACAGATATTTGTATAAAATTATTTATGTAGTAGAAATACATTGGCAATATCATGGAAATACAATTTCAATCGGATTATCGCTTATTTTATATACCCAGGAATATATAACATATGCAGAGAGTTTTTGTATGTATTAAAAGTCATGCTATACGCGTATAATATAAATATACGCATATACATATGTACGCACGAATACGATACCAGCGAGTACACGCAGATATACTTATTACAGCGCATATATTTATTATTTTACGTACACTAGTTTATACAGTATTATCGAGAAACTATATAATTGTAAATTTTATTGGACTTTCGATTATAATTCTGTAATTTTTCTGAAGGCGAAAGATAAGTTAAGAATTTCTTCCTATTTATTGTCTACTTTAAAATTAGAAAATCATATTTTTAATAAAATATTGTTGAATCACTCATTAGTTAAAAAGATATTAAATAACATTAGTTAAAATAGCAGAACGTGAATCTTTGAAACTTGATATTTTTTTAATAATTGTATAGACAAACACTTATTTCCTCGTCGTCGTTGTTTTTTAAATATTAAGTACTAATTGTTTGTTTTTCTTGATATGAAAATGCATTTTTCAAATAGAGCAAACAGTAAATGTTAAAATTTATCAATGGAGAAGCAAAAGTATACTTTCGACTAATACATAGTATTTAATCAAAGTTAGCAAATAGAACGTAACTTATGTATGTAATATGTTCAATACCTTGTTGAATAATCAATATTTCGTTTTCGCAAATTTTACGTAAAATAAAACCGTATAGTACTTATATACAGGGTGGTTGGTAACTGGTGGTACAAGCGGAAAGGGGATGATTCTACGCGAAAAAAGAAGTCGAAAATATAGAATAAAAATTTTTCGTTTGAGGTTTTGTTTTCGAGAAAATCGACTTTGAATTTTCGCTCGGACGCGTGCGGTACGTTACAACGGATCTCACCGTAGATCGTTGTCTCAATGGAAAAAATTAAAAAAGAAAATTTTTATTCTATATTTTCGACTTCTTTTTTCGCGTAGAATCACCCCCTTTCCACTTGTACCACCAGTTACCAACCACCCTGTATATAAAATTAAGCGAAGAATTAATTTCATTTCTACTCTTTCTTTTATAGTCAAGAGTCAAATCACAACATAGTGTGCCAGAAAAAAACATTGTCCTAACCTTACTATATGTATTTCTGTTAATCTCTCTTATTTGTAAATAAATTTCACTGTTCCAATGTATCCTGAATACATAGTGTGTTTGCATGTTGTATACCCACCCACATATGCAAGAACGATTCCTTTTTGAATACCATGTTTTTTGTTTATATTATGAGAATACCTTTAACTTTTTGTTTTTGATATATATTAAGAGAATTCTTGATCACAGATTGTTGAATATTTGCATATATTTTTTTTTTGTTTCATCTTTTCTTATTATTACAATCCATAAAAAAATTCACAGCTCTTGGAACATAATCGAATAATAATAGAATTACTCTCAAAAGTATTAACATTTTTATTCATAAAAAAGATTCTGTAACTTACATCAAAAGTGTTCGTGACAATGCTAAAGGTAAGTCGAAGGGCAGTGACGTCATTATACACATTTTGAGACATTGGTCATCTCTTCAACAAATACATTATTCATTTTCACAAGCTCTCCTATTTGCTAACTGTAGGCTAAATTTCTGTTATGGATGATTTGAAACAAAAGAGTGTCTGACTCATTGTTTACGATGCCGTTTAAATATATTATAATTATACGAGTACATACGATATATAACATAGCATAGTATATACGAGTACATACATGTATATTCATTAAATCACAAATTACTATTTTCCGCTTAATTGATCTTATCAATTTATACAGCATCAAAATATAGACTAAAATGTGGATATATTACAATTAAAAGCCGATGGATAGTAGAAAACTGCAATTTTCATCATTTTTAACCGTTTCTGGCTCATAGCAACGTTAACCGATTTCAATGAACTTTTCAGAATGTATATAGCTGACTAATAGTATGTACATAACTCTTCAAAATGTGTTGTTTAAATTTTCATTACAGCCCCATATAATAAAGTTGTAGAAGGTGACTTTTATTTTTTCCTTCGCGCTTTCAATCAAACGATTTTTTCAAAATTTTCTGTACATGTTCGACCGTTCGCGGAGAGACGCGGTAGCAATTACGATACGATAATCGACGCCACGAATCAGTCGATCCCCTATTTCGGTTAAGAGAATAGAGGTGGTTGAAACGATGATAACACTGAGTTAACAGGTTAAAACACATGTAGAAACACATGATTTAAACAAATATCAAGAGTAATAAATTTGTTATTATTTCCATCGTTACTACAATGATGTAACGAAATTAATGCAGTATAAAACATATAAAAATAATTTTATTTATACATGAAATATAGATCTATTATGTGCACCTCCCATCAGTGGCTGTCGAACATGAGAAAAACCTGCTTTTGCGTGTTTTACCTTAAGGAACAATAACCCTAAGGAAAGTTTCGACTTGAAATATGTTTGATAGCAATTAAGGGCCTTGATAGTAAAGTAGAAAATGCTAAATCTCAATGATGGTTCTTCAGGTCTATTGCGGGTCCGAATAAGTATGACCGAGGGATGGATTATGATTTATAGTAGGTTCCTGGACATAACAACATAGAATAGTTATTTAGCATTTCATCGTGGTGTCACGGGTAATTCCTGTAAAAGTGGTGTTAATTTTAACACCACTAAATTGGTGTATTTTATTATATGCTGTACTTTATAAAAACAGAAAAAGTGACGCAATTAATTGGGAACAATTCCTACTTATTGTTCCTTAAGGTAAAGAATAATTGATAATAACAATAAAAAAAAAAAAGAAAACCCGTTCCTAAAATGAAAAAGGGAGATCTCCCCGTTCGGTTTGACTAAGTGTTAAGATGATGACTAATCAAAGAACGGAAAATCAGTCAAGATGTTGACTGGTCCAAGGACGTAAACCCAGGGAAGTTCGGCGACGATGCTGTCGTCGATGTTGATGGCAATTTTGGTTAGGAAAGTTAGGGCAACGGTCATTGCTGTTAATTGGATAAGGAAAAGGCTGGTAAATCAGGACGGGTGTGTCAGGATGAGTGCTGACCGCCCCCAATCAAAGGTCGTCCGTGGGTAGTATTGTACATAGGAAAACCCGCTTTCCTGTGTTTTCTCGGACTGGACAGTAAATATCAGAAATACTTTAATTTAAAAGATACTTGTATGGTCTTAAGAACCTTAATTATGAAAGTGCTAAGATTTATGATGAGTCCTTAAGGTTATCGAGAGTCGGCAATAAGCGTGTTTACACATCAGGTAGCCATTTTGCCCGAGATATGGAGTCTACTTTGTGTAGAGAGTCACGGGACGTAACAGTACATGTCATATAATCAACTACATAATTTTTCTAACCCCTCAAAAAAATTCAAGTCTTTGATTCAGTTTGAAAAATATCACTCTGTTTTGGAGGACATTCGAATACTTTCGTGAGTCACTGTATTTTGTCAATGACGATAAAAGTTGGTCGATACTAGTTATTCGAATAATCATATACTCATGCAAAGTAATCTATCGTATATAAATATCATATCGTATAGAACATAATATTCATTTACTTACTTTCGATACTCAAATCAATCAATATTAATTTACCCAGTAACTAGACACGAAGCAGGGTTGAGATTTACGATCATAAGAAAGAAGCAAATCCAGGTGGTTCAATTGCAATGTTGTACATATCATAAATAATATATTGTAGTGTCAGAGAAATCACAATGTACTTTAGGTACAAATCAATATAAGTGCTGACCATTTATCCGTGGTCCTTTACGACATGGGGTAATTAAAAATGGTGTACCTGAGCATGGGTCATCCACATCTATGTGTGTGGTAGACATACCGAAACCGTAGTATAAAAGACAGCCGTTAGTCAGTTGCAAGGACAATTCTAACCAATCTTGCACAGAGTACTGTGGAAGGAGCTTTACTACGAGTCACTAAACTAAATTTGTGCTAAATTGTGTACAATGAGTGGACAAGTTATTGTAGGTTTCCGAGTTGTTAGTTGTTAGTTGTTGTTAGTTGTTGTTAGTTGTTGTTAGTTGTTGTTAGTTGTTACTTAATTTTATGAAGAAATTGAAAAAAATTAGGGGCATTTTGCAAAATTATTGTTTAGGGGTATTCCAAGAATTAGTCTAGTAAACGCGTATCTGTCTTTTCAACTTCGATTTTCTCGAAAACTAGATCTAAAATGAAAGAATTTCATTCTACATTCAGAATTTCTTTCCATGTATAAAATAATCTCCTTCAGTAATATTCAGTTAGAATATCTTTCAATTGAAGTTGTTTAAAATATTTTCTTCAAAAACTATAGTTTTTATCATACTATTATACATATACCATTTATTAACTATAAATTAATTATAAAATGTTATTTGATGTCAAGTTGTCTAATATTATCATTCAAATACTTTAGATCCTCACAATATATCTGGATGCCGCAATGACCTATTCGATGACTTGTGTTATATATCTGGGCGAGGAATCGAAGACGATTTTGAAGACAGTTTTGTCATCAACCAACGGCGTTACAAGGAGCGTGCGGCTGCTGCGTTTACCGAAGATCTGGCGGAATTGAGGCGTAAACGAAGAGACATGCAGGTTATATTATTTACATAATATAAAAAAGATCAGTTGAATTTCAATTAAATTTCAAAATCAAGGTCAATTTGGCGATATATTTTTTAAACAAATCTCCATCCACTCAGATATAGAATCACCTTAAAATCATCTCATATACATTATATATGTATATAATACCGTGGAATCTTTTATTTTGAATGAATAAATGAGTAATATATGAAAATCTGTCTATAAATTTGTATAAGTTTCATTAAATAACGATATTACAAGAATTTCATAAATTTATGCTGTCATTTATTTTTGCAGGATCGTATTTTCGACGTTATTGACTTGAATGCAGAAATTGAAAAAGCTAAAAATACTCTCGAACAAGCGGATATTGCTTTTCAACAACATGCAACAAAATTCGATAACACAGATAGCTGCGATGACACCAGATTAAAAAAATTCCCTAATATGGAAATTTTGTCAGAAAAACCACAGCCGAAAACCATAAAATTTATAAAAGTCCCTAATATTGATATAGAATCGTGTATGCCACAACCTACAAAATCAAGAAGAGACAAAATCAACTCAATAATGGAAACAAATGAAATTGTCAATCCATTAAATACCATTGCATTGTTACCGTTAAAAAGGAAATTCTCGAATAAAAAGAAAAGTGTTACATTTTAAAAAATTCAGTGAATATTGTAAATTACTATTGTGTTAAATAAAATGTATCCATATTATTTAATATTAATATTTAAATAAAACATATATATATAAACCACAAGAAAATTTTGTTTTCATAAACATTTGTAGTTTTAATAAACATCATGAAGTATACCACATGTAACCGAGAAGAAAATGGTTGAAAAACATAACTATGAAATAACATTTTTTCATTAGGAGATCATAATGAATGAGAATGCGAAAGTCCTTTGACAAACAGTGGTCTGAATATGATAAATTTTCGAAAAATTTTTAAGAACGAATTTCTTAGGAAACAGCAGGAATTTTTGGTCGAAATTTGGCATTATTCTGAAATTTATTTATGTAATGAAAAGTTCCTACAATATCAAAATTCATTTGCAAAGGTTTCAATCTATATTAGATGTATCTCATTGATTCAAAATATGTATATGTAGTTAAATTTACTTTATAACGATATTGCGATGACATACATACATTGTAATAGATGTATGCAGAATTTGATGTTAGATATAATACATAGCTTATACATATGTGTATGTTATACGTAAATACGTATATACATATGATGTAAGTAAGATATGTGTACATATAAGTATGAGTTACTAAAAAAAATTAAGTGGTCATATAACAGAATAATGAAGGAGGTTATACATTTTAAATAGGATAAAATGTACCTTTTTTACAGTGTTTCTTAATGACACAGTCTGTGTACTAAGCACAATACAATCTTTATACAAAATTAAGAGATAGAGATTTGGATTTTCTGTAGAATCAAATATAGATAATGACTTCTGGTTTATTATGGTTTATTTATTAGCTGAAGAAATAAGAAATATTCCTCTAGTTTATTTTTGTAGTAAGAAAATCCATTTAGAAAATATTCAATGCTTAAAATTGGTATTAGTATTCGTGAAAAATATATAGATACGTTTGGGTAAATAATTAATATTATTAGAAATTTAGTATTATAAATTTCATATAGATAAAAACGACTGTAATGTACTTTACATCTATGCTGCATATGTCAATTCTGCCAATATATCATTAAGTTATATAGCTTTATTATCAAAAAATAATTTACAAAATTTTCTGATATTTCAAACTATAATATGCTCGAGTATGGTAACTGTAATATCTAGGTTCATGTCTCATATTAATTATATATTTCATATCTGCAGATCGTTTGAAACTCTTGTCGGTATTCTTTTCGTCGTAAGTCCTCATTGCTCGTTCAGCCCACTCTTGTGCTCTGGGAGGTTCTCGAAATATGCCTTTCTCCCGTTGGTTCAGATAATCAATGACATCGTTGTAATAATTTTTTCTGAAGAAAAAAAGAATCAAAAATTCATAGAAATATACTTATAGTACCTAATTATAATTATTGTCATCGTTTACATTAAAAGAATTTATAGATCTTATGAATTATCTTTTTCAATTATTAAAATTATAGCAACTTCTAAATTATAAGAATTATTTTAGATGTATTATAAATCTTCTCTAAAACTATTTTATGCACTTTTTGTGCATCTCTATGTTTAAATTCTGATAGCTGGTAGCGAATTAATATAAATAAATTGTATAATACTAAATATTATTCACTAGTTTATTTTTATTAAATAAATATTGAAATCTCAATAGTATCTGTTCTCCTAATAAAATAGTGAAACTACTTTCAATAGCTGAATTTAATTCGTTGGGTATATTCACAGTACCTAAATTTGATTTCAACCTCAATTTGACATTATAATTGAAGAAGCTGCTGAAATAAAAAGACAACTCCACTTATCAATAATTTATAATATATAAGATCATAATATATAGTAAACCAACAAGAACCAACTCAACCAAATTACTTTTCCAAACCTGCTATAAAGTCATAATCGACCAATATTCATAGTAATAAACTCTTCTACTCTTTTAAGTATGAACCCATACCTCCCTTTCTTATCCAATAAAGACAATTTAAACATTGAGATAACCTCTTATTGTTGCAAACTCTTCAATTGTAAAAAGAGAAAAGTAAATAGTTTTGTAATTGTAATTAAAATTAGTCAATTTTTTCTTTAAATTCTTTATGAAAATTCATTCTGAATTTAAAGTAATTTAAAAAATTCATAACTTTAAAAATATTGATATTTCAATTTTTAAATGACTATTTGTACTGTAGGACTTTATTAATAAAATGTGAAATATTAATTAATTGAGTTACATTAAAAACCCATACCTATACTCATAAAGATACGCGTAATTAAGAAAGAGAGGGCGAACCCAATGGTGATTGTAGTGCGGTGGTTCAATTTTTTCTAATTTGATTTTTGGTTTCTCTCCAGTCGCTGCTTCGGCAGCTGGGGCGGCTGATTCTGCAGATGCTTCAGGAGCTTGTTCCGCCGGGGTTTCTTCGATATCCCATGGCGCTGGTTCCTCATCTGCCCACATATTTGTTCACGTCTGTCAAAAGTAAACTGAGATATAACAACAATTTTTCCTCTTCTTCTTCTAAACTCTTTTTTTATACAGTGAAATTATGTATATTATTTTGATTTTATAGATGTATGTATCGTTATACTTATATATGTATGTATGAGTCAACAACCGAAATGTTTAGGTTTGTTCGAAAGAAAGAGAAATATCAATTATATTTTTTATTTATATTGGTTGAACATATTATTGTTCTACATATATAACTGATAGTTTATAGAAAGATCTAGCGGGTCTCATTCAATTCAAAGACTCGTTCGCATATTTTAAACACTTATCAATGTTTGGTAGCCTTCTTTCTAATTAGATGTTACAACTAGTACTCTCGATTGATATATTTAGCTAATGAGATATATTTAACGAATGAAAGCAGGTCACGTTAAAGTACAACAAACTGTTTGATTGTGACATCGATTCCTATTTATTATAACAGAATGCTTTATTTATCGACAATCTAATTAAATCAATTATGTCAATTATGTCATGATTTTGATATAATTCCCATATGTATTACGATATAATCATACATGTATGAAAAAGCAAATTCAATTTTTAATAGCTCATAATATATTCCCAATTATTCGCAAGTAACATACAAACTTTAGAAATAAAAATAGTATAAATATTAAAAGTGTAATTACTGTGAAAACATTTAAGAAACAGACGTAAGAAAATGGAAGCAGGAAGAGAAGAAACAGAGACAATATTGGAGGAAAAAGTAGGAAAGAACTGGACGAAAGGAATAAAAAGGAAAATAAAGGAAATGTGGGGCAGGAGTGCGAGGAGAGAAAACACGGCAAAGAGAACAAGAAAAAAGAACAAACAAAAGATAGAGAAAAAATCACATAAAGCAAAGTGCTTTGATAGGAAAGCAGGAGATACACCAAAAATAGGTGTATTTAGTATTTGGTAATAAGAGATAAACAGATTCAGCTGTGCTTCAGATCTTAAATCTGAAAATTATTAGGTTGTAACATAAGTAAATTCAGTTAAACTCAATATTTTTCTTTATTTGACCGAACCTATTTATGTTACAACCCAATAAATTTATAAATAGATACGATAGATACTAGGTCTTAAGTTTATATGTATGATATATTTATACTACCGAGTAGAGAGAAGTAGATATAAGGGTATAAAAACCAAAACCCCCAAGGTCCGAAAAAGCAAATAAGATATCAATGAATAAATATTAAAGGTAATCGATTAACTTTTTATAAAATTGTTTTTATAGTTTTATTAAACTAATAAAATTTCACTAAGCTTAGCAAAAGTTACTATCCAGTTTACTTTAGTTGTCAACATTCAAATTCAAACTTATTAAAGGATTCATACGATAATGCCACGGCAATATCACTTTCAACAAAATATTACGTTCCTCTTCTTTTTATTTTTCTACTTGATTTATTGCACATAAAACAAAATGCGACTTCTTCACTTTCGGACGATTTCACAATAGATTATCATTACCTCACTTATAATTTCAGCTTGTCAATTATACAATATAACGTGTTACAATATTTGAGAAGATAATACCTGTGATACGATAGTCACTCCACTAAACACTTCTTGAGACTGAAAAAAATACTCCCGCGGACTTTGCCTTGTTTCGCTTTTATTTTAGCTTATAAGATTTTCCTTGCCTTCCCACCGGTCTTCCCTTTAAGTAAAAGAAGAGTGCCCCTCTCCGAAAGAACAGTGGCAAAGAAACGACTTAGAGGGAGGATAGAGGGAAGAGAGGTGGATTTTTGGCAGCTAAACTACTGTAATCGTTATCACGCAAGACAACGATCAATTTAATAATCATTGGCCAATTTTACGACTCTGTATCGAACGATCTCTGTCTTGGTACGAATTCATTTGATTAAAGCTTAAAGTAACAATTTATGCCATTACATGCAATGAAAGTTGTAGTATATCAAAACATTGCAATTAAAGATGCTTAATTTATGAGAAAAATATAAAGACATAAAAAGCTTTAAGTGGTAATGTCAAATTATATATATATATATATTATATATATGGTTTTTTATTAAATTAGTTTTTTTCTAAACTATCATTAATTCTTTTATTTCAAATAATTTATTTTTTGCCAATAGCAATATTTATTTCTTTTCCTATTATTTAACATCAAAAATGTATATTTAAATGCTTTTATATTTATACACATTATACGTAGGTATATGTACTGCCAGATATTTCCTATAAGCACAAGCTAACAAATATTTAACCATTAAAAATGGACTACTATAATAAGCTGCTGCATTTCATGATTGTCTTTTCTAAGAGATACTCTTTATATTTTACGTTTCCTGATTTAGAAATACTTTTCTTCAGACATTTATCTATTTATATTAAAAAATATTTTATATTTATCACAAGTAACATTAACTTGGAAACATCGTATGCATTCAAATAATCTCTCATACACATTGACCACAAAAAGTATTTGCACATTATTTTACTTATTACTGAATTTGTATCTTACTTCATTAAAACCAGGTGCATTTGTTAAATTTCATATCATTTAGAAGTACATTCGTAGAAAGATTAAAATTTGATATTATGAAAATAAAATGTAGAAAACTCATAAAAAAGCCTTTTATTCATTATGTGCAGGTACTTTTTGTAACCACTGTGCAAAACAACTTTTTACCGAATTGAGTAGATTACGTACGTAACAAATTTATATCAAAATAACGTAAATCTATAAAAACAATAGCATATTTATGCCAGATTTATGTGTATTCAAAGAAACGTGCGCGTGCGCGCGCGTGTGTGTGTGTAATATACACATACCGCAAACATATACTGCAAAATACATATAAATATAAGCAATCCTTTCTTTTCTAATTGTTTTGTACATCCTTGCAAAGTAATTCTTCGTTATTCTTCAGTTCTATTATTTCGTTTCCAATATAATTGTATGTAAGAGTATATGCTTTGCAACGTATGACCGTCATTGTAAGTTCAGTTTATTTATAAATTTGCCGCTATAGAAGGCTTAAACACGTATCAAAGAGTGTAGCGTTATGTCGAAATAGAAGCATTGACATCGTACCCTGGTTTAGTTACTATTCACAATACTAATCATAAGCTACGTTAAAGACATATATTATTCACAAAACTGGCGTTTATTATAGTATATTTGTCTGAAATTGTCATATATAAAATATAAAAAGCAAAGAACACTGAAAGCATACAATAATACTATTCTTTTCTAAGCATTGAAATTGGTAGAATTTTTTCTTCATAATAAGATGAAGTAGACTTATCAGCGTTCTATTTTATTATAGGAAGAGAATTATTGGCGATAGTAAATTTAATAGATCACTTAAAATTTTATCTATATAGATATGTATATGATCGAACGTATATATATACATATATTATATACTATACATACAAAGGCATTTCAACAAGAATCTTAACGGTGTATTTATGGGACATTACTCTAATATAGTTGCAAAAAGTTGAATTTGTTTTCCCAAACTTTCTTAAAGTTTCCAGTATGCAGAATATCATATGAAAACTGTTTATCGACGATGGTCGATACCATGATGGTCGATACTTCTTCAATACCATGAAGAAGTTACAAGGTTGGATGAGTGAGTGACTTGTAGCAGGGTTTAACAGAATGACCTTGCGGAGTAGAACGAAATGACTTCCTTAGTACATCAATTCGTTGCAAAAAATAGTACCATATTATCGATAAGAAAAATATATAAGATCCTGTTTAAAAAAAAGAACTTGACCTCAATATCTTCCTACTATTCTATTGCGAAAAAAGCTATTTGTACCGCGTTATATCCCCCGTCACATCAAACAAGCTTTGTAAGAACATTCTTTTGATATCTTTAGTACTTAACAAAACATTTTAACGTACATGGTTAATATATTTATTCTATATACAGGGTGATTCATAAATACATGTCAATATTTCAGAGATGGAGACAGAATATCTATCGGAATATCACGAAAATAAGTAAAAGACATCTTATGGACATATGTATGTCCTACATAGCTTAGTTTTCGAGTTACAGACATTTAATGAAAATATTCAAAGTGTCCGCCTTGTACCTCAACAGACGCTGCTTAACGTTGAGTTCTGTACTCGCTCGAAAACTATTTTGTCGAAGATTAAAGCCGAATTTACACAATTTCATTTTGAAAGAACACCACGGATGATTCATTGAAAAGCACTGTTCTCATCCTTGTTTCATCCGCAGTGTTTCTCCAGAGTAAATAGTGAATAGAGTAGAGCCAAGCTCTATTTTGGATAAATAGTGAAACAGCACTGACACGTATAAACCGCATACTGAATGCATATTCGGGCAACCAGTTCTAAACCAGTCTAATTAGCCTCCAAAATACCCAAAATCGAGAAAAATTGTAAACAACAATTTTATTACAGAAAATGGTTCGGTAGGTCATTGGAAATGAAACATATGAGTTTGAAACTCATAAAAAGTT
Organism: Bombus vancouverensis nearcticus; assembly: GCF_051014615.1. Taxonomy (NCBI): domain Eukaryota; kingdom Metazoa; phylum Arthropoda; class Insecta; order Hymenoptera; family Apidae; genus Bombus; species Bombus vancouverensis. The sequence goes on along the minus strand of NC_134913.1, from coordinate 6,917,624 downwards.
GAGCGTCATTGTTTCAAAAAGATATAAACGAGCTTTTCGCATATGAAAAGAAATGTAATAATTTTTCAGAAAAAGGATTCTATTGCGGAATATAGCCATTGGAAAGATCTGCAAAATAATATCCATAAAGTTAAAATCGATCGATACGTTAACTTGCAACAAAACAAAAAACCGGTAACATTTTCTTAAAGATTCTCTAATTATAGCATTATAACGAAAATTGCATATTTAAGAAATTTAAATTATATGACATTTGTTATTGTCACGTAAAATGTCATTTATGTCATTTATGTCATATATAAATAGTGAACAAGAAATATAAAAAATAAGAAACCAAAAAACTAAAAATTTTGAGCTTGAATATAATTTTTGAAAGAATTGATTGTATTATCTGTCAATATCTCATTGAGCTGCCCCAGATTTTTAAAAATCATCGTTTTACGTCAATTTATTGCTGAGATAATGTAGGTACCAGCAGTTTGAAAGCGCAAATTCAATTTTAGGCGTGTTCGCAGATAGACCGACGCATGTCGCCACTGTTCCCACTGCGCAACAGCTCGCTATCTCGTCCGTATACTGAAACTTCGTGACTTATTAAAGTTAAAGCAGGTTTTCTGAAATAATTCATTCGGAAATTGAAGGGCAATTAATTCCACTGTTTTACACTTTGTGAAATTTTTAGCTCTTATTGTTAAGAATTACTTTTTTGAAAGAAAAAAATTATCTCATGAAAGAAAACTTTTCTGTAAATTCGTGTAATAATAATAGTTTATAATTGATTTTATTGCCAATTCGCTATGACAAAAATTAAAAGAATTGTTTCATTCTTTTAGAGGAAAGAAACATATTTATTTGCCAGAACCATTTTTAGATGATTTAATTTAGAAATATTACTTCATTTCAAAATGTATACGATAGTGCAAGTATTAAAGAATAGAAAGCATGCTCACAGCTTACTATGCAACTTATCAAAGGCGGAAACGGTCGACACATCAAGCATAAAAAGAAGATTAAAAAGGAAACACCCAACAGATCTTACAAAGGACATAACCTAACAAACACGATGATGGTACCCCGCTGGGGGTAGCCACCCACATGTTATATTAGTATACAGCTACAACATTTTACCAAATGTCCTACTGGACAAATTGTAAAATCCAAATAAATAAATAAAAAAAAATTAAAAAAAAAAACTTATCAAAGCTATAGAAACTTAACTTCTACGGAGACCCTTTTGGGATGAAGCGAACAATTTTGTACAAAATCTAACAAAAATTTCAAACTGAAATTTGGCACGCTTTTTATCATTACCAAGATCATGTTTTATTAAAATTTTAAAGTCGTGCGTTCAAATCTCTGTGAATAACAAACGAGTGAAAATGAGGTCTATTTTGACAGCTTTTATTTTGTTGCAAGTCAACGTATCGATCGATTTTGATCTTATAGGTCTCATTTTGCCGATCTTTCCTACATTATGCCTGCATTTCTCAATCTAAATTTTTTTCTGTAAAATCACTATTTATCTTTTTATACGCGAAAAACCTGTTTTTCGTACCTATATGCCTTTTTTTCTAACTACGACGCCCAACTTTTCATAAATTTGCAACACATACATTTCATTTCAAATGATCTTCCGAACCATTTTGTGTAAAAAAATTACTTTTACAATTTTTTCCGATTCTAATTCGACTGGTTTATTCGCATTTCGTACATATTTCGTAGACATATCGTAAAATAAATATAGGTATGAATACAAATAAACTAAAATTTCGATTTTTTGCAAATTAACGAATATAATCGTCATTGACATTTGAATACCGCTCCCGATTAGCTATACATTGTAAAACCGGCAACGTGCTTTCATGGAAAGTTGTTTCATATGCATTTTATATGTTTTCCTTACAATAAATAACATCGCTAAATTTTTGATTATTATCAAATATTAACAATCAATTGAAAATTTGTCCGTCATTATAATATTAGTCATATTAATATATCCACGGTAACTCTGAACACTGGACAGCCTTTTATTTCCTAATGAATTTTTCTTATATTATTATTTTCCGAGATATAAAGAAGTTCGCTTTTTAAGCAGCACTATATATTTCTCTATGAATCATCTGATAGTACTTCTGAAGACAAGTTCATCAGCCTTTCATCTATACAATTTTAATTAGTTTTTGAAGTATTGAGCTTACAAATTTACTGATTTTTAGGCAAGAAACTTTGTTAGAGTAGGAAGCTCGGATGGCGCTATGTGTTAAACATTGCCTTTTGAAACAGATACAAAAGCTCTGTATCAAGACGGCAATTCAGCATGGCATACAGGCATAGCTTGAATTAGCGCTCACAATCAGCGGATATATTGAGGTACCAGGCACTTCGAATATTTTCATTAATCATTCATAACTCGAAAACTAAGATATATATGTCGGAGATGAAAGGGCACCGGAGCCTTCCCTTGGAACTTCGGGAAAATCCGTAAAATCGTAATTAAAGTTTACAGTTGTGATTAAACAATTTGCCGTCATTCTGCCCAATGGTACTTGTTTGCGATTTGTGATAATAAGCTTGAGCTCAAGGCGACCATCAGTCGCCGAACGTAGCCGCGGTTAACGAGACGGGCGCTCCGTCTAACAAAGGTGTGGAGTGATGTTATAACTCTCATTAAAGGAAATACCCATAGAGGTACCTGACAGTAAAACATGCCAACGGTTCCTTCGGACAATGAATACCTGATGTTGATGCACTTACACAGCACAAGTTCAGCTAGCCTGAGGACCCGCTATAAAATCTAGGTTTTTGGTAATTAAGGTTATTCAAACGGACAGGCAGTCTTTGTCCCAAATTGACCAATTGACAGCCACGTCAATTTCCCTTACTTTCTGAACGAGGGCTATACTCAACGAATCCGATGAACTCGTGTCCTTAGACACACCCCATTATAGTTTTCCTCTGTGGCATCATTGAGACGAAAAGTCATTCTTTCTTACGATCTTAACGACGGAGAGAGTAGCGCCTTACGATCTGTGAGTATTACACGTTTGAGTTAGATTGTGTGAGCAAGTATATCTATCATCCCGTTGACTGTGGATTCGTTATCGAACCTAAGACCATTATCACTAGTGTCGCGAGTGCCTAATCGCCGCTGTTGATTGTCGAATCGGTAGTGTTCATACTCGTAGTATCAGGCCGTATCTTCGTTATAACACAATGATGGCCAACTCCAAGGGAGGTCTATCAAACGCCCACAACCCTGTTCCTGACTCTTCTCCGGCATATATGTCGGAGATGGAAGGATAGCGGGATTGCCGTCGGGAATGTTGGGAAACCCCCAATACCATAATCAAGATTTGTATGTTTAGGTAATAAAAATAAGAAAATAACTTTTAATGTTCCAACCGGGCTTTATGACGACGGGTTCGGGTTTAGGGTGACCTAACAGGTCACTGGACGTAGCCACGGGCACGGGAGGGACGCGTATCTGACAGAGGTACGGAATGATTATATGACTCTCCTTAAAAACAAGGATTGACCCCAGAAGTGGGGACAGGAATATATAAGGACAGTCTCATTAAGATGGACAGAGCTTTTGTTAGTGAGTCGCTATACGAAGTGCGGACCGAGTCATCGAGAAGTTACCCGACCCGATTATTACACTGATACTTGCCATCCCGTGTGCCGTGGATTCGTCAACAAATCTGGAGCCATCGTCATTTGCATCCATGGCTAATTCCCGAGGAGATACCTCGGCCGCCCCCAACCTTACTCCCGATGGCACTCCGACATATATATGTTCATATACATTTTTTACACGCGCGCGTACGTGTGTGTATATGTGTACTTCAATATTTACTATCGTATTTGAAACTTTGTATTAGATTCTTTGTTGTACTTTCTTAAAAAATAAAATACGTAAAAGATTATCTACATATATAGGTAAGATATTACAAACTTTCATGACCGGTTACTATAGAAACGAAAGTCGTACACAAAGTAAGTAAGTACATACATACGTATATAGATATCAGATGTATACAAAATGTGTCGTTTTACAAGAAAAGATATCTTTTTCTATTTCTTAATCTATTCGGTAAATTTTACCCAAATTATTGCTGTGAGTAAAGAATTATTTGAATATTCTCAACCATCGAAATGTAAAAATAACGAATATTTTGATACCACATCACTTACCTGCATGCCATGTGATGCCAATAAAAATTTAAAACCATCTGTCGACCGTGAGTTTGAAATTAAATTTTTCAACATTTTATTTAAATACTTAAATTATTCCTTTTATAGGATTACGATGTATATGTAACAAATTTAGTAAAAAAATTGGTTTCAAGGATGGTTATCCCGTATGCGTATTTTGTGGCATTAATGCTACAGTAACTTCGGATGGGAACGACTGCGTATCATGTAACACGACGTGTAGATGCGCCCCTAATGAAATACAAGGTAATAATTAAAGCATTTGCAATAGGCAAAAGTATTTATGTATTAGCATTTAAACCAAACTACTTTAAATTACATATTTGTAACATATTATCTATTGATTAAATTGCAGATTCTTTAATTATTTATATTATTATTAGTTATATTTTAATCATTTTACAGTAGATAGACACTTAGATGGAACGTTATTGGATACTATACATTGTGTTCCATGTATCAATAATACTTATCCATTTTTGGATGTATCTAGATGCTTGCCCTGCAAAAATTTTAAATATGATTATTATCAAACTAATATGTATTTAACAAAGTACCATTATACACAGCTACAGAATTATTGTTTACATAAAAGTACTTCTGTTGATAAAGAGAATCTAAAACCTGCATTTCAAGTGAAGTTTAACAGTCAAAACACAAATAATTATTTTAGTAATGAACTTCAGACTGCTATATATTTTTGTAAGGTAAGAGAGCAAATAAGAATATAAAAATAAGAAAATAATAGTACACGCATATTTTTAGAAAAGAGATAAATTAGCATGTGAATATTTATCAAACATATGTGTTTTAAGTCTTTATGCTAATGATATTGCATGCAAGTTCTTTATGCAAAAACAAAAATCACCTATATGGTTATTTTATAATAAAGATGAAGCTACAACTGTATTAAATAGCAAACAAATTACGCAAAATTATAGCTTGATGAAAGGAGACAAGGTATGTAACACATATATATGTATTTGTAATATTTGTAACAATCTATTACTTAAATGTATAATATTTGATAATATAAACCATATCTTTTTAGGATAATATATTAAATTTTACAGTTATAACATTCTCTTTACATGGCAATTTCAAATCAATTGGTACACCTAATATTCCATGCAATTTGTTAGAGCATGTTAAATTTGGTATTAATTTTGAAAAAAAATGTAAATTTGCAATTAAAAATTTATTGCACACAGAGATAGAGTTTCTATCTCCATACTTAACATTTATAAGAGATAACAAAATTTTAATGTATGCATTACCTGTATTTGTTAAAAACATTAATCAGGTAAGAAAATCAATTATGAAGTAGTCAATAAATTTAGATATAAATACTTGATTACTATATTAGATTGTAAATGGTGCTTTGTGCATTATTTTATGAAAGTGTTTTAAAATATATATAATCCTAACAATTTTACAGAATCATAATAAATTATCAGATTGGCAGTTAGTTCGAAAATTTTTCTTTGTTGATAATATTAGTGGTTTTAAAACATTATATAATCTCACAAGTAACAATGGTGATGAACTGTCTGTGTTACGTTATATGAAATCTTTGAACGTAATGTGAGTCCTTTACCTGCTCTTTATAATTTGACTTTATCAAACAAAATTTGATTTTATCAAACAAATTATATATTAAATTTAACACGTGACTACTAAAATAACAAAGTTATATATTATAATACTTTTTACAGAATTAATATTCAAAGTACAAAGGATAACAATAAAATATTTCCTCCATTATTAATTATTGAATATGCTGAATTAACATATGAACAGATTGATAAAATTATAGAAGTTACATTAGATTATAAAATAAGATTCACTCTAAAAGATGAGAATATTGATTCACATTTCATGGTAAATATACAAAACAGTAATAAGAAGAAAATAACAATAAGATATATTTATAATATTATTATTGTTATATGTATATTCGTTCCTAGATAATTATTGGGATTTTGTCAGGATTAAGTTTCATTTTATCTGGGATAAAAACATGGAAATACAGTAAACAACATCATGCTTCTTCCATTAATGTATTTGTACTTATTTGGTTTTTTATTTACACTATGTCTGCTATAGGAAGCATAATTATTTTGTGTTTGATTATTTTATGCCTATATCTATTTATGTTTTATAAAGGAAAAACAATACCGTATATCCTCTTCTCTGAAGATATCAATGAAAAGATGATAAAAACATTTAGTACAGTAGCATTTTTTTCTAAAGTAAGTATTTAAACGTAAAATATAAATATACAATTAATTACTTTAAGTATTTCAAATTTATTAATTTCTAATTTAGCTTATAGAAATATTTGGATTTATTTGTCAATATTGGAATACTGATATATTCTTTATTGATTGGGAACAACCAAAAATGACATACAATCAATGTAATGATCTTCCATATGTGCCTATAAATGAATTCCATAATGATAAACTCTCAAGGAATAAATTAAAACATTTGCAAATGTCATCAGAAACAATAACAGCTAAACGCAAGAAAATCTTGTATAAGTTAAATAAGCATAATAACTTCAAAAATTTTAACAAATCTTTTCCAGTTAACAAGCACAAAACTAATATTTCAATTACAAACTCGATATCAAAAAGTTCTGATCAGATGATAAATAAAAGTAGCAATTTTAATAATTCATCTATTAGTATATGGAGGACATACTTTATTGCAAGTCAGTGGTTAAATCTTCAAACTGAAAGAAAGATAAACATAAAGATACAATTGCTTGTGGTTTTATGTATTTTTCAGGTAAATTATTTTATGTATTTTTTATGCAAGAGTAAGTAGCGAGAAATTAAATGATTAAGATTAAATTTTATATTTCGAATAGGTCATACGACTGTATCCATGGATTCTTGGGATACCAGAAATAATCCCAACATTTTCTGAAGATTGTAATTTTATTTTATATTTTACAATATGTGTCTTAATATATATATTAACTTATTCCATCCAGTGGTTAGTGTTCATTGTATTCTATGAACAATGTATTGCAAACAAAATGCAAGAATTTATAAATGTATGTTCAATTGCAAACATCAGTGTATTTATTTTACCATTTAATTATTATGGTTTTTATATTCATGGAAGGTAATATGCATTAATAAATATAAATATACAGAGTGGTTGGTAACTGGTGGTACAAGCGGAAAGGGGGCGATTCTATGCGAAAAAAGAAGTCGAAAATATAGAATAAAAATTTTTCGCTTGAGACTTTGTTTTCGAGAAAATCGACTTTGAATTTTCGCTCGGTACGCGTGCACTTTATTACGTCTCGTTATAACGGATCTCACTGTAGATCGTTGTCTCGATGGAAAAATTAAAAAAAAAAAAATTAGAAAAAAGATTTTTATTCTATATTTTCGACTTTTTTTTCGCGTAGAATCACCCCCTTTCCGCTTGTACCACCAGTTACCAACCACCCTGTATAGAAGTAAAGTGCTTATAATTAAATATTTTCATCATTTCACAACAGATCAGTGCATGGATTTGCAGACACAGACTTACGTACTTTAATTAATGATTTACAAATGGAAAAAAATAATTTATGTGCACATAGAGGTCTTGTACCAGGAACAACTCAACAAACATTTATATTGTACTTAACAAAAACTTTCAGAATTACTTTTAACAAAAGTTTAGAGCTGATGAATATCGTATGTATAACATAACTTTAGCTAACATTTCTTAAAATTTATTTTGCGAACTAATTATTTATAATTTTTACTTCTTTTCAGGAACCAAGTAATTTTATAAGGACTTATTATTCAAATTGGGAATATATTTTCAATAATCAATTAAAACTGAAAGAATATCTATGTAAATATCTAGATCACTGCATAACAAATGAAGACTATGCCATTAAAGAACAACATTTTTTTGAGAAGTTATTTAATATAGTATTTTCCCACAACGAAGAGAAATCAATTTTCTATATTGGTAATGTTTCTTTTAATAGAAAAAGAAAAAAAAGTAGCTTTAATGATAACTCATATATATAATTTTTGCAGATAATAATTATTCTTTCAGTCAAGTATTATTATATGGAAATGAGTGGTTATTTGCAACATTTGAAATTTCAGTATTTACTTTCATTATTGTGTTATGTAACGATTGTACATTAGCTATTATAATTACAGTATTAGTGTCAATGCTGTTAGTTGTGATAGTAAAAGAAAATGGCAAAAAAAATTTAAATAATCATACATTATTAGATAAATTGTTTTTTATGTAAATGATTTGTATTATTCAAATATTGTGACATTTTGTATTTGATACGTTTATATTAACATATAGTACTTACTATTAATTTGTATAGGCTATTTAAAAAATATATATGTCATAGGTTTACCAGATGATTTCACACCTTCCATTTAAACCATAGGTTTAATAGAAATCTGTTTAAAAAAAGTGCATACTACAAAATAGATGTTGACCTTAAATTTCAAGGCCAAATTTCATTCTACTCATCACAAGGACAAAACTTGTTAAAGGAACCATAGATCGCAACGTTCCAACTGTTCAAAGTCAAGTTTTACAATATACACCATCTTTTAACAAATATCCACCGATCCGAAGATGTAAAATCATCCGTAAAAGCTATGACATATATCTTTTGAATCCTTACAATATGGATTTGTATAATGCAACACGCTGAAAAATTTACAGCAGAGTTCGGCATTATTTAATTTTTTTATCCAAATAATAAATAAATTATTCGAAACTTTTATTCACAAATAAATTTATTCACAAATATTTAATTATTCGTTAAATTCGTAATTAGGAGTTACTATTTTCCTTTTATTACTTGTATATTTATTCATGAATGACGCAAATAAAATCATAGTGCGTATAATCTCGCTATGTATTGTTTGACAAAAAATTAATTACGAACTGTATTAATTACGAACGAAGACAAATTTTGCAAATAAATAAAATTATTCTTCATTCACAAATAACGATTGCTATATTTATCTTTGTTTGTTATTCATTTGGATAAATTTTGCCTGACTGATATGTAACAGTTCTTGTATAATGCAGTAAATAAATAAAGATACTTTCATACATGTATAAGTTGTAAAGTTCATATTAACATACGGTTGACTGCTCACGAATAAACTAGTATTTTTATGCACAAACGCGTTGCAATGTTATACGCGTTAATCTTTACATGAAATAGCTGGTCAACAATGTATTAAATAAGAATATATTCCTTATGTTATATATGAACCAAGAACTGCATGTTTATTGGAACTGAGTGGAAGAATTCATTACTCTCATCATTTAAATCTCAAATTATAATTTATTTCTAAAGCTATAATACATATAACAGTAATTTAAACTGTTTAATATTTCCTGGCCATCAAATATGTCCTTATATAATATTAATGATGATCATCATTGTTATGATGTTTATCATGATGTTTGCCATAAGTAATTCCAAAATATTGTTCTATGCCTATTGTTACTAAAAATGCTGCAAATCCGGTTAGCATACCCGTGGTAACTCCCTTAAACACTCGTAAGAAATGTGATTTACCAGGTAGTCCTGTATAACGCCAAACTTCATTTCTTAACCAAGGGTCCTTCAACCCAAGTTTAGCTAGTTCCTCTTGGACCATTTTAAGCTGTGGCACATCTTCTACTTTGTATATATCAGGACTTGGTATTTTATACCCATGATCATGACCTCCCATTTTTTCAAAAAAGTTGTATCTGAAATTAAATTATTAATTTATAATCAAATATTTGAACAATAATCATATGTTACAAAAAATACCTAAAATATAGGATAAAAAAATCTAATTTATAAATGCAATTTTTAGGTAATTAAAGCAGATGGAAATACATAACTTTGTTAAGTCAGGCATTAAAATTATTGTAAGGTTAAGTAAATATATATACAATACATAACATGCTTTTGTATAGAAATACAAAATTTTATATAGAACACACATATAATAAGATGAATTTAAAGATCTCATATATTGAAATACAATAACAAAATATAAGTGAATTTATTATTAATATGAAAATGTATTAATTTAACACATTACTCGTAATTTTCTTAAAAATTTAATCTGTTTATTACACAAAATTTATGGTCAGAATAAAACAAGAAATTAGAAAAAATTATCTAATGTAATACAAAACTGTAGTTATTGAATAAAATTATTTAACCTTTACATCAACAGAACAACTTATTGTATGTGTGCAGTTTCAAGCACGTTTTGCATTATGCTTAAAATACAAACACTTGATATTCTTATACTAATTATTAATACTTTGTACAAAAGAGGTTGTACAGCTTATGTAAGCCACAAATTGAGTGTTAAGGTTGGTATATTACATGTACTTTAAAAGCAAAATCCTTATTATCGTCATTCTACAATGTTAGTTTGATTTCTTAAATAAAGATAAGAATGGTATTTACAGTTTTACAAAAACGAAACATTTATACATACAGAAAGATGTATACATACCTTTAAAAATATTTGAAGATTGTTCGATTATACAAAATGGTAATATACATACATATACACACGTCAATTTTGACGCATGCCGCATGCGCAATCTTGTATCTTGGATGTGAATAAATAAAATTTTGACTTCGCTAAATAATGCATATTTTAAATTATTCTTACGATTAAACACATTTAAATTTTAATAAAAATTATGAAATTATTCACAGAATATATATATTTGTTAGTAATTTCACAAATACATATTTCTAAATAAACTAAACATTTATCTTAAATAAACATATAATTTTTTTAATTATATATTGAATTATAACTTTAAAATTTGTTAGCGAACGTTTACTATTCATTGATATCCATTGAACTATGAATTTTGAGTTATTTAACTATCAATATACAGGGTGGTTGGTAACTGGTGGTACAAGCGGAAAGGGGGTGATTCTACGCGAAAAAAGAAGTCGAAAATATAGAATAAAAATTTTTCGTTTGAGGCTTTGTTTTCGAGAAAATCGACTTTGAATTTTCGCTCGGTATGCGTGCGGTGCGTTATAATGGATCTCACTGTAGATCGTTGTCTCGATGGAAAAATTAAAAAAAAAAGAAATTAAAAAAGAAAATTTTTATTCTATATTTTCAACTTCTTTTTTCGCGTAGAATCACCTCCTTTCCGCTTGTACCACCAGTTACCAACCATCCTGTATATACGAAGTATATACGTACAAAAATAAATATATAATACATAAATATGTGCAGTACAAAGCAAAAACTAAACAGAAAATGTTACATTTACGTAAATCACATACAAAATAATTGCACTTTTAATTTCCTCTAATTATAATTTGGTAGGGCAAATCACTAAAACAATAATTTCTAAAACGTTACTTAATGTCATTAATATACATTATTATAGCGCAAAAGTAGATATGGTATACGATTGGTCCTATCATTGAATATATTATGATATATAAAATTTGGAATCAACTTAATAATGGTAATACATAATATTATTGGTAATAAATGAGATATCTAAATTCTTCATTTATATTCTTTAAAAAGTACGTTATACAACAACATTTCACTATAATTTCGTTAGTACGTCGCTAGGTGGATGCTCATTCAAGTACAGCTTTTTACACAGTCATTTGCCTATCTGTTTTTAAACATAGCGCTTTGAATTAAGCTTTTCGATTGGAGAATCACGTTCAACCTCCTTATTTCCGTATCAAAAATTTTCCAAGTTGACGTTGAATAGAGATTCTACGGGACAGTTTGCTCAATTTCATCAGTACCGTGTTTTGTATGAAAAATGACAATGGACGTGCAATTTACGTAATCTAAAGGAGAACAATCGTGTATGGTGAATAATTATGTGAGTGAATGTGAAAGAGTAGCATTAAAAAAATGTTTCACCACGAATACGAAAAACGGCTGTTAAAGTCAAGCAGCGAGAGCCATATAGATAGTCTAGCAAGTCCTGGACTTCATCCATCAGTATATTTTTCGCCAACTAAAATGATGAATAATAGTTTCGATCGATTTATACCAACACGGTCGGGCAATAATTACCAAACAACATTTTCAATGATATCAGAGAACAATCGAAATGGTATAGTCACAAAGAAGACTCGCGAGAATGGAGAAAGTAACCGCGATGGTATTGCCTATTCTTGTCTCTTAAAAAATGAACTGCTTGGAGCAAGCATAGAAGATGTAAAAGGACAATGTGAAGAACGAAGAGTATTATCACCAGTGGTTACCAGAAATCTTTTTAAATACATTACACCTACGAAAGACCACACATTATTGGATCAAAGTTCACCTTATTCTTTGTCACCATTGAGTGCCAAAAGTCAAAAACTTTTAAGATCTCCAAGAAAAGCAACAAGGAAGATTTCCAGAATACCTTTCAAAGTACTAGATGCCCCTGAACTGCAAGATGACTTTTATTTAAATCTTGTTGATTGGTCTTCTCAAAATGTTCTCAGTGTTGGTCTAGGTAGCTGTGTCTATTTGTGGTCTGCGTGTACCAGCCAGGTGACTAGACTATGTGATTTATCCAGTGATGGTAATAGTGTAACATCAGTTGCTTGGAACGAAAGAGGAAACTTAGTAGCAGTTGGTACACATTTGGGCTATATCCAAGTATGGGATGTAGCTGTGAGTAAACAAGTAAGCAAGTTACAAGGACATAGTGCAAGAGTTGGAGCTCTAGCTTGGAATGGTGAAGTTTTATCATCTGGTAGTAGAGATAGGTTAATATTACAAAGAGATGTTAGAACTCCTTGTGTTGTGAGTGAAAGACGTTTAGGAGCTCATAGACAAGAAGTCTGTGGACTCAAATGGTCCCCAGATAATCAATATTTAGCCTCTGGTGGAAATGACAATCGTCTTTATGTATGGAACTTACATTCCCTTTCACCGATACAAACATATACTGAACATCTAGCAGCTGTCAAAGCTATCGCGTGGTCTCCACATCATCATGGTCTTTTAGCTTCTGGTGGTGGTACAGCAGACAGATGCATTAGATTTTGGAATACACTAACCGGTCAACCAATGCAATGTGTAGATACTGGTTCTCAAGTTTGTAATTTGGCTTGGAGTAAGCACAGTTCAGAATTAGTCAGTACACATGGTTATTCTCAAAACCAAATTCTGGTGTGGAAATATCCCAGTCTAACTCAAGTTGCAAAATTAACAGGACATTCATATAGAGTTTTATATTTAGCTATGTCACCAGATGGTGAAGCTATTGTAACTGGTGCTGGAGATGAAACTTTACGTTTTTGGAATGTGTTCAGTAAAGCACGTAGTCAGAAAGAAAATAAGTCTGTATTAAACCTCTTTACTAGTATTCGATAAATTATTATAAAAAAATTATGATATTATGTATAATACATAATATATGCACTATTCTAGTATTCTGAAAAATTATAAGATATATAACGTATATAACTAATAATTTACAAACATTTAGTTATAAGTAAAAACATTTTGAAATTTATTAAGATTAAGTTTATATGCACAGCCTATTGTTCATTAATTTTTATGTGCAATAAGTTATTCATAAAATCATGCCCTTATAAGGAAAAACAAAGATCATATATAATTTTTATGTATTTTTCACACAAATATTTTTATGTCCAAAGCATTAAAATTTATATTTCAAAAATGCAATATCTATTTTTTTAACATTTTTTATATTTTATCTTATTACACAATATTACATACAGATAATTATTAATTAGTCATTTATATCTTTTATTCATTTTAACAAAATTCAATGACTAAGTATTTAACAATTTACTTTAGATATACAGTACTGTAAAACATAAGGCAAAGAAAATGGAATATTATAGTATTGTTGTTAATTTTGAATTGCAATATTGCAGTTTCTTTTAAGGGCATATTATACACTGTGTGTGCGCGCGCCCGTGTGTGTGTGTGTGAGAGAGAGAGAGAGAGGGAGATTCCAAATATTTATAATTTTTAATTTTTTATAAAATCTACAGATTTTCAAAGAATATTTCTTACAACCTTATCAAAATTTATTATATATATGAAATTTATATAGAAAAACTTATATATATAAAAAGGTTGTATCATAATTATCAGTTATTTTTCCTCCAAAACGACTTATATTAATTTATATTTTGCAGCAGCAAATTGTACAAATAAATTGAAATATGATTTATAAAATAAATTCATTTATTTATATAAAAATAATATATTGATATATACTTACCTGTATATTCTAAAAGAAATTAGAAAACAGTTAATAAAAATACTATAAACATTCTAGTGCAGTAGAATTTAAAATTTATATTGTATAGTTCTCAAAGAGTATGTATAATCTATTTTCCCAAATCTTAAAAAATACTTTAAAGTATATGTAAAACGAAATAAATATATTCTGACATTAAATTATGATGTGATTTTTTTATAAAAGTGTTTGTAAATTATATGACCTTATTGTATCATAATTGATATGATACATTGGAATGAATTAATATAAGTGCATATATCAGTAATTTTAAATATTATTGTTTTCTTTTTTAAATATTGATATGATACTATATAAGATTTTAATATCATAATAATATTTAAATAGAAAATACAAAAAGCTATAGCTTATATTTTGTACAAACTCAATTTAGAAATAGAAATTTAAATACTAACATATATGGAATGATTACGCTTAGTTTATGAAATTATGATAAATGTATATTACATTCAATGTAAATATACATATACACATAAATATTACTCATATTATTCAAAATATGGAAAAGATGTTTGATTTAGAGGAGAAAATACAATGTTGAGTTTGAGCTTTTTGAAAAAGAGATATATGTAATTATTACACACAATTGCTGTAATATTTTAAAACATTCAATAAATAAAATACATAGTTATAACATAAATTCAAATCAATGGGAATATCCATATGTATATGTATCTACATTGCCTTATGTTGTTAAATGTATAAATATACAGTATATTTATGGCTGTCACAATTTTTTAGGAACTTTTAGTAATCTAATAAAAAAATGTTCCAAACAAATGTTGATCAGTCCTGAATCAATAACAAGTTGTAATGTAAAACTAGCCTGAAACTTTTTTTTGACAAAAAGTTGTGGTCACCTGCACTTTTTGGAAGTTACGTTTTTCCCATTTAGTTTTATAAGTAATATTGAGACAAATTCAGTGGTATTATACAAAACTACTTGTCTTCAATAATTTACTTAGAAAATCATTCTAAAATATAAAAAAAACTTCTTATTAACGTCTAAATGAAACGCAAACAAATTTCAATGATATCTTATAATTGAATATAAACAGTAAATACACTTGTTATAGATTCCACTTCTGGTTCATTACATGTAACTGTATTATCATTAAATTTATTTTAAATGCATCAGTACAATAATTATTATACAAATATTTATAAATTATTTATAGAGATATTCGTAATTAATTTTTTATGAAACATCCATTAATACTATTGAAGAATTTTGGAAACAGATAATACATACATGCAGAATTATGAATTTACAAAATTTAAACTTCGAAGTATGTTATTAAAAGAAATAGATAATAATGAGTAAATGTCAATGATGTTTTAAGACATATATCATATTAAAAAAGATATATAAAAATGAAGAAGACACTAAATCACTAATATTGAGCATATTTCTAAATATTAACTAAACTATTTGCTGATCATTCTTTATTTAATGCTTGAAATATTTGTATTTTAATATAATACATCTTACAAAATACAGACCCACAGTCATTTTTATACACTTATCTTCAAATTGTATGATTATATTGTTTATATTTAAAAATATATAATTGAATTCTATTATAAAAACATAATTTCATATATGTATATTTAAAGAAAATTAATTTTTTAATTATATATAAGTTTACAATCGATAATGAACAGTTATATTTTTAAAAAATTACTTTTTTAAATTGCATATGTTGAAAAAATTTCATTCATCTTGAGATTTCTTTTTCTTTTTTCTTCTTTTTTCGCTTATAACTTTTTCACTTGTTTCTTCATTTGTGAATGTAGTCTCTTCAATCTCCTGATCCTTATCTTTCTTCTTCTTTTTCTTCTTTATTTGCTCTATAACAAAAAAAAAACATATTTTATATGTATATTAAATTTGTACATATTATATTTTCTACTTGTAATTTTATTCATATCATATTATAGATTTAAAATTCATAAAATAGATAAAATAAAAACTAACCCCCTGATATCCCAGGAATGTTTTCTACTGCTTTCTCTCCTTCTTCTTCACATTTAAAGCTTGATTCAATATTACCTTCTATATCCTGTACTTTACTTTTTTTCTTCTTTTTCTTTGTCAAAACTTCTTCTGACTGAGCTACTTCCTGAGTTACTGATTCATCTATACTGTCACTAACTTTCTTTTTCTTTTTCTTAGGCATTTCTTCATCTAGCTTTGTAATTTCTTCAACTGGCTTTGTAATTTCTTCATCTGGCTTTGTAATTTCTTCGATCAGCGCTTTTTTATCTTCAATTTCAGAATGTTTTCTTTTCCCATGTCGAGGAGTTACATCCTCATTAACAGAATACTGAATATATTCACTTTTAGTATAATATTTCTCAAATTTTGCTTTTGCTTTGCCTGTGCCACTAATTCTACGTAAATTCCCTTCTTCTAGAATCCTCAAACGTGCTTCCAATTTAGCTTTATGTTCAGCACCAAGATCAAAGCTGCCATCTTCTCCTAATGCATCTACTCTAGTTGCTAATGAAGCTTTAGCAGCTAACATTCTGGACATCTTTCCCTTATTTTTTGTTGAAGATTGTCCAACAAGTTGTGCATGATAAATTAAACCATATTTTGGAGTATCTTTTTTTGATTTTAATGCTCTAAAGAGAGCTTTTTCAGCACCAAGTATTTGCACAGTAGATGCTGGATGCTTGGCAAGATTAATTAAAGACCCAGCATGTGAGATTAAACGAGCTCCCACTAACTCTCCAACAAGAACAGTTAAATTTGGTGCCATTGCCATCATTCTTGCTTTAAGATAATCATATAATTGTGTTCTATACTGAGAAATTTCAATAACTTGATCACATAAATGTTGAATATTTAAAATATCATCTTCAGAGATTTCAGTTCCCATAGATATCTCAGCAGCTTCTTTTACTTTTCCCTCTACATCTTCTGATAATATATCAGATAAATCTGAATTTATAGTATTCTCTCTAGTTCCAATTACTTTTACTGTTTTAACAAATGCTATATTATCTGTAATAATCTTTCCAAGTTCTGGAAAGTGCCAGCCATACCATTCACGACAACGCATAACATAGTTATTTAATTCTTTGTCTAAATCATCTAACAAACAAACAGCTTGTATTATCATAGTATCAATTTTATCAGGTGAAAATTTCAATTTGTACCTAGAAAGGCTATGTGCTAAACCCAATGCCATTGCTGTTATTTCTTTTTTAGGTAAACCAGCCAATAAACTATCCATCTGGCTTCTTATACATCTCATTAATTCTTGTATAGCAGTATTACTGACACAAGACAAACTCAGTTTATCCTTTATAGCATTACCTAGCTTAGCGTCAGCTACAGCTAGTTGTTCTTGAAGTTCATTACAATGTTTTTTAAGTATCTTCTTTAATGATTTACAAAGTTTACCTTCTACCGCAGCAGTTGTAGCTACAAGAGCCTCAGTAGTATCGGCAAACTTTTCAAAGTGTTTCAACTTCACTCTGTAATGCAAGATATTTAATATTAAGACTAAAAATTAAAATTGTTCTGAATGCAATATCTTGCTCTATCAAATTTATTACTTCAATTAAAGGTATTAATGCATTTTTTAACAACAGAACTTATCAAAATTATTGTAATGCAAAATTAAAGTCAAAAACATCAACTTACATCTTACTAGCTGCTTCAGGTGTTTCAAAATCATGATAAAGATTTTCTACTTCTGTTAACTTATCTTCATCAAGTAACTGTAAGAAACAAACATGATTTTATGATACATATTTAAACCAATAAGGTATTTACACCGTATTTAAAACGTAAAAAGATACTTAAATTGTTAAAATAAACCTAAAAATTATTAGCAGCACGAACACGTGCAACATTTTTTAGGTTAAGTATTAAGTTACAGCTTTTAATATAATTTACCTTGAAAATTGCATATCCCGCAGGGGTTTCAAATAACACTAACATTTTGGTTAATTTATTTTCACGTCACGTCACGTTATTTAATACGAAATATCGTATTAAGGTTTTTAACAATTTTCACGTTTATGATAAAAGACGCCAGCTAGTTATAATTTCGTAAAACATTCGTAACCAGTAAGCACGGTCATATAACACTATATATTGCGCGCTAGTATCATACCCACGTATACACAAGTCCGGCAACTGCAATGGAGGGGGATTGGTGAGGGTATCAGCATTTTGGTATAGTATTTAATTATTAAGCCGCATAACGGTGCTGTCATGAAACCTCCAAAACCACATGTACATGCATTTGTCATCATTCATCAGTCATCAATGAAAACTCGCTAGGGAAAACCGTCTGAAAACTGAGTCACGAAAAATCAACATCGAAGACAACAAAATTCTTGTTGTATGAGATAGACAAAGATAAATATAGTGTCTTTGTCTCTGTCTTAAACATCCATAGCATATCATGCATGTGCAGAACGAGATCCTTTTCTTGTCTTCCATGTTGATTTATCACGACTCAATTTTCGGACGGTTCCTTCTATACATTTGGTTTCGGTAGAAATCAAGTATGTCGATCGAGTGTCAACGTCGAGTCAAAGTCTGTTCATATGATCGTGCTTTCGCAGTTAGTTTATATGATCATAATATGAACTATGAGTGAAGTAAATATAGCGTACTAATAGATCATACACTAGTTATTAATTTTATACACGTACAAGTATACAATATTTTTACAATACTGATCTCCACGCCTTAGGACTAGTATTTTTGAATTATACTTGAATTTTACATTTTGTCATTATCATATCATATAAAAAGAAGTTACAAATTCGGTGTACTCAAAACAAAGTTCAACCGCTGTAAGTTAAGTATTTTATTCATAGAAAATAAATTTAACATGTTCGAAAATAAAATTCAAAAGTTGTACTGAATGTTGTACATATAATAAGTTACATTATTATTCAGACATGATAGTATTTAAAGTATCATTGATGTATTTATAATAATATTAACAAATTTATTGCTTCTTGATACATTAAAACAAATATCACAGTTGTTAAAAATATGTATTTTATTTATTTAATACATTCTATTTAAGCTTACTTACAGAATCTGACTATTAAATATTAATGAGATTATATCTATGTATCATATTATAAACTGAAGATTGAGTATATTACTGAAGTTTATACTAAAGCATATTATTACTTATGTTCTTGCAGAGATCATTTACAAATATGTAAGACAGAATTAGCTGTTGAAGTCTTCGATTTTGTCAAATATCCTTCTTATTTCCTGATTATTAAAGTAAAAAATAACTTATGGTCTAAAATGTCTGAGGTAATTTTCTAAAGTACTGATATTTCATATTTTTCATACTCACATTTAAACTGAAAAATGATAAGAGTAATTAAACACATATATTCTTGTAACTACTAACAAATTTGGAATAAACATTGCCTTTTTCTATCCTACTGAATATAATAATAAGATAAATATATAATACTATCATGGCGGGACGTGGTAGGGGAAGAGGTAAGCCTTCCATGTCAATCAGTACGGAACAATTAGGCTTTGCTAAAGGAGAAACATTACCTCCACCAGTTTTACAACCTCCATTAAAATATCCTCTTCTAGAATATAAACCATTGCCTTTAAATATTACTAAAGAAATGAGTTATTTGTTGGAATTAAAGAAAGGATATGCAGAATATATGAGAGAATCGCCTAACAATGTTTTGCCTTTAGTAATTAAAAAGGATATTGAGAGGTATTCAGATCGATATCAAGACTTGATTACTGATAAAAGTAGTTATGAGAGTAGATATGATTGGAGCAAAATGCCTATAGAATTAAAGTCTCAATTGCGAAAGCGTAAAGGACAAAAATGTGAGAACCCACAGACAAAACGTAAGAACATTGATATAGAGCTAAAGTTGCAAGAATTAGAAAAAAAAGAGAGTTTGCAACAAAGTGATGCAGAGGAAGAAGAAAAGGAGGAGGAAGAAGCAGAAGGAAAGGATGATGAGCAAGCAGAAGATGAGGAAGAAGAACTAGATGAGGAAATGGATGAGGGAACTGATTATGTGAATAATTATTTCGATAATGGAGAAGGTTACGATGATGAAGACGATAATTTAGATGATGGGCCGATTTATTAAGATAGTTTCTACAAGAATCAAAAATTTCCATTTCAGATAGTATTTTATTTAAATACCACAATTTTTTATCTTAAAAATTACTTGCTAAGATCCTTATCTTTCTGTTTCAATTTAGAAAATTTGATAATTTTATATGTATGTGAGATGTAATTTTATCATATATATATATATATATAAAAGTGCATAGAAATATTTTTAAATAAATAGATCACTTAAAAAAGATACAAATTAATTTTTTCCTAATTTTTCCTGATTAAATTAGATTGTTTATACTTTATAAAGTACAGATTAATACATTTTATGTTTCATAATAATATTAGGAATGCTTATAAACTTTTTAACTCGTTAAATTATCAGTACATATACATATATTAATATTTAATACAATAGAATATGTGCTTGTATATTGTATAATAACAGTAATAATAATAAATCCCATGACAGGAATAATAACAGTACAAATATAATAAATGTAAGTACTTACATGAATATTATGTGGTATATGAATTTGTTAGATTTTTGTTAGGTTAAAAATATAATGACATTTAAAATATTTATTCTCAAATTAGAAAGATTCATAAACAAAGATATACGTACAGATATATTTTACATAAATAATAAAGTGAAGAAAATTTAACATATATATCAGATTTATTACTATTCTAGATTAATTTAATTATTATAGATGTCAAACCTGAACAGACAAATCAAATAATAGAGGAACACGTAAAAAATGAAAATGGAAGCAAGACTTGATATACAGAGAGTTATATCTCCACATCAGTTGTTCTAAAAGATAAAAAATAATTGCAAAATTGGTTCATATGTGAACTCAAAAGAATGAATATGATACATAAATAAATATATGTATATATATAGACATACATATATATACATATATCAACTATACGATAGAATGTGATAAAGTACAAAAGTTATGTTAAGTTCATGGTATTGTGTAAAAGGACAGCAGTGCAAGAACATTTCAATAACATTTTGATGATGTATGAATAAGTAACGACTTATTAACCGTTTTGTATCTTGTTTTATCGCATTAATTTTAAGTTAAGTATTCTTGTCCGGTTTTCGTAAAACTAATTTTTACACTTTCAATACAATAGTACCTCTATATGAGAGGTTATATTTTGCAAAACACATAATTGCATACATTTACATCTTTTACTAAAAAAAATTCAAACGTAATATATTAAATAAAAATGACAATAAATTTTCTTATGATTTTCAGAGGATATTTAATTTTTTTAGTACAATAAGTGATTTATGAAATAAACATAGAAATGCTTCCTAACATACATGATAAAGATTACAGAGTTTTGGATTTAGTACGTCAACGTGAAATACGGGTACGTTAATATATATAATAATATATAATTACGCATTTCTTTATCTATTTATTTAGTTGTAAATATATTAATATTTATTATTTCTTAATATAAGTTTAATGGTTTCTCATAATGTCTTTATATGTTAGTATAGACTTTATTATTTTTTTAAACATGTTTTATATAAAAGTAAATTGATGTTTAATTCTATTTAAATTATTTTATTTAGGATTCAGTGGCATATGCAGTTTCTCAGAAGTTACATGTGACAGAAAATTTGATATCCCGGTTAGGACTTGAAAAAGAATTAGTTGGTCATACAGGATGTGTTAATTGTTTAGAATGGAATGAAAGTGGGCAGTAAGTATTTTTTAAATAACATAAAACACAGTCATAGAGTAACATCATAGAATTATTTAGAATAAATGTAAATATCCGTAGATAATGAGAAAATTAACTATAAATTAACTATAAGTTATATGTTTATGTATTAACATATATTTTTAGAATTCTTGCTTCAGCATCTGATGATATGAATATTATATTATGGGATCCATTTCGATATGAAAAAAAGTTAATACTTCGTACACGTCATCATGGAAATATATTTTCTGTTAAGGTAATTTAATATTATATATGTAATCTTCTAAGTACTAAAATTTTAATTTAAATAGTTATTAATTTCTATAAGTTTTAAATTCTCAGAGTTTTGGAGATCGGCAGTGAGAAAAGAATATAATCCTTTTTTTGTTTTGTAGTTCATGCCAAAATCAAATGATAGGATATTGGTATCAGGTGCTGGAGATGGGAAAGTACGAGTTCGTGATCTTACACTTCTTGAACCAATATTTTCATGTAATTGTCATATAGGTCGTGTAAAACGTATTGCTACTGCAACTACTGTACCTTTTCTTTTTTGGAGTGCTGCAGAAGATGGTCTTATTTTACAATATGATATTCGTGCTCCTCATAGTTGCAAAAGCAATGGTTGTAATAGTGTATTAGTAAATCTTGTTAATCATGCTGGTCGATATGCAGAAGGCAAGTGTATTTCTGTGAATCCAAAAAAACCTGAACTAATAGCTATTGGAGCCAATGATGCATATATACGAATGTATGACCGTAGAATGATTAAGCTTTCTCAGGTAATTACAAAACAAAAACTAAGCATTCAATAAATTTATGTATAAAAATAGTTTTATTTGAAAAAGCCTTATTCTTAAACTATGATATATTTGAAATAAACACTAATATAAACCAACATTAAATGATTGAGCAAGAAAAATTTTTCTTTGTATGTTGTTTTGACGATAGGTGCCTATTTCGTCTCCACATAGTAACTGGACAAGAGGAAATGTATGTATACGTCTAGCTGGTGGAGGTGATCCAGATGAGAATGTACCACTGGGTTGCGCACAGTACTTTATCGCGGGTTCGTTCGTACGATCAGAAATAGCGTACGCGACTCCTTTACCCTTATCTTCCTCTATTGTTATATATTACACGATCACTCTAACGAAAACTATTAATGTTTGATATTGAGCAGGCCATCTGCATTCTCGGCAACGTGACAGTAATAGAAGTCTCACTACTACATATTTAACCTTCAGTGCTGACGGAAACGAGCTACTTGTTAACATGGGTGGTGAACAAATTTATTTATTTGACATCAATAATCCAAAAAATTTGAAGACTTGCTTTGGTTACACCTCAAATATGTATTTGGGTAATGATTATAATTATTACAATGTTTTATATTTTGTGAATCATGACTTTTTAAACATTTTGAAAATATAATAGGAAATATATATAAATGGTAATCATCATAAAATACCAGTTATGATTGGAATAATAACTTTTATATTAAATTTTATATTGTTCGCTATCTACTACAATCTTAGATAAATTAAGTTATATCTTAAATTTATATGCAACTTTAAATTCGTTAAAAACTGCTAATAGGAGATTTTGAAAAGTGCAGTATGGCAAATCATGAAGATATTACAGATTTTACCAACAAAAACATTAAAATCCTACCACCACATGTTGAAGAATTAAAACGTCAAGTAAGTTTACTTGTTTTATATAAATCTTATTTTATAGTTAAAAATATAAAATAAATAATTTTCTTTTATTGAACAATATTTTAAACAATGATTATAATAAATTATTGTAGAAAAAACGGTTAAAAATTGTATAATATTAATTTGGACTAATTTACTTGATTTATTTAATTAAATAATTCTTTATTATATCTGAAAATAATTAAATGAGTTAATTATGTTCCTTTTCTTCTCTTATTATTGTTTTTCTTTGTAGGCAAATGAAAGCTTTGAACAACAAAAGTACACATTGGCAATTAATTTATACAATAAAGCAATCTGTTATTGTCCTACTGCTGCTGTGCTTTTTGCTAACAGAGCTGCAGCATATATGAAAAGAACTTGGTATGATCTCTCCACTATTATACTTTTTATATTTCTGGATATAGATTTTGAATAGAGTTGTACGTAATTTACAGGGATGGTGATATATATGCTGCTCTTAAAGATTGTCAAACAACATTGCTTCTTGATCCTGGACATGTAAAGGCTCATTTTAGGTAATAACGATCTGTGAATATATGTTCATATATGATAACATATTCAGTTTAATTAAACGTAATATGTATAATATAATCTTGTATACAGGGTGTATCTTCTAAGATTAACCATCATTTTTCAGGCAGTTCTAACAATAACAATAATACCGTTTCATTGGCTATGATTTACAGCTGTTGATCTAACTTTCGTTCAAAACATTTATTTAGCAAATTATTGGAAATGCCTGGAAATTGGTGATTAATTTTAGAAAATTTAACATATATGTAATATGTATATTATATGCAGAGTGTGTCGTATAAGATATGCCACCTGAATAACATTTTCAATTATGGAAATAAGATAAATGTTTGAAACAAAAGTTATTTGGCTCCAACTATTAGGAAATGGTAAAAACTTTTTAACAGGTGGACGTGCTTAGAAAATTTGTAACATCATCTCTTTAAATGGAATTATGTGTTTTTGGGCACTTACGACTGTAGCTCTCCATACGACAATGCTTATATCATTTAAGGTCACTCAAGCTTATGGACGTAATAATAGGTAAAAAATGAAAATTTATGATGAATGCTTCCGAAACAGAATATTTCGGTTTTAATGCCAGAATCATACTCAATCAATTCAAAATGTATGGATATGTTGTTGGTCTCTTAAAATTCTTCTATAACTGTATGCGTAAAACGTAGAACGAGGTAGACAAAGCCGTTCAGGAAATCTGTCTCGGTACAAGCATAGTACTTGAATGCAAAAATGTAGACTAATGATAGTTTAAAGATATTTATCATTTGAAACTTAATATCAGTCTATTATTCGTATTACTATTTACATAACTGTGAGAGGATTTTGATGATAAATGTCTTCACAAAATTTGTTTAGATTTTGTATTGAGTATGATTCTGTTAATAAAGTCAAGAATACTCTGTTTTAGGAACATTCATCATGAATTTTAATTTCTTATATATTACTGCGTCCGTAACCTTTAGTGATCTTGTATGACTAGGGTTATTATCTTGAAGAAGGATACCATTATAGATGTCCAAAAACATATAGTTCCATTTAAAAAGATGAAATTTCAAATAACTTTTGTTTCAAACATTTCTTCTTACCTCCACAACTGAAAGTGTTAGACAGATGGCTTGTTTTACGTGATTCATTCTGTATACATATATACACATATGTGTACATATATATATATATACGCATATATATATTTATAGATTGGCTCGTTGTCTCTTTGATTTACATCAATCAGTTGAAGCTGATAAAATAATTAAAGACTTTCAACAAAAATTTCCGGAATATGCATCCAACTCTGCGTGTAAAGCATTAAAAATGGATATAAAAGAAGCTATAGATTCTGGTATGTCTTTTTTCGTTATATTATATTCAAGGTTGATATGATATGTATACATATACATATTTCATATATATATATATATAGGAGGTTTTTACTAAAGTAGTTTCGGATTAATTTTTTTGAATCTATGATAGGAACTTGCAAATTTTTATATTGTTTTTTACACAAAAAAGTCTCCTTATTTACTGCAAGAAAGTTATTGAGAGTAATATTAAAGTGTAAAAATGAAGTTCATCTCATACATTTTTTAATAAGAATGGGCATCTATGAAATACGAAATTTTTATTTTCATGTTAAACTGGATATTTTTATTTCAACAAGTTTTTACAGTAATCTGTTCTTTGAGACTGGAGGTTTAAAGTATTATTTATAGCTAAAAAGTATTTCAGTTCACTAAAGAATTAGAATGAATTAATAATTATTACTCATTTAATACGTAACATATTTATCCACCAAGCACAAGAAGTTCTATTAATCACAATAAATAATGATAGAAAAGTGGAATAAAAAATCCTTTTATTCTATGACGTTTATATCTTGTAGTAATATTTCATTATATCATCCTTATATTATATATAATGCATAGTATAAGTCTAATAATGCCATAACAGTCAATAAAAATATGCAAACGATGTACATAATATTCATAACATCCATATAAAAACAAATTTGGAATATATACTAAATATATTAACATTAAGAAAGAAGTTAAAAGGTATTCTATGAGACGAACAAAGTATTCAAAAACATTCTTTCTCCTTTAAATCCATTTTTCTGAACATTGTATATACATACACGTATGTATACATATATACAACACACATATACATATATACGACATACAAATACGTATATATATACATGTATTGAAATCACATATAACAAAGAAAAATATTTTGTAAGATTTCTGATTTTGTGAATGATTTTATACATAATTGATTCATCTTACGGTTTCCATTGATAAATAATAAAATTCTGCTTATTAATTATTTCAATATTACGAAATATTGCCTTGTTTAAGAAAACAAACATTTAAAAGGAGTATGTTATCTAGTTTCATTTTTACATGTATCCAGATGTAAAATTGTATTCAGTACACCATGTTGATATCATTTAATTCTAGTATAATAAGCAGTGATATAAATATAACATAATATGTCACTAAAAATTTTACCTACTAATGTATTATTTGTATTATTTTCAAGGATTACTTGCCTGGTACAGCTAAAATATGTACTAATAGCGATATCATAACAAAATATTTTCTCTCTTTCTTTAAACTTTTTTTTTAAATTTCCAAATTCCCCCAAATAATTTGCTAAATGAATAAAAAACATAAGATTTTATTTGGATATATAATTGTATGTAGTATTGTCGTGCATATTTCCTTAAAACAGACATTCATGTATTAGATTATACATTGTATATGATGTGTTACATTATATTTATATATCTTTTATCTCTTCTTCTAGCTCTTCTTCTAGATATATTTATATACCTATTCACTTTCACTTCATAAATAAGTTTGCATGCCTTTTAATTATTAATAGTATCCTAATTTAATTCTAAAGAGTTTACTATTTTAAAAATTCGTTAAAGCTGAAAAATATTTAGTTTAATATAAAAATTAATATTATATATTACATACAATTTACTTGCATTGAATATTTTAAAGGTATTTTCATCTTTACTCCTCCATGTAGTTTCATAGGGAATAAGATCTTGTGCTGAATGAAAGAAGTCTCAAGGCCCTATTTCTTTCATAATGTCATAGATATTAATCTATAGTAGAATATATATATTGGGTTGGCAACTAAGTTATTGCAGATTTTGTCATTAGGTGATATTGACAAAATCCGCAATCACTTAGTTAGCAACCCAATATCCTTTAATAAAATATCTTAAACATATACACAATACAACAACTAAATCTATTGTCTTATATTATGGACATTGTAGAATATAAGAACTATATAAAATTAGTGCTTTTTCTTTAAATTTTTATATTTTTGCACATCAAGTATAACATTTTAAGGCAATTAAGTACGAAAAAGTAAAATAAATATGTATTCAGTACAAAAGACATGTTTTACAGAAATATAAAGGAAAAGTAAAAGAAAACTATTTGATTTAATATACTTTCCATATTTTATAATATGCACATGAAATATGAATGAATCCAAATATGTAGCTGTTATATTTGTTACATGATAGTATACTAACAATATATTTTTTATGTTCATTCTTTCAAAATATTTTTTCAATTGGTGATTAATGTAATTATTATACAATCAGGTAGAGATATTGATATGAATCAATTAATGATTCAAATATCAGAATATGAACAAGAATGGCGACGCAATACAATTGATTACAAAATGAGGTTTTGTGGGCATTGTAATACTACAACTGATATAAAGGAAGCCAATTTCTTTGGGAAGTAAGTACATTTTAAAAATAATTTAATAAATAATTTTGGAAGTTTATTAATTAGTAATGCATTTATAATTAATAATTTTTTCTTTAAGCAATGGTCAATATATTGTAGCAGGATCAGATGATGGATCTTTCTTTATTTGGGATCGTAATACCACAAATATTATACGTGTACTAAGAGGAGATGAACGCATTGTAAATTGTCTTCAACCTCATCCATCTACATGTTTACTAGCTACTAGTGGTATTGATCCAGTAGTTAGATTATGGAGTCCTTTACCTGAGGTATATGTTATAATTACTTACCAAAATCTATTTTATTTAATAAAGATAAATAAATAAGGATTGATATTTATAAAATATTTAATTAATTTTAAAAATTATATTTGAGTATTTATTTGATGTAGGATGGTAGCATAAATGAAAGAGAAATTCAGAATTTAGAAGATGCTGCATCTGCAAATCAAATACGCATGAAAAGCGATCCATTTGAAGTAATGCTTATGAATATGGGGTATAGATTTCCTGTTCAGCAGGCTGAACTGAATGAAGATGGTGATGATAATCAAGATCAATCAATTGTGCAACCTTTAAATTGTAGACCAAGTTAAATTTAAAGACAAAATCTGAAAAGTGGTATGAAATTGCAATTAAACAATTAAAGACTTATTCAGTGTTATATTCTAGAATACTAATGCTTTAATTCCAATTATCTATTTTTTTATCAATTCCTTATAGACGTTGACTTTTCCATAAATAACCTATCAAAAAATATTTGGTAAAGTGTTAAAAATATAAATTTTGAAAAGAGAAGAAAATAGTTGTACTAAATAGTTGTGAAATTCCTATCATCGACTTCTTTTATATATAATAAAAATGGGCATAGATATGTAAAGAGATAACACATTAAAAACAGACAATAGTTATGGTATAATATAATTGATTGTATTTTACACACATAATACTTATATATATATGTTTATTATATCTCTGTTTTTTGTATAAATTAGCTGCTAAACATTAAATGATTCAAAGAAATGAAAATTAGGAAAAAATGTAGAATAATATATTTTATTGTAATAATTTTTTTACTTTAATTTAAAATATTATAATTTTAATTTATAAATGAATAAAAAATTAACTTTTATATTTATTTTATATTCAAAGTTTATGTGATGTATTAGCATTAGTTATGTTCTAAACTTTATATATATAAAGTGCTGTTTACATAATATTTAAAGTTTATTAATGTTATCAGTTAAGTTTGACGCACAAGTTCCCATAGGCTTTGTAGTGTACTAGTTTCTCGAGGTTCTTCTGCTGCAAGACCTAAATAAATCGAAAAACTAGGTTTTCTTTGATTTGAACCTTCAGAGAAATAATAGCCAAACACATTTGAAATTTCAGGTTGATTGTCTTGTATCTCAGATTGTTGTTCTACGTTTAATTGTTGTAATGGAGCCTGTAATAATTAATGGATAATTAATAATAACATATTTATTTATTCAATGCATTTGTTAAAAACTATATTAGCATAATATTACCTCATGTTCAAATGTATAATCAATACCAAAAATAGGAGATTTTTCAAACGCTTTTAATAACATTAAAATTTCTTTATGAACAGTATGAAGTTTTTGGATAGGATTTACTTGAAATCCTAATATATATCCTCCACTGGATTCTGTACTAGTAACGACTAGAGTTGGACCAAATTTTGAATTTTTAACAGTAATCTATTTAAAAAAGAAAGATTCTCCTTACTATATTTTTTTATTAAAGATTGTTAACATGTTTTTATGTATGTACTACATATATTACACAATATATGCACTTACATTTGCTATTATAAGATAAGGAATTGATATATTGAATTGATAATTCATATCAGCAAACCAGACTAAACGTATATTTGTTACAATAAAAGTTCCAACATTTCCCTAACAAAATAAATTTTAAAAATACATTTTTTTTAAATAGTATAGATTACTACAAATAAGAATTCAACCTGTTCTAATGATAAATTCCAAATATCTTGCAAAGTTGAATGAACTGTTTCCAGTGGTAGTAATGTTAATTGTTTATCATTAATTATCCCACTTCTCAATTTAATTTCTCGATAAATTTTTGATGAAACATATGCTCTGCAACGTTTGAAGTATTATTTAACACTTTTCTCTAATTACGTTAAATTTTAACTTCACTATAGATAATAAGTAGATAAAGACCTTTCAAATTACATATATTTGTTCTTTTTTAGGAAAAGTTCTATTAAATCAAAATCTTGAAAATCTTATTAAATAAGTTAGTCAAATAACGAATTTATGTCATTGTACTTATCAAATTGTGGTAAAGATATTGAACTAATTGTTTTCTTGATAAAAGTCTCCTCTGTGTATGCGATATATTATATAACATACTTACTATTATTAATTATTTCCTACTTTAATAGAAATTCTTTTTAGATTTATTTTTTTATTTCTTTTTCTACTTTATTTAATTAATTTTATATTTATTCACTAACTATATAAACCACACTTTTAATTTATATAATTCTTTAATCTTATAAATTTATTGTATATTAGTAATATATATTGTTGTGTATTTTATTTTGTTATTATACGTATAATTCTACAAATTGGTTTAAATCTGTTAAAGTATGTATAAGTTATAGAAATATTGTCATTATTATTAGGATTGTAAGAATACTGTTTTCTAATAGATAATGAATAAAAAACATATAAGTATAATAAGATAATCAAAATGCATGATAAATCAAAATATATGAATTTATCCAGAACACAAAAGCAATGACTAAAAAAATGTAAATAATAATAATAGGAAAAATCCAGGTAAAGAATCATATGTCATATTTTGTAACAGCTAAATTTTCATAAAAATAATCTTTTCATATTTTTACTAAATATAAAAAATAATAAAAGCTTCTATTTTAAAAAACAGAAAAATATCATTTTGAAATTAAATACAAAATTCAATTTTTATTAAAAAGAGTTTGACAAAAATATATTTAAAATTATTTACCTTAGACATTATGGTTTCAATTTAAAAATAAAAATTAATAAAAATAAAACATATGAAGGTGTTTTTATTATGCTTAAATATTATTTACACAATCCTAATCATTTAAAATATCGTACATCCTGATGTTTGTCTTAAATATAGATATGTTTTAGAACAATTTATATAATAAATAATACAAATTTTAAATTTAATAAAAAGTGTACCTGTAAACACCAATAACAGATGTATAATGTCTTGTACTTTTTAAATCTTGATTTGTAAATAAAAATTCATATCTGCAATGTCGGAAGGAAGCTAAAATATGTAACGCTTGCACATGCTTTCCTTGCAACTACAAAAATAATATGCTTCTGTTAATTGCAAAACAAAAATCAAAAATGATGACCTCTTAAAGCATACTAACACTATGTATAGTTTTAGTATTTATTGTTATAAAGGTGTTATAGCCAATACCTACAGAAAAACATATTTATATGAGATTTATCATTTTTATCATACTTAAATCATACTTTATATATGTGTATACAAATATTATATTTATATATCTTAAATAGCACTAATAAATTTCAAAATTATGAAATTTAACTTTAATTATTACAAATATCTCAAAAATTTTATTTCACATTAATAAGCATGTGTATGTTTCAGAAATACATAGTTATAAAAATGATTATAAAAGAATATTTGATTCAATGATTTGAATCACTAAATTAATTCATACTTAGATTGATCTTGGGAAGAAACGAAGAATGCCATATAATTCTGAGATTAGTTATTATAAGTTTTCCAGTATCTCCTGCATTTCCTTTTGTATCTTCTATTAAGTCAAGTTTATCAACAGTAAATTCGCCCAATCGTAGTTGCATATGACTATTAAAAATTTAAGACTTTATAAATAATGGACTCTTCATTATTTCTTCGCATAATTTTATATAAAATATTAATCTATATAGTGCTATTCATTTTAACTTTTTTTTCATTTTAATCACACATAAATGCACACGCACGCACACACCTATTCATATTCTTAATACATATCTACTTATACTCTTACTCTAATTTAATTGTTAATGATTTTATAAATAGTTGTTTCGTTTAACTGGAAACGGTGAAATATCTTATAAGGAATTGTAGTTATCAAAACTTATTCTTACAAAAGTTATTTGGTGTATAGAGGAATATTAGATGGTACAAACCATTTTTTTGACAAATTGATCTTTTTAAATGGAACCCTGTATTTTTTATTCATAATATGATAGGGTTTGTTGAGACGAATACAACCACCTACCACATGATGTCATTTCATATCGTAGAATGTCATAAGATAAATTTTAAAGTCAACGTAAATCAGTAGCCGAGTCCTATGTAGTGTCATCCGATAGCGTTAGGGCATTAGACAATGCAGTAGAGTTCAGCTACCGATTTATGTTAATCTTCGGATCTAATTTATGACATTTTACTACATAAAATGACATCGTATCGCAGGTCGCTGTTCGTTTCAACAAATACTATCATATATTTGAATAAAATGTATGATTATAGATAAAAAATATAGGATTTCATTTAAAAGAGGTTACTTGACTTGTCTTTGATACTTCCCGCACTAATTTTAATTTACAAAGAATTATTCATGCCATCTAATGCCTCCCTGTATACCAAACAACTTTTGTAAGAACAATTTTTTGATACCTTCAATTCCTCTTTAGATATTTCACCGTTTCCAGTTAAACGAAACACCCGTTACAGTAAATTTCTATTAAAAATATAAATAAAAAATGGAGAAAATGAAAATACGTATCTAATAATTATACTTAAAAGTATCACAATTATTACGTGTAAGAAACATCGAATCGAACTTCATTATCTTGCCACATTTTTGCTAAAAATATAACAATGTACTGTAGAATTCAACTATCATAAAAATCAATATCCTTACCATATCTACGAAAGTGTAACACTTAGATATATATATGTTTGTATATATATAAGCATTTAGTAATCTGAAATATTTCCAGACTTCTATTGATTTATTAATTGTCAAGTATGAAATGAAACCAATACAGAATAAATAATTAATTTTAATAAAAAATCGAGAAAGTTTCAACATTAATACTATATTTTACTATTTAATTTAACACCATTCCAGTTCGTGATTTCAAAGATCATTGAACTTGTTTTTATAAAAAATAAATATTAATTCAATACATACAAAAAATGTCAATGATCTTGAAATAAAACACAAGACTATCTTGGAGAGCTTCCTTTCTGTTGTCGTTATATAAACGCATATGTTTACAGTGAAAAATAAACGTATTCATACAGTACATTAGAATGTACAAATAAAAAGAGAAATATTTTCTATATTATTAAATATTAGGTTGTTCGGGAAATAATTTCGTTTATTCATGGGAAGATGGAAAACGATTTTTTCATATTTAAAAAAAATTTCATTCTGTTATACAAACTGTTAATTTTAACTCAAGCACCTAAATTATTTTCGGTCATTTTAACGACTTTTTCAAGGTCATCGTATTTTTTTTCATATTAACATGTATTTTTTATAACACAAAGTGGTGTTAAGATGAGTTCAACGACCTATACATCATGGTCTTTAAGTGACCTTGAAGGCGAAGAAATCAGTTTCAGTTTGAAGAATGCAGAAGTAATAAAAGGAAAAGGGTAATATCACTTTATTTTATTAGATGCTCAAAATGCTGGCTGCCCGCAGCAAGATACGTCTGCAAGATAATATGAATTTTTCTGACAACGTATTATTTACTAACGATTCAACTTTTACTAATCATGGAGGGTTAAATAGGTACAAGATACATTACTAGTCTACTGAGAATCCTCATTGGCTTAGAACTGTGGAACTCCAGCTTCCTTGGAGTGTTAATATGTGGTGCGGCCTATTGAAAGACAAAATTATTGGTCCATTTTTTATTAATGGTACATTAAGGTGAAAGGTACAAGGAATTCCTTATTGTAAACTTAAACGAACTATTAGATGATGTTCCATATCAAGAACGATTATTAATGTGGTATCAACATGATGACTGTCCTGCTCATAATGCTCAAAGTGTATTAAATGACATGTTTTTCAACTGATGGATAGCCTGTGGTGCAAGCATTAACTGGCCAGCTCGGTCACCCGACTTATCACCAATAGATTACTCTTTGTGGGGAACTTTAAAATCTAGTATTTATAACGATGTTCCCACGATGCCAGAAGTTATGAAAGAACGAATACAGAATGCATGTTGCACTATGAATCGCGGGAATGCCATAAAAAATGCAGCCACTCACTTATCGTGTACGGATGCGTCTTGCTGTGGGCGGCCAGTATTTTTAGCATTTAATAAAATATAGTGATATTGCCCTTTTCATTTTACTATTTCTGCATTCTTCAAACTGAAACTGATTTCTACGCCTACAAGGCCACTTCAAGATAATGGTGTGTAAGTCGTTGGGCTCATCTTGACGCCAACTACCACTTCCAACTAAAAGTGCACGTTAATATGCAAAAAAAAAAGATGACCTTGAAAAAACCGTTAAAATGACCTTCACAAGATATTTTTACCACTATCAGTTGCACGCCTTAAAACTATGTACATTTTATTTAGTCATTTTTTCTTACTTTTAAAAACACTTTTAAAATTAACACCCTGTATATCGGTCATTTTGTTCTACTGCTTTTCACCATCTTCCGGACAATTTCAAATTTCCACGCTCATAAAAGTGCTTCTCGTTGTTGTCAAAAAATTGAAGCAATTGATTTTTTATTGCGCTTCATTTGAATCAAAGTTTATACCATTCAGAAAAAAAGAGAACAGAGCAAATGATCAGTCCGATGGTGCAAAATCAGGAGAGTATGCTGAGTATGGTAGCACATACAAAGATACATATCAATATGTGTCCTTAGTACATATTTATAGCTAACACTACATGTCTGCTTTGACAGTACTTGGTACCGTGTGCATATTTATCCTCCACTGCTCACCGGTACGATCCAAGATCGTACGATCGCACATTCCCCCTCTTACCGTGCATTTGCTCGTTTCTCCAACCAAGAACTCTAAACCGAAGACAAAATTAGCAAGTAGTGCAACTATTGACCACCAGAGGCCCTTATTCTTGGTGTCCGTTTTGGCTGAATTTCGTCCATAAGCATTGGTGATCTCTCTATTGGTCTCTGACTGTGATACGCACTGACTTTGGCACTAATAACAGTGGTGATACGACATCAGCGAATGTGATCCGTGCTTTTTGTACGTCACTAATGACGAATGCACATGCGCACGCTTGGATAGTTTCGTTGACAGCGCTATGCGGCCAGTAAAGAAATTATAAATACGATATCAAAATGATGGTACCCCTTCCATAGGAGTTGCCGGACATATGTATACCGTATGCATATGTATCTACGTATACGGTCGTGGAGAGTCAAGCTGCATTGGTAAGTAGATGCACGTATAACCTTATACTATAAAATAATGATAAGTTAGAGAATTTAGTTTCTTATCAATGTTTAGCATAATTAAATTTAGTTATTATTAAATCTGCTAGTATGTTCACTTATCATATTTTTCTGCTTAAAATATTATCTTACTAAGACTTGTCATATTTTTATTACTACTCCATAAATATGTTCATACATATATTTTATAACAGTTACAAATATTGTAACAAAAATATTCTTTCTAAAATTAAAGAATAAATAGTTATGAATGTTAAACTTTCATTTTTTATTATAAATATATTCGTTTTTGCTGTCATTATTATATTTTGTATTACAAAGGTATAAACAAAATGGAATATTTCTAATTTAAAAAATTTATCGTAAGCTAAAAACTGTGACTCTGTAGCGATATTATTGTTAGTATTTGAAACGTATAGTAGTTTGAAAAGTATAGTAGTTTTTCTTCCAAATATACAATCATTGTAAATTATGATATATAATTTCATATTTCATAACAAATTTTTTAAATTCTTTTAGTTTTTGTAATATTTTATGATTTTGTAACATAATGAAATAATTTTAATTATTTATGATAGAATACTAATTTTATTTATATATTTAAAAGTTTAATAACACTATTTAAAATATTTGAAATATAATTAATATATTTTATAATTTAATGATGATAACTCTCTATATACAGGATATGTGAAAAAGCTTTGGAAATATGTAGTACTTGTCAAAACAAGCAAAAGTGTCTTTATAAACATAAGTCCAAAACTAATGGTTTTTGCTTTAGGTAGATGTTTAATATATAAAACTATAGTTTATAATAAACCAATTACATTGTTATATGTGTTGATACAAGGATTCGAAAACCTGACGCCAAGAGATAAGAGAAATACTGGGGATTTTTCAATATGTTGAACTGTGTGTTGAAATAAATAAGGGACATAGTGAACATATGGTATAAAGCTTATATCTTAATGACAGAAGCACCTTATAACTCAGAAGTTAGTGATTTTTGAATCCATGTTTATTAAGATTTTTTGTTTTGACTATATGTTTCTAGAGTTTTCCCCAAATTTTTTTGTACACCCTGTATAGACAATGAATTTACAATTTTCAAAAATTTTATTATGAAGAAAATGGTTTGTAACTTTGGAGTCACAAAAAATGAAATTAGATTAAAAGAATATTGATATATAAGCATGTGACTTCGAAGTTACATGGCATTATAGAGAATTAATGTGTAATATGTGATAAATAATCATATAAATTTTAATACTCTTTTTTGTATTATATTGCATTTAGACTTACACCCATTACAATCTTAAATGTGTATAATTAATTTAACTGTCTTATATCTATGTTAATTCTAGTTAGTAAAATTCGAGCTACTTTATGTTATTTTTCTAAATTCAAGGTTTATCAGTATTCTTTGAACCCGATTACATTCCTTCTTATATTTTTGGACAGTTTAATCTGAGTTTCATTGCATTTTTTATGAAATAATACAGTTTCTTAATATCTCCCTTCTTTGCTGTAATAATTTGCTGTGTACTTCTTCATACATTGGATAGGTTTTAATACATGCTCTATTTAATATTTAATACGTGTCCTTATTCATTGTTCCTTATTCTTTATTGAAGCCTTCCTGTAAGTCTCAACTGTGCTTGTACTCTTTTGAATTTTATTGGAAGATTCATCGCTAAGTAATTCTATGCTTAAATTCTTTGTCTTTAGAAGCAGTATTGTATATGGATATTTCTGCTTTACTCCTATCTTCTTATATTAGACAATTTCTTATCTTTTCCAGTAAAATATTTTTGTTTCTAATTACTTTATCCTTTGTGGCTTGTTTCATCCTTAGACGGGATTTCCTAGGTGCATCCATAGCACGCGGCTATATCTGACATAGCCTTAAATTAGAACGGGCAATATCCATCGTCTATTTGCGCTAATTGCATACGTTTGATGATCGAAATGTATCGATCAAATCAGTATTTTTTCGGAAGACCAGTAATTCTTAATCTGTAGCCCCCAAGAAGCACACATATAAGTTATTATTTTATGATTCGAATACAAAATATTCACTACGAGCATATGTATTTATTTATTTATATTAAATCTTTTCTCTTCAAATTTGAAGGTTGTTGATGAGTAATTGATGAGTTTTTTAAATACACATATTTAAGATATATTACAGATTTAAATTTTAAATTATCTTGGGTGTCCGCGACAACAAAAAATTATTTAAAAGAGCTCCGTGGTAAACAACAGATTAAGATGCAAACGCAATGCAATCAAACTGTACCGGACTAATCAGTCTTTTTTATTAAATAATTTTATTTAAAAAATACATTTGTTTAATAAAAAATAATGATAATTAATAAAAATGTATCCTTTTTTAACAACAATTAATATTGTTAAATATTTTTATTTTAAAAATATAAGTTAATTTTAAAGGTTCAGACATAGGGTTTTCCACATATATTTTTGAAATTACATTCCTTTAAAAAATGCAAAAAGATCGGTTTTTTCGAAGGTTTACTCTAGAATATTTCCTTCATAAAAATTAATAACAATTAATTTTTTATGATAGAATTCAATTGCAAAACCTGTATTTTAATGCTCTATAATGAGTAACTAAAAGAACTAGTTAACATTAACCTTAGCAGGCCCGGTCAAATGGCCGGCTTCAAATTTAATTTAAAACTGTACATTCATTGTTATTTTTTTTGTTCATCTAACATCATGTAAGTTTTTCACCTCCAAATTTCTTATAAATGCATAAAAATTCATGTTCTATATTTCGTAAATCTATTCATTACATTTAGTGCTTCCCATGTTGTTCTGACAACTATTTTTCCTGTTCCTACTTGGCAGAGATTTTTGTTTGCCATTTTTAATAACGACTTTAGTGTTTGTAATATGCTTTAATCTTCCTTTAAGTGTCCTCTTCTTAAAATTTTCTTTGCTAGTTATTGCTATGTCGTCCCCTAATGTCACTTTTCAGCTATCATCTTTAAATTTTCTACTTCCATCTCATATTCTGATTAATTTAATCTTACCCCTTTTTAACGTTTCATCTACGCTTCCTTACTTATCTTTTCTTTCTTACTCCTCCTTCTCCTAAAATCCTCCATCTATAAATTTTGATATTAATCTATGTTACAGAGATTTTAATAAATTAATATATTTAAGAAAATGAAACGAGCACGTATAAAAGCTATGGTTACTGTTCCAACCCGAAGGAAGCCAACTCAAGATGTATCCATTACTGAAGACCCTAATTCAATTGAACACAATGAGAAAAATAAAGATATATCTAATGACATTTGTATAACATCACAACAAATTTCAAAAAATGTTTTCCAAGAAACACAAATACAAGAAGATGATACAAAAGATGTAGATGATACAAAAAAATTAATACACCAAATTCAAGACGTGGGAGACCAAAAAGAGAATGAGGAATTACATGTTGATAATCAATGTAGTGAATATAAGGATGACTCTACAAAAAATTCTGAAAAATCTATGAAAGAAATTGTACATTCCCCAGAAGTTTTAAACACAACACAAATTAGTAAGTATAATGAGCTATATACAAAAATGAATAGCTAGGATTAGAATGAATGACAGTACATAAATGAATATAATAGATAGTTATATAAATTTGTACTTTGTATCATTATTGATTTCTAAATTTGTTTAAATTTCTGCATGAAATCTTTTTTTAATTTGGAATATATAAGTACATTGTGCATTTGTATTAATACTATGAATGTAATGTGTATTATTTTATAAAGATAATGATTGTTGCAAATATTCATAAAGATTCTTTTAGATTACTTGCTTAGAATGGAATTGATTTATTTAATATCAGATGAACTTTTTATAACTAGCATAAGACACTATTAATTATATAGTTTACTTAAATTTAAAAATTAACGAATATGATATTAGAAAAAAAGAAATCAATTTTTTTTTAATAATAGTAAAGAAGTGATAGATAATGAATAATACAAATTATTATATGATATTTATTCTTTACATAAAGTAAAGGATATAATATTATAGGTTTTATCATAGATTTATTGAGGAAGATGTGATTATCATAGAAGTTTATCATTGATAATAAGAAGAGCACAGGTCAGAATATTGTCATTGTGAAGAATTATGATATTTGTTTATATATTGTTTTAGATTCTCCTATAAAATTAACACAAAATCGGACTGGTTTTATGAAACCAACACCAAAATTCGATAATAGTAATAGAATACGGAGGAATAGTATTCAAGGGAGTGGAGCAAGTACAAGTGAATCTGAAGATGATAGTAGGAGACTATCATGCACTATTGCTAATCATACTAGGAACGATTTAACGCAATCAACAAATAATACAAAAGATGCAGTTACTAATAATATCAAGAATAATTTAATAACATCCAAAGTAGGACAAAAGAGACGTATTTTAGTTTCAGAATCTGCAAGGAAACTAGCAGAAGCTAGAAGAGAATTTCATCTAAAGCATGAAAATAAAACCCCAGATAGAAGCAAACTTACAATGTATGATTTAATTTATTATAATCCTGTTACTAATCCCATGAAAAAGTCTAAAGACTCTGCCATATCAACAAGAAGAGTCTCAGAATGTCAGTAAGTATTCTATTTAGTAAATTATGTAATGTAAATATTTCAAGTGTATTGTAATATGTCTTAATTTTGGAGAAAATAGTTTCATAAAAACAATATATAAGTTGAAATACAAAAAAATGATCATTTTTACAGATCTGAAGAATTTCAAGAAGAAGAAAATGAAGATGATCCATCATCCACAATGCCAGTACCTCAAGTAAAAGTTGGACCAAATGGTGAATTAATAATAGATGAACAGAGTCTTGTTATAGAGCAAACTAATGCAAAGAAAAGTAGGAAAGTATTAGCAAAAGAAGCTATTATTGATGATGATAATAGTGGAAGTGGATTTTATAAAAAGCGTCAGAAAAGTAAAGAATGGTCCGCACGAGAAACTTTAAATTTCTATAGGGCATTAAATACAATTGGTACAGACTTTTTGTTGATGCAAAGTCTTTTTCCTAACAGAACGAGACAGGAAATGAAGATAAAATTTAAGAAAGAAGAGAAAGTAAATAGACATTTGGTTGAAAAAGCTCTTGCATATCATCAAGAATTTGATACTGAAATGCTAGAAAAGTCATTAGGTAAATTTGCATATTCTGTATTTATTTTTAAATTGACTGTGAATTTATGTTACTTCATGCAAAATATTTCATGAAAAATATAAAATGATTAGATGATAAAATATACGTAAATATAAAAACTAAACTACAAAATAAACGTAAAAACTTCATTGCCATTAGTACCAATTGGTACTAATATCTGGTAATACCAATTTGGTATTGATTAAAGAGTAAAAAATTTGTCTTTTACGGCTATATGTATATTTATACACTTATTACCATTGGATGAAAATTTCTATTTCAATATATTTTAACTTAGTTTAATATTAGTTTATTGAATTAATCATATTAATTTTAAATTAGTACTCAACTTAACAATAAATTACAACTTTTATATAAAGTATACTTAAAGTATATATTTTAATCCTAAAAATAATTTTGGCAAAATGAAGTATATAAATTTATACTTATTAATAAAGATATGTAACTAGGTGCTGAGAAACCAATATTATGTTTCCTTATTTTATTGGCTTTGCAGTAAAAGATTGAAATAGAGGTTATAAAATTATTAAATAGTTTATTTATTGATTAATATCATGATTTTAATTGTTTATTAACAGCTGCATTTGAAGCTTCAGAGAAAGAACTTTTAAGTATAAAAGAAAAACGTAAACAACAAAGGATGAAGAAGAATAAAAAATCAAGGAAACGACGAATAAGTAGTAAGTTAAAAATAAATATAAATATTGAATTTGAAGAATTTTGACATTACACTTGCTCAAATATTTCAAATATTTTCAATTGCTTACATTTTAAAATATCTTTGTTAAAGTGATATATATTTAATAAAGAATATTAAGCTACCAGTATATTTATTTATTTGTAGAATTAGCACGCAGTATTGGGATTGAAAGCGAGACTGATAGTGAAGAAGGAGAAGAAGGAGAAGGTGAAGAAGAAGGAGAGAATGAAAAATGCGGCTTGGATTCAATGGTATACAAAGAAAATACAAAATCAAATGGCAAATATCAACAAACATTAAATAAGACAAATAAAAAACTTTATAAAAGACCAAGAGATGAGGAAAAGTTATTGACGGAAAGAGATGACGTAGAATCATTAAGTTCATGTAACGATGTTGACAGTGATACTGAAGTTTATCGTGTAAGACCAACAAGATCTGGAAGATTACCAAAAGTAAAAAGATTACAGGGACCTGATATAAATACGTTTGATAAGGAAAAGTTAAATTACTGCTCTAATGATCATGAAATTACAATTTCATCAGAAAATGATGCTAAAGTTACAGAGGATTTAATTTTTGACAGTATTAATTCAGAAATTCATCATATAGATCCTCTTAAAACAGTTATACCAAATATCGGCGACGTAGAACCAGGATCCTTTGTTATTTTGTCAAAAGAATCTTTGGAGGAACCAGGTAAAAGTGTTTTGCAAGTTTATATGGTTAGTTCGGACGTTCATCCTTAAGATTTCAA
This sequence comes from Bombus vancouverensis nearcticus, assembly GCF_051014615.1. Taxonomy (NCBI): domain Eukaryota; kingdom Metazoa; phylum Arthropoda; class Insecta; order Hymenoptera; family Apidae; genus Bombus; species Bombus vancouverensis. The sequence goes on along the minus strand of NC_134913.1, from coordinate 6,875,031 downwards.
GGAACCTAACATACATATGTCACCAAAACTCTTATAATTCGCAATTGTAATCATTGACTATCAAATGTTAAATCACTTTCAACAAAAAGAATACTTAATTTAATTTACATGAAAGGTTTTAAATTAACTTAATTTAATATACATATATCTCTATATCTTTATATCATTTAAAATTTCTACTGAAAATGTCACATACTTGTATATTATATTTAAATTTTTGGTTAGAATTCAAATGCACTTATGTACATTATCTGTTTATAAAAAAGCACTTGATTGTGTTAGTTCATTGTTTTAGTTAAATTTTTACTTTATTTACTTAAATTTTTTATTATTAGACTAAAGAAAATTGATTTAATAATTCCTTCATAATGTACTTTGTTTGATACGGGATTATAAAGAAGATGATAAACAGAAATTATAAAGATAAGGACGCAAATTTTAAACTTCACAATTATGATAAACGTAATATAGAACAATTATTAGTTCATGTAAAAAATTTAAAGATTGTTCTATTTGCAATCATTATAAAATTCAAATTGATACATGAATATTAAATACCACTTCTAGATCCACAAGCCAGATTCGGATGTTTATTCTATCTGTTTTTATATAAATCTAGAATGTCCGATCGTAACTCTGCCTATTAATTATTGCCAGCATATATTGTTATACAGTAGCACATTCTTTGGAGAGTGCCATTTTCCATACAGTGCATTAATTAAGTAATAATAATGCTAATTCTTTAAATGTGGCCTGGAATACATTTCAACTTTTGAATGTAGCCGTGAATTATAAATGTGAATGGTTTGACTGTTATATTCCTAGCTTTTGAGCTATAAATATTTATATATGTTTTTTTTATGATTAATTGCTAAATTTAGACAATATGATGAGTATTAGACTACTTTCCTAAAGATTCAAACGAATCATACAATACATTTGTAATTTTATAATCTTGTCTGATGCTTTTATGTATTTTTATGTGTATTAAGTTCTGTTAAATAATTTCCATACATTAGATTTTAGCAACTATCATGATGCATTGAATAAGGTTGTAGTGTTTAACATACCCTCTTAAGACTATCTATCAGAGTTCAACTTATTTTAATTACATTGATGTTATCTATATTGTATTTTATTATCATTTTCTAAATTGCATAATATTCTATCACATTGGAGCAATTTAGGAAATATTGTAAAATGCTGATTTTTGTAACATTTTTTACATGAACATATCTTGCTTATATATATTTTAATAGTAGTTTATTATATATAAATTTTATTAGTAGTTTAATTCATCATGACTTTATAAATATCAAGCAAAGAAATATTTTCTGAAAATTTCATTTATGTAAATATGAATTCGATTGTAATTGAGTTAAATTAATTTTTAAAACTTGACTAAAATGTACAAGCTGCATAAAATAAAAATGTCATGATCACCACTGTGAGATTCTATACCTCTGGATCGGTGAAGATTTGTTTAAAAAAGTTCCCGAAAAATTTACCTTGATCTTGAATTTCAAAATCAGATTTTGTTTTACTTACGACATATTCTACTTATCACGAGGACTAAATTTTTCAAAGAAATCACGGGTCGAAACTCAATCGTTCTCTTCAAAAATAATATTTAGAAACCATCAAAATTAAGCCATGAAGTTAGATGTGTTATTTTATCTAGGATGGGTTATCTCACATGCTAAGGAATAACTTCCTGTTTTCTCATTAATATCACGCTATTTACTTCTTATCTGACTAAGAAAGATAAACAACACAAATAATGTCATTAGAAAAGCCAAAGGAATTTTCCAAGGGAACAGTTGAGTTCCAATCTGTGGTTCCTGTAACAAGTTTGGTCCTTATAATGAATAGAATATGATGCACCAAAAAAAAATTAGCCTTGATATTCAAGGTCACAGTCAATTTTGCTGCAGCTTTATTTAACAACTTTTTTTAGCAAATGATGGTCATGACATTTATTTTGTATGCACTCTGTACATATTTGCATCATTATGATATTGTAATTTGATTTTAATTGTTTAATATATATACTTACCTGTTAATTCTCTATACTCCACGCTTGGCTTATAAGTATAGGATTAGTATCTGTGATGTTATTGCATACTTCTCATGCATTAGCAGGATAAGGTACACTTATGGGAGTTAAAGAACTAAGTATTTCATAATTTTGCCTTTATCATGTTCAACATCCAGGACACCTTCCACAATTATAGATAACTACAAAAGTATTTTACTCATTAAAATCAAATTTATTCCATTAGCAATAAAGAATAATGTGCGAAAATAGCAAATTTGCATTATTCAATAAATGGTATATTTTCCTTGTTTAGAAATATTACTATTGATAAGAAAAGTGCTTGTTCGAAGTTGTTAGTACAAAAGTTAAAATAATTTTGTATAATTAGAAAATTAAAATAATAAGTAATAAGCAAGCAAGTAATAATAAATAAGCAAGAAAGTTTGTATTTAACTACTTTTCAAAGAAAGATTTGGTGAATTTGTAGAACCATTCCGTCCTTTCCGATTTCTATAATTTTTGAATATTTTGTAAAGTTCAACAGTTTGAACAACATTTTCGTACACGTGTAACGGAGTCGATTTCGCTTATTTTACAAGATATTCGCAAAAAAACTGCAGGTACCACTAGAGTGTATTTCTGTCTATAGTTGTGCGTCTGTGGCTGCGTATGCATTAGTGTTGATTGTAGGCCATCGGCAGCTTATTTTTTATTTATAAACAAATATCTACGACATATATGCGAAACTGCAAGAATTGTCTCTTATAATTGACTTAAAAATGAATATCATCAACGTATTGGGTTTGGATTAATTTTCGTAATTCGGCCGCCACGAGTCTAGTAACGCTTGCGTGAAATAATAACAAATTAATTACAAAAATAATAGACGAATGAATAATTGATACTATTTTACGAAATAGAATAATCGTTATATTTCATGGCAGCCATCTGCTTCGCAGCGATATTGGAAAGTTTAATCCAAACTCAGACCCCACTCATTAATGATATTCACTTTTAATTGAATTATAACTTATAAAAAGACTGCATTTCTTACAGCTTCGTATATGCACGTTATGCACGGGGTCTTTACGCTCGTCCAACTCTCTTTTATAAACAGAAGATAAGCAGCCGGTAGTCGGCAACTCATACTAACGTATATGTTGTCACAGATGCACAACTACGAACAGAAATACTCTGTAGCGATACCTGTAGTTTTTTGCGAATATCTCGGAAATTAAGTGAGACCAACAGTAATATGTAAAAAGAACAATTGCTCAAAATGTTGATTTCTCAAAGTTCTACAAGTTCACCAAAGATTTGTTTATCTTGATTATAAATATATAAAATGATATACGAATTCATAGTAAACAAGTTTCTTTAAAAAGTGTAGTTTGAACTTCTTCAAATATAAAAATACAAATTTTAATTTTTGTATAAAGAGATTTAAATTAATTTTGTATATTATGGTGCATAACATATACCTTTTCCTAATAATGTTAGGTTTTTATAATAATATATGTATATAAAATATATAAATATATACTTGAATATTAATGCTACATATATTTGTTTATTTATTTATTTTCTGTTAAAGGATTGATTTAAATTTGGTCAAGTTCATACACTGACAAGTTTTTCGGCTTTGAACAATAGCCTATCTGTGAGATACAAAAATCACATATACTATATACATTCAATACATATGTATTGTATATATTGGGTATATATGTTGATATATATTGGGATAGTAAAACTATCCCAAAGTAAAGTACAAAAGATCGATATATGAAAATATTTAAAAACCAAATATATTTAGAAATGTATATATGTATGAATTAATAATTATTATATATCCTTATTTATTTTTCGGCTTCACAACTTTAGAAAAGAACTTGGTTTACATATTTCTAGTTTTCATTCATCCCCTTACAGCTCCTAGAATATCCATCATAATCCGAAACACAACCATCCACATTCCCATGTCAAACATATATCCCCTTATACAGAGTGGTTGGTAACTGGTGGTACAAGCGGAAAGGGGGTGATTCTACGCGAAAAAAGAAGTCGAAAATATAGAATAAAAATTTTTCGTTTGAGGCTTTGTTTTCGAGAAAATCGACTTTGAATTTTCGCTCGGTACGCGTGCACTTTATCACGTCTCGTTTTAACGGATCTCACTGTAAATCGTTGTCTCGATGGAAAAATTAAAAAAAAAAAATTAGAAAAAAATTTTTATTCTATATTTTCGACTTCTTTTTTGGCGTAGAATCACCCCCTTTCCGCTTGTACCACCAGTTACCAATCACCCTCTATATTCACAAAGCTACAGATTACATATATATGTCAGAGAAGCGTCAGTAATAGAGTTGTGGGCGTTTGCTAGACCTCCCTTGGAGTTGGCCAGGGTCATGTTATAACGAAGATATGGCCTGATACAACGGGTATGAACACTACCGATTCGACAGTCAACAGCGGCGATTAGGCCCTCGCGACACTAGTGATAGTGGTCTTAGGTTCGATAACGAATCCACGGTCAACGGGAGGATGGATATGCTTGCTGGTGGGGTGTCTAAGTACCCAAGATCCTCGGATCGACGTCGCTGTCGATTGGTCAGTTTGGGACAGAAGCTGCCTGTCCTTTTGCAAAACATCTTAATTGCCGAAAAACCCAGGTTTTATAGCGGGTCCTCGGGATGCCGGGACTTGTGCTGTGTACGTGCCTCAACCTCAGGTATTACTTGTCCTAAGGAACCGTTAGCATGTTTTACTGTCCGATACCTCTATGGGTAGTTCCTTCAATGAGGGTCATAACACCGCTCCGCACCTTTGTTAGACGGAGCGCCCGTCCCGTTGACCGCGGCTACGTTGGGCGACAAGCTGTCGCCCCGAGCCAAAGCTCACCGTCACTAATCCCGGACGGTTATCATCGGCTTGGATAACTGCGATTGTTTCATTACGGCTATAGTAGATTCTAGATTACAATGTTAGGAGGTTATCCTGAAGTTCCAGAGGGGCCCCGGCGTCCTTTCGTCTCCGACATATATATATATCTTTATTTCTCTTAACCTATATATCCTATACTTAACCTATCTATTATCACATATTTCTCTTTGGCTTGCAATCACTTCAGTAGCTATATTCTTACGCCTTTTCTCCTAAACTCTTAACCAGTTTTTCATTGTTTCGTTAACTCTACTTTCTGCCGTATTCTTTTCTCTTAGTAAACTAAAATCTAATCTATAGTTGTCTTTTAATAACTGTTTCAACGTACCCATCTCTAAATTACGTAAAATATATTTTCTTTTTTCTTCTGCCAACCAATAATTGTTTTCCTCTTTCACATTTCCGCCTCTTGCCCTTACCATTAGCCTCTTGCTGCCTTCCCTTCCTTCCTTTCCCGGATATTTCGCTTTGTCCGCTGTTCTTATGTATTTGTATTTACTATTATATTTGGCGTTCCAGATTTTATTATATCACAATTGGCCTTGCAACTCTTTGATCTTTTCTGTCAGAACTTTTATTAATCCCTTCCCGTACTTTATCGAGTCAGACTCGCGATGAAGATTTTGGCCCAAACATGAATATCGCGACCAGATACTTGGGCCAAACGTAAACATAACAAGCCGAGCTCGCGGACTGTTTTTTGCCCGTTACGATCGTGACTGAATGTTAGTTCCTGTCAGTACCTCATAACAGTTAGTCACAATTCTTATCGTTACTGTTACGAAGCAGTTCAATTATTAAAATTTAAGAAACCCCTTCAAAATGGAAGATACAAAAGTGTTAAATGAAGACAGTGACAACGAATCCTCTGATAGTGACGTGATTATACCAGTCGCAAAGCGTGTAAGGTGTATGATTATAATGAGAGTAGCGAAGAGGAAAGTACGACACGACAATCATGGATTTGGCAAAAAGTAAAAAACACATCAATAGTTCGGAAGTATTCTGATCATCATAGAATAAAAGCGTCTGTCTTAAATAATGTAAACGACAATCCAAGAATACTAAACCTGTTCTTTATTACATTTGATAACAAGTTTTGGGAAATCCTGGTTACGGAAACAAATCGCTTCGCAGATCAGACAATACACGACGAGCTTAAAAAACGTATGTGGATGACACTTGGTATCCTGTCACTTTAGACGAAATCAAGGCCTATTATGCACCATATATTTTGATGGATCAAGTAAAAAAATCAAATATTCAACTTTATTGGACTAAAAGAGCTGTATTAGAAACGCCAATATTTAGGCAAACGATGCCTTTTATGAGATTTTTACATTTTTCCGATAATGAAACTGATGATAGTAAAGACCGACTTCGCAAGATAAGACCTGTAATTAATTTTTGGAATCAAAAATTTAAAGAAATTTACACACTCAATGAATATGTTAGCATAGATGAATCCTTGATGAAATATAAAGGGCGTTTAGCGTACAAACAGTTCAATCCATCAAAAAGAGCTCGGTTTGGAATAAAAATTTACAAGTTGTGCGAGGCAACTACCGGTTTCTGTCATGGTTGTAAAATATATACCGACGATAGTGCGTCGGAGAACGTTGTGATAGAGTTGTCAAAGTCTAATAAACAGAGGATATACTTTATTCTTGGATAACCGGTACTCTTCACCCAACCTGTTTCTAAAATTACATCAGCAAAAGACAAACGTTATCGGGACCGTACGCAAGAACAGAAAAAATATGCCACAAGACTTAGAAAAGCATATTTTGAAGAAAGGAGAATTTGTGTGGAGATCTTGTAATAATTTGATAGCTCTGCGATGGAAGGACAAGCGCGACGTTTATATGCTCTCCACAAAACACAGAACTATAGAGATGGTCGAGCAATCAACCAAACAATTACAGAAAGTAATGAAACCGAAATGTATCGTGGAATATAACAAGGGTATGAGTCCAGTTGATCATCAAGATCAGATGTTAGCCTGTTTCCCAATAATGAGAAAAGTCATGAAAGGATACCGGAAGCTTTTTTTTTACATATCAGATATGGCTTTGTTCAATACCTATATTATGCAGAAAACAATTTAGAGTCGAAAACGGGAGACTTGTGTTGATTACCGTGTAAATATAGCGGAGGCAATTTTACAAATTGTTAAATTATTGAATTACAAAATGCGTGCGAAATCATCAGTTGAAACACCTCTTCGACTCCAAGCTCAATATTGGGCTCATTTCCCCAAAAATATAGATCCGACACCTCGGAATAAGTATCCAACAAGGACGTGCAAAGTCTGCTATAAACATAAAATTCAAAGCGCAACGAAGTGGGAATGCGCGAAATATAAAGTGGCTTTACATTTGCCAGAATGTTTTAAAAGGTATCGTACCATGGAGGATTTGTAGAGTTTTACGTATTTCCTTTTTAGATATTCATTCAGTTTTATGATTAAATTTTATATAATTTTAAATAATTTTATGACAAAATATAATAAATTTATAATATCTATAAAAGTAAAAGTATAAGAGTTTACTTCCTCAACAGCATTATCGCGTAAAATTGACTATACCACTGGTATCGCGGGCATCTACATTTCGGTTCGTATTGCGACTGTTTACGAGCATCAGTCTGGTCTGTTTAGCGCGCGTCGATGTCTACCGCTTGGGCCCGAGTTTCGTCGAACTAAATGGCACGGGAAGGGGTTAAATAAACTTCCCGCTGCCTCAAACTTTCCACACTTTAGATAGCTGTAGTCGTTTCTCCAGAAGTATTCTTTCCCTTTTTCTGCTATTCTTTGTTTCTCCTATTGTCCTTTCTTTTTCTTTCAGGCATTGTTTAACGAACACTCTACCTACACCCTTTCTAATAACCTCTTCATATCTCAGAACTCATTCCCTTGTTTCAATTTTCTCTCTCTCACACTTAGTTTCTTCTAATATTATTTACTCGGGTGTGCAGTAATCTAAATGTAAGCACTACTTCAGCGATTTATTAAGCGATCAAACATAAGCAGTCTTCTTTTGAAATCATCCTTAAACTTTGTTACTTGTATTCCCCAAACTTGTCTCATTGGTACCTTTGCATTCTTTACACGGTCTGTGATATGGCTAAACATAACCCCAAATTGGAGAAAAGAACGCACGCCTAAATGCATAAACTCCCCTGGACGAATGTATTGAAAAAGAGATAAATCCGAGCAATTTCTGGAATACACCTCTCTGGATAGTGTTCGCCACAAGGATCCGAAATAGCAAACATTAAATGTAGACAACATCTCTCTTTTGACATATACAGAGCATTTATTTTATTTTAATACAGTGAAATATCTTTTGAGAAAATAATTTTACGAAAAAGATGTTTTAACATTTCTACATTTAAATTCAGATCATTTAGATCATAGATCATTTTAGAATTCTAATATCTCAAATGATATGAACTTAGTGAAAAATATATTTAAGTATTATAAAAGTACTGAAATTTTCTGTTAGACAAATAATTTTCGTTTTGAATTTTAAAATATTGAATTCTATGATATGAGGTTACAAATTACACTAGAACAGCATAGTATAGCGCTCATATATTAATAACAATCGATCGCGTTTATAATAAAATAGAAATAAATTTCGTTTTACAAGCTTATATTGCAAGTTATACATTTATTTATATCATCAATAAAAATACATAGTGTGTATGTTGTACAAGTATAGCAAAAAAGTTTTAATAACATAATTCTAAGGTATCACATGGTATCCATTTTGAACTTTCTAATGCATCCCACAAGTTATAATCTTGTTCTATTATTTCTCTATTAAGTTTATCAATGTCTATGGGAACAGAATGTTCTATAAATAAAAGAAAAATTATGTTTACTATATTATAGTAAAATAATATATATATAGTAATAGAAAATATTATAGTAAAAATTTCCAAGTATATTTTATGTTTCGTGAGTTTAAAAAATTAAAAAATATACTTATAATAATATAAATTATTTTTTGTTGAAAATTAAACTAAATTTTTTTGTTTAGAGGACAAAAGCATAAAACTAAGTAAAGTTTTTAGATTATACATTAAATATTATTCACTAAATAAAGCATATCATCAATGATATTAATCAGAATAAGGTTAATGCTATGTTAAGTATTTATCAATGAAATGATATTGCTATATCTATAAAAGATGTGTTTCATACCAATTAATTCCAATTCATCTTCTTCAGGTTTTTGATCAGATATATAGCTATTATATCCATCTGATGTAGGTTCACTTTCATAATAACCTTGTTGCCATGCACTGTAACTGTTCCAGTAAGATGATGTGTCATAGTAATTGTAAGCATCTGAATTTAAATTTGATGGTGTATATTCTGATGATGATTGTGGAGGTGTTGACCTGAAGAATAGGAAATTTATTTATTGATACTATATTATAATTTATGTTTTATAGATAAAAAATTAAAGTATTATTTGCACACCCTGATAATTTATTCCAAGGCCTTGGAACAGCATTGCAAATTTTTAATGATTTTGTTCCTAATCCTCTATATCCATTCATAGTAACTAAACTATTCTTCTGCTCTTCTTCATTAGCAAATCTGACAAAACCATATCCTTTACTAAATCCAGAACTGTCTAAAATTACTTTTGCTGTTCTAATTGAATTATATTTAGCAGCAAATGCTCTATATAAAGAATAATCATCTACATCTGTTGATAAATCTCCAACCCAAATACTAAATTCTCTTTCTGTTGTTGGTTTTCCTGTGGTACTAGCATGATTTAATCGGAATCTTACAGCCTAAAATATAGAAGGCATAAAAGTTCAAACTGATGCATATATTAATATAAATAAAGATATAATAATTTATCAAAAAGATTGCATTAAAAATTTTTAAATCCTTACTGGATTTGAACCAGGTATCACTTTGCCATTTAATTTATGCATTGCATCAAGTGCCATTTCGTCAGTTGGAAAATGTACAAAGCAATAACCTGCAGGTTCACCAGTGTAACGGTTTCTCATTACTTTAACTGTTTGTGGTTGTTCTCCCATTTTATGAAAAGCATTCATTATAAAACTTTCTGTCATATATGGTTCTAACTAAAACAAAATATACTTTCAACTTCATTGTAAAACATAGATACAAAATATAAAAAATATATTTTTGTATAAAATAATAAGTAGTCTTTACTTACGCCACCCATCCATAATTGACATAATACCATAGGTCCAGACATTTTCTTGTTTATAATTGTTTAAAACAGAAAAATCTCGTAAAATTCTGCAATGAAACAAAACAATTCATAATTTTCATCACTTAAATGATAGCTATCCAGTTTATCTATTTTTATACAAATAGGATTAATATTATATTTATGTATTTAATTTTGTGCTATAATCTCGTTAGTATACTATCAATTATTATGAACATAATATAATGCATATGTATAAGACGTAATGTTTTATTAAAGTTGTTTACTATAAGAAGAGGTTAGAATCTAGATAAATTAACTCCTGTCTAAATTTGGATTCATTTAAACTAATATAAATTTAAGTAAAAAGATGTTATGTTATGAACTTACTGTTTTCATTAGATTTCTACTTTAGTAACTATTACTTTGTATTAATTAATATAATAATGATTATGTAAACTGTAATTATTTAAAATAAATTTTCCTCTCTTTATCGTCAAGTAAGTATACTTGTAATGGTTATTCAGTTTCACTGTTTCTATATAAAATAATTAACAAACATTACTTATCATTTGAATACTACTTATATAGTATTCACCAGATGGTATGTAAGTAAGATAGTAAATAAGGAACATAAAGAGTAAAGTAACGAACATTGCTAGTTAGCGTCTAACCTCAAACCAATCACGACTATAATTTTAAATGTCAACTTTTAGGAAAACTATTTTGAAAAAATTAAGATTTCTAAAAATATGGTGGTATACTTACTTATAACAATAATTTTTATGGAATTAATCCTTGCATCTCATCTTGTTTCAACATATAAAAGCTATTTTAGGTACAGTACATAAAATGTTAAGACATGTTAAGACATAATTTGGATTGAATAATTGCGAGAAAGCTCTGTAGTAATTGATTTTTGTATAATAATTGCAATTTGTTAACAATTGTAATAATAATGAATGTCAAAATTGAGATTTCATATTTATATACAAAAAATTATTTATAATTAATATCTAATGATATGATGATTAACTAAGAAAAATTATTTATCAAAGTATTGAAGTTTTCACAGTCAAGAAATTGGGTTAATAACTTTTTTGCCTCAAAAAAATAAAACATTTTTCATAATGTAATCCATATATTGCCTATGAAATAGCAAAAAATAATGGATTTCAATGGGATTTTGATTAAAACTATTGGAACATTTTTGTTAATAAATATATTTTTGTAAGAAACCATGAGAATTTATTTATATGTTTATATACCTAGCTTTTTCATATTATTTCCCTGAATGACTCATTTAAATTTCATGAAGAAATTATTCCAAAATAGATGTATTGTATCACTAATAACTTTGCTTGGCTTGAAAATATATCCATTTTTTTATTTCTAAATAGTTCATACTGTGACTTAAACCATATGAATTTCATTACATTAACATATATGGTATCATGTTTGATATTAATGACATAGTTATCTAGAATGGATAAATGCTATTGAGAGAGAAAAAATGTATATGTGGATGTTTTGTTGTAAAATCGAAAGTTTGGCTAATAGTTTCTATTTCTCTATAATGTAAATTTATACTTTCCAATATCAATTTGTAACTTAATTGTAAAAATAAGTGTATATTGCAAACAAAATTATTTTTATTTGAATATTTTTTAGTCTTTATGATGATTTTGCATGTATTCAAATGTAACAGTTTAGAAAAAATGTTCAAATTATTGTCCTATAATATCAATGTAGTTTTAAACTTAACTTATTTATCAAATTTAAATTAACAAATTTTAGCATATATCACTTTTCAAACAAATAGGTGTATCAAGAACTTCATGTAAGAACTATACATAAGATCTACAACTTTTCTGCCACAGAAGATTTAGAGTTTACACACAGACATGGATCAAATCTAAGCATATTATAGATAAGTAAGAACATTTATTTTGATTACTGCTTTGGTCATCCATAATAGAGAAATAGAGAGAAATAGAGAGCTAAGAGAACAGTGCATGACAAATGTAAATCCAGTAAATATTTTTTTTTATGAAAATATTTAAAACAAAATAAAAATCATATGAAGAATCTTTATTGAGAGTTTTATAGAAAAGAAAAGATGACTTAACTGATATAAGAACAAATTTTGTACTATCAAATCTTATTTAAATACTCATTAAACTTGACAGACTAATATTCAAATCATAAGTTTAAATATATTTACAGATACTAATATTCCAATATTTAGAAATATGTATATAGAGTATTCCGTGTAACTAGGATAAACTACATTTCTGAAACTGTAAAAGCAAGAAAAAATTTTCATTGGACAAAATTAGATAGTTTGAACAATATATGACCTGGTATATATATTCATCCTGAAAGTGATGCCATTTTAAAGATTTTAAGATCATTTCTATTCTTTTAAATAGACATAACTTTTTGTATAAGTATATTAATTGATGTGTCTTTTAATTTTCTATATAATACAAAGGTATTAGAAAACTTGTGTCCAAAAATGTTTAGTTTAAAAGATATTTTAATTTTAATTTAAATTGAGTATGAAAGATAAAAAAAACATAAACATAAAATACTGTCTTCCCTTGTCCTTCATATGGTAAGTTTTACAAGATTAAAGTTAAAATATCTTTTAAACTAGTTAATTTTCTACTTCTATATTAATACTTTTCTAATAGAGAATATAAGGTTCCATCGATTAATGTATATAAAATTTTATAATTTTATAAGAATACCATTTCTGTTGTATAAAAAAATTTTTATTACATTCTTGATTGTGTAAATAATTTTATGAGTCCCAACTAATCACTTAATTGTTTATATCACTATTAATTTTATAGCAAAGCGATTTTTTTTATGTAAATATTATCATCACAGTCAACTTTTTCTTTAATGATACAAAAGTTTAAAGTTTTGATACATTATTAATAGTTTCATTAAGAATAATAATAATTTATCAGAACCTATACTTATGTATACAGAAATACAAATATACAAAAAGTTTAGTAAGATAAGTTACTAAATTATAATATATATATAAAACTTCCTGTTCTTAATAATCTTTCCTTAAACAATAAATACATTCAATATTTATGTTACAAAAGCAATTTCTACTAAATCCATCTTGAAACTGTGATATAAATACACAAACATAGAATTTTTTATGAATATATTATATGTGCTATACAAATCTCTTAAAAATTTTGTTGATATTGTAATGAAACATGACGATTGCAAGTATTACAGTAGAATTTGAAACCAATCCAGAAATGCATATAGAAGTTGCAAGGCATTTATTGTAAATATACATTTAATAAAGAATTAATATACAGCATGAATAGTAGTCTTAAACAATAATTACCGCTAAAGATTATATATGATGTCTTGTTTTCTTATGTTTATAAAAATTACATAGCTTTCTTAATAAATATAAGCTTCATAGGATAATTATAATCTACCCAGATACTTGATATATAAGTTATTTGTTCTTTTCTATATTTCCTTTTCCAGAAAAATTGTAATAGTTGTGTACGAAAGAGTTAGAATTTGTACATCTTAAGTAAGAATAAGAATAATACAATAATAAGTAATACTTTGGGATAACCTCCAATTAGATGAGTCCTTAAGAAAACTACATTTTACTTCTGCATATGCATATATAAATTATTAACAAATTTTGTACAGAATATTCTCCTATTTATACTAAATATTTAGGACATTGTAATAAAGATTTATTACGTTACATTAAAGATATTAAAAAGTCGCTGGAGAGATTAGAGTTATAAAGACTACATAACAAACATTCTTTCTATTTTTCTATAAGCTATCATATAAATTAGCAAAATGAATAGTTTAATGTTTATTTACACATTTGTAAAAAATATTACAATTTTCTGAAGTCACCGACATCTTTGCAATATTACTCCGTAAGGTTAAGAAAAAAATAATAAAGAATAAAAGAAATAATAAGTAAGAATAAGATGGAAAAGGAGAAGGAGAGATAGAGCAAGAGAATCATTACGAATATCTAGTAAATTCTTATATTTTAAATTATCCATACCAGGTTTTCTTTAATATCATACTTGCATATATATATATACACATACATATACATAGATATACGTATACATATATAGTCGTAGTATAATGAGAATTTATAATAGTAAAGGATGAAATAGTGCCATAGACATGTAGTTACGAATGATATAGATAAATCATGTTCATCTATGTACACATATAGTGTTCCGACATTTGCTATATCTTTACAAATGAAATACTTGTCTTTTAATTGAATAGTAAAGCAAAATTGTGGTTTGTAATTTATTTAATATTTTGAGATCATTTACTTTTTTGTTAAAAAAATATGTGCCTACATACATATTTCTGAAAACTTTCTTCTTCATTAACTTTAATGATAATTATTACTAAATACATTTATATTTCTTTTCTTTCATAAAAATATGGCTTTTGAAATAAATAAAATGTACTAATTATTATTTTAAATTAATGTGAAATAGTTATCATTGTTAACGAATATAATTTTTCCTCAGTGGTGATAATGAATTGTGATATCACGGCAAATAAACATGGCGCTTATTTGATACTGGAGTCTTTTACTTGGACTAAGCCGCAAACGTTGTTTCAATTTATATCAAGTTAGCAATTTCATTTTCCGCATTTTTTCATAGATAATTCAAACTATTTACGATACGGTGAATGTATCGTCTATATTTCGAACTGTTTTTACGAGGAAACGTTTGATAGACCTGAACGTCATACATGTCAAAATGGCCCGGGAATATGATCATTTATTTAAGCTTCTAATAATAGGAGATAGTGGTAAGTGCACAAATTTTCATTGCTGTTAAATATATTCAATAATAAACAAATATAATTGTACGCTATGATAAGTTAAAAATTATACAGAAGAATATAATGCTATTTATATTTTTAATAAAAAATAGACAACATACATTTATCATAATCAAAATTAGAAGAAAATTATATTTCATATGATAATAACAAAAGAAGAAATTTTCATTCAGGAAATTTTTACTTTTCTAAAACTTCATTAAAATTTACTATTTACAAGTGATTTTCTTTTTAATGTACAATTAAAAATATACATAAGATTTCTTAGAATTGTATAATTAATATTATTAAGTAAATTAATAATTTATATGTATTTATATTATGTTACAAGTAATTATGATGAACAAGTTCGTAATCTTTACCGTGTAACAGTCTTTGAAACTTTTGGATATATTATTATATTCAAAAATTTTTTGACAATCTCAAAAAATGCTTTAATATTCAATATTGAATGCAGTTTTGTAAAACTTTGATGTTATAATAATATAATAAGATATAGATAATAAAATAGAATGAAGTGTTATTGTGTACTTAATATAAATGAGTCATTAAAATTCCTTTTTAATGAAGACAATAGAAATATTTTTCCTATATATTTTTCCTATTTATTTTATTAAATTAAAAATTTTTAAGAATATTATTATAAGAACTAAGCTAATATTTTGTTTAAGATATCATGATATAGCTTATTACTAAGTATTTGAAAATATACAGTTTTAATGAGTTTACAAAATTAATGTAAATCTTCCAATTATTTCATTATTTAATGAAAAGAACTATTTTTTGTTACATTTACATAATTTATATTTATATTTTTTCATTTTATTAAGTTTATTAACTTAATTTTGATTAGTGATAGCAGATTATGTTCAATGTTATGATTTTATTATTAGTTTATCGTACTGATGGTTCCTCCGTTTGAAGAATTATCTTGAAGACTATAATATCAATAATATACGTATATGCAAAGTAAAATAAATGTATATATTATATGTTCTCTTATTGTAATACATATTTGATTTTAACTAACAAGAAGAAACAATGATATAATTATTAGTTTAGTCATCAACTTTCTTTTTCTAATTTGAGATGAATCTAACAAATCTGAATATTCATATACATATTTTATTTGAAAACATGTTTAGCATCATAATTTCAATAAATGAAAATGTGCCTATCATTAACTAACATCATATAATATTTCATTTCAGTAAAGCAATAATATATTATGTCTTACTTAAAATTTTATATATTATTATTTGAACTGGTATTAGTAATTAATGTTTGAATTAATATATTAATTGAATTTTTTCTTATTTTAAATACTTTTTTACTTTTTCAAAATATTATAATATCAATCCTTATCTTAGAGTTTCATAAAGTTTTGTAATTTAAGGAGTGTCATTCTGTAAATGTTGATTCTTTCAAAAATAGTAAATACAGAATTCAAATGAAGTATTTTGTTACAATGTTTAAAGAATCACCCATAATATTCTTCCATCGGGCATAATATTAAATACAAATTATTTGATATTACAGACGTAGTTAAACATAATTAAATGTAAGCTAATTATTATACTATATTACATACTAAGATTATATTAAGATTATTATAAATTGATTAAACAAATGATTTATATAAAATATCCTTGCATAAATGTTACAATTTATTTTTTCCAATATTACTAAATGTAATATAACATATAATGTATATGTTTTTTATTATTTGCTTGTTTAGACATTACTTTTTCAGTTATTTAAAATGCTATTTATTTAAAATTTAACTAATTTTGTTATGTTACATTAGGAAAATTATTAATTTTTCTAAATTGATCGAACACTATGGTTTATAAATATATTTTTTTTGTTGTTTTTTGTCATTGGAATTATTGTTGGTTATATATATTATTTCTAATATGTTTTTAAGGAATGAATATCATTTACATTTATACTATAGATATCGTATCTGTCTATTACTAAATTGTGTGTTTATTTTTTACCACATCTTTATAATTACACAAAATAAAAATAAATGTTTTAGGTAATGTTGAAGGAAACTATTTGAAAAATGAAGTACTTCCTGATGGATTGATTAAAGATACTCCATTAATAATATTAAAGATTGTAATATATAATAATAAGGCAAAGAAAGTCACTACATTTAGTAAGCTTTGAGAAACTAATTTGTATCACCTTAGCTAGGGCTTTCTCTATTATATAAAACTTATTTTTGTTAATAATAGTTATGTTTTATTTATCATCTATCAGATTATAATAATCTATATTTATTATATTACATAAACATATTTGTATTTATACGAGCTGCATTTGTTAAATTATATTCAACATTTCTTTTTCATTTTTTGTTTAAGGAGTAGGTAAAAGTTCTCTGCTATTACGATTTGCTGACAATACTTTTAATGGCAGTTACATAACGACAATAGGAGTGGATTTTAAAATTCAAACTGTGGATATAGATGGTGAGAGAGTAAAGCTCCAAATTTGGGATACAGCTGGACAAGAACGTTTTCGGACAATAACTTCAACTTACTACAGGGGAACACATGGTGTTATAGTTGTGTATGATGTGACCAGTGGTGATTCTTTTGCTAATGTTAAAAGATGGTTACATGAAATCGAACAAAATTGTGATGTGGTCAACAGGGTACTTGTAGGAAATAAAAATGATGCACCTAATGAAAAGGTGGTATTAACAGAAGATGCACAAAGATTTGCTAATCAAATGGGAATTCAGTTATTTGAAACTTCTGCTAAAGACAATATAAATGTGCAAGAAGTAAGTATGATACAGTATACATATATCTATGATTCATGTTACAACATGTTTTCATAAATAATAATTTGTAAGATATAGTATTTGATATAATTAAATGTATTTATATATATATTTTATATTTATTATTAGTGATTGATTATTTCAATGTTGTTTACAGTTTTTTAAATGCCACTATATGATAACCTATCTTTTGAAATTAATGATTGTATTTTTAAATAAGAATATGAACATATTTTAACAATATGGCAATTGCATATATTATTCAGAAACTCATAGACTTTTTGTCTATTTTTCTAACAAATTTTATAAAATAATTTTTCTTTTTGATTTTCATACGATGATTTTCTTATGATATTATCTCTTAGTAATTTATATTTTTCATTACCTTTTTTTACTATTAGATTTATCAGATTTAAATAGTGTTTGTTACTGTTACGCTAACAGTTGTACTTGTTATGCTACACATATTTTACTACATTGTCTTCATTTATGTAGATATATGAAGACGTAGTATCTATCAGTTTCATATTCTGCATATTTTATATTTTTTGTTATAATACGAAATATTCAATAAGACCAACAAAGTTTGTCATTATAATATTATTAAAATGCATAATATTATTTTAAATAAGAAATGTTGTATACATCATGGTCTTTTTTCTTGAACTATAGATTTATAAATTATATACCAAGGAAATTTACTCCATATATGTACCAAATTTCAAACCAATCAATTATTTAATAAAATTATTTTTTTAGAAAATTATATCAAATATCACAATGAAGGAGTAATTTTAAAAAATATACACTTAATATTTTAGATTAATACGAATCAAATTGCTGCTTATTTATTTTTAATCTGTTATATTAGTTTTATACAGCCATCTTTTCCTTTCTGTGAAAATGATTATATTTCTATTAAATTTTATTTCTGTAAGAAAGATTATATCATTTCTTTATTTTATGGAGTATTATAGAACTAATATTTTTAAAAACTAAACTTCAAAGAAACAAATTTTTTTCTGCATTTCTGATTTGTGTTTGCTATTAAAGAGATTTTTTTTTTATAAAGGTAATGTAGGACTTCTTTAGTACTAAATAAGTAAATAAATAAATATGTTAAATTTGACAGTGACATAACTTTAATTTATATTAATTTGTTGCATTTAGATGTTTATGGCTATAACACGGCAAGTATTAAGAACCAAAAAGGAAAGGAAGGAACGACAAGCTATACAAACCAGTGAAACAGTCAATTTAAGAAAAAGCACAAAACAGCATAAAAAAAAGTGTTGTTAACAGAATTGTATAAGCATGCAATCTGTTCTTAATACCATTTAATAGAGTAATAAAAATGAAACAAAACTAAAACAGAGAGCATGCTATAGCAACAAAATGATCATGTAATGTAATACCAACGTTTTTTAAAACTATTAAGTTTTGTATCTAAATTACAACATCGAAGATTGTATTCTCATAGAAATATACTTTGATGCTAGTAATGTTCAATATACATAGGATGCAAATGTTATGAGTGTGTAGTGTTTATTTAGTAAAAGTAACTTTGTAAGTAACACACTTTTCAACAAGCTGCATATTTTGAATGTGGCATTAGGAACATAAAGGCCTATTTATATTGTACAATTTACAATTTACAAAAAATTAGCACAAAAAAGAAAAATGAATTAAATTATATACATAGCTGCTTCTTATCCATTCTTTTTACTGCAAAATATTTATAAAGAAAAGTGGTATAAAATAGAAGATAAAGGAATATATTGTACAAAGCTCAATCTAAATTTATTGAATAAAATGAAAAAACGTAAAATAATGTATGTGAGATTTGAATGATTATGGATAAATTTTTCTTAATAAGTTACCATAATGTGAATTCAACATAGATAAGGCATGCTATTTAATAAAGAGAAGACGATCTATCTTCATCAGCAGGTTCAGGCAATTTTGTGCATATTCATTGTACAAAGTTCCTGTAGTTTGATGACGCTTTAGAATGGACTTTACAAATCAAATTGAAATAAACAGTAATATATTTACGGTATAACAGAGGCAAGCTGTTTAATTGATGAAGGAAAAGTTACACTGTGTCAATTTAAATATTATAAATTCAATTAAAATATAAACACAGACTATTCATTATTTAAAAACTGAATTAACAAATTGAAAAAAATTAAAACTATTTATTTTTCAATATGAATATATGTTGTAGACTTGAATTCTGTAAAGTATATCTTGCAATATGTTAATACAATACTATTAGCATTTGTGAAATTTTTTATCTTTATGAACTTGATTCAAATAATTAATTTTTTAAATAATATGAACTGAAATTTTTATTTTGTTTGCAATCAGTTTCATTGTTGAAACTATTATAAGTGTTCCCATTATGATAATAATTAAAGTAAAAATTATTAGCAAATTTTTTAAGTATGTATTACATATAAACAATTAAAATTAACATTTTGTAATTATTGAAAAGACAAACTTCTGAACACGTAATAATTTGCCAAGTTTGATAATAAATATGATTGACATATTATATGTGCTATAATAACACAATAAACATATTTTATCATCTGTGATAATAGTTAGGATACTTATCTAGCTGCCGCTGTAATACCGTTAAAAACAGCTCCGTAAATTATTGTAATTGATATTACAAATTTTTGGTCAAAATAACATATCTTTCAAATGAGGGAATGAAGCGGCATCCTATAATATGTAAATATCCTACTTGCCAGTTTTAGTGGCATATTACAAATATTCCAATCAAGTATATTCAATATTGTTTACTGTTATACAGTTATAACATTGTAATATGAATTATTATATACTTTAAAATATAAATAAATAGAATCTACGTGTATATGTGTGTTGTGTGTGAATATACTTCATATTTTTTTAGATTATTTATTACCTCTCCCATTTTTATTCACATTTAAATTCTATGACAATTATAAATTAAAGTATTGGATATCATGCATTTTTATATACTTCTTTGTTTTCAGCAATTATAGACATAAATATAATATTGCAAAAATGTTTATAAAAAAAATAAAAATCTGTTCGCAAAAATTATTGTTATTAAGTAGTTACTATTAAGGTGTAAAAATTAACAAGAAATATGAACAAGTTTAAATATATTTGTCATGATTAAATCAATTTATTTACAAAAGTAACATTAAGCATTGATATTTGAAGATGTTAGAATAATTTCCTTTTTGGTTTAATCCCTTAGGCAATAAAGTTTCCTTAGGCATTACAATACAATTTTTGAAAACTAGATCAAAGGTATTTTTGGAGTTCTAGATACGGATAAGAATAAGATTTCAAATAGGGAATACGGATTAAATTAGTTTTTTTTACTGATTTTCTTATTAAATTGAATGGTTTTTATTTAAAAAATTTTCCTAATGTTACTCCCAATTTTTACAATCAAGAAAGATATATGGTTTGTGAAGCTAAGTTGTTAATTAAAAACCCTGCATTAAAAGTAACAAATATGTATAACATTACTTTTCCTAAATAACATTATTTTTTATATAATTCAAGATTTGTGATGTATAGCAATATAAACTTTAGTACATTACTAAATGCTAAAATAAATTATTAATCATCTTTGCGAAAGATAAATTTATCTCGTGTATATTTAAATTAATTTCTTATATCTATGTAATTTATGTGAAACTAATACTAAATAATATTATAATAATTATAATATTTCATAGCCATTATATGTTTTATATTGATTTCAAAATTTTGTTGAACTAAAAGTTAACACTAGAAATTAAAAAATACATAGAATCATTAAATATTGATACATAATGAATAATTTTGATTAATAAATTTATATATATGTACAAATAATAGTATTTGCATAATAAATAAGGATATGTAATAAACATGGAATTATCAACAGTCAGTGTATATTATTTATAATGAGCAGGATATAGGAAAATATAAAATTAAAAACAATTAAAGTTTAAGAAATATAAAGCTAACTTTTGTAGTCATACGAGATTTAAATTTTGTTTTTAATTTAGTTGATTTAGTTGTTTTGTATTGTAGTTTCAATTCAAATTTAGTTATTACATATGGAAAGGTTGTTTTCTAATGATTATTCTTTAAAAACAATAATATAACTAATAAAGACATTTTGTAAAGAATACAGGACTCCTTCAAACCCCTTAAATACAAAAGGGTGGATAATAAGGATGTCAGTAACGGAACTAATGATTATTGTACGATATATCTTTTTTTCTTATTAGGAATGAATTTTCATTTAATGATTAAGCATGTGTTATAAGATCAAGTGCTATAAATATAATATAATTGTATTATTCCGGTAATTAAAATTACTCACATTATTTTGATTTATAAATCATTAGATATATATGTAAACTTTTTTTTCAAAAATTAAATCTTAAAAGCAGAAGAGAATAAAATCTAAGAAAGAAAAAGAGAGAAAATTGTTTATTCAATTAGATTATGTTTCAAATGTAGTAAAACTTATTGGTAAAGAATAATATAAATTAAAAATAGTAATATGAATTATAAACGGTTTAAGAAATATTCGATAAAATATTATCTAATATCGCTGAAACAAAAATTATCTATTATATATCTCTATACACACATAAAAAATTGCGTAACCTCACATTTTTTAAAGGAGAATCTGTAAAATTTGTATATAAAAAGAATAATATAAAAATTTTTACATGTAACCATATAAATTAATAAGAATTACATATAACGTATTGTTATAGACGTGTAAAATGATATATAGTGTAATTTATACATATATTATGATACTAGTATTGTTATCCATACTTACATAGTATATATATATATATACATACATAGGTACATATATACATATATACATACATTATAAACACATACATACATATATACATATCCTTTGTCAGTAAACTCTAAAATCTATAGCACTCACATATTTTAAATTGATCTTACTCAACGTGTTTCGTTTTGACGAAAAGAAAGATTATTAAATAACTTTAATTGTATAAAATATTTATTACATTGATTAATATTAAGTTGAGCATTTACATATTATTTTATATATGTATATATACATATATATATATAATACACAAGGCAACGTGTATATATATATACATACACGTGCACACAATATAAACGCGTAGTAACATTATGTAGTAGGTAATTCACATATATATATGTATATATCTATTACCTGCTATACACCAGAGTCAATATATATTAGAGTCAAATACTGGTAAAATTTTAGTTTGTGTATTATTATTTTGTATATTACAAAAAAATATTACCTCTAAACATATTCAATTTTTCTAACGTATGCTATTATAATAGTTTCATTTATAATAATTTCTCTTAAATAATTACTTTTAAATATAGAGTATATGCTACAGAACTTACCACTTTAAAAATAAGCTATGCTAATTAAAATATGGCAGATATTTTATGCATAATGAAGTTTATGAACTGATTATTCTAAATTTACTTATAATTTTCATGTAATGTAATTGTAACATTGCCTCGCTTTGTTTTGTCTGTAAAATGTTTCATCTATTTAACAGTATATAAATTTTTGTAATTATTCTCTATTTCTTAAACAATATATTAATAGAAATATATCTTATATATATATTCATAACGAATTTTTATTTTACTTTTTCGTATGCAACTATTTACTATTTCGTAACGTTATGTAATTCCAATTAAAATAAGTTATACGAAAATAATATTGTAACTGTTTAATCTTTTATGAAGATTATTGATAATTATTAAAACGTTACAATATAGGATAAAAAACGCAAGGAACGAATTCCATTTCTTTCCTTTTCCAAATTAATAATGAAAAAAAGTACTGTAAAATAAAGAAAATCAAAATCAATGAAAAAAGGTTATATAAAATAAGAATACAGTATGTAGGAAAATTTAAGGAAAGGTGTTCTAGCAACGTGGTTCGGAATACACGGTGTCGTACCCCCACCTCCTGACGAAAACTTAAAAATGCCGCCGCAGCGCAACCCGAATCGATATTCGCCAACGTAGTCACGTGACTGAGACTCGAGTGCTGGCAGCCAATCGGGATTTTGCTAGAATGAAGTTTGCTCTCCTTCTATAACAGAGCGACG
Organism: Bombus vancouverensis nearcticus; assembly: GCF_051014615.1. NCBI lineage: Eukaryota > Metazoa > Arthropoda > Insecta > Hymenoptera > Apidae > Bombus > Bombus vancouverensis. The sequence goes on along the minus strand of NC_134913.1, from coordinate 6,850,992 downwards.
ACACGACATCTAACTTTAGGTAACTGGAACAACAGTTCGCGACTGGCAGCGCACCGGTTTATGTTTTGGCAATGTGTCTCGTTTTGAAGCCAGTAAGCCAGTTACGCGAGTGGTTTTGTGACACGTTTAACCGTTAAGGCAGTGAATACAAAGACAATATCACAATATCAGAGTGTGGAAAAGAATAAATTTGGCGCTTGACATAATTTGTTCATAATTTGTTTTTACCTGAAAAGGAGATAACGGCGGTGTGCGTGTGAGTATCGCTGATACTCGTATCGCGTCTAAGAAAAAGTAATAACTGGGGTAAAGAGAGCAGAATCGAAAAGAAATCAACGATCGCAAGCGAGAAAAAGTTCAGAATAACGAGGGGAAGTGCTGGTGGGGTGATACAAACATCGAAGAAAGAGAAAGAAAAATTTACTACACATTGTACGCACGACACGCACGACGTACGCGTATGCACACATATATAGATACGCGCGCTTGCGGGCGCGCTTACAGATACAGATACGTAATAAAGTTATATACACGGGCAGTCAAGCACACGCACGCACACGCGCGCGCGCGTGCGCGCGTGTGTGTATGTACTCTATAGTAGATGAATATATACACGTATTTGTACATATATAGAAAGAGAAGAAGAAGAGAAGGACGGTGTGAGGGAGGTTAAAGGAGGGAGCTTGGGGAAGGAGCGAGGGAACGAGCGAGTAAGGGAGAGAAATATAGAGAACAAGAAAGAAGGAAGAAAGCGAAACGCGTGGAAGAAGGGAAATAGGAATCGAAAAATACGGTAGTGTTACATGTGATATGCGGTGTTTCGCGAGTGCTAAGCGATCCGCGTGGGACAGAAAATCGTAAAGCAAAACAATCGACGAACTTTCTCCCTTTTGTTTCGTTTTGTTAGTTAGAATGGGTTTATCGTTGCTGATAAATTTAATCAAACGATCGGTACGACAGAAAAGTAAACTGTTCAAGACTGATTATTGCCGATCTCGAATTAATATTTAGACAAAAGAATCGAAGATTGTACTTGAAATATGAATCGTGCATGGTACAAGATCGTTGAGTGTGAGGAAGAAGGAGAATAGCGGTGCATGGAAGAAAGGAAAAGCGAGAGTCAGAGGTGTGAAGAGATGATTCCATAAAGACGGACTGGAGGATATTGGGGAAGGGAAGGGAAGGGAAGGGAAGGAAAGGAAAGGGAAGGGAAGGGAGAGGAAAAGACGGTAAGGCAAAGGAAACGGGAAAGAAGAAACAAAGAGAAGAAAGAAGGAAACGTGCGTGAAATAATTGTGAAGGCTCGAAGTTTTTGAAAAACGTGTATATGTGTGTGCGCGTGTGTATATATCAGTGGGCAAGATGGAGGAAAGTCAGCTGTTGATGACGGAACTTCCGGCATTGACGCCAAGTCGCGGCACAACGTTGCTTCATCGTTCAGGACATTATTATCAGTTACACCAGCCGCACCTGGCTGCGATACCGACGTCGCCGCAGAATCAGGGGATTCTTTACAACTCAAGTAACGCGCCGTCACATTATACCAGCGGTGCGACGACTGGCTTACCGGTGTACGCGCAAGGTCTTTCGTCGAGGCAACAACCGCAAGTAACTGCTCGTGGTACTGTCACAGTACCGAGCACGCATATCTCCTGCCTGTATCCTGAAATATTGGCGCTGATCTTTAGCTACCTGGAGGTCAGGGATAAAGGACGCGCTGCCCAAGTATGTACCGCGTGGAGAGACGCGGCATATTACCGGTCTGTCTGGCGAGGGGTTGAGGCCAGGTTACACCTAAGAAAGCAGGCCCCAGCATTATTTGCTAGTCTGGTAAGAAGAGGGGTAAAAAGGGTCCAGGTATTGTCATTGCGAAGAGGTCTCGGCGATGTTTTGAAAGGCGTGCCGAACTTGGAGGCCTTGAATCTTTCAGGTTGCTATAATATCACCGATGTAGGCTTAATCAACGCTTTCTGTCAAGAATATGCCACGCTTATCGAACTGAATCTTTCACTGTGCAAACAAGTGTCGGATATTTCTCTCGGTAGGATAGTGCAGTATTTAAAAAATCTCGAGCATTTAGAACTCGGTGGTTGCTGTAACATTACAAACGGAGGACTTCTCTGTATAGCATGGAATTTGAAAAAGTTAAAAAGACTCGATTTACGAAGCTGTTGGCAAGTATCTGATTTGGGTATCGCTCATTTGGCTGGTGTAAATCGAGAATCAGCCGGGGGAAATCTCGCGTTGGAGCATTTGAGTCTTCAAGATTGTCAACGGTTGAGCGACGAAGCCCTCAGGCACGTGTCGATCGGTTTAACTACCTTGAAATCCATTAACCTTTCGTTTTGTGTGTGCATCACCGATTCGGGGTTGAAACATCTGGCCAAGATGTCTAGCTTGCGCGAACTGAATCTTCGATCCTGCGATAATATCTCCGACATCGGTATGGCTTATCTCGCGGAAGGTGGCAGCAGGATTTCCTCGTTGGATGTATCGTTCTGCGACAAGATTGGAGATCAAGCGCTCGTTCACATTTCCCAAGGATTGTTTAATTTAAAATTACTTTCTCTCTCTGCCTGTCAAATCAGCGACGAAGGTATCTGTAAGATCGCAAAGACCTTGCACGATCTCGAAACACTGAACATCGGCCAGTGCAGCAGATTAACGGATAAAGGACTCTACACCATTGCCGAGAGTATGAAACATTTGAAATGTATCGATCTTTATGGATGCACCAGGATAAGTACCAACGGTCTAGAGAGGATTATGAAGTTGCCGCAATTGAGTACGTTAAATCTTGGTCTTTGGCACGTGCGGTGATGGCTTTTTCTCAACCGTACTACATGCACTATTTGCGTCCCTATATTCGTACGAGTATTCGACGAACGTGTTTCCTCGGTGCCTGCGAAACATCGCCGGATGCCATGCCGATTTTATACTTGTATTTCTCCTAATTATTTTCTCTTTTAATTCTTTTTTTTCCTTTACCAACGTCCCTAACACTTCTTCTCCATCCCACCCCGCCTACGCCGCGTCTTCTTACGTACTACTTTTTATACGCTATCCTATCAAATCACTTGTGGACAGTAGTAGCAACAGCAGCAGATTCCTCGTCTTTTTTTTTTCTTTTTGATCATGCGACGATTATGTAAGATGTCTCACACTCATTTTTTCTTCTTCTCTTGCCATCCTTGCGTATCGTGTCAAAGACAAATTTTCACACTTTTCGATCATTAATGTTACAAAGTGACGAACAGGATTCATTAATCATCGGTTCCATATACATATATACTTTATTTTTCAGAACAAAAACTTTTTCTCAAATTTTCAGTGCTTCGTTCAACCCGCACTTACTGCGATATCGGTATATCAATATTCAATATATTTATATCATTGGAAACTAATTTCATTTACGATAAATACGCAGCATTTGCGTATGTTCGAAAACCCATTCGTTTCTTTAATCGTACGTTTGTTTCCTTTGTCATAACCTTATCGGAATTAAACGTTGAAGATTTAATTACACTCTAGTCTAACGTTTACGCTCTTTTCGTGCTTTCCAAAGCGTTCTGCACATGCACGCAATGGAAAACGCGTATCGAGCTGTTTCTTTATTTCTTTATTCCATTATCGTGTCAAGAAATATGCTTATTTTCTTAAATATACATACATATGTACATACATATGAACATACGAATCTGATACGTAAATCTATGTCTCTTTAATGAACGAAATATCGTAACAATTTAACCAAGGTGTTATACTTGATCGATTAGAATCATTTGCCGCTCTCTCGGTCTCTTTGCAATGTTTTATACATTTTTCATCTTCTACGTAAACGTATATGCATACCTTACATATATGTATTTGTATTTACACGCATATACGCATATACACAACAATACATGCACGAAGTAGGTAATCGGTCAAATATTTTCTGTTACCAAACGTTTTGTCGTCGTAATTGCGTATTGTTTTCGATTGATCTCTTTGTACGAACATTACCAAGTCTTTTACATAAAAAGACCCAAGTTTCTCAATTTATTTCTTAAATGTAATTTCACGTAGATACTTTTTAGTTAAAACCTTGCTAGTTACTCATTACCATCTGTTATTTTTTTTATTCATGTGCCTTCTATAACGAGATCGTTGTATTTGTTATTTGAGCGAAGATCTTTTCGTCGAATCATCGTAATTATCTAACATATTACGCATACCAAAGAATACGGAGATTAGAATAATACTATAATCGCCTGATTCGTTCGTTTTCAACGTGATTCGATTATTTTAATATGAGATAGTATGTAGAGACACACTCGTTATGTTTGCCTGATTAGCGAAAATCGTTGCTTTTTTCTTCATAATATAAGTTCGAATTTAGTATGATAGTAAGAAAAATGTTATCGAATACGTACGCTTTGCTAGACTTCAGGTTATATGATACGATTATTTTGTCTGTACAGATCATCCATAACATCAAACATGCTTTTATTTTATATAAATGATATTGAAACATATATCCGTTCCTTAAAAGCATATAAATACATACAAGCAAAGAGAAGAAAAAGAAACGAGAAAAAGAGGTGAGCGTGAGGAATGAAAAGGATTAGTACGTTGTATTATATCTGATTTAGCAAATTTTCTGTTATCGTAGGCAAGAATTAGGTGATATTCTATATACGAACTGAAGAAGATAAAAATAATGTGTAGGTATAAAACAAAGTATGCATATAGCAATAAACAAAATCAAATTTAATAGCATATAATTTAATCGTAGCAATTTCATTTGTCCAGACAAGTTACAAACAGAATATGTATTAGAATTAGAAGAAGCAACCTGCGTTGTTATGTCAATGTTGAATTCGAATGAAATAGCATAATTCGAATAGCAAAATTATTTGTTTTAACGTTTTATTTGATCATGATAAATCTAAGTATATACGTCCATATGTCCATCTTTTCGGAGGATGTCATATTTCGGATAATTTTTGTTTAAAACATATATTGGGGTTTTCCTTTTTAATTTCTATATTGTGCATTTGCACTTTTTGTTATTTGTAGTCGGAAGAAATTACAATTACTATTCGCGTAGATAGCTTATCGAAAAAGTTATAACGCATTTGACTAGGATTTTTAGATGCATTATCGTTAAGTATCTTTGTATTAGTTTTTTAATATTATGTTCGACTATTATTGTTATGGATAAAGATAGATAGTAAATTCTGAAGAAAGTTAAGTATTGATGACGAAGTAATTATTAAACATGACTTTAGCAAGGATCATCATTTGTACCAGAAATATACAATCTAATTTTTACTTTTGATAATACATGCACACGATTTTTATCTCTTTTAATGATTTATACAACTCTATTTCTTTACACTCTAAGCAATTATATATTTCTTTTCTTTATTTATATATCCGTGTGTGCAATATTTGACTGCTTATATCTGCTTTATTTGACTTTCTTCTTAAACATTTTGATCGATAGATCTAATACATCTATGTACGTATATATTTTAGTTCTATGTTCTTATACTAAACTAACATATATTTTTGCATTTAAAAAATATAGGTAATTAAAACGACAAAAAATGTAGGAAAAAAGGAAGCAGTAATATTAGTTGACACGAATATGTTACACAAATTTGTACAAAAATTGGCTTCTCAGTCATGTATTCGAACAGTAATAAAAACAATTCTCAATATCAATGACTTTTTTCAAAGTACTACATGGGTATATGATATATATTGTATTTAGAATGTTAACCAATAAGAACTTTTTTATTAATAATGTAATACAAACGATAAATAGTTGCTATTTATTTGCAGCCAAAAGTAGAACTTTGTTTCGCATATAAATCCATTCATGTTTTAAAATGTGTAAAATTTAGAATAGAAAGTGAATGATGTTCTATTAAAACGAACATGGTTAAGTTTACAAATATATCCAGCTGAATGATGAAAATAATTCAACTTATCCTGTTTTTGGTGTATCTTGATGTTTTTCGAAGACTTCCACCACCGTGATGGAATTAGACTTCATAAAGCATTGTAAATACATCTTACAGTATAAGAAAAGAATCTTACATTTTCGATCATTATAAGTAAATAAATAATTTTTCATGCTTAATGTGTTCTTATAATAAAAAAAGAAAACAGCGAAGGATACTAGATCTAGAAAGTTATTTCTGAGATGAGACATCAACTTTCAATCTTTTTCTTATTCTAAATTTTTACATACTCTTTCAAGTTATAATTCTATTTAATGAATTTTATTTGGTCAGCTAATATAAGAATTGCTTCAAAAACGCTCATATCTTCGATGTGTAATAAAAAAAATTTAACGCCCCTTTTTAAGTTCTGTCTTTTCCAAGACAGTATCTTTTAGTAGTCATTTTATATTTATATTTTCAAAATGTTTTGTCGTAACTCTACACGTTGTTAAAGTAAAAAGATTGCATGTATCTATATTTTCCACTAGAATATTATTAAATATTTCTAACAATCGTTCATAGACACGTTTGTATTCAGGTACTCAACATTAAAATGAAGAAAATGCTGAATCTTGACCATTCGTTGCTACATACGTACATAGCATGTTTAAAAAAAAAAAAACTTATACAGTTAATTTGAAAAATGTTCATTTACGATTTTATCAATACATGCGGCACAGATTTCAATTTTCAATGAATAAAAATCAATTTAATTATGAGCATATACTAGCGCTCTTACTATTGCTCGGATCTACCGAATGTGATACTCGGATACTCACTGAATTCACATCCAGGTATCCGAATATAACTGAGTACTTGGTTACTCGCTCGATTTAGATCCGAGTATCCGAATACTTGATTACTTCTGTACCAACATCCAAAGGGTGGTGTAATACTTCTGAGGTACAATGTCTTTTGCCAGATGATAATAAAGCGTTCATAACAACAACAATAATAACAATAACAATCCACGAATGGATTGGTCAAAATAAGGACACCTTTCCAACACCGCTGCTAAGAAACTTGCCACATTCTAAAAAAAGTTAATAAGAGGAACTCTTTCGGAATGACGCGAGAAGGTGTCACCCTGAATTTTATTCATGCAGGATCCACTTCGCGCCCCACTCGGACAAAAGTATGACAGTATTCGCACCGTTCGATGTAGAAAGCCGAGATGAGCTATGTATACATAGACATATCAGTTGACAGTTTTCTTCTTCGTTATCATTAGCCCACAGACAGTCGTTATGTAAAACAATAAATAAGTTAGTCATAGCCATGAGATAGTTTTCATTACAGTTACTCGTTAAAATTGAGATTATCTAAGGAATAAACGATTTGAATAAATACACGATGTAATTAACGATCACCTTACGTAATTATAGGCTATGATGTTAGTTTATAATTTCTAAGGACGTCTTCTTTGTCTTCCTTGATGATTTAGAGCACTGCCTCTTCACATCCGATCATCACTGGTAGGACAACAGCTGTAGCTGCATTTACTCTTCGTTTAATGAACTTTGCGGTATCTTTGTACTTTTGATTTTGTCCTTGTACGCTTTATTCAAGTTATTTTTCTCTTCATAGCATACTTTAACGTCCGCTGTAAACCGTAACACGATCTGTAATGACTGCATCAGACTGACACAGCTGATTCATTACATTCATCGGTGGTTCTTTGAATATCGTGCACCGTTTAACAGCTTTTTCGATGATCAAGTCGCATACCTCGTTGTGTCTTCTTATGCTCTACGTCTTAATGAATATATACATGCCTAATATGTAGTCCTGGTAAACTCTAGGCTTGGACTTCACATCTTCTGCATCTGAAGTGAATACTGTTTCTAACTCTTCTTAGAGCCACCCTTGTCCCATGGTGGGTCACTGTAAATCCATAGATGCGGCGTACTTCTTAACAATACTATATTAATATTACTAATATTAAACTTGGTTTCCTTAAGCTAAACTCAAATATATAAGAAAAGCTTCATATATATTTGAATAATCATGAAAAAAAAGTTGAACCCGGATACTCCACTACTCATGCTTATATTTAGGTAGTGCGGATGGTAAGAGCCCTAGCATATAACTTAACTCATTTTTGTACAATATGTTTTGAACAATACAATATTTGAACTTTAAAGAATTATTAGTATTTTGCCTCTAAATCTTTGACTTTTAAAACAGCATTAATTGATATATTTTCCGTTAAATTTTGATAATATTTAATATCGTTGGTTTTAAATCCAGAATAGTATAAATCGCTTATTCGTATTTTTGATAATTATAATTTCCCACAGGGTTTAGGTTGAAATTTTATATTGACTAATCCAAACTAGAAAGTTGTTGAATTTTTAGCCAATTCTGTATGACTTCTCCGTACTTTTTTCAATGAACGGTAATATAATTCCATTCAGAGTACTAGTATTATTATTAGTGTACTAGTAATACTAGTACGCTATTATTAACTTTTATCTCATCAAATTAGATAATTATAGATTTTCAAAGTTGTTTTTCTCAAAATGAAATATTTTTTTGAAAGCTTGTTTATGTTATGTTATGTTATTTCTACTTGCTATTTCTGACATCCTTTTTGTTCATGTTAATAATGATCTGTATCCGTTATTTACATTCAGACAATTGAAAATGTAAAAAGAAGATGTAAAATGTATTCGAATGATATAGGAAATTATGTAGAGATTATGTTCTAGATGAGAACTCTAAAAATGAAGGAACAACGTTTGTTATCTAAATGTTTTTATGTTAGAGTTGGGTTATTATCAACAAAACAGGACGTGTTAATTTTGAATTCATTAATTATCATGATACTACCGATAATGCATACTTACGTTCTGGCAAATAATAAATTTGTTAGGAACTGCTAGTCAAATGCACAGACATTTTTGCTCGAATTAGTGTATATCAAATATTTGTCAATCTACGACTAACAATATGTTAAGAGATAAAGTGCAGTTGATTTATATTTTTAAATTATAATACTTATACGTATTGAATTTTATTTAATTTTTATTGATAACAAGTATGTATATTAATTCGTTTTTTCATATTGACTTGTTATTTTCATATTTGGCAAATTTATCTCATTTCGATGATGATAAATTGATAGTTGTAAATAACTTCTGTTCCTAAGTATTATTTTACCACAGTTGTATGTTACCATGCTCATTTAAATCAACAGTCTCTAAAGGATGCATATCTAATATCTAGAGACGTATATACATGCATATATTTGTGTACGCCTTGTTTTTGCAGGTCAATTTTTTACATTTACTGTTTGTAAAAAGGTTATCTCATTACTCACTTCAAATTGAGAAATTGTAAAATACAACTTTGTTATAGAAAATTATACGTAAATTCATTATGACAGTTACTAGCAGCTGTTGCTATTAGCCGTTACTGACATGCAGAAACATGGCAAATATCCTTATAAACAATTATTGACGATTCACTATTGACGTTAAACGTGTTGACACTGCGAAAAGTAATTGCGTTTGTTAATATTTTATAATATATTTCTTTAAATGTTAATACATTTCATTTGTATTTTTACAAATATGTTTTTTTCAATATCCTACATACACTCACTCGTGCCCACACCCACTCACATACATAATTATTATAATTATTTTTACGATATTTTTATGTATGTATATAATTTCTATAAAATTCTTCATACATTATATTTTTTTATTATATGCACTGTACTTTAGTTGCAAGTATATCAATTATATTATATCAAGGTTTTTCCTTTTATATTTCGTAAATTTTTAAAATTAATGTAAATTTCTTAAAATCACATTTATTCTTTTCGATCGGTTACGGTAGAAGAAGTTTCAATTAATTATGATAATTTAAATATTGAATCGCTGGAAAGCCTTTATTATACCAGGCATATAAACCACGTAATAGGTAACTAATAAAAGATAAATTGGTAATTTTAAACGAAAAGTAATAGTCTCTGATAACACAGATAATATTACGCCAATTATGTGTTCTCCGTATTGATGATACATTTAATATAGTGCAAATTCGCTAAAGGATTACAAGAAAAATACAATTTTGGGAGCTAAAAACAGTATTCTGACTCTGCTGGCGAGCCTGTATGTTCGTCAGAATTAGTGAATACGAATCGGGCCATAAACGTTTCGACAGTGTGACTGATCTTGCTATTTTTCTACGTCTATAGATTAAGCATATATGTACATACGTATGTATCGAGTCTACATACATACATATATTGTTACTGAATTAATTTTATAGTTCTTCAAAAAGAGTTTACGAACCAATCCGAGCCGAGTCCAGTTGAATCATGTCGAAACAGATTCATTTTTCTTTATTCGATGCTACATTTATTTACAACGAATAGTTGAACAAAGTTGAATCGAATCACACGAGTCTTGCGTTTTAATATATCGTGCCGTAGAAGTACGTGTATTTAAATGAGAAATCTTGTATAACAACTCTAAAGTCAACTGATAATATGGAACTAAACTTTCTTGAGATGTAAGAAGACATTCAATTATAGAAAACATTTTTTATTGTTTATCGGACAGTGTGCAGTGTACAATCAATTGCTATTGGCGTGGGATGTAGCATTTGTCATATTCATTAAAAGACAAAAAATGAACAATTTTCGTAAAGTTAGATAATTTGTATCAGCATTATACATATTTCTAAAAAGAACATCGAGAATCGAAAAAGTTCTCGTTTGGAAGTAAAATGAACTTTTTTCGACAGGTAAGTTGACTTTATATAAGTCATATAATAGATATAATTTTCAACGAGGTTTATTATAAGATGAGTAATCTTCGCTTGGAATCAATCACCTTATTAATTTTCAGTTATTCTTGCACGCCAATTTAGAAAAAAATAATTTCGCGAAAGCAAGCGTAAACTTCTAATGACATTTTTCTAGAAAAAGCAAGAAAAACAACAATTTTTAGACGAGCTAGATGTCTATAGTAGAAAAATCAATCAAAATGTTAGTTTACTACTTTGATTTATTTGTGTTTGGTATGCGAGACCTTCCTTAAGCTGGATGCTGAATAAACGCGCTTGCAATACCCTCTACAGTACGTGCTGTAGATTTCTTTAACTTTAATTCATTGTTCGGTTCATACGTTATTGGTAAACACATTTGTTAATTAGATTTTAGATTTAGGAATTAAACTTGTTTCCAGCTAATATTTACTTTTCTTTTCCTTATTTCCATACCTTACTCTTACAAACAATATTCTTTTTTTCTCTCTTAAGTACGTTGATAGATTTGTGTGACATATTTATCCTATTATTCTATTATATCTAACTCTGTTTATTTTTCTGTTTTTGTATACACAATTTTTTCCTTGCCAGTTAATTCCTGCCTTGTATTTATGTTTTCTTCTAATCCTTCTCTGTTTTCTTCTTCTTAGTTTAATCTTACCTAAAGTTCGTATTCGGTCCTTCTTCAGTATTTCTTTCTACTCGCACCTATTTTTCTTTTCTCTTTCTTTCTATTTTATACATTCAGAAGTTCAAAGCTCCCCTCCTGTGGTTTTTGATTCTTGCCTTTTTTCTTTTTGTCTTTTTTAACATTATATATTTTGGAGTGCTACTATCTATTATAGCTCTACGTAGTACCTATTTTATGTGTGTATTTTGTCTGTATTTTTCTTATCCTTTTTTTCTTTCCCCATTCTCAAACCTCCGATACCTATGCTACTACCGATTTTTATTAATAAAAATGGTTTTATCATTCATCTAAATTTGTTGGATTTTCGGTATTTAAACGTTTTTATATCCTGCAGTTCTTCTCTTTCTATAGCCATTTCTTTTGTTTCTTCCTCCTCCCTTCCTTTCTACATATTATTATTCCTTGTTTTTCTACACTTAAGTTTAGATTCCTTTTCTGTATGGGAAGTTTTTACACGTTTTTCACGTTTCACCAATTTCTCCCTCGGTTTTCTGTCACAAACGCTGTACGATTCATATGCCAAAGTATATTAATGATAATTATTAAATATATAATATAATTCATTGTTTAACTTCCCTCAGATTGGATATAAATTTTTAATCGGTTTCACACGCTTTGAATTAATTGTGCCGTATATTCATGTATTAATTTCTATAGTGTTATCAAATTATTGACAAACAAAATTTTACTTTAGATGCTTATATGCCTAAGTAATAGGAACTAATTGAAATAAAAACGTCATTGAAAGTAAGGACGTTTTATTATATTATAATTGGTTAAACTAAATATAAATAAAGAGTAAGAGAGAGAAACAAGGACTATCACGAAATATGTTTATTCAAAAAATTCAGCTTTAATCTTAACTTTTTTAGTCCACTAGTCCATAAATAGGCAACTTTCAATGAATTTAACTGTTTTGTTTATAAAATGAAGTTTATACATTAAACATTACAAAAAGAAATATTAAAATAGTAATTATCTTAATGTAATTGTAATTCTTGTCAAATTTGGACACCATAAAGAATTGAAATAAAGTAAATGATTCTATTATTAGTGAAACTATTATTATTTGAAAGAAAAAAACGCCACTTGTTAATGCTCATTAATACCCACTGACTCTTTTTTCATTTCTTATGTATGTATTTTAATATACGTAATATAAAATCATCTTATAAAATCACGGAGTCTTAGAAGCGCATAAGTTTTTTAGGACTGTAAGGTCTTGGTATCTTACCTTTGAAATAGCTAACAATTCTGTATATGCTTTGTTGAGAAATTCAAACTTCCCTTTCTTTGTTTTATTGCCTCGTCTTCTTTTTTTATTGGTGATAACACTGCTTAATTAACAGTCATTATAAACAGCTGGGTAAGAAATAAACCTAGGTTTATCACATGATATTCGTAATTCTCTTACTTGTTGAATGAAAGATGGACATATGGACATAGACATATGATCTTGACAAATCTTTCTCGCAGGAAGAATGTTCATTCCCTTATATTTTGATTTATCTTTACAACTTGAAGGGCTTACTTCGTACATCACGCAGTACATTGACCCAATCCTTTGTTGACTCCATCCTCGTCTTCTGATTAACTCCATATCTTTATCGTATTTTAAATATGAATGTCATCTAACAGAGAAAGTAACATGAATCGAATTCAATTTTTTTAACTCGTGAACACTACAGAGAAGATATTTGGATACGGGTAGTACCCAACCGGAAATGAGTGGATTCCTTATGAAAAAATAAATTGAAGATATAGAATAACGATTTTTTGTTTGCGACTAAGTTTTCGAGAAAATTAAGTTTGAAAATTCTTCGTATGCGTGAGTATTTGCCACGCATTTCACTTAAGTGTATACACTATACGCTAGTATTATATTTTGACGATATTATGAAGGAGATTGCCTAATTCTATTTTGGCGGAATTAAAACTTACATTAACGAGGAAATTATCGAGATTGTCGTCGCGCGTCTTGCCGTAAACGAATTGCTTGTCGAATCATGGAAACATGGACTAATGCCAATGAATTTTGAGTTCGTATTTCTTCAGATGCTTTATAATTATTCATGTTTCCTATGCTATTCGACATACACGAATTCTTTCATGCGATTCCATGAAGAAATGTGCAATGAAGTGAGGTCCGGTGATTTGCTGGCATACAAAATCAATTTTCTACTAAAACCAAGCATGACATTACTAATGTTTACATGATCATAAACACACGAAGAAGCCAATCTAATACCATTATAGTAGTATCGATTAAGTCAACAGCGTGGCGAATGCCCTTGTACACGAAGAATTTTCAAACTTAATTTTCTCAGAAACAAGGCCGCAAGCAAAAAAAATCGTTATTCTATATCTTCGGTCGATTTTTTCATAAGGAATCTACTCATTTTCGATTGTACTACTTGTACCAAAACACCCTGTATAATGAAGTAATCTAACTACAGTGGTGACATTTTCGTTCTGTCCGTCATATCGCGTTTGTTGAATCACAAAAGATAATGTAAATAAGGAACATTTTGCTACAAAATATTGTATTAAAAGAAAAAAGAATCGAAGAAACTCTATCTGAAGCTTTCTCTCCTAAAAACTTTAGATAGGTAAAAAACAGATTTTCCTGAAGTAAATGTATGAAGGTTGAACGAGAAATCTGTCTCCTGTAATAAACATCATTCTTCGTTATGTCAGGCAATGAAATATTTTGTTTTAGAGTACATTTCTATTGCTTCGAAGTCGAAGTTGCTCCTGAACTCTCACCTACATTCGAGCAGTCCGTTTTCTCTCATAAAATAAACATAAACTTGGTATGAAATATTTTAATCACCATAAGAGATCTCAAACATTTTAGAAACATTCAACTTTCAAATATGCGTATATAATTTTTTAGAGTTTTATAGAGTATAGTGATTCGGCCTTCTTCAAAAGGAAGCAATGTGTTCTCGGATTCGCTTTTTTTTTATTTTAATTTTCATTTAATTTCTAATGTTCTAAAGAGTGTTGATCTCTTTTATCGAGTGTAGGTGTTTTATCAATTTTAAAATACCTTCGAATGTGCTCTAATGCATGAATCGAAATAAATCGACATAAACAGATGTCTATTTCTTGAACGATATTTTCTTCTTTTATTCTGATTTTATATCGAAATGTTACATCATGTTACAATGACACTTATCGCTTTCAACAATAAGAGACATGCGTTGATTGAATGTAGACTGCTAAATTTATCGCAATAGCTTGTCTTTCTTCAGCATTTGTAGTTTCAAAACAGTTTAGACCTTCACATCTGAAGTTTTCGTTTGCTTCGTGGAATTGAAGTCTTAGCCTTTTCACAATTGTTATAAACTAATTGTCGCTCAAAATCAGTCTATCTGTTTTGCATCTCTTCTAGCTCCTCTTTGGCATCACTACTTTACATTCGATTCGATCTTTTCATCTGAACTCTGAATGGAAAATCACCATAAAGAAAAATAAATACGATCTTTTACACGCTACAATTCGCCGTAAATAAAAATAATTTTTCCATAGCGATAGAATCCTACGCTTGCTAGACAAAGAGAGCTGTAAAATGGAGAATCACGAAAAATGAACATTCCTCGTTTCTGCCCCTTGCCCTTCAAATACGATTACAACAGTAAAGAGGAAAGCGAAATAAGAAAGATAAATAAATACTAATAAGGGCATAAGGATAGATGAGTAATAAAAAAAAGAATAGTTGATAAAAACGCTAAGGACAAAAGGAAATATTAATGATAATTGTAAAGAAAATTTAGATATACACGTAGTAACGCCCGAATTGAAGATTGTTCACGTGTGATCAGCGATGGGAGGAAGGAGAACGTGCGCAGATTTTTATAAGATAAGCATCCCGAGGTCGAGTAATACAGTAGAGCCACACGATGGTGGTGACATTTCCTCTTGAATGTTAGGTGACGCACGCGCAATGACGCCTGTTACGTTACTTCGTTGTTCTCGCGTGATCCAGCAGGTACAACCTCGTTGACCAACGTTACATGTGCCTCTGATTCGTATTCTTAAAAACGCACGCGTAATGTCACTGTGTGTATCGGAAAATGCAGGATGGTACATCAAAGAGATTTTCTTTTTTATGGTCTTTTTTCGTAATATTTCCCTTTTTCTTTTTAATTTTATTCTGTTATAAAAGCATATTAACAACGTGTATATATAGCATACAAAATACGACTACCAGTCGACAGTAGATTATTGTGGAGTAAAACATTATATACGGATTTTAATAGTTCGATGAATTGAGATCCCAAGCGTGCAAGTTGTTCAATTGGCTGTTGAATTTTGCAATATTGCTTGTAGCAATCTGATGTTAAGTATTCATGTCAGACATACAGTTATGTACTTTAAAGCGACGAACGGATTGTGGAATTTATAAATATTTTGATTTCACAACGGCGTAACGTGTACGAGTACGAATATTTTTCTGACGTTACACCTGCAACGATTTGTTTAAATTTCCATTTTAAGTACATCAAAATGAATTGGTGTTTTGTAATAAATGATATATAAATCAGAAGCTTAACTAATAAAGCTATATACAGGGTGTTCATCGTAATGGTTGGCACGATTCTTCTGGTATTTCCAGTCATCTGATAAGAAAATGTTTCGAACGAAAATTAGTCAGCATTTATTGTCAACTGGTAACAAATTGCAAAGATAGAAATAGTCGCAAATTTGTTGATTCAAGACAAGATCAAAATTTGCCTGAGTCTGGATCTTCTTTAGTGATACTATTCGTTTCTTTATTTAGTATCGAAGATAACATCGAGAGGAATTCAACGATATTATGAACAATTGCTTTTCTCTAGTAACTTATGAAAAGATCGATCTAAAGTGTAACAAATTTACTCATTAACAAGTAAGTCAGTTATAGAAGTATCCAGTAATGCTTTCTATCGAATCAATTAAAAATGCTTTCCAATCAACGATTCAATTTCTTCGTCTTCTAATAACAAAAAGTCGTCCTGCAGTCGCGTCGTCAAATATGCGCACGTCCATATAAGCATTATCAACAGATGCTCTTTTCAGAAACGACAAACTGTCGCTAGTGTGTGCGCAGCTTTACTGAATGCAAACGTGTTAGTCAAAGATTGCTTCTCTTGCCATGGTACATGTTTATACTGTTGTAATAAGTGTATTTTAAACTTGTCAGTTTAGTAAAAGCGATGTTTATTTGTTATAGTTGATATATTATTATTGTACTGTGTATGCAGAATATATACACGGAAAATAGCGGATTTGTATAGATAACGATACTCGGATTATCTCAATTACAGAATACTAATATATATGTATTTTGTACTAATATATGCATTTTTGACTGATTCTCTAAAGAAATTATTGAGGAAACACAGCCGTGTTGAATTCGCTGCGTATAGCCATCAACATTACATAAAAGATATCATATGGTGTCATGTAAAGAAGTAAAAGTTTATTTGATTTGAACTATCAGAGTTTATACGTACATGGTGAGTCAATAAACAGAACTATCTAGAATAACTCGTTACCTATTGGTTTCATCGAAAAACGTTTTAAATGAATTATGTTGGAAGCGACAACTGACGTTGTCTTTGTCCTTCATACACTAAATTCAACAAATTAAAGTTAAAATATCTGTCAAACTAATGGTTTTTCGGTATAAGTAAGTTAATACTTTTTTGTAGAGAATGTCCAGGATCGATTAATGTCGCAGAAAATATACGGTACCATTAAAAAAATTCAAGGTCATCTTGACATGTCAGAAAATAAAACTGTATCTATTCGATAATTCCCTTCAAATGTAACATAATTCATTTAAGACGTTTTTCGATCAAACAAATGGAGAACGAGTTATTTTAGATAGTATTTTTTATTGACCCACTCTGTATGTATTTCATCTGTTTATAAGTAATACATGGTCATCACTATTATTGTCTTATGGATTAATTCTTTTTATCCGCAGTATGTTCCAAAAAGCTCAGGCAAGATTTTGGATATAAATTTGATGCGCCATAGAAAAGGAGAAAAGGGAATAACGTTCGTATAAAGATATAGTCTTAAAAAGTAAATTGGCAGGTTTGAAAAATCAGACTTTATTACTTCAAAATCAAATTATTAATATTAAATATTAAATATTAGATAAATGAAAAATCCTGCTACAAATTAGAGGTGCATTGTTAAATATATAAGCAAGAAAAAATTTGAAAATATTCTTACAACTTTTAAGAAAATAGATATTTATTTTGAATATAATTCGAAAGGTACCTAAGTTAATGATATGATTAATGTACATAAAATAAAAAAAATACGTATGTCTATGTATTCTGATATGATATTATAATATTTTTTACTACGAATAACGGCTTAGTTTTGTTCGGATAGAATTAATAAAATTATTAGCGATATTGTTGCCTGTTTGCATTGCCTCTTAAAATTTAGTTTTATTATTTCTCGAACTCTTTTTTTAAATGATCCCATAAATGTCTCATGGGTTTGAAATCCAGACATTGGAGTCGCAGGATAAATTTTCTAATTAAATGCTTCTGTACAAATTTTTTTATAGTATCTTGATATATCCTTGATTTTTCAAAGTACCGACTTTGATGAAACATATGACTAAATTAACAATTCTAAATATCGAGAGCAGCCCCACGCCATTATGGATCCACCACAATGCTTAATAATAAGCACAATTAAATTTGAATGCTTCATGACAGTTTTTTTTAGACATATGTACATCTATATCCACGCATATTCCATAGTAATATTACAGAGACATAAGATCCCTTTCTGTTTTTTCGAAGTAATTTCAGAAACTATTCAACCGATTTGAGTATCGTAATAATATTCACTGTTGAAAAATACATTTCCTTCAGATGGACATAGGCTATATTTTATTACGCTTACTCCTCAGGGAAGCAATGCGACACAAATCGGATTAACGCAACTTGATTTCTTCCACAATTATATCGATTTTTATGTCAAATGACGGTGAATTTTGAATCGCGCAGTTTGTGCGTTCGAGACGGCAACTTATAGAAAGCTGGAAGGAGATAGAGACAATGTTGCGATGCTATGAAGTTTGCGTCGCACTCAAGATGTTTCCGAGATCCAGTTACATATATCGTTTGCCTGATCATGCGATTATTAGTTATTATTTTTTATTTACTATTATTATATATTGTATATTCGTTATTATATATTATTAGCTTCATCACATGCTGTACGGATTTGCTGCTTCAAATGTTTTGTTTTCAATTGACATAACGTCGACCGTTAATTTTAAATGACTCATAGGAAAAAAGATAAGGAACGCGAGTCAGAAGACCGAGGTGACTAGAGAATAGTTTTATAAACAATCAGCCACTGTTCTTTGAATTTTGTAAACTTAAATATTCACCAATAACCTGAGTACTGCAAGATGGATATCCGTCTTATTAATTCATTGGGAAACAATTGTAATAATATGGGAACTTAATAACTGCTACAAATTGTGTCCAAAGCTGGCTAGCAGTTGATTTCAATTTTTGTAAATATATATTATGAACTTTTTGTTTCTTAATATCATTTTGATTGCACGTTTAACAATAAATTAATAATGTTTCATGTTATTTAATATTTTACAATTTAACAATTTATGTTAACAATGTTTTTCAATGATTAACGATTCAACAATTTCATAACATTCTGTATACAATATATTCTCTTCTTTTTTATAAACAAGTTATATTCAAACTTTCGCTTTCCTGATAACGATATTTACCGTTTCCTATAGAAGTGAAAATCGAATGCTGACAAATTATTAATAATATCATGGTAAAGTAAACAGAACCTTTCAATTATCTACATTTTACTATGAGACAAATAACATAATTTACATCAAAAAGTACGGGTACTTGAATACTGTTGTGGTGTACTTAGTGATTGAAAATTAGGTTAGGACCCTTGAAAACACAAAGAAAGTACATATACATACATATATGCATCATAAGCATGTACAACATGCAACTTCAGTAAACGCGACTGTACACATCGCGATAGACTTGTTGATGTAACAATGTATTACACATCACGACGGTATGTCGTTGTATCGACGAAGAATAATAGCAACACTCGATACTGTCCAGGTTTTCTTTACTGTTTACCTGCCAAAAGAATAGTTGATCGTATTATCTTCGCTATTTTACGAATAGTCTTATATTTTAAATGAAACATCGACTGGTATGAGAATCAGATGTAGGGTAAAACAAATATTTGCCTTATTAATGCTAAATTGAAAAGCATTGATCACGTACAAATTACATACGTATGAAGACAGCGGAATTAATCAAGATGCATTTATTTTTCAAGATAATGCGTCAATATGTACTATTAAACTGAAGAATTGTTTCTTACGAATAATTCCTTCTCAAGAGTTCTAAAACGATTCTAGTTCCTAAAAAAACAATATAAATGAGTAGCTTACTTTTATCCTATTCAAAAAGCGAAGGTATCTGTTATGCAGATTCGCAGAGAATTTTTGTATTAGATTGTAATATAAATTTGTTCCGTTCTATTATTGTTTTTTTAAACAGTTAGTCATAGCTTTAATCAATTATACATTTTCCATGTTGATTGATTGTCTTCTGCCATTTTTCTGACAGCAGAAATATTCGTTTCTTATAAAATTCGTGTCTTCTCCGCAAAATATGTGTCCAAGAAATTTTTGCATATATTTAAATCTGTTAACTTCACACTATACTATTAAGAACATCGTGCAACGAACAGGATAAATGAACATCGGAGGATATAAGATCCTGAGTATGTGATGGATGCACCAAAATATCTCAGACGAACTCTAGTAATTTTTGCCTGGTATCCAATGAAACATCGCGTTGCCGTGTAAGAACACAACACCCTGCCTATTGGCCAACTCTTCTTTTCTCGTCGATTGCCTTCTTTAATTTCGCTAATTGCGAACAATACTTGGTCGAATTTATCGTTTCATTAGATGACAACAACTCACAGTATATGACACCTTTCCAGTTCCACCATATACACATTACTTTTTTCAAACGAATTCCAGCCTTCGCTATAATGTAATGTCTCGTAATGTCTCGTTGGATTTCGATCATGATCTTTGTTGGTTACCATTATTATAAACAAGCCATTTTTTGTTGCCAATGAGGGGTCTTTAAAAGAATTATTCCCTTTAATGCGTTTCAGTAGCGAATCGCAAGCAGATCTGATCGATTAAATTTCTATCGCTCAATTCATACGGCACTAAGTATCGAGCTTCTTAGTCAGCCCAAGGTCACGTATATGTCTTGAAACAGTCATATCAAATCATACGTTTAATACCTGACCAACCTTTCGCGTTGTTAGCTGGTGGTTGCCATCGATTACGACCTTGATTTTAGATTTAGATTTTGGTTTAGATTTTGATTGATTTCAGAATCCGTGGTGACAGGACGTCCAGGACAAGATGCATCTGTCAGATAAAAATTTTCATCTTTAAATTTTCGATACCACTTTTTGCAGATTAAGTTATTTATGATATATCATCTTCGTATATTGCATATATTGTCATTCCCGCATATGACAATTGATTGTGTGAAGTTGCCAATGGGTCGAATAAACTGTTACGCTACCAACTGTCAAAAATGTAATATGCTGCATTGCTTTTGAGAAACGTTAAAGATCTATGGATATCGTATTATTTTAAATAGTTTAAATTACAGGAGATACATTTTTCAAATGTATGAACGTTGGTGAGTAACATCGATTTTGTAAATACAGTTAATATAAGCAACTGAATCTCATTCATACTGTCAAATTATGCAGAGCATTACGTATCAGCTTTTTCTGGGGTTTTGTATATTTGACACATGGTTTTATTGTTTGGATTTAACAACTAATTTAATACTATGTTCGTTACTTTGTTATATTTTCGTAACGAGATATATTAAGATAAAATATATTAAGATGCCCGAAAGTATCAAGATATTTGTTTGATCGTAATAAGTAACAAAGCAGGTATCCGGAGAATAATACCAGTTTTTAAATAACCACAATAGAAATGCATTTTAAAAAGCTTTCTTCATATGTAACTTTAGTATATATGCTTGGATATTTATTTTTCGGTACAATCACTTTGACTTTTTATAATATTTGAACACTTAACTTAACATAAGACGAGTTTACACTTCCGTCACGAGTTCACATAACCTGTATTTCACGTATTCTTTTAAATCATTGTTTCATGCTAGGTATTATCGACCCAAAAGTTCTTTCAATTTTGCAAAATGTAGCTCGTGTGATACGTCGATCATTTATAATAAAATCGTGGACATGTTTCATGAGCTTCTCTGTAATGAGAGACGGATGCCCAGAACGTTTATGATCACATTACAGTGTTTCTATCCGTATTGGATTCCCGTACTCATCGTCTTATCAATGACCTTAATTCATCCATAATTACCAACAACTGCTATAATTCAATAGTGAATTCCTAACGGATGATGAACTTCTTAAAATGATGGACACTTAAAAGTGTGACAGAACAGTGCGCTTCATCATCGGCACAATTTTTAATTCGCATCGCTATTTTAAACAATAACAATATTAGTCATTTAAATACGAATATACGTGATATATTTCAACGTATGAATGAAATTAGGTGACTTTTATAAGCAATCCTATCGTTTTATATAGCTTCTATATACGTTTCATATGTAAACAGGTATTACTTTCTGGACGATCCGTGACTTTCGTAGTTACGAAACCATTAATGAATTTTGCTATAGAATACCTTTTGTTTTGAAATATAATATGTATTTATAGATTGTTTTATATAGTATACGTTTTAATACGATGTAATTAACATCAAACGAATTTTCCTAAAGCGAAGTCGACCACAATTATATGAAAAGCTGCGTTCGAAGAGATTGTACAAGTAGTTCTCTGTTGTTACCTATATATCATAACGTCGAAAGTAAGACAAAAGAAAAATCAGCCAGGAGCTAAGGGACATTCCGCCATCTTGTTCTTCATTTTTAGAGTTTTGAAGTTAAAATTGCCTAATCTGACGGGAGGGGGCACAAAGTATCTTAAATTCGGATGAGATATAATTTCTTCGAACGAGGCTCTGCATATAATTGCAATCGAACTTCACTTCAGTGAAGCTCGTTTGATCGTTCGATTATATTTTAAGCCTCGTTCTTAGGATTATATATATAGATGTTTAGAGATGGCAATTTTATGGAGTAGAAGATCTCTTTTATTTATCTATTCGTCTTCCTAACGCTTTATTATCGTAAAACTTTGAACAGCAATGAGTTATAATTAACAGTATAAACTATAGAAACAAAGTATAACACTGTACAAAAACATAAGGTTATGTTAGCTAAATAACGATGTAAAAATTCACATATCTTAATGTTTAATTAAAGGCTTAATCTAGTATCGCCTTGGTATAATCTTCCGCATTTATTGTTGCACCTCTGCAGATGTTGCACCTCTTTGGATAAGCCGACGAAGTGTTCGTTTTGATGCAACTGTCCTCCAGAACTGATTTCATCCACTGACTAAACCTGATTGACTTATGATGCCTTTTAAACGATATGAATAATTGTTAGCTATTATTTCTGATCTTCTTGGTTACTTCTATATCACCTATACCATACCTCCATATTGCGGAGACTACGTATGATTTGGACTTGTTCCTGAATTCTGAAAGAATTAGCTGTGGTTAAAATGCTTCGGATCTGACGTCTTGAGGATGTCAGGGATTCCAATTTCCAGGGCTTTTCTAGATTTGTGTATATTATTGATTTTAATGTTTACAAGAGTTTGACGTCCGTGAGAGTGTAAGCATACTTCAGCTATCAGCATTGCTGCCTTGGTCAAAATTTTTTAGGCACAACTCTTTTAATGGATAAAGCTTTTCTAAATAGTCCAACATTATGGATGTCTTAAGTATACGCATACTTTGGTCAAGCGATCTTTAACTTGAAAACTACTTTCAGGAAACGGGCAGTCACTTTATCTTCTTCAAGCTTGTGGCTTTAAATAAATTATTGACCTGTGAAAATTAAATGCGTCATAAGACGCGTTAAAATTTCCCGTTAGAAAATCTAGGACGCTATCGCATTTAGGGTTCATAAAGTCTACATATATTGTTTCTTCCTGCGAAAACCTGCTATTGACGGAGAGACGACTCATACTACGATAGAGTTGCGTCTACTAGTGACGCTACCATAATATCTGTTGTTGTCCGATCCCATCCTTCGTAAATGCTTGGCAGATAATCTTCCTTCTATTAAACTTAGCATGCTTTGTCATGAGATGCATCCTCGATCTGCACAGTGACAGAAGGAGATTAGGTCAAAGTTGGAGATTCTTGGTTCTTCCTTGAGGAAGGAATTGAAAATCTAATACCAAGCTTCGATCAGTTTCGGGCGATCAGAATCCCTAACGCCTGTCTTTTTTTTTTATCTTTACTAAGGCCTTTAATATCAAGATTTAGTGTATGTAAAATAACGGACCGAAGGTGAATCGATGTTTTTGAGAACTCGCTACTGGACGACAACTATGCGCTTATAGCTACATTGTGTATATCTCGCCGGTCATGTAAGACGATCTGTCTGCGACACTGTAGTATCAAGGGAGACGGTTAGGAACACGGCCTATAGTAAGCCTCGGGGCGTAACATCCACATTTCCGGTTTTTTCTCAGATAACCAGGAGTAAAAACGATTAAATTTACTGTTTCTCTCATAAATCTATTTCCGCGTTGCTAAATTTCTCAATAACTGTATTCAAAGCCGAATTAGCTAATTCCCACTCACCATCCTCATTCCCTATTCGATATAGGGCATTCCCTTCTGTGTTCTTAGGTGCAATGTATGATGCAAATAAAATTATTTTCCTCCTTTTGGCCAACTACCATATCCTTTTTGCTAAATTATTATATTTGACGATTTTGATTCCGCTCATGCTGTTAATATTGGATATGGTGATAGTATTGGATTTTACAATCTTCTAGATCCGCAGCTAATTCTTTAAAGCTCTCGTCAACAATTTTAGATAATTTATGTGTTCTTTCTTTAAACTATTTCAGAAGTCATAAGCTGTTTTATCTTCCCTTACTGTACCTCAACTGGATGTAGACGCATCGGTATATATTATTACGTTAAAAATTCCCGGGTTAATCTGCTTAGCTAAGTTTGTTAGTTTACTTTCTCAATGTTGCAATTATAATTATTAAGAATTAAAGATGTTTCGCTCTTCGAAACCTTCACGGTAAGCGTATTCGATAGCTGAGCAAGCTGCTATTAGTCTTCTGCAATTCTGCAAAGTCTCTGATCGTACATATTATATTAAATTTAAGTAGCTTAATCATTATAAATAAACGGGGTTTCTTCTTGCTCGTCAATTCTATTGAGTAGTTCTACAATTCTATAGAATCAATTATGAAGCCTAGATATTTGCATCTAGTTGGTGGAGTAAGGCAACCTTTTTGTTTACTTACGAAGAAACGTAGTCTCCTGAGTAGGGTTGTTGTTTCATGTAAATTTAAAATTCACTTTTGGAGAATGTTCTTGAACTACCTTGGGATTAAATATTATTCTATATCCCTGAACACAATCGATGACAAATTTGTCTCAAGTTACTTTGTGCCATTTCGACAAAAAATATTGTAATCTAGCAGCGATACATACGTTTATTTGATTTCGCTTTTGGATTTGAGCCCTCGATGATTCTGTCCTTTTGGGTAGTTATCTGGGTTTGAATGATATCCGAGAACGGCTCTGGCTTTGGTTATTCGATGACGCTGCTCGACCCCAACAGGTTTTCGTAGTTTAAATTTTGCTTAACATTTGAATAAACAGTCGGTTTTGTTGCTGTTTGATTCTTTATATTTTGGGACAATTTTTCTATCGTCTTAGCTTCTTTTATTCTATCTGATAGATTGTCTCTGAATAAAAATTTTCCTACCTTAGCATCGTTCAGAACAGATTTTATCTGCTTGTTAACCTTGAGGGTATAAAGGTCTTTCTAGATTTACTCTCATTATGGTGAATCTGCATTATCAACTTAGCGGGATTACTTAATCTTTGAAAGAGAATTAGTTTATTCATATCGTCTATACCATTCATTGACATTAAAAGGAGTGAACCTATCGTTATGAGAGCTGATCCCGCTAATTGTTGATTATCTAACATTGTTGATTATCTGTATCAGACATAAACCACTCCCTTTTAGTTGCTGAATCCGAAAGCATTTAGTTCCGCATTTAACTTGGGAGTATGAAGCTTTGTTGATCTGAAATATTTTGTTAATAAGTCATCTTTAATTGGAAATTCCATTAACCTTCCAGTAATTCCATCTTAATTTTGATGACGGGTGAAGATCAATCTTCAGAGTTTTAGATTTCTGTGGGTCCTCGGCCAGCATCTCCAGGATTTTCTCATCCACCATTTTGGTCTGTCCTTTGGTTGGAATATTCTCTTTTTGTGTCATAACAGTAAAGATAAATATTAGTGTTGCTACAATGTTTAACAATATAGAGATCACTAGTTTGTCTGTTTTGTCTTTCATACAAGCTTAATCCGCTAACCCATTATGTTCCAACTTGTTTTGTCACTCGTGTAAATTCATTGAATAAGGTCAATCTGTCTTGCCTCAAGTGCTAACTGATTAGTTAGCTTGCGTCATAGCATAACAGGAAATCCATTTTCTTACCGATTTGACGAAGTTCATCAACTAAAACAGGCGGATTAGTCGTGGATGCAACGTTTTCTTGTTCGTCATATGACGTGGGCGACTGTGTATCTGTTTCGTTCTGTGCATTTTTCAATTTTTTCTGCGTATTTGACAATTTCTTGCATAAGTTGTCTATTAATTCCCCTCTGCGTCTTTTTGACATTATTTGGTCACGAATTGTCATTCAGAAAAGAGAAAGAAAAGGAATACACCGTCAAACACACTCAACGCCTAGAGCAAAGCGAAAGGATGTGACGAGCAAAATGGTAGAACGCCTCCTAGGAACCTGGCTGGTTTTTCTTTCGTCCTACTCTCGACATGTTGACACCTACGGAACAAGGGAGAACTGCATGTATGATATTAAGACCAAGGCTTAAAATATAATGTTATTATAATGATATAATTGTATTATTGTACATATTTTCATCTATAAGTTAGTACACTAGTGTCATACAAGTATCATACCTTTATAGTTGTATTTACGATTCATGTAGATATAAATTATTATATATAAATTATGTAGATATAAAAATTTCGAATTAGATCTAATCGCTTAGTGCTTTAATCGATTTATAATAAATTACGAGAGCCAATGGGTGATTCCTTTTAAAACGTGGAAGATTAGCAAATAGTGCAGGTAAAAGAAAGGATTAGGCTTAAGGAAAAACAGTCTCTGTATTCAGAAATTGCTTCTACACGGCGTGAAGTCTACAGGAATTACTGAAAAAATCATATGGCCTGCAAATATGCTTATTTTCTGCATTCTGAAAGTGGACACCCTGACATTTGGCTCTGACAGTTTATTGTAAGTAGTTCTTGTAGCATTTTTTCGAAAATGCTTTTCTTTACCATCTACAGTATTAATACAAGCTTGGGGTGCGGGTAACATGAGATTTTTAAACGAAATATGATTTATTAATTCGTTAGTAAGGCTAGTTAGTTTTAATGTTAACATATTTTAATGGCGGAAGGTAGCAAGACGGTCAAATTTTTATGGCTGAACTTGATGCAAAATCGGAGGGCAACTAGGTTTAGAAAAGTTGTAAAAAAAAAAAAAAAATAGACGCGAACAAACCTTATATAAAATCAGGGGTTTACAATAAATATATATTAGATAAATTTATAATCCTAAATCGGATCGATATAACTTAGGAATACAGTGTCATGTGGGAATATTCAACTGTAATTGTAAGGATGCCGAATAAATTGATGGGCTTCCAAAGCAACTGACTTATTGTCAGTAAATATTAAATTGCATACTATAAATTCGATCTTTGGTCACACATACATTTAATGACCTAGATACTCGATGTTAACATAGTGACTATGTTGAGGAAATTTCCGGATAGAAATTCGACAAAGGTCGCGGATACGGTTAATTAAAGATTGGGAAGAGAAGGTAAAACCCGATCTCTAGATACGTAGAGATTGTATCCGACATTGGGTACAACTGTCTTTTAACGAACGTGATGCATGATACTAAGAGCAGTCACGTAGTTTTGTTCTTAAAGGTAAACATTGGAAAGTTTGTGCGTGTACATAGTTGGGTAAGTGTAGAAGATCTTTAACAACAAAATTCAAATTATATGTTCTTGTCTTGTCGGTGCCAAACATTTTTTCAAGCGACAAGCAAAAATCGAAAACAGTTTTCATACGTTACAAAATATATAGGCTCGAGATTGATTTTTATCGAGCTTTAAATGTGTGTTGTAGCTTCTTGATCTAATAGGTGAATTAGGAAAGCTGTATTCGATGATAGAAATATTATTTTAACGTCTAGCTATATGATCTAAATCTTTCGGATCCAATAGCATTAAAATTTTAAAGTCTAGGTTTTTTTGTTTGAAATAATTCCTACATTCCATTTAAAAAAAGTAGAAAAAAGTCTACATTGTTGTATCATTATCCTGTAATTTACTTGATTGGACACAGTGGTCCTACTCCCATCATATGGCACATTATATCATTAACAGTAGTTTTGTACAATCCTATAACTATATTAGAACAAAAATACGTTGAATAACTGGTAATTGTTTTAATGTGTATATTTAATGAGTTTCATAATTTCATAATTTTTTAGCATAATTCCTGCATGTTACCCAGTATCCCTGTAAATGGATATTATATATTATTAATTAGATATTTTCAATGATATATTATATGATCATTCATGGTGAATGTCAAATCGAATAATGTTAATATAATGATTGTAATGATAACGTTATAATATGTCCGAAATATCTTGTGAATTAACCTTGAGGTGCAATTGATGGGATATGATTATTTTTTGTCAAAGCAGAGCTCTTTATCGGCAGGGCGGGTGAACATTAAAATAAGAACGACAGGATTCGCAACACTCGATGTAGAGAACCGAGGTGGTCTATGCATATGTATACGTATATCATACGTATACTTAGGTATATATATTGGCTGACAGCTTGCTTCGTCGTTATCATTAACTCGTAGGCAGTCATTATTTGTTCAAATCAAGATTGTCCAAGGAGTAAACGATTTAAACAATCACTTTATGAGATCGTAGTCCTTAAATTGATTTACTATTTCTAAAGCCGACTAGAACGATTAGCGAGGTCCGAGGTCCAGGGCCTTCATATTTTCGCTGATCATTACCTGAGGCACTGACCTTCTGCATCCAATTCTCATTCAATGAATTCTACGGTATTTGTATATTTTATTATTTTTTCCTTGTAGCATTATTCAAGTTATTTCTGTCTTCATAGCGTACGCTAAAGTTCACTGTAAACCGTAACGCGGTCTGTAATGATCCTATCAGACTTACGCAGCTTACTCATTACATTCATCAGCGATTCCTTGAATACCGCACATCTTTTGACAGCATTTTCGATTATCAAGTCGCATATCTCGTTATGTCTTCTTATCCTCTACGTCTTAATGAATATAACACATGCCCAATATGTAGCCCGAACTCTGGGCCTAGACTCCACATCTTCTGCATCTGAAGTGAATACTACTCCTGATTCTTCTTAGAACCACTCTTGTCTCATGGCTGTTCGTTGGGAACTGTATTGCGTCTAGGTATCCGGACTGCCTCATCAAATCGGAGTTGTAAAACCCCTGGTTTTGGTATTGCACATTCTATTCCCGAAAAATTCTTGAATCCCCTGCCCTTGGAAGGCGAGCCGTCTCTGTTTCTCTTTATCCTGCAGACTGGAGGACCATTGTAGGCCCAGAAATACTACATGTTTCTTAACAGTACTTTTCTACTCTGACAGTGCTTCTTTATCTTTATTCCCAATATCAAATAAAATTATTTTGTTTTCTCGCTTCTCTTTGATTTGTAGCGATCAGGACCAGATCATCCGCAAACACCAAAACCGTGACATTCCCATTTCTTAAGTTGATGTTCTCCGTCGTTCTCTCAAGCCTCTTAATGGCCAAGTCTAAGATAAGATTGAAAGGGAGTAGGAACAGCGGGCCACCGTGCTTGTTACCTCTATCTCAGCAGGTTCACTGTCAGAGACTTCCCTTGTTTACATAGTATATTTGTTTTGCAACCGCCCTATTGCTTTTGTATATATTCCCCAATCTCATTGGGGATGCATGCTCTTCCTTACTAGGCTTTCGTCTATCACATTGTGATAGGGGGCCGTGTCAAACGCCTTGTCGAAGAAATGTCGATTATTTTCATAATTCCACTTCTCTTTTATTTTGTCGTGGCCAGGGCATTGCTTAATAGAGCAATATTGCTCGCACGACTATCCTCCGTGAAGCCTTCCTGTTTCTTATGTGATGACAAGTGGCTTCTCAGTTTCTTGTCAATCATTACTGAGTATAACCCATCCAAAACACTTCGTATAAATAACGTTAATTTAACAAATTTTTATTTTAACGAATATTTCCCAAAAATATAAAAATCATAGAAATTTTCATTATTTATTTTAGTAATATAATTCTCGTCAATGAAACTAATTTACGCAATGTATAGAAGTGTATTTAATTAATTGAGAAATATCTTCTTTCTATTATGTATATATCTTTTTTCGCACTCAAACTTGATTTCAAATATTTTAAGTAAAGTAATTTCAATACCTATATTTAAGTAATCTCTTAAGAGTTAGTAAAACTTTACAAGCACTCATTATAATAAAAACCTTTTTTTGAATTTCATTATCTTATCGTGCAATTTATTAATGTTTACAAAATCGTATAAAAAATTATCTTTCCAGGAAAAGTTGCTATTTTTGTATTTATGCAAAGAAAGGAAACACGTAAATTCCAGCAGCATAAATATTACAAAATTTAAATATACGAAATTTTAATAACGAATAGATAAATATTGCTATGTAAGTATAAGTATAAGTATAAAACACAAAATTAAAAATACTTCAAAAAGGAAATGAAAAGGTATTAAAAGACAGACATTTGTGTGTAGTATTACACAATTAAAGAGTTGAGATACTAACAGAGTCTAATGTTACTGACAATGCGATTCCTGTATAGCTTTTCTTCTTTTGAAATTTTTTATTTTGAAGCAAACACAGAATATTGCAGCATTAGTTTTTTTTCCATGGAACATAATATGGGAAGTGACGTTCCGCAGCACGAAGTTGGTTTCTCGTTGATTATTATCTACTTAATGACAAAATATCTTGCCCATATTTTTCTAATATCTGTCGAAATTTCTTTGTTATAGCAGAAAACGTGCATCATAATGGACAATTATGGTTTATCATTATGTAAATGAATTAAACTACGTAATACTCGTACATTATTTAATTTCATCGTACCTAATATCATATTGAGATGAGAAACGTACACTAAATAAACGAAAAACTATGGAAATATAAGAAAAAAGTAGATTCGAAATGAAAACAAACAGCTTGTTGAAAACAACAATCTTATCATTTTTCAGGTATATCGTGTTAAACAGGTATTGAGATATTTGGCCAGGATATTCGTTTTTTCTTTTTTATTTTTTCTGTAAAATCAAAAACATATACATATGTATACTACTGATTCAGTGTTTTTTTTATATATTTGTTTCTCATTCGCTATTCTACTGGATTTTCCAGAAATGTATTCGAACTTGGTTACCTGACTGATTACATTTTCTTTCTTTTTTTAGAAATATTTTCGTTAATAGAACCGTTCTTTCTTCCCCTTTTAAATTAAATCGATGCTTTAAAATGCACTGCGTATGATCGAATAAAATGAGATAAAATAAATTAATACTTTGTGAAATATAATTAACCTTTTTAATTCTCATACAACGGTCTGCAAACAACAAAGCGGGAAGCCAATGTCCATTTGATCCACACCAGAATTTTCATTACACGTTGCGTGTTCTTTGAAAATATGTAGTAAAAAATATCAATAAAATCATTTTCTCTATTTTCTACTATCAAGTTACCACGGTTGCAATCAGGAAAATTCAGCTATACAGGTCAGGGTATGGCTGTTTAGCGTTGCAGTATGAAACAATATATAAAAAACTGAGATTGGCTATCTTCTGATACTTCTTTTACAGGAGTATTTTCGTATCGTATGATCGATAGCATTGCTCCTATCTTTGCTTTTATTATAATGTAGATTTATGGCAGTTCTTTCATTTGGATCCGAAATAGAATCGATAGCATCACGTGTCTCTGTTGCTTTGATAAAAAGAGGAGAACCCGTGAAATTATGGTAATAGTTTTATGATCTACCAATTCTTTTAAATTCTTTTATTTCACTTAGAACGTATCTAGGGGTTGTTCTTATGATTCCAACTAATGTACGCTTGTGATTGCTCTATAAATCTTGCGCTATCTTTGTAGATGCGTAATACCTATCAGTTGTGACGTTTCGGCCCGATTGATCAATAGACCAAATAAGCCATTTGATAATCGCTAACGGCATATATATGCAGGGTGTTTCTGTTTATCTCGGCTTGTATGCTTCTTCTGCGAACGCTGTAAGCTCAAGAACGTTCAACGAGCGAAAAAATAAGGATTAGCTTCTTTGAAAGAGGGCTATCGATATCGATGTGGATTAGATAAATCATGATCAAAGATACTGTCGCCAACATGATTTAAGAGGAGGGAAGATCTATCATATATAGAGATCTGTATCTTTAGAATGCATAATTTCCCGAAGTTAAGGCTTTATATTTCAGATCTGTTATCGCGTTCAGTGATTGGCTATCGGAGCCATTCGGAGCAATACCCACAATCAAAAACAGAATATAGTAAAGCTAACTTATCGTTAACCCTAATTAAATTATGACACACATACACGCGATCTAATTTAACTTAATTAGACTTACGATATTTTACTCTAAACTGTATGCAAAATTTAGATTAATTAATTTAAACATGACTTGAGCACTAACATAAAATAATAGCATGAAAAAATTAAATAAAAACGTAAGGAAAAAAGCTGAGCACTACTGAGCCGAGCACACATCCCATACATAACGCTGAACGCTCGATGATCTGTTCCTTTTTATTGCTTACAATTGGTAGCAGTTGAACTACCTTCTTTCGAAGACGTCGTTCCACAGTGGTAAACAATTCGATGATTTCACAGTCAAAACAAAGGTCACATATTGTTATGAGTTATGCGTTATGACTATGTGCGTACCAGAGACAATCTATCGCTTACGATTTACGGAAAGTACATTAGTTTATGTTTATATGGACGTAAGGTCATATCGTTCGCATTTAGCCATGGAAATGTAGGATACTTTTTGTGTTATTAGATAGAGAGAAATTGAACTTTTGATTGATGCGAGCGGGAGAAAAAATTAATGCCCTTAATTAATTAATTTTCCTAATATTATATCTAATAATTCTTCTAATTAATTGCGACACTATTCATTGTGCCTGTTAAGATTCAGTCACTCACCGTGCCGCTTACTATATTTCCTTTATCAAAACGGACAAATTTCTAGTGAAATTACACAAACTTTATTGGCATATTGAATATTGTGAAGACGTTGGAAAGGCGGTGAATTATGGGGTATCTTCGTAATACGAAAGTATTAAGTATTTGTCTTTTAATAATTCATTAGAAATTAGTTCGAATTTTTATAGGTATTATACACACACATAAATACCTAATACTTTCATATTACGAAGATTTACAATGGGTTTGCTATTGTCAACTATAACTTAATCGTACAGACTGGGGTAAGGTCGCTAGAAACTCTACATATGTACAATGTGTATATTTTTAATGGGATAGTTATATAATAAATATATAACTATATATAGCCGCTCCCATTATAAATAAACATAGATGATAATATTTTCGATGTCTAGAAATCGGCCGATTTGAGTCGATAGATTGCCAGCTAATTTAAAGTCTTATAGGAAAGTCTAATAAACATACCTTTGTTTGATGTTTAACTGTCAGCTGATCAGTTTGCAATCGGTTGGCGATTTTATTCAATGTACAGCTTGGTAATATTAGGTCGTCCGGAAAGTTCTTTTCGCGTTCGCCGTTCGGGGCCTTATCTCGTTCTGCATAAGTAAACAAACCACCAGATCACTCTACCCTCAATCGTGTGGTCACTAGTTATCCTCTGCTAAGGCAAGAGAACAGTTTTCGACGTTAGTAGGAAGTGTATCGAATGTTTTTTGCGTGGTGAAAGATGAAAGACCAAAAGATGCATTTTCGTCGCGTTATATTTCACTGCTTTAAAAAAGCCAGTACGCCTGAAAACACTGCAAAGAAGATTTGTGACGTTTATGGTGATCGGTCTATAACTGTTCAAACAGTCCGGAATTGGTTTAGGAGGTTTAGAGCGGTAAATTTTAATCTGAAAGATGAAGATCGCAGCGGGATTACTTCCGGAAGGGCAAACGATCAACAGTGAAAAATACTGCACCCAACTCGAAAAACTTAAGGAAGCCATTATCACAAAACGTCTTGAAATGGTGAAACTTCTAGAGTTTGATTGGGATGTTTTACCACATCCTCCATACTCTGCAGATCTTGCACCATCGTTTTTCACTTCGTTTGCTGATTTGCATTTTCTATTGCGAAGAAAATACTTTAGGGAGAGGAACAAATAATAGTCCGATGGTAAAACATTCCAATCAAACTCTAGAAGTTTTGTGATAATGGCTTCCTTAAGTTTTTCGAGCTGATTGCAATATTTTTCACTGTTGATCGTTTGTCCTTCCGGAAGTACTTGGTAGTAGAGAATATCCTTTCAGTCCCATCAAATTGAAAGCAGCACCTTCTTCGGGTGAAGTCCTGGTCTTGCTACCGTTGGAGGACACTTATCTCGACTCGACCAAGATCGCTTGCGTGCAGTGTTGTCGTAGAGAATGCAACTTTCATCCCCAGTAATTAACTTTTTTAAAAATGACTCTCTTTTGTTGCGTTGAATTAGCAAATCGCATGTCAAGATTCGATTCAGGAGATTGCTCTCCGTCAGTTGATGGGGGCCCACACCTCGTAGCGATTAACGTACCCAAGCTTTGTTAAATGCTCGTGAATCGTTGTTCGCGGAATATTTAAAGCATCTGCTATCTCACGAACACTAGACCTTGGGTTTTCATCGAGGTAGGCCTTGATAAGGTCAGTATAAGTCATAAGTCATAAAGTCAGTAAGGACGTCCGCTGCGATCTTCATCTTTCAGATTAAAATTTGGACCGTTTGAACAGTTATAGACCGATCACTATAATCGTCACAAATCTCCTTTAGAGTGTTTTTAGGCGTATTGTCTTTTTTTGAAACAGTGAAACATAACGCGACGAAAATGCATCTTTTGGTCTTCCATCTTTCCCCACGCAAAAATCACTCGATACACTTCCTATAATAGTTGAGATACGCCATTCTAAACAAGTGTATTCCGATCTGTATGTTGTATATCTTTACGTCTAAAAGATCGTTTTAAACAATGCATTGTACAGAAAATTATAAAAACAATTAGATACGAATGCAATGTCTGGTAATTAGAAACGGATCGTTCCACCTTGCGATTATATTATTCGTCTAATCTGAAAAGAATCTTAGCAAATTACATATTAATGCATTTTATAGCATCGATTTAATGCTATATATGTAAATGTATCTATGTATGTATTTATATGTACGTATATAAGTTAGAAAATATGCTGAAATATGTCGACGAAATATCCATCAAATAATATAGAATATACGTAAAGCGTGGTAAGTACGCAATGAACGAAGCTGCTGAATTTAGATTCGCGTGCACAGCAATAACGGATGAAGTTCGGTTGTTCTTCGTCAACACCAGCATCCCCATTATCCATTACCTTGTTTTGTTTCCTCGATGCATCGTCCCTTTGTTATTTCATGTTTGTCACGATATGCTGAACAAGATATATCTACATACGTATAATCGTACATGTCAAAAAGGCTAGAGAAAAGGTTCCTATAATTCTCAACGAATGGATTTTCGGAAATCCACTTCAGGAATTATTTACAGTAAATAAACGACTCCTATTTCTCCTAACCGATGAAGAGAAACAACAACAAGAACAACAACGACACAGTTCTAATTGATTTTTCTATTGTATTTATTCTCTATTAAATATAACAAGACTCCTACAATGTCCGGCGCGTTTCAGATAACCTTTTATATAATTACCGAACAATATCGATAACGAAGAATGCTAATATAATAGAAACGCCTAAAGGCGTAAAATATACATCGCGTAATATCTTTGTTACTTCTAATTGGTCGAACGGAGTACACATGTATACCATTAGAATTGTCGTGAATACGCCATAGGAGTACATAATAGCATGGAAGAGAAATAACATCGAACGATGTGATAAAGACATTCGTGTATCGTCGAAACCTTTCGCAGTGCCGTGTTGTTGCGATCTTTGTACAATTTTTTCTTACACAACATTGATGCTTTTAGTATGAATTATTCGCAACTATCGAAGATCGACGTGTTTCACTTACATTAGCTATGGTCGCAAGAATGAAACGTAAATTAAGCGAATTGCCTTGCGAGAATTAAACGACTAACGCTGTAAAATAATTCCGAAATATCAGAAACTTGTATGTTTTCAAACTAACTATCACACATGTTATCATGATTTGTGCGTATGCACATGCACACCCGCACACCTTGTATGTGTATAAGAGAGTACCGATTATTATGCATCTCGTATCACCTAAGTTTTATCGTTGAACGTTTGTATTACCACAGATATTATGCGTTTCACTTGTCTTATTAAAATATCAACGTGAATTGTACGTGAAATGTACGTGATTTTTAGCCTCTTTCACGATTTTTGTTATTCGTCATTAAACAGATTCGTTTATGATCATTTAACGCGTGCATTACATTTCACTTAACGACATTTACTTTGTTTAGATAAAAATTACAATGCGTTTTCTCGATTTACCTACATACATACGTTGAGTTCGTAGACTGACGAAAACGATGCGATTAATATTCCTATTAAAGAGCATTGCAAACTGAAATTACAAATATAGGATGTACGTTCTAAACTAAATGATCTCGAATCTCAGCGAAACGTCGAATACACGTATAAAGAAAATATTAATTGTTCCGCGCAAATGAAATTTTCGAGTTCATACAAGGTGTAAAAGATATTTCATTGTCGTTTCTTTCGTTCAGGAAACAATTGCAATGTACGTCGAAAATTTTCAATGATATTACGTTTTTATTTAGGAGAAATAATAACGTCACGGGTTCATTCATAAACTTCCTGTCCTGTATATAACGTATGTATGTACCTATACATTAATAGTAAAGCTGCAAAATCGATTAAAAGCCATCAATTTTTAAAAGAAACAACAGTTACTCGATAGATGCGTATTTCATGAAAATAAATATGGAAAAAAAAAAGAAAAGACAGGAGATTGAATGATAAACATTCGAACGTCGATAAATACATTTGCTTAAAAAATCAGTGAGTAAGAAAGCTCGACAATATACCAATATACCGTCAAATGAAAACGAAAACGAGGAAAGATGAAATAAGGAGGAGGAGGTGAAGGATAAGGAACAAGAACGCGATAAGTCGAAATGTCTCAGCTACGTTTCAACCTATTTTCATTGTTTACTGTTGCATAAGCTTTTATATAAAAATGAACAACGGATCGGAGTGGCTTTTCGGCGCGCCGAATTCAACGATCATTATTATTTAAGTGTCAGGTGGAAAAGAGAAGTGCGTTCGTTATACTTATGTAATAAATTCATTTGCAATTCTCTTACGGGCCAATATTCTCCACTAATCTCCTCTCGATGAACGTTTACGTATAATAGAAGAGAAATGCATGATGATCTGTAACTACATATTACAGTCCCATAACGAGATTCATCAATAATACCATTGTACAAGCCGATCGAATTATTTATAAATTGTATAAGAACTGTGTAATTGGAAATTTACGTTTCCGTTGTCATTTTTTATTTAGATTCAAATATTATCACGTAAAACGCATAAAACGTACAATATCTATTTGAGAAAAAGGAAAATAGTTAAAATTATTCAAGGAAACGCGAAATCAATTTTTTTACTTTATTTAATTCGGCTACGTCTTTTGGATCGGTGTCGACGTAATCGTATTACTTCGGTGTTAAACAATTTCTTGACTTTGGAAATGACACGAAAGAGATGTCAATACGCGTGATTTCTTGTCCCAATTTTATCTCAAAATACATATATATATATATATGTATATATATATATATATATTTACAAGCCTTCCTGTTTCTTGAAATGACAGCCAAATTGGAACGTAGATGAAAATCGGGGCGATCATGAGCAGGGTTAAATCAATAAGTAGAAGTTGCATGCACTCAGCGAAGAAATGTTCATTTCTAGAAGAAAATTATATGTGAAAGAAACTGAAGGAAAACTTTATAGATTCTTTTTACTGGGAACGTAAATTTCAAAAGTAAAGTCGCTTCAGCGATTGCATCGAATTAACGCTGTAATATTATTTGTAATTGAACGAATGTGTTTGGAAGAGAATAGTACAATAGTTAATCGAATGGTAATTTTTTAAGTTTGTGAATAGCTGTATAAAGAATTTACTTATATCTACGATGCACTTTACATAAGATATGCGGACAATCTCTGCATGACGAAACAAATGTACGAGTGTTATCTTTTCTTTCGTTTGCGTAAAATACACATGTTTATGTTTATCAGAACGCGATCCTATTTGTTTCGATAAGTAAGTAGGAACGAAGAAATTGAAACTGAATTTTCAAAGAAACAATAAAAGCTTAACTAATATGGTATATATGTACATAATAACATCTTGTCAATTTTGTTTAAAAATTTCTGATACGAATGATAACATAGAAATTTACGAAAGTTGTGATGACAGTGTATTTTTTTAACGTTGCTGACCATCAAATATACAATTAGTATACGAACGATCTTCTGTCTAACTTTATACTTAAACATTTTTTTCTAATAAACGAAAAATTTCATTCTCTTAATTTAACATTTGACAATAAAGCTTTTAACGATATGTCTTATTATCGAACACAAAGCAGTCGTTCCTACTTTTATCTCTTAATATAAAAACGCATGCACGCGTGCTCAAACCAGAAAGATAAGATTTGAAGCACAAAATCGAGAAATTACGAACTTCTCATTTGCTACATTTTTCTTTTTTATTTTGACCTCCATAATGATAACTATTTAAGAAGTAAAAATAAGGGAGTAAGACGCGATGGATATCTGTCTGTACGAAATGAAGAACCTTCGTATCCTAACTAAATGACAATTCAACTGGTCGGAACATTGTGAACACTTCCTAAGAAAACTTCCAAATATTCGACTATTATTATAGTTTATTGTATGTATTAGCGCGAAGAACTGAAGAGGAATTCGGCCTGCTGATCGCTCCGTCCGTATCGCACTTTGTAATTATGTACTGTAAATATTCAACGACGAATATGTTAGCAAATACACGCGCATTGTGTGATTGTAAATATCAGACGTGAAGAAGATGTTTGTTAAATATAGAATACGTTACGTTTTTCAAAGTGTCTATCGTTTTTACCCCTTTCAAACTTTTCATACTGTGTACCTTTGATAACGTACTTTCCGCATCATCCAACCCTTTCTTCTTCATTTCCTTTGTGAAGTCTCGAGGCTGATAAAAGTGGCAGAGCATCGTTCAAGGTAAGTTCCAATTTTATTATTACGCGAATCAAATTTTGTGCATTCTGAATTGGATTAGAGAAGCTTTCTGGAATACAGGGTTATGCATATAAAAGATAAATTGCAAGATACAACAAATATAATATACACTTGTGGAGCAAATCACGTTAACAATCTCAAAAAATGCAGCTTTCCATTATCGATTGAAAGATTCAAATATGGAGTAACAATTAATAATTATTAATGTGAATATACGTAATACACATGTATGCAATAGTGTGTAAAGACATATGTTTAATAATAATGAAATAGACAAGATGCTTGTTAAACAGACAACAATAAGATCCAATTGCTTTTGCTTACTTTTGGAAAATATGTTGACACAAGACAAATCAAGCAATAAAGATTTGGAAAGATAAAACAGCATAGAGTCAATACGAGGTTAATTATATCAAATATTTTTTGCCACAATTTATACTAACATGTTAAGTATATCTTAATTTAATTCTAAGTCTATAGCGTGCTTAGGGTCCAAGCAAGGATTTATTGTTTGTACAGCGTTCAATTATGTTTAATTATATTATATATTAAATAATTCAAATTATTCCACAAATGCTCGATTACTTCAAATCGGTATTCTATGCTAGCCTTCATAGTAATTCAATAGATACTACATTCATTAAAAAGTTTCAGATCTATTTTTAGTCATCGACGTTCACTATTCATCTTTCTTCAACGGATTATAATAAATAAACTTCACTATAGAATATATGTTTTTTATAATTATTCTAATCGTGGAATGAGTCTCTTCGTTTAATTTCGTTTACAAAAATCAAACATATTCATCTCTTATTCTTGAGTATACTTCTATTAAGGTATCCCGCGAAATATCAAATTTCATAAAAAAAAAATCAATTTATGTTTTTCCTCTAGGTACTCATGAATTATTAATAATGTTATATAAATTGACGACGGTCGGAAGTAATCGAAAAAGATCCCTTCCATCGATAAGAATTATCGGAAATCAGAAAGCAAAATTCACTCGTCGACGATAATTATCGGTAACTGTAAAGATTACGTCACTAGTAACAGTTATTCGTAATTAATATAAAAAAATTAATATTTTTGAATCACCTAACTTCTTGAAAAATTCCTTTAAGATTTGCCGATCACTGCTTTGCACTTAAATAAAAAAGTTAGCTTTTCGTCGATGATCCTTCTCACAAAGATCTTAGAAACGACTATCGTTTTTGCTTTGTGTGGAATACGGCGAAATTTCTAAAAAGTTTCGAGAGTGAAGTTGTCGGAAAGTTTTTTTTTTAATATTTGTTAAAATTACAATCAATTCTCGCGAAGTTGTCGGAAAGTGGCAGGAATTTTTGTCAGAAATTCGACTGAATATGAGGATAAACTTCGTCTTCGCTGAGACAACATCGAGCTAACTTTCGTCACCTCTTGTTGTTGCATGTTCCAAAATATTTCCAACAAACAGCAAACTTGTAGAAATATTTTGCCCACGCTGGCGACTTCTCCAAGAAACACGGAGCAACAACAAAAAGTTGCTCGATGTTGCTTCAGTGGAGAGGAGGCTTCAGGGACCGGCAATTGTTGAAAACTGTCGATAGAAATTTGGGATTTTGTAAGAGAAGAATATGGTGAGTAACGAGTTGGTATTCGAAAATTCGGTGAAAAGCGATTTTTTGAATGCGACGATTTTTCGAAACAGTTTTCAGAGCAAATTTCTCCGGAATCGATGGGAACTTCTTTTCGAGATTTACGATTTTCTATTAGAATTAGGATAATAAATACGACGAGAAGGGCAATGGTTCGAAGAAATCTTCGGGCAGGTAGTTGCTTGAATACGAGAATCTTTAGAAATACTTTTAAGAGCGAGTTGCTCGCGAAGGGGCAGAAATTTCTGGCCGAAATTTCAGATTTTGCGTTAGAAGGACATGAGAATGATAGAGAATATACGGAGTTATTATTAGAGATACATATCATCCAATTCATGTTCATGTGGATGATAATGTATAAAGTTTAGTTGAAGAATACCTAAATCGATATTCGGAGATAATTGGTAAAGTATTTTTCGAAAGGAAGCGGGAGTTTTTATTAGAGACGGAATGTAAGGAGATCCGAACAGTGAACGCTAAACGAGACTACCTGAGAAGGGACAAATCCCAGTTGCCGCGTGTGATTAAGTCCTTCTCATAGAGCCAGAGAATCTGAATCAAGGAAAAAAAAAGATGGAGCAAGGGAGGAAGATGCGGGGTTGGGTTCCACGAGAGAAGGAAGCATTGTGCAGATTCTTCGAGACAAAAGCGCGGGGCACGGTGCGCGCAGGGATCTTCCGGCGTGGGCTTGGCCCGGGGTGTAGAGGGTAAAAGGGAAAGATGGGCATTCATCGTAAAGCAACCCGCTTCAGGACGGACAAGTAAGCGAATTCACCTGAATGTAGGAAACTACCTGAATACCGCGCGCCAGTCCCGTGTTTGTTTCCTCCGTACTCTGACCTTTTCTTCTTTTTTAAAACTACCTACGCATCGATACGAATTTCAACTCTACTTGGCAGTAGTAGTATTTTCTGTTTCCCGAAGCATTCATGGAGGGTTTGAATTTATCTCAATTAAGTTGAAGTTTGCTTGCACGTATTGTACTACTTCGAAACTTTACTTGCAAGTATGTACTTTTTTCGAATTATTTATAGAAGCTTCGGATCTTATAGGCAACGAATATGCGATCCTGCTTGCGACATACTCGAGCTCGTCGCTAATTCTAACGTAACCAAATTCGTCCAACGCTTTCGTCATTTCCTTTTCTCGTTTTCGATGATAAGAATATGTGATCGAAGCTGTCTCAGTCATATAAATCAAATCTTCGTAACAGATACTCTTCGCCACTTTTCGTTAAGGACATAACCTAACGTACAAACACTCACTACACTAAAGAAATAAATCAATCAAATTCGAAGATGGTATCCCACTGGGGGTAGCCATCCACATGTTATATTACTATATCACTAAGCTATAATATTTTACCAAATGTTCTACTGGACAAATTGTAAAATGTAAATAAATAAATAAAAAAAAAAAACTTTTCGTTAGACTGTATCTGCTGTTTGTTAGAACGTTCGATCGAGGTTTCGCATGTCTTACCACTAATGCAGCTCTTCGTTTTAGTTTCGATCATTTAACGTTGTTACGCTTATCAGCAGTAAAAATTTGTCTCGAAAATTTCTACCTTTGAAGGGGTAAACGAAGATGTACTAAAATCACAATTTGAAAGGATTTGGAAGTTTCTTGCTATACGATGAAAATTGCATGCTGTGGTATTGCAAATATGTACATACGTACTACGTTGAAAAGAGAATTGGGGGAGCTTCTTGTATTTAACGAAGTTGAAGGAACGAAGAGGGAACAAACTCGCACGATGTAATAGAAACCGTTTCCATGTGGAACAAGGTAGGTACGTGAATGTGGAGAATGTAATAACAGTGATGTAACACGATGGTTTCAATGCAATCGAAATACTGCAATTTTAATCGCATACTATGCACATCTATCGCATATTGTTACCAACATTTTAAATCCTCGTGCTGGAAAAAAAGAAAATTACAATGAATGTGACGGCGAAGAAATATCTTCTCACTTCGAAAACATATAAAATCGATAAATAATTTAAGTCGTACATCGTATGTAATCCCTTGCAACTATTCTCGTATTACCCTTTTTGAAATGTAGAACAACAAATATGAAAAAATGCGAACGTTGTACTATTCGAAAATCTGTTTGCTTTAACAGTCATGATTCTTTATTACACAATTTATATACCACACGTTCTATATCTATTATACGAATAATTTGTAATACATAATTCCTGCATGATATATACTCATAAATCCACATTTTATTTGCTGGCTGACTTTTCGAACGAGTCTATGAATTCAGAGACACCCTTCTTACGTTAATAAATATTTGTTTTATTGTAAGGTAGAAATACATGTACACGTGCACGTGCACAGACAAGCGTGTAATTATTAAGTCTTGCAAAGCTATTATGTGAAAAAGGTCGAGTTGGAGAGGAACAAAGTTGAATTGGCGAAATAAATGCAGAATTGTCCGGATGAACGTTAGATGACTGTTACGCAGCAACGACAACATACAGGTGGGTCATATAAGAGTATTTTAAAGAATACTACCGGCGAGACTCGTCTTCTTTCTACTTTAGTCCGGTTGAGCTAGCACCCCGATCCTGCCGGCACAACTTTTTCCCGGGCCTACAGACTTCTACTTCGCGTTGGTAGGTTAGATACCTCTTTTTGCTTCATTGTACGTTCGTCAGTACGTTTTTGTGCACATCTTTCCCACTCCCTAGTTCTTCCCTCAAGCCGCCCTCTCTTCAGCTCTCACCCTGTACCCGAGCGCTCGCTTTTTCCTATTTTTTAACATTTTCTTTTCTTCAATGCCTTAAAATGCAAAAATAAACGAGACTTCATGAACTGGCATGGAATTGTCCATTTGCAATCGTTCTAGTATTTTTTTAGAATTTTAATCGTCCCTTGTAAAAATCAAATTTTTCTCTGGAAATATCCAGTTCGATGAAAATCATCGAATCAGAGAAAAAGATTCTTTTTCCGCAGTTTCTGCGAATTTAGAAAACTATTTACTCTGGGAATCCGTGGACAATAGCAAAACCGTTGGTAGCTCAGAGCCATCGTCTCTGCTATCTTCCTCTTCGTCCCTCTGATTCTCTCTCTCGCACTTTCTCTTTTTCTCTCCTACCCTTCCGTCCTCGCTCTCTCGTTCTCACAGTCTCGTAGCTCCCTTTCTCTCTCATCGTTCGCGGCTTTCGCTCGTGCCGCTACTCTCTTTGTCTTTCAAAGGATAAAACGTGAAATTATTGACCGATGCGTTAATGAAAAACTCGCGACTTCTACTTTCACCGAAGGCCAACGATTCCGCGACATCTCGAATTTTATTCCGTCGGATTTGCCATTCGCAAAAATCATACTATACCCGATAAACAGCGATGTTTAAATTTATTAAAAATCTAGCAATATCCAACCGTTGGTCGATACCTTTTCGAGCGTTTATCGTCTCTCTCTCTCCCTCTCGAACCAGGCCTCCTCTGCCGTCTCTTATGTTCCTCACGCCACCCATCGACGCTACTACTTCCTCTCTTTTTCTTCCTCGTGCTCTTTCTTTCTCTGTCTCTTATGCGCGCACCCCTAACTCACACCCCACCCACGACTCCTCTTTACTCCCCACTCGTTCCCTGCAGCGGCAACTCCATCTCCTTCTCTTCCTCCTCATC
The DNA here is from genome assembly GCF_051014615.1 of Bombus vancouverensis nearcticus. Classification (NCBI taxonomy): domain Eukaryota; kingdom Metazoa; phylum Arthropoda; class Insecta; order Hymenoptera; family Apidae; genus Bombus; species Bombus vancouverensis. The sequence goes on along the minus strand of NC_134913.1, from coordinate 6,806,349 downwards.
CTCCTGTTCCTCCCGTGACTCACCCCACGCACACCGTCCTCCACCTCTTTCTCCCTTAGACTCTCTCACTCGCGCGCGCGCACGTTTGCTCGCACACTCACTCGCTTCCATTCTCTCACTCCTACTCGCTTTATTCGTCGTGAAACTTTTTATGTTGTATATATTAAAGGGAATGTATCAACCGCCTTTCCGTTAAAGCAGATATTGTCAAATTAAGGAAATCAACGGTGTTCGTCGTTGCACTTGCGACTTCCGTTGTTTGAGCAAGTGTAACGAGCGTCTACGTAAACTTCTCCGGCCCTCTCACGTATTTTTGAGCCCTTAAGGGCCAGCAGGTGAAAGTGGCCCGTCGAGCCTCTCAGACTTCTTTCCTTACCTTTCCTCTTTCGTTCTCTCCCTCTCTATCTCGCTCTCTCTCTGCCTCTTTCTCTCTCTTTACTTCCCATCTCCCTTTCCTGTTCTCTTATTTTGTTTCTTTTTTGTTATACAGAACGTACGATCGGAAATATGAAGAAAGTAAGAAAGCTAACTCGTACCATTCGTTCTACCTGATTCGTTCGCTCGTGTATTAGATTGCACTCTAACCTGCTTCGACAATGTTCTTAATTAAAAACGTAAAAACTAATGAGAAGTTAATAAATTTTTAGAACATTCTAAGATTCAATATCTTTAGAGAAACGGAAAACAGGGAGATATATACGTATGTATATGTATATATGCATATATTCTGCCTTATAACCCAAATTATTTACTTATGTATCTCTGTCTAATTTAAACAAAAATTATTTTTACTCGAATTTGAACCTCTATTTGAGTTATTTCTACTTTGAAATGTTCCTATTAGAATGTAAATTATACTTGTAATGTAGTCACAGATAGTTACGTGAAATAATTATACTACATTTTCTAAAACAAACGAAAGACAAGAGTTGAAAGATTCGAATCATACTGACTATTATACATATGACATATAAAAACATATTATGCGTCTATTAATAAAAGTACTTCTAATACTAATGTTATTGGTTCTTACTCTATAAAAAGGCGAACCAATAAGCCGATTGCAAAATGAAATGTCAATAATTTTGAAAAAAAGGGGAGAATATGATTGTGAAAAAGTTTGGAAAGATAAGCGTATTAAAAAGTAAAATTTCAACTTTGATCATATTTCCCACAGTATTCCTATTAATTTGTTTAATCTGTAAAACGATAGTATTGAAAAATGTATATCTGAATTTCCGAATACTTGTCTCATTCTATAGATATATCATAACTATTAGAGAGGAAAATAATTGTTTTTGAGAGGAAAAGATATTGTTTTACAGCACTTTTTTAATTCCCCACTACATACGTATAAAAGATTATATGTATACATTTTTGATCAAATTAAACTGTAGACGTTTTATCATTATATGCTCAACCGAGTGCAATGTAATATACATATACAAAGAATATATGTATATAATAACTAATTCGTGCACTAATTAAAGAATTAATTGAAGAACGCATTTAAGATTAGAGCAATATAGTTGGAAATAATTCATTCGTATCATTATTCATTCATAACCAGTCGTTTAATAACTACGAAATTGAACGAAATCTTTTCGAGATTTATAAAGGTTGTTTTTAAGTTATTATTGTGTCATGTGCAGTTATTTCTATTACGTATAATGTTACTAAGATAATAACATAAGATAAGAATCGAACAAGTATGAATAACCATTTTGATAGAACTTCTAGGAATTCGTGCATTTCATGGCTTCGTATGATTTTCAATGAAACGTGATGTGTTCTTCCGTTTTTACTAAAATGAATGAGAAAGCGAGAAAATTATACTACTATTTATATTTCAGCAGATTTTATTTTTCTTTTAACGTTTACTCGGTCCTCGTGTTTCTTCTTTATTTGTTTTATTATTAATTTTCAATTTATGAAAGATATCGTACATCAATTATTCAACGGCATGTGCAGAGCTTTAATAGTTCACGTAACAATCGCATTGAATTAAATAGAATTCCATTTGCTGACGTTTCGCAACTCCCTTCGAATCATGATATATTTTCGATTGTATACGTTCGAATAGCGACAAATAATTATTAATTGTTTCTTTTAAGGTTTCATCTATTTGCATTTATAATAGGTACGTATAAATAAATAAAATATGAGCATTTAGTGAAAATACCTATTTAAAATTTAAGTGTCCGTCTCTACAACAGATAAGCTTAAATATTTCTATTCGAAGAATGGAGTGTATACTATTTTCTATGAGAAAAAAACGATCGCTAGCTGTTTCATTAGAAATTTTATTCCTAGCTAAAATAACTGATCGATTTTGCACGTAATGTAACCCTATATATTATCTTCCAACGGTGCACGAGGGTGCCTTGAGATTTTCAATTGAATGCGTCACAGGACGTCCTTCTGGTCTTGGCGTATATACGTTCTCCCTTGCCTATACCCGACAGCCTGCAAAGTTACTGACTCATTAGTTTCCGTGAAATATTTTCTAGAATTATATCGTGAAAATTATCTCGAACGTTCTCAACGCCACTCGTAAGTTCGAAGAAGGATGCGTCAATTTAGAGAAAAGTTTTTATTTTTTCAACGATCGTTAACGTACGATCGGATATTGTCCTGCGTACATCTTGACAAGAATTTTCCTACGATTCGAACAAACATCGTGAACGGAAAATATTTTGTCGGAAGAGTTGCGTTCCACGCAACTAGTAGCGCCATCTAACGTGACTTATTCGAAATTTTGAATAGCTAGAAAATTGGAGAAAACTGGTCGATGACAGTGACGTTGATTGGTTTTGGATTTGCGCGATCTACGTGAATGTCGACTGCTTTGATGTCACGAACTGTGCCATTATTTTGCCGGCGCATCGTACGTATGGTATATTAGGATTAAAGTGGATCTCGCGTTGTGCTTCGTTCGTTGGTATAAAGGGAATGCCACGATATTAAAGCCTGCAAAGCTACAGTGTCCCGTGCGCCGCGCCGATATCTTCGATACTGCGCGCTTCCTCTTTTCTACTCTCTATACTCTATCGGATGGTCACTCCTATTTCTACTCCTACTCTCAGCCTCGTTTCTAATTTTTACTTTAATTTTAGATATCATATCTGTTTGTTTCATTTGCCATGCTTATTTAGTCAATACAAATAGTGAATCAAATTTTCGAGTCAAATTTTTCAATCTATTTCTTTTCATTTTTTCGTAGAATGGTTCGACACGCGTGTTGCTCTTAACTCTTTCTCGTATTGCTTTCTTCATCAAGATCAATTATATTTGTTGTGGCGATTAAAGAAACATTCACATTTAATCGACTTCTTTTAACCACTTCAGCGATGTATCGAAATAACATTTTATTTATAACATCGAAATGTTAGAAATGAAATAATTATTCAGGAATGCTTTTACTAAAATGTATTTTTATCCTGTCAAGAATAAAGGTATAATTAGAATGAACAAAAATATTATATATTTCTACCCAAGAAAGAACACGTTGCTTTTTATTCTATATACGATTGTGAACGATCAGATTTTTATATGATCGTCGTAGTTCTCTCGTACATCGCCTTTAGCGACAATTTTATCCTCATAGTTTTTTATCTATATTCATAAACTCGAGAATAGTTTCATCGTTTCTCATTTTCACGGTTTTGACAAAAACAGTCTACAATCTCCGAATATTTGGCACATTGTGTATTGAGATTACTTTTATAAAAGGAGAAAGATAACTTTAGAAATGCTTATAGCTATAGCGTTATTAGGATTAAGAATATACAATAAAGGTACATGTAGAAGGAACGAAAAAAAACCAGTTAATTTCAAAACCTTCCTAGATTAAGAATAATTTGAAACCTAAATAAAATTCGTTATCTTAGCTAGAAAATTTTTTCACACATTAGCTCTCATAATTGAATTGAAAACTGGCAGAAAAGGGAATCGATCGTGGAATATAGACGGAACAAGGTTTACGAATAAGTTGTTTAGGAGAAAGAAATACGTAACTCGATCATAATACGAAAGAAAGGAAGATAGAAATTGTGCGCGCGGCGGTAGTCGACGCTCGCGTTTAAATAAACGAAATAATCAACAGCGATGGCAGCACGGAAGAATTTTAATTTAACCGTATTTTAAGAGCATTAAAAATTGTTAGGAAGGAAAAAAAGAGACAGAGGGGAGGAGAGTGGGGAGAAAAAAAGGTGGGAGGGAGAGAGAAGCGATAAAAAGAGTGGAGAGCAACATGGATTGGCTTACATGCCACCTGTAGCATGGTGCCAGAGTAGCAGGGGAATGCGGTCGACTCGATCGCTGCGATATCGCTTAAAGGTCGGGAAGGGATTCATCAATAAAGTTTACTATTTTTCCGATATCGCTTTTCCAATTCTATAAATCGCCGTATAGAGGAGGTTTGCGTATACATAGGCGGTTCGGAGCGCGCACGGCCAGAAGAGAGGCCAGTTATGAATGGGCTACGTCGGTTGACGTTAATCTACCACTTCATCTCTCTCATCCAACTCCGTGCTGCTGCACCGCGCTCCGCGGCAATCTCACCACTCTCCCGCCACCCCATTTCAAGCCTCCATCCTCCTGCCATGTCATCCCCGTTCCACATCTGTGTCTGTATGATGTAGCTGTATGAGTACGTTTGTGTGTGTGCGTACATGCGCGCCGTTTCTCGTGTTCACCCCTGACCAATTGTTTCGTTGGCAAAAGAGAAGAGAAAAAGCGCTACGGGTACGGAACGCGGCGCGCGAATGCGAACCTTTGACGAAAAAATACTTCCACCATCGTGTTGTTGTATACGACTGCCTGGCTACTAAATTAAATCGCTCGTTTTCGACGCATCCGTCCGTTTACGCGCGAACAAAAAGAAAAACAAGCAACGAAAGAGAAAGTTTTAAACGAACGATAAAACCACGTGTTTACATCAACACCTATACCAACTCGATTAAGCCGTTGAATGGAGAACCTAGCTTTACCGCGTCTAATCATTCTACCCCAACGAATTCATCTATTTTCTATCGTCGTTCTAAACTGTCATAAATGGAACAAGACGTTAACTAGCGATAAATTTGCTTATCAAAAATCGAACCTTTCTTTTCTCCCTTCCAATTTTATGGCATTATTGTACTTAGAATATGATACATTCGCGTAAAACGATATACTAAACTCTATAATTATCTATGTTTTAATCTATACAGCGTCACAACGCACGGGCACAAAGGACTTTATCTGTCCGTGGATAAAAGTTAGCTGTTACATTTTTCGAAGTTAGTATCATCGAAATCAAAGATATCAGTAGAAGAACATAATAGGAAAAAGAAAAAAAATTATATTTCTGTACAGTAGATAAAAAAATTATTTTCAGGTCAAGAGCATCACAGCGTTATTCTACATTTTGCAACTTTGTATCGGTAGAGATCTATAAAGCAAAGTTGCCCCAAAATTCAAAGACAAATTTCTTTTTATCATATCGGATTCTATTCATTATGAGGACAAATAATGTTACAGTTCCATTAGCTTTTGGACTCACTTTATTTACAATGTGCTTTCATATCGCAATTAGATGCAGGGTAAATAGCATCTGTCGTCGCACGTAGATACCTCAGTTACACCATTAGCTATTCTACCTCTTTGTTTCTTTCTTCCCTATGTACTTCAGTTTTCGAGTTAAAGATGTTTAACCCTGTTACGATCCTCTATTCAACTATTACATATAACCATATATAACTATACGCTTAACGATAAAAAAGGACCTGTATATGCGAGAATCGTATTTCCAATTTTACGATTTAATTAAAGGATGAACAGAAAGACCTGAATTTAAACAATGATCGTTAATCCCAATTCAATTGCTCTAATCGGTTATTGTCGATTAGTTAACGGCCAATTGTAGAGTGTAAAACAAACATCTTTGGCAGTATATATTTTTCGTTGACTTGATACAAGTTCAAACACGATTTACCAAGACAATGCAAGATCACATGTGTCAATCGTCACACCACAAAAATTACTGAAACTTGGATGGGATATTCTACCTCGTCTACCATATTCTGCCCATCTTCCACGCTCAGATTATCATTTATTCCGCTCGTTAGAAAACTACCTCGATAATAAGAACCTGTCTTCTATGGGGGACTGCGAAAACGAATTGAGGTGTTTCTTTTCCTCAAAGGACTAAGCATTTCTACGCCGACGTAATAACGAAATTGCCACGATGATGGCGAAAATTCATTAGAAGGAATAGTTCACACGTTGATTAAAAACAATACACGTAATGGAGAAAACACATGCTTCAGTTTGGCCGTAAAAATGGAACGAACTTTCCGTTCAATCCAATATGTTATTATACTTTTTAGAATGCTTTTTATTCCAAAAAATCACATACAGATACGTATATCTATGTACACTGATATAGAAAGTCTCGCATTACGTTAGATATACGATGACAAAAGGGATTTTTGCGTTATAGCAAAATTTGAATCTCAATTAAGAATTCATATTTTAGACAAAGATAGAACTATTTTAATGTTATTTTATATTATTTATCTTTCCATTCGAATTTACTGCCAGTCATGACTTCGAAATACTTCACTGTAATAGTTGATTTCCATCATTAACTTACGTCTTAATTACGTACAAATGTAAACAAAACAGATCCGTAGACCTTATATCATGTCTTCTTGATATAATTATTCCTACTTCCAACGTACAATTTGAACAGAGAAAATAGAATTTGATATAATGTCAAGAGAACATAAACATACATAATAATTCATTCATAATAAAACATTCATAATAGTTTCGATAGATATATTTTATAGTATATATGAAGTTAACTTCCCATTCCATCCTATCGATCGGTTTACCCATGTTCAATAATTTTCAGTTGCTAAGGAATGTTCTTACTGTAATAGGTCTTTATTTACCTTCTTGTTTAGTTTTACCCCTTTGACATACATTTATGAATCATCTTGTATATAATATTTGTTACGTCGCGTGAGATGGTCCGTGCGACGTCCTTCATTGTCTGACCGTCAAGGTCTAAGCACAGACCCTCAATTAGATCCTCCATTAGACAAAAAGACCCTTATACAGACCCTCGATAAACCTAAGGCCCCGACGTAAACTGAATCTTATTAGTTTGCAGGAACCTTTAATCCTGCAAATATTGTCGGTTTATAACTGGTACTTAAAACTGGTATTTAGGTTTATTGCACGTTGTTACAAATTACGGAGAAAGCAGGTAGTTACCTAGTGAGAAAAACGAATAGTTGTCTAACGGAAAAGCCATGAACAAGGTCACCCCCGAGCCACGTCGGTAGGAGGCTTCCTCTTCCAATCTTCATTTATTAACGTTAGCTATAACCAATGGGCATCGCGGATCGTTACCCTCACTTTTCCAACGAAAAGTGTGAACAACGAATCCACGTCCTTAGTTCAAAAGACACACCCACACCGAGCTTTCCTCCGTAATCACACAAGAACGAACTTCACTTGTTCTCATAACGACAGTGCAGTCACTTCATCCCTCTAGACTTGTGCTCTAAACTACAGAGCAGTCACTTCATATCTATACTTAGTCTATTCAATTGCTACTTCTGCTACATCAAGAAAGTCATCTTCGTCTTATATTCAACTGTAAGGGCCTTGCTCTAATACGAAAGAACATTGTGCTCATTTATCGGAGTTTCATACGTCAAAGTATCGTCTACGATATTTATATTATACGTAACGGTGTAACTATTTAGTGTATTAAGTGTTGGAAACATAAATTTTATAACCCTGTTAATCGCAGTGTTATACCACATCAATCACCCCTATTATTCCACAAGAAATAAGGGGATCGATCTGTTCGTGGCGTCGATTCTTATAATCGTAACGGGAATTTATGACTCCCGTCGACGCGCTTCTTCGCGATCGCGTCTCCCCGCGATAGATCGAAAATACAATATTACTTAAAAAAATTTCTCGGGAAATAAATTGGAAATGCAGTTTGATACAAAATACATGTTTTTATTTACATATAAAAAATAAACATTTATTGGCAACTGCTTATCTACAATATATGTTACATATTACAGTGAAAATACTTTCTCACAACTTCTTCCAACGCTTATACTTATGCATATTACATATCGTTTAAAAGTAATGTATTTAGTAAGTTAACTGTTTGTTTTTCTATGTACTGATACAAATATGATATTTGTAGAATGATATTAATACTATGGTTGGCAACTAAGTGATTGCGGAATTTGTCAATAGGCGGTCTTAGCTCATTCTTTTGTTTTGTCAACGAGTTCAAAGCATCTAACCTATATCGTTTTTTTGTTGTTTGGACTCCCACCTTTAATTTAGTAAAAAAATTGTGTCGATTAGTTATTTAGTTCCGTTTTTATCCCAATCTAAATATGGAAGAACAAGACGCGCGTTTCAGACGTATTTCATTGTATTATTTCCGAAAAGACAAGAACAAGAAGTTATGTGTCGTACATGGGAATGAAGCCTTGAAAGAAAGGCAGTGTCAAAATTGGTTTGCCAAATTTTGTTCTGCTGATTTTTCACTGAAAAATATTCTGGCCGTTCAGTTGAAGATGATGAGACCCATATGAAGGCCATTATCGATTCAGATCGTCATAGCACAACGCGTGAGATTGCAGAGAAGCTCAATGCATCGCATACATGCATTCAAAAAAAATTAAAACAGCTTGGCTATGTGAGGAAACTCGATTTATGGATCCCCTTATTTTAAATAATAAGGATTTAAATCCTTCTTATTTAAAATATGGAATCGCTTAGTTGCCAACTATAGTTCCAATAATTAAATAAGAAAGATTTAAAATATGCAATCACCTAGTTGCCAACCATAGTTCCAATAATTTTTGGCGAGTGACCAAAGATGTGCGGGGCTTTGCATTATCATGCTGGAAGAGAACACCCTTACCATTTGCCAAGTCTGGCCGCTGTTAATGAACTGCATCACTCAGTTTAGCGAGTTATTGAACGTACACGTTTGAATGAATTGTTTGGTTTCTTGGTAAAAGTTCAAAGTATAGAATTCCTTTATAATCCTATCAAACTGATAGCATAATCTTTTTTTGACGAATCTCAGCTTTTGGTGTCGTCTGGGCTGGTTCATCTTGCATTACCTACGATCTTTTCCGAGTAACGTTGTTTTAAACTATTCACTTTTCGTCGCCAGTAATCAGTCGTTTCAGAAATGGATCAATTTCGTTGCGTTTCAGAAGCGAATCGCAGATGCTAATGCGTTGCGTCAAATGAATTTCCTTAAGCTAATGGGGGATCCATAAATCGAGTTTCCTGACATAGCCAAGCTGTTTTAATTTTTTTGAATGCATGTATGCGATGCATTGAGCTTCTCTGCAATCTCACGCGTTGTGCTATGACGATCTGAATCGATAATGGTCTTCATATGGGTCTCATCATCTTCAACTGAACGGCCAGATCGTTGAACATTTTTCAGTGAAAAATCAGCAGAACGAAATTTGGCAAACCAATTTTGACACTGCCTTTCTTTCAAGGCTTCATTCCCATGTACGGCACATAACTTCTTGTGCGCCTGCAATGCGTTCTTGTCTTTTCGGAAATAGTACAATGAAATACGTCTGAAATGCGCGTCTTGTTCTTCCATATTTAGATTGGGATAAAAACGGAACTAAATAACTAATCGACACAATTTTTTTACTAAATTAAAGGTGGGAGTCCAAACAACAAAAAAACGATATATGTTAGATGCTTTGAACTCGTTGACAAAACAAAAGAATGAGCTAAGACCACCTATTGACAAATTCCGCAATCACTTAGTTGCCTACCAATAGTACATAGAGGTATTAAAAATACTTAAACACGTTTTGAATGATGCGGAAACTTTGTGCCAATGTCATTACATATGATGGTATTAGACATATTACAATTTGTACTCTTCTTGTATATTGTATATTATAAAGAATTATTACTTAATACAAAGTTTATCTGAACATCTGTTGTTTTGTAAAACCTCGAAGAATTCATAAAACAAATCTCCTTTTTTATTTTTAAGCATGCTTTTTTCCTTTGACCCAAGTGAAAAATAATGAACATCTAAAAATTGCATATTTTTATATATATATAAGTTTTATAATACATTTGTTCACTTCGAAAAAGCTTGCTTTTACAATAACTATGTATTTTATTCTAAAGTTTGAAAAACGTACTCAACATCAACATCAAAAACGTACGTACTCAACATCTGAACGCATATTATAACAATATTAAATGTATAAATTTTATAGCTGAATCACAATTGGAATGTTGGAATAATACATAAAAATCATATTATCGTAAATTATTATTTAAGGAAATTGGTCTTTTTTTATATTTGTATCAATTCGTATTAATTCTTTTTCTATTTGTACTAACTGCAATAGTTGTGTTAACTGTGTTTGTACGAGTACAGTATTAAGTTAATATAATACAACTATTATTATAATAAGTTACTAATATTCAACTTTAGATGCATATAGACCTATAAATACACATAACTACGGAAAAAGTAAATAATTGAAATAAATATGGTATACTCAAAAACTTGCGTTATGTAAAACTTGTGATTTTGTGTATAATAATACATTTTCTTTTCTAAATACAGGTTGCATGATGTATAAATTAATAAATATAGAATTACCATGAAAATTTTTGCAGATTCCTCCTCGCAAAATTAAAATTAGAAAATAGGAGCATCATTTCAGTATTAAACAAAGTATTTAATCAAAATACTTTGTTAGTGCTAGTATAAAACGACAAATAAAATGTGGTTAAGATTAAGCAAAATTGTTAAAAAAATTCAACGATAATCTTCTAATAATTTAAAATTTACTAAACGTATATTTTTAATTGCTGAATTAAGAAATTAATTTTACGATAAATATACCTTGAATGCAATACAGTAATGTAGATAGTATTATGACAATGTTTTGTACTTTGCAAATATGTTTTTTTTTCTCACAAATGTTAAAAATGTGCGAAGATGATACATAAATTATTTCATATAATATCTTCTTTTCTTGTGCTTCATTATAATTTTGGTGTGTATCTCATTTTATACAAATTTCATTCCATTCTTGGGGAAATAAACGATACATATTGCATGTAATAACATTTTCCAGCTATTGTGGCGAGTATTCCCAGAGGCCAATCGAAACGCAACTTGGTTGATACCATGTTGATAACATGGATGGGATAGTAGAAATTTGACATATAAAATCTTAGCTTCGAAAAATCACGCGTTCGGAAGGTACAGATCTTTGTGTAATTGGTGTAGAAATGAAATTTTTCCAATTTTTGTGTAGAATAAAAGTTTTATTGTCGGAAAGAATTCATTTCTACATATTATATGTATGATAGATCTTTACTGTTATTACAAGCAATGTTCGTCAATTAGTACCTATAAGAATGCAAGTATGGATGATATACATGCATGTATTTTTATGTGACAGAGGGATGAATATGTGTACGTATATATTAGGCTCAAAAACGCTCAATAAGCGAAAAAACTGATTAGCTCCTTTTAAAGAGGGTTATCGGCATTGATCTGGATTATATATATAAATCACTGTCGCCAGCACAGCCTAATAACGACGAACATCTATTATACATATGTAAATATATGTATATGATTCTGTATCTTCAGAACGCATGATTTCCCGAAGATTTTATTGTTTGAGTCTTTTCACAAACTTTATAATATCTACCAAATTTCACGTCTATCAAACACCGAGAACCATTCAGAAAAATATTCTACTTTTCATATAATTCGTCATGATCTCTTGGTATTTTAATATTTTCTAATATACAATTTTATAATTTTATATTATTTTATAATCATCCTCATTAATAAACAGTTATCATATATTGGAATTTTTATATTCATATGCTATATATATTTATGTTCATAAATATTATAAGTAATCTTAAATGTAAATATTACTATTATTTCTTTTCTTCTTTTCCATAAAATGCGAACATGGCCTACTAATCTTTAGAAAAAAGTTCAATTAATTGATAATTTGTATAGTATTTAGTATTCTTAATGGCATTTAAGTGCTAAATTCCACAACAAAAGATTCTGTAATTCACAATTTCACCAACATAGACTTATTATTTGGTTTCAAAGAAAAACAATAAACTTTCTTTTTCCGTCTTTTTAATATCTTTAACAACAAGCTTCGCTGTTTCATTATTTTCTACTAATAGATATTTATTTAGAAGTACATTGATTTATAAAAAATGCCGTAATATCCTTTTTTAATGTTTTCTTTTACATTGTATATCACGTAATATCATATGTGAAAATATATAAAAAGAATATTTTACAGATTTGTATAATTGTTACATTAAAAGATTGATGAAGAATATGATTGATGCTTTACATTTTCTCTCATGCATATCCATATATGTATCGTATACAATACAATAGAGCAATGTGTGCGATAAACAACAGTATCGTTGTTCATATTGAAAGAAAATATATTTTCTAATTAAAGAATGAATAGACGATATTTTTTAATAAGATCAGAATGTTTGTATTTAGATATGTATGTATACCTTTCTTCTTTAAAACCAAATATTGTTTTTTACATAAAGTATTGGAATAATATAAATATTACATAGAAAAGATGCGATGTTACATTAGAATAAGTATCATTTGCATACAATCAAATTCTTTCCAATATATCACAATTTTTATACATTGTTAGCGCAAACATTAATAGTAAATTAAATATAAACGGATAATATTATACAAATGTAGACGATTATATTTAATACAAAGTTGATTAGACAGCTGACTACTGTAAAGAAATAAATTCTGACAAATTTTCACCTGATTAGAATGTTTTTCCTTCAAATTCTTCTGATATATTATATACATACATATATATGTATTCATTATACAGAGTAAGATTATAGATGTCTCTATGAAGAAACCGTTGATCGGTCATTGTTTCGACATCAAGGATGTCGATACAGCCTGTGTTGGGGTATGTATAATGCATTTGAAATCATTCTTATTTTCACACTCTTATTTTTGGATCAACGGCAACTTCTCAGACCGCGGCCTCTAGCAAAAGAACCACCCTGTACCATTAAAATCTTAATTTAACACTCAAAAATTTATTGTTACGAAAAGAAACTGTATGCTAAAATATCAAGAACGGATACGAGTATATAATGGAGTGAGGAAATAATATTAAATCATCCAACTATTTTCCAATAGAATATGGCAAAGTGGAGATACTTTCATAGAGTCAAATATCATACAATGAATTAGAAAAATAATATTATACCTAAACAATATAAATACAAATCAATATACTGCTGAAGCCTAATCGTCTGCTTTCTAATCAGTTATTCTTAGCTAATCGATTAGAAGCTCCGTTTAGTTGATGATCAATGACATAACAACAGATATCTTAAACAGATAATAATTAAAGGTATATAACGACATTAGTTCGATACTAAACTTTTAATTATCTAGCTATGAAGCTGGAAAGACATTAATTTAGCTGCATGACAACCCAAGAAAAGTCGAAAGTACTTTACGGTATTAAATATTATAATATTCATATGTTAAACCGCAAAAAAGAATAAATATTTTATCATAATACAAATTTCATTTTTCTTCGACCATAGTTTACAATGTAATATTATTGGACGGAATCATTAATGCTGATCATATTTATGAACATATATTTGTTAGATATATATACACACATTTAAATAAACTTGCAACCATTAATGGATATTGACAATATATCACTGAAGATTTTGGAATGTAGTAAAGACATAGAATTTTCATAAATTGGAATAGCGAGTTATTACAAAATTTCAGTTTACGAAAATATTACATAATTAAAATATTATACAATAATATTAAATAATTTTATTTAAATCTTTCTTCTAATGACTTAACATGCCTTAAGGTGCTCTTGGGCTATAGATAGCGAAAATTGAATAACCGCATGTTAAAAACCTATAAATACAACTCTACTGATACTCCATGTTATGTAGGAAACTTGAATTAACCGCTTCTTTTCTTGTAACTATTTTTTGTTGAGTTTGGTTATAATAATTTATGTATATAGCTACTAGAGGCTATTTGATTATTTATTTTATTTTAAGCTTCACTCGAATAAAATGAAATATTTCCCTTTTTTCAAATGTATACTATTAACTGCAAAATTGAATATTTCTTTAACACAATTGTTTCTGATCATTTTGCATTGGAAAGTATTTATCTTCTAGAGTCAAAAAAGCTGAGTAATTTTTTACAATCTGCAATAAAATTTGCTGGTTTATTCTCCTTCCTCTCTCTCTCTCTCTCTATCTATCTATCTATCTATCTATCTATCTATCTATCTATCTATCTATCTATCTATCTATCTATCTCTCTATCTATCTATTTCTTTCTCTGGATCATTAATTACTTTTCATTCATTTCATTTGTGATTGTTTGTTAAAGTTACTGTCCCCGAACTAGTTTGTTTCAATTAGTTACAACAATAAGAATGCACCGGCTGTTTTGAAAATTTGATAAGTTAAATTTTCTATAAGCAGATATTTTTTATTAATTATCTCAATAAAATGTGTAATGAATCAAAATATTATCGTCCCATTCCTTCCCATCATGCTACATTGTAGCATGTTCGTCACTATAACAAAATTAAAACGTCAAATCTATGTATGGTGAATGCGATACCGATAATAATAAAAAAAATCCTATTCTAGTTTTTTCAATACAATGAAAAGTACCAAAATACTTAGAAGGGAGGATGAAGTGGAAGGACAGAAAAATATTAGCAAGATTCAGATGTGGAAACGAGACCAAAGAAAAAAGATGCAGGCTGTGTAAAAGGAAAGAAGAAGACTTGAGACATGTAATAGAAGAATGCGAAATAACGACAGGACCAAAGGACACAGAAAAAGTACTAAACGAGATTGGAGAAGGATTAACAGAACTAAAAACAATAATAGAGAAGAGAAGGGCAATACAAGACGGGGAGGAACGACAATAAGGAAGCACAGCAAGGAGGCAAAAGCCCAAAAGTTGCCATAGTTTTAGAGACACAATAATTAAGGGAGTGCAATATAAGAGATATAATATAATAGAATATAAAAAGCGAGATAAATAAACGAGATGTAAAACCGGAAGCTCGTCCAAAGCCAAAAGGCATAGACGAAATAATAAATAGATAATAATACAATGCAAAGAAAAAAGGAAAGGTCAATTTTGGACAAAAAATTTAATTATGCATTTTATGGCATTGCAGCTATTAGTGAAGACTAAAGAAGCCGAAATTAAACGTTAAATATTTTTGAAGCAAATTCTTCATTTAGAATCAAACAGACTAATCAAAAACGATTGGATCCGGTCAAGTAGTCAAGTGCTAAAATAACAAATATGAGAAAAAAAGAACAGTCAACTAATTCAAACCTCTGTTACAAGATTTTGAATAGCAATGGAACTGCGTTTATGAAATTTTATATGTTAAGCTTTAGGATATCTAAGACCAAGGCATGTTATTGTACTATCTGCTCGAGTCTATTTTTCATTGTCTATTTCGATACGAATTAAAGTCATTTTATGAAAAAAGACATAAAATTGCAAAAAATTGCAAACTGTTTTCCTTTAACAAAAACATAAGTATATTAATTGAAGCGAGTTAAAAATATAGTTTTTGTATCTATCTACTGAGATGTAGTGAGTAAGATTATTTATATCTCCAGGAAAGAAATACATATATATTTTTTATAATTTCTATGTTAATGTCAATTCTATTTCTACTGGTGTCTACATGTATATACGAGGTAAAGTCAAATACTTAAAATACTATTATTATATGATAGATAATTTAAAACGAAATGTCAATACTGCTTTAATAAACTAATGAAAAAAAATAAAAATTTTTCATTTAGATTAGTTTGAGTGCATATATTCATTATACAGGATGACTCTCTCGCTTTAGGTAAGAGGCTTTAGAGAAGAAACAGCTGACTGGACATTGTTTCGACATCAAAGCCAACATAAACCAGAAATAAACATAAAACTTTTCTTCCATCTCCATTATCGCTAAATAAATTTTGTTCGATCATAATTTCGTTTAAGAGCTCTCGTGCACTACCGACAATTTGTTGCTTATGGAAAGACGCATTCGTTTATATGGACATGTGCGCATTTGACAACACGACTACATAACGTTATTTTTCTTTTGTATCGCATCAATCAAAAATTCAATTTATGACGTTACTAAAGCGACAATTTTGTCGCTACCACGCGCATAACCTAATACCAATAATGTTATTGTTCGACTGTATTGTTATACTAGATGATACTTTTGTTAATATCGCCAGGCTGTGTTTTACTTACATTTAGAATGACTTTGTTTTTAAATCATATACACAGATAGATTACTATAAGCATTCAAGTTTCATGAAAATTGAATCATTCAATGCAAAAGACATATATTAAGCATAAACATTAATGGAATTTATTTTATACCTAGCACAATATGTTTTACCACCATTAGAATTTTTTCTGTCATTTTTAAATATTATAAAAGATAGGTTTGACCAAAACTTTTGAGCATTATACATCATGAAACATACATTCTGTCTAAATTTAAGAAATAATTTTCAATGTATACACAATCACATGTACATTAATATAAAATTACATGTGTTCATACTTTTTAATTTAATATATTACAAATTTCAACCAGCAGAGCATCATGATTTTTCTGATTCTCGCAAAGACATATTGCAAATCACTCTGATTACTACTAGTATGATTGTTACTAATATAATATTATTAATGCACTATGCATATTTCAATAATCTTAATCAAGAGAAAAATATAAATACAGAACATGGAATGTTATTATTGGAACTTATTATTTGAATATATTTACTGTACCCATGAGCAAGAAAAATTATCCCAAAAAATTTTATTCGGGATATCAAGAAATTAAGAAAGTATTGTATAAGTGAGAAAAATAATATTCTATTAAAATTTAATAAATAAAATATAATAGCCAAAATTATTAGTTAGAATAAAACTTAATCCAAATCAATTTTTATCTTTTCAACTTCCGTAGAAATTGAAAATAATTAATATAATTGAAAAGATTGTATTTATACAAAATTGTGATCTATAAACAAAAAGTACCATAATTTTTATTCATGTACTAATATGTACTAATATTCATGTGATATATTAATAATTAGTAAAATTATTTATTCAAATATTTTCACAGTTTCTGTTTTCGAGGATAGAACTTTGGCTATAAACTAGTAAGATTTTTATTCTACATTATTTTATACTTTCTTGATCCCATTATTATTCTTACAGCACTCTGTATTTGTTCAATTTATACTCTAAATATGAATTTTACTCTATTATGTCTAAATATGAATTTATACTCCAAATATAAATTTATAAATATGTGTATTACATCTAAATAAGCTTAGAAATAATACAAATATTATATAAATTTAAAATGTGTAATTAGGAATGAATTATTGATCTCTCTCATATTAAAAAATAGTAAAAAAATAATTCTCCTTATTTTTCTTACATTAATTTGAAGTGTAGAGAAAGCTAATAAAAGAAGTTTTTGTTTGTTTTCAACACTGTTGTTTTAAAATAAGGGAACATTTTTTGTAACAGGTAATTGTGTAAAATAGAGTATGTCTCGTTAATTTCGATGACCTTCAAATATGTTGTTTCTTAGTAGCATTTTCCTATACATATATCAATCGATCGGCTTCATTTCTCAAAATATATAACAATATATTTAATAGTATGTTATGCAATAAATTAATTCACAAATGTTGTATTTTGTAAACAATTTTTCAATAATAACGGCTAGAATTACTACATTTTTAACTAACTAAAAATTAGAATAAAATGTAGCATTTCATATACAATTCATCAGATATTATTTCATCTTATTGTTAGTGATGATTGGATATCAATTTAATTCAACCTTTGAATTTTTTTTATTTATATTCAAAATCATTATCATCAATGAATTAAGTGTAGATTGACTTATATAAAAAATATAGTGCTTACGCCAGAATGTAATATAATCTTAACTTAAATTTAGCTGAGGTTTTTTACACATAACTCGGAAACTACAAAAGTTGACCGACGGTTATATACGGTATAAGAAACAGTTATACATATATGTACTTATAATTAGGACGTTAACCATGACAGCATATTTCAAGACCATCGAAATCAGTGAGGTGTACAATACAGAGCCGAAAGATGGCTAGATAAAAGAATGTGGGTCTGATTGATTATTTCTGATAGACCCGACACAGTTATAAAAATAAGCAAGCATATTGACCGAAAATATCCCAAATACAAATAAAACCATATAGGATTGCGTGTGAGTGATAGAAAGCACTATGTAAGTATGTACCTATGTACTTTCCTTGCCCTTCCCTTACTCGTTATCCGTTCCGTTAATCATCTTTCCAGCTCTGCTATTCTATTTGACATAGTTATTAACTAATAGTATCGTCAAATAGTGGAAAAGAAGTTTCCTACTTTCAAACAAGATATTTTCCGCCTCTAAACAAGTAAACAGAATTCATTATCATTTTTTTCCATCTAATATTATAAATATGAGCATGATGAATAATTAACTAAAATCACACATGTACAATTAGATATGTCCGATTAATACAGTACAATTAATAAACATTTGACGTTACGGTTTAGCTTTTTAAAAATTATTTTGATAAACGCAGATCGTAAATATAATATCACTACTAAATTATAGTAATTATATACATTGGTTAAATACCTACAAGAAAATATTTGTCAATATAAACTGTAAAATATAAGCCTTTCGTCTTATTTTATGAATATATTATCAATCACATGAAGAACTAAATTTTTTAAATATAATAGGCATGTCATATCAAACACTTTGTATAAAGCGTTTCTACTAAATTCTACTAGAAATTTTGAACATTTATACAACAAAACATTTATAATTCCTCTTTAAATCTTCTCTTATCAAATATTTTGATGTGTTAAGTTTTATTCCCTCCAGGTTGATGATTTAATATTCTTTAATTCACGACTTTCCGAAGGATCAATTATTGTTTCATGTAAAAGTTTCTTGGTGTTTTGTTTTCTCTTGTTGTAATTAATTTGTTCACTTCCTACAGGCTCACTATATATTTGTGAGACGTTTTGATTTAAATGAAACTTACGGCATGGCACTATAACAGTTAACATGCTAAAAGCGAAACCCAAAATGATGCCTGCAAGTACATCCCACCAATGATGTCTATTGTCACCGATCCTTGTTAATGAGCATATCACAGTCCACAAAAATATTATACATTGTAACCACGGTTTTAGGAAAAACGTCCGATCTGGTAAACGGCGTTGTAAGTACCACTACAACAGAAAAATGTATTTGTTTAATGTTATAAAAAAGGAAAACGATAAAAAGGATTTAAACATTGCAAAAAAAGTTTAACTAAACGTACATCATTTACGTGAAGAGTATTTTCATATTCTATCAAAAAATTAAACTTTTAAAATTTACAGAAGTTTCTGTAAGATAAAAAAAATATTGTTTCTGAAACAATTTAGTTTTATGTAAATAATCTTTACGGTAAGTACGTATAATAGATAAATCTACGAAATTAATATATCTACAAAAATGTCATAAAAATATAATTCAATTTATTAGACAAACGAATGATATGAATTGATGCAATGATGCATAATGAATTAAATTCATTTTATCTAAGTCGATTAGTACAATCTAAAGTCAATTATAGTTAACACCAGTACATAGCAAAGTCGATATATGTATACAGGGTGTCCCGTAACAAATGGTACAATAGGATATGGAGTGATCCTACGTGAAAACATAAATCGAAAATATAGAATATTTTTTCATATGACTTTGTTTGATGACTTGTTGATTTTTTCATATGGCTTTGTTCTCGAAAAAAAGACGGTTTAAACGTATTTAATTAAGAACTGGTCTGATGAACGCACATGATACATTTCCAAATTTTTTTTTCTGAAAAATTTTACTCCACGGTTTTTACTTATTTTCGCATTTAATCTTTTATCGGTTATTTACTCTTATTCAGTCCTGAATTAACCTAATTTAAGTATATTTTGAGAACCATTTATATGAACCACTAATTTCAAGACACCCTGTATATACAGGTTATAATATCTTCTAAGAGTAGTCACTATTTTTCAGATATTTCTAATAATGTGCCAAAGAAATGCTTTGTACGAAAGTTAGTCAGTTTTCAATCTGCTATACATTTAGATATTAAAAAATTCCAGCAAACATTTTTTCGATTTGAGGTCACAGTCAGGTTGAGTTTTTTAAGTGACACCACAAATTTTGTATTTCACAGAGTTGAAGCTGACGTCAAGATGAATTCCACGACCTACTTTCCATAACCATAAGGTGATATTGGATTCAAAACGGTATTATTGATATCGTTAAATTTGTTTAATAAACTTATTAATTTGTCCTTAATCTTATTTGGAAAATGTTATTTGATGAAAATAAAATACATTTTAACATTGCTTTTGTTGATCCAACCTGAATTTCTGAATCCAAAAATTTCTAAATTTTATTCCGAAGTTATAATATGATAGGTCGTTGAATTTATCTTGACGTTAGCTACGACTTTGTGAAGTGCAAAATTTATGACATCATTAAAAAAAATCAACCTTGACTCTTTATTGAGGAAGAGATTATTTTTTGAAATTTTTAATATTCGAATATGTAGCGAACCGTAAACTGACTATCTTTTGTTCAAAACATTTCTTTAGCAGATTTTTGGAAATATTTGACAAATGGTGCTTACAGTATACACTCTTTATGTATTTACATACGTATGTATAAATGACCAAAAGAAATAAAATAAAATGATAGAACAAAAATCTGTAGAAACAGTAATATAATTCTCAGTCTTAGATAGCCAAAAACTATGCCCATCAGAATTTTTTAATGTATAAAAAGTACTGGAAGATATAGTCATCCAAGTGATAATAAAACATGGCTCAAAGTCCTTTAAATTTAATGTTCACAATTTCTCTATTATTCCAGGCTCTGTATCAGAATTTTTCATCTACTCGTATTTGCATTGCAATTTTTTTCTAATAGAAATTAAAAAATTCGAAGAAGTGAATATATAAAAGTTCATAATGTATAATCATATGCAAAGGAATTATAATGTTATATAATCATATGTAAATACAATGTGTATGTATATATATACCTACTTACCACAATAAAAGTAGTTGTGAACATAGAGAGGGCAGAATGGCCAGATGGAAATGATTTGCTAGAATCCGAGACAAACCATTCTGAATGTTCTGTATTTGTACACGTATATTTTTCCACATATCTGAAATTCAGTATGTAAATTCATAGTACCAAACAGAAGATCACAGATGGTTTTTTAATCTTTATTTAAGTACTATCGAACTAAGATTTTTGTAATAATTAATTAAATATATTATACTGTTATTTAAAATTATATTTTTAAAATACCTTTGGTTAGAAAATTATCTCGTAGTTTTAAATACGATATATAAATGTAATGTAGTTATGTATAGTAAAAAATACAAATATAAGAAAAGAGAAGACCATTTTTATACTGTAAAATATATACATTCTTGTGGAAGATGAATTATTCTTACGAACAAAAATGTAATACGATAAAAAAAATGCTTACTCATTGGTGCAATTCTCTGCCTCTCGTGGTTTACACGTATCCAAAAAGTGTGGTCTTGGTTCGCCCACCAGAGTTTTCATAACATCACATATAAACGTTAAGGCAATTATTCCGATCGAATAGTGACCATACCACAACCATATTTGTTTTGCTCTTGAACCAGCGCATCCTAATTCTGTATCATAGCTATCTGCAGAGTAGCATACGAATTCAGACAGCCACATCTAAAAATATGCAAAATAAAATGTTATTTACAAAATTACAGAGGAATAGAATTATAATTCATTAGATTTACAACAAAATTAATAGCTAGCAGAAACATAAGTAAGACTTGCAGTAGCATAAATATATTATATACAGTGTAATGCCCCGTTAATATGCATTGAAAAGAACTGTTATTTTCCCTAATTTTTAAGAATAATCTAGGGGAAATGTTATTTTATCGAGAAAATAATTACACGAATAAGAGTAAGCAAAAAAGCAATTTTTATCGCTCAACGCTTGGCATTCAAATCTGGTGAATTAGGGGGTGTTATTCGGTTGATGAAAACTGAAATTTTTATCATTTTTTCTCTTTCTCGATAAAGGAATTCTAATAGGTTGCTGAAGTCTTCCTAATTAAGCTGATTGAGTTAAATTTCATTAATCCATTCATTATTACTTGATTAATAAGTAATGTTTAACTTGAAATTCTATAAATATAATTACTAACTATTTCCCATTATGCGTATAGATCTATCATTAAAAAATAATAATATTTCATATAGCAAAATAGAATTTGTTTCTTCATAGAAATAATGGCAATAGCAACGTGTTGTGACGCGTAACAATATCCATTTTTTCTTTGCTATTTCCCTAAAATTTTTAAATATTAAAATACTGTAATGTGGAGTACACTAGATAATGTTAAACCACAATTAAGTTTATATTTAGACTTATTCAGTTAATCGAGAAAGTATTACTCGTCCACTGCAATCTCTTTTATTGTAGGAATAAAGATGGGAAGCTTTCATTTTTTATCAGTCAGTAAGTTATCGTTTGTTGGAAAACATTAAGCATTGAGCGATGATGACTTTATTCTTTCGCTCACTTTTATTTGTTATGCTTATTTGACAGGTTTGGATATGATTTGAACTTTTAAAATTCCAAATATTAATTAATATCCATATCCAGTGGATATTACTCACGGATTTGTTAATATTGACTTTGCGACATAAAGACATAAATCCTTATGTCTTCGATTTTGAATCTTTCTCTGAAGTTGATAAAAAATATAAGGGTGTGAGATTCGCAAATCCGGACGCAACTTATATGTATTTATAATAATAATTATGGCCTTGATAAAAAATGACTTGTTATATTTCACGTAACGTACAAAAATAAATTAAATTTATTTTGAAGGCATTTTCATTTTATATCCTATTTTTAAATCTTAAAATCCTGGAAGAATTTCAATGCTTAAATGATTTCTATATACAAACTCAATTGATAAAATAAATTTGCGAATTTAATTCAACATTTGTAATTCATTTAGACTTTTATTTACTCATATAAATTTTGTATTCATATTTTAGAGTAACGCGTTCAAAGAGATATTTATGTTTCTAAAACAAAAGAATTTTTATTACTCAAATTAATAATTAATTCAAACAAATATTTGTGTTTGACAGTTTTTTAGAAAATTATAAATCCTATTCAGCAAATATTTTTAAATTTTTAGAAATATTAAAAATATTTTATATTTATTTTATTTATACATACCACGACGATCGGTATTAACAGACATCCAACAATCAAAAATGTAATAGAAATCGTATCTCCCATGAACTTGAATGAAATTTTTGGATCATTACAGTAAAAACCGATATGTTGCTGCGGAACTGTCCCAAATTCCAATACTGCTAGAAATACAATGACTGGAAAGTACAAGAGTACAATTGAAGATTAGAAAATATGTCTGTAAAAAGAAGTAAAAAATTGTAACCATTCAAACTTCAAATTAGTAAATACATAGACTTTGATAGTATTTCAACATGATAAAATTCAGAAAATTTTCTAAAATAATTCGCTCGTACATGTACAGAATGTTAAAAAATCATGTCATTGCTATAACAGATAATTCTACACCATCGGTTCGATGGTGCAAAAAGGTATAAGCAAAAGAAAGTACCGGGAAATTGATCTTGACTTTGAATTTTAAGATGAAATTTCTTTTGCTTGAATCCTGTTGCACTCATCACGAGGATCATACTTGTCAAAGGAATCACGAGTTGTAACTTGTGATTCGATTATTTTCTTGAAAAATGATGCTAGCGTTCCATAGGCTGTTACATTGGCATCATTTACAATATGTTTACATTTCGCAGTCAGGTAGAAAATAAACAGCACGATATTAATATAGTACATTTTAATATAGTACGAGATAGTACATTTTAGGCCCTAACTTCGTAGAATGATGTACCTAACTTCATGATTTTAAGTTATTACAAAATTATTTACTGCATGAAAAAATTTTTCGCGCAAAAGTTGAATAATACCAAAAGAGAAACGATTCAGTATCTTTATAATCATATAGTCATAGGTAGTTTGCAGATGTTTATCGTGTGACATTGCAGTTGTGCAAATCTTTATCGTGTTAATAATGTTTATATTTTTATTTGATATTTTATCTGAAGAATTATCTGAAGATTCTACCTGTGGAAATAAACGTATTGAACATTGCTGATACATTATATAATTATACTGGTAATATATATACAATGATACATATAAATGTCAAGTAATCGAATAAAATCTCATTATTTATTTTATTAACAGATCAAGCATATATGTATGTAAGGTTTGATAATGAAGAATAAAAATCCTGTTAATTTTCTAACTTTTTCGATACGAATTTAAAAGAAACATAGTTAGCGAATGTTACAAAAACAATACAAGTATTATAAATTATTAATATTACACACTACTTATTAGTTAGAAAAACTTTAGTAAACTGTCACTTTCGACCGATACCAGAATTGAAAACATCATATTATGTACAAAGATATGTAAGATAAAGATAACAGATATCATACGATTGATATGAAATGAAATAAACCTTTGAATAAGAATTTCAGAATACCTACGTATATTTGTTTCAGTTTCAGGAAACAAAATAAAGTTTATTTGTTTCTATTTTATTTTAAAGGAGTATTCGTTTAAGACATATATTTGTTTTTATCGAAAAAACAATTGTACTAAAGTAAATATGTATATTATAAACGATAATAAAACATACATTAAAAACTATAACATAACAGACGAAACGTTTTTCATAGTTAACAGTATATTATTTCTTAATAATTTATTGGCTTCTGACAAGTTGAATACGAGACTGATACTTTTAATTCAATATTTTAGTATTGCAACAGCTTTATCGTCACTAATATGGTAAGAACACAGTATAGTCATAAATAATACATTTGAATATAATTAATGATGTTTAAAATAAAAAGAAAAGATATATGTACGTCCTCGTAATAATTCTACTATTTTATATCTATGTACATATATAGTACGTACTTAATTTTTCATGCAAGTCTTAGTTAATAATTATTTACAATTAGTACAATGAAAAATATTCACAATAAGAAAGATTTTCTCATCGACTTCAGTCATTTTATTTTAAATTCATTTATAACTAAAAGGAATTACACTATACAATACCCTGCGACGTAATTCTTTCCGTTGAAAACCTTATTGTCGTAACAATTTGAACACATCTAAACAAATATACTTTTTTCTTCAACGTTTTGCTAAATCAATTTCCTATGTACTTGTTGAGGAAAGTACACGTGTCACGACATGTTCCATTTTTGTTTTGCTCGATACTTACACAAACT
Organism: Bombus vancouverensis nearcticus; assembly: GCF_051014615.1. NCBI lineage: Eukaryota > Metazoa > Arthropoda > Insecta > Hymenoptera > Apidae > Bombus > Bombus vancouverensis. Next base: position 6,780,661 of record NC_134913.1, on the reverse strand, counting down.
GTATAAATTTAGTGGAGTTAGGAATTTAAAATCTTTCCACCGTGAGGCTACTTTTCTATTGAGTTTACTCTTGCCCATATTATGTAAATTTGACACGTGCTTGCAAACAATCAAAGCAACAACATCAGAAAGGACTAAAAATAAGAATGATACGTAATTGGAAGAAGGCAGCTAGGGAGGAGGGGAAGAAAGAGGCAGGAGGAAGGAAAGAAGGACGAAGAGAGATAAAAAAAAAGGGAAAGAGAAAATGAGAGGAAGAGCGACGAGTGCTCTTACTTCGAACACCAGTAGAGTTAATATCACACACGATACTGTGCGCTTGCTACGTGAAGCAATAGTTAAGTATTCGGCTCAAACTCGAACGCATGCGTATAACTCATGTGATTGCATAGCTTGTCTCGATGATCAAGCAGTTTTTCTTTTTGGGAAGGTATAAGGACGTGATTAATGAAAACAATCCTGAAACCTTTTCTTATTAATGCTATATCAATAAAGATTTTAATAAATGAAAGATACACTATTATCTCTTTAATGTCTTCTGATATATGAGCCATTCAGAGATCGAAAGAAACTGATTAACATCACGAAGTAGAAAGTAAAAAAGAGCGATGATGTTGCAAATATTATTTTTCAAATTTATCTTGAAAACTACTACTATTATTTATGTCATCTTCCCATGATAAATGAACTCATGCAAGCATGTCTTCTGTCTTTTGAGAATTAAACATTAAGCGCCTACTTATGTGATGAAACTAAAAAACTGACAAATAGTTAAGTTGATCAATGTAGCGCCTGAAATATTCATATATAGAATAAATTAGATAAATGTGAAATAAATTTATTACTTTTTTATAAATTCTTTGCTTATTTGATATTATCGTTTATTACTATATATACTATATACTATATATAAGTGGTAATAGTAATATATAGTACATCGTATAGTATATTATAGTGTATATATACATATATACTATTAATTATATATTATATAATTATTGTATATTAATATTATATATCTATATATATATTCTTTGTATTTGTATAAACATTAAATGGGACAATATCCGATTCTCATGTTATAAAGATAGTTGGACATTGGAACAAAATGTAATTTAAACATTAACATGTATCTAATATTTTGCAGAATTTTAATTTAAAATAGGATTCATACGTCTGAACATAGAGTAGTATAGATTATTTTTCTCGAGTATTCTGCGCTTGCAATTTTTTCTGTAGGTTCTTTCTTGGAACCTCCAGTTTATCTAAAAACATAGGTATGTATAAATATTTCTGTAGGAAACGATTTCTGTAGGATGTTAGAGACGACATATCATACTGATATTTACAATATTTAATCCTGCAATGGTCTTGAAAAGCCGTTGTGAAGGTCGCATTTAAATTCTTAAATGGGATTCTACATCCTATTGTTGCATTTCCTTTTACGTAGCTTAAAAGAATACAACATTCGCCTAACATTTTTTTGTATTACGCATATGTTTCGAAATATTTACACGTCTTCAGATGAAAGGAAAGAATATACTGTATACGTATATACCGCAATTTTTTATTGTTGCTATTTTATCACGTACTTAAATGATAAGACTTTGTTTTCCGATTTTGTGTAACATCATATAATAGAATTCTTTACAGAACAAATGTCTGTGAATCTATTATCTATTATATAAAATAAAATATTATCTAGAAATGAAAATGTTAAATTGATGGGTGTACCGTTATGTATTAATAAACGGCGCAAGTCTGGTGTACCTAACTAAAAATACCACAAAGTTAGTAAACTTGCTAGATAATACTAAAATTTTAGAACTAAAAATGTAAAATGAAAGAATCACCAAGGAATCACTGCATATCTACATAGTTGAGAACCAAGTATATACATACTTATGTAGTAGAAAATAAACTTTGATAGTTTTCTACCCTAAAATAGTGCTTGGTTGATACAACACGTGCAAATATCACAAATCTCGTTTGTTACTTTTAAAAACTACGAACACATAAACATAACAATATGAGTTTGAAGTGAAAGTATAATGTTCTTATGTAGAAATTTGAATTTGTACGCTTCTGTCAACTTTCTTTTGGTAGAAATATTTTGGAGATATACGCAAGGTTTAAGATCAATTGTTTTTGTAGTTTATCTCAGAGAGTTCATGAAGATATTTTATATCAATTTTTAATATAAATATTATTTCAAGAAAATCGCATTTAATCGTTAATTACTTTATAAATAATTATTATCATAGAAAATTTTGCTTATTTAAGGGCGATATAAGAATCGCCCTATCATTTTAGAAATTCCTTGCCTATCTGATGATAATGACCTGATTTATGGTGAGCAGGGGCTGTATTTTTTTTGTACTATCGCGCCATCTCATCAGTAGATATCTTATTCTTGTATTTAGAAACATTTGTTGCTTTTAATCTATTAATAAACTTATAGTCTTACCAGTTTTAATGTTAAGGAGAAACTTCATTAAAAATTGCTTCCAAAATAATATCTATAATTTTTAACTATTACTCATTAGTCGAGTGTTGCTGTATGCTTGCTCGTTACGAGACCATAAGGATAAATATATTAATAACGAACACAATATGATAATTCGTTATATTAGTTATACTAGTTAACAGCTTTAAATAATGCAATGGATAATTCACAGTGTCAAGTATCATATTTTGCATATTCTTAAATCATAAATAATAAATTCAGATGTCGAGATGGTATTATTACAACATATTCAAATACTTTTATAATGTAAAAGTTTCTTTCGTTTTATAAGGAAATAATGGATGCACAACATTTTTCGTTTTATATTATTTTATCGAATTACGTATGATCCATTTTGTTCTATCCAGATAAAGATCACAACGTTTGACAGATTAGCTTTCATATTTGTATAAAGATGTATAAAGATCGTTGTAAAAGACGTGTCTGTAAAAAAAAGACACTTTTCGGACAACCTAATACTATCACTTCTACTAAATTCTCCTCATTTCAATTACCTTTGGATAATAAATACATATATAAAATTATACGCGTTTTTGCAATAAATTATTCCAGAAAATATTGATTAACATTTGATATCCAAATAATGAAACAATTCAGAGAAAAATCCTCTTGTTCGGTAAATATATTAATATATAAACATTTCAGAATAACAACGAGTCAGATAAGATGATATATTATTCAAATAATATATTTTACTTAAATAATGGTCAATTTATCATAAATAGCATCACGGTCAATATATAATATTTACTTGGAAATCGCTTACTTAAAAATTATCTAATTAAAGAACTAAAATAAAGTCAAGTATCATTGTATATAAATCAAATATGTATGACATACGACTTCATTATTATTAACAAAAATTACTGGTGGACGGGAACAATTGTAATTCATAAAGAAGATTATATCAGACATACATATTTGTATGAGCTGCCTTGCTTATTTTTTGTACATTTCGTTTAACTCAGAAATATGTGCATATGTTTGTTACATCATTGTTACTGCTTATATAAAGAAGAATAAATTTCAATGTCATATGACCTAAAGTTAAAACCTATGGTGAGCGCGTATATAAGAAAATTAAGCTATAGCCAAATGTTGTAACTTACAGATCAAATGTATAATATAGATACTATTATTTCTCTAACTATTAAAAATACACAAAATATTTTCATATGAAAATTGTTTAATCTAGCAGAGATTATTCAATTTAATAGAATTATATTTAGATTGTTGCAGATATTTTAGTATGAATGTATTTCCATCCTTTTGTGACGCCTTTTCTTCTTTTTTCGGGAAATTTATTGAAATGGTAATTTATTGAATATCTCAATGCCATCATGACATTTTCAATAGTACTGAAGTATAACACTTGCCACCAATATTCACAGAGACATTCAATAAATTATTGTTACCTACAGAGTGTATCATCTGGAATATTTCCATTGTGAAATAAAATTTGAAAAAAAGATTTCCTATAAAAGTTCTATAACTTTGTAGAAGCCGATATATAGTAAAAATAGTTTTATTATGCGTTACAAACGGTTAATGAGATAAAAAGGTCGATTTTGTTTTCTTAAATAGAATGTTATATTTTGTTTACTTGTAAGTAATAGACAAACTCGACCACCTATAATCTAAGTATTTCAAGGTCAGCGAAAACAAAATTTTCTGTTTAACTTTTGATGCTGCTGGCTGAGGTAATACTGTTAATTGCAAGTAAAAGCTGTTACACACTATCGACCAGTTGCCAGAGACACTGCACTGGGTTTAACCGTTCAACAAAATATACATACATACAAGGTTGTATGTACGCTATACGCACTTGATCACAGCGACCACGAAACACGAATGACGCGACGCAAAGGTGCGGGCGACAAATGAAATGATATGTTGAATCATATGCACGAGTTTACATGACAAACTTTCTGACTGATCTGACATAGGCGAACCATTGATAATTTAACAATTTGCTCGAAATTCATTCTGTTCGACGGTCCCTATAATGCCGACAGCTTTCGAGATTCGAGCCACCGAGCTTGGATGCTTGATTGCTTGGTTTTTAATCTCTCATCGACAACTGCATCCAAGCTGCTGCATTAATTCTTCCATGACTCAGTGATATTTAAAACGTATTGATATCAATGACGAGTATTTCAACATTTCTTTTGCATGTTTACACGTAATCAGAAATATCCTTACCACTTACAGGTTAGGACGTGTTCAAAAATAAGTGAACTATCTCAAGAATCGAAGATGAAACGAAACGTCACTTCTGAAGCAGTGCCACAGCAAGTTAAGTAGAAAACTTCGTTATACGACCTTTGTTAACCTTGCAGTACTTAGTGTTGCAGAAACTTTACAGCTAAACGAAACGCAATATTCTTTGAAAAAAAAAAGAAAAACAGATTTGATCGTTTCATCACGTCAATCTTCTACAACGCTATACAAATATTTTTACTATCCACTTGCCACTACAAAACTACGCAATTTTTGTAGGAAATATTTTAGATGATGATGGAACTAGATGCTACATCCTGCATATGTACATATGTATATATGTATATATAATACGTTGTTAAACACATTGTGAAATACTTAATAAATAAAAATGATAAAATTATATAATTCTTTTTTACAAAATATGTTGATATTGAAATCTTCATAAGCAATAATTTGAAAAAGATTTAAATATTCCCCTGTGAAAGCAGAAAACTGTCACATGGAATTCATTGAACGTTTGCAATAGTAATTGCTGATAAGTGTATAACTTGAACTAATTTTATTCGTGTGCAAAAAGATCGATTAACAAACCCTAGTTTCTAAATCGAACTATTTTTATTTAAAATCGATATACGATCATTTTCAATTTAAATATATGTACATAGTATATACTATATAGAGGAGTAATATAGAGGAGTTTATATAGAGGAGTAATTATTATAATAATTTCACCTAAACACCTCAAGATACGTAGATAATTTTTACCAAAACATGAGCTAGTAGCAACGAGAAAGTGTAACAAAATTTTCTTAACGCTTTCCTTGACTACTACGTGCCAAGAATCTCAAAGTATTCCATAGTCTATACATGTTAATGATAAAAATAGGTGAACGACAGCTTATTACAGATGAACGGCAAAGAGCAATTTTCGAATTCAGAATAAGCTGATAGAAATGAAATTTTATTAAATAGCTGAATATATTGATATCATAGACCGACAAAATAGTTCTGAAAATAAAATGTTCTAATAGATCTATGTACTTAGAATAAGTGTATCATATGTTACATCGCTTCTCTGAAGAATATTAGTCCAGGAGAATCGTAATCATTCATTTCAAACTTTGATCAAAGTTTAATGTGAAAATTAATAATTACATAATATATCGTCTCCTAAATGAATTTAAGATAATAAGATGAACCATGCGCAAAATGGATAAGAAAATAGTGGAAATTTTCACTAATGAATCAAGATTTAGTCGTTTTGAATCACATGGAAAATCTTATATACAATGTCGAATAAGGGGAAATTTTGTCTAAGACGTATCAAATCCACTCTATGTGGATAAAGAAAGTGATAAATTAATTAGATATGGTTTGGGGAGGAATGGCCATAAATGGCGTTGGTTCAGTATAAACGCTGAGTCATGTAAAGTGGACATGAGGCTAATTATTATTATACGTGTTTGGGAGTAGGGCGCCCTAGGGGGGTAATGATATTAATAATTTATGTGAAAATTAGATACTTCAAGAAAATAATGATCCAAAAATTTTACAAGACAATAATCTTAATTTTATGAAATGGTGGATTCGATATGAAACGCTGTGAATTGATGTTGGGAAAGAAGTATCGTTTTAAAGATTATCGAATTTATATTTAAATAACAGTACTTAACAACAATGTTATTTAATGACGCTTAATGACATTTTTATCTCCGACCTTCATAAGAGGTCTAAGAGTAATTATTATTCCTTATTACTCTGTGATAATTCTTTAGTAAATGATACTTTCTCCTTCCTTTTTTTAATTTTAGCTCTTGAAACTCATTTAACATGAAATGTGCCCTAATTAGTAGGATAACATAGAATTTTATGTTCTTTTGTACAGTAATGCAATTTATTTTGTCACAACACAGTTCATTGACGTTTCACCGTACGCGTGTGTACCAGTGCACCAAGTTATTTAGTGCGACACGCCCGGAAAAATTCTAAGCAGACGGTCGAGTCATACAGTATTGTATTACATGGTTTGTGGTTTTCCAGCCAACTCTCATTGCATGCACGATTCGCTCCTAGCGTGCATTTAGTTAGTTAACGTACTTAATATGTATCTTCAATACCAACTGTTATTAAATATACAAATGTCAAAAAGACTTATACCTGGTATCTCCTTGTCGTAAATGGTTTATTTTTTAGTATATCTAGCGTTTTAGTATATGCGATATTCTTATGACATTAGTAATATATAATATCTTGAAAAAAGTAAAATTGTAGTAATAAATCATAACGATACACTGAAATATCAAATTAATTAAAAAATTGTCTTCTCTCTCGGTGAAAAATAAATGTTTTTGTTCATTATAATGGATTATTAACGGCTCAACTAAAATAATCAATTAGATTTTATCATTTTTGGGAAAAATTAGTTTCTTTTAAGGATTATAGCAATTATTTAATTATAATTTTTTAAGTTGCCTTTATAGAAGAGGAATCAATGGGAAGTGTTCCTATTCGTCTCCTGTTTTCTCCAAAAGAAGAAATGTGGAAGTAGAACAAAACCATTTTAATAGTTTCTCATTTACTATTCATAAGTTCTGTTTAGAAGCAATGAATGACATGCTCTTCCGTATAGCTAATTGTCGCTTTAATTAACAAGTGAGTTACTTCCTCATAATGATCGAAAAAATGTACTAAATTAATGGATATAAATATAACATGTATACCTAACATAAAGTTTATACATATTATAAATATTGATGGTTATTCGTTTGATATCGTTTTAATATTTTTTAGACATGACATATATGTACTTATATTTTTCGCACTAAAATAAAATTAAAGATCTTTATATATTATACATGCATATATGCATTCCCTTATACAGCACAAAAAATGAAGGAAAAGCAATCATGACTTTAGCATTCCATATTTTCGTGTAAATAGACTACATAGTAATTTTTTAAGGATCTAATTAATAAAGTTAGCACATATCGAATCAATGAAATTGCGGAAATGTAAATTGATTACATTTAGAAGAATATTATTATTATATGTATGTAGTTGGAAGAAAAAGAAATAAATTGAATGGTATGTCTTAATGATGTTACATGATAATTGCACGATAAATGTAACAATTAAGAAAAAAGAAAGAGAAATAAATTCAAACCTGATAAAGCAAGTAATATATCCAGAAAGAGCACCCAACGTATAGTATTTTTACAGATACTCATGATCTTCTCGGAGACAGTTCGTGTCGTTACTCCGTCCGAATTATCCAGGATTTCCTCCAACGTCGCCGTACTGCAATGAGTCAACTGTTCCGTTGATCTCTGAAAAAAAAACATTTAGTAAAAATATGTATAAAGATTCGTACAGATAGTACTTTATCCACAATTACAAAATACATATAAATTTAGGGAATTTTTATACCGTGTGCCTAAATTCGTGGTACGAATGAAATCAAGAAGATTCTGTGGTTCAAAATAAAACGAAAATCAGCAATAACAAAATCGGATCAAATATTTCATTTCTTAATTCTCAAAGAGACAGAAATATACAATCTGGAAGATTATTTTATATGCGAATATAGAATAAAAGTTCTTCATTTACGATCAATCTGAGTATGATATCAAAGCAATGTTATTCATTTATCTTCACTGCCGTATCATTTTAAGTAATATTATATTTCTAGTATCATCTACGTATGTATAGATGTATAATGTTGAATACAAAAACGAATGGGATTATCTAGAATCTAAATCAAATCTCTGATATTGTACATACTCGAAATCACTGATAGTAAATTAATTAACTTTGATTTTATCGTAATCTAATAAAGATAAAATTTTATACATAAATATCTACTTAATAACATATAGTTAGGAATCTTTTCATCTTTAATGAGTTTTAAACGGGCATGTATCTATTTCTTATTTCAAATTAAACATTTCACAAAAGGCATAGGCAAATATGAAAGTTCCACTAAACCAAATTAAACTTGTGATGCATCGATTGAAACAGCTTCCTAGGAAAACCATTTCGACAAAGTTTTAACCTCCTACCCCTATTATTAGGGTTATTGACCTAAGTATGATTTATAGTGTTACTGTTTGATTTCTTTTCTGATTATAGCTATAGTGTTACATATCTGGGAATTTTTGTAGATCTTTTGAATGAAAAACTCATTCTTAAAAAATAGGGGAAGTTTTAAAATGTCAATTTTTTATTGCAGTTGTTAAATGACGACATTTATACCTCTACAGTAGAACCTGCTTGTCATGTTTATTAACTCATAATTTTGTCAACTTTCCCGGGATGGTGCGTCATAATTAATCATAGAAATTACTTGCTCAACATTGAAGATTTCGCAAAGTATCTCAGCAGGTCCAATAATATGTTCCATACATATAGTTAGTAAATTATCGCAGCAATAATGCAATTCTAGCTAGTTCTGTTTTTATTAGATGAGTGAATCGTATAATGTCTAACTTTTACTAATCTTCATAGGTGTCATCGTGGATCGCAGGATTTACTTACTTAACATTGAAGATTTTGCAAAAGGAATGACATTTTAAAATTCACTCATTTAATAAAAACAAAGCTATTGAGAATTGCATGTAATACTCGTATGATACGCATATTATATCAATTATATAAATAGGTCACTTTTCCATACACAGGAAGGTAAAAAATAGTAATATTCAATTTTTTTAACTGTGACGCACCATTCCGAAAAATCTGACAAAATTATGAGTTAATAAACATGGCAGGCAGCTTCTACTGTCAAAAATATGTCGTCATTTAAGAACTTCAATATAAAATTGACATTTTAAAACTTTCTCTATTTTTAGGAATAGATTTTGCTCCTCAAGAAATCTCCTTTCCACTAAAAAAAAAACCTGAAAAAGATGTAACACTACCCTAATAATGAGGATACGGGAGTAAAATCAGCTATGTCCTTCAAACAAAATTAAACTAAACATTCGATGCAAATAGAAATTCAACATGTGTTATTATCGTAAAAACAAAAACTAATGCGTATAAAATTCTTAATATTTTAATTTCCAAAGATTAGCAGTTTTCCAATAATTATTTTTCTACTACCTTATAGATACTTTTAAAGACTAATGTAAAGCTCCTTATAGTTACTTATTGTAAGCTAATGTAAATGTAATTTATGAAAAGCTAAATATTCTTATGTAGATAATTAATTAGTAAAGAGCGTTGAAAGTGAAGAAGAGATGTTCTGAACTTCCTTTCCTTCTTTTTATTAGGAATTATACAGATAAGATTAAAGAATTGTTAATGCCCAGAAGATATTATTTATTCGAATTGATAATTTTAATTTTGACATCAACGTATCGAACAATCCCTTTTAATTTATTTTTATCAGTTGTACTAGAAGTTGATTATCAGATGTACATTAATTTAAATTCAATTGCATATATTTTATTCATCATCTAACTTAAATACTAATTTGCATGGTTGTATTTAATACGTATCAGTTACAGAATCGTCAAAACAATATTTCTTATTCTTATAGCCACTAATTTAAATACAAATTACAACAATTACCACTTGACTCTAATAAAATAACTATAACAATATTCAGTTAAGAACACCTACTTTATTGATAAAATAACAAGTAATTAATAAGAAACGTTGAAACAATGTTAAATTACTATGAATAATAAGTACAACACTAGCAACTAACCAGAACTGACGTTTTAATATCACTTGCCTGCCCTTGACATACTTTCTATCTATTCTAATCAAAATCTAATATCGAATAAAAATTCCTTAATTTTTTATAACCAAATATAAATATTTGAAATAACTTAAATCATAAATAAGTTCAAATCTACGAAAAAATAATCCGCATCAAATATGTGAAAATACATAACGATATCTCTGACTTTAGAATAAGATACGTTTATACGTATAAAGATAAATACATATGTGTATACGTATATAAAATAACAAAGAATAAGTTTTCTAAATGTCAAATAACCAACAACATTACAAAATCATATTTCTTGCACCTAAAGAACAGTATTAAATAAGTTTACTGTAACTAATATGCTTGTGTTGCAATAGTATGTAGTATGTTATCGTAAACAAAAAAAAAGTTTCTGATTTATAAAACAAACAAAGATATATTTCACAGTGCATTTTTCTAAATCCTTCGTTTATCTTTCAAGAGAGAATGTGTTGAAAGTTTAAAAAGGAAATGCTATCAGAATGATTGAAAGAAATTACAAAGTTTGGAATAGCAGCTTAATCACTAAATTACTTATTATAGTTACTTATAAATATAATATCATACATTGAAAAGACGAATGAATATTAACAGAAACTTGTAACAAATTATGATAAAATATTACTGAATACGTTATAACATACAATCTTTAAAAAATGATTTTTCTCATTTAATATTTTAAATTGCAATACGAGAAATAATAATTTTTTTTATAGATAATAATGTTTTACACTTTACATAAATGTCCATATTATTGTTATAACTACTTTTATTTCGCAGCGTTAAAAATAAATATTTTTTAAAAATAAATACAGAAAATCTTTTAATGTGAATAAGAAATGCATTTCGTAGTAAACTTTGATATTCGTTTCCATATCCTATATTACTCAAGATTGGTTAAAACGTTCGTCATGTTTCAATTGTTCAATCCTACTTAAGGAGCTCAACAAGCCTTATACATACTTCTTTAAACTCATACGATTCTTTTGTCTCTTCCAGTCTTTTTCTTTAAACGGAAGTAAGAAAAAATGAAAGCAAAAACCAGAAAAGCAAAACTAACACAAAGAAAATGTGATTTCATAAAAGTAATTAAACGATAATTCCATTCAAACCATATACGTGTATATTTAAGTACTACAATGCATTACTATTTCTAATACTACGCATTATATAGGCTATGCAAACCATGTGCGAATAATTCTTATCGCAATCTTTTAATAGAGTGTTACGTATTTAGTGTTAAATAACATTATACTACGACTCTGATAAAAGCATTAATAAATTTCCTTCCCGTTCTTTTCGGTATAAAAAGTTTAAAATATAAGACATTTGACTTTCGCATTTGCATTTTTAAAAGATTATCTATTTCTTAATCGAACATTCTTTTAACTATATATTTAAAAAAAGATATAATATTAAAATACGGTCACGCGCTATTACTATTAATTAGGTCGAAGCTTCGAAAACCTCGATTAATGACACTTGATTGAAAAACATGGTAGCACATCCGCATATTCATAGGGGAAGACAAGCAGTTTTTAACTCATTGTCAGCTATTACTATGAAATTAATTAGGGGGAAAGAAAAACCTTGGTCGAATAAAGATACTAGTTCACTATACGCTGATCGATATATTAGACTTAATTTGACCGGTCTTATTAATATTCTAAATCTATCTTTCCCGGAATCCTCATTTAACTTTCTTTTAATTTTCTTCAACCTTAAATTTAACATATTTAAGTGCGCAACTATATACGTACATATATATGAATAATATATTTATATAATAAAGTAACAATATATGTATAGCAATATTTGAAAACGATAATTATATATATTCTGATATATTTATGTAAACTATGACAAAATATAAAATAATTGCATTCTTTTATGTATAAACTCATGGTGGTAAATAGGTACAGAGTTAGCTTTTAAAACTAAATTTAAGATTAAAAAAAGAACAAATACAAGGGAAAATATAGTTTACAAATTGAATATTTTGTAAAATTAACTTTTTTAATATCATATTAGATGCATAAAGTATTGAGAAACTTATATTGTTATATACGAACCTTTATTATTAAGATGACATTCTACTTCTACGAAACACCTTTAGTGGGACACGAAAATATTCGAACATCCATACAGATTCTGATCTTTATACTTTGAGTATCGACTAGATACTCAATAATAATTCTATCAGTTGAGGAAGAAATAGATAAATTTTACGATAAAAATGTTATCAATAGCGTTATCAATGTATGCGTACATTGCTTATAATAAACACGTGACAAATGTTTTATGAAGAAATATTGAAGTCGATAAAACAGAAAAACTGTCGATTAAATATAACATTCGAATGCTTTGTAAATTATTGACAATTATTTATAAAACTCACAACATATCTTTTATGTATTTTACTTCATTAATTTCCTTCAATTATCCTCTCTATTGTCTGTTATCTCTTATAATCAAAATAATCACCTCGAACAATTATTAAAAAAAAAATACCTTTATATGAAGCACAAATATAAATAATAGTAATATAATATTTTTGGATGATAGTCGAAAAAATATATTTTCAATTTAGAAGAAAAGTATTTAGACTGGTTTCGAATTTAATAATAATTATTGAAGGTAATAATGTATCTCAGTTAGTATTTAAATTAAGGATTAGCACTAAACACTTTTAATATTAACATATTTTATTTAAATTACGGTTTCATAAATTATGAGGTAAAAGTCTGCCATCATAAATTGAAGAAGAAGAAAAAACAGATTGTTTCGTCATTGTTCAATTTTGAGACAACCAAGCTTCGACGACAATCTGTAAAGACTAAAGACACTTTTCAACGTCTTATTTTACAATCATTGACTATATTTTAACATTGAAAGTAAGCACTGGAATCATAAGAAACTTTGAAGTATCAAAAACTACATCCAATAGCACTCTTTACTTTGAGAAGAATTAAATTGAGCATTAAACAACTCGCTATTTTATATGTATCGACGAATAACGATAATCCGATAAGAAATTTATTTAAAAAAGTAAGTGCCTTCGTATTAAAAGTAACGACACATTTTACAGAAAATATGGAACAGTAACTGGTTCAACTCGAAGCAGCGTCGAAACACAACTGGCGTACCTCGTCTTCAATCAACGACTTCCCTCGCAAGCTCGAATTAAATGTTCTACACACCCTCTTGTCCCCTCCACAGACACACCAATGAAAGGATTCAACACGTGTGGTGCTGTGCGGTTTAACACAAACGCTTCGATAATACCACCAAGACGAACGGTAAGAGATCCAAAAGTAAACTACGTTATAATTTTATTCAGACTTTTAATTAAATTACTTAACATACTGTCTGAAAAGTAATGAAACTCTGTATTAGATCAGTCATATAACTGAAATATCATTATAGAATAAAATATTCTTATATTGATAAATATAAATGTTTTTCGTATATTATTCTTGTTACGCTGCTGTATCAGTAATACATCATGTTAGGAACTATGTACATACATATTTCATTCTTGTATCAAATCTTTAAATTATAAGGAGCAATACATTGCACTATATAATTAAAAACAATAATTTTTTATTCTTACTCTCTATAATTTTTATACAGTATAAATTTACGTAATATTTATAATATGTACATTTCTTTTTTATTTTATATAGTAAGTAAACTTATTTCTATAAATCATTGCTTCTTACTACTTTTAAATGTTTATTACGCAGTAATTACATCTACAATAATTGGAGATAAAACTTATAATATTACCAATACTGAAAATATGATTATTGTACAATTCATTAATAGTCAAAAAACATAGTGTTCTCGTCTTAGACTTAATTCCTCAATACCAACGCCAACAGAAAACTTTCAAGACCAAAAGAATTAGCAAAAATAGAAAATATACTCGTATCATCGTATTAATTATATCGTCAACGTTTTATATTAACCATATCTTTTTGAAAAAGTGAACCCCGTGAAAGTCAAAATCTATTCACCATTTGATATTCACAATACTGACGTAGTATCCAGTGTATACATGTATGGAGGGTTCAGAAGCGAATCAGCGTAAATCCAACTTTCTCTAAAAATGTGTTACGCAGTTCAAAAACCTCTTTATTGTTGGAACAGTTGATAAATCAATTAAGTAATTACTTTCATGCGTATGAAATAGTTTTCAATACTTATATTGACCACAGAATTATCAGACAAAATTATACAGAGGACAATCAGTGTAAGTCAGACTAAAATCGCGTCAACTTTATGTTTAGTTCTTTGTTGTTTAAAAAATAATTGTACGCTGTTTTACTTACATCATGAAAGAAAGAAACAAAAGTACGCATTTTTTATTATCAGGAAGTCACCATTTCTCTGATACTGCATCCGAATATATATTTATCTGATAATAAGCGAAATTTATCTGATTGTGACGATGGTAAGTGAAACGAAAACTTTATAAGAATTTGTTATAAAGAAACTCTGTAGAATGATTTCCCATTTTATGAAACCAACATAAAGCCAGTATCAAAAGGAAGACCTTCGACTTTACTCAATGTTGTTCGGAACCCACTGTATTCATAGCGTAAACCCGTGAGAGAAGTTAAAAAGAAGTACATGTTTGCTCTATTGCATTACATCTCTCTATTACATTTGCTCATTTTATACATTGCTCTATTACATTTTATTACAAAAAATACGAACATCAACCTGAAAAGAAAATCAAATGAATCTTGGTGCAGGAGATAACAGTGAAAGTGATAATCCAGACGAATATATTATATAATATAATTATATAATACATTGACTTATTCAAATTTTCCAATGGACATTCGATATAAATCACGATCTTTTCATTTAATCTAATTTCCTCTGAAACACCATGGCGATTTTCTTCTGTTTTTCTTGTGATCAAGTTCATTTGTATGTTATTTTATAAAAATTTATTTTTGCATTTTTACTACAATTGTCATTTTTTACAACAATTTGTAAAAACCTTATTTATCTCGGTTTTAATGCTAATAGACCTACGCTGATAGGCTTCTGAATCCTCCGTATGTACGTAGATGTGTCTTAAAAATGCATATCGTTAATTTATATATTAATCCAGTAACAAATGGCAATAATATACAAATTGCATGAAAAAGTCTTCCATATCCATTGTTAGCGTGGAAGATAACCTTTTATAGATCTAATTATTACATATATACTTCTAATGAAGTTCTATGAGTATTTACGTACATATATCGCTCAACATTTCCTTTCTGAATACATACTTTGCTACTTCCGAATTCAATAAAATGATTCAGTTTAAATACGAAGAAACGATTTCTAGTAAAATCCTTAAACGTACATAAATGTTGGCTTTTACAAGACATATACGGTAATTCTCTAAGAAATATCTCATATGTGCAGAGTGTATAAAAAGTAAATGTAAAAGCCGCCACAGTAAGACTGCACTTCCCGATCGATGAAGATTTATAAAAAAAAATGCAAGCAAAATTGACCTTGACCTTGACATTCAAGGTGAAATGTCTTTATTGCATCGCATACTTTTATCCTTATCATGAAGATAAAAGGTCTTAAAGGAATCATAGATCGCAACTTAATGGTTCTCTTGGAAAATGATGTTAAAATCTCATCAATCGCGTGTGCGTACATAAACTTAATAACTAAATATATATGTGTGTGTGTGTATATATACAGGGTGGTTGGTAACTGGTGGAACAAGCGGAAAGAGAGTGATTCTACGCGAAAAAAGAAGTCGAAAATATAGAATAAAAATTTTTCGTTTGAGGCTTTGTTTTCGAGAAAATCGACTTTGAATTTTCGCTCGGTACACGTGCACTTTATCACGTCTCGTTATAACGGATATCACTGCAGATTTTTAAAAAAATTTGAAAAAAAAATTTTTATTCTATATTTTCAACTTCTTTTTTCGCGTAGAATCACTCCCTTTCCGCTTGTACCACCAGTTACCAACCACCCTGTATATATATAAGTGTTTTATACATATATTTTTTTTTATTTATAATATATTTACATTTCGCAGTCGGATAGAGTTTGCAATTGAGTTGAACAATTAAGATATCAAATTGAATGTGTTTTCCATCATCTAAAATCAACGTGTAATCTTGGGAAGAAACTTGGTAGGAATATAGGAATATGAGTCCGAAGCTATTTAAACAACAGTGATGGCCATATATGTACATATGTTGAATGTGGAAGCTGACGTGCAGGCACATCTATTACGCAGATGCAAAAAGAAAGAAAGAAATAAAGGAAGAAACGGGATGTCTAATGGTGTATCTGAAATGTCTAACATGCAACAATAGATGTTATTTACCCTGCATCAGAGTGCAAAATGTAACCATATAGTAAGCAAGGTGAATCCAAAAACCAGTGAAACTTTAACATTATTTTCCAAGGGACCGGTTGAATTGCGACTCATGGCTCCTTTAAGACCTTTTGTCCTCATAATGAGCATAAAAGAATGCGATGCAATGCAAAAATTTGACCTTAAATTTCAAAGTCAAGGTCAATTTTGTATGTACCTTTTTATACAAATCTCCACCGATCCATAGGTGTAAAATCACGCTATGGTGGTTTTTACGCTTACCTTATACGCACCCTGTATATATACGAGATAAATCACCGATTTTAATGAAACCTATGTATAATGCAGTTTTCAATGAAAACAGCTCCCAAAGTTGTAAGTTATAAACATATTTCACGGAATATTTCGGAAACTATTAAATTTAGAAAAATGATTCGTGAGTAAAAATTTTGTTTTTAACTAAACAAAAATTAGTTACGTAAACAATATTTAAAAAAATACTTGTTTAAAAATATGATAAAAATTAACATGTTTTTGTCAATGTTTATTATAAAATGTTGATCCATTTTCATGGAAATTTTTACAAATATACATATATAAACTTCAAATAATGGAATAAATTGAAATTGTGATTTTTAATATTATAACAAAAATTATCGTCTTTGTTACTTTCGTCCGTTTTACATACATACATATATAGATGAAATTGTTAACCATGTATGATCGTAAAAACTGTAAAAATTCTAATAATTTGTGGTCTTCTACATGATTATAATATCTTCTTCTTCGAGTAACCGAAATTAGTACCCCACACGTAGCAACTCTTCTCCATAAATCTTCATTTTATTTTAAACTTCAAAATTAACTAGAAGATACCTTATTAGAGATCGTTGAATTCGTCTTTTTAGTATAAAAGTATAAAAAACAGTATACAAGGCAGTATTAAAAAAATATGCGATGCTATTAAAAAATTCCAGGTAACCTTGATATCTCAGAAGTTATAAAAATATATATAAAAGAAGATATAAAAAAAATAAATGTATCTATTTAAAGATCTGTCATCTCTATAAAGTACGATTTCCATTTCAAACATTTCTCGATAAAATTAGTAAATACTAAGTTATTTCAAATGACTCCTTAATTAAGTTATTCCAAATGACTTCTTATTGACTCATTCTGTGTATTAAAAGTAATTATGTGTAATAAAACAGAAATGTTTGTTCTTAAATAATAATTCTTTATTGTTCTTATATCTATATTAATAATTTACGACTTCAATTTATCGCTAATATGTCAGTTTTTATAAGCATGTATATACGTATATATAATTCAGTATACGCATACACGTAAGATGCAAGTTATCCGTTAACAATACGTTATCTTTAGTACAATTTTGTATATTAATTCTTTATTTCAAATTCTTATATTAATAATGTAGGAATCCATTAAATATATAATATAATTTAAAATTAAAAATTGAAAAATAACTGTATCTAAAAATTGCTTTTACATGTTATATACGTATATGTTACATATTATAAATCAATTTTTAAACTATCTAAATATTTTACTTAAAGTAAAAATAAAAATAAAATATTCATATGAAATGTATTCAGATTTCTGTATTAAATTATCAAAAGTCTTATAAATATAGAATAAAACTTTTGACATAAATATGGATTTGCATCTGAGGCTTATTGTCTATTAATTTGTAAATATAAATGCATAGAAATATGTTAAAAAAGAAATAATTCTACAACAGGTATGCTATCAACTATAAAAACAATTAACTTGAATTTTAATTAATTTATATTCATTGTTAAATTCTAACCTGCATTGTCCACGTGTAGTATTGATTCTTGGATTAGTGAATAGTTTACAAAAATATCATTCATAAAATATTGCAAATTAACTATATATTTATAACATATATTGGGATTGATCACAGCACACACGCAAAACAAATAATTTATGTAAATGTGACTACTAAAAGTGTGAGTGCCTCTCATTGACAGCTCACTGACAAACACTGCTTTAAATAGCGTCATTGATGATTCAACTACAGAGTTTAAAGTGGTAGAGGGATTAAATTATTTAAGAAACACGAATTTAGATATATCCTACTAATGAAACATCATAATAAAATATCATACACCTAAATAACTCAAATCAAGAGAAAGATATACTAAGCAAATATTAACCCCATTATTTTTATTAAAATGCACTAACTCTAATATGCTAATTTTTAATACTTTCATTTCATATTTTATAAATACATAAAAAAATAAAAATACTAAAGTAATTGATCATATTGTTTTTGATAATATTTCAATTTATGCATAACAATTATTTTGTATTTAAATAATATGTTCGATATTGTTGTGAACTAGTGAGGGCCTGTGGCTCCCTCTAACATGAATATTTTGTATGATCATAGGGTAAATTCTAGCACCGCGAATTTAACTGTATACTAGCATAACCGAAATAACGAACAAAAGTTATTTAACAAATTTATTGATTAAATGTTAAAATTATTAATCAGTAACAACTGTGATTACTCTCAAATTTCGTATTTACTTTCGTTACCATGGGAAAGAACATTGCCAAATCATAAATCACTCGCTTCCTAATATTGTATACTACAAACAAAATAATGCTTCTTAGCATTAGTTAGTAAGAATTTGTCTTATTGGGTAACAAATTAATCGTAGATTGTCATGCATATCCGAGGGGATAAATGAGCCGCTTTACGACCCAAAAATTAGAGAATTATTAGAATCGTTGAATTGTTAGGACCGTCAAATAAATTTCATTAAAACGCAAATCTTATTAAAGTACTCAATCTATTATTTGAATTAGTTTTGGAATTGTTTGAAGTTGTAACGCGAGCAGAGTGCTTAGCACTCAACGAGCTGCAACCGCGCTAAATTCCCCTACTTTTGGAAAGGTCACGCAACGATAATAAGATCAAATGTGAATATATCCTAAATACCAAAATAATTTTTATATTGTTTAATACTCGAATCTATGAACAAAATAATTGATTTACAAATTGTTTTTGAAACATTGATGTTTTATAATTCATAATTTTTATTATTTACATGAAACTTAATGTTAAACAATAAATAAATATGTATACTTTATTATTAATAAACGTATACGTATATATATACATGTGTTATAAAAATAAGATTTTAAAATGTATTAATTCCTGTTCATGCAACCATTTTATTGGTCTGTTTTGTAATCTCTTAGCCAGTCAAAAATATGTTTCCTAGTAAACATAATACAAAATATAACGAATTGTATATAAACAATGTTGTTATCATCACAATCAAGCTTTAACCTCATACCCTATGATAAAGTGATATTATTTAATTCAAATCGTGATAGGAAAATACGATAGGGTAAGTACGTTAATTTTATATTACAAACAATAAAATTTAAGAATATTTCATAAGAAAATGAGTATAAGAGCTTCAGAATATTAGAGCTTAACTATCGCGAATTGTGAGTATAAAAGAAAATTGTAATATATAATAAGAAAAAAGATAAGAAAATAAAATGTAATAATAATAATATATATATAAGGGAAAACATTTTGATTTTTTAAATTCTTTATTAAAATCACTAAATATTCCTATATTATTTATGTCTTTAAAATGATTTATAGAATCCCTTTTAATTTCATCTAATTTTATAGTTACTGCTATATATAAGAAATAAATGTGTGTGTCTTCGAATGTTATGCATATTAATTCAAATTTCAAGCCTTCATAGATTGGAAAAATTTGTATCTTTGACTTTAAATGAAATATAATAAAGATTTTAGGTCCAATACCTTGCGTTTCACTCATTTATAGTCATTGATGTAATTTCTTCAAAACAACTAAATTTATACATTTTATTACTATTCATGTATGTTTCATTAAATAGTAATATGTCACCATTTATAAAAAATAGCTACTATTAACTCATCAATATAATAATAAGTACAATAAAAGACTAATAAAGTAATCCTAAATAACAAATAGTTCTTGCAATGTAAAAGTAGTACAGAACAGGGAGACAGTAAGTTCATAATTTGTTACAAAATTAAATTTCACATTTCCATTTTTATTTGTATTTTAAATCATGCAGCTTACTTGCTTAGTGATTTACAAATTATACTTTATTTATATACTTAATACAAATATCCTTTTATTTGCTTTAGATTATAACCAACTTTATTTGTTACTAACATGTATATACAATAAATGTATAAAATTTTTAATAGCAGTGTACGTAGCAAATATGACTAAGATATAAAGAATTTCCTAATTAGTATACATTATAATTATAATAATTGCAGATCACAAAAACAATTTATGTATTATGGAATTTACAGGATCCACAAGCAATTACTTACATTCACTTTCTATTAACAACCATATTTTTTAACTTTCAGATTACTTTTACAATGAGTTTATATGCTGATATTCAAAAAGTAACACAAATACCTCAGACAGATGAAAATGTTGTATTTGTACGTCGAAAAGAATCTAATACAGTTAAACGAAATCCAAAATTAAAGAAGTTCAAACCTCCACAGAATGCAAATGTTAGTAATTATATTGTTCCAGTATATCCAAACTAAACACTATTTTTAAACACATTTTTATTGGTAAAATAATGTAATTAAATAGCTAAAAATAATAGTAATTAAAATTCTATTGCATTAAGAAAATCTACTGACCAATTATTAAACCGAACTGAACACAAAATGAAAAATATCTTATTTTTAATGTATTTTATAAATTATATTTAATTATGTTTAATTCTTAAATTATTTAAAATGTTACTCTTTACAGTTGTATGATTACGATTGTAACGATGGCCCACATGATGTGCTTCAAGAGCGTAGCATACATGAAAATGAAATTGCATCCTCCATTATAGAAGTAAATATAATATATATATTAATTTAAAACTTATGATATATACATAGGAGATACAAATAGATTTTGTTTTGCAGGCTAATTGTGGTGTTAACTATTCAAATGAAAAACTTGAGGAACATTGGAAACTTAGACAAATGAAAGCTAGTTTAAAATCCAAAGATTGTACTTTTAAGGAGAATTTAAAGTCTGATACTTGTGATTATAAAAATTCAACTATGGAAACTTGTAATGGAATTTCCATGTTAGAAACTAGTGCTAAAGATAAAAACAATATTGAAAATGTAGAAAGTACTTTAAAAAAATGTGGTCTTAATAAAAATGCAGTGATAAAAGGGCTTTTAAAAAGTCATACAATATCAATAAACGATTTACATATACCAAACGATTGTACAAATATAAGACAAAACAACATTCAGGTCTGTATACAGAATCATTTCTAGTTATTTATATTTTTATCATAGATATAATCGATAATTTACAGTATTTTTATAGAATGAAAATGTTCCTTCATCAAGTAGTTTAAGTCAAGAAAACTGTATGAAATTAATTCCATTCCCAGAAGATCCAGAGGTATTAGTTCAATCTTTACAAGTTCATGGTCATATAGATGAAAATAAATATAAAAATATTGACTTTTCTGTAGCACACATAGGTAAAAAAAAAGCAATTACAGCACGACAATTTTTTATTAATATGAGTGATAGTGAATTTGATTTTGTAAAGCCACATAAAATGGACAAAAAATAATTTAAATAAGTAAAAACTAATATCTGTTACTTTTAAAAAATATCTTTTAACGAAAATAAATAGTTTAATTTTTTATTATATATAAATTTTATGTTCCGAATATTAAAAAAAATTAAGTTACGTTATATTTATTGCAATTTTTTTAATTTGATAGTATCATTATAATAATACAGCTTTCAAACAATGGATTATTTTACTTTTTCATATCTTAAAATGAAGATTTTTGTTAAGAGATGTAGATAAAAAATCGTATCTTTGTTCTAAATGATATAGTTTTTATATATATCTTTGCAATAGGTATATTGACTTCATATTTTTTCTACTTCTAAAAATGTATTTAAACACTGTAGAACTCGGTTTATATGTATGAACCTTTCAAGGGACAAGTTGATTCATATAACCGTCGTTCATGTACGGAGTAAATTAATGAGGAGTACTATATAAAATAACTTGTTCTCTGTTGGTTTTATCGAGAAACGTCTTAAGTGAATTATGTTGCATTTCAATGAACTTATTTCTTTCCTAATATTTTATATTTTTTGACATGTCAAGATGATCTCGAATTTTTTAAATGATAGCGTATATTTTCTACAACATTAATCGATCCTGCTGGACATTCTCTACAAAAAAATATTAACCTATTTATGCTGAATACCGTTAGTAGATATTATAACTTCAATTTGTCAAATTTAATGTATGAGAGACAAGAACAGAATCGAAACAGTCTTCTTATGTTTATGTATATTAAAATATACGAAGCCATTTAAAAGCTGTTTAAATAGTTTTTTAAATACCATTAAAAAAAAATAATCTCAGAATACAAAAAAACAGTGTTGTATCAATCTGATGAATACTTTTAAATTAAAACATAATTCGTTTAAAATGTTTTTCGATAAATAATAATAAATATAGGTAACGAGTTATTTTAGGTAGTTCTTATTGAATCACCCTATAACAGAGATTCACCTACATACATATTTCTTCCCACCACCTACAATTTTTCGTTCAGTTAATTGGAGTTCATACATAATACATAATAATGTTACAAATTTGTATCGACTGTGAAACATGAGAATGGGTCACATAACGCGTACTCCTACTGTTTACATCTTATTGTTAGACGTTCATATAAGTGGATTGACGCTCGGTGGTAACTAAATAATAAAATAAAATAATAGGAGTTCAGCTAAAGTTCAGTTAATTTTAAGCTCAGTTAACTATTATTAAAGTTAAGTATTATTAAAGTTAAAGAAATTTAGTTCATACAAATAGAGTCCATATAAACGGAGTTTCTTCTACTGTTAATATATATTATAATTATGCTAATAACTAAATAGACTTTACAAGATTCATCTTTTAATGAATTGATTAATAATAGCTATAAAATGCTATAAAGAATAAAAATAATTTGTATATTGTTTGTATAATATTTTTTTACTGATTAAAAGTGTAATAAATATTTTTTTGTACTAGTATAAATTATATACTTTAAATTTCCTTATGCAATTTAAAAACATATTTTTAAATTTAAAACATTATTAAGATATAGTTTTAATATATCAAAATAGACTATAAACAATGGTAATAACAATATAATATATATTATATAATATTACTAGTTTTAATAATTCTAAAATGCAATATCACAGGTAAAAAAATTAGAGTATTGTAGAATAATTGTATAAAAATTAATTATTTGCGTTTGAGATAGGACTGATTGAACTAAATTTGTAAAAAAACAGTTTTCCTTCTAATAATGTTTAATTTTTTTTTAAATAAATTTGTGGAAAATGAACATTCTATATGTTCTACAATGCAAATAATTTTAAGAGATATGTTTTATATACCATTATAAATTAAAAGCAAATAGATTAAAAGAGAAGTGTTAATAATACTATATATAAAGTGCAATATATTATACAGCGTGCAACACTTGAACAAGAACTCCTAAATATCTCTGTTTTATTTATAGTTTTACGAAAAAAGATTCTTATGGTAGAAAAACAAACTTTTTTTCGAAGTTTTTTTTATGAAATTTCAAGACCATTAGCATTTTTTAAAATCTTTTTTATTAATGCAAATTTGCATATATGTTTATATATGCATTTTTATTTCTTTTTATTTTGCATACAGCCATTACGTTACTTACATTCAGGGGGCACATTGATTGTTTCTATACATTGATGCATCTTCCACAGAGTAGAGAAAAGTTTTAATGTTATAAATATTTCTCAAAATTGGCAATGAGTTATTTTAATATGAAACCAAGTTTACAAAAGTAAAAATTAATCAGTTTAGCTTCTGAAAGGTCTCATTTATATATACTTAGGATTATGAAATAAAATCAACCATATTTTGTAATAAATAAAACAATTTAATGGAAGTAACACAAATCCTTATTACTGTAACTTTTATATACATTAATGACTTCATAATTTGTAAAAGTACAAAAAAAAAATATAAATAAGAATTAGGGATACAGACATTTTTGAAATAATATTTTTAAATATCTTTTTAATGCTCAATTTAAAAATAATAAATTATTTACAAAACATTGCATAATATACACATTTACTTGAACAGAAGTAGCAATCAAATGGTAGTAGAGTAGATTCTGTTGACTTTATAATATTTGTTGCTATATTGCAATCAAAACTCACAAATTTTCTTAGATAATAATGAAAACATGGATTTCCACAGAGACAATACTTTGCCTCATCTAAATACTTTACCAATGTAAATGGAATTATGCTTGCATCATATGAACATCTATATAAAAAAAATATGTTTTTTAAAACATTTCTGCTATTAATATATCTACATCATCATAATTCAAACATAAATTAAGATAGATATACATGTTCATTTCATTTTTTGTTACTAATTATTAAACCAAAAATAAAATACCTATTTAAATTACATATCGTACAAACCTTGTTTTCAGAAATGACGTAGCTGCACATTCAGTTAAACTTGGCACATTTATTTTAGACTTAGAATATAATGCATAATGTACAGAAGAAAAGTCATTGTTTGATACGTCTACTGTAATCAAATGTAAATTCCTTATACTTCCAGGTAAGTAACGTAATTTGTTTTTTGATAGATCTAAATATTTTAAATTATGTAAATTTCCAAGACTCTGTGGTAAGAATGATAACATATTCTGACTAGCCTTCAAATTAACAAGACTCTCAAGTTTTCCAATTTGTTGTGGTAATTTGTATAACTGAATTAAAAAATATATTAAATAATGAAATATAAGTAAAACTTATAATAAATATTTTTATAAGATATGAAATGGACATACCAAATTATTACTTATATCCAATAATTTTAAGTTAGATCTTATAGCAACTTGATTTAACCATACCCATTTGAAAGCCCTATCAAGCCGGTTTTGTGATAAAATAAGTTCTTGTAAATGCTGTAAAGTGCCAAGTTCGTTTGGTAAAGATGAAATTTGATTGTTAGATAAATTTAAAATTCTTAAGCTTTGGAGTCTTAAAATTTGCCTATCGAATGATTTTCTATTTAATCCTACTAAATATAATTCTTCAGTTGTTCTTGGAAAACCTTCTAAAGTTGGATATTCAGAAGATTTATTAATCACTACTTTAGTCTTTGGTGCAGAACTCATACATTTTGGGTTCAAATTTGAAATATCAAGAACTGATGGATCAACCTTTTTAATTATTGCAAGTTTTAAAATGTGAATAAAACTTTTGAGTTGAATTTTATCAGA
Source organism: Bombus vancouverensis nearcticus (assembly GCF_051014615.1). Lineage (NCBI taxonomy): Eukaryota > Metazoa > Arthropoda > Insecta > Hymenoptera > Apidae > Bombus > Bombus vancouverensis. The sequence continues at coordinate 6,754,369 of NC_134913.1, read as the reverse complement.
TTGAATAATTAAATCATGAGGTGGTTCTATAAAGCTAATTGTGGCTTTTCCTTCATTAATAAATTTTGTATATATTTTGTCTACATTATTATTAATCTGAAAGAAAATGAAATATAAAATTTTTCAATTTTTTCTTAAAAAATATATATATATTTTCTTAAATAATTTACACATATTCAGATAAATTATTATAATTTATGAAATGTATTGATATAGACATTTTACCTTGTATTTAGTACCATGCTTATTTTGTAATGTTTGCAAAAGCAGATATATGTCCATATTTTTTACTGTTTGTCTCCCAATTGCTATTATGGAACGTAATGACTTTCTTCTTATTACATTTGTTGTAAATAATCTATTGTTTACTTTTATGTTACAATGAAGTTTCATGTTAAACAGATGACTGTTAAGCAAAATACAAAAATTATCTTATTATTTCAGTAAATATTTAATATTAATAATATTTCAAAATTATCATATATTTTTTAATATTAATAATTTAAATATTTTAATTAATTTAATACGTACTTGTTTAACTAGATATTTGCAATTATACACCGTGACAATATGTTTTTTAATAGCTCACAATAAAACATAAACAAATCGTTCTTCGCGCGTAGAATAAGAAACAACTGAATACATGTAAGTACTAGGCACTAACAAAAACTATTTAACCTATAAATTTTCATATGTCAGCTGTTGTACATATAAATTTCAGTATTTTCAGAAACATAAATAATAAAACTATTCATTAGTACACTCACTTTTAATTTAAATAAATGTAGGAGTTATTTATAAATTAAAATATCTTGTAGTTGACTAAGAAAAACAGATTTTAACAATAGCACCTGAAGGCGGGAAAATAAACGGACGAAAACCGTTAACGATTTTGAAAGGTATAACGAATACAAGAATTGTATTTATTACGTTGAATAGATTAATATTATATATGTAAATATACAATTAATTATATATATAGATATAAGTATATTTTATATAATACAGATTGTTAATTTTACTTTAAATTGAGATTGACTAATTTATATATTAAAATGTATTTGTATATTTATTAATGTACTGTAAAGACTTTAGTAACAGAGAAGTTTATTCACGTAAATTTCTGGTGTGTATTAATTCAGGTATTCAGTAGTACGTATTCATATATTCTTTTTTTATAAAATATTTATAAATTTGTGCATATACAAATGTAATTTATTGCAATTAAAAATAAATATACATATTACATATTTTATTTTTTATAAAAATACATAAGTAATTATCTAATGCCAAGTAATAATATTATGTAAGTATTATACGTATACATATATACTTCAACTTCAGATTTGTTTTATTAATTCTTTTCAAATATATTCACTGTACAAAGGAATACATACATGATAAAAAATATGTAATAATGATTTCCTTCTATATCATCTATGTGCCAAATTTTGAAGGTCACTGTGAGTTGTTAGATAGAACATTATATTTTTTTATAGAAATTAAAACAATATTTATTGATATTTAAAAAATTTATTGATATATACACCATGATAATATTGTCATAAATGATATTTAAATTGTATACTTTTTATAGCTATTTGGTATGATTACACATTATGCATAGGAAGGTCGATATGTATTATAAAAACGATTTTCTACTAGCTAGCTTGGTTACAGTCAACATTACTTTCATGTACATTTCTTTTATTAGATATAATATTATGGAACATTTTTATATGTAAACGTAGTTTATTGTTTATTGTAAATTTCTATTTCACTTTCCTCTCTTTCCTTTAATTTTTCATTTATCTGTTTCCCTCATTTTCTCAGTTCTTCTATACCTACCTGGTTATATTTACATTTATTGATACATCTTATTCTTTCCTTTTCGTATTTAGTTCTCATCTAATTTTTAATCTTTTCCTCTATGCACTTCTTCAACAATGGCTTCATTGAATTTCTTTCTGCCTTTTCTTTAAATCTGGCTTATCTATTAACTGATTTAATCTTGAATCTATTTCTCAATGTTTTTTTTCTTACAATGTAATTAGGTATCCATTTATTCAATTTTAAGAATTTACTATTTACATATAATATGACTGAATCATTGCAATAACTTTAAAAACCAAGTATTTCATTGTTATTTATAGCATAAATACCTAGTTAATCCTTTTTTATTAAATATGTGATTTTTTTTTTATTTCAACAGAAAAGTGGAAAATATTCTGTTCAAAAAATTTAAAATGATCTTTGAAGCTTGATACACAAATAATATAGAAGAAAGTAATCATTGCAACATTTTTAACATCAAATTATGTGATTTTATATATTTCGTTATATAGAGAAAGAATATTTATGAATAACTTAAGACTGTCAATTTAAAACACTTAATATTAATAATATTATCATAAGGCAGGAAATGAAATAGTGAAAGGTCATAGTGATAGGTCACCAAATTTTTTATATTGTGTTACAATGAAGTCTGTTGCATCCAAATCTAATTATCAACCATCTATAGTTGACATGTTTTATAAACAACTTGCTATGGGAAAACAAATAAGTTCTGATGCAAATAACGATAGAGAATTACAGAATTCACAAAGCATTAAAACAGAAAATAACATATCTTTGAAAAGTGAGCAAGATAAAGAAAACCATTATCCAGGAACAAATGAGGACTATTCTGATAAACATGTTGAAAAAAAAGTCAAGTTTAAAGATATTACAATTTTACCAACATCTAAAATTAAAAGTACAAATACATTTCATAGTAAATGTGAATATTGTTGTCAGAAATTAAATGATGATATCAAAATTTATCAGGGTCATCCAAATGGTGCTATAGATGAAGATATTGCTTTAACTGATCCAAAGTTATGTTTATTTAATGGTAATGAATCTTTTATACATGAAAGCGATCAACGCCCTCAAAATAAATTGACTTATTTCAGGTAATATTTTTCTGTTTTTTATAAACATGTATATTTTATAAAAAAATGATAAAACTATCAAAATTTTAGTGTTTATGATAAAAATGGCCACTTGTGTGCTTTTGACACTGGACTTATAGAAAAGAATGTAATGTTATACTTTTCTGGATATATAAAAGCTATTTATGAAGAAGATGCATCACCAGAGAATGGAGTGCCAGCAAAAGATATGGGTCCTATAAATGAGTGGTATGTATCTGGTTTCGATGGAGGAGAACTAGCTCTTATAGGTTTTAACACAGCATTTTGTGAATATATTCTAATGGATCCATCTGAAGAATATGCCCCTTTTATGGATGTTGTCAGAGAAAAAATATATATGAGTAAATTGATTATCGAGTTTCTTTTAGATGAAATTAATCCCAGTTATGAGGATCTGCTCAATAAGCTTCAAGTAATTTAAATTTATTATTAAACAAGTCATAAATAGTATAATTAATATAATACAATACTAAACTTATATCATTTTCACAGACAATAGTACCACCTAAAGGTATTACAAAATTTACTGAAGATTCTCTACTAAGACATGCACAATTTATATGTGATCAAGTATTATCATTTGATGATTCTGCTTCAGCAGAAGATACTCTTCTTATTACAAGTCCTTGCATGCGAGCATTAGCAAACCTTGCAGGTGTTACATTAGGAAAAAGAGTAAGCCAAAGTCAAATGCGACTTAGAGAACAAAAAGTTAGGAAACCTGCTTGGACTAAAGCAACTACTACACAATTAGTTAACAATATGTTTGAAAATATATTTGCAGATCAGTTAACTAAACATAATGATACGATAACAATGGTAAACTTTCAATTTTCTAAATTAATATGTATATCAATATAACAAATAATTATTAATTGTACACAAATTGTAAATTGTAAACAATTAATTGTATATATAAAGTCTCTTTATAAAGTACATATACGTTTTAAATGATAAATACAAATAAACTTTATATAAACTTCAGGTTTGTTTCTTTTTTATACCATTAGGGACCTAAACGACAAAGATGTGAAGTATGTGAACATTGTCAACAACCTGATTGTGGTCTTTGTAATGCTTGTAAAGATATGATAAAATTTGGGGGAACAGGAAGAGGCAAACAGGCTTGCATTAAAAGAAGATGTCCCAATATGGCTATTCAAGTAAAACAACTATTTAAGTAATTGTGGTAATCACAATCTAATATAATAAACATTTTGTATCTTTATTCAGGAAGCAGATGACTCTGATCCAGAAAATGAAGATCAATATGATACTTTAAGAATTGAAGTAGAAGAATGCAGAAGAAAAGTTTTTAAAGAACTTAAAAAAGATATTGTATGGATAGGAGATCAAATAGCCAGTAATAATCTGAAAACCTTTTACAGATCCGTTATAGTAGGTGATGAAAAAATAGAAATAAATGATTATGTACTTGTTGAACCAAGAAATCCAGCAATTCCATCACATGTTGCCAAAGTTATTTACATGTGGGAAAATAAAAATGGTATAAAACAATTTCATGCAAATTGGTTGCATAGAGGAAATGATACTATTCTTGGGGAAACATCAGATCCTATAGAATTGTTTTTGAGTGATGATTGTGATGATGTACCATTTAAATCTGTTATATCTAAATGTACTGTTATTTTTAAAAATGTACCGAAAAATTGGGCCGAATTAGGTAGTATATTTAACATTCATTGATCAAGTTTTTAATATAAATATCAAAACAAAAAATGTTTTTGACTCTATAATCATAGGTAATATGGATTTAAATTCTGAAAATGAAATAAAAGACTTAGATGGTAAAACATTCTTCTATCAGAAACGTTATACACCTGCAACAGCCAGATTTGAAGACCCATTACCAGATCCAAAATGTCTTCCTAAAGAAAATATATATCGATTTTGTCCTACTTGTGCGCATTTACGGGAAGTGGAACAATTCAATATGCCAAAGGTATGTAAAATTAATACTGTTCATTTTACTTGTGTTATACAGGATGACAAGGAAATAAGTGATCAAACTTTGGTACCGTATTCTATTGTTTCTAAGGATGAAAAAAAGGTCATACGTTCGGAAACTCTTTCTTTTCAAGATATAGACACTTCTTGCTTAGATCAAAAATATAGTAAGATAATACCATTATACAAACTAGTCAAATTATAATTTAAACATGAAAAAAGTAAACTGTATGAAAGTATCATTTTGTGAGTGTTATTTTTCAGCAAATAAGCTAATCAATATAAACAAATTAAAGACAAATTCACGTTTAGTTTAGTTTATGTCAATTGCATTTAGTTTATGTCAGTATGAAAAGAGCAATATAGGGTATTGAGAAAAACACATTTTTTCACAAAATTAGAATTATTTAAATATTGAGACAATTTATATATGAGGCACTTGAAATCAAAGGGATGCAAGTAACATTTTTCTAATATTGAGGAAATCAAGTTTGAAATTCAAATGTATTAAAAAAATACCATGTAATATCTCTATGAAAACTAAATTATATTTAATGCTTAACATATATATAGTAAGGAACATATACACAAATTTCTACTGAATTTCATCTTTTAGTTTATGAATTATTAAATATTTGAATTATGAGAACTTATTTCAATATTATTTGCTTAGCAGTAAATTTTTCTGACCTTAAATGATACTTTTATTCAATTAGTTGATTTAAATTATTTACAACATTATATTTAACGATTTAACTAGTCATTTTCATTCTTAATTCAAAAGCTTCAAAAATATCATCTGCATTCCTTTGATCCTAAGTGCATATGATATTCTCATATGATATTAGAAATTTATAATGAAATAAGTATAATACAATATATCAGATTTTTTTTTTTTATTGTTACATTATGTTATACAAGATGATAAAAGGTAAATTTACAATTTGTTTAACATAAACTTTATTTTCAATAACATTTATAATATTCATACTTTTTATATTTTAAGGTATATGAACGAATAGAAGAGAAGAGTACTAAGGAAGTTATTTATGGTTTAGTAAAATATAAAGGAGAAGACTATAGAGTTGGAACAACAGTATTTTTACAACCTAAAGCTTTTAATTTCAAATATAAAATTATACATCAAGACATTCAAAAACTAAAACAGGAGAATGTCGATGAAGATATGTACCCCGAATTTTACAGAAAATCTTCTGATCATGTGAAAAGTTCAAATTTTGATACCCCTGATCCTTTTTGTATAGGGTATATAAATGAAATATATGTTAGTACAAATGATATGTTAGTTGCACCATCTGACATTAAGATTAAGGTGAATAAGCTATATAGACCAGAAAATACACACAAAAATGTTACATTAATGGAACAAGCAGATTTAAATATGGTTTATTGGAGTGATGAAGGTACATTACAAAAATTTTATATTCTTATAAAAATCACATAGATATAAATTTTTGTGTATATATACATAATATTTTGTAAAATAAATGATTTTTCAGTTTGTAACATCAAATTTATCGAGGTTGTTGGAAAATGCTATCTTGCTTACTCTGAAAATTTAAATCAAACTGTTGATGAATGGACTGCTGAAGGACCGAATCGATTTTATTTTAATGAAGCTTATAATGCACAAGAGAAAACATTTAATGAACCACCATATCACGCTATTAGCATTGGTAAAAGTCGTAAAAGTAAAGGTAACCTAAAGCTTAAAGGGAAGAAAACAGAAGAGAGTGAAAAAAGAGCATTTGTTAGTAGACCTATTGAATATAATAAAATATCAAAAAAATTGAGAACATTGGATGTATTTGCTGGGTGTGGTGGTATGTAGTTTACTGCAAAATTCTTGCAAAATTCTACAATTTATTATATATTAATTGTTATTATATAATTTTAACATAGTAAATTGAAAAAATGAATAATTTGAACTAATTTATTTTAAAGGGTTATCTGAAGGTTTACATCAAGCTGGAATAACTGAAAATCTTTGGGCTATAGAAAAAGAAGAAGCAGCTGCTAATGCATACCGATTAAACAACCCTAATACAACAGTATTTACAGATGATTGTAATATATTATTAAAAAAGGTTATGGATGTAAGTAGTATTGTACAATTATACAAGTTGTAATTTGTGCATTAATTATATATTATGATTTATAATTGTCATATTATATCTTTGTTTACTGTACATATAATGTAATATAATAATTATAATTTTTAAACATTTCATTTTTAGGGCGAAACAACAAATGAGATTGGTCAAAAACTTCCTCAGAAAGGACAAGTAGAATTATTGTGTGGTGGTCCACCATGTCAAGGTTTTAGCGGCATGAATCGTTTTAATTCACGCCAGTATTCTTTGTTCAAAAACTCTCTGGTTGTTTCGTATCTATCATATTGTGATTACTACAGGCCCAATTTTTTTATTATGGAAAATGTTCGAAATTTTGTATCTTTTAAAAGAAGCATGGTTCTAAAATTAACATTAAGATGTCTAGTTCGTATGGGTTACCAATGTACTTTTGGTATCCTTCAAGCTGGAAATTATGGAGTCCCTCAGACAAGACGAAGGTTGTTGCAATTTTAAGTATAACTCATAATAGTTTAAAGTTGCTAATTTTTTGAATTTTATTTTATTATATTACATAGAATAATAATCCTAGCTGCTGCACCTGGACAAATACTTCCACAATATCCAGAACCAACACATGTTTTTAGTAAACACGCTTGTCAATTAAGTGTATTAGTTGATAATAAAAAGGTAAACAATATTTAGTACTATTAGACAATAGATAAGTGACATTTACAATTTAAGCTATATTACTATAAATACTAAATAACATTTCAGTATAGCACAAATTGCAGTTGGACAGAATCAGCACCATTTAGAACAATCAGTGTAAGGGATGCACTGTTTGATTTACCAGAAATTAAAAATGGTTGGAATAAAGAAGAGATGTCATATACAAACGATGCAATATCACATTTTCAAAGAAGAGTAATAATCAAATAAAAATATTTTAAGAGAATAAAACAGTTACTCTTTGCAGACAACAAATTCATAATACATTTTAAATTTATACCTTTTCAGATTAGAGGAAAACAATATCAACCATTATTAAGAGATCACATATGTAAAGAAATGGCACCTCTTGTAGAAACTAGAATAGCTCATATTCCAGTCGCTAGTGGTTCTGATTGGCGTGATTTACCAAATATTACTGTAAGATTAAGTGATGGTACTTATTCCAAAAAATTGTAAGTAAAGTATAGTTTATCAAACTTTATCTTATGTTTAAAAATATTGTATACATTAAATTTTTTATTTAAGAGAATATACTCATGATGATAAAAAGGTTGGAAAGAGTTCTACAGGAGCATATCGTGGAGTATGTAGTTGTTGTATGGGAAAGCAGTGTGATCCTACAGATAAACAATTTAATACTTTAATTCCATGGTGCTTACCACATACAGGAAATCGTCATAATCATTGGGCAGGTTTATATGGTAGATTAGAATGGAATGGATTTTTTAGTACGACTATTACAAATCCTGAACCTATGGGAAAACTGGTATGCAAAACTATTATCTTAAATTTAATTATCAAGTAATTAAAAACATTTAACATATATGTATACTTTATATTTATATACATTTAATTATTATTATTAAAAATATACAGTATTTCTAACACCAGACGAGCTGGATTATATTTTCATTCCAAATAATGTTAGAAAAGTCATAGAGGAAAATTTTATACTATTTAACGAGGTCTATCATCCTGTGGAGCAATTTTTTATATAAGATCATCTGCACATTTGAAAGAAATGTTCTTTTACAGTCTTTTCCTAATTTTGCTTGGGGTAAAGATGCATTCATAAAGCTCCTTACTCAGTTACTAAAATTATTTTGTTAATACAAAAAGCTATGCTTTTAACCCATTTGCATCATGGCCCTACTTAAGGTGCCATTTGAAGGCATCAGCGGCGTTCAACTGATGACTGGTCCCCATCACCGCGCGCGATCGGTCGTAGGTGCAGTAAATGACATCCGAATTCTTCATGGAATTCATCGAAAATTTACTGTTCAAAACGATTGGTAGATAATGTTACCTCGCAAACACAGCATCTTACATTCTTTACAACAAAGGAAAAAAATAAAAATTATTTATTTAAAAAAAAATTATTTAGATTAAAATGGAAATTAGATCATATTATTTCTCATGGAATTCTTTAAAATGGTCAATACATAATGGTACATCGCAAATATGGCATTTGAAGACCGTTTCTCTTCGAGTATGTTTAGATAAGCATGCAACACATCGCTTTGACGTTCTGCTTCCCTTTGCTAGAATTGGAGGTATCCGAATAGGAAAATGTCTACCAGTATATCGCGTTATCGAATCGGTAGATGCCTCACTTTTATATTTGGTAAATATTCGCCAATAATTTCTTCGGCTAATTGTTGTTTAACAATATGAAAAGCTCGATCCTTTTTATGATTTTTAAAAATTACATAACTGTTTAGTAACATCATGTCTATGAGGTAAAAAAATATTTTCTTATAGACTTCTTTACATCTTCGCATAGTATGAAATGTACTTAATATTTGATCGTCAACATCAACTCCACCCATATTCTGATAATAATCAATTACTACTGTTGGTTTTACACATTTTTGTCCGGTATATCGGTCTGTTTTCTCCGTTTCAGCAAATTCTAAACTATGCATAGTTGTTAGTAAAATGACATCTTTTTTATCCTTCCATTTTATCGCCGCCATATCTCTTGTAGAATATACTACAGCTTCTCCCCTTTGTAATTGGTGTACTTTTAGTTCTCAAGGCATTTGTTTCCTATTAATTCTCGCAGTTCCACATACGTTTGTTTTCATGTCATGTAATTTTCGATACAATTTCGGTGAACTGTACCAATTATCAATAAATAAACAATATCCTTTGTGCAATCGAAATGTTTTTACGTGGTACATACATACTAATGAAAGTTTTTTTTATTATTTGAATAACTTCTCGGATTTTTGTGAGTGCATCATTAGAATTATTATTACTGGAAAAATGTAGATTTTTAGCAATAGAAACAAATCGCTTACAGCCCATAATATTCTTAAAATATGGTGTTTCTATGCTTTGATCTACAGTCCAATAACTCTGAATATTTGGTTTAGAAACTAAACTCATTAAAATGTTTAAAGCAATAAATACTTTTAGTTCATCTTCTGAAAGAGGCATAAAATTTGCATCGGTTTTTCCATGTTTATTTGTTTCTGTAACTAGCTTTGTAACTAATTCTTCGTTAAAAAATAATTCAAAAACTTCCCTTCTTAACAGGTTTTGCGTACTAACAGTTGCACCACCCACACTTGAAAAATCATGTATAATTGGTGTATGATTTTCAGCTTTCCACATGTAATCATCATTTCTAAAACTATCGCACTGATCAACTTCGCTGTTTTCACTTGATGAGATCCTACAGATACGTTTTCGAGTATGTCCTATTTCTATACTTTGATCCAAATCATCAAGATCGTCAAAATCCACTAGGGCAACTAAATTTTAGTTTACATTATAAAATTAGAATATTTTTTAAATTTGAATTTGTTAAATTTGATTAAGATTGACAGTACTTATTCATAGTGGCAGTTAAAAAGATTTTCACAACAAAAGTAAGACTTATTTAGGAAATAATGAACTGATATAGGCGAGTCAGGCGTTGCTCACAAACGGGTCAAACGTGATCTCCCACATCTGAAGAATACTTAGCGACTGGAATAAAAAGCAGTCGCAGTCTCGTGGATTATTCCGCGCTTGGTGATAGAAGACAGTCGCAGCGCATTGATTAATCCGCGCTTGGATGCAAATGGGTTAAAATGTTTCAATATTTAATTTTATGTATCATATCTTTTTACATAATTCATATAATTAACTTATACTTGGTATAATATGAATCATAATTTTAATTAAAATCATATACAGTTAATGTAAATAATCGATTTAATCTTTAAGGGTCGTGTGTTACATCCAGTACAAACTCGAGTAGTAAGTGTACGCGAATGTGCTAGATCTCAAGGATTTCCTGATTCTTTTCGATTTTATGGCACTATACTTGATAAACATCGACAAATTGGAAATGCGGTTCCTCCACCACTTGGAGTAGCTATTGGTCATGAACTAAGAAAATGTTTGCGAGATGAAAGTGTGATAACTGAAACTGATACAGAGTTGCAATTAAAATCTCATTGAGTTAAATCTAAAACACATGATAAAAACGTAGAAGAAAACACATAATGAAACATGGAATATTAAAAAAATGAATTTAACTGTAACTTAACTGAAACATTTACAAGTTATTAGATATTCATATAATGTAAAAGTACTTCTAAATTACTATATCTAATTATTAATTTTAATTTCATATAAATATCAAATATAATTTATAAATATATTTATTCAATCTACTTATTTGTATCTTTTATATATGATTTTGAGAAGATGTATGATTTTTATCTTTGTATAATGTATTTTAAAGCTCAAATAAATATCCATAAATATATATAAATAATGCGTCTGTATTATGTATTTCAATATTGGTTGCCACAAATGCCAAACTAGAGGCAGATTTCATTGTAGTGGTACCGAGTATTTTGCAAATATCTTGAAAAATAAGATCGACCGTCGATTACATGTATAAGAAAAAGTTATTCAAAATATTGAGTTTACAACATATCCAAAAATTATTGAAATCGAAGAGTAGGTAACTTTTCTGCAGCTTCATTTCCATCTTTTTAATTTTATTTTTTCTGATTAAAAAATTGAAAAACCCATACAATTTATTAATGTTATTTTTCTATTTAATAAGTCGTATATACATATGTTAGTGGATTTTGTAAACAAACTTTTAGTATTCATGATATTTTTGCGAACTTCTATTTTCTGTTTTGGTATATGTCATATGTGACATCTGCTCCTTTGTTTTGTAAACTGTAACATTTCCAGCCGATCGCGATGTACATATTTATGACAATTTTTGTATCTTTTTTGCAGCTTTCGACTGCGAGTAAAATTTTCATCGTCTGATATAATATAAGCCATAAGACTTTGAGGACATAAACAGAGACAAAATAGAAGTAGCTATATCTATACTGATATAGAGTCACGCATCATACATTGTACGATAATGGTGGCAAAAAAGATTTGTGCGTTATAGCAATATCGGATCTTGTCAATTAATGATTTATAATTTTGAACAAGAATAAAGTTCATAGTATTATTTTATGTTACTTATCTTCCTATCTGGCTTTACTAATAGCCAAGATTTCGAAATATTTCACTTTAATGATTGATTTAAATCATTAATTTGTATCTTAATATATATATGTACTTATAGACAAAAGAGAACCGAAGATTGCAGCAGGTTCAATCCATATTTTAAATTAAATTGTCTTTTCAATTAAAAATTTTAACTCAAATATGATTTTTTATAATCTTATAAATATAATTAGAGGCCATCATAAATCATACAGGGTGTATTCTCTAAGATTAATCACTATTTTTTAGACATTTTCGATAATCTGCCAAAAACATGTTTTGAACTAAAATTCAATTTTCGATCCGCTATACATTTGGATACTAAAAATTGTATATTATTACATATATATTTATTAAAGGTATTATAGTCTTCCAATAATATTTATATTGAAGATATAATATTATAGTTTAAATTCACTTAATAGTCAAAGAAGATATTTTTGTAAATACATTTATCATATTATATTTTCATTTGAATTTATTGTAGAGTAAATACACTTAGATATACTCATAACCCATAAAACAAATAAATTAACTGCTGCTATAATTAAATATAGGCATATTACTATTAAGTTACTTGATTTTATATAAATTTGATTTATTTGACAGAATATGAAAAACTAAAAGAATATATTTATATGAAATCATAAATAAATAGAAAATAAATTAATTTATTATCCTTATTTAATACATTACTTTATACAACACCATTTCTTAAAACATCTAATCTATTTAATTTGATAAATCCAGAATTATAAATCTATCAATCTGATAAGAATATTGTAGTTTTAATGACATATGATAAAAGTACATTGTGTATCATAACGAAAGTTAAGAATTCTATAAATCAGAAGTAATGATATCTATTTCCAGGAGAATCTTTCTCTACACTGTTGTTAGTTTATTGAAATACTAAGAAAACATCAGTAATTAAGGTTAAGTGATGTATTGTTTAAATATAAACATTAAATAAATTTTGATTTTATAATAGTTTGTAATATATACTAAACTTGGTACAAATTCTGTATTCTTAAAATTAATCGTTTTTTAAATTATCTGTTATTGTAGAAATACAACCTCACTTTCACTTTGTGACATTTAATCCATATGGTAACAACAGGTATTATTGCACGCGTAATAAATCGTATATATTTTAATAAACATAAATTAATAAGCAATGGAATCTTCTCAATTAAAAAATATTTTTAATATCAAATATGTGAAAAAATGCAGCGATGATATTCAATATGGAACAGCCGGCTTTAGAGCGAAGTATGTGATTATTTTATCTTATCAAGTTAATGAACTAACGTATTAATTTTTTATTTAATACCCTAGTTATATGTAAATATATGTATATTATGTATATGTATATTCATTTTAATTAAATATTAATTTTATATAATTGTATCCAGAAATAATTGCTTGAAAAGATATTTTAACATTAATTTCTTTTCTTATGATATTATCTATATTTGTATTAGAAAGCTTTTTCTAGCTGCAATTGTTTTGAAGTTATATATGCATATATGTTTTTAAAGCTATAAATATAGTTTTTACATAGTTCTTTAATTTATTATTAGGGCAAATGTTCTTGAACATGTTCTGTATAGAATGGGATTGCTAGCAGTATTGAGATCTAAAGTTAAAAATGGTAAGTTCATGCATAAAATTTATGAAACTATATTTTTGTAATTAAATTCTTTGTTTCGTATTATCCATGTACTTTCCTTGTAAAATTGAATTAAAAATATCTGATTTTTCCATAGCTGCAATTGGTTTAATGATTACGGCAAGTCATAATATTGGGTCTGATAATGGTGTGAAACTTATAGATCCAGCTGGTGAAATGTTAGAAGCAGCTTGGGAACATATAGCTACCAACTTAGTTAATGTAGAAGATTCAAATTTAGTTTCTACAATAGAGCATATTATAAAAGAACAAAATGTTAACATGTCTACAAATGCAGTTGTAATAACTGGTAGAGACACTAGAGAAAGTAGTCCTACATTATTAAATGCTGCTCTTGCAGGAATTGAAGCCTTACGCGGATTTGTACAAGATTTTGGTATAGTTACAACCCCTCAGTTACATTACCTTGTTGTATGTACAAACACAAATGGTAGTTATGGCGATCCCACTTTATATGGTTATTATGTAAAGTTATCAGAAGCATTTAAATATATAAGACAAAATATGGTTAACAATGGACAGTATGTTGCAGAATTGTTATTAGATGCTGCTAACGGTGTTGGAGCTAATGCCATAAGAGAATTTCAAAATTACATAGGAACAGCAATTGCAATTAATGTATATAATGATGGAGATGGGAAATTAAACCACATGGTATATTTCCTAATTATAATATTTTGATTTAATTGAAGTTCGATATTGTAATATCTGTTTTGATCAATTCATTGTAGTGTGGAGCTGATTATGTGAAAGTACAACAAGTACCACCTATAAATTTTCCTCTCAAATCAAATGTTAGATGTGCATCCATAGATGGTGATGCAGATAGAATTATTTACTTCTACATGGATGAAGATAATAAATTTCATCTTTTGGATGGTGACCGAATAGCAACACTTATTGCTGAATATCTTAAAGAACTTTTACAAGAAAGTAATTTATCACTTCAACTTGGTTTAGTACAAACAGCATATGCTAATGGTAGTTCTACTGATTATATTTCAAATGTGCTAGTATGTATACTTATTTTTATTTGCTTTTAATGTTCTGAAATATTTTAGAAAGATACATAAATCATATATTGGATTTATATTTATATGTATTATTTCTATAATTATCATTTTAGCAAATTCCAGTTGCTTGTGTATCAACTGGTATTAAACATCTACATAATAAAGCACTAGAATTTGATATAGGAATATATTTTGAAGCAAATGGTCATGGAACTGTACTTTTTAAAGAAACTACTATTGAAACAATTAAGAAAGCTATCATAAATCCAGAGTAAGTTTTATTTAATCTATAATAATGTTTGATATACCCTACTTTTTTTCTATTATTGCAATAACACGTAAATAGTGTAATTATTATATAACATGAATAAATATAAACTATCGTAAGTGAATATCTTTTGAATAGATTGAGATATTGAACTACTGTCTATTGGAATTTTTATGGCTTCACTTTTTATGGAATGGATATTGAACAATTATCTGTTGAAAGTTTTTAAAACTCTATTTCTTAAAAAGGCATTAAAAGTTTATAATAATTTTCATTTTCAAAACGCCTTTATCTGCCTATTAGTTTTTCTGTTGTTAAAAGATTAAGATTATCAAAATCTTTATTTTTTTCATTAAGAATACACATGTGTACACACGGATATATATATGTATATATATTACAGACAATCTACAAGTGAGAAAAGAGCTGCCTCGAAATTACTGAATATAATAAATGTAATTAATCAAACAGTTGGAGATGCTTTTAGTGATATGTTGCTAGTAGAGACAATTTTGCATGCGAAAGGCTGGGATATTATAGAATGGGAAAAAATGTACAAAGATTTACCAAATCAACAACTAAAAATAAAAATTAATGATAAAAATGTTATTACAACAACTAATGCAGGAAGACAATGTGTAACACCAGAAGGATTACAAAATGAAATTGATAAAGTAGTATCACAATATAAAAAAGGACGATCTTTTGTAAGGTAACATGTAATTTTTATTATAGCTATATATAAAAGTTGGTAAAATGTCTTATTAAACTGTTATTTTAAAACATCTTTCTATAAATATATATTATGAATAAACTTATAATATATCAATATTGACCCTTTAAAATTGGTAATTTAAAACATTTAAATAATAACATACTTGTTGGTTTATAATATAAATTATTTTTGTTAAAGTTAATATAGTTACAAATATTAATTTCATGAAATATTCTTTAGCTAACATGACTATTCTATTTATTTATTGTTTTATTTTTAGTACATAATAAATTGGGGATAATAAAAATGTACATAAATATTACGCGTCATACAAAACTATAGAATTTTATCTAATAAAAATCTTTTTACCTTTTACTATTTTATTTGCTGAAAGAAATAACTTGCTCCATTGTGTGGAGCATCTTATATAAGTATATACAAAGCCAATTTAATTTATTTTGAAGAAATTATATGTTAAGACTTTTAATTCTTAGATATCATAAGAATACAAATATATGCATTTTATGTACATAACTAAATAAAGTTGTGCTAATGCATAAAATATTCAAATATTGGGTTGTCAAATAAGTCTTGTATGGTATAATCTTACATAGTAAGTTATGTTGTAAAGTATACAAATCTTATATAGTAGGATTAAGTCTTAATATAAGCTTCATTCTAACACCTTGCAATAAATATAATTAAACTAAATATGCACCATTCTGTTCAATAATCTCCTGCCATCTACTGGGCAGTGCCATTACTATGGCAAATTCATATAGGATTTCTGTTATCTCTGAGCAAAAACGTGACCTTGGAAAGGTTTAAGACTTATCCAATAATTCAATAATATTCACAGTATTAATTAGAAAAATTTTTATTTTTAGACCGTCAGGAACTGAAGACATAGTACGAGTATATGCAGAATGTGAAAATTTATGCGACCTTAATAAATTAATTACAGATGTGGCATTGTTAGTCTACGATCGTGCAGGTGGAATTGGACCTAAACCTCAACTTTCCTAGTAAATAGTTATAGTTTTTCATTATTTGCTATACATATACATATATATCAATTTCATTTATATTAGTGTACAAGTCTTAAGAATTATAATTTATATAAATTGTACGTTAGTTGAGGGTATTATATTTTATATGAATAATAAATTATATATATATACAATATTATATACATATCATATATATATTACGTAACAGACACTACGATTTTTCAGGCACTTACGACAGTCTGATGAAGAAATGTTTTGAATGAAAATTAATTAGCTTCCAATCGACTACAAATTGCAATGTAAAAGATTTCCAAGAAGTTGATTTTTCGATAGAAAGTCAAGGTCACCTTGGCTTTTTTATGACATTTGTATTTTTGGCTTCATACCGTTATAAATGATGTTAAAATGAGTTCAATGATTTACTACGTTATGATCTTAAAAATAAAAATTATTTTATTTCGATAAAATCACACGTTTCCAAATGTGTAATTTGATAATTTGTGAGCTTCAACAAGAAATATCATACACACATTACAAAAAGACCATAAACAGCGTACAAAAATAAAAATATTTTGTCTAGTATGTTATTAAACGTTTGTAAAACTTTAGTTGGGCATTTATGAATCTATACCTTGATCACTTTGGTTACCTGATTTGTCCTTATTAGATTCTTTTTGTTTATAGTCGGTGGTCTACAGTTTACGCTGTATTCAAAACCTTATATACCTAAAGCAACGAATCCGTGCAACATGTCCACGCACAAGATATTCGTAATGACAAGATTATAATAACAATCAATACAAATTTACTGCATTGTTCGGAACTGTGCTCTTAAAATTATGAGCTATAATTCGAGCATTTATTATAATTGAATGCACAAAGATACCATAATACTACATGAGCTATGATTATTTCTGTAAGCTGTTTATGCTTTTTTTGTAATATACTGATTAACATTTTTCTTATTGAAGCTCACCATTTTTAAATATATAATTTGATTAAAATAACGTAATTTTTATTTTAAAGTCATAATATAATAAGTTGTTGAATTCATTTTAACATCATTTATAACGGTTAGAAGTAAAAATACATAATGTCATTTAAAAAAAGAAACTGATTATGACTTTCTATTGAAAAAACAATTTTTTGGAAATTTCTTGTATTGCAATTTCTAGCCGATTGAAAGCCGATTAACTTTTATTTAAACCATTTCTTCGTCAGACTATAGTAAGTGCCTGAAAAATCGTGGTGATTATTAGGTGGTACAGCCTGTATATGTATATACACACATATCATATATAAAGAACAGAGTATTAGTAATATTGTACACCTTGATTTTATAACTTTGTAATACAATAAATGTTGTACCTAATATATTGTAATATATCCAGAAATTATATTTTTAATATAAATAAACATATATATTTACATATCTATGTAAAAAATCAGTTGTCATAATTTTAAATCACAAAGAAATATTTATCCTTTGTCCTTTAACCTCTTAGGTACGATGCTCCACTATAGTGGCTTTCGCGGATGTCATATTATATTCATCTGTCTTGCTTCACACTTTTTTTATCCTCGCAATGTTTTATAACAGTGTTAACAATAAACATTCAGAATATGTAGTCTTTGTTTTTGATACGCCAGTGTCAGATGTCAATTGTTGCTTTCCGTTAAAATAAATATACCATTATTAGAAGTTTTAACATGTCGATCCAAATCCTTATAATTTTTTAGAATCTTGAACCTCAAAATACTGCTACAAAATAGAAGAAGAAGAGCAATTTGCTACAATTCAGAAACAGACTCAGATCACTATAATATACAAAATATGAAATCAAGAAATTGAAAATTTTGGGCTTGAATATAATTTTTTATAAAATTGATTATGATATTTGTTAATATTTCGTCAAGCTACCTTAGATTTAACAAAAAATCATCGTTCTACGTTAATTTAAAAAACTACTGCTGAGATAATGTAGGTCCCAACAGTTTTAAGACGCAATTTCAATTTCAGACCTGTTCGCAGACGTCACTGCATTCGGTCATAACCCCCACTCCACAGCTGTACCTACGTCCTTATACCAGAATTTTATAATTTTTATTAAAGCACAATCGAAATTTTTTTCTGTAAACTCAATATGTTTCTTTCTATAATCTATTTTTCGCATCTTTATTTCTTTGAACAATGACGCTTAACTTATCACGAGTTTGAGACGCATACATCGCGTTTCTAATGACCTTCCATTACCTTACTTCATTTTCTACCTGCAACAATAAGTTTGATTAGACGTCTCCGTTAGATCCGATTAACACAAGTAATAAATTAATTTACTCAGAAACCTTTCCGAACAAATAGCGTTTCATGACAGTGGCTTCATAACTACTCAAATGATAAAAATTAATATATCAATCAGCAAGCAATAAATTATGTGAATCGTCGTTAGAAAAGCTTCATGAATCTGTTTAAATTTTAAATCTCACAAACAATCAATTACTCGATAACAATCGAGAAAGATTTTTTCATTAATCAAAATCCAGATCTTAATAGCTTTATATTTCACATTTTAAATTTTACCGAATTTATACCGAATATCTAAATATAAAATAATATGGTATAAAAATAACATGGAATTACGATAAATAATATAGTAAAATACAAACTATACATTATTCGAAAAAAGTTTTTCAGATAGAACTTGTCCTATTTCGAGAGGGACATCTGCCGATGATTTTGTCTTTGTTTTTCTAAATGATACAATACATTTTTTAGATGCCATTCAATGCAGTTTTTAATTATTCTCTAAAGAAGAGTATACAGGTACTTGATTCGACTGATTATTACTTTTGTAGCAGCAGATGAGTAAACGGAAAATTTGAAACGAGAGTGACTTATATTATTGTGCCTTGGAATATCAACGTTGTTTTGGTTTGAAAGATCTCTTTTTTTATATTTATGTGGAGGAAATCCGTACGGACGCCAGGCCGCTTCTGGGGTAAGCGGCGTGGTAGTGTCGGACTCCAATCGACTAAAATCTCCATGATGACCGTCCCGGCTGTGATCGAGAGAGGCCCGGGAACCGGTGCGAGCGACACCCCCCCCCCCCCCGCGTCCAATACCACCGCTGATGGAGCGGTGTGTGGCCATGTCACACCGCGCCTCGTCACCGGAACCGCCGGTTCCCCTACCGGACTGCTTGGTGGCCCCGAGGCGCTGAGCCGCCAGCGTCCAAGCCCGAACCCCAACCGGGGGATGCGGCGGACCCAGCGCGCTTCGCCATCGCCACACGGAGTTCCCAGGCGCTGCTTAACTTTCGTGATCTGACGGGAACGAGTGCACTCAGCGCGGCATGGGCGTTGGCAGTTTGAAAGATCTAAAGGCAAACGAACTCCGGACAAAACATTATTACCGTTATTTGTAA
The DNA here is from genome assembly GCF_051014615.1 of Bombus vancouverensis nearcticus. Classification (NCBI taxonomy): domain Eukaryota; kingdom Metazoa; phylum Arthropoda; class Insecta; order Hymenoptera; family Apidae; genus Bombus; species Bombus vancouverensis. The sequence goes on along the minus strand of NC_134913.1, from coordinate 6,733,956 downwards.
TCTTTAACCGGAGTTACATATGAACTCTAACTTTGAACTTTTTATAATAACACCTGTCGATATAAATCGTACGAACGTGCTATCTAGGACTGGCTGTGGTCAAACAACTACGTAGGTACTTCGGTATAATTAATTCTCCGACGGCTTCATACCGGGGGCCGCGAAGATACTTCAACAACTCAACGACTTACTAAAAACTGTAAAAAAGGGCAACGCGCCCATCGAGTGTTCGGAGCAAACTGAAAACGCCTTCCGCGAGTCGAAACGTGCCCTCGCTGACGCCACGATGTTGACGCATCCGGTACCAGGCGTCCCCGTTGGCCTCGCGGTAGACGCGTCCGATTACGCGATAGGAGTGGTTCTGCAACAGCGCGTGAACGACAAATGGCAGCCGCTGAAATTCGTTACAAAATCCTTGACCCCCGTGCAGCAAAAATACAGCGCGTACGACCGCGAACGATTTGTGATGTACACCGCGGTTAAACGCTTTAGACACGCTGAGGAAGGGAGAAATTTCGCGATATATACCGACCATAAAGCCCACACGTACGCGTTTAATCAATATCTAGACAAGTATTCGCTGCGACAATTTCGACATCTCGACTATATCGGACAGTTCACGACCAATATTAGGTACACAAAAGGCCTACATAACAATGCAACCGGCGCTCTATCTCGCATCGAAGACATTGTCAACTCCAGCACATATGCGTTATGATTAAAAAAAATACGTTTTCCTGATTACGACGTAGAAATACTTCGCGACGTAACGAACGAGGTCTTACGACCGTATGTACATAATAACCTTTGTAAATTAAACAACACAAAAAAAAACGTTATCACTGGTAAGGGGGTGATGTTGTGGCACATGAGTCAACGTAAAATTCGAATCGGGAGAGACTCATTATTGTGCCTTGGAATACCAACATTGTTTTAGTTTTCAAGGTCTAAAGGTAAACGAACTCCGAACAAAATATTATTGCCGTTATTTATAATCTTTAACCGGAGTTACATATATACTCTAACTTTGAACTTTTTATAATAACATCTGTTGATATAAATATACGAACGTGCTCTTTAGGACAGTCGAATAGTTGAATAGCTAAAAAAATATCTTAAATTTAATATTGCAAGACTTGTCGTATAAATGGCAAGGAAAGATAAGGAAACGTTTAGAAGTTTTTAGGCTTTTGTTAGTTTTACCCGACCTCGGGTTTCAGATCACCAAATTTATTCTGCGGTGATCCAACATCCGGAATGCGAATGATTCTAATAAACGACTTCCGTTCTCGGGAAAATTCAAAATGTCAAAAATTCACCCTTAGACTGTAAACGTTTTTACGGTACTCTAACTACAACTAACTCCGACTTTCGTGTCCGATGCATTTTTCATTAGGTAACACTTGTTAGAAAAATCCCCAAAAATTCGTATGATATTTTCAAATGTTTTGGATTAAGGTTATCATAAACTTTTATTAAATAATTTTTTTAAGCAGGAGGTTGGAAAGTTTTTTTACCTGCTCCCTTGCGAAAAATTCAACTCGGTCAAAATAACTTGGACATGAAATATTTACCTCTACAGTTCAAGGGTTAAATTTTCTTCATCTCTTACATTCCTGTACACTGTTTTCTTTGAACAATACGACAGCAGATTATTACATCGTGACTGATGGCACAGGCAAACGAATAATCTTCTACATTAACGAAAATAGACAAAAGCAGTTGAACACTTTCATGAAATTTTAGATAAATTTTTCGCACTTTTCATAAACGTATTAATATGTGTCATACGAGGCACGAAATTTCATAAGCATTCTAATGACATTCGAAACTTCTAAATGTTTTATATAACATATATAACATATACGTAAATGCTTTCTATGGAAAATCCAAATACCTTTACGAGCTACCATAATGATGGATGAGAGACATAAAGGAACTTTTTACCTGCTTGTGGTACACCGTTATGTAGCTCTATAATCTTTACATCTGTGTTTAATTATGCTTTATGAACGCTCGGTAGAGTACATTAAAAGGAGGACTAGTCAAATGTTATTAATTTTATGAGTAAATACTTCAAATATAATGATTGAACGATGAAATTTGTATGCAAGGTAGATATATCGATTGTAATGTTGTTGTAAAACAGAATTACATACTGCTACGCAATTAGTATTGGGTCGCTCGGAAAGTTCGTGCCGATTTTCGGCAGGTGGCATTAGGACAGACCTGAGTATATCAGAATGATTAAAAACAAAGGGCATATGTACATATTCTAAATTTTGAGATTTCAGGCATCTTCAGAAAAAAATTACGATATAATAATTTTTGTTAGTTCTATACGCTCTTAAATATGGGAGAAAACAAAGTGCACTATAAGTGTTAATAAGTATTTTTTTGTTCAATCAAGGAATCAAAAGAATTTTGATTCAAAAAATTTATCACAAGTTTTATTTTACATAATTCGTCTGTATTGTTAGCCGAATTATTACCTGTAAAATGCAAACATCTACATATTTGCAGAAATTTTTTTAACGGCGTTATTTTTCTAAAAATTGGAGTTTCTATAACTGCTCTCTTAGACCAATTCATGTTTACCAGGAATCTCTGTATAGTTACAGAAAAGAAAATTTAATGTTTATTTATAGTTGAGAATGTACATAAAAAATTTTTATATAAGTTACGAATTGGTCCTACAACTCTTTAAATTTGAAGGTGCACATTATTGGCATTATATGATATAATAAAAAAATCTATGCCTGAAGATGATTCTCTTTGTCATATTTTTATTTTATATATTAGTCATGACTTTGTGATATTCAATCCTATTTCTATAAACCTATCTTTTATTCAACTAGATTTTTACTATTCACATCTTAAGCACTGCTGAGCTTATATATGGATAAATGTAGACAAAAGGGCATCCAGCCAGTAATACAATACATTGGTATTTATGTATGGTAAAGAAACAACGCACGCGTTACTCGTTCGTAAAAATCTAATCCAACCAATACCAAGGAAACTAGCAAAAAATTAAAAAAAAGGGAAGCTTTTTGGCCAAAAATCGGACCCTCTTTGCTCGCATGTGAAATTGGCACATATGTGGTTGGACTAGATTTTTATGAGCAAGTGGAGTAAGCAAGCAACGCGTGAAAATTTCTTTCAAATAAAAACTAAAATATAAACGCGACTATTGCGTCGGTTACGTCCATGCCTGCAGTCACATGTATTTACACATAGGCAGAATAGAATGTACGTAGTAGTAGTAATATATTATTATTACTAACTTTTTGAAGAATAATGAGCAACGACTAAAACTTTCTGGAGATTACTCGGAAGAATGTTCTTAACAACATATGTCAAGGTTAACATTTACCATATTTTTCATTTTTGATCGGCAATTCTAATATAACACAAAACTTACAATCGCGCCCAATTAGGGAATTATATGTATATCACGTCATATACATATGTATATATTTGAGTTCGTAAAAGGAAGGACTCTGTCAGGAATTTATTCAAGAAAAATAGACGAAGTGATTTGATTATTTTTTTTATTACAGAGAGGATACCGTACATATTATTTAAAAAATACCGAATTTATATATAGCGAATGTGAATGATGCATTAATTTTGGCATATATTGCAATGCGAACAAAGTTGCACTGCCACGCTGTTAGCATAATTCACCTTCACAATCGTACAATTTGAAAAAAAGAAAGAGTTTTATTGGATTCTATCGCATTCGTTATTGTATTAGTGAGGCCGATTTTTAAATTTTTGCAGATTGACAAAATTATGCTATTTTTCATGAAATCGTGACATTTTACGTAAAAATTGTTTCCTTTACTAGATAATAAAAATTTGAAATTTTTAATAAAAAATGTGACTTGACATGCCAAAAATAATCCATCAGCTATATGTACGTATCAAATTTCGTGAAAAATTATTGACAATTTCAATTTGTTTTCAATAATAAAATAAAATATCTGCCATATTCTATTAATTTCTATGTACGTCTAAATAAGCCAATAAAAATATTTGTTTTTTGAAAGTCACAAAGTATGTTCCCTTTTAAGTAAATGAGAGATAAGAAAGAAAAGCGTTTGAGGTGTGTCATACTCATACTTTGAAGAACCTCGATAAAATAATTGATAACAGCGACAATGGATACTATACTACCTGTGAGCTCATCTGGAAGATCATATACTAGTTTGCTGATTATTCCATTATTGGAAATTTCCAAAGGTATCCACTACAAATCCAAGAATCCAATCCTCCTAGATTGCAAATGGAACTGGTGGAAAGAAAGGAGAATGTACGTAAGTATATCCACTGATACACTGTCAGAAATTCAACAATAAAATTTTATCACTGTTCTATCTCAAAGTAGCACACCTCACTTATCATGTAATATACAACACATTCTCAATTATACTATTAAATCCTAGATTTAGAGATCTTTATTTCATTCTTAGACACAAGTCTTTCATAAGTCAGAAGGTATCGTACTTTCGCGACACACGACACCTTAGAAACATCATTTTTATGTATCCGGTCCTAACAATGTCCTCAGAAGAATTTACAATTTCTATGTATATTTTTAGCGTAAATGAATATTCTGATACACTGTTTGCCCCAAAATTTTTAGTATAGGGTTTAGATACATGCCCCCAATCAAATCATTTGTTCATAAACTTTACAAAAAGATGCTGGTAACCTAAAAAGGATCAATCAATCAAGTCACAACGAACAAGATTATGCCACCTATTTTAAATAACTACTATACTACTTTTTGAAAAATCAGTTAGAATTTAGACAATAATCGAAAATACTATTTAGGACCATAGAATATAGAGGAACTGGTGCATCACCTTTTTACTATTTATCTGTTTCTTTATACACGTTAGGGACTTCATTTTTGCTCGACTAAACAGTAACTTTAAACACGAAATGAACGTGACTGACAAACGTGAATTGTGGAGAATTTCTCGTAATCGAATGCATTTAAGCGAACTTGGGATCTTTCCATAAAATAGAGAATAAAAGGAAAAAAAGAACAGCCAACCACTGGTAATTAAATTCCAAGAAAAACATAAAACAAAATCAGAGGAAAAATGCAAGAAAAAAGTTCGAAAAACGTTTCTAATACAAAGAATGAATTTTCAACTGACATTTTTAAAAAGACACTGTTTGTAGCATGCCAATCAATTGTGGAAGTGAATTGGATTTTTTCCAATCGTGTTGAATGAAAATCATGTAGATACAGAACTGTCTGTACATAAAAAATTAATGTTTGGGTATATAGAAGTTGATTGTTCATATTTATATATCAAATATTAATGAAATGAAGTTATTTGGTCGATTAAAATGATATAGTAATTTAGTATAAAAATAATAGATTTTAAAAGTAATACATTTAGTCATTACATCTTACATGTTCAGCATATGTTGTCAAAACAGAAATTCTTTCTTTCTTCCTTTGTTGTGTCTTCGTTGCTTTAACATTGCTGCAAGTATCTCTCTTGAGAGAAAAGATCCATCGATCTGAGTAGAGGAAGGGCTTCTTCATATTATTAGGACTCATACCTCCAATCTGAGTTCATCGCATTGTCCAAGGTCTCGTCATCCCGCTTGTAATCTATCAAAAAGATTATATTATTTGATGCATAGTACATCTTCCAAGCCTGCGTAGATATGAGCATACATTTTGTTATAAAATCTTAAATTAGGTAAAATTTTGTATTCTTTGATATATGATTTGTTTATGTAAAAACTGTATTCGTATTAATTTAGTTCTAATTCCATCCCATTACATCCGTTGTAGATATCAAATAGTCTCGTAAAGTATTTGTTGAGATCTAATACTGTGTCAGCATGTTAATTTACTTTTGAAAATCTTACTTATTTTTATTCATAAAATTAATAATTAACTAAGAATTTGCACCAGTGACAAATTATCGAGTCAATTCAAATAGAGTATAATCAAAATAAATGAAACGTTATGTTAGAAATATATAAATTAACAAAGAATACTTTATTCAAGGGTAACATAACGATCATTCCCTATGTGCATATTTTAGATATTCGCTTATAATTTATCTAAGAACGTCTTGAAAAATAACCCAAGTAAATCACGCAAAAGAGTAAGAAGCATTAGAAATAGATAGAGAATTTATCGATATCTATCGAGAATACGTATAGTGTACACGGGTTACGTTCGGAATAAAATAAATTTGACTCGTGCCACCTACGAACATATGACTCGTATAAATAAAAAAGATAATCTTTCTCGATGATTTCCTAAGAGATGGAATTAGAATTAAATACTAAAAGCATTCGCCATCGCAGCATCTTCGCAACGGTATTATCATAATCGACGATTGCAGGAACATTTTTGTTCGTAGTTTTTTATCATAAATTTTCAGCGTCGCAATAACCGACAATAGATAATGCGCGCAATAAGCGCATTCTGTTTTCAGTTTTTTTCATTATAACTATTTTTTTTGCTTTAACGAGCAAAGAGTAAATGGCGCACGCGTTGAACATACCTTCTGTTTAAATTCAAAGCACCGCCAGCTTTGAGCGCAAACGCAATTTGTAGCACGTTATCCGCATATCGAAGCTTGCATTATTCACCAGAGTCGCATCTACAGGCCACACGCATAGGTAAGCGACTTGATATCGTCTCTTCAATAATCTGACGTTGATATGCCACCAGGATTAGAGTGCGCTGTGTTTACGCGCGATTCGTCGCATAATTCAAGATTACGCTGTCTAAGTACAAGTCATGTAGATTCCATCAAATGCTAAATGACGTTCTGCATTTTTGTATTTTTAAAAATTTAATAAATACATGTAACGTACATTTCGTTTACATTTTCATATTTCTTAAAATATTATGTTCAAGTAAAATGCAACTTGAAATGCTTTTATTATTTCTAAAAGCATTAGATTAAGAATCGAGATCAAGAAGTTTATAATATCTTCAATGAATCAGAATATTTTTTCATTCAGATTTTTCATGTTACTTTATTTATTTAAACTATACCAAGAAGCGATCAAATTTAATAAAAATCCTACAAAATCATTTTGTGATTATTATGTTTCCATAAACAGATGTTTCTAAATTTTGTTATTAATAAAATATCAAACGCGTTATAATACATATATATTAATTGTAATTTTGGAAATATACAGAAATCAATATATATAATAAAAGTCTAATTAAATTTCAGCAATTCTACGTTGTACAGAAAATTTTTTACATATATTTAATACAACAATAAGAATACTATAAACACCTGATCTCAATTTAAAATATATCGGTATTTAGGTTTGCACGCTAAAAATCTGTGATATACTTATTTGATAATATTTAATTACACTGAACTATACTTTGGACGCTTTAAAGAAAGAAAGAAAGGAAGATAAAAAGAAAGAAAGGACGATTTTGCAATGCAAAACGTCATTCTAATAATGATTATGTGTACCACGTATGAACGCGCGCTAATACCTAGTTGCTTCGCCGAAGGACGAGAAACAAGTAAATCACGTTTCACTTGATCTTGCGTATAAATTTCTTCGATGACTTCCTTTTAACATCCACTTGTCAGCGTCGCATGTTTCAACGAAGAGCAGAAAAAGCTTTAGTGAAGAGAAGTTTACTTGAAAAGTATAAATAAAAGTATAGTGAATAGTCGAAGGTAAAAAATAAAATCTTCAATTACTTTGCATAAGATTCAAATAGACTATGTGAATAACAAGGTGTATATAAAGAAATTGTTACGAGGAGTATGTACTTGAAAATATTTAAGCTAAGAGGCTTAAAGACATACGTTTGAATTTTATTTTTCATTCTGTGAGGTACATTGATAACTTCTGCAAACACGTTTCTTTGCTTTATTAATGAACATTTAAAACATTATCCAAGTTCTTACGTGTAAAAAAAGATTATACAGCATTTTCTGTTTAATAGCCTAAGTCACCATTTTGTTGATGCTAAATATTACAAACTTATAACGAAATTATCTATCCTACTAATATGTAATCATTATGTGACTTAAGATAGATAAAAGATGCTTTAATCCATTTCAGAAAATTGAATTGTATATACTACGAGAGAAAAACATGGAAAATATCAGAAAAAAACTATGAAACACAAATCGCACAAAAGGAATATATCCACTATCTGCTGGAAAAAATGAACGATATATAAAATTCCTTGATTCCATATCATGTTTACTTCAATCAGAAATTCAATCTTCTTTCTTTCTCTTCAGGTGATCATGGTTGCTTATTTCCTTAGTCATTCATTATGTTGCTCATTGATGCATTTCTTATTCTTACCGTACCTTAAGTTAGTGTGTTAAACGTTAGATCGTATCTATATCATTATATCGTGTCTATATCATTATACATATTATCGTATGTAATGGTATGGACTCTGTACGTCAGACGCAGGGCAGTTCCTAGGTATTCGATTCCGTAAGCGAATGACCACCACTAAAGAGGCATTTTTTTAAGGGAGCCTTTTCGCATGCGCTTAGTATTTGCTTTAGTACGCTTTTAGTACCTCGGTGGCATCGCGTCTGCCGGACCTGGGAAGCTAAAAGGTCAAAAAATGAAAAATCGCAGTATTAATTTCTTCATCGCCTTGCGGCGCAACAAGCTGGAAAGTATAAGATGTAACACTGATATGCGCGAATACATTTTACCAAAAATTCCTTCTCTTTCTTACAGAAAGGCCAGTGCTGCCTTCACACTGCCGCCTTTCAATACCAAATATCACATTACGTATAGATTTTATCGATCGAATCTCCTCGCAACGCATGTAACACACATTTGCCGGATAACATACAACTTTCAGACCTGGATAAAATATTTATCAATCGTTTCTATTAATTTCGTACTTTTGTTCTTTATACGATAGCTAATATCTTGTTCTTTCTATGTGACAAATATATGTAATCAGGTATTCTGTATTTGTTACTTCATTCATCAGCCAATATAAACAAGGATAAAATATATCTTGATATTTATGTTTCCAGGTAATTGCATGTAAATTCTACAAATAAAACAGTAACAAGCTATGATTCAAAACTGAAGACATTTGATTAACATATGCAGCCCATAGTTATTAAAAAAGAAAAGGCTAAAAAAAAGAAAAAAATGTATACAGTGTTTTATCACACAATGAAAATAGATTGAAATAGAATAATGGTCTTGATATTATCAATGTATTTTCCCAAATTCAAAGGTACTTGAAACAATTAAATACTTTGTACATTAATATTGTATATTAATTATTTGCCAAACATATCTACAAAGAAATGTTAAAATATTTGTCATTTTGTTAAGAATTTATTGTTCTAATTCAAATTATGTTAATGTATGCTAAGTATAACTTAATTTCTGAACAATTTGAAGTTTGTAGAAGTATAGTGCCTAGAAAAGAAACTGAATTGAGTAACGTTTGTATTCTTTATAGTGATCTTATAGTGATGCGATGAAGATTATATACGTATATAGAAGCTATCGTTTGAAAATTGAAATATAAATACAAGATAAGCGTTAATGTGTGTGGTACCGTAAGAGTGCATATACATAAGCGAAATACCGATCAGACTCAGGTCTGATAAGTTGTCACATGTTTAAAGCTGCTTTATCGTCACAGCCAGGCGTTTCTCGCTATTGTCGCAAAAGCGTATCGACGACAGTTCAAACGTTCACGAATATTTCCGAAGTATGTGCTCGAGCATTCCAAAATAAATTTTCTGAATGATCATTGAAAATGTTCCTCTAGCTGCTCGATCATTTGCAATAATCTTGGCAAAAGACGCAATAGCAAAAGAACGCAACGCAATTTTCGTGCAACAACCAACCCGGGCTGGGCTGTTTTCTTCTCAGTGTACACGTATGTCTCGAAACGTGATACGCATTTTTCGTAGTACGGTATTCTTTCAAAAAAATGAAAACCGATAAGGTTTCGAGGCACGGTAAGACCGATGGCATGCATCTTCAGAATTCAGAATACATGTTTAACGGCGCAGTGTGTCGTAACGTATTATTATTACGGTTCATTTGCCAGCATTCTACCAAACTGTTGTTCGATTAATCGCAAATATCTCGAATCACGTACACGCTGATTTCGCGTAACTTTTACCGCAGAGTACATAAAAGAAGAGAGGTAGTATTAAGTTAAAATGATTTTCTCTTGACAAGTATAAAATACGAACTTAATACCGTTTTTCTTTCGAACGTAATTAAATATTTCTCTGTATTTTAACTCATTCCTTTTAAGAATAGCTTCATAGCTATTGACATGGAAACATAAAACAGTCTGTAATATTAACTGGATGAATAATTGTAAAATGAGTCCTTTTGTAATCTCTTAACTGATACATTACATTGTTCTTAACAATATTTCGTCACCTAATAATCCTTTCAATAATAGAAACTGAAATCCTTATATTTGATTAGATATTTTTGTTAGATACTTGATTGATTTCGAGTTATTTGAAAATTCAAATCAATATTGACAATCATTATTTCATGATGAATATGTAACGAGAAAATAATTATTTTCTAGACACTTGATTCGAGTTATTATTTTCATTCCTATAGCTTGAATGCAAATAAACCAATTGTTTAAATCAATAAAAGACATCGAATTTTCTTTCAATCTTGCCCGAATAATTATACTATTTCGATATTCGAACTATGTATGATTCAGATCAATTTGGATTGAATGTTTTCGAAGTAACAATGTTTTGATTAGTACAAACATATGCAAGAATTAACATGTGCACTGCACTAACAAATTTTCTTTTAGAAATTCATAAATCCTTTATGAATCAAACTTATAAGATATCGAATATATGCCTTATATTTTATCTTAATTTAATTTTTGTTTAACTTATAACTTTGTATATATGAATGTTTGAATAATTAATACTTAATAACTGTTTTAAATTGAACCTCAAGTTTAAAACTTCTTATACGTATATGAGCAAAATAACAGAGCTATCTACTTCACATAAGTAATTTTATAATAACATTATCTTAGAAAATGTGTGCGCGTGTGAGTATTTAAAAATAGAATATATTCGCTATCATTATACTATTATATTAAAAAATCATTAAATTTCCAGATAATAGTTAATAAATATATTACTTAAATAAAATGTTCAACTACCTCTGTTCTCTTTTACACTCGACACTAGAAAAGTCGCAGAATGACTTATTTTGTATAACGTATTTCATCGACAATAGAAATCAATCTTGTGCCGTTATATGCACAAATATACGCTTTCTATGATCAAGAAATATTTATATTCTCACGCTAAGTGTCACACCTTATACTTTTACAGAAAATGTTTAACCTATTTCGATCCGCATAAAAACGTAAGCACACTGAGATCAGTGTTCAATCAATCGAAATGACATTGCGCAAAAAGAGCGTGGTCGCTTGAACAATGAACGATCACTCGCATAAGTTAATATCGCTCTTTAACGCCGTGTGATCAGTATCACTTTAGAAAACGCATTGGTGTAAGTAGTGTAACATATTAAATAATAATAATAACAACAATAAGACTTACCGTCCGCCACCGCGTGGAGGACCATATGCATCTGGTCTGTCGTACCCTTCGGTATAGCTAAAACAAAAATTAAAATTATTATGTTATGTGAATATTTCTAAATATTTCAGTATGAAAAAGACATTTTAAAATATGTAAATACCTTGCCAAAAAATGATATATGAGAAATAATAAATATAAAATTGAATGAACTAATCTAGATTACAGTAGAAATGAAACAACAGAAGATTTATTGAAAATAAGTGGAATTTCGAAAAAAGAAGAATATTTATGTATCTTAAGTGAACCGCGATTATTTCAAGTTGATGATTTGTCAAAAATAATTTTATTTTCATACATGATAATGATTTACAAACACATAACAAAGATTTAAAAAGAACTATTTGCAACAAATATAAAATAAATAAAAGTAATGGATAATAATCATTAATTACTATTTATATATTGATATTTTAAGTAGTAAAATGAATGTAACTTTCCTACTTACCCTCCACCAACAGGTGGATATCCACCACTAGGGACAGCACTGCCAGGTCTTCTACTAAACATGTCTGCTTGTGGTCCAGGACCAGTACTATAACTAGGTGCCCCAGTGCTGTAGCTGGGTCCAGTACTCATTGGCCTGTTAAATGGAGGTATATCATTAACAGGGGGACCATCCCTCCTGTCGTAGGCCATCGAAGCTCCCTGACTTACCCCCCCGGGCCCACCCATCATATCCCCAGGCCCGCCCGGATAACCCCTGTCATACACAATTGGAATATGTTAACTTATTTTCACTCTATCCTTATAATGCACCAAAATGTTGCTCAAGCATAATTAATTGATCTTGTAATGCACTTGCAAATTTTAAATTAGTATAAGCATTACAGGTTAGAATAAAAATAAAGTTTCAATTCACATAATTGTTATGCTAAAATACTTCAAAATGCTGCAAGAGACTTATTCTTTTACAGTGCATACTTATTTTAAATTGTTAACATTAATCTGAACTTCTCAAAGGTTAAATTTCTTGTCCTTACATATTTAGAACCAATATATATTGTGTATAAAAACTTATAAAAAATGTGTATCAATTTTATTAATAATTGTTAATCCAAATCTTTAATATCTAATTTACTACTTTAAATGTTACTATTATATAGTTATTGAATTATATTAATAAAAATTACCAATGTATTAATATACTAATTCATACTAAATAATAAAATTAAATCTAGTGTTGTAAAATGAATGAAATATATTACCAGTGACTTTCATCATATCCTACATCTGTGTAACCCGTCCCATACCCGGTAGTGGCAACTGCACCACCACCGTTTCTCATAGGCCCAGTTGCAGCTCGATCATAATCATTTCTAGCTGTATAATCAACAGTACGATTTGCACCAAAATTATCTGTACGTCCATAATCCATTGGACCTGGGGCACCACGATTAAAGTCCCCAGTCATCCCACCTCCAACTACTGCAAAATGTATACACTCTATATCAGAACAATAGTTATTTTTATTGCAGCCTGGCTAAATCTATCCTATTTGTTAGATATGTAGTATCCACAAATAGCTCTGGATTGATAGTAACATTTCAAATGAATATATGTAATCTTATTTCATGCATTCAACTTTGGTATCCAGAGCAAAAATCTAACAGTGTAACATTCATGATAACCCTTTTCATAAATAAAATGGCAAAAACATTATTTATGGAATGACATATATATACATATGTTATTTTATCTCATACATTTAATTGTTTAAAAACAAGGAAATGAAAAAAATTATGAATTTATGAAAAAATATGTTGCAACAAAAGTATGTTTAATTTAGGTGCTATTAAAGAAAAGACAAATTTATACATTTATATTTCAGAACACCTTTGAAAATAGATATATTATATGGTCTTATTAAAAAAAATGAAAATAATAGTAATTAATGATACAAAATATATGTATGTCAGATAAAAAAGGAGCTATTTTATTTTTCTTTGTAAATAACAATTCTACAATTGATCTATAATAAAAGCAATTTTAATATGTAAAAGTAAAATCTGAATATCAAAAATATGTATTTCAAATTTCAAAGATAAATACTAAAATGAAATATAATATTGTAAATGAAAATAATGTTTAATTTAAGAAGAATAATATAAAGAGTTAATTATGAATATTACATTATCCTGGCTAAATAAAACACATACCACCGCTATTACCGTAATCTGTTCTAGCTCCAAAATCTGCAGCACGACTGTAGTCAGTTCGACCGTAATCAGCTGTTCCAGTTGGTCCATATCCTCCAACAGCTCCGGTTGCTGGTCCGTATCCTCCTCCCATTCCAGGTGCCGTAGAAGTGTAACCCATTGCCGCGCTCCCCACATTTTGACCATATGCTCCACGATCAGTATATCCAGTCCCAAAATCAGCTCCACGTCCACTAAAGTCTCCAGCGCCACGATTGTAATCGGTGTACCCCGTCGCGACGCCACCTGCAGCAGATCCATCGTAACCAACGAGTTGGATCGGAAGAACTGTAAAGCATGCCGAGATATCCAATTTGTATTTTAGTCTGTATGAAAAATATATTTACTTTAATTGATTATTTTCTCATTGCAAAATGCTTTATGTTACATTTCATAAATTTATGTCTGATTATATATTTATAATTTTAAAAAGTTTATTAACTTTGATGTAGAATAACACATTCTAATTTTTCTCATAAATTTTAAAAAAGTATGAATTATGTATATTTTTAAATGATAAAAGTTTGTTATACTGATTATTAAATATTACACAGAAGTGTAATAGGCAATGAGAAAATAGTTATATCAAAATAGAATATCATAAAAATAAATTTACCAACCTCTTCTATCATTGTATGGTCCAGGACGAGCGTCTCTACCACCGTCTCGTCCCCCCCTACCACCTCTCACTGGTCCACCTCTTCTGTCTCCATCCCTGCGTCCTCCTCCTCCACCACGTGATTTGCCTGTAGACTGTTCCACATTGATTGTTGCCCCTTTGAAGTTTGAATTGTGAAGAGCTTTGATTGCGGCAGCTGCATCTTCCTCACGTGCCATGTGGACAAACCCATATCGATTCATGACATCGCATTCCGTTACCTCACCAAAACGTAAAAATAATTGTCGCAACTCATCGTTGCGACAATTTTCTGGTAACCGACCCACAAATATTTTTGTCTTTCTCTGTAAAATTGAAACATACAGTTAATAACACTTATTCATGATATCTCTTTATATAATTATAATACATGCATTTATAAATACCAATTAATAAAGAAAATGTTAGATTCATTTTGTACCTCTAAAATTGACCATACCCCTGTTTGCAGAAAGTATGGTGTCTGTTTGAGATTTTATCTTGCTCAAAATTTTTGCTATTATTACAAAAATCATATAATAATAATAATGATATCATTGAGCTTATATATAATAATCACTAAACTGATATTTAATCTAACTAAAATTTGTAAATGATTAAGTTATAAAAGATTTGAATATATAAAAAAATTACAAAAACACAATACCTTATGTACCTATAAACAAATTATGCCATTCAACTTATATATTAATCATTTATTTGAAAAAAGTAATGTACATGAAAAATAAACATTGAGGTCATCAAATAATACAAAATGGAAAACTATTTACTATTAGCATTGTTCTTACCGGTTGATTAGATGAAACCATTTTCTGAAAATAAAAAAATAGTATGATTAATTACAGTCTTATGTGTATTATTATTTCATTTTTAAATGATTACATTTTTACATTTTATTATAATAGTTTAGTCTATTAATTACAATAATGATTTGAAATATGATTTGTGAAATAATAGTATTTTGCAATCATTTACAACTATCACTATTGCATATATTATAGTTATATGCATTTTTATGCGCATTGTACACTAGAATTTTAAATCAAGTATATTTAAAATTCATGTTATCTTCATAAGATGGCCAATTTTTTATAGTAATAATTATATCATAATTTCAAATAAAAATTTACATTCTATGTGATATGCTTAAGCAAAATATAGTTATAAAAAGTTTATAATAGAATTTTTTAATATATACAGCAACATTTAATAATTATATTTTGATTTCAATATTATTTGTATTTTGCAATAATGTCTAAAAAAGAAAATAAGTTTCCAAAATCGAATTATTTTAAATAATAGTATAATGTACTTAATCTGTGTTTAATGTTTTTTAATGTGATATATATAATTCCTATATACATATAAATATTTTTAATTGGTTCATTATTCAACATTGTACATTAAGTACGATGTAATAAATATACAACATTATATTTTATTTCTAAATTAAATAATAAGTAAATATAAATCACTATACTTGATTTCAAAATTAGTACCTTTTTGGATATATAATTTTGCTAAATTGTATATGTGCATTTTTTTTGGATTTAATAATTAAACCATACACAGAATAACATAAGAAAATTAATGTCATGAAAGAAGCAAATAATAAACATCTAAGTTCTTATATGTATATACTTTAAAAATTAGTACCTTAGGAAGAAATGGTTACATGTAAGCATTAACATTTCCTTGAAATTTCCTAAAATGGAGAAACTACATTTCGAGAATATTAAAAAAAATGTATCAAACTTACATGGTCATTACTACACATTTTATAACTGTGTAAGAACAGGTGTCTTAAAATGCAAATAAAACAATTTTATCTATTTTTTAACAAATAAAAATAAAGGGAGTTGTTTTATAAAAATTTTGTAAACTTTAAATAGCTGAAAAAAAAAATTGAATGAAATTTGAAAAGTTGTGATATTTTTTCCGGTAACGTAGAAGACGCTTATATACTGTTCAAGGCCATGAAAATTATCAGATATTATCAATAGAAAGGAAAACAATTTCATTCGTCCCATCGACCGTAATTATTATAATGAAATAGTACAAAACAAGTATATTATATAGACCGAATTTTTAAAATGTAGAATTGAAATACGACCTTGTAACCGAGAAAAAAAGATATCTAAAAACAACCGGCCCTTGGCGTGCCCTAGTAACTGACGATATGTAAATCTCTTCACCCCACTTAAGTTTCAAATTCCTCAAAAATATTTCTAATTGTCAAAAAGCTTATTACAATATCACATTACTACTTACATGTGGCTGCGACGTTTTGGCGAAATTAAATTAAAGTAAAAGGGATAAAACTTTCGTGACGCTTTCAGCGAAACGAGATACGAAATGGCGTCAACGATTTCCACCTTGAACACTTTTGACGGCAAGCAACGAGTTCTGTACTACGTACTTGCCACCCTTAGTTCATTTAACGACAAAGTCACTAGATTATTTGTAAGACATATTTTCATGAATAAATATTCTTTTGTGAAAAATATAAATTCTTAACATTTAGTTATTTAAAAAACTTAAGCGATTTAAGAAACAAATTATTATATGGGGAAGATATACATTATAACTGGACAATTTTTATAACCTAATTAATGACAATAACATAACTTAGGAATTATATAATATAACTCTAACTCATGGATATGCTTTTATCATACAGATAAAAATTACTGTTTTCAATAGCCGAAATCACGATCATATAAACATGCTTCGACACTCGTATATCAAAGCTTAGGGATAACCGTCCGAAAATTGAGACGTGAAAAATTAACATGGAAGACAAGAAAGTTCTTGTCCTGCGCATGTGTAATATGCTATGAATATCTCAGACAGAGATATTCACATTCTACTCATTTCTGTCTGTCTCGCAAGAACGAGATCTTTATTGTTTTCTATGTTGACTTTTCATGGCTTAATTTTCGGACGGTTTTCTCTAGCGAGTCGAGATCTATTTATATGGCCGTGGTCGGAATATTTGTTATAAGGACCCATGATCATGTAAACAGATCTCGATACTTACTAAGGAAAACTGTCCGAAAATTAAATCGTGTCTAATCATGAAAAATCAACATGGGAAGTCAATAAAGTCCGCGTTTTTGCAAGACAGACAGAGATGAGTACAGTGTCTCTGTCTCTGTCTGAGACATTAATAGTATGTCACGCATGCACAGAATGAGAACCTTCCTATCTTACATGTTAACTTTTCACCACTAGTCACGACTCAATTTCCGGACGGTTTACCGCAGGTTTAGGTATATGAGCTTTGAGACCTGTTTGTATGATCGCGTAAAAGCCTACTTGAACCTAACTCACAATTTATATAATATACTATGCTTTAAGTAATTTATACTATCATTTATATACACTTATTAATTTATAATATCTTTAAATTATAGTTGTTTAAGTTAATAGATTAATTAATTTGAATCAAAGGTTGTTAATAATACTTAAACTAAAAAAGATATGAATCACATTTTACGAGTACGAATGTATAGTTCTGGTACTGTATCTGCAATACAAAAAAGTGCAAAATCAATCAGAAATGAATTAATTTGAATCAAAGGTTGTTAATAATACTTAAACTAAAAAAGATATGAATCACATTTTACGAGTACGAATGTATAGTTCTGGTACTGTATCTACAATACAAAAAAGTGCAAAATCAATCAGAAATGAATTTTTGGATTATTTTAAAAAAGATTTGGGGCATACTTTTATTCGATCAAGCCCTGTTATTTCATATAATGATCATACAATAGCATTTGTTAATGCTGGCATGAACCAAGTATGTTTCAAAACTAGAATTATAAAAAATAAATCTATCACAGATTACTATTACTTTTTATAATTAATTTTCATTAATTATATTGTTTCATAGTATCAAATATCTATAAAACATCTAAATTTTTTTAGTTTAAAGGAATTTTTTTAGATTATTACAATCCGCCTGCAATGAAAGTTACAAATTCACAAAAATGTATAAGAATCAGTGGAAAACATAATGATCTGAATATAGTTGGAAATGATAGCTATCATCACACATTTTTTGAAATGTTAGGAAGCTGGTCTTTTGGGAGTTACTTTAAAGTAAGTTTCTAAAAATATTTTATTATAAAACAAATATATAATATTTATTTTAAAAAGATATTTTATCACTTTTAGTTTTCAATTCATATTTGTAGGAAGAAGCTTGTCGTTATGCTTGGAATTTATTAACGAAACATTATGGTATTAATGAAGAATGTTTATATGTAACATATTTTGGTGGAGATGAAAGATTGGAATTGGAACCTGATTTAGAATGTAAAGATGTTTGGTTAAGTATAGGCATTAGGGAAGATAAAGTTCTTCCATTTGGGTTACAAGAGAATTTTTGGGAAATGGGTATTTCAGGACCATGTGGTCCTTGTACAGAAATACATATAGATCATACAAAGCAATTAAAAAATCGGTGTATGCAAATTAACAAGGGTTACACAGATCTTACTGAACTATGGAACATAGTCTTTATACAATATGAACGGTATGGAATAAAGCAATATAGAAGAATTATTATTATCAAGCTTGAAATAAATATTTTTTGTATAATATAATATCTATATTATTTTAAATACCAATTTGTTATCATTTTACATTAGATTATCAAATGGTACAATAGTACCTCTGCCAAAACATTATGTTGATACAGGCATGGGATTTGAAAGACTAGTTGCGGTATTACAAGGAAAACAATCCAATTACGATACAGATATTTTTCAACCATTTTTTAAAACTATTCAAAAATATACAAAAGCACCAGAATATAAAGGTAAATTTTATAATGACGAAAATGAACTTGATAGTGGATATAGAATTTTGGCAGATCATAGCAGAATGATTACTGTAGCTTTAGCAGACGGAGTTATACCAGAACAAAGGTAAATTATTCTAAATACAATAATTATAATTAATATATTATGTACATAATTATGTATATAATAATTGTATGTAACTATGGGTTTATCTTTTCAGTAATAAACTTAGGAAAATAATAAGAAAATCAATTGATGTTAGTGAAAAAGTATTTAAAAAACAGGGAATACTTTCTGAACTCTCATATATTGTAGTAGAAAATTTAGGTGATGTTTATCCAGAACTGCAGGAAAATTTAAAAAAGGTACTATAAAGTAAAAAATATAATAAGAAAGATAGTGTAAGATCTTATAATTTATTTGTCTATCATATAGCATTTTGTAATTTATTATGTAATACAGGGTGATTGGTAACTGGTGGTACAAGCGGAAAGGGGGTGATTCTACGCGAAAAAAGAAGTCGAAAATATAGAATAAAAATATTTCGTTTGAGACTTTGTTTTCGAGAAAATCGACTTTGAATTTTCGCTCTTCAGCATTTTCAGCAATTTTTATAATAATAAACTTTATGATTACTTCATATTATTTCATTATGCATTCCTAATTTTCCGTTACGGCAAAAACAAACTTAAACTGCGATAATATCCATCGAGACAACGATCTACAGTGAGATCCGTTATAACGAGATGTGATAAAGTGCACGCATACCGAGCGAAAATTCAAAGTCGATTTTCTCGAAAACAAAGCCTCAAACGAAAAATTTTTATTCTATATTTTCGACTTCTTTTTTCGCGTAGAATCACTCCCTTTCCGCTTGTACCACCAGTTACCAACCACCCTGTATAATTATATTTAGGTGCAAAAGATAATAGAATTTGAAGAAGAATTATATAAAAAATTAAAGCATGATTGTTGTAAACAATGGACAAATATTGTTAAAACATATCCTCAATTGAGTTCGATTACTGAACAACTGATTCCTGGACTTGGAGATGGATACAAGTACCTTCAACGTGTACTTAATAACTTGTATGTGTCTGTATATAAGTATATAGGGTGATCTACGCAAAATATAAACTGTCTTTTTATAAATTATTAAAGTTAGTATATTTTGTATTGTAGTTTGAAATTCTAGCTTGCATTATGATGGGAACTATCTCCATCATTTTTTGGAAAGAGCAGTTCATAAAGCAAAGAGTTCGTGCAGCAATCTGTATCTATAATTTGCAACCTGAATATAAGACAAACAGTACTTGGTTCACTTGTAAGTTTGATTTATTAGATTCTTTCATAGAATAAATGGTTCATTACGTTTTTTTAATAGAATACATGAGACTATTACTGATTTCCTAAGGGGCAAAATACTCTCTCATTTATTTAAATGAAATGGCACATTTTTATATTTTATAAGTTTACTTAAAAACAATATTTATCTCAAACCTTTTTCATGACAATGTTTTAATAAAAATCAAGTCTGGAACATACAGCAACACAAAAAAGTAGACTTTATTTTTGAACAAGCAATATTTTGAATATTTGCAAAAGTAAAATCTATTAGGTTATCTCAAAAGCTTCTTTCATTTTGTAAGGAAATAATAGATGTACAACATTTTTTGTTTTATATTATTTTATTGAACTATGTATGATCATAATAATAGAAATAGAACAAAATGGACAACATAATACTTATCTAATAGAACCTAATATATATTCTGAAAACATAAATTAAAGTTCTACTTTAATTTTGATATATTGATAGAGTCATCTGTTTACATTAAAAAATGTAGTAGTTTCCAAGATAATAACTTGTAACATTTTATATGAGAATTGCTAAGTTCATCCTGATTAAGAAGAATGTCAAAAGATAGAATTACAAGTAATGTCGCAAACAGATTATGTTGATGGTTATAGAGGATTGTAGAGCAAAAATAATGATAGTGGATCATTTTTTATCGATCTTCTATCATATATATGAATTTATTAACAGCATTAGTGAGGAATATGATAACTATATGCATATTGGATTGTTGGATAAATCTTAAATCTCTTCTAATATGAATTATAAATTATATTCTGACACCTTGCAATAATACAATTAAACCAAATGTACACCATCCTATTCAACAATCTCCTGCCATCTATTGGGTAATGTCATTATTTCATCCATGTAGAATTTTTGTTGTCTCTAAACAAAAACATGACCTCAGAAAAGTTTGACTTATTCAACAACCCAATAATAAGGTATTATTTAATTGTGAAAACTTAGTTTTTATATTCGCCAATTGCTATGGGTCAATACAGATCTGAAACTCTATGTAGACTAGCAAATGTATTTTATGTAGATCACCCATTATAGGCAAAAAAGTACATGTTGTTTAATTTATTATTAATTTTGCAGAGAAGGAAGTAATGTTTTATCAGGAAGTGTTGCTTTCAAGTTATATGACACATATGGTTTAAGTGTAGAAATAATTACTAAACTAGCAAATATTGAATCTCTATATTTTGATAAAGTAGCTTTCCAGAAAGAATTAGAATGTCTCAAAAATCGGTCTAGAATCGGCCTTGAAAAGAGTAGTATAACAGACATAAAGAAATCTTTAGAAATACTTGAAGAAAATTGTATACCTAAAACTGATGACAGCTTTAAATATAAATGTGTTCTTAATGGAAATAGTTATGAGTTTCCTAAAGTTGAAAGTAAAATTATGGCATTAATTATAAATGGTAAAGATTGATCATTAATCTCTCTCTTTGTCTGTGTGTACGTTTGTGTGTACTGATTTCGTATTACCTAAATTCAAATAATATAGTAAAAGAGTACATAATTTCTTTGTTTCAGATAATACAATAATAAACAAAGCAAATGAAAATACAAACAAAAATATACATTCAACTGTTAATGAGACAATTACAAATTACAATGCAGAATCAGATAAAGATAAAATTGGACTTATATTGGATAAAACATTATGTTATTCAACACAGGGTGGTCAAATATCAGACAAGGCTATCATCTGTTCAAAAAATTGGACGTTTAATGTATATGATGTGAAGAAAATTAATGGATATGTTATACATTACGGAAAATTTGTACAAACTGATTTGAGGTAAGTTTTTATTTTAATTTTTACCATAATTGTATTATAGTTGTTAATATTGTATCAGCAAGAATCTATAAAGAAAAAATTTGTTCCTATAGAAAATGGATTGAAGAACTAAACCTTAAAGATGATTGTTTGGTTTCCATTGAACCTGAATTTCGTGTAGGAGTAATGCAACATCATACTGCAACACATTTATTACATGCATCAATACAACAAATTATGCAAGCAGTTTATTTACGGAATTCTACTATTATTCCACACAGCTTAAAATGTCAATTTAATTCATTTGGAGAAAATCTTTCTTTCAAGCAATTGAAAGAAATTGAAGAACTTATAAATAATGTTATAATAGCTAATGTCCCAGTTACTACAAAAATATTAAATGCTTTGGAATTATTAGCAGAAAGTTCTGTAACATTAATACCAGGAGAAATTCATTTTTATAAGGATATTAGGCTCATAGAAATTAATTTTCATGATTTAAGATCAAAGTAAGTATTCTTAGAAAATAATAAGAAAAGCTATGTTTTGAAAAAAATTCTTTTTTTAGATATTTTTTTATTTGATGATAACTGATACTATGTATATGTTTCATTTAGAGAAGCATGTTGTGGTACACATGTATTTAAAACAGGAGAATTAAAATATTTTTGTTTTCTCAATTATTTCTCGAAAGGAGCATCAAATTTTACTCTTGAAGCAACTGTAGGATCACTTGCAAGGTCTGCCAAATTGGCAGGTGAAAATATACATTATAAAATTTTGGATTTAGAAAACGAATTGAAAAATGGAAAAGTAACATGTAAAACATTTAAAACAATTAGTAAAAAGATTGAGAGTGAGATAAAAAATCCCAATAGAATACCAATACCATATCTCATTAAAGAAGAGTGTTTAATGAAATTAAAAGATTTAGATAAAATTTTTCACATACAAATGCAAGAAATAAAAAAGTAAGTATTATGCATAGCGATATAACTGTGATTAGAATCTATCAATTAAATTTTTATAATATTAATTTCCAAATATTACCTTGAATAACATTCATTGAAGATATAATAATATAGGATATCATATATTAATGATAATAATTAAGAACAGTCAACAATAATTAATAATAGAGAAATAATTATGTGTATTAGAGACGTAGATGTATAACGATTAGAGTTTTGGCCGACTAGCCGATTAACCAATTAATTGGCTCCCGATTATTTGCTGATTATTTTTAAACACCGCTATAAATCGCGTCAAATTTATTATTGTATAATATTACGAATCCAAAGAGAAAATTGTTTGTTGTATTTATTTTATTACGTCGTGTTTCTTCATTTTAAACAGTTTTTTGTTGTAATAAAATTAAGAAATAATAATCAATGTTCCTAGTTAATTGGTACCTACTTATTTAATTTATTTCAATAAATACTAACTATTATTTTTAATTTTTTATATAATAATTAGGTTACATGCAAATATGTACCCATAAGTAAGTATACTACATATTAAAAAATATTAACATTATGCTAATGACAGTAAAGAAAGCTCATTGTAGTTTTACTTCTATGTCCTATGATACTAAAAATTTAAGGCCGATAAATGGTTTTTTTTACCGACTAGTCGCCAACTACAAAAGTGGACGGATAGTCAGCTTAACCTATTAGTCGGCACAACCCTAATGTGTATTATATGTATGAGAGATATCAGTTTTCAAATGTCAATTAATATCAATGTTTTCAATGTGTCATTATCACCATCAATATAAATTTTGGAAATTTGATTTTTGATATTACATTAGAGATTACTGTAGTTTTAATTCTTTTACATTTAAATTAATAATAATATTTTGAAGTACTCCATTCCAATTTTGTTAATACTATTTCCAATATATTAATTATAGGTATTCAAGAAAACAAAAAGGGATGGATTGAGATGTTTGGGGTTTAAGAATATTTTATAGAATTTTCTATATTATGTACATTGTACAAACTTTTGCATTTCTAAATTTTCTATAAATGCATAAATATCTAGTAATTGACTTGCCATGTGTAAATGAAATATATATTAAATTAATGTTTGCATTTCTTAATATGTATATTAGATTAAATTATATTATATATAAATATATAGATAAAATTTTTGTATCATTATATGCAATAATATTGTACTTTTATTCAGTCAAGTTTTATAATACAACAAGCATATTTAGGTGCTTTATTTTTCATAAATTGTCCTATATTTTATTTCATTATAATTATTATTCTGCAAAATTTTATATTTTTATGTTTTATATAGACTATTACTTCTGTATCTCTATTAATTACAAAGAATTAGAGATTTAGTAAGTAATAAACATGTTTTAACTTTTACATAAAAATTTTGTAAGAAATAAAATTTTATTTATATATATATTAGTTTAATAATGACTGTATATTTATCTAAATGATGTATTATTGTTTTACATGGTTGTTATAAAAAAGTCTTAATGCATTCCACTGTTCGGTACGTAATAATATGTGAGATCTTTTTTGTTGCATATATGCTACTGCTTCCTCTGGAGTCCACTGATTTTTCTAACAAGGATTATTTTTATAATGTTCAATTTAATTCAATTTGAAAGATATATGAAATTCTATAAAAAAATCCATATGTTTATAATTATCTTACCTTCATTAAGTAGCATCCAACTAATGTTGCACTACGTGTTCTTCCTGCTTTACAATGAACATAAACAGTTTTAGGATAAGTTTTATCAACATTAGTAGAATTATTTAATTCAGTCGGAACATCACGAAATTTGTTAATAAAATTTACTCCAAGTTGTAATTTTTCTTGTGAAGGTGATTGAAAAATATCTGTTACAGGTAGTTGTAAAAATTCCACATTATTATTTTTCCATTCCTAAAAAATATGTGCAATCAAATGTTTCAATGTTGTCAGTGTTGTTTAATATATTAACTTAAAAATTTTTATTTAAATATATATAGTAATAATTCTTATATATGTATCTTTATATTTATATATATATGTGTGTATACATATATGTATATATATATACCTCTTTAGTATTGGAAAACAACTGTAATTCATAATCTTCATTCATTGAAACAACACCCCGGACATTTTCTTCATTTATTAACTAAAATTTTAAAGATCTTATTTTTTCGCAATTAAATTATATTTTTATTGCTATTTTATAAATTCAAATTATATAGCATGTATAATGTAATATACCTGTTTGATCATACTTCGAAATGGTAGAGCACCTAATATAACAGTGTCATCAATTCTATCGTACCAATTTCTTGACGAAATTTTTTCCATTAATACATTATAGAGAAGCGTTGGATAAAATGTCAACCTCGCAAACATTGCCACTATAATTTAAATTCGTTAGTAAGGCAGTCACTACATATATATAAATCAAACATTAACTTTCGTGTTAAATACAATAAACGTATATAGTATAATTTTATTTTAAGTATTTCTTAAACAATCTTATTAAATCTTATCAAAGACTTTACAACCAGTCGTGATATTGTAAGTAGTTCACAAGGTGAAAGTAACAGAATTTATAATATGAGAAGGGAGTGAATGTTAACATAACGGTTTACGCTAGTTACGTAGTAAGATTCATACATTTTTTTTTAAAGCTATCACTTTTAATAAGCAACAACATATAGTACAACATATAGTATAAATAATCATTGTACGAAACCTTAAATTATTTAGATGAATAGACTAAATAATTTTTGTTTAAAACAAATTAAAGTAATCGAACTTTGTATAATAAAAAATAATCTATTTCGAAATGATTTCATAATTTTGAAAATTAATAAAGATATAAATCTATAATTAAATAAATAAATACGTATATCTACTTATAACTTCGAAATGTTGCTACTGAATCTAAAACATTCAATCTCATAATATTGAATTAATAAAAATACTTAGAATTTTTCGATATCAAATGACTTACTTTCATAATATACATATTTATTTAATTATGATTATCATTGTTATAATTATCCCACAATTACATGTACATAACTATACTTTTTTTTTCAAAATCCTATTGATTTTATAGAAGACTGATTAAAATATTATTAATGCACAGATTCTGTTTATATATGACATAATGTATATGATATAGCTTTTTTAATATTTCCTTCAATAGTAATCAAGATTATATTGTATTTGCCATTATTCTTTAATATTGTTATATCGTTTTTTATTTATTAAAGAAACATTTAAATAATGCAATTATTTTATTTATTATAGTTCTTGATATTAATTTATCGTAAATAATATTACTTTGTTCTAATAGCCTTTTATCACTTTTTACTTTTTTAATTAATATAATTATTAATAAGATTAAATTTTTTCTATATATATTTAACTGCTAATCAAATACATGCATATGTATATATGTATGTAGATACATTAGCTATGATATATAATGTCCCATATTTGAATAAAGAGGAATAATTATATGATAATAATAGCAATGCTGATCATTATTATATATATAGAATTATGGAAATTTATTTTTAAATATCAAAATTATTAAGATTTATTGTACACAAGCAGAAATCTTATGATATACTGTTTTGATATATATATATAGTTGAAAATATTTTTAAATTTCTAACAAAATACGTAATATGTTTGTAATTATATATTTTATATTTAAATTTCATTTTGACAGTAATAAATCTTCATCTAAACAATAATAGCCTAATTCTCCTTTTCTGAATAAAGAAAGAAAATGTTCTGCTGCAAACCTTAAGTCTGGCTTTATAATTATTTTACCATCATAATTCTTTATTCTTAAAGTCTTTTTTAATTTTGCTGCAATATATGTAAGAATGTATGATATATTATCATGTGGTTCTCTTAGTTCTAATTTTTCAACATATTCAAATCGTTTCTGTTTATTTAGCCAAAATAATAAAAAGTCTGCCAATATTTCTGGACCTATTAAATGATCTTGCATACAACCAACTAATGCTAATTTTAAGCCTGTATGCATATTATCTACTTTGGGAGTTAAAATTCCTGGTGTATCTAAAACATAGATATCTGGTTTTTCTGATACTTTCACTCGTGTTGATACAGATCGTGTAATGCCAGCAATACCGCCAACTGGCACAGCACTACTTTTACGAAGAATATTATTTCTTAAACGATTGATAAGTGATGATTTCCCTACATTAGGAACGCCAATGATCATTATTTGAAATGAAGACTCTTGTGCTCTGTTATGGCGATTTGATTCCTTAATTAATTTTTGTGCTAAAGGTAATAATTCTTTAGCACCTTCACATTTTACATTTCTAAAACTAGTAAATAATATGTTAGATAATCCCTTTTGATTTAAATTTTCCACTATAGAGTTCTTAAATTTCATATCAGCTAAATCCATTTTGTTTAATACAAAAATATGAGGTTTTAATCCAGTCAATGTGTTGCTGTAATCTGCATAATGTCCAGAAACTGGAATTCTTGCATCATGAACTTCAATGATACAATCTACGTTTTTTAACTGTTTTTGCATGTTTTTTAAGCCTTTACCCATATGTCCAGGGAACCATCTTAATATATCTTTTGTTGGTATGTTGAAAATATCACGAAATTTGGGTGTTATATTACCTGGACTCATCATTTTGAAACTTCTTAACCTATACAATTCTTCCTAAGAAATTTCCTGAAACAATAGTTGTGTTGTATAATATTTTAAATATACATATTTATTAATTAGTAAGTACATAATGTCGAAATTTAATTATACAGTAATGTGTACGCATTAAATTAAAAATATTTATATAAAAAAATTATGGTAACCTTATGCTGAATTCTGTTCATTTTATGTACATATAATACTTTATATTGCAGATAATATGTATTTAAAATAGTGATTATATAAGCAGTTCAAAATGTTCAAGTATGTAAAAAGTTGGATATAAGAAAATCTGATTATATTCTGTAATTCACTTAAAAATGAATATTGTACTTACATAATACTGTATATACAATGAACATATGTAAATATTTCAAAGGAGTTTAATTATTTAACATTCTATTAAACGAATGTTTAAATTTGTTTTATTTTGCAATATATTTGTATAATATAATATACTGTACATTTGTATATCAAATAAATATATTATATTATAATTAAATATATTACATATATGTAACTATAAGAGAAAATTTTCTCTGCGATTACATTTAAGTTTATATATATACACATATATTACTATATATAAGTTAATTGAATTGATTATATTTAGATCCGAAAGGTTACAAAAACAATATTTTAGAAATGTTTCCTTTACCGTAATATATGTTATCAATTTTCAATGTAAAGAACATTGTATTCTATTATAAAATATTATTATTATTAGTACTGTAAAATATCAGGTTGTTTTAGGCGATATAAACTTTGTAATGATTCAATTTAATGTCATTATATATATTATATGTATGTAAACTTTATTTGACAAAAGTCGGATAATAGGTTTAAATTTCATAAAAAGGTCTATAGTCCCTCCATTAGTGACACTTGAGTTTCACTAGTCGACAATCAATAGTTGCAGTCGTAATAATCACGTTTTATTTACGTTTATTGTCTCATCTCGTTGGGCAGGCTATAGATATATTTTGTAAATATAAATATAATCAGATATAATATAGATATACTTTGTAAAAGTACTAGAAAAAGCACTAGGTTATTCATAAAGTTGGTAGCATCAAGAGCCATTTAGAATTTATGACTATGATTTTAATTTACTTTATTCAGCGTATTGTACATAGAAATATTTAAAAATAAATAATTTAAAAATGAGAAAGAAATTGTTTATTTTTCTTATATAGATGATACTGTTTAATTATTATTCATATATATTTATACAAGTGCTTATTTGTCATCGCATAAACTACCTAAGAATTATCATCCAATTGAAATGAATTTACGATTGATACATATATTGGAAGAATGCATGTAAAACCTTTATTAGCTTAAAATTAATGAATCTTACAAACAAATTTCGCTGACATTTATTTAATTAATTTTATATCCAGTATTCTAAAATACAATTTCGTTAAACGCTTTAATTTATAACTAAATAGTCAAATGTGAAACTTATAACTATAAATCGAAATTTAACTTATTGTTGATAACTCAGATTTATAAGTTGCTATTAATAGTTAATTTACACAGATCAATATGCCGAGAGTAACTATCTATTGTTGTACCACACTTTGGACTACCTTTATGATGATACGAACTTGACATAAAAACTTGCCATAAAGGTTTGTTCACGATTGCGCACAGGGTAGGTTCGCGGTCATGCAAGAATCCACATGAGCCTGTTGCCAGTTATTGATCCTGACACGATTAAACAACACTGCATTGCTGTTAACTACGAAAACAATTCTGGTCACGCAGCATTTGTAAAAACGCGCCGACAAACGGTTACGGTAACGTGTGCGTCTATATTTACACAAAGTACTACGATCTCGAAATGTGCTGAAGTGCCTCTCCGACGTTATCGTTATTCTGTCAAAATGTAGAAGAGGTCCCGTAAGACTCGAAATATCGATGAGTGTTACTTTCCATTCATCCGCAAAGATGTCATCGTTAGTTTTTCACGGAAAAAGGAACTTTTAAATAGAACATATTGAAAATTTTTGTCATAAGAAATTTCGAATTTTCTTGTTAATTCCATTTTCTCAAAATTACGTATTTTGACTTGGAACTTTAGGAAGACTTGAATTTGTGTTGCTGCTGCACATGTGATCCTTTAGGTGTTATCTTCGGTTCGTAATGAAGAAGTTTACAATTAAAGGCGTGCTCGACGGGTTCCGATCATCGGTACCGCAACCCGTCAAACCTGATCAGGAAATCGTCGAAAATTTACGGCCAGAACATTTTCAAGTAAAGAAGGTCAGTAGCGATATACTATAACTATTAACTTATAAGTTACACATCTATTTCAAATTACATGTACTAGCGTTAAAATAGATTAAAATATGCTATGTTATTTTGAATATATAGTATTATCTTTTTCTAAAAGCTGTTTTCGGTTTATAAGTGGAATGACCCAATTTAGAAGCATTTATTGCATACTACGTTTTTTATCGTTTGACTTTTTATTTGACAACTATAGCCATTTTTCTAACTATGAAATTAATATGTCAGTATAATATCACTAATGTTATCATAGTGGATATATGTTGTACAATATATACTATGATATCACCACTATTAGTAATATAAATGTAGAATCAAAATATCGTAAAAATAATCTTGAATTAAAAACGACCATACATATTATATTGTGTTCCTGAAGTTACTAATATTATTATTATCTTTATTGTAATATATTACTTTTAAGCAAATATACAGTTACAAATTTAAATAGATGCAAAATAGCTGAATGTATTTGTTGCTAAGTTCTGTTTATTACCATATTCTTTAATGCGTGTAATTTCGATGAATAGCATTGAATACAGGTTATAAAGGAATAAAGTCTAGTGTATACGTATGTATGGACATATATAAGTATATATATATATGAAATACTAATAAGTACAAAAGTATTTCTGGTTTAGAAATAACGTGAATTTTTTTGTATATTATGATATAATATGAATTATGATAAGGTTCTATCAATTAGAACTTTATAATAAAGAAATGAGGAAAGGAAAATAATGTAGACGTGTATAAGATACATTCTTTGCACTATCTTAAAGTACTAAAACTTTTTCAAAATAAAAAATTTCGATTCGTTTATAATTACGATTATCAGTTAGTAGGAGTTAAGAAATTGATTATTATGAATTTTCAATACAAATCGAATTACAAATAATTCAAAGGAACAATGTGATCTTTAATCTTTTCGGAATATTTATAATTGCATATTTATTCAACAGATACATTTGGGATTTTAATCGATTATAATACCTTAACGTTCTAAGTAAGAAAGGATTACACCATGCAAAAGAAGTGACGATATGCACTTGCACGATACATATCTAGCGATAGTTTATCCTAAGTACATGTAATACATTATCAGAGTAACATTGGTGGGTTGCATATCAACGTGACGTAGTTAAATATGAATATTGATTTCAAAATTGTTAATAGTGCGAATAAATATAACTTTTTAAAGAAAAGTGGAAGGTGACTTAAGAGAAATTGCCAAACGGATATAATGATGCTTTTTGACTTTATTATACTAGTATTATATTATAGCATTTATATCATCTGGCATCTTAATCTGGAGAGAGAGGGGGAGAGAGAGAGGGGAGAGAGAGAGAGAGAGAGAGATTGAATATTATAGATTTGCAATAATTTTATTCAGTAGCATTGATGCTTATGTCTTCAAGATCTCTTGAAGATCATTTGTTAGTATTGTCATCGTATTAAATAATAAAAATAATAAATAAGATGTCCTTCTTTGCGCATGAAATTCAAGTTATTAAGATATAGATAAATATAATTATTCAGTAAAAAAAGTTGTGTTGTCCAGTACTCGTGGAAAGTGAAATTAATTATCATCGTATAAACCATTTATCACGTATTATAGTTTCCATAGGATTATTATTAAAAGGATGGAATTTTTAACATTTTTTTGTTTACAATAAATTCATATATAAAAAGTAATCAATCGTGAAACATTGGATTAATGTATTCAAGTTTGTTTTTATACGAGACGACAGAAACGCCCAACTGATTATGTAGATAGAGACAGAATTACGCTTACATATACTATATAAATTTCCTTATACGATATGATTAATCTTGCTACGGTCTTCGAATTATATATTCTAATTTTGCTTTCATTTCAACAAACAAAGATATGTACTCTTATAATGATTTAAGAAAGACAGGAGCATAAAATTAGAATTAAAAATTGCGCGCGTTAATAACGATTTTCTCATACCCTTTTCAAGAACATTTTAACCAATAGAGAAATACCCAAAGAATATAGATAGGTTAAGAATAAATGTACAATTGTTATTTTCAGACTTACATTTTCATAGTTCCTAGTTGATTCCTTTTATGATGAAAAGAACAATCTAATATATTTTATTGTATTAATGTTTAAAAAAATGTCATTTTCATGTATGGTAAAGAATTCTAAAAGATAGAAAACATATCTAAGTAAATATGTGAATTATCGTCTGCTGTAAAGTATGGAAGAATATTTAAAACGTTGGCATGCTTAGTGATTAATATATTCCTTTTCAGTGTAAGAAAGAATTACGTTTTTCGCAAATTTCTACAGCTTTTTTGTTATTGTTTCTTGTATTGAATAAAATTCTTCAAAGTGGGAAGCATGGCCAAACCATAAATGCTTCCTGTCGTCGTGGTGCTTTATGGCTTTCGTTCAGCAAAGGAAATCAATATACGGTTTGTCGTTAAATCAAAATAAATGCGATCTGCTTGTGTTTTGCTACATATTTCATTCTTTTCTGGTATTTTCATCGGTGCCTGAGTTTTAATACGAATCCGCAAATCGTTTTCTTTATTTCATGCTTCAAGAAGTAAAGTGATGTTTAAACTAGCGCAACAAATGTTGCAAAATGCACATACACGTATAAAGGAGGTTACTTTTAATGGAAGCATGTGCAGGTCGAGATTCAATGCGCTGCGTCGATAACAGTATCGAAACGAATTCCTTTACGTCATGCATATCGGTTTATCTGCCTTTAAAAACAATCGTGTCACCTACATAAACTGTTCATTGGTAAGATGAAAATTCAGTAGGAGGCGTTGAACATAATAGAATATTATACATATAATCATGTATCGATACAATACGATATAACATCAATATATGTAATATAATGGGATTTTGAATGAGGGATCAGGAATGTCTTTTACGCAACAATAAAATAATGTCTAATAAAATAAAGTGATGATACAAAATGGAAAAATACAAGAATACTTGTTGCGTGATGCCATCTTCTCTCTTTTTTACCAATTCCCTCTGTACATAATTCTTCAATCTTTCCTTTAGTTCTTTCTTTTCGTTTATTGTATTTAATTTCAATTCCTTCAGTTCTTCGTGAAGCTGTCGTAGCTTCATTATGTCGATCTCTTCGATTTTTGTTTCTTTCTTCGATTTTACCATGTTCTTGATTTTGATTAACGTTCCCTCGATATCATCTCCCGTTACAATCATTTCAGTAAGCCTCTTTGAATCTTCCCTTACTTGTATTTCTTCGCTTATTCTCAATATTTCTTACTTCAATGTTTCAAATTGTTCAACACTACAAGTTACCAGTCTCTTAATCATATTTTATTGTCACTACGTAAGATGGACAATCGAAATACTTTCACATTTCATTCCCTAATCCTAATATCTCTTTTATCTCGGTCAAATCTCTAAATTAATATTTTGCAACAATACATTACATATATATCTACCTACGTATCGGTCGTATATGTAATTATATATGTTTAAAAATACAATTATAAGTCATATGGTTCGTTGTTTAGTTATTGAATCTGCGGTGATATGATAAATAGAGATTATTGAATAAATCCATTGATTTTCAACAGTTAAGTAGGTTTCTTTTGTCACAAAAGTATATAAAATATTCAATACACTATTCTGTAAGCTTAATTGCTTAGTTCTTAAACTTTCCAATATTGCCCACGAAAGTGCGTATGTATTTTTAAAAGCTTGGTTTGAAAGCAAGAAAATGAATTTAGAAGTTCATACATATATTAATTCTACATATGTACCATATGTTACATGTCGGAATTGCTGTTACTAATTGAAAGTGTAATGTTAAGATATTTTTTTATTAAAATAAAGATTTACATTTAAAAGCCGTATGACTTCTGTAAACAAATATAGAATTATGAGTTGATGAGAAAATATATTTCAGAAATTTTAACGACACGTTCTAATGATTTTAACATAGTTTCAGAAGAAGGTCTTTTTTTAAAACGTCCTTTAAATTGTTTCAAATAGTTACATACATATATGATCATTATGATTCTCATATATGTCGGTGAATAGACTGTATTTTTTAAATTGTATAATAAGCTTCTATAACATTTGTGGTATGATATAGATAGTAGATCTATCGTAACTTTATTCTCACAGTGCACATAACAGTGCCTTACATTACGATGTTAATTTAGTAAAATATTATTTTATTAATACAATTAATGAGAAAAATAGTTATGTTATTAAACTATTATATTATTATATTATTATATTATGTTATTAAGTTAACATCCTTATATTTCACGGTAGATAGAAATTTACATTTTAGATAATTATAGATAATGAGATATTTCAAAATTATATTAGGCAATTGGTTTTTTTACGAAAATTTGAATATAGAGAAATTTTTAAATTTGCTACAATGTCAGATCTTATTCATGAATAAACAAAGTAGAAATTTGGGGATGGAACGTTTATTTATCTTGTGTCCTCGAGTTATTATATTTTTATAGGTACAATAGTAATGTTTAATAATAAATCAAGATTCCACTGCTAAATCTACTAAATTGTATACAATGCTACATAATTATTTGAATTTTTACAAGATTGAAAGACTTTAGACATGGGGAGGCTATGTGTTAGATTAACGGAATTATAATTATATCAAAATTTATTATTTGATTCAATTATTAGATTTAAAAGAAATTACTTTTTCTATGATTTATTAAAAATTACTTAATTTAATAGTGGTATTATAACACGACGACTAAAAGCTTTTATTTAGGTCTACACTAATTATTTTAAATGTGCACTTCCTTGTAGATAAGCAACTCCATGTTACTGCAGTACAAAACTGGTAACAATTTCAAAACAAAGTCAAGTAGGATATAAGTGTACATGAATCTTAGGTTTTTTAATAGTTTTGATGTTGCACTTTACTGCTAAAAGTGGTTCATACGTTATGTTGACCAGTCTTACACATTAAATATATCTTTGGTATATCTTTGGTCTTCGCCTTTGTTTCTCTTATGAGAATCGTGTCTTTACTATACTCTTTTAGCTGTCTTAGATATAAACTGCACTGTTGATGAATATTATTAGATTTGAAGGTGTTTAAAAATATAACTATTGTTTTATTTATGTGATTTCACATGATAATATCTATTATTCAAAATGAATGCTTTGTTATTTACGCCTGTATTAACAATATATAAACAACGTTATTTCTGAAATATTTATGATATATAGTTCATATTTATGCGCAGTATCTATTATGAAATTTTGTAAAAGATTTTTTATCACTTACTTCGCTATTTACTGACTATACTTTTGAACTGATAATATTTTTTCTGACCCGAGTTACAATGAGTGAAAAAAGTAAAAGCAATTTTGTATTTCAATTACATAACAATTGCACAGAATAGCGAGCAGTCACGTAGTGATAGTCTAAATATTCGCGGGCAGTCTTGCGGGCACTGTGACATCTAAATAGATGAGTAAGCAATAGCCGTCAAGAAATGCCAATTACGTGATACAGCTTGTTTCTCTGCATTGTACGATATGATAGAATCATCTTATATGGATTAATCTAGTTAGAGAAGCTTTTAGATGAGAAATTTCATTGCATTCATCGGTTAATATCTTTGCAATCAAGTTTGGATAATAATAATACTTCTATAAAAAGATTAATTTGTTCTTGTTAATTAAACAAAATATTTTAAGTGATTTATAATTAAACATAAAATATAAGCGTAATCGTTACACGAGTCGTGCCATAGATAACAAGTCTGAAGGAAATGTGCATATAATAGTTTATTAAAAGAAATTTCATATATTGATATATTATTTCGTATTTCATATATAATATTGAATATGAATAAATAACTTATAATCGATTCATTGTCAAAAGTATGAAGAAATTCATCTTTCGGTCTAATTCAGACCTTCTGATTTTATTAAGGGCTGCAATATTTATGTCGTTACTTGCTTTCTTTATTATAATTTTTTCCTATACTGTGCTATAACGGGATCTGCAGTTAATAATATCGTATGAATTTAGTCCATTATTGTATTTTTCTAAGATTTTCTGGTGAAGCTTTTCTGAAATTCTCTTCAATTTTTCGACCAACCAACTTAGAATTCCTAAACCACACAATCGTAATTTATCAAACGTACGATATTTAACATAAAAGTAAACTGTTTTTTTTACTTATATAATTATACAGAATAAATTTTACTTTTTACGATTGCACATTTTTTTTTTAGTTTGAAAACAAAGAAAAACCAAAAATTAATTTCAGAGATATTGCGACCGCAGAACGCGATAGGACTAATTATAGTCACTTATAATTAGTAGAATTAATGAGCATTATAAGATTATAAGAGTTTTAGAATATCCCTGAAATGGCTGCGGATGCCATTTAACAAAAAGCGAAATATTTGGTGTAGTGACACCTCTTGGAAGCCATATTTTGTTAAATTTGATTGGTAATGAATGACTCGATACATTCCTCTGCGGAAAAACATCAACCATCGTCAAACGTATTCTTTGTCCATGAAACGTCCATGACAAATTGAAGTATTTCGGTGCAATTCACAAGTATTACTTATAGGTATGTATGTATTACATATTATAAAATACATTTCTTATAAAATAGAGAAGTATTTCTTTGCTATATCTTAAAATACATACCTTATGACAAAATATGTGACATGAAACACAAAAGCATGTTCCAAATAGACTTTGAAATACAGTCCCTATGGAATACGAATTACAGCTACGTTACTGCATAACGTATTTACGCGGAAAATATTTAACCTTGGACAGGTACATACCATGATTGGTAGGCTTTATAAAATTAATTTCTACCTGTTTTTCATCGTTCCGTAGAATACTACAGCAAAATTTGAACCATTTAAATTGAGTTGAGTATATACATGCAACACAATCGGGAAAGCTATCTCGATTTCTAATAAACCATGGAAATTCTATGCAGATTAGGTTTTTATTCATTGGTGCTATTCTAGGAAGAGGAAGGTGGAACAGAAAAATTGGAAAAATAATTCATGGCCATTTATGAATAAAATTTATCTTAATTTATATGTATATCATGACTATTGTAATTCATGTTGATATAAGAATATCGTGTCGTTAAGAAATGCATATTGTACTGTGTCCCTTACTGAGAAATTATCTCATACAAGTCTTCACAGTAATGTATAAATTATTACAAAAATGCAACTTTATGCGATGGTGAAATGCAAAATTATGGTGTGTTTCAAAGTAACATAAGACCTTAGAAACCAGAATTTTTAATTAATTTCTATGCATTTCTGTATGAATGCCCTACAAAAGTATCAAAATATCGAAAATTGAATAGTTTATGAAATACTTACAGCTTGCTATTTAAATATGTAATTTAAATGTTTTATAATTTAACCAAAGAAAATTTATAATTTATGTCTTATAATTTAATCAGTATTATTCTATCAGTAAATAAAGACACTTATAAGATATATTTTCTTAGTAGTATATTGCTTTTTTTTAACTTCTCAATTACGTGACTCACTTTGCTTAGCATATCAAAGTGCTTAAAAAGTAATATTACATTTAAAAGCAGATCAATAAAAGTATGATGAATGTGTAACATATTATGTGTAATACGTTTCGTGTTTGAAGTTCTGTTATTTTTATATAGAATTATCACACTTCATTGTTATGTATCAAATATCTGCCGGAAATTGTAATGAGTGCAGTATATATACTTTTGTCGATAAAAATATCAACAAGTTTCTTACACAAGAATACATATAGATCTTTAAATCAATGGTTCATTCATTAGAAGCACTTTTATGATCCAGGAGTATATAAAATGTAAGGCACACAATTTGCTGCACGAATTGAATGTCTATCTGCTTTATAACTCTCAAATGTTCAATTAATGACCTCTGATTACAGAAAATGTTCTTAGTAAGATCGTTAATATAATATAAATAATATAAGATAATAACAAAAAACAATCGACAGATGAAACTATTGTATTAGCTTAATACGATAATCTGCTTTCTTGTTCTTCTTTAAAATGGTAGTATATGATATTACATTATGTAAATAATTGTTGCGAGATTTAGTTTGTCTCAACATAATAGGGACTATGGAAAAATTATTTAGGCCTTAAGGCAGGTGACTGGATAGTTTATATTATTTGTAGTATATCTGTGAGATATTGTGCGTTCAATTCCTGCTATGGTCCTCAATTTTCCTACATCCCTTCAAATATGATAGAAATACATAAAAAATGAGCACAGTTTTCAGAATAATAAATCCTATTACATCTAAATTTAAGTTACCTACATCAAATATGAATTATCGTGCCATATTGTATACATATAAAATGATAACCAATTTCAAATCTTGTATTATGGATTTTACTAAATTTAATAATTAATCATCTAATAATTAAATATGTAACTGAACTGATCGTTAACAATACGTTACTATTGCTGTAATAGTATCTAGTAAGTTTGTTTTTCGAAGCAATGCTGCGTTCATATGTTAGCTAGTTCAATATTAATTCAATATTACATATATTGATATATTATACC
This sequence comes from Bombus vancouverensis nearcticus, assembly GCF_051014615.1. Taxonomy (NCBI): domain Eukaryota; kingdom Metazoa; phylum Arthropoda; class Insecta; order Hymenoptera; family Apidae; genus Bombus; species Bombus vancouverensis. The sequence continues at coordinate 6,694,909 of NC_134913.1, read as the reverse complement.
AATAAAATTTTATTTTTATTTCTTCTTAACTTTTGAACTTTCTATTATTTTGCAGGTGCGATTTTCAAGGAAACATAGTTTCGAAACTTATCTTTTTTCTTTTGGGTTGATAACGCTTTGATAATTCTATAGAATGCCAATTTATATGGGTACATTGGATGCTAAGGTTCGATGTCTATGTGCTCGCAAGATTGTAACACGCGAACTGTCGGAAATTGACCAGAGACCACCTCCGGAAAGTTAAAATCGGATATAAAGGATGGCGGGTGTTCATAAGTTTCGTATTGCTGTATTTTAACCTACTTCTCCATTCCGTTGAAATGGAACGAGGGCAGTTTTCATGACCAGTGGAAAGGCAGTAGTGCTGCATCAGAATCGATTTTAACGTATATCTGTCTTTTAGGGCGTCAGATTAATCCTAACTCTACTTTGTCCCAAATTTGTTTCTTATCCGTATAACGGATAGTTCTTTTATTTCATTTTTTAAAGGAATCAATTACAAAGTAACATCCATAAACTCTTATATATTGTTTGAGTTTTGTATTAAGCCAATAGTAGGTATTTTAACAATTGTATGGAAAGCATTGAAAATGTATTAAAAATAAAATTGAAATTATATGGAGTTATACATTTCTACATACAATTGTAGATAATTTCAGATTTCTGCGGTGAAAATATCTATTATTTATATCGGTATGTTTGCAATGTTTCATGCCATTTATACAAAATATTTTAATAAAAATAATTGAATTATTCAACTTTATTTTACGGCTTTATATGTACGTATATCTGATGTAACAAATTTGAACTGAAAGCACGGAATGCTTAAAAAGATGTAGGATTTAAGCGAATAAATTTCAAGATTTTTATATACTAGTCTATTTCGCTTTATCCAATTTGTTAGATAATAAACATAAAATAAGATTTAAGTTGAAATTTTCATATATTATACAAAATTTACTAGACCGTAATTAAATCAGCATCAATTACATTTTTCTATTCAAAGACTTTCATAATTAGAATCTATACTTCTTTCGGACAGTCAAAATCTTTTTTATAATGAACTTATATCTTCTAAACAATTTTTGATAATATTCAGACGTAGCAACAAATTAAGCTACTGATAACACGGATGGCAAGCATTTAATTTGAAACATCTTATCCTGCGGCCATCCAAACATTCTGCGAAGTCTTTATCTTAATTTTCTGTACAATAGAGCATCGTGCACCCTAATTACAGCCAGGCTGTCCGAAATTCAAAGACTTGTTCCCATTTTTAGTGCTCATCGCGAATGCACACTTGTACACTGAGTCGTTTTATCTTCGCTATTTTTGTAGGGGGTTCCTTTAGAACTAGACCAACCAATCATTACTCTTCACTCTCTGCCCTGGGAATTTACTATATCAAAATCTGTTCTTGCTGCGCCTATCTAAAAAATATAAATAGAAATCGAAATTACAAACTTAGTAATTCAATATTCAAATAGTTTTTATCAAATACGAATTCTTTGGTTCGACTGTCTGATGTCAATTCGATGATATTAAGTTCGTGATTATCTTTAATCCGATTAACTCACGATCATTTTTACACGTTTATAACCACATATCATTTCAATAATCAATTGCTTTTCATTAATTTGACGGGAACATCGTCGCGTCGTGACGGACAAGGGTTGCGTTGTATTGGTACCAGTTTATACTTACTTATTCTACAGGGTAGGCCAAAGTTCAGAGTAGGATTTGAGAAAAGAATAACTTCATTCTTCTTTTGATTTCATGTTACAGGTTCGTATATGTTACAACTGAGATTTAGGAGATTTATCATGATGAGTTACACTGAGAAGCAACGCATAAAAATAGTAGACTTTTAGTATCAAAGTGATAAGTCCATTATCGGCCGCCACGTTCGCCCGATCTTTCGGCTTTCCATTACTTTCTGTGGGACTATCTAAAGGAATAGGTACATGTGAATAGACCATGTACACTTGAAGAGCTCAAGGAAAACATTCTTGCAGAGACTGGAATATTAGAACATTATATAATACTCAAACATTAAACATTGTTATGAAACATGCTATCGAAAGAACCTGACATTGTTAGACAGTAAACAGAGGGTATATAAAAAATATTATTAACTCTCATACATAAACTCCATACTATTATAAGCTTTAAATATTTAGCAATATCGTACAAACATGTTATAAAATAAGACAATTATTTATGTTTTAAATCCTATTCTTAGTTTTAGTTCACCCTGTACTTACGATTCGCTGTTCGATAGGTTCTTAAGTTTAAGAGAGTTTCAAATTTCAATCTAATCGCCACTTCTGTCCATTAGCCGCATACGTCATTGCTCGTCAATTATTAGATATTAAAAATTGTAATTATATTTACAGATATTGATAATTATATTTACATAGCTACGACAATATCTGTTGATAATTTCGGGCAATTAAATTGTCTACAGTTCTTATTTTCTACCTTCAGCGTTAATTCTCGGTATTCATTTCTTTTGTATTTTCGACATTTTACAGAGTAAATTTGAAACATTACAAAGATACCTTTTTTCAAAATGGATTAAAGGAAATTATGTTCTAAAGTGTATTAGGAAAATGAAATACAATTTAGTCACAGATTTTTATTACATATTTCCTAAGAATGTGTTTTTCCATGAGGTTTTTAATGTTATTATGTATACATTCCTCAGTATAATTGCGAGAATAATGCAGTACAATAATGACGAAAATATGTGTATATGATTATAAAAGCAATAATCGATAATCTATTGGCGAATGTATACAGGACAGAAACATCTGAAAGAAGCAATTCCAATACTAACGAACAACATTTTGTAAAGAAATTAAAACTCTCTGTGGGAAGTTGATTTGATTCTAATGAGTATGTTCTGAAGGATATTCCTAGGCTGTCTTTGTATTTAAAAAGAAGAAAAACGAATTTTTTTCTTGGTGAATCGATCGAATTTCTTGTTGTAAATATACTACATAAATAAATAAAAAATTAATATATGTAAATAAATATATTTAGAGATATAGATATAGAGATAGATATAAGGTGTACGATATAAGAGAGGCAGAATGTAGAAACATATGTACATATCATACATGTATCATGGTATTGCATAACTAGTATGTACTCTGAATCAGTGATAAAGTTAAGAAAACAACTTCCTTCGTTATTCACTTCTTGGACCGGAAATCGTGATTCGCTAACACAACATAATCTCGTACCTATCAGTCTAAATCTTCGTACAGAATGTTATAAAAGAAGACTTTGAAAGCTTATCGTAGGTACTCATCGAGGGGAATTAAAAATATCTAATCAACATCGGTTCTAAAATTAATCCTTTCGATATTACATCAAATTTCAGATTCGACACACATGTCAATCTGACAATATTTAAATCAGATAATTGATAATATATAGATGGTAGGAAGAGATTCAACAGAATGACGATTTCGATTACCAGATTTGATTCTTTTGAATTTTTTACTGTGGATTATGGATACTCAAAGAGTTTTGTCTGTGATGCATATTGTGGTAAACTTACAAATAAAATGTTATTTACCGAAGGAGTATATATCTAAAGAAGTATGTGGATCTATGATGATTAGCTATGTTTTATTACTTTCAAGAAATGTATAAATTTATACAAAATATCAGACTCTCTTTTTGCAAAACCTTTTGTATGCCTTCCCAAAACTCTGTACAAGTACTCTTTTGTATACACACAGCTACACACATACTAGGTATAACTCTGTCATGGTAATTTTACATTGTACGTACATATATAAAGAAACACTATATCAAAATTGAAATATTATAACTTATATCTATAATTATAAAATATTAATTTGAAATACTACGGTTACAAAAGGATTACAAAAGACTCAGACATTGTACAATTTTAATTTTTAAGCTCTATATTTTCAATAAATATACAAGGAACAACAAAAATGTACTACATTATATTACACTATTCTATATAGATAACAGTAGAAAAGCGCTTTTGAATTATTACTTATTGTTGTCTAAATATTAAAAGAAACAGTGAAGAAGAATGAATCTTAATATTTTATGTCAAGAAGTTTCGGATACTAATGTTAATTATATACATAGAACTGAACAATTAAACATATAAAACTAATAATGATTATTCACGAATATTTGTCATGGTGATACCATTGACATGATGCAAACGTTTTAGTATACTGGAAATAAGGTATTTTTTAAGTAATCATTACTGATTTGTTTCTATTCTTCTTCCAAATGCTTTTTAAATCATTCTTTACCATACTTTTCGTAGCGAAATATTACTAATTATCGTATTTCAAAACTTGTATATCGGTTATTGCGGCTCATTCTGAACAAATTGGTAACAAAGTTAGTGCACACTTGCAATCCGACGTGTTCAGAGTTGGACGAAGCATTGTTTACAAACCTTGAATATAAACACTGGCAGTATATCTTGTGTCTGAAATTTTTGTGACATAAAGTTCGCTCTTTTTTAGTATTTCTTTTAATATTTGAATGACAATAAATAATAACTCATAAGTTTTTCACTGTTATCTATATAGTGTAATGTAACATAATGTAATATATTTTTATTGATCCTTGTACATTTATTGAAAATGTATAGCTGAGAAATTTAAAATTATACAGTGTTCGAATTTTTTTTGTAACTGATCATATAGACGTCCTAATGGTTTAAACTAAATGTTAGATTCGTTGAAAGTACATAGTCGATATGAAAAACAAATGAAATGCAGAATTAACAGTATTGAAATTATAGTATGAATATTTGTATAGTCTAAGTTAAATATATACATTGGAGACTAGAGAAACAATGCTATCTTTTATCTTATATCGTTCTGCAGCCCTTGGTGGGGTTGAATAGACTTTCAGTTGACTAAAGCAGGAAACATGAATTGAAACAAATGCCTTTATGTTTCAGACATTCAGACATGGCTTTCCACATCAGCCGACAGCAGTGGCATTCGATCCAGTTCAAAGACTTCTTGCTATTGGCACTAAATCTGGATCTCTTAGGATGTATCCTTTCATAATGTTTTAATATGATCAATTTAACTAGGTAAAAGGAAAAGAAGAGAGGAGTATCTACTAGTGTAATAACAAAATGTATACGACCCGATCAGGTATAGCTTTCTACATGATTAAATTCCTAACAAGACCAAATAGAAGATTAATTATAAAACAGACCATATTAATAATAGATAATTACAAAGATTACGATAAATTATTCTGAAAATAACTTTGAAAGAGTTTAAAAAAGGAAACGTATACTATCAGTAACAAATGCTAAATTAAAATTTTCTATCTTATGATATACAATATACATGGTCAAATGGTATCTGTTATAAAATGTAAAGAGTAACTTTTGAATTCTAGAATAAAAATAACTCGCTTTTATGTTCTTATAAAATTTCTTTTCACAAAACTATACTTTTATTGCATTATGGTATTCTTGTTTAGTAAATGTACTAAATGTATTATTTAAAACTTTCTTCAAGATAAATGGCATTTATTGTGTTTTATAATGTAAACAGCAAGTTAAATATTTACATATTTAAAAAAATAGCGCGTTTCTTAACATTATTTAAACTGTATTATAAAGTACATATAAAAAAGCCTTAATACAACGGAAGATTATCAAATATAAGTAGTGAAGGATCTTTCCGTAACATAATCAGACATAATACGTTGAAGTTGTAATTTGGATAGGTATGTCTCTATTAACATAGAGTACTAAGGTATACATAGTACTAAGGCATACAGTACTAAGGTATTACGTATGTATTTTGAAAATAGCAAAAGGGATATCCATACGGCAAAATGATTAAGAGACATTTGAATCTCTTTCTGTGAAAATTATCTTGTCGTTTGATTAACTCTTACATTTACGTTTCTAGTGATTTATTAAGATGTCTATAAGATTGTTAAAGAATCATATCGAGTGAAGTTATCCAATTTGATTGGATTAATTACTCCGTACAGTTGGTTTATGGTTCGTCAACCATGTGTTCTTTCACGTGGGTGCTTTTATTGGTCTATTCTGACTAAAGATTTACCATGTAGTGAATGCTCATCACAGCTCGATAAGCTTCCTAGTTGCTATCGAGACAGGCAGTTGCTACAAAGTAACTACTTTCATCTGACGGTGCGCTTTATTGCTCAATAAAATCTTTGAACGCTTTCTACAAAGAATCGATTGTGCATGTATGAAGAATGCAGAAAATCAATGATTGCATGGTGTGCTAGAAGTGATATGATGTAGAGATACAGAGAATAACTTCATTTATTTACAATATATTTCGTTTATTTCTGTTAATTAACTTATTAATTGAGTTATCTTGTAGAAGTTTGTACAATTACGGAATTGTAATTATTAACGACAAATTAATGATTATTTAATCGGTCTTAGTTTTTGCAAATGTAAGTATGATGTAATTTACTTTTTATAGAAATGGAGCGGCACACAGAAAGGCAGGGGATTTCAAAATACGAAAATTGTTTAGTCGACCAGTCGCGGGGAGACGTAATCGCAAGGAGAGACGTCAACGGGGGTCGTAAATCCCCGTTACGATTATAACAATCGACACCACGAGTTGATCGATCCCCTGATTTCCGTTGAGATAATAGGGGTGATTGAGGTTGTATAACCCTGTGATTCACAGAATTATAAATTATATGCTTCCAACACTTAGATGACACTGACGTAGAGAAATAAATAATTAACAACTTGTCGCACGAAGCTAAGATAGATATGTGCGTTAGAGCAGGGCTCTTATAAGTGGATTCAGTGTATTAGTGGACGTAGCACTATGAGATATTTAGGAGAGGAAACGTATGCTCGACAATACCGAGACCGACTCTCGCGTTATGCTTAGACTGCCCCGTTGGGCATTAACGTATACTTAGTAGTTGACTTTTCCAACGATGTAGAAGAAGTGAAGCTGAGTGACGATGCTGTGTCCGAGGAAAGCTAAGGATGGGTGTGTCTAGCGCACGGGACCGATGTTATTTAGGAGAGTGAGGGAATAGGCTTCGTTTTTAATTGGTTAAACGAAGGGTCTTAACTGCCCTCGACAGAAAGTGGTTAGTGGGAGGAAAGTTGCAGCGTGCGTGAGAAAAACCAACTTTCCCTTGTCCAGCCGTGGTAGACAATAGTGTTTAGAAATTCCTCGGAACCAGATGTTTGTTTTGTTTAAAGGACCTTTGCAGGCAAGTGACTCGGGTTTATGACGGATGCTTAAGGCTATTGAGGGTACGCCGTACGGAAGAGCGGACATCTGGTGTCCGTCTGGCCCGCGGTGTGTGACCTGGGCCAGGTAGAGAGTCGCCCGGCGTAACAAAAATTATCATGTTCAAGAGATTGGCAAACTCGAGTGACGAGTTAGTTCATTTTCGCTGATTAGTAGGTTGAAGGGGAAACGTGTTCTTCCCTAGTCCCACGAGTCTTTATCTCCTACATTTGTACTATTTGTATTTGTGCATTGTACACATTGTCATCGCCTTTATATAGCTTTTCCCAATATTTGGTATGTTTCACTCGAGGGGCTTAAGTTAAATTTTATAGAAAATCTTCTAATTTATTATTGTAGGAATTTGTTTCATAGATAATCTGTTCTTCATACTATTTTATATATACTATATTAAATGTTAATAATTTACCAAATATTCAATGTGAAACGATGAAATTTGCCAGATGTGTTTCAGATTTATGTTTATATTAATTATCCCAACTGTCTTTAAAAAGTATGCTATGCTAATTAGTCTTGAGTTTTATTGAGTTTTATTATAAAATGTATCTACTAATCATAATTTATAAGATAAATACAAAATATTGTTTATTTACAATTTATTATACATTTACAATTTATTAAAAAGGCTTGTAAAATGGATATTTTTGATTTTCCTTAACTAAAACATGATAAAATAGTTTGGGTCGACCAGGTGTAGATGCACATGTAAGACACGAAGGATGTACAGCAGTGGTACAATTACAGTTTTTAATCAACGAGGGAGCATTGGTTTCCGCTACTGCAGATGACACTTTGCATCTATGGAATTTCCGACAGAAAATACCACAGGTTGTGCAGAGTCTCAAATTTCAAAGAGAAAGGTCAGTCTTTTCATTTATATTTTTGATTTTCATTTCATAGTATAGATGTATTTCTTATTGCATACGTTAGTAGTTCACCAACGATATTAGTTTTGCCTTTTATTCCGTTTTCAGTTGTTATATAAAATACACGAGAAAAAATAAAATATAAATGATAGAAGTAATTATTACTGAGTATTATTTTTAAATGACTGGCAACTCGTTACTTTTAAAAACAAATAGATTCTTATTTCAACTAATCATTAGACAATAAATTTCATATATTCTTTCGTGTTACATATTTAAATCTTTTTCATATTTGAAAGATTTTTCTAAATAATTACGAATAATTCATTCTATTTCAAACAGAATAACATGCATCCACTTACCGCTACAAAGTAAATGGTTATATGTCGGTACGGAACGGGGGAATATTCATGTGCTTCATATCGAGACGTTTGTTCTTTCTGGATATGTAATTAATTGGAACAAGGCTATCGAAGTGTAAGTACGCAAATGTTTGTCTAAGTAGTTTAAGCTAAATATGATTAATAACCTAACTATGAACAGTATCATACGTACATGTGTAGAATAAACAGCGGCAGCGACATATACTTGCAATTATGTACGTCTTATTTCAAACTGTCTTTATTTTTCTTTAGTCCTATACATATTTTCTTACTTATTCCGATAGTTGGATTATTTTCCGATTTAGAAGTGAACAGTTTGATTTCCCACTAAAAGCGGTTATGATAGAATTTGTCTTTTTATTAAATTATTTTATTAAATTTATTAAATTATTTAAGTAAAGTTACCTAAACATCTCTTCGAATTGTGATGATGCAAAAAATATGAATGGTATCGAAGGACCGATATCCAGCAAGAATATTTTTTCCCAAGGTTATTCTTCAGAGCTTCCAAGGTCATTGATATTTTTTATGTATACAACTATATATATATTTTGATTTATTGCATCGTGTGGTTGGTAAAAAAAATACGTTCAGGTATGTATAATAACGTGACCTTGAAATGACCGATTTCCAAAAATTGAAGTTTTACATATTATTTATGTCTATCGAGATCGCAGACTTTGGCCAAGACGCCTGAACTTGAGAATGTGAAGCAAATATTTTTTATCGCGTTAAGAATATCTAGAAGACTTGATCATAAAATGTGCAAAACAGCATACACTCTCCTTTACGTAATCATCTTCGTAAATATTCAAAATAGTGTTCTTGTACGATCATACATCCTTTGAAACGAGCAATAACCAATTATAATGACCTTCCGGCTGTTTCAGAATTAATAGCAGTACAAGTTGTAACTAATCGGTTCATCGTATCCTCTTGTGTAGTTGGTTGATCTTTATAAACTGTTTGTTTTAACCCCCTGCCCCTCATACCTAGGTGTAAGATCTGGCGAACACGATAATCATGCTACAATTCCATTACGACCAATCCATCGATTTGGACATTTTGAATTTAAAATTTGTTTGGCATGGCAGAGTAGAATAAGCCGGACAATCATCATGCTAGTATCACATTCTTAGACAGATATTTAATAGCACATCATATATGAAATAAGGACTAATTATTTGGTTATTCAATATGCCGCCCAAACATTTGCACTCCACAGTTTTTCTTTATCCATTGATTTACCAGTAATGCATGTTTGTCAGATTCAACTGATAATGGTTGGCGAAAGATGCTTCGTCAGACAGTAATATCTACGCTTTTAAAAAATGATTGGTAATTTTCATATTGCTGCAAACCTCACTGAGAAAAATGCATACTATTTACGAAATTTGTTCCATGAAGAACCTGTAAAGTGTAAAGATAGATGATACGGGTGAAATCTTTCTTCTTGAAGCGTCCATATTATGCCCGTTTTGGAAATACCACTTTTACGCTGAAATTGTCTTCTTAGACTCACATGTGGATTTTCGTTAACTGTATCTACAATAATTCTTTCATTTCTGTCGTTTCTAATAGTTTTGGTTCTCACATGTTTTTTCACGGGAATACCAATTTTATGAAAATTGTTGACCACCTCTGCATATGTATAATGCGATGGAGAATTACGATCAGGAAATTGTTTTTGCTCGAATTTGCTCAAATTGCTTCCCTTAAACACTGATTACTTCCACCACAAATGAATATCATATCATCGAGTAATTTATTGTGAATTGTACGTTGACACAATGATGGAATAAAAATGACCAGTACTTCAAACCGTCAGGGATCATCAGTATTGCGATACTAAACATATTTATCTACATGTATAGCCTCTCGATTGTCGCGTCTTGGCTAAAGCTTGTAATCCAGAAATTACAGTTCTACGTAAAATTTCTGGAGATCCAGATCATTTCAGGGTTATATTATTTACATTTTTTAACGTATTTTTCAATAAGTTACATGATGCAATAAAACATATATATAGTTATATGCAAATAAAAACGTCGAAGATCATAAAAACTCTGAAAAAATGTCCCTGGAAAAAAATATTCTTATCTATTAATATTCTAATAATATTCTAATAATATTATCGAATATTAGTCCTTTGGTACCATTCACGTTACGTAAAAAATATTTTTTGCATCACCATAATTCAAAGAGATATTTAGCTGACCTTACATAAATAAATGGACCACCTTGTATATTAAACGGACAACTTATGATACGAATATTAAATATATATCTCGTAAATGAAGTACATAAAATTATTCATATGCAGTTTTGAATTGTAACAATTACATATATTGTATAAATGATTGAATGGAAAAATTATTATACGCATATAATAATTTGTTAATGTGTTGATTACTTCAACGTAAAACAGAAGTGTTATTTTACATTTCGTATAAATATCTACGTTTAGCTTACGTTATTGTTGGAATATTGGAAAGAATATAAGTAGGTATAATACGATAAAAAATAAATAATTTCGGAAAAATTAAGAAAAACATTTAATATTGAGTAGACACTAAATAACTAATGAAAATTTAATTATTTAACTTGAAACAAAACACAATTTTCTTAGATTATTAAAGTTCATATATAAGCGCATAATATGCAGTGTATTAATATAATTTCTTGAAAGGTAACTATATTTTAACATTAATAAATTTTATAACGCGCGTTAATTTAACTGTTGCCGCTTTATGCCAATTGGAGTAATTTCGAAAAAGATGAGTGAAATTAGAATTAAGGAATTTGATCTGCAATCATAAGTACGTCATACTAGAATGTGTGCATATGTATAATGTGTGAATGTATGAAGGGAACATTAATATGAAGAATAATAATATACACAAGATCGATCTTAAAATTTTTGGTCATTGAAATTTTACTTAAAGACGAGAGGGTTCATATATAAATAGAAAAATAACATGAGTGTACAAATTCAAATTGTTAGAAATATATACTTAGAAAATGATCGATATAATATAAGTAATGATTATGTAAAATTTTTCAGAGGGCTCTTCATTATCCAAGAAGGATGGGAAATAATGTCATTCGTAAAAATCAGATTTCAAGATCAAATATAACATATTGCATACGATACATATGTGAATTTAACTGTAAATCTTGTGCAACTAAAGTATCAGTGTGTCGTATAGTATATTTACGAAGAGTCTTACCAGTAGCAGAGTCTTACATTATTAATTGTTTCTTTATTATCAAATTGTAAAACAGGACAAAAGAAATTTTACACAAAAGGAAGTGGTGGGACGTAGAATCATTGATGTTAGTATATTAGACGATCAAATTAAAAGATCATGGAATTATTGTTAAAATCGATCGATCTTTGAACTGTCTGCTTTAAGTTATTACAAAGGTATCTTTACACTAGGAAGTAAAGTTAAAAAGTAAAATGTTTTGTACGAGAATTTCATCAAATCAGCCAACTTTGCGGAGTTTAAGAAATTAGTTTACGATTTAATTCATCTTTATTACTCTTATGGAGTATTTATTTATTTATTTTAATCGTAAATATCATATTCTTTAAAGAAAAAAAACATGTACAATGCTTTATCATAGCTTCTAATTATAGCTCTAATATAGCGGTTCTTAATCTGTGGAATATGCATATTTATTTATCTATACTAAATCTCTTCTCGCCAAATTTGTAAGTTATTCATGATGAGCAATTAATGAGTATTTTAAATATACATATTTGAGATATATTACAAATTAAAATTTTGAACTATGTCTTGGGGACCTGCAATAACAAAGAATTATTTGAGGGTGATTCAACGAAAGATTGTTAAACAAAAGATTAAGAATTGCTGCTTTAATATATTATATAGCTTATAATTTTAATTCTAATAGATATAAACGTATAGCTTATAGCTTAGCTCATAGTGATAATTGTTACTATTCATCGGTATGTAAATTCAGAGTGGTTGAACGTAAAAAATACTAAAATATATAGCAAATTAGAAGATGCAAGTTCTTAAGGTTGGAAGAAAACAAAATGTCAGTAATGAATATTCTTGTTAAATCATTAAATAGAAGAATGAATTTTTAAAATATGTTATTAAAAATAACCGAGATTTAAGAATAGCAGCTCTCTAAGATACCATATTTGCCTATAGAATACATTATATTCTGATTGCTAATGAAAATAAAATACACATATATAAAAGAAAGGTATATAAATATAATCCACACACATGTAATACATGTAATATTATTTATTCATTTTGAAATTCATTATTTATAAGATACATAAAGTTTTTGAACAAATGAATACAATTATATGACATTTAATTGTAGATTGATTAATTGAAAATTGTTGCAATGAACAGTAAAATATTTTAGAAAAGCTTCTTCCTAAGCTATATATACGACGCATTGATATTTGCAATAAAATAATTTTTTTATAACAGGAATAATATGAATATCTAGATAGACAAGATTTGCAGTCTAAGAATATAAGGAAATACACTTATAGTGTAATATAGTAATGATAATATTGAAAGTAAAATCTGATCTGTTATTCTTAAATTTAAACTTCCTATATTTATTCATTACCTATAATTTATGACGTGTTAGTGTTTTTATGTCTTATCAATTCTTTCCGCTTATGATTTTATTTTTAAATTTTTCTCGATAAATGCGACACTATTATAGTTATAGGATATTTTACTTCGTCTGCCTTAGTTTCCAAACTATTATTTTAGGATTTTATAAGATGACATTTATTATGTATATGTTACGCATTACACACGAGCACAGCTTTCATCGTATTTGGTGCATCTGTTTTAATTTCTCATTTAAATTTCTTTATCTTTTCGAGCTTATTATTTTCGTAGATCACAATAGGTATATCGTACTAACTTGTACAAATATCGAAGTATATTAGTAATTTTAAAAGGATCTAAGTAAAGTTGAGGAAAAATGTTGAATTATAATAAAATTGATATTCGAACGTTTTTAAAAACTGATATACATATGCTAAAGCATATGAATATAATACAAAGATATAGGTATATAGATTACGTATACGAATACTGTACAAATAAATATAACAACACGTATATACAACTACACATGCACGCGCGCGCTTACGCGCGCATACACACACACGTATATAATATATGTATATATATTTTCCAGATCTAGAAAGACCCATCCTGGTGCTGTAGTACACTTGAGTGATAATCCTTTAGATTTGAGCAAGGTACGCGTGTTTTTGAGTACGTTTTATTTTGCATTATTCTCCATCCTTACCATGACATCATACCTTACATTCTTCAATATTATGTCGAATTATGAAATGAAATCATGATGTTAGGATATTCTCAAGATTCATTTCTACATTTTTTATAAATATTCTTTAAGGTGTTATCTGTAACAAGACTCAGAGGTGTGTGCTTGCATGTTGTGTGTGTGCATGCGTGCATGCTATTATTGTCGTACAACATGATTTAACGAAGTAATTTCTTTCTGATAGAATCATATCATTTAATGTGTTACTAATACATGTGTCGTATAGATGTAAAAGTAATGGGATTGTTATTATTTTCATATTCATTCTACACACCTAAAGTAAAAGAGTAACGCTCAGTATTCATTGCTGAACATACCACATTCAATTTTCTTCGAAATTTACTCATATAAAACTATTCTTAACTTGCAACAGAATAAAGATTAATATATTTCCCGGTTAATCGAAATTTTCCATTCAGTTTTCTTTTATACAATTGAATTAATTTTCTTTTTCATTGTCGAGACATTAATATTTATTTAAAATAATGATATGTACAATACATTGTACACATCTACATTGTGAATGTATGTATGTATTTGCTATGTGCAATCTTTCTTACGATATCCAATCTTTGAAAAATGGTATTTATCGTATCGTATTGTATCTCATATATATCACACCCTTTTTTCGAACTTTCAAGTCCCATTACTTTTGTATCGCTTCAATAAAGCATAGTGGTGTTGCATTAGTCACAGAATATGTCAAGAGCTTAACAAAAATTTAGCTCGTGATCATAATCACTCATCTTTTTATACATTTTACACAAGTTCATCATTAATATCAGAATTAATATATGTATATATGTATGATAGGATAAACCATGTCAAAACTTCTTGAAGTTTTATATGCAAAATATAATATTCGTTGTCCTGGTACTAATTCAAACTTTATATTACTACCGTTCATTCACTTGACTGTTGTTCTATTTGCAAATCTAGCGATCTAGAGATATTTTAACTGGATAACTGCTGATTGTACATATGTATAATATAGTTTCTGTGATCATATTGAACTGTATTTAAGGATTTAGCTGTATAAAATAAACTTCTCCATACTATTCAGAAATATATTACATACATATTTTCGTAAAAATATGAATTTCAAATATAAACTTTAAAACCTTTATTTCTTTTTCTAATATAGATGTAACGTCGTGGGAGGGATTTATTATTATATTTTATTATTATCTTTGTTGAGATCGCTAAAATTATAATGGTTATAGAAGTTCAAGCTAACTTTTATAAATAATGACTTTTTTTAAAGTGCATTATATACTAAGAAATTTTTCAAAAGGAATGACAGTCAGAAAGATCAGTACTTTTGACATCACATTTGAAATAGCGATAAAGCAGAGTATATAATGTAACAAGTTCTGGAAAAATGATAAAACAAATTTAAGTATTGATGACTAATAAGACAAGCTTCAGACTTGATTCTTATCTCTTGACTCATTTCGATGATTTGAGTGATGATTCTATATGTGAAATAAACGTATAGGTTCTAGGACACTTACTTTAAATGACAATTTAAATAACAATTTAAATTACAATTATGGAGGAGGGAATTATTTTATGTGTTTTTCGTTACAAGTATTATTTTTTATTTGCTATTAATAAAACAGTTTATTAAAAAGAATAGTATACAAGATGATAAAAAAAGGGTCCTATACCTAAAGGGCTTATAATACTTATTTATAGTATAGCATAGAGGATTGTAAACCGCAATCCTTTTTGTTAGATCAATTTTATTACATGGATAAAGTAATTGTTGTTAAAGGGTTCGATGAATCAACGCAACGTTGATATGATATCCGTTGATATCTGCAGCCACTGAAATCCTTCGAGAACTTGTTTCTGGGTTCTCTTCTACCATCCTCAAAACACGTTTTTCTCTACCATAAATGTACATAAATGTTGGTGAAGCTTTTTAATCAATTTACGAGAGGGATATAGTTATTGGGATGTTTTTCTGTGTGCAAGTAACGGGCTGCATACATGTTTTCATTAACATGACCATATGCAACATAATGAATGGTCATTGTTAACAACACGAAAATAACGTTTACCAAACTGGATGAAGACAGAGGATTTGTACCATGTTTATGTTTATGAAGTAATCTTGGCTGATATTAATAACAATCTTATATATACAACCTTGAACTATCCTAATATCTCTGTATAAGAAGCAAAATATGATCATGATATGGAACGCTAATAGATAATAAAAATTGACTTTACACCGAGAGGATTGCTTTTAGGACATATATTGATTACATATTTTATACTTCCCTCTGCTATATTATATGTAAGTACTATATCTTTTTTCGTCACCCTGTATACTATTCTTTTCAATAAATTGTTTTATTAATAATAAATAAGAAATGATTCTTATAACAAGAAAAACAAAATAATTCACTCTTTCGTAATTGTAATATATAAGGTAATTGTACTGGAAAAAGTTCTTCCAACTAAATGAGAACCTGAGATAAGCAACTCGAACTCTTTTAGGTTTACCGCTGGACTACAATCGTTAATGTATGACCTACTCCAAGACCTGGAGAGTAGGAAATATGCGATTTTTTCAAACATTAAATGCATTTTTCTCAATTGGTCTACTATTTCAGACTAAAATAACAGATACGTTTAGATACGTTTTACATATAGAACTATCATTACACTAAATGTCATTGAAATCTGTGACCAGCAGGACTAGATCTCAAGCTTGTCTTGTGAGATGAAATACCTTTTTGTCTATTGCAAAAAACAGTTGTACTTTAATTTAAGAGCAAACAAGTAAAAAAAGTAATGTGAAATGTTCGTATAACAGATCAAAAGGAGAATTTTAGACACTCAATTTTATCCATCTAGATTATTGAAAAATTGAATTACTTATCTGAAAACTACAACAAAGTCCCGTTAATATTAAGTAATGTGGACTTGTTTAATATTGACTTTGCTTCATGTCCTTTCGAAGATAAACCAAACCAAAGATCAATATTCTAAGTCGGTAAATTAAATACAGCGAAACCTTGTGGGGTGGAGAACCATTTCGAATTCATTTTGGATTCAGTTTTACAGAATGAAAAACAAATCGTAAAAACCTTGTTTCGTTAACTGAATTAGTGATTTATCGCTTCGATTTTGTTTTGTTTTGATTTGGGTTGCGCTCGTAGAACGACAGAAATCAAAATTTATAATGGATCTGTTGATTTCAATATTGACGGGGCATTAATGTATCGCTTTTTGCATATAAAATTCCAAAGGATTTGAAATTTCATTTTTTTAAATTATTTGACTGGTCTCAAAAGCGATAGATATAGTCTCATAATAATTACATATCAGGATTTAGATGGAGAAAGATTTTGTAAAAAGTTTGTTGCTATTTGCAACTAAGAATTACTTTAAACAGCAATTATCTTTGGGTCATATGTAACCATAATAGTTGAAATTGTTACTTAATTTTAGAGTACTTAATATTAATTTATACTCAGTACTTTACATGATAAATACTATTGATTGTCACATAGAACACAAAATATAAATTAATATCAAGTACTCCAAAATAATATTTAACCTAAGCCTTTATATGTCATCTACGATCCAACAATACTAATTTGAGGGTTAATAATGCGTATACGGAATGCTTATTAAGAATACTTAATATTCAGAATGCAGAATGAAAATATGTAGACATTAACCAATTTATGAAATCTTTATGTAGCTTTGCGATTTCTATATACTCTTTGTATGTATAAGTTATACTTGTATATCATCATACGATGATTTAAGAAACTTTTAGGATCAACTTAAGGGTGTACTATAGAAAAGAGATCCGCCTCTATAAAATGAAAAATGTTAGACATATATTATAATATTATTTAAAGGTATAACACGTGTAACATTACCTGAAGAAATTCTATTGTAAGTGCTTATTGTGTGATCAAAAAACGAATTGCACAACATTGTTTACACAAACAGAAAGCGAAAACATTTTTGTAGAAGTAACAGTAGTTATATTAACAAAATCCATTTTCTTTTTTGCTCTTCTTCAATATCATGATCTGCTTTAGTTTATGTTTGAACTTATTATTTAGGAAAAAATTCAATCGAACCATTGTAGTTCTTTTCATTTAGAAAAAAGAAAAATTATATATATTTCACTGTTCACTCTAATTGATCGAATATAAAAATTCCAATAAAAAGGGATGTTTGCGTAGCATTACCAGATAGTAAAAATTGTTACATTGTTTAATAATTTTACATCACTAATAAATTCTTGTATATCATATCTAATATACATTTAATAAAATTTGCATATAGTGCGATATACATAAACGAAAGTTTACGTTAGTTGATAGAAAATAATGGATTTTTGTAAATTAATTAAAAACAATTTGTAAGGTAATATAAAATTATAATAAATACTTATAATATTTATTTGAAAAATAGCAGTCGTTTGCAATTAACTTTTGCAAATTATCATAAAGCACATTAATAAGAAATATAAATGCAGCATTGAAATTGGATATTCATTAACTATTTTTATGTTACAATTCATAATTACATAAAATTTCAACACACAGTTTCAATGAAATTGTTGCTCATTGCATTTAAATTAATATCAAATTTTCTGATCCATTCTGCACTACATATTCATATTTGTTCTTGTTGTGTGTACGTAATTTGTATTATAAATTGTATCAGTTTATTATGAAAATTATGTGTTATTATAAAAAATTACATACAACATTTTTCTTAGAATAGCTGTTTATGACATAAGTATTTTCTTGTTCTCTCTCTTTTTCTTTCTCTCACACACACATACACACACACACACAGGCACACACAGAACATACACACATAAACACATACACACAGACACACATCTGACACATCATGCTTTTAATCTTTAATTTCAGATGCTGATAGGATATGAATCGGGACAAATGGTTTTTTGGGATTTAAAAACAAAAAATGCAGAATACAGATGCCACAGTGACGTACCTTTGAAATCGATATCTTGGCATCACGAGGGTAAACAGTTTATGTGTAGTCATACTGATGGTTCTTTGGCAACATGGACGGTGCGTCAAGTAAAGCCAACGAATATAACGCACCCACATGGTGAGAAATTTTCCTTTTTCTTTTTTATTTAAATATCTTTTGTTATTGTCTCGGCAATTCATGAAATGCTAATTCTTTGTTAAACATTTATGAATTGTATGCGTATGTATGTATGTACATGAAATCTACATGGCACATATTTATAATACTTTGAATCATCATTACTGTAGGGTGTGCCAAATAAAGCGTAATGAGCTCTTCTTTTATCCAAAATTGGATAACGATTTCAATCTTTTGTTACTATTATTTAGAATTAAATAGAACGGAGAAGTTAACGGTTTGGATTGCAACGATATTTTCTGGGTAGATTGTTCAGAGGAAAAAGGAGGCACATCATTTTTGTTTTAATGGAATGAGATATTAATGATATTTAGTTAGATTACTAATTATGTGTAATATTAATTATATTTAATTAAAACATTCTTTTCTATTCGGCATAACTAAAGAATTATGATGAAGAATGGTTTTTCTAGAAAAAAGCGAGGAGGTGACATGAAACATTTACATGAACATGTTTTAGCTTGAAATTTATTTTACTAAATATGTAAAATAAATGTTTTTGGACCTTTAAATAAGACCTATGATAACATCAATAAGGTAATTAACCCCTTAACCTACAACTACGGGCATAGTCCGTAGTACGATGATCGGGCCAAACGTAAATATTACAAGCATGGCCCGTAGTAGATGATCGGACCGAACGTAAATATTATGGGCATAGCCCGTAGTACGATGATCGGGCCAAATATAATATATAATATAATATACAATAGCTTGTTTACGGTTTCGGCCCAAAATTCTCTAACGTAAATCGTAGGTTAAGGGGTTAAAGGTGCTGTATTTTCGACCAATCGTGGGGAGACGCAATCGCGAAGAAACACGTCAACGGGAGTCGTAAATTCCCGTTACGATTATAATAATCGACGCCGGGAATAGATCGATCCCCTGATTTCCGTTGAGATAATAGGGGTGGTTGAGAGGGTATAACACTGCGATTAACAGGGTTATAAACTATATATTTTAACACTTAAGTTACACCGTTGCGTATGAGATACGTTGTGGGTAATGATTCGGGATATAAAGATGCGATATACTGGCACAATATTCGTTGGTAGTCGAGCAAGGCTCTTATAGTAGAGTTTTTAGTTATAGTTGACGTAGCAATAGAGGAGACTAACCCGGTACTGACATGTTGACTATTCTAACGTTGAAGAATAAGTGGACATTGCTTCTGATTAGATAAAAGAAGGTTGGTGGACTAGGAAGGGTCTTAGCCCCCCTCGATAGAAAGTTGCTAGTGTGAAGTGTTATACCTGAGAAAAAACTAACTTTCCCGTGTCAACCGTAGTAGAGAATACTCCTTAGAAAGCAATTTAGAAAAACAATATTTGTTCGGTCTGAAGGACCTTAGCTAGCAAATTCCTAAGATTTACGATGGGTCGTTAAGACTATTGAGTGTACGCAGTAAGGATAAGCGGACATCTGCTTCCCATCTTGCCCGCGGTGTGTGGCTTGGTCTAGGTAGAGTGTCGCCCGACGTAACAGGTGCAAAAGGCAGTATGTATTCTTGCTGTCATAACTTCCTTTGTTATAAGAGTCGCTTAATGTTTTATGCCGATATATAAACAGAAATCTAATGAAAAGATTGTTTCAAGGACATTGTTTTGAACATTTAAGACAATGATTTCCAATCCAGTGTAGGTACATTTATTTTGACATCTTTCAATATTTCCTCAAAGTTTCTATTAAGAAAAGGTCTTCGTCGTAACCTCTTGATTATAAATAAGAAACAGAAAAGAAAATGTTTGCCATTCCATTTAAGAGAAATGTGGGCGACCAAGTTTCGTTCCCTAGTACAACTGCAGAAAAGTTTAAGTTCCATTTAATTAAGATAAAATGGTTTCAAGAGAGCTCATAATATTAAACTAGCTTATAGTATATTAATATTTTCTAGCTAACTCCATGTACACATAATGTTAAGAAGTTTATTAATTAATTGTCTAATTGCTATTAAATTAATTTTAACAAGTTGATGTCATAAAAACTTTATTAATTGCGTTAATTATACCGTCCAAATGGTACTCGTGTAGCGGTACTCTTTTATATTTGCTACCAGAAGAATGCATATTCAGAAATATAATTTTCAAAATATACATACATACTTAGAGGTATGTTAGTCTAACTATTTTTTTCTACGATATATATCATGACGATTCTATATATATGATAATGATCAGAAAGACAAAATAAGCCGATTATAAGAAATTCAGAGATATAAAAGTTGATCTTTATGTACTACAAATGCGAGAAATCTTTACATGTTTAATAGAGTCTTCCCAAAAGGTATAATTTTCTTTGGAATTTATTTCAATTTGTACGCATTCGTATTGCGATGCGATTTATATATTTATGTTTATTCATTTATGTTCTTCCATGTTTATATGTATTCGAACATACGTGTATCATATACGTACTAGTATCGAGATAACTTTGCTTTCCTACCTACGATGCATTCAATGTAATTATTTTATTCATGTCATGGACCTTCACCGTAAAACCATAAATTGCGGTGTTTACTATAATGCATAAAAGATTTGCTCCTTGGCTATACCGCGCGGCTTGTTGCCACGTGCCGATCACGTATCCCCATTGCCCATAAGCTCGGTTTTGTCGATCGGCGTAGTGGGGATGCGTCTTTATGTATTAAATTTTATGATTTTGAATGTTTATAAATTGCCATCGAAGTTTGAAAAAATCGCACTAAGTCGCAAAAAATGCGCACTGGTTCCTATGTATTGTATATTTTTTTTTTGTTTAATATGAATTGGCAGTATTGATTACTATCAAAGAAATCTCTGAAGAAGAATGTACAGAACACTCTATTTTTCTCACAGCGGACGATTATAAATAGTTCAAAGAATAAGATTGTTATAATTTGTAAAAATGAATTTCTCTGGTCAATAAATTTAATTAATAAACCCTTGAAATTCAACATCGTGCATGACTTACATACGTACATAGTTTATTTGAAATTGATTTCGTTTAGAATTCTTATATCTATCAAAATAACGCTGATAAATAGGTTATCTATATTAATATACATTCCTATCTTAAAATATAATGTATATATATGTATATGTACTTTTTGTTATATACTATTACATTATATATTATATATTATACTTATACTTATTAAGCATAATATTTACAGCGAAAACTACTAAAGATGGCGAGCCAGAACCTTGCAAACCAATTCAAAAAGTTGAATGGAAGCTGTCAAGATCAGGGTAAGATATAATCAATTTTTGTTAACATTGGGTATACAGATTAAGATGCATAGAAACACACAAGCTCGGTCATTCGAATGAAAGAAACAAAATCTATTTTATACACAACAATTTTCTTTTTCTTCTTGAAACAATTGATTAAATAAGTAATACTATTATAAGTATTGGAATATCTAAAAATATTATGAGTAATACACTGTAATGTGTTATATTTAAAAAAATCCAATTCAAAATTTTAAGTGAATTTTGTATATTGAGTTAGTTATTGCTATGTGAGAATAAAACAACATACGCTGTGTCAAGCATCACCATGCGGTTTATAGTTAAAATGTAATTGAATTTATATCTGGGGGATTTGTATTTAGAAAGTTTCGTTGTTAGAAAGTAGAGTGAGATTAAGTGTATATTTCTTCTTTCATCACGCATTATTTTTTTGTTTCATTCATCTATACTTTCGAAATACTGTATATTAAAGTAAAAGTACATCACGATGAACGTAATATTAAAGAACATTAATGAACATAATATCCCGAAAATTATTATCTTAAAAAAAATGTTTACTAGTTACAAACAAACAATTTTTCTCTGTGACATCTTTTTATACTTATTATCAAAAATAAATAACATACTTCCGGAGTAACAATATTCTACTCCAACTCTATAGGATTTTAGAACGTACCTGGTCTTTTGTCTACATATGTAATATGTACGTATTCGTACCATGAGTACTGGATGAAGTTTTAAAAAATTGGTTGCGAAAAGTTTACTATTATGTTTTCGATATTAATAGTGTAGGATTTTATTATTAATTTATTTAAAATGGATTAAATAGGAAACGATGGTTATTTAAGATGAACTAAATACAGTAATATGCTATAACTAAGACAATCAAATAGTTAATTTACAACTCTCGTCACCGCGGTTCCAACGACATTGTTTACGGTTCACCCGATATCTTTTAGGTCATTTGTCCGCGATATTACAATAGAATGATTTACAACGAGGTATTGTGTTTGAAAGTTGGCGGGTACGACTTTTTCACCTGTGAAAGCCGTATACATCGAATAGTTGTGCGTATTTTGTTCTATTTTTCGACATAGGACCGTTTAATCTTAAATTGATCTCTTTTTGACATCGATATCGGGGATTTTGTTTAAAATAAAGTATGACGAGGAATGGTGGGTGGGTTGGAAGCCATGATTTTGCTGGTTACGAATTTAAATACTAACCTTTGAACTTTTGCTTATGTTCATGAAATTCAGTTGCATTCAAGAATTTTTATCTCGGAAATTATTATTTCTCGGGCAGAGTTGTTTTTTTTCAGTATTAGCGTAGATATTTCAGCGTATTTTTTATACCGGGGCATTTGTATCCATTTGTACGTAATCCATTTAATTTAAAAATTGTTATTTGTGCAATAATCATGCCACTTATATAGGGTGTCCGTAAATATCTAGATCAACTTAACAAATCAATTTTTAAACGTAACAGATTAATTGAATATTTGTTCAAATATCTATAATAATTATTTTTCTTAATTTCCTGCAAATCGAGTTTAAATATGTAGTCTACACAAATGAATTTACATAAGATGGGTGAATATTTCCAAGCAAATTTAGACAAAAGTTATATTTCATTTTTTAGAAAATATGGACTTCTTAAAATTCTATTTGAACAGTCATGTTCGTCGTTCAAAAACCCAACATTCGTTCAGTGATACAATTTCATATGTTTTCGAATCCAAACTTTAAGAGCTGTTCTCAGTCTTTCAACTTCAATGTGAATGATTGTCGATAAAAAGATACACGTTGAGTGTTAAAAAATCGACAAAAATTTCTGATAAATTTAGATACGATGGAACTTCGTTTATATGGACGAAATTTTAGTAGTGCCTAATTAACTCAACTTTCGCTGATTGTGAGCTTCTATTACTAACATTTGTACTATCACCGAGCGTCAATTCACTTATATGAGCGTCTAACAATAAGAAGTAAACAGTAAGAAACGCGTCAAGTGACACACTCTCATGCTTCGCAGTTGAGTTTTTTTTTATTTAAGAGAAAATGTTTCGCGGAATTCTCTTATATGAACACGTAGTCCTCTTAACTGAAAAATCACAGATGGTGAAGGGAAACAGGTGGATTTCTATTACATGAATGATTTGGTTGCAAGAATCTACTTGTCTCCTGATAGATTCGTATAAACAGAGCTCGATGTAAAAATTACATTCTTTCCGATTTCTTTGTATCTGAGTATATGTATATACATATGATGTCGTGCATCTATTATTTCCTTATAAAACAAAAGAAACTTTTGGGACAACCTAATGTGTAATATTAAGAAAAATATAGTTTCTATTCTGAACTTTCTCAATTTTTTTAATCATTTATAACAATCTTTATCAAAACCGATGAATGACAGTTAAAAAGCATTAACAGCTACTAACAGTAGTTTAGTTAAAGGGATTATTAAAAAAGTATTATGTATATGTCTGTATTGACATACAAACTAGTCTGAGTCTGTTGAAACAGTAACAATGAATGTCAGTTTGATAGAATACAAATTTCATTGTAACTTATAAATATAAACAGTGTCAAATAGGATACTTATTTATAGGTATCTTTTTATTCTAAAATGTTCAATTCATTCCTAAAGTAGATGCTACATATTTTTTACAAGACATCTTGTATTTCGAATAATTAAAGGCGCAAGATTTGAATTATATTGTATCGTTCTGGTTAATTTAGGGAAGCATACGTTATATTTTCCGGTGGTTTAGCGTATGACACAACTGGCCGAACTCCAAGTATAACGGTGATACATGGGAAAACTACCACCGTACTAGAAATGGAACACAATGTGATAGACTTCATAACACTGTGCGAAAATCCATGGACCAGTGGTATATTAATAAAATTACTAAATTTCTTTTGAGTTTATTATAAAAAATACTTAATATGTATATGTTACTTTAACTACATAAGCAAAATACATATGTATATGTTGACTTCTTGCTCTTCTCACGCAAGAGTTTCCTTTTTTATGCTGGGTGCGGCTGAATAACACGTACAAGCGGACACGAGGTGATTCCTTATGAAAAAATGAAGAGAAAATATGGAATAAATTTTATTCATGACGCTTTGTTTTCGAGAAAATCGAATTTGAAAATTTATCACGTATACTTGAACTGAACTAATTAACCACTGGGTGTAAGAAAATAATCAGCAGGAGGTTATTCTCTATTAGACAAAACATGTAAATCAGAAATGTCGAATAAAATTTCTGTTTGAAGCTTCATTTTCGAGAGAATAGGATCTGAACATATTTAGTTAAGAACTGGCTTCTGATAAATTTTCAAATTTATTTTTCTCAGAAACAAAGCGTTTTGTGGAAAAATTTTGTTCTATGTTCTCGATCTTTTTCTCTGTCGATCATTTACTCTTGTTTACTTCGAAATTAGCCATGTTCAAGTATACTTGATAAATTTTTAAATTCAATTTTTTTGAAAACGAATGTATCATACGAAAGAATGCTATTCTATATTTTCTCCTTGTTTTTCCATAAGGAACTAACTTTTGCCTGTTTATACCGTTACTCGGCCGCACTTTGCAGAGAGTATCAGGTCTTTCTTTAAAAAAACGTCTCAGTATATTTTAAGAGTTAGTACATATATTATGAATTTCACATTCATTTCTTTTGATTTCGGTGTTTTCCTGTAAAATGTAACGAACTTCCTGTATCAATTTTAACACCTATTTATTCTTATCTCTTGATCTATTCATTGCTAAGGCTGATGCTCGTTTAATTATTATATTGAACAAAAATTCAATCCATCCAATTCATTACACCAGTTATAACTTTTTAATACAGCATTTATAAGCCTATGTTTATATATTGTTATTCATAGAATATATATATCATGATAATATACTAGTATCATTTTACAGAATAAACCCGAGATACCCCGCATAAGATAAAGTTATGATTTCGTTATTTCTCTATATAATATATATGTAATTCAGATTTTACTTATCTTACACGTGAAATTGTTATGATTAATGTTTTCTATTCTTATAGATTATCAAGATCCGTATGCTGTTGTAGTTCTACTACAAAACGACTTGGTTGTGATAGATTTATTAACTCCTGGATTTCCGTGTTTTGAAAATCCATATCCGATGGACATACACGAGTCACCTGTGACATGCTGTGCGTATTTTGCTGACTGTCCTTCGGATCTAGTACCAGCTTTTTATTCAGTTGGATCAAAGTCTCAAAAAAAGACAGGGTTTAGCGATAAGGATTGGCCAATATCCGGTGGGGAATGGAGCTCAAGCTCAAGCGGATATAATGAAATTATTTTAACTGGGTAAATATTTTTATTTACATTTATAAACAAAATTTAATTAAACTGCTTTTGTATATTTATATAACTGTTTACTTATTGTAAATTATTCACTGTTGGCAACGATATGTTGCATATTTTTCATCTTATCAAGTATATAACGTATTACTCATCAACTATATATTGTTATTTTTAAAAAATTATTTTATAAAATGTCAATTAAAACGACACATTTTTATGGAATTTGTTCTACGACATTAGAGGTAATAAAGTAGCAAAGATGTTATTCTATTTGAAGCAAAAGATCTTTCTTTTTCAGCAAACTATACATAACTGCTGTCACGATTTTTCAGGCACTTTCGGTAATTTAACAAAACAATGTTTTGAATAAAAGTTAATCAGCTTTTAATTTTAAAGGTCACAAATTGCAATATCAGAAATTTCCAAAAAATTGTCTTTTCGATAGAATGTCCAAGGTCACCTTGATCTTTTAAAATGACACTACGTAAATAACACCACTACATAAGGTATGTTTATTTTTGTACACTGTTTATGCTCCTTCTGTAATGTGCGTATGATTAACATCTTTTTTGTTGAAGCTTACTATTGTAAAATGTGTAATTTGATCGAAACAAAATAACTTTCAGCTTCCCTTGATTAAGTCAATATTTCATGATTTAAGGTCATTGCAAGGTCGTAGTATAGTAAGTCGCTGAACTCGTTTTAATATCAGCCACGATAGTGTAAAGTAAAAAATACACAATATCATTTAAAAAAGTCAATGTAACCTTGACTTCTTATCGAACAATCAATTTTTTGGAAATTTCTTATACTGCAATTTGTAACTGATCGTAATGCCGAAAGTGTTATATTTAACTCAATGAAAATAGTAAACAGACATGTGATATAGATTATTATACGAGTTAGTGTCGAAAATGTACGTCGCCATGTGCTCTTTTCATTAAAAGTTCAATTCTAATAAGTTCATGCATAAATATTAGAAACATGATTTTATGTAATATGATGTATTAATAATAATGATACGTATTTTTAGGCACGCTGATGGTAGCATAAAGTTTTGGGATGCATCGGCAGGCACGTTACAAGTGCTTTATAAACTGAAGACAGCGAAACTTTTTGAAAAAGGTAGAACACGTAGTATAGACTCGGAAGAAGATCCTTTAGCGATACAACTCATCTTCCTTTGTCCCGAAAGTCGAAAATTAGCGATTGCGGGTAGCGGAAGACACGTTGTTTTATTTAAATTCAAAAAAGTTGAGAGTATGTCGGAAGTCGTGGTAAGTAATTTACTTTTTAATTGTATGTATACTTAGAGTTTTAGTGATAACCGCGTTTTTAAATCTTATCACATTATACAAATCTTGATGATTATAACAACATTAATTTGGAATGCTAAATTAGTTAATGACTAGAACATTGAAAAGGCAATTTTATTTTATATACGTAAATGTGCAATATTTACATTACTCAATTGGAAACGAATGTAAGAAAGTTTAATTTCCAGCTTGAATTTTTATTATTGAACTGTAGATACACACTTTTTACCGAAGCTCTTTTTCTTTTAAACGCTGAGATTTAATACACGTTTCAATGTAAAGTCGTATTTAGATATTAAAATTCATTGTATAAATGCTAAAGTCTTATAAGAATATTGCATTTAACTTTGTTTTAAATTGAACATTATTTTCCTTTCATAAATATAATGTTAGCTTTCAACACTTGCCTACCAATTAAATAGTAACAATTTATTGGCGTTTACTATAGACTTTGGAGATATCACTAACAGCTGATCCAGCTAAGGAAATCGAAAGTTCATCCGACCATGATTCTCCAGCTGGTAATACTTCGGGAAGTAGCGAGTCAAAAAATAACGAATCGAATCAACCACTTAAAGTTAAGACTGGTTTACAGAAGAGGGCTGCAGGCTTTCAGGCAACCCTGGTTTGCTTAACGATTGCCAATATCGGAGAACAAGCTGAAAATATAACAGCTCTCAGTTTGAATTCTTCCTATGGTTTGTAAGTATTTAAAGTATCTGTATAAGGTTCATTGATCTGAAAAGAATTAATTTTAAGCTACTGTGTAGTGCATGTTTATGTATTATTTAACTGACCAAAACAACATAAATGAAAAGAAAGCTGGTACGTCGGCTCCATTTTTCCACATAGTATTTTGATTAAAGTGCTTTCCTTTACTTTTCCTTAATTAACTCAATTGACTGCGACTGAAAGCCTCACATTATAATTTATTGATCGACAGACAAAAATATCTTATTTTCTTTGTCTACCATTTTTTTATACCAATTTCCTCTAGAAATTTTATTTGTTCTATAGATATGTAACTTAAAAAAAAATTATTTAGTATACAATGTAGTGTACTATGAGATTCGATTACGTACTTTTTGTATGATTACGTAAAAAAAAATAATACTGTGAATCTTTTCTGAATTCATGAAATACTTTCGTAAAGGTTTATATGGTATAGAGTATTTCTGAATCAACCCGAAAAGAGAATGAATTTATATAAAGAAATAAGTCGAAAATGTATAAATGATATTGAAAATGATATTTTTTCGTACGTAGTCACATTTCTGATTAAATGTTGAAGATTCGTCGAGTTTTCGAATTCCCAATCAATCCTAGTCGATCGCCTAACTTATTCCTGTCATGTCGATTACACGAAATTATATTCCCCTTGAAACCGTTTAATTTTTATCTAAATTATTTTCTATTGTAATTTTGAGCAAGATTTCAAGTTTTAACTTTAAATGAAATATTTTGCATAAGATTCCTGATTACGAATGCTTTTGCGGGCAATATTATATCTATTGTTGGATAGAGGATATTTAGCAACAGATGGTAGAAAACTTAAGGGATTTTCTTAGAAGACAAAATGAAACGAAAACAAAGAATCAAAAATTGTGCTTGAGGCTTTGTCTATTATCTATTATTAGACTGCTAGACTGCAGACTTTTACGCAAGTTCATATTTTTGAGAATATAATTAAAAATATATAAACTCGATAGAAAATTGTTTTAGAAAAAGCGCTATTTTTTGGATATTTTATATATTTTTTCATATTATGTGCATTTTGTGAAATTTTTCATTTCCAAATTTTCTATAGCTAAGTGCATAGAAATCCGCAGTCTAGTTACTAGTATGTATTTGAAAAACGCTCAAAATATTTCCAAAACCCGACAGTCTTTTTCACCGCAATAAATATAGGGTAACTTATTAATTTTAGTTTATTAATTTTACTAGCCTTTATTTATTTACTAATTCTTTTAGTTACAAACCAAGCAAATATTTACAGCGTTCCAGTAATGCAAGTCATATGGACCGGACCATCATTTCTCTTAGATACAATTTATATTTAATGTTTCCGTATCTCTTATCATGACATATGTATACTCTTTGGATTTGATGCTTTAAACGAAGATAACAATATTTATAAAAGTAAATGTATATTTCGTCAGAAAGTTGTAGCATACAATCCTACATGTATATTTCATGTATTTATAAGCAATATACATGAAAAGATTTTAATTCTAAAAAATTAGCTTTCTATTTCTGCAAAATTGAAAGGAAGTTCTAAAAATGTTGTAATAATGATAATTAATGACATATGAAACGCTCTATACAAGACCACAAACAGTTGGCAGATGATTACTATCGTCATCAAATCTTGATGGAATCTAACGAGAGATCTGATGATAATTTATACAGTATACGAGATTCTTATCAATTCGTCTGTTATTAAAGCTTTTAGATGTTCAACGAGTTCTTAGAAATGTGAAATTTCTGTTATATTTAATTTAATTTCGTTTTGTATTGCATCATCAATATCAGTGTTTGCTTTCTGCTTGAAAAAATAGAGGGAATTTCTTTTTAAATAGATATTATTTAATTTTAGAATGGCTTATGGGAACGAGTCTGGTATAGTGATAATAGACATTGTTCAGAAGATTTCTTTGATTGTGTTGAACACCGCGGATATCGGTGGTAACACGGACCCGTGTCAGCGAGTACTACGCAGTCCGAAACGTCAGGATGAATTGAAACGAGAGAACGAAGACAAAGCGAGAAGTCCTAGCACAGACCAGGTAAAATGTATTTCTTTCTTATTGTTAGTTAAAGCTGTCTTAAATATTTTAATCGTAATCTCCTCATTTTCCTTAACCTTATCCAATGAAACATCTTGAAAATTTGATATTTAAATATATGCATTTCGCTTTTTCTAGACATTAAAACTAATAATCTCCATTACTGCATGATTGTAAAGAAAACTATATAATTTGAATGTTCAATTTATTACTAAATTTGTAATTATTAATTTTTGTTTTTTTTGTAAATACTAAAAACTCATGTTATCAATAACATCGCGACATTTCAGCTTTGATACAAATATTAAAAGTAGAATTTATAATAATAGTCGTAGATCATATAATACAGTGTTTTTAAGAATAGCTTCCTAGTAACGTTATCGGAAGGAAAATAATATCGAAGGTATCATTTGATTTTCACAGGAAATTCCTTATTAAAAAATAAAAGCTTATTCCCTACTTACTGGAAAAACTAATATATTTTAATACTTAATCAAATTTATCATTCTATTTTATACTTTATTACCATCGTTTTACACGTTTTATGAGATAGAAATAATATAAATTAACTAGGCTTTAATAAAAATGATAACTAATAAACCAAACACCCAACGATAAACCGAAGAACCATTTAATCGAATAAAAATAACGTAGACGATATCCAAATAATTACTCTATTCGTTAATATTTAAAACGTAACTGTAAGATAAAGCTTAAATATCTCTCTTTTCCTCTCAGATCAGTTAAAAACCTAAAGCTTTGCCTTTGTCGTCTGTTTTAGCTTCTTATACTCGTAATTATTGTCATGCGTTATTTTAATTCATAAAGTGCTTTTGACTAACCCATCGTTTAGATAAAGATTCTAATAGTTAAGTAAGTATATAACTATTATATTATTTTCACAAATTCCAAGCAGAAAATTTAAAGAGTACAAGCATTTTTAAAAATGTATTAAAGTTTGAAAAAGAGATTTCATCTTTCTTTATAAAAAAAGTTGGTTTCATATTCACATGCATATTCTGGCAGCAATTTATAAGTATGTAGATAAAGAATCTAAAAGTAATTTAGGTATTTGACTCCTTAACGAATGAAATGTTTATAATCTTATACGCTTTTCAACGTAGAAGCTTGCGTAATTCAACTTCTGTTTGAAATATTGTTTCAGTTCTCATTACAGAAATAAACATTTGTAAAAGAATATAAAATTTGTAAGCAGAAGAAACCTTATTTTAGTAGACAAGATGTTTTCACAACAAGTTAAATACTTCAATTATCACAATAGACACTCGGTAAATATTGACAAAAGAGGACCCAATTCTAATGGCTGGGTCCTTTTTTGTTAATATTTGCCAATGAATATTTTAAAAATTCTACAAGTTCAAAACAGGAATTTGTGCGATTAAATTGACATGATAAATGATAATATGATATTACATATAGCATATGCATATGATGCCTTTCAAAATTATGATTGGAGATTCTAGGTGAAGAAATTGCTTGTGAATGAAATGAATCGCAACTATATACTGGATCTATATATGTTTGTATTTTCTGCTTGGAATCTTAGAAGTAAAAAGTTTAACAGGGGAAGTTGTATCTAGACGCGAATTATTCAATTTTAAGTAACAAACGAGAATGTTATCGGCAACTAGTGGTCAAACTTGTCATTTTCCATGTGCCGAGTGTTAAAGTTAGTTGCAACAGATTTATGTAAGTCACTTTTATCAAAAGTAATTTCATGTTATGCATCTGAAAATGTCTAATGATCGACGCTAGATGAGTTTTAAAATTCTTGTAACGCGTTATAATTTTAAAATTGGGTCGTATATATACTCTTCTTTTTTTTTTTTAAATAAAGAAACGTTTTATCTTCATTATATTCATGCTTATTATGCATTTAATGTTTAGCTAACTATGTGTCTACCTACGTTGAAACAAGTAAGAACAATACTATTTTTCGTTAAAGAAACAGCTAGACTTTTACTTTAGTTTGATGATATGCGGTATTATTTTATTGCGAAAATAAACGAACTCGACAGAAGTAGGTAGTAAATAGTAGATAATGTTTCAGTTTTACTATTAGCTTTCAATCGTATTTAGAAGTTCAATTGATGTCAAATAGGTAGAAACGAAAAACAAACAAGTAACACGATGAAAGATGTAGCTTAAATTACTAGACAATGGTTGTCATTATGAGTGTATATCGCTTAATGATCCAGTAAAACATACATGTGCGTCGATTTTCACATAAACGTTTGATGGAGTCTGTGCATGTACCTATATAGTAATTAAGTTAGAGTTACAACGATACAAGGTGTACAAAATGGTTAAATGAAACATGCATTTATTACTACATATCATATTACAACGTTCCTGTACCGAATTTAAAAAAGTGCATGGAGCAATCAATGCCAATCTATATTTTGTTAACATGAATGTTGAGTAAATGAAAGTCCCTTTTTTCTAATGTACAATTAAATAGAACAAACTTTTGACTGGTTTGACTGGTTTGTCAAATCGAATCGATTCAGTTTCAATTTCAAGCATTTATCTTATATTCACACGTTTGCAAATACACATTCTTTTATAGTACAGTCAATAGTTTTCCTCTTATAGCGTGTTTGTTCACGTACATATATATATGTTTTATTTTAGCCTTGCAAGATTTATCGATAGAAAACAATTACCGATTACAGATAAACTATTGTATACATATATAAATGCGTGCAATTCTCTTTCCATTGTTATTCATATTACCTAAGATTTCCTACATTTTCTGTTTAATATTGCTCGATTTAAATCTATTGTACAGAAAAGAATTGTGCTTCAGAACTTACAAATTTACACTTAAAAATACTATTTTTATAAAAGAAATAGCCTTCGTTATTATAATATATTAATGCTTAAAAGTCAGAGTGAAAATGTTTTTGAAAAATATTCGAGTCCTGGGCGTTCGGGCCTCCTTTATTTTTATGTTTAAACAAATATTCAGTTTCAGAGCGTTGTTAATAAAACACTGTTATCATCATATAAAGTGCTATTTTTATAGCTCTATGTGAAACTTTGATTTGCGTTAAGCTTTATGCACAGAATTATTGCTAAACACACTTGCTATAATAGTATTTAATGATAATTGCCTACAAAATCACAGTACCTATATTTTTGTTTCCCTACAACTTTTTCATTAAGATTGTAGTAACCATGAACAGTATTATAAATGTATTTAATCTGTGTATCGTGTTCTTGCTTATATCGTAATTCGAGTTAATTGCAGACTATAATACCTAACAGAAAGTACAACAACAATATTTAAGCGATTTATGATTTAGTTTTCTTACATGAGACAAACGATATTGGTGCCTACTGATTAAACACTAAAGTATTGTATCACTTAAGTTCATTAAAATGTTATCCTGAACAATTTTATTAATTGCAGAAATAATCTGTATGAATTCAATGTATTGAAAGTTTGGAAAGAATGGTAAGGTGTATATAAATCATATATCTGTAAGTGGTTCTTTGATTAATATTTAACTTCATGATTGAACAGATAAAGAACATTATGGTATGATATTATTATCTATTAAATGTACATTTATAATGAAAAGTTACGAAATGTTTCAGTTACGTACGTATATCGTCTCCATAAATGACAGCATTAATCAAGCAATGACGATTATAGCAGGTGATTTCAAATACATATATACATGTATATGTATATGTATACATACAATCAGTAAAGTAAATAATTTAAGCATTCTATAGAATTCTTAAAAGTTACGTTATTTTAGTTGATAAAGATAATCAAGAATTCTTTGGAATGTTTCAATTTGCTTGTAACGACTATACATATAATATACTGCAGCTACAGTTTATTTTAAGTACGCTAGACGTATTCTAGGATGAAAAAAGAAAATACTGCATTAATAGATTTCAAGAATTAACTATATCTTCGTAGTTTTGCTCAAATAATGCGTATATTTAGTAGAAGCTTTTCGGGGAAAATATTTGTTTATTATAATTCGATTCCTACATTAATTATACACAAAAGATTTCTGCTTACTAATATTTCTCTCGTCATTGTACTTTTGATGAAGAAGTAATGCATACAAAATATATTACTTATTATAGTCTAATTATTGATTGATAGCCTTATGGTATAACTTATATTATTAAAGCTGTTATCAGCTAATATTTCAAAAACTATAAAAGGTAAAAGCTCACAAATTTGTTTAATGTAAATGAACATTTTTTTAGAAAACAATAAGTAAAATCGTACTGAAATAAATAAAACAGTGTGTACACATTGAAGATGGTTTATAAGTTTGTATCTTTCATACTTTCAAAAGTAGTATACTACAGCAGCTTTAGTAATAATGTTCTATGTACTAAATGTCTCTATGTCTTGAAATTGTGCATGTTTAAAATTTCCGGTATAAACAAATTTATTATTTTATGTATATTATTTCATAGTGCAAACATTACGTAACTGGTTAGTTGAAACATTTTAAATACATTTACATATTTTTGAGTATAGTATATGTATACGGAAATTTATTTAACTTAAATAATTATATTATCAACTATGGTTTATGTCTGTTAGTGTTAACTATTTTGAATACTATACAATATTTAATAAGCATATTTTAAGGATTATGTTAGTATCGGAAAAATTGTAGACACCCTCTATGGTATAAGTTATACGATAATGCGTGCTTATTCAGAAATCAAGTTGAAACTACCATATTTTGAGTTTTAAATTGTTAAATTGACAAAATTCAAATCGTTTCATTCCTTGTCTTATTATTATCAATAAAGTTTAACTGAACTTGTTATTTAAATGATACTGCCAATTAATACTAACGATACTCCGCATATATATATTTGAATTTCTGAGAAAGCACCTTTTTGGTGCATTTGGTTCTGCATTTGTAAAATGGAAAGCACTTTGTTGATTGAGATATTGTTTCTATGAGCATCTTAGGTATTCATTGCATTAATTTTAAAGTGCGCAAATAGATCGAGTTCTATAAAATATGAAAACAATACCTTCCCTTGTCTGCACTCTTCATTTTTAACATTTCAAAAATTGCATTCATTTGGGAAGTGACAAGTGACCATGCGTTTGCGATATTTCTTCGTTTGGTGACTAAAAATTCTAATATCATTTTTATAAAAGTACATTCGTGACGAAATATTTGTAGATATAGTACATTATATTTAACATAGCGTATAATATGTTTATATCTATAAGATTATACTATGTCATATTTTATGAAATCCACGAAATGCGGGACATACCAATAAGCGTTACTAACATACAATTACAACAATGCTGTGTATCATATGCATATAATACACGACTTAATTTGCTTTTAGAATTAGAATTAAACAATCTTAACGTTTATTTAGTACACATTAATACATTGTGCAAAATCCAACATGTTAAATTCGTCAGACTCATGGAGACTCTACCGTGGAATCTGAAGGCTTATTAGCAATCCTAGCTGACAATGTTCAACATTCGCAACCTCGCGGTGAATTTCATACTGGAAGCAAGAATGAGAAAGGAACAGTAGAGGAATCTGTAAATGAAACCAATAAATCTGGAGGCACAGTGAACGAAGAAGACTGTACTAAGAATCACGGTTGGAAGGGATTCAGTCTGAAGAGGCAACTCAGCAAGGTTGATCTGAAAATAAAAAGTACTTTCACGCCGACTTTGGTGACGTCTCAGAATGGGGTACTTGTATGCTTTTTGATATATCCTTCGAATACATCTTTCGTTTTTCTTAGAGATTATGACATGTAAGCTGAGATAATTTTTTTTATATCATTTGAAATTACTTCATTTATGTCGAAAGATTTGACTTTTCAAGATTTATAAAGCAAATTATACTACAATCTTTTTATTATATTTTTCATCATATATTTATAGAAAGATATATTTATTTATAACGATATATAAATTTCTTCCAACGTTATTCGACGTTTTAGCTTCAGTATCTTCGGTATAATGTTGTTTGCTGATTATACGGTGATAACGTTGCCTAATGGTATAAAATACATTATACTAATAAGAAAATTATTTTTCTATTAATAACTTTTTTAATATGAACGTCTTCCTACTAAATAATACATATATATTATTACATGTGATATTTATAATGATTCGTTTAACTATCTTAATATATAATTTAACTATAATACAAGATAACTACATATATGAGAAACTCTATGGAGATTTAAATTTTATAAATTGTTGTATATCCTTAAAGAACAAAAGTAGACAAAGCCATTTCTTCTAACAATAAATCATTATTCTATAATGATATTTACGAGACACTATTATGTCATTATTGTTCTAACATTATGGAAGCATAAATGTAAAGTATTATTCAAAAATTTATTTGAACGTTTTTCGCATCTTTTATAAAATACATAGTAAACTTGTTACTATATTTCAATTTATCGACATAAATGAAAAGTAGGTTCATTATGTTCAGAGGCTCACAAAAGTATTTGGATACTTAACACGGAAAACTTTTTGTAAATATATTATGTGCATTATATGATAAAAAATTTGGAAATTTCGTTTACATTGTAATGACACAACTATTGTGATTATATTGTAATAGCAAAATTTAAAATCAATCCGAAGATGAATATACAAATTGCATGAATTTTATTGCAAGTATATACTGATATATTCTTATGGAGTGTTCAGATGATTAATACCTGTGTATGTATACCACATTTTAGGGTTTTCAACATTAATCGTATGTAAGAGACCCACCAGATAACCGATATACAGGGTGTTTAAAGAAAATTGTGTAAGATTGTAAGGGCTTATAATACTCATCAAGAGGAACAAAAAATGTCCAATCAACGTAGGTCCTGCAATCAATTCCTTGGACCTTGGATCATTTACTAACATTCAATGTCGTGAGTGAATTTCTTCGTTGAACATAAACAAAGAGACTAATTCAGAAGTACGTTAGCTCAAGGTTGCCAATGCAAACAATTTATAATACGCAGATGTGAGTTTTGCATTGCAATGAAAGAAAAACATATCGCATATTTACTGTAAAGAAGAAGGTCTTTTCTTCGTTTATATGTATGCAATAACCTCTGTTAATATTAGAAATAATTTTATGTTGACTACCTTGAGCTAACTTGCTTCTGCGTTAATCTCTTCGTTTACGTTCAACGAAAAAATTCACTCACAATATCGAATGTTTATAAATGATAAAAATTGATTTTACGTTCAAGGGATTGATTGTAGGATATATGTTGAGTATTATAGTCCTTAAAGTCGTGAATCCTTTTTTCTTAACATCCCATATATTGCCAATATCTATTGACGAACTGCATTTTCCTCATATATTCGATATTATTGGCAATACATTCAATTTCGAGTTAGCGTTCAGTGATATCTAATCAAAATAAAGCTTGTGCAGCCATGATTTTAAGCTTATCGATGAATTGGTTTATTTTCGAAGACGTAGAATATGTGGATTTTTCATCGAACCAATTCGTCATTATTCGAAATATTAACGATACGTCAATC
This sequence comes from Bombus vancouverensis nearcticus, assembly GCF_051014615.1. Classification (NCBI taxonomy): domain Eukaryota; kingdom Metazoa; phylum Arthropoda; class Insecta; order Hymenoptera; family Apidae; genus Bombus; species Bombus vancouverensis. The sequence continues at coordinate 6,656,546 of NC_134913.1, read as the reverse complement.
TGTCTCCTCAATGTTCAATGATATTGACTGTATTATATTAACAACATTATGTATTGGTCATCTGATGGTTATGTCCCTGTAATGTTGAGAATCCTGAAATATTGACAACAATATCCGATCGTCTGAACGCTCTTTCCAACATATTAGGTTGTCCGAAAAGTGTCTTTCTTTTACAGACACATCTTTCACAACGATGCATCTTTATACGAACATGAAACCTAATCTGTCGAACGTTGTGATCTTTATTTTAATAGAACAAAATGGATCATACGTAATTCGATAAAATAATATAAAACGAAAAATGTGTGTATCCATTATTTCCTTATAAAACGAAAGAAACTTTTCGGGCGACCTAATACAATTAACTTTAAACATGATTACAAATTATGATGATTACTAAATTATGTGTCTTATTCATATGGCGAGTAATTGATTGTTCAAATACTTTAGTGATTTTTGCGAAGCGTATGCTTCTGATAAATATCTAATGGTTTCTGTACCTATTCATTTTCAGATCTGTTCGAATTTGATCAATATAATCACTATAATCACGTCTAGTTACAGAGCTAATGAGATTTCGAAATGTCTTTAGGATACATATGGAAGAAGTTTCGATAAATATTGAAAAAAAGAAAGAAATCAACCCTAATGATCTTGAACTTCGCATATGTTGTCAAGGACACTCTCCTGAATAATCTGCAAAAGGTTAGAGCTATCGCTCGTTATTCTTTAAAATGCTATTACCGAAAAAGATTTGCAAAAAGCAACGTATGGTATGTATTCATGTGTAGCAAAGAAACACCGAACGCGTCGCTCGCATGTTCCACTCGCTCGTAAAAATCTATTGCAACACAATACTAATTCCACGAAAGTGAGCGAAAGGAGTGGGCGAGGAATTTTTAAGAAAAAAAGTTTCTTGGACGAAAATCGGGCCCCCTTCGTTTGCATGTGGAATTGAGCTGGACTGGATTTTTGCGAACGAGTGGAGCAAGGATGCAACGCATCGGGTGCTTCTTTCAAATAAAAGCTGGGAGACAAATTCGACTATTGCATCGGCTACTTCCGTGTTCGCATTCATATATATTTACGTAGACAGAATACAATGTACACAGTAGTAGTAGTGGTACATATATTTTTGCTTTAATAAGTTTTTAAAGAATGAAGACGAAAACCTTCTGGAGATTGTTCAGCAGAGTGTCGTCATAGACATTCATATGTCAAGGTCATTGGAGCTGGGTCTCTTTTTGTCAAAATCTGCCAAAAAATATTTAAAAAATTCTACAATTTTTAAACATGATTTTGTTGCGACTAAATTGTTAGTCCTGACTTTGACGTTTGCGGTGACGATTTGAGGTCGTTCAGGAGAGTGTTTTTGACAACATCTACTAACATCAAGGACATTGGGGCTGGATTCCCTTTTGTCAACATTTACGAAGGTTTCTAAGAGTGTTCGAATACTTTCATGAGCCACAAATGGATCTATATATTTTAAACGTACAGCAATATGTTTCATATTCCTTAAAATGGCTTTATTTGTTCGTATCATTACTTTTTTTAGTCCTTCTACTTCTACTTTTTTTCTTCGCTTTTGTTATTGCTTTCTTTTCGTTGCGTTCGAAATAATTCGCTATAGTTCTATTTAATATAGTTATATTATATTTTTTTACCTTAATGAGAAAGTTTGTTACTCCTTTTTTGAAAATAATAACTTTCTTTGAGATTAATATAAATGATGAGATTAGATATTAGCTTCAAGTTACTAAGAATAGAGATAAAGACATTACCGACTAAGATTAAATATACTAGCCTATGTCCGTTCAATTATTTAGGAAATTTGAGTTAAGTTGAATAATTATAATTGCAATATATGCTACAAATTTAAGATAGATATGTATAATAAAACGATATTTAATATACGAAAAGTATACGCAAATATCTATTCAAAATTATATATTACTTTCTATAATTGATATAATTTCATTTTATTGAAAATATAAAAATATAAAAATTGAGATCATCCCTTACAGAAGGTTGAGGAAATAATATTATGAAAACAGCTTATATTGGACGATTCAAATATTTGTTAATGATTCCAATATGTGAGATCTATTTTTGTTTACGTTGTTTTTTTTCAAAAATTCTTTAGCTATCTTTTCCGGTTGAAAAATTATATGCGTTATTTCATGCGTTAGGAACATATGTTGCATAAACTTTACTTATTACTAGGACGCGATCAAAAGACTGAAAAGTTTAAGAAACTGTGAAATCCTTTTTTATGAAAAACATCGTATAATAAATAAGTTTTTAATATATTCTAATAAGTTAGTTCTTCAGTATTATTGATTGCTCTACGTGATGTTTGTCTAAACGTAAAAAAATAAACAAACGTTTGAAAATTGGGTGTACGTTAGTCGTTGTTAGCTTTAGATCTAATCGTCTGAGCTTGTATAGCACAAAGCTGATATTTCTTATCTCGATAGGTCTACGATGAAAAAGTATATACAAGTACCCCATTGTTAACAGGTAGGCACTGATAGTAGCAGTCAGAAATCTTCCGTTTTTTACTGTAACATACCCGAAAACGCGAGTTCGCTGTCTCCAGTTGAAAGTACCGTGTCCGAATCTTCATTGTCATCAGAAGGCTCGATACCTGGACGTGAAAGTCCATTAAACGATGATAAAAAGAGGAACAATCAAGAAGCGAAAAGTCCGGTGATCGAAGGAGATAAGAATAAATCGATTTTACGATTTTCCACTGACAATGAGAACGTTATTGAGAAATCGGATGCCGTACGGCCGGTTAATTTAACGTTAGCCGAGAGCTGTGAAATGAAACCACCGAGACTGATGAAAATCGTGAAGATGAAGCAAGCGAAAAGGGAAGGTCGTTTATTGTCTGTACCGAATTTAAAATTTGCGAAAAACGATCCAGCGATTTGTGACCTAAGATGCGAGGAAACAAACACGGCCTCCGAATCTTTCACCTGCAATCTAATAAGAAGATTCAGTAAGTGTTTAAAATTAGAGTAGAGGAGAGTTTGTGTTGTCCGTGTGCATTTAGAAATGTGATACGTGTAGAGTTTAACGTAACATGCGAATGTGAGCATATATGCGTTCGAGTGTGAGCGTGAGTGAATTATTCGTTTACTAACAACATTTTCTTTTAATCGCAACGTCATTGCGTTCACTGGCAATTGACTTCTTCGATCAAAAAAACAGATGCCTCTGCGATGTCATTGACTGAAAGCGTATACTTGTGTCCTACAAAAACTAGACTAATTACATAGAAAGGAGCTCTGCTATATTTCGACTGTGCTTTTATCTTTTCTTTTTTTCGTTTTAAAAGAAGGCCTAGGATGCTCGTAGATTCATGTAAAATAACTTTTAGAGGTAATAACAAGTAACTGTGTTTATATATATATATATATATATGTATAAGTGTAAAACTAAAATAACAAAAGAATATACATATATAAATTAAGCTTCCGCTAAACAATATCGTTGGAATCAAAGGTTTATGTGAAACATATTATTTATTCTGCTTGTTAAAATACGCACTCCATGTAACAATCTGCCGCGTTTACTTGCATTTTTTTACAGATCTGTATCGCGTATTCATATTTTTTAATTCTTGTGCAGCTTACCGCGCGTAATACGTTATGTATTATACGTTGATTATATTCCATATTCACTTTTCGTTATATGTATACGATGATTCGCGTGTCATCATAAATGCGATAAATCGAAGAAAAAGTAGTAAACGAGTTTACATAGATTTAAAATTGAAGATTGAAAATTCACTATACAAACAATTACTAACAGTCATTAACTCACATAAATCTGAGAATAGATACGAGATAAAAAAGCTTGCAAGAATAAAGCCAATTGCGATATTAGACCCCAAGCTTGTTTTGGTACTGGTTCAAATAATTTTTTTATATTTATGCATGAGTAATTTATGCAAACCACATAGGATTCTGGTGACCACATAGGATTTTATTTGTTGACACTGCACATGAAGAAAGTAGTACCCTTTCCTTTTCTCGCAGAGCATGTACCATCTATTATTTGACTTGACAATCGGATTATATATACATATGTATCTGTGTATATATATATTTATATGACATTGATCAAGCGAATTTTTCCTTTATTCGTTCCCAAAGTTTAGACGATAAAGCTGTCATATTTTTTCATTTTTTCCATTACAAGTATAATAAATTAGGTTACTGAATTTCTATACACGACATTTGTAGCTTTAAATGTAACAATAGTAATATCTAAAATAAATCGACTTGTTTTCAGCAAAATTTTTTGAATTCAGATCGTAAACTGCATTCAACAATTTAAAATACATGACAACAGTGTTTTAAACTCGTTAATGCATGTCTTACAGATTTAAGAAATAGTATTAACGATATTGTTTAATAAGAGATTGAACGATTTTTATAATGTTATCCATCGAGAGATGAAAAACATTTTCTTACTAGATTAGGTAAAAAGGTTTAATTGGAATATAAAAGTCAGCGAAACTTTGCTAATCAAATACTTTTAATATAATATTTTTGTTGTATTTTTCGTAATTTAATGAACGTATTACGGATTTAAAGTGTTAAAAATACTCAAATACAAGTATATAGGTACGCAACGTAATAACATAAGTAAATGTAACATAAAGGAAACGAAAAACCTAAACAGGAGATGTCTAGTGTTACATAATATAAATAACATCGATATTGCGATATTAGTGTAAAAAGTTATGTGGAATAAATTTCTGAATTTTTCTAATTATTGGAAAATGTAGAGTCTAATATAATAGTCAGTCAATCAGTTTCATCGATATATCATTATATATTTTATAAGATATACGAGATTATAAGAAATTTTGCTAGGAGACGTACGATTTTCCAAGTTTTGGAAGAGTGCAGACTCGTTGCTTTCACATAACCGACTTCAATAGGATTTCAGGTTGTACTCAGAGGGTGCCTACGTTTTCTATTAAAAAAAAATCGTTTCTCACAAATTTAATGTCTACATAAAATCTAAAGCTTCCGAAGTCTGTGGCTACTAGAATCGAAGAACGTTACATCGTAAGGTACAAAGTTAATTAAAATATTTACGTGCACGCATATTTTTATGCTCGTTAAAGATTAATACTAATACAGTGTATGTACATATAATACATGATATATGTATAAGAGTTAACGGCAGATCAATGGGAAATGTGATATACATATCTTTAGGACATCTACTTTGCAAAGTAAAAGCAAAAATATACATTTTTGCATTGTATCGCAGAACGGTATATTCTGTTGTATTGCGGCATTTCATCAGTGCACATACAGCTTGTACCCCATATGCCTTGTTCGTAACTAGAAGATATTTGTTTTTGTAACAGCATATCTGTATATCCACATTAGGTACATCTACGAGTATTTGGAATGCATAGTGTACGTACATTAAGACTACATACATATTCGCATATGTGTTTAATACCCATTTGTGTGAATTCGTTTTAACTTGTATAGATACTTCCCATTCTTAACAATATTATTCACCCTGAGTTTGTAAAATATCAGAGTACTCCTTCGAATGTACCGTAACCAATTATGTAAATTCAATTCTTTCTTCAAATTTTAAAACCTACAAATCTATTTTTGAGCGTAATCAATCTACTAATTAAATGTGAAGAGATTCTACTTTAACGCTTTTTCAGGTTCAAATCAGTTTTGCGGTCTTCCCCGACAGCAAGGTTGATTCAGGTAAAAAAAAAGGTTTTTCACATTTTGACAGTTGTCTGATCACCGAGAGAAAAGTATGTCTGTTGCCAGAATTTTATATCGATGATTTCTAGATAACATCAAGTACATATTTGCTTCTATGTTTTCAAGTATGTCGTTAGTTACCTGTATTAATACCACTATCGATTAAGAGTTAATATACATGAACAATTTAATATCTGTAGTTGTTTCATTTCTATATACAGGGTGTATTACCAAAGCTGAACAAAAACATATCAGTCGATTCGCAGATAAGAGGGAGATTCTAGATAGAAAATGTTACGAGAACATATGTACATGACAAATTTAGTGAAATATTATTAATTTAATCAGTTACTTTCTCCTAATTTTAATGTCTTTGACAGCCGAAATGAATTCTTATTTCTGAAATCATTAATCGTGCAAACATTGCTGCTCTTTTGTTTCAAATTTCAAAATTTTAGTTTTTCAAGAAACTTTTTTAAATCTCAACAAGCAGCTTTAAATGAATAATAAATAAAAGTTATGTGCTTGCGATTGACGATTTTGAAAGTAAGAATTAATCTATATAGTTAAGATACGTTACGATTGATAAACATTAACGAGTTTCTACATTTTCTACTCAAAATCATCTCTCGAATCAATTTTAATTTTGTTGATACACCGTATATACATACATACATATGTGTACACATATATACCTATATATATAAATATATATATTGGTTATTTTTACTGTAATATGCGTTTAAGGTACGGTATCATATCACAAGATTCGTTGTGTTTACACCTTTCTCTCGGTACAACATCGCTTTCAAAGCTTTTCGATATGTTTTTAATCATTTGCACGCAATAGCAATAGTAATAATAATAACACGGATGGTTACGGCATCATCAATGACAACAGGGCGCGAAATCATTGCTATATTCTTTTTCTTCTTGAAGTGTATCATTGACTATCTTGTGCTTCTCTAATTTTTTTTCCATATTGACTGACTGCTATAAAGGGCTCTGCATAATATATGCTGATATTCCACATAGCAAATCTTAGAAATAACCACGATATAAGAAACAAATATCTTCCGCCATTTTTCCCACTGATCAGTCGATTCTTTTATTTAGCGTTAATAGAAATTTGTTATAATTATTTTCAAATAACAATTAAATGGAATCATTAAAGGCGGAGTAACTTTTCGTTTTTGTAGTGAAATACGATTGCTGCAATTTTATTTTATGCGCCCAGAAGATGTCTATATTACATATTTAGTTAAAATAACATTGTTTCACTAAATTAAATGTTATTAATTTCTTTATTTGATTCTTTGGTAAAACAACAGGAATGGACCCATTGAACATTTTGTGAATAAGTATTATACATATTTATGTATTAATTACGCGTTTACTATCAAATATTTATCATTCTTTATATTACAAATATCTAAAATTCTTTTTGTTTTTAATGCTTAAATTTTCAAGATGTATTACGAATTATTTGTCAATACTCACATTTCACAAGTAAACCAATAATATTTGTCGTAATGCAAATATTATAAATGCTTCGTTTTAATTCATTAATTCTAGCTCGATATGCATCTATAATATTAAGGTATTTTTCAATCGTGCTAAGTTGAATTTTTACAAATTTGTAGAAATTTCTACAATTCTATAGAAAATAATAAGAAAACGTACAATTGAAACTAAATTAAACATTAATGGATAATTATTCAGAATAGAGGTTCATCGATTTCAATGATGTTGAAATATGTTAACAAGGTCACCATTCTGAACACCTTTTTCCTATACATATAACCCTCGCTCGGCCTTAGTTGTCAAAATATTGGCAAAAAAACTTCAATTAAATGTAGGCTTGATTACACTTCATTTTAGATTAGGCGGCCGTATTTTTCTTTTAGTCCAACCTAAACTTAATTCATTGACGAGAGAAAAAACCACTTTTAGTATCGCATAAGTAAGAAAGAAAAATTGATGGATCATAACTTAGGGTAAAATAGTATGCAATCGGCGTTAGGTAGACGATAACGCTAGCGTGAAATAATTTTCTATGAAGCGATTGATATATGGAATGTTGCGATTTATTCCGTTCTTCAATTGGTCAAAAATGTAACAAATATATCTACCGCCATTGAAGGATTGTTTACAGAACAATAATTTATAAAATAAATTGTTAAATAACATTTACATGTATCAGATATAAATTATCTGATAAAAACTGAAGCCGTGCGGCGATTATATGTATACGAGAAAGTTGTTCAGAATGTCGACCTTGACAATACATTTCAAGGTCATCGAAATCGATAAGGTTGCCCCTATTCCGAATAATTATCCATTAGTGAAATTTTATCGAACGATATCAGTTGTAGAAAACATTTCGTGAACGATGTGTTATTTTGTTAAATGAATATGCGATTGGCAGGAATTAGGAATAACAAATGAAAATAGTAAGAAGTGAGTCAATTTTTTGAAATATTGTATTTATGGATCTTGAGAAATTTAAGATCATGATTGTCTGATCGACAAATAGGAATCAGAGTCAAAATATCATAGCAAATATAACATTTTTTATTTAATAAATTTATCTAACTTCTACTTTTACTTAATAAGAAAGAATACTAGAGTACTAGATAGTAATTTTACTTGAGAAATTCTATAAACACTAATAAATTTTTACTAAAATCTTGAGAAAATGAAATCTAGTAGGTACGGAGTATTTAGGTCTGTATCGAATATATGTAAGAAGGTGAAAATATTTATTACACAACTTACACACACACATGTATATATGTATACTGCTATGACACTTTGGCTCTTATTACGTCTATTAGTTAAAAATTGTCCAAATTATTGTTATTCTCAGATTACGCGGAACATACAGGTATATACCGCCCCAAGACCTTTCTGCAACAACAAGACCTACAATTCCATAATTTTTTGTTACCATTTTTTTCTAAATTGAAAGCAGAATACTGGATATAATAAAAAGAAAGCAAAGTAATTTTTTACACAGGCTACCAACTAGTTTTTAAGGCCTTTTGGAATGTTTGATATCTTTACTTGTCCCAGCTAACATAAAAATGATATTTCGCTGTAATAATGATAATAATATTTCTGAGGAATGTCACTTTTCTCACTACATATTACAGGACCAGTTTTCATAGAGTATGGAGATCACTCTATTTATTCCGTAATTTGGATTATTATCCTACGAGGAATATAACATAAATTCTTTTCCTCCCCTAGAACATGTAAGATTCGTTCAGGTAACAAGCAGTTTTAATTTCATTTTTCTTCTTAAATACCTTCGATCTTTGATTCTGTTTACATCGCTAATACGTCTTAACAAACATGCCTAAATGCTATTTCTGCATTTAAGTAAATTAAAAATCAGACTCCGGTGAAGTTACTCTGTCACCGTGGAAAATAACGTAGTTAATGGTAGAATTAACATGTAATTAAAATATAAAAGGCTGAAAAGATGAGTAGCGATAACTTGGAGGAGAATGTGAAAGAAAAACCGTTTACTGTAAGGTAATACTAGAGTTTTAGAGTGGGATTTAAGACTGCTTAGCCGAGCACATCTATCATACTTTCTTCACGTTTGATCTATCGCTCATTTGTAGATGAACGGGATGTGCATGTTGCCGGTAACGCGAAGAAGTACGGTGGTCGTTGGTGGTAGTGGTTGCGGTGAGAAAGGTGACAACGCCGATAGTAATAGCTGTAGCCCCTGTGGTAACACTGGTGACGGTGGTTGCAATAGCGAAAGTAGTGGAGGACCTAGTACTAGTGGTGTCTGCATCCCTCGGTCGGGTGTTCAGAATACCGTAAATAGCGGCGACGACGATATCGCCGGCTCGAATGCGAATTCTCGCAAATCCCTTACGATCGAAGCACGTCAGTCTCGTGCTCAGGGTATAAGAAAGCTCCAGAAGTGTCTGAGTACCACTACCAACCATTATGAGCTGGACTCTTCGTCGTTGAACAACTTTCCAACGACTTCGTTACTCTCTAGTCACCGTAACACCGAGATACGAGGCTATTCGTCGACCACTCCGCAAGCTTCTTTCAACTACCAGAATATTCTCTCCAACACCAGACAGTATAACAGCTTCGGTAGTATTATTCAATGAATTATCATTTTAATAAGTACAATTGCTATACTACTTATGTAGATCATCGATTGTTTTCTATGTTACTGAATGAGATAAGTCTATTCTTCTCTGAGTGCTTTTTTCCTCGTTTCGTTGTTCCTTTGATTTCGTTGTTAATAGAACGATTCTTCTATGGTAGGTTCAATGCGATTAATGGAGACCAGCATTTCTTGAACAGATTTGTTCCATATTGTTACAGAAAAACAAACTGTTTCAAAGGTGAATTTGTTCAAAATCGAGAAGTGACTAATTTTTGTGAGTAATTCTGGGAAAACGATACAACGATATATGTATAATAATATATAATAACATAAAATAATCTATAAGTAGTTCATGAAAATTAGATCAAATCTAACTAATATTCCGGAGTTCCTTAGATCAATTTTTTTTTCATTTAAATCTCTTTAAATCTTAAATTTCATGAAACCGTTTCGATACTGTGTTATAGTTTATAACGTTATAATTTCAAACATATTTATTACAGCGTAAACGTATACCCTGAAACATGTTCTTATACCTTTCTTTATCGTTACTCTTATATTAATCGATATTATCTTCTTCCTTGACGACCGACATACAGAATTTATAGTAATATCATAGTCATAAATTAACTTGTAACTTTCAAAAATGGCTGTTTTTAAGATTGGTCTTCGTTATCGTATCTCTTTTTCGCTATATCTGATAAATACTGTCTGGTCTTTGCTGATTTGAGTGTGGATATATATTACTTCGGCAGACTTTATTACTCTGCATCACGTCTTTTTTTCCTAACGGTCTATTCACTCACTCTTGGTCAAACCACTTTCTCTAAAAACACAAAACGGCACATCATCCAGTTTGCGTGATTTCTAATTCTCACACTGCACCTCTGATAAAAAAATACTCTTCCGCGTTCTCTCCGATTTTCATCTATCTGCCTCATTTTTCAGTTGGCTTTTTTCTAATAAATGTTGCCTAATGATAACACATTGAGTTAATTCTTCCGCTCAGTGTACACTTTATGAAATATCGAATGCACAGGATGTTGATAAAGATGAAATAGTTATAGTTTCTTTAGCATTAGTATGGTATAAAGTTACATCGAAATAAAGAGAACGGTATCTGTGCAAACAGCTGATAATTAAAAATTTTCGTACACTTGATACATGTCTTATATACCTATATAAAATATATCAAATATGGGATTTATATCATATACATGTTTAATGTTACATGATAAATTATAACTATGAAGCTATAATTTAGGAAAACAAGTATCAAATTACATAGCAATGCAGAGTATATAGTTACCGCTGTATTTCAATGACATAATGTAAGTAAAAAAAAAACAACGAATTATTTATTATACCGATGAATAAGAAATCGAGTTTGGAAAAGCTTGAACTTTTATTAAAATCTTGTGCATACCTATATAACGCGCGTACATGTATACTGAGTACGTTTGGAACGTAGAATTCGCAGGGATGTCGCGGAATGCCTTTTTAGTGCATAATCATATTCTTGCTACTGAAATTTCGTTTCTTCTTATATCTAGAGCGTGAATTGTATATGTTATTTGAAGTTCATGTTTTAATTTTTAAAACCAGGTCACTCTTTGTGTTCAAGCTTTCAAGTGCCTTTGGGAGTGTGGATTGTGTCGAACGTGCTATAATTTCATGAAAACGTTTTAGCGACGCAACTCGTTTTATTTCGGCGATATTAAGATCAAATGCTGAATAACGCATACACTAGAATATTATGCAGAGGCAACAATTTATTTCGACCGAGATATCCTTTCATGAATCGAACAAGAATTGTGTCGGACGCAAATAAAAAATAATTTTTTTTTAAATAAAAATAAATTTTGACGATTGAGATTGACACGGTAACCGGTCTTTAGTTGCATTTAAAATGGAAATATAATTTAAAGTTCCATTCAATCTGTAATTTGCAAGATTTTAACGAATAATATATGTCGTAAAATGTTTGTTAACTTTCTACCCTAGTTGAAAATCTTATTACAAATGTACGCGTCTTATTACAGAATCTCATCAACCTTATACTTTTACCATTTATCTAATGATTTTAGGTAAATATGAAAATTAATATTACTAACACCGTTTAAATATACTACTCAAGTATTATGTTGATTACATCACTTAAGTATAAAGTTCTAGTACTTCATTTTGTTGAACGCGATAATTAATAGGGAACAGAATGAAAGTGGGATATACGTCGTTGATTTGGCTACACGTAATTTGCGCATGATGAATCGGCACATAGTGCCAATAACATATTCGCTTAAGATTGACTGATCTCTTAATTACAATTACAATGTTACCTTATTTTCTGTTCGTTTCGTTTTGCGTGGCATTCTAACGAACTTTGCGACATACTAGATATACATACATCGGATCGACTTGATGAATGTTGAAACGAATGAAAGATGTTACTTTGTGAACTGTCCTATCAAGAGAGGTACTAGTCATAATAGTTGTTGTTGTTGCTGTCGCTGTTATTATTATTATTATTGTTGTTGTTGTAATTATTGCTATTCTTGTTATTATGTTAGTGTCACTATCCAAAACGTTTAAGTTTTCTTTCACACTCTGACCGAATCTCTTACCGATTTTCGTTAATTTACGTTAGAAAACTTAACTTGTCAGAGATGTTTACTGTGATAGATGTTGCATGCTCGTCATGATTTATACGGCAATGTTACGTGTTCGGTATTTAATTTTCCATTTATTCTCGGGATTGCTGGTCGGGTAGACAAATATGACAGTTCGTTTCAACGATCAAGAAGCTCGAGCATGTCGTCGCTCGAGAATATCACCACAGAAACCATCAGCTGCCTTACATTCGCAGATTCCTACACGAAAAAGAGCGGTATGTGACATTTTCACACGAAATTGCTTCTTAATCGATGCTCTTATTAATATGCTTTATTCTATTCTTAAGATACCAGTCCTGTGCCAACACTTTGGATCGGTACATCCTTAGGATCTATACAAACGGTGATATTTAATACACCTGCTCGTGGAGAACGACACGCTCATCCAGTCGTTGTTTCTACCTGCAGTAAGTGTTATTGTGTTCGATGAAATGTATTAGGCCTTTCTACGTATATGCGTGTCTGTGCGCATGAGACAAGGTATAACCTAATGTAATGATTATTCTATTTGTTTTTATAGATGGATCTACGTTTAAGTTAAAGGGATGTATTCTATCAATGTTCTTCTTAGATTGTAATGGTGCCCTGATTCCATACTCTTACGAGTCCTGGAAAGACGACAGTATGGAGAGTAAAGAACGCAATAGTATGTTATGATACATATGATATGCTTTTTTAATATATATTGCAACTGTTACATTATTAGTGACATTATCTACATAGTATAATTCCATAAAATAATGTAATTTGTAATATACAGGATGTTTCGAAATGGGTGGTACAAGCTGACATGGGTGGACTCTGTATGAAAAAATAAACCAAAAATACAGAACAACGATTTTCTATCTGCTGCTTCGTCTTGGAGGAAATTAAATTTGAAAATTTTTCGTCTATGTAATTGTTGCTTTTGCAACTTAACCGATTACATTATACGTTAGGATTTTGCTAATGTTATGAAGGATACAGATTAACGCTGCGTCTTAGCGAAATCTTGCCGTAAACAAATTGTTGCTTCTCGAATCATGAAAGCATAAACTGATGGCAACGAATTTTTGGTCTATACTTGCTCAAATATTATAGTTGCATAACCCTCTCTGGCAATGGTTCATTATTTGTTTAATCTTTAGATATACAAATTCGTTAATGAGACCTCAACAAAAAATTCAATAGAATAGAGTTGAGTGATATTGCAGTGTCCTCAGCATGCTAAATACAGGGACAAGTTAATTATACCATTATAGTACGGCGAAGTCGCAAATGGAAAATCATTATTCTATATATTTGATTTATTTGTTCACAAGGAATCCAGTTATACTCGGTTGTACTATCCGTAACACCCTGTATGATGTATGTAGTAGTGAGATTTGCTGTAAATTCGAATTTCCATTGGCAAAAATATTTTTACAAATATTTTTTTAGAAACGGTTTTCTTCCAGTGACGCGATGCGCCTTTTATCGTTACAGGAAGTCAAGGCAAATGTAATAGTCGAACGTCTTCTCCATCGATGAACACTCAAGTAGCTACAGGAGAGGGCTTCGAAGACCGCCAATTCGTTGTATTAGCGTCAGAGAAACAAGCGAGGGTTGTAGCATTACCCTCGCAAAATTGTCAGTACAGACAACAACTGGCTGAAAGTCATATTGTGATTAAAGCAGAGATTACGTCTTTAAAAGGTATGTATCGTAAATATCCTTTTTTTTTTCGTAAACAATTTATTTCATATTTGTACAAAGTCTTGAGCTTTCGAATTAAGTATACATATGTATATTACTAACTAATTAGTATTTGATAATAATTATAGATGTACAATATACAGTTACGTTTAAAATATGTTGTCCTTTCCTGCTTTTATATTGGTACACATTTCAAACGTTTCACTTCAAATTCCGAAAGTTGTGTGATAAGCAGATGCCAGAATTACGTTTAATTTTTCTTCTAATCATCCGATCAAGAGAATTCACAACAATTTCAAATTTTAGTATCTGTTTGGGATTATGGGTCAATAAGAAAGGAATTTTGTGCTAGTTACATATATTTCTGTAGTGCACCGTTGTCGCAGATCGTAAGATCGTAGTATAACAAGCATACTTCGAACATTTTTACGTAATCGTTGGAATACAATTCGATATGTGTAATATGAGATATTATGAATTGCTTTATTGCTATGTAATACATATAATTTGGGTTGAATTATATTCAGTCAGTATCAACATTTTTGAGTAAATAGCAAGTCAGTATTCAACTCATCTGGTAAAAATCAAGTTAAATTAATATAGATAAAAGAGCAAAATCTTCTGTGTGTTTCAGACAATGTCTGTCTTGTATGTTACATTTCAAATGGTCACATAGCTACTTATAGTTTGCCAAGTCTGAGGCCGCTTATAGACGTCGATTTTCTACCGCTTATAGATTTGAGGTAAGAATAACAATTGTTTCATTATATTAGCTTTGCGGCAAAATAATCATTCTAATTGCACATGGTATATAATGCACTATATGCTATTGCATTATTGCAACATTGCAAGACTGCAACATTTTATATATGTACATCGTCGAATGTAGCATAAAAGTCATTTCATACTAATGACATTATTTTCTTGGCTAATACTTCTAATTGATTATTTTTGGAATATATGTATGTAATAGTAAAAAAAAATAATTATTCTAAATAACTATTGTACGTGTAACGGCTTTAACTACTAATTTCTTAATTGTTTAAATGTTTATATTTTTAAATAGTGGGAGCTTTAAAAAAATAGTCAAAATATAATGAAATATTAATCGTCGATGAGTCACCAAACCTTAACATTACCAGCTGTTTAAAAA
Organism: Bombus vancouverensis nearcticus; assembly: GCF_051014615.1. Classification (NCBI taxonomy): domain Eukaryota; kingdom Metazoa; phylum Arthropoda; class Insecta; order Hymenoptera; family Apidae; genus Bombus; species Bombus vancouverensis. The sequence continues at coordinate 6,641,138 of NC_134913.1, read as the reverse complement.
GAAACAATCTAATATTATTATAATGTACACAATTGTAAATATTAAAGTATATATTATAATATTTTCATCCTTTGATCGTTTATTGAGAAAACATTGTTGTAGTTTGAGATGAATAGAATAATCATTTAATACAAGGGAACTTCGACTTGAATTCAAATATAATAATCGAATTTCTCATATTTTGTTTATTATTAACGTTATATAAACTTTTTTATATAAAACTTTGTTTATTAATTAGTTTTTGATTACGTTTAATTGATTACGTATGGAACATGTAACTAATTGCATATATTGATTTCGAATGGAATTATATGTTTTATTATATATATGTACAATATAGTTTATTTGTTTATGAATTTAAAATTGAAAATTTATTGATTTATTCATATGTATGCAGATATATTACTAGATTTTTTTTAATTTTACTTACTTTTTTTAAATTTCATGTACTTCTCAACATACCGATATAAATATTTGTGAAAACTATAGTGAGCATACTTAAATTATGTTTACTATTATCTATCTATATATACAATTATATATACGATGAATAATAATTCCGCGATCTCTTTATATTTTTTAAATACGAATTTAAACATTCTTTCGTTGCATAGCGTTATGCATCATGTATTATGTAGCTGAGTGAATGTTGTATAGATATTACTTGATATCTGACACCAATATAAATATAGAATAATTAATTAAGTATATTTAGTGAAATGATAATAAGCAATATTAATATTTATAGCATGTAATTTCTTTACTATATCTAACGTATATTCGTTAACCCTTAATACACTTATAGCATGTTTCATGTAGTATTCTTTATATAAGCACCTCTTTTGCACTGTTTAATATCTTCTATATAGTTAATTCAATAAACAGTTCTATGCTACTACTACTATTTACTCTATTAAATTGGCAGCTATTTACTTTTGAAATAATAGCAAATTTGCATCTTCAATTCATATTCTTCTTACGTAGTATATTTTTTTTCTGTTATGATAGTGTTCTTTTCTGTTTTCTTAAATATTCTTTTCCGTTAATATGAATATTCATATTCTGATTATTAATATAATTGATGATTATCCAAAAATGTTTTACGCAACATGAAATATATTACTTATTTATATTGAGTTATATCAATTTGAATTATACATATATATAATATACATATGTATTATACTATAAAATATATATACTTACAAAAAGTTATTTATAACATCCATTTACACCAATTATAACACCTAATGTTTCTCTATATGTTAATAACAATTTTTTGATAACTTCAATCCCGCGCTAGTATTAGTATTTCATCGTTTCCACTTAAATGGAAATGTATGTTATACAGGGTGGTTGGTAACTGGTGGTACAAGCGGGAAGGGGGTGATTCTACGCGAAAACAGAAGTCGAAAATATAGAATAAAAATTAAAAAAAAAATTTTTTTTTAATTTTTCCATCGAGACAACGATCTACTGAGATCCGTTATAACGTATCGCACGCGTACCGAGCGAAAATTCAAAGTCGATTTTCTCGAAAACAAAGCCTCAAACGAAACATTTTTATTCTATATTTTCGACTTCTTTTTTCGCGTAGAATCACCCCCTTTCCGCTTGTACCACCAGTTACCAACCACCCTGTATATCCTATATATAAGGTGTTCCGTTTAAATAGAAACAGTGGAATATCTCACGAGGGATTTAGGTTATCAAAAAATTGTTTTTAATTCAAAAATGCTTAGTATATAAAGTCAAGTTAATTTTTTTAAATGGGGCCCCGTATCTTTTTAATTAGAATATCATAGCGTTTGTTGAGGCAAATACAACGACTTGCCACGTGATATTATACCATGTAGTAAATTGCCATAGACTAGTTCCGAAGATTAATGTAAATCGGTAACTGAATGTATTCTGAGTGTATTCTGTTACTCAGTTAAAAGAATGAAAGATTTCTCTAGATGTACATGTATATACATTATACATAAATATATGTGTATGCTTTATTTTTTTGTATAAAACTGTCTGTACTATATATAAATTATTATTAAAAAAACAATACAATCAATATACATAAATTGGTGTAGAAAAAAGTTCATAGCCTATTATATTTTTATTTGAGAAAATTAAGATGATTTAAAAATATTTACACTAAACAAAGTTTAATTTTGTCCGATGAAATCTTTTTCTATCTTTTACCGTTTTAGAGTTACAGCTTGTTTCAATTGTGTGAACTATCGTGTATAGGTACTGTTTATTTCGTTAAACGAATATTTTATATTTTTTCAAGGGGTGTTATTTTTGAATCAAAATTATACTTTATCTTGTACACTATGTTAATATAAGATGTAAAATAATGTATATACATATGTATACATATCGTATGGTTCATTTTGATGCTCTTTTAAAGATATTAATATTTGATAATGTCAAATTTTGGTCTTGATATACAAAATATTTCTAAGTGTACTATTTAGAATATAGAAGTATCCCTGGTAGAGTTTAGAATAAATATTTGTAGGCAACAGCCTAATTTAAGACTTAAAAATTAAGGGAAAAATATTTACCGACAGTTTGTATAGTTTAATTGGGAAAACATTTGTCCGGCTAGCGCGATCCGGAATCGAATCCGAGATCGAGTCCAGCAAATTGGATCGGTCGAATATTTTTTTCTCCCTACAAATTCATATAAAATATGTACTCGTTCTTTACTTCTTATTACATAAAGTAAAAACTGTGCAAGTTCTTATCCCTACGGTCTTATACATATTAGACTACAAAACTCTAGAATTTAAACTATGAAATTTACATAATTATTTATTTTGTTGAAAACATCCAGTTTATTTTTTTTTTGTTGAACTTATCGTTTCAGTAACATTTTTAGGTTTAATAAGGTTTTGTCACTCCTAAATTTTATTTAATCGTTATATGTATTTCTGGTGTGACTGTAAAACCTATTATTAATATTTGTTGTCTATGTAATTATCACGAATGAAATACTTTTAATATTTCCTTTGAATATCAGGAAGAAATATATTCGAAAGCTATGGTCGATAAAAACTAGACAATTATACGATCTATTCCACATATCATGAATAGTGGTAGATTGATGGTCAAGCTAATTTTGCATTGATATTTTGTAATAAATGAAATCCGCTTTGAAATGCAAAAGACGAAGAATACATAGTTTGACCATAACTCGGAGGTAAGACTAGGGCACACTCATTGTTTGTTTAATGTTTTTCGTGAAAAGTACTTTGAATACACAGGATGTCCCACTTAACTCTGCCACTCTCAATTATTTTCTTATTTGAAAATTGATAGAAAATAATCTTTCGAGAGAAAGTTACTTCGTCTCAGGAGGGAAATTAGACTACGAGAATGAAGGTCGTCTGAGAGTCACAGCTTCTGAAATTTTGCTAATAATAACATTTTCTTGAATGAAATGGCCTATTGTTTTTTTAATCATTAAATCACTTCTGAACTAACGATACCAATTGAGGGTTAAATTATCTAATGATATTCAATATATAATGGTTTAAAATTTAAAATACATTATTGTGCAAGTTTCAACACTCCTGTTTAATTAATAACATTTATTTGATGTTCAAAATTAGAGATATTTCGAGAACTCGATTGTGGCATGTTTCCAATGTACAAGTTAATATCTACATTGTACATGTATTATGTAAAGTCTGAATTCATGTTCTTACTAATCAGAATATGAGTATTGTCACAAAATTCACTCTATTTAATACTATAGTTTATACTAAATTAAAAAAAGATTATTAGACAGCAACAAGTTTTGTAAACAACGACTTATGTTATTATTTTTTTACCTATCATTCTTCTTACATCATCCTCTTTACATATTAAAAAAACAGCGATCGTGTATTCAAGTGGAATACATTTGTTGGAAATATCTTGAAGATAAAAAGATCCAATGTTTTAAGGGTTAATGCTAATTATGCGAACTAAAAATCTCTTTTTACTCGTGTATGGCTTAACGCTCACTTTTCTCCTGTCTCTGTAATCTCTAACAGTTTTCAGACTACAAAACATGGCATTGTAGACCCCATGTTGTCCATATGGGGTCATCAACTCTTTGTTAATGGCGATACCGATCAGTAAGTGATCTATAAAATACACTTTTCACAATATGTATTTTATACAACATACAATGCCTTGCGTGCTATACATATATATTTTATTTCTTTCCGATAAATCATCTCAATCCCTATACATCTTTACCTCATGGTACTTCTTTGAACGTCGTTCGGACGGCTGTTTCGATTTTTATTAGTATTTTCGTTATATGATAAAGCTTATTAAATATATACGTAAGCACACATTTTTTCAATTTCGATATTATCATCACAGTACATCTACATATTTCGTATAAACTTTATGAAACCAACAGATATCACACTAATTATTGTATATCTTTTTTACAGAATTGCAAAGACACTTTGCTTCAGCAATAGGGGTCATGGCTTATATCTCTCGTCGCCCACTGAGATCCAAAAGTTTTCTGTATCCAGTCAATTTTGGTATGATTCACTTTTATCGTAATATCTCAACGAATTTAATAGGGAAGTTAAAAAATCGAATTTTATTATTCCTGTTGAAAATTTATATTCCTCATTATTTCCTTCCTTCGTATTTAATTAATGTTATGGTATGAGGTTGTTAAATCTAGAATTGGTGTTTTCAAGTTCGTCTGTTAATTCGTATCTTGTCAAGAAATAATATTCTTCGCTTCTAAATATATTAATTTGATTTCAGTATTCCATCATTTTCCATGCAATCAATGTTGATGATACATACGCAGTAAAAACATTTTGATCGTGTATTTATTTTGATTTGTCATTTAATGGAATTTCTGTTTTTCCTTTGTGTATTAGAAAATTAATTTGTTAAAAGATTGTATAATTAGATTTAGAAAAGGACTTGCAGATATCCATTTCTAATTTTGTTTTCATTTCAGTTATTTATAGAAAAAACTTTCATGCTTTAGAACTACTGTACGTGCATATTTATTATATATTTATATCTGTCCCGTGAGACGTATTTTTAAACTGCTTTTCTAAATATTATAATAATAAAAATTATTCATTTCAGATTTTTTTAATCTTTAAATCTTTTTGTAAACGTTAAAACGATGATTTAGAAGGGCAAATAAGGATCGCTTTAATTCCACAATACATGTGTATTTTACAGTTATTTATAAACAATTTCATTTATCTAATCGTTTCTTTTATATGATACAATACAAATATAACGATATTTGATATAATCTTTAGTTACCTTTTTCACCTGTTTCACCTCAGTTTGGAACTCATAACTCAAAAATATTTGTAGTGAAAATTGTGTTAAAGAGAAAAGTTAAATATAAGAATAAAATTTTGTATGTAGGTATTTTTGCTATATGACATACGTGTAGGAATAATTTTAAAAACAGTTGAATTCTTGAATTGAATTTGAATCTTTTAACCATTTTAAATGTATTGTTTCCAGTGGTGAATTAACTGAAATGATGGGAGACTTGTTTACCGGCCACGATATGCCTGAACCACCTAAAGAAAGTTTCTTCAAAGGCCTCTTCGGCGGAGGATCACGAAGCCTTGATAGAGAAGAGCTATGTAAGTTTAACTTTGTTATTTGTTATTTATTTATTTATTTGTTAATAGAATGGGTATGAATCCAATATGTACAGGCAATTATGTATAAGATAAGAAATAAACAAAACTAGAAAATACAGAAAGAAGGGCAGAAGTAAAAGAACAGTAACATAATGAGCTACATAATAAGCGGTATAAAATTAAATACACGTACTGCAATTACAAAAATTCTACAACTAAAAACACAATCTAAACAGCGTGAAAACAGCGCTACGTATAAAGATTACTTGAAACAATGAACAGAGCTACAGGAACAATGCATCTTATCCGTAAATGTATTGGCTAATTTTAGTGTTCGATTAATTGAATCACTTGAACCATATTTAGATTTTACGATAGCGTAATTAAATGTGTGATTCTATTGTAGAAGTTTTTGAACAAGTGTACGAATAAATGAGTTGTAATAATTGAGAAGATGAGACTTGACTATTTACAATTTTAAATAAAAACGAAAGATCATTGACAATTCTACATTCAGCCAAAGAGGTCATATTAAGCGTATTTAGCTATGGTTCATAATTGCGATCGTTACACAACATAGCTTTGTTGAAATGAAAAGCTATATAGATAAGGAATGTATGTCCAACTGTCCCAATGGTCAGGTTTTATGTTAAGAATCGAGAAAAAGAAATAATTATACTTTAATTGAGGTCTAACTACTGGAAAATATAATACGTTAATAATGAAAATGTCTTTAAAATTGGTAGGAGAACGAGCAATAGAATTTAACGATTTAAGAGCAGTGCACACAATTTTATGGCAATGCTTTCAGCTTAATGTAAGTGCAATGCAGATACCAAGGCCGTTAATTGCACTAGTTGCTAATTCATGACCATTAAGCTCATATTCAAAGATTATAGAACGACTGTTACGGAATTACCTCATTACATAGCATTTAGCGAGATTGAGATTCATTTTGTTTATTCTACATCAATCACAAGATCTGATTAGATCAGATTGGGTATTACATTCTATCTATTATGATATTACTATCTTTCCAATCATTTAAGATATTACTGTATACAAGCGAACAAACGAATACTAGCGAACGAACAAATTGCTTTGGAATGAAAAACTATAAAAGCATGGTTTAGGCGAAGAATTTTGACTTTTGTTACTGGTGATTTTTATAAATCAGAAATAACGAAAATAATTACTTCTTAGGGAAGTGTATGTAATAGCATGAACCATATTTCGATTAAATATAATTTTAATAAGATTTAAAAAGATCTTTAAGAAGATAAGATAAGATTAAATGTAGTATATGATAGAAATATTGTTTGAAAAAGGAATATTTCATATTTATGCATTATATTAAGACGATAACGTACCAGAGAATCTAAATGTACAAAAGTATATTGTATTTTACTCCGGTATTCAATAAATTAAATAGCAGAATTAATGTTATTTTCAGTTGGTGAATCAAGCGGTCGAGCTTCCCGTACGGTTGCAAAACATATACCAGGACCGAACGCAGCAACGGAAAATATGCGAGAACGTGTGACAACAGCGACGGGAGAAGTAAACGTGGCTCATCAAATGGTTCTCGAGCGAGGTGAGAAGTTGTCACAATTGGAGGAGCGAACAGGACGCATGATGTCCGAAGCTGAGGGTTTCTCGCAATCTGCTCACGGATTGATGCTCAAGTACAAAGACAAGAAATGGTATCAGCTATGAGAACGTCGTCCGAGTTCTATCCAAATATGGAATAGCGTACAATTATACTGTAATTTAGCGTTCACATTTCACCTATAAGTTCTGTCGTACCAAATAGGAGAACGTAACTAAAACTCGACAATTAAGTAATTGCGAACTTTACACGCACACACAGGAAACATGTTACATGATAAAGAGTGAGAGCTGTATTCGAATATGTATGTATGTGTAGTTGACTCAAGCGTGTCGACGAGTCTTGAATGCGTGAGTGTGCGCGTGTCTGTTTCAAAGACGAGGCGAGAAAGAAAGCGAGAGAGGATGAGAGAAAGAGAGCGGGATAAGAGTAAAGGAAACATATATGAGATACTTTTACAAGCAGGTAATACACACGCACATCTTTCAGCAAAGAATATAAAAAAACGTCGTATATACACGTATAAACACAAGTAAGATTAAATATATATATATATACATATATATATATATATATATATATATATATATATGTATGCGCGATTTCGAACATGTGTAATAACCTCTATATACATACACATACACATAACGTATAACGCGACAAATGAATGATATGCACGAAACATGTGAACCAAATAGTAAAACCCAGGAAAAGTGAGGTGGCCACTATTAAAATTAAACAAATTGTTAGTTCATATAGGTTATATAAGATATAAAAAAATAAGTATTTAGACAAATATAGGAAACTGATTCAACTACGTGCGAGTCAATACATATAATTATGTAATAATTCGCTTTTTAACCGATCGGTCCCGTTAATCCATTCGGACGTCCTGTAACATTAAATCGTTCCCGTGAACCGGTACCTTGTCTTTGTTTGTTCCTCCTTCGCAAACAAAACAAAACTCCTTTGCAAAAAATATATATGTATGTCACAAAAATATCTGCCCACCGGAGTACATATCTGATATTTAATTTTTTAAATATAATTGTTTAGTATATATATATATATTTTTATTTTATTTTCAAACAATTAGTCCATTACTATGAAATAAACTAATAAATATTTGCTGAAAGTAGACCCCGAATTATTTTCTTTTCTTTACTAATATGTAATTGTATTCAAAGTATGTCAAATACGTAACATGGTCGGATGCTTTTGTGACTAACTATACCTACATATGTACTTATATACATATGCATATTTAAAAGAAAACAACCAAAGCAGATGCACGAACAACTCATCAACGCTAAAAATCCAAATCAGAAAGTTTGAACAAGACCCTGTTGTTGAAGGTGCAGCGACGTTGTTCCGAATGTATTGACAATAAAGATAATTAATTAATTGAGATAATAGCGTACTGAATAAACGTTGAATGCAGTGTAATATATAATTTATCCACGATGTCAGATATTCGGGCTCGTACTATTCTCGTCTATAATAGACCTGTTGTGTCGTCACATCGTTGATAAGTTGTATATTAGTTGTTATTATAATTGTAGTTATCGCTAGATATGCTATGTACATAAAGGAACAAATGCAGTAGGAAAAGTATTATACGTTAAAACAAAGAGCTGTTTGTATAATAACGTGTTGTAAGTTACGCTATTTCAGCGTGAATGATGAATTCAATTGAATTTATGGTATATAACGACGAGAACGAAAGAGAGCTACTGTAATTTTAAAAATTATACGTAGATTAGATTACTTAAAGACAATATATAATATACATATACGTACGTACGAGCTGTATGTATGTATGTATGTATGTATGTATGTATAAGTTCATTTGAATTTATCGAGGCTCTGAATCGTCGTACTGCTTCCATAGCAATAATTGTATAGTTGATGTTAATGGTACTAATCACCTGCATAAAACTATATTATAATGTGTCTTGCAGAGAATTAATTAGATTGCAATTTCTTCGAGTTAAGTCAACATTTTCTTGATATAATTTTCCTCGGACAATATACGCAAGCAGAGGTTTACTGGCAAACTTTTAACCGCCATAATACCTTTTGTCACGAGATGTATCTGTTATCGAGTGATTACTACTGTTGTGGTCCACGACAAAACAGGGTGGACTTGTTCGAAAATATCGTTGTAACACCCATACAAAAAGTTTCTCGAATTTTGGGATTGTGATATACATATATACAAGTATAACGTACACAAGAGAACCGAGAATTAATCTACTTTAATTTATTTAACTTATTAACTGATATCTTTTTTCGCGGCAGCTCTTATTGTCTTAGTATATCGGTAGTATTCGAAGTCAAACAACTCGATACACCACAGATCTTCTAAAAATATAAAAAGAAAAAAGTAATCGCTATCGTATGGTGATATATTAACATAAACAAAGTTAACAAGTGTGTTGATATCCTATAAGAGAGAAAGAAGAGAAACCAATAGTGTATTATGCGGATAAAAAAAATATCCTTCTCGGATCTTTTGTGAAAGTGACGAAAAGTTGTTTACTGCTCTAACAATAGAATAGTAGTTAAATGTATAATAGTTGCAAACAAGAAACAGAAGATACATTATTACTTAAGTGTTTGATAATATAACATATTCTAACACTTGTTGTATAAAGACTATTGTTTAGGTGATTCTGAATTATTTATCATATCAAACAGGTTGAGATGTGTTTGAAAATAATTTATTGTAATAAGGGGAGTATTTAAAATTAGAACAAAGAAAAATATAACAAACGAGTAAAGATAATTATTAATTGGAAGTTCTATTTAACCTTTATCTATAATATTTCGTTCCGCTTCTCAAACAATAGATTAACCAGAAAATACAATTTACTATACATATACTTCATCGGTCAAATTATTTTCATACACAAACACAATTACAAGGCTAGTTAACTTTTTTTATTGCTCGATTAAGTTTAAGATCCAACTCGCGATACAAAATGATTGTTCCCCTTTTCGATGAAAGGAACATTGTTTCGTAGATATCTGTACTTAATTTTAGAAATTGATCCAATGTTTCAGCTATTTGAGGAACTTGATTTTCACAAGAAAGTAAGCCCGATCATCTTGTAACGTACATTACATATACATACATAGATATTTATTCGTTCTGTTTGGATATGTTCGATCGACCGGTAGCTACCTCTCCTACTCGCTACACTCTTTGTATCGAATGTTCATCGGCTATTCTGTCTAACCTATTTCAACGCTGTGGCCTGAATCTGTAAATCTAATATTGTACATGAAATTTTGTCCTTAGATGCAGCGAAATATCTAATACTCTCGATTTATACTATTACTAATCTAGTACAATTCTTATTTTTCAAGAAATATAATACCATGTTATTGTAAAAGTACTGCCTCAAGGACAGACTGTATCTTGGCTCCGATTAATAAATGAGTTTGAACCAAATTAAGGATTCGTGTCTTTTAATAAATACAATAATTCTTTATAAAAACCTTATCGTTTATTAGCTTCATGCACACACACATGCCTTTACTTTTATTCGTTTGATAAGAAATTGTATTTTTATCTTTTACCATGGTTGATAGCTAAATTTTATAGATTACAAGTAAAATTGTACCCTACCTACCCTAAATATAAAATCCCTAAAATCTACCCTAAATCATACGAAGATACTCGAGTTTTAAATCAAAATGTTCAATACGCTACCGGACTAGTTACATGTTTAGACACATAACGCGAAAAAATAACAAGCTAGATATATGTATATACAAATAGATCATACTTCTTCATAACAGTTCTTGCATTTATTTTGCTTTGGTTTTATTTGCTTGGAAAATATATTTTATCTGAAAGTAACAGAGAAAACCCGGAAACATTAATCTCGTAAGTTACAATTAAACCTCTCAGAAGTTAAAGTAAGCATTCTTGTAAAGTTTTCTGCGAGATATCAAACACATTGTGCTTCTACAGTGTGGTCAAATTTTGCTGCTTTTCTTCTAACTATTGATTATCCGTAATGTTAATCAAAATTGACGATGATCGAAAGCGACTAAAAGAAATTCCTTCATCGGTTATTGGTATTCAAAAAAGATTCTGATCATTTGTAGTGGTTATCAGAACGCTAAAATATTAAGATTCTTTAATTATTTTATTTTGTTTTTCTTTCTTCATCTTTGTCTCAATGACTTCCTCGAGAAAAATTTTAGAAATAACTGCTATTTTTGACCCTTACCGAATGCAGTGAGTTTTAAACTTTACGAGATCGAATTGTTTTAGAAATTGACAGGAATTTTCGACCGAGATTTGCAATTTTGTGTTAGGAAAAGATAAGCAAAGATCATAAACAAATTTAAAGTTGCAGTATAACGAATTGGTTGCTTGGTTTAAACGATGATTTCGAATAACTTTTTTGACTATTGATAAACAATATCAACGCTTCTATATTCCTAACCACTATGGGATAATCGTTACCGACAATAACAAAAATTTATTTTTGCGGATAAACAATCAACCACTAAAAGTTGAATCTGTCTTTTTTCGATACGGTCCGAAAAATATTAATCACATAATTTCTCTTTCACAAAGCCCTTCAAGTCGTTTTGGTTTGTTAAAATTCCCATGCTCGAAAAAGTTAATAGACAAAACCTCCATAACTCGTAGATTAGCTTTCCTCTTTTAATTCGAGTTCCCAAAGTTCGATCAACGTATCGAAAATATTTATCTGACTCGCATATACGATGTGCAGGTATACGAAATCGTAAGATAACTTACATTGAAAGGTATGGTTATTAAAAATGCAGATTATGGAAAATTAGGCGGACAATATTTAATCAGATCCTTGGAAATTGAGGTTCGAACAGAGAACGATTACTGTTATTGACACCAGCCAGGTAATTAAATTAGTTTCTGCGACTCTTCCGCTGTTAGGATAGGCATCGGCCTGGAATAATACACTGCCGAGTTCCTGTCTTTTTTACTCTGCAGCGGCAAAGGTGCTCTCAACCACACCCGCCGCGTACACTTCTCATTTCCAATTTAAAAATAATGAGAATTTACTGCGAATAGGTGCCGCTGTCGCGTACAGATACTCATCGAGTTTGAGCTCGCTTGTGGGAAGTGGAATGAATTGAAAAAAATTCAATTTAGCGTCAGTATACCGCATTCTTTTCCCTTCTCTTCCCTTCCCTCTTTCTCCCGACCCTTCTCTTCCCTTTTCTCTTTCTCGCCTTTTTCTATCTGTGCCTCCTTCTCTTAAGGTAGTGCGGGATATCGAATGTATCAAAATCGTGTATACGCCGTGCCAATATCACTTTAAAATAAATCTGTAAGAAAGTAAAAGACAAAGAAAGGAAAAGGAAGAAAGAAAGAAAGAAAGGAACTAAAGTACTGCTACGAAATAAGAGAGTGATCGTTTACTTGCTTATTCGTTAACTTGTGTTGGTAATTGATCGGTGTCGTTTTACGGTAACCTTTAAACAGCAATATCCGAGAGTTGAGGTATTTGTGCGATGTCTCGTGGAACAAGAAGAATCTTTGCAATCGCGATCGCAATGACAATCGAAAGGTAGTGGATGGTGGTGAAAGGATGCTAGCGAACGATCGAAGGGAAGAAACGAATAAAGAGCCCGAGAGAAACGGCAGTCTGTCTTGAGTACGCGTAATAAAATGTAAATGCGTGCCAATTCGCGGCCAATATCGAGAGTTAGCTTGCCAAGGTAGTTTTCCGTTTACTCGTCGGATCGGCATAACACTGAGTAAGTGGTGAGTATTGGAACGAACGCGAACGTGTGCACCAAACGGGCCCGCGGGCTTCGCCGTCATTTGCATGAGTAACGGTGGAACCAAGAGGTTAGGGTAGCGAGACGAGTAATTTATAGTCAATAATTCTTGGCGAAGCAATTTTCGCATCGAGCGCGAACGTTTCCTCCGGAACGAAGAAGGAGAAATAGGAGAAGGACGGGATCTGGAGAGGGAAGAGGAGAAGGAGGAGGCGGTGCCGTAGAGGCGGCAGGAAATGAGGCGGAATGTTAAATAGCTGCTGTAGCTTCTCCCTAGCCTGTCATCTCAGGTAGCCCTTAAACTGCACGTGGGAATTATTCGCCATGCGACTACCTATCTTTTCAACATCCAGATACATCTCGTTCGCGCGACAACTAGTCTGAATTATACCTTCAACTTCTTACCTCTTTTATCTTCGTTACTTTTACCTTACAATTTTCTTCTATTTTCTTCACATTCCTTTCAGCTAATAATTTGAATTTCTTCCACGAAGAAATCTCATGAACATGAAATAAATTTTTACTAATATTTATACCACAATAATATACATGTATAGTACGAATGTATTATAGTATGACTTTCTAACCGATATTAATATTGATATCATTATCGTTTCTTTTCGATGCTTGAAAAAATGCTAATTAAGAATAGATTAATGTAGTAAAATATAGTAAATATAAAAATGTAGTAATAAACATATAGTAAAAATAGATCAAGAAGTGAAATATAGAATAATATACTGCATAAGATCCACAAAGATTGGAAATTAGTAAAATATACTAATAGTTAATTAACTAAGGGGGAGAATATATGAGACATGAAATTGTATGAAAATATTTAATGGTATTGATTGTTGTCCTCGCGTCATGGAACACATCCATAAAATAATATACAGTGAGAAAAAGAATACAAACGCAACAAACTATGTACTCCCAAGAGTTCATGGCGTTTTCTCGATGGCAACTTTTCACACTTTTATTTACCAGTCAGCGCTGCACTTACGTGAAAAGTTTAAGTCTGGTGTGGAAAGGTGAAGATTACCCGGGGCAACATAAACCGATACCGACGACATAAAGGTGCACAGCCGATATTAGATATCAAGGCATCCGCCTTAGCTTTCATCCGCCATCGAGTGTCCCACCGAGAGCTATCAAACTGATAGAATATGTTCCATGCCAGCACAACCCCAACCCTACCCCACCACTATATCGATATACCCATCTGCACGATTATCATATGTAGAACGCCTTATTTAAAGTAGCTTTTATCGCGAGCTTAACTTAAGTCCTGAATTTGGTTCAAAATATCACACCTACTACACCTTTCGTATCTCTTTAAACGAATCTCTTTGGTTCTTTTTAATTTCTATTTCACCGCATGCCGAGAAGACACTTACTCGCAATAAGCTCAGGGCGGAAGATTGAAAAATCCAGCTTTCATTTATCGTTTTTTTTTTTTTTATACTGAAATAATGAAATCGACATGCACTACGATTCAAAAGTATCATGATATCCGTTGGTTCCACACGAAACGTGATAATTATTCTAGATAGTCGAGAAAACGATTAATCGTTGAGATTTTTATATTCGTGTAAAATTGCGTTCTAAAACTCATGATAAAAATTTGTTGAAATTATTTGCAAATATTACAGATATATAATAAATTAATAATGATATCTTGGTCTTCTAGTAATTTCTTGACTTAAAGTCTGTCGAAAAATTTGCGATGAAATGAGAAATTTTCAGGATGCGAATCATAATATTATTCGCAGCATATACAACCGGTGAACGAAAAACGTAACGAATATGGGATACGAAAGAACGTTAATTTTATGATATCGAATACAAGGGTTTATAGCCTAAAATTTCACATGACTGATAAGTTCTACAAATTTTAATAATTTCTCAACTTTCCAGGTTTGTGTAATTTTTCATTAACGTCCTAATACTTATGTCTGTCAGAATAAACCAAATTCTTCTAAGTTACCGCCTAATCTTTTGAGATACGTTTATAACATATTGGTGACACGAATATCGTGATGATTCAGCATTAGAAATTACGTCGAGTTTTTAATAATTATATGTTATATTCTTTATACGACCATAGGAATGATTGCACCTTAGGAATGAATCTCTATAAAAATAACTGTATGTATTTTTTTGTTAAATATGCATAGTTGCATTTGTGACATTTGTTTGACAAGATAATGAAGGTTGCTAAGCTATGCACAATATTTTTATGAACTTTCTACTCTTATTTGAAATAGAGTTACAACAAATTAGGTTGCTAGAATTATCCGATATATCGGTGTACTGTCTAGATTTCATTAGAAAATTATGGTTTTTAATAAATATCTAAATTCAATATTTAGTATTGTATTTTTCGTTTTCATCATATGAGTGCTGTTAATGTAATTCTGTTATTAGATAGGTAGGTATAATGTACCTATACGCCTCACCGTTATCGAATTTTCCTTATGGGACTACGCGTCAGCAATAATCGATACATGCAATACTATCATAAAAATATTAAACGCTTTGAAGAAAACTACTAACTTTTTAAAGTAAGTTATACAGGATATATATATATATTTAATAATCGTTCATAGGAAATGCATAAAGTAAGAAATTTTCATTTATAAATTTATTTTACGTTACATTTAGCATTTATTAGAAACAATTATTATTACTGGTTTTATATTGTATATATTATATATTAGTATTATAATGATATACATAAGTAATTGATTATTCTTGACGATTTCTAAGGTCTTCAATCCCTAGGAACATGTATTTTACGCTGTTGCTACAGCAAAAATTAATGCATTAGCATAACCACAATTATTAGCCATCGAAAAATCACTTTGAATAATTTTATGCTACGCTTTCTTGTTTTTAACCTGTTCCAATATAATTACCACGTTAGAGTTTGTAGACCCTTAATTATACTTCTCCCCTGACTCGTTACGTACATACTATACTCTTAAACTTTTTCTCCTATGTTGGACATATTGAGAATCATAATAATTAATACACGGGAATTACTATAATAAAAAAATACTTCACTCCAACTGACAAAACTTGCCATTGAATTACAGATTAAACAATTATGGACATTTATCGTTAAACATTCTAATTTGCCGAGTTTAGAGACTTTTTCTAATAAAATGTTATTCGCCATAAAGAACGTTATGAATTTATAAAATAAATGAAAAGAGGGAAAGTAGTAGTGCTCTGGCGATTAAGCAGCCATTTACGACAAAAATGAAAGAAAATATTTGCAAGACTAAAGTAAATTCAGTAAATCACTCTGCTGTAAAGATGTATTGCATTGTCCGGAGGTTTCTCAAACAAAACACGAAGCAAGGCAGGCTAAACCTATCATTTTCCTGTTCATTATAACAATTACCTGCTGATGGAGGGATGGCGAGGGTGAACGGGGACCCGGTGAAAATAATGATTGAAAATAACAGGAATCACATAAACGTGCAATCATGCAGCGTCGAAGCATACCGAGGGTTGTCGGAAATGATCACAGATTTCAGGGCAGTGTGATCATCCGACTCGAAGACAAGCATTACGCTAATGACCTCCATTATCCTCAGATTATAGAATTATAACGCTGTTGCAATAAATTATTCGTCCTGCCGTGATCATTTCTCAGTCCGCAATCTACTTTACATCGACGCGACGCGACGCAAAGAAAAAAAAAATAATGCATAAACAGTAAAATTCCTCTCTTTTAGCAGTTCTTGTCGAACAGGTTAAAATGTACGTGAATAATAAAAATATGTAATCATAAACTATAAATAATTTTAAACATTTCGATCTTACGGATAGATCTATTTTAAAAAGTATCTGTTTTAAAAATAGGAAATTTCGTCGATTAAAAGAGCGTAAGTTAACCAATCTCTTAGTCTCTGTCTCTTCTTACTGCTAGCTTTTTCGTGGTTTAAAGAGTAAAGCAAAAATGTCGTACAAGTACCGAGATATTTCGTTAAAAGATTATCTATAACAAAAATATGAAATTTTACTGCAAACAATTATTGTCAATATAACAATGAACGAAATAAATGTACTTAGATAATTGACGTTTATATTTTAAATTAATACAAGCTAAGAGTTAATTAAATTAATATTTTATTTATTAATGTTGAGACTATCAAACACTTCCATATACACACTATCTATCAAATTTATACTGCACACGGAATATTAATTCAGTAACTTTAGCTTGTATTAGTATAAAATATAAATATTAAATATAATAATCAAAATGAAATATAAAATATAAATGTAAATATATAATACTTTTGTCTTGTATTGTAATACATTGAGAATAATGACTAAAAGTCAAACATTATTTATTTAGTTATAGTTATGGTTGTAATGCAATAGCCGTGTCGCAACCGGAGGGAGGCAAATTCTGCTTTTCAGAGAGAAAGTTGAGAAGAGATTTTTAATGGATAGGCCGTTCAACACCTTTGGCGAATCCCACATATCCCACCTATCAGCATTGGTGGCGATGCGTAATGCATTTTCTCCTCCTTACACGGAAAGAAGTTGTAGTCAAAGTTCGTCTATACGGAACTTATAATTTTTATTTTATTTATATAACATATTTAACATATAAAACATTTTTTATCTTTTTAATAATATAGATTTTTAATAATATAGATTTTTTAATCTTTTTAATAATAAAGTATTTACCTATAAAAGACAATTTTTGTAAAAAAGTTTTGTAAACAAGTTAAAAAAGTAAGGGTATTACCAACTGATTGTTCCGACAAACGTATTTTACAATAATCCTTCATTTTGAAAGTATGTACATGTAAATAATTTAGTCGAAATATTATTACTGTCTTTTACAATCGTTAGTTGAAATAAAAACTAGTCACCAGTTCCATATCTAAATTGATTTGAAAAAGCATTCTTATATACGTTTAAGGTAAGCGTAATATTGAATAAACATAAAAACACACTACTTTGGAAACGTTTTGCAAACGTTGTTGACTTACAGTACGACAAAATTTAGAACGAACATACCAAAAAATTTGTATTAAGAAATATTACTCAAGTATCGAGTTATAGATGTAACAAATTTCCAGTTCAAAATTGTTTCAACAATCAAATAATACCTGCGAGCTTGAACTTTCAAAGTTCAAAAATAATAGTAATTTGTAAAATTAAATAATGATGTTTGTCATATATTTAGTTTCTTCTTTTTCTTCTTTCAGAGACAAAGGCTCACGGACTAGTAAACTGTGATATAAATACGAAGATCATTCTATAACTGATCTGTGATGACAACTAACCAACTAATTGATTCCATAGAATTAAGCACGTCGTTTCCACTACTCGCGCCTTATTTTGAGAAGGAAAAAGTCGAAAAGAGCTGAGAACAGCCACTTCCCAGAACACTCATGTTTGTACTTATCTCTCTCTCTCCATCGATGTTCGTTGATTTGAAGCCTGCGGTAATTTCTGAAGAAAAATACTCAAAACGATTTGAATATTCATTTGAAAACGAATAAAATATAAAGCTCTAATTGAAAATCCAACGTCTAACATATCTACGGAGCAAATCGGTCGATCCTTGGTAACAATGATCTTCTCCATACAGAGTACGCACGTGTAATTAAGATAACACTAGTTCTTCTCGAAAGCATAGCGCGTCATCGCATATACGTGGCAAACTATATTTAACTGCAGCATTGTTCGCAACAGATCAGTTTATGAAGCCTTATTTAAGCTTTGGTATTTATTCATCCGCAATTCCTATGACTGACGTTGGATATTTGTCGGTACAAACGTTAAGGAAGCTGAAACGTATCGAGGTGTACACAGAGAACAAAGAAATTAAAAACTAGTTAGCTACCCGGGGCGAACGTTTTCAAGTGATCACGCAATATCGCTGCGTGCTATAGGCTTCTCCCTGTATCGCAACTGGGACCAATTCCTCGCTCAAACTAGTTCATATATACTGCATATATATTTGTGTTGTGTATACAACAGAATTTATTTCACGCTCTGAACGCGTCTCACAATACTACACGATGCCACGTGGTCATTCGACTCGATAGGAAATATTCTCCGTGATAATCGATTACCACAATTGAAAGAAGTGAAATCATCGACAGCCAGTAGGGTGCATTTGGCCCTTTGAAAACGAACAGTGGTAACACGATCGAGCTCAACGGGTAAATAATATTGTTGTTTTATTGCTTACTCGTTGTTTGATTTCTATTGACCATAAAATAAGATAAATTCTACTACTTTGAACAATAAAACTACAAATATATTCGATGACAATATTATGTGACAAGATTATTTTTGAACGTAGTATCTTCATAAGATATGTTAACACGTGCAAAGTTTGCTCTTGAATTTTACAAACTTTTGTATAAACATATTTACGTGCACTTTTGCACGAAGCTCAAAAGTTAATACACGTATTATTTATGCAGAAACAGTTGATACGTAATTACCACAATGGTCGTTATTTACGTATCATATGTGTTCCGAGTGAAATATGACAAGTAAAAATTGATGAGTTTGTATCGAACTAACGTAGGAAGGATAATATAAATTTCAGTAGTAAATACGAAAAATGATAACAAATCCATAACGTCAAGTATTTTTATTCGTGATACGTTAAAACAAACTCTTCTTAAAATAAATTTATTTGGTACAACCTAAAGAAACTAAATTTCAATATAAACGTTTGTTGAAATATATTACGATATATGTACATGTACGATCATTACAAGAAGATAGTATTAAAAGTTACCTTGGTTAAAATGTTTTCAGTCCATTTGACGTATTATTTCTTGTCAAATTCTATTTTGTTAGTCTCTCGTTCGTTTTATATCCTAGAAAATTGATTTCATGAAGAATCATTCGAGGGTCTAAAAAGAAAAAAAAAATGAAGAAGATATCAACTATAAATTAACGTGAAACAAATAACGTATATTATGATTATATAGAATCGTGTATATGAGATAAATTAGAAAATAAGTTTCCATACTATTCTAAAATTCTTGCACGATTATCGCTGAAACGATCCATTTCCCAAACATAATAAAAGAATTAACATTTAAGAGAAAAGCAAATCCTAATAGTGAAAATTAATGAAATGGCGCGAACGAAGAGGAAAAGGGGAGGAAAATATAAACGATTAAACGAATGTAGAGAAAGAGTAGAGGCGAGTCGGCTTAAGCTGAGTCAAGTGAAGTGAAGTGAAGTGAAGTGAAGTCGGGAGAGCAGAATGAAGTGGGGTGGAATGAAGGCAAGCACATCAGGACGTTAAGAAACGAGCGGGCCTCCCCTTCTGCATCTACTTTCGTGTTTACACGTATCCTGCAGGCCATAAATAAGCTGGTACGGTGTCGGACAC
This sequence comes from Bombus vancouverensis nearcticus, assembly GCF_051014615.1. Classification (NCBI taxonomy): domain Eukaryota; kingdom Metazoa; phylum Arthropoda; class Insecta; order Hymenoptera; family Apidae; genus Bombus; species Bombus vancouverensis. The sequence continues at coordinate 6,620,704 of NC_134913.1, read as the reverse complement.
GGTCGCTCGCGCACGGGAAAACTTGACTAATTGCGAGAAACCTCTCTGACATCTCTGCCTGTTCCTTTCCGTCTAGATATCCTTCGTTGGCCTGTCCCTCCCATTACCAGACCTGCCTGTTTTCCTCTTGCATGCCGATCTTCCTTCTGTCCTCCTGTAATGTACAGTATGACACATCCCGCGGTTTTTCGTTGGCCGTTCATCATCCCGAGACTAATCTCTTCTACTTGAGCTCCGCTGACGCGTCGTTTGTCTTCCTTTTGCTGTACCTGTACGTGCGCGTTCCACGTTCCACGGACGAGCCACTAGGTTCCGTGCAAGTATCCGCGATGCAATCTTTCCGAAAGATTTGTTTCGTCCTTTGGCTGTTGCTCCTTTAAAAATTCTTGCAAACTCTTTTCGATTCAGCTTCAATAACATATGTATTATACATACATGTATTATATAATATATTATATATATATGCATTATACATGTGTTATAGAAGCTGAATCGAAAAGAGTTTGAGATATTCGCTGCAACTGTATGAATTTATTGAATTTTGATGGATTATTATGAACCGTAGAATGTATTGTTCGTATGATGCGCATAAACTGTGACCACTTCATGGTTAATAAACTCGTTTGTTCGACCAGACGATACAACAACTTACATTCTGACAAGATATCTCGCTCCTATCTTAGTTTTACGATTTATTTCAATGTTCACGATTTCCTTGATTATCTTTTTCCTTCTTCCCCTTTTCCTTGCTTCGTGACAGTAATTACCTAATGGTATAACCGGGCACGAATCAGGAACGGAGTTGTCATTGAAGGCGTTGAGAGAAACACAAACGCTTCTATTACGAATAGAAATAGCGAGTTATATCTTGTCATTAAAGTAACTAAATTATCGTTTATAGGTTTGCTTTCTGTAAGACAGCGCACGTTGCGTCAACGCTTAACATTCTACGGATGATTGTTGTAATATCTGCGGCACAAACAGGCTATTGTGCTGACCGCGACGGCAGCCCTTTGCGAGATACCGATTAATCTTCTTTTTCAACAACCAGCTTTCTTGTCACCGAGTTAACCAACGAGTTGCTTGGTAGTCGACAGGTAAGACTTTCGAAGCAGCTGCACTACGTTGTTAAAATTGCTCGTTGCAGCCACAGAATACGCAGGTAATATATTACTTTCACGATTAGCGATAAAAAAATTGAGCTCAGGACTATCGCGAAGCGTGATCGACGAGTACGTATCGTTGGTAATCCAAGCAGCACAGCATAAAATCTCTAAGCTGATTGCAAATAAAGGTATTGTTGATAAAAATAATCAAATTGATTCAACTATGTTATCGTTTGAACGCTTTGTCCGTGTTTGAGAAAAATCATATTATCCAAATGTCACATCGTCGTGCGATAATCAATAAACAATGAACATCGTTGTGTTCTATGAACAACGAAACTTCATCTTTCTCTTTTCACTTTTATCTTGTTTACTTGAATTTAGTTCAGGATATGATGCGGATGCATTTTATCGTATTAGAAACTTATATTTCCGATAGGAATAGACAAATTTGGAAAATATACAAGTAATTTAAAGATACAAAAAACCAGTACGATACACTGTACAATGAAGATTGTCTTTCACATACCTGTTAGAAGTACAAGAAATATGCAATGTAAATAGAATTCTCTAACAATTTGGTTTCATTCCAATGCGAAAGGTTAATATTCTAAAATGTTAGGAAAATTCGCTATACAAATATGTAACATTTAAAATCCTTTGACTCAATAATTTGAAGACTCGTCGCGTTCGCTTTCACGATATTATTAATAAATGACGGAAAGTGATCAAAGTGTTAGAAACTATCAGTGTCGTGTAATGATCACGAATAAACTACGGATATTTACGTAGTGAAAAAGCAAAGATGTAAGAACAATATGCTAAATTATGCAAAATATGTGCACACATAAATACATATGTATGTTTGCGAAACACGTATAAATAATGTTATGATATGCTTTTACGTATAATCATTTTCGTTATAACACAGGTATATAGAATAATGGTCTCTTTACGAGTTTCGATAGTAATCTGATATCACTGGTTTAAAAAATGAAATTATTGGCGTAGAAAGACCATCCCCCATATCGCAAGTCAGGATGGAAACGTATTTAATTGTTCCAATATCGAGTTGAAATTTTCTTTTAGTGTTTGTGTGTGTAGGGTACGTAGCACTTAAAATTGTTGCAATTTTCAAAATTATATGGCAATAGGCAATTTTCTTTAAAATATAACTTTTCTCTGTAATTTCTCACTAAAAGGCCAGTTTCTCGGTAATTTCAGTAATTATTTCTATCGACGCACGGTTTTTAAGACATTTATCCATCTTATTATGTTGTCATGTTAACTAAAAAGGTTTTTAAATGGACTTCAATGTACGCTAGAACGGACAATTTCTTTTTCAACAATGGTCGATACCGCGTTCTTCGTCGTCAAACGATTCTATTATTTTGGAAACGATATCGTATCCGGAAGTAACAATTTAGCTCACCAAGTTAGAGAAATAATCACAAATACACAAATACTTTTCTTATAAGCTGTAAAGCTGAGTAGATAGAAAATAGCGTCTTTGTACAGGATAATGCCATTTCTAATCAAGTTTTTTATCTTGTTGTAATCAGCTGCGACAAAAGGAAAATATTTGCGAGTTTTCTCACTGTAAAAATTCATGAAAATTCATGACAAGGAAATACATAGGAAGCTTTTAGGAACGTTACGCTGAATATATTTTTGATATTTACTAATCAAACCAAGGTTTTAAGATACTATCAAATTCAGATTATACCGAGCACGCTTCTTGTAAATTGACTATAGCCTGCAGGCTATAGTCACGATTCATATATTATTGCAAAAATAAAAATATGCAAAAATGTGCAACATATTCGTATTTATCTGTTATTTCTGTCAAATATGAAAAACATGTGCAATACAAAGAAAGTACACGTATCTTTATATTTGTATAGATATCCGCTCTCTAGTAGTGACAATAAGCAACAGAGTAAGTGGCTTACGGTCTACAGAATAAAAGTCTGTGAATTTTCTGGCGCCAAGTAATTCGTTTGAAGCACTCTTCGGCAAGCATTGGTCTCCTTCGTCGACGTTCATGCCTTTCTAACATACTGCAGCGCCGGAAGGAAGCTCTTGACAAGCCACTCGCCTTACGTTACGTCCCAAGCCTCTTTCTTGTTGCGTTCAGAATGGGACGTTACGCGCTGCTATTAGACGCGACTAATCGACAGACACTGACAAACAGGAAACAACGCTCGCTCGTTCGGCGATAAAAAGAAAACACCGCCCGTCTGATCTACGATAACTAATATCGAACGCGTAACAAATTTTGCTTTTCAAACGAATATTATTTTGTTTCCTTTCGATTCTAGCCCTAGTTTATATCTCTGTTGAAATACTTATTCGATTGATCAAACATAGTGGTTAAATACGATGTTCGTCAGATGGTTAAGCGTTACCGAAATACAAAACTTTTCAATGATAAAATAGTAGATAAAATAACAATGTTGAAACGGATATAAAATTCCACAACAAGACAGAAGTGGATGAAAATGGAAAATCTTAAGTAATATTCTCTTGATTAATTATTTCCACTTATTTACGTACTTCGTCGTAATCGTGCATAGTTGAGGATTATTGTTAAAAATGCCTGACCAATTAAAAGAAAAATACATAACAATCTGTAAAAGAATTAATATTTATTTATCAAACTACCCTATACAGGAGAGTAATTAACTACATATTTCATATTAAAGCATATCGTGTCTCTTATGTTCGTCGGAGGTAAAAAAGAAACGGATGTACTGTTTTTAAATAATTATTGAAAAATAACTTTATACCGTTTTTTTTCTCACCTATTTGAAACATGTACAACGCTTTATAACAGTTTCTTTGTTACGCGTAATTCCAAACAAAAATTCTCACCCTTTGTTTCATAGAAAACGTAACTGCCACGATTTTTAATCGAAATCTGAATTTGGTGAAAAGAAGAAAAATTACAATTTCGCTTAGGTTAATAGCAGGCACGGAAGATGTAGGCCGATTCGATTTAAAGGTTGTTCCAGTCGGTTATAAGTATACCTTCGCAGTCGAGTTTAGAAGCTCACGATATTACGCCGGAACGAGTCTGATCGTTCATGAATACATTATCCTTTCTAACGAGGTGAATAGGTGAAGTAGACGGAGTCACAGTAGTCTGTCCATAAATCACTCAAAGGACAAGCCCGAGCCGACAGGACGCAACGTATACGATGCCGCTTGAACACTCCCGCATCAGTTTCCATTTTTTTCCCCAGTACCCCAGCCGTAAGGAAATGCTCCTTCATTCGACTGTAAAATTACCAGCCGTCACACACACTACCGTCTTACGACTTATCGCGATAGTGTTCTCTTCAACTTTGAAAATCCTACTAAATTCGTACGTAATAGCGACCATGACTATTACGCCTATTTTAGATTGCAGATAGAGGTACGTACTTATATCACTCGCTGCTGTATCTCACAAACATTTATTTTATTTAAAGTTGACGATGTCTTTCTACAATACGTCATAAAATTCATAAATATTCAATGAGGAAAATTATTTTTCTTTGGGTGTCTGTGGTGGCAAATTTACGTATAATATATATTTCCTATATCTATATTAAATGTTATAATCAGCAAAAGTTTAGGTCAAAGTTTTATTTAGAAGTTTGTTAATTTGCTAATAATCTATTTGACTTCTGTGCACGTGTATTTCGTAAGTATCAAGTATTCAAATATGATCAAATAATATTATCTATTTGTACAGTTTGAAATTATACTGTAAAATGATTATGATGAAAAAATTGATAAATGTGCAATCCCTGAGATTGATAACTCGAATTTCCTATAAAATTACACAGTAATTTTAAGTTTGGCGACGGTGGACAGTACGTATTCTATTTTCTACGATTCTTCTCATTGCTATTTTTCGACAATATCTATAGTGCTTGAAACGAAACAACTTCTGATCATAAATATGCAGAAGCAAGTTTTAAACACATTGTTGTTCGCAAATACTATTCAAGATACACGTAGCCTATTATGAACGTACAATGCAAAAAACACTAAAAAGACATATAATATCTAGAAAATTTATTTTGAATTAGAAAAGAACGCGAAATTTTGGAAAACTATCTTCATATATAATACGTTTAAAACTTTTGTAATCAAAAATCATTATCTCTTTATACTAGTAAAAATGTAAGAAATAAAAACAGGAGCCTATAACTACAGGTACATATAGTGGCTTAAATGAATATTCGAACGCCCTTTAAAACTGAATTTTTTTTTTTGATTAAATAAATCTTCAACATGCGTTGTTTAAATTTTCATTACAAAACTAAATAAACAGCTAGTAAAAAGCGACTTTTACTTTTTTCTTCGCGAATCTGATCAATTGCTATATTTCAACATTTTTCTGCACGACATGTAGTAAATTAATGCTTCTAACTTTTAAGAAAAAGATCGAGTCGTTTTGTCTAATTTTAAGAAAGTTACTCCGTTTTAAAGGATGTACGAATAATCATGACAGCCATTCTATATCACTATCATTTTTGATACTACCATTTTTGTTCCTCGATTTTACTACACATGACACACAATTGTTAATTAACGAACATGTTTTATACAGTTAAATTAATTATATAGCTTTTTTCTTAAATACATGATCATCGTATCAAAACGAATTATATTAAACGGTCGTAACGTAAAATTCTAATTGGAAGATGTTCTGTCGTGGCATTAAAGTTCCAAACAAATAAATTTTTATGTTTTTCGATTAATAACATTTTTAAAAAGAACTATATTAGACAAGTGAAAAGTTATTATGCGTACATAAAATTTGTTTATGTATAGAATATAATTATCCCCAGATAATTTATGTACGCGTACAAAATTAATTTTAAAAAGTATCGCATTGATTCGTACTATCTGTCTGAAACTGTAAACCGTATTTCGATTTTACAAATTTCGTTATTATCAGGTAATTCAATTAAAGACAAAAGCATTTTTCCGTTAAGAAATAAGTTCTGATATATTTCACTTCAATAGGGTATCAAACAGCGCTACGCAATGCGGAATAACAATAATAATAGAATCAACAAGTCAACGTGGGGTTCGCTCAAAAAATGAGGGAAGTAAAACGTATAAAATTTCGATTCAAATACAAATTAATTAGTACATATTCACCGACTACATACTCTTAGTCAAATTTTCTCCGCACATTCAAATTGTTATTGATCGTAATGATAAGAATTATGTAATAATAATATTTATAATAGTAATAATTGCTACATGTGTACATATTTATACTTACGTATATATGTATATATTTGTACATTCATACATTTACACGTATGCATAAATACGTATATACACATGTATATGTATGTACATATCTGATATAGGAGAAAATAGATCTATTCGTAACTTAAATTGTATATCTTGTAATACATTCGTTTTTCTTCGGTACATAAAGTCGTTATACAAGAATTCGTAACAGTACTAAATTATCGATCAATCACTAAAACTTTGGTTACGCAAAAATATAGACGCAATATTCGTCAGCTAGTCAAGGATTTGTCGAATTTACGTTCACGCGTTTACTATCACTAAGCTCCACCGGTCCGACGAAAAGTGCTTTTCCTTTTCCTTTTTTAGATTCGCCGCGCCGTCTACGTACCTATGAACAAATGTACAATAGTTACAATAAAGATTAGTGATGAATATTAATCCATAAATACTACACATAGACTCGTTACGTTATATTCATTCGAATGTTCGCAATAATGGAGGACATGGTACAATTGGAACATCGCGATCGACGAGAATTTACTGCGTCGTTTCAAGCTATGTATTTTCATAGGCTTGGAACTTAAAGCATGAAAAACGTGGTTTGCAAATTTACATTGGAATTCTGCGCCGATAAACGATCAACTTACTCGTTAACGTTATAAACGTTTATCCTTTATCATCATATTTTGTACTATTTTCAAAGTTACGCAACATTTCCAATCTATTCGATTTTAACATTCCAGGCTATTTGTGAGTAATTATATTAGGTGGGTAAGTGTAGCGCGAAAAAAATACTGTCTCGTCGACGATAAGATTCACGAGGAAATATTCGATATTAAAAATAATCGCCTGTTGATAGTTGGAGTTAAAGATCCGTGATCGCGTATGTATCGATAAATTCTAGAACCACGCATACACATATCTGTAGCGGAAGCGCAGCATATCTCACTCATGCACATGGTAGCTTTCTCACTCGGAAATCACAGTTGAACATTGGTTTTTCGACGTTACCCGTGGCACTCGTTTGTTTTATTTTTCGAAATTAAGTGGTTCACGTCAGGTGCAGCGAACGGGCCACCGTGCAGCCAAATATTTCAGTTCAGTATGTGACAGGAAATGATTTTCAATCGGAAATTACCATCGTACCGGAGAACAAAAATTCATCGACAGCGTAACATAGAAAAGGAAATCGTACAATAATAAAAAGCGTATGGTCGTATACACTGGTGCGCGCGCATAAGTGTTCAAACGTCGTGTCGAAGATGTATTGTCGACAATACGAAATACAAAACGAATGAACGTTGGAATATCTGAACAGCGATGTAAACAAAATAGTAGTGTACGCGAACGTGATATTAAGATCAAGCACCGGGGTACATCGTAACACATCGTAATACATAACAGCCGGTTAAACGCGCGTCGACAGTTAATAATTATGCAGTAGCCTTAAGTGGTTCTTTCAGGCACACGTTATTTTCAGATTTGCTCCCCTTCACTACACGCTTCGTTATTCTTGCACAAGAATCACAGTTAAATGATTGGTACACTATAATACTTGCAATCTTTTTAGCACTTCCTACCGAAGACTCAACACGTGTGAAGGTACGGCTCTTTATCTCGATGATGACACCAACCTTTCAGCAAGCACGTTAAATAATCATTCGCAGCGTCTCTTATTTTTCGGTCTGACTAATAAATTAAAATAACAAATTTAAGAATGAAGATAAGATAAGGAGGTAAGGGAACGAAAGAATAAGAAAAATGTATAAAAAGAAAGGAAATTCTACGATACTAAAATGTTGACAAGAGTAAGCAACTAATTTGTTTGTTTAACGTAATTGCGAGGTTACTTTAACGAGGTCAGCTCGCTTGGTCTGTTTTTGTATTCCGTATCTTCGGTTTATTCGGTACTTTTTGCATATTTACGTATCAAACACTTCCCTATACTCGCACGAGGATCACAGTTGAACGGTTGATATTCTTCGACGTCGTTGCTCGGCAAGATCCGTGGTCAAGGACTCATTGAGGCAAGCCGGATGCAGCACCAAGGCGAGGAGCTCCGTACAGCGAGTATGGGGAGAAATACGGTGGTAATCCTGCAGGTGTGTGCGGATGTGGCGGTGGAAGCGGTAAACCCAACGACGATAGAGACGGCGGCAACAACGGTGAAGGTTTCCCGTAAGGGTGATAGCGCGCGGTTGCGAGTGGACTCAAAGGTGGCGTGGGATAAGTCCTGGAGAACAAAGGATGTGTCGGTGGTAATCCAACGGAGGGCGACAGCAGAGACAACGCGGCTGACGGATCCGTAACTCCGCTGCTATTCGACACGCTCGTGTGACTCCTCAGATGTTGCAACAATTCGTCCGACGTGGAAAATCTTTTGCCACAGTAAGCAGTATCGCCTGCTATCCAGTTGCACACGTACGGGAGTTGCGAGGCCGCTGCCAAAGCTGCCAGTTGTGCGTGTGCGTATGCGGCTACACCCAGCGCTCCGTAAGCCGTTGTACCGGGTTTGTGATCGCACTGAGCACATCCAGCAGGACAGGAACCTGCCGCGCCACTCGTACTGCTCGCTAACTTTCCATTCGCCACCACTGCACTCGCGGAACTGGCAAGCAGATGAGAGTTCAACTGACAACCAGTGCAATACGGATCCCTGCAAACGGGCATCAGGGCATCGGGACCGGAAGAACTCTTCAACCTTGCGTAACTCAGATAGGGATTACCGGCCACTAAGCTATTCTTTAGCGCCGCCTGTTGCTGAGACATCAAAGAACTGGCTGTCACATCGATGGGTAATTGTGGACTGTAACCTAAATAGCCAGAGCTCGACGAGGCTAAACTGACACCAGGTTTGAAAGTTCCCAATGGAAGATCCTTGATGGACGGATCCGTTATCGCTAGAACACCGGCTGGGCTATAAGAAGGTTTTGCTTGTAACGACGGACTGCTGACGACGGCCGGCTGAGAAGAACTCGATGAGTCGAGTTGAGTCGATGAAAGATTCGTCATTGATGTTCTCGAAGCGGGTGACTCCCGAGCTGTATCCCCATTCGGCGTCGATGTTTTACGACCTTGCGGTGTCACCGCTCGGACTGACGAGGCGCTCTGATTGCTCGGACATCGTTTGTTATTGCTACCAGGTGTCCTCGATCGACCGGAAGTCGAATGACTAGAGGCTGACCGTTGTTCGTCCGGGCTTGACGCTTTCTCACGACCTAAACACGACTCGTAAGGCTTAAAGTTTGCCTTGGTTGATTCTGTGGATGTCGCCGCGATCGTCGGTGACGATTTTTCACGCAACTGATCCGCCGACTTGGACGATTTGTTGTTCGACCCTTTGTCCAACGAGCCCAGCAGAGATTTATTGGACGGCGTGTCAGCTCCTATTTGACTGCAAGTCTGTGCGAGGAGCGCGAGCGGACTCTTCTTCGCATCCAGCTGGAAATACAGAAAGTTTATTAGTATAATTATTAAATATGTAAAAAATTACTGAATATATAATATAAACATATAGAATATAATTAATATAATTATTATATTTAATATAAAATTTAATTAATTAAATTAAATTAATAATTAATATAATTATTATATTTTATATGTTTATATTATAATAATCAGATAATTTTTATGTATCTTTTAAAAGCTACGATACATCGCTTTTCTAATTTTATTGATATTTTGTAAATATGTATGTGCACGAACACATAGAATTTACACGTAACTGTGCCATAATGTACTTTTAGCGTCGTTTGCAACAAATATTTATTAAAACCATATATATTTTGAGTTTCATAAATATTGAATACGTTTAATACATTTGCACCGTTACTAAATTAAATGTTACGTCCGTAATTTAATTGTTCAGAGATAATTTAATATCACCGATATTTCGATCATTTTCCATTTATGTTATAACGTGTTCGCGTGAGGCTTTAGATTGAAAGGTGACCACGGACAATATGTTACGTTCATACGTGTAATCTTACGACTGATAAAAAGTAATGGCTGATGAGTACAATATCAAAAGTCAAGTAATCAAACTAACACATATCATTTTATACTTTAACGTAAGTCTTATAAAATTACATATATCTGCAAGACAGACATATTGCATTGTATATCGCTGTTATTTCATTGAGAATCTTCTTTATCGCTCTGAAACAACGTTATTTTTAACTTGAATTACAATCAGATATATACGAACATTTGTACTGTAAATACAGAAATATGTAGTTGTCACGATGTAATGATTCATCAAACGATCAAGCCAATCCAACATCAACCATCAAATTATTTATTGCTTTGTTTCTTACTGTGGTTTCCGTCACGCGGTATCGATAAATGAATAACACTGAGATAAAAACGATCAATTTCTGAATCACGTTTGGTAAATGCCAGCGACAATTAGGCGGTCATTACTTATTTCTCTACAATTCTCACGTATTTCGTGCTAAATAATATACATGCAACGAAATGAACAATATATGCAAATAATACATACATATATATGCAGGGTGGTTGGTAACTGGTGGTACGAGCGGAAAGGGGGTGATTCTACGCGAAAAAAGAAGTCGAAAATATAGAATAAAAATTGTTTTTAATTTTTTTAAATTTTTCCATCGAGACAACGATCTACCGTGAGATCCGTTATAACGAGACGCGATAAAGTGCACGCGTACCGAGCGAAAATTCAAAGTCGATTTTCTCGAAAACAAAGCCTCAAACGAAAAATTTTTATTCTATATTTTCGACTTCTTTTTTCGCGTAGAATCACCCCCTTTCCGCTTGTATCACCAGTTACCAACCACCCTGCATATATACATAACGAATTTGTAATGTTAAGACATAACTCATATTACTTTCAAATACTACTCAGCTACAAGATAAATTTGTCGTCAAATATAAAATATCATGCTTTAATCTTCTTATATCTCTTTTGCAAGTATTGTAGAATAATCGTTTTTAAGAAATTGTTATCCCTTATGAGATATTAAACTGCGGATTTTCATGCATTTAGGCAGGTAGAAAATTTGAAAGCGCAAAATTGTATAGAATGCACATAGTACGAAAAAAAAGAAAGAAAAAAAAATACAATACTTTGAGTACAAGTAGTGCTCTCGACAAAGCTTGATAAGTAAGACAACCTTTTACCGTAGTTCTACGTTTTTAATTATACCCTTAAAATGAAATCTTGAATTTGCACGAAAATCTACAATCTAATCATTACTAACGCTGATTGTGCATTTAGATACTTATATATTTATAAATATGTGTGCAGCATTCAATGCAATACGAAGATCACTACAAAAAATTATTTATATGTTATATAATTTTATTTAAAGATGTTTATTAAACCCAAGATACAATTTTAAATACATTTTGGTATTCACAATAAACGGTGAATTTTTGTAGTGATGTTTTAGGCAAAAGTACCGATACGCAACGGTACGACGTAGCCATGCTATAATATGTGTCGGCGCTTTACATTTTTCGTGTTTAATATAATTTTTGGGTTTAAGCCGCTGGGGGCTTCTATGTGATTTTGTTTTTATTTGTTTTTCTGTCCTGAAAACTTGGTCGCAAAACAGGACGCTTCGGTAGCTTGCTTTTTGGATGCTGTATATGTTATATAAGTAAAAGCTGCAGTGAAAGTATTTTTAAATACATTATTTTATGTATACTGTGCATCAATCTTTATCAGCAATTCAATTTATCCTTCTATTAACATATATGTTACATCATTATTCTATATCATTAACGTTTATTATCTAAAACAAAATTCTTTTCTGTGTACGCAACTTGAATTTTGCAATTGTCATATTAATGATTGAGTAAAGGCCTGGAGATATTTTCGTAAAGGATTTAATTATCCTTATTTAAATCGTTCAGTGTCAGCAAAAATGCCAAGCATCAATTATATATTATTATCGCATCGCTGAGAATTACGCCTGTTTCATCTACAGTGATCAAGTCGTTAAAACAGCAGAGAATTAAAATGGCTGTTTACTGTAGGACCGTAGCCAATTAATAAGTAGTTCTCGACGTAGCGTAGACGCGATTAGTGGGAGAACGAGTGCGAGAATTTAATATTGGCGCCGGGTGAGTGTTCGCTTGGAAGTAGCCTAGGATGATGCAGTTGGTATAATTAGCGTATAGAGGAACAATATTTCTCGCGGTTGATACGTCCATCGAACAGATGTTCACCGTAATTAAAATGCAACGTTCATGCAACTAACCCATCGTTTGCGGTTGCTCCTGCTAATGGTGCGATGCCGACAGATATTAATGTCATGAATTGCAACAGACTATTACAGCATTACGGTTAAAGCTATATGTTAATTGCTCTGGTACAAGTTAACGGAACATCCGATAGTAATATTTTTATCGTCAACGTCAACTCATTAATCATGTACAACCAAGCTATTTAAAAATTTCCCTTTTATGCGGTTTTTCATGGTTGTAAAAAAAAGTATACCTGATGTGTATTATTAAACAAAACACATTCATCGTTGTTCGATGTTTCTGACACAAAAAGCTGTAAACATAATCTTTTGCAACTGCCCAGACTTGTACCCATTTCGTTTCCTATACAAGTAAAACTTTGAAATTATTTGTAAATTTATCTGTGATACCGTTTTTATTAATTTTGTCTCGGCCGTCTCTGTTACATGTTTCACATGTTTGTGACGTGTTATCTCACGTGTTCCAGATTTAGTAGCATATTTTTCAATAATTCTAGCTATATTTTTAACAATTCTTCGGAGCATGTAAGACGTAATACTGAAATGATCTTAGCTATTTAGTAAGAAATATAAACATTTTGAGCGTTATAGTCCACAAATTCTGGATCTTCCATAATCTATCCATTAGTATGCGAAGGTTAAATTATCTTTTTAAATATTTGTACACCTAAATTTTGTTCGTTTAGGTATATCGTAGTGTTTGTACGAAGCCGACAGGATACCTCTTAAATCAATCTATACGAGAAATTTTGGAAGATTCTTCGCTGTAAATTGCATCTTTGCGTTATACTTGCTCTCCATATTGTAGCGTAATATATAATAATGTAATAAAATAACAATTAAAGATCAAACAATAATCGCCAAATTGTAAATCTATCTATCGAGAACTTTTTACTTAAATCTCAACAAAATTCTACGTTATTCAAATCAAATTTAATAATCCAGTATGTATATATTATCCAAGTAAATAGTTTTATATTTCTTCTGAATGTTTATGAAGTCAGCCAATAACTTTTAATGTTGCATTAACGCCAACTGTAAGCAGCTTGCGTTGTAGCTCGGTGACAACTGCAAGTAATGATGTATCTCATATAACCGGTAAGTCACTCAATAATGCAAAGTTCATTTAATAAAGAAAATTTCAATTTTAAATATTACACTGGACTTTATTCCACGTACTCTACCAGCGAAGGATTGCTAACAAAATTTTTCCAACGAAAATAAATCTCCTATATCATACACTTCTGTTTCGTTTCTTGTTTATAACACCGATAATTATTATACGTTTGTACATCCTCTAATTCTTTAAAATTATCATCTAGTTAGATTACTTTTTCTTTGATATAATTCAAAATACATAATTCATATAAAGACTTATTTATTTTTATATTTTTATTCGAAGAACACGAACAATCGATCGGTAGGTAATAGTTTCATGACGATAGAACGAAAAATACAGAAATTTAAGTTCCTCTTAACCTAGTTGCATTCGACGTTTCATTTCGTTTGATTCATTTCAACTTTGACATATAAAACATAAAACACATCTTTCATGTTCAAAAACATGTTACCGTATATACAGTGCGTTAGTGGTTACGAAAGTATGAAAATACAGAAAAATTATCTAGTTTGTGAAATTACTATGTTGAATATCAATTTATTGGAACATAATTCCGATTGGAAAAAACGTTCATAGAACATTCATCGGGTTCGTTTGTTACACTCACATTCTGTACCACCGATAATTCGCAGCATTGCAGAAAATTTCATAAAAACGCGAGACTTATTCAGGTAACAACATAGAGCCAATTAGGTAAGTACTTGTTGCTTTTTACCCGTGATACCAATTGAAACATAATACGCATGCTCTTTATCATGCACTCGAGAGAATGCACGATGATGTCTATAACGAATCGTTTGTTTGAAAACTCATTGAAATATTATTGCATGTTACCTGTCTGATGATTATAATACAATATAAAGTACAAAGGCAGAAAAAAGACGAAGGAAATTTAATAAATAATGGATTTGTGGAAACGATTTTAAACCGTCAGGGTTATGTTTAAAGGAACAAGAAGTAAAAAAATAAATAAAAAAAAAAAAATAAAGGTTTATCACCATTAAGTGCGTACTTACGGACCACGTAAGTAGTCAGGTTTATAAGGTGCATAAAAAATAGAAAGAGAAAATGTAGATGAAGGAAAAGGAACTGAGCTCCCGACCATATTTAGCACTTATATACACACATGTAACTACTACACGCTCTTCATGTCTATCCTCATAGCATTGTACATATTGCCGAATCGTGTTTTGATTTACGATTGCTCGTAAATCAGAGAACGTTCAAGCAGAAACTTTGCCAGCACTCGGTGTCCTCAAAATAGTTTACAGGAGTTAAAGCGTAAGACGTGAAATACATTCCCGTCGCGATTAACGAGAAGCCGACAACTAGAATTAATGAACTGTCGAAACTATTGTTGTTGAAACTATGTGTTCATTTTATATCAACTTAATCACAATAAGTTGATGGCTATTGTAACATTGTCACTGATTCGCTAAATCGTTCAACACAATCAGTTTTAGCGTATTTTATAACCGTTTAATTTGTGGGCAAAAAATTTTAACGATTTAATCATATGCAATTTTCTTTTCAAGTATCTACATTTTGATCGCATACAACTTTCATAAAATCTCACATGGATTAAATAACTTTGGCATTCGTATATTATCTACATATCTTTTGCACATATGTTGATATGTTTAGACCGAAGTATGTCTAAAACAATGTAAAACTTTGGAGTAATTTCAAAACGGTTTAAAAAAAGCAAAAACAAATTCAGGAGACAAATCGGTAATTTGTTTCGTGTGAAAAATTACGTTGAAGTCTGATAAGGTATTTTCAACACGTTTATTTATGTCGCGGACACACTAAATCATCACTATATATAGTCGGAGCAAAGGAAAAATGGAGGAAAGAAATAAGAAACACGACACAAACCGTAGTAGGTAGAGGCGTAAGATATTCCGGACGGAGATACTGATTTGCGCTGGAAGTCAGCATCTTAAACGATATTCGCCCTCTTTCTGTCCACAACTATTCTCCTTGTAACAGATACCACTGTGATCACTCGCGACAGTCCGCGGAGGACTGACGAACGAAAGTTCGACCACACCGTGGAAACTGGTAACACTACTGTACGTCGTTCTCTTCCTTACATCTGTCGAGGCAAAAAAATGAAAGTGTACGTAGATGAAGCCATTTGGCTTCTAAAACGCTTCATTCCAACGTAAACACAACTCTCTTTCGACGTATGAGAAACACAACACACAGTGATATGACGAGAAACGAAATAAAAAAAGACACACGTTACACTGTACGGCACACAATATATAGCATTAAGTTACCACGGCCGGCTTCGAATCGCGACTGAGTCGCATCGCTTACTGTTCCCTCGACCGAGCCTCCCCGTCCCCCCACCAGCGCTCTCTATCGATGACCGTTCAGCTGACTTACCCCGCCACACTATGCTCCCCCGGGAAAGCTTACCCCTTCGCCGCTCTGTCGGTACATCCTAGTTTCCCCCACCATATATCTTGCCAGATTTTCTAGCGATGAAAGTAACACTCTCTCATGAAAAAAACCTCATTCCGATCAATTTTTCGATATTCATATCGATATCTATCCCATTTAATGCCATCTACGACACGTTTCAATTTGTGCTGTTTTATCGATCAATTAGGAAATGAAAATCTCAGGTTATTTCTATCTTTATTTTATATTACATAACATGAACATTTCAATCTCAATTGTAACCATTTGGAAAGTAGCGTTTTAATATCATTGCATGGTATCTAAAATAGATCTGACCTTATTTAAAGCAGAGTATTATCAGTAATACCATACTTAATGAATCGTGTATATGTAATTATGATTATGTAATACAAACATTTAACAAATGAGATAATAGTAATACTCATTAGGCGTTTAATAAACTAAAGTGTTAGAGTATTCAAAAGTAACACCAAAATTGTACAGAATAATTTTGCTTTCTTAATTGAAATATTTTTTATGTTTATTTCTTTTCGATAGAAGTATTTTTTTAGCAATAATTATTTGTTTTCTTTGTATATAATTTTCTCAAATTGTGAGGTAGCTTATAAATTTAGTTATAAATATGTTTATATGTAATTGTTGTATTTGCAAAATTTGTTATAGCGTGAGCATTGATAATTTATGTTATTTTTAAAATTGGATAACGTGTTTAAGGAAATATTTTAAATTATTTTTTGTTTTAGTTTATTATCTGTTAAATTAATATATTTCTAGCAGGGCTACATATTGCCTATTACATTTTTTACATATTACATTTGCTATATCGACTGTGTTATAGATATTTATTATACGTAGTAAGTATTTCATTAATAACTTAGAACTTTATTGCAATTTCTAGATATGTATTGTGTATGAATAGGTATGAAATATAAAACACATTCGTGTTTGCAACTTTTTAAAAGATTCCTTTTCTTGAATCCAAAATAAAATATTATTAAATGTAACTATGATTAACTAGCTGTATATATTTACAAGTTTCACAATGATTGGCGTATTATCAACTATTTTATTAATAATATGAGAGAAAATAGCACTTTGTTATCGTTTAAGAATTTTGTGTAAAGCTTACAATGGCTCTTACTTAAAACGGTATTAAATTATTCCTTAAATTTACAATTACCTTTTCCTCTTTTAGTACACTGTTTGTATAGATAACAAATATGCTTATTATACCTAATTACCTGTATATTTATTAAAAAGTGTACTTATTGTAAAGCTGTACACGATGAAATTAAAAAGTTATCTTATTTATCTTTCTATTACTACATTAATTGTTGTATAGGTAGTAACTATTAGGTTGTCCGAAAAGCTTCTTTCGTTTTATGAGGAAATAATAGACGGACAACGTTTTTTGTTTTATCGAATTACGTTTATTATTTTGTCGAATTACGTACGATACGTTTCACAAACTTGGTTTTACATTTGTATGAAAGTGCACTGTTGCAAAAAACACGTTTGGGAAAGAAAGATACTCTTCGGACAACTTAATACTATTATGCTACAAGGATGCAATCACGCTACAACAATAATCATCATTTCCATTTTGATAATTATATTCCTAATATGCATAACCTTAAAATTGTTCAGTTGAAACACGAAATTCGTCAATTGAAACGCAGATGAAATATGGAACTGCTATAAAATTCATTATTAGATTGAACTCGCAGCCATCGCTAGTCAAAGGATCGTAGGTTTCCCCACCCTAGTGAGAGGTATCGGTACGACAGCGACAAAGACAGAGCGAATAGGAAGAACGGCGCGACCAACCAATACGAACGAAAGAGACGAAGGTGACGTGGAGTTGGCGGTAGCGGCGGTGGTGGCGATGGTGGTGATGGTGGCGGCGGCAGCGGTGGCGTTCGCGACACGGTGGTCGTTGTCGGTTCGCGCTGTGCCGACACTTTTGCTGGGTGCAAGCGACCCGACCAACGACGTGTCAACTTGCGCAGGTGCCCCCACGACTTCGACGTCGACCTACCCCGCCGCCACCACCATTCGCCTCTACTCTCATCCTACCTCTTTTTACTAGTACCTTTCTCCCGCAAACGTTTTAACACTAACGAAATCCATATTTTCGTCTGTTATCACCTCGCTTACGAACGTCTGTATACGTATATACCTTAAAATCACTGTAAGCTTATACCGACGTCGAGAATTTTCAATTCATTAAGTATTAAATAGTTTACAAAGCACGCCATCATACGAATCAAATATTTTTAGGTTTTTACGAGCAGCTCTTACTCGCTTAACGGATTTTTTGTTAGGAATAATGCAATTTATGCGCAAATTGAAAATATTCCCACGTTCCACATTGGGCGATAATGAATAGGTTTATAACCTTTCATAAGAGTTTATAAGAGTTCCTTTTTAAATTCCGATTGTTCTTATTGAAATTTCTTCTTTTTTTCTTAATTAATATTTTAAAAAATCTCAGAATGCATACATACTAGAATTGATATACAAATTAGTGCAGTATTTATAATTTTTACGATTTCATGAATTTATTAAATTTTAATATTAACCTTTTTTAATATTTCGATTTCGATCCAAGACATATATGAAAATATTATACATTATTTTCATTGAAATTTCTTTTTTACAGTCTAATGCGAATATATATAATTGTATATTAAATATTTTTCCGTACAATTTTTGCAACATAAAAGTATTGTCAAGAAAACTTAACTGAAGATATCATGAAATACGCCATATAGTAACTGAACGAATTCCTTGTTTGATAAACGCGATTATTTTCCCGATTCCTTTCACACAAGTGAATAATAGATGCTATTAATACATACAAAGTATCACGATATACTGTATCATATCATGTAGTTGGGAAATTAACAGTACTAATCCGATTGTTCTGTTACGATTGTTCTCTTACTTCAAGTTTAAATAGGTCCTAAAACTTCCAGAATAGTATATATGGGAATAATAATTAGTTGAGGGTTTAATTACTTTAAGGTTTTACTAAAGTTACATGTAAAAAGCACGAGAACTAACAGGTTATTAAAATTTCTGTTCTTCATATATTATCTTTCTGTGATAAATCATAAAATATACAATTAAGGTGCAACGCACGCGTGCGAGCTCTCCATAAATATTTGTTGCCTCGCCTTATCTTGGGTTTTATTTTTGACGTATTTACGTATTATAAAACACTCATATACGTATATAAATGCAGTGATATAAAAGAGATTTTGTTACGTTCTGAACCGATCTTTTAAAAATTGTAATAAACATACAAGAAGTTAATAATTATTATCTCGTAACAAAATATTAAATGTAATCTATGTAACTTGAAACATTTTAGAAACAACAAAATTACCATTTTACATACACCAAAATTGTACATAAAACAGTACGTAGTTAAAATTTTTGTTAATACCTATACATTTTTGTAATGGAGTGCGATTGATCATTAATATAGAGTAATCTAATATTAATTTATTTTATTTTAGTTACTCATAATGAAAGTTACTACGACACATGATAATTTTACTTCTTCTGTTTACATAAGGATGGGTATTATACCATGCGTTAGCCGTGATTTATTGCCATGGTTTTACAGGATTCAGTTAATTTGAACAAAACACCGAGCAAATAGTTTGTCAGATTTATGATTATTTTAAAGTATTCTAAAAGTTTATATTAAGAAGCACTTTGTAAATTCCAGCGGTTTACAATTTTTGGTTTCGAATCTAATAAATAAAATCTATAATGTTTTCGAACATTATAGAAAGTAAAAATAGATATAACTGGAAATACAGTCACAGGTCTAGGTAGGTTTCGTTCCTTACGTTTAGGAGAATGCACATTTTCTTTGGAAAAATACGGAATATCTAGAAAGACAGCTCTAAAATTTAATTTTTGGTACAAAGAATATACTACAGGTATAAATTATGAAAAATTTCTCACTTGCTAGTCACGGTAATAAATAGCAGCAATTAATAGTTTGATAGCTAAGTGATTTTGATTGTCCATCAAAGAAGAGTAGGGACAGCTGGTCAAACAATATATTTTACAAGTTCGGCGTAGTCCTAATCATCCACATGCCGATTTTATGGCTTTATGACCATTGTAAAAACAATTTCCTTTTACAATTTCTTTCAACACGAAGGTTTTGGATGATTGCCGCTATTTGTAGTGAAAGTAGGTAATAAAATCCAAAATCTTGAATGTTACATTACCTGCGGAAAGCAGGTATGTTTCAAAATATTCGAACATGTTCGTTGCGTATATATATTTCTTTCTGCACATTATTTAGCAGTTTATGCCTGCTCATAATTCTTTCATTTTTGACGACAGTGATATAGTTTATTTCCCGCATAAATTACAGAATTTTCTTATGTTACATCAAAACATTTTCTGTATTGTATGCGTTGTGAAAACGGGAAAGGCATAAACTTCCTAATTTTTCTTTTATCTTATTAGCAGTAAAGGCAATGACATGTAAATTAGTTATATTAAAGTATATTTTTAAACATTTGATTCAGGTGTTTTTTAATAGTAATATTCAAATCAAAATTTATTCAATTGTTTATAAGCAACAATAACTTCTTTTTATCATATATATGTTTATTCGAATATCAGTATGTAAAAAACAAAAATAATACTGTTTGAATGTTATTAACATACGTATCTCATATACGTGGAAGACCGATTCTGGAATAAATTTATGGCAAATATGTTTTAAATGCATACGTAACACCAGGTCGAATGCATATTGTAGCGATTAATGAATTTGGCTGAAATAGATTGAGGTGGTAATGGCACTGGTATATATGTTCACGGACGTGGATGGGTTCGTGCTGCATCGAAAT
Organism: Bombus vancouverensis nearcticus; assembly: GCF_051014615.1. Lineage (NCBI taxonomy): Eukaryota > Metazoa > Arthropoda > Insecta > Hymenoptera > Apidae > Bombus > Bombus vancouverensis. The sequence goes on along the minus strand of NC_134913.1, from coordinate 6,599,646 downwards.
GCATATCAATTGTTTCATGGAAATTCGAGTGTTACTTCCCTTCATTACTATTCACAGAATTATATGATTGTACCGCACGTACATGTGCAATGCAGACAAGTTGATTTACATAATTCGTATCGATCACGAAATTGTGCGTTATTAGGTGAGTTAATTTGATCTGTCTTTCAAATGTGATTTTCGTACAAATTTTTATAGATACTAACATTCGTAATAAAGCCGTAAAGTAGAAAAATAGATAAAAGAGAAGTATATAATTGTACATTATACAAATACATATACCACACGAGTATCTTTTAAAAATATGTACATTCATATATATATTTTAAAGTATCTACGATTGTCTATACTACAATTTAAGTACTTTTGACTTTTTGTATAATTCGTTTCCTTTTTTTATTTAATGTGTATGAAAAAATGAAAGTAAACAGATATAGTAGATATAGACGAATAAACAAACGAGTTATCTAATTGACAAATGGTTTTGCTATATTATTATCTGTATTTGATCAAAAATTCCTTATGAAAAAATGTTAATCATGAAGAAGGAATAGGAATGGAGAACAAGACGGCTATTTGAGAATTATAAATTATCAATTGCACGTTTAAATTTAAAAGCGTGCGCTAAATATGTACATAGTTGGAACGCGTCATCGTTGTCTTGTCTGGTGTCACGAATGGTAAAAGAGAGCCATGAGTTTCTTCAGTCGGCAGTCGGCGCCACATAAACATGTCCTCTTCCGCATAGACAGAAGGGGAAGGCTCGGATAATTATACAGCGCTCTCATCTCTCACCAAAGCGTATCCTCTAACTAGCGCTAATAACGCCGCTAATGCTCTTCCATGGAAACTGCTCGTACCTAACAACCACTCCGTTACCTTCTCCACCACAAAGATAAAATGGAAATAACGACAGTAGTTTATAACTTGATACTTCTTTTTAGATAAAAATGCGATTTAAAACCAACAGATCCATTAAATTAATTCTTCTTCCTTGAGAGTTTTTAGTCTTTTACTAGCAAATAGCCTTTTTCTTCTTTTATCAAATTTCTGACACTAAAATTGTATAAAATGTAACAAAACGGTTTCTGTACATTATGTATGTGCATAAATACTTGTAAATATTACCGAAAGTAGGAACGATGCTACGATATCTAAATCACATTAAATGATATATTTCCTTAGACATTTTTAAAATTGATTCGCTTAAAAATTCTGCACTATCGCAAACTTTCTGACTAATAAATGGGTCATTTCCCTGGTTTATGCCACAATTCACACTCCATTTTGTATATGTATCTAATGGATTTTTAAATTCTATTGTTTTGGAGACTAAAAGTATAAACGAGAAAATATTACTCTAAATTTCAACGTGTTCATTTATGTAAAAATTTTCCATTCCCATTTGTACCACAAAGTGTATTATAGCGTATAATTAATCTTGGAATTAATATGTACTTATTTTCCTCACACGATATTAATATTTACTTTCATAGGCATTATGAGGATATATTTAGTCTTGTCATAAAGATACATAATAACTTATAAACTATTCTATTGAATATTATTGGGATCAGATTTTATAATTTCGTTCATTTTTATACTCCTATATATTATACATACTCCCATATATATACACAGAATTATACATTTTATACGTGAAGAATTTTCCAATTTTTCAGTTTGTTAAAAAGACGTACATGATCATAATTATTCTTTCTTATTTTACAAACTTGATAAAAATAATCGATTGATGGATCATCTATTAAGAGAAATATGTAATAAACTCCCTATCTAATAATATCTAATAATAAAAGGAATATACAACATGCGATATTTATTACAATTACTGTAACTACTATACCAATTATCCTATGTTATTTGTTATACGATTAATGGAATTTATACTAAGCATAGTAAATATTTTAAAGAAATCTTTAAATAGAGGATTGATGAAAAGAAAAAGTTGTTTTATTTTCTTAAAGTTATTAATAACTTGACATGAGAATCAAATTTGCAGAATAAATATGCTATTTTTGTATTCTAAAAGAACTTCTGAAATACAAAAAAAACTCGTCTAGAAACCTTCCTTCACGATTAAAAAGAAAACAAGGGAAATTATATATTACGGTTTCGTAGATAAAATTTCATTTTTGAAGATAGTTTTAGTCAAAATCTATAACTGTCGGTAATTAATGTTGAAATTAACTACATTTATTAAAGTCTATTATTTTCAAAACTGTGGCGGATGGAAAGAGAGACAGAGTGCGTTTCGTCCTGGGACTACCGGTGGACTCGTCAGTAAGGCTATGCCTGGTAGTCCCTGCCTTAGACGTAGAGGGAGTCTCGCTAGGTGCGGTATTTATATCAATCGCTCGTATATTCGACCGCTAGCGAGTTAGACAGACAGACTCGTCGTCGTAGCCCTCTAGTGTTGGCGGTTGGTACCCGCGGCTCGACCTGTCGGCGTCCTATTGATACCGATCCGCCACAAAACTATAATAAGACTGTGCATCGTAGGTATTTTCGTTGATGGAGGGTTTTTAATGATTTCAAAACCACTTATAATCTCCGTTTTTCAATAACATGTGATATTTTTCTTATTCAAAATAGAAAAACCGATATTGAAACGTGCAGCTTGAAAATTCAAAATGTTTGATAATAATGCTACAATGGAAGTTTTAAATACAATTCGAAACAAAAGTTAAACATTTAAAGCCACACGATATACATATCTATAATGTAACCAATATATATAGCAATAAATAAACGTTTATTTTTCCTACTTCGTTACTTATATTTTCTAAAGTATAGCTACTCAATGTTATCGTTTAATTGTCAATTGTCATTACTATTGTTGCAAGCGAACGGAATTTATATCAATCACGTAGCTAATGAGACCTAAAGGATTGAACTTGATGAAAAAAGTAAGAAATGTATTGAACAAAATTTAGTCAGTACATATCAAATAAGAAACTACAATGTAAAAAATTGCTAAACAACTTGTTTTCAATAAAAATCAAGGTCATTTCCATTTCATTAAAGTGAAGTATAATAGAATCTTCTTAATCTAATTGTGTATACGGTTGTACCTACGTTGTAGGTAATATCGAGATAAACTCCGCAATATCAGAGTAAATTGTTTTTGTAATAACTTGCTTAGAAAAATAAGATAAACCCGCGATTCGTTAATATGTATGTACTTATGATACGTACTTATGTACGTAAGTGAATGCAAACAGTAAACTCGTTATTATTGCGATAAATTTCATTTCTGGTTTATAGAACATAATTACACTATAATATTATACAATTGTATAACAAGCAAACTTTATAATTCCATAGTTCTGCATATATGCATTATCTGATTTCAAAATTCGTCAATAATATTAATGAATGTTTTGTAAACAATTAATTGTAAACATTCTCGCGAGTAATTATTTCGTTGACAAGTTAAATTTAGTAATATGTAATAAGAAATGAAGATAAGTTTAGTAATACATAATACGAATACGTACCGTAAATTTGCCCATAAGAAATGGGATCTATAACAAGTGTATTTACTCCTTACATTCATATGTATTAATTAATATTATGTATTAATGCATGTATTAATTATTAATTGTAATATTAATATGTATTGTAATTGTAAATTAATTGTAATTATTAATATGTATTAATTATTTTCGTATTTGTTTTACGTAATTATGTAAAGCTTATTACAATAATTAATTTACAGTAAAGACACTTTTTATTGGATTGCTAAAAATATTACAGATATAAATGGCGTATACCTGATCATCGCTTAACTATGCTACCTGTTGAGTGATTTATACAAGTATGCATCATAATATTACATCAACAGGATGCACATGTACTAAATGTTACATTGCAGTAGATACAATAAAGTAATAAATAATTTATATTAATACCATCTATAAATCAACTGTCTTACATTATAATACGTGACGTATGAACTTGAAATTGTTAACACACATATATATACATACCAAACAACACATTTTAGAAAAAATCATATAACACTTAAGTGGCAGTTATATAACGTTTATTAAATATTATATATGTAATATATATATTATATTAATAAATGTTTCACAATATACAGGGTGAAGCAGTAGTCGCAATACAATCGTGAAAAGATGAGACAAAGATTTGCTATAATGTTTTTTCACCTGAGGCTTGGAAATCAACTTTGAGGATTTGACAAGTATATAATAAATATCTTAAATTTATCTAATTCCGGACACATATCTTCACATGTGTAATGGCTTCCAATAGATTGTTTACTCATATCTAGTCAATAAAATTTATTTATATCCTCGTATATTCCTCATCTTTTTATTCACTATAAACGCGGTTACTGCGCTTTTGTTATTTATGTTTTTTTTGTAGAAAATTACTTCTTCCAATTTTTCCATTTATTTTGATAACCTTCGTAAGATACGAGTAGTTATTGTATATCAGAAACATGAAATTACACATTTACCGAGATAACTCATACCTACGATCTTACTCAATTTACATAATCTTGATTGATCGTTTTATTTAAATAATATTATTCAAGCTAGAGAAGTCGTTAATAGAAACGGTATTTAGGATCATAGAACACAATAGCCAGTATTTATAAAGTCAATATGCAGCATATGAGTGTTTCTGACCCATCCTAGTATTTTAAATTCAGACATATAATACATATACATATATATATGTGAATAACTAGCATTGTTCTACACTTCAAAGAATACAAATAACGCTATATTAAATAATTATATTTCTAATAGAAAGAGTAATGATATTTTAAAACGAAAAGATTGTTTCGTTTATCGATAAAAACGCTGAAATTACTAAACGATCATATTTAAAGTATAGCGAATGTGTACATAGCAAATGGTTCGCATGAACATTATCGTTATCGGTCTTCGCTAGTAAATATCCACATACCTAGCTACGCAGCATGCTATATAAGTCATGACAAGAATAATTTAAATACATATTTTTCTTAACAAGTTCCACTTTTTCTGGGCTCATAATATACGATGTAAGTAACGAAATATGTTGCCTGGTACTCGTTGATACTTATAACATAAATACTTACAATGCTCTTATAAAGGAAAATAATTTCTTTTAAAACCAAATTTAAAGATATTCATGTAACAAGCAATATTTTATGTAGTAGGACATTCTATGTATAATCAACAACCAAAATGTATTAATTTGCCTATTTTATATTTAAAGTTTATATCTAGTTTATATCTAAATTTTAAAGTCGGAAAATTACAGTTAAGTGAAAATATTAATTCCAACTTTCACATTCTACATTCTGTGAAGATGAAGGGCAAGTTCTTTGAAGTAATGTTATAACAAATAAAGAATTTAAAAAATAGCGTGTTTTATTTTAATGTATTTGTACGAGGATCTATCACCTGTCATATAACGAAATCTAGTCCTAGCGATCTCCAAGAATAGCCGCTAGACTTTATCGGTTGGAGAGTTTTCGAAACGTGCCACTGAAGTTTCATCGTCGCATCGCGTTGCCGTGATTTCTCACGTATCTCTACAGGAAACTAGTCGAGAGTAGATAATCACACTCTGCTAACCGCACATCGATCAGGCAAAACGTAAACACGATTAGTATAACGTACAGCTAATGAACTAATCCCGCCACGTCGTCGACGAGCACGAACCCATCTCGCAGAATACATAGTGCTACACCAACATTCGTTACTTGCTTGCTCGTTGTCTTTCTTCTCCTCTATTTCGAATCTTTTTTCCTTTTCTATGGTCCAGAAACGAGCACGTTATTTATGGCTAGTCCGTTGCAACTCCGCTTGCGCATTTTGCGCAAGGGCTGTAGAAAATCGACAGCTGTCACCTCGTTCGGCAACTCCGTATATCCATCTTTCTTTCTTACTCTATTTGTCTTTCTTTCTTTCTTCATCCATTTATCTCTTGACGTATAGCCACCGTGTCATTCTCCTTATACGAAACTGAAGTTTGCCAGGTTGTTTGTATAATATCTCACTTATATATATGTACATTGGAATTTTCATTTTTGCAAATTAGAATTTTCTGATAGCGAGGAATTTAATGTCTTTTTAATCAGAAATCATTTATAGTATACGTTACACAATTATATAATACTTTGCAATAAAACATATGTATTTAATGCGCCGGGGTAGAGTCGAAGAGAATTTTTCTGAACTTTGTTGAAATTTTGTTAATGTTTCGGTAGAGTTTGCTAAATTTTTAATGATACACATTTGTGTTAGCGAATAATACGAATGCAGAAGAACAGAAATGCTAAGACAAGAATACAACATGAAACCGAATACAGTTCTAACATCACGTGATCGTATAAGAAGTACAATAAACTGTCTTAATGAAACAAATATTTGTAATATATATGCTCCAAAATATAATTCATCCAGACTCAATATAGTCGTTAATGGCCCTGCAGGCGATGCGAAAACACAAAAGAAGAAAACGAAGAAGGAGAAGATTTGAGTTGCTGTAAACAAATAAATTACGTGAAATATAACATTTAATCGTCACAAAAATTTATTAAATAAAAGTAACACAAAACTCAACTAAATCCACAACAACATAAATTCAAGATGCGATCGAAATATCGATACACTTGTATAGAACAATTTTCGGTGCTGCAGCATCAACGTAGACGCACCATACAAAAGTTTCAAACAATTTTGAAATTACGAGGATAAATATAAATGTTTATAGTCGAACTACGTAAACGTTTAATTATACGGGGTAATTTGAACGCCCGTTTAATACTATAACGATATTCATTTATCGCAGGATATATTGTAATGGCTTGAAATAATTTGAGCATGTCAAAAGCATTATAATGAGAATTATCCGAAAACCAAGCAGCTATTGAATTAGAATTTAAAATAGGATATCGAAAACGTGAAATTGCGTAACAACTATTCAAGCGACGCACACGCCAAGATTTCGCAAAGGCTGCATCCAGTGTTAAGACGCTCTACTAATTATGAGTGAGACTATATGCGTGCGAATATATCATGCATACACACACGTCTACTGACCTATACTTACAATTGCGCGCGTATTGGTGCAAAAGGCGTTATTTATGTCCTCTTTGTCGGGCCATCGATAACCGCTGTAGAGAACTGTGGCGTGGTATAGCGTGGCGTGGCCTAGTGCAGCCCGTGTCGGTGTATACGCACATAAATAATGCGAGCGCAATTTCCCATGTAATTGATGGGGTACCCCCACCTTCCTAGCTTCCCTTCCCTTTCCATAATGGTGAGTGAACTGAGCTCTGGATGTTAGCCACAGAGCACCCTGTGGGGCGTAAACTCGACAATGCCTTCGTCACGCCGCGCATTGTTTGCCACCGCCGAGAGTTCACTCTCGGGGTTGATTTACTGTCCCGAGTTCGCTCACGAGCCACGGACGGCTGCCGACCCCGCAAAGAGCGTGTACCGAAATTTTCGTCGAAAGATCGTCGCTCTTCTGTCATCCTGTTCCCACCCCGTTTTCTCCGGAGTCTCTGCGCTGAGAGGTGAGTCTTTGCTTGCCGGTACGAACCATTAGAAGCAACTGCTCTTTATCCACGTTTTCCTTACCACGTTTTATTCTCGACTTTTGGACTCTAGTTTTCCAGGAACAAAGATTTCATAAGTACATTTATGGTTACATCAACTGAGCCGATACCTACGTACGTCTAATGCGAACCGTATTTTCTTCAACAAGTTCTCATTTCCATAACGGCTAAGGGTTCGAAACGGCTGAAGAAATATCGATTAATTAGTTTTTGTAATTTTCTACTAGGTGTTTCCACAGACTCGTCGAGACAACACGGATCCTTGTTTTGTCCATGTTCTCCATAGGACCGTTACTTGGTATTTAACGGTACAACGCGGCACGGGCGTGACAAAAGACAGAAATGTGTAATAAGAGAAGTGATTTTCGTAATACAAGCGATCAAATTAAGAATCAATATTTTCTCAATATTTTAAGTCTATATAAAACAATACAGAGTGAAGCTATAAGTAGGTATAATCTCTATATTTGCAATCTATATTTGCAATATATATCCATTGAGTTTAACGTTCGTTTATATGTTAACGCCTAAGACATTCGATATCACTTGTAGGGCAACGTAAGCAGCCAAATTCAGTTTTGAATCACATGATTTTTCATTCACACTTATATATTATACACGATCTCCTTTCAGTCTTTTCCCCCTTCTGTTACCCTCTCTGACAGGCACAATTCCGTACGACATTTTTTATTCGCCACAAGTTCATGATCAACGTTTTCATGCAGGCAAGTAATATATAACAACTGACAACTCGCCATCAATTTTACGAACTGCATCATAAATTATATCACACCAGAAGGTGATATGATATACAAAAAGAGTTGAAATTTTCAGGGACGATGAAGAATTTTCTATTACCATAATTTCATCGCCTCGTATCCTCTTTTATCGTGAAATATCGGGTATTATACGGTAATTTCGTTTGTTCATTCATGACTAGATTAATTTATACGTTTGTAATATAAAACAAGTCGTAATGCGTAATACAATCGATAACATAATGTAATAATACTTAAATGGCTTGTAGCTTTCAATACACGCTAACTACGTTAATATCGAAATTTCGTTAAGAAATAAAGAGTTGTTCGATAATAAATAATATTAAAAATACAGAGTTTGTTCAATGGCGATGCAATGTTTAAGATCATTGGTATGGCGCAGCCACGGTTTACGGTAATTGCGAGAAAACTGATCACTATTTACTTTCGTGGAATAAAAAATCGCTAAAAAGAGTCGACAGTGTCGGGTCGATTTCTTCGCCCTTTCTTTTCGACCTACATACATACATAGTCGTGAGTTGGAACGCGGAACACGTTGTTTCTACTTCTGTGTGCGCAAGTAGGTATATGTTGTCTTGTTATGTCGTCCTGGCAATCGGATCAAACATTAAGCCAGTCCAGACGGGTAGACTAGATTAGGAAGGGTTAACCAACGTACCAGTACGGTGATTTAAATCAATGACGGCGGCACATCTGCTGACAGAGATTAATGATTAGACGCACGAGAACGAAGCCTGAAACTCGGTGCTTTCAGAGATCGGACAGATTAGAAACTAATTTAACGAGCTGCTTTCATCGTGCAATCCAATATCCATCTCGATCCCTTTTACTATACATATTGTGCGGGTATCCACTACCGGCTATGTTGATTGATCAAGATCGACGATATCATGTACACGATATTTCTTATCCCATAAGTTGCGTCAAACTTTGACTTTATAAAAAGCAACTTTGATAAACCTCTTCACCAAAAGCCAATATCTTGTCAGCCATTTCAGTTTTTCCACGGCTTGTCTGTCCGATAACGATCCATTTTGATAGCGTTAAGATAATCATTTTATCAAAACTAATCATCGAAATAAACATCTCATTTTTCGAAAGATTTCAAACTTAAGTATTTTTAAAGTATCAGATATTGTACTTGCTTATTTATATATCTAGTTATCTACCTTTCTTAGAATTGGTAATTGTAATGTGTAACTATAAATATCTGTGGAAATAAATAAATGAGTGATATATCTATCTCCCTTATTATAGATAAGGTAGACCATTTTAACGAAAATTATATTGTTTCACTAATTCGAGTCATTAAATTAACTTAAAAATCAACGTAACAGGTTAAAACTATACTTGCATATTATTGAAGCTTATTTTATAAGAATGGTGTAAACGTTTTCTCAAATGTAGTGATACTAATGTTTACGACATTCTTATAGGAAAGTAAAATAGTTCCTTCGTCAAAATTTCCATAAAACTTGAAGAAATACGTATGATGTAAAACATACAGATACGTATGTTCGAGTATTATCGCTATACCAAAACAATATTGTCGCATTGCATATGTCGCAAATAGTTCGTGGAATACTTACCTGCACTTAATTACTGTATATATGTATAATACATAATCTCTCTATATAACCTAATATTCTATGGTATGTATGGTAACAGAACTTTTTAAAAAAATGTTTTAAAGTACGATTTGAGTCGAATGGTAACATATTCAATTTAAAACATTCAATAGCATCATGATATTACACGTAGCGGTTACAAATTTGTGTAAAGTGCTTTCTCTCGTGTGGGAGAAGCTCCGACTGTGCTAATGGTTCGGTTTTTTTTAGATGTTAACAACGAGTCGTGTGCTTTCTGAAACGTAAAATATGTAGGGAATTGTGCTTTTAAAGGTATTGGCGATAAAAGAGATAATATAGTTTGATAATTGTGATTCGTTAACGTATATCCTAAAATGAAAGCCAGCAATAGCAAGAGTATACTCGTATGATAGCAGTTTCGAATATCCAAAGCGGTATATTGGGATTGGCGTTGCTTGTTTAGGACAGCGAGTATAGAAGTTTGACTTTCGTAGGGTGGTCACTTGCTGATTGTCAGCTCTCTGTCAGTCTGTCTGTCTGTCTTCCTCTCGCTCTCTTTCTCTTTCTCTCCTACAAAACTCTAATGGAGAACGCATATAGATTGGGAGGACACTTAGCGAAGTTAGCGCCTGTGGCTACTTTATTTACGCCATACACATGTCGACACCGACGACAGTCCTATGTATACAGTAGCATTCGCTGGTAACTGACTATACAAACATTATCCGTATAGTTCGTATTTATGCACGGCTTCGCTATGTTTACAATCTTAATTATTCGTTGCTAAACTGGCATCAGCTCTGTCAGTCGAAACGTTCGAGCTACCGTACCATTTGTCTAAGGAAACAACTTTAACCACTTAACGCTTTTGGATCGAAACATGATTGCTTTGTACCTCGCCTAGAGAGACTGTTTGGCAACAATAATAGTTATTAAACTAAATTTGATATATTTTACATGTAAAAAAAAATTTATTAAATTTTGCATATATTCTTTTAGTGTTTTTTATCTCTCTCTCTCTCTCTCTCTCTCTCTCTCTCTCTCTCTCTCTCTCTCAGCCCTTGCAATAATCTTTTATTTTTATTCAGACAAACTTACTTTAAACAAAAAAATATTCTGAGATTTAATTAGAAGTTAAATTAATTAGAAGTTTCCATTTTTTCTTATTTACACATCTATTTTACTTATTATTTTACTTATTTACTCATTTATTTTACTTATTATTTTACTTATTTACTCATTTATTTTACTTATCATTTTACTTATTTACTCATTCATTTTACTTATTACTTTTACTTATTTACTCATTATTTACTCAGAAGCTTGGGAAAACTATTCATTTATAAAGAAGGAGAAGACACAAAATATATAGAGACAATGATTACATTGTAAAAAGGAAGCACGAAGGTGTGTGTTAACCATTTAAATATTTTCTTTATTTGCAGAGTATAGACTTCGATACTACCTATAATGGATTTCGTTGAGTTACAACGTCCCTTTATGTTCCACACAAAAACATTGTTAAGCCCCTGTGTTGCCTTTACGCCTGTCCTTCGTGATCGGCACTCGAATATTTCATACCGACATTTTGAACATTAACTCTATTCGTCAGGGCTTGTGCCATCGAATGGCGTGGCAGTCAACCGTGTGACACTCGGTGCATACATGTACATACCTTTTGGCCTTCTTTGTGGCCTTTACACACTGACAAACAGCTGTTCGATTTTGGACACAGTCATTACGTATACATATCGCCACGTTCCTCGTCTTTTGTTGCACAAGAATGGGTTGTTTAGACAGCCTTCGTTTCTGGTATTTTTGTGACCAGAAAACTAGCCCTCGCAAAATTTCTCTGCAGTAGGTATTGTATAATATCTATTCATTCCTCGACATTTTATTATTTTACGACAATAGTGTTCTTTTATTATTTATTTCATCCTAAACATTTATCAATCATACGCAACCAGACATTTCTTTTTTTTAATTTTTCTTTAAAAAATTCTATAACCTGCTATGGGAAATAATATTTGTTTATAGCTGAACATTTTTTTTTACTTTGTTTATAGCTGAACGTTTTTTTACTTTGTTTATAACTGATAACAACTCTATATTTTGTTGCGTATATAAATCGCTTTATTTACATTTATCATATCCATACATGTAAAAATATAATTATGTATATTTCGGAAAAACTATCGCGGATAATACATAATACATATACTAGTAAAAATATAATTGCGTACCGCAATTTCACATTATCAGCAAAAGCAACAAAAATATGTACAGACCATATTTTACATAAATTTCGAGTAAAAATATTGTAATGTATCATTTAAATTCCACTATTTAAAAACAAAAAGTTATTAATGTACAAAAGAAGATGCAAATTGGTCTTTTAATTATTTTTATCATAGGTATATGTCGGAATCATTAATGTATGAAATTAAATAAAAGAAATTAAGATATTTATTTTCATATTTGAAAGTTACACTTTTATTCAATTTAATATAGTCTGATTGAATACATATTTGAATCTTTTTTAATGAAGATGATGTTAGCAAACCATTATAACCATTTTTATGGAGACAAAAAGAAGATTATAACAATTTCATTTTTTATAACTACAAAGATGGTATGGCCTTGTCCTTTCGTTTACATCTATTTTTTCGCGATAGGTATTGTTTGATCATGCTCAGAGTTTCTTTTTCACAGTTACATAATAAGTACTTTTGAGATTTAGGAGCATAACGAAGTCGACGTATCTAAATGCTTTTCAGTCGATATTGAAAGCATTATTGTAACAAATTACATGTTGATTGTAACAAATTTTGTTATGTTCATTCGATAAATTTAGTTGTGTACAGAAAAATGGTAATTATTTTAAATAGTTATTGTAACTTTGGAACGTAAAGATTATTTTATTGAATATTATTATAATATTTAAATACTATGATGATTCATATCATAATGGAATCTTTAATTTTTTCGAATTCTTAACAAAATTTAGTAATATTTTGCGTTATACAGCACATGTGATGTGTATAAAATAACAGATTGCTAATGAAATATCTAAAATATAGTAGGTGATAGTGGTGTACTAGTGAAAAGCATTCCATTTATATTAGATATCAGCAGGTATCTTTATATTTATGATCGACAGTATACGTATATATCTACCTGCTTATTTTATGCCTCCCGAAGTATCGAATACTTGGTGTTTCCAGGTTTTATTCACTAAATTATTTACTCGATTAAACGTATGAACTTGATTGATTTTATGATTCTTTTACATCATAAAGGTTAACATAATTTTCATATTTACTTTTTGACACTACGTTTACGAGACGTTTCTTCCTATTTCATTTCTTCAATGAATGTAAAGTAGTAAGACATTCCTTACATATATAGGAAACGTAAAAAAAAATGAGAGAAAAAAGAGACCTTTTTGAACAGCTTTTATTTTAAATCTTCGGTATAAATAGATACATAATTAAAAATAACGTGACATTGATGACTTCAACGGAGCTATGGCAACGCGACGAGGAAATTTGAGAAAGATATCAAGCTAATTCTAATAAACCCTTATACTATGTGCAGTTACGATAAATCGCATTTATTGATTTCCATTTTGTCGTAAGATTCTATGGAATCGAAAATGCGAAATACAAAGTAAGATATACAATGTTATCTGTGGTAACATATTCAAAGCAAAAGTAGAAGTGCTGCTGTCTCGAAGCGTCTCTCGAAAACGACGAAGAGATCACGAAGTAGTGTTCTTATGAGAGTACTAGAAGATAGGATGCGTTCGACTACCGACGTTCGAGACTGCAAATTATTGTCAGCGTAGCGGGTCCCCGGAACCGACTAACAGTTTTGTAAAAAGCTTTTGTGAGTTTACCAGCATCGTAACTTCAACTTTGTCGCCGACAGCGTTTCTACTGTGGGACAGGAGACAAGCGAACCTGTATATAGGCGAGCTAGAGTGGTTGGTGGGGTTTGGACGGGCTGCTCGGAGACGCGAAGATAAAGCAGGAAGGGCAAAAGAGACGCCCTCGCTGAAATTACAGCCTCGTAACTCTCGGTAAGCGGGAAAGAGCGTATGTGACAGCGGGCGGACAGGCAAACGGGCGAACTGGCGAACCGGCGAACCAGCGAATAGGCGGACGAACTGCGCATGGTTTCCGGGAGTTTTATAGCCATCAGGGGGGGTGTTTCAGGGGTGTTTCTGCCCGAACTACCCGCCGTTGCCTTACGGGGTTGCACCGTTACACGGTTCCCGCATTCTCGTAAACAACTGGCCAGACGTGCTTATCACATTTTCGCGATACGTAGCTTTACTACCTCGTTTAATCTCTATCGATTTCTACTTTCCTAATAAAAATGTTAAACGCTTCATCAGGTGAGCATTTTGTATACTTTAAATTATGCTTTTATATCCTTGATAAAAAGCGTAATGCTATCCAACTCCATTTACCAACAAAATACATAGCTATCGGTAAGTACGGTTAGTTAAACAAATAAATTCTCAATGTACTTAACTTAATATAATGTGCATAACTTAAGTAACGTACCGCGATACCACTGTCTTAAGCGTAAGTGGCAGTAATTTTGTTTCGTTTTTATAAGCAAAATTTAATATTGTGTTAAAATTTTTTAAAACTAATTTACATATACATTTCAATTCTGTTATTTATATAATGCATTTTATATACCTAGCTACCTCGTCATTGAAATTATAAATTATTAATACGCTTGTATGCGAAATTTGTTATACGGTGCAAATATTTATTTCAGAACGGTGAAATTATATCCATAATTCAACATTTATTACTATGATTCTAATAAAGAATATAGAGGAATTTGTTTCACACGTAAATAGATATATCTATCGCTTAATGAAAAAATTCATACAACGATAAATACGTTATTACAAGTAAATGTTATTCATGTTAGTTCTAAATGAGTATAGAATGGGATAAGATAAGATAATTAGGGTGTGTTATATTTTTGAGCCACGCAGTTTGAAAACATGTAACAGTCGGGGGCGACTATCGAATATCGCCATTACTGGCTAGGTGGTCTCCTCTACCCCATTTCGGCCATATTCTCGACACCGGTGGTAAATCTGCAGGATGTCAAGGGCGAAAGGTGTGACATATCTTATCGTAAACGTCTCATAACGGCGTTGCGGCACTAACGATGCGTGACACACGACGACGTAAAGCCGTGGCGCCTTGTCGGAAAGCTCGCTCGGCTCGTAAACCGCAACTAACGCACCCTTTTCTTCAACTGCCGCCGTATTAATGTCGATCAGGGCCACCCTAGCATAAAATACGTTGTCTTTCTATTGTTTTCTTCCTTTTGTCGTTACATCCTTTCTTTTTTCAAAATCTTTCCCAATACATAGCCAGTCCAGTGTATCATATAGGTACTATTTATGTATTGCTTTTCCTTTAATTTCATAAACATGTATTTATATACGTATAGTATGATATCGATGAAAAGCATTACATTAATTTGTATTGTTATACAGATATGTAGTAAGTTACACTTCGATTTGTAGCGGATTGTATATTATTAACCGTAGTGAAAATGTGCTTACGTATTATTTTATGTTTTATATAACGAGAAAATTGTTTATAAGGCAGATTTATCCCTGCCAAAAATTGTTATTAAAATTTATATCCCGTCTGAAAGTCAATTACTTTTGATGGCTAATGATAGAGTCAGAAAACACGTTTGCTACTTTATAGATATAACTTTAATGATTTCTATCTAAGCAACGGTGAGTCTAAGAATTTACAGTTGATAAAAAAAGAAAAAAAAGGAAATCGTCCATTGGTAATCTACTTATAAGCGGCGAATTTGACGAAAATATCGACTAACGTGTTTCTCTGGCGCCGCGTCGCGCCGCGCCGCCGTGCCGCCAGAAAGTAAATTAGACGATCCTTTACAACCTTCGCTTCGGTCTTCGTCGAAAATAATAGTAGCTGGATCTTATAGTAGTTAAGGGATCGGCTGTATCCATTTATTAGCTGCAAGATGACGGGCAGTTTGGAAATCATCAGCAGCAATTAGACACGGTGGGCTCAATTGTTTGCTTGGCGGCACATTTGAGGGGTGTTCTACAAATTATTAGCTCGACGTTGAATCGCTCCTGGCATCGGCATCGCTTTACGAGAGAAGGGTTCTTCATGGAACTAATGTAAACTGCATCCTATTGTCTTCAATCCGATCAGTGTGGAGGCCACATAGCTATATCAAAATAACATAACACTGGTATTAAAATACCAATAATGTTAGTTGCTATATTTCTGATGGGCGAGCAAAAGGGTATAGGTCAAATCTTGGTCAAAACGATTAATTCCAGTTATTTTTATAGCATGTCTTAATCGTTCCAAATACCACTTGGTTGGATAAATTTGGTCAAAATAATATGTCATCATTTTCAAAATAAAAAAAAAAAAGAACGAGTTACATATTTCATTTAAAATAAATTTCACGTCAAAAATTTATTTTATTTAAATTTTAAGTTTTCACGGGTGGAATTGATGTCCACTCAACAGAGATATATTATACTGTACCTTTGCTTCTATTTTCTTTAACGATATCTACTAAGATATTTAAGGCTTTTTAAGTACTACAATTCTAATTTTGATCTACACTATAATATCGATTTGTTCTAGATCTTTTGCTTAGTCGGTAATAAAGTACAATATTAAAAATTGTCAAAGCAATCTTTCTTCGATAAATATTGCATGGAATTGCGTATTCCTTAGTGTATTGGCGAATACATTTCGTTAGTTCATATAAAAGAATCGTAAGCTGTTTACGTCAAGACGTCTTTATGATAAAAAAAACTAAATTATGGTGCACAAAATCGACAAGCTTCAAATTAATTTTAGTACATCTGATTTTTCTATCACATTGTGTTCGCAACTGAATTTTTTGTCATATATACCGAGAAATCATAATATACGTTCTGCTGTAAATTATCTGTCAGAGAAAGGACCATAAATAACAGGAATTATTTACATAGCTACTTACTAAAAATAGAACATCTGACATTTTATTGAACTTCCAGATTATATATTGTCCTAAAGTAAAGTACAAAAGATTATAAGAAACGTTATTTCTGTATAATAATAATAATATTTTAAGAAAATTAGCGACAAAAAGTTTCTTGACAAAGTTGAGATTTATTATAATTTATAGGACTTCGTTTACGAAAATATGCAATCGTCTTATTGTTGGGAAACTGTCCAGAGTAAACTAATAATAATCAAAACATGCCATAAAACCCATCTATTCGTAATGACCGTAATTCTTAGTGGAGGTAAGCGAAGCTAAGAAGAAAGGGTCATAAAGAAGCGGCGTTGTGTGCCGACGGCGAATGCAAATAGAAAATCGTAGACCGGCAAGACTCGTAAAATAACACTGCCATAAATTATGCGTTTTCATTCTTACGAACGAAATGCCATCGATATTTCTGTCCTCGCACTATTGACCTCTGCTGCAGTTCCGGTTAAAAAATTTTAACATTACTTCGTAAACACGCACACGTTTGCTATCTGATATTTTTTAAATTTTATGTGAGTACTTACATTTTTATAGTCACGTAGTGACAATTACAGGCACCTATAGGCTAAATGAATATGTATATATATGACATGTAGCACAGTAAAATATTTTCATTATTGGAGCCATAATAATATTTTCAAAATGTAAATTCTAACGCTGTGTAATATCTTTGTGCGTTATTTGTTCGACAATGAAATTACAGAAAAGAAAATTAAATCGTAAAGGAAAAGCCTAAATAGGCTTGACTGTACCTGTAAGTGAAATAATCGTACAGATAAATGTGATATCACAATGTGTTAGAATAAGCGATATATCGAAAGTTGTATATGCAATTATGTGAATCGGGACATTCCGTGTGTCCTGAAATCAATTGGAAATTCATATATAGTGGCTCATTTGGCGGATTTGAGCGATATCCTGGCGACTCGATGGCGTAGAATTAACGACTTGCCTTGACGCTAATGCGGCACTACGAGCTTTCGCCGATTGTTTGCGACGCTGCTCGCACACACGTGTTGTGACTCAGAAATGATAACTGATGATTTATCCGTGACAGGCTGCAGGTACTGCGGATGGATTATCGTTCTGATTGCAAAGTATGAAATAATTAGGGAGCGGACCGTCGACCATCCATCATTGAGCAACGATGGCCGCTTGTCAGGCGCCGTTCATTTATCATACTCGCTCAGCCATCACCCTCTTCCTATTCCCATCGCATCGGCAATGTTCCATTGTTCGTATATCGGACGTAACTGTCCGTTACTGCTAATTACCTCCTGCCCCTGCGAAAGATTACGCAGTCAAGGTATCAAACGTATTAACGTGCACATACCTCTAGCGACTAGACTCTAGTTACTCACAACCATTCGTATACAGATACATGCACGCGTTGGCTTAGCGACCGAACAACGACTCCATTAACCGTGTTTACTTGGCCAAAGATCTCGCCTATCGGTCAACTATACAGTATATGGATGCTGTCGTATACGCCGCGACGCTTTGTCGCACGCGAATGCATTTCCACAATAATCTACCATGCAGTTAACTTGTCGCACGAGGGGCCGCACAGCTACAATAGACACTGAATAGAAACTGAATTCATCCTTTATCTCTTGGTTTCCCATTTCAGTCGATCTTACAGTTTAAATAACCAATTTGTAACACGAACCCATGTTACAACCTAATAACCACAAATTTAGATTCGATTTTATAGACGATATTTTGTAATAACTGTATGCTTTTAAAAGTAAGAAGCACGCTTTTAAGATCATCAACAATTTTCCACTGCTGCCAAATAATGTTAGAATAATATTTGTATAAATTGAATTAACCAACATATTGACATGCTTAATAAATACGTGTAGATAAATGTTCATGTATTTTCTAGTGAAATTTATTATTAAAACAACAAACAGAAAGAGACTACATATGTAGTTGTGATTTTCTCTCTTTAAATGTTATTATTATATGTGTGCATAATATATTCCTTCTTAACGTAACTTTTTACAGATTATTTCAGATCACCTCACTTTAAGCAATCGATCCAGTTTTGACATCGTTTGCAGCTGCCGGCGTAAACAAATTAAACGTAGCTTTGAGTTATTAAAGATTAAACAACAAGCAACAGAATTATAAATAATCAAGATTACCGTGATTTTTTAAATTGCAATCGCTGCTACTCTAACGTAGAATTACTGCAAGTTTTACTCTGACGTTATTATTCCAATATTTAAATAAATGTATAACGGTAGTATATGATAGATTTGCGATAGTAACCCCGGAAATCAGTGATCTCGGATCGGAACGACGATATCTATCAACAACGACGATGATAATTAAAAACTAACCTGAATACGTTTTGTTAAAGTTACTTACGATGCGATAGATCGATAAAATTGAGATTTATCGCTGTTGAAACTCAAATTTTTCTATCGAATGATAGAACCAAATTCGCAAATGTTGATATGCATTAGAGATAATCCACGGATAAATTTAATGGAAAACAACCGAGTAGCAGTGATTCATGTTGCAATTCGTGTATCAACGTTAATTGACTTTGACCTTTTAAATAGTGTAGGGTAGCGATCGATTAGAGATGTTGCATTACGTTAACGTGTACTAGACTAAAAGGAAAGAAAGCTCCGGTATATTTACAACTCGACATAAACCCTATTGTTACAGCCGTGACAGCTTGTCTAAACATTTCTAAGTATTTGACTTTTCTTCGTAAAGTTGGCTTTGACCTGTTCCGGCTTATGTGTTCAGTTTTACGCACAATAAGACGAGAAATCATGCTTTGAATTATGCTCCTTTGCTACTGTACGTTAATACCTGACGTTTTTGTTCTTGTTAAAGGAGATAGCATACATTTATACTTGCTTTTCATGCTATCGAAAACTCGTTCCTTTAACTGTTAATGAGATCCAATGTTTTCGGTATAATTATAATCAATCATATCATAAATCAAACTTTCCTAAATCATAGTACAGCGTGAGTCACGTAAGTAAATGTTACGCTTTCTAAAACACAGCACCCAACTATAGTTTATTTATCTGTTAACATTCGAAACGATCCTAGTAGCGTTTTGTAACATTGCATGAGTTCTCAAGACATTGGATTGTCAAAATAATTGGACAACGACAGTAGGGAAGGGGTAGCATAGTTTACATACAAAGATTTAGTTCGGTCAAAGGAAAGAAAGTAGAAAGTGAGAGCTTTTTCCGGAACATTCTGAAGCGGGAAAGTTTACAGGGTCTCGAATCCCGCAGGAATCGTTCCTCTTTTTCTCTCCCTTCAACCGTACATCGATTCGTTTGTCAAGTAACTTTCGAGTTCGGGGGTAAGCCAATATTTCACGAGGAGCGGAACCAAGATTGAGGCTAGGAAGCGGTGGGAAGGCTGCTGACCACAAAGAAGATAAATTTGTTCCGCAATTGAGACGGGCGTGCCGTAGTAAATCTCGTCTATTAGGTATCTCCTCTTCTCTCTACCGCAGGTATAAAACTATAAATTGAGGTTGGAAAGACACCTCCACATTGAGCGTGACCACAAAGAATTACACGTAAAGAACAAGAAGCTTTCGCATGGTTCGTTCGCTTACGCTTGGGTCTTACCGTTTTACGTTTTGCATAACTAATGCATTTTATGATATCATTTGATTAACCATTTATGTTATTATTTAACATTAAATTTTGGATGGATTAAATATAACATTGTCAAAATACATTTTATCGAGATTGATCAGAGAATTTATGCTAACTATAAAATTATGTATTTGCATTTCGTAATTTTACTGTGCCTGTTTTCTCTAATACTTATTCGGGTGTTTCGAATTTACGTTAACAAGTCTTGCGTTTTCTTTACACACAAACGAAGTCACTGTTTTAGAACTTTTAATCAATGGAATCATAGTAGGCGAAATAAAAACTAAACAGAGAGAAAATTAAAACTAAGTAGAGTTATAAAATGTTAAGTAATAAAATGTTACATATGCGACATTTTATTATATTTTTTATATATTTATACGATAATAAACATATACATACAATACATATATATATTTTTTGAAATATATGATATATATTGTGCGTATATATATACGTATATTATGTACGTGATATGTTTATTACTGTATAAATATCTGTAGAAATAATAAAGAGCAGTAAAGCTATTTATGAAAATATTCTAGTGCTCTAGTAAGTTTTTTATTTGCCGCAATATAATCTCTCCATCAAACGAATATAGAAATATAAGTTTTTAATGATGCATAATCTGCAAAAAGCATTTTAAAATGTGTTCTTATTTACATTGATATTACCATTGTGCTCGATATAGAAGACGTATCGCGTGCATTAGAAGTCGTTTTGTCCCTGTCCTTGATACCATTTTTTGACATCGAACTACAAAGTGAACTATAGACTTAAGTTATAGCTTACGTGACCGGTACTTATAAGTTTTTTGAATAATTGCAAGGTACACAAGAGTATGTACAGGCCAGAATTCGATCGTGAACAGAGAAAAAATGTACGCTGTCAGAAAACGTCTCTACCTTTTTCTTCCCGAGCTGTGGTAATATTTTGCTTATTATGAATTATGACCGGGCATTTTTAAACACAACACAGTTCCGTGTAAATCGTGGAAGGATTATGAAATTCAATTTAGCATGCGATGTCATAGAGTCACAGCATGTAAGATGCAAATAAATCAGTCACGTAAGACCGTAGTTACGTTGAACATGTTCCCGATAGATCTCGGAACGTTCGATCTTGCTCGTAAGTCAAACGAAAAGTACAATGCGCCTACTCGATGTATCTACCATTAGCGTAAATGGTATATCGTGCGATTTAACCGTGGTACTTGTTGCAACGCATTCCACCTGTCACGAATCCTCCGAATTTGAGAGACATTTAATGTCATGACATTTTGTCTTTGTCGACTGCATGCTATTGGATTTTATTGTATATTTGCCAGTTAATATTTATGTTCTGTCGTTTTCTCTACTTTCATTTCCGGAATATTTTTTGAACATAACACAACGCAAATCACTTTCTCGATACGATGCTTCCTAAACCTGGCTATACATAATACTCTTTCTAAATAATACATATTCCGATCTGTAGAAAATTAAGTTTATAATTTATAAATATCTTTGCATAAATTTACTACATATTCAGTTTCTAATTCCAAGATGCATTTTATCATTTCAAATTACTTCATTAATATCATTTACTCCCTTATTTGAATTACAAAGACTGCAAGTAGTTAACTTTGGATCACAAAATCAAAAATCGTAGGATTATTAATAAAAGAACGTACAGGTAATAGCGCATATATTAACATACACGTTACATTAAAATCAATCTCGTATGACATTAACGTTTTTTCGCAAACTTAACGGCTAAGAGCCGGAAATAGGTAGGTACTGTTCCAAGTGAAAAATGTCATAGTGATTATACACATTGTTACTACGTTATCTTAATTATGCGATCGAAGAAAGAGGTAGCAGGTGGGAATTAAACCGGAATTTCACAAATCGCAATTACAAACTGACTGGCTTCATTTAATAAAGGCCTAATAGGCCTTTATCGCGGCATAATTAAGATCGCTATTAATGTTCATGGGCGTTGTGTAAAAAGAGGGCAAAAAGTGGAAAGAACGTTTAAACCTGTACAACATCACTCTCCGATGTGTACAGATAAGAGATTTTTAAGAGCGTTCCGGAGTCTGTTGGATCGAAACGCACCTCAACGTTACGCAACCGCATCCACGATGCATGCAGCCACGTATACGTCGAACATTACCTCTGTCGGTTCTTAGAGAGCATGATGTACATACGTACGGCTGTTCGTCCGTTCGTTGGCATTCTGAATCATTCTCAATTCCCCGAGTTCGCCGCAGACGCGTGTTGAGAATGATACATTATTTCCCATGCGAATGTTTCTTTGCTGCGTAATGGGCGATAAATAACATAAATTAATGCCTTATTCCAGACATGTCGGTTATTTATGCCCCGGAATAACTTTATCCCGACGCGTGATTACCGGCAGGCACGCAGCCCTGCGTTTTATTCGCCTCCCCTCCCCTCCGGCCCCGCTCCACTACTCGCGCCACGCTCACTCGCACCTTCACCCTCTCTTTCTTTCTCTTTCGCCACCTAGCCATCGCCATCATCCTTAATTTCCTCTTCTCCAGTCTTATAATCCTCCTATCCATATCGTAGGTATGCGCTGATACTACCAAACTTTAAATTGTTTCGGACGTTCTCAATAGATTCACGAATTTCTATGATCCGTGATATTCATACAAATTACTTTTTTCGTTACATGATACATCGAATCAACTGTATAATATTTCTATAACGATGAAACTGGTCCATCCAATTGGAGATGTTTAAAAGTGTTCCGCCCTATCGTCTACGGTATAACTTCGTCGAATCGGAATTTCGCGTGATAAATTTTATATCTTGAAGACGTCCGTTAAACGGAGGATTTTTATCTTCGACAATTTTTTTGCTACTTTAACGACGGTCTCTCACCTTTTTATTCGACATTTGTTAGGTGCAATAACACCGTTTCGCACGCTGAATCCATCAATTAATTC
Source organism: Bombus vancouverensis nearcticus (assembly GCF_051014615.1). Classification (NCBI taxonomy): domain Eukaryota; kingdom Metazoa; phylum Arthropoda; class Insecta; order Hymenoptera; family Apidae; genus Bombus; species Bombus vancouverensis. The sequence goes on along the minus strand of NC_134913.1, from coordinate 6,575,989 downwards.
CAATCAGCGGAGTATATGCACGGTTAATTATGAGATCTCATTATTACATAAAACAAACGTCTGGTTCTAAAATTGTTAGGAACCAGATTAAGACCGAACATCTTAGATGAACGCATGGATGTTGCACAGAAATTCCTGTTACATTCTCATCAGTCAGAACGCGGAATACCAAGATTGTTTCGGTCGCACGAACACGTAAATACACGAGTAGCTAGCAATAAATCGTGGCCTACGGAACAAACCCGAAGAATGTAGGCGAATCTCCACCGCTGTTTCTATATCCGTGGCAAAAGAGCAAAGTTACGAGGCAGAGATTTTGAACGCGATAAGCATTGTTGCATCTACGAAAAAGGGTACACGTGTACCGTGACGAAATTTGACGTAGCAGACGGTTCGTTACTTCGATTCGTTTTCACTCGGAAATGACTTTAGCACCAAGCAATCTGGATGAATTAGCAAAACAAGGAAGGCTCGTTATTATAGTGCCATGTACTTGCTTCTTAACGTATAATTTTCTCAATTATGATTCAATTTGCAATAAACACGAACGTAGAAATTTAGTTCTTTGCTTTACTGTTCGCTTTCGTGTCGGTATTTTGTTATAGTTACTTAGAACGCGTAACGTAGTTTAACAAAGTCGGAAATGAAACATCCGGTAAAAGTAAACGGTATATTAATCTTGTTTTCGTGTTCTTACATAGCGTTTCCTCGTTGGAAGGTTAATATGTAATAAGAAAAACAAAAATTCTATTCTAGCACTAAATCACCAACTAGGCGTAACGAATAAAGATATTTAATTAAATCAATTTACACTGACATGATATGAATAATATACGAGTGAAATTCTTGAATTTCTATTCCAGGAATGCTAAGCGATCTTTTAGGCATTAATAAGTAAGAAACAGTGTATAGCGTAATGAGGTTGGTATGTATAATTACTTGTATCTACAACGAGTAGCGGCGTTCCTTTGAAACTGTATTCAAGTACTGTTACTTCTATGAGAGCGTCGATCAATTAATTCCAATCAACGCACTATTCAGTTAATTAAGAAATCTCGTTATTACATAAAATGGCACCCGACATATTTGTTTCGTTTATTTTAAAGAAAAAGTTATGACATACAAGTTGTAAAGTTTATGGAGAGGATAGTTTCCCTTCTCAGTTACAGCATCGCACAAATACTGCATTTACTAACTTGTTTATACCGCTCCAAGAATCGAAGTAACGACGTACCGCTGTATTAATACGTTAAATACGTGTTTCTCATTATTATTATTCTATCAAATATTTATACATTTTTATTACTTTCAATATAAAATTTAATCGATAAGAATTTTGTTCGTTCTAAGACAAATAAAGAATGCATCGATCGATAATGATATCTTCAAATATTAGATATTAAATATTTTACTGGAAGGCTTATAACGCCGATACATGATACTAAATTGTTAATATAATATAATAAGTTAATATAATATTTGAAGCAAACTTAAAGTCATCGTTAAAACATGACAGATAGTAAATATGATTTCAATGCATAAATGAACATTAATATCAAATATCGAGGGACTTACAAATCATAATTACCATGATTAATATTAGAAACCTAGATACTACTACTTTCACCTTACCTACTATAGTTGTACATATGTATTTGTATTTCTTAAAAAATTGTGACATAATTCACCCGAAGTAAAAAGTTCCCTCTATAACTTAAACCATTAAAATGGCTTAAAACACTGGTCCAAGCTTTTGAATAGAAGCCGTACCCAAAAAGGACTTTTTTCCAAGACGCGATGTCTTCTCAGTATTGCAGCTGGGTCCATCTGAAATTTCAAATTAGTTCAGAATGGAATGCAATATCGTATTTGAAATAAAATATGTTAATCACTTCAGCTTTTAAAAGTTAGGTATACAACAACTGATTATTCGTGATTACTTACATCTAGTATTTCAATAGTGAATAATCTGTGGAGGATTGGTCGAGGATAGATAGTGCAAAATAACAAGAACGAAATATTGCTGTCGCAGTCCGTCAAATATATTTTGAATAAATAAATAAATTATTTACAGCCGTACACGTGAGTCGTTAGTGCTAAATATAAAACGCGGAATAAATACTCGTTAATGTTCGTCGCGTAACTCGATAAATACTCGGGGATACCTTGTAGATACACTTCGATACTCGTTGATACTCGTTGATACTCGTTGATACTCTTCGATGCTCTTCGATACTTTTCGATACTAAATCGCTCGCGATCGCGTCCGTTTATTTATACTGGTCGGGGGAGAATCGGAAAATTCGAATTCGTCTACGTTTGACGGTTGCATGTAGCGACGACAATGTTTTACCTGGAGTTTATTTGTTCTTACATTACTTGTAACCTAACGGTCTTGATTAACAGTACGATTTGAATTGTCCTGTGACTCGTGTGCCGTTACAAATCCTTTGTGAAATTTGTCAAAATATTATTGAGTGTAATTCAATAGTGTTTAATACGCATGAAATCAAAAAAATCACGAGTAGACGAAATGAACGGAATCGTAAATACATAAGGTTAAATCTAGGTTAAATTAAATAGAATCAAATTCCAAGTTGCAAGTTAGTTGAGAATCGCTTCAGATGGCGGTAAATACGTGGCCATTGTATAGTCGGTAAAGCTGCTATCTTTCTTTACTGTAATTCTTTTAAACAACAACAATTACGAACAGCTAGAAATCAAACATTATTTGTAGTTTTCATGCATATATCTACGATATATATAGGCATAATTTTGTTTTACGTTTTCAATTCTATTCTTGGCAACCTTATACTTACAATTAGTACATAATACTCTTTCATTATTACAAACTACATACATACATACATATCTATAAAAAACAGACACATAGTTGATGTTTTTCTTTGGAGGTTCAAGGCGATTTTTTCGATCGGTATTTTATTTTAAGCGCGTTCAAAGACAATTTTATGAATATCTTAATATGAAACAGAATGATAATTTTGAGAAATTTCTTGGAAGCTGTTAAAACATGTTTCCTTGGACTATTCGCTTTTTTAAGAATTAGTAAATGCTTTAATATTTAATTATTTAAATAAGTGTATCGAGAGAAATAATTTATTTAAATATATTTACCCAGTACTGCGTATAAATTGCACGTATATTTCACGTACAAGCATAACAAACATATACAAGCAACGTAACTGATGAAATTACGATAGTAAATTAAACTTGTAATATTCGAAGATAGAGCTCGTAAATACACGCATAAGTTTTTACCTTAGATTGTTAAAACAAAAACGATCGATCACAAGCTATAACACAAAAAATAAAAAATGTGGCGAAACAAACACGTTTACGTGATCATCAAATAGTTACTGGAGCGGTTAATATGTATACGCGGTTGGTAGCGGAGGCTTTACGGATGACTTTGGGTAACCTCTTCTAGATTCGAAGTTGTGTCGAGGAATTCTGTGGAAGGAGGTTGGCTCGGTGAAATATGGACTCGACGGTTGCGTCGCCGCCGCAACATTAATTGGTTCTATCGCCCAAACGAACACATGTCGGATTACTCGTCTCGCTCGGTTGGTACATGTACATACGTCAGGCGGCAGCACTGTCGACAAAGAAGAAGAAGCAGAAGCATCGAAGGTGGAGGACGAAAAGGAGGAAGAGGAAGAAGAAGAAGAAAGCAAGTAAGAGCAATAGCAACCACAGCAGCAACTATGGTGTAGCGAGAGAAAAAAGAAGGAAGAGAAGTAGAACGAGAAAAAGGAAGAACGAGATCGGGACAAGTCTGTCCTTTCATTAATCAGCGATTAAGCCTCTGGCCTCGGCCTTTATGAATTATTATGATACCACATCTCACGACATCGCCATCAGTCACGACTCGTCGTGTATCTCAGTAACTATCTCCGGGGCCGCCTGGCAGACGGCTTTACATTTATCACCGTCATCTTTTCAGCATGCTTGATTTATCTTCTCCGCATTATCATCTGGCACTTTGACATTTTGTTTGAATGGATAAGAGCGGCTAATGTCGTTTCGTCTTGGGAGCGGATACACATGGAATACGCGTGTCTGTGTACCACGACTCCCTGTATGTGCGCGAAAATATACGTTTGTATTTCGATTAGCGCCATACAGCTGACGAACTTTAACTTGCTAAAAAGCAATAAATTCTTATCCTTGGATATCAATATCAATCGTACGGATGCACGCTACGAATCTAATGTTTTTTAAAGTAGCAACGGTATTTGGATGTTAAACTTAAATACCTACTTTCACCCAGTACCCTCTAACTGTTCTATTAGTTTAACCGATGGAACTTTAAGTCCTAATTTAAAAGTCTAGGTCACTCTTTATTAATATCAAATAAAATTTTCTCTCTACGAAGCAATTAATATATATATAATAATATGAAATAATATGGAATGCCGTGTTTGCAATCACAGTATTATTTATTATTTTGTAATTATTTTATGATTTAGTAATTTTAAAAACATAAATTTAGATGCTTGTGTCATACGACATCGTTAAGAGATGTATTAAGTAATCTTAATGGAAATTAGAATCTTTGACTGAAAAATCCCGGTCTTCTGCAAATATTAAATACAAGGTAAATAAGCTTATTATTTAATCATACATATCCAGAAACAATATATTCTTCATTCATCACCAGTCAATGTAACAGTAAATCCATTAATCAGACCTGGTGACATTTTGACGCGCGCAGTTATTAATGCTTTTTCTTACCACAGTTAAGATTGGCTTTCCGGCAAATAATATCATTCGAGCAAATACAAGACGTCGATATGGATCGGTCACTTCTTATAATTGTAATTAGTTGGAATGTTATGATATCTTTCATAATAGGATGTTTCGTTAAATGAATAGACAACAAAACGGTATATCGTAGTAACTTGGAACAAACGAATGATGAACATGAGCCGAATGCGGTTCGTGCGAATAGTTTTCCACAATATTCATTTCATAGTGTTATTTGATTTCGAATTTCCATTCGATAGTATAAATTTAAATGCTTCCGCGTTCGATCGCGTACAATCCTTTCAAATTGTATATAATATGTGTATAATTCTTTTTGATGTTTGTGTAATCAAATCATACAAATTCAATTATCGTTCGAAGAAATGATTATAGGTATTTGTACCGCACAGTATTTAAAAATTTAATGTAATGGTTTTTGACAACGAATAAAGATAATATACGGCCGAAAGAAGAAAAAGAATAAATGAAAATATAGTAGACAAGCACTTACCGATTATAAATACGTACATGTTATACAGTTGTTGCGAGTATTCTAGCAATATTGCAGAGGAAGACGGGAGTGTAGTTTTAGTTCGAGGTACTTTCACGTATGGCACTGGTCTGAATTGTATTTATGTATATACCATTCTATTTTACGTTTCAGATTCTCGTGCCAATCTCTGATAAATGTCGACATTAATAATCATAAGTGTAAGTTACGGTCGGACCAACGGCCCAGTAAAAGCTATGGGGAAGTTAATGTCGAAAGAGAGAAAAAGGGAGACAGAAGGCCTGAGGATTAATGCTAATCAAGAATAAATTATAATCATACTAACACTCTCTTCACGGCCTCTGGGTTTTCGTTCGAAGCGAAGGAAGAGAAGCGGGACAGGGAAGGGAAGGGCTTTAATTTATTGGACAACCGAAAAGACATTGCGCGTAAGCGCATAACTTGTGTTTATCAGGATCCGGCCATTTACTCCTGAAACATATTACCGGTTTATCTGTTGGCCGGATAGCTATTTTATTTTAGAGACGTTTATCGTATGCTGCAGCACAGAATATATGTTTAAAATATATTCGTGTACAAATGCGTTTACACCCGTGACAGGAAAACGTTGGTGGTAGGTAAGCTGTCCTGCCTGTTTTCGCGCTAGCACCAACGACGAAACAGCCACGTTTCTGCTTCATTCTGTTTACTGTCGAACGGGCGCGTTACACGCTCGATAGCTCGACGACATCGACATTGAGTGCCGATCATGCTGTTTACAAAATTATGCTGCGATTTTCTGTAAATTTGAAGCAGGAAAGCACCGTTACGCGTCAAATCCCCTTTTACACGTTTGAATATGTTAAACACGCGCGAAACGTTCCTACGTAAAGAGGGAAACCGTTCTTCGCTGTAGTGCTCCAACAGACTGGTTTTCCACAAAATATCATTTTAATAGTGAAAACTGTAAAACTTGTAGTACGAACGATCTCCAAACGTGTGAGAAGAATTATATCTGAAATTATGGCTGACTATATTAAGTTTTGGACAAGTTGGAAAACTTATATTCGATGCATTACACAAAGAAAATTGAACAAACTTAGTAATTCAGTTTCTCTCGCTGTAGATAAGTATTCGCGTATGTTCGAAAGTGTCTCTCAAAAGTCATGGGATCGATGATCTATCGAAATTAATTCAGAATACAAAGGAAAGTGTATCACAAACATATAAATAAGAAAAATATATCATTGCGATATCGCTTATTAGGTATACGACTTCGTGTCTGTAATTACCGTAGCAATATAATCTAATATACATATGTATATTAATAAAGTAAAGAATGATTCGTGCAATGAATTTCTCCTTGCGAATAAGAACTTGAGAAAATAGTTGTTACAAATGAGCAATTTATCGGGCACGCAGCCGTTAACTATCCACTCTCGTTTTAGCACCTTGCTGGTACTAGCAACTTTCGTTTTCCTCTTTTAACCAACTATGAATATACAACTCTCGTACCAATAACTTGTCGAGAGATATTCGAGCAGTTATTTATTTGTTTTAGTTAAAAGTACGAACTAAAATATACCTAATACTTTGGTTGGAAATACAGACGTTTTAAAAATAGCGTTAAAATAATATGACATAGTTTATCGATCAATCTGATATATAATAAATTACGTATCTAAGCATATGCTCGGATCATGCAAAAAAGATATAATTTTTAAGTTACACAAGAGATCGAGCCATTGACGTGATATTGAATTATAACATCGTAAAAGTTGCAACAACATTGCAATTTTATCTCGGCCGTGTCATAACTTTGAAAACTAGCGTGAACGATAAATGATAATACGAATACGAGCAACGAGTAAACTATAAACAATATATAACATTGTTGATGTGGTATAGATAAAAGAATAAACAGAAATAGATCATCGACGGATCAAGAGGTACATACGCATGCCACATTTATCTGTAAACTTGAAAAAATGTCTTTGCCGCAGTTATTTTTGAAATAGTAGAGAGATAAAACTTGCTGGATCGGTGGTATAACACTTAGAAGCGAGTCGGGAAGATAGTAAGTATATAGGGAGAGAGAAGATCGAGCAGAGCACCGCTTATTTACTCAAGCCGCGAGTTGATGTATGGTCCGCTGCTGGACGTTGTCGGTGCCTTTCATTCGACCGCCTCTTGCAGAGACAAGAGATAACCTCGCCTCTGATCAACGACTCTCTACAGCTCTCTAAAGGCCCTCGCTACATGATCCAAGCATGGGGCTGGCATGAATCTCGAGCCATACGTGGTGGAACCGAGGCCCCAGGCGCGGATCGTGTAATGGAGAACCCGAAGATCGTTCCTCTTTCTGGCCTTTCGAGTCAAGCTAGCCGCGGACATCAGCCTGTGATTCGACCAGCAGCCAGATTTCACTGCTAACGCGATAATTAAAGAGGAATGACCAGCACGATTTACGGTACCTAATGTGCTGCGGTACTGCTCGTTAACTACACTCTGTTAGCTAATGTGACGTAATAGTACTGCGAAACGAATAAAACTTGTTACATGCGTTTTATTCTCGTGACAGACGATTTGAGATTTCAAGCGATGCAATTCTTCACGAGAAAATACATTCCGTGATCGACAAAGTAATTTATACCAACGGTCGAATAATTTGTAAACTTACTCAAATAGGTACGTGCATCATTCGGTTTGGACTATTCTCATTTCATTATTCGTTTCTTTTCGTTTCATTGGAATACAGCTACGTATAATTACCGCTCTTCAAAACTTTAAATCGTGTCTCTCATGCGCGTTATGCGCGAAAATAATTGTGCAAATGAAACATCGCAATGTATATGCATTTTTGAGGTATAAAAGTAAAGTGGTTGAAGCGAAAAGATATGTCTGGTTTTCTCGCTATTTTCGGCAATCAATCTCGTATTCGTATCTTAATATTGATGAAGTACTTTCCAAGATATATGATCCTGTCACTTATTATCATACTTCAATGTTATCTATTTAAGAAATCTGATAATAGCGATTTATCCAATTAAACATCGATACACGAGAAGCAAATATGAATTACTATAACAGCGTAACATGAACGTTCTCTATCCGTGTAGTCGACACGTGTTTGGAGATTATTCGTGATACACGACGGACGTTGCAATTTAGATAATAATTAGAATATGCTTTGTAGAAAGGATCGACTACGAAACTACGCTTCGAAGGGAAATGCATTTGAGCAAGTTTAGCGAGAAAGAACGAAGATTCCGATAGTGTGATCGTTGGCCTTGTAACGCTACTTATAAATCCGAGCCTGACGGTAGAACTATCAGAGTCCGGAATGGAGCTTCTCGTATAATGCGTGTGGTGCTGCCCACGGGGATATACATGAATTAAGCGACGGTTATTGCCCAACGAAATGCACGTTGGAAGTTTATCACTGGACTCATACACGCATACATGCGCTTGTTAACACGCCTGCTTACCGTAAGATTACGCAGTATAACATAACCCGAAGCAAACAAAATAACGCCAGTGTACGACGATTTTCACGGCATTCCTTTATCGCGATCAGATGTTCCGCGCCGATTCGACTCGAATGTACACGTGTTCGCCTTCTACCTTTTCGCGAGTAAATGTTTCCTCGGCCGTCATAATGATGTCATCGTCGATGCGCCGCTTTGCCGGCAAGTACGTATTTCAAAAACCTTATGCTCTTTATTATACTGTGAAATGTTACTGGTGCATCGTATATAAGTAAGTACTATATAGCACGCGGGAACCGATAGATGTGCAAAACCGTTTCCGCCGTCGTACATCCTCTCTGGTTTAAAAACCTCGTGCATCCGTGCAATTTTTCTTCTGCCCCAACGTCTTTATAAATTGCGTTGTATATTTACGTTCGATCGTGGCCATTGGATAAACTGTTATTAAAATACTTGCGCGGATCGAAAATTCTCTTTTGAAATGATAAGATAACTAATAGAAGAATGATAATATAACTAAGATAAGCGACGTGCAGCTGAACTTTATTGGTAGAATAGTGAAATACATTAACAACTTTGTGAATTCGCAGTAACATTAGTGTGCTAAAATTATGTTCAGATATTTTTCTAAATGGTACTAATAAATTATCGAGATTAAACTTGGTGACTATTGTGATATGAAATTTTAGTCTCAGCAAATTCATGCGTTCGGAAGATATACGTATAACAAATCCTGATCCTGATATACATGTGGCGGATCGGTATCAACAGGACGCCGACAGGTCGAGGCATCAACGCGGCGCAACACCTCCCGGGCGATCCGCTGGTACCAACCGCCAACACTAGAGGGCTACGACGACAACGAGTCTGTCTATCTCGCTAGCGGTCGAATATACGAGCGAATAATATAAATACCGCACCTAGCGAGACTCCCTCTATGTCTAAGGCAGGGACTACCGAGCATAGCTTTACTGACGAGTCCACCGGTAGTCCTGGGACGAAACGCAAACCTCTCTTTTCATCCGCCACATACATATAACAAGTATCTAAATATCCGACACTATTGGACGTTTCATCTGGCGCCTAGACATAACCCAGATTTTCAAAAGTATTTCTTCTATTGACCGAAACATAAATATTTACGTACAACGATTATGCCACTCTTGATGTATCTACGTATGTACCTCGTATATATGCTATTCGCATATCTCACTAGTACTTATTTCTTTAAAAAACCGATTGTAGTTATTCAGAGTTAACTGAATTTTTTAATCCATGCATAATACAGCATATAATTAGGTAATTAACAAGTAATATTTAAGAATACGCTAATTGTCGAACTCAACTCTAATAGCATCGAAAGTGTTGCATATGTATATACTTACCTGATGATCTGTATCTTTCAAACGCATAAATTGTCAAAACAAGGATTTCATATTTCTGGTTTACACGTCTATGAGAGTATAATAACGCCAATCTGAACGGATGGTATACCATTATGGGGAATGGCGGTGAAGAACCATATAGCCAAATTTGAGGCCTAACAGTCTATTATTTTACGCTCCACGGTAGAAATAAGGAAGGATCTATACGTCATCAGAGTAAAAGAAGAAATAATTAAGGCAAGCAGCGATCACAAAAAGAGAATAGATATATAATATATAACATCAATATATCCCATGTAAGCTTAAAAGTGAAAACTTAACCCTGAAAACTTAATAAACAAATAAACATCTTTAAACAAAAATGGAGGCATCGTCGTCGTGCTATTTTGCCACGTTAAAACAATTTGTCTAATGTCTACTGACAAGTTGCAAAGTATATAGCAGGTATAAAAATAAGAACTTCTGGTTTACCCACTTTCCTCGTGACTCCTATCAGGTTTCATTTCAGTCTGACGCATGTGTCATTAAAGTATAACGTTTTATCTTTAATAAAAATTATATTCTTATTACAAACATTTTATTCAACTTTGAATAGTATGCTGTACGATTTTACTTACATGTGTAGTATTCTAGTGTAATAATTGGTTTACATAACGCAAGAAATAAATGGACTTGATACAACTTCTACCCAACTAAAGAAAAGTTGTGTCATGAAAGATATATTACGTGTAGTCTAAAGTAGAAGCGCTAGAAGATCCGATGAACGATTACAAGATGTCTAATATGGCTGTGGTTACGAAGCGGCGTACAAATAACGTGAGCAATGCAAACAAGAGAAACTGGAGGGAATGTTGCAAAATACGGTCGAATCGAATCTCGGTGTACGAGCGTTTGGAATTCTCGCGGACTGGCTACCGATATAGCCGGTAACAATGGAAATGGACTTGGTGAGTATTGAGTGGCCCCCACAAGTGGTCGAACATTCCAACATCGAATCGCTGGTAGAGTTCGAAATGTGAACATACACGCATTGCAGAACGAAGACCACAAGTGCAGTTTCGCGCCCCGTTTCTCGTATGCATGCATACCGCATTGCTAACAGATCGGCCAATTTTCGACGGCGATATGTTAAGACCCCCTACAATGTAATGGCTCCAAATCCTCGGAATACGATATCCACGAAGGTCTTTCGGCTTCGAAACGTAGTATAACCGATTTCAGTCCTTCTGATATTCCGATGTGGTTTCCGTTACAACGCAAACGGTGTCCCAGACTGACTCAAAATCCTGATAGAGAAGGCTGACTGCGGTCTCCCCGCAATGCGACAGTATTGTTATTTTCAATTTGAGTTAAATGATAATTTTATCAGGAGTCATTTTCTTCTTCTTATTTTCTATTGCATACTCAATATGTGACAAATTTTTAGGAAGAGTCTCCTTTAAAGAGAAATTCTGATCTACCGAAAAGATTTTTCGAAATTCGAAACATTAATTAACGTACCTAGTTACGGAACAGCGCGCAACATGGCATTGGGAAGAATAGTAGAATCTTTAAAGTAAAAATGATAAATTAATCGGAGAGATTTGTTATTTCAAATTATTATTTTCGATTTCAATTTCAAATAAAATTTGCTTAAGCCTACCATTATAATATTAAACTCATAAATATATCGGTAGCTGTGTACATTTCTGCCGTATATGTCGTTCTTGATACTTATGAGTTTTGCTTATAAAACAATATTTCATGTAATAAATGGTTTACGAGTCATTGAAAGTAAGATACGATTGCACTTAATGTAGAAGTTTCTTATTTGGAGGAATAAATTTAAATAAATTCATAGTCTTCGTTTAAAGGTTCGTCTGTAGATAATTTACTGTAATATGATAATACAGCGGAGGTAATAAACAAAACGATAATGAAAACACCAGCGCGTCTTAAATTTTATCTCTCTGGTGTAAATCATTAATATCCCAATGTCGTTAAAATAAGAACGACGTTATTTGATTTTAATCACGTTTCATCGTAAACTATATAACAATTTTTATGTAATTACTCGCATTTTTAGTGCCATTTTATAAGTATCTAATTTGATAAGTAACTATTAGAACCATAGAATGTTAGCCAATTAACGTTGGAGAAAGGTTGAAAACACCGAGCCTTTAGACTAGAATCGGCACATGAATTTCAAGCGTATAGGGTGGCGACGAATCCTTTTGGCGGCAAATGTTACCGACGCATACAGAAAGAAGGGGAAAGGCACACAGGGTGGAAGCGGTTTCGATGAACAGAGAACCGCATTGTTTGTCGCGGAAGGCATTCTCCGCAGTCGGCTGTCACCGGAAACATTCATTACGGCGCGTCGCCTGCTAGGAATCACTAATGTATTCGACGAGAACGACGTGGATGTTCCCGCTGTAACGTTTCCGAGGGAATCGGCGCTTCGCCGAATCGGGAATTCATATGGACAAAGAAGCTATCGGAGGACTTCTCTCGTGGTTGTGCGAGAGAACTAACTGGACTTTCCGTATCTTTCTACCTCTTTCACTGAATCCTTGCCATTCACTTTTTCTGCTTTCTTATGCGCTATATAATATATACGAACTGGACTGTTTTCTCGTTTAGTTTGTATTTTCTGTTTTGCGTTAGATTCTCACGCACCAAAGTATGCATCATCGAGATGTTCGAGTTACATGTGTTAAAATACATATACCATAGAAAATTGTTGTGAATATATTACATGCGCTGTACAACGCTTTTTGCAATTCCATTGCCATTGTAACGAGATACGATGTCATAATTATAGCGGTAAAATTTGAAACCAATCTAGAAATGTATTAGGTTGTCCGAAAAGTTTCTTTCGCTTTTTGAGGAAATAATAGACGCTCGACGTTTTTTGTTTTATATTATTTTGTCGAATTACGTACGATCCATTTTGTTCTCCTGAGATAAACCCCTCGACATTTCACAGACTTGGCTTCACGTTTGTATGAAGGTGCACTGTTGTAAAAAACATGTTTGCGAAAGAGAGCACTTTTCGGACATGTAACAAAGGGTATATTGCAAAGCTACTCTTACTCAATAACGAATATACCGTATGAGAAATTATCTTAAACGTATAATTAATACTATATCGAATTATTTCATTAAATGTAATGGATAAATGACTGTTTAGATAATTTTGTGATTTATTATGTGCAATATATTTATACACATTTTCAGGTTTGTTTCAAACTTTATCAGGTGGTATGTCATACAAAATAGTTTGTATAGCACATACATGGTACTACATACTCGGAATAACTCTTCACAGGTGTTAAAATGCATTAGTGAGCCTGTATAGATAGACAAGCCAATGCGCTCGAAATACAATAATTCGGAAAACTATTTACTGAGGTAGAAACGTAATGAAAATATGAAGAATAAAAAGATGATGAAGGAACTTCCTACATTTTTTATTTTCTTTACATTTACATTTACAGGGAAATCGAGTTATTTCTTACTCGAAATACAGAAATTGTAAAATAAAAAGACACACTTAAAACATATGATAAAAACGAGTTATTAGGTTCATTGGAAGAAGAAGTAAAGAGGGATTGTGGAATAAATGTACAATAAATTAGTAACTTTTTTGTTAATTCTTTTATCAAATTTTATTTGTAATAAAACAATAAAAAGAGATTATTGAAACGACTCGTGTAATGTGATGATGTAATTACGATAGAATAAAACTACATTTAAACATAACGAATAGGGTAGAAATACAAATACGAATAGAAAACGAATTTAATATCTCCATATTTGATGGTTAATTTATGGATAGAGAAAAAGAAATAGACAGAGAAGTGAATGCTAAAAGCTTTTTTACGTAGCGACGCGACGCGTCGGTAGATATACATAGGAACATTATAACAGTTTGAAAATGTCTGATTGTCAATCGTTCTCATCGTCTCACTGGAAATATGGATGAAATGAAATATTTATATAATCTAAAGGATTTAGAGAAGTGAAAGCGTTAATAAAACGAATATATATTTGCTGTACCCTACGTATTTTTTATTTCCATCCGGATTATAATCTGAAAAATAAACAAACGAATTATGCAAAGATTGTACCATATCATTTGTAGTATTTTAATCTTATTGGTATAGTACGGTTAATAGTAAGATACGTAAACGTTTTATCGTCAAAATAAATGAAAAAATACTGTAAACTGTAAAATAAATAAATGGAAGTATAGCAAAATATCGAGACATATTATTTCCAAAAAAGTTCAAGAAGTGTGTTCAAAGAACGATTTAATAAGAATATTATTGAAGCCCGTTGGAGAGCGTTAAGAAGAAAGGCGTCAACTTTGTACGTAGTGGGAGGAGAATCTCCGTATAATTTGACAGCAGCCACGGACCCTAATAATTTCTTGTGAAAGAAGGCGGAGCACGCTACGATGAACATATTCGACTAACAGAGTTATATTAGAAATGTTCTTTTACCGGCTCGAATTGAAACGAAAAGAATTAATAACTATACATATAATATACATATAACCAACATTAAATGTCGAAACGTAAATGAAACGATGATATCATTTATAGGATATCTCAGATAAGTAACAATTTTACAATGTTTTTGTATTTCTTTGCATTTACATTCGATACTATTTATCAGTACTAAAGATAATACGTAGTGGAATATGGAACGGTTAACGACAGCTATTTAATCATCTGAAATCTAAAATATGAGCTGGTTACTAAATAATTTTGGTGTTCCCGTTGATTATCGAGTACTAAATATTCATGTTTACCGGCGTAAACTTCAGCAAGTGGAAGATATGCCTGTCAAAGTAGAGATCATAGATAATAAAGCTGAATAGGTTTAGTTTATAGGTTCCCTGAATATCGTTCGCGAGTTAAATTACCGAGCAGAATTCAATGTTCATGCGAGTGTTTTTCGCAACTTTCGCGTTTCCTCACGACTATTCGATCATCCGTGACGCAAACGAATGTTAACTAAGTATAGCCTTCTATGGAATACAGTCGTCATTAGCACGTTTTTTTCCTTCGGCTCGATTCGAATAGATAGAGAAAGAAAAGAAGAAAAAAGGATTAAAGAGCACGACGAGGAGAAAAATAATTTAGCTTGCTCGCCGAGGCAAACGTTATTATCTCGGGAAATCGTTGTAACTTGTAATTTTAGAGCAAACTTCTTGCAAATACGTGGAACAGCTAACGTTACCGAAAGCGTGTCCGAGACAGGCAGTTTATATTGTCGGCTGTTCCGTCGTATTCGTGCGAATGTACATACACGGAAGTGAAGAAAGTAGAGAAGCGAACTGTAGTTTCACGGGTGCTAGAAAGAACAACAACAGTACCGGTTAAAAGAGCTCGAACGAGCAAGTACAAAGTTTATAGGTTCTCAGAACGATCCGGCCGGGTTAAGTCAAATCGAATGCGCGTGAATACCTACCATAACCGTCACTTTCTTCGTGGCCAGTCGATGATCGAGTAAGCGAGCAGCAAGTATAGCTTTGCCAGAGATTCGAGTCGTTGTTGGCGGGTGTTTCGTCCGAGCTTGGGGAGTTTGATAGCGAGAGAAAAGAGCGTTTCTCGGTCGTAGTGGCGTTGCTAGCAGACCGGTTGTTATCCAGCCATAAGTATACAGAGCTGCGCAAGGGGGGAAGTGCACACATCGGTACCAACTGTGTAATTTGAGGGTAATTCCGCGAGTCGTATAACCTGTAGGTAATGCCGGCAGGCAGGCAACCAGCCAGAGAGTGCATCAGTGCGCTGCTCGTTTCGTTTAATTGGTCGTTCCCGGGTTTACGAGGTTTCAACCGAGGCGCTACGACGACGAGAGATGCTACGCGTTGCAAAGGATAGTTCAACTGCCAACCACCAGCTCAAATCTACTCGCTCAGAGTTTCAAGCATCGCTAGCACCGCTTTCATCGAAACTTTGTCGGCCGGACAAATCTTCCGTAGGCTCGCCCCTTCGCAAATTTCCCTCTCTACTTCCCAGATATAAACGTCTGCTCCTATTTGCTCTCGTAAATCGCTTCAACTTGCACGAATAATTATTAATGAACTATACTTCCATGACATTGGCAGCACTCTTAATGCTTCGTTTACCATTCGTTCTTTTAATCCTTTTTGATTTTTTTAAATTTAGAGATTAAATTACGATACTGACATCGATGACGAAGAAGTGGAAGGATCATAGAGCAGAATTAGGTGTTGGTAAAAATTGAAAAAATAACGCGTGGTATGGACGGTGAGCGTGCGATCGAATTGTAACGATGATCCTTTCTTCATGTACCGGACCGAATCATCGAGACCTAAAGGTTTGCTATGTAGACAGAGAAGCGAGTAACATACGTACGTACGTAGGAAATGCGAGCAGAGGGTTTAATATTGCTAGCCAAGATAGAAGCAATAAATGCTTGTCAAGTAAATCAGGATGAAGCGCCATCGAGGAGCGCGTAATGGCCGCATTAAGTGAATAACTCACGGTTGCAGTGTCAGACTCCGGGGCGCAACGTGAGCTGTGCGTTGGACTGTTAGGAACTGTTAGGGGTGATAGCGGTGCCATCAAACAACTTTACGGCGTTAAGTGCTCCCGAGACCGACTGTTGATATATTACCAACCTAATTTCTGCCAAATACCTATACGCACGCTGTCTCTCACCGAAACGTGTGTATTAAGTGCATCGCAGCTATGGTCTCCATTCGTTTAACCTGTCGATGGAGGATAGGAACAATATTACTACTAATATTCACAGCATGTGCAAACGGTAGTTTAGACCTCTTTCCTTGTTAATTCTTTCTTCCTTAAAGTTTACATCACATACTCATTTGCAATATGCTATACTTAATGTTTAACAGAACGTTCGATATGTACTTATTGAGTCGAACAATATGTTCACTTGACTCTCGCTAGTGCATGAGAATAAGTTGACGAGTACAAAAGGAAAGATTTCTAAAGTTTTAAATACTTCACAGAATTCGGTGTTCCGATATTTAAACAAAATAGAGATCATAAACGAATGACGTGTTATAATGCCGATGATTTACGATAAGTAGATCGTGAGGAATTTGTCATAGTTCTGAAGTAGGTCAATGTGTAATCTGTGTACTTCACAAAAATTGTCTGTGTTTGAAGACAACATTCTTGACTCTTCGAGGAATTTGCAATTATATAGGTACATAGGTACATCCATAGAAAAGTATAAATATAAAATATAGTATAAATATAAAAATAGTAGTATAAAAAAGTATAAATATAAAAATAAAGTATAAAGTATCCAGTTAAAAGTATAAATGACCCAATATACTGGCAGAAAATAATGAAGCAAATGTTTCCGTAAGTGAAAAAAGAGTAACAGATTCATTTGAAGAGTTTTTGAACTCGATAAGCGACAATTCTTACAAATCTGGAATAAGAAAACGACATAATTGGACGTTAAGAAAATGCATAGAATCACCTGGAAATTATTTTAGTTAAATATATGATATTGTAAAGAAACTACGTCGAACTAGATTAAAAAAAAAAAAAACAATATTTCGTATACACTACTATTGTATAATCTGTATGTATGTATATAATCTGTATTTATATGCATACATGATCAAAAGTAAATGTTGAGATACTTATTGCATCAATGTATTAATTATTTAAACTACCTTTTCCATTTATGATATTTTATTTCTTTATTATATTGTTACGTTAGAGCGACTCATCGCAAGACGCGATTTATTTGTAACAATATAAACTTTAGTGTATACGCAGAAGTGAGCTTTATAACACAGTTACAATGTTTTCACAAAATACAACTCAAGAGCATACGTCCGCACTCGTCGTTTAAATATTCGCGGTCGGTAGCAAAACGACCACTCAAATGAACAATCAATGTAAGTCGATCTTGGAGGCATTTTTAGTGCGATACAAAGAAACTTCATAACGTCGCAACAATGTGTATTTTTCAAATAAATGATTCTATATTAAACTGTGCACTTCATTCTACCCTATATCCCTCAAATATATCGTAAAATCTGTATAAACAGATTAATCCGATTATCCTATTTATCAGATACACTACTAAACACGGATTATATTTGTGCGTAAAGCGTAAAATTATATTTTGAATTTTGAATTTTGAAAAATTACATACAAAATAGCATAGTTTGTGTGCAAAATGAGGTTTGGAATGGCGACGATGTGGAACGGTAGTCGGATGAAAAAATGATCTAGGGATAGGATAATAGCCGCGCGTTAACCAGAAATATTTCACATCGATGCCAAAACGACATCGTTTACACCAAACGCCTTTGTTCGAACTGTTCCTCTGCCTTGGTATCCCGCACGTTCTTAGAATTAGTGACATGGAAAACATGGCAGTTCGACGGCGTGTAGAGAGACAGTGATATACCAGGAAAACAAGCGTAAGAGCGCAGGAACTGAGGAATATATTTATAGCCGCCTCGAGCTATTAAGATAATTTATCGGGGCCATTACCGAACAAACGAGAGCATTAATCTATTCTAGCTTCATAAAGAGAACTTCGTCGACGATTTTGTAGCCTGCGCGCCAAACGAGCACTTCGGAGTAAATTGATGGATCCCCCTGACCTGGCTGAGGACCCTCCGTAAATTGCTCGTAAATTTTTATTTATTCCGCCGCAAATAAAAGTTCGAGATGAAGGGCGAGAGGGAAAAAGAGAGGAAGAGAGAGAGAGGGAAAGAGAGACTGAGAAGCAAGCAACAGTGTGGGAGAATGAAAGAGAAAATGATAAGGACTAGAAGGAAAGAAGGAAGAGAGAAAAGAATAACGCGGCTTGGTTCGTGGCTTCGATTTCCCGACGCTCGCATCACCGTTACTCAACGATTCCTAATAGCATCGCCGATTTTCCACGATCATAATTTTTAATCGAGCCCTGTCAACGCTACCGAAGCATCCCTATATTATATTCTGCCTATCATCCCTATATTTGAAACGCACGTATCAGGGTGTCTTTGTAAAACGAAATACATACGACACAAATATATTTCTATTTCTATTTATACATATACACAGAAAAATACGAGGAAAGAACGGCAACATATCCAAAGCAGCTGGCTGCTGAAGCGAGCAGAACTCTCATAGAAAGAAGACTAAAAAGAAAACACACTGACCTCATTAAAGAAATAAAAAAAATTTATACATATATCAATACTATTCTTAAGCCATCTACTTTCTTTACTTGTTTGGTAATTGCTCTTTTACCTTTCAGCATATAATGAGTTAATCAGAGATAAGGATAGTTTTACATTCTTTATTCTAAAATCAATGTATCTAATTATATAATTAAAAATGAAGCAATCTAAAATACTTCGTTCATATGCTTGAAGTGGAAATATCGATATGTATACATGTACCCTATTTGCTATCTAATTTTAAATTACTTTATAATTTTAATAATATTAGTATAGAATCGTGTCACATTTTAATCGAGTTTCATTAAGATAATATTAATTTAGACAATCTTCTCTGCTTTTGTTAGGGAGAATAGAACATTGTAAATACGCAAGCTATCGCGCGATACAAAATTTAACTTCTCGCTGTAAATTTATAGATTCTGAGAGTATTTTTTCTTCGATTTTCATTCGATTCGGACATAAGCAACCTAAAAGAGAAACACCTTAAATTGCGATTAAAAAGATACGTCGAAATCTATCTAATCTGAGCAAAGCAGCCGAAAGATTTCAGTGCGAAGAAAGATAATTGCATCAGAAATCGTCCGTACCATTTGCATATTACGAGACAGGACCTTGCGAATATCACAGTTGACATCGAAACCAAATTGATTATGCGAAAACAGAAAGAGATTCCAAAATGTGGAAAAGGTTGAGAACAAGTGTGAAAGACAGGAAAGTGAGTGAGACTAATCGATAAGGTGAAAGAAAATTGTATAAGAGAACGAAGCGATGCTCATCGTACATCCGCCTGGAGAAATGATCGAATAGGCCGGAAAGGATCGCGTCGGATTCGAAACCCAGTGGCGTGACGGGCTGCCTACTCGCGGCTAGGTCTGCATTGATCAAAGCGGCAATTACTGTCATCGTAATATTACTCGGGACTCGGGACGTTACTCGTGGCGAGGGTAAAGCAGAGGGGCAAGGCTAAATCGGCCCTCAGACTCTCGGAGACGTGGTATGGCACGGCTCCTCGATGTTCTAGTTACATAGTGACGTGCTTAGGTACGTCGCAAGTAGGTTGCGAACATTGATCGACTAAATTCAAACCCTCTTGAAGAATTAATTTCAAGAAAAAGAAGCGATACTTTCAAATAGACTGAAATCTAAACGCGACAGATTTAAATCCCCTATGAGTACTTCGAGGAATAAGAAAACACTCCGAAGAGGAATCGAACCTGGTCGAATAGGTTCGAACCTTTACAAGCGTCTTATCGGAAACTCTCAATTTGTTGAAATCAATTTTCTCAACTATCATTTTTGAATCGTTTTATATGCAAAAGTTAAGATAAAATTTATTTATTGTTCTATTTATCGTCTATAATTTTATAGAAGACTTCTAAAGTCCTAAGAATTCAATGATACGGAAATACCATTCTGACACTCGCCATTTAACTGCTACTTGTAAGGGGATCGATTCGTTCAAATATAGAAGTAATTGCAAGTAAATTTTCGATATCTGTCGATAGTCGTCCCAAGATTCGAAACAAGTTTGCGAAGATCGTACACTTCGCAATTAAAACAAGTGAGCCATTTTACCTACCTTACGAGTAGGATTCGAACACGATATGAAGTGATCCTGTCGTATTAAATTTGATTTGGATTTAGGAGTATATATTGAACTTGATCCCATCACTAGTTCTAGCTCGTACACCATCCTACGTCACCGCACCCCCTGGGCCATACCGCTTCGCCGCCGCTCGTTTCAGCCGTTTAAACGTTACTCGCTCGTATAGAGGCTGCCTGTGTAGCTCGAGTAATGATTTCCCGGAATCGCGTTTGATGTGGCGGCCCGTTATTAGTTTTCTATGGGAGAACCAGCAATTTTTCACGTCGCTCGTTTTTGACCCCCGTTATGATTTGTTGGCTTCGGATTTTACACCGAATACCAGTTGCTCGTGGGTGGAGGAGCACCGATAGTCACCCTCCACTCGCCGACGTCGTTTGCCTCTATTGCCCGATCCTTTTCCCGTGAGCCAGCGTTTCCCAAACCGCGTCATAATTTGCGCCTAATCGGTTTACTCTCTCCTCGCAAATTAAACGTTAACAATAACAACTGGTCCAAAACGCTATTCAAAGGGTTACCATTATCGAAAACTCTTACGATAAAAAAATACGCAATTGAGTAACTGTTCTCTAACCAAATCTCACACATCGTTGGTTTACGTTAAATTATTTTGTTCGTACTATGCTTAAATATTTATACGAAACAGCTGAGTGTATTAGATGAAAAATTAACGACGTGACGCATATGAAAGTATATCATTTCTCTTAGTTAAGTATGGTCTGTGTATGTGTTTTACGTTATTTATTTAAATGTAATATCGTATTTCTTACATTTCATCTCAACGCAGATGGTATAAATCTAAAGATAGCTGACTGTTGTATGGAAGGAAATTTGAGAAACACTGTTGCCGACACGTTCTTTCGAAATAATTCGTTTCCCGTTTGAATTATGACCGAAATACTCGGACGACTGCGGAATGGTAATTCTTACAAATTCATGACACGGCAAACTGATAACGTTGACAAATTTAATTACATTCTGATCATGCTGTAATGAAATTTAAACAAGAAATAAATTATATATTTCACGATATTTTTTTTTATATTACTACGAAAGCGCAGTATATTTGCAAACTCGTTCATTTAGATAAATATATAATTTTTTATCAATTTTAATTTAGACATACTCTAATTGTTTTCTCTAATTGTTCTTTAAGTTCACTCTCGTTCTTGTAAGAAAAATAAAAATCTCTATTCCTTTATACATTCGTTAATTTATATAATATTTAAATATCGATTAACTTCTAAAATAATTTAATCCGTCTAAACTGAAAAATAGGAAGATGTTTTGCTTCTCTTATGATAAAGGCGTGATTTAAGAATTTCAAAGATTTAAAAAAAAAAAGGTGTTACTAATTTGACTGGTAATTTCTGTGTGACACGATTAGAATTTCGAAGACCGACCAAGGGAAGAAACGTGATAGGGTAAGATGGTAGCTGGTGCGTATACTGGGGGACATCAGAGCTGCTGACACAAAGCGATAAATCCAACACGTTTTGGAAAAGGACAGGGGGAAAACTCGTAGCCGGTCAATAAACGTCAGAAAACGAAGGAAGCGAGGCAGGATATAGAGGCTTAGTTATGGTGCGGTTTCGTGAAATTCTTAGTGGGATAAGGTTGAAAGCTGCTTCTAATAATGGTATAGTCGCTCGGGGGTCAAACACGTAAAAACAGGGCGAAGATTTATGGTGCACCACGCTTCGCTCAGCGTGATGCTAGATAGAGACTCCAACGAACGGACGGTTAGAGAGGGAATGCCGGATCAGCTTGGAGTTCCAAGTACAAAGAGAATAATGCTGTGAAACAAGCGCAATGCAGTACTCCGAAATCGTGCCACATTCAAGAAAACCAGCAGGTACCAATTGATTTTCCTCGATCTGTTGTCACCGTCTCGTTTTTCATACCTGTCCTTCTTCGAATACGTTCAACGAGTAATAGACCAAGATCGTAACAGATTTCGAAAGTTATGTCGGTTCTCTTTGTCACGCAACCTGAAGAAAATGTTTAGAAACCGGAATGCAACGAAAATATTTCTGTACCTTTGTGCTAGAAAACATTTAACGAGTAGGAACAACAGATAAATCAAGGGTATAATCTCCTCCTATATTATTTACTACTTGTAATATCTAATTATGTGAACAGAATTTTCCATTATATTATTTGTATTATTGTTATTTGTATCTATTCATAAAAAACTGCATGTGACATATTTTCTCTTTAATCTTCTTAATTAAAATAAAGCGTGAATGTTGAATTAATTTAATTAAAACGAAGTAAGAGTAAGCATGATTAATTCAATGTATATATAAACATTGATATGATCGTGAAAATGTAATTACCAGAAGGCAGAATGGAAAGTGCCGAATAGGAAATTGTAAAAGTAATATAAATGCGTTTAATTAAATAAGTTAATAGAATACAATAGAATATTAATACGTAAGGTTATAATAAATAAATATGGTGTTAGCCGGAAGCCATTCGAAGCCGGAAGCCATTCGAAGCCGAAAGGATTGGAATAAATAAATGAAAAATTGAAGAAGACAAGACATATAAACATCGAAGCGTCATACATCGTAACTCAAATTTGACTACATTTTGATCTTAAAAATACAAACTGAGCACAAAGAAAATAAAATAATAAGAGTCATCGCTTGCGTAATGTTTAAGTAATGTAAAAACGGTATAAATTACTGTTCTTAATATACAATTAAAATGCAATTTTTAATTGGAACGTTATAAAATAGACAGTTTGAAAATAATAGGATGAAACTTTTATGAAATTTCGGATACTATTATATGTTATACATCTGATCTACAAAAGTTTACAATGTATTTGATGGCAAATTATCTTTGAAAATTAGTGCATTGGAAGTTAGTTCGGACAACCAACTAAAAAGAAACTGTCGAAAAAGCCCTGTAGCAGCCAAGCTATATTTTTACGAAAATGGATCTTAGACTTTCAACTTGCAGTCCTGCGCGACCTTCCGTAGGATGTCCTGTGGTGTGAGCCAGATACCTGGTCGTGAAAATCGCGGAAATATGTGGGAGGTCTTTATTCAGGGTGGAAATGGAAACAAGAGAAAAAGTAAGAGAGAGAGAGCGAGAGAGAAAGAAAAGGGCTAGCGTGCATTCAAATTATACTATGCTTGTACCAAGAGTGCTTCTCTAACTTTGTAAGCTTATAAGATACAAAGAAAAACAGATAAATAACGAAAGCATGAAACAAAGAAGAACAAGTAAGTAGGAAAATATAATAAATAAATAAATAAGTAAATATATAAGTAAAGTTACGTTGATAGACAGATAGGACAGAAAAGTGAGGTCAAGAGGAGGATGGGGAGGGTAGGAGGAGAGAGAAGGTGTCAGTGAAAGAGAAAGAGAACTCCATCTATTTTCGCCTCCCTGTTCCAAGCAGAAGCAGGATGATTTATGCGGAGCGAGTGCCGCGTCTCCACGCTGCGGGAGAATTCTCGCTTTCAGTTCTGCACCCAGCCGTGTCGCCAGGGTGGCAGAGTGTGGCATTGCCTTCACTCTCTCAGTCTTCTCAACATCGCATCGCCGTGAGCACTACGATGCATCTTTCTTGGATGACGTGCAACTACCGACCTTCGTTCTCCTCCTCTCTCCCTCTCTCTCTCTTTCTCTCGCTCGCTCGATCTGTCGCTCTTTCTCTTTCTCTTCTTTCTTTTATGCGCGCGCTCACACGCGTGGATGCTTATTCAGAAGAGAGGCTAATCATAGAGCAACGACAAACATTCTGAGTTATGCATGTTCTAAATGAACGGTTCGTACAAAAGCGATACGTTAAAGAACTCGCTTCGAACGAGCACACATATTTTTGTGACGGATGCTGAAAGATTATTTTAGTTTTGTTCGTACGCTCAGCTTAAAAGCTTCGTGTGCTACTGACCTTTTTGCTTTCGATCTATTATTCGGTAAATTTATCACGGCCTTCCTAAACGAATAATTTTGGATATTTATGGATATTTATCGAATATCGTGGCTACTATTTCATTGCAAACATTTCTGTCGATACTGCTGCTAGGAAGTAAAACGGATATTATCCGATTTATAAAGTGGACCTTCGCATAACGCATGGGATACGTTCCAAGTTGTAGCAAACAGCGTCATACGAACCACATGTATTACATATGGACTATGAGTGTGATGTTACACGAGTCCGCATTAGGGAACGCGTTATATGGAAGTCCACTGTATAGCACTTGATTCGCGAGCTGCTCGTATTCCACGCAAACGAATAATAATATTGATTGCGAACAAACGAGATGGAAAAATGAGAAATCAATCGGCTATAATATATTTTACATGATTTAATACTAGAAATACAGTTTCCTTATTTTTATAGGATTAATTATACCTAGTCTGTCTACATCTTGAAAACAATTGCTAAAAAGAATGCTATTATTTCGAACATTCTACCAAATGTCCAAATTGGACAAATTGTGAATGTAAACAACTAAATAAAAAAAAATTATTTCGAACAAAACCCGGGAGAATGCGCTGGTTTTTCTGTAAAATAACCAATTTATGGATAATTATGTGTGTTAGTAGATTTATATATAAATAAGTTGGTTGAAAGTAGTAACTTTTGTTGATTTGTTAACGAGTCTAATTACATGGTTCTCCCAATGTTAATATACAAAATATTCATCAATTTAACGAATTAGCACGGGTTATGTACGTAGGTGCCATAGTTGAATCGAAGCTGCACACACGTCCATTACTCTTGCGGCAAGGAATACAGACTGCTGCGAATATTACTAAAGAAAGGTGCTTTAAATTATCTTCGATGAGTAGAGTGGCAACAAAGGCACGTGTTTTGCTTCTTCACTCAGGATCCATTTATCTCCGCCGGTACAATACGGGCCGCGTTTGACACATCTATCAGCGCACAATACACATCTATCAACCCAACCCGCCCCTTCTTTACTTTCCGCCCTTTCTTCTTCTTCTTTTTCCTTCTTTCCCCCGCCCCTCTTTTCCTACTTAGTCGGTGCTTGTCTGACAGAACAACCTTCCGACACGCCGCAACCTTACCCCCACTACACAGAGTAAATCGAGAATAGAGGCATGACTGATATTTCGGTCAGCTCTTCCGACGTAATTACTCTTTTCCTGCTTTAATTTTCTGCTTACGAACGATCTATATATCTGCGTATTTATCAAAAATAACTCCTATTTTTTATAAGAAATTTTTAATTGACGTTGCACATCGTTTGACGTTACATCCATTTCAATTGTTCTAAACATCCATTGCTTTGTATGTTGCAATGATTTGTAGATTATAACAATACCGGATTAACAACGCGTAATATTAACAACGAGTGCAGTGTCATTTGTTTATCTGCAAATAACGTGTAATGCTTTGAAGTTGTTAAAACATTATCTTCTATTGCTTTCGATTAAGGCAACATTCGTCCATTATATAAGATAAATCGGTTAATTTGAATACCTTAAATATCGCATTTGTTCTTGACGATAGAATATTAGAGAAACATTAATTTCAATGTTCGTTGGAGTAGATTTGTCTCCATTAATGTGTCCCCGGCGGATATCTTTTTCTTTCTCATTATTATTTCATTATTTCATTATTTACATCTATTCATAGGTTGTTAATCTGATCTTGATCACAGCTATTATGATAAAGATATTTGATAATGATAAAAATATTTTCATATATAACCTTATTAAGAAATATCGTTAACTTTCAAACCTGGGAAAATATGATTATGAGAAAAATTGTTTAATTGTCTTAATATTTGTTAAGATAGAAGATATCACATATAAATATATGCTTGCAAATATCGTGTAAAAATTATAACGAGAGTATGAAGTAACAGTGTATTAGTTCTTTCTTTGATATAATGATTAAACGAGCAAGAATAGATTATGGAATGACTTTTACTTGTGATTATGAATGAATGAAAAAGAATTGGCCAAAAATTTTTAATGCGGAAAATCCATTTTTTATTAACGCCAATCTTGTATTTATAAAAACACGCGACGCTTTAAAATGAAAATGAAATAAATGTCACCGATCTATCTCCACGTGATGTCAAATGAAAAACCAATTGCCATTTTACAGTTTTATTATAACTTTTTAACAAGACATTTATGAAATCATATTTAAATATATGTATAACATTCGTTTCTCTTTTTTTCTTGCAGGAGATGTTAGCTACGTTTAATAGGAAAAAATGGGATACTTTGTGCATGAAAAATTACTTCATAATAAAATTTTCTTTAAATAATAAAAACTAAATGATACATTGCGTATACATATAATGTCAATGTAACAAATAAAAAAATCGTAGATAAGGGATATCGATAAGGATAGGATGAATTTAAAATGCAAATTATAGTATTACATCTTGGTTGATAATCTCTGTTAACAAAAACTAGATTAATCTATTTGGGCAATGATGTCAATAAACAATTTAAACAATAAAGAAAGAAATTTATATATGTATGTATAAATAACATACGTATACATTAATATATACACATATATTAAGTACATAAGTCCCATAGAAAGTGAATAGTACGGAGTCCAAAAATGAAAAATGTAGTTACGAATAGTTTTATGTTTATGACGGTACAATAATGAGCATTATCGCAAAAAATATGCAGTGTAAATGTAAAAAAGAATAATAGAAGGAGAGATGTCCGTAAATTAACGATTGTAAAGGCTGTCTTGGGTCAAAGCAAGCCGCTAAGCCATGGAATCGTCATTATCGCTCTCACGAGTGGTGACGCTGATAGATGCCACCTCTAAATGATGATGGATGGCTCGTATAACTGTCGCAACACACAGCTACCCGATGAGCTTCGTATCTTGATTTACTGCCTGTCCCTTCGCCATTTCGCAATTCCACGTATACACAAGTATGCCTATTTTTATTATCGCCGCATCTCTCTTAATTTATTTATTTAACAATATTATACTACTTTACTTAAACTACTTCTACAAGGTCAGAGAATCTGACACCGACAATTAGACTAAGGATCAAATTTCATCTTGAATGGTAAGTCGTTGGAGAATACGTTGCTTATATCGAAGATGTCAACATGAAGAGTAAGCAAATAGATGTTTAACACGTTTGTAGCGTATACTGCTTTAGTTACTAGTCGACAAATATCCAATTATTGCTCGATAGAATTTCACGTATAAATAATGTATTAAGAAAATGTAAAAACTCTATAAAGTTATATTTATTCTATGTAAAACGAGAACAATTATCATGAAACGAAAATCAACCGTGACAATAACACCGTTCATTTCTATCCAATTAATAATAGTCGATTCTATAATTGTTTACTTTCTAAATTTTATTGTGAAAATAATTTAAGGTAATATGTATACAGTGGCTGATGAAACTGTTTGAACGCTACTAAAATTTTAAACAGAGCTTAAATTCTGGAAGTAATATTGTTACTGTAAGACACAAGTACTGAGATTATATGCATATGTGCACAAAATTTCAAGTAAATCGGATAATATTTGTATGTAGAAGTTAGAAAATATTCATTGCAAAGATATACTGAAATAGAGATCGCGGAGATGTTCAAGCGGCATTGATAATTGTACGGATTTTATTTTATACTAATATTTAGTTGGGTCTCCTTTGGCATCAAGTACACTTTTTAGACATTGTCTTAGACATTTGTCATTTTAGACAAATTTAGTGGACCTGTATGTAACATATGCTGTGTATTATACAATAATGATTTTTGTACAATTTTGAACGTATGTTTGGGGTCATTGAATTACTGGAAATAAAAATTGTCCAATACAGTAAAACTCCATTTTTATGAAATCCATTTAACTAAACGAAATTCTAGTAATGCCCGATTAACTGATCTTTCACTGGTTGAATTCATTTATCTGAACCTGAGCTCCCATTATATGAAAGAAAGATAGTAGGTGGTGGGGATAATTGATGAGCTTCTGTTATATCAACTCCAATTATATAAACTGTTTGTCCCCCGACAAGTTCTGATAAATGGAGTTTTACCGTTATCTGAATTTTGTACCACTTCCTTTTAAACCATTTTCAAAATATTTAAATACTTAAATATTTAAATATCAAATCCTATGTATAAACGCGACCACTGCCGTGCTTTACAGTTGGATGTATTCATTTGAACTTCCTTCAGACATATATGACTCTCATTCGTTCTAAATACGTCGAATTTCTTTCCTCCCAAACAGATAACTACGTGGCTTTTTGCACGTTTTAAAAGCTTAGCTTGATTCGTCTTGTTAATAAATAGTTTCTTCCTTGGTATTGAGAAATCATTGTTCCGTAAAATCCTGCGACATAATTCAACATAAACATCCCTTTTAAAATTGTAGGCAACTATTTAAGCGAACATCGAAGCCAAAGTATTTTCTATTTCGTGTAATAATCTCCTTTTTTTTTTTACTACTCAATTTATTAGTCCAGTTATATAGCGTTTTATCTGCAATTGCTTCTTTGGTTTCGGATTTTTTAATACAATTAGTATAATATAATGAACTAGTATAATAGATGTATCTACATCTCCCTAATTATACGACTATACGATTATACATCGTTTTTCAATTGTAACAGATATCAATTTCCTCTCGCATATCTGCGTTTCTAATTTTTCGGAACCCATTGTCACTATACAAGCTATTACAAACTAATATCATTCACAGTGAAGCACAAAACATACTAAACGATGTTTCTGCGCCAACAGACTCCACTAATGTTTATAGTACGAAAACATTGTTCGCTCGCTCAATCTCTAGGCGTTCGAATACTTTTGTGATCCCATTTCAGTGCACTTATGCAATCAATATTTCACCCTAAAACATTATTCGATTTGCTTCTGTATATATGTAGCAATTTCGGTACTCCTGTGTCTTTAGTATAATTGCAACATTACCTTCAAAACTTAATAGTGGGCGCTCAATTCTTGGGTCGCTTATGTACATATATTAAGTTGTCCGATAAGTTTCTTTCGTGTTATGAGGAAATAATAAACGCACAATGTTTTTGTTTTATATTATTTTGTAGAATTACATACGATCAATTTTGTTCTGTTGAGATAAACACCGCGACGTTTCACAGATTTGGTTTCACGTTTGTATGAGGGTGCACTGTTGTAAAAAACATGTTTGCGAAAGAAAGACACTTTTCGGACAACCTAATATATAATGTGTAAATATAAGAAATATAATATAATATAATATAATGCCACGCAAGAAAACTCACCAATACTGGGATTTATTAGATAAAAATACTTTTTCTCTGTTAACTTCTATTTTTATGTGAGTAATTAAAAAGATTCAATTAACTAAACTAGCTGCATGAAGTAAAATGAACCATAAATGTATTATACCTAGGACGTAAATTATGGAAGTTATTTTAAATACAACGCTTTGAAAGAAAATAATGGCAGTATACATACGTAGAGCAGTAGATTTATCGCAAAATACGAGATACGTACCTTTAATACCTCGATTTTTTCTAATTTTACTACTTGGTTCGAACCTTATCTACTCGTTTAATTTATATCATCCGCGGGGGACTTCGAGTTATCGATAACATGTCAAATATATGATTTATTACTTCTTTATCACGTTAGTGCCAAACATCCGCCTTTGTGATATTTTTCTACAGCCAGTAATATCAAATGTTTAAAGATTAAATAAAGAGCGCAGGTTTTATTGATAGAGAATATTGATAAAACGAAATCAAGTTTTGCCGAATTCAAATTTTTTAACTTCAAAATAAAGATAAAAAGAATTACATACGTATACATGAACGGATTTTCTCTGAAAAAGTAATTCGACAATATAGAATAACGATTTCCTGTTTGCGTTTTTATTTTCGACAAAATAAAGCTTAAGGATTGTCCATGTACCTCTGTACTTGCCACGCTTTTGACTTGGTCGGTCGCACTATATATTAGTATTTCGACAGTATTATGAAAGATACTGATTGATATCACATTTCAGCGAAATTAAAATTTATATTTGAAGATATTGCTGAAATTGTTGTCCATCTTGACATACATAAATTATTGCTCGTCGAGTCACGCAAGTATGGACTGACGCTAATGAACTTTGAGCCCATAATTGCACAAACGCCTGTATAATTCTCTCTTGTAATTGTTTACGATTTATCTGCTCAGCGTACGTAAGTTGTTTAATACAATCCCATAAAAAAGAACATAATGAAGTGGATCCGAGATCATCGAGATCAAGCATGGCATTGCTAATGTGTACATGATCATAAACATAGGAGTAAGCCAATACAACGCATACCATTAAAGCGCGATCAGTCAAGTCAAAAGCAGGGCAAGTGCATTCGCAGGCGAAAAATTTTTGAACGTAACTTTCTCGAAAATGGAGCAGCAAACGAGAAATCGTTACTGTATATTTTCGAATTATTTTTGCATAAGGAATCCACACATGCCCGATTGTACTACTCGTACCGATACACTCTGTATCTAGTACGTGTGATATTATACACTAATGTGCTATACACACAAATTATACTATACACACAGTTTAGCTGTTCATCATTTACTTGCACAATCGATCGAATGATTAATTTGTTCGTTATGCGGTGCTGCTCGTAATAATTAATTAATTGAAACAAATCGTTATCATGGCGGAAATATTATCTACTTGAGCATAATTATCGTGACGCAACAAACCGCAGATGTTTCCGACGAGTTAAAGTTTAAGTTGTCGAATCAAACCGTTTCCTAATTACGTTCCATAATTGTATTATGTATTACGTTGGTTATATCTTCAATTCGTAATATAAAATGCAACATATTACGAATAAGTACTTAGCTACGTATATAAAATTTGAGACGACTCCAACGGAATCTAAGCCCTGATTCTAAGTCTGTTGTTTAAATCGATTCGCTTTCTAAGCGGTCTTTTTTCGATAATAGATAATGATAGTATAATGCATACAAAATTATGTAGATAACGGGTTATTTAGCGTTCGCGCCATTAACTATACTATATCATTAGAATCGTACGGTATGGCATATCTATAAACGATGTAGAAACCGGATGCAATTTCGAAAATATCCGCTATTACGTTGGCTATACCTGCTACTCGAAAGACCATAGATTATACGAGATACTTTCGAGAATTTTAAATGAAGGTGAAAACGCGAAAGTGGCTACGGTTTCGCCGGTCCCAACGTAGCCAGTAATAAACGAGAGCTTTTTACTCGAACGGCGTTGAAGGATCGAGCTGATCCACGTATCGCGTGCAGATGACCCCCTTCCATGTTCCTTTTCGTTTAACGTGGCACGGCCGCGGGACATCGTTCATCACTCTGATGCATAAGCCTCCATAATGCTTGACAGCGAGCAACGAGATGACCGTACCAGGCCACGGACATTTCCTTCTCGCGTGGCTGAATTAACGCCTCGTCATTAGCAGCCTGTCTCAAACTACCTGATCGCGGCCGAAACTTCCATGTCCCATGCCATGCCATGCCATGCCATGCCGTTGTGACACGCCTTTGTCCGCCGACATTCCTCTACTACCGTGCCACATCTTTTACTTCCATCTATTATCTACGCAATAGTTTCGCAACTCCCACGGCAATGCAAATTTTCATTTTCTAAACTTCAGTGTATTTACATACCTACTTCTCGTTTAACTATCATTACCTTGTCTTACAATTAATTCCTTTTTTAAATCACGAACTAAAATTTAAATAACTTTATTTATAACTTGACTGTATTTTCTATCTGGGTAAGTAACGTGGATAGGACTATACTAATACATTCTGTTTTACTATATTCCCGATTCATGTTTATTGCGCGTAGATGAAACGTATTCGCGTTTATTACATTTACTTGATCGAGAAAATTTCACTTTACGAGATATACGAATTATGAAACAAACGCAGAGAAGAATTTCCATCTTCTTCTTATTATTATTGTTTTGCGTTTTACATCGCATCGATTGCAAGATCATCAACATCGATGTTAACTGTGGATGTACTTATCAATGGTCAAATGTCTGTGTTGCTTGAGACCCCATCTCTCATCTCTATAGCTTTTAATCGATACGAATTTTTTCCTTTCTATTTATTTTGTCTATTCTAGCTAAATAGAAAGAGTATGAAAATATATGTGTGCTAATAAATCAAACAAAACTTAATAGTAGAATTATTTCGCGTAAAAAGAGAGTGACATTTATCTTAAGGCTTTATATCGAAATATCAGCCAAATATCAACTAAGTGATTGCGGATTTTGTCATTACCACCTTATGACAAAATCCGCAATCAGTTAGTTGCCAACCCAATGAATCATCGATACGATTTGATCATGTCTAGGTCGACTATTTTCATCACTTACGTCGATTCTATTAATCGTTTCGTCTGGAAATATAATTAATTCTGTTATTAACTAATTGGAAAATGCAACGGCACTGTGATCGATTGGTTGACCATAGTCGACAGTATGTTAAAAAAAGATCAGCGAATGCGCGTAAAAATAGATGACTTTACCATTTTTCAAATGTAAGTCTCTTCCAAATGAATTTACATTATGTAGTTGATCCGTGCGATCGTTCTTTTGACATCGTCCAAATTTCTTGACCGAATCACGTACTGCATGCCATCGAACTCGTTACAGGTCGAAACATCGTTTCACGATACGTATATCGTATAATCCAAGACGAGAAAGTAAATCGTTAAGTCGGGGGAAAGAGACAACCAATTAAAGAGAAGGAAGCAACGGTCAAAGTGTCGGATGATCGGTAAATTCAACCAGGGAATAACATTGTGACGTTCTCTCGGCTATGTTGTTTCCCAATTACGACAGAACGGTGGAACAAAATCGGTCGGGTGGGGAAGAAACGCAAAGATCAAAAAGGGGAACACTAATCACGTTCGACGTCCGTCAGTCATTGAAATTCAGCGATCCCTCGTGGCTTTCCGCAAATCTAACCGCGGGAGTAGTTAGTCGGCGCAGAGAGGAGAACGACACTGATCGATAGGTTCCTAACGGACGGTTGAGGGGTTGTCGAAGCCTTGACCCTGCTCTTCCGTCGGCAGCTTTAATGCTCGCGGTCAGCGGGAGCCGACGCTCTCTCCGCTCGTCCAGATCGGAGCTCAGCTGTCTGCTCAGATAGGAATCTGGTCGGGGCTTAATGACGGCTCGTGACGGACGGGTATCGAAGCCGGCAGCACTGGCCAGAAGAAGAAGGGTTGGAGGAACGCGGGAGTCTGGCGTGTCACATCAACGGCGCCGCGAGATCTACGGCTTCAGTTTTACCAAACGGATTGGATTCTTTTCGTTTTGGTAGCTCTCTGCCTGTTCCACTCTTGCTACCCCTTCGCGTGTGCACACGTATACATACAACAAACCCGTACACGCGCGCGCGCACATTTCTCTTTTCTTCTTTCCCTTTCTCTTACTCCGTCTCTTTCCTCTTCACTCGGTTTATCTTTATGTTTCTCTCTACATGCTGTCAATCCAAACAAAGGCAATCGGATAGCCAAGCCGATGCCGACCATTCGGTCGTTGCCTGAATCGAGTTACGAGCGTTTTATTCGTCAGTGGAATGTCCTTCTGATTTTGAATTCCACCAATTCCACCCTTCCAGCCTTCTCACAATCGATGGATTACTTCACGGTATATACATATAGTTTTAGGCAATGATTTTACAGAAATTATTCGTTACTGAAAAATATCTCACTTCCTGAAAACGTGATTAATGTATTTTGTTAACGCCACCGTCTCTACTTTACGTGTCTTGCAATGAGGAAAATCTATTTTAATAATGATCTAGCACTTTACACAGAAACGATACTTTCTCGACGATACGTCGGGCTTATCAAATAATTATCCTGCGATCGAGACAAACGTTTCGAGTAACATTAGTAGTTTTGTACGTACCTGTAATTACATACATAGTGCAATACCCTACTAAGTGTTACATCGTAATATGGTTCCAAAGCAGTGTGTATAACATATAAATACGCACACAGTGACGTATAACGAGACCATTACGCGACCGTACCACGTAAGCGCGTATACTCTACATATTTTTCCTCTCTGTTAGCAACGAAAGATCGATATATTTTCTCACCGACGTTGTTGCTATGTTGTGCATTGTACAGTCTCGAAAAGTTGACGAAGAAACGAAACACGGGTATATAACACAGAGGCGGATCGACTTCTATAATGCCATAGACACGTGTTACATACTCGCATGTATATCTAAATAGTATACATATCACAAACATGTGTGAGTGTGAATCTATTATATATAAATTAACGAAATAAGAAACAGCAATATTAAGTGACAGCCTTAAATAGTAAATAGTAAATTCCAGTAGTCGGGTGAATGGCGGAATGGATCAAAGAGCGCCGAGTATCTCGAAGCTTCGGTTCAGTCAGCTCTCTTCTTCTGGAATAGGCTGAAGGGGGAAGGTAATAGATTGCCTCTTTCTGACTTTTATTGTGCCAGAAAAAGCTTGTCAGATTCAACGTAGAGACCCTATACTCTCCATTACGTACCATGAGAATGGACGTCAAGGTGAAGAAGTTGAGAAGGTGAGACCAAGTTGTTCTATGTTAGAAAAGAGCGTAAACAGTAAACGTAAAGATTTGCAGGAATTTTCTTGAAGAATAGATCGTGTCAACGTCGTATCGTAGGGAAATTATCAGTCTAAATACCGTTCGGGAACTACCATCGGGCTAAATACAGAATAAACTAAAATTCCAGACGTAAATCTAAATACGCGTATGACAAACGCTCCATTAAGTACTGATAATTCGAATAAAAATGTTTCATTTTTTATTTTAAATACGATTGTATATTTTCAATAAATTTAAAATATTTTTATGTAACTTTTATTATCGTCGATTTGTATTAATAATCTCTTTTAATTTATTGGTCTGTGTATGGATACTCTGTCATTTTGTATGTACATATGTACGTACTTTTAATACTAATGACCAGTTCTAGTATCTTGAATTTTATTTAAAAGGAAATAATATTACTAGACAGCCGTAACTTTTAAATTATTATACTTTGAAATAATATGGATTGGTAACTTTTGCCTGAATGTGAAATCGTAATCGTGAAATGCTTCTCCTGCGTAATTGATGGTTATAAGCACTTCTACATTAATTTCCAACTATCCATCGAGCGTTGTACTCATAAATCACGTCATACAGTTTTTAGCGAAGTTACACTTTTAAGAAAGTGGTTGATTCATAAAGTGAACTTGTTATCTCCGTAGCTAGCTAACGTAACTTAAGAAAATTAAACAATAATCTGCAAGTAAAACTTGTTACGTAGTTGAATATTCGATGTTCTATGTCCCTTTCGATATCTCTTTTCCTTTCCAACATTCATCACATTTATACAAAGTTCTCCACAATTTATAAATATTTTACTTCATTTGGCGCATTCATCTAATTTCTCCTCGGCCGCGCATTCAGAATTCAGATGAACTTATACCGTGTTAGTAGAACCCTACAATTTCCTGTACAATAGAAACAGTATCCTTAATTTTTAGTTTGCTTGTTCGATTTTAGTTTTAACGATTATCTAACGCAATGATTACCTATACATTGATGTAAAAAATATTAAATCCGAGAATATTAAGCGACTCGATTACATTGGAAGACTTGGAGAAAGAGTGCGATTCTCCGTCGTTGTTCAAACAATGCGTAGCTACTTAAACATAAAAGACCAAGATAAAAACTACGTTATTTTGGACGAGTGGAAATGCAGAAAATTTGAAAATATTTACATATATACATAACCCTCGTTATCGGTGGAACGATAAGCTTGAAGCACAGTATTCGACCGAAAAGTCAGATGTTTCCTGAGATAAAGGCTTTTGGCATTGGATCGCGAAGAAGCAACGGAAACAATCGGTTGATTGCTGACCGTTGAGCCTGGTGAAACGGAGATTTCAAGATATTCCATAAATGTAAGATGTTCGAATGACTGCGGTTCCGGCTGGCAGGTTCGAAAAGAAGGAAAAGGAAAGGAAAGGAATGGAAGAGAAGAGAAGAGATGGGACGACAAGACGGGAGTGGTGAAGAGAGCAGAAAAGAAGAGGGAGGAAACGAGAGAAGAAGAGAGAACGAAGCACGTAGCACGAGGGCCATCAATCGTCGCGAGACGTAGACGAAGAGCCGTGGCCCACGGCAAAGCGAACCGACATCAGTCGTCGTCGTCGTTGTCGTTGTCTTCGTCGTCTTCGGCAATGTGAGAGACGAGAGACGAAGCGCTCGGAGGCCGAAGACGCGTAGACGCGCCGGCAGAAGCCGCTACTTAGCAAGCAGGCAGCAGGCATGTGTCTTAAACCTGGCTCGGACCCCCGCCTTTCCTTCCCACCACCAGCGTATCAAAGGGCCGCGTCTCCTTTGGAATTCTCCAGTTGTTAACATTTAACAGTGATGCTTCTTCACGATTTTTGTCGCACATCCCCAAACCCCTCATATCCTTCTCTCTTGTTTATTCTTCGTCTTCGTCTCTCCGTACCTCTGCTGTTCTCGCATTTTATAACGAGACGATTTCAACTAATGTAGGTGGATGCCGCGCTGTGCCGACCGTTTTTCGTCAAGCTTTTTCTTCACGGAGTTACCGGTACCCGTATCGCCGTAACACGAAATCTCGCGCTAAATTATGTTTAATGCACGCGTGATAAATGTTTCTCTATAGCACGTGCATACCCAATCAACGGCTCGCATGAAAAATGATCCTCGTCTGGTCATTATACATCGGGATCTCGCTTCGATAATTTATTACGCTTACTATACGTCCGTAGTTATTTTAATTGTACAAGCGATAAATACGCCGTTGATTCGCGGTAACTTGTATTTGTAGGCTTGTAAGTACTTATATATATTTCGAATCGATATAAATGTTCATCGTCTTTTTGCCGGTTGCCCTATCGTTTATCAACTAAATCTTCCATCCGATCTTCCGAATGATCCAGCGATTAGTTAGAGTTCAATAGGTAAGTATATCATAGAACGCAGAAGCGAAAACAAAATATATCCATTCGGTATTATATTAGGTATATAGAAAACTATATATTAACCTCTCTTATCCGTTTGTACCGTGCAAAATGCCATCTTCGTAGAGCATATTAATATTTTTCAAATTAGCCAGCACTTCCTTCGGACTCTCAGCGACTGGAAGCAAGAGAGTCGTCTGTCTCTCGCGGTAAAACGCGCGGAGGAAGGGTAACAGGGTAACTTGTGAATCCTCCGACTCTCGTAATGCTTTCGTGAAGACAGGCAGGAGTTGCGGAGGTGGCCCTGACGTTTTTACGACGAGAATTCGTCTCTATAAAACTGTCTTGGCCTTCCTACGCTGCGCCATGCGTCTCTTTCTCTCGTTCTTACTTTCCAGACTACGGTACAACGTTGATACAATGGGCATGGTGGAAAGCAAGAATAGCTGACTAGCCGGTACAGACGTACGAGTACAGCGAGAAACCATTCGCTTTAGAATCTAGTCGAGGCCGTGACCAAAACACGATCACGACGAATCGCAAACATCTTTTTCAAGTTGTACGATGCGACGATTAGAATCGAATAATAGAAATTGAAGTAAATAATCGATCGATAGTGCATATCTACATTGTACGATGTATGTAATCGCTTTACGTGCTTATTTCTTATTAAGATTAGATAACAAGATTTCGATAGATCCGTGTATCTTCGATTATATAGCAGGTAGGTATTGGAAAAGCGGAATATAACGATACCAGAATCTAACGAATTTTCCTCTCACAAATTAGATACTGCCGGTCAAAAAATAACGCAATATTTTCCAAAAATAACCATTAATTGTGCAGAAATTCTAAATGAAAATAATGCAATGATGTATGAAAGTTGCCATTGTCGTTGTGCTATAATTAGCAAGTTAACAAATAAATAATTAATGCAGTTGAATATAGGCTTGTTTAGATAATATTTACGCGTAACCGTATTGATTTCACAGAGTGGCACGTTTCTATGCTTTGAAGGTATCTACTCCGGAGTTAGAAAAAAAATAAAAGATATTTTATAAATAGAAATGTAATTAGATTCCTCTAGTTTAAATTAAAGAAAAGAAATGTACGTGTGTGAAATTTATGTAATGGGAATATCTCCTAGCACGTTTAATTGCGGAATATTTATGGTATAAAAGTACGGTTAAGCATGCTACATCGATTGGCTAAAATTATATCTTTTTATGGCAGTAACGACAGCGTAGCGTTTCCTGTAAAAAAGCTTGTCGTAGTAATTTGAACCACTTCGATAAATCTTATAAGATAATCGTAGTACAACGCGGCCGTTTCCTTTGTAAAGCAATCACAGTTCCCCTATTCAGTAACTTGTCTTTCCCTTACTGGAATCAATGAATCGACGGAATGGTTATACGGTTAGCAAGATTTACGGGAATTTCGATGGAAGGGACACGTATCCCTTAACGTCATTAGCAGCTGGAAACTTCTTCGAGCGAGACTCGATCGACTCTTTCCGTCTCTCGGGAGGCGATGTTCTTCCCGCTAACGAAAAATCGCATCGAGCGATTCGAGACATGCTTGTCCCGCACCTGGAATGCGAGTTCCTGGGTCGTTCGAATATCAGAGATCGCTCAGAAAAACGTCAGTTGGCTTCTTCGCGACGCGAAATACTTCCTCGAAGCGAGAACGACTGTCGTGTCTGGTTTGTCCACGTATACAGAATCGTTAGCGTTTCGCTTTAGATATCGGTGTTCTTTCGTTTCTTTGGAAAACCTGTAACTCTTGTCACCCGTTTTATCGAGCACATTTCCTATTTCCTTGATCGTTTAAACGATCACTTATTTAGAAAAATAGCCCGACATTTTTCCATCTAGGTATATACTTATTCTCCCCTCCCCCCCTAAAATCTTTCTTAACTGCTTCTTCGAAAACGCAGGAACGTAAAGTAGGTAGGTACCCGATTAAAAAAAAAAAGAAGAAATTGTCGAACGTGATTAAACGACTGTGTATTTAAGTACAATGATAATTTTCGAATAACGTTACTTTTCGTTAATTAACGTTATTTCGATTTGTCTTTAACGTTCAATTCCTGCTCGATTATTTCGAACAATCTGCGCTATTTTTAATGGGTAAACAATTTTGCTAATATTATCGCGTTCAAAATTATTGTACGAAAGGTTCAATTTGCCATCGTTTAATACAATTTTCTAGTAGGTATCTGCTCCGTATAGGTGAGTATTCTTTCACTTTGTTTTACTTTATGCGACGGCATAACGACGTCATGGAAACAGATACGCGATAATAAATGTGCATTCGACTCTTTGTCAGCAGTGGTAAATAAGCATTATTTGAAGGCGTTTAAATACCTACGTCGCCATCTTTCGATACTTTGATATTTTTCGTAGAGAATTTTACAAAAGTAGAAAAAATAAAAAAATCGATCGAGGATAAAAGGATGCCAAAAGCGTGATTTCACTAACGAAGTATAGCAAGAACGATATAGTAGTAGTTTTATTAGTTAAGTTAATTAGCTTATCGGTGAATGGTAGAGCCAGTGAGAGCTGAGCGGAAGACCGTTAAGAGACGTCTCGTCAAAACGAAGAGACCAGAGAGAAGCGAAGGTCATCGAGAGATAGTCCGGAGCGAAGCGTAGCAAAGCGTATGAAGCGGTACGGAGCGGAGTAGAATGCAGAGTGGAGTGTAGAGCGTAAGATTGCGGTGCATTCGGCGCGCAGGCTGCACATTGCATGCTAAATATAAAAGCAGCTTGCGGGCAGAACGGGTCGGATCGGAAGAGTGCGCGGCGCGGCGTGGCGTGGCATGGCGTGGCGTGGCGCGCCGCGCCGCGCCGTATGCCTACGCCATCTTGCATGGAAGAGTCATTTGCGTTAGTCCTGCCCACAGAGGGCAGCCTGGCTCCGCCTCCAGTTGCCGGTTGTACATAAGCAGAACCATCTTTATTACCCTCGGGCACTAACCGTAAAGGAAACGAGTCGAGAGAAGCGGCGAACGAGAGAGCGAGCGAGAAGCGAACGAGCGTCGAAGAGGGTCGAAGAGGACCCGATGGGGCCGACGCAACGCGACGGGCCGAGTCTGCTATCCTGTACGTACACGTTTGAACGAGCCTATGCATATACGTGTGCACGTTGCCGCGCGAGTACCGAAAGCTAAAGGGAGGGCAGTACGTCTCTCGTGGAGATCGAGTGGCCGTTTCAGGGATCGGTCCGAAGAATTATGGTATGAAGTGGTGGGGCATGACGGTGCCGTAGGCATAGTTTGTCTTTATAACGTCTGCGCGGCCGCGGCTGAACTTCAAACGAGCCGCTGATGGCTCAAAGTGGTTGACCGGGATATAAATCCACGGCCCACCTCGCTCGTCTGCTTGGATTTTCTTTCTCTTTTACTCTCGTTTCTTCTCTTCACCGAGACTGGATCTCGTCCTTCCAGCTTGCTCGCTTCGCCTCTACCTTTGCCTTTGCCTTTGCCTTTGCCTTTGCCTTTACCTTTGCCTCTGCCTCTGCCTCTGCCTCTGCCTCTGCCTCTGCCTTTGCTTCTGCCTCTGCCTCTGCCTCTGCTTTTGCCTTTGCCTTTGCCTTTGGTTTTGCCTTTGCCTTTGCCTTTGCCTTTGCCTTTGCCTTTAACTTTCACGCTCCTCCTGTGCATACGCTTGAGCCTTTCCTTTCTTCGTGCCCGAACTATCTCATTCTTCTGCTATGCGCGATATATTTCCTGTTGAAAATCGTCGCGATAAGTAGTGTATTTATTCGATGACTTCTATTCTATGCTCGATCCGTGCTTTCTACGATAATGTTCGCCTCGCGTTTTGATGTTCCGATCTTGTCCTAGGTCGTTACGTTGTTACGGAGGACTCGTGTTTTTCGACGGAATTGACGCTGAGCTATGTCGAATCGAGTGGAGACAGTGCTCGAGACCGCCGCGTCTCGAATCTCGAACATGTGATCGATGTGCACGAATAGCGAGCAAATATCGATCGATGACTCTTTTTGTATCGGAGACGCGACGTAGCCCGAATCGGACAGGAAATTTTCCGCTAACCTTCGACCGCACTTACGCTTTTCCTCCGATCGCCGATCGATCGTTTTCCTCCATTTCGCACTTTCGTTTCCATTTTCGATAAAACGACAAGTGCTGAATTACAGATACGAAAGATTTATTGGCGGTGAAAAATTCCCTGCGTTTTGATTTTTACGAATTCATTAAATAAAGATGCGATGTAAAATTTATCCGTTTTCGGAAAAATAGAATTTGGACGCGTTTGGTTGTAAATTGGCGCATACCCGATTTTCCAAACGCGATTTTTTTTCGAATACGAGGCATTACATGAGAAGATAGTATTCTTTGCTTTAAACTTATGTTTACGTGTAAAATAATCCGTTGCTGATTTTCTAATCCTGTACAATCACGAATTAACCAATTCATGTTTACTCGACAAATTTTCGAACTTGAGTTTCTCAAAAACGATTCGTCATATGCATAAATCTTGCAGATTATAGTATAATTGCCGGGAAGCCTCGTATACTTTGCTCTAAAAGCTAAAATAAGTTATTGAAATAATAAGTTGATCGACAGGTAACAAAATGTCAATTTTCCATATCTAGATACAATTAGACTTAAGTAAGTCTTGACACATAATATTTGTAGATTTATCGTATGATTTCGATAATGTTAACTGACAGTTACTAGATATTTTTAGTTTGTCAATACAATATAAAAAACTGGATGAATCATGTGTATGAAAGATTTAAGGCGTATCACTATCTTAAACTAAACGGAAAATTTAATAAATGACATCGATAAAAATTTTATTTACGTATCGTTTTATGAACGCGAATGACGTAGGTATTTGCGTAAAGAAAGAAGATTATATAAGATTGATAGAAATTGTAATAGTATAAACTTTGTCTCTTAAAAGACAAAATTTTATACATCAATCATTATATACAATTTTATTCAATATAAATAAACAGTATAAATAATGTAAATATACGCAAATCATAATATATAATAGCATATAAATAGTATAAAATATAACAGCATGCATAGTATATAAATGTAAATAATATGAATTTAAAGGCGAAATTAAACTACGATAGATGTAAATATAAGTTTAATCTTTTATTCGTTTAAATTACATAAATATGTAGAAGACAAATAATTACAAAAGCAAATGGTAAATTTTGTATGATATAATTAAAATTTTCATTACTACCTAATGTAAAATACTAAAAGGTCTTAATCTGTATGCATATACGTAAAATTTGTAAAATCGGTAAAAATCTGATGAGAAAGTTCAGACAATAAGATTATATTAATAGATAACAAGTATGTTCTTCTTTCAGAAAATATATACGTATAATCTACGTATAACGACATCTTTATTGCTCACGTAGTTCGTAATAAAGTAATGCAACATACTTGTTACTTTTAAAAAATCTGAGACGTTTGACTTATTTCATCGTATAACGTTATTTAAAGACGTAAAGCAATTAAAAAGTCTCTAGCTTCAAAAATAAAAATTTGATCAAGTCGTTTAAAAGGAAGCTCAACGGTGAAGTGGATGAGAAATGAATCGAATGCGATTGAAAAAGTCTGAAATTTCGATGACATTCGTAAGAATTCGTTAAAGGGAAATAGAGGAGTCGATCGTTCTGTCACAAACGGCATCAGTGGCGCGACATCCGCTGAACGTTATCAAGCAACGCAAAGAGTCCAACCGACATTTTCTTCTGGCACATTCAACATATCCGGCATTATCAGTGCACCGTTAGTTGACAAAGCACGATCATTATTCAAAAGGACGCGAGCCTGGAGGGCGGCGAGCAGTTTTGTAGCGGAAGACATTGGACAAATGGGGTTGTTCCGTGGACAGGCAGGTTATCTCGGTCAGTCGTCGAGTAGCCACCCCACTAAATCACTCAGTTCTCGCCCTCCAACCCGACGACCTCTGCCGTTGGCACTCTCAATCTCGATAATGTCTGGAAACATCGACATGCCACGTTTGTTTGAACTTCCTTAAGAACTGTTTCTTTTTATTTTGCGTTAGGTATATCAAGTTGCGCGTTCGATAGAAAATACATAAACATCTTATTTATTGGATTTGGAAAATGTTACGCATTTATAAACTACGAAACTAAAAGTATAAACTACGAAGAGTTATGTTAAATAATGTTTATGTTAGTTATGAGTTATGTTTATGTTTAATAATGGATTAGTTAAAAAATAATATTGCCACGATAGATGAAATTGTTTTTAAATTTTAATTTAATCTTTATATTTTCTACACAATGATCCAGATTTTATTATATCACGCTTTATTAAAAAAAAAAAAATAATTATTTAAACATATTTCTCTAGTAAATCTTCTTCTTTTCGTTATTGAATGATACTGAGATGCCATATGTATACAGTGGTTCGGATTAATACTCGGACACTTAAAAAAAAAAACGACTTTTTAAAAATTGGACCAAACGATTTGAGCTTTTTTGAGAAGTTACAAGGATTAATTTACTAGATGACGCGTAAAAATATGTTTCTTTGAAAAAGTTGCAATTGTCGGAATCGCGAAGAAGATGATAAAGGTCGCTTCTTTCAACGTTTTTATCTGAGCTTGTAATGAAAATTTAAACGATACGTTTTGTAGATTTATGGCAGTAATGTATATACACACTGAACATTTTAGAAAGATCGGTTGATGCAAAAACAGGCGACAGGCATCGAGAGACGTAGGAATATTTAGATTTAGTACTGAAGTCTTGCAGAAAGTCATGAAAAACTGTTTATAGCTCGTAACAACGTTGATCGATTTCGATGAAACTTTCAGGATCTACATATGCGACAACAAGTGGAAATCCATTAAAACGAAAAAAGACTTTTATCATCTTTATACGCGAGGACAAAGGAACCTGTCAAATACCTATCTATCCTTTCATAAAAATGTTGAAAGATGTTAGTGATCGAAAATAATCGCATTGCAC
Organism: Bombus vancouverensis nearcticus; assembly: GCF_051014615.1. NCBI lineage: Eukaryota > Metazoa > Arthropoda > Insecta > Hymenoptera > Apidae > Bombus > Bombus vancouverensis. Next base: position 6,531,057 of record NC_134913.1, on the reverse strand, counting down.
GCGACTGTAAATATCATAGCAAATACCGAGTTCGTATCTAAACTCAAATAATCACATTCGAACACGTCATCCATCACCAAAGTTCCCAAACTTGTTCATCGTAAAACACACGGATGGTGAACGAGATTCGATTCCATTTGCCGCTCGCCTCAAACCCCTGACCATTGTTCCTCTGATTCTCAAATTTTGCTACTCTCTCTTTACGGTATATGTCACGTAATTTCTTAACAATGATATTATAGTAATTATAATAACGACGGCAAACAGATGTATCGTAGTTGATAAACATTATAGGAATAAAAATAGAAAAAATAGCATAATGTTTATGTTATTAACAATTTCGAAGATGAAATTATTTATACGATCAGAATATATAGGAACAGCAGCTCAGTAATTCGTTAAATATTGACAAAGAAAGAAACTCAGTCCCAATGACCTTGACCTTGACATATGCTGTCAAGGATATTCTACTGAGTAACTTCTGACTGAGAAGGTTTTCGCCGTCGTTCGTTATTACTTCACAAGTTATTGACAAAAAAAAAAAAAAAATTGTGAAGGACAATGTATGGTATGTATGATATTTATGTACGGTAAAAGAAATACAGCACGCGTTTATCGTTTACTCCATTGGTTCGTAAAAATTTAATCTAACTCAGTACCAATGCCACACGTGAGCGAAACAAGCGAGCAAGGAATTTTTAAGGAAAATAGATTTTTAGTCGAAAATCGAATCCTCTTTGCTCGCACGTGGAATTGGTATTGGGTTGAACTAGGTTTTTACGAGTGACCGGAGTAAGTGAGCAACGCGTGCGGTGTTTCTTTCAAATAAAAACCGGGAGGTAAACGCGACTATCGCGTCGACTGTGTCCGTGTTCGTAGTCACATATATTTACGTATAGGTAAAATGCGATGTACATAACAGTACTACTATATCTTTCTTAATAACTTTTTAAGGAATAGCGATCGACGAGCTTGTTGGAGGTTGCTCGTGAGAGTATCCTTGATAATACAATATACAGGATCCGATGGAATAACACGTAAAAGCGGATATGACACGATTCCTTATACAAGAATATGAAAAAAAATATAGAATAAATTTTGTTGATTGTCGGCTTAGTTTTCGAGAGAAAGCAATTTGAAACCCCGCAGCGTGCTCACGCTGTTATGCCATAGTCGAGCGATATATAACAAATATCGTGTTTACAAAGAATGCTCTACGACGCGGAGCGATCGGTTTTCGTTCAAACACACACCGATGAGTTACACGAACAGAGATTACATCGATATGATCTGGGCTTTGGGAGCCTGTAAGGGTAATTTATTAGCTACTGTTCGGTACTACAGAGAGCGATATCCTAATCGGCGTGTTCCGGATAGAAGAACTATTGTAAGAGGAGTGCAGCCAAGTCTTTTAGAACATGAATCTTTCGCACCGTGGCGTCCAGATTGCGGCCGTATGCAACAGCGAGCGCTTATCGAAGACAATGTTTTGAAAGATATTGACAACAGTCGTGCAATTAGCGTGACATCACTGTCTCGTAATTATGGTGTCAGTGAGAGGACCATCCGTCGCATATTACGCGATAATAGAGTGTACCCGCATCATGTAACACGAACACGTGCATTATCAAACCGTGATTACGTACCACATGAGTGGTATTTTCACATTGGTTATTTGAACAACATAATAGTAATCCACAATCTACGTCGCACATTTTATGGGCAGATGAGGCACAATTCTGCAGATATGGTGCTTTTAATATCCATAATACACATCTATGGTCCTCCACAAATTCTTATGCAATGCAAGAGACCCGTTTCCAGAAAAGGTATACCGTTAACGTATGGGCTGCAATAGTTGGTAATTACATAATCGGACCGTACATTTTTCCACATACTCTAACGGAACAGACCTATTTAAATTTTCTTCGTGAGCACTTATCGACATTGTTGGACGATGTGCCGTGTGGTATACGACAACGACTGATATTCCAGCATAATAGCGTTATATCATACTTTGCCAATGAAGCAAGGAGATTTGTAAACGATGATTATCGTTATTGGATAAGCCATGAAGGAACGATCTACTGGTCTTCGAGGTCCCCGGATCTAACACTCCTGGATTTTTATTTGTTTTATTTGGCACATTAAAGAAAAAGCGTATAGTGTAGATATAGAAAGTCGGGACCAGTTAACACGAGTAATTAATCACGTATTTGAAGAATTGAAAAGACGAGATACGTTGGTAAGTGTTCACGGGGGAACACAGCGATACATCCGACAGTGAGGACGATTTCAACAATTTTGTACTTGATAAAATAAAATTGTTTTTATTTACGAAATTTCCTTCGTAGCTCGGTAACTTTTAAATGCCGTGTAGAGCGTTCTTTATAAACAAGATACGCACTATACGTTGCTTGTATCGTGACTTTGCCATAACAACGACGTGGAGACCAACGCATTTTCAAAGTCGATTTTCTCGAAAACTAAGCCGAGAGTCAACAAATTTTATTCTACTTCTCTTATTTTTTACGTAAGGGATCATGTTGGACTCTGTGTCAAGGTAAAAATCATTGGGTTGCCCTTTTATCAACATTTTAATTCATGTAATTCGTGTAAATCGGTAATTTCGTGAAACGCGAAAAGACTCTTTTATACATCGTCTGTAATAAAAATGTACGTATCTCTATATACGTATATTTCTAATCCTCATATGAAATATATAATATAGAACATATACACAAGTATACAATACACAATACCGTTTCTCCAACACATGATAGCGTTAAGAAATTAAGACGATTAAGGTGAATTGCAAGGTGAATTTTTTATTAAATTCCACAACCATTCCTTTTAATGTCTTGATTATCTTTGTCGGTATCGTAAAACTCGGTATCGTATTTCCATTAATGATCCTTCCAATGGTTCCATAATAACGCGTTCGAGACTTCTTTATTAAAATTAATGGCTTACGTTTATTGAAGCTTACAGAGAATGTAATTTTCCGCGAGAACAGAAAGTCGACCAAGTTCTACCGCTGAAAAATCTACTTTATTAGCTGTATAGTAGAGTACACGGTACACAAATCATGTAACTTGGAAAAAACCGTTGGTTATAAAATAAATAATCGAGAAGAAGTTTATCAATCGTTAAGCTTGAGCGTAAACGTGCTGTAAAATCAGTATGCCCCTGTTATCTATAATAAAGAAAACGGTTAGTAGAACCTTGTATTCTTGAATTTTACGCATTATTAAATATCTATCAAAGTAAACGTCACTGATGTGCACTGCGCAGCTTGGCAAAGCAATCTAAGAGCACTCTGGTAGAATACGTCTTTGTAAAATTATGCACACTCATTAGCACGTAATAAACGGTAATGTGCTTCGCACAATCTTTATACCGTCCACTATGCTTCTTTCAACAGTTAATGCATTTCGCTTTTCCATCGGTACATAGCGACATTAACATATGATTATAAGTAACCTTTTCGAAGAAGTATTGCTGAAGTATTCCTATAAAATGAACTGTCTTCGTAAAAGGTGAGTTAAGAAGATGAATTGAATTATTATTATTATTATTATTGTTATTATTATAAATTGAATTACGATAATCATCGTAATATTTTCTGCTTATTATTTACATTTCGGGATTTAAGTATATCTACATCAATTTCTAATAAATTTTATTTATTGCTATTTTTATGTATAAAATACCTTTTGACATACATCTTTTTAGACACGTATATGATATATTAATATATTATATAGTGCAAATATTCTCTGTACAAATAGAATTACGATATTTTTTCATTATTCGTTGTCGCAATTCAATATGTATAAGGTAAATTTATTACATGTCAGGAATAGCGATAACTTGTTAAGTTTTTTGTATTTTAATTTTAATACTGATTACATACATAATTATCAGTTGATACTTGTGAGGAAACAGCGAGCATAGTTTATAAATTTTTTAACGAGAAAAACATTTTTAGTCGTAATATTTTAAGTTTTCAATATTGGATGAAAGAGTATTAAAGAATTCAGTTATACCATTAACATAGAACGTGCCTCATAACCGTCGTCATGGTTTTTCAAGAACGTTTGATAATGTGAAAAAAATGTTTCAAGCGAAAGCTAACTAATTTTCAGTCGGTTATAAATTGCAATACGAAGAAATTCCAAAAAATTTTTTCCGATGAAAGGTCAAAACACATTAAATTTTTTTATGTAGTGCTGTGTATTGTTTACTTCACTATGTTCTAGCTGATGCTCAGACGAATATCTTTGCAACTTCAAGTTCGATGAATGAAGCACTTGTGACGAATTATAACTGGCGCTTCCATGATGATTTGTGTATGATACATTTGGATAATGTAACTGAGAATATATCTATTTATATCAGTTATCTCCTGTGACTTGTAATTTACGAGCTGCCTCATAAATGATTTGCCTCTTATTTAGTTGCAATTATAGTTCAATGATCCAACTGACACAGTTAATGTAAGCAATGTATATATGGGAAACAAAAGGAAACAGAACACGAACATGAAAATATGTACGTATTGCGTATTAAAAGATTTATTGTTTTACGATAATTTGCCTGTATTACATATACAATGAATGTTACACTGACGAATCGCTAATAGATAAAATATAAATTCATCATGTGGAAATGTGTTCAAGCGATTTATTTATAAAAAAATTTATTATAGCAAAATTATTTGCGAATGTTTTTTATTAAATGAAGAGAATCATGCCTATACGATTAATAGTTTTCGAAGTGACATTTTCATTAACAATATCTCATTAATCCTTGTATAGGTAACCAAAATGTTCACCGCTGTTGAGCAACAGGGGTAGCCGGCTACCCCAAGCGTCCCATTCCGAAACACGCGATATATAGCGATAATTTTACTGTCATTCATTTCCGATACTCTTAATTTTAATATAATTCCACGATAAAGTCAATAGTTTCTGTCATTGGCATGTATACGTGACACTCATTGTTCAGCCTGATCCGTTTGTTGTTAATCATTTATTTTTTTATGTTAATAAATAAGTAGCATTAAGAATTTGGTATTATATATAATTTTTTTTTAAATTCTCATTCATATAATTCATCTAACTATTATTTGTTCTATATGGTTCTATTGTTAATGTAGCTATTATCAAACATTTTTTGCATAAATAATATCGCTTCTATGATATTTTGTCAATGTAGAAAATTACTAAAGGAAGTATAAAAATGAGTACACATACAATACAAATGACATAGTATACAAATGAGTAGAAGGGAAGTATAGAAATGAGTAGTTCACACAAGCAAATGTGTATTATAAGAGATTAAGTATTGATATCGCGTATTAAGAGATTAGGTATTGATATTTTTTTTTAAATTCTCATTCACATAATTCATCTAACTATTATTTGTTCTATATGGTTCTATTGTTAATGTAGCTATTATCAAACATTTTTTGCATAAATAATATCGCTTCTATGATATTTTGTCAATGTAGAAAATTACTAAAGGAAGTACAGAAATGAGTAGACATACAAATGACATAGTATACAAATAAGTAGAAAGGAAGTATAGAAATGAGTAGTTCACACAAGCAATTGTGTATTATAAGAGACTAAGTATTGATATCGCGTGCGAGCCTATTAAATATTTTCTCTTCAATACCACAGTCGAAATGGATTGGTAAATCTTTTTGTGCCATTCATTTACGCCTCCTCGTATCTTGTTATTCGTTCTATTTCGGCTTCCTACAAACCGATATAAGTTTTTAACGACTAAGATGAATCGTATTATCAAATGAATCGCTCGGCTTTATTCACCTTAAAGGAGGACAAAAGTAATCGAGAAACGGAAATGATCGCGAGGAAGAAAGAGGAGGAATAGCGATAAAGAGATGAACGAAAAGAAGGAAAGAGGCAGGAAGAATGAAATGGTGGCAAGCGGAAGATGGGCAAGAAGGATAAAAGCGAGAAGAAAGAATGGGAAGATAAGAGGAAAGTCTGCGAAGCACACGATGTTTCCGTGGCAGAAGCGGCTTGTTTACCGCAACCACTATTAGCTCCCAATCCAACTACGAGGCACCAAGTCCTGCACCGGGCTAAAGACAGGGATTTCGCTTCCCTTTGCGCGCAAACGCCGTTTCCTTTATTTATTTATCTTTGTCCGCCACCCGCCAGCAATGCTTGCTCAGTTGTCTTTTCTCCGGCTTTCCATTATTCTGTCGTAGGACAGTTTACGTTAGCACTGAAACGATTCGTCGCTTTGAAGCTGTAACCCATCATCGTCGCTGTCTCCGTGGGGATACTCCGTTTTTACCTTACAAAGGTCTCGCGACACCCTTTTTCTTGGAACCTCTTTCTTACCAACTACAACAACATACGTCACTAACGTTATATAAATATAATTTAAATGAATATAATTACGCGTACAGGATTGCCAAATCAATTTTAACGGTTTGCAATAAAACTTTTTTTGTGTAATAATTAGAGATCGAAAACATGAGTGGATCATGTTAGAAGCGTTATTTCGCCTAAGAAACAACGCAGTAACAAGAATTAATTTTAATTATTATTAATTTCTTCTCAAGTGATTGAGGGGAAAGAAGCGTTGGCATAAGCACGACTAAGTCTAAGATCTCTTTGATAAAAGAGATCCTTAATAACCAATTTAGCTTGTTACCAAGAAGAAGGAATCACACTTAATCTAGATCATAATAATAATTATTATATGTATATAAATATTTATTATTGTACATATTGTTATAAAGACTGAAAGTGTTACAAGTATCTTTTCCGTAAAATGTTGAGAAACGATGAAAATAAACGTGTTCCAAGTTAACAATCTCTTTGTTACATAATTTAGCGAAAATTGTTTCGGATACCGAAATTAAGTGCTATACAAGGGAGGCTCGCATAGTGCACTATTTGATTTTATATACCACCAGTTTTATTTGTTGAAATTTTAATATCATTTTCAATTTTTAATGGAAAAATGAAATTTTGCTTGTCGCAACAAAAGTCGCGAATAATATTAAAACAAAATCAGCAGTGTTTGTACGAAAACAGACATTAAACTGCTTACAAAAATGTTCTAAGAACGGTAATACGTTCTACATGCTGTTTCATTCAAATCTTTTTTTTTTTTAACGATGTGCCTTGTAAATTGAAAATATTTTCAAGTTTAAAGTATACCTGCTATATTATCTATATACACATTTTATTAATAAAGATTTCTTCTTCAAATAAAAATATATTACGATACTACGATAAAAACATTCATAGATGTTTTTGTGCGAAAGATTTTTCGCAGCTCTTAACATTTTCTCAATCCTGTGAAGTTAAGTAAACTATGAAAAAAACTAAAGGTTCAAGCAGATCATCCGCATGAAAGATAGACAAAGAAGCTGATATTGCGACGAGTATGAAAATGTCAATTCTCTATAAATCTTATGGCCTTTGAAACAGAAATTAATCAGGTAGAGTGGCGAAGTTCGGGATTATCAGGTTTCACATCAACACTGCGGTTTTGCCAGGCCGAGATCCCCGAAGTCCTTTCTCACACTCCTGGTTCGGATCAGGGGTTGGATAGTGTTGGCGGGGCTGGAATGGATCGTTGGCCTCGAGGGTGTAGGTGGATACGTACGAATTGAGAAAGGGTAGGTTTTCTCTCTGTCTGTCCTGTCGGTTTTCTGCTGTTCGCGTTCGCACTATCCGCTCTACTCTTACCCCGTCTAGCTCGTAAAGTGATCGGGCGTTTATTCGCCACGCTGTCGGGGACAAAGTGGGCTGCGCTCCCTGTCGACTGCTGCTATTTGTCTTCTGACAAGGAAACCTAAAACTACGATCCTTTTTCGCTGGTACGTGAACACTATGAAAGGTTAATGCGGATATGCTATGAGATCGGACGCGTGTTAGCCAGATGTAACACTCAACTTTCGTAAAAGATTCCACTAGTTCTTGCACACGTGACATCTTTCGAAGCCGTTAGAAAATTGCTTCTACACGACCATCCATATGTCAATCGTATATTAAGTAATCACGTCGAACGAATGCGAATCCTTAAAAGACGCGAGTAGCTTCGTTTCTGAAATATAAAGATAAACGATACATTCGGCTATCCATGCAACAACGAAACGTAATATCTTGTTTGCTCGATTAAGAAGGAAATACGCGGTCAAAGCGTATTAGTTTGAGGAAGGAGGAGTAGCTTTGCAGTAGGGATGGAAATGGATTGCGAGCAATGAGAGACCGAAGCCACAAGCTCGTCAAGCACGAGGCAGACAAGGAGACAAACGAGGTACCACTAATTGCCGCTATCGTTCGACCGCGATTCTTCACGAGCATTTATCACCGAAAGAAGTTTCGGGGTGCGCCCTCGGGCGAAAAGTTGAAAGAAGGGATCAGAGAGACGAAGTTGGTTGCCTCTTCGAAACTCTGTTTCACTCCAGAGATCCGGATTGGTATCGAAGCGATATATCTCGGGATTGGCTTCGCAGTGGCGGATAGTCTGCATCGAAGCAACGATAGGGGAAAGGGGTGCCACCTTGATAAACGAGGCCATAAATAACAGTAACGTCTCCACCGAAAACTCGGCCGGGTAAATGTATATCCAGAGGCGGCAGTGGCAGTGGCACCGGCAGCCAACGGCAGTGGCGGAACAGCAGCCAGCGAGCGGTTGAGGGAGTCGCAGACTCCGGTCGGGGAGGTAATTTAAGATCCTATTGAGATATTTATGGGATCATAAAGCGGAACTGGCTGCTTCTATCGCCGGCAGCCATGCGTGAGTCGCGGTCCCGCGAGCCACAGTAGTTTGTATCTTTGTTTATAACCGACTTAGCACCGTTGTGTTTTACTTTATTTTCGTGCGCTCGATCACATCGACTTGGAATCGCCGGGACGCTACCGTTCGAATTTATTACGATGCGACCAACTTCGTAACCCGCGTCCCAGACCTACCGCTTGTTTTACCGATTCTTTCCCCTCCCTGTCATGTTGCTTTCGTCTCCTTCGACGCGAAGAAAGGACTTCTGCCAACGCTCCTTTCTATCCACCGAATTTCAAACGTCACGTCGCGTTGCATCTCCATTTCCGTACTCGCTTATCTCTATTAATCGGTAAGAATATCTTTCACAAATTGCAACGCGAAACCTTCAGCCATGAACTGTAAGAGTTTCGAAGCAACCCGATTCGACGAGCTCGGGCGAAAATACCGCGCGTTTATTGAATAGGAATCGCGACCGAATTGGCACGATTCTAGGAATTTTCGTTGGTGTCGCTACGAAATGTAGCAAAGCACTTAGTAACCGACGTCCTAAGTAAATCAACGAATTAAGCAAAGCGGTTCAGAACGTCGGGGAATACCGCGTCGCAGGCACGCTATTAAGCCACACTTTCTCGACACTGATCGACCGGACGACTCGTGCTGTAGAAGCTCGAGCGGGACACGAGTACCCAAATTTATTGCAATACGACAGGCTTAATGGCGTAGGCTGAGCTCGATCGCCTTCCTGTTTTCTCGCGTCCACTTCAATTTGATAATGCACGCTTGCGTCAAAGAATAGGTAGGCGGTACACGTTTGAAAGCGATTGGGCGTGATTCATTTGCTGACAATACAGACGTGTAACGCAAGAAGGATGAATCGTGACACAATACGCACAGCACAATTTCACGGCGATCTATTGGTCTTATTGCCAATTCAATTTCTCCTTCCGATATGTTCCTGTCAGATACATACATGTATGTATTAGGTATTCGTGCGACGTACATGTTAAAATCGACAGTTTTATCTGTTAGTTAATAATAATGCAATCCATGTATTCGATCAGATAATATAAAACAATATTTACAAACCAGTAGAAAATAAACGTATATTCTTAGGCGGAGAATATCTACCATTTATTCTTTATACGTATCGTACTACGGATCATTACGCAGAAATATTAGATACGTAATAGCAGAAACGCGTACTTATCGATTTTACATATTTTTTAAAGATATGTCATTAAATAAGTCAAATGTGTCGATTTGGAACTATTTCAATTGCGTAAAATCTATTTGTATCCTAAGTTTTATCTATCTGACTTGCTTAAAGTCATTAATAATAGCTTAGTTTTATGATAAATGATACTATACTTGTCAAAGAAAAATAAAAACAAGGCAAGAACCGTTTCCTACTCTGAGTAATGTGGCATGTAATTGTAAGTAAAATAATTCTAATTTTGACAAATTAAATATTTGTTCAATTAAATTCTAACACACGCCCGCACATTATCAAAACATACATATAATGCGTGTGTAACGTCTCATTTCATTATAATACTACCTACTATTTTTTAATATATCGATCGCGTTTTCGTTGATCACTTTGGCAAATAGTAAATTTATTTTTTTTTATTGATATTTTTTCCTTTTTTGACGTAAGAAGAAGATAATCGAAATTTCGGATAATACAAAAAGTTCGATTAATGTTCATAAATCGTGTAATAAAACCATAGAAAACATTTCGGTGTTCATACATGTATTCAAATTCAATTAATTATTTAGTCGATTAAAGGTTTCATTAACTGCTTTCACAATACTTGACTGTTTGCACTTTTGTATTCTCCGTGTTAAAATTTCGAAAGAAATGAGGTTACAATAAAGTTCAATGAACCTTGAAAATTCGACTAAACAGGGATAACCAAGACTCTACTGCAGTGTTTATTAGGTATAAGGACGTAAAAGAGATATTTATTTGTTGGTTTAATATTCAATGAGAGAGTTTATTATCACAAATATTGATAATATATGAGGAAAAGAATTTTTTTTGTAAAATGATATTTTTTAAGTTTGTATAAACCTTGTATAAATTTAGAGAATGAAGAGTCGATTCCTTATGATATTCTTCGATTATTACCTGTAAGATATATATGTACGTACATATATAAGAGAGTCCACAGATGGATGACAATCCTATAATGCAACAAGTTGGACAATTCCCGGCCTCAATTTCGTAATTGGCCGAACCCGAGGTCACAATCAAAGACTTTATTGCGATGGAATACGTTTGTAATATGTTGTATAAGTTCCGAGTAATATATATTTTCATTAAATACAGTTTGCTTGGTATATAAATTGTACATAATGCTACATATACAAGGTGTCTATAAATTTCTGCCGTTTGAAATAACTACCGAACGATAGATGATACGAAAAAGATGTAAGCACGTTTCATTAATTGCTTTTTACGTAAATTAGGGCGATTTAAATGAAAAATTTTTCATTCAAAATTTTCGAGTCTATTTGAAGAACACCTTGCATTTTTTAAATGGAACGTCATATTTGTATTCTCATATGATATAAGTGAGAAAATAGAATTCACGTGAACTTGAATGAATGGAAAGAAAAAATGTGCTTTTCAGATTTTTTCATATCTAACATTCAGGTTTTTAATTGACCATTCACGTATCCCATAAAGAAATAAATACCGTGGCAGCCGACCATTATTTACACGTATAATCTGCAAATTATGGGCTATAAAAATGGATGTGAAAAGAATTACATTCGCACGAACATTGCCGGATTGAAGCCTAAGACGTAAGAGGTAAACGACAAAATGAGAACCTACGGACTGTGGACTATTATACGTATCGTGTGTAGCGTATTTGTCATGCCTTTGTTCTACATTTTATATCGGTCATTTTATATTACTAGGTGTGTATATATGCATATTAGTGCCGTAAAGTTAGCAGTTCGAAAAGTGACCCAAGGCTTCAAATGATTTTCTTAATTCAATATTTTTATTAAACTCTTTATATATAGCTAAAAATACTTGAACAAAGTGTACGTTTTCAAATGAATTGAAAAACAAATATCGGTTAGAATAAAGAGGCGATAACCTCTTGTAGTACCTGCGTGTAGTACCTGCATATTCAGTGCAGGTCAGAGCTTTCAGTAGATTATGATGAATGTTCTAGTAGGACTAGAAACTACAAAGCATGTATGTATAATCAGTATTAGAAGTTGCAGCGTTCTATATTGAATATTTTTTGAAAATGTGATAAAAAAAGGTCTTGCTATTGTAGCGAAAAAAAGAACGATATCTGCATACTTTACGGCAATTTATAATTTACGTCTACGTCAGATTATACTTGTGAGGTAATATTAACTTTTTTCTCAGCCTAAAAACGCGTTGGCGAGAACAGAATGCGAAGCAATTACGTGTAGTAAACATTATTGCGATAGAAAAGGAAAACTTCAAGAAGAATTGAATAAATTTAATTTCGTGTACATTACCTACAATGAATGCTTCCAACAAAAGCGGGTATAAAAATACTTTCGTAGTAGGGCACTATTTTTTGCGGAGGAAGAAAAAAGTAAAAATGGTTCGACTTTACATCCGTCGCAGAAAAGACATTGGAATTATTAAGTAAAAGTATTTATAAAGTTGCTACGAAAACAACGGGTTTCTGTAAGAACGATTGTCTTACCAATTTTAAAAGTGTGAAAGGAAAAGCCAAGAATGTATTTTTTCGATCAAAGGAATTGCGTACGTGGACGAAATACAGTTAGAACAGGATTCAGTTATACGTATATCGTACATAACTACATTGAAAATACTGTGAATGTATTTATTAACATATAATTTATATTTAATTACCATATATAAAAGTTTTTTCATAAAAGTTTACAAGTCATTTATATTTATGTAGTACGTGTTACATAACTTTGCGATTTTATGGACGTTGAATATAAAAATGTTTTGAAATTCCAAGAATAATTGATGGATTAGAAAGTTATTTTGCTTCCCAAGAAAAGCTCCCATTTTTTATCAAAAATATCTTTGAGGATTCTTCCGGGAAACTTCATTTACAATCTGTGTTTGATTAGCTACGTTTATTTAACGACACGATATTAAAAATGGGGAAAGGTGGTATAAGATCAATAAGTTTGTGAATTTTATTCTAAGACTTTGGGAAGATAATTCTGTCAAAATTGAATCACAAATATTGACATGTAGCAAAATAAATTTGGCTGTAGTTGAAAACTTTGTGGAAATTCCAAATATAGTAATTTGATAATAAACTCTGACAGTCTTTTTAAGGAAATAGTGCTTACTAAGAAATTTTACGAGTGACAATGAGAAAATGAGAAATGCCACGAACGAAGAAAAGGGAGTTGAATTATTTAAAGATTTCTCCGGCAAAATATTTTTACTTGCACAATTTGCAGAAAATTATTGGCTTTATTGTTTACCTACTACATTAGCTTCAATTGAAAGACTATGTTCAGTGATAAATAGTATAACATATGATCGCAATCGTATATGCTAGAAAGCAATCTCGGTGCTATATCATTTTACAAAACAAATACAGCTGCAAAGTATACAGAATTCTATGAACAAATTAAGAACAATGACAGATTTCACACGAAAGTTGTGTCTACATAAAAAAATGACTTGACTCCCAAATACGTGGTTGCTATATTTTTAATTACTGTAATAAAAATACTCTCTATCGCACAGTTTTTGTTCTGTCCTTTTTTTATATATCCCGGCTTGGTGATGAAAAAATATGGTAGGTACTTACCTCATATTTATTAGTTTATCTACTTATGCATAATTTGTAATCCTTGATCTAACCGGCTCAAATTTCCGTTTATTGCACATGACTCTGTACAAATACCGAAATTTGTTATTTCCGAAAGACAAATATACATACGTACATCGTAGTTTAGAATTTGAAAGTTCAAGACAGAAACTCTACAATTTTAATTTACGTTGATACGTACTTATAATCAGAGAGTACTAAGACTTTCTATATAAGAAATATTTTCCAAGTAGAAAATTTTATTTCGCCGACAAATCCAAAATAAGTTACAAAGGGAATAGAGTTGGAATTTTTGTTTTTTAAAAGAAAATTCTGCACGGCCGATGATATGATCGATAGGAGTTAAAGAGGGCATATTTCCGGAATTCTAAATCTTGTTTCCAGCGAGCCTATTCGCGTTCGCTGCTGGCTCCGCCTAAGGCGCCAAGCCTATCGCATTCGAACAGCAAGAGAAGCCGAAGAGACGGTTTACTGCGGTAAAGAGTGCTTGTTCGTGTGGGTTTCGTGTTGGTAACGAGCGGATTATACTCTCGGCGTGGTATCAGATGGTCCCGTACCTGGTTCCATGGTTGTTAATTAGGATGGATGCCCACGCCTTGGGCGACTTTTACGAGCGGATGCGGCGCGAACCGAAATAGCGCATCCGACGTTAACGCGCCGACCTTCCTTCGAGGAATCGTAGCGAGCATCTTGATAACAAGAAAATACTAAAAGAACGATGCGCTCGGCTATTTAGAATTATTTAGATGAGTTCCAAAAATCAGATAACCTGGCTGGACGGCAACGTGAGCTTTTTGTCGGCACTCGGACAGTACGATGTCCCGTTCTTTGCCTGACTCAAGTACAACCGAGTTATCCAACTTTATTTCCGGCTATGTTCCTTCGTACGAACTGAACAAACTGAATCACGATACGCGTAAACGACCTAGACGAAAATCGTCTAATTGCGATCATAGAGCTGAACAAATGTACGCGTACGATTGTGGTAGGAATATTTGCGATTACATACTTTTACAACTATGTAGTCGCGATTACAGGTATGTGTAGTTACGATGAAAAGATTTCGTAGGTAGGTGCATGGAAGATCGAAAAAGATTGATAGAATCTTATTTGTAACATTTCGTTGGTCGATGTTCAACATATTCCGGTAAATATACATAGATACATATATATATATATATAAATTCGAACGGATAAATAAGATGCATCATTCCGGGGATAGTCGCGTCGGAGCATGCGTAAAGAAAGATCAATGCGACGGTATTGTCGATAGGAAATATATACGATAGGGATTTTCGTGAATCGCGATGCAGAAGGCATCGGGGTACTAAATCAGCATCAATCGTAATTTTTAATCCTTCGGCAGATCGACGAGCCGATTCGGCTTGACAAGATCGAAAGAGTAACGAGCTGGCGATACCGGGCGTATCCTCGAATGAAATCGTACGGCTTGT
Organism: Bombus vancouverensis nearcticus; assembly: GCF_051014615.1. Lineage (NCBI taxonomy): Eukaryota > Metazoa > Arthropoda > Insecta > Hymenoptera > Apidae > Bombus > Bombus vancouverensis. The sequence goes on along the minus strand of NC_134913.1, from coordinate 6,515,999 downwards.
TCGTAGTAAATCAAGTGTCCTATTCCAATCTTTGTTGGCGGCACACTCGCAACAGCCGGCGGCTCTATCTATCGGCCACGGGAAGGAGGGAAGTAATCTGGTGAGTCGTAAAACGTGTCAGAATGTCCAACAAACACCTACTCATTAGCCCAGGTAGGCTGGACCGTGGCAGGCAAGATTGCACAAGCACGCATTAACTCCGTGTGGGTAAGTTACGGTCCAGAGAGAGCATAATTCACCCGAGCCAAGAAAGTGTGGGTTTACCTCTCTCGGACGTGTTCGTGTAAGGGCTTGGCTCCTCGTTATTTTATCGGCTGCCGGCCGCCTCCAAAGTCTTCGAGCTAATTGAAATCCACTTTCTTAAATTCGGAAAGACCAGTGCCCCGTATCGACTCGAAGACTTATCGCCGATTCCTCGTAACTTGACGTTGCGGTATCTTTCGCTGAAACATTAAATGGTACCCGCCGCGTGGAAAGATCGATTTCATCGTCTTTGGCAAACCGAGCGGCCATTTCGAAAATCTTTCATTGATTTATTTCGCCACTTTTGATAAAATGCTGTCAATTGCTTCACGAATAATCGACCAACCGGACTTTCGGCGAATTAACGAATCGTTTCTCGATCAACAAATACTCGTCGGCAATAGCTTACTTAAGCGTACCGGTGCTCAACTATTTTTGAAAGACTGATCGCGTTTAATTAATAGTTTCTCAACGCAAAGCGAAACATTAAATTTTTAACAAATATAAACATTAAACAGACTTTTAACAATTTTCATTGTTACCATGTTTCGTGTACCGCGATATTGTACACGGTGACCAAGAATTATTTGTCACGTCACCTTCGTCTGACAAAGACAAATAATTTTCCAACGCTTTTCAAACGTTTAGTTTGTAAACAACGTTATAGATACGAAAGATAGTTTGTTGAAAATTATCGTCAATAAAGAAAAGCAAATTGCTCGCGTTAAGAAAAGGAAGCGTTTTTTCCCTATGAAACAATGCCATTAGATATATCTTTTAGCAATGATAAAACTTTTGAATTAGCTACTATTGTACATATATGCTTTTATTTAAAAGAATCGGTTGAATTTCCTAAAGAGGAAAGCTAATAATACGAATTTTCACCGATTATAAATGATTATTACATATTTATGTAACATGGTGGAAATGAACTATGGAAGAAACGAACTGCGCGGCTTCATCGAAAAGTTTTCAACTCGTCTACAGTTCGTGCAACGACCCGAAAGATTTTGCGTTTCACTACGGCCAATATATCTTCGGGATCGGGCTTAGTTGGAGGAGAACAGAAATCACCGCTGAATCGGTTTCCAGGAGGTACACGCTTGTCTTTCGCGAAGACCCCTCACCAATGCTCCATGGTGTTCCTTCTGCCCGTGTTGCGCTTCTCCGCTCGTACAAGTATGTGTGTAAGTACGCGGCATCGTCGTGTAGGTGCAATGGTGCAGGAAGCTGCAACAGCTCGCTGGCGCAGCCGCCTCGTACGAGACCAGATAGACATCTTCGCCGACTCTCCCGCCGCCGTCTAACTAATTGGCTACTGAATTACTGGGCGACATGACCAGTTATTGCTTCGTACCTCACCTCACCTGGGTATATCGGATCCTGGATCTTACGGTTCGAAGAGTATACTTGCTTGTTCTCCGACTCTCTTATTCTTTCCTCTTCGCTCTCCTGTCTCCCTCTTCCTCTCTCCCTCTCTTTCTTTCTCTTTCTTTTGCTCCCTCTCTTCACTGACTTTTCTCCATTTTCACTCAAATCTGAGACCAATGTCGCATACTTCTTTGTTTATATTAACGACAACCAACAATGCGTTGTAATCGTGAAATCTTAGCCCGTAATGGACCTACAAGCAATCCGCTTTAGCGCGCTGCGCTCATTTATCTAGGCTTAGTTGTCTTTGCGCGGTTAAAACGCGTTCGATTTTCCCTATCTTGCTCGTTTGTCCAATCACGCTTTCTGCGTGATATCTTCACGAATACTAACATTTCAGCTTTTCAATCACTTGCTTCTGCTAATTTTTGTACTGGATGCATCGTCTCTTGTAACCGATCTTAATTCATCCGATAGCCGTACTTTTGTTTCGCTTGCAAATAATAATTTTCAATTTCCTTAGATTCTTGTGACATGCTTTTTCTACGTGCCGTTTGATCTGCTTGAAACGTTCGGAGTTTCGGAAGAAGCGTGACTTTGCCTCGAATTGTATTATTTGGCATAACGTTGCAGAAGTTCGGTAAATTAACAAATTTAACTATAATTTAAATGTTATATCGAACGATTTCCATCGCTGCGACACCATTGTACGCGGATAAAAATTCAAAGCCATATCTTTACGTCAAAATTCGAATGGCGAGTCTGGTTAATAAAATAAATTTTACATAAAATTTACCAACGAATCGAAACGTATTTCTTACGTTAATTACCTGTAAATTGTATAAAAAAATAGATATCCTAATAAAATAAAGATCAAAATATTTTATTTTCTTAAAAATCGTTAAATTGCGTTAAATCCTTCGCGCAATTAAGATAGCATTTTAACGATGTTATTGGAGTTTTACTTTAGTCGGTTGTTAATGAAAGATGAAAAATGTTGTTGCTCGAGGGATCGAGATAAGAAAGTGAACGGCTAGTGGTTTCGATGACTATCGTTGGTAAAAGTTTGAGAATGTGATAGAGCTAGGAGTACTTAATGTAGAATCGTTGTCTTCTTCGCAGGGGTTTCCGTGCGGCGAGTTAGGTACCAGTACAAACTGAGGTACCCCCGTGTGATATACGACTTTGTGGGTGCTCGCGCGATACGCTGCCACTAAAAGGCTTAACGAGCATCTTCGTACGCCACAGCAGTCCAGAGTAAACAGGACGTGGCTTATCTTGTCACGAAAAATCTGCGAAGGGAAGCTCCCGCGCTCACTCTTATTTTTCTTCCCCCTTCTATTTCTTTTTTTCATAATGCTCTCGCAAACACGTAGCTCGGTCAGCTATGGGATGCTTCGCCTCGGCCTAGCTTTTTCATCTTTTTTCTCATTTCGTTCGATCAAAATTACCAAGGTTTCCGCTATATTTATTTAACAGCCATGTCTACGTTTAGGATTTCTATGAAAAGTAATTGTACTTTAACCATTTAGTTTTACACCTCAGCGTTACTCCACTGTTAAGTGTTTTTATCTTAAAATGTTTGTATAATCGCTACCCCGATAATTACGATATAATTACGAATGTTGCAAAACAGTGTCAGTTCATTTAATTAATTTGTTTACTTCGAGTTTCTTGTTACAAAGTGTTATTTTTTTAAAATTGATCAACACCATGTTCGATGTATTAAAACACGTGAACAATAATTTCAGTGATAAATATAAAATGCAAAGATGAAGAGGGAAGTTTAAATAAACACTTAAGCGATTAGGATACGTAATGTCCTACAAATTTCGTTTGCAAAGCAAACGTTCGAAATGATTAAAGTGGAGTGTAGTAACAATTTTTAAGTCTTTTCTCAGTTTCTTTATTGAATTTTTATTTTTTCTTATTATAATATATACTTTGTTACATATACCTTGTACATATGGCCACTTTTCACCAGTTTGATCATTTACGTTTATATGATTATGTTTTAAATTAATAATAGTAAAATATGATCTTCATCGATCGTATTCCTTTTCCTCAAATAGAAAATTTCAAGATGTAATGCATTTGACATATTTTGTTATCGCAACAGCCAGCATGGTATTAACTGTCGTTGAGAAAATAATTGTTTTGTACGAATAATCGCGTATGAAATACACTCGACGTCTTCATGACAGTGGTGGTTTTCAAATAAATCAAACATTTAAATTGCATATTCGCCAATGTTCAACGTTTCGATGTAACTTTCATTGCTACACATGCGCTCGTAACATTGACTACATTATGTCTTAGAACGTTATGACCAACTGACAGTGAATATGATTCACGTCATATGTTTACACGCAGAAAGTACATAGTTAGCGATTTCGTGATTCGTGTTGCATAAACCTGTTGCGTGGGTGTAAACGTATTTCTAAAGATATTTATATATAGATCTTAAATATAATTATATTTTAATATGTAAAATTTTACAAAATTCCTTCAAATACCACGATGACGAGGAACGTCAACTTGCTCGAGGCTCAACGTTTTGGCACATGACGGTTTTAATCCTCGCTGGAAAGAAATGACTCGACGGTACAGCTTGGCTTTCAATGACGCGACGCTAACGACGCCTGCGCATTTATTATATTTATTGTGAGCCCAATTAACATTCGGATCGTTACAGGCACCTCTCTCGTTCAAAAGGTATCACGAGGTAATTACGGATCTTTACAGGAAATTATTAACTCAAACGCTTCATTATCTCCTAATGAAGCAACGGGTATCGGCTTGAGTGCTGATGGAGACGTCGTCCGGCTAATTGCTGCTTTACCGCGTGTGTCACACGCAACAACCCAACGCTTCGATGATTCAGATTACGATTACATGCCGTACTATTCTTTTTAAAACATCTGCCTTTCCAGTCGACTAAGCTTCTTTGCGAATTAAGCGATAGGTATTATACATAAATATTATCCGCCGATTCAGATAAGATTTATTATGGCTGTTATTTCTACACGTATACATATTTTGTTTTTGAATAAGTTCAATCGCAACAAGCGTCTTTAATCATAATTAAGCTTCATGTAAGAAACAATGAATCTGTTTGACGGCATATAATCGTGATCCATAATACATGTACGAGCTATGTATTACTGTCAAGATTATTAAAGAAGATGATAGAGAAAAAGATTTCTTGATTTTGAAGCATTAACGAACATACGTATGTATTTTTTTCTGAATAAGATATCAGAGCCAATTTAAAGAAGAAAGTTGGACTGAATTTCCACTTTCATAATTAATTCACGCATTTGCTTCTTTTGCAAACAGTTCATTATTTATGTATATCGCACGTTTTCTCTGATAAATGTTCGTATTAATATTTATTTAATGTTACAATATTTCTGATGTTTCAGTATTTTATTTATCCTCCAATCTTCTTAATTACTCTAGCAGCAATAACAGAAAATAAATCTTCGTGATATCTTCAATGTTTCCGCTGTTTCCTTGTTGATGTTTATCGAAATTCTACCATCATTTCGCGCAGACTTACATGTTTCTCACGTCATTCACTTTAATAAGACCTTACAAACTACGAGTATTTTTTTCCACTATGTGTTCGCTCGTTCATTTTTTTAACTTTCAGTTGAATTTATGCAATGTAAATCTAAATTTCATAAATGTTACCTTTTCTTTTATAAACGTTTTAAGCCCTGTTCTAATTGTCCTTGCTACCATGTAATATTCGTTAATACGTATTTATGCAAAATAAGAAGTACATCATTTACAAAACATAATATATTTCTATAGTCTAGTGCAGGTTATACTATCGCTCAAATGTTATGGTATATGAACACTAGCATTTTTTTACTACAAGGTAACTTAGTTACAAAGCACAAACAGACTGAAGGCGACCTTATGCCTTATTAGAGCTGACATATGAGATATTATTGCTTTGCTATTATTTACTTTTAAAGATTAATATGCAATAGAAGGATTGTCGTCTGTAAATAACAAACATTACCATGCAGTTTTATCATTCAGTACAGTTTATTACTTTCAGTTCGTTTGGTTACCAACACATACATAAAATATAGAATGTTTTCCTTTAAATTGATAGAACGACCATCGTGAGTAATTCTAGCAATAATAATTGTTATTGTTAAAACATGTTAACACAAGTTGTATATTTAATTTGAATATATCACTGATAAGTTTTAAAATAGACGATTAATGGTTCACGTGAAATATGGCTTACCTTATCTAAAACGATATTCAAATGGCGATACTTCTTGTTGGAAAGATCCTACAAAATTCTTTCAACTAGGCTATTATTTTAGTGTCTTTTCTGTTCAGTTGTCAGGAGAATATAAGAATACAACGACAATTATCGACTTCGTCTCAAAATCTGTTAGAAGATAAACGTAAAAAGGATATAGGTTGATCTATGAAAAGCTGAAGATAACTTTGTAAACTCCGAAAAGAAAGAGTCGACAAAAAATGTACTAGAATCATCTTAAAGTTCTGCTTAAACAATGTTAGGGCAAATTTTCAGACAAACAAAATTTTCAATCGGCACGCTAACAACAGAATAATCTAACAACAGGCTAACCATGTTTCGTGGTTCATTCAGTATAACAGTTGATTTCACAAGAAGGTAATAAATAGTGCTTTTATTGTTACTTTGCTATTAATTCATATATTTTACTGACATTCATGTTTCGTTAATATAAATTGAACAATGTGTTCATATACTTATCAGTGGCAATGTAGGTATGTACACGCAATAAAACACATACACCTATTATATACGAATACCTTAAATTACCTGAAAATTGAATATAAGTGACGGATAACAGTATTTTTATATTATTCTTTTAAAGCTAATGTTAAGACTACATAGTTAATTACATAAATAATCATAATAATTATATTAAATTGTTAAAACTATTAACCAAATTACAACGACAGTGTATTACAAATATACAAGATACAGCAAGATGAATGATACGACTGGACAGAAAACAATCATATTTGTTAAAGTAAATTTTAAATGGAATAGAACTTTTTCATAAAGCTCAATTTTTGTAGAACTCGATATACAAGGTGGTTGGTAACTGGCGATACAAGCGGAAAGGGGTGATTCTACGCGAAAAAAGAAGTCGAAAATATAGAATAAGAATTTTTCGTTTGAGGCTTTGTTTTCGAGAAAATCGACTTTGAATTTTCGCTCGGTACGCGTGCAGTTTATCGCTTCTCGTTAGAACGGATCTCACTGTAGATCGTTGTCTCGATGGAAAAATTAAAAAAAAAATCTTTATTCTATATTTTCGACTTCTTTTTTCGCGTAGAATCACCCCTTTTCCGCTTGTACCACCAGTTACCAACCACCCTGTATAGTTAGCTATGCTTGTGTGTATGAATAACATTTTTGTATTTTATTTATCGAAATACATTCAGTTTCTCAAGATAAAAGCATTGCAAGGAAATAACTACATGTCGTTATATTTATACAATACTCTATCATTTGTCCCTGTATTTTCCTTTAATCATAAATTACAACTATATGCGATACATCGTCTACTAAAATATTATAACGATTCAGACATTAAAATATTTATAGAAGTTAAACTAGGTAGCAATTTAAATAACGCTTAGAAGTCAACTTTAGTTTAAATTGAAGGTCAAATTTAATAGAGTGAGGTAGTAATTATTAAAATTAAGATAGAGACAGGTTAAAATTTTACTTCTTGCAACGAATCCTCTAAACTAATAAGATAGTACAAAAATATGTAAAAGCTCATGATGCAATTTGAAATTATGATTTACTTAACTTTTAGTAACGCAGGCACAATTAGAATATAATATTAGCGCATGATATTTTAACGATGGAAAGGAAACATATACATATACAAAATTATTTAAAATATGCTTCAGTTTAAAAGATGACTGAAAAAACGAACTGCTTGCAAAGACTTTCACCCTAACTGCAGACGAGCGATTTTTGTCCGTGCGATATCGCTGCGATCGTATGTCACTCTTTGTTTTCCCAGTTAAGAACAACGAAGACAGACACGTGATCGCAGTGATATCGCGCGGACAAAAGTCGCTCGCTTGCATCGGGCTCTAAGAATAATGGATATAAATTGTTTTCATATTTTTAATAAAAGCACGATCATATATAACTATATATAATTTTAGAAAAACTAGACACGTTACAACAAAGAATATCGTAGGGTACTAACAAATTTATAAAATGAAACCCGAGTATGATTTTGAAAACCACAAGTGATCTATTTGAAGGCAAACGTATATACATCACAGACAAACGTGTGTATCAATGTAGAAAATAAATGAAGGATAAGAACGATCAGAAAATTACTTGCAAACCTGTTTTCTCGATAAATGTCTCCATTTGTATTTAAAATTTATTTTAGTAAGTTCATAACTGTTCATAATCTATGTTTCCTTGTTTCTAAGAAATCTTACAATTTAACGACTATATCGAAATAAAATCTAGCAATAGTATAAAATCTTACAGCTAAATCTCGTTAATGAAAATATATACGAGTAGACAATTTTTAACAATACTCCTTTTTACAATGTTTATCATCGATCCGTGACAGGATTCTATCGATCTGATGCATTCCTTCGAACCCGTTTCAAATATATTCCAATGATTCGAACAATCGCATAGGCGCCGACATCGAGGACAAGGGTAAATAACACGTGCAGGTTAAAGATTAAAAACTGGGAACCACTGGCAAACCACCTGCGCGTCAAGCTTTGGTGTATCCTTATTATAAATCCGGTAGATAATGACGACATGTTTATATTCTTCATTTGTATGCTAGACGAGGAACTGTTCGTAGCCGTACACCGAAGCCAGCCTGACTGGCTGACTGCTTAGCTTTGCTGACTGCAGTGACGTAGCAACGCTTCTTACTAGTTTCACCATTCAACTGAAATTTATGTATCCTCGCTAGTACGGTGCATTACAGTTATTCTCACGTAGCCAGGCAACCACTACAATTGCTGTGTTAGGACTTGGATACCGCTAAGATTCTCGAAATGGGGCCATTTGTATGGATGACATCTTAAGTTTTTCCAAGATAGGGTACGAAAGTTGGTTACCCGTACGCTTCGACCGTCTCGCGATAAATACAATTAACAGGGTTTCCACGAATGTTACACATTTCTAGAAGAAACGAACGTCGGTATCTGTAGCATTTAAGACAGACATCCAAGTGCTCGAAGAGTAACAACGGTAATAAAAGAGCGATCGTTCGTTGGAGAACCTCGAAAAGACGGTTTAAAAGATAGCGTAGTTCTATTGAAACTATTGAATGTGTATACCTTTTATATTCCTAACAAAGAAACTTGTGCGTTGCCGTCTTCGAGTCGTGTATTCTGTTCGTGTTACGAGTGACGAAGCCAAAGCGGAAGAGCGAACGTTGCTCCGTCAGTAATTAGGATTTATAAATTCCGGAGACTCGTAGTTGGCCGCGGCGATGGAAACGCGTTTGCTGCGTTCTCGATTTCGCGTCGAGTAGTTGCGTATTTCGAGGCAATATTCGTTTCTTTTTTCCTTTTCTTTTTCTTTTATACCCTGGTCATAAAGCACGAGATTCGTGCCACGGCGTAAAATAGCTTTATTATACAAAATACATGCAAATTATCTTATTTATGGTTATGGCCGCTAATTATATTGCGTGCTTATACACAAAATGTCAACGTGGCCAGAGCCGCAGCGCGAACGTGTAATACGTTTAACTTTTTACGAGGCAGTGCGATGCTTCGTATATACGCAGAGGGCTATACACGTAACGTATACGTTACAGGCTTAACGATCGCAAAATACCGACAGATACGTTCCCTCCGTATAGCAATATATGAGCATTACCGAGAGCAGTATTACCGAAAGGGATCAAAGTTAAAGAACAACCGCGGCATAGACGAACGGATAACAACCAAAAACCATTACGAATTTCCAACAATTTAGATGTTTTTTTAATATATGCTATTTTATTTAACATAGCAATGATGTAACAGTAGTTACAGCGAACAACGAAATTTCGTTTTATGATAACGTTATTAAAATTTTCACGTCTAATAGGTATATGTAACGCGAAGCTAAGAGTGAAAATTCCTCACGAGATCAGATAATCAACTCGGAGAGCTATATACTTAGGTAGCTTGGATAAATCAGGATTTATATCGATTAATCAGGTGTCAACAACAGATATCAAAGATTGTATCGTAAACTATCATCGAAAAGCATTTTGCAAGATATTTTATTTGATTTCTCTTTATCTTTATGTAATGTAGGCATTACAATTTATTATAAAACGTTCTTTGTAATATATATAATATACATATTGTGTTATAGATTATATTATATATTGCCACGTATATATTATATAATATATTATGTTCTATATAAATTAATATGTATATATATGTTAATTTATAGAACAGAGTTACAGAGTTATTTACAGATATTTTTACTGTTTATTAACATTGCATTTCAGTAATCCGAAATTTTAACGATGTAAAGTGAAAAACTAGTTTCTGGAAAATAGGTTATACGTAAGATACCTATTAAATAAATAAAGACGTAAGACTAATTGCCGACATGGTATTATTTAACGCGTATGTACGTTTAAAGCGTATAAGTATCTACAAAGTTCTAAAGGATCTTTTATAAAAAATTGTTACTGTAATTACTTGCAATTACGAAGTTGCATACACAATTTTTATCTACATGTACATTAACTCAATGATGAAGCCAAAGGTTACGATATATATGAATTTGAAAAAAGCATTTAATTTCATTACATCCGGTTGGAAAATGATATTTATCGAATTTGATTAAATAATGTTCTAAAGCGGCTGCAACTAGTCATTAAAGATAATTGGAATGACGTCTTATCGGCCATGATCTTTATTAAGTAAAATATTCTATTACCTATACTTGCATCGATATATTATGTACAATACATATACGCACAATATATGTACACGTGAGTATGTAAAGAATATTCTAGAAAGATATTAAAAAATGTAATTAACAAATATATGGAAGTTCTAATTACGCGTATTTAACAAATTACAAGGATAAGGAAAATTCACGTAAGCAGATACCTTTCAACGTGCATCCATCGCTGAACGCTTCACATTACGATAATTAACGTTTTCTTGGCATTCAATTTGCATAAGGTAGATGTATGTCAAATGGTAATAACATCGCATTCGTTTCAAGTACGTGGCAATAAAATGCTGATAGTGATGCTATGTACGTAGAGTACATTATGAATGTCAACAATGTTAACAATTCCCTATTTAATTATTGTGTTGGCAGCTGGTGACGCATGAAAATGACATTCGCCACCTAAAAGTACTAGATGATTCATCGATTAGATAGAAATATCATTGCATAATTCCACTGAAACGTATTGTTGCTTGCATCGTATATTATCCTGGATACTCGGCCGCATTTGTCAACCGTGACATCGACAGATATTGCGAGTCGCGATTGACCAGCATCTAACGCTTGAAAGTAAAAACTTACAACAGAGTATACCGTTCTATTCGACCTTAGTTTCGATGCATCTGTATATAACTCAATGACGTTGATGCAATTAATATCGCTGTCATGTTGTAATTACATATTCAGGCACGTGAAAATGTTTAAACCAAACGATTTACCAATTCAATCGGCATCGTACAGGTTATAAATGATCAAGCGTATCGACTCGAATTTACCTTTGAGAAACGATCAATCTTCTCTGTGATCTTGATAAGCCGCCGAGTGTACGTAAATATACGTGGCATTTTCTTTTTCATGCTAGTGTCAATCCTTCCGTGCACGTGGTTGATAGTTTTGCTCATATTTTTCTAGAATACAGCGTTAAACTCAATCAGACATCTGCTTCAAGTGACGTAACAATTTTTTTCCTGTTTACGTCATTTCATTAAACAATATAAAAAAAAAAATATGTTCGCTTTGTATTGTTTTCATTTTACGAATATCTTTCAGATAATCTAAAGAACAAAGTAAAGCCAATATTCGCATCGATTGTAATTTATTATCAAATATATTTTAGCCTTATACGATTGAAACTATAGAAAAAAATTGATAGAAATTATCAGAAACGTTAAATCAATCTAATCTAATTTTGTGTTCTAGAATATAATTGTACCGTATGTCGCGTGTAGAAATTAGTTCGAGTTTTATCGTATAATACATTTTAGCGAAAGATAAATTTCCGGATGAAACGATCTTCCAATTTTACATCTTGTATTTTGTAGACAAAGTGTACAGGCAGTTCTTTTGTGTACACAAATGTGTACATTTTACCAAAATTTCTTTAAACTATAAGCAGCAAAAGCTATTATCTCGTGTGAAATGCAACAAGCAGCCTGACGGCTGTAAACAAGAGAATGTTGTTGCAAAGCTGACAGAAATATCGAAATCTCGTTTCAACGTCGTTGAACAGTTTCATTGATAGAACAATGTAAAGCAGCATTTTTATCGCGAGCGATAGTCGGCGATTTAATAAAATACAGCAAAATATTTCGTTGCCAGCTTTTGTAATTTTCCATTTCAAAGTTTGACACAGAGTGTCACAATCTACGGGTCGTATCGCGAAACATTTAACACAGTTAAACACGCGAATAAAGATGAAGCAGATACGAAAATAAATATGACCGAAACCCAAAGTGCATTCCAGACTCGAATACAAAATGACGTCCGTATCTAAACGGCACACGCTGTTATGGAACCAGTATCCACGATCTTCAATGTACCCGCACGAAATGTAGCCGTGCATTCGAAATCCACGACATAATACGTCTACCAGCATCGACTCTTAAAATACACGAACCAGCAGCTTGTTGTTCGTTGTTGGATTGGGGCCGAATAGGTTAGCTTGACAGCTCGTTTTCAAAATTTATAACATCGTAGTCTACGCGCACCGACAGTATTTCGGCAGGAATCGTGGAAAGCTTTTCGCGTGAAATTACCTTTAATCTTACTTGTTTTTATTTTCATTATATACCAATACAAAAAGCAATAATCCATCCCTACAAATACAACCACTACATCGAAGTCACTACTATGTCACGCTATTGCGATTCTCTGTCTTTTTTTTTTTTTTTAACTTCTACCGAACTTTAAAAATACGATTGAACGGCTTAAGTAACGGTAAAAACCGTACCGAGTTGATAAAATACATTTAAATAACAATAATAATGAAAATAAGTTGGAAAATAAGATGATACAATATCGCAATTTCCATCTATGGTGTCCTCAAAACGTAATACTTACAATCTTTATTGTTATTTTATTTACTTTTATATAGGGCGTCTCGTATAATTCTGTTACACTTAATTACTCTCTTATTTGTCATGATACAAGAAGATGTTTCAAGACAAAGTTATTCTATTTCAATTTGAGTGCCATCTCAATGTTGTATCTTCTGAGATTTTAATAATAGTAACGATTGTTTTAAACGGAATAACCTATTGTGGCGGATCGGTATCAACAGGAGGTCGACAGGTCGAGGCATCAACGCGGCGCAACACCTCCCGGGCGATCCGCTGGCACCAACCGTCAACACTAGAGGGCTACGACGACAACGAGTCTGTCTCACTAGCGGTCGAATATACGAGCGATTGATACAAATACCGCACCTAGCGAGACTCCCTCTACGTTTAAGGCAGGAATTACCGGGCATAGCCTTACTGACGAGTCCACCGGTAGTCCCAGGGCGAAACGCACAACTCTCTTTTCATCCGCCACACTATTTTTTTGTTTATCATTTAAAAAGATATGCTCAGAACACATAGAGCCATGTACCATACCATGAGCTTGAAATGATCTGAACCGCAAATTTCACAAGTAAATGATTGAAATGAGAGCTCATAGAAAATGATCGCATTATTTATTATTTTAATGTATGCTCAAAGTGTTGCCCTTCAAACTCAATATGAAAATTTATTTAGGCGCGAAGCTTATGCATGTCAAGCTCTCTTTATTGTATTCGAACATATGCTTGCACAGGCGTTGGAAATACGCATTTGTATACCTGATGCCGTTGTCGGAACGTCGTTTCACACATTCAATCGATAAACAATGCGATTAACGTATTTATTTTGTTTCTGCAATTCATCTTCCGTGAGCTTCCACTTCAGTCATTTACTTGCGAAATTTTCGGCGCAGATCATTTCAGAATACCTTCACCTTTTTAATAGCAAACAAGAAAACACATCACCCCGTTAAAAAGACATTCCCACTATTAAAACCTCAGAAGATACGAGCTTGAAATGACATTCGCTCTCATAGGTTAACTTCCCTTCTAAAATACAATGACTTTATCTCTAAACATTTTTTCGTATCGTGACAAATAAGAGAGTAGTTAAGGGTAACAGAGTTAGGTGGGACAGCCACTTACCATTGTATATGTACAGAGTGTATACAAAGTAAGTGCAAAGGCCACCACAGCGGGGTTCTACATCTTTGGATTGGTGGGCGGCATTTGTAAACAAAAGTGCGTCCTGGAAATTCAAAGCCAAATTTTGTTTGCTTACATCGTGTTGTATTCGTTGCGAAGACCAAGTTCTGTATTCTCGAATTTTGACTTTTGACTTCCCAGAGGAAATACCTAATTTTCGTTTTATTATATTTAAATATTGTTTACAAAGATTGGCAATGGTCGAAAGTAATAAGAAATAATTTCATCATTGATAATGGTTATCGGTAACAAAGAAAAAGTTCCATCATCGATAATGATTATCGGTAACAGAAAAATATTCCGTTATCGATGATGGTTATTGGTAACCAAAAAAAAAAAAATTCACTCGTCGATATTGGTTACCGGTTACCGTAAACCACTGAAATTTAATCCATTTATAATGGTCTAAGCAGAACGTTTTAACATTTAAAAATTGATATTTTCTAATCATCTAATTTTTTTGAAAAATTTCTGTAACATCCAGCGATCGCTGGCCCTTCCAAAAATTCCAAATCTACCTTTTTGTCAATGACTCTTTTCATGAAAATTGCAGAAACTTCATGTAGAAACAACTATTTTTTATCCTTGGATAGACGCTCATATTGTACGTAGATATTTCAAGTGACGAGGAATAGGACATCAGAGGAAGAACATTTAAAGCAAGCGAAAACATACAGGCAATGGTATTAATTGAATAAACGCAATCGGAGTCGCAGAGGTAGACCGTACTGATTTTCGCGAGATCAAAGACACAAAGAGGCCATGATTTCTGGTGGATAAGACGCCTCTGGCGTCGGTGCACCGTTGATAATAATCGAGAGTACGGTACGATTGCAATCCGAAAGAGGATCACAATAGAGTTAATTAAACATCTCAATAACAGACGGCTGCCCAAGGGTGATTAGGCATGCTGCGCGGTGACACAAGGACACAGGGAAACCGCCAGTGGCTATTGTACCCCTGCGGAGCAACCAGTCGCCGACAGAATACGACAGAGTCGCGAACAGAGGACAGAAACGAGCCTAGGAAGACCAAGAAAGAGAAGTACGTATATGGTATACCGGAGAAAGATCGTGGTGAAACCAAGTCGAGAAAAGGATGAGCAACCAATAGGGAGCTTGACAATGAGGAAAAGAGAGAGAGGAAGGAAACGAGAAAAGGGGAGGCAGGAGAAGAGATCGCAACAAGGAGGAAAGGAGAGAAGGAAAGCAACAACACAATGCAGGTGACAGCTTGCGCACCCCACAGACCCTGTCTCATCTCTTTTGTTCCTGGCGTTTCGTCGGCTTTCTTCCCCTTGACGGCAAGACAACCGCGGTCGCTGCGGCGTCTCAGTCTCATGTCGCACTGAAATTGCTCAAATGGAAACGAGTGTGTCATTCTCACTACGTCCGCCTGTCACTCGGAGCTGCGACTGCTTTCTCCTTCTCATCCTCCTCTCTTTCTCTTTCGTTATCCGTTTCTGTTTTCCTTTTCCATCATATCGTCTACTTATACATCTCCTGCTCTTTTGCTCACCTCAGTTTCGCGAAACGCGAATAGCGGCCATATTTACCGTCGCCGCCAATGTTTACGATTTAAGAGTTTTTAACAAGTACCTCCGTAGGTATCGATCTTTCGTCGTAATTACGCGTTATTCGTTTTCAATGTCTGTCGTCCCGCTTTGTTGTTTTTAACAAATTTCACGCACCACGCAACAAGTATGCCAATATTTATTACTGGATTGTCAACAAATTTCCTTCTAATACCATTGTATAATCCTTATTCGTTGACTAACTTTTTACTTGCAAAAAAGCTGTGGCATATCCTCTTTTTTAAATTACTGGCATTTGTAGAAAAATCGTTTATAAGAATGAGCTGAGCGGAAAATCAGATGTTTTGGATAGAAAGTAATACGTACAAGAATTCACGGAATGCAAAAATCGCTATTACCGCGAATAGCAGAATCGGACAAAATCTAAGAAGAAAGGAAAGCAAGAAAAGAAATGATATTATTGGCTGTTTACGTAGCGAATGCTAAGGATCGAGGGCAAACGGATATCAGTTGACTCGGTCATGAGATAAAAAGCGAAAACGCTCGGTCTAAATTATTGTCCTCTTGTGATGAAAGATAGGAAGGTGCGGAGCGGACGAGGGTCCGGAGATAAGTATCGCGCGTCGCGCGTCTCATTCAAGCCGGCAAACAGCGTTCGTTGTCAACGTGGTAGGTAGCGTGTTAGGCGACGATATACACGCGTTCCGTTAGTCAGCCGGTTAGAGACAAATGGACGTCCTGATTCGTGACTACCGATTCTACGTTGACTTATAATTGTAAACCTTCCGATTTTGCTTGCGATAAAAGTCCAGCGAAAGAGAAACAGGATGTTTCAGAACTATCAATTTCCGATACACGTGTAATCAACCTGTCTATGGATGATAATCTTCACGGGAAATGAAAACACAAAGATGTGTCACACATTGATCGAAGTTAATTCTTCTGCGTGAATCAGTTACGAATATCATAATTGTTAGTATAATAACATAAATATGCCGTACATTTCACGGGGGATGGGAACGAATAAATGGCATTATACTACATATGTAGATTCGTATTGATGTAATTTACGAAGCAATATGAAAAATGCATATCTTTTCGATATTATCGCTTCTGAGAATTTAAGATAGTTTAATGCATACGATTATCAATTTTGAATATTTTGAATATTTTGAACGTATACCTAAATGTATTTTATATATGTAGTTGTGTCTTATATATAATATTAAATTACAATTAAAGATACCGTGTAATATTTTACATGTTTTAACAACATCTTCACAGAACGCTGACTAATAAATTTTACTGAACATCTGTGATCAAAAATAGAAAAGTATTCGTGAAACTATAAAGTTTCGAATAAAGAATGTTTAAAACCAAAATTAAAGCAATCAGAATATAAAAAAGGGAAATAATCTATATAGAATACGTCAAGTGGATTATAACATATCATCAAGTTCGGATTACTAATCTAACTCTTTATTAACCTTAATATTATGTGAAACATCTAGGGTAAATAACACAATCTTTGCAAAATGATTAAAGGAAGTCCTAATAAACATGGATCGAAAAATTAATAGCTTCAAAGTCATAAACAATTTTTTGTTTCGGTCGGAGAGAGTGGAATTTTGCGTCTACATTGAATTATTGCAAATTAGTCAGTGTAAGTTAATTTGCTATATACAACTTATAATAAATTTTCAAATAATTACATCTACACATACACTAAAGCATGACTGATTTAAAGTTAGGTATATATATAAGCGGCCAAAGTGATTCCCATAATTCGAAGAAATATTACATCACATGTCTTGTGCTTTATTCACAAATCAATCACTGATATTTAAATATTTCAACCACTGATAATATACTTATAGTCAGAATTTTGAACTTTGACTAACTATAAATCAAAGTCACTTCGCATAAAAAAAAACATAAAATAATAATCCTTAGGTCGTTAAATATTCTGAGGTTAATAAAAAGTCAATCGTATCAGATAAAAATAAAAAAATAAGCTCGCTATTTAAGGAATAGGCGTAATCTCCAAATCTTTAATATAGCTGTATTCACTAAAAGACTGCCTGCTTAATATTCTTTATATTATGGATTCCTTTATAAAACTTTATGGAACTTTCATCAGTTGTATTTTTTCGAATCTATAAAAATATTATATGTGTTTAAATTAAAATAACTCCTATTACCGTATTTTACGAAAGGAGACATAAACCATATTAACACATTGAAAATAAAT
The DNA here is from genome assembly GCF_051014615.1 of Bombus vancouverensis nearcticus. Lineage (NCBI taxonomy): Eukaryota > Metazoa > Arthropoda > Insecta > Hymenoptera > Apidae > Bombus > Bombus vancouverensis. Next base: position 6,498,076 of record NC_134913.1, on the reverse strand, counting down.
CATTTTCCAAACTCTTCTAATCGTTACTGGCTATCTAAAGACTGAAGCAATAAGAGGAAACAAACTTATCTTTTGACTACGCTTGAGTTTTACATAACTCAATAATAATTAAACGAAATTCTTTATCTGTAAATCTGATTTTGTTGTGATATTCGAAAGTTATACACTGTACATATCTCTTGATTACAAATCTTTCGATTTCGCGATACTTCACAATATCGATAAATGACTTTCTCCTCTTCTCTATGTTGCATAACTTATATTTAAGTAATAACACACGAGTTATAAACGCGTACGAGTGATTCGACCAATTCTTTTTATTCGTGTAATCGCGTTACATTCTGCATGACACGACAGTAAAAATACTTTATTTCGTCTTTCAAGAAGCAGCGCGAAAAAACAGGAAAGTATGTTCACTGTTTTGTAGAAAAACATATCACACAGAACTCATCTCCATTTTCCGTGGCTTCGGCGAACTGTTCGGTAGCTGATAAATCACGGCTGTCATACGCCAGGTGTCGTACATCAGGATGAAAACGCGTTCTACGTCGCCGGCAACGTTATGTCTGCTACACGAATCCGATTTTACGCACATCCCAACGACAAATACAAATTACACGGGATCTCACGAGGCACTCGTGTTTTACGCCTTGGCAGGCGCAATTCTCTGGATTCGCAATGGGGTAAAATTCACCCCCTTCTTCCTTTTCGTTGCGATACCTTCAAACGCATGTGATGTGCGCGCATGAGACTCGTACAGACATACATAGGTACATACCTAAGTACGTGTCAGTGGTATTACATGCTACCTATCACCAGTTTCCTTCGATCTGTGTATGTATACATGCTTATGGGTTGTTTGACGGAGATTCGATTTAAACGTGTCACCGTGTGTGCGTCTTTTTACGAGCAACGTGCATGGAGCTAGTTTGCTTAGTATACGTATCAGACGGCATGTTCTTGAATACGTTGGCAGTACGGTTTATGCGCCGATCTCTCAGTCCGTTTCCCCCGGTCTGGCCGCAGTTGTGCGTTTGTGTGAAGTTCACGACCACGGCTCTTGTACGGCTCGTCTCTCCTCATCAAAGAAGCGCGTTGTACAGACACAGCAAGCAACACTCGTACAACTCGGAATATAAACAAAATTTACCCATGGACAACACACGTGCGTTTGTCATATTTCAAAACCCGACGTATTCCCCTTCTCTATGTTCGCGTCGCCAGTAATTTCAGCGTTGTACCGTGCCGACTTTGAAGGCGGCTTGTGTAAAAACGCGCGTAAAAAACTGTTAATGCCTGTACGTCGTGTTTGTCTCTGCCAGGATATTTCGTTAACATGCGTCACTCCATTTGAAATTTCAACTTGAAAATGAAGGAACTACGAATTCTGTCCATTCGACCATATAAGAATAAAACAAATTCTCGACACGATTTTATGTATGTGTAGTACGATAAAGTTTTCAGTTAAATTCAATCAGATATTACCTGTTTCGACAAAAAATTAACTGGGCTGCGAACATATCTTTATTTTTGACCAGAAAAAATAATATCGTCTCACCATCTTTCAATAATTGACTGTCACCGAATTTCCATTCAGAATTCACTTTTTCTAAGGCTCCGTCTCTACTGAAGCAACAACGAACGACTTTCTGTTATCTGTCGCCTCTTGTTGCATGTTCCAAAACATTTCCGACAAACAGCACCTTTTAGAAACACTTCGCTCATACCAAAGTAACATGCGTCGACTTCTTCAAGAAACATGAAACAGCGACAAACATTTGCTCGACATCGTCTTAGTGAAAACGGGACTTTAAGATGGTAACGTCATTTATCTTTCTCTGAAACCTTGAATAAAATCGTTTATCTTGTCATAGATTTAATATTTGTAAATAACGATTAACTATAATAAAAGTGCAGACTCGATTGTATAGGGTGTAAAGGAATTCTACGTACGTTACAATAATCCTGTTTATCTTCGGATTACTGGAAATCGGCTAAGAGAAGACAACAAAGTTGTCCTTGACCCTGAAATTTAAGAATAAACTCTTTTTATTACAATGACGACTAAGCTCGTCGGAAGAACCGTATGTCGTAACTAAACTACTTTCTCGAAAAAAGATGTTAAACTTTCAATGCTCTTTAGACTGACTTCATTTGCAATTTCATTTGCAATACGTTCACATGTCACGATCAGACAGAAAGTGAATAGGTATTTATTGGAAAAAAGAAATCAACATTTTAAATATTTGTTTAAATCGTAGAGCGAAACTTTAAGTATATACATATGTATGTGTGTACGTATTTGGTTCTTTGATTTCATGTATCCGTGGAAACGTGAAGGAGGAACAAAATCACATTTTGGTCAATTAATCCGTATAATAAGCACGTCGCGTTTCCTGTCACTGAGTAGCGTGAAACAGTTAGGATCGGCTGTCACGATAGGTTTTCATGTTCCAATGGTTTCCCTGGTGCAGGGAGACGACATATTGGTCGAGAGTGCGGGAGGCGACGTCTAGCATCGAATGAGAGACGGGTGTCGTGTTGAAAGCAGACGGCCGAGTGACGAGATGCCAGGACTTCTCCTACCGTAGAAGACAAGATGTCGTCTCTGATTACACACAGCTCTTCCAAAATTCCGAGCGAAGTCGAGAAAAACGTATTACCCTCGTGTTCGCTCCGAAACGAAACGATATTACTGCCCTATTGACAACATTTTCTGTATTTTACGTTATTATTTACTACTGTATTGGAACATCAAGTCGTATGTGGTTGAAATCTTAAAATCAAGTTATAGATATGCTAATAAATGTAAATACATCAGTATCTACTTAAGGCAACAAAAAAACTAGGAAATAAATAAAAACTTACGAAATGACGCTAATAGAAATAAGAAAATATAAAGATATATTACTAATTAGTAAGTGTTGGTCAATATGAAACAATTACTTACCGAAGTCGAAGTCAAATTCGCTGATCGTATCGCTGTATTCCTGAACGTGTATATTTAAATGATGCAGATTGAAACCTTTTACATTTCTCAATAATTCACCATCCATACAAATAAATATGTATAAAGATATGTTCTCTTCTGTGTGATTCCTAGGATAATAAAAACGTAACAGAAATGTACTAAAAAAAATTGCAGAGTATTAAAATTTAAAAAATGGTAAACGAAAATAAAGAAAATTCTAAGTATATAAATAAATAAATGTGTACACACAATGATAGATACTTACAAATTTACGATCGCATGATTTGAAAGGCATTAGGATTATTGAGAAGATAACAGTCGCGTGATTACGATACGTTGTTAGATCTGTAATGATTTTCACGTGTACTAATAGTAACGATACTCGGTTCATTCGGAACAACGATTCATCATCCATGCGCGAAACAATTTAACAGTCACGTTCGCATCGAAACCGATAGCTTGGGATATTATACCGTCGAGTAAACGTATCATCAGGAATCAGGACTCCTATTTTAATAACACGATTTGGGCAGGGCGTTCGTTCCCTCAGCATTGTCATTACATGGTGGCCGTTGGGTCATTTCGTCCGAAATAATTAGCGGTCCCAGGTCTTGTCCCAGAAGAGAGGGTTGGGATGTAAGGATAATGGCAGGGTGCCCTCTCCGATAATACCAGCGAGAACGTAGCTGAGAACGAATTCAACCAGAAGACGGGGGAATTAGTCACACGACGTAACCTCATCTAAGAGAATCTAAAACTATTCGACATATTAACAACCGCAATGTTACCAGGCACCGCACCACATAAATAGAGGGCTCTGAATGCCGACTTTTCGGAAATAAAATTGCTAAATCGTGTATACTTCATAGCCATAATCATCCTTATTCTTTCCCTCCTCGTCTTGTCTCTTGATATGATTTAACGTAGACTTGTTTATCGAAAGCAATGTCATTACGGTATATGAAGGAGCTCGTAAAAATACGCAATGCATTTGCGTGCTACTATAGATAATCTGCGAATTTTTACTGCACGACTGGTTAAATAGGCAACTATTTTCCCACTTCTAGCTTAATAGACGTGATCTAGGTTACCTTTGTATACAAGGCAATAAAAAGAAAAACCTACACAATAAGATTTGTCCTTTCGATATAAACTTTTACATTACGAGCCTCCGAAGTCGTAAATAAACTTTTCCATAATCGATTGTATGTAAATAGAAAAATTGATTTATATAGATTCTTTCTTGTGGAATAATTTAAAACCTTTAGTATAGAGTAACGATAGTCGATCTATGATTATAGAAAATAATTGTTATATGGATAAGAGATATAACAAAAATGCAAGTACTTGAAAATTACTTTTATATCGAAAAATATAAGCCTTGCATTGAATTAAATATTGTAAGTGCCAAAATAGATTTTTATGTTCTCTGTTTTTAAAATTCGTTTAAACACATATGCATAAAATCTTAGAATCTTTTTTCCTTTCTGTCTTATCGCATTATATATGGTTTCAAACTGTATAGTATGAATAATGGCGTGGATACAACCAGGCTATTATTGAATACCAACACCAACTGACGTCTTATTGTTAAGGTAATAGACCTATTTAGGATAAGTACTGCATTCTATTCTAGGATATCGTGTAATAAAGAAGAATTATGATTTATGACTACCGGTTTTACTTTAGAAAAAAAAACTATAAATATTAATTAATATTTCAACAAATTGGGTAATGAAGAAGAGATATTGTAATATGAATATAAATTTATACATATATATTTCATATTTCTGTTCATATTTCTGTTATGTGTGTAATTCTTTTATTCTGGCATCCAAAATATAATTGTATATACACTATACATGCTTTACCGACCGACGATCTTATAATTTTGCAATTAAATAGTTTTGAAATTTTTATAGCCATTTGCAAAAGAAAAACTTTTACTTCGATGATTTAAGAACGTTGATATACACACGTATATATATAATACGTCTATACATATGTATAACAATTTTTATTCGAAATTTACTTCAAACGTGTATCGTTAAACATATAATACATTAAAAATTCTACACGGATATGACAGAATAATTAAAGAAACATCGTAGAAAGATAGAAAAAATCGCCCAGAGAATCCAGATACATATGTCGACACGCCGCATGTTGTAGATTTGCATGTTGTAGCCGGACGCTATTGTAATAGTATTACGTTTAGCGTATTTTTTCTCTGTCCACGTTTTTATCCGACGTTTTGGAGAAAATCTGTACGCGGACCTTACCGCCAACATAAAAATGCAGGTCGTGCACGCCTGCGCAATTGCGCATTGGCTGGGTGACCCGACACGAGTGTTTTATGGCCGACAGTTTTGTGTGTTCCGAGTAGGCATTATTTTTCTTTCTAAACTCCGTTATACCTGGAACAATGGAGAGATTAAAACATAAAATATGATCCCCAGGGTATAGTTCGGAGTGGAGATCGGAGGATGGCGGCGCATAGTGCCTATAATAAATTCGATATACCTGAAGCTCCCTTTCGAATGACCTTTTTTTCGTCAGGTGCGATACAGTGGCACCTCGAGTTAATTCACTCCAAAGTCTCAGAAATCAATCTGTATTCAACAAGCGTGTTTTTCAAAATACTACACGGAGAACGTTACAGACTTAAATGCAAAATAAGAAAAAAATTCTTGCAGAGACCTTTCTTAATTTTTCATCTCATCGCTCTATGACTGGATCAATAAATTGAATGCGCTTTTTTATAAGAAATCACAAAAGATACGGTACAAATAAGTACATAATACATTTTGCTACGGACATATCTTCTCGTATGTATCCATATGACAAATATGTAATATATGGATACATTACATGTTGATACCGTGTTTATAACAATGAAAATTCATACAAAAATAAACGTATCACGAATAAAATATATCATTGTGTGCACGAGTGAGATACATCACAAAATCGCATACTATGTGCAATTTACTTACCATACTAACTTACTACAATTATGTATATACTGATTTTACCATTATTATACAAATTTAATATGATTTATATAAGCGTCCCGGCTTTTCAGTATGCTGAATATGATTTATGTCTCCATCTTCGTGTTTCGTCTTGCTTCATTCATATTTATAAGCGTATAAACAGACATTTGTGCTTCAAGTAATTAAGAGATTTATAGTAGATCGAATTAGCATTAAACGCTTCGATAATTACCTATGTAACTACGTCAAATGTTTAGATAATCAACAAAGAACCATGATTTTCCGTGGTATAGATTGAAGTTATTACATTAATTATGAACAGTAACCGAAAGATTAATAATTTTTTGTAGCAAATTGGATATTCCGTTTTTTACATTGTCTATATACAATTATAATTTTATAATTAATAAATGATTCTTAACACATTGACATTCGCGACGATTTTTCATCATACAAACACATTACATACACTTTCAACAAGTCATTTAATCGTTAAGCCGCTATTATTGATTGACACTGATAAACCTATTTGATCGAAAATATATATGTACAAGGTAATCGATGTAGAAAGACGATTGACGAATTGTCACTTCGTCCACCATCTCAATTAAGTTATATAAGTCGATAAAATAATTATGTATCACACTTATTACTTGAAGCTAGATATTATACAGTGATACCGTCCCATTAAATTTTAACTGCAATTTTACATTTCATATTCATATTTTATAATTTTTAAGATTAAGATATATAATGTTATTCTACAATTTTATTCTTAAATTATCCATCTATCTATTTTAAAAAATCCGAAGAAACATCTTATCGAAAAATAATCAAAAGAATAAATAGTATCTATCATCATACATTAGAATGTTTGTAATATTACGAAATACGTGGCATTTACGTAATAACGTTTGAAACAAGGTAAGTATTTTCCACGCATTATATAAATTCATTTTACGATTTCTTGTACTTCTCAATACATTCTATTGTTAGACGATTAAAATAAATGGATTCCGTAATAAAATCCAAGCTCGACTAATCTGCAAAATTCAATCTTGAAAAATACTAATAGATTGGTGAGATGGACGCAGTGATGAAATGAGAAGAAATGTCCCGTAGCATGAATAGCAAAATGCAGAATGCATAATAGAATTGAAAGGAAGAACGAAAGTGGTCGTTCAAGAGGAGGAAAGCATCCTATTACACGATTCGTTTTTCCATAAAAGCAAATGTCTTTTGGCTAGCGGCGAAGATAGTTTGCAATAGTGGTTGGTCCGGGTCGCGGCCGTATCGTCGCGCCGGACCGAGGACGCTCTTGTATTTGTCGAATACGAAGTCACGTACCGAATACATTATCGGGTGGAATACGGTCTATGCATGTGAAGGTTGAAAAGCAGGCATGCAGGCAGGCAGGCAGGCAGGCAGGCAGGCGGGCAGGCTGAGAGCAAGCTAGCTGGCGGACAGACGGACAGACGGACGAACGAACGAACGGACGGGTGGGTGACTATATTGATTGTGTAGCCGGCTGACAGCGACAGTGACATATGTCACCGAGGCTTCTCGTTATCGCTGATTTAAACATGAGGCAACGAGGCCCTTGCCGAGTTGTCTGCGCTGCACCAGCTTCGTATTTCTGTCTACGTCTCCATCCCTCCCTCCAGCCCCTGTTATTATTATTGCCGCACATATTTTTTTCTCTTCCTCTTTCCTGGTCAATGTATTGACTGTCACATTGTCGGAAGCCTGACGACGTGACCTTTTTGATCACCGTACCGATGAAACGCCATGTCAGAAATAATTACGAGCTAGTCGCACGCAGCTATGTTGTTGTTGCTTGAGCGTTCGTTACTGTTATTATCACTCACGCGCCGTATAATATTGCACCAAATAACAGTTTTTCCCAGAGCCATACGACATATATTGTGATTTCATCGAATATTTGACATTGAATCATGACATTTCAAATGACACTGTTTGTTTAAAAAAGAATTTAATTTTCCTATCCCCTATTTCAATAAACAATATATTGTTGTGTCTAATATAGGAACTCGTAAATTTGAAGATAAACGTATGACAAACAGGTCACATTTTGGCGGAAGTTGCTACAACATAGATTGTATTGGAAAGCAACGATACGTACATAATCACGTAGCGCCCCCCTGTCATTTCGTGCTACGAGTTCGATATATAAGAAGTAAGGGATGAGGCGAAGGGAGAAGAAAGAAGACTGCTATGATTTATTACCGGCCGCAAATTCTGTTTCTCCTCTGTGCACGCCAACTGCGTTTGCGTTCATCCATCTTTTTCCCTTTCACGGCTCACCGAGCAACTTTTCCCCAGCCTCCCCTCTCCTTCTTCCTTCACCCTCTTTGTTCCGCGCCATCTCTCAAAGTGACTGACTGCCTCCTTTATTATCCGCTTGTCAGCATTTTTACACTTTTATCCAGCGTTCTAGTATCTATTGTCCCCGAAGCGAATTCGTTTGGTCACAATACGTCATGAAGAACGATCATCCTGAAGTATTACTAAAGTATTGTTGAATCTCGTTGAAAATAGCGGTGATGTTTGAAAAGCTATTGCGGTCTAATGTCTGATTCGAATTGACGCATGGATTATAAATTATATACTTCGTAAGCGTTCTTTGGCTTTCGAAACGGAAAAATGGAGGACAGCTGCCGTTTCCAGGCCAATACACGTTCACTAGTAGCCAGTCTTACCCATTTCGATATATTTAAATATAAACAATTCTAAAAACTATTTTCCTTAGAAAATGATTTATAGAAGCTTCTTTTGTCATCGAACTTCAAGATAAATATAATTGCATCTTATATATCGATTGACACGTCATGCTATTCTTCCAAATTCATAAAATATAATTTTTATTATTGTTTATGATCCTTCATTCCCACTTGACATTTTTATAACACAGCCCATAAAAGCTTTTACGATGGGCAAAATTTCCCAATTTCTTAAATCTATTTACAGGCAGGTATGACTAACCAGTATCCTAATGCCAGTCTGTAATAGCTCGGAAAATTATAGCCTAATCATAATAAATATTATCTATCATTTCATGTATTTTATTTATCGCATTACCTACTTATATTGCCTTCCTTTCTCTCGCTCATTTTACAACTACTGTAAACTAGAAAGGGTTTGTGTACGCATTATATTACTGTTACTTAAATTACTTTACAATAGCATTATTGTTACGTTATTAGAAGGACATTTTCATAAAACTGGCATGATCTATATCTATATTTATTAAATTTATTGTTTGCATACATGTATACATTTTCCTACGATTAACGAAATAATGCATATTTCACATCAGATGCAATTAGCATTGCATTTTACATAATAAACATTGTTTATGTCACTGCATCTGTCAGTAACACATCAAAGCTGAATCTTTATCCGTCTGGTAGCTGACGTTTTGAAATCTCCGAAACGTGGACTGAAGGAGCGGCGGAGATGAAAGAGAACTATATTAGCCGTAAACTCATCCGTCAGCGTCAAAACGTCAAAGACTTGCCATTGGGGTATTAACGGCGCCATAACTTCAGAGAAACAGAACAGGAGAAAGGAGAGCGGAGGAATGAGAGGGATACAGAAAGTCAAAGATATAGAATGGAAGTAGAACTCCCAAAGACCTTTATTTCTTCTGGGAAATATTACACGATAGAAAGATTTAATATTACCTTGTATCCCACTGTTTAGTTGAAAATGGAAGTTCAACGGATATAGACGCAATCATTCTTATTAGTAGACTTTCACTATTATTTATCATTATTCTTAGATTTGTTTAATACGTTACGATCTTAACTATGCAATAGCAAATTGTAATAATGTGTGTGAGATTAGACATAATTAATATACTATAATTGTTGTTCGTTTCACCCTTCACAAATAGAGTACGCACGATAAATATGTACAGAAAGTTATTAAAATTCTTAAAGTAATTTCTTATATATCTACATATCTACATATTTCTAAATCAGCAACAAATATGGTTCTATATTTTTATTCTTTTTTTTTTTATTTGTTTCTATTGGAAGTTGACCTAAAATTGAAACTTTACATAGGACACTTTGCGTTTAAAATTGATTATATTTTATTATGTATTATACCATTTCGAAACTCCAAAAACATTATGAATTTAAATTTAAACTGCAACTGACATAACTGTATACATTTCTCAGACACTATTCGCGTACATTTCTACACAAAGTGTTTCTCGGGCTAATTATTGCTTACCGCGATTATGCGGTCTACGTAGCCAGCGTGTGGATATTGTCATAATTCGTTGTAATTACCTTGTAACATAACTGCTTCACCGATCGCTTTATCTTACTTAAAGTCATACCGCGTGAAATGGCCACAATCCCCTAACCGCGCGGAACGTTTGAGTTTCAACGCAGCTGGTATTCAAGTTTTTTAATGGCCACGTTTGGCGGGTGCAGCAGTCACGATGCGTAGCTTTTATTAATACACAGTACAGAACACACGTTTGTTTTAAAGGTTTCGCATAAATACTATAGCGACCATATTGCGAAAGCAGTTTCTATGAGTCGTGAAAACGGTATTTTTCTTCCAACTAATACATTATTGATTACATATTATGATAAACTATGACAGTTAGCCAGCTAAAGTAGAAATCAAAACGCATCTTGTTGTGTTTGGAAAATAATTTATAGCGGAAATTCGCAACGAAAATTTCAAAGACGTTTATTTAAAAGTAATGCCAGCGCTTGTGTTTGTTCGTTATATTTTGGTAGAATGACGATTCCTCGAAACGTGTACATTCCATTACTTTACATTATTTAACGGTGTTATCTTAGCACGGAAGTCAGAAGAGATCAGTAGCTCGAATCGTTTAGTATCCGGTGAGTCAGTATGCGACAAAGTCGAGGCGCGGTTGGGGCGATAATTAAAACGCTTTTACAAAACTGTAGGCAAACAGCGCTTAAGTGGCTGTCATTCGTTACCCCGTGGGCTGTGGCAAGTCGGTAAGTCGCTGAGCGAGCAATCAATCACCCGACATTCCCTTCCCCACCGACCCATTACATTTCTATTTTGAAAGCTGCTTATTAAGCGGGGCCGGTCGGAGAGACAGACAGGTTTCACGGTATAAAATATCGGGTTGCCGTGGTGGCAGGGACGGTTCCGTGTCGAGGTAGCTATGGTAGGCAAACTGGAAGGGGTGTGCAGAGTGAGGAGATGGAAGAGGAGAAGAGAGAGAGAGGGGGGATGGACGGCTGTAAAAGCGGTGAAATATCAAAGCCGGGATGGGAGCTGTCATCGTCGGGCCAACATCATGGGTGGCGTGTTGAATTAGAATGCCTTCCCACACCCCACACAGGGCCAAACCCCACCGCAATTCTCCCACCATAATCCTTCGACTAGAACTGGTGGGGACGACAAGAGAGGACAGGTTATACACCCTGGCTTGCCGAAGAAGGAGGGGAAGAGAGCGGATCGTGTCGCCAGGCGGCGTTGCGGTCGCATTCCACTTCGTGCACCGAACAGCTCCGTCGAGAGCTGCCACTATTTTCCTGGATTCCACTTGGTGTACATCGTTTGCGTTTAATCGTTTCATATCACGGAGAGATTGATCAACTAACGCATATACCGAAACTGTGCCCCGGAATATTTAAAACGTTTACGTTCATCAGTTTGTTCCTGTTTCGTGATTTGTGAAGATTTACTTGTAGTTTTGTGCAGTGATTGGCTTAATAAGTGTAAAACCAAATGGTTGTCCTCGAGGAAGGCGGTATGCTGACTACTGGACACAATCAATATCTACAACCGGATTATCTTTCTCCGCTTCCAACTACGGTTAGTATATGCTTCAAAAAAATATTGTTTTTGATAAACAATTTTTAAATTATTTAATTACGGATGCAGTGAAGGAAGTGGAGTACTATAGTTTTTACATTGTTCTATTTCTTTTTGTTATTTTGCATATAAATTAAAATTAACAACGTTATTTTTTATGGAAAATCGAATGAACTTCGTTTGAATATTCAAAAATCAGATGTTTCATTTGTTTGTCGTATACCGACGGTACACGATGTCCGACGGGTTGCTGTACACTCACTTATTCGACTTTTTCTTGTGTATTTCATAAAATAATAAATGTTTCACGATATTACGTTCACAGTTTTAGTATGTATTTATACAATATCAAACATCGATATTGATTTGTAACGAGTTGCACAACTTTATTTTACAGTTGGATGCGAAGAAGAGTCCTTTAGCTTTATTGGCCCAAACATGCAGTCAGATAGGTGCTGATTCTCCAACAAAGCCTTTGATTTCTCCGCTGGATAAAACGCCGAAGAGCATGAATACCGGTACAAACGCAAAATCTCCACCAGCTGCAAAGTTGGAACGGAGTAGTACACGCAGCAGCCCGTCGGACGGGAAATCCTTGGCTTTTAAGCCTTACGAAACTAATGTTGTTTCGAAAAAATCTACTGACGAAAGTAGACCTGCGTCGAAAGCAAGTGTTCACAGTGTTAGTGGTCAAGAGAGTGTAAGTGTGAGTGATACCAGTCACACAGAAAAAAAGTCATCGGGAAATCGTACGCCCGTCGGCCGAAAGTCAGCCTCTCCCGCGACTCAAGCGACAGCGACGGCAAGCACCACTCCATCCACTGATCGGAAGACACCGGCGGATCGGGACAAAACCGATGGATCGCCACGTAATAACAACAATGGTACTAGCCCGATCATTAGATCAGGCATGGAGATTCTTTCTGGCAGTCATACAAAGGAATCGAACTTGGGTGCATATAAGCCTAGTCTTCCGGGATTTTCTGGAAACCCACTCTGTTGCCCACCTGGATTGGCAGAAAATCCAGCGTTTAGACCACCGTTTGCTGGTGCATCTCCCTTTTCACATCATCACGCTGCAGCAGCAGCTCTTTTGGGTTATCCATCAAGTACTCCGACAGGTGGAAACCCTTATCTGAGTTACGCTCGTGTCAAGACTCCGGCCGGTGGGGAGGCCCTAGTACCGGTTTGTAAGGATCCTTATTGTACTGGTTGCCAATATAGTATGCACAGCGCGCAGCTAATGATGAGTACTGGAACTTGTCCGAGTGGATGTACACAATGTGATCATCAAAAGTACGGTTTGGCAATGGCATTGTCATCGTTTGGTCCTATGGCTCCACCGTCGCTTTCTTACCCGTCCACATTAACCGGTGGTAGACCATACGTTTGTAATTGGATCGCTGGCGATTCTTATTGTGGAAAGCGATTTACTACATCGGAAGAGCTTCTTCAGCATCTTCGTAGCCACACAAGTTTAACCGGTGGCGATCATGCGTCGTCTTCAGCCGCTTTACTCAGCAATCCACATCCGCATCCTTTGCTCTCGCCGTCGGCAGCTTTACATCGTGCGAGCGGCGGGTCTTACCCGACGCCTTCTCTGAGTCCGTTGAGCGCCAGATATCACCCATACGGAAAGCCACCGACGGGACCTCTTCCAGCCTCGCTCGCCGCATCACCTTATAGCGCTTTCAACGCATTAGGACCTTATTATTCTCCATACGCGATCTACGGCCAGCGAATTGGTGCTGCAGTACATCCTTAAACTGGTGCTCCGGTGTAAACATTTTCAGTGTACAGTCTACAATAGTGTAAAATAGGAAATTGTCAAAATGAGCTTTTGACAATCTGTTGTGTAAATAATTAAACGTGTATAATATAAATTTATTTAAAAAGATACCTATATATATATACAACATGTGTGTATAAATTCAAGAATACAATTAAAGTTTATAAAGATATCTTGTGACTTTAACGTTTCACCATCAAATCATTCTTTGCGGAAAACCTATATTAACGTACCTCCTAACGTTTGATCATTATGTAGGGAAGAACATGTACACTGTGGATAGACACCTTAGACATCTTCGAATCGATAGGAATGTTTCTATACGGCACATTACTGCGTAAAGTATTTCGATCTTTGTAACCAAGTTCAAAAACCTATGGATAAGTAGCAAAAACGCCGTGCGTAGCGAAATTTTCGAGTGCTAATTAATTTTCATGTTTAATGGGAAACATTCGCTTGTTTCTTAATTGTGTTTGAAGTTTAAAGTGATACAATTAGTCGTACGGAAACAGTGTTAGGTGTTGATGAAAATCGTAGACTTATGTAGCGATACCCACTAATCGCTTTCTTCTATGATAGTGACGATAGTCTGATGGCGTGAATCTTGAAACGGTCGTGCATGTTCTAATGTCCACAATGTAACTGTGATATTACGCTATTTTTTCGAAAAAATAATAGGTGATAACATTAATGATGGTATCTAAACTATATCTATAATGAAGTGTATCGTCTAACTTATTCGTATCGTTTGTATAAGTGACACATTGTAAAAGTGATGAAACTGAGAAAGAAATGTGCTTATTATTTCCTCTGAATTTCCGAATGCAGTTATTATAAACGGAATAATTAACAATACTTTACATTTATTCAGAAATACATTGGATTTTTATTCTTCGTTATGTAAAGTACTCTGATTGAACGAACATAATGTATGATAGACATTATTTGCACTGTAAATATCTCTTGTAAATATCGTTGAGTTTCCATACCGCTTTAATAAAAACAATGTTTGTGAAATCATTAAATTTGTCTTCTTATTAATACATTCTCCATACTCGTTGCGTATTTAATTCTTTTTCATTCGAATAAAACTTATTTTAATAGAAATTACTATTTATTATTTTTTACGTTTGTATAATAAAATAATTTTTATTATCATTTTGTTAGAAAAAATATTTTCGTATCTCATGTGACATACTTTGCAGTACTGAATCTTTTTTATTACTATTGATCTACATATTTTTCTGTTAAGTTACTAGCTCTGGTAGACCACAAATTAAAGATATTATGCTTTAATAATATAGTCCCCTGTGACTTAACGTCAAAAGTTTAGGTCATTTAAAATGAGCATATGTTGGAATAGTTTTGTAATCGTACCAATTGAATATATCAAAAGTATTAATGCGAGTACAAAATTAAAAACTGAAGAGAAATAGTAGGAAAAGTAGAAGACGACAAAGAAGAGGCAGAGGAGCCGCCGTATCTACGCTTCTGATGCGCACCACCAGGGTGCTCGTTGTTCATGTGCGCGCACGAACGGTGAGTCTCAATCCCCGGGGTACCCAGGAGAGTAAATTTATTTCTTTCATTACGGACGGAGCAGGTCGCGAGTTCTCGGATATCAGCGCTGCAAGGCGGGGCGCATAAATCTGCAGCGTAGTGTCGGAAGGAGGAAAAGGGGCAGGGTGTGGAAGTAGGGAGGAAAATGCGGAGAGGGGGTGGTGGAGTGGGTGGTTGAAGGTTTTTAGACCCATGCAGAGGGAGAGACTTGCTTTACCCTCTGCGAACGTCGTTTCTATCGCCAGGGTGCCACGACAGGCGGTGGCAGGCTCAGCTGGCTCAGCAAAGTGAAATATTTGGTGATTTTAAACGTCGGGATGAATAGTTTCCTCGTATTTCGCGTTCTCGACCCGTTTCATGGATTGGAATTCATGTTATTTCGGTATCATTATGTGCATCGTTGGGTCTCAATTAGTGGCTCGTCCATTCTAAGTAGAGTATTTATACGAACATGGATCGATTCACGTAATTTACCCCTTGTGATTGAATCTGCTAAGAAATATGCACTTCTTGGAAAATTAATATAAAAGCGGCTATGTAACTGTCGAAAATGTATAAATATATTGCATGTAAATAAAATATATATCGGATTTTCAATTATGACTGTGCAATAGCAATAAATAGAAGCTTAATTGTGGAATAATAGGACTATTCTTGTTTATGATGTAACAAGCAGCATTTCAGTTAAACTAGCTTAAATTTTCAAAAGAATGAATTAACAAATAAATGAAATAACAAACAAATATAAAATAATCATATATTTTGTTACACATATTTTATTTCTTTATTATCTGTAATAAGGTTGTTTTTCTTGAAGTAAAATTACAATTTGATATTTTCTGGGTCGTTAGTCTCAAATTTAAACTTCAGACATGGGACAAAAACTTACGAAAATCCCATATCTGCGCACTCAAATACTCCTAACTTCTTATCTATATTTTAAAAGGGTTTATTTTTTCTATGCTTTTCTTTGTTGTTGTCTTTTTCCCTTTTTTTGTTTGAGAATTTATTTTGAATCATCCTAATAGCGAACTTACCCCTTCTATTTGAAGAACGTATAAAAAGATATTGTTCTGCAATTTTGTTGATTGATCCTATAATATATTTTAACAACATTTATGTATTTAAATTTAGCAATAACTGTTCGTTATATTGCTTTTTGAACTTATTATTTTAGTATTGACACGTTATTTTAGTGTTTGTGCTAACATTGGAAAAAAATTAAATTTATTTCACGATAAGACTTGTCGAGTATGTACATCTCTGATTGTTTTCTTATACAATGATACGTTCTGGCTATATTGCTTCTTACAAATTAACTACGTTATTTGATAACATGTCTATTATCCTCCCTCCCTTGTTTCTTGAAGCCAAACAATAGACAATTTGTGTGATAGAAGTAATTCATATTTCACTGAATTTATTTATCCTTTAATTACTAAATAATTAGTACCTGCACTGCACGCTAGGCTCTATGTAATAATTCGTTAAAAATACATAGCTAGTACTTTAGTTAGTTTGCTTACTTATTTCATATAACGGTAAATCGCCATATTTTATGCCAGGCTATATATAATATTTCGTTACTGCTTTACAGCAGATAGATTTATTATATCTACAGGGTGGTCCATAAATCACTTTTCCATTTGAAAGTTGTATAACTTTTTTAATTGTATATTTTTATTTATTATTTATTTAAAAGTTATATAACTTTTAAATGGAATAGTAACTTATGAGCCTGTAATAAATCACCATATTTAAGAATAACCTATGCGGTTTCTTATGAAAAAGTTTAAAAATAATTTTAGTAATTTGGTAATATCTTTCAGTATCGGTATAAAATTAATTATGTTTCATTTTTTTTTCTTTGTTGAACATTTTGACAAAATACATATATACACGATATAGAGGTTATTTTAAATTATTTATCTATTGTCTATTTCAAGATAATATATAGTTTATTATGAAATGAAACGAGTAATAATAATTCGTGTTTGTTTGCATTTATTTAATCTTGAAATCTTCTTTGTTTGGCGTTGCCGTGTAAAATTGCATCGTCAATGAAAGTAATAGGGTAGTGCATGACGTGTTGTTTTTTATTACCCAGGCTAAATAATTTTGTAGCTTTGATGTATATTTCCTTTGAATGATTCGATAAGTCGTTGCAGTAATAATTATATTTTTCCCTTTTGCACAACCAGATTATAAATCTATTTCAGTTAGTTTCTTAAAAGTTAAACGTTGCGCTACAGATAGCAATTTATCATTATTTTGTAAGATATGTATAGCGTGTACATTATACCTAATGCGTATTCTCTTTTGCTTGGTGTCTTTTTGTTATTCTATCCAGATTTATCTTGATAATTGGGAAAAACGGGAACATGTACAACGAGACACAAATAAAGGTGACAAACGATTTATTACCCGTTATTTCTAGAACGTGAGTTTCTCTTTTGCTCGAACCATTATCAACCTCCTACTCGACTGGCTGCAAAAAAAAACTTTGAATTTTAATTACAGAGTATTGGGGGAATAGCTTTGAACACGGGAACTAAGTTCTTCGATATCCAACAACTTACATAGTATGTTACGTACATATATAGACTTTACGTTACCAGAAATTTACTGTAATTTTGGTTAAAGAATAAAAGTCCCTGGTGTCATCGGCTGAATCTTTTTGTCGTTGAGAACATATCCTCGAATGACGTCTATCAGCCATCCTGCCCAGTCTTACGAGTCACAGCAGACAATTTAGCACATCAATAACAGGCCGCAGATAAAAGCAGCCCATACATCGTGGCTGACGTATCGTTTGTAATAAAACACAAAGGGGGTCTAGCCGCCAGCGGCATCTGTGTACCGCGTTGTGCAGCCGTTCGTTCATTCTTGCTGTTATTAACAGGCCGTACATCGTGGATGTTTTCTACCTACCATCTCCCGCCGAGTCATACATCACCGTTGAATGCGCGACAGCAAAGAGCAACTATAATTCATCTATAAGCTACAGCCGATCCCCCTCGGCAGAAATTGTGGAAGACGAAATCGATAGGTCAAACGTCGCTGAAGGTTTTACGATGTTCGCACTTCTGTCATATAAAATTGAATTTTCGGATAACGCGATCAAGACACCGGATTATTGCTTTCCTATCGAATTTACTTCTTTTCCGACAGAGGATTTTTGACAAGCTATAATAAATCTCAACTTTTGATTACGTGACGACACAATGACTTATCGTTGATCGGGCACCTGATAACAGTAACGATACATTTTGCAAATAAATAAATTTTCGATTTCTCTTAAAATTCATAATCACATAAAAACCGCAGCAATTCTTGCGATTAATCTTATATAAGTTGATTTTCTAGTAATAACGCATAATCGTAGCTATAACTTATTGGAACAGATGCGATTGGAATAAATGGACGAAAGTAACGTTATTGTGTGAACATCGATCGCGATATCTGTGGACATTAAAGTAAAACTAACACTGTTATCGTTAGATATAATGCAGCATTACGTATAGCACAGGTATGTACCTCGTCGATTTTGTTTCTGCGGCGTCGCGTCGCGTCGTCTCCCGCAGCGTCATCGTGCCGGGGGCGCTGCACGGAAGAAGCAACAGCAGGACGGTGATGCATTATGCCTCCTTGTTACTTCCATTTACACCCAGCATGAGTGCCAGCCACTGTTTGCGTATGAGCGTATTTAATTTCGATGATGCGACCTACCTGCGGCTGCCCCTTTTCAAAGAATTTCTTCGATCGTCGTGTAGCGAATTAATTTTTGCTTGTCATAGAAGAAACTACGTGTATTTCTTAATAAACAGAGTGCGCGAAGATATAATCTTTAAGCGTACATATTAATAAAAGGAATGAAGTTTCAGACCTGTCCTGACGAAGCGAACTGTAATGTTCATGAAACGTCGGCATAAAGAGTAACGCACGATTAAAACGCAATCGAAACTCGAAAAACCATAAATATATCACCAAGGTGACCTCTTTTTCGATTTAACTCTTCAACATCGATGGAATGTTGAAAAGTAGCAAAGCATCTTTGCTGTCTGTTTATAGAAGTCGTCGACAAATAATGTAGAAATTAACAAAAATATGTCGCGTTGTAGACGTTGATTACGATAGATGTAATTGCACTAAATCGCAAAACAATTAACATTTTTGCTCAAAGAAAATGACTAGAGATTTCGTTTACGTGAAAATATATTTTAGTTTGTTGTTCCGGACAACATGTATAGATGTAGTCTTCGTTATAAGAAGTTTTATATCTTTGTAATTAATTTTGCTTATCGCAAAAGTTATTGCAAAAAAGATTATCATAGCATCTTGATGTAGCATCCACTTCAAAGCAAAGGTTAGACGGATACTACATTATTTTCATCGATCATGTAGAGTCAAGAAGACGACGTCCGTCTCATTGACGAAGAAGTATTGCTCCAAAAGGCACTTGGAAATATCTTTCAGTTTATTTTTCAAATATACATTAGAATCGATATTTTTAAGATATGATAAAATGGTAAATAGACTTTTCTTGCTCGAAACCTTGCAATAAGTACAATATACGCTGGATAGCTTGTACAGCAATGCATCCGCAATTTTGCAAATTATAACTGAAATATTCAAGTCATCTGTACATATTTAATTACGATATTTAATTACGTCTAATCTTTTACGTAGGAAATGTCAAAATAGGATTTGGAACTACTTTTCAAAAAACTGTTTGAAATGAAGCCAAAAGGTCCTTTATATTTCTTCAACGATCAATATCTCAAGACTTTTATGTTACTTATTACTGCTATCATCGCATTTTACACGTAAGATTGTACCTTCTCAAGCGTCTTCAAGAAAATCTCGATTAAAAATCATAATTACATTTGGTCTGGTATATCATTGTAATGATCGACTTACCAGAACATTGAAGATTATTATCGTATTATATTTGTTGATGACGTAGATGCAAGGCCAAGAACTGATTTTACTTTAGAAGTTTGGAACGTTTCTCGACGAAATTTTTACTCATCGATGATGAAACAGCTGAGGTTAGCAGAATTTCATCGCATAAAACTGGTAAGAATCAGAGTTCTTGGAATTACAATAGAACCCAGCAGAATCGACGTAATCTCGAAAATATGTTAAGAGTCGAACGATGGTTTACGATCCAATAAGATTTGCTTGATGAGAAGTTTTACAAGGATCAATCGGCGGAGATTAACTAAAAGTACAGATACCGATCTGGCCGTTTCATTGATCACATCGCCCGATTGCTGTCTCAGCGAAGAGTTGAACAGATTGATTCAGACTCAGATACTTAAGTGGCTGACATTTCCTCGAAGCAGTCGAGTAAAAGAAAAGACATATGCCTAGCTTTTTCGCTGCTATCATAGGGCAAATAGCGAAATCAGACGCGCGCAGAGGTGAAAAGTCGCAGAGGCAAGCAACGTTGAAAACAAAGGGAGTTTAGAGGAAAGAGAAAGGAAGGGATTGAGAAAAGTGGACGAAGAACCGAGGAGAGGGTTGAAGTGTGTGCCAAGCGGACACGAGGAAACGAGATGGTTAGGGGTAAAAGGAGAGCAGAGGGAGAGAGCAAACGCGACGGACCGGATGATGAATTAGCCGAGGTGACCTCTCGCGCGAAATCTCTCCTGCTAGCTCTCGCGGTAGGCAGCTCCCGTGATGTCGGCCCCGAGATGATGGATCGCTCCCCGTCACGGAGCCATTCATCACCTCCATCTATCAGCCACCCCTTCACCTTGCTTTAGAAAGCGAGCATTCGACGGCTATCTACTCGCTTCGGATAGTGATTAATGTTGATCGGAGCGTACCCTGTTATTCGACCTCACTTCCATCTCTATCTTGCTCTCTCTCTCTCCCTCTCTCTCTCTCCTTCTCCCTCTCCCTCTCCCTCTTTCTCCCTTTCTCACTCACTTCCACCGTTTCCCTCGCTCTCTTTCTTTTCTTCCTTCTCGTTATCCCCTCTATCTTCCTCTCTCTTCTTGAACGACGTACGTCCACACGTCTCTGGACGTTGACTTAGTATTGACTATGCGCGTTCATCTCCTCGATCGTTGGACAGCTCGTTGGAAACGGCGTAAAGGATGACCTCCGAGCTGCTTCGTCTGAAATACCGATCTCCCATGTTTCCCTTCGATTTTCCATACGAAGTGCACAATCCATCGCCGAGCTTTTGCTACATCTCCCTACAGCATTAGGCCATTCCTCGTATTTCGTAAGTTACTACGTCAGTACCAAATGTGTCCCAGTCGGTCGTCAACACCTTGAAATATACATATTTCGTTACAACAGTATCATTTATTTTATTTAATGATTGCATTTGATAGATTGTTCATCTTCATTACCGATCACCAAGAGTCAAAGCACGAAGGCTCTTGAGTGACTCCCATCGAACAGTTCCTTTGCTATGATATGTTGCGAAAAATATACAATCGGATAGAAATATTTTTATATACCCAAAGCGTCGCGAGTCAGAAGCACGCGGCGTCGTCGATGTGCGATCGTTGAAAATTCCAGGAGAAAGACACCAGGAAATCTTTACAAAAGTTTATGTGTACACGCGAATAACTAATTGTAGGGTCAGAGCTGATGTCGAGAATTTACATAAAACGACAGCGGCATAGCGATCAGCTGAGTCTACCGGCAGTGGCTAGGGAAGAGGCAACTATCGTTCCGCTGGAATGGCTGATAATGTTGCACAAGTCGTATATCGTAGTCTTCTTAATGGGATAGCATTAACCTTTTTTTCACGTGGCTTCTTCTGCCATGAACTTCGGTTTCGTTCGCGCCTCTTTCTCGCTTATTTAAAACCTGTAGGAATATAATGTATAATGATAATTGATCGATGCTTTTGGATTTTCATTTTATTTCATCGCTCAATGCCGCGTCACATTGTGCCGCATTGCGTCCGTGTGTCGTGTGTACAATTCGCGTGCTTATAGCGTTTCAATAAAGTACAGATTTTTTTATCTTTGACTGACTCGACTGCTTGTGACATAGCATCAACTTCGTGTTACAACATACCTCCGGCATGAAAGCGACTATTTTCTATATTAATAAACGGATCAAAATGAAACATTTTTTACGACATTTCTATCCAACGAAAGAACGTGTAGTACATTCAAAGTATCGAGTATGTTCCTGTTACACATGTATTTTTTACAAAGGTGTGTATTACTTTTTTCAGTAGTTTATTGCGATATCGATCAGTATTCACTAGCAAACGAAAAGTGTTATTTAAGGGCTGGCTGTAGGTATACCTATAGCACAAAGAATTTAAAAAAAGTTTCTTTAAAATTTTTTACTTTTTTTCAAGTATGTATAATATGTATTGAAAGGAACGGTTAGGAATTTGAAAAATAATGTGCGATGCTAAAAAATTCAGGCAATACGTAGAAGACTATGTAAAGATAGTCTTATTACTCTCGTGTAGATGTGTGTTTTGAAACAGTTGTATGCAATACAGAAATCGTTTAAATCGCTAAAATTTATGGATATACAATTTATAGTGTATTCGAGATATGTACTGAAAAATAAAGAGAGACTGTGAAAAATAGAATACATTTGATGCGTATAGTAAACAAAATAAGGTTGCGTCAGTTACGTTTATAGAAATGATCGTCTCTCAGTTCAAACTTGTTAATTACAGCGATTATTAACACTTCAATGCACCATTATGACATGAAATTAACGTGCACTTTCACCTTGGTTTAAAGTGACAATGAAATAATCGTGCGTTCAAGCGTATCGACGATGCAGATCCAATTAAACGGACGCATTAAATTAATTCGCCTGAAATTCAAGCGGAATGGCGTGCCATGAAAAATATTTTTATTACATTTTCCTTCGTTTGTGAAAGCGATCCTACCTCTCGAAATCAAATTAATTTCAGAGCCAATCACTGATCCTCTGTTAAAAGACATTTCACGTTACGATGTCGTGAGTCGTGGCATGGAACGCAGTTTCAAATGTGTTTGCCTGAGCCGCGTCTGCAGCCTATCTACCAGCATGCTACGCTTGTAATTACGTTAAATTATTGGATCGAGCATGAAGGAGCAAGTTATCTCTCAATCTAGTCGACTACAAAGGAGCCGACCGAGTAATTGTGATTGGTGTAACGGAGCGGACTGACAAGAGACGATACTCACATTTCATTATACATATATATGTCATACTTGCATTTATCTGTGAGCGAGCCATGTAGTTATTATATACGGCATTTATGCTTTTTTCTTTTGCTACTCCCGTCCACAAAGCGCGGCGTTCAGTCGACATTTCTCAACGACTGTTACCGATTTCGTGGTAACATGGTGTCGAGAGAAGAAAACGATATTTGATAGAACATTTTATTTCGATGATTTTCAGAAAATTATCACAATCAAGTACGAATTTTATTTCGCCGCTACTCGAATTGTTTCAGTTGTTTCTATAAACGAATACACGAGGAAAACGTTCGTATCGCAATCGCTGAATACAAGTACATATATTTAGTTATTGAAAAGTTGCGACATTTTGTACGCATCGTTAGATATTTTAATAAACTAATTGCTCTGTTTCGAGAGATTGACCCACGAAACAAAGGATGATGGATTTCTATGCTTTACATCACAATTCATTTGCCATACTTGGTTTGATTTCATCGAAACATGATACACGATATCCATTAATTACACTATTCCGCAGATCGGAATTACTATGAGTCAAGCGTCTTTGTTTCGCTTAAAGCACGGTATCGTAATTTCCAAGTAAAATGTTAGTGACAAAAGCCGTATAACGAGGCACTCGAGAAGAGGCAGGAAGTCGCAGACGCCAGGTTGGATGGGACATTGATGAGGAAACTTCGGTTGGTTATAGCCGGGGCTGGTGATAAGGAGCCAAGGAGTTCCTAAGTAAGAGGAGGTATAGCGGTGCTTGGCGAGGGGTTAAACCCGAGCTATCTCTTGCCTCGCGTTATCCTGCGAGCCCGTATATATCCGGCCCAGTCGAGGGTAGATATACCTTCGGATGGAAGGCGCCTTCGCGCTCCTTATCGCGTCGTTTTACAATCTAAATACAAGGAATCAGGAAGGATCAGCCGCAACCTCGTCTTAATGAACCGCAATGTCTTTGCCGGGCTTGTGCTCTCTAGACAACAAGCACCGCGTAACCTCTTGGGTCGATATTGCAAATAGAAATTAAAATCTACACCAAGAGACTTTTATTGAAATAAGAAAGTTTATTGCTGCTGGAATTATCGAATCAATTATCGAGCTCAATTTGTACGCCTTCCAGACAAGTCTTTGATTAAACCGTCTCTGCGACTTTTTAAACATTCACCTTGTTGAAACGATGCCTTATATTACGTTACAGAATGAAGCGCGTGTAATTGCAGCTATATACATACGTATATATTTTGATCGCTCCGCAGATAAAAACTTTAGCGAAAATTGTTTCAGATAAATATCATACATGGTTCGAGGAAAGCCATACAGATACTATTTAATATTTTTAATCACCTGCCAAAATTTCGAAATTTCTACGTCGCTTTCGATCTTTTAAATAGATAGACACTATATTTTTTTTTATAACAAAAGTTATGAACAATCTTGGAATAAATCCGGCCATCTGTATTAAAATGGTTATTAAAGGATTTTTAAGGAAGGTGAAAATCGTTTATGAAAATTGTAATTGTCGAGTAACACAAAATAAATCGTTTGCAAAATCGCAAAATGATCTTAGGAATCAAGCAACAATGACATTTCACGCGAAATAATTTCCTAACATAAATATATTTTTCATATATGATAATAAACTTTTTCGAATATTGTAGTATAGATTTTTAATAATATTAATATTGTATAACTTCAATTCTTCGACACCGAGCAGAAGAGGAATACGATTTAATAAATATATATCCTAACTACTCTTGTTTAATTGAGAAACTGAATGTCTTCTTTTCAACTTTTGTATTTTACAGATTTGTAATATCGGATAATTTTCATTTGAATAAAACGAATAAAACGAAAACAAGACGATATTTTGATTATTTGGAGCATCGTATGTAGAACGACAGGAAACTTTTCTGTAGTGAAATGGTCACATTTTAATCGAAGTGCCGATTATCCATTCTCTGTTGTTCGTCTCGACATTTCTGTCCTCATAATCATGTTCGTATCGCTGTCGAGCCCCTGTGACACTTATTTCATTAGCTCCAAATAGAATTACACAAGTTACAGTCAGTGCAAGTCAACCGCAGTGTTGTGTGAGTGGTTTTAAGTGATTCCGAGTAGGACGATTCAATTGCCGGCTTGAACGAATTCCAAGTAAGGAGGAAGCAGATCCGTCGAACTATGAACATGATATACACTACTTGCTTAAATACGACTTATAAAAGTATGTTTCGTACTCCCATTATGTATTGTTTTACTCCTTTTTGTTTTTGAAATCGTCAAAAGCTATCAATACGAAATTATATACATATTTTCTACATATATGTGAAATGACAATTACCGAAAATGTACAATAGACATATCACTTTTATCGAAATGTCTTGTCATTTTTCTCTCTGTCATTTATAAGAATTTGCTTTGTAAATATACATTTTTTAAATAGCTTATAAAATAAAATATTATATTTGTAATACGCCCCTTTTGAAATCACTGAACATTTCTTTTATGTATTTTTCACTACAAATAATAATATTGATATTTAAGGTAATAGTACCATGTGCATCATTCGGCGAATAATGTTTCTTAAAGATTCTTTATTTTATCAAATTTTGCTTATATGTGTGTACCGTTATTTTTTCTTTTGTCACAAAAAAAGTTTTAACATACGTACGCCAGTCATTTTATCCATTGTATAAAACCATTAATATAAAAAGCTATATTTTCAATAGGATCAAACATATCTACACAATTTTTTAACATTTAAATAATCTTTTATTTCGTCCTTTATGATATATAAATCATGATAATATATAGATGACTTTGATTTTATAAAATCTTACTTAATTGCTTCCCAATTCCTCTCCCAGTTGCAGCAATCGTTTAAACTCAAGATACGATATTGAAAAACAACCGCATTTAAAGAGGAAATTATTAGATAACCTGTTAACGAACAAATTATTAATTTTCAATACTCCTGAATATTATTTATGCGAAAAATGAACATTCCAAGGTAACAGTTCAATATCGATTGCTTAGGATATCTGCAGATATTTTGCCCTATAGGAAATACGTGTAAAAGGCGTCGCTGAAAGCGATAATTATGTACAACATACTTCGCCCAGCATAATTATATGTATTACACTTTTCTGATCGAGATAGGTATTCAATTTTGTTTCTTTAAATTAGCGTATCTAAATATTGAAAATGGAAACGGTGTAGACAGATTCGATTAAAATTCAGAACGAAACGGCTTACATTTAAATACTCGTTTTTTGGTATCGTTCGTTTTTTATTTGCAGAAGCATAAAATCTTAGGTTTTACGATTGTGTTTCTTAATGTAATGATTCATTCGGTGTTATATCAGATAAAATCTGTCGTTAAAATTTATAATGCTATTAACGCAGAAATTCTCGATGAAGATTATTATTCGACTCAAAATACCTCGTAACTCTTCGTTATCGACGGCACGGGTTAATTATATGTATCTGTAGGAATTACAGGATCGTGATGTTCGATCTCTGAACGCCAATTTGAAAATGTATCGATGTTGGCATTTTGTTAACAATCCTACTTTTTGCATTTTCCTAGAGCCGATTAACATAATCGATGATAACGAAATAAACCGAATTTCTAGGCCTTAATGACGTAATTCATGATTCATTTGTGGTTGTCAGCAAGTTGTTACGTTGTCGGGTAACCGGCATATTCCGAAATCGAATAAATTAGCAGTTACACACTGCGTGGTATTTTATATCGTTGGCGAAGTATCGCCGTGTAAAGGGAAAAAAGTGGTTCTTTATAATCGCCTGAAATGGACGTTCATTTGAAATTCAACGGGTGGATCCTCGCGAGGCATCGTTGTTTGCGTGTCCGTGTACCGTAGTGAGAGAAAGTCGGTGAATTACTGCCATAATTCACGGAGAATAATGAGGGCTTAATTAGCCACGTGATGTAATGCATACGCGGTAGGAACGAAACGGAACGAAACGGAACGAAACGAAAGGAAAGACACATCGTGCTGTGCGCCGCTCGTAAACCAGCAATTCTTACGATTAATGCGGACATTGTATCTGTGTTGTATCTGGCACACTATGTTTATGAAGTGATTAGCCAGTAGGAACGGAGAAGTACCTATTAAAGTTTAAAATTAACGAGCACACTTTACGGATCTTCAACAGCTTGCAACTATAATTTTCCGTTTTTCCTTTATGTGATTTCAACGAAGATTTACACCGTACGTGTTCGGTATTGTAACGTCCATCTAGCAAATAATTTAATACTTCGCCATTTTATCATGTAAGCATCGGGCAACCGTTCCATTCCTCCAATGATGTTAACTATATAAATGTGTACTAAAAAAAATTTCTTTGATAAAACTTGTATCGTTTGTTATTCGTGTTTCTTTCGAAGCTTCAAGTAAATGGAATCTAAACGAAAACTACGCAAGTGCCGTTGGTAGTGAAAGAGATGCCGTCTGCTTGAGAATGGTTGGAACGATGTACGGAAAGTTGCAAGAAGTATAAGAATCTACGTAGGATGTATTGCGAGCTGGCGATCGGCACAGCGCAGCGGAGGTAGACGGGGAGTCACGCGAGACCGGATAAAATACGTGACCAGCTGCAGCGTGGCGTGGCTCGCGACGACAAGCCGAGGCTAACCATAAAAATAATAGGGTTTCCAGCGAAATAAATTGAGTTATTAACGTGACAGTATCACAATAAATTATGATGAAACGGTTCTAGGGGCAAAAAGGACCGGTCAGATGGCGGTTGGCGAAAGGTCGGACAGGGCTAACAGCGGTTGATTGCCGGTCGCTCGTTTGTCTCCATGTAGCTTGACAGGAACTATCCTGTCTGGAGTAACGTCAACTGAGCCTGCTAGCCAGACCAACGTGATTCGTTCTGTTGCGCTTTGCTTTGCTCTGCCCTGTTCTGCCCTGTACTGCCCTGTTCTATTCCACTCGGCTCTACATTGTTCTGCATCATCCTGCGTCGCCTGTGGAAACTGACCGGTGAAGAGACCCGAATACGAGCGTTATTCGATGCTACTGTAATTATCTCTGTCCATAGATTGAAACAAATGGCACGCGGCACGAGACTCATTTGTACGGCGACGCTCGTGACGTGGTGCGGCGATGCGGTGCAGCCCAACCCGCGCCACGACCATGATTAACGCAACTCGCGCGTCTTTCTGCTCGTGCTGCTTTGGCTTTGCGCTACGGCACGAAACAAACTGACAGAGGGAACTTTGCGCTTCGTCTCTTCTCACGCCTTACCCTCATTCTGACGTCACACAGCTCAGGTTCTATCATTTCCCTCTTTCTTCTTACTATTGCCATTAACCATACTTTCAGCACGTTAATATCATGCTTTATCAGTCTGATGTTAACTACGTTATTTCGTTATTCAAAGAACGTAAAATAGGGACTATGGCGATTTACTGATCAAGAGAATGATTTATCGGCAATTTCGTACAATACACGCAGATATTGATCGTAATACCGTGCAACGTTTTAAACGTGACGATATTAATTATGATCAACCACGATCGTACTTGATAGGGTTGGACGCCTAGGCTTTTGTATTTTTAGGACAATTGTAGAATACGAAGGAATTGGAGAAAAGTTTGTAGCTAACTTTATTTGTTATACACTACATAATTTTACGTTACATGACTCTGCGATTAAGATAATATAAACAATAGTTACTCGTAACATCTGTGTAGTTGCCTAAGAAGAATTATGCAGTTCATTATAGTAATATTCCCATAATCTCACCTTGTAACAAATTGCACTTTGCGATTAAAATATTAGAGATTAAAATTAATCTGTAAATGGTGAGCTTCTGGGAGAATGAAAAAAAAAGATTACGAGTTTTTGATAAGTATACTATATACGCGTAATAACATCTTTTGACATTATTATACATATGTGGATATGTATGTATTATACCACAAGATATTGTTTAAGAAAGATAGTTGTGTATTTTACATTGCATTGTCGTTATGAAAATAGCGTTAACGAGGAAGAATAATTTTGTTATTCTGATTATTCATTTTTAACAAATTAAAAAAGTTAATTAGTTCGCATCGTTAAGATCGCATGTATCCTGTATTTAATACGTATAACAATAATAAAGACTACCAATAAAATTATAAAACTCCTAAAATCATTTGCGATTACCAGTCAATTAATGGAAGTGTAAAACTATTTGTAGAAAATAAAAATTTTTTGTACATACATATAATTCTTATTACATGCATCAGTTTCCTCTATGCTTTTATTATTTATTGCCTTTCAGTACGCAGAGATTATTATATCCGTAACAGTTTAATTACTTTTGTGTAGTGGATATCTATTTTAGAGTTTATATTTTATATAAGATCGGTAGTTTTCTCTTTACTTTCTCTTCATTAATTTCTCTAATTTATGCCGATTTATGCCTTTTAATTAAAACTAAACAAATATATTTTATGGCAAAAGAAATTTTAACGATCCTTTCTCATATTGTTAATTTGAAATTACATATAACAATACATACTTTTTAAATTATGATTACAGAAATTTGTTTTACACTAATTTTTACAAATTACCGTTAACTAATTTATTGTAATCCATTTTTATTATATTAGTTATATTTTGATGTTTTCAATCGATTAAATGTTTATAACCATAAAAGTGGTATTATTGTATAATATTAACAAACAGGTTATAAGAGATAAAATAAGTGGCTATATTATATTTATGGCCAATAAAATCATTCAGTCGTTTCTTTATTCAACTCTTTTATTACCTAAAATCGAAATGGTTTTGCAGAAATTATTATCGATGCTAAAATTAGTATAACATCATTAATGCAATTTCGTTTCGCTTGGCTTTATTTTGGCAAAGATTTTTGCTATCCGATATTCTACAAAAAAGGTCCAATCACATACACCGTAGTAATTTCTTTTCAGTTGTTGTGTTTTAATAATGTTATCTTGAAAAAACGCGTGTTCGATTGAAAGAATTTTACCGTGCTTGAACATCGTATTACTTTACTGTTTATGAATAACGAACGATCAATAACTTGATAAAACACTGATACTCGTATGAAGAGAGAAAGTATGAAAACGGACATGTGTACGTATTTTCACACATACCGAGAACCTTCACTTATACATTCGTATCTTAAAATTAATCTTGCTTAAATCATACTACAACGAAATTTCGGGATGTCGCACCTGTTGCACAAGCAATTTTCCTCTAATGAGAATAGACTACGTGATTATGATTCTCAAGTATTTCCGATATTCGTACTTTCGTGCAATACGCTTTAATATACACTACTTCCATGAAATTTTATTCAGCGTATCTGTTTATTATATATACAAGTCTATTATAACGAACTATTATAACAAGTGAAATGGAAAAGTAGCGAGCACTTTCTGAAGTAGAATATTTATAGTCCAATAATTCACATGAAAATCTAGCTAATATAAAAAGATCAAGTTGCATCGAGTCTCGAATGGATTTCACTTGGAAATTAATTATATTGTTTACAAGCGGCAGTTGCTACGAGAAAAAGTAGGATACAAAAGCGCGAGAAATTCATTAACGTTACAGTTACAAAGAAATTCCAGAGGAATCAGAATGAATGACTGTTATAAACTTTCAATGAAATTGGGGGCGAATGGTTCGGCGATGTCTTCTTGTAAGTTAAAGTGTCCCCCTCCTCGGTCGGAACACCTATGGTCTGGTCGAGCCATTAATTACCTTTATTGAGCTTCTGTGCCGGTCTCGGTCGTACTTGTCGATCGGCCCTATCACTGCCAATCAATCTCGAACGCAACAGCGGTGGGGCTTCGTCAAACGTCCCGACGAAATCAGCCAATCTACTGCGGGACAATGGGCCAGCATGATTCGATCGTGTCTCGCCGGCTTTGCATCAACTGGCCGTCCCCTCTCTTTTTTGCCTCAACATCTATACATACTCTGTTCCAAGAACGCTTTCTCGATTCTTTCTTCGTCTTTTTGCCGCGGCCAAAGACGGTGAACATTAGCTGTTACGGTTGTCCGCAAGATTCGAGCATTAAATGAAAATGATCGTGTGCACGTCGTTTCAGATAGGGTAGGATATACGATGAATAGTAGATTCATTTCGCTTTGTGGGATACGCTTTCACGAAATAACGTGTTTTGGGTGATATACTTTCATATAAATGCGTTGTATTTTCCTTCGCAACACGTACATATCTATTATACGAATTCTTTGTACGATAAATCGGTTATATACGAAAGTATGATAGTTTGCGTAATTCGAATCAAGATTTTTTCTTAATATTGCACATAAGATTTAGTTTATGTACAGAAATTTTGAAAGCAAGTGGAGTATGTATTAAAATATCATACGTTTTAAGTAAAAAGGTTAACAAATCAGCGATTGATCGTATTGTAATAAATGTTCCTGTAAAAAAATATTTTAAGTAAACAGGTAATGTAACAAAAATTCAATTATAGATACGTGGAAACGTGCAGTTCGTATTCGAATCTGTACGATGATTGATTCTAAAATGACTGACGCTTACACAATATCGGCCGTCTATTTGAACGCTAAACTGGCAGACACGTATCAGTTAAGTAATTGCTATTACATTATTTAGTGAGATTTCATTAATAGAGGTTCAAGTGAGCTACTAGAGAGATACGATGGGACGTTAATTTCATTGGTGAATTTAGTTCACTTCGTAACAATTGCCATCGACACCGATAATCCAATGAATCGAGGTCTACTTACTTCGTTTAAACATCAAATTTTACTAATTTTAAAAGTATAGAGCGAACAAGACATTATGTTTGCTTTCTTATTTGTAAGAATATCAATAAAAATTTCGGAGTTATTCGATTCCTTTGCTCCAGCCTTCAGCAAGCATATAAAATAATCCTTTGAAATGCGTTGGTAGTATCTTTCATCTTACTTCATCTTTCCTAGAATATACTTATTACTTATTTTAATATTTCGTTTATTATTGCGATATTAGATCGATCTTATGACTATACCGTTCCAGTATTTATCCGAAAACTGAAACACTCGATGTTCATTTTATAATTATCCGAAGTACTTTTCCGTTAAACGCTCTTATTAGTTTTATTATGGAAAACAAATTCATAATGTCGGCAAGATACGGAAGATTTTCTTAATTACTTTGTTATGTGTTCGGAGATAAAAAAGTTTTTGCGATCAAGATTGTCAGTGGTAAATTGAATAATTGTCAAAGTAATTGGTGACTCGAAGGAGAAAGATCTATTTTTACTTATTACTTCCTGACAGCCCCAACGATGTGGGTATGTGACATCTGAATAGCTGGCGTCACGTTTTCAATTTTCTACTCACCGGTTCGGCAAGCTGTCCTTACTCGTTAAGTGTACTGACAGCATCACTGGAGCGTTCCCCTTAGATAAATTAAAATATCGATCGGGACACGCCAATTATAAGTTTGACGTTGTACTAATATCAGCCACGTCACCGTTCCCGCGCACACACTTGTACAATATCCTAGTAAACGTTGTAATAAATAATTTATGTAAATTGTAAAAAAAATATGTTTAGCTCCTCTTTCGAAACTTTAACATTTATTCCATTTAATTGTCTTTTTTCCTAGGAAAATAAATTGTTTAGTCCGTCGAAATAATAGTTGCTTTATTTAAATTTAAGAAGAGATAAAATAAAATTAATACACAGCTACCATAATAGAAAAGCTTGGGTTTTGGTCAGAATTTAATCGGCGAACATAAACGTATAACAGGATATTTATAAAAATTGTATACATAAGACGTAAACTTTTCAACTATGATAGCACCTGCGTACATGTATGTATGTTAAAAAGTTATGATATATTCAGAAACGTTGCGTTTATAACGCATATACAACGAAGAACCCTCGATTATATACACAGTATGAAAATTAAAGTATATAATCCATCTTCCTTGTCTTCGGTTAAGTCTGCTCGAAAAGCAGTTCCTACGACAGCTTGAAATTTTGACGCTCGTCGCATCGCATTATCCCATGAGTCGGCGAATGAACACGGCCACTGACGTATAATATGTGGGCCGAAAAAAACCAGTGACTCGTTGATACCTTGGTTGAAGCAGCTCCAGGAAATCGATATCGACAAGTTGAATCATTGCTTCTGCGGTCTCGCGGTAAGCAGTTAAAGTGGTTTTCGGCAGTTCGTTGTACCTTTCCGCCGTTGGCGAGAGGTTAATGGACTATGTATCGGTCGCGGTACGTCAATATCACGCATCTGCAAATTATTTTTCCGGTCATTTATTTATACATTTTGATATATGTATAAATTTCGGTTGATTTTTTTATGGTTGAGCCACGGAAAAATTTTAACGCATGGACAACAATATCGAGAGGTGTACTTTTCGAGCGATGGCAGCAGCAGTAGCGGCGGCGGTGGTGGTGGAGGCGGAGGCGGAGGCGGTGACGGTAGAAGCAGAGGCAGGTAGATGGTATGCAGACGTTGACTAGAGTCAGCCGGGGTGGTTGTGCATTTAGCAAGCTGTCGCCCCCAACCAGTCCGCCGTGTCAGGCCACTGACAGTTTTCATTCCGCGCATACTTGACGTGCAACCGGCTCCTCTTCGCTCGCTTCGTTTCTACTAGAACCGCCAACACCATGCCGATCGCTGCGATTAATTATTTTGTCGATCCACTACCTTTTCTTTTCTTCGTCTAACGATGCCAGTCATAGCTCGTTTAATCTCGATAATCTACGTCCTATAGTCGTTTGCGTGGATCCGTAATAAGTTGCGCGCATCATAGGTAATAGTCGTGTAGCATTGTTGTCGCGAACGTGGAAATGAAATTCCTGAATTGGAAAAAATCATATTTTAATACCTTTCGATTTGTCTAAAATGCGATATGACGTGAAATTTTGTTTAATTTAGAAAGAACTATAAACTCGTCTATTTCGGGATTGAACATTTACAATCTATCAAGAAGCTATTAACTTCGCCAGCAAACGTAAATAAAAGTAATTGGTTTACGAAACATTTTATGCTTGAATGGTGAAATTGGTGATTAAAATTCTTGAAGAAATCGCCGAAAAACGTAATTAGAGTCCGAAAATATTTGAATAATATTATCCAAATATTACCTCACTATAACATACGAGAAATATTCAGAATTTAGTGATGGCAGGAAGAACATGGTGATAATTAATTGTAGAAATTGGTGTCATTTTTCCAAAAGAATAAAGGCTATAATATGTCAAGGATCAAATGTATCGTTCATAAGCGTTTTATATTTAAACGAAATAAGCGAGTTGTTTGTTTCAAGATAGATTTCAAGCATTTCGAATTTTGGACAACATCAATTCATATTTACAGAAGGGGCAACAAGAAACGACATACGACATGACGCGACGTGACGCGATGCGAAGAGTCGAAACGAGACGTGAAAGACGTGACGAGAGGAGAGGAGAGGAGAGAAGAGGAGAAGAGAAGAGAGGAGAAGAGAAGAGAAGAGAAGAGAAGAGAAGCGAAGAGAAGAGAAGAGAGGCGGAAAGAAGCGAAGAGAAGAGAAGAGAAGAGAAGAGAAGGGAGGAGAAGAGGAGGAGACTATAGGATAGGTGGAAGTTCGATTCAGGGCGAAAGGGAAGGATTAATGGCGCAGGCGGGACACACCGCGGCCATAAATCGCCGCACGGCCAGGAATTACCGGCTCGCAACTTGCGAAATATGACGGTCTCATAAATCCGAGTCCACTAGCCCGCGCGCCTCCATCGACTACGTCGACTAGTCCCGCTTCCAGTCTCGCGTCGGTATATTGCGATCTCGCTTCTACTTCTAACTCGCGGCCTAACGTCATCTTCGTCCTCTCGTGCTCGCGGGAGAATACACCGTGCACCCTGTGTATACGTTTCAGCTCGGCGTGCAACGGCCATTTATAACTTGCGCGCCTGGAAAAGCGAGGTCCATAACCTAATACGTTCGTTCCGCTCGCCGAGGGGAGGCGAGAAAGGAGTTAAACAAAGAACGGGGCACGCCGATTTAAAGGACGGGGATAGATGGATGGAGACACCGGTGTGTCGTAACGATGTGCCGCCTCGAACGATCAATTCACTTACCGCTTACCGTGCTTAGATTCATGTGCCTTGCCGCGATTTTCCATTCGTCCTCCACTATTTCACTCTTCTTGCGCCTCCTCGGAAGTTCGATCGTACCAACTGTCTTACCTTCTCGTAATTGTTCCTAAAATCCACCGATCCAACTTATCCTCGGAAACTTCGTATTATCGTAAACTTTTTAATGTTTAATGAAGTAACAACACTCTCTAACTCTCTATTCTGAGAACTCTGCAAATTATAATTAGCTTTTTGCCATTTTTAGTTTAATAATTTCGTAAATACATCGTTAATCAGAGATGTACTTATAAGAATGAATCGGAATTTTAATATTTTTACGATTTGATACGAGATTATATTTTACTTGAACGAGAATTTCGTTGAAAGTATCCTGCAATCGAATCAATTGAATTTTCAAATGGGGCTCGTCAGCCCTAAAGTTTGACTTTATGTTCTTATCTCATTTTTCTATATTTAAGTAAACTTATTTCAAAAATAATATTTGTTTGTAAAATAAATGCTAGAACTTGTGAAATGCAATTTTTCTATTTACTTTATTACTTTATTATGTATTCTATGATACATGCATTTACGCTCTCTTAATTAGCGCTCTTAATTAGCTGTCAAAAATGCCTAAAAATCTATCACTAGTTTGAATAATTCTGTTTAGTACAAATAATAATTATAAGTATAATAGCAAATAAAATACTTGCAAACAAAGATGAGCAGGAAGGACATCCTAGCAATGTTTAAATTAATTTCTTGATTACGCGACATACATACATCTAAATACATACATGAAACATGCTATGCATATGAAAGAGCAGCTTAAACGGCGTACAATAGTCGAGGCACTTTCCGACCACGATAATGCTTTAGCTTGAATTATTCTGTAATTTTCACGAAATTGTCTCTGAATATGATTTGTAGAGTTATTAAGATTTACAGAGATTAGAAGAGTACCCATACTAAACATAGATACGGTTATTACAAAGCTACGGCTAAAATGCTATTACATATGTATATATCTAAGTATTATGAGTAACCTTAAAGTGCTGATGATATTATTTGACTTGCATCAAATATATTGTCATCTATTAAACGTGTGATCGTTCAAGTAATAAAAATCAAACCAAGAAACACTAAACTATTGTAAATTCATAACGTAATCACTTTTTATTGATATTTTTATATCCTGAAACCTAATACACAAATATCATATCCAACTTACGCGTTTCACACGCGTAAAGAATCAATTTTCAATTTTTTTTATTATAGAAAAGCGTGAACACATTTGGTTTATATTCGACGATTTTTTCCAAGCGAAATGAACAAATACTGTAAAACGCAGTTTATTGCTCCTTTAGTAGATACTACGAAATACAACTAATGTTTATGTCAATTATATTAACAGTAATTACGATATGTGCTGTAATTGAGAATTACACGAACATGCTGTATCAGGATGCCGGAATAAAATATCCCTAGTGTATGTACAGCGTACATGGGTATCCGCCTATCGTTATCTAAATCCATGGAAATCGAATTTATGGTTTGGCTACCAGCCATTAAGTAATAATAATTTGTTTCAACAAACATTTGTTTATTGATTTTACGCAGTCTGTCATGAACGCTGTAATGAGCGGAAGTTTTAAATGTTGTTCATTTATTATTTGTATATTACCTGCGTTTCCAGTATCAGAATTGGTACGAATAAACGTATCATATATTATCTGCTTTTACAAACACTTTCTATTTGAGACGCTTTTACAATGAAAATTTATAAATATGGCAATTAAAAATTATAGATGTTGTCAGTTTGAAAAATGTCAATAATTTTTAACACTGTAATTTAAAATAGATCATTTAAAGCCTCAACCATGTTATTCTATACGTTTACGAGATAATTGAGCAAACCTAAATATCTAGGTAATAATAATTTTACATATTTTGCTTTAAGAACACTTTTTAAATTATTAAATTTGAAAGTTTCATATATTAATAAGAAAATTCTAATGAATAAAAATGAATACTCTAACTAATTATTACTGTATTATATTATTATGTTTATCGTATAAAAAAACTAAGTAAACCATTAAAAAGGAAATATATTAATTTTTATAATTTATTTCATTTTTTATTATTTTTATACGTAATACCTTATTATTTTCCATATTTATTTTCTCGGAAATGAATCTTCTAAGGTTAAAACAAAATAATTTAATTCTTTACGTAGTCGTGCCACATTTAATGAAAATTTATAGTAGTTAAGCGAAAAAGAAGGGAGATCGATAAATTTAAAAGTAAACCTGAGAAAAAGAGTATATATACATATATATGTGATCCGGCTACAATAGGTGCTAGTTGTGGATAAAGTATGCGTGTCGATAACCTTGATGCAGTTAATTACTATTTCTTCCTAGGCGAAGCAGCGTCTGAGTACGTAATAATGAATCAGTGAATTATAAAATGAAATGGCTCTATCGTCAATCATAAATTTTCTGCTTGTTAATTAATTTTATATGTTATGTGGGATATTTATGCAAGTGTGACAATTTTGAAAGTGGAAATAGGAACAACTCGGCAACGTTGTGTCAGCGTTTATATCGTCATCGATCCTAAAATTTATACGTTCCATAAAATTCCGGAGCGAGAGAAAGGCTATCGAAATTCATAAAGTTATAATAATAAAATTTAAAAGCAGCTTCGATTTCGCAGCATGTTGGGTTTCGCGGTTATCGCGATAAACATGCGAATTGTGCAAAAAATTTATAGCGGCATAACACTCGGCTTCATTAGTTTCCATTCGATTAAAACGACGGCCAAGAGGAATGTATGCGCTGTTCTGCAGGTTAGGTAGTCACACGTATTCGTACACGCGCATGCACGCACCGTAGAAGGCGGGCAGAGCTCGTTACCATTCATAACGTTATCTCAAATTATAAAGTATCTTGCATTTCATATCTTTGGCTCTTTCTCGTATCTCCTTAACGGCTGCCCGACAGGCTTAATCGACCGTTAATCGAACGAGCAACAGGCAAGTAACCTTAGTGGAAACGAGAATTACAGCCTGACAGTTATACGTTACTGTGTTATGTATTTCTAGGATATTAGAAAGGCACGCATACACCGATCGACATTCGCGACTGATCCGTAAAATACCTTAGACAGCTCTTGATAACTCTGCAATGACGCTGAAATACGTGAATACATTCGGTAGAAGATATATTCCAGAAGACTAACTCAGACTCAGCGTATTACATATGTAAATTACAGGGATAGAAATGTTTTGGAAATTTGCAACTTACCACGAAAAGAAAAAGACAGAGCCAATTAACAACAAAAGGTATGCGAACAGATAATAGATTTCTGTATCTACTAAGATTAAACGGTATGAATACAAGTACTAGTGCATTTTCTTAATTTACACTCGGACATGTTGAACATTTTTTTAACACATTTCAAATCTTACTTTTATCGTTTGTAATTTTGACGCGATGACCGAAAAGTGGAAAGTATCGAGAGATCCTTTTGAAAGTTACGTCATCGATATTTTAAAGTTAATGGCTGGCATCGCAGGTTGAACGATCAAAAGTCCTGTTATAACGTGCTACGTAATCAATGTTGATGGTTGGAAGATGCGATCTTCCTGGAGAGTTTACCTAAAAGTGTGAAATTTATAATGATTATATTCTTCGGAAGAGAGAAAGAAAGGCGTGTGAAATATTTCGTATCAGTGGTTGTTGGAATCTCCTTAACGGCTGTCACATGAACCTAATTGATCGCTAATCGAGTGGATAACGGGCAACTAGTTTTAACAGAAACGAGACTTACGAGCTGACAGCTATACATACCGTAATTCTTCGCGATAATGGTGAAAAGGAGGGGTTCCAGCAAACCTTAAAGGCAGTGACAGTGGCGCTAATTGACGGGTTGCCAGTTGCAGCCGGGAACGTGAAAGTCCCCGCCGGAACCGCTGTCGCCTTTGGACTTTCTGTCTTTCGCCTCGACACTATAATTAATCTGCTGCATGTTACGATAACCACAAGAATCATTGACTGCGGGTGATTAACGTTGAAGCGTAGTAATCGAATCGATGATTGCGAACCCTTAAAACTTATTACATTCACGTACTCGTAATTAAAAGGAAGGCATTTTAACGACCAAAAAGAAATCGATGACTAATAGAACCGATATGATATTAAAATACATATAATATACGAGTTTTTTAACCTCTCGATGCCAAAACGTAAAAAATAATTGTAAGACAAAATACTAACAATAAACATTAACAGTTAACTTTATTATATCTTTACAATATAGGTATAGTCGGTGAAAGAGATACATATAGCGAAAAATTGTAAATTCGATCAACTGTCGAAGTTGCAAAAAATCTGTGAAGCTAAAGACTAAAAAATTTGATTAGAATCGCGTAATGTATACATCGTGTGTAAAGATGCATAATATTGTATACGGCGATAAATATCATTGTATCATATGTGAAGCTTTGATTTCAAACTTTCTTATATTTCTTTTCTCAAAGTAGTTTTCAGGGCAAACTCCGTATATGTACATTGACTTAGTGTTTTAGAATATAGATTAGTATTCGGACATCCTTTCGAACGGAATAATTTTTTTAAGATTGGACGAAACGACTTGTGTTTTCCTGGGAAGTTAGAAGAACTATTTTACTAGATAACGCATAAAAAAGTTTTGAAAATATAGCAATTGCAATTCAATTTAAAAAATACATTTTGCAGATTTATGTCAATTAGATATACATGCCGGAAATTTCATCGAAATCAGTTGATGCAGAAATAAGCGACAGATATGGAAAGATGTTATAGCAGCTATAAGCCGCAAGTCACGATAATCTGCGATTTTTACCATTTTTAACAGTTTATAGCTCGTAAGAACGTACTGGCAAGGCTCGTAATCTATTTCGATGAAATTTTCAGTATGTATATACAATAATTCTCATAAATCAACAGAACGTATCGTACAAATTTTCATCACAGGTTCAGATAAGAAATCGTAAAAATCTAGTCCACAAATCCCTCGAATTTGTCATAAAACGTAAAGTCCAATTTTGGTCCAATATTACAAAGGTTATTCCATTTTAAAAGGTGTCCGAATATTAATGTGAGCGACTGTATATGTGTGCACGTATATACGTATATGTATACAGGGATGCATAAAAGTGTAAAATGCGACTGATTTATACCAAAGTTGAGTGTAATGATAATCATGCATAAAATAAGTAGGTACACGCAGATACTTGCAATATATGTAAATATATATTTGCCATCAACTCTCTCGTATTTGTTTGAAAGTGTTATTTCGTAAAATTTGTATACGATCTGCACTATTTCGATATAGGTCCGTACAAAACATTGCAGTGCTAACATTTCGTTCGTTTCACTAGAAACAGGGTGACGTCTCTATAACTTACGTTTCATAAAATCGTAGTCCGGACTCGTATCTTAAACCGGACAAGGAACGAACTACGAATCTCAAAGCGTGTCTACTGTCTACATTTACTGAAATATTATCTAGATATTTGTTGAACGTCTAGACAGCGATTACATATTCGGCCGATATCACAGTGCAAGAATTAACTCTTTGGCTCATATGTAAATCCCTGGGTGATTCAGCACGAATTACGAGAATTTCGGAGAATGTACATGCGAGTTGGATCGTAGATCGTAGGCATACAAAGTTTTCTGCATACTGGTCGCTATTTTCGTACGTCGACCGAGAGAACCGAGATGGTCGACGACTCGCTTTGAGCGAGATATCGCGTTGTTGACCGCATAAATCGACGGTAGATATGGCGGTTAGTCTTGCATATACGTAGACACGAGTGAGTACAAACGGATACACCCACACGGTAGGATTTTAACACGAGTCGGCTGCCGGACAAGCGAGCATACGTATGTAGTATGTATGTATTGAAAGTAATCTACTGTCGGATTACTTTGATGGCGCAGTCAGCCTAAGCGGATCAAAGAGACTCTCTCTATCTCTCTTCCTCTCTCTCTCTCTCTCTCTCTCCTTCGTTCCTCCTTCTCTTTCCTTCTCTTTCTCTCTATTTCGCACAGAGTACCAATGCTCTGCTATAGTTCTTCTCAGTTCCTCTTGCCCACTTTATCTTTGTTAGATACTTCACGGAGACGTGTCTAATGTGCTGTCCGCATTAATACTAACCGATCCTACACGCTCTACCCTGCCTTTCATCTCATGCTGATTTAACCGTGTTGTAAAAAGAATTTACTGGATCGCGTGTATATCTAAATGTAATGTCTTCGGTAGGGGTAGCAACGAACGGAGAACGGGAAAATCCACACAACACACAACCCATCGACGAAACTAACAAAAATAGATACCGCTTCTCTGTGCCTGTCCCCTTCGTTTTATCGTTTACCGTTTCCCTTCTCGTTCCTGCTTCTCTTTACTTCTCCTTACTTCTTTTCGACAGAGACGAAGAAGACGACGAGGACATTGAGAATTGAGAACGAAGCGACGCATTGATAGTTTGTCGAGTGAGTCACGTAGAGTGTCGTAGAACGCTGCGCGGGGTGGAACGCACGGTACGTTTATCCGGGCCCCTTTAAAGCCTCCGGCTTCCGTAGCTGATTCGACTTAGTCATTTCTCTTTTCGAAACATCTTTTATGTTTTACCCACGCGCGATTTCGAGCAGTTTTATGTGCCACAGGTGCGGATACTTACGGTGAAATTGTTTTCAGAAAATATTTTATATCGTTACTCAATGGCATTTACGTATTTATAACCCGCATGCGAACAGGGGACATCTTTCTCGAATTTACTTTATGTACGATTATACATCCCTGCGATTTGTTTGAAAAGCTTGGATTTTCCGAAACTAACCTGTATTTTTCTTACTTCCTTCGCTGCATAATCTATGTAAGATATTAAGGTCTAAAGTACTTTTTTTTAAAGCATAAACAGTGTATAATATGCTTTATAAAATCAACGATGGGCTATAGTGACTTTTAAGAATTTTTCTTTGCGTAAATTGGTAATATTACAAGAAAGAATGAATTCCTTAATATTCCGCGTAAGTTCTTAGTTATCTTCGTTGATCGTTTCCTTCAAAGAAATTGTTCGATGTATTAATAAACAATTTACCGAATTCTATGAGAAATATTACTATGAAAAAACGGATATTTACAATCGATGAATTATATGTTATATTATTCTGTACTGTTCACTGTATCCTATGCCGTAAATT
This sequence comes from Bombus vancouverensis nearcticus, assembly GCF_051014615.1. Lineage (NCBI taxonomy): Eukaryota > Metazoa > Arthropoda > Insecta > Hymenoptera > Apidae > Bombus > Bombus vancouverensis. The sequence continues at coordinate 6,455,385 of NC_134913.1, read as the reverse complement.
ACAATATACTGTCACCAGTGAATTGATATCAAATTGGTCAGGTATGACATATATCAGATTTTGTTCTCTTTTTTTAATGACATTTTTGTTACGCTATAAAATCGCAGTACCTTAACTTATTCGCGTACGTATTCTGAATACGTATGTACGATCTCTGTAAGAAATCGTTTCTCTCAAATACGTTTCACTTGGCTGGTTCCTTTCGTATTAAAATTTTCATGTTAAGTACGTTGAAAGGAATTATTGCGTATGCAAGGAACCTTATAAAATGTAGATATATTAGCAAATTGTGTGAAGTATCTTGTTGAAAGTAATTATGTGAAATGCCTCGCTGTAACAAAATTCTTTAACACATTATTATACGCTATCTATGGAAAACGATGTTAGATACCTAATACGTTTTGTATAAATGAATATTTTACGCATTTACAGCGTTGGTGTCACAATGCGGCGGTTTCTTAAGAAACGTGGGAGAACGTTTAACGAATAATCAACATCGAATACAATAATACTGCGAAGAAAAATGTTTTCAGGTGACAAAGAAGAGATAATGATCATCGTTCCCACAATGACTAACGCGATTATAGGATTGTGCAAGAGTTTTATTAGTTTTGACGTGTCGCAACGAGTACATGGCTGGTTGCATAGCGTATAACGTATTCATTATCTGTGATTGTGCAGACGCGCGAAGAAATTGATTTAACCTTGTTGTTAAACGATAGTGTCTTAAATCAATTCAATTTATTGGCGATTATGGATTCAGTTATTGGTATGCAAATGCGGAGTAGATACAAGTAAAAGATTAACACGCTTGCATCTAGCCCAACTAGCTTTTGATTTATGCTTGTAATAAAGTATAAAACGTTTTCACGCCGGAAGTTTTATATACAGGCGAATATGAACGCTTTTTAAATAATTACCTATCAACGTTAAATAATTGATAATTGGTGTGGATGAAACTCGGTTCGCGCTTAACGCATAAACGTTTATCATCGATGAGAGATCGAGAGATCGCTAAGGTAAATCGTATAGCGAAGGACGAGTACGGACGTGTCAGGCTACGTAACGCTGGAACGTGTCCGGTTGAGCGGAAAATTAAAACGTAAAGGCTCGCGAGGAAGGAACGAGAATACAATCCTAACGTGAGCTCCATGTACATTTGGTTATCTGCATCCGGCCCATCGAATATCCGGAGGACGTCTTCCATCTCGAAGGAATATTTATCGCGCGAGGGAAGGGCGCTCTGGTAAGCTGGAAGCGCGAAGGTGAACGTGCGACGCGACGTATCGGGAGCGCGAAGAAGACAGCTGTGTGGCTGCGGTTGTGGAGAGGTTAAAAGCGGTTGTAGCATAATTGTACTCGTGCTATGAAGCGCAGTCCAGGGGTGAGATGCAACATATTGCCCCGTAGCCGACTCTTATCGACTGGGAGCAGACAGGCGGGCTGGTAGGAAGGCTGGCTGGCTGGATGGCGGGCAGATTTACGAGGACCGCTCGGATAGCGAATGATAAACGCGAGTCGAGATAGCTTTATTTATTCGCGCCGTGCCTACCATCCCTTTGCCTCACGTTCCCCTTCTTGGTCTGCTCGCCAGTTTGGCCGCTTCTCTACATTCTACACTCTACACGACGATTGTCAGAGTCGTGTCCGCGCGACGGGATTCTGCTAGGTCAAGATGCCTCTTTGACATAACGACTTTGTTTTACATGCGTTGCCAGCCGACCGTGCAACGTCGATATAATTTATGTATCTCAAGACGCGACCACCGCTCGCTGCCACACCACGCCGTACCACATCGCGCCGAGCTTTCCATCGTAGTTAAATTTTTTTCGTGTGTCATTTACTCGCCATTCGCTCGTTACCTGCAAATCCTGTAATTACCGCGTGCTGCGGCACACCGCGTTATAATGCCACGCGAGAAATCTGTGTGATCCTTTATAACGCAAAACAACCAACTGCTCTTTGATTTTCGTAGAATCTCGAGATTCCGTTGCTAATAAACCGGTAATTACTATCTTCGCCGCGATACATACTACGTATTTTCACCACTCAGGAATTTGAAACTATTATCGGGCATTGAACCACGCGTATCGTGCCAATCTACGGGCTACTATCTTATCATCAATTTTTACGTGATACTTTATAGCTCGATATGCACTTGATTTTCTAAGCAATTATCAACTTTCGCAATACTTTATTTTAATTATAAATGCCAACATTATCATCTTACTCCACATTAGAATTTTATTCCATTCCGTTCTGCATCGAGAAAATTGAAAGCGATAAGGAACAATTATAAGGAGATTTTCAGAATCTTAAAGCATTTAACGTTTGGAACATGAATATGTACAAATACTAATAGATTATAATCTTCATATTATAATAATTGTATTAATTATAATTATAATATCAGCGGTTCATAATATATACATATAAGGTATGAATAGTAATAATTAATGGTAGTGAATATAACGTACGAATAAGAGAATAATACATACGTGTGAACACATACTGTTGTATATGTACAAGATATACAACTTTCCAGCTGGGCACAATATTTTATTTCAAACTAAAGATTATCGTCTTTATACGTTCTACCTATTAATCAATTTCGTTTAACTCAATCATGACACGTAGCTATTTGACATTTCTAATCGTAGGAGTATCTACTTTTCAAATCTATAAATTTTGTTCGCCGAAATCATATTAGCCCAGGTGTGTTTAGCTTCTACTCGAACCTTCACGTTTCAATCCAACGAACCATTTTTTTTACACGCGACGTAATATGCGCTTTATCGAAAATACTTCCTTGAGCATAGGTTCTCCAGCAATTCTATTTGCCACCAAGCTTTGTTATTCCACGTGAACGAAATTCGCTTGGTAAATCACGACGAAGGTCGAAAATCGGATCAACTATACATACACACTGCCAGATAAAATTGCCAGCTCACTATCTCTTTACTGTTATTTTGTTCAATAAATAACTGTAAACACTGGTGAATGTGAGAAATTTAAAAAAAAGAGAAATGTTGTTTCAAAATTTACCCCCACTACTCATAAGTTCTGAAATTTTATCTTGTGTTATCACACCATATATGGTCTTTGAAGAGCTTTTTACGAATACATAAATGATTTGAAACAAAAAAATTTTTGAACACACAAAATCGAAGGACGTAACATAGAATACCGACCGTAAGATCTTGCTTAGCCGTGGCAACTCATGAAACTTATGTATATTAATTATATTATACTAATTATATTAAATTACTCACATAATTTCTCACACATACAAGCATAGGGATTTGTAGCAATGTTTATGTCTTAATATCTTTTTATAAACTGTTTATTTACATATTAAAATTCCTTTGATTAAAATCGTACAAACATTACATAAATTGGATCACGGTTACATTGCTCTATTGTATACAACGCATTTCCTCATCCTTTGTTCAAGCGATACAATAATTGGATATTAGAGAGTTGGATGCTATTGCAACGATAACATCTATTTATGTCCGGTTTATTTCACTATAAAAAAGATAGAAGAAATTATGTACATATATTTAATATAATTAGTATAATATAATTAATATATATAATTTTCATGAGCCACAGCTAAGCAAGATCTCACAGTCGGTATTCTACGTTACATCCTTCGATTTCGTGTATTGAAAAATGTTGTTTCAAGTCATTTATATATTTGTAAAGAATAATATCTTTTTTTTTTAATTTTTCACATCCACAATGTATGTTAGAGTCTTTGCGTATAGCTTTCATATTAATTTTATTTCTATAATTCTTCTTTAAAAAAAATTTTTCAATTATCAAAGTTTTACATTTTTTTAGAATTTCATATTTTATTACTTGAAATCTTCTAAACAATCATCGTTAGATCAGCCAGAGTAGATTACAGTAATTCATACTTTGTTAAAGATTTCTCATTCCTTCCTCTTTTTCCTGCTTTCAGGAAAGTACCTAATGGTAATCAGTTCTCTGATATTCCAAAAGCCAAGAATGTAAATAACCTCGTAATGTGCATTTCATTTAATTCCACTTCTGGTGTTTTACGTTAATTATTATTAATTAAAAAATAGAATGCGAACGTAAATTTGTCCGTAAGTTTAAACTTCTTATTCTCTTGAATTATTATCACTAAAATTGTACGTTTGATACAAATCAATCTCCCATAGAAAATAAAAGCCGAAGAACCACAAACATGTCAGTCTTTAGTTGTTTCAAAGTTTCCAATTAATTAACACAGTCTTTAAGAATAAATTATAATATTCTATGCCTCGTTACCTCGTTAGATTTCTTCCACTTATTCCTTTGGATTCGATGATTCCTGCTTGATGCCGAGCTGTATGTTGACATCCCCTCAGCCACAACATCATCAATGACATCAAGTTTTCGCATCTCATAAAATAGTTGTATGCATTTTTGCCCCTCTGGTCACTCAATCATGTCGTAAAATGAAAGGTTTAAATCGACACAGGTGACTGGTTGTATTACGTGAAACTTTCGAGCACAGTGCATAAAACATAGTTATTTATTAGTTCAGAATATGTTTTTGTTACACGTCACATTTTTAAATGTTAATAACACTTCATTAATGACTAATATACGTATACAGAGTGGAGCACTTAAAACAGGCAACATGAATAAATCTCTTGCTTTTGCAAATTTGTTTGATTTTGATGCATAATCTGTTGTTAATGATCTTTTTTATACATGGGGATATAGAGGAAATATCAAAGTCAGCTTCATTTTTTTAACTTTCCTTGTTTACTTATTTTTTACTTATTTTCTGATGCAGCATGTTAATATAAATACAATGACTTATGACCTGTAGTACACACCTTGTATAAAAGTATAATATATGAATATAGGTACAATTGTTAAATGATCAAAATATTACAATATAAAGAACTGATATGAATAACGCAATGTTGATAATTAGTATATGTATCCGTGAATGGAATTACAGAGTGTGTTCATTATAATTATTTATAAGATCAAAGTATATTCAAGATGATCTTTATAGCTCATGATTTTCAGGCTTATTTTTTCTGTATTCACATTATGTATGTATCGTATGGTTACGTTGGTTAGCTGGTATGGTTAGGCTGTGGAATTGCATCGTCCTTTCCTATTATATTCCAAGCAACATAGTTTTGAAATATTAATAAACTTCGTAATTACTATCGATACGTTCGCAATTTACGATGTTAAAAACAACAAATTGAATAATAGTACAATTATTAATCTTAATAAATGATATGATAATGAAAAGTATACAATAACGGTAACAAATTTCGTGTTACTTATTTCAATAATATCATTTATTCAGATGACGTATATACACATGATTATGAATATTTATATAACGCGATCGACGACGAATATTGAATTAAAATTGAAATTGAAATATATCTAATTAAAATCGAATATTTATGTATAAGTTTTATCATTTTATTTTACGCAATAGTAGCTAGTCTTCGTCAGCCAACTTCAAGAAAATAGTACGAAAATTAGAATGTGAAAGTATTCGATTGTCCCGAGCGACTTGAGACGTCTTTCTGCTGTAGGCTTTAGCGCCCGAGTTATGTATAAATACCATGAAGTGAATGTGTTGATACGCTTATATTGCCATCTTTGTAATGTAGAATTAGATAGGATAAATAGTATACTTCCTGGCGCGTTTGTTGTAATTGTAAGTGTATAAGTAGAACTGAGTAGATTAGCGCAGTTTCTGGTCGGATAGGCTTATCCTTTCGCTTGTCCAACCTGTCTCGCGAAATGCAATCTGAAAAATCAACGGCGACGCTGGCACAAATGAAGCATGCCAGTCTTCTCTAGCTGCGCCCTTCGATTTTTTGAATTTTGCGATTGCGGTCGCGACGAACATATCTCGAAACAAACTCCATATATGTACGAGTACTGTAATTGCTCGAGCATGTATATGTGAACGGACAGCAATCACTATGATCAATAGTCGTCCACGTGAAATTGAATTAGCTTACGTGATCTATCTTTTTATTCCTTCTCTATAAGTAGTTTTTTTGTTTTACGACTAGAAAGACTTGGGTCTGGATTTAAATTTTAGCGATGTAGCGTCCGGAGAAAGAAGAGACTTTAAGCAAATTGCCATACAACGAGGCAACTACCAATGGCTTCTCAATGGTTTCAATGGATAAGATGTGCTTCATAAAATGTTGTTTGAATACACTGTTACTCGCTTGAGAAGCGTAATATAAATTGATTTCTTTTTAAATGTCGTGTATGGCATAGGTCTACATATTTCATTTTGTTAGTCATAAGTTTATTTTTCTGTTTCTCTTGATCTAACAGAGACAATATCGAAGGTAACTTTTAAATAGACGATCTTTCATTCCCTCCCTCCATAATCAATTTCGTCGTTGTAATTTTTTAAGCTTTACAATCAAGGTCCGGTCGGCTGGTCTGCTTGCATTTCCATTTTTATATTACACGTAAATACACATTATATCGATATATATTCATAACGGAGTATGATGTATTATGTACGATATGGTAAAAATGGTAAAATTAGATACTAAACGAAGAATCGATAACAGAACTGACTCATAGTATAATATTTAAAGAGTAAAAAATATTGAAAATATAACCATTGTAAAAGCTGTCTAAAATGCTAACTTGGTTGGTTAAGAAATACTTAACGAAGAAAATATTAATACGGTTATTGAGAAAGATAAGTTCGCAATCTATGCCGAGCAAGTCGTTACGAACAAGCCGAAAGTTTATAACGGCGTTAAGTAATTGCGGTAGGCGGAGTGCGAACGCTTGGCCGTTAGTGTAAAATATCAATTCATTTATCCCCTGTTCGGCGGCGCGGTTGTTCGCAAGCAACGGTCTCTCTTATGAGAGTATAATTGCACGTAGACGCGCAAAGTGGCGTGAGCTGCGGGCCAAAGACAATCAAGATTATTATTATACCGCACACAACAGATGTGCTCCGTTTCTCAGTAATAATGCTGGTAATGGTCGTGGTAATGATAACGATAATAAACCATGGACCGTTTCTCTATATATAAGTACGGTGACGTGGAAAGATACGGGGCAAGTGATCGTTGGAAATAATTATCAATGTACCAGGTTCTCTTTTCGCTCGGTATCGGATATCGATTTATGTAAAACAGGTTTGGTATTAATCGATCAGATGTACCTCTCTGATCTATCTTTAGTTTATAAATGAAAGAGAACTGGTTCGACTGACGTATGATCATTTGCTATTTCTTCGACTAATAGTCGATGAAATTCAATTTCTCAGTACCGAGCGCTTTCATTGATCGCCCCCTATGAAGCACCATCAGATCGGTAATGTTGTTCTATCGGCGTTAAATCGTATAATTCTTGCTTCATGTACTTATTATTTCATGTTCTTACATATTATTTCTTTTTTTCTGGTTAAACATTTGGTTTAGTTAAAAAATGTTTTTTCGTATTGTCATTTATCTTTAAATTATATTTAGAAATACGATTACATTCTAATACGTATTTACTATCTTTCCTTTTAAAAACTTTTATCGGTAGCAATAAAAATGACAACATATAATATTTTTGAGACAGTCATTTAAATAACTGTTTGTTAAACGAGGGTCATGTTTAAAACATACTGTTTCGTTCCATTGTTAATTAGTGCTATAGTTTAAGGTTATTGTCGAAAGGTCGTTTACCAAGTACCTAAGTCATAGAGATATTTGTAGAATATGTAATACGTAAGTATGCATAAATATGTTATCCTGTTTGGACACGATTACAAATGATTGATATTATTTATGATAACCACCAATGATAAAAATGACTTGAGTTACTGAACTAAAATTTGCTAAAATTTATTTTACATATATGATTATACATTATGCAACGGAGTATCGGCAGCATTTTAAATTATTTAAATTTGTAAAGTTTATTCTTTGAGGACTAAAAATAAAATTATGACGAAACAACTTATTTTAATATAAGAATTTATCATTATTTAATATAAGATATAGCAAATTTAAAACATGTCCAAAATTACGTGTAAAAGTAAAATAATATCTTAGATGTCAAACAGCATGTTAACTTCAATTTATACAATTACGTATGTATTTATTTTTTAAAATAGCGATTCAATTCTTAGGATTTCGAAGTTGTTTGAAGAAGAGAATATAAAATGAGAATAAAAATTACTTTTGAATCGTTTCTGTTAAAACTCAATTTTCGCTCATAAAATAACTTCATTTATTCAAGATGTCTACTCTATAACTATTTTATCTCTGTAACTCTATAACTATAACTATTCTAAAAATATTTGTTGTTCTTTCAGAAACAGATCTAAGGATGAAAATGTGCATCGTAATTCTAGTTGAAATATTTTTTACAGTCCTCGGCATAATCGGTGCTAACTTGTAATTAATATAAAAGGAAATTAAATTGTTGGGATTTATTCATCTGACACAGAATATTTATACCAACAGCTACATGTGTACATCTAATTGTCGGATAAAACAAAACGGTAATCAGCGGCACTCCGATTGCATAAAATGCTGTTTCTAATCCAAAGTATAAATCTTTTAATTGAACAAAAAACGTACGGCATGTAATGAGTACTTTCAAACTACTTTAACACACCTTCAAACCAGTATACGTTGTTGATTGTTGGCGGAAATTTATGCGCTCTATTCGCCTGAGTTACGAGTAGAAAGTCGATAAGGCACATCGTGCTCACGGTACAAGAATAACCCAGCATATTTATGATATTCGTTTCAATTTTATCTAATCGGCTCCAGGGCCATTAATTATTAGTAGCTGTGAACAATTACGCTTTGCGCGCGTCTTCCTGTAACTTTCTACGATATCTCGCGCGTTCCTTCTGCTATTTCACTTAAAACATAAAACATCTTGTTGCGTAGGCCCTACTATAGGTATACATACATACGTTGTAACGTTTCGTAATTGATCAATTCAATAATCATTATCCCACTTTGTAAAATATCTATTGTGCATTTTAGCATTTCAGATTTCACTGAAATGGTTTACGTTTTTTTTTTTACACATGCAGATGTTAATTATATAATTAATCTTTCATTAAACATCCTTGTTAGGCATGGTAAAATATAATTCTTACACATATTATTCATAATTTTAATACTACATTACTTTTTTAAAACAAACTCGAGAGAATTGTATTTTTAACATCATTTTCTACTTTCCATTAAACTTTTTCAAATATACATAAACAAATGAATTCCAATGTAAATATTTTTCTAATTAAATAAATAACCTATATATATTTTCGAGTGATTAACGATCATAAAGTTTCTTCGAAATGTTTTTACAATGAAGGTCTGCCTATGTAGGTAATCTCAAAATACAAAGCAGTTCAGCCTTTCTAATTTTCGATCTAGTCTCTCATATTTGGCACGTACTGCTTTGGAAATTTCTAAAAGATTTCCAAAACGCGGGAACGTGTTTCACGAAAACAAAATATGAATGTTGAAATACTCGCCTTGTTAATTAACCTATCGTTTCATATTTCCGCTCGCCATCTTTGTATAGTTTAAAAATGTACAACTCGATACGTGTTCAGTTTATGAACGTATCGACGGTTCCATTAATTAGACGCGATATCAGAGAAAAAGGTAAAACGTTGATTTCCCTATTTTACAAATTTTTCGTAAGAGTAAAACGGCGATAAATGTTTCAAACGTCCTATGTATTGTGTTCGGTATGAAACTTAGACATCGGATCGCGTGAATTCACAGATGTTTGGCAAACGGCTTGTAAATAATTATGACCTAATAACGCGTTCGGTGTATCACGTGAACGCGCAGTTTCGCTTTCGCGCCATTTTGACGAAAATCGACCATTGTAGTTGCCGTTGGTAACGCAAGATCATAGCCAAGTAGAAAGAGCTGACGATGAGAACGAAGGTAACAGCTTGTATAAATTTGAGAGTGTGTACCAAGCTGTATACAGACGGTAACCATTTTCTGCGGAAGCAGCCTTTCTTTGAAACGATCCTCATAAGCTCGACATAAAATAACTCCATTTTCACGGTGCCATTGCGATGCTTAGCACCTGGAGTGGAAGTCACGGCGTAAGCGCGGCAGCTCCACGTACCTTGAAAAATACACAGACGACGCTCCGTTTATGGAAATGCGTTTGGCTTATCTCATATACGCTAAACAAACTAAAAGTTGGGTGTTTCGGCTTTTTCGCTTGCCGAGGAATTCCGGAAAACGAACGTTTATATTCGACCGTCGCGTCCGTTAGATCGGCCAATTTACACAATAAAAGGCTTGCGTCCCCATTTTCATTGACCAAATTCGTTACGCTGCAACAACTTTCTAACTGATAACAAAATACTATGTTAAATTATTCGTCGTATTATTCTTGCTTAATTGGCCTCTTGTACATTCAATGAACGTTTAACATTCCCCTTTAATTATTCGCCTAACGTTACAAAGACTGGTTGTCTCTGTGGCTATGTAAAGTGCAATAAAATTTTGCGTTTTTCTTTAAACTTAATGCTACATTATCATTTAAGAGATGCAGATACATGCACGAAAGATATGGGATGATTCCACCAAACTATCGCGAAAACATCAACTTAATTATCAACATCTGACACTTTGACAGCGCTTTACGCATAAGCACGTATATTGCATATTTATATGAATAGAAACTTGTAAATTTAAACAGATTTTACTTGAATTATGCATACATATACTATAGAAGACTAATATTTTGGTTAATCACATGTTTATAATTAACTGGTTCTGTGCCCTTTGGTTGGATTTCCATGAGTCACACAGAGACAAATCGGCAATTGAGAAAGGAGCGAAGGATTAGAGAGGAAAGAATGAGAGCCACTGATCTTTCACGAGTTCTTTCGCAGCAAGCAAATGAAAAGTTAAGAAGGCGCGCGCGGTGCCTTGTCGTACCGCTTCGCCCGGCATAATGATTAGCAGGGGACCCGACGTGGATACACACGTAGGCCAACACAGGCACACACGTCCGATGAGAAGATCGACGAAGACGTGTTCAGTTGGTCGGGAAAGAGACGAAGCAACGTGGAACACGATCGGAAAACGACAGGGGAAGTCGGCCGGTGAAAGAGAAAGAGAGAAGAAATGAAAGGGCCAACAGAACCAAACCTATATACTGGTGTGTAGGGAAGAGAAAGAACAAATGAATAAGAGGAGAAGGAGAAAGAAAAAGAGGAAGTGAAAGAGAGGGAGAGAAAGAAAAGGAAGGGAAAGAGGGAGAGACAGATTCGCCTATCCTGTGTGCCTGTCCCGTTTGTCCGTGCACTGTCGGCGGCATGCTTCATGTCGAGCTGACAGCTCGTATCTACATTCTGCCCGCGAGAATCTTTATAAGCGTTCGTGGGCGAGTGACGAGCTCGATGACTGGCGGGCGTGACGCCTGCTGCCTTGCCTGACTCTGCCTGACTGCCTTCCTTCGTACCTCGTTACGACGTGCCACGGGGGCTGACACGAAGGGCACGGGGTAAGGAGTTACGATGCCTAGCTATTGCACGGGACAAGCCTTCGATCTGACAGTCATGAATTTCCGTCGGCTTTCATCGTCCTTTCCGTCAGCTCTCTGTTAGGAACTGCTCCACTATACCTTGATCGGCTTGTTCTACACGCTCATTTGTTTCAACTCACCCTTGTCCTCATACACGATCTCCCCAATCCTTCTCAACCTCTTTCTCCCACCCTTTTACATTCCACAGTACGTTCTACTTGCGTGCGTCCATTTTAATTAGCCATCTAAGCCTGTGCCGCTTGTTTCAAACTTCTTCAATCGTTTCCTATAATAATTATTGATACTTAACCGATAACATATTTTTAAATCTTACCAGGTAATGGAGAATATTTTGACTTACGTAAACGTTAAAATTATCAATGTGTAGTACAGTTTTTATTGGAGCGGACTACTAGTTGGATTAAGAGACGATCGATTGATCGGCAAACATTTTTCAAACTAGTTATTGTTTATGTACAATATAAATATAATATATTATAATAGATGATTTATTTAAGCGGATAAATAACGAGATAAAACTAGTAATTTTCATTTACTTTCTTACAATTGTTTTTTTAGAATTGATTTGTTATATGTGTTCCTTTTCCATTTTTATCTTCTATATGGCTTTCGGATTTTTAAGATCTTCATTTTCTGCTATTTCTTTTTAACTATATAAACATGTATCTCGATACAGAATGCTGATAAATTCTTTTGAAACTTTAATTATAATTGCTTATTGTACATGCGATTTAGAAGTTTTATAACAAAACAAGTGATATTTTATGAGGCTGTAAAATGGGTAATATTTGCCTATAATATCTGTCAAATAACTAATTTACACTGATAAATAGTAAACTTACACGTATGTTTTTAACGCGAAACATAATCTTTTTCCTGTTCCTTATTAACAGCTGCTACGCAGACGCAAACGTAGACAATATAAATGGTGGGAAATGAGGAATTATACTGCTTAAGCAGTTCAGTCATAATTTCCAACTGATTTTCATTATCCTTGGTGTTAATTCTTTAACTGGAACCAAGACAATGTTAGATATCTTATCGCACGTAAATGTTCTTTAAGCAGTACGCAGTTATGTACGCATGTACATGAGCGAGAATACAAAGTAATCTTTCTTTGGATTATTGGAAAAGTGTTTCTAGAAATATTATAACTTGGCAGAAATGTTAATAAAACTCATAAAAATGTATATACTCCGAGAGGAAAATTTAATAACGGCGAAACACGCTCTAATAGAATACTGTCATTGAAAATTTAATCTTCTCGATCTTAGAAAAGAATTAAAGCATTTATATATTAATAATACATTTCAGTAAAAATATATTTAATCGTGAATGGAATATTTTCGATTTTTTAAATAATTCTCAGTTACTTTGATATCGTCTGCTAAATATTTTCATATATTGTGTGTGCTTTTTGTTCAATATTTGAATATTAAACTGAAATTCTTTATTTATCCGTTATATTATAAAACGTTGTAATAGGTATAAGCCTCGGTACAATAAACGAATAGAATAGAAATACCAGATATTGGATTTTATTAGTAGATTGTTAGATGTTAAATTATTTCTTAGTATTATCCCTTTTCAACCATGACCATTTTAACGATACTAATCTATAAATAATAATAATTATTATATATGTATTATATATATATAATTTGTAAATAAATTTCTATTTTTTGTTCAAGGTGTGCTTTATATTTTATTGCAGCTAAGTATTTATTTTTGTATTTATATATATCTTATCTTAACTAATTTATATGCATTTGTAATGTTGCCTTAACAAAATGTATCTTCAGAAAACAAGGAAAGATACATTGTTGGAAAATGTTAAAAGAATTAATTTTTTTAAACATATAACAACGTTTTCTATAAAGGGATGTCTGATATGTATTGGTATAACAATTCCGTTATTAATTTGTTACTATTTTATATTTGAAATGTACCTATCTAATAACATTTTCGTATATAGTCTGATGTTAACTTAATATTTAACAAAATTATAATTTATTATTTTTCCTGATATAAATAATCCAAAAAGGAGTTCAATTATGCCATTAGACTATAAATTAACAATTACTATTATATAATAACTATTGATTAACAATTGTGTTCTAGATAAACTACTCTGGAGTTGAATATCAGAGTAAACTATCCTATAAATTAAAACAAGAAGTATATATACGATATAATTATTAAAAAATTAAAGTACTTTAAAATTAAAGTTAACTATATACACGTATTACATCACATTAATTGTACACGACTAATCTTTAGATTATTGATTTTTAATAACGCTTTTATCAAAGTTTTAGCACATGTAAAGTTATAGGGGGAATTAGAAAAATGATACGTTTGGAACATATAAAAGTTAATCTACTATAAATCGCTGATCGCCGAACTGAAAAGATTTGTCCTTTATCAAGTTGGAATCGAGATTTCTCGGATTTGTATCCAACGGTTAACTGAACCGTTTATCTCGCTAACACGTGACACGATCACACTGTTCGTTTCGGGTGAATGGGGGTTTTACTGGAATCCGAACTTATTTACGAACCATTGTAACGTTACAGAACGTGACTCCACTTCCGCCAGTACAGACTTACGTGAAATTCACGTTAGTAGAACGTATTATGATAATCGACTGGTTTTTTGTTCGAACGAATAGGATTCCAATGTTCGCTCTATTGCCTCACTTTGATTGTTCTTTTGGTTTTCGAAACTTTATGACTCTCATTCATCAAGTTACCTTAAAAAATTATCTGCCACGTGTACATATGTGCTTTATTTTTATAATTCGAATTCCAAAAGCTTTAACCTCTGCTAGTTCGGGTTTGATCACTACTGCCTCTACTAGAACACGAAATACTATGTAATGTACATGTTATATGTACAATGTTTATAGGAAAACTGCAATAAGAAAAACAACTTGTGTTTCAACTTGTACCCACCATGGTGTTGACTCTTATGCCAGAATATATGTACAATGTACATACGTGCACGTACATACATGTGTACGTTATTTTCATTTGTGAAACTTCCCTTACTCGAAAAGCTCGATAAAACAAAAAAATTTAACAGCTCGAAAATTTTAGCTTTTCCTTTGAAATTCGAGTTATTGAAATTCCACTGCGTTATATTTTTGTATTCTGCGTTCAGATTCTTTACTCGATGCTTTGTAAAAAGAATATATTTTCCATTCGTTTCGCTTATATTCTTTATTTAATTTTCCCATGTGTTGCAAATACGATTATCTACGTTCGTCAAAAAAGATTTCCTCGAAATTACTGTGCAAGAAATTCAAGAAGTAAATACAATTTACTATTCTAATTTATTACTGCCAGCTATTTTCGTACGATACGTTAAACTGGTTTTTATATAAGCAACTGACGGTTTCGTCAAAAGACTCAATACAAGTTCATACAACTTTATAATTGGGGAGAGAATGTGTATAATAGTACGATATACGTATAATAGTGACATACTTATTGAATATTCGTGAGAATTGGAACTCGTTTCGTTCGAGCCAAACGTCAAAGAAGTCCTTGTGCATTAACATTCTACGGTGTGTCTTTGGACTATTAAGAGGAGCCAAAAACCAGTCTTCTGATGCATTATTCCGTTAAGTGGTTGTCACAAATTCGACCTTAATTGTAGGAATGACAAATGGCACGCCTGTGTTCGGCGTGTTTTGTGTCTTCTCGGACGTCAGCGACATTACAAAGCGTTTCACGACGTTGCCAACAGACGTTCTATATTTGAGGACTAAGAGACTTAATTAAGAGGGACGGTAGTGCATACCTTCGATTTTTAAACGTGTCCATTAGCTTTATTCGATGTCGTTTATATTTACTTTCTTGTTACGAGAACCATCCAAATTATATACAACGAACATAATTCACATCAACGATAGGTAGAAATATCTCTTTTGTATTGAGTACAATTTCTGTTGTAGAAAGCAAACACTCTACGGCAATATGTCGTTATTATCATTAATATTATCATTATTTTCGTTGTTCAAATTATTAGTTTAGATTATATAAATAAATTTACAAATAATTTTTAAATATTTTTTAATTAAAGAAAAGAAATTTAAATAAATAATAAAAAGTTAATAAAGGGAATAGAGAAATTCAACACGAAAGGAAGAGAGAAAGAGAGGAAGAATAAATGTTATATACGACAAGTAAAAATACAAGTTACGAAAAGTTTATTCCAACCTAAAGTAGATTTAATATACGTACATATAGTCGTAATAGACTATAGACTATGTCTACATACATATAACAAATTTATTTCATTTTTATTTTTATTTTCGTTTTCCTTTCTATATCTATCTTACATTTTCTGAAATATTCGTAACTACCGTTAAACATTACATGCACGGTAAAGTTTGTAATAAACCTTGAAAAGCCTTAATTAGAGGAGAAATGGAAGTGTAACGTAAGCCGTAGTGGTTCGCCTTTGTCATCGAGCAAACGAGATGGGATGAATTCCGAAATCTCAGTGTCTTTGACATTCTGCCGCAACGGAAACAAACTGCAACTGAGAGCAGTGTTAGGCGTGCAACCGAGTTGAAATTAAGTTAGAAAACGCGCCTAAGTGCGGGGTAGACGCGTGGAAGATCAAAGGAACCGCATGAGTGACGGAAACCAGCTGCTAGACGATGTTCCCGACTCTCCAGATTTATACACCCATTTTCTTCCTTTCTGATGCTTCTCAAAGCACCGTTTTTCTGGCTTCTATCCTCCTTTCTATTACAGCTTACTTAGCGTCATTAAGATTATCTGTTGCTCGTTTTGCTGCATTTTTTATATGACTAAATGTGCGACTATTAAGAAAATAAAATATTACCCATTTCACACTAGGAAAGTGATGTTTTTATACCATTATGAAAGAACGAAATCAACTAGCAGTCCGACTTAATATTTATATTCACTATTTTTCTTTCTAATAACTACAAACAGTACCATGCAATTATAACGTATCTTCTTACAGCGGACATTAACGGGTATCCCTTTTCCGGATAAATTCCACAAAACTTATTAAATAGTGATTAATGAGCTGTAGTGATTAATGCAACATATATTAACTCACACCAAAGTTATAATAAGGAATATGATTTTTTCCCGAATTATATTCGCAATATTAGAAGCCTTAAATTTAAGACAAAAGTTATGTAAAAAGTAGCTTTCCTTTGTCGAAGTATTCATTTAGTTCATTCTTTCGCTCAGCGTCGAGTATAAGCTTGAATCTGTCCAGTTGTTTTATGGTAACATTTATAACACGGCCATTTAGATTTGAATCTTTTAAACTATCATACAATTGGGCACTATACATTATACATATTAATCTGCAGCCGCGTTTTTCGTTTTATCGCTCCTTTGTCCTATGACTGGTAATTTACCTTTTTTCATGAGTTTTAACATGAAAGGAAATAATCCTAAAAGTCAAAGAAATGAATGTAAATAAATATAGCGAACGCTTTTATTTTAGGATCGGTAAAGCTTGGTACACTTTGGTACACTTTCGCAAATATTTACCGAAAGTATAACATTTATATAAATTCTAATATTATAAAAAATACGAATACTTTTTATATCTGCCTTATATCTCACTTCGAAATGAAGAATTTAATTCTATAGACAAAATCTAATACGCTCTAGTAAATATTTCTCCATATAAAATTTATTATTCGAAACTTATCAAGGAATAACTCGAGTGACTTCGTCAATAGTGTCAATATTCGGTAGAATAATGAGTAAATAATTTTAAAAAATGATTTGGGCCATCTATAAGTGAATCACACTGTTGTTAGAACTGTAGCTACCACATGAAGTGCGTGTATAGATGGTTGTTTAGGATTACAACACACAGAGATAACCACGGGCATGAGATACATAATGCAGCAGGTATTGTAAACCATACCACGCCCTCCTGCATACAATACGCTCTACCGATGCATTCTATTGTTGTCTTTTGGAATAAACTCAGTCAGCCACCACCTCCCTGAGGCTCTATATTATCTTCATGCGCGTAATACATATTGCATCCACGAGTCTCTCTTAGCCTGCCATTTTACTTGGTATGTTTGACAGAAGAATTTTCGAAATGACTGTGTTAACTTTGTTCTGATGTGTTCTCTTCCAAATTCACTGCTATAAATATAATATCACCTTAAAAATATTTTCAGAATTATGCACAGAAAATTCTCTTGATGCGAAGGATCATTCGCTGTTTGTTGTTGATATAGGATCTATAACATTCCTTAAAGATATTACTAATTTTACAATGCAATGTATTTGCTCGATATCAATCCTACGAAAATAACGTCCCCTTTATTCCAGCAAAGGAGCTTTCCCATTAGGGAACAGGTTGTGTCTTTCTACTTGACAGGTAAAGAAAAGACAGGATGACATAAGTCATGACAGCGGGAAGTGGCAGGCAAGGTATAATATTCGAAATCCGGCATCCAAGTATAGATCCTAGTTTCGTCGTAGGAAGTAAGAGCCCCTCGGGGAGATGTAATCCGTGATAAGCCTCGATTTGGTTGGTAGTTGCTAACAACTGCGGCATCTGTTAATCACTGGCACGTTTGGCAATGCATCTTCAACGTACTTTAAATGCTGATGAGTGGGATGATTCTTTGGCAGTTTTCCAGCAATATGTCATGTCAGTTTAAATAGAAAATTTTAGACACGTCAATTTTCCTTGTCATTTACTCGATTTAAATGTTAAAATACTTTAAAGTATGAAAATATGTAGCTATACGTATATTTTTAGATACGTTTCAAAGACTCGTAAATATCGGGTGGAGGGAATATAACAAAGATCGATCTAGAATGGCGGTCATGTTAAAGTCAGTTTGAAAAAGGAATAAATTCACCTGCTCGAAGCGGCAGGCGTGCGATGATACCATCGTCGAATGCCTGAATCACGGTATCGCGTCCGATAAAGTCGACGAAGCGGAGTGTACGAGTGGACTGTCACGCGATGTCGTATTCACGTCGCATATACGACGTTCCGCGCTAACTGGAACGAACGTTCCGGACGTCCCTGTTCGAAAGCCGCTGCGTCGTTTTCCAGTTCGTCGGCGCGTTTATGCATCCGCGTCCCACTGCGCGTGTCAGTACCAGTATTTCAAGCCGAACCATGTCCCCAAGACTTATAATTTACGAACGAGTTGAGTGAAGCGCACAGAAGTGCACAGCGCTCAACCTCTGGCGTTGATTTTGGCTTTGGCGTGTTCGCTCGTTTGCCAGAGCGTATAACGAAGCGAAATGGACGTTCCACGTGCTTCGAGCTACACATAGGAAAGGTGTTAGGATCTTGTAGAAAGATCGTGATTGTATGCGCGTTCGAAATCCAGCTATAGTCCAGCAACAGCAACAGGAACAGGAACAGCAACAGCAGCGGCGGCAGCAGCAGCAGTTCTGAAAGCGATGGTGGTACACCGGTACACGTCCGTGTCCGCGTGCTAGCCGCAGCCGCGGTAGTGGCACGGCGCGGCGCGGCGTGGCTACGGTGCGGCTTACCATGGCGTGGCCGTGACTCGAGAAGTGCCGCGACGTGGAATCAGGGCCATGCTTATGCAGCCCGCCGCTTCTCGGCCTGCGTAACGTTATTTATCACGGCCGCCGTAGGCGCGCAGGCGGCAACTTTGTGCCGACCTCGCCGCTCGCAGCCAGAATCGCGATACAGCCGACCAGATATAATTTTATTATACCTGCGAAGTGAGCGCAGAGGGTAGTTTATCAGCAGTCGAGTGTACCGGTTTTCTATCTCCCTCCAATTCTTCCGCGTCTCTTTCTCCCTTTTTCTCTCCCCGCTCCTCTCCTTCTTACTCTTGTTTTCTCTTTTCGTATTCTCTCGCCTTTCACCCTTCCTACCCCAACCGTTCTGTTGTATCCCTGTCCTCTTTGCGCCTCCTTCTTCCGCTTCTATCTTTCTCTCTTTCTCTCTCTCTCTCCCCCTCTTTCTCTCCTTCCCCTTCCCGAACTTCTCTCTTTCACTTTCTCCGTTTCTCTTCTGCTCACGCCGCGTCGTTTTACAGTACGCCATGCCATACCACACCGCACCATACTACGCCACGCCACGCCACGCCGTGTCAGGGAATAATATAGTGCTGGCGGGCTCTAACGGCGGTAATGTATGGCCGACACTCCGGGCAAAAGGGTACGCCAACTCGGAGGACGCCAAGGGTGAACAGGCCGAGCCACTCTGTCACGCAGTTTTCACTGAGCGCCTCTTCTTCTTCCTTCTCCTCATCCTCCACTTCCACGTCGAGAGATTACCGCCTCCGATAATTACGACGTTTGCACCCACCGGGGCCGATTTGTCTTCCACGTTTGTGGAGGGGCTGCGATTCGATGTCGAGCGCCACGCTTACTGACATTCTTCGCTGTTTCTTCTTTCCTTTAACGAATCTCCGTTTACGAGTACAAACAGGACACGCGTCATTTCCAATATTTTTTCCACGACTTATTTGCATAGAAAGTATAATTTTTTAGCGATAACGATATTTATGAAAATTTATCTTGATCTAACTTTGCGACGCAATATTTTCAATATTACTTTTTTTTTACTAATACTTACGGTAACAGGAATTAGGAGAAAGTGTCGACGTGTAATTTGTAAATAATATGCAAACGCAGGTGAAAGATATTAAAAATATTAAAAAGAATCGTGCATGGAACTCAAAATAATTAACTTAGCAAGTACAAAATATAAAATGCTTATCTGCATGTGTGGTTGTAAAAGCTGCTGCTGCAGCATACAGTCGAAGCAGTAATAAAATCAATGTTTATCGTAAATGCGATATCCGCACAGCCTAAGATACATCAGGAATGTGTCAATTTAAATGCTTATCTACACCTTGCACGCCAGCTCGCGACTCCAATATCACGATATAATTAATTTCATAATACATATTCCTTGGCTTTGCTCCGCTTAATTGCTCACTGTTAGCGGCGAAGCGAGAGAGTCGACGAGGCGGTACCTAGATTCAAGGGAGTAAAGGGAGAAAAAGCGAGCGGAATAACGATGATGAGGACGGAAAGAGCAAAGAGAAAGAAAGAGGGAAAATAGGTGTAGAGAAGGGAAGAAGCGAAGCGGTGTTGCGTAGGTGGAAAGCAGTTAGCAGCCTCTCGGGTTCCGCTAAGCGTTTAGCGGTAAAACTAATTACCGCAGGAGTTTCAAGGAATGCGTCTAGTATAAAATGAACGCGATTGATATCAAGCGCGCTTCTGTGTAAGTATAATTCATTAGGATTTTCGAACGTGTAGTAGCACGTATAGATGCACTGGTCCCGAATGAAGTTCCCGATCCTCATGAAGAGGTAGCTGTAACGTCTGTACGTTTCCTCTAGGAAAAAGAGAAGGAGGAAAAAGAGAAAGAATCACAGCGGATCTTATTCGTAATTAAACTGACGCGAATGGGGCTAATAAATTTGTGCGAGAGCATAAAACAAGTCTTGTAACTCTATCGAGGTAATTGCGGCGACCACGCCTCGTTGCCGTGGGCTGCGGTTGGCTCTCTTACACCTTTTCGCATACCGCAATTTGATATGCTATACTACAAACCGCTGTAATATCTACGGTGTACCTTGTCAAAGCGTCAGGCCACGCCAGTATCGGCGTCAGCAGTTAGACAAGGAACAGGAACAAACAATTAACGAGACACCCGTTAACCCATAACGTGTCTATTCAATGCAAATGACTTACTAATGAAAGATAAATCTTACACAGCTATCGAGACGTGCACGAAGGTGAATATTAAAGCGTGTTATCTGCCGGTTCACGCGTTTCGCGAGAAACAATCCGTGGTTTTTCTTCTTTTGTAATATCTTTAAAATTTCCCCAGCTCAACGCAACGATAATCGCGGTCGCGCTTTGATCCTTCAAACGAGCATGGAGAACAACTATCGACAACTAACGCATCTGTGCATCGATGTTTCAAAGCATCGACAAAGGCAAGCGAATCGGGGCGGTACTTTGAAACAAGTGGATTTAAAAATCAATTCTGCCGGACGACCGTGCTTGGTAATATAACGACGTTATTAAACAGTACAAAGGAACTCGCGCCACACGAGCCATTAACGTCGAGTAGACTCGGATGGACTTCCGAGGGCGCTACAGTCGCTGATGTCGCCGAACACTGTTCATTCGGTGTTTATGTGTGTCCGTAAAACTCACCGTGTGGAATATACCAAGTCGGAGGAGCTAACCGGTTCCTGGAGTCAAGATGGCCGCTGTGAAAGTAGAAGGGTGAAGAAGAAGAGGGCAGTTAGGGAAGCAAGGAGGTAGGCAGCCAAGCAGCCAGCCGAGCAGCCAGGGTGGGCACAGAGCGATCATAACTCAGGTGGCCGCGGACAAGCAGCGCTTGTTCCGTGCATTCGGAACACGGAACACACACGAGTTCGCCGACATTCTGCACGACGTGCCTTCCATGGACGCCTGCAACACTGTTCTCTTCCCTTGTCTTCTCTTCTCTTCTCTTCTCTTCTCTTCTCGTCCCTTCTGTTCCCTTCTTCTCCCTTCTTTTCCCTTCTCTTCTCTTCTCTCTTCTTCCTTTTCTATTTAGCTTTTCGTCTTTATTTCTTTCTTGACCGATCGGTTTCTCTCCTACTTCTCTGTTTCCCTTTCTTCTTCTCTGGAGCATTTGGACGTTCGTGGCGCGGACGGTGGCAGCCGCGGCACGCCACACAATCCGGCAATCTTTCTTGCGTATACTCACGTGCAAAAGTTCACCGACAACTAGAAATTGAACACATTTTTTTCGTTCACGATCAAATATTCAACAAATTTTTTGTAATAATTTACTATATTACAATAATTCATACATTCCGTGGTTTATTTTCTATTGTTTCATCTCCTACCGTGGACTATCACCTTCGTGTAAGACGCTTACGTCTTGAAAATGCAACAACAGTAACTCCGAACCGAAACGAAGCGAACTGAAAACTACAAGAAGATACGATCAAGTTAAATTCTTGTAAATGTAAGTAGAAGTAATTCGAATGATTCTAACTTAGTGATATATTTCCTAGTGTATATTATCATGACCGTGAAGGATGAAAATATCATCAAGGAGATAAGCACTTATACCTATAGTAGAATTAATATTTTGTGTTGTGCCGATAGCGATATCATAAGATCATTACAAATAATGTCGCTAGAAACCAGGTTTTAATATAAGAAATACCAACTATCGAGCGTGTTAAAACTTTCATGTCACGATCGACCGCCTTATCACGAAAACTGTGTTACACATTCGATTTAACGCGGAGAAAGAGAAAAGTGAACGTCCGCTTTATGACATACCATTGTATATACGTGCATCAACGGGGCTTTGGTCGAGGTCGAAGATATAATGAACTTTTGTCAGCGATTGTACCAGGTCGCCCGAAGAAGAACTGGATACGTGGTCGCCAGGTCGTGTCCGTCCATCCGTCGCGCTACAAATGAAGACTTTAAATAATTTAGTCACCGGCTGTAAATCCCGTCGGGAAGCGACGTTAATCGATACATACCGCTGTGTACCGTGCCGTTATACAGCTTGGGAACATTTATGAATGCGCGCTATGAATCACGAGATAATAATATCGTACGTGTGTAAGCGTGTCTATGAATGCGTGTAAGTACGCTCGCGGATGCGCATCACCTTAAATCGCAGTCTTGCTTTGGTGTACGCCTTGAACAATTGTTGTGATATATATATATATATATATTTCTTCAAACCGTCTAAAAATCGCCTATCCATTTTGAAAATATTTAAAAAATACTGTTTGTTCATTTCTGATTAATTGCGCCAGTAAAAATATTTTTGTAATATTATTTATAATTTGAAATTATAAATTGTAAAACTAAATGCATTTGAACAAGATGAATAGTTCGATAATTGGATCGTTTAAAAATTTTAAGACTTGCCAGTCTTTTGTGCAATTAAGCTTTCAATCAATGTCGAGGAAATGATTTATTACGACGCAGATTGTTAGTGACAATGCAGAGATCAAATAATACCATCACTAAATTTGTACGGTTGATTATAAATCCTGAGTGTGAGAATGAGGACTTCAATTGGCACAATGTTTCTTCCACAAAGTTGTCATTCTTACTTATATTTTCTTCGAAATACGAAACACTACATTATTTAAATGTCTTTTGCGCAGTCTCCGTTTTTTGTCCTTGTGGATATATTTGATGAACATCTTTCTTCCATAGTTTAAGTTGCCAAGACGGATATTTCGTTTTATAAAAACAGCTAGTAACAGTTATTAATGAGTTCTATTAAGTTAACAGTTTTATTAATTCTATATATAGATCTTCGTATACTACTTTGCTAAATGTTGGCTTATTATAGATCCCCGTTCTGCTTAAGCATTTTGAATCTTAAATATTAATTTGATCTCGTGTATTTATTAATTAATCGATAAGTGATAAATTGCGTAACTAAGGTGACTAAAACGACCGGGAGAAGATTCTACAATTAGAGATAATGAAAATACGTTATTTGTTTTTGTATTATATTTCATGTGGTTCTGTATTGCATTCTACGTGGTTGATAATAACCATCCTTCCTTACAAAAATACGATATTCGAATAGTACACTTAAACGGATGTGAACTAATTTGAGTTGGTATCGCTTTTATTTAATAGTCTCATTATGAGCGTGATCGTCTTAGATTATCCGTGATCCGTTTTTGGGGCGGCTACGATGGATCGATTCATTCTCCGGGAACTCCACTAATAAATTACGATAATAGCATTAAGATAGATCGACGGATAGACGCGTAGGCGTGGAGACGTGGCGGCGGACAATATTTTAGCGTGCAGTAGCTTTATGACCAGAGGTTACGAGCCAGGAAGAGCCATAACGCCTCGTATCTCGTTGCTTCGTACCCCTACGTTCCTTACATTTGCGGGAAAGCTCAGCACGGGTGCCAATTCCTAGGAGCGTATCGGACCATAAACTGGGAACGTGATGTATGTTACCTTATACCCTCTTCTCCTGCAATCCTTCCAACATTGCTTTCACCCTAACGTTCCTCTTCTACGCTTATACTCGTCCAGCGCGTCCGCACTCTACACTCGTTACTCTTGACACGTGGTGCCATGAAATTCGTTGTATTTGCATTGATTTCTCGACAGGGACAAACCTACCTACAGAGTATCTCATGAATGCGGTTTCAATTATTTCAACGTTCCCAGTTCTTTAACCGCATGCTTGTTTCTAGTTTTCCGTACAGACAGTAGAATTCATATCCGCGTGACCAGGCACACTTTTAAAGGAATTTCTGATCGCGAGGCACGGACGATAAATTCAAAAGTAATTAAATTTAAATATTAAATATTGAATAAGTTTCACTTTATGGAAGTCGATGGATCCTCGTGAAAAGAGTGTCATTCGTTGGAGCATCAATAGAGGAACGTAACGACGCTAGTATTATTGCACGGAAACCGCAGAAAATTGGAGAAAAATAACTATTTTGGTGAATTTGTCGAAAATCTTGCTTTGTATGATTTTAAAATATGTCGTAAAGCTCAACATTTTGTACAATTTTTTCCTATACATATAATGGCAGTTGGCTTTAACTTCGGAGTTATACGTAAAAATATCTCACTGCTCGGCCTTAGCAGTTAGTATGTAGTAATATTAATCCGGCTCCATGAGGCCTTGCGAATCCCCTTATCTTTATTAATATAAACAATGTTGGCTGGCTGTCTCACGACGCGGTGCGCAGCCGGATTAACATTACGTACTACCAATCTTATAGTTATATTTTGCATATAACTTGAAACTTATATGTATAGGAAGAAGCTGTTGAAAATGTTGAGCTTTATAGCATATTTCGAAATCATTGTAACTCAAGAGAAAACAGTTTTTTAACAAATTCGCAAAAATGGTGTTTGTTTTTTTTTCAAATTTCTAGCGGTTTCCGCATAAAACCACAAGTGTCGTTATACTTTTCTATCGATGCTTCAACCAATAATACCTATTGTTTCAACATAACAGATTATTGTGAGACGTGTTACGAGCTATTAGATGCCGTTCAAACGGTTCTTTCTGTTTTTGTTTTATAATTGCTACATGTTTCTATTAAGATGACACTTCGATTGGGTGAATTCATAAAATCTGACGTTCAATTAGTAAGGTGTTTCGGACGGAGCAACGATACGTCTCATTATTGTCACGCGTGTGTCGTCGGACAACTTTTGTACGACCAGTAAAGTGGAACATGGCACGACAGAAAAGCGCGGACCTAAATGAATAAATTAAACTATCCGGACGGTTGTGTATCGTAAGCACAAGTCGTAACACTCAAAGGCCCAGTAATGAGAGTAAATCACGGATTTATAGCCGTCCGTCGGAGATTATACGGTAAACACGTATGCAGTTTATCGTCGGTAACTGCATTCAGCCGTCGCGAAAGCGCGCGCGCGGGCACACACACGCGTGACGCTCATATTTTTCGTCACCTAAATGCCGAAGGGAGACGTTTCAACACCGATATAATATTACCGGCCTATTCACTTTCAGCAACCTTCGCTCTGATGCAACCCCTCCAGTGCCGTAACTAACGAATCCTGCTACAAGTTTCTCAAGAACCGCAAGTTTTTCCTTTGAATAATTTAAGCAAGCGATAATTTAATCAACGTTTCATCTCAATATAACGTTGAATAAAGTTTTAAAATATTGATGACACTTTTTAATCTAATCAAGTATCCTGATATACTTTGGTTATTATTATACCTTTTATTATTCATACCTTTTATTTATACTGCCGATAAAAATTATGAAATTGGAATATGTTGAAACGTATAAGAAAGAAAAATTTTTTACCAATGTATTATAAATTGTAAAGGTTTTTCGTTGTAGCGTATAATCGAAAATTCAGTTCGCGGTAAAAACAATGTAAAATTACGGCATGAAAAATTCTAAGAGCGACGATATTGTTTCTGATGAAGTAAAGTTTGTGGAGTTGCTACCTTGAGAATTACGGCACTGTCTCTGTCAGAGCTCTTCCTATTCCCGACGGCCGTTCGTACACGCCTATAGACTTGGATGCGGCTATAAATTAGGTTTTATGAGGGAGATAAAATGCGCGTTATTATCTAAACGGCGACGCTTTTACAGAGATCGTGGCCCACGCTATTTTTCGTGCACGTAAATGTGTATGTGCATACAGACATTTTCTTATATATATCGTGCATTCGCGCACGGAAAGGCATTCACCCTCGAATACATCGTCTACGACGAACCCTTCGTAATACGCATAGATTGACTGTCAAGTTCAGGGAATGAATAGGAAATTGGATGGAAAGGATGATAGCTCAAGACACGAAATAACATTTATCACGTAATGTTTCAGTATAAATGCAATTTTTTTTAACAAGTCGCATTTATTATAGGTATACCTACATATTTTCTTATTTTTGTCTGCATCAGAAATTAAGCGAATGTAACAAGCGCATGGAAAGTGGAATATTTAAAATTTTTCTATAACAATTTTTAATCTTTGGCAAGCGAGGGATTTATACTTTTTCAACGTACAATCGTGATATAAACATTGATTTTTATGATATAACGTCATAGGTTTGCCTATTGTATGTAAAAGTAGCTTTGCACTTTGTGTATGCTGCTGAATCGTTTGATATTTAAATTGCGAAAAATGTCATGCAATCATGTAGACTATAAATAGCGATGTAGCCAGTTGAATTTGACAGTGATTAATTTTCTCATTAAGATGCCTTTTGAATAAATTAACCGTTTAACGTTTTGTCACGCTGACGTCTCGCTTCGAACGCGCTTCAATGTATCTACACACACGTAAACGCTTCTCTTACCTTCGACTCGTAAATAGCGTTTTTAAATTCTATGCTAACTACGAAACTTGAGATCCTTCTATTTATATCTAAAAATTAAATGTTGCGCTTGGTCGTTTTCCACATGACGTCAGTACGTAATATTTTATAAAAACGACGTATTTGCCGATATTTTATCTTTGCCACTTAAATGCGAAGCCATCGATCGTGCTTTTTATCGATAACAGATTAACGCGAGCGGCACAGACTATAATTTGCATCAATTTTTCACGGCGTCATTTTTCCTAGATGTATTATCGGAGACAGATTACGAGTATCGATGCACGGGAGAAAAATAGAAAACAACCGTCGTGCAATTTATCTCTCCGAAACAACGATCGAAATCGATATGAAGCCGTTACGAGGATGCAAATTAATCTTCGATCGCAGCACCATGAAGGGACGCTGTCTGTTTATGCACCCAGAAAGACGAAACGCGCGACTTACGAACGCGGGACCGACATTCCCTATAATTTATAACAGTGGGTTTCGCAATAAGAGCAGTCAGAAATGACCACCCAGTGGCAGGGTAAAGGATGTTCAGTCATAACATCTGATGAAGCGAAACATTAACGAGGCGATATATCAGCCGGCTCTTATAGACGTAGCGTGGGCGGTATCTTGGACATCACCCAGAAGAACGAGCACGAAATGAAATGTGAAAGAAGTAATTTCTCGGGACTGCCATGTCTGTTCATCGAAGTGGTAAGAGACTCTTTGGCTTATTCACGACTGCCATTAAACTCTTCAAATGATGAAGGACCGCTGAAAGTATGAAATCAATAGTTCTCTGTGAGATAGCCAACGTTGACAAAATGCTGTCTAAATAATATTCTGTGTGTGTTACGCGATGCTTTGCTTCGTAATGCAATGTACACAACGATGTATGCTATTAATATTGTTTCGCAATATCTTGCAAACGATGTCCGATTTTAAACGTAATTGAAATATACATACTATTTTATACATACTGTATACGTATACATACTAACATACATACTGAAATATACTATTTGAAATTTCATCGACGTCTGTAATTAATATTAACACAGCTATTCCAGTGAAACGTCTAAAATTGATTATCGTAAGGTTGAGTAATGCGTTAAACAGTGAGATATAATTCAGAACGTTCCTGATCTATCGTTTAGAGTCTAGACCTAGATTCCTCTTCCGAGAAATATCGTGAGAACGTTTATTTGCTAATGTACTTTCAAGCACATCGGAGTGCGATTTATGTGTTTCGAACGCACATTCCTAAAGTATTAAGGAAAGACCGTAACAGACTACCCGTGAAAACATAATTCACAGATGTTACACGGACGTTTATCAATGCCTAAGAAAAATTCACATCCTCTATTCCATGAAACGAACTACTCAATACTTTACGTCCGTTATATGTCTGTCGGAACCTACCTCATCTATCATGTATAGCTATTCATAAATAATATTACCTTTCGTCGTAGATTGATGCTCAACTACTATACGCGAACTATTAACGAGCATTTGTAGTTATGCGAATTGCATATTTGATTATTAATAATTTCAAAATGTGGATAACTTGAATAGCAAATCTGGAAATGGGACGCTTCAAGTTTTCTTTGGAAGCTATTAATGATTAATGTATTTTCTAGGATTCATGTACCATGAATAAAATAACTCTTTCGTGCCTGATATACTCCATTACAGTTATATTAATAGCCCACGCATTTATCATTTTTCTAGATAATGATTCAAAAAATTTGTTACACTCATTTTTAAGACACCATTTATTCTCTGAGTCAAACAATCGTGTAAGCTTTTATACACTGCATAATATACGAGTGTATTAAAATAGAAAAGTGAAAATAAAATATCATTTATCAAATAAACATTTACATAAAATATCGCACCGAGTGCTATTCGATTCTTCAAAATTTTTTAATGTTTTTTATCAGTTAATCTACACGATGTAAACATAATCGCGATGGAATATCATAAAGGGCAATCGTATTGATAGACTTGGAGAATAACGGGATTCCGTATTAAAAATAAAAAAAGTTTGTTCGTGGCTCCATCATCCACCGCAACGAGCAGTTTCCCTTAAACACGATGCGTTACGAGAATCTAAGGCTTCCTGGGCCTTGATGTATGCTACCTATTTCGCTGACAAAAAGCAAGAAAGCTGTTCTTGAACCGGCAGTATAAATAATCGTGACTTGGCGGGTTAGCGCAATAAGTCCGCGCAGAAAAATACGAGCAGCAGCGGCGGCAGCATTGGGACGAAGCCCATTATTCATTGGCTTAAGCCAGGTTCCGAACAGCTAATGAGGCCGGAATACCGGCATGACCGTGATCATCGTAACCGGTATACCTTTCTTGACAATTGGTGACGTGCAATAAGATCGCGACTGTTGGAAGAATGCAATAAACCTTCTGTGAATGTGTTATACGATATTACAGCTACGCGAAAAAGTGCAGTAATAGCATCGTGCACCAGTTTACCGATATGAAACACGCAACTAGCGATGAAAAATTCTCAACAATTGTTATTTATTACATAAGTTCAATTCAGTAAAATTTACGAGTTTCTAAGGCAAAATGATATTTCCTTAGTTTCAACTAACTAAGATAATTTAACAACAAATTGCGAATGATTAAAGTATAATCTGGCAAATAAATAATATAAATAATCTCATTAGATATAGTGTAACATATTGTTATGTCGTACTGTTAATGTTTTGTTTTTTTAGTGCTGCTTTCTATGTCCTTACTTTATATCTCGATGCTATAACTATTGCAACTTTATGACTTTTCGATTGGTAAAATGGCAATTTGAAATTGAAATTTTTAATAATACTCAAAAATTCGTGCTTCTTAATAATCCTCAACAATAATATTTCATTATAATTTCGTACTTTATTTTATATAGATAGATATATCTACCGTTTTTCATTGAATCGAAGAATTTAAATCGAGTACCTATATTATATTGATATATCGACATGTAATTTGCATATGAATGGTATTCATTTTTTGTTATCCTTATTTCGATTTTCTTTTCACTTATAGCTATTTTAAATGTTTCATATTTAGTTGAATGATATTTGAGCAAACAACATTTTAGTTGCGTTATGAATATCATTAATTTTATATATAGGTATTATTGTTGCGAAGAGATTCTAAACAAATCAACCATCCGATTAACTGCAATACGTACAGCTTAAACTGAATAATCTAATCTATGATTTATGTGGTTCGAGGTTAATGAGAATTGTAATCTAGTATAATCTCAAATGACTTTGCTATCGATTCAGAATATGTAATATATACTATAAGCATACGAGTTCATGATCACATCTGTTATACAAGTATTGCAAGAAACGTTGCTGTTGAAATAACGTAGAATTCCAATATAATATCGCAAATGTAATGCTGAGTTACATTCGAAAGAAACAACAGTAGATCAATCACGAAACGAATGCTTGAATGATTGTACTATCGTAAAAACAAGCCAATTTGTTCAATTCGATCAAAGTCTATAGACTCTCTGTATGTATCTAATACTTATAAACGATTATAATTAACATATTAAAATTTATTTTTCAGTCTTTATTTCTGTCATCGATTATTAATATAGATTCATTAGATTAAAAGATTCGCTATTTTTTAAAAGAGTTACACTCTGTAGAAACACTTTCTGACTGCGATCTGCAGTACTTTAATTTACTTTACTTTACTTCCTATACTTTACTTTAATTCCTTGTACTTTAATTCCTATAACTAATTTCTACAATCAAAATAAACATTATAAAAAAATCATAAGGAGATATTTGTACTTTTTCATGAAAATATTTTGTATGTTATTTATTATATGCTGTCACGTCGTGGTTTATAAATACGTATTTTACGCGTGTATACACCAAATTTTGTGAACAACTGTGTACGTAATAATTCGTATTATGTATGTAATAATAAATGTGTGCATGTATTTCGCTGGCCATTTAGGTAGAGCAGAATATGGGATTCTGAAAATGAAAGCGACATCTCGGTAAAAATTTAACGGCTGACAGCATGGATTATATAGCGTGCTTAGCGAACGGCCAATAAAGGAAGACAATAAATCCTTCGAGAAAGATATGAGCAAGCATGACAGCGGCACTGTGTCGAGGCCCATTATTCATTGGCTTAAGCCGGACTCGAAGCAGCTAATGAGGTCGGCATACCGGCGTGTTCGCGGTGATCATAGCCGATGGACAGGCATAATAATCCGGCAGAGATTGCCGATCGGCGAAACGTCCGTCGGCGTGGCACGGTAGCCACAGATGGAACTTCGATATGGTCGTTGAGTGCGTGTCGAGACCGAGCGAGAAACCATTCCTGGAAGTAGTTAACTACGTTGTCGCGTCCTGACGCGTGTACCGATTCGTGTACGTTCTACCAGTTAAGGTCTCGGTACGCGCTTTTCATCTATCGACGTTCGATCACAGCCGCACGTCTACATATACGTCCGTCCAATTTCCTGATTCTTTTTGTCATCGTTGCGATAATTTTTAATTGTGTTGCTCACGTCGTTTACTTGCACGTACATATTTGGATCATGTTACATATGTGGAAAAAGCATTGTAATTTTTTCGTTTCCCAACTGTTATTGTTAAAAGATTAAACAGTTATCTATGGACCGTCATTTAGATTATAATTTTCTATACGTATATATTGGTTTTACTCGTACAATTATGTCGTAG
This sequence comes from Bombus vancouverensis nearcticus, assembly GCF_051014615.1. Classification (NCBI taxonomy): domain Eukaryota; kingdom Metazoa; phylum Arthropoda; class Insecta; order Hymenoptera; family Apidae; genus Bombus; species Bombus vancouverensis. The sequence continues at coordinate 6,423,224 of NC_134913.1, read as the reverse complement.
TATATATGCATATAAACTTTTGTTTACAACTAACGAAAGTGTATCTGACGATGAAGATGATTGGCAACAATCGCGAAAATAAACCTTAATTACATACTAGTATTCCTTAATTACTAAGTATTATTAGTGCATCTTTTCATGCAATCTATCTATTGATTATGGAAATGATACAGACGTATTTTCGAAATTGGTCAAAAATAAGATCAAAGCATTTATAAGCAGAACAAATTCGATAATTTACTAAAGCATAAATCACATTAATCTATTACAAAAATCTACTAACTTTGTGTTGCAAAACTTTCATATTTTATAGGATATTTCAACATAAAAAGCGAATGTCTTTTATACAATTAGATACTATCTTGAAACAATTGATAAATATTGGAATTTTCTTAGAATTTGACTCAACTAGATAATATGAAGCAATACACGAATGAGTGGTCTAGAAAGTTACACTAAAGAGTGTAACGAACTTTGTTTATAGTTGTCAAAAAACAGTACAAGTAAATAAGTGTAGCTTGCAGCAAGTTTTCCTTCATGAGATATAGGTACAAAAGATTTAAAAATGTTAATATTTGCGTATATTACAAAAATATACTAGATATCTAAGTGCAGACAAACTAAGGTACATAATAATAATTTTATGCATGATCTTTTTTATTTGTTCACGAGTGCAACAGATGTACTACATTTTTTGTCGATAGCGCAGGCCTTTAGCTGTATGAATACAGGTGTGGTCAAGGACATATTATAAAATGGGTATGTAGGTAATTTTACGTTCTTGCGCAAGTTTCTAGAGAGCAAACCAGTTCGTATAAAACTGCCGGAACCAATTGCAATCTTTGAGGCAAGCTCCGATTAATTTCGATGAAACTAGTCAGTATACCATAATTGCGATACAAAAGAAACTATTGGAATTGGCGGTAATAACACGGTAGATAGGGACATCGTCAATTTGCATGGTTAACTAAATGCAGTAATCAATCGTTGTTCACTTTCTTTTTCTCTAGTCGGATCAACGATAAAAATCCACATTTCGATGATTATAGCTTCTTGGACTGGAAGGTGGCGTAATGAAATAAATAATGAAGTAACGCAACAACTTTACTCAATCCATCGTTATGATTGTAATTTCGACCAATCGCGGGGAGACGTAATCGCGAGGAGAGACGTCAACGGGGGTCGTAAATCCCCGTTACGATTATAACAATCGACACCACGAATTGATCGATCCCCTGATTTCCGTTGAGATAATAGGGGTGATTGAGTGTGTATAACACTGTGATTCACAGAATTATAAATTATATATTTCCAACACTTAGATTACACTGACGTAGAGGAACACATAGTCAACAACTTGTCGCACGAAGATGCGATAGATATGTACGCTAGAGCAGGGCTCTTATAATGGAAATTAATGTATTAATGGACTTAGCACTATAATATATTTAGGAGAGAAGATGTATGTTCGACAACACCGAGAACCGACAAAGATTTGCGTGAAGTATGCGACTCTCGCGCTATGTGTAGACTGCCGCGTTAGACGGTAGGTTTTAGACTGATTATCGCTCCTTTTTTCATACGGAAGAAAAGTTCGGTGTGGGTGTGCCCCTGTGCCTAAAGAACGCGGATTCGTTGTTCCCAATTTCGTTAGGAAAAGTGAGGGTAACGAACCGAGATGTCGATTGGTCATGACCTGCATTACTGCTCGAAGGGATGAGTAGGGAGTCTCCTACCATCGTGGTGGATAGATGACTGTGTGCGTGAGAAAATCTAGCTTGTTTTATTACAGGGCTATTCAGATTTTCCTCATGGGCGCATACCCGCTTTCTCCGTGTTTTAAGTGCGACTAATAAACCCAAGGACCTCTCTAAAAACCCAGATGTGCGTCGAACATACTTTTAGGCTTAAGACATTCTTCAGGATAAACAGATTGACGACACATGGCGAAACAATACAGGAAAGTGAAAGTTATGGTGGGCCCTTAGGTTTATTGAGGGTCGAAGTGACGTTACGCAGGTCGGTTGTTGTCCGGTCGCGCGGGCTGGCGTGCAGATGTTTTAGGCGGCGTAACATCCTCCCCCCGTTGAGAGGGCACCGATCAAATTCTGGCTGTGGAGTCAGGTGTGTCGTTGGTGACCTCCTTCGTTCCGTGTGGACGTTCGGCCTCGTCTGGATCTGGGTGGATGGGTAAGGGGACCAGTCTTTTGACACCGCGGTCCAGGATGCTTGTTGCCGTCTGCACGGTAGCGGTCCGGATGATTCCGTCGGCTCCTGGATGGACCTTGATTACGCGGCCCAAAGGCCACTGCATAGAGGGCACGTTATCCTCCCTGAGGAGTACTACGGTGCCTTCACGAATGCTATGTTTGCCCTTGTCCCATCTGTTGCGGCGGGTTAGCTCATTTAGGTATTCTCGATACCATCTGCTCCAGAAGTGCTGCTTAATCTGGTGAATGCGCTGCCAAGTGGATAGCCGGCCTGATGGAATTGCCCTGAAATCACGCTCCCGTAAACTGGTTAGTGTGTCACCGATCAGAAAATGTCCGGGAGTGAGGACAGGAGGATCTTTCGGATCGGATGAGATGGGAGTCAGTGGGCGTGAATTGAGAATGGCCTCAATTTCTATCACGAGGGTGTTGAGGTGCTCAAAGGTCAGGAGTTCCGTGCCGACCACGCGGATGAGATGGCGTTTGAACGCTTTAACCGCGGCTTCCCATAGACCGCCAAAATGTGGTGAGTTCGGGGGATTAAAACGCCATTGTATTTGTCGGTCGGCGAGAAAAGTCTGTACCCTATCCTGGTGGTCGTCGGACTGCAATAGCGTCCGGAGTTCTTGCAGTTCCCGGTTAGCCCCAACGAAATTGGTGCCGTTGTCGGTGAGGATCGTTGCGCAGTATCCTCGCCGCGAGATGAAACGGCGCAGCGCGGCCAAGAAGGCGTCAGTGGTTAGGTCGCTGACTAACTCTATGTGGACCGCCTTTGTCGCCAGACAGACGAATATGGCGGCGTACGTCTTGATTTTACGTCGGTTGCGGTCCCTCCTCTCCTTGATGTAGAATGGGCCGCAGTAGTCGATTCCGACGTTCGTGAACGGCCGCGATTCGGTAATACGCGCCTCTGGCAAATCACCCATCAAGTATTCCACTGGTGGAGGGTTGGCTCTGCAGCAGCGGACGCACCTTCTGAGAGTGCGCCATACCTGGCTACGGCCGTCGATTGGCCAATAGCGCAGTCTCACCGCGTATAGTGTAGCTTGTGTCCCCGTGTGATGATTGTTCCGGTGCTCTTGCTCTATAATTAGCTCTGTCACCGGGGACTTTGGTAGGATGATCGGGTGTTTTTGGCTGAAGGGTATGGCGGAGTTGGCTAGTCGTCCTCCTACCCGGAGTAGCCCATCTTCGTCGAGGAAGGGGTTTAATGGCTGTAGTTTCCCTCCAACGTCCTCGCTTCGATTTTTCTGGAGGATCCGAATTTCAGGCGCGAAATGACTGGATTGGACGATTTTTATGAGTCGGTTGTGCGCTGCAGTCAGTTCGTCTGTGGTGAGATGGGCAGATCGGTGTTGCTTATGTCTCCATCTAAGACACCGGGCGACGATTCTTATTAGTCTTGGCCAAGACGAATAACGATGGAGGAGTGCGTTATCGTTAATAGTCGTCTTCAGACAGATCGTCTTCTTTTGCTCCGGGAGGTCGACTACCGGTGTCGGATTCCAGACTGGCCAATAGTTTTCGCTTTGCAGGAGCCACCTTGGCCCGTTTTTCCAAATGGACGGACATAGGAATTCCTTGGGCGTCTGGCCTCGGGAGATGAGATCCGCTGGATTATCGTCGGTAGGCACATGACGCCAGTCGGAGATATTGGTCTTGGTTTGTATCTCAGCGACTCGATTCGCCACAAATGTCTTCAAGGTGTGCGGCGAAGACCTGATCCAATGGAGCACGATGGTGGAGTCAGTCCAGTATACTATCCTCGATATCTTGGTCGTCAGGGCCTGTCGGATTGACGAAATCAAGGACGTCAGAAGAAGTGCCCCGCTTAATTCGAGACGTGGTATGGAGAGCGATTTGAGCGGCGCTACCTTCGACCGCGCCGTGAGGAGTCGATTCCAAATATTGTTCTTTCGGTCCGTCGTCCGCACGTAGACGCACGCCCCATATGCCCTTTCGCTAGCGTCACAGAATCCGTGTAGCTCAATTTTCGTTGCGGATTCTATGATGGTCTTCCGAGGGAACCTTGCCGCATTTAACAACGGCAATTGGGTGTGGTATTTGATCCATTCGGTGTGTACGTCTGTCGGAAGGGATTCGTCCCAATCTACCTTCAATGTCCAGACCTTTTGCATAATCATTTTTGCTCGAACGATTACCGGCGAGAGCAATCCTAATGGATCATAGATTTGTGCGATGACGGAGCTGATTGCTCGCTTTGTGACTCGGGAGGTGTCACTGTTCGTCTTGACTGAATATAGTATGGCATCGTCGGCTGAATCCCAAAAGACGCCGAGTGTTTTTAACGTAGATGACTCACCGAGATGCAATTTCTGGTTGGTGTCTTCCTCAGGTAGCCCTCGTAGCAGATCCAGATCGTTTGATGCCCATTTGCGGATGTTTAGACCGGCTAGCTTAAGTAAGTTCGTGAGATCATTCCTGACTGATAAGGCTTCGTCCTTCGTATCGGCTCCGGTCAACGCATCGTCGACATAGAAGTCTCGCCGTAGGATCTGCGCTGCTCTCGGAAATCGAGGTCCCTCGTCTTCTGCCAGCTGTTTGAGACACCGGATGGCCAGATACGGGGCTGCGGATAGACCGAACGTTACGGTGTTGAGTCGGTAGGTTTCGATCTCTCCGTTGTCGGCACGCCACAGAATCTTTTGATAAGGACGATCTTCTGGACGTAGGATGAATTGACGGTACATTTTTTCGATGTCGCCGGTAAGGACATATTGAAATGACCGGAATCTCAATAGGATGTGTCTCAGGTCTTCCTGTAATTTCGGGCCCGTATGAAGGGCGTCGTTTAGAGACACTCCCGTGGTACTTGAAGCTGAGCCGTCGAACACAACTCGGAGCTTGGTGGTGTCGCTCGATTCCTTGATCACGCCGTGATGTGGTAAATAATATCCGTGGTCGGTGGCGTGATCCGTGTTGATCTTCGTCATATGACCCAAGTCTAAATATTCTTGGATCACAGCACTGTACGCGGTTTCATATTGTTTGTCGCGTTGGAATCGACGATGAAGAGAGGCGAGCCTGCTCATTGCAGCGGCCTTCGATGACCCTAGTGAGGAAAGCTTTTCGTTGAATGGTAGAGCAACGATGTATCTGCCTTCCTTGGTTCGTCGGACATGGTTTCGGAAATGTTCTTCACATAGTCGTTCAGATTCCGAAAGATGCGTAGTGGCCGGTCCCTCGTCGATCTCCCAAAACCGTGCGAGGTCCTCTTGCAGAGCCGTGGTAGTTGCGTGGAACGTATTTATCGCGGTTTGGGACGCTGGACTCCCCCCGATTACCCAGCCGAACCGTGTTTTTTGTAGACGTAGTTCAGGTTCGTCTGGTTGCGTCAGGTTGACCTGCCCGATGCACAGCGACGCAAATGTTGATCCGGTGCTAAGTAAGACATCGATCGGGGCTGGGCAATGGAATTGTGGATCGGCTAGTTGAATATTTCTGGGTAATCCCAGACTCGAGGGGTCGATGGGCTCGCTTGGTGTGAAGGTCGATATGGCGGGGATAATAAGAAATCTCAAAGTTCTCTTATACTTGCCGTCCGTCGACGTGATTGTGGCCGTGGTGTATCGTTTTGCCGTGGTGCTCAAATTGTCGAGGGCTCCGATCTGGATCGCACATCTCCCTTGTTTTATACCGAGGGAATTCGCGAGCTTGTCCGTCATGAAGTTCATGCTCGACCCAGTGTCGAGTAAGGCTCGGGCTCGGATTGGTTGTCCCTGTTTGTTCAAAACCTTGATCTGTGCTGTGGCCAACAGATCATGATGCAGAGGGGTATGGGGAGATGTGTTTGCTAGTCCGATCCCCCTTGCTGTCGTAGTCTCAGACAGTCAGTTGTGCCCCGGTTGGGACTTGGACGAGAAGGTTGGGGTGGTGTTCTGGATCCGGGCTGAGTGTGACTCGTACGAGGCATGCTCTTTCGTCCCTCTTGGAGACGAAGATGTCCGTCTCCGTGAAGTGTCGGATGTTCGCCTCGACTTGTGGGACGACCGCGACTTCGAAGATCCAGATGGTGATTGTCCGGTGGGGGCTCGCTTGTGTGACGAACGACTGCCCGACGACCGACCGCTCGGTGCGCGACTGCCCGACGACCGACCGCTCGGTGCGCGACTGCCCGACGACCGACCGCTCGATGAGCGACTGTCCGACGACCGACTGCTCGGCGACCAACCGCTTGCCGATCGCCCGCTCGACGATCGACCGCTCGAAGATCGACCGCTCGACGACCGTGAGTCTACCTGGGTTTGTTCGCGGTGGAGATAAGTATGATGTAGGTGACCGCAGATACGACACGAACCCGATGTACACTGTGTCAGCGAATGTCCTCTGCCTAGGCAATTGATACATAACGATGCCTTCTTCACGATCTGAAAACGTTTGGTCGCTGATTTGGCCTTGAAGACTTTGCAGTGTCTGATCTCGTGAGGCCCGTTGCAGGTCGGACACACCACCGTTCTGATGGTTGTAGCAAGGGTTCGCCCATGCGGTATGGTGGTCCGCTGACGGTGGTGTTTGTGGGCTGACCCTTTTGATTCCTTTTCTTTAGAGAGGAATTGAGTCCCGTTCGCCCGTGTTTTGAGAAAGTCTATCAGATGCTGATAGGATGGCACCTGTTGGCGGGGCAGTGTGCGTTGCCATTTACGCAGGCTGGACGAGGGCAATTTCGACGCGATCAATTCGATCATCGCCATGTTCGATGTGACGGGCTGTTTTAGGTGTTCGAGCGCTTTTAGATTTACGCTGAGGGTTTCCAACAAATCCTCTAGGGCTTCTGGGGTTTCCTTTTTGATTTCCGGATAGTTGCGCATCAAATTCCAATGGCGCATGCAGATTTGGAGGGGGCAATTGAACTTGTCCTTCAGTGTGTCAAGCGCGATGGAATAGTTGGCCTCTGTGAGTTCTAATGACTGGATACTCTGTGCGGCCCGTCCAGTTATAGATGAGCGTAGATGCTGGAACTTTTGGACATTCGTCAAACTTTCGTTACGGTCCACTATGGATGAGAACGTGTCGTAGAAATAGGTCCAGTTCTCGAGGGCGCCGTCGAATTGGGGCACGCGGACCTCTGGAACGGTGGTTGGCTCTGGTTTCCGGCGTGTCTCACCTATGTTTGTAGTCGACGGGGTTGTTGCTGAGATTTGCTCAAAGAGCCCTAGGAACCGCACGTCAAGCTCCCGATGCTCTTGCGATAACGAATCTACACGCGCATCTTCCCCCTCATCTAACACATCTAACTCGTATTGAACCTCGAGTATCCTCTTCCAAAGTTCATCGAACGAGCTGCGGCAAGATGTTAGGACGAGTCTGTTTGCCTTCCCAGACGCTTCGTATTCATCGAGTTCGCGTCTTATGGCTGCTAGTCCACGGGCTAGGGCGCCTCGTCTACGCCGTAACGTGCTGATTGGTTCAGCCTGGGCCATATTTTATTTTAATGATATGAACGATCTTACCTTGATCAAATGGACGTTGATCTGGGATTCGGTTGATGATCGTTACGATGCGGCGTGGGTTCGTGTAGATGCTGAGCGACGGAGGTGCTTCTCTCCGATGGCGGTTCCCTTGATCAGCTGACTAAGTGGTTGGAACTTGGATTTCACGCGACACTGTATAGTCACTGGTCAGTGCACTTTTTGGCGACACGAAATCCGGCTCGAAGGACCATGTAATTTCGACCAATCGCGGGGAGACGTAATCGCGAGGAGAGACGTCAACGGGGGTCGTAAATCCCCGTTACGATTATAACAATCGACACCACGAATTGATCGATCCCCTGATTTCCGTTGAGATAATAGGGGTGATTGAGTGTGTATAACACTGTGATTCACAGAATTATAAATTATATATTTCCAACACTTAGATTACACTGACGTAGAGGAACACATAGTCAACAACTTGTCGCACGAAGATGCGATAGATATGTACGCTAGAGCAGGGCTCTTATAATGGAAATTAATGTATTAATGGACTTAGCACTATAATATATTTAGGAGAGAAGATGTATGTTCGACAACACCGAGAACCGACAAAGATTTGCGTGAAGTATGCGACTCTCGCGCTATGTGTAGACTGCCGCGTTAGACGGTAGGTTTTAGACTGATTATCGCTCCTTTTTTTTCATACGGAAGAAAAGTTCGGTGTGGGTGTGCCCCTGTGCCTAAAGAACGCGGATTCGTTGTTCCCAATTTCGTTAGGAAAAGTGAGGGTAACGAACCGAGATGTCGATTGGTCATGACCTGCATTACTGCTCGAAGGGATGAGTAGGGAGTCTCCTACCATCGTGGTGGATAGATGACTGTGTGCGTGAGAAAATCTAGCTTGTTTTATTACAGGGCTATTCAGATTTTCCTCATGGGCGCATACCCGCTTTCTCCGTGTTTTAAGTGCGACTAATAAACCCAAGGACCTCTCTAAAAACCCAGATGTGCGTCGAACATACTTTTAGGCTTAAGACATTCTTCAGGATAAACAGATTGACGACACATGGCGAAACAATACAGGAAAGTGAAAGTTATGGTGGGCCCTTAGGTTTATTGAGGGTCGAAGTGACGTTACGCAGGTCGGTTGTTGTCCGGTCGCGCGGGCTGGCGTGCAGATGTTTTAGGCGGCGTAACAATGATGTTATCTACACTTTTCCACGTAGCTCGTAAAAGTTCGTTGACTGAAATCTTTGACAAGCGATGTTTGAATCCATATGTATATGTCTAAAAATCACTGTGCAAGTAACATACAGCAACATACAAATATATATATAAGATGAAATACATTTTAATTATACCAAAAATATGTACTATATGTATTTAAGAAAGAGAATAATAATTACCTTATTGTACATTTTGTAAATACGTTTCAGAGGAAAGTTGTTTCCCTTTCGAACGAATCTTCGTTTTGTGTATTCGGCTGAACAGTTTTATTTTCGACGTATATACATCTTATTGTTAGTAGTACCGAATATAGAGTGGCATTCTTGATGCCAGGAAGTGTTCGGTTTCATGCATAGACTCCCGTCGCGTCGTTACGGCTTTCTGTAAGTACAACCTATAGGAAACGGAATGTAATGGAATATCAGGTTGCTTACCTTGTTACCCCCACCTTACTATTATTTGATGTCAGTTTTATGAAAATATGAAACCCATAGTTTTTCGATATCGGATTTCTGCCATTTCTACGGCATTCTCATGATATGCTATTAAATTTTCTGAAAGTATACCTAACAGTAACTTTTTATATACGCTCCTAAATATATTTTTAAATATATTTCTTCAGTTTCTTTTTAAATATATCTCTTTTAATAAACGATATTTTCGAATATGCACGTAGTGCCATAATAAGTATTCGATATACATAAATTACTGTGATTTACTAATCATTATGTTATTAGTTACGTTTTTCAAAATACTCGAATGATTAGGTGGTTTTAGACTAATACTTAAATTCATTATCTATACTAATGTTATAAAGAGAGAAGAGGTAATCGTACGTATCCGAGGTAATCTCAGAAACTGCTTAACCGATTTGGACGATCCTCTCACCGTTGGAAAGTACATTTCCATCAGATGGACAATATTATATAATGGTAATATTATATATTATTACCCTCACTCTTTAGGGAACCAAGCAGTGAGTATAAATGCAACGTAAGTTGGAATAACGCAGCTCGATTTCCACCACTACACAATTGCGGTAAATGGTAACTTTCTAGAAATGATGCGCTCAGTGGAAAACAGCCACATGCCACATGCCACATATGTGTAAATTTTCGTCTTTTGTATCATTAATTCGTTCCTGCAATGTGGTGTATATCCGTCAATCTTCTAATATAATAGCATGCACGTTTCACCGAACAAAATCATATTATACTTTTTTCACGCTGAGAAGAAACAAATACGTAATGGTACCATGACACTCGGCTCTTTAGCTTTGGAGATACGCGACAGATCTTGACAGCAGCTGTCATTTACCATGTTATTCCAGTCCCGGTTAAGATAATTACGATTTCATACCGTATTTCCCGTGAAAATAATTTTTCCTTCAACTTGTTCTTCGCTAAAATTATAAAACGGTCGCTGCCTGTTTTCCACTGAGTCCCCCAAATATCTCTCAAATACCATGCAAATACCATTTAATTTCTACGGTTAACGATATTGAATCTTGAAGCACGAAGAAAAATTCTGGAGAATAGATACGAAGCATCCAAATGTCAATCAGTATAATAGATAGATTAAAAGACAATTTTCCTGCAGTATTTGAGAAAAAGAAAACAACGTTGCCGTGCAAATTGGTTTTTGGGATACATACTACATTTTTTATAATATTAATGTACATATATCATACGTATAGACAGTATAGATTATTTAATTCATAATTATTTCGTTATGTACCTAATCAGAATTGATTCTTAATTTCGTTTCGTAAATAAAATGTTTAAAAGAAAATTTCAGTCATTCCGAAACACCTCTGCCTCAAGGTAAAAATGTTGTCAGGTCTAGCGAGGCAGAAGAAGAACGGAAGGATCGTGTGTGAAGAAACGATGTAAGCACTTCAGCGGCTCGAGTTAAAAAAGCTATGTAATATCGCCTTGAGCGACTTACTAATAAGAGATTACGAACTTCTCAGGCTTGAGCTACAGAAACAAGAATGTTTTTACGTCGGTTTATCCGAATTCGGAAATTCAGCAAACCAATACGTATTAATTCCTGTCAGTAATAAGGCTAAAAATGTAGGTTATGCAGAGGTATTATAATATCAAAAATTGAGTAGAAAGAAATATCACCTGCTTCCAGTTGTACGCGGTCTGAGTCGCGGACAAGAATAGAAACGTTGATTGTTTAAAAGATATTTCAAGGTTATTATGTTTGAAACTCATCAGATGGATACATTTTGGTTCAATAATAATCTAATTTTTTAATTAATAATCTAAAATTTTATATTTGAAATTGTTCCTTTGATAAAGTTGAAAAGAATTATGTAGCTAGAATATTTGTCCGATTAATATAAAAAGTGTTATATCCATAATTGCTTAATTTTAATTCGATAGCGTTAGCTGAGATAAATATTACAATCATTAAAATATGTATCTATCTATATTATAAATACATATATGTAAATATAGCTACATATACGTAAATGTATTTACATTAACGATATGTATTAACATTGAATAGTTCGAGAAAATTATCTTGACATTTGAAAAATACTTTGACAGCACAGTATTTGCATAGGTATTTAATTGCGTAATTTCGTATGTACATACCCTTCGATCGAGCGAGAGACGTATTAGCGTAGACTTGATCGCTCGACACCTCACAGTTTATGATACGATCGCATTACATATCGTCGTTTTGTTGTATTGTACGAGTCGCGTCAATTTATTTTACGTTCTCATGTAGGTTGAACAAGTTGAATGATATAAAATGACAGTGGTACATGTTTCTTCCACCTTTTACACGACGCACACATTGATCGTGTCGCCAGATATGCTCAGCTACTTTAGGAAAGCAGCTCGACTTTCTCATAACTTAATCCAGCGACGAGAGAGCATTTTTATGAACGAACAAGTTGAACGGCCGATAAGATATTGACGAAAATGTTATTAATACGCTAATATAGATTTGTGTTTATCTCCTCAAGCATTTAACGGTTTATTACAAATTATTGCCTACAATTATTCGTATAAAGAAATTTGCAAAGTAGGTATAAAAATAAATTTGCAGTGTACTTGTATCTGTGCCTGTAATAAATGTAGAGAATTTCCAGACGATACTAGTATATTTATTGCATTCTTTTCGTAGCCCTAATAAAACATTTTGTCGTATACATATAAATAGAACATAACAATAAGCGTAATTGAAATGAGATAATTTAGTAGACATAAATTTACTCGAATGGCAGGTGTATAATCGTGGCGCGGTATGCGGACTATCATGGTATAAAATATAAATGAACCGCTTCGGAAACGAATAAGCAGTGACCGTGTGACAGATGCTTGGCCAGTTTTCACTAAGGGGCTGAAACGTGTCAACGTGTCTAGGATAAAAGACGAATGTCCCAGGAAGGTTCTCATTAGTAGACCACAGTGGGGCGCCACGGATCTCTTCCTTGGTATTTCCAGTTTTCCACTTTTCCGCTCACCGTTCATCACCGATTCTACATAAATTCTAGGGAAGAGGATTCTCCAGGTGCTCGGTCGTGTCAAGGGACTTCACCAACCCGCCTACACCAACGCCTACCAACTAATCTTTGCATTCATTCGGACAAAGGTCATGACTAATGATCTCAGTATACTGGCACAATAAGATTTACTTCTCTTTTTGTACCCTTCTGTGCTGTGCCAGCTGAATAACGTTACTAATTTCTTTCCCAACTTTGTCACCTGGTGGAAAAGATCGTCCAAACTTTGCCTACTCCGGAAATTCATCTCAACCGGAATACTAACAATGCCATTTTCAATGCAGTAAAATAAATTTGAAATTAGGAAAACTAAACAAAATTATTCACGATTATAAAATTCAGTTAAAATAAAATTTGATGTTTATATTTATATTAAATAATAGTTATTAATTGTGTATTTCAATCTTTAATAACTTATTAGTTTTATCTATTTTCATCCATTCTTGATTTGTTAAAAGCTCACCTTTTTCAAATATTTTCCATGTGTTTTATATAACAAATTAAAATTTTACACGACTTAAATTTACTTAATGCACTTACTTATAATTAGTCAAAAAAGTAATTAAAGTATCCTTATAAAGAATGTACGAGATATTCAATTCATAATTAACTACTAATATTTCGTTGCAAAAAAAAAAATATAATTAATTGTTAGGTAGTTTTATTCTATATAAGTAATAGGTATTTTAGTAAAATGTTTTAATTATTTATCTGATGTTTATATGTATATTGTTTTGACAATCGTTGTTCTATATTTACTGTTGAGCTATGTATGTATTTATTTTTAACTACCGTTTCCTTATTAACTCAAAGGTAACTCTGAATTTTTAGTAAAAGTGAATTACAATCATGGTATTATAAAATATTTGGTATTATAAAATATCTTCTCTTAATTTACTTAGATTAGTGTTATTCAATAGTAGATTTATAAATTGCTTCGTCTTTTATATGATACAATGTAATTCTTTGTCGATTCGTTTGTATTGAAACATCGATGTAAGCAAGTCATGTTTTACATAAAATCTAAAGACGTTTTATGAACAATATTGATTAACATCTTTTAGAATCGACATTGACGCACGACAGAATTTGATTTATTTCTTTCTCAGGCCCTTCTACCTTGACGGTATCTTCCAGAATAGTACATGGTGCTAATTTCTTCTGGATCTTGGTCGTTGTTCGAAAGGAACCGGAGCGTGCTGGACAGGCTGTATTCTTGTCGATGATTGCTGGGCGGGCTGGTCAGACAGGTCATAAATTTCTGTCTTGAAAATTGTAATATATTCTACCAGCCCTTGATGACTTTTATTGTATGCCAGCGTTGTGGTTAATGTTTTTCATGGATGATCGAGACAAGTAGTATCTATAATGTAACACATTTCCGCCTCTCTCTCTTGACCAAATTGAGAAAAGAGTGTTTTGTCTCTACGTGTCATTATTTAAGATTTCGACATAGGTAGTGTTATGTTAAAATATCTTTCGTTACAGAGATTTGATTAATTATCTCTTCTATAACTAAAATATCGCTTTATCTGTTATATGAAGTTTTTACTATACATACTTGCAAGTTACAAGTATTTAATAATTTTCTATATATAAGCTAAAGGAAAAAAATATTTCAGATTATATAAAGGAACATATAGCGAAATTGGAAATGTTTTATATTATTGAAGATCTTTTTCATAAACTTAGACGTCATTTTCTACAACTGGTTACATAAATGTAGAAGCCCGTTAACTTGTTTTGCAAAAAGAAGTTTCCTTGCGCATAATTTACAGGCCAAGAAAGGAATTCGTTAATTAAAAAAGAAATTTATATTGCCTGTCATTATTGTTTTCATCCTACTTTATCGCTATGATAATTTCTTTGATAAAAAATTCAATTTTAATTTCTAGTTAATTAGTTAGTCTTTACTTTAGTTAAAAGAATACATTAATTAATTGTTGAATGGACATAATGTTGGAGCAATACATTTTGTCGAATTCCTGTGCAAACGAGTTGCGATGTAAAAGAATTATAACTTATATGAAGTTTTATCTACAAAGTAATTACTGGATCGCGTAGCAGTAACGAATGACTCACGATTATGTTTTCCTTCGGTCGTTCAAGTTCTTTGGAAGGCGAAATGGAGCGGTTGGAGCGAGGTACGTAGGTTGGGGCAAAGCAAAGTAGTACAATCTGCGAGACTGCCACTTGGTCGTAACAGATACGCCAGGAAATAAATGTCTGTATAAAGGAGTTGGCAAGTTCCTCGGATGATATCAAGATGCCGCCGGCTAATACAGCTTGCGCGAGACAAGGGTGAGGAAGCGTTTCACCAAGGACATACCCCTTTGTCCTGCACCTTTCTTTTTCTCTACGATGTATCTCGATATCAAAAGAATTTTGGCTTTATCTCCGCGCTTTTATCCACTAGGGAAACGATATACTATATCCAATAAAGAGAAATTATATTCTGTCTGAAGTGGGACTTCTGCCCGAATACGGGAATAGCTTGGCTTCCATTTTCCTTTAAATATGTTCCTCGTATAGCTTGCGAAAACCCGTATACCTAATCTTTTCCGAGCTACATACCAGCAACCCCAACCTAAATTGATCACCTTGAGCATCTCAGTTGATTTTGAGTATAGGAAAAAAAATTTGAAATTTTTTAATAATTTAAAATATTTAATAAATTAATTACCTTCATTGAAATACATAAACATGGTGTTACTGTGTATATTAAATTGGTATGATCTCTCGTATATTGTTCATAAACATTGAAATGTTTCGTGTCTACTACTAATAACAGTACAAAACATCATTCAGTATTCTTGCAACCTTTCAAGAAGAGATTTGTAATCAGAAATCGTTATACTAACGAAGAAACAATTGAAATATTCTTAATTTGCGGTGATTGTATTCAAGTGTGATCACTTGATTTGATAATCACGTTGTTCATCCTGTATAGATACAGATATCTAACCGTCATTTTAATAAATTCTCGATTGATATAACTAAATACATATTAGGTCGTCCGAAAAGTTTCTTCCGTTTTATAAGGAAATAATGGACGCACAATATTTTCCGTTTCATATTATTTTATCGAATTACGTATGATCCATTTTGTTCTATCAAGATAAATATTACAACGTTCGACAGATTAGGTTCCATGTTTGTATAAAGGTGCGTTGTTGTAAAAGAAACAAGTTCTCGGAATATCTAATACATAGTTTGCCTCTTATAATCTTAAAGCTATTTAAGATTATTACCTTCTTCTAGTATTAAAAGTTTGAAGCTATTTATTTAATTGTATATTCATAATTTATAATTTATATTTATTATATTATATTTATATATAAATATATTTATAATTTAATTGTATATTCTATATTTATTTTCGTGTTTTGAGAAAAATGCTTTGCTAAAAAATTTAAGAAATGAGCATGTTAAAAAGGTGCCAATTTTGTATATCTCTCGGCACATAAAATTCGAATGAGGCATTATTCTATGGTCGTACAGAATCAGTAACGCATAACTTTTTAACTCGTATGTCGTGAGGAAGTTATAAAAAATGTAGATGAAGTTGGTCGTAGTTCGGTAGACGAGTTGCACCTTTCTGACTTTAAATGATCATAATTTCGGAATGAATGCGTGGGATACAAAAATTCCAATTCTATTTTATAAAAAAATGTCGATACTTATGTAATATGTAAAAACATATTGTTCATATTGTTAACCAATAAGAATAAATCGTTACAAATTAAAAGGAGGTATTACAATGCTAATATTCCATGAAATATGTTTGTTATTATACTATAACTTGCTTTTGAATCAAACTGGAATGTAATGAATCATCGCATATGAGGAATCGTTGTTATATTTCATCCCTCACTTCTTCAGATGATAGTTTTCCAATTCAATCGGCGTTAGCAATAAAGCACGCGATGTATACGTATCGCATAGCGATTGTATCAATCGCTAACGTGCAGCGTGCATTTTTTACACTTCAGACGATTCTGTTAGTTTAAATTGCAAACGGTTACCGCCGATGCACTCAAGCGTCTTTTTCTCGTTCGATGCTGCTGCGATCATATGTCATTCTTTGTCCTCCGGTTAAAAACAACGATGACAGACATATTATCGCAGCGGGATCACTCACGAAAAACACTAGAGTGCATCGGCGGTAAACGTTTGCAATTTAAATCAACAGAATCGTTTGAAGCCTAAAAAATACACGCTGCGCGTAAACGATTGTATCATATACATACTTTACATACGTATTTTATCGTTAACGCTGATTTCGTTGCAAAACTATCATCTGAAGAAGAGAAAGATGAAATATAATAACAATTCTCCATATGCGATGCATTCCATCTTGATTTAGAAGTAAGTTATAAAATAAGAAACATACATCATGGAATATTTGCATCGTAACTTTTAATAATTAACCTTACTTTAATTTATCGTGTTTCATTGTTATTAATTAACAATAATATACCCTTTATAAGATACCCTTTTATAAGAAAGCGTTCGAATTTTTGTATTTCATGCACTTATTTCGAAATTACGATTATTTCAAGTCAGAAAATTTCAATTCGTCTTCCGGAATATTGTCAACTTCATTTACATTTTTTTATAACCTCTTATCACATTTGACTTAAAAAATTGTGCGTTTCTGATTCTACGGGACGTATAGTATAACGATTCATTCGAATTTTAGCATTTTTAACATTTTCCTTTCATCGGGTAACATTCGAACAAATGTTCTTGGTTGTATTAGTTCTCGTGTATCGATACAGTCGCTTGTTCTCGGTAGTATTAGTACTCGGTAGTATTGCGTATCATCCTTATGAACTATTTGAACGACGCATCTATGTATCTATTTTCTCTTTTCGTAATGTTTCCATAGGTCTTTTATTCTTCTTGATACACTGGCGTTAGTATTTTGCGCAGTGTACGCACCATTAATTAACTCGTGCTGAAATAGAATCGTAAAGATACTAAACGGGTGCGTTTTGTGACTCGATTTATCATTCTATCAAAAATGATAAACATCTCAGAAACGAAAGTTAAATAAATAAAATCCTGTGTTTTCTAACAAACATTTTGTTATTTTATTGTGTAGCTTAGTTCTTTATTACATACAAGTTATTTCTTGTACTTTGTTATTACAGCCATGTTTATTATTATATTAAAATCATACACATGTATCTTACTTTCACTCAAGATTTTCTCATATGTACGTTTGCCGTAACATAAAAATTTAAGACTATCTCTACGTACATATCACAAGTGAAAGTTCTATATAGATTTGGCGGTATCGTGCAACCCATGCAACCGTTACTTTTAAAAAAGTTCCACGCCGCTTTGTCTTGAAATATACGTTTTTCAAGTGAAGTAGCTAATGCCCACCTACCTTCTCCTAATTGTTTGACAGAGCGTATGAGGGAAGCCGACACCGGACAGGGTGACCATGATTCGTGACCACCTGTCCATGATGGACTTCCCTTCGAAGGAGGGCGCGTGTAGTGGCACAGTGTATGGTGTGTTCCCTATGGGTAGTACACTATTTGTTAATGCTCATATGATGATCGTGTGGCCTCTATACAAACATGTCAAGTTGTCGCGGTGTAGTAACTCCATTCGTTGGCCATAAACAGTTGGCTGCTCGGTCAGTGTTGCGTGTCACGGTGCTGTCGCTATTTAACCTTCTATCAGATGCGACTTTCGCGCCATTCATGTAACACTCGCATTACCAGCACCTGCTGAGGCCAGTTTCAGTGGCTGTTTCGGTCGCATTTTAGTTACATAATGGCAAGTTACTTTACGTGGCCGCGAAACAACAAGCTATCCGGCCGATTAACGCTAAATTATACTCTTTAGCTGCAAACTCTTGAGCATCCTTTTAAAATTACTTGCTTTTACCGTCCGTTTAACGTTTTCTACGTAGACGCTTCCACTTAAGTGCCAACGCACTATGCGCTTTTTAACAGGTTACACCTGTTGAGAAATAAATGAACAGCGGTTCTGCTATCTTAAACTAGCTTTTGTTTATGACGAAATATCTAATCTTAGTGCATGTACAATCAGCGAATAATTCATTTTTTCTTTTAAAGGAGATATGAGCTTTTGTTTTTGTTAACAATATGCGACCGTGTCAGTTTCTTTATGCTTTTTTGTAGTAATTTCGATCTTGTATAACCAGACGGAGAGGGAAGAGATTTAAATTTTTACTTCTAATTAAATAATATAATTTTTGCCTGTCATTTTCTTGTCCAGCATGGCAGTCATAAAAATAGAAACAAAAACTAAATTTTGTAGCCATTGTAAAAATAGACAAAAACAATTAATCAACATTTAATTAATATTTCGGTATTTTAAATTGCTGTTACTCAGTAAAAGGTTAAAGGTCTTTTAGCAACAAGCTAATATCTCATTAAGGAAAAGTATTTACATGTATGGTTCTGAAAAGTTCTTACACATTCCAAGATAATTGAAAATATTCTTAAATTTTTGTCTTCTCATTCAAAAAAATCGATCCCGCATTTGTGAAGCTTTTATGTACACTCATGCAGTACGGGTTATGAAATTGACTTCTACAGTTTAGAAAGGTCACTTTCGACAAATCATCGTGACAACGGTTTATTAATATTCCAAATTAGAATAGCTTGTCATGATTCACGGAACTAGGCTTTTGTACGAGCCTGAGAAGAGTTCCGGGGACACTCACAGCATAAATAACGATATCTCCCTTGGTCCGTATTCAGCTGCTGCTCCCTAACCAATAGGTGCCGCCTCCTATCATCAAAAGTGACTGACAAGCACTCCATCAGCATTATATTTCGTAAATATAACGAGATTAGGTCGCATTGTGACGGGACTCGGAGTTAATTTACATTCTAATCTCTACACGCTACTGTCGTATCTTCTTTCTTCTTTCAGCAAATTCAAGTGCTTCGAAAACTGCTTGCAGGCCACTCTACGTCTGGACTTCGTCTTTAACTTGTAGATATTAACTAGTATCTCGATGAGAGTGGACTAACAGATTTTTCTTTTTGACAAAAATGATATTCATGGAAATGAGATGAACCAGTACAGAAGTTTTCGGTTATAGTTTGGTTCACTGAATAATACATGAAATATGCGGAGAAGACACAGAACGTGTTCCATGAATTGTATTTTGTATAATAAGACGTCAAATTAGTTTTGTATATCTGAACGATTTATCGCGGTTATGCATTTTTGAACATTTACATTACAATACAACTACATCACAAGCTTAATAAAAAAAAATTTCCTTATTTCCTTCATTTATGTTATTTGCTTTATGAATATTACATTAGATGTTTAGGAAATACTCAGAACCAACTAAAGTCGTATAGATCATCATTTAATGAATAATTCGAAGATAAGAATTTATAGCCAAACATATTTTATTTTTTATTATTAAATTTTGTTTCAATTACTTAAAAATACGAACTAAGAGAAGTATAAAATGTAATAAGTCGCTCCTAAAATAATTTAGCTGCATGATATACCTGTACTTACATAGCATAGATCATTATTTGTATTTTTGTGTTTACAAGAAGAGTAAGATTTATTTGTATCACTTATATCCAATATTTGGAACGAATTAAATAATGAAAAGAAAATATATCTATAGTATATATGTACATAAAATAAAATAAACAAGAAATAAAAATAGGTTAGGTATCTAGGTAGGTACTTTCAATTTTCCAAGCAGAATATAAAAAAATCAGAAAAGTAAAAACGAATATATACATAAATATCAACACGTATCCATGAAATACATTAATAAACTATATTGATTATATTCTAATAGAATTCAAATTTTTCATACGAAAATTATTTCAAATATCGTTAGATAGAAATAAATAAACGAATTATACATATCTATACCAGTAGTAGTAAATATATATACATTGTATGTATAAATATAAATAATATAAGTATATAACTAAATATATATATATATATATAATATAAGAAAATAAAAGGAAATTAAATAAAAATAATAGAATGATTATTAAAGTTAATGGTTTAAGTTCTTTAAATATACAATGAGTGGTTATATACATAGTGACAGGAATTCATCTTGCGAACATGTTCCATGCAGATTCTGTTTCTTCTCATTGATAGGGAACAATATGGACACGATGGAGTAGATGTGAGCAAGGGAAAACGAAAGCGCGCGTCAGATGGAATTAGGCATGCTCCAACAGATTAACGGAGCTGGCTTGACGCGATGGTGGAGAGCTACGGTTCAAGCTCTAGTCGGATTGAATTAGTCGAACGAAGGTAATGTTTGCGAACCATAGCAGTCAAGCACATTTTGCTAATCTTGCTGATTGTTCGGATGCAATCGATAAAATCGTAATGATATTTTAGTCAAATAAAATCATTTAAATCTTGAAATTATTGTTTGCCCGTATAAGCAGATATGTATTTTACAAGATAATTATATATTTTTATTATTTTATTTGTGAATTATATACGATGAAACTTTTAGGGGAAAACTGATTAAAATACTACCTTTTGAAAAATGTAATCATCGAATAATGGTACATATAATTGTTCATTATTCGTTACAACTTATACAAGAAACAATTTGTCAGTACTAAATCTATAATGTTGACAATATAAGATAATTTGTAAATATAACAAATATAGAGCAATGTGTTTTCAATCAACAAAAAACATTCGGTTATAATACGCATACATATAACGTGTCCGGTTTAACCGAGAACGGTTAAATACATATCTCAAGAAATATGAATCATATAAAAAAAAAATATTTCAGACAAGAATTGTATGATACTGAGGTGCACGTACTATGTAAGTATACCCTTGCTTATTTGACCTTACGATCAGCTAGAAATGGGTTGTGAAGGCCGTATTAAATTTAACAAATAGAAACCTACTTTTTTATTACATATCCTTGTATGTAGTTGATATCGAGACGTTTTCAAAACTGCGAACTCGTGTCTCTCGCATCACCCATCATCGTATGATCAGCGTATGACCTTTCAAATTCGACATGTCGACGGCATTAGCATCGTTCGATGTACACCACAGGGTCACATAAACACGTTTTTTATAATGTTATCACTGGTATGGCGTTGCTGGAACACAAGGTCGCAATTTTCTAATGTTACCAAAAATGTCGGTCAGTTCCGAGCATTTACTTTTAGATAGTTGCTTGTATTGCTCTGTCGAATTCGAAAGTTCGCAGCGGAAGGAGATATGGATATGTATGTGTACACTATTTTAAAAATCATCAGCCTTCAAATTTGCAATAGATTTTCTCTTTTTGATGATATCTATGACACGCAATACATTATTTTGAACATACAGATAGATATATGTATCTATAAGTATAGGTTAAAGTTATAAGACGTATGTAATTATTCTAAACAATTTCGCCTGAATATTCATGCATAATGACGTGTAAAGCATAATACTAAAGAATTAAAGAACGAAAGAATTGAAGAAATAGCAAGTAGAACTTGAAACGACATACGTATGTATAGTTTATATAACGTTCTATCTGCAATGAATATTTTACACTACATCTTTTATATAACAGTTTAACGATCTGCTATTAGGATTTAAATAAATTATCAATTGGTCGATGAAAAAAAGAGTCATAAAACCTTAGCTCACTTTACATGTGAATGATTTGATGGAAAAAAAACTAGAAGATTTATTCGTAAGAAGGAAGTGCCGCTTTAGAAGAATAAATTCATATGCAAAGGAATCCGCACACAGCAGAGGTCATGATGAATATGTGTCTATATCAAACTATCAGCGGCGTCTTAGCGGAGGGTGCTGGCATCGTTATGGGTACGACGTTGACGGACGGCTCTCTTACGCACAGTTGACGGGAAACACAAATTGTGGGCGCAGCTGCGCCGATAGTAATCAAGAAACACGGTAGGTAGCGGAGTAGAGTGGCCGGATAATAATTCTCTCTCTGTCCGTGGAAGCGTGTACACACACGCCCTGGGTTATAGACTAGGAAGAGATGTGCGGCGAACATACAGGAAGGAACGGTATAGAGGAAGAAAGAGAAAGCAACATGGAGAGATCAAGCGAGAGAGACAAGTTCGAAGGGAAGGGAAGGAGGGATAGAACGGGACAGGGTTGGTGGCACTTCACAGGAAAACGATGTTGATCCAGGTCGATACCTGTCATCCGTTGGGCGATGCACTGTCGAGATTGCTCCTAGTTCAGGACCCGTCTCGCTTTACATTGATATTCGTGTGTCCCCCTGTTCTGTCTGTATATTGGCATACAATGAACGCCGAGCATAGTTTGCTATTTAGTGACGACAGCCGCAGTACGATATCCAGCTTGAAAAGGTGCAAACCTTTAGGTTAAATGGACAAACTCGTGCTTACAAAATCTATTCGAACGTCGTGGCGTGCATAAAACATTTTTGAAAGAAATATGGTTACAACTGGCTGACTACGTTAAGCCAGAAAGTTTGAATATTGATTAAGAAATAATACTAGATTCGATGAAATTTTATCGACGATTTCAAGAATTTATTATTTTTCCTTGATCTTTGTTCTTTTCTCTTTTCTATCTCACATGTAGAGTCTATAGTTTATAATCAATTCTTAATTCCAATCGATATTTGATTTTCAAATACGTATAATATAATATACAACATTATGTAACATTTATGTGCAAATACGTAATTATCGAGGTAAATAAATTTTCTGTTAGATATAGATACATGTACGTATGAGTTGAAATACACCTGTTAAACGTACATTTTTTAATATGCTTACGCTAAAATATGTATACTGGTATGACTTTCCTACTGCTTGCTTTTCACGAAAACTTTAGCATTACTTGTTTACATAGTCACAAACTATGTAGAATCATTGATATTCTAATGCAACACACGATAATGTATATAACGTTATTTATATTTTCAACTGACATTTTACCAGAAATTTACTAAGCGTATTACTAAGTGCGCCTATTCTGATTTCTTCTATGATTCCTTCTTTACGATTTCCCCTATTGATTACAATTTCATGAAATTATGTACACTTCGTGGCTAAGAGTTAAGCAAATAGTAAAATTATGCTGCAGTACCGTGAAATCGCGTTTATAGCTACAATTTTACTTAATATATGTACATACGTACGTCACATTAGAAATACATATTCCGTTAGTCCGTATTCCAAACACATTCTAGATCAAATGATAAAACACAAATGCGTAAAAAGCATCGAATACAAAGTTGATTCCATTACCATAAAGAGGATTTCAGTATGAAGTGGAAATGTAGTATTTTCAGAATCAACATACAAGCACAATGGAAAAACTTTAGAAAATAAAGCTAAGCTAAGTTTAAGTTTTCATCATAATATGAATCAAGCATCGAAGCTTGTCTCTATTTTTATTACATTTTTTATAATATAAGAATACTTTCAAACAGAATAAGTTATTTAAAAATTAGAATGGAACGTTATTTTATAATTAATGTTAAAACATGCAAATTTCCCTTCCACAGTTGTACCGTAAGTGATGCCAATGTCGTAGCAAAATAATGCAATACGGTTTATAATATGAATACTCGATCCTGTGATTGAAAGGTATATCGAACTCCCAGTTTCTTTTTTACGTTGAAACTCGAAGAAGTTGCGTAAGTAAGATTAACTAAGATCATATTACATGGCTACCAATATGTTGCACGTTGAACATAAGCTTCTTTGCGATGTAATACCGCCTTAATAGTTAGTGAATATATCGGTGGTAACGTAGCGATTACATCTCTCCTTGTGTCACCGTTTAGGTGTGGCAAATTGACCGCTGACATGTAATAGCGTGATTAACAGAAATTAGTTTTTTGTCATCGCGTTGAGTTATCTCTGAACCGTTCGAAGTCAAACACAAATATGCGTTAAAGTCACTTCAAACAGCATGATATAATGATAGTTGACACAACGTCAACAAAGAGACAATGTCTGATACTTTCTGAATACTTTTGTGAAATTACATATATATGTATTATATAATTAGTAATATGTAATTATACATATACATATACACCACACACACATATATATACGAACTTATTAGTAGTAACAATGACGATAAATTTATATCGTTTAATAATTCAGTAATTGGGCAACGTCTTTATGTTCCAAAGAGCATGTTGTAGCTTTTAAAGTGTTAAATGTTTTATAATGTAACGAATGTAATTTTTAGTTCGAATAGTATATAATAAAGTACATAAATATTAATATTAAATAGCTGAATATGTATTGTTGCATACATGGTACAAATTAAAATCCAGATAATGACGATTTTCCTTACATTTTTTAAATGTGTATTATGTTGAACGATGTTACTAATATTTTAAGCAGTATGTTGCTTACAATTAATTCCAGTGATAAATAAAATCGGCATATTCACGAATTTCGTTCGTGGCATTACGTTAGCAGATGCACAATAGCAAAAGATCCGCATATATATAATAGTGGATACGAACGTTCTAGCGTTCGTTTTGCAAGGCAGGAGAAAAAAGTGGCCGAAAGACAGTTTAAAATTTACCGCCGATGGATAGAAAAGCGGTCCCGTGGCGGACTGTCAGCTGTTTTTCGAATTCTGTCAATTCTTGTCAGTTGCACCGACCAGTTTAGCATAAAAATGCTGTTTGGTAGATGGTCGGCTTTCGAAGGCTTTGGCCGACACGGTACAAACGTATCGTATATCAAAGCAGGCGGCCATGGCCAGGGAAAATAAGAAAGTTTTTGTTCTTTTTATGGAGCTACGGTCGCCGTGGGCGGTGTCTGATATACGATCGGAGTTCAGCATTTTGTTGACGAAAAAGCTACTACCTTGGCTCTGATTTTTCTACCAGGAGTACGAGTAACATAAATATTGCCATTTTGTAAAACAGCTTTCATAAAACTTCGAGCATTGCAAACATTTGTACGATTCATGGAATAGTATCGTGTATTAATTATTTTAGAAATTGTAGAAACTTGTAGCAGAAACACACATAAATACGTATACGCGGAGTATAGGAAACTAAACTGACATTTTTTCATTTTCTATATAACCAACAGCAGGAAAAATTAATTTCACTCATATATTCGCAAGTGGTACATATTATATATATGTGTGTATCCTGAAAGTATCAGAATAATAAAAGGTGTTAATTTTATACAGGATTACCGATTGGAAGTATTGATTAATTAAAAAATAATCACCCGATATATATTACCGTAATTAAATACAAGTTAAAAGCTTGTGCAGTTTGTGTAAAGGTTTTATTGTCACATCAGTGAACTTTATCTTATTCTAAATTATTAATTATGCTTTCCATTAAATGGAATATACAATATGCTTTTACGATCAGTTATTTATTGATGACTGTTATTGAAATGGTTATCATGTAAAATGTTCAAAATTCGTTAAACCATCTTGAAATCGATACACATATACGTACATAGCATAGGGAGAACGCAAATTCCTTGGTATACCAGTTTGGGCCTATTCCCGAGATGCCTATTTAACTACTGTAGTTAACGTAATATGACATCCGCCACGGCAAGCGATTACGGAGAACACGCGATGCAAATTTACGGTATTATCGTAATAAACAGGTTATAAAGGTTGATAGCTTCCTCGTGTATTGAAATTATACCGCAGCAGTAAGGTTTCTGCATGTACACTGCCACTATGTAAACGTGTATTTTATATCCTCATGTACGTAGCATACTTTTTTACCTGTAAGAATGTGTAAATTTCTGTATATGTGGTTAGATATGTAGATGTATACGTATATAGAGGAGTGCGTTATTAAGAATGTTAACGTATGTTCGTGACGGGTTGTCAGGAACCCTCTTATCCGGCTGAACTCGCTTCGGCTGGTAGATATAAATATGCAATAGCGCTTGTCATGCGCAGCGCCTAATAATTGAATGTATAATAAAGAAGGCGTCGCTCGGTGTCATGCTGACAGACAGGCTACAGAGAGGCTACGAGCGAGAGGAGCACGCAGACAGACGTCAACTGTCAATTTTATTTGCTTCTTTCGCTGATGCTCCGTTTTGCAATCTTTCGCGATTCCTCTCGACGATTGCTGCATCTGGAATCAGTGTTATCGGCATCTACCGATATCGTATACTCTTCATTAGAATACTTACGGCTCTTTTGACTCAATTTTTTCACTGTCCGGTATCGATGAATTAAGTCTAATTTTTGTATCGTTTTATTTTATTTAGATTTAACGATTTCATTTAAATTTTAAATGATTCATAATACGTAAAAGATATGTTATTACATTTTGTAGAAAAATACTGATAAAATGTAATAATTCTGAATTCTTAAGCAAATAAGTTTTGATTAAATCTGTTTACACAGCTAAATCCATCATTTGAAGATACATTCTCTGTCATACTTTCTATCATCAATAACTTTAATGATGATCTTCAACGCTTGAATAAAATTGATGATTGTCATTTCAAGGTAATTCTTACATGATGGTAATCTATCGATGTGTTACGTCATCATCGATTTTGACGACTTTTGGATATGTTGTACAAATTAATATTGTGAACAACTTTTTCCTACACGTATAACTGGCAGGTATGCTTAATTTCTGAGATATTCGCGCAAAACTGCCAGTGCTAACACACTGAATTCTGTCTATAATTGTGCGTTTGTGTTAGTAGTATTGGTTGTCGACGGCCTTACGACGCGACGTGGCGGTCGGATTACATGACACTTAACCCAAACTAAGTTCGTATCTTTATGTAAACTATAAGCAAAACATAAGAATTAGGTTTGGGTTAGTTGTCATTTAATCCGGCCGCCGTTAGGCGGGCGGCAACCAATTCTAACACATATGTTACTACGGACGCACAATTACGAATTTATTGTGGTGGTATCAACAATTTTTTGCAAATATCTCGAGAACTAAGCGAGAACGCCGTTTATACAATATTTATAGGAAAAAATTGTTCAAAATATCGATTTCTACAACACATCCAAAAGGTATCTAAATCGGTGAGGACATAATACATCGATAGGTTCACCAAAATATTACAGAATATTGGATAAAACATCAGTATCTGCGACGGTGTTGAATATACTCATAACTTATGCTTCCTGTTCGTCGTTAGTAAATCAATCACTATTCGTAATCTGTAAAGATAAACGTACGTATCTATGATAAAAACGTATACCGGAAATAATTTTAGGGAACTTAGACCAATATATTTATCCTTTCCTTCAAGATTTTCATGAATGACGGTGGCCCATTGATAAAAATATCACTGAAATGCCACTGGTGGACGATGGTATACGCAACGTGCGGAAAGAGGGCTGTAAACGGCCGATTCGATATCCATTCGAGACTGAGAGTGCCCTTCACTTCTCTGACAGCTAGGCAAACACTGAACTGACGTTTAGAATAGCTCTTATTTATTCTAACCTGTTTATTTAGGCTGCCGGGATCGCATTACCTGAGAGGCTTTGAGTGGCAGGGAGAGAAGACTACCGTTGTCAGCACTGAACTCATTGTCACGCGTCAGCTCATCTAACTACAATATCAACATGTGCTACCGCATATGAATATGTGTCTATCAATTTAATTGAAAGGCAATTGTCTTGGCGACCGTCTTTTTCTTGTTTTATTAACGTTTTCATCTAATTTCATGGCTAGATTTCAACAAACAGCTTATATATTTTAGCTTTATCACGAACTAGGGTTTTTTATTTCAAATGAAATTCATTGAAAATGTTCATATTCAACTTGAAGGTTGTTTAGTTTAGGGTTAAATAATAATTAAGTCCTGCTATACAATAAGTATATCCATGTTCAATTTTATGAATCTCCTAAATCATTTCTTCGTTACTTTTTACTTGTTCCAGTTATTCTATGTTATAATAATTATATAATAGTACTTTTATGTCAAAAGTTGACCAACTGCAACTGAAATCTTTACCAATGTTGGAAATAGTACGATAGGATTTATTCATTTTTATTTATTTTTTTACTTAGGAATTCATACTTTTCTTGTATTTCTATTAATTTAATATCTACTGTTTTAAATGAACGTTAAACAAATTTAGTTACTGTTATAATAACTATGCATGTATGATAGATACTTTGCGTTCGGAATATTTTTTTAGTGGCACTGCCAACTATTCGAAGCAATAAATATTTACAATTTGAAGATAAGTTTTGACTGCTACCATTATGGCGATATCCGCCTCAAGTAGTTAATATTTTTGAACTGCTTTTTGCTTCTGTTCAATTTTAAGTTTTTACATCGTTTAGCGATATGTGTATACCTATATTTAAAGTCGAAAATATGTGTACATGCGGCAATACTATAATACATAGTATTCGATTATATTTTATCTAGAATAATTATATATAGTTATTCGTATAAATAGACGCATTGAAAACAGAACACAAGAATTTCAAAGAATATGCCTAAATGTACCAACAGATCAAAATTCTTGGAATTACTTTCACATTTTATAATTTCTTGGTATTAATATAATATAACGTTTGTTTTGTTTTTATCTATTAATATACGTTGATACAAATTAAGTATTATATCACAATATAAATATAAACAAATTTTTGTATTACAATATTGTCTAAAGTTTACGTGTAATGGTAAAATAGTAGTAATATCGTTCACAGTATTTGTATTTCATATAACGCGTAGATTTGATTTCAGAAAGATGTTAATACTACTTGTATAAGCATATAAGATTTAAGATTTAAGCTTATAGCAAACGCATTAATTTTTATAGTTATGTATGCAAATATTTCCGAAATTTGTTACTATGACGGTAATTTGATAGAACCGATAAGTTAGAATTAGCAAGTATCATGTAATTTTATAATTCAACCATATTTTTCGTTTTATGCCAATTAAGCTGAATTCTTAAGTACTGACCAAGTTAAACGCATCGCAACGTATCTCATTAGCTTTATGTACAACGTAGTTTATATATCTTTATGTAATCGTAACTTCTTGCTACATATTAATAATATCGGCAAAGTAGTAGCTTTTGCGTTATTTGCAAGCAAATGTTTTTAGAACACCCGGTGTCCTGGATACGAACTGGAAGCGTAATGTATTATACCAGCTAGGCAGGTATATTACAGAGAGCCGCAGTTATGCGCGACGGGCTATGATTGATGACAAGTCGTTGCCTGTTATGAATATAATATCGATCAATCACGCTATTTATCGGACGAATGCATAGACCCATTCTATCGTCCTATGCTTGCCTACCAACCTATCTATATCTATTTCGACTTGACCCGTTTCCATCGAAATTCAAACACATTTTTCATTGCATGCATTAACGAATAACGTGCATACAACTTTCTGGCATTAACTAGTAATTGCTGAAAGAAATCGTTAATCAAATGTAAATCAATATGGACTAGAATTCCTTTAATATCATTAATATCGCCTTAGAAGCTCTGCCATAGAGTAGTTATAATGTGTCGCAATATTTTCTACAATTTATAGCAGTTCAAATTATTCATTTGTATTTATGAAATGCAAAAGATACAACAAATTCAAGGATATCGAATAACTTTAGCGAATTAGATAAGCATTTTATATAGGTGTTTGACCACTTTTTGGTTACGTAATGTGTAGCATATAAATGAACTGTATAGTTACGTATGTATGTATAGACTTAATACATACTTGATCGATGTTTTTCAAGTTTATTATCTTACGGAACACGGAAACGTTTGATATTAAAAGAGTATGATTTATTTTCGCTATACGAGGGTAAAAATTGATATTTTTTAATAAGTAACAAAGAAAAATAATTCTTTTTCTCAGGATAGAGTACGCTTGAAATATCAAGAAATAACAAAAAAATCTTTCTCATTAACGTCAAATATTGCCGAACAAGGTGACAGATAAATGACACTTAATAAGAAGCGAAAGCTCGTTAAGCTCTTGATAATGGGATGATTATTTCTTGCTTCTTCAGTCTTTCGAGTACAGCCGGTCTCGTTTCGAGTACCTTCAGTGCTTTGTGGAGCACGCCGTGTTTGAACGAAAAAGGAGGTAACATCCTCGAAGAAGGCGTGGCTCTGAACCGTGCTAACGACTCTCGCAACGCAAAATCGTCCCCCTGTGCTCGAAGCGCCATCTTGAGAACTCAACGTGATGTTAAACGAACTGCGCTTCAACGCGGTGCTATGAAACAAGAAGTTAATGACAAGGAATGCAGGAAAATTCATTGATCATTTATCATTTATTAGTTATCATTTATCAATTATCATGCATGAGGTACGATTAAATTTTAGGATTCCTCATAGAACTGTAAACAAAGATATTTGTTGAAATTCTTGAAATGGTGCCATTCTTCGTCATACAGAAATCATTTACTTACTTTCCGGCGGAGATATCGAATTCGCGATGAAAAAACTTGTTTACAATATTTCGACCATTTAACAGTGACAAATTTATACGTATCTATAACATTTTATGATTATATAATAGCATTAGTTTCATAGAGATAAGTTAAACGCAATAATAAGAGTATACTAATAGTATACTAGTTAATAAAAGTCGGAAAGTCTACATCGGTTCATGATAAATACCGGATGTTTCTCAAGTAGAGAGGCACAAGCCCCATAATTTCTATTTCCAGTACTCTTATTTTCCAATCTACATTCACCGAGAGACAAACAAAAGGGCCAGGTTTTCTTTGAAAGGGCAACGATTTAAAGCGGGATATTCAAAAACATCGGTCCGACCGTGCGATATCTGATCATCGTTTCCGCACGCTGTCTCCTTCATGGGACTGTATTCGACTATCGGGAGCTTATATACATTTTTTGGCTAACAAAAGGTCGTTAAAAATCCGTTAGATACGGCTGTCAGATAGGCGCGGCTCTAGTGTGCGGTTACGGGAGAAGCTCTCAAGTTGAGCTCTTTGTGCGTGATTTGAATGCAATCGGAGGGATGCCGTACGGTCGCCAGGGCGAAGGGAGAGGGGAAAAGTAGGGGATTGCTGGGGGAGGGGTTAGCGGTGCTAATCTCCGATCAGTGTCGAGAGCGTAACACGATCCGACACGACGTGACGTGATCCAGACTCGATAGCCAGCGAATACAACCCTGCAGCAGCCTTGTGCATGGTGTCGAGAAGGGCAAAGCTGCCGAGGCTTTACAAAGCATACTGCGCTAAAATCGACACAGACAGCTCTACGTGACGTATCTTCCTAAATTCAACTACTTACTGTATAGTAGCATCGACCAGCCTTAATGGTGCGACAAGATTAATATGTATCCTGGATTAGAAATTTAGACGGCTATAATGGAATTGATCCGGTATATACGTTATCTCTTTTGCATAATAACTAAGTTTCAAATCTAACGCTCGGCGTTAATTTGCGAAATCCTAGTAACGCGCGCGCTACTTTGAGCGTGAACAGTCAAATAGATGCGTCGGTGTTGCTACAAAAGCTCGTTTAGTATCTACAAGCGCGTATAAAATTGCGTGGCTCGCATGAAAGGAGAATGTTGACAATAGCGCGTATAAGCTACAGATGCGATTGCCAAGCCAACGTTTTGGAAATACGCGCACGGCGTTCGTTGTACTTGGAGCGTCAAGAGTCGCGCCACCCTTGCGTGCAGCCAAGCGCTTGTAATACAAACTCCAATGTAGTATGTAGTACCCACACGATGCTGTCACAAGTGCTCACACGTCATTGTGACATTGTGAGCGCCCACAGGAGTGTGAGGAACCAGTTGTCGAGAGCAACAGCTGCTCGACCCGTAACCCACATACATCACCGCACGTCATTGTTCACCGCGTGCATTATTCGAAACAGGTATGGGGACGCACCTTGGCATTACGTCACTAGGAGACACTAGACCAGTTAATGGGTATACGTCATCCTACTTGAGGAATGGTCAATGATATTACTCAATCGCGTGTGAAGTTAGTACTGTGAGAAACCTTTCAAAAGAAAATATCTATGTACGTACTTATTTCATTCGCTTTTATTTCTTCGCTGTAAATACGAACATTCTGTTTTATAATATGTTTCTAGAGGGAATATACGCTATATCATACGGTGCTCGTTATATCTTGCATGTTGAAAACTTGAACTTTATGTTCTTCGTGATTAGATACTTGGATCACGTACATTACACCTTTTAAAGAGAGATTGCCGCTTACCATAATTCACTGTAATTAGCAGGGATCCATTAGCCACATATATGTAAGTTTATACTTATTGACATGGAAACGTAGATATATGTGGAATGTAAAACGTCATACTGCTTAAATTTGAATTGGTAATCATCGGTAGATTTCTGTTGCAAGAAAGATGTCCGTTGAATTCTGTTTTTCTTTAAATGATTAATAGAAGTTCAACGTCAATATACATACACATACACGCGCGCACGTGCGCGCGCGCGCACACACACACAGTAAATATAATGTATATAGTAAAATAAATATAATGGTAATATTAAATGAGTAATACTTAAGATACGTATGTTAAATAATTGATTTTACGTCTCTAAGAATGAATCCTAAGCAGTTGTCACAAAAGCTGTCAAGGATGCAGACATATTTATAGAGGCTGAAACAAATGCGTACATGTTTGATGGATTGTCAAAGTAGCGATAGATAAGCGTATTTCCATTTTCTTGGACGGGCAACGATGTCTTGTGCAATTTCAATATAAAACTGTGAATAATGCATGCCGAGAGATTTTAAGCCGCCGACATCGTCATGCAGCTCACATCCTCTTGCGATGTACAACTAAGATAGATGAAACGCGGTAAGTTTGAATAATGAGCACTTGTAACGATAATATGTTTGCTCTAAACGCTTTCTAGCGTTTGGTGCGTCGAGTCGAATTGTTCCATTAGCTAGTAGAAAATCCAATAATCTGGAATAATTCATTAAGTCAAATCGGCTGATTTTCTAATCAGTTACATTAATGAAACTCATCTATCATTCAACAACTGATAACGTTCTACGGCGATAGATATTTCTAGATATTACGTCGCTTGTCTAATAGTACCTAATGCTTTAAAACATTTATGTACAGACTAATGAATTTTTTTTATTATTTTTAATTAAGCTAGTAATAATTTAAATGTTTTTGATTTAAAAGATATAAACTGACTGTTATATATTTTAAGCGTACCATTTTAATATTGGCAATGTTTTGTAAAAATATTAATTTGTCAGTTGGCAGACCTTGGAATTATCATTTATTTCCGGAACGTGTACAAATTTCCGATTCTGCTTATTTCGAAGGATTTTCTTATTATGTATAGGTATTGCGATCAAATCTTCGACTTTATTTGACATTTAAAAGAATATTTAGGTCGTAGATGCATATGTATATCGGTAATTAAGTAATATTTTTATTGGAAAATATGCAGATCGAGAGTAAGTAAGTCGAGAATAGAATTTGTAAAAGACGAAATATTTCGAGATTGTCGTGGTTTAGCGTGTGCATGCTTCGAAGATTTTCAGAGGATAAGCAAAGTGAATATTCCATGCACCGTTTCGCGAAAGTAGCCGGCAGCTTATACTAAATATTGAGAGGATAGTCAACAGAGAGACGGAACAAGCACAATGGGTTCGCGCCTTCCTAATCCTATGGAATCTGGCCATATGTAAGGATTACGTTGGTCCGACTCAACATGGTCGCGTTGTCGCGCTAAAGCCGCGGACCAGCCATTAGCCACTGACGCGCACTGGGTAGCCAGGTCCGCAAGCTTAGAGACGCTATCAGCAATGGCTTAGTTGGCTTTCTTTCTATCTCATCTCGTGATCCGACTAGGTGGTACTCGGTCGTAGTTACAACACGGTGTACCCTCGCCACGTTGCCCGAAAGATGTAACGAGCTGATAGTTATCTTCATCGTACTTGGTTGAAAGCGATAGGACAGATCCGAATGAGGATAGCTAGGTAGGTAGACTGCTCTTCAGGCAAGGTAAGATGGTACCATGGAATAGCGTTCAAGTAATAACAAATGCTGTGCACGATTTCACGTCCGTATTCGTTATGAAGGATCTTTGGAAAATCTACTTCTCGCGGTAGAGGAAATCATTTCGCCATTTTATACGATTTAAGTTGTAATTTTCTCAGTATACGTACATAAGTATCAGAAAGTAATAAAGAAAATTTTTCTAAAAATTTGTGATATATTGTTCGGTTTGTGAAATATTGTTGTTCAAATGAGAATGTTCGTGATGTTCGTCTTCGTAAAATTTATTGCTCGTGCGGATTTAATATTGGGAATATTGGAAACATACAGTTCAAAAGTTACAGGCGAATATTAAGATTTTCTGTTGATATCTGTTTCGTTACACATTGTCACTTATATAATTATATGTACGTACAATCTACAAATGTAGATACAAACATATATCGATTAGATAGTATGTGTTCCTTTTCTTGTCTTGGTGGTTGAAGGTCAATTTGAAACGGTAAAGGTAAATTGCTGTAAGATTCAGCATGCTAAGAGGCGAAGTAGCACGTATATATATATATATATATATATATATATATATATATATATATATATATACGTTAATTTGATTTTCTTCGGTGCATTTCGGGGTTGCTAGCTCCACCTATATATTCGAGGTCGCGACGTCGAGCGTTACGTGTCTGCGGAAGACGGGATCGGGCAATTTATCAATCCACAAGCGAGAGAACGACTTCTGGCCGGGCGGGTAATTTAACAAGATTGATGCGAAGCCGACATGCCACAGTTTCGCAGCTCGCGAGAAGGGGTCGGTTGGTGTTGGTGATGTCGGCGGTATGGGGTGACGTCGGAGGGCTCTGAGAGGATGAGAGAGGTAAAACTAGACGTGTGAGCGACTGGTTATTAGGAAGCCTCATCACGCAGACCGGTACAGAATCACGCAGAACATTAAAACAATGCCGGGAGTGATGGAGGTTGCTAACATCACCGTGTCTACTAGTTTCACCACCGTGTAACGTAGAATTTGACAAACATTAGTACAATTGAGTTCGTCGATTGTAATCAGTTTTTCAAAGATATTCAGCTCTCTAGTTATTTTAATTATCAAATTTAAAGCTAGCTTATTCGTTACATCTTAAAGTTAATTTATCCGTTAACATGAAAATATCTACTTAGTACTTTCTTTGTTTTATTCGCTATAGTAAAATACTGTGCTATTTCGAGGAAAACTTTGAATCGATGAAAATTGAAAATTGAAATTTTATACAACATTGCGATAATGTAAGTACCTAAAAACGTGTTTGTTATGGATATGTAAAATATATTAAGTCAACTAATTAATACCTCTTGCATAGAATTCTCGATCCTTAAACTTAAATTAATTTGTTATTGCAAATGTTCGACCATTTAATTGGTTGATCTTGAAGTGAAATATTCTCAAAATGAAAACTTAGTGCATCTTAGTGCATTCAGTGCCTGTCTTGGGGGCGAATTGTGTGAAAATACAGAAATATATTATTGAACTTTCTTTATGAGATTTATTTGCTTGTAATTTATATCTTAATATCTGTTGGTATCTGATAATATAGCTTAAATAGTTAAATCGCTTTTGTGTCCCTCTCCTTCTCTAAATCCATCACTGAGTGCATTATACTTTCTTTACAAATATGTTAGAAAAGGTGTATTTCTATTATTGTCAATTGATAAAGAAAACTTTCTTTTCCACATAACTTAAAAGAAATTCGATCTCGAAAGGGTTAGATAATTTATATTTGTAAAATTAGCAAAGTAGCGTACCGTGTAAATAGTAAGTATTTGGGGGAGATCGTTTATTTTTAACAATTCTCCAACAACTATTTGTGAGTTTGCATAATCGGTAATGACGGTTAACCGTGATCTTTCATCTAGAACGTTCCTCCAATTATTCACATACGCGCAGGGATGATCCAACAAGGCGTGAAGGGCAGTAGCAAGTACAAGAGGGAAGCAATATTAATTGGCTCGTTCATAGCGATGTGGGCGGCCGTAAGTGTCAGATTCTCCGACAACTTTCCGTTAGGGTTAGGTGCTGTAAGGGTTGCAGGGGTAATCTGACAGGCGACACGTCCGGTGCCAATAAATCACCGCTATTTTACTACTTCGCACTATGCAATCCCCCTTTTTAAATCATTTTTAGGTTTACGTAAACTTAAATATAAACATAATCGATACATTTATCAATAAAAGTGTGACAAGTTTTATCTAGTACTTTATTGCATGTATATACGATTATTAATTCATATTAATTGATATATATTATATATATGTCGGAGGCAGGTTGGCACTTGGGCGTTCGACGAACCTTTACTTACTTTACCGTCGCGAACGTAGCCAATCTCTATCAGTACGAATGTGGACACTACCAGAGGCTACGAGTAATGGTAATAGGCTGGTCGGGATGATGGTGACAGCGAATTCAGGTTCGACAACGAATCCACGGTCCACGGGAGGACTCGTATCAACGTGCTACTCGATTCGGGTAACTTCCCGATAACTCAATCGTCCAACGACTCACTAACTAACTGACTAACTCTAACTCTCACTCTGACTCCTTCAATCCAAAAGAGGCTGCCCTTATATACTCCCGTCCCCGCTTCTCAGGTTAATCTTTGTTTTAAGGAGAGCCATATAATCATTTCATACCTCTGTCAGGTACATGTCCCTCCCGTGACCGTGGC
Organism: Bombus vancouverensis nearcticus; assembly: GCF_051014615.1. Lineage (NCBI taxonomy): Eukaryota > Metazoa > Arthropoda > Insecta > Hymenoptera > Apidae > Bombus > Bombus vancouverensis. Next base: position 6,386,121 of record NC_134913.1, on the reverse strand, counting down.
TACGTCCGGTGACCTGCCATGTCACTTCGAGCCCAAACCCATCGTCATAAAGTTAGATTGAAACATTAAGACTATTTCTTATTTTTATTACTTAAGGGCGGCTATAGTAAAAGTCTGGACTAGTGTATTGGGGTTTGTCCCAACATTCCGGACGGGAAATCCCGCTGTCTTTCCTTCTCCGACATATACAATTAATGTAAACATAAGAAATTGTTCGGAAAACTTATAAATTCATAAATATTTACTACATATAAACATGAACCAATGAAAACTTTTTCTCTTTAGTTATACCTACTTAAGATTTGAGGTTTGAAAACAATCTCATTGTGATAAATAAATAATAACTTATTTTTAAAGTATGAGTTACGTAAGTGTGAGTTATTAATTTCCTAATTTCATTATATAGATACATAATTAATATTCAATTTTCAAGAACCAAGTGACTTATTTTGACATGTTCATTCGCAAATAATGGTAAATTCTAAGATAAATGATAGAAATAACGTTTATAATATCACAGATGAGGTACAGGTAGTTGATGGTAATACCGTTATCTCTTTATAACTATTTTCGGAAAGCTGCTTGAAATTTATGCGGAGTAAGCATTACATCATTACACAAGTAAAGTGCAAGCGTTGATAGGTTATCTGGAATATTTTCGTTTGTTAAATTGAACTTTCTCCGTGCAACGGCATAAAGAGAACGCATAAAGGAGGTTCGGAAACAGTTGTGCAAAGAGGTGCATCGCTACCGTAGCTACATCTTAAACGTATTCAGGAAATTGGCCGCGATATCGACGCCAATTTATCGCCGTGGGATACTCGAAAGTTGCGGCAATGCCATCCGCGGATGACTCCGCAAACGCGCCAGTTGTCGTCGCCACGGTAACGCAGAACCACTTGCAACCGCGAACATTTGAATAATTCGGCCGTTTGCAAGCGAACTTACAACGCCATGCGCATACAGCCGGATCATGGCCGCTACTTACTGTGCTGTACACCGATCTCCGGGTAGTTTTCGAGCCCGTTTTCGTGTCCCGTGAAAGTGGACATGTTTTTGAAGGCACATCGCCTCACTGCGTCGCTTCTTTCCACCGTTTTATGACGATCGTGCACCCAGCAAATGGCCTAGAAACAGGATCGATTGTTACCGTTTGGTGAACTCTAGTGATTGAAACACGATAGACTAAGAACTGTCTGTTCGGCAATCGTTTCCTCATATCGATTTTAAGTTTCTTCAATTATTTTCAATATAGGCTTTTATCAGGTAGTAATACTATTGTTTATTTGCATGTTTCGGAAATATTCGCTTACACTCATGGAAAATTACGAAAAAAATTTTATCATTCGCAAATCTTTGCTTAATGAATGTATTTATCTGAAACTATGTGCGTCGCAAACAAATATTATGACTGTTATATATACCGTTATGTGAGTATATTTAAGTCACGTGTTTCAATATTACATATCAGTGTAAATTTTTAACATTTTAACTCGAGATATATAATCTTGTGTGGCTCAAAGACGCGATGCTAAGGAATCCAAAATTCCTTTGTTAGAGAAATTTATATTTACGTTTTAAAATTTTCAACAACGAAATTTATTAATCATTTGTGCAAATTTAGTATTATGTCCTAACTTTAAAAAATTTTGCAAATAAACTGTAAAAATTACTTGGCTTATTTATATCATTAATCAAACTTAATCCTCAGTGTAATTTAAACAAAACAATACTTACGTTATTTCATGAATGTTCACATAATGTTTGGTTTACCAACAAATCTGTTAAATACTCAATTCGTAAAAGGACGCAGATAAACAAAAGCTGTGTGATAAACTGATTGCAGATTGTACGGATGTTTGATATATAATTGCTTATTATGTGTATTCTGTATATTTTTGCATCTTTAAATTTCCCAATGAATGCATACAAATTCTCCATTTAGCTGTAAGTTGAGTTGTTTCCAATATTAAGTTGTCTTTTTACAGAAAGAATTATTTAAAAATTATCTCCTCGACATTTTATGCACAAATTAATAGATACGTATAAAAAAATAAGGGGGAAAAGTATGTAATTTTAGAAGATATTATTTTAAGTGAAAGATGGTCAGATCATTAAATGAATGAAAAACATATAGAAATAGGTTTAAGTCGCCGTTGGCTAAATAGATCAGGGGTGCAGTCCAAAAGTATTTATCTTATGTAAATGATGCGCACTGGCGTAAAGTCTGAAGCATAAAAGGCTGAAACTCCATTATAAACGGAAAATAAAGTTTTGTCCAGTAACCGTAGCTGGCACAGTTTTGTCAGGATGAATTTACATTCAGATGGCGCTATCTAATCCACAGTAAGTTAAAAAATTTACGACTTTCGGTAAATCATGACTCTAGCCTGCTTACCCCGCAAGCGAATGGTGCCGTGCGTCTGAATTGTTTATGGTTCCGCCATAAAACAATGATATGAGAGATTATAACTCAGCGAGTAGTGAAGTTCTTTGTGCGTGAGGCATTACCTGCACGATTTCACCTACGTAGAGTTATGACACCTCCGTTTATCAAATATGATTTGCAATCATTCTTCGTCTGGGAAAGTTGAAATGTTACAATTTTAAACCACTAACCTATAAAATTATTAACGAATGTTTTTACATAAGTTTTGCAATCTGTATGGTTAATATTTACAATTTCAGTTACTACGTCAGTTATTAATAATAAAAAATTAATTAAATAATAAATTTAGAAATCTTTAGAGATAATTTTTTAGTCAGCTTCATCCTGTTTGTTTCTCTAGATTTCTCTATAAATATTTAACTTTGTGTTTGCAGATATTTTCTTTAACGGCAACTGTGTATGAATACGTAAAGCTAAATACGGGATCAATAACAGATATTGTCACAAAGTTCATACGCGTATAAATGATAGCTGTCCACGCGATAGGTATTCAATTTCCTACATCGTATCCAATATTACATCAAACGTTCAGTCAATAAACAATGTGTTCGTAACAACGCGAGGCTATTTCCAAAGTTTTGTAAAAGAAATAATTTATGTTGCGTTATACATATTAATCTTTTTAAGTCATTTCGTCTTTTCATATTTTTACCTCCAAACGGTATTAAATATTAAATAACGAAAGATAACGTTTAAGATTACGGTATTATGGAATGTACCGTTGGTTGATTTAATATTTTCCAAACGTTTAAAGCACCAACATGTTTAAGTTTATCCGGCGAGCGTTCTTCCTTTCCAGCGTTGTTACGCCACTGAGTCGTAATTTAACCGGAGCGTTTATGGCATTGTTGTGAAGCAGTGCTTGGCGTCGTCTTATAAAACCAATTTCGCGGGTATTATGCAAGCTGTCACTCCCATAAGTGAGTTATGGCAAACGTAGCCTACAGCACAAACACGTATTACCGTGTGCCAGCATTTTTTATATTTACAACAATGCTCGTTATGACGCGAAATTAATAGCTCTTGTTTATGCCGTATCGTATACGTGATCAATTTATTTTTGTTAAACATTTATGAAGAGTTAGGATACCTATTATCTTATACGTAGATATTTCACTCATATAACACCGCTTTGTAGCATAACAACATCGCTATATAGAAATATTTTACATTTACGAGTATTAAACAATTGTTTTTTGATTAAATACGTAATCATAATATTTATACGGATAACCAGTGTACAATATTTCGTACGGGAATATCGTAGGGAATTAGTCGTAATGATTTGATATTTAAAAACTATTTCAAACTCGCTAATTATAACATTTACGTAGTTGCGTTGAATGAAAATATTTGAGACTACATATCGGTAGATAATTTACTTTTCTATGTTATGGATCTCTGCTATATTATGCTGGTTTTCTATGAAATGATCTTCTCGAAAGATACGTGAATATCGAAATTTATTAATCGCCCATGCGTAAATATTGTTCACTGCTACATGTCTTTTATTGCAAAAGACATACGTTATGGGTTATATCGTTTTGCGAAAGAATTCATGAATACGTATAAAACAGGTCTGTCGATGGGATACTGCCATTTCTCGGATGTATTGAACAATAAAGCAGCATGTACACTCTTCACAGCAGCGAGTAGAAAACTAGTATCTGAACGTCGTGTTTAACTCCATTGGAATATACTGCGCTGTATCCGGAATTTCGTTCCAGACCGTTAAGACACTAGATTCCACTTTATCGGCACCGTAATGGTTATATAGCTGTTAAAGTTGCCCCTCATACAACTTTTCCAATCTTATCTTCACGTATGGCTTCTTCCTCCCTGTCCTTTCCTGTCCTACACATCCTTCTCGCTTACGCCCGTTCCCTCGTCGAGGAAAAGCGGAAAGGATTTAGTTAAATTGGACTGCATGCGAGGAGTTGTCTGTGAGATTTGTTCGGGCATCAGAGAGCGCTGACCGTTGTAAAAGCGTTCATACGGGGTTTGCTAAAGAAGAAAAGAGTAGAGAAGAGAAAGGGAAAGAAGAAATCAAGAGGCTGCGAGTCAGGATACGGAGAAGGTAACGTCTTTCTCCTTTCTTTCTATTTGGGGTTGCCATTGAACGCGTTGGTGACCAGCTTGTCGATACGTGCTTGGCATCCCCATTCGATTTTCTCGTCCTATTCCACGGTAAAACTCGAAATTATATGCTATTTCCTATTGGATCGCTAGAATCTGCCTAACTCGATTCCTTTTTCTCTTTTCTAAAATCGCTTTTTGATTTCGGGTTTTATCGGTGTTGTCGTATTTATCGACAAGCCTGTCGAATACAGCTAGATAAAGATTAATAATGCTAGTTTACTATTTGATGCCTTTTTCAGGAATTCATTTTTATCTATTAATTTATTGTTTAGAATGCCGCAATATCAGCGAATCAAATATTATTTGAACAATAAAGCGTAATCCAAAATGAATTTTCTCGAAATACCTGTGCCGAGTTAAATAATAATTTATTTACTGACTTAGTTAGAAATGAAACGGAAATAAATATATGGGAACATGTATGTATAAAATGGATAACAGATTAAATACTGGTTTGTTGAAATAAATAGTGGATAATAAAATTTAATTATCCAAAACTGAGTATTGTGTTTCTCATTAGTCGCTGTACATTATCTTTTCAAGCATGAAATCAGTAAAAAATCAGAAGGATTAAGTATATCATGATAGAAATCAGTAATCTAAGGCGATATAATGCGTAAATGAGACATCTAATTCTAGCCCATGAACAAAGTTGAAGTGAGATATTGAAACAAATAATCCCAATCGAGTTCAACATGACAAGATAATGCGAATGTCGCTAGCAATAACGTACCGACTTATGCTGTTTCTAGTCGGTAAATTTGATAAATATATACAAGTACAAGAAATTAATACAAGTTTTTATTTATTACATTTGGTTATTAATTAATTTAGGTCACTTGTATTTACGCATCTCTTACATTGTCCGATATTATGTGCCCTACATTAATACAATGCAAAATGGGACGTTACAACATCTAAAATAATGAAAATAAACGGTTTCTGAACCAAGACACTAAATTCAAAAAGTGTCAGAATATTACAAACGATATGTTTGTCATTGTACATGGTATTTGAAATGTTTTGCGCAATCTTAAATAACACAATAACGTGAAAAAGAGTTTTGACTGATTTATAAGATAAAATGAAACGTTGGACGGTTTGCATAAACCAGTAATGTTGCCAAATACCCACGATCGTAGGTCTATGCCAATAAGGTTGGCAATAATTTCACGAAGTTGATTAAAACTAGTCGACGTATCTAATTGCCTGTCATACAATCACTTTGCAATTTATTTTCTCTACGTTGAAAACTGCAATCGTGATAGTCGATAATTTTTCACGTGTCAAGAACTCAGTCCACTAACATAAGGTAAATTAGCATGAATAATGTCTAGCTTAAGACAACGTATTTTAAATGAACCAAAACATGATCTCGGAGAAAAATATTCAGAAGTTACATGCATATGTTAAGAAAATAAAGTGTACCTATTTAATAAATGCTAATAGTCGAAATCAGCAAGTATTTAAGATCGTATGTAGTAAGCTATTAATTTTGATTGAAATTATATTCAGCTTCATTTTCTATGGAACGGTTGCACATTTGTGTTTTGTTATTAATACTTCATTAGTGCTGAATGTAGTATTAATATTAGGTAGCAATTAATTTCCTTTATGTCAGTTATGATTGGAACACGATAGCATCCATAAATTAATTGCCTTTTATACTTGCATTACAGGTTTTAACTATGAACGTAATCAGCATCAGTTTATTTCTCTCCGATTTGGATTTTTGATTAACTTTTTGAGATCTCAAATTAGTCAGATTTTTTAATTTCAAGTTTTCGAATATTGTAATGATAGGAAGAGGGAAAAAGAGTGAAATTAATTTGCAAGGTGGAATAACGTGTTTTAGTTAATGGAGTGAAAATGACATAAACTTTTATAGGTATAACCTCTGTATACGATACACAATATCTGATCAAGGATAACGATAGAACGGCTGAATTACTGTGATTGCTTCAACGGAGTCAGATAATGGGTAATACAATTCATATTAAAATAAAATGATACTTTCTTCGTAGTCACAGAAAATGTGGTTAATAGTTCAGGAAATATACGAGTATGCAGTTTAGGGGTTTGAACAAATTGCGCAATCCGTATAGGTAGAAAGTTATTATCACAGGAATGACGAATAACGGTGGATAACAGCAGTTAATAGCCGAGAGAAATATCGGCAGCGTTGTGATTTCGGTGCGCTGGCAAAGACAGTTAAAAGATCAGCTAATGGGGCGAAAATCACTTAACCCCTGGTCGATGCGAGGCGAATGCGCGTTATTCAATTCGCGCTTAAGCCAACGATAATAACATCAGCCAACGGCCAGGCAGCAGGAGGCAGGAGGTAGAGGCAAGCGGTAGGCGGCAAGCGGCAAGCGGTGAACGGCGAGCGGCGTGCAAAGTCAAGGGCTGACGTAGCGGTGAAGATTTACGGGCACGGGCCGGGGCATGCATCCTGTATGAATGTCGGGGCAGCTTGTAATAATTCAACTCCGCGGCCACACCTCGGCCACTTCCCGTCTGCAGTCTGGCAGGGCACGACCACCGAGCGGACTGCTGCTCCGCTGCGGAGGGGTTTCCGGTAACTGCGCGGTCGACATCTCTCCTCTTCTCTTCTCTCCTCTCTTTCTCTATCTACTCTTCTCTCTTTCTCTCTGTCTCCGAATCTATTCTTCTCTGTCCGTCAGCTTCTTCCTTCCTCTCACTTCTCCACACCCACGCCCCGGACAACCACCCTTATCCGAGAGAGCCCGACCCGAGAGAGCGAAGAGCTCTGATATATCGGCCGCACACATTGCACTGGATGGAACGCAATATGTCCGCCGAGAAAGGCAATAACCATTAGGTCCCGAGAAAACTGCCCCATTTCAAACGACACGAACGGTCGAATATCAGGAAATTTATATCTGGTAGCCTTCGCTCTCTTCCGCCCTCCTACCCTCTCTCTTTGCTCCTGTCGACCCACCACCTTCTTCGTCCCATTCGTCGAACCCAAGCGCGAGTCCTGGAGATCGAGCCGACTAGGAGCCTCTGAGACATATCGTGCAAAGTGGAAAAGGTTATAAACGTGGAAGCAACTCGCTGGGTAGGTCGGGCAAACTTTTCGTGAAGGACCTTATAATAGTGAAACTGTAGGTTATGTTCGCGTTCTGCTTTATACGATCGGATATGAAGTGGTGGTCACGTGCTCGCGGCCAACCGGCGCTGTTACCTACTCGATTACACCAATTTGTTCGGTTACGTTCAAAAGTCATCACTTTCGTTTCTCTCGTTCTTTGTCTTTCTTATTTTTTTCTCTCTACTTATTTTATTAGAAATTCCGTTCTATTTTCAAACATAATGGGACATTGTTTCTTTTTTAACATTTCGAAGGAACAGCTTTATTTTGTTGATAGAAGTAACGTACGCGTATATACAATGTTTGAGGTATTTAATTTGTTTTCTATTGAGATTTATTCTTTATCAATATGAATATATTTCTTACAACGATAACGAGATTTTTTTAACAAATTTGTCTACTTTTATTTTTAATGAACTTGCGATTGGGAGGTTTTCGTTGCATTGAAAGGCAATGAGTTGCATCTGCAAAATTTGAATATTTATATTGTCGATAAAAGATAAACACATTATCTACACGATATAAACGACAAATTTATGGCGGAAACCAAAGCGTAGGCGTCGTACCGTCGACTGCAAGAGAAATATTACGCATTGCTCTTTCCGTGCGACGACGGCCGAGAGCTGTCGCGTAACAAATGTTTGTATGGACACTCGTAAACTAGACTCACGCTAAAAGCTTTCGTCGTCTTTCTGCGCCCTTTCTTTCCTATTGAAGGGTACCAGATTTATTTCACGTTTCACCGGTGCCAAGTCACTTTTTCGGCTACATCGACGGTAATCGAATTTCAAGAAGCATGCCTCATACTGTTTGAGGGGTAGGGCCTTACTCGATAATAAAATCGGGGGCACGTGTCGAACGCGTTAAATATGTTTGCAGCTTTCTTTTTTAGATAACAGACCACTAATCGCTAGATGGCCACAAAATTGGAGAAAGAGGAACTGGCTGGAATATTAGACGTTCCGTTAAGAGGTGAGAATCGACGTATCCGCGGCATGTCGTAACGTACATCGAGCACGAAGCTTGAGGCAAGCGGGCACAGCACAGGTCTGCAGGCAGAAATTGCTTTTCCCCTATAAGGCGCCATTATCACGCACCATCTTGTTCGAATGGCTTCGTAAAATGCCAAACTGGGAACTCGGTATTGCTGTGTCCAGCGCTGCGGTCAGCTTTGGCCGTCGCAAAAACTCTCCCTCCCCCTCCTCTAGGACGTTCCTACCTCCTCTTCTGCCGCAGTAACACGATTGTGCGGCGAAATTGTGGTTGCTCTTTCTCCTCGTGTCCTCTTTACATCGACTATGCCCGGCACCTTCGTCTTTTCTTTTTCTAACGCCAAGTAGAAGCACTTTTCTTCGAGGGTGTTGGAGTACATATATGGCGAACATCGTTTGGCGAATACGGGGCAGCAGTTGGTGGTGGAACAGAGAAAGACCGGATAGCTCGACGTAATATCACCAGACTACCTTACACATGCCGGCCAAACGTAACGGTACAACTTTTGCCAAATGATGCCATTCGTTTAATTTCTTGGAACGACTGAGCGGACATTTTCCGGCCGAAATATTAATAACGTACCACGCCCACGGCAAAATTCCACGACTGCTATTCTACGAAACTTTGTAATACTTTTACATGACTTTGTCTGAGAATCTGTGAACGCTATTTCGAAAGCCACTTTTCACTAGATCGTATTGAAATGAAATCCTCATTTTGGTTATTATAGAATTAATTACAATGCCATTGTATTGATAATAGAAGTTATAAAATATCGTCTTTCGATTTTTCATGCTGCTCAAGATTTGAACCCTGAACATTGAACATTATCTTAACTATTAACCGTTCTATGAAAATTTAGTTTGTTAAGAATTGTCATACTCCCACGTGAAATGTTATATTGTTAATTCTTAGTACTTTGTTCTTGTCAAATGTTTTGCGAAATGTTGACGATATTTTTCTTTCTCCTCATGTCCTTCCTGCCCGCGAAATGTTCAACTGGAATAAAAATTATATTATTTACTTGTTAATACGACGTAACTTCTATTAATAACTGTTGTTTTTAAAAAGATTCGATGTTATGTTATATGTTCCTAAATAAGATTTGATATTTTTATAATAAATCATAATATTATAAACAATTAATATACATATATATTCCATTTTGTTTATTTTATATATATTGTTACACCGAGTATGATTTATCTAATTATTTTAATAATTATATAATGTATGATAAGTATGTATGATAAGTTACTTATAGTATAGTTAAACTTACAATGTATGATAAGTTGTTAACTTACCTCAATGCTTTTTCTTTGTAACTTTATTTTATGAATGATGATAATAAAACGTAATTTGTTATAATAAAAGATATATAATTCTTGCTGTTATGTAGGAAACTATTTAGTGTCTGCAACTCTAATTTCAGGTTACATTGTTAATAGAGCAGATATTTAAGAAGTATGATGTTCTACATTAATAATTGAAACCAGAAAAATCAAAGTCAGCATTCGTTGCATTAATCTATAGTAGAATCATTCTAAGCAATATTATTTTACAATTATATTATCGTATTGTATGCGTATAGTAATAATCATATTGTAGAACTGGAATATGCCTTTGTATGTACGTATGTATATCAACTAATATGTTTTCGGAAAACAAATTATATTAAATCATTATACAATATGTATGAAAGATCCCCAAAGCATTATATGAAAAACAAAACACTTTTTTCGCACATTTAAGGAAAAAAAAAATACGAAATAAATAAGAGGGTAGGATGAAACGGTGCTATTAATGATAGGGTTGGGATTATGTGCGAGGAAACACAAATATTTGTTTCTTCTTTAGGCGTAACTGGTAGCACATGGACCACATAAATCCATTCATCTTTTCAGCTATGCTTTACGGATACCGAAGTGTCATTGTCGTTGCAGGGGATGCGTTCAATACATATTGTCTTTCACCCTACGTCAAGACTTATCTAACTAAAATTAATTATCCGCCCAGTAGGTCTGTCGTTGTTATATGAAACCTTTGCCCTACACGTGAGTTCATAATCCTTTAGGAGATTAGGTACACGAATTCTACTATAACCTATTCTAGTGCAGTGAGATCCTTTATGCGACTTTTACCATATTTCTTTTCTACCATTTTGATTTTAAAGCAGAAAATGATATACGAGATTTAGAAAGCTCATTCTGTATAAAAAGATATATACACACACATATATATATGCTTCATACACGTAATGTAATAAAAAGAGGATTGATTTACGCCATCGTTGTATATCGTTAAAGACTCTCTGAACAATATTTTGCGACATTTATCTTAAAGGTCAAAGGAATTAGAAATTTTACATTATTAATAACTATATTTAAAATATATTAAAAGTAATTTTAAAAGTATACGATCAAAGTAATAATACGTAATAGAAGCCATTTGTCTATTACGTCCATTTACATAGTCTGCGACACAAGTATTCTTAATGTTTCTTAATGTTTTCATCATGGTACTTATAATTATTAAATGTATTATCTACAAAATGCAAAATTTTACAAATACTTGTCCAATAATATTTATAATTAAGTGTAATACAACTTTCAATAAATGGAAGATTACGATTATAACTAAAAGTTGTGTAATTTTTTTTTCTTCCAACTTCTTCTTTCTAGTTCACATATCTCCGAAAGATTCCGAATATATATTTTCTTCCGTTGTTGTACCGAGCCAAGAAGCAATATCGCCTATGATGGTACATCCGAACGAAATCGAAAAACTTTCAATCCTCGAAGGAGCTATTGTAACAAACGTGGGCAATAAACGCCACGTATGCCGCTAGACATGGTATCGCAGTAGAAACGCACCCTTGAGATGCACTCTAGCGTTGAAACTTAAGGGATGGTAGTATCCTTGCTCTTTTGCTTTTATTGTTGAGTATCGTCAATCCTGAATACCTAGGCTGGATGAAACTACTTTTCTTTTTAAATTATTTACATGTATAATACAAATAGTTAATTCCTAATACATACATATATATATATATATATATATATATAATAATATAATAATATAAAAGTATATAATCAGAATGTGGTGCATATTTTATGTAAAAAGATATATATTTAAATAATTTTAATATTAAGAAATTTTGTGACAGATAATTTACAGTTGGTAATCTAATGAAATTTCATACGCTTCTTCTTAAATGTAACTATTATAGAAGTTTGAAAATAGTAAACAACTGACAAAGTTTGAAATTACTATTCAACTATTCAACTCGTTACCGTTTTATGCTAATCATTCATAGTACGAATCTTTTTCGAACATCGGTTTAAGAGTATAATGAAGCAAAATTTATCATAGCAATGATCGTTCATAAACATGAAATAAACATGATCGTTCGAACGAAGAGAGACCGTAAAAGAAAGAAGTTAAAATGAGAGCGATGACAGGGTCTAAAAATGATTAACCACCGCACGTTACACGGTACTAAACTAGACTGATGTTCATGGGGTGCGTGGTTCGAAAGATGGAGGTGCTCAGCATGGGTATTGAGACGTTCATTAGCGGCGGGTATGCTCTCAGCGTGAGTCAATAGGGACGATGGCGTTACGTGTGGTCATGTGAGAGAACGGGGAAGAGAACCACCATTGATGGTTGATGAAAGGTTGTCCCCTGTGGTGACTTTACGTACACATGGTATCGTTCCACCAAGTGATATTCAAGCTTGTTGAATCTTACCAAAGGTCAAGTTTATTTTCTCTTATATTACGTGCGACGTTTCTCTTTTTATTCTATAGTTTTGTCTTATTTGTAGATTGAGTACGTACAACTTTCATTATTCATATAAATCATGTTTGTTCGAATAATCGAATGATTTTCTTTTCATATGACAAATAGTTATTTAGTTCGATCTGTTTATTAATATTAACAGTAAATAGAAATAAAAATATTTGAATAAGGATGTAATAATTCTTCGTTTCTGTTCCTCTTTCAGAATTCTTTTTTTATAAGAGGATACATAAAATTTTTCGTTAATCGATGTTCCAATGAAATCGATACTTTTATTAATCGCTGGTCTAATAATTAAAATACTGATATACTTGCAATTAACTTATTTAACCACTTGGGTTGGAATTATTTACAGTCCACGATTGTACAAGCCATAGACGCCTATTCAATTTTTCAGTAATTAATGGAAGAAAATATTGAATAAAATAATAAAATTAAATGTTTGTTGTTTTTGTTATTATAATAGCATAAAAGCGAACATTTTATTACTTAGAATTAATCGTTCACATTACATAAGATAGAAATCCGTGGCTCACACAAATTATTTGAATAAATTGAAAGGAATACAAAATATAAAAGTCTACTATTTAAATAATAAAAAATATTTATTTAAGACAAATTATCACAATAAAAAAGTATTCATTCGATCGACATTTGAGTATCATTATCAAACAAATATGGTTTACTGAAATTCAACACTATATAATGTGTAAGTATTTATACTAGAAGAACAAATACGAATAGAAAAAAAGTTTAGATGCTTTAGTAGGTATTTTGGTAGGTATTTTTTAGTGTTAAGGTATTTTTTCTGGCGTTCGGAAATATGTAAGGCCAGTAACTAAAGTACTCTAAAGTAAAAGGGTCATACCACGAGGGGGACACGTCTGAATTAGTTATTACGTGCAAGAAACATTATTTCAAATCTAATGATTATTTAACCAGTTAATAATGATTATAATTGGATTTAATTTTAGTCTTTTTAATTTCACGCGATTGCTCTTTATGTCCAAGATTTTGTTCCTCTATTTTTTGCTTTATTGTTGCATGTTATTTTGGAATCCTTCGCATTGACCGAAAATTTCGATTCTATTTGTCCACCATGGCATATACATATATCTTTTTCTGGGACTTAAGTACAAGAGTCTTTACTTTATCAAAGTTACAAGTCGACATTTCCTTATCAACGATCATTAAGTATGTCTTTCATTTATGCGGTTAATACGACGTTAAGCTGTACATTTTTGCGTGTTCATCGAACTTGATCCGGTGTTGTTTTGTCTGGGTGTTAAGCCGCGACACGTTGTCTGTTCGGTTTCCTCGTTGGTCGCACCGCATCGCTTCGAGTCGACTTGAGTCGCGTCGATCCCCGTTCGACTTGGTGGTTCATCCGTCTTCGTCCATAGTGGCTCGGTCTCTTTTTGCGGTTCCATCGGAGTCGTTGTGTGTTCGGTCGGTCGCTCCACATACCGGCGTCGAGGCATCATTAGCCGGCATTGTACTCGCAACACGCATACCCACTTGAGGTAAGAGTTACCGCGACACCCGCTGCGCCACGGAGATCTGCGATAGAGTTAATGATGCTGGGACCGCGGCGATTTAACAATAAGCCGCATTATTTACAGTCGGCTCTTGGCTCCATTACCACCGGTTGTCCGACTCACCTGGTCGTGCTTCGTGCTCCTTTCTTTTTTCCTTCTCATTCTTTCTCTCCTCCTCTCTTAGTCGTTTGTTCACCATCTATCTTTCCCATTCTCGCGGTCAGCCTCGTACGTCTTACGCGGCGGCTTGCATTACTTTACTGCAAATGCCCGAGGAGCAATATTAAACCTTTATAATCAGTCGGCACCTACGCCGCGTAAACATATTTATGTTCAAGCCTGTATACGTCTAGGTCATTATAGTACCGGATGGACCTCTGTATAGATATGCTTCCACATCCGACGAATTAAAATCCGGATATTCTAACTTTCAGCATTTTGCCGTTTTCAACATTTTCTTCTATTTCAGCCTTATATAACGCGTTACGTTAAAGGAACTCGTTTCATTTACAACGCAAATTATGTAATTGTAAGATACATATCATACACAAAAACTTTATTTATATCTCTTATTTCATATATATACATATACACAGATAAATTAAGTTGTTTCAAATAAATAAATTATGTAGTTATTATTAATAATATATACATATATGTATAATCTTTTGTATATATATATATATATATATATATATATATATATACAATATGTATAATGGGATATGTATATTTATTGCTAGCATGAAGGTATATTAGAGCTTAACATATTCAGAACTTATAATTTTTATTTAACTTGGCTTCGAAAAATATGGAAAATATATATGGTTACTTTACTGAACGGCAGTCAGAATTTATAAAAAACAAAAAGGAAAATAAATAATCGAAAAATGCCATTACACTCACTCGTTTAATCGTTATTCTGTTAAATATTTATCCCTAATTGGGGTTTATGATAGAAAATAACGTGTTAATAACACACTAATATTTAACTTTATATAAAGATACCGAGGAAAGGAATAATGTGAAAATCCTTGGAGTTTGGTATTTTTTATGGTTTTTAATTAATTATTTATTATATTTACGATTAGATCTTCACGTTATTTATTTATCTTTTGCTTTGCATCTCTTAAATTTACAAAATCTTTAAAAACAGTTCTAGGTAGTTCAATATTAATTCAAGTGTTACTTCAAGTTAATCAGTTAATGTAACTGTTCGTCTCAGTGTCTTGACTTGAATGACAAATTGTAAAATATCTTCAAATGTAGTGAAGGTAATTAAGAGAAATCAACGATAAGTTCTCCTTGAACGATTCATTAACTGTCAGCAATAATTGTTGGGCGGAGCATTTGTGAAAGTGGCAACTTTAAGGAAAGCCTCTGGGGGGCGCGGAAACACTCGAAGTGAAAGGGGCGTGTTGAAATCTTCAGGAAGAACGTAAATCTTATTGTTTTAACCTATATTATCGCTTTTTACAATTATCCATTATGAACTTCTGTAAACATTAAAAATATAATGCAAAACGTAGCTATTAACGTAGAGATTTTAAGTATTGTAGTTATCAATTTTGTATTTTAAAATATGTATTGTATTTTTTTTTATATAAAACAGAAAATTGTGACATCATGAATACCAATTTTCCGACGTGCACTTTGGGATATTTTAATAATCTTTTAACCTTTGTAGTATTATTTTATGAGAAATGTACAGGGCATGATGAAAGTCTACTATAAAATGAATTATTAATTGAATAAACATTCAGCAGGCGTTTTAAATGGAAGAAGCAAATTATTTAGTGTAAGCAGACTTATAGTACATACGAACTTAGTAAGAGCAACGGTGCGATAATAACTGTTGGGGTTTCAAGTTCAGTAAGGTTTAATTTTGGGTAAAGCTTGATAGTCGCTAAGGGAGGTTGCTCGTTACACCTTCAGCAAACCGGTGGCTAAAACGGTACACGCGACAACACACTTGGGAAATATGTGCCCGAGTTTCAATCAAAACCGCAATCCTAAGGATTTCTCGATTTCTCATTGTACCCATGTAACTCCGTCTATACCACTACAACTTTCCTTCCTTCCATGAAGTGAGATTAAATCGGAGTTATGCTCAATCAATTTTGTATCCTCTACATTAATCTAATTGACAGCCATGCAATTAAATTCTTTTTCCTGTTTTAAAAGTAAACAGTTCCATGAACATGTGTTGTTTCTAAAGAATAAGATAGTTAGATCGGGAAAATCATATAAAATTTCCCGTATAGGATAGACACAAGTCACTGAAGGCCCAGCAGCTGTTTCTGACAAAAACCATGCGGCATTACAGTGCTTGGAACAGCAACCATTGCTAACCGGATCTAAACTTATCTGTTAGCATTGGCATTTAAGATAAATCCATCTGAAGTCGCGCAGCGTGCAAAAGTATACCATAAATTTTAACTAATTACCAACAGGATCTCGTAAACACACGAAAACTTCTGACTTTTCATCGAAATTCTAAGAAGGTAGGAACTCGGTAATAGTTAATGAAAGCTAATCGTTTTTTCTAGAAGTTGCTATAAGATTTTTGTTGCGATTTAATCTTTCCGATAAATAGTATTAAAATGTAGTATTTAAATTTACGGACGTAGTCACGGTATATCACTACATTAAATGCATTTTAAATACTTTTTACTTTAAATATGATTGTTTCTTAACATGTTTTGTTTTTTAACATTATTTCATAGCAAAATGTGATAATTAGAAAAATTTAACAAGGATACGAGAGACAGATTGATGATTCATAATCCAAACTTTCTATGTAGAAAAAAATTAGTTTTTAATATTGTATCACTGTTTTTATTCGTTTCATACACAAATATCTCGAAATATTTGATTTTTGTGTAACTTACTAGAGAAATTAATATTTATTTTGAACCTAGAAATCGTTTTGTAAAACACATTTTTTATTGTTGTTTATGTTTCGTTTTCCCGCTTTCAAATATAAAAACAGAAAAAAGATGGTAAGATTATAATATCAGATAAAATTCCAGTTCGTTAAAAATATCGCAATCAAAAATTCTATTTCTTCTTTTTTTTTTTTTAAGATATGTGCTATAACTGTTATATAATTATCTTATTCAATTTGTTTAAAAGGACGAAATATAGTGATTGTTTTTTTATTTAAATTCGAAGTCGATGCAGCAAGTGGAATAAATTTCCAATAAAATTATTTAAATTCTAATATTAAGCAAGTAACAGCAGGATGACTGGTGAATTTAATTGACACAAGAAATCTGACTCGACATCGCCAGCTATGACTTAGCTGGCAGACATTCGCTGGACAGATTAAAATACAGCCATTTGCTGGCGTCGAATTCGATTTAATAAATACGTTGCATCTGTCCCCTCCCTTAATGAATTCCTGATTTATCATCCATTAAGGTGTCAGGACGCGCTCGGGTTTCGTTGCTCGGCTCGGACTGGCGGAAATTTATGTGGATAGGTGTGATTAATGCGATGTTCGCGGAAACACACGGACATCTGTGTTAATGGTGACGGATGGCTGCGCTAATGGTGTCAGCCAGCGTCAGGCGTTCTCGTCGCGTTCTCCTCCGCTGACTATAGACTCCTGACCGGCTCTTTCGCTAGATTGAAACTACACTTACATCGCGTCCATCCACTTTCCTCGGGATTAGAAGATTTCACGGATTAATCACACGCTTCGTTGCATCGCTCCGTTACTTTGACAGTTCGTGCAGAGCTTTCGAGAACACTGTCAATCAAAGAAACTTTCTTCGATAATTTCAAACATATGTCTATGAAAAATACCAGGAAATAATGAATCAAAAGTTTTATAATACCCGTTTTTAGCAGTAATACGTACGTAACAGTATATATTTCGTTCGATAACACCTATCTATGAAATTCCTCTTTGTACAGCATTAACAATTACATGAATTAATCACGTATAATTATTCATTTGAATGTATGTATAAATTTAAATAGGTAAAGCCGTTTTTCGAGTTACAGGGTTTAGGGTATAGTGTACGTATATAAGTGTTCAAACGTAAGTAAAGGTGTTGGAAGAAAGATCTATCTGATTTAATGCTTGGTGATTATGTTAGCGGCAAGTTGAGCTTACAATCATTGACATAGACAGTGGTTAATGGTAATTAATGTTAATGAGTGCTAGATTGGAGATTTCATTGATTAATTGCTTGTGTTCTGTTGTATCCGTTGAATAACATTAGACATATCTGAAAGTAATAAGTTAATTTGTCCGATGTTAAGTACAAGCCTATTACAAACAACCAACGATCGTACGTGTAAAAATGAGTGATAATAGGAATCAATAGTACGTTAATAACATATATAGATACACGTAGTTCGTGTTATAGTGCTGATAAACGAATCTAATCTATAATAAACTAAGTGAATGTTCGTCCATATATGACAATAACGACGCACCTAAAAGAAAAAAAATTGCAATATTTTATTACAGAAAACACGGAGCTATAATTTGAAACGTTCCTGACATTTGTCGATGCTTTTTGGTAGGAACGATTTCTTTTATAACTTTACGAATAGTAAGAGGTGTAGAAAGGAACATAACAAAGACACGGAGTACATGGGAACGGAAGGTTGAACTGCGCAATAGGCGTAACAACGATCTTAAGAAAGAAAAAATTATATCTTCCGGGACATAGGATGGAAAAAGAAGTAAATTTCATAACACGTCAAAGTTGCTTCGCAACGAGGGGTGTCGAGAAAGTAAAAATAATTTTTCCAGGCAAGATATGCGATTACCAACGAGCTGAACGAAAACTACCCCGACATACACCGACACCGACACCGACACCGACACCGACACCGACACCGACACCGACACCGACACCGACATCGACATCGGATGGTCCTTGAATGGAAAGGGAAGGAAAGCTGCGGAACGCGTTGGGTAGGCAGGTAGGCAGGCAGGCAGGCAGATATTGAGCTCTATATTTCCATAAGCTGATATTTACGCGGCAATATACGCGGCCGTGCCCGCTACTTTATGGTCCTCGTAAATATAGCGGGCCGCCGGGAATTGGCTGGCAAGGCGGCCGCGTTCTCTCTCTCGTTCTCTATCCTGTCTCCCTATCACCCTCTCCCTTCCCCTCTCTTTCTTCCTGTCTCTTGGTCACTCTCTTTCTCTCTTTCTACATTCCCCATGCCTGCTTGCCTGCCCTCATCCGGCGCAAAGACATAAATCGCCGCCAATTGTAAATAATACGCGACATATGCTGATCTCCGTTTCTACGTACCAACGCCGCGGCGCGGTGCGGCACGATGTACGTACGCGCGTACAGCCGGCGTGTAGACGTTAAGAATTCAGCCCTGCAGAAGATCGGTAAATTCAGTTGCTGCCATCCAAGAAATGAGTACTTCATCCAATCGGCCACGTTACATCAACTTTGCGCTTTCTAATGTTTATACCTTTCCAAAATTGTTGCCCGCTATTTTTACCTTATTATCGTAGTCATAAAATTGGACAAGGTGCAGGAAAGCCTCTTGTCAGAAGAACCAATCTGCAGTTAAACGTTAAACGCTCTGAACCAAGCTGGTTTGACTTGGTATTTAAAATGTGCAATTACTGCGTACTAAGGTAATTGTTAGAACGCAGGAAAATTATTATAAAAGAATCGTATAACTTTAGAAGGTGTCACGGCGAAAACAAAAACTTGGTTTGTACATACGTACGTATATACGTTGAGATAAAAATTGGTGTTTGTATGCGAGTAACATTTTTATGGAAATTTTGCCGGATCAGACGTACAACTCGATGTTGCAGCAATGTCAGATATGAAATTTTTCTATCTTTTACCCTCTACGACCAGGTGACATACGACCATAAGTTATAACCAAGATTAAAAAAAGCTGCAGTATAAGAATTAGTACGGTTCTTCTACGGATCGAGTGTCAGTAATATTAATGAAAGTTGACAGTGATCAAAAGTAACCAAAATGACAATCCGAAATGTCTCATCATCGACAATGGTTATCAGTGTCGCAAAAAAATTCTGTTGTTAACAACAGCTATCGGCAACTAAAAGAATTTCAATATTGATAATTGTTGTTAGTAACAAGAAAATGAATGGTTATTTAAAATCAGAATATCAAAAAATTAATACTCTTTAATCATTTAATTATCTGAAATATTTCTTTAAGGTTTAGTGATCATTGTCTTCCATTTAGACAAAAATTACTTTCTTCTCAATGACCTTTCTCATAAAATTTCTACAAATAACTGTTATTTTTGGTTCCTGCATATTGCCGTGGTGTTGAAAGCATTTGGATTTCACGTACATACCATAACGGTATACGTTCCCCACTTTCCCCACGCGATCGTATACTCTAAGCACAAGCGAATGCACACCTTCGAGGATGATGGATGACACTGCATCTGTGTTCAGATACAATCCGATCGCTTCTATGTACCAATACATTTCCAAAACGTAGCATATATTTTATTTTATATGTAGATAAGTCATACAGATATTTATGACAAGATAACTTAATAAAAAAGATTAACTTTTTGATATGAAAGTGGCTTGCAGAAAACAAATATTTTAATTCTTTATTTTAGTATCTAATATTTTAATGGAATATCTTGATAGAGTTGGATGATAGGGTTTTAAAACTGTAAACACTTTCTATATGTTATACTTGTAAAATAATTTCATTTATCTACGTTCCTAAAATATTACTTGTTATTTGTGAGATAGTAGAAATTCTTTTGATTCGATCTCCTATTTTTCTTACGCGATAACATCTTCGATACAACACGATGTAATCTTTTTAGATCGGCCAAAGTAGACTTAGATCACGCTGTAAGATCTTACTTGTAGTCTGACTTTGGTTGGCAGCCGGTGATTATCCGTGAAGTGGAAAGGGGCTGATAGATGGGGGTGCTTCCCGTCGATATGCTCTACCACACGCTACTACTTTATCATCCCTCGGCACCCGACCGTCCATCATTCGCAATCACTTCCTTGCGCATTTACTCTCCGTGAGGTGAGGCGATCAATTCAAATTTCGTTTCGCTGCACATCTTCCAAGTTGCAACCATTTTCAATTTTCTGAAAGCTCCTTGACAATCAGAATCGCGTAACATCCTTATTGAAATCTAACAATAATTATTGAAGTTTAGATTTACAATACTCAAATGAAACGTACGTTTGCAAAATATATGTACAATTTTGAAAATAATGTTTACAAGATTGATACAACTGTCATATTTATAATCTACATAAAGATTTGATTGTTATAATGATTTATGTAAACAAACTATTTTTGGATAACTAATGCAAATAAAGTTGATCATATACAGAGTGAGACGTAGAAATCTGACGAATAATTTAATAAACGAATGTCGAATAAATCTAAAAAATTTTTGAGGTTTAGATTTGTTTTCGTTAAAGGATGCAGAGAATTGTGTAGCAGTAGTTATAAATAAAATATATTTTGTAGTAGTCTACCTATGAAATGATATAGATGTTTTAAATCAATACGCATATTTTATTAGCATATAAAGAAACTTAGAGCATATATACGTTACATTGTCTATATTTCAACTTTTATCTTATATATTTTTGAAACTTTGAATATATAAATGCTTATTTATAATGTTTAGTTCAGTAGTTTCACCATTAAATTTTATAGATGGTGTTCTTAACTAAAATATGCTAAGACAAATGAAATTCATTTACATCAGATTGATAAATTCTGACTGCGTTGGTGACGTCTCTGTGGGAAATTATGTATATCGCTGCTAACTGACACATTAATTAACTCGGATCATTTTCTATGCTATTATTTCCTCTATTTAAGACTTCTGACACGTAAAGTGTTGTTTCAGAAATAGATACGATGTAACTTTTACGTTTGATACCTTTATAGATTTATTCACTGCATAGTTTTGTTTAAGTATCTTCTTTATATAAGAAAGTTAAGAATAGATTAAACAGTATTACTACTATTATTATTAAGCTTACAAAGAAGTATTTATATTGCAGCTTACATAAGTATCTTCTCTCTGATATATTTAAATCATTACAGTTAACATGATGCAGTAATAACATTAAAATGTAGCTAATTAAGTAAGAGAAACGTCTTGCGATAATTTACTGAAGGTAAATATATAAGTATTTTATTAATAATTAATTTTAATTCTTTAGCATATGCAATAAAGTCGCAAAGATAAAAACATATCCGTGTATATTTCAATTTTCCATGGAATATAATTTTACTATTAGTTGCTAAATTATATAAATACTTTCTTTAAATAATATGCACTTAAAGACATATTACTTAATAATTATATAGATATTAGCGTCAAACATTAAGAGAAAAAAGCAATATGTTAAATATTAACATATGTTAAATAATAAAATATAATAATTAAATAATAATATAATAATAAATAAAATATAATAATTATCTTATGTTGAATTGCTGTAATTGATAACTATTTGATATTTCGTAAACAATGTAATCAGTTGTAATCAATTTTTATACAAATAAACAAGCATGCATTAAAATTTGCTACGTAATGTGCTATGTTATGAAAGTAATAAAATATCAATTACTTATCAATAGTAATATATGTTAACAGTTAAAATTATATTGTTAACAGTAATGAATATACATATATATAAATGTAATCAATGTTTTACTTCTTCTTTAAAGAAACCTCAATTTGTTGGTTCGGAGAAATGATTAAATGATAATTTGAAATCTTTCAACAAACCTGATTCGTCAAGCTTTTGTAAAAGGCAATACCATTCTTCGACAAACCAAGCATCATTTATCTCACAGTTTCTTGTCTTCTTTCTACTCCATTTACCGTTACGTCCGGAACATTAATTTCCTCTTATAGCCGCGAAGAGTCGTGTTTATCATTAGTTCCCCGCCACTTAGTCCTGGAAAATGTACATATATAAGGCTTCCTCTGACAGCAGGTTATACCTATATCGTAAGTGTAAAGCCTACATGGTACATAATAATTTTGAGCCTGGAAACCAAATGATCGAAAAAAGCGCGCAGCTGCTTGCCATAATTTCATCGAGTAAAGTATCTTCAAACGTTGCAATAACTGTCAAGAGGGGACATGGTGGAAAGCCTGATATAAGAGGTATAAGAGGTACGTCTGTTTCGATTTGTCTTGAAAATCTCTTGTTTTTATAAAAAAGTGTATAAGTAATTACCAATTTTTCAGTTACAATTAATTCGATTTCTATTTCTACTACGTATTATAGTAACTGCAAATGGTAAATGCAAAGCTTTAAAGTATTATGGTTTGTAATATTCCTGAAGATATATAAAATATACTTATATTGTTTTAAACTTATGGTCGAACGGTGATTTATATATATAAATGTTTTGCTTGCATGTTTTTATAGTATACCACTACAAATTGTTAGATCGTTGTAAATCTTATGGTTGCTAAGGATGACAATTTATTATGCTACATGCTACATATTTCTAGTCTTCGCTATACTTCCTGTCAGATTTTCTTTCCCTTTTCAACTTAGTTGATACGTGACCTCGTGGTGTATTAACGGTACTAAATAAATTCCACGATATAATCTACGGCAAGCCAAAGTTAATAACCCAGAGAGTTTACGATGAAGTACATCGTTAGCTTAATTTTATTCGCTGTAAGTAACGATGCGTGACTGGCTGATGGTTAGAGTTAGAAACGAGAATGTATTTAGTTGACACAGAAGTATCTAGATACATAATAGAATTTATTTCCTCCTTTGTCTTATTTAATACCGATGGTGAGCGCCAATTAATTTAAAAATAACGAGGAATAATGTAATGCAATATGTTAACAGTTTTGTGCGTGACCTGTTGAAACTCCTTGCGTTGACTAAAATTTTTAATTTTACGTTTTATTATTGTCCTGTGTTCAATTTTACTTGCGACTACTTTCAAATGTTATAGTCATGTGAATATCTTTCGCAACATAGTTTTTGGAAGAAAATGAAATTCAATTACTATGGCAAATTATGTCTCAGCTCACTTCCTGTACATTAATTAACGGAAAATGTTCAAATTCATGGTTCTTCTTCGTAAATACAATTAGTCTAATTGTCTCAAATTATACAGGGTGTCACAGGAATCGTATGATTGGTAATAAGGTGATTCTACGTGAAGAAATAAGTCAAAAATATGGGATAGAATTTTTCGCTTTCGATAAAATCGAGTTTGTAGTCAAATAGACTTAAACTTGGCCAATTCTGAATTGAACAGAAATAAATAATAGACAATAATGTAGAATTTGTGAGATGTTGTGTATTTGATAAAAATAAATTTGAGAACTTATCGTGCCTGCATACCAGGGCAGTTCTCAATCGAAATGTGTAAGCTTTATTTTCTTATAAATGAAGCCCTAAACAGAGAAATTTGTTTCAAACTCGATTTTCTCGAAAATGAAGCGAGGTATGAAAATATTTTATTCTATATTCTGAACTTGTTTTTTCACGAACAATTATGCCTGTTAAACACCCTGCATATATTACGTGTATTTTTAAAAGTAAGCGAACTAAATATGAAATCGTGACTCTAGTCTTCAAATATAATTTAAATATATAGTATTCGGAAACGCGTACTTCCTAATGAAAGTAGTAAATATTGTACATCTACAACGATATGAATTATCATTAAATAATGAAAATATGCTGCATCGCATCCGTTTGAATGGTTGAAACGATGCGTACGGTTGCCTCGAAGGAAGGCAGCTGGTAATCCCTTGGAATAAACGTAGTAGCCGATAGCTGGATATGCCGCAACACTTTTCGTCCGCGTGGAAGATATTTTCGTGGTGCTCTAACGATGTGTCACGAGATCTACGAGGCTGTTTGTCGGTGAGCACAAAAATAGGCCTCACTCTGCACTCACTTCATCACTCGAACGAGCCGCGATAGCAGCAATGCGCCTCCCCTTCTTCTTGTCGTTAGACAGAACGGATGCTCGACGACTGGTTGGCTGAAAATGTTGGCGACGTCGTGCATGCCATTAGCCCGGCGTCGCGACGTTACCGTCGGATTAACCCCAGTCGAGGGTTACGCACGTGAACTTTGCGATTTCATCGAAGCTATGCGTTTTCAAAATTTTATGGTATCTTGGCGTCGCGTCGTTAGGTTCTCGCTATTTGACTACAGGAATGTTTCTCGCGGATAGATACGTCTGTGTATTTTATTTACTGATTCACTACAATTGATGTCAAGTTTTTTTATATGTATACATATATTATCATGTTTAGAATTTATACTTAATTTTCGGTTATCATTGAATTCGTATAAAGTTCCGAAATATTATATACGTATTATAATAAATAACGAGCTAAAAGGATAACCATTTATTTTATTACATGTCTATCTAGTAGCAAAGAATTTCTGTAGGACGCTATACGAGTACGTTATTCGAACCGGTAGAATCGTTTTACATTGGTGATATTTGTTAAATCGTATGTATAAATGTCGTAATTATTCAATCTTTTGAGTCACAGCTTGGAACGATGATAAATGTCACTGGATGCCGAATAAGCGAACCAGCGACGAAGATCTAGCGCTAACTATATTCACCTTGTCAAGTCATTCTGACTTAGTAAACACCACGACAAGTAATGCCCAAGATTTTACGGTGACTTGACTTACGACAGAAGCGGCTGTTTATCACGGTGTCAGAGTGACGCTCGTGCCGTTCAAGACGATAAAACGAATGAGCTATGCGAGGAACACTCTGAGAAATGGTGTGCCGCTTTCGAGGACCTTTTGTTGCGACACTGATTTTAAATTAGAATTTATAGGGTGCCTGAAAACGTTTCGACGAGGCCACTGTATTTACTTGGAGAATCCGTTTATCAAGATAATCTCTTAGCTCTCTGCTTTCGTCAACCAAACGATATGTATAATGCTTTTCAGTATACTGTAAAGACACATTATTACCTTTTTTATCGAATAGATAATAGGGATAATCGTTGTAGAACAACAGAGACAACGGAAATGTTAATGTGATCAACGTTAATATGTATTTTATAGCAGTTAAACTCTGCAGAATGTCAAATATTAATATGTTTCGAGGTATGTTCGATGCAAAATGTGAATTCCGTGATGTATTCATTTTATCGATTACGTTCTATCGTTTTTGATAGGTAATTTCTGTAAAAGAACTATTCTCTGCTAGATATAAATAAATCTTAATTCAATTATTCAACGCGTTTTCCAGAGTTTTGCTATTCAGCGCGAGCTCTGAATAGAATTTACGGAGTCGTTGCGTTGGAGCTTTATTTTTGTCCACGCATATCACTCGACGATAACACAACGATCGAAACAACTGGCAGCCGTTTGGCAGCGATTTGGGTCGTGAAAATTTCAATCATGCTACACATTAGGGGCATTCAAATCATCCAGATCAGTCGTCGACGTGTTTTAAGCCGCGCATCAATCTGTTCGGTTCAATCGAGGTGCGTCGCGATGAAAAGACGAATGCTTACGCGGATAGGTGCTTTGGCGATCCGCCAACCTATGATCACTACGTTTATTCCGGCCAACTGGTTTGTGCAACGCATCGTATCGAGGATCCGCTTTAGTCGCAGCTAGCATACGTCTCCGGCTTTTATTCTCAAACGGTTTCAGGTTTATATGTATCGTATAAAAGCTGGTTGCGTCTCAAACGAATCGTTTCTAACAAAGCGCATTTCGCATTATACCCATCGATTTGATTTGTACTAGTACGATCAGTGAAAATCCGATCGCTTCCTTTCGTCTGTATTTAATGTTGCAGTCTAGCGTATTACGTGTCGATGAACATTGGGAAAGTAATATATTTCGAAATATCGTGATTAAAATAATTATAATAGAGATTAATATAATAAATAATTATTATAATACTATAATTAATGTATTATCAAATTGATAAAATGTGAAAATGTGCCACATTTTTACAATTATGTAATTGTTATATTAGAAAGATTGAGTGGGTATTTCGATTTCAGAGACCAATAATGCACTTAATTCAAAATTGACAACCTTGTAGTTGTGCTATTATTCTTTCGGCCCGCGATGTGTATTGTACATTGTATATGAAAGGTAATTATTACAAAGCACAACGTTTAATACTCTGTAAAACAATACTTAGCTGTGCGGAGAAAACAGCGAATGTACAAAATGTAGAGCTTCCGAAAATCCGTATCACTTATTTTAAAAATAATTAAAACAATATGAGAGGAATTTGAATGTTGAAAAACTGACGGATTTGTCTTCCTTTGAATATCGGCAAAGTAATTTCAAGCTATCTTTTGTTACCACGTAATTCTACTGGTCATGGTGAAATATGAGATGAAATTTGTAGGACGTATTAATGTAAACGACCTAAATATGACAGTTAACTGTTTATAGGACACAATAAATAATGGTCATTTGTTAACGCGACAACATGAACATTATATGCAAGGATCGATGTTCAGTTAGCTTAGCGTTCATTTCTCTCCATTAATCACATTCATGAAATCCAAGTGTGCCTATGTAATGGCCTATTAATAGGATATAATAGCCATTACGTTCGCTGACATGCCACTTATTGTCGGCGACTGAGTAATGCATTGATGTAGAATGTAGAACCAAACAGTTCGAAGTATCACTTTTGCATATTATTGATAAAAAATGCGCTATTACGAAGTTATGAATAATACAGTAGGAATGTATGCAGGTCATTAACAATAAGATTAAATTAAAAATGAACTGACACACTCTATACTTTCCGACTGCAGCAAGATACTGGTAAATATTCACAAAAAGGGAGCCACCTCCGATTTCAATAATTTTTTCATATGGTCAAGGTCATTACTATGTTAAAGTTATTACCAAAAAAGTTTTATGATAAAATTATTTTAATACCTACTAACTAAAGAAACACACTAAATATACATACACACACATACCACATACGAAGTACAAACCCGACTGTGCACATATTTGTATTATTCCAATACCCACGACTCACTATTCATTTAAAGTGCGATAAAATGGCGCTAAAAAATCGTACATTAACTTTTGAGAGGTCGTTGTAAAATGGAAACTTCCCTTTAAAAGGTCATCTTTATACGAATCCCAAAAATAATTTTTTAAATTCCGTAGAATTGTTTGAATTTGTAAAACTTGAAAAGAGGGAAAGTAACTTCAGTTTCCTACTTCGTATTGCAGCAGAAAAGGATCTTTGGAAAAACTAAGTTGAAAGGTGTTAAACTAGAGGCTTCATCCTTTAAAATGAACCTAAGTAGAAAGTCGTACGATTTTTTTTCACGAAGTTACAGCAGTTTAAATATGGACGATTTTTCGGTCAAAATTTAGTAGTCCTTTAATTTTATGACGTAATGTATAAACTGTTTATCTCCTGACAAATTCAGACAAATGAAATTCTATTATATTATGATATCAAAGAATGTAAATGTAAGCAAGTATACCAGTATGTATATACTTTGCAATACTGAATATACAATATTACTTAAATTAATGATTCTTGTCATAAATGGCCTAGCATCCTATTAAGAACATATGATTTCGGTTGAGAAAACAAAGTTAATTTGCGTATAGTCTGTAGCATGCTGTACGGGATCATCTATCAGAACCCTAACCATACTAAATTGTGTACTCTTTGAAACTATTTCTGAAAGATATTTCATCAATAGATTCATAGATCATCGAGGAGACTGAGTCAGATAGGACATCTGTATAATTAATAGTCAATTCTAAGTTCCTAATCATTGGATATAGACAAGCATCTGTCACTCTGTATTATCACGGAAACGACATAGAACACGACAAGGTGCGACACGAATTTATGTTTATGAAGTACTCAACGTATAATTTTCGAAACAAAATTCATATAAATGACGCAAGTAAAATATTAATGAAACGAGAACGAATAGGTAATATCGATTAGTTTATAGATTAGGTAAAATATTTAAATATTTAAATCGACACATACCGGGTGCGTTACGTAATTGGACAAGGTTATATCTTGAAATCGTTAAGAGATGGAAAAAAGTTGCAGAGGGAAGAATTGAGTGATATGATAAGATGTATAATTTTGCAGGTATTCATTTTTTTAATATGCAACGATGCACAGAATGGAAAGTACAATTGCTCTCTTTTCTTGATATGGGACTCTATAAGTTTCTGTTAATCATTAGATGAATTTTTCAATTTCCCACGAAAAAGTATTAAAGATACTTCAATTTTAAATTTGTACAATTTTGGTATATAGATAACTTAAAACATATAAGAAACAAGCATATTTGCTTTATCTTTTATGCACTAAATTTGATGAAATTGAAATTTAAATATGTTTTGAGCCAAGCAGTTTTCGACTCAAGTACCTTAATACATTTTTGTAGAGAATTAAGAAATGTATCAAATAGTTAATAGGAACCTACAGAACAGCTATTATAAACTTCTATTTAATAAAAGAGTGCAATTACACTTGCCGTTGCATTGTTACGTAGTGAAAAAAAGTGAGCACTTACGAATATAGATTTTGTCATACCATTCAACCTTTTCCTCTATAGCCTCTTTTGGGTTTCTTATCGGCTTTGAGATATAACCCGGCTCAAATATGTATCGCAACCTGTATAATGCTTATCGCGAAATATCGTTTTTTTCGTTTGCTTCATCGTAAAATCTAAATGCACCTGAGAATGATAGAATGACACGACACATCTTTGAAGTTTCTTCTTGTGGCCTTATCGGGTCTCCGCTTTTCTCAGTGCTTCTATTCCAGCGTCAAAAATAACTTTAGCCAACAAACTGCAAACACGTTATGCAGTCGAAATGCAGTATCGAGATCGCGATACATTTTTTCGGCTAGTAGATGCCGCTGAGGGTGGCGGGTGTATCTTCTTTCAGAAAATTGTACGGCCGCTCGTAAAGATAAGTACTTAATTCCCTGTTTTACACGAAATTGTTTTTCTCCACAAAGGAGTCCATTTCGCCTTATGAATCACTCAACGAACTATATGCAACGCGTAGGTAAAACTCAACACCATCGTAAAAAGCTGTTTGTTGCTCACTAACACTAGGTTGTGAAATTCGACGAGCTCTATGATCTGTCTTTTCTCCGTCCAAGGCTACATTTTTAAATGTTTAATATTTTATTTGAGAAATTTCTGCACTTACTCAGAAACGATCAATTTTATGTAATCAGTTCCATAACTTATCGTGCAAATGTTTCTCTTAATTTTTAATATATTAAGTAAAAAGTTAAAATATATATGTTATACTATCGAAATTAATAGTATTTTCACAAATAATGCATATTGAAGATACAGATATATATCAGCTGTAAGTCTTAAATAATATTCTATAGTCTTGAGGAATATTCTACTCGCTTGTATATGTATACCGATTGGGGTATTAGCTTTTATCTTGAATATTTCTGTTACTCTCAGAGATATAGAGAAATTTTACTTGTGAATGTTGTAGTCGGAGGGTCCATAATATGGTAGTAATAATTTTCGTGGAGGTGAAGAATTTTCGAAGATTTCACGGTCACTTACATGTTTTTAAATTGCCTGTCGTACTGTTTTATTACTGGTAGAATAGAGAATATTTAGATCATTTCAACGACCCCTAATACATATTATGCTGTTTATATCTATTTACATTATTGTAGTTAGGTGAAATTTGAGTTTAACAACGTCATATTTCTACTGACAATAGCATCTATATTTAAGTTTAAAAATTGTTATATGTATACTCTTAACATATATGTCAGCATTAGTTCATTAAAATTGAAATTCCGTACAAATTTCAAATTGTAGTCTGCTTCATATTCTCTTTGACTTATTTCATATTCTTCACATTCTGTTTCACTTACAGTGTATTGGTTAGCAGAAGTTGCTAGTTGTTGAGAGGAAAAAATGTTGAAACTTGAAAAATGTTAATTTCTTATGCGTTAATGAGAATACTGTAGAGTGGTGAGACTGTAAGAAAGCGTGCAGAATATTTCTACACAGGTTATTTCCCGCAGGGTTTTGAAATGCTTCCCCGTAAAACCGGCAATCAGTCAGTGACTAATGCTACAAGACTACGGTAGAAAGGCCTCAGTTCTTTGACGCGAGTACGCATAGAAATAAAGTGTCGATGGAAACGATGCTTGGCGTTGCACCGAGACATTAATAGCCTTTAGACACGGAGTATTTTATTGCCGGTAACCTTTCAGTACATGCAATCCAGCAGTTCTGCAGCGTTGGCAACCGTTACCGTCAGAAGGTGCACAGTTCCTTAGAGGGAAACGTCGGACGATGCATACTTAATGAGCGGTTCAATACCACGGTTTCTTAATGCATGTCGATTGGAGCAATTAATTATTATGCTCGACACACGTGAAATAAATGTTTGACGTCGGTATAAAATTCATCTAAATCACTCACGATTGATTTCTATGCGTCACGCATCGCCAATGATACTACATCATTTGAGATTTACCACTTTCGGTATATAGAAATTAAATGTTTATTCGATTACTAGATGCAAACCATTCTTTCCTCGTGTTTGTCCTCCATTAAAATATGCAAAATACCAATGTATCAGGTATGATGAAACTTGTATAATTACTTACACTTTTATAAATATTATTATAATTTTGTAGAAAATGCCGTTTTAATTCTACGTTACTTTATACTGTATATTCAACAAATTGATAATCTGTAAAATTTATATTTTTTAGTTCTATAAATATTTTAAAGCAACATACATATAAACGAAAATATAATCAAAATAATGATATCGTATTAAAAATTGTATGTAAATGATACATAACTAAATAGAGTAAAGAGGAACAATATAGTGAATTTTGAAACTTAAAATAAAGGTAATCATACCGTATTTTTATTCAACGTTTGTATCAATTGAATCATTTAAGGTATAATAATTATCATGTATATATTTACTTAGTGAAATGATTGAAAGTAAAGAAAGAACCTACACATTGTCGATGCAATCTCTTTACATTAAATCCTGATTTTCTATATCATTTCTTTATTTTTATTATACGATGTGTAAAATTCCAGTTGTGGAGTTGAACTTTGGAAATGATATAATAGTGATCGATATTTCTTAAAATGAACTCAAGTTTATCTAGCACAATATCTTCTGGCATCTGTTGCAATAGGAAAGGCAGTGAGCGAATATTCTTGCAAATATGTACATATATCATTCATTGAATTATAGACTCTATTCATAAATAAATATAAAGTGATATCTTGCATCAAGCCATCGATTTAACGTCTTTTTCCATTTATCAGCTTTAAAGGATTAAAAAAATATATGATCGTTTGACATAAAGGTAAATTTTATCTGCGCCAATTAATTTGTAAAATCAGTGCAGATGGTTCTTCACAATATATTTTGATATAGCTGTATAACATTATATAAAGAATACATTACGACATCTTACATTATTAACAAGGCAGCAATTACTATGATACGTGTGGAATTAACAATGTATTCTGTCCATTAAGGTAACAATAATTTATGTTCGCTTGTTCACGTAAAGATTGAAAATATGATCTACATGAAATCGTTACTCGCAGCATAGAGGCGTTACAAAGCGATAATTATATGTCAGATGGTAAGTAACTCTAGTTTTATAACCAACGATAAGGTATTCCATGATAGCGATAAGTTAAACACATGGAAGGCAAGGTAATCGGTGTAGATTTGATTTTTTCTGTTTCTATGTTCTTTTTCTTTCTTGAATATTTTTCAAATTACAAGAAATAGTCATATTTATGTTGTAAACTTGAATTAAATCGCGTTTCCGATGCTTGTTTGAAAACAAAATTCCTAACTATGTATAAAATGGCACGGGACTTTCCGATTTCCTTTGTTACATGCTGAAGAAGACACCTACATATTTCTATATTTTAACTTTTTCCATAAATTTAGATACTCTACATATTACGCAATATTTGATACTTAAGAGATATTAAGATATTACGAACATCGGCAAGTTAAAACCAGTAACGTAATTGCAAGGCTTGAATTGGTGATCAATGATAAAATCATCTTTTTTCGTTCTGTATAAATATTTAATTAGAAATGTTTGCACTATGTCGAAATAATAAAAATTTACATGCAGTAGTGTAGAGTGATGTTTTGTTGTTGCTTCAAATGTAAGGAAGAAATACTTAATTACATGTTCGCAAGTATATTACATATATACGTATAGCATATAGTATCTTTAATTAAAACCTGTCTTTGCAGCTTGTTATTTGCTATTATCATTTTGTATTGTTGTAAAATATTTTATGTGACGTGTCTTATATTTTACACTCTATTAATTCTGAAAAGATAGCTTGTCTTGTATTACATGACTCATAATGATATATCTGCCCGATATGTGCTAAAAGCAGTAATTCATTTCCACAATTGTTTTTTTCTCTTGAAAATCTTCATTAAGCACACCAGTTTTCTCGTATACGAGAACTATAAATAAATAGATCATCATACATTTATGCTGCCAACCATGACAGGAATTATGAATAAATTTTAAAATAACCTGTTATTAACTACTATTAATCACTGGCTTCCGTGACGTCGATTCATTCGTACTAACATAATTGCACAAGGAATACATTTAACGGAAAGATAAAGATCGAGAAACATTACATAATGTTCATTATTTTCACCATAATTCCTTTATATTATTAGAATTCTATTCTTCTTTGTGATCAAAAAGTTAAAACGCGAAGAATTCCTTCTGTGAATTTGTTATTATTTATCGTGATTGGGGTTATTGTAATACTCATATATATGTTATTGTAATTTATATTGTTATATCAATAAATTAAATACAAAAAGGAACAGTTTCAATAGTCGCATGCAAAACAAATAAAATAATCGCATAGAGGAAAACAGAATTGTTTCTTTTGTTTATAAATCATTATAATAGAAAGGAAAACATATATGCATAAATAATTAGATGGTATTATAACGTAAAAACGAAGATAAAATCATATTAGACGGTAGTGCATATATAAGATGTTCAAGTTGTATGTTCATTTCTAATAACATCATATAACACACTTTTACAAATACGATTCGTAAATGAAATAACCTTCACATATTTCTGTAAACTACGTTACAACATCATATCGTACGTGGTTTGTAGTATAAGCTGGAGATTATCACACGCATGAAGTTAGTGCTAAACTCTGGGTAACAACTAATCTACAGTCTGGGATAATGTGCCAGGTTAGACCTGCATACAAGTTGCTTCATGAAACAGATACATGTATATACAAGGTCTAATCCAGTTCATACATATAACGGATACCATGCTTTGAAAAACTAATTTTTCAATATTACTCGTAGGAATATTCAACTTCGTTCAAGGTCTATTTAATTTTATTTTATCTGCGTATATATCAAACACATGTACCTCTCTGTCTTTTTAATGTTTCCTCAAGAAAACGATTTCATTATAGAATTGCAAATGTACACGTATAAAATTAATACAACTTACATAATTATTATGATATCGAATTATGAACAATAATCAGTGTAGTTTTTAATTATATGTAGATATTTATACACAAGTTATATGTTAATTAATAGGAATTTAGAAATTTAGACACAATATATTTATAACATTTAATTATAATATTTAGAAACAATAAACACAATACAATAAAAAAATAAAGCTTACAAAATCCTCAAAATTTAACATAATAAAATGTGCATACTGCCATTTATTGTTGCTTATTCATATGCATACCGTATCCTAAATTTTATAAAAAGAGTTTTCATGTAACAATCCATAAATATCTTTGAACCAAATGTAACATTGCGAATTAATATTTGTACAAATATTTAAGAACGTAAATAAATTGGATATAGTAATTCGAAGCATTATTTGTAATATTTTCATTGACAACTTTTACTGTTCCTAAAACTATGATTTCAAAATTCACAGAAGCATGTAATTAATATTAGATGCTATAGTAATTACTAAAGATAAGAAATAGAAGCTATATTAATTATAAATTATGAAAGATTACTACTGTTAAAAACCTAATTGATTTCACAATAGATACCTTGACAGAATTTTATTTTCTAAACAATACTCTTCTAGATACAGTGTATTTGTTCTTGCCAACATTGATGTATTACATATGGCCATTAATGGTGAAAATGTCACAAAGAGATTTATCGAACGTTATTTACCATTATTGTTTGATATAGTTGTCGTGGACAGATAGTGTCGATGGTATCACGACGAAAACCTCGTGGCTCCATCACTCATTTCGTGCTATGCGTCATACGTGTTACAAAATCTTTCGTAAACATTTATCCTCGTAACATGGCGGTTTTTCCGATTGGAAATTTTATTACTATTAATTAGAAATGCCTGTTACTGATTAAAAATACCCATATCTAAAGAGATAGAAATTTCAGTATGAATATATTACAATAATTAGACATGCAACAACTACATTGGTGTGTTGCTATTACCAAGAATGACTTAGTAATATAAAAGCAGTTTTGAGGAATCTGTGGTATGGTATTATGCCCAAATATAATAATCTTTATGTTTTCATAATACAATACTTTTGCATATTAATCATATTTTGCAATTTATTATAAATTATCATAAAATTCTTACGGATTCAATAATTATAATTTCTTAGCATTGAAAAAAGATATACAAATACAAAAATAAAAAATACAAAAATTGTATTTCAGATTACATATGTAGGAAGACTCAGGATTTATATACCAAACGATGCCAACATAATCTACAAGTAGGAACAGCAAAGAATATTATATTAAATATAGCTGCATAAATGATCTATGAAATCGCATCAGTAGAAATAGGAAATAATAACGAAGTAGTATTTCGACCGATACAATGGTTAACTAATTATGTGTTTTGATCTCTTCGATCTATAAGTCATTAAAGAGCAATTTTTGGGGCCACAAAGTCATATATTGTGACACTGAATTTTTACTTCTAGGGCATTATATAAGAAAAGTCTTGACGTGGCGAGCGAGGATTAACCCTACAGGACACACGTTGAGCTTAACAGGCCTATGCCCCTATGTTTTATGTTGTCAAATATACATTTCTTTAATTACACCCTTTTACTACAGTACTTTGAATTGTTAATATTAATACAAATATACACATCTTTGAATCTTGATGATTATTTTCCACATGAAAGCTGATGAAATAATAATTATACTGAGGAGAAAGGGAAATAGGCCTGCCAGGTCCAAGGTACACACTGTAGGATTAAAGAGTACGGCCACTGGAATGGTAGAACATCAAACATAGTCCGATAGATTCAACATTTTATCGATATCAATCAGTGTTCGTAAAAATTCTGAAATAACATTAGAGTGAGCGTGATTAATCTATTTCCATGATGTATCGAATGAAAAAGGAGTATATTACTATCTCGTTTTCCTATTATAACTTTTTAATAATATATATAGCATTATTTATATATTATATACATACTATATTTATATATAATATATATTATTTTAATAATATACAATAAGGCATTTATGAACTTGCATACTTACACAATATTTTCTTTTTTGTTTTTATTTATAGGATATGTTAACACGGTTTAACGAGAAAGACTTGAGACATCCTATGTATAACAATTACTTATTCATAATAATATTAAATATGTTAGTCATATCAGAACACTAGATCAGAGGATTCGTTCATTATCTTTGTTGTGTTGCTTCAAAATCATAATTTATTAAAATATCAATTAAAGTTTCTCCTGAATCAATTCTCTTTTGGCATGGACGACTTGATATTTTTCTGTATGAATAATGAGATGAACATATAAGGAAATGTGATTCTATTTTTAAAAAACATACTTTATTTAGTGAGTATTCTATGTATCCACTTGCAAAAAGTCTAATGGCATCAAGTCGTATCTTCGATGCCGTTCAATTTTTGTTTGGAAAGTTACACCATATAGTAAGTAATTTTGTAATATTTTGAAATCATGAAGTTAATTGCTTCATTATTGTATTTGGGGTAAACTACCTCGTGTGCTAAGGAATAATTTGCTGCGTTCTCATTAATATCATGGTATTTACTTTTCATCTGGCTGCAAAATGTAAACATATTGCAAATACATAATGTCAATGTAAAAGGCAATAGAACTTTAGCACCATTTGAGGAGAATGGTAGAATTACAACTCATAGTTCCTTTGACAAGTTTGGTCTTCGTGATGAGTAAAATAGAATGCAAGCAAACAAATTGGATCTTGAATTTTAATGTCAAGAACAATTTTGCGACAACTTTTTAAACAGATTTCTATTAATTTAAAAGCGTAGAATTCTGCTACGGTGATCGTGACACTACCTGTCCTTGCATCTAGTATTTACATTTGTCTAATTAATTCATTTAACTAGCAAACAAATTAAATACGCATTTAATTTTCCTTATAAACAATTTGCATTACAGCATTGAAAATGCATAATAAGATATTTACAAGTAGGTAGCTGAGGTGTAATGATTGCAGGACTCAACGAATGATAAAGCTCTTCTATCGATAGAGTGTAAATTCATTTGAAACTCATACAAATTGGTGTTCATTAATAAATATCGAAGGAACAAAAAGGAAAAAGGGAATAATGAAACTCGCGAGAGTCGAACGATAATCTGATGTTGTGTAGATGGAGAAAGAGAAAGGTTCGGTGTCTCCATTTAGGCGTGTAATAAAACACGTACAACGAGAAAAGGTACAACGAAAATGGCATCAACACGAAAAACTCGTTGACGGGAGCCCTAGTTTCGTCGTGTTGCGCCGTGCGATAAATTAATGGTCGGTCATCATTGCGCTCATACGTGCTTGTACAGGCATGCGGACACATCGTAACGCATCATTTGTCTTCTCATTATAAATGTGAGCCACCGCTCTACCGCACCGTGACAGTCGGCCAAAATAAATTGCCATGCGTTACGTTTGTACTTTCATTTTATATTTAAAATGACTACACCGGAGAAGGCTCGTGCGGCCCTACCGCCCAGAGACAAATTGCTCATTTGCATAATGCCGTTATTTATTAATGATTGCGATACAGGTACTTCTGATGCTGTATAAATATCCACCTGCGGCGTCCGCCAATCGACAACCTTCTAATTCGACACTTGTTTGCCGTTCTCCACAGAACGATTTATATATGCTTCGTATCTGATATTATTTTAAGCCGTAAAACGAGTATGTATTATCAACCCTTTTGAAATTAATTCTTGTGTTCGAAATTCCGTGTAACGAATTTGCCCGGACATTTTGACAAACATCATTTTGCAATTATTTACTTTATCGCTACATTAAATTGACAGATTAATAATATACCTATTTGGTATATTATTGTAACTTTAAATCTGCGATTTAGATAAGAGATATAAAAGAAGAGCGCTACTTTTTTATTATCTTCGCATACTATAACAATATTTTACTGAAAAAATTGTCAATTTTTATATTTAATAAATTTTGTTATCTTTATATGAATATTGTATTATTAATTGCTAAAAAATACGTATTTTTATTGTACATTTTTGTGTTGACAATTATAATTCTCTTATTGCTACTTACACATATGATTCTTAATTAGGAACTCCGTACCCACACATATTATTAGCTACTACTTATAATCAACAAAAAGTTGATTGGCTTGGCATTTAGTTGTAATTATTTATTTTTAATGCGGTGCATATGATTTCATTGGAAACGCAGTTAGACTATTACAACATGGTGAAGAAAGTTTTTTTAATATCTGTATATGAATCGTCACATTTTGCACTTTATGCACGAATGCTTGCAATTAAAAAAATGAATAGTCATGCTTGGCAGTTAAATAGCAATCGTGGTCAACTTAATGCGACAAATTTACCATATAACTAATTGTAATTTGCAAATCCCGTATGATGCCTTAAGATTATAGTAGGTACTTTATATGCAAAGCAGAGGATTCATGTTAATTTTCAGTAAGTGTTTAAAGAAGTAATTTTTATATTCGTTTTGGCAAATAAAAGTTATTATTTTGTATACTACGCTATTTAGCGCTAGAATATTTTATAGTCATACGAAAATTTAAAAACACCATTTAGAATAGAAACAAATTCTTTCAAACTCAATGAATAAAATTGCGGTAAAAATTACAATTTCATTGAATAAAATTGTTGTAAAAATTGAAATTTGAGACAGATCATATGTGTACATAGAATACATTTTCACTTGTAATAAAAATGGTATCTATGAAATATTTTAGTCCATACATTCTTTTATTTCTATTTTTTCTAATGCTCCTATTTCTTATATGATAAATGATTTTTCCATTTTTTCCATTATGTATTACGAAACGATATATGTCAACGAGTTTAATATGTATACGGGTTTTCGCACGAATATCGTGCATCAGCTTCCTGGTTACGCAAATTATATATCGATATCAGAAACAGCCATTTATCTTAGTACATGGAAAAGGAAGATTGCAACTATAAACACGAAAACCTGTTCATGAATATAACGTATCGCGTGTCACTTTATCTGTGAGATTCCTTATTTGTGAACAGCGTACAGAAACTGGGTAAGCCATGAATCATTGGATCAAGCAAGAAATATCGAAATCGGATATTGGATATTTATATTAAGCATAATGTATGGTTAATGTATCTCAAGAGACAAAAGAGCGACGTTACGGTAAAAAGATCATGGGATGACAAGCGTTACACCTTTTAACGGTGCCACAGATCGTTCTAGCCGCTAAGGAACAACGAAACGGTGGTTCCAAAACGGTACAGCGTAAAGCCTAAATCAAACCGAGAGCCGAGCAAATCCAAAGAGGAACGGCGAATATAAAATATCGGAGAAAGATACAGCAAGAGTCGGAATTGCTGGTACGAGTGTGCCAGGCGTTGGAGTTCGCGCGACTTGGTGGCGTAACCAAGATATATGAGCGCTTTTCCCCAAAAAAGTGTTAAGGAATTATGCTTCGCAGAGTAAATGAGATGTGTCTGCGCCGAGACATAGATCACGGGAACGCTATCCATTCTCACCACCGTGGAAATAAATACGATCTTCTTGGCGAAAGAGACTGCTGAGCAACGCGTTGGAGAAAGAAGACGAAGAGAAGGAATAGGTGGTAGAGGGGCGAGAGGAAAAGGTGACGGCAGTAGGAACGGAAGAAGAAGATGCTGAGAAGTGAGGGTCGGAAAGAGATAGGAAAATCGTCTCCTAGCGGCCCGCATCCCGCAGCACATCTTTCTACCCGACACACGGGGGATCCAACGTAGCCATTTCTCTGGCCTGTTATACGCCGCCTATATACGTATCTACTACCCCCGGTAGGTACCTACAGCCAGCAAATAAATTGATCCATTACTCAACCGAGCAGTCATCTTCCTTCCTTTGCTTCTGTTCACTCGCCTCACCCGCTGCCGCGTCCTTCCGCGAGCCTTTTTCCTTCAGACTTTTCCGGGAATGCTGCCAGAGATTCGGTAAAGCCCCTTTCACGCCCTGTTGCAGAGACGATGATACGCTGCGATTTACTCAGCCGAGTTCGTCTACCTAGCTACCGGGAAACCGAGAAATTGATGGCACTTCGAAGGGATTCGCTGCATCCTACCGTATAAGTATGCCGAAAGTGTCTGCACTTGACTTCTTGACAGTCAATGCTTGCCTTTCGGTTCATAGAGGACATCCATTTTCTATTTTGAGCAACATCACAATAATGCGTCCAACGATAAATATGTAGGTATATTCCATATTAGTCAATATCAATTTCATATCTATTCAAGCTAAGATAATAATCCATGTATTACCATAGATATCAGCTTTTTAAGCAAGCTTAAAAATCAACAATATACGATATGTTTCACACATACAGAAACTGTTAACTTATTTTAATAATTATGTACTTTTTAATATCAATAACAATATAAAACAATAGTTTGTATCATAATTAATTATTTCCGAACAATTTACTAATTTTCGATATATGAAGATTCTATGTTATTTCAAATTATCTTTAATCAAATATTATTCAAATAAAGTTATTACATTGATTAAAAACATAAAATTAATTTTGTCCTTTGCGAAAATCGATTTATTACTCAACTAAGTAGTTATTTTACTTTCTTGGTATTACTCGACCACTTTACTGCTTTCAAGGTTGTACTACTACGGATCATTCTCCTTCAGACTTCCTTGGGAATTCTGCCAGAGATTTGGTAAAGCTCTTTTCACGCCCTGTTGCAGCGATGGTGATATGTATTTCGCGATCTCTCACTGATTTACTCTGCCATGTCTGCTTCCTTTATTGAAGCTAAAAGCATTTACTATACGTATACTGTTGATCTAAATATGTAATAAATATTCTCTTTTCGTTTGTTGTATATTGAATTTTTTAAATCATTCAATTCAGTTATTTGAAAGAAGAAATGGAAGAAACTTTAATAGGGGTATATTATAGGGGACACTATTATACAAATAGTAGGAAAATGAAAATAGTATTATGTTTCCAAATGTATAAACTCTATTCTTAATCAGTTTTCAAATATTTAACAGAAGATTCAATAAAACATTTTTTGGCAGAAACAAGAAAGAGGTTATGAAGCATTTCTGAAAAATATGAACTCGTTAAAACTGATAATTACGCAAGACTGATAAATAATTCTGTCAAATCTTACAAAAAAATTAGTGTACTCAACGCCTAGGCCATTAAGAACTACAGTCAGATTTAATTATTCTACTAAATTTTAACATAATATTAATCTAGCGATCATTATTCTATCAAATTTTATGTTTAACAATTTTTACTTGGGACTGTAAGTTATTTAATTTGTAGGTAGACAAATGTTTTGTGTATGATTATTCCAATGTTATGATGTAAGTCATTAAATTTTATGAACGATTTCTCTTTTATAAGAATTACATATTCCTGTGGAGTATTTCCTCATTCTACATTAATAAAATTAATGAAAATCTATTTTCTTATGTAGATACTTTTTATTGACATTTTGTATACGGATTTTTTTTATTTATATGCGTAGATCTAATTACGATAATTAGGTAAACAAATTATAGATAATTAAACTTTTTTTTCAAAACTGATGAAACTCATGAAGCAATCTAATCAAAGATTGCGTCATTTGCCCCTTATACAAAAATTATGTCAACTTTACGTCTACTTTAATATAGTTTGCTTCATGTTATTTTATGTCATTTATAACGGTGGTAATAAACATAGCTACAGCATCGAAAACAAAGATAATAACCATTATCAAGTAATAATATACGAGACATAAATTAAACCTCTTAAGTTCTATTTAAAATCATGTACAAAGAGAGAAGTAAGGAACAATCTAAAGATAAACAGTTTGTCGTGTAAGTACGTGTCAAAGATTCAGCAGGCACTGAAAATGGTTGATTTTTGTGCTGTAATGAAGGTTATAAAAGAAAATGGACGGAATCGTTAGTCGTTACGAGTTCCGCTTCTTCGCATCTTTTTCTTTGTAGCGTCTGTTTCCAGCTATCATTGAGACTTCGTCAATGTCCTCAAATGCACCGTGTTTTATTATCTACAATATATGTATTTTTAAGTCCTGTGCATTCAACATCCGGATCATGTTTTAATGACTATTTCGCGTGTGTAAATTGGTATAATTCAGTTTCGCTACATGATTTTCCTTGTGCTGAAATGACTTACTGCTCTCATTGTTAGATACCTCCATCCGCGTTGGTTAATTAAACAAGAGATTAATTAACGCGCCTGAGATTTCCTGTTTTATACAATTACGAATTTGTACAGTACCAAGCTGAAACTCATTACCTCTTCTATAACATGCTCCCAACACTGTTATTAGAAATATAATAACATAGTACAAATATAATAAAAAAGTACAGACTTTGTTGAAAGAAGATTTGGTTAAACGAAGATATTCCTAATAAAATAATTATTTATAGTGATTTATTGGTTTTCGTTCTTTCAATATTGTTTTTATGATATGTAATATGATACATTGTGTACGATTTTATGGTTATGCCTTTTCTTACAATATGTTTTTATCTCATTGAATATAATTTTCTTCGTATCTTTTACTCTCACTTTAGAGTTTCACAAAGAGCACAAATGTATATTTGCATATTGATTTATATATTCAAATATCAAGCAAATTTAATTATTTCCTCGCGAAACCAATTATCAGTATTTTTTGTTTTTCTGGAATTCCACAATCTCATATTGTGTATACTTGGTTTGGAATAATTTAATAATAAGTAGAAAGCGAATGATGTAGAATAATAATTTTTGCATCAATTCGTGTGTAAAATTACTTTTTTTATCGAGCACTATCGAACGATTAAACCTGTAGTTGTTTGCATATCCGGTTTATGTTTCAATCTGGTTCCATCAATATGAATAAACACCCGTATGTGAGGT
This sequence comes from Bombus vancouverensis nearcticus, assembly GCF_051014615.1. NCBI lineage: Eukaryota > Metazoa > Arthropoda > Insecta > Hymenoptera > Apidae > Bombus > Bombus vancouverensis. Next base: position 6,342,585 of record NC_134913.1, on the reverse strand, counting down.
AGTTTGCTGCTGCATTAATATGTATTGGCAATAAATCGATATCGATAATTAAAATCTGTGCCTGCCATAAGGCCTTTGGACGTGAGCGCGTTTATATAAAAGTTCAATTTGTTATATGTAACTGTGCGAGATGACTATAAATATTGCGTTACCCTTTTTAACTGAGGCCGTAAATCCGCGTGATTTATATCCAAACCGTCTGTAAGTGTGTGAAGGGGTCGAGATTCTGTGTATCGTTGCATTGTGTCGCAAAATTTTCATATTTCTTCCTGCTAGACAAAAGCCAGTTCCGTTTTCCGTTTAATTTACGTAATCGATGATGACGAACGTCCAGATACATTTACCACTGCAATAAATATTGAGAAATGTAATTACGATATTAATTCATATGTTATTGTGCCTTCATATGTTCTAAATTGAAAAATAATTACATTCAAATGACTTGTATAACCTAAAAATCGACAAGAATTACGGACGTAGTATCAACTAAATCAGGATCAGAATTAGGAAGTGTTAACTGTTTAATTTAATTACATCTGTTCTCCTTGATCTCTTTTGATAAAAATTCCAACTCTTACTTTAACGAAAATGATCCCGTTTTTTTTTTTTTCGATACGAACTACAAATAAATGAATAAGGAACGAAAAATTCGATTAATTCGTTTAAATACTAAATCCTGAAAATCTTTTACAATTTTGTGACCGATTTTATTTCATCTTATTGATCTTTTAAAAATATTCAATGCTAATTAATATGACAGGATGATTATTGGTTTGGCAGAGTAGCGAAAACAATTTCGGACCACAGTGAGTGCGTCGCGCATCTGGAATGAATTTTTCGCAGGACAACGCGGCTGGATATCGTTGGAGGTTGGCTTAGCACGAGCCGAAAAAATATTTTCGCAGGCAGATGCGTACGGGCGGCGTTGTAACGGGGCCAACGAGTTTGAACATCAGTCACGAAAAAGAGAGATTAAAAAAAAGAGGTAGGAGAACGCCAAAAAAGTCCGGGAGATGGGTTGTCCGAATGAGTGGGTTGAGTGAGTGAATGACAGATAGACAGCAACCAGACAGGAGACTGACAGCACGGCGGCGGGCTGACAGCTTGCCACTCTGCCGGGCGTTCGCAACATCGAGTATTACCGACTACCGTACGTGTTGATCCTTGTCCCATTCATCGACAAAAAGCGAACGAACCCCCGATTTTGTTCTATCTCAACTGACAGGATCGATGATCATTTTTGAAAGAACAAGAGTCACTGGTCCTTACCCTTTCACTTTAGTTTTATCAATAATAGTCGCTCTAGCCAATTTTCTTTTCTTTCTTCTTCCCACTTCCTCTGTTTTCTTTCTTTCTTCTTTTTTTATGTCAGCATTTGTTTACGAATTTTCGAAAATATCTATCATTCTAATGTTTGTTTCCAGTGACATTTCACCGTTTATGTGTTATAAGCGATTTATATATGTACATATCTGTTTGAAACAAAATTGATTGTATCGTCCTTCAAATAAAATATCGTCTTATTTTTGTTGAGTAGTGATGCATCATTGATCAAATTCTATAAAACAAATTGAAATTATAAATGCTAACCTTTTCGTTTTGTACACTAATTTTAATCGTCTTAAAATGGAAGTCGTTTCATAGTTTCATAATTTTGTAAATACGAGAGAAGTATATTTAACACTAAAATGACGCAAATATGTGAATAATATGTTTCTTTCCTGAATTCATGGAAAACAAGAGTGACACTGAATTCAATACTTTCCCTAAAATGCGTAATTAAAATTAGTTCATTACCCAGTTATATGTCAATGTCATCAAATTATTGTGTATGATTTTGCTATTCGTCGTTACAAACACTTTAAAAAAGTAATATTTTTGTTTGAGTTTTTATTTACTTACGTTACCGAATTTAATACTTCAAGATATTTAGTAATTGAAGGGTAATTCTCTTATTTGTAAAAAAAGACAGCCAAAAGAATAAAGTTAAGTTTTCAAATTCTACCTATAGGATTCGAAGCATTATAGTCTACGAGACAAGCGGTAAAAGTTCTTGACGCAATCGTACGAAATGAATTACCGGATTCTTAGGGAGGCGTCATTGTTCAGAATAGGAGCGGCAGTTCCAAGAAAGTACGAATTACTGTCAAAAGTAAACCAAAGTAGGGTATACTTATGACTACAAATTAAGTATAATTCCAGCGGCCGTAATAACGTAACAACGGACCGCTACATAATTATTCTACGTAATCACCAGGACCTTGAAGCACTGTACTGCCTTTTAAAATTGCACTTAAATTACAGTCATACAATATTTGAGGAATATCATTCACGTGTATGGCGTTGAATAAACTCTTAGGCAAGAGATGTTCGGGATATCGATGAAAACGTAATATGTATTGTACAGTTAAAAATTAAATGCGAAGTATTTAAATATTTACAAAATGGATTCGGATTGCTACATTTTGTATAATTCTTGCAATTTTCTGTACTTACGAATAATATAATCTGTATTATAAGCAAGCCGTTTATAAGTTACAAATGTTATTTCTTTCATTTTGAATTATATAGATAAGTTATGAGTAATCTCATACCATTGCAAATTAATATTACGAAAAATTTCTGAGATTATTCGTAATATCTGCTAATGTCATTAAAAAATAAGATCTCATAATTCCACAAATTTAACGGAGTAGAATGTTTGCGCAAACTTTTTTAGTGACTCTGACGGAAGTTCCCTTAATGACGCGAGTGAGAATAATTAATCAATGTTCACTAAAAAGTTATATAATTACGTACGTGGGCAAAGCGTCACACGATTTAATCAGTCCGTGATCACGCTTGTTAGAATTACAAGGAAACGGAAGTACAAAAAACTCGCATATTATAGAGATAAACATGCAGGCCATACGAAACGATACCATCTTTCCTTCCACTCGTGTTTTGGTTTTCGTTAAAAATAGATTTATACTTTCTTTTAGGTATTATGCGAGATTACTATTAGATATCGTAATTTACTCAGTTATTTTTTACTTTATGTAGTTATGTGTTTTAGTATGATAAATATCCTTCCGATCTTTATGTAGATAAAACAAATTTAATACTCATCACGTTCATTAAACAAAAAGAAACTAAAAAATAGTTCATCTTATATTAATTAAAGTGTTAAACACGAACATATGATATATACTTAAAGCCATAATTTAGTTGGATAAACTAGAAGATATACGATTTAGTATAATTTTATATTACACAAGTTATCTATTACCATTTTGACGTGAGTAAAATATTGTAATTAGTTTACAATGATTTGTTTGCATTATTAACATTTTTTACCTTTAACTAATTTTATAGGAGAAGAAAACGATATGTTTATTCTAATTTTTTACCAAGTTCTATTATAAAGTAACAAACATATTGTTTGCAAGCTACTCCTTGTTGAATTTTTCTGAAATTTTATAAAAGATTTATATATGTGAAATAATATAGATGTATATATATAATACGATGTATCAGTGGCGAAAGCAGAAAGTCTTTTTCCGTTAACGGTAGGACTTCAATCTTATCTTATATAAAATAAACGAACGCAGATGACGTATTTCCACTTCGTAGAACATATTCGCGAGCAATAATTCAAATTGAAAAAAGGTCGAGCGTTATGTAGATTGATCGTCAGCTCGGAAAGCAAGGAAATGAGAGTGCAAAGGAAGCAGAAAAATAAACGCAGGAGCGTACAGGTAACAAGAGGCAAAGTGGCCGTCTCCCCACTAGCGAGGTTCCCTCCTTACCCCTGACGTGCACGTTTCTTCCTTCTTCTCCTCTCTTCACTGGGCAGGTGAGCAGCGAGTCCGTGGTGCGGGTTACCATTATGTCTACAACCTTGAATTAAAATGCCGTATAATGACACAGCTAGGCAGCCTGTATAATTTATGTCCATAAAAATAAAATCATAATTACAGAGGCGCGGACTGCGAAAAGACGGTAATAATATGGCTGCCCGCTGTGCTTGTTGCGTGTTCAGCGCGTGTATATCGTGTTCGTCGTTGATGCTTCGCTGTTGTTGTTATTGTTATTGTTGCCGTTATCCTCCTGATGTCACATAGTGGCAGTGCCGCGTTGTATCATATACAACAATGTGCGTTCTACGATTAAACGTACAACGTAAAATTTCATAGATTCTGCATGATCGATAAAATAAATTTGAACTGTTTAAACACACGATTACAATAGAATAAAAAACGATTAAGTGATAACGAATATGTAAGAAAGATAAATTAAGCAGAATTATAAACTTTCTTATTTCATTACCTACGATAAATTTTGAAGAAATAATGTAACTTTTAATTGTAATCGTATATCACACAGTACATGATCCAATCTTATGACTATACGTGTGTTGGAATAAAAAAACGTTGAAAGAAAGATGCAAAAGGAAATAGGAATAAGAAAGACGATTGCTCGTCAGCTTAACGTCAAGATCTTAAACTCTGTGCTGAACGACTGCCGAGTACGGAAAATTAATAAATGTGCCAGAAAAATTAATGGTGCCGAAAACTCCGCTTCGACGACATTAATCTTACGTGGCAAAGTGGCAACGGGTTTTCCAAGACGCGCGCAGAAAGAAATCGTTTCAGCTCCGTTTCTCACCGTCCGTTCGTAGTGCAAATCGTCATGAGACTCTGAAACGCGAACGGAAAGGCGATGTGAGATCGCGTTGATGAATGCCCCCATTACACGAACACCGCTAGTTACTCCTCGGAGATAAACCGCCTTCATTACTCACTTTCTGGCGTGACCTTATTCCCCCCTACGGCCTCGCACTCTCTCTCTTTCTGTCTACACTCCTCTTTCCTCCCGCCCCTCTTCCTTCGCCCTCTCCTTTTCTCTCTTATAGCTATTAAGTTAATGCGAATTAATAACAGTGGCTTTTTCTAGTCAACAGCCGCTTTCTTGCAGCAATACAGGTATTTTAGTGGATAATAAATTTTGACCTCGGGGAATATATTATAACTGTGGTTTGAAAGCGTACACATCAAGGGGTGGCACACTCTTAACAGATTGGATCGTTTGTCTTCAGACTCGAAACTGCATTATGTTAGATACGTAGATATTAATGCGACAATGCAATTATCAGTGTTAGATAGAGCTGACCCACTTGTTTTTTACTTCGTCATGGTTCTGCTATAATTTTCATTTCTAATTTATGGGTTGATTATTGAGAAACGGAAAGTTTATTAGTATTCGTTAACGAGAGGTGTGTATGCCAATAAATTTCAAAACAATCGTGAAACAATCATTCGACTTTCTTGTCAGGCAATAAAATTACAGTAGTTTCTTACCTGGGAGATTGTATATCTTTTTATCATAAAAGTAGGAAATATTCGTACGTGGAACAAGATTATAAATAGATATTTTTTGCGTTTTTCTTTAGCTATTATATCCTTTTGCGATATCTTTTAAAATAGATATTTCTAAGTGTAGATACCTATCCTAGATCTTTATATATACATACACATTCTTAAATACCGTTCATAATCAATGATCAACTGAAAATACTGTATAATTACCGTTCATTATCAATGATCATGAGAGAATAGAATATTTTCTATATTGATACTTTCTTGAAGGCATGTAAAAATGAAACTATTGCTAACAAAGGCAATTTAACATTATTCACATCGTACTTTCTAAATTCGTGAGCATTTGTCAATATCGTTCAAATAAATATCAGGCAATTACACTTAATGGGTCACGGTACGCGTTCAATGAAACCAGTACAAGCTTAATTGGATATTAAATTAATGACCACTACGTGTGAATCAAACAAAATACTGTAAATCCGGTTAGGAGGGAAATTGTAATTTATATTTCGCTAGACGGTGGTGTGTTCCATGATAAATGACAGTATATTTTTAATGCCCCACTGACATGTACGCTTTGAAATACGTATAATTTAATACGTATATATTAATTTCTTTTGTATTAAAACAGTGAAGACCGAAACTATAATTCATCGATATAATGTATATTATTAATATCTCATTGATTTATTACTAATGAGCACCTGCCTTATATCACAATCGGAGATTTTGATTTGGAATCTATTGGTGCTTTGATAAATAGCGTATCGGTTAATAAAGGGATATGGCTTAAATTAATTATTGAAATGTAAATAAAATAACGAAATTTTAAAGCACGACTTCAATGATATACAAGAGAATTTTCTCCGTTCTTTTCCCTTTTTAGATGTTAGATATGTATCAGTTACGTCTTTTGGTATTTAAATTGTTTTTCATATGCAAATTTAATTCAATAAATTTTCATAATTATCCTTGGTGTAATTAATAACAGGGAATTGTTTATAATTCGTGTAGTCAGATAGAGTAATAATCAAAATCTAGAATACATATGCAGTAATATTTAATATACAGAGTACATAAATTGAAAATATTCGTTTCCAATGACGTGTTAGCGCTTTTATTCCAAAAAGTAAGTCAAAAATATTTTGTGTACCTACATTGATCTTTGTTTTTATTACAATTAAATTTATTTCCACTAGAAATAAAGAAATTCATGTATAAAAAATAATTATTTAGGAGTTTCGTCTTCGTCGGCTCTTGCCGATTTCGGTACCCCTGAAATAAGTTGTCAAGATCATCATTTTGAACAATTTTTTCTTATACAAATAACCGCCGCTTGAACTTAATTTCCAAAATATTTTCAATTGAATGTAGATTACGATTACATTTCATAGGTGGTCGCATTTTAATATCATGTAAATAACAAGGAAAAATCAGTGGGTTATGACTTAGGGTAGAATAGTGTAAAATAATTTCCTATGAATCGATTAATATGTGGTATGTTGCATTTTATTCTGATCTTCAATTGCTCAAAAATATCAATATATAAGTATCAATATATCTACCGTCACTCAAAAATTGTTTACAGGACAAAAAATTATAAAATAAATCGTTAAATAATAGTATGTAATATCAAACACAAATTGTTTTATAACTTGAAAAGCAAAGCTGAGCGGTTATTACAAAAAAAAAATTGTTCAGAATGATGACCTTGACAATATATTTCAAGAATACCCAAGTAAGTAAGGAGACTGAATTTCTAGATAATTACCAAAATAATTTTCGTTGTGCAAAAAGAATACAATCAATTTCTGCAGTGAAAGAATAGCTGTATAAATGTTCATAATGCTGGAATTTGTCAATGTGATTGAGTTGAACAGTAATCACATAATAAAATATTTTGAGCACTTTGTGAAGAATAAATAATAATTACTGTTACGGTTTACTGCCATACGATATATTCAATATTTACATCTTTTTGTTTCAGTCTGAATATTAATCTACAAAAACAGAGCAGACGTATCCGTTTGTTAGTTTGATCCGTACCTTCAATCTAGTCAAAGTATCGTGGAGAAATCGTCCTCTTTTATGGAAAATGGATCCTCCGAAAGAAATCTATTTATGTCTGTATAGAAGTAAAAAGAACAAAGAGTCTTGCAGCATTTAGACCATTACATTCAATGAAGATAAAATCGCGGAGCGTCGTTTCTCCATAACGTTGTATTAAGAGTAACATGCGTGCGTGTCGTCGCAACGTGTCTACGGAATATGCAAGAATATTTAACACGGTACGCTGCAACGGCATGCCCGCAGAAAGAATATTTAACACGGCATGCATACCCGTCTATCTTCATACGTCGTAGGTTACACAGTTACATTAGTAGGAATGTCACGATAACGAACGCGCCGGTACACTGTCAGCAGAGACGTCTTCCTGTTTCTGGGGGTGCAGCGCAAATTCTCCAGGCACGTTGGTCTCCTTTCGCCCTACGCCACTGGCTATATCCGATATTCCAGGCACGGCCGCGAAAAACAAAACACAGGGGAATACGTTTCCCGCATATGCGTCTCGCGTGTACTCGCTGGATTCATTTTGGTCGGGACATTCCGCTGTCAGCACGGCGTTATCGCGCATCGCCGAGCAGTAAAACGTTTCGGCTGTGCGCCGATAAACCATGAATCCGCAATTTACAGGAAACGTGAGTGATTCGTTTGTGCGCCCGCACGTACCGCTAGATCTACATAACGCGTAGAAACGCGTCAAGTTTATACCTTTTTTCTTCCTACCGTCCTTTTTTCATAGTACCTTCTCCGATGTAACAATTAAGGCCCGTTTACCCTGCCTGAACTTCCGGCAATATCACTTTCAATGCACGCCTGGCTGTGTAATAAACCTGAAATGTTTTGCAGTACCCAACAAATGTTAACCGCAAACATAAATATCACTGGTAATCACGTGCAATGGTAAATATGCTTTTAGTGTCCACACTGGAACATATATTTCGTTAACAGTTTACAGAGATTGATTCTTATAATTTCATACATATCTTACTTTGCGTTGCCTGCTATTTTCAATGTAATATTTGAACAATAATTACGCGTACTTGACACTTTTTAGTTTAGAAATAGTACTTTTCAAAATAAGCTATGTAATTGATGAAATGAATTGATAAAATGTTTCGATTTCAGTCAAATAAAGAAAATAAAAAGTTACATACTCGTATGTCTGCAATATTCAAAATTGATATTTAAAGATAATATGTAGCTGTACTTTCCAAATTAAAGAAATACAGTTTCCGTTCAAACATCATTTATTAAATCAATATGTAATATGAGCTGATTTGATTTGACTGAAGTTATTGCCAATAATCTTAAACGATGTATTTATCTTCAATAAAACACGATATACAGTTGCTCTTTATTGCACGTTGATTATTATATAGAATATATGAAATGACACAAGTATTGTCGATTAAATATTGATATCGAAATCGCGATACTATATCAGCGAAACAAAATTTATATTAGAAATAGGTACTTAAATGAAATAAATCGCAGTTTTTTGCTATTTAGAAAAACAAAGTGTGAGCTCTGGTTATTTATAAAATTCTAGATTATGGATATGATTCACAATTTTACAGAAACATCACGCAAGTATCATACGGATCTATTAGTAGGTGATTACAAACTATCAAATATTACGAAAATAAGTGTTCCACGAATGGCGCAGTATCAAGAATATAAAACCTGTTGTACATTGGAATTATTTATTCATCTTTTTCACAATCGTTGCGTAATACGAATATTTTTAAATACCTATACCGTAAACAGGTGTTTTCGATTAGCACTAAAATCACATTTACTGCATACAATTTGAAATTAATGGACGTTTAATCAAACGATTCATCGAAATCGTGTATTCTTCAGCACATAAATTACTTGATTCTTCGTTTACATAATTCCTTATATATAACATAATTTCTTATATATTATCTACTCTTAATTATGATTAACGTAGTATAATAATGTGTAAGCAAGATAATGATTAACGATATATAAAAAGTATATAAAATTTTAGGCTTTCACAGTTAACGTTTTTCTTCTAGACTTAAAGTATCGATGCAAAGTTACGACGGATGAGATTCAAGTTCGAATTTCTGATTGTGCATCGGTCATGAATACGAATAGAACGAGTGACTATTTGAAATGAAATAAACTAACCGTCGTTTTCCTGACGACAGGCGATACGTCACTGTGACCAATTCACAATAGGGCATTACACCCCGAGACCAGGACAATAGTTATCTCCGGACTGTATGAACGTGTACGTGGTTATTATTCGCACGCGCACACGTGTCACTGCCGACGGCGACAAGTAGCGCCATTGGTGCTGGTTGAAACGCAGCCCCGTAAACGCGAGTTTCGAGTAGCCGTTGCGGAAGCACCGCGACACACGGCGCTTCACTCAATTACCTTGCCACTTAATGCACTCGCGCAGTGATTCACGAGCGTACCCTCGTCTTCCGTGATGGCTTAGAACGCTTTATGTTATACGCATGCACGTGCGTTTGCCCAATACCACTTTTTGAATAGAATTTTTCATATGCCATTTTTATGTTTCGTTCAATTTGTCAATTCGTTAATTACAATCGTCTTAATTAATACCGCTATCGATATATTATAAATATTGACCGAAAGGAAATGTGTGGAAGTATGAAGTGTAATGCAATTGTTCGCAATGGCAAATAAAATTTAAATCAATAAGCAAAAATTACAAACGCTACTCTCATAACACTGGAACCCTATTTAAATTTAATTTTGTTCTAAATAACGGCCGGAGGATTGTTAAGCGCCCGTGTCGTACTACGTTCTTTGTTGAATAAAATTCAGTTTCTGTTCAGTGAATTTCATTTCGGTATCACGGTGTATCTCTGTGAATTACAACGAAGGGGACAAATATTCATTGGCTGTCATAATGTTCGATGAACATCCGTTGCGTGTAATGGATAACGATCTTTAACGCAACGTTTCGTTGCGTTAACATATTCGCAGTTATGTTACCTGTGTCCATAGGGCTTTGGCTGCATCACTTCTCATTTCTCGTGCAATGCCTAATACACGATCACTATCAATATCAAATAATCGAAGTTTAGAAATTTGATCCTATTTCGCGATTTCGCTCACTACCTTAACTACTTGCTGGATGATTCTATTCGATGCATAAGATAAGTTTGAGATCTTGTGTAATATGACATCCAAGGTTACCTGTTACCAGTTCTTTTACCTCTACACGTTAGATATGTCTTGTAAAATATTCATATTTTACTATGAAGCAATCTTATACGTTTATCTGTTTACAATTAATCATAATGACAATGGACTATTTTGTAGCCGGTATAGATCGGAGTTACTACTTTTATCGAGATTATAAAGACTTTCATTTACGAAAATTATTTCTTATATTCTTATTATTTTCTTATATTCTAAAAATTATTTCTTATATATCTTATAGCCAACTTTGATATTTTCGATCAAATGCAACATGAAGTTTCGTGGTAAATATTAATTTTTGTGTAAGTATTTGAAATAAGTTTTCATTTTAAATATAAGAAATACAAAGTCCAACTAAATAACAAATAAAACGGTTTCATTATGTCGTAATTGTTAAAGCTCCGTAAGAAGTTATATGATAATTACATACAGAAAACATATATGCAAATAATTCTATTAACATGAATGTAATTTTTATTAATGATATTCAAACTTCTTTGTAAAATGTGGTATCCAAAGTGGGCTACATATGTATGTACGTCTATATATAAATATGTACGTTCAAATTCTTGTATGTATACGTATATGTAAATTGTGTATACATTGTATTGATTGTATACTGTTAGATATAAATTATGTTTTGTAAATTATTTCTTAAAATACTTGTTAATTAATGTTGCTGTACACCAATAACACCATTGTAATGTCTTTTACAGATTTATACAAAATGGCATTTTTATATCAAGCAAACAGGGGTCAAAAATATTACTCCTTGAAAAATTCTTCTAGTTCTGAGGGATGAGATGAAAATAAATTCACTGTAGAGAAAAAAGGACGTTTGATAAAATAATCGTTGCGCACGTATCTGGGAACGTGTAAGTTTCGCTACTGTGCGACTGGTAAGGAAGAAAGGTCATAAAAGACTTATCGTCCAATTCAGCGTAATCACTTTCCCGGCGGGGTTGGAAGTGCGCTGAGGCCGTTCGCTGCAAAGTTTTGGGGTGGACGGGAGAGTAAATCAAACTAGAATTACCGGCTGCTTAGCATACGGACCGAAGTCTCGTACGAACAAGATGGGGAGAGGGTACAGTCGACGACGACCGTGGAAGGCAACCAGAAATAATATCGCCATGAATACAAGAGTGAGCGCCATTACACGTAATTGTGATCTATAGGTGTCATATATTACGGCGTCGACGACGTATAAAGGGCGTTCAGGCTTGCACGCGTAAATCCTCGTCCTCTCCCTACCGTCATTTTCCCCTTCGGCTTGTACCCCTCGCGCATGGCCCCTCCACCTAACCTCGTTCACCCCACTCCCAGATCATCACTGGTGAAATATTCACGTATATAATCAGCCCATATACGATAAAGTAACCCCCGACTACTTTCATCTCTTCATGGGCTATGCTTATCGCCTGACATTAGCTTTTTAATATTTTCACGATTCGAATATGGGAAACGTAGAAACGTGGAGTCTTTGCTGTTTGATTACTCGATTCGACTTATGACATTTGCATGGATAAGTAGAATTAAGAAGCGAATTTATGCGATGATTTCCATTACTGTCATAAGCTTCTACGGCTGGATTTCTTACGTTAAAAAGTTATATGAATTATAAATAACTTTTCTTACATGCGAAACTGTGCAGAGTTTCAACTACGTACTTAGACTTCTCGCTTAAAAGAATTCCACGTTTCTTAAAGTATATTTCCGTTACCTAAATCTTGTAGAAAAGGCATTGCAGTTACATTGGTCATTTTGTATAAAAGCTAGAGAAATTGCAATTTTTATCTGTGTTGCGTGACATTCTCTTTCTCACTTAAAAATCACTATCGATGTTGGATATGCGTGGCAACATGGCGTGGATAGGAAATGCATAAATCACGGCAATACAATACACGCAAGAAATCAATCTTCTTTCACGGTTGATAGTTTCTTGTTGGCGTTCCGTGGCAAGAGTGTTTTCACGGTTTGAAAGTGGCGCGCGCGGGAAGATCGATTGACATCGCTCAGGGCGATGCGATGGGGCGATCGGTCGATGGCTCTACGTCGAGCCAGGACAGCTCTCTTCTGTTCTCTTTCTTTGTGGAGCCGAGAGCAATATTACATATCGCGGTGATGTATCGTCCCCAACGTTCGGGGTGCGTCATGGTACGTTACACCCGGACCGCTTGCCGCGAATAAAATCATTGTTGGTAAGTGATTAATGATTGTGTTATAAGGGGCAACCTGAATGCAGTCCCCTGTCTCGGTAATATCGTAAACTTCGCGACACTTTCATGCTGTTCTCGTGATCAATACATACCGCAGTAAACCAATCGGTAATCCATAATTTTGTCGGGATGTCGGCTCGAATGATACGCCATTCAATTATGAAATAGAAATATTACCGATGATATTTTTTAAATACGCTTTCGCTTTCGTTTTACGCTAGTCACGCTTCAAAGTTATTGATCAGTTATATAACGCTATGGACATCGCAAATGTTGAGGAACTTTATAGATGTTCCACATCTGGATTCCTTGTAGAAAAAGTTACGCCATTCTTACGGCCAGTCGCGAATAACTTGCGATCCTCAAGTCTGAAACGAATATATAGTTCGTATAACGGATGCCACCGAACGTTAGGACGACTATGTACGTACATATTTTGATTTCGAAAACTCTGTGTAACTCAATAAGAACCACTGTTACGCGATCAATTTACCAAATGTACGACGATTCTATCAAGGGAAAGAGCATTAATGATTGAATCGTAGAAGGTTCACTGATCGTATCTCAGCAACAGCAACTCCAATCTACACAATTTATCAACACGGTACCGACTCACCCCGCGCTTCTTTCAGATTGATGTTACTATAACAACACGTCAGTTATTCATTGTGCGCCCGGCAGTGCATTAATCAAGCCCTCGCTCTGACATCAAATACAAATGATATTTTATAGCGTCATAAATCTTCGCTGGCTGTCACCGTTCGTGGGCGTTTGCTACGAACACGTCTCTTGGGATGTCCCCTACTCTCCTCTCGTATCCTGCTTTGTCCTGTCGAGTCGTGGCAGCTCCAGTTAGCCGTATGACTTCTCGCTTGTCTTGGCAGTTCGATTTAGCCTAATGATTTCTCTTTCCAATTTCCTTCAACGCTATTGATTCGTGTTGTTCGTCTTATCGTCCAACGATTTACTCTCTTCAACAACGCTATAAAATGTGTTGTCAATAACTTAATCCTACTATAACATTTTATGAGCGTGCATATGAAATTTTATATTGAAGAGTTACTAGCCTTTAAAAATTCATTATTTCTATCTCTCGCTAATGGAACGTTATTTGTAGCGTTATTCTAGGCTTACTTGAAGGTCTTTGTAATTTTATTACGTATATTATACTTTGTGCTATACTACTATATGTGCTATATGCTAAGTATATTATAAAGAGTGAGTTACATAAGAGTTAAAGCTGAAATATTTTCGATACTATCAATTATGTCGGAAGATGTTTCAGATAAAAATCAAATCCGAAAGACGTAAGGTACTACTTTTGTACTTTTGTACCTCGTCTTTCATACGAAGTTTTACAAAGTAAAAATTAAAATTTCTACTAAACTAGTAGCTTCTCGATATTAATAGGTTAATAGTTTTTATGTATTACAAAGATATATGATTCTGCTTTAAAAAATATAATAGACCCTCACATGAACTTTATACTCTCACATATAGAAAAAACCAATAACATCAGCATATGTCCCCCTTCAAACCATTCAACCTTTATTTGAAACATTTCTCGATATAATTAATAGTACAGAAAATATTTCAACTCAAACTCCTAGGAGGAAGTTAAAAAAAATATAACGTCTATTATAATGAATAATAATATTTTACTAAATTTGAATACTCAAGTGGAATTACTGAAAGTAAAATTATTTATAGATTTTTTGTATTTTATAATTTCACGAAGATTTACGTTGTACCAGACTAAATAAATTCCTGAAATTTTAAGATGGAGAATTGTATTTATAATCTTCTAATGTAGTTGAAAAGTTTTACTATAACTTAGCTTACTAATAAAAATTTACCCAACAATCTGTAGATTTATATTTTTTATTTTACGTGTAGTTAATGGTATTTATTCAGAATGCTGTCTTCTTTACTTGCATTGCCATCTGTCGTAGGCAAGGCTAAGTTTCTACTGCGTTGTCGGTAAATCCGTGACAATGCAAACTCCACCTTCCCCCCGAAAGAAAACAAAATAGCGCAAGACGACTTTAATATTAATGCTAGTCGATTATCGTGAGTATCGTGTTTAGCTAATGATTAAACCCCGAAAGTGATAGATGGATTCTTGTCACGAGGCAGTGAATCAGGAAACAATAACCTACATGTTCAGTTAACGCTGTTGCGATCATTTTATAAAAGGAAGCTTACAATGTGTGAACATTAATTTTACGTTACATCGTGTAATCAGCACTCATATGAGAGTATCGATAACGATTAATTACCGTGATAGTATTCGTACGGAAACGCATTTTATTCGCACCTCGCAGATGTTCCCATACACCTTTTCGTGGCTTTCTGGAATCAGCCGACGTAGGTTATTTCCCTCGACCAAAGTGGTAATTTTCAGAAAAAGTTATGGTATCGGTAAAGCAGCACCGATATAACTTGTTCGAAGCGGTATAAGCAAACGAGTGAGCGTACAATTGGACAAGCACCTGGTTCGGACATCAAATGAAATAGTAGAAGCAAGGGAAGGTAGGTTCATGATGTGCTCGTGGGTGAGGAACAGAGAGATAAGGTGCCTCGGGCCGTGTCTGTCATGTCAGCCGGCGTAATAAGTTTGAAATTCACATCAAGCGATTAATAATGCTCGAGCGATTCACAAAAAGGTGCTGCATCGCCAGTAAGAGAGAAGTTGTTAAGCTAGCCCGAGGCTCCCGCGGTGGCGGCCATGTTTGCTGTCAGTAACAACTCTCCCGCATTACTGCTTACCACTGGTTTATATATCTTTTGCAAATAATAATCGCACGATTTTCTCTTCCCTTGTTGGACGCTTTGCGGTTCGTGCTGTATTGTCTATCGGAAATCGAACAATACGTTTGGCGTGCAAAATACTTTATTTGAAGAGTTTTTATTCCTCCATCGTTCTCAATTCCACGTAATCTCTTGAAATTGATGTCGTCACTTTCAAACGTCGTCTAATTATTATACTTCGTATATTTCTACCGAGTATCGAGCTGATTAATAAGATTAGAAAGTAAAATGTTTGCGTTATGTAACGTTCAGATAAAAGGTAATACTTTTCGAGATACGTATGTAATAACTGCTGCGATCGGTATACTGAAAGCATTACGTAAACGCGAAAGTGCCAATAATATGCTATAATTTATTACAAGTTGAAAGTAATAACGATGCCATTCTATCTTCTGCAAAGTAGTTTTAAACTTTGTAATATAAGTGATAAGGGTACTATATGTAATTACTCTAACAAACCGAATATTCCATTAAAAAATTTGAATAGCGCAATATTACTTTCGTTGTAGATGTTTTTAACGTTTAACGTTTAATGGATAGCTTTTTTTCATTTACTCGCATAAAGAAACGCAGTTAAGTCATGTATAATTTCGAAACGTTGTTTGCTTCTCTTATGAAACGCAATTGTCAGAAACGTTACATTTGATATTGATCCAAATAACGATTGAAATAACGATTTGTTTTATCAAATAATACTCGTTGCAACGACCACTAAAGAAATATAAATCAACGAAGTGACTTTAACAAATGTGTACGAAACTCGCGACCACGTGATTCTATTCAAGTGAAACGTTTGCCGATAATGACGAAGATACGGTTAGAAGATTTATTAGTAGTCAGGCGTGTATACCTGTCTACGTGTGTAGGAAGGAAACGAAAGCTCGTTAGTCAGGTTTGGGTTAGGTAGTCGATATGGACGTCAAGCACAATTCGTTTCGTTGCCTAATTATAAAGGCCGAAGCCCTCGAGGCTTAAAGCGGCATCGTTTCAACTTCTGAACCGGGCCATAGACCTCCGTGCAGATTTTATAAATTATTCAGTTCTCCGATGTTGAGATGACGGCACAGCGTGGTGCAAAAAAATTAAATTTGCTGGATAGTTCCTGTCGTTGCCGAACATTATTGTTATTAATGTTTCGCATTAATTATGGACGAAAAAGATGGCGCTAAAGGTCGACAAAAAGATTATTTCATTGAGTCTGATAGAACGGTTAACCTGTCGGTGTAATCAACGAAATCAATTTGCCAGCATTTTTTACGTATTTCACTATTACATTTCTTTTACATCATTTTTCGTGCCCCGAACGCTGAATTCTTTTAAATGCAAAAATTACACTTCTGTTTGTACTTATCATTGGCATGTTATTTAAACATAAATCAATATCAATACAATTTTACGGTAGATGATATACACGAATCATTTGATTAAGTTTTATAGAAGTTTTGGAACTATTACTTATTAGCTGTTTATTAATTACCATTTACTATTATTTATTAGTATATATCAATAATGTTCACTAACAAGGAGATGAAGTGAATGATTTAACATTCAAAGCAAATGAAAATATCGATATGTATCAACAAAAAGTAAATAGGTATCATTTTCAGGAAAAGCATCGTTGTTGGACACAAATCAAATATAAATATTTAAAAGATAAAGAAATTATTTCGAATGGAGAAAGTGTACATGTCGTGTTGGTTATAAAAAAATAATGATTTTTTCCTCTTTTTTCTTTTCTGTTCAAGAAAGCAAATGCTAGTTAGCAATTCAATGCCCTGTATATGATTAGAATACAAACCTCTCTTAAGTATACACAACGCGTATCTAAAATTGCATTTGATGCAATGTGACGAATAAAATACAATTACATACGTTTAATAATGAAAGATATGTCAATAATGATACTAGCAAAGCGAGACGTGCTTATATAACACAAAATGAATAAATTCTATATTTGTAAATTAGCGAATACAGTATAATGACTATGACGAAAAAGGAGTGAGCAAGAAGGGAGCAGTTGCAATTCTATAGAGGAAAAAGCAATTTCCTAAATAATGACTCCAGGATTACAATAATACAAGCCTTGGTATGCAAATCGAGCGTCGTATAACAAATTCTCACATGATAAAGTTTGCTGCTGGGGTTAGTAGGGCTCCGACTGGGTCTCCGAGTACTACGTATAGTGACAAGGTAGCAGATAGCTATCGTAATTTATACTCGGCTAGCGCGTTCAGCATTTCCAATCTAAATGAATGAACACCAATAGATAAGGAGAAGCTAATAAACGGTGCTGCACTAAATCCTTTCGGAACGGATTGCACTACGTGGAATCGATATTCTAGTTTGGAGTTTACGTTGTCTTGTCTCATTTGGTAGGTGTCCAATTATTCGCTGTTACGAGTTGTGTTCATTTATATTTAAATTTACGAAAATGTGCGTCTACGTAAGTATATACACGAATGGCTCGTTTTTATTACACAAAGATAATTAACATTTCGAGGATCTTGTAACTCGATTATAGTTATTTTAATTTAACAGAAATGTTTCGATTTTTACTGCGTTGTATATTTTGCTAGTTAATCCGTTACTGTGCTATGCATTATTTGTAAACTATTTTCTAATAAAAATGTCAATTTACAAGCTGGTATTTAAATAATAGGAATATAGCCATAAGTAATATAATAATAATAAATATACCATCGAAACGCGTGCATAGAACAACTGTTTGGTGCTAAACGGAACATTGAGTGACTAAGTTTGCTTTTGAATACCATTCTCAGCATTTCACTGTTCGCGGAGATATTTTACTTTCTAGTTTGACGAAAAAATCTGTGACGCAACTTTCTCTGAATGTTTCTTCAAGACAAAAGTCCGCTTTATCGCGTGATATCATTCGATTCCTTTCAAAATCACATGTCCCAAAATCTAGATGTGTCGGAGAAGAACGATTTGCAGGTTCGTAATTAGCGTCAGAAACATTATAAGAGACGCATAATAGCGATCGGAACGGCGATTGGCTGTAGGACAGTGATAATAATTTGTGTTAATTATTACCTGTCCCTTGCATATTCTTATTATACATATATGCATACATGTATATAAATTATACTTATATAAATTACGTATTGCATATTTCCAAATTATACATAAATTAACACATAACGGATATTTGTCACCATCTTTTACAGTTTATCAATGTTTATTAATATTTTTGCATGTGTAAGAATCTAATTAAATATCAGCGAGAGCTGTCTAGAGATATTGTTCCGCAATGACCGATGTCATGAGATGAATGAGGTCCAAAAGGAAACTGGGAGTTGACACGCGAAATATAACTTGGTTATCGATAGTCGCTCCCGGGATTAGCAGGATTCCGAGCGGGCATCTGAGTAGTATGGATAGTGACTAGGCTAGAGATAGCGATCGTAATTTATATCGAGCTAGCGTGTTCGACGTTTCCAATCGAAACGAACGAGCCGAACAGCCGGAGATAAGTTCGCGCTAATAAATGACGGAAACTGCCTCCTAGTACTTCCTCATAAATATAGTAAACAACTGGCCCGAGATTTATAAGTAACGTTTCTTTTTAGTAACAGCAACAGCAGCAGCACTAGCAGCAATGCCTATGATATGTACGTACGTACATATGTACATGTACTATATTATTTGCAATAACGCCAGTCGGCGATTTCATTGCTCCTTGCCTTTCGTTTACCAGTCACTAAGAGATGCAACATTTCGCCACGCACTATTTAATTTTATGATACGTGAATATCATTATACGATGTCGTTAAAGCAACCGCATCGTAATAAGATGTAATGTTTTACGATGTTGCATTTTCTCCGGTGCATACATTTGATCGTTTTATGAGTATCATAATTTACCGATATTCCGAAATCATATTTTTCACATGCATACAACTATGTATCGCCAGAATTTAGAGCGTTAGAGATTGGTGCGTCTTTTTGATCACATTGCGTACATGTAAATCGTTCCTGTACATCGCAGATAAATGGTAATGCGAGTGTGTCAATTAACACATCGGTACATTAAAATAAGTCAGAAGTCGTGCGACTAGTCGACGCGGCGGGACCAGGTGAAAACTTCATAAGCGTTTCCTTTTCCTACAAGAGACGGAATGAATTACAGGCCTATAATTTATCCGACATTATTGCAGTCTGCTAGTATAGAACTCGGCATACGGTAAACATATGGTAATCAGGCGATTTGACTCATCAAGGCTCAGCTTTGTAAATGGCACGGATGTCCTCGGTAATTTATGTGATGCATAAGCGTGTAAGTGCGACCGGCAAACAAGCGAACGCTCACCTCGACATGCTATCATTAAATTCAATGCAAACGTATTACATATCCTCCACTTACATTCGTAGTTATAGGAATCGTTGAGAGCAGGAGAAAAACAGTCGAACGGTTTAAAAAGAAGAAAAAGCAACAGCGGAAACAGCGAAACGATAAAATGTGACTTTCACGTGTTGAACAATCACCTTGCCGACTGTGGAGAAGGTTCGCGAGTAACGAAACGTTCGATACAGTTTGATTGATTGCCAGTTATAAATATTCGGCGTCACATACGTATCTCAGACGAACAAAATATCTGCAGGCAGCGCGCATTTCACGAAACTTTCTCCAATAAATTTCCTTTTTACCTTTGTGCAATCGAAGTTAGCGCGTTACATTCTTAAGCCATAATACGAAACTATGCTTTTTCTTTACGTTCCTTCTTAGCGATCTATGAGAAAATGTGACAATAAATTACGAATTTATGAAGTCTTTCGAACATGTTTTAGCTTATCTTGAACATATCTTTTCTGCTTCTTGATGAAAAAGAACCGATTAGAACATTTAATTTTTCCATTTAAATTTTGCATATTATCTTTGTTTCGAATTGTCGATAAGCAATATAATAGTAACGTTTAATCCTGTCGCATTAGTACACCCAATCTTAATCTAAAAACAAACGTTAGACAGTAAACTTATATGTAGGATAAAAAGTACTTAAAAAGTGCTGTTGCGGAAGATAGTTAACACTATATCAATTGAAAATAAGAGTATTATAAGTGTAAAACCTATACATATATCTTTTACTTTTTGTTTTCAATAAATTTCAATAAGAAGATTGGAACTTCCTTTTAATTTTTTCGAATATCATTTGAAATAAACGACTAACTCTAGATAAATATAACAGTTTTTGATGTAAGAACCTTTTAAATGAATAAATTTATACTACTATGAACCTCTTATTATAAATTTGGAAATATTTTTGTAAATATTAATAAATCATCAATCTTTTCATTTTTAATAATATGTTATCTACTTAGTTATATATTATATGGATTTATTTGAATGGAAAATCCTACAATCAAATTTTTCACGCATACAGAGATTTATTTTACAAATGTTTATACATATATATGTTAATAGACATAATGCATATTACAATTTCATTAATTGAACATTATATCACCTTATATATGTCACAGATTTTATATTTCAATGCATTTTATATTAGAATATTATAATACAAACATAATAATAATATAATACAAATATAATATTGTAATACAAATAAGTATTATTCAATTCATTTTTTATAATGAAGTAATGAATACCAATTATGTTATTCTTTGACATGTTATCCCGAATTGAACAGGTTTCGTCGCATTATATTATCAGTACCTCATCTGTAACATCGTTTGTGTATGTAAAAGAATATTTTTAACAAATTTGTGAAATTATATAATTTATCAGTTGCAAGTAATATTGAAAGAAATTTTATCATTAGTAAATAAAAGTACATTTGGCAATTGGTAATGAATGTATCAATTGTTAATAACATATAAATTGTAAGTGGATATAGATTATTAATAATTCACAATCGTGTAACATTTATAATTTTAATGGATAATTTATCCATATCCATATTATGGATAAAGATTAAATACATTAAATAAATTTGTTTTATCATTATAAGTATTACAGAGTTCTATTATATCTTAGATGAATACTGTAGAATGCGGTCGGTAATGGATGCTATTTTTCCTGTATTTGACTGTACCATGTATGCACGTTATAAATAAAATGAATCCGAAAACTAATGGAACATTTGTTTCTAAGAGAACTGCTGAGTTGCGGCCCATGATTCCTTTGAAATTTTTTAGTTCCATGATGAATAGACTACGATGCAATAAAAAAGATTTGACTTTGAATTTCAAAATGAAGGTCAATTGGCTACTTTTTTCCGCAGATCTTTACCGATCTACAGGTATAGAGTAACGCTATATATGTGTCTATTCTGAATATCTGATATATATTGTTATATTATTCTTATAATACTTTGGTAGAGAATAATTTTAAGCCACTTATTTAGGAAATGCTTGGTCAGACCACTATAGCTTACATTATTCATTACGATAATATACAGGGTGGTTGATAATTGGCGGTAAAAGCGGAAAGGGGGTGATTCTACGCGAAAAAAAGAAGTCGAAAATATAGAGTAAAAATTTTTCGTTTGAGGCTTTGTTTTCGAGAAAATCGACTTTGAATTTTCGCTCGGTACGCGTGCACTTTATCACGTCTCGTTATAAAGGATCTCACTGTAGATTTTTAAAAAAATTAAAAAAAAAATTAAAAAAAAATTTTTATTCTATATTTTCGACTTCTTTTTTCGCGTAGAATCACCCCCTTTCCGTTTGTACTACCAGTTACCAATCACCCTGTATACGTACATTACAAACAACAAAGTACGACAATAATTTGAATAGAGCCATGTTGTGCTATCATGTTGTAAACCGTATTTTGCTAGAAATAGTAATTAAAATAATGACATTGTTATAATTATAAAGAGAAGACGTTTGAAATATTTATTAGAATGAATTTCTTTACCTGAGATAGAAACACTTTTATTTATTTTTATATGCTATAGCAAGTATTGTGCTTCTTAAAATAGGATTACAAAGTTTTAATTAACAGCGAAGTTTCTTAAGGATTTAAGCAATTTATACTTTTAGGTTTAAAACGTCAAGAAATGTTTAGGTTAAATGTTAACTTTTAGTAATAATAATTTGATAGAAGGTAAGAAAGTTAAAATTCACTGCAACAATGAAATTTTTATTTTTATTCAACCTCTATGTAATGTTGCATAATGTTCAAGTACGTAATGCTCATACTATGTTTCGTTGTTTAAATATCTAGAAAGTATTTGAGAAATCTAGCAAATTAGAGTTGGAAGAAAATTGTTATTAATCACCCCGAAGAATGGCATCTAGAAACTTTCTTACTGGTTTGTCGAAAAGACAGAAACTGTTCCATTTATTTCGTTGTTCCTTTGTTTCGACCCACTCCAACAGTAATTACTTTGTACTACCACACATACATATCAGAGTAGAAATGAATTTGACAAGGATGAAGGCGGAGATTGGAGAAGGATGAATGCAGTGAATGGTGGTCGATGAATTTCAATTTGTTGCAGGAATTTTTAGAGACAGGTAGGGGGAGTAGACAGTATTCGTTTGCTGATGGATTACAATTGCGAACGATTTAATTGTATTCCACACGCGTGCATGTTAATGCTACAAATTACGCTTTATCGAATTTCAACAAGGACGTTAGCACTAGACAAGAAGATCGCTTCATCTGGAATAACGATGAATTACGACCTGAATTGATTTGTATCTGTATCAGGAATTTTTCCTGAACAAAATATGATAAAATTGTTTTGCGTACATTAATCCTTTGAAAAACTTTTGGAAATTATCATATGGCTTGGTTTAAATTAAACTTAATAGGTTTATTTTTAATGCAATTTATAGTTGCTTTAAACAATATTGTTAGATGAAATGTGCATATCTATATGCATATACAGGATGGTCCTGTTAACTTGTACGAATTGAGTAACTAAAGTATGCGTTGAATGAAATATTGTATACAATAGTTGCATGGCTTCGATTTTTAAGTGGAACAATGTAAACGAATAATTATGTGTTTGGAAGGATATTGAGTTCCGAATAATGACGGATTACCTTTCCTTGATTTGAAACCTAATAATTAACGTGACACCTTGTTTTGGTTTTTGAAAATTGTATTTGTTTCTTTAGTTTGTAACTGAAAATGCAGATAATCGATATGTACTGTAGGATTTTAATTTGTATCGTATTGGTTTCAATTTCAATTTGTAATATCAATATGATATATGATACATGATATATGATATATACTGATAAGATAGGTCTTAAAATAATTTTCTACACAAGTAATGTGTTATACAATTCCAAATGAGTTAATAATTATTAGTGATCTAATGAGTTGGGATCTAGAACGAGATATATTTTTGTAATATACCTTTTAACCACGTATTTTTTAACATCTTTCTGAAGATCTATAAGTCCCAGTATATATAATTTGTATTCTATGACATCACTTCCTGCAATGAAAAGATTCATAAGAAATTGTGCAATTATTTTCATCGATGACGTGTTTAGGTTGACAATTGCAGTCAGTGTGAGCAGCAACATTCGAACAATTGTAACAACTTAGCTGGTTAGGTAAATCTCATAGTTATAAAATATCGTTATATAATATCCTATTTTGGATGTATCTATCTATCCTATAATATCTTACGATCACTCTACCGGGATGTGTACTTTAGTATCACGGTGTAACTTGTATTATGATATCGGTGAGCACATAAATAAATAAAAGCAAGTAATATCATTTACAATTTAATTTGCTTATTTGTAAATTTAAAGTACAATATGGTATGCTTATATTTATGGAATAATCATAATAATTTTGTGACTGCTTATTTCCACAATTTTATTGCTGTACTTTATCGTTTAATAGCTTCAACAACACTTTGGCAGCATGTAATCCATAAATCCAATTTATCGATTAATATCAGTAGTACTGCGAGTTTTATATATGACGTTAAAAATAATCAAACGACATAAAAAAAAAAAAAAGAAACTAAAAACTCTACAACGAATGACAAAGATAGGATCATTTGTCATGTGTCATAGAGATATGTACATCGTAGAGTTTACTAACTCGAATGCTAGCAATAAAGTCAATTTAAATCCTATTAATAATAAATAATATTAATAATTAATAATAAATCCTAATAATTAATAATTAATAATAAATCCTAAAGTAAATGTAAATCCTATTAGTGAAACTAATATACTGATAAAAAAGTACTTAAAATAAACACAAAATGGTTACACAAAAATTATGCCCGCGTAAAAATCTTACTTATAGGACCGAATCTTCCATGAAACTTTGATGTTACCGGTGTTGCAATGGTACCGAGAATACAAGTAAGGAACTGAACAGACATTTTATCTATTTCCTATTATTACTTTATATGCGATAGGACTCGAAAGGAAAGCTTGTCGAAAGCTGGAAGAACTTTTCCGACGTCTTAAGCTTTAAAAAGTTCTCCATCTGTATCTGCCCTGTTATAAATCGTTGACAGTTGCCGCAGTTGTATCTCATTTGCGTTTGATTCCAGTAATGTCTTACCGACATATACTATTGGAAGATATATTGGAAGATATAAGTTATATTGGAAGATCAATCACGATCATAAACCCGGAAAATATGTTTGACATCCCATTTGATTATCCTACCTGTTCTCGCCTCTCTAGTCTGCGAGTTTAGATTCTAATGATAAAAAGCGTTATCAGACGCGACGACATACATGCTGCAGCCCAGTACCATAGACCCAGAGTGTATTATGACCAGTTTTTTCAAAAAATGACATTCTATTTGTAATATTATTTCCCATAACAAACTTTATAATTTTCTCGATGGTGAAAATTCTTTCGTTCTAAGCCATTTGGCTTCTGATATAATACTATAAAAAGCGAAAGTGATGTTAGATCCATATTTTGTTTCAATGTTTTTGCGACTTTGATTTGAACTACTGTAAAGTTTCAAAAGTATAATACAATAATCAGGGTTTCAGATATACGTTATGCACATATATATATGTCGAGTCAACTTCCGAGTCTGGGCCCGAGTCGCCCTCGTGGCGGGGGCTTGGGACAGGTAAGGATTCCTCACTGAAGCTATCCATGTTTTCTTTTACACAGAAGTTAGTTTTATTGACACACACAAAAGTGTTACAGATTTGACACAAACTCACAATGACCGCACACTCGCGACGCTTGTGACAATGGTCTTAGGTTCGATAACGAGTCCGCGGACAACGAGACGGTAGTCGTACGCACTCACAAAAAATCTAAGTCGGATTCACTGACCGTAAGGCGTTAATCTCTTCTTGTCGGCGAGGTCGCAAGAGAGAGTGACTTTCCGTCCCGGTGATACCCCAGAGGAAAACTATGACGGGGTGTGTCTAAGGACACGAGATCATCGGATTCGTCGGGGATATCACACGTTCGGAAAGTAAGGGAAATTGACGTTGCTGCTAATTGGCCAATCTCCATATCGGTAGTTAGAAAAGGATGCTAGCCGCCCTTGAGGGAAGATTGCTAGTGGGAGACCACGTTCGTGGAAAAATAGGTCTCTCCTGTCTTCCTGTAACTGGGACAAAGACTGTGTATCTGTTGAGGGATTTTAGGTAACTAGATATTAGTGTTTATAACGGTCCTTGGGATAGCCGATCACGTACTGCGGAGACGCGTCGACATCTGGTAAACATCCTGCCCGGAGAATAGGATCTGCGTGTGGCGAGCTACGGGACAGAAACCGCTGGAATGTTTACTGCAACGTGCCGCTACAAATCTTTCTTTTAAGGAGAGCTATAGGGTTACTCAATGCCTTTGTTAGATGGAGAGTTCGTCCCGTTGACCGCGGCCACGTTCGGCGACTAATTGTTGCCTTGAGCCCAAGCTCATTGCCACAAGACTCAAACGAATACAATTGGGTAGAGTGACGGCAAATCGTGTAATTACAACTGTAGATTTTAATTACAATGTTTTTATGGATTTACACGAAGTTTCGGAGGGAAGGCATCGGTGTCCTCTTATCTCCGACATATATGTCGGGTTCACATTATGATTAGGATTTAGGAGCGTGTAACGAATCTCCACTCCAATTAGACATCGTTGTTATAAAAGAGAGACAATGTTTATTGGTACAAGTATGGTTATTACAGAATTCGACAAGTAATCGTGGTGACCGAACACTCTAGCCAATAATGACAATGATCCCAGATTCGGTATAACGTCATATGGTATTACGTTATAACGTATCACATTCTATGGTATAACGCTATAACCTATTACGTTATAACGTATTACGTTATATGGTATAACGTTATAACGTATTACGTTATATGGTATAACGTTACAATGTATTACGTTATATGGTTTAACGTTATACCGTATTACGTTATATGGTATAACGAAATGACGTTTTACGTTATATGGTATTACGTTATAACGTATTACGTTATATGGTATAACGTTATCACGTATTACGTTATATGGCATTACGTTATAACGTATTACGTTATATGGTATAACGAAATGACGTTTCACGTTATATGGTATAACGTTATAACGTATTACGTTATATGGTATTACGTTTTAACGTATTACGTTATATGGTATAACGGTATAACGAATTACGTTATATGGCATTACGTTATAACGTATTACGTTATATGGTATAACGTTATAACGTATTACGTTATATGGTATAACGTTATAACGTATTACGTTATATGGTACAACGTTATAACGTACTACGTTATATGGTATATCGTTATAACGTATTACGTTATATGGTATAACGTTATAACGTATTACGTTATATGGTATATCGTTATAACGTATTACGTTATATGGTATAACGTTATACCGTATTACGTTATATGGTATAACGAAATGACGTTTTACGTTATATGGTATTACGTTATAACGTATTACGTTATATGGTATTACGTTATAACGTATTACGTTATATGGTATAACGTCATAACGTATAACGTTATATGGTATTACGTTATCACGTATTACGTTATGTGGTATAACGTTATAACGTATTACGTTATATGGTATAACGTTTTAACGTATTACGTTATATGGTATAACGTTATCACGTATTACGTTATATGGTATAACGTTATAACGTATTACGTTATATGGTATTACGTTATAACGTATTACGTTATATGGTATAACGTTATAACGTATTACGTTATATGGTATAACGTTATAACGTATTACCTTATATGGCATTACGTTATAACGTATTACGTTATATGGTATAACGAAATGACGTTTTACGTTATATGGTATAACGTTATAACGTATTACGTTATATGGTATTACGTTTTAACGTATTACGTTATATGGTATAACGTTATAACGTATTACGTTATGTGGTATAACGTTATAACGAATTACGTTATATGGTATAACGTTATACCGTATTACGTTATATGGTATAACGAAATGACGTTTCACGTTATATGGTATTATGTTATTAAGTATTACGTTATATGGTATAACGTTATCACGTATTACGTTATATGGTATAACGTTATAACGTATTACGTTATATGGTATTACGTTATAACGTATTACGTTATATGGTATAACGTTATAACGTATTACGTTATATGGTATAACGTTATAACGTGTTACGTTATATGGTATAACGTTATAACGTATTACGTTATATGGTATAACGTCATAACGTATTACGTTATATGGTATTACGTTATCACGTATTACGTTATATGGTATAACGTTATAACGTATTACGTTTTATGGTATAACGTTTTAACGTATTACGTTATATGGTATAACGTTATCACGTATTACGTTATATGGTATAACGTTATAACGTATTACGTTATATGGTATAACGTTATAACGTATTACGTTATATGGTATAACGTCATAACGTATTACGTTATATGGTATTACGTTATCACGTATTACGTTATATGGTGTAACGTTATAACGTATTACGTTATATGGTATAACGTTTTAACGTATTACGTTATATGGTATAACGTTATCACGCATTACGTTATATGGTATAACGTTATAACGTATTACGTTATATGGTATAACGTTTTAACGTATTACGTTATATGGTATAACGTTATCACGTATTACGTTATATGGTATAACGTTATAACGTATTACGTTATATGGTATAACGCTTTAACGTATTACGTTATATGGTATAACGACATGACGTTTTACGTTATATGGTATTACGTTATAACGTATTACGTTATATGGTATTACGATATAACGTATTACGTTATATGGTATAACGTCATAACGTATTACGTTATATGGTATTACGTTATCACGTATTACGTTATATGGTATAACGTTATAACGTATTACGTTATATGGTATAACGCTTTAACGTATTACGTTATATGGTATAACGTTATCACGTATTACGTTATGTGGTATAACGTTATAACGAATTACGTTATATGGTATAACGTTATACCGCATTACGTTATATGGTATAACGAAATGACGTTTTACGTTATATGGTATTACGTTATAACGTATTACGTTATATGGTATAACGTTATCACGTATTACGTTATATGGCATTACGTTATAACGTATTACGTTATATGGTATAACGAAATGACGTTTTACGTTATATTGTATAACGTTATAACGTATTACGTTATATGGTATTACGTTTTAACGTATTACGTTATATGGTATAACGGTATAACGAATTACGTTATATGGCATTACGTTATAACGTATTACGTTATATGGTATAACGTTATAACGTATTACGTTATATGGTATAACGCTTTAACGTATTACGTTATATGGTATAACGTTATCACGTATTACGTTATATGGTATAACGTTATAACGTATTACGTTATATGGTATAACGTTTTAACGTATTACGTTATATGGTATAACGTTATCACGTATTACGATATATGGTATAACGTTATAACGTATTACGTTATATGGTATAACGTTACAATGTATTACGTTATATGGTTTAACGTTATACCGTATTACGTTATATGGTATAACGAAATGACGTTTTACGTTATATGGTATTACGTTATAACGTATTACGTTATATGGTATAACGTTATCACGTATTACGTTATATGGCATTACGTTATAACGTATTACGTTATATGGTATAACGAAATGACGTTTCACGTTATATGGTATAACGTTATAACGTATTACGTTATATGGTATTACGTTTTAACGTATTACGTTATATGGTATAACGGTATAACGAAATACGTTATATGGCATTACGTTATAACGTATTACGTTATATGGTATAACGTTATAACGTATTACGTTATATGGTATAACGTTATAACGTATTACGTTATATGGTATAACGTTATAACGTACTACGTTATATGGTATATCGTTATAACGTATTACGAGATATGGTATAACGTTATAACGTATTACGTTATATGGTATATCGTTATAACGTATTACGTTATATGGTATAACGTTATACCGTATTACGTTATATGGTATAACGAAATGACGTTTTACGTTATATGGTATTACGTTATAACGTATTACGTTATATGGTATTACGTTATAACGTATTACGTTATATGGTATAACGTCATAACGTATTACGTTATATGGTATTACGTTATCACGTATTACGTTATGTGGTATAACGTTATAACGTATTACGTTATATGGTATAACGTTTTAACGTATTACGTTATATGGTATAACGTTATCACGTATTACGTTATATGTTATAACGTTATAACGTATTACGTTATATGGTATTACGTTATAACGTATTACGTTATATGGTATAACGTTATAACGTATTACGTTATATGGTATAACGTTATAACGTATTACCTTATATGGCATTACGTTATAACGTATTACGTTATATGGTATAACGAAATGACGTTTTACGTTATATGGTATAACGTTATAACGTATTACGTTATATGGTATTACGTTTTAACGTATTACGTTATATGGTATAACGTTATAACGTATTACGTTATGTGGTATAACGTTATAACGAATTACGTTATATGGTATAACGTTATACCGTATTACGTTATATGGTATAACGAAATGACGTTTCACGTTATATGGTATTATGTTATTAAGTATTACGTTATATGGTATAACGTTATCACGTATTACGTTATATGGTATAACGTTATAACGTATTACGTTATATGGTATTACGTTATAACGTATTACGTTATATGGTATAACGTTATAACGTATTACGTTATATGGTATAACGTTATAACGTGTTACGTTATATGGTATAACGTTATAACGTATTACGTTATATGGTATAACGTCATAACGTATTACGTTATATGGTATTACGTTATCACGTATTACGTTATATGGTATAACGTTATAACGTATTACGTTTTATGGTATAACGTTTTAACGTATTACGTTATATGGTATAACGTTATCACGTATTACGTTATATGGTATAACGTTATAACGTATTACGTTATATGGTATAACGTTATAACGTATTACGTTATATGGTATAACGTCATAACGTATTACGTTATATGGTATTACGTTATCACGTATTACGTTATATGGTGTAACGTTATAACGTATTACGTTATATGGTATAACGTTTTAACGTATTACGTTATATGGTATAACGTTATCACGTATTACGTTATATGGTATAACGTTATAACGTATTACGTTATATGGTATAACGTTTTAACGTATTACGTTATATGGTATAACGTTATCACGTATTACGTTATATAGTATAACGTTATAACGTATTACGTTATATGGTATAACGCTTTAACGTATTACGTTATATGGTATAACGACATGACGTTTTACGTTATATGGTATTACGTTATAACGTATTACGTTATATGGTATTACGATATAACGAATTACGTTATATGGTATAACGTCATAACGTTTTACGTTATATGGTATTACGTTATCACGTATTACGTTATATGGTATAACGTTATAACGTATTACGTTATATGGTATAACGCTTTAACGTATTACGTTATATGGTATAACGTTATCACGTATTACGTTATGTGGTATAACGTTATAACGAATTACGTTATATGGTATAACGTTATACCGCATTACGTTATATGGTATAACGAAATGACGTTTTACGTTATATGGTATTACGTTATAACGTATTACGTTATATGGTATAACGTTATCACGTATTACGTTATATGGCATTACGTTATAACGTATTACGTTATATGGTATAACGAAATGACGTTTTACGTTATATTGTATAACGTTATAACGTATTACGTTATACGGTATTACGTTTTAACGTATTACGTTATATGGTATAACGGTATAACGATTTACGTTATATGGCATTACGTTATAACGTATTACGTTATATGGTATAACGTTATAACGTATTACGTTATATGGTATAACGCTTTAACGTATTACGTTATATGGTATAACGTTATCACGTATTACGTTATATGGTATAACGTTATAACGTATTACGTTATATGGTATAACGTTTTAACGTATTACGTTATATGGTATAACGTTATCACGTATTACGTTATATGGTATAACGTTATAACGTATTACGTTATATGGTATAACGCTTTAACGTATTACGTTATATGGTATAACGACATGACGTTTTACGTTATATGGTATTACGTTATAACGTATTACGTTATAACGTATTACGTTATATGGTATTACGATATAACGTATTACGTTATATGGTATAACGTCATAACGTATTACGTTATATGGTATTACGTTATCACGTATTACGTTATATGGTATAACGTTATAACGTATTACGTTATATGGTATAACGCTTTAACGTATTACGTTATATGGTATAACGTTATCACGTATTACGTTATGTGGTATAACGTTATAACGAATTACGTTATATGGTATAACGTTATACCGTATTACGTTATATGGTATAACGAAATGACGTTTCACGTTATATGGTATTATGTTATTAAGTATTACGTTATATGGTATAACGTTATCACGTATTACGTTATATGGTATAACGTTATAACGTATTACGTTATATGGTATTACGTTATAACGTATTACGTTATATGGTATAACGTTATAACGTATTACGTTATATGGTATAACGTTATAACGTATTACGTTATATGGTATAACGTTATAACGTATTACGTTATATGGTATAACGTCATAACGTATTACGTTATATGGTATTACGTTATCACGTATTACGTTATATGGTATAACGTTGTAACGTATTACGTTATATGGTATAACGTTTTAACGTATTACGTTATATGGTATAACGTTATCACGTATTACGTTATATGGTATAACGTTATAACGTATTACGTTATATGGTATAACGTTTTAACGTATTACGTTATATGGTATAACGTTATCACGTATTACGTTATATGGTATAACGTTATAACGTATTACGTTATATGGTATAACGCTTTAACGTATTACGTTATATGGTATAACGACATGACGATATACGTTATATGGTATTACGTTATAACGTATTACGTTATATGGTATTACGTTATAACGTATTACGTTATATGGTATAACGTCATAACGTATTACGTTATATGGTATTACGTTATCACGTATTACGTTATATGGTATAACGTTATAACGTATTACGTTATATGGTATAACGTTATACCGTATTACGTTATATGGTATAACGAAATGACGTTTTACGTTATATGGTATTACGTTATAACGTATTACGTTATATGGTATAACGTTATCACGTATTACGTTATATGGCATTACGTTATAACGTATTACGTTATATGGTATAACGAAATGACGTTTTACGTTATATTGTATAACGTTATAACGTATTACGTTATATGGTATTACGTTTTAACGTATTACGTTATATGGTATAACGGTATAACGAATTACGTTATATGGCATTACGTTATAACGTATTACGTTATATGGTATAACGTTATAACGTATTACGTTATATGGTATTACGTTATAACGTATTACGTTATATTTTATAACGTCATAACGTATTACGTTATATGGTATTACGTTATCACGTATTACGTTATATGGTATAACGTTATAACGTATTACGTTATATGGTATAACGTTTTAACGTATTACGTTATATGGAATAACGTTATCACGTATTACGTTATATGGTATAACGTTATAACGTATTACGTTATATGGCATTACGTTATAACGTATTACGTTATATGGTATAACGTTATACCGTATTACGTTATATGGTATAACGAAATGACGTTTTACGTTATATGGTATTACGTTATGACGTATTACGTTATATGGTATTACGTTATAACGTATTACGTTATATGGTATAACGTCATAACGTATTACGTTATATGGTATTACGTTATAACGGATTACGTTATATGGTATAACGTCATAACGTATTACGTTATATGGAATTACGTTATCACGTATTACGTTATATGGTATAACGTTATAACGTATTACGTTATATGGTATAAAACTTTTTAACGTATTACGTTATATGGTATAACGTTATCACGTATTACGTTATATGGTATAACGTTATAACGTATTACGTTATATGGTATTACGTTATAACGTATTACGTTATATGGTATAACGTTATAACGTATTACGTTATATGGCATAACGTTATAACGTATTACGTTATATGGTATAACGTTATAACGTATTACGTTATATGGTATAACGTCATAACGTATTACGTTATATGGTATTACGTTATCACGTATTACGTTATATGGTATAACGTTATAACGTATTACGTTATATGGTATAACGTTATACCGTATTACGTTATATGGTATAACGAAATGACGTTTTACGTTATATGGTATTACGTTATAACGTATTACGTTATATGGTATAACGTTATCACGTATTACGTTATATGGCATTACGATATAACGTATTACGTTATATGGTATAACGAAATGACGTTTTACGTTATATTGTATAACGTTATAACGTATTACGTTATATGGTATTACGTTTTAACGTATTACGTTATATGGTATTACGATATAACGTATTACGTTATATGGTATAACGTCATAACGTATTACGTTATATGGTATTACGTTATTACGTATTACGTTATATGGTATAACGTTATAACGTATTACGTTATATGGTATAACGCTTTAACGTATTACGTTATATGGTATAACGTTATAACGTATTACGTTATATGGTATAACGTTATAACGTATTACGTTATATGGTATAACGTCATAACGTATTACGTTATATGGTATTACGTTATCACGTATTACGTTATATGGTATAACGTTATAACGTATTACGTTATATGGTATAACGTTATACCGTATTACGTTATATGGTATAACGAAATGACGTTTTACGTTATATGGTATTACGTTATAACGTATTACGTTATATGGTATAACGTCATAACGTATTACGTTATATGGAATTACGTTATCACGTATTACGTTATATGGTATAACGTTATAACGTATTACGTTATATGGTATAAAACTTTTTAACGTATTACGTTATATGGTATAACGTTATCACGTATTACGTTATATGGTATAACGTTATAACGTATTACGTTATATGGTATTACGTTATAACGTATTACGTTATATGGTATAACGTTATAACGTATTACGTTATATGGCATAACGTTATAACGTATTACGTTATATGGTATAACGTTATAACGTATTACGTTATATGGTATAACGTCATAACGTATTACGTTATATGGTATTACGTTATCACGTATTACATTATATGGTATAACGTTATAACGTATTACGTTATATGGTATAACGTTATACCGTATTACGTTATATGGTATAACGAAATGACGTTTTACGTTATATGGTATTACGTTATAACGTATTACGTTATATGGTATAACGTTATCACGTATTACGTTATATGGCATTACGATATAACGTATTACGTTATATGGTATAACGAAATGACGTTTTACGTTATATTGTATAACGTTATAACGTATTACGTTATATGGTATTACGTTTTAACGTATTACGTTATATGGTATTACGATATAACGTATTACGTTATATGGTATAACGTCATAACGTATTACGTTATATGGTATTACGTTATCACGTATTACGTTATATGGTACAACGTTATAACGTATTACGTTATATGGTATAACGCTTTAACGTATTACGTTATATGGTATAACGTTATCACGTATTACGTTATGTGGTATAACGTTATAACGAATTACGTTATATGGTATAACGTTATACCGTATTACGTTATATGGTATAACGAAATGACGTTTCACGATATATGGTATTATGTTATTAAGTATTACGTTATATGGTATAACGTTATCACGTATTACGTTATATGGTATAACGTTATAACGTATTACATTATATGGTATTACGTTATAACGTATTACGTTATATGGTATAACGTTATATCGTATTACGTTATATGGTATAACGTTATAACGTATTACGTTATATGGTATAACGTCATAACGTATTACGTTATATGGTATTACGTTATCACGTATTACGTTATATGGTATAACGTTGTAACGTATTACGTTATATGGTATAACGTTTTAACGTATTACGTTATATGGTATAACGTTATCACGTATTACGTTATATGGTATAACGTTATAACGTATTACGTTATATGGTATAACGTTTTAACGTATTACGTTATATGGTATAACGTTATCACGTATTACGTTATATGGTATAACGTTATAACGTATTACGTTATATGGTATAACGCTTTAACGTATTACGTTATATGGTATAACGACATGACGATATACGTTATATGGTATTACGTTATAACGTATTACGTTATATGGTATTACGTTATAACGTATTACGTTATATGGTATAACGTCATAACGTATTACGTTATATGGTATTACGTTATCACGTATTACGTTATATGGTATAACGTTATAACGTATTACGTTATATGGTATAACGTTATACCGTATTACGTTATATGGTATAACGTTATAACGTATTACGTTATATGGTATAACGCTTTAACGTATTACGTTATATGGTATAACGACATGACGATATACGTTATATGGTATTACGTTATAACGTATTACGTTATATGGTATTACGTTATAACGTATTACGTTATATGGTATAACGTCATAACGTATTACGTTATATGGTATTACGTTATCACGTATTACGTTATATGGTATAACGTTATAACGTATTACGTTATATGGTATAACGTTATACCGTATTACGTTATATGGTATAACGAAATGACGTTTTACGTTATATGGTATTACGTTATAACGTATTACGTTATATGGTATAACGTTATCACGTATTACGTTATATGGCATTACGTTATAACGTATTACGTTATATGGTATAACGAAATGACGTTTTACGTTATATTGTATAACGTTATAACGTATTACGTTATATGGTATTACGTTTTAACGTATTACGTTATATGGTATAACGGTATAACGAATTACGTTATATGGCATTACGTTATAACGTATTACGTTATATGGTATAACGTTATAACGTATTACGTTATATGGTATTACGTTATAACGTATTACGTTATATTTTATAACGTCATAACGTATTACGTTATATGGTATTACGTTATCACGTATTACGTTATATGGTATAACGTTATAACGTATTACGTTATATGGTATAACGTTTTAACGTATTACGTTATATGGAATAACGTTATCACGTATTACGTTATATGGTATAACGTTATAACGTATTACGTTATATGGCATTACGTTATAACGTATTACGTTATATGGTATAACGTTATACCGTATTACGTTATATGGTATAACGAAATGACGTTTTACGTTATATGGTATTACGTTATAACGTATTACGTTATATGGTATTACGTTATAACGTATTACGTTATATGGTATAACGTCATAACGTATTACGTTATATGGTATTACGTTATAACGGATTACGTTATATGGTATAACGTCATAACGTATTACGTTATATGGAATTACGTTATCACGTATTACGTTATATGGTATAACGTTATAACGTATTACGTTATATGGTATAAAACTTTTTAACTTATTACGTTATATGGTATAACGTTATCACGTATTACGTTATATGGCATAACGTTATAACGTATTACGTTATATGGTATTACGTTATAACGTATTACGTTATATGGTATAACGTTATAACGTATTACGTTATATGGCATAACGTTATAACGTATTACGTTATATGGTATAACGTTATAACGTATTACGTTATATGGTATAACGTCATAACGTATTACGTTATATGGTATTACGTTATCACGTATTACGTTATATGGTATAACGTTATAACGTATTACGTTATATGGTATAACGTTATACCGTATTGCGTTATATGGTATAACGAAATGACGTTTTACGTTATATGGTATTACGTTATCACGTATTACGTTATATGGTATAACGTTATAACGTATTACGTTATATGGTATAACGTTTTAACGTATTACGTTATATGGAATAACGTTATCACGTATTACGTTATATAGTATAACGTTATAACGTATTACGTTATATGGCATTACGTTATAACGTATTACGTTATATGGTATAACGTTATACCGTATTACGTTATATGGTATAACGTCATAACGTATTACGTTATATGGTATTACGTTATCACGTATTACGTTATATGGTATAACGTTATAACGTATTACGTTATATGGTATAACGCTTTAACGTATTACGTTATATGGTATAACGTTATCACGTATTACGTTATGTGGTATAACGTTATAACGAATTACGTTATATGGTATAACGTTATACCGTATTACGTTATATGGTATAACGAAATGACGTTTCACGTTATATGGTATTATGTTATTAAGTATTACGTTATATGGTATAACGTTATCACGTATTACGTTATATGGTATAACGTTATAACGTATTACATTATATGGTATTACGTTATAACGTATTACGTTATATGGTATAACGTTATAACGTATTACGTTATATGGTATAACGTTATATCGTATTACGTTATATGGTATAACGTTATAACGTATTACGTTATATGGTATAACGTCATAACGTATTACGTTATATGGTATTACGTTATCACGTATTACGTTATATGGTATAACGTTGTAACGTATTACGTTATATGGTATAACGTTTTAACGTATTACGTTATATGGTATAACGTTATCACGTATTACGTTATATGGTATAACGTTATAACGTATTACGTTATATGGTATAACGTTTTAACGTATTACGTTATATGGTATAACGTTATCACGTATTACGTTATATGGTATAACGTTATAACGTATTACGTTATATGGTATAACGCTTTAACGTATTACGTTATATGGTATAACGACATGACGATATACGTTATATGGTATTACGATATAACGTATTACGTTATATGGTATTACGTTATAACGTATTACGTTATATGGTATAACGTCATAACGTATTACGTTATATGGTATTACGTTATCACGTATTACGTTATATGGTATAACGTTATAACGTATTACGTTATATGGTATAACGTTATACCGTATTACGTTATATGGTATAACGAAATGACGTTTTACGTTATATGGTATTACGTTATAACGTATTACGTTATATGGTATAACGTTATCACGTATTACGTTATATGGCATTACGTTATAACGTATTACGTTATATGGTATAACGAAATGACGTTTTACGTTATATTGTATAACGTTATAACGTATTACGTTATATGGTATTACGTTTTAACGTATTACGTTATATGGTATAACGGTATAACGAATTACGTTATATGGCATTACGTTATAACGTATTACGTTATATGGTATAACGTTATAACGTATTACGTTATATGGTATTACGTTATAACGTATTACGTTATATTTTATAACGTCATAACGTATTACGTTATATGGTATTACGTTATCACGTATTACGTTATATGGTATAACGTTATAACGTATTACGTTATATGGTATAACGTTTTAACGTATTACGTTATATGGAATAACGTTATCACGTATTACGTTATATGGTATAACGTTATAACGTATTTCGTTATATGGCATTACCTTATAACGTATTACGTTATATGGTATAACGTTATACCGTATTACGTTATATGGTATAACGAAATGACGTTTTACGTTATATGGTATTACGTTATAACGTATTACGTTATATGGTATTACGTTATAACGTATTACGTTATATGGTATAACGTCATAACGTATTACGTTATATGGTATTACGTTATAACGGATTACGTTATATGGTATAACGTCATAACGTATTACGTTATATGGAATTACGTTATCACGTATTACGTTATATGGTATAACGTTATAACGTATTACGTTATATGGTATAACGTTTTAACGTATTACGTTATATGGTATAACGTTATCACGTATTACGTTATATGGTATAACGTTATAACGTATTACGTTATATGGTATTACGTTATAACGTATTACGTTATATGGTATAACGTTATAACGTATTACGTTATATGGCATAACGTTATAACGTATTACGTCATATGGTATAACGTTATAACGTATTACGTTATATGGTATAACGTCATAACTTATTACGTTATATGGTATTACGCTATCACGTATTACGTTATATGGTATAACGTTATAACGTATTACGTTATATGGTATAACGTTTTACGCTTTACGTTATATGGCATAACGTTATCACGTATTACGTTATATGGTATAACGTTATAACGTATTACGTTATATGGTATAACGTTTTAACGTATTACGTTATATGGTATAACGTTATCACGTATTACGTTATATGGTATTACGTTATAACGTATTACGTTATATGGTATTACGTTATAACGTATTACGTTATATGGTATAACGTTATCACGTATTACGTTATATGGTATAACGTTATAACGTATTACGTTATATGGTATAACGCTTTAACGTATTACGTTATATGGTATAACGACATGACGGTATACGTTATATGGTATTACGTTATAACGTATTACGTTATATGGTATTACGTTATAACGTATTACGTTATATGGTATAACGTCATAACGTATTACGTTATATGGTATTACGTTATCACGTATTACGTTATATGGTATAACGTTATAACGTATTACGTTATATGGTATAACGTTATACCGTATTACGTTATATGGTATAACGAAATGACGTTTTACGTTATATGGTATTACGTTATAACGTATTACGTTATATGGTATAACGTTATCACGTATTACGTTATATGGCATTACGTTATAACGTATTACGTTATATGGTATAACGAAATGACGTTTTACGTTATATTGTATAACGTTATAACGTATTACGTTATATGGTATTACGTTTTAACGTATTACGTTATATGGTATAACGGTATAACGAATTACGTTATATGGCATTACGTTATAACGTATTACGTTATATGGTATAACGTTATAACGTATTACGTTATATGGTATTACGTTATAACGTATTACGTTATATTTTATAACGTCATAACGTATTACGTTATATGGTATTACGTTATCACGTATTACGTTATATGGAATAACGTTATAACGTATTACGTTATATGGTATAACGTTTTAACG
Organism: Bombus vancouverensis nearcticus; assembly: GCF_051014615.1. Taxonomy (NCBI): domain Eukaryota; kingdom Metazoa; phylum Arthropoda; class Insecta; order Hymenoptera; family Apidae; genus Bombus; species Bombus vancouverensis. The sequence continues at coordinate 6,301,233 of NC_134913.1, read as the reverse complement.
TATTACGTTATATGGAATAACGTTATCACGTATTACGTTATATGGTATAACGTTATAACGTATTACGTTATATGGCATTACGTTATAACGTATTACGTTATATGGTATAACGTTATACCGTATTACGTTATATGGTACAACGAAATGACGTTTTACGTTATATGGTATTACGTTATAACGTATTACGTTATATGGTATTACGTTATAACGTATTACGTTATATGGCATAACGTTATAACGTATTACGTTATATGGTATAACGTTATAACGTATTACGTTATATGGTATAACGTCATAACGTATTACGTTATATGGTATTACGTTATCACGTATTACGTTATATGGTATAACGTTATAACGTATTACGTTATATGGTATAACGTTATACCGTATTACGTTATATGGTATAACGAAATGACGTTTTACGTTATATGGTATTACGTTATCACGTATTACGTTATATGGTATAACGTTATAACGTATTACGTTATATGGTATAACGTTTTAACGTATTACGTTATATGGAATAACGTTATCACGTATTACGTTATATGGTATAACGTTATAACGTATTACGTTATATGGCATTACGTTATAACGTATTACGTTATATGGTATAACGTTATACCGTATTACGTTATATGGTATAACGTCATAACGTATTACGTTATATGGTATTACGTTATCACGTATTACGTTATATGGTATAACGTTATAACGTATTACGTTATATGGTATAACGCTTTAACGTATTACGTTATATGGTATAACGTTATCACGTATTACGTTATGTGGTATAACGTTATAACGAATTACGTTATATGGTATAACGTTATACCGTATTACGTTATATGGTATAACGAAATGACGTTTCACGTTATATGGTATTATGTTATTAAGTATTACGTTATATGGTATAACGTTATCACGTATTACGTTATATGGTATAACGTTATAACGTATTACATTATATGGTATTACGTTATAACGTATTACGTTATATGGTATAACGTTATAACGTATTACGTTATATGGTATAACGTTATATCGTATTACGTTATATGGTATAACGTTATAACGTATTACGTTATATGGTATAACGTCATAACGTATTACGTTATATGGTATTACGTTATAACGTATTACGTTATATGGTATAACGTTGTAACGTATTACGTTATATGGTATAACGTTTTAACGTATTACGTTATATGGTATAACGTTATCACGTATTACGTTATATGGTATAACGTTATAACGTATTACGTTATATGGTATAACGTTTTAACGTATTACGTTATATGGTATAACGTTATCACGTATTACGTTATATGGTATAACGTTATAACGTATTACGTTATATGGTATAACGCTTTAACGTATTACGTTATATGGTATAACGACATGACGATATACGTTATATGGTATTACGTTATAACGTATTACGTTATATGGTATTACGTTATAACGTATTACGTTATATGGTATAACGTCATAACGTATTACGTTATATGGTATTACGTTATCACGTATTACGTTATATGGTATAACGTTATAACGTATTACGTTATATGGTATAACGTTATACCGTATTACGTTATATGGTATAACGAAATGACGTTTTACGTTATATGGTATTACGTTATAACGTATTACGTTATATGGTATAACGTTATCACGTATTACGTTATATGGCATTACGTTATAACGTATTACGTTATATGGTATAACGAAATGACGTTTTACGTTATATTGTATAACGTTATAACGTATTACGTTATATGGTATTACGTTTTAACGTATTACGTTATATGGTATAACGGTATAACGAATTACGTTATATGGCATTACGTTATAACGTATTACGTTATATGGTATAACGTTATAACGTATTACGTTATATGGTATTACGTTATAACGTATTACGTTATATTTTATAACGTCATAACGTATTACGTTATATGGTATTACGTTATCACGTATTACGTTATATGGTATAACGTTATAACGTATTACGTTATATGGTATAACGTTTTAACGTATTACGTTATATGGAATAACGTTATCACGTATTACGTTATATGGTATAACGTTATAACGTATTACGTTATATGGCATTACGTTATAACGTATTACGTTATATGGTATAACGTTATACCGTATTACGTTATATGGTATAACGAGATGACGTTTTACGTTATATGGTATTACGTTATAACGTATTACGTTATATGGTATTACGTTATAACGTATTACGTTATATGGTATAACGTCATAACGTATTACGTTATATGGTATTACGTTATAACGGATTACGTTATATGGTATAACGTCATAACGTATTACGTTATATGGAATTACGTTATCACGTATTACGTTATATGGTATAACGTTATAACGTATTACGTTATATGGTATAACGTTTTAACGTATTACGTTATATGGTATAACGTTATCACGTATTACGTTATATGGTATAACGTTATAACGTATTACGTTATATGGTATTACGTTATAACGTATTACGTTATATGGTATAACGTTATAACGTATTACGTTATATGGCATAACGTTATAACGTATTACGTCATATGGTATAACGTTATAACGTATTACGTTATATGGTATAACGTCATAACTTATTACGTTATATGGTATTACGCTATCACGTATTACGTTATATGGTATAACGTTATAACGTATTACGTTATATGGTATAACGTTTTACGCTTTACGTTATATGGTATAACGTTATCACGTATTACGTTATATGGTATAACGTTATAACGTATTACGTTATATGGTATAACGTTTTAACGTATTACGTTATATGGTATAACGTTATCACGTATTACGTTATATGGTATTACGTTATAACGTATTACGTTATATGGTATTACGTTATAACGTATTACGTTATATGGTATAACGTTATCACGTATTACGTTATATGGTATAACGTTATAACGTATTACGTTATATGGTATAACGCTTTAACGTATTACGTTATATGGTATAACGACATGACGGTATACGTTATATGGTATTACGTTATAACGTATTACGTTATATGGTATTACGTTATAACGTATTACGTTATATGGTATAACGTCATAACGTATTACGTTATATGGTATTACGTTATCACGTATTACGTTATATGGTATAACGTTATAACGTATTACGTTATATGGTATAACGTTATACCGTATTACGTTATATGGTATAACGAAATGACGTTTTACGTTATATGGTATTACGTTATAACGTATTACGTTATATGGTATAACGTTATCACGTATTACGTTATATGGCATTACGTTATAACGTATTACGTTATATGGTATAACGAAATGACGTTTTACGTTATATTGTATAACGTTATAACGTATTACGTTATATGGTATTACGTTTTAACGTATTACGTTATATGGTATAACGGTATAACGAATTACGTTATATGGCATTACGTTATAACGTATTACGTTATATGGTATAACGTTATAACGTATTACGTTATATGGTATTACGTTATAACGTATTACGTTATATTTTATAACGTCATAACGTATTACGTTATATGGTATTACGTTATCACGTATTACGTTATATGGTATAACGTTATAACGTATTACGTTATATGGTATAACGTTTTAACGTATTACGTTATATGGAATAACGTTATCACGTATTACGTTATATGGTATAACGTTATAACGTATTACGTTATATGGCATTACGTTATAACGTATTACGTTATATGGTATAACGTTATACCGTATTACGTTATATGGTACAACGAAATGACGTTTTACGTTATATGGTATTACGTTATAACGTATTACGTTATATGGTATTACGTTATAACGTATTACGTTATATGGTATAACGTCATAACGTATTACGTTATATGGTATTACGTTATAACGGATTACGTTATATGGTATAACGTTATCACGTATTACGTTATACGGCATTACGTTATAACGTATTACGTTATATGGTATAACGAAATGACGTTTTACGTTATATTGTATAACGTTATAACGTATTACGTTATATGGTATTACGTTTTAACGTATTACGTTATATGGTATTACGATATAACGTATTACGTTATATGGTATAACGTCATAACGTATTACGTTATATGGTATTACGTTATCACGTATTACGTTATATGGTATAACGTTATAACGTATTACGTTATATGGTATAACGCTTTAACGTATTACGTTATATGGTATAACGTTATCACGTATTACGTTATGTGGTATAACGTTATAACGAATTACGTTATATGGTATAACGTTATACCGTATTACGTTATATGGTATAACGAAATGACGTTTCACGTTATATGGTATTATGTTATTAAGTATTACGTTATATGGTATAACGTTATCACGTATTACGTTATATGGTATAACGTTATAACGTATTACGTTATATGGTATTACGTTATAACGTATTACGTTATATGGTATAACGTTATAACGTATTACGTTATATGGTATAACGTTATAACGTATTACGTTATATGGTATAACGTTATAACGTATGACGTTATATGGTATAACGTCATAACGTATTACGTTATATGGTATTACGTTATCACGTATTACGTTATATGGTATAACGTTGTAACGTATTACGTTATATGGTATAACGTTTTAACGTATTACGTTATATGGTATAACGTTATCACGTATTACGTTATATGGTATAACGTTATAACGTATTACGTTATATGGTATAACGTTTTAACGTATTACGTTATATGGTATAACGTTATCACGTATTACGTTATATGGTATAACGTTATAACGTATTACGTTATATGGTATAACGCTTTAACGTATTACGTTATATGGTATAACGACATGACGATATACGTTATATGGTATTACGTTATAACGTATTACGTTATATGGTATTACGTTATAACGTATTACGTTATATGGTATAACGTCATAACGTATTACGTTATATGGTATTACGTTATCACGTATTACGTTATATGGTATAACGTTATAACGTATTACGTTATATGGTATAACGTTATACCGTATTACGTTATATGGTATAACGAAATGACGTTTTACGTTATATGGTATTACGTTATAACGTATTACGTTATATGGTATAACGTTATCACGTATTACGTTATATGGCATTACGTTATAACGTATTACGTTATATGGTATAACGAAATGACGTTTTACGTTATATTGTATAACGTTATAACGTATTACGTTATATGGTATTACGTTTTAACGTATTACGTTATATGGTATAACGGTATAACGAATTACGTTATATGGCATTACGTTATAACGTATTACGTTATATGGTATAACGTTATAACGTATTACGTTATATGGTATTACGTTATAACGTATTACGTTATATTTTATAACGTCATAACGTATTACGTTATATGGTATTACGTTATCACGTATTACGTTATATGGTATAACGTTATAACGTATTACGTTATATGGTATAACGTTTTAACGTATTACGTTATATGGAATAACGTTATCACGTATTACGTTATATGGTATAACGTTATAACGTATTACGTTATATGGCATTACGTTATAACGTATTACGTTATATGGTATAACGTTATACCGTATTACGTTATATGGTATAACGAAATGACGTTTTACGTTATATGGTATTACGTTATAACGTATTACGTTATATGGTATTACGTTATAACGTATTACGTTATATGGTATAACGTCATAACGTATTACGTTATATGGTATTACGTTATAACGGATTACGTTATATGGTATAACGTCATAACGTATTACGTTATATGGAATTACGTTATCACGTATTACGTTATATGGTATAACGTTATAACGTATTACGTTATATGGTATAACGTTTTAACGTATTACGTTATATGGTATAACGTTATCACGTATTACGTTATATGGTATAACGTTATAACGTATTACGTTATATGGTATTACGTTATAAGGTATTACGTTATATGGTATAACGTTATAACGTATTACGTTATATGGCATAACGTTATAACGTATTACGTTATATGGTATAACGTTATAACGTATTACGTTATATGGTATAACGTCATAACTTATTACGTTATATGGTATTACGCTATCACGTATTACGTTATATGGTATAACGTTATAACGTATTACGTTATATGGTATAACGTTTTACGCTTTACGTTATATGGTATAACGTTATCACGTATTACGTTATATGGTATAACGTTATAACGTATTACGTTATATGGTATAACGTTTTAACGTATTACGTTATATGGTATAACGTTATCACGTATTACGTTATATGGTATTACGTTATAACGTGTTACGTTATATGGTATTACGTTATAACGTATTACGTTATATGGTATAACGAAATGACGTTTTACGTTATATGGTGTTACGTTATAACGTATTACGTTATATGGTATTACGTTATAACGTATTACGTTATATTTTATAACGTCATAACGTATTACGTTATATGGTATTACGTTATCACGTATTACGTTATATGGTATAACGTTATAACGTATTACGTTATATGGTATAACGTTTTAACGTATTACGTTATATGGAATAACGTTATCACGTATTACGTTATATGGTATAACGTTATAACGTATTACGTTATATGGTATATCGTTATAACGTATTACGTTATATGGTATAACGTTATCACGTATTACGTTATATGGTATAACGTTATAACGTATTACGTTATATGGTATAACGTTATAACGTATTACGTTATATGGTATAACGTCATAACGTATTACGTTATATGGTATTACGTTATCACGTATTACGTTATATGGTATAACGTTGTAACGTATTACGTTATATGGTATAACGTTTTAACGTATTACGTTATATGGTATAACGTTATCACGTATTACGTTATATGGTATAACGTTATAACGTATTACGTTATATGGTATAACGTTTTAACGTATTACGTTATATGGTATAACGTTATCACGTATTACGTTATATGGTATAACGTTATAACGTATTACGTTATACGGTATAACGCTTTAACGTATTACGTTATATGGCATTACGTTATAACGTATTACGTTATATGGTATAACGTTATAACGTATTACGTTATATGGTATAACGCTTTAGCGTATTACGTTATATGGTATAACGTTATCACGTATTACGTTATATGGTATTACGTTATCACGTATTACGTTATATGGTGTAACGTTATAACGTATTACGTTATATGGTATAACGTTTTAACGTATTACGTTATATGGTATAACGTTATCACGTATTACGTTATATGGTATAACGTTATAACGTATTACGTTATATGGTATAACGTTTTAACGTATTACGTTATATGGTATAACGTTATCACGTATTACGTTATATGGTATAACGTTATAACGTATTACGTTATATGGTATAACGCTTTAACGTATTACGTTATATGGTATAACGTTATCACGTATTACGTTATATGGTATAACGTTATAACGTATTACGTTATATGGCATTACGTTATAACGTATTACGTTATATCGTATAACGAAATGACGTTTTACGTTATATTGTATAACGTTATAACGTATTACGTTATATGCTATTACGTTTTAACGTATTACGTTATATGGTATAACGGTATAACGAATTACGTTATATGGCATTACGTTATAACGTATTACGTTATATGGTATAACGTTATAACGTATTACGTTATGTGGTATAACGCTTTAACGTATTACGTTATATGGTATAACGTTATCACGTATTACGTTATATGGTATAACGTTATAACGTATTACGTTATATGGTATAACGTTTTAACGTATTACGTTATATGGTATAACGTTATCACGTATTACGTTATATGGTATAACGTTATAACGTATTACGTTATATGGTATAACGCTTTAACGTATTACGTTATATGGTATAACGACATGACGTTTTACGTTATATGGTATTACGTTATAAAGTATTACGTTATATGGTATTACGATATAACGTATTACGTTATATGGTATAACGTCATAACGTATTACGTTATATGGTATTACGTTATTACGTATTACGTTATATGGTATAACGTTATAACGTATTACGTTATATGGTATAACGCTTTAACGTATTACGTTATATGGTATAACGTTATCACGTATTACGTTATGTGGTATAACGTTATAACGAATTACGTTATATGGTATAACGTTATACCGTATTACGTTATATGGTATAACGAAATGACGTTTCACGTTATATGGTATAACGTTATAACGTATTACGTTATATGGTATAACGTTTTAACGTATTACGTTATATGGTATAACGTTATCACGTATTACGTTATATGGTATAACGTTATAACGTATTACGTTATATGGTATAACGTTTTAACGTATTACGTTATATGGTATAACGTTATCACGTATTACGTTATATGGTATAACGTTATAACGTATTACGTTATATGGTATAACGCTTTAACGTATTACGTTATATGGTATAACGACATGACGATATACGTTATATGGTATTACGTTATAACGTATTACGTTATATGGTATTACGTTATAACGTATTACGTTATATGGTATAACGTCATAACGTATTACGTTATATGGTATTACGTTATCACGTATTACGTTATATGGTATAACGTTATAACGTATTACGTTATATGGTATAACGTTATACCGTATTACGTTATATGGTATAACGAAATGACGTTTTACGTTATATGGTATTACGTTATAACGTATTACGTTATATGGTATAACGTTATCACGTATTACGTTATATGGCATTACGTTATAACGTATTACGTTATATGGTATAACGAAATGACGTTTTACGTTATATTGTATAACGTTATAACGTATTACGTTATATGGTATTACGTTTTAACGTATTACGTTATATGGTATAACGGTATAACGAATTACGTTATATGGCATTACGTTATAACGTATTACGTTATATGGTATAACGTTATAACGTATTACGTTATATGGTATTACGTTATAACGTATTACGTTATATTTTATAACGTCATAACGTATTACGTTATATGGTATTACGTTATCACGTATTACGTTATATGGTATAACGTTATAACGTATTACGTTATATGGTATAACGTTTTAACGTATTACGTTATATGGAATAACGTTATCACGTATTACGTTATATGGTATAACGTTATAACGTATTACGTTATATGGCATTACGTTATAACGTATTACGTTATATGGTATAACGTTATACCGTATTACGTTATATGGTATAACGAAATGACGTTTTACGTTATATGGTATTACGTTATAACGTATTACGTTATATGGTATTACGTTATAACGTATTACGTTATATGGTATAACGAAATGACGTTTTACGTTATATGGTGTTACGTTATAACGTATTACGTTATATGGTATTACGTTATAACCTATTACGTTATATTTTATAACGTCATAACGTATTACGTTATATGGTATTACGTTATCACGTATTACGTTATATGGTATAACGTTATAACGTATTACGTTATATGGTATAACGTTTTAACGTATTACGTTATATGGAATAACGTTATCACGTATTACGTTATATGGTATAACGTTATAACGTATTACGTTATATGGTATATCGTTATAACGTATTACGTTATATGGTATAACGTTATCACGTATTACGTTATATGGTATTACGTTATAACGTATTACGTTATATGGTATTACGTTATAACGTATTACGTTATATGGTATAACGTTATAACGTATTACGTTATATGGTATTACGTTATAACGTATTACGTTATATGGTATAACGTTATAACGTATTACGTTATATGGTATAACGTTATAACGTATTACGTTATATGGTATAACGTTATAACGTATTACGTTATATGGTATAACGCTTTAACGTATTACGTTATATGGCATTACGTTATAACGTATTACGTTATATGGTATAACGTTATAACGTATTACGTTATATGGTATAACGCTTTAACGTATTACGTTATATGGTATAACGTTATCACGTATTACGTTATATGGTATAACGTTATAACGTATTACGTTATATGGTATAACGTTTTAACGTATTACGTTATATGGTATAACGTTATCACGTATTACGTTATATGGTATAACGTTATAACGTATTACGTTATATGGTATAACGCTTTAACGTATTACGTTATATGGTATAACGACATGACGTTTTACGTTATATGGTATTACGTTATAACGTATTACGTTATATGGTATTACGATATAACGTATTACGTTATATGGTATAACGTCATAACGTATTACGTTATATGGTATTACGTTATCACGTATTACGTTATATGGTATAACGTTATAACGTATTACGTTATATGGTATAACGCTTTAACGTATTACGTTATATGGTATAACGTTATCACGTATTACGTTATGTGGTATAACGTTATAACGAATTACGTTATATGGTATAACGTTATACCGTATTACGTTATATGGTATAACGAAATGACGTTTCACGTTATATGGTATTATGTTATTAAGTATTACGTTATATGGTATAACGTTATCACGTATTACGTTATATGGTATAACGTTATAACGTATTACGTTATATGGTATTACGTTATAACGTATTATGTTATATGGTATAACGTTATAACGTATTACGTTATATGGTATAACGTTATAACGTATTACGTTATATGGTATAACGTTATAACGTATTACGTTATATGGTATAACGTCATAACGTTTTACGTTATATGGTATTACGTTATAAAGTATTACGTTATATGGTATTACGATATAACGTATTACGTTATATGGTATAACGTCATAACGTATTACGTTATATGGTATTACGTTATTACGTATTACGTTATATGGTATAACGTTATAACGTATTACGTTATATGGTATAACGCTTTAACGTATTACGTTATATGGTATAACGTTATCACGTATTACGTTATGTGGTATAACGTTATAACGAATTACGTTATATGGTATAACGTTATACCGTATTACGTTATATGGTATAACGAAATGACGTTTCACGTTATATGGTATAACGTTATAACGTATTACGTTATATGGTATAACGTTTTAACGTATTACGTTATATGGTATAACGTTATCACGTATTACGTTATATGGTATAACGTTATAACGTATTACGTTATATGGTATAACGTTTTAACGTATTACGTTATATGGTATAACGTTATCACGTATTACGTTATATGGTATAACGTTATAACGTATTACGTTATATGGTATAACGCTTTAACGTATTACGTTATATGGTATAACGACATGACGATATACGTTATATGGTATTACGTTATAACGTATTACGTTATATGGTATTACGTTATAACGTATTACGTTATATGGTATAACGTCATAACGTATTACGTTATATGGTATTACGTTATCACGTATTACGTTATATGGTATAACGTTATAACGTATTACGTTATATGGTATAACGTTATACCGTATTACGTTATATGGTATAACGAAATGACGTTTTACGTTATATGGTATTACGTTATAACGTATTACGTTATATGGTATAACGTTATCACGTATTACGTTATATGGCATTACGTTATAACGTATTACGTTATATGGTATAACGAAATGACGTTTTACGTTATATTGTATAACGTTATAACGTATTACGTTATATGGTATTACGTTTTAACGTATTACGTTATATGGTATAACGGTATAACGAATTACGTTATATGGCATTACGTTATAACGTATTACGTTATATGGTATAACGTTATAACGTATTACGTTATATGGTATTACGTTATAACGTATTACGTTATATTTTACAACGTCATAACGTATTACGTTATATGGTATTACGTTATCACGTATTACGTTATATGGTATAACGTTATAACGTATTACGTTATATGGTATAACGTTTTAACGTATTACGTTATATGGAATAACGTTATCACGTATTACGTTATATGGTATAACGTTATAACGTATTACGTTATATGGCATTACGTTATAACGTATTACGTTATATGGTATAACGTTATACCGTATTACGTTATATGGTATAACGAAATGACGTTTTACGTTATATGGTATTACGTTATAACGTATTACGTTATATGGTATTACGTTATAACGTATTACGTTATATGGTATAACGAAATGACGTTTTACGTTATATGGTGTTACGTTATAACGTATTACGTTATATGGTATTACGTTATAACCTATTACGTTATATTTTATAACGTCATAACGTATTACGTTATATGGTATTACGTTATCACGTATTACGTTATATGGTATAACGTTATAACGTATTACGTTATATGGTATAACGTTTTAACGTATTACGTTATATGGAATAACGTTATCACGTATTACGTTATATGGTATAACGTTATAACGTATTACGTTATATGGTATATCGTTATAACGTATTACGTTATATGGTATAACGTTATCACGTATTACGTTATATGGTATTACGTTATAACGTATTACGTTATATGGTATTACGTTATAACGTATTACGTTATATGGTATAACGTTATAACGTATTACGTTATATGGTATTACGTTATAACGTATTACGTTATATGGTATAACGTTATAACGTATTACGTTATATGGTATAACGTTATAACGTATTACGTTATATGGTATAACGTTATAACGTATTACGTTATATGGTATAACGCTTTAACGTATTACGTTATATGGCATTACGTTATAACGTATTACGTTATATGGTATAACGTTATAACGTATTACGTTATATGGTATAACGCTTTAACGTATTACGTTATATGGTATAACGTTATCACGTATTACGTTATATGGTATAACGTTATAACGTATTACGTTATATGGTATAACGTTTTAACGTATTACGTTATATGGTATAACGTTATCACGTATTACGTTATATGGTATAACGTTATAACGTATTACGTTATATGGTATAACGCTTTAACGTATTACGTTATATGGTATAACGACATGACGTTTTACGTTATATGGTATTACGTTATAACGTATTACGTTATATGGTATTACGATATAACGTATTACGTTATATGGTATAACGTCATAACGTATTACGTTATATGGTATTACGTTATCACGTATTACGTTATATGGTATAACGTTATAACGTATTACGTTATATGGTATAACGCTTTAACGTATTACGTTATATGGTATAACGTTATCACGTATTACGTTATGTGGTATAACGTTATAACGAATTACGTTATATGGTATAACGTTATACCGTATTACGTTATATGGTATAACGAAATGACGTTTCACGTTATATGGTATTATGTTATTAAGTATTACGTTATATGGTATAACGTTATCACGTATTACGTTATATGGTATAACGTTATAACGTATTACGTTATATGGTATTACGTTATAACGTATTATGTTATATGGTATAACGTTATAACGTATTACGTTATATGGTATAACGTTATAACGTATTACGTTATATGGTATAACGTTATAACGTATTACGTTATATGGTATAACGTCATAACGTATTACGTTATATGGTATTACGTTATCACGTATTACGTTATATGGTATAACGTTATAACGTATTACGTTATATGGTATAACGTTTTAACGTATTACGTTATATGGTATAACGTTATCACGTATTACGTTATATGGTATAACGTTATAACGTATTACGTTATATGGTATAACGTTTTAACGTATTACGTTATATGGTATAACGTTATCACGTATTACGTTATATGGTATAACGTTATAACGTATTACGTTATATGGTATAACGCTTTAACGTATTACGTTATATGGTATAACGACATGACGTTTTACGTTATATGGTATTACGTTTTAACGTATTACGTTATATGGTATTACGTTATAACGTAATACGTTATATGGTATAACGTCATAACGTATTACGTTATATGGTATTACGTTATCACGTATTACGTTATATGGTATAACGTTATAACGTATTACGTTATATGGTATAACGTTATACCGTATTACGTTATATGGTATAACGAAATGACGTTTTACGTTATATGGTATTACGTTATAACGTATTACGTTATATGGTATAACGTTATCACGTATTACGTTATATGGCATTACGTTATAACGTATTACGTTATATGGTATAACGAAATGACGTTTTACGTTATATTGTATAACGTTATAACGTATTACATTATGGTATTACGTTTTAACGTATTACGTTATATGGTATAACGGTATAACGAATTACGTTATATGGCATTACGTTATAACGTATTACGTTATATGGTATAACGTTATAACGTATTACGTTATATGGTATAACGTCATAACGTATTACGTTATATGGAATTACGTTATCACGTATTACGTTATATGGTATAACGTTATAACGTATTACGTTATATGGTATAACGTTTTAACGTATTACGTTATATGGTATAACGTTATCACGTATTACGTTATATGGTATAACGTTATAACGTATTACGTTATATGGCATTACGTTATAACGTATTACGTTATATGGTATAACGTTATACCGTATTACGTTATATGGTATAACGAAATGACGTTTTACGTTATATGGTATTACGTTATAACGTATTACGTTATATGGTATTACGTTATAACGTATTACGTTATATGGTATAACGTCATAACGTATTACGTTATATGGTATTACGTTATAACGGATTACGTTATATGGTATAACGTTATCACGTATTACGTTATATGGTATAACGTTATAACGTATTACGTTATATGGTATGACGTTTTAACGTATTACGTTATATGGTATAACGTTATCACGTATTACGTTATATGGTATAACGTTATAACGTATTACGTTATATGGTATAACGCTTTAACGTATTACGTTATATGGTATAACGACATGACGTTTTACGTTATATGGTATTACGTTATAACGTATTACGTTATATGGTATTACGATATAACGTATTACGTTATATGGTATAACGTCATAACGTATTACGTTATATGGTATTACGTTATCACGTATTACGTTATATGGTATAACGTTATAACGTATTACGTTATATGGTATAACGCTTTAACGTATTACGTTATATGGTATAACGTTATCACGTATTACGTTATGTGGTATAACGTTATAACGAATTACGTTATATGGTATAACGTTATACCGTATTACGTTATATGGTATAACGAAATGACGTTTCACGTTATATGGTATTATGTTATTAAGTATTACGTTATATGGTATAACGTTATCACGTATTACGTTATATGGTATAACGTTATAACGTATTACGTTATAACGTATTACGTTATATGGTATAACGTTATAACGTATTACGTTATATGGTATAACGTTATAACGTATTACGTTATATGGTATAACGTTATAACGTATTACGTTATATGGTATAACGTCATAACGTATTACGTTATATGGTATAACGTTATCACGTATTACGTTATATGGTATAACGTTATAACGTATTACGTTATATGGTATTACGTTATAACGTATTATGTTATATGGTATAACGTTATAACGTATTACGTTATATGGTATAACGTTATAACGTATTACGTTATATGGTATAACGTTATAACGTATTACGTTATATGGTATAACGTCATAACGTATTACGTTATATGGTATTACGTTATCACGTATTACGTTATATGGTATAACGTTATAACGTATTACGTTATATGGTATAACGTTTTAACGTATTACGTTATATGGTATAACGTTATCACGTATTACGTTATATGGTATAACGTTATAACGTATTACGTTATATGGTATAACGTTATCACGTATTACGTTATATGGCATTACGTTATAGCGTATTACGTTATATGGTATAACGAAATGACGTTTTACGTTATATTGTATAACGTTATAACGTATTACGTTATATGGTATTACGTTTTAACGTATTACGTTATATGGTATAACGGTATAACGAATTACGTTATATGGCATTACGTTATAACGTATTACGTTATATGGTATAACGTTATAACGTATTACGTTATATGGTATAACGTCATAACGTATTACGTTATATGGAATTACGTTATCACGTATTACGTTATATGGTATAACGTTATAACGTATTACGTTATATGGTATAACGTTTTAACGTATTACGTTATATGGTATAACGTTATCACGTATTACGTTATATGGTATAACGTTATAACGTATTACGTTATATGGCATTACGTTATAACGTATTACGTTATATGGTATAACGTTATACCGTATTACGTTATATGGTATAACGAAATGACGTTTTACGTTATATGGTATTACGTTATAACGTATTACGTTATATGGTATTACGTTATAACGTATTACGTTATATGGTATAACGTCATAACGTATTACGTTATATGGTATTACGTTATAACGGATTACGTTGTATGGTATAACGTCATAACGTATTACGTTATATGGAATTACGTTATCACGTATTACGTTATATGGTATAACGTTATAACGTATTACGTTATATGGTATAACGTTTTAACGTATTACGTTATATGGTATAACGTTATCACGTATTACGTTATATGGTATAACGTTATAACGTATTACGTTATATGGTATTACGTTATAACGTATTACGTTATATGGTATAACGTTATAACGTATTACGTTATATGGCATAACGTTATAACGTATTACGTTATATGGTATAACGTTATAACGTATTACGTTATATGGTATAACGTCATAACTTATTACGTTATATGGTATTACGCTATCACGTATTACGTTATATGGTATAACGTTATAACGTATTACGTTATATGGTATAACGTTTTACGCTTTACGTTATATGGTATAACGTTATCACGTATTACGTTATATGGTATAACGTTATAACGTATTACGTTATATGGTATAACGTTTTAACGTATTACGTTATATGGTATAACGTTATCACGTATTACGTTATATGGTATTACGTTATAACGTATTACGTTATATGGTATTACGTTATAACGTATTACGTTATATGGTATAACGAAATGACGTTTTACGTTATATGGTGTTACGTTATAACGTATTACGTTATATGATATTACGTTATAACGTATTACGTTATATTTTATAACGTCATAACGTATTACGTTATATGGTATTACGTTATCACGTATTACGTTATATGGTATAACGTTATAACGTATTACGTTATATGGTATAACGTTTTAACGTATTACGTTATATGGAATAACGTTATCACGTATTACGTTATATGGTATAACGTTATAACGTATTACGTTATATGGTATATCGTTATAACGTATTACGTTATATGGTATAACGTTATCACGTATTACGTTATATGGTATTACGTTATAACGTATTACGTTATATGGTATTACGTTATAACGTATTACGTTATATGGTATAACGTTATAACGTATTACGTTATATGGTATTACGTTATAACGTATTACGTTATATGGTATAACGTTATAACGTATTACGTTATATGGTATAACGTTATAACGTATTACGTTATATGGTATAACGTTATAACGTATTACGTTATATGGTATAACGTCATAACGTATTACGTTATATGGTATTACGTTATCACGTATTACGTTATATGGTATGACGTTATCACGTATTACGTTATATGGTATAACGTTTTAACGTATTACGTTATATGGTATAACGTTATCACGTATTACGTTATATGGTATAACGTTATAACGTATTACGTTATATGGTATAACGTTTTAACGTATTACGTTATATGGTATAACGTTATCACGTATTACGTTATATGGTATAACGTTATAACGTATTACGTTATATGGTATAACACTTTAACGTATTACGTTATATGGTATAACGACATGACGTTTTACGTTATATGGTATTACGTTATAACGTATTACGTTATATGGTATTACGATATAACGTATTACGTTATATGGTATAACGTCATAACGTATTACGTTATATGGTATTACGTTATCACGTATTACGTTATATGGTATAACGTTATAACGTATTACGTTATATGGTATAACGCTTTAACGTATTACGTTATATGGTATAACGTTATCACGTATTACGTTATGTGGTATAACGTTATAACGAATTACGTTATATGGTATAACGTTATACCGTATTACGTTATATGGTATAACGAAATGACGTTTCACGTTATATGGTATTATGTTATTATGTATTACGTTATATGGTATAACGTTATAACGTATTACGTTATATGGTATTACGTTATAACGTATTACGTTATATGGTATAACGTTATAACGTATTACGTTATATGGCATAACGTTATAACGTATTACGTTATATGGTATAACGTTATAACGTATTACGTTATATGGTATAACGTCATAACGTATTACGTTATATGGTATTACGCTATCACGTATTACGTTATATGGTATAACGTTATAACGTATTACGTTATATGGTATAACGTTTTACGCTTTACGTTATATGGTATAACGTTATCACGTATTACGTTATATGGTATAACGTTATAACGTATTACGTTATATGGTATAACGTTTTAACGTATTACGTTATATAGTATAACGTTATCACGTATTACGTTATATGGTATTACGTTATAACGTATTACGTTATATGGTATTACGTTATCACGTATTACGTTATATGGTATAACGTTATAACGTATTACGTTATATGGTATAACGTTTTAACGTATTACGTTATATGGAATAACGTTATCACGTATTACGTTATATGGTATAACGTTATAACGTATTACGTTATATGGTATATCGTTATAACGTATTACGTTATATGGTATAACGTTATCACGTATTACGTTATGTGGTATTACGTTATAACGTATTACGTTATATGGTATTACGTTATAACGTATTACGTTATATGGTATAACGTTATAACATATTACGTTATATGGTATTACGTTATAACGTATTACGTTATAACGTATTACGTTATATGGTATAACGTTATAACGTATTACGTTATATGGTATAACGTTATAACGTATTACGTTATATGGTATAACGTTATAACGTATTACGTTATATGGTATAATGTCATAACGTATTACGTTATATGGTATTACGTTATCACGTATTACGTTATATGGTATAACGTTATAACGTATTACGTTATATGGTATAACGTTTTAACGTATTACGTTATATGGTATAACGTTATCACGTATTACGTTATATGGTATAACGTTATAACGTATTACGTTATATGGTATAACGTTTTAAAGTATTACGTTATATGGTATAACGTTATCACGTATTACGTTATATGGTATAACGTTATAACGTATTACGTTATATGGTATAACGCTTTAACGTATTACGTTATATGGTATAACGACATGACGTTTTACGTTATATGGTATTACGTTATAACGTATTACGTTATATGGTATTACGATATAACGTATTAGGTTATATGGTATAACGTCATAACGTATTACGTTATATGGTATTACGTTATCACGTATTACGTTATATGGTATAACGTTATAACGTATTACGTTATATGGTATAACGCTTTAACGTATTACGTTATATGGTATAACGTTATCACGTATTACGTTATGTGGTATAACGTTATAACGAATTACGTTATATGGTATAACGTTATACCGTATTACGTTATATGGTATAACGAAATGACGTTTCACGATATATGGTATTATGTTATTAAGTATTACGTTATATGGTTTAACGTTATCACGTATTACGTTATATGGTATAACGTTATAACGTATTACGTTATATGGTATTACGTTATAACGTATTACGTTATATGGTATAACGTTATAACGTATTACGTTATATGGTATAACGTTATAACGTATTACGTTATATGGTATAACGTTATAACGTATTACGTTATATGGTATAACGTCATAACGTATTACGTTATATGGTATTACGTTATCACGTATTACGTTATATGGTATAACGTTATAACGTATTACGTTATATGGTATAACGTTTTAACGTATTACGTTATATGGTATAACGTTATCACGTATTACGTTATATGGTATAACGTTATAACGTATTACGTTATATGGTATAACGTTTTAACCTACTACGTTATATGGTATAACGTTATCACGTATTACGTTATATGGTATAACGTTATAACGTATTACGTTATATGGTATAACGCTTTAACGTATTACGTTATATGGTATAACGACATGACGTTTTACGTTATATGGTATTACGTTATAACGTATTACGTTATATGGTATTACGTTATAACGTATTACGTTATATGGTATAACGTCATAACGTATTACGTTATATGGTATTACGTTATCACGTATTACGTTATATGGTATAACGTTATAACGTATTACGTTATATGGTATAACGCTTTAACGTATTACGTTATATGGTATAACGTTATCACGTATTACGTTATACGGTATAACGTTATAACGTATTACGTTATATGGTATATCGTTATAACGTATTACGTTATATGGTATAACGTTATACCGTATTACGTTATATGGTATAACGAAATGACGTTTTACGTTATATGGTATTACGTTATAACGTATTACGTTATATGGTATAACGTTATCACGTATTACGTTATATGGCATTACGTTATAACGTATTACGTTATATGTTATAACGAAATGACGTTTTACGTTATATTGTATAACGTTATAACGTATTACGTTATATGGTATTACGTTTTAACGTATTACGTTATATGGTATAACGGTATAACGAATTACGTTATATGGCATTACGTTATAACGTATTACGTTATATGGTATAACGTTATAACGTATTACGTTATATGGTATAACGTCATAACGTATTACGTTATATGGAATTACGTTATCACGTATTACGTTATATGGTATAACGTTATAACGTATTACGTTATATGGTATAACGTTTTAACGTATTACGTTATATGGTATAACGTTATCACGTATTACGTTATATGGTATAGCGTTATAACGTATTACGTTATATGGTATAACGTTATAACGTATTACGTTATATGGTATAACGTTATACCGTATTACGTTATATGGTATAACGAAATGACGTTTTACGTTATATGGTATTACGTTATAACGTATTACGTTATATGGTATAACGTTATAACGTATTACGTTATATGGTATAACGCTTTAACGTATTACGTTATATGGTATAACGACATGACGTTTTACGTTATATGGTATTACGTTATAACGTATTACGTTATATGGTATTACGATATAACGTATTACGTTATATGGTATAACGTCATAACGTATTACGTTATATGGTATTACGTTATCACGTATTACGTTGTATGGTATAACGTTATAACGTATTACGTTATATGGTATAACGCTTTAACGTATTACGTTATATGGTATAACGTTATCACGTATTACGTTATGTGGTATAACGTTATAACGAATTACGTTATATGGTATAACGTTATACCGCATTACGTTATATGGTATAACGAAATGACGTTTTACGTTATATGGTATTACGTTATAACGTATTACGTTATATGGTATAACGTTATCACGTATTACGTTATATGGCATTACGTTATAACGTATTACGTTATATGGTATAACGAAATGACGTTTTACGTTATATTGTATAACGTTATAACGTATTACGTTATATGGTATTACGTTTTAACGTATTACGTTATATGGTATAACGGTATAACGAATTACGTTATATGGCATTACGTTATAACGTATTACGTTATATGGTATAACGTTATAACGTATTACGTTATATGGTATAACGCTTTAACGTATTACGTTATATGGTATAACGTTATCACGTATTACGTTATATGGTATAACGTTATAACGTATTACGTTATATGGTATAACGTTTTAACGTATTACGTTATATGGTATAACGTTATCACGTATTACGTTATATGGTATAACGTTATAACGTATTACGTTATATGGTATAACGCTTTAACGTATTACGTTATATGGTATAACGACATGACGTTTTACGTTATATGGTATTACGTTATAACGTATTACGTTATATGGTATAACGTTTTAACGTATTACGTTATATGGTATAACGTTATCACGTATTACGTTATATGGTATAACGTTATAACGTATTACGTTATATGGTATAACGTTTTAACCTATTACGTTATATGGTATAACGTTATCACGTATTACGTTATATGGTATAACGTTATAACGTATTACGTTATATGGTATAACGCTTTAACGTATTACGTTATATGGTATAACGACATGACGTTTTACGTTATATGGTATTACGTTATAACGTATTACGTTATATGGTATTACGTTATAACGTATTACGTTATATGGTATAACGTCATAACGTATTACGTTATATGGTATTACGTTATCACGTATTACGTTATATGGTATAACGTTATAACGTATTACGTTATATGGTATAACGCTTTAACGTATTACGTTATATGGTATAACGTTATCACGTATTACGTTATATGGTATAACGTTATAACGTATTACGTTATATGGTATATCGTTATAACGTATTACGTTATATGGTATAACGTTATACCGTATTACGTTATATGGTATAACGAAATGACGTTTTACGTTATATGGTATTACGTTATAACGTATTACGTTATATGGTATAACGTTATCACGTATTACGTTATATGGCATTACGTTATAACGTATTACGTTATATGTTATAACGAAATGACGTTTTACGTTATATTGTATAACGTTATAACGTATTACGTTATATGGTATTACGTTTTAACGTATTACGTTATATGGTATAACGGTACAACGAATTACGTTATATGGCATTACGTTATAACGTATTACGTTATATGGTATAACGTTATAACGTATTACGTTATATGGTATAACGTCATAACGTATTACGTTATATGGAATTACGTTATCACGTATTACGTTATATGGTATAACGTTATAACGTATTACGTTATATGGTATAACGTTTTAACGTATTACGTTATATGGTATAACGTTATCACGTATTACGTTATATGGTATAACGTTATAACGTATTACGTTATATGGTATAACGTTATAACGTATTACGTTATATGGTATAACGTTATACCGTATTACGTTATATGGTATAACGAAATGACGTTTTACGTTATATGGTATTACGTTATAACGTATTACGTTATATGGTATAACGTTATAACGTATTACGTTATATGGTATAACGCTTTAACGTATTACGTTATATGGTATAACGACATGACGTTTTACGTTATATGGTATTACGTTATAACGTATTACGTTATATGGTATTACGATATAACGTATTACGTTATATGGTATAACGTCATAACGTATTACGTTATATGGTATTACGTTATCACGTATTACGTTATATGGTATAACGTTATAACGTATTACGTTATATGGTATAACGCTTTAACGTATTACGTTATATGGTATAACGTTATCACGTATTACGTTATGTGGTATAACGTTATAACGAATTACGTTATATGGTATAACGTTATACCGCATTACGTTATATGGTATAACGAAATGACGTTTTACGTTATATGGTATTACGTTATAACGTATTACGTTATATGGTATAACGTTATCACGTATTACGTTATATGGCATTACGTTATAACGTATTACGTTATATGGTATAACGCTTTAACGTATTACGTTATATGGTATAACGTTATCACGTATTACGTTATACGGTATAACGTTATAACGTATTACGTTATATGGTATATCGTTATAACGTATTACGTTATATGGTATAACGTTATACCGTATTACGTTATATGGTATAACGAAATGACGTTTTACGTTATATGGTATTACGTTATAACGTATTACGTTATATGGTATAACGTTATCACGTATTACGTTATATGGCATTACGTTATAACGTATTACGTTATATGTTATAACGAAATGACGTTTTACGTTATATTGTATAACGTTATAACGTATTACGTTATATAGTATTACGTTTTAACGTATTACGTTATATGGTATAACGGTATAACGAATTACGTTATATGGCATTACGTTATAACGTATTACGTTATATGGTATAACGTTATAACGTATTACGTTATATGGTATAACGTCATAACGTATTACGTTATATGGAATTACGTTATCACGTATTACGTTATATGGTATAACGTTATAACGTATTACGTTATATGGTATAACGTTTTAACGTATTACGTTATATGGTATAACGTTATCACGTATTACGTTATATGGTATAACGTTATAACGTATTACGTTATATGGTATAACGTTATAACGTATTACGTTATATGGTATAACGTTATACCGTATTACGTTATATGGTATAACGAAATGACGTTTTACGTTATATGGTATTACGTTATAACGTATTACGTTATATGGTATAACGTTATAACGTATTACGTTATATGGTATAACGCTTTAACGTATTACGTTATATGGTATAACGACATGACGTTTTACGTTATATGGTATTACGTTATAACGTATTACGTTATATGGTATTACGATATAACGTATTACGTTATATGGTATAACGTCATAACGTATTACGTTATATGGTATTACGTTATCACGTATTACGTTATATGGTATAACGTTATAACGTATTACGTTATATGGTATAACGCTTTAACGTATTACGTTATATGGTATAACGTTATCACGTATTACGTTATGTGGTATAACGTTATAACGAATTACGTTATATGGTATAACGTTATACCGCATTACGTTATATGGTATAACGAAATGACGTTTTACGTTATATGGTATTACGTTATAACGTATTACGTTATATGGTATAACGTTATCACGTATTACGTTATATGGCATTACGTTATAACGTATTACGTTATATGGTATAACGAAATGACGTTTTACGTTATATTGTATAACGTTATAACGTATTACGTTATATGGTATTACGTTTTAACGTATTACGTTATATGGTATAACGGTATAACGAATTACGTTATATGGCATTACGTTATAACGTATTACGTTATATGGTATAACGTTATAACGTATTACGTTATATGGTATAACGCTTTAACGTATTACGTTATATGGTATAACGTTATCACGTATTACGTTATATGGTATAACGTTATAACGTATTACGTTATATGGTATAACGTTTTAACGTATTACGTTATATGGTATAACGTTATCACGTATTGCGTTATATGGTATAACGTTATAACGTATTACGTTATATGGTATAACGCTTTAACGTATTACGTTATATGGTATAACGACATGACGTTTTACGTTATATGGTATTACGTTATAACGTATTACGTTATATGGTATAACGTTTTAACGTATTACGTTATATGGTATAACGTTATCACGTATTACGTTATATGGTATAACGTTATAACGTATTACGTTATATGGTATAACGTTTTAACCTATTACGTTATATGGTATAACGTTATCACGTATTACGTTATATGGTATAACGTTATAACGTATTACGTTATATGGTATAACGCTTTAACGTATTACGTTATATGGTATAACGACATGACGTTTTACGTTATATGGTATTACGTTATAACGTATTACGTTATATGGTATTACGTTATAACGTATTACGTTATATGGTATAACGTCATAACGTATTACGTTATATGGTATTACGTTATCACGTATTACGTTATATGGTATAACGTTATAACGTATTACGTTATATGGTATAACGCTTTAACGTATTACGTTATATGGTATAACGTTATCACGTATTACGTTATATGGTATAACGTTATAACGTATTACGTTATATGGTATATCGTTATAACGTATTACGTTATATGGTATAACGTTATACCGTATTACGTTATATGGTATAACGAAATGACGTTTTACGTTATATGGTATTACGTTATAACGTATTACGTTATATGGTATAACGTTATCACGTATTACGTTATATGGCATTACGTTATAACGTATTACGTTATATGTTATAACGAAATGACGTTTTACGTTATATTGTATAACGTTATAACGTATTACGTTATATGGTATTACGTTTTAACGTATTACGTTATATGGTATAACGGTACAACGAATTACGTTATATGGCATTACGTTATAACGTATTACGTTATATGGTATAACGTTATAACGTATTACGTTATATGGTATAACGTCATAACGTATTACGTTATATGGAATTACGTTATCACGTATTACGTTATATGGTATAACGTTATAACGTATTACGTTATATGGTATAACGTTTTAACGTATTACGTTATATGGTATAACGTTATCACGTATTACGTTATATGGTATAACGTTATAACGTATTACGTTATATGGTATAACGTTATAACGTATTACGTTATATGGTATAACGTTATACCGTATTACGTTATATGGTATAACGAAATGACGTTTTACGTTATATGGTATTACGTTATAACGTATTACGTTATATGGTATAACGTTATAACGTATTACGTTATATGGTATAACGCTTTAACGTATTACGTTATATGGTATAACGACATGACGTTTTACGTTATATGGTATTACGTTATAACGTATTACGTTATATGGTATTACGATATAACGTATTACGTTATATGGTATAACGTCATAACGTATTACGTTATATGGTATTACGTTATCACGTATTACGTTATATGGTATAACGTTATAACGTATTACGTTATATGGTATAACGCTTTAACGTATTACGTTATATGGTATAACGTTATCACGTATTACGTTATGTGGTATAACGTTATAACGAATTACGTTATATGGTATAACGTTATACCGCATTACGTTATATGGTATAACGAAATGACGTTTTACGTTATATGGTATTACGTTATAACGTATTACGTTATATGGTATAACGTTATCACGTATTACGTTATATGGCATTACGTTATAACGTATTACGTTATATGGTATAACGAAATGACGTTTTACGTTATATTGTATAACGTTATAACGTATTACGTTATATGGTATTACGTTTTAACGTATTACGTTATATGGTATAACGGTATAACGAATTACGTTATATGGCATTACGTTATAACGTATTACGTTATATGGTATAACGTTATAACGTATTACGTTATATGGTATAACGACATGACGTTTTACGTTATATGGTATTACGTTATAACGTATTACGTTATATGGTATTACGATATAACGTATTACGTTATATGGTATAACGTCATAACGTATTACGTTATATGGTATTACGTTATCACGTATTACGTTATATGGTATAACGTTATAACGTATTACGTTATATGGTATAACGCTTTAACGTATTACGTTATATGGTATAACGTTATCACGTATTACGTTATGTGGTATAACGTTATAACGAATTACGTTATATGGTATAACGTTATACCGTATTACGTTATATGGTATAACGAAATGACGTTTCACGTTATATGGTATTATGTTATTAAGTATTACGTTATATGGTATAACGTTATCACGTATTACGTTATATGGTATAACGTTATAACGTATTACGTTATATGGTATTAGGTTATAACGTATTACGTTATATGGTATAACGTTATAACGTATTACGTTATATGGTATAACGTTATAACGTATTACGTTATATGGTATAACGTTATAACGTATTACGTTATATGGTATAACGTCATAACGTATTACGTTATATGGTATTACGTTATCACGTATTACGTTATATGGTATAACGTTATAACGTATTACGTTATATGGTATAACGTTTTAACGTATAACGTTATATGGTATAACGTTATCACGTATTACGTTATATGGTATAACGTTATAACGTATTACGTTATATGGTATAACGTTTTAACGTATTACGTTATATGGTATAACGTTATCACGTATTACGTTATATGGTATAACGTTATAACGTATTACGTTATATGGTATAACGCTTTAACGTATTACGTTATATGGTATAACGACATGACGATATACGTTATATGGTATTACGTTATAACGTATTACGTTATATGGTATTACGTTATAACGTACTACGTTATATGGTATAACGTCATAACGTATTACGTTATATGGTACTACGTTATCACGTATTACGTTATATGGTATAACGTTATAACGTATTACGTTATATGGTATAACGTTATACCGTATTACGTTATATGGTATAACGAAATGACGTTTTACGTTATATGGTATTACGTTATAACGTATTACGTTATATGGTATAACGTTATCACGTATTACGTTATATGGCATTACGTTATAACGTATTACGTTATATGGTATAACGAAATGACGTTTTACGTTATATTGTATAACGTTATAACGTATTACGTTATATGGTATTACGTTTTAACGTATTACGTTATATGGTATAACGGTATAACGAATTACGTTATATGGCATTACGTTATAACGTATTACGTTATATGGTATAACGTTATAACGTATTACGTTATATGGTATAACGTTATACCGTATTACGTTATATGGTATAACGAAATGACGTTTTACGTTATATGGTATTACGTTATAACGTATTACGTTATATGGTATTACGTTATAACGTATTACGTTATATGGTATAACGTCATAACGTATTACGTTATATGGAATAACGTTATAACGGATTACGTTATATGGTATAACGTCATAACGTATTACGTTATATGGCATTACGTTATAACGTATTACGTTATATGGTATAACGTTATACCGTATTACGTTATATGGTATAACGAAATGACGTTTTACGTTATATGGTATTACGTTATAACGTATTACGTTATATGGTATAACGTTATAACGTATTACGTTATATGGTATAACGTCATAACGTATTACGTTATATGGAATTACGTTATCACGTATTACGTTATATGGTATAACGTTATAACGTATTACGTTATATGGTATAACGTTTTAACGTATTACGTTATATGGTATAACGTTATAACGTATTACGTTATATTTTATAACGTCATAACGTATTACGTTATATGGTATTACGTTATCACGTATTACGTTATATGGTATAACGTTATAACGTATTACGTTATATGGTATAACGTTTTAACGTATTACGTTATATGGAATAACGTTATCACGTATTACGTTATATGGTATAACGTTATAACGTATTACGTTATATGGAATTACGTTATCACGTATTACGTTATATGGTATAACGTTATAACGTATTACGTTATATGGTATAACGTTTTAACGTATTACGTTATATGGTATAACGTTATAACGTATTACGTTATATTTTATAACGTCATAACGTATTACGTTATATGGTATTACGTTATCACGTATTACGTTATATGGTATAACGTTATAACGTATTACGTTATATGGTATAACGTTTTAACGTATTACGTTATATGGAATAACGTTATCACGTATTACGTTATATGGTATAACGTTATAACGTATTACGTTATATGGCATTACGTTATAACGTATTACGTTATATGGTATAACGTTATACCGTATTACGTTATATGGTATAACGAAATGACGTTTTACGTTATATGGTATTACGTTATAACGTATTACGTTATATGGTATTACGTTATAACGTATTACGTTATATGGTATAACGTCATAACGTATTACGTTATATGGTATTACGTTATAACGGATTACGTTATATGGTATAACGTCATAACGTATTACGTTATATGGAATTACGTTATCACGTATTACGTTATATGGTATAACGTTATAACGTATTACGTTATATGGTATAACGTTTTAACGTATTACGTTATATGGTATAACGTTATCACGTATTACGTTATATGGTATAACGTTATAACGTATTACGTTATATGGTATTACGTTATAACGTATTACGTTATATGGTATAACGTTATAACGTATTACGTTATATGGCATAACGTTATAACGTATTACGTTATATGGTATAACGTTATAACGTATTACGTTATATGGTATAACGTCATAACTTATTACGTTATATGGTATTACGCTATCACGTATTACGTTATATGGTATAACGTTATAACGTATTACGTTATATGGTATAACGTTTTACGCTTTACGTTATATGGTATAACGTTATAACGTATTACGTTATATGGTATTACGTTATAACGTATTACGTTATATGGTATAACGTTATAACGTATTACGTTATATGGTATAACGTTATAACGTATTACGTTATATGGTATAACGTTATAACGTATTACGTTATATGGTATAACGTCATAACGTATTACGTTATATGGTATTACGTTATCACGTATTACGTTATATGGTATAACGTTATAACGTATTACGTTATATGGTATAACGTTTTAACGTATAACGTTATATGGTATAACGTTATCACGTATTACGTTATATGGTATAACGTTGTAACGTATTACGTTATATGGTATAACGTTTTAACGTATTACGTTATATGGTATAACGTTATCACGTATTACGTTATATGGTATAACGTTATAACGTATTACGTTATATGGTATAACGCTTTAACGTATTACGTTATATGGTATAACGACATGACGATATACGTTATATGGTATTACGTTATAACGTATTACGTTATATGGTATTACGTTATAACGTATTACGTTATATGGTATAACGTCATAACGTATTACGTTATATGGTACTACGTTATCACGTATTACGTTATATGGTATAACGTTATAACGTATTACGTTATATGGTATAACGTTATACCGTATTACGTTATATGGTATAACGAAATGACGTTTTACGTTATATGGTATTACGTTATAACGTATTACGTTATATGGTATAACGTTATCACGTATTACGTTATATGGCATTACGTTATAACGTATTACGTTATATGGTATAACGAAATGACGTTTTACGTTATATTGTATAACGTTATAACGTATTACGTTATATGGTATTACGTTTTAACGTATTACGTTATATGGTATAACGGTATAACGAATTACGTTATATGGCATTACGTTATAACGTATTACGTTATATGGTATAACGTTATAACGTATTACGTTATATGGTATAACGTTATACCGTATTACGTTATATGGTATAACGAAATGACGTTTTACGTTATATGGTATTACGTTATAACGTATTACGTTATATGGTATTACGTTATAACGTATTACGTTATATGGTATAACGTCATAACGTATTACGTTATATGGAATAACGTTATAACGGATTACGTTATATGGTATAACGTCATAACGTATTACGTTATATGGCATTACGTTATAACGTATTACGTTATATGGTATAACGTTATACCGTATTACGTTATATGGTATAACGAAATGACGTTTTACGTTATATGGTATTACGTTATAACGTATTACGTTATATGGTATAACGTTATAACGTATTACGTTATATGGTATAACGTCATAACGTATTACGTTATATGGAATTACGTTATCACGTATTACGTTATATGGTATAACGTTATAACGTATTACGTTATATGGTATAACGTTTTAACGTATTACGTTATATGGTATAACGTTATAACGTATTACGTTATATTTTATAACGTCATAACGTATTACGTTATATGGTACTACGTTATCACGTATTACGCTATATGGTATAACGTTATAACGTATTACGTTATATGGTATAACGTTTTAACGTATTACGTTATATGGAATAACGTTATCACGTATTACGTTATATGGTATAACGTTATAACGTATTACGTTATATGGAATTACGTTATCACGTATTACGTTATATGGTATAACGTTATAACGTATTACGTTATATGGTATAACGTTTTAACGTATTACGTTATATGGTATAACGTTATAACGTATTACGTTATATTTTATAACGTCATAACGTATTACGTTATATGGTATTACGTTATCACGTATTACGTTATATGGTATAACGTTATAACGTATTACGTTATATGGTATAACGTTTTAACGTATTACGTTATATGGAATAACGTTATCACGTATTACGTTATATGGTATAACGTTATAACGTATTACGTTATATGGCATTACGTTATAACGTATTACGTTATATGGTATAACGTTATACCGTATTACGTTATATGGTATAACGAAATGACGTTTTACGTTATATGGTATTACGTTATAACGTATTACGTTATATGGTATTACGTTATAACGTATTACGTTATATGGTATAACGTCATAACGTATTACGTTATATGGTATTACGTTATAACGGATTACGTTATATGGTATAACGTCATAACGTATTACGTTATATGGAATTACGTTATCACGTATTACGTTATATGGTATAACGTTATAACGTATTACGTTATATGGTATAACGTTTTAACGTATTACGTTATATGGTATAACGTTATCACGTATTACGTTATATGGTATAACGTTATAACGTATTACGTTATATGGTATTACGTTATAACGTATTACGTTATATGGTATAACGTTATAACGTATTACGTTATATGGCATAACGTTATAACGTATTACGTTATATGGTATAACGTTATAACGTATTACGTTATATGGTATAACGTCATAACTTATTACGTTATATGGTATTACGCTATCACGTATTACGTTATATGGTATAACGTTATAACGTATTACGTTATATGGTATAACGTTTTACGCTTTACGTTATATGGTATAACGTTATCACGTATTACGTTATATGGTATAACGTTATAACGTATTACGTTATATGGTATAAAGTTTTAACGTATTACGTTATATGGTATAACGTTATCACGTATTACGTTATATGGTATTACGTTATAACGTATTACGTTATATGGTATTACGTTATAACGTATTACGTTATATGGTATAACGAAATGACGTTTTACGTTATATGGTGTTACGATATAACGTATTACGTTATATGGTATTACGTTATAACGTATTACGTTATATTTTATAACGTCATAACGTATTACGTTATATGGTATTACGTTATCACGTATTACGTTATATGGTATAACGTTATAACGTATTACGTTATATGGTATAACGTTTTAACGTATTACGTTATATGGAATAACGTTATCACGTATTACGTTACATGGTATAACGTTATAACGTATTACGTTATATGGTATATCGTTATAACGTATTACGTTATATGGTATAACGTTATCACGTATTACGTTATATGGTATTACGTTATAACGTATTACGTTATATGGTATTACGTTATAACGTATTACGTTATATGGTATAACGTTATAACGTATTACGTTATATGGTATTACGTTATAACGTATTACGTTATATGGTATAACGTTATAACGTATTACGTTATATGGTATAACGTTATAACGTATTACGTTATATGGTATAACGTTATAACGTATTACGTTATATGGTATAACGTCATAACGTATTACGTTATATGGTATTACGTTATCACGTATTACGTTATATGGTATAACGTTATAACGTATTACGTTATATGGTATAACGTTTTAACGTATTACGTTATATGGTATAACGTTATCACGTATTACGTTATATGGTATAACGTTATAACGTATTACGTTATATGGTATAACGTTTTAACGTATTACGTTATATGGTATAACGTTATCACGTATTACGTTATATGGTATAACGTTATAACGTATTACGTTATATGGTATAACGCTTTAACGTATTACGTTATATGGCATTACGTTATAACGTATTACGTTATATGGTATAACGTTATAACGTATTACGTTATATGGTATAACGCTTTAACGTATTACGTTATATGGTATAACGTTATCACGTATTACGTTATATGGTATAACGTTATAACGTATTACGTTATATGGTATAACGTTTTAACGTATTACGTTATATGGAATAACGTTATCACGTATTACGTTACATGGTATAACGTTATAACGTATTACGTTATATGGTATATCGTTATAACGTAATACGTTATATGGTATAACGTTATCACGTATTACGTTATATGGTATTACGTTATAACGTATTACGTTATATGGTATTACGTTATAACGTATTACGTTATATGGTATAACGTTATAACGTATTACGTTATATGGTATTACGTTATAACGTATTACGTTATATGGTATAACGTTATAACGTATTACGTTATATGGTATAACGTTATAACGTATTACGTTATATGGTATAACGTTATAACGTATTACGTTATATGGTATAACGTCATAACGTATTACGTTATATGGTATTACGTTATCACGTATTACGTTATATGGTATAACGTTATAACGTATTACGTTATATGGTATAACGTTTTAACGTATTACGTTATATGGTATAACGTTATCACGTATTACGTTATATGGTATAACGTTATAACGTATTACGTTATATGGTATAACGTTTTAACGTATTACGTTATATGGTATAACGTTATCACGTATTACGTTATATGGTATAACGTTATAACGTATTACGTTATATGGTATAACGCTTTAACGTATTACGTTATATGGCATTACGTTATAACGTATTACGTTATATGGTATAACGTTATAACGTATTACGTTATATGGTATAACGCTTTAACGTATTACGTTATATGGTATAACGTTATCACGTATTACGTTATATGGTATAACGTTATAACGTATTACGTTATATGGTATAACGTTTTAACGTATTACGTTATATGGTATAACGTTATCACGTATTACGGTATATGGTATAACGTTATAAGGTATTACGTTATATGGTATAACGCTTTAACGTATTACGTTATATGGTATAACGACATGACGTTTTACGTTATATGGTATTACGTTATAACGTATTACGTTATATGGTATTACGATATAACGTATTACGTTATATGGTATAACGTCATAACGTATTACGTTATATGGTATTACGTTAACACGTATTACGTTATATGGTATAACGTTATAACGTATTACGTTATATGGTATAACGCTTTAACGTATTACGTTATATGGTATAACGTTATCACGTATTACGTTATGTGGTATAACGTTATAACGAATTACGTTATATGGTATAACGTTATACCGTATTACGTTATATGGTATAACGAAATGACGTTTCACGTTATATGGTATTATGTTATTAAGTATTACGTTATATGGTATAACGTTATCACGTATTACGTTATATGGTATAACGTTATAACGTATTACGTTATATGGTATAACGTTATAACGTATTACGTTATATGGTATAACGTCATAACGTATTACGTTATATGGTATTACGTTATCACGTATTACGTTATATGGTATAACGTTATAACGTATTACGTTATATGGTATAACGTTTTAACGTATTACGTTATATGGTATAACGTTATCACGTATTACGTTATATGGTATAACGTTATAACGTATTACGTTATATGGTATAACGTTTTAACGTATTACGTTATATGGTATAACGTTATCACGTATTACGTTATATGGCATAACGTTATAACGTATTACGTTATATGGTATAACGCTTTAACGTATTACGTTATATGGTATAACGACATGACGTTTTACGTTATATGGTATTACGTTTTAACGTATTACGTTATATGGTATTACGTTATAACGTATTACGTTATATGGTATAACGTCATAACGTATTACGTTATATGGTATTACGTTATCACGTATTACGTTATATGGTATAACGTTATAACGTATTACGTTATATGGTATAACGTTATACCGTATTACGTTATATGGTATAACGAAATGACGTTTTACGTTATATGGTATTACGTTATAACGTATTACGTTATATGGTATAACGTTATCACGTATTACGTTATATGGCATTACGTTATAACGTATTACGTTATATGGTATAACGAAATGACGTTTTACGTTATATTGTATAACGTTATAACGTATTACGTTATATGGTATTACGTTTTAACGTATTACGTTATATGGTATAACGGTATAACGAATTACGTTATATGGCATTACGTTATAACGTATTACGTTATATGGTATAACGTTATAACGTATTACGTTATATGGTATAACGTCATAACGTATTACGTTATATGGAATTACGTTATCACGTATTACGTTATATGGTATAACGTTATAACGTATTACGTTATATGGTATAACGTTTTAACGTATTACGTTATATGGTATAACGTTATCACGTATTACGTTATATGGTATAACGTTATAACGTATTACGTTATATGGCATTACGTTATAACGTATTACGTTATATGGTATAACGTTATACCGTATTACGTTATATGGTATAACGAAATGACGTTTTACGTTATATGGTATTACGTTATAACGTATTACGTTATATGGTATTACGTTATAACGTATTACGTTATATGGTATAACGTCATAACGTATTACGTTATATGGTATTACGTTATAACGGATTACGTTATATGGTATAACGTTATCACGTATTACGTTATATGGTATAACGTTATAACGTATTACGTTATATGGTATAACGTTTTAACGTATTACGTTATATGGTATAACGTTATCACGTATTACGTTATATGGTATAACGTTATAACGTATTACGTTATATGGTATAACGCTTTAACGTATTACGTTATATGGTATAACGACATGACGTTTTACGTTATATGGTATTACGTTATAACGTATTACGTTATATGGTATTACGATATAACTTATTACGTTATATGGTATAACGTCATAACGTATTACGTTATATGGTATTACGTTATCACGTATTACGTTATATGGTATAACGTTATAACGTATTACGTTATATGGTATAACGCTTTAACGTATTACGTTATATGGTATAACGTTATCACGTATTACGTTATGTGGTATAACGTTATAACGAATTACGTTATATGGTATAACGTTATACCGTATTACGTTATATGGTATAACGAAATGACGTTTCACGTTATATGGTATTATGTTATTAAGTATTACGTTATATGGTATAACGTTATCACGTATTACGTTATATGGTATAACGTTATAACGTATTACGTTATATGGTATTACGTTATAACGTATTATGTTATATGGTATAACGTTATAACGTATTACGTTATATGGTATAACGTTATAACGTATTACGTTATATGGTATAACGTTATAACGTATTACGTTATATGGTATAACGTCATAACGTATTACGTTATATGGTATTACGTTATCACGTATTACGTTATATGGTATAACGTTATAACGTATTACGTTATATGGTATAACGTTTTAACGTATTACGTTATATGGAATAACGTTATCACGTATTACGTTATATGGTATAACGTTATAACGTATTACGTTATATGGTATAACGTTTTAACGTATTACGTTATATGGTATAACGTTATCACGTATTACGTTATGTGGTATAACGTTATAACGTATTACGTTATATGGTATAACGTTATCACGTATTACGTTATGTGGTATTACGTTATAACGTATTACGTTATATGGTATTACGTTTTAACGTATTACGTTATATGGTATTACGTTATAACGTATTACGTTATATGGTATAACGTCATAACGTATTACGTTATATGGTATAAAGTTATAACGTATTACGTTATATGGTATAACGTTTTAACGTATTACGTTATATGGTATAACGTTATCACGTATTACGTTATATGGTATAACGTTATAACGTATTACGTTATATGGTATAACGTTTTAAAGTATTACGTTATATGGTATAACGTTATCACGTATTACGTTATATGGTATGACGTTATAACGTATTACGTTATATGGTATAACGCTTTAACGTATTACGTTATATGGTATAACGACATGACGTTTTACGTTATATGGTATTACGTTATAACGTATTACGTTATATGGTATTACGATATAACGTATTAGGTTATATGGTATAACGTCATATCGTATTACGTTATATGGTATTACGTTATCACGTATTACGTTATATGGTATAACGTTATAACGTATTACGTTATATGGTATAACGCTTTAACGTATTACGTTATATGGTATAACGTTATCACGTATTACGTTATGTGGTATAACGTTATAACGAATTACGTTATATGGTATAACGTTATACCGTATTACGTTATATGGTATAACGAAATGACGTTTCACGTTATATGGTATTATGTTATTAAGTATTACGTTATATGGTTTAACGTTATCACGTATTACGTTATATGGTATAACGTTATAACGTATTACGTTATATGGTATTACGTTATAACGTATTACGTTATATGGTATAACGTTATAACGTATTACGTTATATGGTATAACGTTATAACGTATTACGTTATATGGTATAACGTTATAACGTATTACGTTATATGGTATAACGTCATAACGTATTACGTTATATGGTATTACGTTATCACGTATTACGTTATATGGTATAACGTTATAACGTATTACGTTATATGGTATAACGTTTTAACGTATTACGTTATATGGTATATCGCTTTAACGTATTACGTTATATGGTATAACGACATGACGTTTTACGTTATATGGTATTACGTTATAACGTATTACGTTATATGGTATTACGTTATAACGTATTACGTTATATGGTATAACGTCATAACGTATTACGTTATATGGTATTACGTTATCACGTATTACGTTATATGGTATAACGTTATAACGTATTACGTTATATGGTATAACGCTTTAACGTATTACGTTATATGGTATAACGTTATCACGTATTACGTTATATGGTATAACGTTATAACGTATTACGTTATATGGTATATCGTTATAACGTATTACGTTACATGGTATAACGTTATACCGTATTACGTTATATGGTATAACGAAATGACGTTTTACGTTATATGGTATTACGTTATAACGTATTACGTTATATGGTATAACGTTATCACGTATTACGTTATATGGCATTACGTTATAACGTATTACGTTATATGTTATAACGAAATGACGTTTTACGTTATATTGTATAACGTTATAACGTATTACGTTATATGGTATTACGTTTTAACGTATTACGTTATATGGTATAACGGTATAACGAATTACGTTATATGGCATTACGTTATAACGTATTACGTTATATGGTATAACGTTATGACGTATTACGTTATATGGTATAACGTCATAACGTATTACGTTATATGGAATTACGTTATCACGTATTACGTTATATGGTATAACGTTATAACGTATTACGTTATATGGTATAACGTTTTAACGTATTACGTTATATGGTATAACGTTATCACGTATTACGTTATATGGTATAACGTTATAACGTATTACGTTATATGGTATAACGTTATAACGTATTACGTTATATGGTATAACGTTATACCGTATTACGTTATATGGTATAACGAAATGACGTTTTACGTTATATGGTATTACGTTATAACGTATTACGTTATATGGTATTACGTTATAACGTATTACGTTATATGGTATAACGTCATAACGTATTACGTTATATGGAATTACGTTATCACGTATTACGTTATATGGTATAACGTTATAACGTATTACGTTATATGGTATTACGTTTTAACGTATTACGTTATATGGTATAACGGTATAACGAATTACGTTATATGGCATTACGTTATAACGTATTACGTTATATGGTATAACGTTATAACGTATTACGTTATATGGTATAACGTTATAACGTATTACGTTATATGGTATAACGTTATACCGTATTACGTTATATGGTATAACGAAATGACGTTTTACGTTATATGGTATTACGTTATAACGTATTACGTTATATGGTATTACGTTATAACGGATTACGTTATATGGTATAACGTCATAACGTATTACGTTATATGGAATTACGTTATCACGTATTACGTTATATGGTATAACGTTATAACGTATTACGTTATATGGTATAACGTTATCACGTATTACGTTATATGGTATAACGTTATAACGTATTACGTTATATGGTATTACGTTATAACGTATTACGTTATATGGTATAACGTTATAACGTATTACGTTATATGGCATAACGTTATAACGTATTACGTTATATGGTATAACGTTATAACGTATTACGTTATATGGTATAACGTCATAACGTATTACGTTATATGGTATTACGTTATCACGTATTACGTTATATGGTATAACGTTATAACGTATTACGTTATATGGTATAACGTTTTACGCTTTATGTTATATGGTATAACGTTATCACGTATTACGTTATATGGTATAACGTTATAACGTATTACGTTATATGGTATAACGTTTTAACGTATTACGTTATATGGTATAACGTTATCACGTATTACGTTATATGGTATTACGTTATAACGTATTACGTTATATGGTATTACGTTATAACGTATTACGTTATATGGTATAACGAAATGACGTTTTACGTTATATGGTATTACGTTATAACGTATTACGTTATATGGTATTACGTTATAACGTATTACGTTATATTTTATAACGTCATAACGTATTACGTTATATGGTATTACGTTATCACGTATTACGTTATATGGTATAGCGTTATAACGTATTACGTTATATGGTATAACGTTTTAACGTATTACGTTATATGGAATAACGTTATCACGTATTACGTTATATGGTATAACGTTATAACGTATTACGTTATATGGTATACCGTTATAACGTATTACGTTATATGGTATAACGTTATCACGTATTACGTTATATGGTATTACGTTATAACGTATTACGTTATATGGTATTACGTTATAACGTATTACGTTATATGGTATAACGAAATGACGTTTTACGTTATATGGTATTACGTTATAACGTATTACGTTATATGGTATTACGTTATAACGTATTACGTTATATGGTATAACGTCATAACGTATTACGTTATATGGTATAACGTTATCACGTATTACGGTATATGGTATAACGTTATAACGTATTACGTTATATGGTATAACGTTATCACGTATTACGTTATATGGTATAACGTTATAACGTATTACGTTATATGGTATAACGTTTTAACGTATTACGTTATATGGTATAACGTTATCACGTATTACGTTATATGGTATAACGTTATAACGTATTACGTTATATGGTATAACGCTTTAACGTATTACGTTATATGGCATTACGTTATAACGTATTACGTTATATGGTATAACGTTATAACGTATTACGTTATATGGTATAACGCTTTAACGTATTACGTTATATGGTATAACGTTATCACGTATTACGTTATATGGTATAACGTTATAACGTATTACGTTATATGGTATAACGTTTTAACGTATTACGTTATATGGTATAACGTTATCACGTATTACGGTATATGGTATAACGTTATAACGTATTACGTTATATGGTATAACGCTTTAACGTATTACGTTATATGGTATAACGACATGACGTTTTACGTTATATGGTATTACGTTATAACGTATTACGTTATATGGTATTACGATATAACGTATTACGTTATATGGTATAACGTCATAACGTATTACGTTATATGGTATTACGTTAACACGTATTACGTTATATGGTATAACGTTATAACGTATTACGTTATATGGTATAACGCTTTAACGTATTACGTTATATGGTATAACGTTATCACGTATTACGTTATGTGGTATAACGTTATAACGAATTACGTTATATGGTATAACGTTATACCGTATTACGTTATATGGTATAACGAAATGACGTTTCACGTTATATGGTATTATGTTATTAAGTATTACGTTATATGGTATAACGTTATCACGTATTACGTTATATGGTATAACGTTATAACGTATTACGTTATATGGTATAACGTTATAACGTATTACGTTATATGGTATAACGTCATAACGTATTACGTTATATGGTATTACGTTATCACGTATTACGTTATATGGTATAACGTTATAACGTATTACGTTATATGGTATAACGTTTTAACGTATTACGTTATATGGTATAACGTTATCACGTATTACGTTATATGGTATAACGTTATAACGTATTACGTTATATGGTATAACGTTTTAACGTATTACGTTATATGGTATAACGTTATCACGTATTACGTTATATGGCATAACGTTATAACGTATTACGTTATATGGTATAACGCTTTAACGTATTACGTTATATGGTATAACGACATGACGTTTTACGTTATATGGTATTACGTTTTAACGTATTACGTTATATGGTATTACGTTATAACGTATTACGTTATATGGTATAACGTCATAACGTATTACGTTATATGGTATTACGTTATCACGTATTACGTTATATGGTATAACGTTATAACGTATTACGTTATATGGTATAACGTTATACCGTATTACGTTATATGGTATAACGAAATGACGTTTTACGTTATATGGTATTACGTTATAACGTATTACGTTATATGGTATAACGTTATCACGTATTACGTTATATGGCATTACGTTATAACGTATTACGTTATATGGTATAACGAAATGACGTTTTACGTTATATTGTATAACGTTATAACGTATTACGTTATATGGTATTACGTTTTAACGTATTACGTTATATGGTATAACGGTATAACGAATTACGTTATATGGCATTACGTTATAACGTATTACGTTATATGGTATAACGTTATAACGTATTACGTTATATGGTATAACGTCATAACGTATTACGTTATATGGAATTACGTTATCACGTATTACGTTATATGGTATAACGTTATAACGTATTACGTTATATGGTATAACGTTTTAACGTATTACGTTATATGGTATAACGTTATCACGTATTACGTTATATGGTATAACGTTATAACGTATTACGTTATATGGCATTACGTTATAACGTATTACGTTATATGGTATAACGTTATACCGTATTACGTTATATGGTATAACGAAATGACGTTTTACGTTATATGGTATTACGTTATAACGTATTACGTTATATGGTATTACGTTATAACGTATTACGTTATATGGTATAACGTCATAACGTATTACGTTATATGGTATTACGTTATAACGGATTACGTTATATGGTATAACGTTATCACGTATTACGTTATATGGTATAACGTTATAACGTATTACGTTATATGGTATAACGTTTTAACGTATTACGTTATATGGTATAACGTTATCACGTATTACGTTATATGGTATAACGTTATAACGTATTACGTTATATGGTATAACGCTTTAACGTATTACGTTATATGGTATAACGACATGACGTTTTACGTTATATGGTATTACGTTATAACGTATTACGTTATATGGTATTACGATATAACTTATTACGTTATATGGTATAACGTCATAACGTATTACGTTATATGGTATTACGTTATCACGTATTACGTTATATGGTATAACGTTATAACGTATTACGTTATATGGTATAACGCTTTAACGTATTACGTTATATGGTATAACGTTATCACGTATTACGTTATGTGGTATAACGTTATAACGAATTACGTTATATGGTATAACGTTATACCGTATTACGTTATATGGTATAACGAAATGACGTTTCACGTTATATGGTATTATGTTATTAAGTATTACGTTATATGGTATAACGTTATCACGTATTACGTTATATGGTATAACGTTATAACGTATTACGTTATATGGTATTACGTTATAACGTATTATGTTATATGGTATAACGTTATAACGTATTACGTTATATGGTATAACGTTATAACGTATTACGTTATATGGTATAACGTTATAACGTATTACGTTATATGGTATAACGTCATAACGTATTACGTTATATGGTATTACGTTATCACGTATTACGTTATATGGTATAACGTTATAACGTATTACGTTATATGGTATAACGTTTTAACGTATTACGTTATATGGAATAACGTTATCACGTATTACGTTATATGGTATAACGTTATAACGTATTACGTTATATGGTATAACGTTTTAACGTATTACGTTATATGGTATAACGTTATCACGTATTACGTTATGTGGTATAACGTTATAACGTATTACGTTATATGGTATAACGTTATCACGTATTACGTTATGTGGTATTACGTTATAACGTATTACGTTATATGGTATTACGTTTTAACGTATTACGTTATATGGTATTACGTTATAACGTATTACGTTATATGGTATAACGTCATAACGTATTACGTTATATGGTATAAAGTTATAACGTATTACGTTATATGGTATAACGTTTTAACGTATTACGTTATATGG
This sequence comes from Bombus vancouverensis nearcticus, assembly GCF_051014615.1. Taxonomy (NCBI): domain Eukaryota; kingdom Metazoa; phylum Arthropoda; class Insecta; order Hymenoptera; family Apidae; genus Bombus; species Bombus vancouverensis. The sequence goes on along the minus strand of NC_134913.1, from coordinate 6,256,827 downwards.
TATAACGTTATCACGTATTACGTTATATGGTATAACGTTATAACGTATTACGTTATATGGTATAACGTTTTAAAGTATTACGTTATATGGTATAACGTTATCACGTATTACGTTATATGGTATGACGTTATAACGTATTACGTTATATGGTATAACGCTTTAACGTATTACGTTATATGGTATAACGACATGACGTTTTACGTTATATGGTATTACGTTATAACGTATTACGTTATATGGTATTACGATATAACGTATTAGGTTATATGGTATAACGTCATATCGTATTACGTTATATGGTATTACGTTATCACGTATTACGTTATATGGTATAACGTTATAACGTATTACGTTATATGGTATAACGCTTTAACGTATTACGTTATATGGTATAACGTTATCACGTATTACGTTATGTGGTATAACGTTATAACGAATTACGTTATATGGTATAACGTTATACCGTATTACGTTATATGGTATAACGAAATGACGTTTCACGTTATATGGTATTATGTTATTAAGTATTACGTTATATGGTTTAACGTTATCACGTATTACGTTATATGGTATAACGTTATAACGTATTACGTTATATGGTATTACGTTATAATGTATTACGTTATATGGTATAACGTTATAACGTATTACGTTATATGGTATAACGTTATAACGTATTACGTTATATGGTATAACGTTATAACGTATTACGTTATATGGTATAACGTCATAACGTATTACGTTATATGGTATTACGTTATCACGTATTACGTTATATGGTATAACGTTATAACGTATTACGTTATATGGTATAACGTTTTAACGTATTACGTTATATGGTATATCGCTTTAACGTATTACGTTATATGGTATAACGACATGACGTTTTACGTTATATGGTATTACGTTATAACGTATTACGTTATATGGTATTACGTTATAACGTATTACGTTATATGGTATAACGTCATAACGTATTACGTTATATGGTATTACGTTATCACGTATTACGTTATATGGTATAACGTTATAACGTATTACGTTATATGGTATAACGCTTTAACGTATTACGTTATATGGTATAACGTTATCACGTATTACGTTATATGGTATAACGTTATAACGTATTACGTTATATGGTATATCGTTATAACGTATTACGTTACATGGTATAACGTTATACCGTATTACGTTATATGGTATAACGAAATGACGTTTTACGTTATATGGTATTACGTTATAACGTATTACGTTATATGGTATAACGTTATCACGTATTACGTTATATGGCATTACGTTATAACGTATTACGTTATATGTTATAACGAAATGACGTTTTACGTTATATTGTATAACGTTATAACGTATTACGTTATATGGTATTACGTTTTAACGTATTACGTTATATGGTATAACGGTATAACGAATTACGTTATATGGCATTACGTTATAACGTATTACGTTATATGGTATAACGTTATGACGTATTACGTTATATGGTATAACGTCATAACGTATTACGTTATATGGAATTACGTTATCACGTATTACGTTATATGGTATAACGTTATAACGTATTACGTTATATGGTATAACGTTTTAACGTATTACGTTATATGGTATAACGTTATCACGTATTACGTTATATGGTATAACGTTATAACGTATTACGTTATATGGTATAACGTTATAACGTATTACGTTATATGGTATAACGTTATACCGTATTACGTTATATGGTATAACGAAATGACGTTTTACGTTATATGGTATTACGTTATAACGTATTACGTTATATGGTATTACGTTATAACGTATTACGTTATATGGTATAACGTCATAACGTATTACGTTATATGGAATTACGTTATCACGTATTACGTTATATGGTATAACGTTATAACGTATTACGTTATATGGTATTACGTTTTAACGTATTACGTTATATGGTATAACGGTATAACGAATTACGTTATATGGCATTACGTTATAACGTATTACGTTATATGGTATAACGTTATAACGTATTACGTTATATGGTATAACGTTATAACGTATTACGTTATATGGTATAACGTTATACCGTATTACGTTATATGGTATAACGAAATGACGTTTTACGTTATATGGTATTACGTTATAACGTATTACGTTATATGGTATTACGTTATAACGGATTACGTTATATGGTATAACGTCATAACGTATTACGTTATATGGAATTACGTTATCACGTATTACGTTATATGGTATAACGTTATAACGTATTACGTTATATGGTATAACGTTATCACGTATTACGTTATATGGTATAACGTTATAACGTATTACGTTATATGGTATTACGTTATAACGTATTACGTTATATGGTATAACGTTATAACGTATTACGTTATATGGCATAACGTTATAACGTATTACGTTATATGGTATAACGTTATAACGTATTACGTTATATGGTATAACGTCATAACGTATTACGTTATATGGTATTACGTTATCACGTATTACGTTATATGGTATAACGTTATAACGTATTACGTTATATGGTATAACGTTTTACGCTTTATGTTATATGGTATAACGTTATCACGTATTACGTTATATGGTATAACGTTATAACGTATTACGTTATATGGTATAACGTTTTAACGTATTACGTTATATGGTATAACGTTATCACGTATTACGTTATATGGTATTACGTTATAACGTATTACGTTATATGGTATTACGTTATAACGTATTACGTTATATGGTATAACGAAATGACGTTTTACGTTATATGGTATTACGTTATAACGTATTACGTTATATGGTATTACGTTATAACGTATTACGTTATATTTTATAACGTCATAACGTATTACGTTATATGGTATTACGTTATCACGTATTACGTTATATGGTATAGCGTTATAACGTATTACGTTATATGGTATAACGTTTTAACGTATTACGTTATATGGAATAACGTTATCACGTATTACGTTATATGGTATAACGTTATAACGTATTACGTTATATGGTATACCGTTATAACGTATTACGTTATATGGTATAACGTTATCACGTATTACGTTATATGGTATTACGTTATAACGTATTACGTTATATGGTATTACGTTATAACGTATTACGTTATATGGTATAACGAAATGACGTTTTACGTTATATGGTATTACGTTATAACGTATTACGTTATATGGTATTACGTTATAACGTATTACGTTATATGGTATAACGTCATAACGTATTACGTTATATGGTATTACGTTATCACGTATTACGTTATATGGTATAACGTTATAACGTATTACGTTATATGGTATAACGCTTTAACGTATTACGTTATATGGTATAACGTTATCACGTATTACGTTATATGGCATTACGTTATAACGTATTACGTTATATAGTATAACGAAATGACGTTTTACGTTATATGGTATAACGAAATGACGTTTTACGTTATGTGGTATTACGTTATAACGTATTACGTTATATGGTATTACGTTATAACGTATTACGTTATATTTTATAACGTCATAACGTATTACGTTATATGGTATTACGTTATCACGTATTACGTTATATGGTATAACGTTATAACGTATTACGTTATATGGTATAACGTTATAACGTATTACGTTATATGGTATAACGTCATAACGTATTACGTTATATGGTATTACGTTATCACGTATTACGTTATATGGTATAACGTTATAACGTATTACGTTATATGGTATAACGTTTTACGCTTTATGTTATATGGTATAACGTTATCACGTATTACGTTATATGGTATAACGTTATAACGTATTACGTTATATGGTATAACGTTTTAACGTATTACGTTATATGGTATAACGTTATCACGTATTACGTTATATGGTATTACGTTATAACGTATTACGTTATATGGAATTACGTTATCACGTATTACGTTATATGGTATAACGTTATAACGTATTACGTTATATGGTATAACGTCATAACGTATTACGTTATATGGTATTACGTTATCACGTATTACGTTATATGGTATAACGTTATCACGTATTACGTTATATGGTATAACGTTATAACGTATTACGTTATATGGTATTACGTTATAACGTATTACGTTATATGGTATTACGTTATAACGTATTACGTTATATGGTATAACGAAATGACGTATTACGTTATATGGTATTACGTTATAACGTATTACGTTATATGGTATAACGTCATAACGTATTACGTTATATGGTATTACGTTATCACGTATTACGTTATATGGTATAACGTTATAACGTATTACGTTATATGGTATAACGTCATAACGTATTACGTTATATGGTATTACGTTATCACGTATTACGTTATATGGTATAACGTTATAACGTATTACGTTATATGGTATAACGCTTTAACGTATTACGTTATATGGTATAACGTTATCACGTATTACGTTATATGGCATTACGTTATAACGTATTACGTTATATAGTATAACGAAATGACGTTTTACGTTATATGGTATAACGAAATGACGTTTTACGTTATATGGTATTACGTTATAACGTATTACGTTATATGGTATTACGTTATAACGTATTACGTTATATTTTATAACGTCATAACGTATTACGTTATATGGTATTACGTTATCACGTATTACGTTATATGGTATAGCGTTATAACGTATTACGTTATATGGTATAACGTTTTAACGTATTACGTTATATGGTATTACGTTATCACGTATTACGTTATATGGTATAACGTTATAACGTGTTACTTTATATGGTATAACGTTATCACGTATTACGTTATATGGTATAACGTTATAACGTATTACGTTATATGGTATAACGTTATAACGTATTACGTTATATGCTATATCGTTATAACGTATTACGTTATATGGTATAACGTTATACCGTATTACGTTATATGGTATAACGAAATGACGTTTTACGTTATATGGTATTACGTTATAACGTATTACGTTATATGGTATAACGTTATCACGTATTACGTTATATGGCATTACGTTATAACGTATTACGTTATATAGTATAACGAAATGACGTTTTACGTTATATGGTATAACGAAATGACGTTTTACGTTATGTGGTATTACGTTATAACGTATTACGTTATATGGTATTACGTTATAACGTATTACGTTATATGGTATAACGTCATAACGTATTACGTTATATGGTATTACGTTATCACGTATTACGTTATATGGTATTACGTTATCACGTATTACGTTATATGGTATAACGTTATAACGTGTTACTTTATATGGTATAACGTTATCACGTATTACGTTATATGGTATACCGTTATAACGTATTACGTTATATGGTATAACGTTATCACGTATTACGTTATATGGTATTACGTTATCACGTATTACGTTATATGGTATAACGTTATAACGTGTTACTTTATATGGTATAATGTTATCACGTATTACGTTATATGGTATAACGTTATAACGTATTACGTTATATGGTATAACGTTATAACGTATTACGTTATATGCTATATCGTTATAACGTATTACGTTATATGGTATAACGTTATACCGTATTACGTTATATGGTATAACGAAATGACGTTTTACGTTATATGGTATTACGTTATAACGTATTACGTTATATGGTATAACGTTATCACGTATTACGTTATATGGCATTACGTTATAACGTATTACGTTATATAGTATAACGAAATGACGTTTTACGTTATATGGTATAACGAAATGACGTTTTACGTTATGTGGTATTACGTTATAACGTATTACGTTATATGGTATTACGTTATAACGTATTACGTTATATGGTATAACGTTATAACGTATTACGTTATACGGTATAACGTTATAACGTATTACGTTATATGGTATATCGTTATAATGTATTACGATATATGGTATAACGTTATAACGTATTACGTTATATGGTATATCGTTATAACGTATTACGTTATATGGTATAATGTTATACCGTATTACGTTATATGGTATAACGAAATGACGTTTTACGTTATATGGTATTACGTTATAACGTATTACGTTAGATGGTATTACGTTATAACGTATTACGTTATATGGTATAACGTCATAACGTATTACGTTATATGGTATTACGTTATCACGTATTACGTTATGTGGTATAACGTTATAACGTATTACGTTATATGGTATAACGTTTTAACGTATTACGTTATACGGTATAACGTTATAACGTATTACGTTATATGGTATAACGTTATAACGTATTACGTTATATGGTATAACGTTATAACGAATTACGTTATATGGTATAACGTTATCACGTATTACGTTATATGGTATTACGTTATCACGTGTTACTTTATATGGTATAACGTTATCACGTATTACGTTATATGGTATACCGTTATAACGTATTACGTTATATGGTATAACGTTATAACGTATTACGTTATACGGTATAACGTTATAACGTATTACGTTATATGGTATATCGTTATAATGTATTACGATATATGGTATAACGTTATAACGTATTACGTTATATGGTATATCGTTATAACGTATTACGTTATATGGTATAATGTTATACCGTATTACGTTATATGGTATAACGAAATGACGTTTTACGTTATATGGTATTACGTTATAACGTATTACGTTAGATGGTATTACGTTATAACGTATTACGTTATATGGTATTACGTTATAACGTATTACGTTATATGGTATAACGTCATAACGTATTACGTTATATGGTATTACGTTATCACGTATTACGTTATATGGTATTACGTTATCACGTATTACGTTATATGGTATAACGTTATAACGTGTTACTTTATATGGTATAACGTTATCACGTATTACGTTATATGGTATACCGTTATAACGTATTACGTTATATGGTATAACGTTATCACGTATTACGTTATATGGTATTACGTTATCACGTATTACGTTATATGGTATAACGTTATAACGTGTTACTTTATATGGTATAATGTTATCACGTATTACGTTATATGGTATAACGTTATAACGTATTACGTTATATGGTATTACGTTATCACGTATTACGTTATATGGTATAACGTTATAACGTATTACGTTATATGGTATAACGCTTTAACGTATTACGTTATATGGTATAACGTTATCACGTATTACGTTATATGGTATAACGTTATAACGTATTACGTTATATGCTATATCGTTATAACGTATTACGTTATATGGTATAACGTTATACCGTATTACGTTATATGGTATAACGAAATGACGTTTTACGTTATATGGTATAACGATATAACGTACTACGTTATATGGTATATCGTTATAACGTATTACGTTATATGGTATAACGTTATACCGTATTACGTTATATGGTATAACGTTATAACGTATTACGTTATACGGTATAACGTTATAACGTATTACGTTATATGGTATATCGTTATAATGTATTACGATATATGGTATAACGTTATAACGTATTACGTTATATGGTATATCGTTATAACGTATTACGTTATATGGTATAATGTTATACCGTATTACGTTATATGGTATAACGAAATGACGTTTTACGTTATATGGTATTACGTTATAACGTATTACGTTAGATGGTATTACGTTATAACGTATTACGTTATATGGTATAACGTCATAACGTATTACGTTATATGGTATTACGTTATCACGTATTACGTTATGTGGTATAACGTTATAACGTATTACGTTATATGGTATAACGTTTTAACGTATTACGTTATACGGTATAACGTTATAACGTATTACGTTATATGGTATAACGTTATAACGTATTACGTTATATGGTATAACGTTATAACGAATTACGTTATATGGCATTACGTTATAACGTATTACGTTATATGGTATAACGTTATAACGTATTACGTGATATGGTATAACGTTATAACGTATTACGTTATATGGTATAACGATATAACGTACTACGTTATATGGTATATCGTTATAACGTATTACGTTATATGGTATAACGTTACACCGTATTACGTTATATGGTATAACGTTATAACGTATTACGTTATACGGTATAACGTTATAACGTATTACGTTATATGGTATATCGTTATAACGTATTACGTTATATGGTATATCGTTATAATGTATTACGATATATGGTATAACGTTATAACGTATTACGTTATATGGTATATCGTTATAACGTATTACGTTATATGGTATAATGTTATACCGTATTACGTTATATGGTATAACGAAATGACGTTTTACGTTATATGGTATTACGTTATAACGTATTACGTTATATGGTATTACGTTATAACGTATTACGTTATATGGTATAACGTCATAACGTATTACGTTATATGGTATTACGTTATCACGTATTACGTTATGTGGTATAACGTTATAACGTATTACGTTATATGGTATAACGTTTTAACGTATTACGTTATATCGTATAACGTTATCACGTATTACGTTATATGGTATAACGTTATAACGTATTACGTTATATGGTATTACGTTATAACGAATTACGTTATATGGCATTACGTTATAACGTATTACGTTATATGGTATAACGTTATAACGTATTACGTTATATGGTATAACGTTATAACGTATTACGTTATATGGTATAACGTTATCACGTATTACGTTATATGGTATAACGTTATAACGTATTACGTTATATGGTATTACGTTATAACGTATTACGTTATATGGTATAACGTTATAACGTATTACGTTATATGGCATAACGTTATAACGTATTACGTTATATGGTATAACGTTATAACGTATTACGTTATATGGTATAACGTCATAACGTATTACGTTATATGGTATTACGTTATCACGTATTACGTTATATGGTATAACGTTATAACGTATTACGTTATATGGTATAACGTTTTACGCTTTATGTTATATGGTATAACGTTATCACGTATTACGTTATATGGTATAACGTTATAACGTATTACGTTATATGGTATAACGTTTTAACGTATTACGTTATATGGTATAACGTTATCACGTATTACGTTATATGGTATTACGTTATAACGTATTACGTTATATGGTATTACGTTATAACGTATTACGTTATATGGTATAACGAAATGACGTTTTACGTTATATGGTATTACGTTATAACGTATTACGTTATATGGTATTACGTTATAACGTATTACGTTATATTTTATAACGTCACAACGTATTACGTTATATGGTATTACGTTATCACGTATTACGTTATATGGTATAGCGTTATAACGTATTACGTTATATGGTATAACGTTTTAACGTATTACGTTATATGGAATAACGTTATCACGTATTACGTTATATGGTATAACGTTATAACGTATTACGTTATATGGTATACCGTTATAACGTATTACGTTATATGGTATAACGTTATCACGTATTACGTTATATGGTATTACGTTATAACGTATTACGTTATATGGTATTACGTTATAACGTATTACGTTATATGGTATAACGAAATGACGTTTTACGTTATATGGTATTACGTTATAACGTATTACGTTATATGGTATTACGTTATAACGTATTACGTTATATGGTATAACGTCATAACGTATTACGTTATATGGTATTACGTTATCACGTATTACGTTATATGGTATAACGTTATAACGTGTTACTTTATATGGTATAACGTTATCACGTATTACGTTATATGGTATAACGTTATAACGTATTACGTTATATGGTATAACGTTATAACGTATTATGTTATATGCTATATCGTTATAACGTATTACGTTATATGGTATAACGTTATACCGTATTACGTTATATGGTATAACGAAATGACGTTTTACGTTATATGGTATTACGTTATAACGTATTACGTTATATGGTATAACGTTATCACGTATTACGTTATATGGCATTACGTTATAACGTATTACGTTATATAGTATAACGAAATGACGTTTTACGTTATATGGTATAACGAAATGACGTTTTACGTTATGTGGTATTACGTTATAACGTATTACGTTATATGGTATTACGTTATAACGTATTACGTTATATGGTATAACGTCATAACGTATTACGTTATATGGTATTACGTTATCACGTATTACGTTATATGGTATAACGTTATAACGTATTACGTTATATGGTATAACGCTTTAACGTATTACGTTATATGGTATAACGTTATCACGTATTACGTTATATGGTATAACGTTATAACGTATTACGTTATATGCTATATCGTTATAACGTATTACGTTATATGGTATAACGTTATACCGTATTACGTTATATGGTATAACGAAATGACGTTTTACGTTATATGGTATTACGTTATAACGTATTACGTTATATGGTATATGAAATGACGTTTTACGTTATATGGCATTACGTTATAACGTATTACGTTATATAGTATAACGAAATGACGTTTTACGTTATATGGTATAACGTTATAACGTATTACGTTATATGGTATTACGTTTTAACGTCTTACGTTATATGGTATAACGGTATAACGTATTACGTTATATGGTATAACGGTATAACGTATTACGTTATATGGTATTACGTTTTAACGTATTACGTTATATGGTATAACGGTATAACGAATTACGTTATATGGCATTACGTTATAACGTATTACGTTATATGGTATAACGTTATAACGTATTACGTTATATGGTATAACGTTATAACGTATTACGTTATATGGTATAACGTTATACCGTATTACGTTATATGGTATAACGAAATGACGTTTTACGTTATATGGTATTACGTTATAACGTATTACGTTATATGGTATTACGTTATAACGGATTACGTTATATGGTATAACGTCATAACGTATTACGTTATATGGTATAACGTTATAACGTATTACGTTATATGGTATAACGCTTTAACGTATTACGTTATATGGTATAACGTTATCACGTATTACGTTATATGGCATTACGTTATAACGTATTACGTTATATAGTATAACGAAATGACGTTTTACGTTATATGGTATAACGAAATGACGTTTTACGTTATGTGGTATTACGTTATAACGTATTACGTTATATGGTATTACGTTATAACGTATTACGTTATATTTTATAACGTCATAACGTATTACGTTATATGGTATTACGTTATCACGTATTACGTTATATGGTATAACGTTATAACGTATTACGTTATATGGTATAACGTTATAACGTATTACGTTATATGGTATAACGTCATAACGTATTACGTTATATGGTATTACGTTATCACGTATTACGTTATATGGTATAACGTTATAACGTATTACGTTATATGGTATAACGTTTTACGCTTTATGTTATATGGTATAACGTTATCACGTATTACGTTATATGGTATAACGTTATAACGTATTACGTTATATGGTATAACGTTTTAACGTATTACGTTATATGGTATAACGTTATCACGTATTACGTTATATGGTATTACGTTATAACGTATTACGTTATATGGAATTACGTTATCACGTATTACGTTATATGGTATAACGTTATAACGTATTACGTTATATGGTATAACGTTATCACGTATTACGTTATATGGTATAACGTTATAACGTATTACGTTATATGGTATTACGTTATAACGTATTACGTTATATGGTATTACGTTATAACGTATTACGTTATATGGTATAACGAAATGACGTATTACGTTATATGGTATTACGTTATAACGTATTACGTTATATGGTATAACGTCATAACGTATTACGTTATGTGGTATTACGTTATCACGTATTACGTTATATGGTATAACGTTATAACGTATTACGTTATATGGTATAACGTCATAACGTATTACGTTATATGGTATTACGTTATCACGTATTACGTTATATGGTATAACGTTATAACGTATTACGTTATATGGTATAACGCTTTAACGTATTACGTTATATGGTATAACGTTATCACGTATTACGTTATATGGCATTACGTTATAACGTATTACGTTATATAGTATAACGAAATGACGTTTTACGTTATATGGTATAACGAAATGACGTTTTACGTTATATGGTATTACGTTATAACGTATTACGTTATATGGTATTACGTTATAACGTATTACGTTATATTTTATAACGTCATAACGTATTACGTTATATGGTATTACGTTATCACGTATTACGTTATATGGTGTAGCGTTATAACGTATTACGTTATATGGTATAACGTTTTAACGTATTACGTTATATGGAATAACGTTATCACGTATTACGTTATATGGTATAACGTTATAACGTATTACGTTATATGGTATACCGTTATAACGTATTACGTTATATGGTATAACGTTATCACGTATTACGTTATATGGTATTACGTTATCACGTATTACGTTATATGGTATAACGTTATAACGTGTTACTTTATATGGTATAACGTTATCACGTATTACGTTATATGGTATAACGTTATAACGTATTACGTTATATGGTATAACGTTATAACGTATTACGTTATATGCTATATCGTTATAACGTATTACGTTATATGGTATAACGTTATACCGTATTACGTTATATGGTATAACGAAATGACGTTTTACGTTATATGGTATTACGTTATAACGTATTACGTTATATGGTATAACGTTATCACGTATTACGTTATATGGCATTACGTTATAACGTATTACGTTATATAGTATAACGAAATGACGTTTTACGTTATATGGTATAACGAAATGACGTTTTACGTTATGTGGTATTACGTTATAACGTATTACGTTATATGGTATTACGTTATAACGTATTACGTTATATGGTATAACGTCATAACGTATTACGTTATATGGTATTACGTTATCACGTATTACGTTATATGGTATAACGTTATAACGTATTACGTTATATGGTATAACGCTTTAACGTATTACGTTATATGGTATAACGTTATCACGTATTACGTTATATGGTATAACGTTATAACGTATTACGTTATATGCTATATCGTTATAACGTATTACGTTATATGGTATAACGTTATACCGTATTACGTTATATGGTATAACGAAATGACGTTTTACGTTATATGGTATAACGATATAACGTACTACGTTATATGGTATATCGTTATAACGTATTACGTTATATGGTATAACGTTATACCGTATTACGTTATATGGTATAACGTTATAACGTATTACGTTATACGGTATAACGTTATAACGTATTACGTTATATGGTATATCGTTATAAGGTATTACGATATATGGTATAACGTTATAACGTATTACGTTATATGGTATATCGTTATAACGTATTACGTTATATGGTATAATGTTATACCGTATTACGTTATATGGTATAACGAAATGACGTTTTACGTTATATGGTATTACGTTATAACGCATTACGTTAGATGGTATTACGTTATAACGTATTACGTTATATGGTATAACGTCATAACGTATTACGTTATATGGTATTACGTTATCACGTATTACGTTATGTGGTATAACGTTATAACGTATTACGTTATATGGTATAACGTTTTAACGTATTACGTTATACGGTATAACGTTATAACGTATTACGTTATATGGTATAACGTTATAACGTATTACGTTATATGGTATAACGTTATAACGAATTACGTTATATGGCATTACGTTATAACGTATTACGTTATATGGTATAACGTTATAACGTATTACGTGATATGGTATAACGTTATAACGTATTACGTTATATGGTATAACGATATAACGTACTACGTTATATGGTATATCGTTATAACGTATTACGTTATATGGTATAACGTTATACCGTATTACGTTATATGGTATAACGTTATAACGTATTACGTTATACGGTATAACGTTATAACGTATTACGTTATATGGTATAACGTTATAACGTATTACGTTATATGGTATATCGTTATAACGTATTACGTTATATGGTATAATGTTATACCGTATTACGTTATATGGTATAACGAAATGACGTTTTACGTTATATGGTATTACGTTATAACGTATTACGTTATATGGTATTACGTTATAACGTATTACGTTATATGGTATAACGTCATAACGTATTACGTTATATGGTATTACGTTATCACGTATTACGTTATGTGGTATAACGTTATCACGTATTACGTTATGTGGTATAACGTTATAACGTATTACGTTATATGGTATAACTTTTTAACGTATTACGTTATATCGTATAACGTTATCACGTATTACGTTATATGGTATAACGTTATAACGTATTACGTTATATGGTATTACGTTATAACGAATTACGTTATATGGCATTACGTTATAACGTATTACGTTATATGGTATAACGTTATAACGTATTACGTTATATGGTATAACGTTATAACGTATTACGTTATATGGTATAACGTTATCACGTATTACGTTATATGGTATAACGTTATAACGTATTACGTTATATGGTATTACGTTATAACGTATTACGTTATATGGTATAACGTTATAACGTATTACGTTATATGGCATAACGTTATAACGTATTACGTTATATGGTATAACGTTATAACGTATTACGTTATATGGTATAACGTCATAACGTATTACGTTATATGGTATTACGTTATCACGTATTACGTTATATGTTATAACGTTATAACGTATTACGTTATATGGTATAACGTTTTACGCTTTATGTTATATGGTATAACGTTATCACGTATTACGTTATATGGTATAACGTTATAACGTATTACGTTATATGGTATAACGTTTTAACGTATTACGTTATATGGTATAACGTTATCACGTATTACGTTATATGGTATTACGTTATAACGTATTACGTTATATGGTATTACGTTATAACGTATTACGTTATATGGTATAACGAAATGACGTTTTACGTTATATGGTATTACGTTATAACGTATTACGTTATATGGTATTACGTTATAACGTATTACGTTATATTTTATAACGTCATAACGTATTACGTTATATGGTATTACGTTATCACGTATTACGTTATATGGTATAGCGTTATAACGTATTACGTTATATGGTATAACGTTTTAACGTATTACGTTATATGGAATAACGTTATCACGTATTACGTTATATGGTATAACGTTATAACGTATTACGTTATATGGTATACCGTTATAACGTATTACGTTATATGGTATAACGTTATCACGTATTACGTTATATGGTATTACGTTATAACGTATTACGTTATATGGTATTACGTTATAACGTATTACGTTATATGGTATAACGAAATGACGTTTTACGTTATATGGTATTACGTTATAACGTATTACGTTATATGGTATTACGTTATAACGTATTACGTTATATGGTATAACGTCATAACGTATTACGTTATATGGTATTACGTTATCACGTATTACGTTATATGGTATAACGTTATAACGTGTTACTTTATATGGTATAACGTTATCACGTATTACGTTATATGGTATAACGTTATAACGTATTACGTTATATGGTATAACGTTATAACGTATTATGTTATATGCTATATCGTTATAACGTATTACGTTATATGGTATAACGTTATACCGTATTACGTTATATGGTATAACGAAATGACGTTTTACGTTATATGGTATTACGTTATAACGTATTACGTTATATGGTATAACGTTATCACGTATTACGTTATATGGTATTACGTTATAACGTATTACGTTATATGGTATTACGTTATAACGTATTACGTTATATGGTATAACGAAATGACGTTTTACGTTATATGGTATTACGTTATAACGTATTACGTTATATGGTATTACGTTATAACGTATTACGTTATATGGTATAACGTCATAACGTATTACGTTATATGGTATTACGTTATCACGTATTACGTTATATGGTATAACGTTATAACGTATTACGTTATATGGTATAACGCTTTAACGTATTACGTTATATGGTATAACGTTATCACGTATTACGTTATATGGCATTACGTTATAACGTATTACGTTATATAGTATAACGAAATGACGTTTTACGTTATATGGTATAACGAAATGACGTTTTACGTTATGTGGTATTACGTTATAACGTATTACGTTATATGGTATTACGTTATAACGTATTACGTTATATTTTATAACGTCATAACGTATTACGTTATATGGTATTACGTTATCACGTATTACGTTATATGGTATAACGTTATAACGTATTACGTTATATGGTATAACGTTATAACGTATTACGTTATATGGTATAACGTCATAACGTATTACGTTATATGGTATTACGTTATCACGTATTACGTTATATGGTATAACGTTATAACGTATTACGTTATATGGTATAACGTTTTACGCTTTATGTTATATGGTATAACGTTATCACGTATTACGTTATATGGTATAACGTTATAACGTATTACGTTATATGGTATAACGTTTTAACGTATTACGTTATATGGTATAACGTTATCACGTATTACGTTATATGGTATTACGTTATAACGTATTACGTTATATGGAATTACGTTATCACGTATTACGTTATATGGTATAACGTTATAACGTATTACGTTATATGGTATAACGTTATCACGTATTACGTTATATGGTATAACGTTATAACGTATTACGTTATATGGTATTACGTTATAACGTATTACGTTATATGGTATTACGTTATAACGTATTACGTTATATGGTATAACGAAATGACGTATTACGTTATATGGTATTACGTTATAACGTATTACGTTATATGGTATAACGTCATAACGTATTACGTTATATGGTATTACGTTATCACGTATTACGTTATATGGTATAACGTTATAACGTATTACGTTATATGGTATAACGTCATAACGTATTACGTTATATGGTATTACGTTATCACGTATTACGTTATATGGTATAACGTTATAACGTATTACGTTATATGGTATAACGCTTTAACGTATTACGTTATATGGTATAACGTTATCACGTATTACGTTATATGGCATTACGTTATAACGTATTACGTTATATAGTATAACGAAATGACGTTTTACGTTATATGGTATAACGAAATGACGTTTTACGTTATATGGTATTACGTTATAACGTATTACGTTATATGGTATTACGTTATAACGTATTACGTTATATTTTATAACGTCATAACGTATTACGTTATATGGTATTACGTTATCACGTATTACGTTATATGGTATAGCGTTATAACGTATTACGTTATATGGTATAACGTTTTAACGTATTACGTTATATGGTATTACGTTATCACGTATTACGTTATATGGTATAACGTTATAACGTGTTACTTTATATGGTATAACGTTATCACGTATTACGTTATATGGTATAACGTTATAACGTATTACGTTATATGGTATAACGTTATAACGTATTACGTTATATGCTATATCGTTATAACGTATTACGTTATATGGTATAACGTTATACCGTATTACGTTATATGGTATAACGAAATGACGTTTTACGTTATATGGTATTACGTTATAACGTATTACGTTATATGGTATAACGTTATCACGTATTACGTTATATGGCATTACGTTATAACGTATTACGTTATATAGTATAACGAAATGACGTTTTACGTTATATGGTATAACGAAATGACGTTTTACGTTATGTGGTATTACGTTATAACGTATTACGTTATATGGTATTACGTTATAACGTATTACGTTATATGGTATAACGTCATAACGTATTACGTTATATGGTATTACGTTATCACGTATTACGTTATATGGTATTACGTTATCACGTATTACGTTATATGGTATAACGTTATAACGTGTTACTTTATATGGTATAACGTTATCACGTATTACGTTATATGGTATACCGTTATAACGTATTACGTTATATGGTATAACGTTATCACGTATTACGTTATATGGTATTACGTTATCACGTATTACGTTATATGGTTTAACGTTATAACGTGTTACTTTATATGGTATAATGTTATCACGTATTACGTTATATGGTATAACGTTATAACGTATTACGTTATATGGTATAACGTTATAACGTATTACGTTATATGCTATATCGTTATAACGTATTACGTTATATGGTATAACGTTATACCGTATTACGTTATATGGTATAACGAAATGACGTTTTACGTTATATGGTATTACGTTATAACGTATTACGTTATATGGTATAACGTTATCACGTATTACGTTATATGGCATTACGTTATAACGTATTACGTTATATAGTATAACGAAATGACGTTTTACGTTATATGGTATAACGAAATGACGTTTTACGTTATGTGGTATTACGTTATAACGTATTACGTTATATGGTATTACGTTATAACGTATTACGTTATATGGTATAACGTCATAACGTATTACGTTATATGGTATTACGTTATCACGTATTACGTTATATGGTATAACGTTATAACGTATTACGTTATATGGTATAACGTCATAACGTATTACGTTATATGGTATTACGTTATCACGTATTACGTTATATGGTATAACGTTTTAACGTATTACGTTATATGGTATAACGTTATCACGTATTACGTTATATGGTATTACGTTATAACGTATTACGTTATATGGTATTACGTTATAACGTATTACGTTATATGGTATAACGAAATGACGTTTTACGTTATATGGTATTACGTTATAACGTATTACGTTATATGGTATTACGTTATAACGTATTACGTTATATTTTGTAACGTCATAACGTATTACGTTATATGGTATTACGTTATCACGTATTACGTTATATGGTATAGCGTTATAACGTATTACGTTATATGGTATAACGTTTTAACGTATTACGTTATATGGAATAACGTTATCACGTATTACGTTATATGGTATAACGTTATAACGTATTACGTTATATGGTATACCGTTATAACGTATTACGTTATATGGTATAACGTTATCACGTATTACGTTATATGGTATTACGTTATAACGTATTACGTTATATGGTATTACGTTATAACGTATTACGTTATATGGTATAACGAAATGACGTTTTACGTTATATGGTATTACGTTATAACGTATTACGTTATATGGTATTACGTTATAACGTATTACGTTATATGGTATAACGTCATAACGTATTACGTTATATGGTATTACGTTATCACGTATTACGTTATATGGTATAACGTTATAACGTATTACGTTATATGGTATAACGCTTTAACGTATTACGTTATATGGTATAACGTTATCACGTATTACGTTATATGGCATTACGTTATAACGTATTACGTTATATAGTATAACGAAATGACGTTTTACGTTATATGGTATAACGAAATGACGTTTTACGTTATGTGGTATTACGTTATAACGTATTACGTTATATGGTATTACGTTATAACGTATTACGTTATATTTTATAACGTCATAACGTATTACGTTATATGGTATTACGTTATCACGTATTACGTTATATGGTATAACGTTATAACGTATTACGTTATATGGTATAACGTTATAACGTATCACGTTATATGGTATAACGTCATAACGTATTACGTTATATGGTATTACGTTATCACGTATTACGTTATATGGTATAACGTTATAACGTATTACGTTATATGGTATAACGTTTTACGCTTTATGTTATATGGTATAACGTTATCACGTATTACGTTATATGGTATAACGTTATAACGTATTACGTTATATGGTATAACGTTTTAACGTATTACGTTATATGGTATAACGTTATCACGTATTACGTTATATGGTATTACGTTATAACGTATTACGTTATATGGAATTACGTTATCACGTATTACGTTATATGGTATAACGTTATAACGTATTACGTTATATGGTATAACGTTATCACGTATTACGTTATATGGTATAACGTTATAACGTATTACGTTATATGGTATTACGTTATAACGTATTACGTTATATGGTATTACGTTATAACGTATTACGTTATATGGTATAACGAAATGACGTATTACGTTATATGGTATTACGTTATAACGTATTACGTTATATGGTATAACGTCATAACGTATTACGTTATATGGTATTACGTTATCACGTATTACGTTATATGGTATAACGTTATAACGTATTACGTTATATGGTATAACGTCATAACGTATTACGTTATATGGTATTACGTTATCACGTATTACGTTATATGGTATAACGTTATAACGTATTACGTTATATGGTATAACGCTTTAACGTATTACGTTATATGGTATAACGTTATCACGTATTACGTTATATGGCATTACGTTATAACGTATTACGTTATATAGTATAACGAAATGACGTTTTACGTTATATGGTATAACGAAATGACGTTTTACGTTATATGGTATTACGTTATAACGTATTACGTTATATGGTATTACGTTATAACGTATTACGTTATATTTTATAACGTCATAACGTATTACGTTATATGGTATTACGTTATCACGTATTACGTTATATGGTATAGCGTTATAACGTATTACGTTATATGGTATAACGTTTTAACGTATTACGTTATATGGTATTACGTTATCACGTATTACGTTATATGGTATAACGTTATAACGTGTTACTTTATATGGTATAACGTTATCACGTATTACGTTATATGGTATAACGTTATAACGTATTACGTTATATGGTATAACGTTATAACGTATTACGTTATATGCTATATCGTTATAACGTATTACGTTATATGGTATAACGTTATACCGTATTACGTTATATGGTATAACGAAATGACGTTTTACGTTATATGGTATTACGTTATAACGTATTACGTTATATGGTATAACGTTATCACGTATTACGTTATATGGCATTACGTTATAACGTATTACGTTATATAGTATAACGAAATGACGTTTTACGTTATATGGTATAACGAAATGACGTTTTACGTTATGTGGTATTACGTTATAACGTATTACGTTATATGGTATTACGTTATAACGTATTACGTTATATGGTATAACGTCATAACGTATTACGTTATATGGTATTACGTTATCACGTATTACGTTATATGGTATTACGTTATCACGTATTACGTTATATGGTATAACGTTATAACGTGTTACTTTATATGGTATAACGTTATCACGTATTACGTTATATGGTATACCGTTATAACGTATTACGTTATATGGTATAACGTTATCACGTATTACGTTATATGGTATTACGTTATCACGTATTACGTTATATGGTATAACGTTATAACGTGTTACTTTATATGGTATAATGTTATCACGTATTACGTTATATGGTATAACGTTATAACGTATTACGTTATATGGTATAACGTTATAACGTATTACGTTATATGCTATATCGTTATAACGTATTACGTTATATGGTATAACGTTATACCGTATTACGTTATATGGTATAACGAAATGACGTTTTACGTTATATGGTATTACGTTATAACGTATTACGTTATATGGTATAACGTTATCACGTATTACGTTATATGGCATTACGTTATAACGTATTACGTTATATAGTATAACGAAATGACGTTTTACGTTATATGGTATAACGAAATGACGTTTTACGTTATGTGGTATTACGTTATAACGTATTACGTTATATGGTATTACGTTATAACGTATTACGTTATATGGTATAACGTCATAACGTATTACGTTATATGGTATTACGTTATCACGTATTACGTTATATGGTATAACGTTATAACGTATTACGTTATATGGTATAACGCTTTAACGTATTACGTTATATGGTATAACGTTATCACGTATTACGTTATATGGTATAACGTTATAACGTATTACGTTATATGCTATATCGTTATAACGTATTACGTTATATGGTATAACGTTATACCGTATTACGTTATATGGTATAACGAAATGACGTTTTACGTTATATGGTATAACGATATAACGTACTACGTTATATGGTATATCGTTATAACGTATTACGTTATATGGTATAACGTTATACCGTATTACGTTATATGGTATAACGTTATAACGTATTACGTTATACGGTATAACGTTATAACGTATTACGTTATATGGTATATCGTTATAATGTATTACGATATATGGTATAACGTTATAACGTATTACGTTATATGGTATATCGTTATAACGTATTACGTTATATGGTATAATGTTATACCGTATTACGTTATATGGTATAACGAAATGACGTTTTACGTTATATGGTATTACGTTATAACGTATTACGTTAGATGGTATTACGTTATAACGTATTACGTTATATGGTATAACGTCATAACGTATTACGTTATATGGTATTACGTTATCACGTATTACGTTATGTGGTATAACGTTATAACGTATTACGTTATATGGTATAACGTTTTAACGTATTACGTTATACGGTATAACGTTATAACGTATTACGTTATATGGTATAACGTTATAACGTATTACGTTATATGGTATAACGTTATAACGAATTACGTTATATGGCATTACGTTATAACGTATTACGTTATATGGTATAACGTTATAACGTATTACGTGATATGGTATAACGTTATAACGTATTACGTTATATGGTATAACGATATAACGTACTACGTTATATGGTATATCGTTATAACGTATTACGTTATATGGTATAACGTTATACCGTATTACGTTATATGGTATAACGTTATAACGTATTACGTTATACGGTATAACGTTATAACGTATTACGTTATATGGTATATCGTTATAATGTATTACGATATATGGTATAACGTTATAACGTATTACGTTATATGGTATATCGTTATAACGTATTACGTTATATGGTATAATGTTATACCGTATTACGTTATATGGTATAACGAAATGACGTTTTACGTTATATGGTATTACGTTATAACGTATTACGTTATATGGTATTACGTTATAACGTATTACGTTATATGGTATAACGTCATAACGTATTACGTTATATGGTATTACGTTATCACGTATTACGTTATGTGGTATAACGTTATAACGTATTACGTTATATGGTATAACGTTTTAACGTATTACGTTATATCGTATAACGTTATCACGTATTACGTTATATGGTATAACGTTATAACGTATTACGTTATATGGTATTACGTTATAACGAATTACGTTATATGGCATTACGTTATAACGTATTACGTTATATGGTATAACGTTATAACGTATTACGTTATATGGTATAACGTTATAACGTATTACGTTATATGGTATAACGTTATCACGTATTACGTTATATGGTATAACGTTATAACGTATTACGTTATATGGTATTACGTTATAACGTATTACGTTATATGGTATAACGTTATAACGTATTACGTTATATGGCATAACGTTATAACGTATTACGTTATATGGTATAACGTTATAACGTATTACGTTATATGGTATAACGTCATAACGTATTACGTTATATGGTATTACGTTATCACGTATTACGTTATATGGTATAACGTTATAACGTATTACGTTATATGGTATAACGTTTTACGCTTTATGTTATATGGTATAACGTTATCACGTATTACGTTATATGGTATAACGTTATAACGTATTACGTTATATGGTATAACGTTTTAACGTATTACGTTATATGGTATAACGTTATCACGTATTACGTTATATGGTATTACGTTATAACGTATTACGTTATATGGTATTACGTTATAACGTATTACGTTATATGGTATAACGAAATGACGTTTTACGTTATATGGTATTACGTTATAACGTATTACGTTATATGGTATTACGTTATAACGTATTACGTTATATGGTATAACGTCATAACGTATTACGTTATATGGTATTACGTTATCACGTATTACGTTATATGGTATAACGTTATAACGTGTTACTTTATATGGTATAACGTTATCACGTATTACGTTATATGGTATAACGTTATAACGTATTACGTTATATGGTATAACGTTATAACGTATTATGTTATATGCTATATCGTTATAACGTATTACGTTATATGGTATAACGTTATACCGTATTACGTTATATGGTATAACGAAATGACGTTTTACGTTATATGGTATTACGTTATAACGTATTACGTTATATGGTATAACGTTATCACGTATTACGTTATATGGCATTACGTTATAACGTATTACGTTATATAGTATAACGAAATGACGTTTTACGTTATATGGTATAACGAAATGACGTTTTACGTTATGTGGTATTACGTTATAACGTATTACGTTATATGGTATTACGTTATAACGTATTACGTTATATGGTATAACGTCATAACGTATTACGTTATATGGTATTACGTTATCACGTATTACGTTATATGGTATAACGTTATAACGTATTACGTTATATGGTATAACGCTTTAACGTATTACGTTATATGGTATAACGTTATCACGTATTACGTTATATGGTATAACGTTATAACGTATTACGTTATATGCTATATCGTTATAACGTATTACGTTATATGGTATAACGTTATACCGTATTACGTTATATGGTATAACGAAATGACGTTTTACGTTATATGGTATTACGTTATAACGTATTACGTTATATGGTATATGAAATGACGTTTTACGTTATATGGCATTACGTTATAACGTATTACGTTATATAGTATAACGAAATGACGTTTTACGTTATATGGTATAACGATATAACGTACTACGTTATATGGTATATCGTTATAACGTATTACGTTATATGGTATAACGTTATAACGTATTACGTTATATGCTATATCGTTATAACGTATTACGTTATATGCTATATCGTTATAACGTATTACGTTATATGGTATAACGTTATACCGTATTACGTTATATGGTATAACGAAATGACGTTTTACGTTATATGGTATAACGATATAACGTACTACGTTATATGGTATATCGTTATAACGTATTACGTTATATGGTATAACGTTATACCGTATTACGTTATATGGTATAACGTTATAACGTATTACGTTATACGGTATAACGTTATAACGTATTACGTTATATGGTATATCGTTATAATGTATTACGATATATGGTATAACGTTATAACGTATTACGTTATATGGTATATCGTTATAACGTATTACGTTATATGGTATAATGTTATACCGTATTACGTTATATGGTATAACGAAATGACGTTTTACGTTATATGGTATTACGTTATAACGTATTACGTTAGATGGTATTACGTTATAACGTATTACGTTATATGGTATAACGTCATAACGTATTACGTTATATGGTATTACGTTATCACGTATTACGTTATGTGGTATAACGTTATAACGTATTACGTTATATGGTATAACGTTTTAACGTATTACGTTATACGGTATAACGTTATAACGTATTACGTTATATGGTATAACGTTATAACGTATTACGTTATATGGTATAACGTTATAACGAATTACGTTATATGGCATTACGTTATAACGTATTACGTTATATGGTATAACGTTATAACGTATTACGTGATATGGTATAACGTTATAACGTATTACGTTATATGGTATAACGATATAACGTACTACGTTATATGGTATATCGTTATAACGTATTACGTTATATGGTATAACGTTATACCGTATTACGTTATATGGTATAACGTTATAACGTATTACGTTATACGGTATAACGTTATAACGTATTACGTTATATGGTATATCGTTATAATGTATTACGATATATGGTATAACGTTATAACGTATTACGTTATATGGTATATCGTTATAACGTATTACGTTATATGGTATAATGTTATACCGTATTACGTTATATGGTATAACGAAATGACGTTTTACGTTATATGGTATTACGTTATAACGTATTACGTTATATGGTATTACGTTATAACGTATTACGTTATATGGTATAACGTCATAACGTATTACGTTATATGGTATTACGTTATCACGTATTACGTTATGTGGTATAACGTTATAACGTATTACGTTATATGGTATAACGTTTTAACGTATTACGTTATATCGTATAACGTTATCACGTATTACGTTATATGGTATAACGTTATAACGTATTACGTTATATGGTATTACGTTATAACGAATTACGTTATATGGCATTACGTTATAACGTATTACGTTATATGGTATAACGTTATAACGTATTACGTTATATGGTATAACGTTATAACGTATTACGTTATATGGTATAACGTTATCACGTATTACGTTATATGGTATAACGTTATAACGTATTACGTTATATGGTATTACGTTATAACGTATTACGTTATATGGTATAACGTTATAACGTATTACGTTATATGGCATAACGTTATAACGTATTACGTTATATGGTATAACGTTATAACGTATTACGTTATATGGTATAACGTCATAACGTATTACGTTATATGGTATTACGTTATCACGTATTACGTTATATGGTATAACGTTATAACGTATTACGTTATATGGTATAACGTTTTACGCTTTATGTTATATGGTATAACGTTATCACGTATTACGTTATATGGTATAACGTTATAACGTATTACGTTATATGGTATAACGTTTTAACGTATTACGTTATATGGTATAACGTTATCACGTATTACGTTATATGGTATTACGTTATAACGTATTACGTTATATGGTATTACGTTATAACGTATTACGTTATATGGTATAACGAAATGACGTTTTACGTTATATGGTATTACGTTATAACGTATTACGTTATATGGTATTACGTTATAACGTATTACGTTATATTTTATAACGTCACAACGTATTACGTTATATGGTATTACGTTATCACGTATTACGTTATATGGTATAGCGTTATAACGTATTACGTTATATGGTATAACGTTTTAACGTATTACGTTATATGGAATAACGTTATCACGTATTACGTTATATGGTATAACGTTATAACGTATTACGTTATATGGTATACCGTTATAACGTATTACGTTATATGGTATAACGTTATCACGTATTACGTTATATGGTATTACGTTATAACGTATTACGTTATATGGTATTACGTTATAACGTATTACGTTATATGGTATAACGAAATGACGTTTTACGTTATATGGTATTACGTTATAACGTATTACGTTATATGGTATTACGTTATAACGTATTACGTTATATGGTATAACGTCATAACGTATTACGTTATATGGTATTACGTTATCACGTATTACGTTATATGGTATAACGTTATAACGTGTTACTTTATATGGTATAACGTTATCACGTATTACGTTATATGGTATAACGTTATAACGTATTACGTTATATGGTATAACGTTATAACGTATTATGTTATATGCTATATCGTTATAACGTATTACGTTATATGGTATAACGTTATAC
The DNA here is from genome assembly GCF_051014615.1 of Bombus vancouverensis nearcticus. Classification (NCBI taxonomy): domain Eukaryota; kingdom Metazoa; phylum Arthropoda; class Insecta; order Hymenoptera; family Apidae; genus Bombus; species Bombus vancouverensis. Next base: position 6,229,345 of record NC_134913.1, on the reverse strand, counting down.
CGTATTACGTTATATGGTATAACGAAATGACGTTTTACGTTATATGGTATTACGTTATAACGTATTACGTTATATGGTATAACGTTATCACGTATTACGTTATATGGCATTACGTTATAACGTATTACGTTATATAGTATAACGAAATGACGTTTTACGTTATATGGTATAACGAAATGACGTTTTACGTTATGTGGTATTACGTTATAACGTATTACGTTATATGGTATTACGTTATAACGTATTACGTTATATGGTATAACGTCATAACGTATTACGTTATATGGTATTACGTTATCACGTATTACGTTATATGGTATAACGTTATAACGTATTACGTTATATGGTATAACGCTTTAACGTATTACGTTATATGGTATAACGTTATCACGTATTACGTTATATGGTATAACGTTATAACGTATTACGTTATATGCTATATCGTTATAACGTATTACGTTATATGGTATAACGTTATACCGTATTACGTTATATGGTATAACGAAATGACGTTTTACGTTATATGGTATTACGTTATAACGTATTACGTTATATGGTATATGAAATGACGTTTTACGTTATATGGCATTACGTTATAACGTATTACGTTATATAGTATAACGAAATGACGTTTTACGTTATATGGTATAACGTTATAACGTATTACGTTATATGGTATTACGTTTTAACGTCTTACGTTATATGGTATAACGGTATAACGTATTACGTTATATGGTATACCGGTATAACGTATTACGTTATATGGTATTACGTTTTAACGTATTACGTTATATGGTATAACGGTATAACGAATTACGTTATATGGCATTACGTTATAACGTATTACGTTATATGGTATAACGTTATAACGTATTACGTTATATGGTATAACGTTATAACGTATTACGTTATATGGTATAACGTTATACCGTATTACGTTATATGGTATAACGAAATGACGTTTTACGTTATATGGTATTACGTTATAACGTATTACGTTATATGGTATTACGTTATAACGGATTACGTTATATGGTATAACGTCATAACGTATTACGTTATATGGTATAACGTTATAACGTATTACGTTATATGGTATAACGCTTTAACGTATTACGTTATATGGTATAACGTTATCACGTATTACGTTATATGGCATTACGTTATAACGTATTACGTTATATAGTATAACGAAATGACGTTTTACGTTATATGGTATAACGAAATGACGTTTTACGTTATGTGGTATTACGTTATAACGTATTACGTTATATGGTATTACGTTATAACGTATTACGTTATATTTTATAACGTCATAACGTATTACGTTATATGGTATTACGTTATCACGTATTACGTTATATGGTATAACGTTATAACGTATTACGTTATATGGTATAACGTTATAACGTATTACGTTATATGGTATAACGTCATAACGTATTACGTTATATGGTATTACGTTATCACGTATTACGTTATATGGTATAACGTTATAACGTATTACGTTATATGGTATAACGTTTTACGCTTTATGTTATATGGTATAACGTTATCACGTATTACGTTATATGGTATAACGTTATAACTGTATTACGTTATATGGTATAACGTTTTAACGTATTACGTTATATGGTATAACGTTATCACGTATTACGTTATATGGTATAACGTTATAACGTATTACGTTATATGGTATAACGTTATAACGTATTACGTTATATGCTATATCGTTATAACGTATTACGTTATATGGTATAACGTTATACCGTATTACGTTATATGGTATAACGAAATGACGTATTACGTTATATGGTATTACGTTATAACGTATTACGTTATATGGTATAACGTTATCACGTATTACGTTATATGGCATTACGTTATAACGTATTACGTTATATAGTATAACGAAATGACGTTTTACGTTATATGGTATAACGAAATGACGTTTTACGTTATGTGGTATTACGTTATAACGTATTACGTTATATGGTATTACGTTATAACGTATTACGTTATATGGTATAACGTCATAACGTATTACGTTATATGGTATTACGTTATCACGTATTACGTTATATGGTATTACGTTATCACGTATTACGTTATATGGTATAACGTTATAACGTGTTACTTTATATGGTATAACGTTATCACGTATTACGTTATATGGTATACCGTTATAACGTATTACGTTATATGGTATAACGTTATCACGTATTACGTTATATGGTATAACGAAATGACGTTTTACGTTATATGGTATTACGTTATAACGTATTACGTTATATGGTATTACGTTATAACGTATTACGTTATATTTTATAACGTCATAACGTATTACGTTATATGGTATTACGTTATCACGTATTACGTTATATGGTATAGCGTTATAACGTATTACGTTATATGGTATAACGTTTTAACGTATTACGTTATATGGAATAACGTTATCACGTATTACGTTATATGGTATAACGTTATAACGTATTACGTTATATGGTATACCGTTATAACGTATTACGTTATATGGTATAACGTTATCACGTATTACGTTATATGGTATTACGTTATCACGTATTACGTTATATGGTATAACGTTATAACGTGTTACTTTATATGGTATAACGTTATCACGTATTACGTTATATGGTATAACGTTATAACGTATTACGTTATATGGTATAACGTTATAACGTATTACGTTATATGCTATATCGTTATAACGTATTACGTTATATGGTATAACGTTATACCGTATTACGTTATATGGTATAACGAAATGACGTTTTACGTTATATGGTATTACGTTATAACGTATTACGTTATATGGTATAACGTTATCACGTATTACGTTATATGGCATTACGTTATAACGTATTACGTTATATAGTATAACGAAATGACGTTTTACGTTATATGGTATAACGAAATGACGTTTTACGTTATGTGGTATTACGTTATAACGTATTACGTTATATGGTATTACGTTATAACGTATTACGTTATATGGTATAACGTCATAACGTATTACGTTATATGGTATTACGTTATCACGTATTACGTTATATGGTATAACGTTATAACGTATTACGTTATATGGTATAACGCTTTAACGTATTACGTTATATGGTATAACGTTATCACGTATTACGTTATATGGTATAACGTTATAACGTATTACGTTATATGCTATATCGTTATAACGTATTACGTTATATGGTATAACGTTATACCGTATTACGTTATATGGTATAACGAAATGACGTTTTACGTTATATGGTATAACGATATAACGTACTACGTTATATGGTATATCGTTATAACGTATTACGTTATATGGTATAACGTTATACCGTATTACGTTATATGGTATAACGTTATAACGTATTACGTTATACGGTATAACGTTATAACGTATTACGTTATATGGTATATCGTTATAAGGTATTACGATATATGGTATAACGTTATAACGTATTACGTTATATGGTATATCGTTATAACGTATTACGTTATATGGTATAATGTTATACCGTATTACGTTATATGGTATAACGAAATGACGTTTTACGTTATATGGTATTACGTTATAACGTATTACGTTAGATGGTATTACGTTATAACGTATTACGTTATATGGTATAACGTCATAACGTATTACGTTATATGGTATTACGTTATCACGTATTACGTTATGTGGTATAACGTTATAACGTATTACGTTATATGGTATAACGTTTTAACGTATTACGTTATACGGTATAACGTTATAACGTATTACGTTATATGGTATAACGTTATAACGTATTACGTTATATGGTATAACGTTATAACGAATTACGTTATATGGCATTACGTTATAACGTATTACGTTATATGGTATAACGTTATAACGTATTACGTGATATGGTATAACGTTATAACGTATTACGTTATATGGTATAACGATATAACGTACTACGTTATATGGTATATCGTTATAACGTATTACGTTATATGGTATAACGTTATACCGTATTACGTTATATGGTATAACGTTATAACGTATTACGTTATACGGTATAACGTTATAACGTATTACGTTATATGGTATAACGTTATAACGTATTACGTTATATGGTATATCTTTATAACGTATTACGTTATATGGTATAATGTTATACCGTATTACGTTATATGGTATAACGAAATGACGTTTTACGTTATATGGTATTACGTTATAACGTATTACGTTATATGGTATTACGTTATAACGTATTACGTTATATGGTATAACGTCATAACGTATTACGTTATATGGTATTACGTTATCACGTATTACGTTATGTGGTATAACGTTATCACGTATTACGTTATGTGGTATAACGTTATAACGTATTACGTTATATGGTATAACGTTTTAACGTATTACGTTATATCGTATAACGTTATCACGTATTACGTTATATGGTATAACGTTATAACGTATTACGTTATATGGTATTACGTTATAACGAATTACGTTATATGGCATTACGTTATAACGTATTACGTTATATGGTATAACGTTATAACGTATTACGTTATATGGTATAACGTTATAACGTATTACGTTATATGGTATAACGTTATCACGTATTACGTTATATGGTATAACGTTATAACGTATTACGTTATATGGTATTACGTTATAACGTATTACGTTATATGGTATAACGTTATAACGTATTACGTTATATGGCATAACGTTATAACGTATTACGTTATATGGTATAACGTTATAACGTATTACGTTATATGGTATAACGTCATAACGTATTACGTTATATGGTATTACGTTATCACGTATTACGTTATATGGTATAACGTTATAACGTATTACGTTATATGGTATAACGTTATAACGAATTACGTTATATGGCATTACGTTATAACGTATTACGTTATATGGTATAACGTTATAACGTATTACGTGATATGGTATAACGTTATAACGTATTACGTTATATGGTATAACGATATAACGTACTACGTTATATGGTATATCGTTATAACGTATTACGTTATATGGTATAACGTTATACCGTATTACGTTATATGGTATAACGTTATAACGTATTACGTTATACGGTATAACGTTATAACGTATTACGTTATATGGTATAACGTTATAACGTATTACGTTATATGGTATATCGTTATAACGTATTACGTTATATGGTATAATGTTATACCGTATTACGTTATATGGTATAACGAAATGACGTTTTACGTTATATGGTATTACGTTATAACGTATTACGTTATATGGTATTACGTTATAACGTATTACGTTATATGGTATAACGTCATAACGTATTACGTTATATGGTATTACGTTATCACGTATTACGTTATGTGGTATAACGTTATCACGTATTACGTTATGTGGTATAACGTTATAACGTATTACGTTATATGGTATAACGTTTTAACGTATTACGTTATATCGTATAACGTTATCACGTATTACGTTATACGGTATAACGTTATAACGTATTACGTTATATGGTATTACGTTATAACGAATTACGTTATATGGCATTACGTTATAACGTATTACGTTATATGGTATAACGTTATAACGTATTACGTTATATGGTATAACGTTATAACGTATTACGTTATATGGTATAACGTTATCACGTATTACGTTATATGGTATAACGTTATAACGTATTACGTTATATGGTATTACGTTATAACGTATTACGTTATATGGTATAACGTTATAACGTATTACGTTATATGGCATAACGTTATAACGTATTACGTTATATGGTATAACGTTATAACGTATTACGTTATATGGTATAACGTCATAACGTATTACGTTATATGGTATTACGTTATCACGTATTACGTTATATGTTATAACGTTATAACGTATTACGTTATATGGTATAACGTTTTACGCTTTATGTTATATGGTATAACGTTATCACGTATTACGTTATATGGTATAACGTTATAACGTATTACGTTATATGGTATAACGTTTTAACGTATTACGTTATATGGTATAACGTTATCTCGTATTACGTTATATGGTATTACGTTATAACGTATTACGTTATATGGTATTACGTTATAACGTATTACGTTATATGGTATAACGAAATGACGTTTTACGTTATATGGTATTACGTTATAACGTATTACGTTATATGGTATTACGTTATAACGTATTACGTTATATTTTATAACGTCATAACGTATTACGTTATATGGTATTACGTTATCACGTATTACGTTATATGGTATAGCGTTATAACGTATTACGTTATATGGTATAACGTTTTAACGTATTACGTTATATGGAATAACGTTATCACGTATTACGTTATATGGTATAACGTTATAACGTATTACGTTATATGGTATACCGTTATAACGTATTACGTTATATGGTATAACGTTATCACGTATTACGTTATATGGTATTACGTTATAACGTATTACGTTATATGGTATTACGTTATAACGTATTACGTTATATGGTATAACGAAATGACGTTTTACGTTATATGGTATTACGTTATAACGTATTACGTTATATGGTATTACGTTATAACGTATTACGTTATATGGTATAACGTCATAACGTATTACGTTATATGGTATTACGTTATCACGTATTACGTTATATGGTATAACGTTATAACGTGTTACTTTATATGGTATAACGTTATCACGTATTACGTTATATGGCATAACGTTATCACGTATTACGTTATGTGGTATAACGTTATAACGAATTACGTTATATGGTATAACGTTATACCGTATTACGTTATATGGTATAACGAAATGACGTTTCACGTTATATGGTATTATGTTATTAAGTATTACGTTATATGGTATAACGTTATCACGTATTACGTTATATGGTATAACGTTATAACGTATTACGTTATATGGTATTACGTTATCACGTATTACGTTATATGGTATAACGTTATAACGTATTACGTTATATGGTATAACGTTTTAACGTATTACGTTATATGGTATAACGTTATCACGTATTACGTTATATGGTATAACGTTATAACGTATTACGTTATATGGTATAACGCTTTAACGTATTACGTTATATGGTATAACGACATGACGTTTTACGTTATATGGTATTACGTTATAACGTATTACGTTATATGGTATTACGTTATAACGTATTACGTTATATGGTATAACGTCATAACGTATTACGTTATATGGTACTACGTTATCACGTATTACGTTATATGGTATAACGTTATAACGTATTACGTTATATGGTATAACGTTATACCGTATTACGTTATATGGTATAACGAAATGACGTTTTACGTTATATGGTATTACGTTATAACGTATTACGTTATATGGTATATGAAATGACGTTTTACGTTATATGGCATTACGTTATAACGTATTACGTTATATAGTATAACGAAATGACGTTTTACGTTATATGGTATAACGTTATAACGTATTACGTTATATGGTATTACGTTTTAACGTCTTACGTTATATGGTATAACGGTATAACGTATTACGTTATATGGTATAACGGTATAACGTATTACGTTATATGGTATTACGTTATAACGTATTACGTTATATGGTATAACGTTATAACGTATTACGTTATATGGTATAACGTTATAACGAATTACGTTATATGGCATTACGTTATAACGTATTACGTTATATGGTATAACGTTATAACGTATTACGTGATATGGTATAACGTTATAACGTATTACGTTATATGGTATAACGATATAACGTACTACGTTATATGGTATATCGTTATAACGTATTACGTTATATGGTATAACGTTATACCGTATTACGTTATATGGTATAACGTTATAACGTATTACGTTATACGGTATAACGTTATAACGTATTACGTTATATGGTATATCGTTATAATGTATTACGATATATGGTATAACGTTATAACGTATTACGTTATATGGTATATCGTGATAACGTATTACGTTATATGGTATAACGTTATACCGTATTACGTTATATGGTATAACGAAATGACGTTTTACGTTATATGGTATTACGTTATAACGTATTACGTTATATGGTATTACGTTATAACGTATTTCGTTATATGGTATAACGTCATAACGTATTACGTTATATGGTATTACGTTATCACGTATTACGTTATGTGGTATAACGTTATAACGTATTACGTTATATGGTATAACGTTTTAACGTATTACGTTATATCGTATAACGTTATCACGTATTACGTTATATGGTATAACGTTATAACGTATTACGTTATATGGTATTACGTTATAACGTATTACGTTATATGGTATAACGTTATAACGTATTACGTTATATGGTATAACGTTATAACGTATTACCTTATATGGCATTACGTTATAACGTATTACGTTATATGTTATAACGAAATGACGTTTTACGTTATATTGTATAACGTTATAACGTATTACGTTATATGATATTACGTTTTAACGTATTACGTTATATGGTATAACGGTATACCGTATTACGTTATATGGTATAACGAAATGACGTTTTACGTTATATGGTATTACGTTATAACGTATTACGTTATATGGTATTACGTTATAACGTATTACGTTATATGGTATAACGTCATAACGTATTACGTTATATGGAATTACGTTATCACGTATTACGTTATATGGTATAACGTTATAACGTATTACGTTATATGGTATTACGTTTTAACGTATTACGTTATATGGTATAACGGTATAACGAATTACGCTATATGGCATTACGTTATAACGTATTACGTTATATGGTATAACGTTATAACGTATTACGTTATATGGTATAACGTTATAACGTATTACGTTATATGGTATAACGTTATACCGTATTACGTTATATGGTATAACGTTATAACGTATTACGTTATATGCTATATCGTTATAACGTATTACGTTATATGGTATAACGTTATACCGTATTACGTTATATGGTATAACGAAATGACGTTTTACGTTATATGGTATTACGTTATAACGTATTACGTTATATGGTATAACGTTATCACGTATTACGTTATATGGTATAACGTTATAACGAATTACGTTATATGGTATAACGTTTTAACGTATTACGTTATATGGTATAACGTTATCACGTATTACGTTATATGGTATAACGTTATAACGTATTACGTTATATGGTATAACGTTTTAACGTATTACGTTATATGGTATAACGTTATCACGTATTACGTTATATGGTATAACGTTATAACGTATTACGTTATATGGTATAACGCTTTAACGTATTACGTTATATGGTATAACGACATGACGTTTTACGTTATATGGTATAACGTTATAACGTATTACGTTATATGGTATAACGCTTTAACGTATTACGTTATATGGCATAACGTTATCACGTATTACGTTATGTGGTATAACGTTATAACGAATTACGTTATATGGTATAACGTTATACCGTATTACGTTATATGGTATAACGAAATGACGTTTCACGTTATATGGTATTATGTTATTAAGTATTACGTTATATGGTATAACGTTATCACGTATTACGTTATATGGTATAACGTTATAACGTATTACGTTATATGGTATTACGTTATCACGTATTACGTTATATGGTATAACGTTATAACGTATTACGTTATATGGTATAACGTTTTAACGTATTACGTTATATGGTATAACGTTATCACGTATTACGTTATATGGTATAACGTTATAACGTATTACGTTATATGGTATAACGCTTTAACGTATTACGTTATATGGTATAACGACATGACGTTTTACGTTATATGGTATTACGTTATAACGTATTACGTTATATGGTATTACGTTATAACGTATTACGTTATATGGTATAACGTCATAACGTATTACGTTATATGGTACTACGTTATCACGTATTACGTTATATGGTATAACGTTATAACGTATTACGTTATATGGTATAACGTTATACCGTATTACGTTATATGGTATAACGAAATGACGTTTTACGTTATATGGTATTACGTTATAACGTATTACGTTATATGGTATAACGTTATCACGTATTACGTTATATGGCATTACGTTATAACGTATTACGTTATATGGTATAACGAAATGACGTTTTACGTTATATTGTATAACGTTATAACGTATTACGTTATATGGTATTACGTTTTAACGTATTACGTTATATGGTATAACGGTATAACGAATTACGTTATATGGCATTACGTTATAACGTATTACGTTATATGGTATAACGTTATAACGTATTACTTTATATGGTATAACGTCATAACGTATTACGTTATATGGAATTACGTTATCACGTATTACGTTATATGGTATAACGTTATAACGTATTACGTTATATGGTATAACGTTTTAACGTATTACGTTATATGGTATAACGTTATCACGTATTACGTTATATGGTATAACGTTATAACGTATTACGTTATATGGTATAACGTTATAACGTATTACGTTATATGGTATAACGAAATGACGTTTTACGTTATATGGTATTACGTTATAACGTATTACGTTATATGGTATAACGTTATCACGTATTACGTTATATGGCATTACGTTATAACGTATTACGTTATATGGTATAACGAAATGACGTTTTACGTTATATTGTATAACGTTATAACGTATTACGTTATATGGTATTACGTTTTAACGTATTACGTTATATGGTATAACGGTATAACGAATTACGTTATATGGCATTACGTTATAACGTATTACGTTATATGGTATAACGTTATAACGTATTACGTTATATGGTATAACGTCATAACGTATTACGTTATATGGAATTACGTTATCACGTATTACGTTATATGGTATAACGTTATAACGTATTACGTTATATGGTATAACGTTTTAACGTATTACGTTATATGGTATAACGTTATCACGTATTACGTTATATGGTATAACGTTATAACGTATTACGTTATATGGTATAACGTTATAACGTATTACGTTATATGGTATAACGTTATACCGTATTACGTTATATGGTATAACGAAATGACGTTTTACGTTATATGGTATTACGTTATAACGTATTACGTTATATGGTATAACGTTATAACGTATTACGTTATATGATATTACGTTTTAACGTATTACGTTATATGGTATAACGGTATAACGAATTACGTTATATGGTATAACGGTATAACGTATTACGTTATATGGTATAACGGTATAACGTATTACGTTATATGGTATTACGTTATAACGTATTACGTTATATGGTATAACGTTATAACGTATTACGTTATATGGTATAACGTTATAACGAATTACGTTATATGGCATTACGTTATAACGTATTACGTTATATGGTATAACGTTATAACGTATTACGTGATATGGTATAACGTTATAACGTATTACGTTATATGGTATAACGATATAACGTACTACGTTATATGGTATATCGTTATAACGTATTACGTTATATGGTATAACGTTATACCGTATTACGTTATATGGTATAACGTTATAACGTATTACGTTATACGGTATAACGTTATAACGTATTACGTTATATGGTATATCGTTATAATGTATTACTATATATGGTATAACGTTATAACGTATTACGTTATATGGTATATCGTTATAACGTATTACGTTATATGGTATAACGTTATACCGTATTACGTTATATGGTATAACGAAATGACGTTTTACGTTATATGGTATTACGTTATAACGTATTACGTTATATGGTATTACGTTATAACGTATTTCGTTATATGGTATAACGTCATAACGTATTACGTTATATGGTATTACGTTATCACGTATTACGTTATGTGGTATAACGTTATAACGTATTACGTTATATGGTATAACGTTATAACGTATTACGTTATATGGTATAACGTTATAACGTATTACCTTATATGGCATTACGTTATAACGTATTACGTTATATGTTATAACGAAATGACGTTTTACGTTATATTGTATAACGTTATAACGTATTACGTTATATGGTATTACGTTTTAACGTATTACGTTATATGGTATAACGGTATACCGTATTACGTTATATGGTATAACGAAATGACGTTTTACGTTATATGGTATTACGTTATAACGTATTACGTTATATGGTATTACGTTATAACGTATTACGTTATATGGTATAACGTCATAACGTATTACGTTATATGGAATTACGTTATCACGTATTACGTTATATGGTATAACGTTATAACGTATTACGTTATATGGTATTACGTTTTAACGTATTACGTTATATGGTATAACGGTATAACGAATTACGCTATATGGCATTACGTTATAACGTATTACGTTATATGGTATAACGTTATAACGTATTACGTTATATGGTATAACGTTATAACGTATTACGTTATATGGTATAACGTTATACCGTATTACGTTATATGGTATAACGTTATAACGTATTACGTTATATGCTATATCGTTATAACGTATTACGTTATATGGTATAACGTTACACCGTATTACGTTATATGGTATAACGAAATGACGTTTTACGTTATATGGTATTACGTTATAACGTATTACGTTATATGGTATAACGTTATCACGTATTACGTTATATGGTATAACGTTATAACGAATTACGTTATATGGTATAACGTTTTAACGTATTACGTTATATGGTATAACGTTATCACGTATTACGTTATATGGTATAACGTTATAACGTATTACGTTATATGGTATAACGTTTTAACGTATTACGTTATATGGTATAACGTTATCACGTATTACGTTATATGGTATAACGTTATAACGTATTACGTTATATGGTATAACGCTTTAACGTATTACGTTATATGGTATAACGACATGACGTTTTACGTTATATGGTATAACGTTATAACGTATTACGTTATATGGTATAACGCTTTAACGTATTACGTTATATGGTATAACGTTATCACGTATTACGTTATGTGGTATAACGTTATAACGAATTACGTTATATGGTATAACGTTATACCGTATTACGTTATATGGTATAACGAAATGACGTTTCACGTTATATGGTATTATGTTATTACTTATTACGTTATATGGTATAACGTTATCACGTATTACGTTATATGGTATAACGTTATAACGTATTACGTTATATGGTATTACGTTATCACGTATTACGTTATATGGTATAACGTTATAACGTATTACGTTATATGGTATAACGTTTTAACGTATTACGTTATATGGTATAACGTTATCACGTATTACGTTATATGGTATAACGTTATAACGTATTACGTTATATGGTATAACGCTTTAACGTATTACGTTATATGGTATAACGACATGACGTTTTACGTTATATGGTATTACGTTATAACGTATTACGTTATATGGTATTACGTTATAACGTATTATGTTATATGGTATAACGTCATAACGTATTACGTTATATGGTACTACGTTATCACGTATTACGTTATATGGTATAACGTTATAACGTATTACGTTATATGGTATAACGTTATACCGTATTACGTTATATGGTATAACGAAATGACGTTTTACGTTATATGGTATTACGTTATAACGTATTACGTTATATGGTATAACGTTATCACGTATTACGTTATATGGCATTACGTTATAACGTATTACGTTATATGGTATAACGAAATGACGTTTTACGTTATATTGTATAACGTTATAACGTATTACGTTATATGGTATTACGTTTTAACGTATTACGTTATATGGTATAACGGTATAACGAATTACGTTATATGGCATTACGTTATAACGTATTACGTTATATGGTATAACGTTATAACGTATTACGTTATATGGTATAACGTCATAACGTATTACGTTATATGGAATTACGTTATCACGTATTACGTTATATGGTATAACGTTATAACGTATTACGTTATATGGTATAACGTTTTAACGTATTACGTTATATGGTATAACGTTATCACGTATTACGTTATATGGTATAACGTTATAACGTATTACGTTATATGGTATAACGTTATAACGTATTACGTTATATGGTATAACGAAATGACGTTTTACGTTATATGGTATTACGTTATAACGTATTACGTTATATGGTATAACGTTATCACGTATTACGTTATATGGCATTACGTTATAACGTATTACGTTATATGGTATAACGAAATGACGTTTTACGTTATATTGTATAACGTTATAACGTATTACGTTATATGGTATTACGTTTTAACGTATTACGTTATATGGTATAACGGTATAACGAATTACGTTATATGGCATTACGTTATAACGTATTACGTTATATGGTATAACGTTATAACGTATTACGTTATATGGTATAACGTCATAACGTATTACGTTATATGGAATTACGTTATCACGTATTACGTTATATGGTATAACGTTATAACGTATTACGTTATATGGTATAACGTTTTAACGTATTACGTTATATGGTATAACGTTATCACGTATTACGTTATATGGTATAACGTTATAACGTATTACGTTATATGGTATAACGTTATAACGTATTACGTTATATGGTATAACGTTATACCGTATTACGTTATATGGTATAACGAAATGACGTTTTACGTTATATGGTATTACGTTATAACGTATTACGTTATATGGTATAACGTTATAACGTATTACGTTATATGATATTACGTTTTAACGTATTACGTTATATGGTATAACGGTATAACGAATTACGTTATATGGCATTACGTTATAACGTATTACGTTATATGGTATAACGTTATAACGTATTACGTTATATGGTATAACGTTATAACGTATTACGTTATATGGTATAACGTTATACCGTATTACGTTATATGGTATAACGAAATGACGTTTTACGTTATATGGTATTACGTTATAACGTATTACGTTATATGGTATTACGTTATAACGGATTACGTTATATGGTATAACGTCATAACGTATTACGTTATATGGAATTACGTTATCACGTATTACGTTATATGGTATAACGTTATAACGTATTACGTTATATGGTATAACGTTTTAACGTATTACGTTATATGGTATAACGTTATCACGTATTACGTTATATGGTATAACGTTATAACGTATTACGTTATATGGTATTACGTTATAACGTATTACGTTATATGGTATAACGTTATAACGTATTACGTTATATGGCATAACGTTATAACGTATTACGTTATATGGTATAACGTTATAACGTATTACGTTATATGGTATAACGTCATAACGTATTACGTTATATGGTATTACGCTATCACGTATTACGTTATATGGTATAACGTTATAACGTATTACGTTATATGGTATAACGTTTTACGCTTTACGTTATATGGTATAACGTTATCACGTATTACGTTATATGGTATAACGTTATAACGTATTACGTTATATGGTATAACGTTTTAACGTATTACGTTATATGGTATAACGTTATCACGTATTACGTTATATGGTATTACGTTATAACGTATTACGTTATATGGTATTACGTTATAACGTATTACGTTATATGGTATAACGAAATGACGTTTTACGTTATATGGTATTACGTTATAACGTATTACGTTATATGGTATATCGGTATAACGTATTACGTTATATGGTATTACGTTATAACGTATTACGTTATATGGTAGTACGTTATAACGTATTACGTTATATTTTATAACGTCATAACGTATTACGTTATATTGTATAACGTTATAACGTATTACGTTATATGGTATTACGTTTTAACGTATTACGTTATATGGTATAACGGTATAACGAATTACGTTATATGGCATTACGTTATAACGTATTACGTTATATGGTATAACGTTATAACGTATTACGTTATATGGTATAACGTCATAACGTATTACGTTATATGGAATTACGTTATCACGTATTACGTTATATGGTATAACGTTATAACGTATTACGTTATATATTATAACGTTTTAACGTATTACGTTATATGGTATAACGTTATCACGTATTACGTTATATGGTATAACGTTATAACGTATTACGTTATATGGTATAACGTTATAACGTATTACGTTATATGGTATAACGAAATGACGTTTTACGTTATATGGTATTACGTTATAACGTATTACGTTATATGGTATAACGTTATCACGTATTACGTTATATGGCATTACGTTATAACGTATTACGTTATATGGTATAACGAAATGACGTTTTACGTTATATTGTATAACGTTATAACCATATTACGTTATATGGTATTACGTTTTAACGTATTACGTTATATGGTATAACGGTATAACGAATTACGTTATATGGCATTACGTTATAACGTATTACGTTATATGGTATAACGTTATAACGTATTACGTTATATGGTATAACGTCATAACGTATTACGTTATATGGAATTACGTTATCACGTATTACGTTATATGGTATAACGTTATAACGTATTACGTTATATGGTATAACGTTTTAACGTATTACGTTATATGGTATAACGTTATCACGTATTACGTTATATGGTATAACGTTATAACGTATTACGTTATATGGTATAACGTTATAACGTATTACGTTATATGGTATAACGTTATACCGTATTACGTTATATGGTATAACGAAATGACGTTTTACGTTATATGGTATTACGTTATAACGTATTACGTTATATGGTATAACGTTATAACGTATTACGTTATATGATATTACGTTTTAACGTATTACGTTATATGGTATAACGGTATAACGAATTACGTTATATGGCATTACGTTATAACGTATTACGTTATATGGTATAACGTTATAACGTATTACGTTATATGGTATAACGTTATAACGTATTACGTTATATGGTATAACGTTATACCGTATTACGTTATATGGTATAACGAAATGACGTTTTACGTTATATGGTATTACGTTATAACGTATTACGTTATATGGTATTACGTTATAACGTATTACGTTATATGGTATTACGTTATAACGTATTACGTTATATGGTATAACGTTATAACGTATTACGTTATATGGCATAACGTTATAACGTATTACGTTATATGGTATAACGTTATAACGTATTACGTTATATGGTATAACGTCATAACGTATTACGTTATATGGTATTACGCTATCACGTATTACGTTATATGGTATAACGTTATAACGTATTACGTTATATGGTATAACGTTTTACGCTTTACGTTATATGGTATAACGTTATCACGTATTACGTTATATGGTATAACGTTATAACGTATTACGTTATATGGTATAACGTTTTAACGTATTACGTTATATGGTATAACGTTATCACGTATTACGTTATATGGTATTACGTTATAACGTATTACGTTATATGGTATTACGTTATAACGTATTACGTTATATGGTATAACGAAATGACGTTTTACGTTATATGGTATTACGTTATAACGTATTACGTTATATGGTAGTACGTTATAACGTATTACGTTATATTTTATAACGTCATAACGTATTACGTTATATGGAATTACGTTATCACGTATTACGTTATATGGTATAACGTTATAACGTATTACGTTATATGGTATATCGTTATAACGTATTACGTTATATGGTATAACGTTATCACGTATTACGTTATATGGTATTACGTTATAACGTATTACGTTATATGGTATAACGTTATAACGTATTACGTTATATGGTATTACGTTATAACGTATTACGTTATATGGTATAACGACATGACGTTTTACGTTATATGGTATTACGTTATAACGTATTACGTTATATGGTATTACGTTATAACGTATTACGTTATATGGTATAACGTCATAACGTATTACGTTATATGGTATTACGTTATCACGTATTACGTTATATGGTATAACGTTATAACGTATTACGTTATATGGTATAACGTTATACCGTATTACGTTATATGGTATAACGAAATGACGTTTTACGTTATATGGTATTACGTTATAACGTATTACGTTATATGGTATAACGTTATCACGTATTACGTTATATGGCATTACGTTATAACGTATTACGTTATATGGTATAACGAAATGACGTTTTACGTTATATTGTATAACGTTATAACGTATTACGTTATATGGTATTACGTTTTAACGTATTACGTTATATGGTATAACGGTATAACGAATTACGTTATATGGCATTACGTTATAACGTATTACGTTATATGGTATAACGTTATAACGTATTACGTTATATGGTATAACGTCATAACGTATTACGTTATATGGAATTACGTTATCACGTATTACGTTATATGGTATAACGTTATAACGTATTACGTTATATGGTATAACGTTTTAACGTATTACGTTATATGGTATAACGTTATCACGTATTACGTTATATGATATAACGTTATAACGTATTACGTTATATGGTATAACGTTATAACGTATTACGTTATATGGAAAAACGTTATACCGTATTACGTTATATGGAAAAACGTTATACCGTATTACGTTATATGGTATAACGAAATGACGTTTTACGTTATATGGTATAACGTTATAACGTATTACGTTATATGGAAAAACGTTATACCGTATTACGTTATATGGTATAACGAAATGACGTTTTACGTTATATGGTATTACGTTATAACGTATTACGTTATATGGTATTACGTTATAACGTATTACGTTATATGGTATAACGTCATAACGTATTACGTTATATGGAATTACGTTATCACGTATTACGTTATATGGTATAACGTTATAAGGTATTACGTTATATGATATTAGGTTTTAACGTATTACGTTATATGGTATAACGGTATAACGAATTACGTTATATGGCATTACGTTATAACGTATTACGTTATATGGTATAACGTTATAACGTATTACGTTATATGGTAGTACGTTATAACGTATTACGTTATATTTTATAACGTCATAACGTATTACGTTATATGGAATTACGATATCACGTATTACGTTATATGGTATAACGTTATAACGTATTACGTTATATGGTATAACGTTTTAACGTATTACGTTATATGGAATAACGTTATCACGTATTACGTTATATGGTATAACGTTATAACGTATTACGTTATATGGTATATCGTTATAACGTATTACGTTATATGGTATAACGTTATCACGTATTACGTTATATGGTATTACGTTATAACGTATTACGTTATATGGTATTACGTTATAACGTATTACGTTATATGGTATAACGTTATAACGTATTACGTTATATGGTATTACGTTATAACGTATTACGTTATATGGTATAACGTTATAACGTATTACGTTATATGGTATAACGTTATAACGTATTACGTTATATGGTATAACGTTATAACGTATTACGTTATATGGTATAACGTCATAACGTATTACGTTATATGGTATTACGTTATCACGTATTACGTTATATGGTATAACGTTATAACGTATTACGTTATATGGTATAACGTTTTAACGTATTACGTTATATGGTATTACGTTATCACGTATTACGTTATATGGTATAACGTTATAACGTATTACGTTATATGGTATAACGTTTTAACGTATTACGTTATATGGTATAACGTTATCACGTATTACGTTATATGGTATAACGTTATAACGTATTACGTTATATGGTATAACGCTTTAACGTATTACGTTATATGGTATAACGACATGACGTTTTACGTTATATGGTATTACGTTATAACGTATTACGTTATATGGTATTACGATATAACGTATTACGTTATATGGTATAACGTCATAACGTATTACGTTATATGGTATTACGTTATCACGTATTACGTTATATGGTATAACGTTATAACGTATTACGTTATATGGTATAACGCTTTAACGTATTACGTTATATGGTATAACGTTATCACGTATTACGTTATGTGGTATAACGTTATAACGAATTATGTTATATGGTATAACGTTATACCGTATTACGTTATATGGTATAACGAAATGACGTTTCACGTTATATGGTATTATGTTATTAAGTATTACGTTATATGGTATAACGTTATCACGTATTACGTTATATGGTATAACGTTATAACGTATTACGTTATATGGTATTACGTTATAACGTATTACGTTATATGGTATAACGTTATAACGTATTACGTTATATGGTAAAACGTTATAACGTATTACGATATATGGTATAACGTTATAACGTATTACGTTATATGGTATAGCGTCATAACGTATTACGTTATATGGTATTACGTTATCACGTATTACGTTATATGGTATAACGTTATAACGTATTACGTTATATGGTATAACGTTTTAACGTATTACGTTATATGGTATAACGTTATCACGTATTACGTTATATGGTATAACGTTATAACGTATTACGTTATATGGCATAACGTTTTAACGTATTACGTTATATGGTATAACGTTATCACGTATTACGTTATATGGTATAACGTTATAACGTATTACGTTATATGGTATAACGCTTTAAGGTATTACGTTATATGGTATAACGACATGACGTTTTACGTTATATGGTATTACGTTATAACGTATTACGTTATATGGTATTACGTTATAACGTATTACGTTATATGGAATTACGTTATCACGTATTACGTTATATGGTATAACGTTATAAGGTATTACGTTATATGGAATTACGTTATCACGTATTACGTTATATGGTATAACGTTATAAGGTATTACGTTATATGATATTAGGTTTTAACGTTTTACGTTATATGGTATAACGTTATAACGTATTACGTTATATGGAAAAACGTTATACCGTATTACGTTATATGGTATAACGAAATGACGTTTTACGTTATATGGTATTACGTTGTAACGTATTACGTTATATGGTATTACGTTATAACGTATTACGTTATATGGTATAACGTCATAACGTATTACGTTATATGGAATTACGTTATCACGTATTACGTTATATGGTATAACGTTATAAGGTATTACGTTATATGATATTAGGTTTTAACGTATTACGTTATATGGTATAACGGTATAACGAATTACGTTATATGGCATTACGTTATAACGTATTACGTTATATGGTATAACGTTATAACGTATTACGTTATATGGTATAACGTTATAACGTATTACGTTATATGGTATAACGTTATACCGTATTACGTTATATGGTATAACGAAATGACGTTTTACGTTATATGGTATTACGTTATAACGTATTACGTTATATGGTATTACGTTATAACGGATTACGTTATATGGTATAACGTCATAACGTATTACGTTATATGGAATTACGTTATCACGTATTACGTTATATGGTATAACGTTATAACGTATTACGTTATATGGTATAACGTTTTAACGTATTACGTTATATGGTATAACGTTATCACGTATTACGTTATATGGTATAACGTTATAACGTATTACGTTATATGGTATTACGTTATAACGTATTACGTTATATGGTATAACGTTATAACGTATTACGTTATATGGCATAACGTTATAACGTATTACGTTATATGGTATAACGTTATAACGTATTACGTTATATGGTATAACGTCATAACGTATTACGTTATATGGTATTACGCTATCACGTATTACGTTATATGGTATAACGTTATAACGTATTACGTTATATGGTATAACGTTTTACGCTTTACGTTATATGGTATAACGTTATCACGTATTACGTTATATGGTATAACGTTATAACGTATTACGTTATATGGTATAACGTTTTAACGTATTTCGTTATATGGTATAACGTTATCACGTATTACGTTATATGGTATTACGTTATAACGTATTACGTTATATGGTATTACGTTATAACGTATTACGTTATATGGTATAACGAAATGACGTTTTACGTTATATGGTATTACGTTATAACGTATTACGTTATATGGTAGTACGTTATAACGTATTACGTTATATTTTATAACGTCATAACGTATTACGTTATATGGAATTACGATATCACGTATTACGTTATATGGTATAACGTTATAACGTATTACGTTATATGGTATAACGCTTTAACGTATTACGTTATATGGTATAACGTTATCACGTATTACGTTATATGGTATAACGTTATAACGTATTACGTTATATGGTATATCGTTATAACGTATTACGTTATATGGTATAACGTTATAACGTATTACGTTATATGGCATAACGTTATAACGCATTACGTTATATGGTATAACGTTATAACGTATTACGTTATATGGTATAACGTCATAACGTATTACGTTATATGGTATTACGCTATCACGTATTACGTTATATGGTATAACGTTATAACGTATTACGTTATATGGTATAACGTTTTACGCTTTACGTTATATGGTATAACGTTATCACGTATTACGTTATATGGTATAACGTTATAACGTATTACGTTATATGGTATAACGTTTTAACGTATTTCGTTATATGGTATAACGTTATCACGTATTACGTTATATGGTATTACGTTATAACGTATTACGTTATATTGTATTACGTTATAACGTATTACGTTATATGGTATAACGAAATGACGTTTTACGTTATATGGTATTACGTTATAACGTATTACGTTATATGGTAGTACGTTATAACGTATTACGTTATATTTTATAACGTCATAACGTATTACGTTATATGGAATTACGATATCACGTATTACGTTATATGGTATAACGTTATAAC
This sequence comes from Bombus vancouverensis nearcticus, assembly GCF_051014615.1. Taxonomy (NCBI): domain Eukaryota; kingdom Metazoa; phylum Arthropoda; class Insecta; order Hymenoptera; family Apidae; genus Bombus; species Bombus vancouverensis. The sequence goes on along the minus strand of NC_134913.1, from coordinate 6,206,550 downwards.
GTATTACGTTATATGGTATAACGTTTTAACGTATTACGTTATATGGAATAACGTTATCACGTATTACGTTATATGGTATAACGTTATAACGTATTACGTTATATGGTATATCGTTATAACGTATTACGTTATATGGTATAACGTTATCACGTATTACGTTATATGGTATTACGTTATAACGTATTACGTTATATGGTATTACGTTATAACGTATTACGTTATATGGTATAACGTTATAACGTATTACGTTATATGGTATTACGTTATAACGTATTACGTTATATGGTATAACGTTATAACGTATTACGTTATATGGTATAACGTTATAACGTATTACGTTATATGGTATAACGTTATAACGTATTACGTTATATGGTATAACGTCATAACGTATTACGTTATATGGTATTACGTTATCACGTATTACGTTATATGGTATAACGTTATAACGTATTACGTTATATGGTATAACGTTTTAACGTATTACGTTATATGGTATTACGTTATCACGTATTACGTTATATGGTATAACGTTATAACGTATTACGTTATATGGTATAACGTTTTAACGTATTACGTTATATGGTATAACGTTATCACGTATTACGTTATATGGTATAACGTTATAACGTATTACGTTATATGGTATAACGCTTTAACGTATTACGTTATATGGTATAACGACATGACGTTTTACGTTATATGGTATTACGTTATAACGTATTACGTTATATGGTATTACGATATAACGTATTACGTTATATGGTATAACGTCATAACGTATTACGTTATATGGTATTACGTTATCACGTATTACGTTATATGGTATAACGTTATAACGTATTACGTTATATGGTATAACGCTTTAACGTATTACGTTATATGGTATAACGTTATCACGTATTACGTTATGTGGTATAACGTTATAACGAATTATGTTATATGGTATAACGTTATACCGTATTACGTTATATGGTATAACGAAATGACGTTTCACGTTATATGGTATTATGTTATTAAGTATTACGTTATATGGTATAACGTTATCACGTATTACGTTATATGGTATAACGTTATAACGTATTACGTTATATGGTATTACGTTATAACGTATTACGTTATATGGTATAACGTTATAACGTATTACGTTATATGGTAAAACGTTATAACGTATTACGATATATGGTATAACGTTATAACGTATTACGTTATATGGTATAGCGTCATAACGTATTACGTTATATGGTATTACGTTATCACGTATTACGTTATATGGTATAACGTTATAACGTATTACGTTATATGGTATAACGTTTTAACGTATTACGTTATATGGTATAACGTTATCACGTATTACGTTATATGGTATAACGTTATAACGTATTACGTTATATGGCATAACGTTTTAACGCATTACGTTATATGGTATAACGTTATCACGTATTACGTTATATGGTATAACGTTATAACGTATTACGTTATATGGTATAACGCTTTAAGGTATTACGTTATATGGTATAACGACATGACGTTTTACGTTATATGGTATTACGTTATAACGTATTACGTTATATGGTATTACGTTATAACGTATTACGTTATATGGTATAACGTCATAACGTATTACGTTATATGGTATTACGTTATCACGTATTACGTTATATGGTATAACGTTATAACGTATTACGTTATATGGTATAACGCTTTAACGTATTACGTTATATGGTATAACGTTATCACGTATTACGTTATATGGTATAACGTTATAACGTATTACGTTATATGGTATATCGTTATAACGTATTACGTTATATGGTATAACGTTATACCGTATTACGTTATATGGTATAACGAAATGACGTTTTACGATATATGGTATTACGTTATAACGTATTACGTTATATGGTATAACGTTATCACGTATTACGTTATATGGCATTACGTTATATCGTATTACGTTATATGGTATAACGAAATGACGTTTTACGTTATATTGTATAACGTTATAACGTATTACGTTATATGGTATTACGTTTTAACGTATTACGTTATATGGTATAACGGTATAACGAATTACGTTATATGGCATTACGTTATAACGTATTATGTTATATGGTATAACGTTATAACGTATTACGTTATATGGTATAACGTCATAACGTATTACGTTATATGGAATTACGTTATCACGTATTACGTTATATGGTATAACGTTATAACGTATTACGTTATATGGTATAACGTTTTAACGTATTACGTTATATGGTATAACGTTATCACGTATTACGTTATATGGTATAACGTTATAACGTATTACGTTATATGGTATAACGTTATAACGTATTACGTTATATGGTATAACGTTATACCGTATTACGTTATATGGTATAACGAAATGACGTTTTACGTTATATGGTATTACGTTATAACGTATTACGTTATATGGTATTACGTTATAACGTATTACGTTATATGGTATAACGTCATAACGTATTACGTTATATGGAATTACGTTATCACGTATTACGTTATATGGTATAACGTTATAACGTATTACGTTATATGGTATTACGTTTTAACGTATTACGTTATATGGTATAACGGTATAACGAATTACGTTATATGGCATTACGTTATAACGTATTACGTTATATGGTATAACGTTATCACGTATTACGTTATATGGTATAACGTTATAACGTATTACGTTATATGGTATAACGTTATAACGTATTACGTTATATGGTATAACGTTATACCGTATTACGTTATATGGTATAACGAAATGACGTTTTACGTTATATGGTATTACGTTATAACGTATTACGTTATATGGTATTACGTTATAACGTATTACGTTATATGGTATAACGTCATAACGTATTACGTTATATGGAATTACGTTATCACGTATTACGTTATATGGTATAACGTTATAACGTATTACGTTATATGGTATTACGTTTTAACGTATTACGTTATATGGTATAACGGTATAACGAATTACGTTATATGGCATTACGATATAACGTATTACGTTATATGGTATAACGTTATAACGTATTACGTTATATGGTATAACGTTATAACGTATTACGTTATATGGTATAACGTTATACCGTATTACGTTATATGGTATAACGAAATGACGTTTTACGTTATATGGTATTACGTTATAACGTATTACGTTATATGGTATTACGTTATAACGGATTACGTTATATGGTATAACGTCATAACGTATTACGTTATATGGAATTACGTTATCACGTATTACGTTATATGGTATAACGTTATAACGTATTACGTTATATGGTATAACGTTTTAACGTATTACGTTATATGGTATAACGTTATCACGTATTACGTTATATGGTATAACGTTATAACGTATTACGTTATATGGTATTACGTTATAACGTATTACGTTATATGGTATAACGTTTTACGCTTTACGTTATATTTTATAACGTCATAACGTATTACGTTATATGGTATTACGTTATCACGTATTACGTTATATGGTATAACGTTATAACGTATTACGTTATATGGTATAACGTTTTAACGTATTACGTTATATGGAATAACGTTGTCACCTATTACGTTATATGGTATAACGTTATAACGTATTACGTTATATGGTATATCGTTATAACGTATTACGTTATATGGTATAACGTTATCACGTATTACGTTATATGGTATTACGTTATAACGTATTACGTTATATGGTATTACGTTATAACGTATTACGTTATATGGTATAACGAAATGACGTTTTACGTTATATGGTATTACGTTATAACGTATTACGTTATATGGTATTACGTTATAACGTATTACGTTATATGGTATAACGTCATAACGTATTACGTTATATGGTATTACGTTATCACGTATTACGTTATATGGTATAACGTTATAACGTGTTACTTTATATGGTATAACGTTATCACGTATTACGTTATATGGTATAACGTTATAACGTATTACGTTATATGGTATTACGTTATAACGTATTACGTTATATGGTATAACGAAATGACGTTTTACGTTATGTGGTATTACGTTATAACGTATTACGTTATATGGTATTACGTTATAACGTATTACGTTATATGGTATAACGTCATAACGTATTACGTTATATGGTATTACGTTATCACGTATTACGTTATATGGTATAACGTTATAACGTATTACGTTATATGGTATAACGCTTTAACGTATTACGTTATATGGTATAACGTTATCACGTATTACGTTATATGGTATAACGTTATAACGTTTTACGTTATATGCTATATCGTTATAACGTATTACGTTATATGGTATAACGTTATACCGTATTACGTTATATGGTATAACGAAATGACGTTTTACGTTATATGGTATTACGTTATAACGTATTACGTTATATGGTATAACGTTATCACGTATTACGTTATATGGCATTACGTTATAACGTATTACGTTATATGGTATAACGAAAAGACGTTTTACGTTATATGGTATAACGTTATAACGTATTATGTTATATGGTATTACGTTTTAACGTCTTACGTTATATGGTATAACGGTATAACGTATTACGTTATATGGTATAACGGTATAACGTATTACGTTATATGGTATTACGTTATAACGTATTACGTTATATGGTATAACGTTATAACGTATTACGTTATATGGTATAACGTTATAACGAATTACGTTATATGGCATTACGTTATCACGTATTACGTTATATGGTATAACGTTATAACGTATTACGTTATATGGTATAACGTTATAACGTATTACGTTATATGGTATAACGTTATAACGTACTACGATATATGGTATATCGTTATAACGTATTACGTTATATGGTATAACGTTATACCGTATTACGTTATATGGTATAACGTTATAACGTATTACGTTATACGGTATAACGTTATAACGTATTACGTTATATGGTATATCGTTATAACGTATTACGTTATATGGTATAACGTTATAACGAAATGACGTTTTACGTTATATGGTATTACGTTATAACGTATTACGTTATATGGTATTACGTTATAACGTATTACGTTATATGGTATAACGTCATAACGTATTACGTTATATGGTATAACGTTATAACGAATTACGTTCTATGGTATTACGTTATCACGTATTACGTTATATGGTATAACGTTATAACGTATTACGTTATATGGTATAACGTTTTAACGTATTACGTTATATGGTATAACGTTATCACGTATTACGTTATATGGTATAACGTTATAACGTATTACGTTATATGGTATTACGTTATAACGTATTACGTTATATGGTATAACGTTATAACGTATTACGTTATATGGTATAACGTTTTACGTTTTACGTTATATGGTATAACGTTATCACGTATTACGTTATATGGTATAACGTTATAACGTATTACGTTGTATGGTATAACGTTTTAACGTATTACGTTATATGGTATAACGTTATCACGTATTACGTTATATGGTATTACGTTATAACGTATTACGGTATATGGTATTACGTTATAACGTATTACGTTATATGGTATAACGAAATGACGTTTTACGTTATATGGTATTACGTTATAACGTATTACGTTATATGGTATTACGTTATAACGTATTACGTTATATGGTATAACGTCATAACGTATTACCTTATATGGTATTACGTTATCACGTATTACGTTATATGGTATTACGTTATAACGTATTACGTTATATGGTATGACGTTATAACATATTACGTTATATGGTATAACGTTTTAACGTATTACGTTATATGGTATAACGTTATCACGTAGTACGTTATATGGTATAACGTTATAACGAATTACGTTATATGGTATAACGTTATAACGTATTACGTTATATGGTATAACGCTATAAAGTATTACGTTATATGTCATTACGTTATAACGAATTACGTTATATGGCATTACGTTATAACGTATTACGTTATATGGAATGACGATATAACATATTACGTTATATGGTATTACGTTATAACGTATTACGTTATGTGGTATTACGTTATAACGTATAACGTTATATGGTATGACGTTATAACATATTACGTTATATGGTATTACGTTATAACGTATTACGTTATATGGTATAACGTTATAACGTATTACGTTATATGGTATAACGTTATAACGTACCACGATATATGGTATATCGTTATAACGTATTACGTTATATGGTATAACGTTATACCGTATTACGTTATATGGTATAACGTTATAACGTATTACGTTATACGGTATAACGTTATAACGTATTACGTTATATGGTATATCGTTATAACGTATTACGTTATATGGTATAACGTTATAACGTATTACGTTATATGTTATAACGAAATGACGTTTTACGTTATATGGTATTACGTTATAACGTATTACGTTATATGGTATAACGCTTTAACGTATTACGTTATATGGTATAACGACATGACGTTTTACGTTATATGGTATTACGTTATAACGTATTACGTTATATGGTATTACGTTATAACGTATTATGTTATATGGTATAACGTCATAACGTATTACGTTATATGGTACTACGTTATCACGTATTACGTTATATGGTATAACGTTATAACGTATTACGTTATATGGTATAACGTTATACCGTATTACGTTATATGGTATAACGAAATGACGTTTTACGTTATATGGTATAACGGTATAACGAATTACGTTATATGGCATTACGTTATAACGTATTACGTTATATGGTATAACGTTATAACGTATTACGTTATATGGTATAACGTCATAACGTATTACGTTATATGGAATTACGTTATCACGTATTACGTTATATGGTATAACGTTATAACGTATTACGTTATATGGTATAACGTTTTAACGTATTACGTTATATGGTATAACGTTATCACGTATTACGTTATATGGTATAACGTTATAACGTATTACGTTATATGGTATAACGTTATAACGTATTACGTTATATGGTATAACGAAATGACGTTTTACGTTATATGGTATTACGTTATAACGTATTACGTTATAAGGTATAACGTTATCACGTATTACGTTATATGGCATTACGTTATAACGTATTACGTTATATGGTATAACGAAATGACGTTTTACGTTATATTGTATAACGTTATAACGTATTACGTTATATGGTATTACGTTTTAACGTATTACGTTATATGGTATAACGGTATAACGAATTACGTTATATGGCATTACGTTATAACGTATTACGTTATATGGTATAACGTTATAACGTATTACGTTATATGGTATAACGTCATAACGTATTACGTTATATGGAATTACGTTATCACGTATTACGTTATATGGTATAACGTTATAACGTATTACGTTATATGGTATAACGTTTTAACGTATTACGTTATATGGTATAACGTTATCACGTATTACGTTATATGGTATAACGTTATAACGTATTACGTTATATGGTATAACGTTATAACGTATTACGTTATATGGTATAACGTTATACCGTATTACGTTATATGGTATAACGAAATGACGTTTTACGTTATATGGTATTACGTTATAACGTATTACGTTATATGGTATAACGTTATAACGTATTACGTTATATGATATTACGTTTTAACGTATTACGTTATATGGTATAACGGTATAACGAATTACGTTATATGGCATTACGTTATAACGTATTACGTTATATGGTATAACGTTATAACGTATTACGTTATATGGTATAACGTTATAACGTATTACGTTATATGGTATAACGTTATACCGTATTACGTTATATGGTATAACGAAATGACGTTTTACGTTATATGGTATTACGTTATAACGTATTACGTTATATGGTATTACGTTATAACGGATTACGTTATATGGTATAACGTCATAACGTATTACGTTATATGGAATTACGTTATCACGTATTACGTTATATGGTATAACGTTATAACGTATTACGTTATATGGTATAACGTTTTAACGTATTACGTTATATGGTATAACGTTATCACGTATTACGTTATATGGTATAACGTTATAACGTATTACGTTATATGGTATTACGTTATAACGTATTACGTTATATGGTATAACGTTATAACGTATTACGTTATATGGCATAACGTTATAACGTATTACGTTATATGGTATAACGTTATAACGTATTACGTTATATGGTATAACGTCATAACGTATTACGTTATATGGTATTACGCTATCACGTATTACGTTATATGGTATAACGTTATAACGTATTACGTTATATGGTATAACGTTTTACGCTTTACGTTATATGGTATAACGTTATCACGTATTACGTTATATGGTATAACGTTATAACGTATTACGTTATATGGTATAACGTTTTAACGTATTACGTTATATGGTATAACGTTATCACGTATTACGTTATATGGTATTACGTTATAACGTATTACGTTATATGGTATTACGTTATAACGTATTACGTTATATGGTATAACGAAATGACGTTTTACGTTATATGGTATTACGTTATAACGTATTACGTTATATGGTATATCGTTATAACGTATTACGTTATATGGTATTACGTTATAACGTATTACGTTATATGGTAGTACGTTATAACGTATTACGTTATATTTTATAACGTCATAACGTATTACGTTATATTGTATAACGTTATAACGTATTACGTTATATGGTATTACGTTTTAACGTATTACGTTATATGGTATAACGGTATAACGAATTACGTTATATGGCATTACGTTATAACGTATTACGTTATATGGTATAACGTTATAACGTATTACGTTATATGGTATAACGTCATAACGTATTACGTTATATGGAATTACGTTATCACGTATTACGTTATATGGTATAACGTTATAACGTATTACGTTATATATTATAACGTTTTAACGTATTACGTTATATGGTATAACGTTATCACGTATTACGTTATATGGTATAACGTTATAACGTATTACGTTATATGGTATAACGTTATAACGTATTACGTTATATGGTATAACGAAATGACGTTTTACGTTATATGGTATTACGTTATAACGTATTACGTTATATGGTATAACGTTATCACGTATTACGTTATATGGCATTACGTTATAACGTATTACGTTATATGGTATAACGAAATGACGTTTTACGTTATATTGTATAACGTTATAACCATATTACGTTATATGGTATTACGTTTTAACGTATTACGTTATATGGTATAACGGTATAACGAATTACGTTATATGGCATTACGTTATAACGTATTACGTTATATGGTATAACGTTATAACGTATTACGTTATATGGTATAACGTCATAACGTATTACGTTATATGGAATTACGTTATCACGTATTACGTTATATGGTATAACGTTATAACGTATTACGTTATATGGTATAACGTTTTAACGTATTACGTTATATGGTATAACGTTATCACGTATTACGTTATATGGTATAACGTTATAACGTATTACGTTATATGGTATAACGTTATAACGTATTACGTTATATGGTATAACGTTATACCGTATTACGTTATATGGTATAACGAAATGACGTTTTACGTTATATGGTATTACGTTATAACGTATTACGTTATATGGTATAACGTTATAACGTATTACGTTATATGATATTACGTTTTAACGTATTACGTTATATGGTATAACGGTATAACGAATTACGTTATATGGCATTACGTTATAACGTATTACGTTATATGGTATAACGTTATAACGTATTACGTTATATGGTATAACGTTATAACGTATTACGTTATATGGTATAACGTTATACCGTATTACGTTATATGGTATAACGAAATGACGTTTTACGTTATATGGTATTACGTTATAACGTATTACGTTATATGGTATTACGTTATAACGGATTACGTTATATGGTATAACGTCATAACGTATTACGTTATATGGAATTACGTTATCACGTATTACGTTATACGGTATAACGTTATAACGTATTACGTTATATGGTATAACGTTTTAACGTATTACGTTATATGGTATAACGTTATCACGTATTACGTTATATGGTATAACGTTATAACGTATTACGTTATATGGTATTACGTTATAACGTATTACGTTATATGGTATAACGTTATAACGTATTACGTTATATGGCATAACGTTATAACGTATTACGTTATATGGTATAACGTTATAACGTATTACGTTATATGGTATAACGTCATAACGTATTACGTTATATGGTATTACGCTATCACGTATTACGTTATATGGTATAACGTTATAACGTATTACGTTATATGGTATAACGTTTTACGCTTTACGTTATATGGTATAACGTTATCACGTATTACGTTATATGGTATAACGTTATAACGTATTACGTTATATGGTATAACGTTTTAACGTATTACGTTATATGGTATAACGTTATCACGTATTACGTTATATGGTATTACGTTATAACGTATTACGTTATATGGTATTACGTTATAACGTATTACGTTATATGGTATAACGAAATGACGTTTTACTTTATATGGTATTACGTTATAACGTATTACGTTATATGGTAGTACGTTATAACGTATTACGTTATATTTTATAACGTCATAACGTATTACGTTATATGGAATTACGTTATCACGTATTACGTTATATGGTATAACGTTATAACGTATTACGTTATATGGTATATCGTTATAACGTATTACGTTATATGGTATAACGTTATCACGTATTACGTTATATGGTATTACGTTATAACGTATTACGTTATATGGTATAACGTTATAACGTATTACGTTATATGGTATTACGTTATAACGTATTACGTTATATGGTATAACGACATGACGTTTTACGTTATATGGTATTACGTTATAACGTATTACGTTATATGGTATTACGTTATAACGTATTACGTTATATGGTATAACGTCATAACGTATTACGTTATATGGTATTACGTTATCACGTATTACGTTATATGGTATAACGTTATAACGTATTACGTTATATGGTATAACGTTATACCGTATTACGTTATATGGTATAACGAAATGACGTTTTACGTTATATGGTATTACGTTATAACGTATTACGTTATATGGTATAACGTTATCACGTATTACGTTATATGGCATTACGTTATAACGTATTACGTTATATGGTATAACGAAATGACGTTTTACGTTATATTGTATAACGTTATAACGTATTACGTTATATGGTATTACGTTTTAACGTATTACGTTATATGGTATAACGGTATAACGAATTACGTTATATGGCATTACGTTATAACGTATTACGTTATATGGTATAACGTTATAACGTATTACGTTATATGGTATAACGTCATAACGTATTACGTTATATGGAATTACGTTATCACGTATTACGTTATATGGTATAACGTTATAACGTATTACGTTATATGGTATAACGTTTTAACGTATTACGTTATATGGTATAACGTTATCACGTATTACGTTATATGATATAACGTTATAACGTATTACGTTATATGGTATAACGTTATAACGTATTACGTTATATGGAAAAACGTTATACCGTATTACGTTATATGGAAAAACGTTATACCGTATTACGTTATATGGTATAACGAAATGACGTTTTACGTTATATGGTATAACGTTATAACGTATTACGTTATATGGAAAAACGTTATACCGTATTACGTTATATGGTATAACGAAATGACGTTTTACGTAATATGGTATTACGTTATAACGTATTACGTTATATGGTATTACGTTATAACGTATTACGTTATATGGTATAACGTCATAACGTATTACGTTATATGGAATTACGTTATCACGTATTACGTTATATGGTATAACGTTATAAGGTATTACGTTATATGATATTAGGTTTTAACGTATTACGTTATATGGTATAACGGTATAACGAATTACGTTATATGGCATTACGTTATAACGTATTACGTTATATGGTATAACGTTATAACGTATTACGTTATATGGTATAACGTTATAACGTATTACGTTATATGGTATAACGTTATACCGTATTACGTTATATGGTATAACGAAATGACGTTTTACGTTATATGGTATTACGTTATAACGTATTACGTTATATGGTATTACGTTATAACGGATTACGTTATATGGTATAACGTCATAACGTATTACGTTATATGGAATTACGTTATCACGTATTACGTTATATGGTATAACGTTATAACGTATTACGTTATATGGTATAACGTTTTAACGTATTACGTTATATGGTATAACGTTATCACGTATTACGTTATATGGTATAACGTTATAACGTATTACGTTATATGGTATTACGTTATAACGTATTACGTTATATGGTATAACGTTATAACGTATTACGTTATATGGCATAACGTTATAACGTATTACGTTATATGGTATAACGTTATAACGTATTACGTTATATGGTATAACGTCATAACGTATTACGTTATATGGTATTACGCTATCACGTATTACGTTATATGGTATAACGTTATAACGTATTACGTTATATGGTATAACGTTTTACGCTTTACGTTATATGGTATAACGTTATCACGTATTACGTTATATGGTATAACGTTATAACGTATTACGTTATATGGTATAACGTTTTAACGTATTTCGTTATATGGTATAACGTTATCACGTATTACGTTATATGGTATTACGTTATAACGAATTACGTTATATGGTATTACGTTATAACGTATTACGTTATATGGTATAACGAAATGACGTTTTACGTTATATGGTATTACGTTATAACGTATTACGTTATATGGTAGTACGTTATAACGTATTACGTTATATTTTATAACGTCATAACGTATTACGTTATATGGAATTACGATATCACGTATTACGTTATATGGTATAACGTTATAACGTATTACGTTATATGGTATAACGTTTTAACGTATTACGTTATATGGAATAACGTTATCACGTATTACGTTATATGGTATAACGTTATAACGTATTACGTGATATGGTATATCGTTATAACGTATTACGTTATATGGTATAACGTTATCACGTATTACGTTATATGGTATTACGTTATAACGTATTACGTTATATGGTATTACGTTATAACGTATTACGTTATATGGTATAACGTTATAACGTATTACGTTATATGGTATTACGTTATAACGTATTACGTTATATGGTATAACGTTATAACGTATTACGTTATATGGTATAACGTTATAACGTATTACGTTATATGGTATAACGTTATAACGTATTACGTTATATGGTATAACGTCATAACGTATTACGTTATATGGTATTACGTTATCACGTATTACGTTATATGGTATAACGTTATAACGTATTACGTTATATGGTATAACGTTTTAACGTATTACGTTATATGGTATTACGTTATCACGTATTACGTTATATGGTATAACGTTATAACGTATTACGTTATATGGTATAACGTTTTAACGTATTACGTTATATGGTATAACGTTATCACGTATTACGTTATATGGTATAACGTTATAACGTATTACGTTATATGGTATAACGCTTTAACGTATTACGTTATATGGTATAACGACATGACGTTTTACGTTATATGGTATTACGTTATAACGTATTACGTTATATGGTATTACGATATAACGTATTACGTTATATGGTATAACGTCATAACGTATTACGTTATATGGTATTACGTTATCACGTATTACGTTATATGGTATGACGTTATAACGTATTACGTTATATGGTATAACGCTTTAACGTATTACGTTATATGGTATAACGTTATCACGTATTACGTTATGTGGTATAACGTTATAACGAATTATGTTATATGGTATAACGTTATACCGTATTACGTTATATGGTATAACGAAATGACGTTTCACGTTATATGGTATTATGTTATTAAGTATTACGTTATATGGTATAACGTTATCACGTATTACGTTATATGGTATAACGTTATAACGTATTACGTTATATGGTATTACGTTATAACGTATTACGTTATATGGTATAACGTTATAACGTATTACGTTATATGGTAAAACGTTATAACGTATTACGATATATGGTATAACGTTATAACGTATTACGTTATATGGTATAGCGTCATAACGTATTACGTTATATGGTATTACGTTATCACGTATTACGTTATATGGTATAACGTTATAACGTATTACGTTATATGGTATAACGTTTTAACGTATTACGTTATATGGTATAACGTTATCACGTATTACGTTATATGGTATAACGTTATAACGTATTACGTTATATGGCATAACGTTTTAACGTATTACGTTATATGGTATAACGTTATCACGTATTACGTTATATGGTATAACGTTATAACGTATTACGTTATATGGTATAACGCTTTAAGGTATTACGTTATATGGTATAACGACATGACGTTTTACGTTATATGGTATTACGTTATAACGTATTACGTTATATGGTATTACGTTATAACGTATTACGTTATATGGAATTACGTTATCACGTATTACGTTATATGGTATAACGTTATAAGGTATTACGTTATATGGAATTACGTTATCACGTATTACGTTATATGGTATAACGTTATAAGGTATTACGTTATATGATATTAGGTTTTAACGTTTTACGTTATATGGTATAACGTTATAACGTATTACGTTATATGGAAAAACGTTATACCGTATTACGTTATATGGTATAACGAAATGACGTTTTACGTTATATGGTATTACGTTATAACGTATTACGTTATATGGTATTACGTTATAACGTATTACGTTATATGGTATAACGTCATAACGTATTACGTTATATGGAATTACGTTATCACGTATTACGTTATATGGTATAACGTTATAAGGTATTACGTTATATGATATTAGGTTTTAACGTATTACGTTATATGGTATAACGGTATAACGAATTACGTTATATGGCATTACGTTATAACGTATTACGTTATATGGTATAACGTTATAACGTATTACGTTATATGGTATAACGTTATAACGTATTACGTTATATGGTATAACGTTATACCGTATTACGTTATATGGTATAACGAAATGACGTTTTACGTTATATGGTATTACGTTATAACGTATTACGTTATATGGTATTACGTTATAACGGATTACGTTATATGGTATAACGTCATAACGTATTACGTTATATGGAATTACGTTATCACGTATTACGTTATATGGTATAACGTTATAACGTATTACGTTATATGGTATAACGTTATCACGTATTACGTTATATGGCATTACGTTATAACGTATTACGTTATATGGTATAACGAAATGACGTTTTACGTTATATTGTATAACGTTATAACCATATTACGTTATATGGTATTACGTTTTAACGTATTACGTTATATGGTATAACGGTATAACGAATTACGTTATATGGCATTACGTTATAACGTATTACGTTATATGGTATAACGTTATACCGTATTACGTTATATGGTATAACGTTATAACGTATTACGTTATACGGTATAACGTTATAACGTATTACGTTATATGGTATATCGTTATAACGTATTACGTTATATGGTATAACGTTATAACGTATTACGTTATATGTTATAACGAAATGACGTTTTACGTTATATGGTATTACGTTATAACGTATTACGTTATATGGTATTACGTTATAACGTATTACGTTATATGGTATAACGTCATAACGTATTACGTTATATGGTATTACGTTATCACGTATTACGTTATATGGTATAACGTTATAACGTATTACGTTATATGGTATAACGTTTTAACGTATTACGTTATATGGTATAACGTTATCACGTATTACGTTATATGGTATAACGTTATAACGTATTACGTTATATGGTATTACGTTATAACGTATTACGTTATATGGTATAACGTTATAACGTATTACGTTATATGGTATAACGTTTTACGTTTTACGTTATATGGTATAACGTTATCACGTATTACGTTATATGGTATAACGTTATAACGTATTACGTTGAATGGTATAACGTTTTAACGTATTACGTTATATGGTATAACGTTATCACGTATTACGTTATATGGTATTACGTTATAACGTATTACGGTATATGGTATTACGTTATAACGTATTACGTTATATGGTATAACGAAATGACGTTTTACGTTATATGGTATTACGTTATAACGTATTACGTTATATGGTATTACGTTATAACGTATTACGTTATATGGTATAACGTCATAACGTATTACCTTATATGGTATTACGTTATCACGTATTACGTTATATGGTATTACGTTATAACGTATTACGTTATATGGTATGACGTTATAACATATTACGTTATATGGTATAACGTTTTAACGTATTACGTTATATGGTATAACGTTATCACGTAGTACGTTATATGGTATAACGTTATAACGAATTACGTTATATGGTATAACGTTATAACGTATTACGTTATATGGTATAACGCTATAAAGTATTACGTTATATGTCATTACGTTATAACGAATTACGTTATATGGCATTACGTTATAACGTATTACGTTATATGGTATGACGTTATAACATATTACGTTATATGGTATTACGTTATAACGTATTACGTTATGTGGTATTACGTTATAACGTATAACGTTATATGGTATAACATTTTAACGTATCACGTTATAAGGCATTAAGTTATATCGTATTACGTAATATGGTATAACGTTATAACAAATTACGTTATATGGTATAACGTTTTAACGAATTACGTTATATGGCAGTACGTTATAACGTATTACGTTATATGGTATAACGAAATGACGTTTTACGTTATATGGTATAACGTTATAACGTATTGCGTTATAAGGCATTAAGTTATATCGTATTGCGTTATATGGTATAACGTTATACCGTATTACGTTATATGGTATAACGAAATGCCGTTTTACGTTATATGGTATGACGTTATAACATATTACGTTATATGGTATAACGTTGTAACGTATTACGTTATATGGTATAACGAAATGACGTTTTACGATATATGGTATAACGTTATAAGGTATTGCGTTATATGGCATTAAGTTATATCGTTTTACGTTATATGGTATAACGTTATACCGTATTACGTTATATGGTATAACGAAATGCCGTTTTACGTTATATGTTATTACGTTATAACGTATTACGTTATATGGAATAACGTTATACCGTATTACGTTATATGCTATAACGAAATGACGTTTTACGTTATATGGTATTACGTTATAACGTAATACGTTATATGGTATAACGTTATAACGAATTACGTTATATGGTATAGTGAAATGACGTTTTACGTTATATGGTATAACGTTATAACGTATTACGTTATATGGTATAACGTTATCACGTATTACGTTATATGGTATAACGTTATAACGTATTACGTTATATGGTATTACGTTATAACGTATTACGTTATATGGTATAACGGAATGACGTTTTACGTAATGTGGTATTACGTTATAACGTATTACGTTATATGGTATTACGTTATAACGTATTACGTTATATGGTATAACGTCATAACGTATTACGTTATATGGTATTACGTTATCACGTATTACGTTATATGGTATAACGTTATAACGTATTACGTTATATGGTATAACGTTATAACCTATTGCGTTATATGGTATAACGTTATAACGTACTACGATATATGGTATATCGTTATAACGTATTACGTTATATGGTGTAACGTTATACCGTATTACGTTATATGGTATAACGTTATCACGTATTACGTTATATGGTATTACGTTATAACGTATTACGTTATATGGTATTACGTTATAACCTATTACGTAATGACGTTTTACGTTATATGGTATTACGTTATAACGTATTACGTTATATGGTATAACGTTATAACGAATTACGTTATATGGTATAGTGAAATGACGTTTTACGTTATATGGTATAACGTTATAACGTATTACGTTATATGGTATAACGTTATCACGTATTACGTTATATGGTATAACGTTATAACGTATTACGTTATATGGTATTACGTTATAACGTATTACGTTATATGGTATAACGGAATGACGTTTTACGTTATATGGTATTACGTTATAACGTATTACGTTATATGGTATTACGTTATAACGTATTACGTTATATGGTATAACGTCATAACGTATTACGTTATATGGTATTACGTTATCACGTATTACGTTATATGGTATAACGTTATAACGTATTACGTTATATGGTATAACGTTTTAACGTGTTACGTTATATGGTATAACGTTATCACGTATTACGTTATATGGTATAACGGAATGACGTTTTACGTTATATGGTATTACGTTATAACGTATTACGTTATATGGTATTACGTTATAACGTATTACGTTATATGGTATAACGTCATAACGTATTACGTTATGTGGTATTACGTTATAACGTATAACGTTATATGGTATAACATTTTAACGTATTACGTTATAAGGCATTAAGTTATATCGTATTGCGTTATATGGTATAACGTTATACCGTATTACGTTATGTGGTATAACGAAATGCCGTTTTACGTTATATGGTATGACGTTATAACATATTACGTTATATGGTATAACGTTGTAACGTATTACGTTATATGGTATAACGAAATGACGTTTTACGATATATGGTATAACGTTATAAGGTATTGCGTTATATGGCATTAAGTTATATCGTATTACGTTATATGGTATAACGTTATACCGTATTACGTTATATGGTATAACGAAATGCCGTTTTACGTTATATGTTATTACGTTATAACGTATTACGTTATATGGAATAACGTTATACCGTATTACGTTATATGCTATAACGAAATGACGTTTTACGTTATACGGTATTACGTTATAACGTATTACGTTATATGGTATAACGTTATAACGAATTACGTTATATGGTATAGTGAAATGACGTTTTACGTTATATGGTATAACGTTATAACGTATTACGTTATATGGTATAACGTTATCACGTATTACGTTATATAGTATAACGTTAAAACGTATTACGTTATATGGTATTACGTTATAACGTATTACGTTATATGGTATAACGGAATGACGTTTTACGTTATATGGTATTACGTTATAACGTATTACGTTATATGGTATTACGTTATAACGTATTACGTTATATGGTATAACGTCATAACGTATTACGTTATAT
Source organism: Bombus vancouverensis nearcticus (assembly GCF_051014615.1). Classification (NCBI taxonomy): domain Eukaryota; kingdom Metazoa; phylum Arthropoda; class Insecta; order Hymenoptera; family Apidae; genus Bombus; species Bombus vancouverensis. The sequence continues at coordinate 6,187,257 of NC_134913.1, read as the reverse complement.
GGTATTACGTTATCACGTATTACGTTATATGGTATAACGTTATAACGTATTACGTTATATGGTATAACGTTTTAACTTGCTACGTTATATGGTATAACGTTATCACGTATTACGTTATATGGTATAACGTTATAACGTATTGCGTTACATGGTATATCGTTATAACGTATTACGTTATATGGTATAACGTTATACCGTATTACGTTATATGGTATAACGAAATGACGTTTTACGTTATATGGTATTACGTTATAACGTATTACGTTATATGGTATTACGTTATCACGTATTACGTTATATGGTATAACGTTATAACGTATTACGTTATATGGTATAACGTTTTAACGTATTACGTTATATGGTATAACGTTATCACGTATTACGTTATATGGTATAACGTTATAACGTATTACGTTATATGATATATCGTTATAACGTATTACGTTATATGGTATAACGTTATACCGTATTACGTTATATGGTATAACGAAATGACGTTTTACGTTATATGGTATTACGTTATAACGTATTACGTTATATGGTATAACGTTATCACGTATTACGTTATATGGCATTACGTTATAACGTATTACGTTATATGGTATAACGAAATGACGTTTTACGTTATATGGTATAACGTTATAACGTATTACGTTATATGGTATTACGTTTTAACGTATTACGTTATATGGTATAACGTTATAACGTATTACGTTATGTGGTATAACGTTATAACGAATTACGTTATATGGTATAACGTTATACCGTATTACGTTATATGGTATAACGAAATGACGTTTCACGTTATATGGTATTATGTTATTAAGTATTACGTTATATGGTATAACGTTATCACGTATTACCTTATATGGTATAACGTTATAACGTATTACGTTATATGGTATTACGTTATAACGTATTACGTTATATGGTCTAACGTTATAACGTATTACGTTATATGGTATAACGTTATAACGTATTACGTTATATGGTATAACGTTATAACGTATTACGTTATATGGTATAACGCTTTAACGTATTACGTTATATGGTACAACGAAATGACGTTTTACGTTATATGGTATTACGTTATAACGTATTACGTTATATGGTGTTACGTTATAACGTATTACGTTATATGGTATAACGTCATAACGTATTACGTTATATGGTATTACGTTATCACGTATTACGTTATATGGTATAACGTTATAACGTATTACGTTATATGGTATAACGCTTTAACGTATTACGTTATATGGTATAACGTTATCACGTATTACGTTATATGGTATAACGTTATAACGTATTACGTTATATGGTATAACGTTATCACGTATTACGTTATATGGCATTACGTTATAACGTATTACGTTATATGGTATAACGAAATGACGTTTTACGTTATATGGTATAACGTTATAACGTATTACGTTATATGGTGTTACGTTTTAACGTATTACGTTATATGGTATTACGTTATAACGTATTACGTTATATGGTATAACGAAATGACGTTTTACGTTATATGGTATTACGTTATAACGTGTTACTTTATATGGTATAACGTTATCACGTATTACGTTATATGGTATAACGTTATAACGTATTACGTTATATGGTATTACGTTATAACGTATTACGTTATATGGTATAACGAAATGACGTATTACGTTATATGGTATAACGTCATAACGTATTACGTTATATGGTATTACGTTATCACGTATTACGTTATATGGTATAACGTTATAACGTATTACGTTATATGGTATTACGTTATCACGTATTACGTTATATGGTATAACGTTATAACGTATTACGTTATATGGTATAACGTTTTAACGTATTACGTTATATGGAATAACGTTATCACCTATTACGTTATATGGTATAACGTTATAACGTATTACGTTATATGGTATATCGCTATAACGTATTACGTTATATGGTATAACGTTATCACGTATTACGTTATATGGTATTACGTTATAACGTATTACGTTATATGGTATATCGTTATCACGTATTACGTTATATGGTATAACGTTATAACGTATTACGTTATATGGTATAACGTTTTAACGTATTACGTTATATGGTATAACGTTATCACGTATTACGTTATATGGTATAACGTTATAACGTATTACGTTATATGGTATAACGCTTTAACGTATTACGTTATATGGTATAACGACATGACGTTTTACGTTATATGGTATTACGTTATAACGTATTACGTTATATGGTATTACGATATAACGTATTACGTTATATGGTATAACGTCATAACGTATTACGTTATATGGTATTACGTTATCACGTATTACGTTATATGGTATAACGTTATCACGTATTACGTTATATGGTATAACGTTATAACGTATTACGTTATATGATATATCGTTATAACGTATTACGTTATATGGTATAACGTTATACCGTATTACGTTATATGGTATAACGAAATGACGTTTTACGTTATATGGTATTACGTTATAACGTATTACGTTATATGGTATAACGTTATCACGTATTACGTTATATGGCATTACGTTATAACGTATTACGTTATATGGTATAACGAAATGACGTTTTACGTTATATGGTATAACGTTATAACGTATTACGTTATATGGTATTACGTTTTAACGTATTACGTTATATGGTATAACGTTATAACGTATTACGTTATGTGGTATAACGTTATAACGAATTACGTTATATGGTATAACGTTATACCGTATTACGTTATATGGTATAACGAAATGACGTTTCACGTTATATGGTATTATGTTATTAAGTATTACGTTATATGGTATAACGTTATCACGTATTACGTTATATGGCATTACGTTATAACGTATTACGTTATATGGTATAACGAAATGACGTTTTACGTTATATGGTATAACGTTATAACGTATTACGTTATATGGTATTACGTTTTAACGTATTACGTTATATGGTATAACGTTATAACGTATTACGTTATGTGGTATAACGTTATAACGTATTACGTTATATGGTATAACGCTTTAACGTATTACGTTATATGGTATAACGTTATCACGTATTACGTTATATGGTATAACGTTATAACGTATTACGTTATATGGTATAACGTTATCACGTATTACGTTATATGGCATTACGTTATAACGTATTACGTTATATGGTATAACGTTATAACGTTTTACGTTATATGGTATAACGTTATAACGTATTACGTTATATGGTATAACGCTTTAACGTATTACGTTATATGGTACAACGAAATGACGTTTTACGTTATATGGTATTACGTTATAACGTATTACGTTATATGGTATTACGTTATAACGTATTACGTTATATGGTATAACGTCATAACTTATTACGTTATATGGTATTACGTTATCACGTATTACGTTATATGGTATAACGTTATAACGTATTACGTTATATGGTATAACGCTTTAACGTATTACGTTATATGGTATAACGTTATCACGTATTACGTTATATGGTATAACGTTATAACGTATTACGTTATATGGTATAACGTTATCACGTATTACGTTATATGGCATTACGTTATAACGTATTACGTTATATGGTATAACGAAATGACGTTTTACGTTATATGGTATAACGTTATAACGTATTACGTTATATGGTGTTACGTTTTAACGTATTACGTTATATGGTATTACGTTATAACGTATTACGTTATATGGTATAACGAAATGACGTTTTACGTTATATGGTATTACGTTATAACGTATTACGTTATATGGTATAACGTTTTAACGTATTACGTTATATGGTATAACGTTATCACGTAATACGTTATATGGTATAACGTTATAACGTATTACGTTATATGGTATAACGCTTTAACGTATTACGTTATATGGTATAACGACATGACGTTTTACGTTATATGGTATTACGTTATAACGTATTACGTTATATGGTATTACGATATAACGTATTACGTTATATGGTATAACGTCATAACGTATTACGTTATATGGTATTACGTTATCACGTATTACGTTATATGGTATAACGTTATAACGTATTACGTTATATGGTATAACGCTTTAACGTATTACGTTATATGGTATAACGTTATCACGTATTACGTTATGTGGTATAACGTTATAACGAATTACGTTATATGGTATAACGTTATACCGTATTACGTTATATGGTATAACGAAATGACGTTTCACGATATATGGTATTATGTTATTAAGTATTACGTTATATGGTATAACGTTATCACGTATTACGTTATATGGTATAACGTTATAACGTATTACGTTATATGGTATTACGTTATAACGTATTACGTTATATGGTATAACGTTATAACGTATTACGTTATATGGTAAAACGTTATAACGTATTACGTTATATGGTATAACGTTATAACGTATTACGTTATATGGTATAACGTCATAACGTATTACGTTATATGGTATTACGTTATCACGTATTACGTTATATGGTATAACGTTATAACGTATTACGTTATATGGTATAACGTTTTAACGTATTACGTTATATGGTATAACGTTATCACGTATTACGTTATATGGTATAACGTTATAACGTATTACGTTATATGGCATAACGTTTTAACGTATTACGTTATATGGTATAACGTTATCACGTATTACGTTATATGGTATAACGTTATAACGTATTACGTTATATGGTATAACGCTTTAAGGTATTACGTTATATGGTATAACGACATGACGTTTTACGTTATATGGTATTACGTTATAACGTATTACGTTATATGGTATTACGTTATAACGTATTACGTTATATGGTATAACGTCATAACGTATTACGTTATATGGTATTACGTTATCACGTATTACGTTATATGGTATAACGTTATAACGTATTACGTTATATGGTATAACGCTTTAACGTATTACGTTATATGGTATAACGTTATCACGTATTACGTTATATGGTATAACGTTATAACGTATTACGTTATATGGTATATCGTTATAACGTATTACGTTATATGGTATAACGTTATACCGTATTACGTTATATGGTATAACGAAATGACGTTTTACGTTATATGGTATTACGTTATAACGTATTACGTTATATGGTATAACGTTATCACGTATTACGTTATATGGCATTACGTTATAACGTATTACGTTATATGGTATAACGAAATGACGTTTTACGTTATATTGTATAACGTTATAACGTATTACGTTATATGGTATTACGTTTTAACGTATTACGTTATATGGTATAACGGTATAACGAATTACGTTATATGGCATTACGTTATAACGTATTACGTTATATGGTATAACGTTATAACGTATTACGTTATATGGTATAACGTCATAACGTATTACGTTATATGGAATTACGTTATCACGTATTACGTTATATGGTATAACGTTATAACGTATTACGTTATATGGTATAACGTTTTAACGTATTACGTTATATGGTATAACGTTATCACGTATTACGTTATATGGTATAACGTTATAACGTATTACGTTATATGGTATAACGTTATAACGTATTACGTTATATGGTATAACGTTATACCGTATTACGTTATATGGTATAACGAAATGACGTTTTACGTTATATTGTATAACGTTATAACGTATTACGTTATATGGTATTACGTTTTAACGTATTACGTTATATGGTATAACGGTATAACGAATTACGTTATATGGCATTACGTTATAACGTATTACGTTATATGGTATAACGTTATAACGTATTACGTTATATGGTATAACGTCATAACGTATTACGTTATATGGTATAACGTTATCACGTAATACGTTATATGGTATAACGTTATAACGTATTACGTTATATGGTATAACGCTTTAACGTATTACGTTATATGGTATAACGACATGACGTTTTACGTTATATGGTATTACGTTATAACGTATTACGTTATATGGTATTACGATATAACGTATTACGTTATATGGTATAACGTCATAACGTATTACGTTATATGGTATTACGTTATCACGTATTACGTTATATGGTATAACGTTATAACGTATTACGTTATATGGTATAACGCTTTAACGTATTACGTTATATGGTATAACGTTATCACGTATTACGTTATGTGGTATAACGTTATAACGAATTACGTTATATGGTATAACGTTATACCGTATTACGTTATATGGTATAACGAAATGACGTTTCACGTTATATGGTATTATGTTATTAAGTATTACGTTATATGGTATAACGTTATCACGTATTACGTTATATGGTATAACGTTATAACGTATTACGTTATATGGTATTACGTTATAACGTATTACGTTATATGGTATAACGTTATAACGTATTACGTTATATGGTAAAACGTTATAACGTATTACGTTATATGGTATAACGTTATAACGTATTACGTTATATGGTATAACGTCATAACGTATTACGTTATATGGTATTACGTTATCACGTATTACGTTATATGGTATAACGTTATAACGTATTACGTTATATGGTATAACGTTTTAACGTATTACGTTATATGGTATAACGTTATCACGTATTACGTTATATGGTATAACGTTATAACGTATTACGTTATATGGCATAACGTTTTAACGTATTACGTTATATGGTATAACGTTATCACGTATTACGTTATATGGTATAACGTTATAACGTATTACGTTATATGGTATAACGCTTTAAGGTATTACGTTATATGGTATAACGACATGACGTTTTACGTTATATGGTATTACGTTATAACGTATTACGTTATATGGTATTACGTTATAACGTATTACGTTATATGGTATAACGTCATAACGTATTACGTTATATGGTATTACGTTATCACGTATTACGTTATATGGTATAACGTTATAACGTATTACGTTATATGGTATAACGCTTTAACGTATTACGTTATATGGTATAACGTTATCACGTATTACGTTATATGGTATAACGTTATAACGTATTACGTTATATGGTATATCGTTATAACGTATTACGTTATATGGTATAACGTTATACCGTATTACGTTATATGGTATAACGAAATGACGTTTTACGTTATATGGTATTACGTTATAACGTATTACGTTATATGGTATAACGTTATCACGTATTACGTTATATGGCATTACGTTATCACGTATTACGTTATATGGTATAACGTTATAACGTATTACGTTATATGGTATAACGCTTTAAGGTATTACGTTATATGGTATAACGACATGACGTTTTACGTTATATGGTATTACGTTATAACGTATTACGTTATATGGTATAACGTCATAACGTATTACGTTATATGGTATTACGTTATCACGTATTACGTTATATGGTATAACGAAATGACGTTTTACGTTATATGGTATTACGTTATAACGTACTACGTTATATGGTATAACGTTATCACGTATTACGTTATATGGCATTACGTTATAACGTATTACGTTATATGGTATAACGAAATGACGTTTTACGTTATATTGTATAACGTTATAACGTATTACGTTATATGGTATTACGTTTTAACGTATTACGTTATATGGTATAACGGTATAACGAATTACGTTATATGGCATTACGTTATAACGTATTACGTTATATGGTATAACGTTATAACGTATTACGTTATATGGTATAACGTCATAACGTATTACGTTATATGGAATTACGTTATCACGTATTACGTTATATGGTATAACGTTATAACGTATTACGTTATATGGTATAACGTTTTAACGTATTACGTTATATGGTATAACGTTATCACGTATTACGTTATATGGTATAACGTTATAACGTATTACGTTATATGGTATAACGTTATAACGTATTACGTTATATGGTATAACGCTTTAAGGTATTACGTTATATGGTATAACGACATGACGTTTTACGTTATATGGTATTACGTTATAACGTATTACGTTATATGGTATAACGTCATAACGTATTACGTTATATGGTATAACGTTATCACGTATTACGTTATATGGTATAACGTTATAACGTATTACGTTATATGGTATATCGTTATAACGTATTACGTTATATGGTATAACGTTATACCGTATTACGTTATATGGTATAACGAAATGACGTTTTACGTTATATGGTATTACGTTATAACGTATTACGTTATATGGTATAACGTTATCACGTATTACGTTATATGGCATTACGTTATAACGTATTACGTTATATGGTATAACGAAATGACGTTTTACGTTATATTGTATAACGTTATAACGTATTACGTTATATGGTATTACGTTTTAACGTATTACGTTATATGGTATAACGGTATAACGAATTACGTTATATGGCATTACGTTATAACGTATTACGTTATATGGTATAACGTTATAACGTATTACGTTATATGGTATAACGTCATAACGTATTACGTTATATGGAATTACGTTATCACGTATTACGTTATATGGTATAACGTTATAACGTATTACGTTATATGGTATAACGTTTTAACGTATTACGTTATATGGTATAACGTTATCACGTATTACGTTATATGGTATAACGTTATAACGTATTACGTTATATGGTATAACGTTATAACGTATTACGTTATATGGTATAACGTTATACCGTATTACGTTATATGGTATAACGAAATGACGTTTTACGTTATATTGTATAACGTTATAACGTATTACGTTATATGGTATTACGTTTTAACGTATTACGTTATATGGTATAACGGTATAACGAATTACGTTATATGGCATTACGTTATAACGTATTACGTTATATGGTATAACGTTATAACGTATTACGTTATATGGTATAACGTCATAACGTATTACGTTATATGGAATTACGTTATCACGTATTACGTTATATGGTATAACGTTATAACGTATTACGTTATATGGTATAACGTTATAACGTATTACGTTATATGGTATAACGTCATAACGTATTACGTTAAATGGTATTACGTTATCACGTATTACGTTATATGGTATAACGTTATAACGTATTACGTTATATGGTATAACGTTTTACGCTTTACGTTATATTTTATAACGTCATAACGTATTACGTTATATGGTATTACGTTATCACGTATTACGTTATATGGTATAACGTTATAACGTATTACGTTATATGGTATATATCGTTTTAACGTATTACGTTATATGGAATAACGTTATCACCTATTACGTTATATGGTATAACGTTATAACGTATTACGTTATATGGTATATCGTTATAACGTATTACGTTATATGGTATAACGTTATCACGTATTACGTTATATGGTATTACGTTATAACGTATCACGTTATATGGTATTACGTTATAACGTATTACGTTATATGGTATAACGAAATGACGTTTTACGTTATATGGTATTACGTTATAACGTATTACGTTATATGGTATTACGTTATAACGTATTACGTTATATGGTATAACGTCATAACGTATTACGTTATATGGTATTACGTTATCACGTATTACGTTATATGGTATAACGTTATAACGTGTTACATTATATGGTATAACGTTATCACGTATTACGTTATATGGTATAACGTTATAACGTATTACGTTATATGGTATTACGTTATAACGTATTACGTTATATGGTATAACGAAATGACGTTTTACGTTATGTGGTATTACGTTATAACGTATTACGTTATATGGTATTACGTTATAACGTATTACGTTATATGGTATAACGTCATAACGTATTACGTTATATGGTATTACGTTATCACGTATTACGTTATATGGTATAACGTTATAACGTATTACGTTATATGGTATAACGCTTTAACGTATTACGTTATATGGTATAACGTTATCACGTATTACGTTATATGGTATAACGTTATAACGTTTTACGTTATATGCTATATCGTTATAACGTATTACGTTATATGGTATAACGTTATACCGTATTACGTTATATGGTATAACGAAATGACGTTTTACGTTATATGGTATTACGTTATAACGTATTACGTTATATGGTATAACGTTATCACGTATTACGTTATATGGCATTACGTTATAACGTATTACGTTATATGGTATAACGAAATGACGTTTTACGTTATATGGTATAACGTTATAACGTATTATGTTATATGGTATTACGTTTTAACGTCTTACGTTATATGGTATAACGGTATAACGTATTACGTTATATGGTATAACGGTATAACGTATTACGTTATATGGTATTACGTTATAACGTATTACGTTATATGGTATAACGTTATAACGTATTACGTTATATGGTATAACGTTATAACGAATTACGTTATATGGCATTACGTTATCACGTATTACGTTATATGGTATAACGTTATAACGTATTACGTTATATGGTATAACGTTTTAACGTATTACGTTATATGGTATAACGTTATCACGTATTACGTTATATGGTATAACGTTATAACGTATTACGTTATATGGTATTACGTTATAACGTATTACGTTATATGGTATAACGTTATAACGTATTACGTTATATGGTATAACGTTTTACGTTTTACGTTATATGGTATAACGTTATCACGTATTACGTTATATGGTATAACGTTATAACGTATTACGTTATATGGTATTACGTTATAACGTATTACGTTATATGGTATAACGTCATAACGTATTACGTTATATGGTATTACGTTATCACGTATTACGTTATATGGTATAACGTTATAACGTATTACGTTATATGGTATAACGTTTTAACGTATTACGTTATATGGTATAACGAAATGACGTTTTACGTTATATGGTATAACGTTATAACGTATTATGTTATATGGTATTACGTTTTAACGTCTTACGTTATATGGTATAACGGTATAACGTATTACGTTATATGGTATAACGGTATAACGTATTACGTTATATGGTATTACGTTATAACGTATTACGTTATATGGTATAACGTTATAACGTATTACGTTATATGGTATAACGTTATACCGTATTACGTTATATGGTATAACGAAATGACGTTTTACGTTATATGGTATAACGTTATAACGTACTACGATATATGGTATATCGTTATAACGTATTACGTTATATGGTATAACGTTATACCGTATTACGTTATATGGTATAACGTTATAACGTATTACGTTATACGGTATAACGTTATAACGTATTACGTTATATGGTATATCGTTATAACGTATTACGTTATATGGTATAACGTTATAACGTATTACGTTATATGTTATAACGAAATGACGTTTTACGTTATATGGTATTACGTTATAACGTATTACGTTATATGGTATTACGTTATAACGTATTACGTTATATGGTATAACGTCATAACGTATTACGTTATATGGTATTACGTTATCACGTATTACGTTATATGGTATAACGTTATAACGTATTACGTTATATGGTATAACGTTTTAACGTATTACGTTATATGGTATAACGTTATCACGTATTACGTTATATGGTATAACGTTATAACGTATTACGTTATATGGTATTACGTTATAACGTATTACGTTATATGGTATAACGTTATAACGTATTACGTTATATGGTATAACGTTTTACGTTTTACGTTATATGGTATAACGTTATCACGTATTACGTTATATGGTATAACGTTATAACGTATTACGTTGTATGGTATAACGTTTTAACGTATTACGTTATATGGTATAACGTTATCACGTATTACGTTATATGGTATTACGTTATAACGTATTACGGTATATGGTATTACGTTATAACGTATTACGTTATATGGTATAACGAAATGACGTTTTACGTTATATGGTATTACGTTATAACGTATTACGTTATATGGTATTACGTTATAACGTATTACGTTATATGGTATAACGTCATAACGTATTACCTTATATGGTATTACGTTATCACGTATTACGTTATATGGTATTACGTTATAACGTATTACGTTATATGGTATGACGTTATAACATATTACGTTATATGGTATAACGTTTTAACGTATTACGTTATATGGTATAACGTTATCACGTAGTACGTTATATGGTATAACGTTATAACGAATTACGTTATATGGTATAACGTTATAACGTATTACGTTATATGGTATAACGCTATAAAGTATTACGTTATATGTCATTACGTTATAACGAATTACGTTATATGGCATTACGTTATAACGTATTACGTTATATGGTATGACGTTATAACATATTACGTTATATGGTATTACGTTATAACGTATTACGTTATGTGGTATTACGTTATAACGTATAACGTTATATGGTATAACGTCATAACGTATTACGTTATATGGTATTACGTTATCACGTATTACGTTATATGGTATAACGAAATGACGTTTTACGTTATATGGTATTACGTTATAACGTATTACGTTATATGGTATAACGTTATCACGTATTACGTTATATGGCATTACGTTATAACGTATTACGTTATATGGTATAACGAAATGACGTTTTACGTTATATTGTATAACGTTATCACGTATTACGTTATATGGTATAACGTTATAACGTATTACGTTATATGGTATATCGTTATAACGTATTACGTTATATGGTATAACGTTATACCGTATTACGTTATATGGTATAACGAAATGACGTTTTACGTTATATGGTATAACGTTATAACGTATTACGTTATATGGCATAACGTTTTAACGTATTACGTTATATGGTATAACGTTATCACGTATTACGTTATATGGTATAACGTTATAACGTATTACGTTATATGGTATAACGCTTTAAGGTATTACGTTATATGGTATAACGACATGACGTTTTACGTTATATGGTATTACGTTATAACGTATTACGTTATATGGTATAACGTCATAACGTATTACGTTATATGGTATTACGTTATCACGTATTACGTTATATGGTATAACGTTATAACGTATTACGTTATATGGTATAACGCTTTAACGTATTACGTTATATGGTATAACGTTATCACGTATTACGTTATATGGTATAACGTTATAACGTATTACGTTATATGGTATATCGTTATAACGTATTACGTTATATGGTATAACGTTATACCGTATTACGTTATATGGTATAACGAAATGACGTTTTACGTTATATGGTATTACGTTATAACGTATTACGTTATATGGTATAACGTTATCACGTATTACGTTATATGGCATTACGTTATAACGTATTACGTTATATGGTATAACGAAATGACGTTTTACGTTATATTGTATAACGTTATAACGTATTACGTTATATGGTATTACGTTTTAACGTATTACGTTATATGGTATAACGGTATAACGAATTACGTTATATGGCATTACGTTATAACGTATTACGTTATATGGTATAACGTTATAACGTATTACGTTATATGGTATAACGTCATAACGTATTACGTTATATGGAATTACGTTATCACGTATTACGTTATATGGTATAACGTTATAACGTATTACGTTATATGGTATAACGTTTTAACGTATTACGTTATATGGTATAACGTTATCACGTATTACGTTATATGGTATAACGTTATAACGTATTACGTTATATGGTATAACGTTATAACGTATTACGTTATATGGTATAACGTTATACCGTATTACGTTATATGGTATAACGAAATGACGTTTTACGTTATATTGTATAACGTTATAACGTATTACGTTATATGGTATTACGTTTTAACGTATTACGTTATATGGTATAACGGTATAACGAATTACGTTATATGGCATTACGTTATAACGTATTACGTTATATGGTATAACGTTATAACGTATTACGTTATATGGTATAACGTCATAACGTATTACGTTATATGGAATTACGTTATCACGTATTACGTTATATGGTATAACGTTATAACGTATTACGTTATATGGTATAACGTTATAACGTATTACGTTATATGGTATAACGTCATAACGTATTACGTTAAATGGTATTACGTTATCACGTATTACGTTATATGGTATAACGTTATAACGTATTACGTTATATGGTATAACGTTTTACGCTTTACGTTATATTTTATAACGTCATAACGTATTACGTTATATGGTATATCGTTATAACGTATTACGTTATATGGTATAACGTTATCACGTATTACGTTATATGGTATTACGTTATAACGTATCACGTTATATGGTATTACGTTATAACGTATTACGTTACATGGTATAACGAAATGACGTTTTACGTTATATGGTATTACGTTATAACGTATTACGTTATATGGTATTACGTTATAACGTATTACGTTATATGGTATAACGTCATAACGTATTACGTTATATGGTATTACGTTATCACGTATTACGTTATATGGTATAACGTTATAACGTGTTACTTTATATGGTATAACGTTATCACGTATTACGTTATATGGTATAACGTTATAACGTATTACGTTATATGGTATTACGTTATAACGTATTACGTTATATGGTATAACGAAATGACGTTTTACGTTATGTGGTATTACGTTATAACGTATTACGTTATATGGTATTACGTTATAACGTATTACGTTATATGGTATAACGTCATAACGTATTACGTTATATGGTATTACGTTATCACGTATTACGTTATATGGTATAACGTTATAACGTATTACGTTATATGGTATAACGCTTTAACGTATTACGTTATATGGTATAACGTTATCACGTATTACGTTATATGGTATAACGTTATAACGTTTTACGTTATATGCTATATCGTTATAACGTATTACGTTATATGGTATAACGTTATACCGTATTACGTTATATGGTATAACGAAATGACGTTTTACGTTATATGGTATTACGTTATAACGTATTACGTTATATGGTATAACGTTATCACGTATTACGTTATATGGCATTACGTTATAACGTATTACGTTATATGGTATAACGAAATGACGTTTTACGTTATATGGTATAACGTTATAACGTATTATGTTATATGGTATTACGTTTTAACGTCTTACGTTATATGGTATAACGGTATAACGTATTACGTTATATGGTATAACGGTATAACGTATTACGTTATATGGTATTACGTTATAACGTATTACGTTATATGGTATAACGTTATAACGTATTACGTTATATGGTATAACGTTATAACGAATTACGTTATATGGCATTACGTTATCACGTATTACGTTATATGGTATAACGTTATAACGTATTACGTTATATGGTATAACGTTATAACGTATTACGTTATATGGTATAACGTTATAACGTACTACGATATATGGTATATCGTTATAACGTATTACGTTATATGGTATAACGTTATACCGTATTACGTTATATGGTATAACGTTATAACGTATTACGTTATACGGTATAACGTTATAACGTATTACGTTATATGGTATATCGTTATAACGTATTACGTTATATGGTATAACGTTATAACGTATTACGTTATATGTTATAACGAAATGACGTTTTACGTTATATGGTATTACGTTATAACGTATTACGTTATATGGTATTACGTTATAACGTATTACGTTATATGGTATAACGTCATAACGTATTACGTTATATGGTATTACGTTATCACGTATTACGTTATATGGTATAACGTTATAACGTATTACGTTATATGGTATAACGTTTTAACGTATTACGTTATATGGTATAACGTTATCACGTATTACGTTATATGGTATAACGTTATAACGTATTACGTTATATGGTATTACGTTATAACGTATTACGTTATATGGTATAACGTTATAACGTATTACGTTATATGGTATAACGTTTTACGTTTTACGTTATATGGTATAACGTTATCACGTATTACGTTATATGGTATAACGTTATAACGTATTACGTTGTATGGTATAACGTTTTAACGTATTACGTTATATGGTATAACGTTATCACGTATTACGTTATATGGTATTACGTTATAACGTATTACGGTATATGGTATTACGTTATAACGTATTACGTTATATGGTATAACGAAATGACGTTTTATGTTATATGGTATTACGTTATAACGTATTACGTTATATGGTATTACGTTATAACGTATTACGTTATATGGTATAACGTCATAACGTATTACCTTATATGGTATTACGTTATCACGTATTACGTTATATGGTATTACGTTATAACGTATTACGTTATATGGTATGACGTTATAACATATTACGTTATATGGTATAACGTTTTAACGTATTACGTTATATGGTATAACGTTATCACGTAGTACGTTATATGGTATAACGTTATAACGAATTACGTTATATGGTATAACGTTATAACGTATTACGTTATATGGTATAACGCTATAAAGTATTACGTTATATGTCATTACGTTATAACGAATTACGTTATATGGCATTACGTTATAACGTATTACGTTATATGGTATGACGTTATAACATATTACGTTATATGGTATTACGTTATAACGTATTACGTTATGTGGTATTACGTTATAACGTATAACGTTATATGGTATAACATTTTAACGTATCACGTTATAAGGCATTAAGTTATATCGTATTTCGTAATATGGTATAACGTTATAACAAATTACGTTATATGGTATAACGTTTTAACGAATTACGTTATATGGCATTACGTTATAACGTATTACGTTATATGGTATAACGAAATGACGTTTTACGTTATATGGTATAACGTTATAACGTATTGCGTTATAAGGCATTAAGTTATATCGTATTGCGTTATATGGTATAACGTTATACCGTATTACGTTATATGGTATAACGAAATGCCGTTTTACGTTATATGGTATGACGTTATAACATATTACGTTATATGGTATAACGTTGTAACGTATTACGTTATATGGTATAACCAAATGACGTTTTACGATATATGGTATAACGTTATAAGGTATTGCGTTATATGGCATTAAGTTATATCGTTTTACGTTATATGGAATAACGTTATACCGTATTACGTTATATGCTATAACGAAATGACGTTTTACGTTATATGGTATTACGTTATAACGTATTACGTTATATGGTATAACGTTATAACGAATTACGTTATATGGTATAGTGAAATGACGTTTTACGTTATATGGTATAACGTTATAACGTATTACGTTATATGGTATAACGTTATCACGTATTACGTTATATGGTATAACGTTATAACGTATTACGTTATATGGTATTACGTTATAACGTATTACGTTATATGGTATAACGGAATGACGTTTTACGTTATATGGTATTACGTTATAACGTATTACGTTATATGGTATTACGTTATAACGTATTACGTTATATGGTATAACGTCATAACGTATTACGTTATATGGTATTACGTTATCACGTATTACGTTATATGGTATAACGTTATAACGTATTACGTTATATGGTATAACGTTATAACGTATTACGTTATATGGTATAACGTTATAACGTACTACGATATATGGTATATCGTTATAACGTATTACGTTATATGGTATAACGTTATACCGTATTACGTTATATGGTATAACGTTATCACGTATTACGTTATATGGTATTACGTTATAACGTATTACGTTATATGGTATTACGTTATAACGTATTACGTTATATGGTATAACGAAATGACGTTTTACGTTATATGGTATTACGTTATAACGTATTACGTTATATGGTATTACGTTATAACGTATTACGTTATATGGTATAACGTCATAACGTATTACGTTATATGGTATTACGTTATGACGTATTACGTTATATGGTATAACGTTATAACGTGTTACTTTATATGGTATAACGTTATCACGTATTACGTTATATGGTATAACGTTATAACGTATTACGTTATATGGTATTACGTTATAACGTATTACGTTATATGGTATAACGAAATGACGTTTTACGTTATGTGGTATTACGTTATAACGTATTACGTTATATGGTATTACGTTATAACGTATTACGTTATATGGTATAACGTCATAACGTATTACGTTATATGGTATTACGTTATCACGTATTACGTTATATGGTATAACGTTATAACGTATTACGTTATATGGTATAACGCTTTAACGTATTACGTTATATGGTATAACGTTATCACGTATTACGTTATATGGTATAACGTTATAACGTTTTACGTTATATGCTATATCGTTATAACGTATTACGTTATATGGTATAACGTTATACCGTATTACGTTATATGGTATAACGAAATGACGTTTTACGTTATATGGTATTACGTTATAACGTATTACGTTATATGGTATAACGTTATCACGTATTACGTTATATGGCATTACGTTATAACGTATTACGTTATATGGTATAACGAAATGACGTTTTACGTTATATGGTATAACGTTATAACGTATTATGTTATATGGTATTACGTTTTAACGTCTTACGTTATATGGTATAACGGTATAACGTATTACGTTATATGGTATAACGGTATAACGTATTACGTTATATGGTATTACGTTATAACGTATTACGTTATATGGTATAACGTTATAACGTATTACGTTATATGGTATAACGTTATAACGAATTACGTTATATGGCATTACGTTATCACGTATTACGTTATATGGTATAACGTTATAACGTATTACGTTATATGGTATTACGTTATGACGTATTACGTTATATGGTATAACGTTATAACGTATTACGTTATATGGTATAACGTTATAACGTACTACGATATATGGTATATCGTTATAACGTATTACGTTATATGGTATAACGTTATACCGTATTACGTTATATGGTATAACGTTATCACGTATTACGTTATATGGTATTACGTTATAACGTATTACGTTATATGGTATTACGTTATAACGTATTACGTTATATGGTATAACGAAATGACGTTTTACGTTATATGGTATTACGTTATAACGTATTACGTTATATGGTATTACGTTATAACGTATTACGTTATATGGTATAACGTCATAACGTATTACGTTATATGGTATTACGTTATGACGTATTACGTTATATGGTATAACGTTATAACGTGTTACTTTATATGGTATAACGTTATCACGTATTACGTTATATGGTATAACGTTATAACGTATTACGTTATATGGTATTACGTTATAACGTATTACGTTATATGGTATAACGAAATGACGTTTTACGTTATGTGGTATTACGTTATAACGTATTACGTTATATGGTATTACGTTATAACGTATTACGTTATATGGTATAACGTCATAACGTATTACGTTATATGGTATTACGTTATCACGTATTACGTTATATGGTATAACGTTATAACGTATTACGTTATATGGTATAACGCTTTAACGTATTACGTTATATGGTATAACGTTATCACGTATTACGTTATATGGTATAACGTTATAACGTTTTACGTTATATGCTATATCGTTATAACGTATTACGTTATATGGTATAACGTTATACCGTATTACGTTATATGGTATAACGAAATGACGTTTTACGTTATATGGTATTACGTTATAACGTATTACGTTATATGGTATAACGTTATCACGTATTACGTTATATGGCATTACGTTATAACGTATTACGTTATATGGTATAACGAAATGACGTTTTACGTTATATGGTATAACGTTATAACGTATTATGTTATATGGTATTACGTTTTAACGTCTTACGTTATATGGTATAACGGTATAACGTATTACGTTATATGGTATAACGGTATAACGTATTACGTTATATGGTATTACGTTATAACGTATTACGTTATATGGTATAACGTTATAACGTATTACGTTATATGGTATAACGTTATAACGAATTACGTTATATGGCATTACGTTATCACGTATTACGTTATATGGTATAACGTTATAACGTATTACGTTATATGGTATTACGTTATGACGTATTACGTTATATGGTATAACGTTATAACGTATTACGTTATATGGTATAACGTTATAACGTACTACGATATATGGTATATCGTTATAACGTATTACGTTATATGGTATAACGTTATACCGTATTACGTTATATGGTATAACGTTATCACGTATTACGTTATATGGTATTACGTTATAACGTATTACGTTATATGGTATTACGTTATAACGTATTACGTTATATGGTATAACGAAATGACGTTTTACGTTATATGGTATTACGTTATAACGTATTACGTTATATGGTATTACGTTATAACGTATTACGTTATATGGTATAACGTCATAACGTATTACGTTATATGGTATTACGTTATCACGTATTACGTTATATGGTATAACGTTATAACGTATTACGTTATATGGTATAACGCTTTAACGTATTACGTTATATGGTATAACGTTATCACGTATTACGTTATATGGTATAACGTTATAACGTTTTACGTTATATGCTATATCGTTATAACGTATTACGTTATATGGTATAACGTTATACCGTATTAAGTTATATGGTATAACGAAATGACGTTTTACGTTATATGGTATTACGTTATAACGTGTTACTTTATATGGTATAACGTTATAACGTATTACGTTATATGGTATAACGTTATAACGAATTACGTTATATGGCATTACGTTATCACGTATTACGTTATATGGTATAACGTTATAACGTATTACGTTATGTGGTATAACGTTATAACGTATTACGTTATATGGTATTACGTTATCACGTATTACGTTATATGGTATAACGTTATAACGTATTACGTTATATGGTATAACGTTATAACGTATTACGTTATATGGTATAACGTTATAACGTACTACGATATATGGTATATCGTTATAACGTATTACGTTATATGGTATAACGTTATACCGTATTACGTTATATGGTATAACGTTATCACGTATTACGTTATATGGTATTACGTTATAACGTATTACGTTATATGGTATTA
Source organism: Bombus vancouverensis nearcticus (assembly GCF_051014615.1). Lineage (NCBI taxonomy): Eukaryota > Metazoa > Arthropoda > Insecta > Hymenoptera > Apidae > Bombus > Bombus vancouverensis. The sequence continues at coordinate 6,166,283 of NC_134913.1, read as the reverse complement.
CGTTATAACGTATTACGTTATATGGTATAACGAAATGACGTTTTACGTTATATGGTATTACGTTATAACGTATTACGTTATATGGTATTACGTTATAACGTATTACGTTATATGGTATAACGTCATAACGTATTACGTTATATGGTATTACGTTATGACGTATTACGTTATATGGTATAACGTTATAACGTGTTACTTTATATGGTATAACGTTATCACGTATTACGTTATATGGTATAACGTTATAACGTATTACGTTATATGGTATTACGTTATAACGTATTACGTTATATGGTATAACGAAATGACGTTTTACGTTATGTGGTATTACGTTATAACGTATTACGTTATATGGTATTGCGTTATAACGTATTACGTTATATGGTATAACGTCATAACGTATTACGTTATATGGTATTACGTTATCACGTATTACGTTATATGGTATAACGTTATAACGTATTACGTTATATGGTATAACGCTTTAACGTATTACGTTATATGGTATAACGTTATCACGTATTACGTTATATGGTATAACGTTATAACGTTTTACGTTATATGCTATATCGTTATAACGTATTACGTTATATGGTATAACGTTATACCGTATTACGTTATATGGTATAACGAAATGACGTTTTACGTTATATGGTATTACGTTATAACGTATTACGTTATATGGTATAACGTTATCACGTATTACGTTATATGGCATTACGTTATAACGTATTACGTTATATGGTATAACGAAATGACGTTTTACGTTATATGGTATAACGTTATAACGTATTATGTTATATGGTATTACGTTTTAACGTCTTACGTTATATGGTATAACGGTATAACGTATTACGTTATATGGTATAACGGTATAACGTATTACGTTATATGGTATTACGTTATAACGTATTACGTTATATGGTATAACGTTATAACGTATTACGTTATATGGTATAACGTTATAACGAATTACGTTATATGGCATTACGTTATCACGTATTACGTTATATGGTATAACGTTATAACGTATTACGTTATATGGTATTACGTTATGACGTATTACGTTATATGGTATAACGTTATAACGTATTACGTTATATGGTATAACGTTATAACGTACTACGATATATGGTATATCGTTATAACGTATTACGTTATATGGTATAACGTTATACCGTATTACGTTATATGGTATAACGTTATCACGTATTACGTTATATGGTATTACGTTATAACGTATTACGTTATATGGTATTACGTTATAACGTATTACGTTATATGGTATAACGAAATGACGTTTTACGTTATATGGTATTACGTTATAACGTATTACGTTATATGGTATTACGTTATAACGTATTACGTTATATGGTATAACGTCATAACGTATTACGTTATATGGTATTACGTTATCACGTATTACGTTATATGGTATAACGTTATAACGTATTACGTTATATGGTATAACGCTTTAACGTATTACGTTATATGGTATAACGTTATCACGTATTACGTTATATGGTATAACGTTATAACGTTTTACGTTATATGCTATATCGTTATAACGTATTACGTTATATGGTATAACGTTATACCGTATTACGTTATATGGTATAACGAAATGACGTTTTACGTTATATGGTATTACGTTATAACGTGTTACTTTATATGGTATAACGTTATAACGTATTACGTTATATGGTATAACGTTATAACGAATTACGTTATATGGCATTACGTTATCACGTATTACGTTATATGGTATAACGTTATAACGTATTACGTTATGTGGTATAACGTTATAACGTATTACGTTATATGGTATAACGTTATAACGTACTACGTTATATGGTATATCGTTATAACGTATTACGTTATATGGTATAACGTTATACCGTATTACGTTATATGGTATAACGTTATAACGTATTACGTTATACGGTATAACGTTATAACGTATTACGTTATATGGTATATCGTTATAACGTATTACGTTATATGGTATAACGTTATAACGTATTACGTTATATGTTATAACGAAATGACGTTTTACGTTATATGGTATTACGTTATAACGTATTACGTTATATGGTATTACGTTATAACGTATTACGTTATATGGTATAACGTCATAACGTATTACGTTATATGGTATTACGTTATCACGTATTACGTTATATGGTATAACGTTATAACGTATTACGTTATATGGTATAACGTTTTAACGTATTACGTTATATGGTATAACGTTATCACGTATTACGTTATATGGTATAACGTTATAACGTATTACGTTATATGGTATAACGTTATAACGTACTACGATATATGGTATATCGTTATAACGTATTACGTTATATGGTATAACGTTATACCGTATTACGTTATATGGTATTACGTTATCACGTATTACGTTATATGGTATAACGTTATAACGTATTACGTTATATGGTATAACGTTTTAACGTATTACGTTATATGGTATAACGTTATCACGTATTACGTTATATGGTATAACGTTATAACGTATTACGTTATATGGTATTACGTTATAACGTATTACGTTATATGGTATAACGTTATAACGTATTACGTTATATGGTATAACGTCATAACGTATTACGTTATATGGTATTACGTTATCACGTATTACGTTATATGGTATAACGTTATAACGTATTACGTTATGTGGTATAACGTTATAACGTATTACGTTATATGGTATAACGTTATAACGTACTACGTTATATGGTATATCGTTATAACGTATTACGTTATATGGTATAACGTTATACCGTATTACGTTATATGGTATAACGTTATAACGTATTACGTTATACGGTATAACGTTATAACGTATTACGTTATATGGTATATCGTTATAACGTATTACGTTATATGGTATAACGTTATAACGTATTACGTTATATGTTATAACGAAATGACGTTTTACGTTATATGGTATTACGTTATAACGTATTACGTTATATGGTATTACGTTATAACGTATTACGTTATATGGTATAACGTCATAACGTATTACGTTATATGGTATTACGTTATCACGTATTACGTTATATGGTATTACGTTATAACGTATTACGTTATATGGTATAACGTCATAACGTATTACGTTATATGGTATTACGTTATCACGTATTACGTTATATGGTATAACGTTATAACGTATTACGTTATATGGTATAACGTTTTAACGTATTACGTTATATGGTATAACGTTATCACGTATTACGTTATATGGTATAACGTTATAACGTATTACGTTATATGGTATTACGTTATAACGTATTACGTTATATGGTATAACGCTTTAACGTATTACGTTATATGGTATAACGTTATCACGTATTACGTTATATGGTATAACGTTATAACGTTTTACGTTATATGCTATATCGTTATAACGTATTACGTTATATGGTATAACGTTATACCGTATTACGTTATATGGTATAACGAAATGACGTTTTACGTTATATGGTATTACGTTATAACGTGTTACTTTATATGGTATAACGTTATAACGTATTACGTTATATGGTATAACGTTATAACGAATTACGTTATATGGCATTACGTTATCACGTATTACGTTATATGGTATAACGTTATAACGTATTACGTTATGTGGTATAACGTTATAACGTATTACGTTATATGGTATAACGTTATAACGTACTACGTTATATGGTATATCGTTATAACGTATTACGTTATATGGTATAACGTTATACCGTATTACGTTATATGGTATAACGTTATAACGTATTACGTTATACGGTATAACGTTATAACGTATTACGTTATATTGTATATCGTTATAACGTATTACGTTATATGGTATAACGTTATAACGTATTACGTTATATGTTACAACGAAATGACGTTTTACGTTATATGGTATAACGTTATAACGTATTACGTTGTATGGTATAACGTTTTAACGTATTACGTTATATGGTATAACGTTATCACGTATTACGTTATATGGTATTACGTTATAACGTATTACGGTATATGGTATTACGTTATAACGTATTACGTTATATGGTATAACGAAATGACGTTTTACGTTATATGGTATAACATTTTAACGTATCACGTTATAAGGCATTAAGTTATATCGTATTACGTAATATGGTATAACGTTATAACAAATTACGTTATATGGTATAACGTTTTAACGAATTACGTTATATGGCATTACGTTATAACGTATTACGTTATATGGTATAACGAAATGACGTTTTACGTTATATGGTAAAACGTTATAACGTATTGCGTTATAAGGCATTAAGTTATATCGTATTGCGTTATATGGTATAACGTTATACCGTATTACGTTATATGGTATAACGAAATGCCGTTTTACGTTATATGGTATGACGTTATAACATATTACGTTATATGGTATAACGTTGTAACGTATTACGTTATATGGTATAACGAAATGACGTTTTACGATATATGGTATAACGTTATAAGGTATTGCGTTATATGGCATTAAGTTATATCGTTTTACGTTATATGGTATAACGTTATACCGTATTACGTTCTATGGTATAACGAAATGCCGTTTTACGTTATATGTTATTACGTTATAACGTATTACGTTATATGGAATAACGTTATACCGTATTACGTTATATGCTATAACGAAATGACGTTTTACGTTATATGGTATTACGTTATAACGTATTACGTTATATGGTATAACGTTATAACGAATTACGTTATATGGTATAGTGAAATGACGTTTTACGTTATATGGTATAACGTTATAACGTATTACGTTATATGGTATAACGTTATCACGTATTACGTTATATGGTATAACGTTATAACGTATTACGTTATATGGTATTACGTTATAACGTATTACGTTATATGGTATAACGGAATGACGTTTTACGTTATATGGTATTACGTTATAACGTATTACGTTATATGGTATTACGTTATAACGTATTACGTTATATGGTATAACGTCATAACGTATTACGTTATATGGTATTACGTTATCACGTATTACGTTATATGGTATAACGTTATAACGTATTACGTTATATGGTATAACGTTTTAACGTGTTACGTTATATGGTATAACGTTATCACGTATTACGTTATATGGTATAACGGAATGACGTTTTACGTTATATGGTATTACGTTATAACGTATTACGTTATATGGTATTACGTTATAACGTATTACGTTATATGGTATAACGTCATAACGTATTACGTTATGTGGTATTACGTTATAACGTATAACGTTATATGGTATAACATTTTAACGTATTACGTTATAAGGCATTAAGTTATATCGTATTGCGTTATATGGTATAACGTTATACCGTATTACGTTATGTGGTATAACGAAATGCCGTTTTACGTTATATGGTATGACGTTATAACATATTACGTTATATGGTATAACGTTGTAACGTATTACGTTATATGGTATAACGAAATGACGTTTTACGATATATGGTATAACGTTATAAGGTATTGCGTTATATGGCATTAAGTTATATCGTATTACGTTATATGGTATAACGTTATACCGTATTACGTTATATGGTATAACGAAATGCCGTTTTACGTTATATGTTATTACGTTATAACGTATTACGTTATATGGAAAAACGTTATACCGTATTACGTTATATGCTATAACGAAATGACGTTTTACGTTATATGGTATTACGTTATAACGTATTACGTTATATGGTATAACGTTATAACGAATTACGTTATATGGTATAGTGAAATGACGTTTTACGTTATATGGTATAACGTTATAACGTATTACGTTATATGGTATAACGTTATCACGTATTACGTTATATGGTATAACGTTAAAACGTATTACGTTATATGGTATTACGTTATAACGTATTACGTTATATGGTATAACGGAATGACGTTTTACGTTATATGGTATTACGTTATAACGTATTACGTTATATGGTATTACGTTATAACGTATTACGTTATATGGTATAACGTCATAACGTATTACGTTATATGGTATTACGTTATCACGTATTACGTTATATGGTATAACGTTATAACGTATTACGTTATATGGTATAACGTTTTAACTTGTTACGTTATATGGTATAACGTTATCACGTATTACGTTATATGGTATAACGTTATAACGTATTGCGTTATATGGTATATCGTTATAACGTATTACGTTATATGGTATAACGTTATACCGTATTACGTTATATGGTATAACGAAATGACGTTTTACGTTATATGGTATTACGTTATAACGTATTACGGTATATGGTATTACGTTATAACGTATTACGTTATATGGTATAACGAAATGACGTTTTACGTTATATGGTATAACATTTTAACGTATCACGTTATAAGGCATTAAGTTATATCGTATTACGTAATATGGTATAACGTTATAACAAATTACGTTATATGGTATAACGTTTTAACGAATTACGTTATATGGCATTACGTTATAACGTATTACGTTATATGGTATAACGGAATGACGTTTTACGTTATATGGTATTACGTTATAACGTATTACGTTATATGGTATTACGTTATAACGTATTACGTTATATGGTATAACGTCATAACGTATTACGTTATATGGTATTACGTTATCACGTATTACGTTATATGGTATAACGTTATAACGTATTACGTTATATGGTATAACGTTTTAACGTGTTACGTTATATGGTATAACGTTATCACGTATTACGTTATATGGTATAACGGAATGACGTTTTACGTTATATGGTATTACGTTATAACGTATTACGTTATATGGTATTACGTTATAACGTATTACGTTATATGGTATAACGTCATAACGTATTACGTTATGTGGTATTACGTTATAACGTATAACGTTATATGGTATAACATTTTAACGTATTACGTTATAAGGCATTAAGTTATATCGTATTGCGTTATATGGTATAACGTTATACCGTATTACGTTATGTGGTATAACGAAATGCCGTTTTACGTTATATGGTATGACGTTATAACATATTACGTTATATGGTATAACGTTGTAACGTATTACGTTATATGGTATAACGAAATGACGTTTTACGATATATGGTATAACGTTATAAGGTATTGCGTTATATGGCATTAAGTTATATCGTATTACGTTATATGGTATAACGTTATACCGTATTACGTTATATGGTATAACGAAATGCCGTTTTACGTTATATGTTATTACGTTATAACGTATTACGTTATATGGAATAACGTTATACCGTATTACGTTATATGCTATAACGAAATGACGTTTTACGTTATATGGTATTACGTTATAACGTATTACGTTATATGGTATAACGTTATAACGAATTACGTTATATGGTATAGTGAAATGACGTTTTACGTTATATGGTATAACGTTATAACGTATTACGTTATATGGTATAACGTTATCACGTATTACGTTATATGGTATAACGTTAAAACGTATTACGTTATATGGTATTACGTTATAACGTATTACGTTATATGGTATAACGGAATGACGTTTTACGTTATATGGTATTACGTTATAACGTATTACGTTATATGGTATTACGTTATAACGTATTACGTTATATGGTATAACGTCATAACGTATTACGTTATATGGTATTACGTTATCACGTATTACGTTATATGGTATAACGTTATAACGTATTACGTTATATGGTATAACGTTTTAACTTGTTACGTTATATGGTATAACGTTATCACGTATTACGTTATATGGTATAACGTTATAACGTATTGCGTTATATGGTATATCGTTATAACGTATTACGTTATATGGTATAACGTTATACCGTATTACGTTATATGGTATAACGAAATGACGTTTTACGTTATATGGTATTACGTTATAACGTATTACGTTATATGGTATTACGTTATCACGTATTACGTTATATGGTATAACGTTATAACGTATTACGTTATATGGTATAACGTTTTAACGTATTACGTTATATGGTATAACGTTATCACGTATTACGTTATATGGTATAACGTTATAACGTATTACGTTATATGATATATCGTTATAACGTATTACGTTATATGGTATAACGTTATACCGTATTACGTTATATGGTATAACGAAATGACGTTTTACGTTATATGGTATTACGTTATAACGTATTACGTTATATGGTATAACGTTATCACGTATTACGTTATATGGCATTACGTTATAACGTATTACGTTATATGGTATAACGAAATGACGTTTTACGTTATATGGTATAACGTTATAACGTATTACGTTATATGGTATTACGTTTTAACGTATTACGTTATATGGTATAACGTTATAACGTATTACGTTATGTGGTATAACGTTATAACGAATTACGTTATATGGTATAACGTTATACCGTATTACGTTATATGGTATAACGAAATGACGTTTCACGTTATATGGTATTATGTTATTAAGTATTACGTTATATGGTATAACGTTATCACGTATTACCTTATATGGTATAACGTTATAACGTATTACGTTATATGGTATTACGTTATAACGTATTACGTTATATGGTCTAACGTTATAACGTATTACGTTATATGGTATAACGTTATAACGTATTACGTTATATGGTATAACGCTTTAACGTATTACGTTATATGGTACAACGAAATGACGTTTTACGTTATATGGTATTACGTTATAACGTATTACGTTATATGGTATAACGTCATAACGTATTACGTTATATGGTATTACGTTATCACGTATTACGTTATATGGTATAACGTTATAACGTATTACGTTATATGGTATAACGCTTTAACGTATTACGTTATATGGTATAACGTTATCACGTATTACGTTATATGGTATAACGTTATAACGTATTACGTTATATGGTATAACGTTATCACGTATTACGTTATATGGCATTACGTTATAACGTATTACGTTATATGGTATAACGTTATAACGTATTACGTTGTATGGTATAACGTTTTAACGTATTACGTTATATGGTATAACGTTATCACGTATTACGTTATATGGTATTACGTTATAACGTATTACGGTATATGGTATTACGTTATAACGTATTACGTTATATGGTATAACGAAATGACGTTTTACGTTATATGGTATAACATTTTAACGTATCACGTTATAAGGCATTAAGTTATATCGTATTACGTAATATGGTATAACGTTATAACAAATTACGTTATATGGTATAACGTTTTAACGAATTACGTTATATGGCATTACGTTATAACGTATTACGTTATATGGTATAACGAAATGACGTTTTACGTTATATGGTAAAACGTTATAACGTATTGCGTTATAAGGCATTAAGTTATATCGTATTGCGTTATATGGTATAACGTTATACCGTATTACGTTATATGGTATAACGAAATGCCGTTTTACGTTATATGGTATGACGTTATAACATATTACGTTATATGGTATAACGTTGTAACGTATTACGTTATATGGTATAACGAAATGACGTTTTACGATATATGGTATAACGTTATAAGGTATTGCGTTATATGGCATTAAGTTATATCGTTTTACGTTATATGGTATAACGTTATACCGTATTACGTTCTATGGTATAACGAAATGCCGTTTTACGTTATATGTTATTACGTTATAACGTATTACGTTATATGGAATAACGTTATACCGTATTACGTTATATGCTATAACGAAATGACGTTTTACGTTATATGGTATTACGTTATAACGTATTACGTTATATGGTATAACGTTATAACGAATTACGTTATATGGTATAGTGAAATGACGTTTTACGTTATATGGTATAACGTTATAACGTATTACGTTATATGGTATAACGTTATCACGTATTACGTTATATGGTATAACGTTATAACGTATTACGTTATATGGTATTACGTTATAACGTATTACGTTATATGGTATAACGGAATGACGTTTTACGTTATATGGTATTACGTTATAACGTATTACGTTATATGGTATTACGTTATAACGTATTACGTTATATGGTATAACGTCATAACGTATTACGTTATATGGTATTACGTTATCACGTATTACGTTATATGGTATAACGTTATAACGTATTACGTTATATGGTATAACGTTTTAACGTGTTACGTTATATGGTATAACGTTATCACGTATTACGTTATATGGTATAACGGAATGACGTTTTACGTTATATGGTATTACGTTATAACGTATTACGTTATATGGTATTACGTTATAACGTATTACGTTATATGGTATAACGTCATAACGTATTACGTTATGTGGTATTACGTTATAACGTATAACGTTATATGGTATAACATTTTAACGTATTACGTTATAAGGCATTAAGTTATATCGTATTGCGTTATATGGTATAACGTTATACCGTATTACGTTATGTGGTATAACGAAATGCCGTTTTACGTTATATGGTATGACGTTATAACATATTACGTTATATGGTATAACGTTGTAACGTATTACGTTATATGGTATAACGAAATGACGTTTTACGATATATGGTATAACGTTATAAGGTATTGCGTTATATGGCATTAAGTTATATCGTATTACGTTATATGGTATAACGTTATACCGTATTACGTTATATGGTATAACGAAATGCCGTTTTACGTTATATGTTATTACGTTATAACGTATTACGTTATATGGAAAAACGTTATACCGTATTACGTTATATGCTATAACGAAATGACGTTTTACGTTATATGGTATTACGTTATAACGTATTACGTTATATGGTATAACGTTATAACGAATTACGTTATATGGTATAGTGAAATGACGTTTTACGTTATATGGTATAACGTTATAACGTATTACGTTATATGGTATAACGTTATCACGTATTACGTTATATGGTATAACGTTAAAACGTATTACGTTATATGGTATTACGTTATAACGTATTACGTTATATGGTATAACGGAATGACGTTTTACGTTATATGGTATAACGTCATAACGTATTACGTTATATGGTATTACGTTATCACGTATTACGTTATATGGTATAACGTTATAACGTATTACGTTATATGGTATAACGTTTTAACTTGTTACGTTATATGGTATAACGTTATCACGTATTACGTTATATGGTATAACGTTATAACGTATTGCGTTATATGGTATATCGTTATAACGTATTACGTTATATGGTATAACGTTATACCGTATTACGTTATATGGTATAACGAAATGACGTTTTACGTTATATGGTATTACGTTATAACGTATTACGGTATATGGTATTACGTTATAACGTATTACGTTATATGGTATAACGAAATGACGTTTTACGTTATATGGTATAACATTTTAACGTATCACGTTATAAGGCATTAAGTTATATCGTATTACGTAATATGGTATAACGTTATAACAAATTACGTTATATGGTATAACGTTTTAACGAATTACGTTATATGGCATTACGTTATAACGTATTACGTTATATGGTATAACGAAATGACGTTTTACGTTATATGGTATAACGTTATAACGTATTGCGTTATAAGGCATTAAGTTATATCGTATTGCGTTATATGGTATAACGTTATACCGTATTACGTTATATGGTATAACGAAATGCCGTTTTACGTTATATGGTATGACGTTATAACATATTACGTTATATGGTATAACGTTGTAACGTATTACGTTATATGGTATAACGAAATGACGTTTTACGATATATGGTATAACGTTATAAGGTATTGCGTTATATGGCATTAAGCTATATCGTTTTACGTTATATGGTACAACGTTATACCGTATTACGTTATATGGTATAACGAAATGCCGTTTTACGTTATATGTTATTACGTTATAACGTATTACGTTATATGGAATAACGTTATACCGTATTACGTTATATGCTATAACGAAATGACGTTTTACGTTATATGGTATTACGTTATAACGTATTACGTTATATGGTATAACGTTATAACGAATTACGTTATATGGTATAGTGAAATGACGTTTTACGTTATATGGTATAACGTTATAACGTATTACGTTATATGGTATAACGTTATCACGTATTACGTTATATGGTATAACGTTATAACGTATTACGTTATATGGTATTACGTTATAACGTATTACGTTATATGGTATAACGGAATGACGTTTTACGTTATATGGTATTACGTTATAACGTATTACGTTATATGGTATTACGTTATAACGTATTACGTTATATGGTATAACGTCATAACGTATTACGTTATATGGTATTACGTTATCACGTATTACGTTATATGGTATAACGTTATAACGTATTACGTTATATGGTATAACGTTTTAACGTGTTACGTTATATGGTATAACGTTATCACGTATTACGTTATATGGTATAACGGAATGACGTTTTACGTTATATGGTATTACGTTATAACGTATTACGTTATATGGTATTACGTTATAACGTATTACGTTATATGGTATAACGTCATAACGTATTACGTTATGTGGTATTACGTTATAACGTATAACGTTATATGGTATAACATTTTAACGTATTACGTTATAAGGCATTAAGTTATATCGTATTGCGTTATATGGTATAACGTTATACCGTATTACGTTATGTGGTATAACGAAATGCCGTTTTACGTTATATGGTATGACGTTATAACATATTACGTTATATGGTATAACGTTGTAACGTATTACGTTATATGGTATAACGAAATGACGTTTTACGATATATGGTATAACGTTATAAGGTATTGCGTTATATGGCATTAAGTTATATCGTATTACGTTATATGGTATAACGTTATACCGTATTACGTTATATGGTATAACGAAATGCCGTTTTACGTTATATGTTATTACGTTATAACGTATTACGTTATATGGAATAACGTTATACCGTATTACGTTATATGCTATAACGAAATGACGTTTTACGTTATATGGTATTACGTTATAACGTATTACGTTATATGGTATAACGTTATAACGAATTACGTTATATGGTATAGTGAAATGACGTTTTACGTTATATGGTATAACGTTATAACGTATTACGTTATATGGTATAACGTTATCACGTATTACGTTATATGGTATAACGTTAAAACGTATTACGTTATATGGTATTACGTTATAACGTATTACGTTATATGGTATAACGGAATGACGTTTTACGTTATATGGTATTACGTTATAACGTATTACGTTATATGGTATTACGTTATAACGTATTACGTTATATGGTATAACGTCATAACGTATTACGTTATATGGTATTACGTTATCACGTATTACGTTATATGGTATAACGTTATAACGTATTACGTTATATGGTATAACGTTTTAACTTGTTACGTTATATGGTATAACGTTATCACGTATTACGTTATATGGTATAACGTTATAACGTATTGCGTTATATGGTATATCGTTATAACGTATTACGTTATATGGTATAACGTTATACCGTATTACGTTATATGGTATAACGAAATGACGTTTTACGTTATATGGTATTACGTTATAACGTATTACGTTATATGGTATTACGTTATCACGTATTACGTTATATGGTATAACGTTATAACGTATTACGTTATATGGTATAACGTTTTAACGTATTACGTTATATGGTATAACGTTATCACGTATTACGTTATATGGTATAACGTTATAACGTATTACGTTATATGATATATCGTTATAACGTATTACGTTATATGGTATAACGTTATACCGTATTACGTTATATGGTATAACGAAATGACGTTTTACGTTATATGGTATTACGTTATAACGTATTACGTTATATGGTATAACGTTATCACGTATTACGTTATATGGCATTACGTTATAACGTATTACGTTATATGGTATAACGAAATGACGTTTTACGTTATATGGTATAACGTTATAACGTATTACGTTATATGGTATTACGTTTTAACGTATTACGTTATATGGTATAACGTTATAACGTATTACGTTATGTGGTATAACGTTATAACGAATTACGTTATATGGTATAACGTTATACCGTATTACGTTATATGGTATAACGAAATGACGTTTCACGTTATATGGTATTATGTTATTAAGTATTACGTTATATGGTATAACGTTATCACGTATTACCTTATATGGTATAACGTTATAACGTATTACGTTATATGGTATTACGTTATAACGTATTACGTTATATGGTCTAACGTTATAACGTATTACGTTATATGGTATAACGTTATAACGTATTACGTTATATGGTATAACGCTTTAACGTATTACGTTATATGGTACAACGAAATGACGTTTTACGTTATATGGTATTACGTTATAACGTATTACGTTATATGGTATAACGTCATAACGTATTACGTTATATGGTATTACGTTATCACGTATTACGTTATATGGTATAACGTTATAACGTATTACGTTATATGGTATAACGCTTTAACGTATTACGTTATATGGTATAACGTTATCACGTATTACGTTATATGGTATAACGTTATAACGTATTACGTTATATGGTATAACGTTATCACGTATTACGTTATATGGCATTACGTTATAACGTATTACGTTATATGGTATAACGCTATAACGTATTACGTTATATGGTATAACGTTATCACGTATTACGTTATATGGCATTACGTTATAACGTATTACGTTATATGGTATAACGTTATACCGTATTACGTTATATGGTATAACGAAATGCCGTTTTACGTTATATGGTATGACGTTATAACATATTACGTTATATGGTATAACGTTGTAACGTATTACGTTATATGGTATAACGAAATGACGTTTTACGATATATGGTATAACGTTATAAGGTATTGCGTTATATGGCATTAAGTTATATCGTTTTACGTTATATGGTATAACGTTATACCGTATTACGTTCTATGGTATAACGAAATGCCGTTTTACGTTATATGTTATTACGTTATAACGTATTACGTTATATGGAATAACGTTATACCGTATTACGTTATATGCTATAACGAAATGACGTTTTACGTTATATGGTATTACGTTATAACGTATTACGTTATATGGTATAACGTTATAACGAATTACGTTATATGGTATAGTGAAATGACGTTTTACGTTATATGGTATAACGTTATAACGTATTACGTTATATGGTATAACGTTATCACGTATTACGTTATATGGTATAACGTTATAACGTATTACGTTATATGGTATTACGTTATAACGTATTACGTTATATGGTATAACGGAATGACGTTTTACGTTATATGGTATAACGGAATGACGTTTTACGTTATATGGTATTACGTTATAACGTATTACGTTATATGGTATTACGTTATAACGTATTACGTTATATGGTATAACGTCATAACGTATTACGTTATATGGTATTACGTTATCACGTATTACGTTATATGGTATAACGTTATAACGTATTACGTTATATGGTATAACGTTTTAACTTGTTACGTTATATGGTATAACGTTATCACGTATTACGTTATATGGTATAACGTTATAACGTATTGCGTTATATGGTATATCGTTATAACGTATTACGTTATATGGTATAACGTTATACCGTATTACGTTATATGGTATAACGAAATGACGTTTTACGTTATATGGTATTACGTTATAACGTATTACGTTATATGGTATTACGTTATCACGTATTACGTTATATGGTATAACGTTATAACGTATTACGTTATATGGTATAACGTTTTAACGTATTACGTTATATGGTATAACGTTATCACGTATTACGTTATATGGTATAACGTTATAACGTATTACGTTATATGATATATCGTTATAACGTATTACGTTATATGGTATAACGTTATACCGTATTACGTTATATGGTATAACGAAATGACGTTTTACGTTATATGGTATTACGTTATAACGTATTACGTTATATGGTATAACGTTATCACGTATTACGTTATATGGCATTACGTTATAACGTATTACGTTATATGGTATAACGAAATGACGTTTTACGTTATATGGTATAACGTTATAACGTATTACGTTATATGGTATTACGTTTTAACGTATTACGTTATATGGTATAACGTTATAACGTATTACGTTATGTGGTATAACGTTATAACGAATTACGTTATATGGTATAACGTTATACCGTATTACGTTATATGGTATAACGAAATGACGTTTCACGTTATATGGTATTATGTTATTAAGTATTACGTTATATGGTATAACGTTATCACGTATTACCTTATATGGTATAACGTTATAACGTATTACGTTATATGGTATTACGTTATAACGTATTACGTTATATGGTCTAACGTTATAACGTATTACGTTATATGGTATAACGTTATAACGTATTACGTTATATGGTATAACGCTTTAACGTATTACGTTATATGGTACAACGAAATGACGTTTTACGTTATATGGTATTACGTTATAACGTATTACGTTATATGGTATAACGTCATAACGTATTACGTTATATGGTATTACGTTATCACGTATTACGTTATATGGTATAACGTTATAACGTATTACGTTATATGGTATAACGCTTTAACGTATTACGTTATATGGTATAACGTTATCACGTATTACGTTATATGGTATAACGTTATAACGTATTACGTTATATGGTATAACGTTATCACGTATTACGTTATATGGCATTACGTTATAACGTATTACGTTATATGGTATAACGCTATAACGTATTACGTTATATGGTATAACGTTATCACGTATTACGTTATATGGCATTACGTTATAACGTATTACGTTATATGGTATAACGTTATACCGTATTACGTTATATGGTATAACGAAATGCCGTTTTACGTTATATGGTATGACGTTATAACATATTACGTTATATGGTATAACGTTGTAACGTATTACGTTATATGGTATAACGAAATGACGTTTTACGATATATGGTATAACGTTATAAGGTATTGCGTTATATGGCATTAAGTTATATCGTTTTACGTTATATGGTATAACGTTATACCGTATTACGTTCTATGGTATAACGAAATGCCGTTTTACGTTATATGTTATTACGTTATAACGTATTACGTTATATGGAATAACGTTATACCGTATTACGTTATATGCTATAACGAAATGACGTTTTACGTTATATGGTATTACGTTATAACGTATTACGTTATATGGTATAACGTTATAACGAATTACGTTATATGGTATAGTGAAATGACGTTTTACGTTATATGGTATAACGTTATAACGTATTACGTTATATGGTATAACGTTATCACGTATTACGTTATATGGTATAACGTTATAACGTATTACGTTATATGGTATTACGTTATAACGTATTACGTTATATGGTATAACGGAATGACGTTTTACGTTATATGGTATTACGTTATAACGTATTACGTTATATGGTATTACGTTATAACGTATTACGTTATATGGTATAACGTCATAACGTATTACGTTATATGCTTTTACGTTATCACGTATTACGTTATATGGTATAACGTTATAACGTATTACGTTATATGGTATAACGTCTTAACGTGTTACGTTATATGGTATAACGTTATCACGTATTACGTTATATGGTATAACGGAATGACGTTTTACGTTATATGGTATTACGTTATAACGTATTACGTTATATGGTATTACGTTATAACGTATTACGTTATATGGTATAACGTCATAACGTATTACGTTATGTGGTATTACGTTATAACGTATAACGTTATATGGTATAACATTTTAACGTATTACGTTATAAGGCATTAAGTTATATCGTATTGCGTTATATGGTATAACGTTATACCGTATTACGTTATGTGGTATAACGAAATGCCGTTTTACGTTATATGGTATGACGTTATAACATATTACGTTATATGGTATAACATTGTAACGTATTACGTTATATGGTATAACGAAATGACGTTTTACGATATATGGTATAACGTTATAAGGTATTGCGTTATATGGCATTAAGTTATATCGTATTACGTTATATGGTATAACGTTATACCGTATTACGTTATATGGTATAACGAAATGCCGTTTTACGTTATATGTTATTACGTTATAACGTATTACGTTATATGGAAAAACGTTATACCGTATTACGTTATATGCTATAACGAAATGACGTTTTACGTTATATGGTATTACGTTATAACGTATTACGTTATATGGTATAACGTTATAACGAATTACGTTATATGGTATAGTGAAATGACGTTTTACGTTATATGGTATAACGTTATAACGTATTACGTTATATGGTATAACGTTATCACGTATTACGTTATATGGTATAACGTTAAAACGTATTACGTTATATGGTATTACGTTATAACGTATTACGTTATATGGTATAACGGAATGACGTTTTACGTTATATGGTATTACGTTATAACGTATTACGTTATATGGTATTACGTTATAACGTATTACGTTATATGGTATAACGTCATAACGTATTACGTTATATGGTATTACGTTATCACGTATTACGTTATATGGTATAACGTTATAACGTATTACGTTATATGGTATAACGTTTTAACTTGTTACGTTATATGGTATAACGTTATCACGTATTACGTTATATGGTATAACGTTATAACGTATTGCGTTATATGGTATATCGTTATAACGTATTACGTTATATGGTATAACGTTATACCGTATTACGTTATATGGTATAACGAAATGACGTTTTACGTTATATGGTATTACGTTATAACGTATTACGGTATATGGTATTACGTTATAACGTATTACGTTATATGGTATAACGAAATGACGTTTTACGTTATATGGTATAACATTTTAACGTATCACGTTATAAGGCATTAAGTTATATCGTATTACGTAATATGGTATAACGTTATAACAAATTACGTTATATGGTATAACGTTTTAACGAATTACGTTATATGGCATTACGTTATAACGTATTACGTTATATGGTATAACGAAATGACGTTTTACGTTATATGGTATAACGTTATAACGTATTGCGTTATAAGGCATTAAGTTATATCGTATTGCGTTATATGGTATAACGTTATACCGTATTACGTTATATGGTATAACGAAATGCCGTTTTACGTTATATGGTATGACGTTATAACATATTACGTTATATGGTATAACGTTGTAACGTATTACGTTATATGGTATAACGAAATGACGTTTTACGATATATGGTATAACGTTATAAGGTATTGCGTTATATGGCATTAAGCTATATCGTTTTACGTTATATGGTACAACGTTATACCGTATTGCGTTATATGGTATAACGAAATGCCGTTTTACGTTATATGTTATTACGTTATAACGTATTACGTTATATGGAATAACGTTATACCGTATTACGTTATATGCTATAACGAAATGACGTTTTACGTTATATGGTATTACGTTATAACGTATTACGTTATATGGTATAACGTTATAACGAATTACGTTATATGGTATAGTGAAATGACGTTTTACGTTATATGGTATAACGTTATAACGTATTACGTTATATGGTATAACGTTATCACGTATTACGTTATATGGTATAACGTTATAACGTATTACGTTATATGGTATTACGTTATAACGTATTACGTTATATGGTATAACGGAATGACGTTTTACGTTATATGGTATTACGTTATAACGTATTACGTTATATGGTATTACGTTATAACGTATTACGTTATATGGTATAACGTCATAACGTATTACGTTATATGGTATTACGTTATCACGTATTACGTTATATGGTATAACGTTATAACGTATTACGTTATATGGTATAACGTTTTAACGTGTTACGTTATATGGTATAACGTTATCACGTATTACGTTATATGGTATAACGGAATGACGTTTTACGTTATATGGTATTACGTTATAACGTATTACGTTATATGGTATTACGTTATAACGTATTACGTTATATGGTATAACGTCATAACGTATTACGTTATGTGGTATTACGTTATAACGTATAACGTTATATGGTATAACATTTTAACGTATTACGTTATAAGGCATTAAGTTATATCGTATTGCGTTATATGGTATAACGTTATACCGTATTACGTTATGTGGTATAACGAAATGCCGTTTTACGTTATATGGTATGACGTTATAACATATTACGTTATATGGTATAACGTTGTAACGTATTACGTTATATGGTATAACGAAATGACGTTTTACGATATATGGTATAACGTTATAAGGTATTGCGTTATATGGCATTAAGTTATATCGTATTACGTTATATGGTATAACGTTATACCGTATTACGTTATATGGTATAACGAAATGCCGTTTTACGTTATATGTTATTACGTTATAACGTATTACGTTATATGGAATAACGTTATACCGTATTACGTTATATGCTATAACGAAATGACGTTTTACGTTATATGGTATTACGTTATAACGTATTACGTTATATGGTATAACGTTATAACGAATTACGTTATATGGTATAGTGAAATGACGTTTTACGTTATATGGTATAACGTTATAACGTATTACGTTATATGGTATAACGTTATCACGTATTACGTTATATGGTATAACGTTAAAACGTATTACGTTATATGGTATTACGTTATAACGTATTACGTTATATGGTATAACGGAATGACGTTTTACGTTATATGGTATTACGTTATAACGTATTACGTTATATGGTATTACGTTATAACGTATTACGTTATATGGTATAACGTCATAACGTATTACGTTATATGGTATTACGTTATCACGTATTACGTTATATGGTATAACGTTATAACGTATTACGTTATATGGTATAACGTTTTAACTTGTTACGTTATATGGTATAACGTTATCACGTATTACGTTATATGGTATAACGTTATAACGTATTGCGTTATATGGTATATCGTTATAACGTATTACGTTATATGGTATAACGTTATACCGTATTACGTTATATGGTATAACGAAATGACGTTTTACGTTATATGGTATTACGTTATAACGTATTACGTTATATGGTATTACGTTATCACGTATTACGTTATATGGTATAACGTTATAACGTATTACGTTATATGGTATAACGTTTTAACGTATTACGTTATATGGTATAACGTTATCACGTATTACGTTATATGGTATAACGTTATAACGTATTACGTTATATGATATATCGTTATAACGTATTACGTTATATGGTATAACGTTATACCGTATTACGTTATATGGTATAACGAAATGACGTTTTACGTTATATGGTATTACGTTATAACGTATTACGTTATATGGTATAACGTTATCACGTATTAAGTTATATGGCATTACGTTATAACGTATTACGTTATATGGTATAACGAAATGACGTTTTACGTTATATGGTATAACGTTATAACGTATTACGTTATATGGTATTACGTTTTAACGTATTACGTTATATGGTATAACGTTATAACGTATTACGTTATGTGGTATAACGTTATCACGTATTACGTTATATGGTATAACGTTAAAACGTATTACGTTATATGGTATAACGTTATCACGTATTACGTTATATGGTATAACGTTATAACGTATTACGTTATATGGTATAACGTTATCACGTATTACGTTATATGGCATTACGTTATAACGTATTACGTTATATGGTATAACGTTATAACGTATTACGTTATATGGTATAACGTTATCACGTATTACGTTATATGGCATTACGTTATAACGTATTACGTTATATGGTATTACGTTATAACGTATTACGTTATATGGTATAACGAAATGACGTTTTACGTTATATGGTATTACGTTATATCGTATTACGTTATATGGTATTACGTTATAACGTATTACGTTATATGGTATAACGTCATAACGTATTACGTTATATGGTATTACGTTATCACGTATTACGTTATATGGTATAACGTTATAACGTGTTACTTTATATGGTATAACGTTATCACGTATTACGTTATATGGTATAACGTTATAACGTATTACGTTATATGGTATTACGTTATAACGTATTACGTTATATGGTATAACGAAATGACGTATTACGTTATATGGTATAACGTCATAACGTATTACGTTATATGGTATTACGTTATCACGTATTACGTTATATGGTATAACGTTATAACGTATTACGTTATATGGTATTACGTTATCACGTATTACGTTATATGGTATAACGTTATAACGTATTACGTTATATGGTATAACGTTTTAACGTATTACGTTATATGGAATAACGTTATCACCTATTACGTTATATGGTATAACGTTATAACGTATTACGTTATATGGTATATCGCTATAACGTATTACGTTATATGGTATAACGTTATCACGTATTACGTTATATGGTATTACGTTATAACGTATTACGTTATATGGTATTACGTTATAACGTATTACGTTATATGGTATAACGAAATGACGTTTTACGTTATATGGTATTACGTTATAACGTATTACGTTATATGGTATTACGTTATAACGTATTACGTTATATGGTATAACGTCATAACGTATTACGTTATATGGTATTACGTTATCACGTATTACGTTATATGGTATAACGTTATAACGTGTTACTTTATATGGTATAACGTTATCACGTATTACGTTATATGGTATAACGTTATAACGTATTACGTTATATGGTATTACGTTATAACGTATTACGTTATATGGTATAACGAAATGACGTTTTACGTTATGTGGTATTACGTTATAACGTATTACGTTATATGGTATTACGTTATAACGTATTACGTTATATGGTATAACGTCATAACGTATTACGTTATATGGTATTACGTTATCACGTATTACGTTATATGGTATAACGTTATAACGTATTACGTTATATGGTATAACGCTTTAACGTATTACGTTATATGGTATAACGTTATCACGTATTACGTTATATGGTATAACGTTATAACGTTTTACGTTATATGCTATATCGTTATAACGTATTACGTTACATGGTATAACGTTATACCGTATTACGTTATATGGTATAACGAAATGACGTTTTACGTTATATGGTATTACGTTATAACGTATTACGTTATATGGTATAACGCTATCACGTATTACGTTATATGGCATTACGTTATAACGTATTACGTTATATGGTATAACGAAATGACGTTTTACGTTATATGGTATAACGTTATAACGTATTATGTTATATGGTATTAGGTTTTAACGTCTTACGTTATATGGTATAACGGTATAACGTATTACGTTATATGGTATAACGGTATAACGTATTACGTTATATGGTATTACGTTATAACGTATTACGTTATATGGTATAACGTTATAACGTATTACGTTATATGGTATAACGTTATAACGAATTACGTTATATGGCATTACGTTATCACGTATTACGTTATATGGTATAACGTTATAACGTATTACGTTATATGGTATAACGTTATAACGTATTACGTTATATGGTATAACGTTATAACGTACTACGATATATGGTATATCGTTATAACGTATTACGTTATATGGTATAACGTTATACCGTATTACGTTATATGGTATAACGTTATAACGTATTACGTTATACGGTATAACGTTATAACGTATTACGTTATATGGTATATCGTTATAACGTATTACGTTATATGGTATAACGTTATAACGTATTACGTTATATGTTATAACGAAATGACGTTTTACGTTATATGGTATTACGTTATAACGTATTACGTTATATGGTATTACGTTATAACGTATTACGTTATATGGTATAACGTCATAACGTATTACGTTATATGGTATTACGTTATCACGTATTACGTTATATGGTATAACGTTATAACGTATTACGTTATATGGTATAACGTTTTAACGTATTACGTTATATGGTATAACGTTATCACGTATTACGTTATATGGTATAACGTTATAACGTATTACGTTATATGGTATTACGTTATAACGTATTACGTTATATGGTATAACGTTATAACGTATTACGTTATATGGTATAACGTTTTACGTTTTACGTTATATGGTATAACGTTATCACGTATTACGTTATATGGTATAACGTTATAACGTATTACGTTGTATGGTATAACGCTTTAACGTATTACGTTATATGGTATAACGTTATCACGTATTACGTTATATGGTATTACGTTATAACGTATTACGGTATATGGTATTACGTTATAACGTATTACGTTATATGGTATAACGAAATGACGTTTTACGTTATATGGTATTACGTTATAACGTATTACGTTATATGGTATTACGTTATAACGTATTAGGTTATATGGTATAACGTCATAACGTATTACCTTATATGGTATTACGTTATCACGTATTACGTTATATGGTATTACGTTATAACGTATTACGTTATATGGCATGACGTTATAACATATTACGTTATATGGTATAACGTTTTAACGTATTACGTTATATGGTATAACGTTATCACGTAGTACGTTATATGGTATAACGTTATAACGAATTACGTTATATGGTATAACGTTATAACGTATTACGTTATATGGTATAACGCTATAAAGTATTACGTTATATGTCATTACGTTATAACGAATTACGTTAAATGGCATTACGTTATAACGTATTACGTTATATGGTATGACGTTATAACATATTACGTTATATGGTATTACGTTATAACGTATTACGTTATGTGGTATTACGTTATAACGTATAACGTTATATGGTATAACATTTTAACGTATCACGTTATAAGGCATTAAGTTATATCGTATTACGTAATATGGTATAACGTTATAACAAATTACGTTATATGGTATAACGTTTTAACGAATTACGTTGTATGGCATTACGTTATAACGTATTACGTTATATGGTATAACGAAATGACGTTTTACGTTATATGGTATAACGTTATAACGTATTGCGTTATAAGGCATTAAGTTATATCGTATTGCGTTATATGGTATAACGTTATACCGTATTACGTTATATGGTATAACGAAATGCCGTTTTACGTTATATGGTATAACGTTATAACGTATTACGTTATATGGTGTTACGTTTTAACGTATTACGTTATATGGTATAACGGTATAACGAATTACGTTATATGGCATTACGTTATAACGTATTACGTTATATGGTATAACGTTATAACGTATTACGTTATATGGTATAACGTTATAACGTATTACGTTATATGGTATAACGTTATAACGTACTACGTTATATGGTATATCGTTATAACGTATTACGTTATATGGTATAACGTTATACCGTATTACGTTATATGGTATAACGTTATAACGTATTACGTTATATGGTATTACGTTATCACGTATTACGTTATATGGTATAACGTTATAACGTATTACGTTATATGGTATAACGTTTTAACGTATTACGTTATATGGTATAACGTTATCACGTATTACGTTATATGGTATAACGTTATAATGTATTACGTTATATGATATATCGTTATAACGTATTACGTTATATGGTATAACGTTATACCGTATTACGTTATATGGTATAACGAAATGACGTTTTACGTTATATGGTATTACGTTATAACGTATTACGTTATATGGTATAACGTTATCACGTATTACCTTATATGGCATTACGTTATAACGTATTGCATTATATGGTATAACGAAATGACGTTTTACGTTATATGGTATAACGTTATAACGTATTACGTTATATGGTATTACGTTTTAACGTATTACGTTATATGGTATAATGTTATAACGTATTACGTTATGTGGTATAACGTTATAACGAATTACGTTATATGGTATAACGTTATACCGTATTACGTTATATGGTATAACGAAATGACGTTTCACGTTATATGGTATTATGTTATTAAGTATTACGTTATATGGTATAACGTTATCACGTATTACCTTATATGGTATAACGTTATAACGTATTACGTTATATGGTATTACGTTATAACGTATTACGTTATATGGTATAACGTTATAACGTATTACGTTATATGGTATAACGTTATAGCGTATTACGTTATATGGTATAACGCTTTAACGTATTACGTTATATGGTACAACGAAGTGACGTTTTACGTTATATGGTATTACGTTATAACGTATTACGTTATATGGTATTACGTTATAACGTATTACGTTATATGGTATAACGTCATAACGTATTACGTTATATGGTATTACGTTATCACGTATTACGTTATATGGTATAACGTTATAACGTATTACGTTATATGGTATAACGCTTTAACGTATTACGTTATATGGTATAACGTTATCACGTATTACGTTATATGGTATATCGTTATAACGTATTACGTTATATGGTATAACGTTATCACGTATTACGTTATATTTCATTACGTTATAACGTATTACGTTATATGGTATAACGAAATGACGTTTTACGTTATATGGTATAACGTTATAACGTATTACGTTATATGGTATTACGTTTTAACGTATTACGTTATATGGTATAACGGTATAACGAATTACTATATATGGCATTACGTTATAACGTATTACGTTATATGGTATAACGTTATAACGTATTACGTTATATGGTATAACGTTATAACGTATTACGTTATATGGTATAACGTTACAACGTACTACGTTATATGGTATATCGTTATAACGTATTACGTTATATGGTATAACGTTATACCGTATTACGTTATATGGTATAACGTTATAACGTATTACGTTATATGGTATAACGTTATGACGTATTACGTTGTATGGTATATCGTTATAACGTATTACGTTATATGGTATAACGTTATACCGTATTACGTTATATGGTATAACGAAATGACGTTTTACGTTATATGGTATTACGTTATAACGTATTACGTTATATGGTATTACGTTATAACGTATTACGTTATATGGTATAACGTCATAACGTATTACGTTATATGGTATTACGTTATCACGTATTACGTTATATGGTATAACGTTATAACGTATTACGTTATAGGGTATAACGTTTTAACGTATTACGTTATATGGTATAACGTTATCACGTATTACGTTATATGGTATAACGTTATAACGTATTACGTTATATGGTATTACGTTATAACGTATTACGTTATATGTTATAACGTTATAACGTATTACGTTATATGGTATAACGTTACAATGTATTACGTTATATGGTTTAACGTTATACCGTATTACGTTATATGGTATAACGTTACAATGTATTACGTTATATGGTTTAACGTTATACCGTATTACGTTATATGGTATAACGAAATGACGTTTTACGTTATATGGTATTACGTTATAACGTATTACGTTATATGGTATAACGTTATCACGTATTACGTTATATGGCATTACGTTATAACGTGTTACGTTATATGGTATAACGAAATGACGTTTTACGTTATATGGTATAACGGTATAACGTATTACGTTATATGGTATTACGTTTTAACGTATTACGTTATATGGTATAACGGTATAACGAATTACGTTATATGGCATTACGTTATAGCGTATTTCGTTATATGGTATAACGTTATAACGTATTACGCTATATGGTATAACGTTATAACGTATTACGTTATATGGTATTACGTTATAACGTATTACGTTATATGGTATAACGTTATAACGTATTACGTTATATGGTATAACGTTTTAACGTATTACGTTATATGGTATAACGTTATCACGTATTACGTTATATGGTATAACGTTATAACGTATTACGTTATATGGTATTACGTTATAACGTATTACGTTATATGGTATAACGTTATAACGTATTACGTTATATGGTATAACGTTATAACGTATTACGTTATATGGCATTACGTTATAACGTATTACGTTATATGGTATATCGTTATAACGTATTACGTTATATGGTATAACGTTATACCGTATTACGTTATATGGTATAACGAAATGACGTTTTACGTTATATGGTATTACGTTATAACGTATTACGTTATATGGTATTACGTTATAACGTATTACGTTATATGGTATAACGTCATAACGTATTACGTTATATGGTATTACGTTATCACGTATTACGTTATATGGTATAACGTTATAACGTATTACGTTATATGGTATAACGTTTTAACGTATTACGTTATATGGTATAACGTTATCACGTATTACGTTATATGGTATAACGTTATAACGTATTACGTTATATGGTATTACGTTATAACGTATTACGTTATATGGTATAACGTTATAACGTATTACGTTATATGGTATAACGTTATAACGTATTACGTTATATGGCATTACGTTATAACGTATTACGTTATATGGTATAACGAAATGACGTTTTACGTTATATGGTATAACGTTATAACGTATTACGTTATATGGTATTACGTTTTAACGTATTACGTTATATGGTATAACGGTATAACGAATTACGTTATATGGCATTACGTTATAACGTATTACGTTATATGGTATAACGTTATAACGTATTACGTTATATGGTATAACGTTATAACGTATTACGTTATATGGTATAACGTTATAACGTACTACGTTATATGGTATATCGTTATAACGTATTACGTTATATGGTATAACGTTATACCGTATTACGATATATGGTATAACGTTATAACGTATTACGTTATATGGTATAACGTTATGACGTATTACGTTATATGGTATATCGTTATAACGTATTACGTTATATGGTATAACGTTATACCTTATTACGTTATATGGTATAACGAAATGACGTTTTACGTTATATGGTATTACGTTATAACGTATTACGTTATATGGTATTACGTTATAACGTATTACGTTATATGGTACAACGAAATGACGTTTTACGTTATATGGTATTACGTTATAACGTATTACGTTATATGGTATTACGTTATAACGTATTACGTTATATGGTATAACGTCATAACGTATTACGTTATATGGTATTACGTTATCACGTATTACGTTATATGGTATAACGTTATAACGTATTACGTTATATGGTATAACGCTTTAACGTATTACGTTATATGGTATAACGTTATCACGTATTACGTTATATGGTATAACGTTATAACGTATTACGTTATATGGTATAACGTTATCACGTATTACGTTATATGGCATTACGTTATAACGTATTACGTTATATGGTATAACGAAATGACGTTTTACGTTATATGGTATAACGTTATAACGTATTACGTTATATGGTGTTACGTTTTAACGTATTACGTTATATGGTATAACGGTATAACGAATTACGTTATATGGCATTACGTTATAACGTATTACGTTATATGGTATAACGTTATAACGTATTACGTTATATGGTATAACGTTATAACGTATTACGTTATATGGTATTACGTTATAACGTATTACGTTATATGGTATTACGTTATAACGTATTACGTTATATGGTATTACGTTATAACGTATTACGTTATATGGTATAACGTCATAACGTATTACGTTATATGGTATTACGTTATCACGTATTACGTTATATGGTATAACGTTATAACGTATTACGTTATATGGTATAACGTTTTAACGTATTACGTTATATGGTATAACGTTATCACGTATTACGTTATATGGTATAACGTTATAACGTATTACGTTATATGGTATTACGTTATAACGTATTACGTTATATGGTATAACGTTATAACGTATTACGTTATATGGTATAACGTTACAATGTATTACGTTATATGGTTTAACGTTATACCGTATTACGTTATACGGTATAACGTTACAATGTATTACGTTATATGGTTTAACGTTATACCGTATTACGTTATATGTTATAACGAAATGACGTTTTACGTTATATGGTATTACGTTATAACGTATTACGTTATATGGTATAACGTTATCACGTATTACGTTATATGGCATTACGTTATAACGTATTACGTTATATGGTATAACGAAATGACGTTTTACGTTATATGGTGTAACGGTATAACGTATTACGTTATATGGTATTACGTTTTAACGTATTACGTTATATGGTATAACGGTATAACGAATTACGTTATATGGCATTACGTTATAGCGTATTTCGTTATATGGTATAACGTTATAACGTATTACGCTATATGGTATAACGTTATAACGTATTACGTTATATGGTATTACGTTATAACGTATTACGTTATATGGTATAACGTTATAACGTATTACGTTATATGGTATAACGTTTTAACGTATTACGTTTTATGGTATAACGTTATCACGTATTACGTTATATGGTATAACGTTATAACGTATTACGTTATATGGTATTACGTTATAACGTATTACGTTATATGGTATAACGTTATAACGTATTACGTTATATGGTATAACGTTATAACGTATTACGTTATATGGCATTACGTTATAACGTATTACGTTATATGGTATATCGTTATAACGTATTACGTTATATGGTATAACGTTATACCGTATTACGTTATATGGTATAACGAAATGACGTTTTACGTTATATGGTATTACGTTATAACGTATTACGTTATATGGTATTACGTTATAACGTATTACGTTATATGGTATAACGTCATAACGTATTACGTTATATGGTATTACGTTATCACGTATTACGTTATATGGTATAACGTTATAACGTATTACGTTATATGGTATAACGTTTTAACGTATTACGTTATATGGTATAACGTTATCACGTATTACGTTATATGGTATAACGTTATAACGTATTACGTTATATGGTATTACGTTATAACGTATTACGTTATATGGTATAACGTTATAACGTATTACGTTATATGGTATAACGTTATAACGTATTACGTTATATGGCATTACGTTATAACGTATTACGTTATATGGTATAACGAAATGACGTTTTACGTTATATGGTATAACGTTATAACGTATTACGTTATATGGTATTACGTTTTAACGTATTACGTTATATGGTATAACGGTATAACGAATTACGTTATATGGCATTACGTTATAACGTATTACGTTATATGGTATAACGTTATAACGTATTACGTTATATGGTATAACGTTATAACGTATTACGTTATATGGTATAACGTTATAACGTACTACGTTATATGGTATATCGTTATAACGTATTACGTTATATGGTATAACGTTATACCGTATTACGATATATGGTATAACGTTATAACGTATTACGTTATATGGTATAACGTTATGACGTATTACGTTATATGGTATATCGTTATAACGTATTACGTTATATGGTATAACGTTATACCTTATTACGTTATATGGTATAACGAAATGACGTTTTACGTTATATGGTATTACGTTATAACGTATTACGTTATATGGTATTACGTTATAACGTATTACGTTATATGGTATTACGTTATAACGTATTACGTTATATGGTATAACGTCATAACGTATTACGTTATATGGTATTACGTTATCACGTATTACGTTATATGGTATAACGTTATAACGTATTACGTTATATGGTATAACGTTTTAACGTATTACGTTATATGGTATAACGTTATCACGTATTACGTTATATGGTATAACGTTATAACGTATTACGTTATATGGTATTACGTTATAACGTATTACGTTATATGGTATAACGTTATAACGTATTACGTTATATGGTATAACGTTATCACGTATTACGTTATATGGCATTACGTTATAACGTATTACGTTATATGGTATAACGCTTTAACGTATTACGTTATATGGTACAACGAAATGACGTTTTACGTTATATGGTATTACGTTATAACGTATTACGTTATATGGTATTACGTTATAACGTATTACGTTATATGGTATAACGTCATAACGTATTACGTTATATGGTATTACGTTATCACGTATTACGTTATATGGTATAACGTTATAACGTATTACGTTATATGGTATAACGCTTTAACGTATTACGTTATATGGTATAACGTTATCACGTATTACGTTATATGGTATAACGTTATAACGTATTACGTTATATGGTATAACGTTATCACGTATTACGTTATATGGCATTACGTTATAACGTATTACGTTATATGGTATAACGAAATGACGTTTTACGTTATATGGTATAACGTTATAACGTATTACGTTATATGGTGTTACGTTTTAACGTATTACGTTATATGGTATAACGGTATAACGAATTACGTTATATGGCATTACGTTATAACGTATTACGTTATATGGTATAACGTTATAACGTATTACGTTATATGGTATAACGTTATAACGTATTACGTTATATGGTATAACGTTATAACGTACTACGTTATATGGTATATCGTTATAACGTATTACGTTATATGGTATAACGTTATACCGTATTACGTTATATGGTATAACGTTATAACGTATTACGTTATATGGTATTACGTTATCACGTATTACGTTATATGGTATAACGTTATAACGTATTACGTTATATGGTATAACGTTTTAACGTATTACGTTATATGGTATAACGTTATCACGTATTACGTTATATGGTATAACGTTATCACGCATTACGTTATATGGTATAACGCTTTAACGTATTACGTTATATGGTACAACGAAATGACGTTTTACGTTATATGGTATTACGTTATAACGTATTACGTTATATGGTATTACGTTATAACGTATTACGTTATATGGTATAACGTCATAACGTATTACGTTATATGGTATTACGTTATCACGTATTACGTTATATGGTATAACGTTATAACGTATTACGTTATATGGTATAACGCTTTAACGTATTACGTTATATGGTATAACGTTATCACGTATTACGTTATATGGTATATCGTTATAACGTATTACGTTATATGGTATAACGTTATCACGTATTACGTTATATTTCATTACGTTATAACGTATTACGTTATATGGTATAACGAAATGACGTTTTACGTTATATGGTATAACGTTATAACGTATTACGTTATATGGTATTACGTTTTAACGTATTACGTTATATGGTGTAACGGTATAACGAATTACGTTATATGGCATTACGTTATAACGTATTACGTTATATGGTATAACGTTATAACGTATTACGTTATATGGTATAACGTTATAACGTATTACGTTATATGGTATAACGTTACAACGTACTACGTTATATGGTATATCGTTATAACGTATTACGTTATATGGTATAACGTTATACCGTATTACGTTATATGGTATAACGTTATAACGTATTACGTTATATGGTATAACGTTATGACGTATTACGTTATATGGTATATCGTTATAACGTATTACGTTATATGGTATAACGTTATAGCGTATTACGTTATATGGTATAACGAAATGACGTTTTACGTTATATGGTATTACGTTATAACGTATTACGTTATATGGTATTACGTTATAACGTATTACGTTATATGGTATAACGTCATAACGTATTACGTTATATGGTATTACGTTATCACGTATTACGTTATATGGTATAACGTTATAACGTATTACGTTATATGGTATAACGTTTTAACGTATTACGTTATATGGTATAACGTTATCACGTATTACGTTATATGGTATAACGTTATAACGTATTACGTTATTTGGTATTACGTTATAACGTATTACGTTATATGGTATAACGTTATAACGTATTACGTTATATGGTATAACGTTACAATGTATTACGTTATATGGTTTAACGTTATACCGTATTACGTTATATGGTATAACGAAATGACGTTTTACGTTATATGGTATTACGTTATAACGTATTACGTTATATGGTATAACGTTATCACGTATTACGTTATATGGCATTACGTTATAACGTATTACGTTATATGGTATAACGAAATGACGTTTTACGTTATATGGTATAACGGTATAACGTATTACGTTATATGGTATTACGTTTTAACGTATTACGTTATATGGTATAACGGTATAACGAATTACGTTATATGGCATTACGTTATAGCGTATTTCGTTATATGGTATAACGTTATAACGTATTACGCTATATGGTATAACGTTATAACGTATTACGTTATATGGTATTACGTTATAACGTATTACGTTATATGGTATAACGTTATAACGTATTACGTTATATGGTATAACGTTTTAACGTATTACGTTATATGGTATAACGTTATCACGTATTACGTTATATGGTATAACGTTATAACGTATTACGTTATATGGTATAACGAAATGACGTTTTACGTTATATGGTATAACGTTATAACGTATTACGTTATATGGTGTTACGTTTTAACGTATTACGTTATATGGTATAACGGTATAACGAATTACGTTATATGGCATTACGTTATAACGTATTACGTTATATGGTATAACGTTATAACGTATTACGTTATATGGTATAACGTTATAACGTATTACGTTATATGGTATTACGTTATAACGTATTACGTTATATGGTATTACGTTATAACGTATTACGTTATATGGTATAACGTCATAACGTATTACGTTATATGGTATTACGTTATCACGTATTACGTTATATGGTATAACGTTATAACGTATTACGTTATATGGTATAACGTTTTAACGTATTACGTTATATGGTATAACGTTATCACGTATTACGTTATATGGTATAACGTTATAACGTATTACGTTATATGGTATTACGTTATAACGTATTACGTTATATGGTATAACGTTATAACGTATTACGTTATATGGTATAACGTTACAATGTATTACGTTATATGGTTTAACGTTATACCGTATTACGTTATATGGTATAACGTTACAATGTATTACGTTATATGGTTTAACGTTATACCGTATTACGTTATATGTTATAACGAAATGACGTTTTACGTTATATGGTATTACGTTATAACGTATTACGTTATATGGTATAACGTTATCACGTATTACGTTATATGGCATTACGTTATAACGTATTACGTTATATGGTATAACGAAATGACGTTTTACGTTATATGGTGTAACGGTATAACGTATTACGTTATATGGTATTACGTTTTAACGTATTACGTTATATGGTATAACGGTATAACGAATTACGTTATATGGCATTACGTTATAGCGTATTTCGTTATATGGTATAACGTTATAACGTATTACGCTATATGGTATAACGTTATAAC
Organism: Bombus vancouverensis nearcticus; assembly: GCF_051014615.1. Taxonomy (NCBI): domain Eukaryota; kingdom Metazoa; phylum Arthropoda; class Insecta; order Hymenoptera; family Apidae; genus Bombus; species Bombus vancouverensis. The sequence continues at coordinate 6,130,995 of NC_134913.1, read as the reverse complement.
GTATTACGTTATATGGTATTACGTTATAACGTATTACGTTATATGGTATAACGTTATAACGTATTACGTTATATGGTATAACGTTATAACGTATTACGTTATATGGTATAACGTTATGACGTATTACGTTATATGGTATATCGTTATAACGTATTACGTTATATGGTATAACGTTATAGCGTATTACGTTATATGGTATAACGAAATGACGTTTTACGTTATATGGTATTACGTTATAACGTATTACGTTATATGGTATTACGTTATAACGTATTACGTTATATGGTATAACGTCATAACGTATTACGTTATATGGTATTACGTTATCACGTATTACGTTATATGGTATAACGTTATAACGTATTACGTTATATGGTATAACGTTTTAACGTATTACGTTATATGGTATAACGTTATCACGTATTACGTTATATGGTATAACGTTATAACGTATTACGTTATATGGTATTACGTTATAACGTATTACGTTATATGGTATAACGTTATAACGTATTACGTTATATGGTATAACGTTACAATGTATTACGTTATATGGTTTAACGTTATACCGTATTACGTTATATGGTATAACGAAATGACGTTTTACGTTATATGGTATTACGTTATAACGTATTACGTTATATGGTATAACGTTATCACGTATTACGTTATATGGCATTACGTTATAACGTATTACGTTATATGGTATAACGAAATGACGTTTTACGTTATATGGTATAACGGTATAACGTATTACGTTATATGGTATTACGTTTTAACGTATTACGTTATATGGTATAACGGTATAACGAATTACGTTATATGGCATTACGTTATAGCGTATTTCGTTATATGGTATAACGTTATAACGTATTACGCTATATGGTATAACGTTATAACGTATTACGTTATATGGTATTACGTTATAACGTATTACGTTATATGGTATAACGTTATAACGTATTACGTTATATGGTATAACGTTTTAACGTATTACGTTATATGGTATAACGTTATCACGTATTACGTTATATGGTATAACGTTATAACGTATTACGTTATATGGTATTACGTTATAACGTATTACGTTATATGGTATAACGTTATAACGTATTACGTTATATGGTATAAGGTTATCACGTATTACGTTATATGGCATTACGTTATAACGTATTACGTTATATGGTATAACGAAATGACGTTTTACGTTATATGGTATAACGTTATAACGTATTACGTTATATGGTGTTACGTTTTAACGTATTACGTTATATGGTATAACGGTATAACGAATTACGTTATATGGCATTACGTTATAACGTATTACGTTATATGGTATAACGTTATAACGTATTACGTTATATGGTATAACGTTATAACGTATTACGTTATATGGTATTACGTTATAACGTATTACGTTATATGGTATTACGTTATAACGTATTACGTTATATGGTATAACGTCATAACGTATTACGTTATATGGTATTACGTTATCACGTATTACGTTATATGGTATAACGTTATAACGTATTACGTTATATGGTATAACGTTTTAACGTATTACGTTATATGGTATAACGTTATCACGTATTACGTTATATGGTATAACGTTATAACGTATTACGTTATATGGTATTACGTTATAACGTATTACGTTATATGGTATAACGTTATAACGTATTACGTTATATGGTATAACGTTACAATGTATTACGTTATATGGTTTAACGTTATACCGTATTACGTTATATGGTATAACGTTACAATGTATTACGTTATATGGTTTAACGTTATACCGTATTACGTTATATGTTATAACGAAATGACGTTTTACGTTATATGGTATTACGTTATAACGTATTACGTTATATGGTATAACGTTATCACGTATTTCGTTATATGGCATTACGTTATAACGTATTACGTTATATGGTATAACGAAATGACGTTTTACGTTATATGGTGTAACGGTATAACGTATTACGTTATATGGTATTACGTTTTAACGTATTACGTTATATGGTATAACGGTATAACGAATTACGTTATATGGCATTACGTTATAGCGTATTTCGTTATATGGTATAACGTTATAACGTATTACGCTATATGGTATAACGTTATAACGTATTACGTTATATGGTATTACGTTATAACGTATTACGTTATATGGTATAACGTTATAACGTATTACGTTATATGGTATAACGTTTTAACGTATTACGTTTTATGGTATAACGTTATCACGTATTACGTTATATGGTATAACGTTATAACGTATTACGTTATATGGTATTACGTTATAACGTATTACGTTATATGGTATAACGTTATAACATATTACGTTATATGGTATAACGTTATAACGTATTACGTTATATGGCATTACGTTATAACGTATTACGTTATATGGTATATCGTTATAACGTATTACGTTATATGGTATAACGTTATACCGTATTACGTTATATGGTATAACGAAATGACGTTTTACGTTATATGGTATTACGTTATAACGTATTACGTTATATGGTATTACGTTATAACGTATTACGTTATATGGTATAACGTCATAACGTATTACGTTATATGGTATTACGTTATCACGTATTACGTTATATGGTATAACGTTTTAACGTATTACGTTATATGGTATAACGTTATCACGTATTACGTTATATGGTATAACGTTATAACGTATTACGTTATATGGTATTACGTTATAACGTATTACGTTATATGGTATAACGTTATAACGTATTACGTTATATGGTATAACGTTATAACGTATTACGTTATATGGCATTACGTTATAACGTATTACGTTATATGGTATAACGAAATGACGTTTTACGTTATATGGTATAACGTTATAACGTATTACGTTATATGGTATTACGTTTTAACGTATTACGTTATATGGTATAACGGTATAACGAATTACGTTACATGGCATTACGTTATAACGTATTACGTTATATGGTATAACGTTATAACGTATTACGTTATATGGTATAACGTTATAACGTATTACGTTATATGGTATAACGTTATAACGTACTACGTTATATGGTATATCGTTATAACGTATTACGTTATATGGTATAACGTTATACCGTATTACGATATATGGTATAACGTTATAACGTATTACGTTATATGGTATAACGTTATGACGTATTACGTTATATGGTATATCGTTATAACGTATTACGTTATATGGTATAACGTTATACCTTATTACGTTATATGGTATAACGAAATGACGTTTTACGTTATATGGTATTACGTTATAACGTATTACGTTATATGGTATTACGTTATAACGTATTACGTTATATGGTATTACGTTATAACGTATTACGTTATATGGTATAACGTCATAACGTATTACGTTATATGGTATTACGTTATCACGTATTACGTTATATGGTATAACGTTATAACGTATTACGTTATATGGTATAACGTTTTAACGTATTACGTTATATGGTATAACGTTATCACGTATTACGTTATATGGTATAACGTTATAACGTATTACGTTATATGGTATTACGTTATAACGTATTACGTTATATGGTATAACGTTATAACGTATTACGTTATATGGTATAACGTTATCACGTATTACGTTATATGGCATTACGTTATAACGTATTACGTTATATGGTATAACGCTTTAACGTATTACGTTATATGGTACAACGAAATGACGTTTTACGTTATATGGTATTACGTTATAACGTATTACGTTATATGGTATTACGTTATAACGTATTACGTTATATGGTATAACGTCATAACGTATTACGTTATATGGTATTACGTTATCACGTATTACGTTATATGGTATAACGTTATAACGTATTACGTTATATGGTATAACGCTTTAACGTATTACGTTATATGGTATAACGTTATCACGTATTACGTTATATGGTATAACGTTATAACGTATTACGTTATATGGTATAACGTTATCACGTATTACGTTATATGGCATTACGTTATAACGTATTACGTTATATGGTATAACGAAATGACGTTTTACGTTATATGGTATAACGTTATAACGTATTACGTTATATGGTGTTACGTTTTAACGTATTACGTTATATGGTATAACGGTATAACGAATTACGTTATATGGCATTACGTTATAACGTATTACGTTATATGGTATAACGTTATAACGTATTACGTTATATGGTATAACGTTATAACGTATTACGTTATATGGTATAACGTTATAACGTACTACGTTATATGGTATATCGTTATAACGTATTACGTTATATGGTATAACGTTATACCGTATTACGTTATATGGTATAACGTTATAACGTATTACGTTATATGGTATTACGTTATCACGTATTACGTTATATGGTATAACGTTATAACGTATTACGTTATATGGTATAACGTTTTAACGTATTACGTTATATGGTATAACGTTATCACGTATTACGTTATATGGTATAACGTTATAACGTATTACGTTATATGATATATCGTTATAACGTATTACGTTATATGGTATAACGTTATACCGTATTACGTTATATGGTATAACGAAATGACGTTTTACGTTATATGGTATTACGTTATAACGTATTACGTTATATGGTATAACGTTATCACGTATTACCTTATATGGCATTACGTTATAACGTATTACATTATATGGTATAACGAAATGACGTTTTACGTTATATGGTATAACGTTATAACGTATTACGTTATATGGTATTACGTTTTAACGTATTACGTTATATGGTATAAGGTTATAACGTATTACGTTATGTGGTATAACGTTATAACGAATTACGTTATATGGTATAACGTTATACCGTATTACGTTATATGGTATAACGAAATGACGTTTCACGTTATATGGTATTATGTTATTAAGTATTACGTTATATGGTATAACGTTATCACGTATTACCTTATATGGTATAACGTTATAACGTATTACGTTATATGGTATTACGTTATAACGTATTACGTTATATGGTATAACGTTATAACGTATTACGTTATATGGTATAACGTTATAACGTATTACGTTATATGGTACAACGCTTTAACGTATTACGTTATATGGTACAACGAAATGACGTTTTACGTTATATGGTATTACGTTATAACGTATTACGTTATATGGTATTACGTTATAACGTATTACGTTATATGGTATAACGTCATAACGTATTACGTTATATGGTATTACGTTATCACGTATTACGTTATATGGTATAACGTTATAACGTATTACGTTATATGGTATAACGCTTTAACGTATTACGTTATATGGTATAACGTTATCACGTATTACGTTATATGGTATATCGTTATAACGTATTACGTTATATGGTATAACGTTATCACGTATTACGTTATATTTCATTACGTTATAACGTATTACGTTATATGGTATAACGAAATGACGTTTTACGTTATATGGTATAACGTTATAACGTATTACGTTATATGGTATTACGTTTTAACGTATTACGTTATATGGTGTAACGGTATAACGAATTACGTTATATGGCATTACGTTATAACGTATTACGTTATATGGTATAACGTTATAACGTATTACGTTATATGGTATAACGTTATAACGTATTACGTTATATGGTATAACGTTACAACGTACTACGTTATATGGTATATCGTTATAACGTATTACGTTATATGGTATAACGTTATACCGTATTACGTTATATGGTATAACGTTATAACGTATTACGTTATATGGTATAACGTTATGACGTATTACGTTATATGGTATATCGTTATAACGTATTACGTTATATGGTATAACGTTATAGCGTATTACGTTATATGGTATAACGAAATGACGTTTTACGTTATATGGTATTACGTTATAACGTATTACGTTATATGGTATTACGTTATAACGTATTACGTTATATGGTATAACGTCATAACGTATTACGTTATATGGTATTACGTTATCACGTATTACGTTATATGGTATAACGTTATAACGTATTACGTTATATGGTATAACGTTTTAACGTATTACGTTATATGGTATAACGTTATCACGTATTACGTTATATGGTATAACGTTATAACGTATTACGTTATATGGTATTACGTTATAACGTATTACGTTATATGGTATAACGTTATAACGTATTACGTTATATGGTATAACGTTACAATGTATTACGTTATATGGTTTAACGTTATACCGTATTACGTTATATGGTATAACGAAATGACGTTTTACGTTATATGGTATTACGTTATAACGTATTACGTTATATGGTATAACGTTATCACGTATTACGTTATATGGCATTACGTTATAACGTATTACGTTATATGGTATAACGAAATGACGTTTTACGTTATATGGTATAACGGTATAACGTATTACGTTATATGGTATTACGTTTTAACGTATTACGTTATATGGTATAACGGTATAACGAATTACGTTATATGGCATTACGTTATAGCGTATTTCGTTATATGGTATAACGTTATAACGTATTACGCTATATGGTATAACGTTATAACGTATTAGGTTATATGGTATTACGTTATAACGTATTACGTTATATGGTATAACGTTATAACGTATTACGTTATATGGTATAACGTTTTAACGTATTACGTTATATGGTATAACGTTATCACGTATTACGTTATATGGTATAACGTTATAACGTATTACGTTATATGGTATTACGTTATAACGTATTACGTTATATGGTATAACGTTATAACGTATTACGTTATATGGTTTAACGTTATAACGTATTACGTTATATGGCATTACGTTATAACGTATTACGTTATATGGTATATCGTTATAACGTATTACGTTATATGGTATAACGTTATACCGTACTACGTTATATGGTATAACGAAATGACGTTTTACGTTATATGGTATTACGTTATAACGTATTACGTTATATGGTATTACGTTATAACGTATTACGTTATATGGTATAACGTCATAACGTATTACGTTATATGGTATTACGTTATCACGTATTACGTTATATGGTATAACGTTATAACGTATTACGTTATATGGTATAACGTTTTAACGTATTACGTTATATGGTATAACGTTATCACGTATTACGTTATATGGTATAACGTTATAACGTATTACGTTATATGGTATTACGTTATAACGTATTACGTTATATGGTATAACGTTATAACGTATTACGTTATATGGTATAACGTTATAACGTATTACGTTATATGGCATTACGTTATAACGTATTACGTTATATGGTATAACGAAATGACGTTTTACGTTATATGGTATAACGTTATAACGTATTACGTTATATGGTATTACGTTTTAACGTATTACGTTATATGGTATAACGGTATAACGAATTACGTTATATGGCATTACGTTATAACGTATTACGTTATATGGTATAACGTTATAACGTATTACGTTATATGGTATAACGTTATAACGTATTACGTTATATGGTATAACGTTATAACGTACTACGTTATATGGTATATGGTTATAACGTATTACGTTATATGGTATAACGTTATACCGTATTACGATATATGGTATAACGTTATAACGTATTACGTTATATGGTATAACGTTATGACGTATTACGTTATATGGTATATCGTTATAACGTATTACGTTATATGGTATAACGTTATACCTTATTACGTTATATGGTATAACGAAATGACGTTTTACGTTATATGGTATTACGTTATAACGTATTACCTTATATGGTATTACGTTATAACGTATTACGTTATATGGTATTACGTTATAACGTATTACGTTATATGGTATAACGTCATAACGTATTACGTTATATGGTATTACGTTATCACGTATTACGTTATATGGTATAACGTTATAACGTATTACGTTATATGGTATAACGTTTTAACGTATTACGTTATATGGTATAACGTTATCACGTATTACGTTATATGGTATAACGTTATAACGTATTACGTTATATGGTATTACGTTATAACGTATTACGTTATATGGTATAACGTTATAACGTATTACGTTATATGGTATAACTTTACAATGTATTACGTTATATGGTTTAACGTTTTACCGTATTACGTTATATGGTATAACGAAATGACGTTTTACGTTATATGGTATGACGTTATAACATATTACGTTATATGGTATAACGTTGTAACGTATTACGTTATATGGTATAACGAAATGACGTTCTACGATATATGGTATAACGTTATAAGGTATTGCGTTATATGGCATTAAGTTATATCGTTTTACGTTATATGGTATAACGTTATACCGTATTACGTTATATGGTATAACGAAATGCCGTTTTACGTTATATGTTATTACGTTATAACGTATTACGTTATATGGAATAACGTTATACCGTATTACGTTATATGCTATAACGAAATGACGTTTTACGTTATATGGTATTACGTTATAACGTATTACGTTATATGGTATAACGTTATAACGAATTACGTTATATGGTATAGTGAAATGACGTTTTACGTTATATGGTATAACGTTATAACGTATTACGTTATATGGTATAACGTTATCACGTATTACGTTATATGGTATAACGTTATAACGTATTACGTTATATGGTATTACGTTATAACGTATTACGTTATATGGTATAACGGAATGACGTTTTACGTTATATGGTATTACGTTATAACGTATTACGTTATATGGTATTACGTTATAACGTATTACGTTATATGGTATAACGTCATAACGTATTACGTTATATGGTATTACGTTATCACGTATTACGTTATATGGTATAACGTTATAACGTATTACGTTATATGGTATAACGTTTTAACGTGTTACGTTATATGGTATAACGTTATCACGTATTACGTTATATGGTATAACGGAATGACGTTTTACGTTATATGGTATTACGTTATAACGTATTACGTTATATGGTATTACGTTATAACGTATTACGTTATATGGTATAACGTCATAACGTATTACGTTATGTGGTATTACGTTATAACGTATAACGTTATATGGTATAACATTTTAACGTATTACGTTATAAGGCATTAAGTTATATCGTATTACGTAATATGGTATAACGTTATAACAAATTACGTTATATGGTATAACGTTTTAACGAATTACGTTATATGGCATTACGTTATAACGTATTACGTTATATGGTATAACGAAATGACGTTTTACGTTATATGGTATAACGTTATAACGTATTGCGTTATAAGGCATTAAGTTATATCGTATTGCGTTATATGGTATAACGTTATACCGTATTACGTTATGTGGTATAACGAAATGCCGTTTTACGTTATATGGTATGACGTTATAACATATTACGTTATATGGTATAACGTTGTAACGTATTACGTTATATGGTATAACGAAATGACGTTTTACGATATATGGTATAACGTTATAAGGTATTGCGTTATATGGCATTAAGTTATATCGTATTACGTTATATGGTATAACGTTATACCGTATTACGTTATATGGTATAACGAAATGCCGTTTTACGTTATATGTTATTACGTTATAACGTATTACGTTATATGGAATAACGTTATACCGTATTACGTTATATGCTATAACGAAATGACGTTTTACGTTATATGGTATTACGTTATAACGTATTACGTTATATGGTATAACGTTATAACGAATTACGTTATATGGTATAGTGAAATGACGTTTTACGTTATATGGTATAACGTTATAACGTATTACGTTATATGGTATAACGTTATCACGTATTACGTTATATGGTATAACGTTATAACGTATTACGTTATATGGTATTACGTTATAACGTATTACGTTATATGGTATAACGGAATGACGTTTTACGTTATATGGTATTACGTTATAACGTATTACGTTATATGGTATTACGTTATAACGTATTACGTTATATGGTATAACGTCATAACGTATTACGTTATATGGTATTACGTTATCACGTATTACGTTATATGGTATAACGTTTTAACTTGTTACGTTATATGGTATAACGTTATCACGTATTACGTTATATGGTATAACGTTATAACGTATTGCGTTATATGGTATATCGTTATAACGTATTACGTTATATGGTATAACGTTATACCGTATTACGTTATATGATATAACGAAATGACGTTTTACGTTATATGGTATTACGTTATAACGTATTACGTTATATGGTATTACGTTATCACGTATTACGTTATATGGTATAACGTTATAACGTATTACGTTATATGGTATAACGTTTTAACGTATTACGTTATATGGTATAACGTTATCATGTATTACGTTATATGGTATAACGTTATAACGTATTACGTTATATGATATATCGTTATAACGTATTACGTTATATGGTATAACGTTATACCGTATTACGTTATATGGTATAACGAAATGACGTTTTACGTTATATGGTATTACGTTATAACGTATTACGTTATATGGTATAACGTTATCACGTATTACGTTATATGGCATTACGTTATAACGTATTACGTTATATGGTATAACGAAATGACGTTTTACGTTATATGGTATAACGTTATAACGTATTACGTTATATGGTATTACGTTTTAACGTATTACGTTATATGGTATAACGTTATAACGTATTACGTTATGTGGTATAACGTTATAACGAATTACGTTATATGGTATAACGTTATACCGTATTACGTTATATGGTATAACGAAATGACGTTTCACGTTATATGGTATTATGTTATTAAGTATTACGTTATATGGTATAACGTTATCACGTATTACCTTATATGGTATAACGTTATAACGTATTACGTTATATGGTATTACGTTATAACGTATTACGTTATATGGTCTAACGTTATAACGTATTACGTTATATGGTATAACGTTATAACGTATTACGTTATATGGTATAACGCTTTAACGTATTACGTTATATGGTACAACGAAATGACGTTTTACGTTATATGGTATTACGTTATAACGTATTACGTTATATGGTATTACGTTATAACGTATTACGTTATATGGTATAACGTCATAACGTATTACGTTATATGGTATTACGTTATCACGTATTACGTTATATGGTATAACGTTATAACGTATTACGTTATATGGTATAACGCTTTATCGTATTACGTTATATGGTATAACGTTATCACGTATTACGTTATATGGTATAACGTTATAACGTATTACGTTATATGGTATAACGTTATCACGTATTACGTTATATGGCATTACGTTATAACGTATTACGTTATATGGTATAACGAAATGACGTTTTACGTTATATGGTATAACGTTATAACGTATTACGTTATATGGTATTACGTTTTAACGTATTACGTTATATGGTATAACGGTATAACGAATTACGTTATATGGCATTACGTTATAACGTATTACGTTATATGGTATAACGTTATAACGTATTACGTTATATGGTATAACGTTATAACGTATTACGTTATATGGTATAACGTTATAACGTACTACGTTATATGGTATATCGTTATAACGTATTACGTTATATGGTATAACGTTATACCGTATTACGTTATATGGTATAACGTTATAACGTATTACGTTATATGGTATTACGTTATCACGTATTACGTTATATGGTATAACGTTATAACGTACTACGTTATATGGTATAACGTTTTAACGTATTACGTTATATGGTATAACGTTATCACGTATTACGTTATATGGTATAACGTTATAACGTATTACGTTATATGATATATCGTTATAACGTATTACGTTATATGGTATAACGTTATACCGTATTACGTTATATGGTATAACGAAATGACGTTTTACGTTATATGGTATTACGTTATAACGTATTACGTTATATGGTATAACGTTATCACGTATTACCTTATATGGCATTACGTTATAACGTATTACGTTATATGGTATAACGAAATGACGTTTTACGTTATATGGTATAACGTTATAACGTATTACGTTATATGGTATTACGTTTTAACGTATTACGTTATATGGTATAACGTTATAACGTATTACGTTATGTGGTATAACGTTATAACGAATTACGTTATATGGTATAACGTTATACCGTATTACGTTATATGGTATAACGAAATGACGTTTCACGTTATATGGTATTATGTTATTAAGTATTACGTTATATGGAATAACGTTATCACGTATTACCTTATATGGTATAACGTTATAACGTATTACGTTATATGGTATTACGTTATAACGTATTACGTTATATGGTATAACGTTATAACATATTACGTTATATGGTATAACGTTATAACGTATTACGGTATATGGTATAACGCTTTAACGTATTACGTTATATGGTACAACGAAATGACGTTTTACGTTATATGGTATTACGTTATAACGTATTACGTTATATGGTATTACGTTATAACGTATTACGTTATATGGTATAACGTCATAACGTATTACGTTATATGGTATTACGTTATCACGTATTACGTTATATGGTATAACGTTATAACGTATTACGTTATATGGTATAACGCTTTAACGTATTACGTTATATGGTATAACGTTATCACGTATTACGTTATATGGTATATCGTTATAACGTATTACGTTATATGGTATAACGTTATCACGTATTACGTTATATTTCATTACGTTATAACGTATTACGTTATATGGTATAACGAAATGACGTTTTACGTTATATGGTATAACGTTATAACGTATTACGTTATATGGTATAACGGTATAACGAATTACGTTATATGGCATTACGTTATAACGTATTACGTTATATGGTATAACGTTATAACGTATTACGTTATATGGTATAACGTTATAACGTATTACGTTATATGGTATAACGTTAAAACGTACTACGTTATATGGTATATCGTTATAACGTATTACGTTATATGGTATAACGTTATACCGTATTACGTTATATGGTATAACGTTATAACGTATTACGTTATATGGTATAACGTTATGACGTATTACGTTATATGGTATATCGTTATAACGTATTACGTTATATGGTATAACGTTATACCGTATTACGTTATATGGTATAACGAAATGACGTTTTACGTTATATGGTATTACGTTATAACGTATTACGTTATATGGTATTACGTTATAACGTATTACGTTATATGGTATAACGTCATAACGTATTACGTTATATGGTATTACGTTATCACGTATTACGTTATATGGTATAACGTTATAACGTATTACGTTATATGGTATAACGTTTTAACGTATTACGTTATATGGTATAACGTTATCACGTATTACGTTATATGGTATAACGTTATAACGTATTACGTTATATGGTATTACGTTATAACGTATTACGTTATATGGTATAACGTTATAACGTATTACGTTATATGGTATAACGTTACAATGTATTACGTTATATGGTTTAACGTTATACCGTATTACGTTATATGGTATAACGAAATGACGTTTTACGTTATATGGTATTACGTTATAACGTATTACGTTATATGGTATAACGTTATCACGTATTACGTTATATGGCATTACGTTATAACGTATTACGTTATATGGTATAACGAAATGACGTTTTACGTTATATGGTATAACGGTATAACGTATTACGTTATATGGTATTACGTTTTAACGTATTACGTTATATGGTATAACGGTATAACGAATTACGTTATATGGCATTACGTTATAACGTATTACGTTATATGGTATAACGTTATAACGTGTAACGCTATATGGTATAACGTTATAACGTATTACGTTATATGGTATAACGTTATAACGTACTACGTTATATGGTATATCGTTATAACGTATTACGTTATATGGTATAACGTTATAACGTATTACGTTATATGGTATATCGTTATAACGTATTACGTTATATGGTATAACGTTATACCGTATTACGTTATATGGTATAACGAAATGACGTTTTACGTTATATGGTATTACGTTATAACGTATTACGTTATATGGTATTACGTTATAACGTATTACGTTATATGGTATAACGTCATAACGTATTACGTTATATGGTATTACGTTATCACGTATTACGTTATATGGTATAACGTTATAACGTATTACGTTATGTGGTATAACGTTATAACGAATTACGTTATATGGTATAACGTTATACCGTATTACGTTATATGGTATAACGTTATAACGTATTACGTTATATGGTATTACGTTATAACGTATTACGTTATATGGTATAACGTTATAACATATTACGTTATATGGTATAACGTTATAACGTATTACGGTATATGGTATAACGCTTTAACGTATTACGTTATATGGTACAACGAAATGACGTTTTACGTTATATGGTATTACGTTATAACGTATTACGTTATATGGTATTACGTCATAACGTATTACGTTATATGGTATAACGAAATGACGTTTTACGTTATATGGTATAACGTTATAACGTATTACGTTATATGGTATTACGTTTTAACGTATTACGTTATATGGTATAACGTTATAACGTATTACGTTATGTGGTATAACGTTATAACGAATTACGTTATATGGTATAACGTTATACCGTATTACGTTATATGGTATAACGAAATGACGTTTTACGTTATATGGTATAACGTTATAACGTATTACGTTATATGGTATTACGTTTTAACGTATTACGTTATATGGTATAACGGTATAACGAATTACGTTATATGGCATTACGTTATAACGTATTACGTTATATGGTATAACGTTATAACGTATTACGTTATATGGTATAACGTTATAACGTATTACGTTATATGGTATAACGTTAAAACGTACTACGTTATATGGTATATCGTTATAACGTATTACGTTATATGGTATAACGTTATACCGTATTACGTTATATGGTATAACGTTATAACGTATTACGTTATATGGTATAACGTTATGACGTATTACGTTATATGGTATATCGTTATAACGTATTACGTTATATGGTATAACGTTATACCGTATTACGTTATATGGTATAACGAAATGACGTTTTACGTTATATGGTATTACGTTATAACGTATTACGTTATATGGTATTACGTTATAACGTATTACGTTATATGGTATAACGTCATAACGTATTACGTTATATGGTATTACGTTATCACGTATTACGTTATATGGTATAACGTTATAACGTATTACGTTATATGGTATAACGTTTTAACGTATTACGTTATATGGTATAACGTTATCACGTATTACGTTATATGGTATAACGTTATAACGTATTACGTTATATGGTATTACGTTATAACGTATTACGTTATATGGTATAACGTTATAACGTATTACGTTATATGGTATAACGTTACAATGTATTACGTTATATGGTTTAACGTTATACCGTATTACGTTATATGGTATAACGAAATGACGTTTTACGTTATATGGTATTACGTTATAACGTATTACGTTATATGGTATAACGTTATCACGTATTACGTTATATGGCATTACGTTATAACGTATTACGTTATATGGTATAACGAAATGACGTTTTACGTTATATGGTATAACGGTATAACGTATTACGTTATATGGTATTACGTTTTAACGTATTACGTTATATGGTATAACGGTATAACGAATTACGTTATATGGCATTACGTTATAACGTATTACGTTATATGGTATAACGTTATAACGTGTAACGCTATATGGTATAACGTTATAACGTATTACGTTATATGGTATAACGTTATAACGTACTACGTTATATGGTATATCGTTATAACGTATTACGTTATATGGTATAACGTTATAACGTATTACGTTATATGGTATATCGTTATAACGTATTACGTTATATGGTATAACGTTATACCGTATTACGTTATATGGTATAACGTTATAACATATTACGTTATATGGTATAACGTTACAATGTATTACGTTATATGGTTTAACGTTATACCGTATTACGTTATATGGTATAACGAAATGACGTTTTACGTTATATGGTATTACGTTATAACGTATTACGTTATATGGTATAACGTTATCACGTATTACGTTATATGGCATTACGTTATAACGTATTACGTTATATGGTATAACGAAATGACGTTTTAAGTTATATGGGATAACGGTATAACGTATTACGTTATATGGTATTACGTTTTAACGTATTACGTTATATGGTATAACGGTATAACGAATTACGTTATATGGCATTACGTTATAACGTATTACGTTATATGGTATAACGTTATAACGTGTAACGCTATATGGTATAACGTTATAACGTATTACGTTATATGGTATAACGTTATAACGTACTACGTTATATGGTATATCGTTATAACGTATTACGTTATATGGTATAACGTTATAACGTATTACGTTATATGGTATATCGTTATAACGTATTACGTTATATGGTATAACGTTATACCGTATTACGTTATATGGTATAACGAAATGACATTTTACGTTATATGGTATTACGTTATAACGTATTACGTTATATGGTATTACGTTATAACGTATTACGTTATATGGTATAACGTTATCACGTATTACCTTATATGGTATAACGTTATAACGTATTACGTTATATGGTATTACGTTATAACGTATTACGTTATATGGTCTAACGTTATAACGTATTACGTTATATGGTATAACGTTATAACGTATTACGTTATATGGTATAACGCTTTAACGTATTACGTTATATGGTACAACGAAATGACGTTTTACGTTATATGGTATTACGTTATAACGTATTACGTTATATGGTATTACGTTATAACGTATTACGTTATATGGTATAACGTCATAACGTATTACGTTATATGGTATTACGTTATCACGTATTACGTTATATGGTATAACGTTATCACGTATTACGTTATATGGTATAACGTTATAACGTATTACGTTATATGGTATTACGTTATAACGTATTACGTTATATGGTATAACGGAATGACGTTTTACGTTATATGGTATTACGTTATAACGTATTACGTTATATGGTATTACGTTATAACGTATTACGTTATATGGTATAACGTCATAACGTATTACGTTATATGGTATTACGTTATCACGTATTACGTTATATGGTATAACGTTATAACGTATTACGTTATATGGTATAACGTTTTAACGTGTTACGTTATATGGTATAACGTTATCACGTATTACGTTATATGGTATAACGGAATGACGTTTTACGTTATATGGTATTACGTTATAACGTATTACGTTATATGGTATTACGTTATAACGTATTACGTTATATGGTATAACGTCATAACGTATTACGTTATGTGGTATTACGTTATAACGTATAACGTTATATGGTATAACATTTTAACGTATTACGTTATAAGGCATTAAGTTATATCGTATTACGTAATATGGTATAACGTTATAACAAATTACGTTATATGGTATAACGTTTTAACGAATTACGTTATATGGCATTACGTTATAACGTATTACGTTATATGGTATAACGAAATGACGTTTTACGTTATATGGTATAACGTTATAACGTATTGCGTTATAAGGCATTAAGTTATATCGTATTGCGTTATATGGTATAACGTTATACCGTATTACGTTATGTGGTATAACGAAATGCCGTTTTACGTTATATGGTATGACGTTATAACATATTACGTTATATGGTATAACGTTGTAACGTATTACGTTATATGGTATAACGAAATGACGTTTTACGATATATGGTATAACGTTATAAGGTATTGCGTTATATGGCATTAAGTTATATCGTATTACGTTATATGGTATAACGTTATACCGTATTACGTTATATGGTATAACGAAATGCCGTTTTACGTTATATGTTATTACGTTATAACGTATTACGTTATATGGAATAACGTTATACCGTATTACGTTATATGCTATAACGAAATGACGTTTTACGTTATATGGTATTACGTTATAACGTATTACGTTATATGGTATAACGTTATAACGAATTACGTTATATGGTATAGTGAAATGACGTTTTACGTTATATGGTATAACGTTATAACGTATTACGTTATATGGTATAATGTTATCACGTATTACGTTATATGGTATAACGTTATAACGTATTACGTTATATGGTATTACGTTATAACGTATTACGTTATATGGTATAACGGAATGACGTTTTACGTTATATGGTATTACGTTATAACATATTACGTTATATGGTATTACGTTATAACGTATTACGTTATATGGTATAACGTCATAACGTATTACGTTATATGGTATTACGTTATCACGTATTACGTTATATGGTATAACGTTATAACGTATTACGTTATATGGTATAACGTTTTAACTTGTTACGTTATATGGTATAACGTTATCACGTATTACGTTATATGGTATAACGTTATAACGTATTGCGTTATATGGTATATCGTTATAACGTATTACGTTATATGGTATAACGTTATACCGTATTACGTTATATGATATAACGAAATGACGTTTTACGTTATATGGTATTACGTTATAACGTATTACGTTATATGGTATTACGTTATCACGTATTACGTTATATGGTATAACGTTATAACGTATTACGTTATATGGTATAACGTTTTAACGTATTACGTTATATGGTATAACGTTATCATGTATTACGTTATATGGTATAACGTTATAACGTATTACGTTATATGGTATAACGTTATCACGTATTACGTTATATGGCATTACGTTATAACGTATTACGTTATATGGTATAACGAAATGACGTTTTACGTTATATGGTATAACGTTATAACGTATTACGTTATGTGGTATAACGTTATAACGAATTACGTTATATGGTATAACGTTATACCGTATTACGTTATATGGTATAACGAAATGACGTTTCACGTTATATGGTATTATGTTATTAAGTATTACGTTATATGGTATAACGTTATCACGTATTACCTTATATGGTATAACGTTATAACGTATTACGTTATATGGTATTACGTTATAACGTATTACGTTATATGGTCTAACGTTATAACGTATTACGTTATATGGTATAACGTTATAACGTATTACGTTATATGGTATAACGCTTTAACGTATTACGTTATATGGTACAACGAAATGACGTTTTACGTTATATGGTATTACGTTATAACGTATTACGTTATATGGTATTACGTTATAACGTATTACGTTATATGGTATAACGTCATAACGTATTACGTTATATGGTATTACGTTATCACGTATTACGTTATATGGTATAACGTTATAACGTATTACGTTATATGGTATAACGCTTTATCGTATTACGTTATATGGTATAACGTTATCACGTATTACGTTATATGGTATAACGTTATAACGTATTACGTTATATGGTATAACGTTATCACGTATTACGTTATATGGCATTACGTTATAACGTATTACGTTATATGGTATAACGAAATGACGTTTTACGTTATATGGTATAACGTTATAACGTATTACGTTATATGGTATTACGTTTTAACGTATTACGTTATATGGTATAACGGTATAACGAATTACGTTATATGGCATTACGTTATAACGTATTACGTTATATGGTATAACGTTATAACGTATTACGTTATATGGTATAACGTTATAACGTATTACGTTATATGGTATAACGTTATAACGTACTACGTTATATGGTATATCGTTATAACGTATTACGTTATATGGTATAACGTTATACCGTATTACGTTATATGGTATAACGTTATAACGTATTACGTTATATGGTATTACGTTATCACGTATTACGTTATATGGTATAACGTTATAACGTATTACGTTATATGGTATAACGTTTTAACGTATTACGTTATATGGTATAACGTTATCACGTATTACGTTATATGGTATAACGTTATAACGTATTACGTTATATGATATATCGTTATAACGTATTACGTTATATGGTATAACGTTATACCGTATTACGTTATATGGTATAACGAAATGACGTTTTACGTTATATGGTATTACGTTATAACGTATTACGTTATATGGTATAACGTTATCACGTATTACCTTATATGGCATTACGTTATAACGTATTACGTTATATGGTATAAACGAAATGACGTTTTACGTTATATGGTATAACGTTATAACGTATTACGTTATATGGTATTACGTTTTAACGTATTACGTTATATGGTATAACGTTATAACGTATTACGTTATGTGGTATAACGTTATAACGAATTACGTTATATGGTATAACGTTATACCGTATTACGTTATATGGTATAACGAAATGACGTTTCACGTTATATGGTATTATGTTATTAAGTATTACGTTATATGGAATAACGTTATCACGTATTACCTTATATGGTATAACGTTATAACGTATTACGTTATATGGTATTACGTTATAACGTATTACGTTATATGGTATAACGTTATAACATATTACGTTATATGGTATAACGTTATAACGTATTACGGTATATGGTATAACGCTTTAACGTATTACGTTATATGGTACAACGAAATGACGTTTTACGTTATATGGTATTACGTTATAACGTATTACGTTATATGGTATTACGTTATAACGTATTACGTTATATGGTATAACGTCATAACGTATTACGTTATATGGTATTACGTTATCACGTATTACGTTATATGGTATAACGTTATAACGTATTACGTTATATGGTATAACGCTTTAACGTATTACGTTATATGGTATAACGTTATCACGTATTACGTTATATGGTATATCGTTATAACGTATTACGTTATATGGTATAACGTTATCACGTATTACGTTATATTTCATTACGTTATAACGTATTACGTTATATGGTATAACGAAATGACGTTTTACGTTATATGGTATAACGTTATAACGTATTACGTTATATGGTATAACGGTATAACGAATTACGTTATATGGCATTACGTTATAACGTATTACGTTATATGGTATAACGTTATAACGTATTACGTTATATGGTATAACGTTATAACGTATTACGTTATATGGTATAACGTTAAAACGTACTACGTTATATGGTATATCGTTATAACGTATTACGTTATATGGTATAACGTTATACCGTATTACGTTATATGGTATAACGTTATAACGTATTACGTTATATGGTATAACGTTATGACGTATTACGTTATATGGTATATCGTTATAACGTATTACGTTATATGGTATAACGTTATACCGTATTACGTTATATGGTATAACGAAATGACGTTTTACGTTATATGGTATTACGTTATAACGTATTACGTTATATGGTATTACGTTATAACGTATTACGTTATATGGTATAACGTCATAACGTATTACGTTATATGGTATTACGTTATCACGTATTACGTTATATGGTATAACGTTATAACGTATTACGTTATATGGTATAACGTTTTAACGTATTACGTTATATGGTATAACGTTATCACGTATTACGTTATATGGTATAACGTTATAACGTATTACGTTATATGGTATTACGTTATAACGTATTACGTTATATGGTATAACGTTATAACGTATTACGTTATATGGTATAACGTTACAATGTATTACGTTATATGGTTTAACGTTATACCGTATTACGTTATATGGTATAACGAAATGACGTTTTACGTTATATGGTATTACGTTATAACGTATTACGTTATATGGTATAACGTTATCACGTATTACGTTATATGGCATTACGTTATAACGTATTACGTTATATGGTATAACGAAATGACGTTTTACGTTATATGGTATAACGGTATAACGTATTACGTTATATGGTATTACGTTTTAACGTATTACGTTATATGGTATAACGGTATAACGAATTACGTTATATGGCATTACGTTATAACGTATTACGTTATATGGTATAACGTTATAACGTGTAACGCTATATGGTATAACGTTATAACGTATTACGTTATATGGTATAACGTTATAACGTACTACGTTATATGGTATATCGTTATAACGTATTACGTTATATGGTATAACGTTATAACGTATTACGTTATATGGTATATCGTTATAACGTATTACGTTATATGGTATAACGTTATACCGTATTACGTTATATGGTATAACGAAATGACGTTTTACGTTATATGGTATTACGTTATAACGTATTACGTTATATGGTATTACGTTATAACGTATTACGTTATATGGTATAACGTCATAACGTATTACGTTATATGGTATAACGAAATGACGTTTTACGTTATATGGTATAACGTTATAACGTATTACGTTATATGGTATTACGTTTTAACGTATTACGTTATATGGTATAACGTTATAACGTATTACGTTATGTGGTATAACGTTATAACGAATTACGTTATATGGTATAACGTTATACCGTATTACGTTATATGGTATAACGAAATGACGTTTCACGTTATATGGTATTATGTTATTAAGTATTACGTTATATGGAATAACGTTATCACGTATTACCTTATATGGTATAACGTTATAACGTATTACGTTATATGGTATTACGTTATAACGTATTACGTTATATGGTATAACGTTATAACATATTACGTTATATGGTATAACGTTATAACGTATTACGGTATATGGTATAACGCTTTAACGTATTACGTTATATGGTACAACGAAATGACGTTTTACGTTATATGGTATTACGTTATAACGTATTACGTTATATGGTATTACGTTATAACGTATTACGTTATATGGTATAACGTCATAACGTATTACGTTATATGGTATTACGTTATCACGTATTACGTTATATGGTATAACGTTATAACGTATTACGTTATATGGTATAACGCTTTAACGTATTACGTTATATGGTATAACGTTATCACGTATTACGTTATATGGTATATCGTTATAACGTATTACGTTATATGGTATAACGTTATCACGTATTACGTTATATTTCATTACGTTATAACGTATTACGTTATATGGTATAACGAAATGACGTTTTACGTTATATGGTATAACGTTATAACGTATTACGTTATATGGTATTACGTTTTAACGTATTACGTTATATGGTATAACGGTATAACGAATTACGTTATATGGCATTACGTTATAACGTATTACGTTATATGGTATAACGTTATAACGTATTACGTTATATGGTATAACGTTATAACGTATTACGTTATATGGTATAACGTTAAAACGTACTACGTTATATGGTATATCGTTATAACGTATTACGTTATATGGTATAACGTTATACCGTATTACGTTATATGGTATAACGTTATAACGTATTACGTTATATGGTATAACGTTATGACGTATTACGTTATATGGTATATCGTTATAACGTATTACGTTATATGGTATAACGTTATACCGTATTACGTTATATGGTATAACGAAATGACGTTTTACGTTATATGGTATTACGTTATAACGTATTACGTTATATGGTATTACGTTATAACGTATTACGTTATATGGTATAACGTCATAACGTATTACGTTATATGGTATTACGTTATCACGTATTACGTTATATGGTATAACGTTATAACGTATTACGTTATATGGTATAACGTTTTAACGTATTACGTTATATGGTATAACGTTATCACGTATTACGTTATATGGTATAACGTTATAACGTATTACGTTATATGGTATTACGTTATAACGTATTACGTTATATGGTATAACGTTATAACGTATTACGTTATATGGTATAACGTTACAATGTATTACGTTATATGGTTTAACGTTATACCGTATTACGTTATATGGTATAACGAAATGACGTTTTACGTTATATGGTATTACGTTATAACGTATTACGTTATATGGTATAACGTTATCACGTATTACGTTATATGGCATTACGTTATAACGTATTACGTTATATGGTATAACGAAATGACGTTTTACGTTATATGGTATAACGGTATAACGTATTACGTTATATGGTATTACGTTTTAACGTATTACGTTATATGGTATAACGGTATAACGAATTACGTTATATGGCATTACGTTATAACGTATTACGTTATATGGTATAACGTTATAACGTGTAACGCTATATGGTATAACGTTATAACGTATTACGTTATATGGTATAACGTTATAACGTACTACGTTATATGGTATATCGTTATAACGTATTACGTTATATGGTATAACGTTATAACGTATTACGTTATATGGTATATCGTTATAACGTATTACGTTATATGGTATAACGTTATACCGTATTACGTTATATGGTATAACGTTATAACGTATTACGTTATATGGTATAACGTTACAATGTATTACGTTATATGGTTTAACGTTATACCGTATTACGTTATATGGTATAACGAAATGACGTTTTACGTTATATGGTATTACGTTATAACGTATTACGTTATATGGTATAACGTTATCACGTATTACGTTATATGGCATTACGTTATAACGTATTACGTTATATGGTATAACGAAATGACGTTTTACGTTATATGGTATAACGGTATAACGTATTACGTTATATGGTATTACGTTTTAACGTATTACGTTATATGGTATAACGGTATAACGAATTACGTTATATGGCATTACGTTATAACGTATTACGTTATATGGCATAACGTTATAACGTGTAACGCTATATGGTATAACGTTATAACGTATTACGTTATATGGTATAACGTTATAACGTACTACGTTATATGGTATATCATTATAACGTATTACGTTATATGGTATAACGTTATAACGTATTACGTTATATGGTATATCGTTATAACGTATTACGTTATATGGTATAACGTTATACCGTATTACGTTATATGGTATAACGAAATGACGTTTTACGTTATATGGTATTACGTTATAACGTATTACGTTATATGGTATTACGTTATAACGTATTACGTTATATGGTATAACGTTATCACGTATTACCTTATATGGTATAACGTTATAACGTATTACGTTATATGGTATTACGTTATAACGTATTACGTTATATGGTCTAACGTTATAACGTATTACGTTATATGGTATAACGTTATAACGTATTACGTTATATGGTATAACGCTTTAACGTATTACGTTATATGGTATAACGCTTTAACGTATTACGTTATATGGTACAACGAAATGACGTTTTACGTTATATGGTATTACGTTATAACGTATTATGTTATATGGTATTACGTTATAACGTATTACGTTATATGGTATAACGTCATAACGTATTACGTTATATGGTATTACGTTATCACGTATTACGTTATATGGTATAACGTTATAACGTATTACGTTATATGGTATAACGCTTTATCGTATTACGTTATATGGTATAACGTTATCACGTATTACGTTATATGGTATAACGTTATAACGTATTACGTTATATGGTATAACGTTATCACGTATTACGTTATATGGCATTACGTTATAACGTATTACGTTATATGGTATAACGAAATGACGTTTTACGTTATATGGTATAACGTTATAACGTATTACGTTATATGGTATTACGTTTTAACGTATTACGTTATATGGTATAACGGTATAACGAATTACGTTATATGGCATTACGTTATAACGTATTACGTTATATGGTATAACGTTATAACGTATTACGTTATATGGTATAACGTTATAACGTATTACGTTATATGGTATAACGTTATAACGTACTACGTTATATGGTATATCGTTATAACGTATTACGTTATATGGTATAACGTTATACCGTATTACGTTATATGGTATAACGTTATAACGTATTACGTTATATGGTATTACGTTATCACGTATTACGTTATATGGTATAACGTTATAACGTATTACGTTATATGGTATAACGTTTTAACGTATTACGTTATATGGTATAACGTTATCACGTATTACGTTATATGGTATAACGTTATAACGTATTACGTTATATGATATATCGTTATAACGTATTACGTTATATGGTATAACGTTATACCGTATTACGTTATATGGTATAACGAAATGACGTTTTACGTTATATGGTATTACGTTATAACGTATTACGTTATATGGTATAACGTTATCACGTATTACCTTATATGGCATTACGTTATAACGTATTACGTTATATGGTATAACGAAATGACGTTTTACGTTATATGGTATAACGTTATAACGTATTACGTTATATGGTATTACGTTTTAACGTATTACGTTATATGGTATAACGTTATAACGTATTACGTTATGTGGTATAACATTATAACGAATTACGTTATATGGTATAACGTTATACCGTATTACGTTATATGGTATAACGAAATGACGTTTCACGTTATATGGTATTATGTTATTAAGTATTACGTTATATGGAATAACGTTATCACGTATTACCTTATATGGTATAACGTTATAACGTATTACGTTATATGGTATTACGTTATAACGTATTACGTTATATGGTATAACGTTATAACATATTACGTTATATGGTATAACGTTATAACGTATTACGGTATATGGTATAACGCTTTAACGTATTACGTTATATGGTACAACGAAATGACGTTTTACGTTATATGGTATTACGTTATAACGTATTACGTTATATGGTATTACGTTATAACGTATTACGTTATATGGTATAACGTCATAACGTATTACGTTATATGGTATTACGTTATCACGTATTACGTTATATGGTATAACGTTATAACGTATTACGTTATATGGTATAACGCTTTAACGTATTACGTTATATGGTATAACGTTATCACGTATTACGTTATATGGTATATCGTTATAACGTATTACGTTATATGGTATAACGTTATCACGTATTACGTTATATTTCATTACGTTATAACGTATTACGTTATATGGTATAACGAAATGACGTTTTACGTTATATGGTATAACGTTATAACGTATTACGTTATATGGTATTACGTTTTAACGTATTACGTTATATGGTATAACGGTATAACGAATTACGTTATATGGCATTACGTTATAAAGTATTACGTTATATGGTATAACGTTATAACGTATTACGTTATATGGTATAACGTTATAACGTATTACGTTATATGGTATAACGTTAAAACGTACTACGTTATATGGTATATCGTTATAACGTATTACGTTATATGGTATAACGTTATACCGTATTACGTTATATGGTATAACGTTATAACGTATTACGTTATATGGTATAACGTTATGACGTATTACGTTATATGGTATATCGTTATAACGTATTACGTTATATGGTATAACGTTATACCGTATTACGTTATATGGTATAACGAAATGACGTTTTACGTTATATGGTATTACGTTATAACGTATTACGTTATATGGTATTACGTTATAACGTATTACGTTATATGGTATAACGTCATAACGTATTACGTTATATGGTATTACGTTATCACGTATTACGTTATATGGTATAACGTTATAATGTATTACGTTATATGGTATAACGTTTTAACGTATTACGTTATATGGTATAACGTTATCACGTATTACGTTATATGGTATAACGTTATAACGTATTACGTTATATGGTATTACGTTATAACGTATTACGTTATATGGTATAACGTTATAACGTATTACGTTATATGGTATAACGTTACAATGTATTACGTTATATGGTTTAACGTTATACCGTATTACGTTATATGGTATAACGAAATGACGTTTTACGTTATATGGTATTACGTTATAACGTATTACGTTATATGGTATAACGTTATCACGTATTACGTTATATGGCATTACGTTATAACGTATTACGTTATATGGTATAACGAAATGACGTTTTACGTTATATGGTATAACGGTATAACGTACTACGTTATATGGTATTACGTTTTAACGTATTACGTTATATGGTATAACGGTATAACGAATTACGTTATATGGCATTACGTTATAACGTATTACGTTATATGGTATAACGTTATAACGTGTAACGCTATATGGTATAACGTTATAACGTATTACGTTATATGGTATAACGTTATAACGTACTACGTTATATGGTATATCGTTATAACGTATTACGTTATATGGTATAACGTTATAACGTATTACGTTATATGGTATATCGTTATAACGTATTACGTTATATGGTATAACGATATACCGTATTACGTTATATGGTATAACGAAATGTCGTTTTACGTTATATGGTATTACGTTATAACGTATTACGTTATATGGTATTACGTTATAACGTATTACGTTATATGGTATAACGTCATAACGTATTACGTTATATGGTATTACGTTATCACGTATTACGTTATATGGTATAACGTTATAACGTATTACGTTATACGGTATAACGTTTTAACGTATTACGTTATATGGTATAACGTTATCACGTATTACGTTATATGGTATAACGTTATAACGTATTACGTTATATGGTATTACGTTATAACGTATTACGTTATATGGTATAACGTTATAACGTATTACGTTATATGGTATAACGTTATAACGTATTACGTTATATGGCATTACGTTATAACGTATTACGTTATATGGTATAACGAAATGACGTTTTACGTTATATGGTATAACGTTATAACGTATTACGTTATATGGTATTACGTTTTAACGTATTACGTTATATGGTATAACGGTATAACGAATTACGTTATATGGCATTACGTTATAACGTATTACGTTATATGGTATTACGTTATAACGTATTACGTTATATGGTATAACGTTATCACGTATTACGTTATATGGCATTACGTTATAACGTATTACGTTATATGGTATAACGAAATGACGTTTTACGTTATATGGTATAACGTTATAACGTATTACGTTATATGGTATTACGTTATAACGTATTACGTTATATGGTATAACGTTATAACGTATTACGTTATATGGTATAACGTTTTAACGTATTACGTTATATGGTATAACGTTATCACGTATTACGTTATATGGTATAACGTTATAACGTATTACGTTATATGGTATAACGTTAAAACGTACTACGTTATATGGTATATCGTTATAACGTATTACGTTATATGGTATAACGTTATACCGTATTACGTTATATGGTATAACGTTATAACGTATTACGTTATATGGTATAACGTTAAAACGTACTACGTTATATGGTATATCGTTATAACGTATTACGTTATATGGTATAACGTTATACCGTATTACGTTATATGGTATAACGTTATAACGTATTACGTTATATGGTATAACGTTATGACGTATTACGTTATATGGTATATCGTTATAACGTATTACGTTATATGGTATAACGTTATACCGTATTACGTTATATGGTATAACGAAATGACGTTTTACGTTATATGGTATTACGTTATAACGTATTACGTTATATGGTATTACGTTATAACGTATTACGTTATATGGTATAACGTCATAACGTATTACGTTATATGGTATTACGTTATCACGTATTACGTTATATGGTATAACGTTATAACGTATTACGTTATATGGTATAACGTTTTAACGTATTACGTTATATGGTATAACGTTATCACGTATTACGTTATATGGTATAACGTTATAACGTATTACGTTATATGGTATTACGTTATAACGTATTACGTTATATGGTATAACGTTATAACGTATTACGTTATATGGTATAACGTTACAATGTATTACGTTATATGGTTTAACGTTATACCGTATTACGTTATATGGTATAACGAAATGACGTTTTACGTTATATGGTATTACGTTATAACGTATTACGTTATATGGTATAACGTTATCACGTATTACGTTATATGGCATTACGTTATAACGCATTACGTTATATGGTATAACGAAATGACGTTTTACGTTATATGGTATAACGGTATAACGTATTACGTTATATGGTATTACGTTTTAACGTATTACGTTATATGGTATAACGGTATAACGAATTACGTTATATGGCATTACGTTATAACGTATTACGTTATATGGTATAACGTTATAACGTGTAACGCTATATGGTATAACGTTATAACGTATTACGTTATATGGTATAACGTTATAACGTACTACGTTATATGGTATATCGTTATAACGTATTACGTTATATGGTATAACGTTATACCGTATTACGTTATATGGTATAACGAAATGACGTTTTACGTTATATGGTATTACGTTATAACGTATTACGTTATATGGTATTACGTTATAACGTATTACGTTATATGGTATAACGTCATAACGTATTACGTTATATGGTATAACGAAATGACGTTTTACGTTATATGGTATAACGTTATAACGTATTACGTTATATGGTATTACGTTTTAACGTATTACGTTATATGGTATAACGTTATAACGTATTACGTTATGTGGTATAACGTTATAACGAATTACGTTATATGGTATAACGTTATACCGTATTACGTTATATGGTATAACGAAATGACGTTTCACGTTATGTGGTATTATGTTATTAAGTATTACGTTATATGGAATAACGTTATCACGTATTACCTTATATGGTATAACGTTATAACGTATTACGTTATATGGTATTACGTTATAACGTATTACGTTATATGGTATAACGTTATAACATATTACGTTATATGGTATAACGTTATAACGTATTACGGTATATGGTATAACGCTTTAACGTATTACGTTATATGGTACAACGAAATGACGTTTTACGTTATATGGTATTACGTTATAACGTATTACGTTATATGGTATTACGTTATAACGTATTACGTTATATGGTATAACGTCATAACGTATTACGTTATATGGTATTACGTTATCACGTATTACGTTATATGGTATAACGTTATAACGTATTACGTTATATGGTATAACGTTATAACGTATTACGGTATATGGTATAACGCTTTAACGTATTACGTTATATGGTACAACGAAATGACGTTTTACGTTATATGGTATTACGTTATAACGTATTACGTTATATGGTATTACGTTATAACGTATTACGTTATATGGTATAACGTCATAACGTATTACGTTATATGGTATATCGTTATAACGTATTACGTTATATGGTATAACGTTATCACGTATTACGTTATATTTCATTACGTTATAACGTATTACGTTATATGGTATAACGAAATGACGTTTTACGTTATATGGTATAACGTTATAACGTATTACGTTATATGGTATTACGTTTTAACGTATTACGTTATATGGTATAACGGTATAACGAATTACGTTATATGGCATTACGTTATAACGTATTACGTTATATGGTATAACGTTATAACGTATTACGTTATATGGTATAACGTTATAACGTATTACGTTATATGGTATAACGTTAAAACGTACTACGTTATATGGTATATCGTTATAACGTATTACGTTATATGGTATAACGTTATACCGTATTACGTTATATGGTATAACGTTATAACGTATTACGTTATATGGTATAACGTTATGACGTATTACGTTATATGGTATATCGTTATAACGTATTACGTTATATGGTATAACGTTATACCGTATTACGTTATATGGTATAACGAAATGACGTTTTACGTTATATGGTATTACGTTATAACGTATTACGTTATATGGTATTACGTTATAACGTATTACGTTATATGGTATAACGTCATAACGTATTACGTTATATGGTATTACGTTATCACGTATTACGTTATATGGTATAACGTTATAACGTATTACGTTATATGGTATAACGTTTTAACGTATTACGTTATATGGTATAACGTTATCACGTATTACGTTATATGGTATAACGTTATAACGTATTACGTTATATGGTATTACGTTATAACCTATTACGTTATATGGTATAACGTTATAACGTATTACGTTATATGGTATAACGTTACAATGTATTACGTTATATGGTTTAACGTTATACCGTATTACGTTATATGGTATAACGAAATGACGTTTTACGTTATATGGTATTACGTTATAACGTATTACGTTATATGGTATAACGTTATCACGTATTACGTTATATGGCATTACGTTATAACGTATTACGTTATATGGTATAACGAAATGACGTTTTACGTTATACGGTATAACGGTATAACGTATTACGTTATATGGTATTACGTTTTAACGTATTACGTTATATGGTATAACGGTATAACGAATTACGTTATATGGCATTACGTTATAACGTATTACGTTATATGGTATAACGTTATAACGTGTAACGCTATATGGTATAACGTTATAACGTATTACGTTATATGGTATAACGTTATAACGTACTACGTTATATGGTATATCGTTATAACGTATTACGTTATATGGTATAACGTTATAACGTATTACGTTATATGGTATATCGTTATAACGTATTACGTTATATGGTATAACGTTATACCGTATTACGTTATATGGTATAACGAAATGACGTTTTACGTTATATGGTATTACGTTATAACGTATTACGTTATATGGTATTACGTTATAACGTATTACGTTATATGGTATAACGTCATAACGTATTACGTTATATGGTATTACGTTATCACGTATTACGTTATAGGGTATAACGTTATAACGTATTACGTTATATGGTATAACGTTTTAACGTATTACGTTATATGGTATTACGTTATCACGTATTACGTTATATGGTATAACGTTATAACGTATTACGTTATATGGTATAACGTTTTAACGTATTACGTTATATGGTATAACGTTATCATGTATTACGTTATATGGTATTACGTTATAACGTATTACGTTATATGGTATAACGTTATCACGTATTACGTTATATGGCATTACGTTATAACGTATTACGTTATATGGTATAACGAAATGACGTTTTACGTTATATGGTATAACGTTATAACGTATTACGCTATATGGTATTACGTTTTAACGTATTACGTTATATGGTATAACGTTATAACGTATTACGTTATGTGGTATAACGTTATAACGAATTACGTTATATGGTATAACGTTATAACGTATTACGTTATATGGTATAACGTTATGACGTATTACGTTATATGGTATATCGTTATAACGTATTACGTTATATGGTATAACGTTATAACGTATTACGTTATGTGGTATAACATTATAACGAATTACGTTATATGGTATAACGTTATACCGTATTACGTTATATGGTATAACGAAATGACGTTTTACGTTATATGGTATTACGTTATAACGTATTACGTTATATGGTATTATGTTATTAAGTATTACGTTATATGGTATAACGTTATCACGTATTACCTTATATGGTACAACGTTATAACGTATTACGTTATATGGTATTACGTTATAACGTATTACGTTATATGGTCTAACGTTATAACGTATTACGTTATATGGTATAACGTTATAACGTATTACGTTATATGGTATAACGTTATCACGTATTACGTTATATGGTATAACCTTATAACGTATTACGTTATATGGTATAACGTTATAACGTATTACGTTATATGGTATAACGTTATAACGTATTACGTTATATGGTATAACGTTAAAACGTACTACGTTATATGGTATATCGTTATAACGTATTACGTTATATGGTATAACGTTATACCGTATTACGTTATATGGTATAACGTTATAACGTATTACGTTATATGGTATAACGTTATGACGTATTACGTTATATGGTATATCGTTATAACGTATTACGTTATATGGTATAACGTTATACCGTATTACGTTATATGGTATAACGAAATGACGTTTTACGTTATATGGTATTACGTTATAACGTATTACGTTATATGGTATTACGTTATAACGTATTACGTTATATGGTATAACGTTTTAACGTATTACGTTATATGGTATAACGTTATCATGTATTACGTTATATGGTATTACGTTATAACGTATTACGTTATATGGTATAACGTTATCACGTATTACGTTATATGGCATTACGTTATAACGTATTACGTTATATGGTATAACGAAATGACGTTTTACGTTATATGGTATAACGTTATAACGTATTACGTTATATGGTATTACGTTTTAACGTATTACGTTATATGGTATAACGGTATAACGAATTACGTTATATGGCATTACGTTATAACGTATTACGTTATATGGTATAACGTTATAACGTATTACGTTATATGGTATAACGTTATAACGTATTACGTTATATGGTATAACGTTATAACGTACTACGTTATATGGTATATCGTTATAACGTATTACGTTATATGGTATAACGTTATACCGTATTACGTTATATGGTATAACGTTATAACGTATTACGTTATATGGTATTACGTTATCACGTATTACGTTATATGGTATAACGTTATAACGTATTACGTTATATGGTATAACGTTTTAACGTATTACGTTATATGGTATAACGTTATCACGTATTACGTTATATGGTATAACCTTATAACGTATTACGTTATATGATATAACGTTATCACGTATTACCTTATATGGCATTACGTTATAACGTATTACGTTATATGGTATAACGAAATGACGTTTTACGTTATATGGTATAACGTTATAACGTATTACGTTATATGGTATTACGTTTTAACGTATTACGTTATATGGTATAACGTTATAACGTATTACGTTATGTGGTATAACATTATAACGAATTACGTTATATGGTATAACGTTATACCGTATTACGTTATATGGTATAACGAAATGACGTTTTACGTTATATGGTATTACGTTATAACGTATTACGTTATATGGTATAACGTTATCACGTATTACGTTATATGGTATAACGTTATAACGTATTACGTTATATGGTATAACGTTTTAACGTATTACGTTATATGGTATAACGTTATCACGTATTACGTTATATGGTATAACGTTATAAAGTATTACGTTATATGGTATTACGTTATAACGTATTACGTTATATGGTATAACGTTATAACGTATTACGTTATATGGTATAACGTTATAACGTATTACGTTATATGGCATTACGTTATAACGTATTACGTTATATGGTATAACGAAATGACGTTTTACGTTATATGGTATAACGTTATAACGTATTACGTTATATGGTATTACGTTTTAACGTATTACGTTATATGGTATAACGGTATAACGAATTACGTTATATGGCATTACGTTATAACGTATTACGTTATATGGTATTACGTTATAACGTATTACGTTATATGGTATAACGTTATCACGTATTACGTTATATGGCATTACGTTATAACGTATTACGTTATATGGTATAACGAAATGACGTTTTACGTTATATGGTATAACGGTATAACGTATTACGTTATATGGTATTACGTTTTAACGTATTACGTTATATGGTATAACGGTATAACGAATTACGTTATATGGCATTACGTTATAGCGTATTACGTTATATGGTATAACGTTATAACGTATTACGCTATATGGTATAACGTTATAACGTATTACGTTATATGGTATTACGTTATAACGTATTACGTTATATGGTATAACGTTATAACGTATTACGTTATATGGTATAACGTTTTAACGTATTACGTTATATGGTATAACGTTATCACGTATTACGTTATATGGTATAACGTTATAACGTATTACGTTATATGGTATTACGTTATAACGTATTACGTTATATGGTATAACGTTATAACGTATTACGTTATATGGTATAACGTTATAACGTATTACGTTATATGGCATTACGTTATAACGTATTACGTTATATGGTATATCGTTATAACGTATTACGTTATATGGTATAACGTTATACCGTATTACGTTATATGGTATAACGAAATGACGTTTTACGTTATATGGTATTACGTTATAACGTATTACGTTATATGGTATTACGTTATAACGTATTACGTTATATGGTATAACGTCATAACGTATTACGTTATATGGTATTACGTTATCACGTATTACGTTATATGGTATAACGTTATAACGTATTACGTTATATGGTATAACGTTTTAACGTATTACGTTATATGGTATAACGTTATGACGTATTACGTTATATGGTATATCGTTATAACGTATTACGTTATATGGTATAACGTTATACCGTATTACGTTATATGGTATAACGAAATGACGTTTTACGTTATATGGTATTACGTTATAACGTATTACGTTATATGGTATTACGTTATAACGTATTACGTTATATGGTATAACGTCATAACGTATTACGTTATATGGTATTACGTTATCACGTATTACGTTATATGGTATAACGTTATAACGTATTACGTTATATGGTATAACGTTTTAACGTATTACGTTATATGGTATAACGTTATCACGTATTACGTTATATGGTATAACGTTATAACGTATTACGTTATATGGTATTACGTTATAACGTATTACGTTATATGGTATAACGTTATAACGTATTACGTTATATGGTATAACGTTACAATGTATTACGTTATATGGTTTAACGTTTTAACGTATTACGTTATATGGTATAACGTTATCACGTATTACGTTATATGGTATAACGTTATAACGTATTACGTTATATGGTATTACGTTATAACGTATTACGTTATATGGTATAACGTTATAACGTATTACGTTATATGGTATTACGTTATAACGTATTACGTTATATGGTATTACGTTATAACGTATTACGTTATATGGTATAACGTTATAACGTATTACGCTATATGGTATAACGTTATAACGTATTACGTTATATGGTATTACGTTATAACGTATTACGTTATATGGTATAACGTTATAACGTATTACGTTATATGGTATAACGTTTTAACGTATTACGTTATATGGTATAACGTTATCACGTATTACGTTATATGGTATAACGTTATAACGTATTACGTTATATGGTATTACGTTATAACGTATTACGTTATATGGTATAACGTTATAACGTATTACGTTATATGGTATAACGTTTTAACGTATTACGTTATATGGTATAACGTTATCACGTATTACGTTATATGGTATAACGTTATAACGTATTACGTTATATGGTATAACGTTAAAACGTACTACGTTATATGGTATATCGTTATAACGTATTACGTTATATGGTATAACGTTATACCGTATTACGTTATATGGTATAACGTTATAACGTATTACGTTATATGGTATAACGTTAAAACGTACTACGTTATATGGTATATCGTTATAACGTATTACGTTATATGGTATAACGTTATACCGTATTACGTTATATGGTATAACGTTATAACGTATTACGTTATATGGTATAACGTTATGACGTATTACGTTATATGGTATATCGTTATAACGTATTACGTTATATGGTATAACGTTATACCGTATTACGTTATATGGTATAACGAAATGACGTTTTACGTTATATGGTATTACGTTATAACGTATTACGTTATATGGTATTACGTTATAACGTATTACGTTATATGGTATAACGTCATAACGTATTACGTTATATGGTATTACGTTATCACGTATTACGTTATATGGTATAACGTTATAACGTATTACGTTATATGGTATAACGTTTTAACGTATTACGTTATATGGTATAACGTTATCACGTATTACGTTATATGGTATAACGTTATAACGTATTACGTTATATGGTATTACGTTATAACGTATTACGTTATATGGTATAACGTTATAACGTATTACGTTATATGGTATAACGTTACAATGTATTACGTTATATGGTTTAACGTTATACCGTATTACGTTATATGGTATAACGAAATGACGTTTTACGTTATATGGTATTACGTTATAACGTATTACGTTATATGGTATAACGTTATCACGTATTACGTTATATGGCATTACGTTATAACGCATTACGTTATATGGTATAACGAAATGACGTTTTACGTTATATGGTATAACGGTATAACGTATTACGTTATATGGTATTACGTTTTAACGTATTACGTTATATGGTATAACGGTATAACGAATTACGTTATATGGCATTACGTTATAACGTATTACGTTATATGGTATAACGTTATAACGTGTAACGCTATATGGTATAACGTTATAACGTATTACGTTATATGGTATAACGTTATAACGTACTACGTTATATGGTATATCGTTATAACGTATTACGTTATATGGTATAACGTTATACCGTATTACGTTATATGGTATAACGAAATGACGTTTTACGTTATATGGTATTACGTTATAACGTATTACGTTATATGGTATTACGTTATAACGTATTACGTTATATGGTATAACGTCATAACGTATTACGTTATATGGTATAACGAAATGACGTTTTACGTTATATGGTATAACGTTATAACGTATTACGTTATATGGTATTACGTTTTAACGTATTACGTTATATGGTATAACGTTATAACGTATTACGTTATGTGGTATAACGTTATAACGAATTACGTTATATGGTATAACGTTATACCGTATTACGTTATATGGTATAACGAAATGACGTTTCACGTTATGTGGTATTATGTTATTAAGTATTACGTTATATGGAATAACGTTATCACGTATTACCTTATATGGTATAACGTTATAACGTATTACGTTATATGGTATTACGTTATAACGTATTACGTTATATGGTATAACGTTATAACATATTACGTTATATGGTATAACGTTATAACGTATTACGGTATATGGTATAACGCTTTAACGTATTACGTTATATGGTACAACGAAATGACGTTTTACGTTATATGGTATTACGTTATAACGTATTACGTTATATGGTATTACGTTATAACGTATTACGTTATATGGTATAACGTCATAACGTATTACGTTATATGGTATTACGTTATCACGTATTACGTTATATGGTATAACGTTATAACGTATTACGTTATATGGTATAACGTTATAACGTATTACGGTATATGGTATAACGCTTTAACGTATTACGTTATATGGTACAACGAAATGACGTTTTACGTTATATGGTATTACGTTATAACGTATTACGTTATATGGTATTACGTTATAACGTATTACGTTATATGGTATAACGTCATAACGTATTACGTTATATGGTATATCGTTATAACGTATTACGTTATATGGTATAACGTTATCACGTATTACGTTATATTTCATTACGTTATAACGTATTACGTTATATGGTATAACGAAATGACGTTTTACGTTATATGGTATAACGTTATAACGTATTACGTTATATGGTATTACGTTTTAACGTATTACGTTATATGGTATAACGGTATAACGAATTACGTTATATGGCATTACGTTATAACGTATTACGTTATATGGTATAACGTTATAACGTATTACGTTATATGGTATAACGTTATAACGTATTACGTTATATGGTATAACGTTAAAACGTACTACGTTATATGGTATATCGTTATAACGTATTACGTTATATGGTATAACGTTATACCGTATTACGTTATATGGTATAACGTTATAACGTATTACGTTATATGGTATAACGTTATGACGTATTACGTTATATGGTATATCGTTATAACGTATTACGTTATATGGTATAACGTTATACCGTATTACGTTATATGGTATAACGAAATGACGTTTTACGTTATATGGTATTACGTTATAACGTATTACGTTATATGGTATTACGTTATAACGTATTACGTTATATGGTATAACGTCATAACGTATTACGTTATATGGTATTACGTTATCACGTATTACGTTATATGGTATAACGTTATAACGTATTACGTTATATGGTATAACGTTTTAACGTATTACGTTATATGGTATAACGTTATCACGTATTACGTTATATGGTATAACGTTATAACGTATTACGTTATATGGTATTACGTTATAACCTATTACGTTATATGGTATAACGTTATAACGTATTACGTTATATGGTATAACGTTACAATGTATTACGTTATATGGTTTAACGTTATACCGTATTACGTTATATGGTATAACGAAATGACGTTTTACGTTATATGGTATTACGTTATAACGTATTACGTTATATGGTATAACGTTATCACGTATTACGTTATATGGCATTACGTTATAACGTATTACGTTATATGGTATAACGAAATGACGTTTTACGTTATACGGTATAACGGTATAACGTATTACGTTATATGGTATTACGTTTTAACGTATTACGTTATATGGTATAACGGTATAACGAATTACGTTATATGGCATTACGTTATAACGTATTACGTTATATGGTATAACGTTATAACGTGTAACGCTATATGGTATAACGTTATAACGTATTACGTTATATGGTATAACGTTATAACGTACTACGTTATATGGTATATCGTTATAACGTATTACGTTATATGGTATAACGTTATAACGTATTACGTTATATGGTATATCGTTATAACGTATTACGTTATATGGTATAACGTTATACCGTATTACGTTATATGGTATAACGAAATGACGTTTTACGTTATATGGTATTACGTTATAACGTATTACGTTATATGGTATTACGTTATAACGTATTACGTTATATGGTATAACGTCATAACGTATTACGTTATATGGTATTACGTTATCACGTATTACGTTATAGGGTATAACGTTATAACGTATTACGTTATATGGTATAACGTTTTAACGTATTACGTTATATGGTATTACGTTATCACGTATTACGTTATATGGTATAACGTTATAACGTATTACGTTATATGGTATAACGTTTTAACGTATTACGTTATATGGTATAACGTTATCATGTATTACGTTATATGGTATTACGTTATAACGTATTACGTTATATGGTATAACGTTATCACGTATTACGTTATATGGCATTACGTTATAACGTATTACGTTATATGGTATAACGAAATGACGTTTTACGTTATATGGTATAACGTTATAACGTATTACGCTATATGGTATTACGTTTTAACGTATTACGTTATATGGTATAACGTTATAACGTATTACGTTATGTGGTATAACGTTATAACGAATTACGTTATATGGTATAACGTTATAACGTATTACGTTATATGGTATAACGTTATGACGTATTACGTTATATGGTATATCGTTATAACGTATTACGTTATATGGTATAACGTTATAACGTATTACGTTATGTGGTATAACATTATAACGAATTACGTTATATGGTATAACGTTATACCGTATTACGTTATATGGTATAACGAAATGACGTTTTACGTTATATGGTATTACGTTATAACGTATTACGTTATATGGTATTATGTTATTAAGTATTACGTTATATGGTATAACGTTATCACGTATTACCTTATATGGTACAACGTTATAACGTATTACGTTATATGGTATTACGTTATAACGTATTACGTTATATGGTCTAACGTTATAACGTATTACGTTATATGGTATAACGTTATAACGTATTACGTTATATGGTATAACGTTATCACGTATTACGTTATATGGTATAACCTTATAACGTATTACGTTATATGGTATAACGTTATAACGTATTACGTTATATGGTATAACGTTATAACGTATTACGTTATATGGTATAACGTTAAAACGTACTACGTTATATGGTATATCGTTATAACGTATTACGTTATATGGTATAACGTTATACCGTATTACGTTATATGGTATAACGTTATAACGTATTACGTTATATGGTATAACGTTATGACGTATTACGTTATATGGTATATCGTTATAACGTATTACGTTATATGGTATAACGTTATACCGTATTACGTTATATGGTATAACGAAATGACGTTTTACGTTATATGGTATTACGTTATAACGTATTACGTTATATGGTATTACGTTATAACGTATTACGTTATATGGTATAACGTTTTAACGTATTACGTTATATGGTATAACGTTATCATGTATTACGTTATATGGTATTACGTTATAACGTATTACGTTATATGGTATAACGTTATCACGTATTACGTTATATGGCATTACGTTATAACGTATTACGTTATATGGTATAACGAAATGACGTTTTACGTTATATGGTATAACGTTATAACGTATTACGTTATATGGTATTACGTTTTAACGTATTACGTTATATGGTATAACGGTATAACGAATTACGTTATATGGCATTACGTTATAACGTATTACGTTATATGGTATAACGTTATAACGTATTACGTTATATGGTATAACGTTATAACGTATTACGTTATATGGTATAACGTTATAACGTACTACGTTATATGGTATATCGTTATAACGTATTACGTTATATGGTATAACGTTATACCGTATTACGTTATATGGTATAACGTTATAACGTATTACGTTATATGGTATTACGTTATCACGTATTACGTTATATGGTATAACGTTATAACGTATTACGTTATATGGTATAACGTTTTAACGTATTACGTTATATGGTATAACGTTATCACGTATTACGTTATATGGTATAACCTTATAACGTATTACGTTATATGATATAACGTTATCACGTATTACCTTATATGGCATTACGTTATAACGTATTACGTTATATGGTATAACGAAATGACGTTTTACGTTATATGGTATAACGTTATAACGTATTACGTTATATGGTATTACGTTTTAACGTATTACGTTATATGGTATAACGTTATAACGTATTACGTTATGTGGTATAACATTATAACGAATTACGTTATATGGTATAACGTTATACCGTATTACGTTATATGGTATAACGAAATGACGTTTTACGTTATATGGTATTACGTTATAACGTATTACGTTATATGGTATAACGTTATCACGTATTACGTTATATGGCATTACGTTATAACGTATTACGTTATATGGTATAACGAAATGACGTTTTACGTTATATGGTATAACGGTATAACGTATTACGTTATATGGTATTACGTTTTAACGTATTACGTTATATGGTATAACGGTATAACGAATTACGTTATATGGCATTACGTTATAACGTATTACGTTATATGGTATAACGTTATAACGTGTAACGCTATATGGTATAACGTTATAACGTATTACGTTATATGGTATAACGTTATAACGTACTACGTTATATGGTATATCGTTATAACGTATTACGTTATATGGTATAACGTTATAACGTATTACGTTATATGGTATATCGTTATAACGTATTACGTTATATGGTATAACGATATACCGTATTACGTTATATGGTATAACGAAATGTCGTTTTACGTTATATGGTATTACGTTATAACGTATTACGTTATATGGTATTACGTTATAACGTATTACGTTATATGGTATAACGTCATAACGTATTACGTTATATGGTATTACGTTATCACGTATTACGTTATATGGTATAACGTTATAACGTATTACGTTATATGGTATAACGTTTTAACGTATTACGTTATATGGTATAACGTTATCACGTATTACGTTATATGGTATAACGTTATAAAGTATTACGTTATATGGTATTACGTTATAACGTATTACGTTATATGGTATAACGTTATAACGTATTACGTTATATGGTATAACGTTATAACGTATTACGTTATATGGCATTACGTTATAACGTATTACGTTATATGGTATAACGAAATGACGTTTTACGTTATATGGTATAACGTTATAACGTATTACGTTATATGGTATTACGTTTTAACGTATTACGTTATATGGTATAACGGTATAACGAATTACGTTATATGGCATTACGTTATAACGTATTACGTTATATGGTATTACGTTATAACGTATTACGTTATATGGTATAACGTTATCACGTATTACGTTATATGGCATTACGTTATAAC
This sequence comes from Bombus vancouverensis nearcticus, assembly GCF_051014615.1. Lineage (NCBI taxonomy): Eukaryota > Metazoa > Arthropoda > Insecta > Hymenoptera > Apidae > Bombus > Bombus vancouverensis. The sequence continues at coordinate 6,087,074 of NC_134913.1, read as the reverse complement.
GTATTACGTTATATGGTATAACGAAATGACGTTTTACGTTATATGGTATAACGGTATAACGTATTACGTTATATGGTATTACGTTTTAACGTATTACGTTATATGGTATAACGGTATAACGAATTACGTTATATGGCATTACGTTATAGCGTATTACGTTATATGGTATAACGTTATAACGTATTACGCTATATGGTATAACGTTATAACGTATTACGTTATATGGTATTACGTTATAACGTATTACGTTATATGGTATAACGTTATAACGTATTACGTTATATGGTATAACGTTTTAACGTATTACGTTATATGGTATAACGTTATCACGTATTACGTTATATGGTATAACGTTATAACGTATTACGTTATATGGTATTACGTTATAACGTATTACGTTATATGGTATAACGTTATAACGTATTACGTTATATGGTATAACGTTATAACGTATTACGTTATATGGCATTACGTTATAACGTATTACGTTATATGGTATATCGTTATAACGTATTACGTTATATGGTATAACGTTATACCGTATTACGTTATATGGTATAACGAAATGACGTTTTACGTTATATGGTATTACGTTATAACGTATTACGTTATATGGTATTACGTTATAACGTATTACGTTATATGGTATAACGTCATAACGTATTACGTTATATGGTATTACGTTATCACGTATTACGTTATATGGTATAACGTTATAACGTATTACGTTATATGGTATAACGTTTTAACGTATTACGTTATATGGTATAACGTTATCACGTATTACGTTATATGGTATAACGTTATAACGTATTACGTTATATGGTATTACGTTATAACGTATTACGTTATATGGTATAACGTTATAACGTATTACGTTATATGGTATAACGTTATAACGTATTACGTTATATGGCATTACGTTATAACGTATTACGTTATATGGTATAACGAAATGACGTTTTACGTTATATGGTATAACGTTATAACGTATTACGTTATATGGTATAACGTTTTAACGTATTACGTTATATGGTATAACGTTATCACGTATTACGTTATATGGTATAACGTTATAACGTATTACGTTATATGGTATTACGTTATAACGTATTACGTTATATGGTATAACGTTATAACGTATTACGTTATATGGTATAACGTTATAACGTATTACGTTATATGGCATTACGTTATAACGTATTACGTTATATGGTATAACGAAATGACGTTTTACGTTATATGGTATAACGTTATAACGTATTACGTTATATGGTATTACGTTTTAACGTATTACGTTATATGGTATAACGGTATAACGAATTACGTTATATGGCATTACGTTATAACGTATTACGTTATATGGTATAACGTTATAACGTATTACGTTATATGGTATAACGTTATAACGTATTACGTTATATGGTATAACGTTATAACGTACTACGTTATATGGTATATCGTTATAACGTATTACGTTATATGGTATAACGTTATACCGTATTACGATATATGGTATAACGTTATAACGTATTACGTTATATGGTATAACGTTATGACGTATTACGTTATATGGTATATCGTTATAACGTATTACGTTATATGGTATAACGTTATACCTTATTACGTTATATGGTATAACGAAATGACGTTTTACGTTATATGGTATTACGTTATAACGTATTACGTTATATGGTATTACGTTATAACGTATTACGTTATATGGTATTACGTTATAACGTATTACGTTATTTGGTATAACGTCATAACGTATTACGTTATATGGTATTACGTTATCACGTATTACGTTATATGGTATAACGTTATAACGTATTACGTTATATGGTATAACGTTTTAACGTATTACGTTATATGGTATAACGTTATCACGTATTACGTTATATGGTATAACGTTATAACGTATTACGTTATATGGTATTACGTTATAACGTATTACGTTATATGGTATAACGTTATAACGTATTACGTTATATGGTATAACGTTATCACGTATTACGTTATATGGCATTACGTTATAACGTATTACGTTATATGGTATAACGCTTTAACGTATTACGTTATATGGTACAACGAAATGACGTTTTACGTTATATGGTATTACGTTATAACGTATTACGTTATATGGTATTACGTTATAACGTATTACGTTATATGGTATAACGTCATAACGTATTACGTTATATGGTATTACGTTATCACGTATTACGTTATATGGTATAACGTTATAACGTATTACGTTATATGGTATAACGCTTTAACGTATTACGTTATATGGTATAACGTTATCACGTATTACGTTATATGGTATAACGTTATAACGTATTACGTTATATGGTATAACGTTATCACGTATTACGTTATATGGCATTACGTTATAACGTATTACGTTATATGGTATAACGAAATGACGTTTTACGTTATATGGTATAACGTTATAACGTATTACGTTATATGGTGTTACGTTTTAACGTATTACGTTATATGGTATAACGGTATAACGAATTACGTTATATGGCATTACGTTATAACGTATTACGTTATATGGTATAACGTTATAACGTATTACGTTATATGGTATTACGTTATAACGTATTACGTTATATGGTATAACGTTATCACGTATTACCTTATATGGCATTACGTTATAACGTATTACATTATATGGTATAACGAAATGACGTTTTACGTTATATGGTATAACGTTATAACGTATTACGTTATATGGTATTACGTTTTAACGTATTACGTTATATGGTATAAGGTTATAACGTATTACGTTATGTGGTATAACGTTATAACGAATTACGTTATATGGTATAACGTTATACCGTATTACGTTATATGGTATAACGAAATGACGTTTCACGTTATATGGTATTATGTTATTAAGTATTACGTTATATGGTATAACGTTATCACGTATTACCTTATATGGTATAACGTTATAACGTATTACGTTATATGGTATTACGTTATAACGTATTACGTTATATGGTATAACGTTATAACGTATTACGTTATATGGTATAACGTTATAACGTATTACGTTATATGGTATAACGCTTTAACGTATTACGTTATATGGTACAACGAAATGACGTTTTACGTTATATGGTATTACGTTATAACGTATTACGTTATATGGTATAACGTTATAACGTATTACGTTATATGGTATAACGTTATAACGTATTACGTTATATGGTATAACGTTATAACGTACTACGTTATATGGTATAACGTTATAACGTATTACGTTATATGGTATAACGTTATAACGTATTACGTTATATGGTGTTACGTTTTAACGTATTACGTTATATGGTATAACGGTATAACGAATTACGTTATATGGCATTACGTTATAACGTATTACGTTATATGGTATAACGTTATAACGTATTACGTTATATGGTATAACGTTATAACGTATTACGTTATATGGTATAACGTTATAACGTACTACGTTATATGGTATATCGTTATAACGTATTACGTTATATGGTATAACGTTATACCGTATTACGTTATATGGTATAACGTTATAACGTATTACGTTATATGGTATTACGTTATCACGTATTACGTTATATGGTATAACGTTATAACGTATTACGTTATATGGTATAACGTTTTAACGTATTACGTTATATGGTATAACGTTATCACGTATTACGTTATATGGTATAACGTTATAACGTATTACGTTATATGATATATCGTTATAACGTATTACGTTATATGGTATAACGTTATACCGTATTACGTTATATGGTATAACGAAATGACGTTTTACGTTATATGGTATTACGTTATAACGTATTACGTTATATGGTATAACGTTATCACGTATTACCTTATATGGCATTACGTTATAACGTATTACATTATATGGTATAACGAAATGACGTTTTACGTTATATGGTATAACGTTATAACGTATTACGTTATATGGTATTACGTTTTAACGTATTACGTTATATGGTATAAGGTTATAACGTATTACGTTATGTGGTATAACGTTATAACGAATTACGTTATATGGTATAACGTTATACCGTATTACGTTATATGGTATAACGAAATGACGTTTCACGTTATATGGTATTATGTTATTAAGTATTACGTTATATGGTATAACGTTATCACGTATTACCTTATATGGTATAACGTTATAACGTATTACGTTATATGGTATTACGTTATAACGTATTACGTTATATGGTATAACGTTATAACGTATTACGTTATATGGTATAACGTTATAACGTATTACGTTATATGGTATAACGCTTTAACGTATTACGTTATATGGTACAACGAAATGACGTTTTACGTTATATGGTATTACGTTATAACGTATTACGTTATATGGTATTACGTTATAACGTATTACGTTATATGGTATAACGTCATAACGTATTACGTTATATGGTATTACGTTATCACGTATTACGTTATATGGTATAACGTTATAACGTATTACGTTATATGGTATAACGCTTTAACGTATTACGTTATATGGTATAACGTTATCACGTATTACGTTATATGGTATATCGTTATAACGTATTACGTTATATGGTATAACGTTATCACGTATTACGTTATATTTCATTACGTTATAACGTATTACGTTATATGGTATAACGAAATGACGTATTACGTTATATGATATATCGTTATAACGTATTACGTTATATGGTATAACGTTATACCGTATTACGTTATATGGTATAACGAAATGACGTTTTACGTTATATGGTATTACGTTATAACGTATTACGTTATATGGTATAACGTTATCACGTATTACCTTATATGGCATTACGTTATAACGTATTACATTATATGGTATAACGAAATGACGTTTTACGTTATATGGTATAACGTTATAACGTATTACGTTATATGGTATTACGTTTTAACGTATTACGTTATATGGTATAAGGTTATAACGTATTACGTTATGTGGTATAACGTTATAACGAATTACGTTATATGGTATAACGTTATACCGTATTACGTTATATGGTATAACGAAATGACGTTTCACGTTATATGGTATTATGTTATTAAGTATTACGTTATATGGTATAACGTTATCACGTATTACCTTATATGGTATAACGTTATAACGTATTACGTTATATGGTATTACGTTATAACGTATTACGTTATATGGTATAACGTTATAACGTATTACGTTATATGGTATAACGTTATAACGTATTACGTTATATGGTATAACGCTTTAACGTATTACGTTATATGGTACAACGAAATGACGTTTTACGTTATATGGTATTACGTTATAACGTATTACGTTATATGGTATAACGTTATAACGTATTACGTTATATGGTATAACGTTATAACGTATTACGTTATATGGTATAACGTTATAACGTAGTACGTTATATGGTATAACGTTATAACGTATTACGTTATATGGTATAACGTTATAACGTATTACGTTATATGGTGTTACGTTTTAACGTATTACGTTATATGGTATAACGGTATAACGAATTACGTTATATGGCATTACGTTATAACGTATTACGTTATATGGTATAACGTTATAACGTATTACGTTATATGGTATAACGTTATAACGTATTACGTTATATGGTATAACGTTATAACGTACTACGTTATATGGTATATCGTTATAACGTATTACGTTATATGGTATAACGTTATACCGTATTACGTTATATGGTATAACGTTATAACGTATTACGTTATATGGTATTACGTTATCACGTATTACGTTATATGGTATAACGTTATAACGTATTACGTTATATGGTATAACGTTTTAACGTATTACGTTATATGGTATAACGTTATCACGTATTACGTTATATGGTATAACGTTATAACGTATTACGTTATATGATATATCGTTATAACGTATTACGTTATATGGTATAACGTTATACCGTATTACGTTATATGGTATAACGAAATGACGTTTTACGTTATATGGTATTACGTTATAACGTATTACGTTATATGGTATAACGTTATCACGTATTACCTTATATGGCATTACGTTATAACGTATTACATTATATGGTATAACGAAATGACGTTTTACGTTATATGGTATAACGTTATAACGTATTACGTTATATGGTATTACGTTTTAACGTATTACGTTATATGGTATAAGGTTATAACGTATTACGTTATGTGGTATAACGTTATAACGAATTACGTTATATGGTATAACGTTATACCGTATTACGTTATATGGTATAACGAAATGACGTTTCACGTTATATGGTATTATGTTATTAAGTATTACGTTATATGGTATAACGTTATCACGTATTACCTTATATGGTATAACGTTATAACGTATTACGTTATATGGTATTACGTTATAACGTATTACGTTATATGGTATAACGTTATAACGTATTACGTTATATGGTATAACGTTATAACGTATTACGTTATATGGTATAACGCTTTAACGTATTACGTTATATGGTACAACGAAATGACGTTTTACGTTATATGGTATTACGTTATAACGTATTACGTTATATGGTATTACGTTATAACGTATTACGTTATATGGTATAACGTCATAACGTATTACGTTATATGGTATTACGTTATCACGTATTACGTTATATGGTATAACGTTATAACGTATTACGTTATATGGTATAACGCTTTAACGTATTACGTTATATGGTATAACGTTATCACGTATTACGTTATATGGTATATCGTTATAACGTATTACGTTATATGGTATAACGTTATCACGTATTACGTTATATTTCATTACGTTATAACGTATTACGTTATATGGTATAACGAAATGACGTTTTACGTTATATGGTATAACGTTATAACGTATTACGTTATATGGTATTACGTTTTAACGTATTACGTTATATGGTGTAACGGTATAACGAATTACGTTATATGGCATTACGTTATAACGTATTACGTTATATGGTATAACGTTATAACGTATTACGTTATATGGTATAACGTTATAACGTATTACGTTATATGGTATAACGTTACAACGTACTACGTTATATGGTATATCGTTATAACGTATTACGTTATATGGTATAACGTTATACCGTATTACGTTATATGGTATAACGTTATAACGTATTACGTTATATGGTATAACGTTATGACGTATTACGTTATATGGTATATCGTTATAACGTATTACGTTATATGGTATAACGTTATACCGTATTACGTTATATGGTATAACGAAATGACGTTTTACGTTATATGGTATTACGTTATAACGTATTACGTTATATGGTATTACGTTATAACGTATTACGTTATATGGTATAACGTCATAACGTATTACGTTATATGGTATTACGTTATCACGTATTACGTTATATGGTATAACGTTATAACGTATTACGTTATATGGTATAACGTTTTAACGTATTACGTTATATGGTATAACGTTATCACGTATTACGTTATATGGTATAACGTTATAACGTATTACGTTATATGGTATTACGTTATAACGTATTACGTTATATGGTATAACGTTATAACGTATTACGTTATATGGTATAACGTTACAATGTATTACGTTACATGGTTTAACGTTATACCGTATTACGTTATATGGTATAACGAAATGACGTTTTACGTTATATGGTATTACGTTATAACGTATTACGTTATATGGTATAACGTTATCACGTATTACGTTATATGGCATTACGTTATAACGTATTACGTTATATGGTATAACGAAATGACGTTTTACGTTATATGGTATAACGGTATAACGTATTACGTTATATGGTATTACGTTTTAACGTATTACGTTATATGGTATAACGGTATAACGAATTACGTTATATGGCATTACGTTATAGCGTATTTCGTTATATGGTATTACGTTATAACGTATTACGTTATATGGTATAACGTTATAACGTATTACGTTATATGGTATAACGTTACAATGTATTACGTTATATGGTTTAACGTTATACCGTATTACGTTATATGGTATAACGAAATGACGTTTTACGTTATATGGTATTACGTTATAACGTATTACGTTATATGGTATAACGTTATCACGTATTACGTTATATGGCATTACGTTATAACGTATTACGTTATATGGTATAACGAAATGACGTTTTACGTTATATGGTATAACGGTATAACGTATTACGTTATATGGTATTACGTTTTAACGTATTACGTTATATGGTATAACGGTATAACGAATTACGTTATATGGCATTACGTTATAGCGTATTTCGTTATATGGTATAACGTTATAACGTATTACGCTATATGGTATAACGTTATAACGTATTACGTTATATGGTATTACGTTATAACGTATTACGTTATATGGTATAACGTTATAACGTATTACGTTATATGGTATAACGTTTTAACGTATTACGTTATATGGTATAACGTTATCACGTATTACGTTATATGGTATAACGTTATAACGTATTACGTTATATGGTATTACGTTATAACGTATTACGTTATATGGTATAACGTTATAACGTATTACGTTATATGGTATAACGTTATAACGTATTACGTTATATGGCATTACGTTATAACGTATTACGTTATATGGTATAACGTTTTAACGTATTACGTTATATGGTATAACGTTATACCGTATTACGTTATATGGTATAACGAAATGACGTTTTACGTTATATGGTATTACGTTATAACGTATTACGTTATATGGTATAACGTTATCACGTATTACCTTATATGGCATTACGTTATAACGTATTACATAATATGGTATAACGTTATACCGTATTACGTTATATGGTATAACGTTATAACGTATTACGTTATATGGTATAACGTTATAACGTATTACGTTATATGGTATAACGTTATAACGTATTACGTTATATGGTATAACGCTTTAACGTATTACGTTATATGGTACAACGAAATGACGTTTTACGTTATATGGTATTACGTTATAACGTATTACGTTATATGGTATAACGTTATAACGTATTACGTTATATGGTATAACGTTATAACGTATTACGTTATATGGTATAACGTTATAACGTAGTACGTTATATGGTATAACGTTATAACGTATTACGTTATATGGTATAACGTTATAACGTATTACGTTATATGGTGTTACGTTTTAACGTATTACGTTATATGGTATAACGGTATAACGAATTACGTTATATGGCATTACGTTATAACGTATTACGTTATATGGTATAACGTTATAACGTATTACGTTATATGGTATAACGTTATAACGTATTACGTTATATGGTATAACGTTATAACGTACTACGTTATATGGTATATCGTTATAACGTATTACGTTATATGGTATAACGTTATACCGTATTACGTTATATGGTATAACGTTATAACGTATTACGTTATATGGTATTACGTTATCACGTATTACGTTATATGGTATAACGTTATAACGTATTACGTTATATGGTATAACGTTTTAACGTATTACGTTATATGGTATAACGTTATCACGTATTACGTTATATGGTATAACGTTATAACGTATTACGTTATATGATATATCGTTATAACGTATTACGTTATATGGTATAACGTTATACCGTATTACGTTATATGGTATAACGAAATGACGTTTTACGTTATATGGTATTACGTTATAACGTATTACGTTATATGGTATAACGTTATAACGTATTACGTTATATGGTATAACGCTTTAACGTATTACGTTATATGGTACAACGAAATGACGTTTTACGTTATATGGTATTACGTTATAACGTATTACGTTATATGGTATAACGTTATAACGTATTACGTTATATGGTATAACGTTATAACGTATTACGTTATATGGTATAACGTTATAACGTAGTACGTTATATGGTATAACGTTATAACGTATTACGTTATATGGTATAACGTTATAACGTATTACGTTATATGGTGTTACGTTTTAACGTATTACGTTATATGGTATAACGGTATAACGAATTACGTTATATGGCATTACGTTATAACGTATTACGTTATATGGTATAACGTTATAACGTATTACGTTATATGGTATAACGTTATAACGTATTACGTTATATGGTATAACGTTATAACGTACTACGTTATATGGTATATCGTTATAACGTATTACGTTATATGGTATAACGTTATACCGTATTACGTTATATGGTATAACGTTATAACGTATTACGTTATATGGTACTACGTTATCACGTATTACGTTATATGGTATAACGTTATAACGTATTACGTTATATGGTATAACGTTTTAACGTATTACGTTATATGGTATAACGTTATCACGTATTACGTTATATGGTATAACGTTATAACGTATTACGTTATATGATATATCGTTATAACGTATTACGTTATATGGTATAACGTTATACCGTATTACGTTATATGGTATAACGAAATGACGTTTTACGTTATATGGTATTACGTTATAACGTATTACGTTATATGGTATAACGTTATCACGTATTACCTTATATGGCATTACGTTATAACGTATTACATTATATGGTATAACGAAATGACGTTTTACGTTATATGGTATAACGTTATAACGTATTACGTTATATGGTATTACGTTTTAACGTATTACGTTATATGGTATAAGGTTATAACGTATTACGTTATGTGGTATAACGTTATAACGAATTACGTTATATGGTATAACGTTATACCGTATTACGTTATATGGTATAACGAAATGACGTTTCACGTTATATGGTATTATGTTATTAAGTATTACGTTATATGGTATAACGTTATCACGTATTACCTTATATGGTATAACGCTATAACGTATTACGTTATATGGTATTACGTTATAACGTATTACGTTATATGGTATAACGTTATAACGTATTACGTTATATGGTATAACGTTATAACGTATTACGTTATATGGTATAACGCTTTAACGTATTACGTTATATGGTACAACGAAATGACGTTTTACGTTATATGGTATTACGTTATAACGTATTACGTTATATGGTATTACGTTATAACGTATTACGTTATATGGTATAACGTCATAACGTATTACGTTATATGGTATTACGTTATCACGTATTACGTTATATGGTATAACGTTATAACGTATTACGTTATATGGTATAACGCTTTAACGTATTACGTTATATGGTATAACGTTATCACGTATTACGTTATATGGTATATCGTTATAACGTATTACGTTATATGGTATAACGTTATCACGTATTACGTTATATTTCATTACGTTATAACGTATTACGTTATATGGTATAACGAAATGACGTTTTACGTTATATGGTATAACGTTATAACGTATTACATTATATGGTATTACGTTTTAACGTATTACGTTATATGGTGTAACGGTATAACGAATTACGTTATATGGCATTACGTTATAACGTATTACGTTATATGGTATAACGTTATAACGTATTACGTTATATGGTATAACGTTATAACGTATTACGTTATATGGTATAACGTTACAACGTACTACGTTATATGGTATATCGTTATAACGTATTACGTTATATGGTATAACGTTATACCGTATTACGTTATATGGTATAACGTTATAACGTATTACGTTATATGGTATAACGTTATGACGTATTACGTTATATGGTATATCGTTATAACGTATTACGTTATATGGTATAACGTTATACCGTATTACGTTATATGGTATAACGAAATGACGTTTTACGTTATATGGTATTACGTTATAACGTATTACGTTATATGGTATTACGTTATAACGTATTACGTTATATGGTATAACGTCATAACGTATTACGTTATATGGTATTACGTTATCACGTATTACGTTATATGGTATAACGTTATAACGTATTACGTTATATGGTATAACGTTTTAACGTATTACGTTATATGGTATAACGTTATCACGTATTACGTTATATGGTATAACGTTATAACGTATTACGTTATATGGTATTACGTTATAACGTATTACGTTATATGGTATAACGTTATAACGTATTACGTTATATGGTATAACGTTACAATGTATTACGTTATATGGTTTAACGTTATACCGTATTACGTTATATGGTATAACGAAATGACGTTTTACGTTATATGGTATTACGTTATAACGTATTACGTTATATGGTATAACGTTATCACGTATTACGTTATATGGCATTACGTTATAACGTATTACGTTATATGGTATAACGAAATGACGTTTTACGTTATATGGTATAACGTTATAACGTATTACGTTATATGGTATTACGTTTTAACGTATTACGTTATATGGTATAACGTTATAACGTATTACGTTATGTGGTATAACGTTATAACGAATTACGTTATATGGTATAACGTTATACCGTATTACGTTATATGGTATAACGAAATGACGTTTCACGTTATATGGTATTATGTTATTAAGTATTACGTTATATGGTATAACGTTATCACGTATTACCTTATATGGTATAACGTTATAACGTATTACGTTATATGGTATTACGTTATAACGTATTACGTTATATGGTCTAACGTTATAACGTATTACGTTATATGGTATAACGTTATAACGTATTACGTTATATCGTATAACGCTTTAACGTATTACGTTATATGGTACAACGAAATGACGTTTTACGTTATATGGTATTACGTTATAACGTATTACGTTATATGGTATTACGTTATAACGTATTACGTTATATGGTATAACGTCATAACGTATTACGTTATATGGTATTACGTTATCACGTATTACGTTATATGGTATAACGTTATAACGTATTACGTTATATGGTATAACGCTTTATCGTATTACGTTATATGGTATAACGTTATCACGAATTACGTTATATGGTATAACGTTATAACGTATTACGTTATATGGTATAACGTTATCACGTATTACGTTATATGGCATTACGTTATAACGTACTACGTTATATGGTATATCGTTATAACGTATTACGTTATATGGTATAACGTTATACCGTATTACGTTATATGGTATAACGTTATAACGTATTACGTTATATGGTATTACGTTATCACGTATTACGTTATATGGTATAACGTTATAACGTATTACGTTATATGGTATAACGTTTTAACGTATTACGTTATATGGTATAACGTTATCACGTATTACGTTATATGGTATAACGTTATAACGTATTACGTTATATGATATATCGTTATAACGTATTACGTTATATGGTATAACGTTATACCGTATTACGTTATATGGTATAACGAAATGACGTTTTACGTTATATGGTATTACGTTATAACGTATTACGTTATATGGTATAATGTTATCACGTATTACCTTATATGGCATTACGTTATAACGTATTACATTATATGGTATAACGAAATGACGTTTTACGTTATATGGTATAACGTTATAACGTATTACGTTATATGGTATTACGTTTTAACGTATTACGTTATATGGTATAAGGTTATAACGTATTACGTTATGTGGTATAACGTTATAACGAATTACGTTATATGGTATAACGTTATACCGTATTACGTTATATGGTATAACGAAATGACGTTTCACGTTATATGGTATTATGTTATTAAGTATTACGTTATATGGTATAACGTTATCACGTATTACCTTATATGGTATAACGTTATAACGTATTACGTTATATGGTATTACGTTATAACGTATTACGTTATATGGTATAACGTTATAACGTATTACGTTATATGGTATAACGTTATAACGTATTACGTTATATGGTATAACGCTTTAACGTATTACGTTATATGGTACAACGAAATGACGTTTTACGTTATATGGTATTACGTTATAACGTATTACGTTATATGGTATTACGTTATAACGTATTACGTTATATGGTATAACGTCATAACGTATTACGTTATATGGTATTACGTTATCACGTATTACGTTATATGGTATAACGTTATAACGTATTACGTTATATGGTATAACGCTTTAACGTATTACGTTATATGGTATAACGTTATCACGTATTACGTTATATGGTATATCGTTATAACGTATTACGTTATATGGTATAACGTTATCACGTATTACGTTATATTTCATTACGTTATAACGTATTACGTTATATGGTATAACGAAATGACGTTTTACGTTATATGGTATAACGTTATAACGTATTACGTTATATGGTATTACGTTTTAACGTATTACGTTATATGGTGTAACGGTATAACGAATTACGTTATATGGCATTACGTTATAACGTATTACGTTATATGGTATAACGTTATAACGTATTACGTTATATGGTATAACGTTATAACGTATTACGTTATATGGTATAACGTTACAACGTACTACGTTATATGGTATATCGTTATAACGTATTACGTTATATGGTATAACGTTATACCGTATTACGTTATATGGTATAACGTTATAACGTATTACGTTATATGGTATAACGTTATGACGTATTACGTTATATGGTATATCGTTATAACGTATTACGTTATATGGTATAACGTTATACCGTATTACGTTATATGGTATAACGAAATGACGTTTTACGTTATATGGTATTACGTTATAACGTATTACGTTATATGGTATTACGTTATAACGTATTACGTTATATGGTATAACGTCATAACGTATTACGTTATATGGTATTACGTTATCACGTATTACGTTATATGGTATAACGTTATAACGTATTACGTTATATGGTATAACGTTTTAACGTATTACGTTATATGGTATAACGTTATCACGTATTACGTTATATGGTATAACGTTATAACGTATTACGTTATATGGTATTACGTTATAACGTATTACGTTATATGGTATAACGTTATAACGTATTACGTTATATGGTATAACGTTACAATGTATTACGTTATATGGTTTAACGTTATACCGTATTACGTTATATGGTATAACGAAATGACGTTTTACGTTATATGGTATTACGTTATAACGTATTACGTTATATGGTATAACGTTATCACGTATTACGTTATATGGCATTACGTTATAACGTATTACGTTATATGGTATAACGAAATGACGTTTTACGTAATATGGTATAACGGTATAACGTATTACGTTATATGGTATTACGTTTTAACGTATTACGTTATATGGTATAACGGTATAACGAATTACGTTATATGGCATTACGTTATAGCGTATTTCGTTATATGGTATAACGTTATAACGTATTACGCTATATGGTATAACGTTATAACGTATTACGTTATATGGTATTACGTTATAACGTATTACGTTATATGGTATAACGTTATAACGTATTACGTTATATGGTATAACGTTTTAACGTATTACGTTATATGGTATAACGTTATCACGTATTACGTTATATGGTATAACGTTATAACGTATTACGTTATATGGTATTACGTTATAACGTATTACGTTATATGGTATAACGTTATAACGTATTACGTTATATGGTATAACGTTATAACGTATTACGTTATATGGCATTACGTTATAACGTATTACGTTATATGGTATATCGTTATAACGTATTACGTTATATGGTATAACGTTATACCGTATTACGTTATATGGTATAACGAAATGACGTTTTACGTTATATGGTATTACGTTATAACGTATTACGTTATATGGTATTACGTTATAACGTATTACGTTATATGGTATAACGTCATAACGTATTACGTTATATGGTATTACGTTATCACGTATTACGTTATATGGTATAACGTTATAACGTATTACGTTATATGGTATAACTTTTTAACGTATTACGTTATATGGTATAACGTTATCACGTATTACGTTATATGGTATAACGTTATAACGTATTACGTTATATGGTATTACGTTATAACGTATTACGTTATATGGTATAACGTTATAACGTATTACGTTATATGGTATAACGTTATAACGTATTACGTTATATGGCATTACGTTATAACGTATTACGTTATATGGTATAACGAAATGACGTTTTACGTTATATGGTATAACGTTATAACGTATTACGTTATATGGTATTACGTTTTAACGTATTACGTTATATGGTATAACGGTATAACGAATTACGTTATATGGCATTACGTTATAACGTATTACGTTATATGGTATAACGTTATAACGTATTACGTTATATGGTATAACGTTATAACGTATTACGTTATATGGTATAACGTTATAACGTACTACGTTATATGGTATATCGTTATAACGTATTACGTTATGTGGTATAACGTTATACCGTATTACGATATATGGTATAACGTTATAACGTATTACGTTATATGGTATAACGGTATGACGTATTACGTTATATGGTATATCGTTATAACGTATTACGTTATATGGTAAAACGTTATACCTTATTACGTTATATGGTATAACGAAATGACGTTTTACGTTATATGGTATTACGTTATAACGTATTACGTTATATGGTATTACGTTATAACGTATTACGTTATATGGTATTACGTTATAACGTATTACGTTATATGGTATAACGTCATAACGTATTACGTTATATGGTATTACGTTATCACGTATTACGTTATATGGTATAACGTTATAACGTATTACGTTATATGGTATAACGTTTTAACGTATTACGTTATATGGTATAACGTTATCACGTATTACGTTATATGGTATAACGTTATAACGTATTACGTTATATGGTATTACGTTATAACGTATTACGTTATATGGTATAACGTTATAACGTATTACGTTATATGGTATAACTTTACAATGTATTACGTTATATGGTTTAACGTTATACCGTATTACGTTATATGGTATAACGAAATGACGTTTTACGTTATATGGTATGACGTTATAACATATTACGTTATATGGTATAACGTTGTAACGTATTACGTTATATGGTATAACGAAATGACGTTCTACGATATATGGTATAACGTTATAAGGTATTGCGTTATATGGCATTAAGTTATATCGTTTTACGTTATATGGTATAACGTTATACCGTATTACGTTATATGGTATAACGAAATGCCGTTTTACGTTATATGTTATTACGTTATAACGTATTACGTTATATGGAATAACGTTATACCGTATTACGTTATATGCTATAACGAAATGACGTTTTACGTTATATGGTATTACGTTATAACGTATTACGTTATATGGTATAACGTTATAACGAATTACGTTATATGGTATAGTGAAATGACGTTTTACGTTATATGGTATAACGTTATAACGTATTACGTTATATGGTATAACGTTATAACGTATTACGTTATATGGTATAACGTTATCACGTATTACGTTATATGGTATAACGTTATAACGTATTACGTTATGTGGTATTACGTTATAACGTATTACGTTATATGGTATAACGGAATGACGTTTTACGTTATATGGTATTACGTTATAACGTATTACGTTATATGGTATTACGTTATAACGTATTACGTTATATGGTATAACGTCATAACGTATTACGTTATATGGTATTACGTTATCACGTATTACGTTATATGGTATAACGTTATAACGTATTACGTTATATGGTATAACTTTTTAACGTGTTACGTTATATGGTATAACGTTATCACGTATTACGTTATATGGTATATCGTTATAACGTATTACGTTATATGGTATAACGTTATCACGTATTACGTTATATTTCATTACGTTATAACGTATTACGTTATATGGTATAACGAAATGACGTTTTACGTTATATGGTATAACGTTATAACGTATTACGTTATATGGTATTACGTTTTAACGTATTACGTTATATGGTGTAACGGTATAACGAATTACGTTATATGGCATTACGTTATAACGTATTACGTTATATGGTATAACGTTATAACGTATTACGTTATATGGTATAACGTTATAACGTATTACGTTATATGGTATAACGTTACAACGTACTACGTTATATGGTATATCGTTATAACGTATTACGTTATATGGTATAACGTTATACCGTATTACGTTATATGGTATAACGTTATAACGTATTACGTTATATGGTATAACGTTATGACGTATTACGTTATATGGTATATCGTTATAACGTATTACGTTATATGGTATAACGTTATACCGTATTACGTTATATGGTATAACGAAATGACGTTTTACGTTATATGGTATTACGTTATAACGTATTACGTTATATGGTATTACGTTATAACGTATTACGTTATATGGTATAACGTCATAACGTATTACGTTATATGGTATTACGTTATCACGTATTACGTTATATGGTATAACGTTATAACGTATTACGTTATATGGTATAACGTTTTAACGTATTACGTTATATGGTATAACGTTATCACGTATTACGTTATATGGTATAACGTTATAACGTATTACGTTATATGGTATTACGTTATAACGTATTACGTTATATGGTATAACGTTATAACGTATTACGTTATATGGTATAACGTTACAATGTATTACGTTATATGGTTTAACGTTATACCGTATTACGTTATATGGTATAACGAAATGACGTTTTACGTTATATGGTATTACGTTATAACGTATTACGTTATATGGTATAACGTTATCACGTATTACGTTATATGGCATTACGTTATAACGTATTACGTTATATGGTATAACGAAATGACGTTTTACGTAATATGGTATAACGGTATAACGTATTACGTTATATGGTATTACGTTTTAACGTATTACGTTATATGGTATAACGGTATAACGAATTACGTTATATGGCATTACGTTATAGCGTATTTCGTTATATGGTATAACGTTATAACGTATTACGCTATATGGTATAACGTTATAACGTATTACGTTATATGGTATTACGTTATAACGTATTACGTTATATGGTATAACGTTATAACGTATTACGTTATATGGTATAACGTTTTAACGTATTACGTTATATGGTATAACGTTATCACGTATTACGTTATATGGTATAACGTTATAACGTATTACGTTATATGGTATTACGTTATAACGTATTACGTTATATGGTATAACGTTATAACGTATTACGTTATATGGTATAACGTTATAACGTATTACGTTATATGGCATTACGTTATAACGTATTACGTTATATGGTATATCGTTATAACGTATTACGTTATATGGTATAACGTTATACCGTATTACGTTATATGGTATAACGAAATGACGTTTTACGTTATATGGTATTACGTTATAACGTATTACGTTATATGGTATTACGTTATAACGTATTACGTTATATGGTATAACGTCATAACGTATTACGTTATATGGTATTACGTTATCACGTATTACGTTATATGGTATAACGTTATAACGTATTACGTTATATGGTATAACTTTTTAACGTATTACGTTATATGGTATAACGTTATCACGTATTACGTTATATGGTATAACGTTATAACGTATTACGTTATATGGTATTACGTTATAACGTATTACGTTATATGGTATAACGTTATAACGTATTACGTTATATGGTATAACGTTATAACGTATTACGTTATATGGCATTACGTTATAACGTATTACGTTATATGGTATAACGAAATGACGTTTTACGTTATATGGTATAACGTTATAACGTATTACGTTATATGGTATTACGTTTTAACGTATTACGTTATATGGTATAACGGTATAACGAATTACGTTATATGGCATTACGTTATAACGTATTACGTTATATGGTATAACGTTATAACGTATTACGTTATATGGTATAACGTTATAACGTATTACGTTATATGGTATAACGTTATAACGTACTACGTTATATGGTATATCGTTATAACGTATTACGTTATGTGGTATAACGTTATACCGTATTACGATATATGGTATAACGTTATAACGTATTACGTTATATGGTATAACGGTATGACGTATTACGTTATATGGTATATCGTTATAACGTATTACGTTATATGGTAAAACGTTATACCTTATTACGTTATATGGTATAACGAAATGACGTTTTACGTTATATGGTATTACGTTATAACGTATTACGTTATATGGTATTACGTTATAACGTATTACGTTATATGGTATTACGTTATAACGTATTACGTTATATGGTATAACGTCATAACGTATTACGTTATATGGTATTACGTTATCACGTATTACGTTATATGGTATAACGTTATAACGTATTACGTTATATGGTATAACGTTTTAACGTATTACGTTATATGGTATAACGTTATCACGTATTACGTTATATGGTATAACGTTATAACGTATTACGTTATATGGTATTACGTTATAACGTATTACGTTATATGGTATAACGTTATAACGTATTACGTTATATGGTATAACTTTACAATGTATTACGTTATATGGTTTAACGTTATACCGTATTACGTTATATGGTATAACGAAATGACGTTTTACGTTATATGGTATGACGTTATAACATATTACGTTATATGGTATAACGTCATAACGTATTACGTTATATGGTATTACGTTATCACGTATTACGTTATATGGTATAACGTTATAACGTATTACGTTATATGGTATAACGTTTTAACGTATTACGTTATATGGTATAACGTTATCACGTATTACGTTATATGGTATAACGTTATAACGTATTACGTTATATGGTATTACGTTATAACGTATTACGTTATATGGTATAACGTTATAACGTATTACGTTATATGGTATAACTTTACAATGTATTACGTTATATGGTTTAACGTTTTAACGTATTACGTTATATGGTATAACGTTATCACGTATTACGTTATATGGTATAACGTTATCACGTATTACGTTATATGGTATAACGTTATAACGTATTACGTTATATGGTATTACGTTATAACGTATTACGTTATATGGTATAACGTTATAACGTATTACGTTATATGGTATAACTTTACAATGTATTACGTTATATGGTTTAACGTTATACCGTATTACGTTATATGGTATAACGAAATGACGTTTTACGTTATATGGTATGACGTTATAACATATTACGTTATATGGTATAACGTTATAACGTACTACGTTATATGGTATATCGTTATAACGTATTACGTTATGTGGTATAACGTTATACCGTATTACGATATATGGTATAACGTTATAACGTATTACGTTATATGGTATAACGGTATGACGTATTACGTTATATGGTATAACGTTATAACGTATTACGTTATATGGTATAACGTTATAACGTATTACGTTATATGGTATAACGTTATAACGTACTACGTTATATGGTATATCGTTATAACGTATTACGTTATGTGGTATAACGTTATACCGTATTACGATATATGGTATAACGTTATAACGTATTACGTTATATGGTATAACGGTATGACGTATTACGTTATATGGTATATCGTTATAACGTATTACGTTATATGGTAAAACGTTATACCTTATTACGTTATATGGTATAACGAAATGACGTTTTACGTTATATGGTATTACGTTATAACGTATTACGTTATATGGTATTACGTTATAACGTATTACGTTATATGGTATAACGTTATAACGTATTACGTTATATGGTATAACGTTTTAACGTATTACGTTATATGGTATAACGTTATCACGTATTACGTTATATGGTATAACGTTATAACGTATTACGTTATATGGTATTACGTTATAACGTATTACGTTATATGGTATAACGTTATAACGTATTACGTTATATGGTATAACTTTACAATGTATTACGTTATATGGTTTAACGTTATACCGTATTACGTTATATGGTATAACGAAATGACGTTTTACGTTATATGGTATGACGTTATAACATATTACGTTATATGGTATAACGTTGTAACGTATTACGTTATATGGTATAACGAAATGACGTTCTACGATATATGGTATAACGTTATAAGGTATTGCGTTATATGGCATTAAGTTATATCGTTTTACGTTATATGGTATAACGTTATACCGTATTACGTTATATGGTATAACGAAATGCCGTTTTACGTTATATGTTATTACGTTATAACGTATTACGTTATATGGAATAACGTTATACCGTATTACGTTATATGCTATAACGAAATGACGTTTTACGTTATATGGTATTACGTTATAACGTATTACGTTATATGGTATAACGTTATAACGAATTACGTTATATGGTATAGTGAAATGACGTTTTACGTTATATGGTATAACGTTATAACGTATTACGTTATATGGTATAACGTTATAACGTATTACGTTATATGGTATAACGTTATCACGTATTACGTTATATGGTATAACGTTATAACGTATTACGTTATGTGGTATTACGTTATAACGTATTACGTTATATGGTATAACGGAATGACGTTTTACGTTATATGGTATTACGTTATAACGTATTACGTTATATGGTATTACGTTATAACGTATTACGTTATATGGTATAACGTCATAACGTATTACGTTATATGGTATTACGTTATCACGTATTACGTTATATGGTATAACGTTATAACGTATTACGTTATATGGTATAACTTTTTAACGTGTTACGTTATATGGTATAACGTTATCACGTATTACGTTATATGGTATAACGGAATGACGTTTTACGTTATATGGTATTACGTTATAACGTATTACGTTATATGGTATTACGTTATAACGTATTACGTTATATGGTATAACGTCATAACGTATTACGTTATGTGGTATTACGTTATAACGTATAACGTTATATGGTATAACATTTTAACGTATTACGTTATAAGGCATTAAGTTATATCGTACTACGTAATATGGTATAACGTTATAACAAATTACGTTATATGGTATAACGTTTTAACGAATTACGTTATATGGCATTACGTTATAACGTATTACGTTATATGGTATAACGAAATGACGTTTTACGTTATATGGTATAACGTTATAACGTATTGCGTTATAAGGCATTAAGTTATATCGTATTGCGTTATATGGTATAACGTTATACCGTATTACGTTATGTGGTATAACGAAATGCCGTTTTACGTTATATGGTATGACGTTATAACATATTACGTTATATGGTATAACGTTGTAACGTATTACGTTATATGGTATAACGAAATGACGTTTTACGATATATGGTATAACGTTATAAGGTATTGCGTTATATGGCATTAAGTTATATCGTATTACGTTATATGGTATAACGTTATACCGTATTACGTTATATGGTATAACGAAATGCCGTTTTACGTTATATGTTATTACGTTATAACGTATTACGTTATATGGAATAACGTTATACCGTATTACGTTATATGCTATAACGAAATGACGTTTTACGTTATATGGTATTACGTTATAACGTATTACGTTATATGGTATAACGTTATAACGAATTACGTTATATGGTATAGTGAAATGACGTTTTACGTTATATGGTATAACGTTATAACGTATTACGTTATATGGTATAACGTTATCACGTATTACGTTATATGGTATAACGTTATAACGTATTACGTTATATGGTACTACGTTATAACGTATTACGTTATATGGTATAACGGAATGACGTTTTACGTTATATGGTATTACGTTATAACGTATTACGTTATATGGTATTACGTTATAACGTATTACGTTATATGGTATAACGTCATAACGTATTACGTTATATGGTATTACGTTATCACGTATTACGTTATATGGTATAACGTTATAACGTATTACGTTATATGGTATAACGTTTTAACTTGTTACGTTATATGGTATAACGTTATCACGTATTACGTTATATGGTATAACGTTATAACGTATTGCGTTATATGGTATATCGTTATAACGTATTACGTTATATGGTATAACGTTATACCGTATTACGTTATATGATATAACGAAATGACGTTTTACGTTATATGGTATTACGTTATAACGTATTACGTTATATGGTATTACGTTATCACGTATTACGTTATATGGTATAACGTTATAACGTATTACGTTATATGGTATAACGTTTTAACGTATTACGTTATATGGTATAACGTTATCATGTATTACGTTATATGGTATAACGTTATAACGTATTACGTTATATGATATATCGTTATCACGTATTACGTTATATGGTATAACGTTATACCGTATTACGTTATATGGTATAACGAAATGACGTTTTACGTTATATGGTATTACGTTATAACGTATTACGTTATATGGTATAACGTTATCACGTATTACGTTATATGGCATTACGTTATAACGTATTACGTTATATGGTATAACGAAATGACGTTTTACGTTATATGGTATAACGTTATAACGTATTACGTTATATGGTATTACGTTTTAACGTATTACGTTATATGGTATAACGTTATAACGTATTACGTTATGTGGTATAACGTTATAACGAATTACGTTATATGGTATAACGTTATACCGTATTACGTTATATGGTATAACGAAATGACGTTTCACGTTATATGGTATTATGTTATTAAGTATTACGTTATATGGTATAACGTTATCACGTATTACCTTATATGGTATAACGTTATAACGTATTACGTTATATGGTATTACGTTATAACGTATTACGTTATATGGTCTAACGTTATAACGTATTACGTTATATGGTATAACGTTATAACGTATTACGTTATATCGTATAACGCTTTAACGTATTACGTTATATGGTACAACGAAATGACGTTTTACGTTATATGGTATTACGTTATAACGTATTACGTTATATGGTATTACGTTATAACGTATTACGTTATATGGTATAACGTCATAACGTATTACGTTATATGGTATTACGTTATCACGTATTACGTTATATGGTATAACGTTATAACGTATTACGTTATATGGTATAACGCTTTATCGTATTACGTTATATGGTATAACGTTATCACGTATTACGTTATATGGTATAACGTTATAACGTATTACGTTATATGGTATAACGTTATCACGTATTACGTTATATGGCATTACGTTATAACGTATTACGTTATATGGTATAACGAAATGACGTTTTACGTTATATGGTATAACGTTATAACGTATTACGTTATATGGTATTACGTTTTAACGTATTACGTTATATGGTATAACGGTATAACGAATTACGTTATATGGCATTACGTTATAACGTATTACGTTATATGGTATAACGTTATAACGTATTACGTTATATGGTATAACGTTATAACGTATTACGTTATATGGTATAACGTTATAACGTACTACGTTATATGGTATATCGTTATAACGTATTACGTTATATGGTATAACGTTATACCGTATTACGTTATATGGTATAACGAAATGACGTTTTACGTTATATGGTATTACGTTATAACGTATTTCGTTATATGGTATAACGTTATCACGTATTACCTTATATGGCATTACGTTATAACGTATTACGTTATATGGTATAACGAAATGACGTTTTACGTTATATGGTATAACGTTATAACGTATTACGTTATATGGTATTACGTTTTAACGTATTACGTTATATGGTATAACGTTATAACGTATTACGTTATGTGGTATAACGTTATAACGAATTACGTTATATGGTATAACGTTATACCGTATTACGTTATATGGTATAACGAAATGACGTTTCACGTTATATGGTATTATGTTATTAAGTATTACGTTATATGGAATAACGTTATCACGTATTACCTTATATGGTATAACGTTATAACGTATTACGTTATATGGTATTACGTTATAATGTATTACGTTATATGGTATAACGTTATACCATATTACGTTATATGGTATAACGTTATAACGTATTACGGTATATGGTATAACGCTTTAACGTATTACGTTATATGGTACAACGAAATGACGTTTTACGTTATATGGTATTACGTTATAACGTATTACGTTATATGGTATTACGTTATAACGTATTACGTTATATGGTATAACGTCATAACGTATTACGTTATATGGTATTACGTTATCACGTATTACGTTATATGGTATAACGTTATAACGTATTACGTTATATGGTATAACGCTTTAACGTATTACGTTATATGGTATAACGTTATCACGTATTACGTTATATGGTATATCGTTATAACGTATTACGTTATATGGTATAACGTTATCACGTATTACGTTATATTTCATTACGTTATAACGTATTACGTTATATGGTATAACGAAATGACGTTTTACGTTATATGGTATAACGTTATAACGTATTACGTTATATGGTATTACGTTTTAACGTATTACGTTATATGGTATAACGGTATAACGAATTACGTTATATGGCATTACGTTATAACGTATTACGTTATATGGTATAACGTTATAACGTATTACGTTATATGGTATAACGTTATAACGTATTACGTTATATGGTATAACGTTAAAACGTACTACGTTATATGGTATATCGTTATAACGTATTACGTTATATGGTATAACGTTATACCGTATTACGTTATATGGTATAACGTTATAACGTATTACGTTATATGGTATAACGTTATGACGTATTACGTTATATGGTATATCGTTATAACGTATTACGTTATATGGTATAACGTTATACCGTATTACGTTATATGGTATAACGAAATGACGTTTTACGTTATATGGTATTACGTTATAACGTATTACGTTATATGGTATTACGTTATAACGTATTACGTTATATGGTATAACGTCATAACGTATTACGTTATATGGTATTACGTTATCACGTATTACGTTATATGGTATAACGTTATAACGTATTACGTTATATGGTATAACGTTTTAACGTATTACGTTATATGGTATAACGTTATCACGTATTACGTTATATGGTATAACGTTATAACGTATTACGTTATATGGTATTACGTTATAACGTATTACGTTATATGGTATAACGTTATAACGTATTACGTTATATGGTATAACGTTACAATGTATTACGTTATATGGTTTAACGTTATACCGTATTACGTTATATGGTATAACGAAATGACGTTTTACGTTATATGGTATTACGTTATAACGTATTACGTTATATGGTATAACGTTATCACGTATTACGTTATATGGCATTACGTTATAACGTATTACGTTATATGGTATAACGAAATGACGTTTTACGTTATATGGTATAACGGTATAACGTATTACGTTATATGGTATTACGTTTTAACGTATTACGTTATATGGTATAACGGTATAACGAATTACGTTATATGGCATTACGTTATAACGTATTACGTTATATGGAATAACGTTATCACGTATTACCTTATATGGTATAACGTTATAACGTATTACGGTATATGGTATAACGCTTTAACGTATTACGTTATATGGTACAACGAAATGACGTTTTACGTTATATGGTATTACGTTATAACGTATTACGTTATATGGTATTACGTTATAACGTATTACGTTATATGGTAAAACGTCATAACGTATTACGTTATATGGTATTACGTTATCACGTATTACGTTATATGGTATAACGTTATAACGTATTACGTTATATGGTATAACGCTTTAACGTATTTCGTTATATGGTATAACGTTATCACGTATTACGTTATATGGTATATCGTTATAACGTATTACGTTATATGGTATAACGTTATCACGTATTACGTTATATTTCATTACGTTATAACGTATTACGTTATATGGTATAACGAAATGACGTTTTACGTTATATGGTATAACGTTATAACGTATTACGTTATATGGTATTACGTTTTAACGTATTACGTTATATGGTATAACGGTATAACGAATTACGTTATATGGCATTACGTTATAACGTATTACGTTATATGGTATAACGTTATAACGTATTACGTTATATGGTATAACGTTATAACGTATTACGTTATATGGTATAACGTTAAAACGTACTACGTTATATGGTATATCGTTATAACGTATTACGTTATATGGTATAACGTTATACCGTATTACGTTATATGGTATAACGTTATAACGTATTACGTTATATGGTATAACGTTATGACGTATTACGTTATATGGTATATCGTTATAACGTATTACGTTATATGGTATAACGTTATACCGTATTACGTTATATGGTATAACGAAATGACGTTTTACGTTATATGGTATTACGTTATAACGTATTACGTTATATGGTATTACGTTATAACGTATTACGTTATATGGTATAACGTCATAACGTATTACGTTATATGGTATTACGTTATCACGTATTACGTTATATGGTATAACGTTATAACGTATTACGTTATATGGTATAACGTTTTAACGT
Source organism: Bombus vancouverensis nearcticus (assembly GCF_051014615.1). Taxonomy (NCBI): domain Eukaryota; kingdom Metazoa; phylum Arthropoda; class Insecta; order Hymenoptera; family Apidae; genus Bombus; species Bombus vancouverensis. Next base: position 6,058,662 of record NC_134913.1, on the reverse strand, counting down.
ATTACGTTATATGGTATAACGTTATCACGTATTACGTTATATGGTATAACGTTATAACGTATTACGTTATATGGTATTACGTTATAACGTATTACGTTATATGGTATAACGTTATAACGTATTACGTTATATGGTATAACGTTACAATGTATTACGTTATATGGTTTAACGTTATACCGTATTACGTTATATGGTATAACGAAATGACGTTTTACGTTATATGGTATTACGTTATAACGTATTACGTTATATGGTATAACGTTATCACGTATTACGTTATATGGCATTACGTTATAACGTATTACGTTATATGGTATAACGAAATGACGTTTTACGTTATATGGTATAACGGTATAACGTATTACGTTATATGGTATTACGTTTTAACGTATTACGTTATATGGTATAACGGTATAACGAATTACGTTATATGGCATTACGTTATAACGTATTACGTTATATGGAATAACGTTATCACGTATTACCTTATATGGTATAACGTTATAACGTATTACGGTATATGGTATAACGCTTTAACGTATTACGTTATATGGTACAACGAAATGACGTTTTACGTTATATGGTATTACGTTATAACGTATTACGTTATATGGTATTACGTTATAACGTATTACGTTATATGGTAAAACGTCATAACGTATTACGTTATATGGTATTACGTTATCACGTATTACGTTATATGGTATAACGTTATAACGTATTACGTTATATGGTATAACGCTTTAACGTATTTCGTTATATGGTATAACGTTATCACGTATTACGTTATATGGTATATCGTTATAACGTATTACGTTATATGGTATAACGTTATCACGTATTACGTTATATTTCATTACGTTATAACGTATTACGTTATATGGTATAACGAAATGACGTTTTACGTTATATGGTATAACGTTATAACGTATTACGTTATATGGTATTACGTTTTAACGTATTACGTTATATGGTATAACGGTATAACGAATTACGTTATATGGCATTACGTTATAACGTATTACGTTATATGGTATAACGTTATAACGTATTACGTTATATGGTATAACGTTATAACGTATTACGTTATATGGTATAACGTTAAAACGTACTACGTTATATGGTATATCGTTATAACGTATTACGTTATATGGTATAACGTTATACCGTATTACGTTATATGGTATAACGTTATAACGTATTACGTTATATGGTATAACGTTATGACGTATTACGTTATATTGTATATCGTTATAACGTATTACGTTATATGGTATAACGTTATACCGTATTACGTTATATGGTATAACGAAATGACGTTTTACGTTATATGGTATTACGTTATAACGTATTACGTTATATGGTATTACGTTATAACGTATTACGTTATATGGTATAACGTCATAACGTATTACGTTATATGGTATTACGTTATCACGTATTACGTTATATGGTATAACGTTATAACGTATTACGTTATATGGTATAACGTTTTAACGTATTACGTTATATGGTATAACGTTATCACGTATTACGTTATATGGTATAACGTTATAACGTATTACGTTATATGGTATTACGTTATAACGTATTACGTTATATGGTATAACGTTACAACGTATTACGTTATATGGTATAACGTTACAATGTATTACGTTATATGGTATAACGAAATGACGTTTTACGTTATATGGTATTACGTTATAACGTATTACGTTATATGGTATAACGTTATCACGTATTACGTTATATGACATTACGTTATAACGTATTACGTTATATGGTATAACGAAATGACGTTTTACGTTATATGGTATAACGGTATAACGTATTACGTTATATGGTATTACGTTTTAACGAATTACGTTATATGGTATAACGTTATACCGTATTACGTTATATGGTATAACGAAATGACGTTTCACGTTATATGGTATTATGTTATTAAGTATTACGTTATATGGTATAACGTTATCACGTATTACCTTATATGGTATAACGTTATAACGTATTACGTTATATGGTATTACGTTATAACGTATTACGTTATATGGTCTAACGTTATAACGTATTACGTTATATGGTATAACGTTATAACGTATTACGTTATATGGTATAACGCTTTAACGTATTACGTTATATGGTACAACGAAATGACGTTTTACGTTATATGGTATTACGTTATAACGTATTACGTTATATGGTATTACGTTATAACGTATTACGTTATATGGTATAACGTCATAACGTATTACGTTATATGGTATTACGTTATCACGTATTACGTTATATGGTATAACGTTATAACGTATTACGTTATATGGTATAACGCTTTATCGTATTACGTTATATGGTATAACGTTATCACGTATTACGTTATATGGTATAACGTTATAACGTATTACGTTATATGGTATAACGTTATCACGTATTACGTTATATGGCATTACGTTATAACGTATTACGTTTTATGGTATAACGAAATGACGTTTTACGTTATATGGTATAACGTTATAACGTATTACGTTATATGGTATTACGTTTTAACGTATTACGTTATATGGTATAACGGTATAACGAATTACGTTATATGGCATTACGTTATAACGTATTACGTTATATGGTATAACGTTATAACGTATTACGTTATATGGTATAACGTTATAACGTATTACGTTATATGGTATAACGTTATAACGTACTACGTTATATGGTATATCGTTATAACGTATTACGTTATATGGTATAACGTTATACCGTATTACGTTATATGGTATAACGTTATAACGTATTACGTTATATGGTATTACGTTATCACGTATTACGTTATATGGTATAACGTTATAACGTATTACGTTATATGGTATAACGTTTTAACGTATTACGTTATATGGTATAACGTTATCACGTATTACGTTATATGGTATAACGTTATAACGTATTACGTTATATGATATATCGTTATAACGTATTACGTTATATGGTATAACGTTATACCGTTATGGTTATAACGTATTACGTTATATGGTATTACGTTATAACGTATTACGTTATATGGCATTACGTTATAACGTATTACGTTATATGGTATAACGAAATGACGTTTTACGTTATATGGTATAACGTTATAACGTATTACGTTATATGGTATTACGTTTTGACGTATTACGTTATATGGTATAACGTTATAACGTATTACGTTATGTGGTATAACGTTATAACGAATTACGTTATATGGTATAACGTTATACCGTATTACGTTATATGGTATAACGAAATGACGTTTCACGTTATATGGTATTATGTTATTAAGTATTACGTTATATGGAATAACGTTATCACGTATTACCTTATATGGTATAACGTTATAACGTATTACGTTATATGGTATTACGTTATAACGTATTACGTTATGTGGTATAACGTTATAACATATTACGTTATATGGTATAACGTTATAACGTATTACGGTATATGGTATAACGCTTTAACGTATTACGTTATATGGTACAACGAAATGACGTTTTACGTTATATGGTATTACGTTATAACGTATTACGTTATATGGTATTACGTTATAACGTATTACGTTATATGGTATAACGTCATAACGTATTACGTTATATGGTATTACGTTATCACGTATTACGTTATATGGTATAACGTTATAACGTATTACGTTATATGGTATAACGCTTTAACGTATTACGTTATATGGTATAACGTTATCACGTATTACGTTATATGGTATATCGTTATAACGTATTACGTTATATGGTATAACGTTATCACGTATTACGTTATATTTCATTACGTTATAACGTATTACGTTATATGGTATAACGAAATGACGTTTTACGTTATATGGTATAACGTTATAACGTATTACGTTATATGGTATTACGTTTTAACGTATTACGTTATATGGTATAACGGTATAACGAATTACGTTATATGGCATTACGTTATAACGTATTACGTTATATGGTATAACGTTATAACGTATTACGTTATATGGTATAACGTTATAACGTATTACGTTATATGGTATAACGTTAAAACGTACTACGTTATATGGTATATCGTTATAACGTATTACGTTATATGGTATAACGTTATACCGTATTACGTTATATGGTATAACGTTATAACGTATTACGTTATATGGTATAACGTTATGACGTATTACGTTATATTGTATATCGTTATAACGTATTACGTTATATGGTATAACGTTATACCGTATTACGTTATATGGTATAACGAAATGACGTTTTACGTTATATGGTATTACGTCATAACGTATTACGTTATATGGTATTACGTTATAACGTATTACGTTATATGGTATAACGTCATAACGTATTACGTTATATGGTATAACGTTTTAACGTATTACGTTATATGGTATAACGTTATCACGTATTACGTTATATGGTATAACGTTATAACGTATTACGTTATATGGTATTACGTTATAACGTATTACGTTATATGGTATAACGTTATAACGTATTACGTTATATGGTATAACGTTATAACGTATTACGTTATATGGCATTACGTTATAACGTATTACGTTATATGGTATAACGAAATGACGTTTTACGTTATATGGTATAACGTTATAACGTATTACGTTATATGGTATTACGTTTTAACGTATTACGTTATATGGTATAACGGTATAACGAATTACGTTATATGGCATTACGTTATAACGTATTACGTTATATGGTATTACGTTATAACGTATTACGTTATATGGTATAACGTTATCACGTATTACGTTATATGGCATTACGTTATAACGTATTACGTTATATGGTATAACGAAATGACGTTTTACGTTATATGGTATAACGGTATAACGTATTACGTTATATGGTATTACGTTTTAACGTATTACGTTATATGGTATAACGGTATAACGAATTACGTTATATGGCATTACGTTATAGCGTATTACGTTATATGGTATAACGTTATAACGTATTACGCTATATGGTATAACGTTATAACGTATTACGTTATATGGTATTACGTTATAACGTATTACGTTATATGGTATAACGTTATAACGTATTACGTTATATGGTATAACGTTTTAACGTATTACGTTATATGGTATAACGTTATCACGTATTACGTTATATGGTATAACGTTATAACGTATTACGTTATATGGTATTACGTTATAACGTATTACGTTATATGGTATAACGTTATAACGTATTACGTTATATGGTATAACGTTATAACGTATTACGTTATATGGCATTACGTTATAACGTATTACGTTATATGGTATATCGTTATAACGTATTACGTTATATGGTATAACGTTATACCGTATTACGTTATATGGTATAACGAAATGACGTTTTACGTTATATGGTATTACGTTATAACGTATTACGTTATATGGTATTACGTTATAACGTATTACGTTATATGGTATAACGTCATAACGTATTACGTTATATGGTATTACGTTATCACGTATTACGTTATATGGTATAACGTTATAACGTATTACGTTATATGGTATAACGTTTTAACGTATTACGTTATATGGTATAACGTTATCACGTATTACGTTATATGGTATAACGTTATAACGTATTACGTTATATGGTATTACGTTATAACGTATTACGTTATATGGTATAACGTTATAACGTATTACGTTATATGGTATAACGTTATAACGTATTACGTTATATGGCATTACGTTATAACGTATTACGTTATATGGTATAACGAAATGACGTTTTACGTTATATGGTATAACGTTATAACGTATTACGTTATATGGTATTACGTTTTAACGTATTACGTTATATGGTATAACGGTATAACGAATTACGTTATATGGCATTACGTTATAACGTATTACGTTATATGGTATAACGTTATAACGTATTACGTTATATGGTATAACGTTATAACGTATTACGTTATATGGTATAACGTTATAACGTACTACGTTATGTGGTATATCGTTATCACGTATTACGTTATATGGTATAACGTTATACCGTATTACGATATATGGTATAACGTTATAACGTATTACGTTATATGGTATAACGTTATGACGTATTACGTTATATGGTATATCGTTACAACGTATTACGTTATATGGTATAACGTTATACCTTATTACGTTATATGGTATAACGAAATGACGTTTTACGTTATATGGTATTACGTTATAACGTATTACGTTATATGGTATTACGTTATAACGTATTACGTTATATGGTATTACGTTATAACGTATTACGTTATATGGTATAACGTCATAACGTATTACGTTATATGGTATTACGTTATAACGTATTACGTTATATGGTATAACGTTATAACGTATTACGTTATATGGTATAACGTTATAACGTACTACGTTATATGGTATATCGTTATAACGTATTACGTTATATGGTATAACGTTATACCGTATTACGTTATATGGTATAACGTTATAACGTATTACGTTATATGGTATTACGTTATCACGTATTACGTTATATGGTATAACGTTATAACGTATTACGTTATATGGTATAACGTTTTAACGTATTACGTTATATGGTATAACGTTATCACGTATTACGTTATATGGTATAACGTTATAACGTATTACGTTATATGATATATCGTTATAACGTATTACGTTATATGGTATAACGTTATACCGTTATGGTTATAACGTATTACGTTATATGGTATTACGTTATAACGTATTACGTTATATGGCATTACGTTATAACGTATTACGTTATATGGTATAACGAAATGACGTTTTACGTTATATGGTATAACGTTATAACGTATTACGTTATATGGTATTACGTTTTAACGTATTACGTTATATGGTATAACGGTATAACGAATTACGTTATATGGCATTACGTTATAACGTATTACGTTATATGGTATAACGTTATAACGTATTACGTTATATGGTATAACGTTATAACGTATTACGTTATATGGTATAACGTTATAACGTACTACGTTATATGGTATATCGTTATCACGTATTACGTTATATGGTATAACGTTATACCGTATTACGATATATGGTATAACGTTATAACGTATTACGTTATATGGCATTACGTTATAACGTATTACGTTATATGGTATTACGTTTTAACGTATTACGTTATATGGTATAACGGTATAACGAATTACGTTATATGGCATTACGTTATAACGTATTACGTTATATGGTATAACGTTATAACGTATTACGTTATATGGTATAACGTTATAACGTATTACGTTATATGGTATAACGTTATAACGTACTACGTTATATGGTATATCGTTATCACGTATTACGTTATATGGTATAACGTTATACCGTATTACGATATATGGTATAACGTTATAACGTATTACGTTATATGGTATAACGTTATGACGTATTACGTTATATGGTATATCGTTATAACGTATTACGTTATATGGTATAACGTTATACCTTATTACGTTATATGGTATAACGAAATGACGTTTTACGTTATATGGTATTACGTTATAACGTATTACGTTATATGGTATTACGTTATAACGTATTACGTTATATGGTATTACGTTATAACGTATTACGTTATATGGTATAACGTTATAACGTATTACGTTATATGATATATCGTTATAACGTATTACGTTATATGGTATAACGTTATACCGTTATGGTTATAACGTATTACGTTATATGGTATTACGTTATAACGTATTACGTTATATGGCATTACGTTATAACGTATTACGTTATATGGTATAACGAAATGACGTTTTACGTTATATGGTATAACGTTATAACGTATTACGTTATATGGTATTACGTTTTAACGTATTACGTTATATGGTATAACGGTATAACGAATTACGTTATATGGCATTACGTTATAACGTATTACGTTATATGGTATAACGTTATAACGTATTACGTTATATGGTATAACGTTATAACGTATTACGTTATATGGTATAACGTTATAACGTACTACGTTATATGGTATATCGTTATCACGTATTACGTTATATGGTATAACGTTATACCGTATTACGATATATGGTATAACGTTATAACGTATTACGTTATATGGTATTACGTTTTAACGTATTACGTTATATGGTATAACGGTATAACGAATTACGTTATATGGCATTACGTTATAACGTATTACGTTATATGGTATAACGAAATGACGTTTTACGTTATATGGTATAACGTTATAACGTATTACGTTATATGGTATTACGTTTTAACGTATTACGTTATATGGTATAACGGTATAACGAATTACGTTATATGGCATTACGTTATAACGTATTACGTTATATGGTATAACGTTATAACGTATTACGTTATATGGTATAACGTTATAACGTATTACGTTATATGGTATAACGTTATAACGTACTACGTTATATGGTATATCGTTATAACGTATTACGTTATATGGTATAACGTTATACCGTATTACGTTATATGGTATAACGTTATAACGTATTACGTTATATGGTATTACGTTATCACGTATTACGTTATATGGTATAACGTTATAACGTATTACGTTATATGGTATAACGTTTTAACGTATTACGTTATATGGTATAACGTTATCACGTATTACGTTATATGGTATAACGTTATAACGTATTACGTTATATGATATATCGTTATAACGTATTACGTTATATGGTATAACGTTATACCGTTATGGTTATAACGTATTACGTTATATGGTATTACGTTATAACGTATTACGTTATATGGCATTACGTTATAACGTATTACGTTATATGGTATAACGAAATGACGTTTTACGTTATATGGTATAACGTTATAACGTATTACGTTATATGGTATTACGTTATAACGTATTACGTTATATGGTATAACGTTATAACGTATTACGTTATATGGTATAACGTTATAACGTATTACGTTATATGGCATTACGTTATAACGTATTACGTTATATGGTATAACGAAATGACGTTTTACGTTATATGGTATAACGTTATAACGTATTACGTTATATGGTATTACGTTTTAACGTATTACGTTATATGGTATAACGGTATAACGAATTACGTTATATGGCATTACGTTATAACGTATTACGTTATATGGTATAACGTTATAACGTATTACGTTATATGGTATAACGTTATAACGTATTACGTTATATGGTATAACGTTATAACGTACTACGTTATATGGTATATCGTTATCACGTATTACGTTATATGGTATAAGGTTATACCGTATTACGATATATGGTATAACGTTATAACGTATTACGTTATATGGTATAACGTTATGACGTATTACGTTATATGGTATATCGTTATAACGTATTACGTTATATGGTATAACGTTATACCTTATTACGTTATATGGTATAACGAAATGACGTTTTACGTTATATGGTATTACGTTATAACGTATTACGTTATATGGTATTACGTTATAACGTATTACGTTATATGGTATTACGTTATAACGTATTACGTTATATGGTATAACGTCATAACGTATTACGTTATATGGTATTACGTTATAACGTATTACGTTATATGGTATAACGTTATAACGTATTACGTTATATGGTATAACGTTATAACGTACTACGTTATATGGTATATCGTTATAACGTATTACGTTATATGGTATAACGTTATACCGTATTACGTTATATGGTATAACGTTATAACGTATTACGTTATATGGTATTACGTTATCACGTATTACGTTATATGGTATAACGTTATAACGTATTACGTTATATGGTATAACGTTTTAACGTATTACGTTATATGGTATAACGTTATCACGTATTACGTTATATGGTATAACGTTATAACGTATTACGTTATATGATATATCGTTATAACGTATTACGTTATATGGTATAACGTTATACCGTTATGGTTATAACGTATTACGTTATATGGTATTACGTTATAACGTATTACGTTATATGGCATTACGTTATAACGTATTACGTTATATGGTATAACGAAATGACGTTTTACGTTATATGGTATAACGTTATAACGTATTACGTTATATGGTATTACGTTTTAACGTATTACGTTATATGGTATAACGGTATAACGAATTACGTTATATGGCATTACGTTATAACGTATTACGTTATATGGTATAACGTTATAACGTATTACGTTATATGGTATAACGTTATAACGTATTACGTTATATGGTATAACGTTATAACGTACTACGTTATATGGTATATCGTTATCACGTATTACGTTATATGGTATAACGTTATACCGTATTACGATATATGGTATAACGTTATAACGTATTACGTTATATGGTATTACGTTTTAACGTATTACGTTATATGGTATAACGGTATAACGAATTACGTTATATGGCATTACGTTATAACGTATTACGTTATATGGTATAACGAAATGACGTTTTACGTTATATGGTATAACGTTATAACGTATTACGTTATATGGTATTACGTTTTAACGTATTACGTTATATGGTATAACGGTATAACGAATTACGTTATATGGCATTACGTTATAACGTATTACGTTATATGGTATAACGTTATAACGTATTACGTTATATGGTATAACGTTATAACGTATTACGTTATATGGTATAACGTTATAACGTACTACGTTATATGGTATATCGTTATAACGTATTACGTTATATGGTATAACGTTATACCGTATTACGTTATATGGTATAACGTTATAACGTATTACGTTATATGGTATTACGTTATCACGTATTACGTTATATGGTATAACGTTATAACGTATTACGTTATATGGTATAACGTTTTAACGTATTACGTTATATGGTATAACGTTATCACGTATTACGTTATATGGTATAACGTTATAACGTATTACGTTATATGATATATCGTTATAACGTATTACGTTATATGGTATAACGTTATACCGTTATGGTTATAACGTATTACGTTATATGGTATTACGTTATAACGTATTACGTTATATGGCATTACGTTATAACGTATTACGTTATATGGTATAACGAAATGACGTTTTACGTTATATGGTATAACGTTATAACGTATTACGTTATATGGTATTACGTTTTGACGTATTACGTTATATGGTATAACGTTATAACGTATTACGTTATGTGGTATAACGTTATAACGAATTACGTTATATGGTATAACGTTATAACATATTACGTTATATGGTATAACGTTATAACGTATTACGGTATATGGTATAACGCTTTAACGTATTACGTTATATGGTACAACGAAATGACGTTTTACGTTATATGGTATTACGTTATAACGTATTACGTTATATGGTATTACGTTATAACGTATTACGTTATATGGTATAACGTCATAACGTATTACGTTATATGGTATTACGTTATCACGTATTACGTTATATGGTATAACGTTATAACGTATTACGTTATATGGTATAACGAAATGACGTTTCACGTTATATGGTATTATGTTATTAAGTATTACGTTATATGGTATATCGTTATAACGTATTACGTTATATGGTATAACGTTATCACGTATTACGTTATATTTCATTACGTTATAACGTATTACGTTATATGGTATAACGAAATGACGTTTTACGTTATATGGTATAACGTTATAACGTATTACGTTATATGGTATTACGTTTTAACGTATTACGTTATATGGTATAACGGTATAACGAATTACGTTATATGGCATTACGTTATAACGTATTACGTTATATGGTATAACGTTATAACGTATTACGTTATATGGTATAACGTTATAACGTATTACGTTATATGGTATAACGTTAAAACGTACTACGTTATATGGTATATCGTTATAACGTATTACGTTATATGGTATAACGTTATACCGTATTACGTTATATGGTATAACGTTATAACGTATTACGTTATATGGTATAACGTTATGACGTATTACGTTATATGGTATATCGTTATAACGTATTACGTTATATGGTATAACGTTATACCGTATTACGTTATATGGTATAACGAAATGACGTTTTACGTTATATGGTATTACGTTATAACGTATTACGTTATATGGTATTACGTTATAACGTATTACGTTATATGGTATAACGTCATAACGTATTACGTTATATAGTATTACGTTATCACGTATTACGTTATATGGTATAACGTTATAACGTATTACGTTATATGGTATAACGTTTTAACGTATTACGTTATATGGTATAACGTTATCACGTATTACGTTATATGGTATAACGTTATAACGTATTACGTTATATGGTATTACGTTATAACGTATTACGTTATATGGTATAACGTTATAACGTATTACGTTATATGGTATAACGTTACAATGTATTACGTTATATGGTTTAACGTTATACCGTATTACGTTATATGGTATAACGAAATGACGTTTTACGTTATATGGTATTACGTTATAACGTATTACGTTATATGGTATAACGTTATCACGTATTACGTTATATGGCATTACGTTATAACGTATTACGTTATATGGTATAACGAAATGACGTTTTACGTTATATGGTATAACGGTATAACGTATTACGTTATATGGTATTACGTTTTAACGTATTACGTTATATGGTATAACGGTATAACGAATTACGTTATATGGCATTACGTTATAACGTATTACGTTATATGGTATAACGTTATAACGTGTAACGCTATATGGTATAACGTTATAACGTATTACGTTATATGGTATAACGTTATAACGTACTACGTTATATGGTATATCGTTATAACGTATTACGTTATATGGTATAACGTTATAACGTATTACGTTATATGGTATATCGTTATAACGTATTACGTTATATGGTATAACGATATACCGTATTACGTTATATGGTATAACGAAATGTCGTTTTACGTTATATGGTATTACGTTATAACGTATTACGTTATATGGTATTACGTTATAACGTATTACGTTATATGGTATAACGTCATAACGTATTACGTTATATGGTATTACGTTATCACGTATTACGTTATATGGTATAACGTTATAACGTATTACGTTATATGGTATAACGTTTTAACGTATTACGTTATATGGTATAACGTTATCACGTATTACGTTATATGGTATAACGTTATAACGTATTACGTTATATGGTATTACGTTATAACGTATTACGTTATATGGTATAACGTTATAACGTATTACGTTATATGGTATAACGTTATAACGTATTACGTTATATGGCATTACGTTATAACGTATTACGTTATATGGTATAACGAAATGACGTTTTACGTTATATGGTATAACGTTATAACGTATTACGTTATATGGTATTACGTTTTAACGTATTACGTTATATGGTATAACGGTATAACGAATTACGTTATATGGCATTACGTTATAACGTATTACGTTATATGGTATTACGTTATAACGTATTACGTTATATGGTATAACGTTATCACGTATTACGTTATATGGCATTACGTTATAACGTATTACGTTATATGGTATAACGAAATGACGTTTTACGTTATATGGTATAACGGTATAACGTATTACGTTATATGGTATTACGTTTTAACGTATTACGTTATATGGTATAACGGTATAACGAATTACGTTATATGGCATTACGTTATAGCGTATTACGTTATATGGTATAACGTTATAACGTATTACGCTATATGGTATAACGTTATAACGTATTACGTTATATGGTATTACGTTATAACGTATTACGTTATATGGTATAACGTTATAACGTATTACGTTATATGGTATAACGTTTTAACGTATTACGTTATATGGTATAACGTTATCACGTATTACGTTATATGGTATAACGTTATAACGTATTACGTTATATGGTATTACGTTATAACGTATTACGTTATATGGTATAACGTTATAACGTATTACGTTATATGGTATAACGTTATAACGTATTACGTTATATGGCATTACGTTATAACGTATTACGTTATATGTTATATCTTTATAACGTATTACGTTATATGGTATAACGTTATACCGTATTACGTTATATGGTATAACGAAATGACGTTTTACGTTATATGGTATTACGTTATAACGTATTACGTTATATGGTATTACGTTATAACGTATTACGTTATATGGTATAACGTCATAACGTATTACGTTATATGGTATTACGTTATCACGTATTACGTTATATGGTATAACGTTATAACGTATTACGTTATATGGTATAACGTTTTAACGTATTATGTTATATGGTATTACGTTATAACGTATTACGTTATATGGTATAACGTTATAACGTATTACGTTATATGGTATAACGTTATAACGTATTACGTTATATGGCATTACGTTATAACGTATTACGTTATATGGTATAACGAAATGACGTTTTACGTTATATGGTATAACGAAATGACGTTTTACGTTATATGGTATAACGTTATAACGTATTACGTTATATGGTATTACGTTTTAACGTATTACGTTATATGGTATAACGGTATAACGAATTACGTTATATGGCATTACGTTATAACGTATTACGTTATATGGTATTACGTTATAACGTATTACGTTATATGGTATAACGTCATAACGTATTACGTTATATGGTATTACGTTATCACGTATTACGTTATATGGTATAACGTTATCACGTATTACGTTATATGGTATAACGTTATAACGTATTACGTTATATGGTATTACGTTATAACGTATTACGTTATATGGTATAACGTTATAACGTATTACGTTATATGGTATAACGTTATAACGTATTACGTTATATGGCATTACGTTATAACGTATTACGTTATATGGTATAACGTTTTAACGTATTACGTTATATGGTATAACGTTATCACGTATTACGTTATATGGTATAACGTTATAACGTATTACGTTATATGGTATTACGTTATAACGTATTACGTTATATGGTATAACGTTATAACGTATTACGTTATATGGTATAACGTCATAACGTATTACGTTATATGGTATTACGTTATCACGTATTACGTTATATGGTATAACGTTATAACGTATTACGTTATATGGTATAACGTTATCACGTATTACGTTATATGGTATAACGTTATAACGTATTACGTTATATGGTATTACGTTATAACGTATTACGTTATATGGTATAACGTTATAACGTATTACGTTATATGGTATAACGTTACAATGTATTACGTTATATGGTTTAACGTTATACCGTATTACGTTATATGGTATAACGAAATGACGTTTTACGTTATATGGTATGACGTTATAACATATTACGTTATATGGTATAACGTTGTAACGTATTACGTTATATGGTATAACGAAATGACGTTTTACGATATATGGTATAACGTTATAAGGTATTGCGTTATATGGCATTAAGTTATATCGTTTTACGTTATATGGTATAACGTTATACCGTATTACGTTATATGGTATAACGAAATGCCGTTTTACGTTATATGTTATTACGTTATAACGTATTACGTTATATGGAATAACGTTATACCGTATTACGTTATATGCTATAACGAAATGACGTTTTACGTTATATGGTATTACGTTATAACGTATTACGTTATATGGTATAACGTTATAACGAATTACGTTATATGGTATAGTGAAATGACGTTTTACGTTATATGGTATAACGTTATAACGTATTACGTTATATGGTATAACGTTATCACGTATTACGTTATATGGCATAACGTTATAACGTATTACGTTATATGGTATTACGTTATAACGTATTACGTTATATGGTATAACGTTATAACGTATTGCGTTATAAGGCATTAAGTTATATCGTATTGCGTTATATGGTATAACGTTATACCGTATTACGTTATGTGGTATAACGAAATGCCGTTTTACGTTATATGGTATGACGTTATAACATATTACGTTATATGGTATAACGTTGTAACGTATTACGTTATATGGTATAACGAAATGACGTTTTACGATATATGGTATAACGTTATAAGGTATTGCGTTATATGGCATTAAGTTATATCGTATTACGTTATATGATATAACGTTATACCGTATTACGTTATATGGTATAACGAAATGCCGTTTTACGTTATATGTTATTACGTTATAACGTATTACGTTATATGGAATAACGTTATACCGTATTACGTTATATGCTATAACGAAATGACGTTTTACGTTATATGGTATTACGTTATAACGTATTACGTTATATGGTATAACGTTATAACGAATTACGTTATATGGTATAGTGAAATGACGTTTTACGTTATATGGTATAACGTTATAACGTATTACGTTATATGGTATAACGGAATGACGTTTTACGTTATATGGTATTACGTTATAACGTATTACGTTATATGGTATTACGTTATAACGTATTACGTTATATGGTATAACGTCATAACGTATTACGTTATATGGTATTACGTTATCACGTATTACGTTATATGGTATAACGTTATAACGTATTACGTTATATGGTATAACGTTTTAACTTGTTACGTTATATGGTATAACGTTATCACGTATTACGTTATATGGTATAACGTTATAACGTATTGCGTTATATGGTATATCGTTATAACGTATTACGTTATATGGTATAACGTTATACCGTATTACGTTATATGGTATAACGAAATGACGTTTTACGTTATATGGTATTACGTTATAACGTATTACGTTATATGGTATTACGTTATCACGTATTACGTTATATGGTATAACGTTATAACGTATTACGTTATATGGTATAACGTTTTAACGTATTACGTTATATGGTATAACGTTATCACGTATTACGTTATATGGTATAACGTTATAACGTATTACGTTATATGATATATCGTTATAACGTATTACGTTATATGGTATAACGTTATACCGTATTACGTTATATGGTATAACGAAATGACGTTTTACGTTATATGGTATAACGTTATAACGTATTACGTTATGTGGTATAACGTTATAACGAATTAAGTTATATGGTATAACGTTATACCGTATTACGTTATATGGTATAACGAAATGACGTTTCACGTTATATGGTATTATGTTATTAAGTATTACGTTATATGGTATAACGTTATCACGTATTACCTTATATGGTATAACGTTATAACGTATTACGTTATATGGTATTACGTTATAACGTATTACGTTATATGGTCTAACGTTATAACGTATTACGTTATATGGTATAACGTTATAACGTATTACGTTATATGGTATAACGCTTTAACGTATTACGTTATATGGTACAACGAAATGACGTTTTACGTTATATGGTATTACGTTATAACGTATTACGTTATATGGTATAACGTCATAACGTATTACGTTATATGGTATTACGTTATCACGTATTACGTTATATGGTATAACGTTATAACGTATTACGTTATATGGTATAACGCTTTATCGTATTACGTTATATGGTATAACGTTATAACGTATTACGCTATATGGTATAACGTTATAACGTATTACGTTATATGGTATTACGTTTTAACGTATTACGTTATATGGTATAACGGTATAACGAATTACGTTATATGGCATTACGTTATAGCGTATTACGTTATATGGTATAACGTTATAACGTATTACGCTATATGGTATAACGTTATAACGTATTACGTTATATGGTATTACGTTATAACGTATTACGTTATATGGTATAACGTTATAACGTATTACGTTATATGGTATAACGTTTTAACGTATTACGTTATATGGTATAACGTTATCACGTATTACGTTATATGGTATAACGTTATAACGTATTACGTTATATGGTATTACGTTATAACGTATTACGTTATATGGTATAACGTTATAACGTATTACGTTATATGGTATAACGTTATAACGTATTACGTTATATGGCATTACGTTATAACGTATTACGTTATATGGTATATCGTTATAACGTATTACGTTATATGGTATAACGTTATACCGTATTACGTTATATGGTATAACGAAATGACGTTTTACGTTATATGGTATTACGTTATAACGTATTACGTTATATGGTATTACGTTATAACGTATTACGTTATATGGTATAACGTCATAACGTATTACGTTATATGGTATTACGTTATCACGTATTACGTTATATGGTATAACGTTATAACGTATTACGTTATATGGTATAACGTTTTAACGTATTACGTTATATGGTATAACGTTATCACGTATTACGTTATATGGTATAACGTTATAACGTATTACGTTATATGGTATTACGTTATAACGTATTACGTTATATGGTATAACGTTATAACGTATTACGTTATATGGTATAACGTTATAACGTATTACGTTATATGGCATTACGTTATAACGTATTACGTTATATGGTATAACGAAATGACGTTTTACGTTATATGGTATAACGTTATAACGTATTACGTTATATGGTATTACGTTTTAACGTATTACGTTATATGGTATAACGGTATAACGAATTACGTTATATGGCATTACGTTATAACGTATTACGTTATATGGTATAACGTTATAACGTATTACGTTATATGGTATAACGTTATAACGTATTACGTTATATGGTATAACGTTATAACGTACTACGTTATATGGTATATCGTTATCACGTATTACGTTATATGGTATAACGTTATACCGTATTACGATATACGGTATAACGTTATAACGTATTACGTTATATGGTATAACGTTATGACGTATTACGTTATATGGTATATCGTTATAACGTATTACGTTATATGGTATAACGTTATACCTTATTACGTTATATGGTATAACGAAATGACGTTTTACGTTATATGGTATTACGTTATAACGTATTACGTTATATGGTATTACGTTATAACGTATTACGTTATATGGTATTACGTTATAACGTATTACGTTATATGGTATAACGTCATAACGTATTACGTTATATGGTATTACGTTATCACGTATTACGTTATATGGTATAACGTTATAACGTATTACGTTATATGGTATAACGTTATCACGTATTACGTTATATGGTATAACGTTATAACGTATTACGTTATATGGTATTACGTTATAACGTATTACGTTATATGGTATAACGTTATAACGTATTACGTTATATGGTATAACGTTACAATGTATTACGTTATATGGTTTAACGTTATACCGTATTACGTTATATGGTATAACGAAATGACGTTTTACGTTATATGGTATGACGTTATAACATATTACGTTATATGGTATAACGTTGTAACGTATTACGTTATATGGTATAACGAAATGACGTTTTACGATATATGGTATAACGTTATAAGGTATTGCGTTATATGGCATTAAGTTATATCGTTTTACGTTATATGGTATAACGTTATACCGTATTACGTTATATGGTATAACGAAATGCCGTTTTACGTTATATGTTATTACGTTATAACGTATTACGTTATATGGAATAACGTTATACCGTATTACGTTATATGCTATAACGAAATGACGTTTTACGTTATATGGTATTACGTTATAACGTATTACGTTATATGGTATAACGTTATAACGAATTACGTTATATGGTATAGTGAAATGACGTTTTACGTTATATGATATAACGTTATAACGTATTACGTTATATGGTATAACGTTATCACGTATTACGTTATATGGCATAACGTTATAACGTATTACGTTATATGGTATTACGTTATAACGTATTACGTTATATGGTATAACGTTATAACGTATTGCGTTATAAGGCATTAAGTTATATCGTATTGCGTTATATGGTATAACGTTATACCGTATTACGTTATGTGGTATAACGAAATGCCGTTTTACGTTATATGGTATGACGTTATAACATATTACGTTATATGGTATAACGTTGTAACGTATTACGTTATATGGTATAACGAAATGACGTTTTACGATATATGGTATAACGTTATAAGGTATTGCGTTATATGGCATTAAGTTATATCGTATTACGTTATATGATATAACGTTATACCGTATTACGTTATATGGTATAACGAAATGCCGTTTTACGTTATATGTTATTACGTTATAACGTATTACGTTATATGGAATAACGTTATACCGTATTACGTTATATGCTATAACGAAATGACGTTTTACGTTATATGGTATTACGTTATAACGTATTACGTTATATGGTATAACGTTATAACGAATTACGTTATATGGTATAGTGAAATGACGTTTTACGTTATATGGTATAACGTTATAACGTATTACGTTATATGGTATTACGTTATCACGTATTACGTTATATGGTATAACGTTATAACGTATTACGTTATATGGTATAACGTTTTAACGTATTACGTTATATGGTATAACGTTATCACGTATTACGTTATATGGTATAACGTTATAACGTATTACGTTATATGATATATCGTTATAACGTATTACGTTATATGGTATAACGTTATACCGTATTACGTTATATGGTATAACGAAATGACGTTTTACGTTATATGGTATAACGTTATAACGTATTACGTTATGTGGTATAACGTTATAACGAATTAAGTTATATGGTATAACGTTATACCGTATTACGTTATATGGTATAACGAAATGACGTTTCACGTTATATGGTATTATGTTATTAAGTATTACGTTATATGATATAACGTTATCACGTATTACCTTATATGGTATAACGTTATAACGTATTACGTTATATGGTATTACGTTATAACGTATTACGTTATATGGTCTAACGTTATAACGTATTACGTTATATGGTATAACGTTATAACGTATTACGTTATATGGTATAACGCTTTAACGTATTACGTTATATGGTACAACGAAATGACGTTTTACGTTATATGGTATTACGTTATAACGTATTACGTTATATGGTATAACGTCATAACGTATTACGTTATATGGTATTACGTTATCACGTATTACGTTATATGGTATAACGTTATAACGTATTACGTTATATGGTATAACGCTTTATCGTATTACGTTATATGGTATAACGTTATAACGTATTACGCTATATGGTATAACGTTATAACGTATTACGTTATATGGTATTACGTTTTAACGTATTACGTTATATGGTATAACGGTATAACGAATTACGTTATATGGCATTACGTTATAGCGTATTACGTTATATGGTATAACGTTATAACGTATTACGCTATATGGTATAACGTTATAACGTATTACGTTATATGGTATTACGTTATAACGTATTACGTTATATGGTATAACGTTATAACGTATTACGTTATATGGTATAACGTTTTAACGTATTACGTTATATGGTATAACGTTATCACGTATTACGTTATATGGTATAACGTTATAACGTATTACGTTATATGGTATTACGTTATAACGTATTACGTTATATGGTATAACGTTATAACGTATTACGTTATATGGTATAACGTTATAACGTATTACGTTATATGGCATTACGTTATAACGTATTACGTTATATGGTATATCGTTATAACGTATTACGTTATATGGTATAACGTTATACCGTATTACGTTATATGGTATAACGAAATGACGTTTTACGTTATATGGTATTACGTTATAACGTATTACGTTATATGGTATTACGTTATAACGTATTACGTTATATGGTATAACGTTATACCGTATTACGTTATATGGTATAACGAAATGCCGTTTTACGTTATATGTTATTACGTTATAACGTATTACGTTATATGGAATAACGTTATACCGTATTACGTTATATGCTATAACGAAATGACGTTTTACGTTATATGGTATTACGTTATAACGTATTACGTTATATGGTATAACGTTATAACGAATTACGTTATATGGTATAGTGAAATGACGTTTTACGTTATATGGTATAACGTTATAACGTATTACGTTATATGGTATAACGTTATCACGTATTACGTTATATGGCATAACGTTATAACGTATTACGTTATATGGTATTACGTTATAACGTATTACGTTATATGGTATAACGTTATAACGTATTGCGTTATAAGGCATTAAGTTATATCGTATTGCGTTATATGGTATAACGTTATACCGTATTACGTTATGTGGTATAACGAAATGCCGTTTTACGTTATATGGTATGACGTTATAACATATTACGTTATATGGTATAACGTTGTAACGTATTACGTTATATGGTATAACGAAATGACGTTTTACGATATATGGTATAACGTTATAAGGTATTGCGTTATATGGCATTAAGTTATATCGTATTACGTTATATGATATAACGTTATACCGTATTACGTTATATGGTATAACGAAATGCCGTTTTACGTTATATGTTATTACGTTATAACGTATTACGTTATATGGAATAACGTTATACCGTATTACGTTATATGCTATAACGAAATGACGTTTTACGTTATATGGTATTACGTTATAACGTATTACGTTATATGGTATAACGTTATAACGAATTACGTTATATGGTATAGTGAAATGACGTTTTACGTTATATGGTATAACGTTATAACGTATTACGTTATATGGTATAACGGAATGACGTTTTACGTTATATGGTATTACGTTATAACGTATTACGTTATATGGTATTACGTTATAACGTATTACGTTATATGGTATAACGTCATAACGTATTACGTTATATGGTATTACGTTATCACGTATTACGTTATATGGTATAACGTTATAACGTATTACGTTATATGGTATAACGTTTTAACTTGTTACGTTATATGGTATAACGTTATCACGTATTACGTTATATGGTATAACGTTATAACGTATTGCGTTATATGGTATATCGTTATAACGTATTACGTTATATGGTATAACGTTATACCGTATTACGTTATATGGTATAACGAAATGACGTTTTACGTTATATGGTATTACGTTATAACGTATTACGTTATATGGTATTACGTTATCACGTATTACGTTATATGGTATAACGTTATAACGTATTACGTTATATGGTATAACGTTTTAACGTATTACGTTATATGGTATAACGTTATCACGTATTACGTTATATGGTATAACGTTATAACGTATTACGTTATATGATATATCGTTATAACGTATTACGTTATATGGTATAACGTTATACCGTATTACGTTATATGGTATAACGAAATGACGTTTTACGTTATATGGTATAACGTTATAACGTATTACGTTATGTGGTATAACGTTATAACGAATTAAGTTATATGGTATAACGTTATACCGTATTACGTTATATGGTATAACGAAATGACGTTTCACGTTATATGGTATTATGTTATTAAGTATTACGTTATATGGTATAACGTTATCACGTATTACCTTATATGGTATAACGTTATAACGTATTACGTTATATGGTATTACGTTATAACGTATTACGTTATATGGTCTAACGTTATAACGTATTACGTTATATGGTATAACGTTATAACGTATTACGTTATATGGTATAACGCTTTAACGTATTACGTTATATGGTACAACGAAATGACGTTTTACGTTATATGGTATTACGTTATAACGTATTACGTTATATGGTATAACGTCATAACGTATTACGTTATATGGTATTACGTTATCACGTATTACGTTATATGGTATAACGTTATAACGTATTACGTTATATGGTATAACGCTTTATCGTATTACGTTATATGGTATAACGTTATAACGTATTACGCTATATGGTATAACGTTATAACGTATTACGTTATATGGTATTACGTTATAACGTATTACGTTATATGGTATAACGTTATAACGTATTACGTTATATGGTATAACGTTTTAACGTATTACGTTATATGGTATAACGTTATCACGTATTACGTTATATGGTATAACGTTATAACGTATTACGTTATATGGTATTACGTTATAACGTATTACGTTATATGGTATAACGTTATAACGTATTACGTTATATGGTATAACGTTATAACGTATTACGTTATATGGCATTACGTTATAATGTATTACGTTATATGGTATATCGTTATAACGTATTACGTTATATGGTATAACGTTATACCGTATTACGTTATATGGTATAACGAAATGACGTTTTACGTTATATGGTATTACGTTATAACGTATTACGTTATATGGTATTACGTTATAACGTATTACGTTATATGGTATAACGTCATAACGTATTACGTTATATGGTATTACGTTATCACGTATTACGTTATATGGTATAACGTTATAACGTATTACGTTATATGGTATAACGTTTTAACGTATTACGTTATATGGTATAACGTTATCACGTATTACGTTATATGGTATAACGTTATAACGTATTACGTTATATGGTATTACGTTATAACGTATTACGTTATATGGTATAACGTTATAACGTATTACGTTATATGGTATAACGTTATAACGTATTACGTTATATGGCATTACGTTATAACGTATTACGTTATATGGTATAACGAAATGACGTTTTACGTTATATGGTATAACGTTATAACGTATTACGTTATATGGTATTACGTTTTAACGTATTACGTTATATGGTATAACGGTATAACGAATTACGTTATATGGCATTACGTTATAACGTATTACGTTATATGGTATAACGTTATAACGTATTACGTTATATGGTATAACGTTATAACGTATTACGTTATATGGTATAACGTTATAACGTACTACGTTATATGGTATATCGTTATCACGTATTACGTTATATGGTATAACGTTATACCGTATTACGATATATGGTATAACGTTATAACGTATTACGTTATATGGTATAACGTTATGACGTATTACGTTATATGGTATATCGTTATAACGTATTACGTTATATGGTATAACGTTATACCTTATTACGTTATATGGTATAACGAAATGACGTTTTACGTTATATGGTATTACGTTATAACGTATTACGTTATATGGTATTACGTTATAACGTATTACGTTATATGGTATTACGTTATAACGTATTACGTTATATGGTATAACGTCATAACGTATTACGTTATATGGTATTACGTTATCACGTATTACGTTATATGGTATAACGTTATAACGTATTACGTTATATGGTATAACGTTATCACGTATTACGTTATATGGTATAACGTTATAACGTATTACGTTATATGGTATTACGTTATAACGTATTACGTTATATGGTATAACGTTATAACGTATTACGTTATATGGTATAACGTTACAATGTATTACGTTATATGGTTTAACGTTATACCGTATTACGTTATATGGTATAACGAAATGACGTTTTACGTTATATGGTATGACGTTATAACATATTACGTTATATGGTATAACGTTGTAACGTATTACGTTATATGGTATAACGAAATGACGTTTTACGATATATGGTATAACGTTATAAGGTATTGCGTTATATGGCATTAAGTTATATCGTTTTACGTTATATGGTATAACGTTATACCGTATTACGTTATATGGTATAACGAAATGCCGTTTTACGTTATATGTTATTACGTTATAACGTATTACGTTATATGGAATAACGTTATACCGTATTACGTTATATGCTATAAGGAAATGACGTTTTACGTTATATGGTATTACGTTATAACGTATTACGTTATATGGTATAACGTTATAACGAATTACGTTATATGGTATAGTGAAATGACGTTTTACGTTATATGGTATAACGTTATAACGTATTACGTTATATGGTATAACGTTATCACGTATTACGTTATATGGTATAACGTTATAACGTATTACGTTATATGGTATTACGTTATAACGTATTACGTTATATGGTATAACGGAATGACGTTTTACGTTATATGGTATTACGTTATAACGTATTACGTTATATGGTATTACGTTATAACGTATTACGTTATATGGTATAACGTCATAACGTATTACGTTATATGGTATTACGTTATCACGTATTACGTTATATGGTATAACGTTATAACGTATTACGTTATATGGTATAACGTTTTAACGTGTTACGTTATATGGTATAACGTTATCACGTATTACGTTATATGGTATAACGGAATGACGTTTTACGTTATATGGTATTACGTTATAACGTATTACGTTATATGGTATTACGTTATAACGTATTACGTTATATGGTATAACGTCATAACGTATTACGTTATGTGGTATTACGTTATAACGTATAACGTTATATGGTATAACGTTATAACGTATTGCGTTATAAGGCATTAAGTTATATCGTATTGCGTTATATGGTATAACGTTATACCGTATTACGTTATGTGGTATAACGAAATGCCGTTTTACGTTATATGGTATGACGTTATAACATATTACGTTATATGGTATAACGTTGTAACGTATTACGTTATATGGTATAACGAAATGACGTTTTACGATATATGGTATAACCTTATAAGGTATTGCGTTATATGGCATTAAGTTATATCGTATTACGTTATATGGTATAACGTTATACCGTATTACGTTATATGGTATAACGAAATGCCGTTTTACGTTATATGTTATTACGTTATAACGTATTACGTTATATGGAATAACGTTATACCGTATTACGTTATATGCTATAACGAAATGACGTTTTACGTTATATGGTATTACGTTATAACGTATTACGTTATATGGTATAACGTTATAACGAATTACGTTATATGGTATAGTGAAATGACGTTTTACGTTATATGGTATAACGTTATAACGTATTACGTTATATGGTATAACGTTATCACGTATTACGTTATATGGTATAACGTTATAACGTATTACGTTATATGGTATTACGTTATAACGTATTACGTTATATGGTATAACGGAATGACGTTTTACGTTATATGGTATTACGTTATAACGTATTACGTTATATGGTATAACGAAATGACGTTTTACGTTATATGGTATTACGTTATAACGTATTACGTTATATGCTATTACGTTATCACGTATTACGTTATATGGTATAACGTTATAACGTATTACGTTATATGGTATAACGCTTTAACGTATTACGTTATATGGTACAACGAAATGACGTTTTACGTTATATGGTATTACGTTATAACGTATTACGTTATGTGGTATAACGTTATAACGAATTAAGTTATATGGTATAACGTTATACCGTATTACGTTATATGGTATAACGAAATGACGTTTCACGTTATATGGTATTATGTTATTAAGTATTACGTTATATGGTATAACGTTATCACGTATTACCTTATATGGTATAACGTTATAACGTATTACGTTATATGGTATTACGTTATAACGTATTACGTTATATGGTCTAACGTTATAACGTATTACGTTATATGGTATAACGTTATAACGTATTACGTTATATGGTATAACGCTTTAACGTATTACGTTATATGGTACAACGAAATGACGTTTTACGTTATATGGTATTACGTTATAACGTATTACGTTATATGGTATTACGTTATAACGTATTACGTTATATGGTATAACGTCATAACGTATTACGTTATATGGTATTACGTTATCACGTATTACGTTATATGGTATAACGTTATAACGTATTACGTTATATGGTATAACGCTTTATCGTATTACGATATATGGTATAACGTTATCACGTATTACGTTATATGGTATAACGTTATAACGTATTACGTTATATGGTATAACGTTATCACGTATTACGTTATATGGCATTACGTTATAACGTATTACGTTATATGGTATAACGAAATGACGTTTTACGTTATATGGTATAACGTTATAACGTATTACGTTATATGGTATTACGTTTTAACGTATTACGTTATATGGTATAACGGTATAACGAATTACGTTATATGGCATTACGTTATAACGTATTACGTTATATGGTATAACGTTATAACGTATTACGTTATATGGTATAACGTTATCACGTATTACGTTATATGGTATAACGTTATAACGTATTACGTTATATGGTATAACGTTATCACGTATTACGTTATATGGCATTACGTTATAACGTATTACGTTATATGGTATAACGTTATAACGTACTACGTTATATGGTATATCGTTATAACGTATTACGTTATATGGTATAACGTTATACCGTATTACGTTATATGGTATAACGTTATAACGTATTACGTTATATGGTATTACGTTATCACGTATTACGTTATATGGTATAACGTTATAACGTATTACGTTATATGGTATAACGTTTTAACGTATTACGTTATATGGTATAACGTTATCACGTATTACGTTATATGGTATAACGTTATAACGTATTACGTTATATGATATATCGTTATAACGTATTACGTTATATGGTATAACGTTATACCGTATTACGTTATATGCTATAAGGAAATGACGTTTTACGTTATATGGTATTACGTTATAACGTATTACGTTATATGGTATAACGTTATAACGAATTACGTTATATGGTATAGTGAAATGACGTTTTACGTTATATGGTATAACGTTATAACGTATTACGTTATATGGTATAACGTTATCACGTATTACGTTATATGGTATAACGTTATAACGTATTACGTTATATGGTATTACGTTATAACGTATTACGTTATATGGTATAACGTTACAATGTATTACGTTATATGGTTTAACGTTATACCGTATTACGTTATATGGTATAACGAAATGACGTTTTACGTTATATGGTATGACGTTATAACATATTACGTTATATGGTATAACGTTGTAACGTATTACGTTATATGGTATAACGAAATGACGTTTTACGATATATGGTATAACGTTATAAGGTATTGCGTTATATGGCATTAAGTTATATCGTTTTACGTTATATGGTATAACGTTATACCGTATTACGTTATATGGTATAACGAAATGCCGTTTTACGTTATATGTTATTACGTTATAACGTATTACGTTATATGGAATAACGTTATACCGTATTACGTTATATGCTATAAGGAAATGACGTTTTACGTTATATGGTATTACGTTATAACGTATTACGTTATATGGTATAACGTTATAACGAATTACGTTATATGGTATAGTGAAATGACGTTTTACGTTATATGGTATAACGTTATAACGTATTACGTTATATGGTATAACGTTATCACGTATTACGTTATATGGTATAACGTTATAACGTATTACGTTATATGGTATTACGTTATAACGTATTACGTTATATGGTATAACGGAATGACGTTTTACGTTATATGGTATTACGTTATAACGTATTACGTTATATGGTATTACGTTATAACGTATTACGTTATATGGTATAACGTCATAACGTATTACGTTATATGGTATTACGTTATCACGTATTACGTTATATGGTATAACGTTATAACGTATTACGTTATATGGTATAACGTTTTAACGTGTTACGTTATATGGTATAACGTTATCACGTATTACGTTATATGGTATAACGGAATGACGTTTTACGTTATATGGTATTACGTTATAACGTATTACGTTATATGGTATTACGTTATAACGTATTACGTTATATGGTATAACGTCATAACGTATTACGTTATGTGGTATTACGTTATAACGTATAACGTTATATGGTATAACGTTATAACGTATTGCGTTATAAGGCATTAAGTTATATCGTATTGCGTTATATGGTATAACGTTATACCGTATTACGTTATGTGGTATAACGAAATGCCGTTTTACGTTATATGGTATGACGTTATAACATATTACGTTATATGGTATAACGTTGTAACGTATTACGTTATATGGTATAACGAAATGACGTTTTACGATATATGGTATAACCTTATAAGGTATTGCGTTATATGGCATTAAGTTATATCGTATTACGTTATATGGTATAACGTTATACCGTATTACGTTATATGGTATAACGAAATGCCGTTTTACGTTATATGTTATTACGTTATAACGTATTACGTTATATGGAATAACGTTATACCGTATTACGTTATATGCTATAACGAAATGACGTTTTACGTTATATGGTATTACGTTATAACGTATTACGTTATATGGTATAACGTTATAACGAATTACGTTATATGGTATAGTGAAATGACGTTTTACGTTATATGGTATAACGTTATAACGTATTACGTTATATGGTATAACGTTATCACGTATTACGTTATATGGTATAACGTTATAACGTATTACGTTATATGGTATTACGTTATAACGTATTACGTTATATGGTATAACGGAATGACGTTTTACGTTATATGGTATTACGTTATAACGTATTACGTTATATGGTATAACGAAATGACGTTTTACGTTATATGGTATTACGTTATAACGTATTACGTTAGATGCTATTACGTTATCACGTATTACGTTATATGGTATAACGTTATAACGTATTACGTTATATGGTATAACGCTTTAACGTATTACGTTATATGGTACAACGAAATGACGTTTTACGTTATATGGTATTACGTTATAACGTATTACGTTATGTGGTATAACGTTATAACGAATTAAGTTATATGGTATAACGTTATACCGTATTACGTTATATGGTATAACGAAATGACGTTTCACGTTATATGGTATTATGTTATTAAGTATTACGTTATATGGTATAACGTTATCACGTATTACCTTATATGGTATAACGTTATAACGTATTACGTTATATGGTATTACGTTATAACGTATTACGTTATATGGTCTAACGTTATAACGTATTACGTTATATGGTATAACGTTATAACGTATTACGTTATATGGTATAACGCTTTAACGTATTACGTTATATGGTACAACGAAATGACGTTTTACGTTATATGGTATTACGTTATAACGTATTACGTTATATGGTATTACGTTATAACGTATTACGTTATATGGTATAACGTCATAACGTATTACGTTATATGGTATTACGTTATCACGTATTACGTTATATGGTATAACGTTATAACGTATTACGTTATATGGTATAACGCTTTATCGTATTACGATATATGGTATAACGTTATCACGTATTACGTTATATGGTATAACGTTATAACGTATTACGTTATATGGTATAACGTTATCACGTATTACGTTATATGGCATTACGTTATAACGTATTACGTTATATGGTATAACGAAATGACGTTTTACGTTATATGGTATAACGTTATAACGTATTACGTTATATGGTATTACGTTTTAACGTATTACGTTATATGGTATAACGGTATAACGAATTACGTTATATGGCATTACGTTATAACGTATTACGTTATATGGTATAACGTTATAACGTATTACGTTATATGGTATAACGTTATCACGTATTACGTTATATGGTATAACGTTATAACGTATTACGTTATATGGTATAACGTTATCACGTATTACGTTATATGGCATTACGTTATAACGTATTACGTTATATGGTATAACGTTATAACGTACTACGTTATATGGTATATCGTTATAACGTATTACGTTATATGGTATAACGTTATACCGTATTACGTTATATGGTATAACGTTATAACGTATTACGTTATATGGTATTACGTTATCACGTATTACGTTATATGGTATAACGTTATAACGTATTACGTTATATGGTATAACGTTTTAACGTATTACGTTATATGGTATAACGTTATCACGTATTACGTTATATGGTATAACGTTATAACGTATTACGTTATATGATATATCGTTATAACGTATTACGTTATATGGTATAACGTTATACCGTATTACGTTATATGGTATAACGAAATGACGTTTTACGTTATATGGTATTACGTTATAACGTATTACGTTATATGGTATAACGTTATCACGTATTACCTTATATGGCATTACGTTATAACGTATTACGTTATATGGTATAACGAAATGACGTTTTACGTTATATGGTATAACGTTATCACGTATTACGTTATATGGTATAACGTTATAACGTATTACGTTATATGGTATTACGTTATAACGTATTACGTTATATGGTATAACGGAATGACGTTTTACGTTATATGGTATTACGTTATAACGTATTACGTTATATGGTATTACGTTATAACGTATTACGTTATATGGTATAACGTCATAACGTATTACGTTATATGGTATTACGTTATCACGTATTACGTTATATGGTATAACGTTATAACGTATTACGTTATATGGTATAACGTTTTAACTTGTTACGTTATATGGTATAACGTTATCACGTATTACGTTATATGGTATAACGTTATAACGTATTGCGTTATATGGTATATCGTTATAACGTATTACGTTATATGGTATAACGTTATACCGTATTACGTTATATGGTATAACGAAATGACGTTTTACGTTATATGGTATTACGTTATAACGTATTACGTTATATGGTATTACGTTATCACGTATTACGTTATATGGTATAACGTTATAACGTATTACGTTATATGGTATAACGTTTTAACGTATTACGTTATATGGTATAACGTTATCACGTATTACGTTATATGGTATAACGTTATAACGTATTACGTTATATGATATATCGTTATAACGTATTACGTTATATGGTATAACGTTATACCGTATTACGTTATATGGTATAACGAAATGACGTTTCACGTTATATGGTATTATGTTATTAAGTATTACGTTATATGGTATAACGTTATCACGTATTACCTTATATGGTATAACGTTATAACGTATTACGTTATATGGTATTACGTTATAACGTATTACGTTATATGGTCTAACGTTATAACGTATTACGTTATATGGTATAACGTTATAACGTATTACGTTATATGGTATAACGCTTTATCGTATTACGTTATATGGTATAACGCTTTATCGTATTACGTTATATGGTATAACGTTATAACGTATTACGTTTTATGGTATAACGTTATCACGTATTACGTTATATGGCATTACGTTATAACGTATTACGTTATATGGTATAACGAAATGACGTTTTACGTTATATGGTATAACGTTATAACGTATTACGTTATATGGTATTACGTTTTAACGTATTACGTTATATGGTATAACGGTATAACGAATTACGTTATATGGTACAACGAAATGACGTTTTACGTTATATGGTATTACGTTATAACGTATTACGTTATATGGTATAACGTCATAACGTATTACGTTATATGGTATTACGTTATCACGTATTACGTTATATGGTATAACGTCATAACGTATTACGTTATATGGTATTACGTTATCACGTATTACGTTATATGGTATAACGTTATAACGTATTACGTTATATGGTATAACGTTATCACGTATTACTTTATATGGCATTACGTTATAACGTATTACGTTATATGGTATAACGAAATGACGTTTTACGTTATATGGTATAACGTTATAACGTATTACGTTATATGGTATTACGTTTTAACGTATTACGTTATATGGTATAACGTTATAACGTATTACGTTATGTGGTATAACGTTATAACGAATTACGTTATATGGTATAACGTTATACCGTATTACGTTATATGGTATAACGAAATGACGTTTCACGTTATATGGTATTATGTTATTAAGTATTACGTTATATGGAATAACGTTATCACGTATTACCTTATATGGTATAACGTTATAACGTATTACGTTATATGGTATTACGTTATAACGTATTACGT
Organism: Bombus vancouverensis nearcticus; assembly: GCF_051014615.1. Taxonomy (NCBI): domain Eukaryota; kingdom Metazoa; phylum Arthropoda; class Insecta; order Hymenoptera; family Apidae; genus Bombus; species Bombus vancouverensis. The sequence continues at coordinate 6,024,911 of NC_134913.1, read as the reverse complement.
TATATGGTATAACGTTATGACATATTACGTTATATGGTATAACGTTATAACGTATTACGGTATATGGTATAACGCTTTAACGTATTACGTTATATGGTACAACGAAATGACGTTTTACGTTATATGGTATTACGTTATAACGTATTACGTTATATGGTATTACGTTATAACGTATTACGTTATATGGTATAACGTCATAACGTATTACGTTATATGGTATTACGTTATCACGTATTACGTTATATGGTATAACGTTATAACGTATTACGTTATATGGTATAACGCTTTAACGTATTACGTTATATGGTATAACGTTATCACGTATTACGTTATATGGTATATCGTTATAACGTATTACGTTATATGGTATAACGTTATCACGTATTACGTTATATTTCATTACGTTATAACGTATTACGTTATATGGTATAACGAAATGACGTTTTACGTTATATGGTATAACGTTATAACGTATTACGTTATATGGTATTACGTTTTAACGTATTACGTTATATGGTATAACGGTATAACGAATTACGTTATATGGCATTACGTTATAACGTATTACGTTATATGGTATAACGTTATAACGTATTACGTTATATGGTATAACGTTATAACGTATTACGTTATATGGTATAACGTTAAAACGTACTACGTTATATGGTATATCGTTATAACGTATTACGTTATATGGAATAACGTTATACCGTATTACGTTATATGGTATAACGTTATAACGTATTACGTTATATGGTATAACGTTATGACGTATTACGTTATATGGTATATCGTTATAACGTATTACGTTATATGGTATAACGTTATACCGTATTACGTTATATGGTATAACGAAATGACGTTTCACGTTATATGGTATTATGTTATTAAGTATTACGTTATATGGAATAACGTTATCACGTATTACGTTATATGGTATTATGTTATCACGTATTACGTTATATGGTATAACGTTATAACGTATTACGTTATATGGTATAACGTTTTAACTTGTTACGTTATATGGTATAACGTTATCACGTATTACGTTATATGGTATAACGTTATAACGTATTGCGTTATATGGTATATCGTTATAACGTATTACGTTATATGGTATAACGTTATACCGTATTACGTTATATGGTATAACGAAATGACGTTTTACGTTATATGGTATTACGTTATAACGTATTACGTTATATGGTATTACGTTATCACGTATTACGTTATATGGTATAACGTTATAACGTATTACGTTATATGGTATAACGTTTTAACGTATTACGTTATATGGTATAACGTTATCACGTATTACGTTATATGGTATAACGTTATAACGTATTACGTTATATGATATATCGTTATAACGTATTACGTTATATGGTATAACGTTATACCGTATTACGTTATATGGTATAACGAAATGACGTTTTACGTTATATGGTATTACGTTATAACGTATTACGTTATATGGTATAACGTTATCACGTATTACGTTATATGGCATTACGTTATAACGTATTACGTTATATGGTATAACGAAATGACGTTTTACGTTATATGGTATAACGTTATAACGTATTACGTTATATGGTATTACGTTTTAACGTATTACGTTATATGGTATAACGGTATAACGAATTACGTTATATGGTACAACGAAATGACGTTTTACGTTATATGGTATTACGTTATAACGTATTACGTTATATGGTATAACGTCATAACGTATTACGTTATATGGTATTACGTTATCACGTATTACGTTATATGGTATAACGTTATAACGTATTACGTTATATGGTATAACGCTTTATCGTATTACGTTATATGGTATAACGTTATCACGTATTACGTTATATGGTATAACGTTATAACGTATTACGTTATATGGTATAACGTTATCACGTATTACGTTATATGGCATTACGTTATAACGTATTACGTTATATGGTATAACGAAATGACGTTTTACGTTATATGGTATAACGTTATAACGTATTACGTTATATGGTATTACGTTTTAACGTATTACGTTATATGGTATAACGGTATAACGAATTACGTTATATGGCATTACGTTATAACGTATTACGTTATATGGTATAACGTTATAACGTATTACGTTATATGGTATAACGTTATAACGTATTACGTTATATGGTATAACGTTATAACGTACTACGTTATATGGTATATCGTTATAACGTATTACGTTATATGGTATAACGTTATACCGTATTACGTTATATGGTATAACGTTATAACGTATTACGTTATATGGTATTACGTTATCACGTATTACGTTATATGGTATAACGTTATAACGTATTACGTTATATGGTATAACGTTTTAACGTATTACGTTATATGGTATAACGTTATCACGTATTACGTTATATGGTATAACGTTATAACGTATTACGTTATATGATATATCGTTATAACGTATTACGTTATATGGTATAACGTTATACCGTATTACGTTATATGGTATAACGAAATGACGTTTTACGTTATATGGTATAACGTTATAACGTATTACGGTATATGGTATAACGCTTTAACGTATTACGTTATATGGTACAACGAAATGACGTTTTACGTTATATGGTATTACGTTATAACGTATTACGTTATATGGTATTACGTTATAACGTATTACGTTATATGGTATAACGTCATAACGTATTACGTTATATGGTATTACGTTATCACGTATTACGTTATATGGTATAACGTTATAACGTATTACGTTATATGGTATAACGCTTTAACGTATTACGTTATATGGTATAACGTTATCACGTATTACGTTATATGGTATATCGTTATAACGTATTACGTTATATGGTATAACGTTATCACGTATTACGTTATATTTCATTACGTTATAACGTATTACGTTATATGGTATAACGAAATGACGTTTTACGTTATATGGTATAACGTTATAACGTATTACGTTATATGGTATTACGTTTTAACGTATTACGTTATATGGTATAACGGTATAACGAATTACGTTATATGGCATTACGTTATAACGTATTACGTTATATGGTATAACGTTATAACGTATTACGTTATATGGTATAACGTTATAACGTATTACGTTATATGGTATAACGTTAAAACGTACTACGTTATATGGTATATCGTTATAACGTATTACGTTATATGGAATAACGTTATACCGTATTACGTTATATGGTATAACGTTATAACGTATTACGTTATATGGTATAACGTTATGACGTATTACGTTATATGGTATATCGTTATAACGTATTACGTTATATGGTATAACGTTATACCGTATTACGTTATATGGTATAACGAAATGACGTTTTACGTTATATGGTACTACGTTATAACGTATTACGTTATATGGTATTACGTTATAACGTATTACGTTATATGGTATAACGTCATAACGTATTACGTTATATGGTATTACGTTATCACGTATTACGTTATATGGTATAACGTTATAACGTATTACGTTATATGGTATAACGTATTAACGTATTACGTTATATGGTATAACGTTATCACGTATTACGTTATATGGTATAACGTTATAACGTATTACGTTATATGGTATTACGTTATAACGTATTACGTTATATGGTATAACGTTATAACGTATTACGTTATATGGTACAACGTTACAATGTATTACGTTATATGGTTTAACGTTATACCGTATTACGTTATATGGTATAACGAAATGACGTTTTACGTTATATGGTATTACGTTATAACGTATTACGTTATATGGTATAACGTTATCACGTATTACGTTATATGGTATTACGTTATAACGTATTACGTTATATGGTATATCGTTATAACGTATTACGTTATATGGTATAACGAAATGACGTTTTACGTTATATGGTATAACGTTATGACATATTACGTTATATGGTATAACGTTATAACGTATTACGGTATATGGTATAACGCTTTAACGTATTACGTTATATGGTACAACGAAATGACGTTTTACGTTATATGGTATTACGTTATAACGTATTACGTTATATGGTATTACGTTATAACGTATTACGTTATATGGTATAACGTCATAACGTATTACGTTATATGGTATTACGTTATCACGTATTACGTTATATGGCATAACGTTATAACGTATTACGTTATATGGTATTACGTTTTAACGTATTACGTTATATGGTACAACGGTATAACGAATTACGTTATATGGTACAACGAAATGACGTTTTACGTTATATGGTATTACGTTACAACGTATTACGTTATATGGTATTACGTTATAACGTATTACGTTATATGGTATAACGTCATAACGTATTACGTTATATGGTATTACGTTATCACGTATTACGTTATATGGTATAACGTTATAACGTATTACGTTATATGGTATAACGCTTTATCGTATTACGTTATATGGTATAACGTTATCACGTATTACGTTATATGGTATAACGTTATAACGTATTACGTTATATGGTATAACGTTATCACGTATTACGTTATATGGCATTACGTTATAACGTATTACGTTATATGGTATAACGAAATGACGTTTTACGTTATATGGTATAACGTTATAACGTATTACGTTATATGGTATTACGTTTTAACGTATTACGTTATATGGTATAACGGTATAACGAATTACGTTATATGGCATTACGTTATAACGTATTACGTTATATGGTATAACGTTATAACGTATTACGTTATATGGTATAACGTTATAACGTATTACGTTATATGGTATAACGTTATAACGTACTACGTTATATGGTATATCGTTATAACGTATTACGTTATATGGTATAACGTTATACCGTATTACGTTATATGGTATAACGTTATAACGTATTACGTTATATGGTATTACGTTATCACGTATTACGTTATATGGTATAACGTTATAACGTATTACGTTATATGGTATAACGTTTTAACGTATTACGTTATATGGTATAACGTTATCACGTATTACGTTATATGGTATAACGTTATAACGTATTACGTTATATGATATATCGTTATAACGTATTACGTTATATGGTATAACGTTATACCGTATTACGTTATATGGTATAACGAAATGACGTTTTACGTTATATGGTATTACGCTATAACGTATTACGTTATATGGTATAACGTTATCACGTATTACCTTATATGGCATTACGTTATAACGTATTACGTTATATGGTATAACGAAATGACGTTTTACGTTATATGGTATAACGTTATAACGTATTACGTTATATGGTATTACGTTTTAACGTATTACGTTATATGGTATAACGTTATAACGTATTACGTTATGTGGTATAACGTTATAACGAATTACGTTATATGGTATAACGTTATACCGTATTACGTTATATGGTATAACGAAATGACGTTTCACGTTATATGGTATTATGTTATTAAGTATTACGTTATATGGAATAACGTTATCACGTATTACCTTATATGGTATAACGTTATAACGTATTACGTTATATGGTATTACGTTATAACGTATTACGTTATATGGTATAACGTTATAACATATTACGTTATATGGTATAACGTTATAACGTATTACGGTATATGGTATAACGCTTTAACGTATTACGTTATATGGTACAACGAAATGACGTTTTACGTTATATGGTATTACGTTATAACGTATTACGTTATATGGTATTACGTTATAACGTATTACGTTATATGGTATAACGTCATAACGTATTACGTTATATGGTATTACGTTATCACGTATTACGTTATATGGTATAACGTTATAACGTATTACGTTATATGGTATAACGCTTTAACGTATTACGTTATATGGTATAACGTTATCACGTATTACGTTATATGGTATATCGTTATAACGTATTACGTTATATGGTATAACGTTATCACGTATTACGTTATATTTCATTACGTTATAACGTATTACGTTATATGGTATAACGAAATGACGTTTTACGTTATATGGTATAACGGTATAACGAATTACGTTATATGGCATTACGTTATAACGTATTACGTTATATGGTATTACGTTTTAACGTATTACGTTATATGGTATAACGGTATAACGAATTACGTTATATGGCATTACGTTATAACGTATTACGTTATATGGTATAACGTTATAACGTATTACGTTATATGGTATAACGTTATAACGTATTACGTTATATGGTATAACGTTATAACGTACTACGTTATATGGTATATCGTTATAACGTATTACGTTATATGGTATAACGTTATACCGTATTACGTTATATGGTATAACGAAATGCCGTTTTACGTTATATGGTATTACGTTATAACGTATTACGTTATATGGTATAACGTTATCACGTATTACCTTATATGGCATTACGTTATAACGTATTACGTTATATGGTATAACGAAATGACGTTTTACGTTATATGGTATAACGTTATAACGTATTACGTTATATGGTATTACGTTTTAACGTATTACGTTATATGGTATAACGTTATAACGTATTACGTTATGTGGTATAACGTTATAACGAATTACGTTATATGGTATAACGTTATACCGTATTACGTTATATGGTATAACGAAATGACGTTTCACGTTATATGGTATTATGTTATTAAGTATTACGTTATATGGAATAACGTTATCACGTATTACCTTATATGGTATAACGTTATAACGTATTACGTTATATGGTATTACGTTATAACGTATTACGTTATATGGTATAACGTTATGACATATTACGTTATATGGTATAACGTTATAACGTATTACGGTATATGGTATAACGCTTTAACGTATTACGTTATATGGTACAACGAAATGACGTTTTACGTTATATGGTATTACGTTATAACGTATTACGTTATATGGTATTACGTTATAACGTATTACGTTATATGGTATAACGTCATAACGTATTACGTTATATGGTATAACGAAATGACGTTTTACGTTATATGGTATAACGTTATAACGTATTACGTTATATGGTATTACGTTTTAACGTATTACGTTATATGGTATAACGTTATAACGTATTACGATATGTGGTATAACGTTATAACGAATTACGTTATATGGTATAACGTTATACCGTATTACGTTATATGGTATAACGAAATGACGTTTCACGTTATATGGTATTATGTTATTAAATATTACGTTATATGGTATAACGTTATCACGTATTACCTTATATGGTATAACGTTATAACGTATTACGTTATATGGTATTACGTTATAACGTATTACGTTATATGGTCTAACGTTATAACGTATTACGTTATATGGTATAACGTTATAACGTATTACGTTATATGGTATAACGCTTTATCGTATTACGTTATATGGTATAACGCTTTATCGTATTACGTTATATGGTATAACGTTATAACGTATTACGTTATATGGTATAACGTTATCACGTATTACGTTATATGGCATTACGTTATAACGTATTACGTTATATGGTATAACGAAATGACGTTTTACGTTATATGGTATAACGTTATAACGTATTACGTTATATGGTATTACGTTTTAACGTATTACGTTATATGGTATAACGGTATAACGAATTACGTTATATGGTACAACGAAATGACGTTTTACGTTATATGGTATTACGTTATAACGTATTACGTTATATGGTATAACGTCATAACGTATTACGTTATATGGTATTACGTTATCACGTATTACGTTATATGGTATAACGTTATAACGTATTACGTTATATGGTATAACGCTTTATCGTATTACGTTATATGGTATAACGTTATCACGTATTACGTTATATGGTATAACGTTATAACGTATTACGTTATATGGTATAACGTTATCACGTATTACGTTATATGGCATTACGTTATAACGTATTACGTTATATGGTATAACGAAATGACGTTTTACGTTATATGGTATAACGTTATAACGTATTACGTTATATGGTATTACGTTTTAACGTATTACGTTATATGGTATAACGGTATAACGAATTACGTTATATGGCATTACGTTATAACGTATTACGTTATATGGTATAACGTTATAACGTATTACGTTATATGGTATAACGTTATAACGTATTACGTTATATGGTATAACGTTATAACGTACTACGTTATATGGTATATCGTTATAACGTATTACGTTATATGGTATAACGTTATACCGTATTACGTTATATGGTATAACGTTATAACGTATTACGTTATATGGTATTACGTTATCACGTATTACGTTATATGGTATAACGTTATAACGTATTACGTTATATGGTATAACGTTTTAACGTATTACGTTATATGGTATAACGTTATCACGTATTACGTTATATGGTATAACGTTATAACGTATTACGTTATATGATATATCGTTATAACGTATTACGTTATATGGTATAACGTTATACCGTATTACGTTATATGGTATAACGAAATGACGTTTTACGTTATATGGTATTACGTTATAACGTATTACGTTATATGGTATAACGTCATAACGTATTACGTTATATGGTATTACGTTATCACGTATTACGTTATATGGTATAACGTTATAACGTATTACGTTATATGGTATAACGCTTTATCGTATTACGTTATATGGTATAACGTTATCACGTATTACGTTATATGGTATAACGTTATAACGTATTACGTTATATGGTATAACGTTATCACGTATTACGTTATATGGCATTACGTTATAACGTATTACGTTATATGGTATAACGAAATGACGTTTTACGTTATATGGTATAACGTTATAACGTATTACGTTATATGGTATTACGTTTTAACGTATTACGTTATATGGTATAACGGTATAACGAATTACGTTATATGGCATTACGTTATAACGTATTACGTTATATGGTATAACGTTATAACGTATTACGTTATATGGTATAACGTTATAACGTATTACGTTATATGGTATAACGTTATAACGTACTACGTTATATGGTATATCGTTATAACGTATTACGTTATATGGTATAACGTTATACCGTATTACGTTATATGGTATAACGTTATAACGTATTACGTTATATGGTATTACGTTATCACGTATTACGTTATATGGTATAACGTTATAACGTATTACGCTATATGGTATAACGTTTTAACGTATTACGTTATATGGTATAACGTTATCACGTATTACGTTATATGGTATAACGTTATAACGTATTACGTTATATGATATATCGTTATAACGTATTACGTTATATGGTATAACGTTATACCGTATTACGTTATATGGTATAACGAAATGACGTTTTACGTTATATGGTATTACGTTATAACGTATTACGTTATATGGTATAACGTTATCACGTATTACCTTATATGGCATTACGTTATAACGTATTACGTTATATGGTATAACGAAATGACGTTTTACGTTATATGGTATAACGTTATAACGTATTACGTTATATGGTATTACGTTTTAACGTATTACGTTATATGGTGTAACGTTATAACGTATTACGTTATGTGGTATAACGTTATAACGAATTACGTTATATGGTATAACGTTATACCGTATTACGTTATATGGTATAACGAAATGACGTTTCACGTTATATGGTATTATGTTATTAGGTATTACGTTATATGGAATAACGTTATCACGTATTACCTTATATGGTATAACGTTATAACGTATTACGTTATATGGTATTACGTTATAACGTATTACGTTATATGGTATAACGTTATAACATATTACGTTATATGGTATAACGTTATAACGTATTACGGTATATGGTATAACGCTTTAACGTATTACGTTATATGGTACAACGAAATGACGTTTTACGTTATATGGTATTACGTTATAACGTATTACGTTATATGGTATTACGTTATAACGTATTACGTTATATGGTATAACGTCATAACGTATTACGTTATATGGTATTACGTTATCACGTATTACGTTATATGGTATAACGTTATAACGTATTACGTTATATGGTATAACGCTTTAACGTATTACGTTATATGGTATAACGTTATCACGTATTACGTTATATGGTATATCGTTATAACGTATAACGTTATATGGTATAACGTTATCACGTATTACGTTATATTTCATTACGTTATAACGTATTACGTTATATGGTATAACGAAATGACGTTTTACGTTATATGGTATAACGTTATAACGTATTACGTTATATGGTATTACGTTTTAACGTATTACGTTATATGGTATAACGGTATAACGAATTACGTTATATGGCATTACGTTATAACGTATTACGTTATATGGTATTACGTTTTAACGTATTACGTTATATGGTATAACGGTATAACGAATTACGTTATATGGCATTACGTTATAACGTATTACGTTATATGGTATTACGTTTTAACGTATTACGTTATATGGTATAACGGTATAACGAATTACGTTATATGGCATTACGTTATAACGTATTACGTTATATTGTATAACGTTATAACGTATTACGTTATATGGTATAACGTTATAACGTATTACGTTATATGGTATAACGTTATAACGTACTACGTTATATGGTATATCGTTATAACGTATTACGTTATATGGTATAACGTTATACCGTATTACGTTATATGGTATAACGTTATAACGTATTACGTTATATGGTATTACGTTATCACGTATTACGTTATATGGTATAACGTTATAACGTATTACGTTATATGGTATAACGTTTTAACGTATTACGTTATATGGTATAACGTTATCACGTATTACGTTATATGGTATAACGTTATAACGTATTACGTTATATGATATATCGTTATAACGTATTACGTTATATGGTATAACGTTATACCGTATTACGTTATATGGTATAACGAAATGCCGTTTTACGTTATATGGTATTACGTTATAACGTATTACGTTATATGGTATAACGTTATCACGTATTACCTTATATGGCATTACGTTATAACGTATTACGTTATATGGTATAACGAAATGACGTTTTACGTTATATGGTATAACGTTATAACGTATTACGTTATATGGTATTACGTTTTAACGTATTACGTTATATGGTATAACGTTATAACGTATTACGTTATGTGGTATAACGTTATAACGAATTACGTTATATGGTATAACGTTATACCGTATTACGTTATATGGTATAACGAAATGACGTTTCACGTTATATGGTATTATGTTATTAAGTATTACGTTATATGGAATAACGTTATCACGTATTACCTTATATGGTATAACGTTATAACGTATTACGTTATATGGTATTACGTTATAACGTATTACGTTATATGGTATAACGTTATGACATATTGCGTTATATGGTATAACGTTATAACGTATTACGGTATATGGTATAACGCTTTAACGTATTACGTTATATGGTACAACGAAATGACGTTTTACGTTATATGGTATTACGTTATAACGTATTACGTTATATGGTATTACGTTATAACGTATTACGTTATATGGTATAACGTCATAACGTATTACGTTATATGGTATTACGTTATCACGTATTACGTTATATGGTATAACGTTATAACGTATTACGTTATATGGTATAACGCTTTAACGTATTACGTTATATGGTATAACGTTATCACGTATTACGTTATATGGTATATCGTTATAACGTATTACGTTATATGGTATAACGTTATCACGTATTACGTTATATTTCATTACGTTATAACGTATTACGTTATATGGTATAACGAAATGACGTTTTACGTTATATGGTATAACGTTATAACGTATTACGTTATATGGTATTACGTTTTAACGTATTACGTTATATGGTATAACGGTATAACGAATTACGTTATATGGCATTACGTTATAACGTATTACGTTATATGGTATAACGTTATAACGTATTACGTTGTATGGTATAACGTTATAACGTATTACGTTATATGGTATAACGTTAAAACGTACTACGTTATATGGTATATCGTTATAACGTATTACGTTATATGGAATAACGTTATACCGTATTACGTTATATGGTATAACGTTATAACGTATTACGTTATATGTTATAACGCTATGACGTATTACGTTATATGGTATATCGTTATAACGTATTACGTTATATGGTATAACGTTATAACGTATTACGTTATATGGTATAACGTTAAAACGTACTACGTTATATGGTATATCGTTATAACGTATTACGTTATATGGAATAACGTTATACCGTATTACGTTATATGGTATAACGTTATAACGTATTACGTTATATGGTATAACGTTATGACGTATTACGTTATATGGTATATCGTTATAACGTATTACGTTATATGGTATAACGTTATACCGTATTACGTTATATGGTATAACGAAATGACGTTTCACGTTATATGGTATTATGTTATTAAGTATTACGTTATATGGAATAACGTTATCACGTATTACGTTATATGGTATTACGTTATCACGTATTACGTTATATGGTATAACGTTATAACGTATTACGTTATATGGTATAACGTTTTAACTTGTTACGTTATATGGTATAACGTTATCACGTATTACGTTATATGGTATAACGTTATAACGTATTGCGTTATATGGTATATCGTTATAACGTATTACGTTATATGGTATAACGTTATACCGTATTACGTTATATGGTATAACGAAATGACGTTTTACGTTATATGGTATTACGTTATAACGTATTACGTTATATGGTATTACGTTATCACGTATTACGTTATATGGTATAACGTTATAACGTATTACGTTATATGGTATAACGTTTTAACGTATTACGTTATATGGTATAACGTTATCACGTATTACGTTATATGGTATAACGTTATAACGTATTACGTTATATGATATATCGTTATAACGTATTACGTTATATGGTATAACGTTATACCGTATTACGTTATATGGTATAACGAAATGACGTTTTACGTTATATGGTATAACGTTATAACGTATTACGTTATATGGTATTACGTTTTAACGTATTACGTTATATGGTATAACGGTATAACGAATTACGTTATATGGTACAACGAAATGACGTTTTACGTTATATGGTATTACGTTATAACGTATTACGTTATATGGTATTACGTTATAACGTATTACGTTATATGGTATAACGTCATAACGTATTACGTTATATGGTATTACGTTATCACGTATTACGTTATATGGTATAACGTTATAACGTATTACGTTATATGGTATAACGCTTTATCGTATTACGTTATATGGTATAACGTTATCACGTATTACGTTATATGGTATAACGTTATAACGTATTACGTTATATGGTATAACGTTATCACGTATTACGTTATATGGCATTACGTTATAACGTATTACGTTATATGGTATAACGAAATGACGTTTTACGTTATATGGTATAACGTTATAACGTATTACGTTATATGGTATTACGTTTTAACATATTACGTTATGTGGTATAACGGTATAACGAATTACGTTATATGGCATTACGTTATAACGTATTACGTTATATGGTATAACGTTATAACGTATTACGTTATATGGTATAACGTTATAACGTATTACGTTATATGGTATAACGTTATAACGTACTACGTTATATGGTATATCGTTATAACGTATTACGTTATATGGTATAACGTTATACCGTATTACGTTATATGGTATAACGTTATAACGTATTACGTTATATGGTATTACGTTATCACGTATTACGTTATATGGTATAACGTTATAACGTATTACGTTATATGGTATAACGTTTTAACGTATTACGTTATATGGTATAACGTTATCACGTATTACGTTATATGGTATAACGTTATAACGTATTACGTTATATGATATATCGTTATAACGTATTACGTTATATGGTATAACGTTATACCGTATTACGTTATATGGTATAACGAAATGACGTTTTACGTTATATGGTATTACGTTATAACGTATTACGTTATATGGTATAACGTTATCACGTATTACCTTATATGGCATTACGTTATAACGTATTACGTTATATGGTATAACGAAATGACGTTTTACGTTATATGGTATAACGTTATAACGTATTACGTTATATGGTATTACGTTTTAACGTATTACGTTATATGGTATAACGTTATAACGTATTACGTTATGTGGTATAACGTTATAACGAATTACGTTATATGGTATAACGTTATACCGTATTACGTTATATGGTATAACGAAATGACGTTTCACGTTATATGGTATTATGTTATTAAGTATTACGTTATATGGAATAACGTTATCACGTATTACCTTATATGGTATAACGTTATAACGTATTACGTTATATTGTATTACGTTATAACGTATTACGTTATATGGTATAACGTTATAACATATTACGTTATATGGTATAACGTTATAACGTATTACGGTATATGGTATAACGCTTTAACGTATTACGTTATATGGTACAACGAAATGACGTTTTACGTTATATGGTATTACGTTATAACGTATTACGTTATATGGTATTACGTTATAACGTATTACGTTATATGGTATAACGTCATAACGTATTACGTTATATGGTATTACGTTATCACGTATTACGTTATATGGTATAACGTTATAACGTATTACGTTATATGGTATAACGCTTTAACGTATTACGTTATATGGTATAACGTTATCACGTATTACGTTATATGGTATATCGTTATAACGTATTACGTTATATGGTATAACGTTATCACGTATTACGTTATATTTCATTACGTTATATCGTATTACGTTATATGGTATAACGAAATGACGTTTTACGTTATATGGTATAACGTTATAACGTATTACGTTATATGGTATAACGTTATACCGTATTACGTTATATGGTATAACGAAATGCCGTTTTACGTTATATGGTATTACGTTATAACGTATTACGTTATATGGTATAACGTTATCACGTATTACGTTATATGGTATAACGCTTTAACGTATTACGTTATATGGTATAACGTTATCACGTATTACGTTATATGGTATATCGTTATAACGTATTACGTTATATGGTATAACGTTATCACGTATTACGTTATATTTCATTACGTTATATCGTATTACGTTATATGGTATAACGAAATGACGTTTTACGTTATATGGTATAACGTTATAACGTATTACGTTATATGGTATAACGTTATACCGTATTACGTTATATGGTATAACGAAATGCCGTTTTACGTTATATGGTATTACGTTATAACGTATTACGTTATATGGTATAACGTTATCACGTATTACGTTATATGGTATAACGAAATGACGTTTTACGTTATATGGTATATCGTTATAACGTATTACGTTATATGGTATTACGTTTTTACGTATTACGTTATATGGTATAACGTTATAACGTATTACGTTATGTGGTATAACGTTATAACGAATTACGTTATATGGTATAACGTTATACCGTATTACGTTATATGGTATAACGAAATGACGTTTCACGTTATATGGTATTATGTTATTAAGTATTACGTTATATGGAATAACGTTATCACGTATTACCTTATATGGTATAACGTTATAACGTATTACGTTATATGGTATTACGTTATAACGTATTACGTTATATGGTATAACGTTATGACATATTACGTTATATGGTATAACGTTATAACGTATTACGGTATATGGTATAACGCTTTAACGTATTACGTTATATGGTACAACGAAATGACGTTTTACGTTATATGGTATTACGTTATAACGTATTACGTTATATGGTATTACGTTATAACGTATTACGTTATATGGTATAACGTCATAACGTATTACGTTATATGGTATTACGTTATCACGTATTACGTTATATGGTATAACGTTATAACGTATTACGTTATATGGTATAACGCTTTAACGTATTACGTTATATGGTATAACGTTATCACGTATTACGTTATATGGTATATCGTTATAACGTATTACGTTATATGGTATAACGTTATCACGTATTACGTTATATTTCATTACGTTATAACGTATTACGTTATATGGTATAACGAAATGACGTTTTACGTTATATGGTATAACGTTATAACGTATTACGTTATATGGTATTACGTTTTAACGTATTACGTTATATGGTATAACGGTATAACGAATTACGTTATATGGCATTACGTTATAACGTATTACGTTATATGGTATAACGTTATAACGTATTACGTTATATGGTATAACGTTATAACGTATTACGTTATATGGTATAACGTTAAAACGTACTACGTTATATGGTATATCGTTATAACGTATTACGTTATATGGAATAACGTTATACCGTATTACGTTATATGGTATAACGTTATAACGTATTACGTTATATGGTATAACGTTATGACGTATTACGTTATATGGTATATCGTTATAACGTATTACGTTATATGGTATAACGTTATACCGTATTACGTTATATGGTATAACGAAATGACGTTTTACGTTATATGGTACTACGTTATAACGTATTACGTTATATGGTATTACGTTATAACGTATTACGTTATATGGTATAACGTCATAACGTATTACGTTATATGGTATTACGTTATCACGTATTACGTTATATGGTATAACGTTATAACGTATTACGTTATATGGTATAACGTATTAACGTATTACGTTATATGGTATAACGTTATCACGTATTACGTTATATGGTATAACGTTATAACGTATTACGTTATATGGTATTACGTTATAACGTATTACGTTATATGGTATAACGTTATAACGTATTACGTTATATGGTACAACGTTACAATGTATTACGTTATATGGTTTAACGTTATACCGTATTACGTTATATGGTATAACGAAATGACGTTTTACGTTATATGGTATTACGTTATAACGTATTACGTTATATGGTATAACGTTATCACGTATTACGTTATATGGCATTACGTTATAACGTATTACGTTATATGGTATAACGAAATGACGTTTTACGTTATATGGTATAACGGTATAACGTATTACGTTATATGGTATTACGTTTTAACGTATTACGTTATATGGTATACCGGTATAACGAATTACGTTATATGGCATTACGTTATAACGTATTACGTTATATGGTATAACGTTATAACGTGTTACGCTATATGGTATAACGTTATAACGTATTACGTTATATGGTATAACGTTATAACGTACTACGTTATATGGTGTATCGTTATAACGTATTACGTTATATGGTATAACGTTATAACGTATTACGTTATATGGTATATCGTTATAACGTATTACGTTTTGTGGTATAACGTTATACCGTATTACGTTATATGGTATAACGAAATGACGTTTTACGTTATATGGTATTACGTTATAACGTATTACGTTATATGGTATTGCGTTATAACGTATTACGTTATATGGTATAACGTCATAACGTATTACGTTATATGGTATTACGTTATCACGTATTACGTTATATGGTATAACGTTATAACGTATTACGTTATATGGTATAACGTTTTAACGTATTACGTTATATGGTATAACGTTATCACGTATTACGTTATATGGTATAACGTTATAACGTATTACGTTATATGGTATTACGTTATAACGTATTACGTTATATGGTATAACGTTATAACGTATTACGTTATATGGTATAACGTTATAACGTATTACGTTATATGGCATTACGTTATAACGTATTACGTTATATGGTATAACGAAATGACGTTTTACGTTATATGGTATAACGTTATAACGTATTACGTTATATGGTATTACGTTTTAACGTATTACGTTATATGGTATAACGGTATAACGAATTACGTTATATGGCATTACGTTATAACGTATTACGTTATATGGTATTACGTTATAACGTATTACGTTATATGGTATAACGTTATCACGTATTACGTTATATGGCATTACGTTATAACGTATTACGTTATATGGTATAACGAAATGACGTTTTACGTTATATGGTATAACGGTATAACGTATTACGTTATATGGTATTACGTTTTAACGTATTACGTTATATGGTATAACGTTATCACGTATTACGTTATATGGTATAACGTTATCACGTATTACGTTATATGGTATAACGTTATAACGTATTACGTTATATGGTATTACGTTATAACGTATTACGTTATATGGTATAACGTTATAACGTATTTCGTTATATGGTATAACGTTATAACGTATTACGTTATATGGCATTACGTTATAACGTATTACGTTATATGGTATAACGAAATGACGTTTTACGTTATATGGTATAACGTTATAACGTATTACGTTATATGGTATTACGTTTTAACGTATTACGTTATATG
This sequence comes from Bombus vancouverensis nearcticus, assembly GCF_051014615.1. Taxonomy (NCBI): domain Eukaryota; kingdom Metazoa; phylum Arthropoda; class Insecta; order Hymenoptera; family Apidae; genus Bombus; species Bombus vancouverensis. The sequence goes on along the minus strand of NC_134913.1, from coordinate 6,006,515 downwards.
GTATAACGGTATAACGAATTACGTTATATGGCATTACGTTATAACGTATTACGTTATATGGTATTACGTTATAACGTATTACGTTATATGGTATAACGTTATCACGTATTACGTTATATAGCATTACGTTATAACGTATTACGTTATATGGTATAACGAAATGACGTTTTACGTTATATGGTATAACGGTATAACGTATTACGTTATATGGTATTACGTTTTAACGTATTATGTTATATGGTATAACGTTATCACGTATTACGTTATATGGTATAACGTTATAACGTATTACGTTATATGGTATTACGTTATAACGTATTACGTTATATGGTATAACGTTATAACGTATTACGTTATATGGTATAACGTTATAACGTATTACGTTATATGGCATTACGTTATAACGTATTACGTTATATGGTATATCGTTATAACGTATTACGTTATATGGTATAACGTTATACCGTATTACGTTATATGGTATAACGAAATGACGTTTTACGTTATATGGTATTACGTTATAACGTATTACGTTATATGGTATTACGTTATAACGTATTACGTTATATGGTATAACGTCATAACGTATTACGTTATATGGTATTACGTTATCACGTATTACGTTATATGGTATAACGTTATAACGTATTACGTTATATGGTATAACGTTTTAACGTATTACGTTATATGGTATAACGTTATCACGTATTACGTTATATGGTATAACGTTATAACGTATTACGTTATATGGTATTACGTTATAACGTATTACGTTATATGGTATAACGTTATAACGTATTACGTTATATGGTATAACGTTATAACGTATTACGTTATATGGCATTACGTTATAACGTATTACGTTATATGGTATAACGAAATGACGTTTTACGTTATATGGTATAACGTTATAACGTATTACGTTATATGGTATTACGTTTTAACGTATTACGTTATATGGTATAACGGTATAACGAATTACGTTATATGGTATAACGTTATAACGTATTACGTTATATGGTATAACGTTATAACGTACTACGTTATATGGTATATCGTTATAACGTATTACGTTATATGGTATAACGTTATACCGTATTACGTTATATGGTATAACGTTATATGGTATAACGTTATAACGTATTACGTTATATGGTATTACGTTATCACGTATTACGTTATATGGTATAACGTTATAACGTATTACGTTATATGGTATAACGTTTTAACGTATTACGTTATATGGTATAACGTTATCACGTATTACGTTATATGGTATAACGTTATAACGTATTACGTTATATGATATATCGTTATAACGTATTACGTTATATGGTATAACGTTATACCGTATTACGTTATATGGTATAACGAAATGACGTTTTACGTTATATGGTATTACGTTATAACGTATTACGTTATATGGTATAACGTTATCACGTATTACCTTATATGGCATTACGTTATAACGTATTACGTTATATGGTATAACGAAATGACGTTTTACGTTATATGGTATAACGTTATAACGTATTACGTTATATGGTATTACGTTTTAACGTATTACGTTATATGGTATAACGTTATAACGTATTACGTTATGTGGTATAACGTTATAACGAATTACGTTATATGGTATAACGTTATACCGTATTACGTTATATGGTATAACGAAATGACGTTTCACGTTATATGGTATTATGTTATTAAGTATTACGTTATATGGAATAACGTTATCACGTATTACCTTATATGGTATAACGTTATAACGTATTACGTTATATTGTATTACGTTATAACGTATTACGTTATATGGTATAACGTTATAACATATTACGTTATATGGTATAACGTTATAACGTATTACGGTATATGGTATAACGCTTTAACGTATTACGTTATATGGTACAACGAAATGACGTTTTACGTTATATGGTATTACGTTATAACGTATTACGTTATATGGTATTACGTTATAACGTATTACGTTATATGGTATAACGTCATAACGTATTACGTTATATGGTATTACGTTATCACGTATTACGTTATATGGTATAACGTTATAACGTATTACGTTATATGGTATAACGCTTTAACGTATTACGTTATATGGTATAACGTTATCACGTATTACGTTATATGGTATATCGTTATAACGTATTACGTTATATGGTATAACGTTATCACGTATTACGTTATATTTCATTACGTTATATCGTATTACGTTATATGGTATAACGAAATGACGTTTTACGTTATATGGTATAACGTTATAACGTATTACGTTATATGGTATAACGTTATACCGTATTACGTTATATGGTATAACGAAATGCCGTTTTACGTTATATGGTATTACGTTATAACGTATTACGTTATATGGTATAACGTTATCACGTATTACGTTATATGGTATAACGAAATGACGTTTTACGTTGTATGGTATAACGTTATAACGTATTACGTTATATGGTATTACGTTTTTACGTATTACGTTATATGGTATAACGTTATAACGTATTACGTTATGTGGTATAACGTTATAACGAATTACGTTATATGGTATAACGTTATACCGTATTACGTTATATGGTATAACGAAATGACGTTTCACGTTATATGGTATTATGTTATTAAGTATTACGTTATATGGAATAACGTTATCACGTATTACCTTATATGGTATAACGTTATAACGTATTACGTTATATGGTATTACGTTATAACGTATTACGTTATATGGTATAACGTTATGACATATTACGTTATATGGTATAACGTTATAACGTATTACGGTATATGGTATAACGCTTTAACGTATTACGTTATATGGTACAACGAAATGACGTTTTACGTTATATGGTATTACGTTATAACGTATTACGTTATATGGTATTACGTTATAACGTATTACGTTATATGGTATAACGTCATAACGTATTACGTTATATGGTATTACGTTATCACGTATTACGTTATATGGTATAACGTTATAACGTATTACGTTATATGGTATAACGCTTTAACGTATTACGTTATATGGTATAACGTTATCACGTATTACGTTATATGGTATATCGTTATAACGTATTACGTTATATGGTATAACGTTATCACGTATTACGTTATATTTCATTACGTTATAACGTATTACGTTATATGGTATAACGAAATGACGTTTTACGTTATATGGTATAACGTTATAACGTATTACGTTATATGGTATTACGTTTTAACGTATTACGTTATATGGTATAACGGTATAACGAATTACGTTATATGGCATTACGTTATAACGTATTACGTTATATGGTATAACGTTATAACGTATTACGTTATATGGTATAACGTTATAACGTATTACGTTATATGGTATAACGTTAAAACGTACTACGTTATATGGTATATCGTTATAACGTATTACGTTATATGGAATAACGTTATACCGTATTACGTTATATGGTATAACGTTATAACGTATTACGTTATATGGTATAACGTTATGACGTATTACGTTATATGGTATATCGTTATAACGTATTACGTTATATGGTATAACGTTATACCGTATTACGTTATATGGTATAACGAAATGACGTTTTACGTTATATGGTACTACGTTATAACGTATTACGTTATATGGTATTACGTTATAACGTATTACGTTATATGGTATAACGTCATAACGTATTACGTTATATGGTATTACGTTATCACGTATTACGTTATATGGTATAACGTTATAACGTATTACGTTATATGGTATAACGTATTAACGTATTACGTTATATGGTATAACGTTATCACGTATTACGTTATATGGTATAACGTTATAACGTATTACGTTATATGGTATTACGTTATAACGTATTACGTTATATGGTATAACGTTATAACGTATTACGTTATATGGTACAACGTTACAATGTATTACGTTATATGGTTTAACGTTATACCGTATTACGTTATATGGTATAACGAAATGACGTTTTACGTTATATGGTATTACGTTATAACGTATTACGTTATATGGTATAACGTTATCACGTATTACGTTATATGGCATTACGTTATAACGTATTACGTTATATGGTATAACGAAATGACGTTTTACGTTATATGGTATAACGGTATAACGTATTACGTTATATGGTATTACGTTTTAACGTATTACGTTATATGGTATACCGGTATAACGAATTACGTTATATGGCATTACGTTATAACGTATTACGTTATATGGTATAACGTTATAACGTGTTACGCTATATGGTATAACGTTATAACGTATTACGTTATATGGTATAACGTTATAACGTACTACGTTATATGGTATATCGTTATAACGTATTACGTTATATGGTATAACGTTATAACGTATTACGTTATATGGTATATCGTTATAACGTATTACGTTTTGTGGTATAACGTTATACCGTATTACGTTATATGGTATAACGAAATGACGTTTTACGTTATATGGTATTACGTTATAACGTATTACGTTATATGGTATTACGTTATAACGTATTACGTTATATGGTATAACGTCATAACGTATTACGTTATATGGTATTACGTTATCACGTATTACGTTATATGGTATAACGTTATAACGTATTACGTTATATGGTATAACGTTTTAACGTATTACGTTATATGGTATAACGTTATCACGTATTACGTTATATGGTATAACGTTATAACGTATTACGTTATATGGTATTACGTTATAACGTATTACGTTATATGGTATAACGTTATAACGTATTACGTTATATGGTATAACGTTATAACGTATTACGTTATATGGCATTACGTTATAACGTATTACGTTATATGGTATAACGAAATGACGTTTTACGTTATATGGTATAACGTTATAACGTATTACGTTATATGGTATTACGTTTTAACGTATTACGTTATATGGTATAACGGTATAACGAATTACGTTATATGGCATTACGTTATAACGTATTACGTTATATGGTATTACGTTATAACGTATTACGTTATATGGTATAACGTTATCACGTATTACGTTATATGGCATTACGTTATAACGTATTACGTTATATGGTATAACGAAATGACGTTTTACGTTATATGGTATAACGGTATAACGTATTACGTTATATGGTATTACGTTTTAACGTATTACGTTATATGGTATAACGTTATCACGTATTACGTTATATGGTATAACGTTATCACGTATTACGTTATATGGTATAACGTTATAACGTATTACGTTATATGGTATTACGTTATAACGTATTACGTTATATGGTATAACGTTATAACGTATTTCGTTATATGGTATAACGTTATAACGTATTACGTTATATGGCATTACGTTATAACGTATTACGTTATATGGTATAACGAAATGACGTTTTACGTTATATGGTATAACGTTATAACGTATTACGTTATATGGTATTACGTTTTAACGTATTACGTTATATGGTATAACGGTATAACGAATTACGTTATATGGCATTACGTTATAACGTATTACGTTATATGGTATTACGTTATAACGTATTACGTTATATGGTATAACGTTATCACGTATTACGTTATATGGCATTACGTTATAACGTATTACGTTATATGGTATAACGAAATGACGTTTTACGTTATATGGTATAACGGTATAACGTATTACGTTATATGGTATTACGTTTTAACGTATTACGTTATATGGTATAACGTTATCACGTATTACGTTATATGGTATAACGTTATAACGTATTACGTTATATGGTATTACGTTATAACGTATTACGTTATATGGTATAACGTTATAACGTATTACGTTATATGGTATAACGTTATAACGTATTACGTTATATGGCATTACGTTATAACGTATTACGTTATATGGTATATCGTTATAACGTATTACGTTATATGGTATAACGTTATACCGTATTACGTTATATGGTATAACGAAATGACGTTTTACGTTATATGGTATTACGTTATAACGTATTACGTTATATGGTATTACGTTATAACGTATTACGTTATATGGTATAACGTCATAACGTATTACGTTATATGGTATTACGTTATCACGTATTACGTTATATGGTATAACGTTATAACGTATTACGTTATATGGTATAACGTTTTAACGTATTACGTTATATGGTATAACGTTATCACGTATTACGTTATATGGTATAACGTTATAACGTATTACGTTATATGGTATTACGTTATAACGTATTACGTTATATGGTATAACGTTATAACGTATTACGTTATATGGTTTAACGTTATAACGTATTACGTTATATGGCATTACGTTATAACGTATTACGTTATATGGTATAACGAAATGACGTTTTACGTTATATGGTATAACGTTATAACGTATTACGTTATATGGTATTACGTTTTAACGTATTACGTTATATGGTATAACGGTATAACGAATTACGTTATATGGCATTACGTTATAACGTATTACGTTATATGGTATAACGTTATAACGTATTACGTTATATGGTATAACGTTATAACGTATTACGTTATATGGTATAACGTTATAACGTACTACGTTATATGGTATATCGTTATAACGTATTACGTTATATGGTATAACGTTATACCGTATTACGATATATGGTATAACGTTATAACGTATTACGTTATATGGTATAACGTTATGACGTATTACGTTATATGGTATATCGTTATAACGTATTACGTTATATGGTATAACGTTATACCTTATTACGTTATATGGTATAACGAAATGACGTTTTACGTTATATGGTATTACGTTATAACGTATTACGTTATATGGTATTACGTTATAACGTATTACGTTATATGGTATTACGTTATAACGTATTACGTTATATGGTATAACGTCATAACGTATTACGTTATATGGTATTACGTTATCACGTATTACGTTATATGGTATAACGTTATAACGTATTACGTTATATGGTATAACGTTTTAACGTATTACGTTATATGGTATAACGTTATCACGTATTACGTTATATGGTATAACGTTATAACGTATTACGTTATATGGTATTACGATATAACGTATTACGTTATATGGTATAACGTTATAACGTATTACGTTATATGGTATAACGTTGCAATGTATTACGTTATATGGTTTAACGTTATACCGTATTACGTTATATGGTATAACGAAATGACGTTTTACGTTATATGGTATGACGTTATAACATATTACGTTATATGGTATAACGTTGTAACGTATTACGTTATATGGTATAACGAAATGACGTTTTACGTTATATGGTATAACGTTATAACGTATTACGTTATATGGTATTACGTTTTAACGTATTACGTTATATGGTATAACGGTATAACGAATTACGTTATATGGCATTACGTTATAACGTATTACGTTATATGGTATAACGTTATAACGTATTACGTTATATGGTATAACGTTATAACGTATTACGTTATATGGTATAACGTTATAACGTACTACGTTATATGGTATATCGTTATAACGTATTACGTTATATGGTATAACGTTATAACGTATTACGTTATATGGTATAACGTTATAACGTATTACGTTATATGGTATAACGTTATAACGTATTACGTTATATGGCATTACGTTATAACGTATTACGTTATATGGTATAACGAAATGACGTTTTACGTTATATGGTATAACGTTATAACGTATTACGTTATATGGTATTACGTTTTAACGTATTACGTTATATGGTATAACGGTATAACGTATTACGTTATATGGTATTACGTTATCACGTATTACGTTATATGGTATAACGTTATAACGTATTACGTTATATGGCATTACGTTATAACGTATTACGTTATATGGTATTACGTTATAACGTATTACGTTATATGGTATATCGTTATAACGTATTACGTTATATGGTATAACGTTATACCGTATTACGTTATATGGTATAACGAAATGACGTTTTACGTTATATGGTATTACGTTATAACGTATTACGTTATATGGTATTACGTTATAACGTATTACGTTATATGGTATAACGTTATAACGTATTACGTTATATGGTATAACGTTATAACGTATTACGTTATATGGCATTACGTTATAACGTATTACGTTATATGGTATATCGTTATAACGTATTACGTTATATGGTATAACGTTATACCGTATTACGTTATATGGTATAACGAAATGACGTTTTACGTTATATGGTATTACGTTATAACGTATTACGTTATATGGTATTACGTTATAACGTATTACGTTATATGGTATAACGTCATAACGTATTACGTTATATGGTATAACGTTATCACGTATTACGTTATATGGTATAACGTTATAACGTATTACGTTATATGGTATTACGTTATAACGTATTACGTTATATGGTATAACGTTATAACGTATTACGTTATATGGTTTAACGTTATACCGTATTACGTTATATGGTATTACGTTATAACGTATTACGTTATATGGTATAACGTCATAACGTATTACGTTATATGGTATTACGTTATCACGTATTACGTTATATGGTATAACGTTATAACGTATTACGTTATATGGTATAACGTTTTAACGTATTACGTTATATGGTATAACGTTATCACGTTTTACGTTATATGGTATAACGTTATAACGTATTACGTTATATGGTATAACGAAATGCCGTTTTACGTTATATGTTATTACGTTATAACGTATTACGTTATATGGAATAACGTTATACCGTATTACGTTATATGCTATAACGAAATGACGTTTTACGTTATATGGTATTACGTTATAACGTATTACGTTATATGGTATAACGTTATAACGAATTACTTTATATGGTATAGTGAAATGACGTTTTACGTTATATGGTATAACGTTATAACGTATTACGTTATATGGTATAACGTTATCACGTATTACGTTATATGGTATAACGTTATAACGTATTACGTTATATGGTATTACGTTATAACGTATTACGTTATATGGTATAACGGAATGACGTTTTACGTTATATGGTATTACGTTATAACGTATTACGTTATATGGTATTACGTTATAACGTATTACGTTATATGGTATAACGTCATAACGTATTACGTTATATGGTATTACGTTATCACGTATTACGTTATATGGTATAACGTTATAACGTATTACGTTATATGGTATAACGTTTTAACGTGTTACGTTATATGGTATAACGTTATCACGTATTACGTTATATGGTATAACGGAATGACGTTTTACGTTATATGGTATTACGTTATAACGTATTACGTTATATGGTATTACGTTATAACGTATTACGTTATATGGTATAACGTCATAACGTATTACGTTATGTGGTATTACGTTATAACGTATAACGTTATATGGTATAACATTTTAACGTATTACGTTATAAGGCATTAAGTTATATCGTATTACGTAATATGGTATAACGTTATAACAAATTACGTTATATGGTATAACGTTTTAACGAATTACGTTATATGGCATTACGTTATAACGTATTACGTTATATGGTATAACGAAATGACGTTTTACGTTATATGGTATAACGTTATAACGTATTGCGTTATAAGGCATTAAGTTATATCGTATTGCGTTATATGGTATAACGTTATACCGTATTACGTTATGTGGTATAACGAAATGCCGTTTTACGTTATATGGTATGACGTTATAACATATTACGTTATATGGTATAACGTTGTAACGTATTACGTTATATGGTATAACGAAATGACGTTTTACGATATATGGTATAACGTTATAAGGTATTGCGTTATATGGCATTAAGTTATATCGTATTACGTTATATGGTATAACGTTATACCGTATTACGTTATATGGTATAACGAAATGCCGTTTTACGTTATATGTTATTACGTTATAACGTATTACGTTATATGGAATAACGTTATACCGTATTACGTTATATGCTATAACGAAATGACGTTTTACGTTATATGGTATTACGTTATAACGTATTACGTTATATGGTATAACGTTATAACGAATTACGTTATATGGTATAGTGAAATGACGTTTTACGTTATATGGTATAACGTTATAACGTATTACGTTATATGGTATAACGTTATCACGTATTACGTTATATGGTATAACGTTATAACGTATTACGTTATATGGTATTACGTTATAACGTATTACGTTATATGGTATAACGGAATGACGTTTTACGTTATATGGTATTACGTTATAACGTATTACGTTATATGGTATTACGTTATAACGTATTACGTTATATGGTATAACGTCATAACGTATTACGTTATATGGTATTACGTTATCACGTATTACGTTATATGGTATAACGTTATAACGTATTACGTTATATGGTATAACGTTTTAACTTGTTACGTTATATGGTATAACGTTATCACGTATTACGTTATATGGTATAACGTTATAACGTATTGCGTTATATGGTATATCGTTATAACGTATTACGTTATATGGTATAACGTTATACCGTATTACGTTATATGGTATAACGAAATGACGTTTTACGTTATATGGTATTACGTTATAACGTATTACGTTATATGGTATTACGTTATCACGTATTACGTTATATGGTATAACGTTATAACGTATTACGTTATATGGTATAACGTTTTAACGTATTACGTTATATGGTATAACGTTATCACGTATTACGTTATATGGTATAACGTTATAACGTATTACGTTATATGGTATTACGTTATAACGTATTACGTTATATGGTATAACGTTATAACGTATTACGTTATATGGTATAACGTTATAACGTATTACGTTATATGGCATTACGTTATAACGTATTACGTTATATGGTATAACGAAATGACGTTTTACGTTATATGGTATAACGTTATAACGTATTACGTTATATGGTATTACGTTTTAACGTATTACGTTATATGGTATAACGGTATAACGAATTACGTCATATGGCATTACGTTATAACGTATTACGTTATATGGTATAACGTTATAACGTATTACGTTATATGGTATAACGTTATAACGTATTACGTTATATGGTATAACGTTATAACGTACTACGTTATATGGTATATCGTTATAACGTATTACGTTATATGGTATAACGTTATACCGTATTACGATATATGGTATAACGTTATAACGTATTACGTTATATGGTATAACGTTATGACGTATTACGTTATATGGTATATCGTTATAACGTATTACGTTATATGGTATAACGTTATACCTTATTACGTTATATGGTATAACGAAATGACGTTTTACGTTATATGGTATTACGTTATAACGTATTACGTTATATGGTATTACGTTATAACGTATTACGTTATATGGTATTACGTTATAACGTATTACGTTATATGGTATAACGTCATAACGTATTACGTTATATGGTATTACGTTATCACGTATTACGTTATATGGTATAACGTTGTAACGCATTACGTTATATGGTATAACGAAATGACGTTTTACGATATATGGTATAACGTTATAAGGTATTGCGTTATATGGCATTAAGTTATATCGTTTTACGTTATATGGTATAACGTTATACCGTATTACGTTATATGGTATAACGAAATGCCGTTTTACGTTATATGTTATTACGTTATAACGTATTACGTTATATGGAATAACGTTATACCGTATTACGTTATATGCTATAACGAAATGACGTTTTACGTTATATGGTATTACGTTATAACGTATTACGTTATATGGTATAACGTTATAACGAATTACGTTATATGGTATAGTGAAATGACGTTATACGTTATATGGTATAACGTTATAACGTATTACGTTATATGGTATAACGTTATCACGTATTACGTTATATGGTATAACGTTATAACGTATTACGTTATATGGTATTACGTTATAACGTATTACGTTATATGGTATAACGGAATGACGTTTTACGTTATATGGTATTACGTTATAACGTATTACGTTATATGGTATTACGTTATAACGTATTACGTTATATGGTATAACGTCATAACGTATTACGTTATATGGTATTACGTTATCACGTATTACGTTATATGGTATAACGTTATAACGTATTACGTTATATGGTATAACGTTTTAACTTGTTACGTTATATGGTATAACGTTATCACGTATTACGTTATATGGTATAACGTTATAACGTATTGCGTTATATGGTATATCGTTATAACATATTACGTTATATGGTATAACGTTATACCGTATTACGTTATATGGTATAACGAAATGACGTTTTACGTTATATGGTATTACGTTATAACGTATTACGTTATATGGTATTACGTTATCACGTATTACGTTATATGGTATAACGTTATAACGTATTACGTTATATGGTATAACGTTTTAACGTATTACGTTATATGGTATAACGTTATCACGTATTACGTTATATGGTATAACGTTATAACGTATTACGTTATATGATATATCGTTATAACGTATTACGTTATATGGTATAACGTTATACCGTATTACGTTATATGGTATAACGAAATGACGTTTTACGTTATATGGTATTACGTTATAACGTATTACGTTATATGGTATAACGTTATCACGTATTACGTTATATGGCATTACGTTATAACGTATTACGTTATATGGTATAACGAAATGACGTTTTACGTTATGTGGTATTACGTTATAACGTATAACGTTATATGGTATAACATTTTAACGTATTACGTTATAAGGCATTAAGTTATATCGTATTACGTAATATGGTATAACGTTATAACAAATTACGTTATATGGTATAACGTTTTAACGAATTACGTTATATGGCATTACGTTATAACGTATTACGTTATATGGTATAACGAAATGACGTTTTACGTTATATGGTATAACGTTATAACGTATTGCGTTATAAGGCATTAAGTTATATCGTATTGCGTTATATGGTATAACGTTATACCGTATTACGTTATGTGGTATAACGAAATGCCGTATTACGTTATATGGTATGACGTTATAACATATTACGTTATATGGTATAACGTTGTAACGTATTACGTTACATGGTATAACGAAATGACGTTTTACGATATATGGTATAACGTTATAAGGTATTGCGTTATATGGCATTAAGTTATATCGTATTACGTTATATGGTATAACGTTATACCGTATTACGTTATATGGTATAACGAAATGCCGTTTTACGTTATATGTTATTACGTTATAACGTATTACGTTATATGGAATAACGTTATACCGTATTACGTTATATGCTATAACGAAATGACGTTTTACGTTATATGGTATTACGTTATAACGTATTACGTTATATGGTATAACGTTATAACGAATTACGTTATATGGTATAGTGAAATGACGTTTTACGTTATATGGTATAACGTTATAACGTATTACGTTATATGGTATAACGTTATCACGTATTACGTTATATGGTATAACGTTATAACGTATTACGTTATATGGTATTACGTTATAACGTATTACGTTATATGGTATAACGGAATGACGTTTTACGTTATATGGTATTACGTTATAACGTATTACGTTATATGGTATTACGTTATAACGTATTACGTTATATGGTATAACGTCATAACGTATTACGTTATATGGTATTACGTTATCACGTATTACGTTATATGGTATAACGTTATAACGTATTACGTTATATGGTATAACGTTTTAACTTGTTACGTTATATGGTATAACGTTATCACGTATTACGTTATATGGTATAACGTTATAACGTATTGCGTTATATGGTATAACGTTTTAACTTGTTACGTTATATGGTATAACGTTATCACGTATTACGTTATATGGTATAACGAAATGACGTTTTACGTTATATGGTATTACGTTATAACGTATTACGTTATATGGTATTACGTTATCACGTATTACGTTATATGGTATAACGTTATAACGTATTACGTTATATGGTATAACGTTTTAACGTATTACGTTATATGGTATAACGTTATCACGTATTACGTTATATGGTATAACGTTATAACGTATTACGTTATATGGTATTACGTTATAACGTATTACGTTATATGGTATTACGTTATAACGTATTACGTTATATGGTATAACGTTATAACGTATTGCGTTATATGGTATATCGTTATAACGTATTACGTTATATGGTATAACGTCATAACGTATTACGTTATATGGTATTACGTTATCACGTATTACGTTATATGGTATAACGTTATAACGTATTACGTTATATGGTATAACGTTTTAACTTGTTACGTTATATGGTATAACGTTATCACGTATTACGTTATATGGTATAACGTTATAACGTATCGCGTTATATGGTATATCGTTATAACGTATTACGTTATATGGTATAACGTTATACCGTATTACGTTATATGGTATAACGAAATGACGTTTTACGTTATATGGTATTACGTTATAACGTATTACGTTATATGGTATTACGTTATCACGTATTACGTTATATGGTATAACGTTACAACGTATTACGTTATATGGTATAACGTTTTAACGTATTACGTTATATGGTATAACGTTATCACGTATTACGTTATATGGTATAACGTTATAACGTATTACGTTATATGATATATCGTTATAACGTATTACGTTATATGGTATAACGTTATACCGTATTACGTTATATGGTATAACGAAATGACGTTTTACGTTATATGGTATTACGTTATAACGTATTACGTTATATGGTATAACGTTATCACGTATTACGTTATATGGCATTACGTTATAACGTATTACGTTATATGGTATAACGAAATGACGTTTTACGTTATATGGTATAACGTTATAACGTATTACGTTATATGGTATTACGTTTTAACGTATTACGTTATATGGTATAACGTTATAACGTATTACGTTATGTGGTATAACGTTATAACGAATTACGTTATATGGTATAACGTTATACCGTATTACGTTATATGGTATAACGAAATGACGTTTCACGTTATATGGTATTATGTTATTAAGTATTACGTTATATGGTATAACGTTATCACGTATTACCTTATATGGTATAACGTTATAACGTATTACGTTATATGGTATTACGTTATAACGTATTACGTTATATGGTCTAACGTTATAACGTATTACGTTATATGGTATAACGTTATAACGTATTACGTTATATGGTATAACGCTTTAACGTATTACGTTATATGGTACAACGAAATGACGTTTTACGTTATATGGTATTACGTTATAACGTATTACGTTATATGGTATTACGTTATAACGTATTACGTTATATGGTATAACGTCATAACGTATTACGTTATATGGTATTACGTTATCACGTATTACGTTATATGGTATAACGTTATAACGTATTACGTTATATGGTATAACGCTTTATCGTATTACGTTATATGGTATAACGTTATCACGTATTACGTTATATGGTATAACGTTATAACGTATTACGTTATATGGTATAACGTTATCACGTATTACGTTATATGGCATTACGTTATAACGTATTACGTTATATGGTATAACGAAATGACGTTTTACGTTATATGGTATAACGTTATAACGTATTACGTTATATGGTATTACGTTTTAACGTATTACGTTATATGGTATAACGGTATAACGAATTACGTTATATGGCATTACGTTATAACGTATTACGTTATATGGTATAACGTTATAACGTATTACGTTATATGGTATAACGTTATAACGTATTACGTTATATGGTATAACGTTATAACGTACTACGTTATATGGTATATCGTTATAACGTATTACGTTATATGGTATAACGTTATACCGTATTACGTTATATGGTATAACGTTATAACGTATTACGTTATATGGTATTACGTTATCACGTATTACGTTATATGGTATAACGTTATAACGTATTACGTTATATGGTATAACGTTTTAACGTATTACGTTATATGGTATAACGTTATCACGTATTACGTTATATGGTATAACGTTATAACGTATTACGTTATATGATATATCGTTATAACGTATTACGTTATATGGTATAACGTTATACCGTATTGCGTTATATGGTATAACGAAATGACGTTTTACGTTATATGGTATTACGTTATAACGTATTACGTTATATGGTATAACGTTATCACGTATTACCTTATATGGCATTACGTTATAACGTATTACGTTATATGGTATAACGAAATGACGTT
Source organism: Bombus vancouverensis nearcticus (assembly GCF_051014615.1). Classification (NCBI taxonomy): domain Eukaryota; kingdom Metazoa; phylum Arthropoda; class Insecta; order Hymenoptera; family Apidae; genus Bombus; species Bombus vancouverensis. The sequence goes on along the minus strand of NC_134913.1, from coordinate 5,990,252 downwards.
TTACGTTATATGGTATAACGTTATAACGTATTACGTTATATGGTATTACGTTTTAACGTATTACGTTATATGGTATAACGTTATAACGTATTACGTTATGTGGTATAACGTTATAACGAATTACGTTATATGGTATAACGTTATACCGTATTACGTTATATGGTATAACGAAATGACGTTTCACGTTATATGGTATTATGTTATAAAAGTATTACGTTATATGGAATAACGTTATCACGTATTACCTTATATGGTATAACGTTATAACGTATTACGTTATATGGTATTACGTTATAACGTATTACGTTATATGGTATAACGTTATAACATATTACGTTATATGGTATAACGTTATAACGTATTACGGTATATGGTATAACGCTTTAACGTATTACGTTATATGGTACAACGAAATGACGTTTTACGTTATATGGTATTACGTTATAACGTATTACGTTATATGGTATTACGTTATAACGTATTACGTTATATGGTATAACGTCATAACGTATTACGTTATATGGTATTACGTTATCACGTATTACGTTATATGGTATAACGTTATAACGTATTACGTTATATGGTATAACGCTTTAACGTATTACGTTATATGGTATAACGTTATCACGTATTACGTTATATGGTATATCGTTATAACGTATTACGTTATATGGTATAACGTTATCACGTATTACGTTATATTTCATTACGTTATAACGTATTACGTTATATGGTATAACGAAATGACGTTTTACGTTATATGGTATAACGTTATAACGTATTACGTTATATGGTATTACGTTTTAACGTATTACGTTATATGGTATAACGGTATAACGAATTACGTTATATGGCATTACGCTATAACGTATTACGTTATATGGTATAACGTTATAACGTATTACGTTATATGGTATAACGTTATAACGTATTACGTTATATGGTATAACGTTAAAACGTACTACGTTATATGGTATATCGTTATAACGTATTACGTTATATGGTATAACGTTATACCGTATTACGTTATATGGTATAACGTTATAACGTATTACGTTATATGGTATAACGTTATGACGTATTACGTTATATGGTATATCGTTATAACGTATTACGTTATATGGTATAACGTTATACCGTATTACGTTATATGGTATAACGAAATGACGTTTTACGTTATATGGTATTACGTTATAACGTATTACGTTATATGGTATTACGTTATAACGTATTACGTTATATGGTATAACGTCATAACGTATTACGTTATATGGTATTACGTTATCACGTATTACGTTATATGGTATAACGTTATAACGTATTACGTTATATGGTATAACGTTTTAACGTATTACGTTATATGGTATAACGTTATCACGTATTACGTTATATGGTATAACGTTATAACGTATTACGTTATATGGTATTACGTTATAACGTATTACGTTATATGGTCTAACGTTATAACGTATTACGTTATATGGTATAACGTTATAACGTATTACGTTATATGGTATAACGCTTTAACGTATTACGTTATATGGTACAACGAAATGACGTTTTACGTTATATGGTATTACGTTATAACGTATTACGTTATATGGTATTACGTTATAACGTATTACGTTATATGGTATAACGTCATAACGTATTACGTTATATGGTATTACGTTATCACGTATTACGTTATATGGTATAACGTTATAACGTATTACGTTATATGGTATAACGCTTTATCGTATTACGTTATATGGTATAACGTTATCACGTATTACGTTATATGGTATAACGTTATAACGTATTACGTTATATGGTATAACGTTATCACGTATTACGTTATATGGCATTACGTTATAACGTATTACGTTATATGGTATAACGAAATGACGTTTTACGTTATATGGTATAACGTTATAACGTATTACGTTATATGGTATTACGTTTTAACGTATTACGTTATATGGTATAACGGTATAACGAATTACGTTATATGGCATTACGTTATAACGTATTACGTTATATGGTATAACGTTATAACGTATTACGTTATATGGTATAACGTTATAACGTATTACGTTATATGGTATAACGTTATAACGTACTACGTTATATGGTATATCGTTATAACGTATTACGTTATATGGTATAACGTTATACCGTATTACGTTATATGGTATAACGTTATAACGTATTACGTTATATGGTATTACGTTATCAAGTATTACGTTATATGGTATAACGTTATAACGTATTACGTTATATGGTATAACGTTTTAACGTATTACGTTATATGGTATAACGTTATCACGTATTACGTTATATGGTATAACGTTATAACGTATTACGTTATATGATATATCGTTATAACGTATTACGTTATATGGTATAACGTTATACCGTATTGCGTTATATGGTATAACGAAATGACGTTTTACGTTATATGGTATTACGTTATAACGTATTACGTTATATGGTATAACGTTATCACGTATTACCTTATATGGCATTACGTTATAACGTATTACGTTATATGGTATAACGAAATGACGTTTTACGTTATATGGTATAACGTTATAACGTATTACGTTATATGGTATTACGTTTTAACGTATTACGTTATATGGTATAACGTTATAACGTATTACGTTATGTGGTATAACGTTATAACGAATTACGTTATATGGTATAACGTTATACCGTATTACGTTATATGGTATAACGAAATGACGTTTCACGTTATATGGTATTATGTTATAAAAGTATTACGTTATATGGAATAACGTTATCACGTATTACCTTATATGGTATAACGTTATAACGTATTACGTTATATGGTATTACGTTATAACGTATTACGTTATATGGTATAACGTTATAACATATTACGTTATATGGTATAACGTTATAACGTATTACGGTATATGGTATAACGCTTTAACGTATTACGTTATATGGTACAACGAAATGACGTTTTACGTTATATGGTATTACGTTATAACGTATTACGTTATATGGTATTACGTTATAACGTATTACGTTATATGGTATAACGTCATAACGTATTACGTTATATGGTATTACGTTATCACGTATTACGTTATATGGTATAACGTTATAACGTATTACGTTATATGGTATAACGCTTTAACGTATTACGTTATATGGTATAACGTTATCACGTATTACGTTATATGGTATATCGTTATAACGTATTACGTTATATGGTATAACGTTATCACGTATTACGTTATATTTCATTACGTTATAACGTATTACGTTATATGGTATAACGAAATGACGTTTTACGTTATATGGTATAACGTTATAACGTATTACGTTATATGGTATTACGTTTTAACGTATTACGTTATATGGTATAACGGTATAACGAATTACGTTATATGGCATTACGCTATAACGTATTACGTTATATGGTATAACGTTATAACGTATTACGTTATATGGTATAACGTTATAACGTATTACGTTATATGGTATAACGTTAAAACGTACTACGTTATATGGTATATCGTTATAACGTATTACGTTATATGGTATAACGTTATACCGTATTACGTTATATGGTATAACGTTATAACGTATTACGTTATATGGTATAACGTTATGACGTATTACGTTATATGGTATATCGTTATAACGTATTACGTTATATGGTATAGCGTTATACCGTATTACGTTATATGGTATAACGAAATGACGTTTTACGTTATATGGTATTACGTTATAACGTATTACGTTATATGGTATTACGTTATAACGTATTACGTTATATGGTATAACGTCATAACGTATTACGTTATATGGTATTACGTTATCACGTATTACGTTATATGGTATAACGTTATAACGTATTACGTTATATGGTATAACGTTTTAACGTATTACGTTATATGGTATAACGTTATCACGTATTACGTTATATGGTATAACGTTATAACGTATTACGTTATATGGTATTACGTTATAACGTATTACGTTATATGGTATAACGTTATAACGTATTACGTTATATGGTATAACGTTACAATGTATTACGTTATATGGTTTAACGTTATACCGTATTACGTTATATGGTATAACGAAATGACGTTTTACGTTATATGGTATTACGTTATAACGTATTACGTTATATGGTATAACGTTATCACGTATTACGTTATATGGCATTACGTTATAACGTATTACGTTATATGGTATAACGAAATGACGTTTTACGTTATATGGTATAACGGTATAACGTATTACGTTATATGGTATTACGTTTTAACGTATTACGTTATATGGTATAACGGTATAACGAATTACGTTATATGGCATTACGTTATAACGTATTACGTTATATGGTATAACGTTATAACGTGTTACGCTATATGGTATAACGTTATAACGTATTACGTTATATGGTATAACGTTATAACGTACTACGTTATATGGTATATCGTTATAACGTATTACGTTATATGGTATAACGTTATACCGTATTACGTTATATGGTATAACGAAATGACGTTTTACGTTATATGGTATTACGTTATAACGTATTACGTTATATGGTATTACGTTATCACGTATTACGTTATAACGTATTACGTTATATGGTATAACGTTTTAACGTATTACGTTATATGGTATAACGTTATCACGTATTACGTTATATGGTATAACGTTATAACGTATTACGTTATATGGTATTACGTTATACCGTATTACGTTATATGGTATAACGAAATGACGTTTTACGTTATATGGTATTACGTTATAACGTATTACGTTATATGGTATTACGTTATAACGTATTACGTTATATGGTATAACGTCATAACGTATTACGTTATATGGTATTACGTTATCACGTATTACGTTATATGGTGTAACGTAATAACGTACTACGTTATATGGTATAACGTTTTAACTTGTTACGTTATATGGTATAACGTTATCACGTATTACGTTATATGGTATAACGTTATAACGTATTGCGTTATATGGTATATCGTTATAACGTATTACGTTATATGGTATAACGTTATACCGTATTACGTTATATGGTATAACGAAATGACGTTTTACGTTATATGGTATTACGTTATAACGTATTACGTTATATGGTATTACGTTATCACGTATTACGTTATATGGTATAACGTTATAACGTATTACGTTATATGGTATAACGTTTTAACGTATTACGTTATATGGTATAACGTTATCACGTATTACGTTATATGGTATAACGTTATAACGTATTACGTTATATGATATATCGTTATAACGTATTACGTTATATGGTATAACGTTATACCGTATTACGTTATATGGTATAACGAAATGACGTTTTACGTTATATGGTATTACGTTATAACGTATTACGTTATATGGTATAACGTTATCACGTATTACGTTATATGGCATTACGTTATAACGTATTACGTTATATGGTATAACGAAATGACGTTTTACGTTATATGGTATAACGTTATAACGTATTACGTTATATGGTATTACGTTTTAACGTATTACGTTATATGGTATAACGTTATAACGTATTACGTTATGTGGTATAACGTTATAACGAATTACGTTATATGGTATAACGTTATACCGTATTACGTTATATGGTATAACGAAATGACGTTTCACGTTATATGGTATTATGTTATTAAGTATTACGTTATATGGTATTACGTTATAACGTATTACGTTATATGGTATTACGTTATAACGTATTACGTTATATGGTATAACGTCATAACGTATTACGTTATGTGGTATTACGTTATAACGTATAACGTTATATGGTATAACATTTTAACGTATTACGTTATAAGGCATTAAGTTATATCGTATTACGTAATATGGTATAACGTTATAACAAATTACGTTATATGGTATAACGTTTTAACGAATTACGTTATATGGCATTACGTTATAACGTATTACGTTATATGGTATAACGAAATGACGTTTTACGTTATATGGTATAACGTTATAACGTATTGCGTTATAAGGCATTAAGTTATATCGTATTGCGTTATATGGTAAAACGTTATACCGTATTACGTTATGTGGTATAACGAAATGCCGTATTACGTTATATGGTATGACGTTATAACATATTACGTTATATGGTATAACGTTGTAACGTATTACGTTACATGGTATAACGAAATGACGTTTTACGATATATGGTATAACGTTATAAGGTATTGCGTTATATGGCATTAAGTTATATCGTATTACGTTATATGGTATAACGTTATACCGTATTACGTTATATGGTATAACGAAATGCCGTTTTACGTTATATGTTATTACGTTATAACGTATTACGTTATATGGAATAACGTTATACCGTATTACGTTATATGCTATAACGAAATGACGTTTTACGTTATATGGTATTACGTTATAACGTATTACGTTATATGGTATAACGTTATAACGAATTACGTTATATGGTATAGTGAAATGACGTTTTACGTTATATGGTATAACGTTATAACGTATTACGTTATATGGTATAACGTTATCACGTATTACGTTATATGGTATAACGTTATAACGTATTACGTTATATGGTATTACGTTATAACGTATTACGTTATATGGTATAACGGAATGACGTTTTACGTTATATGGTATTACGTTATAACGTATTACGTTATATGGTATTACGTTATAACGTATTACGTTATATGGTATAACGTCATAACGTATTACGTTATATGGTATAACGTTATACCGTATTACGTTATATGGTATAACGAAATGACGTTTTACGTTATATGGTATTACGTTATAACGTATTACGTTATATGGTATTACGTTATAACGTATTACGTTATATGGTATAACGTTATAACGTATTACGTTATATGGTATAACGTTTTAACGTATTACGTTATATGGTATAACGTTATCACGTATTACGTTATATGGTATAACGTTATAACGTATTACGTTATATGATATATCGTTATAACGTATTACGTTATATGGTATAACGTTATACCGTATTACGTTATATGGTATAACGAAATGACGTTTTACGTTATATGGTATTACGTTATAACGTATTACGTTATATGGTATAACGTTATCACGTATTACGTTATATGGCATTACGTTATAACGTATTACGTTATATGGTATAACGAAATGACGTTTTACGTTATATGGTATAACGTTATAACGTATTACGTTATATGGTATTACGTTTTAACGTATTACGTTATATGGTATAACGTTATAACGTATTACGTTATGTGGTATAACGTTATAACGAATTACGTTATATGGTATAACGTTATACCGTATTACGTTATATGGTATAACGAAATGACGTTTCACGTTATATGGTATTATGTTATTAAGTATTACGTTATATGGTATAACGTTATCACGTATTACGTTATATGGCATTACGTTATAACGTATTACGTTATATGGTATAACGAAATGACGTTTTACGTTATATGGTATAACGTTATAACGTATTACGTTATATGGTATTACGTTTTAACGTATTACGTTATATGGTATAACGGTATAACGAATTACGTTATATGGCATTACGTTATAACGTATTACGTTATATGGTATAACGTTATAACGTATTACGTTATATGGTATAACGTTATAACGTATTACGTTATATGGTATAACGTTATAACGTACTACGTTATATGGTATATCGTTATAACGTATTACGTTATATGGTATAACGTTATACCGTATTACGTTATATGGTATAACGTTATAACGTATTACGTTATATGGTATTACGTTATCACGTATTACGTTATATGGTATAACGTTATAACGTATTACGTTATATGGTATAACGTTTTAACGTATTACGTTATATGGTATAACGTTATCACGTATTACGTTATATGGTATAACGTTATAACGTATTACGTTATATGATATATCGTTATAACGTATTACGTTATATGGTATAACGTTATACCGTATTGCGTTATATGGTATAACGAAATGACGTTTTACGTTATATGGTATTACGTTATAACGTATTACGTTATATGGTATAACGTTATCACGTATTACCTTATATGGCATTACGTTATAACGTATTACGTTATATGGTATAACGAAATGACGTTTTACGTTATATGGTATAACGTTATAACGTATTACGTTATATGGTATTACGTTTTAACGTATTACGTTATATGGTATAACGTTATAACGTATTACGTTATGTGGTATAACGTTATAACGAATTACGTTATATGGTATAACGTTATACCGTATTACGTTATATGGTATAACGAAATGACGTTTCACGTTATATGGTATTATGTTATAAAAGTATTACGTTATATGGAATAACGTTATCACGTATTACCTTATATGGTATAACGTTATAACGTATTACGTTATATGGTATTACGTTATAACGTATTACGTTATATGGTATTACGTTTTAACGTATTACGTTATATGGTATAACGTTATAACGTATTACGTTATGTGGTATAACGTTATAACGAATTACGTTATATGGTATAACGTTATACCGTATTACGTTATATGGTATAACGAAATGACGTTTCACGTTATATGGTATTATGTTATTAAGTATTACGTTATATGGTATAACGTTATCACGTATTACGTTATATGGCATTACGTTATAACGTATTACGTTATATGGTATAACGAAATGACGTTTTACGTTATATGGTATAACGTTATAACGTATTACGTTATATGGTATTACGTTTTAACGTATTACGTTATATGGTATAACGGTATAACGAATTACGTTATATGGCATTACGTTATAACGTATTACGTTATATGGTATAACGTTATAACGTATTACGTTATATGGTATAACGTTATAACGTATTACGTTATATGGTATAACGTTATAACGTACTACGTTATATGGTATATCGTTATAACGTATTACGTTATATGGTATAACGTTATACCGTATTACGTTATATGGTATAACGTTATAACGTATTACGTTATATGGTATTACGTTATCACGTATTACGTTATATGGTATAACGTTATAACGTATTACGTTATATGGTATAACGTTTTAACGTATTACGTTATATGGTATAACGTTATCACGTATTACGTTATATGGTATAACGTTATAACGTATTACGTTATATGATATATCGTTATAACGTATTACGTTATATGGTATAACGTTATACCGTATTGCGTTATATGGTATAACGAAATGACGTTTTACGTTATATGGTATTACGTTATAACGTATTACGTTATATGGTATAACGTTATCACGTATTACCTTATATGGCATTACGTTATAACGTATTACGTTATATGGTATAACGAAATGACGTTTTACGTTATATGGTATAACGTTATAACGTATTACGTTATATGGTATTACGTTTTAACGTATTACGTTTTAACGTATTACGTTATATGGTATAACGTTATAACGTATTACGTTATGTGGTATAACGTTATAACGAATTACGTTATATGGTATAACGTTATACCGTATTACGTTATATGGTATAACGAAATGACGTTTCACGTTATATGGTATTATGTTATAAAAGTATTACGTTATATGGAATAACGTTATCACGTATTACCTTATATGGTATAACGTTATAACGTATTACGTTATATGGTATTACGTTATAACGTATTACGTTATATGGTATAACGTTATAACATATTACGTTATATGGTATAACGTTATAACGTATTACGGTATATGGTATAACGCTTTAACGTATTACGTTATATGGTACAACGAAATGACGTTTTACGTTATATGGTATTACGTTATAACGTATTACGTTATATGGTATTACGTTATAACGTATTACGTTATATGGTATAACGTCATAACGTATTACGTTATATGGTATTACGTTATCACGTATTACGTTATATGGTATAACGTTATAACGTATTACGTTATATGGTATAACGCTTTAACGTATTACGTTATATGGTATAACGTTATCACGTATTACGTTATATGGTATATCGTTATAACGTATTACGTTATATGGTATAACGTTATCACGTATTACGTTATATTTCATTACGTTATAACGTATTACGTTATATGGTATAACGAAATGACGTTTTACGTTATATGGTATAACGTTATAACGTATTACGTTATATGGTATTACGTTTTAACGTATTACGTTATATGGTATAACGGTATAACGAATTACGTTATATGGCATTACGCTATAACGTATTACGTTATATGGTATAACGTTATAACGTATTACGTTATATGGTATAACGTTATAACGTATTACGTTATATGGTATAACGTTAAAACGTACTACGTTATATGGTATATCGTTATAACGTATTACGTTATATGGTATAACGTTATACCGTATTACGTTATATGGTATAACGTTATAACGTATTACGTTATATGGTATAACGTTATGACGTATTACGTTATATGGTGTATCGTTATAACTTATTACGTTATATGGTATAACGTTATACCGTATTACGTTATATGGTATAACGAAATGACGTTTTACGTTATATGGTATTACGTTATAACGTATTACGTTATATGGTATTACGTTATAACGTATTACGTTATATGGTATAACGTCATAACGTATTACGTTATATGGTATTACGTTATCACGTATTACGTTATATGGTATAACGTTATAACGTATTACGTTATATGGTATAACGTTTTAACGTATTACGTTATATGGTATAACGTTATCACGTATTACGTTATATGGTATAACGTTATAACGTATTACGTTATATGGTATTACGTTATAACGTATTACGTTATATGGTATAACGTTATAACGTATTACGTTATATGGTATAACGTTACAATGTATTACGTTATATGGTTTAACGTTATACCGTATTACGTTATATGGTATAACGAAATGACGTTTTACGTTATATGGTATTACGTTATAACGTATTACGTTATATGGTATAACGTTATCACGTATTACGTTATATGGCATTACGTTATAACGTATTACGTTATATGGTATAACGAAATGACGTTTTACGTTATATGGTATAACGGTATAACGTATTACGTTATATGGTATTACGTTTTAACGTATTACGTTATATGGTATAACGGTATAACGAATTACGTTATATGGCATTACGTTATAACGTATTACGTTATATGGTATAACGTTATAACGTGTTACGCTATATGGTATAACGTTATAACGTATTACGTTATATGGTATAACGTTATAACGTACTACGTTATATGGTATATCGTTATAACGTATTACGTTATATGGTATAACGTTATACCGTATTACGTTATATGGTATAACGAAATGACGTTTTACGTTATATGGTATTACGTTATAACGTATTACGTTATATGGTATTACGTTATCACGTATTACGTTATAACGTATTACGTTATATGGTATAACGTTTTAACGTATTACGTTATATGGTATAACGTTATCACGTATTACGTTATATGGTATAACGTTATAACGTATTACGTTATATGGTATTACGTTATACCGTATTACGTTATATGGTATAACGAAATGACGTTTTACGTTATATGGTATTACGTTATAACGTATTACGTTATATGGTATTACGTTATAACGTATTACGTTATATGGTATAACGTCATAACGTATTACGTTATATGGTATTACGTTATCACGTATTACGTTATATGGTATAACGTTATAACGTATTACGTTATATGGTATAACGTTTTAACTTGTTACGTTATATGGTATAACGTTATCACGTATTACGTTATATGGTATAACGTTATAACGTATTGCGTTATATGGTATATCGTTATAACGTATTACGTTATATGGTATAACGAAATGACGTTTTACGTTATATGGTATTACGTTATAACGTATTACGTTATATGGTATTACGTTATCACGTATTACGTTATATGGTATAACGTTATAACGTATTACGTTATATGGTATAACGTTTTAACGTATTACGTTATATGGTATAACGTTATCACGTATTACGTTATATGGTATAACGTTATAACGTATTACGTTATATGATATATCGTTATAACGTATTACGTTATATGGTATAACGTTATACCGTATTACGTTATATGGTATAACGAAATGACGTTTTACGTTATATGGTATTACGTTATAACGTATTACGTTATATGGTATAACGTTATCACGTATTACGTTATATGGTATAACGAAATGACGTTTTACGTTATATGGTATAACGTTATAACGTATTACGTTATATGGTATTACGTTTTAACGTATTACGTTATATGGTATAACGTTATAACGTATTACGTTATGTGGTATAACGTTATAACGAATTACGTTATATGGTATAACGTTATACCGTATTACGTTATATGGTATAACGAAATGACGTTTCACGTTATATGGTATTATGTTATTAAGTATTACGTTATATGGTATTACGTTATAACGTATTACGTTATATGGTATTACGTTATAACGTATTACGTTATATGGTATAACGTCATAACGTATTACGTTATGTGGTATTACGTTATAACGTATAACGTTATATGGTATAACATTTTAACGTATTACGTTATAAGGCATTAAGTTATATCGTATTACGTAATATGGTATAACGTTATAACAAATTACGTTATATGGTATAACGTTTTAACGAATTACGTTATATGGCATTACGTTATAACGTATTACGTTATATGGTATAACGAAATGACGTTTTACGTTATATGGTATAACGTTATAACGTATTGCGTTATAAGGCATTAAGTTATATCGTATTGCGTTATATGGTATAACGTTATACCGTATTACGTTATGTGGTATAACGAAATGCCGTATTACGTTATATGGTATGACGTTATAACATATTACGTTATATGGTATAACGTTGTAACGTATTACGTTACATGGTATAACGAAATGACGTTTTACGATATATGGTATAACGTTATAAGGTATTGCGTTATATGGCATTAAGTTATATCGTATTACGTTATATGGTATAACGTTATACCGTATTACGTTATATGGTATAACGAAATGCCGTTTTACGTTATATGTTATTACGTTATAACGTATTACGTTATATGGAATAACGTTATACCGTATTACGTTATATGCTATAACGAAATGACGTTTTACGTTATATGGTATTACGTTATAACGTATTACGTTATATGGTATAACGTTATAACGAATTACGTTATATGGTATAGTGAAATGACGTTTTACGTTATATGGTATAACGTTATAACGTATTACGTTATATGGTATAACGTTATCACGTATTACGTTATATGGTATAACGTTATAACGTATTACGTTATATGGTATTACGTTATAACGTATTACGTTATATGGTATAACGGAATGACGTTTTACGTTATATGGTATTACGTTATAACGTATTACGTTATATGATATTACGTTATAACGTATTACGTTATATGGTATAACGTCATAACGTATTACGTTATATGGTATTACGTTATCACGTATTACGTTATATGGTATAACGTTATAACGTATTACGTTATATGGTATAACGTTTTAACTTGTTACGTTATATGGTATAACGTTATCACGTATTACGTTATATGGTATAACGTTATAACGTATTGCGTTATATGGTATATCGTTATAACGTATTACGTTATATGGTATAACGTTATACCGTATTACGTTATATGGTATAACGAAATGACGTTTTACGTTATATGGTATTACGTTATAACGTATTACGTTATATGGTATTACGTTATCACGTATTACGTTATATGGTATAACGTTATAACGTATTACGTTATATGGTATAACGTTTTAACGTATTACGTTATATGGTATAACGTTATCACGTATTACGTTATATGGTATAACGTTATAACGTATTACGTTATATGGTATTACGTTATAACGTATTACGTTATATGGTATAACGTTATAACGTATTACGTTATATGGTATAACGTTATAACGTATTACGTTATATGGCATTACTTTATAACGTATTACGTTATATGGTATAACGAAATGACGTTTTACGTTATATGGTATAACGTTATAACGTATTACGTTATATGGTATTACGTTTTAACGTATTACGTTATATGGTATAACGGTATAACGAATTACGTTATATGGCATTACGTTATAACGTATTACGTTATATGGTATAACGTTATAACGTATTACGTTATATGGTATAACGTTATAACGTATTACGTTATATGGTATAACGTTATAACGTACTACGTTATATGGTATATCGTTATAACGTATTACGTTATATGGTATAACGTTATACCGTATTACGATATATGGTATAACGTTATAACGTATTACGTTATATGGTATAACGTTATGACGTATTACGTTATATGGTATATCGTTATAACGTATTACGTTATATGGTATAACGTTATACCTTATTACGTTATATGGTATAACGAAATGACGTTTTACGTTATATGGTATTACGTTATCACGTATTACGTTATATGGTATAACGTTATCACGTATTACGTTATATGGTATAACGGAATGACGTTTTACGTTATATGGTATTACGTTATAACGTATTACGTTATATGGTATTACGTTATAACGTATTACGTTATATGGTATAACGTCATAACGTATTACGTTATGTGGTATTACGTTATAACGTATTACGTTATATGGTATAACGGTATAACGAATTACGTTATATGGCATTACGTTATAACGTATTACGTTATATGGTATAACGTTATAACGTATTACGTTATATGGTATAACGTTATAACGTATTACGTTATATGGCATTACTTTATAACGTATTACGTTATATGGTATAACGAAATGACGTTTTACGTTATATGGTATAACGTTATAACGTATTACGTTATATGGTATTACGTTTTAACGTATTACGTTATATGGTATTACGTTCTAACGTATTACGTTATATGGTATTACGTTATAACGTATTACGTTATATGGTATTACGTTATAACGTATTACGTTATATGGTATAACGTCATAACGTATTACGTTATATGGTATTACGTTATCACGTATTACGTTATATGGTATAACGTTATAACGTATTACGTTATATGGTATAACGTTTTAACGTATTACGTTATATGGTATAACGTTATCACGTATTACGTTATATGGTATAACGTTATAACGTATTACGTTATATGGTATTACTTTATAACGTATTACGTTATATGGAATAACGTTATACCGTATTACGTTATATGCTATAACGAAATGACGTTTTACGTTATATGGTATTACGTTATAACGTATTACGTTATATGGTATAACGTTATAACGAATTACGTTATATGGTATAGTGAAATGACGTTTTACGTTATATGGTATGACGTTATAACATATTACGTTATATGGTATAACGTTGTAACGTATTACGTTACATGGTATAACGAAATGACGTTTTACGATATATGGTATAACGTTATAAGGTATTGCGTTATATGGCATTAAGTTATATCGTATTACGTTATATGGTATAACGTTATACCGTATTACGTTATATGGTATAACGAAATGCCGTTTTACGTTATATGTTATTACGTTATAACGTATTACGTTATATGGAATAACGTTATACCGTATTACGTTATATGCTATAACGAAATGACGTTTTACGTTATATGGTATTACGTTATAACGTATTACGTTATATGGTATAACGTTATAACGAATTACGTTATATGGTATAGTGAAATGACGTTTTACGTTATATGGTATAACGTTATAACGTATTACGTTATATGGTATAACGTTATCACGTATTACGTTATATGGTATAACGTTATAACGTATTACGTTATATGGTATTACGTTATAACGTATTACGTTATATGGTATAACGGAATGACGTTTTACGTTATATGGTATTACGTTATAACGTATTACGTTATATGGTATTACGTTATAACGTATTACGTTATATGGTATAACGTCATAACGTATTACGTTATATGGTATAACGTTATACCGTATTACGTTATATGGTATAACGAAATGACGTTTTACGTTATATGGTATTACGTTATAACGTATTACGTTATATGGTATTACGTTATCACGTATTACGTTATATGGTATAACGTTATAACGTATTACGTTATATGGTATAACGTTTTAACGTATTACGTTATATGGTATAACGTTATCACGTATTACGTTATATGGTATAACGTTATAACGTATTACGTTATATGATATATCGTTATAACGTATTACGTTATATGGTATAACGTTATACCGTATTACGTTATATGGTATAACGAAATGACGTTTTACGTTATATGGTATTACGTTATAACGTATTACGTTATATGGTATAACGTTATCACGTATTACGTTATATGGCATTACGTTATAACGTATTACGTTATATGGTATAACGAAATGACGTTTTACGTTATATGGTATAACGTTATAACGTATTACGTTATATGGTATTACGTTTTAACGTATTACGTTATATGGTATAACGTTATAACGTATTACGTTATGTGGTATAACGTTATAACGAATTACGTTATATGGTATAACGTTATACCGTATTACGTTATATGGTATAACGAAATGACGTTTCACGTTATATGGTATTATGTTATTAAGTATTACGTTATATGGTATAACGTTATCACGTATTACGTTATAACGTATTACGTTATATGGTATAACGTTTTAACGTATTACGTTATATGGTATAACGTTATCACGTATTACGTTATATGGTATAACGTTATAACGTATTACGTTATATGGTATTACGTTATACCGTATTACGTTATATGGTATAACGAAATGACGTTTTACGTTATATGGTATTACGTTATAACGTATTACGTTATATGGTATTACGTTATAACGTATTACGTTATATGGTATAACGTCATAACGTATTACGTTATATGGTATTACGTTATCACGTATTACGTTATATGGTATAACGTTATAACGTATTACGTTATATGGTATAACGTTTTAACTTGTTACGTTATATGGTATAACGTTATCACGTATTACGTTATATGGTATAACGTTATAACGTATTGCGTTATATGGTATATCGTTATAACGTATTACGTTATATGGTATAACGTTATACCGTATTACGTTATATGGTATAACGAAATGACGTTTTACGTTATATGGTATTACGTTATAACGTATTACGTTATATGGTATTACGTTATCACGTATTACGTTATATGGTATAACGTTATAACGTATTACGTTATATGGTATAACGTTTTAACGTATTACGTTATATGGTATAACGTTATCACGTATTACGTTATATGGTATAACGTTATAACGTATTACGTTATATGATATATCGTTATAACGTATTACGTTATATGGTATAACGTTATACCGTATTACGTTATATGGTATAACGAAATGACGTTTTACGTTATATGGTATTACGTTATAACGTATTACGTTATATGGTATAACGTTATCACGTATTACGTTATATGGTATAACGAAATGACGTTTTACGTTATATGGTATAACGTTATAACGTATTACGTTATATGGTATTACGTTTTAACGTATTACGTTATATGGTATAACGTTATAACGTATTACGTTATGTGGTATAACGTTATAACGAATTACGTTATATGGTATAACGTTATACCGTATTACGTTATATGGTATAACGAAATGACGTTTCACGTTATATGGTATTATGTTATTAAGTATTACGTTATATGGTATTACGTTATAACGTATTACGTTATATGGTATTACGTTATAACGTATTACGTTATATGGTATAACGTCATAACGTATTACGTTATGTGGTATTACGTTATAACGTATAACGTTATATGGTATAACATTTTAACGTATTACGTTATAAGGCATTAAGTTATATCGTATTACGTAATATGGTATAACGTTATAACAAATTACGTTATATGGTATAACGTTTTAACGAATTACGTTATATGGCATTACGTTATAACGTATTACGTTATATGGTATAACGAAATGACGTTTTACGTTATATGGTATAACGTTATAACGTATTGCGTTATAAGGCATTAAGTTATATCGTATTGCGTTATATGGTATAACGTTATACCGTATTACGTTATGTGGTATAACGAAATGCCGTATTACGTTATATGGTATGACGTTATAACATATTACGTTATATGGTATAACGTTGTAACGTATTACGTTACATGGTATAACGAAATGACGTTTTACGATATATGGTATAACGTTATAAGGTATTGCGTTATATGGCATTAAGTTATATCGTATTACGTTATATGGTATAACGTTATACCGTATTACGTTATATGGTATAACGAAATGCCGTTTTACGTTATATGTTATTACGTTATAACGTATTACGTTATATGGAATAACGTTATACCGTATTACGTTATATGCTATAACGAAATGACGTTTTACGTTATATGGTATTACGTTATAACGTATTACGTTATATGGTATAACGTTATAACGAATTACGTTATATGGTATAGTGAAATGACGTTTTACGTTATATGGTATAACGTTATAACGTATTACGTTATATGGTATAACGTTATCACGTATTACGTTATATGGTATAACGTAATAACGTATTACGTTATATGGTATTACGTTATAACGTATTACGTTATATGGTATAACGGAATGACGTTTTACGTTATATGGTATTACGTTATAACGTATTACGTTATATGATATTACGTTATAACGTATTACGTTATATGGTATAACGTCATAACGTATTACGTTATATGGTATTACGTTATCACGTATTACGTTATATGGTATAACGTTATAACGTATTACGTTATATGGTATAACGTTTTAACTTGTTACGTTATATGGTATAACGTTATCACGTATTACGTTATATGGTATAACGTTATAACGTATTGCGTTATATGGTATATCGTTATAACGTATTACGTTATATGGTATAACGTTATACCGTATTACGTTATATGGTATAACGAAATGACGTTTTACGTTATATGGTATTACGTTATAACGTATTACGTTATATGGTATTACGTTATCACGTATTACGTTATATGGTATAACGTTATAACGTATTACGTTATATGGTATAACGTTTTAACGTATTACGTTATATGGTATAACGTTATCACGTATTACGTTATATGGTATAACGTTATAACGTATTACGTTATATGGTATTACGTTATAACGTATTACGTTATATGGTATAACGTTATAACGTATTACGTTACATGGTATAACGTTATAACGTATTACGTTATATGGCATTACTTTATAACGTATTACGTTATATGGTATAACGAAATGACGTTTTACGTTATATGGTATAACGTTATAACGTATTACGTTATATGGTATTACGTTTTAACGTATTACGTTATATGGTATAACGGTATAACGAATTACGTTATATGGCATTACGTTATAACGTATTACGTTATATGGTATAACGTTATAACGTATTACGTTATATGGTATAACGTTATAACGTATTACGTTATATGGTATAACGTTATAACGTACTACGTTATATGGTATATCGTTATAACGTATTACGTTATATGGTATAACGTTATACCGTATTACGATATATGGTATAACGTTATAACGTATTACGTTATATGGTATAACGTTATGACGTATTACGTTATATGGTATATCGTTATAACGTATTACGTTATATGGTATAACGTTATACCTTATTACGTTATATGGTATAACGAAATGACGTTTTACGTTATATGGTATTACGTTATCACGTATTACGTTATATGGTATAACGTTATCACGTATTACGTTATATGGTATAACGGAATGACGTTTTACGTTATATGGTATTACGTTATAACGTATTACGTTATATGGTATTACGTTATAACGTATTACGTTATATGGTATAACGTCATAACGTATTACGTTATGTGGTATTACGTTATAACGTATTACGTTATATGGTATAACGGTATAACGAATTACGTTATATGGCATTACGTTATAACGTATTACGTTATATGGTATAACGTTATAACGTATTACGTTATATGGTATAACGTTATAACGTATTACGTTATATGGCATTACTTTATAACGTATTACGTTATATGGTATAACGAAATGACGTTTTACGTTATATGGTATAACGTTATAACGTATTACGTTATATGGTATTACGTTTTAACGTATTACGTTATATGGTATTACGTTCTAACGTATTACGTTATATGGTATTACGTTATAACGTATTACGTTATATGGTATTACGTTATAACGTATTACGTTATATGGTATAACGTCATAACGTATTACGTTATATGGTATTACGTTATCACGTATTACGTTATATGGTATAACGTTATAACGTATTACGTTATATGGTATAACGTTTTAACGTATTACGTTATATGGTATAACGTTATCACGTATTACGTTATATGGTATAACGTTATAACGTATTACGTTATATGGTATTACTTTATAACGTATTACGTTATATGGAATAACGTTATACCGTATTACGTTATATGCTATAACGAAATGACGTTTTACGTTATATGGTATTACGTTATAACGTATTACGTTATATGGTATAACGTTATAACGAATTACGTTATATGGTATAGTGAAATGACGTTTTACGTTATATGGTATAACGTTATCACGTATTACGTTATATGGTATAACGTTATAACGTATTACGTTATATGGTATTACGTTATAACGTATTACGTTATATGGTATAACGGAATGACGTTTTACGTTATGTGGTATTACGTTATAACGTATTACGTTATATGGTATTACGTTATAACGTATTACGTTATATGGTATAACGTCATAACGTATTACGTTATATGGTATTACGTTATCACGTATTACGTTATATGGTATAACGTTATAACGTATTACGTTATATGGTATAACGTTTTAACGTGTTACGTTATATGGTATAACGTTATCACGTATTACGTTATATGGTATAACGGAATGACGTTTTACGTTATATGGTATTACGTTATAACGTATTACGTTATATGGTATTACGTTATAACGTATTACGTTATATGGTATAACGTCATAACGTATTACGTTATGTGGTATTACGTTATAACGTATAACGTTATATGGTATAACATTTTAACGTATTACGTTATAAGGCATTAAGTTATATCGTATTACGTAATATGGTATAACGTTATAACAAATTACGTTATATGGTATAACGTTTTAACGAATTACGTTATATGGCATTACGTTATAACGTATTACGTTATATGGTATAACGAAATGACGTTTTACGTTATATGGTATAACGTTATAACGTATTGCGTTATAAGGCATTAAGTTATATCGTATTGCGTTATATGGTATAACGTTATACCGTATTACGTTATGTGGTATAACGAAACGCCGTTTTACGTTATATGGTATGACGTTATAACATATTACGTTATATGGTATAACGTTGTAACGTATTACGTTATATGGTATAACGAAATGACGTTTTACGATATATGGTATAACGTTATAAGGTATTGCGTTATATGGCATTAAGTTATATCGTATTACGTTGTATGGTATAACGTTATACCGTATTACGTTATATGGTATAACGAAATGCCGTTTTACGTTATATGTTATTACGTTATAACGTATTACGTTATATGGAATAACGTTATACCGTATTACGTTATATGCTATAACGAAATGACGTTTTACGTTATATGGTATTACGTTATAACGTATTACGTTATATGGTATAACGTTATAACGAATTACGTTATATGGTATAGTGAAATGACGTTTTACGTTATATGGTATAACGTTATAACGTATTACGTTATATGGTATAACGTTATCACGTATTACGTTATATGGTATAACGTTATAACGTATTACGTTATATGGTATTACGTTATAACGTATTACGTTATATGGTATAACGGAATGACGTTTTACGTTATATGGTATTACGTTATAACGTATTACGTTATATGGTATTACGTTATAACGTATTACGTTATATGGTATAACGTCATAACGTATTACGTTATATGGTATTACGTTATCACGTATTACGTTATATGGTATAACGTTATAACGTATTACGTTATATGGTATAACGTTTTAACTTGTTACGTTATATGGTATAACGTTATCACGTATTACGTTATATGGTATAACGTTATAACGTATTGCGTTATATGGTATATCGTTATAACGTATTACGTTATATGGTATAACGTTATACCGTATTACGTTATATGGTATAACGAAATGACGTTTTACGTTATATGGTATTACGTTATAACGTATTACGTTATATGGTATTACGTTATCACGTATTACGTTATATGGTATAACGTTATAACGTATTACGTTATATGGTATAACGTTTTAACGTATTACGTTATATGGTATAACGTTATCACGTATTACGTTATATGGTATAACGTTATAACGTATTACGTTATATGATATATCGTTATAACGTATTACGTTATATGGTATAACGTTATACCGTATTACGTTATATGGTATAACGAAATGACGTTTTACGTTATATGGTATTACGTTATAACGTATTACGTTATATGGTATAACGTTATCACGTATTACGTTATATGGCATTACGTTATAACGTATTACGTTATATGGTATAACGGAATGACGTTTTACGTTATATGGTATAACGTTATAACGTATTACGTTATATGGTATTACGTTTTAACGTATTACGTTATATGGTATAACGCTTTAACGTATTACGTTATATGGTATTACGTTATAACGTATTACGTTATATGGTCTAACGTTATAACGTATTACGTTATATGGTATAACGTTATAACGTATTACGTTATATGGTATAACGCTTTAACGTATTACGTTATATGGTACAACGAAATGACGTTTTACGTTATATGGTATTACGTTATAACGTATTACGTTATATGGTATTACGTTATAACGTATTACGTTATATGGTATAACGTCATAACGTATTACGTTATATGGTATTACGTTATCACGTATTACGTTATATGGTATAACGTTATAACGTATTACGTTATATGGTATAACGCTTTATCGTATTACGTTATATGGTATAACGTTATCACGTATTACGTTATATGGTATAACGTTATAACGTATTACGTTATATGGTATAACGTTATCACGTATTACGTTATATGGCATTACGTTATAACGTATTACGTTATATGGTATAACGAAATGACGTTTTACGTTATATGGTATAACGTTATAACGTATTACGTTATATGGTATTACGTTTTAACGTATTACGTTATATGGTATAACGGTATAACGAATTACGTTATATGGCATTACGTTATAACGTATTACGTTATATGGTATAACGTTATAACGTATTACGTTATATGGTATAACGTTATAACGTATTACGTTATATGGTATAACGTTATAACGTACTACGTTATATGGTATATCGTTATAACGTATTACGTTATATGGTATAACGTTATACCGTATTACGTTATATGGTATAACGTTATAACGTATTGCGTTATATGGTATAACGAAATGACGTTTTACGTTATATGGTATTACGTTATAACGTATTACGTTATATGGTATTACGTTATCACGTATTACGT
The DNA here is from genome assembly GCF_051014615.1 of Bombus vancouverensis nearcticus. NCBI lineage: Eukaryota > Metazoa > Arthropoda > Insecta > Hymenoptera > Apidae > Bombus > Bombus vancouverensis. The sequence goes on along the minus strand of NC_134913.1, from coordinate 5,966,512 downwards.
TATATGGTATAACGTTATAACGTATTACGTTATATGGTATAACGTTTTAACGTATTACGTTATATGGTATAACGTTATCACGTATTACGTTATATGGTATAACGTTATAACGTATTACGTTATATGATATATCGTTATAACGTATTACGTTATATGGTATAACGTTATACCGTATTGCGTTATATGGTATAACGAAATGACGTTTTACGTTATATGGTATTACGTTATAACGTATTACGTTATATGGTATAACGTTATCACGTATTACCTTATATGGCATTACGTTATAACGTATTACGTTATATGGTATAACGAAATGACGTTTTACGTTATATGGTATAACGTTATAACGTATTACGTTATATGGTATTACGTTTTAACGTATTACGTTATATGGTATAACGTTATAACGTATTACGTTATGTGGTATAACGTTATAACGAATTACGTTATATGGTATAACGTTATACCGTATTACGTTATATGGTATAACGAAATGACGTTTCACGTTATATGGTATTATGTTATAAAAGTATTACGTTATATGGAATAACGTTATCACGAATTACCTTATATGGTATAACGTTATAACGTATTACGTTATATGGTATTACGTTATAACGTATTACGTTATATGGTATAACGTTATAACATATTACGTTATATGGTATAACGTTATAACGTATTACGGTATATGGTATAACGCTTTAACGTATTACGTTATATGGTACAACGAAATGACGTTTTACGTTATATGGTATTACGTTATAACGTATTACGTTATATGGTATTACGTTATAACGTATTACGTTATATGGTATAACGTCATAACGTATTACGTTATATGGTATTACGTTATCACGTATTACGTTATATGGTATAACGTTATAACGTATTACGTTATATGGTATAACGCTTTAACGTATTACGTTATATGGTATAACGTTATCACGTATTACGTTATATGGTATATCGTTATAACGTATTACGTTATATGGTATAACGTTATCACGTATTACGTTATATTTCATTACGTTATAACGTATTACGTTATATGGTATAACGAAATGACGTTTTACGTTATATGGTATAACGTTATAACGTATTACGTTATATGGTATTACGTTTTAACGTATTACGTTATATGGTATAACGGTATAACGAATTACGTTATATGGCATTACGCTATAACGTATTACGTTATATGGTATAACGTTATAACGTATTACGTTATATGGTATAACGTTATAACGTATTACGTTATATGGTATAACGTTAAAACGTACTACGTTATATGGTATATCGTTATAACGTATTACGTTATATGGTATAACGTTATACCGTATTACGTTATATGGTATAACGTTATAACGTATTACGTTATATGGTATAACGTTATGACGTATTACGTTATATGGTATATCGTTATAACGTATTACGTTATATGGTATAACGTTATACCGTATTACGTTATATGGTATAACGAAATGACGTTTTACGTTATATGGTATTACGTTATAACGTATTACGTTATATGGTATTACGTTATAACGTATTACGTTATATGGTATAACGTCATAACGTATTACGTTATATGGTATTACGTTATCACGTATTACGTTATATGGTATAACGTTATAACGTATTACGTTATATGGTATAACGTTTTAACGTATTACGTTATATGGTATAACGTTATCACGTATTACGTTATATGGTATAACGTTATAACGTATTACGTTATATGGTATTACGTTATAACGTATTACGTTATATGGTATAACGTTATAACGTATTACGTTATATGGTATAACGTTACAATGTATTACGTTATATGGTTTAACGTTATACCGTATTACGTTATATGGTATAACGAAATGACGTTTTACGTTATATGGTATTACGTTATAACGTATTACGTTATATGGTATAACGTTATCACGTATTACGTTATATGGCATTACGTTATAACGTATTACGTTATATGGTATAACGAAATGACGTTTTACGTTATATGGTATAACGGTATAACGTATTACGTTATATGGTATAACGTTATAACGTATTACGTTATATGGTATAACGTTATACCTTATTACGTTATATGGTATAACGAAATGACGTTTTACGTTATATGGTATTACGTTATAACGTATTACGTTATATGGTATTACGTTATAACGTATTACGTTATATGGTATAACGTTATAACGTATTACGTTATATGGCATTACGTTATAACGTATTACGTTATATGGTATAACGAAATGACGTTTTACGTTATATGGTATAACGTTATAACGTATTACGTTATATGGTATAACGTTATAACGTATTACGTTATATGGTATTACGTTATAACGTATTACGTTATATGGTATAACGTTATAACGTATTACGTTATATGGTATAACGTTATAACGTATTACGTTATATGGCATTACGTTATAACGTATTACGTTATATGGTATAACGTTATAACGTGTTACGCTATATGGTATAACGTTATAACGTATTACGTTATATGGTATAACGTTATAACGTACTACGTTATATGGTATATCGTTATAACGTATTACGTTATATGGTATAACGTTATACCGTATTACGTTATATGGTATAACGAAATGACGTTTTACGTTATATGGTATTACGTTATAACGTATTACGTTATATGGTATTACGTTATCACGTATTACGTTATAACGTATTACGTTATATGGTATAACGTTTTAACGTATTACGTTATATGGTATAACGTTATCACGTATTACGTTATATGGTATAACGTTATAACGTATTACGTTATATGGTATTACGTTATAACGTATTACGTTATATGGTATAACGTTATAACGTATTACGTTATATGGTATAACGTTATAACGTATTACGTTATATGGCATTACGTTATAACGTATTACGTTATATGGTATAACGAAATGACGTTTTACGTTATATGGTATAACGTTATAACGTATTACGTTATATGGTATTACGTTTTAACGTATTACGTTATATGGTATAACGGTATAACGAATTACGTTATATGGCATTACGTTATAACGTATTACGTTATATGGTATAACGTTATAACGTATTACGTTATATGGTATAACGTTATAACGTATTACGTTATATGGTATAACGTTATAACGTACTACGTTATATGGTATATCGTTATAACGTATTACGTTATATGGTATAACGTTATACCGTATTACGATATATGGTATAACGTTATAACGTATTACGTTATATGGTATAACGTTATGACGTATTACGTTATATGGTATATCGTTATAACGTATAACGTTATATGGTATAACGTTATACCTTATTACGTTATATGGTATAACGAAATGACGTTTTACGTTATATGGTATTACGTTATAACGTATTACGTTATATGGTATTACGTTATAACGTATTACGTTATATGGTATTACGTTATAACGTATTACGTTATATGGTATAACGTCATAACGTATTACGTTATATGGTATTACGTTATCACGTATTACGTTATATGGTATAACGTTATAACGTATTACGTTATATGGTATAACGTTTTAACGTATTACGTTATATGGTATAACGTTATCACGTATTACGTTATATGGTATAACGTTATAACGTATTACGTTATATGGTATTACGTTATAACGTATTGCGTTATATGGTATAACGTTATAACGTATTACGTTATATGGTATAACGTTACAATGTATTACGTTATATGGTTTAACGTTATATCGTATTACGTTATATGGTATAACGAAATGACGTTTTACGTTATATGGTATGACGTTATAAGATATTACGTTATATGGTATAACGTTGTAACGTATTACGTTATATGGTATAACGAAATGACGTTTTACGATATATGGTATAACGTTATAAGGTATTGCGTTATATGGCATTAAGTTATATCGTTTTACGTTATATGGTATAACGTTATACCGTATTACGTTATATGGTATAACGAAATGCCGTTTTACGTTATATGTTATTACGTTATAACGTATTACGTTATATGGAATAACGTTATACCGTATTACGTTATATGCTATAACGAAATGACGTTTTACGTTATATGGTATTACGTTATAACGTATTACGTTATATGGTATAACGTTATAACGAATTACGTTATATGGTATAGTGAAATGACGTTTTACGTTATATGGTATAACGTTATAACGTATTACGTTATATGGTATAACGTTATCACGTATTACGTTATATGGTATAACGTTATAACGTATTACGTTACATGGTATTACGTTATAACGTATTACGTTATATGGTATAACGGAATGACGTTTTACGTTATATGGTATTACGTTATAACGTATTACGTTATATGGTATTACGTTATAACGTATTACGTTATATGGTATAACGTCATAACGTATTACGTTATATGGTATTACGTTATCACGTATTACGTTATATGGTATAACGTTATAACGTATTACGTTATATGGTATAACGTTTTAACGTGTTACGTTATATGGTATAACGTTATCACGTATTACGTTATATGGTATAACGGAATGACGTTTTACGTTATATGGTATTACGTTATAACGTATTACGTTATATGGTATTACGTTATAACGTATTACGTTATATGGTATAACGTTACAATGTATTACGTTATATGGTTTAACGTTATACCGTATTACGTTATATGGTATAACGAAATGACGTTTTACGTTATATGGTATGACGTTATAACATATTACGTTATATGGTATAACGTTGTAACGTATTACGTTATATGGTATAACGAAATGACGTTTTACGATATATGGTATAACGTTATAAGGTATTGCGTTATATGGCATTAAGTTATATCGTTTTACGTTATATGGTATAACGTTATACCGTATTACGTTATATGGTATAACGAAATGCCGTTTTACGTTATATGTTATTACGTTATAACGTATTACGTTATATGGAATAACGTTATACCGTATTACGTTATATGCTATAACGAAATGACGTTTTACGTTATATGGTATTACGTTATAACGTATTACGTTATATGGTATAACGTTATAACGAATTACGTTATATGGTATAATGAAATGACGTTTTACGTTATATGGTATAACGTTATAACGTATTACGTTATATGGTATTACGTTATAACGTATTACGTTATATGGTATAACGTCATAACGTATTACGTTATATGGTATTACGTTATCACGTATTACGTTATATGGTATAACGTTATAACGTATTACGTTATATGGTATAACGTTTTAACGTGTTACGTTATATGGTATCACGTTATCACGTATTACGTTATATGGTATAACGGAATGACGTTTTACGTTATATGGTATTACGTTATAACGTATTACGTTATATGGTATTACGTTATAACGTATTACGTTATATGGTATAACGTCATAACGTATTACGTTATGTGGTATTACGTTATAACGTATAACGTTATATGGTATAACATTTTAACGTATTACGTTATAAGGCATTAAGTTATATCGTATTACGTAATATGGTATAACGTTATAACAAATTACGTTATATGGTATAACGTTTTAACGAATTACGTTATATGGCATTACGTTATAACGTATTACGTTATATGGTATAACGAAATGACGTTTTACGTTATATGGTATAACGTTATAACGTATTGCGTTTTAAGGCATTAAGTTATATCGTATTGCGTTATATGGTATAACGTTATACCGTATTACGTTATGTGGTATAACGAAATGCCGTTTTACGTTATATGGTATGACGTTATAACATATTACGTTATATGGTATAACGTTGTAACGTATTACGTTATATGGTATAACGAAATGACGTTTTACGATATATGGTATAACGTTATAAGGTATTGCGTTATATGGCATTAAGTTATATCGTATTACGTTATATGGTATAACGTTATACCGTATTACGTTATATGGTATAACGAAATGCCGTTTTACGTTATATGTTATTACGTTATAACGTATTACGTTATATGGAATAACGTTATACCGTATTACGTTATATGCTATAACGAAATGACGTTTTACGTTATATGGTATTACGTTATAACGTATTACGTTATATGGTATAACGTTATAACGAATTACGTTATATGGTATAGTGAAATGACGTTTTACGTTATATGGTATAACGTTATAACGTATTACGTTATATGGTATCACGTTATCACGTATTACGTTATATGGTATAACGGAATGACGTTTTACGTTATATGGTATTACGTTATAACGTATTACGTTATATGGTATTACGTTATAACGTATTACGTTATATGGTATAACGTCATAACGTATTACGTTATGTGGTATTACGTTATAACGTATAACGTTATATGGTATAACATTTTAACGTATTACGTTATAAGGCATTAAGTTATATCGTATTACGTAATATGGTATAACGTTATAACAAATTACGTTATATGGTATAACGTTTTAACGAATTACGTTATATGGCATTACGTTATAACGTATTACGTTATATGGTATAACGAAATGACGTTTTACGTTATATGGTATAACGTTATAACGTATTGCGTTTTAAGGCATTAAGTTATATCGTATTGCGTTATATGGTATAACGTTATACCGTATTACGTTATGTGGTATAACGAAATGCCGTTTTACGTTATATGGTATGACGTTATAACATATTACGTTATATGGTATAACGTTGTAACGTATTACGTTATATGGTATAACGAAATGACGTTTTACGATATATGGTATAACGTTATAAGGTATTGCGTTATATGGCATTAAGTTATATCGTATTACGTTATATGGTATAACGTTATACCGTATTACGTTATATGGTATAACGAAATGCCGTTTTACGTTATATGTTATTACGTTATAACGTATTACGTTATATGGAATAACGTTATACCGTATTACGTTATATGCTATAACGAAATGACGTTTTACGTTATATGGTATTACGTTATAACGTATTACGTTATATGGTATAACGTTATAACGAATTACGTTATATGGTATAGTGAAATGACGTTTTACGTTATATGGTATAACGTTATAACGTATTACGTTATATGGTATAACGTTATCACGTATTACGTTATATGGTATAACGTTATAACGTATTACGTTATATGGTATTACGTTATAACGTATTACGTTATATGGTATAACGGAATGACGTTTTACGTTATATGGTATTGCGTTATAACGTATTACGTTATATGGTATTACGTTATAACGTATTACGTTATATGGTATAACGTCATAACGTATTACGTTTTATGGTATTACGTTATCACGTATTACGTTATATGGTATAACGTTATAACGTATTACGTTATATGGTATAACGTTTTAACTTGTTACGTTATATGGTATAACGTTATCACGTATTACGTTATATGGTATAACGTTATAACGTATTGCGTTATATGGTATATCGTTATAACGTATTACGTTATATGGTATAACGTTATACCGTATTACGTTATATGGTATAACGAAATGACGTTTTACGTTATATGGTATTACATTATAACGTATTACGTTATATGGTATTACGTTATCACGTATTACGTTATATGGTATAACGTTATAACGTATTACGTTATATGGTATAACGTTTTAACGTATTACGTTATATGGTATAACGTTATCACGTATTACGTTATATGGTATAACGTTATAACGTACTACGTTATATGATATATCGTTATAACGTATTACGTTATATGGTATAACGTTATACCGTATTACGTTATATGGTATAACGAAATGACGTTTTACGTTATATGGTATTACGTTATAACGTATTACGTTATATGGTATAACGTTATCACGTATTACGTTATATGGCATTACGTTATAACGTATTACGTTATATGGTATAACGAATTGACGTTTTACGTTATATGGTATAACGTTATAACGTATTACGTTATATGGTATTACGTTTTAACGTATTACGTTATATGGTATAACGTTATAACGTATTACGTTATGTGGTATAACGTTATAACGAATTACGTTATATGGTATAACGTTATACCGTATTACGTTATATGGTATAACGAAATGACGTTTCACGTTATATGGTATTATGTTATTAAGTATTACGTTATATGGTATAACGTTATCACGTATTACCTTATATGGTATAACGTTATAACGTATTACGTTATATGGTATTACGTTATAACGTATTACGTTATATGGTCTAACGTTATAACGTATTACGTTATATGGTATAACGTTATAACGTATTACGTTATATGGTATAACGCTTTAACGTACTACGTTATATGGTACAACGAAATGACGTTTTACGTTATATGGTATTACGTTATAACGTATTACGTTATATGGTATTACGTTATAACGTATTACGTTATATGGTATAACGTCATAACGTATTACGTTATATGGTATTACGTTATCACGTATTACGTTATATGGTATAACGTTATAACGTATTACGTTATATGGTATAACGCTTTATCGTATTACGTTATATGGTATAACGTTATCACGTATTACGTTATATGGTATAACGTTATAACGTATTACGTTATATGGTATAACGTTATCACGTATTACGTTATATGGCATTACGTTATAACGTATTACGTTATATGGTATAACGAAATGACGTTTTACGTTATATGGTATAACGTTATAACGTATTACGTTATATGGTATTACGTTTTAACGTATTACGTTATATGGTATAACGGTATAACGAATTACGTTATATGGCATTACGTTATAACGTATTACGTTATATGGTATAACGTTATAACGTATTACGTTATATGGTATAACGTTATAACGTATTACGTTATATGGTATAACGTTATAACGTATTACGTTATATGGTATAACGTTATAACGTATTACGTTATATGGTATAACGTTATAACGTATTACGTTATATGGTATAACGTTATAACGTACTACGTTATATGGTATAACGTTATACCGTATTACGTTATATGGTATAACGAAATGCCGTTTTACGTTATATGTTATTACGTTATAACGTATTACGTTATATGGAATAACGTTATACCGTATTACGTTATATGCTATAACGAAATGACGTTTTACGTTATATGGTATTACGTTATAACGTATTACGTTATATGGTATAACGTTATAACGAATTACGTTATATGGTATAGTGAAATGACGTTTTACGTTATATGGTATAACGTTATAACGTATTACGTTATATGGTATATCGTTATAACGTATTACGTTATATGGTATAACGTTATACCGTATTACGTTATATGGTATAACGTCATAACGTATTACGTTTTATGGTATTACGTTATCACGTATTACGTTATATGGTATAACGTTATAACGTATTACGTTATATGGTATAACGTTTTAACTTGTTACGTTATATGGTATAACGTTATCACGTATTACGGTATATGGTATAACGAAATGACGTTTTACGTTATATGGTATAACGTTATAACGTATTACGTTATATGGTATTACGTTTTAACGTATTACGTTATATGGTATAACGGTATAACGAATTACGTTATATGGCATTACGTTATAACGTATTACGTTATATGGTATAACGTTATAACGTATTACGTTATATGGTATAACGTTATAACGTATTACGTTATATGGTATAACGTTATAACGTACTACGTTATATGGTATATCGTTATAACGTATTACGTTATATGGTATAACGTTATACCGTATTACGTTATATGGTATAACGTTATAACGTATTACGTTATATGGTATAACGTTGTGACGTATTACGTTATATGGTATATCGTTATAACGTATTACGTTATATGGTATAACGTTATACCTTATTACGTTATATGGTATAACGAAATGACGTTTTACGTTATATGGTATTACGTTATAACGTATTACGTTATATGGTATTACGTTATAACGTATTACGTTATATGGTATTACGTTATAACGTATTACGTGATATGGAATAACGTCATAACGTATTACGTTATATGGTATTACGTTATCACGTATTACGTTATATGGTATAACGTTATATGGTATAACGTTTTAACGTATTACGTTATATGGTATAACGTTTTCACGTATTACGTTATATGGTATAACGTTATAACGTATTACGTTATATGGTATTACGTTATAACGTATTACGTTATATGGTATAACGTTATAACGTATTACGTTATATGGTATAACGTTACAATGTATTACGTTATATGGTTTAACGCTATACCGTATTACGTTATATGGTATAACGGAATGACGTTTTACGTTATATGGTATTACGTTATAACGTATTACGTTATATGGTATAACGTTATCACGTATTACGTTATATGGCATTACGTTATAACGTATTACGTTATATGGTATAACGTTTTAACGTATTACGTTATATGGTATAACGTTTCAACTTGTTACGTTATATGGTATAACATTATCACGTATTACGTTATATGGTATAACGTTATAACGTATTGCGTTATATGGTATATCGTTATAACGTATTACGTTATATGGTATAACGTTATACCGTATTACGTTATATGGTATAACGAAATGACGTTTTACGTTATATGGTATTACGTTATAACGTATTACGTTATATGGTATTACGTTATAACGTATTACGTTATATGGTATAACGTTATAACGAATTACGTTATATGGTATAGTGAAATGACGTTTTACGTTATATGGTATAACGTTATAACGTATTACGTTATATGGTATAACGTTATCACGTATTACGTTATATGGTATAACGTTATAACGTATTGCGTTATATGGTATATCGTTATAACGTTTTACGTTATATGTTATTACGTTATAACGTATTACGTTATATGGAATAACGTTATACCGTATTACGTTATATGCTATAACGAAATGACGTTTTACGTTATATGGTATTACGTTATAACGTATTACGTTATATGGTATTACGTTATGACGTATTACGTTATATGGTATAACGTTATGACGTATTACGTTATATGGTATATCGTTATAACGTATTACGTTATATGGTATAACGTTATAACGTATTACGTTATATGGTATAACGTTATAACGTATTACGTTATATGGCATTACATTATAACGTATTACGGTATATGGTATAACGAAATGACGTTTTACGTTATATGGTATAACGTTATAACGTATTACGTTATATGGTATTACGTTTTAACGTATTACGTTATATGGTATAACGGTATAACGAATTACGTTATATGGCATTACGTTATAACGTATTACGTTATATGGTATAACGTTATAACGTATTACGTTATATGGTATAACGTTATAACGTATTACGTTATATGGTATAACGTTATAACGTACTACGTTATATGTTATTACGTTATAACGTATTACGTTATATGGAATAACGTTATACCGTATTACGTTATATGCTATAACGAAATGACGTTTTACGTTATATGGTATTACGTTATAACGTATTACGTTATATGGTATAACGTTTTAACGTATTACGTTATATGGTATAACGTTATCACGTATTACGTTATATGGTATAACGTTATAACGTATTACGTTATATGGTATTACGTTATAACGTATTACGTTATATGGTATAACGTTATAACGTATTACGTTATATGGTATAACGTTATAACGTATTACGTTATATGGCATTACATTATAACGTATTACGGTATATGGTATAACGAAATGACGTTTTACGTTATATGGTATAACGTTATAACGTATTACGTTATATGGTATTACGTTTTAACGTATTACGTTATATGGTATAACGGTATAACGAATTACGTTATATGGCATTACGTTATAACGTATTACGTTATATGGTATAACGTTATAACGTATTACGTTATATGGTATAACGTTATAACGTATTACGTTATATGGTATAACGTTATAACGTACTACGTTATATGGTATATCGTTATAACGTATTACGTTATATGGTATAACGTTATACCGTATTACGTTATATGGTATAACGTTATAACGTATTACGTTATATGGTATAACGTTGTGACGTATTACGTTATATGGTATATCGTTATAACGTATTACGTTATATGGTATAACGTTATACCTTATTACGTTATATGGTATAACGAAATGACGTTTTACGTTATATGGTATTACGTTATAACGTATTACGTTATATGGTATTACGTTATAACGTATTACGTTATATGGTATTACGTTATAACGTATTACGTGATATGGAATAACGTCATAACGTATTACGTTATATGGTATTACGTTATCACGTATTACGTTATATGGTATAACGTTATAACGTATTACGTTATATGGTATAACGTTTTAACGTATTACGTTATATGGTATAACGTTTTCACGTATTACGTTATATGGTATAACGTTATAACGTATTACGTTATATGGTATTACGTTATAACGTATTACGTTATATGGTATAACGTTATAACGTATTACGTTATATGGTATAACGTTACAATGTATTACGTTATATGGTTTAACGCTATACCGTATTACGTTATATGGTATAACGGAATGACGTTTTACGTTATATGGTATTACGTTATAACGTATTACGTTATATGGTATAACGTTATAACGTATTGCGTTATATGGTATATCGTTATAACGTTTTACGTTATATGTTATTACGTTATAACGTATTACGTTATATGGAATAACGTTATACCGTATTACGTTATATGGTATAACGTTATAACGTATTACGTTATATGGTATAACGTTATGACGTATTACGTTATATGGTATATCGTTATAACGTATTACGTTATATGGTATAACGTTATACCGTATTACGTTATATGGTATAACGAAATGACGTTTTACGTTATATGGTATTACGTTATAACGTATTACGTTATATGGTATTACGTTATAACGTATTACGTTATATGGTATAACGTCATAACGTATTACGTTATATGGTATTACGTTATCACGTATTACGTTATATGGTATAACGTTATAACGTATTACGTTATATGGTATAACGTTTTAACGTATTACGTTATATGGTATAACGTTATCACGTATTACGTTATATGGTATAACGTTATAACGTATTACGTTATATGGTATTACGTTATAACGTATTACGTTATATGGTATAACGTTATAACGTATTACGTTATATGGTATAACGTTATAACGTATTACGTTATATGGCATTACATTATAACGTATTACGGTATATGGTATAACGAAATGACGTTTTACGTTATATGGTATAACGTTATAACGTATTACGTTATATGGTATTACGTTTTAACGTATTACGTTATATGGTATAACGGTATAACGAATTACGTTATATGGCATTACGTTATAACGTATTACGTTATATGGTATAACGTTATAACGTATTACGTTATATGGTATAACGTTATAACGTATTACGTTATATGGTATAACGTTATAACGTACTACGTTATATGGTATATCGTTATAACGTATTACGTTATATGGTATAACGTTATACCGTATTACGTTATATGGTATAACGTTATAACGTATTACGTTATATGGTATAACGTTGTGACGTATTACGTTATATGGTATATCGTTATAACGTATTACGTTATATGGTATAACGTTATACCTTATTACGTTATATGGTATAACGAAATGACGTTTTACGTTATATGGTATTACGTTATAACGTATTACGTTATATGGTATTACGTTATAACGTATTACGTTATATGGTATTACGTTATAACGTATTACGTGATATGGAATAACGTCATAACGTATTACGTTATATGGTATTACGTTATCACGTATTACGTTATATGGTATAACGTTATAACGTATTACGTTATATGGTATAACGTTTTAACGTATTACGTTATATGGTATAACGTTTTCACGTATTACGTTATATGGTATAACGTTATAACGTATTACGTTATATGGTATTACGTTATAACGTATTACGTTATATGGTATAACGTTATAACGTATTACGTTATATGGTATAACGTTACAATGTATTACGTTATATGGTTTAACGCTATACCGTATTACGTTATATGGTATAACGGAATGACGTTTTACGTTATATGGTATTACGTTATAACGTATTACGTTATATGGTATAACGTTATCACGTATTACGTTATATGGCATTACGTTATAACGTATTACGTTATATGGTATAACGTTTTAACGTATTACGTTATATGGTATAACGTTTCAACTTGTTACGTTATATGGTATAACATTATCACGTATTACGTTATATGGTATAACGTTATAACGTATTGCGTTATATGGTATATCGTTATAACGTATTACGTTATATGGTATAACGTTATACCGTATTACGTTATATGGTATAACGAAATGACGTTTTACGTTATATGGTATTACGTTATAACGTATTACGTTATATGGTATTACGTTATAACGTATTACGTTATATGGTATAACGTTATAACGAATTACGTTATATGGTATAGTGAAATGACGTTTTACGTTATATGGTATAACGTTATAACGTATTACGTTATATGGTATAACGTTATCACGTATTACGTTATATGGTATAACGTTATAACGTATTGCGTTATATGGTATATCGTTATAACGTTTTACGTTATATGTTATTACGTTATAACGTATTACGTTATATGGAATAACGTTATACCGTATTACGTTATATGCTATAACGAAATGACGTTTTACGTTATATGGTATTACGTTATAACGTATTACGTTATATGGTATTACGTTATGACGTATTACGTTATATGGTATAACGCTATAACGAATTACGTTATATGGTATAGTGAAATGACGTTTTACGTTATATGGTATAACGTTATAACGTATTACGTTATATGGTATAACGTTATCACGTATTACGTTATATGGTATAACGTTATAACGTATTACGTTATATGGTATTACGTTATAACGTATTACGTTATATGGTATAACGGAATGACGTTTTACGTTATATGGTATTACGTTATAACGTATTACGTTATATGGTATTACGTTATAACGTATTACGTTATATGGTATAACGTCATAACGTATTACGTTTTATGGTATTACGTTATCACGTATTACGTTATATGGTATAACGTTATAACGTATTACGTTATATGGTATAACGTTTTAACTTGTTACGTTATATGGTATAACGTTATCACGTATTACGTTATATGGTATAACGTTATAACGTATTGCGTTATATGGTATATCGTTCTAACGTATTACGTTATATGGTATAACGTTATACCGTATTACGTTATATTGTATAACGAAATGACGTTTTACGTTATATGGTATTACGTTATAACGTATTACGTTATATGGTATTACGTTATCACGTATTACGTTATATGGTATAACGTTATAACGTATTACGTTATATGGTATAACGTTTTAACGTATTACGTTATATGGTATAACGTTATCACGTATTACGTTATATGGTATAACGTTATAACGTATTACGTTATATGATATATCGTTATAACGTATTACGTTATATGGTATAACGTTATACCGTATTACGTTATATGGTATAACGAAATGACGTTTTACGTTATATGGTATTACGTTATAACGTATTACGTTATATGGTATAACGTTATCACGTATTACGTTATATGGCATTACGTTATAACGTATTACGTTATATGGTATAACGAAATGACGTTTTACGTTATATGGTATAACGTTATAACGTATTACGTTATATGGTATTACGTTTTAACGTATTACGTTATATGGTATAACGTTATAACGTATTACGTTATGTGGTATAACGTTATAACGAATTACGTTATATGGTATAACGTTATACCGTATTACGTTATATGGTATAACGAAATGACGTTTCACGATATATGGTATTATGTTATTAAGTATTACGTTATATGGTATAACGTTATCACGTATTACCTTATATGGTATAACGTTATAACGTATTACGTTATATGGTATTACGTTATAACGTATTACGTTATATGGTCTAACGTTATAACGTATTACGTTATATGGTATAACGTTATAACGTATTACGTTATATGGTATAACGCTTTAACGTATTACGTTATATGGTACAACGAAATGACGTTTTACGTTATATGGTATTACGTTATAACGTATTACGTTATATGGTATTACGTTATAACGTATTACGTTATATGGTATAACGTCATAACGTATTACGTTATATGGTATTACGTTATCACGTATTACGTTATATGGTATAACGTTATAACGTATTACGTTATATGGTATAACGCTTTATCGTATTACGTTATATGGTATAACGTTATCACGTATTACGTTATATGGTATAACGTTATAACGTATTACGTTATATGGTATAACGTTATCACGTATTACGTTATATGGCATTACGTTATAACGTATTACGTTATATGGTATAACGAAATGACGTTTTACGTTATATGGTATAACGTTATAACGTATTACGTTATATGGTATTACGTTTTAACGTATTACGTTATATGGTATAACGGTATAACGAATTACGTTATATGGCATTACGTTATAACGTATTACGTTATATGGTATAACGTTATAACGTATTACGTTATATGGTATTACGTTATAACGTATTACGTTATATGGTATAACGTTATAACGTACTACGTTATATGGTATATCGTTATAACGTATTACGTTATATGGTATAACGTTATACCGTATTACGTTATATGGTATAACGTTATAACGTATTACGTTATATGGTATTACGTTATCACGTATTACGTTATATGGTATAACGTTATAACGTATTACGTTATATGGTATAACGTTTTAACGTATTACGTTATATGGTATAACGTTATCACGTATTACGTTATATGGTATAACGTTATAACGTATTACGTTATATGATATATCGTTATAACGTATTACGTTATATGGTATAACGTTATACCGTATTACGTTATATGGTATAACGAAATGACGTTTTACGTTATATGGTATTACGTTATAACGTATTACGTTATATGGTATAACGTTATCACGTATTACCTTATATGGCATTACGTTATAACGTATTACGTTATATGGTATAACGAAATGACGTTTTACGTTATATGGTATAACGTTATAACGTATTACGTTATATGGTATTACGTTTTAACGTATTACGTTATATGGTATAACGTTATAACGTATTACGTTATGTGGTATAACGTTATAACGAATTACGTTATATGGTATAACGTTATACCGTATTACGTTATATGGTATAACGAAATGACGTTTCACGTTATATGGTATTATGTTATTAAGTATTACGTTATATGGAATAACGTTATCACGTATTACCTTATGTGGTATAACGTTACAACGTATTACGTTATATGGTATTACGTTATAACGTATTACGTTATATGGTATAACGTTATAACATATTACGTTATATGGTATAACGTTATAACGTATTACGGTATATGGTATAACGCTTTAACGTATTACGTTATATGGTACAACGAAATAACGTTTTACGTTATATGGTATTACGTTATAACGTATTACGTTATATGGTATTACGTTATAACATATTACGTTATATGGTATAACGTCATAACGTATTACGTTATATGGTATAACGTCATAACGTATTACGTTATATGGTATTACGTTATCACGTATTACGTTATATGGTATAACGTTATAACGTATTACGTTATATGGTATAACGCTTTAACGTATTACGTTATATGGAATAACGTTATCACGTATTACGTTATATGGTATATCGTTATAACGTATTACGTTATATGGTATAACGTTATCACGTATTACGTTATATTTCATTACGTTATAACGTATTACGTTATATGGTATAACGAAATGACGTTTTACGTTATATGGTATAACGTTATCACGTATTACGTTATATGGCATTACGTTATAACGTATTACGTTATATGGTATAACGAAATGACGTTTTACGTTATATGGTATAACGTTATAACGTATTACGTTATATGGTATTACGTTTTAACGTATTACGTTATATGGTATAACGTTATAACGTATTACGTTATGTGGTATAACGTTATAACGAATTACGTTATATGGTATAACGTTATACCGTATTACGTTATATGGTATAACGAAATGACGTTTCACGATATATGGTATTATGTTATTAAGTATTACGTTATATGGTATAACGTTATCACGTATTACCTTATATGGTATAACGTTATAACGTATTACGTTATATGGTATTACGTTATAACGTATTACGTTATATGGTCTAACGTTATAACGTATTACGTTATATGGTATAACGTTATAACGTATTACGTTATATGGTATAACGCTTTAACGTATTACGTTATATGGTACAACGAAATGACGTTTTACGTTATATGGTATTACGTTATAACGTATTACGTTATATGGTATTACGTTATAACGTATTACGTTATATGGTATAACGTCATAACGTATTACGTTATATGGTATTACGTTATCACGTATTACGTTATATGGTATAACGTTATAACGTATTACGTTATATGGTATAACGCTTTATCGTATTACGTTATATGGTATAACGTTATCACGTATTACGTTATATGGTATAACGTTATAACGTATTACGTTATATGGTATAACGTTATCACGTATTACGTTATATGGCATTACGTTATAACGTATTACGTTATATGGTATAACGAAATGACGTTTTACGTTATATGGTATAACGTTATAACGTATTACGTTATATGGTATTACGTTTTAACGTATTACGTTATATGGTATAACGGTATAACGAATTACGTTATATGGCATTACGTTATAACGTATTACGTTATATGGTATAACGTTATAACGTATTACGTTATATGGTATTACGTTATAACGTATTACGTTATATGGTATAACGTTATAACGTACTACGTTATATGGTATATCGTTATAACGTATTACGTTATATGGTATAACGTTATACCGTATTACGTTATATGGTATAACGTTATAACGTATTACGTTATATGGTATTACGTTATCACGTATTACGTTATATGGTATAACGTTATAACGTATTACGTTATATGGTATAACGTTTTAACGTATTACGTTATATGGTATAACGTTATCACGTATTACGTTATATGGTATAACGTTATAACGTATTACGTTATATGATATATCGTTATAACGTATTACGTTATATGGTATAACGATATACCGTATTACGTTATATGGTATAACGAAATGACGTTTTACGTTATATGGTATTACGTTATAACGTATTACGTTATATGGTATAACGTTATCACGTATTACCTTATATGGCATTACGTTATAACGTATTACGTTATATGGTATAACGAAATGACGTTTTACGTTATATGGTATAACGTTATAACGTATTACGTTATATGGTATTACGTTTTAACGTATTACGTTATATGGTATAACGTTATAACGTATTACGTTATGTGGTATAACGTTATAACGAATTACGTTATATGGTATAACGTTATACCGTATTACGTTATATGGTATAACGAAATGACGTTTCACGTTATATGGTATTATGTTATTAAGTATTACGTTATATGGAATAACGTTATCACGTATTACCTTGTGTGGTATAACGTTATAACGTATTACGTTATATGGTATTACGTTATAACGTATTACGTTATATGGTATAACGTTATAACATATTACGTTATATGGTATAACGTTATAACGTATTACGGTATATGGTATAACGCTTTAACGTATTACGTTATATGGTACAACGAAATGACGTTTTACGTTATATGGTATTACGTTATAACGTATTACGTTATATGGTATTACGTTATAACATATTACGTTATATGGTATAACGTCATAACGTATTACGTTATATGGTATAACGTCATAACGTATTACGTTATATGGTATTACGTTATCACGTATTACGTTATATGGTATAACGTTATAACGTATTACGTTATGTGGTATAACGTTATAACGAATTACGTTATATGGTATAACGTTATACCGTATTACGTTATATGGTATAACGAAATGACGTTTCACGTTATATGGTATTATGTTATTAAGTATTACGTTATATGGTATTACGTTATCACGTATTACGTTATATGGTATAACGTTATAACGTATTACGTTATATGGTATAACGTTTTAACGTATTACGTTATATGGTATAACGTTATCACGTATTACGTTATATGGTATAACGTTATAACGTATTACGTTATATGGTATTACGTTATAACGTATTACGTTATATGGTATAACGTTATAACGTATTACGTTATATGGTATAACGTTACAATGTATTACGTTATATGGTTTAACGTTATACCGTATTACGTTATATGGTATAACGAAATGACGTTTCACGTTATATGGTATTATGTTATTAAGTATTACCTTATATGGCATTACGTTATAACGTATTACGTTATATGGTATAACGAAATGACGTTTTACGTTATATGGTATAACGTTATAACGTATTACGTTATATGGTATTACGTTTTAACGTATTACGTTATATGGTATAACGTTATAACGTATTACGTTATGTGGTATAACGTTATAACGAATTACGTTATATGGTATAACGTTATACCGTATTACGTTATATGGTATAACGAAATGACGTTTCACGTTATATGGTATTATGTTATTAAGTATTACGTTATATGGAATAACGTTATCACGTATTACCTTATGTGGTATAACGTTATAACGTATTACGTTATATGGTATTACGTTATAACGTATTACGTTATATGGTATAACGTTATAACATATTACGTTATATGGTATAACGTTATAACGTATTACGGTATATGGTATAACGCTTTAACGTATTACGTTATATGGTACAACGAAATGACGTTTTACGTTATATGGTATTACGTTATAACGTATTACGTTATATGGTATTACGTTATAACATATTACGTTATATGGTATAACGTCATAACGTATTACGTTATATGGTATAACGTCATAACGTATTACGTTATATGGTATTACGTTATCACGTATTACGTTATATGGTATAACGTTATAACGTATTACGTTATGTGGTATAACGTTATAACGAATTACGTTATATGGTATAACGTTATACCGTATTACGTTATATGGTATAACGAAATGACGTTTCACGTTATATGGTATTATGTTATTAAGTATTACGTTATATGGTATTACGTTATCACGTATTACGTTATATGGTATAACGTTATAACGTATTACGTTATATGGTATAACGTTTTAACGTATTACGTTATATGGTATAACGTTATCACGTATTACGTTATATGGTATAACGTTATAACGTATTACGTTATATGGTATTACGTTATAACGTATTACGTTATATGGTATAACGTTATAACGTATTACGTTATATGGTATAACGTTACAATGTATTACGTTATATGGTTTAACGTTATACCGTATTACGTTATATGGTATAACGAAATGACTTTTTACGTTATATGGTATTACGTTATAACGTATTACGTTATATGGTATAACGTTATCACGTATTACGTTATATGGCATTACGTTATAACGTATTACGTTATATGGTATAACGAAATGACGTTTTACGTTATATGGTATAACGGTATAACGTATTACGTTATATGGTATTACGTTTTAACGTATTACGTTATATGGTATAACGGTATAACGAATTACGTTATATGGCATTACGTTATAACGTATTACGTTATATGGTATAACGTTATAACGTGTTACGCTATATGGTATAACGTTATAACGTATTACGTTATATGGTATAACGTTATAACGTACTACGTTATATGGTATTACGTTATAACGTATTACGTTATATGGTATTACGTTATAACGTATTACGTTATATGGTATAACGTCATAACGTATTACGTTATATGGTATTACGTTATCACGTATTACGTTATATGGTATAACGTTATAACGTATTACGTTATATGGTATAACGCTTTAACGTATTACGTTATATGGTATAACGTTATCACGTATTACGTTATATGGTATATCGTTATAACGTATTACGTTATATGGTATAACGTTATCACGTATTACGTTATATTTCATTACGTTATAACGTATTACGTTATATGGTATAACGAAATGACGTTTTACGTTATATGGTATAACGTTATAACGTATTACGTTATATGGTATTACGTTTTAACGTATTACGTTATATGGTATAACGGCATAACGAATTACGTTATATGGCATTACGTTATAACGTATTACGTTATATGGTATAACGTTATAACGTGTTACGTTATATGGTATAACGTTATAACGTATTACGTTATATGGTATAACGTTAAAACGTACTACGTTATATGGTATATCGTTATAACGTATTACGTTATATGGTATAACGTTATACCGTATTACGTTATATGGTATAACGATATAACGTATTACGTTATATGGTATAACGTTATGACGTATTACGTTATATGGTATATCGTTATAACGTATTACGTTATATGGTATAACGAAATGACGTTTTACGTTATATGGTATTACGTTATAACGTATTACGTTATATGGTATAACGTTATCACGTATTACGTTATATGGCATTACGTTATAACGTATTACGTTATATGGTATAACGAAATGACGTTTTACGTTATATGGTATAACGGTATAACGTATTACGTTATATGGTATTACGTTTTAACGTATTACGTTATATGGTATAACGGTATAACGAATTACGTTATATGGCATTACGTTATAACGTATTACGTTATATGGTATAACGTTATAACGTGTTACGCTATATGGTATAACGTTATAACGTATTACGTTATATGGTATAACGTTATAACGTACTACGTTATATGGTATATCGTTATAACGTATTACGTTATATGGTATAACGTTATAACGTATTACGTTATATGGTATATCGTTATAACGTATTACGTTATATGGTATAACGTTATACCGTATTACGTTATATGGTATAACGAAATGACGTTTTACGTTATATGGTATTACGTTATAACGTATTACGTTATATGGTATTACGTTATAACGTATTACGTTATATGGTATAACGTCATAACGTATTACGTTATATGGTATTACGTTATCACGTATTACGTTATATGGTATAACGTTATAACGTATTACGTTATATGGTATAACGTTTTAACGTATTACGTTATATGGTATAACGTTATCACGTATTACGTTATATGGTATAACGTTATAACGTATTACGTTATATGGTATAACGAAATGACGTTTCACGTTATATGGTATTATGTTATTAAGTATTACGTTATATGGTATTACGTTATCACGTATTACGTTATATGGTATAACGTTATAACGTATTACGTTATATGGTATAACGTTTTAACGTATTACGTTATATGGTATAACGTTATCACGTATTACGTTATATGGTATAACGTTATAACGTATTACGTTATATGGTATTACGTTATAACGTATTACGTTATATGGTATAACGTTATAACGTATTACGTTATATGGTATAACGTTACAATGTATTACGTTATATGGTTTAACGTTATACCGTATTACGTTATATGGTATAACGAAATGACTTTTTACGTTATATGGTATTACGTTATAACGTATTACGTTATATGGTATAACGTTATCACGTATTACGTTATATGGCATTACGTTATAACGTATTACGTTATATGGTATAACGAAATGACGTTTTACGTTATATGGTATAACGGTATAACGTATTACGTTATATGGTATTACGTTTTAACGTATTACGTTATATGGTATAACGGTATAACGAATTACGTTATATGGCATTACGTTATAACGTATTACGTTATATGGTATAACGTTATAACGTGTTACGCTATATGGTATAACGTTATAACGTATTACGTTATATGGTATAACGTTATAACGTACTACGTTATATGGTATTACGTTATAACGTATTACGTTATATGGTATTACGTTATAACGTATTACGTTATATGGTATAACGTCATAACGTATTACGTTATATGGTATTACGTTATCACGTATTACGTTATATGGTATAACGTTATAACGTATTACGTTATATGGTATAACGCTTTAACGTATTACGTTATATGGTATAACGTTATCACGTATTACGTTATATGGTATATCGTTATAACGTATTACGTTATATGGTATAACGTTATCACGTATTACGTTATATTTCATTACGTTATAACGTATTACGTTATATGGTATAACGAAATGACGTTTTACGTTATATGGTATAACGTTATAACGTATTACGTTATATGGTATTACGTTTTAACGTATTACGTTATATGGTATAACGGCATAACGAATTACGTTATATGGCATTACGTTATAACGTATTACGTTATATGGTATAACGTTATAACGTGTTACGTTATATGGTATAACGTTATAACGTATTACGTTATATGGTATAACGTTAAAACGTACTACGTTATATGGTATATCGTTATAACGTATTACGTTATATGGTATAACGTTATACCGTATTACGTTATATGGTATAACGATATAACGTATTACGTTATATGGTATAACGTTATGACGTATTACGTTATATGGTATATCGTTATAACGTATTACGTTATATGGTATAACGAAATGACGTTTTACGTTATATGGTATTACGTTATAACGTATTACGTTATATGGTATAACGTTATCACGTATTACGTTATATGGCATTACGTTATAACGTATTACGTTATATGGTATAACGAAATGACGTTTTACGTTATATGGTATAACGGTATAACGTATTACGTTATATGGTATTACGTTTTAACGTATTACGTTATATGGTATAACGGTATAACGAATTACGTTATATGGCATTACGTTATAACGTATTACGTTATATGGTATAACGTTATAACGTGTTACGCTATATGGTATAACGTTATAACGTATTACGTTATATGGTATAACGTTATAACGTACTACGTTATATGGTATATCGTTATAACGTATTACGTTATATGGTATAACGTTATAACGTATTACGTTATATGGTATATCGTTATAACGTATTACGTTATATGGTATAACGTTATACCGTATTACGTTATATGGTATAACGAAATGACGTTTTACGTTATATGGTATTACGTTATAACGTATTACGTTATATGGTATTACGTTATAACGTATTACGTTATATGGTATAACGTCATAACGTATTACGTTATATGGTATTACGTTATCACGTATTACGTTATATGGTATAACGTTATAACGTATTACGTTATATGGTATAACGTTTTAACGTATTACGTTATATGGTATAACGTTATCACGTATTACGTTATATGGTATAACGTTATAACGTATTACGTTATATGGTATTACGTTATAACGTATTACGTTATATGGTATAACGTTATAACGTATTACGTTATATGGTATAACGTTATAACGTATTACGTTATATGGCATTACGTTATAACGTATTACGGTATATGGTATAACGAAATGACGTTTTACGTTATATGGTATAACGTTATAACGTATTACGTTATATGGTATTACGTTTTAACGTATTACGTTATATGGTATAACGGTATAACGAATTACGTTATATGGCATTACGTTATAACGTATTACGTTATATGGTATAACGTTATAACGTATTACGTTATATGGTATAACGTTATAACGTATTACGTTATATGGTATAACGTTATAACGTACTACGTTATATGGTATATCGTTATAACGTATTACGTTATATGGTATAACGTTATACCGTATTACGTTATATGGTATAACGTTATAACGTATTACGTTATATGGTATAACGTTGTGACGTATTACGTTATATGGTATATCGTTATAACGTATTACGTTATATGGTATAACGTTATACCTTATTACGTTATATGGTATAACGAAATGACGTTTTACGTTATATGGTATTACGTTATAACGTATTACGTTATATGGTATTACGTTATAACGTATTACGTTATATGGTATTACGTTATAACGTATTACGTGATATGGTATAACGTCATAACGTATTACGTTATATGGTATTACGTTATCACGTATTACGTTATATGGTATAACGTTATAACGTATTACGTTATATGGTATAACGTTTTAACGTATTACGTTATATGGTATAACGTTTTCACGTATTACGTTATATGGTATAACGTTATAACGTATTACGTTATATGGTATTACGTTATAACGTATTACGTTATATGGTATAACGTTATAACGTATTACGTTATATGGTATAACGTTACAATGTATTACGTTATATGGTTTAACGCTATACCGTATTACGTTATATGGTATAACGGAATGACGTTTTACGTTATATGGTATTACGTTATAACGTATTACGTTATATGGTATAACGTTATCACGTATTACGTTATATGGCATTACGTTATAACGTATTACGTTATATGGTATAACGTTTTAACGTATTACGTTATATGGTATAACGTTTCAACTTGTTACGTTATATGGTATAACATTATCACGTATTACGTTATATGGTATAACGTTATAACGTATTGCGTTATATGGTATATCGTTATAACGTATTACGTTATATGGTATAACGTTATACCGTATTACGTTATATGGTATAACGAAATGACGTTTTACGTTATATGGTATTACGTTATAACGTATTACGTTATATGGTATTACGTTATAACGTATTACGTTATATGGTATAACGTTATAACGAATTACGTTATATGGTATAGTGAAATGACGTTTTACGTTATATGGTATAACGTTATAACGTATTACGTTATATGGTATAACGTTATCACGTATTACGTTATATGGTATAACGTTATAACGTATTGCGTTATATGGTATATCGTTATAACGTTTTACGTTATATGTTATTACGTTATAACGTATTACGTTATATGGAATAACGTTATACCGTATTACGTTATATGGTATAACGAAATGACGTTTTACGTTATATGGTATTACGTTATAACGTATTACGTTATATGGTATAACGTTATCACGTATTACGTTATATGGTATAACGTTATAACGTATTACGTTATATGGTATAACGGAATGACGTTTTACGTTATATGGTATTACGTTATAACGTATTACGTTATATGGTATTACGTTATAACGTATTACGTTATATGGTATAACGTCATGACGTATTACGTTTTATGGTATTACGTTATCACGTATTACGTTATATGGTATAACGTTATAACGTATTACGTTATATGGTATAACGTTTTAACTTGTTACGTTATATGGTATAACGTTATCACGTATTACGTTATATGGTATAACGTTATAACGTATTGCGTTATATGGTATATCGTTCTAACGTATTACGTTATATGGTATAACGTTATACCGTATTACGTTATATGGTATAACGAAATGACGTTTTACGTTATATGGTATTACGTTATAACGTATTACGTTATATGGTATTACGTTATCACGTATTACGTTATATGGTATAACGTTATAACGTATTACGTTATATGGTATAACGTTTTAACGTATTACGTTATATGGTATAACGTTATCACGTATTACGTTATATGGTATAACGTTATAACGTATTACGTTATATGATATATCGTTATAACGTATTACGTTATATGGTATAACGTTATACCGTATTACGTTATATGGTATAACGAAATGACGTTTTACGTTATATGGTATTACGTTATAACGTATTACGTTATATGGTATAACGTTATCACGTATTACGTTATATGGCATTACGTTATAACGTATTACGTTATATGGTATAACGAAATGACGTTTTACGTTATATGGTATAACGTTATAACGTATTACGTTATATGGTATTACGTTTTAACGTATTACGTTATATGGTATAACGTTATAACGTATTACGTTATGTGGTATAACGTTATAACGAATTACGTTATATGGTATAACGTTATACCGTATTACGTTATATGGTATAACGAAATGACGTTTCACGATATATGGTATTATGTTATTAAGTATTACGTTATATGGTATAACGTTATCACGTATTACCTTATATGGTATTACGTTTTAACGTATTACGTTATATGGTATAACGTTATAACGTATTACGTTATGTGGTATAACGTTATAACGAATTACGTTATATGGTATAACGTTATACCGTATTACGTTATATGGTATAACGAAATGACGTTTCACGTTATATGGTATTATGTTATTAAGTATTACGTTATATGGAATAACGTTATCACGTATTACCTTATGTGGTATAACGTTATAACGTATTACGTTATATGGTATTACGTTATAACGTATTACGTTATATGGTATAACGTTATAACATATTACGTTATATGGTATAACGTTATAACGTATTACGGTATATGGTATAACGCTTTAACGTATTACGTTATATGGTACAACGAAATGACGTTTTACGTTATATGGTATTACGTTATAACGTATTACGTTATATGGTATTACGTTATAACATATTACGTTATATGGTATAACGTCATAACGTATTACGTTATATGGTATAACGTCATAACGTATTACGTTATATGGTATTACGTTATCACGTATTACGTTATATGGTATAACGTTATAACGTATTACGTTATATGGTATAACGCTTTAACGTATTACGTTATATGGAATAACGTTATCACGTATTACGTTATATGGTATATCGTTATAACGTATTACGTTATATGGTATAACGTTATCACGTATTACGTTATATTTCATTACGTTATAACGTATTACGTTATATGGTATAACGAAATGACGTTTTACGTTATATGGTATAACGTTATAACGTATTACGTTATATGGTATTACGTTTTAACGTATTACGTTATATGGTATAACGGTATAACGAATTACGTTATATGGCATTACGTTATAACGTATTACGTTATATGGTATAACGTTATAACGTATTACGTTATATGGTATAACGTTATAACGTATTACGTTATATGGTATAACGTTAAAACGTACTACGTTATATGGTATATCGTTATAACGTATTACGTTATATGGTATAACGTTATACCGTATTACGTTATATGGTATAACGTTATAACGTATTACGTTATATGGTATAACGTTATGACGTATTACGTTATATGGTATATCGTTATAACGTATTACGTTATATGGTATAACGTTATACCGTATTACGTTATATGGTATAACGAAATGACGTTTTACGTTATATGGTATTACGTTATAACGTATTACGTTATATGGTATTACGTTATAACGTATTACGTTATATGGTATAACGTCATAACGTATTACGTTATATGGTATTACGTTATCACGTATTACGTTATATGGTATAACGTTATAACGAATTACGTTATATGGTATAACGTTTTAACGTATTACGTTATATGGTATAACGTCATCACGTATTACGTTATATGGTATAACGTTATAACGTATTACGTTATATGGTATTACGTTATAACGTATTACGTTATATGGTATAACGTTATAACGTATTACGTTATATGGTATAACGTTACAATGTATTACGTTATATGGTTTAACGTTATACCGTATTACGTTATATGGTATAACGAAATGACGTTTTACGTTATATGGTATTACGTTATAACGTATTACGTTATATGGTATAACGTTATCACGTATTACGTTATATGGCATTACGTTATAACGTATTACGTTATATGGTATAACGAAATGACGTTTTACGTTATATGGTATAACGGTATAACGTATTACGTTATATGGTATTACGTTTTAACGTATTACGTTATATGGTATAACGGTATAACGAATTACGTTATATGGCATTACGTTATAACGTATTACGTTATATGGTATAACGTTATAACGTGTTACGCTATATGGTATAACGTTATAACGTATTACGTTATATGGTATAACGTTATAACGTACTACGTTATATGGTATATCGTTATAACGTATTACGTTATATGGTATAACGTTATAACGTATTACGTTATATGGTATATCGTTATAACGTATTACGTTATATGGTATAACGTTATACCGTATTACGTTATATGGTATAACGAAATGACGTTTTACGTTATATGGTATTACGTTATAACGTATTACGTTATATGGTATTACGTTATAACGTATTACGTTATATGGTATAACGTCATAACGTATTACGTTATATGGTATTACGTTATCACGTATTACGTTATATGGTATAACGTTATAACGTATTACGTTATATGGTATAACGTTTTAACGTATTACGTTATATGGTATAACGTTATCACGTATTACGTTATATGGTATAACGTTATAACGTATTACGTTATATGGTATTACGTTATAACGTATTACGTTATATGGTATAACGTTATAACGTATTACGTTATATGGTATAACGTTATAACGTATTACGTTATATGGCATTACGTTATAACGTATTACGTTATATGGTATAACGAAATGACGTTTTACGTTATATGGTATAACGTTATAACGTATTACGTTATATGGTATTACGGTTTAACGTATTACGTTATATGGTATAACGGTATAACGAATTAAGTTATATGGCATTACGTTATAACGTATTACGTTATATGGTATAACGTTATAACGTATTACGTTATATGGTATAACGTTATAACGTATTACGTTATATGGTATAACGTTATAACGTACTACGTTATATGGTATATCGTTATAACGTATTACGTTATATGGTATAACGTTATACCGTATTACGTTATATGGTATAACGTTATAACGTATTACGTTATATGGTATAACGTTATGACGTATTACGTTATATGGTATATCGTTATAACGTATTACGTTATATGGTATAACGTTATACCTTATTACGTTATATGGTATAACGAAATGACGTTTTACGTTATATGGTATTACGTTATAACGTATTACGTTATATGGTATTACGTTATAACGTATTACGTTATATGGTATTACGTTATAACGTATTACGTTATATGGTATAACGTCATAACGTATTACGTTATATGGTATTACGTTATCACGTATTACGTTATATGGTATAACGTTATAACGTATTACGTTATATGGTATAACGTTTTAACGTATTACGTTATATGGTATAACGTTTTCACGTATTACGTTATATGGTATAACGTTATAACGTATTACGTTATATGGTATTACGTTATAACGTATTACGTTATATGGTATAACGTTATAACGTATTACGTTATATGGTATAACGTTACAATGTATTACGTTATATGGTTTAACGCTATACCGTATTACGTTATATGGTATAACGAAATGACGTTTTACGTTATATGGTATTACGTTATAACGTATTACGTTATATGGTATAACGTTATCACGTATTACGTTATATGGCATTACGTTATAACGTATTACGTTATATGGTATAACGAAATGACGTTTTACGTTATATGGTATAACGTTATAACGTATTACGTTATATGGTATTACGTTTTAACGTATTACGTTATATGGTATAACGGTATAACGAATTACGTTATATGGCATTACGTTATAACGTATTACGTTATATGGTATAACGTTATAACGTATTACGTTATATGGTATAACGTTATAACGTATTACGTTATATGGTATAACGTTATAACGTATTACGTTATATGGTATAACGTTTTAACGTATTACGTTATATGGCATTACGTTATAACGTATTACGTTATATGGTATAACGTTATAACGTATTACGTTATATGGTATAACGTTTTAACGTATTACGTTATATGGTATAACGAAATGACGTTTTACGTTATATGGTATAACGTTATAACGTATTACGTTATATGGTATAACGTTATAACGTACTACGTTATATGGTATATCGTTATAACGTATTACGTTATATGGTATAACGTTATAACGTATTACGTTATATGGTATAACGGTATAACGAATTACGTTATATGGCATTACGTTATAACGTATTACGTTATATGGTATAACGTTATAACGTACTACGTTATATGGTATATCGTTATAACGTATTACGTTATATGGTATAACGTTATAACGTATTACGTTATATGGTATAACGTTTTAACGTATTACGTTATATGGTATAACGTTATCACGTATTACGTTATATGGTATAACGTTATAACGTATTATGTTATATGGTATTACGTTATAACGTATTACGTTATATGGTATAACGTTATAACGTACTACGTTATATGGTATATCGTTATAACGTATTACGTTATATGGTATAACGTTATACCGTATTACGTTATATGGTATAACGAAATGACGTTTCACGTTATATGGTATTATATTATTAAGTATTACGTTATATGGTATAACGTTATCACGTATTACGTTATATGGTATAACGGTATAACGAATTACGTTATATGGCATTACGTTATAACGTATTACGTTATATGGTATAACGTTTTAACGTATTACGTTATATGGTATAACGTTATCACGTATTACGTTATATGGTATAACGTTATCACGTATTACGTTATATGGTATAACGTTATAACGTATTACGTTATATGGTATAACGGAATGACGTTTTACGTTATATGGTATTACGTTATAACGTATTACGTTATATGGTATTACGTTATAACGTATTACGTTATATGGTATAACGTCATGACGTATTACGTTTTATGGTATTACGTTATCACGTATTACGTTATATGGTATAACGTTATAACGTATTACGTTATATGGTATAACGTTTTAACTTGTTACGTTATATGGTATAACGTTATCACGTATTACGTTATATGGTATAACGTTATAACGTATTGCGTTATATGGTATATCGTTCTAACGTATTACGTTATATGGTATAACGTTATACCGTATTACGTTATATGGTATAACGAAATGACGTTTTACGTTATATGGTATTACGTTATAACGTATTACGTTATATGGTATTACGTTATCACGTATTACGTTATATGGTATAACGTTATAACGTATTACGTTATATGGTATAACGTTTTAACGTATTACGTTATATGGTATAACGTTATCACGTATTACGTTATATGGTATAACGTTATAACGTATTACGTTATATGATATATCGTTATAACGTATTACGTTATATGGTATAACGTTATACCGTATTACGTTATATGGTATAACGAAATGACGTTTTACGTTATATGGTATTACGTTATAACGTATTACGTTATATGGTATAACGTTATCACGTATTACGTTATATGGCATTACGTTATAACGTATTACGTTATATGGTATAACGAAATGACGTTTTACGTTATATGGTATAACGTTATAACGTATTACGTTATATGGTATTACGTTTTAACGTATTACGTTATATGGTATAACGTTATAACGTATTACGTTATGTGGTATAACGTTATAACGAATTACGTTATATGGTATAACGTTATACCGTATTACGTTATATGGTATAACGAAATGACGTTTCACGATATATGGTATTATGTTATTAAGTATTACGTTATATGGTATAACGTTATCACGTATTACCTTATATGGTATTACGTTTTAACGTATTACGTTATATGGTATAACGTTATAACGTATTACGTTATGTGGTATAACGTTATAACGAATTACGTTATATGGTATAACGTTATACCGTATTACGTTATATGGTATAACGAAATGACGTTTCACGTTATATGGTATTATGTTATTAAGTATTACGTTATATGGAATAACGTTATCACGTATTACCTTATGTGGTATAACGTTATAACGTATTACGTTATATGGTATTACGTTATAACGTATTACGTTATATGGTATAACGTTATAACATATTACGTTATATGGTATAACGTTATAACGTATTACGGTATATGGTATAACGCTTTAACGTATTACGTTATATGGTACAACGAAATGACGTTTTACGTTATATGGTATTACGTTATAACGTATTACGTTATATGGTATTACGTTATAACATATTACGTTATATGGTATAACGTCATAACGTATTACGTTATATGGTATAACGTCATAACGTATTACGTTATATGGTATTACGTTATCACGTATTACGTTATATGGTATAACGTTATAACGTATTACGTTATATGGTATAACGCTTTAACGTATTACGTTATATGGAATAACGTTATCACGTATTACGTTATATGGTATATCGTTATAACGTATTACGTTATATGGTATAACGTTATCACGTATTACGTTATATTTCATTACGTTATAACGTATTACGTTATATGGTATAACGAAATGACGTTTTACGTTATATGGTATAACGTTATAACGTATTACGTTATATGGTATTACGTTTTAACGTATTACGTTATATGGTATAACGGTATAACGAATTACGTTATATGGCATTACGTTATAACGTATTACGTTATATGGTATAACGTTATAACGTATTACGTTATATGGTATAACGTTATAACGTATTACGTTATATGGTATAACGTTAAAACGTACTACGTTATATGGTATATCGTTATAACGTATTACGTTATATGGTATAACGTTATACCGTATTACGTTATATGGTATAACGTTATAACGTATTACGTTATATGGTATAACGTTATGACGTATTACGTTATATGGTATATCGTTATAACGTATTACGTTATATGGTATAACGTTATACCGTATTACGTTATATGGTATAACGAAATGACGTTTTACGTTATATGGTATTACGTTATAACGTATTACGTTATATGGTATTACGTTATAACGTATTACGTTATATGGTATAACGTCATAACGTATTACGTTATATGGTATTACGTTATCACGTATTACGTTATATGGTATAACGTTATAACGAATTACGTTATATGGTATAACGTTTTAACGTATTACGTTATATGGTATAACGTCATCACGTATTACGTTATATGGTATAACGTTATAACGTATTACGTTATATGGTATTACGTTATAACGTATTACGTTATATGGTATAACGTTATAACGTATTACGTTATATGGTATAACGTTACAATGTATTACGTTATATGGTTTAACGTTATACCGTATTACGTTATATGGTATAACGAAATGACGTTTTACGTTATATGGTATTACGTTATAACGTATTACGTTATATGGTATAACGTTATCACGTATTACGTTATATGGCATTACGTTATAACGTATTACGTTATATGGTATAACGAAATGACGTTTTACGTTATATGGTATAACGGTATAACGTATTACGTTATATGGTATTACGTTTTAACGTATTACGTTATATGGTATAACGGTATAACGAATTACGTTATATGGCATTACGTTATAACGTATTACGTTATATGGTATAACGTTATAACGTGTTACGCTATATGGTATAACGTTATAACGTATTACGTTATATGGTATAACGTTATAACGTACTACGTTATATGGTATATCGTTATAACGTATTACGTTATATGGTATAACGTTATAACGTATTACGTTATATGGTATATCGTTATAACGTATTACGTTATATGGTATAAAGTTATACCGTATTACGTTATATGGTATAACGAAATGACGTTTTACGTTATATGGTATTACGTTATAACGTATTACGTTATATGGTATTACGTTATAACGTATTACGTTATATGGTATAACGTCATAACGTATTACGTTATATGGTATTACGTTATCACGTATTACGTTATATGGTATAACGTTATAACGTATTACGTTATATGGTATAACGTTTTAACGTATTACGTTATATGGTATAACGTTATCACGTATTACGTTATATGGTATAACGTTATAACGTATTACGTTATATGGTATTACGTTATAACGTATTACGTTATATGGTATAACGTTATAACGTATTACGTTATATGGTATAACGTTATAACGTATTACGTTATATGGCATTACGTTATAACGTATTACGTTATATGGTATAACGAAATGACGTTTTACGTTATATGGTATAACGTTATAACGTATTACGTTATATGGTATTACGGTTTAACGTATTACGTTATATGGTATAACGGTATAACGAATTAAGTTATATGGCATTACGTTATAACGTATTACGTTATATGGTATAACGTTATAACGTATTACGTTATATGGTATAACGTTATAACGTATTACGTTATATGGTATAACGTTATAACGTACTACGTTATATGGTATATCGTTATAACGTATTACGTTATATGGTATAACGTTATACCGTATTACGTTATATGGTATAACGTTATAACGTATTACGTTATATGGTATAACGTTATGACGTATTACGTTATATGGTATATCGTTATAACGTATTACGTTATATGGTATAACGTTATACCTTATTACGTTATATGGTATAACGAAATGACGTTTTACGTTATATGGTATTACGTTATAACGTATTACGTTATATGGTATTACGTTATAACGTATTACGTTATATGGTATTACGTTATAACGTATTACGTTATATGGTATAACGTCATAACGTATTACGTTATATGGTATTACGTTATCACGTATTACGTTATATGGTATAACGTTATAACGTATTACGTTATATGGTATAACGTTTTAACGTATTACGTTATATGGTATAACGTTTTCACGTATTACGTTATATGGTATAACGTTATAACGTATTACGTTATATGGTATTACGTTATAACGTATTACGTTATATGGTATAACGTTATAACGTATTACGTTATATGGTATAACGTTACAATGTATTACGTTATATGGTTTAACGCTATACCGTATTACGTTATATGGTATAACGAAATGACGTTTTACGTTATATGGTATTACGTTATAACGTATTACGTTATATGGTATAACGTTATCACGTATTACGTTATATGGCATTACGTTATAACGTATTACGTTATATGGTATAACGAAATGACGTTTTACGTTATATGGTATAACGTTATAACGTATTACGTTATATGGTATTACGTTTTAACGTATTACGTTATATGGTATAACGGTATAACGAATTACGTTATATGGCATTACGTTATAACGTATTACGTTATATGGTATAACGTTATAACGTATTACGTTATATGGTATAACGTTATAACGTATTACGTTATATGGTATAACGTTATAACGTATTACGTTATATGGTATAACGTTTTAACGTATTACGTTATATGGCATTACGTTATAACGTATTACGTTATATGGTATAACGTTATAACGTATTACGTTATATGGTATAACGTTTTAACGTATTACGTTATATGGTATAACGAAATGACGTTTTACGTTATATGGTATAACGTTATAACGTATTACGTTATATGGTATAACGTTATAACGTACTACGTTATATGGTATATCGTTATAACGTATTACGTTATATGGTATAACGTTATAACGTATTACGTTATATGGTATAACGGTATAACGAATTACGTTATATGGCATTACGTTATAACGTATTACGTTATATGGTATAACGTTATAACGTACTACGTTATATGGTATATCGTTATAACGTATTACGTTATATGGTATAACGTTATAACGTATTACGTTATATGGTATAACGTTTTAACGTATTACGTTATATGGTATAACGTTATCACGTATTACGTTATATGGTATAACGTTATAACGTATTATGTTATATGGTATTACGTTATAACGTATTACGTTATATGGTATAACGTTATAACGTACTACGTTATATGGTATATCGTTATAACGTATTACGTTATATGGTATAACGTTATACCGTATTACGTTATATGGTATAACGAAATGACGTTTCACGTTATATGGTATTATATTATTAAGTATGACGTTATATGGTATAACGTTATCACGTATTACGTTATATGGTATAACGTTACAATGTATTACGTTATATGGTTTAACGTTATACCGTATTACGTTATATGGTATAACGAAATGACGTTTTACGTTATATGGTATTACGTTATAACGTATTACGTTATATGGTATAACGTCATAACGTATTACGTTATATGGTATTACGTTATCACGTATTACGTTATATGGTTTAACGTTATAACGTATTACGTTATATGGTATAACGTTTTAACGTATTACGTTATATGGTATAACGTTATAACGTATTACGTTATATGGCATTACGTTATAACGTATTACGTTATATGGTATAACGAAATGACGTTTTACGTTATATGGTATAACGTTATAACGTATTACGTTATATGGTATTACGTTTTAACGTATTACGTTATATGGTATAACGGTATAACGAATTACGTTATATGGCATTACGTTATAACGTATTACGTTATATGGTATAACGTTATAACGTATTACGTTATATGGTATAACGTTATAACGTATT
This sequence comes from Bombus vancouverensis nearcticus, assembly GCF_051014615.1. Taxonomy (NCBI): domain Eukaryota; kingdom Metazoa; phylum Arthropoda; class Insecta; order Hymenoptera; family Apidae; genus Bombus; species Bombus vancouverensis. The sequence goes on along the minus strand of NC_134913.1, from coordinate 5,928,025 downwards.
ACGTTATATGGTATAACGTTATAACGTACTACGTTATATAGTATATCGTTATAACGTATTACGTTATATGGTATAACGTTATACCGTATTACGTTATATGGTATAACGTTATAACGTATTACGTTATATGGTATAACGTTATGACGTATTACGTTATATGGTATATCGTTATAACGTATTACGTTATATGGTATAACGTTATACCGTATTACGTTATATGGTATAACGAAATGACGTATTACGTTATATGGTATTACGTTATAACGTATTACGTTATATGGTATAACGTCATAACGTATTACGTTATATGGTATTACGTTATCACGTATTACGTTATATGGTATAACGTCATAACGTATTACGTTATATGGTATTACGTTATCACGTATTACGTTATATGGTATAACGTTATAACGTATTACGTTATATGGTATAACGTTTTAACGTATTACGTTATATGGTATAACGTTATCACGTATTACGTTATATGGTATAACGTTATAACGTATTACGTTATATGGTATTACGTTATAACGTATTACGTTATATGGTATAACGTTATAACGTATTACGTTATATGGTATAACGTTATAACGTATTACGTTATATGGCATTACGTTATAACGTATTACGTTATATGGTATAACGAAATGACGTTTTACGTTATATGGTATAACGTTATAACGTATTACGTTATATGGTATTACGTTTTAACGTATTACGTTATATGGTATAACGTTATAACGTATTACGTTATGTGGTATAACGTTATATCGAATTACGTTATATGGTATAACGTTATACCGTATTACGTTATATGGTATAACGAAATGACGTTTCACGTTATATGGTATTATGTTATTAAGTATTACGTTATATGGTATAACGTTATCACGTATTACGTTATATGGTATAACGTTATAACGTATTACGTTATATGGTATTACGTTATAACGTATTACGTTATATGGTATAACGTTATAACGTATTACGTTATATGGTATAACGTTATAACGTATTACGTTATATGGTATAACGTTATAACGTATTACGTTATATGGTATAACGTCATAACGTATTACGTTATATGGTATTACGTTATCACGTATTACGTTATATGGTATAACGTTATAACGTATTAAGTTATATGGTATAACGTTTTAACGTATTACGTTATATGGTATAACGTTATCACGTATTACGTTATATGGTATAACGTTATAACGTATTACGTTATATGGTATAATGTTTTAACGTATTACGTTATATGGTATAACGTTATCACGTATTACGTTATATGGTATAACGTTATAACGTATTACGTTATATGGTATAACGCTTTAACGTATTACGTTATATGGTATAACGACATGACGTTTTACGTTATCTGGTATTACGTTATAACGTATTACGTTATATGGTATTACGTTATAACGTATTACGTTATATGGTATTACGTCATAACGTATTACGTTATATGGTATTACGTTATCACGTATTACGTTATATGGTATAACGTTATAACGTATTACGTTATATGGTATAACGCTTTAACGTATTACGTTATATGGTATAACGTTATCACGTATTACGTTATATGGTATAACGTTATAACGTATTACGTTATATGGTATATCGTTATAACGTATTACGTTATATGGTATAACGTTATACCGTATTACGTTATATGGTATAACGAAATGACGTTTTGCCTTATATGGTATTACGTTATAACGTATTACGTTATATGGTATAACGTTATCACGTATTACGTTATATGGCATTACGTTATAACGTATTACGTTATATGGTATAACGAAATGACGTTTTACGTTATATGGTATAACGTTATAACGTATTACGTTATATGGTATTACGTTTTGACGTATTACGTTATATGGTATAACGGTATAACGAATTACGTTATATGGCATTACGTTATAACGTATTACGTTATATGGTATAACGTTATAACGTATTACGTTATATGGTATAACGTTATAACGTATTACGTTATATGGTATAACGTTATCACGTATTACGTTATATGGTATATCGATATAACGTATTACGTTATATGGTATAACGTTATACCGTATTACGTTATATGGTATAACGAAATGACGTTTTGCGTTATATGGTATTACGTTATAACGTATTACGTTATATGGTATAACGTTATCACGTATTACGTTATATGGCATTACGTTATAACGTATTACGTTATATGGTATAACGAAATGACGTTTTACGTTATATGGTATTACGTTATAACGTATTACGTTATATGGTATTACGTTTTAACGTATTACGTTATATGGTATAACGTTATAACGTATTACGTTATGTGGTATAACGTTATAACGAATTACGTTATATGGTATAACGTTATACCGTATTACGTTATATGGTATAACGAAATGACGTTTCACGTTATATGGTATTATGTTATTAAGTATTACGTTATATGGTATAACGTTATCACGTATTACCTTATATGGTATAACGTTATAACGTATTACGTTATATGGTATTACGTTATAACGTATTACGTTGTATGGTATAACGTTATAACGTATTACGTTATATGGTATAACGTTATAACGTATTACGTCATATGGTATAACGCTTTAACGTATTACGTTATATGGTACAACGAAATGACGTTTTACGTTATATGGTATTACGTTATAACGTATTACGTTATATGGTATTACGTTATAACGTATTACGTTATATGGTATAACGTCATAACGTATTACGTTATATGGTATTACGTTATCACGTATTACGTTATATGGTATAACGTTATAACGTATTACGTTATATGGTATAACGCTTTAACGTATTACGTTATATGGTATAACGTTATCACGTATTACGTTATATGGTATAACGTTATACCGTATTACGTTATATGGTATAACGAAATGACGTTTCACGTTATATGGTATTATATTATTAAGTATTACGTTATATGGTATAACGTTATCACGTATTACGTTATATGGTATAACGTTACAATGTATTACGTTATATGGTTTAACGTTATACCGTATTACGTTATGTGGTATAACGAAATGACGTTTTACGTTATATGGTATTACGTTATAACGTATTACGTTATATGGTATAACGTCATAACGTATTACGTTATATGGTATTACGTTATCACGTATTACGTTATATGGTATAACGTTACAATGTATTACGTTATATGGTTTAACGTTATACCGTATTACGTTATGTGGTATAACGAAATGACGTTTTACGTTATATGGTATTACGTTATAACGTATTACGTTATATGGTATAACGTCATAACGTATTAAGTTATATGGTATTACGTTATCACGTATTACGTTATATGGTATAACGTTATAACGTATTACGTTATATGGTATAACGTTTTAACGTATTACGTTATATGGTATAACGTTATAACGTATTACGTTATATGGCATTACGTTATAACGTATTACGTTATATGGTATAACGAAATGACGTTTTACGTTATATGGTATAACGTTATAACGAATTACGTTATATGGTATAACGTTATACCGTATTACGTTATATGGTATAACGAAATGACGTTTCACGTTATATGGTATTATGTTATTAAGTATTACGTTATATGGTATAACGTTATCACGTATTACCTTATATGGTATAACGTTATAACATATTACGTTATATGGTATTACGTTATAACGTATTACGTTGTATGGTATAACGTTATAACGTATTACGTTATATGGTATAACGTTATAACGTATTACGTCATATGGTATAACGCTTTAACGTATTACGTTATATGGTACAACGAAATGACGTTTTACGTTATATGGTATTACGTTATAACGTATTACGTTATATGGTATTACGTTATAACGTATTACGTTATATGGTATAACGTCATAACGTATTACGTTATATGGTATTATGTTATCACGTATTACGTTATATGGTATAACGTTATAACGTATTACGTTATATGGTATAACGCTTTAACGTATTACGTTATATGGTATAACGTTATCACGTATTACGTTATATGGTATAACGTTATACCGTATTACGTTATATGGTATAACGAAATGACGTTTCACGTTATATGGTATTATATTATTAAGTATTACGTTATATGGTATAACGTTATCACGTATTACGTTATATGGTATAACGTTACAATGTATTACGTTATATGGTTTAACGTTATTCCGTATTACGTTATATGGTATAACGAAATGACGTTTTACGTTATATGGTATTACGTTATAACGTATTACGTTATATGGTATAACGTCATAACGTACTACGTTATATGGTATTACGTTATCACGTATTACGCTATATGGTATAACGTTATAACGTATTACGTTATATGGTATAACGTTTTAACGTATTACGTTATATGGTATAACGTTATAACGTATTACGTTATATGGCATTACGTTATAACGTATTACGTTATATGGTATAACGAAATGACGTTTTACGTTATATGGTATAACGTTATAACGTATTACGTTATATGGTATTACGTTTTAACGTATTACGTTATATGGTATAACGGTATAACGAATTACGTTATATGGCATTACGTTATAACGTATTACGTTATATGGTATAACGTTATAACGTATTACGTTATATGGTATAACGTTATAACGTATTACGTTATATGGTATAACGTTATAACGTACTACGTTATATGCTATATCGTTATAACGTATTACGTTATATGGTATAACGTTATACCGTATTACGTTATATGGTATAACGTTATAACGTATTACGTTATATGGTATAACGTTATGACGTATTACGTTATATGGTATATCGTTATAACGTATTACGTTATATGGTATAACGTTATACCGTATTACGTTATATGGTATAACGAAATGACGTATTACGTTATACGGTATTACGTTATAACGTATTACGTTATACGGTATAACGTCATAACGTATTACGTTATATGGTATTACGTTATCACGTATTACGTTATATGGTATAACGTCATAACGTATTACGTTATATGGTATTACGTTATCACGTATTACGTTATATGGTATAACGTTATAACGTATTACGTTATATGGTATAACGTTTTAACGTATTACGTTATATGGTATAACGTTATCACGTATTACGTTATATGGTATAACGTTATAACGTAATACGTTATATGGTATTACGTTATAACGTATTACGTTATATGGTATAACGTTATAACGTATTACGTTATATGGTATAACGTTATAACGTATTACGTTATATGGCATTACGTTATAACGTATTACGTTATATGGTATAACGAAATGACGTTTTACGTTATATGGTATAACGTTATAACGTATTACGTTATATGGTATTACGTTTTAACGTATTACGTTATATGGTATAACGTTATAACGTATTACGTTATGTGGTATAACGTTATAACGAATTACGTTATATGGTATAACGTTATACCGTATTACGTTATATGGTATAACGAAATGACGTTTCACGTTATATGGTATTATGTTATTAAGTATTACGTTATATGGTATAACGTTATCACGTATTACGTTATATGGTATAACGTTATAACGTATTACGTTATATGGTATTACGTTATAACGTATTACGTTATATGGTATAACGTTATAACGTATTACGTTATATGGTATAACGTTATAACGTATTACGTTATATGGTATAACGTTATAACGTATTACGTTATATGGTATAACGTCATAACGTATTACGTTATATGGTATTACGTTATCACGTATTACGTTATATGGTATAACGTTATAACGTATTACGTTATATGGTATAACGTTTTAACGTATTACGTTATATGGTATAACGTTATCACGTATTACGTTATATGGTATAACGTTATAACGTATTACGTTATATGGTATAATGTTTTAACGTATTACGTTATATGGTATAACGTTATCACGTATTACGTTATATGGTATAACGTTATAACGTATTACGTTATATGGTATAACGCTTTAACGTATTACGTTATATGGTATAACGACATGACGTTTTACGTTATCTGGTATTACGTTATAACGTATTACGTTATATGGTATTACGTTATAACGTATTACGTTATATGGTATTACGTCATAACGTATTACGTTATATGGTACTACGTTATCACGTATTACGTTATATGGTATAACGTTATAACGTATTACGTTATATGGTATAACGTTATACCGTATTACGTTATATGGTATAACGAAATGACGTTTTGCGTTATATGGTATTACGTTATAACGTATTACGTTATATGGTATAACGTTATCACGTATTACGTTATATGGCATTACGTTATAACGTATTACGTTATATGGTATAACGAAATGACGTTTTACGTTATATGGTATAACGTTATAACGTATTACGTTATATGGTATTACGTTTTAACGTATTACGTTATATGGTATAACGGTATAACGAATTACGTTATATGGCATTACGTTATAACGTATTACGTTATATGGTATAACGTTATAACGTATTACGTTATATGGTATAACGTTATAACGTATTACGTTATATGGTATAACGTTATCACGTATTACGTTATATGGTATATCGATATAACGTATTACGTTATATGGTATAACGTTATACCGTATTACGTTATATGGTATAACGAAATGACGTTTTGCGTTATATGGTATTACGTTATAACGTATTACGTTATATAGTATAACGTTATCACGTATTACGTTATATGGCATTACGTTATAACGTATTACGTTATATGGTATTACGTTATCACGTATTACGTTATATGGTATAACGTTATAACGTATTACGTTATATGGTATAACGTTTTAACGTATTACGTTATATGGTATAACGTTATCACGTATTACGTTATATGGTATAACGTTATAACGTATTACGTTATATGGTATAATGTTTTAACGTATTACGTTATATGGTATAACGTTATCACGTATTACGTTATATGGTATAACGTTATAACGTATTACGTTATATGGTATAACGCTTTAACGTATTACGTTATATGGTATAACGACATGACGTTTTACGTTATCTGGTATTACGTTATAACGTATTACGTTATATGGTATTACGTTATAACGTATTACGTTATATGGTATTACGTCATAACGTATTACGTTATATGGTACTACGTTATCACGTATTACGTTATATGGTATAACGTTATAACGTATTACGTTATATGGTATAACGATATAACGTATTACGTTATATGGTATAACGTTATACCGTATTACGTTATATGGTATAACGAAATGACGTTTTGCGTTATATGGTATTACGTTATAACGTATTACGTTATATGGTATAACGTTATCACGTATTACGTTATATGGCATTACGTTATAACGTATTACGTTATATGGTATAACGAAATGACGTTTTACGTTATATGGTATAACGTTATAACGTATTACGTTATATGGTATTACGTTTTAACGTATTACGTTATATGGTATAACGGTATAACGAATTACGTTATATGGCATTACGTTATAACGTATTACGTTATATGGTATAACGTTATAACGTATTACGTTATATGGTATAACGTTATAACGTATTACGTTATATGGTATAACGTTATCACGTATTACGTTATATGGTATATCGATATAACGTATTACGTTATATGGTATAACGTTATACCGTATTACGTTATATGGTATAACGAAATGACGTTTTGCGTTATATGGTATTACGTTATAACGTATTACGTTATATAGTATAACGTTATCACGTATTACGTTATATGGCATTACCTTATAACGTATTACGTTATATGGTATAACGAAATGACGTTTTACGTTATATGGTATTACGTTATAACGTATTACGTTATATGGTATTACGTTTTAACGTATTACGTTATATGGTATAACGTTATAACGTATTACGTTATGTGGTATAACGTTATAACGAATTACGTTATATGGTATAACGTTATACCGTATTACGTTATATGGTATAACGAAATGACGTTTCACGTTATATGGTATTATGTTATTAAGTATTACGTTATATGGTATAACGTTATCACGTATTACCTTATATGGTATAACGTTATAACGTATTACGTTATATGGTATTACGTTATAACGTATTACGTTGTATGGTATAACGTTATAACGTATTACGTTATATGGTATAACGTTATAACGTATTACGTCATATGGTATAACGCTTTAACGTATTACGTTATATGGTACAACGAAATGACGTTTAACGTTATATGGTATTACGTTATAACGTATTACGCTATATGGTATTACGTTATAACGTATTACGTTATATGGTATAACGTCATAACGTATTACGTTATATGGTATTACGTTATCACGTATTACGCTATATGGTATAACGTTATAACGTATTACGTTATATGGTATAACGCTTTAACGTATTACGTTATATGGTATAACGTTATCACGTATTACGTTATATGGTATAACGTTATAACGTATTACGTTATATGGTATAACGTTATCACGTATTACGTTATATGGCATTACGTTATAACGTATTACGTTATATGGTATAACGAAATGACGTTTTACGTTATATGGTATAACGTTATAACGTATTACGTTATATGGTATTACGTTTTAACGTATTACGTTATATGGTATAACGGTATAACGAATTACGTTATATGGCATTACGTTATAACGTATTACGTTATATGGTATAACGTTATAACGTATTACGTTATATGGTATAACGTTATAACGTATTACGTTATATGGTATAACGTTATAACGTACTACGTTATATGGTATATCGTTATAACGTATTACGTTATATGGTATAACGTTATACCGTATTACGTTATATGGTATAACGTTATAACGTATTACGTTATATGGTATAACGTTATGACGTATTACGTTATATGGTATTACGTTATAACGTATTACGTTATATGGTATTACGTTATAACGTATTACGTTATATGGTATAACGTCATAACGTATTACGTTATATGGTATTACGTTATCATGTATTACGTTATATGGTATAACGTTATAACGTATTACGTTATATGGTATAACGTTTTAACGTATTACGTTATATGGTATAACGTTATCACGTATTACGTTATATGGTATAACGTTATAACGTATTACGTTATATGGTATTACGTTATAACGTATTACGTTATATGGTATAACGTTATCACGTATTACGTTATATGGTATAACGTTACAATGTATTACGTTATATGGTTTAACGTTATACCGTATTACGTTATATGGTATAACGAAATGACGTTTTACGTTATATGGTATTACGTTATAACGTATTACGTTATATGGTATAACGTTATCACGTATTACGTTACATGGCATTACGTTATAACGTATTACGTTATATGGTATAACGAATTGACGTTTTACGTTATATGGTATAACGTTATAACGTATTACGTTATATGGTATTACGTTTTAACGTATTACGTTATATGGTATAACGGTATAACGAATTACGTTATATGGCATTACGTTATAACGTATTACGTTATATGGTATAACGTTATAACGTATTACGTTATATGGTATAACGTTATAACGTATTACGTTATATGGTATAACGTTATAACGTACTACGTTATATGGTATATCGTTATAACGTATTACGTTATATGGTATAACGTTATAACGTATTACGTTATATGGTATATCGTTATAACGTATTACGTTATATGGTATAACGTTATACCGTATTACGTTATATGGTATAACGAAATGACGTTTTACGTTATATGGTATTACGTTATAACGTATTACGTTATATGGTATTACGTTATAACGTATTACGTTATATGGTATAACGTCATAACGTATTACGTTATATGGTATTACGTTATCACGTATTACGTTATATGGTATAACGTTATAACGTATTACGTTATATGGTATAACGTTTTAACGTATTACGTTATATGGTATAACGTTATCACGTATTACGTTATATGGTAAAACGTTATAACGTATTACGTTATATGGTATTACGTTATAACGTATTACGTTATATGGTATAACGTTATAACGTATTACGTTATATGGTATAACGTTATAACGTATTACGTTATATGGCATTACGTTATAACGTATTACATTATATGGTATAACGAAATGACGTTTTACGTTATATGGTATAACGTTATAACGTATTACGTTATATGGAATTACGTTTTAACGTATTACGTTATATGGTATAACGTTATAACGTATTACGTTATGTGGTATAACGTTATAACGAATTACGTTATATGGTATAACGTTATACCGTATTACGTTATATGGTATAACGAAATGACGTTTCACGTTATATGGTATTATGTTATTAAGTATTACGTTATATGGTATAACGTTATCACGTATTACGTTATATGGTATAACGTTATAACGTATTACGTTATATGGTATTACGTTATAACGTATTACGTTATATGGTATAACGTTATAACGTATTACGTTATATGTTATAACGTTATAACGTATTACGTTATATGGTATAACGTTATAACGTATTACGTTATATGGTATAACGTCATAACGTATTACGTTATATGGTATTACGTTATCACGTATTACGTTATATGGTATAACGTTATAACGTATTACGTTATATGGTATAACGTTTTAACGTATTACGTTATATGGTATAACGTTATCACCTATTACGTTATATGGTATAACGTTATATCGTATTACGTTATATGGTATAACGTTTTAACGTATTACGTTATATGGTATAACGTTATCACGTATTACGTTATATGGTATAACGTTATAACGTATTACGTTATATGGTATAACGTTATAACGTATTACGTTATATGGTATTACGTTATAACGTATTACGTTATATGGTATAACGTTATAAAGTATTACGTTATATGGTATAACGTTATAACGTATTACGTTATATGGTATAACGTTATAACGTATTACGTTATATGGTATAACGTCATAACGTATTACGTTATATGGTATTACGTTATCACGTATTACGTTATATGGTATAACGTTATAACGTATTACGTTATATGGTATAACGTTTTAACGTATTACGTTATATGGTATAACGTTATCACCTATTACGTTATATGGTATAACGTTATATCGTATTACGTTATATGGTATAACGTTTTAACGTATTACGTTATATGGTATAACGTTATCACGTATTACGTTATATGGTATAACGTTATAACGTATTACGTTATATGGTATAATGTTATAACGTATTACGTTATATGGTATAACGTTATAACGTATTACGTTATATGGTATAACGTCATAACGTATTACGTTATATGGTATTACGTTATCACGTATTACGTTATATGGTATAACGTTATAACGTGTTACGTTATATGGTATAACGTCATCACGTATTACGTTATATGGTATAACGTTATAACGTATTACGTTATATGGTATTACGTTATAACGTATTACGTTATATGGTATAACGAAATGACGTTTTACGTTATGTGGTATTACGTTATAACGTATTACGTTATATGGTATTACGTTATAACGTATTACGTTATATGGTATAACGTCATAACGTATTACGTTATATGGTATTACGTTATCAGGTATTACGTTATATGGTATAACGTTATAACGTATTACGTTATATGGTATAACGCTTTAACGTATTACGTTATATGGTATAACGTTATCACGTATTACGTTATATGGTATAACGTTATAACGTATTACGTTATATGGTATATCGTTATAACGTATTACGTTATATGGTATTACGTTTTAACGTATTACGTTATATGGTATAACGGTATAACGAATTACGTTATATGGCATTACGTTATAACGTATTACGTTATATGGTATAACGTTATAACGTATTACGTTATATGGTATAACGTTATAACGTATTACGTTATATGGTATAACGTTATAACGTACTACGTTATATGGTGTATCGTTATAACGTATTACGTTATATGGTATAACGTTATACCGTATTACGTTATATGGTATAACGTTATAACGTATTACGTTATATGGTATAACTTTATGACGTATTACGTTATATGGTATATCGTTATAACGTATTACGTTATATGGTATAACGTTATACCGTATTACGTTATATGGTATAACGAAATGACGTATTACGTTATATGGTATTACGTTATAACGTATTACGTTATATGGTATAACGTCATAACGTATTACGTTATATGGTATTACGTTATCACGTATTACGTTATATGGTATAACGTCATAACGTATTACGTTATATGGTATTACGTTATCACGTATTACGTTATATGGTATAACGTTATAACGTATTACGTTATATGGTATAACGTTTTAACGTATTACGTTATATGGTATAACGTTTTAACGTATTACGTTATATGGTATAACGTTATCACGTATTACGTTATATGGTATTACGTTATAACGTATTACGTTATATGGTATAACGTTATAACGTATTACGTTATATGGTATAACGTTATAACGTATTACGTTATATGGCATTACGTTATAACGTATTACGTTATATGGTATAACGAAATGACGTTTTACGTTATATGGTATAACGTTATAACGTATTACGTTATATGGTATTACGTTTTAACGTATTACGTTATATGGTATAACGTTATAACGTATTACGTTATATGGTATAACGCTTTAACGTATTACGTTATATGGTATAACGACATGACGTTTTACGTTATCTGGTATTACGTTATAACGTATTACGTTATATGGTATAACGTCATAACGTATTACGTTATATGGTATTACGTTATCACGTATTACGTTATATGGTATTACGTTATAACGTATTACGTTATATGGTATAACGTTATAACGTATTACGTTATATGGTATAACGCTTTAACGTATTACGTTATATGGTATAACGTTATAACGTATTACGTTATATGGTATAACGCTTTAACGTATTACGTTATATGGTATAACGACATGACGTTTTACGTTATCTGGTATTACGTTATAACGTATTACGTTATATGGTATTACGTTATAACGTATTACGTTATATGGTATTACGTCATAACGTATTACGTTATATGGTATTACGTTATCACGTATTACGTTATATGGTATAACGTTATAACGTATTACGTTATATGGTATAACGCTTTAACGTATTACGTTATATGGTATAACGTTATCACGTATTACGTTATATGGTATAACGTTATAACGTATTACGTTATATGGTATATCGTTATAACGTATTACGTTATATGGTATAACGTTATACCGTATTACGTTATATGGTATAACGAAATGACGTTTTGCGTTATATGGTATTACGTTATAACGTATTACGTTATATGGTATAACGTTATCACGTATTACGTTATATGGCATTACGTTATAACGTATTACGTTATATGGTATAACGAAATGACGTTTTACGTTATATGGTATAACGTTATAACGTATTACGTTATATGGTATTACGTTTTAACGTATTACGTTATATGGTATAACGACATGACGTTTTACGTTATCTGGTATTACGTTATAACGTATTACGTTATATGGTATTACGTTATAACGTATTACGTTATATGGTATTACGTCATAACGTATTACGTTATATGGTATTACGTTATCACGTATTACGTTATATGGTATAACGTTATAACATATTACGTTATATGGTATAACGCTTTAACGTATTACGTTATATGGTATAACGTTATCACGTATTACGTTATATGGTATAACGTTATAACGTATTACGTTATATCGTATATCGTTATAACGTATTACGTTATATGGTATAACGTTATACCGTATTACGTTATATGGTATAACGAAATGACGTTTTGCGTTATATGGTATTACGTTATAACGTATTACGTTATATGGTATAACGTTATCACGTATTACGTTATATGGCATTACGTTATAACGTATTACGTTATATGGTATAACGAAATGACGTTTTACGTTATATGGTATAACGTTATAACGTATTACGTTATTTGGTATTACGTTTTAACGTATTACGTTATATGGTATAACGGTATAACGAATTACGTTATATGGCATTACGTTATAACGTATTACGTTATATGGTATAACGTTATAACGTATTACGTTATATGGTATAACGTTATAACGTATTACGTTATATGGTATAACGTTATCACGTATTACGTTATATGGTATATCGTTATAACGTATTACGTTATATGGTATAACGTTATACGTATTACGTTATATGGTATAACGAAATGACGTTTTGCGCTATATGGTATTACGTTATAACGTATTACGTTATATGGTATAACGTTATCACGTATTACGTTATATGGCATTACGTTATAACGTATTACGTTATATGGTATAACGAAATGACGTTTTACGTTATATGGTATTACGTTATAACGTATTACGTTATATGGTATTACTTTTTAACGTATTACGTTATATGGTATAACGTTATAACGTATTACGTTATGTGGTATAACGTTATAACGAATTACGTTATATGGTATAACGTTATACCGTATTACGTTATATGGTATAACGAAATGACGTTTCACGTTATATGGTATTATGTTATTAAGTATTACGTTATATGGTATAACGTTATCACGTATTACCTTATATGGTATAACGTTATAACGTATTACGTTATATGGTATTACGTTATAACGTATTACGTTGTATGTTATAACGTTATAACGTATTACGTTATATGGTATAACGTTATAACGTATTACGTCATATGGTATAACGCTTTAACGTATTACGTTATATGGTACAACGAAATGACGTTTTACGTTATATGGTATTACGTTATAACGTATTACGTTATATGGTATTACGTTATATCGTATTACGTTATATGGTATAACGTCATAACGTATTACGTTATATGGTATTACGTTATCACGTATTACGTTATATGGTATAACGTTATAACGTATTACGTTATATGGTATAACGCTTTAACGTATTACGTTATATGGTATAACGTTATCACGTATTACGTTATATGGTATAACGTTATAACGTATTACGTTATATGGTATAACGTTATACCGTATTACGTTATATGGTATAACGTTATAACGTATTACGTTATATGGTATAACGTTATGACGTATTACGTTATATGGTATATCGTTATAACGTATTACGTTATATGGTATAACGTTATACCGTATTACGTTATATGGTATAACGAAATGACGTATTACGTTATATGGTATTACGTTATAACGTATTACGTTATATGGTATAACGTCATAACGTATTACGTTATATGGTATTACGTTATCACGTATTACGTTATATGGTATAACGTCATAACGTATTACGTTATATGGTATTACGTTATCACGTATTACGTTATATGGTATAACGTTATAACGTATTACGTTATATGGTATAACGTTTTAACGTATTACGTTATATGGTATAACGTTATCACGTATTACGTTATATGGTATAACGTTATACGTATTACGTTATATGGTATTACGTTATAACGTATTACGTTATATGGTATAAAGTTATAACGTATTACGTTATATGGTATAACGTTATAACGTATTACGTTATATGGCATTACGTTATAACGTATTACGTTATATGGTATAACGAAATGACGTTTTACGTTATATGGTATAACGTTATAACGTATTACGTTATATGGTATTACGTTTTAACGTGTTACGTTATATGGTATAACGTTATAACGTATTACGTTATATGGTATAACGCTTTAACGTATTACGTTATATGGTATAACGACATGACGTTTTACGTTATCTGGTATTACGTTATAACGTATTACGTTATATGGTATAACGTCATAACGTATTACGTTATATGGTATTACGTTATCACGTATTACGTTATATGGTATTACGTTATAACGTATTACGTTATATGGTATAACGTTATAACGTATTACGTTATATGGTATAACGCTTTAACGTATTACGTTATATGGTATAACGTTATAACGTATTACGTTATATGGTATAACGCTTTAACGTATTACGTTATATGGTATAACGACATGACGTTTTACGTTATCTGGTATTACGTTATAACGTATTACGTTATATGGTATTACGTTATAACGTATTACGTTATATGGTATTACGTCATAACGTATTACGTTATATGGTATTACGTTATCACGTATTACGTTATATGGTATAACGTTATAACGTATTACGTTATATGGTATAACGCTTTAACGTATTACGTTATATGGTATAACGTTATCACGTATTACGTTATATGGTATAACGTTATAACGTATTACGTTATATGGTATATCGTTATAACGTATTACGTTATATGGTATAACGTTATACCGTATTACGTTATATGGTATAACGAAATGACGTTTTGCGTTATATGGTATTACGTTATAACGTATTACGTTATATGGTATAACGTTATCACGTATTACCTTATATGGCATTACGTTATAACGTATTACGTTATATGGTATAACGAAATGACGTTTTACGTTATATGGTATAACGTTATAACGTATTACGTTATATGGTATTACGTTTTAACGTATTACGTTATATGGTATAACGACATGACGTTTTACGTTATCTGGTATTACGTTATAACGTATTACGTTATATGGTATTACGTTATAACGTATTACGTTATATGGTATTACGTCATAACGTATTACGTTATATGGTATTACGTTATCACGTATTACGTTATATGGTATAACGTTATAACGTATTACGTTATATGGTATAACGCTTTAACGTATTACGTTATATGGTATAACGTTATCACGTATTACGTTATATGGTATAACGTTATAACGTATTACGTTATATGGTATATCGTTATAACGTATTACGTTATATGGTATAACGTTATACCGTATTACGTTATATGGTATAACGAAATGACGTTTTGCGTTATATGGTATTACGTTATAACGTATTACGTTATATGGTATAACGTTATCACGTATTACGTTATATGGCATTACGTTATAACGTATTACGTTATATGGTATAACGAAATGACGTTTTACGTTATATGGTATAACGTTATAACGTATTACGTTATATGGTATTACGTTTTAACGTATTACGTTATATGATATAACGGTATAACGAATTACGTTATATGGCATTACGTTATAACGTATTACGTTATATGGTATAACGTTATAACGTATTACGTTATATGGTATAACGTTATAACGTATTACGTTATATGGTATAACGTTATCACGTATTACGTTATATGGTATATCGTTATAACGTATTACGTTATATGGTATAACGTTATACGTATTACGTTATATGGTATAACGAAATGACGTTTTGCGTTATATGGTATTACGTTATAACGTATTACGTTATATGGTATAACGTTATCACGTATTACGTTATATGGCATTACGTTATAACGTATTACGTTATATGGTATAACGAAATGACGTTTTACGTTATATGGTATTACGTTATAACGTATTACGTTATATGGTATTACTTTTTAACGTATTACGTTATATGGTATAACGTTATAACGTATTACGTTATGTGGTATAACGTTATAACGAATTACGTTATATGGTATAACGTTATACCGTATTACGTTATATGGTATAACGAAATGACGTTTCACGTTATATGGTATTATGTTATTAAGTATTACGTTATATGGTATAACGTTATCACGTATTACCTTATATGGTATAACGTTATAACGTATTACGTTATATGGTATTACGTTATAACGTATTACGTTGTATGTTATAACGTTATAACGTATTACGTTATATGGTATAACGTTATAACGTATTACGTCATATGGTATAACGCTTTAACGTATTACGTTATATGGTACAACGAAATGACGTTTTACGTTATATGGTATTACGTTATAACGTATTACGTTATATGGTATTACGTTATAACGTATTACGTTATATGGTATAACGTCATAACGTATTACGTTATATGGTATTACGTTATCACGTATTACGTTATATGGTATAACGTTATAACGTATTACGTTATATGGTATAACGCTTTAACGTATTACGTTATATGGTATAACGTTATCACGTATTACGTTATATGGTATAACGTTATAACGTATTACGTTATATGGTATAACGTTATCACGTATTACGTTATATGGAATTACGTTATAACGTATTACGTTATATGGTATAACGAAATGACGTTTTACGTTATATGGTATAACGTTATAACGTATTACGTTATATGGTATTACGTTTTAACGTATTACGTTATATGGTATAACGGTATAACGAATTACGTTATATGGCATTATGTTATAACGTATTACGTTATATGGTATAACGTTATAACGTATTACGTTATATGGTATAACGTTATAACGTATTACGTTATATGGTATAACGTTATAACGTACTACGTTATATAGTATATCGTTATAACGTATTACGTTATATGGTATAACGTTATACCGTATTACGTTATATGGTATAACGTTATAACGTATTACGTTATATGGTATAACGTTATGACGTATTACGTTATATGGTATTACGTTATAACGTATTACGTTATATGGTATTACGTTATAACGTATTACGTTATATGGTATAACGTCATAACGTATTACGTTATATGGTATTACGTTATCATGTATTACGTTATATGGTATAACGTTATAACGTATTACGTTATATGGTATAACGTTTTAACGTATTACGTTATATGGTATAACGTTATCACGTATTACGTTATATGGTATAACGTTATAACGTATTACGTTATATGGTATTACGTTATAACGTATTACGTTATATGATATAACGTTATCACGTATTACGTTATATGGTATAACGTTACAATGTATTACGTTATATGGTTTAACGTTATACCGTATTACGTTATATGGTATAACGAAATGACGTTTTACGTTATATGGTATTACGTTATAACGTATTACGTTATATGGTATAACGTTATCACGTATTACGTTATATGGCATTACGTTATAACGTATTACGTTATATGGTATAACGAAATGACGTTTTACGTTATATGGTATAACGTTATAACGTATTACGTTATATGGTATTACGTTTTAACGTATTACGTTATATGGTATAACGGTATAACGAATTACGTTATATGGCATTACGTTATAACGTATTACGTTATATGGTATAACGTTATAACGTATTACGTTATATGGTATAAGGTTATAACGTATTACGTTATATGGTATAACGTTATAACGTACTACGTTATATGGTATATCGTTATAACGTATTACGTTATATGGTATAACGTTATAACGTACTACGTTATATGGTATAACGTTTTAACGTATTACGTTATATGGTATAACGTTATAACGTATTACGTTATATGGTATTACGTTATAACGTATTACGTTATATGGTATAACGAAATGACGTTTTGCGTTATATGGTATTACGTTATAACGTATTACGTTATATGGTATTACGTTATAACGTATTACGTTATATGGTATAACGTCATAACGTATTACGTTATATGGTATTACATTATAACGTATTACGTTATATGGTATAACGTCATAACGTATTACGTTATACGGTATTTCGTTACCACGTATTACGTTATATGGTATAACGTCATAACGTATTACGTTATATGGTATTACGTTATCACGTATTACGTTATATGGTATAACGTTATAACGTATTACGTTATATGGTATAACGTTATAACGTACTACGTTATATGGTATATCGTTATAACGTATTACGTTATATGGTATATCGTTATAACGTATTACGTTATATGGTATTACGTTATAACGTATTACGTTATATGGTATAACGTTATAACGTACTACGTTATATGGTATAACGTTATAACGTACTACGTTATATGGTATATCGTTATAACGTATTACGTTATATGGTATAACGTTATAACGTATTACGTTATATGGTATAACGTTTTAACGTATTACGTTATATGGTATAACGTTATAACGTATTACGTTATATGGTATTACGTTATAACGTATTACGTTATATGGTATAACGAAATGACGTATTACGTTATACGGTATAACGAAATGACGTTTTACGTTATATGGTATAACGTTATAACGTATTACGTTATATGGTATTACGTTTTAACGTATTACGTTATATGGTATAACGGTATAACGAATTACGTTATCTGGCATTACGTTATAACGTATTACGTTATATGGTATAACGTTATAACGTATTACGTTATATGGTATAACGTTATAACGTATTACGTTATGTGGTATAACGTTATAACGTACTACGTTATATGGTATAACGTTATCACGTATTACGTTATATGGTATAACGTTATAACGTATTACGTTATATGGTATTACGTTATAACGTATTACGTTATATGGTATAACGTTATAACGTATTACGTTATATGGTATAACGTTATAACGTACTACGTTATATGGTATAACGTTATGACGTATTACGTTATATGGTATATCGTTATAACGTATTACGTTATATGGTATAACGTTATACCTTATTACGTTATATGGTATAACGAAATGACGTTTTACGTTATATGGTATTACGTTATAACGTATTACGTTATATGGTATTACGTTATAACGTATTACGTTATATGGTATTACGTTATAACGTATTACGTTATATGGTATAACGTCATAACGTATTACGTTATATGGTATTACGTTATCACGTATTACGTTATATGGTATAACGTTATAACGTATTACGTTATATGGTATAACGTTTTAACGTATTACGTTATATGGTATAACGTTATCACGTATTACGTTATATGGTATAACGTTATAACGTATTACGTTATATGGTATTACGTTATAACGTATTACGTTATATGGTATAACGTTATAACGTATTACGTTATATGGTATAACGTTACAATGTATTACGTTATATGGTTTAACGTTATACCGTATTACGTTATATGGTATAACGAAATGACGTTTTACGTTATATGGTATTACGTTATAACGTATTACTTTATATGGTATAACGTTATCACGTATTACGTTATATGGCTTTACGTCATAACGTATTACGTTATATGGTATAACGAAATGACGTTTTACGTTATATGGTATAACGTTATAACGTATTACGTTATATGGTATTACGTTTTAACGTATTACGTTATATGGTATAACGGTATAACGAATTACGTTATATGGCATTACGTTATAACGTATTACGTTATATGGTATAACGTTATAACGTATTACGTTATATGGTATAACGTTATAACGTATTACGTTATATGGTATAACGTTATAACGTACTACGTTATATGGTATATCGTTATAACGTATTACGTTATATGGTATAACGTTAAAACGTATTACGTTATGTGGTATATCGTTATAACGTATTACGTTATATGGTATAACGTTATACCGTATTACGTTATATGATATAACGAAATGACGTTTTACGTTATATGGTATTACGTTATAACGTAATACGTTATATGGTATTACGTTATAACGTATTACGTTATATGGTATAACGTCATAACGTATTACGTTATATGGTATTACGTTATCACGTATTACGTTATATGGTATAACGTTATAACGTATTACGTTATATGGTATAACGTTTTGACGTATTACGTTATATGGTATAACGTTATCACGTATTACGTTATATGGTATAACGTTATAACGTATTACGTTATATGGTATTACGTTATAACGTATTACGTTATATGGTATAACGTTATAACGTATTACGTTATATGGTATAACGTTATATCGTATTACGTTATATGGCATTACGTTATAACGTATTACGTTATATGGTATAACGAAATGACGTTTTACGTTATATGGTATAACGTTATAACGTATTACGTTATATGGTATTACGTTTTAACGTATTACGTTATATGGTATAACGTTATAACGTATTACGTTATGTGGTATAACGTTATAACGAATTACGTTATATGGTATAACGTTATACCGTATTACGTTATATGGTATAACGAAATGACGTTTCACGTTATATGGTATTATATTATTAAGTATTACGTTATATGGTATAACGTTATCACGTATTACGTTATATGGTATAACGTTACAATGTATTACGTTATATGGTTTAACGTTATACCGTATTACGTTATATGGTATAACGAAATGACGTTTTACGTTATATGGTATTACGTTATAACGTATTACGTTATATGGTATAACGTTATCACGTATTACGTTATATGGCATTACGTTATAACGTATTACGTTATATGGTATAACGAAATGACGTTTTACGTTATATGGTATAACGTTATAACGTATTACGTTATATGGTATTACGTTTTAACGTATTACGTTATATGGTATAACGGTATAACGAATTACGTTATATGGCATTACGTTATAACGTATTACGTTATATGGTATAACGTTATAACGTATTACGTTATATGGTATAACGTTATAACGTATTACGTTATATGGTATAACGTTATAACGTACTACGTTATATGGTATATCGTTATAACGTATTACGTTATATGGTATAACGTTATAACGTATTACGTTATATGGTATAACGTTATAACGTACTACGTTATATGGTATATCGTTATAACGTATTACGTTATATGGTATAACGTTATACCGTATTACGTTATATGGTATAACGTTATAACGTATTACGTTATATGGTATTACGTTATTACGTATTACGTTATATGGTATAACGTTATAACGTATTACGTTATATGGCATTACGTTATAACGTATTACGTTATATGGTATAACGAAATGACGTTTTACGTTATATGGTATAACGTTATAACGTATTACGTTATATGGTATTACGTTTTAACGTATTACGTTATATGGTATAACGGTATAACGAATTACGTTATATGGCATTACGTTATAACGTATTACGTTATATGGTATAACGTTATAACGTATTACGTTATATGGTATAACGTTATAACGTATTACGTTATATGGTATAACGTTATAACGTACTACGTTATATGGTATATCGTTATAACGTATTACGTTATATGGTATAACGTTATACCGTATTACGTTATATGGTATAACGTTATAACGTATTACGTTATATGGTATAACGTTATGACGTATTACGTTGTATGGTATATCGTTATAACGTATTACGTTATATGGTATAACGTTATACCGTATTACGTTATATGGTATAACGAAATGACGTATTACGTTATATGGTATTACGTTATAACGTATTACGTTATATGGTATAACGTCATAACGTATTACGTTATATGGTATTACGTTATCACGTATTACGTTATATGGTATAACGTCATAACGTATTACGTTATATGGTATTACGTTATCACGTATTACGTTATATGGTATAACGTTATAACGTATTACGTTATATGGTATAACGTTTTAACGTATTACGTTATATGGTATAACGTTATCACGTATTACGTTATATGGTATAACGTTATAACGTATTACGTTATATGGTATTACGTTATAACGTATTACGTTATATGGTATAACGTTATAACGTATTACGTTATATGGTATAACGTTATAACGTATTACGTTATATGGCATTACGTTATAACGTATTACGTTATATGGTATAACGAAATGACGTTTTACGTTATATGGTATAACGTTATAACGTATTACGTTATATGGTATTACGTTATAACGTATTACGTTATATGGTATTACGTCATAACGTATAACGTTATATGGTATTACGTTATCACGTATTACGTTATATGGTATAACGTTATAACGTATTACGTTATATGGTATAACGCTTTAACGTATTACGTTATATGGTATAACGTTATCACGTATTACGTTATATGGTATAACGTTATAACGTATTACGTTATATGGTATATCGTTATAACGTATTACGTTATATGGTATAACGTTATTCCGTATTACGTTATATGGTATAACGAAATGACGTTTTGCGTTATATGGTATTACGTTATAACGTATTACGTTATATCGTATAACGTTATCACGTATTACGTTATATGGTATAACGTTATAACGTATTACGTTATGTGGTATAACGTTATAACGAATTACGTTATATGGTATAACGTTATACCGTATTACGTTATATGGTATAACGAAATGACGTTTCACGTTATATGGTATTATGTTATTAAGTATTACGTTATATCGTATAACGTTATCACGTATTACGTTATATGGTATAACGTTATAACGTATTACGTTATATGGTATTACGTTATAACGTATTACGTTATATGGTATAACGTTATAACGTATTACGTTATATGGTATAGCGTTATAACGTATTACGTTATATGGTATAACGTTATAACGTATTACGTTATATGGTATAACGTCATAACGTATTACGTTATATGGTATTACGTTATCACGTATTACGTTATATGGTATAACGTTATAACGTATTACGTTATATGGTATAACGTTTTAACGTATTACGTTATATGGTATAACGTTATCACGTATTACGTTATATGGTATAACGTTATAACGTATTACGTTATATGGTATAATGTTTTAACGTATTACGTTATATGGTATAACGTTATCACGTATTACGTTATATGGTATAACGTTATAACGTATTACGTTATATGGTATAACGCTTTAACGTATTACGTTATATGGTATAACGACATGACGTTTTACGTTATCTGGTATTACGTTATAACGTATTACGTTATATGGTATTACGTTATAACGTATTACGTTATATGGTATTACGTCATAACGTATTACGTTATATGGTATTACGTTATCACGTATTACGTTATATGGTATAACGTTATAACGTATTACGTTATATGGTATAACGCTTTAACGTATTACGTTATATGTTATAACGTTATCACGTATTACGTTATATGGTATAACGTTATAACGTATTACGTTATATGGTATAACGAAATGACGTTTTACGTTATATGGTATAACGTTGTAACGTATTACGTTATATGGTATTACGTTTTAACGTATTACGTTATATGGTATAACGGTATAACGAATTACGTTATATGGCATTACGTTATAACGTATTACGTTATATGGTATAACGTTATAACGTATTACGTTATATGGTATAACGTTATAACGTATTACGTTATATGGTATAACGTTATAACGTACTACGTTATATGGTATATCGTTATAACGTATTACGTTATATGGTATAACGTTATACCGTATTACGTTATATGGTATAACGTTATAACGTATTACGTTATATGGTATAACGTTATGACGTATTACGTTATATGGTATTACGTTATAACGTATTACGTTATATGGTATTACGTTATAACGTATTACGTTATATGGTATAACGTCATAACGTATTACGTTATATGGTATTACGTTATCATGTATTACGTTATATGGTATAACGTTATAACGTATTACGTTATATGGTATAACGTTTTAACGTATTACGTTATATGGTATAACGTTATCACGTATTACGTTATATGGTATAACGTTATAACGTATTACGTTATATGGTATTACGTTATAACGTATTACGTTATATGGTATAACGTTATCACGTATTACGTTATATGGTATAACGTTACAATGTATTACGTTATATGGTTTAACGTTATACCGTATTACGTTATATGGTATAACGAAATGACGTTTTACGTTATATGGTATTACGTTATAACGTATTACGTTATATGGTATAACGTTATCACGTATTACGTTATATGGCATTACGTTATAACGTATTACGTTATATGGTATAACGAAATGACGTTTTACGTTATATGGTATAACGTTATAACGTATTACGTTATATGGTATTACGTTTTAACGTATTACGTTATATGGTATAACGGTATAACGAATTACGTTATATGGCTTTAAGTTATAACGTATTACGTTATATGGTATAACGTTATAACGTATTACGTTATATGGTATAACGTTATAACGTATTACGTTATATGGTATAACGTTTTAACGTATTACGTTATATGGTATAACGTTATCACGTATTACGTTATATGGTAAAACGTTATAACGTATTACGTTATATGGTATTACGTTATAACGTATTACGTTATATGGTATAACGTTATAACGTATTACGTTATATGGTATAACGTTATAACGAATTACGTTATATGGCATTACGTTATAATGTATTACGTTATATGGTATAACGTTATAACGTATTACGTTATATGGTATAACGTTATAACGTATTACGTTATATGGTATAACGTTATAACGTACTACGTTATATGGTATATCGTTATAACGTATTACGTTATATGGTATAACGTTATACCGTATTACGTTATATGGTATAACGTTATAACGTATTACGTTATACGGTATAACGTTATAACGTATTACGTTATATGGTATATCGTTATAACGTATTACGTTATATGGTATAACGTTATACCGTATTACGTTATATGTTATAACGAAATGACGTTTTACGTTATATGGTATTACGTTATAACGTATTACGTTATATGGTATTACGTTATAACGTATTACGTTATATGGTATAACGTCATAACGTATTACGTTATATGGTATTACGTTATCACGTATTACGTTATATGGTATAAGGTTATAACGTATTACGTTATATGGTATAACGTTTTAACGTATTACGTTATATGGTATAACGTTATCACGTATTACGTTATATGGTATAACGTTATAACGTATTACGTTATATGGTATATCGTTTTAACGTATTACGTTATATGGTATAACGTTATCACGTATTACGTTATATGGTATAACGTTATAACGTATTACGTTATATGGTATTACGTTATAACGTATTACGTTATATGGTATAACGAAATGACGTTTTACGTTATATGGTATTACGTTATAACGTATTACGTTATATGGTATAACGTCATAACGTATTACGTTATATGGTATTACGTTATCACGTATTACGTTATATGGTATAACGTTATAACGTATTACGTTATACGGTATTACGTTATCACGTATTACGTTATATGGTATAACGTTATAACGTATTACGTTATATGGTATAACGGTTTAACGTATTACGTTATATGGTATAACGTTATCACGTATTACGTTATATGGTATAACGTTATAACGTATTACGTTATATGGTATAACGTTTTAACGTATTACGTTATATGGTATAACGTTATAACGTATTACGTTATATGGTATTACGTTATAACGTATTACGTTATATGGTATAACGAAATGACGTTTTACGATATATGGTATTACGTTATAACGTATTACGTTATATGGTATTACGTTATAACGTATTACGTTATATGGTATAACGTCATAACGTATTACGTTATATGGTATTACGTTATCACGTATTACGTTATATGGTATAACGTTATAACGTATTACGTTATATGGTATAACGTTTTAACGTATTACGTTATATGGTATAACGTTATAACGTATTACGTTATATGGTACAACGTTTCAACGTATTACGTTATATGGTATAACGTTATCACTTATTACGTTATATGGTATAACGTTATAACGTATTACGTTATATGGTATTACGTTATAACGTATTACTTTATGTGGTATAACGAAATGACGTTTTACGTTATATGGTATTACGTTATAACGTATTACGTTATATGGTATTACGTTATAACGTATTACGTTATATGGTATAACGAAATGACGTTTTACGTTATATGGTATTACGTTATAACGTATTACGTTATATGGTATAACGTTTTAACGTATTACTTTATATGGTATAACGTTACAACGTATTACGTTATATGGTATTACGTTATAACGTATTACGTTATATGGTATAACGAAATGACGTTTTACGTTATATGGTATTACGTTATAACGTATTACGTTATATGGTATAACGTTATAACGTATTACGTTATATGGTATAACGTTATAACGTATTACGTTATATGGTATAACGTTTTAACGTATTACGTTATATGGTATAACGTTATCACGTATTACGTTATATGGTAAAACGTTATAACGTATTACGTTATATGGTATTACGTTATAACGTATTACGTTATATGGTATAACGTTATAACGTATTACGTTATATGGTATAACGTTATAACGAATTACGTTATATGTCATTACGTTATAATGTATTACGTTATATGGTATAACGTTATAACGTATTACGTTATATGGTATAACGTTATAACGTATTACGTTATATGGTATAACGTTATAACGTACTACGTTATATGGTATATCGTTATAACGTATTACGTTATATGGTATAACGTTATACCGTATTACGTTATATGGTATAACGTTATAACGTATTACGTTATACGGTATAACGTTATAACGTATTACGTTATATGGTATATCGTTATAACGTATTACGTTATATGGTATAACGTTATACCGTATTACGTTATATGTTATAACGAAATGACGTTTTACGTTATATGGTATTACGTTATAACGTATTACGTTATATGGTATTACGTTATAACGTATTACGTTATATGGTATAACGTCATAACGTATTACGTTATATGGTATTACGTTATCACGTATTACGTTATATGGTATAAGGTTATAACGTATTACGTTATATGGTATAACGTTTTAACGTATTACGTTATATGGTATAACGTTATCACGTATTACGTTATATGGTATAACGTTATAACGTATTACGTTATATGGTATAACGTTATAACGTATTACGTTATATGGTATAACGTTTTAACGTATTACGTTATATGGTATAACGTTATAACGTATTACGTTATATGGTATAACGTTTCAACGTATTACGTTATATGGTATAACGTTATCACTTATTACGTTATATGGTATAACGTTATAACGTATTACGTTGTATGGTATTACGTTATAACGTATTACTTTATATGGTATAACGAAATGACGTTTTACGTTATATGGTATTACGTTATAACGTATTACGTTATAACGTATTACCTTATATGGTATTACGTTATAACGTATTACGTTATATGGTATAACGAAATGACGTTTTACGTTATATGGTATAACGTTATAACGTATTACGTTATATGGTATTACGTTTTAACGTATTACGTTATATGGTATAACGTTATAACGTATTACGTTATATGGTATTACGTTATGTGGTATAACGTTTTAACGTATTACGTTATACGGTATAACGTTATAAAGTATTACGTTATATGGTATAACGTTATAACGTATTACGTTATATGGTATAACGTTATAACGCATTACGTTATATGGTATTACGTTATAACGTATTACGTTATATGGTATTACATTTTAACGTATTACGTTATATGGTATAACGTTATAACGTATTACGTTATATGGTATTACGTTATAACGTTTTACGTTATATGATATTACGTTATAACGTATTACGTTATATGGTATAACGTCATAACGTATTACGTTATATGGTATAACGGTTTAACGTATTACGTTATATGGTATAACGTTATCACGTATTACGTTATATGGTATAACGTTATAACGTATTACGTTATATGGTATAACGTTTTAACGTATTACGTTATATGGTATAACGTTATAACGTATTACGTTATATGGTATTACGTTATAACGTATTACGTTATATGGTATAACGAAATGACGTTTTACTTTATATGGTATTACGTTATAACGTATTACGTTATACGGTATAACGTTATAAAGTATTACGTTATATGGTATAACGTTTCAACGTATTACGTTATACGGTATAACGTTATCACTTATTACGTTATATGGTATAACGTTATAACGTATTACGTTATATGGTATTACGTTATAACGTATTACTTTATATGGTATAACGAAATGACGTTTTACGTTATATGGTATTACGTTATAACGTATTACGTTATATGGTATTACGTTATAACGTATTACGTTATGTGGTATAACGTTTTAACGTATTACGTTATATGGTATAACGTTATAACGTATTACGTTATATGGTATAACGTTATAACGCATTACGTTATATGGTATTACGTTATAACGTATTACGTTATATGGTATTACGTTTTAACGTATTACGTTATATGGTATAACGTTATAACGTATTACGTTATATGGTATTACGTTATAACGTTTTACGTTATATGTTATTACGTTATAACGTATTACGTTATATGGTATAACGTTATCACGTATTACGTTATATGGCATTACGTTATAACGTATTACCTTATATGGTATAACGAAATGACGTTTTACGTTATATGGTATAACGTTATAACGTATTACGTTATATGGTATTACGTTATAACGTATTACGTTATGTGGTATAACGTTTTAACGTATTACGTTATATGGTATAACGTCATAACGAATTACGTTATATGGTATTACGTTATCACGTATTACGTTATACGGTATAACGTTGTAACGTATTACGTTATATGGTATAACGGTTTAACGTATTACGTTATATGGTATAACGTTATCACGTATTACGTTATATGGTATTACGTTATAACGTATTACCTTATATGGTATAACGAAATGACGTTTTACGTTATATGGTATAACGTTATAACGTATTACGTTATATGGTATTACGTTATAACGTATTACGTTATGTGGTATAACGTTTTAACGTATTACGTTATATGGTATTACGTTATAACGTATTACGTTATATGGTATAACGAAATGACGTTTTACGTTATATGGTATAACGTTATAACGTATTACGTTATATGGTATTACGTTTTAACGTATTACGTTATATGGTATAACGTTATAACGTATTACGTTATATGGTATTACGTTATAACGTATTACGTTATGTGGTATAACGTTTTAACGTATTACGTTATACGGTATAACGTTATAAAGTATTACGTTATATGGTATAACGTTATAACGTATTACGTTATATGGTATAACGTTATAACGCATTACGTTATATGGTATTACGTTATAACGTATTACGTTATATGGTATTACGTTTTAACGTATTACGTTATATGGTATAACGTTATAACGTATTACGTTATATGGTATTACGTTATAACGTTTTACGTTATATGTTATTACGTTATAACGTATTACGTTATATGGTATAACGTTATAACGTATTACGTTATATGGTATAACGGTTTAACGTATTACGTTATATTATATAACGTTATCACGTATTACGTTATATGGTATAACGTTATAACGTATTACGTTATATGGTATATCGTTTTAACGTATTACGTTATATGGTATAACGTTATAACGTATTACGTTATATGGTATTACGTTATAACGTATTACGTTATATGGTATAACGAAATGACGTTTTACGTTATATGGTATTACGTTATAACGTATTACGTTATATGGTATTACGTTATAACGTATTACGTTATATGGTATAACGTCATAACGTATTACGTTATATGGTATTACGTTATCACGTATTACGTTATATGGTATAACGTTATAACGTATTACGTTATATGGTATAACGTTTTAACGTATTACGTTATATGGTATAACGTTATAACGTATTACGTTATATGGTATAACGTTTCAACGTATTACGTTATACGGTATAACGTTATCACTTATTACGTTATATGGTATAACGTTATAACGTATTACGTTATATGGTATTACGTTATAACGTATTACTTTATATGGTATAACGAAATGACGTTTTACGTTATATGGTATTACGTTATAACGTATTACGTTATATGGTATTACGTTATAACGTATTACGTTATATGGTATTACGTTATAACGTATTACGTTATGTGGTATAACGTTTTAACGTATTACGTTATATGGTATTACGTTATAACGTATTACGTTATATGGTATTACGAAATGACGTTTTACGTTGTATGGTATTACGTTATAACGTATTACGTTATATGGTATTACGTTATAACGTATTACGTTATATGGTATAACGTCATAACGTATTACGTTATATGGTATTACGTTATCACGTATTATGTTATATGGTATAACGTTATAACGTATAACGTTATATGGTATAACGTTTTGACGTATTACGTTATATGGTATAACGTTATAATGTATTACGTTATATGGTATAACGTTTTAACGTATTACGTTATATGGTATAACGTTATCACTTATTACGTTATATGGTATAACGTCATAACGTATTACGTTATATGGTATTACGTTATAACGTATTACGTTATATGGTATAACGAAATGACGTTTTACGTTATATGGTATTACGTTATAACGTATTACGTTATATGGTATTACGTTATAACGTATTACGTTATATGGTATAACGAAATGACGTTTTACGTTATATGGTATAACGTTATAACGTATTACGTTATATGGTATTACGTTTTAACGTATTACGTTATATGGTATAACGTTATAACGTATTACGTTATATGGTATTACGCTATAACGTATTACGTTATGTGGTATAACGTTTTAACGTATTACGTTATACGGTATAACGTTATAAAGTATTACGTTATATGGTATAACGTTATAACGTATTACGTTATATGGTATAACGTTATAACGCATTACGTTATATGGTATTACGTTATAACGTATTACGTTATATGGTATTACGTTTTAACGTATTACGTTATATGGTATAACGTTATAACGTATTACGTTATATGGTATTACGTTATAACGTTTTACGTTATATGTTATTACGTTATAACGTATTACGTTATATGGTATAACGTTATCACGTATTACGTTATATGGCATTACGTTATAACGTATTACGTTATATGGTATAACGAAATGACGTTTTACGTTATATGGTATAACGTTATAACGTATTACGTTATATGGTATTACGTTTTAACGTATTACGTTATATGGTATAACGTTATAACGTATTACGCTATATGGTATTACGTTATGACGTATTACGTTATGTGGTATAACGCTTTAACGTATTACGTTATATGGTATAACGTTATAAAGTATTACGTTATATGGTGTTACGTTATAACGTATTACGTTATATGGTATAACGTTATAACGTATTACGTTATATGTTATTACGTTATAACGTATTACGTTATATGGTATATCGTTATAACGTATTACGTTATATGGTATAACGCTATACCGTATTACGTTATATGGTATAACGAAATGACGTTTTACGTTATATGGTTTAACGTTATAACGTACTACGTTATATGGTATATCGTTATAACGTATTACGTTATATGGTATAACGTTATACCGTATTACGTTATATGGTATAACGTTATAACGTATTACGTTATATGGTATAACGTCATAACGTATTACGTTATATGGTATTACGTTATCACGTATTACGTTATATGGTATAACGTTATAACGAATTACGTTATAAGGTATAACGTTTTAACGTATTACGTTATATGGTATAACGTTATCACGTATTACGTTATATGGTATTACGTTATAACGTATTACGTTATATGGTATAACGAAATGACGTTTTACGATATATGGTATTACGTTATAACGTATTACGTTATATGGTATTACGTTATAACGTATTACGTTATATGGTATAACGTCATAACGTATTACGTTATATGGTATTACGTTATCACGTATTACGTTATATGGTATAACGTTATAACGTATTACGTTATATGGTATAACGTTTTAACGTATTACGTTATATGGTATAACGTTATAACGTATTACGTTATATGGTACAACGTTTCAACGTATTACGTTATATGGTATAACGTTATCACTTATTACGTTATATGGTATAACGTTATAACGTATTACGTTATATGGTATTACGTTATAACGTATTACTTTATGTGGTATAACGAAATGACGTTTTACGTTATATGGTATTACGTTATAACGTATTACGTTATATGGTATTACGTTATAACGTATTACGTTATATGGTATAACGAAATGACGTTTTACGTTATATGGTATTACGTTATAACGTATTACGTTATATGGTATAACGTTTTAACGTATTACTTTATATGGTATAACGTTATAACGTATTACGTTATATGGTATTACGTTATAACGTATTACGTTATATGGTATAACGAAATGACGTTTTACGTTATATGGTATTACGTTATAACGTATTACGTTATATGGTATAACGTTATAACGTATTACGTTATATGGTATAACGTTATAACGTATTACGTTATATGGTATAACGTTTTAACGTATTACGTTATATGGTATAACGTTATCACGTATTACGTTATATGGTAAAACGTTATAACGTATTACGTTATATGGTATTACGTTATAACGTATTACGTTATATGGTATAACGTTATAACGTATTACGTTATATGGTATAACGTTATAACGAATTACGTTATATGGCATTACGTTATAATGTATTACGTTATATGGTATAACGTTATAACGTATTACGTTATATGGTATAACGTTATAACGTATTACGTTATATGGTATAACGTTATAACGTACTACGTTATATGGTATATCGTTATAACGTATTACGTTATATGGTATAACGTTATACCGTATTACGTTATATGGTATAACGTTATAACGTATTACGTTATACGGTATAACGTTATAACGTATTACGTTATATGGTATATCGTTATAACGTATTACGTTATATGGTATAACGTTATACCGTATTACGTTATATGTTATAACGAAATGACGTTTTACGTTATATGGTATTACGTTATAACGTATTACGTTATATGGTATTACGTTATATGGTATAACGTCATAACGTATTACGTTATATGGTATAACGTCATAACGTATTACGTTATATGGTATAACGTTATCACGTATTACGTTATATGGTATAACGTTATAACGTATTACGTTATATGGTATAACGTTTTAACGTATTACGATATATGGTATAACGTTATAACGTATTACGTTATATGGTATTACGTTATAACGTATTACGTTATATGGTATTACGAAATGACGTTTTACGTTGTATGGTATTACGTTATAACGTATTACGTTATATGGTATTACGTTATAACGTATTACGTTATATGGTATAACGTCATAACGTATTACGTTATATGGTATTACGTTATAACGTATTACGTTATATGGTATAACGAAATGACGTTTTACGTTATATGGTATTACGTTATAACGTATTACGTTATATGGTATTACGTTATAACGTATTACGTTATATGGTATAACGAAATGACGTTTTACGTTATATGGTATAACGTTATAACGTATTACGTTATATGGTATTACGTTTTAACGTATTACGTTATATGGTATAACGTTATAACGTATTACGTTATATGGTATTACGCTATAACGTATTACGTTATGTGGTATAACGTTTTAACGTATTACGTTATACGGTATAACGTTATAAAGTATTACGTTATATGGTATAACGTTATAACGTATTACGTTATATGGTATAACGTTATAACGCATTACGTTATATGGTATTACGTTATAACGTATTACGTTATATGGTATTACGTTTTAACGTATTACGTTATATGGTATAACGTTATAACGTATTACGTTATATGGTATTACGTTATAACGTTTTACGTTATATGTTATTACGTTATAACGTATTACGTTATATGGTATAACGTTATCACGTATTACGTTATATGGCATTACGTTATAACGTATTACGTTATATGGTATAACGAAATGACGTTTTACGTTATATGGTATAACGTTATAACGTATTACGTTATATGGTATTACGTTTTAACGTATTACGTTATATGGTATAACGTTATAACGTATTACGCTATATGGTATTACGTTATGACGTATTACGTTATGTGGTATAACGCTTTAACGTATTACGTTATATGGTATAACGTTATAAAGTATTACGTTATATGGTGTTACGTTATAACGTATTACGTTATATGGTATAACGTTATAACGTATTACGTTATATGTTATTACGTTATAACGTATTACGTTATATGGTATATCGTTATAACGTATTACGTTATATGGTATAACGCTATACCGTATTACGTTATATGGTATAACGAAATGACGTTTTACGTTATATGGTTTAACGTTATAACGTACTACGTTATATGGTATATCGTTATAACGTATTACGTTATATGGTATAACGTTATACCGTATTACGTTATATGGTATAACGTTATAACGTATTACGTTATATGGTATAACGTCATAACGTATTACGTTATATGGTATTACGTTATCACGTATTACGTTATATGGTATAACGTTATAACGAATTACGTTATAAGGTATAACGTTTTAACGTATTACGTTATATGGTATAACGTTATCACGTATTACGTTATATGGTATTACGTTATAACGTATTACGTTATATGGTATAACGAAATGACGTTTTACGATATATGGTATTACGTTATAACGTATTACGTTATATGGTATTACGTTATAACGTATTACGTTATATGGTATAACGTCATAACGTATTACGTTATATGGTATTACGTTATCACGTATTACGTTATATGGTATAACGTTATAACGTATTACGTTATATGGTATAACGTTTTAACGTATTACGTTATATGGTATAACGTTATAACGTATTACGTTATATGGTACAACGTTTCAACGTATTACGTTATATGGTATAACGTTATCACTTATTACGTTATATGGTATAACGTTATAACGTATTACGTTATATGGTATTACGTTATAACGTATTACTTTATGTGGTATAACGAAATGACGTTTTACGTTATATGGTATTACGTTATAACGTATTACGTTATATGGTATTACGTTATAACGTATTACGTTATATGGTATAACGAAATGACGTTTTACGTTATATGGTATTACGTTATAACGTATTACGTTATATGGTATAACGTTTTAACGTATTACTTTATATGGTATAACGTTATAACGTATTACGTTATATGGTATTACGTTATAACGTATTACGTTATATGGTATAACGAAATGACGTTTTACGTTATATGGTATTACGTTATAACGTATTACGTTATATGGTATAACGTTATAACGTATTACGTTATATGGTATAACGTTATAACGTATTACGTTATATGGTATAACGTTTTAACGTATTACGTTATATGGTATAACGTTATCACGTATTACGTTATATGGTAAAACGTTATAACGTATTACGTTATATGGTATTACGTTATAACGTATTACGTTATATGGTATAACGTTATAACGTATTACGTTATATGGTATAACGTTATAACGAATTACGTTATATGGCATTACGTTATAATGTATTACGTTATATGGTATAACGTTATAACGTATTACGTTATATGGTATAACGTTATAACGTATTACGTTATATGGTATAACGTTATAACGTACTACGTTATATGGTATATCGTTATAACGTATTACGTTATATGGTATAACGTTATACCGTATTACGTTATATGGTATAACGTTATAACGTATTACGTTATACGGTATAACGTTATAACGTATTACGTTATATGGTATATCGTTATAACGTATTACGTTATATGGTATAACGTTATACCGTATTACGTTATATGTTATAACGAAATGACGTTTTACGTTATATGGTATTACGTTATAACGTATTACGTTATATGGTATTACGTTATAACGTATTACGTTATATGGTATAACGTCATAACGTATTACGTTATATGGTATAACGTCATAACGTATTACGTTATATGGTATAACGTTATCACGTATTACGTTATATGGTATAACGTTATAACGTATTACGTTATATGGTATAACGTTTTAACGTATTACGATATATGGTATAACGTTATAACGTATTACGTTATATGGTATTACGTTATAACGTATTACGTTATATAGTATTACGAAATGACGTTTTACGTTGTATGGTATTACGTTATAACGTATTACGTTATATGGTATTACGTTATAACGTATTACGTTATATGGTATAACGTCATAACGTATTACGTTATATGGTATTACGTTATCACGTATTATGTTATATGGTATAACGTTATAACGTATTACGTTATATGGTATAACGTTTTGACGTATTACGTTATATGGTATAACGTTATAATGTATTACGTTATATGGTATAACGTTTTAACGTATTACGTTATATGGTATAACGTTATCACTTATTACGTTATATGGTATAACGTTATAACGTATTACGTTATATGGTATTACGTTATAACGTATTACGTTATATGGTATAACGAAATGACGTTTTACGTTATATGGTATTACGTTATAACGTATTACGTTATATGGTATAACGAAATGACGTTTTACGTTGTATGGTATTACGTTATAACGTATTACGTTATATGGTATAACGTTATAACGTATTACGTTATATGGTATTACGTTTTAACGTATTACGTTATATGGTATAACGTTATCACGTATTATGTTATATGGTATAACGTTATAACGTATTACGTTATATGGTATAACGTTTTGACGTATTACGTTATATGGTATAACGTTATAACGTATTACGTTATATGGTATAACGTTTTAACGTATTACGTTATATGGTATAACGTTATCACTTATTACGTTATATGGTATAACGTTATAACGTATTACGTTATATGGTATTACGTTATAACGTATTACGTTATATGGTATAACGAAATGACGTTTTACGTTATATGGTATTACGTTATAACGTATTACGTTATATGGTATTACGTTATAACGTATTACGTTATATGGTATAACGAAATGACGTTTTACGTTATATGGTATAACGTTATAACGTATTACGTTATATGGTATTACGTTTTAACGTATTACGTTATATGGTATAACGTTATTACGTATTACGTTATATGGTATTACGCTATAACGTATTACGTTATGTGGTATAACGTTTTAACGTATTACGTTATACGGTATAACGTTATAAAGTATTACGTTATATGGTATAACGTAATAACGTATTACGTTATATGGTATAACGTTATAACGCATTACGTTATATGGTATTACGTTATAACGTATTACGTTATATGGTATTACGTTTTAACGTATTACGTTATATGGTATAACGTTATAACGTATTACGTTATATGGTATTACGTTATAACGTTTTACGTTATATGTTATTACGTTATAACGTATTACGTTATATGGTATAACGTTATCACGTATTACGTTATATGGCATTACGTTATAACGTATTACGTTATATGGTATAACGAAATGACGTTTTACGTTATATGGTATAACGTTATAACGTATTACGTTATATGGTATTACGTTTTAACGTATTACGTTATATGGTATAACGTTATAACGTATTACGCTATATGGTATTACGTTATGACGTATTACGTTATGTGGTATAACGCTTTAACGTATTACGTTATATGGTATAACGTTATAAAGTATTACGTTATATGGTATTACGTTATAACGTATTACGTTATATGGTATAACGTTATAACGTATTACGTTATATGTTATTACGTTATAACGTATTACGTTATATGGTATAACGTTATCACGTATTACGTTATATGGCATTACGTTATAACGTATTACGTTATATGGTATAACGAAATGACGTTTTACGTTATATGGTATAACGTTATAACGTATTACGTTATATGGTATTACGTTTTAACGTATTACGTTATATGGTATAACGTTATAACGTATTACGTTATATGGTATAACGTTATAACGTACTACGTTATATGGTATATCGTTATAACGTATTACGTTATATGGTATAACGCTATACCGTATTACGTTATATGGTATAACGAAATGACGTTTTACGTTATATGGTTTAACGTTATAACGTACTACGTTATATGGTATATCGTTATAACGTATTACGTTATATGGTATAACGTTATACCGTATTACGTTATATGGTATAACGTTATAACGTATTACGTTATATGGTATAACGTCATAAC
Organism: Bombus vancouverensis nearcticus; assembly: GCF_051014615.1. Classification (NCBI taxonomy): domain Eukaryota; kingdom Metazoa; phylum Arthropoda; class Insecta; order Hymenoptera; family Apidae; genus Bombus; species Bombus vancouverensis. The sequence continues at coordinate 5,887,938 of NC_134913.1, read as the reverse complement.
GTATTACGTTATATGGTATTACGTTATCACGTATTACGTTATATGGTATAACGTTATAACGAATTACGTTATAAGGTATAACGTTTTAACGTATTACGTTATATGGTATAACGTTATCACGTATTACGTTATATGGTATTACGTTATAACGTATTACGTTATATGGTATAACGAAATGACGTTTTACGATATATGGTATTACGTTATAACGTATTACGTTATATGGTATTACGTTATAACGTATTACGTTATATGGTATAACGTCATAACGTATTACGTTATATGGTATTACGTTATCACGTATTACGTTATATGGTATAACGTTATAACGTATTACGTTATATGGTATAACGCTTTAACGTATTACGTTATATGGTATAACGTTATAACGTATTACGTTATATGGTACAACGTTTCAACGTATTACGTTATATGGTATAACGTTATCACTTATTACGTTATATGGTATAACGTTATAACGTATTACGTTATATGGTATTACGTTATAACGTATTACTTTATGTGGTATAACGAAATGACGTTTTACGTTATATGGTATTACGTTATAACGTATTACGTTATATGGTATTACGTTATAACGTATTACGTTATATGGTATAACGAAATGACGTTTTACGTTATATGGTATTACGTTATAACGTATTACGTTATATGGTATAACGTTTTAACGTATTACTTTATATGGTATAACGTTATAACGTATTACGTTATATGGTATTACGTTATAACGTATTACGTTATATGGTATAACGAAATGACGTTTTACGTTATATGGTATTACGTTATAACGTATTACGTTATATGGTATAACGTTATAACGTATTACGTTATATGGTATAACGTTATAACGTATTACGTTATATGGTATAACGTTTTAACGTATTACGTTATATGGTATAACGTTATCACGTATTACGTTATATGGTAAAACGTTATAACGTATTACGTTATATGGTATTACGTTATAACGTATTACGTTATATGGTATAACGTTATAACGTATTACGTTATATGGTATAACGTTATAACGAATTACGTTATATGGCATTACGTTATAATGTATTACGTTATATGGTATAACGTTATAACGTATTACGTTATATAGTATAACGTTATAACGTATTACGTTATATGGTATAACGTTATAACGTACTACGTTATATGGTATATCGTTATAACGTATTACGTTATATGGTATAACGTTATACCGTATTACGTTATATGGTATAACGTTATAACGTATTACGTTATACGGTATAACGTTATAACGTATTACGTTATATGGTATATCGTTATAACGTATTACGTTATATGGTATAACGTTATACCGTATTACGTTATATGTTATAACGAAATGACGTTTTACGTTATATGGTATTACGTTATAACGTATTACGTTATATGGTATTACGTTATAACGTATTACGTTATATGGTATAACGTTATAACGCATTACGTTATATGGTATTACGTTATAACGTATTACGTTATATGGTATTACGTTTTAACGTATTACGTTATATGGTATAACGTTATAACGTATTACGTTATATGGTATTACGTTATAACGTTTTACGTTATATGTTATTACGTTATAACGTATTACGTTATATGGTATAACGTTATCACGTATTACGTTATATGGCATTACGTTATAACGTATTACCTTATATGGTATAACGAAATGACGTTTTACGTTATATGGTATAACGTTATAACGTATTACGTTATATGGTATTACGTTATAACGTATTACGTTATGTGGTATAACGTTTTAACGTATTACGTTATATGGTATAACGTCATAACGAATTACGTTATATGGTATTACGTTATCACGTATTACGTTATACGGTATAACGTTGTAACGTATTACGTTATATGGTATAACGGTTTAACGTATTACGTTATATGGTATAACGTTATCACGTATTACGTGATATGGTATAACGTTATAACGTATTACGTTATATGGTATAACGTTTTAACGTATTACGTTATATGGTATAACGTTATAACGTATTACGTTATATGGTATTACGTTATAACGTATTACGTTATATGGTATAACGAAATGACGTTTTACGTTATATGGTATAACGTTATAACGTATTACGTTATATGGTATTACGTTTTAACGTATTACGTTATATGGTATAACGTTATAACGTATTACGTTATATGGTATTACGTTATAACGTATTACGTTATGTGGTATAACGTTTTAACGTATTACGTTATACGGTATAACGTTGTAACGTATTACGTTATATGGTATAACGGTTTAACGTATTACGTTATATGGTATAACGTTATCACGTATTACGTTATATGGTATAACGTTATAACGTATTACGTTATATGGTATAACGTTTTAACGTATTACGTTATATGGTATAACGTTATAACGTATTACGTTATATGGTATTACGTTATAACGTATTACGTTATATGGTATAACGAAATGACGTTTTACGTTATATGGTATAACGTTATAACGTATTACGTTATATGGTATTACGTTTTAACGTATTACGTTATATGGTATAACGTTATAACGTATTACGTTATATGGTATTACGTTATAACGTATTACGTTATGTGGTATAACGTTTTAACGTATTACGTTATACGGTATAACGTTATAAAGTATTACGTTATATGGTATAACGTTATAACGTATTACGTTATATGGTATTACGTTATAACGTTTTACGTTATATGATATTACGTTATAACGTATTACGTTATATGGTATAACGTCATAACGTATTACGTTATATGGTATAACGGTTTAACGTATTACGTTATATGGTATAACGTTATCACGTATTACGTTATATGGTATAACGTTATAACGTATTACGTTATATGGTATAACGTTTTAACGTATTACGTTATATGGTATAACGTTATAACGTATTACGTTATATGGTATTACGTTATAACGTATTACGTTATATGGTATAACGAAATGACGTTTTACTTTATATGGTATTACGTTATAACGTATTACGTTATACGGTATAACGTTATAAAGTATTACGTTATATGGTATAACGTTTCAACGTATTACGTTATACGGTATAACGTTATCACTTATTACGTTATATGGTATAACGTTATAACGTATTACGTTATATGGTATTACGTTATAACGTATTACTTTATATGGTATAACGAAATGACGTTTTACGTTATATGGTATTACGTTATAACGTATTACGTTATATGGTATTACGTTATAACGTATTACGTTATGTGGTATAACGTTTTAACGTATTACGTTATATGGTATAACGTTATAACGTATTACGTTATATGGTATAACGTTATAACGCATTACGTTATATGGTATTACGTTATAACGTATTACGTTATATGGTATTACGTTTTAACGTATTACGTTATATGGTATAACGTTATAACGTATTACGTTATATGGTATTACGTTATAACGTTTTACGTTATATGTTATTACGTTATAACGTATTACGTTATATGGTATAACGTTATCACGTATTACGTTATATGGCATTACGTTATAACGTATTACCTTATATGGTATAACGAAATGACGTTTTACGTTATATGGTATAACGTTATAACGTATTACGTTATATGGTATTACGTTATAACGTATTACGTTATGTGGTATAACGTTTTAACGTATTACGTTATATGGTATAACGTCATAACGAATTACGTTATATGGTATTACGTTATCACGTATTACGTTATACGGTATAACGTTGTAACGTATTACGTTATATGGTATAACGGTTTAACGTATTACGTTATATGGTATAACGTTATCACGTATTACGTTATATGGTATAACGTTATAACGTATTACGTTATATGGTATAACGTTTTAACGTATTACGTTATATGGTATAACGTTATAACGTATTACGTTATATGGTATTACGTTATAACGTATTACGTTATATGGTATAACGAAATGACGTTTTACGTTATATGGTATAACGTTATAACGTATTACGTTATATGGTATTACGTTTTAACGTATTACGTTATATGGTATAACGTTATAACGCATTACGTTATATGGTATTACGTTATAACGTATTACGTTATATGGTATTACGTTTTAACGTATTACGTTATATGGTATAACGTTATAACGTATTACGTTATATGGTATTACGTTATAACGTTTTACGTTATATGTTATTACGTTATAACGTATTACGTTATATGGTATAACGTTATAACGTATTACGTTATATGGTATAACGGTTTAACGTATTACGTTATATTATATAACGTTATCACGTATTACGTTATATGGTATAACGTTATAACGTATTACGTTATATGGTATATCGTTTTAACGTATTACGTTATATGGTATAACGTTATAACGTATTACGTTATATAGTATTACGTTATAACGTATTACGTTATATGGTATAACGAAATGACGTTTTACGTTATATGGTATTACGTTATAACGTATTACGTTATATGGTATTACGTTATAACGTATTACGTTATATGGTATAACGTCATAACGTATTACGTTATATGGTATTACGTTATCACGTATTACGTTATATGGTATAACGTTATAACGTATTACGTTATATGGTATAACGTTTTAACGTATTACGTTATATGGTATAACGTTATAACGTATTACGTTATATGGTATAACGTTTCAACGTATTACGTTATACGGTATAACGTTATCACTTATTACGTTATATGGTATAACGTTATAACGTATTACGTTATATGGTATTACGTTATAACGTATTACTTTATATGGTATAACGAAATGACGTTTTACGTTATATGGTATTACGTTATAACGTATTACGTTATATGGTATTACGTTATAACGTATTACGTTATATGGTATAACGAAATGACGTTTTACGTTATATGGTATAACGTTATAACGTATTACGTTATATGGTATTACGTTTTAACGTATTACGTTATATGGTATAACGTTATAACGGATTACGTTATATGGTATTACGTTATAACGTATTACGTTATGTGGTATAACGTTTTAACGTATTACGTTATACGGTATAACGTTATAAAGTATTACGTTATATGGTATAACGTTATAACGTATTACGTTATATGGTATAACGTTATAACGCATTACGTTATATGGTATTACGTTATAACGTATTACGTTATATGGTATTACTTTTTAACGTATTACGTTATATGGTATAACGTTATAACGTATTACGTTATATGGTATTACGTTATAACGTTTTACGTTATATGTTATTACGTTATAACGTATTACGTTATATGGTATAACGTTATCACGTATTACGTTATATGGCATTACGTTATAACGTATTACCTTATATGGTATAACGAAATGACGTTTTACGTTATATGGTATAACGTTATAACGTATTACGTTATATGGTATTACGTTATAACGTATTACGTTATGTGGTATAACGTTTTAACGTATTACGTTATATGGTATAACGTCATAACGTATTACGTTATATGGTATTACGTTATCACGTATTACGTTATACGGTATAACGTTATAACGTATTACGTTATATGGTATAACGGTTTAACGTATTACGTTATATGGTATAACGTTATCACGTATTACGTTATATGGTATAACGTTATAACGTATTACGTTATATGGTATAACGTTTTAACGTATTACGATATATGGTATAACGTTATAACGTATTACGTTATATGGTATTACGTTATAACGTATTACGTTATATGGTATTACGAAATGACGTTTTACGTTGTATGGTATTACGTTATAACGTATTACGTTATATGGTATTACGTTATAACGTATTACGTTATATGGTATAACGTCATAACGTATTACGTTATATGGTATTACGTTATCACGTATTATGTTATATGGTATAACGTTATAACGTATTACGTTATATGGTATAACGTTTTGACGTATTACGTTATATGGTATAACGTTATAATGTATTACGTTATATGGTATAACGTTTTAACGTATTACGTTATATGGTATAACGTTATCACTTATTACGTTATATGGTATAACGTTATAACGTATTACGTTATATGGTATTACGTTATAACGTATTACGTTATATGGTATAACGAAATGACGTTTTACGTTATATGGTATTACGTTATAACGTATTACGTTATATGGTATAACGAAATGACGTTTTACGTTGTATGGTATTACGTTATAACGTATTACGTTATATGGTATAACGTTATAACGTATTACGTTATATGGTATTACGTTTTAACGTATTACGTTATATGGTATTACGTTATAACGTATTACGTTATATGGTATTACGTTATAACGTATTACGTTATATGGTATAACGAAATGACGTTTTACGTTATATGGTATAACGTTATAACGTATTACGTTATATGGTATTACGTTTTAACGTATTACGTTATATGGTATAACGTTATAACGTATTACGTTATATGGTATTACCCTATAACGTATTACGTTATGTGGTATAACGTTTTAACGTATTACGTTATACGGTATAACGTTATAAAGTATTACGTTATATGGTATAACGTTATAACGTATTACGTTATATGGTATAACGTTATAACGCATTACGTTATATGGTATTACGTTATAACGTATTACGTTATATGGTATTACGTTTTAACGTATTACGTTATATGGTATAACGTTATAACGTATTACGTTATATGGTATTACGTTATAACGTTTTACGTTATATGTTATTACGTTATAACGTATTACGTTATATGGTATAACGTTATCACGTATTACGTTATATGGCATTACGTTATAACGTATTACGTTATATGGTATAACGAAATGACGTTTTACGTTATATGGTATAACGTTATAACGTATTACGTTATATGGTATTACGTTTTAACGTATTACGTTATATGGTATAACGTTATAACGTATTACGCTATATGGTATTACGTTATGACGTATTACGTTATGTGGTATAACGCTTTAACGTATTACGTTATATGGTATAACGTTATAAAGTATTACGTTATATGGTATAACGTTATAACGTATTACGTTATATGGTATAACGTTATAACGTATTACGTTATATGTTATTACGTTATAACGTATTACGTTATATGGTATAACGTTATCACGTATTACGTTATATGGCATTACGTTATAACGTATTACGTTATATGGTATAACGAAATGACGTTTTACGTTATATGGTATAACGTTATAACGTATTACGTTATATGGTATTACGTTTTAACGTATTACGTTATATGGTATAACGTTATAACGTATTACGTTATATGGTATAACGTTATAACGTACTACGTTATATGGTATATCGTTATAACGTATTACGTTATATGGTATAACGCTATACCGTATTACGTTATATGGTATAACGAAATGACGTTTTACGTTATATGGTTTAACGTTATAACGTACTACGTTATATGGTATATCGTTATAACGTATTACGTTATATGGTATAACGTTATACCGTATTACGTTATATGGTATAACGTTATAACGTATTACGTTATATGGTATAACGTCATAACGTATTACGTTATATGGTATTACGTTATCACGTATTACGTTATATGGTATAACGTTATAACGAATTACGTTATAAGGTATAACGTTTTAACGTATTACGTTATATGGTATAACGTTATCACGTATTACGTTATATGGTATAACGTTATAACGTATTACGTTATATGGTATTACGTTATCACGTATTACGTTATATGGTATAACGTTATAACGTATTACGTTATATGGTATAACGTATTAACGTATTACGTTATATGGTATAACGTTATAACGTATTACGTTATATGGTATAACGAAATGACGTTTTACGTTATATGGTATTACGTTATAACGTATTACGTTATATGGTATTACGTTATAACGTATTTCGTTATGTGGTATAACGTTTTAACGTATTACGTTATATGGTATAACGTTATAACGTATTACGTTATATGGTATAACGTTATAAGGTATTACGTTATATGGTATAACGTTATAACGTATTACGTTATATGGTATTACGTTAGCACGTATTGCGTTATATGGTATAACGTTATAACGTATTACGTTATATGGTATAACGTTTTAACGTATTACGTAATAAGGTATAACGTTTTAACGTATTACGTTATATGGTATAACGTTATCACGTAATACGTTATATGGTATAACGTTATAACGTATTACGTTATATGGTATTACGTTATCACGTATTACGTTATATGGTATAACGTTATAACGTATTACGTTATATGGTATAACGTTTTAACGTATTACGTTATATGGTATAACTTTTTAACGTATTACGTTATATGGTATAACGTCATAACGTATTACGTTATATGGTATAACGTCATAACGTATTACGTTATATGGTATTACGTTATAACGTTTTACGTTATATGTTATTACGTTATAACGTATTACGTTATATGGTATAACGTTATCACGTATTACGTTATATGGCATTACGTTATAAAGTATTACGTTATATGGTATAACGTTATAAAGTATTACGTTATATGGTATAACGTTATAACGTATTACGTTATATGGTATAACGTTATAACGCATTACGTTATATGGTATTACGTTATAACGTATTACGTTATATGGTATTACGTTTTAACGTATTACGTTATATGGTATAACGTTATAACGTATTACGTTATATGGTATAACGTTTTAACGTATTACGTAATAAGGTATAACGTTTTAACGTATTACGTTATATGGTATAACGTTATCACGTACTACGTTATATGGTATAACGTTATAACGTATTACGTTATATGGTATTACGTCATAACGTATTACGTTATATGGTATTACGTTATCACGTATTACGTTATATGGTATAACGTTATAACGTATTACGTTATATGGTATAACGTTTTAACGTATTACGTTATATGGTATAACGTTATAACGTATTACGTTATATGGTATAACGTTTCAACGTATTACGTTATACGGTATAACGTTATCACTTATTACGTTATATGGTATAACGTTATAACGTATTACGTTATATGGTATTACGTTATAACGTATTACTTTATATGGTATAACGAAATGACGTTTTACGTTATATGGTATTACGTTATAACGTATTACGTTATATGGTATTACGTTATAACGTATTACGTTATATGGTATAACGAAATGACGTTTTACGTTATATGGTATAACGTTATAACGTATTACGTTATATGGTATTACGTTTTAACGTATTACGTTATATGGTATAACGTTATAACGGATTACGTTATATGGTATTACGTTATAACGTATTACGTTATGTGGTATAACGTTTTAACGTATTACGTTATACGGTATAACGTTATAAAGTATTACGTTATATGGTATAACGTTATAACGTATTACGTTATATGGTATAACGTTATAACGCATTACGTTATATGGTATTACGTTATAACGTATTACGTTATATGGTATTACGTTTTAACGTATTACGTTATATGGTATAACGTTATAACGTATTACGTTATATGGTATTACGTTATAACGTTTTACGTTATATGTTATTACGTTATAACGTATTACGTTATATGGTATAACGTTATAACGTATTACGTTATATGGTATAACGTTAGCACGTATTGCGTTATATGGTATAACGTTATAACGTATTACGTTATATGGTATAACGTTTTAACGTATTACGTAATAAGGTATAACGTTTTAACGTATTACGTTATATGGTATAACGTTATCACGTACTACGTTATATGGTATTACGTTTTAACGTATTACGTTATATGGTATAACGTTATAACGGATTACGTTATATGGTATTACGTTATAACGTATTACGTTATGTGGTATAACGTTTTAACGTATTACGTTATACGGTATAACGTTATAAAGTATTACGTTATATGGTATAACGTTATAACGTATTACGTTATATGGTATAACGTTATAACGCATTACGTTATATGTTATTACGTTATAACGTATTACGTTATATGGTATAACGTTATCACGTATTACGTTATATGGCATTACGTTATAACGTATTACCTTATATGGTATAACGAAATGACGTTTTACGTTATATGGTATAACGTTATAACGTATTACGTTATATGGTATAACGTTATCACGTATTACGTTATATGACATTACGTTATAACGTATTACCTTATATGGTATAACGAAATGACGTTTTACGTTATATGGTATAACGTTTTAACGTATTACGTTATACGGTATAACGTTATAAAGTATTACGTTATATGGTATAACGTTTTAACGTATTACGTTATATGGTATAACGTCATAACGTATTACGTTATATGGTATTACGTTATCACGTATTACGTTATACGGTATAACGTTATAACGTATTACGTTATATGGTATAACGGTTTAACGTATTACGTTATATGGTATAACGTTATCACGTATTACGTTATATGGTATAACGTTATAACGTATTACGTTATATGGTATAACGTTTTAACGTATTACGATATATGGTATAACGTTATAACGTATTACGTTATATGGTATTACGTTATAACGTATTACGTTATATGGTATTACGAAATGACGTTTTACGTTGTATGGTATTACGTTATAACGTATTACGTTATATGGTATTACGTTATAACGTATTACGTTATATGGTATAACGTCATAACGTATTACGTTATATGGTATTACGTTATCACGTATTATGTTATATGGTATAACGTTATAACGTATTACGTTATATGGTATAACGTTTTGACGTATTACGTTATATGGTATAACGTTATAATGTATTACGTTATATGGTATAACGTTTTAACGTATTACGTTATATGGTATAACGTTATCACTTATTACGTTATATGGTATAACGTTATAACGTATTACGTTATATGGTATTACGTTATAACGTATTACGTTATATGGTATAACGAAATGACGTTTTACGTTATATGGTATTACGTTATAACGTATTACGTTATATGGTATAACGAAATGACGTTTTACGTTGTATGGTATTACGTTATAACGTATTACGTTATATGGTATAACGTTATAACGTATTACGTTATATGGTATTACGTTTTAACGTATTACGTTATATGGTATAACGTTATCACGTATTATGTTATATGGTATAACGTTATAACGTATTACGTTATATGGTATAACGTTTTGACGTATTACGTTATATGGTATAACGTTATAACGTATTACGTTATATGGTATAACGTTTTAACGTATTACGTTATATGGTATAACGTTATCACTTATTACGTTATATGGTATAACGTTATAACGTATTACGTTATATGGTATTACGTTATAACGTATTACGTTATATGGTATAACGAAATGACGTTTTACGTTATATGGTATAACGTTATAACGTATTACGTTATATGGTATTACGTTTTAACGTATTACGTTATATGGTATAACGTTATAACGTATTACGTTATATGGTATTACGCTATAACGTATTACGTTATGTGGTATAACGTTTTAACGTATTACGTTATACGGTATAACGTTATAAAGTATTACGTTATATGGTATAACGTTATAACGTATTACGTTATATGGTATAACGTTATAACGCATTACGTTATATGGTATTACGTTATAACGTATTACGTTATATGGTATTACGTTTTAACGTATTACGTTATATGGTATAACGTTATAACGTATTACGTTATATGGTATTACGTTATAACTTTTTACGTTATATGTTATTACGTTATAACGTATTACGTTATATGGTATAACGTTATCACGTATTACGTTATATGGCATTACGTTATAACGTATTACGTTATATGGTATAACGAAATGACGTTTTACGTTATATGGTATAACGTTATAACGTATTACGTTATATGGTATTACGTTTTAACGTATTACGTTATATGGTATAACGTTATAACGTATTACGCTATATGGTATTACGTTATGACGTATTACGTTATGTGGTATAACGCTTTAACGTATTACGTTATATGGTATAACGTTATAAAGTATTACGTTATATGGTATAACGTTATAACGTATTACGTTATATGGTATAACGTTATAACGTATTACGTTATATGTTATTACGTTATAACGTATTACGTTATATGGTATAACGTTATCACGTATTACGTTATATGGCATTACGTTATAACGTATTACGTTATATGGTATAACGAAATGACGTTTTACGTTATATGGTATAACGTTATAACGTATTACGTTATATGGTATTACGTTTTAACGTATTACGTTATATGGTATAACGTTATAACGTATTACGTTATATGGTATAACGTTATAACGTACTACGTTATATGGTATATCGTTATAACGTATTACGTTATATGGTATAACGCTATACCGTATTACGTTATATGGTATAACGAAATGACGTTTTACGTTATATGGTTTAACGTTATAACGTACTACGTTATATGGTATATCGTTATAACGTATTACGTTATATGGTATAACGTTATACCGTATTACGTTATATGGTATAACGTTATAACGTATTACGTTATATGGTATAACGTCATAACGTATTACGTTATATGGTATTACGTTATCACGTATTACGTTATATGGTATAACGTTATAACGAATTACGTTATAAGGTATAACGTTTTATCGTATTACGTTATATGGTATAACGTTATCACGTATTACGTTATATGGTATAACGTTATAACGTATTACGTTATATGGTATTACGTTATCACGTATTACGTTATATGGTATAACGTTATAACGTATTACGTTATATGGTATAACGTATTAACGTATTACGTTATATGGTATAACGTTATAACGTATTACGTTATATGGTATAACGAAATGACGTTTTACGTTATATGGTTTAACGTTATAACGTACTACGTTATATGGTATATCGTTATAACGTATTACGTTATATGGTATAACGTTATACCGTATTACGTTATATGGTATAACGTTATAACGTATTACGTTATATGGTATAACGTCATAACGTATTACGTTATATGGTATTACGTTAGCACGTATTGCGTTATATGGTATAACGTTATAACGTATTACGTTATATGGTATAACGTTTTAACGTATTACGTTATAAGGTATAACGTTTTAACGTATTACGTTATATGGTATAACGTTATCACGTACTACGTTATATGGTAAAACGTTATAACGTATTACGTTATATGGTATTACGTTATCACGTATTACGTTATATGGTATAACGTTATAACGTATTACGTTATATGGTATAACGTTTTAACGTATTACGTTATATGGTATAACGTTATAACGTATTACGTTATAAGGTATAACGTTTTAACGTATTACGTTATATTGTATAACGTTATCACGTATTACGTTATATGGTATAACGTTATAACGTATTACGTTATATGGTATTACGTTATCTCGTATTACGTTATATGGTATAACGTTATAACGTATTACGTTATATGGTATTACGTTTTAACGTATTACGTTATATGGTATAACGTTATAACGTATTACGTTATATGGTATTACGTTATAACGTTTTACGTTATATGTTATTACGTTATAACGTATTACGTTATATGGTATTACGTTATAACGTATTACGTTATATGGTATAACGAAATGACGTTTTACGTTATATGGTATAACGTTATAACGTATTACGTTATATGGTATTACGTTTTAACGTATTACGTTATATGGTATAACGTTATAACGTATTACGTTATATGGTATTACGTTATAACGTATTACGTTATGTGGTATAACGTTTTAACGTATTACGTTATACGGTATAACGTTATAAAGTATTACGTTATATGGTATAACGTTATAACGTATTACGTTATATGGTATAACGTTATAACGCATTACGTTATATGGTATTACGTTATAACGTATTACGTTAAATGGTATAACGTTATCACGTATTACGTTATATGGCATTACGTTATAACGTATTACGTTATATGGTATAACGAAATGACGTTTTACGTTATATGGTATAACGTTATAACGTATTACGTTATATGGTATTACGTTTTAACGTATTACGTTGTATGGTATAACGTTATAACGTACTACGCTATATGGTATTACCTTATGACGTATTACGTTATGTGGTATAACGTTATACCGTATTACGTTATATGGTATAACGTTATAACGTATTTCGTTATGTGGTATAACGTTTTAACGTATTACGTTATATGGTATAACGTTATAACGTATTACGTTATATGGTATAACGTTATAACGTATTACGTTATATGGTATTACGTCAGCACGTATTGCGTTATATGGTATAACGTTATAACGTATTACGTTATATGGTATAACGTTTTAACGTATTACGTTATAAGGTATAACGTTTTAACGTATTACGTTATATGGTATAACGTTATCACGTACTACGTTATATGGTATTACGTCAGCACGTATTGCGTTATATGGTATAACGTTATAACGTATTACGTTATATGGTATAACGTTTTAACGTATTACGTTATAAGGTATAACGTTTTAACGTATTACGTTATATGGTATAACGTTTTAACGTATTACGTTATATGGTATAACTTTTTAACGTATTACGTTATATGGTATAACGTCATAACGTATTACGTTATATGGTATTACGTTATCACGTATTACGTTATATGGTATAACGTTATAACGTATTACGTTATATGGTATAACGGTTTAACGTATTACGTTATATGGTATAACGTTATCACGTATTACGTTATATGGTATAACGTTATAACGCATTACGTTATATGGTATTACGTTATAACGTATTACGTTATGTGGTATTACGTTTTAACGTATTACGTTATATGGTATAACGTTATAACGTATTACGTTATATGGTATTACGTTATAACGTTTTACGTTATATGTTATTACGTTATAACGTATTACGTTATATGGTATAACGTTATCACGTATTACGTTATATGGCATTACGTTATAACGTATTACGTTATATGGTATAACGAAATGACGTTTTACGTTATATGGTATAACGTTATAACGTATTACGTTATATGGTATTACGTTTTAACGTATTACGTTGTATGGTATAACGTTATAACGTACTACGCTATATGGTATTACCTTATGACGTATTACGTTATGTGGTATAACGTTATACCGTATTACGTTATATGGTATAACGTTATAACGTATTACGTTATATGGTATAACGTTATAACGTATTACGTTATATGGTATATCGTTATAACGTATTACGTTATATGGTATAACGTTATACCGTATTACGTTATATGGTATAACGTTATCACTTATTACGTTATATGGTATAACGTTATAACGTATTACGTTATATGGTATTACGTTATAACGTATTACGTTATATGGTATAACGAAATGACGTTTTACGTTATATGGTATTACGTTATAGCGTATTACGTTATATGGTATTACGTTATAACGTATTACGTTATATGGTATAACGAAATGACGTTTTACGTTATATGGTATAACGTTATAACGTATTACGTTATATGGTATTACGTTATAACGTATTACGTTATATGGTATTACGTTTTAACGTATTACGTTATATGGTATAACGTTATAACGTATTACGTTATATGGTATTACGTTATAACGTTTTACGTTATATGTTATTACGTTATAACGTATTACGTTATATGGTATAACGTTATCACGTATTACGTTATATGGCATTACGTTATAACGTATTACGTTATATGGTATAACGAAATGACGTTTTACGTTATATGGTATAACGTTATAACGTATTACGTTATATGGTATTACGTTTTAACGTATTACGTTATATGGTATAACGTTATAACGTATTACGCTATATGGTATTACGTTATGACGTATTACGTTATGTGGTATAACGCTTTAACGTATTACGTTATATGGTATAACGTTATAAAGTATTACGTTATATGGTATAACGTTATAACGTATTACGTTATATGGTATAACGTTATAACGTATTACGTTATATGGTATTACGTTATCACGTGTTACGTTATATGGTATAACGTTATACCGTATTACGTTATATGGTATAACGTTATAACGTATTACGTTATATGGTATTACGTTTTAACGTATTACGTTATATGGTATAACGTTATAACGTACTACGCTATATGGTATTACCTTATGACGTATTACGTTATGTGGTATAACGTTATACCGTATTACGTTATATGGTATAACGTTATAACGTATTACGTTATATGGTATAGCGTTATAACGTATTACGTTATATGGTATATCGTTATAACGTATTACGTTATATGGTATAACGTTATACCGTATTACGTTATATGGTATAACGTTATCACTTATTACGTTATATGGTATAACGTTATAACGTATTACGTTATATGGTATTACGTTATAACGTATTACGTTATATGGTATAACGAAATGACGTTTTACGTTATATGGTATTACGTTATAACGTATTACGTTATATGGTATTACGTTATAACGTATTACGTTATATGGTATAACGAAATGACGTTTTACGTTATATGGTATAACGTTATAACGTATTACGTTATATGGTATAACGTTATAACGTATTACGTTATATGGTATAACGTTATAACGCATTACGTTATATGGTATTACGTTATAACGTATTACGTTATATGGTATTACGTTTTAACGTATTACGTTATATGGTATAACGTTATAACGTATTACGTTATATGGTATTACGTTATAACGTTTTACGTTATATGTTATTACGTTATAACGTATTACGTTATATGGTATAACGTTATCACGTATTACGTTATATGGCATTACGTTATAACGTATTACGTTATATGGTATAACGAAATGACGTTTTACGTTATATGGTATAACGTTATAACGTATTACGTTATATGGTATTGCGTTTTAACGTATTACGTTATATGGAATAACGTTATAACGTATTACGCTATATGGTATTACGTTATGACGTATTACGTTATGTGGTATAACGCTTTAACGTATTACGTTATATGGTATTACGTTTTAACGTATTACGTTATATGGTATAACGTTATAACGTATTACGTTATACGGTATAACGTTATAACGTATTACGTTATATGGTATTACGTTATAACGTTTTACGTTATATGTTATTACGTTATAACGTATTACGTTATATGGTATTACGTTATAACGTATTACGTTATATGGTATAACGTTATCACGTATTACGTTATATGGCATTACGTTATAACGTATTACGTTATATGGTATAACGAAATGACGTTTTACGTTATATGGTATAACGTTATAACGTATTACGCTATATGGTATTACGTTATGACGTATTACGTTATGTGGTACAACGCTTTAACGTATTACGTTATATGGTATAACGTTATAAAGTATTACGTTATATGGTATAACGTTATAACGTATTACGTTATATGGTATAACGTTATAACGTATTACGTTATATGGTATTACGTTATCACGTATTACGTTATATGGTATAACGTTATACCGTTTTACGTTATATGGTATAACGTTATAACGTATTACGTTATATGGTATTACGTTTTAACGTATTACGTTATATGGTATAACGTTATAACGTATTACGCTATATGGTATTACGTTATGATGTATTACGTTATGTGGTATAACGCTTTAACGTATTACGTTATATGGTATAACGTTATAACGTATTACGTTATATGGTATTACGTTATAACGTATTACGTTATATGGTATAACGTTATCACGTATTACGTTATATGGCATTACGTTATAACGTATTACGTTATATGGTATAACGAAATGACGTTTTACGTTATATGGTATAATGTTATAACGTATTACGTTATATGGTATTACGTTTTAACGTATTACGTTATATGGTATAACGTTATAACGTACTACGCTATATGGTATTACCTTATGACGTATTACGTTATGTGGTATAACGTTATACCGTATTACGTTATATGGTATAACGTTATAACGTATTACGTTATATGGTATAACGTTATAACGTATTACGTTATATGGTATTACGTTATCACTTATTACGTTATATGGTATAACGTTATAACGTATTACGTTATATGGTATTACGTTATAACGTATTACGTTATATGGTATAACGAAATGACGTTTTACGTTATATGGTATTACGTTATCACGTATTACGTTATATGGCATTACGTTATAACGTATTACGTTATATGGTATAACGAAATGACGTTTTACGTTATATGGTATAATGTTATAACGTATTACGTTATATGGTATTACGTTTTAACGTATTACGTTATATGGTATAACGTTATAACGTACTACGCTATATGGTATTACCTTATGACGTATTACGTTATGTGGTATAACGTTATACCGTATTACGTTATATGGTATAACGTTATAACGTATTACGTTATATGGTATAACGTTATACCGTATTACGTTATATGGTATAACGTTATCACTTATTACGTTATATGGTATAACGTTATAACGTATTACGTTATATGGTATTACGTTATAACGTATTACGTTATATGGTATAACGAAATGACGTTTTACGTTATATGGTATTACGTTATAACGTATTACGTTATATGGTATTACGTTATAACGTATTACGTTATATGGTATAACGAAATGACGTTTTACGTTATATGGTATAACGTTATAACGTATTACGTTATATGGTATTACGTTTTAACGTATTACGTTATATGGTATAACGTTATAACGTATTACGTTATATGGTATTACGTTATAACGTATTACGTTATGTGGTATAACGTTTTAACGTATTACGTTATACGGTATAACGTTATAAAGTATTACGTTATATGGTATAACGTTATAACGTATTACGTTATATGGTATAACGTTATAACGCATTACGTTATATGGTATTACGTTATAACGTATTACGTTATATGGTATTACGTTTTAACGTATTACGTTATATGGTATAACGTTATAACGTATTACGTTATATGGTATTACGTTATAACGTTTTACGTTATATGTTATTACGTTATAACGTATTACGTTATATGGTATTACGTTTTAACGTATTACGTTATATGGTATAACGTTATAACGTATTACGTTATATGGTATTACGTTTTAACGTATTACGTTATATGGTATAACGTTATAACGTATTACGTTATATGGTATTACGTTATAACGTTTTACGTTATATGTTATTACGTTATAACGTATTACGTTATATGGTATAACGTTATCACGTATTACGTTATATGGCATTACGTTATAACGTATTACGTTATATGGTATAACGAAATGACGTTTTACGTTATATGGTATAACGTTATAACGTATTACGTTATATGGTATTACGTTTTAACGTATTACGTTATGTGGTATAACGTTATAACGTATTACGCTTTATGGTATTACGTTATGACGTATTACGTTATGTGGTATAACGCTTTAACGTATTACGTTATATGGTATAACGTTATAAAGTATTACGTTATATGGTATAACGTTATAACGTATTACGTTATATGGTATAACGTTATAACGTATTACGTTATATGGTATTACGTTATCACGTATTACGTTATATGGTATAACGTTATAACGTATTACGTTATATGGTATAACGTTATAACGTATTACGTTATATGGTATATCGTTATAACGTATTACGTTATATGGTATAACGTTATACCGTATTACGTTATATGGTATAAAGAAATGACGTTTTACGTTATATGGTTTAACGTTATAACGTACTACGTTATATGGTATATCGTTATAACGTATTACGTTATATGGTATAACGTTATACCGTATTACGTTATATGGTATAACGTTATAACGTATTACGTTATATGGTATATCGTTATAACGTATTACGTTATATGGTATAACGTTATACCGTATTACGTTATATGGTATAACGAAATGACGTTTTACGTTATATGGTTTAACGTTATAACGTACTACGTTATATGGTATATCGTTATAACGTATTACGTTATATGGTATAACGTTATACCGTATTACGTTATATGGTATAACGTTATAACGTATTACGTTATATGGTATAACGTTATCACGTATTACGTTATATGGTATAACGTTATAACGTATTACGTTATATGGTATTACGTTATCACGTATTACGTTATATGGTATAACGTTATAACGTATCACGTTATATGGTATAACGTATTAACGTATTACGTTATATGGTATAACGTTATAACGTATTACGTTATATGGTATAACGTTATAACGTATTACGTTATATGGTATAACGTTATAACGTATTACGTTATATGGTATTACGTTAGCACGTATTGCGTTATATGGTATAACGTTATAACGTATTACGTTATATGGTATAACGTTTTAACGTATTACGTTATAAGGTATAACGTTTTAACGTATTACGTTATATGGTATATCGTTATCACGTATTACGTTATATGGTATAACGTTATAATGTATTACGTTATATGGTATTACGTTATCACGTATTACGTTATATGGTATAACGTTATAACGTATTACGTTATATGGTATAACGTTTTAACGTATTACGTTATATGGTATAACTTTTTAACGTATTACGTTATATGGTATAACGTCATAACGTATTACGTTATATGGTATTACGTTATCACGTATTACGTTATATGGTATAACGTTATAACGTATTACGTTATATGGTATAACGGTTTAACGTATTACGTTATATGGTATAACGTTATCACGTATTACGTTATATGGTGTAACGTTATAACGCACTACGTTATATGGTATTACGTTATAACGTATTACGTTATATGGTATTACGTTTTAACGTATTACGTTATATAGTATAACGTTATAACGTATTACGTTATATGGTATTACGTTATAACGTTTTACGTTATATGTTATTACGTTATAACGTATTACGTTATATGGTATAACGTTATCACGTATTACGTTATATGGCATTACGTTATAACGTATTACGTTATATGGTATAACGAAATGACGTTTTACGTTATATGGTATAACGTTATAACGTATTACGTTATATGGTATTACGTTTTAACGTATTACGTTATATGGTATAACGTTATAACGTACTACGCTATATGGTATTACCTTATGACGTATTACGTTATGTGGTATAACGTTATACCGTATTACGTTATATGGTATAACGTTGTAACGTATTACGTTATATGGTATAACGTTATAACGTATTACGTTATATGGTATATCGTTATAACGTATTACGTTATATGGTATAACGTTATACCGTATTACGTTATATGGTATAACGTTATCACTTATTACGTTATATGGTATAACGTTATAACGTATTACGTTATATGGTATTACGTCATAACGTATTACGTTATATGGTATAACGAAATGACGTTTTACGTTATATGGTATTACGTTATAACGTATTACGTTATATGGTATTACGTTATAACGTATTACGTTATATGGTATTACGTTATAACGTTTTACGTTATATGTTATTACGTTATAACGTATTACGTTATATGGTATAACGTTATCACGTATTACGTTATATGGTATAACGTTATAACGTATTACGTTATATGGTATTACGTTATCACTTATTACGTTATATGGTATAACGTTATAACGTATTACGTTATATGGTATTACGTTATAACGTATTACGTTATATGGTATAACGAAATGACGTTTTACGTTATATGGTATTACGTTATCACGTATTACGTTATATGGCATTACGTTATAACGTATTACGTTATATGGTATAACGAAATGACGTTTTACGTTATATGGTATAATGTTATAACGTATTACGTTATATGGTATTACGTTTTAACGTATTACGTTATATGGTATAACGTTATAACGTACTACGCTATATGGTATTACCTTATGACGTATTACGTTATGTGGTATAACGTTATACCGTATTACGTTATATGGTATAACGTTATAACGTATTACGTTATATGGTATAACGTTATACCGTATTACGTTATATGGTATAACGTTATCACTTATTACGTTATATGGTATAACGTTATAACGTATTACGTTATATGGTATTACGTTATAACGTATTACGTTATATGGTATAACGAAATGACGTTTTACGTTATATGGTATTACGTTATAACGTATTACGTTATATGGTATTACGTTATAACGTATTACGTTATATGGTATAACGAAATGACGTTTTACGTTATATGGTATAACGTTATAACGTATTACGTTATATGGTATTACGTTTTAACGTATTACGTTATATGGTATAACGTTATAACGTATTACGTTATATGGTATTACGTTATAACGTATTACGTTATGTGGTATAACGTTTTAACGTATTACGTTATACGGTATAACGTTATAAAGTATTACGTTATATGGTATAACGTTATAACGTATTACGTTATATGGTATAACGTTATAACGCATTACGTTATATGGTATTACGTTATAACGTATTACGTTATATGGTATTACGTTTTAACGTATTACGTTATATGGTATAACGTTATAACGTATTACGTTATATGGTATTACGTTATAACGTTTTACGTTATATGTTATTACGTTATAACGTATTACGTTATATGGTATTACGTTTTAACGTATTACGTTATATGGTATAACGTTATAACGTATTACGTTATATGGTATTACGTTTTAACGTATTACGTTATATGGTATAACGTTATAACGTATTACGTTATATGGTATTACGTTATAACGTTTTACGTTATATGTTATTACGTTATAACGTATTACGTTATATGGTATAACGTTATCACGTATTACGTTATATGGCATTACGTTATAACGTATTACGTTATATGGTATAACGAAATGACGTTTTACGTTATATGGTATAACGTTATAACGTATTACGTTATATGGTATTACGTTTTAACGTATTACGTTATGTGGTATAACGTTATAACGTATTACGCTTTATGGTATTACGTTATGACGTATTACGTTATGTGGTATAACGCTTTAACGTATTACGTTATATGGTATAACGTTATAAAGTATTACGTTATATGGTATAACGTTATAACGTATTACGTTATATGGTATAACGTTATAACGTATTACGTTATATGGTATTACGTTATCACGTATTACGTTATATGGTATAACGTTATAACGTATTACGTTATATGGTATAACGTTATAACGTATTACGTTATATGGTATATCGTTATAACGTATTACGTTATATGGTATAACGTTATACCGTATTACGTTATATGGTATAAAGAAATGACGTTTTACGTTATATGGTTTAACGTTATAACGTACTACGTTATATGGTATATCGTTATAACGTATTACGTTATATGGTATAACGTTATACCGTATTACGTTATATGGTATAACGTTATAACGTATTACGTTATATGGTATATCGTTATAACGTATTACGTTATATGGTATAACGTTATACCGTATTACGTTATATGGTATAACGAAATGACGTTTTACGTTATATGGTCTAACGTTATAACGTACTACGTTATATGGTATATCGTTATAACGTATTACGTTATATGGTATAACGTTATACCGTATTACGTTATATGGTATAACGTTATAACGTATTACGTTATATGGTATAACGTTATCACGTATTACGTTATATGGTATAACGTTATAACGTATTACGTTATATGGTATTACGTTATCACGTATTACGTTATATGGTATAACGTTATAACGTATCACGTTATATGGTATAACGTATTAACGTATTACGTTATATGGTATAACGTTATAACGTATTACGTTATATGGTATAACGTTATAACGTATTACGTTATATGGTATAACGTTATAACGTATTACGTTATATGGTATTACGTTAGCACGTATTGCGTTATATGGTATAACGTTATAACGTATTACGTTATATGGTATAACGTTTTAACGTATTACGTTATAAGGTATAACGTTTTAACGTATTACGTTATATGGTATATCGTTATCACGTATTACGTTATATGGTATAACGTTATAATGTATTACGTTATATGGTATTACGTTATCACGTATTACGTTATATGGTATAACGTTATAACGTATTACGTTATATGGTATAACGTTTTAACGTATTACGTTATATGGTATAACTTTTTAACGTATTACGTTATATGGTATAACGTCATAACGTATTACGTTATATGGTATTACGTTATCACGTATTACGTTATATGGTATAACGTTATAACGTATTACGTTATATGGTATAACGGTTTAACGTATTACGTTATATGGTATAACGTTATCACGTATTACGTTATATGGTGTAACGTTATAACGCACTACGTTATATGGTATTACGTTATAACGTATTACGTTATATGGTATTACGTTTTAACGTATTACGTTATATAGTATAACGTTATAACGTATTACGTTATATGGTATTACGTTATAACGTTTTACGTTATATGTTATTACGTTATAACGTATTACGTTATATGGTATAACGTTATCACGTATTACGTTATATGGCATTACGTTATAACGTATTACGTTATATGGTATAACGAAATGACGTTTTACGTTATATGGTATAACGTTATAACGTATTACGTTATATGGTATTACGTTTTAACGTATTACGTTATATGGTATAACGTTATAACGTACTACGCTATATGGTATTACCTTATGACGTATTACGTTATGTGGTATAACGTTATACCGTATTACGTTATATGGTATAACGTTGTAACGTATTACGTTATATGGTATAACGTTATAACGTATTACGTTATATGGTATATCGTTATAACGTATTACGTTATATGGTATAACGTTATACCGTATTACGTTATATGGTATAACGTTATCACTTATTACGTTATATGGTATAACGTTATAACGTATTACGTTATATGGTATTACGTCATAACGTATTACGTTATATGGTATAACGAAATGACGTTTTACGTTATATGGTATTACGTTATAACGTATTACGTTATATGGTATTACGTTATAACGTATTACGTTATATGGTATTACGTTATAACGTTTTACGTTATATGTTATTACGTTATAACGTATTACGTTATATGGTATAACGTTATCACGTATTACGTTATATGGCATTACGTTATAACGTATTACGTTATATGGTATAACGAAATGACGTTTTACGTTATAAGGTATAACGTTATAACGTATTACGTTATATGGTATTACGTTTTAACGTATTACGTTATATGGTATAACGTTATAACGTATTACGCTATATGGTATTACGTTATGACGTATTACGTTATGTGGTATAACGCTTTAACGTATTACGTTATATGGTATAACGTTATAAAGTATTACGTTATATGGTATAACGTTATAACGTATTACGTTATATGGTATAACGTTATAACGTATTACGTTGTATGGTATTACGTTATCACGTATTACGTTATATGGTATAACGTTATACCGTATTACGTTATATGGTATAACGTTATAACGTACTACGTTATATGGTATAACGTTATAACGTATTACGTTATATGGTATATCGTTATAACGTATTACGTTATATGGTATAACGTTATACCGTATTACGTTATATGGTATAACGAAATGACGTTTTACGTTATATGGTTTAACGTTATAACGTACTACGTTATATGGTATATCGTTATAACGTATTACGTTATATGGTATAACGTTATACCGTATTACGTTATATGGTATAACGTTATAACGTATTACGTTATATGGTATAACGTCATAACGTATTACGTTATATGGTATTACGTTATCACGTATTACGTTATAAGGTATAACGTTATAACGTATTACGTTATAAGGTATAACGTTTTAACGTATTACGTTATATGGTATAACGTTATCACGTATTACGTTATATGGTATAACGTTATAACGTATTACGATATATGGTATTACGTTATCACGTATTACGTTAAATGGTATAACGTTATAACGTATTACGTTATATGGTATAACGTATTAACGTATTACGTTATATGGTATAACGTTATAACGTATTACGTTATATGGTATAACGGAATGACGTTTTACGTTATATGGTATTACGTTATAACGTATTACGTTATATGGTATTACGTTATAACGTATTTCGTTATGTGGTATAACGCTTTAACGTATTACGTTATATGGTATAACGTTATAACGTATTACGTTATATGGTATAACGTTATAACGTATTACGTTATATGGTATAACGTTATAACGTATTACGTTATATGGTATTACGTTAGCACGTATTGCGTTATATGGTATAACGTTATAACGTATTACGTTATATGGTATAACGTTTTAACGTATTACGTTATAAGGTATGACGTTTTAACGTATTACGTTATATGGTATAACGTTATCACGTATTACGTTATATGGTATAACGTTATAACGTATTACGTTATATGGCATTACGTTACCACGTATTACGTTATATGGTATAACGTTATAACGTATTACGTTATATGGTATAACGTTTTAACGTATTACGTTATATGGTATAACTTTTTAACGTATTACGTTATATGGTATAACGTCATAACGTATTACGTTATATGGTATTACGTTATCACGTATTACGTTATATGGTATAACGTTATAACGTATTACGTTATATGGTATAACTGTTTAACGTATTACGTTATATGGTATAACGTTATCACGTATTACGTTATATGGTATAACGTTATAACGCATTACGTTATATGGTATTACGTTATAACGTATTACGTTATATGGTATAACGTTATACCGTATTACGTTATATGGTATAACGAAATGACGTTTTACGTTATATGGTTTAACGTTATAACGTACTACGTTATATGGTATATCGTTATAACGTATTACGTTATATGGTATAACGTTATACCGTATTACGTTATATGGTATAACGTTATAACGTATTACGTTATATGGTATATCGTTTTAACGTATTACCTTATATGGTATAACGTTATCACTTATTACGTTATATGGTATAACGTTATAACGTATTACGTTATATGGTATAACGTTTTAACGTATTACGTTATATGGTATAACGTTATCACGTATTACGTTATATGATATAACGTTATAACGTATTACGTTATAATGTATTACGTTATAACGTATTACGTTATATGGTATAACGTTATCACGTATTACGTTATATGGTATAACGTTATAACGTATTACGTTATATGGTATAACGTTTTAACGTATTACGTTATATGGTATTACGTTATCACGTATTACGTTATATGGTATAACGTTATAACGTATTACGTTATATGGTATAACGTATTAACGTATTACGTTATATGGTATAACGTTATAACGTATTACGTTATACGGTATAACGAAATGACGTTTTACGTTATATGGTATTACGTTATAACGTATTACGTTATATGGTATTACGTTATAACGTATTTCGTTATGTGGTATGACGTTTTAACGTATTACGTTATATGGTATAACGTTATAACGTATTACGTTATATGGTATAACGTTATAACGTATTACGTTATATGGTATAACGTTATAACGTATTACGTTATATGGTATTACGTTAGCACGTATTGCGTTATATGGTATAACGTTATAACGTATTACGTTATATGGTATAACGTTTTAAGGTATTACGTTATAAGGTATAACGTTTTAACGTATTACGTTATATGGTATAACGTTATCACGTATTACGTTATATGGTATAACGTTATAACGTATTACGTTATATGGTATTACGTTATCACGTATTACGTTATATGGTATAACGTTATAACGTATTACGTTATATGGTATAACGTTTTAACGTATTACGTTATATGGTATAACGTTTTAACGTATTACGTTATATGGTATAACGTTTTAACGTATTACGTTATATGGTATAATGTCATAACGTATTACGTTATATGGTATTACGTTATCACGTATTACGTTATATGGTATAACGTTATAACGTATTACGTTATATGGTATAACGGTTTAACGTATTACGTTATATGGTATAACGTTATCACGTATTACGTTATATGGTATAACGTTATAACGCATTACGTTATATGGTATTACGTTATAACGTATTACGTTATATGGTATTACGTTTTAACGTATTACGTTATATGGTATAACGTTATAACGTATTACGTTATATGGTATTACGTTATATCGTTTTACGTTATATGTTATTACGTTATAACGTATTACGTTATATGGTATAACGTTATCACGTATTACGTTATATGGCATTACGTTATAACGTATTACGTTATATGGTATAACGAAATGACGTTTTACGTTATATGGTATAACGTTATAACGTATTACGTTATATGGTATTACGTTTTAACGTATTACGTTATATGGTATAACGTTATAACGTATTACGCTATATGGTATTACGTTATGACGTATTACGTTATGTGGTATAACGCTTTAACGTATTACGTTATATGGTATAACGTTATAAAGTATTACGTTATATGGTATAACGTTATCACGTATTACGTTATATGGTATAACGTTATAACGTATTACGTTATATGGTATAACGTTATAACGTATTACGTTATATGGTATTACGTTAGCACGTATTGCGTTATATGGTATAACGTTATAACGTATTACGTTATATGGTATAACGTTTTAACGTATTGCGTTATATGGTATAACGTTTTAACGTATTACGTTATATGGTATAACGTCATAACGTATTACGTTATATGGTATTACGTTATCACGTATTACGTTATATGGTATAACGTTATAACGTATTACGTTATATGGTATAACGGTTTAACGTATTACGTTATATGGTATAACGTTATCACGTATTACGTTATATGGTATAACGTTATAACGTATTACGTTATATGGTATAACTGTTTAACGTATTACGTTATATGGTATAACGTTATCACGTATTACGTTATATGGTATAACGTTATAACGCATTACGTTATATGGTATTACGTTATAACGTATTACGTTATATGGTATAACGTTATACCGTATTACGTTATATGGTATAACGAAATGACGTTTTACGTTATATGGTTTAACGTTATAACGTACTACGTTATATGGTATATCGTTATAACGTATTACGTTATATGGTATAACGTTATACCGTATTACGTTATATGGTATAACGTTATAACGTATTACGTTATATGGTATATCGTTTTAACGTATTACCTTATATGGTATAACGTTATCACTTATTACGTTATATGGTATAACGTTATAACGTATTACGTTATATGGTATAACGTTTTAACGTATTACGTTATATGGTATAACGTTATCACGTATTACGTTATATGATATAACGTTATAACGTATTACGTTATAATGTATTACGTTATAACGTATTACGTTATATGGTATAACGTTATCACGTATTACGTTATATGGTATAACGTTATAACGTATTACGTTATATGGTATAACGTTTTAACGTATTACGTTATATGGTATTACGTTATCACGTATTACGTTATATGGTATAACGTTATAACGTATTACGTTATATGGTATAACGTATTAACGTATTACGTTATATGGTATAACGTTATAACGTATTACGTTATACGGTATAACGAAATGACGTTTTACGTTATATGGTATTACGTTATAACGTATTACGTTATATGGTATTACGTTATAACGTATTTCGTTATGTGGTATGACGTTTTAACGTATTACGTTATATGGTATAACGTTATAACGTATTACGTTATATGGTATAACGTTATAACGTATTACGTTATATGGTATAACGTTATAACGTATTACGTTATATGGTATTACGTTAGCACGTATTGCGTTATATGGTATAACGTTATAACGTATTACGTTATATGGTATAACGTTTTAAGGTATTACGTTATAAGGTATAACGTTTTAACGTATTACGTTATATGGTATAACGTTATCACGTATTACGTTATATGGTATAACGTTATAACGTATTACGTTATATGGTATTACGTTATCACGTATTACGTTATATGGTATAACGTTATAACGTATTACGTTATATGGTATAACGTTTTAACGTATTACGTTATATGGTATAACGTTTTAACGTATTACGTTATATGGTATAACGTTTTAACGTATTACGTTATATGGTATAATGTCATAACGTATTACGTTATATGGTATTACGTTATCACGTATTACGTTATATGGTATAACGTTATAACGTATTACGTTATATGGTATAACGGTTTAACGTATTACGTTATATGGTATAACGTTATCACGTATTACGTTATATGGTATAACGTTATAACGCATTACGTTATATGGTATTACGTTATAACGTATTACGTTATATGGTATTACGTTTTAACGTATTACGTTATATGGTATAACGTTATAACGTATTACGTTATATGGTATTACGTTATATCGTTTTACGTTATATGTTATTACGTTATAACGTATTACGTTATATGGTATAACGTTATCACGTATTACGTTATATGGCATTACGTTATAACGTATTACGTTATATGGTATAACGAAATGACGTTTTACGTTATATGGTATAACGTTATAACGTATTACGTTATATGGTATTACGTTTTAACGTATTACGTTATATGGTATAACGTTATAACGTATTACGCTATATGGTATTACGTTATGACGTATTACGTTATGTGGTATAACGCTTTAACGTATTACGTTATATGGTATAACGTTATAAAGTATTACGTTATATGGTATAACGTTATCACGTATTACGTTATATGGTATAACGTTATAACGTATTACGTTATATGGTATAACGTTATAACGTATTACGTTATATGGTATTACGTTAGCACGTATTGCGTTATATGGTATAACGTTATAACGTATTACGTTATATGGTATAACGTTTTAACGTATTGCGTTATATGGTATAACGTTTTAACGTATTACGTTATATGGTATAACGTCATAACGTATTACGTTATATGGTATTACGTTATCACGTATTACGTTATATGGTATAACGTTATAACGTATTACGTTATATGGTATAACGGTTTAACGTATTACGTTATATGGTATAACGTTATCACGTATTACGTTATATGGTATAACGTTATAACGCATTACGTTATATGGTATTACGTTATAACGTATTACGTTATATGGTATTACGTTTTAACGTATTACGTTATATGGTATAACGTTATAACGTATTACGTTATATGGTATTACGTTATAACGTTTTACGTTATATGTTATTACGTTATAACGTATTACGTTATATGGTATAACGTTATCACGTATTACGTTATATGGCATTACGTTATAACGTATTACGTTATATGGTATAACGAAATGACGTTTTACGTTATATGGTATAACTTTATAACGTATTACGTTATATGGTATTACGTTTTAACGTATTACGTTATATGGTATAACGTTATAACGTATTACGCTATATGGTATTACGTTATGACGTATTACGTTATGTGGTATAACGCTTTAACGTATTACGTTATATGGTATAACGTTATAAAGTATTACGTTATATGGTATAACGTTATAACGTATTACGTTATATGGTATAACGTTATAACGTATTACGTTATATGGTATTACGTTATATGGTATAACGTTATACCGTATTACGTTATATGGTATAACGTTATAACGTATTACGTTATATGGTATAACGTTATAACGTATTACGTTATATGGTATAACGTTATCACGTATTACGTTATATGGCATTACGTTATAACGTATTACGTTATATGGTATAACGAAATGACGTTTTACGTTATATGGTATAACGTTATAACGTATTACGTTATATGGTATTACGTTTTAACGTATTACGTTATATGGTATAACGTTATACCGTATTACGTTATATGGTATAACGTTATAACGTATTACGTTATATGGTATAACGTTTTAACGTATTACGTTATATGGTATAACGTTATCACTTATTACGTTATATGGTATAACGTTATAACGTATTACGTTATATGGTATAACGTTTTAACGTATTACGTTATATGGTATAACGTTATCACGTATTACGTTATATGGTATAACGTTATAACGTATTACGTTATATGGTATAACGTTATCACGTATTACGTTATATGGTATAACGTTTTAACGTATTACGTTATATGGTATAACGTTATAACGTATTACGTTATATGGTATTACGTTATAACGTATTACGTTATATGGTATAACGAAATGACGTTTTACGTTATATGGTATTACGTTATAACGCATTACGTTATATGGTATAACGCTTTAACGTATTACGTTATATGGTATTACGTTATCACGTATTACGTTATATGGTATAACGTTATAACGTATTACGTTATGTGGTATAACGCTTTAACGTATTACGTTATATGGTATAACGTTATAAAGTATTACGTTATATGGTATAACGTTATAACGTATTACGTTATATGGTATTACGTTATAACGTTTTACGTTATATGTTATTACGTTATAACGTATTACGTTATATGGTATAACGTTATCACGTATTACGTTATATGGTATTACGTTATAACGTATTACGTTATATGGTATTACGTTTTAACGTATTACGTTATATGGTATAACGTTATAACGTATTACGTTATATGGTATTACGTTATAACGTTTTACGTTATATGTTATTACGTTATAACGTATTACGTTATATGGTATAACGTTATCACGTATTACGTTATATGGCATTACGTTATAACGTATTACGTTATACGGTATAACGAAATGACGTTTTACGTTATATGGTATAACGTTATAACGTATTACGTTATATGATATTACGTTTTAACGTATTACGTTATATGGTATAACGTTATAACGTATTACGCTATATGGTATTACGTTATGACGTATTACGTTATGTGGTATAACGCTTTAACGTATTACGTTATATGGTATAACGTTATAAAGTATTACGTTATATGGTATAACGTTATAACGTATTACGTTATATGGTATAACGTTATAACGTATTACGTTATATGGTATTACGTTATATGGTATAACGTTATACCGTATTACGTTATATGGTATAACGTTATAACGTATTACGTTATATGGTATAACGTTATAACGTATTACGTTATATGGTATATCGTTATAACGTATTACGTTATATGGTATAACGTTATACCGTATTACGTTATATGGTATAACGAAATGACGTTTTACGTTATATGGTTTAACGTTTTAACGTATTACGTTATATGGTATAACGTTTTAACGTATTACGTTATATGGTATAACGTTATAACGTATTACGTTATATGGTATAACGTTTTAACGTATTACGTTATATGGTATAACGTTATCACGTATTACGTTATATGGTATAACGTTATAACGTATTACGTTATATGGTATAACGTTTTAACGTATTACGTTATATGGTATAACGTTATCACGTATTACGTTATATGGTATAACGTTATAACGTATTACGTTATATGGTATATCGTTTTAACGTATTACGTTATATGGTATAACGTTATCACGTATTACGTTATATGGTATAACGTTATAACGTATTACGTTATATGGTATTACGTTATAACGTATTACGTTATATGGTATAACGAAATGACGTTTTACGTTATATGGTATTACGTTAACACGTATTACGTTATATGGTATAACGTTATAACGTATTACGTTATATGGTATAACGTTTTAACGTATTACGTTATATGGTATAACGTTATCACGTATTACGTTATATGGTATAACGTTATAACGTATTACGTTATATGGTATAACGTTTTAACGTATTACGTTATATGGTATAACGTTATAACGTATTACGTTATATGGTATTACGTTATAACGTATTACGTTATATGGTATAACGAAATGACGTTTTACGTTATATGGTATTACGTTATAACGTATTACGTTATATGGTATAACGTTTTAACGTATTACGTTATATGGTATAACGTTATCACGTATTACGTTATATGGTATAACGTTATAACGTATTACGTTATATGGCAGTACGTTTTAACGTATTACGTTATATGGTATAACGTTATAACGTATTACGTTATATGGTATTACGCTATAACGTATTACGTTATATGGTATAACGTTATAACGTATTACGTTATATGGTATTACGTTTTAACGTATTACGTTATATGGTATAACGTTATAACGTATTACGCTATATGGTATTACGTTATGACGTATTACGTTATGTGGTATAACGCTTTAACGTATTACGTTATATGGTATAACGTTATAAAGTATTACGTTATATGGTATAACGTTATAACGTATTACGTTATATGGTATAACGTTATAACGTATTACGTTGTATGGTATAACGTTATAACGTATTACGTTATATGGTATATCGTTATAACGTATTACGTTATATGGTATAACGTTATACCGTATTACGTTATATGGTATAACGAAATGACGTTTTACGTTATATGGTTTAACGTTATAACGTACTACGTTATATGGTATATCGTTATAACGTATTACGTTATATGGTATAACGTTATACCGTATTACGTTATATGGTATAACGTTATAACGTATTACGTTATATGGTATAACGTCATAACGTATTACGTTATATGGTATTACGTTATCACGTATTACGTTATATGGTATAACGTTATAACGTATTACGTTATAAGGTATAACGTTTTAACGTATTACGTTATATGGTATAACGTTATCACGTATTACGTTATATGGTATAACGTTATACCGTATTACGTTATATGGTATAACGTTATAACGTACTACGTTATATGGTATAACGTTATAACGTATTACGTTATATGGTATATCGTTATAACGTATTACGTTATATGGTATAACGTTATACCGTATTACGTTATATGGTATTACGTTATAACGTATTACGTTATATGGTATAACGAAATGACGTTTTACGTTATATGGTATTACGTTAACACGTATTACGTTATATGGTATAACGTTATAACGTATTACGTTATATGGTATAACGTTTTAACGTATTACGTTATATGGTATAACGTTATCACGTATTACATTATATGGTATAACGTTATAACGTATTACGTTATATGGTATTACGTTATAACGTATTACGTTATATGGTATAACGTTATCACGTATTACGTTATAAGGTATAACGTTTTAACGTATTACGTTATATGGTATAACGTTATCACGTATTACGTTATATGGTATAACGTTATAACGTATTACGTTATATGGTATTACGTTATCACGTATTACGTTATATGGTATAACGTTATAACGTATTACGTTATATGGTATAACGTATTAACGTATTACGTTATATGGTATAACGTTATAACGTATTACGTTATATGGTATAACGAAATGACGTTTTACGTTATATGGTATTACGTTATAATGTATTACGTTATATGGTATAACGTTATAAAGTATTACGTTATATGGTATAACGTTATAACGTATTACGTTATATGGTATAACGTTATAACGTATTACGTTATATGGTATAACGTTATAACGTATTACGTTATATGGTATTACGTTTTAACGTATTACGTTATATGGTATAACGTTATAACGTATTACGCTATATGGTATTACGTTATGACGTATTACGTTATGTGGTATAACGCTTTAACGTATTACGTTATATGGTATAACGTTATAAAGTATTACGTTATATGGTATAACGTTATAACGTATTACGTTATATGGTATAACGTTATAACGTATTACGTTGTATGGTATTACGTTATCACGTATTACGTTATATGGTATAACGTTATACCGTATTACGTTATATGGTATAACGTTATAACGTACTACGTTATATGGTATAACGTTATAACGTATTACGTTATATGGTATATCGTTATAACGTATTACGTTATATGGTATAACGTTATACCGTATTACGTTATATGGTATAACGAAATGACGTTTTACGTTATATGGTTTAACGTTATAACGTACTACGTTATATGGTATATCGTTATAACGTATTACGTTATATGGTATAACGTTATACCGTATTACGTTATATGGTATAACGTTATAACGTATTACGTTATATGGTATAACGTCATAACGTATTACGTTATATGGTATTACGTTATCACGTATTACGTTATAAGGTATAACGTTATAACGTATTACGTTATAAGGTATAACGTTTTAACGTATTACGTTATATGGTATAACGTTATCACGTATTACGTTATATGGTATAACGTTATAACGTATTACGTTATATGGTATTACGTTATCACGTATTACGTTAAATGGTATAACGTTATAACGTATTACGTTATATGGTATAACGTATTAACGTATTACGTTATATGGTATAACGTTATAACGTATTACGTTATATGGTATAACGGAATGACGTTTTACGTTATATGGTATTACGTTATAACGTATTACGTTATATGGTATTACGTTATAACGTATTTCGTTATGTGGTATAACGCTTTAACGTATTACGTTATATGGTATAACGTTATAACGTATTACGTTATATGGTATAACGTTATAACGTATTACGTTATATGGTATAACGTTATAACGTATTACGTTATATGGTATTACGTTAGCACGTATTGCGTTATATGGTATAACGTTATAACGTATTACGTTATATGGTATAACGTTTTAACGTATTACGTTATAAGGTATAACGTTTTAACGTATTACGTTATATGGTATAACGTTATCACGTATTACGTTATATGGTATAACGTTATAACGTATTACGTTATATGGCATTACGTTACCACGTATTACGTTATATGGTATAACGTTATAACGTATTACGTTATATGGTATAACGTTTTAACGTATTACGTTATATGGTATAACTTTTTAACGTATTACGTTATATGGTATAACGTCATAACGTATTACGTTATATGGTATTACGTTATCACGTATTACGTTATATGGTATAACGTTATAACGTATTACGTTATATGGTATAACTGTTTAACGTATTACGTTATATGGTATAACGTTATCACGTATTACGTTATATGGTATAACGTTATAACGCATTACGTTATATGGTATTACGTTATAACGTATTACGTTATATGGTATAACGTTATACCGTATTACGTTATATGGTATAACGAAATGACGTTTTACGTTATATGGTTTAACGTTATAACGTACTACGTTATATGGTATATCGTTATAACGTATTACGTTATATGGTATTACGTTAGCACGTATTGCGTTATATGGTATAACGTTATAACGTATTACGTTATATGGTATAACGTTTTAACGTATTACGTTATAAGGTATAACGTTTTAACGTATTACGTTATATGGTATAACGTTATCACGTATTACGTTATATGGTATAACGTTATAACGTATTACGTTATATGGCATTACGTTACCACGTATTACGTTATATGGTATAACGTTATAACGTATTACGTTATATGGTATAACGTTTTAACGTATTACGTTATATGGTATAACTTTTTAACGTATTACGTTATATGGTATAACGTCATAACGTATTACGTTATATGGTATTACGTTATCACGTATTACGTTATATGGTATAACGTTATAACGTATTACGTTATATGGTATAACTGTTTAACGTATTACGTTATATGGTATAACGTTATCACGTATTACGTTATATGGTATAACGTTATAACGCATTACGTTATATGGTATTACGTTATAACGTATTACGTTATATGGTATAACGTTATAACGTATTACGTTATAAGGTATAACGTTTTAACGTATTACGTTATATGGTATAACGTTATCACGTATTACGTTATATGGTATAACGTTATAACGTATTACGTTATATGGTATTACGTTATCACGTATTACGTTAAATGGTATAACGTTATAACGTATTACGTTATATGGTATAACGTATTAACGTATTACGTTATATGGTATAACGTTATAACGTATTACGTTATATGGTATAACGGAATGACGTTTTACGTTATATGGTATTACGTTATAACGTATTACGTTATATGGTATTACGTTATAACGTATTTCGTTATGTGGTATAACGCTTTAACGTATTACGTTATATGGTATAACGTTATAACGTATTACGTTATATGGTATAACGTTATAACGTATTACGTTATATGGTATAACGTTATAACGTATTACGTTATATGGTATTACGTTAGCACGTATTGCGTTATATGGTATAACGTTATAACGTATTACGTTATATGGTATAACGTTTTAACGTATTACGTTATAAGGTATAACGTTTTAACGTATTACGTTATATGGTATAACGTTATCACGTATTACGTTATATGGTATAACGTTATAACGTATTACGTTATATGGCATTACGTTACCACGTATTACGTTATATGGTATAACGTTATAACGTATTACGTTATATGGTATAACGTTTTAACGTATTACGTTATATGGTATAACTTTTTAACGTATTACGTTATATGGTATAACGTCATAACGTATTACGTTATATGGTATTACGTT
Organism: Bombus vancouverensis nearcticus; assembly: GCF_051014615.1. Taxonomy (NCBI): domain Eukaryota; kingdom Metazoa; phylum Arthropoda; class Insecta; order Hymenoptera; family Apidae; genus Bombus; species Bombus vancouverensis. Next base: position 5,849,243 of record NC_134913.1, on the reverse strand, counting down.
ATCACGTATTACGTTATATGGTATAACGTTATAACGTATTACGTTATATGGTATAACTGTTTAACGTATTACGTTATATGGTATAACGTTATACCGTATTACGTTATATGGTATAACGTTATAACGTATTACGTTATATGGTATATCGTTTTAACGTATTACCTTATATGGTATAACGTTATCACTTATTACGTTATATGGTATAACGTTATAACGTATTACGTTATATGGTATAACGTTTTAACGTATTACGTTATATGGTATAACGTTATCACGTATTACGTTATATGATATAACGTTATAACGTATTACGTTATAATGTATTACGTTATAACGTATTACGTTATATGGTATAACGTTATCACGTATTACGTTATATGGTATAACGTTATAACGTATTACGTTATATGGTATAACGTTTTAACGTATTACGTTATATGGTATTACGTTATCACGTATTACGTTATATGGTATAACGTTATAACGTATTACGTTATATGGTATAACGTATTAACGTATTACGTTATATGGTATAACGTTATAACGCATTACGTTATACGGTATAACGAAATGACGTTTTACGTTATATGGTATTACGTTATAACGTATTACGTTATATGGTATTACGTTATAACGTATTTCGTTATGTGGTATGACGTTTTAACGTATTACGTTATATGGTATAACGTTATAACGTATTACGTTATATGGTATAACGTTATAACGTATTACGTTATATGGTATAACGTTATAACGTATTACGTTATATGGTATTACGTTAGCACGTATTGCGTTATATGGTATAACGTTATAACGTATTACGTTATATGGTATAACGTTTTAAGGTATTACGTTATAAGGTATAACGCTTTAACGTATTACGTTATATGGTATAACGTTATTACGTATTACGTTATATGGTATAACGTTATAACGTATTACGTTATATGGTATTACGTTATCACGTATTACGTTATATGGTATAACGTTATAACGTATTACGTTATATGGTATAACGTTTTAACGTATTACGTTATATGGTATAACGTTTTAACGTATTACGTTATATGGTATAACGTTTTAACGTATTACGTTATATGGTATAATGTCATAACGTATTACGTTATATGGTATTACGTTATCACGTATTACGTTATATGGTATAACGTTATAACGTATTACGTTATATGGTATAACGGTTTAACGTATTACGTTATATGGTATAACGTTATCACGTATTACGTTATATGGTATAACGTTATAACGCATTACGTTATATGGTATTACGTTATAACGTATTACGTTATATGGTATTACGTTTTAACGTATTACGTTATATGGTATAACGTTATAACGTATTACGTTATATGGTATTACGTTATATCGTTTTACGTTATATGTTATTACGTTATAACGTATTACGTTATATGGTATAACGTTATCACGTATTACGTTATATGGCATTACGTTATAACGTATTACGTTATATGGTATAACGAAATGACGTTTTACGTTATATGGTATAACGTTATAACGTATTACGTTATATGGTATTACGTTTTAACGTATTACGTTATATGGTATAACGTTATAACGTATTACGCTATATGGTATTACGTTATGACGTATTACGTTATGTGGTATAACGCTTTAACGTATTACGTTATATGGTATAACGTTATAAAGTATTACGTTATATGGTATAACGTTATCACGTATTACGTTATATGGTATAACGTTATAACGTATTACGTTATATGGTATAACGTTATAACGTATTACGTTATATGGTATTACGTTAGCACGTATTGCGTTATATGGTATAACGTTATAACGTATTACGTTATATGGTATAACGTTTTAACGTATTGCGTTATATGGTATAACGTTTTAACGTATTACGTTATATGGTATAACGTCATAACGTATTACGTTATATGGTATTACGTTATCACGTATTACGTTATATGGTATAACGTTATAACGTATTACGTTATATGGTATAACGGTTTAACGTATTACGTTATATGGTATAACGTTATCACGTATTACGTTATATGGTATAACGTTATAACGCATTACGTTATATGGTATTACGTTATAACGTATTACGTTATATGGTATTACGTTTTAACGTATTACGTTATATGGTGTAACGTTATAACGTATTACGTTATATGGTATTACGTTATAACGTTTTACGTTATATGTTATTACGTTATAACGTATTACGTTATATGGTATAACGTTATCACGTATTACGTTATATGGCATTACGTTATAACGTATTACGTTATATGGTATAACGAAATGACGTTTTACGTTATATGGTATAACGTTATAACGTATTACGTTATATGGTATTACGTTTTAACGTATTACGTTATATGGTATAACGTTATAACGTATTACGCTATATGGTATTACGTTATGACGTATTACGTTATGTGGTATAACGCTTTAACGTATTACGTTATATGGTATAACGTTATAAAGTATTACGTTATATGGTATAACGTTATAACGTATTACGTTATATGGTATAACGTTATAACGTATTACGTTATATGGTATTACGTTATATGGTATAACGTTATACCGTATTACGTTATATGGTATAACGTTATAACGTATTACGTTATATGGTACAACGTTATAACGTATTACGTTATATGGTATAACGTTATCACGTATTACGTTATATGGCATTACGTTATAACGTATTACGTTATATGGTATAACGAAATGACGTTTTACGTTATATGGTATAACGTTATAACGTATTACGTTATATGGTATTACGTTTTAACGTATTACGTTATATGGTATAACGTTATACCGTATTACGTTATATGGTATAACGTTATAACGTATTACGTTATATGGTATAACGTTTTAACGTATTACGTTATATGGTATAACGTTATCACTTATTACGTTATATGGTATAACGTTATAACGTATTACGTTATATGGTATAACGTTTTAACGTATTACGTTATATGGTATAACGTTATCACGTATTACGTTATATGGTATAACGTTATAACGTATTACGTTATATGGTATAACGTTATCACGTATTACGTTATATGGCATTACGTTACCACGTATTACGTTATATGGTATAACGTTATAACGTATTACGTTATATGGTATAACGTTTTAACGTATTACGTTATATGGTATAACTTTTTAACGTATTACGTTATATGGTATAACGTCATAACGTATTACGTTATATGGTATTACGTTATCACGTATTACGTTATATGGTATAACGTTATAACGTATTACGTTATATGGTATAACTGTTTAACGTATTACGTTATATGGTATAACGTTATCACGTATTACGTTATATGGTATAACGTTATAACGCATTACGTTATATGGTATTACGTTATAACGTATTACGTTATATGGTATAACGTTATCACGTATTACGTTATATGGTATAACGTTATAACGCATTACGTTATATGGTATTACGTTATAACGTATTACGTTATATGGTATAACGTTATACCGTATTACGTTATATGGTATAACGAAATGACGTTTTACGTTATATGGTTTAACGTTATAACGTACTACGTTATATGGTATATCGTTATAACGTATTACGTTATATGGTATTACGTTAGCACGTATTGCGTTATATGGTATAACGTTATAACGTATTACGTTATATGGTATAACGTTTTAACGTATTACGTTATAAGGTATAACGTTTTAACGTATTACGTTATATGGTATAACGTTATCACGTATTACGTTATATGGTATAACGTTATAACGTATTACGTTATATGGCATTACGTTACCACGTATTACGTTATATGGTATAACGTTATAACGTATTACGTTATATGGTATAACGTTTTAACGTATTACGTTATATGGTATAACTTTTTAACGTATTACGTTATATGGTATAACGTCATAACGTATTACGTTATATGGTATTACGTTATCACGTATTACGTTATATGGTATAACGTTATAACGTATTACGTTATATGGTATAACTGTTTAACGTATTACGTTATATGGTATAACGTTATCACGTATTACGTTATATGGTATAACGTTATAACGCATTACGTTATATGGTATTACGTTATAACGTATTACGTTATATGGTATAACGTTATAACGTATTACGTTATAAGGTATAACGTTTTAACGTATTACGTTATATGGTATAACGTTATCACGTATTACGTTATATGGTATAACGTTATAACGTATTACGTTATATGGTATTACGTTATCACGTATTACGTTAAATGGTATAACGTTATAACGTATTACGTTATATGGTATAACGTATTAACGTATTACGTTATATGGTATAACGTTATAACGTATTACGTTATATGGTATAACGGAATGACGTTTTACGTTATATGGTATTACGTTATAACGTATTACGTTATATGGTATTACGTTATAACGTATTTCGTTATGTGGTATAACGCTTTAACGTATTACGTTATATGGTATAACGTTATAACGTATTACGTTATATGGTATAACGTTATAACGTATTACGTTATATGGTATAACGTTATAACGTATTACGTTATATGGTATTACGTTAGCACGTATTGCGTTATATGGTATAACGTTATAACGTATTACGTTATATGGTATAACGTTTTAACGTATTACGTTATAAGGTATAACGTTTTAACGTATTACGTTACATGGTATAACGTTATCACGTATTACGTTATATGGTATAACGTTATAACGTATTACGTTATATGGCATTACGTTACCACGTATTACGTTATATGGTATAACGTTATAACGTATTACGTTATATGGTATAACGTTTTAACGTATTACGTTATATGGTATAACTTTTTAACGTATTACGTTATATGGTATAACGTCATAACGTATTACGTTATATGGTATTACGTTATCACGTATTACGTTATATGGTATAACGTTATAACGTATTACGTTATATGGTATAACTGTTTAACGTATTACGTTATATGGTATAACGTTATACCGTATTACGTTATATGGTATAACGTTATAACGTATTACGTTATATGGTATATCGTTTTAACGTATTACCTTATATGGTATAACGTTATCACTTATTACGTTATATGGTATAACGTTATAACGTATTACGTTATATGGTATAACGTTTTAACGTATTACGTTATATGGTATAACGTTATCACGTATTACGTTATATGATATAACGTTATAACGTATTACGTTATAATGTATTACGTTATAACGTATTACGTTATATGGTATAACGTTATCACGTATTACGTTATATGGTATAACGTTATAACGTATTACGTTATATGGTATAACGTTTTAACGTATTACGTTATATGGTATTACGTTATCACGTATTACGTTATATGGTATAACGTTATAACGTATTACGTTATATGGTATAACGTATTAACGTATTACGTTATATGGTATAACGTTATAACGCATTACGTTATACGGTATAACGAAATGACGTTTTACGTTATATGGTATTACGTTATAACGTATTACGTTATATGGTATTACGTTATAACGTATTTCGTTATGTGGTATGACGTTTTAACGTATTACGTTATATGGTATAACGTTATAACGTATTACGTTATATGGTATAACGTTATAACGTATTACGTTATATGGTATAACGTTATAACGTATTACGTTATATGGTATTACGTTAGCACGTATTGCGTTATATGGTATAACGTTATAACGTATTACGTTATATGGTATAACGTTTTAAGGTATTACGTTATAAGGTATAACGCTTTAACGTATTACGTTATATGGTATAACGTTATTACGTATTACGTTATATGGTATAACGTTATAACGTATTACGTTATATGGTATTACGTTATCACGTATTACGTTATATGGTATAACGTTATAACGTATTACGTTATATGGTATAACGTTTTAACGTATTACGTTATATGGTATAACGTTTTAACGTATTACGTTATATGGTATAACGTTTTAACGTATTACGTTATATGGTATAATGTCATAACGTATTACGTTATATGGTATTACGTTATCACGTATTACGTTATATGGTATAACGTTATAACGTATTACGTTATATGGTATAACGGTTTAACGTATTACGTTATATGGTATAACGTTATCACGTATTACGTTATATGGTATAACGTTATAACGCATTACGTTATATGGTATTACGTTATAACGTATTACGTTATATGGTATTACGTTTTAACGTATTACGTTATATGGTATAACGTTATAACGTATTACGTTATATGGTATTACGTTATATCGTTTTACGTTATATGTTATTACGTTATAACGTATTACGTTATATGGTATAACGTTATCACGTATTACGTTATATGGCATTACGTTATAACGTATTACGTTATATGGTATAACGAAATGACGTTTTACGTTATATGGTATAACGTTATAACGTATTACGTTATATGGTATTACGTTTTAACGTATTACGTTATATGGTATAACGTTATAACGTATTACGCTATATGGTATTACGTTATGACGTATTACGTTATGTGGTATAACGCTTTAACGTATTACGTTATATGGTATAACGTTATAAAGTATTACGTTATATGGTATAACGTTGTCACGTATTACGTTATATGGTATAACGTTATAACGTATTACGTTATATGGTATAACGTTATAACGTATTACGTTATATGGTATTACGTTAGCACGTATTGCGTTATATGGTATAACGTTATAACGTATTACGTTATATGGTATAACGTTTTAACGTATTGCGTTATATGGTATAACGTTTTAACGTATTACGTTATATGGTATAACGTCATAACGTATTACGTTATATGGTATTACGTTATCACGTATTACGTTATATGGTATAACGTTATAACGTATTACGTTATATGGTATAACGGTTTAACGTATTACGTTATATGGTATAACGTTATCACGTATTACGTTATATGGTATAACGTTATAACGCATTACGTTATATGGTATTACGTTATAACGTATTACGTTATATGGTATTACGTTTTAACGTATTACGTTATATGGTGTAACGTTATAACGTATTACGTTATATGGTATTACGTTATAACGTTTTACGTTATATGTTATTACGTTATAACGTATTACGTTATATGGTATAACGTTATCACGTATTACGTTATATGGCATTACGTTATAACGTATTACGTTATATGGTATAACGAAATGACGTTTTACGTTATATGGTATAACGTTATAACGTATTACGTTATATGGTATTACGTTTTAACGTATTACGTTATATGGTATAACGTTATAACGTATTACGCTATATGGTATTACGTTATGACGTATTACGTTATGTGGTATAACGCTTTAACGTATTACGTTATATGGTATAACGTTATAAAGTATTACGTTATATGGTATAACGTTATAACGTATTACGTTATATGGTATAACGTTATAACGTATTACGTTATATGGTATTACGTTATATGGTATAACGTTATACCGTATTACGTTATATGGTATAACGTTATAACGTATTACGTTATATGGTATAACGTTATAACGTATTACGTTATATGGTATAACGTTATCACGTATTACGTTATATGGCATTACGTTATAACGTATTACGTTATATGGTATAACGAAATGACGTTTTACGTTATATGGTATAACGTTATAACGTATTACGTTATATGGTATTACGTTTTAACGTATTACGTTATATGGTATAACGTTATACCGTATTACGTTATATGGTATAACGTTATAACGTATTACGTTATATGGTATAACGTTTTAACGTATTACGTTATATGGTATAACGTTATCACTTATTACGTTATATGGTATAACGTTATAACGTATTACGTTATATGGTATAACGTTTTAACGTATTACGTTATATGGTATAACGTTATCACTTATTACGTTATATGGTATAACGTTATAACGTATTGCGTTATATGGTATAACGTTATCACGTATTACGTTATATGGTATAACGTTTTAACGTATTACGTTATATGGTATAACGTTATAACGTATTACGTTATATGGTATTACGTTATAACGTATTACGTTATATGGTATAACGAAATGACGTTTTACGTTATATGGTATTACGTTATAACGCATTACGTTATATGGTATAACGCTTTAACGTATTACGTTATATGGTATTACGTTATCACGTATTACGTTATATGGTATAACGTTATAACGTATTACGTTATGTGGTATAACGCTTTAACGTATTACGTTATATGGTATAACGTTATAAAGTATTACGTTATATGGTATAACGTTATAACGTATTACGTTATATGGTATTACGTTATAACGTTTTACGTTATATGTTATTACGTTATAACGTATTACGTTATATGGTATAACGTTATCACGTATTACGTTATATGGTATTACGTTATAACGTATTACGTTATATGGTATTACGTTTTAACGTATTACGTTATATGGTATAACGTTATAACGTATTACGTTATATGGTATTACGTTATAACGTTTTACGTTATATGTTATTACGTTATAACGTATTACGTTATATGGTATAACGTTATCACGTATTACGTTATATGGCATTACGTTATAACGTATTACGTTATACGGTATAACGAAATGACGTTTTACGTTATATGGTATAACGTTATAACGTATTACGTTATATGATATTACGTTTTAACGTATTACGTTATATGGTATAACGTTATAACGTATTACGCTATATGGTATTACGTTATGACGTATTACGTTATGTGGTATAACGCTTTAACGTATTACGTTATATGGTATAACGTTATAAAGTATTACGTTATATGGTATAACGTTATAACGTATTACGTTATATGGTATAACGTTATAACGTATTACGTTATATGGTATTACGTTATATGGTATAACGTTATACCGTATTACGTTATATGGTATAACGTTATAACGTATTACGTTATATGGTATAACGTTATAACGTATTACGTTATATGGTATATCGTTATAACGTATTACGTTATATGGTATAACGTTATACCGTATTACGTTATATGGTATAACGAAATGACGTTTTACGTTATATGGTTTAACGTTTTAACGTATTACGTTATATGGTATAACGTTTTAACGTATTACGTTATATGGTATAACGTTATAACGTATTACGTTATATGGTATAACGTTTTAACGTATTACGTTATATGGTATAACGTTATCACGTATTACGTTATATGGTATAACGTTATAACGTATTACGTTATATGGTATAACGTTTTAACGTATTACGTTATATGGTATAACGTTATCACGTATTACGTTATATGGTATAACGTTATAACGTATTACGTTATATGGTATATCGTTTTAACGTATTACGTTATATGGTATAACGTTATCACGTATTACGTTATATGGTATAACGTTATAACGTATTACGTTATATGGTATTACGTTATAACGTATTACGTTATATGGTATAACGAAATGACGTTTTACGTTATATGGTATTACGTTAACACGTATTACGTTATATGGTATAACGTTATAACGTATTACGTTATATGGTATAACGTTTTAACGTATTACGTTATATGGTATAACGTTATCACGTATTACATTATATGGTATAACGTTATAACGTATTACGTTATATGGTATTACGTTATAACGTATTACGTTATATGGTATAACGTTATCACGTATTACGTTATATGGTATAACGTTATAACGTATTACGTTATATGGTATAACGTTTTAACGTATTACGTTATATGGTATAACGTTATAACGTATTACGTTATATGGTATTACGTTATAACGTATTACGTTATATGGTATAACGAAATGACGTTTTACGTTATATGGTATTACGTTATAACGTATTACGTTATATGGTATAACGTTATAACGTATTGCGTTATATGGTATAACGTTATAACGTATTACGTTATATGGTATAACGTTTTAACGTATTACGTTATATGGTATAACGTTATCACGTATTACGTTATATGGTATAACGTTATAACGTATTACGTTATATGGCAGTACGTTTTAACGTATTACGTTATATGGTATAACGTTATAACGTATTACGTTATATGGTATTACGTTATAACGTATTACGTTATATGGTATAACGTTATAACGTATTACGTTATATGGTATTACGTTTTAACGTATTACGTTATATGGTATAACGTTATAACGTATTACGCTATATGGTATTACGTTATACCGTATTACGTTATATGGTATAACGAAATGACGTTTTACGTTATATGGTTTAACGTTATAACGTACTACGTTATATGGTATATCGTTATAACGTATTACGTTATATGGTATAACGTTATCACGTATTACGTTATATGGTATAACGCTTTAACGTATTACGTTATATGGTATAACGTTATAAAGTATTACGTTATATGGTATTACGTTATAACGTATTACGTTATATGGTATTACGTTATAACGTATTACGTTATATGGTATTACGTTATAACGTATTTCGTTATGTGGTATAACGTTAGCACGTATTGCGTTATATGGTATAACGTTATAACGTATTACGTTATATGGTATAACGTTTTAACGTATTACGTTATAAGGTATAACGTTTTAACGTATTACGTTATATGGTATAACGTTATCACGTATTACGTTATATGGTATAACGTTATAACGTATTACGTTATATGGCATTACGTTACCACGTATTACGTTATATGGTATAACGTTATAACGTATTACGTTATATGGTATAACGCTTTAACGTATTACGTTATATGGTATAACGTTATAAAGTATTACGTTATATGGTATGACGTTATAACGTATTACGTTATATGGTATAACGTTATAACGTATTACGTTATATGGTATATCGTTATAACGTATTACGTTGTATGGTATAACGTTATACCGTATTACGTTATATGGTATAACGAAATGACGTTTTACGTTATATGGTTTAACGTTATAACGTACTACGTTATATGGTATATCGTTATAACGTATTACGTTATATGGTATAACGTTATACCGTATTACGTTATATGGTATAACGTTATAACGTATTACGATATATGGTATAACGTCATAACGTATTACGTTATATGGTATTACGTTATCACGTATTACGTTACATGGTATAACGTTATAACGTATTACGTTATAAGGTATAACGTTTTAACGTATTACGTTATATGGTATAACGTTATCACGTATTACGTTATATGGTATAACGTTATAACGTATTACGTTATATGGTATTACGTTATCACGTATTACGTTAAATGGTATAACGTTATAACGTATTACGTTATATGGTATAACGTATTAACGTATTACGTTATATGGTATAACGTTATAACGTATTACGTTATATGGTATAACGCTTTAACGTATTACGTTATATGGTATAACGTTATAAAGTATTACGTTATATGGTATGACGTTATAACGTATTACGTTATATGGTATTACGTTATAACGTATTACGTTATATGGTATTACGTTATAACGTATTTCGTTATGTGGTATAACGTTAGCACGTATTGCGTTATATGGTATAACGTTATAACGTATTACGTTATATGGTATAACGTTTTAACGTATTACGTTATAAGGTATAACGTTTTAACGTATTACGTTATATGGTATAACGTTATCACGTATAACGTTATATGGTATAACGTTATAACGTATTACGTTATATGGCATTACGTTACCACGTATTACGTTATATGGTATAACGTTATAACGTATTACGTTATATGGTATAACGCTTTAACGTATTACGTTATATGGTATAACGTTATAAAGTATTACGTTATATGGTATGACGTTATAACGTATTACGTTATATGGTATTACGTTATAACGTATTTCGTTATGTGGTATAACGTTAGCACGTATTGCGTTATATGGTATAACGTTATAACGTATTACGTTATATGGTATAACGTTTTAACGTATTACGTTATAAGGTATAACGTTTTAACGTATTACGTTATATGGTATAACGTTATCACGTATTACGTTATATGGTATAACGTTATAACGTATTACGTTATATGGCATTACGTTACCACGTATTACGTTATATGGTATAACGTTATAACGTATTACGTTATATGGTATAACGTTTTAACGTATTACGTTATATGGTATAACTTTTTAACGTATTACGTTATATGGTATAACGTCATAACGTATTACGTTATATGGTATTACGTTATCACGTATTACGTTATATGGTATAACGTTATAACGTATTACGTTATATGGTATAACTGTTTAACGTATTACGTTATATGGTATAACGTTATCACGTATTACGTTATATGGTATAACGTTATAACGCATTACGTTATATGGTATTACGTTATAACGTATTACGTTATATGGTATTACGTTTTAACGTATTACGTTATATGGTATAACGTTATAACGTACCACGCTATATGGTATTACCTTATGACGTATTACGTTATGTGGTATAACGTTATACCGTATTACGTTATATGGTATAACGTTATAACGTATTACGTTATATGGTATAACGTTATAACGTATTACGTTATATGGTATATCGTTAAAACGTATTACGTTATATGGTATAACGTTATAACGTATTACGTTATATGGTATAACGAAATGACGTTTTACGTTATATGGTATTACGTTATAACGTATTTCGTTATGTGGTATAACGTTTTAACGTATTACGTTATATGGTATAACGTTATAACGTATTACGTTATATGGTATAACGTTTTAAGGTATTACGTTATAAGGTATAACGTTTTAACGTATTACGTTATATGGTATAACGTTATCACGTATTACGTTATATGGTATAACGTTATAACGTATTACGTTATATGGTATTACGTTATCACGTATTACGTTATATGGTATAACGTTATAACGTATTACGTTATATGGTATAACGTTTTAACGTATTACGTTATATGGTATAACGTTTTAACGTATTACGTTATATGGTATAACGTTTTAACGTATTACGTTATATGGTATAACGTCATGACGTATCACGTTATATGGTATTACGTTATCACGTATTACGTTATATGGTATAACGTTATAACGTATTACGTTATATGGTATAACGGTTTAACGTATTACGTTATATGGTATAACGTTATCACGTATTACGTTATATGGTATAACGTTATAACGTATTACGTTATATGGTATAACGTTATAACGTATTACGTTATATGGTATATCGTTATAACGTATTACGTTATATGGTATAACGAAATGACGTTTTACGTTATATGGTATTACGTTATAACGTATTACGTTATATGGTATTACGTTATAACGTATTTCGTTATGTGGTATAACGTTTTAACGTATTACGTTATATGGTATAACGTTATAACGTATTACGTTATATGGTAGAACGTTATAACGTATTACGTTATATGGTATAACGTTATAACGTATTACGTTATATGGTATTACGTTAGCACGTATTGCGTTATATGGTATAACGTTATAACGTATTACGTTATATGGTATAACGTTTTAAGGTATTACGTTATAAGGTATAACGTTTTAACGTATTACGTTATATGGTATAACGTTATCACGTATTACGTTATATGGTATAACGTTATAACGTATTACGTTATATGGTATTACGTTATCACGTATTACGTTATATGGTATAACGTTATAACGTATTACGTTATATGGTATAACGTTTTAACGTATTACGTTATATGGTATAACGTTTTAACGTATTACGTTATATGGTATAACGTTTTAACGTATTACGTTATATGGTATAACGTCATGACGTATCACGTTATATGGTATTACGTTATCACGTATTACGTTATATGGTATAACGTTATAACGTATTACGTTATATGGTATAACGGTTTAACGTATTACGTTATATGGTATAACGTTATCACGTATTACGTTATATGGTATAACGTTATAACGCATTACGTTATATGGTATTACGTTATAACGTATTACGTTATATGGTATTACGTTTTAACGTATTACGTTATATGGTATAACGTTATAACGTATTACGTTATATGGTATTACGTTATATCGTTTTACGTTATATGTTATTACGTTATAACGTATTACGTTATATGGTATAACGTTATCACGTATTACGTTATATGGCATTACGTTATAACGTATTACGTTATATGGTATAACGAAATGACGTTTTACGTTATATGGTATAACGTTATAACGTATTACGTTATATGGTATTACGTTTTAACGTATTACGTTATATGGTATAACGTTATAACGTATTACGCTATATGGTATTACGTTATGACGTATTACGTTATGTGGTATAACGCTTTAACGTATTACGTTATATGGTATAACGTTATAAAGTATTACGTTATATGGTATAACGTTATCACGTATTACGTTATATGGTATAACGTTATAACGTATTACGTTATATGGTATAACGTTATAACGTATTACGTTATATGGTATTACGTTAGCACGTATTGCGTTATATGGTATAACGTTATAACGTATTACGTTATATGGTATAACGTTTTAACGTATTGCGTTATATGGTATAACGTTTTAACGTATTACGTTATATGGTATAACGTCATAACGTATTACGTTATATGGTATTACGTTATCACGTATTACGTTATATGGTATAACGTTATAACGTATTACGTTATATGGTATAACGGTTTAACGTATTACGTTATATGGTATAACGTTATCACGTATTACGTTATATGGTATAACGTTATAACGCATTACGTTATATGGTATTACGTTATAACGTATTACGTTATATGGCATTACGTTATAACGTATTACGTTATATGGTATAACGAAATGACGTTTTACGTTATATGGTATAACGTTATAACGTATTACGTTATATGGTATTACGTTTTAACGTATTACGTTATATGGTATAACGTTATAACGTATTACGCTATATGGTATTACGTTATGACGTATTACGTTATGTGGTATAACGCTTTAACGTATTACGTTATATGGTATAACGTTATAAAGTATTACGTTATATGGTATAACGTTATAACGTATTACGTTATATGGTATAACGTTATAACGTATTACGTTATATGGTATTACGTTATATGGTATAACGTTATACCGTATTACGTTATATGGTATAACGTTATAACGTATTACGTTATATGGTATAACGTTATAACGTATTACGTTATATGGTATAACGTTATCACGTATTACGTTATATGGCATTACGTTATAACGTATTACGTTATATGGTATAACGAAATGACGTTTTACGTTATATGGTATAACGTTATAACGTATTACGTTATATGGTATTACGTTTTAACGTATTACGTTATATGGTATAACGTTATACCGTATTACGTTATATGGTATAACGTTATAACGTATTACGTTATATGGTATAACGTTTTAACGTATTACGTTATATGGTATAACGTTATCACTTATTACGTTATATGGTATAACGTTATAACGTATTACGTTATATGGTATAACGTTTTAACGTATTACGTTATATGGTATAACGTTATCACGTATTACGTTATATGGTATAACGTTATAACGTATTACGTTATATGGTATAACGTTATCACGTATTACGTTATATGGTATAACGTTTTAACGTATTACGTTATATGGTATAACGTTATAACGTATTACGTTATATGGTATTACGTTATAACGTATTACGTTATATGGTATAACGAAATGACGTTTTACGTTATATGGTATTACGTTATAACGCATTACGTTATATGGTATAACGTTTTAACGTATTACGTTATATGGTATTACGTTATCACGTATTACGTTATATGGTATAACGTTATAACGTATTACGTTATGTGGTATAACGCTTTAACGTATTACGTTATATGGTATAACGTTATAAAGTATTACGTTATATGGTATAACGTTATAACGTATTACGTTATATGGTATAACGTTATAACGTATTACGTTATATGGTATTACGTTATAACGTTTTACGTTATATGTTATTACGTTATAACGTATTACGTTATATGGTATAACGTTATCACGTATTACGTTATATGGTATTACGTTATAACGTATTACGTTATATGGTATTACGTTTTAACGTATTACGTTATATGGTATAACGTTATAACGTATTACGTTATATGGTATTACGTTATAACGTTTTACGTTATATGTTATTACGTTATAACGTATTACGTTATATGGTATAACGTTATCACGTATTACGTTATATGGCATTACGTTATAACGTATTACGTTATACGGTATAACGAAATAACGTTTTACGTTATATGGTATAACGTTATAAAGTATTACGTTATATGGTATAACGTTATAACGTATTACGTTATATGGTATAACGTTATAACGTATTACGTTATATGGTATTACGTTATAACGTTTTACGTTATATGTTATTACGTTATAACGTATTACGTTATATGGTATAACGTTATCACGTATTACGTTATATGGTATAACGTTATAACGTATTACGTTATATGGTATAACGTTTTAACGTATTACGTTATATGGTATTACGTTATCACGTATTACGTTATATGGTATAACGTTATAACGTATTACGTTATATGGTATAACGTATTAACGTATTACGTTATATGGTATAACGTTATAACGTATTACGTTATATGGTATAACGAAATGACGTTTTACGTTATATGGTATTACGTTATAACGTATTACGTTATATGGTATTACGTTATAACGTATTTCGTTATGTGGTATAACGTTTTAACGTATTACGTTATATGGTATAACGTTATAACGTATTACGTTATATGGTAGAACGTTATAACGTATTACGTTATATGGTATAACGTTATAACGTATTACGTTATATGGTATTACGTTAGCACGTATTGCGTTATATGGTATAACGTTATAACGTATTACGTTATATGGTATAACGTTTTAAGGTATTACGTTATAAGGTATAACGTTTTAACGTATTACGTTATATGGTATAACGTTATCACGTATTACGTTATATGGTATAACGTTATAACGTATTACGTTATATGGTATTACGTTATCACGTATTACGTTATATGGTATAACGTTATAACGTATTACGTTATATGGTATAACGTTTTAACGTATTACGTTATATGGTATAACGTTTTAACGTATTACGTTATATGGTATAACGTTTTAACGTATTACGTTATATGGTATAACGTCATAACGTATCACGTTATATGGTATTACGTTATCACGTATTATGTTATATGGTATAACGTTATAACGTATTACGTTATATGGTATAACGGTTTAACGTATTACGTTATATGGTATAACGTTATCACGTATTACGTCATATGGTATAACGTTATAACGCATTACGTTATATGGTATTACGTTATAACGTATTACGTTATATGGTATTACGTTTTAACGTATTACGTTATATGGTATAACGTTATAACGTATTACGTTATATGGTATTACGTTATATCGTTTTACGTTATATGTTATTACGTTATAACGTATTACGTTATATGGTATAACGTTATCACGTATTACGTTATATGGCATTACGTTATAACGTATTACGTTATATGGTATAACGAAATGACGTTTTACGTTATATGGTATAACGTTATAACGTATTACGTTATATGGTATTACGTTTTAACGTATTACGTTATATGGTATAACGTTATAACGTATTACGCTATATGGTATTACGTTATGACGTATTACGTTATGTGGTATAACGCTTTAACGTATTACGTTATATGGTATAACGTTATAAAGTATTACGTTATATGGTATAACGTTATCACGTATTACGTTATATGGTATAACGTTATAACGTATTACGTTATATGGTATAACGTTATAACGTATTACGTTATGTGGTATTACGTTAGCACGTATTGCGTTATATGGTATAACGTTATAACGTATTACGTTATATGGTATAACGTTTTAACGTATTGCGTTATATGGTATAACGTTTTAACGTATTACGTTATATGGTATAACGTCATAACGTATTACGTTATATGGTATTACGTTATCACGTATTACGTTATATGGTATAACGTTATAACGTATTACGTTATATGGTAAAACGGTTTAACGTATTACGTTATATGGTATAACGTTATCACGTATTACGTTATATGGTATAACGTTATAACGCATTACGTTATATGGTATTAAGTTATAACGTATTACGTTATATGGCATTACGTTATAACGTATTACGTTATATGGTATAACGAAATGACGTTTTACGTTATATGGTATAACGTTATAACGTATTACGTTATATGGTATTACGTTTTAACGTATTACGTTATATGGTATAACGTTATAACGTATTACGCTATATGGTATTACGTTATGACGTATTACGTTATGTGGTATAACGCTTTAACGTATTACGTTATATGGTATAACGTTAGAAAGTATTACGTTATATGGTATAACGTTATAACGTATTACGTTATATGGTATAACGTTATAACGTATTACGTTATATGGTATTACGTTATATGGTATAACGTTATACCGTATTACGTTATATGGTATAACGTTATAACGTATTACGTTATATGGTATAACGTTATAACGTATTACGTTATATGGTATAACGTTATCACGTATTACGTTATATGGCATTACGTTATAACGTATTACGTTATATGGTATAACGAAATGACGTTTTACGTTATATGGTATAACGTTATAACGTATTACGTTATATGGTATTACGTTTTAACGTATTACGTTATATGGTATAACGTTATACCGTATTACGTTATATGGTATAACGTTATAACGTATTACGTTATATGGTATAACGTTTTAACGTATTACGTTATATGGTATAACGTTATCACTTATTACGTTATATGGTATAACGTTATAACGTATTACGTTATATGGTATAACGTTTTAACGTACTACGTTATATGGTATAACGTTATCACGTATTACGTTATATGGTATAACGTTATAACGTATTACGTTATATGGTATAACGTTATCACGTATTACGTTAAATGGTATAACGTTTTAACGTATTACGTTATATGGTATAACGTTATAACGTATTACGTTATATGGTATTACGTTATAACGTATTACGTTATATGGTATAACGAAATGACGTTTTACGTTATATGGTATTACGTTATAACGCATTACGTTATATGGTATAACGTTTTAACGTATTACGTTATATGGTATTACGTTATCACGTATTACGTTATATGGTATAACGTTATAACGTATTACGTTATGTGGTATAACGCTTTAACGTATTACGTTATATGGTATAACGTTATAAAGTATTACGTTATATGGTATAACGTTATAACGTATTACGTTATATGGTATAACGTTATAACGTATTACGTTATATGGTATTACGTTATATGGTATAACGTTATCACGTATTACGTTATATGGTATAACGTTATAACGTATTACGTTATATGGTATAACGTTTTAACGTATTACGTTATATGGTATTACGTTATCACGTATTACGTTATATGGTATAACGTTATAACGTATTACGTTATATGGTATAACGTATTAACGTATTACGTTATATGGTATAACGTTATAACGTATTACGTTATATGGTATAACGAAATGACGTTTTACGTTATATGGTATTACGTTATAACGTATTACGTTATATGGTATTACGTTATAACGTATTTCGTTATGTGGTATAACGTTTTAACGTATTACGTTATATGGTATAACGTTATAACGTATTACGTTATATGGTAGAACGTTATAACGTATTACGTTATATGGTATAACGTTATAACGTATTACGTTATATGGTATTACGTTAGCACGTATTGCGTTATATGGTATAACGTTATAACGTATTACGTTATATGGTATAACGTTTTAAGGTATTACGTTATAAGGTATAACGTTTTAACGTATTACGTTATATGGTATAACGTTATCACGTATTACGTTATATGGTATAACGTTATAACGTATTACGTTATATGGTATTACGTTATCACGTATTACGTTATATGGTATAACGTTATAACGTATTACGTTATATGGTATAACGTTTTAACGTATTACGTTATATGGTATAACGTTTTAACGTATTACGTTATATGGTATAACGTTTTAACGTATTACGTTATATGGTATAACGTCATAACGTATCACGTTATATGGTATTACGTTATCACGTATTATGTTATATGGTATAACGTTATAACGTATTACGTTATATGGTATAACGGTTTAACGTATTACGTTATATGGTATAACGTTATCACGTATTACGTCATATGGTATAACGTTATAACGCATTACGTTATATGGTATTACGTTATAACGTATTACGTTATATGGTATTACGTTTTAACGTATTACGTTATATGGTATAACGTTATAACGTATTACGTTATATGGTATTACGTTATATCGTTTTACGTTATATGTTATTACGTTATAACGTATTACGTTATATGGTATAACGTTATCACGTATTACGTTATATGGCATTACGTTATAACGTATTACGTTATATGGTATAACGAAATGACGTTTTACGTTATATGGTATAACGTTATAACGTATTACGTTATATGGTATTACGTTTTAACGTATTACGTTATATGGTATAACGTTATAACGTATTACGCTATATGGTATTACGTTATGACGTATTACGTTATGTGGTATAACGCTTTAACGTATTACGTTATATGGTATAACGTTATAAAGTATTACGTTATATGGTATAACGTTATCACGTATTACGTTATATGGTATAACGTTATAACGTATTACGTTATATGGTATAACGTTATAACGTATTACGTTATGTGGTATTACGTTAGCACGTATTGCGTTATATGGTATAACGTTATAACGTATTACGTTATATGGTATAACGTTTTAACGTATTGCGTTATATGGTATAACGTTTTAACGTATTACGTTATATGGTATAACGTCATAACGTATTACGTTATATGGTATTACGTTATCACGTATTACGTTATATGGTATAACGTTATAACGTATTACGTTATATGGTAAAACGGTTTAACGTATTACGTTATATGGTATAACGTTATCACGTATTACGTTATATGGTATAACGTTATAACGCATTACGTTATATGGTATTAAGTTATAACGTATTACGTTATATGGCATTACGTTATAACGTATTACGTTATATGGTATAACGAAATGACGTTTTACGTTATATGGTATAACGTTATAACGTATTACGTTATATGGTATTACGTTTTAACGTATTACGTTATATGGTATAACGTTATAACGTATTACGCTATATGGTATTACGTTATGACGTATTACGTTATGTGGTATAACGCTTTAACGTATTACGTTATATGGTATAACGTTATAAAGTATTACGTTATATGGTATAACGTTATAACGTATTACGTTATATGGTATAACGTTATAACGTATTACGTTATATGGTATTACGTTATATGGTATAACGTTATACCGTATTACGTTATATGGTATAACGTTATAACGTATTACGTTATATGGTATAACGTTATAACGTATTACGTTATATGGTATAACGTTATCACGTATTACGTTATATGGCATTACGTTATAACGTATTACGTTATATGGTATAACGAAATGACGTTTTACGTTATATGGTATAACGTTATAACGTATTACGTTATATGGTATTACGTTTTAACGTATTACGTTATATGGTATAACGTTATACCGTATTACGTTATATGGTATAACGTTATAACGTATTACGTTATATGGTATAACGTTTTAACGTATTACGTTATATGGTATAACGTTATCACTTATTACGTTATATGGTATAACGTTATAACGTATTACGTTATATGGTATAACGTTTTAACGTACTACGTTATATGGTATAACGTTATCACGTATTACGTTATATGGTATAACGTTATAACGTATTACGTTATATGGTATAACGTTATCACGTATTACGTTAAATGGTATAACGTTTTAACGTATTACGTTATATGGTATAACGTTATAACGTATTACGTTATATGGTATTACGTTATAACGTATTACGTTATATGGTATAACGAAATGACGTTTTACGTTATATGGTATTACGTTATAACGCATTACGTTATATGGTATAACGTTTTAACGTATTACGTTATATGGTATTACGTTATCACGTATTACGTTATATGGTATAACGTTATAACGTATTACGTTATGTGGTATAACGCTTTAACGTATTACGTTATATGGTATAACGTTATAAAGTATTACGTTATATGGTATAACGTTATAACGTATTACGTTATATGGTATAACGTTATAACGTATTACGTTATATGGTATTACGTTATATGGTATAACGTTATACCGTATTACGTTATAACGTTTTACGTTATATGTTATTACGTTATCACGTATTACGTTATATGGTATAACGTTATAACGTATTACGTTATGTGGTATAACGCTTTAACGTATTACGTTATATGGTATAACGTTATAAAGTATTACGTTATATGGTATAACGTTATAACGTATTACGTTATATGGTATAACGTTATAACGTATTACGTTATATGGTATTACGTTATAACGTATTACGTTATATGGTATAACGAAATGACGTTTTACGTTATATGGTATTACGTTATAACGTATTACGTTATATGGTATAACGTTATAACGTATTACGTTATATGGTATTACGTTATAACGTATTACGTTATATGGTATAACGAAATGACGTTTTACGTTATATGGTATTACGTTATAACGTATTACGTTATATGGTATAACGTTATCACGTATTACGTTATATGGCATTACGTTATAACGTATTACGTTATATGGTATTACGTTATATGGTATAACGTTATACCGTATTACGTTATAACGTTTTACGTTATATGTTATTACGTTATCACGTATTACGTTATATGGTATAACGTTACAACGTATTACGTTATATGGTATAACGTTATCACGTATTACGTTATATGGTATAACGTTTTAACGTATTACGTTATATGGTATAACGTTATAACGTATTACGTTATATGGTATTACGTTATAACGTATTACGTTATATGGTATAACGAAATGACGTTTTACGTTATATGGTATTACGTTATAACGTATTACGTTACATGGTATAACGTTATCACGTATTACGTTATATGGCATTACGTTATAACGTATTACGTTATACGGTATAACGAAATGACGTTTTACGTTATATGGTATAACGTTATAACGTATTACGTTATATGATATTACGTTTTAACGTATTACGTTATATGGTATAACGTTATAAAGTATTACGTTATATGGTATAACGTTATAACGTATTACGTTATATGGTATAACGTTATAACGTATTACGTTATATGGTATTACGTTATAACGTTTTACGTTATATGTTATTACGTTATCACGTATTACGTTATATGGTATAACGTTATAACGTATTACGTTATGTGGTATAACGCTTTAACGTATTACGTTATATGGTATAACGTTATAAAGTATTACGTTATATGGTATAACGTTATAACGTATTACGTTATATGGTATAACGTTATAACGTATTACGTTATATGGTATTACGTTATAACGTTTTACGTTATATGTTATTACGTTATAACGTATTACGTTATATGGTATAACGTTATCACGTATTACGTTATATGGTATTACGTTATAACGTATTACGTTATATGGTATTACGTTTTAACGTATTACGTTATATGGTATAACGTTATAACGTATTACGTTATATGGTATTACGTTATAACGTTTTACGTTATATGTTATTACGTTATAACGTATTACGTTATATGGTATAACGTTATCACGTATTACGTTATATGGCATTACGTTATAACGTATTACGTTATATGGTATAACGTTTTAACGTATTACGTTATATGGTATAACGTTTTAACGTACTACGTTATATGGTATAACGTTATCACGTATTACGTTATATGGTATAACGTTATAACGTATTACGTTATATGGTATAACGTTATCACGTATTACGTTAAATGGTATAACGTTTTAACGTATTACGTTATATGGTATAACGTTATAACGTATTACGTTATATGGTATTACGTTATAACGTATTACGTTATATGGTATAACGAAATGACGTTTTACGTTATATGGTATTACGTTATAACGCATTACGTTATATGGTATAACGTTTTAACGTATTACGTTATATGGTATTACGTTATCACGTATTACGTTATATGGTATAACGTTATAACGTATTACGTTATGTGGTATAACGCTTTAACGTATTACGTTATATGGTATAACGTTATAAAGTATTACGTTATATGGTATAACGTTATAACGTATTACGTTATATGGTATAACGTTATAACGTATTACGTTATATGGTATTACGTTATATGGTATAACGTTATACCGTATTACGTTATAACGTTTTACGTTATATGTTATTACGTTATCACGTATTACGTTATATGGTATAACGTTATAACGTATTACGTTATGTGGTATAACGCTTTAACGTATTACGTTATATGGTATAACGTTATAAAGTATTACGTTATATGGTATAACGTTATAACGTATTACGTTATATGGTATAACGTTATAACGTATTACGTTATATGGTATTACGTTATAACGTATTACGTTATATGGTATAACGAAATGACGTTTTACGTTATATGGTATTACGTTATAACGTATTACGTTATATGGTATAACGTTATAACGTATTACGTTATATGGTATTACGTTATAACGTATTACGTTATATGGTATAACGAAATGACGTTTTACGTTATATGGTATTACGTTATAACGTATTACGTTATATGGTATAACGTTATCACGTATTACGTTATATGGCATTACGTTATAACGTATTACGTTATATGGTATTACGTTATATGGTATAACGTTATACCGTATTACGTTATAACGTTTTACGTTATATGTTATTACGTTATCACGTATTACGTTATATGGTATAACGTTACAACGTATTACGTTATATGGTATAACGTTATCACGTATTACGTTATATGGTATAACGTTTTAACGTATTACGTTATATGGTATAACGTTATAACGTATTACGTTATATGGTATTACGTTATAACGTATTACGTTATATGGTATAACGAAATGACGTTTTACGTTATATGGTATTACGTTATAACGTATTACGTTACATGGTATAACGTTATCACGTATTACGTTATATGGCATTACGTTATAACGTATTACGTTATACGGTATAACGAAATGACGTTTTACGTTATATGGTATAACGTTATAACGTATTACGTTATATGATATTACGTTTTAACGTATTACGTTATATGGTATAACGTTATAAAGTATTACGTTATATGGTATAACGTTATAACGTATTACGTTATATGGTATAACGTTATAACGTATTACGTTATATGGTATTACGTTATAACGTTTTACGTTATATGTTATTACGTTATCACGTATTACGTTATATGGTATAACGTTATAACGTATTACGTTATGTGGTATAACGCTTTAACGTATTACGTTATATGGTATAACGTTATAAAGTATTACGTTATATGGTATAACGTTATAACGTATTACGTTATATGGTATAACGTTATAACGTATTACGTTATATGGTATTACGTTATAACGTTTTACGTTATATGTTATTACGTTATAACGTATTACGTTATATGGTATAACGTTATCACGTATTACGTTATATGGTATTACGTTATAACGTATTACGTTATATGGTATTACGTTTTAACGTATTACGTTATATGGTATAACGTTATAACGTATTACGTTATATGGTATTACGTTATAACGTTTTACGTTATATGTTATTACGTTATAACGTATTACGTTATATGGTATAACGTTATCACGTATTACGTTATATGGCATTACGTTATAACGTATTACGTTATACGGTATAACGAAATGACGTTTTACGTTATATGGTATAACGTTATAACGTATTACGTTATATGATATTACGTTTTAACGTATTACGTTATATGGTATAACGTTATAACGTATTACGCTATATGGTATTACGTTATGACGTATTACGTTATGTGGTATAACGCTTTAACGTATTACGTTATATGGTATAACGTTATAAAGTATTACGTTATATGGTATTACGTTATAACGTATTACGTTATATGGTATAACGTTATAACGTATTACGTTATATGGTATTACGTTATATGGTATAACGTTATACCGTATTACGTTATATGGTATAACGTTATAACGTATTACGTTATATGGTATAACGTTATAACGTATTACGTTATATGGTATAACGTTATCACGTATTACGTTATATGGCATTACGTTATAACGTATTACGTTATATGGTATAACGAAATGACGTTTTACGTTATATGGTATTACGTTATAACGTATTACGTTATATGGTATAACGTTATCACGTATTACGTTATATGGCATTACGTTATAACGTATTACGTTATATGGTATTACGTTATATGGTATAACGTTATACCGTATTACGTTATAACGTTTTACGTTATATGTTATTACGTTATCACGTATTACGTTATATGGTATAACGTTACAACGTATTACGTTATATGGTATAACGTTATCACGTATTACGTTATATGGTATAACGTTTTAACGTATTACGTTATGTGGTATAACGCTTTAACGTATTACGTTATATGGTATAACGTTATAAAGTATTACGTTATATGGTATAACGTTATAACGTATTACGTTATATGGTATAACGTTATAACGTATTACGTTATATGGTATTACGTTATAACGTATTACGTTATATGGTATAACGAAATGACGTTTTACGTTATATGGTATTACGTTATAACGTATTACGTTATATGGTATAACGTTATAACGTATTACGTTATATGGTATTACGTTATAACGTATTACGTTATATGGTATAACGAAATGACGTTTTACGTTATATGGTATTACGTTATAACGTATTACGTTATATGGTATAACGTTATCACGTATTACGTTATATGGCATTACGTTATAACGTATTACGTTATATGGTATTACGTTATATGGTATAACGTTATACCGTATTACGTTATAACGTTTTACGTTATATGTTATTACGTTATCACGTATTACGTTATATGGTATAACGTTACAACGTATTACGTTATATGGTATAACGTTATCACGTATTACGTTATATGGTATAACGTTTTAACGTATTACGTTATATGGTATAACGTTATAACGTATTACGTTATATGGTATTACGTTATAACGTATTACGTTATATGGTATAACGAAATGACGTTTTACGTTATATGGTATTACGTTATAACGTATTACGTTACATGGTATAACGTTATCACGTATTACGTTATATGGCATTACGTTATAACGTATTACGTTATACGGTATAACGAAATGACGTTTTACGTTATATGGTATAACGTTATAACGTATTACGTTATATGATATTACGTTTTAACGTATTACGTTATATGGTATAACGTTATAAAGTATTACGTTATATGGTATAACGTTATAACGTATTACGTTATATGGTATAACGTTATAACGTATTACGTTATATGGTATTACGTTATAACGTTTTACGTTATATGTTATTACGTTATCACGTATTACGTTATATGGTATAACGTTATAACGTATTACGTTATGTGGTATAACGCTTTAACGTATTACGTTATATGGTATAACGTTATAAAGTATTACGTTATATGGTATAACGTTATAACGTATTACGTTATATGGTATAACGTTATAACGTATTACGTTATATGGTATTACGTTATAACGTTTTACGTTATATGTTATTACGTTATAACGTATTACGTTATATGGTATAACGTTATCACGTATTACGTTATATGGTATTACGTTATAACGTATTACGTTATATGGTATTACGTTTTAACGTATTACGTTATATGGTATAACGTTATAACGTATTACGTTATATGGTATTACGTTATAACGTTTTACGTTATATGTTATTACGTTATAACGTATTACGTTATATGGTATAACGTTATCACGTATTACGTTATATGGCATTACGTTATAACGTATTACGTTATATGGTATAACGTTTTAACGTATTACGTTATATGGTATAACGTTTTAACGTACTACGTTATATGGTATAACGTTATCACGTATTACGTTATATGGTATAACGTTATAACGTATTACGTTATATGGTATAACGTTATCACGTATTACGTTAAATGGTATAACGTTTTAACGTATTACGTTATATGGTATAACGTTATAACGTATTACGTTATATGGTATTACGTTATAACGTATTACGTTATATGGTATAACGAAATGACGTTTTACGTTATATGGTATTACGTTATAACGCATTACGTTATATGGTATAACGTTTTAACGTATTACGTTATATGGTATTACGTTATCACGTATTACGTTATATGGTATAACGTTATAACGTATTACGTTATGTGGTATAACGCTTTAACGTATTACGTTATATGGTATAACGTTATAAAGTATTACGTTATATGGTATAACGTTATAACGTATTACGTTATATGGTATAACGTTATAACGTATTACGTTATATGGTATTACGTTATATGGTATAACGTTATACCGTATTACGTTATAACGTTTTACGTTATATGTTATTACGTTATCACGTATTACGTTATATGGTATAACGTTATAACGTATTACGTTATGTGGTATAACGCTTTAACGTATTACGTTATATGGTATAACGTTATAAAGTATTACGTTATATGGTATAACGTTATAACGTATTACGTTATATGGTATAACGTTATAACGTATTACGTTATATGGTATTACGTTATAACGTATTACGTTATATGGTATAACGAAATGACGTTTTACGTTATATGGTATTACGTTATAACGTATTACGTTATATGGTATAACGTTATAACGTATTACGTTATATGGTATTACGTTATAACGTATTACGTTATATGGTATAACGAAATGACGTTTTACGTTATATGGTATTACGTTATAACGTATTACGTTATATGGTATAACGTTATCACGTATTACGTTATATGGCATTACGTTATAACGTATTACGTTATATGGTATTACGTTATATGGTATAACGTTATACCGTATTACGTTATAACGTTTTACGTTATATGTTATTACGTTATCACGTATTACGTTATATGGTATAACGTTACAACGTATTACGTTATATGGTATAACGTTATCACGTATTACGTTATATGGTATAACGTTTTAACGTATTACGTTATATGGTATAACGTTATAACGTATTACGTTATATGGTATTACGTTATAACGTATTACGTTATATGGTATAACGAAATGACGTTTTACGTTATATGGTATTACGTTATAACGTATTACGTTACATGGTATAACGTTATCACGTATTACGTTATATGGCATTACGTTATAACGTATTACGTTATACGGTATAACGAAATGACGTTTTACGTTATATGGTATAACGTTATAACGTATTACGTTATATGATATTACGTTTTAACGTATTACGTTATATGGTATAACGTTATAAAGTATTACGTTATATGGTATAACGTTATAACGTATTACGTTATATGGTATAACGTTATAACGTATTACGTTATATGGTATTACGTTATAACGTTTTACGTTATATGTTATTACGTTATCACGTATTACGTTATATGGTATAACGTTATAACGTATTACGTTATGTGGTATAACGCTTTAACGTATTACGTTATATGGTATAACGTTATAAAGTATTACGTTATATGGTATAACGTTATAACGTATTACGTTATATGGTATAACGTTATAACGTATTACGTTATATGGTATTACGTTATAACGTTTTACGTTATATGTTATTACGTTATAACGTATTACGTTATATGGTATAACGTTATCACGTATTACGTTATATGGTATTACGTTATAACGTATTACGTTATATGGTATTACGTTTTAACGTATTACGTTATATGGTATAACGTTATAACGTATTACGTTATATGGTATTACGTTATAACGTTTTACGTTATATGTTATTACGTTATAACGTATTACGTTATATGGTATAACGTTATCACGTATTACGTTATATGGCATTACGTTATAACGTATTACGTTATACGGTATAACGAAATGACGTTTTACGTTATATGGTATAACGTTATAACGTATTACGTTATATGATATTACGTTTTAACGTATTACGTTATATGGTATAACGTTATAACGTATTACGCTATATGGTATTACGTTATGACGTATTACGTTATGTGGTATAACGCTTTAACGTATTACGTTATATGGTATAACGTTATAAAGTATTACGTTATATGGTATTACGTTATAACGTATTACGTTATATGGTATAACGTTATAACGTATTACGTTATATGGTATTACGTTATATGGTATAACGTTATACCGTATTACGTTATATGGTATAACGTTATAACGTATTACGTTATATGGTATAACGTTATAACGTATTACGTTATATGGTATAACGTTATCACGTATTACGTTATATGGCATTACGTTATAACGTATTACGTTATATGGTATAACGAAATGACGTTTTACGTTATATGGTATAACGTTATAACGTATTACGTTATATGGTATAACGTTTTAACGTATTACGTTATATGGTATTACGTTATAACGTATTACGTTATATGGTATAACGTTATCACGTATTACGTTATATGGCATTACGTTATAACGTATTACGTTATATGGTATAACGAAATGACGTTTTACGTTATATGGTATAACGTTATAACGTATTACGTTATATGGTATTACGTTTTAACGTATTACGTTATATGGTATAACGTTATAACGTATTACGCTATATGGTATTACGTTATGACGTATTACGTTATGTGGTATAACGCTTTAACGTATTACGTTATATGGTATAACGTTATAAAGTATTACGTTATATGGTATAACGTTATCACGTATTACGTTATATGGTATAACGTTATAACGTATTACGTTATATGGTATAACGTTATAACGTATTACGTTATATGGTATTACGTTAGCACGTATTGCGTTATATGGTATAACGTTATAACGTATTACGTTATATGGTATAACGTTTTAACGTATTGCGTTATATGGTATAACGTTTTAACGTATTACGTTATATGGTATAACGTCATAACGTATTACGTTATATGGTATTACGTTATCACGTATTACGTTATATGGTATAACGTTATAACGTATTACGTTATATGGTATAACGTTATCACGTATTACGTTATATGGTATAACGTTATAACGCATTACGTTATATGGTATTACGTTATAACGTATTACGTTATATGGCATTACGTTATAACGTATTACGTTATATGGTATAACGAAATGACGTTTTACGTTATATGGTATAACGTTATAACGAATTACGTTATATGGTATTACGTTTTAACGTATTACGTTATATGGTATAACGTTATAACGTATTACGCTATATGGTATTACGTTATGACGTATTACGTTATGTGGTATAACGCTTTAACGTATTACGTTATATGGTATAACGTTATAAAGTATTACGTTATATGGTATAACGTTATAACGTATTACGTTATATGGTATAACGTTATAACGTATTACGTTATATGGTATTACGTTATATGGTATAACGTTATAACGTATTACGATATATGGTATAACGTTATAACGTATTACGTTATATGGTATAACGTTATAACGTATTACGTTATATGGTATAACGTTATCACGTATTACGTTATATGGCATTACGTTATAACGTATTACGTTATATGGTATAACGAAATGACGTTTTACGTTATATGGTATAACGTTATAACGTATTACGTTATATGGTATTACGTTTTAACGTATTACGTTATATGGTATAACGTTATACCGTATTACGTTATATGGTATAACGTTATAACGTATTACGTTATATGGTATAACGTTTTAACGTATTACGTTATATGGTATAACGTTATCACTTATTACGTTATATGGTATAACGCTATAACGTATTACGTTATATGGTATAACGTTTTAACGTATTACGTTATATGGTATAACGTTATCACGTATTACGTTATATGGTATAACGTTATAACGTATTACGTTATATGGTATAACGTTATCACGTATTACGTTATATGGTATAACGTTTTAACGTATTACGTTATATGGTATAACGTTATAACGTATTACGTTATATGGTATTACGTTATAACGTATTACGTTATATGGTATAACGAAATGACGTTTTACGTTATATGGTATTACGTTATAACGCATTACGTTATATGGTATAACGTTTTAACGTATTACGTTATATGGTATTACGTTATCACGTATTACGTTATATGGTATAACGTTATAACGTATTACGTTATGTGGTATAACGCTTTAACGTATTACGTTATATGGTATAACGTTATAAAGTATTACGTTATATGGTATAACGTTATAACGTATTACGTTATATGGTATAACGTTATAACGTATTACGTTATATGGTATTACGTTATAACGTTTTACGTTATATGTTATTACATTATAACGTATTACGTTATATGGTATAACGTTATCACGTATTACGTTATATGGTATTACGTTATAACGTATTACGTTATATGGTATTACGTTTTAACGTATTACGTTATATGGTATAACGTTATAACGTATTACGTTATATGGTATTACGTTATAACGTTTTACGTTATATGTTATTACGTTATAACGTATTACGTTATATGGTATAACGTTATCACGTATTACGTTATATGGCATTACGTTATAACGTATTACGTTATGCGGTATAACGAAATGACGTTTTACGTTATATGGTATAACGTTATAACGTATTACGTTATATGATATTACGTTTTAACGTATTACGTTATATGGTATAACGTTATAACGTATTACGCTATATGGTATTACGTTATGACGTATTACGTTATGTGGTATAACGCTTTAACGTATTACGTTATATGGTATAACGTTATAAAGTATTACGTTATATGGTATAACGTTATAACGTATTACGTTATATCGTATAACGTTATAACGTATTACGTTATATGGTATTACGTTATATGGTATAACGTTATACCGTATTACGTTATATGGTATAACGTTATAACGTATTACGTTATATGGTATAACGTTATAACGTATTACGTTATATGGTATATCGGTATAACGTATTACGTTATATGGTATAACGTTATACCGTATTACGTTATATGGTATAACGAAATGACGTTTTACGTTATATGGTTTAACGTTTTAACGTATTACGTTATATGGTATAACGTTTTAACGTATTACGTTATATGGTATAACGTTATAACGTATTACGTTATATGGTATAACGTTTTAACGTATTACGTTATATGGTATAACGTTATCACGTATTACGTTATATGGTATAACGTCATCACGTATTACGTTATATGGTATAACGTTATAACGTATTACGTTATATGGTATAACGTTTTAACGTATTACGTTATATGGTATAACGTTATCACGTATTACGTTATATGGTATAACGTTATAACGTATTACGTTATATGGTATATCGTTTTAACGTATTACGTTATATGGTATAACGTTATCACGTATTACGTTATATGGTATAACGTTATAACGTATTACGTTATATGGTATTACGTTATAACGTATTACGTTATATGGTATAACGAAATGACGTTTTACGTTATATGGTAATACGTTAACACGTATTACGTTATATGGTATAACGTTATAACGTATTACGTTATATGGTATAACGCTTTAACGTATTACGTTATATGGTATAACGTTATCACGTATTACATTATATGGTATAACGTTATAACGTATTACGTTATATGGTATTACGTTATAACGTATTACGTTATATGGTATAACGTTATCACGTATTACGTTATATGGTATAACGTTATAACGTATTACGTTATATGGTATAACGTTTTAACGTATTACGTTATATGGTATAACGTTATAACGTATTACGTTATATGGTATTACGTTATAACGTATTACGTTATATGGTATAACGAAATGACGTTTTACGTTATATGGTATTACGTTATAACGTATTACGTTATATGGTATAACGTTATAACGTATTGCGTTATATGGTATAACGTTATAACGTATTACGTTATATGGTATAACGTTTTAACGTATTACGTTATATGGTATAACGTTATCACGTATTACGTTATATGGTATAACGTTATAACGTATTACGTTATATGGTAGTACGTTTTAACGTATTACGTTATATGGTATAACGTTATAACGTATTACGTTATATGGTATTACGTTATAACGTATTACGTTATATGGTATAACGTTATAACGTATTACGTTATATGGTATTACGTTTTAACGTATTACGTTATATGGTATAACGTTATAACGTATTACGCTATATGGTATTACGTTATGACGTATTACGTTATGTGGTATAACGCTTTAACGTATTACGTTATATGGTATAACGTTATAAAGTATTACGTTATATGGTATAACGTTATAACGTATTACGTTATATGGTATAACGTTATAACGTATTACGTTGTATGGTATAACGTTATAACGTATTACGTTATATGGTATATCGTTATAACGTATTACGTTATATGGTATAACGTTATACCGTATTACGTTATATGGTATAACGAAATGACGTTTTACGTTATATGGTTTAACGTTATAACGTACTACGTTATATGGTATATCGTTATAACGTATTACGTTATATGGTATAACGTTATACCGTATTACGTTATATGGTATAACGTTATAACGTATTACGTTATATGGTATAACGTCATAACGTATTACGTTATATGGTATTACGTTATCACGTATTACGTTATATGGTATAACGTTATAACGTATTACGTTATAAGGTATAACGTTTTAACGTATTACGTTATATGGTATAACGTTATCACGTATTACGTTATATGGTATAACGTTATAACGTATTACGTTATATGGTATTACGTTATCACGTATTACGTTATATGGTATAACGTTATAACGTATTACGTTATATGGTATAACGTATTAACGTATTACGTTATATGGTATAACGTTATAACGTATTACGTTATATGGTATAACGAAATGACGTTTTACGTTATATGGTATTACGTTATAACGTATTACGTTATATGGTATAACGTTTTAACGTATTGCGTTATATGGTATAACGTTATAACGTATTACGTTATATGGTATAACGTTTTAACGTATTACGTTATATGGTATAACGTTATCACGTATTACGTTATATGGTATAACGTTATAACGTATTACGTTATATGGTAGTACGTTTTAACGTATTACGTTATATGGTATAACGTTATAACGTATTACGTTATATGGTATTACGTTATAACGTATTACGTTATATGGTATAACGTTATAACGTATTACGTTATATGGTATTACGTTATAACGTATTACGTTATATGGTATAACGAAATGACGTTTTACGTTATATGGTATTACGTTATAACGTATTACGTTATATGGTATAACGTTATAACGTATTGCGTTATATGGTATAACGTTATAACGTATTACGTTATATGGTATAACGTTATAACGTATTACGTTATATGGTATTACGTTTTAACGTATTACGTTATATGGTATAACGTTATAACGTATTACGCTATATGGTATTACGTTATGACGTATTACGTTATGTGGTATAGCGCTTTAACGTATTACGTTATATGGTATAACGTTATAAAGTATTACGTTATATGGTATAACGTTATAACGTATTACGTTATATGGTATAACGTTATAACGTATTACGTTATATGGTATAACGTTTTAACGTATTACGTTATATGGTATAACGTTATAACGTATTACGTTATATGGTATTACGTTATAACGTATTACGTTATATGGTATAACGAAATGACGTTTTACGTTATATGGTATTACGTTATAACGTATTACGTTATATGGTATAACGTTATAACGTATTGCGTTATATGGTATAACGTTATAACGTATTACGTTATATGGTATAACGTTTTAACGTATTACGTTATATGGTATAACGTTATCACGTATTACGTTATATGGTATAACGTTATAACGTATTACGTTATATGGTAGTACGTTTTAACGTATTACGTTATATGGTATAACGTTATAACGTATTACGTTATATGGTATTACGTTATAACGTATTACGTTATATGGTATAACGTTATAACGTATTACGTTATATGGTATTACGTTTTAACGTATTACGTTATATGGTATAACGTTATAACGTATTACGCTATATGGTATTACGTTATGACGTATTACGTTATGTGGTATAACGCTTTAACGTATTACGTTATATGGTATAACGTTATAAAGTATTACGTTATATGGTATAACGTTATAACGTATTACGTTATATGGTATAACGTTATAACGTATTACGTTGTATGGTATAACGTTATAACGTATTACGTTATATGGTATATCGTTATAACGTATTACGTTATATGGTATAACGTTATACCGTATTACGTTATATGGTATAACGAAATGACGTTTTACGTTATATGGTTTAACGTTATAACGTACTACGTTATATGGTATATCGTTATAACGTATTACGTTATATGGTATAACGTTATACCGTATTACGTTATATGGTATAACGTTATAACGTATTACGTTATATGGTATAACGTCATAACGTATTACGTTATATGGTATTACGTTATCACGTATTACGTTATATGGTATAACGTTATAACGTATTACGTTATAAGGTATAACGTTTTAACGTATTACGTTATATGGTATAACGTTATCACGTATTACGTTATATGGTATAACGTTATAACGTATTACGTTATATGGTATTACGTTATCACGTATTACGTTATATGGTATAACGTTATAACGTATTACGTTATATGGTATAACGTATTAACGTATTACGTTATATGGTATAACGTTATAACGTATTACGTTATATGGTATAACGAAATGACGTTTTACGTTATATGGTATTACGTTATAACGTATTACGTTATATGGTATAACGTTTTAACGTATTACGTTATATGGTATAACGTTATCACGTATTACGTTATATGGTATAACGTTATCACGTATTACATTATATGGTATAACGTTATAACGTATTACGTTATATGGTATTACGTTATAACGTATTACGTTATATGGTATAACGTTATCACGTATTACGTTATATGGTATAACGTTATAACGTATTACGTTATATGGTATAACGTTTTAACGTATTACGTTATATGGTATAACGTTATAACGTATTACGTTATATGGTATTACGTTATAACGTATTACGTTATATGGTATAACGAAATGACGTTTTACGTTATATGGTATTACGTTATAACGTATTACGTTATATGGTATAACGTTATAACGTATTGCGTTATATGGTATAACGTTATAACGTATTACGTTATATGGTATAACGTTTTAACGTATTACGTTATATGGTATAACGTTATCACGTATTACGTTATATGGTATAACGTTATAACGTATTACGTTATATGGTAGTACGTTTTAACGTATTACGTTATATGGTATAACGTTATAACGTATTACGTTATATGGTATTACGTTATAACGTATTACGTTATATGGTATAACGTTATAACGTATTACGTTATATGGTATTACGTTTTAACGTATTACGTTATATGGTATAACGTTATAACGTATTACGCTATATGGTATTACGTTATGACGTATTACGTTATGTGGTATAGCGCTTTAACGTATTACGTTATATGGTATAACGTTATAAAGTATTACGTTATATGGTATAACGTTATAACGTATTACGTTATATGGTATAACGTTATAACGTATTACGTTGTATGGTATAACGTTATAACGTATTACGTTATATGGTATATCGTTATAACGTATTACGTTATATGGTATAACGTTATACCGTATTACGTTATATGGTATAACGAAATGACGTTTTACGTTATATGGTTTAACGTTATAACGTACTACGTTATATGGTATATCGTTATAACGTATTACGTTATATGGTATAACGTTATACCGTATTACGTTATATGGTATAACGTTATAACGTATTACGTTATATGGTATAACGTCATAACGTATTACGTTATATGGTATTACGTTATCACGTATTACGTTATATGGTATAACGTTATAACGTATTACGTTATAAGGTATAACGTTTTAACGTATTACGTTATATGGTATAACGTTATCACGTATTACGTTATATGGTATAACGTTATAACGTATTACGTTATATGGTATTACGTTATCACGTATTACGTTATATGCTATAACGTTATAACGTATTACGTTATATGGTATAACGTATTAACGTATTACGTTATATGGTATAACGTTATAACGTATTACGTTATATGGTATAACGAAATGACGTTTTACGTTATATGGTATTACGTTATAACGTATTACGTTATATGGTATAACGTTATAACGTATTACGTTATATGGTATTACGTTATAACGTATTACGTTATATGGTATAACGTTATAACGTATTACGTTATATGGTATTACGTTTTAACGTATTACGTTATATGGTATAACGTTATAACGTATTACGCTATATGGTATTACGTTATGACGTATTACGTTATGTGGTATAACGCTTTAACGTATTACGTTATATGGTATAACGTTATAAAGTATTACGTTATATGGTATAACGTTATAACGTATTACGTTATATGGTATAACGTTATAACGTATTACGTTGTATGGTATAACGTTATAACGTATTACGTTATATGGTATATCGTTATAACGTATTACGTTATATGGTATAACGTTATACCGTATTACGTTATATGGTATAACGAAATGACGTTTTACGTTATATGGTTTAACGTTATAACGTACTACGTTATATGGTATATCGTTATAACGTATTACGTTATATGGTATAACGTTATACCGTATTACGTTATATGGTATAACGTTATAACGTATTACGTTATATGGTATAACGTCATAACGTATTACGTTATATGGTATTACGTTATCACGTATTACGTTATATGGTATAACGTTATAACGTATTACGTTATAAGGTATAACGTTTTAACGTATTACGTTATATGGTATAACGTTATCACGTATTACGTTATATGGTATAACGTTATAACGTATTACGTTATATGGTATTACGTTATCACGTATTACGTTATATGGTATAACGTTATAACGTATTACGTTATATGGTATGACGTATTAACGTATTACGTTATATGGTATAACGAAATGACGTTTTACGTTATATGGTATTACGTTATAACGTATTACGTTATATGGTATAACGTTATAAGGTATTACGTTATATGGTATAACTTTTTAACGTATTCCGTTATATGGTATAACGTTATCACGTATTACGTTATATGATATAACGTTATAACGTATTACGTTATATGGTATTACGTTATAACGTATTACGTTATATGGTATAACGTTATCACGTATTACGTTATATGGTATAACGTTATAACGTATTACGTTATATGGTATAACGTTTTAACGTATTACGTTATATGGTATAACGTAATAACGTATTACGTTATATGGTATTACGTTATAACGTATTACGTTATATGGTATAACGAAATGACGTTTTACGTTATATGGTATTACGTTATAACGTATTACGTTATATGGTATAACGTTATAAAGTATTACGTTATATGGTATAACGTTATAACGTATTACGTTATATGGTATAACGTTATAACGTATTACGTTATATGGTATTACGTTATATGGTATAACGTTATAACGTATTACGATATATGGTATAACGTTATAACGTATTACGTTATATGGTATAACGTTATAACGTATTACGTTATATGGTATAACGTTATCACGTATTACGTTATATGGCATTACGTTATAACGTATTACGTTATATGGTATAACGAAATGACGTTTTACGTTATATGGTATAACGTTATAACGTATTACGTTATATGGTATTACGTTTTAACGTATTACGTTATATGGTATAACGTTATACCGTATTACGTTATATGGTATAACGTTATAACGTATTACGTTATATGGTATAACGTTTTAACGTATTACGTTATATGGTATAACGTTATCACTTATTACGTTATATGGTATAACGTTATAACGTATTACGTTATATGGTATAACGTTTTAACGTATTACGTTATATGGTATAACGTTATCACGTATTACGTTATATGGTATAACGTTATAACGTATTACGTTATATGGTATAACGTTATCACGTATTACGTTATATGGTATAACGTTTTAACGTATTACGTTATATGGTATAACGTTATAACGTATTACGTTATATGGTATTACGTTATAACGTATTACGTTATATGGTATAACGAAATGACGTTTTACGTTATATGGTATTACGTTATAACGCATTACGTTATATGGTATAACGTTTTAACGTATTACGTTATATGGTATTACGTTATCACGTATTACGTTATATGGTATAACGTTATAACGTATTACGTTATGTGGTATAACGCTTTAACGTATTACGTTATATGGTATAACGTTATAAAGTATTACGTTATATGGTATAACGTTATAACGTATTACGTTATATGGTATAACGTTATAACGTATTACGTTATATGGTATTACGTTATAACGTTTTACGTTATATGTTATTACGTTATAACGTATTACGTTATATGGTATAACGTTATCACGTATTACGTTATATGGTATTACGTTATAACGTATTACGTTATATGGTATTACGTTTTAACGTATTACGTTATATGGTATAACGTTATAACGTATTACGTTATATGGTATTACGTTATAACGTTTTACGTTATATGTTATTACGTTATAACGTATTACGTTATATGGTATAACGTTATCACGTATTACGTTATATGGCATTACGTTATAACGTATTACGTTATACGGTATAACGAAATGACGTTTTACGTTATATGGTATAACGTTATAACGTATTACGTTATATGATATTACGTTTTAACGTATTACGTTATATGGTATAACGTTATAACGTATTACGCTATATGGTATTACGTTATGACGTATTACGTTATGTGGTATAACGCTTTAACGTATTACGTTATATGGTATAACGTTATAAAGTATTACGTTATATGGTATAACGTTATAACGTATTACGTTATATGGTATAACGTTATAACGTATTACGTTATATGGTATTACGTTATATGGTATAACGTTATACCGTATTACGTTATATGGTATAACGTTATAACGTATTACGTTATATGGTATAACGTTATAACGTATTACGTTATATGGTATATCGTTATAACGTATTACGTTATATGGTATAACGTTATACCGTATTACGTTATATGGTATAACGAAATGACGTTTTACGTTATATGGTTTAACGTTTTAGCGTATTACGTTATATGGTATAACGTTTTAACGTATTACGTTATATGGTATAACGTTATAACGTATTACGTTATATGGTATAACGTTTTAACGTATTACGTTATATGGTATAACGTTATCACGTATTACGTTATATGGTATAACGTTATCACGTATTACGTTATATGGTATAACGTTATAACGTATTACGTTATATGGTATAACGTTTTAACGTATTACGTTATATGGTATAACGTTATCACGTATTACGTTATATGGTATAACGTTATAACGTATTACGTTATATGGTATATCGTTTTAACGTATTACGTTATATGGTATAACGTTATCACGTATTACGTTATATGGTATAACGTTATAACGTATTACGTTATATGGTATTACGTTATAACGTATTACGTTATATGGTATAACGAAATGACGTTTTACGTTATATGGTAATACGTTAACACGTATTACGTTATATGGTATAACGTTATAACGTATTACGTTATATGGTATAACGTTTTAACGTATTACGTTATATGGTATAACGTTATCACGTATTACATTATATGGTATAACGTTATAACGTATTACGTTATATGGTATTACGTTATAACGTATTACGTTATATGGTATAACGTTATCACGTATTACGTTATATGGTATAACGTTATAACGTATTACGTTATATGGTATAACGTTTTAACGTATTACGTTATATGGTATAACGTTATAACGTATTACGTTATATGGTATTACGTTATAACGTATTACGTTATATGGTATAACGAAATGACGTTTTACGTTATATGGTATTACGTTATAACGTATTACGTTATATGGTATAACGTTATAACGTATTGCGTTATATGGTATAACGTTATAACGTATTACGTTATATGGTATAACGTTTTAACGTATTACGTTATATGGTATAACGTTATCACGTATTACGTTATATGGTATAACGTTATAACGTATTACGTTATATGGTAGTACGTTTTAACGTATTACGTTATATGGTATAACGTTATAACGTATTACGTTATATGGTATTACGTTATAACGTATTACGTTATATGGTATAACGTTATAACGTATTACGTTATATGGTATTACGTTTTAACGTATTACGTTATATGGTATAACGTTATAACGTATTACGCTATATGGTATTACGTTATGACGTATTACGTTATGTGGTATAACGCTTTAACGTATTACGTTATATGGTATAACGTTATAAAGTATTACGTTATATGGTATAACGTTATAACGTATTACGTTATATGGTATAACGTTATAACGTATTACGTTGTATGGTATAACGTTATAACGTATTACGTTATATGGTATATCGTTATAACGTATTACGTTATATGGTATAACGTTATACCGTATTACGTTATATGGTATAACGAAATGACGTTTTACGTTATATGGTATAACGTTATAACGTACTACGTTATATGGTATATCGTTATAACGTATTACGTTATATGGTATAACGTTATACCGTATTACGTTATATGGTATAACGTTATAACGTATTACGTTATATGGTATAACGTCATAACGTATTACGTTATATGGTATTACGTTATC
This sequence comes from Bombus vancouverensis nearcticus, assembly GCF_051014615.1. Taxonomy (NCBI): domain Eukaryota; kingdom Metazoa; phylum Arthropoda; class Insecta; order Hymenoptera; family Apidae; genus Bombus; species Bombus vancouverensis. Next base: position 5,805,905 of record NC_134913.1, on the reverse strand, counting down.
ACGTATTACGTTATATGGTATAACGTTATAACGTATTACGTTATAAGGTATAACGTTTTAACGTATTACGTTATATGGTATAACGTTATCACGTATTACGTTATATGGTATAACGTTATAACGTATTACGTTATATGGTATTACGTTATCACGTATTACGTTATATGGTATAACGTTATAACGTATTACGTTATATGGTATAACGTATTAACGCATTACGTTATATGGTATAACGTTATAACGTATTACGTTATATGGTATAACGAAATGACGTTTTACGTTATATGGTATTACGTTATAACGTATTACGTTATATGGTATAACGTTATAACGTATTACGTTATATGGTATTACGTTATAACGTATTACGTTATATGGTATAACGTTATAACGTATTACGTTATATGGTATTACGTTTTAACGTATTACGTTATATGGTATAACGTTATAACGTATTACGCTATATGGTATTACGTTATGACGTATTACGTTATGTGGTATAACGCTTTAACGTATTACGTTATATGGTATAACGTTATAAAGTATTACGTTATATGGTATAACGTTATAACGTATTACGTTATATGGTATAACGTTATAACGTATTACGTTGTATGGTATAACGTTATAACGTATTACGTTATATGGTATATCGTTATAACGTATTACGTTATATGGTATAACGTTATACCGTATTACGTTATATGGTATAACGAAATGACGTTTTACGTTATATGGTTTAACGTTATAACGTACTACGTTATATGGTATATCGTTATAACGTATTACGTTATATGGTATAACGTTATACCGTATTACGTTATATGGTATAACGTTATAACGTATTACGTTATATGGTATAACGTCATAACGTATTACGTTATATGGTATTACGTTATCACGTATTACGTTATATGGTATAACGTTATAACGTATTACGTTATAAGGTATAACGTTTTAACGTATTACGTTATATGGTATAACGTTATCACGTATTACGTTATATGGTATAACGTTATAACGTATTACGTTATATGGTATTACGTTATCACGTATTACGTTATATGGTATAACGTTATAACGTATTACGTTATATGGTATAACGTATTAACGTATTACGTTATATGGTATAACGTTATAACGTATTACGTTATATGGTATAACGAAATGACGTTTTACGTTATATGGTATTACGTTATAACGTATTACGTTATATGGTATAACGTTATAAGGTATTACGTTATATGGTATAACTTTTTAACGTATTCCGTTATATGGTATAACGTCATAACGTATTACGTTATATGGTATTACGTAATCACGTATTACGTTATATGGTATAACGTTATAACGCATTACGTTATATGGTATTACGTTATAACGTATTACGTTATATGGTATTACGTTTTAACGTATTACGTTATATGGTATAACGCTATAACGTATTACGTTATATGGTATTACGTTATAACGTTTTACGTTATATGTTATTACGTTATAACGTATTACGTTATATGGTATAACGTTATCACGTATTACGTTATATGGTATAACGTTATAACGTATTACGTTATATGGTATAACGTTTTAACGTATTACGTTATATGGTATACCGTTTTAACGTATTACGTTATATGGTATAACGGTTTAACGTATTACGTTATATGGTATGACGTTATCACATATTACGTTATATGGTATAACGTTATAACGCATTACGTTATATGGTATTACGTTATAACGTATTACGTTATATGGTATTACGTTTTAACGTATTACGTTATATGGTATAACGCTATAACGTATTACGTTATATGGTATTACGTTATCACGTATTACGTTATATGGTATAACGTTATAACGTATTACGTTATATGGTATAACGTATTAACGTATTACGTTATATGGTATAACGTTATAACGTATTACGTTATATGGTATAACGAAATGACGTTTTACGTTATATGGTATTACGTTATAACGTATTACGTTATATGGTATAACGTTATAAAGTATTACGTTATATGGTATAACGTTATACCGTATTACGTTATATGGTATAACGAAATGACGTTTTACGTTATATGGTTTAACGTTATAACGTACTACGTTATATGGTATATCGTTATAACGTATTACGTTATATGGTATAACGTTATACCGTATTACGTTATATGGTATAACGTTATAACGTATTACGTTATATGGTATAACGTTTTAACGTATTACGTTATATGGTATAACGTTATCACTTATTACGTTATATGGTATAACGTTATAACGTATTACGTTATATGGTATAACGTTTTAACGTATTACGTTATATGGTATAACGTTATCACGTATTACGTTATATGGTATAACGTTATAACGTATTACGTTATATGGTATTACGTTATAACGTATTACGTTATATGGTATAACGTTATCACGTATTACGTTATATGGTATAACGTTATAACGTATTACGTTATATGGTATAACGTTTTAACGTATTACGTTATATGGTATAACGTTATAACGTATTACGTTATATGGTATTACGTTATAACGTATTACGTTATATGGTATAACGAAATGACGTCTTACGTTATATGGTATTACGTTATAACGTATTACGTTATATGGTATAACGTTTTAACGTATTACGTTATATGGTATTATGTTATCACGTATTACGTTATATGGTATAACGTTATAACGTATTACGTTATATGGTATAACGTTTTAACGTATTACGTTATATGGTATAACGTTATCGCGTATTACGTTATATGGTATAACGTTATCACGTATTACGTTATATGGAATAACGTTATAACGTATTACGTTATATGGTATAACGTTTTAACGTATTACGTTATATGGTATAACGTTATCACGTATTACGTTATATGGTATAACGTTATAACGTATTACGTTATATGGTATATCGTTTTAACGTATTACGTTATATGGTATAACGTTATCACGTATTACGTTATATGGTATAACGTTATAACGTATTACGTTATATGGTATTACGTTATAACGTATTACGTTATATGGTATAACGAAATGACGTTTTACGTTATATGGTATTACGTTATCACGTATTACGTTATACGGTATAACGTTATAAGGTATTACGTTATATGGTATAACGTTTTAACGTATTCCGTTATATGGTATAACGTTATCACGTATTACGTTATATGATATAACGTTATAACGTATTACGTTATATGGTATTACGTTATAACGTATTACGTTATATGGTATAACGTTATCACGTATTACGTTATATGGTATAACGTTATAACGTATTACGTTATATGGTATAACGTTTTAACGTATTACGTTATATGGTATAACGTTATAACGTATTACGTTATATGGTATTACGTTATAACGTATTACGTTATATGGTATAACGAAACGACGTTTTACGTTATATGGTATTACGTTATAACGTATTACGTTATATGGTATAACGTTATAACGTATTACGTTATATGGTATAACGTTATAACGTATTAAGTTATATGGTATAACGTTTTAACGTATTACGTTATATGGTATAACGTTATCACGTATTACTTTATATGGTATAACGTTATAACGTATTACGTTATATGGTATATCGTTTTAACGTATTACGTTATATGGTATAACGTTATCACGTATTACGTTATATGGTATAACGTTATAACGTATTACGTTATATGGTATAACGTTATAACGTATTACGTTATATGGTATAACGTTATAACGTATTACGTTATATGGTATAACGTTATAACGTATTACGTTATATGGTATTACGTTAGCACGTATTGCGTTATATGGTATAACGTTATAACGTATTACTTTATATGGTATAACGTTTTAACGTATTACGTTATAAGGTATAACGTTTTAACGTATTACGTTATATGGTATAACGTTATCACGTATTACGTTATATGGTATAACGTTATAACGTATTACGTTATATGGTATTACGTTATCACGTATTACGTTATATGGTATAACGTTATAACGTATTACGTTATATGGTATAACGTTTTAACGTATTACGTTATATGGTATACCGTTTTAACGTATTACGTTATATGGTATAACGTCATAACGTATTACGTTATATGGTATTACGTAATCACGTATTACGTTATATGGTATAACGTTATAACGCATTACGTTATATGGTATTACGTTATAACGTATTACGTTATATGGTATTACGTTTTAACGTATTACGTTATATGGTATAACGCTATAACGTATTACGTTATATGGTATTACGTTATAACGTTTTACGTTATATGTTATTACGTTATAACGTATTACGTTATATGGTATAACGTTATCACGTATTACGTTATATGGCATTACGTTATAACGTATTACGTTATATGGTATAACGTTATAACGTATTACGTTATATGGTATAACGTTATAACGTATTACGTTATATGGTATAACGTTATAACGTATTACGTTATATGGTATAACGTTTTAACGTATTACGTTATATGGTATAACGTTATCACGTATTACGTTATATGGTATAACGTTATCACGTATTACGTTATATGGTATAACGTTATAACGTATTACGTTATATGGTATAACGTTTTAACGTATTACGTTATATGGTATAACGTTATCACGTATTACGTTATATGGTATAACGTTATAACGTATTACGTTATATGGTATATCGTTTTAACGTATTACGTTATATGGTATAACGTTATCACGTATTACGTTATATGGTATAACGTTATAACGTATTACGTTATATGGTATTACGTTATAACGTATTACGTTATATGGTATAACGAAATGACGTTTTACGTTATATGGTAATACGTTAACACGTATTACGTTATATGGTATAACGTTATAACGTATTACGTTATATGGTATAACGTTTTAACGTATTACGTTATATGGTATAACGTTATCACGTATTACATTATATGGTATAACGTTATAACGTATTACGTTATATGGTATTACGTTATAACGTATTACGTTATATGGTATAACGTTATCACGTATTACGTTATATGGTATAACGTTATAACGTATTACGTTATATGGTATAACGTTTTAACGTATTACGTTATATGGTATAACGTTATAACGTATTACGTTATATGGTATTACGTTATAACGTATTACGTTATATGGTATAACGAAATGACGTTTTACGTTATATGGTATTACGTTATAACGTATTACGTTATATGGTATAACGTTATAACGTATTGCGTTATATGGTATAACGTTATAACGTATTACGTTATATGGTATAACGTTTTAACGTATTACGTTATATGGTATAACGTTATCACGTATTACGTTATATGGTATAACGTTATAACGTATTACGTTATATGGTAGTACGTTTTAACGTATTACGTTATATGGTATAACGTTATAACGTATTACGTTATATGGTATTACGTTATAACGTATTACGTTATATGGTATAACGTTATAACGTATTACGTTATATGGTATTACGTTTTAACGTATTACGTTATATGGTATAACGTTATAACGTATTACGCTATATGGTATTACGTTATGACGTATTACGTTATGTGGTATAACGCTTTAACGTATTACGTTATATGGTATAACGTTATAAAGTATTACGTTATATGGTATAACGTTATAACGTATTACGTTATATGGTATAACGTTATAACGTATTACGTTGTATGGTATAACGTTATAACGTATTACGTTATATGGTATATCGTTATAACGTATTACGTTATATGGTATAACGTTATACCGTATTACGTTATATGGTATAACGAAATGACGTTTTACGTTATATGGTATAACGTTATAACGTACTACGTTATATGGTATATCGTTATAACGTATTACGTTATATGGTATAACGTTATACCGTATTACGTTATATGGTATAACGTTATAACGTATTACGTTATATGGTATAACGTCATAACGTATTACGTTATATGGTATTACGTTATCACGTATTACGTTATATGGTATAACGTTATAACGTATTACGTTATAAGGTATAACGTTTTAACGTATTACGTTATATGGTATAACGTTATCACGTATTACGTTATATGGTATAACGTTATAACGTATTACGTTATATGGTATTACGTTATCACGTATTACGTTATATGGTATAACGTTATAACGTATTACGTTATATGGTATAACGTATTAACGCATTACGTTATATGGTATAACGTTATAACGTATTACGTTATATGGTATAACGAAATGACGTTTTACGTTATATGGTATTACGTTATAACGTATTACGTTATATGGTATAACGTTATAACGTATTACGTTATATGGTATTACGTTATAACGTATTACGTTATATGGTATAACGTTATAACGTATTACGTTATATGGTATTACGTTTTAACGTATTACGTTATATGGTATAACGTTATAACGTATTACGCTATATGGTATTACGTTATGACGTATTACGTTATGTGGTATAACGCTTTAACGTATTACGTTATATGGTATAACGTTATAAAGTATTACGTTATATGGTATAACGTTATAACGTATTACGTTATATGGTATAACGTTATAACGTATTACGTTGTATGGTATAACGTTATAACGTATTACGTTATATGGTATATCGTTATAACGTATTACGTTATATGGTATAACGTTATACCGTATTACGTTATATGGTATAACGAAATGACGTTTTACGTTATATGGTTTAACGTTATAACGTACTACGTTATATGGTATATCGTTATAACGTATTACGTTATATGGTATAACGTTATACCGTATTACGTTATATGGTATAACGTTATAACGTATTACGTTATATGGTATAACGTCATAACGTATTACGTTATATGGTATTACGTTATCACGTATTACGTTATATGGTATAACGTTATAACGTATTACGTTATAAGGTATAACGTTTTAACGTATTACGTTATATGGTATAACGTTATCACGTATTACGTTATATGGTATAACGTTATAACGTATTACGTTATATGGTATTACGTTATCACGTATTACGTTATATGGTATAACGTTATAACGTATTACGTTATATGGTATAACGTATTAACGTATTACGTTATATGGTATAACGTTATAACGTATTACGTTATATGGTATAACGAAATGACGTTTTACGTTATATGGTATTACGTTATAACGTATTACGTTATATGGTATAACGTTATAAGGTATTACGTTATATGGTATAACTTTTTAACGTATTCCGTTATATGGTATAACGTCATAACGTATTACGTTATATGGTATTACGTAATCACGTATTACGTTATATGGTATAACGTTATAACGCATTACGTTATATGGTATTACGTTATAACGTATTACGTTATATGGTATTACGTTTTAACGTATTACGTTATATGGTATAACGCTATAACGTATTACGTTATATGGTATTACGTTATAACGTTTTACGTTATATGTTATTACGTTATAACGTATTACGTTATATGGTATAACGTTATCACGTATTACGTTATATGGTATAACGTTATAACGTATTACGTTATATGGTATAACGTTTTAACGTATTACGTTATATGGTATACCGTTTTAACGTATTACGTTATATGGTATAACGGTTTAACGTATTACGTTATATGGTATGACGTTATCACATATTACGTTATATGGTATAACGTTATAACGCATTACGTTATATGGTATTACGTTATAACGTATTACGTTATATGGTATTACGTTTTAACGTATTACGTTATATGGTATAACGCTATAACGTATTACGTTATATGGTATTACGTTATCACGTATTACGTTATATGGTATAACGTTATAACGTATTACGTTATATGGTATAACGTATTAACGTATTACGTTATATGGTATAACGTTATAACGTATTACGTTATATGGTATAACGAAATGACGTTTTACGTTATATGGTATTACGTTATAACGTATTACGTTATATGGTATAACGTTATAAAGTATTACGTTATATGGTATAACGTTATACCGTATTACGTTATATGGTATAACGAAATGACGTTTTACGTTATATGGTTTAACGTTATAACGTACTACGTTATATGGTATATCGTTATAACGTATTACGTTATATGGTATAACGTTATACCGTATTACGTTATATGGTATAACGTTATAACGTATTACGTTATATGGTATAACGTTTTAACGTATTACGTTATATGGTATAACGTTATCACTTATTACGTTATATGGTATAACGTTATAACGTATTACGTTATATGGTATAACGTTTTAACGTATTACGTTATATGGTATAACGTTATCACGTATTACGTTATATGGTATAACGTTATAACGTATTACGTTATATGGTATTACGTTATAACGTATTACGTTATATGGTATAACGTTATCACGTATTACGTTATATGGTATAACGTTATAACGTATTACGTTATATGGTATAACGTTTTAACGTATTACGTTATATGGTATAACGTTATAACGTATTACGTTATATGGTATTACGTTATAACGTATTACGTTATATGGTATAACGAAATGACGTCTTACGTTATATGGTATTACGTTATAACGTATTACGTTATATGGTATAACGTTTTAACGTATTACGTTATATGGTATTATGTTATCACGTATTACGTTATATGGTATAACGTTATAACGTATTACGTTATATGGTATAACGTTTTAACGTATTACGTTATATGGTATAACGTTATCGCGTATTACGTTATATGGTATAACGTTATCACGTATTACGTTATATGGAATAACGTTATAACGTATTACGTTATATGGTATAACGTTTTAACGTATTACGTTATATGGTATAACGTTATCACGTATTACGTTATATGGTATAACGTTATAACGTATTACGTTATATGGTATATCGTTTTAACGTATTACGTTATATGGTATAACGTTATCACGTATTACGTTATATGGTATAACGTTATAACGTATTACGTTATATGGTATTACGTTATAACGTATTACGTTATATGGTATAACGAAATGACGTTTTACGTTATATGGTATTACGTTATCACGTATTACGTTATACGGTATAACGTTATAAGGTATTACGTTATATGGTATAACGTTTTAACGTATTCCGTTATATGGTATAACGTTATCACGTATTACGTTATATGATATAACGTTATAACGTATTACGTTATATGGTATTACGTTATAACGTATTACGTTATATGGTATAACGTTATCACGTATTACGTTATATGGTATAACGTTATAACGTATTACGTTATATGGTATAACGTTTTAACGTATTACGTTATATGGTATAACGTTATAACGTATTACGTTATATGGTATTACGTTATAACGTATTACGTTATATGGTATAACGAAACGACGTTTTACGTTATATGGTATTACGTTATAACGTATTACGTTATATGGTATAACGTTATAACGTATTACGTTATATGGTATAACGTTATAACGTATTAAGTTATATGGTATAACGTTTTAACGTATTACGTTATATGGTATAACGTTATCACGTATTACTTTATATGGTATAACGTTATAACGTATTACGTTATATGGTATATCGTTTTAACGTATTACGTTATATGGTATAACGTTATCACGTATTACGTTATATGGTATAACGTTATAACGTATTACGTTATATGGTATAACGTTATAACGTATTACGTTATATGGTATAACGTTATAACGTATTACGTTATATGGTATAACGTTATAACGTATTACGTTATATGGTATTACGTTAGCACGTATTGCGTTATATGGTATAACGTTATAACGTATTACTTTATATGGTATAACGTTTTAACGTATTACGTTATAAGGTATAACGTTTTAACGTATTACGTTATATGGTATAACGTTATCACGTATTACGTTATATGGTATAACGTTATAACGTATTACGTTATATGGTATTACGTTATCACGTATTACGTTATATGGTATAACGTTATAACGTATTACGTTATATGGTATAACGTTTTAACGTATTACGTTATATGGTATACCGTTTTAACGTATTACGTTATATGGTATAACGTCATAACGTATTACGTTATATGGTATTACGTAATCACGTATTACGTTATATGGTATAACGTTATAACGCATTACGTTATATGGTATTACGTTATAACGTATTACGTTATATGGTATTACGTTTTAACGTATTACGTTATATGGTATAACGCTATAACGTATTACGTTATATGGTATTACGTTATAACGTTTTACGTTATATGTTATTACGTTATAACGTATTACGTTATATGGTATAACGTTATCACGTATTACGTTATATGGCATTACGTTATAACGTATTACGTTATATGGTATAACGTTATAACGTATTACGTTATATGGTATAACGTTATAACGTATTACGTTATATGGTATAACGTTATAACGTATTACGTTATATGGTATAACGTTATAACGTATTACGTTATATGGTATTACGTTAGCACGTATTGCGTTATATGGTATAACGTTATAACGTATTACTTTATATGGTATAACGTTTTAACGTATTACGTTATAAGGTATAACGTTTTAACGTATTACGTTATATGGTATAACGTTATCACGTATTACGTTATATGGTATAACGTTATAACGTATTACGTTATATGGTATTACGTTATCACGTATTACGTTATATGGTATAACGTTATAACGCATTACGTTATATGGTATTACGTTATAACGTATTACGTTATATGGTATTACGTTTTAACGTATTACGTTATATGGTATAACGCTATAACGTATTACGTTATATGGTATTACGTTATAACGTTTTACGTTATATGTTATTACGTTATAACGTATTACGTTATATGGTATAACGTTATCACGTATTACGTTATATGGTATATCGTTATAACGTATTACGTTATATGGTATAACGTTATACCGTATTACGTTATATGGTATAACGAAATGACGTTTTACGTTATATGGTTTAACGTTATAACGTATTACTTTATATGGTATAACGTCATAACGTATTACGTTATATGGTATTACGTTATAACGTATTACGTTATATGGTATATCGTTTTAACGTATTACGTTATATGATATAACGTTATCACGTATTACGTTATATGGTATAACTTTATAACGTATTACGTTATATGGTATTACGTTATAACGTATTACTTTATATGGTACAACGTCATAACGTATTACGTTATATGGTATTACGTTATCACGTATTACGTTATATGGTATAACGCTATAACGTATTACGTTATATGGTATAACGTTTTAACGTATTACGTTATATGGTATAACGTTATAACGTATTACGTTATATGGTATAACGTTTTAACGTATTACGTTATATGGTATAACGTTATAACGTATTACGTTATATGGTATAACGTTTTAACGTATTACGTTATATGGTATAACGTTATAACGTATTACGTTATATGGTATAACGTTATAACGTATTACGTTATATGGTATAACGTTATAACGTATTACGTTATATGGTATAACGTTTTAACGTATTACGTTATATGGTATAACGTTATCACGTATTACGTTATATGGTATAACGTTATAACGTATTACGTTATATGGTTTATCGTTTTAACGTATTACGTTATATGGTATAACGTTATCACGTATTACGTTATATGGTATAACGTTATAACGTATTACGTTATATGGTATTACGTTATAACGTATTACGTTATATGGTATAACGAAATGACGTTTTACGTTATATGGTATTACGTTATAACGTATTACGTTATATGGTATTACGTTATAACGTATTACTTTATATGGTATAACGTCATAACGTATTACGTTATATGGTATTACGTTATCACGTATTACGTTATATGGTATAACGTTATAACGTATTACGTTATATGGTATAACGGTTTAACGTATTACGTTATATGGTATAACGTTATCACGTATTACGTTATATGGTATAACGTTATAACGTATTACGTTACATGGTATAACGTTTTAACGTATTACGTTATATGGTATAACGTTATAACGTATTACGTTATATGGTATTACGTTATAACGTATTACGTTATATGGTATAACAAATGACGTTTTACGTTATATGGTATTACGTTATAACGTATTACGTTATATGGTATAACGAAATGACGTTTTACGTTATATGGTTTAACGTTATAACGTACTACGTTATATGGTATAACGTTATACCGTATTACGTTATATGGTATAACGAAATGACGTTTTACGTTATATGGTATTACGTTATCACGTATTACGTTATATGGTATAACGTTATCACGTATTACGTTATATGGTATAACGTTATAACGTATCACGTTATATGGTATTACGTTATAACGTATTACGTTATATGGTATATCGTTATCACGTATTACGTTATATGGTATAACGTTATAACGTATTACGTTATATGGTATTACGTTATAACGTATTACGTTATATGGTATAACGTTATCACGTATTACGTTATATGGTATAACGTTATAACGTATTACGTTATATGGTATAACGTTTTAACGTATTACGTTATATGGTATAACGTTATAACGTATTACGTTATATGGTATTACGTTATAACGTATTACGTTATATGGTATAACGAAATGACGTTTTACGTTATATGGTATTACGTTATCACGTATTACGTTATATGGTATAACGTTATAACGTATTACGTTATATGGTATAACGTTTTAGCGTATTACGTTATATGGTATAACGTTTTAACGTATTACGTTATATGGTATAACGTTATAACGTATTACGTTATATGGTATAACGTTATAACGTATTACGTTATATGGTATAACGGTTTAACGTATTACGTTATATGGTATAACGTTATCACGTATTACGTTATATGGTATAACGTTATAACGTATTACGTTACATGGTATAACGTTTTAACGTATTACGTTATATGGTATAACGTTATAACGTATTACGTTATATGGTATTACGTTATAACGTATTACGTTATATGGTATAACAAATGACGTTTTACGTTATATGGTATTACGTTATAACGTATTACGTTATATGGTATTACGTTATAACGTTTTACGTTATATGGTATAACGAAATGACGTTTTACGTTATATGGTTTAACGTTATAACGTACTACGTTATATGGTATAACGTTATACCGTATTACGTTATATGGTATAACGTTATAACGTACTACGTTATATGGTATTACGTTATAACGTATTACTTTATATGGTATAACGTCATAACGTATTACGTTATATGGTATTACGTTATCACGTATTACGTTATATGGTATAACGTTATAACGTATTACGTTATATGGTATAACGGTTTAACGTATTACGTTATATGGTATAACGTTATCACGTATTACGTTATATGGTATAACGTTATAACGTATTACGTTATATGGTATAACGTTTTAACGTATTACGTTATATGGTATAACGTTATAACGTATTACGTTATATGGTATTACGTTATAACGTATTACGTTATATGGTATAACGAAATGACGTTTTACGTTATATGGTATTACGTTATAACGTATTACGTTACATGGTATTACGTTATAACGTATTACGTTATATGGTATAACGAAATGACGTTTTACGTTATATGGTTTAACGTTATAACGTACTACGTTATATGGTATATCGTTATACCGTATTACGTTATATGGTATAACGTTATAACGTATTACGTTATATGGTATAACGTTTTAACGTATTACGTTATATGGTATAACGTTATCACTTATTACGTTATATGGTATTACGTTATCACGTATTACGTTATATGGTATAACGTTATAACGTATTACGTTATATGGTATAACGGTTTAACGTATTACGTTATATGGTATAACGTTATCACGTATTACGTTATATGGTATAAAGTTATAACGTATTACGTTATATGGTATAACATTTTAACGTATTACGTTATATGGTATAACGTTATAACGTATTACGTTATATGGTATTACGTTATAACGTATTACGTTATATGGTATAACGAAATGACGTTTTACGTTATATGGTATTACGTTATAACGTCTTACGTTATATGGTATAACGTTATCACGTATTACGTTATATGGTATAACGTTATAACGTATTACGTTATATGGTATAACGTTTTAACGTATTACGTTATATGGTATAACGTTATAACGTATTACGTTATATGGTATTACGTTATAACGTATTACGTTATATGGTATAACGAAATGACGTTTTACGTTATATGGTATTACGTTATAACGTATTACGTTATATGGTATAACGTTATACCGTATTACGTTATATGGTATAACGTTATAACGTATTACGTTATATGGTATAACTTTTTAACGTATTACGTTATCTGGTATAACGTTTTAACGTATTACGTTATATGGTATAACGTTATCACGTATTACGTTATATGGTATAACGTTATAACGTATTACGTTATATGGTATTACGTTATAACGTATTACGTTATATGGTATAACGTTAACACGTATTACGTTATATGGTATAACGTTATAACGTATTACGTTATATGGTATAACGTTTTAACGTATTACGTTATATGGTATAACGTTATAACGTATTACGTTATATGGTATTACGTTATAACGTATTACGTTATATGGTATATCGTTATAACGTATTACGTTATATGGTATAACGTTATACCGTATTACGTTATATGGTATATCGTTATAACGTATTACGTTATATGGTATAACGTTATACCGTATTACGTTATATGGTATAACGAAATGACGTTTTACGTTATATGGTTTAACGTTATAACGTACTATTTTATATGGTATATCGTTATAACGTATTGCGTTATATGGTATAACGTTATACCGTATTACGTTATATGGTATAACGTTATAACGTATTACGTTATATGGTATAACGTTTTAACGTATTACGTTATATGGTATAACGTTATAACGTATTACGTTATATGGTATTACGTTATAACGTATTACGTTATATGGTATAACGAAATGACGTTTTACGTTATATGGTATTACGTTATAACGTATTACGTTATATGGTATAACGTTTTAACGTATTACGTTATATGGTATAACGTTATAACGTATTACGTTATATGGTATAACGTTTTAACGTATTACGTTATATGGTATAACGTTATCACGTATTACGTTATATGGTATAACGTTATAACGTATTACGTTATATGGTATATCGTTTTAACGTATTACGTTATATGGTATAACGTTATCACGTATTACGTTATATGGTATAACGTTATAACGTATTACGTTATATGGTAATACGTTATAACGTATTACGTTATATGGTATAGCGAAATGACGTTTTACGTTATATGGTATTACGTTATCACGTATTACGTTATATGGTATAACGTTATAACGTATTACGTTATATGGTATAACGTTTTAACGTATTACGTTATATGGTATAACGTTATCACGTATTACGTTATATGGTATAACGTTATAACGTATTACGTTATATGGTATTACGTTATAACGTCTTACGTTATATGGTATAACGTTATCACGTATTACGTTATATGGTATAACGTTATAACGTATTACGTTATATGGTATAACGTTTTAACGTATTACGTTATATGGTATAACGTTATAACGTATTACGTTATATGGTATTACGTTATAACGTATTACGTTATATGGTATAACGAAATGACGTTTTACGTTATATGGTATTACGTTATAACGTATTACGTTATATGGTATAACGTTATAACGTATTACGTTATATGGTATAACGTTATAACGTATTACGTTATATGGTATAACGTTTTAACGTATTACGTTATATGGTATAACGTTATCACGTATTACGTTATATGGTATAACGTTATAACGTATTACGTTATAAGGTTTATCGTTTTAACGTATTACGTTATATGGTATAACGTTATCACGTATTACGTTATATGGTATAACGTTATAACGTATTACGTTATATGGTATTACGTTATAACGTATTACGTTATATGGTATAACGAAATGACGTTTTACGTTATGTGGTATTACGTTATAACGTATTACGTTATATGGTATTACGTTATAACGTATTACTTTATATGGTATAACGTCATAACGTATTACGTTATATTGTATTACGTTATCACGTATTACGTTATATGGTATAACGTTATAACGTATTACGTTATATGGTATAACGGTTTAACGTATTACGTTATATGGTATAACGTTATCACGTATTACGTTATATGGTATAACGTTATAACGTATTACGTTACATGGTATAACGTTTTAACGTATTACGTTATATGGTATAACGTTATAACGTATTACGTTATATGGTATTACGTTATAACGTATTACGTTATATGGTATAACAAATGACGTTTTACGTTATATGGTATTACGTTATAACGTATTACGTTATATGGTATTACGGTATAACGTATTACGTTATATGGTATAACGAAATGACGTTTTACGTTATATGGTTTAACGTTATAACGTACTACGTTATATGGTATAACGTTATACCCTATTACGTTATATGGTATAACGTTGTAACGTATTACGTTATATGGTATAACGTTTTAACGTATTACGTTATATGGTATAACGTTATCACGTATTACGTTATATGGTATAACGTTATAACGTATTACGTTATATGGTATTACGTTATAACGTATTACGTTATATGGTATAACGTTATCACGTATTACGTTATATGGTATAACGTTATAACGTATTACGTTATATGGTATAACGTTTTAACGTATTACGTTATATGGTATAACGTTATAACGTATTACGTTATATGGTATTACGTTATAACGTATTACGTTATATGGTATAACGAAATGACGTTTTACGTTATATGGTATTACGTTATAACGTATTACGTTATATGGTATAACGTTTTAACGTATTACGTTATATGGTATTACGTTATCACGTATTACGTTATATGGTATAACGTTATAACGTATTACGTTATATGGTATAACGTTTTAACGTATTACGTTATATGGTATAACGTTATCGCGTATTACGTTATATGGTATAACGTTATCACGTATTACGTTATATGGTATAACGTTATAACGTATTACGTTATATGGTATAACGTTTTAACGTATTACGTTATATGGTATAACGTTATCACGTATTACGTTATATGGTATAACGTTATAACGTATTACGTTATATGGTATATCGTTTTAACGTATTACGTTATATGGTATTACGTTATCACGTATTACGTTATATGGTATAACGTTATAACGTATTACGTTATATGGTATAACGGTTTAACGTATTACGTTATATGGTATAACGTTATCACGTATTACGTTATATGGTATAACGTTATAACGTATTACGTTATATGGTATAACGTTTTAACGTATTACGTTATATGGTATAACGTTATAACGTATTACGTTATATGGTATTACGTTATAACGTATTACGTTATATGGTATAACGAAATGACGTTTTACGTTATATGGTATTACGTTATAACGTATTACGTTATATGGTATTACGTTATAACGTATTACGTTATATGGTACAACAAAATGACGTTTTACGTTATATGGTTTAACTTTATAACGTACTACGTTATATGGTATAACGTTATACCGTATTACGTTATATGGTATAACGTTATAACGTATTACGTTATATGGTATAACGTTTTAACGTATTACGTTATATGGTATAACGTTATCACGTATTACGTTATATGGTATAACGTTATAACGTATTACGTTACATGGTATAACGTTTTAACGTATTACGTTATATGGTATAACGTTATAACGTATTACGTTATATGGTATAACGTTATAACGTATTACGTTATATGGTATAACGGTTTAACGTATTACGTTATATGGTATAACGTTATCACGTATTACGTTATATGGTATAACGTTATAACGTATTACGTTACATGGTATAACGTTTTAACGTATTACGTTATATGGTATAACGTTATAACGTATTACGTTATATGGTATAACGTTATAACGTATTACGTTATATGGTATAACGTTTTAGCGTATTACGTTATATGGTATAACGTTTTAACGTATTACGTTATATGGTATAACGTTATAACGTATTACGTTATATGGTATAACGTTATAACGTATTACGTTATATGGTATAACGGTTTAACGTATTACGTTATATGGTATAACGTTATCACGTATTACGTTATATGGTATAACGTTATAACGTATTACGTTACATGGTATAACGTTTTAACGTATTACGTTATATGGTATAACGTTATAACGTATTACGTTATATGGTATTACGTTATAACGTATTACGTTATATGGTATAACAAATGACGTTTTACGTTATATGGTATTACGTTATAACGTATTACGTTATATGGTATTACGTTATAACGTTTTACGTTATATGGTATAACGAAATGACGTTTTACGTTATATGGTTTAACGTTATAACGTACTACGTTATATGGTATAACGTTATACCGTATTACGTTATATGGTATAACGTTATAACGTACTACGTTATATGGTATTACGTTATAACGTATTACTTTATATGGTATAACGTCATAACGTATTACGTTATATGGTATTACGTTATCACGTATTACGTTATATGGTATAACGTTATAACGTATTACGTTATATGGTATAACGGTTTAACGTATTACGTTATATGGTATAACGTTATCACGTATTACGTTATATGGTATAACGTTATAACGTATTACGTTATATGGTATAACGTTTTAACGTATTACGTTATATGGTATAACGTTATAACGTATTACGTTATATGGTATTACGTTATAACGTATTACGTTATATGGTATAACGAAATGACGTTTTACGTTATATGGTATTACGTTATAACGTATTACGTTACATGGTATTACGTTATAACGTATTACGTTATATGGTATAACGAAATGACGTTTTACGTTATATGGTTTAACGTTATAACGTACTACGTTATATGGTATATCGTTATACCGTATTACGTTATATGGTATGACGTTATAACGTATTACGTTATATGGTATAACGTTTTAACGTATTACGTTATATGGTATAACGTTATCACTTATTACGTTATATGGTATTACGTTATCACGTATTACGTTATATGGTATAACGTTATAACGTATTACGTTATATGGTATAACGGTTTAACGTATTACGTTATATGGTATAACGTTATCACGTATTACGTTATATGGTATAAAGTTATAACGTATTACGTTATATGGTATAACATTTTAACGTATTACGTTATATGGTATAACGTTATAACGTATTACGTTATATGGTATTACGTTATAACGTATTACGTTATATGGTATAACGAAATGACGTTTTACGTTATATGGTATAACGGTTTAACGTATTACGTTATATGGTATAACGTTATCACGTATTACGTTATATGGTATAACGTTATAACGTATTACGTTACATGGTATAACGTTTTAACGTATTACGTTATATGGTATAACGTTATAACGTATTACGTTATATGGTATTACGTTATAACGTATTACGTTATATGGTATAACAAATGACGTTTTACGTTATATGGTATTACGTTATAACGTATTACGTTATATGGTATTACGTTATAACGTTTTACGTTATATGGTATAACGAAATGACGTTTTACGTTATATGGTTTAACGTTATAACGTACTACGTTATATGGTATAACGTTATACCGTATTACGTTATATGGTATAACGTTATAACGTACTACGTTATATGGTATTACGTTATAACGTATTACTTTATATGGTATAACGTCATAACGTATTACGTTATATGGTATTACGTTATCACGTATTACGTTATATGGTATAACGTTATAACGTATTACGTTATATGGTATAACGGTTTAACGTATTACGTTATATGGTATAACGTTATCACGTATTACGTTATATGGTATAACGTTATAACGTATTACGTTATATGGTATAACGTTTTAACGTATTACGTTATATGGTATAACGTTATAACGTATTACGTTATATGGTATTACGTTATAACGTATTACGTTATATGGTATAACGAAATGACGTTTTACGTTATATGGTATTACGTTATAACGTATTACGTTACATGGTATTACGTTATAACGTATTACGTTATATGGTATAACGAAATGACGTTTTACGTTATATGGTTTAACGTTATAACGTACTACGTTATATGGTATATCGTTATACCGTATTACGTTATATGGTATGACGTTATAACGTATTACGTTATATGGTATAACGTTTTAACGTATTACGTTATATGGTATAACGTTATCACTTATTACGTTATATGGTATTACGTTATCACGTATTACGTTATATGGTATAACGTTATAACGTATTACGTTATATGGTATAACGGTTTAACGTATTACGTTATATGGTATAACGTTATCACGTATTACGTTATATGGTATAAAGTTATAACGTATTACGTTATATGGTATAACATTTTAACGTATTACGTTATATGGTATAACGTTATAACGTATTACGTTATATGGTATTACGTTATAACGTATTACGTTATATGGTATAACGAAATGACGTTTTACGTTATATGGTATTACGTTATAACGTCTTACGTTATATGGTATAACGTTATCACGTATTACGTTATATGGTATAACGTTATAACGTATTACGTTATATGGTATAACGTTTTAACGTATTACGTTATATGGTATAACGTTATAACGTATTACGTTATATGGTATTACGTTATAACGTATTACGTTATATGGTATAACGAAATGACGTTTTACGTTATATGGTATTACGTTATAACGTATTACGTTATATGGTATAACGTTATACCGTATTACGTTATATGGTATAACGTTATAACGTATTACGTTATATGGTATAACTTTTTAACGTATTACGTTATCTGGTATAACGTTTTAACGTATTACGTTATATGGTATAACGTTATCACGTATTACGTTATATGGTATAACGTTATAACGTATTACGTTATATGGTATTACGTTATAACGTATTACGTTATATGGTATAACGTTAACACGTATTACGTTATATGGTATAACGTTATAACGTATTACGTTATATGGTATAACGTTTTAACGTATTACGTTATATGGTATAACGTTATAACGTATTACGTTATATGGTATTACGTTATAACGTATTACGTTATATGGTATATCGTTATAACGTATTACGTTATATGGTATAACGTTATACCGTATTACGTTATATGGTATATCGTTATAACGTATTACGTTATATGGTATAACGTTATACCGTATTACGTTATATGGTATATCGTTATAACGTATTACGTTATATGGTATAACGTTATACCGTATTACGTTATATGGTATAACGAAATGACGTTTTACGTTATATGGTTTAACGTTATAACGTACTATTTTATATGGTATATCGTTATAACGTATTGCGTTATATGGTATAACGTTATACCGTATTACGTTATATGGTATAACGTTATAACGTATTACGTTATATGGTATAACGTTTTAACGTATTACGTTATATGGTATAACGTTATCACTTATTACGTTATATGGTATAACGTTATAACGTAATACGTTATATGGTATAACGTTTTAACGTATTACGTTATATGGTATAACGTTATCACGTATTACGTTATATGGTATAACGTTATAACGTATCACGTTATATGGTATTACGTTATAACGTATTACGTTATATGGTATAACGTTATCACGTATTACGTTATATGGTATAACGTTATAACGTATTACGTTAGAATGGTATAACGTTTTAACGTATTACGTTATATGGTATAACGTTATAACGTATTACGTTATATGGTATTACGTTATAACGTATTACGTTATATGGTATAACGAAATGACGTTTTACGTTATATGGTATTACGTTATAACGTATTACGTTATATGGTATAACGTTTTAACGTATTACGTTATATGGTATAACGTTATAACGTATTACGTTATATGGTATAACGTTTTAACGTATTACGTTATATGGTATAACGTTATCACGTATTACGTTATATGGTATAACGTTATAACGTATTACGTTATATGGTATATCGTTTTAACGTATTACGTTATATGGTATAACGTTATCACGTATTACGTTATATGGTATAACGTTATAACGTATTACGTTATATGGTATTACGTTATAACGTATTACGTTATATGGTATAGCGAAATGACGTTTTACGTTATATGGTATTACGTTATCACGTATTACGTTATATGGTATAACGTTATAACGTATTACGTTATATGGTATAACGTTTTAACGTATTACGTTATATGGTATAACGTTATCACGTATTACGTTATATGGTATAACGTTATAACGTATTACGTTATATGGTATAACGTTATAACGTATTACGTTATATGGTATTACGTTATAACGTCTTACGTTATATGGTATAACGTTATCACGTATTACGTTATATGGTATAACGTTATAACGTATTACGTTATATGGTATAACGTTTTAACGTATTACGTTATATGGTATAACGTTATAACGTATTACGTTATATGGTATTACGTTATAACGTATTACGTTATATGGTATAACGAAATGACGTTTTACGTTATATGGTATTACGTTATAACGTATTACGTTATATGGTATAACGTTTTAACGTATTACGTTATATGGTATAACGTTATCACGTATTACGTTATATGGTATAACGTTATAACGTATTACGTTATATGGTATTACGTTATAACGTCTTACGTTATATGGTATAACGTTATCACGTATTACGTTATATGGTATAACGTTATAACGTATTACGTTATATGG
The DNA here is from genome assembly GCF_051014615.1 of Bombus vancouverensis nearcticus. Taxonomy (NCBI): domain Eukaryota; kingdom Metazoa; phylum Arthropoda; class Insecta; order Hymenoptera; family Apidae; genus Bombus; species Bombus vancouverensis. The sequence continues at coordinate 5,782,941 of NC_134913.1, read as the reverse complement.
TATAACGTTTTAACGTATTACGTTATATGGTATAACGTTATAACGTATTACGTTATATGGTATTACGTTATAACGTATTACGTTATATGGTATAACGAAATGACGTTTTACGTTATATGGTATTACGTTATAACGTATTACGTTATATGGTATAACGTTATAACGTATTACGTTATATGGTATAACGTTATAACGTATTACGTTATATGGTATAACGTTTTAACGTATTACGTTATATGGTATAACGTTATCACGTATTACGTTATATGGTATAACGTTATAACGTATTACGTTATAAGGTTTATCGTTTTAACGTATTACGTTATATGGTATAACGTTATCACGTATTACGTTATATGGTATAACGTTATAACGTATTACGTTATATGGTATTACGTTATAACGTATTACGTTATATGGTATAACGAAATGACGTTTTACGTTATATGGTATTACGTTATAACGTATTACGTTATATGGTATTACGTTATAACGTATTACTTTATATGGTATAACGTCATAACGTATTACGTTATATTGTATTACGTTATCACGTATTACGTTATATGGTATAACGTTATAACGTATTACGTTATATGGTATAACGGTTTAACGTATTACGTTATATGGTATAACGTTATCACGTATTACGTTATATGGTATAACGTTATAACGTATTACGTTACATGGTATAACGTTTTAACGTATTACGTTATATGGTATAACGTTATAACGTATTACGTTATATGGTATTACGTTATAACGTATTACGTTATATGGTATAACAAATGACGTTTTACGTTATATGGTATTACGTTATAACGTATTACGTTATATGGTATTACGTTATAACGTATTACGTTATATGGTATAACGAAATGACGTTTTACGTTATATGGTTTAACGTTATAACGTACTACGTTATATGGTATAACGTTATACCGTATTACGTTATATGGTATAACGTTATAACGTATTACGTTATATGGTATAACGTTTTAACGTATTACGTTATATGGTATAACGTTATCACGTATTACGTTATATGGTATAACGTTATAACGTATTACGTTATATGGTATTACGTTATAACGTATTACGTTATATGGTATAACGTTATCACGTATTACGTTATATGGTATAACGTTATAACGTATTACGTTATATGGTATAACGTTTTAACGTATTACGTTATGTGGTATAACGTTATAACGTATTACGTTATATGGTATTACGTTATAACGTATTACGTTATATGGTATAACGAAATGACGTTTTACGTTATATGGTATTACGTTATAACGTATTACGTTATATGGTATAACGTTTTAACGTATTACGTTATATGGTATTACGTTATCACGTATTACGTTATATGGTATAACGTTATAACGTATTACGTTATATGGTATAACGTTTTAACGTATTACGTTATATGGTATAACGTTATCGCGTATTACGTTATATGGTATAACGTTATCACGTATTACGTTATATGGTATAACGTTATAACGTATTACGTTATATGGTATAACGTTTTAACGTATTACGTTATATGGTATAACGTTATCACGTATTACGTTATATGGTATAACGTTATAACGTATTACGTTATATGGTATATCGTTTTAACGTATTACGTTATATGGTATTACGTTATCACGTATTACGTTATATGGTATAACGTTATAACGTATTACGTTATATGGTATAACGGTTTAACGTATTACGTTATATGGTATAACGTTATCACGTATTACGTTATATGGTATAACGTTATAACGTATTACGTTATATGGTATAACGTTTTAACGTATTACGTTATATGGTATAACGTTATAACGTATTACGTTATATGGTATTACGTTATAACGTATTACGTTATATGGTATAACGAAATGACGTTTTACGTTATATGGTATTACGTTATAACGTATTACGTTATATGGTATTACGTTATAACGTATTACGTTATATGGTATAACAAAATGACGTTTTACGTTATATGGTTTAACTTTATAACGTACTACGTTATATGGTATAACGTTATACCGTATTACGTTATATGGTATAACGTTATAACGTATTACGTTATATGGTATAACGTTTTAACGTATTACGTTATATGGTATAACGTTATCACTTATTACGTTATATGGTATTACGTTATCACGTATTACGTTATATGGTATAACGTTATAACGTATTACGTTATATGGCATAACGGTTTAACGTATTACGTTATATGGTATAACGTTATCACGTATTACGTTATATGGTATAACGTTATAACGTATTACGTTATATGGTATAACGTTTTAACGTATTACGTTATATGGTATAACGTTATAACGTATTACGTTATATGGTATTACGTTATAACGTATTACGTTATATGGTATAACGAAATGACGTTTTACGTTATATGGTATTACGTTATAACGTCTTACGTTATATGGTATAACGTTATCACGTATTACGTTATATGGTATAACGTTATAACGTATTACGTTATATGGTATAACGTTTTAACGTATTACGTTATATGGTATAACGTTATAACGTATTACGTTATATGGTATTACGTTATAACGTATTACGTTATATGGTATAACGAAATGACGTTTTACGTTATATGGTATTACGTTATAACGTATTACGTTATATGGTATAACGTTATACCGTATTACGTTATATGGTATAACGTTATAACGTATTACGTTATATGGTATAACGTTTTAACGTATTACGTTATATGGTATAACGTTATCACTTATTACGTTATATGGTATAACGTTATAACGTATTACGTTATATGGTATAACGTTTTAACGTATTACGTTATATGGTATAACGTTATCACGTATTACGTTATATGGTATAACGTTATAACGTATTACGTTATATGGTATTACGTTATAACGTATTACGTTATATGGTATAACGTTATCACGTATTACGTTATATGGTATAACGTTTTAACGTATTACGTTATATGGTATAACGTTATCACGTATTACGTTATATGGTATAACGTCATAACGTATTACGTTATATGGTATTACGTTATCACGTATTACGTTATATGGTATACCGTTATAACGTATTACGTTATATGGTATAACGTTTTAACGTATTACGTTATATGGTATAACGTTATCACGTATTACGTTATATGGTATAACGTTATAACGTATTACGTTATATGGTATATCGTTTTAACGTATTACGTTATATGGTATAACGTTATCACGTATTACGTTATATGGTATAACGTTATAACGTATTACGTTATATGTTATTACGTTATAACGTATTACGTTATATGGTATAACGAAATGACGTTTTACGTTATATGGTATTACGTTATAACGTATTACGTTATATGGTATTACGTTATAACGTATTACTTTATATGGTATAACGTCATAACGTATTACGTTATATGGTATTACGTTCTCACGTATTACGTTATATGGTATAACGTTATAACGTATTACGTTATATGGTATAACGTTTTAACGTATTACGTTATACGGTATAACGTTATCACGTATTACGTTATATGGTATAACGTTATAACGTATTACGTTATATGGTATAACGTTTTAACGTATTACGTTATATGGTAAAACGTTATAACGTATTACGTTATATGGTATTACGTTATAACGTATTACGTTATATGGTATAACGAAATGTCGTTTTACGTTATATGGTATAACGTTATAACGTATTACGTTATATGGTATTACGTTTTAACGTATTACGTTATATGGTATAACGTTATAACGTATTACGTTATATGGTATTACGTTATAACGTATTATGTTATGTGGTATAACGTTTTAACGTATTACATTATATGGTATAACGTTATAAAGTATTACGTTATATGGTATAACGTTATAACGTATTACGTTATATGGTATAACGTTATAACGCATTACGTTATATGGTATTACGTTATAACGTATTACGTTATATGGTATTACGTTTTAACGTATTACGTTATATGGTATAACGTTATAACGTATTACGTTATATGGTATTACGTTATAACGTTTTACGTTATATGTTATTACGTTATAACGTATTACGTTATATGGTATAACGTTATCACGTATTACGTTATATGGTATTACGTTATAACGTATTACGTTATATGGTATAACGAAATGACTTTTTACGTTATATGGTATAACGTTATAACGTATTACGTTATATGGTATTACGTTTTAACGTATTACGTTATATGGTATAACGTTATAACGTATTACGTTATATGGTATTACGTTATAACGTATTACGTTATGTGGTATAACGTTTTAACGTATTACGTTATATGGTATAACGTTATAAAGTATTACGTTATATGGTATAACGTTATAACGTATTACGTTATATGGTATTACGTTATAACGTATTACGTTATATGGTATAACGAAATGACGTTTTACGTTATATGGTATTACGTTATAACGTATTACGTTATATGGTACTACGTTATAACGTATTACGTTATATGGTATAACGAAATGACGTTTTACGTTATATGGTATTACGTTATAACGTATTACGTTATATGGTATTACGTTATAACGTATTACGTTATATGGTATAACGTTATACCGTATTACGTTATATGGCATAACGTTATAACGTATTACGTTATATGGTATAACGTTTTAACGTATTACGTTATATGGTATAACGTTATCACGTATTACGTTATATGGTATAACGTTATAACGTATTACGTTATATGGTATAACGAAATGACGTTTTACGTTATATGGTATTACGTTATAACGTATTACGTTATATGGTACTACGTTATAACGTATTACGTTATATGGTATAACGAAATGACGTTTTACGTTATATGGTATTACGTTATAACGTATTACGTTATATGGTATTACGTTATAACGTATTACGTTATATGGTATAACGTTATACCGTATTACGTTATATGGCATAACGTTATAACGTATTACGTTATATGGTATAACGTTTTAACGTATTACGTTATATGGTATAACGTTATCACGTATTACGTTATATGGTATAACGTTATAACGTATTACGTTATATGGTATAACGTTTTAACGTATTACGTTATATGGTATAACGTTATCACGTATTACGTTATATGGTATAACGTTATAACGTATTACGTTATATGGTATAACGTTTTAACGTATTACGTTATATGGTAAAACGTTATAACGTATTACGTTATATGGTATTACGTTATAACGTATTACGTTATATGGTATAACGAAATGTCGTTTTACGTTATATGGTATAACGTTATAACGTATTACGTTATATGGTATTACGTTTTAACGTATTACGTTATATGGTATAACGTTATAACGTATTACGTTATATGGTATTACGTTATAACGTATTACGTTATATGGTATAACGAAATGACGTTTTACGTTATATGGTATTACGTTATAACGTATTACGTTATATGGTATTACGTTATAACGTATTACGTTATATGGTATAACAAAATGACGTTTTACGTTATATGGTTTAACTTTATAACGTACTACGTTATATGGTATAACGTTATACCGTATTACGTTATATGGTATAACGTTATAACGTATTACGTTATATGGTATAACGTTTTAACGTATTACGTTATATGGTATAACGTTATCACTTATTACGTTATATGGTATTACGTTATCACGTATTACGTTATATGGTATAATGTTATAACGTATTACGTTATATGGCATAACGGTTTAACGTATTACGTTATATGGTATAACGTTATCACGTATTACGTTATATGGTATAACGTTATAACGTATTACGTTATATGGTATAACGTTTTAACGTATTACGTTATATGGTATAACGTTATAACGTATTACGTTATATGGTATTACGTTATAACGTATTACGTTATATGGTATAACGAAATGACGTTTTACGTTATATGGTATTACGTTATAACGTCTTACGTTATATGGTATAACGTTATCACGTATTACGTTATATGGTATAACGTTATAACGTATTACGTTATATGGTATAACGTTTTAACGTATTACGTTATATGGTATAACGTTATAACGTATTACGTTATATGGTATTACGTTATAACGTATTACGTTATATGGTATAACGAAATGACGTTTTACGTTATATGGTATTACGTTATAACGTATTACGTTATATGGTATAACGTTATACCGTATTACGTTATATGGTATAACGTTATAACGTATTACGTTATATGGTATAACGTTTTAACGTATTACGTTATATGGTATAACGTTATCACTTATTACGTTATATGGTATAACGTTATAACGTATTACGTTATATGGTATAACGTTTTAACGTATTACGTTATATGGTATAACGTTATCACGTATTACGTTATATGGTATAACGTTATAACGTATTACGTTATATGGTATTACGTTATAACGTATTACGTTATATGGTATAACGTTATCACGTATTACGTTATATGGTATAACGTTTTAACGTATTACGTTATATGGTATAACGTTATCACGTATTACGTTATATGGTATAACGTCATAACGTATTACGTTATATGGTATTACGTTATCACGTATTACGTTATATGGTATACCGTTATAACGTATTACGTTATATGGTATAACGTTTTAACGTATTACGTTATATGGTATAACGTTATCACGTATTACGTTATATGGTATAACGTTATAACGTATTACGTTATATGGTATATCGTTTTAACGTATTACGTTATATGGTATAACGTTATCACGTATTACGTTATATGGTATAACGTTATAACGTATTACGTTATATGTTATTACGTTATAACGTATTACGTTATATGGTATAACGAAATGACGTTTTACGTTATATGGTATTACGTTATAACGTATTACGTTATATGGTATTACGTTATAACGTATTACTTTATATGGTATAACGTCATAACGTATTACGTTATATGGTATTACGTTCTCACGTATTACGTTATATGGTATAACGTTATAACGTATTACGTTATATGGTATAACGTTTTAACGTATTACGTTATACGGTATAACGTTATCACGTATTACGTTATATGGTATAACGTTATAACGTATTACGTTATATGGTATAACGTTTTAACGTATTACGTTATATGGTAAAACGTTATAACGTATTACGTTATATGGTATTACGTTATAACGTATTACGTTATATGGTATAACGAAATGTCGTTTTACGTTATATGGTATAACGTTATAACGTATTACGTTATATGGTATTACGTTTTAACGTATTACGTTATATGGTATAACGTTATAACGTATTACGTTATATGGTATTACGTTATAACGTATTATGTTATGTGGTATAACGTTTTAACGTATTACATTATATGGTATAACGTTATAAAGTATTACGTTATATGGTATAACGTTATAACGTATTACGTTATATGGTATAACGTTATAACGCATTACGTTATATGGTATTACGTTATAACGTATTACGTTATATGGTATTACGTTTTAACGTATTACGTTATATGGTATAACGTTATAACGTATTACGTTATATGGTATTACGTTATAACGTTTTACGTTATATGTTATTACGTTATAACGTATTACGTTATATGGTATAACGTTATCACGTATTACGTTATATGGTATTACGTTATAACGTATTACGTTATATGGTATAACGAAATGACTTTTTACGTTATATGGTATAACGTTATAACGTATTACGTTATATGGTATTACGTTTTAACGTATTACGTTATATGGTATAACGTTATAACGTATTACGTTATATGGTATAACGTTATAACGTATTACGTTATATGGTATAACGGTTTAACGTATTACGTTATATGGTATAACGTTATCACGTATTACGTTATATGGTATAACGTTATAACGTATTACGTTATATGGTATAACGTTTTAACGTATTACGTTATATGGTATAACGTTATAACGTATTACGTTATATGGTATTACGTTATAACGTATTACGTTATATGGTATAACGAAATGACGTTTTACGTTATATGGTATTACGTTATAACGTATTACGTTATATGGTATTACGTTATAACGTATTACGTTATATGGTATAACAAAATGACGTTTTACGTTATATGGTTTAACTTTATAACGTACTACGTTATATGGTATAACGTTATACCGTATTACGTTATATGGTATAACGTTATAACGTATTACGTTATATGGTATAACGTTTTAACGTATTACGTTATATGGTATAACGTTATCACTTATTACGTTATATGGTATTACGTTATCACGTATTACGTTATATGGTATAACGTTATAACGTATTACGTTATATGGCATAACGGTTTAACGTATTACGTTATATGGTATAACGTTATCACGTATTACGTTATATGGTATAACGTTATAACGTATTACGTTATATGGTATAACGTTTTAACGTATTACGTTATATGGTATAACGTTATAACGTATTACGTTATATGGTATTACGTTATAACGTATTACGTTATATGGTATAACGAAATGACGTTTTACGTTATATGGTATTACGTTATAACGTCTTACGTTATATGGTATAACGTTATCACGTATTACGTTATATGGTATAACGTTATAACGTATTACGTTATATGGTATAACGTTTTAACGTATTACGTTATATGGTATAACGTTATAACGTATTACGTTATATGGTATTACGTTATAACGTATTACGTTATATGGTATAACGAAATGACGTTTTACGTTATATGGTATTACGTTATAACGTATTACGTTATATGGTATAACGTTATACCGTATTACGTTATATGGTATAACGTTATAACGTATTACGTTATATGGTATAACGTTTTAACGTATTACGTTATATGGTATAACGTTGTCACTTATTACGTTATATGGTATAACGTTATAACGTATTACGTTATATGGTATAACGTTTTAACGTATTACGTTATATGGTATAACGTTATCACGTATTACGTTATATGGTATAACGTTATAACGTATTACGTTATATGGTATTACGTTATAACGTATTACGTTATATGGTATAACGTTATCACGTATTACGTTATATGGTATAACGTTTTAACGTATTACGTTATATGGTATAACGTTATCACGTATTACGTTATATGGTATAACGTCATAACGTATTACGTTATATGGTATTACGTTATCACGTATTACGTTATATGGTATACCGTTATAACGTATTACGTTATATGGTATAACGTTTTAACGTATTACGTTATATGGTATAACGTTATCACGTATTACGTTATATGGTATAACGTTATAACGTATTACGTTATATGGTATTACGTTATAACGTATTACGTTATATGGTATAACGAAATGTCGTTTTACGTTATATGGTATAACGTTATAACGTATTACGTTATATGGTATTACGTTTTAACGTATTACGTTATATGGTATAACGTTATACCGTATTACGTTATATGGTATAACGTTATAACGTATTACGTTATATGGTATAACGTTTTAACGTATTACGTTATATGGTATATCGTTTTAACGTATTACGTTATATGGTATAACGTTATCACGTATTACGTTATATGGTATAACGTTATAACGTATTACGTTATATGTTATTACGTTATAACGTATTACGTTATATGGTATAACGAAATGACGTTTTACGTTATATGGTATTACGTTATAACGTATTACGTTATATGGTATTACGTTATAACGTATTACTTTATATGGTATAACGTCATAACGTATTACGTTATATGGTATTACGTTCTCACGTATTACGTTATATGGTATAACGTTATAACGTATTACGTTATATGGTATAACGTTTTAACGTGTTACGTTATACGGTATAACGTTATCACGTATTACGTTATATGGTATAACGTTATAACGTATTACGTTATATGGTATAACGTTTTAACGTATTACGTTATATGGTAAAACGTTATAACGTATTACGTTATATGGTATTACGTTATAACGTATTACGTTATATGGTATAACGAAATGTCGTTTTACGTTATATGGTATAACGTTATAACGTATTACGTTATATGGTATTACGTTTTAACGTATTACGTTATATGGTATAACGTTATAACGTATTACGTTATATGGTATTACGTTATAACGTATTATGTTATGTGGTATAACGTTTTAACGTATTACATTATATGGTATAACGTTATAAAGTATTACGTTATATGGTATAACGTTATAACGTATTACGTTATATGGTATAACGTTATAACGCATTACGTTATATGGTATTACGTTATAACGTATTACGTTATATGGTATTACGTTTTAACGTATTACGTTATATGGTATAACGTTATAACGTATTACGTTATATGGTATTACGTTATAACGTTTTACGTTATATGTTATTACGTTATAACGTATTACGTTATATGGTATAACGTTATCACGTATTACGTTATATGGTATTACGTTATAACGTATTACGTTATATGGTATAACGAAATGACTTTTTACGTTATATGGTATAACGTTATAACGTATTACGTTATATGGTATTACGTTTTAACGTATTACGTTATATGGTATAACGTTATAACGTATTACGTTATATGGTATTACGTTATAACGTATTACGTTATGTGGTATAACGTTTTAACGTATTACGTTATATGGTATAACGTTATAAAGTATTACGTTATATGGTATAACGTTATAACGTATTACGTTATATGGTATTACGTTATAACGTATTACGTTATATGGTATAACGAAATGACGTTTTACGTTATATGGTATTACGTTATAACGTATTACGTTATATGGTACTACGTTATAACGTATTACGTTATATGGTATAACGAAATGACGTTTTACGTTATATGGTATTACGTTATAACGTATTACGTTATATGGTATTACGTTATAACGTATTACGTTATATGGTATAACGTTATACCGTATTACGTTATATGGCATAACGTTATAACGTATTACGTTATATGGTATAACGTTTTAACGTATTACGTTATATGGTATAACGTTATCACGTATTACGTTATATGGTATAACGTTATAACGTATTACGTTATATGGTATAACGTTTTAACGTATTACGTTATATGGTATAACGTTATCACGTATTACGTTATATGGTATTACGTTATAACGTATTACGTTATATGGTATTACGTTATAACGTATTACGTTATATGGTATAACGAAATGACGTTTTACGTTATATGGTATTACGTTATAACGTATTACGTTATATGGTATTACGTTATAACGTATTACGTTATATGGTATAACGCTATCACGTATTACGTTATATGTTATTACGTTATAACGTATTACGTTATTTGGTATAACGAAATGACGTTTTACGTTATATGGTATTACGTCATAACGTATTACGTTATATGGTATTACGTTATAACGTATTACTTTATATGGTATAACGTCATAACGTATTACGTTATATGGTATTACGTTATCACGTATTACGTTATATGGTATAACGTTATAACGTATTACGTTATATGGTATAACGTTATAACGTATTACGTTATATGCTATAACGTTATAACGCATTACGTTATATGGTACAACGTCATAACGTATTACGTTATATGGTATTACGTTATCACGTATTACGTTATATGGTATAACGTTATAACGTATTACGTTATATGGTATAACGTTTTAACGTATTACGTTATATGGTATAACGTTATCACGTATTACGTTATATGGTATAACGTTATAACGTATTACGTTATATGGTATTACGTTATAACGTATTACGTTATATGGTATTACGTCATAACGTATTACGTTATATGGTATTACGTTATAACGTATTACTTTATATGGTATAACGTCATAACGTATTACGTTATATGGTATTACGTTATCACGTATTACGTTATATGGTATAACGTTATAACGTATTACGTTATATGGTATAACGTTATAACGTATTACGTTATGTGGTATAACGTTATAACGCATTACGTTATATGGTACAACGTCATAACGTATTACGTTATATGGTATTACGTTATAACGCATTACGTTATATGGTATAACGTTATAACGTATTACGTTATATGGTATAATGTTTTAACGTATTACGTTATATGGTATAACGTTATAACGTATTACGTTATATGGTATAACGTTTTAACGTATTACGTTATATGGTATAACGTTATCACGTATTACGTTATATGGTATAACGTTATAACGTATTACGTTATATGGTATTACGTTATAACGTATTACGTTATATGGTATAACGTTATAACGTATTACGTTATATGGTATAACGTCATAACGTATTACGTTATATGGTATAACGTTATAACGTATTACGTTATATGGTATAACGTCATAACGTATTACGTTATATGGTATTACGTTATAACGTATTACGTTATATGGTATAACGTTATAACGTATTACGTTATATGGTATTACGTTATAACGTATTACGTTATATGGTATAACGTTATAACGTATTACGTTATATGGTATAACGTTATAACGCATTACGTTATATGGTACAACGTCATAACGTATTACGTTATATGGTATAACGTTATCACGTATTACGTTATATGGTAGAACGTTATAACGTATTACGTTATATGGTATAACGTTTTAACGTATTACGTTATATGGTATAACGTTATCACGTATTACGTTATATGGTATAACGTTATAACGTATTACGTTATATGGTATAAAGTTTTAACGTATTACGTTATATGGTATAACGTTATCACGTATTACGTTATATGGTATAACGTTATAACGTATTACGTTATATGGTATTACGTTATAACGTATAACGTTATATGGTATAACGTTATAACGTATTACGTTATATGGTATAACGTTATAACGTATTACGTTATATGGTGTAACGTTATAACGTATTACGTTATATGGTATAACGTCATAACGTATTACGTTATATGGTATTACGTTATCACGTATTACGTTATATGGTATAACGTTATCACGTATTACGTTATATGGTATAACGTTATAACGTATTACGTTATATGGTATAACGTTTTAACGTATTACGTTATATGGTAAAACGTTATAACGTATTACGTTATATGGTATTACGTTATAACGTATTACGTTATATGGTATAACGAAATGTCGTTTTACGTTATATGGTATTACGTTATAACGTATTACGTTATATGGTATTACGTTATAACGTATTACGTTATATGGTATAACGAAATGACGTTTTACGTTATATGGTATAACGTTATAACGTATTACGTTATATGGTATTACGTTTTAACGTATTACGTTATATGGTATAACGTTATAACGTATTACGTTATATGGTATTACGTTATAACGTATTACGTTATGTGGTATAACGTTTTAACGTATTACATTATATGGTATAACGTTATAAAGTATTACGTTATATGGTATAACGTTATAACGTATTACGTTATATGGTATAACGTTATAACGCATTACGTTATATGGTATTACGTTATAACGTATTACGTTATATGGTATTACGTTTTAACGTATTACGTTATATGGTATAACGTTATAACGTATTACGTTATATGGTATTACGTTATAACGTTTTACGTCATATGTTATTACGTTATAACGCATTACGTTATATGGTATAACGTTATCACGTATTACGTTATATGGCATTACGTTATAACGTATTACGTTATATGGTATAACGAAATGACGTTTTACTTTATATGGTATAACGTTATAACGTATTACGTTATATGGTATTACGTTTTAACGTATTACGTTATATGGTATAACGTTATAACGTATTACGTTATATGGTATAACGTTATAACGTATTACGTTATATGGTATTACGTTATAACGTTTTACGTTATATGTTATTACGTTATAACGCATTACGTTATATGGTATAACGTTATCACGTATTACGTTATATGGCATTACGTTATAACGTATTACGTTATATGGTATAACGAAATGACGTTTTACGTTATATGGTATAACGTTATAACGTATTACGTTATATGGTATTACGTTTTAACTTATTACGTTATATGGTATAACGTTATAACGTATTACGTTATATGGTATTACGTTATAACGTATTACGTTATGTGGTATAACGTTATAACGTATTACGTTATATGGTATATCGTTATAACGTATTACGTTATATGGTATAACGAAATGACGTTTTACGTTATATGGTATTACGTTATAACGTATTACGTTATATGGTATTACGTTATAACGTATTACTTTATATGGTATAACGTCATAACGTATTACGTTATATGGTATTACGTTATCACGTATTACGTTATATGGTATAACGTTATAACGTATTACGTTATATGGTATAACGTTTTAACGTATTACGTTATATGGTATAACGTTATCACGTATTACGTTATATGGTATATCGTTATAACGTATTACGTTATATGGTATAACCTTTTAACGTATTACGTTATATGGTATAACGTTATCACGTATTACGTTATATGGTATAACGTTATAACGTATTACGTTATATGGTATTACGTTATAACGTATTACGTTATATGGTATTACGTCATAACGTATTACGTTATATGGTATTACGTTATAACGTATTACTTTATATGGTATAACGTTATAACGCATTACGTTATATGGTACAACGTCATAACGTATTACGTTATATGGTATAACGTTTTAACGTATTACGTTATATGGTAAAACGTTATCATGTATTACGTTATATGGTATAACGTTATAACGTATTACGTTATATGGTATATCGTTATAACGTATTATGTTATATGGTATAACGTTATACCGTATTACGTTATATGGCATAACGTTATAACGTATTACGTTATATGGTATAACGTTTTAACGTATTACGTTATATGGTAAAACGTTATAACGTATTACGTTATATGGTATTACGTTATAACGTATTACGTTATATGGTATAACGTTTTAACGTATTACGTTATATGGTATAACGTTATCACGTATTACGTTATATGGTATAACGTTATAACGTATTACGTTATATGGTATTACGTTATAACGTATTACGTTATACGGTATAACGAAATGACGTTTTACGTTATATGGTATTACGTTATAACGTATTACGTTATATGGTATTACGTTATAACGTATTACGTTATATGGTATAACGTTATACCGTATTACGTTATGTGGCATAACGTTATAACGTATTACGTTATATGGTATAACGTTTTAACGTATTACGTTATATGGTATAACGTTATCACGTATTTCGTTATATGGTATAACGTTATAACGTATTACGTTATATGGTATAACGTTTTAACGTATTACGTTTTATGGTATAACGTTATAACGTATTACGTTATATGGTATTACGTTATAACGTATTACGTTATATGGTATAACGAAATGACGTTTTACGTTATATGGTATTACGTTATAACGTATTACGTTATATGGTATTACGTTATAACGTATTACGTTATATGGTATAACGTTATCACGTATTACGTTATATGTTATTACGTTATAACGTATTACGTTATATGGTATTACGTTATAACGTATTACTTTATATGGTATAACGTCATAACGTATTACGTTATATGGTATTACGTTATCACGTATTACGTTATATGGTATAACGTTATAACGTATTACGTTATATGGTATAACGTTATAACGTATTACGTTATATGGTATTACGTTATAACGTATTACGTTATATGGTATAACGAAATGACGTTTTACGTTATATGGTATTACGTTATAACGTATTACGTTATATGGTATTACGTTATAACGTATTACGTTATATGGTATAACGTTATCACGTATTACGTTATATGTTATTACGTTATAACGTATTACGTTATATGGTATAACGAAATGACGTTTTACGTTATATGGTATTACGTTATAACGTATTACGTTATATGGTATTACGTTATAACGTATTACTTTATATGGTATAACGTCATAACGTATTACGTTATATGGTATTACGTTATCACGTATTACGTTATATGGTATAACGTTATAACGTATTACGTTATATGGTATAACGTTATAACGTATTACGTTATATGGTATTACGTTATAACGTATTACGTTATATGGTATAACGTTATAACGTATTACGTTATATGGTAAAACGTTATAACGCATTACGTTATATGGTACAACGTCATAACGTATTACGTTATATGGTATTACGTTATCACGTATTACGTTATATGGTATAACGTTATAACGTATTACGTTATATGGTATAACGTTTTAACGTATTACGTTATATGGTATAACGTTATCACGTATTACGTTATATGGTATAACGTTATAACGTATTACGTTATATGGCATAACGTTTTAACGTATTACGTTATATGGTATAACGTTATCACGTATTACGTTATATGGTATAACGTTATAACGTATTACGTTATATGGTATTACGTTATAACGTATTACGTTATATGGTATAACGTTATAACGTACTACGTTATATGGTATAACGTTATAACGTATTACGTTATATGGTATAACGTTATAACGTATTACGTTATATGGTATAACGTCATAACGTATTACGTTATATGGTATTACGTTATCACGTATTACGTTATATGGTATAACGTTATAACGTATTACGTTATATGGTATAACGTTTTAACGTATTACGTTATATGGTATAACGTTATCACGTATTACGTTATATGGTATAACGTTATAACGTATTACGTTATATGGTATATCGTTTTAACGTATTACGTTATATGGTATAACGTTATCACGTATTACGTTATATGGTATAAGGTTATAACGTATTACGTTATATGTTATTACGTTATAACGTATTACGTTATATGGTATAACGAAATGACGTTTTACGTTATATGGTATTACGTTATAACGTATTACGTTACATGGTATTACGTTATAACGTATTACTTTATATGGTATAACGTCATAACGTATTACGTTATATGGTATTACGTTATCACGTATTACGTTATATGGTATAACGTTATAACGTATTACGTTATATGGTATAACGGTTTAACGTATTACGTTATATGGTACAACGTTATCACGTATTACGTTATATGGTATAACCTTATAACGTATTACGTTATATGGTATAACGTTTTAACGTATTACGTTATATGGTAAAACGTTCTAACGTATTACGTTGTATGGTATTACGTTATAACGTATTACGTTATATGGTATAACGAAATGACGTTTTACGTTATATGGTATTACGTTATAACGTATTACGTTATATGGTATTACGTTATAACGTATTACGTTATATGGTATAACGTCATAACGTATTACGTTATATGGTATTACGTTATCACGTATTACGTTATATGGTATAACGTTATAACGTATTACGTTATATGGTATAACGTTATAACGCATTACGTTATATGGTATTACGTTATAACGTATTACGTTATATGGTATAACGTTATAACGTATTACGTTATATGGTATATCGTTATAACGTATTACGTTATATGGTATAACGTTATACCGTATTACGTTATATGGCATAACGTTATAACGTATTACGTTATATGGTATAACGTTATAACGCATTACGTTATATGGTATAACGTTATAACGTATTACGTTATATGGTATTACGTTTTAACGTATTACGTTATATGGTATAACGGTATAACGTATTACGTTACATGGTATTACGTTATAACGTATTACTTTATATGGTATAACGTCATAACGTATTACGTTATATGGTATAACGTCATAACGTATTACGTTATATGGTATTACGTTATCACGTATTACGTTATATGGTATAACGTTATAACGTATTACGTTATATGGTATAACGTTATAACGCATTACGTTATATGGTATAACGTTATAACGTATTACGTTATATGGTATTACGTTTTAACGTATTACGTTATATGGTATAACGGTATAACTTATTACGTTATATGGTATTACGTTATAACGTATTACGTTATGTGGTATAACGT
Source organism: Bombus vancouverensis nearcticus (assembly GCF_051014615.1). NCBI lineage: Eukaryota > Metazoa > Arthropoda > Insecta > Hymenoptera > Apidae > Bombus > Bombus vancouverensis. The sequence goes on along the minus strand of NC_134913.1, from coordinate 5,764,844 downwards.
TTTAACGTATTACGTTATATGGTATAACGTTATAAAGTATTACGTTATATGGTATAACGTTATAACGTATTACGTTATATGGTATAACGTTATAACGTATTACGTTATATGGTATTACGTTATCACGTATTACGTTATATGGTATAACGTTATAACGTATTACGTTATATGGTATAACGTTTTAACGTATTACGTTATATGGTATAACGTTATCACGTATTACGTTATATGGTATAACGTTATAACGTATTACGTTATATGGTATATCGTTATAACGTATTACGTTATATGGTATAACGTTATACCGTATTACGTTATATGGCATAACGTTATAACGTATTACGTTATATGGTATAACGTTTTAACGTATTACGTTATATGGTATAACGTTATCACGTATTACGTTATATGGTATAACGTTATAACGTATTACGTTATATGGTATAACGTTTTAACGTATTACGTTATATGGTATAACGTTATCACGTATTACGTTATATGGTATAACGTTATAACGTATTACGTTATATGGTATTACGTTATAACGTATTACGTTATATGGTATAACGAAATGACGTTTTATGTTATATGGTATTACGTTATAACGTATTACGTTATATGGTATTACGTTATAACGTATTACGTTATATGGTATAACGTTATACCGTATTACGTTATGTGGCATAACGTTATAACGTATTACGTTATATGGTATAACGTTTTAACGTATTACGTTATATGGTATAACGTTATCACGTATTACGTTATATGGTATAACGTTATAACGTATTACGTTATATTGTATAACGTTTTAACGTATTACGTTATATGGTATAACGTTATCACGTATTACGTTATATGGTATAACGTTATAACGTATTACGTTATATGGTATTACGTTATAACGTATTACGTTATATGGTATAACGAAATGACGTTTTACGTTATATGGTATTACGTTATAACGTATTACGTTATATGGTATAACGAAATGACGTTTTACGTTATATGGTATTACGTTATAACGTATTACGTTATATGGTATTACGTTATAACGTATTACTTTATATGGTATAACGTCATAACGTATTACGTTATATGGTATTACGTTATCACGTATTACGTGAAATGGTATAACGTTATAACGTATTACGTTATATGGTATAACGTTATAACGTATTACGTTATATGGTATTACGTTATAACGTATTACGTTATATGGTATAACGTTATAACGTATTACGTTATATGGTATAACGTTATAACGCATTACGTTATATGGTACAACGTCATAACGTATTACGTTATATGGTATTACGTTATCACGTATTACGTTATATGGTATAACGTTATAACGTATTACGTTATATGGTATAACGTTATAACGCATTACGTTATATGGTACAACGTCATAACGTATTACGTTATATGGTATTACGTTATCACGTATTACGTTATATGGTATAACGTTATAACGTATTACGTTATATGGCATAACGTTTTAACGTATTACGTTATATGGTATAACGTTATCACGTATTACGTTATATGGTATAACGTTATAACGTATTACGTTATATGGCATAACGTTTTAACGTATTACGTTATATGGTATAACGTTATCACGTATTACGTTATATGGTATAACGTTATAACGTATTACGTTATATAGTATTACGTTATCACGTATTACGTTATATGGTATTACGTTATCACGTATTACGTTATATGGTATAACGTTATAACGTATTACGTTATATGGTATTACGTTATAACGTATTACGTTATATGGTATAACGTTATAACGTATTACGTTATGTGGTATAACGAAATGACGTTTTACGTTATATGGTATTACGTTATAACGTATTACGTTATATGGTATTACGTTATAACGTATTACTTTATATGGTATAACGTCATAACGTATTACGTTATATGGTATTACGTTATCACGTATTACGTGAAATGGTATAACGTTATAACGTATTACGTTATATGGTATAACGTTATAACGTATTACGTTATGTGGTATAACGAAATGACGTTTTACGTTATATGGTATTACGTTATCACGTATTACGTTATATGGTATTACGTTATCACGTATTACGTTATATGGTATTACGTTATAACGTATTACGTTATATGGTATAACGTTATAACGTATTACGTTATGTGGTATAACGAAATGACGTTTTACGTTATATGGTATTACGTTATAACGTATTACGTTATATGGTATTACGTTATAACGTATTACTTTATATGGTATAACGTCATAACGTATTACGTTATATGGTATTACGTTATCACGTATTACGTGAAATGGTATAACGTTATAACGTATTACGTTATATGGTATAACGTTATAACGTATTACGTTATATGGTATAACGTTATAACGTATTACGTTATATGGTATTACGTTATAACGTATTACGTTATATGGTATAACGAAATGTCGTTTTACGTTATATGGTATTACGTTACAACGTATTACGTTATATGGTATTACGTTATAACGTATTACGTTATATGGTATAACGTTATCACGTATTACGTTATATGTTATTACGTTATAACGTATTACGTTATATGGTATAACGAAATGACGTTTTACGTTATATGGTATTACGTTATAACGTATTACGTTATATGGTATTACGTTATAACGTATTACTTTATATGGTATAACGTCATAACGTATTACGTTATATGGTATTACGTTATCACGTATTACGTGAAATGGTATAACGTTATAACGTATTACGTTATATGGTATAACGTTATAACGTATTACGTTATATGGTATTACGTTATAACGTATTACGTTATATGGTATAACGTTATAACGTATTACGTTATATGGTATAACGTTATAACGCATTACGTTATATGGTACAACGTCATAACGTATTACGTTATATGGTATTACGTTATCACGTATTACGTTATATGGTATAACGTTATAACGTATTACGTTATATGGTATAACGTTTTAACGTATTACGTTATATGGTATAACGTTATCACGTATTACGTTATATGGTATAACGTTATAACGTATTACGTTATATGGCATAACGTTTTAACGTATTACGTTATATGGTATAACGTTATCACGTATTACGTTATATGGTATAACGTTATAACGTATTACGTTATATAGTATTACGTTATCACGTATTACGTTATATGGTATTACGTTATCACGTATTACGTTATATGGTATAACGTTATAACGTATTACGTTATATGGTATTACGTTATAACGTATTACGTTATATGGTATAACGTTATAACGTATTACGTTATGTGGTATAACGAAATGACGTTTTACGTTATATGGTATTACGTTATAACGTATTACGTTATATGGTATTACGTTATAACGTATTACTTTATATGGTATAACGTCATAACGTATTACGTTATATGGTATTACGTTATCACGTATTACGTGAAATGGTATAACGTTATAACGTATTACGTTATATGGTATAACGTTATAACGTATTACGTTATATGGTATTACGTTATAACGTATTACGTTATATGGTATAACGTTATAACGTATTACGTTATATGGTATAACGTTATAACGCATTACGTTATATGGTACAACGTCATAACGTATTACGTTATATGGTATTACGTTATCACGTATTACGTTATATGGTATAACGTTATAACGTATTACGTTATATGGTATAACGTTTATCGTATTACGTTATATGGTATAACGTTATCACGTATTACGTTATATGGTATAACGTTATAACGTATTACGTTATATGGCATAACGTTTTAACGTATTACGTTATATGGTATAACGTTATAACGTATTACGTTATATGGTATTACGTTATAACGTTTTACGTTATATGTTATTACGTTATAACGTATTACGTTATATGGTATAACGTTATCACGTATTACGTTATATGGCATTACGTTATAACGTATTACGTTATATGGTATAACGTTTTAACGTATTACGTTATATGGTATAACGTTATAATGTATTACGTTATATGGTATAACGTTTTAACGTATTACGTTATATGGTAAAACGTTATAACGTATTACGTTATATGGTATTACGTTATAACGTATTACGTTATATGGTATAACGAAATGTCGTTTTACGTTATATGGTATTACGTTATAACGTATTACGTTATATGGTATAACGAAATGACGTTATACGTTATATGGTATAACGTTATAACGTATTACGTTATATGGTATTACGTTTTAACGTATTATGTTATATGGTATAACGTTATAACGTATTACGTTATATGGTATTACGTTATAACGTATTACGTTATGTGGTATAACGTTTTAACTTATTACGTTATATGGTATAACGTTATAAAGTATTACGTTATATGGTATAACGTTATAACGTATTACGTTATATGGTATAACGTTATAACGTATTACGTTATATGGTATTACGTTATCACGTATTACGTTATATGGTATAACGTTATAACGTATTACGTTATATGGTATAACGTTTTAACGTATTACGTTATATGGTATAACGTTATCACGTATTACGTTATATGGTATAACGTTATAACGTATTACGTTATATGGTATATCGTTATAACGTATTATGTTATATGGTATAACGTTATACCGTATTACGTTATATGGCATAACGTTATAACGTATTACGTTATATGGTATAACGTTTTAACGTATTACGTTAAATGGTATAACGTTATCACGTATTACGTTATATGGTATAACGTTATAACGTATTACGTTATATGGTATAACGTTTTAACGTATTACGTTATATGGTATAACGTTATCACGTATTACGTTATATGGTATAACGTTATAACGTATAACGTTATATGGTATTACGTTATAACGTATTACGTTATACGGTATAACGAAATGACGTTTTACGTTATATGGTATTACGTTATAACGTATTACGTTATATGGTATTACGTTATAACGTATTACGTTATATGGTATAACGTTATACCGTATTACGTTATGTGGCATAACGTTATAACGTATTACGTTATATGGTATAACGTTTTAACGTATTACGTTATATGGTATAACGTTATCACGTATTTCGTTATATGGTATAACGTTATAACGTATTACGTTATATGGTATAACGTTTTAACGTATTACGTTATATGGTATAACGTTATCACGTATTACGTTATATGGTATAACGTTATAACGTATTACGTTATATGGTATTACGTTATAACGTATTACGTTATATGGTATTACGTTATAACGTATTACTTTATATGGTATAACGTCATAACGTATTACGTTATATGGTATTACGTTATCACGTATTACGTTATATGGTATAACGTTATAACGTATTACGTTATATGGTATAACGTTATAACGTATTACGTTATATGGTATTACGTTATAACGTATTACGTTATATGGTATAACGAAATGACGTTTTACGTTATATGGTATTACGTTATAACGTATTACGTTATATGGTATTACGTTATAACGTATTACGTTATATGGTATAACGTTATCACGTATTACGTTATATGTTATTACGTTATAACGTATTACGTTATATGGTATAACCAAATGACGTTTTACGTTATATGGTATTACGTTATAACGTATTACGTTATATGGTATTACGTTATAACGTATTACTTTATATGGTATAACGTCATAACGTATTACGTTATATGGTATTACGTTATCACGTATTACGTTATATGGTATAACGTTATAACGTATTACGTTATATGGTATAACGTTATAACGTATTACGATATATGGTATTACGTTATAACGTATTACGTTATATGGTATAACGTTATAACGCATTACGTTATATGGTACAACGTCATAACGTATTACGTTATATGGTATTACGTTATCACGTATTACGTTATATGGTATAACGTTATAACGTATTACGTTATATGGTATAACGTTTTAACGTATTACGTTATATGGTATAACGTTATCACGTATTACGTTATATGGTATAACGTTATAACGTATTACGTTATATGGCATAACGTTTTAACGTATTACGTTATATGGTATAACGTTATCACGTATTACGTTATATGGTATAACGTTATAACGTATTACGTTATATGGTATTACGTTATAACGTATTACGTTATATGGTATAACGTTATAACGTACTACGTTATATGGTATAACGTTATAACGTATTACGTTATATGGTATAACGTCATAACGTATTACGTTATATGGTATTACGTTATCACGTATTACGTTATATGGTATAACGTTATAACGTATTACGTTATATGGTATAACGTTTTAACGTATTACGTTATATGGTATAACGTTATCACGTATTACGTTATATGGTATAACGTTATAACGTATTACGTTATATGGTATATCGTTTTAACGTATTACGTTATATGGTATAACGTTATCACGTATTACGTTATATGGTATAAGGTTATAACGTATTACGTTATATGTTATTACGTTATAACGTATTACGTTATATGGTATAACGAAATGACGTTTTACGTTATATGGTATTACGTTATAACGTATTACGTTACATGGTATTACGTTATAACGTATTACTTTATATGGTATAACGTCATAACGTATTACGTTATATGGTATAACGTTATCACGTATTACGTTATATGGTATTACGTTATCACGTATTACGTTATATGGTATAACGTTATAACGTATTACGTTATATGGTATAACGTTATAACGCATTACGTTATATGGTATTACGTTATAACGTATTACGTTATATGGTATTACGTTTTAACGTATTACGTTATATGGTATAACGTTATAACGTATTACGTTATATGGTATTACGTTATAACGTTTTACGTTATATGTTATTACGTTATAACGTATTACGTTATATGGTATAACGTTATCACGTATTACGTTATATGGCATTACGTTATAACGTATTACGTTATATGGTATAACGAAATGACCTTATACGTTATATGGTATAACGTTATAACGTATTACGTTATATGGTATTACGTTTTAACGTATTACGTTATATGGTATAACGGTATAACGTATTACGTTATATGGTATTACGTTATAACGTATTACGTTATGTGGTATAACGTTTTAACGTATTACGTTATATGGTATAACGTTATAAAGTATTACGTTATATGGTATAACGTTATAACGTATTACGTTATATGGTATAACGTTATAACGTATTACGTTATATGGTATTACGTTATCACGTATTACGTTATATGGTATAACGTTATAACGTATTACGTTATATGGTATAACGTTTTAACGTATTACGTTATATGGTATAACGTTATCACGTATTACGTTATATGGTATAACGTTATAACGTATTACGTTATATGGTATATCGTTATAACGTATTATGTTGTATGGTATAACGTTATACCGTATTACGTTATATGGCATAACGTTATAACGTATTACGTTATATGGTATTACGTTATAACGTATTACGTTATATGGTATAACGAAATGACGTTTTACGTTATATGGTATTACGTTATAACGTATTACGTTATTTGGTATTACGTTATAACGTATTACGTTATATGGTATAACGTTATACCGTATTACGTTATGTGGCATAACGTTATAACGTATTACGTTATATGGTATAACGTTTTAACGTATTACGTTATATGGTATAACGTTATCACGTATTACGTTATATGGTATAACGTTATAACGTATTACGTTATATTGTATAACGTTTTAACGTATTACGTTATATGGTATAACGTTATCACGTATTACGTTATATGGTATAACGTTATAACGTATTACGTTATATGGTATTACGTTATAACGTATTACGTTATATGGTATAACGAAATGACGTTTTACGTTATATGGTATTACGTTATAACGTATTACGTTATATGGTATAACGAAATGACGTTTTACGTTATATGGTATTACGTTATAACGTATTACGTTATATGGTATTACGTTATAACGTATTACTTTATATGGTATAACGTCATAACGTATTACATTATATGGTATTACGTTATCACGTATTACGTTATATGGTATAACGTTATAACGTATTACGTTATATGGTATAACGTTATAACGTATTACGTTATATGGTATTACGTTATAACGTATTACGTTATATGGTATAACGAAATGTCGTTTTACGTTATATGGTATTACGTTATAACGTATTACGTTATATGGTATTACGTTATAACGTATTACGTTATATGGTATTACGTTATAACGTATTACTTTATATGGTATAACGTCATAACGTATTACGTTATATGGTATTACGTTATCACGTATTACGTGAAATGGTATAACGTTATAACGTATTACGTTATATGGTATAACGTTATAACGTATTACGTTATATGGTATTACGTTATAACGTATTACGTTATATGGTATAACGTTATAACGTATTACGTTATATGGTATAACGTCATAACGCATTACGTTATATGGTACAACGTCATAACGTATTACGTTATATGGTATTACGTTATCACGTATTACGTTATATGGTATAACGTTATAACGTATTACGTTATATGGTATAACGTTTTAACGTATTACGTTATATGGTATAACGTTATCACGTATTACGTTATATGGTATAACGTTATAAAGTATTACGTTATATGGCATAACGTTTTAACGTATTACGTTATATGTTATAACGTTATCACGTATTACGTTATATGGTATAACGTTATAACGTATTACGTTATATAGTATTACGTTATCACGTATTACGTTATATGGTATTACGTTATCACGTATTACGTTATATGGTATAACGTTATAACGTATTACGTTATATGGTATTACGTTATAACGTATTACGTTATATGGTATAACGTTATAACGTATTACGTTATGTGGTATAACGAAATGACGTTTTACGTTATATGGTATTACGTTATAACGTATTACGTTATATGGTATTACGTTATAACGTATTACTTTATATGGTATAACGTCATAAAGTATTACGTTATATGGTATTACGTTATCACGTATTACGTGAAATGGTATAACGTTATAACGTATTACGTTATATGGTATAACGTTATAACGTATTACGTTATATGGTATTACGTTATAACGCATTACGTTATATGGTACAACGTCATAACGTATTACGTTATATGGTATTACGTTATCACGTATTACGTTATATGGTATAACGTTATAACGTATTACGTTATATGGTATAACGTTTATCGTATTACGTAATATGGTATAACGTTATCACGTATTACGTTATATGGTATAACGTTATAACGTATTACGTTATATGGCATAACGTTTTAACGTATTACGTTATATGGTATAACGTTATCACGTATTACGTTATATGGTATAACGTTATAACGTATTACGTTATATGGTATTACGTTATAACGTATTACGTTATATGGTATAACGTTATAACGTACTACGTTATATGGTATAACGTTATAACGTATTACGTTATATGGTATAACGTTGTAACGTATTACGTTATATGGTATAACGTCATAACGTATTACGTTATATGGTATTACGTTATCACGTATTACGTTATATGGTATAACGGTATAACGTATTACGTTATATGGTATAACGTTTTAACGTATTACGTTATATGGTATAACGTTATCACGTATTACGTTATATGGTATAACGTTATAACGTATTACGTTATATGGTATATCGTTTTAACGTATTACGTTATATGGTATAACGTTATCACGTATTACGTTATATGGTATAACGTTATAACGTATTACGTTATATGTTATTACGTTATAACGTATTACGTTATATGGTATAACGAAATGACGTTTTACGTTATATGGTATTACGTTATAACGTATTACGTTATATGGTATTACGTTATAACGTATTACTTTATATGGTATAACGTCATAACGTATTACGTTATATGGTATTACGGTATCACGTATTACGTTATATGGTATAACGTTATAACGTATTACGTTATATGGTATAACGGTTTAACGTAAGACGTTATATGGTATAACGTTATCACCTATTACGTTATATGGTATAACCTTATAACGTATTACGTTATATGGTATAACGTTTTAACGTATTACGTTATATGGTAAAACGTTATAACGTATTACGTTGTATGGTATTACGTTATAACGTATTACGTTATATGGTATAACGAAATGACGTTTTACGTTATATGGTATTACGTTATAACGTATTACGTTATATGGTATTACGTTATAACGTATTACGTTATATGGTATTACGTTATAACGTATTACGTTATATGGTATAACGTCATAACGTATTACGTTATATGGTATTACGTTATCACGTATTACGTTATATGGTATAACGTTATAACGTATTACGTTATATGGTATAACGTTTTAACGTATTACGTTATATGGTATAACGTTATAACGTATTACGTTATATGGTATAACGTTTTAACGTATTACGTTATATGGTATAACGTTATCACTTATTACGTTATATGGTATAACGTTATAACGTATTACGTTATATGGTATTACGTTATAACGTATTACGTTATATGGTATAACGAAATGTCGTTTTACGTTATATGGTATTACGTTATAACGTATTACGTTATATGGTATTACGTTATAACGTATTACGTTATATGGTATAACGAAATGACGTTTTACGTTATATGGTATAACGTTATAACGTATTACGTTATATGGTATTAAGTTTTAACGTATTACGTTATATGGTATAACGTTATAACGTATTACGTTATATGGTATTACGTTATAACGTATTACGTTATGTGGTATAACGTTTTAACGTATTACATTATATGGTATAACGTTATAAAGTATTACGTTATATGGTATAACGTTATAACGTATTACGTTATATGGTATAACGTTATAACGCATTACGTTATATGGTATTACGTTATAACGTATTACGTTATATGGTATTACGTTTTAACGTATTACGTTATATGGTATAACGTTATAACGTATTACGTTATATGGTATTACGTTATAACGTTTTACGTTATATGTTATTACGTTATAACGTATTACGTTATATGGTATAACGTTATCACGTATTACGTTATATGGCATTACGTTATAACGTATTACGTTATATGGTATAACGAAATGACGTTTTACGTTATATGGTATAACGTTATAACGTATTACGTTATATGGTATTACGTTTTAACGTATTACGTTATATGGTATAACGTTATAACGTATTACGTTATATGGTATTACGTTATAATGTATTACGTTATGTGGTATAACGTTTTAACGTATTACGTTATATGGTATAACGTTATAAAGTATTACGTTATATGGTATAACGTTATAACGTATTACGTTATATGGTATAACGTTATAACGTATTACGTTATATGGTATTACGTTATCACGTATTACGTTATATGGTATAACGTTATAACGTGTTACGTTATATGGTATAACGTTTTACGTTATATGGTATAACGTTTTAACGTATTACGATATATGGTATAACGTTATCACGTATTACGTTATATGGTATAACGTTATAACGTATTACGTTATACGGTATATCGTTATAACGTATTATGTTATATGGCATTACGTTATAACGTATTACGTTATATGGTATAACGAAATGACGTTTTACGTTATATGGTATAACGTTATAACGTATTACGTTATATGGTATTACGTTTTAACGTATTACGTTATATGGTATAACGTTATAACGTATTACGTTATATGGTATTACGTTATAATGTATTACGTTATGTGGTATAACGTTTTAACGTATTACGTTATATGGTATAACGTTATAAAGTATTACGTTATATGGTATAACGTTATAACGTATTACGTTATATGGTATAACGTTATAACGTATTACGTTATATGGTATTACGTTATCACGTATTACGTTATATGGTATAACGTTATAACGTGTTACGTTATATGGTATAACGTTTTACGTTATATGGTATAACGTTTTAACGTATTACGATATATGGTATAACGTTATCACGTATTACGTTATATGGTATAACGTTATAACGTATTACGTTATACGGTATATCGTTATAACGTATTATGTTATATGGTATAACGTTATAACGTATTACGTTATGTGGTATAACGAAATGACGTTTTACGTTATATGGTATTACGTTATAACGTATTACGTTATATGGTATTACGTTATAACGTATTACTTTATATGGTATAACGTCATAAAGTATTACGTTATATGGTATTACGTTATCACGTATTACGTGAAATGGTATAACGTTATAACGTATTACGTTATATGGTATAACGTTATAACGTATTACGTTATATGGTATTACGTTATAACGTATTACGTTATATGGTATAACGTTATAACGTATTACGTTATATGGTATAACGTTATAACGCATTACGTTATATGGTACAACGTCATAACGTATTACGTTATATGGTATTACGTTATCACGTATTACGTTATATGGTATAACGTTATAACGTATTACGTTATATGGTATAACGTTTATCGTATTACGTTATATGGTATAACGTTATCACGTATTACGTTATATGGTATAACGTTATAACGTATTACGTTATATGGCATAACGTTTTAACGTATTACGTTATATGGTATAACGTTATCACGTATTACGTTATATGGTATAACGTTATAACGTATTACGTTATATGGTATTACGTTATAACGTATTACGTTATATGGTATAACGTTATAACGTACTACGTTATATGGTATAACGTTATAACGTATTACGTTATATGGTATAACGTTGTAACGTATTACGTTATATGGTATAACGTCATAACGTATTACGTTATATGGTATTACGTTATCACGTATTACGTTATATGGTATAACGGTATAACGTATTACGTTATATGGTATAACGTTTTAACGTATTACGTTATATGGTATAACGTTATCACGTATTACGTTATATGGTATAACGTTATAACGTATTACGTTATATGGTATATCGTTTTAACGTATTACGTTATATGGTATAACGTTATCACGTATTACGTTATATGGTATAACGTTATAACGTATTACGTTATATGTTATTACGTTATAACGTATTACGTTATATGGTATAACGAAATGACGTTTTACGTTATATGGTATTACGTTATAACGTATTACGTTATATGGTATTACGTTATAACGTATTACTTTATATGGTATAACGTCATAACGTATTACGTTATATGGTATTACGTTATCACGTATTACGTTATATGGTATAACGTTATAACGTATTACGTTATATGGTATAACGGTTTAACGTAAGACGTTATATGGTATAACGTTATCACCTATTACGTTATATGGTATAACCTTATAACGTATTACGTTATATGGTATAACGTTTTAACGTATTACGTTATATGGTAAAACGTTATAACGTATTACGTTGTATGGTATTACGTTATAACGTATTACGTTATATGGTATAACGAAATGACGTTTTACGTTATATGGTATTACGTTATAACGTATTACGTTATATGGTATTACGTTATAACGTATTACGTTATATGGTATAACGTCATAACGTATTACGTTATATGGTATTACGTTATCACGTATTACGTTATATGGTATAACGTTATAACGTATTACGTTATATGGTATAACGTTTTAACGTATTACGTTATATGGTATAACGTTATAACGTATTACGTTATATGGTATAACGTTTTAACGTATTACGTTATATGGTATAACGTTATCACTTATTACGTTATATGGTATAACGTTATAACGTATTACGTTATATGGTATTACGTTATAACGTATTACGTTATATGGTATAACGAAATGTCGTTTTACGTTATATGGTATTACGTTATAACGTATTACGTTATATGGTATTACGTTATAACGTATTACGTTATATGGTATAACGAAATGACGTTTTACGTTATATGGTATAACGTTATAACGTATTACGTTATATGGTATTACGTTTTAACGTATTACGTTATATGGTATAACGTTATAACGTATTACGTTATATGGTATTACGTTATAACGTATTACGTTATGTGGTATAACGTTTTAACGTATTACATTATATGGTATAACGTTATAAAGTATTACGTTATATGGTATAACGTTATAACGTATTACGTTATATGGTATAACGTTATAACGCATTACGTTATATGGTATTACGTTATAACGTATTACGTTATATGGTATTACGTTTTAACGTATTACGTTATATGGTATAACGTTATAACGTATTACGTTATATGGTATTACGTTATAACGTTTTACGTTATATGTTATTACGTTATAACGTATTACGTTATATGGTATAACGTTATCACGTATTACGTTATATGGCATTACGTTATAACGTATTACGTTATATGGTATAACGAAATGACGTTTTACGTTATATGGTATAACGTTATAACGTATTACGTTATATGGTATTACGTTTTAACGTATTACGTTATATGGTATAACGTTATAACGTATTACGTTATATGGTATTACGTTATAATGTATTACGTTATGTGGTATAACGTTTTAACGTATTACGTTATATGGTATAACGTTATAAATTATTACGTTATATGGTATAACGTTATAACGTATTACGTTATATGGTATAACGTTATAACGTATTACGTTATATGGTATTACGTTATCACGTATTACGTTATATGGTATAACGTTATAACGTGTTACGTTATATGGTATAACGTTTTACGTTATATGGTATAACGTTTTAACGTATTATGATATATGGTATAACGTTATCACGTATTACGTTATATGGTATAACGTTATAGCGTATTACGTTATACGGTATATCGTTACAACGTATTATGTTATATGGTATAACGTTATAGCGTATTACGTTATATGGCATAACGTTATAACGTATTACGTTATATGGTATAACGTTTTAACGTATTACGTTATATGGTATAACGTTATCACGTATTACGTTAAATGGTATAACGTTATAACGTATTACGTTATATGGTATAACGTTTTAACGTATTACGTTATATGGTATAACGTTATCACGTATTACGTTATATGGTATAACGTTATAACGTATTACGTTATATGGTATAACGAAATGACGTTTTACGTTATATGGTATAACGTTATAACGTATTACGTTATATGGTATTACGTTCTAACGTATTACGTTATATGGTATAACGTTATAACGTATTACGTTATGTGGTATAACGTTATAACGAATTACGTTATATGGTATAACGTTATAACGTATTACGTTATATCGTATAACGTTATAACTTATTACGTTATATGGTATAACTATATAACGTATTACGTTATATGTCATTACGTTATAACGTATTACGTTTTCTGGTGTAACGTTATACCGTACTATGTTTTATGGTATAACGAAATGACGTTTTACGTTATATGTTATAACGTTATAACGTATCACGTTATACGGTATATCGAAATGACGTTTTACGTTGTATGGTATAACGTTATAACGTATTACGTTATATGGAATTACGTTATAACGTATTACGTTATATGGTATAACGTCATAACGTATTACGTTATATGGTATTACGTTATCACGTATTACGTTATATGGTATAACGTTATAACGTATTACGTTATATGGTATAACGTTTTAACGTATTACGTTATATGGCATAACGTTATCACGTAATACGTTATATGGTATAACGTTATAACGTATTACGTTATATGGTATTACGTTATAACGTATTACGTTATATGGTATAACGTTATAACGTATTACGTTATATGGTATAACGTTATAACGTATTACGTTATATGGTATAACGTTATATCGTATTACGTTATATGGTATAACGTCATAACGTATTACGTTATATGGTATATCGTTATAACGTATTACGTTATATGGTACAACGTTATACCGTATTACGTTATATGGTATAACGAAATGACTTTTTACGTTATATGGTATTACGTTATAACGTATTACGTTATATGGTATAACGTTATCACGTATTACGTTATATGGCATTACGTTATAACGTATTACGTTATATGGTATAACGAAATGACGTTTTACGTTATATGGTATAGAGTTATAACGTATTACGTTATATGGTATTACGTTTTAACGTATTACGTTATATGGTATAACGTTATAACGTAATACGTTATGTGGTATAACGTTATAACGAATTACGTTATATGGTATAACGTTATAACGTAATACGTTATGTGGTATAACGTTATAACGAATTACGTTATATGGTATAACGTTATAACGTATTACGTTATATGGTATAACGTTATAACTTATTACGTTATATGGTATAACCTTATAACGTATTACGTTATATAGTATTACGTTATAACGTATTACGTTATATGGTATAACGTTATCACGTATTACGTTATATGGTATTACGTTATCACGTATTACGTTATATGTTATTACGTTATAACGTATTACGTTATATGGTATAACGAAATGACGTTTTACGTTATATGGTATTACGTTATAACGTATTACGTTATATGGTATTACGTTATAACGTATTACTTTATATGGTATAACGTCATAACGTATTACGTTATATGGTATTACGTTATCACGTATTACGTTATATGGTATAACGTTATAACGTATTACGTTATATGGTATAACGGTTTAACGTAAGACGTTATATGGTATAACGTTATCACCTATTACGTTATATGGTATAACCTTATAACGTATTACGTTATATGGTATAACGTTTTAACGTATTACGTTATATGGTAAAACGTTATAACGTATTACGTTGTATGGTATTACGTTATAACGTATTACGTTATATGGTATAACGAAATGACGTTTTACGTTATATGGTATTACGTTATAACGTATTACGTTATATGGTATTACGTTATAACGTATTACGTTATATGGTATAACGTCATAACGTATTACGTTATATGGTATTACGTTATCACGTATTACGTTATATGGTATAACGTTATAACGTATTACGTTATATGGTATAACGTTTTAACGTATTACGTTATATGGTATAACGTTATAACGTATTACGTTATATGGTATAACGTTTTAACGTATTACGTTATATGGTATAACGTTATCACTTATTACGTTATATGGTATAACGTTATAACGTATTACGTTATATGGTATTACGTTATAACGTATTACGTTATATGGTATAACGAAATGTCGTTTTACGTTATATGGTATTACGTTATAACGTATTACGTTATATGGTATTACGTTATAACGTATTACGTTATATGGTATAACGAAATGACGTTTTACGTTATATGGTATAACGTTATAACGTATTACGTTATATGGTATTACGTTTTAACGTATTACGTTATATGGTATAACGTTATAACGTATTACGTTATATGGTATTACGTTATAACGTATTACGTTATGTGGTATAACGTTTTAACGTATTACATTATATGGTATAACGTTATAAAGTATTACGTTATATGGTATAACGTTATAACGTATTACGTTATATGGTATAACGTTATAACGCATTACGTTATATGGTATTACGTTATAACGTATTACGTTATATGGTATTACGTTTTAACGTATTACGTTATATGGTATAACGTTATAACGTATTACGTTATATGGTATTACGTTATAACGTTTTACGTTATATGTTATTACGTTATAACGTATTACGTTATATGGTATAACGTTATCACGTATTACGTTATATGGCATTACTTTATAACGTATTACGTTATATGGTATAACGAAATGACGTTTTACGTTATATGGTATAACGTTATAACGTATTACGTTATATGGTATTACGTTTTAACGTATTACGTTATATGGTATAACGTTATAACGTATTACGTTATATGGTATTACGCTATAACGTATTACGTTATGTGGTATAACGTTTTAACGTATTACGTTATATGGTATAACGTTATAAAGTATTACGTTATATGGTATAACGTTATAACGTATTACGTTATATGGTATAACGTTATAACGTATTACGTTATATGGTATTACGTTATCACGTATTACGTTATATGGTATAACGTTATAACGTGTTACGTTATATGGTATAACGTTTTACGTTATATGGTATAACGTTTTAACGTATTACGATATATGGTATAACGTTATCACGTATTACGTTATATGGTATAACGTTATAACGTATTACGTTATACGGTATATCGTTATAACGTATTATGTTATATGGTATAACGTTATAGCGTATTACGTTATATGGCATAACGTTATAACGTATTACGTTATATGGTATAACGTTTTAACGTATTACGTTATATGGTATAACGTTATCACGTATTACGTTAAATGGTATAACGTTATAACGTATTACGTTATATGGTATAACGTTTTAACGTATTACGTTATATGGTATAACGTTATCACGTATTACGTTATATGGTATAACGTTATAACGTATTACGTTATATGGTATAACGAAATGACGTTTTACGTTATATGGTATAACGTTATAACGTATTACGTTATATGGTATAACGAAATGACGTTTTACGTTATATGGTATAACGTTATAACGTATTACGTTATATGGTGTTACGTTTTAACGTATTACGTTATATGGTATAACGTTATAACGTATTACGTTATATGGCACTACGTTATAACGTATTACGTTATGTGGTATAACGTTTTAACGTATTACGTTATATGGTATAACGTTATAAAGTATTACGTTATAACGTATTACGTTATATGGTATAACGTTATAACGAATTACGTTATATGGTATAACGTTATAACGTATTACGTTATATGGTATAACGTTATAACTTATTACGTTATATGGTATAACTATATAACGTATTACGTTATATGTCATTACGTTATAACGTATTACGTTATATGGTATTACGTTATAACGTATTACGTTTTATGGTATAACGAAATGACGTTTTACGTTATATGGTATAACGTTATAACGCATTACGTTATATGGTATAACGAAATGACGTTTTACGTTATATGTTTGTAATATCGTGATGTAATATGTTTACAAAAGTGGACAATAGAGATGTTAATGAGACAGAAGAGACGATTGTGGCTTAACTTGAACTATTCATACCAAACGTACAGAACACAGCGCAATCCACACTCTCTCGGCAACGCCACTCGCAACCTCCGTCTCCGCTCAACTCGCACTCCGCTCCTCCGCTCGCACTCTCGTTCTCGACTCGCGCTCTGTTTCCCGACTGACCCTTTCTGGCCGTTGTCGCATTCTATTGCCCTTTTCCTAGGCCCACCGCACACGTGTTCTGCAGACGCTCGTGGCCAGGGTCACGTAGGTCTTTTCCACGAAACTATGCACTTGAAAAGACCGATGACACATTGATGGGCCCGACGGCGCCTCGGCTCTCGCGACACTGTTCATAGTTCGTCCGATATTTCCCAGGCCTTTCATCCACGATACTACATTCGGCCATCCTGCAATAACATCTGCCCTCAGATGTTGCCTTCTATCTCGCTGTCATCAGATGCGTCACTTTCGGCATTTAGGACCCAAGGTTTCATAAAATCGAAGTGTGCACGGGTCCTTCCTTAGGTACTGCTTCGCACGCTTTCTTCTTTTCTTGTAACTTCGACGATTCTCCTCTTGAGTTGCGGCGATCTTCCTCTTCGCGTCCTCACGTAGCTCGCGACGTTGTTCTCCAACCCTCGCGGCCCACTCTTCGTCGATCAGCTTTCTAATCTTCGCCTCTTCCCTGACTTGCATTTCGACCCCGACCAGTAGCTGGGAAGGAGTCTTCCCTGTGCTTCTGTTTACGGTGGAATTCAGGTATTTCTGAACCTGGTCGACATGCTGCCCGTTCCCCCTTGGCGCCAGTCTTCGCGGTCTTCGCGCTACCGGTTTGTCGCTTTTCAGAGCTATCTTTGCTGTTATTCCGACGTCTCTCTTCTTCTCCGGCCTATACCCTTTAATAATATCCCGAATGGCTTCGCGGTAATGAGGTTCTCGTACATGCGACAAGTCGATCTCGTCGGATTGTTCTATCGCGTTTACTCTCAGTACATCCGGCGCGTCCTCGTGACCGTCGGTCTGATCGTCGAGTCGTAAAAATGTCACCTCGCCCCGTTTGACTCGCAACTCTACCTGGTCTAAAAAGTCGGTACCTAAGAGTAGACTGTGTCTTGTCATTACCTTATTCGAGACAACATGCAGAGTGACAGTAAAGTCGCACCCGTCGACCGTCATTACCCTTGTGAACTCGCCCCAGGTACTATTGCCAGCGGAACCAAAACCATCAAACTTAAGTTTGCAGTTTCCCAGAGGTGGTGATCCTAACCTCACATACTCATCCGCTCGTATGAACGTAAGGTTACTACCTGTATCCACTAATGCCACAAACCTACAATCATCTATCGCCACTTCCTTCACATACTTCCCCTTTTCGGATCTTGACACTACGCAAGTCTCTTTCGGTTGTGCCGTACACCTCGCTGCAATATGTCCAAATCCGCTGCACTTGAAACACTTAACACCTTCTCCCCTCTCCGGACACGTAACACTTAGATGATCCTCACTACCGCAAATGAAGCATCTTCTTTTCTTCATTGCATCTACAGATTGACTGGGCTTCCCGTTCTTCTGGGTTTTAGCCGACTTCACAATCGACTTTGCTCTGCGACTCTTCTGCTCTTCGTACATCACTAACCTCTTCCTCAACCCTTTGATTGACGTAGCGCCATACAATACAGCCTTATTGTTCTCGTCGTCTATTATTCCATCCACTATGTATTCTACCTTTGCTTCCTCCTCCATGTCCACATGGCTAGCTATTTCGAGCATACGGTACATGTAAGCCAAACATGCTTCATCACTCTCCTTTTTTGTTTCTTCAAGTTTCTGATGAACTTGCCTACTGTTGACTTTCCTCGAAAATTCTTTCACTAGCCCCCTCTTCAACTCATGCCAAGTCCTGGCATGACACTCGAAGCTCGCAAATATTTTCGCTGATCCCTTCAGCAGCTTCCTTGCATAGACTGCCTTCTGCCCATCCGACCACATGCACGTATCAGCGACTTCCTCGAACGACTCGAACCATCGTTCGACATTTTCACCTCTGTTGCCACTAAACGACTCTAATGCATCTTCGACGTCTCTAAAACTCAGTGTCGAACCAACACATGCCCTTCGACAACATTCGTCACGGTCCTGATACACCCTTCGCGTATCTCTCTTGTATTCTCTTGCGTTTTTCTTGTCATCTTCATCCTCACTTTCGTCGTCGCTTTCCTCTTCCGACGATATGTCGTTACCATCCATGGCCGCTCGTAGCCGTGCGCGTAATTCTACTTTTCTTCCCGTCGTTTTTAAACCCAAACTAGCGAGGCGCTCCTTCAACTCCTTCGTATTCATTTTCTCAACATCCTCATCTTCGTTGCAATCACGCTCAGCTCTCTGTACACTTTCTAAATCTCGTTGACCGGTTAGCTCTTCACCGCCCGTCGATCCCTTACGATACGATTGTCCAGCCCTACACGCCCGATTCAGCCTTGCAATCAGCACTGACCTCGCACCCGATATAGGGAGGTTCATTCGCGCGAGCTTATTCCTCAGCTCCTCCAGCGTCGAACCCTCTTCACCCGACAATCGTTCGTCCCCGACGTTGGCCATTTTTCACACAACACAAACTTAAACAGTCAACGATATCGTCTTTTACCGCACCGCGTACCGGTAAATTCACAACTAGCTCGAACAGCTCTGTTAAACCGTTTCGTTTTCTGTCTTGTCCAATCCCGGACGAGCCCCCAAAAATATGTAATATCGTGATGTAATATGTTTACAAAAGTGGACAATAGAGATGTTAATGAGACAGAAGAGACGATTGTGGCTTAACTTGAACTATTCATACCAAACGTACAGAACACAGCGCAATCCACACTCTCTCGGCAACGCCACTCGCAACCTCCGTCTCCGCTCAACTCGCACTCCGCTCCTCCGCTCGCACTCTCGTTCTCGACTCGCGCTCTGTTTCCCGACTGACCCTTTCTGGCCGTTGTCGCATTCTATTGCCCTTTTCCTAGGCCCACCGCACACGTGTTCTGCAGACGCTCGTGGCCAGGGTCACGTAGGTCTTTTCCACGAAACTATGCACTTGAAAAGACCGATGACACATTGATGGGCCCGACGGCGCCTCGGCTCTCGCGACACTGTTCATAGTTCGTCCGATATTTCCCAGGCCTTTCATCCACGATACTACATGTTATAACGTTATAACGTATCACGTTATACGGTATATCGAAATGACGTTTTACGTTGTATGGTGTACCGTTATAACGTATTACGTTATATGGTATTACGTTATAACGTTTTACGTTATATGTTATTACGTTATAACGTATTACGTTATATGGTATAACGTTATCACGTATTACGTTATATGGCATTACGTTATAACGTATTACGTTATATGGTATAACGTCATAACGTATTACGTTATATGGTATTACGTTATCACGTATTACGTTATATGGTATAACGTTATAACGTATTACGTTATAAGGTATAACGTTTTAACGTATTACGTTATATGGTATTACGTTATAACGTATTACGTTATATGGTATAACGTTATAACGTATTACGTTATATGGTATAACGAAATGACGTTTTACGTTATATGGTATTACGTTATAACGTATTACGTTGTATGGTATTACGTTATAACGTATTACGTTATGTGGTATAACGTTTTAACGTATTACGTTATATGGTATAACGTTATAACGTATTACGTTATATGGTATAACGTTATAACGTATTACGTTATATGGTATAACGTTATAACGTATTACGTTATATGGTATTACGTTAGCACGTATTGCGTTACATGGTATAACGTTATAACGTATTACGTTATATGGTATAACGTTTTAACGTATTACGTTATATGGTATAACGTTATCACGTATTACGTTATATGGTATAACGTTATAACGTATTACGTTATATAGTATTACGTTATAACGTATTACGTTATATGGTATAACGTTATAACGTATTACGTTATATGGTATAACGTTATCACGTATTACGTTATATGGTATAACGTTATAACGTATCACGTTATATGGTATTACGTTATCACGTATTACGTTATATGGAATAACGTTATAACGTATTACGTTATATGGTATAACGTTTTAACGTATTACGTTATATGGTATAACGTTTTAACGTATTACGTTATATGGTATAACGTTATAACGTATTACGTTATGTGGTATTACGTTCTAACGTAATACGTTATATGGTATAACGTTATAACGCATTACGTTATATGGTACTACGTTATAACGTATTACGTTATATGGTATTACATTTTAACGTATTACGTTATATGGTATAACGTTATAACGTATTACGTTATATGGTATTACGTTATAACGTTTTACGTTATATGTTATTACGTTATAACGTATTACGTTATATGGTATAACGTTATCACGTATTACGTTATATGGTATTACGTTATCACGTATTACAATATATGGTATAACGTTATCACGTATTACGTTATATGGTATAACGTTATAACGTATTACGTTATATGGTATTACGTTATAACGTATTACGTTATATGGTATAACGTTATAACGTATTACGTTATGTGGTATAACGTTTTAACGTATTACGTTATATGGTATAACGTTATAACGTATTACGTTATATGGTATAACGTTATAACGTATTACGTTATATGGTATAACGTTATAACGTATTACGTTATATGGTATTACGTTAGCACGTATTGCGTTACATGGTATAACGTTATAACGTATTACGTTATATGGTATAACGTTTTAACGTATTACGTTATATGGTATAACGTTATAACGTATTACGTTATATGGTATTACGTTAGCACGTATTGCGTTACATGGTATAACGTTATAACGTATTACGTTATATGGTATAACGTTTTAACGTATTACGTTATATGGTATAACGTTATCACGTATTACGTTATATGGTATAACGTTATAACGTATTACGTTATATAGTATTACGTTATAACGTATTACGTTATATGGTATAACGTTATAACGTATTACGTTATATGGTATAACGTTATCACGTATTACGTTATATGGTATAACGTTATAACGTATCACGTTATATGGTATTACGTTATCACGTATTACGTTATATGGAATAACGTTATAACGTATTACGTTATATGGTATAACGTTTTAACGTATTACGTTATATGGTATAACGTTTTAACGTATTACGTTATATGGTATAACGTTATAACGTATTACGTTATGTGGTATTACGTTCTAACGTAATACGTTATATGGTATAACGTTATAACGCATTACGTTATATGGTACTACGTTATAACGTATTACGTTATATGGTATTACATTTTAACGTATTACGTTATATGGTATAACGTTATAACGTATTACGTTATATGGTATTACGTTATAACGTTTTACGTTATATGTTATTACGTTATAACGTATTACGTTATATGGTATAACGTTATCACGTATTACGTTATATGGTATTACGTTATCACGTATTACAATATATGGTATAACGTTATCACGTATTACGTTATATGGTATAACGTTATAACGTATTACGTTATATGGTATTACGTTATAACGTATTACGTTATATGGTATAACGTTATAACGTATTACGTTATATGGTATAACGTTATCACGTATTACGTTATATGGTATAACGTTATAACGTATTACGTTATATGGTATAACGTTATAACGTATCACGTTATATGGTATAACGTCATAACGTATTACGTTATATGGCATTACGTTATCACGTATTACGTTATATGGTATAACGTTATAACGTATTACGTTATATGGTATAACGTTTTAACGTATTACGTTATATGGTATAACGTTATCACGTATTACGTTATATGGTATAACGTTATAACGTATTACGTTATATGGTATATCGTTTTAACGTATTACGTTATATGGTATAACGTTATCACGTATTACGTTATATGGTATAACGTTTTAACGTATTACGTTATATGGTATTACGTTATAACGTATTACGTTATATGGTATAACGAAATGACGTTTTACGTTATATGGTATTACGTTATAACGTATTACGTTATATGGTATAACGTTTTAACGTATTACGTTATATGGTATAACGTTATCACTTATTACGTTATATGGTATAACGTTATAACGTATTACGTTATATGGTATTACGTTATAACGTATTACGTTATATGGTATAACGTCATAACGTATTACGTTATATGGTATTACGTTATCACGTATTACGTTATATGGTATAACGTTATAACGTATTACGTTATATGGTATAACGTTTTAACGTATTACGTTATATGGTATAACGTTATCACGTATTACGTTATATGGTATAACGTTATAACGTATTACGTTATATGGTATATCGTTTTAACGTATTACGTTATATGGTATAACGTTATCACGTATTACGTTATATGGTATAACGTTATAACGTATTACGTTATATGGTATTACGTTATAACGTATTACGTTATATGGTATTACGTTATAACGTATTACGTTATATGGTATTACGTTATAACGTATTACGTTATATGGTATAACGTCATAACGTATTACGTTATATGGTATTACGTTATCACGTATTACGTTATATGGTATAACGTTTTAACGTATTACGTTATATGGTATTACGTTATAACGTATTACGTTATATGGTATAACGAAATGACGTTTTACGTTATATGGTATTACGTTATCACGTATTACGTTATATGGTATAACGTTATAACGTATTACGTTATATGGTATTACGTTATAACGTATTACGTTATATGGTATAACGAAATGACGTTTTACGTTATATGGTATTACGTTATAACGTATTACGTTATATGGTATTACGTTATAACGTATTACGTTATATGGTATAACGTCATAACGTATTACGTTATATGGTATTACGTTATAACGTATTACGTTATATGGTATTACGTTATAACGTATTACGTTATATGGTATAACGTCATAACGTATTACGTTATATGGTATTACGTTACCACGTATTACGTTATATGGTATAACGTTATAACGTATTACGTTAAATGGTATAACGGTTTAACGTATTACGTTATATGGTATAACGTTATCACGTATTACGTTATATGGTATAACGTTATAACGTATTACGTTATATGGTATAACGTTTTAACGTATTACGTTATATGGTATAACGTTATCACTTATTACGTTATATGGTATAACGTTATAACGTATTACGTTATATAGTATTACGTTATAACGTATTACGTTATATGGTATAACGAAATGACGTTTTACGTTATATGGTATTACGTTATAACGTATTACGTTATATGGTATTACGTTATAACGTATTACGTTATATGGTATAACGTCATAACGTATTACGTTATATGGTATTACGTTATCACGTATTACGTTATATGGTATAACGTTATAACGTATTACGTTATATGGTATAACGTTTTAACGTATTACGTTATATGGTATAACGTTATCACGTATTACGTTATATGGTATAACGTTATAACGTATTACGTTATATGGTATATCGTTATAACGTATTACGTTATATGGTATAACGTTATACCGTATTACGTTATATGGTACAACGAAATGACGTTTTACGTTATATGTTATTACGTTATAACGTATTACGTTATATGGTATTACGTTTTAACGTATTACGTTATATGGTATAACGTTATAACGTATTACGTTATATGGTATTACGTTATAACGTATTACGTTATGTGGTATAACGTTTTAACGTATTACGTTATATGGTATAACGTTATAAAGTATTACGTTATATGGTATAACGTTATAACGTATTACGTTATATGGTATAACGTTATAACGTATTACGTTATATGGTATTACGTTATAACGTATTACGTTATATGGTATTACGTTTTAACGTATTACGTTATATGGTATAACGTTATAACGTATTACGTTATGTGGTATAACGTTTTAACGTATTACGTTATATGGTATAACGTTATAAAGTATTACGTTATATGGTATAACGTTATAACGTATTACGTTATATGGTATAACGTTATAACGTATTACGTTATATGGTATTACGTTATCACGTATTACGTTATATGGTATAACGTTATAACGTGTTACGTTATATGGTATAACGTTTTACGTTATATGGTATAACGTTTTAACGTATTACGATATATGGTATAACGTTATCACGTATTACGTTATATGGTATAACGTTATAACGTATTACGTTATACGGTATATCGTTATAACGTATTATGTTATATGGTATAACGTTATAACGTATTACGTTATATGGTATTACGTTTTAACGTATTACGTTATATGGTATAACGTTATAACGTATTACGTTATATGGTATTACGTTATAACGTATTACGTTATGTGGTATAACGTTTTAACGTATTACGTTATATGGTATAACGTTATAAAGTATTACGTTATATGGTATAACGTTATAACGTATTACGTTATATGGTATAACGTTATAACGTATTACGTTATATGGTATTACGTTATCACGTATTACGTTATATGGTATAACGTTATAACGTGTTACGTTATATGGTATAACGTTTTACGTTATATGGTATAACGTTTTAACGTATTACGATATATGGTATAACGTTATCACGTATTACGTTATATGGTATAACGTTATAACGTATTACGTTATACGGTATATCGTTATAACGTATTATGTTATATGGTATAACGTTATAGCGTATTACGTTATATGGCATAACGTTATAACGTGTTACGTTATATGGTATAACGTTTTACGTTATATGGTATAACGTTTTAACGTATTACGATATATGGTATAACGTTATCACGTATTACGTTATATGGTATAACGTTATAACGTATTACGTTATATGGTAAAACGTTATAACGTATTACGTTGTATGGTATTACGTTATAACGTATTACGTTATATGGTATAACGAAATGACGTTTTACGTTATATGGTATTACGTTATAACGTATTACGTTATATGGTATTACGTTATAACGTATTACGTTATATGGTATAACGTTATCACGTATTACGTTATATGGTATTACGTTATCACGTATTACGTTATATGTTATTACGTTATAACGTATTACGTTATATGGTATAACGAAATGACGTTTTACGTTATATGGTATTACGTTATAACGTATTACGTTATATGGTATTACGTTATAACGTATTACTTTATATGGTATAACGTCATAACGTATTACGTTATATGGTATTACGTTATCACGTATTACGTTATATGGTATAACGTTATAACGTATTACGTTATATGGTATAACGGTTTAACGTAAGACGTTATATGGTATAACGTTATCACCTATTACGTTATATGGTATAACCTTATAACGTATTACGTTATATGGTATAACGTTTTAACGTATTACGTTATATGGTAAAACGTTATAACTTATTACGTTGTATGGTATTACGTTATAACGTATTACGTTATATGGTATAACGAAATGACGTTTTACGTTATATGGTATTACGTTATAACGTATTACGTTATATGGTATTACGTTATAACGTATTACGTTATATGGTATAACGTCATAACGTATTACGTTATATGGTATTACGTTATCACGTATTACGTTATATGCTATAACGTTATAACGTATTACGTTATATGGTATAACGTTTTAACGTATTACGTTATATGGTATAACGTTATAACGTATTACGTTATATGGTATAACGTTTTAACGTATTACGTTATATGGTATAACGTTATCACTTATTACGTTATATGGTATAACGTTATAACGTATTACGTTATATGGTATTACGTTATAACGTATTACGTTATATGGTATAACGAAATGTCGTTTTACGTTATATGGTATTACGTTATAACGTATTACGTTATATGGTATTACGTTATAACGTATTACGTTATATGGTATAACGAAATGACGTTTTACGTTATATGGTATAACGTTATAACGTATTACGTTATATGGTATTACGTTTTAACGTATTACGTTATATGGTATAACGTTATAACGTATTACGTTATATGGTATTACGTTATAACGTATTACGTTATGTGGTATAACGTTTTAACGTATTACATTATATGGTATAACGTTATAAAGTATTACGTTATATGGTATAACGTTATAACGTATTACGTTATATGGTATAACGTTATAACGCATTACGTTATATGGTATTACGTTATAACGTATTACGTTATATGGTATTACGTTTTAACGTATTACGTTATATGGTATAACGTTATAACGTATTACGTTATATGGTATTACGTTATAACGTTTTACGTTTTATGTTATTACGTTATAACGTATTACGTTATATGGTATAACGTTATCACGTATTACGTTATATGGCATTACGTTATAACGTATTACGTTATATGGTATAACGAAATGACGTTTTACGTTATATGGTATAACGTTATAACGTATTACGTTATATGGTATTACGTTTTAACGTATTACGTTATATGGTATAACGTTATAACGTATTACGTTATATGGTATTACGTTATAACGTATTACGTTATGTGGTATAACGTTTTAACGTATTACGTTATATGGTATAACGTTATAAAGTATTACGTTATATGGTATAACGTTATAACGTATTACGTTATATGGTATAACGTTATAACGTATTACGTTATATGGTATTACGTTATCACGTATTACGTTATATGGTATAACGTTATAACGTGTTACGTTATATGGTATAACGTTTTACGTTATATGGTATAACGTTTTAACGTATTACGATATATGGTATAACGTTATCACGTATTACGTTATATGGTATAACGTTATAACGTATTACGTTATACGGTATATCGTTATAACGTATTATGTTATATGGTATAACGTTATAGCGTATTACGTTATATGGCATAACGTTATAACGTATTACGTTATATGGTATAACGTTTTAACGTATTACGTTATATGGTATAACGTTATCACGTATTACGTTAAATGGTATAACGTTATAACGTATTACGTTATATGGTATAACGTTTTAACGTATTACGTTATATGGTATAACGTTATCACGTATTACGTTATATGGTATAACGTTATAACGTATTACGTTATATGGTATAACGAAATGACGTTTTACGTTATATGGTATAACGTTATAACGTATTACGTTATATGGTATTACGTTCTAACGCATTACGTTATATGGTATAACGTTATAACGTATTACGTTATGTGGTATAACGTTATAACGAATTACGTTATATGGTATAACGTTATAACGTATTACGTTATATGGTATAACGTTATAACTTATTACGTTATATGGTATAACTATATAACGTATTACGTTATATGTCATTACGTTATAACGTATTACGTTTTATGGTGTAACGTTATACCGTACTATGTTTTATGGTATAACGAAATGACGTTTTACGTTATATGTTATAACGTTATAACGTATCACGTTATACGGTATATCGAAATGACGTTTTACGTTGTATGGTATAACGTTATAACGTATTACGTTATATGGAATTACGTTATAACGTATTACGTTATATGGTATAACGTCATAACGTATTACGTTATATGGTATTACGTTATCACGTATTACGTTATATGGTATAACGTTATAACGTATTACGTTATATGGTATAACGTTTTAACGTATTACGTTATATGGCATAACGTTATCACGTAATACGTTAAATGGTATAACGTTATAACGTATTACGTTATATGGTATTACGTTATAACGTATTACGTTATATGGTATAACGTTATAACGTATTACGTTATATGGTATAACGTTATAACGTATTACGTTATATGGTATAACGTTATATCGTATTACGTTATATGGTATAACGTCATAACGTATTACGTTATATGGTATATCGTTATAACGTATTACGTTATATGGTACAACGTTATACCGTATTACGTTATATGGTATAACGAAATGACTTTTTACGTTATATGGTATTACGTTATAACGTATTACGTTATATGGTATTACGTTATAACGTATTACGTTTTATGGTATAACGAAATGACGTTTTACGTTATATGGTATAACGTTATAACGTATTACGTTATATGGTGTTACGTTTTAACGTATTACGTTATATGGTATAACGTTATAACGTATTACGTTATATGGCACTACGTTATAACGTATTACGTTATGTGGTATAACGTTTTAACGTATTACGTTATATGGTATAACGTTATAAAGTATTACGTTATAACGTATTACGTTATATGGTATAACGTTATAACGAATTACGTTATATGGTATAACGTTATAACGTATTACGTTATATGGTATAACGTTATAACTTATTACGTTATATGGTATAACTATATAACGTATTACGTTATATGTCATTACGTTATAACGTATTACGTTATATGGTATTACGTTATAACGTATTACGTTTTATGGTATAACGAAATGACGTTTTACGTTATATGGTATAACGTTATAACGTATTACGTTATATGGTATAACGAAATGACGTTTTACGTTATATGTTATAACGTTATAACGTATCACGTTATACGGTATATCGAAATGACGTTTTACGTTGTATGGTGTACCGTTATAACGTATTACGTTATATGGTATTACGTTATAACGTTTTACGTTATATGTTATTACGTTATAACGTATTACGTTATATGGTATAACGTTATCACGTATTACGTTATATGGCATTACGTTATAACGTATTACGTTATATGGTATAACGTCATAACGTATTACGTTATATGGTATTACGTTATCACGTATTACGTTATATGGTATAACGTTATAACGTATTACGTTATAAGGTATAACGTTTTAACGTATTACG
This sequence comes from Bombus vancouverensis nearcticus, assembly GCF_051014615.1. NCBI lineage: Eukaryota > Metazoa > Arthropoda > Insecta > Hymenoptera > Apidae > Bombus > Bombus vancouverensis. The sequence goes on along the minus strand of NC_134913.1, from coordinate 5,732,771 downwards.
TTATATGGTATTACGTTATAACGTATTACGTTATATGGTATAACGTTATAACGTATTACGTTATATGGTATAACGAAATGACGTTTTACGTTATATGGTATTACGTTATAACGTATTACGTTGTATGGTATTACGTTATAACGTATTACGTTATGTGGTATAACGTTTTAACGTATTACGTTATATGGTATAACGTTATAACGTATTACGTTATATGGTATAACGTTATAACGTATTACGTTATATGGTATAACGTTATAACGTATTACGTTATATGGTATTACGTTAGCACGTATTGCGTTACATGGTATAACGTTATAACGTATTACGTTATATGGTATAACGTTTTAACGTATTACGTTATATGGTATAACGTTATCACGTATTACGTTATATGGTATAACGTTATAACGTATTACGTTATATAGTATTACGTTATAACGTATTACGTTATATGGTATAACGTTATAACGTATTACGTTATATGGTATAACGTTATCACGTATTACGTTATATGGTATAACGTTATAACGTATCACGTTATATGGTATTACGTTATCACGTATTACGTTATATGGAATAACGTTATAACGTATTACGTTATATGGTATAACGTTTTAACGTATTACGTTATATGGTATAACGTTTTAACGTATTACGTTATATGGTATAACGTTATAACGTATTACGTTATGTGGTATTACGTTCTAACGTAATACGTTATATGGTATAACGTTATAACGCATTACGTTATATGGTACTACGTTATAACGTATTACGTTATATGGTATTACATTTTAACGTATTACGTTATATGGTATAACGTTATAACGTATTACGTTATATGGTATTACGTTATAACGTTTTACGTTATATGTTATTACGTTATAACGTATTACGTTATATGGTATAACGTTATCACGTATTACGTTATATGGTATTACGTTATCACGTATTACAATATATGGTATAACGTTATCACGTATTACGTTATATGGTATAACGTTATAACGTATTACGTTATATGGTATTACGTTATAACGTATTACGTTATATGGTATAACGTTATAACGTATTACGTTATATGGTATAACGTTATCACGTATTACGTTATATGGTATAACGTTATAACGTATTACGTTATATGGTATAACGTTATAACGTATCACGTTATATGGTATAACGTCATAACGTATTACGTTATATGGCATTACGTTATCACGTATTACGTTATATGGTATAACGTTATAACGTATTACGTTATATGGTATAACGTTTTAACGTATTACGTTATATGGTATAACGTTATCACGTATTACGTTATATGGTATAACGTTATAACGTATTACGTTATATGGTATATCGTTTTAACGTATTACGTTATATGGTATAACGTTATCACGTATTACGTTATATGGTATAACGTTTTAACGTATTACGTTATATGGTATTACGTTATAACGTATTACGTTATATGGTATAACGAAATGACGTTTTACGTTATATGGTATTACGTTATAACGTATTACGTTATATGGTATAACGTTTTAACGTATTACGTTATATGGTATAACGTTATCACTTATTACGTTATATGGTATAACGTTATAACGTATTACGTTATATGGTATTACGTTATAACGTATTACGTTATATGGTATAACGTCATAACGTATTACGTTATATGGTATTACGTTATCACGTATTACGTTATATGGTATAACGTTATAACGTATTACGTTATATGGTATAACGTTTTAACGTATTACGTTATATGGTATAACGTTATCACGTATTACGTTATATGGTATAACGTTATAACGTATTACGTTATATGGTATATCGTTTTAACGTATTACGTTATATGGTATAACGTTATCACGTATTACGTTATATGGTATAACGTTATAACGTATTACGTTATATGGTATTACGTTATAACGTATTACGTTATATGGTATAACGAAATGACGTTTTACGTTATATGGTATTACGTTATAACGTATTACGTTATATGGTATTACGTTATAACGTATTACGTTATATGGTATAACGTCATAACGTATTACGTTATATGGTATTACGTTATCACGTATTACGTTATATGGTATAACGTTTTAACGTATTACGTTATATGGTATTACGTTATAACGTATTACGTTATATGGTATAACGAAATGACGTTTTACGTTATATGGTATTACGTTATCACGTATTACGTTATATGGTATAACGTTATAACGTATTACGTTATATGGTATTACGTTATAACGTATTACGTTATATGGTATAACGAAATGACGTTTTACGTTATATGGTATTACGTTATAACGTATTACGTTATATGGTATTACGTTATAACGTATTACGTTATATGGTATAACGTCATAACGTATTACGTTATATGGTATTACGTTATAACGTATTACGTTATATGGTATTACGTTATAACGTATTACGTTATATGGTATAACGTCATAACGTATTACGTTATATGGTATTACGTTACCACGTATTACGTTATATGGTATAACGTTATAACGTATTACGTTAAATGGTATAACGGTTTAACGTATTACGTTATATGGTATAACGTTATCACGTATTACGTTATATGGTATAACGTTATAACGTATTACGTTATATGGTATAACGTTTTAACGTATTACGTTATATGGTATAACGTTATCACTTATTACGTTATATGGTATAACGTTATAACGTATTACGTTATATAGTATTACGTTATAACGTATTACGTTATATGGTATAACGAAATGACGTTTTACGTTATATGGTATTACGTTATAACGTATTACGTTATATGGTATTACGTTATAACGTATTACGTTATATGGTATAACGTCATAACGTATTACGTTATATGGTATTACGTTATCACGTATTACGTTATATGGTATAACGTTATAACGTATTACGTTATATGGTATAACGTTTTAACGTATTACGTTATATGGTATAACGTTATCACGTATTACGTTATATGGTATAACGTTATAACGTATTACGTTATATGGTATATCGTTATAACGTATTACGTTATATGGTATAACGTTATACCGTATTACGTTATATGGTACAACGAAATGACGTTTTACGTTATATGTTATTACGTTATAACGTATTACGTTATATGGTATTACGTTTTAACGTATTACGTTATATGGTATAACGTTATAACGTATTACGTTATATGGTATTACGTTATAACGTATTACGTTATGTGGTATAACGTTTTAACGTATTACGTTATATGGTATAACGTTATAAAGTATTACGTTATATGGTATAACGTTATAACGTATTACGTTATATGGTATAACGTTATAACGTATTACGTTATATGGTATTACGTTATAACGTATTACGTTATATGGTATTACGTTTTAACGTATTACGTTATATGGTATAACGTTATAACGTATTACGTTATATGGTATAACGTTATAACGTATTACGTTATATGGTATAACGTTATAACGTATTACGTTATATGGTATTACGTTATAACGTATTACGTTATATGGTATTACGTTTTAACGTATTACGTTATATGGTATAACGTTATAACGTATTACGTTATATGGTATTACGTTATAACGTTTTACGTTATATGTTATTACGTTATAACGTATTACGTTATATGGTATAACGTTATCACGTATTAGGTTATATGGCATTACGTTATAACGTATTACGTTATATGGTATAACGAAATGACGTTTTACGTTATATGGTATAACGTTATAACGTATTACGTTATATGGTATTACGTTTTAACGTATTACGTTATATGGTATAACGCTATAACGTATTACGTTATATGGTATAACGTTATAACGTATTACGTTATATGGTATTACGTTATAACGTTTTACGTTATATGTTATTACGTTATAACGTATTACGTTATATGGTATAACGTTATCACGTATTACGTTATATGGCATTACGTTATAACGTATTACGTTATATGGTATAACGTTATAACGTATTACGTTATATGGTATTACGTTTTAACGTATTACGTTATATGGTATAACGCTATAACGTATTACGTTATATGGTATAACGTTATAACGTATTACGTTATATGGTATTACGTTATAACGTTTTACGTTATATGTTATTACGTTATAACGTATTACGTTATATGTTATTACGTTATCACGTATTACGTTATATGGTATAACGTTTTAACGTATTACGTTATATGGTATTACGTTATAACGTATTACGTTATATGGTATAACGAAATGACGTTTTACGTTATATGGTATTACGTTATCACGTATTACGTTATATGGTATAACGTTATAACGTATTACGTTATATGGTATTACGTTATAACGTATTACGTTATATGGTATAACGAAATGACGTTTTACGTTATATGGTATTACGTTATAACGTATTACGTTATATGGTATTACGTTATAACGTATTACGTTATATGGTATAACGTCATAACGTATTACGTTATATGGTATTACGTTATAACGTATTACGTTATATGGTATTACGTTATAACGTATTACGTTATATGGTATAACGTCATAACGTATTACGTTATATGGTATTACGTTACCACGTATTACGTTATATGGTATAACGTTATAACGTATTACGTTAAATGGTATAACGGTTTAACGTATTACGTTATATGGTATAACGTTATCACGTATTACGTTATATGGTATAACGTTATAACGTATTACGTTATATGGTATAACGTTTTAACGTATTACGTTATATGGTATAACGTTATCACTTATTACGTTATATGGTATAACGTTATAACGTATTACGTTATATAGTATTACGTTATAACGTATTACGTTATATGGTATAACGAAATGACGTTTTACGTTATATGGTATTACGTTATAACGTATTACGTTATATGGTATTACGTTATAACGTATTACGTTATATGGTATAACGTCATAACGTATTACGTTATATGGTATTACGTTATCACGTATTACGTTATATGGTATAACGTTATAACGTATTACGTTATATGGTATAACGTTTTAACGTATTACGTTATATGGTATAACGTTATCACGTATTACGTTATATGGTATAACGTTATAACGTATTACGTTATATGGTATATCGTTATAACGTATTACGTTATATGGTATAACGTTATACCGTATTACGTTATATGGTACAACGAAATGACGTTTTACGTTATATGTTATTACGTTATAACGTATTACGTTATATGGTATTACGTTTTAACGTATTACGTTATATGGTATAACGTTATAACGTATTACGTTATATGGTATTACGTTATAACGTATTACGTTATGTGGTATAACGTTTTAACGTATTACGTTATATGGTATAACGTTATAAAGTATTACGTTATATGGTATAACGTTATAACGTATTACGTTATATGGTATAACGTTATAACGTATTACGTTATATGGTATTACGTTATAACGTATTACGTTATATGGTATTACGTTTTAACGTATTACGTTATATGGTATAACGTTATAACGTATTACGTTATATGGTATAACGTTATAACGTATTACGTTATATGGTATAACGTTATAACGTATTACGTTATATGGTATTACGTTATAACGTATTACGTTATATGGTATTACGTTTTAACGTATTACGTTATATGGTATAACGTTATAACGTATTACGTTATATGGTATTACGTTATAACGTTTTACGTTATATGTTATTACGTTATAACGTATTACGTTATATGGTATAACGTTATCACGTATTAGGTTATATGGCATTACGTTATAACGTATTACGTTATATGGTATAACGAAATGACGTTTTACGTTATATGGTATAACGTTATAACGTATTACGTTATATGGTATTACGTTTTAACGTATTACGTTATATGGTATAACGCTATAACGTATTACGTTATATGGTATAACGTTATAACGTATTACGTTATATGGTATTACGTTATAACGTTTTACGTTATATGTTATTACGTTATAACGTATTACGTTATATGGTATAACGTTATCACGTATTACGTTATATGGCATTACGTTATAACGTATTACGTTATATGGTATAACGTTATAACGTATTACGTTATATGGTATTACGTTTTAACGTATTACGTTATATGGTATAACGATATAACGTATTACGTTATATGGTATAACGTTATAACGTATTACGTTATATGGTATTACGTTATAACGTTTTACGTTATATGTTATTACGTTATAACGTATTACGTTATATGGTATAACGTTATCACGTATTACGTTATATGGCATTACGTTATAACGTATTACGTTATATGGTATAACGAAATGACGTTTTACGTTATATGGTATAACGTTATAACGTATTACGTTATATGGTATTACGTTTTAACGTATTACGTTATATGGTATTACGTTTTAACGTATTACGTTATATGGTAAAACGTTATAACGTATTACGTTATATGGTATTACGTTATAACGTATTACGTTATGTGGTATAATGTTTTAACGTATTACGTTATATGGTATAACGTTATAAAGTATTACGTTATATGGTATAACGTTATAACGTATTACGTTATATGGTATAACGTTATAACGTATTACGTTATATGGTATTACGTTATAACGTATTACGTTATATGGTATTACGTTTTAACGTATTACGTTATATGGTATAACGTTATAACGTATTACGTTATATGGTATTACGTTATAACGTTTTACGTTATATGTTATTACGTTATAACGTATTACGTTATATGGTATAACGTTATCACGTATTACGTTATATGGCATTACGTTATAACGTATTACGTTATATGGTATAACGTTATAACGTATTACGTTATATGGTATAACGTTATAACGTACTACGTTATATGGTATATCGTTATAACGTATTACGTTATATGGTATAACGTTATACCGTATTACGTTATATGGTATAACGTTATAACGTATTACGTTATATGGTATAACGTTATAACGTATTACGTTATATGGTATATCGTTATAACGTATTACGTTATATGGTATAACGAAATGACGTTTTACGTTATATGGTATTACGTTATAACGTATTACGTTATATGGTATAACGTTATAACGTATTACGTTATATGGTATAACGTTATAACGTATTACGTTATATGGTATAACGTTATAACGTACTACGTTATATGGTATAACGGTATCACGTATTACGTTATATGGTATAACGTTATAACGTATTACGTTATATGGTATTACGTTATCACGTATTACGTTATATGGTATAACGTTATAACGTATTACGTTATATGGTATAACGTTATAACGTATTACGTTATATGGTATAACGTTTTAACGTATTACGTTATATGGTATAACGTTATCACTTATTACGTTATATGGTATAACGTTATAACGTATTACGTTATATGGTATTACGTTATAACGTATTACGTTATATGGTATAACGAAATGACGTTTTACGTTATATGGTATTACGTTATAACGTATTACGTTATATGGTATTACGTTATAACGTATTACGTTATATGGTATAACGTCATAACGTATTACGTTATATGGTATTACGTTATCACGTATTACGTTATATGGTATAACGTTATAACGTATTACGTTATATGGTATAACGTTATAACGTATTACGTTATATGGTATAACGTTTTAACGTATTACGTTATATGGAATAACGTTATCACGTATTACGTTATATGGTATAACGTTATAACGTATTACGTTATATGGTATATCGTTATAACGTATTACGTTATATGGTATAACGTTATACCGTATTACGTTATATGGTACAACGAAATGACGTTTTACGTTATATGTTATTACGTTATAACGTATTACGTTATATGGTATTACGTTTTAACGTATTACGTTATATGGTATAACGTTATAACGTATTACGTTATATGGTTTTACGTTATAACGTATTACGTTATGTGGTATAACGTTTTAACGTATTACGTTATATGGTATAACGTTATAAAGTATTACGTTATATGGTATAACGTTATAACGTATTACGTTATATGGTATAACGTTATAACGTATTACGTTATATGGTATTACGTTATAACGTATTACGTTTTAACGTATTACGTTATATGGTATAACGTTATAACGTATTACGTTATATGGTATTACGTTATAACGTTTTACGTTATATGTTATTACGTTATAACGTATTACGTTATATGGTATAACGTTATCACGTATTACGTTATATGGCATTACGTTATAACGTATTACGTTATATGGTATAACGAAATGACGTTTTACGTTATATGGTATAACGTTATAACGTATTACGTTATATGGTATTACGTTTTAACGTATTACGTTATATGGTATAACGTTATAACGTATTACGTTATATGGTATAACGAAATGACGTTTTACGTTATATGGTATAACGTTATAACGTATTACGTTATATGGTATTACGTTTTAACGTATTACGTTATATGGTATAACGTTATAACGTATTACGTTATATGGTATAACGTTATAACGTATTACGTTATATGGTATTACGTTATAACGTTTTACGTTATATGTTGTTACGTTATAACGTATTACGTTATATGGTATAAAGTTATCACGTATTACGTTATATGGCATTACGTTATAACGTATTACGTTATATGGTATAACGAAATGACGTTTTACGTTATATGGTATAACGTTATAACGTATTACGTTATATGGTATTACGTTTTAACGTATTACGTTATATGGTATTACGTTTTAACGTATTACGTTATATGGTATAACGTTATAACGTATTACGTTATATGGTATTACGTTATAACGTATTACGTTATGTGGTATAAGGTTTTAACGTATTACGTTATATGGTATAACGTTATAAAGTATTACGTTATATGGTATAACGTTATAACGTATTACGTTATATGGTATAACGTTATAACGTATTACGTTATATGGTATTACGTTATCACGTATTACGTTATATGGTATAACGTTATAACGTATTGCGTTATATGGTATAACGTTTTAACGTATTACGTTATATGGTATAACGTTATAACGTATTACGTTATATGGTATAACGTTATAACGTACTACGTTATATGGTATATCGTTATAACGTTTTACGTTATATGGTATAACGTTATACCGTATTACGTTATATGGTATAACGTTATAACGTATTACGTTATATGGTATAACGTTATAACGTATTACGTTATATGGTATATCGCTATAACGTATTACGTTATATGGTATAACGTTATACCGTATTACGTTATATGGTATTACGTTATAACGTATTACGTTATATGGTATAACGAAATGACCTTTTACGTTATATGGTATTACGTTATAACGTATTACGTTATATGGTATAACGTAATAACGTATTACGTTATATGGTATAACGTTATAACGTATTACGTTAAATGGTATAACGTTATAACATACTACGTTATATGGTATAACGGTATCACGTATTACATTATATGGTATAACGTTATAACGTATTACGTTATATGGTATAACGTTTTAACGTATTAAGTTATATGGTATAACGTTATCACTTATTACGTTATATGGTATAACGTTATAACGTATTACGTTATATGGTATTACGTTATAACGTATTACGTTATATGGTATTACGTTTTAACGTATTACGTTATGTGGTATAAGGTTTTAACGTATTACGTTATATGGTATAAAGTTATCACGTATTACGTTATATGGCATTACGTTATAACGTATTACGTTATATGGTATAACGAAATGACGTTTTACGTTATATGGTATAACGTTATAACGTATTACGTTATATGGTATTACGTTTTAACGTATTACGTTATATGGTATTACGTTTTAACGTATTACGTTATATGGTATAACGTTATAACGTATTACGTTATATGGTATTACGTTATAACGTATTACGTTATGTGGTATAAGGTTTTAACGTATTACGTTATATGGTATAACGTTATAAAGTATTACGTTATATGGTATAACGTTATAACGTATTACGTTATATGGTATAACGTTATAACGTATTACGTTATATGGTATTACGTTATCACGTATTACGTTATATGGTATAACGTTATAACGTATTACGTTATATGGTATAACGTTTTAACGTATTACGTTATATGGTACAACGTTATAACGTATTACGTTATATGGTATAACGTTATAACGTACTACGTTATATGGTATATCGTTATAACGTATTACGTTATATGGTATAACGTTATACCGTATTACGTTATATGGTATAACGTTATAACGTATTACGTTATATGGTATAACGTTATAACGTATTACGTTATATGGTATATCGCTATAACGTATTACGTTATATGGTATAACGTTATACCGTATTACGTTATATGGTATTACGTTATAACGTATTACGTTATATGGTATAACGAAATGACGTTTTACGTTATATGGTATTACGTTATAACGTATTACGTTATATGGTATAACGTAATAACGTATTACGTTATATGGTATAACGTTATAACGTATTACGTTAAATGGTATAACGTTATAACATACTACGTTATATGGTATAACGGTATCACGTATTACATTATATGGTATAACGTTATAACGTATTACGTTATATGGTATAACGTTTTAACGTATTAAGTTATATGGTATAACGTTATCACTTATTACGTTATATGGTATAACGTTATCACTTATTACGTTATATGATATAACGTTATAACGTATTACGTTATATGGTATTACGTTATAACGTATTACGTTATATGGTATAACGAAATGACGTTTTACGTTATATGGTATTACGTTATAACGTATTACGTTATATGGTATTACGTTATAACGTATTACGTTATATGGTATAACGTCATAACGTATTACGTTATATGGTATTACGTTATCACGTATTACGTTATATGGTATAACGTTATAACGTATTACGTTATATGGTATAACGTTTTAACGTATTACGTTATATGGAATAACGTTATCACGTATTACGTTATATGGTATAACGTTATAACGTATTACGTTATATGGTATATCGTTATAACGTATTACGTTATATGGTATAACGTTATACCGTATTACGTTATATGGTACAACGAAATGACGTTTTACGTTATATGTTATTACGTTATAACGTATTACGTTATATGGTATTACGTTTTAACGTATTACGTTATATGGTATAACGTTATAACGTATTACGTTATATGGTATTACGTTATAACGTATTACGTTATGTGGTATAACGTTTTAACGTATTACGTTATATGGTATAACGTTATAAAGTATTACGTTATATGGTATGACGTTATAACGTATTACGTTATATGGTATAACGTTATAACGTATTACGTTATATGGTATTACGTTATAACTTATTACGTTTTAACGTATTACGTTATATGGTATAACGTTATAACGTATTACGTTATATGGTATTACGTTATAACGTTTTACGTTATATGTTATTACGTTATAACGTATTACGTTATATGGTATAACGTTATCACGTTTTACGTTATATGGTATAACGTTATAACGTATTACGTTATATGGTATTACGTTTTAACGTATTACGTTATATGGTATAACGTTATAACGTATTACGTTATATGGTATAACGTTATAACGTATTACGTTATATGGTATTACGTTATAACGTTTTACGTTATATGTTATTACGTTATAACGTATTACGTTATATGGTATAACGTTATCACGTATTACGTTATATGGCATTACGTTATAACGTATTACGTTATATGGTATAACGAAATGACGTTTTACGTTATATGGTATAACGTTATAACGTATTACGTTATATGGTATTACGTTTTAACGTATTACGTTATATGGTATTACGTTTTAACGTATTACGTTATATGGTATAACGTTATAACGTATTACGTTATATGGTATTACGTTATAACGTATTACGTTATGTGGTATAAGGTTTTAACGTATTACGTTATATGGTATAACGTTATAAAGTATTACGTTATATGGTATAACGTTATAACGTATTACGTTATATGGTATAACGTTATAAAGTATTACGTTATATGGTATAACGTTATAACGTATTACGTTATATGGTATAACGTTATAACGTATTACGTTATATGGTATTACGTTATAACGTATTACGTTATATGGTATTACGTTTTAACGTATTACGTTATATGGTATAACGTTATAACGTATTACGTTATATGGTATTACGTTATAACGTTTTACGTTATATGTTATTACGTTATAACGTATTACGTTATATGGTATAACGTTATCACGTATTACGTTATATGGCATTACGTTATAACGTATTACGTTATATGGTATAACGAAATGACGTTTTACGTTATATGGTATAACGTTATAACGTATTACGTTATATGGTATTACGTTTTAACGTATTACGTTATATGGTATTACGTTTTAACGTATTACGTTATATGGTATAACGTTATAACGTATTACGTTATATGGTATTACGTTATAACGTATTACGTTATGTGGTATAAGGTTTTAACGTATTACGTTATATGGTATAACGTTATAAAGTATTACGTTATATGGTATAACGTTATAACGTATTACGTTATATGGTATAACGTTATAACGTATTACGTTATATGGTATTACGTTATCACGTATTACGTTATATGGTATAACGTTATAACGTATTACGTTATATGGTATAACGTTTTAACGTATTACGTTATATGGTATAACGTTATAGCGTATTACGTTATATGGTATAACGTTATAACGTACTACGTTATATGGTATATCGTTATAACGTATTACGTTATATGGTATAACGTTATACCGTATTACGTTATATGGTATAACGTTATAACGTATTACGTTATATGGTATAACGTTATAACGTATTACGTTATATGGTATATCGTTATAACGTATTACGTTATATGGTATAACGTTATACCGTATTACGTTATATGGTATTACGTTATAACGTATTACGTTATATGGTATAACGAAATGACGTTTTACGTTATATGGTATTACGTTATAACGTATTACGTTATATGGTATAACGTTATAACGTATTACGTTATATGGTATAACGTTATAACGTATTACGTTAAATGGTATAACGTTATAACATACTACGTTATATGGTATAACGGTATCACGTATTACGTTATATGGTATAACGTTATAACGTATTACGTTATATGGTATAACGTTTTAACGTATTACGTTATATGGTATAACGTTATCACTTATTACATTATATGGTATAACGTTATAACGTATTACGTTATATGGTATAACGTTATAACGTACTACGTTATATGGTATATCGTTATAACGTATTACGTTATATGGTATAACGTTATACCGTATTACGTTATATGGTATAACGTTATAACGTATTACGTTATATGGTATAACGTTATAACGTATTACGTTATATGGTATATCGTTATAACGTATTACGTTATATGGCATAACGTTATACCGTATTACGTTATATGGTATTACGTTATAACGAATTACGTTATATGGTATAACGAAATGACGTTTTACGTTATATGGTATTATGTTATAACGTATTACGTTATATGGTATAACGTTATAACGTATTACGTTATATGGTATAACGTTATAACGTATTACGTTAAATGGTATAACGTTATAACATACTACGTTATATGGTATAACGGTATCACGTATTACGTTATATGGTATAACGTTATAACGTATTACGTTATATGGTATAACGTTTTAACGTATTACGTTATATGGTATAACGTTATCACTTATTACGTTATATGGTATAACGTTATAACGTATTACGTTATATGGTATTACGTTATAACGTATTACGTTATATGGTATAACGAAATGACGTTTTACGTTATATGGTATTACGTTATCACGTATTACGTTATATGGTATAACGTTATAACGTATTACGTTATATGGTATAACGTTTTAACGTATTACGTTATATGGTATAACGAAATGACGTTTTACGTTATATGGTATTACGTTATAACGTATTACGTTATATGGTATTACGTTATAACGTATTACGTTATATGGTATAACGTCATAACGTATTACGTTATATGGTATTACGTTATCACGTATTACGTTATATGGTATAACGTTATAACGTATTACGTTATATGGTATAACGTTTTAACGTATTACGTTATATGGAATAACGTTATCACGTATTACGTTATATGGTATAACGTTATAACGTATTACGTTATATGGTATATCGTTATAACGTATTACGTTATATGGTATAACGTTATACCGTATTACGTTATATGGTACAACGAAATGACGTTTTACGTTATATGTTATTACGTTATAACGTATTACGTTATATGGTATTACGTTTTAACGTATTACGTTATATGGTATAACGTTATAACGTATTACGTTATATGGTATTACGTTATAACGTATTACGTTATGTGGTATAACGTTTTAACGTATTACGTTATATGGTATAACGTTATAAAGTATTACGTTATATGGTATGACGTTATAACGTATTACGTTATATGGTATAACGTTATAACGTATTACGTTATATGGTATTACGTTATAACGTATTACGTTTTAACGTATTACGTTATATGGTATAACGTTATAACGTATTACGTTATATGGTATTACGTTATAACGTTTTACGTTATATGTTATTACGTTATAACGTATTACGTTATATGGTATAACGTTATCACGTTTTACGTTATATGGTATAACGTTATAACGTATTACGTTATATGGTATTACGTTTTAACGTATTACGTTATATGGTATAACGTTATAACGTATTACGTTATATGGTATAACGTTATAACGTATTACGTTATATGGTATTACGTTATAACGTTTTACGTTATATGTTATTACGTTATAACGTATTACGTTATATGGTATAACGTTATCACGTATTACGTTATATGGCATTACGTTATAACGTATTACGTTATATGGTATAACGAAATGACGTTTTACGTTATATGGTATAACGTTATAACGTATTACGTTATATGGTATTACGTTTTAACGTATTACGTTATATGGTATTACGTTTTAACGTATTACGTTATATGGTATAACGTTATAACGTATTACGTTATATGGTATTACGTTATAACGTATTACGTTATGTGGTATAAGGTTTTAACGTATTACGTTATATGGTATAACGTTATAAAGTATTACGTTATATGGTATAACGTTATAACGTATTACGTTATATGGTATAACGTTATAAAGTATTACGTTATATGGTATAACGTTATAACGTATTACGTTATATGGTATAACGTTATAACGTATTACGTTATATGGTATTACGTTATAACGTATTACGTTATATGGTATTACGTTTTAACGTATTACGTTATATGGTATAACGTTATAACGTATTACGTTATATGGTATTACGTTATAACGTTTTACGTTATATGTTATTACGTTATAACGTATTACGTTATATGGTATAACGTTATCACGTATTACGTTATATGGCATTACGTTATAACGTATTACGTTATATGGTATAACGAAATGACGTTTTACGTTATATGGTATAACGTTATAACGTATTACGTTATATGGTATTACGTTATAACGTATTACGTTATGTGGTATAAGGTTTTAACGTATTACGTTATATGGTATAACGTTATAAAGTATTACGTTATATGGTATTACGTTATCACGTATTACGTTATATGGTATAACGTTATAACGTATTACGTTATATGGTATAACGTTTTAACGTATTACGTTATATGGTATAACGTTATAGCGTATTACGTTATATGGTATAACGTTATAACGTACTACGTTATATGGTATATCGTTATAACGTATTACGTTATATGGTATAACGTTATACCGTATTACGTTATATGGTATAACGTTATAACGTATTACGTTATATGGTATAACGTTATAACGTATTACGTTATATGGTATATCGTTATAACGTATTACGTTATATGGTATAACGTTATACCGTATTACGTTATATGGTATTACGTTATAACGTATTACGTTATATGGTATAACGAAATGACGTTTTACGTTATATGGTATAACGTTATAACGTATTACGTTATATGGTATAACGTTATAAAGTATTACGTTATATGGTATAACGTTATAACGTATTACGTTATATGGTATAACGTTATAAAGTATTACGTTATATGGTATAACGGTATCACGTATTACGTTATATGGTATAACGTTATAACGTATTACGTTATATGGTATAACGTTTTAACGTATTACGTTATATGGTATAACGTTTTAACGTATTACGTTATATGGTATAACGTTATCACTTATTACGTTATATGGTATAACGTTATAACGTATTACGTTAAATGGTATAACGTTATAACATACTACGTTATATGGTATAACGGTATCACGTATTACGTTATATGGTATAACGTTATAACGTATTACGTTATATGGCATTACGTTATAACGTATTACGTTATATGGTATAACGAAATGACGTTTTACGCTATATGGTATAACGTTATAACGTATTACGTTATATGGTATTACGTTATAACGTATTACGTTATGTGGTATAAGGTTTTAACGTATTACGTTATATGGTATAACGTTATAAAGTATTACGTTATATGGTATAACGTTATAACGTATTACGTTATATGGTATAACGTTATAACGTATTACGTTATATGGTATTACGTTATCACGTATTACGTTATATGGTATAACGTTATAACGTATTACGTTATATGGTATAACGTTTTAACGTATTACGTTATATGGTATAACGTTATAGCGTATTACGTTATATGGTATAACGTTATAACGTACTACGTTATATGGTATATCGTTATAACGTATTACGTTATATGGTATAACGTTATACCGTATTACGTTATATGGTATAACGTTATAACGTATTACGTTATATGGTATAACGTTATAACGTATTACGTTATATGGTATATCGTTATAACGTATTACGTTATATGGTATAACGTTATACCGTATTACGTTATATGGTATTACGTTATAACGTATTACGTTATATGGTATAACGAAATGACGTTTTACGTTATATGGTATTACGTTATAACGTATTACGTTATATGGCATTACGTTATAACGTATTACGTTATATGGTATTACGTTTTAACGTATTACGTTATATGGTATAACGTTATAACGTATTACGTTATATGGTATTACGTTATAACGTATTACGTTATGTGGTATAAGGTTTTAACGTATTACGTTATATGGTATAACGTTATAAGGTATTACGTTATATGGTATAACGTTTTAACGTATTACGTTATATGGTATAACGTTATAGCGTATTACGTTATATGGTATAACGTTATAACGTACTACGTTATATGGTATATCGTTATAACGTATTACGTTATATGGTATAACGTTATACCGTATTACGTTATATGGTATAACGTTATAACGTATTACGTTATATGGTATAACGTTATAACGTATTACGTTATATGGTATATCGTTATAACGTATTACGTTATATGGTATAACGTTATACCGTATTACGTTATATGGTATTACGTTATAACGTATTACGTTATATGGTATAACGAAATGACGTTTTACGTTATATGGTATTACGTTATAACGTATTACGTTATATGGTATAACGTTATAACGTATTACGTTATATGGTATAACGTTATAACGTATTACGTTAAATGGTATAACGTTATAACATACTACGTTATATGGTATAACGGTATCACGTATTACGTTATATGGTATAACGTTATAACGTATTACGTTATATGGTATAACGTTTTAACGTATTACGTTATATGGTATAACGTTATCACTTATTACGTTATATGGTATAACGTTATAACGTATTACGTTATATGGTATAACGTTATAACGTACTACGTTATATGGTATATCGTTATAACGTATTACGTTATATGGTATAACGTTATACCGTATTACGTTATATGGTATAACGTTATAACGTATTACGTTATATGGTATAACGTTATAACGTATTACGTTATATGGTATAACGTTATAACGTACTACGTTATATGGTATATCGTTATAACGTATTACGTTATATGGTATAACGTTATACCGTATTACGTTATATGGTATAACGTTATAACGTATTACGTTATATGGTATAACGTTATAACGTATTACGTTATATGGTATTACGTTATAACGTTTTACGTTATATGTTATTACGTTATAACGTATTACGTTATATGGTATAACGTTATCACGTATTACGTTATATGGCATTACGTTATAACGTATTACGTTATATGGTATAACGAAATGACGTTTTACGTTATATGGTATAACGTTATAACGTATTACGTTATATGGTATTACGTTATAACGTATTACGTTATGTGGTATAACGTTATAAAGTATTACGTTATATGGTATAACGTTATAACGTATTACGTTATATGGTATAACGTTATAACGTATTACGTTATATGGTATTACGTTATCACGTATTACGTTATATGGTATAACGTTATAACGTATTACGTTATATGGTATAACGTTTTAACGTATTACGTTATATGGTATAACGTTATAGCGTATTACGTTATATGGTATAACGTTATAACGTACTACGTTATATGGTATATCGTTATAACGTATTACGTTATATGGTATAACGTTATACCGTATTACGTTATATGGTATTACGTTTTAACGTATTACGTTATATGGTATAACGTTATAACGTATTACGTTATATGGTATTACGTTATAACGTATTACGTTATGTGGTATAAGGTTTTAACGTATTACGTTATATGGTATAACGTTATAAAGTATTACGTTATATGGTATAACGTTATAACGTATTACGTTATATGGCATAACGTTATAACGTATTACGTTATATGGTATTACGTTATCACGTATTACGTTATATGGTATAACGTTATAACGTATTACGTTATATGGTATAACGTTTTAACGTATTACGTTATATGGTATAACGTTATAGCGTATTACGTTATATGGTATAACGTTATAACGTACTACGTTATATGGTATATCGTTATAACGTATTACGTTATATGTATAACGTTATACCGTATTACGTTATATGGTATAACGTTATAACGTATTACGTTATATGGTATAACGTTATAACGTATTACGTTATATGGTATATCGTTATAACGTATTACGTTATATGGTATAACGTTATACCGTATTACGTTATATGGTATTACGTTATAACGTATAACGTTATATGGTATAACGAAATGACGTTTTACGTTATATGGTATTACGTTATAACGTATTACGTTATATGGTATAACGTTATAACGTATTACGTTATATGGTATAACGTTATAACGTATTACGTTAAATGGTATAACGTTATAACATACTACGTTATATGGTATAACGGTATCACGTATTACGTTATATGGTATAACGTTATAACGTATTACGTTATATGGTATAACGTTTTAACGTATTACGTTATATGGTATAACGTTATCACTTATTACGTTATATGGTATAACGTTATAACGTATTACGTTATATGGTATAACGTTATAACGTACTACGTTATATGGTATATCGTTATAACGTATTACGTTATATGGTATAACGTTATACCGTATTACGTTATATGGTATAACGTTATAACGTATTACGTTATATGGTATAACGTTATAACGTATTACGTTATATGGTATATCGTTATAACGTATTACGTTATATGGCATAACGTTATAACGTATTACGTTATATGGTATAACGTTATAACGTATTACGTTATATGGTATAACGTTATAACGTATTACGTTATATGGTATATCGTTATAACGTATTACGTTATATGGCATAACGTTATACCGTATTACGTTATATGGTATTACGTTATAACGTATTACGTTATATGGTATAACGTTATAACGTATTACGTTATATGGTATTACGTTATAACGTACTACGTTATATGGTGTAACGAAATGACGTTTTACGTTATATGGTATTACGTTATCACGTATTACGTTATATGGTATAACGTTATAACGTATTACGTTATATGGTATAACGTTTTAACGTATTACGTTATATGGTATAACGTTATAACGTATTACGTTATATGGTATATCGTTATAACGTATTACGTTATATGGTATAACGTTATACCTTATTACGTTATATGGTACAACGAAATGACGTTTTACGTTATATGTTATTACGTTATAACGTATTACGTTATATGGTATAACGTTATCACGTATTACGTTATATGGCATTACGTTATAACGTATTACGTTATATGGTATAACGAAATGACGTTTTATGTTATATGGTATAACGTTATAACGTATTACGTTATATGGTATTACGTTTTAACGTATTACGTTATATGGTATAACGTTATAACGTATTACGTTATATGGTATTACGTTATATCGTATTACGTTATGTGGTATAACGTTTTAACGTATTACGTTATATGGTATAACGTTATAACGTATTACGTTATATGGTATAACGTTATAACGTATTACGTTATATGGTATTACGTTATAACGTATTACGTTATATGGTATTACGTTTTAACGTATTACGTTATATGGTATAACGTTATAACGCATTACGTTATATGGTATTACGTTATCACGTATTACGTTATATGGTATAACGTTATAACGTATTACGTTATATGGTATAACGGTTTAACGTATTACGTTATATGGTATAACGTTATCACGTATTACGTTATATGGTATAACGTTTTAACGTATTACGTTATATGGTATAACGTTATCACTTATTACGTTATATCGTATAACGTTATAACGTATTACGTTATATGGTATTACGTTATAACGTATTACGTTATATGGTATAACGAAATGACGTTTTACGTTATATGGTATTACGTTATAACGTATTACGTTATATGGTATTACGTTATAACGTATTACGTTATATGGTATAACGTCATAACGTACTACGTTATATGGTATTACGTTATCACGTATTACGTTATATGGTATAACGTTATAAAGTATTACGTTATATGGTATAACGTTTTAACGTATTACGTTATATGGTATAACGTTATAACGTATTACGTTATATGGTATTACGTTATAACGTATTACGTTATGTGGTATAAGGTTTTAACGTATTACGTTATATGGTATAACGTTATAAAGTATTACGTTATATGGTATAACGTTATAACGTATTACGTTATATGGTATAACGTTATAACGTATTACGTTATATGGTATTACGTTATCACGTATTACGTTATATGGTATAACGTTATAACGTATTACGTTATATGGTATAACGTTTTAACGTATTACGTTATATGGTATAACGTTATAGCGTATTACGTTATATGGTATAACGTTATAACGTACTACGTTATATGGTATATCGTTATAACGTATTACGTTATATGGTATAACGTTATACCGTATTACGTTATATGGTATAACGTTATAACGTATTACGTTATATGGTATAACGTTATAACGTATTACGTTATATGGTATATCGTTATAACGTATTACGTTATATGGTATAACGTTATACCGTATTACGTTATATGGTATTACGTTATAACGTATTACGTTATATGGTATAACGAAATGACGTTTTACGTTATATGGTATTACGTTATAACGTATTACGTTATATGGTATAACGTTATAACGTATTACGTTATATGGTATAACGTTATAACGTATTACGTTAAATGGTATAACGTTATAACATACTACGTTATATGGTATAACGGTATCACGTATTACGTTATATGGTATAACGTTATAACGTATTACGTTATATGGTATAACGTTTTAACGTATTACGTTATATGGTATAACGTTATCACTTATTACGTTATATGGTATAACGTTATAACATATTACGTTATATGGTATAACGTTATAACGTACTACGTTATATGGTATATCGTTATAACGTATTACGTTATATCGTATAACGTTATACCGTATTACGTTATATGGTATAACGTTATAACGTATTACGTTATATGGTATAACGTTATAACGTATTACGTTATATGGTATATCGTTATAACGTATTACGTTATATGGTATATCGTTATAACGTATTACGTTATATGGCATAACGTTATACCGTATTACGTTATATGGTATTACGTTATAACGTATTACGTTATATGGTATAACGAAATGACGTTTTACGTTATATGGTATTACGTTATAACGTATTACGTTATATGGTATAACGTTATAACGTATTACGTTATATGGTATAACGTTATAACGTATTACGTTAAATGGTATAACGTTATAACATACTACGTTATATGGTATAACGGTATCACGTATTACGTTATATGGTATAACGTTATAACGTATTACGTTATATGGTATAACGTTTTAACGTATTACGTTATATGGTATAACGTTATCACTTATTACGTTATATGGTATAACGTTATAACGTATTACGTTATATGGTATTACGTTATAACGTATTACGTTATATGGTATAACGAAATGACGTTTTACGTTATATGGTATTACGTTATCACGTATTACGTTATATGGTATAACGTTATAACGTATTACGTTATATGGTATAACGTTTTAACGTATTACGTTATATGGTATAACGTTATAACGTATTACCTTATATGGTATATCGTTATAACGTTTTACGTTATATGGTATAACGTTATACCTTATTACGTTATATGGTACAACGAAATGACGTTTTACGTTATATGTTATTACGTTATAACGTATTACGTTATATGGTATAACGTTATCACGTATTACGTTATATGGCATTACGTCATAACGTATTACGTTATATGGTATAACGAAATGACGTTTTACGTTATATGGTATAACTTTATAACGTATTAAGTTATATGGTATTACGTTTTAACGTATTACGTTATATGGTATAACTTTATAACGTATTACGTTATATGGTATTACGTTATAACGTATTACGTTATATGGTATTACGTTTTAACGTATTACGTTATATGGTATAACGTTATAACGTATTACGTTATATGGTATTACGTTATCACGTATTACGTTATATGGTATAACGTTATCACGTATTACGTTATATGGTATAGCGTTATAACGTATTACGTTATATGGTATTACGTTATAACGTATTACGTTATATGGTATTACGTTATCACGTATTACGTTATATGGTATAACGTTATCACGTATTACGTTATATGGTATAACGTTATAACGTATTACGTTATATGGTATTACGTTATAACGTATTACGTTATATGGTATTACGTTATCACGTATTACGTTATATGGTATAACGTTATAACGTATTACGTTATATGGTATAACGGTTTAACGTATTAAATTATATGGTATTACGTTATAACGTATTACGTTATATGGTATAACGGTTTAACGTATTAAATTATATGGTATTACGTTATAACGTATTACGTTATATGGTATAACGAAATGACGTTTTATGTTATATGGTATAACGTTATAACGTATTACGTTATATGGTATTACGTTTTAACGTATTACGTTATATGGTATTACGTTATCACGTATTACGTTATATGGTATTACGTTATCACGTATTACGTTATATGGTATAACGTTATAACGTATTACGTTATATGGTATAACGGTTTAACGTATTACGTTATATGGTATTACGTTATAACGTATTACGTTATATGGTATAACGTTATAACGTATTACGTTATATGGTATAACGTTATAACGTATTACGTTATATGGTATAACGTTTTAACGTATTACGTTATATGGTATAACGTTATCACTTATTACGTTATATCGTATAACGTTATAACGTATTACGTTATATGGTATTACGTTATAACGTATTACGTTATATGGTATAACGAAATGACGTTTTACGTTATATGGTATTACGTTATAACGTATTACGTTATATGGTATTACGTTATAACGTATTACGTTATATGGTATAACGTCATAACGTACTACGTTATATGGTATTACGTTATCACGTATTACGTTATATGGTATAACGTTATAACGTATTACGTTATATGGTATAACGTTTTAACGTATTACGTTATATGGTATAACGTTATCACGTATTACGTTATATGGTATTACGTTATAACGTATTACGTTATATGGTATAACGAAATGACGTTTTACGTTATATGGTATTACGTTATAACGTATTACGTTATATGGTATTACGTTATAACGTATTACGTTATATGGTATTACGTTATAACGTATTACGTTATATGGTATAACGTCATAACGTACTACGTTATATGGTATTACGTTATCACGTATTACGTTATATGGTATTACGTTATCACGTATTACGTTATATGGTATAACGTTATAACGTATTACGTTATATGGTATAACGGTTTAACGTATTACGTTATATGGTATTACGTTATAACGTATTACGTTATATGGTATAACGTTATAACGTATTACGTTATATGGTATAACGTTATAACGTATTACGTTATATATTATAACGTTATAACGTACTACGTTATATGGTATAACGTTATCACGTATTACGTTATATGGTATAACGTTATAACGTATTACGTTATATGGTATAACGTTTTAACGTATTACGTTATATGGTATAACGTTATCACTTATTACGTTATATGGTATAACGTTATAACGTATTACGTTATATGGTATTACGTTATAACGTATTACGTTATATGGTATAACGAAATGACGTTTTACGTTATATGGTATTACGTTATCACGTATTACGTTATATGGTATAACGTTATAACGTATTACGTTATATGGTATAACGTTTTAACGTATTACGTTATATGGTATAACGTTATAACGTATTACGTTATATGGTATATCGTTATAACGTATTACGTTATATGGTATAACGTTATACCTTATTACGTTATACGGTACAACGAAATGACGTTTTACGTTATATGTTATTACGTTATAACGTATTACGTTATATGGTATAACGTTATCACGTATTACGTTATATGGCATTACGTTATAACGTATTACGTTATATGGTATTACGTTATAACGTATTACGTTATATGGTATAACGAAATGACGTTTTACGTTATATGGTATTACGTTATAACGTATTACGTTATATGGTATTACGTTATAACGTATTACATTATATGGTATAACGTCATAACGTATTACGTTATATGGTATTACGTTATCACGTATTACGTTATATGGTATAACGTTATAACGTATTACGTTAAATGGTATAACGGTTTAACGTATTACGTTATATGGTATAACGTTATAACGTGTTACGTTATATGGTATAACGTTTTAACGTATTACGTTATATGGTATAACGTTATCACTTATTACGTTATATGGTATAACGTTATAACGTATTACGTTATATGGTATTACGTTATAACGTATTACGTTATATGGTATAACGAAATGACGTTTTACGTTATATGGTATTACGTTATAACGTATTACGTTATATGGTATTACGTTATAACGTATTACGTTATATGGTATAACGTCATAACGTATTACGTTATATGGTATAACGTTATCACTTATTACGTTATATGGTATAACGTTATAACGTATTACGTTATATGGTATTACGTTATAACGTATTACGTTATATGGTATAACGAAATGACGTTTTACGTTATATGGTATTACGTTATAACGTATTACGTTATATGGTATTACGTTATAACGTATTACGTTATATGGTATAACGTTATAACGTATTACGTTATATGGTATAACGTTTTAACGTATTACGTTATATGGAATAACGTTATCACGTATTACGTTATATGGTATAACGTTATAACGTATTACGTTATATGGTATATCGTTATAACGTATTACGTTATATGGTATAACGTTATACCGTATTACGTTATATGGTACAACGAAATGACGTTTTACGTTATATGTTATTACGTTATAACGTATTACGTTATATGGTATTACGTTTTAACGTATTACGTTATATGGTATAACGTTATAACGTATTACGTTATATGGTATTACGTTATAACGTATTACGTTATGTGGTATAACGTTTTAACGTATTACGTTATATGGTATAACGTTATAAAGTATTACGTTATATGGTATGACGTTATAACGTATTACGTTATATGGTATAACGTTATAACGTATTACGTTATATGGTATTACGTTATAACGTATTACGTTTTAACGTATTACGTTATATGGTATAACGTTATAACGTATTACGTTATATGGTATTACGTTATAACGTTTTACGTTATATGTTATTACGTTATAACGTATTACGTTATATGGTATAACGTTATCACGTTTTACGTTATATGGTATAACGTTATAACGTATTACGTTATATGGTATTACGTTTTAACGTATTACGTTATATGGTATAACGTTATAACGTATTACGTTATATGGTATAACGTTATAACGTATTACGTTATATGGTATTACGTTATAACGTTTTACGTTATATGTTATTACGTTATAACGTATTACGTTATATGGTATAACGTTATCACGTATTACGTTATATGGCATTACGTTATAACGTATTACGTTATATGGTATAACGAAATGACGTTTTACGTTATATGGTATAACGTTATAACGTATTACGTTATATGGTATTACGTTTTAACGTATTACGTTATATGGTATTACGTTTTAACGTATTACGTTATATGGTATAACGTTATAACGTATTACGTTATATGGTATAACGTTTTAACGTATTACGTTATATGGTATAACGTTATCACGTATTACGTTATATGGTATTACGTTATAACGTACTACGTTATATGGTATTACGTTATCACGTATTACGTTATATGGTATAACGTTATAACGTATTACGTTATATGGTATAACGGTTTAACGTATTACGTTATATGGTATTACGTTATAACGTATTACGTTATATGGTATAACGTTATAACGTATTACGTTATATGGTATAACGTTATAACGTATTACGTTATATATTATAACGTTATAACGTACTACGTTATATGGTATAACGTTATCACGTATTACGTTATATGGTATAACGTTATAACGTATTACGTTATATGGTATAACGTTTTAACGTATTACGTTATATGGTATAACGTTATCACTTATTACGTTATATGGTATAACGTTATAACGTATTACGTTATATGGTATTACGTTATAACGTATTACGTTATATGGTATAACGAAATGACGTTTTACGTTATATGGTATTACGTTATCACGTATTACGTTATATGGTATAACGTTATAACGTATTACGTTATATGGTATAACGTTTTAACGTATTACGTTATATGGTATAACGTTATAACGTATTACGTTATATGGTATATCGTTATAACGTATTACGTTATATGGTATAACGTTATACCTTATTACGTTATACGGTACAACGAAATGACGTTTTACGTTATATGTTATTACGTTATAACGTATTACGTTATATGGTATAACGTTATCACGTATTACGTTATATGGCATTACGTTATAACGTATTACGTTATATGGTATTACGTTATAACGTATTACGTTATATGGTATAACGAAATGACGTTTTACGTTATATGGTATTACGTTATAACGTATTACGTTATATGGTATTACGTTATAACGTATTACATTATATGGTATAACGTCATAACGTATTACGTTATATGGTATTACGTTATCACGTATTACGTTATATGGTATAACGTTATAACGTATTACGTTAAATGGTATAACGGTTTAACGTATTACGTTATATGGTATAACGTTATAACGTATTACGTTATATGGTATAACGTTTTAACGTATTACGTTATATGGTATAACGTTATCACTTATTACGTTATATGGTATAACGTTATAACGTATTACGTTATATGGTATTACGTTATAACGTATTACGTTATATGGTATAACGAAATGACGTTTTACGTTATATGGTATTACGTTATAACGTATTACGTTATATGGTATTACGTTATAACGTATTACGTTATATGGTATAACGTCATAACGTATTACGTTATATGGTATTACGTTATCACGTATTACGTTATATGGTATAACGTTATAACGTATTACGTTATATGGTATTACGTTATCACGTATTACGTTATATGGTATAACGTTATCACGTATTACGTTATATGGTATAGCGTTATAACGTATTACGTTATATGGTATTACGTTATAACGTATTACGTTATATGGTATTACGTTATCACGTATTACGTTATATGGTATAACGTTATCACGTATTACGTTATATGGTATAACGTTATAACGTATTACGTTATATGGTATTACGTTATAACGTATTACGTTATATGGTATTACGTTATCACGTATTACGTTATATGGTATAACGTTATAACGTATTACGTTATATGGTATAACGGTTTAACGTATTAAATTATATGGTATTACGTTATAACGTATTACGTTATATGGTATAACGGTTTAACGTATTAAATTATATGGTATTACGTTATAACGTATTACGTTATATGGTATAACGAAATGACGTTTTATGTTATATGGTATAACGTTATAACGTATTACGTTATATGGTATTACGTTTTAACGTATTACGTTATATGGTATTACGTTATCACGTATTACGTTATATGGTATTACGTTATCACGTATTACGTTATATGGTATAACGTTATAACGTATTACGTTATATGGTATAACGGTTTAACGTATTACGTTATATGGTATTACGTTATAACGTATTACGTTATATGGTATAACGTTATAACGTATTACGTTATATGGTATAACGTTATAACGTATTACGTTATATGGTATAACGTTTTAACGTATTACGTTATATGGTATAACGTTATCACTTATTACGTTATATCGTATAACGTTATAACGTATTACGTTATATGGTATTACGTTATAACGTATTACGTTATATGGTATAACGAAATGACGTTTTACGTTATATGGTATTACGTTATAACGTATTACGTTATATGGTATTACGTTATAACGTATTACGTTATATGGTATAACGTCATAACGTACTACGTTATATGGTATTACGTTATCACGTATTACGTTATATGGTATAACGTTATAACGTATTACGTTATATGGTATAACGTTTTAACGTATTACGTTATATGGTATAACGTTATCACGTATTACGTTATATGGTATTACGTTATAATGTATTACGTTATATGGTATAACGAAATGACGTTTTACGTTATATGGTATTACGTTATAACGTATTACGTTATATGGTATTACGTTATAACGTATTACGTTATATGGTATTACGTTATAACGTATTACGTTATATGGTATAACGTCATAACGTACTACGTTATATGGTATTACGTTATCACGTATTACGTTATATGGTATTACGTTATCACGTATTACGTTATATGGTATAACGTTATAACGTATTACGTTATATGGTATAACGGTTTAACGTATTACGTTATATGGTATTACGTTATAACGTATTACGTTATATGGTATAACGTTATAACGTATTACGTTATATGGTATAACGTTATAACGTATTACGTTATATATTATAACGTTATAACGTACTACGTTATATGGTATAACGTTATCACGTATTACGTTATATGGTATAACGTTATAACGTATTACGTTATATGGTATAACGTTTTAACGTATTACGTTATATGGTATAACGTTATCACTTATTACGTTATATGGTATAACGTTATAACGTATTACGTTATATGGTATTACGTTATAACGTATTACGTTATATGGTATAACGAAATGACGTTTTACGTTATATGGTATTACGTTATCACGTATTACGTTATATGGTATAACGTTATAACGTATTACGTTATATGGTATAACGTTTTAACGTATTACGTTATATGGTATAACGTTATAACGTATTACGTTATATGGTATATCGTTATAACGTATTACGTTATATGGTATAACGTTATACCTTATTACGTTATACGGTACAACGAAATGACGTTTTACGTTATATGTTATTACGTTATAACGTATTACGTTATATGGTATAACGTTATCACGTATTACGTTATATGGCATTACGTTATAACGTATTACGTTATATGGTATTACGTTATAACGTATTACGTTATAGGGTATAACGAAATGACGTTTTACGTTATATGGTATTAC
Source organism: Bombus vancouverensis nearcticus (assembly GCF_051014615.1). NCBI lineage: Eukaryota > Metazoa > Arthropoda > Insecta > Hymenoptera > Apidae > Bombus > Bombus vancouverensis. Next base: position 5,702,428 of record NC_134913.1, on the reverse strand, counting down.
GTTATAACGTATTACGTTATATGGTATTACGTTATAACGTATTACATTATATGGTATAACGTCATAACGTATTACGTTATATGGTATTACGTTATCACGTATTACGTTATATGGTATAACGTTATAACGTATTACGTTAAATGGTATAACGGTTTAACGTATTACGTTATATGGTATAACGTTATAACGTATTACGTTATATGGTATAACGTTTTAACGTATTACGTTATATGGTATAACGTTATCACTTATTACGTTATATGGTATAACGTTATAACGTATTACGTTATATGGTATTACGTTATAACGTATTACGTTATATGGTATAACGAAATGACGTTTTACGTTATATGGTATTACGTTATAACGTATTACGTTATATGGTATTACGTTATAACGTATTACGTTATATGGTATAACGTCATAACGTATTACGTTATATGGTATTACGTTATCACGTATTACGTTATATGGTATAACGTTATAACGTATTACGTTATATGGTATAACGTTTTAACGTATTACGTTATATGGAATAACGTTATCACGTATTACGTTATATGGTATAACGTTATAACGTATTACGTTATATGGTATATCGTTATAACGTATTACGTTATATGGTATAACGTTATACCGTATTACGTTATATGGTACAACGAAATGACGTTTTACGTTATATGTTATTACGTTATAACGTATTACGTTATATGGTATTACGTTTTAACGTATTACGTTATATGGTATAACGTTATAACGTATTACGTTATATGGTATTACGTTATAACGTATTACGTTATGTGGTATAACGTTTTAACGTATTACGTTATATGGTATAACGTTATAAAGTATTACGTTATATGGTATGACGTTATAACGTATTACGTTATATGGTATAACGTTATAACGTATTACGTTATATGGTATTACGTTATAACGTATTACGTTTTAACGTATTACGTTATATGGTATAACGTTATAACGTATTACGTTATATGGTATTACGTTATAACGTTTTACGTTATATGTTATTACGTTATAACGTATTACGTTATATGGTATAACGTTATCACGTTTTACGTTATATGGTATAACGTTATAACGTATTACGTTATATGGTATTACGTTTTAACGTATTACGTTATATGGTATAACGTTATAACGTATTACGTTATATGGTATAACGTTATAACGTATTACGTTATATGGTATTACGTTATAACGTTTTACGTTATATGTTATTACGTTATAACGTATTACGTTATATGGTATAACGTTATCACGTATTACGTTATATGGCATTACGTTATAACGTATTACGTTATATGGTATAACGAAATGACGTTTTACGTTATATGGTATAACGTTATAACGTATTACGTTATATGGTATTACGTTTTAACGTATTACGTTATATGGTATTACGTTTTAACGTATTACGTTATATGGTATAACGTTATAACGTATTACGTTATATGGTATAACGTTTTAACGTATTACGTTATATGGTGTAACGTTATCACGTATTACGTTATATGGTATTACGTTATAACGTACTACGTTATATGGTATTACGTTATCACGTATTACGTTATATGGTATAACGTTATAACGTATTACGTTATATGGTATAACGGTTTAACGTATTACGTTATATGGTATTACGTTATAACGTATTACGTTATATGGTATAACGTTATAACGTATTACGTTATATGGTATAACGTTATAACGTATTACGTTATATATTATAACGTTATAACGTACTACGTTATATGGTATAACGTTATCACGTATTACGTTATATGGTATAACGTTATAACGTATTACGTTATATGGTATAACGTTTTAACGTATTACGTTATATGGTATAACGTTATCACTTATTACGTTATATGGTATAACGTTATAACGTATTACGTTATATGGTATTACGTTATAACGTATTACGTTATATGGTATAACGAAATGACGTTTTACGTTATATGGAATTACGTTATCACGTATTACGTTATATGGTATAACGTTATAACGTATTACGTTATATGGTATAACGTTTTAACGTATTACGTTATATGGTATAACGTTATAACGTATTACGTTATATGGTATATCGTTATAACGTATTACGTTATATGGTATAACGTTATACCTTATTACGTTATACTGTACAACGAAATGACGTTTTACGTTATATGTTATTACGTTATAACGTATTACGTTATATGGTATAACGTTATCACGTATTACGTTATATGGCATTACGTTATAACGTATTACGTTATATGGTATTACGTTATAACGTATTACGTTATATGGTATAACGAAATGACGTTTTACGTTATATGGTATTACGTTATAACGTATTACGTTATATGGTATTACGTTATAACGTATTACATTATATGGTATAACGTCATAACGTATTACGTTATATGGTATTACGTTATCACGTATTACGTTATATGGTATAACGTTATAACGTATTACGTTAAATGGTATAACGGTTTAACGTATTACGTTATATGGTATAACGTTATAACGTATTACGTTATATGGTATAACGTTTTAACGTATTACGTTATATGGTATAACGTTATCACTTATTACGTTATATGGTATAACGTTATAACGTATTACGTTATATGGTATTACGTTATAACGTATTACGTTATATGGTATAACGAAATGACGTTTTACGTTATATGGTATTACGTTATAACGTATTACGTTATATGGTATTACGTTATAACGTATTACGTTATATGGTATAACGTCATAACGTATTACGTTATATGGTATTACGTTATCACGTATTACGTTATATGGTATAACGTTATAACGTATTACGTTATATGGTATAACGTTTTAACGTATTACGTTATATGGAATAACGTTATCACGTATTACGTTATATGGTATAACGTTATAACGTATTACGTTATATGGTATATCGTTATAACGTATTACGTTATATGGTATAACGTTATACCGTATTACGTTATATGGTACAACGAAATGACGTTTTACGTTATATGTTATTACGTTATAACGTATTACGTTATATGGTATTACGTTTTAACGTATTACGTTATATGGTATAACGTTATAACGTATTACGTTATATGGTATTACGTTATAACGTATTACGTTATGTGGTATAACGTTTTAACGTATTACGTTATATGGTATAACGTTATAAAGTATTACGTTATATGGTATGACGTTATAACGTATTACGTTATATGGTATAACGTTATAACGTATTACGTTATATGGTATTACGTTATAACGTATTACGTTTTAACGTATTACGTTATATGGTATAACGTTATAACGTATTACGTTATATGGTATTACGTTATAACGTTTTACGTTATATGTTATTACGTTATAACGTATTACGTTATATGGTATAACGTTATCACGTTTTACGTTATATGGTATAACGTTATAACGTATTACGTTATATGGTATTACGTTTTAACGTATTACGTTATATGGTATAACGTTATAACGTATTACGTTATATGGTATAACGTTATAACGTATTACGTTATATGGTATTACGTTATAACGTTTTACGTTATATGTTATTACGTTATAACGTATTACGTTATATGGTATAACGTTATCACGTATTACGTTATATGGCATTACGTTATAACGTATTACGTTATATGGTATAACGAAATGACGTTTTACGTTATATGGTATAACGTTATAACGTATTACGTTATATGGTATTACGTTTTAACGTATTACGTTATATGGTATTACGTTTTAACGTATTACGTTATATGGTATAACGTTATAACGTATTACGTTATATGGTATAACGTTTTAACGTATTACGTTATATGGTGTAACGTTATCACGTATTACGTTATATGGTATTACGTTATAACGTACTACGTTATATGGTATTACGTTATCACGTATTACGTTATATGGTATAACGTTATAACGTATTACGTTATATGGTATAACGGTTTAACGTATTACGTTATATGGTATTACGTTATAACGTATTACGTTATATGGTATAACGTTATAACGTATTACGTTATATGGTATAACGTTATAACGTATTACGTTATATATTATAACGTTATAACGTACTACGTTATATGGTATAACGTTATCACGTATTACGTTATATGGTATAACGTTATAACGTATTACGTTATATGGTATAACGTTTTAACGTATTACGTTATATGGTATAACGTTATCACTTATTACGTTATATGGTATAACGTTATAACGTATTACGTTATATGGTATTACGTTATAACGTATTACGTTATATGGTATAACGAAATGACGTTTTACGTTATATGGAATTACGTTATCACGTATTACGTTATATGGTATAACGTTATAACGTATTACGTTATATGGTATAACGTTTTAACGTATTACGTTATATGGTATAACGTTATAACGTATTACGTTATATGGTATATCGTTATAACGTATTACGTTATATGGTATAACGTTATACCTTATTACGTTATACGGTACAACGAAATGACGTTTTACGTTATATGTTATTACGTTATAACGTATTACGTTATATGGTATAACGTTATCACGTATTACGTTATATGGCATTACGTTATAACGTATTACGTTATATGGTATTACGTTATAACGTATTACGTTATATGGTATAACGAAATGACGTTTTACGTTATATGGTATTACGTTATAACGTATTACGTTATATGGTATTACGTTATAACGTATTACATTATATGGTATAACGTCATAACGTATTACGTTATATGGTATTACGTTATCACGTATTACGTTATATGGTATAACGTTATAACGTATTACGTTAAATGGTATAACGGTTTAACGTATTACGTTATATGGTATAACGTTATAACGTATTACGTTATATGGTATAACGTTTTAACGTATTACGTTATATGGTATAACGTTATCACTTATTACGTTATATGGTATAACGTTATAACGTATTACGTTATATGGTATTACGTTATAACGTATTACGTTATATGGTATAACGAAATGACGTTTTACGTTATATGGTATTACGTTATAACGTATTACGTTATATGGTATTACGTTATAACGTATTACGTTATATGGTATAACGTCATAACGTATTACGTTATATGGTATTACGTTATCACGTATTACGTTATATGGTATAACGTTATAACGTATTACGTTATATGGTATAACGTTTTAACGTATTACGTTATATGGAATAACGTTATCACGTATTACGTTATATGGTATAACGTTATAACGTATTACGTTATATGGTATATCGTTATAACGTATTACGTTATATGGTATAACGTTATACCGTATTACGTTATATGGTACAACGAAATGACGTTTTACGTTATATGTTATTACGTTATAACGTATTACGTTATATGGTATTACGTTTTAACGTATTACGTTATATGGTATAACGTTATAACGTATTACGTTATATGGTATTACGTTATAACGTATTACGTTATGTGGTATAACGTTTTAACGTATTACGTTATATGGTATAACGTTATAAAGTATTACGTTATATGGTATGACGTTATAACGTATTACGTTATATGGTATAACGTTATAACGTATTACGTTATATGGTATTACGTTATAACGTATTACGTTTTAACGTATTACGTTATATGGTATAACGTTATAACGTATTACGTTATATGGTATTACGTTATAACGTTTTACGTTATATGTTATTACGTTATAACGTATTACGTTATATGGTATAACGTTATCACGTTTTACGTTATATGGTATAACGTTATAACGTATTACGTTATATGGTATTACGTTTTAACGTATTACGTTATATGGTATAACGTTATAACGTATTACGTTATATGGTATAACGTTATAACGTATTACGTTATATGGTATTACGTTATAACGTTTTACGTTATATGTTATTACGTTATAACGTATTACGTTATATGGTATAACGTTATCACGTATTACGTTATATGGCATTACGTTATAACGTATTACGTTATATGGTATAACGAAATGACGTTTTACGTTATATGGTATAACGTTATAACGTATTACGTTATATGGTATTACGTTTTAACGTATTACGTTATATGGTATTACGTTTTAACGTATTACGTTATATGGTATAACGTTATAACGTATTACGTTATATGGTATTACGTTATAACGTATTACGTTATGTGGTATAAGGTTTTAACGTATTACGTTATATGGTATAACGTTATAAAGTATTACGTTATATGGTATAACGTTATAACGTATTACGTTATATGGTATAACGTTATAAAGTATTACGTTATATGGTATAACGTTATAACGTATTACGTTATATGGTATAACGTTATAACGTATTACGTTATATGGTATTACGTTATAACGTATTACGTTATATGGTATTACGTTTTAACGTATTACGTTATATGGTATAACGTTATAACGTATTACGTTATATGGTATTACGTTATAACGTTTTACGTTATATGTTATTACGTTATAACGTATTACGTTATATGGTATAACGTTATCACGTATTACGTTATATGGCATTACGTTATAACGTATTACGTTATATGGTATAACGAAATGACGTTTTACGTTATATGGTATAACGTTATAACGTATTACGTTATATGGTATTACGTTTTAACGTATTACGTTATATGGTATTACGATTTAACGTATTACGTTATATGGTATAACGTTATAACGTATTACGTTATATGGTATTACGTTATAACGTATTACGTTATGTGGTATAAGGTTTTAACGTATTACGTTATATGGTATAACGTTATAAAGTATTACGTTATATGGTATAACGTTATAACGTATTACGTTATATGGTATAACGTTATAACGTATTACGTTATATGGTATTACGTTATCACGTATTACGTTATATGGTATAACGTTATAACGTATTACGTTATATGGTATAACGTTTTAACGTATTACGTTATATGGTATAACGTTATAGCGTATTACGTTATATGGTATAACGTTATAACGTACTACGTTATATGGTATATCGTTATAACGTATTACGTTATATGGTATAACGTTATACCGTATTACGTTATATGGTATAACGTTATAACGTATTACGTTATATGGTATAACGTTATAACGTATTACGTTATATGGTATATCGTTATAACGTATTACGTTATATGGTATAACGTTATACCGTATTACGTTATATGGTATTACGTTATAACGTATTACGTTATATGGTATAACGAAATGACGTTTTACGTTATATGGTATTACGTTATAACGTATTACGTTATATGGTATAACGTTATAACGTATTACGTTATATGGTATAACGTTATAACGTATTACGTTAAATGGTATAACGTTATAACATACTACGTTATATGGTATAACGGTATCACGTATTACGTTATATGGTATAACGTTATAACGTATTACGTTATATGGTATAACGTTTTAACGTATTACGTTATATGGTATAACGTTATCACTTATTACGTTATATGGTATAACGTTATAACGTATTACGTTATATGGTATAACGTTATAACGTACTACGTTATATGGTATATCGTTATAACGTATTACGTTATATGGTATAACGTTATACCGTATTACGTTATATGGTATAACGTTATAACGTATTACGTTATATGGTATAACGTTATAACGTATTACGTTATATGGTATATCGTTATAACGTATTACGTTATATGGCATAACGTTATACCGTATTACGTTATATGGTATTACGTTATAACGTATTACGTTATATGGTATAACGAAATGACGTTTTACGTTATATGGTATTACGTTATAACGTATTACGTTATATGGTATAACGTTATAACGTATTACGTTATATGGTATAACGTTATAACGTATTACGTTAAATGGTATAACGTTATAACATACTACGTTATATGGTATAACGGTATCACGTATTACGTTATATGGTATAACGTTATAACGTATTACGTTATATGGTATAACGTTTTAACGTATTACGTTATATGGTATAACGTTATCACTTATTACGTTATATGGTATAACGTTATAACGTATTACGTTATATGGTATTACGTTATAACGTATTACGTTATATGGTATAACGAAATGACGTTTTACGTTATATGGTATTACGTTATCACGTATTACGTTATATGGTATAACGTTATAACGTATTACGTTATATGGTATAACGTTTTAACGTATTACGTTATATGGTATAACGTTATAACGTATTACCTTATATGGTATATCGTTATAACGTTTTACGTTATATGGTATAACGTTATACCTTATTACGTTATATGGTACAACGAAATGACGTTTTACGTTATATGTTATTACGTTATAACGTATTACGTTATATGGTATAACGTTATCACGTATTACGTTATATGGCATTACGTCATAACGTATTACGTTATATGGTATAACGAAATGACGTTTTACGTTATATGGTATAACGTTATAACGTATTAAGTTATATGGTATTACGTTTTAACGTATTACGTTATATGGTATAACTTTATAACGTATTACGTTATATGGTATTACGTTATAACGTATTACGTTATATGGTATTACGTTTTAACGTATTACGTTATATGGTATAACGTTATAACGTATTACGTTATATGGTATTACGTTATCACGTATTACGTTATATGGTAAAACGTTATCACGTATTACGTTATATGGTATAGCGTTATAACGTATTACGTTATATGGTATTACGTTATAACGTATTACGTTATATGGTATTACGTTATCACGTATTACGTTATATGGTATAACGTTATCACGTATTACGTTATATGGTATAACGTTATAACGTATTACGTTATATGGTATTACGTTATAACGTATTACGTTATATGGTATTACGTTATCACGTATTACGTTATATGGTATAACGTTATAACGTATTACGTTATATGGTATAACGGTTTAACGTATTACATTATATGGTATTACGTTATAACGTATTACGTTATATGGTATAACGTTATAACGTATTACGTTATATGGTATAACGTTATAACGTATTACGTTATATGGTATATCGTTATAACGTACTACGTTATATGGTATAACGTTATCACGTATTACGTTATATGGTATAACGTTATAACGTATTACGTTATATGGTATAACGTTTTAACGTATTACGTTATATGGTATAACGTTATCACTTATTACGTTATATGGTATAACGTTATAACGTATTACGTTATATGGTATTACGTTATAACGTACTACGTTATATGGTATAACGAAATGACGTTTTACGTTATATGGTATTACGTTATCACGTATTACGTTATATGGTATAACGTTATAACGTATTACGTTATATGGTATAACGTTTTAACGTATTACGTTATATGGTATAACGTTATAACGTATTACGTTATATGGTATATCGTTATAACGTATTACGTTATATGGTATAACGTTATACCTTATTACGTTATATGGTACAACGAAATGACGTTTTACGTTATATGTTATTACGTTATAACGTATTACGTTATATGGTATAACGTTATCACGTATTACGTTATATGGCATTACGTTATAACGTATTACGTTATATGGTATAACGAAATGACGTTTTATGTTATATGGTATAACGTTATAACGTATTACGTTATATGGTATTACGTTTTAACGTATTACGTTATATGGTATAACGTTATAACGTATTACGTTATATGGTATTACGTTATATCGTATTACGTTATGTGGTATAACGTTTTAACGTATTACGTTATACGGTATAACGTTTTAACGTATTACGTTATATGGTATAACGTTATCACTTATTACGTTATATGGTATAACGTTTTAACGTATTACGTTATATGGTATAACGTTATAACGCATTACGTTATATGGTATTACGTTATCACGTATTACGTTATATGGTATAACGTTATAACGTATTACGTTATATGGTATATCGTTATAACGTATTACGTTATATGGTATAACGTTATAACATACTACGTTATATGGTATAACGGTATCACGTATTACGTTATATGGTATAACGTTATAACGTATTACGTTATATGGTATAACGTTTTAACGTATTACGTTATATGGTATAACGTTATCACTTATTACGTTATATGGTATAACGTTATAACGTATTACGTTATATGGTATAACGTTATAACGTACTACGTTATATGGTATATCGTTATAACGTATTACGTTATATGGTATAACGTTATACCGTATTACGTTATATGGTATAACGTTATAACGTATTACGTTATATGGTATAACGTTATAACGTATTACGTTATATGGTATATCGTTATAACGTATTACGTTATATGGCATAACGTTATACCGTATTACGTTATATGGTATTACGTTATAACGTATTACGTTATATGGTATAACGAAATGACGTTTTACGTTATATGGTATTACGTTATAACGTATTACGTTATATGGTATAACGTTATAACGTATTACGTTATATGGTATAACGTTATAACGTATTACGTTAAATGGTATAACGTTATAACATACTACGTTATATGGTATAACGGTATCACGTATTACGTTATATGGTATAACGTTATAACGTATTACGTTATATGGTATAACGTTTTAACGTATTACGTTATATGGTATAACGTTATCACTTATTACGTTATATGGTATAACGTTATAACGTATTACGTTATATGGTATTACGTTACAACGTATTACGTTATATGGTATAACGAAATGACGTTTTACGTTATATGGTATTACGTTATCACGTATTACGTTATATGGTATAACGTTATAACGTATTACGTTATATGGTATAACGTTTTAACGTATTACGTTATATGGTATAACGTTATAACGTATTACCTTATATGGTATATCGTTATAACGTTTTACGTTATATGGTATAACGTTATACCTTATTACGTTATATGGTACAACGAAATGACGTTTTACGTTATATGTTATTACGTTATAACGTATTACGTTATATGGTATAACGTTATCACGTATTACGTTATATGGCATTACGTCATAACGTATTACGTTATATGGTATAACGAAATGACGTTTTATGTTATATGGTATAACGTTATAACGTATTACGTTATATGGTATTACGTTTTAACGTATTACGTTATATGGTATAACGTTATAACGTATTACGTTATATGGTATTACGTTATCACGTATTACGTTATATGGTATAACGTTATCACGTATTACGTTATATGGTATAACGTTATAACGTATTACGTTATATGGTATAACGTTATAACGTATTACGTTATATGGTATAACGTTATAACGTATTACGTTATATGGTATTACGTTATAACGTATTACGTTATATGGTATAACGTTATAACGTATTACGTTATATGGTATAACGTTTTAACGTATTACGTTATATGGTATAACGTTATCACGTATTACGTTATATGGTATAACGTTATAACGTATTACGTTATATGGTATATCGTTATAACGTATTACGTTATATGGTATAACGTTATACCGTATTACGTTATATGGTACAACGAAATGACGTTTTACGTTATATGTTATTACGTTATAACGTATTACGTTATATGGTATAACGTTATCACGTATTACGTTATATGGCATTACGTTATAACGTATTACGTTATATGGTATAACGAAATGACGTTTTACGTTATATGGTATAACGTTATAACGTATTACGTTATGTGGTATTACGTTTTAACGTATTACGTTATATGGTATAACGTTATAACGTATTACGTTATATGGTATTACGTTATAACGTATTACGTTATATGGTATTACGTTATAACGTATTACGTTATATGGTATTACGTTTTAACGTATTACGTTATATGGTATAACGTTATAACGTATTACGTTATATGGTATTACGTTATCACGTATTTCGTTATATGGTATAACGTTATCACGTATTACGTTATATGGTATAACGTTATAACGTATTACGTTATATGGTATTACGTTATAACGTATTACGTTATATGGTATTACGTTATCACGTATTACGTTATATGGTATAACGTTATCACGTATTACGTTATATGGTATAACGTTATAACGTATTACGTTATATGGTATTACGTTATAACGTATTACGTTATATGGTATTACGTTATCACGTATTACGTTATATGGTATAACGTTATAACGTATTACGTTATATGGTATAACGGTTTAACGTATTACGTTATATGGTATTACGTTATAACGTATTACGTTATATGGTATAACGTTATAACGTATTACGTTATATGGTATAACGTTATAACGTATTACGTTATATGGTATATCGTTATAACGTACTACGTTATATGGTATAACGTTATCACGTATTACGTTATATGGTATAACGTTATAACGTATTACGTTATATGGTATAACGTTTTAACGTATTACGTTATATGGTATAACGTTATCACTTATTACGTTATATGGTATAACGTTATAACGTATTACGTTATATGGTATTACGTTATAACGTATTACGTTATATGGTATAACAAAATGACGTTTTACGTTATATGGTATTACGTTATCACGTATTACGTTATATGGTATAACGTTATAACGTATTACGTTATATGGTATAACGTTTTAACGTATTACGTTATATGGTATAACGTTATAACGTATTACGTTATATGGTATATCGTTATAACGTATTACGTTATATGGTATAACGTTATACCTTATTACGTTATATGGTACAACGAAATGACGTTTTACGTTATATGTTATTACGTTATAACGTATTACGTTATATGGTATAACGTTATCACGTATTACGTTATATGGCATTACGTTATAACGTATTACGTTATATGGTATAACGAAATGACGTTTGATGTTATATGGTATAACGTTATAACGTATTACGTTATATGGTATTACGTTTTAACGTATTACGTTATATGGTATAACGTTATAACGTATTACGTTATATGGTATTACGTTATATCGTATTACGTTATGTGGTATAACGTTTTAACGTATTACGTTATATGGTATAACGTTATAACGTATTACGTTATATGGTATAACGTTATAACGTATTACGTTATATGGTATTACGTTATAACGTATTACGTTATATGGTATTACGTTTTAACGTATTACGTTATATGGTATAACGTTATAACGCATTACGTTATATGGTATTACGTTATCACGTATTACGTTATATGGTATAACGTTATAACGTATTACGTTATATGGTATAACGGTTTAACGTATTACGTTATATGGTATAACGTTATCACGTATTACGTTATATGGTATAACGTTATAACGTATTACGTTATATGGTATAACGTTTTAACGTATTACGTTATATGGTATAACGTTATCACTTATTACGTTATATCGTATAACGTTATAACGTATTACGTTATATGGTATTACGTTATAACGTATTACGTTATATGGTATAACGAAATGACGTTTTACGTTATATGGTATTACGTTATAACGTATTACGTTATATGGTATTACGTTATAACGTATTACGTTATATGGTATAACGTCATAACGTACTACGTTATATGGTATTACGTTATCACGTATTACGTTATATGGTATAACGTTATAACGTATTACGTTATATGGTATAACGTTTTAACGTATTACGTTATATGGTATAACGTTACCACGTATTACGTTATATGGTATAACGTTATAACGTATTACGTTATATGGTATATCGTTATAACGTATTACGTTATATGGTATAACGTTATACCGTATTACGTTATATGGTACAACGAAATGACGTTTTACGTTATATGTTATTACGTTATAACGTATTACGTTATATGGTATAACGTTATCACGTATTACGTTATATGGCATTACGTTATAACGTATTACGTTATATGGTATAACGAAATGACGTTTTACGTTATATAGTATAACGTTATAACGTATTACGTTATATGGTATTACGTTTTAACGTATTACGTTATATGGTATAACGTTATAACGTATTACGTTATATGGTATTACGTTATAACGTATTACGTTATGTGGTATAACGTTTTAACGTATTACGTTATATGGTATAACGTTATAAAGTATTACGTTATATGGTATAACGTTATAACGTATTACGTTATATGGTATAACGTTATAACGTATTACGTTATATGGTATTACGTTATGTGGTATTACGTTTTAACGTATTACGTTATATGGTATAACGTTATAACTTATTACGTTATATGGTATTACGTTATATCGTATTACGTTATGTGGTATAACGTTTTAACGTATTACGTTATATGGTATAACGTTATAACGTATTACGTTATATGGTATAACGTTATAACGTATTACGTTATATGGTATTACGTTATAACGTATTACGTTATATGGTATTACGTTTTAACGTATTACGTTATATGGTATAACGTTATAACGCATTACGTTATATGGTATTACGTTATCACGTATTACGTTATATGGTATAACGTTATAACGTATTACGTTATATGGTATAACGGTTTAACGTATTACGTTATATGGTATAACGTTATCACGTATTACGTTATATGGTATAACGTTATAACGTATAACGTTATATGGTATAACGTTTTAACGTATTACGTTATATGGTATAACGTTATCACTTATTACGTTATATGGTATAACGTTATAACGTATTACGTTATATGGTATTACGTTATAACGTATTACGTTATATGGTATAACGAAATGACGTTTTACGTTATATGGTATTACGTTATAACGTATTACGTTATATGGTATTACGTTATATGGTATTACGTTATAACGTATTACGTTATATGGTATAACGTCATAACGTACTACGTTATATGGTATTACGTTATCACGTATTACGTTATATGGTATAACGTTATAACGTACTACGTTATATGGTATAACGTTTTAACGTATTACGTTATATGGTATAACGTTATCACGTATTACGTTATATGGTATAACGTTATAACGTATTACGTTATATGGTATATCGTTATAACGTATTACGTTATATGGTATAACGTTATACCGTATTACGTTATATGGTACAACGAAATGACGTTTTACGTTATATGTTATTACGTTATAACGTATTACGTTATATGGTATAACGTTATCACGTATTACGTTATATGGCATTACGTTATAACGTATTACGTTATATGGTATAACGAAATGACGTTTTACGTTATATGGTATAACGTTATAACGTATTACGTTATATGGTATTACGTTTTAACGTATTACGTTATATGGTATAACGTTATAACGTATTACGTTACATGGTATTACGTTATAACGTATTACGTTATGTGGTATAACGTTTTAACGTATTACGTTATATGGTATAACGTTATAAAGTATTACGTTATATGGTATAACGTTATAACGTATTACGTTATATGGTATAACGTTATAACGTATTACGTTATATGGTATTACGTTATAACGTATTACGTTATATGGTATTACGTTTTAACGTATTACGTTATATGGTCTAACGTTATAACTTATTACGTTTTATGGTATTACGTTATAACGTTTTACGTTATATGTTATTACGTTATAACGTATTACGTTATATGGTATAACGTTATCACGTATTACGTTATATGGCATTACGTTATAACGTATTACGTTATATGGTATAACGAAATGACGTTTTACGTTATATGGTATAACGTTATAACGTATTACGTTATATGGTATTACGTTATAACGTATTACGTTATATGGTATAACGAAATGACGTTTTACGTTATATGGTATTACGTTATCACGTATTACGTTATATGGTATAACGTTATAACGTATTACGTTATATGGTATAACGTTTTAACGTATTACGTTATATGGTATAACGTTATAACGTATTACGTTATATGGTATATCGTTATAACGTATTACGTTATATGGTATAACGTTATACCTTATTACGATATATGGTACAACGAAATGACGTTTTACGTTATATGTTATTACGTTATAACGTATTACGTTATATGGTATTACGTTATAACGTATTACGTTATATGGTATAACGAAATGACGTTTTACGTTATATGGTATTACGTTATAACGTATTACGTTATATGGTATTACGTTATAACGTATTACGTTATATGGTATAACGTCATAACGTACTACGTTATATGGTATTACGTTATCACGTATTACGTTATATGGTATAACGTTATAACGTATTACGTTATATGGTATAACGTTTTAACGTATTACGTTATATGGTATAACGTTACCACGTATTACGTTATATGGTATAACGTTATAACGTATTACGTTATATGGTATATCGTTATAACGTATTACGTTATATGGTATAACGTTATACCGTATTACGTTATATGGTACAACGAAATGACGTTTTACGTTATATGTTATTACGTTATAACGTATTACGTTATATGGTATAACGTTATCACGTATTACGTTATATGGCATTACGTTATAACGTATTACGTTATATGGTATAACGAAATGACATTTTACGTTATATGGTATAACGTTATAACGTATTACGTTATATGGTATTACGTTTTAACGTATTACGTTATATGGTATAACGTTATAACGTATTACGTTATATGGTATTACGTTATAACGTATTACGTTATGTGGTATAACGTTTTAACGTATTACGTTATATGGTATAACGTTATAAAGTATTACGTTATATGGTATAACGTTATAACGTATTACGTTATATGGTATAACGTTATAACGTATTACGTTATATGGTATTACGTTATGTGGTATTACGTTTTAACGTATTACGTTATATGGTATAACGTTATAACTTATTACGTTATATGGTATTACGTTATATCGTATTACGTTATGTGGTATAACGTTTTAACGTATTACGTTATATGGTATAACGTTATAACGTATTACGTTATATGGTATTACGTTATAACGTATTACGTTATATGGTATTACGTTTTAACGTATTACGTTATATGGTATAACGTTATAACGCATTACGTTATATGGTATAACGTTATAAAGTATTACGTTATATGGTATAACGTTATAACGTATTACGTTATATGGTATAACGTTATAACGTATTACGTTATATGGTATTACGTTATGTGGTATTACGTTTTAACGTATTACGTTATATGGTATAACGTTATAACTTATTACGTTATATGGTATTACGTTATATCGTATTACGTTATGTGGTATAACGTTTTAACGTATTACGTTATATGGTATAACGTTATAACGTATTACGTTATATGGTATAACGTTATAACGTATTACGTTATATGGTATTACGTTATAACGTATTACGTTATATGGTATTACGTTTTAACGTATTACGTTATATGGTATAACGTCATAACGTACTACGTTATATGGTATTACGTTATCACGTATTACGTTATATGGTATAACGTTATAACGTACTACGTTATATGGTATAACGTTTTAACGTATTACGTTATATGGTATAACGTTATCACGTATTACGTTATATGGTATAACGTTATAACGTATTACGTTATATGGTATATCGTTATAACGTATTACGTTATATGGTATAACGTTATACCGTATTACGTTATATGGTACAACGAAATGACGTTTTACGTTATATGTTATTACGTTATAACGTATTACGTTATATGGTATAACGTTATCACGTATTACGTTATATGGCATTACGTTATAACGTATTACGTTATATGGTATAACGAAATGACGTTTTACGTTATATGGTATAACGTTATAACGTATTACGTTATATGGTATTACGTTTTAACGTATTACGTTATATGGTATAACGTTATAACGTATTACGTTATATGGTATTACGTTATAACGTATTACGTTATGTGGTATAAGGTTTTAACGTATTACGTTATATGGTATAACGTTATAAAGTATTACGTTATATGGTATAACGTTATAACGTATTACGTTATATGGTATAACGTTATAACGTATTACGTTATATGGTATTACGTTATAACGTATTACGTTATATGGTATTACGTTTTAACGTATTACGTTATATGGTCTAACGTTATAACTTATTACGTTTTATGGTATTACGTTATAACGTTTTACGTTATATGTTATTACGTTATAACGTATTACGTTATATGGTATAACGTTATCACGTATTACGTTATATGGCATTACGTTATAACGTATTACGTTATATGGTATAACGAAATGACGTTTTACGTTATATGGTATAACGTTATAACGTATTACGTTATATGGTATTACGTTATAACGTATTACGTTATATGGTATAACGAAATGACGTTTTACGTTATATGGTATTACGTTATCACGTATTACGTTATATGGTATAACGTTATAACGTATTACGTTATATGGTATAACGTTTTAACGTATTACGTTATATGGTATAACGTTATAACGTATTACGTTATATGGTATATCGTTATAACGTATTACGTTATATGGTATAACGTTATACCTTATTACGATATATGGTACAACGAAATGACGTTTTACGTTATATGTTATTACGTTATAACGTATTACGTTATATGGTATAACGTTAACACGTATTACGTTATATGGCATTACGTTATAACGTATTACGTTATATGGTATAACGAAATGACGTTTTATGTTATATGGTATAACGTTATAACGTATTACGTTATATGGTATTACGTTATGTGGTATTACGTTTTAACGTATTACGTTATATGGTATAACGTTATAACTTATTACGTTATATGGTATTACGTTATATCGTATTACGTTATGTGGTATAACGTTTTAACGTATTACGTTATATGGTATAACGTTATAACGTACTACGTTATATGGTATAACGTTATAACGTATTACGTTATATGGTATTACGTTATAACGTATTACGTTATATGGTATTACGTTTTAACGTATTACGTTATATGGTATAACGTTATAACGTATTACGTTATATGGTATTACGTTATAACGTATTACGTTATGTGGTATAACGTTTTAACGTATTACGTTATATGGTATAACGTTATAAAGTATTACGTTATATGGTATAACGTTATAACGTATTACGTTATATGGTATAACGTTATAACGTATTACGTTATATGGTATTACGTTATGTGGTATTACGTTTTAACGTATTACGTTATATGGTATAACGTTATAACTTATTACGTTATATGGTATTACGTTATATCGTATTACGTTATGTGGTATAACGTTTTAACATATTACGTTATATGGTATAACGTTATAACGTATTACGTTATATGGTATAACGTTATAACGTATTACGTTATATGGTATTACGTTATAACGTATTACGTTATATGGTATTACGTTTTAACGTATTACGTTATATGGTATAACGTTATAACGCATTACGTTATATGGTATTACGTTATCACGTATTACGTTATATGGTATAACGTTATAACGTATTACGTTATATGGTATAACGGTTTAACGTATTACGTTATATGGTATAACGTTATCACGTATTACGTTATATGGTATAACGTTATAACGTATAACGTTATATGGTATAACGTTTTAACGTATTACGTTATATGGTATAACGTTATCACTTATTACGTTATATGGTATAACGTTATAACGTATTACGTTATATGGTATTACGTTATAACGTATTACGTTATATGGTATAACGAAATGACGTTTTACGTTATATGGTATTACGTTATAACGTATTACGTTATATGGTATTACGTTATAACGTATTACGTTATATGGTATAACGTCATAACGTACTACGTTATATGGTATTACGTTATCACGTATTACGTTATATGGTATAACGTTATAACGTACTACGTTATATGGTATAACGTTTTAACGTATTACGTTATATGGTATAACGTTATCACGTATTACGTTATATGGTATAACGTTATAACGTATTACGTTATATGGTATATCGTTATAACGTATTACGTTATATGGTATAACGTTATACCGTATTACGTTATATGGTACAACGAAATGACGTTTTACGTTATATGTTATTACGTTATAACGTATTACGTTATATGGTATAACGTTATCACGTATTACGTTATATGGCATTACGTTATAACGTATTACGTTATATGGTATAACGAAATGACGTTTTACGTTATATGGTATAACGTTAATACGTATTACGTTATATGGTATTACGTTTTAACGTATTACGTTATATGGTATAACGTTATAACGTATTGCGTTATATGGTATTACGTTATAACGTATTACGTTATGTGGTATAACGTTTTAACGTATTACGTTATATGGTATAACGTTATAACGTATTACGTTATATGGTATTACGTTATAACGTATTACGTTATGTGGTATTACGTTTTAACGTATTACGTTATATGGTATAACGTTATAACTTATTACGTTATATGGTATTACGTTATATCGTATTACGTTATGTGGTATAACGTTTTAACGTATTACGTTATATGGTATAACGTTATAACGTACTACGTTATATGGTATAACGTTATAACGTATTACGTTATATGGTATTACGTTATAACGTATTACGTTATATGGTATTACGTTTTAACGTATTACGTTATATGGTATAACGTTATAACGTATTACGTTATATGGTATTACGTTATAACGTATTACGTTATGTGGTATAACGTTTTAACGTATTACGTTATATGGTATAACGTTATAAAGTATTACGTTATATGGTATAACGTTATAACGTATTACGTTATATGGTATAACGTTATAACGTATTACGTTATATGGTATTACGTTATGTGGTATTACGTTTTAACGTATTACGTTATATGGTATAACGTTATAACTTATTACGTTATATGGTATTACGTTATATCGTATTACGTTATGTGGTATAACGTTTTAACGTATTACGTTATATGGTATAACGTTATAACGTATTACGTTATATGGTATAACGTTATAACGTATTACGTTATATGGTATTACGTTATAACGTATTACGTTATATGGTATTACGTTTTAACGTATTACGTTATATGGTATAACGTTATAACGCATTACGTTATATGGTATTACGTTATCACGTATTACGTTATATGGTATAACGTTATAACGTATTACGTTATATGGTATAACGGTTTAACGTATTACGTTATATGGTATAACGTTATCACGTATTACGTTATATGGTATAACGTTATAACGTATAACGTTATATGGTATAACGTTTTAACGTATTACGTTATATGGTATAACGTTATCACTTATTACGTTATATGGTATAACGTTATAACGTATTACGTTATATGGTATTACGTTATAACGTATTACGTTATATGGTATAACGAAATGACGTTTTACGTTATATGGTATTACGTTATAACGTATTACGTTATATGGTATTACGTTATAACGTATTACGTTATATGGTATAACGTCATAACGTACTACGTTATATGGTATTACGTTATCACGTATTACGTTATATGGTATAACGTTATAACGTACTACGTTATATGGTATAACGTTTTAACGTATTACGTTATATGGTATAACGTTATCACGTATTACGTTATATGGTATAACGTTATAACGTATTACGTTATATGGTATATCGTTATAACGTATTACGTTATATGGTATAACGTTATACCGTATTACGTTATATGGTACAACGAAATGACGTTTTACGTTATATGTTATTACGTTATAACGTATTACGTTATATGGTATAACGTTATCACGTATTACGTTATATGGCATTACGTTATAACGTATTACGTTATATGGTATAACGAAATGACGTTTTACGTTATATGGTATAACGTTATAACGTATTACGTTATATGGTATTACGTTTTAACGTATTACGTTATATGGTATAACGTTATAACGTATTGCGTTATATGGTATTACGTTATAACGTATTACGTTATGTGGTATAACGTTTTAACGTATTACGTTATATGGTATAACGTTATAAAGTATTACGTTATATGGTATAACGTTATAACGTATTACGTTATATGGTATAACGTTATAACGTATTACGTTATATGGTATTACGTTATAACGTATTACGTTATATGGTATTACGTTTTAACGTATTACGTTATATGGTCTAACGTTATAACTTATTACGTTTTATGGTATTACGTTATAACGTTTTACGTTATATGTTATTACGTTATAACGTATTACGTTATATGGTATAACGTTATCACGTATTACGTTATATGGCATTACGTTATAACGTATTACGTTATATGGTATAACGAAATGACGTTTTACGTTATATGGTATAACGTTATAACGTATTACGTTATATGGTATTACGTTATAACGTATTACGTTATATGGTATAACGAAATGACGTTTTACGTTATATGGTATTACGTTATCACGTATTACGTTATATGGTATAACGTTATAACGTATTACGTTATATGGTATAACGTTTTAACGTATTACGTTATATGGTATAACGTTATAACGTATTACGTTATATGGTATATCGTTATAACGTATTACGTTATATGGTATAACGTTATACCTTATTACGATATATGGTACAACGAAATGACGTTTTACGTTATATGTTATTACGTTATAACGTATTACGTTATATGGTATAACGTTAACACGTATTACGTTATATGGCATTACGTTATAACGTATTACGTTATATGGTATAACGAAATGACGTTTTATGTTATATGGTATAACGTTATAACGTATTACGTTATATGGTATTACGTTTTAACGTATTACGTTATATGGTATAACGTTATAACGTATTACGTTATATGGTATTACGTTATATCGTATTACGTTATGTGGTATAACGTTTTAACGTATTACGTTATATAGTATAACGTTATAACGTATTACGTTATATGGTAAAACGTTATAACGTATTACGTTATATGGTATTACGTTATAACGTATTACGTTATATGGTATTACGTTTTAACGTATTACGTTATATGGTATAACGTTATAACGCATTACGTTATATGGTATTACGTTATCACGTATTACGTTATATGGTATAACGTTATAACGTATTACGTTATATGGTATAACGGTTTAACGTATTACGTTATATGGTATAACGTTATCACGTATTACGTTATATGGTATAACGTTATAACGTATTACGTTATATGGTATAACGTTTTAACGTATTACGTTATATGGTATAACGTTATCACTTATTACGTTATATGGTATAACGTTATAACGTATTACGTTATATGGTATTACGTTATAACGTATTACGTTATATGGTATTACGTTTTAACGTATTACGTTATATGGTATAACGTTATAACGCATTACGTTATATGGTATTACGTTATCACGTATTACGTTATATGGTATAACGTTATAACGTATTACGTTATATGGTATAACGGTTTAACGTATTACGTTATATGGTATAACGTTATCACGTATTACGTTATATGGTATAACGTTATAACGTATAACGTTATATGGTATAACGTTTTAACGTATTACGTTATATGGTATAACGTTATCACTTATTACGTTATATGGTATAACGTTATAACGTATTACGTTATATGGTATTACGTTATAACGTATTACGTTATATGGTATAACGTTATAACGTATTACGTTATATGGTATTACGTTATATCGTATTACGTTATGTGGTATAACGTTTTAACGTATTACGTTATGTGGTATAACGTTTTAACGTATTACGTTATATGGTATTACGTTTTAACGTATTACGTTATATGGTATAACGTTATAACGTATTACGTTATATGGTATTACGTTATATCGTATTACGTTATGTGGTATAACGTTTTAACGTATTACGTTATATGGTATAACGTTATAACGTATTACGTTATATGGTATAACGTTATAACGTATTACGTTATATGGTATTACGTTATAACGTATTACGTTATATGGTATAACGAAATGACGTTTTACGTTATATGGTATTACGTTATAACGTATTACGTTATATGGTATTACGTTATAACGTATTACGTTATATGGTATAACGTCATAACGTACTACGTTATATGGTATTACGTTATCACGTATTACGTTATATGGTATAACGTTATAACGTACTACGTTATATGGTATAACGTTTTAACGTATTACGTTATATGGTATAACGTTATCACGTATTACGTTATATGGTATAACGTTATAACGTATTACGTTATATGGTATATCGTTATAACGTATTACGTTATATGGTATAACGTTATACCGTATTACGTTATATGGTACAACGAAATGACGTTTTACGTTATATGTTATTACGTTATAACGTATTACGTTATATGGTATAACGTTATCACGTATTACGTTATATGGCATTACGTTATAACGTATTACGTTATATGGTATAACGAAATGACGTTTTACGTTATATGGTATAACGTTATAACGTATTACGTTATATGGTATTACGTTTTAACGTATTACGTTATATGGTATAACGTTATAACGTATTACGTTATATGGTATTACGTTATAACGTATTACGTTATGTGGTATAAGGTTTTAACGTATTACGTTATATGGTATAACGTTATAAAGTATTACGTTATATGGTATAACGTTATAACGTATTACGTTATATGGTATAACGTTATAACGTATTACGTTATATGGTATTACGTTATAACGTATTACGTTATATGGTATTACGTTTTAACGTATTACGTTATATGGTCTAACGTTATAACTTATTACGTTTTATGGTATTACGTTATAACGTTTTACGTTATATGTTATTACGTTATAACGTATTACGTTATATGGTATAACGTTATCACGTATTACGTTATATGGCATTACGTTATAACGTATTACGTTATATGGTATAACGAAATGACGTTTTACGTTATATGGTATAACGTTATAACGTATTACGTTATATGGTATTACGTTATAACGTATTACGTTATATGGTATAACGAAATGACGTTTTACGTTATATGGTATTACGTTATCACGTATTACGTTATATGGTATAACGTTATAACGTATTACGTTATATGGTATAACGTTTTAACGTATTACGTTATATGGTATAACGTTATAACGTATTACGTTATATGGTATATCGTTATAACGTATTACGTTATATGGTATAACGTTATACCTTATTACGATATATGGTACAACGAAATGACGTTTTACGTTATATGTTATTACGTTATAACGTATCACGTTATATGGTATAACGTTAACACGTATTACGTTATATGGCATTACGTTATAACGTATTACGTTATATGGTATAACGAAATGACGTTTTATGTTATATGGTATAACGTTATAACGTATTACGTTATATGGTATTACGTTATGTGGTATTACGTTTTAACGTATTACGTTATATGGTATAACGTTATAACTTATTACGTTATATGGTATTACGTTATATCGTATTACGTTATGTGGTATAACGTTTTAACGTATTACGTTATATGGTATAACGTTATAACGTACTACGTTATATGGTATAACGTTATAACGTATTACGTTATATGGTATTACGTTATAACGTATTACGTTATATGGTATTACGTTTTAACGTATTACGTTATATGGTATAACGTTATAACGTATTACGTTATATGGTATTACGTTATAACGTATTACGTTATGTGGTATAACGTTTTAACGTATTACGTTATATGGTATAACGTTATAAAGTATTACGTTATATGGTATAACGTTATAACGTATTACGTTATATGGTATAACGTTATAACGTATTACGTTATATGGTATTACGTTATGTGGTATTACGTTTTAACGTATTACGTTATATGGTATAACGTTATAACTTATTACGTTATATGGTATTACGTTATATCGTATTACGTTATGTGGTATAACGTTTTAACGTATTACGTTATATGGTATAACGTTATAACGTATTACGTTATATGGTATAACGTTATAACGTATTACGTTATATGGTATTACGTTATAACGTATTACGTTATATGGTATTACGTTTTAACGTATTACGTTATATGGTATAACGTTATAACGCATTACGTTATATGGTATTACGTTATCACGTATTACGTTATATGGTATAACGTTATAACGTATTACGTTATATGGTATAACGGTTTAACGTATTACGTTATATGGTATAACGTTATCACGTATTACGTTATATGGTATAACGTTATAACGTATAACGTTATATGGTATAACGTTTTAACGTATTACGTTATATGGTATAACGTTATCACTTATTACGTTATATGGTATAACGTTATAACGTATTACGTTATATGGTATTACGTTATAACGTATTACGTTATATGGTATAACGAAATGACGTTTTACGTTATATGGTATTACGTTATAACGTATTACGTTATATGGTATTACGTTATAACGTATTACGTTATATGGTATAACGTCATAACGTACTACGTTATATGGTATTACGTTATCACGTATTACGTTATATGGTATAACGTTATAACGTACTACGTTATATGGTATAACGTTTTAACGTATTACGTTATATGGTATAACGTTATCACGTATTACGTTATATGGTATAACGTTATAACGTATTACGTTATATGGTATATCGTTATAACGTATTACGTTATATGGTATAACGTTATACCGTATTACGTTATATGGTACAACGAAATGACGTTTTACGTTATATGTTATTACGTTATAACGTATTACGTTATATGGTATAACGTTATCACGTATTACGTTATATGGCATTACGTTATAACGTATTACGTTATATGGTATAACGAAATGACGTTTTACGTTATATGGTATAACGTTATAACGTATTACGTTATATGGTATTACGTTTTAACGTATTACGTTATATGGTATAACGTTATAACGTATTGCGTTATATGGTATTACGTTATAACGTATTACGTTATGTGGTATAACGTTTTAACGTATTACGTTATATGGTATAACGTTATAACGTATTACGTTATATGGTATTACGTTATAACGTATTACGTTATGTGGTATTACGTTTTAACGTATTACGTTATATGGTATAACGTTATAACTTATTACGTTATATGGTATTACGTTATATCGTATTACGTTATGTGGTATAACGTTTTAACGTATTACGTTATATGGTATAACGTTATAACGTACTACGTTATATGGTATAACGTTATAACGTATTACGTTATATGGTATTACGTTATAACGTATTACGTTATATGGTATTACGTTTTAACGTATTACGTTATATGGTATAACGTTATAACGTATTACGTTATATGGTATTACGTTATAACGTATTACGTTATGTGGTATAACGTTTTAACGTATTACGTTATATGGTATAACGTTATAAAGTATTACGTTATATGGTATAACGTTATAACGTATTACGTTATATGGTATAACGTTATAACGTATTACGTTATATGGTATTACGTTATGTGGTATTACGTTTTAACGTATTACGTTATATGGTATAACGTTATAACTTATTACGTTATATGGTATTACGTTATATCGTATTACGTTATGTGGTATAACGTTTTAACGTATTACGTTATATGGTATAACGTTATAACGTATTACGTTATATGGTATAACGTTATAACGTATTACGTTATATGGTATTACGTTATAACGTATTACGTTATATGGTATTACGTTTTAACGTATTACGTTATATGGTATAACGTTATAACGCATTACGTTATATGGTATTACGTTATCACGTATTACGTTATATGGTATAACGTTATAACGTATTACGTTATATGGTATAACGGTTTAACGTATTACGTTATATGGTATAACGTTATCACGTATTACGTTATATGGTATAACGTTATAACGTATAACGTTATATGGTATAACGTTTTAACGTATTACGTTATATGGTATAACGTTATCACTTATTACGTTATATGGTATAACGTTATAACGTATTACGTTATATGGTATTACGTTATAACGTATTACGTTATATGGTATAACGAAATGACGTTTTACGTTATATGGTATTACGTTATAACGTATTACGTTATATGGTATTACGTTATAACGTATTACGTTATATGGTATAACGTCATAACGTACTACGTTATATGGTATTACGTTATCACGTATTACGTTATATGGTATAACGTTATAACGTACTACGTTATATGGTATAACGTTTTAACGTATTACGTTATATGGTATAACGTTATCACGTATTACGTTATATGGTATAACGTTATAACGTATTACGTTATATGGTATATCGTTATAACGTATTACGTTATATGGTATAACGTTATACCGTATTACGTTATATGGTACAACGAAATGACGTTTTACGTTATATGTTATTACGTTATAACGTATTACGTTATATGGTATAACGTTATCACGTATTACGTTATATGGCATTACGTTATAACGTATTACGTTATATGGTATAACGAAATGACGTTTTACGTTATATGGTATAACGTTATAACGTATTACGTTATATGGTATTACGTTTTAACGTATTACGTTATATGGTATAACGTTATAACGTATTGCGTTATATGGTATTACGTTATAACGTATTACGTTATGTGGTATAACGTTTTAACGTATTACGTTATATGGTATAACGTTATAAAGTATTACGTTATATGGTATAACGTTATAACGTATTACGTTATATGGTATAACGTTATAACGTATTACGTTATATGGTATTACGTTATAACGTATTACGTTATATGGTATTACGTTTTAACGTATTACGTTATATGGTCTAACGTTATAACTTATTACGTTTTATGGTATTACGTTATAACGTTTTACGTTATATGTTATTACGTTATAACGTATTACGTTATATGGTATAACGTTA
Organism: Bombus vancouverensis nearcticus; assembly: GCF_051014615.1. Taxonomy (NCBI): domain Eukaryota; kingdom Metazoa; phylum Arthropoda; class Insecta; order Hymenoptera; family Apidae; genus Bombus; species Bombus vancouverensis. The sequence continues at coordinate 5,673,459 of NC_134913.1, read as the reverse complement.
TCACGTATTACGTTATATGGCATTACGTTATAACGTATTACGTTATATGGTATAACGAAATGACGTTTTACGTTATATGGTATAACGTTATAACGTATTACGTTATATGGTATTACGTTATAACGTATTACGTTATATGGTATAACGAAATGACGTTTTACGTTATATGGTATTACGTTATCACGTATTACGTTATATGGTATAACGTTATAACGTATTACGTTATATGGTATAACGTTTTAACGTATTACGTTATATGGTATAACGTTATAACGTATTACGTTATATGGTATATCGTTATAACGTATTACGTTATATGGTATAACGTTATACCTTATTACGATATATGGTACAACGAAATGACGTTTTACGTTATATGTTATTACGTTATAACGTATTACGTTATATGGTATAACGTTAACACGTATTACGTTATATGGCATTACGTTATAACGTATTACGTTATATGGTATAACGAAATGACGTTTTATGTTATATGGTATAACGTTATAACGTATTACGTTATATGGTATTACGTTTTAACGTATTACGTTATATGGTATAACGTTATAACGTATTACGTTATATGGTATTACGTTATATCGTATTACGTTATGTGGTATAACGTTTTAACGTATTACGTTATATAGTATAACGTTATAACGTATTACGTTATATGGTAAAACGTTATAACGTATTACGTTATATGGTATTACGTTATAACGTATTACGTTATATGGTATTACGTTTTAACGTATTACGTTATATGGTATAACGTTATAACGCATTACGTTATATGGTATTACGTTATCACGTATTACGTTATATGGTATAACGTTATAACGTATTACGTTATATGGTATAACGGTTTAACGTATTACGTTATATGGTATAACGTTATCACGTATTACGTTATATGGTATAACGTTATAACGTATTACGTTATATGGTATAACGTTTTAACGTATTACGTTATATGGTATAACGTTATCACTTATTACGTTATATGGTATAACGTTATAACGTATTACGTTATATGGTATTACGTTATAACGTATTACGTTATATGGTATTACGTTTTAACGTATTACGTTATATGGTATAACGTTATAACGCATTACGTTATATGGTATTACGTTATCACGTATTACGTTATATGGTATAACGTTATAACGTATTACGTTATATGGTATAACGGTTTAACGTATTACGTTATATGGTATAACGTTATCACGTATTACGTTATATGGTATAACGTTATAACGTATAACGTTATATGGTATAACGTTTTAACGTATTACGTTATATGGTATAACGTTATCACTTATTACGTTATATGGTATAACGTTATAACGTATTACGTTATATGGTATTACGTTATAACGTATTACGTTATATGGTATAACGTTATAACGTATTACGTTATATGGTATTACGTTATATCGTATTACGTTATGTGGTATAACGTTTTAACGTATTACGTTATGTGGTATAACGTTTTAACGTATTACGTTATATGGTATTACGTTTTAACGTATTACGTTATATGGTATAACGTTATAACGTATTACGTTATATGGTATTACGTTATATCGTATTACGTTATGTGGTATAACGTTTTAACGTATTACGTTATATGGTATAACGTTATAACGTATTACGTTATATGGTATAACGTTATAACGTATTACGTTATATGGTATTACGTTATAACGTATTACGTTATATGGTATTACGTTTTAACGTATTACGTTATATGGTATAACGTTATAACGCATTACGTTATATGGTATTACGTTATCACGTATTACGTTATATGGTATAACGTTATAACGTATTACGTTATATGGTATAACGGTTTAACGTATTACGTTATATGGTATAACGTTATCACGTATTACGTTATATGGTATAACGTTATAACGTATTACGTTATATGGTATAACGTTTTAACGTATTACGTTATATGGTATAACGTTATCACTTATTACGTTATATGGTATAACGTTATAACGTATTACGTTATATGGTATTACGTTATAACGTATTACGTTATATGGTATAACGAAATGACATTTTACGTTATATGGTATTACGTTATAACGTATTACGTTATATGGTATGACGTTATAACGTATTACGTTATATGGTATTACGTTATAACGTATTACGTTATATGGTATTACGTTTTAACGTATTACGTTATATGGTATAACGTTATAACTTTTTACGTTATATGGTATTACGTTATATCGTATTACGTTATATGGTATAGCGTTATCACGTATTACGTTATATGGTATAACGTTATAACGTATTAATTTATATGGTATATCGTTATCACGTATTACGTTATATGGCATTACGTTATAACGTATTACGTTATATGGTATAACGAAATGACGTTTTACGTTATATGGTATAACGTTATAACGTATTACGTTATATGGTATTACGTTTTAACGTATTACGTTATATGGTATAACGTTATAACGTATTACGTTATATGGTATTACGTTATAACGTATTACGTTATGTGGTATAACGTTTTAACGTATTACGTTATATGGTATAACGTTATAAAGTATTACGTTATATGGTATAACGTTATAACGTATTACGTTATGTGGTATAACGTTATAACGTATTACGTTATATGGTATTACGTTATAACGTATTACGTTATGTGATATAACGTTTTAACGTATTACGTTATATGGTATAACGTTATAAAGTATTACGTTATATGGTATAACGTTATAACGTATTACGTTATATGGTATTACGTTATAACGTATTACGTTATATGGTATAACGAAATGACGTTTTACGTTATATGGTATTACGTTATCACGTATTACGTTATATGGTATAACGTTATAACGTATTACGTTATATGTTATAACGTTTTAACGTATTACGTTATATGGTATAACGTTATAACGTATTACGTTATATGGTATATCGTTATAACGTATTACGTTATATGGTATAACGTTATACCTTATTACGATATATGGTACAACGAAATGACGTTTTACGTTATATGTTATTACGTTATAACGTATTACGTTATATGGTATAACGTTAACACGTATTACGTTATATGGCATTACGTTATAACGTATTACGTTATATGGTATAACGAAATGACGTTTTATGTTATATGGTATAACGTTATAACGTATTACGTTATATGGTATTACGTTTTAACGTATTACGTTATATGGTATAACGTTATAACGTATTACGTTATATGGTATTACGTTATATCGTATTACGTTATGTGGTATAACGTTTTAACGTATTACGTTATATAGTATAACGTTATAACGTATTACGTTATATGGTAAAACGTTATAACGTATTACGTTATATGGTATTACGTTATAACGTATTACGTTATATGGTATTACGTTTTAACGTATTACGTTATATGGTATAACGTTATAACGCATTACGTTATATGGTATTACGTTATCACGTATTACGTTATATGGTATAACGTTATAACGTATTACGTTATATGGTATAACGGTTTAACGTATTACGTTATATGGTATAACGTTATCACGTATTACGTTATATGGTATAACGTTATAACGTATTACGTTATATGGTATAACGTTTTAACGTATTACGTTATATGGTATAACGTTATCACTTATTACGTTATATGGTATAACGTTATAACGTATTACGTTATATGGTATTACGTTATAACGTATTACGTTATATGGTATTACGTTTTAACGTATTACGTTATATGGTATAACGTTATAACGCATTACGTTATATGGTATTACGTTATCACGTATTACGTTATATGGTATAACGTTATAACGTATTACGTTATATGGTATAACGGTTTAACGTATTACGTTATATGGTATAACGTTATCACGTATTACGTTATATGGTATTACGTTATAACGTATAACGTTATATGGTATAACGTTTTAACGTATTACGTTATATGGTATAACGTTATCACTTATTACGTTATATGGTATAACGTTATAACGTATTACGTTATATGGTATTACGTTATAACGTATTACGTTATATGGTATAACGTTATAACGTATTACGTTATATGGTATTACGTTATATCGTATTACGTTATGTGGTATAACGTTTTAACGTATTACGTTATGTGGTATAACGTTTTAACGTATTACGTTATATGGTATTACGTTTTAACGTATTACGTTATATGGTATAACGTTATAACGTATTACGTTATATGGTATTACGTTATATCGTATTACGTTATGTGGTATAACGTTTTAACGTATTACGTTATATGGTATAACGTTATAACGTATTACGTTATATGGTATAACGTTATAACGTATTACGTTATATGGTATTACGTTATAACGTATTACGTTATATGGTATTACGTTTTAACGTATTACGTTATATGGTATAACGTTATAACGCATTACGTTATATGGTATTACGTTATCACGTATTACGTTATATGGTATAACGTTATAACGTATTACGTTATATGGTATAACGGTTTAACGTATTACGTTATATGGTATAACGTTATCACGTATTACGTTATATGGTATAACGTTATAACGTATTACGTTATATGGTATAACGTTTTAACGTATTACGTTATATGGTATAACGTTATCACTTATTACGTTATATGGTATAACGAAATGACGTTTTACGTTATATGGTATTACGTTATCACGTATTACGTTATATGGTATAACGTTATAACGTATTACGTTATATGGTATAACGTTTTAACGTATTACGTTATATGGTATAACGTTATAACGTATTACGTTATATGGTATATCGTTATAACGTATTACGTTATATGGTATAACGTTATACCTTATTACGATATATGGTACAACGAAATGACGTTTTACGTTATATGTTATTACGTTATAACGTATTACGTTATATGGTATAACGTTAACACGTATTACGTTATATGGCATTACGTTATAACGTATTACGTTATATGGTATAACGAAATGACGTTTTATGTTATATGGTATAACGTTATAACGTATTACGTTATATGGTATTACGTTTTAACGTATTACGTTATATGGTATAACGTTATAACGTATTACGTTATATGGTATTACGTTATATCGTATTACGTTATGTGGTATAACGTTTTAACGTATTACGTTATATAGTATAACGTTATAACGTATTACGTTATATGGTAAAACGTTATAACGTATTACGTTATATGGTATTACGTTATAACGTATTACGTTATATGGTATTACGTTTTAACGTATTACGTTATATGGTATAACGTTATAACGCATTACGTTATATGGTATTACGTTATCACGTATTACGTTATATGGTATAACGTTATAACGTATTACGTTATATGGTATAACGGTTTAACGTATTACGTTATATGGTATAACGTTATCACGTATTACGTTATATGGTATAACGTTATAACGTATTACGTTATATGGTATAACGTTTTAACGTATTACGTTATATGGTATAACGTTATCACTTATTACGTTATATGGTATAACGTTATAACGTATTACGTTATATGGTATTACGTTATAACGTATTACGTTATATGGTATTACGTTTTAACGTATTACGTTATATGGTATAACGTTATAACGCATTACGTTATATGGTATTACGTTATCACGTATTACGTTATATGGTATAACGTTATAACGTATTACGTTATATGGTATAACGGTTTAACGTATTACGTTATATGGTATAACGTTATCACGTATTACGTTATATGGTATAACGTTATAACGTATAACGTTATATGGTATAACGTTTTAACGTATTACGTTATATGGTATAACGTTATCACTTATTACGTTATATGGTATAACGTTATAACGTATTACGTTATATGGTATTACGTTATAACGTATTACGTTATATGGTATAACGTTATAACGTATTACGTTATATGGTATTACGTTATATCGTATTACGTTATGTGGTATAACGTTTTAACGTATTACGTTATGTGGTATAACGTTTTAACGTATTACGTTATATGGTATTACGTTTTAACGTATTACGTTATATGGTATAACGTTATAACGTATTACGTTATATGGTATTACGTTATATCGTATTACGTTATGTGGTATAACGTTTTAACGTATTACGTTATATGGTATAACGTTATAACGTATTACGTTATATGGTATAACGTTATAACGTATTACGTTATATGGTATTACGTTATAACGTATTACGTTATATGGTATTACGTTTTAACGTATTACGTTATATGGTATAACGTTATAACGCATTACGTTATATGGTATTACGTTATCACGTATTACGTTATATGGTATAACGTTATAACGTATTACGTTATATGGTATAACGGTTTAACGTATTACGTTATATGGTATAACGTTATCACGTATTACGTTATATGGTATAACGTTATAACGTATTACGTTATATGGTATAACGTTTTAACGTATTACGTTATATGGTATAACGTTATCACTTATTACGTTATATGGTATAACGTTATAACGTATTACGTTATATGGTATTACGTTATAACGTATTACGTTATATGGTATAACGAAATGACATTTTACGTTATATGGTATTACGTTATAACGTATTACGTTATATGGTATGACGTTATAACGTATTACGTTATATGGTATTACGTTATAACGTATTACGTTATATGGTATTACGTTTTAACGTATTACGTTATATGGTATAACGTTATAACTTTTTACGTTATATGGTATTACGTTATATCGTATTACGTTATATGGTATAGCGTTATCACGTATTACGTTATATGGTATAACGTTATAACGTATTAATTTATATGGTATATCGTTATCACGTATTACGTTATATGGCATTACGTTATAACGTATTACGTTATATGGTATAACGAAATGACGTTTTACGTTATATGGTATAACGTTATAACGTATTACGTTATATGGTATTACGTTTTAACGTATTACGTTATATGGTATAACGTTATAACGTATTACGTTATATGGTATTACGTTATAACGTATTACGTTATGTGGTATAACGTTTTAACGTATTACGTTATATGGTATAACGTTATAAAGTATTACGTTATATGGTATAACGTTATAACGTATTACGTTATGTGGTATAACGTTATAACGTATTACGTTATATGGTATTACGTTATAACGTATTACGTTATGTGATATAACGTTTTAACGTATTACGTTATATGGTATAACGTTATAAAGTATTACGTTATATGGTATAACGTTATAACGTATTACATTATATGGTATAACGTTATAACGTATTACGTTATATGGTATTACGTTATAACGTATTACGTTATATGGTATTACGTTTTAACGTATTACGTTATATGGTATAACGTTATAACTTTTTACGTTATATGGTATTACGTTATATCGTATTACGTTATGTGGTATAACGTTTTAACGTATTACGTTATATGGTATAACGTTATAACGTATTACGTTATATGGTATAACGTTATAACGTATTACGTTATATGGTATTACGTTATAACGTATTACGTTATATGGTATTACGTTTTAACGTATTACGTTATATGGTATAACGTTATAACGCATTACGTTATATGGTATTACGTTATCACGTATTACGTTATATGGTATAACGTTATAACGTATTACGTTATATGGTATAACGGTTTAACGTATTACGTTATATGGTATAACGTTATCACGTATTACGTTATATGGTATAACGTTATAACGTATTACGTTATATGGTATAACGTTTTAACGTATTACGTTATATGGTATAACGTTATCACTTATTACGTTATATGGTATAACGTTATAACGTATTACGTTATATGGTATTACGTTATAACGTATTACGTTATATGGTATAACGAAATGACGTTTTACGTTATATGGTATTACGTTATAACGTATTACGTTATATGGTATTACGTTATAACGTATTACGTTATATGGTATAACGTCATAACGTACTACGTTATATGGTATTACGTTATCACGTATTACGTTATATGGTATAACGTTATAACGTATTACGTTATATGGTATAACGTTTTAACGTATTACGTTATATGGTATAACGTTATCACGTATTACGTTATATGGTATAACGTTATAACGTATTACGTTATATGGTATATCGTTATAACGTATTACGTTATATGGTATAACGTTATACCGTATTACGTTATATGGTACAACGAAATGACGTTTTACGTTATATGTTATTACGTTATAACGTATTACGTTATATGGTATAACGTTATCACGTATTACGTTATATGGCATTACGTTATAACGTATTACGTTATATGGTATAACGAAATGACGTTTTACGTTATATGGTATAACGTTATAACGTATTACGTTATATGGTATTACGTTTTAACGTATTACGTTATATGGTATAACGTTATAACGTATTACGTTATATGGTATTACGTTATAACGTATTACGTTATGTGGTATAACGTTTTAACGTATTACGTTATATGGTATAACGTTATAAAGTATTACGTTATATGGTATAACGTTATAACGTATTACGTTATATGGTATAACGTTATAACGTATTACGTTATATGGTATTACGTTATAACGTATTACGTTATATGGTATTACGTTTTAACGTATTACGTTATATGGTATAACGTTATAACTTATTACGTTATATGGTATTACGTTATAACGTTTTACGTTATATGTTATTACGTTATAACGTATTACGTTATATGGTAAAACGTTATCACGTAATACGTTATATGGCATTACGTTATAACGTATTACGTTATATGGTATAACGAAATGACGTTTTACGTTATATGGTATAACGTTATAACGTATTACGTTATATGGTATTACGTTATAACGTATTACGTTATATGGTATAACGAAATGACGTTTTACGTTATATGGTATTACGTTATCACGTATTACGTTATATGGTATAACGTTATAACGTATTACGTTATATGGTATAACGTTATATCGTATTACGTTATGTGGTATAACGTTTTAACGTATTACGTTATAAGGTATAACGGTTTAACGTATTACGTTATATGGTATAACGTTATCACGTATTACGTTATATGGTATAACGTTATAACGTATTACGTTATATGGTATAACGTTTTAACGTATTACGTTATATGGTATAACGTTATCACTTATTACGTTATATGGTATAACGTTATAACGTATTACGTTATATGGTATTACGTTATAACGTATTACGTTATATGGTATAACGAAATGACGTTTTACGTTATATGGTATTACGTTATAACGTATTACGTTATATGGTATTACGTTATAACGTATTACGTTATATGGTATAACGTCATAACGTACTACGTTATATGGTATTACGTTATCACGTATTACGTTATATGGTATAACGTTATAACGTATTACGTTATATGGTATAACGTTTTAACGTATTACGTTATATGGTATAACGTTATCACGTATTACGTTATATGGTATAACGTTATCACGTATTACGTTATATGGCATTACGTTATAACGTATTACGTTATATGGTATAACGAAATGACGTTTTACGTTATATGGTATAACGTTATAACGTATCACGTTATATGGTATTACGTTTTAACGTATTACGTTATATGGTATAACGTTATAACGTATTACGTTATATGGTATTACGTTATAACGTATTACGTTATGTGGTATAACGTTATAACGTATTACGTTATATGGTATTACGTTATAACGTATTACGTTATGTGGTATAACGTTTTAACGTATTACGTTATATGGCATAACGTTATAAAGTATTACGTTATATGGTATAACGTTATAACGTATTACGTTATATGGTATAACGTTATAACGTATTACGTTATATGTTATAACGTTATCACGTATTACGTTATATGGCATTACGTTATAACGTATTACGTTATATGGTATAACGAAATGACGTTTTACGTTATATGGTATAACGTTATAACGTATTACGTTATATGGTATTACGTTTTAACGTATTACGTTATATGGTATAACGTTATAACGTATTACGTTATATGGTATTACGTTATAACGTATTACGTTATGTGGTATAACGTTTTAACGTATTACGTTATATGGTATAACGTTATAAAGTATTACGTTATATGGTATAACGTTATAACGTGTTACGTTATATGGTATAACGTTATAACGTATTACGTTATATGGTAATACGTTATAACGTATTACGTTATATGGTATTACGTTTTAACGTATTACGTTATATGGTATAACGTTATAACTTATTACGTTATATGGTATTACGTTATAACGTTTTACGTTATATGTTATTACGTTATAACGTATTACGTTATATGGTATAACGTTATCACGTAATACGTTATATGGCATTACGTTATAACGTATTACGTTATATGGTATAACGAAATGACGTTTTACGTTATATGGTATAACGTTATAACGTATTACGTTATATGGTATTACGTTATAACGTATTGCGTTATATGGTATAACGAAATGACGTTTTACGTTATATGGTATTACGTTATCACGTATTACGTTATATGGTATAACGTTATAACGTATTACGTTATATGGTATAACGTTATATCGTATTACGTTATGTGGTATAACGTTTTAACGTATTACGTTATATGGTATAACGGTTTAACGTATTACGTTATATGGTATAACGTTATCACGTATTACGTTATATGGTATAACGTTATAACGTATTACGTTATATGGTATAACGTTTTAACGTATTAAGTTATATGGTATAACGTTATCACTTATTACGTTATATGGTATAACGTTATAACGTATTACGTTATATGGTATTACGTTATAACGTATTACGTTATATGGTATAACGAAATGACGTTTTACGTTATATGGTATTACGTTATAACGTATTACGTTATATGGTATTACGTTATAACGTATTACGTTATATGGTATAACGTCATAACGTACTACGTTATATGGTATTACGTTATCACGTATTACGTTATATGGTATAACGTTATAACGTATTACGTTATATGGTATAACGTTTTAACGTATTACGTTATATGGTATAACGTTATCACGTATTACGTTATATGGTATAACGTTATAACGTATTACGTTATATGGTATATCGTTATAACGTATTACGTTATATGGTATAACGTTATACCGTATTACGTTATATGGTACAACGAAATGACGTTTTACGTTATATGTTATTACGTTATAACGTATTACGTTATATGGTATAACGTTATCACGTATTACGTTATATGGCATTACGTTATAACGTATTACGTTATATGGTATAACGAAATGACGTTTTACGTTATATGGTATAACGTTATAACGTATTACGTTATATGGTATTACGTTTTAACGTATTACGTTATATGGTATAACGTTATAACGTATTACGTTATATGGTATTACGTTATAACGTATTACGTTATGTGGTATAACGTTTTAACGTATTACGTTATATGGTATAACGTTATAAAGTATTACGTTATATGGTATAACGTTATAACGTATTACGTTATATGGTATAACGTTATAACGTATTACGTTATATGGTATTACGTTATAACGTATTACGTTATATGGTATTACGTTTTAACGTATTACGTTATATGGTATAACGTTATAACTTATTACGTAATATGGTATTACGTTATAACGTTTTACGTTATATGTTATTACGTTATAACGTATTACGTTATATGGTATAACGTTATCACGTAATACGTTATATGGCATTACGTTATAACGTATTACGTTATATGGTATAACGAAATGACGTTTTACGTTATATGGTATAACGTTATAACGTATTACGTTATATGGTATTACGTTATAACGTATTACGTTATATGGTATAACGTTTTAACGTATTACGTTATATGGTATAACGTTATCACGTATTACGTTATATGGTATAACGTTATAACGTATTACGTTATATGGTATATCGTTATAACGTATTACGTTATATGGTATAACGTTATACCGTATTACGTTATATGGTACAACGAAATGACGTTTTACGTTATATGTTATTACGTTATAACGTATTACGTTATATGGTATAACGTTATCACGTATTACGTTATATGGCATTACGTTATAACGTATTACGTTATATGGTATAACGAAATGACGTTTTACGTTATATGGTATAACGTTATAACGTATTACGTTATATGGTATTACGTTTTAACGTATTACGTTATATGGTATAACGTTATAACGTATTACGTTATATGGTATTACGTTATAACGTATTACGTTATGTGGTATAACGTTTTAACGTATTACGTTATATGGTATAACGTTATAAAGTATTACGTTATATGGTATAACGTTATAACGTATTACGTTATATGGTATAACGTTATAACGTATTACGTTATATGGTATTACGTTATAACGTATTACGTTATATGGTATTACGTTTTAACGTATTACGTTATATGGTATAACGTTATAACTTATTACGTTATATGGTATTACGTTATAACGTTTTACGTTATATGTTATTACGTTATAACGTATTACGTTATATGGTAAAACGTTATCACGTAATACGTTATATGGCATTACGTTATAACGTATTACGTTATATGGTATAACGAAATGACGTTTTACGTTATATGGTATAACGTTATAACGTATTACGTTATATGGTATTACGTTATAACGTATTACGTTATATGGTATAACGAAATGACGTTTTACGTTATATGGTATTACGTTATCACGTATTACGTTATATGGTATAACGTTATAACTTATTACGTTATATGGTATAACGTTATATCGTATTACGTTATGTGGTATAACGTTTTAACGTATTACGTTATAAGGTATAACGGTTTAACGTATTACGTTATATGGTATAACGTTATCACGTATTACGTTATATGGTATAACGTTATAACGTATTACGTTATATGGTATAACGTTTTAACGTATTACGTTATATGGTATAACGTTATCACTTATTACGTTATATGGTATAACGTTATAACGTATTACGTTATATGGTATTACGTTATAACGTATTACGTTATATGGTATAACGAAATGACGTTTTACGTTATATGGTATTACGTTATAACGTATTACGTTATATGGTATTACGTTATAACGTATTACGTTATATGGTATAACGTCATAACGTACTACGTTATATGGTATTACGTTATCACGTATTACGTTATATGGTATAACGTTATAATGTATTACGTTATATGGTATAACGTTTTAACGTATTACGTTATATGGTATAACGTTATCACGTATTACGTTATATGGTATAACGTTATCACGAATTACGTTATATGGCATTACGTTATAACGTATTACGTTATATGGTATAACGAAATGACGTTTTACGTTATATGGTATAACGTTATAACGTATCACGTTATATGGTATTACGTTTTAACGTATTACGTTATATGGTATAACGTTATAACGTATTACGTTATATGGTATTACGTTATAACGTATTACGTTATGTGGTATAACGTTATAACGTATTACGTTATATGGTATTACGTTATAACGTATTACGTTATGTGGTATAACGTTTTAACGTATTACGTTATATGGTATAACGTTATAAAGTATTACGTTATATGGTATAACGTTATAACGTATTACGTTATATGGTATAACGTTATAACGTATTACGTTATATGGTATTACGTTATAACGTATTACGTTATATGGTATTACGTTTTAACGTATTACGTTATATGGTATAACGTTATAACTTTTTACGTTATATGGTATTACGTTATATCGTATTACGTTATGTGGTATAACGTTTTAACGTATTACGTTATATGGTATAACGTTATAACGTATTACGTTATATGGTATAACGTTATAACGTATTACGTTATATGGTATTACGTTATAACGTATTACGTTATATGGTATTACGTTTTAACGTATTACGTTATATGGTATTACGTTATCACGTATTACGTTATATGGTATAACGTTATAACGTATTACGTTATATGGTATAACGGTTTAACGTATTACGTTATATGGTATAACGTTATCACGTATTACGTTATATGGTATAACGTTATAACGTATTACGTTATATGGTATAACGTTTTAACGTATTACGTTATATGGTATAACGTTATCACTTATTACGTTATATGGTATAACGTTATAACGTATCACGTTATATGGTATTACGTTATAACGTATTACGTTATATGGTATAACGAAATGACGTTTTACGTTATATGGTATTACGTTATAACGTATTACGTTATATGGTATTACGTTATAACGTATTACGTTATATGGTATAACGTCATAACGTACTACGTTATATGGTATTACGTTATCACGTATTACGTTATATGGTATAACGTTATAACGTATTACGTTATATGGTATAACGTTTTAACGTATTACGTTATATGGTATAACGTTATCACGTATTACGTTATATGGTATAACGTTATAACGTATTACGTTATATGGTATATCGTTATAACGTATTACGTTATATGGTATAACGTTATACCGTATTACGTTATATGGTACAACGAAATGACGTTTTACGTTATATGTTATTACGTTATAACGTATTACGTTATATGGTATAACGTTATCACGTATTACGTTATATGGCATTACGGTATAACGTATTACGTTATATGGTATAACGAAATGACGTTTTACGTTATATGGTATAACGTTATAACGTATTACGTTATATGGTATTACGTTTTAACGTATTACGTTATATGGTATAACGTTATAACGTATTACGTTATATGGTATTACGTTATAACGTATTACGTTATGTGGTATAACGTTTTAACGTATTACGTTATATGGTATAACGTTATAAAGTATTACGTTATATGGTATAACGTTATAACGTGTTACGTTATATGGTATAACGTTATAACGTATTACGTTATATGGTAATACGTTATAACGTATTACGTTATATGGTATTACGTTTTAACGTATTACGTTATATGGTATAACGTTATAACTTATTACGTTATATGGTATTACGTTATAACGTTTTACGTTATATGTTATTACGTTATAACGTATTACGTTATATGGTATAACGTTATCACGTAATACGTTATATGGCATTACGTTATAACGTATTACGTTATATGGTATAACGAAATGACGTTTTACGTTATATGGTATAACGTTATAACGTATTACGTTATATGGTATTACGTTATAACGTATTGCGTTATATGGTTAAACGAAATGACGTTTTACGTTATATGGTATTACGTTATCACGTATTACGTTATATGGTATAACGTTATAACGTATTACGTTATATGGTATAACGTTATATCGTATTACGTTATGTGGTATAACGTTTTAACGTATTACGTTATATGGTATAACGGTTTAACGTATTACGTTATATGGTATAACGTTATCACGTATTACGTTATATGGTATAACGTTATAACGTATTACGTTATATGGTATAACGTTTTAACGTATTACGTTATATGGTATAACGTTATCACTTATTACGTTATATGGTATAACGTTATAACGTATTACGTTATATGGTATTACGTTATAACGTATTACGTTATATGGTATAACGTTATAACTTATTACGTTATATGGTATTACGTTATAACGTATTACGTTATATGGTATAACGAAATGACGTTTTACGTTATATGGTATAACGTTATAACGTATTACGTTATATGGTATTACGTTATAACGTATTACGTTATATGGTATAACGAAATGACGTTTTACGTTATATGGTACTACGTTATCACGTATTACGTTATATGGTATAACGTTATAACGTATTACGTTATATGGTATAACGTTTTAACGTATTACGTTATATGGTATAACGTTATAACGTATTACGTTATATGGTATAACGTTATAACGTATTACGTTATATGGTATTACGTTATAACGTATTACGTTATATGGTAATACGTTTTAACGTATTACGTTATATGGTATAACGTTATAACTTATTACGTTATATGGTATTACGTTAAAACGTATTACGTTATATGGTATTACGTTTTAACGTATTACGTTATATGGTATAACGTTATAACTTATTACGTTATATGGTATTACGTTATAACGTTTTACGTTATATGTTATTACGTTATAACGTATTACGTTATATGGTATAACGTTATCACGTAATACGTTATATGGCATTACGTTATAACGTATTACGTTATATGGTATAACGAAATGACGTTTTACGTTATATGGTATAACGTTATAACGTATTACGATATATGGTATTACGTTATAACGTATTACGTTATATGGTATAACGAAATGACGTTTTACGTTATATGGTATTACGTTATCACGTATTACGTTATATGGTATAACGTTATAACGTATTACGTTATATGGTATAACGTTATATCGTATTACGTTATGTGGTATAACGTTTTAACGTATTACGTTATATGGTATAACGGTTTAACGTATTACGTTATATGGTATAACGTTATCACGTATTACGTTATATGGTATAACGTTATAACGTATTACGTTATATGGTATAACGTTTTAACGTATTACGTTATATGGTATAACGTTATCACTTATTACGTTATATGGTATAACGTTATAACGTATTACGTTATATGGTATTACGTTATAACGTATTACGTTATATGGTATAACGAAATGACG
Source organism: Bombus vancouverensis nearcticus (assembly GCF_051014615.1). NCBI lineage: Eukaryota > Metazoa > Arthropoda > Insecta > Hymenoptera > Apidae > Bombus > Bombus vancouverensis. The sequence continues at coordinate 5,656,684 of NC_134913.1, read as the reverse complement.
TTTTACGTTATATGGTATTACGCTATAACGTATTACGTTATATGGTATTACGTTATAACGTATTACGTTATATGGTATAACGTTATCACGTATTACGTTATATGGTACAACGTTATAACGTATTACGTTATATGGTATATCGTTATAACGTATTACGTTATATGGTATAACGTTATACCGTATTACGTTATATGGTACAACGAAATGACGTTTTACGTTATATGTTATTACGTTATAACGTATTACGTTATATGGTATAACGTTATCACGTATTACGTTATATGGCATTACGTTATAACGTATTACGTTATATGGTATAACGAAATGACGTTTTACGTTATATGGTATAACGTTATAACGTATTACGTTATATGGTATTACGTTTTAACGTATTACGTTATATGGTATAACGTTATAACGTATTACGTTATATGGTATTACGTTATAACGTATTACGTTATGTGGTATAACGTTTTAACGTATTACGTTATATGGTATAACGTTATAAAGTATTACGTTATATGGTATAACGTTATAACGTATTACGTTATATGGTATAACGTTATAACGTATTACGTTATATGGTATAACGTTATAACGTATTACGTTATATGGTATTACGTTATAACGTATTACGTTATATGGTATTACGTTTTAACGTATTACGTTATATGGTATAACGTTATAACGCATTACGTTATATGGTATTACGTTATCACGTATTACGTTATATGGTATAACGTTATCACGTATTACGTTATATGGTATAACGGTTTAACGTATTACGTTATATGGTATAACGTTATAACTTATTACGTTATATGGTATTACGTTATAACGTTTTACGTTATATGTTATTACGTTATAACGTATTACGTTATATGGTATAACGTTATCACGTAATACGTTATATGGCATTACGTTATAACGTATTACGTTATATGGTATAACGAAATGACGTTTTACGTTATATGGTATAACGTTATAACGTATTACGTTATATGGTATTACGTTATAACGTATTGCGTTATATGGTTAAACGAAATGACGTTTTACGTTATATGGTATTACGTTATCACGTATTACGTTATATGGTATAACGTTATAACGTATTACGTTATATGGTATAACGTTATATCGTATTACGTTATGTGGTATAACGTTTTAACGTATTACGTTATATGGTATAACGGTTTAACGTATTACGTTATATGGTATAACGTTATCACGTATTACGTTATATGGTATAACGTTATATCGTATTACGTTATGTGGTATAACGTTTTAACGTATTACGTTATATGGTATAACGGTTTAACGTATTACGTTATATGGTATAACGTTATCACGTAATACGTTATATGGCATTACGTTATAACGTATTACGTTATATGGTACAACGAAATGACGTTTTACGTTATATGTTATTACGTTATAACGTATTACGTTATATGGTATAACGTTATCACGTATTACGTTATATGGCATTACGTTATAACGTATTACGTTATATGGTATAACGAAATGACGTTTTACGTTATATGGTATAACGTTATAACGTATTACGTTATATGGTATTACGTTTTAACGTATTACGTTATATGGTATAACGTTATAACGTATTACGTTATATGGTATTACGTTATAACGTATTACGTTATGTGGTATAACGTTTTAACGTATTACGTTATATGGTATAACGTTATAAAGTATTACGTTATATGGTATAACGTTATAACGTATTACGTTATATGGTATAACGTTATAACGTATTACGTTATATGGTATTACGTTATAACGTATTACGTTATATGGTATTACGTTTTAACGTATTACGTTATATGGTATAACGTTATAACTTATTACGTAATATGGTATTACGTTATAACGTTTTACGTTATATGTTATTACGTTATAACGTATTACGTTATATGGTATAACGTTATCACGTAATACGTTATATGGCATTACGTTATAACGTATTACGTTATATGGTATAACGAAATGACGTTTTACGTTATATGGTATAACGTTATAACGTATTACGTTATATGGTATTACGTTATAACGTATTACGTTATATGGTATAACGTTTTAACGTATTACGTTATATGGTATAACGTTATCACGTATTACGTTATATGGTATAACGTTATAACGTATTACGTTATATGGTATATCGTTATAACGTATTACGTTATATGGTATAACGTTATACCGTATTACGTTATATGGTACAACGAAATGACGTTTTACGTTATATGTTATTACGTTATAACGTATTACGTTATATGGTATAACGTTATCACGTATTACGTTATATGGCATTACGTTATAACGTATTACGTTATATGGTATAACGAAATGACGTTTTACGTTATATGGTATAACGTTATAACGTATTACGTTATATGGTATTACGTTTTAACGTATTACGTTATATGGTATAACGTTATAACGTATTACGTTATATGGTATTACGTTATAACGTATTACGTTATGTGGTATAACGTTTTAACGTATTACGTTATATGGTATAACGTTATAAAGTATTACGTTATATGGTATAACGTTATAACGTATTACGTTATATGGTATAACGTTATAACGTATTACGTTATATGGTATTACGTTATAACGTATTACGTTATATGGTATTACGTTTTAACGTATTACGTTATATGGTATAACGTTATAACTTATTACGTTATATGGTATTACGTTATAACGTTTTACGTTATATGTTATTACGTTATAACGTATTACGTTATATGGTAAAACGTTATCACGTAATACGTTATATGGCATTACGTTATAACGTATTACGTTATATGGTATAACGAAATGACGTTTTACGTTATATGGTATAACGTTATAACGTATTACGTTATATGGTATTACGTTATAACGTATTACGTTATATGGTATAACGAAATGACGTTTTACGTTATATGGTATTACGTTATCACGTATTACGTTATATGGTATAACGTTATAACTTATTACGTTATATGGTATAACGTTATATCGTATTACGTTATGTGGTATAACGTTTTAACGTATTACGTTATAAGGTATAACGGTTTAACGTATTACGTTATATGGTATAACGTTATCACGTATTACGTTATATGGTATAACGTTATAACGTATTACGTTATATGGTATAACGTTTTAACGTATTACGTTATATGGTATAACGTTATCACTTATTACGTTATATGGTATAACGTTATAACGTATTACGTTATATGGTATTACGTTATAACGTATTACGTTATATGGTATAACGAAATGACGTTTTACGTTATATGGTATTACGTTATAACGTATTACGTTATATGGTATTACGTTATAACGTATTACGTTATATGGTATAACGTCATAACGTACTACGTTATATGGTATTACGTTATCACGTATTACGTTATATGGTATAACGTTATAACGTATTACGTTATATGGTATAACGTTTTAACGTATTACGTTATATGGTATAACGTTATCACGTATTACGTTATATGGTATAACGTTATCACGAATTACGTTATATGGCATTACGTTATAACGTATTACGTTATATGGTATAACGAAATGACGTTTTACGTTATATGGTATAACGTTATAACGTATCACGTTATATGGTATTACGTTTTAACGTATTACGTTATATGGTATAACGTTATAACGTATTACGTTATATGGTATTACGTTATAACGTATTACGTTATGTGGTATAACGTTATAACGTATTACGTTATATGGTATTACGTTATAACGTATTACGTTATGTGGTATAACGTTTTAACGTATTACGTTATATGGTATAACGTTATAAAGTATTACGTTATATGGTATAACGTTATAACGTATTACGTTATATGGTATAACGTTATAACGTATTACGTTATATGGTATTACGTTATAACGTATTACGTTATATGGTATTACGTTTTAACGTATTACGTTATATGGTATAACGTTATAACTTTTTACGTTATATGGTATTACGTTATATCGTATTACGTTATGTGGTATAACGTTTTAACGTATTACGTTATATGGTATAACGTTATAACGTATTACGTTATATGGTATAACGTTATAACGTATTACGTTATATGGTATTACGTTATAACGTATTACGTTATATGGTATTACGTTTTAACGTATTACGTTATATGGTATTACGTTATCACGTATTACGTTATATGGTATAACGTTATAACGTATTACGTTATATGGTATAACGGTTTAACGTATTACGTTATATGGTATAACGTTATCACGTATTACGTTATATGGTATAACGTTATAACGTATTACGTTATATGGTATAACGTTTTAACGTATTACGTTATATGGTATAACGTTATCACTTATTACGTTATATGGTATAACGTTATAACGTATCACGTTATATGGTATTACGTTATAACGTATTACGTTATATGGTATAACGAAATGACGTTTTACGTTATATGGTATTACGTTATAACGTATTACGTTATATGGTATTACGTTATAACGTATTACGTTATATGGTATAACGTCATAACGTACTACGTTATATGGTATTACGTTATCACGTATTACGTTATATGGTATAACGTTATAACGTATTACGTTATATGGTATAACGTTTTAACGTATTACGTTATATGGTATAACGTTATCACGTATTACGTTATATGGTATAACGTTATAACGTATTACGTTATATGGTATATCGTTATAACGTATTACGTTATATGGTATAACGTTATACCGTATTACGTTATATGGTACAACGAAATGACGTTTTACGTTATATGTTATTACGTTATAACGTATTACGTTATATGGTATAACGTTATCACGTATTACGTTATATGGCATTACGGTATAACGTATTACGTTATATGGTATAACGAAATGACGTTTTACGTTATATGGTATAACGTTATAACGTATTACGTTATATGGTATTACGTTTTAACGTATTACGTTATATGGTATAACGTTATAACGTATTACGTTATATGGTATTACGTTATAACGTATTACGTTATGTGGTATAACGTTTTAACGTATTACGTTATATGGTATAACGTTATAAAGTATTACGTTATATGGTATAACGTTATAACGTGTTACGTTATATGGTATAACGTTATAACGTATTACGTTATATGGTAATACGTTATAACGTATTACGTTATATGGTATTACGTTTTAACGTATTACGTTATATGGTATAACGTTATAACTTATTACGTTATATGGTATTACGTTATAACGTTTTACGTTATATGTTATTACGTTATAACGTATTACGTTATATGGTATAACGTTATCACGTAATACGTTATATGGCATTACGTTATAACGTATTACGTTATATGGTATAACGAAATGACGTTTTACGTTATATGGTATAACGTTATAACGTATTACGTTATATGGTATTACGTTATAACGTATTGCGTTATATGGTTAAACGAAATGACGTTTTACGTTATATGGTATTACGTTATCACGTATTACGTTATATGGTATAACGTTATAACGTATTACGTTATATGGTATAACGTTATATCGTATTACGTTATGTGGTATAACGTTTTAACGTATTACGTTATATGGTATAACGGTTTAACGTATTACGTTATATGGTATAACGTTATCACGTATTACGTTATATGGTATAACGTTATAACGTATTACGTTATATGGTATAACGTTTTAACGTATTACGTTATATGGTATAACGTTATCACTTATTACGTTATATGGTATAACGTTATAACGTATTACGTTATATGGTATTACGTTATAACGTATTACGTTATATGGTATAACGTTATAACTTATTACGTTATATGGTATTACGTTATAACGTATTACGTTATATGGTATAACGAAATGACGTTTTACGTTATATGGTATAACGTTATAACGTATTACGTTATATGGTATTACGTTATAACGTATTACGTTATATGGTATAACGAAATGACGTTTTACGTTATATGGTACTACGTTATCACGTATTACGTTATATGGTATAACGTTATAACGTATTACGTTATATGGTATAACGTTTTAACGTATTACGTTATATGGTATAACGTTATAACGTATTACGTTATATGGTATAACGTTATAACGTATTACGTTATATGGTATTACGTTATAACGTATTACGTTATATGGTAATACGTTTTAACGTATTACGTTATATGGTATAACGTTATAACTTATTACGTTATATGGTATTACGTTAAAACGTATTACGTTATATGGTATTACGTTTTAACGTATTACGTTATATGGTATAACGTTATAACTTATTACGTTATATGGTATTACGTTATAACGTTTTACGTTATATGTTATTACGTTATAACGTATTACGTTATATGGTATAACGTTATCACGTAATACGTTATATGGCATTACGTTATAACGTATTACGTTATATGGTATAACGAAATGACGTTTTACGTTATATGGTATAACGTTATAACGTATTACGTTATATGGTATTACGTTATAACGTATTACGTTATATGGTATAACGAAATGACGTTTTACGTTATATGGTATTACGTTATCACGTATTACGTTATATGGTATAACGTTATAACGTATTACGTTATATGGTATAACGTTATATCGTATTACGTTATGTGGTATAACGTTTTAACGTATTACGTTATATGGTATAACGGTTTAACGTATTACGTTATATGGTATAACGTTATCACGTATTACGTTATATGGTATAACGTTATAACGTATTACGTTATATGGTATAACGTTTTAACGTATTACGTTATATGGTATAACGTTATCACTTATTACGTTATATGGTATAACGTTATAACGTATTACGTTATATGGTATTACGTTATAACGTATTACGTTATATGGTATAACGAAATGACGTTTTACGTTATATGGTATTACGCTATAACGTATTACGTTATATGGTATTACGTTATAACGTATTACGTTATATGATATAACGTTATCACGTATTACGTTATATGGTACAACGTTATAACGTATTACGTTATATGGTATATCGTTATAACGTATTACGTTATATGGTATAACGTTATACCGTATTACGTTATATGGTACAACGAAATGACGTTTTACGTTATATGTTATTACGTTATAACGTATTACGTTATATGGTATAACGTTATCACGTATTACGTTATATGGCATTACGTTATAACGTATTACGTTATATGGTATAACGAAATGACGTTTTACGTTATATGGTATAACGTTATAACGTATTACGTTATATGGTATTACGTTTTAACGTATTACGTTATATGGTATAACGTTATAACGTATTACGTTATATGGTATTACGTTATAACGTATTACGTTATGTGGTATAACGTTTTAACGTATTACGTTATATGGTATAACGTTATAAAGTATTACGTTATATGGTATAACGTTATAACGTATTACGTTATATGGTATAACGTTATAACGTATTACGTTATATGGTATAACGTTATAACGTATTACGTTATATGGTATTACGTTATAACGTATTACGTTATATGGTATTACGTTTTAACGTATTACGTTATATGGTATAACGTTATAACGCATTACGTTATATGGTATTACGTTATCACGTATTACGTTATATGGTATAACGTTATCACGTATTACGTTATATGGTATAACGGTTTAACGTATTACGTTATATGGTATAACGTTATAACTTATTACGTTATATGGTATTACGTTATAACGTTTTACGTTATATGTTATTACGTTATAACGTATTACGTTATATGGTATAACGTTATCACGTAATACGTTATATGGCATTACGTTATAACGTATTACGTTATATGGTATAACGAAATGACGTTTTACGTTATATGGTATAACGTTATAACGTATTACGTTATATGGTATTACGTTATAACGTATTGCGTTATATGGTTAAACGAAATGACGTTTTACGTTATATGGTATTACGTTATCACGTATTACGTTATATGGTATAACGTTATAACGTATTACGTTATATGGTATAACGTTATATCGTATTACGTTATGTGGTATAACGTTTTAACGTATTACGTTATATGGTATAACGGTTTAACGTATTACGTTATATGGTATAACGTTATCACGTATTACGTTATATGGTATAACGTTATAACGTATTACGTTATATGGTATAACGTTTTAACGTATTACGTTATATGGTATAACGTTATCACTTATTACGTTATATGGTATAACGTTATAACGTATTACGTTATATGGTATTACGTTATAACGTATTACGTTATATGGTATAACGTTATAACTTATTACGTTATATGGTATTACGTTATAACGTATTACGTTATATGGTATAACGAAATGACGTTTTACGTTATATGGTATAACGTTATAACGTATTACGTTATATGGTATTACGTTATAACGTATTACGTTATATGGTATAACGAAATGACGTTTTACGTTATATGGTACTACGTTATCACGTATTACGTTATATGGTATAACGTTATAACGTATTACGTTATATGGTATAACGTTTTAACGTATTACGTTATATGGTATAACGTTATAACGTATTACGTTATATGGTATAACGTTATAACGTATTACGTTATATGGTATTACGTTATAACGTATTACGTTATATGGTAATACGTTTTAACGTATTACGTTATATGGTATAACGTTATAACTTATTACGTTATATGGTATTACGTTAAAACGTATTACGTTATATGGTATTACGTTTTAACGTATTACGTTATATGGTATAACGTTATAACTTATTACGTTATATGGTATTACGTTATAACGTTTTACGTTATATGTTATTACGTTATAACGTATTACGTTATATGGTATAACGTTATCACGTAATACGTTATATGGCATTACGTTATAACGTATTACGTTATATGGTATAACGAAATGACGTTTTACGTTATATGGTATAACGTTATAACGTATTACGTTATATGGTATTACGTTATAACGTATTACGTTATATGGTATAACGAAATGACGTTTTACGTTATATGGTATTACGTTATCACGTATTACGTTATATGGTATAACGTTATAACGTATTACGTTATATGGTATAACGTTATATCGTATTACGTTATGTGGTATAACGTTTTAACGTATTACGTTATATGGTATAACGGTTTAACGTATTACGTTATATGGTATAACGTTATCACGTATTACGTTATATGGTATAACGTTATAACGTATTACGTTATATGGTATAACGTTTTAACGTATTACGTTATATGGTATAACGTTATCACTTATTACGTTATATGGTATAACGTTATAACGTATTACGTTATATGGTATTACGTTATAACGTATTACGTTATATGGTATAACGAAATGACGTTTTACGTTATATGGTATTACGTTATAACGTATTACGTTATATGGTATTACGTTATAACGTATTACGTTATATGGTATAACGTTATCACGTATTACGTTATATGGTACAACGTTATAACGTATTACGTTATATGGTATATCGTTATAACGTATTACGTTATATGGTATAACGTTATACCGTATTACGTTATATGGTACAACGAAATGACGTTTTACGTTATATGTTATTACGTTATAACGTATTACGTTATATGGTATAACGTTATCACGTATTACGTTATATGGTATAACGTTATAACGTATTACGTTATATGGTATTACGTTATAACGTATTACGTTATGTGGTATAACGTTTTAACGTATTACGTTATATGGTATAACGTTATAAAGTATTACGTTATATGGTATAACGTTATAACGTATTACGTTATATGGTATAACGTTATAACGTATTACGTTATATGGTATAACGTTATAACGTATTACGTTATACGGTATTACGTTATAACGTATTACGTTATATGGTATTACGTTTTAACGTATTACGTTATATGGTATAACGTTATAACGCATTACGTTATATGGTATTACGTTATCACGTATTACGTTATATGGTATAACGTTATCACGTATTACGTTATATGGTATAACGGTTTAACGTATTACGTTATATGGTATAACGTTATCACGTATTACGTTATATGGTATAACGTTATAACGTATTACGTTATATGGTATAACGTTTTAACGTATTACGTTATATGGTATAACGTTATCACTTATTACGTTATATGGTATAACGTTATAACGTATTACGTTATATGGTATTACGTTATAACGTATTACGTTATATGGTATAACGAAATGACGTTTTACGTTATATGGTATTACGTTATAACGTATTACGTTATATGGTATAACGTCATAACGTACTACGTTATATGGTATTACGTTATCACGTATTACGTTATATGGTATAACGTTATAACGTATTACGTTATATGGTATAACGTTTTAACGTATTACGTTATATGGTACAACGTTATCACGTATTACGTTATATGGTATAACGTTATAACGTATTACGTTATATGGTATTACGTTATAACGTTTTACGTTATATGTTATTACGTTATAACGTATTACGTTATATGGTATAACGTTATCACGTAATACGTTATATGGCATTACGTTATAACGTATTACGTTATATGGTATAACGAAATGACGTTTTACGTTATATGGTATAACGTTATAACGTATTACGTTATATGGTATTACGTTATAACGTATTACGTTATATGGTATAACGAAATGACGTTTTACGTTATATGGTATTACGTTATCACGTATTACGTTATATGGTATAGCGTTATAACGTATTACGTTATATGGTATAACGTTATATCGTATTACGTTATGTGGTATAACGTTTTAACGTATTACGTTATATGGTATAACGGTTTAACGTATTACGTTATATGGTATAACGTTATCACGTATTACGTTATATGGTATAACGTTATAACGTATTACGTTATATGGTATAACGTTTTAACGTATTACGTTATATGGTATAACGTTATCACTTATTACGTTATATGGTATAACGTTATAACGTATTACGTTATATGGTATTACGTTATAACGTATTACGTTATATGGTATAACGAAATGACGTTTTACGTTATATGGTATTACGTTATAACGTATTACGTTATATGGTATTACGTTATAACGTATTACGTTATATGGTATAACGTCATAACGTACTACGTTATATGGTATTACGTTATCACGTATTACGTTATATGGTATAACGTTATAACGTATTACGTTATATGGTATAACGTTTTAACGTATTACGTTATATGGTATAACGTTATCACGTATTACGTTATATGGTATAATGTTATAACGTATTACGTTATATGGTATATCGTTATAACGTATTACGTTATATGGTATAACGTTATACCGTATTACGTTATATGGTACAACGAAATGACGTTTTACGTTATATGTTATTACGTTATAACGTATTACGTTATATGGTATAACGTTATCACGTATTACGTTATATGGCATTACGTTATAACGTATTACGTTATATGGTATAACGAAATGACGTTTTAGGTTATATGGTATAACGTTATAACGTATTACGTTATATGGTATTACGTTTTAACGTATTACGTTATATGGTATAACGTTATAACGTATTACGTTATATGGTATTACGTTATAACGTATTACGTTATGTGGTATAACGTTTTAACGTATTACGTTATATGGTATAACGTTATAAAGTATTACGTTATATGGTATAACGTTATAACGTATTACGTTATATGGTATAACGTTATAACGTATTACGTTATATGGTATTACGTTATAACGTATTACGTTATATGGTATTACGTTTTAACGTATTACGTTATATGGTATAACGTTATAACTTATTACGTTATATGGTATTACGTTATAACGTATTACGTTATGTGGTATAACGTTATAACGTATTACGTTATATGGTATTACGTTATAACGTATTACGTTATGTGGTATAACGTTTTAACGTATTACGTTATATGGTATAACGTTATAAAGTATTACGTTATATGGTATAACGTTATAACATATTACGTTATATGGTATAACGTTATAACGTATTACGTTATATGGTATAACGTTATAACGTATTACGTTATATGGTATTACGTTATAACGTATTACGTTATATGGTATTACGTTTTAACGTATTACGTTATATGGTATAACGTTATAACGCATTACGTTATATGGTATTACGTTATCACGTATTACGTTATATGGTATAACGTTATAACGTATTACGTTATATGGTATAACGGTTTAACGTATTACGTTATATGGTATAACGTTATCACGTATTACGTTATATGGTATAACGTTATAACGTATTACGTTATATGGTATAACGTTTTAACGTATTACGTTATATGGTATAACGTTATCACTTATTACGTTATATGGTATAACGTTATAACGTATTACGTTATATGGTATTACGTTATAACGTATTACGTTATATGGTATAACGAAATGACGTTTTACGTTATATGGTATTACGTTATAACGTATTACGTTATATGGTATTACGTTATAACGTATTACGTTATATGGTATAACGTCATAACGTACTACGTTATATGGTATTACGTTATCACGTATTACGTTATATGGTATAACGTTATAACGTATTACGTTATATGGTATAACGTTTTAACGTATTACGTTATATGGTATAACGTTATCACGTATTACGTTATATGGTATAACGTTATAACGTATTACGTTATATGGTATAACGTTTTAACGTATTACGTTATATGGTATAACGTTATCACTTATTACGTTATATGTTATTACGTTATAACGTATTACGTTATATGGTATAACGTTATCACGTATTACGTTATATGGCATTACGTTATAACGTATTACGTTATATGGTATAACGAAATGACGTTTTACGTTATATGGTATAACGTTATAACGTATTACGTTATATGGTATTACGTTTTAACGTATTACGTTATATGGTATAACGTTATAACGTATTACGTTATATGGTATTACGTTATAACGTATTACGTTATGTGGTATAACGTTTTAACGTATTACGTTATATGGTATAACGTTATAAAGTATTACGTTATATGGTATAACGTTATAACGTATTACGTTATATGGTATAACGTTATAACGTATTACGTTATATGGTATTACGTTATAACGTATTACGTTATATGGTATTACGCTTTAACGTATTACGTTATATGGTATAACGTTATAACTTATTACGTTATATGGTATTACGTTATAACGTTTTACGTTATATGTTATTACGTTATAACGTATTACGTTATATGGTATAACGTTATCACGTAATACGTTATATGGCATTACGTTATAACGTATTACGTTATATGGTATAACGAAATGACGTTTTACGTTATATGGTATAACGTTATAACGCATTACGTTATATGGTATTACGTTATAACGTATTACGTTATATGGTATAACGAAATGACGTTTTACGTTATATGGTATTACGTTATCACGTATTACGTTATATGGTATAACGTTATAACGTATTACGTTATATGGTATAACGTTATATCGTATTACGTTATGTGGTATAACGTTTTAACGTATTACGTTATATGGTATAACGGTTTAACGTATTACGTTATATGGTATAACGTTATCACGTATTACGTTATATGGTATAACGTTATAACGTATTACGTTATATGGTATAACGTTTTAACGTATTACGTTATATGGTATAACGTTATCACTTATTACGTTATATGGTATAACGTTATAACGTATTACGTTATATGGTATTACGTTATAACGTATTACGTTATATGGTATAACGAAATGACGTTTTACGTTATATGGTATTACGTTATAACGTATTACGTTATATGGTATTACGTTATAACGTATTACGTTATATGGTATAACGTTTTAACGTATTACGTTATATGGTATAACGTTATCACTTATTACGTTATATGGTATAACGTTATAACGTATTACGTTATATGGTATATCGTTATAACGTATTACGTTATATGGTATAACGTTATACCGTATTACGTTATATGGTACAACGAAATGACGTTTTACGTTATATGTTATTACGTTATAACGTATTACGTTATATGGTATAACGTTATCACGTATTACGTTATATGGCATTACGTTATAACGTATTACGTTATATGGTATAACGAAATGACGTTTTACGTTATATGGTATAACGTTATAACGTATTACGTTATATGGTATTACGTTTTAACGTATTACGTTATATGGTATAACGTTATAACGTATTACGTTATATGGTATTACGTTATCACGTATTACGTTATATGGCATTACGTTATAACGTATTACGTTATATGGTATAACGAAATGACGTTTTACGTTATATGGTATAACGTTATAACGTATTACGTTATATGGTATTACGTTTTAACGTATTACGTTATATGGTATAACGTTATAACGTATTACGTTATATGGTATTACGTTATAACGTATTACGTTATGTGGTATAACGTTTTAACGTATTACGTTATATGGTATAACGTTATAAAGTATTACGTTATATGGTATAACGTTATAACGTATTACGTTATATGGTATAACGTTATAACGTATTACGTTATATGGTATTACGTTATAACGTATTACGTTATATGGTATTACGTTTTAACGTATTACGTTATATGGTATAACGTTATAACTTATTACGTTATATGGTATTACGTTATAACGTTTTACGTTATATGTTATTACGTTATAACGTATTACGTTATATGGTATAACGTTATCACGTAATACGTTATATGGCATTACGTTATAACGTATTACGTTATATGGTATAACGTTATCACGTAATACGTTATATGGCATTACGTTATAACGTATTACGTTATATGGTATAACGAAATGACGTTTTACGTTATATGGTATTACGTTATCACGTATTACGTTATATGGTATAACGTTATAACGTATTACGTTATATGGTATAACGTTTTAACGTATTACGTTATATGGTATAACGTTATCACTTATTACGTTATATGGTATAACGTTATAACGTATTACGTTATATGGTATTACGTTATAACGTATTACGTTATATGGTATAACGAAATGACGTTTTACGTTATATGGTATTACGTTATAACGTATTACGTTATATGGTATTACGTTATAACGTATTACGTTATATCGTATAACGTTTTAACGTATTACGTTATATGGTATAACGTTATCACGTATTACGTTATATGGTATAACGTTATAACGTATTACGTTATATGGTATATCGTTATAACGTATTACGTTATATGGTATAACGTTATACCGTATTACGTTATATGGTACAACGAAATGACGTTTTACGTTATATGTTATTACGTTATAAAGTATTACGTTATATGGTATAACGTTATCACGTATTACGTTATATGGCATTACGTTATAACGTATTACGTTATATGGTATAACGAAATGACGTTTTACGTTATATGGTATAACGTTATAACGTATTACGTTATATGGTATTACGTTTTAACGTATTACGTTATATGGTATAACGTTATAACGTATTACGTTATATGGTATTACGTTATCACGTATTACGTTATATGGCATTACGTTATAACGTATTACGTTATATGGTATAACGAAATGACGTTTTACGTTATATGGTATAACGTTATAACGTATTACGTTATATGGTATTACGTTTTAACGTATTACGTTATATGGTATAACGTTATAACGTATTACGTTATATGGTATTACGTTATAACGTATTACGTTATGTGGTATAACGTTTTAACGTATTACGTTATATGGTATAACGTTATAAAGTATTACGTTATATGGTATAACGTTATAACGTATTACGTTATATGGTATAACGTTATAACGTATTACGTTATATGGTATTACGTTATAACGTATTACGTTATATGGTATTACGTTTTAACGTATTACGTTATATCGTATAACGTTATAACTTATTACGTTATATGGTATTACGTTATAACGTTTTACGTTATATGTTATTACGTTATCACGTATTACGTTATATGGTATAACGTTATAACGTATTACGTTATATGGTATAACGTTTTAACGTATTACGTTATATGGTATAACGTTATCACTTATTACGTTATATGGTATAACGTTATAACGTATTACGTTATATGGTATTACGTTATAACGTATTACGTTATATGGTATAACGAAATGACGTTTTACGTTATATGGTATTACGTTATCACGTATTACGTTATATGGTATAACGTTATAACGTATTACGTTATATGGTATTACGTTATAACGTATTACGTTATGTGGTATAACGTTTTAACGTATTACGTTATATGGTATAACGTTATAAAGTATTACGTTATATGGTATAACGTTATAACGTATTACGTTATATGGTATAACGTTATAACGTATTACGTTATATGGTATTACGTTATAACGTATTACGTTATATGGTATTACGTTTTAACGTATTACGTTATATGGTATAAGGTTATAACTTATTACGTTATATGGTATTACGTTATAACGTATTACGTTATATGGTATTACGTTTTAACGTATTACGTTATATGGTATAACGTTATAACTTATTACGTTATATGGTATTACGTTATAACGTTTTACGTTATATGTTATTACGTTATAACGTATTACGTTATATGGTATAACGTTATCACGTAATACGTTATATGGCATTACGTTATAACGTATTACGTTATATGGTATAACGAAATGACGTTTTACGTTATATGGTATAACGTTATAACATATTACGTTATATGGTATTACGTTATAACGTATTACGTTATATGGTATAACGAAATGACGTTTTACGTTATATGGTATTACGTTATCACGTATTACGTTATATGGTATAACGTTATAACGTATTACGTTATTTGGTATTACGTTATATCGTATTACGTTATGTGGTATAACCTTTTAACGTATTACGTTATATGGTATAACGTTATAACGTATTACGTTATATGGTATAACGTTATAACGTATTACGTTATATGGTATTACGTTATAACGTATTACGTTATATGGTATTACGTTTTAACGTATTACGTTATATGGTATAACGTTATAACGCATTACGTTATATGGTATTACGTTATCACGTATTACGTTATATGGTATAACGTTTTAACGTATTACGTTATATGGTATAACGTTATCACTTATTACGTTATATGGTATAACGTTATAACGTATTACGTTATATGGTATTACGTTATAACGTATTACGTTATATGGTATAACGAAATGACGTACTACGTTATATGGTATTACGTTATCACGTATTACGTTATATGGTATAACGTTATAACGTATTACGTTATATGGTATAACGTTTTAACGTATTACGTTATATGGTATAACGTTATCACGTATTACGTTATATGGTATTACGTTTTAACGTATTACGTTATATGGTATAACGTTATAACGTATTACGTTATATGGTATTCCGTTATAACGTATTACGTTATGTGGTATAACGTTTTAACGTATTACGTTATATGGTATAACGTTATAAAGTATTACGTTATATGGTATAACGTTATAACGTATTACGTTATATGGTATAACGTTATAACGTATTACGTTATATGGTATTACGTTATAACGTATTACGTTATATGGTATTACGTTTTAACGTATTACGTTATATGGTATAACGTTATAACTTATTACGTTATATGGTATTACGTTATAACGTTTTACGTTATATGTTATTACGTTATAACGTATTACGTTATATGGTATAACGTTATCACGTAATACGTTATATGGCATTACGTTATAACGTATTACGTTATATGGTATAACGAAATGACGTTTTACGTTATATGGTATAACGTTATAACGTATTACGTTATATGGTATTACGTTATAACGTATTACGTTATATGGTATAACGAAATGACGTTTTACGTTATATGGTATTACGTTATAACGTTTTACGTTATATGTTATTACGTTATAACGTATTACGTTATATGGTATAACGTTATCACGTAATACGTTATATGGCATTACGTTATAACGTATTACGTTATATGGTATAACGAAATGACGTTTTACGTTATATGGTATAACGTTATCACGTATTACGTTATATGGTATAACGTTATAACGTATTACGTTATATGGTATAACGTTTTAACGTATTACGTTATATGGTATAACGTTATAACGTATTACGTTATATGGTATATCGTTATAACGTATTACGTTATATGGTATAACGTTATACCTTATTACGTTATATGGTACAACGAAATGACGTTTTACGTTATATGTTATTACGTTATAACGTATTACGTTATATGGTATAACGTTATCACGTATTACGTTATATGGCATTACGTTATAACGTATTACGTTATATGGTATAACGAAATGACGTTTTATGTTATATGGTATAACGTTATAACGTATTACGTTATATGGTATTACGTTTTAACGTATTACGTTATATGGTATAACGTTATAACGTATTACGTTATATGGTATTACGTTATATCGTATTACGTTATGTGGTATAACCTTTTAACGTATTACGTTATATGGTATAACGTTATAACGTATTACGTTATATGGTATAACGTTATAACGTATTACGTTATATGGTATTACGTTATAACGTATTACGTTATATGGTATTACGTTTTAACGTATTACGTTATATGGTATAACGTTATAACGCATTACGTTATATGGTATTACGTTATCACGTATTACGTTATATGGTATAACGTTATAACGTATTACGTTATATGGTATAACGGTTTAACGTATTACGTTATATGGCATAACGTTATCACGTATTACGTTATATGGTATAACGTTATAACGTATTACGTTATATGGAATAACGTTTTAACGTATTACGTTATATGGTATAACGTTATCACTTATTACGTTATATGGTATAACGTTATAACGTATTACGTTATATGGTATTACGTTATAACGTATTACGTTATATGGTATAACGAAATGACGTACTACGTTATATGGTATTACGTTATCACGTATTACGTTATATGGTATAACGTTATAACGTATTACGTTATATGGTATAACGTTTTAACGTATTACGTTATATGGTATAACGTTATCACGTATTACGTTATATGGAGTAACGTTATAACGTATTACGTTATACGGTATATCGTTATAACGTATTACGTTATATGGTATAACGTTATACCGTATTACGTTATATGGTACAACGAAATGAGGTTTTACGTTATATGTTATTACGTTATAACGTATTACGTTATATGGTATAACGTTATCACGTATTACGTTATATGGCAATACGTTATAACGTATTACGTTATATGGTATAACGAAATGACGTTTTACGTTATATGGTATAACGTTATAACGTATTACGTTATATGGTATTACGTTTTAACGTATTACGTTTTAACGTATTACGTTATATGGTATAACGTTATAACGTATTACGTTATATGGTATTACGTTATAACGTATTACGTTATGTGGTATAACGTTTTAACGTATTACGTTATATGGTATAACGTTATAAAGTATTACGTTATATGGTATAACGTTATAACGTATTACGTTATATGGTATAACGTTATAACGTATTACGTTATATGGTATTACGTTATAACGTATTACGTTATATGGTATAACGTTATAACGCATTACGTTATATGGTATTACGTTATCACGTATTACGTTATATGGTATAACGTTATAACGTATTACGTTATATGGTATAACGGTTTAACGTATTACGTTATATGGTATAACGTTATCACGTATTACGTTATATGGTATAACGTTATAACGTATTACGTTATATGGTATAACGTTTTAACGTATTACGTTATATGGTATAACGTTATCACTTATTACGTTATACGGTATAACGTTATAACGTATTACGTTATATGGTATTACGTTATAACGTATTACGTTATATGGTATAACGTTATCACGTATTACGTTATATGGTATAACGTTATAACGTATTACGTTATATGGTATTACGTTATAACGTATTACGTTATATGGTATAACGAAATGACGTTTTACGTTATATGGTATTACGTTATAACGAATTACGTTATATGGTATTACGTTATAACGTATTACGTTATATGGTATAACGTCATGACGTATTACCTTATATGGTATTACGTTATCACGTATTACGTTATAGGGCATTACGTTATAACGTATTACGTTATATGGTATAACGAAATGACGTTTTACGTTATATGGTATAACGTTTTAACGTATTACGTTATATGGTATAACGTTATCACGTATTACGTTATATGGTATAACGTTATAACGTATTACGTTATATGGTATATCGTTATAACGTATTACGTTATATGGTATAACGTTATACCGTATTACGTTATATGGCATAACGAAATGACGTTTTACGTTATATGGTATAACGTTATAACGTATTACGTTATATGGTATTACGTTTTAACGTATTACGTTATATGGTATAACGAAATGACGTTTTACGTTATATGGTATTACGTTATAACGTATTACGTTATATGGTATAACGTTATCACGTAATACGTTATATGGCATTACGTTATAACGTATTACGTTATATGGTATAACGTTATAACGTATTACGTTATATGGTATTACGTTATAACGTATTACGTTATATGGTATTACGTTTTAACGTATTACGTTATATGGTATAACGTTATAACGCATTACGTTATATGGTATTACGTTATCACGTATTACGTTATATGGTATAACGTTATAACGTATTACGTTATATGGTATAACGGTTTAACGTATTACGTTATATGGTATAACGTTATCACGTATTACGTTATATGGTATAACGTTATCACGTATTACGTTATATGGTATAACGTTATAACGTATTACGTTATATGGTATAACGTTTTCACGTATTACGTTATATGGTATAACGTTATCACGTATTACGTTATATGGTATAACGTTATAACGTATTACGTTATATGCTATTACGTTATAACGTATTACGTTATATGGTATAACGAAATGACGTTTTACGTTATATGG
The DNA here is from genome assembly GCF_051014615.1 of Bombus vancouverensis nearcticus. Classification (NCBI taxonomy): domain Eukaryota; kingdom Metazoa; phylum Arthropoda; class Insecta; order Hymenoptera; family Apidae; genus Bombus; species Bombus vancouverensis. The sequence continues at coordinate 5,635,534 of NC_134913.1, read as the reverse complement.
TATTACGTTATAACGAATTACGTTATATGGTATTACGCTATAACGTATTACGCTATATGGTATAACGTCATGACGTATTACCTTATATGGTATTACGTTATCACGTATTACGTTATAGGGCATTACGTTATAACGCATTACGTTATATGGTATAACGAAATGACGTTTTACGTTATATGGTATAACGTTTTAACGTATTACGTTATATGGTATAACGTTATCACGTATTACGTTATATGGTATAACGTTATAACGTATTACGTTATATGGTATATCGTTATAACGTATTACGTTATATGGTATAACGTTATACCGTATTACGTTATATGGTATAACGAAATGACGTTTTACGTTATATGGTATAACGTTATAACGTATTACGTTATATGGTATTACGTTTTAACGTATTACGTTATATGGTATAACGTTATAACTTATTACGTTATATGGTATTACGTTATATCGTATTACGTTATGTGGTATAACGTTTTAACGTATTACGTTATATGGTATAACGTTATAGCGTATTACGTTATATGGTATAACGTTATAACGTATTACGTTATATGGTATTACGTTATAACGTATTACGTTATATGGTATTACGTTTTAACGTATTACGTTATATGGTATAACGTTATAACGCATTACGTTATATGGTATTACGTTATCACGTATTACGTTATATGGTATAACGTTATAACGTATTACGTTATATGGTATAACGGTTTAACGTATTACGTTATATGGTATAACGTTATCACGTATTACGTTATATGGTATAACGTTATAACGTATTACGTTATATGGTATAACGTTTTAACGTATTACGTTATATGGTATAACGTTATCACTTATTACGTTATATGGTATAACGTTATAACGTATTACGTTATATGGTATTACGTTATAACGTATTACGTTATATGGTATAACGAAATGACGTTTTACGTTATATGGTATTACGTTATAACGTATTACGTTATATGGTATTACGTTATAACGTATTACGTTATATGGTATAACGTCATAACGTACTACGTTATATGGTATTACGTTATCACGTATTACGTTATATGGTATAACGTTATAACGTATTACGTTATATGGTATAACGTTTTAACGTATTACGTTATATGGTATAACGCTATCACGTATTACGTTATATGGTATAACGTTATAACGTATTACGTTATATGGTATATCGTTATAACGTATTACGTTATATGGTATAACGTTATACCGTATTACGTTATATGGTACAACGAAATGACGTTTTACGTTATATGTTATTACGTTATAACGTATTACGTTATATGGTATAACGTTATCACGTATTACGTTATATGGCATTACGTTATAACGTATTACGTTATATGGTATAACGTTATAACTTATTACGTTATATGGTATTACGTTATATCGTATTACGTTATGTGGTATAACGTTTTAACGTATTACGTTATATGGTATAACGTTATAACGTATTACGTTATATGGTATAACGTTATCACGTATTACGTTATATGGCATTACGTTATAACGTATTACGTTATATGGTATAACGAAATGATGTTTTATGTTATATGGTATAACGTTATAACGTATTACGTTATATGGTATTACGTTATAACGTATTACGTTATATGGTATTACGTTTTAACGTATTACGTTATATGGTATAACGTTATAACTTATTACGTTATATGGTATTACGTTATATCGTATTACGTTATGTGGTATAACGTTTTAACGTATTACGTTATATGGTATAACGTTATAACGTATTACGTTATATGGTATAACGTTATAACGTATTACGTTATATGGTATTACGTTATAACGTATTACGTTATATGGTATTACGTTTTAACGTATTACGTTATATGGTATAACGTTATAACGCATTACGTTATATGGTATTACGTTATCACGTATTACGTTATATGGTATAACGTTATAACGTATTACGTTATATGGTATAACGGTTTAACGTATTACGTTATATGGTATAACGTTATCACGTATTACGTTATATGGTATAACGTTATAACGTATTACGTTATATGGTGTATCGTTATAACGTATTACGTTATATGGTATAACGTTATACCGTATTACGTTATATGGTACAACGAAATGACGTTTTACGTTATATGTTATTACGTTATAACGTATTACGTTATATGGTATAACGTTATCACGTATTACGTTATATGGCATTACGTTATAACGTATTACGTTATATGGTATAACGAAATGACGTTTTACGTTATATGGTATAACGTTATAACGTATTACGTTATATGGTATAACGTTATAAAGTATTACGTTATATGGTATAACGTTATAACGCATTACGTTATATGGTATAACGTTATAACGTATTACGTTATATGGTATTACGTTATAACGTATTACGTTATATGGTATTACGTTTTAACGTATTACGTTATATGGTACAACGAAATGACGTTTTACGTTATATGTTATTACGTTATAACGTATTACGTTATATGGTATAACGTTATCACGTATTACGTTATATGGCATTACGTTATAACGTATTACGTTATATGGTATAACGAAATGACGTTTTACGTTATATGGTATAACGTTATAACGTATTACGTTATATGGTATTACGTTTTAACGTATTACGTTATATGGTATAACGTTATAACGTATTACGTTATATGGTATTACGTTATAACGTATTACGTTATGTGGTATAACGTTTTAACGTATTACGTTATATGGTATAACGTTATAAAGTATTACGTTATATGGTATAACGTTATAACGTATTACGTTATATGGTATAACGTTATAACGTATTACGTTATATGGTATTACGTTATAACGTATTACGTTATATGGTATTACGTTTTAACGTATTACGATATATGGTATAACGTTATAACTTATTACGTTATATGGTATTACGTTATAACGTTTTACGTTATATGTTATTACGTTATAACGTATTACGTTATATGGTATAACGTTATCACGTATTACGTTATATGGCATTACGTTATAACGTATTACGTTATATGGTATAACGAAATGACGTTTTACGTTATATGGTATAACGTTATAACGTATTACGTTATATGGTATATCGTTATAACGTATTACGTTATATGGTATAACGTTATACCGTATTACGTTATATGGTATAACGAAATGACGTTTTACGTTATATGGTATAACGTTATAACGTATTACGTTATATGGTATTACGTTTTAACGTATTACGTTATATGGTATAACGTTATAACTTATTACGTTATATGGTATTACGTTATATCGTATTACGTTATGTGGTATAACGTTTTAACGTATTACGTTATATGGTATAACGTTATAACGTATTACGTTATATGGTATAACGTTATAACGTATTACGTTATATGGTATTACGTTATAACGTATTACGTTATATGGTATTACGTTTTAACGTATTACGTTATATGGTATAACGTTATAACGCATTACGTTATATGGTATTACGTTATCACGTATTACGTTATATGGTATAACGTTATAACGTATTACGTTATATGGTATAACGGTTTAACGTATTACGTTATATGGTATAACGTTATCACGTATTACGTTATATGGTATAACGTTATAACGTATTACGTTATATGGTATAACGTTTTAACGTATTACGTTATATGGTATAACGTTATCACTTATTACGTTATATGGTATAACGTTATAACGTATTACGTTATATGGTATTACGTTATAACGTATTACGTTATATGGTATAACGAAATGACGTTTTACGTTATATGGTATTACGTTATAACGTATTACGTTATATGGTATTACGTTATAACGTATTACGTTATATGTTATAACGTCATAACGTACTACGTTATATGGTATTACGTTATCACGTATTACGTTATATGGTATAACGTTATAACGTATTACGTTATATGGTATAACGTTTTAACGTATTACGTTATATGGTATAACGTCATCACGTATTACGTTATATGGTATAACGTTATAACGTATTACGTTATATGGTATATCGTTATAACGTATTACGTTATATGGTATAACGTTATACCGTATTACGTTATATGGTACAACGAAATGACGTTTTACGTTATATGTTATTACGTTATAACGTATTACGTTATATGGTATAACGTTATCACCTATTACGTTATATGGCATTACGTTATAACGTTTTACGTTATATGGTATAACGAAATGACGTTTTACGTTATATGGTATAACGTTATAACGTATTACGTTATATGGTATTACGTTTTAACGTATTACGTTATATGGTATAACGTTATCACCTATTACGTTATATGGCATTACGTTATAACGTTTTACGTTATATGTTATTACGTTATAACGTATTACGTTATATGGTATAACGTTATCACGTATTACGTTATATGGCATTACGTTATAACGTATTACGTTATATGGTATAACGAAATGACGTTTTACGTTATATGGTATAACGTTATAACGTATTACGTTATATGGTATTACGTTTTAACGTATTACGTTATATGGTATAACGTTATAACATATTACGTTATATGGTATAACGAAATGACGTTTTACGTTATATGGTATAACGTTATAACGTATTACGTTATATGGTATTACGTTTTAACGTATTACGTTATATGGTATAACGTTATAACGTATTACGTTATATGGTATTACGTTATCACGTATTACGTTATATGGTATTACGTTATAACGTTTTACGTTATATGTTATTACGTTATAACGTATTACGTTATATGGTATAACGTTATCACGTATTACGTTATATGGCATTACATTATAACGTATTACGTTATATGGTATAACGAAATGATGTTTTATGTTATATGGTATAACGTTATAACGTATTACGTTATATGGTATTACGTTTTAACGTATTACGTTATATGGTATAACGTTATAACGTATTACGTTATATGGTATTACGTTATATCGTATTACGTTATGTGGTATAACGTTTTAACGTATTACGTTATATGGTATAACGTTATAACGTATTACGTTATATGGTATAACGTTATAACGTATTACGTTATATGGTATTACGTTATAACGTATTACGTTATATGGTATTACGTTTTAACGTATTACGTTATATGGTATAACGTTATAACGCATTACGTTATATGGTATTACGTTATCACGTATTACGTTATATGGTATAACGTTATAACGTATTACGTTATATGGTATAACGGTTTAACGTATTACGTTATATGGTATAACGTTATCACGTATTACGTTATATGGTATAACGTTATAACGTATTACGTTATATGGTATAACGTTTTAACGTATTACGTTATATGGTATAACGTTATCACTTATTACGTTATATGGTATAACGTTATAACGTATTACGTTATATGGTATTACGTTATAACGTATTACGTTATATGGTATAACGAAATGACGTTTTACGTTATATGGTATTACGTTATAACGTATTACGTTATATGGTATTACGTTATAACGTATTACGTTATATGGTATAACGTCATAACGTACTACGTTATATGGTATTACGTTATCACGTATTACGTTATATGGTATAACGTTATAACGTATTACGTTATATGGTATAACGTTTTAACGTATTACGTTATATGGTATAACGTTATCACGTATTACGTTATATGGTATAACGTTACAACGTATTACGTTATATGGTATTACGTTATAACGTATTACGTTATATGGTATTACGTTTTAACGTATTACGTTATATGGTATAACGTTATAACGCATTACGTTATATGGTATTACGTTATCACGTATTACGTTATATGGTATAACGTTATAACGTATTACGTTATATGGTATAACGGTTTAACGTATTACGTTATATGGTATAACGTTATCACGTATTACGTTATATGGTATAACGTTATAACGTATTACGTTATATGGTATAACGTTTTAACGTATTACGTTATATGGTATAACGTTATCACTTATTACGTTATATGGTATAACGTTATAACGTATTACGTTATATGGTATTACGTTATAACGTATTACGTTATATGGTATAACGAAATGACGTTTTACGTTATATGGTATTACGTTATAACGTATTACGTTATATGGTATTACGTTATAACGTATTACGTTATATGGTATAACGTCATAACGTACTACGTTATATGGTATTACGTTATCACGTATTACGTTATATGGTATAACGTTATAACGTATTACGTCATATGGTATAACGTTTTAACGTATTACGTTATATGGTATAACGTTATCACGTATTACGTTATATGGTATAACGTTACAACGTATTACGTTATATGGTATATCGTTATAACGTATTACGTTATATGGTATAACGTTATACCGTATTACGTTATATGGTACAACGAAATGACGTTTTACGTTATATGTTATTAGGTTATAACGTATTACGTTATATGGTATAACGTTATCACGTATAACGTTATATGGCATTACGTTATAACGTATTACGTTATATGGTATAACGAAATGACGTTTTACGTTATATGGTATAACGTTATAACGTATTAGGTTATATGGTATTACGTTTTAACGTATTACGTTATATGGTATAACGTTATAACGTATTACGTTATATGGTATAACGTTTTAACGTATTACGTTATATGGTATAACGTTATAAAGTATTACGTTATATGGTATAACGTTATAACGTATTACGTTATATGGTATAACGTTATAACGTATTACGTTATATGGTATTACGTTATAACGTATTACGTTATATGGTATTACGTTTTAACGTATTACGTTATATGGTACAACGAAATGACGTTTTACGTTATATGTTATTACGTTATAACGTATTACGTTATATGGTATAACGTTATCACGTATTACGTTATATGGCATTACGTTATAACGTATTACGTTATATGGTATAACGAAATGACGTTTTACGTTATATGGTATAACGTTATAACGTATTACGTTATATGGTATTACGTTTTAACGTATTACGTTATATGGTATAACGTTATAACGTATTACGTTATATGGTATTACGTTATAACGTATTACGTTATGTGGTATAACGTTTTAACGTATTACGTTATATGGTATAACGTTATAAAGTATTACGTTATATGGTATAACGTTATAACGTATTACGTTATATGGTATAACGTTATAACGTATTACGTTATATGGTATTACGTTATAACGTATTACGTTATATGGTATTACGTTTTAACGTATTACGTTGTATGGTATAACGTTATAACTTATTACGTTATATGGTATTACGTTATAACGTTTTACGTTATATGTTATTACGTTATAACGTATTACGTTATATGGTATAACGTTATCACGTATTACGTTATATGGCATTACGTTATAACGTATTACGTTATATGGTATAACGAAATGACGTTTTACGTTATATGGTATAACGTTATAACGTATTACGTTATATGGTATATCGTTATAACGTATTACGTTATATGGTATAACGTTATACCGTATTACGTTATATGGTATAACGAAATGACGTTTTACGTTATATGGTATAACGTTATAACGTATTACGTTATATGGTATTACGTTTTAACGTATTACGTTATATGGTATAACGTTATAACTTATTACGTTATATGGTATTACGTTATATCGTATTACGTTATGTGGTATAACGTTTTAACGTATTACGTTATATGGTATAACGTTATAACGTATTACGTTATATGGTATAACGTTATAACGTATTACGTTATATGGTATAACGTTATAACGTATTACGTTATATGGTATTACGTTATAACGTATTACGTTATATGGTATTACGTTTTAACGTATTACGTTATATGGTATAACGTTATAACGCATTACGTTATATGGTATTACGTTATCACGTATTACGTTATATGGTATAACGTTATAACGTATTACGTTATATGGTATAACGGTTTAACGTATTACGTTATATGGTATAACGTTATCACGTATTACGTTATATGGTATAACGTTATAACGTATTACGTTATATGGTATAACGTTTTAACGTATTACGTTATATGGTATAACGTTATCACTTATTACGTTATATGGTATAACGTTATAACGTATTACGTTATATGGTATTACGTTATAACGTATTACGTTATATGGTATAACGAAATGACGTTTTACGTTATATGGTATTACGTTATAACGTATTACGTTATATGGTATTACGTTATAACGTATTACGTTATATGTTATAACGTCATAACGTACTACGTTATATGGTATTACGTTATCACGTATTACGTTATATGGTGTAACGTTATAACGTATTACGTTATATGGTATAACGTTTTAACGTATTACGTTATATGGTATAACGTTATCACGTATTACGTTATATGGTATAACGTTATAACGTATTACGTTATATGGTATATCGTTATAACGTATTACGTTATATGGTATAACGTTATACCGTATTACGTTATATGGTACAACGAAATGACGTTTTACGTTATATGTTATTACGTTATAACGTATTACGTTATATGGTATAACGTTATCACGTATTACGTTACATGGCATTACGTTATAACGTATTACGGTATATGGTATAACGAAATGACGTTTTACGTTATATGGTATAACGTTATAACGTATTACGTTATATGGTATTACGTTTTAACGTATTACGTTATATGGTATAACGTTATAACGTATTACGTTATATGGTATTACGTTATAACGTATTACGTTATGTGGTATAACGTTTTAACGTATTACGTTATATGGTATAACGTTATAACGTATTACGTTATATGGTATTACGTTTTAACGTATTACGTTATATGGTATAACGTTATCACCTATTACGTTATATGGCATTACGTTATAACGTTTTACGTTATATGTTATTACGTTATAACGTATTACGTTATATGGTATAACGTTATCACGTATTACGTTATATGGCATTACGTTATAACGTATTACGTTATATGGTATAACGAAATGACGTTTTACGTTATATGGTATAACGTTATAACGTATTACGTTATATGGTATTACGTTTTAACGTATTACGTTATATGGTATAACGTTATAACATATTACGTTATATGGTATAACGAAATGACGTTTTACGTTATATGGTATAACGTTATAACGTATTACGTTATATGGTATTACGTTTTAACGTATTACGTTATATGGTATAACGTTATAACGTATTACGTTATATGGTATTACGTTATCACGTATTACGTTATATGGTATTACGTTATAACGTTTTACGTTATATGTTATTACGTTATAACGTATTACGTTATATGGTATAACGTTATCACGTATTACGTTATATGGCATTACATTATAACGTATTACGTTATATGGTATAACGAAATGATGTTTTATGTTATATGGTATAACGTTATAACGTATTACGTTATATGGTATTACGTTTTAACGTATTACGTTATATGGTATAACGTTATAACGTATTACGTTATATGGTATTACGTTATATCGTATTACGTTATGTGGTATAACGTTTTAACGTATTACGTTATATGGTATAACGTTATAACGTATTACGTTATATGGTATAACGTTATAACGTATTACGTTATATGGTATTACGTTATAACGTATTACGTTATATGGTATTACGTTTTAACGTATTACGTTATATGGTATAACGTTATAACGCATTACGTTATATGGTATTACGTTATCACGTATTACGTTATATGGTATAACGTTATAACGTATTACGTTATATGGTATAACGGTTTAACGTATTACGTTATATGGTATAACGTTATCACGTATTACGTTATATGGTATAACGTTATAACGTATTACGTTATATGGTATAACGTTTTAACGTATTACGTTATATGGTATAACGTTATCACTTATTACGTTATATGGTATAACGTTATAACGTATTACGTTATATGGTATTACGTTATAACGTATTACGTTATATGGTATAACGAAATGACGTTTTACGTTATATGGTATTACGTTATAACGTATTACGTTATATGGTATTACGTTATAACGTATTACGTTATATGGTATAACGTCATAACGTACTACGTTATATGGTATTACGTTATCACGTATTACGTTATATGGTATAACGTTATAACGTATTACGTTATATGGTATAACGTTTTAACGTATTACGTTATATGGTATAACGTTATCACGTATTACGTTATATGGTATAACGTTACAACGTATTACGTTATATGGTATTACGTTATAACGTATTACGTTATATGGTATTACGTTTTAACGTATTACGTTATATGGTATAACGTTATAACGCATTACGTTATATGGTATTACGTTATCACGTATTACGTTATATGGTATAACGTTATAACGTATTACGTTATATGGTATAACGGTTTAACGTATTACGTTATATGGTATAACGTTATCACGTATTACGTTATATGGTATAACGTTATAACGTATTACGTTATATGGTATAACGTTTTAACGTATTACGTTATATGGTATAACGTTATCACTTATTACGTTATATGGTATAACGTTATAACGTATTACGTTATATGGTATTACGTTATAACGTATTACGTTATATGGTATAACGAAATGACGTTTTACGTTATATGGTATTACGTTATAACGTATTACGTTATATGGTATTACGTTATAACGTATTACGTTATATGGTATAACGTCATAACGTACTACGTTATATGGTATTACGTTATCACGTATTACGTTATATGGTATAACGTTATAACGTATTACGTCATATGGTATAACGTTTTAACGTATTACGTTATATGGTATAACGTTATCACGTATTACGTTATATGGTATAACGTTACAACGTATTACGTTATATGGTATATCGTTATAACGTATTACGTTATATGGTATAACGTTATACCGTATTACGTTATATGGTACAACGAAATGACGTTTTACGTTATATGTTATTAGGTTATAACGTATTACGTTATATGGTATAACGTTATCACGTATAACGTTATATGGCATTACGTTATAACGTATTACGTTATATGGTATAACGAAATGACGTTTTACGTTATATGGTATAACGTTATAACGTATTAGGTTATATGGTATTACGTTTTAACGTATTACGTTATATGGTATAACGTTATAACGTATTACGTTATATGGTATAACGTTTTAACGTATTACGTTATATGGTATAACGTTATAAAGTATTACGTTATATGGTATAACGTTATAACGTATTACGTTATATGGTATAACGTTATAACGTATTACGTTATATGGTATTACGTTATAACGTATTACGTTATATGGTATTACGTTTTAACGTATTACGTTATATGGTACAACGAAATGACGTTTTACGTTATATGTTATTACGTTATAACGTATTACGTTATATGGTATAACGTTATCACGTATTACGTTATATGGCATTACGTTATAACGTATTACGTTATATGGTATAACGAAATGACGTTTTACGTTATATGGTATAACGTTATAACGTATTACGTTATATGGTATTACGTTTTAACGTATTACGTTATATGGTATAACGTTATAACGTATTACGTTATATGGTATTACGTTATAACGTATTACGTTATGTGGTATAACGTTTTAACGTATTACGTTATATGGTATAACGTTATAAAGTATTACGTTATATGGTATAACGTTATAACGTATTACGTTATATGGTATAACGTTATAACGTATTACGTTATATGGTATTACGTTATAACGTATTACGTTATATGGTATTACGTTTTAACGTATTACGTTGTATGGTATAACGTTATAACTTATTACGTTATATGGTATTACGTTATAACGTTTTACGTTATATGTTATTACGTTATAACGTATTACGTTATATGGTATAACGTTATCACGTATTACGTTATATGGCATTACGTTATAACGTATTACGTTATATGGTATAACGAAATGACGTTTTACGTTATATGGTATAACGTTATAACGTATTACGTTATATGGTATATCGTTATAACGTATTACGTTATATGGTATAACGTTATACCGTATTACGTTATATGGTATAACGAAATGACGTTTTACGTTATATGGTATAACGTTATAACGTATTACGTTATATGGTATTACGTTTTAACGTATTACGTTATATGGTATAACGTTATAACTTATTACGTTATATGGTATTACGTTATATCGTATTACGTTATGTGGTATAACGTTTTAACGTATTACGTTATATGGTATAACGTTATAACGTATTACGTTATATGGTATAACGTTATAACGTATTACGTTATATGGTATAACGTTATAACGTATTACGTTATATGGTATTACGTTATAACGTATTACGTTATATGGTATTACGTTTTAACGTATTACGTTATATGGTATAACGTTATAACGCATTACGTTATATGGTATTACGTTATCACGTATTACGTTATATGGTATAACGTTATAACGTATTACGTTATATGGTATAACGGTTTAACGTATTACGTTATATGGTGTAACGTTATCACGTATTACGTTATATGGTATAACGTTATAACGTATTACGTTATATGGTATAACGTTTTAACGTATTACGTTATATGGTATAACGTTATCACTTATTACGTTATATGGTATAACGTTATAACGTATTACGTTATATGGTATTACGTTATAACGTATTACGTTATATGGTATAACGAAATGACGTTTTACGTTATATGGTATTACGTTATAACGTATTACGTTATATGGTATTACGTTATAACGTATTACGTTATATGTTATAACGTCATAACGTACTACGTTATATGGTATTACGTTATCACGTATTACGTTATATGGTGTAACGTTATAACGTATTACGTTATATGGTATAACGTTTTAACGTATTACGTTATATGGTATAACGTTATCACGTATTACGTTATATGGTATAACGTTATAACGTATTACGTTATATGGTATATCGTTATAACGTATTACGTTATATGGTATAACGTTATACCGTATTACGTTATATGGTACAACGAAATGACGTTTTACGTTATATGTTATTACGTTATAACGTATTACGTTATATGGTATAACGTTATCACGTATTACGTTACATGGCATTACGTTATAACGTATTACGGTATATGGTATAACGAAATGACGTTTTACGTTATATGGTATAACGTTATAACGTATTACGTTATATGGTATTACGTTTTAACGTATTACGTTATATGGTATAACGTTATAACGTATTACGTTATATGGTATTACGTTATAACGTATTACGTTATGTGGTATAACGTTTTAACGTATTACGTTATATGGTATAACGTTATAAAGTATTACGTTATATGGTATAACGTTATAACGTATTACGTTATATGGTATAACGTTATAACGTATTACGTTATATGGTATTACGTTATAACGTATTACGTTATATGGTATTACGTTTTAACGTATTACGTTATATGGTATAACGTTATAACTTATTACGTTATATGGTATTACGTTATAACGTTTTACGTTATATGTTATTACGTTATAACGTATTACGTTATATGGTATAACGTTATCACGTATTACGTTATATGGCATTACGTTATAACGTATTACGTTATATGGTATAACGAAATGACGTTTTACGTTATATGGTATAACGTTATAACGTATTACGTTATATGGTATTACGTTTTAACGTATTACGTTATATGGTATAACGTTATAACATATTACGTTATATGGTATAACGAAATGACGTTTTACGTTATATGGTATAACGTTATAACGTATTACGTTATATGGTATTACGTTTTAACGTATTACGTTATATGGTATAACGTTATAACGTATTACGTTATATGGTATTACGTTATCACGTATTACGTTATATGGTATTACGTTATAACGTTTTACGTTATATGTTATTACGTTATAACGTATTACGTTATATGGTATAACGTTATCACGTATTACGTTATATGGCATTACGTTATAACGTATTACGTTATATGGTATAACGAAATGATGTTTTATGTTATATGGTATAACGTTATAACGTATTACGTTATATGGTATTACGTTTTAACGTATTACGTTATATGGTATAACGTTATAACGTATTACGTTATATGGTATTACGTTATATCGTATTACGTTATGTGGTATAACGTTTTAACGTATTACGTTATATGGTATAACGTTATAACGTATTACGTTATATGGTATAACGTTATAACGTATTACGTTATATGGTATTACGTTATAACGTATTACGTTATATGGTATTACGTTTTAACGTATTACGTTATATGGTATAACGTTATAACGCATTACGTTATATGGTATTACGTTATCACGTATTACGTTATATGGTATAACGTTATAACGTATTACGTTATATGGTATAACGGTTTAACGTATTACGTTATATGGTATAACGTTATCACGTATTACGTTATATGGTATAACGTTATAACGTATTACGTTATATGGTATAACGTTTTAACGTATTACGTTATATGGTATAACGTTATCACTTATTACGTTATATGGTATAACGTTATAACGTATTACGTTATATGGTATTACGTTATAACGTATTACGTTATATGGTATAACGAAATGACGTTTTACGTTATATGGTATTACGTTATAACGTATTACGTTATATGGTATTACGTTATAACGTATTACGTTATATGGTATAACGTCATAACGTACTACGTTATATGGTATTACGTTTTAACGTATTACGTTATATGGTATAACGAAATGACGTTTTACGTTATATGGTATTACGTTATAACGTATTACGTTATATGGTATAACGTTATCACGTAATACGTTATATGGCATTACGTTATAACGTATTACGTTATATGGTATAACGTTATAACGTATTACGTTATATGGTATTACGTTATAACGTATTACGTTATATGGTATTACGTTTTAACGTATTACGTTATATGGTATAACGTTATAACGCATTACGTTATATGGTATTACGTTATCACGTATTACGTTATATGGTATAACGTTATAACGTATTACGTTATATGGTATAACGGTTTAACGTATTACGTTATATGGTATAACGTTATCACGTATTACGTTATATGGTATAACGTTATCACGTATTACGTTATATGGTATAACGTTATAACGTATTACGTTATATGGTATAACGTTTTCACGTATTACGTTATATGGTATAACGTTATCACGTATTACGTTATATGGTATAACGTTATAACGTATTACGTTATATGCTATTACGTTATAACGTATTACGTTATATGGTATAACGAAATGACGTTTTACGTTATATGGTATTACGTTATAACGAATTACGTTATATGGTATTACGTTATAACGTATTACGTTATATGGTATAACGTCATGACGTATTACCTTATATGGTATTACGTTATCACGTATTACGTTATAGGGCATTACGTTATAACGCATTACGTTATATGGTATAACGAAATGACGTTTTACGTTATATGGTATAACGTTTTAACGTATTACGTTATATGGTATAACGTTATCACGTATTACGTTATATGGTATAACGTTATAGCGTATTACGTTATATGGTATATCGCTATAACGTATTACGTTATATGGTATAACGTTATACCGTATTACGTTATATGGTATAACGAAATGACGTTTTACGTTATATGGTATAACGTTATAACGTATTACGTTATATGGTATTACGTTTTAACGTATTACGTTATATGGTATAACGTTATAACTTATTACGTTATATGGTATTACGTTATATCGTATTACGTTATGTGGTATAACGTTTTAACGTATTACGTTATATGGTATAACGTTATAGCGTATTACGTTATATGGTATAACGTTATAACGTATTACGTTATATGGTATTACGTTATAACGTATTACGTTATATGGTATTACGTTTTAACGTATTACGTTATATGGTATAACGTTATAACGCATTACGTTATATGGTATTACGTTATCACGTATTACGTTATATGGTATAACGTTATAACGTATTACGTTATATGGTATAACGGTTTAACGTATTACGTTATATGGTATAACGTTATCACGTATTACGTTATATGGTATAACGTTATAACGTATTACGTTATATGGTATAACGTTTTAACGTATTACGTTATATGGTATAACGTTATCACTTATTACGTTATATGGTATAACGTTATAACGTATTACGTTATATGGTATTACGTTATAACGTATTACGTTATATGGTATAACGAAATGACGTTTTACGTTATATGGTATTACGTTATAACGTATTACGTTATATGGTATTACGTTATAACGTATTACGTTATATGGTATAACGTTATAACGTATTACGTTATATGGTATTACGTTATAACGTATTACGTTATATGGTATAACGAAATGACGTTTTACGTTATATGGTATTACGTTATAACGTATTACGTTATATGGTATAACGTTATAACGCATTACGTTATATGGTATTACGTTATCACGTATTACGTTATATGGTATAACGTTATAACGTATTACGTTATATGGTATAACGGTTTAACGTATTACGTTATATGGTATAACGTTATCACGTATTACGTTATATGGTATAACGTTATAACGTATTACGTTATATGGTATAACGTTTTAACGTATTACGTTATATGGTATAACGTTATCACTTATTACGTTATATGGTATAACGTTATAACGTATTACGTTATATGGTATTACGTTATAACGTATTACGTTATATGGTATAACGAAATGACGTTTTACGTTATATGGTATTACGTTATAACGTATTACGTTATATGGTATTACGTTATAACGTATTACGTTATATGGTATAACGTCATAACGTACTACGTTATATGGTATTACGTTATCACGTATTACGTTATATGGTATAACGTTATAACGTATTACGTTATATGGTATAACGTTTTAACGTATTACGTTATATGGTATAACGCTATCACGTATTACGTTATATGGTATAACGTTATAACGTATTACGTTATATGGTATATCGTTATAACGTATTACGTTATATGGTATAACGTTATACCGTATTACGTTATATGGTACAACGAAATGACGTTTTACGTTATATGTTATTACGTTATAACGTATTACGTTATATGGTATAACGTTATCACGTATTACGTTATATGGCATTACGTTATAACGTATTACGTTATATGGTATAACGTTATAACTTATTACGTTATATGGTATTACGTTATATCGTATTACGTTATGTGGTATAACGTTTTAACGTATTACGTTATATGGTATAACGTTATAACGTATTACGTTATATGGTATAACGTTATCACGTATTACGTTATATGGCATTACGTTATAACGTATTACGTTATATGGTATAACGAAATGATGTTTTATGTTATATGGTATAACGTTATAACGTATTACGTTATATGGTATTACGTTATAACGTATTACGTTATATGGTATTACGTTTTAACGTATTACGTTATATGGTATAACGTTATAACTTATTACGTTATATGGTATTACGTTATATCGTATTACGTTATGTGGTATAACGTTTTAACGTATTACGTTATATGGTATAACGTTATAACGTATTACGTTATATGGT
Source organism: Bombus vancouverensis nearcticus (assembly GCF_051014615.1). Taxonomy (NCBI): domain Eukaryota; kingdom Metazoa; phylum Arthropoda; class Insecta; order Hymenoptera; family Apidae; genus Bombus; species Bombus vancouverensis. Next base: position 5,617,833 of record NC_134913.1, on the reverse strand, counting down.
ATAACGTTATAACGTATTACGTTATATGGTATTACGTTATAACGTATTACGTTATATGGTATTACGTTTTAACGTATTACGTTATATGGTATAACGTTATAACGCATTACGTTATATGGTATTACGTTATCACGTATTACGTTATATGGTATAACGTTATAACGTATTACGTTATATGGTATAACGGTTTAACGTATTACGTTATATGGTATAACGTTATCACGTATTACGTTATATGGTATAACGTTATAACGTATTACGTTATATGGTGTATCGTTATAACGTATTACGTTATATGGTATAACGTTATACCGTATTACGTTATATGGTACAACGAAATGACGTTTTACGTTATATGTTATTACGTTATAACGTATTACGTTATATGGTATAACGTTATCACGTATTACGTTATATGGCATTACGTTATAACGTATTACGTTATATGGTATAACGAAATGACGTTTTACGTTATATGGTATAACGTTATAACGTATTACGTTATATGGTATAACGTTATAAAGTATTACGTTATATGGTATAACGTTATAACGCATTACGTTATATGGTATAACGTTATAACGTATTACGTTATATGGTATTACGTTATAACGTATTACGTTATATGGTATTACGTTTTAACGTATTACGTTATATGGTACAACGAAATGACGTTTTACGTTATATGTTATTACGTTATAACGTATTACGTTATATGGTATAACGTTATCACGTATTACGTTATATGGCATTACGTTATAACGTATTACGTTATATGGTATAACGAAATGACGTTTTACGTTATATGGTATAACGTTATAACGTATTACGTTATATGGTATTACGTTTTAACGTATTACGTTATATGGTATAACGTTATAACGTATTACGTTATATGGTATTACGTTATAACGTATTACGTTATGTGGTATAACGTTTTAACGTCTTACGTTATATGGTATAACGTTATAAAGTATTACGTTATATGGTATAACGTTATAACGTATTACGTTATATGGTATAACGTTATAACGTATTACGTTATATGGTATTACGTTATAACGTATTACGTTATATGGTATTACGTTTTAACGTATTACGATATATGGTATAACGTTATAACTTATTACGTTATATGGTATTACGTTATAACGTTTTACGTTATATGTTATTACGTTATAACGTATTACGTTATATGGTATAACGTTATCACGTATTACGTTATATGACATTACGTTATAACGTATTACGTTATATGGTATAACGAAATGACGTTTTACGTTATATGGTATAACGTTATAACGTATTACGTTATATGGTATATCGTTATAACGTATTACGTTATATGGTATAACGTTATACCGTATTACGTTATATGGTATAACGAAATGACGTTTTACGTTATATGGTATAACGTTATAACGTATTACGTTATATGGTATTACGTTTTAACGTATTACGTTATATGGTATAACGTTATAACTTATTACGTTATATGGTATTACGTTATATCGTATTACGTTATGTGGTATAACGTTTTAACGTATTACGTTATATGGTATAACGTTATAACGTATTACGTTATATGGTATAACGTTATAACGTATTACGTTATATGGTATTACGTTATAACGTATTACGTTATATGGTATAACGTTATCACGTATTACGTTATATGGTATAACTTTATAACGTATTACGTTATATGGTGTATCGTTATAACGTATTACGTTATATGGTATAACGTTATACCGTATTACGTTATATGGTACAACGAAATGACGTTTTACGTTATATGTTATTACGTTATAACGTATTACGTTATATGGTATAACGTTATCACGTATTACGTTATATGGCATTACGTTATAACGTATTACGTTATATGGTATAACGAAATGACGTTTTACGTTATATGGTATAACGTTATAACGTATTACGTTATATGGTATAACGTTATAAAGTATTACGTTATATGGTATAACGTTATAACGCATTACGTTATATGGTATAACGTTATAACGTATTACGTTATATGGTATTACGTTATAACGTATTACGTTATATGGTATTACGTTTTAACGTATTACGTTATATGGTACAACGAAATGACGTTTTACGTTATATGTTATTACGTTATAACGTATTACGTTATATGGTATAACGTTATCACGTATTACGTTATATGGCATTACGTTATAACGTATTACGTTATATGGTATAACGAAATGACGTTTTACGTTATATGGTATAACGTTATAACGTATTACGTTATATGGTATTACGTTTTAACGTATTACGTTATATGGTATAACGTTATAACGTATTACGTTATATGGTATTACGTTATAACGTATTACGTTATGTGGTATAACGTTTTAACGTCTTACGTTATATGGTATAACGTTATAAAGTATTACGTTATATGGTATAACGTTATAACGTATTACGTTATATGGTATAACGTTATAACGTATTACGTTATATGGTATAACGAAATGACGTTTTACGTTATATATTATTAGGTTATAACGTATTACGTTATATGGTATAACGTTATCACGTATAACGTTATATGGCATTACGTTATAACGTATTACGTTATATGGTATAACGAAATGACGTTTTACGTTATATGGTATAACGTTATAACGTATTACGTTATATGGTATTACGTTTTAACGTATTACGTTATATGGTATAACGTTATAACGTATTACGTTATATGGTATTACGTTATAACGTATTACGTTATGTGGTATAACGTTTTAACGTATTACGTTATATGGTATTACGTTATAACGTATTACGTTATATGGTATTACGTTTTAACGTATTACGTTGTATGGTATAACGTTATAACTTATTACGTTATATGGTATTACGTTATAACGTTTTACGTTATATGTTATTACGTTATAACGTATTACGTTATATGGTATAACGTTATCACGTATTACGTTATATGGCATTACGTTATAACGTATTACGTTATATGGTATAACGAAATGACGTTTTACGTTATATGGTATAACGTTATAACGTATTACGTTATATGGTATATCGTTATAACGTATTACGTTATATGGTATAACGTTATACCGTATTACGTTATATGGTATAACGAAATGACGTTTTACGTTATATGGTATAACGTTATAACGTATTACGTTATATGGTATTACGTTTTAACGTATTACGTTATATGGTATAACGTTATAACTTATTACGTTATATGGTATTACGTTATATCGTATTACGTTATGTGGTATAACGTTTTAACGTATTACGTTATATGGTATAACGTTATAACGTATTACGTTATATGGTATAACGTTATAACGTATTACGTTATATGGTATTACGTTATAACGTATTACGTTATATGGTATTACGTTTTAACGTATTACGTTATATGGTATAACGTTATAACGCATTACGTTATATGGTATTACGTTATCACGTATTACGTTATATGGTATAACGTTATAACGTATTACGTTATATGGTATAACGGTTTAACGTATTACGTTATATGGTATAACGTTATCACGTATTACGTTATATGGTATAACGTTATAACGTATTACGTTATATGGTATAACGTTTTAACGTATTACGTTATATGGTATAACGTTATCACTTATTACGTTATATGGTATAACGTTATAACGTATTACGTTATATGGTATTACGTTATAACGTATTACGTTATATGGTATAACGAAATGACGTTTTACGTTATATGGTATTACGTTATAACGTATTACGTTATATGGTATTACGTTATAACGAATTACGTTATATGTTATAACGTCATAACGTACTGCGTTATATGGTATTACGTTATCACGTATTACGTTATATGGTATAACGTTATAACGTATTACGTTATATGGTATAACGTTTTAACGTATTACGTTATATGGTATAACGTTATCACGTATTACGTTATATGGTATAACGTTATAACGTATTACGTTATATGGTATATCGTTATAACGTATTACGTTATATGGTATAACGTTATACCGTATTACGTTATATGGTACAACGAAATGACGTTTTACGTTATATGTTATTACGTTATAACGTATCACGTTATATGGTATAACGTTATCACGTATTACGTTATATGGCATTACGTTATAACGTATTACGGTATATGGTATAACGAAATGACGTTTTACGTTATATGGTATAACGTTATAACGTATTACGTTATATGGTATTACGTTTTAACGTATTACGTTATATGGTATAACGTTATAACGTATTACGTTATATGGTATTACGTTATAACGTATTACGTTATGTGGTATAACGTTTTAACGTATTACGTTATATGGTATAACGTTATAAAGTATTACGTTATATGGTATAACGTTATAACGTATTACGTTATATGGTATAACGTTATAACGTATTACGTTATATGGTATTACGTTATAACGTATTACGTTATATGGTATTACGTTTTAACGTATTACGTTATATGGTATAACGTTATAACTTATTACGTTATATGGTATTACGTTATAACGTTTTACGTTATATGTTATTACGTTATAACGTATTACGTTATATGGTATAACGTTATCACGTATTACGTTATATGGCATTACGTTATAACGTATTACGTTATATGGTATAACGAAATGACGTTTTACGTTACATGGTATAACGTTATAACGTATTACGGTATATGGTATTACGTTTTAACGTATTACGTTATATGGTATAACGTTATAACATATTACGTTATATGGTATAACGAAATGACGTTTTACGTTATATGGTATAACGTTATAACGTATTACGTTATATGGTATTACGTTTTAACGTATTACGTTATATGGTATAACGTTATAACGTATTACGTTATATGGTATTACGTTATCACGTATTACGTTATATGGTATTACGTTATAACGTTTTACGTTATATGTTATTACGTTATAACGTATTACGTTATATGGTATAACGTTATCACGTATTACGTTATATGGCATTACGTTATAACGTATTACGTTATATGGTATAACGAAATGATGTTTTATGTTATATGGTATAACGTTATAACGTATTACGTTATATGGTATTACGTTTTAACGTATTACGTTATATGGTATAACGTTATAACGTATTACGTTATATGGTATTACGTTATATCGTATTACGTTATGTGGTATAACGTTTTAACGTATTACGTTATATGGTATAACGTTATAACGTATTACGTTATATGGTATAACGTTATAACGTATTACGTTATATGGTATTACGTTATAACGTATTACGTTATATGGTATTACGTTTTAACGTATTACGTTATATGGTATAACGTTATAACGCATTACGTTATATGGTATTACGTTATCACGTATTACGTTATATGGTATAACGTTATAACGTATTACGTTATATGGTATAACGGTTTAACGTATTACGTTATATGGTATAACGTTATCACGTATTACGTTATATGGTATAACGTTATAACGTATTACGTTATATGGTATAACGTTTTAACGTATTACGTTATATGGTATAACGTTATCACTTATTACGTTATATGGTATAACGTTATAACGTATTACGTTATATGGTATTACGTTATAACGTATTACGTTATATGGTATAACGAAATGACGTTTTACGTTATATGGTATTACGTTATAACGTATTACGTTATATGGTATTACGTTATAACGTATTACGTTATATGGTATAACGTCATAACGTACTACGTTATATGGTATTACGTTATCACGTATTACGTTATATGGTATAACGTTATAACGTATTACGTTATATGGTATAACGTTTTAACGTATTACGTTATATGGTATAACGTTATCACGTATTACGTTATATGGTATAACGTTACAACGTATTACGTTATATGGTATATCGTTATAACGTATTACGTTATATGGTATAACGTTATACCGTATTACGTTATATGGTACAACGAAATGACGTTTTACGTTATATGTTATTACGTTATAACGTATTACGTTATATGGCATTACGTTATAACGTATTACGTTATATGGTATAACGAAATGACGTTTTACGTTATATGGTATAACGTTATAACGTATTAGGTTATATGGTATTACGTTTTAACGTATTACGTTATATGGTATAACGTTATAACGTATTACGTTATATGGTATTACGTTATAACGTATTACGTTATGTGGTATAACGTTTTAACGTATTACGTTATATGGTATAACGTTATAACGTATTACGTTATATGGTATAACGTTATAACGTATTACGTTATATGGTATTACGTTATAACGTATTACGTTATATGGTATTACGTTTTAACGTATTACGTTATATGGTATAACGTTATAACTTATTACGTTATATGGTATTACGTTATATCGTATTACGTTATGTGGTATAACGTTTTAACGTATTACGTTATATGGTATAACGTTATAACGTATTACGTTATATGGTATAACGTTATAACGTATTACGTTATATGGTATTACGTTATAACGTATTACGTTATATGGTATTACGTTTTAACGTATTACGTTATATGGTATAACGTTATAACGCATTACGTTATATGGTATTACGTTATCACGTATTACGTTATATGGTATAACGTTATAACGTATTACGTTATATGGTATAACGGTTTAACGTATTACGTTATATGGTATAACGTTATCACGTATTACGTTATATGGTATAACGTTATAACGTATTACGTTATATGGTATAACGTTTTAACGTATTACGTTATATGGTATAACGTTATCACTTATTACGTTATATGGTATAACGTTATAACGTATTACGTTATATGGTATTACGTTATAACGCTTTACGTTATATGCTATTACGTTATAACGTATTACGTTATATGGTATAACGTTATAACGTATTACGTTATATGGTATAACGGTTTAACGTATTACGTTATATGGTATAACGTTATCACGTATTACGTTATATGGTATAACGTTATAACGTATTACGTTATATGGTATAACGTTTTAACGTATTACGTTATATGGTATAACGTTATCACTTATTACGTTATATGGTATAACGTTATAACGTATTACGTTATATGGTATTACGTTATAACGTATTACGTTATATGGTATAACGAAATGACGTTTTACGTTATATGGTATTACGTTATAACGTATTACGTTATATGGTATTACGTTATATGTTATAACGTCATAACGTACTACGTTATATGGTATTACGTTATCACGTATTACGTTATATGGTATAACGTTATAACGTATTACGTTATATTGTATAACGTTTTAACGTATTACGTTATATGGTATAACGTTATCACGTATTACGTTATATGGTATAACGTTATAACGTATTACGTTATATGGTATATCGTTATAACGTATTACGTTATATGGTATAACGTTATACCGTATTACGTTATATGGTACAACGAAATGACGTTTTACGTTATATGTTATTACGTTATAACGTATTACGTTATATGGTATAACGAAATGACGTTTTACGTTATATGGTATAACGTTATATCGTATTACGTTATATGGTATTACGTTTTAACGTATTACGTTATATGGTATAACGTTATAACATATTACGTTATATGGTATAACGAAATGACGTTTTACGTTATATGGTATAACGTTATAACGTATTACGTTATATGGTATTACGTTTTAACGTATTACGTTATATGGTATAACGTTATAACGTATTACGTTATATGGTATTACGTTATCACGTATTACGTTATATGGTATTTCGTTATAACGTTTTACGTTATATGTTATTACGTTATAACGTATTACGTTATATGGTATAACGTTATCACGTATTACGTTATATGGCATTACGTTATAACGTATTACGTTATATGGTATAACGAAATGATGTTTTATGTTATATGGTATAACGTTATAACGTATTACGTTATATGGTATTACGTTTTAACGTATTACGTTATATGGTATAACGTTATAACGTATTACGTTATATGGTATTACGTTATATCGTATTACGTTATGTGGTATAACGTTTTAACGTATTACGTTATATGGTATAACGTTATAACGTATTACGTTATATGGTATAACGTTATAACGTATTACGTTATATGGTATTACGTTATAACGTATTACGTTATATGGTATTACGTTTTAACGTATTACGTTATATGGTATAACGTTATAACGCATTACGTTATATGGTATTACGTTATCACGTATTACGTTATATGGTATAACGTTATAACGTATTACGTTATATGGTATAACGGTTTAACGTATTACGTTATATAGTATAACGTTATCACGTATTACGTTATATGGTATAACGTTATAACGTATTACGTTATATGGTATAACGTTTTAACGTATTACGTTATATGGTATAACGTTATCACTTATTACGTTATATGGTATAACGTTATAACGTATTACGTTATATGGTATTACGTTATAACGTATTACGTTATATGGTATAACGAAATGACGTTTTACGTTATATGGTATTACGTTATAACGTATTACGTTATATGGTATTAAGTTATAACGTATTACGTTATATGGTATAACGTCATAACGTACTACGTTATATGGTATTACGTTATCACGTATTACGTTATATGGTATAACGTTATAACGTATTACGTTATATGGTATAACGTTTTAACGTATTACGTTATATGGTATAACGTTATCTCGTATTACGTTATATGGTATAACGTTACAACGTATTACGTTATATGGTATTACGTTATAACGTATTACGTTATATGGTATTACGTTTTAACGTATTACGTTATATGGTATAACGTTATAACGCATTACGTTATATGGTATTACGTTATCACGTATTACGTTATATGGTATAACGTTATAACGTATTACGTTATATGGTATAACGGTTTAACGTATTACGTTATATGGTATAACGTTATCACGTATTACGTTATATGGTATAACGTTATAACGTATTACGTTATATGGTATAACGTTTTATCGTATTACGTTATATGGTATAACGTTATCACTTATTACGTTATATGGTATAACGTTATAACGTATTACGTTATATGGTATTACGTTATAACGTATTACGTTATATGGTATAACGAAATGACGTTTTACGTTATATGGTATTACGTTATAACGTATTACGTTATATGGTATTACGTTATAACGTATTACGTTATATGGTATAACGTCATAACGTACTACGTTATATGGTATTACGTTATCACGTATTACGTTATATGGTATAACGTTATAACGTATTACGTCATATGGTATAACGTTTTAACGTATTACGTTATATGGTATAACGTTATCACGTATTACGTTATATGGTATAACGTTACAACGTATTACGTTATATGGTATATCGTTATAACGTATTACGTTATATGGTATAACGTTATACCGTATTACGTTATATGGTACAACGAAATGACGTTTTACGTTATATGTTATTAGGTTATAACGTATTACGTTATATGGTATAACGTTATCACGTATAACGTTATATGGCATTACGTTATAACGTATTACGTTATATGGTATAACGAAATGACGTTTTACGTTATATGGTATTACGTTATAACGTATTACGTTATATGGTATTACGTTATAACGTATTACGTTATATGGTATAACGTCATAACGTACTACGTTATATGGTATTACGTTATAACGTATTACGTTATATGGTATTACGTTTTAACGTATTACGTTATATGGTATAACGTTATAACTTATTACGTTATATGGTATTACGTTATATCGTATTACGTTATGTGGTATAACGTTTTAACGTATTACGTTATATGGTATAACGTTATAACGTATTACGTTATATGGTATAACGTTATAACGTATTACGTTATATGGTATTACGTTATAACGTATTACGTTATATGGTATTACGTTTTAACGTATTACGTTATATGGTATAACGTTATAACGCATTACGTTATATGGTATTACGTTATCACGTATTACGTTATATGGTATAACGTTATAACGTATTACGTTATATGGTATAACGGTTTAACGTATTACGTTATATGGTATAACGTTATCTCGTATTACGTTATATGGTATAACGTTATAACGTATTACGTTATATGGTATAACGTTTTAACGTATTACGTTATATGGTATAACGTTATCACTTATTACGTTATATGGTATAACGTTATAACGTATTACGTTATATGGTATTACGTTATAACGCTTTACGTTATATGCTATTACGTTATAACGTATTACGTTATATGGTATAACGTTATAACGTATTACGTTATATGGTATAACGGTTTAACGTATTACGTTATATGGTATAACGTTATCACGTATTACGTTATATGGTATAACGTTATAACGTATTACGTTATATGGTATAACGTTTTAACGTATTACGTTATATGGTATAACGTTATCACTTATTACGTTATATGGTATAACGTTATAACGTATTACGTTATATGGTATTACGTTATAACGTATTACGTTATATGGTATAACGAAATGACGTTTTACGTTATATGGTATTACGTTATAACGTATTACGTTATATGGTATTACGTTATAACGTATTACGTTATATGTTATAACGTCATAACGTACTACGTTATATGGTATTACGTTATCACGTATTACGTTATATGGTATAACGTTATAACGTATTACGTTATATGGTATAACGTTTTAACGTATTACGTTATATGGTATAACGTTATCACGTATTACGTTATATGGTATAACGTTATAACGTATTACGTTATATGGTATATCGTTATAACGTATTACGTTATATGGTATAACGTTATACCGTATTACGTTATATGGTACAACGAAATGACGTTTTACGTTATATGTTATTACGTTATAACGTATTACGTTATATGGTATAACGAAATGACGTTTTACGTTATATGGTATAACGTTATAACGTATTACGTTATATGGTATTACGTTTTAACGTATTACGTTATATGGTATAACGTTATAACATATTACGTTATATGGTATAACGAAATGACGTTTTACGTTATATGGTATAACGTTATAACGTATTACGTTATATGGTATTACGTTTTAACGTATTACGTTATATGGTATAACGTTATAACGTATTACGTTATATGGTATTACGTTATCACGTATTACGTTATATGGTATTACGTTATAACGTTTTACGTTATATGTTATTACGTTATAACGTATTACGTTATATGGTATAACGTTATCACGTATTACGTTATATGGCATTACGTTATAACGTATTACGTTATATGGTATAACGAAATGATGTTTTATGTTATATGGTATAACGTTATAACGTATTACGTTATATGGTATTACGTTTTAACGTATTACGTTATATGGTATAACGTTATAACGTATTACGTTATATGGTATTACGTTATATCGTATTACGTTATGTGGTATAACGTTTTAACGTATTACGTTATATGGTATAACGTTATAACGTATTACGTTATATGGTATAACGTTATAACGTATTACGTTATATGGTATTACGTTATAACGTATTACGTTATATGGTATTACGTTTTAACGTATTACGTTATATGGTATAACGTTATAACGCATTACGTTATATGGTATTACGTTATCACGTATTACGTTATATGGTATAACGTTATAACGTATTACGTTATATGGTATAACGGTTTAACGTATTACGTTATATGGTATAACGTTATCACGTATTACGTTATATGGTATAACGTTATAACGTATTACGTTATATGGTATAACGTTTTAACGTATTACGTTATATGGTATAACGTTATCACTTATTACGTTATATGGTATAACGTTATAACGTATTACGTAATATGGTATTACGTTATAACGTATTACGTTATATGGTATAACGAAATGACGTTTTACGTTATATGGTATTACGTTATAACGTATTACGTTATATGGTATTACGTTATAACGTATTACGTTATATGGTATAACGTCATAACGTATTACGTTATATGGTATAACGGTTTAACGTATTACGTTATATGGTATAACGTTATCACGTATTACGTTATATGGTATAACGTTATAACGTATTACGTTATATGGTATTACGTTTTAACGTATTACGTTATATGGTATAACGTTATAACGTATTACGTTATATGGTATTACGTTATATCGTATTACGTTATATGGCATTACGTTATAACGTATTACGTTATATGGTATAACGAAATGACGTTTTACGTTATATGGTATAACGTTATAACGTATTACGTTATATGGTATTACGTTTTAACGTATTACGTTATATGGTATAACGTTATAACATATTACGTTATATGGTATAACGAAATGACGTTTTACGTTATATGGTATAACGTTATAACGTATTACGTTATATGGTATTACGTTTTAACGTATTACGTTATATGGTATAACGTTATAACGTATTACGTTATATGGTATTACGTTATCACGTATTACGTTATATGGTATAACGTTATAACGTATTACGTTATATGGTATAACGTTTTAACGTATTACGTTATATGGTATAACGTTATCTCGTATTACGTTATATGGTATAACGTTACAACGTATTACGTTATATGGTATTACGTTATAACGTATTACGTTATATGGTATTACGTTTTAACGTATTACGTTATATGGTATAACGTTATAACGCATTACGTTATATGGTATTACGTTATCACGTATTACGTTATATGGTATAACGTTATAACGTATTACGTTATATGGTATAACGGTTTAACGTATTACGTTATATGGTATAACGTTATCACGTATTACGTTATATGGTATAACGTTATAACGTATTACGTTATATGGTATAACGTTTTATCGTATTACGTTATATGGTATAACGTTATCACTTATTACGTTATATGGTATAACGTTATAACGTATTACGTTATATGGTATTACGTTATAACGTATTACGTTATATGGTATAACGAAATGACGTTTTACGTTATATGGTATTACGTTATAACGTATTACGTTATATGGTATTACGTTATAACGTATTACGTTATATGGTATAACGTCATAACGTACTACGTTATATGGTATTACGTTATCACGTATTACGTTATATGGTATAACGTTATAACGTATTACGTCATATGGTATAACGTTTTAACGTATTACGTTATATGGTATAACGTTATCACGTATTACGTTATATGGTATAACGTTACAACGTATTACGTTATATGGTATATCGTTATAACGTATTACGTTATATGGTATAACGTTATACCGTATTACGTTATATGGTACAACGAAATGACGTTTTACGTTATATGTTATTAGGTTATAACGTATTACGTTATATGGTATAACGTTATCACGTATAACGTTATATGGCATTACGTTATAACGTATTACGTTATATGGTATAACGAAATGACGTTTTACGTTATATGGTATAACGTTATAACGTATTAGGTTATATGGTATTACGTTTTAACGTATTACGTTATATGGTATAACGTTATAACGTATTACGTTATATGGTATAACGTTTTAACGTATTACGTTATATGGTATAACGTTATAAAGTATTACGTTATATGGTATAACGTTATAACGTATTACGTTATATGGTATAACGTTATAACGTATTACGTTATATGGTATTACGTTATAACGTATTACGTTATATGGTATTACGTTTTAACGTATTACGTTATATGGTACAACGAAATGACGTTTTACGTTATATGTTATTACGTTATAACGTATTACGTTATATGGTATAACGTTATCACGTATTACGTTATATGGCATTACGTTATAACGTATTACGTTATATGGTATAACGAAATGACGTTTTACGTTATATGGTATAACGTTATAACGTATTACGTTATATGGTATTACGTTTTAACGTATTACGTTATATGGTATAACGTTATAACGTATTACGTTATATGGTATTACGTTATAACGTATTACGTTATGTGGTATAACGTTTTAACGTATTACGTTATATGGTATAACGTTATAAAGTATTACGTTATATGGTATAACGTTATAACGTATTACGTTATATGGTATAACGTTATAACGTATTACGTTATATGGTATTACGTTATAACGTATTACGTTATATGGTATTACGTTTTAACGTATTACGTTGTATGGTATAACGTTATAACTTATTACGTTATATGGTATTACGTTATAACGTTTTACGTTATATGTTATTACGTTATAACGTATTACGTTATATGGTATAACGTTATCACGTATTACGTTATATGGCATTACGTTATAACGTATTGCGTTATATGGTATAACGAAATGACGTTTTACGTTATATGGTATAACGTTATAACGTATTACGTTATATGGTATATCGTTATAACGTATTACGTTATATGGTATAACGTTATACCGTATTACGTTATATGGTATAACGAAATGACGTTTTACGTTATATGGTATAACGTTATAACGTATTACGTTATATGGTATTACGTTTTAACGTATTACGTTATATGGTATAACGTTATAACTTATTACGTTATATGGTATTACGTTATATCGTATTACGTTATGTGGTATAACGTTTTAACGTATTACGTTATATGGTATAACGTTATAACGTATTACGTTATATGGTATAACGTTATAACGTATTACGTTATATGGTATTACGTTATAACGTATTACGTTATATGGTATTACGTTTTAACGTATTACGTTATATGGTATAACGTTATAACGCATTACGTTATATGGTATTACGTTATCACGTATTACGTTATATGGTATAACGTTATAACGTATTACGTTATATGGTATAACGGTTTAACGTATTACGTTATATGGTATAACGTTATCACGTATTACGTTATATGGTATAACGTTATAACGTATTACGTTATATGGTATAACGTTTTAACGTATTACGTTATATGGTATAACGTTATCACTTATTACGTTATATGGTATAACGTTATAACGTATTACGTTATATGGTATTACGTTATAACGTATTACGTTATATGGTATAACGAAATGACGTTTTACGTTATATGGTATTACGTTATAACGTATTACGTTATATGGTATTACGTTATAACGTATTACGTTATATGTTATAACGTCATAACGTACTACGTTATATGGTATTACGTTATCACGTATTACGTTATATGGTATAACGTTATAACGTATTACGTTATATGGTATAACGTTTTAACGTATTACGTTATATGGTATAACGTTATCACGTATTACGTTATATGGTATAACGTTATAACGTATTACGTTATATGGTATATCGTTATAACGTATTACGTTATATGGTATAACGTTATACCGTATTACGTTATATGGTACAACGAAATGACGTTTTACGTTATATGTTATTACGTTATAACGTATCACGTTATATGGTATAACGTTATCACGTATTACGTTATATGGCATTACGTTATAACGTATTACGGTATATGGTATAACGAAATGACGTTTTACGTTATATGGTATAACGTTATAACGTATTACGTTATATGGTATTACGTTTTAACGTATTACGTTATATGGTATAACGTTATAACGTATTACGTTATATGGTATTACGTTATAACGTATTACGTTATGTGGTATAACGTTTTAACGTATTACGTTATATGGTATAACGTTATAAAGTATTACGTTATATGGTATAACGTTATAACGTATTACGTTATATGGTATAACGTTATAACGTATTACGTTATATGGTATTACGTTATAACGTATTACGTTATATGGTATTACGTTTTAACGTATTACGTTATATGGTATAACGTTATAACTTATTACGTTATATGGTATTACGTTATAACGTTTTACGTTATATGTTATTACGTTATAACGTATTACGTTATATGGTATAACGTTATCACGTATTACGTTATATGGCATTACGTTATAACGTATTACGTTATATGGTATAACGAAATGACGTTTTACGTTATATGGTATAACGTTATAACGTATTACGTTATATGGTATTACGTTTTAACGTATTACGTTATATGGTATAACGTTATAACATATTACGTTATATGGTATAACGAAATGACGTTTTACGTTATATGGTATAACGTTATAACGTATTACGTTATATGGTATTACGTTTTAACGTATTACGTTATATGGTATAACGTTATAACGTATTACGTTATATGGTATTACGTTATCACGTATTACGTTATATGGTATTACGTTATAACGTTTTACGTTATATGTTATTACGTTATAACGTATTACGTTATATGGTATAACGTTATCACGTATTACGTTATATGGCATTACGTTATAACGTATTACGTTATATGGTATAACGAAATGATGTTTTATGTTATATGGTATAACGTTATAACGTATTACGTTATATGGTATTACGTTTTAACGTATTACGTTATATGGTATAACGTTATAACGTATTACGTTATATGGTATTACGTTATATCGTATTACGTTATGTGGTATAACGTTTTAACGTATTACGTTATATGGTATAACGTTATAACGTATTACGTTATATGGTATAACGTTATAACGTATTACGTTATATGGTATTACGTTATAACGTATTACGTTATATGGTATTACGTTTTAACGTATTACGTTATATGGTATAACGTTATAACGCATTACGTTATATGGTATTACGTTATCACGTATTACGTTATATGGTATAACGTTATAACGTATTACGTTATATGGTATAACGGTTTAACGTATTACGTTATATGGTATAACGTTATCACGTATTACGTTATATGGTATAACGTTATAACGTATTACGTTATATGGTATAACGTTTTAACGTATTACGTTATATGGTATAACGTTATCACTTATTACGTTATATGGTATAACGTTATAACGTATTACGTTATATGGTATTACGTTATAACGTATTACGTTATATGGTATAACGAAATGACGTTTTACGTTATATGGTATTACGTTATAACGTATTACGTTATATGGTATTACGTTATAACGTATTACGTTATATGGTATAACGTCATAACGTACTACGTTATATGGTATTACGTTATCACGTATTACGTTATATGGTATAACGTTATAACGTATTACGTTATATGGTATAACGTTTTAACGTATTACGTTATATGGTATAACGTTATCACGTATTACGTTATATGGTATAACGTTACAACGTATTACGTTATATGGTATATCGTTATAACGTATTACGTTATATGGTATAACGTTATACCGTATTACGTTATATGGTACAACGAAATGACGTTTTACGTTATATGTTATTACGTTATAACGTATTACGTTATATGGTATAACGTTATCACGTATAACGTTATATGGCATTACGTTATAACGTATTACGTTATATGGTATAACGAAATGACGTTTTACGTTATATGGTATAACGTTATAACGTATTAGGTTATATGGTATTACGTTTTAACGTATTACGTTATATGGTATAACGTTATAACGTATTACGTTATATGGTATTACGTTATAACGTATTACGTTATGTGGTATAACGTTTTAACGTATTACGTTATATGGTATAACGTTATAACGTATTACGTTATATGGTATAACGTTATAACGTATTACGTTATATGGTATTACGTTATAACGTATTACGTTATATGGTATTACGTTTTAACGTATTACGTTATATGGTATAACGTTATAACTTATTACGTTATATGGTATTACGTTATATCGTATTACGTTATGTGGTATAACGTTTTAACGTATTACGTTATATGGTATAACGTTATAACGTATTACGTTATATGGTATAACGTTATAACGTATTACGTTATATGGTATTACGTTATAACGTATTACGTTATATGGTATTACGTTTTAACGTATTACGTTATATGGTATAACGTTATAACGCATTACGTTATATGGTATTACGTTATCACGTATTACGTTATATGGTATAACGTTATAACGTATTACGTTATATGGTATAACGGTTTAACGTATTACGTTATATGGTATAACGTTATCACGTATTACGTTATATGGTATAACGTTATAACGTATTACGTTATATGGTATAACGTTTTAACGTATTACGTTATATGGTATAACGTTATCACTTATTACGTTATATGGTATAACGTTATAACGTATTACGTTATATGGTATTACGTTATAACGCTTTACGTTATATGCTATTACGTTATAACGTATTACGTTATATGGTATAACGTTATCACGTATTACGTTATATGGCATTACGTTATAACGTATTACGTTATATGGTATAACGAAATGACGTTTTACGTTATATGGTATAACGTTATAACGTATTACGTTATATGGTATAACGTTATAAAGTATTACGTTATATGGTATAACGTTATAACGTATTACGTTATATGGTATAACGTTATAACGTATTACGTTATATGGTATTACGTTATAACGTATTACGTTATATGGTATTACGTTTTAACGTATTACGTTATATGGTATAACGTTATAACTTATTACGTTATATGGTATTACGTTATAACGCTTTACGTTATATGCTATTACGTTATAACGTATTACGTTATATGGTATAACGTTATCACGTATTACGTTATATGGCATTACGTTATAACGTATTACGTTATATGGTATAACGAAATGACGTTTTACGTTATATGGTATAACGTTATAACGTATTACGTTATATGGTATTACGTTTTAACGTATTACGTTATATGGTATAACGTTATAACATATTACGTTATATGGTATAACGAAATGACGTTTTACGTTATATGGTATAACGTTATAACGTATTACGTTATGTGGTATAACGTTTTAACGTATTACGTTATATGGTATAACGTTATAACGTATTACGTTATATGGTATAACGTTATAACGTATTACGTTATATGGTATTACGTTATAACGTATTACGTTATATGGTATTACGTTTTAACGTATTACGTTATATGGTATAACGTTATAACGCATTACGTTATATGGTATTACGTTATCACGTATTACGTTATATGGTATAACGTTATAACGTATTACGTTATATGGTATAACGGTTTAACGTATTACGTTATATGGTATAACGTTATCACGTATTACGTTATATGGTATAACGTTATAACGTATTACGTTATATGGTATAACGTTTTAACGTATTACGTTATATGGTATAACGTTATCACTTATTACGTTATATGGTATAACGTTATAACGTATTACGTTATATGGTATTACGTTATAACGTATTACGTTATATGGTATAACGAAATGACGTTTTACGTTATATGGTATTACGTTATAACGTATTACGTTATATGGTATTACGTTATAACGTATTACGTTATATGGTATAACGTCATAACGTACTACGTTATATGGTATTACGTTATCACGTATTACGTTATATGGTATAACGTTATAACGTATTACGTTATATGGTATAACGTTTTAACGTATTACGTTATACGGTATAACGTTATCACGTATTACGTTATATGGTATAACGTTATAACGTATTACGTTATATGGTATATCGTTATAACGTATTACGTTATATGGTATAACGTTATACCGTATTACGTTATATGGTACAACGAAATGACGTTTTACGTTATATGTTATTACGTTATAACGTATTACGTTATATGGTATAACGTTATCACGTATTACGTTATATGGCATTACGTTATAACGTATTACGTTATATGGTATAACGAAATGACGTTTTACGTTATATGGTATAACGTTATAACGTATTAGGTTATATGGTATTACGTTTTAACGTATTACGTTATATGGTATAACGTTATAACGTATTACGTTATATGGTATTACGTTATAACGTATTACGTTATGTGGTATAACGTTTTAACGTATTACGTTATACGGTATAACGTTATAACGTATTACGTTATATGGTATAACGTTATAACGTATTACGTTATATGGTATTACGTTATAACGTATTACGTTATATGGTATTACGTTTTAACGTATTACGTTATATGGTATAACGTTATAACTTATTACGTTATATGGTATTACGTTATATCGTATTACGTTATGTGGTATAACGTTTTAACGTATTACGTTATATGGTATAACGTTATAACGTATTACGTTATATGGTATAACGTTATAACGTATTACGTTATATGGTATTACGTTATAACGTATTACGTTATATGGTATTACGTTTTAACGTATTACGTTATATGGTATAACGTTATAACGGATTACGTTATATGGTATTACGTTATCACGTATTACGTTATATGTTATTAGGTTATAACGTATTACGTTATATGGTATAACGTTATCACGTATAACGTTATATGGCATTACGTTATAACGTATTACGTTATATGGTATAACGAAATGACGTTTTACGTTATATGGTATAACGTTATAACGTATTAGGTTATATGGTATTACGTTTTAACGTATTACGTTATATGGTATAACGTTATAACGTATTACGTTATATGGTATAACGTTTTAACGTATTACGTTATATGGTATAACGTTATAAAGTATTACGTTATATGGTATAACGTTATAACGTATTACGTTATATGGTATAACGTTATAACGTATTACGTTATATGGTATTACGTTATAACGTATTACGTTATATGGTATTACGTTTTAACGTATTACGTTATATGGTACAACGAAATGACGTTTTACGTTATATGTTATTACGTTATAACGTATTACGTTATATGGTATAACGTTATCACGTATTACGTTATATGGCATTACGTTATAACGTATTACGTTATATGGTATAACGAAATGACGTTTTACGTTATATGGTATAACGTTATAACGTATTACGTTATATGGTATTACGTTTTAACGTATTACGTTATATGGTATAACGTTATAACGTATTACGTTATATGGTATTACGTTATAACGTATTACGTTATGTGGTATAACGTTTTAACGTATTACGTTATATGGTATAACGTTATAAAGTATTACGTTATATGGTATAACGTTATAACGTATTACGTTATATGGTATAACGTTATAACGTATTACGTTATATGGTATTACGTTATAACGTATTACGTTATATGGTATTACGTTTTAACGTATTACGTTGTATGGTATAACGTTATAACTTATTACGTTATATGGTATTACGTTATAACGTTTTACGTTATATGTTATTACGTTATAACGTATTACGTTATATGGTATAACGTTATCACGTATTACGTTATATGGCATTACGTTATAACGTATTACGTTATATGGTATAACGAAATGACGTTTTACGTTATATGGTATAACGTTATAACGTATTACGTTATATGGTATATCGTTATAACGTATTACGTTATATGGTATAACGTTATACCGTATTACGTTATATGGTATAACGAAATGACGTTTTACGTTATATGGTATAACGTTATAACGTATTACGTTATATGGTATTACGTTTTAACGTATTACGTTATATGGTATAACGTTATAACTTATTACGTTATATGGTATTACGTTATATCGTATTACGTTATGTGGTATAACGTTTTAACGTATTACGTTATATGGTATAACGTTATAACGTATTACGTTATATGGTATAACGTTATAACGTATTACGTTATATGGTATTACGTTATAACGTATTACGTTATATGGTATTACGTTTTAACGTATTACGTTATATGGTATAACGTTATAACGCATTACGTTATATGGTATTACGTTATCACGTATTACGTTATATGGTATAACGTTATAACGTATTACGTTATATGGTATAACGGTTTAACGTATTACGTTATATGGTATAACGTTATCACGTATTACGTTATATGGTATAACGTTATAACGTATTACGTTATACGGTATAACGTTTTAACGTATTACGTTATATGGTATAACGTTATCACTTATTACGTTATATGGTATAACGTTATAACGTATTACGTTATATGGTATTACGTTATAACGTATTACGTTATATGGTATAACGAAATGACGTTTTACGTTATATGGTATTACGTTATAACGTATTACGTTATATGGTATTACGTTATAACGTATTACGTTATATGTTATAACGTCATAACGTACTACGTTATATGGTATTACGTTATCACGTATTACGTTATATGGTATAACGTTATAACGTATTACGTTATATGGTATAACGTTTTAACGTATTACGTTATATGGTATAACGTTATCACGTATTACGTTATATGGTATAACGTTATAACGTATTACGTTATATGGTATATCGTTATAACGTATTACGTTATATGGTATAACGTTATACCGTATTACGTTATATGGTACAACGAAATAACGTTTTACGTTATATGTTATTACGTTATAACGTATCACGTTATATGGTATAACGTTATC
Source organism: Bombus vancouverensis nearcticus (assembly GCF_051014615.1). NCBI lineage: Eukaryota > Metazoa > Arthropoda > Insecta > Hymenoptera > Apidae > Bombus > Bombus vancouverensis. The sequence goes on along the minus strand of NC_134913.1, from coordinate 5,595,367 downwards.
ACGTATTACGTTATATGGCATTACGTTATAACGTATTACGGTATATGGTATAACGAAATGACGTTTTACGTTATATGGTATAACGTTATAACGTATTACGTTATATGGTATTACGTTTTAACGTATTACGTTATATGGTATAACGTTATAACGTATTACGTTATATGGTATTACGTTATAACGTATTACGTTATGTGGTATAACGTTTTAACGTATTACGTTATATGGTATAACGTTATAAAGTATTACGTTATATGGTATAACGTTATAACGTATTACGTTATATGGTATAACGTTATAACGTATTACGTTATATGGTATTACGTTATAACGTATTACGTTATATGGTATTACGTTTTAACGTATTACGTTATATGGTATAACGTTATAACTTATTACGTTATATGGTATTACGTTATAACGTTTTACGTTATATGTTATTACGTTATAACGTATTACGTTATATGGTATAACGCTATCACGTATTACGTTATATGGCATTACGTTATAACGTATTACGTTATATGGTATAACGAAATGACGTTTTACGTTATATGGTATAACGTTATAACGTATTACGTTATATGGTATTACGTTTTAACGTATTACGTTATATGGTATAACGTTATAACATATTACGTTATATGGTATAACGAAATGACGTTTTACGTTATATGGTATAACGTTATAACGTATTACGTTATATGGTATTACGTTTTAACGTATTACGTTATATGGTATAACGTTATAACGTATTACGTTATATGGTATTACGTTATCACGTATTACGTTATATGGTATTACGTTATAACGTTTTACGTTATATGTTATTACGTTATAACGTATTACGTTATATGGTATAACGTTATCACGTATTACGTTATATGGCATTACGTTATAACGTATTACGTTATATGGTATAACGAAATGATGTTTTATGTTATATGGTATAACGTTATAACGTATTACGTTATATGGTATTACGTTTTAACGTATTACGTTATATGGTATAACGTTATAACGTATTACGTTATATGGTATTACGTTATATCGTATTACGTTATGTGGTATAACGTTTTAACGTATTACGTTATATGGTATAACGTTATAACGTATTACGTTATATGGTATAACGTTATAACGTATTACGTTATATGGTATTACGTTATAACGTATTACGTTATATGGTATTACGTTTTAACGTATTACGTTATATGGTATAACGTTATAACGCATTACGTTATATGGTATTACGTTATCACGTATTACGTTATATGGTATAACGTTATAACGTATTACGTTATATGGTATAACGGTTTAACGTATTACGTTATATGGTATAACGTTATCACGTATTACGTTATATGGTATAACGTTATAACGTATTACGTTATATGGTATAACGTCATAACGTACTACGTTATATGGTATTACGTTATCACGTATTACGTTATATGGTATAACGTTATAACGTATTACGTTATATGGTATAACGTTTTAACGTATTACGTTATATGGTATAACGTTATCACGTATTACGTTATATGGTATAACGTTACAACGTATTACGTTATATGGTATATCGTTATAACGTATTACGTTATATGGTATAACGTTATACCGTATTACGTTATATGGTACAACGAAATGACGTTTTACGTTATATGTTATTACGTTATAACGTATTACGTTATATGGTATAACGTTATCACGTATAACGTTATATGGCATTACGTTATAACGTATTACGTTATATGGTATAACGAAATGACGTTTTACGTTATATGGTATAACGTTATAACGTATTAGGTTATATGGTATTACGTTTTAACGTATTACGTTATATGGTATAACGTTATAACGTATTACGTTATATGGTATTACGTTATAACGTATTACGTTATGTGGTATAACGTTTTAACGTATTACGTTATATGGTATAACGTTATAACGTATTACGTTATATGGTATAACGTTATAACGTATTACGTTATATGGTATTACGTTATAACGTATTACGTTATATGGTATTACGTTTTAACGTATTACGTTATATGGTATAACGTTATAACTTATTACGTTATATGGTATTACGTTATATCGTATTACGTTATGTGGTATAACGTTTTAACGTATTACGTTATATGGTATAACGTTATAACGTATTACGTTATATGGTATAACGTTATAACGTATTACGTTATATGGTATTACGTTATAACGTATTACGTTATATGGTATTACGTTTTAACGTATTACGTTATATGGTATAACGTTATAACGCATTACGTTATATGGTATTACGTTATCACGTATTACGTTATATGGTATAACGTTATAACGTATTACGTTATATGGTATAACGGTTTAACGTATTACGTTATATGGTATAACGTTATCACGTATTACGTTATATGGTATAACGTTATAACGTATTACGTTATATGGTATAACGTTTTAACGTATTACGTTATATGGTATAACGTTATCACTTATTACGTTATATGGTATAACGTTATAACGTATTACGTTATATGGTATTACGTTATAACGCTTTACGTTATATGCTATTACGTTATAACGTATTACGTTATATGGTATAACGTTATCACGTATTACGTTATATGGCATTACGTTATAACGTATTACGTTATATGGTATAACGAAATGACGTTTTACGTTATATGGTATAACGTTATAACGTATTACGTTATATGGTATAACGTTATAAAGTATTACGTTATATGGTATAACGTTATAACGTATTACGTTATATGGTATAACGTTATAACGTATTACGTTATATGGTATTACGTTATAACGTATTACGTTATATGGTATTACGTTTTAACGTATTACGTTATATGGTATAACGTTATAACTTATTACGTTATATGGTATTACGTTATAACGCTTTACGTTATATGCTATTACGTTATAACGTATTACGTTATATGGTATAACGTTATCACGTATTACGTTATATGGCATTACGTTATAACGTATTACGTTATATGGTATAACGAAATGACGTTTTACGTTATATGGTATAACGTTATAACGTATTACGTTATATGGTATTACGTTTTAACGTATTACGTTATATGGTATAACGTTATAACATATTACGTTATATGGTATAACGAAATGACGTTTTACGTTATATGGTATAACGTTATAACGTATTACGTTATGTGGTATAACGTTTTAACGTATTACGTTATATGGTATAACGTTATAACGTATTACGTTATATGGTATAACGTTATAACGTATTACGTTATATGGTATTACGTTATAACGTATTACGTTATATGGTATTACGTTTTAACGTATTACGTTATATGGTATAACGTTATAACGCATTACGTTATATGGTATTACGTTATCACGTATTACGTTATATGGTATAACGTTATAACGTATTACGTTATATGGTATAACGGTTTAACGTATTACGTTATATGGTATAACGTTATCACGTATTACGTTATATGGTATAACGTTATAACGTATTACGTTATATGGTATAACGTTTTAACGTATTACGTTATATGGTATAACGTTATCACTTATTACGTTATATGGTATAACGTTATAACGTATTACGTTATATGGTATTACGTTATAACGTATTACGTTATATGGTATAACGAAATGACGTTTTACGTTATATGGTATTACGTTATAACGTATTACGTTATAACGTATTACGTTATATGGTATAACGTCATAACGTACTACGTTATATGGTATTACGTTATCACGTATTACGTTATATGGTATAACGTTATAACGTATTACGTTATATGGTATAACGTTTTAACGTATTACGTTATACGGTATAACGTTATCACGTATTACGTTATATGGTATAACGTTATAACGTATTACGTTATATGGTATATCGTTATAACGTATTACGTTATATGGTATAACGTTATACCGTATTACGTTATATGGTACAACGAAATGACGTTTTACGTTATATGTTATTACGTTATAACGTATTACGTTATATGGTATAACGTTATCACGTATTACGTTATATGGCATTACGTTATAACGTATTACGTTATATGGTATAACGAAATGACGTTTTACGTTATATGGTATAACGTTATAACGTATTAGGTTATATGGTATTACGTTTTAACGTATTACGTTATATGGTATAACGTTATAACGTATTACGTTATATGGTATTACGTTATAACGTATTACGTTATGTGGTATAACGTTTTAACGTATTACGTTATACGGTATAACGTTATAACGTATTACGTTATATGGTATAACGTTATAACGTATTACGTTATATGGTATTACGTTATAACGTATTACGTTATATGGTATTACGTTTTAACGTATTACGTTATATGGTATAACGTTATAACTTATTACGTTATATGGTATTACGTTATATCGTATTACGTTATGTGGTATTACGTTTTAACGTATTACGTTATATGGTATAACGTTATAACGGATTACGTTATATGGTATTACGTTATCACGTATTACGTTATATGGTATAACGTTATAACGTATTACGTTATATGGTATAACGGTTTAACGTATTACGTTATATGGTATAACGTTATCACGTATTACGTTATATGGTATAACGTTATAACGTATTACGTTATATGGTATAACGTTTTAACGTATTACGTTATATGGTATAACGTTATCACTTATTACGTTATATGGTATAACGTTATAACGTATTACGTTATATGGTATTACGTTATAACGTATTACGTTATATGGTATAACGAAATGACGTTTTACGTTATATGGTATTACGTTATAACGTATTACGTTATATGGTATTACGTTATAACGTATTACGTTATATGGTATAACGTCATAACGTACTACGTTATATGGTATTACGTTATCACGTATTACGTTATATGGTATAACGTTATAACGTATTACGTTATATGGTATAACGTTTTAACGTATTACGTTATATGGTATTACGTTATAACGTATTACGTTATATGGTATTACGTTTTAACGTATTACGTTATGTGGTATAACATTTTAACGTATTACGTTATATGGTATAACGTTATAAAGTATTACGTTATATGGTATAACGTTATAACGTATTACGTTATATGGTATTACGTTATAACGTATTACGTTATATGGTATTACGTTATAACGTATTACGTTATATGGTATTACGTTTTAACGTATTACGTTATATGGTATAACGTTATAACTTATTACGTTATATGGTATTACGTTATAACGCTTTACGTTATATGTTATTACGTTATAACGTATTACGTTATATGGTATAACGTTGTCACGTATTACGTTATATGGCATTACGTTATAACGTATTACGTTATATGGTATAACGAAATGACGTTTTACGTTATATGGTATAACGTTATAACGTATTACGTTATATGGTATTACGTTTTAACGTATTACGTTATATGGTATAACGTTATAACATATTACGTTATATGGTATAACGAAATGACGTTTTACGTTATATGGTATAACGTTATAACGTATTACGTTATGTGGTATAACGTTTTAACGTATTACGTTATATGGTATAACGTTATAACGTATTACGTTATATGGTATAACGTTATAACGTATTACGTTATATGGTATTACGTTATAACGTATTACGTTATATGGTATTACGTTTTAACGTATTACGTTATATGGTATAACGTTATAACGCATTACGTTATATGGTATTACGTTATCACGTATTACGTTATATGGTATAACGTTATAACGTATTACGTTATATGGTATAACGGTTTAACGTATTACGTTATATGGTATAACGTTATCACGTATTACGTTATATGGTATAACGTTATAACGTATTACGTTATATGGTATAACGTTATAACGTATTACGTTATATGGTATTACGTTTTAACGTATTACGTTATATGGTATAACGTTATAACATATTACGTTATATGGTATAACGAAATGACGTTTTACGTTATATGGTATAACGTTATAACGTATTACGTTATGTGGTATAACGTTTTAACGTATTACGTTATATGGTATAACGTTATAACGTATTACGTTATATGGTATAACGTTATAACGTATTACGTTATATGGTATTACGTTATAACGTATTACGTTATATGGTATTACGTTTTAACGTATTACGTTATATGGTATAACGTTATAACGCATTACGTTATATGGTATTACGTTATCACGTATTACGTTATATGGTATAACGTTATAACGTATTACGTTATATGGTATAACGGTTTAACGTATTACGTTATATGGTATAACGTTATCACGTATTACGTTATATGGTATAACGTTATAACGTATTACGTTATATGGTATAACGTTATAACGTATTACGTTATATGGTATTACGTTATAACGTATTACGTTATATGGTATTACGTTTTAACGTATTACGTTATATGGTATAACGTTATAACTTATTACGTTATATGGTATTACGTTATAACGCTTTACGTTATATGCTATTACGTTATAACGTATTACGTTATATGGTATAACGTTATCACGTATTACGTTATATGGCATTACGTTATAACGTATTACGTTATATGGTATAACGAAATGACGTTTTACGTTATATGGTATAACGTTATAACGTATTACGTTATATGGTATTACGTTTTTACGTATTACGTTATATGGTATAACGTTATAACATATTACGTTATATGGTATAACGAAATGACGTTTTACGTTATATGGTATAACGTTATAACGTATTACGTTATGTGGTATAACGTTTTAACGTATTACGTTATATGGTATAACGTTATAACGTATTACGTTATATGGTATAACGTTATAACGTATTACGTTATATGGTATTACGTTATAACGTATTACGTTATATGGTATTACGTTTTAACGTATTACGTTATATGGTATAACGTTATAACGCATTACGTTATATGGTATTACGTTATCACGTATTACGTTATATGGTATAACGTTATAACGTATTACGTTATATGGTATAACGGTTTAACGTATTACGTTATATGGTATAACGTTATCACGTATTACGTTATATGGTATAACGTTATAACGTATTACGTTATATGGTATAACGTTTTAACGTATTACGTTATATGGTATAACGTTATCACTTATTACGTTATATGGTATAACGTTATAACGTATTACGTTATATGGTATTACGTTATAACGTATTACGTTACATGGTATAACGAAATGACGTTTTACGTTATATGGTATTACGTTATAACGTATTACGTTATATGGTATTACGTTATAACGTATTACGTTATATGGTATAACGTCATAACGTACTACGTTATATGGTATTACGTTATCACGTATTACGTTATATGGTATAACGTTATAACGTATTACGTTATATGGTATAACGTTTTAACGTATTACGTTATACGGTATAACGTTATCACGTATTACGTTATATGGTATAACGTTATAACGTATTACGTTATATGGTATATCGTTATAACGTATTACGTTATATGGTATAACGTTATACCGTATTACGTTATATGGTACAACGAAATGACGTTTTACGTTATATGTTATTACGTTATAACGTATTACGTTATATGGTATAACGTTATCACGTATTACGTTATATGGCATTACGTTATAACGTATTACGTTATATGGTATAACGAAATGACGTTTTACGTTATATGGTATAACGTTATAACGTATTAGGTTATATGGTATTACGTTTTAACGTATTACGTTATATGGTATAACGTTATAACGTATTACGTTATATGGTATTACGTTATAACGTATTACGTTATGTGGTATAACGTTTTAACGTATTACGTTATACGGTATAACGTTATAACGTATTACGTTATATGGTATAACGTTATAACGTATTACGTTATATGGTATTACGTTATAACGTATTACGTTATATGGTATTACGTTTTAACGTATTACGTTATATGGTATAACGTTATAACTTATTACGTTATATGGTATTACGTTATATCGTATTACGTTATGTGGTATAACGTTTTAACGTATTACGTTATATGGTATAACGTTATAACGTATTACGTTATATGGTATAACGTTATAACGTATTACGTTATATGGTATTACGTTATAACGTATTACGTTATATGGTATTACGTTTTAACGTATTACGTTATATGGTATAACGTTATAACGGATTACGTTATATGGTATTACGTTATCACGTATTACGTTATATGGTATAACGTTATAACGTATTACGTTATATGGTATAACGGTTTAACGTATTACGTTATATGGTATAACGTTATCACGTATTACGTTATATGGTATAACGTTATAACGTATTACGTTATATGGTATAACGTTTTAACGTATTACGTTATATGGTATAACGTTATCACTTATTACGTTATATGGTATAACGTTATAACGTATTACGTTATATGGTATTACGTTATAACGTATTACGTTATATGGTATAACGAAATGACGTTTTACGTTATATGGTATTACGTTATAACGTATTACGTTATATGGTATTACGTTATAACGTATTACGTTATATGGTATAACGTCATAACGTACTACGTTATATGGTATTACGTTATCACGTATTACGTTATATGGTATAACGTTATAACGTATTACGTTATATGGTATAACGTTTTAACGTATTACGTTATATGGTATTACGTTATAACGTATTACGTTATATGGTATTACGTTTTAACGTATTACGTTATGTGGTATAACATTTTAACGTATTACGTTATATGGTATAACGTTATAAAGTATTACGTTATATGGTATAACGTTATAACGTATTACGTTATATGGTATTACGTTATAACGTATTGCGTTATATGGTATTACGTTATAACGTATTACGTTATATGGTATTACGTTTTAACGTATTACGTTATATGGTATAACGTTATAACTTATTACGTTATATGGTATTACGTTATAACGCTTTACGTTATATGTTATTACGTTATAACGTATTACGTTATATGGTATAACGTTGTCACGTATTACGTTATATGGCATTACGTTATAACGTATTACGTTATATGGTATAACGAAATGACGTTTTACGTTATATGGTATAACGTTATAACGTATTACGTTATATGGTATTACGTTTTAACGTATTACGTTATATGGTATAACGTTATAACATATTACGTTATATGGTATAACGAAATGACGTTTTACGTTATATGGTATAACGTTATAACGTATTACGTTATGTGGTATAACGTTTTAACGTATTACGTTATATGGTATAACGTTATAACGTATTACGTTATATGGTATAACGTTATAACGTATTACGTTATATGGTATTACGTTATAACGTATTACGTTATATGGTATTACGTTTTAACGTATTACGTTATATGGTATAACGTTATAACGCATTACGTTATATGGTATTACGTTATCACGTATTACGTTATATGGTATAACGTTATAACGTATTACGTTATATGGTATAACGGTTTAACGTATTACGTTATATGGTATAACGTTATCACGTATTACGTTATATGGTATAACGTTATAACGTATTACGTTATATGGTATAACGTTTTAACGTATTACGTTATATGGTATAACGTTATCACTTATTACGTTATATGGTATAACGTTATAACGTATTACGTTATATGGTATTACGTTATAACGTATTACGTTATATGGTATAACGAAATGACGTTTTACGTTATATGGTATTACGTTATAACGTATTACGTTATATGGTATTACGTTATAACGTATTACGTTATATGGTATAACGTCATAACGTACTACGTTATATGGTATTACGTTATCACGTATTACGTTATATGGTATAACGTTATAACGTATTACGTTATATGGTATAACGTTTTAACGTATTACGTTATATGGTATAACGTTATCACGTATTACGTTATATGGTATAACGTTATAACGTATTACGTTATATGGTATATCGTTATAACGTATTACGTTATATGGTATAACGTTATACCGTATTACGTTATATGGTACAACGAAATGACGTTTTACGTTATATGTTATTACGTTATAACGTATTACGTTATATGGTATAACGTTATCACGTATTATGTTATATGGCATTACGTTATAACGTATTACGTTATATGGTATAACGAAATGACGTTTTACGTTATATGGTATAACGTTATAACGTATTAGGTTATATGGTATTACGTTTTAACGTATTACGTTATATGGTATAACGTTATAACGTATTACGTTATATGGTATTACGTTATAACGTATTACGTTATGTGGTATAACGTTTTAACGTATTACGTTATATGGTATAACGTTATAACGTATTACGTTATATGGTATAACGTTATAACGTATTACGTTATATGGTATTACGTTATAACGTATTACGTTATATGGTATTACGTTTTAACGTATTACGTTATATGGTATAACGTTATAACTTATTACGTTATATGGTATTACGTTATATCGTATTACGTTATGTGGTATAACGTTTTAACGTATTACGTTATATGGTATAACGTTATAACGTATTACGTTATATGGTATAACGTTATAACGTATTACGTTATATGGTATTACGTTATAACGTATTACGTTATATGGTATTACGTTTTAACGTATTACGTTATATGGTATAACTTTATAACGCATTACGTTATATGGTATTACGTTATCACGTATTACGTTATATGGTATAACGTTATAACGTATTACGTTATATGGTATAACGGTTTAACGTATTACGTTATATGGTATAACGTTATCACGTATTACGTTATATGGTATAACGTTATAACGTATTACGTTATATGGTATAACGTTTTAACGTATTACGTTATATGGTATAACGTTATCACTTATTACGTTATATGGTATAACGTTATAACGTATTACGTTATATGGTATTACGTTATAACGTATTACGTTATATGGTATAACGAAATGACGTTTTACGTTATATGGTATTACGTTATAACGTATTACGTTATATGGTATTACGTTATAACGTATTACGTTATATGGTATAACGTTATCACTTATTACGTTATATGGTATAACGTTATAACGTATTACGTTATATGGTATTACGTTATAACGTATTACGTTATATGGTATAACGAAATGACGTTTTACGTTATATGGTATTACGTTATAACGTATTACGTTATATGGTATTACGTTATAACGTTTTACGTTATATGGTATAACGTTATAACGTATTACGTTATATGGTATTACGTTTTAACGTATTACGTTATATGGTATAACGTTATAACGTATTACGTTATATGGTATTACGTTATAACGTATTACGTTATGTGGTATAACGTTTTAACGTATTACGTTATATGGTATAACGTTATAAAGTATTACGTTATATGGTATAACGTTATAACGTATTACGTTATATGGTATAACGTTATAACGTATTACGTTATATGGTATTACGTTATAACGTATTACGTTATATGGTATTACGTTTTAACGTATTACGTTATATGGTATAACGTTATAACATATTACGTTATATGGTATTACGTTATAACGTTTTACGTTATATGTTATTACGTTATAACGTATTACGTTATATGGTATAACGTTATCACGTATTACGTTATATGGCATTACGTTATAACGTATTACGTTATATGGTATAACGAAATGACGTTTTACGTTATATGGTATAACGTTATAACGTATTACGTTATATGGAATATCGTTATAACGTATTACGTTATATGGTATAACGTTATACCGTATTACGTTATATGGTATAACGAAATGACGTTTTACGTTATATGGTATAACGTTATAACGTATTACGTTATATGGTATTACGTTTTAACGTATTACGTTATATGGTATAACGTTATAACTTATTACGTTATATGGTATTACGTTATATCGTATTACGTTATGTGGTATAACGTTTTAACGTATTACGTTATATGGTATAACGTTATAACGTATTACGTTATATGGTATAACGTTATAACGTATTACGTTATATGGTATAACGTTATAAAGTATTACGTTATATGGTATAACGTTATAACGTATTACGTTATATGGTATAACGTTATAACGTATTACGTTATATGGTATTACGTTATAACGTATTACGTTATATGGTATTACGTTTTAACGTATTACGTTATATGGTATAACGTTATAACTTATTACGTTATATGGTATTACGTTATAACGTTTTACGTTATATGTTATTACGTTATAACGTATTACGTTATATGGTATAACGTTATCACGTATTACGTTATATGGCATTACGTTATAACGTATTACGTTATATGGTATAACGAAATGACGTTTTACGTTATATGGTATAACGTTATAACGTATTACGTTATATGGTATTACGTTTTAACGTATTACGTTATATGGTATAACGTTATAACATATTACGTTATATGGTATAACGAAATGACGTTTTACGTTATATGGTATAACGTTATAACGTATTACGTTATATGGTATTACGTTTTAACGTATTACGTTATATGGTATAACGTTATAACGTATTACGTTATATGGTATTACGTTATCACGTATTACGTTATATGGTATTACGTTATAACGTTTTACGTTATATGTTATTACGTTATAACGTATTACGTTATATGGTATAACGTTATCACGTATTACGTTATATGGCATTACGTTATAACGTATTACGTTATATGGTATAACGAAATGATGTTTTATGTTATATGGTATAACGTTATAACGTATTACGTTATATGGTATTACGTTTTAACGTATTACGTTATATGGTATAACGTTATAACGTATTACGTTATATGGTATTACGTTATATCGTATTACGTTATGTGGTATAACGTTTTAACGTATTACGTTATATGGTATAACGTTATAACGTATTACGTTATATGGTATAACGTTATAACGTATTACGTTATATGGTATTACGTTATAACGTATTACGTTATATGGTATTACGTTTTAACGTATTACGTTATATGGTATAACGTTATAACGCATTACGTTATATGGTATTACGTTATCACGTATTACGTTATATGGTATAACGTTATAACGTATTACGTTATATGGTATAACGGTTTAACGTATTACGTTATATGGTATAACGTTATCACGTATTACGTTATATGGTATAACGTTATAACGTATTACGTTATATGGTATAACGTTTTAACGTATTACGTTATATGGTATAACGTTATCACGTATTACGTTATATGGTATAACGTTATAACGTATTACGTTATATGGTATAACGGTTTAACGTATTACGTTATATGGTATAACGTTATCACGTATTACGTTATATGGTATAACGTTATAACGTATTACGTTATATGGTATAACGTTTTAACGTATTACGTTATATGGTATAACGTTATCACTTATTACGTTATATGGTATAACGTTATAACGTATTACGTTATATGGTATTACGTTATAACGTATTACGTTATATGGTATAACGAAATGACGTTTTACGTTATATGGTATTACGTTATAACGTATTACGTTATATGGTATTACGTCATAACGTACTACGTTATATGGTATTACGTTATCACGTATTACGTTATATGGTATAACGTTATAACGTATTACGTTATATGGTATAACGTTTTAACGTATTACGTTATATGGTATAACGTTATCACGTATTACGTTATATGGTATAACGTTACAACGTATTACGTTATATGGTATAACGTTACAACGTATTACGTTATATGGTATATCGTTATAACGTATTACGTTATATGGTATAACGTTATACCGTATTACGTTATATGGTACAACGAAATGACGTTTTACGTTATATGTTATTACGTTATAACGTATTACGTTATATGGTATAACGTTATCACGTATTACGTTATATGGCATTACGTTATAACGTATTACGTTATATGGTATAACGAAATGACGTTTTACGTTATATGGTATAACGTTATAACGTATTAGGTTATATGGTATTACGTTTTAACGTATTACGTTATATGGTATAACGTTATAACGTATTACGTTATAACGTATTACGTTATGTGGTATAACGTTTTAACGTATTACGTTATATGGTATAACGTTATAACGTATTACGTTATATGGTATAACGTTATAACGTATTACGTTATATGGTATTACGTTACAACGTATTACGTTATATGGTATTACGTTTTAACGTATTACGTTATATGGTATAACGTTATAACTTATTACGTTATATGGTATTACGTTATATCGTATTACGTTATGTGGTATAACGTTTTAACGTATTACGTTATATGGTATAACGTTATAACGTATTACGTTATATGGTATAACGTTATAACGTATTACGTTATATGGTATTACGTTATAACGTATTACGTTATATGGTATTACGTTTTAACGTATTACGTTATATGGTATAACGTTATCACTTATTACGTTATATGGTATAACGTTATAACGTATTACGTTATATGGTATTACGTTATAACGTATTACGTTATATGGTATTACGTTATAACGTATTACGTTATATGGTATAACGAAATGACGTTTTACGTTATATGGTATTACGTTATAACGTATTACGTTATATGGTATTACGTTATAACGTATTACGTTATATGGTATAACGTCCTAACGTACTACGTTATATGGTATTACGTTATCACGTATTACGTTATATGGTACAACGTTATAACGTATTACGTTATATGGTATGACGTTTTAACGTATTACGTTATATGGTATAACTTTATCACGTATTACGTTATATGGTATAACGTTATAACGTATTACGTTATATGGTGTATCGTTATAACGTATTACGTTATATGGTATAACGTTATACCGTATTACGTTATATGGTACAACGAAATGACGTTTTACGTTATATGTTATTACGTTATAACGTATTACGTTATATGGTATAACGTTATCACGTATTACGTTATATGGCATTACGTTATAACGTTTTACGTTATATGTTATTACGTTATAACGTATTACGTTATATGGTATAACGTTATCACGTATTACGTTATATGGCATTACGTTATAACGTATTACGTTATATGGTATAACGAAATGACGTTTTACGTTATATGGTATAACGTTATAACGTATTACGTTATATGGTATTACGTTTTAACGTATTACGTTATATGGTATAATGTTATAACATATTACGTTATATGGTATAACGAAATGACGTTTTACGTTATATGGTATAACGTTATAACGTATTACGTTATATGGTATTACGTTTTAACGTATTACGTTATATGGTATAACGTTATAACGTATTACGTTATATGGTATTACGTTATCACGTATTACGTTATATGGTATAACGTTATAACGTATTACGTTATATGGTATAACGGTTTAACGTATTACGTTATATGGTATAACGTTATCACGTATTACGTTATATGGTATAACGTTATAACGTATTACGTTATATGGTATAACGTTTTAACGTATTACGTTATATGGTATAACGTTATCACTTATTACGTTATATGGTATAACGTTATAACGTATTACGTTATATGGTATTACGTTATAACGTATTACGTTATATGGTATAACGAAATGACGTTTTACGTTATATGGTATTACGTTATAACGTATTACGTTATATGGTATTACGTTATAACGTATTACGTTATCTGGTATAACGTCATAACGTATTACGTTATATGGTATTACGTTATCACGTATTACGTTATATGGTATAACGTTATAACGTATTACGTTATATGGTATAACGTTTTAACATATTACGTTATATGGTATAACGTTATCACGTATTACGTTATATGGTATAACGTTATAACGTATTACGTTATATGGTATAACGTTATCACGTATTACGTTATATGGTATAACGTTATACCGTATTACGTTATATGGTATAACGAAATGACGTTTTACGTTATATGTTATTACGTTATAACGTATTACGTTATATGGTATTACGTTGTAACGTATTACATTATATGGTATAACGTCATAACGTATTACGTTATATGGTATTACATTATCACGTATTACGTTATATGGTATAACGTTATAACGTATTACCTTATATGGTATTACGTTATAACGTATTACGTTATATGGTATAACGTTATCACGTATTACGTTATATGGTATAACGTTTTAACGTATTACGTTATATGGTATAACGTTTTAACGTATTACGTTATATGGTATAACGTTATCACTTATTACGTTATATGGTATAACGTTATAACGTATTACGTTATATGGTATTACGTTATAACGTATTACGTTATATGGTATAACGAAATGACGTTTTACGTTATATGGTATTACGTTATAACGTATTACGTTATATGGTATTACGTTATAACGTATTACGTTATATGGTATAACGTCATAACGTATTACGTTATATGGTATTACGTTATCACGTATTACGTTATATGGTATAACGTTATAACGTATTACGTTATATGGTATAACGTTTTAACGTATTACGTTATATGGTATAACGAAATGACGTTTTACGTTATATGGTATTACGTTATAACGTATTACGTTATATGGTATAACGTCATAACGTATTACGTTATATGGTATAACGTTATCACGTATTACTTTATATGGTATAACGTTATAACGTATTACGTTATATGGTATAACGTTATCACATATTACGTTATATGGTATAACGTTATAACGTATTACGTTATATGGTATATCGCTATAACGTATTACGTTATATGGTATAACGTTATACCGTATTACGTTATATGGTATAACGAAATAACGTTTTACGTTATATGTTATTACGTTATAACGTATTACGTTATATGGTATAACGTTATCACGTATTACGTTATATTGCATTACGTTATAACGTATTACGTTATATGGTATAACGAAATGACGTTTTACGTTATATGGTATAACGTTATAACGTATTACGTTATATGGTATTACGTTTAAACGTATTACGTTATATGGTATAACGTTATAACGTATTACGTTATATGGTATTACGCTATAACGTATTACGTTATGTGGTATAACGTTTTAACGTATTACGTTATATGGTATAACGTTATAAAGTATTACGTTATATGGTATAACGTTATCACGTATTACGTTATATGGTATAACGTTATAACGTATTACGTTATATGGTATAACGTTTTAACGTATTACGTTATATGGTATAACGTTATCACTTATTACGTTATATGATATAACGCTATAACGTATTACGTTATATGGTATAACGTTATACCGTATTACGTTATATGGTATAAAGAAATAACGTTTTACGTTATATGTTATTACGTTATAACGTATTACGTTATATGGTATAACGTTATCACGTATTACGTTATATTGCATTACGTTATAACGTATTACGTTATATGGTATAACGAAATGACGTTTTACGTTATATGGTATAACGTTATAACGTATTACGTTATATGGTATTACGTTTAAACGTATTACGTTATATGGTATAACGTTATAACGTATTACGTTATATGGTATTACGTTATAACGTATTACGTTATATGGTATAACGAAATGACGTTTTACGTTATATGGTATTACGTTATAACGTATTACGTTATATGGTATTACGTTATAACGTATTACGTTATATGGTATAACGTCATAACGTACTACGTTATATGGTATTACGTTATCACGTATTACGTTATATGGTATAACGTTATAACGTATTACGTTATATGGTATAACGTTTTAACGTATTACGTTATATGGTATAACGTTATCACGTATTACGTTATATGGTATAACGTTACAACGTATTACGTTATATGGTATATCGTTATAACGTATTACGTTATATGGTATAACGTTATACCGTATTACGTTATATGGTACAACGAAATGACGTTTTACGTTATATGTTATTACGTTATAACGTATTACGTTATATGGTATAACGTTATCACGTATTACGTTATATGGCATTACGTTATAACGTATTACGTTATATGGTATAACGAAATGACGTTTTACGTTATATGGTATAACGTTATAACGTATTAGGTTATATGGTATTACGTTTTAACGTATTACATTATATGGTATAACGTTATAACGTATTACGTTATATGGTATTACGTTATAACGTATTACGTTATGTGGTATAACGTTTTAACGTATTACGTTATATGGTATAACGTTATAACGTATTACGTTATATGGTATAACGTTATAACGTATTACGTTATATAGTATTACGTTATAACGTATTACGTTATATGGTATTACGTTTTAACGTATTACGTTATATGGTATAACGTTATAACTTATTACGTTATATGGTATTACGTTATATCGTATTACGTTATGTGGTATAACGTTTTAACGTATTACGTTATATGGTATAACGTTATAACGTATTACGTTATATGGTATAACGTTATAACGTATTACGTTATATGGTATTACGTTATAACGTATTACGTTATATGGTATTACGTTTTAACGTATTACGTTATATGGTATAACGTTATCACTTATTACGTTATATGGTATAACGTTATAACGTATTACGTTATATGGTATTACGTTATAACGTATTACGTTATATGGTATTACGTTATAACGTATTACGTTATATGGTATAACGAAATGACGTTTTACGTTATATGGTATTACGTTATAACGTATTACGTTATATGGTATTACGTTATAACGTATTACGTTATATGGTATAACGTCCTAACGTACTACGTTATATGGTATTACGTTATCACGTATTACGTTATATGGTACAACGTTATAACGTATTACGTTATATGGTATGACGTTTTAACGTATTACGTTATATGGTATAACTTTATCACGTATTACGTTATATGGTATAACGTTATAACGTATTACGTTATATGGTGTATCGTTATAACGTATTACGTTATATGGTATAACGTTATACCGTATTACGTTATATGGTACAACGAAATGACGTTTTACGTTACATGTTATTACGTTATAACGTATTACGTTATATGGTATAACGTTATCACGTATTACGTTATATGGCATTACGTTATAACGTTTTACGTTATATGTTATTACGTTATAACGTATTACGTTATATGGTATAACGTTATCACGTATTACGTTATATGGCATTACGTTATAACGTATTACGTTATATGGTATAACGAAATGACGTTTTACGTTATATGGTATAACGTTATAACGTATTACGTTATATGGTATTACGTTTTAACGTATTACGTTATATGGTATAATGTTATAACATATTACGTTATATGGTATAACGAAATGACGTTTTACGTTATATGGTATAACGTTATAACGTATTACGTTATATGGTATTACGTTTTAACGTATTACGTTATATGGTATAACGTTATAACGTATTACGTTATATGGTATTACGTTATCACGTATTACGTTATATGGTATAACGTTATAACGTATTACGTTATATGGTATAACGGTTTAACGTATTACGTTATATGGTATAACGTTATCACGTATTACGTTATATGGTATAACGTTATAACGTATTACGTTATATGGTATAACGTTTTAACGTATTACGTTATATGGTATAACGTTATCACTTATTACGTTATATGGTATAACGTTATAACGTATTACGTTATATGGTATTACGTTATAACGTATTACGTTATATGGTATAACGAAATGACGTTTTACGTTATATGGTATTACGTTATAACGTATTACGTTATATGGTATTACGTTATAACGTATTACGTTATCTGGTATAACGTCATAACGTATTACGTTATATGGTATTACGTTATCACGTATTACGTTATATGGTATAACGTTATAACGTATTACGTTATATGGTATAACGTTTTAACATATTACGTTATATGGTATAACGTTATCACGTATTACGTTATATGGTATAACGTTATAACGTATTACGTTATATGGTATAACGTTATCACGTATTACGTTATATGGTATAACGTTATACCGTATTACGTTATATGGTATAACGAAATGACGTTTTACGTTATATGTTATTACGTTATAACGTATTACGTTATATGGTATTACGTTGTAACGTATTACATTATATGGTATAACGTCATAACGTATTACGTTATATGGTATTACATTATCACGTATTACGTTATATGGTATAACGTTATAACGTATTACCTTATATGGTATTACGTTATAACGTATTACGTTATATGGTATAACGTTATCACGTATTACGTTATATGGTATAACGTTTTAACGTATTACGTTATATGGTATAACGTTTTAACGTATTACGTTATATGGTATAACGTTATCACTTATTACGTTATATGGTATAACGTTATAACGTATTACGTTATATGGTATTACGTTATAACGTATTACGTTATATGGTATAACGAAATGACGTTTTACGTTATATGGTATTACGTTATAACGTATTACGTTATATGGTATTACGTTATAACGTATTACGTTATATGGTATAACGTCATAACGTATTACGTTATATGGTATTACGTTATCACGTATTACGTTATATGGTATAACGTTATAACGTATTACGTTATATGGTATAACGTTTTAACGTATTACGTTATATGGTATAACGAAATGACGTTTTACGTTATATGGTATTACGTTATAACGTATTACGTTATATGGTATAACGTCATAACGTATTACGTTATATGGTATAACGTTATCACGTATTACTTTATATGGTATAACGTTATAACGTATTACGTTATATGGTATAACGTTATCACATATTACGTTATATGGTATAACGTTATAACGTATTACGTTATATGGTATATCGCTATAACGTATTACGTTATATGGTATAACGTTATACCGTATTACGTTATATGGTATAACGAAATAACGTTTTACGTTATATGTTATTACGTTATAACGTATTACGTTATATGGTATAACGTTATCACGTATTACGTTATATTGCATTACGTTATAACGTATTACGTTATATGGTATAACGAAATGACGTTTTACGTTATATGGTATAACGTTATAACGTATTACGTTATATGGTATTACGTTATAACGTATTACGTTATATGGTATAACGAAATGACGTTTTACGTTATATGGTATTACGTTATAACGTATTACGTTATATGGTATTACGTTATAACGTATTACGTTATATGGTATAACGTTATAAAGTATTACGTTATATGGTATAACGTTATAACGTATTACCTTATATGGTATTACGTTATAACGTATTACGTTATATGGTATAACGTTATCACGTATTACGTTATATGGTATAACGTTTTAACGTATTACGTTATATGGTATAACGTTTTAACGTATTACGTTATATGGTATAACGTTATCACTTATTACGTTATATGGTATAACGTTATAACGTATTACGTTATATGGTATAACGTTATACCGTATTACGTTATATGGTACAACGAAATGACGTTTTACGTTATATGTTATTACGTTATAACGTATTACGTTATATGGTATAACGTTATCACGTATTACGTTATATGGCATTACGTTATAACGTTTTACGTTATATGTTATTACGTTATAACGTATTACGTTATATGGTATAACGTTATCACGTATTACGTTACATGGCATTACGTTATAACGTATTACGTTATATGGTATAACGAAATGACGTTTTACGTTATATGGTATAACGTTATAACGTATTACGTTATATGGTATTACGTTTTAACGTATTACGTTATATGGTATAATGTTATAACATATTACGTTATATGGTATAACGAAATGACGTTTTACGTTATATGGTATAACGTTATAACGTATTACGTTATATGGTATTACGTTTTAACGTATTACGTTATATGGTATAACGTTATAACGTATTACGTTATATGGTATTACGTTATCACGTATTACGTTATATGGTATAACGTTATAACGTATTACGTTATATGGTATAACGGTTTAACGTATTACGTTATATGGTATAACGTTATCACGTATTACGTTATATGGTATAACGTTATAACGTATTACGTTATATGGTATAACGTTTTAACGTATTACGTTATATGGTATAACGTTATCACTTATTACGTTATATGGTATAACGTTATAACGTATTACGTTATATGGTATTACGTTAT
This sequence comes from Bombus vancouverensis nearcticus, assembly GCF_051014615.1. Classification (NCBI taxonomy): domain Eukaryota; kingdom Metazoa; phylum Arthropoda; class Insecta; order Hymenoptera; family Apidae; genus Bombus; species Bombus vancouverensis. The sequence goes on along the minus strand of NC_134913.1, from coordinate 5,573,138 downwards.
AACGTATTACGTTATATGGTATAACGAAATGACGTTTTACGTTATATGGTATTACGTTATAACGTATTACGTTATATGGTATTACGTTATAACGTATTACGTTATCTGGTATAACGTCATAACGTATTACGTTATATGGTATTACGTTATCACGTATTACGTTATATGGTATAACGTTATAACGTATTACGTTATATGGTATAACGTTTTAACATATTACGTTATATGGTATAACGTTATCACGTATTACGTTATATGGTATAACGTTATAACGTATTACGTTATATGGTATAACGTTATCACGTATTACGTTATATGGTATAACGTTATACCGTATTACGTTATATGGTATAACGAAATGACGTTTTACGTTATATGTTATTACGTTATAACGTATTACGTTATATGGTATTACGTTGTAACGTATTACATTATATGGTATAACGTCATAACGTATTACGTTATATGGTATTACATTATCACGTATTACGTTATATGGTATAACGTTATAACGTATTACCTTATATGGTATTACGTTATAACGTATTACGTTATATGGTATAACGTTATCACGTATTACGTTATATGGTATAACGTTTTAACGTATTACGTTATATGGTATAACGTTTTAACGTATTACGTTATATGGTATAACGTTATCACTTATTACGTTATATGGTATAACGTTATAACGTATTACGTTATATGGTATTACGTTATAACGTATTACGTTATATGGTATAACGAAATGACGTTTTACGTTATATGGTATTACGTTATAACGTATTACGTTATATGGTATTACGTTATAACGTATTACGTTATATGGTATAACGTCATAACGTATTACGTTATATGGTATTACGTTATCACGTATTACGTTATATGGTATAACGTTATAACGTATTACGTTATATGGTATAACGTTTTAACGTATTACGTTATATGGTATAACGAAATGACGTTTTACGTTATATGGTATTACGTTATAACGTATTACGTTATATGGTATAACGTCATAACGTATTACGTTATATGGTATAACGTTATCACGTATTACTTTATATGGTATAACGCTATAACGTATTACGTTATATGGTATAACGTTATCACATATTACGTTATATGGTATAACGTTATAACGTATTACGTTATATGGTATATCGCTATAACGTATTACGTTATATGGTATAACGTTATACCGTATTACGTTATATGGTATAACGAAATAACGTTTTACGTTATATGTTATTACGTTATAACGTATTACGTTATATGGTATAACGTTATCACGTATTACGTTATATTGCATTACGTTATAACGTATTACGTTATATGGTATAACGAAATGACGTTTTACGTTATATGGTATAACGTTATAACGTATTACGTTATATGGTATTACGTTTAAACGTATTACGTTATATGGTATAACGTTATAACGTATTACGTTATATGGTATTACGCTATAACGTATTACGTTATGTGGTATAACGTTTTAACGTATTACGTTATATGGTATAACGTTATAAAGTATTACGTTATATGGTATAACGTTATCACGTATTACGTTATATGGTATAACGTTATAACGTATTACGTTATATGGTATAACGTTTTAACGTATTACGTTATATGGTATAACGTTATCACTTATTACGTTATATGATATAACGCTATAACGTATTACGTTATATGGTATAACGTTATACCGTATTACGTTATATGGTATAAAGAAATAACGTTTTACGTTATATGTTATTACGTTATAACGTATTACGTTATATGGTATAACGTTATCACGTATTACGTTATATTGCATTACGTTATAACGTATTACGTTATATGGTATAACGAAATGACGTTTTACGTTATATGGTATAACGTTATAACGTATTACGTTATATGGTATTACGTTTAAACGTATTACGTTATATGGTATAACGTTATAACGTATTACGTTATATGGTATTACGTTATAACGTATTACGTTATATGGTATAACGAAATGACGTTTTACGTTATATGGTATTACGTTATAACGTATTACGTTATATGGTATTACGTTATAACGTATTACGTTATATGGTATAACGTCATAACGTACTACGTTATATGGTATTACGTTATCACGTATTACGTTATATGGTATAACGTTATAACGTATTACGTTATATGGTATAACGTTTTAACGTATTACGTTATATGGTATAACGTTATCACGTATTACGTTATATGGTATAACGTTACAACGTATTACGTTATATGGTATATCGTTATAACGTATTACGTTATATGGTATAACGTTATACCGTATTACGTTATATGGTACAACGAAATGACGTTTTACGTTATATGTTATTACGTTATAACGTATTACGTTATATGGTATAACGTTATCACGTATTACGTTATATGGCATTACGTTATAACGTATTACGTTATATGGTATAACGAAATGACGTTTTACGTTATATGGTATAACGTTATAACGTATTAGGTTATATGGTATTACGTTTTAACGTATTACGTTATATGGTATAACGTTATAACGTATTACGTTATATGGTATTACGTTATAACGTATTACGTTATGTGGTATAACGTTTTAACGTATTACGTTATATGGTATAACGTTATAACGTATTACGTTATATGGTATAACGTTATAACGTATTACGTTATATAGTATTACGTTATAACGTATTACGTTATATGGTATTACGTTTTAACGTATTACGTTATATGGTATAACGTTATAACTTATTACGTTATATGGTATTACGTTATATCGTATTACGTTATGTGGTATAACGTTTTAACGTATTACGTTATATGGTATAACGTTATAACGTATTACGTTATATGGTATAACGTTATAACGTATTACGTTATATGGTATTACGTTATAACGTATTACGTTATATGGTATTACGTTTTAACGTATTACGTTATATGGTATAACGTTATCACTTATTACGTTATATGGTATAACGTTATAACGTATTACGTTATATGGTATTACGTTATAACGTATTACGTTATATGGTATTACGTTATAACGTATTACGTTATATGGTATAACGAAATGACGTTTTACGTTATATGGTATTACGTTATAACGTATTACGTTATATGGTATTACGTTATAACGTATTACGTTATATGGTATAACGTCCTAACGTACTACGTTATATGGTATTACGTTATCACGTATTACGTTATATGGTACAACGTTATAACGTATTACGTTATATGGTATGACGTTTTAACGTATTACGTTATATGGTATAACTTTATCACGTATTACGTTATATGGTATAACGTTATAACGTATTACGTTATATGGTGTATCGTTATAACGTATTACGTTATATGGTATAACGTTATACCGTATTACGTTATATGGTACAACGAAATGACGTTTTACGTTATATGTTATTACGTTATAACGTATTACGTTATATGGTATAACGTTATCACGTATTACGTTATATGGCATTACGTTATAACGTTTTACGTTATATGTTATTACGTTATAACGTATTACGTTATATGGTATAACGTTATCACGTATTACGTTATATGGCATTACGTTATAACGTATTACGTTATACGGTATAACGAAATGACGTTTTACGTTATATGGTATAACGTTATAACGTATTACGTTATATGGTATTACGTTTTAACGTATTACGTTATATGGTATAATGTTATAACATATTACGTTATATGGTATAACGAAATGACGTTTTACGTTATATGGTATAACGTTATAACGTATTACGTTATATGGTATTACGTTTTAACGTATTACGTTATATGGTATAACGTTATAACGTATTACGTTATATGGTATTACGTTATCACGTATTACGTTATATGGTATAACGTTATAACGTATTACGTTATATGGTATAACGGTTTAACGTATTACGTTATATGGTATAACGTTATCACGTATTACGTTATATGGTATAACGTTATAACGTATTACGTTATATGGTATAACGTTTTAACGTATTACGTTATATGGTATAACGTTATCACTTATTACGTTATATGGTATAACGTTATAACGTATTACGTTATATGGTATTACGTTATAACGTATTACGTTATATGGTATAACGAAATGACGTTTTACGTTATATGGTATTACGTTATAACGTATTACGTTATATGGTATTACGTTATAACGTATTACGTTATCTGGTATAACGTCATAACGTATTACGTTATATGGTATTACGTTATCACGTATTACGTTATATGGTATAACGTTATAACGTATTACGTTATATGGTATAACGTTTTAACATATTACGTTATATGGTATAACGTTATCACGTATTACGTTATATGGTATAACGTTATAACGTATTACGTTATATGGTATAACGTTATCACGTATTACGTTATATGGTATAACGTTATACCGTATTACGTTATATGGTATAACGAAATGACGTTTTACGTTATATGTTATTACGTTATAACGTATTACGTTATATGGTATTACGTTGTAACGTATTACATTATATGGTATAACGTCATAACGTATTACGTTATATGGTATTACATTATCACGTATTACGTTATATGGTATAACGTTATAACGTATTACCTTATATGGTATTACGTTATAACGTATTACGTTATATGGTATAACGTTATCACGTATTACGTTATATGGTATAACGTTTTAACGTATTACGTTATATGGTATAACGTTTTAACGTATTACGTTATATGGTATAACGTTATCACTTATTACGTTATATGGTATAACGTTATAACGTATTACGTTATATGGTATTACGTTATAACGTATTACGTTATATGGTATAACGAAATGACGTTTTACGTTATATGGTATTACGTTATAACGTATTACGTTATATGGTATTACGTTATAACGTATTACGTTATATGGTATAACGTCATAACGTATTACGTTATATGGTATTACGTTATCACGTATTACGTTATATGGTATAACGTTATAACGTATTACGTTATATGGTATAACGTTTTAACGTATTACGTTATATGGTATAACGAAATGACGTTTTACGTTATATGGTATTACGTTATAACGTATTACGTTATATGGTATAACGTCATAACGTATTACGTTATATGGTATAACGTTATCACGTATTACTTTATATGGTATAACGTTATAACGTATTACGTTATATGGTATAACGTTATCACATATTACGTTATATGGTATAACGTTATAACGTATTACGTTATATGGTATATCGCTATAACGTATTACGTTATATGGTATAACGTTATACCGTATTACGTTATATGGTATAACGAAATAACGTTTTACGTTATATGTTATTACGTTATAACGTATTACGTTATATGGTATAACGTTATCACGTATTACGTTATATTGCATTACGTTATAACGTATTACGTTATATGGTATAACGAAATGACGTTTTACGTTATATGGTATAACGTTATAACGTATTACGTTATATGGTATTACGTTTAAACGTATTACGTTATATGGTATAACGTTATAACGTATTACGTTATATGGTATTACGCTATAACGTATTACGTTATGTGGTATAACGTTTTAACGTATTACGTTATATGGTATAACGTTATAAAGTATTACGTTATATGGTATAACGTTATCACGTATTACGTTATATGGTATAACGTTATAACGTATTACGTTATATGGTATAACGTTTTAACGTATTACGTTATATGGTATAACGTTATCACTTATTACGTTATATGATATAACGCTATAACGTATTACGTTATATGGTATAACGTTATACCGTATTACGTTATATGGTATAAAGAAATAACGTTTTACGTTATATGTTATTACGTTATAACGTATTACGTTATATGGTATAACGTTATCACGTATTACGTTATATTGCATTACGTTATAACGTATTACGTTATATGGTATAACGAAATGACGTTTTACGTTATATGGTATAACGTTATAACGTATTACGTTATATGGTATTACGTTTAAACGTATTACGTTATATGGTATAACGTTATAACGTATTACGTTATATGGTATTACGCTATAACGTATTACGTTATGTGGTATAACGTTTTAACGTATTACGTTATATGGTATAACGTTATAAAGTATTACGTTATATGGTATAACGTTATCACGTATTACGTTATATGGTATAACGTTATAACGTATTACGTTATATGGTATAACGTTTTAACGTATTACGTTATATGGTATAACGTTATCACTTATTACGTTATATGATATAACGTTATAACGTATTACGTTATATGGTATTACGTTATAACGTATTACGTTATATGGTATAACAAAATGACGTTTTACGTTATATGGTATTACGTTATAACGTATTACGTTATATGGTATTACGTTATAACGTATTACGTTATATGGTATAACGTCATAACGTATTACGTTATATGGTATTACGTTATCACGTATTACGTTATATGGTATAACGTTATAACGTATTACGTTATATGGTATAACGTTTTAACGTATTACGTTATATGGTATAACGAAATTACGTTTTACGTTATATGGTATTACGTTATAACGTATTACGTTATATGGTATAACGTCATAACGTATTACGTTATATGGTATAACGTTATCACGTATTACTTTATATGGTATAACGTTATAACGTATTACGTTATATGGTATAACGTTTTAACGTATTACGTTATATGGTATAACGTTATCACTTATTACGTTATATGGTATAACGTTATAACGTATTACGTTATATGGTATTACGTTATAACGTATTACGTTATATGGTATAACGAAATGACGTTTTACGTTATATGGTATTACGTTATAACGTATTACGTTATATGGTATTACGTTATAACGTATTACGTTATATGGTATGACGTCATAACGTACTACGTTATATGGTATTACATTTATCACGCATTACGTTATATGGTATAACGTGATAACGTATTACGTTATATGGTATAACGTTATCACGTATTACGTTATATGGTATAACGTTATAACGTATTACGTTATATGGTATATCGCTACAACGTATTACGTTATATGGTATAACGTTATACCGTATTACGTTATATGGTATAACGTTTTAACGTATTACGTTATATGGTATAACGTTATCACTTATTACGTTATATGGTATAACGTTATAACGTATTACGTTATATGGTATAACGTTATCACTTATTACGTTATATGGTATAACGTTATAACGTATTACGTTATATGGTATTACGTTATAACGTATAACGTTATATGGTATAACGTTGTAACGTATTACGTTATATGGTATTACGTTATAACGTATTACGTTATATGGTATAACGAAATGACGTTTTACGTTATATGGTATTACGTTATCAAGTATTACGTTATATGGTATAACGTTATAACGTATTACGTTATATGGTATAACGTTTTAACGTATTACGTTATATGGTATAACGTTATAACGTATTACGTTATATGGTATATCGTTATAACGTATTACGTTATATGGTATAACGTTATACCTGATTACGTTATATGGTACAACGAAATGACGTTTTACGTTATATGTTATTACGCTATAACGTATTACGTTATATGGTATAACGTTATAACGTATTACGTTATATGGTATAACGTTTTAACGTATTACGTTATATGGTATAACGTTATCACGTATTACGTTATATGGTATAACGTTATAACGTATTACGTTATATGGTATAACGTTATAAAGTATTACGTTATATGGTATAACGTTATAACGTATTACGTTATATGGTGTATCGTTATAACGTATTACGTTATATGGTATAACGTTATACCGTATTACGTTATATGGTACAACGAAATGACGTTTTACGTTATATGTTATTACGTTATAACGTATTACGTTATATGGTATAACGTTATCACGTATTACGTTATATGGCATTACGTTATAACGTATTACGTTATATGGTATAAAGAAATGACGTTTTACGTTATATGGTATAACGTTATAACGTATTACGTTATATGGTATTACGTTTTAACGTATTACGTTATATGGTATAACGTTATAACGTATTACGTTATATGGTATTACGTTATAACGTGTTACGTTATGTGGTATAACGTTTTAACGTATTACGTTATATGGTATAACGTTGTAAAGTATTACGTTATATGGTATAACGTTATAACGTATTACGTTATATGGTATAACGTTATAACGTATTACGTTATATGGTATTACGTTATAACGTATTACGTTATATGGTATTACGTTTTAACGTATTACGTTATATGGTATAACGTTATAACTTATTACGTTATATGGTATTACGTTATAACGTTTTACGTTATATGTTATTACGTTATAACGTATTACGTTATATGGTATAACGCTATCACGTATTACGTTATATGGCATTACGTTATAACGTATTACGTTATATGGTATAACGTTATAACGTATTACGTTATATGGTATTACGTTATAACGTATTACGTTATGTGGTATAACGTTTTAACGTATTACGTTATATGGTATAACGTTATAACGTATTACGTTATATGGTATAACGAAATGACGTTTTACGTTATATGGTATAACGTTATAACGTATTACGTTATATGGTATTACGTTTTAACGTATTACGTTATATGGTATAACGTTATAACGTATTACGTTATATGGTATTACGTTATAACGTATTACGTTATGTGGTATAACGTTTTAACGTATTACGTTATATGGTATAACGTTATAAAGTATTACGTTATATGGTATAACGTTATAACGTATTACGTTATATGGTATAACGTTATAACGTATTACGTTATATGGTATTACGTTATAACGTATTACGTTATATGGTATTACGTTTTAACGTATTACGTTATATGGTATAACGTTATAACGTATTACGTTATATGGTATTACGTTATAACGTTTTACGTTATATGTTATTACGTTATAACGTATTACGTTATATGGTATAACGTTATCACGTATTACGTTATATGGCATTACGTTATAACGTATTACGTTATATGGTATAACGAAATGACGTATTACGTTATATGGTATTACGTTATAACGTATTACGTTATATGGTATTACGTTATAACGTATTACGTTATGTGGTATAACGTTTTAACGTATTACGTTATATGGTATAACGTTATAAAGTATTACGTTATATGGTATAACGTTATAACGTATTACGTTATATGGTATAACGTTATAACGTATTACGTTATATGGTATTACGTTATAACGTATTACGTTATATGGTATTACGTTTTAACGTATTACGTTATATGGTATAACGTTATAACGTATTACGTTATATGGTATTACGTTATAACGTTTTACGTTATATGTTATTACGTTATAACGTATTACGTTATATGGTATAACGTTATCACGTATTACGTTATATGTTATTACGTTATAACGTATTACGTTATATGGTATAACGTTATCACGTATTACGTTATATGGCATTACGTTATAACGTATTACGTTATATGGTATAACGAAATGACGTTTTATGTTATATGGTATAACGTTATCACGTATTACGTTATATGGTATAACGTTATAACGTATTACGTTATATGGTATATCGTTATAACGTATTACGTTATATGGTATAACGTTATACCGTATTACGTTGTATGGTACAACGAAATGACGTTTTACGTTATATGTTATTACGTTATAACGTATTACGTTATATGGTATTACGTTTTAACGTATTACGTTATATGGTATAACGTTATAACGTATTACGTTATATGGTATTACGTTATAACGTATTACGTTATGTGGTATAACGTTTTAACGTATTACGTTATATGGTATAACGTTATAAAGTATTACGTTATATGGTATAACGTTATAACGTATTACGTTATATGGTATAACGTTATAACGTATTACGTTATATGGTATTACGTTATAACGTATTACGTTATATGGTATTACGTTTTAACGTATTACGTTATATGGTATAACGTTATAACGTATTACGTTATATGGTATTACGTTATAACGTTTTACGTTATATGTTATTACGTTATAACGTATTACGTTATATGGTATAACGTTATCACGTATTACGTTATATGGCATTACGTTATAACGTATTACGTTATATGGTATAACGAAATGACGTTTTATGTTATATGGTATAACGTTATAACGTATTACGTTATATGGTATAACGTTTTAACGTATTACGTTATATGGTATAACGTTATAACGTATTACGTTATATGGTATAACGAAATGACGTTTTACGTTATATGGTATAACGATATAACGTATTACGTTATATGGTATTACGTTTTAACGTATTACGTTATATGGTATAACGTTATAACGTATTACGTTATATGGTATAACGTTTTAACGAATTACGTTATATGGTATAACGTTATAACGTATTACGTTATATGGTATAACGTTATAACGTACTACGTTATATGGTATATCGTTATAACGTATTACGTTATATGGTATAACGTTATACCGTATTACGTTATATGGTATAACGTTATAACGTATTACGTTATATGGTATAACGTTATAACGTATTACGTTATATGGTATATCGTTATAACGTATTACGTTATATGGTATAACGTTATAGCGTATTACGTTATATGGTATTACGTTATAACGTATTACGTTATATGGTATAACGAAATGACGTTTTACGTTATATGGTATTACGTTATAACGTATTACGTTATATGGTATAACGTTATAACGTATTACGTTATATGGTATAACGTTATAACGTATTACGTTATATGGTATAACGTTATAACGTACTACGTTATATGGTATAACGGTATCACGTATTACGTTATATGGTATTACGTTATAACGTATTACGTTATATGGTATAACGTTTTAACGTATTACGATATATGGTATAACGTTATAACGTATTACGTTATATGGTATAACGTTATAACGTATTACGTTATATGGTATAACGTTTTAACGTATTACGTTATATGGTATAACGTTATCACGTATTACGTTATATGGTATAACGTTATAACGTATTACGTTATATGGTATATCGTTTTAACGTATTACGTTATATGGTATAACGTTATCACGTATTACGTTATATGGTATAACGTTATAACGTATTACGTTATATGGTATTACGTTATAACGTATTACGTTATATGGTATAACGAAATGACGTTTTACGTTATATGGTATTACGTTATCACGTATTACGTTATATGGTATAACGTTATAACGTATTACGTTATATGGTATAACGTTTTAACGTATTACGATATATGGTATAACGTTATAACGTATTACGTTATATGGTATATCGTTATAACGTATTACGTTATATGGTATAACGTTATACCTGATTACGTTATATGGTACAACGAAATGACGTTTTACGTTATATGTTATTACGTTATAACGTATTACGTTATATGGTATAACGTTATAACGTATTACGTTATATGGTATAACGTTTTAACGTATTACGTTATATGGTATAACGTTATAACGTATTACGTTATATGGTATAACGTTTTAACGTATTACGTTATATGGTATAACGAAATGACGTTTTACGTTATATGGTATAACGATATAACGTATTACGTTATATGGTATTACGTTTTAACGTATTACGTTATATGGTATAACGTTATAACGTATTACGTTATATGGTATAACGTTTTAACGAATTACGTTATATGGTATAACGTTATAACGTATTACGTTATATGGTATAACGTTATAACGTACTACGTTATATGGTATATCGTTATAACGTATTACGTTATATGGTATAACGTTATACCGTATTACGTTATATGGTATAACGTTATAACGTATTACGTTATATGGTATAACGTTATAACGTATTACGTTATATGGTATATCGTTATAACGTATTACGTTATATGGTATAACGTTATAGCGTATTACGTTATATGGTATTACGTTATAACGTATTACGTTATATGGTATAACGAAATGACGTTTTACGTTATATGGTATTACGTTATAACGTATTACGTTATATGGTATAACGTTATAACGTATTACGTTATATGGTATAACGTTATAACGTATTACGTTATATGGTATAACGTTATAACGTACTACGTTATATGGTATAACGGTATCACGTATTACGTTATATGGTATTACGTTATAACGTATTACGTTATATGGTATAACGTTTTAACGTATTACGTTATATGGTATTACGTTATCACGTATTACGTTATATGGTATAACGTTATAGCGTATTACGTTATATGGTATAACGGTTTAACGTATTACGTTATATGGTATAACGTTATCACGTATTACGTTATATGGTATAACGTTATAACGTATTACGTTATATGGTATAACGTTTTAACGTATTACGTTATATGGTATAACGTTATCACTTATTACGTTATATGGTATAACGTTATAACGTATTACGTTATATGGTATTACGTTATAACGTATTACGTTATATGGTATAACGAAATGACGTTTTACGTTATATGGTATTACGTTATCACGTATTACGTTATATGGTATAACGTTATAACGTATTACGTTATATGGTATAACGTTTTAACGTATTACGATATATGGTATAACGTTATAACGTATTACGTTATATGGTATATCGTTATAACGTATTACGTTATATGGTATAACGTTATACCTGATTACGTTATATGGTACAACGAAATGACGTTTTACGTTATATGTTATTACGTTATAACGTATTACGTTATATGGTATAACGTTATAACGTATTACGTTATATGGTATAACGTTTTAACGTATTACGTTATATGGTATAACGTTATCACGTATTACGTTATATGGTATAACGTTATAACGTATTACGTTATATGGTATATCGTTTTAACGTATTACGTTATATGGTATAACGTTATCACGTATTACGTTATATGGTATAACGTTATAACGTATTACGTTATATGGTATTACGTTATAACGTATTACGTTATATGGTATAACGAAATGACGTTTTACGTTATATGGTATTACGTTATAACGTATTACGTTATATGGTATTACGTTATAACGTATTACATTATATGGTATAACGTCATAACGTATTACGTTATATGGTATTACGTTATCACGTATTACGTTATATGGTATAACGTTATAACGTATTACGTTATATGGTATAACGGTTTAACGTATTACGTTATATGGTATAACGGTATCACGTATTACGTTATATGGTACAACGTTATAACGTATTACGTTATATGGTATAACTTTTTAACGTATTACTTTATATGGTATAACGGTATCACGTATTACGTTATATGGTATAACGTTATAACGTATTACGTTATATGGTATTACGTTATCACGTATTACGTTATATGGTATAACGTTATAACGTATTACGTTATATGGTATAACGGTTTAACGTATTACGTTATATGGTATAACGTTATCACGTATTACGTTATATGGTATAACGTTATAACGTATTACGTTATATGGTATTACGTTATAACGTATTACGTTATATGGTATTACGTTATCACGTATTACGTTATATGGTATAACGTTATAACGTATTACGTTATATGGTATAACGGTTTAACGTATTACGTTATATGGTATAACGTTATCACGTATTACGTTATATGGTATAACGTTATAACGTATTACGTTATATGGTATAACGTTTTAACGTATTACGTTATATGGTATAACGTTATCACTTATTACGTTATATGGTATAACGTTATAACGTATTACGTTATATGGTATTACGTTATAACGTATTACGTTATATGGTATAACGAAATGACGTTTTACGTTATATGGTATTACGTTATAAAGTATTACGTTATATGGTATTACGTTATAACGTATTACGTTATATGGTATAACGTCATAACGTACTACGTTATATGGTATTACGTTATCACGTATTACGTTATATGGTATAACGTTATAACGTATTACGTTATATGGTATAACGTTTTAACATATTACGTTATATGGTATAACGTTATCACGTATTACGTTATATGGTATAACGTTATAACGTATTACGCTATATGGTATATCGTTATAACGTATTACGTTATATGGTATAACGTTATACCGTATTACGTTATATGGTACAACGAAATGACGTTTTACGTTATATGTTATTACGTTATAACGTATTACGTTATATGGTATAACGTTATCACGTATTACGTTATATGGCATTACGTTATAACGTATTACGTTATATGGTATAACGAAATGACGTTTTACGTTATATGGTATAACGTTATAACGTATTACGTTATATGGTATTACGTTTTAACGTATTACGTTATATGGTATAACGTTATAACGTATTACGTTATATGGTATTACGTTATAACGTATTACGTTATGTGGTATAACGTTTTAACGTATTACGTTATATGGTATAACGTTATAAAGTATTACGTTATATGGTATAACGTTATAACGTATTACGTTATATGGTATTACGTTATAACGTATTACGTTATATGGTATAACGTTATAACGTATTACGTTATATGGTATAACGTTATAACGTACTACGTTATATGGTATAACGGTATCACGTATTACGTTATATGGTATAATGTTATAACGTATTACGTTATATGGTATAACGTTTTAACGTATTACGTTATATGGTATAACGTTATCACTTATTACGTTATATGGTATAACGTTATAACGTATTACGTTATATGGTATTACGTTATAACGTATTACGTTATATGGTATAACGAAATGACGTTTTACGTTATATGGTATTACGTTATCACGTATTACGTTATATGGTATAACGTTATAACGTATTACGTTATATGGTATAACGTTTTAACGTATTACGTTATATGGTATAACGTTATCACTTATTACGTTATATGGTATAACGTTATAACGTATTACGTTATATGGTATTACGTTATAACGTATTACGTTATATGGTATAACGAAATGACGTTTTACGTTATATGGTATTACGTTATCACGTATTACGTTATATGGTATAACGTTATAACGTATTACGTTATATGGTATAACGTTTTAACGTATTACGTTATATGGTATAACGTTATAACGTATTACGTTATATGGTATTACGTTACCACGTATTACGTTATATGGTATAACGTTATAACGTATTACGTTATATGGTATAACGGTTTAACGTATTACGTTATATGGTATTACGTTATAACGTATTACGTTATATGGTATAACGTTATAACGTATTACGTTATATGGTATAACGTTATAACGTATTACGTTATATGGTATAACGTTATAACGTACTACGTTATATGGTATAACGTTATCACGTATTACGTTATATGGTATAACGTTATAACGTATTACGTTATATGGTATAACGTTTTAACGTATTACGTTATATGGTATAACGTTATCACTTATTACGTTATATGGTATAACGTTATAACGTATTACGTTATATGGTATTACGTTATAACGTATTACGTTATATGGTATAACGAAATGACGTTTTACGTTATATGGTATTACGTTATCACGTATTACGTTATATGGTATAACGTTATAACGTATTACCTTATATGGTATAACGTTTTAACGTATTACGTTATATGGTATAACGTTATAACGTATTACGTTATATGGTATATCGTTATAACGTATTACGTTATATGGTATAACGTTATACCTTATTACGTTATATGGTACAACGAAATGACGTTTTACGTTATATGTTATTACGCTATAACGTATTACGTTATATGGTATAACGTTATCACGTATTACGTTATATGGCATTACGTTATAACGTATTACGTTATATGGTATAACGAAATGACGTTTTATGTTATATGGTATAACGTTATAACGTATTACGTTATATGGTACAACGAAATGACGTTTTACGTTATATGTTATTACGTTATAACGTATTACGTTATATGGTATAACGTTATCACGTATTACGTTATATGGCATTACGTTATAACGTATTACGTTATATGGTATAACGAAATGACGTTTTACGTTATATGGTATAACGTTATAACGTATTACGTTATATGGTATTACGTTTTAACGTATTACGTTATATGGTATTACGTTATATCGTATTACGTTATGTGGTATAACGTTTTAACGTATTACGTTATATGGTATAACGTTATAACGTATTACGTTATATGGTATAACGTTATAACGTATTACGTTATATGGTATTACGTTATAACGTATTACGTTATATTGTATTACGTTTTAACGTATTACGTTATATGGTATAACGTTATAACGTATTACGTTATATGGTATTACGTTATCACGTATTACGTTATATGGTATAACGTTATAACGTATTACGTTATATGGTATAACGGTTTAACGTATTACGTTATATGGTATAACGTTATCACGTATTACGTTATATGGTATAACGTTATAACGTATTACGTTATATGGTATAACGTTATAACGTATTACGTTATATGGTATAACGTTATCACGTACTACGTTATATGGTATAACGTTATAACGTATTACGTTATATGGTATAACGGTTTAACGTATTACGTTATATGGTATTACGTTATAACGTATTACGTTATATGGTATAACGGTTTAACGTATTACGTTATATGGTATTACGTTATAACGTATTACGTTATATGGTATAACGGTTTAACGTATTACGTTATATGGTATAACGTTATCACGTACTACGTTATATGGTATAACGTTATAACGTATTACGTTATATGGTATTACGTTATAACGTATTACGTTATATGGTATAACGTTATCACGTACTACGTTATATGGTATAACGTTATAACGTATTACGTTATATGGTATAACGGTTTAACGTATTACGTTATATGGTATTACGTTATAACGTATTACGTTATATGGTATAACGTCATAACGTACTACGTTATATGGTATAACGAAATGACGTTTTACGTTATATGGTATTACGTTATAACGTATTACGTTATATGGTATTACGTTATAACATATTACGTTATATGGTATAACGTCATAACGTACTACGTTATATGGTATTACGTTATCACGTATTACGTTATATGGTATAACGTTTTAACATATTACGTTATATGGTATATCGTTATAACGTATTACGTTATATGGTATAACGTTATACCGTATTACGTTATATGGTACAACGAAATGACGTTTTACGTTATATGTTATTACGTTATAACGTATTACGTTATATGGTATAACGTTATCACGTATTACGTTATATGGCATTACGTTATAACGTATTACGTTATATGGTATAACGAAATGACGTTTTACGTTATATGGTATAACGTTATAACGTATTACGTTATATGGTATTACGTTTTAACGTATTACGTTATATGGTATAACGTTATAACGTATTACGTTATATGGTATTACGTTATAACGTATTACGTTATGTGGTATAACGTTTTAACGTATTACGTTATATGGTATAACGTTATAAAGTATTACGTTATATGGTATAACGTTATAACGTATTACGTTATATGGTATAACGTTATAACGTATTACGTTATATGGTATTACGTTATAACGTATTACGTTATATGGTATTACGTTTTAACGTATTACGTTATATGGTATAACGTTATCACGTATTACGTTATATGGCATTACGTTATAACGTATTACGTTATATGGTATAACGAAATGACGTTTTACGTTATATATTATAACGTTATAACGTATTACGTTATATGGTATTACGTTTTAACGTATTACGTTATATGGTATAACGTTATAACATATTACGTTATATGGTATAACGAAATGACGCTTTACGTTATATGGTATAACGTTATAACGTATTACGTTATATGCTATTACGTTTTAACGTATTACGTTATATGGTATAACGTTATAACGTATTACGTTATATGGTATTACGTTATCACGTATTACGTTATATGGTATAACGTTATAACGTATTACGTTATATGGTATAACGGTTTAACGTATTACGTTATATGGTATAACGTTATCACGTATTATGTTATATGGTATAACGTTATAACGTATTACGTTATATGGTATAACGTTTTAACGTATTACGTTATATGGTATAACGTTATCACTTATTACGTTATATGGTATAACGTTATAACGTATTACGTTATATGGTATTACGTTATAACGTATTACGTTATATGGTATAACGAAATGACGTTTTACGTTATATGGTATTACGTTATAACGTATTACGTTATATGGTATTACGTTATAACGTATTACGTTATATGGTATAACGTCATAACGTATTACGTTATATGGTATTACGTTATCACGTATTACGTTATATGGTATAACGTTATAACGTATTACGTTATGTGGTATAACGTTTTAACGTATTACGTTATATGGTATAACGTTATCACGTATTACGTTATATGGTATAACGTTATAACGTATTACGTTATATGGTATAACGTTATCACGTATTACGTTATATGGTATTACGTTATACCGTATTACGTTATATGGTACAACGAAATGACGCTTTACGTTATATGTTATTACGTTATAACGTATTACGTTATATGGTATAACGTTATCACGTATTACGTTATATGGTATAACGTTTTAACGTATTACGTTATATGGTATAACGTTATAACGTATTACGTTATATGGTATTACGTTATAACGTATTACGTTATATGGTATTACGTTTTAACGTATTACGTTATATGGTATAACGTTATCACGTATTACGTTATATGGCATTACGTTATAACGTATTACGTTATATGGTATAACGAAATGACGTTTTACGTTATATATTATAACGTTATAACGTATTACGTTATATGGTATTACGTTTTAACGTATTACGTTATATGGTATAACGTTATAACATATTACGTTATATGGTATAACGAAATGACGCTTTACGTTATATGGTATAACGTTATAACGTATTACGTTATATGGTATTACGTTTTAACGTATTACGTTATATGGTATAACGTTATAACGTATTACGTTATATGGTATTACGTTATCACGTATTACGTTATATGGTATAACGTTATAACGTATTACGTTATATGGTATAACGGTTTAACGTATTACGTTATATGGTATAACGTTATCACGTATTACGTTATATGGTATAACGTTATAACGTATTACGTTATATGGTATAACGTTTTAACGTATTACGTTATATGGTATAACGTTATCACTTATTACGTTATATGGTATAACGTTATAACGTATTACGTTATATGGTATTACGTTATAACGTATTACGTTATATGGTATAACGAAATGACGTTTTACGTTATATGGTATTACGTTATAACGTATTACGTTATATGGTATTACGTTATAACGTATTACGTTATATGGTATAACGTCATAACGTATTACGTTATATGGTATTACGTTATACCGTATTACGTTATATGGTACAACGAAATGACGTTTTACGTTATATGTTATTACGTTATAACGTATTACGTTATATGGTATAACGTTATCACGTATTACGTTATATGGCATTACGTTATAACGTATTACGTTATATGGTATAACGAAATGACGTTTTACGTTATATGGTATAACGTTTTCACGTATTACGTTATATGGTATAACGTTATCACGTATTACGTTATATGGTATAACGTTATAACGTATTACGTTATATGGTATTACGTTATAACGTATTACGTTATGTGGTATAACGTTTTAACGTATTACGTTATATGGTATAACGTTATAACGTATTACGTTATATGGTATAACGTTATAACGTATTACGTTATATGGTATTACGTTATAACGTATTACGTTATATGGTATTACATTTTAACGTATTACGTTATATGGTATAACGTTATAACGTATTACGTTATATGGTATTACGTTATAACGTTTTACGTTATATGTTATTACGTTATAACGTATTACGTTATATGGTATAACGTTATCACGTATTACGTTATATGGCATTACGTTATAACGTATTACGTTATATGGTATAACGAAATGACGTTTTATGTTATATGGTATAACGTTATAACGTATTACGTTATATGGTATAACGTTTTAACGTATTACGTTATATGGTATAACGTTATAACGTATTACGTTATATGGAATAACGAAATGACGTTTTACGTTATATGGTATAACGTTATAACGTATTACGTTATATGGTATTACGTTTTAACGTATTACGTTATATGGTATAACGTTATAACGTATTACGTTATATGGTATTACGTTTTAACGTATTACGTTATATGGTATTACGTTTTAACGTATTACGTTATATGGTATAACGTTATAACGTATTACGTTATATGGTATTACGTTATAACGTTTTACGTTATATGTTATTACGTTATAACGTATTACGTTATATGGTACAACGAAATGACGTTTTACGTTATATGTTATTACGTTATAACGTATTACGTTATATGGTATAACGTTATCACGTATTCCGTTATATGGCATTACGTTATAACGTATTACGTTATATGGTATAACGAAATGACGTTTTACGTTATATGTTATTACGTTATAACGTATTACGTTATATGGTATAACGTTATCACGTATTACGTTATATGGCATTACGTTATAACGTATTACGTTATATGGTATAACGAAATGACGTTTTACGTTATATGGTATAACGTTTTAACGTATTACGTTATATGGTATAACGTTATCACGTATTACGTTATATGGTATAACGTTATAACGTATTACGTTATATGGTATTACGTTATAACGTATTACGTTATGTGGTATAACGTTTTAACGTATTACGTTATATGGTATAACGTTATAACGTATTACGTTATATGGTATAACGTTATAACGTATTACGTTATATGGTATTACGTTATAACGTATTACGTTATATGGTATTACATTTTAACGTATTACGTTATATGGTATAACGTTATAACGTATTACGTTATATGGTATTACGTTATAACGTTTTACGTTATATGTTATTACGTTATAACGTATTACGTTATATGGTATAACGTTATCACGTATTACGTTATATGGCATTACGTTATAACGTATTACGTTATATGGTATAACGAAATGACGTTTTATGTTATATGGTATAACGTTATAACGTATTACGTTATATGGTATAACGTTTTAACGTATTACGTTATATGGTATAACGTTATAACGTATTACGTTATATGGAATAACGAAATGACGTTTTACGTTATATGGTATAACGTTATAACGTATTACGTTATATGGTATAACGTTATACCTTATTACGTTATATGGTACAACGAAATGACGTTTTACGTTATATGTTATTACGCTATAACGTATTACGTTATATGGTATAACGTTATCACGTATTACGTTATATGGCATTACGTTATAACGTATTACGTTATATGGTATAACGAAATGACGTTTTATGTTATATGGTATAACGTTATAACGTATTACGTTATATGGTACAACGAAATGACGTTTTACGTTATATGTTATTACGTTATAACGTATTACGTTATATGGTATAACGTTATCACGTATTCCGTTATATGGCATTACGTTATAACGTATTACGTTATATGGTATAACGAAATGACGTTTTACGTTATATGGTATAACGTTATAACGTATTACGTTATATGGTCTTACGTTTTAACGTATTACGTTATATGGTATTACGTTATATCGTATTACGTTATGTGGTATAACGTTTTAACGTATTACGTTATATGGTATAACGTTATAACGTATTACGTTATATGGTATAACGTTATAACGTATTACGTTATATGGTATTACGTTATAACGTATTACGTTATATGGTATTACGTTTTAACGTATTACGTTATATGGTATAACGTTATAACGTATTACGTTATATGGTATTACGTTATCACGTATTACGTTATATGGTATAACGTTATAACGTATTACGTTATATGGTATAACGGTTTAACGTATTACGTTATATGGTATAACGTTATCACGTATTACGTTATATGGTATAACGTTATAACGTATTACGTTATATGGTATTACGTTATCACGTATTACGTTATATGGTATAACGTTATAACGTATTACGTTATATGGTATAACGGTTTAACGTATTACGTTATATGGTATAACGTTATCACGTATTACGTTATATGGTATAACGTTATAACGTATTACGTTATATGGTATTACGTTATAACGTATTACGTTATATGGTATTACGTTATCACGTATTACGTTATATGGTATAACGAAATGACGTTTTACGTTATATGTTATTACGTTATAACGTATTACGTTATATGGTATAACGTTATCACGTATTCCGTTATATGGCATTACGTTATAACGTATTACGTTATATGGTATAACGAAATGACGTTTTACGTTATATGGTATAACGTTATAACGTATTACGTTATATGGTCTTACGTTTTAACGTATTACGTTATATGGTATTACGTTATATCGTATTACGTTATGTGGTATAACGTTTTAACGTATTACGTTATATGGTATAACGTTATAACGTATTACGTTATATGGTATAACGTTATAACGTATTACGTTATATGGTATTACGTTATAACGTATTACGTTATATGGTATTACGTTTTAACGTATTACGTTATATGGTATAACGTTATAACGTATTACGTTATATGGTATTACGTTATCACGTATTACGTTATATGGTATAACGTTATAACGTATTACGTTATATGGTATAACGGTTTAACGTATTACGTTATATGGTATAACGTTATCACGTATTACGTTATATGGTATAACGTTATAACGTATTACGTTATATGGTATTACGTTATAACGTATTACGTTATATGGTATTACGTTATCACGTATTACGTTATATGGTATAACGTTATAACGTATTACGTTATATGGTATAACGGTTTAACGTATTACGTTATATGGTATAACGTTATCACGCATTACGTTATATGGTATAACGTTATAACGTATTACGTTATATGGTATAACGTTTTAACGTATTACGTTATATGGTATAACGTTATCACTTATTACGTTATATGGTATAACGTTATAACGTATTACGTTATATGGTATTACGTTATAACGTATTACGTTATATGGTATAACGAAATGACGTTTTACGTTATATGGTATTACGTTATAACGTATTACGTTATATGGTATTACGTTATAACGTATTACGTTATATGGTATAACGTCATAACGTATTACGTTATATGGTATTACGTTATCACGTATTACGTTATATGGTATAACGTTATAACGTATTACGTTATGTGGTATAACGTTTTAACGTATTACGTTATATGGTATAACGATATCACGTATTACGTTATATGGTATAACGTTATAACGTATTACGTTATATGGTATAACGTTATCACGTATTACGTTATATGGTATTACGTTATACCGTATTACGTTATATGGTACAACGAAATGACGTTTTACGTTATATGTTATTACGTTATAACGTATTACGTTATATGGTATAACGTTATCACGTATTACGTTATATGGCATTACGTTATAACGTATTACGTTATATGGTATAACGAAATGACGTTTTACGTTATATGGTATAACGTTTTAACGTATTACGTTATATGGTATAACGTTATCACGTATTACGTTATATGGTATAACGTTATAACGTATTACGTTATATGGTATTACGTTATAACGTATTACGTTATGTGGTATAACGTTTTAACGTATTACGTTATATGGTATAACGTTGTAACGTATTACGTTATATGGTATAACGTTATAACGTATTACGTTATATGGTATTACGTTATAACGTATTACGTTATATGGTATTACATTTTAACGTATTACGTTATATGGTATAACGTTATAACGTATTACGTTATATGGTATTACGTTATAACGTTTTACGTTATATGTTATTACGTTATAACGTATTACGTTATATGGTATAACGTTATCACGTATTACGTTATATGGCACTACGTTATAACGTATTACGTTATATGGTATAACGAAATGACGTTTTATGTTATATGGTATAACGTTATAACGTATTACGTTATATGGTATAACGTTTTAACGTATTACGTTATATGGTATAACGTTATAACGTATTACGTTATATGGAATAACGAAATGACGTTTTACGTTATATGGTATAACGTTATAACGTATTACGTTATATGGTATTACGTTTTAACGTATTACGTTATATGGTATAACGTTATAACGTATTACGTTATATGGTATTACGTTTTAACGTATTACGTTATATGGTATTACGTTTTAACGTATTACGTTATATGGTATAACGTTATAACGTATTACGTTATATGGTATTACGTTATAACGTTTTACGTTATATGTTATTACGTTATAACGTATTACGTTATATGGTATAACGTTATCACGTATTACGTTATATGGCATTACGTTATAACGTATTACGTTATATGGTATAACGAAATGACGTTTTATGTTATATGGTATAACGTTATAACGTATTACGTTATATGGTATTACGTTATAACGTTTTACGTTATATGTTATTACGTTATAACGTATTACGTTATATGGTATAACGTTATCACGTATTACGTTATATGGCATTACGTTATAACGTATTACGTTATATGGTATAACGAAATGACGTTTTACGTTATATGGTATAACGTTATAACGTATTACGTTATATGGTATTACGTTTTAACGTATCACGTTATATGGTATTACGTTTTAACGTATTACGTTATATGGTATAACGTTATAACGTATTACGTTATATGGTATTTCGTTATAACGTATTACGTTATGTGGTATAAGGTTTTAACGTATTACGTTATATGGTATAACGTTATAAAGTATTACGTTATATGGTATAACGTTATAACGTATTACGTTATATGGTATAACGTTATAACGTATTACGTTATATGGTATTACGTTATAACGTATTACGTTATATGGTATTACGTTTTAACGTATTACGTTATATGGTATAACGTTATCACGTATTACGTTATATGGCATTACGTTATAACGTATTACGTTATATGGTATAACGAAATGACGTTTTACGTTATATATTATAACGTTATAACGTATTACGTTATATGGTATTACGTTTTAACGTATTACGTTATATGGTATAACGTTATAACGTATTACGTTATATGGTACAACGAAATGACGTTTTACGTTATATGTTATTACGTTATAACGTATTACGTTATATGGTATAACGTTATCACGTATTCCGTTATATGGCATTACGTTATAACGTATTACGTTATATGGTATAACGAAATGACGTTTTACGTTATATGGTATAACGTTATAACGTATTACGTTATATGGTCTTACGTTTTAACGTATTACGTTATATGGTATTACGTTATATCGTATTACGTTATGTGGTATAACGTTTTAACGTATTACGTTATATGGTATAACGTTATAACGTATTACGTTATATGGTATAACGTTATAACGTATTACGTTATATGGTATTACGTTATAACGTATTACGTTATATGGTATTACGTTTTAACGTATTACGTTATATGGTATAACGTTATAACGTATTACGTTATATGGTATTACGTTATCACGTATTACGTTATATGGTATAACGTTATAACGTATTACGTTATATGGTATAACGGTTTAACGTATTACGTTATATGGTATAACGTTATCACGTATTACGTTATATGGTATAACGTTATAACGTATTACGTTATATGGTATTACGTTATCACGTATTACGTTATATGGTATAACGTTATAACGTATTACGTTATATGGTATAACGGTTTAACGTATTACGTTATATGGTATAACGTTATCACGTATTACGTTATATGGTATAACGTTATAACGTATTACGTTATATGGTATTACGTTATAACGTATTACGTTATATGGTATTACGTTATCACGTATTACGTTATATGGTATAACGAAATGACGTTTTACGTTATATGTTATTACGTTATAACGTATTACGTTATATGGTATAACGTTATCACGTATTCCGTTATATGGCATTACGTTATAACGTATTACGTTATATGGTATAACGAAATGACGTTTTACGTTATATGGTATAACGTTATAACGTATTACGTTATATGGTCTTACGTTTTAACGTATTACGTTATATGGTATTACGTTATATCGTATTACGTTATGTGGTATAACGTTTTAACGTATTACGTTATATGGTATAACGTTATAACGTATTACGTTATATGGTATAACGTTATAACGTATTACGTTATATGGTATTACGTTATAACGTATTACGTTATATGGTATTACGTTTTAACGTATTACGTTATATGGTATAACGTTATAACGTATTACGTTATATGGTATTACGTTATCACGTATTACGTTATATGGTATAACGTTATAACGTATTACGTTATATGGTATAACGGTTTAACGTATTACGTTATATGGTATAACGTTATCACGTATTACGTTATATGGTATAACGTTATAACGTATTACGTTATATGGTATTACGTTATAACGTATTACGTTATATGGTATTACGTTATCACGTATTACGTTATATGGTATAACGTTATAACGTATTACGTTATATGGTATAACGGTTTAACGTATTACGTTATATGGTATAACGTTATCACGCATTACGTTATATGGTATAACGTTATAACGTATTACGTTATATGGTATAACGTTTTAACGTATTACGTTATATGGTATAACGTTATCACTTATTACGTTATATGGTATAACGTTATAACGTATTACGTTATATGGTATTACGTTATAACGTATTACGTTATATGGTATAACGAAATGACGTTTTACGTTATATGGTATTACGTTATAACGTATTACGTTATATGGTATTACGTTATAACGTATTACGTTATATGGTATAACGTCATAACGTATTACGTTATATGGTATTACGTTATCACGTATTACGTTATATGGTATAACGTTATAACGTATTACGTTATGTGGTATAACGTTTTAACGTATTACGTTATATGGTATAACGATATCACGTATTACGTTATATGGTATAACGTTATAACGTATTACGTTATATGGTATAACGTTATCACGTATTACGTTATATGGTATTACGTTATACCGTATTACGTTATATGGTACAACGAAATGACGTTTTACGTTATATGTTATTACGTTATAACGTATTACGTTATATGGTATAACGTTATCACGTATTACGTTATATGGCATTACGTTATAACGTATTACGTTATATGGTATAACGAAATGACGTTTTACGTTATATGGTATAACGTTTTAACGTATTACGTTATATGGTATAACGTTATCACGTATTACGTTATATGGTATAACGTTATAACGTATTACGTTATATGGTATTACGTTATAACGTATTACGTTATGTGGTATAACGTTTTAACGTATTACGTTATATGGTATAACGTTGTAACGTATTACGTTATATGGTATAACGTTATAACGTATTACGTTATATGGTATTACGTTATAACGTATTACGTTATATGGTATTACATTTTAACGTATTACGTTATATGGTATAACGTTATAACGTATTACGTTATATGGTATTACGTTATAACGTTTTACGTTATATGTTATTACGTTATAACGTATTACGTTATATGGTATAACGTTATCACGTATTACGTTATATGGCACTACGTTATAACGTATTACGTTATATGGTATAACGAAATGACGTTTTATGTTATATGGTATAACGTTATAACGTATTACGTTATATGGTATAACGTTTTAACGTATTACGTTATATGGTATAACGTTATAACGTATTACGTTATATGGAATAACGAAATGACGTTTTACGTTATATGGTATAACGTTATAACGTATTACGTTATATGGTATTACGTTTTAACGTATTACGTTATATGGTATAACGTTATAACGTATTACGTTATATGGTATTACGTTTTAACGTATTACGTTATATGGTATTACGTTTTAACGTATTACGTTATATGGTATAACGTTATAACGTATTACGTTATATGGTATTACGTTATAACGTTTTACGTTATATGTTATTACGTTATAACGTATTACGTTATATGGTATAACGTTATCACGTATTACGTTATATGGCATTACGTTATAACGTATTACGTTATATGGTATAACGAAATGACGTTTTATGTTATATGGTATAACGTTATAACGTATTACGTTATATGGTATTACGTTATAACGTTTTACGTTATATGTTATTACGTTATAACGTATTACGTTATATGGTATAACGTTATCACGTATTACGTTATATGGCATTACGTTATAACGTATTACGTTATATGGTATAACGAAATGACGTTTTACGTTATATGGTATAACGTTATAACGTATTACGTTATATGGTATTACGTTTTAACGTATCACGTTATATGGTATTACGTTTTAACGTATTACGTTATATGGTATAACGTTATAACGTATTACGTTATATGGTATTTCGTTATAACGTATTACGTTATGTGGTATAAGGTTTTAACGTATTACGTTATATGGTATAACGTTATAAAGTATTACGTTATATGGTATAACGTTATAACGTATTACGTTATATGGTATAACGTTATAACGTATTACGTTATATGGTATTACGTTATAACGTATTACGTTATATGGTATTACGTTTTAACGTATTACGTTATATGGTATAACGTTATCACGTATTACGTTATATGGCATTACGTTATAACGTATTACGTTATATGGTATAACGAAATGACGTTTTACGTTATATATTATAACGTTATAACGTATTACGTTATATGGTATTACGTTTTAACGTATTACGTTATATGGTATAACGTTATAACATATTACGTTATATGGTATAACGAAATGACGCTTTACGTTATATGGTATAACGTTATAACGTATTACGTTATATGGTATTACGTTTTAACGTATTACGTTATATGGTATAACGTTATAACGTATTACGTTATATGGTATTACGTTATCACGTATTACGTTATATGGTATAACGTTATAACGTATTACGTTATATGGTATAACGGTTTAACGTATTACGTTATATGGTATAACGTTATCACGTATTACGTTATATGGTATAACGTTATAACGTATTACGTTATATGGTATAACGTTTTAACGTATTACGTTATATGGTATAACGTTATCACTTATTACGTTATATGGTATAACGTTATAACGTATTACGTTATATGGTATTACGTTATAACGTATTACGTTATATGGTATATCGAAATGACGTTTTACGTTATATGGTATTACGTTATAACGTATTACGTTATATGGTATTACGTTATAACGTATTACGTTATATGGTATAACGTCATAACGTATTACGTTATATGGTATTACGTTATACCGTATTACGTTATATGGTACAACGAAATGACGTTTTACGTTATATGTTATTACGTTATAACGTATTACGTTATATGGTATAACGTTATCACGTATTACGTTATATGGCATTACGTTATAACGTATTACGTTATATGGTATAACGAAATGACGTTTTACGTTATATGGTATAACGTTTTAACGTATTACGTTATATGGTATAACGTTATCACGTATTACGTTATATGGTATAACGTTATAACGTATTACGTTATATGGTATTACGTTATAACGTATTACGTTATGTGGTATAACGTTTTAACGTATTACGTTATATGGTATAACGTTATAACGTATTACGTTATATGGTATAACGTTATAACGTATTACGTTATATGGTATTACGTTATAACGTATTACGTTATATGGTATTACATTTTAACGTATTACGTTATATGGTATAACGTTATAACGTATTACGTTATATGGTATTACGTTATAACGTTTTACGTTATATGTTATTACGTTATAACGTATTACGTTATATGGTATAACGTTATCACGTATTACGTTATATGGCATTACGTTATAACGTATTACGTTATATGGTATAACGAAATGACGTTTTATGTTATATGGTATAACGTTATAACGTATTACGTTATATGGTATAACGTTTTAACGTATTACGTTATATGGTATAACGTTATAACGTATTACGTTATATGGAATAACGAAATGACGTTTTACGTTATATGGTATAACGTTATAACGTATTACGTTATATGGTATTACGTTTTAACGTATTACGTTATATGGTACAACGAAATGACGTTTTACGTTATATGTTATTACGTTATAACGTATTACGTTATATGGTATAACGTTATCACGTATTCCGTTATATGGCATTACGTTATAACGTATTACGTTATATGGTATAACGAAATGACGTTTTACGTTATATGTTATTACGTTATAACGTATTACGTTATATGGTATAACGTTATCACGTATTACGTTATATGGCATTACGTTATAACGTATTACGTTATATGGTATAACGAAATGACGTTTTACGTTATATGGTATAACGTTTTAACGTATTACGTTATATGGTATAACGTTATCACGTATTACGTTATATGGTATAACGTTATAACGTATTACGTTATATGGTATTACGTTATAACGTATTACGTTATGTGGTATAACGTTTTAACGTATTACGTTATATGGTATAACGTTATAACGTATTACGTTATATGGTATAACGTTATAACGTATTACGTTATATGGTATTACGTTATAACGTATTACGTTATATGGTATTACATTTTAACGTATTACGTTATATGGTATAACGTTATAACGTATTACGTTATATGGTATTACGTTATAACGTTTTACGTTATATGTTATTACGTTATAACGTATTACGTTATATGGTATAACGTTATCACGTATTACGTTATATGGCATTACGTTATAACGTATTACGTTATATGGTATAACGAAATGACGTTTTATGTTATATGGTATAACGTTATAACGTATTACGTTATATGGTATAACGTTTTAACGTATTACGTTATATGGTATAACGTTATAACGTATTACGTTATATGGAATAACGAAATGACGTTTTACGTTATATGGTATAACGTTATAACGTATTACGTTATATGGTATTACGTTTTAACGTATTACGTTATATGGTACAACGAAATGACGTTTTACGTTATATGTTATTACGTTATAACGTATTACGTTATATGGTATAACGTTATCACGTATTCCGTTATATGGCATTACGTTATAACGTATTACGTTATATGGTATAACGAAATGACGTTTTACGTTATATGTTATTACGTTATAACGTATTACGTTATATGGTATAACGTTATCACGTATTACGTTATATGGCATTACGTTATAACGTATTACGTTATATGGTATAACGAAATGACGTTTTACGTTATATGGTATAACGTTTTAACGTATTACGTTATATGGTATAACGTTATCACGTATTACGTTATATGGTATAACGTTATAACGTATTACGTTATATGGTATTACGTTATAACGTATTACGTTATGTGGTATAACGTTTTAACGTATTACGTTATATGGTATAACGTTATAACGTATTACGTTATATGGTATAACGTTATAACGTATTACGTTATATGGTATTACGTTATAACGTATTACGTTATATGGTATTACATTTTAACGTATTACGTTATATGGTATAACGTTATAACGTATTACGTTATATGGTATTACGTTATAACGTTTTACGTTATATGTTATTACGTTATAACGTATTACGTTATATGGTATAACGTTATCACGTATTACGTTATATGGCATTACGTTATAACGTATTACGTTATATGGTATAACGAAATGACGTTTTATGTTATATGGTATAACGTTATGACGTATTACGTTATATCGTATAACGTTTTAACGTATTACGTTATATGGTATAACGTTATAACGTATTACGTTATATGGAATAACGAAATGACGTTTTACGTTATATGGTATAACGTTATAACGTATTACGTTATATGGTATAACGTTATACCTTATTACGTTATATGGTACAACGAAATGACGTTTTACGTTATATGTTATTACGCTATAACGTATTACGTTATATGGTATAACGTTATCACGTATTACGTTATATGGCATTACGTTATAACGTATTACGTTATATGGTATAACGAAATGACGTTTTATGTTATATGGTATAACGTTATAACGTATTACGTTATATGGTACAACGAAATGACGTTTTACGTTATATGTTATTACGTTATAACGTATTACGTTATATGGTATAACGTTATCACGTATTCCGTTATATGGCATTACGTTATAACGTATTACGTTATATGGTATAACGAAATGACGTTTTACGTTATATGGTATAACGTTATAACGTATTACGTTATATGGTCTTACGTTTTAACGTATTACGTTATATGGTATTACGTTATCACGTATTACGTTATATGGCATTACGTTATAACGTATTACGTTATATGGTATTTCGTTATAACGTATTACGTTATGTGGTATAAGGTTTTAACGTATTACGTTATATGGTATAACGTTATAAAGTATTACGTTATATGGTATAACGTTATAACGTATTACGTTATATGGTATAACGTTATAACGTATTACGTTATATGGTATTACGTTATAACGTATTACGTTATATGGTATTACGTTTTAACGTATTACGTTATATGGTATAACGTTATCACGTATTACGTTATATGGCATTACGTTATAACGTATTACGTTATATGGTATAACGAAATGACGTTTTACGTTATATATTATAACGTTATAACGTATTACGTTATATGGTATTACGTTTTAACGTATTACGTTATATGGTATAACGTTATAACATATTACGTTATATGGTATAACGAAATGACGCTTTACGTTATATGGTATAACGTTATAACGTATTACGTTATATGGTATTACGTTTTAACGTATTACGTTATATGGTATAACGTTATAACGTATTACGTTATATGGTATTACGTTATCACGTATTACGTTATATGGTATAACGTTATAACGTATTACGTTATATGGTATAACGGTTTAACGTATTACGTTATATGGTATAACGTTATCACGTATTACGTTATATGGTATAACGTTATAACGTATTACGTTATATGGTATAACGTTTTAACGTATTACGTTATATGGTATAACGTTATCACTTATTACGTTATATGGTATAACGTTATAACGTATTACGTTATATGGTATTACGTTATAACGTATTACGTTATATGGTATAACGAAATGACGTTTTACGTTATATGGTATTACGTTATAACGTATTACGTTATATGGTATTACGTTATAACGTATTACGTTATATGGTATAACGTCATAACGTATTACGTTATATGGTATTACGTTATACCGTATTACGTTATATGGTACAACGAAATGACGTTTTACGTTATATGTTATTACGTTATAACGTATTACGTTATATGGTATAACGTTATCACGTATTACGTTATATGGCATTACGTTATAACGTATTACGTTATATGGTATAACGAAATGACGTTTTACGTTATATGGTATAACGTTTTAACGTATTACGTTATATGGTATAACGTTATCACGTATTACGTTATATGGTATAACGTTATAACGTATTACGTTATATGGTATTACGTTATAACGTATTACGTTATGTGGTATAACGTTTTAACGTATTACGTTATATGGTATAACGTTATAACGTATTACGTTATATGGTATAACGTTATAACGTATTACGTTATATGGTATTACGTTATAACGTATTACGTTATATGGTATTACATTTTAACGTATTACGTTATATGGTATAACGTTATAACGTATTACGTTATATGGTATTACGTTATAACGTTTTACGTTATATGTTATTACGTTATAACGTATTACGTTATATGGTATAACGTTATCACGTATTACGTTATATGGCATTACGTTATAACGTATTACGTTATATGGTATAACGAAATGACGTTTTATGTTATATGGTATAACGTTATAACGTATTACGTTATATGGTATAACGTTTTAACGTATTACGTTATATGGTATAACGTTATAACGTATTACGTTATATGGAATAACGAAATGACGTTTTACGTTATATGGTATAACGTTATAACGTATTACGTTATATGGTATTACGTTTTAACGTATTACGTTATATGGTACAACGAAATGACGTTTTACGTTATATGTTATTACGTTATAACGTATTACGTTATATGGTATAACGTTATCACGTATTCCGTTATATGGCATTACGTTATAACGTATTACGTTATATGGTATAACGAAATGACGTTTTACGTTATATGTTATTACGTTATAACGTATTACGTTATATGGTATAACGTTATCACGTATTACGTTATATGGCATTACGTTATAACGTATTACGTTATATGGTATAACGAAATGACGTTTTACGTTATATGGTATAACGTTTTAACGTATTACGTTATATGGTATAACGTTATCACGTATTACGTTATATGGTATAACGTTATAACGTATTACGTTATATGGTATTACGTTATAACGTATTACGTTATGTGGTATAACGTTTTAACGTATTACGTTATATGGTATAACGTTATAACGTATTACGTTATATGGTATAACGTTATAACGTATTACGTTATATGGTATTACGTTATAACGTATTACGTTATATGGTATTACATTTTAACGTATTACGTTATATGGTATAACGTTATAACGTATTACGTTATATGGTATTACGTTATAACGTTTTACGTTATATGTTATTACGTTATAACGTATTACGTTATATGGTATAACGTTATCACGTATTACGTTATATGGCATTACGTTATAACGTATTACGTTATATGGTATAACGAAATGACGTTTTATGTTATATGGTATAACGTTATGACGTATTACGTTATATCGTATAACGTTTTAACGTATTACGTTATATGGTATAACGTTATAACGTATTACGTTATATGGAATAACGAAATGACGTTTTACGTTATATGGTATAACGTTATAACGTATTACGTTATATGGTATAACGTTATACCTTATTACGTTATATGGTACAACGAAATGACGTTTTACGTTATATGTTATTACGCTATAACGTATTACGTTATATGGTATAACGTTATCACGTATTACGTTATATGGCATTACGTTATAACGTATTACGTTATATGGTATAACGAAATGACGTTTTATGTTATATGGTATAACGTTATAACGTATTACGTTATATGGTACAACGAAATGACGTTTTACGTTATATGTTATTACGTTATAACGTATTACGTTATATGGTATAACGTTATCACGTATTCCGTTATATGGCATTACGTTATAACGTATTACGTTATATGGTATAACGAAATGACGTTTTACGTTATATGGTATAACGTTATAACGTATTACGTTATATGGTCTTACGTTTTAACGTATTACGTTATATGGTATTACGTTATATCGTATTACGTTATGTGGTATAACGTTTTAACGTATTACGTTATATGGTATAACGTTATAACGTATTACGTTATATGGTATAACGTTATAACGTATTACGTTATATGGTATTACGTTATAACGTATTACGTTATATGGTATTACGTTTTAACGTATTACGTTATATGGTATAACGTTATAACGTATTACGTTATATGGTATTACGTTATCACGTATTACGTTATATGGTATAACGTTATAACGTATTACGTTATATGGTATAACGGTTTAACGTATTACGTTATATGGTATAACGTTATCACGTATTACGTTATATGGTATAACGTTATAACGTATTACGTTATATGGTATTACGTTATAACGTATTACGTTATATGGTATTACGTTATCACGTATTACGTTATATGGTATAACGTTATAACGTATTACGTTATATGGTATAACGGTTTAACGTATTACGTTATATGGTATAACGTTATCACGCATTACGTTATATGGTATAACGTTATAACGTATTACGTTATATGGTATAACGTTTTAACGTATTACGTTATATGGTATAACGTTATCACTTATTACGTTATATGGTATAACGTTATAACGTATTACGTTATATGGTATTACGTTATAACGTATTACGTTATATGGTATAACGAAATGACGTTTTACGTTATATGGTATTACGTTATAACGTATTACGTTATATGGTATTACGTTATAACGTATTACGTTATATGGTATAACGTCATAACGTATTACGTTATATGGTATTACGTTATCACGTATTACGTTATATGGTATAACGTTATAACGTATTACGTTATGTGGTATAACGTTTTAACGTATTACGTTATATGGTATAACGATATCACGTATTACGTTATGTGGTATTACGTTATAACGTTTTACGTTATATGTTATTACGTTATAACGTATTACGTTATATGGTATAACGTTATCACGTATTACGTTATATGGCATTACGTTATAACGTATTACGTTATATGGTATAACGAAATGACGTTTTATGTTATATGGTATAACGTTATAACGTATTACGTTATATGGTATAACGTTTTAACGTATTACGTTATATGGTATAACGTTATAACGTATTACGTTATATGGAATAACGAAATGACGTTTTACGTTATATGGTATAACGTTATAACGTATTACGTTATATGGTATAACGTTATACCTTATTACGTTATATGGTACAACGAAATGACGTTTTACGTTATATGTTATTACGCTATAACGTATTACGTTATATGGTATAACGTTATCACGTATTACGTTATATGGCATTACGTTATAACGTATTACGTTATATGGTATAACGAAATGACGTTTTATGTTATATGGTATAACGTTATAACGTATTACGTTATATGGTACAACGAAATGACGTTTTACGTTATATGTTATTACGTTATAACGTATTACGTTATATGGTATAACGTTATCACGTATTCCGTTATATGGCATTACGTTATAACGTATTACGTTATATGGTATAACGAAATGACGTTTTACGTTATATGGTATAACGTTATAACGTATTACGTTATATGGTCTTACGTTTTAACGTATTACGTTATATGGTATTACGTTATATCGTATTACGTTATGTGGTATAACGTTTTAACGTATTACGTTATATGGTATAACGTTATAACGTATTACGTTATATGGTATAACGTTATAACGTATTACGTTATATGGTATTACGTTATAACGTATTACGTTATATGGTATTACGTTTTAACGTATTACGTTATATGGTATAACGTTATAACGTATTACGTTATATGGTATTACGTTATCACGTATTACGTTATATGGTATAACGTTATAACGTATTACGTTATATGGTATAACGGTTTAACGTATTACGTTATATGGTATAACGTTATCACGTATTACGTTATATGGTATAACGTTATAACGTATTACGTTATATGGTATTACGTTATAACGTATTACGTTATATGGTATTACGTTATCACGTATTACGTTATATGGTATAACGTTATAACGTATTACGTTATATGGTATAACGGTTTAACGTATTACGTTATATGGTATAACGTTATCACGCATTACGTTATATGGTATAACGTTATAACGTATTACGTTATATGGTATAACGTTTTAACGTATTACGTTATATGGTATAACGTTATCACTTATTACGTTATATGGTATAACGTTATAACGTATTACGTTATATGGTATTACGTTATAACGTATTACGTTATATGGTATAACGAAATGACGTTTTACGTTATATGGTATTACGTTATAACGTATTACGTTATATGGTATTACGTTATAACGTATTACGTTATATGGTATAACGTCATAACGTATTACGTTATATGGTATTACGTTATCACGTATTACGTTATATGGTATAACGTTATAACGTATTACGTTATGTGGTATAACGTTTTAACGTATTACGTTATATGGTATAACGATATCACGTATTACGTTATATGGTATAACGTTATAACGTATTACGTTATATGGTATAACGTTATCACGTATTACGTTATATGGTATTACGTTATACCGTATTACGTTATATGGTACAACGAAATGACGTTTTACGTTATATGTTATTACGTTATAACGTATTACGTTATATGGTATAACGTTATCACGTATTACGTTATATGGCATTACGTTATAACGTATTACGTTATATGGTATAACGAAATGACGTTTTACGTTATATGGTATAACGTTTTAACGTATTACGTTATATGGTATAACGTTATCACGTATTACGTTATATGGTATAACGTTATAACGTATTACGTTATATGGTATTACGTTATAACGTATTACGTTATGTGGTATAACGTTTTAACGTATTACGTTATATGGTATAACGTTGTAACGTATTACGTTATATGGTATAACGTTATAACGTATTACGTTATATGGTATTACGTTATAACGTATTACGTTATATGGTATTACATTTTAACGTATTACGTTATATGGTATAACGTTATAACGTATTACGTTATATGGTATTACGTTATAACGTTTTACGTTATATGTTATTACGTTATAACGTATTACGTTATATGGTATAACGTTATCACGTATTACGTTATATGGCACTACGTTATAACGTATTACGTTATATGGTATAACGAAATGACGTTTTATGTTATATGGTATAACGTTATAACGTATTACGTTATATGGTATAACGTTTTAACGTATTACGTTATATGGTATAACGTTATAACGTATTACGTTATATGGAATAACGAAATGACGTTTTACGTTATATGGTATAACGTTATAACGTATTACGTTATATGGTATTACGTTTTAACGTATTACGTTATATGGTATAACGTTATAACGTATTACGTTATATGGTATTACGTTTTAACGTATTACGTTATATGGTATTACGTTTTAACGTATTACGTTATATGGTATAACGTTATAACGTATTACGTTATATGGTATTACGTTATAACGTTTTACGTTATATGTTATTACGTTATAACGTATTACGTTATATGGTATAACGTTATCACGTATTACGTTATATGGCATTACGTTATAACGTATTACGTTATATGGTATAACGAAATGACGTTTTATGTTATATGGTATAACGTTATAACGTATTACGTTATATGGTATTACGTTATAACGTTTTACGTTATATGTTATTACGTTATAACGTATTACGTTATATGGTATAACGTTATCACGTATTACGTTATATGGCATTACGTTATAACGTATTACGTTATATGGTATAACGAAATGACGTTTTACGTTATATGGTATAACGTTATAACGTATTACGTTATATGGTATTACGTTTTAACGTATCACGTTATATGGTATTACGTTTTAACGTATTACGTTATATGGTATAACGTTATAACGTATTACGTTATATGGTATTTCGTTATAACGTATTACGTTATGTGGTATAAGGTTTTAACGTATTACGTTATATGGTATAACGTTATAAAGTATTACGTTATATGGTATAACGTTATAACGTATTACGTTATATGGTATAACGTTATAACGTATTACGTTATATCGTATTACGTTATCACTTATTACGTTATATGGTATAACGTTATAACGTATTACGTTATATGGTATAACGTTTTAACGTATTACGTTATATGGTATAACGTTATAAAGTATTACGTTATATGGTATAACGTTATAACGTATTACGTTATATGGTATAACGTTTTAACGTATTACGTTATATGGTATAACGTTATCACTTATTACGTTATATGGTATAACGTTATAACGTATTACGTTATATGGTATTACGTTATAACGTATTACGTTATATGGTATAACGAAATGACGTTTTACGTTATATGGTATTACGTTATAACGTATTACGTTATATGGTATTACGTTATAACGTATTACGTTATATGGTATAACGAAATGACGTTTTACGTTATATATTATAACGTTATAACGTATTACGTTATATGGTATTACGTTTTAACGTATTACGTTATATGGTATAACGTTATAACATATTACGTTATATGGTATAACGAAATGACGCTTTACGTTATATGGTATAACGTTATAACGTATTACGTTATATGGTATTACGTTTTAACGTATTACGTTATATGGCATAACGTTATAACGTATTACGTTATATGGTATTACGTTATCACGTATTACGTTATATGGTATAACGTTATAACGTATTACGTTATATGGTATAACGGTTTAACGTATTACGTTATATGGTATAACGTTATAACATATTACGTTATATGGTATAACGAAATGACGCTTTACGTTATATGGTATAACGTTATAACGTATTACGTTATATGGTATTACGTTTTAACGTATTACGTTATATGGTATAACGTTATAACGTATTACGTTATATGGTATTACGTTATCACGTATTACGTTATATGGTATAACGTTATAACGTATTACGTTATATGGCATAACGGTTTAACGTATTACGTTATATGGTATAACGTTATCACGTATTACGTTATATGGTATAACGTTATAACGTATTACGTTATATGGTATTACGTTTTAACGTATTACGTTATATGGTATAACGTTATAACATATTACGTTATATGGTATAACGAAATGACGCTTTACGTTATATGGTATAACGTTATAACGTATTACGTTATATGGTATTACGTTTTAACGTATTACGTTATATGGTATAACGTTATAACGTATTACGTTATATGGTATTACGTTATCACGTATTACGTTATATGGTATAACGTTATAACGTATTACGTTATATGGTATAACGGTTTAACGTATTACGTTATATGGTATAACGTTATCACGTATTACGTTATATGGTATAACGTTATAACGTATTACGTTATATGGTATAACGGTTTAACGTATTACGTTATATGGTATAACGTTATCACTTATTACGTTATATGGTATAACGTTATAACGTATTACGTTATATGGTATTACGTTATAACGTATTACGTTATATGGTATAACGAAATGACGTTTTACCTTATATGGTATTACGTTATAACGTATTACGTTATATGGTATTACGTTATAACGTATTACGTTATATGGTATAGCGTCATAACGTATTACGTTATATGGTATTACGTTATCACGTATTACGTTATATGGTATAACGTTATAACGTATTACGTTATGTGGTATAACGTTTTAACGTATTACGTTATATGGTATAACGTTATCACGTATTACGTTATATGGGATAACGTTATAACGTATTACGTTATATGGTATAACGTTATCACGTATTACGTTATATGGTATTACGTTATACCGTATTACGTTATATGGTACAACGAAATGACGTTTTACGTTATATGTTATTACGTTATAACGTATTACGTTATATGGTATAACGTTATCACGTATTACGTTATATGGCATTACGTTATAACGTATTACGTTATATGGTATAACGAAATGACGTTTTACGTTATATGGTATAACGTTTTAACGTATTACGTTATATGGTATAACGTTATCACGTATTACGTTATATGGTATAACGTTATAACGTATTACGTTATATGGTATTACGTTATAACGTATTACGTTATGTGGTATAACGTTTTAACGTATTACGTTATATGGTATAACGTTATAACGTATTACGTTATATGGTATAACGTTATAACGTATTACGTTATATGGTATTACGTTATAACGTATTACGTTATATGGTATTACATTTTAACGTATTACGTTATATGGTATAACGTTATAACGTATTACGTTATATGGTATTACGTTATAACGTTTTACGTTATATGTTATTACGTTATAACGTATTACGTTATATGGTATAACGTTATCACGTATTACGTTATATGGCATTACGTTATAACGTATTACGTTATATGGTATAACGAAATGACGTTTTATGTTATATGGTATAACGTTATAACGTATTACGTTATATGGTATAACGTTTTAACGTATTACGTTATATGGTATAACGTTATAACGTATTACGTTATATGGAATAACGAAATGACGTTTTACGTTATATGGTATAACGTTATAACGTATTACGTTATATGGTATTACGTTTTAACGTATTACGTTATATGGTATAACGTTATAACGTATTACGTTATATGGTATTACGTTTTAACGTATTACGTTATATGGTATTACGTTTTAACGTATTACGTTATATGGTATAACGTTATAACGTATTACGTTATATGGTATTACGTTATAACGTTTTACGTTATATGTTATTACGTTATAACGTATTACGTTATATGGTATAACGTTATCACGTATTACGTTATATGGCATTACGTTATAACGTATTACGTTATATGGTATAACGAAATGACGTTTTATGTTATATGGTATAACGTTATAACGTATTACGTTATATGGTATTACGTTATAACGTCTTACGTTATATGTTATTACGTTATAACGTATTACGTTATATGGTATAACGTTATCACGTATTACGTTATATGGCATTACGTTAAAACGTATTACGTTATATGGTATAACGAAATGACGTTTTACGTTATATGGTATAACGTTATAACGTATTACGTTATATGGTATTACGTTTTAACGTATTACGTTATATGGTATTACGTTTTAACGTATTACGTTATATGGTATAACGTTATAACGTATTACGTTATATGGTATTACGTTATAACGTATTACGTTATGTGGTATAAGGTTTTAACGTATTACGTTATATGGTATAACGTTATAAAGTATTACGTTATATGGTATAACGTTATAAGGTATTACGTTATATGGTATAACGTTATAACGTATTACGTTATATCGTATTACGTTATCACGTATTACGTTATATGGTATAACGTTATAACGTATTACGTTATATGGTATAACGTTTTAACGTATTACGTTATATGGTATAACGTTATAACGTATTACGTTATATGGTATAACGTTATAACGT
This sequence comes from Bombus vancouverensis nearcticus, assembly GCF_051014615.1. NCBI lineage: Eukaryota > Metazoa > Arthropoda > Insecta > Hymenoptera > Apidae > Bombus > Bombus vancouverensis. Next base: position 5,530,022 of record NC_134913.1, on the reverse strand, counting down.
ATTACGTTATATGGTATAACGTTATAACGTATTACGTTATATGGTATAACGTTTTAACGTATTACGTTATATGGTATAACGTTATCACTTATTACGTTATATGGTATAACGTTATAACGTATTACGTTATATGGTATTACGTTATAACGTATTACGTTATATGGTATAACGAAATGACGTTTTACGTTATATGGTATTACGTTATAACGTATTACGTTATATGGTATTACGTTATAACGTATTACGTTATATGGTATAACGAAATGACGTTTTACGTTATATATTATAACGTTATAACGTATTACGTTATATGGTATTACGTTTTAATGTATTACGTTATATGGTATAACGTTATAACGTATTACGTTATATGGTATTACGTTATCACGTATTACGTTATATGGTATAACGTTATAACGTATTACGTTATATGGTATAACGGTTTAACGTATTACGTTATATGGTATAACGTTATCACGTATTACGTTATATGGTATAACGTTATAACGTATTACGTTATATGGTATAACGTTTTAACGTATTACGTTATATGGTATAACGTTATCACTTATTACGTTATATGGTATTACGTTATAACGTATTACGTTATATGGTATTACGTTATAACGTATTACGTTATATGGTATAACGAAATGACGTTTTACGTTATATGGTATTACGTTATAACGTATTACGTTATATGGTATTACGTTATAACGTATTACGTTATATGGTATAACGTCATAACGTATTACGTTATATGGTATTACGTTATCACGTATTACGTTATATGGTATAACGTTATAACGTATTACGTTATGTGGTATAACGTTTTAACGTATTACGTTATATGGTATAACGTTATCACGTATTACGTTATATGGTATAACGTTATAACGTATTACGTTATATGGTATAACGTTATCACGTATTACGTTATATGGTATTACGTTATACCGTATTACGTTATATGGTACAACGAAATGACGTTTTACGTTATATGTTATTACGTTATAACGTATTACGTTATATGGTATAACGTTATCACGTATTACGTTATATGGCATTACGTTATAACGTATTACGTTATATGGTATAACGAAATGACGTTTTACGTTATATTGTATAACGTTTTAACGTATTACGTTATATGGTATAACGTTATCACGTATTACGTTATATGGTATAACGTTATAACGTATTACGTTATATGGTATTACGTTATAACGTATTACGTTATGTGGTATAACGTTTTAACGTATTACGTTATATGGTATAACGTTATAACGTATTACGTTATATGGTATAACGTTATAACGTATTACGTTATATGGTATTACGTTATAACGTATTACGTTATATGGTATTACATTTTAACGTATTACGTTATATGGTATAACGTTATAACGTATTACGTTATATGGTATTACGTTATAACGTTTTACGTTATATGTTATTACGTTATAACGTATTACGTTATATGGTATAACGTTATCACGTATTACGTTATATGGCATTACGTTATAACGTATTACGTTATATGGTATAACGAAATGACGTTTTATGTTATATGGTATAACGTTATAACCTATTACGTTATATGGTATAACGTTTTAACGTATTACGTTATATGGTATAACGTTATAACGTATTACGTTATATGGAATAACGAAATGACGTTTTACGTTATATGGTATAACGTTATAACGTATTACGTTATATGGTATTACGTTATAACGTTTTACGTTATATGTTATTACGTTATAACGTATTACGTTATATGGTATAACGTTATCACGTATTACGTTATATGGCATTACGTTATAACGTATTACGTTATATGGTATAACGAAATGACGTTTTATGTTATATGGTATAACGTTATAACGTATTACGTTATATGGTATTACGTTATAACGTTTTACGTTATATGTTATTACGTTATAACGTATTACGTTATATGGTATAACGTTATCACGTATTACGTTATATGGCATTACGTTATAACGTATTACGTTATATGGTATAACGAAATGACGTTTTACGTTATATGGTATAACGTTATAACGTATTACGTTATATGGTATTACGTTTTAACGTATTACGTTATATGGTATTACGTTTTAACGTATTACGTTATATGGTATAACGTTATAACGTATTACGTTATATGGTATTACGTTATAACGTATTACGTTATGTGGTATAAGGTTTTAACGTATTACGTTATATGGTATAACGTTATAAAGTATTACGTTATATGGTATAACGTTATAACGTATTACGTTATATGGTATAACGTTATAACGTATTACGTTATATCGTATTACGTTATCACGTATTACGTTATATGGTATAACGTTATAACGTATTACGTTATATGGTATAACGTTTTAACGTATTACGTTATATGGTATAACGTTATAACGTATTACGTTATATGGTATAACGTTATAACGTACTACGTTATATGGTATATCGTTATAACGTATTACGTTATATGGTATAACGTTATACCGTATTACGTTATATGGTATAACGTTATAACGTATTACGTTATATGGTATAACGTTATAACGTATTACGTTATATGGTATATCGTTATAACGTATTACGTCATATGGTATAACGTTATACCGTATTACGTTATATGGTATTACGTTATAACGTATTACGTTATATGGTATAACGAAATGACGTTTTACGTTATATGGTATTACGTTATAACGTATTACGTTATATGGTATAACGTTATAACGTATTACGTTATATGGTATAACGTTATAACGTATTACGTTATATGGTATAACGTTATAACGTATTACGTTATATCGTATTACGTTATCACGTATTACGTTATATGGTATAACGTTATAACGTATTACGTTATATGGTATAACGTTTTAACGTATTACGTTATATGGTATAACGTTATAACGTATTACGTTATATGGTATAACGTTATAACGTACTACGTTTTATGGTATATCGTTATAACGTATTACGTTATATGGTACAACGTTATACCGTATTACGTTATATGGTATAACGTTATAACGTATTACGTTATATGGTATAACGTTATAACGTATTACGTTATATGGTATATCGTTATAACGTATTACGTTATATGGTATAACGTTATACCGTATTACGTTATATGGTATTACGTTATAACGTATTACGTTATATGGTATAACGAAATGACGTTTTACGTTATATGGTATTACGTTATAACGTATTACGTTATATGGTATAACGTTATAACGTATTACGTTATATGGTATAACGTTATAACGTATTACGTTATATGGTATAACGTTATAACGTACTATGTTATATGGTATAACGGTATCACGTATTACGTTATATGGTATAACGTTATAACGTATTACGTTATATGGTATAACGTTTTAACGTATTACGTTCTATGGTATAACGTTTTAACGTATTACGTTATATGGTATTACGTTTTAACGTATTACGTTATATGGTATAACGTTATAACGTATTACGTTATATGGTATTACGTTATAACGTATTACGTTATGTGGTATAAGGTTTTAACGTATTACGTTATATGGTATAACGTTATAAAGTATTACGTTATATGGTATAACGTTATAACGTATTACGTTATATGGTATAACGTTATAACGTATTACGTTATATGGTATTACGTTATCACGTATTACGTTATAGGGTATAACGTTATAACGTATTACGTTATATGGTATAACGTTTTAACGTATTACGTTATATGGTATAACGTTATAACGTATTACGTTATATGGTATATCGTTATAACGTATTACGTTATATGGTATAACGTTATACCTGATTACGTTATATGGTACAACGAAATGACGTTTTACGTTATATGTTATTACGTTATAACGTATTACGTTATATGGTATAACGTTATAACGTATTACGTTATATGGTATAACGTTTTAACGTATTACGTTATATGGTATAACGTTATCACGTATTACGTTATATGGTATAACGTTATAACGTATTACGTTATATGGTATATCGTTTTAACGTATTACGTTATATGGTATAACGTTATCACGTATTACGTTATATGGTATAACGTTATAACGTATTACGTTATATGGTATTACGTTATAACGTATTACGTTATATGGTATAACGAAATGACGTTTTACGTTATATGGTATTACGTTATAACGTATTACGTTATATGGTATTACGTTATAACGTATTACATTATATGGTATAACGTCATAACGTATTACGTTATATGGTATTACGTTATCACGTATTACGTTATATGGTATAACGTTATAACGTATTACGTTATATGGTATAACGGTTTAACGTATTACGTTATATGGTATAACGTTATCACGTATTACGTTATATCGTATTACGTTATCACGTATTACGTTATATGGTATAACGTTATAACGTATTACGTTATATGGTATAACGTTTTAACGTATTACGTTATATGGTATAACGTTATAACGTATTACGTTATATGGTATAACGTTATAACGTACTACGTTATATGGTATATCGTTATAACGTATTACGTTATATGGTATAACGTTATACCGTATTACGTTATATGGTATAACGTTATAACGTATTACGTTATATGGTATAACGTTATAACGTATTACGTTATAAGGTATATCGTTATAACGTATTACGTTATATGGTATAACGTTATACCGTATTACGTTATATGGTATTACGTTATAACGTATTACGTTATATGGTATAACGAAATGACGTTTTACGTTATATGGTATTACGTTATAACGTATTACGTTATATGGTATAACGTTATAACGTATTACGTTATATGGTATAACGTTATAACGTATTACGTTATATGGTATTACGTTATAACGTATTACGTTATATGGTATTACGTTTTAACGTATTACGTTATATGGTATAACGTTATAACGTATTACGTTATATGGTATTACGTTATAACGTTTTACGTTATATGTTATTACGTTATAACGTATTACGTTATATGGTATAACGTTATCACGTATTACGTTATATGGCATTACGTTATAACGTATTACGTTATATGGTATAACGAAATGACGTTTTACGTTATATGGTATAACGTTATAACGTATTACGTTATATGGTATTACGTTTTAACGTATTACGTTATATGGTATTACGTTTTAACGTATTACGTTATATGGTATAACGTTATAACGTATTACGTTATATGGTATTACGTTATAACGTATTACGTTATGTGGTATAAGGTTTTAACGTATTACGTTATATGGTATAACGTTATAAAGTATTACGTTATATGGTATAACGTTATAACGTATTACGTTATATGGTATAACGTTATAACGTATTACGTTATATGGTATAACGTTATCACGTATTACGTTATATGGCATTACGTTATAACGTATTACGTTATATGGTATAACGAAATGACGTTTTACGTTATATGGTATAACGTTATAACGTATTACGTTATATGGTATTACGTTTTAACGTATTACGTTATATGGTATAACATTTTAACGTATTACGTTATATGGTATAACGTTATAACGTATTACGTTATATGGTATTACGTTATAACGTATTACGTTATGTGGTATAACGTTTTAACGTATTACGTTATATGGTATAACGTTATAAAGTATTACGTTATATGGTATAACGTTATAACGTATTACGTTATATGGTATAACGTTATAACGTATTACGTTATATGGTATAACGTTATCACGTATTACGTTATATGGCATTACGTTATAACGTATTACGTTATATGGTATAACGAAATGACGTTTTACGTTATATGGTATAACGTTATAACGTATTACGTTATATGGTATTACGTTTTAACGTATTACGTTATATGGTATAACATTTTAACGTATTACGTTATATGGTATAACGTTATAACGTATTACGTTATATGGTATAACGTTATAACGTATTACGTTATATGGTATAACGTTATAACGTATTACGTTATATGGTATAACGTTATAACGTACTACGTTATATGGTATATCGTTATAACGTATTACGTTATATGGTATAACGTTATACCGTATTACGTTATATGGTATAACGTTATAACGTATTACGTTATATGGTATAACGTTATAACGTATTACGTTATATGGTATAACGTTATCACGTATTACGTTATATGGCATTACGTTATAACGTATTACGTTATATGGTATAACGAAATGACGTTTTACGTTATATGGTATAACGTTATAACGTATTACGTTATATGGTATTACGTTTTAACGTATTACGTTATATGGTATAACATTTTAACGTATTACGTTATATGGTATAACGTTATAACGTATTACGTTATATGGTATTACGTTATAACGTATTACGTTATGTGGTATAACGTTTTAACGTATTACGTTATATGGTATAACGTTATAAAGTATTACGTTATATGGTATAACGTTATAACGTATTACGTTATATGGTATAACGTTATAACGTATTACGTTATATGGTATAACGTTATCACGTATTACGTTATATGGCATTACGTTATAACGTATTACGTTATATGGTATAACGAAATGACGTTTTACGTTATATGGTATAACGTTATAACGTATTACGTTATATGGTATAACGTTATAACGTATTACGTTATATGGTATAACGTTATAACGTATTGCGTTATATGGTATATCGTTATAACGTATTACGTTATATGGTATAACGTTATACCGTATTACGTTATATGGTATTACGTTATAACGTATTACGTTATATGGTATAACGAAATGACGTTTTACGTTATATGGTATTACGTTATAACGTATTACGTTATATGGTATAACGTTTTAACGTATTACGTTCTATGGTATAACGTTTTAACGTATTACGTTATATGGTATTACGTTTTAACGTATTACGTTATATGGTATAACGTTATAACGTATTACGTTATATGGTATTACGTTTTAACGTATTACGTTATATGGTATAACGTTATAACGTATTACGTTATATGGTATAACGTTATAACGTATTACGTTATATGGTATATCGTTTTAACGTATTACGTTATATGATATAACGTTTTAACGTATTACGTTATATGGTATAACGTTATCACGTATTACGTTATATGGTATAACGTTATAACGTATTACGTTATATGGTATATCGTTTTAACGTATTACGTTATATGGTATAACGTTATCACGTATTACGTTATATGGTATAACGTTATAACGTATTACGTTATATGGTATTACGTTATAACGTATTACGTTATATGGTATAACGAAATGACGTTTTACGTTATATGGTATTACGTTATAACGTATTACGATATATGGTATTACGTTATAACGTATTACATTATATGGTATAACGTCATAACGTATTACGCTATATGGTATTACGTTATCACGTATTACGTTATATGGTATAACGTTATAACGTATTACGTTATATGGTATAACGGTTTAACGTATTACGTTATATGGTATAACGTTATCACGTATTACGTTATATGGTATAACGTTATAACGTATTACGTTATATGGTATAACGTTATAACGTATTACGTTATATGGTATAACGTTATCACTTATTACGTTATATGGTATAACGTTATAACGTATTACGTTATATGGTATTACGTTATAACGTATTACGTTATATGGTATAACGAAATGACGTTTTACGTTATATGGTATTACGTTATAACGTGTTACGTTATATGGTATTACGTTATAACGTATTACGTTATATGGTATAACGTCATAACTTATTACGTTATATGGTATTACGTTATCACGTATTACGTTATATGGTATAACGTTATAACGTATTACGTTATATGGTATAACGTTTTAACGTATTACGTTATATGGTATAACGTTATCACGTATTACGTTATATGGTATAACGTTATAACGTATTACGTTATATGGTATATCGTTATAACGTATTACGTTATATGGTATAACGTTATACCGTATTACGTTGTATGGTACAACGAAATGACGTTTTACGTTAAATGTTATTACGTTATAACGTATTACGTTACATGGTATTACGTTTTAACGTATTACGTTATATGGTATAACGTTATAACGTATTACGTTATATGGTATTACGATATAACGTATTACGTTATGTGGTATAACGTTTTAACGTATTACGTTATATGGTATTACGTTTTAACGTATTACGTTATATGGTATAACGTTATAACGTATTACGTTATATGGTATTACGTTATAACGTATTACGTTATGTGGTATAAGGTTTTAACGTATTACGTTATATGGTATAACGTTATAAAGTATTACGTTATATGGTATAACGTTATAACGTATTACGTTATATGGTATAACGTTATAACGTATTACGTTATATGGTATTACGTTATAACGTATTACGTTATGTGGTATAAGGTTTTAACGTATTACGTTATATGGTATAACGTTATAAAGTATTACGTTATATGGTATAACGTTATAACCTATTACGTTATATGGTATAACGTTATAACGTATTACGTTATATGGTATTACATTATAACGTATTACGTTATATGGTATTACGTTTTAACGTATTACGTTATATGGTATAACGTTATAACGTATTACGTTATATGGTATTACGTTATAACGTTTTACGTTATATGTTATTACGTTATAACGTATTACGTTATATGGTATAACGTTATCACGTATTACGTTATATGGCATTACGTTATAACGTATTACGTTATATTGTATAACGAAATGACGTTTTACGTTATATGGTATAACGTTATAACGTATTACGTTATATGGTATTACGTTTTAACGTATTACGTTATATGGTATTACGTTTTAACGTATTACGTTATATGGTATAACGTTATAACGTATTACGTTATATGGTATTACGTTATAACGTATTACGTTATGTGGTATAAGGTTTTAACGTATTACGTTATATGGTATAACGTTATAAAGTATTACGTTATATGGTATAACGTTATAACGTATTACGTTATATGGTATAACGTTATAACGTATTACGTTATATGGTATTACGTTATCACGTATTACGTTATATGGTATAACGTTATAACGTATTACGTTATATGGTATAACGTTTTAACGTATTACGTTATATGGTATAACGTTATAACGTATTACGTTATATGGTATAACGTTATAACGTATTACGTTATATGGTATAACGAAATGACGTTTTACGTTATATGGTATTACGTTATCACGTATTACGTTATATGGTATAACGTTATAACGTATTACGTTATATGGTATAACGTTTTAACGTATTACGTTATATGGTATAACGTTATCACTTATTACGTTATATGGTATAACGTTATAACGTATTACGTTATATGGTATTACGTTATAACGAATTACGCTATATGGTATAACGAAATGACGTTTTACGTTATATGGTATTACGTTATCACGTATTACGTTATATGGTATAACGTTATAACGTATTACGTTATATGGTATAACGTTTTAACGTATTACGTTATATGGTATAACGTTATCACTTATTACGTTATATGGTATAACGTTATAACGTATTACGTTATATGGTATTACGTTATAACGAATTACGCTATATGGTATAACGAAATGACGTTTTACGTTATATGGTATTACGTTATCACGTATTACGTTATATGGTATAACGTTATAACGTATTACGTTATATGGTATAACGTTTTAACGTATTACGTTATATGGTATAACGAAATGACGTTTTACGTTATATGGTATTACGTTATCACGTATTACGTTATCACGTATTACGTTATAACGTTTTACGTTATATGTTATTACGTTATAACGTATTACGTTATATGGTATAACGTTATCACGTATTACGTTATATGGCATTACGTTATAACGTATTACGTTATATGGTATAAAGAAATGACGTTTTACGTTATATGGTATAACGTTATAACGTATTACGTTATATGGTATTACGTTATAACGTATTACGTTATGTGGTATAACGTTTTAACGTATTACGTTATATGGTATAACGTTATAAAGTATTACGTTATATGGTATAACGTTATAACGTATTACGTTATATGGTATAACGTTATCACGTATTACGTTATATGGCATTACGTTATAACGTATTACGTTATATGGTATAAGGAAATGACGTTTTACGTTATATGGTATAACGTTATAACGTATTACGTTATATGGTATTACGTTTTAACGTATTACGTTATATGGTATAACGTTTTAACGTATTACGTTATATGGTATAACGTTATAACGTATTACGTTATATGGTATAACGTTATAACGTATTACGTTATATGGTATAACGAAATGACGTTTTACGTTATATGGTATAACGTTATAACGTATTACGTTATATGGTATTACGTTTTAACGTATTACGTTATATGGTATAACGTTATAACGTATTACGTTATATGGTATTACGTTATAACGTATTACGTTATGTGGTATAACGTTTTAACGTATTACGTTATATGGTATAACGTTATAAAGTATTACGTTATATGGTATAACGTTATAACGTATTACGTTATATGGTATATCGTTATAACGTATTACGTTATATGGTATTACGTTATAACGTATTACGTTATATGGTATTACGTTATAACGTATTACGTTATGTGTTATAAGGTTTTAACGTATTACGTTATATGGTATAACGTTATAAAGTATTACGTTATATGGTATAACGTTATAACGTATTACGTTATATGGTATATCGTTATAACGTATTACGTTATATGGTATAACGTTATACCGTATTACGTTATATGGTATTACGTTATAACGTATTACGTTATATGGTATAACGAAATGACGTTTTACGTTATATGGTATTACGTTATAACGTATTACGTTATATGGTATAACGTTATAACGTATTACGTTATATGGTATTACGTTATAACGTATTACGTTATATGGTATTACGTTATAACGTATTACGTTTTATGGTATTACGTTATAACGTATTACGTTATATGGTATAACGTCATAACGTATTACGTTATATGGTTTTACGTTATCACGTATTACGTTATATGGTATAACGTTATAACGTATTATGTTATATGGTATAACGTTTTAACGTATTACGTTATATGGTATAACGTTATCACGTATTACGTTATATGGTATAACGTTATAACGTATTACGTTATATGGTATATCGTTATAACGTATCACGTTATATGGTATAACGTTATACCGTATTACGTTATATGGTACAACGAAATGACGTTTTACGTTACATGTTATTACGTTATAACGTATTACGTTATATGGTATAACGTTATCACGTATTACGTTATATGGCATTACGTTATAACGTATTACGTTATATGGTACAAAGAAATGACGTTTTACGTTATATGGTATAACGTTATAACGTATTACGTTATATGGTATTACGTTTTAACGTATTACGTTATATGGTATAACGTTATAACGTATTACGTTATATGGTATTACGTTATAACGTATTACGTTATGTGGTATAACGTTTTAACGTATTACGTTATATGGTATAACGTTATAACGTATTACGTTATATGGTATATCGTTATAACGTATTACGTTATATGGTATAACGTTATACCTTATTACGTTATATGGTACAACGAAATGACGTTTTACGTTATATGTTATTACGCTATAACGTATTACGTTATATGGTATAACGTTATCACGTATTACGTTATATGGTATAACGTTATAACGTATTACGTTATATGGTATAACGAAATGACGTTTTACGTTATATGGTATAACGTTATAACGTATTACGTTATATGGTATTACGTTTTAACGTATTACGTTATATGGTATAACGTTATAACGTATTACGTTATATGGTATTACGTTATAACGTATTACGTTATGTGGTATAACGTTTTAACGTATTACGTTATATGGTATAACGTTATAAAGTATTACGTTATATGGTATAACGTTATAACGTATTACGTTATATGGTATATCGTTATAACGTATTACGTTATATGGTATTACGTTATAACGTATTACGTTATATGGTATTACGTTATAACGTATTACGTTATGTGTTATAAGGTTTTAACGTATTACGTTATATGGTATAACGTTATAAAGTATTACGTTATATGGTATAACGTTATAACGTATTACGTTATATGGTATATCGTTATAACGTATTACGTTATATGGTATAACGTTATACCGTATTACGTTATATGGTATTACGTTATAACGTATTACGTTATATGGTATAACGAAATGACGTTTTACGTTATATGGTATTACGTTATAACGTATTACGTTATATGGTATAACGTTATAACGTATTACGTTATATGGTATTACGTTATAACGTATTACGTTATATGGTATTACGTTATAACGTATTACGTTTTATGGTATTACGTTATAACGTATTACGTTATATGGTATAACGTCATAACGTATTACGTTATATGGTTTTACGTTATCACGTATTACGTTATATGGTATAACGTTATAACGTATTATGTTATATGGTATAACGTTTTAACGTATTACGTTATATGGTATAACGTTATCACGTATTACGTTATATGGTATAACGTTATAACGTATTACGTTATATGGTATATCGTTATAACGTATCACGTTATATGGTATAACGTTATACCGTATTACGTTATATGGTACAACGAAATGACGTTTTACGTTACATGTTATTACGTTATAACGTATTACGTTATATGGTATAACGTTATCACGTATTACGTTATATGGCATTACGTTATAACGTATTACGTTATATGGTACAAAGAAATGACGTTTTACGTTATATGGTATAACGTTATAACGTATTACGTTATATGGTATTACGTTTTAACGTATTACGTTATATGGTATAACGTTATAACGTATTACGTTATATGGTATTACGTTATAACGTATTACGTTATGTGGTATAACGTTTTAACGTATTACGTTATATGGTATAACGTTATAACGTATTACGTTATATGGTATATCGTTATAACGTATTACGTTATATGGTATAACGTTATACCTTATTACGTTATATGGTACAACGAAATGACGTTTTACGTTATATGTTATTACGCTATAACGTATTACGTTATATGGTATAACGTTATCACGTATTACGTTATATGGCATTACGTTATAACGTATTACGTTATATGGTATAACGAAATGACGTTTTATGTTATATGGTATAACGTTATAACGTATTACGTTATATGGTATTACGTTTTAACTTATTACGTTGTATGGTATAACGTTATAACGTATTACGTTATATGGTATTACGTTATATCGTATTACGTTATGTGGTATAACGTTTTAACGTATTACGTTATATGGTATAACGTTATAACGTATTACGTTATATGGTATAACGTTATAACGTATTACGTTATATGGTATTACGTTATAACGTATTACGTTATATGGTATTACGTTTTAACGTATTACGTTATATGGTATAACGTTATAACGTATTACGTTATATGGTATTACGTTATCACGTATTACGTTATATGGTATAACGTTATAACGTATTACGTTATATGGTATAACGGTTTAACGTATTACGTTATATGGTATAACGTTATCACGTATTACGTTATATGGTATAACGTTATAACGTATTACGTTATATGGTATTACGTTATAACGTATTACGTTATATGGTATTACGTTATCACGTATTACGTTATATGGTATAACGTTATAACGTATTACGTTATATGGTATAACGGTTTAACGTATTACGTTATATGGTATAACGTTATCACGTATTACGTTATATGGTATAACGTTATAACGTATTACGTTATATGGTATAACGTTTTAACGTATTACGTTATATGGTATAACGTTATCACTTATTACGTTATATGGTATAACGTTATAACATATTACGTTATATGGTATTACGTTATAACGTATTACGTTATATGGTATAACGAAATGACGTTTTACGTTATATGGTATTACGTTATAACGTATTACGTTATATGGTATTACGTTATAACGTATTACGTTATATGGTATAACGTCATAACGTACTACGTTATATGGTATTACGTTATCACATATTACGTTATATGGTATAACGTTATAACGTATTACGTTATATGGTATAACGTTTTAACATATTACGTTATATGGTATAACGTTATCACGTATTACGTTATATGGTATAACGTTATAACGTATTACGTTATATGGTATCTCGTTATAACGTATTACGTTATATGGTATAACGTTATACCGTATTACGTTATATGGTACAACGAAATGACGTTTTACGTTATATGTTATTACGTTATAACGTATTACGTTATATGGTATAACGTTATCACGTATTACGTTATATGGCATTACGTTATAACGTATTACGTTATATGGTATAACGAAATGACGTTTTATGTTATATGGTATAACGTTATAACGTATTACGTTATATGGTATTACGTTTTAACTTATTACGTTGTATGGTATAACGTTATAACGTATTACGTTATATGGTATTACGTTATATCGTATTACGTTATGTGGTATAACGTTTTAACGTATTACGTTATATGGTATAACGTTATAACGTATTACGTTATATGGTATAACGTTATAACGTATTACGTTATATGGTATTACGTTATAACGTATTACGTTATATGGTATTACGTTTTAACGTATTACGTTATATGGTATAACGTTATAACGTATTACGTTATATGGTATTACGTTATCACGTATTACGTTATATGGTATAACGTTATAACGTATTACGTTATATGGTATAACGGTTTAACGTATTACGTTATATGGTATAACGTTATCACGTATTACGTTATATGGTATAACGTTATAACGTATTACGTTATATGGTATTACGTTATAACGTATTACGTTATATGGTATTACGTTATCACGTATTACGTTATATGGTATAACGTTATAACGTATTACGTTATATGGTATAACGGTTTAACGTATTACGTTATGTGGTATAACGTTATCACGTATTACGTTATATGGTATAACGTTATAACGTATTACGTTATATGGTATAACGTTTTAACGTATTACGTTATATGGTATAACGTTATCACTTATTACGTTATATGGTATAACGTTATAACATATTACGTTATATGGTATTACGTTATAACGTATTACGTTATATGGTATAACGAAATGACGTTTTACGTTATATGGTATTACGTTATAACGTATTACGTTATATGGTATTACGTTATAACGTATTACGTTATATGGTATAACGTCATAACGTACTACGTTATATGGTATTACGTTATCACATATTACGTTATATGGTATAACGTTATAACGTATTACGTTATATGGTATAACGTTTTAACATATTACGTTATATGGTATAACGTTATCACGTATTACGTTATATGGTATAACGTTATAACGTATTACGTTATATGGTATCTCGTTATAACGTATTACGTTATATGGTATAACGTTATACCGTATTACGTTATATGGTACAACGAAATGACGTTTTACGTTATATGTTATTACGTTATAACGTATTACGTTATATGGTATAACGTTATCACGTATTACGTTATATGGCATTACGTTATAACGTATTACGTTATATGGTATAACGAAATGACGTTTTACGTTATATGGTATAACGTTATAACGTATTACGTTATATGGTATTACGTTTTAACGTATTACGTTATATGGTATTACGTTATAACGTATTACGTTATATGGTATTACGTTATCACGTATTACGTTATATGGTATAACGTTATAAAGTATTACGTTATATGGTATAACGTTATAACGTATTACGTTATATGGTATAACGTTATAACGTATTACGTTATATGGTATTACGTTATAACGTATTACGTTATATGGTATTACGTTTTAACGTATTACGTTATATGGTATAACGTTATAACGTATTACGTTATATGGTATTACGTTATAACGTTTTACGTTATATGTTATTACGTTATAACGTATTACGTTATATGGTATAACGTTATCACGTATTACGTTATATGGCATTACGTTATAACGTATTACGTTATATGGTATAACGAAATGACGTTTTACGTTATACGGTATAACGTTATAACGTATTACGTTATATGGTATTACGTTTTAACGTATTACGTTATATGGTATAACGTTATAACATATTACGTTATATGGTATAACGAAATGACGTTTTACGTTATATGGTATAACGTTATAACGTATTACGTTATATGGTATTACGTTTTAACGTATTACGTTATATGGTATAACGTTATAACGTATTACGTTATATGGTATGACGTTATCACGTATTACGTTATATGGTATAACGTTATAACGTATTACGTTATATGGTATTACGTTATCACGTATTACGTTATATGGTATAACGTTATAACGTATTACGTTATGTGGTATAACGTTTTAACGTATTACGTTATATGGTATAACGTTATCACGTATTACGTTATATGGTATAACGTTATAACGTATTACGTTATATGGTATAACGTTATCACGTATTACGTTATATGGTATAACGTTATACCGTATTACGTTATATGGTACAACGAAATGACGTTTTACGTTATATGTTATTACGTTATAACGTATTACGTTATATGGTATAACGTTATCACGTATTACGTTATATGGCATCACGTTATAACGTATTACGTTATATGGTATAACGAAATGACGTTTTACGTTATATGGTATAACGTTTTAACGTATTACGTTATATGGTATAACGTTATCACGTATTACGTTATATGGTATAACGTTATAACGTATTACGTTATATGGTATTACGTTATAACGTATTACGTTATGTGGTATAACGTTTTAACGTATTACGTTATATGGTATAACGTTATAAAGTATTACGTTATATGGTATAACGTTATAACGTATTACGTTATATGGTATAACGTTATAACGTATTACGTTATATGGTATTACGTTATAACGTATTAAGTTAT
Organism: Bombus vancouverensis nearcticus; assembly: GCF_051014615.1. Classification (NCBI taxonomy): domain Eukaryota; kingdom Metazoa; phylum Arthropoda; class Insecta; order Hymenoptera; family Apidae; genus Bombus; species Bombus vancouverensis. The sequence continues at coordinate 5,512,942 of NC_134913.1, read as the reverse complement.
ATGGTATTACGTTTTAACGTGTTACGTTATATGGTATAACGTTATAACGTATTACGTTATATGGTATTACGTTATAACGTTTTACGTTATATGTTATTACGTTATAACGTATTACGTTATATGGTATAACGTTATCACGTATTACGTTATATGTCATTACGTTATAACGTATTACGTTATATGGTATAACGAAATGACGTTTTACGTTATATGGTATAACGTTATAACGTATTACGTTATATGGTATTACGTTTTAACGTATTACGTTATATGGTATAACGTTATAACGTATTACGTTATATGGTATTACGTTATAACGTATTACGTTATGTGGTATAACGTTTTAACGTATTACGTTATATGGTATAACGTTATAAAGTATTACGTTATATGGTATAACGTTATAACGTATTACGCTATATGGTATATCGTTATAACGTATTACGTTATATGGTATTACGTTATAACGTATTACGTTATATGGTATTACGTTTTAACGTATTACGTTATATGGTATAACGTTATAACGTATTACGTTATATGGTATTACGTTATAACGTTTTACGTTATATGTTATTACGTTATAACGTATTACGTTATATGGTATATCGTTATCACGTATTACGTTATATGGCATTACGTTATAACGTATTACGTTATATGGTATAACGAAATGACGTTTTACGTTATATGGTATAACGTTATAACGTATTACGTTATATCGTATTACGTTTTAACGTATTACGTTATATGGTATAACGTTATAACGTATTACGTTATATGGTATTACGTTATAACGTATTACGTTATGTGGTATGAGGTTTTAACGTATTACGTTATATGGTATAAAGTTATAAAGTATTACGTTATATGGTATAACGTTATAACGTATTACGTTATATGGTATAACGTTATAACGTATTACGTTATATGGTAGATCGTTATAACGTATTACGTTATATGGTATAACGTTATACCGTATTACGTTATATGGTATTACGTTATAACGTATTACGTTATATGGTATAACGTTATCACGTATTCCGTTATATGGCATTACGTTATAACGTATTACGTTATATGGTATAACGAAATGACGTTTTATGTTATATGGTATAACGTTATAACGTATTACGTTATATGGTATTACGTTTTAACGTATTACGTTACATGGAATAACGTTATAACGTATTACGTTATATGGTATTACGTTATATCGTATTACGTTATGTGGTATAACGTTTTAACGTATTACGTTATATGGTATAACGTTATAACGTATTACGTTATATGGTATAACGTTATAACGTATTACGTTATATGGTATTACGTTATAACGTATTACGTTATATGGTATTACGTTTTAACGTATTACGTTATATGGTATAACGTTATAACGTATTACGTTATATGGTATTACGTTATCACGTATTACGTTATATGGTATAACGTTATAACGTATTACGTTATATGGTATAACGGTTTAACGTATTACGTTATATGGTATAACGTTATCACGTATTACGTTATATGGTATAACGTTATAACGTATTACGTTATATGGTATTACGTTATAACGTATTACGTTATATGGTATTACGTTATCACGTATTACGTTATATGGTATAACGTTATAACGTATTACGTTATATGGTATAACGGTTTAACGTATTACGTTATATGGTATAACGTTATCACGTATTACGTTATATGGTATAACGTTATAACGTATTACGTTATATGGTATAACGTTTTAACGTATTACGTTATATGGTATAACGTTATCACTTATTACGTTATATGGTATAACGTTATAACGTATTACGTTATATGGTATTACGTTATAACGTATTACGTTATATGGTATAACGAAATGACGTTTTACGTTATATGGTATTACGTTATAACTTATTACGTTATATGGTATTACGTTATAACGTATTACGTTATATGGTATTACGTTATAACGTATTACGTTATATGGTATAGCGTCATAACGTACTACGTTATATGGTATTACGTTATCACGTATTACGTTATATGGTATAACGTTATAACGTATTACGTTATATGGTATAACGTTTTAACGTATTACGTTATATGGTACAACGAAATGACGTTTTACGTTATATGTTATTACGTTATAACGTATTACGTTATATGGTATAACGTTATCACGTATTACGTTATATGGCATTACGTTATAACGTATTACGTTATATGGTATAACGAAATGACGTTTTACGTTATATGGTATAACGTTATAACGTATTACGTTATATGGTATTACGTTTTAACGTATTACGTTATATGGTATAACGTTATAACGTATTACGTTATATGGTATAACGTTATAACGTATTACGTTATATGGTATTACGTTATCACGTATTACGTTATATGGTATAACGTTATAACGTATTACGTTATATGGTATAACGGTTTAACGTATTACGTTATATGGTATAACGTTATCACGTATTACGTTATATGGCATTACGTTATAACGTATTACGTTATATGGTATAACGAAATGACGTTTTACGTTATATGGTATAACGTTATAACGTATTACGTTATATGGTATTACGTTTTAACGTATTACGTTATATGGTATAACGTTATAACATATTACGTTATATGGTATAACGAAATGACGTTTTACGTTATATGGTATAACGTTATAACGTATTACGTTATATGGTATAACGTTATAACGTATTACGTTATATGGTATAACGTTATAACGTATTACGTTATATGGTATTACGTTATAACGTATTACGTTATATGGTATTACGTTATAACGTATTACGTTATATGGTATAACGTCATAACGTATTACGTTATATGGTATTACGTTATCACGTATTACGTTATATGGTATAACGTTATAACGTATTACGTTATATGGTATAACGTTTTAACGTATTACGTTATATGGTATAACGTTATAACGTATTACGTTATATGGTATATCGTTATAACGTATTACGTTATATGGTATTACGTTATAACGTATTACGTTATATGGTATTACGTTTTAACGTATTACGTTATATGGTATAACGTTATAACGTATTACGTTATATGGTATTACGTTATAACGTTTTACGTTATATGTTATTACGTTATAACGTATTACGTTATATGGTATATCGTTATCACGTATTACGTTATATGGCATTACGTTATAACGTATTACGTTATATGGTATAACGAAATGACGTTTTACGTTATATGGTATAACGTTATAACGTATTACGTTATATGGTATTACGTTATAACGTATTACGTTATATGGTATAACGTTATAACGTATTACGTTATATGGTATTACGTTATAACGTATTACGTTATGTGGTATAAGGTTTTAACGTATTACGTTATATGGTATAACGTTATAAAGTATTACGTTATATGGTATAACGTTATAACGTATTACGTTATATGGTACAACGAAATGACGTTTTACGTTATATGTTATTACGTTATAACGTATTACGTTATATGGTATAACGTTATCACGTATTACGTTATATGGCATTACGTTATAACGTATTACGTTATATGGTAAAACGAAATGACGTTTTACGTTATATGGTATAACGTTATAACGTATTACGTTATATGGTATTACGTTTTAACGTATTACGTTATATGGTATAACGTTATAACGTATTACGTTATATGGTATTACGTTATAACGTATTACGTTATGTGTTATAACGTTTTAACGTATTACGTTATATGGTATAACGTTATAAAGTATTACGTTATATGGTATAACGTTATAACGTATTACGTTATATGGTATTACGTTTTAACGTATTACGTTATATGGTATAACGTTATAACGTATTACGTTATATGGTATTACGTTATAACGTTTTACGTTATATGTTATTACGTTATAACGTATTACGTTATATGGTATAACGTTATCACGTATTACGTTATATGGCATTACGTTATAATGTATTACGTTATATGGTATAACGAAATGACGTTTTACGTTATATGGTATAACGTTATAACGTATTACGTTATATGGTATTACGTTTTAACGTATTACGTTATATGGCATTACGTTATAACGTATTACGTTATATGGTATAACGAAATGACGTTTTACGTTATATGGTATAACGTTATAACGTATTACGTTATATGGTATTACGTTTTAACGTATTACGTTATATGGTATAACGTTATAACGTATTACGTTTTATGGTATTACGTTATCACGTATTACGTTATATGGTATAACGTTATAACGTATTACGTTATATGGTATTACGTTATAACGTATTACGTTATATGGTATTACGTTATCACGTATTACGTTATATGGTATAACGTTTTAACGTATTACGTTATATGGTATAACGTTATCACTTATTACGTTATATGGTATAACGTTATAACGTATTACGTTATATGGTATTACGTTATAACGTATTACGTTATATGGTATAACGAAATGACGTTTTACGTTATATGGTATTACGTTATAACGTATTACGTTATATGGTATTACGTTATAACGTATTACGTTATATGGTATAACGTCATAACGTACTACGTTATATGGTATTACGTTATCACGTATTACGTTATATGGTATAACGTTATAACGTATTACGTTATATGGTATAACGTTTTAACGTATTACGTTATATGGTACAACGAAATGACGTTTTACGTTATATGTTATTACGTTATAACGTATTACGTTATATGGTATAACGTTATCACGTATTACGTTATATGGCATTACGTTATAACGTATTACGTTATATGGTATAACGAAATGACGTTTTACGTTATATGGTATAACGTTATAACGTATTACGTTATATGGTATTACGTTTTAACGTATTACGTTATATGGTATAACGAAATGACGTTTTACGTTATATGGTATTACGTTATAACGTATTACGTTATATGGTATTACGTTATAACGTATTACGTTATATGGTATTACATTATAACGTATTACGTTATATGGTATAACGTCATAACGTACTACGTTATATGGTATTACGTTATCACGTATTACGTTATATGGTATAACGTTATAACGTATTACGTTATATGGTATAACGTTTTAACGTATTACGTTATATGGTACAACGAAATGACGTTTTACGTTATATGTTATTACGTTATAACTTATTACGTTATATGGTATAACGTTATCACGTATTACGTTATATGGCATTACGTTATAACGTATTACGTTATATGGTATAACGAAATGACGTTTTACGTTATATGGTATAACGTTATAACGTATTACGTTATATGGTATTACGTTTTAACGTATTACGTTATATGGTATAACGTTATAACGTATTACGTTATATGGTATAACGTTATAACGTATTACGTTATATGGTATTACGTTATCACGTATTACGTTATATGGTATAACGTTATAACGTATTACGTTATATGGTATAACGGTTTAACGTATTACGTTATATGGTATAACGTTATCACGTATTACGTTATATGGCATTACGTTATAACGTATTACGTTATATGGTATAACGAAATGACGTTTTACGTTATATGGTATAACGTTATAACGTATTACGTTATATGGTATTACGTTTTAACGTATTACGTTATATGGTATAACGTTATAACATATTACGTTATATGGTATAACGAAATGACGTTTTACGTTATATGGTATAACGTTATAACGTATTACGTTATATGGTATAACGTTATAACGTATTACGTTATATGGTATAACGTTATAACGTATTACGTTATATGGTATTACGTTATAACGTATTACGTTATATGGTATTACGTTATAACGTATTACGTTATATGGTATAACGTCATAACGTATTACGTTATATGGTATTACGTTATCACGTATTACGTTATATGGTATAACGTTATAACGTATTACGTTATATGGTATAACGTTTTAACGTATTACGTTATATGGTATAACGTTATAACGTATTACGTTATATGGTATATCGTTATAACGTATTACGTTATATGGTATTACGTTATAACGTATTACGTTATATGGTATTACGTTTTAACGTATTACGTTATATGGTATAACGTTATAACGTATTACGTTATATGGTATTACGTTATAACGTTTTACGTTATATGTTATTACGTTATAACGTATTACGTTATATGGTATATCGTTATCACGTATTACGTTATATGGCATTACGTTATAACGTATTACGTTATATGGTATAACGAAATGACGTTTTACGTTATATGGTATAACGTTATAACGTATTACGTTATATGGTATTACGTTATAACGTATTACGTTATATGGTATAACGTTATAACGTATTACGTTATATGGTATTACGTTATAACGTATTACGTTATGTGGTATAAGGTTTTAACGTATTACGTTATATGGTATAACGTTATAAAGTATTACGTTATATGGTATAACGTTATAACGTATTACGTTATATGGTACAACGAAATGACGTTTTACGTTATATGTTATTACGTTATAACGTATTACGTTATATGGTATAACGTTATCACGTATTACGTTATATGGCATTACGTTATAACGTATTACGTTATATGGTATAACGAAATGACGTTTTACGTTATATGGTATACCGTTATAACGTATTACGTTATATGGTATTACGTTTTAACGTATTACGTTATATGGTATAACGTTATAACGTATTACGTTATATGGTATTACGTTATAACGTATTACGTTATGTGTTATAACGTTTTAACGTATTACGTTATATGGTATAACGTTATAAAGTATTACGTTATATGGTATAACGTTATAACGTATTACGTTATATGGTATTACGTTTTAACGTATTACGTTATATGGTATAACGTTATAACGTATTACGTTATATGGTATTACGTTATAACGTTTTACGTTATATGTTATTACGTTATAACGTATTACGTTATATGGTATAACGTTATCACGTATTACGTTATATGGCATTACGTTATAATGTATTACGTTATATGGTATAACGAAATGACGTTTTACGTTATATGGTATAACGTTATAACGTATTACGTTATATGGTATTACGTTTTAACGTATTACGTTATATGGCATTACGTTATAACGTATTACGTTATATGGTATAACGAAATGACGTTTTACGTTATATGGTATAACGTTATAACGTATTACGTTATATGGTATTACGTTTTAACGTATTACGTTATATGGTATAACGTTATAACGTATTACGTTATATGGTATTACGTTATCACGTATTACGTTATATGGTATAACGTTATAACGTATTACGTTATATGGTATTACGTTATAACGTATTACGTTATATGGTATTACGTTATCACGTATTACGTTATATGGTATAACGTTTTAACGTATTACGTTATATGGTATAACGTTATCACTTATTACGTTATATGGTATAACGTTATAACGTATTACGTTATATGGTATTACGTTATAACGTATTACGTTATATGGTATAACGAAATGACGTTTTACGTTATATGGTATTACGTTATAACGTATTACGTTATATGGTATTACGTTATAACGTATTACGTTATATGGTATAACGTCATAACGTACTACGTTATATGGTATTACGTTATCACGTATTACGTTATATGGTATAACGTTATAACGTATTACGTTATATGGTATAACGTTTTAACGTATTACGTTATATGGTACAACGAAATGACGTTTTACGTTATATGTTATTACGTTATAACGTATTACGTTATATGGTATAACGTTATCACGTATTACGTTATATGGCATTACGTTATAACGTATTACGTTATATGGTATAACGAAATGACGTTTTACGTTATATGGTATAACGTTATAACGTATTACGTTATATGGTATTACGTTTTAACGTATTACGTTATATGGTATAACGTTATAACGTATTACGTTATATGGTATAACGTTATAACGTATTACGTTATATGGTATTACGTTATCACGTATTACGTTATATGGTATAACGTTATAACGTATTACGTTATATGGTATAACGGTTTAACGTATTACGTTATATGGTATAACGTTATCACGTATTACGTTATATGGCATTACGTTATAACGTATTACGTTATATGGTATAACGAAATGACGTTTTACGTTATATGGTATAACGTTATAACGTATTACGTTATATGGAATTACGTTTTAACGTATTACGTTATATGGTATAACGTTATAACATATTACGTTATATGGTATAACGAAATGACGTTTTACGTTATATGGTATAACGTTATAACGTATTACGTTATGTAATATCGTGATGTAATATGTTTACAAAACGTGGACAATAGAGATGTTAATCAGACGGAAAAGACGATTGTGGCTTAACTTGAAGTATGCATACCAAACGTACAGAACACAGCGCAATCCACACTCTCTCGGCAACGCCACTCGCAACCTCCGTCTCCGCTCAACTCGCACTCGGCTTCTCCGCTCGCACTCTGCTTCTCGACTCGCACTCTGCTTTTCGACTCGCGCTCTGTTTCTCGACTAACTGTTGTCGCATTCTATTGCCCTTTTCCTAGGCCCACCGCACACGTGTTCTGCAGACGCTCGTGGCCAGGGTCACGTAGGTCTTTTCCACGAAACTGTGCACTTGAAAAGACCGATGACACATTGATGGGCCCGACGGCGCGTCGGCTCTCGCGACATTGTTCATAGTTCGCCCGATATTTCCCAGGCCTTTCGTCCACGATACTACATTCGGCCATCCTGCAATAACATCTGCCCTCAGATGTTGCCTTCTATCTCGCTGTCATCAGATGCGTCACTTTCGGCATTTAGGACCCAAGGTTTCATAAAATCGAGGTGTGCGCGGGTCCTTCCTTCGGTACTGCTTCGCACGCTTTCTTCTTTTCTTGTAATTTCGCAGGTTCCCTTCTAGCTTACCTATGTTTCGTTGGGTTAGGCTACAGTCAAGGCAGTTGGATACCACGTGTTCGACCTTTTCGCGTAACCCCTTGAACCAGAAGTCCTTCTTGACCATAGCTTCTGTTTTGGTAACCTCGAAATGCCCACGCTCGTGCGCTTGCCTGACTACCTGAGCCCGCATCGCCTTCGATACTACTATTAGCACATCGTCCTCACACTCCTTATACAAAATATTGTTTCTTACTACCTGCCCATCGGCCTGACTGCACGTTGCGGCGTCCAAAATCCTACGGACTTCAATGTCCTTGTTCTGTGCCCTTCTCAACCGTGCAATCAGCCCGTCTTCACTCTCCGTTACATACATAGTGCTCGGCAGGGGGTTCCTACTCAGGGCGTCTACATGCTGCATACTTTTCCCCGGCAGATGACACGCCTGATACTTAATCTCGCCTAGTAACAAGGCCCATCTAGCCACACGCACACACAAATCTTTTTTTCTAACTACACCTATCGGACTCGCATACTCCGAGTCTGACGATTTGATGACACCCTCATTTGTCCACGCTTCCATCAAATCATCTTCTTCCTTTCTTTCCGACGGCGCCAGTCTTCGCGGTCTTCGCGCTACCGGCTTGTCGCTTTCCAAAACTACTTTTTCGGTTATTCCGACGTCTCGCTTCTTCTCCGGCCTATACCCCCTAACGATATCGCGAATCGCTTCACGATAATGCGGTTCCCGTACACGTGTCAGGTCTGTTTCGTCGGTCTGTTCTACCGCGTTTACCCCCAGTACATCCGGCGCGTCCTCGTGACCGTCGGTCTGATCGTCGAGTCGTAAAAATGTCACCTCGCCCCGTTTGACTCGCAACTCTACCTGGTCTAAAAAGTCGGTACCTAAGAGTAGACTGTGTCTTGTCATTACCTTATTCGAGACAACATGCAAAGTGACAGTAAAGTCGCACCCGTCGACCGTCATTACCCTTGTGAACTCGCCCCAGGTACTATTGCCAGCGGAACCAAAACCATCAAACTTAAGTTTGCAGTTTCCCAGAGGTGGTGATCCTAACCTCACATACTCATCCGCTCGTATGAACGTAAGGTTACTACCTGTATCCACTAATGCCACAAACCTACAATCATCTATCGCCACTTCCTTCACATACTTCCCCTTTTCGGATCTTGACACTACGCAAGTCTCTTTCGGTTGTGCCGTACACCTCGCTGCAATATGTCCAAATCCGCTGCACTTGAAACACTTAACACCTTCTCCCCTCTCCGGACACGTAACACTTAGATGATCCTCACTACCGCAAATGAAGCATCTTCTTTTCTTCATTGCATCTACAGATTGACTGAGCTTCCCGTTCTTCTGGGTTTTAGCCGACTTCACAATCGACTTTGCTCTGCGACTCTTCTGCTCTTCGTACATTACTAACCTCTTCCTCAACTCTTTGATTGACGTAGCGCCGTACAATACAGCCTTATTGTTCTCGTCGTCTATTATTCCATCCACTATGTATTCCACCTTTGCTTCCTCCTCCATGTCCACATGGCTGGCTATCTCGAGCATACGGTACATGTACGCCAAACATGCTTCATCACTCTCCTTCTTTGTTTCTTCAAGTTTCTGATGTACTTGCCTACTGTTGACTTTCCTCGAAAATTCTTTCACTAGCCCCCTCTTCAACTCATGCCAAGTCCTGGCATGACACTCGAAGCTCGCAAATATTTTCGCTGATCCCTTCAGCAGCTTCCTCGCGTAGACTGCCTTCTGCCCATCCGACCACATGCACGTATCAGCGACTTCCTCGAACGACTCGAACCATCGTTCGACATTTTCACCTCTGTTGCCACTAAACGACTCTAATGCGTCTTCGACGTCTCTAAAACTCAGCGTCGAACCAACACATGCCCTTCGACAACATTCGTCACGGTCCTGATACACCCTTCGCGTATCTCTCTTGTATTCTCTTGCGTTTTTCTTGCCATCTTCATCCTCACTTTCGTCGTCGCTTTCTTCTTCCGACGATATGTCATTACCATCCATGGCCGCTCGTAGCCGTGCGCGTAACTCTACTTTTCTTCCCGTCGTTTTTAAACCCAAACTAGCGAGGCGCTCCTTCAACTCCTTCGTATTCATTTTCTCAACATCCTCATCTTCGTTGCAATCACGCTCAGCTCTCTGTACATTTTCTAGATCTCGTTGACCGGTTAGCTCTTCACCGCCCGTCGATCCCTTACGATACGATTGTCCAACCCTACACGCCCGATTCAGCCTTGCAATCAGCACTGACCTCGCACCCGATATAGGGAGGTTCATTCGCGCGAGCTTATTCCTCAGCTCCTCCAGCGTCGAACCCTCTTCACCCGACAATCGTTCGTCCTCGACGTTTGCCATTTTTCACACTACACAAACTTAAACAGTCAACGATATCGTCTTTTACCGCACCGCGTACCGGTAAATTCACAACTAGCTCGAATAGCTCTGTTCAACCGTTTCGTTTTCTGTCTTGTCCAATCCCGGCTGAGCCCCCAAAATATGTAATATCGTGATGTAATATGTTTACAAAACGTGGACAATAGAGATGTTAATCAGACAGAAAAGACGATTGTGGCTTAACTTGAACTATGCATACCAAACGTACAGAACACAGCGCAATCCACACTCTCTCGGCAACGCCACTCGCAACCTCCGTCTCCGCTCAACTCGCACTCGGCTTCTCCGCTCGCACTCTGCTTCTCGACTCGCACTCTGCTTTTCGACTCGCGCTCTGTTTCTCGACTAACTGTTGTCGCATTCTATTGCCCTTTTCCTAGGCCCACCGCACACGTGTTCTGCAGACGCTCGTGGCCAGGGTCACGTAGGTCTTTTCCACGAAACTATGCACTTGAAAAGACCGATGACACATTGATGGGCCCGACGGCGCCTCGGCTCTCGCGACATTGTTCATAGTTCGCCCGATATTTCCCAGGCCTTTCGTCCACGATACTACAGTTATATGGTATAACGTTATAACGTATTACGTTATATGGTATAACGTTATAACGTATTACGTTATATGGTATTACGTTATAACGTATTACGTTATATGGTATAACGTTATAACGTATTACGTTATATGGTATTACGTTATAACGTATTACGTTATGTGGTATAAGGTTTTAACGTATTACGTTATATGGTATAACGTTATAAAGTATTACGTTATATGGTATAACGTTATAACGTATTACGTTATATGGTATAACGTTATAAAGTATTACGTTATATGGTATAACGTTATAACGTATTACGTTATATGGTATTACGTTATAACGTTTTACGTTATATGTTATTACGTTATAACGTATTACGTTATATGGTATAACGTTATCACGTATTACGTTATATGGCATTACGTTATAACGTATTACGTTATATGGTATAACGAAATGACGTTTTACGTTATATGGTATAACGTTATAACGTATTACGTTATATGGTATTACGTTTTAACGTATTACGTTATATGGTATAACGTTATAACATATTACGTTATATGGTATAACGAAATGACGTTTTACGTTATATGGTATAACGTTATAACGTATTACGTTATATGGTATTACGTTTTAACGTATTACGTTATATGGTATAACGTTATAACGTATTACGTTATATGGTATTACGTTATAACGTATTACGTTATGTGGCATAACGTTTTAACGTATTACGTTATATGGTATAACGTTATAAAGTATTACGTTATATGGTATAACGTTATAACGTATTACGTTATATGGTATAACGTTATAACGTATTACGTTATATGGTATTACGTTATAACGTATTACGTTATATGGTATTACGTTTTAACGTATTACGTTATATGGTATAACGTTATAACGTATTACGTTATATGGTATTACGTTATAACGTTTTACGTTATATGTTATTACGTTATAACGTATTACGTTATATGGTATAACGTTATCACGTATTACGTTATATGGCATTACGTTATAACGTATTACGTTATATGGTATAACGAAATGACGTTTTACGTTATATGGTATAACGTTATAACGTATTACGTTATATGGTATTACGTTTTAACGTATTACGTTATATGGTATAACGTTATAACATATTACGTTATATGGTATAACGAAATGACGTTTTACGTTATATGGTATAACGTTATAACGTATTACGTTATATGGTATTACGTTTTAACGTATTACGTTATATGGTATTACGTTATAACGTATTACGTTATATGGTATAACGTTATAACGTATTACGTTATATGGTATTACGTTATAACGTATTACGTTATGTGGTATAAGGTTTTAACGTATTACGTTATATGGTATAACGTTATAAAGTATTACGTTATATGGTATAACGTTATAACGTATTACGTTATATGGTACAACGAAATGACGTTTTACGTTATATGTTATTACGTTATAACGTATTACGTTATATGGTATAACGTTATAACGTATTACGTTATATGGTATTACGTTTTAACGTATTACGTTATATGGTATAACGTTATAACGTATTACGTTATATGGTATTACGTTATAACGTATTACGTTATGTGGTATAACGTTTTAACGTATTACGTTATATGGTATAACGTTATAAAGTATTACGTTATATGGTATAACGTTATAACGTATTACGTTATATGGTATAACGTTATAACGTATTACGTTATATGGTATTACGTTATAACGTATTACGTTATATGGTATTACGTTTTAACGTATTACGTTATATGGTATAACGTTATAACGTATTACGTTATATGGTATTACGTTATAACGTTTTACGTTATATGTTATTACGTTATAACGTATTACGTTATATGGTATAACGTTATCACGTATTACGTTATATGGCATTACGTTATAACGTATTACGTTATATGGTATAACGAAATGACGTTTTACGTTATATGGTATAACGTTATAACGTATTACGTTATATGGTATTACGTTTTAACGTATTACGTTATATGGTATAACGTTATAACATATTACGTTATATGGTATAACGAAATGACGTTTTACGTTATATGGTATAACGTTATAACGTATTACGTTATATGGTATTACGTTTTAACGTATTACGTTATATGGTATAACGTTATAACGTATTACGTTATATGGTATTACGTTATAACGTATTACGTTATATGGTATAACGTTATAACGTATTACGTTATATGGTATTACGTTATAACGTATTACGTTATATGGTATTACGTTTTAACGTATTACGTTATATGGTATAACGTTATAACGTATTAGGTTATATGGTATTACGTTATCACGTATTACGTTATATGGTATAACGTTATAACGTATTACTTTATATGGTATAACGGTTTAACGTATTACGTTATATGGTATAACGTTATCACGTATTACGTTATATGGTATAACGTTATAACGTATTACGTTATATGGTATTACGTTATAACGTATTACGTTATATGGTATTACGTTATCACGTATTACGTTATATGGTATAACGTTATAACGTATTACGTTATATGGTATAACGGTTTAACGTATTACGTTATATGGTATAACGTTATCACGTATTACGTTATATGGTATAACGTTATAACGTATTACGTTATATGGTATAACGTTTTAACGTATTACGTTATATGGTATAACGTTATCACTTATTACGTTATATGGTATAACGTTATAACGTATTACGTTATATGGTATTACTTTATAACGTATTACGTTATATGGTATAACGAAATGACGTTTTACGTTATATGGTATTACGTTATAACGTATTACGTTATATGGTATTACGTTATAACGTATTACGTTATATGGTATAACGTCATAACGTACTACGTTATATGGTATTACGTTATCACGTATTACGTTATATGGTATAACGTTATAACGTATTACGTTATATGGTATAACGTTTTAACGTATTACGTTATATGGTACAACGAAATGACGTTTTACGTTATACGTTATTACGTTATAACGAATTACGTTATATGGTATAATGTTATCACGTATTACGTTATATGGCATTACGTTATAACGTATTACGTTATATGGTATAACGAAATGACGTTTTACGTTATATGGTATAACGCTATAACGTATTACGTTATATGGTATTACGTTTTAACGTATTACGTTATATGGTATAACGTTATAACGTATTACGTTATATGGTATAACGTTATAACGTATTACGTTATATGGTATTACGTTATCACGTATTACGTTATATGGTATAACGTTATAACGTATTACGTTATATGGTATAACGGTTTAACGTATTACGTTATATGGTATAACGTTATCACGTATTACGTTATATGGCATTACGTTATAACGTATTACGTTATATGGTATAACGAAATGACGTTTTACGTTATATGGTATAACGTTATAACGTATTACGTTATATGGTATTACGTTTTAACGTATTACGTTATATGGTATAACGTTATAACATATTACGTTATATGGTATAACGAAATGACGTTTTCGTTATATGGTATAACGTTATAACGTATTACGTTATATGGTATTACGTTTTAACGTATTACGTTATATGGTATAACGTTATAACGTATTACGTTATATGGTATTACGTTATCACGTATTACGTTATATGGTATAACGTTATAACGTATTACGTTATATGGTATTACGTTATATCGTATTACGTTCTGTGGTATAACGTTTTAACGTATTACGTTATATGGTATAACGTTATAACGTATTACGTTATATGGTATAACGTTATAACGTATTACGTTATATGGTATTACGTTATAACGTATTACGTTATATGGTATTACGTTTTAACGTATTACGTTATATGGTATAACGTTATAACGTATTAGGTTATATGGTATTACGTTATCACGTATTACGTTATATGGTATAACGTTATAACGTATTACGTTATATGGTATAACGGTTTAACGTATTACGTTATATGGTATAACGTTATCACGTATTACGTTATATGGTATAACGTTATAACGTATTACGTTATATGGTATTACGTTATAACGTATTACGTTATATGGTATTACGTTATCACGGATTACGTTATATGGTATAACGTTATAACGTATTACGTTATATGGTATAACGGTTTAACGTATTACGTTATATGGTATAACGTTATCACGTATTACGTTATATGGTATAACGTTATAACGTATTACGTTATATGGTATAACGTTTTAACGTATTACGTTATATGGTATAACGTTATCACTTATTACGTTATATGGTATAACGTTATAACGTATTACGTTATATGGTATTACGTTATAACGTATTACGTTATATGGTATAACGAAATGACGTTTTACGTTATATGGTATTACGTTATAACGTATTACGTTATATGGTATTACGTTATAACGTATTACGTTATATGGTATAACGTCACAACGTACTACGTTATATGGTATTACGTTATCACGTATTACGTTATATGGTATAACGTTATAACGTATTACGTTATATGGTATAACGTTTTAACGTATTACGTTATATGGTACAACGAAATGACGTTTTACGTTATATGTTATTACGTTATAACGAATTACGTTATATGGTATAACGTTATCACGTATTAAGTTATATGGCATTACGTTATAACGTATTACGTTATATGGTATAACGAAATGACGTTTTACGTTATATGGTATAACGTTATAACGTATTACGTTATATGGTATTACGTTATCACGTATTACGTTATATGGTATAACGTTATAACGTATTACGTTATATGGTATAACGGTTTAACGTATTACGTTATATGGTATAACGTTATCACGTATTACGTTATACGGCATTACGTTATAACGTATTACGTTATATGGTATAACGAAATGACGTTTTACGTTATATGGTATAACGTTATAACGTATTACGTTATATGGTATTACGTTTTAACGTATTACGTTATATGGTATAACGTTATAACATATTACGTTATATGGTATAACGAAATGACGTTTTACGTTATATGGTATAACGTTATAACGTATTACGTTATATGGTATTACGTTTTAACGTATTACGTTATATGGTATAACGTTATAACGTATTACGTTATATGGTATTACGATATCACGTATTACGTTATATGGTATAACGCTATAACGTATTACGTTTTATGGTATAACGGTTTAACGTATTACGTTATATGGTATAACGTTATCACGTATTACGTTATATGGTATAACGTTATAACGTATTACGTTATATGGTATAACGTTATCACGTATTACGTTATATGGTATAACGTTATACCGTATTACGTTATATGGTATTACGTTTTAACGTATTACGTTATATGGTATAACGTTATAACATATTACGTTATATGGTATAACGAAATGACGTTTTACGTTATATGGTATTACGTTATAACGTATTACGTTATATGGTATTACGTTATAATGTATTACGTTATATGGTATAACGTCATAACGTATTACGTTATATGGTATTACGTTATCACGTATTACGTTATATGGTATAACGTTATAACGTATTACGTTATATGGTATAACGTTTTAACGTATTACGTTATATGGTATAACGCTATCACGTATTACGTTATATGGTATAACGCTATAACGTATTACGTTATATGGTATAACGTTATCACGTATTACGTTATATGGTATAACGTTATACCGTATTACGTTATATGGTACAACGAAATGACGTTTTACGTTATATGTTATTACGTTATAACGTATTACGTTATATGGTATAACGTTTTCACGTATTACGTTATATGGCATTACGTTATAACGTATTACGTTATATGGTATAACGAAATGACGTTTTACGTTATATGGTATAACGTTTTAACGTATTACGTTATATGGTATAACGTTATCACGTATTACGTTATATGGTATAACGTTATAACGTATTACGTTATATGGTATTACGTTATAACGTATTACGTTATGTGGTATAACGTTTTAACGTATTACGTTATATGGTATAACGTTATAAAGTATTACGTTATATGGTATAACGTTATAACGTATTACGTTATATGGTATAACGTTATAACGTATTACGTTATATGGTATTACGTTATAACGTATTACGTTATATGGTATTACGTTTTAACGTATTACGTTATATGGTATAACGTTATAACGTATTACGTTATACGGTATTACGTTATAACGTTTTACGTTATATGTTATTACGTTATAACGTATTACGTTATATGGTATAACGTTATCACGTATTACGTTATATGTCATTACGTTATAACGTATTACGTTATATGGTATAACGAAATGACGTTTTACGTTATATGGTATAAAGTTATAACGTATTACGTTATATGGTATTACGTTTTAACGTATTACGTTATATGGTATAACGTTATAACGTATTACGTTATATGGTATAACGAAATGACGTTTTACGTTATATGGTATAACGTTATAACGTATTACGTTATATGGTATTACGTTTTAATGTATTACGTTATATGGTATAACGTTATAACGTATTACGTTATATGGTATAACGTTATAACGTATTACGTTATATGGTATTACGTTATAACGTATTACGTTATATGGTATTACGTTTTAACGTATTACGTTATATGGTATAACGTTATAACGTATTACGTTATACGGTATTACGTTATAACGTTTTACGTTATATGTTATTACGTTATAACGTATTACGTTATATGGTATAACGTTATCACGTATTACGTTATATGTCATTACGTTATAACGTATTACGTTATATGGTATAACGAAATGACGTTTTACGTTATATGGTATAACGTTATAACGTATTACGTTATATGGTATTACGTTCTAACGTATTACGTTATATGGTATAACGTTATAACGTATTACGTTACATGGTATAACGAAATGACGTTTTACGTTATATGGTATAACGTTATAACGTATTACGTTATATGGTATTACGTTTTAACGTATTACGTTATATGGTATAACGTTATAACGTATTACGTTATATGGTATTACGTTATAACGTATTACGTTATGTGGTATAACGTTTTAACGTATTACGTTATATGGTATAACGTTATAAAGTATTACGTTATATGGTATAACGTTATAACGTATTACGTTATATGGTATATCGTTATAACGTATTACGTTAAATGGTATTACGTTATAACGTATTACGTTATATGGTATTACGTTTTAACGTATTACGTTATATGGTATAACGTTATAACGTTTTACGTTATATGTTATTACGTTATAACGTATTACATTATATGGTATAACGTTATCACGTATTACGTTATATGGCATTACGTTATAACGTATTACGTTATATGGTATAACGAAATGACGTTTTACGTTATATGGTATAACGTTTTAACGTATTACGTTATATGGTATAACGTTATCACGTATTACGTTATATGGTATAACGTTATAACGTATTACGTTATATGGTATTACGTTTTAACGTATTACGTTATATGGTATATCGTTATAACGTATTACGTTAAATGGTATTACGTTATAACGTATTACGTTATATGGTATTACGTTTTAACGTATTACGTTATATGGTATAACGTTTTAACGTATTACGTTATATGGTATAACGTTATAACGTATTACGTTATATGGTATTACGTTATAACGTATTACGTTATGTGGTATAAGGTTTTAACGTATTACGTTATATGGTATAACGTTATAAAGTATTACGTTATATGGTATAACGTTATAACGTATTACGTTATATGCTATAACGTTATAACGTATTACGTTATATGGTATTACGTTATCACGTATTACGTTATATGGTATAACGTTATAACGTATTACGTTATATGGTATAACGTTTTAACGTATTACGTTATATGGTATAACGTTATAACGTATTACGTTATATGGTATAACGTTATAACGTATTACGTTATATGGTATAACGTTATAACGTACTACGTTATATGGTATAACGTTATAACGTATTACGTTATATGGTATTACGTTATAACGTATTACGTTATGTGTTATAAGGTTTTAACGTATTACGTTATATGGTATAACGTTATAAAGTATTACGTTATATGGTATAACGTTATAACGTATTACGTTATATGGTATATCGTTATAACGTATTACGTTATATGGTATAACGTTATACCGTATTACGTTATATGGTATTACGTTATAACGTATTACGTTATATGGTATAACGAAATGACGTTTTACGTTATATGGTATTACGTTATAACGTATTACGTTATATGGTATAACGTTATAACGTATTACGTTATATGGTATTACGTTATAACGTATTACGTTATATGGTATTACGTTATAACGTATTACGTTATATGGTATAACGTCATAACGTATTACGTTATATGGTATTACGTTATCACGTATTACGTTATATGGTATAACGTTATAACGTATTATGTTATATGGTATAACGTTTTAACGTATTACGTTATATGGTATAACGTTATCACGTATTACGTTATATGGTATAACGTTATAACGTATTACGTTATATGGTATATCGTTATAACGTATTACGTTATATGGTATAACGTTATACCGTATTACGTTATATGGTACAACGAAATGACGTATTACGTTACATGTTATTACGTTATAACGTATTACGTTATATGGTATAACGTTATCACGTATTACGTTATATGGCATTACGTTATAACGTATTACGTTATATGGTACAAAGAAATGACGTTTTACGTTATATGGTATAACGTTATAACGTATTACGTTATATGGTATTACGTTTTAACGTATTACGTTATATGGTATAACGTTATAACGTATTACGTTTAATGGTATTACGTTATAACGTATTACGTTATGTGGTATAACGTTTTAACGTATTACGTTATATGGTATAACGTTATAAAGTATTACGTTATATGGTATAACGTTATAACGTATTACGTTATATGGTATAACGTTATAACGTATTACGTTATATGGTATTACGTTATAACGTACTACGTTATATGGTATAACGTTATAACGTATTACGTTATATGGTATTACGTTATAACGTATTACGTTATGTGTTATAAGGTTTTAACGTATTACGTTATATGGTATAACGTTATAAAGTATTACGTTATATGGTATAACGTTATAACGTATTACGTTATATGGTATATCGTTATAACGTATTACGTTATATGGTATAACGTTATACCGTATTACGTTATATGGTATTACGTTATAAC
This sequence comes from Bombus vancouverensis nearcticus, assembly GCF_051014615.1. Taxonomy (NCBI): domain Eukaryota; kingdom Metazoa; phylum Arthropoda; class Insecta; order Hymenoptera; family Apidae; genus Bombus; species Bombus vancouverensis. The sequence continues at coordinate 5,491,724 of NC_134913.1, read as the reverse complement.
GTATTACGTTATATGGTATAACGAAATGACGTTTTACGTTATATGGTATTACGTTATAACGTATTACGTTATATGGTATAACGTTATAACGTATTACGTTATATGGTATTACGTTATAACGTATTACGTTATATGGTATTACGTTATAACGTATTACGTTATATGGTATAACGTCATAACGTATTACGTTATATGGTATTACGTTATCACGTATTACGTTATATGGTATAACGTTATAACGTATTATGTTATATGGTATAACGTTTTAACGTATTACGTTATATGGTATAACGTTATCACGTATTACGTTATATGGTATAACGTTATAACGTATTACGTTATATGGTATATCGTTATAACGTATTACGTTATATGGTATAACGTTATACCGTATTACGTTATATGGTACAACGAAATGACGTTTTACGTTACATGTTATTACGTTATAACGTATTACGTTATATGGTATAACGTTATCACGTATTACGTTATATGGCATTACGTTATAACGTATTACGTTATATGGTACAAAGAAATGACGTTTTACGTTATATGGTATAACGTTATAACGTATTACGTTATATGGTATTACGTTTTAACGTATTACGTTATATGGTATAACGTTATAACGTATTACGTTATATGGTATTACGTTATAACGTATTACGTTATGTGGTATAACGTTTTAACGTATTACGTTATATGGTATAACGTTATAAAGTATTACGTTATATGGTATAACGTTATAACGTATTACGTTATATGGTATAACGTTATAACGTATTACGTTATATGGTATTACGTTATAACGTATTACGTTATATGGTATTACGTTTTAACGTATTACGTTATATGGTATAACGTTATAACGTATTACGTTATATGGTATTACGTTATAACGTTTTACGTTATATGTTATTACGTTATAACGTATTACGTTATATGGTATAACGTTATCACGTATTACGTTATATGGCATTACGTTATAACGTATTACGTTATATGGTATAACGAAATGACGTTTTACGTTATATGGTATAACGTTATAACGTATTACGTTATATGGTATTACGTTTTAACGTATTACGTTATATGGTATAACGTTATAACGTATTACGTTATATGGTATAACGAAATGACGTTTTACGTTATATGGTATAACCTTATAACGTATTACGTTATATGGTATTACGTTTTAACGTATTACGTTATATGGTATAACGTTATAACGTATTACGTTATATGGTATTACGTTATAACGTATTACGTTATGTGGTATAACGTTTTAACGTATTACGTTATATGGTATTACGTTATAAAGTATTACGTTATATGGTATAATGTTATAACGTATTACGTTATATGGTATAACGTTATAACGTATTACGTTATATGGTATTACGTTATAACGTATTACATTATATGGTATTACGTTTTAACGTATTACGTTATATGGTATAACGTTATAACGTATCACGTTATATGGTATTACGTTATAACGTTTTACGTTATATGATATTACGTTATAACGTATTACGTTATATGGTATAACGTTATCACGTATTACGTTATATGGCATTACGTTATAACGTATTACGTTATATGGTATAACGTTATAACGTATTACGTTATATGGTATAACGTTATAACGTACTACGTTATATGGTATATCGTTATAACGTATTACGTTATATGGTATAACGTTATACCGTATTACGTTATATGGTATAACGTTATAACGTATTACGTTATATGGTGTAACGTTATAACGTATTACGTTATATGGTATATCGTTATAACGTATTACGTTATATGGTATAACGTTATACCGTATTACGTTATATGGTATTACGTTATAACGTATTACGTTATATGGTATAACGCAATGACGTTTTACGTTATATGGTATTACGTTATAACGTATTACGTTATATGGCATTACGTTATAACGTATTACGTTGTATGGTATAACGAAATGACGTTTTACGTTATATGGTATAACGTTATAACGTATTACGTTATATGGTATTACGTTTTAACGTATTACGTTATATGGTATAACGTTATAACGTATTACGTTATATGGTATAACGAAATGACGTTTTACGTTATATGGTATAACCTTATAACGTATTACGTTATATGGTATTACGTTTTAACGTATTACGTTATATGGTATAACGTTATAACGTATTACGTTATATGGTATTACGTTATAACGTATTACGTTATGTGGTATAACGTTTTAACGTATTACGTTATATGGTATTACGTTATAAAGTATTACGTTATATGGTATAACGTTATAACGTATTACGTTATATGGTATAACGTTATAACGTATTACGTTATATGGTATTACGTTATAACGTATTACGTTATATGGTATTACGTTTTAACGTATTACGTTATATGGTATAACGTTATAACGTATTACGTTATATGGTATATCGTTATAACGTATTACGTTATATGGTATAACGTTATACCGTATTACGTTATATGGTATTACGTTATAACGTATTACGTTATATGGTATAACGCAATGACGTTTTACGTTATATGGTATTACGTTATAACGTATTACGTTATATGGTATAACGTTATAACGTACTACGTTATATGGTATTACGTTATAAAGTATTACGTTATATGGTATAACGTTATAACGTATTACGTTATATGGTATAACGTTATAACGTATTACGATATATGGTATTACGTTATAACGTATTACGTTATATGGTATTACGTTTTAACGTATTACGTTATATGGTATAACGTTATAACGTATCACGTTATATGGTATTACGTTATAACGTTTTACGTTATATGATATTACGTTATAACGTATTACGTTATATGGTATAACGTTATCACGTATTACGTTATATGGCATTACGTTATAACGTATTACGTTATATGGTATAACGTTATAACGTATTACGTTATATGGTATAACGTTATAACGTACTACGTTATATGGTATATCGTTATAACGTATTACGTTATATGGTATAACGTTATACCGTATTACGTTATATGGTATAACGTTATAACGTATTACGTTATATGGTGTAACGTTATAACGTATTACGTTATATGGTATATCGTTATAACGTATTACGTTATATGGTATAACGTTATACCGTATTACGTTATATGGTATTACGTTATAACGTATTACGTTATATGGTATAACGCAATGACGTTTTACGTTATATGGTATTACGTTATAACGTATTACGTTATATGGCATTACGTTATAACGTATTACGTTGTATGGTATAACGAAATGACGTTTTACGTTATATGGTATAACGTTATAACGTATTACGTTATATGGTATTACGTTTTAACGTATTACGTTATATGGTATAACGTTATAACGTATTACGTTATATGGTATAACGAAATGACGTTTTACGTTATATGGTATAACCTTATAACGTATTACGTTATATGGTATTACGTTTTAACGTATTACGTTATATGGTATAACGTTATAACGTATTACGTTATATGGTATAACGTTATAACGTATTACGTTATATGGTATAACGTTATAACGTATTACGATATATGGTATTACGTTATAACGTATTACGTTATATGGTATTACGTTTTAACGTATTACGTTATATGGTATAACGTTATAACGTATCACGTTATATGGTATTACGTTATAACGTTTTACGTTATATGGCATTACGTTATAACGTATTACGTTGTATGGTATAACGAAATGACGTTTTACGTTATATGGTATAACGTTATAACGTATTACGTTATATGGTATTACGTTTTAACGTATTACGTTATATGGTATAACGTTATAACGTATTACGTTATATGGTATAACGTTATAACGTATTACGTTATATGGTATTACGTTATAACGTATTACGTTATATGGTATTACGTTTTAACGTATTACGTTATATGGTATAACGTTATAACGTATTACGTTATATGGTATATCGTTATAACGTATTACGTTATATGGTATAACGTTATACCGTATTACGTTATATGGTATTACGTTATAACGTATTACGTTATATGGTATAACGCAATGACGTTTTACGTTATATGGTATTACGTTATAACGTATTACGTTATATGGTATAACGTTATAACGTACTACGTTATATGGTATTACGTTATAACGTATTACGTTATATGGTATTACGTTATAACGTTTTACGTTATATGTTATTACGTTATAACGTATTACGTTATATGGTATAACGTCATCACGTATTACGTTATATGGCATTACGTTATAACGTATTACGTTATATGGTATAAAGAAATGACGTTTTACGTTATATGGTATTACGTTATAACGTATTACGTTATATGGTATACCGTTATAACGTACTACGTTATATGGTATATCGTTATAACGTATTACGTTATATGGTATAACGTTATCACGTATTACGTTATATGGTATAACGTTATAACGTATTACGTTATATGGTATAACGTTATAACGTATTACGTTATATGGTATTACGTTATAACGTATTACGTTATATGGTATAACGAAATGACGTTTTACGTTATATGGAATTACGTTATAACGTATTACGTTATACGGTATTACGTTGTAACGTATTACGTTATATGGTATAACGTCATAACGTATTACGTTATATGGCATTACGTTATCACGTATTACGTTATACGGTATAACGATATAACGTATTACGTTATATGGTATAACGTTTTAACGCATTACGTTATATGGTATAACGTTATACCGTATTACGTTATATGGTATTACGTTATAACGTATTACGTTATATGGTATAACGAAATGACGTTTTACGTTATATGGTATAACGTTATAACGTATTACGTTATATGGTATTACGTTATAACGTATTACGTTATATGGTATAACGAAACGACGTTTTACGTTATATGGTATTAAGTTATAACGTATTACGTTATATGGTATTACGTTATAATGTATTACGTTATATGGTATAACGTCATAACGTATTACGTTATATGGTATAAAGAAATGACGTTTTACGTTATATGGTATTACGTTATAACGTATTACGTTATATGGTATAACGTTATAACGTATTACGTTATATGGTGTAACGTTATAACGTATTACGTTATATGGTATATCGTTATAACGTATTACGTTATATGGTATAACGTTATAACGTATTACGTTATATGGTATAACGTCATCACGTATTACGTTATATGGCATTACGTTATAACGTATTACGTTATATGGTATAAAGAAATGACGTTTTACGTTATATGGTATTACGTTATAACGTATTACGTTATATGGTATAACGTTATAACGTATTACGTTATATGGTGTAACGTTATAACGTATTACGTTATATGGTATATCGTTATAACGTATTACGTTATATGGTATAACGTTATAACGTATTACGTTATATGGTATAACGTCATCACGTATTACGTTATATGGCATTACGTTATAACGTATTACGTTATATGGTATAAAGAAATGACGTTTTACGTTATATGGTATTACGTTATAACGTATTACGTTATATGGTATACCGTTATAACGTACTACGTTATATGGTATATCGTTATAACGTATTACGTTATATGGTATAACGTTATACCGTATTACGTTATATGGTATTACGTTATAACGTATTACGTTATATGGTATAACGAAATGACGTTTTATGTTATATGGTATTACGTTATAACGTATTACGTTATATGGTATAACGTTATAACGTATTACGTTATATGGTATTACGTTATAACGTATTACGTTATATGGTATTACGTTATAACGTATTACGTTATATGGTATAACGTCATAACGTATTACGTTATATGATATTACGTTATCACGTATTACGTTATATGGTATAACGTTATAACGTATTATGTTATATGGTATAACGTTATAACGTATTACGTTATATGGTATAACGGTTTAACGTATTACGTTATATGGTATAACGTTATCACGTATTACGTTATATGGTATAACGTTATAACGTATTACGTTATATGGTATAACGTTTTAACGTATTACGTTATATGGTATAACGTTATCACTTATTACGTTATATGGTATAACGTTATAACGTATTACGTTATATGGTATTACGTTATAACGTATTACGTTATATGGTATAAAGAAATGACGTTTTACGTTATATGGTATTACGTTATAACGTATTACGTTATATGGTATAACGTTATAACGTATTACGTTATATGGTGTAACGTTATAACGTATTACGTTATATGGTATATCGTTATAACGTATTACGTTATATGGTATACCGTTATAACGTACTACGTTATATGGTATAACGAAATGACGTTTTACGTTATATGGTATAACGTTATAACGTATTACGTTATATGGTATTACGTTTTAACGTATTACGTTATATGGTATAACGTTATAACGTATTACGTTATATGGTATTACGTTATAACGTATTACGTTATGTGGTATAACGTTTTAACGTATTACGTTATATGGTATAACGTTATAAAGTATTACGTTATATGGTATAACGTTATAACGTATTACGTTATATGGTATAACGTTATAACGTATTACGTTATATGGTATTACGTTATAACGTATTACGTTATATGGTATTACGTTTTAACGTATTACGTTATATGGTATAACCTTATAACGTATTACGTTATATGGTATTACGTTATAACGTTTTACGTTATATGTTATTACGTTATAACGTATTACGTTATATGGTATAACGTTATCACGTATTACGTTATATGGCATTACGTTATAACGTATTACGTTATATGGTATAACGAAATGACGTTTTACGTTATATGGTATAACGTTATAACGTATTACGTTATATGGTATTACGTTTTAACGTATTACGTTATATGGTATAACGTTATAACATATTACGTTATATGGTATAACGAAATGACGTTTTACGTTATATGGTATAACGTTATAACGTATTACGTTATATGGTATTACGTTTTAACGTATTACGTTATATGGTATAACGTTATAACGTATTACGTTATATGGTATTACGTTATAACGTATTACGTTATATGGTATAACGTTATAACGTATTACGTTATATGGTATTACGTTATAACGTATTACGTTATATGGTATTACGTTTTAACGTATTACGTTATATGGTATAACGTTATAACGTATTAGGTTATATGGTATTACGTTATCACGTATTACGTTATATGGTATAACGTTATAACGTATTACGTTATATGGTATAACGGTTTAACGTATTACGTTATATGGTATAACGTTATCACGTATTACGTTATATGGTATAACGTTATAACGTATTACGTTATATGGTATTACGTTATAACGTATTACGTTATATGGTATTACGTTATCACGTATTACGTTATATGGTATAACGTTATAACGTATTACGTTATATGGTATAACGGTTTAACGTATTACGTTATATGGTATAACGTTATCACGTATTACGTTATATGGTATAACGTTATAACGTATTACGTTATATGGTATAACGTTTTAACGTATTACGTTATATGGTATAACGTTATCACTTATTACGTTATATGGTATAACGTTATAACGTATTACGTTATATGGTATTACTTTATAACGTATTACGTTATATGGTATAACGAAATGACGTTTTACGTTATATGGTATTACGTTATAACGTATTACGTTATATGGTATTACGTTATAACGTATTACGTTATATGGTATAACGTCATAACGTACTACGTTATATGGTATTACGTTATCACGTATTACGTTATATGGTATAACGTTATAACGTATTACGTTATATGGTATAACGTTTTAACGTATTACGTTATATGGTACAACGAAATGACGTTTTACGTTATACGTTATTACGTTATAACGAATTACGTTATATGGTATAACGTTATCACGTATTACGTTATATGGCATTACGTTATAACGTATTACGTTATATGGTATAACGAAATGACGTTTTACGTTATATGGTATAACGCTATAACGTATTACGTTATATGGTATTACGTTTTAACGTATTACGTTATATGGTATAACGTTATAACGTATTACGTTATATGGTATAACGTTATAACGTATTACGTTATATGGTATTACGTTATCACGTATTACGTTATATGGTATAACGTTATAACGTATTACGTTATATGGTATAACGGTTTAACGTATTACGTTATATGGTATAACGTTATCACGTATTACGTTATATGGCATTACGTTATAACGTATTACGTTATATGGTATAACGAAATGACGTTTTACGTTATATGGTATAACGTTATAACGTATTACGTTATATGGTATTACGTTTTAACGTATTACGTTATATGGTATAACGTTATAACATATTACGTTATATGGTATAACGAAATGACGTTTTACGTTATATGGTATAACGTTATAACGTATTACGTTATATGGTATTACGTTTTAACGTATTACGTTATATGGTATAACGTTATAACGTATTACGTTATATGGTATTACGTTATCACGTATTACGTTATATGGTATAACGTTATAACGTATTACGTTATATGGTATTACGTTATATCGTATTACGTTCTGTGGTATAACGTTTTAACGTATTACGTTATATGGTATAACGTTATAACGTATTACGTTATATGGTATTACGTTATAACGTATTACGTTATATGGTATTACGTTATAACGTATTACGTTATATGGTATTACGTTGTCACGGATTACGTTATATGGTATAACGTTATAACGTATTACGTTATATGGTATAACGGTTTAACGTATTACGTTATATGGTATAACGTTATCACGTATTACGTTATATGGTATAACGTTATAACGTATTACGTTATATGGTATAACGTTTTAACGTATTACGTTATATGGTATAACGTTATCACTTATTACGTTATATGGTATAACGTTATAACGTATTACGTTATATGGTATTACGTTATAACGTATTACGTTATATGGTATAACGAAATGACGTTTTACGTTATATGGTATTACGTTATAACGTATTACGTTATATGGTATTACGTTATAACGTATTACGTTATATGGTATAACGTCACAACGTACTACGTTATATGGTATTACGTTATCACGTATTACGTTATATGGTATAACGTTATAACGTATTACGTTATATGGTATAACGTTTTAACGTATTACGTTATATGGTACAACGAAATGACGTTTTACGTTATATGTTATTACGTTATAACGAATTACGTTATATGGTATAACGTTATCACGTATTAAGTTATATGGCATTACGTTATAACGTATTACGTTATATGGTATAACGAAATGACGTTTTACGTTATATGGTATAACGTTATAACGTATTACGTTATATGGTATTACGTTATCACGTATTACGTTATATGGTATAACGTTATAACGTATTACGTTATATGGTATAACGGTTTAACGTATTACGTTATATGGTATAACGTTATCACGTACTACGTTATACGGCATTACGTTATAACGTATTACGTTATATGGTGTAACGAAATGACGTTTTACGTTATATGGTATAACGTTATAACGTATTACGTTATACGGTATTACGTTATAACGTTTTACGTTATATGTTATTACGTTATAACGTATTACGTTATATGGTATAACGTTATCACGTATTACGTTATATGTCATTACGTTATAACGTATTACGTTATATGGTATTACGTTATAATGTATTACGTTATATGGTATAACGTCATAACGTATTACGTTATATGGTATTACGTTATCACGTATTACGTTATATGGTATAACGTTATAACGTATTACGTTATATGGTATAACGTTTTAACGTATTACGTTATATGGTATAACGCTATCACGTATTACGTTATATGGTATAACGCTATAACGTATTACGTTATATGGTATAACGTTATCACGTATTACGTTATATGGTATAACGTTATACCGTATTACGTTATATGGTACAACGAAATGACGTTTTACGTTATATGTTATTACGTTATAACGTATTACGTTATATGGTATAACGTTTTCACGTATTACGTTATATGGCATTACGTTATAACGTATTACGTTATATGGTATAACGAAATGACGTTTTACGTTATATGGTATAACGTTTTAACGTATTACGTTATATGGTATAACGTTATCACGTATTACGTTATATGGTATAACGTTATAACGTATTACGTTATATGGTATTACGTTATAACGTATTACGTTATGTGGTATAACGTTTTAACGTATTACGTTATATGGTATAACGTTATAAAGTATTACGTTATATGGTATAACGTTATAACGTATTACGTTATATGGTATAACGTTATAACGTATTACGTTATATGGTATTACGTTATAACGTATTACGTTATATGGTATTACGTTTTAACGTATTACGTTATATGGTATAACGTTATAACGTATTACGTTATACGGTATTACGTTATAACGTTTTACGTTATATGTTATTACGTTATAACGTATTACGTTATATGGTATAACGTTATCACGTATTACGTTATATGTCATTACGTTATAACGTATTACGTTATATGGTATAACGAAATGACGTTTTACGTTATATGGTATAACGTTATAACGTATTACGTTATATGGTATTACGTTTTAACGTATTACGTTATATGGTATAACGTTATAACGTATTACGTTATATGGTATAACGAAATGACGTTTTACGTTATATGGTATAACGTTATAACGTATTACGTTATATGGTATTACGTTTTAATGTATTACGTTATATGGTATAACGTTATAACGTATTACGTTATATGGTATAACGTTATAACGTATTACGTTATATGGTATTACGTTATAACGTATTACGTTATATGGTATTACGTTTTAACGTATTACGTTATATGGTATAACGTTATAACGTATTACGTTATACGGTATTACGTTATAACGTTTTACGTTATATGTTATTACGTTATAACGTATTACGTTATATGGTATAACGTTATCACGTATTACGTTACATGGTATAACGAAATGACGTTTTACGTTATATGGTATAACGTTATAACGTATTACGTTATATGGTATTACGTTTTAACGTATTACGTTATATGGTATAACGTTATAACGTATTACGTTATATGGTATTACGTTATAACGTATTACGTTATGTGGTATAACGTTTTAACGTATTACGTTATATGGTATAACGTTATAAAGTATTACGTTATATGGTATAACGTTATAACGTATTACGTTATATGGTATATCGTTATAACGTATTACGTTAAATGGTATTACGTTATAACGTATTACGTTATATGGTATTACGTTTTAACGTATTACGTTATATGGTATAACGTTATAACGTATTACGTTATATGGTATTACGTTATAACGTTTTACGTTATATGTTATTACGTTATAACGTATTACATTATATGGTATAACGTTATCACGTATTACGTTATATGGCATTACGTTATAACGTATTACGTTATATGGTATAACGAAATGACGTTTTACGTTATATGGTATAACGTTTTAACGTATTACGTTATATGGTATAACGTTATCACGTATTACGTTATATGGTATAACGTTATAACGTATTACGTTATATGGTATTACGTTTTAACGTATTACGTTATATGGTATATCGTTATAACGTATTACGTTAAATGGTATTACGTTATAACGTATTACGTTATATGGTATTACGTTTTAACGTATTACGTTATATGGTATAACGTTTTAACGTATTACGTTATATGGTATAACGTTATAACGTATTACGTTATATGGTATTACGTTATAACGTATTACGTTATGTGGTATAAGGTTTTAACGTATTACGTTATATGGTATAACGTTATAAAGTATTACGTTATATGGTATAACGTTATAACGTATTACGTTATATGCTATAACGTTATAACGTATTACGTTATATGGTATTACGTTATCACGTATTACGTTATATGGTATAACGTTATAACGTATTACGTTATATGGTATAACGTTTTAACGTATTACGTTATATGGTATAACGTTATAACGTATTACGTTATATGGTATAACGTTATAACGTATTACGTTATATGGTATAACGTTATAACGTACTACGTTATATGGTATAACGTTATAACGTATTACGTTATATGGTATTACGTTATAACGTATTACGTTATGTGTTATAAGGTTTTAACGTATTACGTTATATGGTATAACGTTATAAAGTATTACGTTATATGGTATAACGTTATAACGTATTACGTTATATGGTATATCGTTATAACGTATTACGTTATATGGTATAACGTTATACCGTATTACGTTATATGGTATTACGTTATAACGTATTACGTTATATGGTATAACGAAATGACGTTTTACGTTATATGGTATTACGTTATAACGTATTACGTTATATGGTATAACGTTATAACGTATTACGTTATATGGTATTACGTTATAACGTATTACGTTATATGGTATTACGTTATAACGTATTACGTTATATGGTATAACGTCATAACGTATTACGTTATATGGTATTACGCTATCACGTATTACGTTATATGGTATAACGTTATAACGTATTATGTTATATGGTATAACGTTTTAACGTATTACGTTATATGGTATAACGTTATCACGTATTACGTTATATGGTATAACGTTATAACGTATTACGTTATATGGTATATCGTTATAACGTATTACGTTATATGGTATAACGTTATACCGTATTACGTTATATGGTACAACGAAATGACGTATTACGTTACATGTTATTACGTTATAACGTATTACGTTATATGGTATAACGTTATCACGTATTACGTTATATGGCATTACGTTATAACGTATTACGTTATATGGTACAAAGAAATGACGTTTTACGTTATATGGTATAACGTTATAACGTATTACGTTATATGGTATTACGTTTTAACGTATTACGTTATATGGTATAACGTTATAACGTATTACGTTATATGGTATTACGTTATAACGTATTACGTTATGTGGTATAACGTTTTAACGTATTACGTTATATGGTATAACGTTATAAAGTATTACGTTATATGGTATAACGTTATAACGTATTACGTTATATGGTATAACGTTATAACGTATTACGTTATATGGTATTACGTTATAACGTACTACGTTATATGGTATAACGTTATAACGTATTACGTTATATGGTATTACGTTATAACGTATTACGTTATGTGTTATAAGGTTTTAACGTATTACGTTATATGGTATAACGTTATAAAGTATTACGTTATATGGTATAACGTTATAACGTATTACGTTATATGGTATATCGTTATAACGTATTACGTTATATGGTATAACGTTATACCGTATTACGTTATATGGTATTACGTTATAACGTATTACGTTATATGGTATAACGAAATGACGTTTTACGTTATATGGTATTACGTTATAACGTATTACGTTATATGGTATAACGTTATAACGTATTACGTTATATGGTATTACGTTATAACGTATTACGTTATATGGTATTACGTTATAACGTATTACGTTATATGGTATAACGTCATAACGTATTACGTTATATGGTATTACGTTATCACGTATTACGTTATATGGTATAACTTTATAACGTATTATGTTATATGGTATAACGTTTTAACGTATTACGTTATATGGTATAACGTTATCACGTATTACGTTATATGGTATAACGTTATAACGTATTACGTTATATGGTATATCGTTATAACGTATTACGTTATATGGTATAACGTTATACCGTATTACGTTATATGGTACAACGAAATGACGTTTTACGTTACATGTTATTACGTTATAACGTATTACGTTATATGGTATAACGTTATCACGTATTACGTTATATGGCATTACGTTATAACGTATTACGTTATATGGTACAAAGAAATGACGTTTTACGTTATATGGTATAACGTTATAACGTATTACGTTATATGGTATTACGTTTTAACGTATTACGTTATATGGTATAACGTTATAACGTATTACGTTATATGGTATTACGTTATAACGTATTACGTTATGTGGTATAACGTTTTAACGTATTACGTTATATGGTATAACGTTATAAAGTATTACGTTATATGGTATAACGTTATAACGTATTACGTTATATGGTATAACGTTATAACGTATTACGTTATATGGTATTACGTTATAACGTATTACGTTATATGGTATTACGTTTTAACGTATTACGTTATATGGTATAACGTTATAACGTATTACGTTATATGGTATTACGTTATAACGTTTTACGTTATATGTTATTACGTTATAACGTATTACGTTATATGGTATAACGTTATCACGTATTACGTTATATGGCATTACGTTATAACGTATTACGTTATATGGTATAACGAAATGACGTTTTACGTTATATGGTATAACGTTATAACGTATTACGTTATATGGTATTACGTTTTAACGTATTACGTTATATGGTATAACGTTATAACGTATTACGTTATATGGTATAACGAAATGACGTTTTACGTTATATGGTATAACCTTATAACGTATTACGTTATATGGTATTACGTTTTAACGTATTACGTTATATGGTATAACGTTATAACGTATTACGTTATATGGTATTACGTTATAACGTATTACGTTATGTGGTATAACGTTTTAACGTATTACGTTATATGGTATTACGTTATAAAGTATTACGTTATATGGTATAATGTTATAACGTATTACGTTATATGGTATAACGTTATAACGTATTACGTTATATGGTATTACGTTATAACGTATTACGTTATATGGTATTACGTTTTAACGTATTACGTTATATGGTATAACGTTATAACGTATCACGTTATATGGTATTACGTTATAACGTTTTACGTTATATGATATTACGTTATAACGTATTACGTTATATGGTATAACGTTATCACGTATTACGTTATATGGCATTACGTTATAACGTATTACGTTATATGGTATAACGTTATAACGTATTACGTTATATGGTATAACGTTATAACGTACTACGTTATATGGTATATCGTTATAACGTATTACGTTATATGGTATAACGTTATACCGTATTACGTTATATGGTATAACGTTATAACGTATTACGTTATATGGTGTAACGTTATAACGTATTACGTTATATGGTATATCGTTATAAGGTATTACGTTATATGGTATAACGTTATACCGTATTACGTTATATGGTATTACGTTATAACGTATTACGTTATATGGTATAACGCAATGACGTTTTACGTTATATGGTATTACGTTATAACGTATTACGTTATATGGCATTACGTTATAACGTATTACGTTGTATGGTATAACGAAATGACGTTTTACGTTATATGGTATAACGTTATAACGTATTACGTTATATGGTATTACGTTTTAACGTATTACGTTATATGGTATAACGTTATAACGTATTACGTTATATGGTATAACGAAATGACGTTTTACGTTATATGGTATAACCTTATAACGTATTACGTTATATGGTATTACGTTTTAACGTATTACGTTATATGGTATAACGTTATAACGTATTACGTTATATGGTATTACGTTATAACGTATTACGTTATGTGGTATAACGTTTTAACGTATTACGTTATATGGTATTACGTTATAAAGTATTACGTTATATGGTATAACGTTATAACGTATTACGTTATATGGTATAACGTTATAACGTATTACGTTATATGGTATTACGTTATAACGTATTACGTTATATGGTATTACGTTTTAACGTATTACGTTATATGGTATAACGTTATAACGTATTACGTTATATGGTATATCGTTATAACGTATTACGTTATATGGTATAACGTTATACCGTATTACGTTATATGGTATTACGTTATAACGTATTACGTTATATGGTATAACGCAATGACGTTTTACGTTATATGGTATTACGTTATAACGTATTACGTTATATGGTATAACGTTATAACGTACTACGTTATATGGTATTACGTTATAAAGTATTACGTTATATGGTATAACGTTATAACGTATTACGTTATATGGTATAACGAAATGACGTTTTACGTTATATGGTATAACCTTATAACGTATTACGTTATATGGTATTACGTTTTAACGTATTACGTTATATGGTATAACGTTATAACGTATTACGTTATATGGTATTACGTTATAACGTATTACGTTATGTGGTATAACGTTTCAACGTATTACGTTATATGGTATTACGTTATAAAGTATTACGTTATATGGTATAACGTTATAACGTATTACGTTATATGGTATAACGTTATAACGTATTACGTTATATGGTATTACGTTATAACGTATTACGTTATATGGTATTACGTTTTAACGTATTACGTTATATGGTATAACGTTATAACGTATTACGTTATATGGTATATCGTTATAACGTATTACGTTATATGGTATAACGTTATACCGTATTACGTTATATGGTATTACGTTATAACGTATTACGTTATATGGTATAACGCAATGACGTTTTACGTTATATGGTATTACGTTATAACGTATTACGTTATATGGTATAACGTTATAACGTACTACGTTATATGGTATTACGTTATAACGTATTACGTTATATGGTATTACGTTATAACGTTTTACGTTATATGTTATTACGTTATAACGTATTACGTTATATGGTATAACGTCATCACGTATTACGTTATATGGCATTACGTTATAACGTATTACGTTATATGGTATAAAGAAATGACGTTTTACGTTATATGGTATTACGTTATAACGTATTACGTTATATGGTATACCGTTATAACGTACTACGTTATATGGTATATCGTTATAACGTATTACGTTATATGGTATAACGTTATCACGTATTACGTTATATGGTATAACGTTATAACGTATTACGTTATATGGTATAACGTTATAACGTATTACGTTATATGGTATTACGTTATAACGTATTACGTTATATGGTATAACGAAATGACGTTTTACGTTATATGGAATTACGTTATAACGTATTACGTTATACGGTATTACGTTGTAACGTATTACGTTATATGGTATAACGTCATAACGTATTACGTTATATGGTATTACGTTATCACGTATTACGTTATACGGTATAACGTTATAACGTATTACGTTATATGGTATAACGTTTTAACGCATTACGTTATATGGTATAACGTTATACCGTATTACGTTATATGGTATTACGTTATAACGTATTACGTTATATGGTATAACGAAATGACGTTTTACGTTATATGGTATAACGTTATAACGTATTACGTTATATGGTATTACGTTATAACGTATTACGTTATATGGTATAACGAAACGACGTTTTACGTTATATGGTATTAAGTTATAACGTATTACGTTATATGGTATTACGTTATAATGTATTACGTTATATGGTATAACGTCATAACGTATTACGTTATATGGTATAAAGAAATGACGTTTTACGTTATATGGTATTACGTTATAACGTATTACGTTATATGGTATAACGTTATAACGTATTACGTTATATGGTGTAACGTTATAACGTATTACGTTATATGGTATATCGTTATAACGTATTACGTTATATGGTATAACGTTATAACGTATTACGTTATATGGTATAACGTCATCACGTATTACGTTATATGGCATTACGTTATAACGTATTACGTTATATGGTATAAAGAAATGACGTTTTACGTTATATGGTATTACGTTATAACGTATTACGTTATATGGTATAACGTTATAACGTATTACGTTATATGGTGTAACGTTATAACGTATTACGTTATATGGTATATCGTTATAACGTATTACGTTATATGGTATAACGTTATAACGTATTACGTTATATGGTATAACGTCATCACGTATTACGTTATATGGCATTACGTTATAACGTATTACGTTATATGGTATAAAGAAATGACGTTTTACGTTATATGGTATTACGTTATAACGTATTACGTTATATGGTATACCGTTATAACGTACTACGTTATATGGTATATCGTTATAACGTATTACGTTATATGGTATAACGTTATACCGTATTACGTTATATGGTATTACGTTATAACGTATTACGTTATATGGTATAACGAAATGACGTTTTACGTTATATGGTATTACGTTATAACGTATTACGTTATATGGTATAACGTTATAACGTATTACGTTATATGGTATTACGTTATAACGTATTACGTTATATGGTATTACGTTATAACGTATTACGTTATATGGTATAACGTCATAACGTATTACGTTATATGATATTACGTTATCACGTATTACGTTATATGGTATAACGTTATAACGTATTATGTTATATGGTATAACGTTTTAACGTATTACGTTATATGGTATAACGTTATCACGTATTACGTTATATGGTATAACGTTATAACGTATTACGTTATATGGTATATCGTTATAACGTATTACGTTATATGGTATAACGTTATACCGTATTACGTTATATGGTACAACGAAATGACGTATTACGTTACATGTTATTACGTTATAACGTATTACGTTATATGGTATAACGTTATCACGTATTACGTTATATGGCATTACGTTATAACGTATTACGTTATATGGTACAAAGAAATGACGTTTTACGTTATATGGTACAACGTTATAACGTATTACGTTATATGGTATTACGTTTTAACGTATTACGTTATATGGTATAACGTTATACCGTATTACGTTATATGGTATTACGTTATAACGTATTACGTTATGTGGTATAACGTTTTAACGTATTACGTTATATGATATAACGTTATAAAGTATTACGTTATATGGTATAACGTTATAACGTATTACGTTATATGGTATAACGTTATAACGTATTACGTTATATGGTATTACGTTATAACGTACTACGTTATATGGTATAACGTTATAACGTATTACGTTATATGGTATTACGTTATAACGTATTACGTTATGTGTTATAAGGTTTTAACGTATTACGTTATATGGTATAACGTTATAAAGTATTACGTTATATGGTATAACGTTATAACGTATTACGTTATATGGTATATCGTTATAACGTATTACGTTATATGGTATAACGTTATACCGTATTACGTTATATGGTATTACGTTATAACGTATTACGTTATATGGTATAACGAAATGACGTTTTACGTTATATGGTATTACGTTATAACGTATTACGTTATATGGTATAACGTTATAACGTATTACGTTATATGGTATTACGTTATAACGTATTACGTTATATGGTATTACGTTATAACGTATTACGTTATATGGTATAACGTCATAACGTATTACGTTATATGGTATTACGTTATCACGTATTACGTTATATGGTATAACGTTATAACGTATTATGTTATATGGTATAACGTTATAACGTATTACGTTATATGGTATAACGAAATGACGTTTTACGTTATATGGTATTACGTTATAACGTATTACGTTATATGGTATAACGTTATAACGTATTGCGTTATATGGTATTACGTTATAACGTATTACGTTATATGGTATTACGTTATAACGTATTACGTTATATGGTATAACGTCATAACGTATTACGTTATATGGTATTACGTTATCACTTATTACGTTATATGGTATAACGTTATAACGTATTATGTTATATGGTATAACGTTTTAACGTATTACGTTATATGGTATAACGATATCACGTATTACGTTATATGGTATAACGTTATAACGTATTACGTTATATGGTATATCGTTATAACGTATTACGTTATATGGTATAACGTTATACCGTATTACGTTATATGGTACAACGAAATGACGTATTACGTTACATGTTATTACGTTATAACGTATTACGTTATATGGTATAACGTTATCACGTATTACGTTATATGGCATTACGTTATAACGTATTACGTTATATGGTACAAAGAAATGACGTTTTACGTTATATGGTACAACGTTATAACGTATTACGTTATATGGTATTACGTTTTAACGTATTACGTTATATGGTATAACGTTATAACGTATTACGTTATATGGTATTACGTTATAACGTATTACGTTATGTGGTATAACGTTTTAACGTATTACGTTATATGGTATAACGTTATAAAGTATTACGTTATATGGTATAACGTTATAACGTATTACGTTATATGGTATAACGTTATCACGTATTACGTTATATGGCATTACGTTATAACGTATTACGTTATATGGTACAAAGAAATGACGTTTTACGTTATATGGTACAACGTTATAACGTATTACGTTATATGGTATTACGTTTTAACGTATTACGTTATATGGTATAACGTTATAACGTATTACGTTATATGGTATTACGTTATAACGTATTACGTTATGTGGTATAACGTTTTAACGTATTACGTTATATGGTATAACGTTATAAAGTATTACGTTATATGGTATAACGTTATAACGTATTACGTTATATGGTATAACGTTATAACGTATTACGTTATATGGTATTACGTTATAACGTACTACGTTATATGGTATAACGTTATAACGTATTACGTTATATGGTATTACGTTATAACGTATTACGTTATGTGTTATAAGGTTTTAACGTATTACGTTATATGGTATAACGTTATAAAGTATTACGTTATATGGTATAACGTTATAACGTATTACGTTATATGGTATATCGTTATAACGTATTACGTTATATGGTATAACGTTATACCGTATTACGTTATATGGTATTACGTTATAACGTATTACGTTATATGGTATAACGTAATGACGTTTTACGTTATATGGTATTACGTTATAACGTATTACGTTATATGGTATAACGTTATAACGTATTACGTTATATGGTATTACGTTATAACGTATTACGTTATATGGTATTACGTTATAACGTATTACGTTATATGGTATGACGTCATAACGTATTACGTTATATGGTATTACGTTATCACGTATTACGTTATATGGTATAACGTTATAACGTATTATGTTATATGGTATAACGTTTTAACGTATTACGTTATATGGTATAACGTTATCACGTATTACGTTATATGGTATAACGTTATAACGTATTACGTTATATGGTATACCGTTATAACGTACTACGTTATATGGTATATCGTTATAACGTATTACGTTATATGGTATAACGTTATAAAGTATTACGTTATATGGTATAACGTTATAACGTATTACGTTATATGGTATAACGTTATAACGTATTACGTTATATGGTATTACGTTATAACGTATTACGTTATATGGTATTACGTTTTAACGTATTACGTTATATGGTATAACGTTATAACGTATTACGTTATATGGTATATCGTTATAACGTATTACGTTATATGGTATAACGTTATACCGTATTACGTTATATGGTATTACGTTATAACGTATTACGTTATATGGTATAACGCAATGACGTTTTACGTTATATGGTATTACGTTATAACGTATTACGTTATATGGTATAACGTTATAACGTACTACGTTATATGGTATTACGTTATAACGTATTACGTTATATGGTATTACGTTATAACGTTTTACGTTATATGTTATTACGTTATAACGTATTACGTTATATGGTATAACGTCATCACGTATTACGTTATATGGCATTACGTTATAACGTATTACGTTATATGGTATAAAGAAATGACGTTTTACGTTATATGGTATTACGTTATAACGTATTACGTTATATGGTATACCGTTATAACGTACTACGTTATATGGTATATCGTTATAACGTATTACGTTATATGGTATAACGTTATCACGTATTACGTTATATGGTATAACGTTATAACGTATTACGTTATATGGTATAACGTTATAACGTATTACGTTATATGGTATTACGTTATAACGTATTACGTTATATGGTATAACGAAATGACGTTTTACGTTATATGGAATTACGTTATAACGTATTACGTTATACGGTATTACGTTGTAACGTATTACGTTATATGGTATAACGTCATAACGTATTACGTTATATGGTATTACGTTATCACGTATTACGTTATACGGTATAACGTTATAACGTATTACGTTATATGGTATAACGTTTTAACGCATTACGTTATATGGTATAACGTTATACCGTATTACGTTATATGGTATTACGTTATAACGTATTACGTTATATGGTATAACGAAATGACGTTTTACGTTATATGGTATAACGTTATAACGTATTACGTTATATGGTATTACGTTATAACGTATTACGTTATATGGTATAACGAAACGACGTTTTACGTTATATGGTATTAAGTTATAACGTATTACGTTATATGGTATTACGTTATAATGTATTACGTTATATGGTATAACGTCATAACGTATTACGTTATATGGTATAAAGAAATGACGTTTTACGTTATATGGTATTACGTTATAACGTATTACGTTATATGGTATAACGTTATAACGTATTACGTTATATGGTGTAACGTTATAACGTATTACGTTATATGGTATATCGTTATAACGTATTACGTTATATGGTATAACGTTATAACGTATTACGTTATATGGTATAACGTCATCACGTATTACGTTATATGGCATTACGTTATAACGTATTACGTTATATGGTATAAAGAAATGACGTTTTACGTTATATGGTATTACGTTATAACGTATTACGTTATATGGTATAACGTTATAACGTATTACGTTATATGGTGTAACGTTATAACGTATTACGTTATATGGTATATCGTTATAACGTATTACGTTATATGGTATAACGTTATAACGTATTACGTTATATGGTATAACGTCATCACGTATTACGTTATATGGCATTACGTTATAACGTATTACGTTATATGGTATAAAGAAATGACGTTTTACGTTATATGGTATTACGTTATAACGTATTACGTTATATGGTATACCGTTATAACGTACTACGTTATATGGTATATCGTTATAACGTATTACGTTATATGGTATAACGTTATACCGTATTACGTTATATGGTATTACGTTATAACGTATTACGTTATATGGTATAACGAAATGACGTTTTACGTTATATGGTATTACGTTATAACGTATTACGTTATATGGTATAACGTTATAACGTATTACGTTATATGGTATTACGTTATAACGTATTACGTTATATGGTATTACGTTATAACGTATTACGTTATATGGTATAACGTCATAACGTATTACGTTATATGATATTACGTTATCAAGTATTACGTTATATGGTATAACGTTATAACGTATTATGTTATATGGTATAACGTTTTAACGTATTACGTTATATGGTATAACGTTATCACGTATTACGTTATATGGTATAACGTTATAACGTATTACGTTATATGGTATATCGTTATAACGTATTACGTTATATGGTATAACGTTATACCGTATTACGTTATATGGTACAACGAAATGACGTATTACGTTACATGTTATTACGTTATAACGTATTACGTTATATGGTATAACGTTATCACGTATTACGTTATATGGCATTACGTTATAACGTATTACGTTATATGGTACAAAGAAATGACGTTTTACGTTATATGGTACAACGTTATAACGTATTACGTTATATGGTATTACGTTTTAACGTATTACGTTATATGGTATAACGTTATACCGTATTACGTTATATGGTATTACGTTATAACGTATTACGTTATGTGGTATAACGTTTTAACGTATTACGTTATATGATATAACGTTATAAAGTATTACGTTATATGGTATAACGTTATAACGTATTACGTTATATGGTATAACGTTATAACGTATTACGTTATATGGTATTACGTTATAACGTACTACGTTATATGGTATAACGTTATAACGTATTACGTTATATGGTATTACGTTATAACGTATTACGTTATGTGTTATAAGGTTTTAACGTATTACGTTATATGGTATAACGTTATAAAGTATTACGTTATATGGTATAACGTTATAACGTATTACGTTATATGGTATATCGTTATAACGTATTACGTTATACGGTATAACGTTATAACGTATTACGTTATATGGTATAACGTTTTAACGCATTACGTTATATGGTATAACGTTATACCGTATTACGTTATATGGTATTACGTTATAACGTATTACGTTATATGGTATAACGAAATGACGTTTTACGTTATATGGTATAACGTTATAACGTATTACGTTATATGGTATTACGTTATAACGTATTACGTTATATGGTATAACGAAACGACGTTTTACGTTATATGGTATTAAGTTATAACGTATTACGTTATATGGTATTACGTTATAATGTATTACGTTATATGGTATAACGTCATAACGTATTACGTTATATGGTATAAAGAAATGACGTTTTACGTTATATGGTATTACGTTATAACGTATTACGTTATATGGTATAACGTTATAACGTATTACGTTATATGGTGTAACGTTATAACGTATTACGTTATATGGTATATCGTTATAACGTATTACGTTATATGGTATAACGTTATAACGTATTACGTTATATGGTATAACGTCATCACGTATTACGTTATATGGCATTACGTTATAACGTATTACGTTATATGGTATAAAGAAATGACGTTTTACGTTATATGGTATTACGTTATAACGTATTACGTTATATGGTATAACGTTATAACGTATTACGTTATATGGTGTAACGTTATAACGTATTACGTTATATGGTATATCGTTATAACGTATTACGTTATATGGTATAACGTTATAACGTATTACGTTATATGGTATAACGTCATCACGTATTACGTTATATGGTACAAAGAAATGACGTTTTACGTTATATGGTACAACGTTATAACGTATTACGTTATATGGTATTACGTTTTAACGTATTACGTTATATGGTATAACGTTATACCGTATTACGTTATATGGTATTACGTTATAACGTATTACGTTATGTGGTATAACGTTTTAACGTATTACGTTATATGATATAACGTTATAAAGTATTACGTTATATGGTATAACGTTATAACGTATTACGTTATATGGTATAACGTTATAACGTATTACGTTATATGGTATTACGTTATAACGTACTACGTTATATGGTATAACGTTATAACGTATTACGTTATATGGTATTACGTTATAACGTATTACGTTATGTGTTATAAGGTTTTAACGTATTACGTTATATGGTATAACGTTATAAAGTATTACGTTATATGGTATAACGTTATAACGTATTACGTTATATGGTATATCGTTATAACGTATTACGTTATATGGTATAACGTTATACCGTATTACGTTATATGGTATTACGTTATAACGTATTACGTTATATGGTATAACGAAATGACGTTTTACGTTATATGGTATTACGTTATAACGTATTACGTTATATGGTATAACGTTATAACGTATTACGTTATATGGTATTACGTTATAACGTATTACGTTATATGGTATTACGTTATAACGTATTACGTTATATGGTATAACGTCATAACGTATTACGTTATATGGTATTACGTTATCACGTATTACGTTATATGGTATAACGTTATAACGTATTATGTTATATGGTATAACGTTATAACGTATTACGTTATATGGTATAACGAAATGACGTTTTACGTTATATGGTATTACGTTATAACGTATTACGTTATATGGTATAACGTTATAACGTATTGCGTTATATGGTATTACGTTATAACGTATTACGTTATATGGTATTACGTTATAACGTATTACGTTATATGGTATAACGTCATAACGTATTACGTTATATGGTATTACGTTATCACTTATTACGTTATATGGTATAACGTTATAACGTATTATGTTATATGGTATAACGTTTTAACGTATTACGTTATATGGTATAACGATATCACGTATTACGTTATATGGTATAACGTTATAACGTATTACGTTATATGGTATATCGTTATAACGTATTACGTTATATGGTATAACGTTATACCGTATTACGTTATATGGTACAACGAAATGACGTATTACGTTACATGTTATTACGTTATAACGTATTACGTTATATGGTATAACGTTATCACGTATTACGTTATATGGCATTACGTTATAACGTATTACGTTATATGGTACAAAGAAATGACGTTTTACGTTATATGGTACAACGTTATAACGTATTACGTTATATGGTATTACGTTTTAACGTATTACGTTATATGGTATAACGTTATAACGTATTACGTTATATGGTATTACGTTATAACGTATTACGTTATGTGGTATAACGTTTTAACGTATTACGTTATATGGTATAACGTTATAAAGTATTACGTTATATGGTATAACGTTATAACGTATTACGTTATATGGTATAACGTTATCACGTATTACGTTATATGGCATTACGTTATAACGTATTACGTTATATGGTACAAAGAAATGACGTTTTACGTTATATGGTACAACGTTATAACGTATTACGTTATATGGTATTACGTTTTAACGTATTACGTTATATGGTATAACGTTATAACGTATTACGTTATATGGTATTACGTTATAACGTATTACGTTATGTGGTATAACGTTTTAACGTATTACGTTATATGGTATAACGTTATAAAGTATTACGTTATATGGTATAACGTTATAACGTATTACGTTATATGGTATAACGTTATAACGTATTACGTTATATGGTATTACGTTATAACGTACTACGTTATATGGTATAACGTTATAACGTATTACGTTATATGGTATTACGTTATAACGTATTACGTTATGTGTTATAAGGTTTTAACGTATTACGTTATATGGTATAACGTTATAAAGTATTACGTTATATGGTATAACGTTATAACGTATTACGTTATATGGTATATCGTTATAACGTATTACGTTATATGGTATAACGTTATACCGTATTACGTTATATGGTATTACGTTATAACGTATTACGTTATATGGTATAACGTAATGACGTTTTACGTTATATGGTATTACGTTATAACGTATTACGTTATATGGTATAACGTTATAACGTATTACGTTATATGGTATTACGTTATAACGTATTACGTTATATGGTATTACGTTATAACGTATTACGTTATATGGTATGACGTCATAACGTATTACGTTATATGGTATTACGTTATCACGTATTACGTTATATGGTATAACGTTATAACGTATTATGTTATATGGTATAACGTTTTAACGTATTACGTTATATGGTATAACGTTATCACGTATTACGTTATATGGTATAACGTTATAACGTATTACGTTATATGGTATACCGTTATAACGTACTACGTTATATGGTATATCGTTATAACGTATTACGTTATATGGTATAACGTTATAAAGTATTACGTTATATGGTATAACGTTATAACGTATTACGTTATATGGTATAACGTTATAACGTATTACGTTATATGGTATTACGTTATAACGTATTACGTTATATGGTATTACGTTTTAACGTATTACGTTATATGGTATAACGTTATAACGTATTACGTTATATGGTATATCGTTATAACGTATTACGTTATATGGTATAACGTTATACCGTATTACGTTATATGGTATTACGTTATAACGTATTACGTTATATGGTATAACGCAATGACGTTTTACGTTATATGGTATTACGTTATAACGTATTACGTTATATGGTATAACGTTATGACGTACTACGTTATATGGTATTACGTTATAACGTATTACGTTATATGGTATTACGTTATAACGTTTTACGTTATATGTTATTACGTTATAACGTATTACGTTATATGGTATAACGTCATCACGTATTACGTTATATGGCATTACGTTATAACGTATTACGTTATATGGTATAAAGAAATGACGTTTTACGTTATATGGTATTACGTTATAACGTATTACGTTATATGGTATACCGTTATAACGTACTACGTTATATGGTATATCGTTATAACGTATTACGTTATATGGTATAACGTTATCACGTATTACGTTATATGGTATAACGTTATAACGTATTACGTTATATGGTATAACGTTATAACGTATTACGTTATATGGTATTACGTTATAACGTATTACGTTATATGGTATAACGAAATGACGTTTTACGTTATATGGAATTACGTTATAACGTATTACGTTATACGGTATTACGTTGTAACGTATTACGTTATATGGTATAACGTCATAACGTATTACGTTATATGGTATTACGTTATCACGTATTACGTTATACGGTATAACGTTATAACGTATTACGTTATATGGTATAACGTTTTAACGCATTACGTTATATGGTATAACGTTATACCGTATTACGTTATATGGTATTACGTTATAACGTATTACGTTATATGGTATAACGAAATGACGTTTTACGTTATATGGTATAACGTTATAACGTATTACGTTATATGGTATTACGTTATAACGTATTACGTTATATGGTATAACGAAACGACGTTTTACGTTATATGGTATTAAGTTATAACGTATTACGTTATATGGTATTACGTTATAATGTATTACGTTATATGGTATAACGTCATAACGTATTACGTTATATGGTATAAAGAAATGACGTTTTACGTTATATGGTATTACGTTATAACGTATTACGTTATATGGTATAACGTTATAACGTATTACGTTATATGGTGTAACGTTATAACGTATTACGTTATATGGTATATCGTTATAACGTATTACGTTATATGGTATAACGTTATAACGTATTACGTTATATGGTATAACGTCATCACGTATTACGTTATATGGCATTACGTTATAACGTATTACGTTATATGGTATAAAGAAATGACGTTTTACGTTATATGGTATTACGTTATAACGTATTACGTTATATGGTATAACGTTATAACGTATTACGTTATATGGTGTAACGTTATAACGTATTACGTTATATGGTATATCGTTATAACGTATTACGTTATATGGTATAACGTTATAACGTATTACGTTATATGGTATAACGTCATCACGTATTACGTTATATGGCATTACGTTATAACGTATTACGTTATATGGTATAAAGAAATGACGTTTTACGTTATATGGTATTACGTTATAACGTATTACGTTATATGGTATACCGTTATAACGTACTACGTTATATGGTATATCGTTATAACGTATTACGTTATATGGTATAACGTTATACCGTATTACGTTATATGGTATTACGTTATAACGTATTACGTTATATGGTATAACGAAATGACGTTTTACGTTATATGGTATTACGTTATAACGTATTACGTTATATGGTATAACGTTATAACGTATTACGTTATATGGTATTACGTTATAACGTATTACGTTATATGGTATTACGTTATAACGTATTACGTTATATGGTATAACGTCATAACGTATTACGTTATATGATATTACGTTATCAAGTATTACGTTATATGGTATAACGTTATAACGTATTATGTTATATGGTATAACGTTTTAACGTATTACGTTATATGGTATAACGTTATCACGTATTACGTTATATGGTATAACGTTATAACGTATTACGTTATATGGTATATCGTTATAACGTATTACGTTATATGGTATAACGTTATACCGTATTACGTTATATGGTACAACGAAATGACGTATTACGTTACATGTTATTACGTTATAACGTATTACGTTATATGGTATAACGTTATCACGTATTACGTTATATGGCATTACGTTATAACGTATTACGTTATATGGTACAAAGAAATGACGTTTTACGTTATATGGTACAACGTTATAACGTATTACGTTATATGGTATTACGTTTTAACGTATTACGTTATATGGTATAACGTTATACCGTATTACGTTATATGGTATTACGTTATAACGTATTACGTTATGTGGTATAACGTTTTAACGTATTACGTTATATGATATAACGTTATAAAGTATTACGTTATATGGTATAACGTTATAACGTATTACGTTATATGGTATAACGTTATAACGTATTACGTTATATGGTATTACGTTATAACGTACTACGTTATATGGTATAACGTTATAACGTATTACGTTATATGGTATTACGTTATAACGTATTACGTTATGTGTTATAAGGTTTTAACGTATTACGTTATATGGTATAACGTTATAAAGTATTACGTTATATGGTATAACGTTATAACGTATTACGTTATATGGTATATCGTTATAACGTATTACGTTATATGGTATAACGTTATACCGTATTACGTTATATGGTATTACGTTATAACGTATTACGTTATATGGTATAACGAAATGACGTTTTACGTTATATGGTATTACGTTATAACGTATTACGTTATATGGTATAACGTTATAACGTATTACGTTATATGGTATTACGTTATAACGTATTACGTTATATGGTATTACGTTATAACGTATTACGTTATATGGTATAACGTCATAACGTATTACGTTATATGGTATTACGTTATCACGTATTACGTTATATGGTATAACGTTATAACGTATTATGTTATATGGTATAACGTTATAACGTATTACGTTATATGGTATAACGAAATGACGTTTTACGTTATATGGTATTACGTTATAACGTATTACGTTATATGGTATAACGTTATAACGTATTGCGTTATATGGTATTACGTTATAACGTATTACGTTATATGGTATTACGTTATAACGTATTACGTTATATGGTATAACGTCATAACGTATTACGTTATATGGTATTACGTTATCACTTATTACGTTATATGGTATAACGTTATAACGTATTATGTTATATGGTATAACGTTTTAACGTATTACGTTATATGGTATAACGATATCACGTATTACGTTATATGGTATAACGTTATAACGTATTACGTTATATGGTATATCGTTATAACGTATTACGTTATATGGTATAACGTTATACCGTATTACGTTATATGGTACAACGAAATGACGTATTACGTTACATGTTATTACGTTATAACGTATTACGTTATATGGTATAACGTTATCACGTATTACGTTATATGGCATTACGTTATAACGTATTACGTTATATGGTACAAAGAAATGACGTTTTACGTTATATGGTACAACGTTATAACGTATTACGTTATATGGTATTACGTTTTAACGTATTACGTTATATGGTATAACGTTATAACGTATTACGTTATATGGTATTACGTTATAACGTATTACGTTATGTGGTATAACGTTTTAACGTATTACGTTATATGGTATAACGTTATAAAGTATTACGTTATATGGTATAACGTTATAACGTATTACGTTATATGGTATAACGTTATCACGTATTACGTTATATGGCATTACGTTATAACGTATTACGTTATATGGTACAAAGAAATGACGTTTTACGTTATATGGTACAACGTTATAACGTATTACGTTATATGGTATTACGTTTTAACGTATTACGTTATATGGTATAACGTTATAACGTATTACGTTATATGGTATTACGTTATAACGTATTACGTTATGTGGTATAACGTTTTAACGTATTACGTTATATGGTATAACGTTATAAAGTATTACGTTATATGGTATAACGTTATAACGTATTACGTTATATGGTATAACGTTATAACGTATTACGTTATATGGTATTACGTTATAACGTACTACGTTATATGGTATAACGTTATAACGTATTACGTTATATGGTATTACGTTATAACGTATTACGTTATGTGTTATAAGGTTTTAACGTATTACGTTATATGGTATAACGTTATAAAGTATTACGTTATATGGTATAACGTTATAACGTATTACGTTATATGGTATATCGTTATAACGTATTACGTTATATGGTATAACGTTATACCGTATTACGTTATATGGTATTACGTTATAACGTATTACGTTATATGGTATAACGTAATGACGTTTTACGTTATATGGTATTACGTTATAACGTATTACGTTATATGGTATAACGTTATAACGTATTACGTTATATGGTATTACGTTATAACGTATTACGTTATATGGTATTACGTTATAACGTATTACGTTATATGGTATGACGTCATAACGTATTACGTTATATGGTATTACGTTATCACGTATTACGTTATATGGTATAACGTTATAACGTATTATGTTATATGGTATAACGTTTTAACGTATTACGTTATATGGTATAACGTTATCACGTATTACGTTATATGGTATAACGTTATAACGTATTACGTTATATGGTATACCGTTATAACGTACTACGTTATATGGTATATCGTTATAACGTATTACGTTATATGGTATAACGTTATCACGTATTACGTTATATGGTATAACGTTATAACGTATTACGTTATATGGTATAACGTTATAACGTATTACGTTATATGGTATTACGTTATAACGTATTACGTTATATGGTATAACGAAATGACGTTTTACGTTATATGGAATTACGTTATAACGTATTACGTTATACGGTATTACGTTGTAACGTATTACGTTATATGGTATAACGTCATAACGTATTACGTTATATGGTATTACGTTATCACGTATTACGTTATACGGTATAACGTTATAACGTATTACGTTATATGGTATAACGTTTTAACGCATTACGTTATATGGTATAACGTTATACCGTATTACGTTATATGGTATTACGTTATAACGTATTACGTTATATGGTATAACGAAATGACGTTTTACGTTATATGGTATAACGTTATAACGTATTACGTTATATGGTATTACGTTATAACGTATTACGTTATATGGTATAACGAAACGACGTTTTACGTTATATGGTATTAAGTTATAACGTATTACGTTATATGGTATTACGTTATAATGTATTACGTTATATGGTATAACGTCATAACGTATTACGTTATATGGTATAAAGAAATGACGTTTTACGTTATATGGTATTACGTTATAACGTATTACGTTATATGGTATAACGTTATAACGTATTACGTTATATGGTGTAACGTTATAACGTATTACGTTATATGGTATATCGTTATAACGTATTACGTTATATGGTATAACGTTATAACGTATTACGTTATATGGTATAACGTCATCACGTATTACGTTATATGGCATTACGTTATAACGTATTACGTTATATGGTATAAAGAAATGACGTTTTACGTTATATGGTATTACGTTATAACGTATTACGTTATATGGTATAACGTTATAACGTATTACGTTATATGGTGTAACGTTATAACGTATTACGTTATATGGTATATCGTTATAACGTATTACGTTATATGGTATAACGTTATAACGTATTACGTTATATGGTATAACGTCATCACGTATTACGTTATATGGCATTACGTTATAACGTATTACGTTATATGGTATAAAGAAATGACGTTTTACGTTATATGGTATAACGAAATGACGTTTTACGTTATATGGTATAACGTTATAACGTATTACGTTATATGGTATTACGTTATAACGTATTACGTTATATGGTATAACGCAATGACGTTTTACGTTATATGGTATTACGTTATAACGTATTACGTTATATGGTATAACGTTATAACGTACTACGTTATATGGTATTACGTTATAAAGTATTACGTTATATGGTATAACGTTATAACGTATTACGTTATATGGTATAACGTTATAACGTATTACGTTATATGGTATTACGTTATAACGTATTACGTTATATGGTATTACGTTTTAACGTATTACGTTATATGGTATAACGTTATAACGTATCACGTTATATGGTATTACGTTATAACGTTTTACGTTATATGATATTACGTTATAACGTATTACGTTATATGGTATAACGTTATCACGTATTACGTTATATGGCATTACGTTATAACGTATTACGTTATATGGTATAACGTTATAACGTATTACGTTATATGGTATAACGTTATAACGTACTACGTTATATGGTATATCGTTATAACGTATTACGTTATATGGTATAACGTTATACCGTATTACGTTATATGGTATAACGTTATAACGTATTACGTTATATGGTGTAACGTTATAACGTATTACGTTATATGGTATATCGTTATAACGTATTACGTTATATGGTATAACGTTATACCGTATTACGTTATATGGTATTACGTTATAACGTATTACGTTATATGGTGTAACGTTATAACGTATTACGTTATATGGTATATCGTTATAACGTATTACGTTATATGGTATAACGTTATAACGTATTACGTTATATGGTATAACGTCATCACGTATTACGTTATATGGCATTACGTTATAACGTATTACGTTATATGGTATAAAGAAATGACGTTTTACGTTATATGGTATTACGTTATAACGTATTACGTTATATGGTATACCGTTATAACGTACTACGTTATATGGTATATCGTTATAACGTATTACGTTATATGGTATAACGTTATACCGTATTACGTTATATGGTATTACGTTATAACGTATTACGTTATATGGTATAACGAAATGACGTTTTACGTTATATGGTATTACGTTATAACGTATTACGTTATATGGTATAACGTTATAACGTATTACGTTATATGGTATTACGTTATAACGTATTACGTTATATGGTATTACGTTATAACGTATTACGTTATATGGTATAACGTCATAACGTATTACGTTATATGATATTACGTTATCACGTATTACGTTATATGGTATAACGTTATAACGTATTATGTTATATGGTATAACGTTTTAACGTATTACGTTATATGGTATAACGTTATCACGTATTACGTTATATGGTATAACGTTATAACGTATTACGTTATATGGTATATCGTTATAACGTATTACGTTATATGGTATAACGTTATACCGTATTACGTTATATGGTACAACGAAATGACGCATTACGTTACATGTTATTACGTTATAACGTATTACGTTATATGGTATAACGTTATCACGTATTACGTTATATGGCATTACGTTATAACGTATTACGTTATATGGTACAAAGAAATGACGTTTTACGTTATATGGTACAACGTTATAACGTATTACGTTATATGGTATTACGTTTTAACGTATTACGTTATATGGTATAACGTTATACCGTATTACGTTATATGGTATTACGTTATAACGTATTACGTTATGTGGTATAACGTTTTAACGTATTACGTTATATGATATAACGTTATAAAGTATTACGTTATATGGTATAACGTTATAACGTATTACGTTATATGGTATAACGTTATAACGTATTACGTTATATGGTATTACGTTATAACGTACTACGTTATATGGTATAACGTTATAACGTATTACGTTATATGGTATTACGTTATAACGTATTACGTTATGTGTTATAAGGTTTTAACGTATTACGTTATATGGTATAACGTTATAAAGTATTACGTTATATGGTATAACGTTATAACGTATTACGTTATATGGTATATCGTTATAACGTATTACGTTATATGGTATAACGTTATACCGTATTACGTTATATGGTATTACGTTATAACGTATTACGTTATATGGTATAACGAAATGACGTTTTACGTTATATGGTATTACGTTATAACGTATTACGTTATATGGTATAACGTTATAACGTATTACGTTATATGGTATTACGTTATAACGTATTACGTTATATGGTATTACGTTATAACGTATTACGTTATATGGTATAACGTCATAACGTATTACGTTATATGGTATTACGTTATCACGTATTACGTTATATGGTATAACGTTATAACGTATTATGTTATATGGTATAACGTTATAACGTATTACGTTATATGGTATAACGAAATGACGTTTTACGTTATATGGTATTACGTTATAACGTATTACGTTATATGGTATAACGTTATAACGTATTGCGTTATATGGTATTACGTTATAACGTATTACGTTATATGGTATTACGTTATAACGTATTACGTTATATGGTATAACGTCATAACGTATTACGTTATATGGTATTACGTTATCACTTATTACGTTATATGGTATAACGTTATAACGTATTATGTTATATGGTATAACGTTTTAACGTATTACGTTATATGGTATAACGATATCACGTATTACGTTATATGGTATAACGTTATAACGTATTACGTTATATGGTATATCGTTATAACGTATTACGTTATATGGTATAACGTTATACCGTATTACGTTATATGGTACAACGAAATGACGTATTACGTTACATGTTATTACGTTATAACGTATTACGTTATATGGTATAACGTTATCACGTATTACGTTATATGGCATTACGTTATAACGTATTACGTTATATGGTACAAAGAAATGACGTTTTACGTTATATGGTACAACGTTATAACGTATTACGTTATATGGTATTACGTTTTAACGTATTACGTTATATGGTATAACGTTATAACGTATTACGTTATATGGTATTACGTTATAACGTATTACGTTATGTGGTATAACGTTTTAACGTATTACGTTATATGGTATAACGTTATAAAGTATTACGTTATATGGTATAACGTTATAACGTATTACGTTATATGGTATAACGTTATCACGTATTACGTTATATGGCATTACGTTATAACGTATTACGTTATATGGTACAAAGAAATGACGTTTTACGTTATATGGTACAACGTTATAACGTATTACGTTATATGGTATTACGTTTTAACGTATTACGTTATATGGTATAACGTTATAACGTATTACGTTATATGGTATTACGTTATAACGTATTACGTTATGTGGTATAACGTTTTAACGTATTACGTTATATGGTATAACGTTATAAAGTATTACGTTATATGGTATAACGTTATAACGTATTACGTTATATGGTATAACGTTATAACGTATTACGTTATATGGTATTACGTTATAACGTACTACGTTATATGGTATAACGTTATAACGTATTACGTTATATGGTATTACGTTATAACGTATTACGTTATGTGTTATAAGGTTTTAACGTATTACGTTATATGGTATAACGTTATAAAGTATTACGTTATATGGTATAACGTTATAACGTATTACGTTATATGGTATATCGTTATAACGTATTACGTTATATGGTATAACGTTATACCGTATTACGTTATATGGTATTACGTTATAACGTATTACGTTATATGGTATAACGTAATGACGTTTTACGTTATATGGTATTACGTTATAACGTATTACGTTATATGGTATAACGTTATAACGTATTACGTTATATGGTATTACGTTATAACGTATTACGTTATATGGTATTACGTTATAACGTATTACGTTATATGGTATGACGTCATAACGTATTACGTTATATGGTATTACGTTATCACGTATTACGTTATATGGTATAACGTTATAACGTATTATGTTATATGGTATAACGTTTTAACGTATTACGTTATATGGTATAACGTTATCACGTATTACGTTATATGGTATAACGTTATAACGTATTACGTTATATGGTATACCGTTATAACGTACTACGTTATATGGTATATCGTTATAACGTATTACGTTATATGGTATAACGTTATCACGTATTACGTTATATGGTATAACGTTATAACGTATTACGTTATATGGTATAACGTTATAACGTATTACGTTATATGGTATTACGTTATAACGTATTACGTTATATGGTATAACGAAATGACGTTTTACGTTATATGGAATTACGTTATAACGTATTACGTTATACGGTATTACGTTGTAACGTATTACGTTATATGGTATAACGTCATAACGTATTACGTTATATGGTATTACGTTATCACGTATTACGTTATACGGTATAACGTTATAACGTATTACGTTATATGGTATAACGTTTTAACGCATTACGTTATATGGTATAACGTTATACCGTATTACGTTATATGGTATTACGTTATAACGTATTACGTTATATGGTATAACGAAATGACGTTTTACGTTATATGGTATAACGTTATAACGTATTACGTTATATGGTATTACGTTATAACGTATTACGTTATATGGTATAACGAAACGACGTTTTACGTTATATGGTATTAAGTTATAACGTATTACGTTATATGGTATTACGTTATAATGTATTACGTTATATGGTATAACGTCATAACGTATTACGTTATATGGTATAAAGAAATGACGTTTTACGTTATATGGTATTACGTTATAACGTATTACGTTATATGGTATAACGTTATAACGTATTACGTTATATGGTGTAACGTTATAACGTATTACGTTATATGGTATATCGTTATAACGTATTACGTTATATGGTATAACGTTATAACGTATTACGTTATATGGTATAACGTCATCACGTATTACGTTATATGGCATTACGTTATAACGTATTACGTTATATGGTATAAAGAAATGACGTTTTACGTTATATGGTATTACGTTATAACGTATTACGTTATATGGTATAACGTTA
Source organism: Bombus vancouverensis nearcticus (assembly GCF_051014615.1). Taxonomy (NCBI): domain Eukaryota; kingdom Metazoa; phylum Arthropoda; class Insecta; order Hymenoptera; family Apidae; genus Bombus; species Bombus vancouverensis. The sequence goes on along the minus strand of NC_134913.1, from coordinate 5,453,148 downwards.
TAACGTATTACGTTATATGGTGTAACGTTATAACGTATTACGTTATATGGTATATCGTTATAACGTATTACGTTATATGGTATAACGTTATAACGTATTACGTTATATGGTATAACGTCATCACGTATTACGTTATATGGCATTACGTTATAACGTATTACGTTATATGGTATAAAGAAATGACGTTTTACGTTATATGGTATTACGTTATAACGTATTACGTTATATGGTATACCGTTATAACGTACTACGTTATATGGTATATCGTTATAACGTATTACGTTATATGGTATAACGTTATACCGTATTACGTTATATGGTATTACGTTATAACGTATTACGTTATATGGTATAACGAAATGACGTTTTACGTTATATGGTATTACGTTATAACGTATTACGTTATATGGTATAACGTTATAACGTATTACGTTATATGGTATTACGTTATAACGTATTACGTTATATGGTATTACGTTATAACGTATTACGTTATATGGTATAACGTCATAACGTATTACGTTATATGATATTACGTTATCACGTATTACGTTATATGGTATAACGTTATAACGTATTATGTTATATGGTATAACGTTTTAACGTATTACGTTATATGGTATAACGTTATCACGTATTACGTTATATGGTATAACGTTATAACGTATTACGTTATATGGTATATCGTTATAACGTATTACGTTATATGGTATAACGTTATACCGTATTACGTTATATGGTACAACGAAATGACGTATTACGTTACATGTTATTACGTTATAACGTATTACGTTATATGGTATAACGTTATCACGTATTACGTTATATGGCATTACGTTATAACGTATTACGTTGTATGGTATAACGAAATGACGTTTTACGTTATATGGTATAACGTTATAACGTATTACGTTATATGGTATTACGTTTTAACGTATTACGTTATATGGTATAACGTTATAACGTATTACGTTATATGGTATAACGAAATGACGTTTTACGTTATATGGTATAACCTTATAACGTATTACGTTATATGGTATTACGTTTTAACGTATTACGTTATATGGTATAACGTTATAACGTATTACGTTATATGGTATTACGTTATAACGTATTACGTTATGTGGTATAACGTTTTAACGTATTACGTTATATGGTATTACGTTATAAAGTATTACGTTATATGGTATAACGTTATAACGTATTACGTTATATGGTATAACGTTATAACGTATTACGTTATATGGTATTACGTTATAACGTATTACGTTATATGGTATTACGTTTTAACGTATTACGTTATATGGTATAACGTTATAACGTATTACGTTATATGGTATATCGTTATAACGTATTACGTTATATGGTATAACGTTATACCGTATTACGTTATATGGTATTACGTTATAACGTATTACGTTATATGGTATAACGCAATGACGTTTTACGTTATATGGTATTACGTTATAACGTATTACGTTATATGGTATAACGTTATAACGTACTACGTTATATGGTATTACGTTATAAAGTATTACGTTATATGGTATAACGTTATAACGTATTACGTTATATGGTATAACGTTATAACGTATTACGTTATATGGTATTACGTTATAACGTATTACGTTATATGGTATTACGTTTTAACGTATTACGTTATATGGTATAACGTTATAACGTATCACGTTATATGGTATTACGTTATAACGTTTTACGTTATATGATATTACGTTATAACGTATTACGTTATATGGTATAACGTTATCACGTATTACGTTATATGGCATTACGTTATAACGTATTACGTTATATGGTATAACGTTATAACGTATTACCTTATATGGTATAACGTTATAACGTACTACGTTATATGGTATATCGTTATAACGTATTACGTTATATGGTATAACGTTATACCGTATTACGTTATATGGTATAACGTTATAACGTATTACGTTATATGGTGTAACGTTATAACGTATTACGTTATATGGTATATCGTTATAACGTATTACGTTATATGGTATAACGTTATACCGTATTACGTTATATGGTATTACGTTATAACGTATTACGTTATATGGTATAACGCAATGACGTTTTACGTTATATGGTATTACGTTATAACGTATTACGTTATATGGCATTACGTTATAACGTATTACGTTGTATGGTATAACGAAATGACGTTTTACGTTATATGGTATAACGTTATAACGTATTACGTTATATGGTATTACGTTTTAACGTATTACGTTATATGGTATAACGTTATAACGTATTACGTTATATGGTATAACGAAATGACGTTTTACGTTAAATGGTATAACCTTATAACGTATTACGTTATATGGTATTACGTTTTAACGTATTACGTTATATGGTATAACGTTATAACGTATTACGTTATATGGTATTACGTTATAACGTATTACGTTATGTGGTATAACGTTTTAACGTATTACGTTATATGGTATTACGTTATAAAGTATTACGTTATATGGTATAACGTTATAACGTATTACGTTATATGGTATAACGTTATAACGTATTACGTTATATGGTATTACGTTATAACGTATTACGTTATATGGTATTACGTTTTAACGTATTACGTTATATGGTATAACGTTATAACGTATTACGTTATATGGTATATCGTTATAACGTATTACGTTATATGGTATAACGTTATACCGTATTACGTTATATGGTATTACGTTATAACGTATTACGTTATATGGTATAACGCAATGACGTTTTACGTTATATGGTATTACGTTATAACGTATTACGTTATATGGTATAACGTTATAACGTACTACGTTATATGGTATTACGTTATAACGTATTACGTTATATGGTATTACGTTATAACGTTTTACGTTATATGTTATTACGTTATAACGTATTACGTTATATGGTATAACGTCATCACGTATTACGTTATATGGCATTACGTTATAACGTATTACGTTATATGGTATAAAGAAATGACGTTTTACGTTATATGGTATTACGTTATAACGTATTACGTTATATGGTATACCGTTATAACGTACTACGTTATATGGTATATCGTTATAACGTATTACGTTATATGGTATAACGTTATCACGTATTACGTTATATGGTATAACGTTATAACGTATTACGTTATATGGTATAACGTTATAACGTATTACGTTATATGGTATTACGTTATAACGTATTACGTTATATGGTATAACGAAATGACGTTTTACGTTATATGGAATTACGTTATAACGTATTACGTTATACGGTATTACGTTGTAACGTATTACGTTATATGGTATAACGTCATAACGTATTACGTTATATGGTATTACGTTATCACGTATTACGTTATACGGTATAACGTTATAACGTATTACGTTATATGGTATAACGTTTTAACGCATTACGTTATATGGTATAACGTTATACCGTATTACGTTATATGGTATTACGTTATAACGTATTACGTTATATGGTATAACGTCATCACGTATTACGTTATATGGCATTACGTTATAACGTATTACGTTATATGGTATAAAGAAATGACGTTTTACGTTATATGGTATTACGTTATAACGTATTACGTTATATGGTATACCGTTATAACGTACTACGTTATATGGTATATCGTTATAACGTATTACGTTATATGGTATAACGTTATACCGTATTACGTTATATGGTATTACGTTATAACGTATTACGTTATATGGTATAACGAAATGACGTTTTACGTTATATGGTATTACGTTATAACGTATTACGTTATATGGTATAACGTTATAACGTATTACGTTATATGGTATTACGTTATAACGTATTACGTTATATGGTATTACGTTATAACGTATTACGTTATATGGTATAACGTCATAACGTATTACGTTATATGATATTACGTTATCACGTATTACGTTATATGGTATAACGTTGTAACGTATTATGTTATATGGTATAACGTTTTAACGTATTACGTTATATGGTATAACGTTATCACGTATTACGTTATATGGTATAACGTTATAACGTATTACGTTATATGGTATATCGTTATAACGTATTACGTTATATGGTATAACGTTATACCGTATTACGTTATATGGTACAACGAAATGACGTATTACGTTACATGTTATTACGTTATAACGTATTACGTTATATGGTATAACGTTATCACGTATTACGTTATATGGCATTACGTTATAACGTATTACGTTATATGGTACAAAGAAATGACGTTTTACGTTATATGGTACAACGTTATAACGTATTACGTTATATGGTATTACGTTTTAACGTATTACGTTATATGGTATAACGTTATACCGTATTACGTTATATGGTATTACGTTATAACGTATTACGTTATGTGGTATAACGTTTTAACGTATTACGTTATATGATATAACGTTATAAAGTATTACGTTATATGGTATAACGTTATAACGTATTACGTTATATGGTATAACGTTATAACGTATTACGTTATATGGTATTACGTTATAACGTACTACGTTATATGGTATAACGTTATAACGTATTACGTTATATGGTATTACGTTATAACGTATTACGTTATGTGTTATAAGGTTTTAACGTATTACGTTATATGGTATAACGTTATAAAGTATTACGTTATATGGTATAACGTTATAACGTATTACGTTATATGGTATATCGTTATAACGTATTACGTTATATGGTATAACGTTATACCGTATTACGTTATATGGTATTACGTTATAACGTATTACGTTATATGGTATAACGAAATGACGTTTTACGTTATATGGTATTACGTTATAACGTATTACGTTATATGGTATAACGTTATAACGTATTACGTTATATGGTATTACGTTATAACGTATTACGTTATATGGTATTACGTTATAACGTATTACGTTATATGGTATAACGTCATAACGTATTACGTTATATGGTATTACGTTATCACGTATTACGTTATATGGTATAACGTTATAACGTATTATGTTATATGGTATAACGTTATAACGTATTACGTTATATGGTATAACGAAATGACGTTTTACGTTATATGGTATTACGTTATAACGTATTACGTTATATGGTATAACGTTATAACGTATTGCGTTATATGGTATTACGTTATAACGTATTACGTTATATGGTATTACGTTATAACGTATTACGTTATATGGTATAACGTCATAACGTATTACGTTATATGGTATTACGTTATCACTTATTACGTTATATGGTATAACGTTATAACGTATTATGTTATATGGTATAACGTTTTAACGTATTACGTTATATGGTATAACGTTATCACGTATTACGTTATATGGTATAACGTTATAACGTATTACGTTATATGGTATATCGTTATAACGTATTACGTTATATGGTATAACGTTATACCGTATTACGTTATATGGTACAACGAAATGACGTATTACGTTACATGTTATTACGTTATAACGTATTACGTTATATGGTATAACGTTATCACGTATTACGTTATATGGCATTACGTTATAACGTATTACGTTATATGGTACAAAGAAATGACGTTTTACGTTATATGGTACAACGTTATAACGTATTACGTTATATGGTATTACGTTTTAACGTATTACGTTATATGGTATAACGTTATAACGTATTACGTTATATGGTATTACGTTATAACGTATTACGTTATGTGGTATAACGTTTTAACGTATTACGTTATATGGTATAACGTTATAAAGTATTACGTTATATGGTATAACGTTATAACGTATTACGTTATATGGTATAACGTTATCACGTATTACGTTATATGGCATTACGTTATAACGTATTACGTTATATGGTACAAAGAAATGACGTTTTACGTTATATGGTACAACGTTATAACGTATTACGTTATATGGTATTACGTTTTAACGTATTACGTTATATGGTATAACGTTATAACGTATTACGTTATATGGTATTACGTTATAACGTATTACGTTATGTGGTATAACGTTTTAACGTATTACGTTATATGGTATAACGTTATAAAGTATTACGTTATATGGTATAACGTTATAACGTATTACGTTATATGGTATAACGTTATAACGTATTACGTTATATGGTATTACGTTATAACGTACTACGTTATATGGTATAACGTTATAACGTATTACGTTATATGGTATTACGTTATAACGTATTACGTTATGTGTTATAAGGTTTTAACGTATTACGTTATATGGTATAACGTTATAAAGTATTACGTTATATGGTATAACGTTATAACGTATTACGTTATATGGTATATCGTTATAACGTATTACGTTATATGGTATAACGTTATACCGTATTACGTTATATGGTATTACGTTATAACGTATTACGTTATATGGTATAACGTAATGACGTTTTACGTTATATGGTATTACGTTATAACGTATTACGTTATATGGTATAACGTTATAACGTATTACGTTATATGGTATTACGTTATAACGTATTACGTTATATGGTATTACGTTATAACGTATTACGTTATATGGTATGACGTCATAACGTATTACGTTATATGGTATTACGTTATCACGTATTACGTTATATGGTATAACGTTATAACGTATTATGTTATATGGTATAACGTTTTAACGTATTACGTTATATGGTATAACGTTATCACGTATTACGTTATATGGTATAACGTTATAACGTATTACGTTATATGGTATATCGTTATAACGTATTACGTTATATGGTATAACGTTATACCGTATTACGTTATATGGTACAACGAAATGACGTTTTACGTTACATGTTATTACGTTATAACGTATTACGTTATATGGTATAACGTTATCACGTATTACGTTATATGGCATTACGTTATAACGTATTACGTTATATGGTACAAAGAAATGACGTTTTACGTTATATGGTATAACGTTATAACGTATTACGTTATATGGTATTACGTTTTAACGTATTACGTTATATGGTATAACGTTATAACGTATTACGTTATATGGTATTACGTTATAACGTATTACGTTATGTGGTATAACGTTTTAACGTATTACGTTATATGGTATAACGTTATAAAGTATTACGTTATATGGTATAACGTTATAACGTATTACGTTATATGGTATAACGTTATAACGTATTACGTTATATGGTATTACGTTATAACGTATTACGTTATATGGTATTACGTTTTAACGTATTACGTTATATGGTATAACGTTATAACGTATTACGTTATATGGTATTACGTTATAACGTTTTACGTTATATGTTATTACGTTATAACGTATTACGTTATATGGTATAACGTTATCACGTATTACGTTATATGGCATTACGTTATAACGTATTACGTTATATGGTATATCGAAATGACGTTTTACGTTATATGGTACAACGTTATAACGTATTACGTTATATGGTATTACGTTTTAACGTATTACGTTATATGGTATAACGTTATAACGTATTACGTTATATGGTATAACGAAATGACGTTTTACGTTATATGGTATAACCTTATAACGTATTACGTTATATGGTATTACGTTTTAACGTATTACGTTATATGGTATAACGTTATAACGTATTACGTTATATGGTATTACGTTATAACGTATTACGTTATGTGGTATAACGTTTTAACGTATTACGTTATATGGTATTACGTTATAAAGTATTACGTTATATGGTATAACGTTATAACGTATTACGTTATATGGTATAACGTTATAACGTATTACGTTATATGGTATTACGTTATAACGTATTACGTTATATGGTATTACGTTTTAACGTATTACGTTATATGGTATAACGTTATAACGTATCACGTTATATGGTATTACGTTATAACGTTTTACGTTATATGATATTACGTTATAACGTATTACGTTATATGGTATAACGTTATCACGTATTACGTTATATGGCATTACGTTATAACGTATTACGTTATATGGTATAACGTTATAACGTATTACGTTATATGGTATAACGTTATAACGTACTACGTTATATGGTATATCGTTATAACGTATTACGTTATATGGTATAACGTTATACCGTATTACGTTATATGGTATAACGTTATAACGTATTACGTTATATGGTGTAACGTTATAACGTATTACGTTATATGGTATATCGTTATAACGTATTACGTGATATGGTATAACGTTATACCGTATTACGTTATATGGTATTACGTTATAACGTATTACGTTATATGGTATAACGCAATGACGTTTTACGTTATATGGTATAACGTTATAACGTATTACGTTATATGGTATTACGTTTTAACGTATTACGTTATATGGTATAACGTTATAACGTATTACGTTATATGGTATTACGTTATAACGTATTACGTTATGTGGTATAACGTTTTAACGTATTACGTTATATGGTATTACGTTATAAAGTATTACGTTATATGGTATAACGTTATAACGTATTACGTTATATGGTATAACGTTATAACGTATTACGTTATACGGTATTACGTTGTAACGTATTACGTTATATGGTATAACGTCATAACGTATTACGTTATATGGTATTACGTTATCACGTATTACGTTATACGGTATAACGTTATAACGTATTACGTTATATGGTATAACGTTTTAACGCATTACGTTATATGGTATAACGTTATCACGTATTACGTTATATGGTATAACGTTATAACGTATTACGTTATATGGTATATCGTTATAACGTATTATGTTATATGGTATAACGTTATACCGTATTACGTTATATGGTATAACGTTATAACGTATTACGTTATATGGTGTAACGTTATAACGTATTACGTTATATGGTATATCGTTATAACGTATTACGTTATATGGTATAACGTTATACCGTATTACGTTATATGGTATTACGTTATAACGTATTACGTTATATGGTATAACGAAATGACGTTTTACGTTATATGGTATAACGTTATAACGTATTACGTTATATGGTATTACGTTATAACGTATTACGTTATATGGTATAACGAAACGACGTTTTACGTTATATGGTATTAAGTTATAACGTATTACGTTATATGGTATTACGTTATAATGTATTACGTTATATGGTATAACGTCATAACGTATTATGTTATATGGTATTACGATATCACGTATTACGTTATATGGTATTACGTTACAACGTATTACGTTATGTGGTATAACGTTTTAACGTATTACGTTATATGGTATTACGTTATAACGTATGAAGTTATGTGGTATAACGTTTTAACGTATTACGTTATATGGTATAACGTTATAAAGTATTACGTTATATGGTATAACGTTATAACGTATTACGTTATATGGTATAACGTTATAACGTATTACGTTATATGGTATTACGTTATAACGTATTACGTTATATGGTATTACGTTTTAACGTATTACGTAATATGGTATAACGTTATAACGTATTACGTTATATGGTATTACGTTATAACGTTTTACGTTATATGTTATTACGTTATAACGTATTACGTTATATGGTATAACGTTATCACGTATTACGTTATATGGCATTACGTTATAACGTATTACGTTATATGGTATAACGAAATGACGTTTTACGTTATATGGTATAACGTTATAACGTATTACGTTATATGGTATTACGTTTTAACGTATTACGTTATATGGTATAACGTTATAACGTATTACGTTATATGGTATAACGAAATGACGTTTTACGTTATATGGTATAACGTTATAACGTATTACGTTATATGGTATTACGTTTTAACGTATTACGTTATATGGTATAACGTTATAACGTATTACGTTATATGGTATTACGTTATAACGTATTACGTTATGTGGTATAACGTTTTAACGTATTACGTTATATGGTATTACGTTATAAAGTATTACGTTATATGGTATAACGTTATAACGTATTACGTTATATGGTATAACGTTATAACGTATTACGTTATATGGTATTACGTTATAACGTATTACGTTATATGGTATAAGGTTTTAACGTATTACGTTATATGGTATAACGTTATAAAGTATTACGTTATATGGTATAACGTTATAACGTATTACGTTATATGGTATATCGTTATAACGTATTACGTTATATGGTATAACGTTATACCGTATTACGTTATATGGTATTACGTTATAACGTATTACGTTATATGGTATAACGAAATGACGTTTTACGTTATATGGTATTACGTTATAACGTATTACGTTATATGGTATAACGTTATATCGTATTACGTTATATGGTATTACGTTATAACGTATTACGTTATATGGTATTACGTTATAACGTATTACGTTATATGGTGTAACGTCATAACGTATTACGTTATATGGTATTACGTTATCACGTATTACGTTATATGGTATAACGTTATAACGTATTATGTTATATGGTATAACGTTTTAACGTATTACGTTATATGGTATAACGTTATCACGTATTACGTTATATGGTATAACGTTATAACGTATTACGTTATATGGTATATCGTTATAACGTATTACGTTATATGGTATAACGTTATACCGTATTACGTTATATGGTACAACGAAATGACGTTTTACGTTATATGTTATTACGTTATAACGTATTACGTTATATGGTATAACGTTATCACGTATTACGTTATATGGCATTACATTATAACGTATTACGTTATATGGTACAAAGAAATGACGTTTTACGTTATATGGTATAACGTTATAACGTATTACGTTATATGGTATTACGTTTTAACGTATTACGTTATATGGTATAACGTTATAACGTATTACGTTATATGGTATTACGTTATAACGTATTACGTTATGTGGTATAACGTTTTAACGTATTACGTTATATGGTATAACGTTATAAAGTATTACGTTATATGGTATAACGTTATAACGTATTACGTTATATGGTATAACGTTATGACGTATTACGTTATATGGTATTACGTTATAACGTATTACGTTATATGGTATTACGTTTTAACGTATTACGTTATATGGTATAACGTTATAACGTATTACGTTATATGGTATTACGTTATAACGTTTTACGTTATATGTTATTACGTTATAACGTATTACGTTATATGGTATAACGTTATCACGTATTACGTTATATGGCATTACGTTATAACGTATTACGTTATATGGTATAACGAAATGACGTTTTACGTTATATGGTATAACGTTATCACGTATTACGTTATATGGCATTACGTTATAACGTATTACGTTATATGGTATTACGTTTTAACGTATTACGTTATATGGTATAACGTTATAACGTATCACGTTATATGGTATTACGTTATAACGTTTTACGTTATATGATATTACGTTATAACGTATTACGTTATATGGTATAACGTTATCACGTATTACGTTATATGGCATTACGTTATAACGTATTACGTTATATGGTATAACGTTATAACGTATTACGTTATATGGTATAACGTTATAACGTACTACGTTATATGGTATATCGTTATAACGTATTACGTTATATGGTATAACGTTATACCGTATTACGTTATATGGTATAACGTTATAACGTATTACGTTATATGGTGTAACGTTACAACGTATTACGTTATATGGTATATCGTTATAACGTATTACGTTATATGGTATAACGTTATACCGTATTACGTTATATGGTATTACGTTATAACGTATTACGTTATATGGTATAACGCAATGACGTTTTACGTTATATGGTATAACGTTATAACGTATTACGTTATATGGTATTACGTTTTAACGTATTACGTTATATGGTATAACGTTATAACGTATTACTTTATATGGTATTACGTTATAACGTATTACGTTATGTGGTATAACGTTTTAACGTATTACGTTATATGGTATTACGTTATAAAGTATTACGTTATATGGTATAACGTTATAACGTATTACGTTATATGGTATAACGTTATAACGTATTACGTTATACGGTATTACGTTGTAACGTATTACGTTATATGGTATAACGTCATAACGTATTACGTTATATGGTATTACGTTATCACGTATTACGTTATATGGTATTACGTTATAACGTATTACGTTATATGGTATTACGTTTTAACGTATTACGTTATATGGTATAACGTTATAACGTATTACGTTATATGGTATTACGTTATAACGTTTTACGTTATATGTTATTACGTTATAATGTATTACGTTATATGGTATAACGTTATCACGTATTACGTTATATGGCATTACGTTATAACGTATTACGTTATATGGTATAACGAAATGACGTTTTACGTTATATGGTATAACGTTATCACGTATTACGTTATATGGCATTACGTTATAACGTATTACGTTATATGGTATTACGTTTTAACGTATTACGTTATATGGTATAACGTTATAACGTATCACGTTATATGGTATTACGTTATAACGTTTTACGTTATATGATATTACGTTATAACGTATTACGTTATATGGTATAACGTTATCACGTATTACGTTATATGGCATTACGTTATAACGTATTACGTTATATGGTATAACGTTATAACGTATTACGTTATATGGTATAACGTTATAACGTACTACGTTATATGGTATATCGTTATAACGTATTACGTTATATGGTATAACGTTATACCGTATTACGTTATATGGTATAACGTTATAACGTATTACGTTATATGGTGTAACGTTACAACGTATTACGTTATATGGTATATCGTTATAACGTATTACGTTATATGGTATAACGTTATACCGTATTACGTTATATGGTATTACGTTATAACGTATTACGTTATATGGTATAACGCAATGACGTTTTACGTTATATGGTATAACGTTATAACGTATTACGTTATATGGTATTACGTTTTAACGTATTACGTTATATGGTATAACGTTATAACGTATTACGTTATATGGTATTACGTTATAACGTATTACGTTATGTGGTATAACGTTTTAACGTATTACGTTATATGGTATTACGTTATAAAGTATTACGTTATATGGTATAACGTTATAACGTATTACGTTATATGGTATAACGTTATAACGTATTACGTTATACGGTATTACGTTGTAACGTATTACGTTATATGGTATAACGTCATAACGTATTACGTTATATGGTATTACGTTATCACGTATTACGTTATACGGTATAACGTTATAACGTATTACGTTATATGGTATTACGTTATAACGTATTACGTTATATGGTATAACGAAACGACGTTTTACGTTATATGGTATTAAGTTATAACGTATTACGTTATATGGTATTACGTTATAATGTATTACGTTATATGGTATAACGTCATAACGTATTATGTTATATGGTATTACGATATCACGTATTACGTTATATGGTATTACGTTACAACGTATTACGTTATGTGGTATAACGTTTTAACGTATTACGTTATATGGTATTACGTTATAACGTATTAAGTTATGTGGTATAACGTTTTAACGTATTACGTTATATGGTATAACGTTATAAAGTATTACGTTATATGGTATAACGTTATAACGTATTACGTTATATGGTATAACGTTATAACGTATTACGTTATATGGTATTACGTTATAACGTATTACGTTATATGGTATTACGTTTTAACGTATTACGTAATATGGTATAACGTTATAACGTATTACGTTATATGGTATTACGTTATAACGTTTTACGTTATATGTTATTACGTTATAACGTATTACGTTATATGGTATAACGTTATCACGTATTACGTTATATGGCATTACGTTATAACGTATTACGTTATATGGTATAACGAAATGACGTTTTACGTTATATGGTATAACGTTATAACGTATTACGTTATATGGTATTACGTTTTAACGTATTACGTTATATGGTATAACGTTATAACGTATTACGTTATATGGTATAACGAAATGACGTTTTACGTTATATGGTATAACGTTATAACGTATTACGTTATATGGTATTACGTTTTAACGTATTACGTTATATGGTATAACGTTATAACGTATTACGTTATATGGTATTACGTTATAACGTATTACGTTATGTGGTATAACGTTTTAACGTATTACGTTATATGGTATTACGTTATAAAGTATTACGTTATATGGTATAACGTTATAACGTATTACGTTATATGGTATAACGTTATAACGTATTACGTTATATGGTATTACGTTATAACGTATTACGTTATATGGTATAAGGTTTTAACGTATTACGTTATATGGTATAACGTTATAAAGTATTACGTTATATGGTATAACGTTATAACGTATTACGTTATATGGTATATCGTTATAACGTATTACGTTATATGGTATAACGTTATACCGTATTACGTTATATGGTATTACGTTATAACGTATTACGTTATATGGTACAACGAAATGACGTTTTACGTTATATGGTATTACGTTATAACGTATTACGTTATATGGTATAACGTTATATCGTATTACGTTATATGGTATTACGTTATAACGTATTACGTTATATGGTATTACGTTATAACGTATTACGTTATATGGTGTAACGTCATAACGTATTACGTTATATGGTATTACGTTATCACGTATTACGTTATATGGTATAACGTTATAACGTATTATGTTATATGGTATAACGTTTTAACGTATTACGTTATATGGTATAACGTTATCACGTATTACGTTATATGGTATAACGTTATAACGTATTACGTTATATGGTATATCGTTATAACGTATTACGTTATATGGTATAACGTTATACCGTATTACGTTATATGGTACAACGAAATGACGTTTTACGTTATATGTTATTACGTTATAACGTATTACGTTATATGGTATAACGTTATCACGTATTACGTTATATGGCATTACGTTATAACGTATTACGTTATATGGTACAAAGAAATGACGTTTTACGTTATATGGTATAACGTTATAACGTATTACGTTATATGGTATTACGTTTTAACGTATTACGTTATATGGTATAACGTTATAACGTATTACGTTATATGGTATTACGTTATAACGTATTACGTTATGTGGTATAACGTTTTAACGTATTACGTTATATGGTATAACGTTATAAAGTATTACGTTATATGGTATAACGTTATAACGTATTACGTTATATGGTATAACGTTATGACGTATTACGTTATATGGTATTACGTTATAACGTATTACGTTATATGGTATTACGTTTTAACGTATTACGTTATATGGTATAACGTTATAACGTATTACGTTATATGGTATTACGTTATAACGTTTTACGTTATATGTTATTACGTTATAACGTATTACGTTATATGGTATAACGTTATCACGTATTACGTTATATGGCATTACGTTATAACGTATTACGTTATATGGTATAACGAAATGACGTTTTACGTTATATGGTATAACGTTATAACGTATTACGTTATATGATATTACGTTTTAACGTATTACGTTATATGGTATAACGTTATAACGTATTACGTTATATGGTATAACGAAATGACGTTTTACGTTATATGGTATAACGTTATAACGTATCACGCTATATGGTATTACGTTTTAACGTATTACGTTATATGGTATAACGTTATAACGTATTACGTTATATGGTATTACGTTATAACGTATTACGTTATGTGGTATAACGTTTTAACGTATTACGTTATATGGTATTACGTTATACTGTATTACGTTATATGGTATAACGTTATAACGTATTACGTTATATGGTATAACGTTATAAGGAATTACGTTATATGGTATTACGTTATAACGTATTACGTTATATGGTATTACGTTTTAACGTATTACGTTATATGGTATAACGTTATAACGTATTACGTTATATGGTATTACGTTATAACGTTTTACGTTATATGATATTACGTTATAACGTATTACGTTATATGGTATAACGTTTTCACGTATTACGTTATATGCCATTACGTTATAACGTATTACGTTATATGGTATAACGTTACAACGTATTACGTTATATGGTATAACGTTATAACGTACTACGTTATATGGTATATCGTTATAACGTATTACGTTATATGGTATAACGTTATACCGTATTACGTTATATGGTATAACGTTATCACGTATTACGTTATATGGTATAACGTTATAACGTATTACGTTATATGGTATAACGTTATCACGTATTACGTTATATGGTATAACGTTATAACGTATTACGTTATATGGTATTACGTTATAACGTATTACGTTATATGGTATAACGAAATGACGTTTTACGTTATATGGTATTACGTTATAACGTATTACGTTATACGGTATTACGTTATAACGTATTACGTTATATGGTATTACGTTATAACGTTTTACGTTATATGTTATTACGTTATAACGTATTACGTTATATGGTACAACGTTATAACGTATTACGTTATATGGTATTACGTTTTAACGTATTACGTTATATGGTATAACGTTATAACGTATTACGTTATATGGTATTACGTTATAACGTATTACGTTATGTGGTATAACGTTTTAACGTATTACGTTATATGGTATAACGTTATAAAGTATTACGTTATATGGTATAACGTTATAACGTATTACGTTATATGGTATAACGTTATAACGTATTACGTTATATGGTATTACGTTATAACGTACTACGTTATATGGTATAACGTTATAACGTATTACGTTATATGGTATTACGTTATAACGTATTACGTTATGTGTTATAAGGTTTTAACGTATTACGTTATATGGTATAACGTTATAAAGTATTACGTTATATGGTATAACGTTATACCGTATTACGTTATATGGTATTACGTTATAACGTATTACGTTATATGGTATAACGAAATGACGTTTTACGTTATATGGTATTACGTTATAACGTATTACGTTATATGGTATAACGTTATAACGTATTACGTTATATGGTATTACGTTATAACGTATTACGTTATATGGTATTACGTTATAACGTATTACGTTATATGGTATAACGTCATAACGTATTACGTTATATGGTATTACGTTATCACGTATTACGTTATATGGTATAACGTTATAACGTATTATGTTATATGGTATAACGTTATAACGTATTACGTTATATGGTATAACGAAATGACGTTTTACGTTATATGGTATTACGTTATAACGTATTACGTTATATGGTATAACGTTATAACGTATTGCGTTATATGGTATTACGTTATAACGTATTACGTTATATGGTATTACGTTATAACGTATTACGTTATATGGTATAACGTCATAACGTATTACGTTATATGGTATTACGTTATCACGTACTACGTTATATGGTATAACGTTATAACGTATTACGTTATATGGTATTACGTTATAACGTATTACGTTATGTGTTATAAGGTTTTAACGTATTACGTTATATGGTATAACGTTATAAAGTATTACGTTATATGGTATAACGTTATACCGTATTACGTTATATGGTATTACGTTATAACGTATTACGTTATATGGTATTACGTTATAACGTATTACGTTATGTGTTATAAGGTTTTAACGTATTACGTTATATGGTATAACGTTATAAAGTATTACGTTATATGGTATAACGTTATAACGTATTACGTTATATGGTATTACGTTATAACGTATTACGTTATATGGTATAACGTTATAACGTATTACGTTATATGGTATTACGTTATAACGTATTACGTTATATGGTATAACGAAATGACGTTTTACGTTATATGGTATTACGTTATAACGTATTACGTTATATGGTATAACGTTATAACGTATTACGTTATATGGTATTACGTTATAACGTATTACGTTATATGGTATAACGTTATAACGTATTACGTTATATGGTATTACGTTATAACGTATTACGTTATGTGGTATAACGTTTTAACGTATTACGTTATATGGTATAACGTTATAAAGTATTACGTTATATGGTATAACGTTATAACGTATTACGTTATATGGTATAACGTTATAACGTATTACGTTATATGGTATTACGTTATAACGTACTACGTTATATGGTATAACGTTATAACGTATTACGTTATATGGTATTACGTTATAACGTATTACGTTATGTGTTATAAGGTTTTAACGTATTACGTTATATGGTATAACGTTATAAAGTATTACGTTATATGGTATAACGTTATACCGTATTACGTTATATGGTATTACGTTATAACGTATTACGTTATATGGTATAACGAAATGACGTTTTACGTTATATGGTATTACGTTATAACGTATTACGTTATATGGTATAACGTTATAACGTATTACGTTATATGGTATTACGTTATAACGTATTACGTTATATGGTATTACGTTATAACGTATTACGTTATATGGTATAACGTCATAACGTATTACGTTATATGGTATTACGTTATCACGTATTACGTTATATGGTATAACGTTA
This sequence comes from Bombus vancouverensis nearcticus, assembly GCF_051014615.1. Taxonomy (NCBI): domain Eukaryota; kingdom Metazoa; phylum Arthropoda; class Insecta; order Hymenoptera; family Apidae; genus Bombus; species Bombus vancouverensis. The sequence continues at coordinate 5,434,638 of NC_134913.1, read as the reverse complement.
TAACGTATTATGTTATATGGTATAACGTTATAACGTATTACGTTATATGGTATAACGAAATGACGTTTTACGTTATATGGTATTACGTTATAACGTATTACGTTATATGGTATAACGTTATAACGTATTGCGTTATATGGTATTACGTTATAACGTATTACGTTATATGGTATTACGTTATAACGTATTACGTTATATGGTATAACGTCATAACGTATTACGTTATATGGTATTACGTTATCACGTATTACGTTATATGGTATAACGTTATAACGTATTATGTTATATGGTATAACGTTTTAACGTATTACGTTATATGGTATAACGTTATCACGTATTACGTTATATGGTATAACGTTATAACGTATTACGTTATATGGTATATCGTTATAACGTATTACGTTATATGGTATAACGTTACACCGTATTACGTTATATGGTACAACGAAATGACGTATTACGTTACATGTTATTACGTTATAACGTATTACGTTATATGGTATAACGTTATCACGTATTACGTTATATGGCATTACGTTATAACGTATTACGTTATATGGTACAAAGAAATGACGTTTTACGTTATATGGTACAACGTTATAACGTATTACGTTATATGGTATTACGTTTTAACGTATTACGTTATATGGTATAACGTTATAACGTATTACGTTATATGGTATTACGTTATAACGTATTACGTTATGTGGTATAACGTTTTAACGTATTACGTTATATGGTATAACGTTATAAAGTATTACGTTATATGGTATAACGTTATAACGTATTACGTTATATGGTATAACGTTATAACGTATTACGTTATATGGTATTACGTTATAACGTACTACGTTATATGGTATAACGTTATAACGTATTACGTTATATGGTATTACGTTATAACGTATTACGTTATGTGTTATAAGGTTTCAACGTATTACGTTATATGGTATAACGTTATAAAGTATTACGTTATATGGTATAACGTTATAACGTATTACGTTATATGGTATATCGTTATAACGTATTACGTTATATGGTATAACGTTATACCGTATTACGTTATATGGTATTACGTTATAACGTATTACGTTATATGGTATAACGAAATGACGTTTTACGTTATATTTTATTACGTTATAACGTATTACGTTATATGGTATAACGTTATAACGTATTACGTTATATGGTATTACGTTATAACGTATTACGTTATATGGTATTACGTTATAACGTATTACGTTATATGGTATGACGTCATAACGTATTACGTTATATGGTATTACGTTATCACGTATTACGTTATATGGTATAACGTTATAACGTATTATGTTATATGGTATAACGTTTTAACGTATTACGTTATATGGTATAACGTTATCACGTATTACGTTATATGGTATAACGTTATAACGTATTACGTTATATGGTATATCGTTATAACGTATTACGTTATATGGTATAACGTTATACCGTATTACGTTATATGGTACAACGAAATGACGTTTTACGTTACATGTTATTACGTTATAACGTATTACGTTATATGGTATAACGTTATCACGTATTACGTTATATGGCATTACGTTATAACGTATTACGTTATATTGTACAAAGAAATGACGTTTTACGTTATATGGTATAACGTTATAACGTATTACGTTATATGGTATTACGTTTTAACGTATTACGTTATATGGTATAACGTTATAACGTATTACGTTATATGGTATTACGTTATAACGTATTACGTTATGTGGTATAACGTTTTAACGTATTACGTTATATGGTATAACGTTATAAAGTATTACGTTATATGGTATAACGTTATAACGTATTACGTTATATGGTATAACGTTATAACGTATTACATTATATGGTATTACGTTATAACGTATTACGTTATATGGTATTACGTTTTAACGTATTACGTTATATGGTATAACGTTATAACGTATTACGTTATATGGTATTACGTTATAACGTTTTACGTTATATGTTATTACGTTATAACGTATTACGTTATATGGTATAACGTTATCACGTATTACGTTATATGGCATTACGTTATAACGTATTACGTTATATGGTATAACGAAATGACGTTTTACGTTATATGGTATAACGTTATAACGTATTACGTTATATGGTATTACGTTTTAACGTATTACGTTATATGGTATAACGAAATGACGTTTTACGTTATATGGTATAACGTTATAACGTATTACGTTATATGGTATTACGTTTTAACGTATTACGTTATATGGTATAACGTTATAACGTATTACGTTATATGGTATTACGTTATAACGTATTACGTTATGTGGTATAACGTTTTAACGTATTACGTTATATGGTATTACGTTATAAAGTATTACGTTATATGGTATAACGTTATAACGTATTACGTTATATGGTATAACGTTATAACGTATTACGTTATATGGTATTACGTTATAACGTATTACGTTATATGGTATAAGGTTTTAACGTATTACGTTATATGGTATAACGTTATAAAGTATTACGTTATATGGTATAACGTTATAACGTATTACGTTATATGGTATATCGTTATAACGTATTACGTTATATGGTATAACGTTATACCGTATTACGTTATATGGTATTACGTTATAACGTATTACGTTATATGGTATAACGAAATGACGTTTTACGTTATATGGTATTACGTTATAACGTATTACGTTATATGGTATAACGTTATAACGTATTACGTTATATGGTATTACGTTATAACGTATTACGTTATATGGTATTACGTTATAACGTATTACGTTATATGGTGTAACGTCATAACGTATTACGTTATATGGTATTACGTTATCACGTATTACGTTATATGGTATAACGTTATAACGTATTATGTTATATGGTATAACGTTTTAACGTATTACGTTATATGGTATAACGTTATCACGTATTACGTTATATGGTATAACGTTACAACGTATTACGTTATATGGTATAATGTTATAACGTATTACGTTATATGGTATAACGTTATCACGTATTACGTTATATGGTACAACGAAATGACGTTTTACGTTATATGTTATTACGTTATAACGTATTACGTTATATGGTATAACGTTATCACGTATTACGTTATATGGCATTACGTTATAACGTATTACGTTATATGGTACAAAGAAATGACGTTTTACGTTATATGGTATAACGTTATAACGTATTACGTTATATGGTATTACGTTTTAACGTATTACGTTATATGGTATAACGTTATAACGTATTACGTTATATGGTATTACGTTATAACGTATTACGTTATGTGGTATAACGTTTTAACGTATTACGTTACATGGTATAACGTTATAAAGTATTACGTTATATGGTATAACGTTATAACGTATTACGTTATATGGTATAACGTTATAACGTATTACGTTATATGGTATTACGTTATAACGTATTACGTTATATGGTATTACGTTTTAACGTATTACGTTATATGGTATAACGTTATAACGTATTACGTTATATGGTATTACGTTATAACGTTTTACGTTATATGTTATTACGTTATAACGTATTACGTTATATGGTATAACGTTATCACGTATTACGTTATATGGCATTACGTTATAACGTATTACGTTATATGGTATAACGAAATGACGTTTTACGTTATATGGTATAACGTTATAACGTATTACGTTATATGATATTACGTTTTAACGTATTACGTTATATGGTATAACGTTATAACGTATTACGTTATATGGTATAACGAAATGACGTTTTACGTTATATGGTATAACGTTATAACGTATTACGTTATATGGTATTACGTTTTAACGTATTACGTTATATGGTATAACGTTATAACGTATTACGTTATATGGTATTACGTTATAACGTATTACGTTATGTGGTATAACGTTTTAACGTATTACGTTATATGGTATTACGTTATAAAGTATTACGTTATATGGTATAACGTTATAACGTATTACGTTATATGGTATAACGTTTTCACGTATTACGTTATATGGTATAACGTTATAACGTACTACGTTATATGGTATATCGTTATAACGTATTACGTTATATGGTATAACGTTATACCGTATTACGTTATATGGTATAACGTTATCACGTATTACGTTATATGGTATAACGTTATAACGTATTACGTTATATGTTATAACGTTATCACGTATTACGTTATATGGTATAACGTTATATCGTATTACGTTATATGGTATTACGTTATAACGTATTACGTTATATGGTATAACGAAATGACGTTTTACGTTATATGGTATTACGTTATAACGTATTACGTTATACGGTATTACGTTATAACGTATTACGTTATATGGTATTACGTTATAACGTTTTACGTTATATGTTATTACGTTATAACGTATTACGTTATATGGTATAACGTTATCACGTATTACGTTATATGGCATTACGTTATAACGTATTACGTTATATGGTATAAAGAAATGACGTTTTACGTTATATGGTATAACGTTATAACGTATTACGTTATATGGTATTACGTTTTAACGTATTACGTTATATGGTATAACGTTATAACGTATTACGTTATATGGTATTACGTTATAACGTATTACGTTATATGGTATAACGTTATAACGTATTACGTTATATGGTATTACGTTATAACGTATTACGTTATATGGTATTACGTTTTAACGTATTACGTTATATGGTATAACGTTACAACGTATTATGTTATATGGTATTACGTTATAACGTTTTACGTTATATGTTATTACGTTATAACGTATTACGTTATATGGTATAACGTTATCACGTATTACGTTATATGGCATTACGTTATAACGTATTACGTTATATGGTATAACGAAATGACGTTTTACGTTATATGGTATAACGTTATAACGTATTACGTTATATGGTATTACGTTTTAACGTATTACGTTATATGGTATAACGTTTTAACGTATTACGTTATATGGTATAACGTTATAACGTATTACGTTATATGGTATAACGTTATAACGTATTACGTTATATGGTATAACGAAATGACGTTTTACGTTATATGGTATAACGTTATAACGTATTACGTTATATGGTATTACGTTTTAACGTATTACGTTATATGGTATAACGTTATAACGTATTACGTTATATGGTATTACGTTATAACGTATTACGTTATGTGGTATAACGTTTTAACGTATTACGTTATATGGTATAACGTTATAAAGTATTACGTTATATGGTATAACGTTATAACGTATTACGTTATATGGTATATCGTTATAACGTATTACGTTATATGGTATTACGTTATAACGTATTACGTTATATGGTATTACGTTTTAACGTATTACGTTATATGGTATAACGTTATAACGTATTACGTTATATGGTATTACGTTATAACGTTTTACGTTATATGTTATTACGTTATAACGTATTACGTTATATGGTATAACGTTATCACGTATTACGTTATATGGCATTACGTTATAACGTATTACGTTATATGGTATAACGAAATGACGTTTTACGTTATATGGTATAACGTTATAACGTATTACGTTATATGGTATTACGTTTTAACGTATTACGTTATATGGTATAACGTTATAACGTATTACGTTATATGGTATTACGTTATAACGTATTACGTTATGTGGTATAAGGTTTTAACGTATTACGTTATATGGTATAACGTTATAAAGTATTACGTTATATGGTATAACGTTATAACGTATTACGTTATATGCTATAACGTTATAACGTATTACGTTATATGGTATTACGTTATCACGCATTACGTTATATGGTATAACGTTATAACGTATTACGTTATATGGTATAACGTTTTAACGTATTACGTTATATGGTATAACGTTATAACGTATTACGTTATATGGTATAACGTTATAACGTATTACGTTATATGGTATAACGTTATAACGTACTACGTTATATGGTATAACGTTATAACGTATTACGTTATATGGTATTACGTTATAACGTATTACGTTATGTGTTATAAGGTTTTAACGTATTACGTTATATGGTATAACGTTATAAAGTATTACGTTATATGGTATAACGTTATAACGTATTACGTTATATGGTATAACGTTATAACGTATTACGTTATATGGTATATCGTTATAACGTATTACGTTATATGGTATAACGTTATACCGTATTACGTTATATGGTACAACGAAATGACGTTTTACGTTATATGGTATTACGTTATAACGTATTACGTTATGTGTTATAAGGTTTTAACGTATTACGTTATATGGTATAACGTTATAAAGTATTACGTTATATGGTATAACGTTATAACGTATTACGTTATATGGTATATCGTTATAACGTATTACGTTATATGGTATAACGTTATACCGTATTACGTTATATGGTATTACGTTATAACGTATTACGTTATATGGTATAACGAAATGACGTTTTACGTTATATGGTATTACGTTATAACGTATTACGTTATATGGTATAACGTTATAACGTATTACGTTATATGGTATTACGTTATAACGTATTACGTTATATGGTATTACGTTATAACGTATTATGTTATATGGTATAACGTCATAACGTATTACGTTATATGGTATTACGTTATCACGTATTACGTTATATGGTATAACGTTATAACGTATTATGTTATATGGTATAACGTTTTAACGTATTACGTTATATGGTATAACGTTATCACGTATTACGTTATATGGTATAACGTTATAACGTATTACGTTATATGGTATATCGTTATAACGTATTACGTTATATGGTATAACGTTATGCCGTATTACGTTATATGGTACAACGAAATGACGTTTTACGTTACATGTTATTACGTTATAACGTATTACGTTATATGGTATAACGTTATCACGTATTACGTTATATGGCATTACGTTATAACGTATTACGTTATATGGTACAAAGAAATGACGTTTTACGTTATATGGTATAACGTTATAACGTATTACGTTATATGGTATTACGTTTTAACGTATTACGTTATATGGTATAACGTTATAACGTATTACGTTATATGGTATTACGTTATAACGTATTACGTTATGTGGTATAACGTTTTAACGTATTACGTTATATGGTATAACGTTATAAAGTATTACGTTATATGGTATAACGTTATAACGTATTACGTTATATGGTATAACGTTATAACGTATTACGTTATATGGTATTACGTTATAACGTATTACGTTACATGGTATTACGTTTTAACGTATTACGTTATATGGTATAACGTTATAAAGTATTACGTTATATGGTATAACGTTATAACGTATTACGTTATATGGTATAACGTTATAACGTATTACGTTATATGGAATTACGTTATAACGTATTATGTTATATGGTATTACGTTTTAACGTATTACGTTATATGGTATAACGTTATAACGTATTACGTTATATGGTATTACGTTATAACGTTTTACGTTATATGTTATTACGTTATAACGTATTACGTTATATGGTATAACGTTATCACGTATTACGTTATATGGCATTACGTTATAACGTATTACGTTATATGGTATAACGTTATAACGTATTACGTTATATGGTATTACGTTATCACGTATTACGTTATATGGTATAACGTTATAACGTATTACGTTATATGGTATAACGTTATCACGTATTACGTTATATGGCATTACGTTATAACGTATTACGTTATATGGTATAACGAAATGACGTTTTACGTTATATGGTATTACGTTATAACGTATTACGTTATACGGTATTACGTTATAACGTATTACGTTATATGGTATAACGTTATCACGTATTACGTTATATGGCATAACGTTATAACGTATTACGTTATATGGTATAACGAAATGACGTTTTCCGTTATATGGTATAACGTTATAACGTATTACGTTATATGGTATTACGTTTTAACGTACTACGTTATATGTTATATCGTTATAACGTATTACGTTATATGGTATAACGTTATCACGTATTACGTTATATGGTATAACGTTATAACGTATTACGTTATATGGTGTAACGTTATAACGTATTACGTTATATGGTATATCGTTATAACGTATTACGTTATATGGTATAACGTTATACCGTATTACGTTATATGGTATTACGTTATAACGTATTACGTTATATGGTATAACGAAATGACGTTTTACGTTATATGGTATTACGTTATAACGTATTACGTTATATGGTATAACGTTATAACGTACTACGTTATATGGTATATCGTTATAACGTATTACGTTATATGGTATAACGTTATCACGTATTACGTTATATGGTATAACGTTATAACGTATTACGTTATATGGTATTACGTTATAACGTATTACGTTATATGGTGTAACGTTATAACGTATTACGTTATATGGTATATCGTTATAACGTATTACGTTATATGGTATAACGTTATACCGTATTACGTTATATGGTATTACGTTATAACGTTTTACGTTATATGTTATTACGTTATAACGTATTACGTTATATGGTATTACGTTATAACGTATTACGTTATATGGTATAACGTTATAACGTACTACGTTATATGGTATATCGTTATAACGTATTACGTTATATGGTATAACGTTATCACGTATTACGTTATATGGTATAACGTTATAACGTATTACGTTATATGGTATTACGTTATAACGTATTACGTTATATGGTATAACGAAATGACGTTTTACGTTATATGGTATTACGTTATAACGTATTACGTTATACGGTATTACGTTATAACGTATTACGTTATATGGTATTACGTTATAACGTTTTACGTTATATGTTATTACGTTATAACGTATTACGTTATATGGTATAACGTTATCACGTATTACGGTATATGGCATTACGTTATAACGTATTACGTTATATGGTATAAAGAAATGACTTTTACGTTATATGGTATAACGTTATAACGTATTACGTTATATGGTATTACGTTTTAACGTATTACGTTATATGGTATAACGTTATAAAGTATTACGTTATATGGTATAACGTTATAACGTATTACGTTATATGGTATAACGTTATAACGTATTACGTTATATGGAATTACGTTATAACGTATTATGTTATATGGTATTACGTTTTAACGTATTACGTTATATGGTATAACGTTATAACGTATTACGTTATATGGTATTACGTTATAACGTTTTACGTTATATGTTATTACGTTATAACGTATTACGTTATATGGTATAACGTTATAACGTATTACGTTATATGGTATAACGTTATAACGTATTACGTTATATGGTATTACGTTATCACGTATTACGTTATATGGTATAACGTTATAACGTATTACGTTATATGGTATAACGTTTTAACGTATTACGTTATATGGTATAACGTTATAACGTATTACGTTATATGGTATAACGTTATAACGTACTACGTTATATGGTATATCGTTATAACGTATTACGTTATATGATATAACGTTATACCGTATTACGTTATATGGTATAACGTTATAACGTATTACGTTATATGGTGTAACGTTATAACGTATTACGTTATATGGTATATCGTTATAACGTATTACGTTATATGGTATAACGTTATACCGTATTACGTTATATGGTATTACGTTATAACGTATTACGTTATATGGTATAACGAAATGACGTTTTACGTTATATGGTATTACGTTATAACGTATTACGTTATATGGTATAACGTTATAACGTACTACGTTATATGGTATATCGTTATAACGTATTACGTTATATGGTATAACGTTATCACGTATTACGTTATATGGTATAACGTTATAACGTATTACGTTATATGGTATAACGTTATAACGTACTACGTTATATGGTATATCGTTATAACGTATTACGTTATATGATATAACGTTATACCGTATTACGTTATATGGTATAACGTTATAACGTATTACGTTATATGGTGTAACGTTATAACGTATTACGTTATATGGTATATCGTTATAACGTATTACGTTATATGGTATAACGTTATACCGTATTACGTTATATGGTATTACGTTATAACGTATTACGTTATATGGTATAACGAAATGACGTTTTACGTTATATGGTATTACGTTATAACGTATTACGTTATATGGTATAACGTTATAACGTACTACGTTATATGGTATATCGTTATAACGTATTACGTTATATGGTATAACGTTATCACGTATTACGTTATATGGTATAACGTTATAACGTATTACGTTATATGGTATTACGTTATAACGTATTACGTTATATGGTATAACGAAATGACGTTTTACGTTATATGGAATTACGTTATAACGTATTACGTTATACGGTATTACGTTATAACGTATTACGTTATATGGTATAACGTCATAACGTATTACGTTATATGGTATTACGTTATCACGTATTACGTTATACGGTATAACGTTATAACGTATTACGTTATATGGTATAACGTTTTAACGCATTACGTTATATGGTATAACGTTATCACGTATTACGTTATATGGTATAACGTTATAACGTATTACGTTATATGGTATATCGTTATAACGTATTATGTTATATGGTATAACGTTATACCGTATTACGTTATATGGTATAACGTTATAACGTATTACGTTATATGGTATAACGTTTTAACGTATTACGTTATATGGTATAACGTTATCACGTATTACGTTATATGGTATAACGTTATAACGTATTACGTTATATGGTATAACGTTTTAAGGTATTACGTTATATGGTATAACGTTATCACTTATTACGTTATATGGTATAACGTTTTAACGTATTACGTTATATGGCATTACGTTATAACGTATTACGTTATATGGTATAACGAAATGACGTTTTACGTTATATGGTATTACCTTATAACGTATTACGTTATATGGTATTACGTTTTAACGTATTACGTTATATGGTATAACGTTATAACGTATTACGTTATATGGTATAACGAAATGACGTTTTACGTTATATGGTATAACGTTATAACGTATTACGTTATATGGTATTACGTTTTAACGTATTACGTTATATGGTATAACGTTATAACGTATTACGTTATATGGTATTACGTTATAACGTATTACGATATGTGGTGTAAATGTTTTAACGTATTACGTTATATGGTATTACGTTATAAAGTATTACGTAATATGGTATAACGTTATAACGTATTACGTTATATGGTATAACGTTATAACGTATTACGTTATATGGTATTACGTTATAACGTATTACGTTATATGGTATTACGTTTTAACGTATTACGTTATATGGTATAACGTTATAACGTATTACGTTATATGGTATTACGTTATAACGTTTTACGTTATATGATATTACGTTATAACGTATTACGTTATATGGTATAACGTTATCACGTATTACGTTATATGGCATTACGTTATAACGTATTACGTTATATGGTATAACGAAATGACGTTTTACGTTATATGGTATTACGTTATAACGTATTACGTTATACGGTATTACGTTATAACGTATTACGTTATATGGTATAACGTTATCACGTATTACGTTATATGGCATTACGTTATAACGTATTACGTTATATGGTATAACGAAATGACGTTTTACGTTATATGGTATAACGTTATAACGTATTACGTTATATGGTATTACGTTTTAACGTACTACGTTATATGTTATATCGTTATAACGTATTACGTTATATGGTATAACGTTATCACGTATTACGTTATATGGTATAACGTTATAACGTATTACGTTATATGGTGTAACGTTATAACGTATTACGTTATATGGTATATCGTTATAACGTATTACGTTATATGGTATAACGTTATACCGTATTACGTTATATGGTATAACGTTATAACGTATTACGTTATATGGTATAACGTTATAACGTACTACGTTATATGGTATAACGTTATAACGTATTACGTTATATGGTATTACGTTATAACGTATTACGTTATGTGTTATAAGGTTTTAACGTATTACGTTATATGGTATAACGTTATAAAGTATTACGTTATATGGTATAACGTTATAACGTATTACGTTATATGGTATAACGTTATAACGTATTACGTTATATGGTATATCGTTATAACGTATTACGTTATATGGTATAACGTTATACCGTATTACGTTATATGGTACAACGAAATGACGTTTTACGTTATATGGTATTACGTTATAACGTATTACGTTATGTGTTATAAGGTTTTAACGTATTACGTTATATGGTATAACGTTATAAAGTATTACGTTATATGGTATAACGTTATAACGTATTACGTTATATGGTATATCGTTATAACGTATTACGTTATATGGTATAACGTTATACCGTATTACGTTATATGGTATTACGTTATAACGTATTACGTTATATGGTATAACGAAATGACGTTTTACGTTATATGGTATTACGTTATAACGTATTACGTTATATGGTATAACGAAATAACGTATTACGTTATATGGTATTACGTTATAACGTATTACGTTATATGGTATTACGTTATAACGTATTATGTTATATGGTATAACGTCATAACGTATTACGTTATATGGTATTACGTTATCACGTATTACGTTATATGGTATAACGTTATAACGTATTATGTTATATGGTATAACGTTTTAACGTATTACGTTATATGGTATAACGTTATCACGTATTACGTTATATGGTATAACGTTATAACGTATTACGTTATATGGTATATCGTTATAACGTATTACGTTATATGGTATAACGTTATACCGTATTACGTTATATGGTACAACGAAATGACGTTTTACGTTACATGTTATTACGTTATAACGTATTACGTTATATGGTATAACGTTATCACGTATTACGTTATATGGCATTACGTTATAACGTATTACGTTATATGGTACAAAGAAATGACGTTTTACGTTATATGGTATAACGTTATAACGTATTACGTTATATGGTATTACGTTTTAACGTATTACGTTATATGGTATAACGTTATAACGTATTACGTTATATGGTATTACGTTATAACGTATTACGTTATGTGGTATAACGTTTTAACGTATTACGTTATATGGTATAACGTTATAAAGTATTACGTTATATGGTATAACGTTATAACGTATTACGTTATATGGTATAACGTTATAACGTATTACGTTATATGGTATTACGTTATAACGTATTACGTTACATGGTATTACGTTTTAACGTATTACGTTATATGGTATAACGTTATAAAGTATTACGTTATATGGTATAACGTTATAACGTATTACGTTATATGGTATAACGTTATAACGTATTACGTTATATGGAATTACGTTATAACGTATTATGTTATATGGTATTACGTTTTAACGTATTACGTTATATGGTATAACGTTATAACGTATTACGTTATATGGTATTACGTTATAACGTTTTACGTTATATGTTATTACGTTATAACGTATTACGTTATATGGTATAACGTTATCACGTATTACGTTATATGGCATTACGTTATAACGTATTACGTTATATGGTATAACGTTATAACGTATTACGTTATATGGTATTACGTTATCACGTATTACGTTATATGGTATAACGTTATAACGTATTACGTTATATGGTATAACGTTATCACGTATTACGTTATATGGCATTACGTTATAACGTATTACGTTATATGGTATAACGAAATGACGTTTTACGTTATATGGTATTACGTTATAACGTATTACGTTATACGGTAGTACGTTATAACGTATTACGTTATATGGTATAACGTTATCACGTATTACGTTATATGGCATAACGTTATAACGTATTACGTTATATGGTATAACGAAATGACGTTTTCCGTTATATGGTATAACGTTATAACGTATTACGTTATATGGTATTACGTTTTAACGTACTACGTTATATGTTATATCGTTATAACGTATTACGTTATATGGTATAACGTTATCACGTATTACGTTATATGGTATAACGTTATAACGTATTACGTTATATGGTGTAACGTTATAACGTATTACGTTATATGGTATATCGTTATAACGTATTACGTTATATGGTATAACGTTATACCGTATTACGTTATATGGTATTACGTTATAACGTATTACGTTATATGGTATAACGAAATGACGTTTTACGTTATATGGTATTACGTTATAACGTATTACGTTATATGGTATAACGTTATAACGTACTACGTTATATGGTATATCGTTATAACGTATTACGTTATATGGTATAACGTTATCACGTATTACGTTATATGGTATAACGTTATAACGTATTACGTTATATGGTATTACGTTATAACGTATTACGTTATATGGTGTAACGTTATAACGTATTACGTTATATGGTATATCGTTATAACGTATTACGTTATATGGTATAACGTTATACCGTATTACGTTATATGGTATTACGTTATAACGTTTTACGTTATATGTTATTACGTTATAACGTATTACGTTTTATGGTATTACGTTATAACGTATTACGTTATATGGTATAACGTTATAACGTACTACGTTATATGGTATATCGTTATAACGTATTACGTTATATGGTATAACGTTATCACGTATTACGTTATATGGTATAACGTTATAACGTATTACGTTATATGGTATTACGTTATAACGTATTACGTTATATGGTATAACGAAATGACGTTTTACGTTATATGGTATTACGTTATAACGTATTACGTTATACGGTATTACGTTATAACGTATTACGTTATATGGTATTACGTTATAACGTTTTACGTTATATGTTATTACGTTATAACGTATTACGTTATATGGTATAACGTTATCACGTATTACGGTATATGGCATTACGTTATAACGTATTACGTTATATGGTATAAAGAAATGACGTTTTACGTTATATGGTATAACGTTATAACGTATTACGTTATATGGTATTACGTTTTAACGTATTACGTTATATGGTATAACGTTATAAAGTATTACGTTATATGGTATAACGTTATAACGTATTACGTTATATGGTATAACGTTATAACGTATTACGTTATATGGAATTACGTTATAACGTATTATGTTATATGGTATTACGTTTTAACGTATTACGTTATATGGTATAACGTTATAACGTATTACGTTATATGGTATTACGTTATAACGTTTTACGTTATATGTTATTACGTTATAACGTATTACGTTATATGGTATAACGTTATCACGTATTACGTTATATGGCATTACGTTATAACGTATTACGTTATATGGTATAACGTTATAACGTATTACGTTATATGGTATTACGTTATCACGTATTACGTTATATGGTATAACGTTATAACGTATTACGTTATATGGTATAACGTTTTAACGTATTACGTTATATGGTATAACGTTATAACGTATTACGTTATATGGTATAACGTTATCACGTATTACGTTATATGGCATTACGTTATAACGTATTACGTTATATGGTACAAAGAAATGACGTTTTACGTTATATGGTATAACGTTATAACGTATTACGTTATATGGTATTACGTTTTAACGTATTACGTTATATGGTATAACGTTATAACGTATTACGTTATATGGTATTACGTTATAACGTATTACGTTATGTGGTATAACGTTTTAACGTATTACGTTATATGGTATAACGTTATAAAGTATTACGTTATATGGTATAACGTTATAACGTATTACGTTATATGGTATAACGTTATAACGTATTACGTTATATGGTATTACGTTATAACGTATTACGTTACATGGTATTACGTTTTAACGTATTACGTTATATGGTATAACGTTATAAAGTATTACGTTATATGGTATAACGTTATAACGTATTACGTTATATGGTATAACGTTATAACGTATTACGTTATATGGAATTACGTTATAACGTATTATGTTATATGGTATTACGTTTTAACGTATTACGTTATATGGTATAACGTTATAACGTATTACGTTATATGGTATTACGTTATAACGTTTTACGTTATATGTTATTACGTTATAACGTATTACGTTATATGGTATAACGTTATCACGTATTACGTTATATGGCATTACGTTATAACGTATTACGTTATATGGTATAACGTTATAACGTATTACGTTATATGGTATTACGTTATCACGTATTACGTTATATGGTATAACGTTATAACGTATTACGTTATATGGTATAACGTTTTAACGTATTACGTTATATGGTATAACGTTATAACGTATTACGTTATATGGTATAACGTTATAACGTACTACGTTATATGGTATATCGTTATAACGTATTACGTTATATGATATAACGTTATACCGTATTACGTTATATGGTATAACGTTATAACGTATTACGTTATATGGTGTAACGTTATAACGTATTACGTTATATGGTATATCGTTATAACGTATTACGTTATATGGTATAACGTTATACCGTATTACGTTATATGGTATTACGTTATAACGTATTACGTTATATGGTATAACGAAATGACGTTTTACGTTATATGGTATTACGTTATAACGTATTACGTTATATGGTATAACGTTATAACGTACTACGTTATATGGTATATCGTTATAACGTATTACGTTATATGGTATAACGTTATCACGTATTACGTTATATGGTATAACGTTATAACGTATTACGTTATATGGTATAACGTTATAACGTACTACGTTATATGGTATATCGTTATAACGTATTACGTTATATGATATAACGTTATACCGTATTACGTTATATGGTATAACGTTATAACGTATTACGTTATATGGTGTAACGTTATAACGTATTACGTTATATGGTATATCGTTATAACGTATTACGTTATATGGTATAACGTTATACCGTATTACGTTATATGGTATTACGTTATAACGTATTACGTTATATGGTATAACGAAATGACGTTTTACGTTATATGGTATTACGTTATAACGTATTACGTTATATGGTATAACGTTATAACGTACTACGTTATATGGTATATCGTTATAACGTATTACGTTATATGGTATAACGTTATCACGTATTACGTTATATGGTATAACGTTATAACGTATTACGTTATATGGTATTACGTTATAACGTATTACGTTATATGGTATAACGAAATGACGTTTTACGTTATATGGAATTACGTTATAACGTATTACGTTATACGGTATTACGTTATAACGTATTACGTTATATGGTATAACGTCATAACGTATTACGTTATATGGTATTACGTTATCACGTATTACGTTATACGGTATAACGTTATAACGTATTACGTTATATGGTATAACGTTTTAACGCATTACGTTATATGGTATAACGTTATCACGTATTACGTTATATGGTATAACGTTATAACGTATTACGTTATATGGTATATCGTTATAACGTATTATGTTATATGGTATAACGTTATACCGTATTACGTTATATGGTATAACGTTATAACGTATTACGTTATATGGTATAACGTTTTAACGTATTACGTTATATGGTATAACGTTATCACGTATTACGTTATATGGTATAACGTTATAACGTATTACGTTATATGGTATAACGTTTTAAGGTATTACGTTATATGGTATAACGTTATCACTTATTACGTTATATGGTATAACGTTTTAACGTATTACGTTATATGGCATTACGTTATAACGTATTACGTTATATGGTATAACGAAATGACGTTTTACGTTATATGGTATTACCTTATAACGTATTACGTTATATGGTATTACGTTTTAACGTATTACGTTATATGGTATAACGTTATAACGTATTACGTTATATGGTATAACGAAATGACGTTTTACGTTATATGGTATAACGTTATAACGTATTACGTTATATGGTATTACGTTTTAACGTATTACGTTATATGGTATAACGTTATAACGTATTACGTTATATGGTATTACGTTATAACGTATTACGTTATGTGGTGTAAATGTTTTAACGTATTACGTTATATGGTATTACGTTATAAAGTATTACGTAATATGGTATAACGTTATAACGTATTACGTTATATGGTATAACGTTATAACGTATTACGTTATATGGTATTACGTTATAACGTATTACGTTATATGGTATTACGTTTTAACGTATTACGTTATATGGTATAACGTTATAACGTATTACGTTATATGGTATTACGTTATAACGTTTTACGTTATATGATATTACGTTATAACGTATTACGTTATATGGTATAACGTTATCACGTATTACGTTATATGGCATTACGTTATAACGTATTACGTTATATGGTATAACGAAATGACGTTTTACGTTATATGGTATTACGTTATAACGTATTACGTTATACGGTATTACGTTATAACGTATTACGTTATATGGTATAACGTTATCACGTATTACGTTATATGGCATTACGTTATAACGTATTACGTTATATGGTATAACGAAATGACGTTTTACGTTATATGGTATAACGTTATAACGTATTACGTTATATGGTATTACGTTTTAACGTACTACGTTATATGTTATATCGTTATAACGTATTACGTTATATGGTATAACGTTATCACGTATTACGTTATATGGTATAACGTTATAACGTATTACGTTATATGGTGTAACGTTATAACGTATTACGTTATATGGTATATCGTTATAACGTATTACGTTATATGGTATAACGTTATACCGTATTACGTTATATGGTATTACGTTATAACGTATTACGTTATATGGTATAACGAAATGACGTTTTACGTTATATGGTATTACGTTATAACGTATTACGTTATATGGTATAACGTTATAACGTACTACGTTATATGGTATATCGTTATAACGTATTACGTTATATGGTATAACGTTATCACGTATTACGTTATATGGTATAACGTTATAACGTATTACGTTATATGGTGTAACGTTATAACGTATTACGTTATATGGTATATCGTTATAACGTATTACGTTATACGGTATTACGTTATAACGTATTACGTTATATGGTATAACGTTATCACGTATTACGTTATATGGCATTACGTTATAACGTATTACGTTATATGGTATAACGAAATGACGTTTTACGTTATATGGTATAACGTTATAACGTATTACGTTATGTGGTATTACGTTTTAACGTACTACGTTATATGTTATATCGTTATAACGTATTACGTTATATGGTATAACGTTATCACGTATTACGTTATATGGTATAACGTTATAACGTATTACGTTATATGGTGTAACGTTATAACGTATTACGTTATATGGTATATCGTTATAACGTATTACGTTATATGGTATAACGTTATACCGTATTACGTTATATGGTATAACGTTATAACGTATTACGTTATATGGTATAACGTTATAACGTACTACGTTATATGGTATAACGTTATAACGTATTACGTTATATGGTATTACGTTATAACGTATTACGTTATGTGTTATAAGGTTTTAACGTATTACGTTATATGGTATAACGTTATAAAGTATTACGTTATATGGTATAACGTTATAACGTATTACGTTATATGGTATAACGTTATAACGTATTACGTTATATGGTATATCGTTATAACGTATTACGTTATATGGTATAACGTTATACCGTATTACGTTATATGGTACAACGAAATGACGTTTTACGTTATATGGTATTACGTTATAACGTATTACGTTATGTGTTATAAGGTTTTAACGTATTACGTTATATGGTATAACGTTATAAAGTATTACGTTATATGGTATAACGTTATAACGTATTACGTTATATGGTATATCGTTATAACGTATTACGTTATATGGTATAACGTTATACCGTATTACGTTATATGGTATTACGTTATAACGTATTACGTTATATGGTATAACGAAATGACGTTTTACGTTATATGGTATTACGTTATAACGTATTACGTTATATGGTATAACGAAATAACGTATTACGTTATATGGTATTACGTTATAACGTATTACGTTATATGGTATTACGTTATAACGTATTATGTTATATGGTATAACGTCATAACGTATTACGTTATATGGTATTACGTTATCACGTATTACGTTATATGGTATAACGTTATAACGTATTATGTTATATGGTATAACGTTTTAACGTATTACGTTATATGGTATAACGTTATCACGTATTACGTTATATGGTATAACGTTATAACGTATTACGTTATATTGTATATCGTTATAACGTATTACGTTATATGGTATAACGTTATACCGTATTACGTTATATGGTACAACGAAATGACGTTTTACGTTACATGTTATTACGTTATAACGTATTACGTTATATGGTATAACGTTATCACGTATTACGTTATATGGCATTACGTTATAACGTATTACGTTATATGGTACAAAGAAATGACGTTTTACGTTATATGGTATAACGTTATAACGTATTACGTTATATGGTATTACGTTTTAACGTATTACGTTATATGGTATAACGTTATAACGTATTACGTTATATGGTATTACGTTATAACGTATTACGTTATGTGGTATAACGTTTTAACGTATTACGTTATATGGTATAACGTTATAAAGTATTACGTTATATGGTATAACGTTATAACGTATTACGTTATATGGTATAACGTTATAACGTATTACGTTATATGGTATTACGTTATAACGTATTACGTTACATGGTATTACGTTTTAACGTATTACGTTATATGGTATAACGTTATAAAGTATTACGTTATATGGTATAACGTTATAACGTATTACGTTATATGGTATAACGTTATAACGTATTACGTTATATGGAATTACGTTATAACGTATTATGTTATATGGTATTACGTTTTAACGTATTACGTTATATGGTATAACGTTATAACGTATTACGTTATATGGTATTACGTTATAACGTTTTACGTTATATGTTATTACGTTATAACGTATTACGTTATATGGTATAACGTTATCACGTATTACGTTATATGGCATTACGTTATAACGTATTACGTTATATGGTATAACGTTATAACGTATTACGTTATATGGTATTACGTTATCACGTATTACGTTATATGGTATAACGTTATAACGTATTACGTTATATGGTATAACGTTATCACGTATTACGTTATATGGCATTACGTTATAACGTATTACGTTATATGGTATAACGAAATGACGTTTTACGTTATATGGTATTACGTTATAACGTATTACGTTATACGGTAGTACGTTATAACGTATTACGTTATATGGTATAACGTTATCACGTATTACGTTATATGGCATAACGTTATAACGTATTACGTTATATGGTATAACGAAATGACGTTTTCCGTTATATGGTATAACGTTATAACGTATTACGTTATATGGTATTACGTTTTAACGTACTACGTTATATGTTATATCGTTATAACGTATTACGTTATATGGTATAACGTTATCACGTATTACGTTATATGGTATAACGTTATAACGTATTACGTTATATGGTGTAACGTTATAACGTATTACGTTATATGGTATATCGTTATAACGTATTACGTTATATGGTATAACGTTATACCGTATTACGTTATATGGTATTACGTTATAACGTATTACGTTATATGGTATAACGAAATGACGTTTTACGTTATATGGTATTACGTTATAACGTATTACGTTATATGGTATAACGTTATAACGTACTACGTTATATGGTATATCGTTATAACGTATTACGTTATATGGTATAACGTTATCACGTATTACGTTATATGGTATAACGTTATAACGTATTACGTTATATGGTATTACGTTATAACGTATTACGTTATATGGTGTAACGTTATAACGTATTACGTTATATGGTATATCGTTATAACGTATTACGTTATATGGTATAACGTTATACCGTATTACGTTATATGGTATTACGTTATAACGTTTTACGTTATATGTTATTACGTTATAACGTATTACGTTATATGGTATTACGTTATAACGTATTACGTTATATGGTATAACGTTATAACGTACTACGTTATATGGTATATCGTTATAACGTATTACGTTATATGGTATAACGTTATCACGTATTACGTTATATGGTATAACGTTATAACGTATTACGTTATATGGTATTACGTTATAACGTATTACGTTATATGGTATAACGAAATGACGTTTTACGTTATATGGTATTACGTTATAACGTATTACGTTATACGGTATTACGTTATAACGTATTACGTTATATGGTATTACGTTATAACGTTTTACGTTATATGTTATTACGTTATAACGTATTACGTTATATGGTATAACGTTATCACGTATTACGGTATATGGCATTACGTTATAACGTATTACGTTATATGGTATAAAGAAATGACGTTTTACGTTATATGGTATAACGTTATAACGTATTACGTTATATGGTATTACGTTTTAACGTATTACGTTATATGGTATAACGTTATAAAGTATTACGTTATATGGTATAACGTTATAACGTATTACGTTATATGGTATAACGTTATAACGTATTACGTTATATGGAATTACGTTATAACGTATTATGTTATATGGTATTACGTTTTAACGTATTACGTTATATGGTATAACGTTATAACGTATTACGTTATATGGTATTACGTTATAACGTTTTACGTTATATGTTATTACGTTATAACGTATTACGTTATATGGTATAACGTTATCACGTATTACGTTATATGGCATTACGTTATAACGTATTACGTTATATGGTATAACGTTATAACGTATTACGTTATATGGTATTACGTTATCACGTATTACGTTATATGGTATAACGTTATAACGTATTACGTTATATGGTATAACGTTTTAACGTATTACGTTATATGGTATAACGTTATAACGTATTACGTTATATGGTATAACGTTATAACGTACTACGTTATATGGTATATCGTTATAACGTATTACGTTATATGATATAACGTTATACCGTATTACGTTATATGGTATAACGTTATAACGTATTACGTTATATGGTGTAACGTTATAACGTATTACGTTATATGGTATATCGTTATAACGTATTACGTTATATGGTATAACGTTATACCGTATTACGTTATATGGTATTACGTTATAACGTATTACGTTATATGGTATAACGAAATGACGTTTTACGTTATATGGTATTACGTTATAACGTATTACGTTATATGGTATAACGTTATAACGTACTACGTTATATGGTATATCGTTATAACGTATTACGTTATATGGTATAACGTTATCACGTATTACGTTATATGGTATAACGTTATAACGTATTACGTTATATGGTATAACGTTATAACGTACTACGTTATATGGTATATCGTTATAACGTATTACGTTATATGATATAACGTTATACCGTATTACGTTATATGGTATAACGTTATAACGTATTACGTTATATGGTGTAACGTTATAACGTATTACGTTATATGGTATATCGTTATAACGTATTACGTTATATGGTATAACGTTATACCGTATTACGTTATATGGTATTACGTTATAACGTATTACGTTATATGGTATAACGAAATGACGTTTTACGTTATATGGTATTACGTTATAACGTATTACGTTATATGGTATAACGTTATAACGTACTACGTTATATGGTATATCGTTATAACGTATTACGTTATATGGTATAACGTTATCACGTATTACGTTATATGGTATAACGTTATAACGTATTACGTTATATGGTATTACGTTATAACGTATTACGTTATATGGTATAACGAAATGACGTTTTACGTTATATGGAATTACGTTATAACGTATTACGTTATACGGTATTACGTTATAACGTATTACGTTATATGGTATAACGTCATAACGTATTACGTTATATGGTATTACGTTATCACGTATTACGTTATACGGTATAACGTTATAACGTATTACGTTATATGGTATAACGTTTTAACGCATTACGTTATATGGTATAACGTTATCACGTATTACGTTATATGGTATAACGTTATAACGTATTACGTTATATGGTATATCGTTATAACGTATTATGTTATATGGTATAACGTTATACCGTATTACGTTATATGGTATAACGTTATAACGTATTACGTTATATGGTATAACGTTTTAACGTATTACGTTATATGGTATAACGTTATCACGTATTACGTTATATGGTATAACGTTATAACGTATTACGTTATATGGTATAACGTTTTAAGGTATTACGTTATATGGTATAACGTTATCACTTATTACGTTATATGGTATAACGTTTTAACGTATTACGTTATATGGCATTACGTTATAACGTATTACGTTATATGGTATAACGAAATGACGTTTTACGTTATATGGTATTACCTTATAACGTATTACGTTATATGGTATTACGTTTTAACGTATTACGTTATATGGTATAACGTTATAACGTATTACGTTATATGGTATAACGAAATGACGTTTTACGTTATATGGTATAACGTTATAACGTATTACGTTATATGGTATTACGTTTTAACGTATTACGTTATATGGTATAACGTTATAACGTATTACGTTATATGGTATTACGTTATAACGTATTACGTTATGTGGTGTAAATGTTTTAACGTATTACGTTATATGGTATTACGTTATAAAGTATTACGTAATATGGTATAACGTTATAACGTATTACGTTATATGGTATAACGTTATAACGTATTACGTTATATGGTATTACGTTATAACGTATTACGTTATATGGTATTACGTTTTAACGTATTACGTTATATGGTATAACGTTATAACGTATTACGTTATATGGTATTACGTTATAACGTTTTACGTTATATGATATTACGTTATAACGTATTACGTTATATGGTATAACGTTATCACGTATTACGTTATATGGCATTACGTTATAACGTATTACGTTATATGGTATAACGAAATGACGTTTTACGTTATATGGTATTACGTTATAACGTATTACGTTATACGGTATTACGTTATAACGTATTACGTTATATGGTATAACGTTATCACGTATTACGTTATATGGCATTACGTTATAACGTATTACGTTATATGGTATAACGAAATGACGTTTTACGTTATATGGTATAACGTTATAACGTATTACGTTATATGGTATTACGTTTTAACGTACTACGTTATATGTTATATCGTTATAACGTATTACGTTATATGGTATAACGTTATCACGTATTACGTTATATGGTATAACGTTATAACGTATTACGTTATATGGTGTAACGTTATAACGTATTACGTTATATGGTATATCGTTATAACGTATTACGTTATATGGTATAACGTTATACCGTATTACGTTATATGGTATTACGTTATAACGTATTACGTTATATGGTATAACGAAATGACGTTTTACGTTATATGGTATTACGTTATAACGTATTACGTTATATGGTATAACGTTATAACGTACTACGTTATATGGTATATCGTTATAACGTATTACGTTATATGGTATAACGTTATCACGTATTACGTTATATGGTATAACGTTATAACGTATTACGTTATATGGTATTACGTTATAACGTATTACGTTATATGGTGTAACGTTATAACGTATTACGTTATATGGTATATCGTTATAACGTATTACGTTATATGGTATAACGTTATACCGTATTACGTTATATGGTATTACGTTATAACGTTTTACGTTATATGTTATTACGTTATAACGTATTACGTTATATGGTATTACGTTATAACGTATTACGTTATATGGTATAACGTTATAACGTACTACGTTATATGGTATATCGTTATAACGTATTACGTTATATGGTATAACGTTATCACGTATTACGTTATATGGTATAACGTTATAACGTATTACGTTATATGGTATTACGTTATAACGTATTACGTTATATGGTATAACGAAATGACGTTTTACGTTATATGGTATTACGTTATAACGTATTACGTTATACGGTATTACGTTATAACGTATTACGTTATATGGTATTACGTTATAACGTTTTACGTTATATGTTATTACGTTATAACGTATTACGTTATATGGTATAACGTTATCACGTATTACGGTATATGGCATTACGTTATAACGTATTACGTTATATGGTATAAAGAAATGACGTTTTACGTTATATGGTATAACGTTATAACGTATTACGTTATATGGTATAACGTTATAACGTATTACGTTATATGGTATAACGTTATAACGTATTACGTTATATGGTATTACGTTATAACGTATTACGTTATCTGGTATTACGTTTTAACGTATTACGTTATATGGTATAACGTTATAACGTATTACGTTATATGGTATTACGTTATAACGTTTTACGTTATATGTTATTACGTTATAACGTATTACGTTATATGGTATAACGTTATCACGTATTACGTTATATGGCATTACGTTATAACGTATTACGTTATATGGTATAACGAAATGACGTTTTACGTTATATGGTATAACGTTATAACGTATTACGTTATATGGTATTACGTTTTAACGTATTACGTTATATGGTATAACGTTATAACGTATTACGTTATATGGTATAACGAAATGACGTTTTACGTTATATGGTATAACGAAATGACGTTTTACGTTATATGGTATTACGTTATAACGTATTACGTTATATGGTATTACGTTTTAACGTATTACGTTATATGGTATAACGTTATAACGTATTACGTTATATGGTATAACGAAATGACGTTTTACGTTATATGGTATAACGTTATAACGTATTACGTTATATGGTATTACGTTTTAACGTATTACGTTATATGGTATAACGTTATAACGTATTACGTTATATGGTATTACGTTATAACGTATTACGTTATGTGGTATAACGTTTTAACGTATTACGTTATATAGTATTACGTTATAAAGTATTACGTAATATGGTATAACGTTATAACGTATTACGTTATATGGTATAACGTTATAACGTATTACGTTATATGGTATTACGTTATAACGTATTACGTTATATGGTATTACGTTTTAACGTATTACGTTATATGGTATAACGTTATAACGTATTACGTTATATGGTATTACGTTATAACGTTTTACGTTATATGATATTACGTTATAACGTATTACGTTATATGGTATAACGTTATCACGTATTACGTTATATGGCATTACGTTATAACGTATTACGTTATATGGTATAACGTTATAACGTATTACGTTATATGGTATTACGTTATCACGTATTACGTTATATGGTATAACGTTATAACGTTATACGTTATATGGTATATCGTTATAACGTATTACGTTATATGGTATAACGTTATACCGTATAACGTTATATGGTATAACGTTATAACGTATTACGTTATATGGTGTAACGTTATAACGTATTACGTTATATGGTATATCGTTATAACGTATTACGTTATATGTGTAATATCGTGATGTAATATGTTTACAAAACGTGGACAATAGAGATGTTAATCAGACAGATAAGACGATTGAGGCTTAACTTGAACTATTCATACCAAACGTACAGAACACAGCGCAATCCACACTCTCTCGGCAACGCCACTCGCAACCTCCGTCTGCGCTCAACTCGCACTCTCGTTCTCGCCTCGCACACTGCTTTTCGACTGACTGTTGTCGCATTCCATTGCCCTTTTCCTAGGCCCACCGCACACGTGTTCTGCAGACGCTCGTGGCCAGGGTCACGTAGGTCTTTTCCACGAAACTATGCACTTGAAAAGACCGATGACACATTGATGGGCCCGACGGCGCCTCGGCTCTCGCGACATTGTTCATAGTTCGCCCGATATTTCCCAGGCCTTTCGTCCACGATACTACATTCGGCCATCCTGCAATAACATCTGCCCTCAGATGTTGCCTTCTATCTCGCTGTCATCAGATGCGTCACTTTCGGCATTTAGGACCCAAGGTTTCATAAAATCGAGGTGTGCACGGGTCCTTCCTCAGGTACTGCTTCGCACGCTTTCTTCTTTTCTTGTAATTTCGCAGGTTCCCTTCTAGCTTACCTATGTTTCGCTCGGTTAGGCTACAGTCAAGGCAGTTGGACACCACGTGTTCGACCTTTTCGCGTAACCCCTTGAACCAGAAGTGCTTCTTGACCATAGCTTCTGTTTTGGTAACCTCGAAATGCCCACGCTCGTGCGCTTGCCTGACTACCTGAGCCCGCGTCGCCTTCGATACTACTATTAGCACATCGTCCTCACACTCCTTATACAAAATATTGTTTCTTACTACCTGCCCATCGGCCTGACTGCACGTTGCGGCGTCCAAAATCCTACGGACTTCAGTGTCCTTGTTCTGTGCCCTTCTCAACCGTGCAATCAGCCCGTCTTCACTCTCCGTTACATACATAGTGCTCGGCAGGGGGTTCCTACTCGGAGCATCTACATGCTGCATACTTTTCCCCGGCCGATGACACACCTGATACTTAATCTCGCCTAGTAACAAGGCCCATCTAGCCACACGCACACACAAATCTTTCTTTCTAACTACACCTATCGGACTCGCATACTCCGAGTCTGACGATTTGATGACACCCTCGTTTATCCACGCTTCCATCAGATCATCTACTTCCTTTCTTTCCGACGGCGCCAGTCTTCGCGGTCTTCGCGCTACCGGTTTGTCGCTTTTCAGAACTATTTTCTCGGTTATTCCGACGTCTCGCTTCTTCTCCGGCCTATACCCCCTAACGATATCGCGAATCGCTTCACGATAATGCGGTTCCCGTACGCGTGTCAGGTCTGTTTCGTCGGTCTGTTCTACCGCGTTTACCCCCAGTACATCCGGCGCGTCCTCGTGACCGTCGGTCTGATCGTCGAGTCGTAAAAATGTCACCTCGCCCCGTTTGACTCGCAACTCTACCTGGTCTAAAAAGTCGGTACCTAAGAGTAGACTGTGTCTTGTCATTACCTTATTCGAGACAACATGCAGGGTGACAGTAAAGTCGTACCCGTCGACCGTCATTACCCTTGTAAACTCGCCCCAGATACTATTGCCAACAGAACCAAAACCATCGAACTTAAGTTTGCAGTTTCCCAGAGGTGGCGATCCTAACCTCACATACTCATCCGCTCGTATGAACGTAAGGTTACTACCTGTATCCACTAATGCCACAAACCTACAATCATCTATCGCCACTTCCTTCACATACTTCCCCTTTTCGGATCTTGACACTACGCAAGTCTCTTTCGGTTGTGCCGTACACCTCGCTGCAATATGTCCAAATCCGCTGCACTTGAAACACCTAACACCTTCTCCCCTCTCCGGACACGTAACACTTAGATGATCCTCACTACCGCAAATGAAGCATCTTCTTTTCTTCATTGCATCTACAGATTGACTGGGCTTCCCGTTCTTCTGGGTTTTAGCCGACTTCACAATCGACTTTGCTCTGCGACTCTTCTGCTCTTCGTACATTACTAACCTCTTCCTCAACTCTTTGATTGACGTAGCGCCATACAATACAGCCTTATTGTTCTCGTCGTCTATTATTCCATCCACTATGTATTCCACCTTTGCTTCCTCCTCCATGTCCACATGGCTAGCTATTTCGAGCATACGGTACATGTAAGCCAAACATGCTTCATCACTCTCCTTTTTTGTTTCTTCAAGTTTCTGATGAACTTGCCTACTGTTGACTTTCCTCGAAAATTCTTTCAATAGCCCCCTCTTCAATTCATGCCAAGTCCTGGCATGACACTCGAAGCTCGCAAATATTTTCGCTGATCCCTTCAGCAGCTTCCTGGCGTAGACTGCCTTCTGCCCATCCGACCACATGCACGTATCAGCGACTTCCTCGAACAACTCGAACCATCGTTCGACATTTTCACCTCTGTTGCCACTAAACGACTCTAATGCATCTTCGACGTCTCTAAAACTCAGTGTGGAACCAACACATGCCCTTCGACAACATTCGTCACGGTCCTGATGCACCCTTCGCGTATCTCTCTTGTATCCTCTTGCGTTTTTCTTGTCATCTTCATCCTCACTTTCGTCGTCGCTTTCTTCTTCCGACGATATGTCGTTACCATCCATGGCCGCTCGTAGCCGTGCGCGTAACTCTACTTTTCTTCCCGTCGTTTTTAAACCCAAACTAGCGAGGCGCTCCTTCAACTCCTTCGTATTCATTTTCTCAACATCCTCATCTTCGTTGCAATCACGCTCAGCTCTCTGTACATTTTCTAAATCTCGTTGACCGGTTAGCTCTTCACCGCCCGTCGATCCCTTACGATACGATTGTCCAGCCCTACACGCCCGATTCAGCCTTGCAATCAGCACTGACCTCGCACCCGATATAGGGAGGTTCATTCGCGCGAGCTTATTCCTCAGCTCCTCCAGCGTCGAACCCTCTTCACCCGACAATCGTTCGTCCCCGACGTTGGCCATTTTTCACACAACACAAACTTAAACAGTCAACGATATCGTCTTTTACCGCACCGCGTACCGGTAAATTCACAACTAGCTCGAATAGCTCTGTTAAACCGTTTCGTTTTCTGTCTTGTCCAATCCCGGAGGGGCCCCCAAAAATATGTAATATCGTGATGTAATATGTTTACAAAACGTGGACAATAGAGATGTTAATCAGACAGATAAGACGATTGAGGCTTAACTTGAACTATTCATACCAAACGTACAGAACACAGCGCAATCCACACTCTCTCGGCAACGCCACTCGCAACCTCCGTCTCCGCTCAACTCGCACTCTCGTTCTCGCCTCGCACACTGCTTTTCGACTGACTGTTGTCGCATTCCATTGCCCTTTTCCTAGGCCCACCGCACACGTGTTCTGCAGACGCTCGTGGCCAGGGTCACGTAGGTCTTTTCCACGAAACTATGCACTTGAAAAGACCGATGACACATTGATGGGCCCGACGGCGCCTCGGCTCTCGCGACATTGTTCATAGTTCGCCCGATATTTCCCAGGCCTTTCGTCCACGATACTACATATGGTATAACGTTATACCGTATTACGTTATATGGTATTACGTTATAACGTATTACGTTATATGGTATAACGAAATGACGTTTTACGTTATATGGTATTACGTTATAACGTATTACGTTATATGGTATAACGTTATAACGTACTACGTTATATGGTATATCGTTATAACGTATTACGTTATATGGTATAACGTTATCACGTATTACGTTATATGGTATAACGTTATAACGTATTACGTTATATGGTATTACGTTATAACGTATTACGTTATATGGTATAACGAAATGAAGTTTTACGTTATATGGTATTACGTTATAACGTATTACGTTATATGGTATTACGTTTTAACGTATTACGTTATATGGTATAACGTTATAACGTATTACGTTATATGGTATAACGAAATGACGTTTTACGTTATATGGTATAACGTTATAACGTATTACGTTATATGGTATTACGTTTTAACGTATTACGTTATATGGTATAACGTTATAACGTATTACGTTATATGGTATTACGTTATAACGTATTACGTTATGTGGTATAACGTTTTAACGTATTACGTTATATGGTATTACGTTATAAAGTATTACGTTATATGGTATAACGTTATAACGTATTACGTTATATGGTATTACGTTATAACGTATTACGTTATGTGGTATTACGTTTTAACGTATTACGTTATATGGTATAACGCTATAACGTATTACGTTATATGGTATTACGTTATAACGTTTTACGTTATATGATATTACGTTATAACGTATTACGTTATATGGTATAACGTTATCACGCATTACGTTATATGGCATTACGTTATAACGTATTACGTTATATGGTATAACGTTATAACGTATTACGTTATATGGTATTACGTTATCACGTATTACGTTATATGGTATAACGTTATAACGTATTACGTTATATGGTATATCGTTATAACGTATTACGTTATATAGTATAACGTTATACCGTATAACGTTATATGGTATAACGTTATAACGTATTACGTTATATGGTGTAACGTTATAACGTATTACGTTATATGGTATAACGTTATCACGTATTACGTTATATGGCATTACGTTATAACGTATTACGTTATATGGTATAACGAAATGACGTTTTACGTTATATGGTATAACGTTATAACGTATTACGTTATATGGTATAACGTTATCACGTATTACGTTATATGGCATTACGTTATAACGTATTACGTTATATGGTATAACGAAATGACGTTTTACGTTATATGGTATAACGTTATAACGTATTACGTTATATGGTATTACGTTTTAACGTATTACGTTATATGGTATAACGTTATAACGTATTACGTTATATGGTATAACGAAATGACGTTTTACGTTATATGGTATAACGAAATGACGTTTTACGTTATATGGTATTACGTTATAACGTATTACGTTATATGGTATTACGTTTTAACGTATTACGTTATATGGTATAACGTTATAACGTATTACGTTATATGGTATAACGAAATGACGTTTTACGTTATATGGTATAACGTTATAACGTATTACGTTATATGGTATTACGTTTTAACGTATTACGTTATATGGTATAACGTTATAACGTATTACGTTATATGGTATTACGTTATAACGTATTACGTTATGTGGTATAACGTTTTAACGTATTACGTTATATGGTATTACGTTATAAAGTATTACGTAATATGGTATAACGTTATAACGTATTACGTTATATGGTATAACGTTATAACGTATTACGTTATATGGTATTACGTTATAACGTATTACGTTATATGGTATTACGTTTTAACGTATTACGTTATATGGTATAACGTTATAACGTATTACGTTATATGGTATTACGTTATAACGTTTTACGTTATATGATATTACGTTATAACGTATTACGTTATATGGTATAACGTTATCACGTATTACGTTATATGGCATTACGTTATAACGTATTACGTTATATGGTATAACGTTATAACGTATTACGTTATATGGTATAACGTTATCACGTATTACGTTATATGGTATAACGTTATAACGTATTACGTTATATGGTATATCGTTATAACGTATTACGTTATATGGTATAACGTTATACCGTATAACGTTATATGGTATAACGTTATAACGTATTACGTTATATGGTGTAACGTTATAACGTATTACGTTATATGGTATATCGTTATAACGTATTACGTTATATGGTATAACGTTATACCGTATTACGTTATATGGTATTACGTTATAACGTATTACGTTATATGGTATAACGAAATGACGTTTTACGTTATATGGTATTACGTTATAACGTATTACGTTATATGGTATAACGTTATAACGTACTACGTTATATGGTATATCGTTATAACGTATTACGTTATATGGTATAACGTTATCACGTATTACGTTATATGGTATAACGTTATAACGTATTACGTTATATGGTATTACGTTATAACGTATTACGTTATATGGTATAACGAAATGACGTTTTACGTTATATGGTATTACGTTATAACGTATTACGTTATACGGTATTACGTTATAACGTATTACGTTATATGGTATAACGTTATAACGTATTACGTTATATGGTATTACGTTATAACGTATTACGTTATATGGTATAACGAAATGAAGTTTTACGTTATATGGTATTACGTTATAACGTATTACGTTATATGGTATTACGTTTTAACGTATTACGTTATATGGTATAACGTTATAACGTATTACGTTATATGGTATAACGAAATGACGTTTTACGTTATATGGTATAACGTTATAACGTATTACGTTATATGGTATTACGTTTTAACGTATTACGTTATATGGTATAACGTTATAACGTATTACGTTATATGGTATTACGTTATAACGTATTACGTTATGTGGTATAACGTTTTAACGTATTACGTTATATGGTATTACGTTATAAAGTATTACGTTATATGGTATAACGTTATAACGTATTACGTTATATGGTATTACGTTATAACGTATTACGTTATATGGTATTACGTTATAACGTATTACGTTATACGGTATTACGTTATAACGTATTACGTTATATGGTATTACGTTATAACGTTTTACGTTATATGTTATTACGTTATAACGTATTACGTTATATGGTATAACGTTATCACGTATTACGTTATATGGCATTACGTTATAACGTATTACGTTATATGGTATAAAGAAATGACGTTTTACGTTATATGGTATAACGAAATGACGTTTTACGTTATATGGTATTACGTTATAACGTATTACGTTATATGGTATAACGTTATAACGTACTACGTTATATGGTATATCGTTATAACGTATTACGTTATATGGTATAACGTTATCACGTATTACGTTATATGGTATAACGTTATAACGTATTACGTTATATGGTATTACGTTATAACGTATTACGTTATATGGTATAACGAAATGACGTTTTACGTTATATGGTATTACGTTATAACGTATTACGTTATACGGTATTACGTTATAACGTATTACGTTATATAGTATTACGTTATAACGTTTTACGTTATATGTTATTACGTTATAACGTATTACGTTATATGGTATAACGTTATCACGTATTACGTTATATGGCATTACGTTATAACGTATTACGTTATATGGTATAAAGAAATGACGTTTTACGTTATATGGTATAACGTTATAACGTATTACGTTATATGGTATTACGTTTTAACGTATTACGTTATATGGTATAACGTTATAACGTATTACGTTATATGGTATTACGTTATAACGTATTACGTTATGTGGTATAACGTTTTAACGTATTACGTTATATGGTATAACGTTATAAAGTATTACGTTATATGGTATAACGTTATAACGTATTACGTTATATGGTATAACGTTATAACGTATTACGTTATATGGTATTACGTTATAACGTATTACGTTATATGGTATTACGTTTTAACGTATTACGTTATATGGTATAACGTTATAACGTATTACGTCATATGGTATTACGTTATAACGTTTTACGTTATATGTTATTACGTTATAACGTATTACGTTATATGGTATAACGTTATCACGTATTACGTTATATGGCATTACGTTATAACGTATTACGTTATATGGTATAACGAAATGACGTTTTACGTTATATGGTGTAACGTTATAACGTATTACTTTATATGGTATTACGTTTCAACGTATTACGTTATATGGTATAACGTTATAACGTATTACGTTATATGGTATTACGTTATAACGTATTACGTTATGTGGTATAACGTTTTAACGTATTACGTTATATGGTATTACGTTATAAAGTATTACGTTATATGGTATAACGTTATAACGTATTACGTTATATGGTATAACGTTATAACGTATTACGTTATATGGTATTACGTTATAACGTATTACGTTATATGGTATTACGTTTTAACGTATTACGTTATATGGTATAACGTTATAACGTATTACGTTATATGGTATTACGTTATAACGTTTTACGTTATATGTTATTACGTTATAACGTATTACGTTATATGGTATAACTTTATCACGTATTACGTTATATGGCATTACGTTATAACGTATTACGTTATATGGTATAACGTTATAACGTATTACGTTATATGGTATTACGTTATCACGTATTACGTTATATGGTATAACTTTATAACGTATTACGTTATATGGTACAACGTTTTAACGTATTACGTTATATGGTATAACGTTATAACGTATTACGTTATATGGTATAACGTTATAACGTACTACGTTATATGGTATATCGTTATAACGTATTACGTTATATGGTATAACGTTATACCGTATTACGTTATATGGTATAACGTTATAACGTATTACGTTATATGGTGTAACGTTATAACGTATTACGTTATATGGTATATCGTTATAACGTATTACGTTATATGGTATAACGTTATACCGTATTACGTTATATGGTATTACGTTATAACGTATTACGTTATATGGTATAACGAAATGACGTTTTACGTTATATGGTATTACGTTATAACGTATTACGTTATAACGTATTACGTTATATGGTATAACGTTATAACGTACTACGTTATATGGTATATCGTTATAACGTATTACGTTATATGGTATAACGTTATCACGTATTACGTTATATGGTATAACGTTATAACGTATTACGTTATATGGTATTACGTTATAACGTATTACGTTATATGGTATAACGAAATGACGTTTTACGTTATATGGAATTGCGTTATAACGTATTACGTTATACGGTATTACGTTATAACGTATTACGTTATATGGTATAACGTCATAACGTATTACGTTATATGGTATTACGTTATCACGTATTACGCTATACGGTATAACGTTATAACGTATTACGTTATATGGTATAACGTTTTAACGCATTACGTTATATGGTATAACGTTATCACGTATTACGTTATATGGTATAACGTTATAACGTATTACGTTATATGGTATATCGTTATAACGTATTATGTTATATGGTATAACGTTATACCGTATTACGTTATATGGTATAACGTTATAACGTATTACGTCATATGGTATAACGTTTTAACGTATTACGTTATATGGTATAACGTTATCACGTATTACGTTATATGGTATAACGTTATAACGTATTACGTTATATGGTATAACGTTTTAACGTATTACGTTATATGGTATAACGTTATCACTTATTACGTTATATGGTATAACGTTATAACGTATTACGTTATATGGTATTACGTTATAACGTATTACGTTATATGGTATAACGAAACGACGTTTTACGTTATATGGTATTACGTTATAACGTATTACGTTATATGGTATTACGTTATAACGTATTACGTTATATGGTATAACGTCATAACTTATTATGTTATATGGTATTACGTTATCACGTATTACGTTATATGGTATAACGTTATAACGTATTACGTTATATGGTATAACGTTTTAACGTATTACGTTATATGGTATAACGTTATCACGTATTACGTTATATGGTATAACGTTATAACGTATTACGTTATGTGGTATATCGTTATAACGTATTACGTTATATGGTATAACGTTATCACGTATTACGTTATATGGCATTACGTTATAACGTATTACGTTATATGGTATAACGAAATGACGTTTTACTCTATATGGTATAACG
The DNA here is from genome assembly GCF_051014615.1 of Bombus vancouverensis nearcticus. NCBI lineage: Eukaryota > Metazoa > Arthropoda > Insecta > Hymenoptera > Apidae > Bombus > Bombus vancouverensis. The sequence goes on along the minus strand of NC_134913.1, from coordinate 5,397,328 downwards.
TTATAACGTATTACGTTATATGGTATTACGTTTTAACGTATTACGTTATATGGTATAACGTTATAACGTATTACGTTATATGGTATTACGTTATAACGTATTACGTTATGTGGTATAACGTTTTAACGTATTACGTTATATGGTATTACGTTTTAACGTATTACGTTATATGGTATAACGTTATAACGTATTACGTTATATGGTATTACGTTACAACGTTTTACGTTATATGTTATTACGTTATAACGTATTACGTTATATGGTATAACGTTATCACGTATTACGTTATATGGCATTACGTTATAACGTATTACGTTATATGGTATAACGAAATGACGTTTTACGTTATATGGTATAACGTTTTAACGTATTACGTTATATGGTATAACGTTATAACGTATTACGTTATATGGTATTACGTTATAACGTATTACGTTATGTGGTATTACGTTATAACGTTTTACGTTATATGATATTACGTTATAACGTATTACGTTATATGGTATAACGTTATCACGTATTACGTTATATGGCATTACGTTATAACGTATTACGTTATATGGTATAACGTTATACCGTATAACGTTATATGGTATAACGTTATAACGTATTACGTTATATGGTGTAACGTTATAACGTATAACGTTATATGGTATATCGTTATAACGTATTACGTTATATGGTATAACGTTATACCGTATTACGTTATATGGTATTACGTTATAACGTATTACGTTATATGGTATAACGAAATGACGTTTTACGTTATATGGTATTACGTTATAACGTATTACGTTATATGGTATAACGTTATAACGTACTACGTTATATGGTATATCGTTATAACGTATTACGTTATATGGTATAACGTTATCACGTATTACGTTATATGGTATAACGTTATAACGTATTACGTTATATGGTATTACGTTTTAACGTATTACGTTATATGGTATAACGTTATAACGTATTACGTTATATGGTATTACGTTATAACGTTTTACGTTATATGATATTACGTTATAACGTATTACGTTATATGGTATAACGTTATCACGTATTACGTTATATGGCATTACGTTATAACGTATTACGTTATATGGTATAACGTTATAACGTATTACGTTATATGGTATTACGTTATCACGTATTACGTTATATGGTATAACGTTATAACGTATTACGTTATATGGTATATCGTTATAACGTATTACGTTATATGGTATAACGTTATACCGTATAACGTTATATGGTATAACGTTATAACGTATTACGTTATATGGTGTAACGTTATAACGTATTACGTTATATGGTATATCGTTATAACGTATTACGTTATATGGTATAACGTTATACCGTATTACGTTATATGGTATTACGTTATAACGTATTACGTTATATGGTATAACGAAATGACGTTTTACGTTATATGGTATTACGTTATAACGTATTACGTTATATGGTATAACGTTATAACGTACTACGTTATATGGTATATCGTTATAACGTATTACGTTATATGGTATAACGTTATCACGTATTACGTTATATGGTATAACGTTATAACGTATTACGTTATATGGTATTACGTTATAACGTATTACGTTATATGGTATAACGAAATGACGTTTTACGTTATATGGTATTACGTTATAACGTATTACGTTATACGGTATTACGTTATAACGTATTACGTTATATGGTATTACGTTATAACGTTTTACGTTATATGTTATTACGTTATAACGTATTACGTTATATGGTATAACGTTATCACGTATTACGTTATATGGCATTACGTTATAACGTATTACGTTATATGGTATAAAGAAATGACGTTTTACGTTATATGGTATAACGTTATAACGTATTACGTTATATGGTATTACGTTTTAACGTATTACGTTATATGGTATAACGTTATAACGTATTACGTTATATGGTATTACGTTATAACGTATTACGTTATGTGGTATAACGTTTTAACGTATTACGTTATATGGTATAACGTTATAAAGTATTACGTTATATGGTATAACGTTATAACGTATTACGTTATATGGTATAACGTTATAACATATTACGTTATATGGTATTACGTTATAACGTATTACGTTATATGGTATTACGTTTTAACGTATTACGTTATATGGTATAACGTTATAACGTATTACGTTATATGGTATTACGTTATAACGTTTTACGTTATATGTTATTACGTTATAACGTATTACGTTATATGGTATAACGTTATCACGTATTACGTTATATGGCATTACGTTATAACGTATTACGTTATATGGTATAACGAAATGACGTTTTACGTTATATGGTATAACGTTATAACGTATTACTTTATATGGTATTACGTTTTAACGTATTACGTTATATGGTATAACGTTATAACGTATTACGTTATATGGTATTACGTTATAACGTATTACGTTATGTGGTATAACGTTTTAACGTATTACGTTATATGGTATTACGTTATAAAGTATTACGTTATATGGTATAACGTTATAACGTATTACGTTATATGGTATAACGTTATAACGTATTACGTTATATGGTATTACGTTATAACGTATTACGTTATATGGTATTACGTTTTAACGTATTACGTTATATGGTATAACGTTATAACGTATTACGTTATATGGTATTACGTTATAACGTTTTACGTTATATGTTATTACGTTATAACGTATTACGTTATATGGTATAACTTTATCACGTATTACGTTATATGGCATTACGTTATAACGTATTACGTTATATGGTATAACGTTATAACGTATTACGTTATATGGTATTACGTTATCACGTATTACGTTATATGGTATAACGTTATAACGTATTACGTTATATGGTACAACGTTTTAACGTATTACGTTATATGGTATAACGTTATAACGTATTACGTTATATGGTATAACGTTATAACGTACTACGTTATATGGTATATCGTTATAACGTATTACGTTATATGGTATAACGTTATACCGTATTACGTTATATGGTATAACGTTATAACGTATTACGTTATATGGTGTAACGTTATAACGTATTACGTTATATGGTATATCGTTATAACGTATTACGTTATATGGTATAACGTTATACCGTATTACGTTATATGGTATTACGTTATAACGTATTACGTTATATGGTATAACGAAATGACGTTTTACGTTATATGGTATTACGTTATAACGTATTACGTTATATGGTATAACGTTATAACGTACTACGTTATATGGTATATCGCTATAACGTATTACGTTATATGGTATAACGTTATCACGTATTACGTTATGTGGTATAACGTTATAACGTATTACGTTATATGGTATTACGTTATAACGTATTACGTTATATGGTATAACGAAATGACGTTTTACGTTATATGGAATTACGTTATAACGTATTACGTTATACGGTATTACGTTATAACGTATTACGTTATATGGTATAACGTCATAACGTATTACGTTATATGGTATTACGTTATCACGTATTACGCTATACGGTATAACGTTATAACGTATTACGTTATATGGTATAACGTTTTAACGCATTACGTTATATGGTATAACGTTATCACGTATTACGTTATATGGTATAACGTTATAACGTATTACGTTATATGGTATATCGTTATAACGTATTATGTTATATGGTATAACGTTATACCGTATTACGTTATATGGTATAACGTTATAACGTATTATGTTATATGGTATAACGTTATACCGTATTACGTTATATGGTATAACGTTATAACGTATTACGTTATATGGTATAACGTTATAACGTATTACGTTATATGGTATTACGTTATAACGTATTACGTTATATGGTATAACGAAACGACGTTTTACGTTATATGGTATTACGTTATAACGTATTACCTTATATGGTATAACGTTTTAACGTATTACGTTATATGGTATAACGTTATCACTTATTACGTTATATGGTATAACGTTATAACGTATTACGTTATATGGTATTACGTTATAACGTATTACGTTATATGGTATAACGAAACGACGTTTTACGTTATATGGTATTACGTTATAACGTATTACGTTATATGGTATTACGTTATAACGTATTACGTTATATGCTATTACGTTATAACGTATTACGTTATATGGTATAACGTCATAACTTATTATGTTATATGGTATTACGTTATCACGTATTACGTTATATGGTATAACGTTTTAACGTATTACGTTATATGGTATTACGTTTTAACGTATTACGTTATATGGTATAACGTTATAACGTATTACGTTATATGGTATTACGTTATAACGTATTACGTTATATGGTATAACGAAATGACGTTTTACTCTATATGGTATAACGTTATAACGTATTACGTTATATGGTATTACGTTTTAACGTATTACGTTATATGGTATAACGTTATAACGTATTACGTTATATGGTATTACGTTATAACGTATTACGTTATGTGGTATAACGTTTTAACGTATTACGTTATATGGTATTACGTTTTAACGTATTACGTTATATGGTATAACGTTATAACGTATTACGTTATATGGTAATACGTTACAACGTTTTACGTTATATGTTACTACGTTATAACGTATTACGTTATATGGTATAACGTTATCACGTATTACGTTATATGGCATTACGTTATAACGTATTACGTTATATGGTATAACGAAATGACGTTTTACGTTATATGGTATAACGTTTTAACGTATTACGTTATATGGTATAACGTTATAACGTATTACGTTATATGGTACTACGTTATAACGTATTACGTTATGTGGTATTACGTTATAACGTTTTACGTTATATGATATTACGTTATAACGTATTACGTTATATGGTATAACGTTATCACGTATTACGTTATATGGCATTACGTTATAACGTATTACGTTATATGGTATAACGTTATACCGTATAACGTTATATGGTATAACGTTATAACGTATTACGTTATATGGTGTAACGTTATAACGTATTACGTTATATGGTATATCGTTATAACGTATTACGTTATATGGTATAACGTTATACCGTATTACGTTATATGGTATTACGTTATAACGTATTACGTTATATGGTATAACGAAATGACGTTTTACGTTATATGGTATTACGTTATAACGTATTACGTTATATGGTATAACGTTATAACGTACTACGTTATATGGTATATCGTTATAACGTATTACGTTATATGGTATAACGTTATCACGTATTACGTTATATTGTATAACGTTATAACGTATTACGTTATATGGTATTACGTTATAACGTATTACGTTATATGGTATAACGAAATGACGTTTTACGTTATATGGTATTACGTTATAACGTATTACGTTATACGGTATTACGTTATAACGTATTACGTTATATGGTATTACGTTATAACGTTTTACGTTATATGTTATTACGTTATAACGTATTACGTTATATGGTATAACGTTATCACGTATTACGTTATATGGCATTACGTTATAACGTATTACGTTATATGGTATAAAGAAATGACGTTTTACGTTATATGGTATAACGTTATAACGTATTACGTTATATGGTATTACGTTTTAACGTATTACGTTATATGGTATAACGTTATAACGTATTACGTTATATGGTATTACGTTATAACGTATTACGTTATGTGGTATAACGTTTTAACGTATTACGTTATATGGTATAACGTTATAAAGTATTACGTTATATGGTATAACGTTATAACGTATTACGTTATATGGTATAACGTTATAACGTATTACGTTATATGGTATTACGTTATAACGTATTACGTTATATGGTATTACGTTTTAACGTATTACGTTATATGGTATAACGTTATAACGTATTACGTTATATGGTATTACGTTATAACGTTTTACGTTATATGTTATTACGTTATAACGTATTACGTTATATGGTATAACGTTATCACGTATTACGTTATATGGTATAACGAAATGACGTTTTACGTTATATGGTATAACGAAATGACGTTTTACGTTATATGGTATTACGTTATAACGTATTACGTTATATGGTATTACGTTTTAACGTATTACGTTATATGGTATAACGTTATAACGTATTACGTTATATGGTATAACGAAATGACGTTTTACGTTATATGGTATAACGTTATAACGTATTACGTTATATGGTATTACGTTTTAACGTATTACGTTATATGGTATAACGTTATAACGTATTACGTTATATGGTATTACGTTATAACGTATTACGTTATGTGGTATAACGTTTTAACGTATTACGTTATATGGTATTACGTTATAAAGTATTACGTAATATGGTATAACGTTATAACGTATTACGTTATATGGTATAACGTTATAACGTATTACGTTATATGGTATTACGTTATAACGTATTACGTTATATGGTATTACGTTTTAACGTATTACGTTATATGGTATAACGTTATAACGTATTACGTTATATGGTATTACGTTATAACGTTTTACGTTATATGATATTACGTTATAACGTATTACGTTATATGGTATAACGTTATCACGTATTACGTTATATGGCATTACGTTATAACGTATTACGTTATATGGTATAACGTTATAACGTATTACGTTATATGGTATAACGTTATCACGTATTACGTTATATGGTATAACGTTATAACCTATTACGTTATATGGTATATCGTTATAACGTATTACGTTATATGGTATAACGTTATACCGTATAACGTTATATGGTATAACGTTATAACGTATTACGTTATATGGTGTAACGTTATAACGTATTACGTTATATGGTATATCGTTATAACGTATTACGTTATATGGTATAACGTTATACCGTATTACGTTATATGGTATTACGTTATAACGTATTACGTTATATGGTATAACGAAATGACGTTTTACGTTATATGGTATTACGTTATAACGTATTACGTTATATGGTATAACGTTATAACGTACTACGTTATATGGTATATCGTTATAACGTATTACGTTATATGGTATAACGTTATCACGTATTACGTTATATGGTATAACGTTATAACGTATTACGTTATATGGTATTACGTTATAACGTATTACGTTATATGGTATAACGAAATGACGTTTTACGTTATATGGTATTACGTTATAACGTATTACGTTATACGGTATTACGTTATAACGTATTACGTTATATGGTATAACGTTATAACGTATTACGTTATATGGTATTACGTTATAACGTATTACGTTATATGGTATAACGAAATGAAGTTTTACGTTATATGGTATTACGTTATAACGTATTACGTTATATGGTATTACGTTTTAACGTATTACGTTATATGGTATAACGTTATAACGTATTACGTTATATGGTATAACGAAATGACGTTTTACGTTATATGGTATAACGTTATAACGTATTACGTTATATGGTATTACGTTTTAACGTATTACGTTATATGGTATAACGTTATAACGTATTACGTTATATGGTATTACGTTATAACGTATTACGTTATGTGGTATAACGTTTTAACGTATTACGTTATATGGTATTACGTTATAAAGTATTACGTTATATGGTATAACGTTATAACGTATTACGTTATATGGTATTACGTTATAACGTATTACGTTATACGGTATTACGTTATAACGTATTACGTTATACGGTATTACGTTATAACGTATTACGTTATATGGTATTACGTTATAACGTTTTACGTTATATGTTATTACGTTATAACGTATTACGTTATATGGTATAACGTTATCACGTATTACGTTATATGGCATTACGTTATAACGTATTACGTTATATGGTATAAAGAAATGACGTTTTACGTTATATGGTATAACGAAATGACGTTTTACGTTATATGGTATTACGTTATAACGTATTACGTTATATGGTATAACGTTATAACGTACTACGTTATATGGTATATCGCTATAACGTATTACGTTATATGGTATAACGTTATCACGTATTACGTTATATGGTATAACGTTATAACGTATTACGTTATATGGTATTACGTTATAACGTATTACGTTATATGGTATAACGAAATGACGTTTTACGTTATATGGTATTACGTTATAACGTATTACGTTATACGGTATTACGTTATAACGTATTACGTTATATGGTATTACGTTATAACGTTTTACGTTATATGTTATTACGTTATAACGTATTACGTTATATGGTATAACGTTATCACGTATTACGTTATATGGCATTACGTTATAACGTATTACGTTATATGGTATAAAGAAATGACGTTTTACGTTATATGGTATAACGTTATAACGTATTACGTTATATGGTATTACGTTTTAACGTATTACGTTATATGGTATAACGTTATAACGTATTACGTTATATGGTATTACGTTATAACGTATTACGTTATGTGGTATAACGTTTTAACGTATTACGTTATATGGTATAACGTTATAAAGTATTACGTTATATGGTATAACGTTATAACGTATTACGTTATATGGTATAACGTTATAACGTATTACGTTATATGGTATTACGTTATAACGTATTACGTTATATGGTATTACGTTTTAACGTATTACGTTATATGGTATAACGTTATAACGTATTACGTTATATGGTATTACGTTATAACGTTTTACGTTATATGTTATTACGTTATAACGTATTACGTTATATGGTATAACGTTATCACGTATTACGTTATATGGCATTACGTTATAACGTATTACGTTATATGGTATAACGAAATGACGTTTTACGTTATATGGTGTAACGTTATAACGTATTACTTTATATGGTATTACGTTTCAACGTATTACGTTATATGGTATAACGTTATAACGTATTACGTTATATGGTATTACGTTATAACGTATTACGTTATGTGGTATAACGTTTTAACGTATTACGTTATATGGTATTACGTCATAAAGTATTACGTTATATGGTATAACGTTATAACGTATTACGTTATATGGTATAACGTTATAACGTATTACGTTATATGGTATTACGTTATAACGTATTACGTTATATGGTATTACGTTTTAACGTATTACGTTATATGGTATAACGTTATAACGTATTACGTTATATGGTATTACGTTATAACGTTTTACGTTATATGTTATTACGTTATAACGTATTACGTTATATGGTATAACTTTATCACGTATTACGTTATATGGCATTACGTTATAACGTATTACGTTATATGGTATAACGTTATAACGTATTACGTTATATGGTATTACGTTATCACGTATTACGTTATATGGTATAACGTTATAACGTATTACGTTATATGGTACAACGTTTTAACGTATTACGTTATATGGTATAACGTTATAACGTATTACGTTATATGGTATAACGTTATAACGTACTACGTTATATGGTATATCGTTATAACGTATTACGTTATATGGTATAACGTTATACCGTATTACGTTATATGGTATAACGTTATAACGTATTACGTTATATGGTATAACGTTATAACGTATTACGTTATATGGTATAACGTTATAACGTATTACGTTATATGGTATTACGTTTTAACGTATTACGTTATATGGTATAACGTTATAACGTATTACGTTATATGGTATTACGTTATAACGTATTACGTTATGTGGTATAACGTTTTAACGTATTACGTTATATGGTATTACGTTATAAAGTATTACGTTATATGGTATAACGTTATAACGTATTACGTTATATGGTATTACGTTATAACGTATTACGTTATACGGTATTACGTTATAACGTATTACGTTATACGGTATTACGTTATAACGTATTACGTTATATGGTATTACGTTATAACGTTTTACGTTATATGTTATTACGTTATAACGTATTACGTTATATGGTATAACGTTATCACGTATTACGTTATATGGCATTACGTTATAACGTATTACGTTATATGGTATAAAGAAATGACGTTTTACGTTATATGGTATAACGAAATGACGTTTTACGTTATATGGTATTACGTTATAACGTATTACGTTATATGGTATAACGTTATAACGTACTACGTTATATGGTATATCGTTATAACGTATTACGTTATATGGTATAACGTTATCACGTATTACGTTATATGGTATAACGTTATAACGTATTACGTTATATGGTATTACGTTATAACGTATTACGTTATATGGTATAACGAAATGACGTTTTACGTTATATGGTATTACGTTATAACGTATTACGTTATACGGTATTACGTTATAACGTATTACGTTATATGGTATTACGTTATAACGTTTTACGTTATATGTTATTACGTTATAACGTATTACGTTATATGGTATAACGTTATCACGTATTACGTTATATGGCATTACGTTATAACGTATTACGTTATATGGTATAAAGAAATGACGTTTTACGTTATATGGTATAACGTTATAACGTATTACGTTATATGGTATTACGTTTTAACGTATTACGTTATATGGTATAACGTTATAACGTATTACGTTATATGGTATTACGTTATAACGTATTACGTTATGTGGTATAACGTTTTAACGTATTACGTTATATGGTATAACGTTATAAAGTATTACGTTATATGGTATAACGTTATAACGTATTACGTTATATGGTATAACGTTATAACGTATTACGTTATATGGTATTACGTTATAACGTATTACGTTATATGGTATTACGTTTTAACGTATTACGTTATATGGTATAACGTTATAACGTATTACGTTATATGGTATTACGTTATAACGTTTTACGTTATATGTTATTACGTTATAACGTATTACGTTATATGGTATAACGTTATCACGTATTACGTTATATGGCATTACGTTATAACGTATTACGTTATATGGTATAACGAAATGACGTTTTACGTTATATGGTGTAACGTTATAACGTATTACTTTATATGGTATTACGTTTCAACGTATTACGTTATATGGTATAACGTTATAACGTATTACGTTATATGGTATTACGTTATAACGTATTACGTTATGTGGTATAACGTTTTAACGTATTACGTTATATGGTATTACGTCATAAAGTATTACGTTATATGGTATAACGTTATAACGTATTACGTTATATGGTATAACGTTATAACGTATTACGTTATATGGTATTACGTTATAACGTATTACGTTATATGGTATTACGTTTTAACGTATTACGTTATATGGTATAACGTTATAACGTATTACGTTATATGGTATTACGTTATAACGTTTTACGTTATATGTTATTACGTTATAACGTATTACGTTATATGGTATAACTTTATCACGTATTACGTTATATGGCATTACGTTATAACGTATTACGTTATATGGTATAACGTTATAACGTATTACGTTATATGGTATTACGTTATCACGTATTACGTTATATGGTATAACGTTATAACGTATTACGTTATATGGTACAACGTTTTAACGTATTACGTTATATGGTATAACGTTATAACGTATTACGTTATATGGTATAACGTTATAACGTACTACGTTATATGGTATATCGTTATAACGTATTACGTTATATGGTATAACGTTATACCGTATTACGTTATATGGTATAACGTTATAACGTATTACGTTATATGGTGTAACGTTATAACGTATTACGTTATATGGTATATCGTTATAACGTATTACGTTATATGGTATAACGTTATACCGTATTACGTTATATGGTATTACGTTATAACGTATTACGTTATATGGTATAACGAAATGACGTTTTACGTTATATGGTGTAACGTTATAACGTATTACTTTATATGGTATTACGTTTCAACGTATTACGTTATATGGTATAACGTTATAACGTATTACGTTATATGGTATTACGTTATAACGTATTACGTTATGTGGTATAACGTTTTAACGTATTACGTTATATGGTATTACGTTATAAAGTATTACGTTATATGGTATAACGTTATAACGTATTACGTTATATGGTATAACGTTATAACGTATTACGTTATATGGTATTACGTTATAACGTATTACGTTATATGGTATTACGTTTTAACGTATTACGTTATATGGTATAACGTTATAACGTATTACGTTATATGGTATTACGTTATAACGTTTTACGTTATATGTTATTACGTTATAACGTATTACGTTATATGGTATAACTTTATCACGTATTACGTTATATGGCATTACGTTATAACGTATTACGTTATATGGTATAACGTTATAACGTATTACGTTATATGGTATTACGTTATCACGTATTACGTTATATGGTATAACGTTATAACGTATTACGTTATATGGTACAACGTTTTAACGTATTACGTTATATGGTATAACGTTATAACGTATTACGTTATATGGTATAACGTTATAACGTACTACGTTATATGGTATATCGTTATAACGTATTACGTTATATGGTATAACGTTATACCGTATTACGTTATATGGTATAACGTTATAACGTATTACGTTATATGGTGTAACGTTATAACGTATTACGTTATATGGTATATCGTTATAACGTATTACGTTATATGGTATAACGTTATACCGTATTACGTTATATGGTATTACGTTATAACGTATTACGTTATATGGTATAACGAAATGACGTTTTACGTTATATGGTATTACGTTATAACGTATTACGTTATAACGTATTACGTTATATGGTATAACGTTATAACGTACTACGTTATATGGTATATCGTTATAACGTATTACGTTATATGGTATAACGTTATCACGTATTACGTTATATGGTATAACGTTATAACGTATTACGTTATATGGTATTACGTTATAACGTATTACGTTATATGGTATAACGAAATGACGTTTTACGTTATATGGAATTGCGTTATAACGTATTACGTTATACGGTATTACGTTATAACGTATTACGTTATATGGTATAACGTCATAACGTATTACGTTATATGGTATTACGTTATCACGTATTACGCTATACGGTATAACGTTATAACGTATTACGTTATATGGTATAACGTTTTAACGCATTACGTTATATGGTATAACGTTATCACGTATTACGTTATATGGTATAACGTTATAACGTATTACGTTATATGGTATATCGTTATAACGTATTATGTTATATGGTATAACGTTATACCGTATTACGTTATATGGTATAACGTTATAACGTATTACGTCATATGGTATAACGTTTTAACGTATTACGTTATATGGTATAACGTTATCACGTATTACGTTATATGGTATAACGTTATAACGTATTACGTTATATGGTATAACGTTTTAACGTATTACGTTATATGGTATAACGTTATCACTTATTACGTTATATGGTATAACGTTATAACGTATTACGTTATATGGTATTACGTTATAACGTATTACGTTATATGGTATAACGAAACGACGTTTTACGTTATATGGTATTACGTTATAACGTATTACGTTATATGGTATTACGTTATAACGTATTACGTTATATGGTATAACGTCATAACTTATTATGTTATATGGTATTACGTTATCACGTATTACGTTATATGGTATAACGTTATAACGTATTACGTTATATGGTATAACGTTTTAACGTATTACGTTATATGGTGTAACGTTATCACGTATTACGTTATATGGTATAACGTTATAACGTATTACGTTATGTGGTATATCGTTATAACGTATTACGTTATATGGTATAACGTTATCACGTATTACGTTATATGGCATTACGTTATAACGTATTACGTTATATGGTATAACGAAATGACGTTTTACTCTATATGGTATAACGTTATAACGTATTACGTTATATGGTATTACGTTTTAACGTATTACGTTATATGGTATAACGTTATAACGTATTACGTTATATGGTATTACGTTATAACGTATTACGTTATGTGGTATAACGTTTTAACGTATTACGTTATATGGTATTACGTTTTAACGTATTACGTTATATGGTATAACGTTATAACGTATTACGTTATATGGTATTACGTTACAACGTTTTACGTTATATGTTATTACGTTATAACGTATTACGTTATATGGTATAACGTTATCACGTATTACGTTATATGGCATTACGTTATAACGTATTACGTTATATGGTATAACGAAATGACGTTTTACGTTATATGGTATAACGTTTTAACGTATTACGTTATATGGTATAACGTTATAACGTATTACGTTATATGGTATTACGTTATAACGTATTACGTTATGTGGTATTACGTTATAACGTTTTACGTTATATGATATTACGTTATAACGTATTACGTTATATGGTATAACGTTATCACGTATTACGTTATATGGCATTACGTTATAACGTATTACGTTATATGGTATAACGTTATACCGTATAACGTTATATGGTATAACGTTATAACGTATTACGTTATATGGTGTAACGTTATAACGTATTACGTTATATGGTATATCGTTATAACGTATTACGTTATATGGTATAACGTTATACCGTATTACGTTATATGGTATTACGTTATAACGTATTACGTTATATGGTATAACGAAATGACGTTTTACGTTATATGGTATTACGTTATAACGTATTACGTTATATGGTATAACGTTATAACGTACTACGTTATATGGTATATCGTTATAACGTATTACGTTATATGGTATAACGTTATCACGTATTACGTTATATGGTATAACGTTATAACGTATTACGTTATATGGTATTACGTTTTAACGTATTACGTTATATGGTATAACGTTATAACGTATTACGTTATATGGTATTACGTTATAACGTTTTACGTTATATGATATTACGTTATAACGTATTACGTTATATGGTATAACGTTATCACGTATTACGTTATATGGCATTACGTTATAACGTATTACGTTATATGGTATAACGTTATAACGTATTACGTTATATGGTATTACGTTATCACGTATTACGTTATATGGTATAACGTTATAACGTATTACGTTATATGGTATATCGTTATAACGTATTACGTTATATGGTATAACGTTATACCGTATAACGTTATATGGTATAACGTTATAACGTATTACGTTATATGGTGTAACGTTATAACGTATTACGTTATATGGTATATCGTTATAACGTATTACGTTATATGGTATAACGTTATACCGTATTACGTTATATGGTATTACGTTATAACGTATTACGTTATATGGTATAACGAAATGACGTTTTACGTTATATGGTATTACGTTATAACGTATTACGTTATATGGTATAACGTTATAACGTACTACGTTATATGGTATATCGTTATAACGTATTACGTTATATGGTATAACGTTATCACGTATTACGTTATATGGTATAACGTTATAACGTATTACGTTATATGGTATTACGTTATAACGTATTACGTTATATGGTATAACGAAATGACGTTTTACGTTATATGGTATTACGTTATAACGTATTACGTTATACGGTATTACGTTATAACGTATTACGTTATATGGTATTACGTTATAACGTTTTACGTTATATGTTATTACGTTATAACGTATTACGTTATATGGTATAACGTTATCACGTATTACGTTATATGGCATTACGTTATAACGTATTACGTTATATGGTATAACGAAATGACGTTTTACGTTATATGGTATAACGTTATAACGTATTACGTTATATGGTATTACGTTTTAACGTATTACGTTATATGGTATAACGTTATAACATATTACGTTATATGGTATAACGAAATGACGTTTTACGTTATATGGTATAACGTTATAACGTATTACGTTATGTGGTATAACGTTTTAACGTATTACGTTATATGGTATAACGTTATAACGTATTACGTTATATGGTATAACGTTATAACGTATTACGTTATATGGTATTACGTTATAACGTATTACGTTATATGGTATTACGTTTTAACGTATTACGTTATATGGTATAACGTTATAACGCATTACGTTATATGGTATTACGTTATCACGTATTACGTTATATGGTATAACGTTATAACGTACTACGTTATATGGTATAACGGTTTAACGTATTACGTTATATGGTATAACGTTATCACGTATTACGTTATATGGTATAACGTTATAACGTATTACGTTATATGGTATAACGTTTTAACGTATTACGTTATATGGTATAACGTTATCACTTATTACGTTATATGGTATAACGTTATAACGTATTACGTTATATGGTATTACGTTATAACTTATTACGTTATATGGTATAACGAAATGACGTTTTACGTTATATGGTATTACGTTATAACGTATTACGTTATATGGTATTACGTTATAACGTATTACGTTATATGGTATAACGTCATAACGTACTACGTTATATGGTATTACGTTATCACGTATTACGTTATATGGTATAACGTTATAACGTATTACGTTATATGGTATAACGTTTTAACGTATTACGTTATACGGTATAACGTTATCACGTATTACGTTATATGGTATAACGTTATAACGTATTACGTTATATGGTATATCGTTATAACGTATTACGTTATATGGTATAACGTTATACCGTATTACGTTATATGGTACAACGAAATGACGTTTTACGTTATATGTTATTACGTTATAACGTATTACGTTATATGGTATAACGTTATCACGTATTACGTTATATGGCATTACGTTATAACGTATTACGTTATATGGTATAACGAAATGACGTTTTACGTTATATGGTATAACGTTATAACGTATTAGGTTATATGGTATTACGTTTTAACGTATTACGTTATATGGTATAACGTTATAACGTATTACGTTATATGGTATTACGTTATAACGTATTACGTTATGTGGTATAACGTTTTAACGTATTACGTTATATGGTATTACGTTATAACGTATTACGTTATATGGTATTACGTTTTAACGTATTACGTTATATGGTATAACGTTATAACTTATTACGTTATATGGTATTACGTTATATCGTATTACGTTATGTGGTATAACGTTTTAACGTATTACGTTATATGGTATAACGTTATAACGTATTACGTTATATGGTATAACGTTATAACGTATTACGTTATATGGTATTACGTTATAACGTATTACGTTATATGGTATTACGTTTTAACGTATTACGTTATATGGTATAACGTTATAACGGATTACGTTATATGGTATTACGTTATCACGTATTACGTTATATGGTATAACGTTATAACGTATTACGTTATATGGTATAACGGTTTAACGTATTACGTTATATGGTATAACGTTATCACGTATTACGTTATATGGTATAACGTTATAACGTATTACGTTATATGGTATAACGTTTTAACGTATTACGTTATATGGTATAACGTTATCACTTATTACGTTATATGGTATAACGTTATAACGTATTACGTTATATGGTATTACGTTATAACGTATTACGTTATATGGTATAACGAAATGACGTTTTACGTTATATGGTATTACGTTATAACGTATTACGTTATATGGTATTACGTTATAACGTATTACGTTATATGGTATAACGTCATAACGTACTACGTTATATGGTATTACGTTATCACGTATTACGTTATATGGTATAACGTTATAACGTATTACGTTATATGGTATAACGTTTTAACGTATTACGTTATATGGTATTACGTTATAACGTATTACGTTATATGGTATTACGTTTTAACGTATTACGTTATGTGGTATAACATTTTAACGTATTACGTTATATGGTATAACGTTATAAAGTATTACGTTATATGGTATAACGTTATAACGTATTACGTTATATGGTATTACGTTATAACGTATTACGTTATATGGTATTACGTTATAACGTATTACGTTATATGGTATTACGTTTTAACGTATTACGTTATATGGTATAACGTTATAACTTATTACGTTATATGGTATTACGTTATAACGCTTTACGTTATATGTTATTACGTTATAACGTATTACGTTATATGGTATAACGTTGTCACGTATTACGTTATATGGCATTACGTTATAACGTATTACGTTATATGGTATAACGAAATGACGTTTTACGTTATATGGTATAACGTTATAACGTATTACGTTATATGGTATTACGTTTTAACGTATTACGTTATATGGTATAACGTTATAACATATTACGTTATATGGTATAACGAAATGACGTTTTACGTTATATGGTATAACGTTATAACGTATTACGTTATGTGGTATAACGTTTTAACGTATTACGTTATATGGTATAACGTTATAACGTATTACGTTATATGGTATAACGTTATAACGTATTACGTTATATGGTATTACGTTATAACGTATTACGTTATATGGTATTACGTTTTAACGTATTACGTTATATGGTATAACGTTATAACGCATTACGTTATATGGTATTACGTTATCACGTATT
The DNA here is from genome assembly GCF_051014615.1 of Bombus vancouverensis nearcticus. Lineage (NCBI taxonomy): Eukaryota > Metazoa > Arthropoda > Insecta > Hymenoptera > Apidae > Bombus > Bombus vancouverensis. The sequence goes on along the minus strand of NC_134913.1, from coordinate 5,378,851 downwards.
ACGTTATATGGTATAACGTTATAACGTATTACGTTATATGGTATAACGGTTTAACGTATTACGTTATATGGTATAACGTTATCACGTATTACGTTATATGGTATAACGTTATAACGTATTACGTTATATGGTATAACGTTTTAACGTATTACGTTATATGGTATAACGTTATCACTTATTACGTTATATGGTATAACGTTATAACGTATTACGTTATATGGTATTACGTTATAACGTATTACGTTATATGGTATAACGAAATGACGTTTTACGTTATATGGTATTACGTTATAACGTATTACGTTATATGGTATTACGTTATAACGTATTACGTTATATGGTATAACGTCATAACGTACTACGTTATATGGTATTACGTTATCACGTATTACGTTATATGGTATAACGTTATAACGTATTACGTTATATGGTATAACGTTTTAACGTATTACGTTATATGGTATAACGTTATCACGTATTACGTTATATGGTATAACGTTATAACGTATTACGTTATATGGTATATCGTTATAACGTATTACGTTATATGGTATAACGTTATACCGTATTACGTTATATGGTACAACGAAATGACGTTTTACGTTATATGTTATTACGTTATAACGTATTACGTTATATGGTATAACGTTATCACGTATTATGTTATATGGCATTACGTTATAACGTATTACGTTATATGGTATAACGAAATGACGTTTTACGTTATATGGTATAACGTTATAACGTATTAGGTTATATGGTATTACGTTTTAACGTATTACGTTATATGGTATAACGTTATAACGTATTACGTTATATGGTATTACGTTATAACGTATTACGTTATGTGGTATAACGTTTTAACGTATTACATTATATGGTATAACGTTATAACGTATTACGTTATATGGTATAACGTTATAACGTATTACGTTATATGGTATTACGTTATAACGTATTACGTTATATGGTATTACGTTTTAACGTATTACGTTATATGGTATAACGTTATAACTTATTACGTTATATGGTATTACGTTATATCGTATTACGTTATGTGGTATAACGTTTTAACGTATTACGTTATATGGTATAACGTTATAACGTATTACGTTATATGGTATAACGTTATAACGTATTACGTTATATGGTATTACGTTATAACGTATTACGTTATATGGTATTACGTTTTAACGTATTACGTTATATGGTATAACTTTATAACGCATTACGTTATATGGTATTACGTTATCACGTATTACGTTATATGGTATAACGTTATAACGTATTACGTTATATGGTATAACGGTTTAACGTATTACGTTATATGGTATAACGTTATCACGTATTACGTTATATGGTATAACGTTATAACGTATTACGTTATATGGTATAACGTTTTAACGTATTACGTTATATGGTATAACGTTATCACTTATTACGTTATATGGTATAACGTTATAACGTATTACGTTATATGGTATTACGTTATAACGTATTACGTTATATGGTATAACGAAATGACGTTTTACGTTATATGGTATTACGTTATAACGTATTACGTTATATGGTATTACGTTATAACGTATTACGTTATATGGTATAACGTTATCACTTATTACGTTATATGGTATAACGTTATAACGTATTACGTTATATGGTATTACGTTATAACGTATTACGTTATATGGTATAACGAAATGACGTTTTACGTTATATGGTATTACGTTATAACGTATTACGTTATATGGTATTACGTTATAACGTTTTACGTTATATGGTATAACGTTATAACGTATTACGTTATATGGTATTACGTTTTAACGTATTACGTTATATGGTATAACGTTATAACGTATTACGTTATATGGTATTACGTTATAACGTATTACGTTATGTGGTATAACGTTTTAACGTATTACGTTATATGGTATAACGTTATAAAGTATTACGTTATATGGTATAACGTTATAACGTATTACGTTATATGGTATAACGTTATAACGTATTACGTTATATGGTATTACGTTATAACGTATTACGTTATATGGTATTACGTTTTAACGTATTACGTTATATGGTATAACGTTATAACTTATTACGTTATATGGTATTACGTTATAACGTTTTACGTTATATGTTATTACGTTATAACGTATTACGTTATATGGTATAACGTTATCACGTATTACGTTATATGGCATTACGTTATAACGTATTACGTTATATGGTATAACGAAATGACGTTTTACGTTATATGGTATAACGTTATAACGTATTACGTTATATGGTATATCGTTATAACGTATTACGTTATATGGTATAACGTTATACCGTATTACGTTATATGGTATAACGAAATGACGTTTTACGTTATATGGTATAACGTTATAACGTATTACGTTATATGGTATTACGTTTTAACGTATTACGTTATATGGTATAACGTTATAACTTATTACGTTATATGGTATTACGTTATATCGTATTACGTTATGTGGTATAACGTTTTAACGTATTACGTTATATGGTATAACGTTATAACGTATTACGTTATATGGTATAACGTTATAACGTATTACGTTATATGGTATAACGTTATAAAGTATTACGTTATATGGTATAACGTTATAACGTATTACGTTATATGGTATAACGTTATAACGTATTACGTTATATGGTATTACGTTATAACGTATTACGTTATATGGTATTACGTTTTAACGTATTACGTTATATGGTATAACGTTATAACTTATTACGTTATATGGTATTACGTTATAACGTTTTACGTTATATGTTATTACGTTATAACGTATTACGTTATATGGTATAACGTTATCACGTATTACGTTATATGGCATTACGTTATAACGTATTACGTTATATGGTATAACGAAATGACGTTTTACGTTATATGGTATAACGTTATAACGTATTACGTTATATGGTATTACGTTTTAACGTATTACGTTATATGGTATAACGTTATAACATATTACGTTATATGGTATAACGAAATGACGTTTTACGTTATATGGTATAACGTTATAACGTATTACGTTATATGGTATTACGTTTTAACGTATTACGTTATATGGTATAACGTTATAACGTATTACGTTATATGGTATTACGTTATCACGTATTACGTTATATGGTATTACGTTATAACGTTTTACGTTATATGTTATTACGTTATAACGTATTACGTTATATGGTATAACGTTATCACGTATTACGTTATATGGCATTACGTTATAACGTATTACGTTATATGGTATAACGAAATGATGTTTTATGTTATATGGTATAACGTTATAACGTATTACGTTATATGGTATTACGTTTTAACGTATTACGTTATATGGTATAACGTTATAACGTATTACGTTATATGGTATTACGTTATATCGTATTACGTTATGTGGTATAACGTTTTAACGTATTACGTTATATGGTATAACGTTATAACGTATTACGTTATATGGTATAACGTTATAACGTATTACGTTATATGGTATTACGTTATAACGTATTACGTTATATGGTATTACGTTTTAACGTATTACGTTATATGGTATAACGTTATAACGCATTACGTTATATGGTATTACGTTATCACGTATTACGTTATATGGTATAACGTTATAACGTATTACGTTATATGGTATAACGGTTTAACGTATTACGTTATATGGTATAACGTTATCACGTATTACGTTATATGGTATAACGTTATACCGTATTACGTTATATGGTATAACGTTTTAACGTATTACGTTATATGGTATAACGTTATCACTTATTACGTTATATGGTATAACGTTATAACGTATTACGTTATATGGTATTACGTTATAACGTATTACGTTATATGGTATAACGAAATGACGTTTTACGTTATATGGTATTACGTTTTAACGTATTACGTTATATGGTATTACGTTATAACGTATTACGTTATATGGTATAACGTCATAACGTACTACGTTATATGGTATTACGTTATCACGTATTACGTTATATGGTATAACGTTATAACGTATTACGTTATATGGTATAACGTTTTAACGTATTACGTTATATGGTATAACGTTATCACGTATTACGTTATATGGTATAACGTTACAACGTATTACGTTATATGGTATATCGTTATAACGTATTACGTTATATGGTATAACGTTATACCGTATTACGTTATATGGTACAACGAAATGACGTTTTACGTTATATGTTATTACGTTATAACGTATTACGTTATATGGTATAACGTTATCACGTATTACGTTATATGGCATTACGTTATAACGTATTACGTTATATGGTATAACGAAATGACGTTTTACGTTATATGGTATAACGTTATAACGTATTAGGTTATATGGTATTACGTTTTAACGTATTACGTTATATGGTATAACGTTATAACGTATTACGTTATATGGTATTACGTTATAACGTATTACGTTATGTGGTATAACGTTTTAACGTATTACGTTATATGGTATAACGTTATAACGTATTACGTTATATGGTATAACGTTATAACGTATTACGTTATATGGTATTACGTTATAACGTATTACGTTATATGGTATTACGTTTTAACGTATTACGTTATATGGTATAACGTTATAACTTATTACGTTATATGGTATTACGTTATATCGTATTACGTTATGTGGTATAACGTTTTAACGTATTACGTTATATGGTATAACGTTATAACGTATTACGTTATATGGTATAACGTTATAACGTATTACGTTATATGGTATTACGTTATAACGTATTACGTTATATGGTATTACGTTTTAACGTATTACGTTATATGGTATAACGTTATCACTTATTACGTTATATGGTATAACGTTATAACGTATTACGTTATATGGTATTACGTTATAACGTATTACGTTATATGGTATTACGTTATAACGTATTACGTTATATGGTATAACGAAATGACGTTTTACGTTATATGGTATTACGTTATAACGTATTACGTTATATGGTATTACGTTATAACGTATTACGTTATATGGTATAACGTCCTAACGTACTACGTTATATGGTATTACGTTATCACGTATTACGTTATATGGTACAACGTTATAACGTATTACGTTATATGGTATGACGTTTTAACGTATTACGTTATATGGTATAACTTTATCACGTATTACGTTATATGGTATAACGTTATAACGTATTACGTTATATGGTGTATCGTTATAACGTATTACGTTATATGGTATAACGTTATACCGTATTACGTTATATGGTACAACGAAATGACGTTTTACGTTATATGTTATTACGTTATAACGTATTACGTTATATGGTATAACGTTATCACGTATTACGTTATATGGCATTACGTTATAACGTTTTACGTTATATGTTATTACGTTATAACGTATTACGTTATATGGTATAACGTTATCACGTATTACGTTATATGGCATTACGTTATAACGTATTACGTTATATGGTATAACGAAATGACGTTTTACGTTATATGGTATAACGTTATAACGTATTACGTTATATGGTATTACGTTTTAACGTATTACGTTATATGGTATAATGTTATAACATATTACGTTATATGGTATAACGAAATGACGTTTTACGTTATATGGTATAACGTTATAACGTATTACGTTATATGGTATTACGTTTTAACGTATTACGTTATATGGTATAACGTTATAACGTATTACGTTATATGGTATTACGTTATCACGTATTACGTTATATGGTATAACGTTATAACGTATTACGTTATATGGTATAACGGTTTAACGTATTACGTTATATGGTATAACGTTATCACGTATTACGTTATATGGTATAACGTTATAACGTATTACGTTATATGGTATAACGTTTTAACGTATTACGTTATATGGTATAACGTTATCACTTATTACGTTATATGGTATAACGTTATAACGTATTACGTTATATGGTATTACGTTATAACGTATTACGTTATATGGTATAACGAAATGACGTTTTACGTTATATGGTATTACGTTATAACGTATTACGTTATATGGTATTACGTTATAACGTATTACGTTATCTGGTATAACGTCATAACGTATTACGTTATATGGTATTACGTTATCACGTATTACGTTATATGGTATAACGTTATAACGTATTACGTTATATGGTATAACGTTTTAACATATTACGTTATATGGTATAACGTTATCACGTATTACGTTATATGGTATAACGTTATAACGTATTACGTTATATGGTATAACGTTATCACGTATTACGTTATATGGTATAACGTTATACCGTATTACGTTATATGGTATAACGAAATGACGTTTTACGTTATATGTTATTACGTTATAACGTATTACGTTATATGGTATTACGTTGTAACGTATTACATTATATGGTATAACGTCATAACGTATTACGTTATATGGTATTACATTATCACGTATTACGTTATATGGTATAACGTTATAACGTATTACCTTATATGGTATTACGTTATAACGTATTACGTTATATGGTATAACGTTATCACGTATTACGTTATATGGTATAACGTTTTAACGTATTACGTTATATGGTATAACGTTTTAACGTATTACGTTATATGGTATAACGTTATCACTTATTACGTTATATGGTATAACGTTATAACGTATTACGTTATATGGTATTACGTTATAACGTATTACGTTATATGGTATAACGAAATGACGTTTTACGTTATATGGTATTACGTTATAACGTATTACGTTATATGGTATTACGTTATAACGTATTACGTTATATGGTATAACGTCATAACGTATTACGTTATATGGTATTACGTTATCACGTATTACGTTATATGGTATAACGTTATAACGTATTACGTTATATGGTATTACGTTATAACGTATTACGTTATATGGTATAACGAAATGACGTTTTACGTTATATGGTATTACGTTATACCGTATTACGTTATATGGTATAACGAAATAACGTTTTACGTTATATGTTATTACGTTATAACGTATTACGTTATATGGTATAACGTTATCACGTATTACGTTATATTGCATTACGTTATAACGTATTACGTTATATGGTATAACGAAATGACGTTTTACGTTATATGGTATAACGTTATAACGTATTACGTTATATGGTATTACGTTTAAACGTATTACGTTATATGGTATAACGTTATAACGTATTACGTTATATGGTATTACGCTATAACGTATTACGTTATGTGGTATAACGTTTTAACGTATTACGTTATATGGTATAACGTTATAAAGTATTACGTTATATGGTATAACGTTATCACGTATTACGTTATATGGTATAACGTTATAACGTATTACGTTATATGGTATAACGTTTTAACGTATTACGTTATATGGTATAACGTTATCACTTATTACGTTATATGATATAACGCTATAACGTATTACGTTATATGGTATAACGTTATACCGTATTACGTTATATGGTATAAAGAAATAACGTTTTACGTTATATGTTATTACGTTATAACGTATTACGTTATATGGTATAACGTTATCACGTATTACGTTATATTGCATTACGTTATAACGTATTACGTTATATGGTATAACGAAATGACGTTTTACGTTATATGGTATAACGTTATAACGTATTACGTTATATGGTATTACGTTTAAACGTATTACGTTATATGGTATAACGTTATAACGTATTACGTTATATGGTATTACGTTATAACGTATTACGTTATATGGTATAACGAAATGACGTTTTACGTTATATGGTATTACGTTATAACGTATTACGTTATATGGTATTACGTTATAACGTATTACGTTATATGGTATAACGTCATAACGTACTACGTTATATGGTATTACGTTATCACGTATTACGTTATATGGTATAACGTTATAACGTATTACGTTATATGGTATAACGTTTTAACGTATTACGTTATATGGTATAACGTTATCACGTATTACGTTATATGGTATAACGTTACAACGTATTACGTTATATGGTATATCGTTATAACGTATTACGTTATATGGTATAACGTTATACCGTATTACGTTATATGGTACAACGAAATGACGTTTTACGTTATATGTTATTACGTTATAACGTATTACGTTATATGGTATAACGTTATCACGTATTACGTTATATGGCATTACGTTATAACGTATTACGTTATATGGTATAACGAAATGACGTTTTACGTTATATGGTATAACGTTATAACGTATTAGGTTATATGGTATTACGTTTTAACGTATTACGTTATATGGTATAACGTTATAACGTATTACGTTATATGGTATTACGTTATAACGTATTACGTTATGTGGTATAACGTTTTAACGTATTACGTTATATGGTATAACGTTATAACGTATTACGTTATATGGTATAACGTTATAACGTATTACGTTATATAGTATTACGTTATAACGTATTACGTTATATGGTATTACGTTTTAACGTATTACGTTATATGGTATAACGTTATAACTTATTACGTTATATGGTATTACGTTATATCGTATTACGTTATGTGGTATAACGTTTTAACGTATTACGTTATATGGTATAACGTTATAACGTATTACGTTATATGGTATAACGTTATAACGTATTACGTTATATGGTATTACGTTATAACGTATTACGTTATATGGTATTACGTTTTAACGTATTACGTTATATGGTATAACGTTATCACTTATTACGTTATATGGTATAACGTTATAACGTATTACGTTATATGGTATTACGTTATAACGTATTACGTTATATGGTATTACGTTATAACGTATTACGTTATATGGTATAACGAAATGACGTTTTACGTTATATGGTATTACGTTATAACGTATTACGTTATATGGTATTACGTTATAACGTATTACGTTATATGGTATAACGTCCTAACGTACTACGTTATATGGTATTACGTTATCACGTATTACGTTATATGGTACAACGTTATAACGTATTACGTTATATGGTATGACGTTTTAACGTATTACGTTATATGGTATAACTTTATCACGTATTACGTTATATGGTATAACGTTATAACGTATTACGTTATATGGTGTATCGTTATAACGTATTACGTTATATGGTATAACGTTATACCGTATTACGTTATATGGTACAACGAAATGACGTTTTACGTTATATGTTATTACGTTATAACGTATTACGTTATATGGTATAACGTTATCACGTATTACGTTATATGGCATTACGTTATAACGTTTTACGTTATATGTTATTACGTTATAACGTATTACGTTATATGGTATAACGTTATCACGTATTACGTTATATGGCATTACGTTATAACGTATTACGTTATATGGTATAACGAAATGACGTTTTACGTTATATGGTATAACGTTATAACGTATTACGTTATATGGTATTACGTTTTAACGTATTACGTTATATGGTATAATGTTATAACATATTACGTTATATGGTATAACGAAATGACGTTTTACGTTATATGGTATAACGTTATAACGTATTACGTTATATGGTATTACGTTTTAACGTATTACGTTATATGGTATAACGTTATAACGTATTACGTTATATGGTATTACGTTATCACGTATTACGTTATATGGTATAACGTTATAACGTATTACGTTATATGGTATAACGGTTTAACGTATTACGTTATATGGTATAACGTTATCACGTATTACGTTATATGGTATAACGTTATAACGTATTACGTTATATGGTATAACGTTTTAACGTATTACGTTATATGGTATAACGTTATCACTTATTACGTTATATGGTATAACGTTATAACGTATTACGTTATATGGTATTACGTTATAACGTATTACGTTATATGGTATAACGAAATGACGTTTTACGTTATATGGTATTACGTTATAACGTATTACGTTATATGGTATTACGTTATAACGTATTACGTTATCTGGTATAACGTCATAACGTATTACGTTATATGGTATTACGTTATCACGTATTACGTTATATGGTATAACGTTATAACGTATTACGTTATATGGTATAACGTTTTAACATATTACGTTATATGGTATAACGTTATCACGTATTACGTTATATGGTATAACGTTATAACGTATTACGTTATATGGTATAACGTTATCACGTATTACGTTATATGGTATAACGTTATACCGTATTACGTTATATGGTATAACGAAATGACGTTTTACGTTATATGTTATTACGTTATAACGTATTACGTTATATGGTATTACGTTGTAACGTATTACATTATATAGTATAACGTCATAACGTATTACGTTATATGGTATTACGTTATCACGTATTACGTTATATGGTATAACGTTATAACGTATTACCTTATATGGTATTACGTTATAACGTATTACGTTATATGGTATAACGTTATCACGTATTACGTTATATGGTATAACGTTTTAACGTATTACGTTATATGGTATAACGTTTTAACGTATTACGTTATATGGTATAACGTTATCACTTATTACGTTATATGGTATAACGTTATAACGTATTACGTTATATGGTATTACGTTATAACGTATTACGTTATATGGTATAACGAAATGACGTTTTACGTTATATGGTATTACGTTATAACGTATTACGTTATATGGTATTACGTTATAACGTATTACGTTATATGGTATAACGTCATAACGTATTACGTTATATGGTATTACGTTATCACGTATTACGTTATATGGTATAACGTTATAACGTATTACGTTATATGGTATAACGTTTTAACGTATTACGTTATATGGTATAACGAAATGACGTTTTACGTTATATGGTATTACGTTATAACGTATTACGTTATATGGTATAACGTCATAACGTATTACGTTATATGGTATAACGTTATCACGTATTACTTTATATGGTATAACGTTATAACGTATTACGTTATATGGTATAACGTTATCACATATTACGTTATATGGTATAACGTTATAACGTATTACGTTATATGGTATATCGCTATAACGTATTACGTTATATGGTATAACGTTATCACGTATTACGTTATATGGTATAACGTTATAACGTATTACGTTATATGGTATAACGTTATCACATATTACGTTATATGGTATAACGTTATAACGTATTACGTTATATGGTATATCGCTATAACGTATTACGTTATATGGTATAACGTTATCACGTATTACGTTATATGGTATAACGTTATACCGTATTACGTTATATGGTATAACGAAATGACGTTTTACGTTATATGTTATTACGTTATAACGTATTACGTTATATGGTATTACGTTGTAACGTATTACATTATATAGTATAACGTCATAACGTATTACGTTATATGGTATTACATTATCACGTATTACGTTATATGGTATAACGTTATAACGTATTACCTTATATGGTATTACGTTATAACGTATTACGTTATATGGTATAACGTTATCACGTATTACGTTATATGGTATAACGTTTTAACGTATTACGTTATATGGTATAACGTTTTAACGTATTACGTTATATGGTATAACGTTATCACTTATTACGTTATATGGTATAACGTTATAACGTATTACGTTATATGGTATTACGTTATAACGTATTACGTTATATGGTATAACGAAATGACGTTTTACGTTATATGGTATTACGTTATAACGTATTACGTTATATGGTATTACGTTATAACGTATTACGTTATATGGTATAACGTCATAACGTACTACGTTATATGGTATTACGTTATCACGTATTACGTTATATGGTATAACGTTATAACGTATTACGTTATATGGTATAACGTTTTAACGTATTACGTTATATGGTATAACGTTATCACGTATTACGTTATATGGTATAACGTTACAACGTATTACGTTATATGGTATATCGTTATAACGTATTACGTTATATGGTATAACGTTATACCGTATTACGTTATATGGTACAACGAAATGACGTTTTACGTTATATGTTATTACGTTATAACGTATTACGTTATATGGTATAACGTTATCACGTATTACGTTATATGGCATTACGTTATAACGTATTACGTTATATGGTATAACGAAATGACGTTTTACGTTATATGGTATAACGTTATAACGTATTAGGTTATATGGTATTACGTTTTAACGTATTACGTTATATGGTATAACGTTATAACGTATTACGTTATATGGTATTACGTTATAACGTATTACGTTATGTGGTATAACGTTTTAACGTATTACGTTATATGGTATAACGTTATAACGTATTACGTTATATGGTATAACGTTATAACGTATTACGTTATATAGTATTACGTTATAACGTATTACGTTATATGGTATTACGTTTTAACGTATTACGTTATATGGTATAACGTTATAACTTATTACGTTATATGGTATTACGTTATATCGTATTACGTTATGTGGTATAACGTTTTAACGTATTACGTTATATGGTATAACGTTATAACGTATTACGTTATATGGTATAACGTTATAACGTATTACGTTATATGGTATTACGTTATAACGTATTACGTTATATGGTATTACGTTTTAACGTATTACGTTATATGGTATAACGTTATCACTTATTACGTTATATGGTATAACGTTATAACGTATTACGTTATATGGTATTACGTTATAACGTATTACGTTATATGGTATTACGTTATAACGTATTACGTTATATGGTATAACGAAATGACGTTTTACGTTATATGGTATTACGTTATAACGTATTACGTTATATGGTATTACGTTATAACGTATTACGTTATATGGTATAACGTCCTAACGTACTACGTTATATGGTATTACGTTATCACGTATTACGTTATATGGTACAACGTTATAACGTATTACGTTATATGGTATGACGTTTTAACGTATTACGTTATATGGTATAACTTTATCACGTATTACGTTATATGGTATAACGTTATAATGTATTACGTTATATGGTGTATCGTTATAACGTATTACGTTATATGGTATAACGTTATACCGTATTACGTTATATGGTACAACGAAATGACGTTTTACGTTATATGTTATTACGTTATAACGTATTACGTTATATGGTATAACGTTATCACGTATTACGTTATATGGCATTACGTTATAACGTTTTACGTTATATGTTATTACGTTATAACGTATTACGTTATATGGTATAACGTTATCACGTATTACGTTATATGGCATTACGTTATAACGTATTACGTTATATGGTATAACGAAATGACGTTTTGCGTTATATGGTATAACGTTATAACGTATTACGTTATATGGTATTACGTTTTAACGTATTACGTTATATGGTATAATGTTATAACATATTACGTTATATGGTATAACGAAATGACGTTTTACGTTATATGGTATAACGTTATAACGTATTACGTTATATGGTATTACGTTTTAACGTATTACGTTATATGGTATAACGTTATAACGTATTACGTTATATGGTATTACGTTATCACGTATTACGTTATATGGTATAACGTTATAACGTATTACGTTATATGGTATAACGGTTTAACGTATTACGTTATATGGTATAACGTTATCACGTATTACGTTATATGGTATAACGTTATAACGTATTACGTTATATGGTATAACGTTTTAACGTATTACGTTATATGGTATAACGTTATCACTTATTACGTTATATGGTATAACGTTATAACGTATTACGTTATATGGTATTACGTTATAACGTATTACGTTATATGGTATAACGAAATGACGTTTTACGTTATATGGTATTACGTTATAACGTATTACGTTATATGGTATTACGTTATAACGTATTACGTTATCTGGTATAACGTCATAACGTATTACGTTATATGGTATTACGTTATCACGTATTACGTTATATGGTATAACGTTATAACGTATTACGTTATATGGTATAACGTTTTAACATATTACGTTATATGGTATAACGTTATCACGTATTACGTTATATGGTATAACGTTATAACGTATTACGTTATATGGTATAACGTTATCACGTATTACGTTATATGGTATAACGTTATACCGTATTACGTTATATGGTATAACGAAATGACGTTTTACGTTATATGTTATTACGTTATAACGTATTACGTTATATGGTATTACGTTGTAACGTATTACATTATATAGTATAACGTCATAACGTATTACGTTATATGGTATTACATTATCACGTATTACGTTATATGGTATAACGTTATAACGTATTACCTTATATGGTATTACGTTATAACGTATTACGTTATATGGTATAACGTTATCACGTATTACGTTATATGGTATAACGTTTTAACGTATTACGTTATATGGTATAACGTTTTAACGTATTACGTTATATGGTATAACGTTATCACTTATTACGTTATATGGTATAACGTTATAACGTATTACGTTATATGGTATTACGTTATAACGTATTACGTTATATGGTATAACGAAATGACGTTTTACGTTATATGGTATTACGTTATAACGTATTACGTTATATGGTATTACGTTATAACGTATTACGTTATATGGTATAACGTCATAACGTATTACGTTATATGGTATTACGTTATCACGTATTACGTTATATGGTATAACGTTATAACGTATTACGTTATATGGTATAACGTTTTAACGTATTACGTTATATGGTATAACGAAATGACGTTTTACGTTATATGGTATTACGTTATAACGTATTACGTTATATGGTATAACGTCATAACGTATTACGTTATATGGTATAACGTTATCACGTATTACTTTATATGGTATAACGTCATAACGTATTACGTTATATGGTATAACGTTATCACATATTACGTTATATGGTATAACGTTATAACGTATTACGTTATATGGTATATCGCTATAACGTATTACGTTATATGGTATAACGTTATACCGTATTACGTTATATGGTATAACGAAATAACGTTTTACGTTATATGTTATTACGTTATAACGTATTACGTTATATGGTATAACGTTATCACGTATTACGTTATATTGCATTACGTTATAACGTATTACGTTATATGGTATAACGAAATGACGTTTTACGTTATATGGTATAACGTTATAACGTATTACGTTATATGGTATTACGTTTAAACGTATTACGTTATATGGTATAACGTTATAACGTATTACGTTATATGGTATTACGCTATAACGTATTACGTTATGTGGTATAACGTTTTAACGTATTACGTTATATGGTATAACGTTATAAAGTATTACGTTATATGGTATAACGTTATCACGTATTACGTTATATGGTATAACGTTATAACGTATTACGTTATATGGTATAACGTTTTAACGTATTACGTTATATGGTATAACGTTATCACTTATTACGTTATATGATATAACGCTATAACGTATTACGTTATATGGTATAACGTTATACCGTATTACGTTATATGGTATAAAGAAATAACGTTTTACGTTATATGTTATTACGTCATAACGTATTACGTTATATGGTATAACGTTATCACGTATTACGTTATATTGCATTACGTTATAACGTATTACGTTATATGGTATAACGAAATGACGTTTTACGTTATATGGTATAACGTTATAACGTATTACGTTATATGGTATTACGTTTAAACGTATTACGTTATATGGTATAACGTTATAACGTATTACGTTATATGGTATTACGCTATAACGTATTACGTTATGTGGTATAACGTTTTAACGTATTACGTTATATGGTATAACGTTATAAAGTATTACGTTATATGGTATAACGTTATCACGTATTACGTTATATGGTATAACGTTATAACGTATTACGTTATATGGTATAACGTTTTAACGTATTACGTTATATGGTATAACGTTATCACTTATTACGTTATATGATATAACGTTATAACGTATTACGTTATATGGTATTACGTTATAACGTATTACGTTATATGGTATAACAAAATGACGTTTTACGTTATATGGTATTACGTTATAACGTATTACGTTATATGGTATTACGTTATAACGTATTACGTTATATGGTATAACGTCATAACGTATTACGTTATATGGTATTACGTTATCACGTATTACGTTATATGGTATAACGTTATAACGTATTACGTTATATGGTATAACGTTTTAACGTATTACGTTATATGGTATAACGAAATTACGTTTTACGTTATATGGTATTACGTTATAACGTATTACGTTATATGGTATAACGTCATAACGTATTACGTTATATGGTATAACGTTATCACGTATTACTTTATATGGTATAACGTTATAACGTATTACGTTATATGGTATAACGTTTTAACGTATTACGTTATATGGTATAACGTTATCACTTATTACGTTATATGGTATAACGTTATAACGTATTACGTTATATGGTATTACGTTATAACGTATTACGTTATATGGTATAACGAAATGACGTTTTACGTTATATGGTATTACGTTATAACGTATTACGTTATATGGTATTACGTTATAACGTATTACGTTATATGGTATGACGTCATAACGTACTACGTTATATGGTATTACATTTATCACGCATTACGTTATATGGTATAACGTGATAACGTATTACGTTATATGGTATAACGTTATCACGTATTACGTTATATGGTATAACGTTATAACGTATTACGTTATATGGTATATCGCTACAACGTATTACGTTATATGTTATTACGTTATCACTTATTACGTTATATGGTATAACGTTATAACGTATTACGTTATATGGTATTACGTTATAACGTATTACGTTATATGGTATAACGAAATGACGTTTTACGTTATATGGTATTACGTTATAACGTATTACGTTATATGGTATTACGTTATAACGTATTACGTTATATGGTATGACGTCATAACGTACTACGTTATATGGTATTACATTTATCACGCATTACGTTATATGGTATAACGTGATAACGTATTACCTTATATGGTATTACGTTATAACGTATTACGTTATATGGTATAACGTTATCACGTATTACGTTATATGGTATAACGTTTTAACGTATTACGTTATATGGTATAACGTTTTAACGTATTACGTTATATGGTATAACGTTATCACTTATTACGTTATATGGTATAACGTTATAACGTATTACGTTATATGGTATTACGTTATAACGTATTACGTTATATGGTATAACGAAATGACGTTTTACGTTATATGGTATTACGTTATAACGTATTACGTTATATGGTATTACGTTATAACGTATTACGTTATATGGTATAACGTCATAACGTATTACGTTATATGGTATTACGTTATCACGTATTACGTTATATGGTATAACGTTATAACGTATTACGTTATATGGTATAACGTTTTAACGTATTACGTTATATGGTATAACGAAATGACGTTTTACGTTATATGGTATTACGTTATAACGTATTACGTTATATGGTATAACGTCATAACGTATTACGTTATATGGTATAACGTTATCACGTATTACTTTATATGGTATAACGTTATAACGTATTACGTTATATGGTATAACGTTATCACATATTACGTTATATGGTATAACGTTATAACGTATTACGTTATATGGTATATCGCTATAACGTATTACGTTATATGGTATAACGTTATCACGTATTACGTTATATGGTATAACGTTATAACGTATTACGTTATATGGTATAACGTTATCACATATTACGTTATATGGTATAACGTTATAACGTATTACGTTATATGGTATATCGCTATAACGTATTACGTTATATGGTATAACGTTATCACGTATTACGTTATATGGTATAACGTTATACCGTATTACGTTATATGGTATAACGAAATGACGTTTTACGTTATATGTTATTACGTTATAACGTATTACGTTATATGGTATTACGTTGTAACGTATTACATTATATAGTATAACGTCATAACGTATTACGTTATATGGTATTACATTATCACGTATTACGTTATATGGTATAACGTTATAACGTATTACCTTATATGGTATTACGTTATAACGTATTACGTTATATGGTATAACGTTATCACGTATTACGTTATATGGTATAACGTTTTAACGTATTACGTTATATGGTATAACGTTTTAACGTATTACGTTATATGGTATAACGTTATCACTTATTACGTTATATGGTATAACGTTATAACGTATTACGTTATATGGTATTACGTTATAACGTATTACGTTATATGGTATAACGAAATGACGTTTTACGTTATATGGTATTACGTTATAACGTATTACGTTATATGGTATTACGTTATAACGTATTACGTTATATGGTATAACGTCATAACGTACTACGTTATATGGTATTACGTTATCACGTATTACGTTATATGGTATAACGTTATAACGTATTACGTTATATGGTATAACGTTTTAACGTATTACGTTATATGGTATAACGTTATCACGTATTACGTTATATGGTATAACGTTACAACGTATTACGTTATATGGTATATCGTTATAACGTATTACGTTATATGGTATAACGTTATACCGTATTACGTTATATGGTACAACGAAATGACGTTTTACGTTATATGTTATTACGTTATAACGTATTACGTTATATGGTATAACGTTATCACGTATTACGTTATATGGCATTACGTTATAACGTATTACGTTATATGGTATAACGAAATGACGTTTTACGTTATATGGTATAACGTTATAACGTATTAGGTTATATGGTATTACGTTTTAACGTATTACGTTATATGGTATAACGTTATAACGTATTACGTTATATGGTATTACGTTATAACGTATTACGTTATGTGGTATAACGTTTTAACGTATTACGTTATATGGTATAACGTTATAACGTATTACGTTATATGGTATAACGTTATAACGTATTACGTTATATAGTATTACGTTATAACGTATTACGTTATATGGTATTACGTTTTAACGTATTACGTTATATGGTATAACGTTATAACTTATTACGTTATATGGTATTACGTTATATCGTATTACGTTATGTGGTATAACGTTTTAACGTATTACGTTATATGGTATAACGTTATAACGTATTACGTTATATGGTATAACGTTATAACGTATTACGTTATATGGTATTACGTTATAACGTATTACGTTATATGGTATTACGTTTTAACGTATTACGTTATATGGTATAACGTTATCACTTATTACGTTATATGGTATAACGTTATAACGTATTACGTTATATGGTATTACGTTATAACGTATTACGTTATATGGTATTACGTTATAACGTATTACGTTATATGGTATAACGAAATGACGTTTTACGTTATATGGTATTACGTTATAACGTATTACGTTATATGGTATTACGTTATAACGTATTACGTTATATGGTATAACGTCCTAACGTACTACGTTATATGGTATTACGTTATCACGTATTACGTTATATGGTACAACGTTATAACGTATTACGTTATATGGTATGACGTTTTAACGTATTACGTTATATGGTATAACTTTATCACGTATTACGTTATATGGTATAACGTTATAACGTATTACGTTATATGGTGTATCGTTATAACGTATTACGTTATATGGTATAACGTTATACCGTATTACGTTATATGGTACAACGAAATGACGTTTTACGTTATATGTTATTACGTTATAACGTATTACGTTATATGGTATAACGTTATCACGTATTACGTTATATGGCATTACGTTATAACGTTTTACGTTATATGTTATTACGTTATAACGTATTACGTTATATGGTATAACGTTATCACGTATTACGTTATATGGCATTACGTTATAACGTATTACGTTATATGGTATAACGAAATGACGTTTTACGTTATATGGTATAACGTTATAACGTATTACGTTATATGGTATTACGTTTTAACGTATTACGTTATATGGTATAATGTTATAACATATTACGTTATATGGTATAACGAAATGACGTTTTACGTTATATGGTATAACGTTATAACGTATTACGTTATATGGTATTACGTTTTAACGTATTACGTTATATGGTATAACGTTATAACGTATTACGTTATATGGTATTACGTTATCACGTATTACGTTATATGGTATAACGTTATAACGTATTACGTTATATGGTATAACGGTTTAACGTATTACGTTATATGGTATAACGTTATCACGTATTACGTTATATGGTATAACGTTATAACGTATTACGTTATATGGTATAACGTTTTAACGTATTACGTTATATGGTATAACGTTATCACTTATTACGTTATATGGTATAACGTTATAACGTATTACGTTATATGGTATTACGTTATAACGTATTACGTTATATGGTATAACGAAATGACGTTTTACGTTATATGGTATTACGTTATAACGTATTACGTTATATGGTATTACGTTATAACGTATTACGTTATCTGGTATAACGTCATAACGTATTACGTTATATGGTATTACGTTATCACGTATTACGTTATATGGTATAACGTTATAACGTATTACGTTATATGGTATAACGTTTTAACATATTACGTTATATGGTATAACGTTATCACGTATTACGTTATATGGTATAACGTTATAACGTATTACGTTATATGGTATAACGTTATCACGTATTACGTTATATGGTATAACGTTATACCGTATTACGTTATATGGTATAACGAAATGACGTTTTACGTTATATGTTATTACGTTATAACGTATTACGTTATATGGTATTACGTTGTAACGTATTACATTATATAGTATAACGTCATAACGTATTACGTTATATGGTATTACATTATCACGTATTACGTTATATGGTATAACGTTATAACGTATTACCTTATATGGTATTACGTTATAACGTATTACGTTATATGGTATAACGTTATCACGTATTACGTTATATGGTATAACGTTTTAACGTATTACGTTATATGGTATAACGTTTTAACGTATTACGTTATATGGTATAACGTTATCACTTATTACGTTATATGGTATAACGTTATAACGTATTACGTTATATGGTATTACGTTATAACGTATTACGTTATATGGTATAACGAAATGACGTTTTACGTTATATGGTATTACGTTATAACGTATTACGTTATATGGTATTACGTTATAACGTATTACGTTATATGGTATAACGTCATAACGTATTACGTTATATGGTATTACGTTATCACGTATTACGTTATATGGTATAACGTTATAACGTATTACGTTATATGGTATAACGTTTTAACGTATTACGTTATATGGTATAACGAAATGACGTTTTACGTTATATGGTATTACGTTATAACGTATTACGTTATATGGTATAACGTCATAACGTATTACGTTATATGGTATAACGTTATCACGTATTACTTTATATGGTATAACGTTATAACGTATTACGTTATATGGTATAACGTTATCACATATTACGTTATATGGTATAACGTTATAACGTATTACGTTATATGGTATATCGCTATAACGTATTACGTTATATGGTATAACGTTATACCGTATTACGTTATATGGTATAACGAAATAACGTTTTACGTTATATGTTATTACGTTATAACGTATTACGTTATATGGTATAACGTTATCACGTATTACGTTATATTGCATTACGTTATAACGTATTACGTTATATGGTATAACGAAATGACGTTTTACGTTATATGGTATAACGTTATAACGTATTACGTTATATGGTATTACGTTTAAACGTATTACGTTATATGGTATAACGTTATAACGTATTACGTTATATGGTATTACGCTATAACGTATTACGTTATGTGGTATAACGTTTTAACGTATTACGTTATATGGTATAACGTTATAAAGTATTACGTTATATGGTATAACGTTATCACGTATTACGTTATATGGTATAACGTTATAACGTATTACGTTATATGGTATAACGTTTTAACGTATTACGTTATATGGTATAACGTTATCACTTATTACGTTATATGATATAACGCTATAACGTATTACGTTATATGGTATAACGTTATACCGTATTACGTTATATGGTATAAAGAAATAACGTTTTACGTTATATGTTATTACGTTATAACGTATTACGTTATATGGTATAACGTTATCACGTATTACGTTATATTGCATTACGTTATAACGTATTACGTTATATGGTATAACGAAATGACGTTTTACGTTATATGGTATAACGTTATAACGTATTACGTTATATGGTATTACGTTTAAACGTATTACGTTATATGGTATAACGTTATAACGTATTACGTTATATGGTATTACGCTATAACGTATTACGTTATGTGGTATAACGTTTTAACGTATTACGTTATATGGTATAACGTTATAAAGTATTACGTTATATGGTATAACGTTATCACGTATTACGTTATATGGTATAACGTTATAACGT
The DNA here is from genome assembly GCF_051014615.1 of Bombus vancouverensis nearcticus. Taxonomy (NCBI): domain Eukaryota; kingdom Metazoa; phylum Arthropoda; class Insecta; order Hymenoptera; family Apidae; genus Bombus; species Bombus vancouverensis. The sequence goes on along the minus strand of NC_134913.1, from coordinate 5,356,322 downwards.
ATTACGTTATATGGTATAACGTTTTAACGTATTACGTTATATGGTATAACGTTATCACTTATTACGTTATATGATATAACGTTATAACGTATTACGTTATATGGTATTACGTTATAACGTATTACGTTATATGGTATAACAAAATGACGTTTTACGTTATATGGTATTACGTTATAACGTATTACGTTATATGGTATTACGTTATAACGTATTACGTTATATGGTATAACGTCATAACGTATTACGTTATATGGTATTACGTTATCACGTATTACGTTATATGGTATAACGTTATAACGTATTACGTTATATGGTATAACGTTTTAACGTATTACGTTATATGGTATAACGAAATTACGTTTTACGTTATATGGTATTACGTTATAACGTATTACGTTATATGGTATAACGTCATAACGTATTACGTTATATGGTATAACGTTATCACGTATTACTTTATATGGTATAACGTTATAACGTATTACGTTATATGGTATAACGTTTTAACGTATTACGTTATATGGTATAACGTTATCACTTATTACGTTATATGGTATAACGTTATAACGTATTACGTTATATGGTATTACGTTATAACGTATTACGTTATATGGTATAACGAAATGACGTTTTACGTTATATGGTATTACGTTATAACGTATTACGTTATATGGTATTACGTTATAACGTATTACGTTATATGGTATGACGTCATAACGTACTACGTTATATGGTATTACATTTATCACGCATTACGTTATATGGTATAACGTGATAACGTATTACGTTATATGGTATAACGTTATCACGTATTACGTTATATGGTATAACGTTATAACGTATTACGTTATATGGTATATCGCTACAACGTATTACGTTATATGGTATAACGTTATACCGTATTACGTTATATGGTATAACGTTTTAACGTATTACGTTATATGGTATAACGTTATCACTTATTTCGTTATATGGTATAACGTTATAACGTATTACGTTATATGGTATAACGTTATCACTTATTACGTTATATGGTATAACGTTATAACGTATTACGTTATATGGTATTACGTTATAACGTATAACGTTATATGGTATAACGTTGTAACGTATTACGTTATATGGTATTACGTTATAACGTATTACGTTATATGGTATAACGAAATGACGTTTTACGTTATATGGTATTACGTTATCAAGTATTACGTTATATGGTATAACGTTATAACGTATTACGTTATATGGTATAACGTTTTAACGTATTACGTTATATGGTATAACGTTATAACGTATTACGTTATATGGTATATCGTTATAACGTATTACGTTATATGGTATAACGTTATACCTGATTACGTTATATGGTACAACGAAATGACGTTTTACGTTATATGTTATTACGCTATAACGTATTACGTTATATGGTATAACGTTATAACGTATTGCGTTATATGGTATAACGTTTTAACGTATTACGTTATATGGTATAACGTTATCACGTATTACGTTATATGGTATAACGTTATAACGTATTACGTTATATGGTATAACGTTATAAAGTATTACGTTATATGGTATAACGTTATAACGTATTACGTTATATGGTGTATCGTTATAACGTATTACGTTATATGGTATAACGTTATACCGTATTACGTTATATGGTACAACGAAATGACGTTTTACGTTATATGTTATTACGTTATAACGTATTACGTTATATGGTATAACGTTATCACGTATTACGTTATATGGCATTACGTTATAACGTATTACGTTATATGGTATAAAGAAATGACGTTTTACGTTATATGGTATAACGTTATAACGTATTACGTTATATGGTATTACGTTTTAACGTATTACGTTATATGGTATAACGTTATAACGTATTACGTTATATGGTATTACGTTATAACGTGTTACGTTATGTGGTATAACGTTTTAACGTATTACGTTATATGGTATAACGTTGTAAAGTATTACGTTATATGGTATAACGTTATAACGTATTACGTTATATGGTATAACGTTATAACGTATTACGTTATATGGTATTACGTTATAACGTATTACGTTATATGGTATTACGTTTTAACGTATTACGTTATATGGTATAACGTTATAACTTATTACGTTATATGGTATTACGTTATAACGTTTTACGTTATATGTTATTACGTTATAACGTATTACGTTATATGGTATAACGCTATCACGTATTACGTTATATGGCATTACGTTATAACGTATTACGTTATATGGTATAACGTTATAACGTATTACGTTATATGGTATTACGTTATAACGTATTACGTTATGTGGTATAACGTTTTAACGTATTACGTTATATGGTATAACGTTATAACGTATTACGTTATATGGTATAACGAAATGACGTTTTACGTTATATGGTATAACGTTATAACGTATTACGTTATATGGTATTACGTTTTAACGTATTACGTTATATGGTATAACGTTATAACGTATTACGTTATATGGTATTACGTTATAACGTATTACGTTATGTGGTATAACGTTTTAACGTATTACGTTATATGGTATAACGTTATAAAGTATTACGTTATATGGTATAACGTTATAACGTATTACGTTATATGGTATAACGTTATAACGTATTACGTTATATGGTATTACGTTATAACGTATTACGTTATATGGTATTACGTTTTAACGTATTACGTTATATGGTATAACGTTATAACGTATTACGTTATATGGTATTACGTTATAACGTTTTACGTTATATGTTATTACGTTATAACGTATTACGTTATATGGTATAACGTTATCACGTATTACGTTATATGGCATTACGTTATAACGTATTACGTTATATGGTATAACGAAATGACGTATTACGTTATATGGTATTACGTTATAACGTATTACGTTATATGGTATTACGTTTTAACGTATTACGTTATATGGTATAACGTTATAACGTATTACGTTATATGGTATTACGTTTTAACGTATTACGTTATATGGTATAACGTTATAACGTATTACGTTATATGGTATTACGTTATAACGTATTACGTTATGTGGTATAACGTTTTAACGTATTACGTTATATGGTATAACGTTATAAAGTATTACGTTATATGGTATAACGTTATAACGTATTACGTTATATGGTATTACGTTATAACGTATTACGTTATATGGTATTACGTTTTAACGTATTACGTTATATGGTATAACGTTATAACGTATTACGTTATATGGTATTACGTTATAACGTTTTACGTTATATGTTATTACGTTATAACGTATTACGTTATATGGTATAACGTTATCACGTATTACGTTATATGGCATTACGTTATAACGTATTACGTTATATGGTATAACGAAATGACGTATTACGTTATATGGTATTACGTTATAACGTATTACGTTATATGGTATAACGTTATAACGTATTACGTTATATGGTATAACGGTTTAACGTATTACGTTATATGGTATAACGGTATCACGTATTACGTTATATGGTATAACGTTATAACGTATTACGTTATATGGTATAACTTTTTAACGTATTACGTTATATGGTATAACGGTATCACGTATTACGTTATATGGTATAACGTTATAACGTATTACGTTATATGGTATTACGTTATCACGTATTACGTTATATGGTATAACGTTATAACGTATTACGTTACATGGTATAACGGTTTAACGTATTACGTTATATGGTATAACGTTATCACGTATTACGTTATATGGTATAACGTTATAACGTATTACGTTATATGGTATTACGTTATAACGTATTACGTTATATGGTATTACGTTATCACGTATTACGTTATATGGTATAACGTTATAACGTATTACGTTATATGGTATAACGGTTTAACGTATTACGTTATATGGTATAACGTTATCACGTATTACGTTATATGGTATAACGTTATAACGTATTACGTTATATGGTATAACGTTTTAACGTATTACGTTATATGGTATAACGTTATCACTTATTACGTTATATGGTATAACGTTATAACGTATTACGTTATATGGTATTACGTTATAACGTATTACGTTATATGGTATAACGAAATGACGTTTTACGTTATATGGTATTACGTTATAACGTATTACGTTATATGGTATTACGTTATAACGTATTACGTTATATGGTATAACGTCATAACGTACTACGTTATATGGTATTACGTTATCACGTATTACGTTATATGGTATAACGTTATAACGTATTACGTTATATGGTATAACGTTTTAACATATTACGTTATATGGTATAACGTTATCACGTATTACGTTATATGGTATAACGTTATAACGTATTACGCTATATGGTATATCGTTATAACGTATTACGTTATATGGTATAACGTTATACCGTATTACGTTATATGGTACAACGAAATGACGTTTTACGTTATATGTTATTACATTATAACGTATTACGTTATATGGTATAACGTTATCACGTATTACGTTATATGGCATTACGTTATAACGTATTACGTTATATGGTATAACGAAATGACGTTTTACGTTATATGGTATAACGTTATAACGTATTACGTTATATGGTATTACGTTTTAACGTATTACGTTATATGGTATAACGTTATAACGTATTACGTTATATGGTATTACGTTATAACGTATTACGTTATGTGGTATAACGTTTTAACGTATTACGTTATATGGTATAACGTTATAAAGTATTACGTTATATGGTATAACGTTATAACGTATTACGTTATATGGTATTACGTTATAACGTATTACGTTATATGGTATAACGTTATAACGTATTACGTTATATGGTATAACGTTATAACGTACTACGTTATATGGTATAACGGTATCACGTATTACGTTATATGGTATAATGTTATAACGTATTACGTTATATGGTATAACGTTTTAACGTATTACGTTATATGGTATAACGTTATCACTTATTACGTTATATGGTATAACGTTATAACGTATTACGTTATATGGTATTACGTTATAACGTATTACGTTATATGGTATAACGAAATGACGTTTTACGTTATATGGTATTACGTTATAACGTATTACGTTATATGGTATTACGTTATAACGTATTACATTATATGGTATAACGTCATAACGTATTACGTTATATGGTATTACGTTATCACGTATTACGTTATATGGTATAACGTTATAACGTATTACGTTATATGGTATAACGGTTTAACGTATTACGTTATATGGTATAACGGTATCACGTATTACGTTATATGGTATAACGTTATAACGTATTACGTTATATGGTATAACTTTTTAACGTATTACGTTATATGGTATAACGGTATCACGTATTACGTTATATGGTATAACGTTATAACGTATTACGTTATATGGTATTACGTTATCACGTATTACGTTATATGGTATAACGTTATAACGTATTACGTTACATGGTATAACGGTTTAACGTATTACGTTATATGGTATAACGTTATCACGTATTACGTTATATGGTATAACGTTATAACGTATTACGTTATATGGTATTACGTTATAACGTATTACGTTATATGGTATTACGTTATCACGTATTACGTTATATGGTATAACGTTATAACGTATTACGTTATATGGTATAACGGTTTAACGTATTACGTTATATGGTATAACGTTATCACGTATTACGTTATATGGTATAACGTTATAACGTATTACGTTATATGGTATAACGTTTTAACGTATTACGTTATATGGTATAACGTTATCACTTATTACGTTATATGGTATAACGTTATAACGTATTACGTTATATGGTATAACGTTTTAACGTATTACGTTATATGGTATAACGTTATCACTTATTACGTTATATGGTATAACGTTATAACGTATTACGTTATATGGTATTACGTTATAACGTATTACGTTATATGGTATAACGTTATCACGTATTACGTTATATGGTATAACGTTATAACGTATTACGCTATATGGTATTACGTTATAACGTATTACGTTATATGGTATAACGTCATAACGTACTACGTTATATGGTATAACGAAATGACGTTTTACGTTATATGGTATTACGTTATAACGTATTACGTTATATGGTATTACGTTATAACGTATTACGTTATATGGTATAACGTCATAACGTACTACGTTATATGGTATTACGTTATCACGTATTACGTTATATGGTATAACGTTTTAACATATTACGTTATATGGTATATCGTTATAACGTATTACGTTATATGGTATAACGTTATACCGTATTACGTTATATGGTACAACGAAATGACGTTTTACGTTATATGTTATTACGTTATAACGTATTACGTTATATGGTATAACGTTATCACGTATTACGTTATATGGCATTACGTTATAACGTATTACGTTATATGGTATAACGAAATGACGTTTTACGTTATATGGTATAACGTTATAACGTATTACGTTATATGGTATTACGTTTTAACGTATTACGTTATATGGTATAACGTTATAACGTATTACGTTATATGGTATTACGTTATAACGTATTACGTTATGTGGTATAACGTTTTAACGTATTACGTTATATGGTATAACGTTATAAAGTATTACGTTATATGGTATAACGTTATAACGTATTACGTTATATGGTATAACGTTATAACGTATTACGTTATATGGTATTACGTTATAACGTATTACGTTATATGGTATTACGTTTTAACGTATTACGTTATATGGTATAACGTTATCACGTATTACGTTATATGGCATTACGTTATAACGTATTACGTTATATGGTATAACGAAATGACGTTTTACGTTATATATTATAACGTTATAACGTATTACGTTATATGGTATTACGTTTTAACGTATTACGTTATATGGTATAACGTTATAACATATTACGTTATATGGTATAACGAAATGACGCTTTACGTTATATGGTATAACGTTATAACGTATTACGTTATATGGTATTACGTTTTAACGTATTACGTTATATGGTATAACGTTATAACGTATTACGTTATATGGTATTACGTTATCACGTATTACGTTATATGGTATAACGTTATAACGTATTACGTTATATGGTATAACGGTTTAACGTATTACGTTATATGGTATAACGTTATCACGTATTACGTTATATGGTATAACGTTATAACGTATTACGTTATATGGTATAACGTTTTAACGTATTACGTTATATGGTATAACGTTATCACTTATTACGTTATATGGTATAACGTTATAACGTATTACGTTATATGGTATTACGTTATAACGTATTACGTTATATGGTATAACGAAATGACGTTTTACGTTATATGGTATTACGTTATAACGTATTACGTTATATGGTATTACGTTATAACGTATTACGTTATATGGTATAACGTCATAACGTATTACGTTATATGGTATTACGTTATCACGTATTACGTTATATGGTATAACGTTATAACGTATTACGTTATGTGGTATAACGTTTTAACGTATTACGTTATATGGTATAACGTTATCACGTATTACGTTATATGGTATAACGTTATAACGTATTACGTTATATGGTATAACGTTATCACGTATTACGTTATATGGTATTACGTTATACCGTATTACGTTATATGGTACAACGAAATGACGTTTTACGTTATATGTTATTACGTTATAACGTATTACGTTATATGGTATAACGTTATCACGTATTACGTTATATGGTATAACGTTTTAACGTATTACGTTATATGGTATAACGTTTTAACATATTACGTTATATGGTATAACGTTATCACGTATTACGTTATATGGTATAACGTTATAACGTATTACGTTATATGGTATATCGTTATAACGTATTACGTTATATGGTATAACGTTATACCGTATTACGTTATATGGTACAACGAAATGACGTTTTACGTTATATGTTATTACGTTATAACGTATTACGTTATATGGTATAACGTTATCACGTATTACGTTATATGGCATTACGTTATAACGTATTACGTTATATGGTATAACGAAATGACGTTTTACGTTATATGGTATAACGTTATAACGTATTACGTTATATGGTATTACGTTTTAACGTATTACGTTATATGGTATAACGCTATAACGTATTACGTTATATGGTATTACGTTATAACGTATTACGTTATGTGGTATAACGCTTTAACGTATTACGTTATATGGTATAACGTTATAAAGTATTACGTTATATGGTATAACGTTATAACGTATTACGTTATATGGTATAACGTTATAACGTATTACGTTATATGGTATTACGTTATAACGTATTACGTTATATGGTATTACGTTTTAACGTATTACGTTATATGGTATAACGTTATCACGTATTACGTTATATGGCATTACGTTATAACGTATTACGTTATATGGTATAACGAAATGACGTTTTACGTTATATATTATAACGTTATAACGTATTACGTTATATGGTATTACGTTTTAACGTATTACGTTATATGGTATAACGTTATAACATATTACGTTATATGGTATAACGAAATGACGCTTTACGTTATATGGTATAACGTTATAACGTATTACGTTATATGGTATTACGTTTTAACGTATTACGTTATATGGTATAACGTTATAACGTATTACGTTATATGGTATTACGTTATCACGTATTACGTTATATGGTATAACGTTATAACGTATTACGTTATATGGTATAACGGTTTAACGTATTACGTTATATGGTATAACGTTATCACGTATTACGTTATATGGTATAACGTTATAACGTATTACGTTATATGGTATAACGTTTTAACGTATTACGTTATATGGTATAACGTTATCACTTATTACGTTATAGGGTATAACGTTATAACGTATTACGTTATATGGTATTACGTTATAACGTATTACGTTATATGGTATAACGAAATGACGTTTTACGTTATATGGTATTACGTTATAACGTATTACGTTATATGGTATTACGTTATAACGTATTACGTTATATGGTATAACGTCATAACGTATTACGTTATATGGTATTACGTTATACCGTATTACGTTATATGGTACAACGAAATGACGTTTTACGTTATATGTTATTACGTTATAACGTATTACGTTATATGGTATAACGTTATCACGTATTACGTTATATGGCATTACGTTATAACGTATTACGTTATATGGTATAACGAAATGACGTTTTACGTTATATGGTATAACGTTATAACGTATTACGTTATATGGTATTACGTTTTAACGTATTACGTTATATGGTATAACGTTATAACGTATTACGTTATATGGTATTACGTTATCACGTATTACGTTATATGGTATAACGTTATAACGTATTACGTTATATGGTATAACGGTTTAACGTATTACGTTATATGGTATAACGTTATCACGTATTACGTTATATGGTATAACGTTATAACGTATTACGTTATATGGTATAACGTTTTAACGTATTACGTTATATGGTATAACGTTATCACTTATTACGTTATATGGTATAACGTTATCACGTATTACGTTATATGGCATTACGTTATAACGTATTACGTTATATGGTATAACGAAATGACGTTTTACGTTATATGGTATAACGTTATAACGTATTACGTTATATGGTATTACGTTTTAACGTATTACGTTATATGGTATAACGCTATAACGTATTACGTTATATGGTATTACGTTATAACGTATTACGTTATGTGGTATAACGCTTTAACGTATTACGTTATATGGTATAACGTTATAAAGTATTACGTTATATGGTATAACGTTATAACGTATTACGTTATATGGTATAACGTTATAACGTATTACGTTATATGGTATTACGTTATAACGTATTACGTTATATGGTATTACGTTTTAACGTATTACGTTATATGGTATAACGTTATCACGTATTACGTTATATGGCATTACGTTATAACGTATTACGTTATATGGTATAACGAAATGACGTTTTACGTTATATATTATAACGTTATAACGTATTACGTTATATGGTATTACGTTTTAACGTATTACGTTATATGGTATAACGTTATAACATATTACGTTATATGGTATAACGAAATGACGCTTTACGTTATATGGTATAACGTTATAACGTATTACGTTATATGGTATTACGTTTTAACGTATTACGTTATATGGTATAACGTTATAACGTATTACGTTATATGGTATTACGTTATCACGTATTACGTTATATGGTATAACGTTATAACGTATTACGTTATATGGTATAACGGTTTAACGTATTACGTTATATGGTATAACGTTATCACGTATTACGTTATATGGTATAACGTTATAACGTATTACGTTATATGGTATAACGTTTTAACGTATTACGTTATATGGTATAACGTTATCACTTATTACGTTATATGGTATAACGTTATAACGTATTACGTTATATGGTATTACGTTATAACGTATTACGTTATATGGTATAACGAAATGACGTTTTACGTTATATGGTATTACGTTATAACGTATTACGTTATATGGTATTACGTTATAACGTATTACGTTATATGGTATAACGTCATAACGTATTACGTTATATGGTATTACGTTATACCGTATTACGTTATATGGTACAACGAAATGACGTTTTACGTTATATGTTATTACGTTATAACGTATTACGTTATATGGTATAACGTTATCACGTATTACGTTATATGGCATTACGTTATAACGTATTACGTTATATGGTATAACGAAATGACGTTTTACGTTATATGGTATAACGTTATAACGTATTACGTTATATGGTATTACGTTTTAACGTATTACGTTATATGGTATAACGTTATAACGTATTACGTTATATGGTATTACGTTATCACGTATTACGTTATATGGTATAACGTTATAACGTATTACGTTATATGGTATAACGGTTTAACGTATTACGTTATATGGTATAACGTTATCACGTATTACGTTATATGGTATAACGTTATAACGTATTACGTTATATGGTATAACGTTTTAACGTATTACGTTATATGGTATAACGTTATCACTTATTACGTTATATGGTATAACGTTATAACGTATTACGTTATATGGTATTACGTTATAACGTATTACGTTATATGGTATAACGAAATGACGTTTTACGTTATATGGTATTACGTTATAACGTATTACGTTATATGGTATTACGTTATAACGTATTACGTTATATGGTATAACGTCATAACGTATTACGTTATATGGTATTACGTTATCACGTATTACGTTATATGGTATAACGTTATAACGTATTACGTTATGTGGTATAACGTTTTAACGTATTACGTTATATGGTATAACGTTATCACGTATTACGTTATATGGTATAACGTTATAACGTATTACGTTATATGGTATAACGTTATCACGTATTACGTTATATGGTATTACGTTATACCGTATTACGTTATATGGTACAACGAAATGACGTTTTACGTTATATGTTATTACGTTATAACGTATTACGTTATATGGTATAACGTTATCACGTATTACGTTATATGGTATAACGTTTTAACGTATTACGTTATATGGTATAACGTTTTAACATATTACGTTATATGGTATAACGTTATCACGTATTACGTTATATGGTATAACGTTATCACGTATTACGTTATATGGCATTACGTTATAACGTATTACGTTATATGGTATAACGAAATGACGTTTTACGTTATATGTTATTACGTTATAACGTATTACGTTATATGGTATAACGTTATCACGTATTACGTTATATGGCATTACGTTATAACGTATTACGTTATATGGTATAACGAAATGACGTTTTACGTTATATGGTATAACGTTTTAACGTATTACGTTATATGGTATAACGTTATCACGTATTACGTTATATGGTATAACGTTATAACGTATTACGTTATATGGTATTACGTTATAACGTATTACGTTATGTGGTATAACGTTTTAACGTATTACGTTATATGGTATAACGTTATAACGTATTACGTTATATGGTATAACGTTATAACGTATTACGTTATATGATATTACGTTATAACGTATTACGTTATATGCTATTACATTTTAACGTATTACGTTATATGGTATAACGTTATAACGTATTACGTTATATGGTATTACGTTATAACGTTTTACGTTATATGTTATTACGTTATAACGTATTACGTTATATGGTATAACGTTATCACGTATTACGTTATATGGCATTACGTTATAACGTATTACGTTATATGGTATAACGAAATGACGTTTTATGTTATATGGTATAACGTTATAACGTATTACGTTATATGGTATAACGTTTTAACGTATTACGTTATATGGTATAACGTTATAACGTATTACGTTATATGGAATAACGAAATGACGTTTTACGTTATATGGTATAACGTTATAACGTATTACGTTATATGGTATAACGTTATACCTTATTACGTTATATGGTACAACGAAATGACGTTTTACGTTATATGTTATTACGCTATAACGTATTACGTTATATGGTATAACGTTATCACGTATTACGTTATATGGCATTACGTTTTAACGTATTACGTTATATGGTATTACGTTATAACGTATTACGTTATATGGTATTACGTTTTAACGTATTACGTTATATGGTATAACGTTATAACGTATTACGTTATATGTTATTACGTTATAACGTATTACGTTATATGGTATAACGTTATCACGTATTACGTTATATGGCATTACGTTATAACGTATTACGTTATATGGTATAACGAAATGACGTTTTATGTTATATGGTATAACGTTATAACGTATTACGTTATATGGTCTTACGTTTTAACGTATTACGTTATATGGTATTACGTTATATCGTATTACGTTATGTGGTATAACGTTTTAACGTATTACGTTATATGGTATAACGTTATAACGTATTACGTTATATGGTATAACGTTATAACGTATTACGTTATATGGTATTACGTTATAACGTATTACGTTATATGGTATTACGTTTTAACGTATTACGTTATATGGTATAACGTTATAACGTATTACGTTATATGGTATTACGTTATCACGTATTACGTTATATGGTATAACGTTATAACGTATTACGTTATATGGTATAACGGTTTAACGTATTACGTTATATGGTATAACGTTATCACGTATTACGTTATATGGTATAACGTTATAACGTATTACGTTATATGGTATTACGTTATAACGTATTACGTTATATGGTATTACGTTATCACGTATTACGTTATATGGTATAACGTTATAACGTATTACGTTATATGGTATAACGGTTTAACGTATTACGTTATATGGTATTACGTTATAACGTATTACGTTATATGGTATAACGTCATAACGTATTACGTTATATGGTATTACGTTATCACGTATTACGTTATATGGTATAACGTTATAACGTATTACGTTATGTGGTATAACGTTTTAACGTATTACGTTATATGGTATAACGTTATCACGTATTACGTTATATGGTATAACGTTATAACGTATTACGTTATATGGTATAACGTTATCACGTATTACGTTATATGGTATTACGTTATACCGTATTACGTTATATGGTACAACGAAATGACGTTTTACGTTATATGTTATTACGTTATAACGTATTACGTTATATGGTATAACGTTATCACGTATTACGTTATATGGCATTACGTTATAACGTATTACGTTATATGGTATAACGAAATGACGTTTTACGTTATATGGTATAACGTTTTAACGTATTACGTTATATGGTATAACGTTATCACGTATTACGTTATATGGTATAACGTTATAACGTATTACGTTATATGGTATTACGTTATAACGTATTACGTTATGTGGTATAACGTTTTAACGTATTACGTTATATGGTATAACGTTGTAACGTATTACGTTATATGGTATAACGTTATAACGTATTACGTTATATGGTATTACGTTATAACGTATTACGTTATATGGTATTACATTTTAACGTATTACGTTATATGGTATAACGTTATAACGTATTACGTTATATGGTATTATGTTATAACGTTTTACGTTATATGTTATTACGTTATAACGTATTACGTTATATGGTATAACGTTATCACGTATTACGTTATATGGCACTACGTTATAACGTATTACGTTATATGGTATAACGAAATGACGTTTTATGTTATATGGTATAACGTTATAACGTATTACGTTATATGGTATAACGTTTTAACGTATTACGTTATATGGTATAACGTTATAACGTATTACGTTATATGGAATAACGAAATGACGTTTTACGTTATATGGTATAACGTTATAACGTATTACGTTATATGGTATTACGTTTTAACGTATTACGTTATATGGTATAACGTTATAACGTATTACGTTATATGGTATTACGTTTTAACGTATTACGTTATATGGTATTACGTTTTAACGTATTACGTTATATGGTATAACGTTATAACGTATTACGTTATATGGTATTACGTTATAACGTTTTACGTTATATGTTATTACGTTATAACGTATTACGTTATATGGTATAACGTTATCACGTATTACGTTATATGGCATTACGTTATAACGTATTACGTTATATGGTATAACGAAATGACGTTTTATGTTATATGGTATAACGTTATAACGTATTACGTTATATGGTATTACGTTATAACGTTTTACGTTATATGTTATTACGTTATAACGTATTACGTTATATGGTATAACGTTATCACGTATTACGTTATATGGCATTACGTTATAACGTATTACGTTATATGGTATAACGAAATGACGTTTTACGTTATATGGTATAACGTTATAACGTATTACGTTATATGGTATTACGTTTTAACGTATTACGTTATATGGTATTACGTTTTAACGTATTACGTTATATGGTATAACGTTATAACGTATTACGTTATATGGTATTTCGTTATAACGTATTACGTTATGTGGTATAAGGTTTTAACGTATTACGTTATATGGTATAACGTTATAAAGTATTACGTTATATGGTATAACGTTATAACGTATTACGTTATATGGTATAACGTTATAACGTATTACGTTATATCGTATTACGTTATCACTTATTACGTTATATGGTATAACGTTATAACGTATTACGTTATATGGTATAACGTTTTAACGTATTACGTTATATGGTATAACGTTATAACGTATTACGTTATATGGTATAACGTTATAACGTATTACGTTATATGGTATAACGTTTTAACGTATTACGTTATATGGTATAACGTTATCACTTATTACGTTATATGGTATAACGTTATAACGTATTACGTTATATGGTATTACGTTATAACGTATTACGTTATATGGTATAACGAAATGACGTTTTACGTTATATGGTATTACGTTATAACGTATTACGTTATATGGTATTACGTTATAACGTATTACGTTATATGGTATAACGAAATGACGTTTTACGTTATATATTATAACGTTATAACGTATTACGTTATATGGTATTACGTTTTAACGTATTACGTTATATGGTATAACGTTATAACATATTACGTTATATGGTATAACGAAATGACGCTTTACGTTATATGGTATAACGTTATAACGTATTACGTTATATGGTATTACGTTTTAACGTATTACGTTATATGGTATAACGTTATAACGTATTACGTTATATGGTATTACGTTATCACGTATTACGTTATATGGTATAACGTTATAACGTATTACGTTATATGGTATAACGGTTTAACGTATTACGTTATATGGTATAACGTTATAACATATTACGTTATATGGTATAACGAAATGACGCTTTACGTTATATGGTATAACGTTATAACGTAT
Organism: Bombus vancouverensis nearcticus; assembly: GCF_051014615.1. NCBI lineage: Eukaryota > Metazoa > Arthropoda > Insecta > Hymenoptera > Apidae > Bombus > Bombus vancouverensis. The sequence goes on along the minus strand of NC_134913.1, from coordinate 5,340,389 downwards.
TACGTTATATGGTATTACGTTTTAACGTATTACGTTATATGGTATAACGTTATAACGTATTACGTTATATGGTATTACGTTATCACGTATTACGTTATATGGTATAACGTTATAACGTATTACGTTATATGGTATAACGGTTTAACGTATTACGTTATATGGTATAACGTTATCACGTATTACGTTATATGGTATAACGTTATAACGTATTACGTTATATGGTATTACGTTTTAACGTATTACGTTATATGGTATAACGTTATAACATATTACGTTATATGGTATAACGAAATGACGCTTTACGTTATATGGTATAACGTTATAACGTATTACGTTATATGGTATTACGTTTTAACGTATTACGTTATATGGTATAACGTTATAACGTATTACGTTATATGGTATTACGTTATCACGTATTACGTTATATGGTATAACGTTATAACGTATTACGTTATATGGTATAACGGTTTAACGTATTACGTTATATGGTATAACGTTATCACGTATTACGTTATATGGTATAACGTTATAACGTATTACGTTATATGGTATAACGGTTTAACGTATTACGTTATATGGTATAACGTTATCACTTATTACGTTATATGGTATAACGTTATAACGTATTACGTTATATGGTATTACGTTATAACGTATTACGTTATATGGTATAACGAAATGACGTTTTACCTTATATGGTATTACGTTATAACGTATTACGTTATATGGTATTACGTTATAACGTATTACGTTATATGGTATAGCGTCATAACGTATTACGTTATATGGTATTACGTTATCACGTATTACGTTATATGGTATAACGTTATAACGTATTACGTTATGTGGTATAACGTTTTAACGTATTACGTTATATGGTATAACGTTATCACGTATTACGTTATATGGTATAACGTTATAACGTATTACGTTATATGGTATAACGTTATCACGTATTACGTTATATGGTATTACGTTATACCGTATTACGTTATATGGTACAACGAAATGACGTTTTACGTTATATGTTATTACGTTATAACGTATTACGTTATATGGTATAACGTTATCACGTATTACGTTATATGGCATTACGTTATAACGTATTACGTTATATGGTATAACGAAATGACGTTTTACGTTATATGGTATAACGTTTTAACGTATTACGTTATATGGTATAACGTTATCACGTATTACGTTATATGGTATAACGTTATAACGTATTACGTTATATGGTATTACGTTATAACGTATTACGTTATGTGGTATAACGTTTTAACGTATTACGTTATATGGTATAACGTTATAACGTATTACGTTATATGGTATAACGTTATAACGTATTACGTTATATGGTATTACGTTATAACGTATTACGTTATATGGTATTACATTTTAACGTATTACGTTATATGGTATAACGTTATAACGTATTACGTTATATGGTATTACGTTATAACGTTTTACGTTATATGTTATTACGTTATAACGTATTACGTTATATGGTATAACGTTATCACGTATTACGTTATATGGCATTACGTTATAACGTATTACGTTATATGGTATAACGAAATGACGTTTTATGTTATATGGTATAACGTTATAACGTATTACGTTATATGGTATAACGTTTTAACGTATTACGTTATATGGTATAACGTTATAACGTATTACGTTATATGGAATAACGAAATGACGTTTTACGTTATATGGTATAACGTTATAACGTATTACGTTATATGGTATTACGTTTTAACGTATTACGTTATATGGTATAACGTTATAACGTATTACGTTATATGGTATTACGTTTTAACGTATTACGTTATATGGTATTACGTTTTAACGTATTACGTTATATGGTATAACGTTATAACGTATTACGTTATATGGTATTACGTTATAACGTTTTACGTTATATGTTATTACGTTATAACGTATTACGTTATATGGTATAACGTTATCACGTATTACGTTATATGGCATTACGTTATAACGTATTACGTTATATGGTATAACGAAATGACGTTTTATGTTATATGGTATAACGTTATAACGTATTACGTTATATGGTATTACGTTATAACGTTTTACGTTATATGTTATTACGTTATAACGTATTACGTTATATGGTATAACGTTATCACGTATTACGTTATATGGCATTACGTTAAAACGTATTACGTTATATGGTATAACGAAATGACGTTTTACGTTATATGGTATAACGTTATAACGTATTACGTTATATGGTATTACGTTTTAACGTATTACGTTATATGGTATTACGTTTTAACGTATTACGTTATATGGTATAACGTTATAACGTATTACGTTATATGGTATTACGTTATAACGTATTACGTTATGTGGTATAAGGTTTTAACGTATTACGTTATATGGTATAACGTTATAAAGTATTACGTTATATGGTATAACGTTATAAGGTATTACGTTATATGGTATAACGTTATAACGTATTACGTTATATCGTATTACGTTATCACGTATTACTTTATATGGTATAACGTTATAACGTATTACGTTATATGGTATAACGTTTTAACGTATTACGTTATATGGTATAACGTTATAACGTATTACGTTATATGGTATAACGTTATAACGTATTACGTTATATGGTATAACGTTTTAACGTATTACGTTATATGGTATAACGTTATCACTTATTACGTTATATGGTATAACGTTATAACGTATTACGTTATATGGTATTACGTTATAACGTATTACGTTATATGGTATAACGAAATGACGTTTTACGTTATATGGTATTACGTTATAACGTATTACGTTATATGGTATTACGTTATAACGTATTACGTTATATGGTATAACGAAATGACGTTTTACGTTATATATTATAACGTTATAACGTATTACGTTATATGGTATTACGTTTTAACGTATTACGTTATATGGTATAACGTTATAACATATTACGTTATATGGTATAACGAAATGACGCTTTACGTTATATGGTATAACGTTATAACGTATTACGTTATATGGTATTACGTTTTAACGTATTACGTTATATGGTATAACGTTATAACGTATTACGTTATATGGTATTACGTTATCACGTATTACGTTATATGGTATAACGTTATAACGTATTACGTTATATGGTATAACGGTTTAACGTATTACGTTATATGGTATAACGTTATCACGTATTACGTTATATGGTATAACGTTATAACGTATTACGTTATATGGTATAACGTTTTAACGTATTACGTTATATGGTATAACGTTATCACTTATTACGTTATATGGTATTACGTTATAACGTATTACGTTATATGGTATTACGTTATAACGTATTACGTTATATGGTATAACGAAATGACGTTTTACGTTATATGGTATTACGTTATAACGTATTACGTTATATGGTATTACGTTATAACGTATTACGTTATATGGTATAACGTCATAACGTATTACGTTATATGGTATTACGTTATCACGTATTACGTTATATGGTATAACGTTATAACGTATTACGTTATGTGGTATAACGTTTTAACGTATTACGTTATATGGTATAACGTTATCACGTATTACGTTATATGGTATAACGTTATAACGTATTACGTTATATGGTATAACGTTATCACGTATTACGTTATATGGTATTACGTTATACCGTATTACGTTATATGGTACAACGAAATGACGTTTTACGTTATATGTTATTACGTTATAACGTATTACGTTATATGGTATAACGTTATCACGTATTACGTTATATGGCATTACGTTATAACGTATTACGTTATATGGTATAACGTTATAACGTATTACGTTATATGGTATAACGTTTTAACGTATTACGTTATATGGTATAACGTCATAACGTATTACGTTATATGGTATAACGTTATAACGTATTACGTTATATGGTATTACGTTTTAACGTATTACGTTATATGGTATTACGTTTTAACGTATTACGTTATATGGTATTACGTTTTAACGTATTACGTTATATGGTATAACGTTATAACGTATTACGTTATATGGTATTTCGTTATAACGTATTACGTTATGTGGTATAAGGTTTTAACGTATTACGTTATATGGTATAACGTTATAAAGTATTACGTTATATGGTATAACGTTATAACGTATTACGTTATATGGTATAACGTTATAACGTATTACGTTATATCGTATTACGTTATCACTTATTACGTTATATGGTATAACGTTATAACGTATTACGTTATATGGTATAACGTTTTAACGTATTACGTTATATGGTATAACGTTATAACGTATTACGTTATATGGTATAACGTTATAACGTATTACGTTATATGGTATAACGTTTTAACGTATTACGTTATATGGTATAACGTTATCACTTATTACGTTATATGGTATAACGTTATAACGTATTACGTTATATGGTATTACGTTATAACGTATTACGTTATATGGTATAACGAAATGACGTTTTACGTTATATGGTATTACGTTATAACGTATTACGTTATATGGTATTACGTTATAACGTATTACGTTATATGGTATAACGAAATGACGTTTTACGTTATATATTATAACGTTATAACGTATTACGTTATATGGTATTACGTTTTAACGTATTACGTTATATGGTATAACGTTATAACATATTACGTTATATGGTATAACGAAATGACGCTTTACGTTATATGGTATAACGTTATAACGTATTACGTTATATGGTATTACGTTTTAACGTATTACGTTATATGGTATAACGTTATAACGTATTACGTTATATGGTATTACGTTATCACGTATTACGTTATATGGTATAACGTTATAACGTATTACGTTATATGGTATAACGGTTTAACGTATTACGTTATATGGTATAACGTTATAACATATTACGTTATATGGTATAACGAAATGACGCTTTACGTTATATGGTATAACGTTATAACGTATTACGTTATATGGTATTACGTTTTAACGTATTACGTTATATGGTATAACGTTATAACGTATTACGTTATATGGTATTACGTTATCACGTATTACGTTATATGGTATAACGTTATAACGTATTACGTTATATGGTATAACGGTTTAACGTATTACGTTATATGGTATAACGTTATCACGTATTACGTTATATGGTATAACGTTATAACGTATTACGTTATATGGTATTACGTTTTAACGTATTACGTTATATGGTATAACGTTATAACATATTACGTTATATGGTATAACGAAATGACGCTTTACGTTATATGGTATAACGTTATAACGTATTACGTTATATGGTATTACGTTTTAACGTATTACGTTATATGGTATAACGTTATAACGTATTACGTTATATGGTATTACGTTATCACGTATTACGTTATATGGTATAACGTTATAACGTATTACGTTATATGGTATAACGGTTTAACGTATTACGTTATATGGTATAACGTTATCACGTATTACGTTATATGGTATAACGTTATAACGTATTACGTTATATGGTATAACGGTTTAACGTATTACGTTATATGGTATAACGTTATCACTTATTACGTTATATGGTATAACGTTATAACGTATTACGTTATATGGTATTACGTTATAACGTATTACGTTATATGGTATAACGAAATGACGTTTTACCTTATATGGTATTACGTTATAACGTATTACGTTATATGGTATTACGTTATAACGTATTACGTTATATGGTATAGCGTCATAACGTATTACGTTATATGGTATTACGTTATCACGTATTACGTTATATGGTATAACGTTATAACGTATTACGTTATGTGGTATAACGTTTTAACGTATTACGTTATATGGTATAACGTTATCACGTATTACGTTATATGGTATAACGTTATAACGTATTACGTTATATGGTATAACGTTATCACGTATTACGTTATATGGTATTACGTTATACCGTATTACGTTATATGGTACAACGAAATGACGTTTTACGTTATATGTTATTACGTTATAACGTATTACGTTATATGGTATAACGTTATCACGTATTACGTTATATGGCATTACGTTATAACGTATTACGTTATATGGTATAACGAAATGACGTTTTACGTTATATGGTATAACGTTTTAACGTATTACGTTATATGGTATAACGTTATCACGTATTACGTTATATGGTATAACGTTATAACGTATTACGTTATATGGTATTACGTTATAACGTATTACGTTATGTGGTATAACGTTTTAACGTATTACGTTATATGGTATAACGTTATAACGTATTACGTTATATGGTATAACGTTATAACGTATTACGTTATATGGTATTACGTTATAACGTATTACGTTATATGGTATTACATTTTAACGTATTACGTTATATGGTATAACGTTATAACGTATTACGTTATATGGTATTACGTTATAACGTTTTACGTTATATGTTATTACGTTATAACGTATTACGTTATATGGTATAACGTTATCACGTATTACGTTATATGGCATTACGTTATAACGTATTACGTTATATGGTATAACGGTTTAACGTATTACGTTATATGGTATAACGTTATCACGTATTACGTTATATGGTATAACGTTATAACGTATTACGTTATATGGTATTACGTTTTAACGTATTACGTTATATGGTATAACGTTATAACATATTACGTTATATGGTATAACGAAATGACGCTTTACGTTATATGGTATAACGTTATAACGTATTACGTTATATGGTATTACGTTTTAACGTATTACGTTATATGGTATAACGTTATAACGTATTACGTTATATGGTATTACGTTATCACGTATTACGTTATATGGTATAACGTTATAACGTATTACGTTATATGGTATAACGGTTTAACGTATTACGTTATATGGTATAACGTTATCACGTATTACGTTATATGGTATAACGTTATAACGTATTACGTTATATGGTATTACGTTTTAACGTATTACGTTATATGGTATAACGTTATAACATATTACGTTATATGGTATAACGAAATGACGCTTTACGTTATATGGTATAACGTTATAACGTATTACGTTATATGGTATTACGTTTTAACGTATTACGTTATATGGTATAACGTTATAACGTATTACGTTATATGGTATTACGTTATCACGTATTACGTTATATGGTATAACGTTATAACGTATTACGTTATATGGTATAACGGTTTAACGTATTACGTTATATGGTATAACGTTATCACGTATTACGTTATATGGTATAACGTTATAACGTATTACGTTATATGGTATAACGGTTTAACGTATTACGTTATATGGTATAACGTTATCACTTATTACGTTATATGGTATAACGTTATAACGTATTACGTTATATGGTATTACGTTATAACGTATTACGTTATATGGTATAACGAAATGACGTTTTACCTTATATGGTATTACGTTATAACGTATTACGTTATATGGTATTACGTTATAACGTATTACGTTATATGGTATAGCGTCATAACGTATTACGTTATATGGTATTACGTTATCACGTATTACGTTATATGGTATAACGTTATAACGTATTACGTTATGTGGTATAACGTTTTAACGTATTACGTTATATGGTATAACGTTATCACGTATTACGTTATATGGTATAACGTTATAACGTATTACGTTATATGGTATAACGTTATCACGTATTACGTTATATGGTATTACGTTATACCGTATTACGTTATATGGTACAACGAAATGACGTTTTACGTTATATGTTATTACGTTATAACGTATTACGTTATATGGTATAACGTTATCACGTATTACGTTATATGGCATTACGTTATAACGTATTACGTTATATGGTATAACGAAATGACGTTTTACGTTATATGGTATAACGTTTTAACGTATTACGTTATATGGTATAACGTTATCACGTATTACGTTATATGGTATAACGTTATAACGTATTACGTTATATGGTATTACGTTATAACGTATTACGTTATGTGGTATAACGTTTTAACGTATTACGTTATATGGTATAACGTTATAACGTATTACGTTATATGGTATAACGTTATAACGTATTACGTTATATGGTATTACGTTATAACGTATTACGTTATATGGTATTACATTTTAACGTATTACGTTATATGGTATAACGTTATAACGTATTACGTTATATGGTATTACGTTATAACGTTTTACGTTATATGTTATTACGTTATAACGTATTACGTTATATGGTATAACGTTATCACGTATTACGTTATATGGCATTACGTTATAACGTATTACGTTATATGGTATAACGAAATGACGTTTTATGTTATATGGTATAACGTTATAACGTATTACGTTATATGGTATAACGTTTTAACGTATTACGTTATATGGTATAACGTTATAACGTATTACGTTATATGGAATAACGAAATGACGTTTTACGTTATATGGTATAACGTTATAACGTATTACGTTATATGGTATTACGTTTTAACGTATTACGTTATATGGTATAACGTTATAACGTATTACGTTATATGGTATTACGTTTTAACGTATTACGTTATATGGTATTACGTTTTAACGTATTACGTTATATGGTATAACGTTATAACGTATTACGTTATATGGTATTACGTTATAACGTTTTACGTTATATGTTATTACGTTATAACGTATTACGTTATATGGTATAACGTTATCACGTATTACGTTATATGCCATTACGTTATAACGTATTACGTTATATGGTATAACGAAATGACGTTTTATGTTATATGGTATAACGTTATAACGTATTACGTTATATGGTATTACGTTATAACGTTTTACGTTATATGTTATTACGTTATAACGTATTACGTTATATGGTATAACGTTATCACGTATTACGTTATATGGCATTACGTTAAAACGTATTACGTTATATGGTATAACGAAATGACGTTTTACGTTATATGGTATAACGTTATAACGTATTACGTTATATGGTATTACGTTTTAACGTATTACGTTATATGGTATTACGTTTTAACGTATTACGTTATATGGTATAACGTTATAACGTATTACGTTATATGGTATTACGTTATAACGTATTACGTTATGTGGTATAAGGTTTTAACGTATTACGTTATATGGTATAACGTTATAAAGTATTACGTTATATGGTATAACGTTATAAGGTATTACGTTATATGGTATAACGTTATAACGTATTACGTTATATCGTATTACGTTATCACGTATTACGTTATATGGTATAACGTTATAACGTATTACGTTATATGGTATAACGTTTTAACGTATTACGTTATATGGTATAACGTTATAACGTATTACGTTATATGGTATAACGTTATAACGTATTACGTTATATGGTATAACGTTTTAACGTATTACGTTATATGGTATAACGTTATCACTTATTACGTTATATGGTATAACGTTATAACGTATTACGTTATATGGTATTACGTTATAACGTATTACGTTATATGGTATAACGAAATGACGTTTTACGTTATATGGTATTACGTTATAACGTATTACGTTATATGGTATTACGTTATAACGTATTACGTTATATGGTATAACGAAATGACGTTTTACGTTATATATTATAACGTTATAACGTATTACGTTATATGGTATTACGTTTTAACGTATTACGTTATATGGTATAACGTTATAACATATTACGTTATATGGTATAACGAAATGACGCTTTACGTTATATGGTATAACGTTATAACGTATTACGTTATATGGTATTACGTTTTAACGTATTACGTTATATGGTATAACGTTATAACGTATTACGTTATATGGTATTACGTTATCACGTATTACGTTATATGGTATAACGTTATAACGTATTACGTTATATGGTATAACGGTTTAACGTATTACGTTATATGGTATAACGTTATCACGTATTACGTTATATGGTATAACGTTATAACGTATTACGTTATATGGTATAACGTTTTAACGTATTACGTTATATGGTATAACGTTATCACTTATTACGTTATATGGTATTACGTTATAACGTATTACGTTATATGGTATTACGTTATAACGTATTACGTTATATGGTATAACGAAATGACGTTTTACGTTATATGGTATTACGTTATAACGTATTACGTTATATGGTATTACGTTATAACGTATTACGTTATATGGTATAACGTCATAACGTATTACGTTATATGGTATTACGTTATCACGTATTACGTTATATGGTATAACGTTATAACGTATTACGTTATGTGGTATAACGTTTTAACGTATTACGTTATATGGTATAACGTTATCACGTATTACGTTATATGGTATAACGTTATAACGTATTACGTTATATGGTATAACGTTATCACGTATTACGTTATATGGTATTACGTTATACCGTATTACGTTATATGGTACAACGAAATGACGTTTTACGTTATATGTTATTACGTTATAACGTATTACGTTATATGGTATAACGTTATCACGTATTACGTTATATGGCATTACGTTATAACGTATTACGTTATATGGTATAACGTTATAACGTATTACGTTATATGGTATAACGTTTTAACGTATTACGTTATATGGTATAACGTCATAACGTATTACGTTATATGGTATAACGTTATAACGTATTACGTTATATGGTATTACGTTTTAACGTATTACGTTATATGGTATTACGTTTTAACGTATTACGTTATATGGTATTACGTTTTAACGTATTACGTTATATGGTATAACGTTATAACGTATTACGTTATATGGTATTTCGTTATAACGTATTACGTTATGTGGTATAAGGTTTTAACGTATTACGTTATATGGTATAACGTTATAAAGTATTACGTTATATGGTATAACGTTATAACGTATTACGTTATATGGTATAACGTTATAACGTATTACGTTATATCGTATTACGTTATCACTTATTACGTTATATGGTATAACGTTATAACGTATTACGTTATATGGTATAACGTTTTAACGTATTACGTTATATGGTATAACGTTATAACGTATTACGTTATATGGTATAACGTTATAACGTATTACGTTATATGGTATAACGTTTTAACGTATTACGTTATATGGTATAACGTTATCACTTATTACGTTATATGGTATAACGTTATAACGTATTACGTTATATGGTATTACGTTATAACGTATTACGTTATATGGTATAACGAAATGACGTTTTACGTTATATGGTATTACGTTATAACGTATTACGTTATATGGTATTACGTTATAACGTATTACGTTATATGGTATAACGAAATGACGTTTTACGTTATATATTATAACGTTATAACGTATTACGTTATATGGTATTACGTTTTAACGTATTACGTTATATGGTATAACGTTATAACATATTACGTTATATGGTATAACGAAATAACGCTTTACGTTATATGGTATAACGTTATAACGTATTACGTTATATGGTATTACGTTTTAACGTATTACGTTATATGGTATAACGTTATAACGTATTACGTTATATGGTATTACGTTATCACGTATTACGTTATATGGTATAACGTTATAACGTATTACGTTATATGGTATAACGGTTTAACGTATTACGTTATATGGTATAACGTTATAACATATTACGTTATATGGTATAACGAAATGACGCTTTACGTTATATGGTATAACGTTATAACGTATTACGTTATATGGTATTACGTTTTAACGTATTACGTTATATGGTATAACGTTATAACGTATTACGTTATATGGTATTACGTTATCACGTATTACGTTATATGGTATAACGTTATAACGTATTACGTTATATGGTATAACGGTTTAACGTATTACGTTATATGGTATAACGTTATCACGTATTACGTTATATGGTATAACGTTATAACGTATTACGTTATATGGTATTACGTTTTAACGTATTACGTTATATGGTATAACGTTATAACATATTACGTTATATGGTATAACGAAATGACGCTTTACGTTATATGGTATAACGTTATAACGTATTACGTTATATGGTATTACGTTTTAACGTATTACGTTATATGGTATAACGTTATAACGTATTACGTTATATGGTATTACGTTATCACGTATTACGTTATATGGTATAACGTTATAACGTATTACGTTATATGGTATAACGGTTTAACGTATTACGTTATATGGTATAACGTTATCACGTATTACGTTATATGGTATAACGTTATAACGTATTACGTTATATGGTATAACGGTTTAACGTATTACGTTATATGGTATAACGTTATCACTTATTACGTTATATGGTATAACGTTATAACGTATTACGTTATATGGTATTACGTTATAACGTATTACGTTATATGGTATAACGAAATGACGTTTTACCTTATATGGTATTACGTTATAACGTATTACGTTATATGGTATTACGTTATAACGTATTACGTTATATGGTATAGCGTCATAACGTATTACGTTATATGGTATTACGTTATCACGTATTACGTTATATGGTATAACGTTATAACGTATTACGTTATGTGGTATAACGTTTTAACGTATTACGTTATATGGTATAACGTTATCACGTATTACGTTATATGGTATAACGTTATAACGTATTACGTTATATGGTATAACGTTATCACGTATTACGTTATATGGTATTACGTTATACCGTATTACGTTATATGGTACAACGAAATGACGTTTTACGTTATATGTTATTACGTTATAACGTATTACGTTATATGGTATAACGTTATCACGTATTACGTTATATGGCATTACGTTATAACGTATTACGTTATATGGTATAACGAAATGACGTTTTACGTTATATGGTATAACGTTTTAACGTATTACGTTATATGGTATAACGTTATCACGTATTACGTTATATGGTATAACGTTATAACGTATTACGTTATATGGTATTACGTTATAACGTATTACGTTATGTGGTATAACGTTTTAACGTATTACGTTATATGGTATAACGTTATAACGTATTACGTTATATGGTATAACGTTATAACGTATTACGTTATATGGTATTACGTTATAACGTATTACGTTATATGGTATTACATTTTAACGTATTACGTTATATGGTATAACGTTATAACGTATTACGTTATATGGTATTACGTTATAACGTTTTACGTTATATGTTATTACGTTATAACGTATTACGTTATATGGTATAACGTTATCACGTATTACGTTATATGGCATTACGTTATAACGTATTACGTTATATGGTATAACGAAATGACGTTTTATGTTATATGGTATAACGTTATAACGTATTACGTTATATGGTATAACGTTTTAACGTATTACGTTATATGGTATAACGTTATAACGTATTACGTTATATGGAATAACGAAATGACGTTTTACGTTATATGGTATAACGTTATAACGTATTACGTTATATGGTATTACTGTAGTATCGTGGACGAAAGGCCTGGGAAATATCGGACGAACTATGAACAGTGTCGCGAGAGCCGAGGCGCCGTCGGGCCCATCAATGTGTCATCGGTCTTTTCAAGTGCATAGTTTCGTGGAAAAGACCTACGTGACCCTGGCCACGAGCGTCTGCGGAACACGTGTGCGGTGGGCCTAGGAAAAGGACAACAGAATGCGACAACGGCCAGAAAGGGTCAGTCGAGAAACAGAGTGTGAGTCGAGAACGAGAGTGCGAGCGGAGGAGCTGAGTGCGAGTCGAGCGGAGACGCGCGTTGCGAGTGGCGTTGCCGATAGAGTGTGGATTGCGCTGTGTTCTGTACGTTTGGTATGAATAGTTCAAGTTAAGCCACAATCGTCTTATCTGTCTGATTAACAACTCTATTGTCCACGTTTTGTAAACATATTACATCACGATATTACATTACGTTTTAACGTATTACGTTATATGGTATAACGTTATAACGTATTACGTTATATGGTATTACGTTTTAACGTATTACGTTATATGGTATTACGTTTTAACGTATTACGTTATATGGTATAACGTTATAACGTATTACGTTATATGGTATTACGTTATAACGTTTTACGTTATATGTTATTACGTTATAACGTATTACGTTATATGGTATAACGTTATCACGTATTACGTTATATGGCATTACGTTATAACGTATTACGTTATATGGTATAACGAAATGACGTTTTATGTTATATGGTATAACGTTATAACGTATTACGTTATATGGTATTACGTTATAACGTTTTACGTTATATGTTATTACGTTATAACGTATTACGTTATATGGTATAACGTTATCACGTATTACGTTATATGGCATTACGTTAAAACGTATTACGTTATATGGTATAACGAAATGACGTTTTACGTTATATGGTATAACGTTATAACGTATTACGTTATATGGTATTACGTTTTAACGTATTACGTTATATGGTATTACGTTTTAACGTATTACGTTATATGGTATAACGTTATAACGTATTACGTTATATGGTATTACGTTATAACGTATTACGTTATGTGGTATAAGGTTTTAACGTATTACGTTATATGGTATAACGTTATAAAGTATTACGTTATATGGTATAACGTTATAAGGTATTACGTTATATGGTATAACGTTATAACGTATTACGTTATATCGTATTACGTTATCACGTATTACGTTATATGGTATAACGTTATAACGTATTACGTTATATGGTATAACGTTTTAACGTATTACGTTATATGGTATAACGTTATAACGTATTACGTTATATGGTATAACGTTATAACGTATTACGTTATATGGTATAACGTTTTAACGTATTACGTTATATGGTATAACGTTATCACTTATTACGTTATATGGTATAACGTTATAACGTATTACGTTATATGGTATTACGTTATAACGTATTACGTTATATGGTATAACGAAATGACGTTTTACGTTATATGGTATTACGTTATAACGTATTACGTTATATGGTATTACGTTATAACGTATTACGTTATATGGTATAACGAAATGACGTTTTACGTTATATATTATAACGTTATAACGTATTACGTTATATGGTATTACGTTTTAACGTATTACGTTATATGGTATAACGTTATAACATATTACGTTATATGGTATAACGAAATGACGCTTTACGTTATATGGTATAACGTTATAACGTATTACGTTATATGGTATTACGTTTTAACGTATTACGTTATATGGTATAACGTTATAACGTATTACGTTATATGGTATTACGTTATCACGTATTACGTTATATGGTATAACGTTATAACGTATTACGTTATATGGTATAACGGTTTAACGTATTACGTTATATGGTATAACGTTATCACGTATTACGTTATATGGTATAACGTTATAACGTATTACGTTATATGGTATAACGTTTTAACGTATTACGTTATATGGTATAACGTTATCACTTATTACGTTATATGGTATTACGTTATAACGTATTACGTTATATGGTATTACGTTATAACGTATTACGTTATATGGTATAACGAAATGACGTTTTACGTTATATGGTATTACGTTATAACGTATTACGTTATATGGTATTACGTTATAACGTATTACGTTATATGGTATAACGTCATAACGTATTACGTTATATGGTATTACGTTATCACGTATTACGTTATATGGTATAACGTTATAACGTATTACGTTATGTGGTATAACGTTTTAACGTATTACGTTATATGGTATAACGTTATCACGTATTACGTTATATGGTATAACGTTATAACGTATTACGTTATATGGTATAACGTTATCACGTATTACGTTATATGGTATTACGTTATACCGTATTACGTTATATGGTACAACGAAATGACGTTTTACGTTATATGTTATTACGTTATAACGTATTACGTTATATGGTATAACGTTATCACGTATTACGTTATATGGCATTACGTTATAACGTATTACGTTATATGGTATAACGAAATGACGTTTTACGTTATATGGTATAACGTTTTAACGTATTACGTTATATGGTATAACGTTATCACGTATTACGTTATATGGTATAACGTTATAACGTATTACGTTATATGGTATTACGTTATAACGTATTACGTTATGTGGTATAACGTTTTAACGTATTACGTTATATGGTATAACGTTATAACGTATTACGTTATATGGTATAACGTTATAACGTATTACGTTATATGGTATTACGTTATAACGTATTACGTTATATGGTATTACATTTTAACGTATTACGTTATATGGTATAACGTTATAACGTATTACGTTATATGGTATTACGTTATAACGTTTTACGTTATATGTTATTACGTTATAACGTATTACGTTATATGGTATAACGTTATCACGTATTACGTTATATGGCATTACGTTATAACGTATTACGTTATATGGTATAACGAAATGACGTTTTATGTTATATGGTATAACGTTATAACCTATTACGTTATATGGTATAACGTTTTAACGTATTACGTTATATGGTATAACGTTATAACGTATTACGTTATATGGAATAACGAAATGACGTTTTACGTTATATGGTATAACGTTATAACGTATTACGTTATATGGTATTACGTTATAACGTTTTACGTTATATGTTATTACGTTATAACGTATTACGTTATATGGTATAACGTTATCACGTATTACGTTATATGGCATTACGTTATAACGTATTACGTTATATGGTATAACGAAATGACGTTTTATGTTATATGGTATAACGTTATAACGTATTACGTTATATGGTATTACGTTATAACGTTTTACGTTATATGTTATTACGTTATAACGTATTACGTTATATGGTATAACGTTATCACGTATTACGTTATATGGCATTACGTTATAACGTATTACGTTATATGGTATAACGAAATGACGTTTTACGTTATATGGTATAACGTTATAACGTATTACGTTATATGGTATTACGTTTTAACGTATTACGTTATATGGTATTACGTTTTAACGTATTACGTTATATGGTATAACGTTATAACGTATTACGTTATATGGTATTACGTTATAACGTATTACGTTATGTGGTATAAGGTTTTAACGTATTACGTTATATGGTATAACGTTATAAAGTATTACGTTATATGGTATAACGTTATAACGTATTACGTTATATGGTATAACGTTATAACGTATTACGTTATATCGTATTACGTTATCACGTATTACGTTATATGGTATAACGTTATAACGTATTACGTTATATGGTATAACGTTTTAACGTATTACGTTATATGGTATAACGTTATAACGTATTACGTTATATGGTATAACGTTATAACGTACTACGTTATATGGTATACCGTTATAACGTATTACGTTATATGGTATAACGTTATACCGTATTACGTTATATGGTATAACGTTATAACGTATTACGTTATATGGTATAACGTTATAACGTATTACGTTATATGGTATATCGTTATAACGTATTACGTTATATGGTATAACGTTATACCGTATTACGTTATATGGTATTACGTTATAACGTATTACGTTATATGGTATAACGAAATGACGTTTTACGTTATATGGTATTACGTTATAACGTATTACGTTATATGGTATAACGTTATAACGTATTACGTTATATGGTATAACGTTATAACGTATTACGTTATATGGTATAACGTTATAACGTATTACGTTATATCGTATTACGTTATCACGTATTACGTTATATGGTATAACGTTATAACGTATTACGTTATATGGTATAACGTTTTAACGTATTACGTTATATGGTATAACGTTATAACGTATTACGTTATATGGTATAACGTTATAACGTACTACGTTTTATGGTATATCGTTATAACGTATTACGTTATATGGTATAACGTTATACCGTATTACGTTATATGGTATAACGTTATAACGTATTACGTTATATGGTATAACGTTATAACGTATTACGTTATATGGTATATCGTTATAACGTATTACGTTATATGGTATAACGTTATACCGTATTATGTTATATGGTATTACGTTATAACGTATTACGTTATATGGTATAACGAAATGACGTTTTACGTTATATGGTATTACGTTATAACGTATTACGTTATATGGTATAACGTTATAACGTATTACGTTATATGGTATAACGTTATAACGTATTACGTTATATGGTATAACGTTATAACGTACTATGTTATATGGTATAACGGTATCACGTATTACGTTATATGGTATAACGTTATAACGTATTACGTTATATGGTATAACGTTTTAACGTATTACGTTCTATGGTATAACGTTTTAACGTATTACGTTATATGGTATTACGTTTTAACGTATTACGTTATATGGTATAACGTTATAACGTATTACGTTATATGGTATTACGTTATAACGTATTACGTTATGTGGTATAAGGTTTTAACGTATTACGTTATATGGTATAACGTTATAAAGTATTACGTTATATGGTATAACGTTATAACGTATTACGTTATATGGTATAACGTTATAACGTATTACGTTATATGGTATTACGTTATCACGTATTACGTTATAGGGTATAACGTTATAACGTATTACGTTATATGGTATAACGTTTTAACGTATTACGTTATATGGTATAACGTTATAACGTATTACGTTATATGGTATATCGTTATAACGTATTACGTTATATGGTATAACGTTATACCTGATTACGTTATATGGTACAACGAAATGACGTTTTACGTTATATGTTATTACGTTATAACGTATTACGTTATATGGTATAACGTTATAACGTATTACGTTATATGGTATAACGTTTTAACGTATTACGTTATATGGTATAACGTTATCACGTATTACGTTATATGGTATAACGTTATAACGTATTACGTTATATGGTATATCGTTTTAACGTATTACGTTATATGGTATAACGTTATCACGTATTACGTTATATGGTATAACGTTATAACGTATTACGTTATATGGTATTACGTTATAACGTATTACGTTATATGGTATAACGAAATGACGTTTTACGTTATATGGTATTACGTTATAACGTATTACGTTATATGGTATTACGTTATAACGTATTACATTATATGGTATAACGTCATAACGTATTACGTTATATGGTATTACGTTATCACGTATTACGTTATATGGTATAACGTTATAACGTATTACGTTATATGGTATAACGGTTTAACGTATTACGTTATATGGTATAACGTTATCACGTATTACGTTATATGGTATAACGTTATAACGTATTACGTTATATGGTATAACGTTTTAACGTATTACGTTATATGGTATAACGTTATCACTTATTACGTTATATGGTATAACGTTATAACGTATTACGTTATATGGTATTACGTTATAACGTTTTACGTTATATGTTATTACGTTATAACGTATTACGTTATATGGTATAACGTTATCACGTATTACGTTATATGGCATTACGTTATAACGTATTACGTTATATGGTATAACGAAATGACGTTTTACGTTATATGGTATAACGTTATAACGTATTACGTTATATGGTATTACGTTTTAACGTATTACGTTATATGGTATTACGTTTTAACGTATTACGTTATATGGTATAACGTTATAACGTATTACGTTATATGGTATTACGTTATAACGTATTACGTTATGTGGTATAAGGTTTTAACGTATTACGTTATATGGTATAACGTTATAAAGTATTACGTTATATGGTATAACGTTATAACGTATTACGTTATATGGTATAACGTTATAACGTATTACGTTATATCGTATTACGTTATCACGTATTACGTTATATGGTATAACGTTATAACGTATTACGTTATATGGTATAACGTTTTAACGTATTACGTTATATGGTATAACGTTATAACGTATTACGTTATATGGTATAACGTTATAACGTACTACGTTATATGGTATATCGTTATAACGTATTACGTTATATGGTATAACGTTATACCGTATTACGTTATATGGTATAACGTTATAACGTATTACGTTATATGGTATAACGTTATAACGTATTACGTTATAAGGTATATCGTTATAACGTATTACGTTATATGGTATAACGTTATACCGTATTACGTTATATGGTATTACGTTATAACGTATTACGTTATATGGTATAACGAAATGACGTTTTACGTTATATGGTATTACGTTATAACGTATTACGTTATATGGTATAACGTTATAACGTATTACGTTATATGGTATAACGTTATAACGTATTACGTTATATGGTATTACGTTATAACGTATTACGTTATATGGTATTACGTTTTAACGTATTACGTTATATGGTATAACGTTATAACGTATTACGTTATATGGTATTACGTTATAACGTTTTACGTTATATGTTATTACGTTATAACGTATTACGTTATATGGTATAACGTTATCACGTATTACGTTATATGGCATTACGTTATAACGTATTACGTTATATGGTATAACGAAATGACGTTTTACGTTATATGGTATAACGTTATAACGTATTACGTTATATGGTATTACGTTTTAACGTATTACGTTATATGGTATTACGTTTTAACGTATTACGTTATATGGTATAACGTTATAACGTATTACGTTATATGGTATTACGTTATAACGTATTACGTTATGTGGTATAAGGTTTTAACGTATTACGTTATATGGTATAACGTTATAAAGTATTACGTTATATGGTATAACGTTATAACGTATTACGTTATATGGTATAACGTTATAACGTATTACGTTATATGGTATAACGTTATCACGTATTACGTTATATGGCATTACGTTATAACGTATTACGTTATATGGTATAACGAAATGACGTTTTACGTTATATGGTATAACGTTATAACGTATTACGTTATATGGTATTACGTTTTAACGTATTACGTTATATGGTATAACATTTTAACGTATTACGTTATATGGTATAACGTTATAACGTATTACGTTATATGGTATTACGTTATAACGTATTACGTTATGTGGTATAACGTTTTAACGTATTACGTTATATGGTATAACGTTATAAAGTATTACGTTATATGGTATAACGTTATAACGTATTACGTTATATGGTATAACGTTATAACGTATTACGTTATATGGTATAACGTTATCACGTATTACGTTATATGGCATTACGTTATAACGTATTACGTTATATGGTATAACGAAATGACGTTTTACGTTATATGGTATAACGTTATAACGTATTACGTTATATGGTATTACGTTTTAACGTATTACGTTATATGGTATAACATTTTAACGTATTACGTTATATGGTATAACGTTATAACGTATTACGTTATATGGTATAACGTTATAACGTATTACGTTATATGGTATAACGTTATAACGTATTACGTTATATGGTATAACGTTATAACGTACTACGTTATATGGTATATCGTTATAACGTATTACGTTATATGGTATAACGTTATACCGTATTACGTTATATGGTATAACGTTATAACGTATTACGTTATATGGTATAACGTTATAACGTATTACGTTATATGGTATATCGTTATAACGTATTACGTTATATGGTATAACGTTATACCGTATTACGTTATATGGTATTACGTTATAACGTATTACGTTATATGGTATAACGAAATGACGTTTTACGTTATATGGTATTACGTTATAACGTATTACGTTATATGGTATAACGTTATAACGTATTACGTTATATGGTATAACGTTATAACGTATTACGTTATATGGTATAACGTTATAACGTACTACGTTATATGGTATAACGGTATCACGTATTACGTTATATGGTATAACGTTATAACGTATTACGTTATATGGTATAACGTTTTAACGTATTACGTTCTATGGTATAACGTTTTAACGTATTACGTTATATGGTATTACGTTTTAACGTATTACGTTATATGGTATAACGTTATAACGTATTACGTTATATGGTATTACGTTTTAACGTATTACGTTATATGGTATAACGTTATAACGTATTACGTTATATGGTATAACGTTATAACGTATTACGTTATATGGTATATCGTTTTAACGTATTACGTTATATGGTATAACGTTTTAACGTATTACGTTATATGGTATAACGTTATCACGTATTACGTTATATGGTATAACGTTATAACGTATTACGTTATATGGTATATCGTTTTAACGTATTACGTTATATGGTATAACGTTATCACGTATTACGTTATATGGTATAACGTTATAACGTATTACGTTATATGGTATTACGTTATAACGTATTACGTTATATGGTATAACGAAATGACGTTTTACGTTATACGGTATTACGTTATAACGTATTACGATATATGGTATTACGTTATAACGTATTACATTATATGGTATAACGTCATAACGTATTACGTTATATGGTATTACGTTATCACGTATTACGTTATATGGTATAACGTTATAACGTATTACGTTATATGGTATAACGGTTTAACGTATTACGTTATATGGTATAACGTTATCACGTATTACGTTATATGGTATAACGTTATAACGTATTACGTTATATGGTATAACGTTATAACGTATTACGTTATATGGTATAACGTTATCACTTATTACGTTATATGGTATAACGTTATAACGTATTACGTTATATGGTATTACGTTATAACGTATTACGTTATATGGTATAACGAAATGACGTTTTACGTTATATGGTATTACGTTATAACGTGTTACGTTATATGGTATTACGTTATAACGTATTACGTTATATGGTATAACGTCATAACTTATTACGTTATATGGTATTACGTTATCACGTATTACGTTATATGGTATAACGTTATAACGTATTACGTTATATGGTATAACGTTTTAACGTATTACGTTATATGGTATAACGTTATCACGTATTACGTTATATGGTATAACGTTATAACGTATTACGTTATATGGTATATCGTTATAACGTATTACGTTATATGGTATAACGTTATACCGTATTACGTTGTATGGTACAACGAAATGACGTTTTACGTTAAATGTTATTACGTTATAACGTATTACGTTACATGGTATTACGTTTTAACGTATTACGTTATATGGTATAACGTTATAACGTATTACGTTATATGGTATTACGATATAACGTATTACGTTATGTGGTATAACGTTTTAACGTATTACGTTATATGGTATTACGTTTTAACGTATTACGTTATATGGTATAACGTTATAACGTATTACGTTATATGGTATTACGTTATAACGTATTACGTTATGTGGTATAAGGTTTTAACGTATTACGTTATATGGTATAACGTTATAAAGTATTACGTTATATGGTATAACGTTATAACGTATTACGTTATATGGTATAACGTTATAACGTATTACGTTATATGGTATTACGTTATAACGTATTACGTTATGTGTTATAAGGTTTTAACGTATTACGTTATATGGTATAACGTTATAAAGTATTACGTTATATGGTATAACGTTATAACCTATTACGTTATATGGTATAACGTTATAACGTATTACGTTATATGGTATTACGTTATAACGTATTACGTTATGTGGTATAAGGTTTTAACGTATTACGTTATATGGTATAACGTTATAAAGTATTACGTTATATGGTATAACGTTATAACGTATTACGTTATATGGTATAACGTTATAACGTATTACGTTATATGGTATTACGTTATCACGTATTACGTTATATGGTATAACGTTATAACGTATTACGTTATATGGTATAACGTTTTAACGTATTACGTTATATGGTATAACGTTATAACGTATTACGTTATATGGTATAACGTTATAACGTACTACGTTATATGGTATATCGTTATAACGTATTACGTTATATGGTATTACGTTATCACGTATTACGTTATATGGTATAACGTTATAACGTATTACGTTATATGGTATAACGTTTTAACGTATTACGTTATATGGTATAACGTTATAACGTATTACGTTATATGGTATTACGTTTTAACGTATTACGTTATATGGTATAACGTTATACCGTATTACGTTATATGGTATTACGTTATAACGTATTACGTTATATGGTATAACGAAATGACGTTTTACGTTATATGGTATTACGTTATAACGTATTACATTATATGGCATAACGTTATAACGTACTACGTTATATGGTATAACGGTATCACGTATTACGTTATATGGTATAACGTTATAACGTATTACGTTATATGGTATAACGTTTTAACGTATTACGTTATATGGTATAACGTTATCACGTATTACGTTATATGGTATTACGTTATCACGTATTACGTTATATGGTATAACGTTATAACGTATTACGTTATATGGTATAACGAAATGACGTTTTACGTTATATGGTATTACGTTATCACGTATTACGTTATATGGTATAACGTTATAACGTATTACGTTATATGGTATAACGTTTTAACGTATTACGTTATATGGTATAACGTTATCACTTATTACGTTATATGGTATAACGTTATAACGTATTACGTTATATGGTATTACGTTATAACGAATTACGCTATATGGTATAACGAAATGACGTTTTACGTTATATGGTATTACGTTATCACGTATTACGTTATATGGTATAACGTTATAACGTATTACGTTATATGGTATAACGTTTTAACGTATTACGTTATATGGTATAACGAAATGACGTTTTACGTTATATGGTATTACGTTATCACGTATTACGTTATCACGTATTACGTTATAACGTTTTACGTTATATGTTATTACGTTATAACGTATTACGTTATATGGTATAACGTTATCACGTATTACGTTATATGGCATTACGTTATAACGTATTACGTTATATGGTATAAAGAAATGACGTTTTACGTTATATGGTATAACGTTATAACGTATTACGTTATATGGTATTACGTTATAACGTATTACGTTATGTGGTATAACGTTTTAACGTATTACGTTATATGGTATAACGTTATAAAGTATTACGTTATATGGTATAACGTTATAACGTATTACGTTATATGGTATAACGTTATCACGTATTACGTTATATGGCATTACGTTATAACGTATTACGTTATATGGTATAACGAAATGACGTTTTACGTTATATGGTATAACGTTATAACGTATTACGTTATATGGTATTACGTTTTAACGTATTACGTTATATGGTATAACGTTTTAACGTATTACGTTATATGGTATAACGTTATAACGTATTACGTTATATGGTATAACGTTATAACGTATTACGTTATATGGTATAACGAAATGACGTTTTACGTTATATGGTATAACGCTATAACGTATTACGTTATATGGTATTACGTTTTAACGTATTACGTTATATGGTATAACGTTATAACGTATTACGTTATATGGTATTACGTTATAACGTATTACGTTATATGGTATAACGAAATGACGTTTTACGTTATATGGTATTACGTTATAACGTATTACGTTATATGGTATAACGTTATAACGTATTACGTTATATGGTATTACGTTATAACGTATTACGTTATATGGTATTACGTTATAACGTATTACGTTTTATGGTATTACGTTATAACGTATTACGTTATATGGTATAACGTCATAACGTATTACGTTATATGGTTTTACGTTATCACGTATTACGTTATATGGTATAACGTTATAACGTATTATGTTATATGGTATAACGTTTTAACGTATTACGTTATATGGTATAACGTTATCACGTATTACGTTATATGGTATAACGTTATAACGTATTACGTTATATGGTATATCGTTATAACGTATCACGTTATATGGTATAACGTTATACCGTATTACGTTATATGGTACAACGAAATGACGTTTTACGTTACATGTTATTACGTTATAACGTATTACGTTATATGGTATAACGTTATCACGTATTACGTTATATGGCATTACGTTATAACGTATTACGTTATATGGTACAAAGAAATGACGTTTTACGTTATATGGTATAACGTTATAACGTATTACGTTATATGGTATTACGTTTTAACGTATTA
Organism: Bombus vancouverensis nearcticus; assembly: GCF_051014615.1. NCBI lineage: Eukaryota > Metazoa > Arthropoda > Insecta > Hymenoptera > Apidae > Bombus > Bombus vancouverensis. Next base: position 5,314,258 of record NC_134913.1, on the reverse strand, counting down.
CGTTATATGGTATAACGTTATAACGTATTACGTTATATGGTATTACGTTATAACGTATTACGTTATGTGGTATAACGTTTTAACGTATTACGTTATATGGTATAACGTTATAACGTATTACGTTATATGGTATATCGTTATAACGTATTACGTTATATGGTATAACGTTATACCTTATTACGTTATATGGTACAACGAAATGACGTTTTACGTTATATGTTATTACGCTATAACGTATTACGTTATATGGTATAACGTTATCACGTATTACGTTATATGGCATTACGTTATAACGTATTACGTTATATGGTATAACGAAATGACGTTTTATGTTATATGGTATAACGTTATAACGTATTACGTTATATGGTATTACGTTTTAACTTATTACGTTGTATGGTATAACGTTATAACGTATTACGTTATATGGTATTACGTTATATCGTATTACGTTATGTGGTATAACGTTTTAACGTATTACGTTATATGGTATAACGTTATAACGTATTACGTTATATGGTATAACGTTATAACGTATTACGTTATATGGTATTACGTTATAACGTATTACGTTATATGGTATTACGTTTTAACGTATTACGTTATATGGTATAACGTTATAACGTATTACGTTATATGGTATTACGTTATCACGTATTACGTTATATGGTATAACGTTATAACGTATTACGTTATATGGTATAACGGTTTAACGTATTACGTTATATGGTATAACGTTATCACGTATTACGTTATATGGTATAACGTTATAACGTATTACGTTATATGGTATTACGTTATAACGTATTACGTTATATGGTATTACGTTATCACGTATTACGTTATATGGTATAACGTTATAACGTATTACGTTATATGGTATAACGGTTTAACGTATTACGTTATATGGTATAACGTTATCACGTATTACGTTATATGGTATAACGTTATAACGTATTACGTTATATGGTATAACGTTTTAACGTATTACGTTATATGGTATAACGTTATCACTTATTACGTTATATGGTATAACGTTATAACATATTACGTTATATGGTATTACGTTATAACGTATTACGTTATATGGTATAACGAAATGACGTTTTACGTTATATGGTATTACGTTATAACGTATTACGTTATATGGTATTACGTTATAACGTATTACGTTATATGGTATAACGTCATAACGTACTACGTTATATGGTATTACGTTATCACATATTACGTTATATGGTATAACGTTATAACGTATTACGTTATATGGTATAACGTTTTAACATATTACGTTATATGGTATAACGTTATCACGTATTACGTTATATGGTATAACGTTATAACGTATTACGTTATATGGTATCTCGTTATAACGTATTACGTTATATGGTATAACGTTATACCGTATTACGTTATATGGTACAACGAAATGACGTTTTACGTTATATGTTATTACGTTATAACGTATTACGTTATATGGTATAACGTTATCACGTATTACGTTATATGGCATTACGTTATAACGTATTACGTTATATGGTATAACGAAATGACGTTTTACGTTATATGGTATAACGTTATAACGTATTACGTTATATGGTATTACGTTTTAACGTATTACGTTATATGGTATTACGTTATAACGTATTACGTTATATGGTATTACGTTATCACGTATTACGTTATATGGTATAACGTTATAAAGTATTACGTTATATGGTATAACGTTATAACGTATTACGTTATATGGTATAACGTTATAACGTATTACGTTATATGGTATTACGTTATAACGTATTACGTTATATGGTATTACGTTTTAACGTATTACGTTATATGGTATAACGTTATAACGTATTACGTTATATGGTATTACGTTATAACGTTTTACGTTATATGTTATTACGTTATAACGTATTACGTTATATGGTATAACGTTATCACGTATTACGTTATATGGCATTACGTTATAACGTATTACGTTATATGGTATAACGAAATGACGTTTTACGTTATACGGTATAACGTTATAACGTATTACGTTATATGGTATTACGTTTTAACGTATTACGTTATATGGTATAACGTTATAACATATTACGTTATATGGTATAACGAAATGACGTTTTACGTTATATGGTATAACGTTATAACGTATTACGTTATATGGTATTACGTTTTAACGTATTACGTTATATGGTATAACGTTATAACGTATTACGTTATATGGTATGACGTTATCACGTATTACGTTATATGGTATAACGTTATAACGTATTACGTTATATGGTATTACGTTATCACGTATTACGTTATATGGTATAACGTTATAACGTATTACGTTATGTGGTATAACGTTTTAACGTATTACGTTATATGGTATAACGTTATCACGTATTACGTTATATGGTATAACGTTATAACGTATTACGTTATATGGTATAACGTTATCACGTATTACGTTATATGGTATAACGTTATACCGTATTACGTTATATGGTACAACGAAATGACGTTTTACGTTATATGTTATTACGTTATAACGTATTACGTTATATGGTATAACGTTATCACGTATTACGTTATATGGCATCACGTTATAACGTATTACGTTATATGGTATAACGAAATGACGTTTTACGTTATATGGTATAACGTTTTAACGTATTACGTTATATGGTATAACGTTATCACGTATTACGTTATATGGTATAACGTTATAACGTATTACGTTATATGGTATTACGTTATAACGTATTACGTTATGTGGTATAACGTTTTAACGTATTACGTTATATGGTATAACGTTATAAAGTATTACGTTATATGGTATAACGTTATAACGTATTACGTTATATGGTATAACGTTATAACGTATTACGTTATATGGTATTACGTTATAACGTATTACGTTATATGGTATTACGTTTTAACGTGTTACGTTATATGGTATAACGTTATAACGTATTACGTTATATGGTATTACGTTATAACGTTTTACGTTATATGTTATTACGTTATAACGTATTACGTTATATGGTATAACGTTATCACGTATTACGTTATATGTCATTACGTTATAACGTATTACGTTATATGGTATAACGAAATGACGTTTTACGTTATATGGTATAACGTTATAACGTATTACGTTATATGGTATTACGTTTTAACGTATTACGTTATATGGTATAACGTTATAACGTATTACGTTATATGGTATTACGTTATAACGTATTACGTTATGTGGTATAACGTTTTAACGTATTACGTTATATGGTATAACGTTATAAAGTATTACGTTATATGGTATAACGTTATAACGTATTACGCTATATGGTATATCGTTATAACGTATTACGTTATATGGTATTACGTTATAACGTATTACGTTATATGGTATTACGTTTTAACGTATTACGTTATATGGTATAACGTTATAACGTATTACGTTATATGGTATTACGTTATAACGTTTTACGTTATATGTTATTACGTTATAACGTATTACGTTATATGGTATATCGTTATCACGTATTACGTTATATGGCATTACGTTATAACGTATTACGTTATATGGTATAACGAAATGACGTTTTACGTTATATGGTATAACGTTATAACGTATTACGTTATATCGTATTACGTTTTAACGTATTACGTTATATGGTATAACGTTATAACGTATTACGTTATATGGTATTACGTTATAACGTATTACGTTATGTGGTATGAGGTTTTAACGTATTACGTTATATGGTATAACGTTATAAAGTATTACGTTATATGGTATAACGTTATAACGTATTACGTTATATGGTATAACGTTATAACGTATTACGTTATATGGTAGATCGTTATAACGTATTACGTTATATGGTATAACGTTATACCGTATTACGTTATATGGTATTACGTTATAACGTATTACGTTATATGGTATAACGTTATCACGTATTACGTTATATGGCATTACGTTATAACGTATTACGTTATATGGTATAACGAAATGACGTTTTATGTTATATGGTATAACGTTATAACGTATTACGTTATATGGTATTACGTTTTAACGTATTACGTTACGTGGAATAACGTTATAACGTATTACGTTATATGGTATTACGTTATATCGTATTACGTTATGTGGTATAACGTTTTAACGTATTACGTTATATGGTATAACGTTATAACGTATTACGTTATATGGTATAACGTTATAACGTATTACGTTATATGGTATTACGTTATAACGTATTACGTTATATGGTATTACGTTTTAACGTATTACGTTATATGGTATAACGTTATAACGTATTACGTTATATGGTATTACGTTATCACGTATTACGTTATATGGTATAACGTTATAACGTATTACGTTATATGGTATAACGGTTTAACGTATTACGTTATATAGTATAACGTTATCACGTATTACGTTATATGGTATAACGTTATAACGTATTACGTTATATGGTATTACGTTATAACGTATTACGTTATATGGTATTACGTTATCACGTATTACGTTATATGGTATAACGTTATAACGTATTACGTTATATGGTATAACGGTTTAACGTATTACGTTATATGGTATAACGTTATCACGTATTACGTTATATGGTATAACGTTATAACGTATTACGTTATATGGTATAACGTTTTAACGTATTACGTTATATGGTATAACGTTATCACTTATTACGTTATATGGTATAACGTTATAACGTATTACGTTATATGGTATTACGTTATAACGTATTACGTTATATGGTATAACGAAATGACGTTTTACGTTATATGGTATTACGTTATAACGTATTACGTTATATGGTATTACGTTATAACGTATTACGTTATATGGTATTACGTTATAACGTATTACGTTATATGGTATAGCGTCATAACGTACTACGTTATATGGTATTACGTTATCACGTATTACGTTATATGGTATAACGTTATAACGTATTACGTTATATGGTATAACGTTTTAACGTATTACGTTATATGGTACAACGAAATGACGTTTTACGTTATATGTTATTACGTTATAACGTATTACGTTATATGGTATAACGTTATCACGTATTACGTTATATGGCATTACGTTATAACGTATTACGTTATATGGTATAACGAAATGACGTTTTACGTTATATGGTATAACGTTATAACGTATTACGTTATATGGTATTACGTTTTAACGTATTACGTTATATGGTATAACGTTATAACGTATTACGTTATATGGTATAACGTTATAACGTATTACGTTATATGGTATTACGTTATCACGTATTACGTTATATGGTATAACGTTATAACGTATTACGTTATATGGTATAACGGTTTAACGTATTACGTTATATGGTATAACGTTATCACGTATTACGTTATATGGCATTACGTTATAACGTATTACGTTATATGGTATAACGAAATGACGTTTTACGTTATATGGTATAACGTTATAACGTATTACGTTATATGGTATTACGTTTTAACGTATTACGTTATATGGTATAACGTTATAACATATTACGTTATATGGTATAACGAAATGACGTTTTACGTTATATGGTATAACGTTATAACGTATTACGTTATATGGTATAACGTTATAACGTATTACGTTATATGGTATAACGTTATAACGTATTACGTTATATGGTATTACGTTATAACGTATTACGTTATATGGTATTACGTTATAACGTATTACGTTATATGGTATAACGTCATAACGTATTACGTTATATGGTATTACGTTATCACGTATTACGTTATATGGTATAACGTTATAACGTATTACGTTATATGGTATAACGTTTTAACGTATTACGTTATATGGTATAACGTTATAACGTATTACGTTATATGGTATATCGTTATAACGTATTACGTTATATGGTATTACGTTATAACGTATTACGTTATATGGTATTACGTTTTAACGTATTACGTTATATGGTATAACGTTATAACGTATTACGTTATATGGTATTACGTTATAACGTTTTACGTTATATGTTATTACGTTATAACGTATTACGTTATATGGTATATCGTTATCACGTATTACGTTATATGGCATTACGTTATAACGTATTACGTTATATGGTATAACGAAATGACGTTTTACGTTATATGGTATAACGTTATAACGTATTACGTTATATGGTATTACGTTATAACGTATTACGTTATATGGTATAACGTTATAACGTATTACGTTATATGGTATTACGTTATAACGTATTACGTTATGTGGTATAATGTTTTAACGTATTACGTTATATGGTATAACGTTATAAAGTATTACGTTATATGGTATAACGTTATAACGTATTACGTTATATGGTACAACGAAATGACGTTTTACGTTATATGTTATTACGTTATAACGTATTACGTTATATGGTATAACGTTATCACGTATTACGTTATATGGCATTACGTTATAACGTATTACGTTATATGGTATAACGAAATGACGTTTTACGTTATATGGTATAACGTTATAACGTATTACGTTATATGGTATTACGTTTTAACGTATTACGTTATATGGTATAACGTTATAACGTATTACGTTATATGGTATTACGTTATAACGTATTACGTTATGTGTTATAACGTTTTAACGTATTACGTTATATGGTATAACGTTATAAAGTATTACGTTATATGGTATAACGTTATAACGTATTACGTTATATGGTATTACGTTTTAACGTATTACGTTATATGGTATAACGTTATAACGTATTACGTTATATGGTATTACGTTATAACGTTTTACGTTATATGTTATTACGTTATAACGTATTACGTTATATGGTATAACGTTATCACGTATTACGTTATATGGCATTACGTTATAATGTATTACGTTATATGGTATAACGAAATGACGTTTTACGTTATATGGTATAACGTTATAACGTATTACGTTATATGGTATTACGTTTTAACGTATTACGTTATATGGCATTACGTTATAACGTATTACGTTATATGGTATAACGAAATGACGTTTTACGTTATATGGTATAACGTTATAACGTATTACGTTATATGGTATTACGTTTTAACGTATTACGTTATATGGTATAACGTTATAACGTATTACGTTATATGGTATTACGTTATCACGTATTACGTTATATGGTATAACGTTATAACGTATTACGTTATATGGTATTACGTTATAACGTATTACGTTATATGGTATTACGTTATCACGTATTACGTTATATGGTATAACGTTTTAACGTATTACGTTATATGGTATAACGTTATCACTTATTACGTTATATGGTATAACGTTATAACGTATTACGTTATATGGTATTACGTTATAACGTATTACGTTATATGGTATAACGAAATGACGTTTTACGTTATATGGTATTACGTTATAACGTATTACGTTATATGGTATTACGTTATAACGTATTACGTTATATGGTATAACGTCATAACGTACTACGTTATATGGTATTACGTTATCACGTATTACGTTATATGGTATAACGTTATAACGTATTACGTTATATGGTATAACGTTTTAACGTATTACGTTATATGGTACAACGAAATGACGTTTTACGTTATATGTTATTACGGTATAACGTATTACGTTATATGGTATAACGTTATCACGTATTACGTTATATGGCATTACGTTATAACGTATTACGTTATATGGTATAACGAAATGACGTTTTACGTTATATGGTATAACGTTATAACGTATTACGTTATATGGTATTACGTTTTAACGTATTACGTTATATGGTATAACGAAATGACGTTTTACGTTATATGGTATTACGTTATAACGTATTACGTTATATGGTATTACGTTATAACGTATTACGTTATATGGTATTACGTTATAACGTATTACGTTATATGGTATAACGTCATAACGTACTACGTTATATGGTATTACGTTATCACGTATTACGTTATATGGTATAACGTTATAACGTATTACGTTATATGGTATAACGTTTTAACGTATTACGTTATATGGTACAACGAAATGACGTTTTACGTTATATGTTATTACGTTATAACGTATTACGTTATATGGTATAACGTTATCACGTATTACGTTATATGGCATTACGTTATAACGTATTACGTTATATGGTATAACGAAATGACGTTTTACGTTATATGGTATAACGTTATAACGTATTACGTTATATGGTATTACGTTTTAACGTATTACGTTATATGGTATAACGTTATAACGTATTACGTTATATGGTATAACGTTATAACGTATTACGTTATATGGTATTACGTTATCACGTATTACGTTATATGGTATAACGTTATAACGTATTACGTTATATGGTATTACGTTATAACGTTTTACGTTATATGTTATTACGTTATAACGTATTACGTTATATGGTATAACGTTATCACGTATTACGTTATATGGCATTACGTTATAACGTATTACGTTATATGGTATAACGAAATGACGTTTTACGTTATACGGTATAACGTTATAACGTATTACGTTATATGGTATTACGTTTTAACGTATTACGTTATATGGTATAACGTTATAACATATTACGTTATATGGTATAACGAAATGACGTTTTACGTTATATGGTATAACGTTATAACGTATTACGTTATATGGTATTACGTTTTAACGTATTACGTTATATGGTATAACGTTATAACGTATTACGTTATATGGTATGACGTTATCACGTATTACGTTATATGGTATAACGTTATAACGTATTACGTTATATGGTATTACGTTATCACGTATTACGTTATATGGTATAACGTTATAACGTATTACGTTATGTGGTATAACGTTTTAACGTATTACGTTATATGGTATAACGTTATCACGTATTACGTTATATGGTATAACGTTATAACGTATTACGTTATATGGTATAACGTTATCACGTATTACGTTATATGGTATAACGTTATACCGTATTACGTTATATGGTACAACGAAATGACGTTTTACGTTATATGTTATTACGTTATAACGTATTACGTTATATGGTATAACGTTATCACGTATTACGTTATATGGCATCACGTTATAACGTATTACGTTATATGGTATAACGAAATGACGTTTTACGTTATATGGTATAACGTTTTAACGTATTACGTTATATGGTATAACGTTATCACGTATTACGTTATATGGTATAACGTTATAACGTATTACGTTATATGGTATTACGTTATAACGTATTACGTTATGTGGTATAACGTTTTAACGTATTACGTTATATGGTATAACGTTATAAAGTATTACGTTATATGGTATAACGTTATAACGTATTACGTTATATGGTATAACGTTATAACGTATTACGTTATATGGTATTACGTTATAACGTATTACGTTATATGGTATTACGTTTTAACGTGTTACGTTATATGGTATAACGTTATAACGTATTACGTTATATGGTATTACGTTATAACGTTTTACGTTATATGTTATTACGTTATAACGTATTACGTTATATGGTATAACGTTATCACGTATTACGTTATATGTCATTACGTTATAACGTATTACGTTATATGGTATAACGAAATGACGTTTTACGTTATATGGTATAACGTTATAACGTATTACGTTATATGGTATTACGTTTTAACGTATTACGTTATATGGTATAACGTTATAACGTATTACGTTATATGGTATTACGTTATAACGTATTACGTTATGTGGTATAACGTTTTAACGTATTACGTTATATGGTATAACGTTATAAAGTATTACGTTATATGGTATAACGTTATAACGTATTACGCTATATGGTATATCGTTATAACGTATTACGTTATATGGTATTACGTTATAACGTATTACGTTATATGGTATTACGTTTTAACGTATTACGTTATATGGTATAACGTTATAACGTATTACGTTATATGGTATTACGTTATAACGTTTTACGTTATATGTTATTACGTTATAACGTATTACGTTATATGGTATATCGTTATCACGTATTACGTTATATGGCATTACGTTATAACGTATTACGTTATATGGTATAACGAAATGACGTTTTACGTTATATGGTATAACGTTATAACGTATTACGTTATATCGTATTACGTTTTAACGTATTACGTTATATGGTATAACGTTATAACGTATTACGTTATATGGTATTACGTTATAACGTATTACGTTATGTGGTATGAGGTTTTAACGTATTACGTTATATGGTATAACGTTATAAAGTATTACGTTATATGGTATAACGTTATAACGTATTACGTTATATGGTATAACGTTATAACGTATTACGTTATATGGTAGATCGTTATAACGTATTACGTTATATGGTATAACGTTATACCGTATTACGTTATATGGTATTACGTTATAACGTATTACGTTATATGGTATAACGTTATCACGTATTACGTTATATGGCATTACGTTATAACGTATTACGTTATATGGTATAACGAAATGACGTTTTATGTTATATGGTATAACGTTATAACGTATTACGTTATATGGTATTACGTTTTAACGTATTACGTTACGTGGAATAACGTTATAACGTATTACGTTATATGGTATTACGTTATATCGTATTACGTTATGTGGTATAACGTTTTAACGTATTACGTTATATGGTATAACGTTATAACGTATTACGTTATATGGTATAACGTTATAACGTATTACGTTATATGGTATTACGTTATAACGTATTACGTTATATGGTATTACGTTTTAACGTATTACGTTATATGGTATAACGTTATAACGTATTACGTTATATGGTATTACGTTATCACGTATTACGTTATATGGTATAACGTTATAACGTATTACGTTATATGGTATAACGGTTTAACGTATTACGTTATATAGTATAACGTTATCACGTATTACGTTATATGGTATAACGTTATAACGTATTACGTTATATGGTATTACGTTATAACGTATTACGTTATATGGTATTACGTTATCACGTATTACGTTATATGGTATAACGTTATAACGTATTACGTTATATGGTATAACGGTTTAACGTATTACGTTATATGGTATAACGTTATCACGTATTACGTTATATGGTATAACGTTATAACGTATTACGTTATATGGTATAACGTTTTAACGTATTACGTTATATGGTATAACGTTATCACTTATTACGTTATATGGTATAACGTTATAACGTATTACGTTATATGGTATTACGTTATAACGTATTACGTTATATGGTATAACGAAATGACGTTTTACGTTATATGGTATTACGTTATAACGTATTACGTTATATGGTATTACGTTATAACGTATTACGTTATATGGTATTACGTTATAACGTATTACGTTATATGGTATAGCGTCATAACGTACTACGTTATATGGTATTACGTTATCACGTATTACGTTATATGGTATAACGTTATAACGTATTACGTTATATGGTATAACGTTTTAACGTATTACGTTATATGGTACAACGAAATGACGTTTTACGTTATATGTTATTACGTTATAACGTATTACGTTATATGGTATAACGTTATCACGTATTACGTTATATGGCATTACGTTATAACGTATTACGTTATATGGTATAACGAAATGACGTTTTACGTTATATGGTATAACGTTATAACGTATTACGTTATATGGTATTACGTTTTAACGTATTACGTTATATGGTATAACGTTATAACGTATTACGTTATATGGTATAACGTTATAACGTATTACGTTATATGGTATTACGTTATCACGTATTACGTTATATGGTATAACGTTATAACGTATTACGTTATATGGTATAACGGTTTAACGTATTACGTTATATGGTATAACGTTATCACGTATTACGTTATATGGCATTACGTTATAACGTATTACGTTATATGGTATAACGAAATGACGTTTTACGTTATATGGTATAACGTTATAACGTATTACGTTATATGGTATTACGTTTTAACGTATTACGTTATATGGTATAACGTTATAACATATTACGTTATATGGTATAACGAAATGACGTTTTACGTTATATGGTATAACGTTATAACGTATTACGTTATATGGTATAACGTTATAACGTATTACGTTATATGGTATAACGTTATAACGTATTACGTTATATGGTATTACGTTATAACGTATTACGTTATATGGTATTACGTTATAACGTATTACGTTATATGGTATAACGTCATAACGTATTACGTTATATGGTATTACGTTATCACGTATTACGTTATATGGTATAACGTTATAACGTATTACGTTATATGGTATAACGTTTTAACGTATTACGTTATATGGTATAACGTTATAACGTATTACGTTATATGGTATATCGTTATAACGTATTACGTTATATGGTATTACGTTATAACGTATTACGTTATATGGTATTACGTTTTAACGTATTACGTTATATGGTATAACGTTATAACGTATTACGTTATATGGTATTACGTTATAACGTTTTACGTTATATGTTATTACGTTATAACGTATTACGTTATATGGTATATCGTTATCACGTATTACGTTATATGGCATTACGTTATAACGTATTACGTTATATGGTATAACGAAATGACGTTTTACGTTATATGGTATAACGTTATAACGTATTACGTTATATGGTATTACGTTATAACGTATTACGTTATATGGTATAACGTTATAACGTATTACGTTATATGGTATTACGTTATAACGTATTACGTTATGTGGTATAAGGTTTTAACGTATTACGTTATATGGTATAACGTTATAAAGTATTACGTTATATGGTATAACGTTATAACGTATTACGTTATATGGTACAACGAAATGACGTTTTACGTTATATGTTATTACGTTATAACGTATTACGTTATATGGTATAACGTTATCACGTATTACGTTATATGGCATTACGTTATAACGTATTACGTTATATGGTATAACGAAATGACGTTTTACGTTATATGGTATAACGTTATAACGTATTACGTTATATGGTATTACGTTTTAACGTATTACGTTATATGGTATAACGTTATAACGTATTACGTTATATGGTATTACGTTATAACGTATTACGTTATGTGTTATAACGTTTTAACGTATTACGTTATATGGTATAACGTTATAAAGTATTACGTTATATGGTATAACGTTATAACGTATTACGTTATATGGTATTACGTTTTAACGTATTACGTTATATGGTATAACGTTATAACGTATTACGTTATATGGTATTACGTTATAACGTTTTACGTTATATGTTATTACGTTATAACGTATTACGTTATATGGTATAACGTTATCACGTATTACGTTATATGGCATTACGTTATAATGTATTACGTTATATGGTATAACGAAATGACGTTTTACGTTATATGGTATAACGTTATAACGTATTACGTTATATGGTATTACGTTTTAACGTATTACGTTATATGGCATTACGTTATAACGTATTACGTTATATGGTATAACGAAATGACGTTTTACGTTATATGGTATAACGTTATAACGTATTACGTTATATGGTATTACGTTTTAACGTATTACGTTATATGGTATAACGTTATAACGTATTACGTTATATGGTATTACGTTATCACGTATTACGTTATATGGTATAACGTTATAACGTATTACGTTATATGGTATTACGTTATAACGTATTACGTTATATGGTATTACGTTATCACGTATTACGTTATATGGTATAACGTTTTAACGTATTACGTTATATGGTATAACGTTATCACTTATTACGTTATATGGTATAACGTTATAACGTATTACGTTATATGGTATTACGTTATAACGTATTACGTTATATGGTATAACGAAATGACGTTTTACGTTATATGGTATTACGTTATAACGTATTACGTTATATGGTATTACGTTATAACGTATTACGTTATATGGTATAACGTCATAACGTACTACGTTATATGGTATTACGTTATCACGTATTACGTTATATGGTATAACGTTATAACGTATTACGTTATATGGTATAACGTTTTAACGTATTACGTTATATGGTACAACGAAATGACGTTTTACGTTATATGTTATTACGGTATAACGTATTACGTTATATGGTATAACGTTATCACGTATTACGTTATATGGCATTACGTTATAACGTATTACGTTATATGGTATAACGAAATGACGTTTTACGTTATATGGTATAACGTTATAACGTATTACGTTATATGGTATTACGTTTTAACGTATTACGTTATATGGTATAACGAAATGACGTTTTACGTTATATGGTATTACGTTATAACGTATTACGTTATATGGTATTACGTTATAACGTATTACGTTATATGGTATTACGTTATAACGTATTACGTTATATGGTATAACGTCATAACGTACTACGTTATATGGTATTACGTTATCACGTATTACGTTATATGGTATAACGTTATAACGTATTACGTTATATGGTATAACGTTTTAACGTATTACGTTATATGGTACAACGAAATGACGTTTTACGTTATATGTTATTACGTTATAACGTATTACGTTATATGGTATAACGTTATCACGTATTACGTTATATGGCATTACGTTATAACGTATTACGTTATATGGTATAACGAAATGACGTTTTACGTTATATGGTATAACGTTATAACGTATTACGTTATATGGTATTACGTTTTAACGTATTACGTTATATGGTATAACGTTATAACGTATTACGTTATATGGTATAACGTTATAACGTATTACGTTATATGGTATTACGTTATCACGTATTACGTTATATGGTATAACGTTATAACGTATTACGTTATATGGTATAACGGTTTAACGTATTACGTTATATGGTATAACGTTATCACGTATTACGTTATATGGCATTACGTTATAACGTATTACGTTATATGGTATAACGAAATGACGTTTTACGTTATATGGTATAACGTTATAACGTATTACGTTATATGGTATTACGTTTTAACGTATTACGTTATATGGTATAACGTTATAACATATTACGTTATATGGTATAACGAAATGACGTTTTACGTTATATGGTATAACGTTATAACGTATTACGTTATATGGTATAACGTTATAACGTATTACGTTATATGGTATAACGTTATAACGTATTACGTTATATGGTATTACGTTATAACGTATTACGTTATATGGTATTACGTTATAACGTATTACGTTATATGGTATAACGTCATAACGTATTACGTTATATGGTATTACGTTATCACGTATTACGTTATATGGTATAACGTTATAACGTATTACGTTATATGGTATAACGTTTTAACGTATTACGTTATATGGTATAACGTTATAACGTATTACGTTATATGGTATATCGTTATAACGTATTACGTTATATGGTATTACGTTATAACGTATTACGTTATATGGTATTACGTTTTAACGTATTACGTTATATGGTATAACGTTATAACGTATTACGTTATATGGTATTACGTTATAACGTTTTACGTTATATGTTATTACGTTATAACGTATTACGTTATATGGTATATCGTTATCACGTATTACGTTATATGGCATTACGTTATAACGTATTACGTTATATGGTATAACGAAATGACGTTTTACGTTATATGGTATAACGTTATAACGTATTACGTTATATGGTATTACGTTATAACGTATTACGTTATATGGTATAACGTTATAACGTATTACGTTATATGGTATTACGTTATAACGTATTACGTTATGTGGTATAAGGTTTTAACGTATTACGTTATATGGTATAACGTTATAAAGTATTACGTTATATGGTATAACGTTATAACGTATTACGTTATATGGTACAACGAAATGACGTTTTACGTTATATGTTATTACGTTATAACGTATTACGTTATATGGTATAACGTTATCACGTATTACGTTATATGGCATTACGTTATAACGTATTACGTTATATGGTATAACGAAATGACGTTTTACGTTATATGGTATAACGTTATAACGTATTACGTTATATGGTATTACGTTTTAACGTATTACGTTATATGGTATAACGTTATAACGTATTACGTTATATGGTATTACGTTATAACGTATTACGTTATGTGTTATAACGTTTTAACGTATTACGTTATATGGTATAACGTTATAAAGTATTACGTTATATGGTATAACGTTATAACGTATTACGTTATATGGTATTACGTTTTAACGTATTACGTTATATGGTATAACGTTATAACGTATTACGTTATATGGTATTACGTTATAACGTTTTACGTTATATGTTATTACGTTATAACGTATTACGTTATATGGTATAACGTTATCACGTATTACGTTATATGGCATTACGTTATAATGTATTACGTTATATGGTATAACGAAATGACGTTTTACGTTATATGGTATAACGTTATAACGTATTACGTTATATGGTATTACGTTTTAACGTATTACGTTATATGGCATTACGTTATAACGTATTACGTTATATGGTATAACGAAATGACGTTTTACGTTATATGGTATAACGTTATAACGTATTACGTTATATGGTATTACGTTTTAACGTATTACGTTATATGGTATAACGTTATAACGTATTACGTTATATGGTATTACGTTATCACGTATTACGTTATATGGTATAACGTTATAACGTATTACGTTATATGATATTACGTTATAACGTATTACGTTATATGGTATTACGTTATCACGTATTACGTTATATGGTATAACGTTTTAACGTATTACGTTATATGGTATAACGTTATCACTTATTACGTTATATGGTATAACGTTATAACGTATTACGTCATATGGTATTACGTTATAACGTATTACGTTATATGGTATAACGAAATGACGTTTTACGTTATATGGTATTACGTTATAACGTATTACGTTATATGGTATTACGTTATAACGTATTACGTTATATGGTATAACGTCATAACGTACTACGTTATATGGTATTACGTTATCACGTATTACGTTATATGGTATAACGTTATAACGTATTACGTTATATGGTATAACGTTTTAACGTATTACGTTATATGGTACAACGAAATGACGTTTTACGTTATATGTTATTACGTTATAACGTATTACGTTATATGGTATAACGTTATCACGTATTACGTTATATGGCATTACGTTATAACGTATTACGTTATATGGTATAACGAAATGACGTTTTACGTTATATGGTATAACGTTATAACGTATTACGTTATATGGTATTACGTTTTAACGTATTACGTTATATGGTATAACGTTATAACGTATTACGTTATATGGTATAACGTTATAACGTATTACGTTATATGGTATTACGTTATCACGTATTACGTTATATGGTATAACGTTATAACGTATTACGTTATATGGTATAACGGTTTAACGTATTACGTTATATGGTATAACGTTATCACGTATTACGTTATATGGCATTACGTTATAACGTATTACGTTATATGGTATAACGAAATGACGTTTTACGTTATATGGTATAACGTTATAACGTATTACGTTATATGGAATTACGTTTTAACGTATTACGTTATATGGTATAACGTTATATCATATTACGTTATATGGTATAACGAAATGACGTTTTACGTTATATGGTATAACGTTATAACGTATTACGTTATGTAATATCGTGATGTAATATGTTTACAAAACGTGGACAATAGAGATGTTAATCAGACGGAAAAGACGATTGTGGCTTAACTTGAACTATGCATACCAAACGTACAGAACACAGCGCAATCCACACTCTCTCGGCAACGCCACTCGCAACCTCCGTCTCCGCTCAACTCGCACTCGGCTTCTCCTCTCGCACTCTGCTTCTCGACTCGCACTCTGCTTTTCGACTCGCGCTCTGTTTCTCGACTAACTGTTGTCGCATTCTATTGCCCTTTTCCTAGGCCCACCGCACACGTGTTCTGCAGACGCTCGTGGCCAGGGTCACGTAGGTCTTTTCCACGAAACTGTGCACTTGAAAAGACCGATGACACATTGATGGGCCCGACGGCGCGTCGGCTCTCGCGACATTGTTCATAGTTCGCCCGATATTTCCCAGGCCTTTCGTCCACGATACTACATTCGGCCATCCTGCAATAACATCTGCCCTCAGATGTTGCCTTCTATCTCGCTGTCATCAGATGCGTCACTTTCGGCATTTAGGACCCAAGGTTTCATAAAATCGAGGTGTGCGCGGGTCCTTCCTTCGGTACTGCTTCGCACGCTTTCTTCTTTTCTTGTAATTTCGCAGGTTCCCTTCTAGCTTACCTATGTTTCGTTGGGTTAGGCTACAGTCAAGGCAGTTGGATACCACGTGTTCGACCTTTTCGCGTAACCCCTTGAACCAGAAGTCCTTCTTGACCATAGCTTCTGTTTTGGTAACCTCGAAATGCCCACGCTCGTGCGCTTGCCTGACTACCTGAGCCCGCATCGCCTTCGATACTACTATTAGCACATCGTCCTCACACTCCTTATACAAAATATTGTTTCTTACTACCTGCCCATCGGCCTGACTGCACGTTGCGGCGTCCAAAATCCTACGGACTTCAATGTCCTTGTTCTGTGCCCTTCTCAACCGTGCAATCAGCCCGTCTTCACTCTCCGTTACATACATAGTGCTCGGCAGGGGGTTCCTACTCAGGGCGTCTACATGCTGCATACTTTTCCCCGGCAGATGACACGCCTGATACTTAATCTCGCCTAGTAACAAGGCCCATCTAGCCACACGCACACACAAATCTTTTTTTCTAACTACACCTATCGGACTCGCATACTCCGAGTCTGACGATTTGATGACACCCTCATTTGTCCACGCTTCCATCAAATCATCTTCTTCCTTTCTTTCCGACGGCGCCAGTCTTCGCGGTCTTCGCGCTACCGGCTTGTCGCTTTCCAAAACTACTTTTTCGGTTATTCCGACGTCTCGCTTCTTCTCCGGCCTATACCCCCTAACGATATCGCGAATCGCTTCACGATAATGCGGTTCCCGTACACGTGTCAGGTCTGTTTCGTCGGTCTGTTCTACCGCGTTTACCCCCAGTACATCCGGCGCGTCCTCGTGACCGTCGGTCTGATCGTCGAGTCGTAAAAATGTCACCTCGCCCCGTTTGACTCGCAACTCTACCTGGTCTAAAAAGTCGGTACCTAAGAGTAGACTGTGTCTTGTCATTACCTTATTCGAGACAACATGCAAAGTGACAGTAAAGTCGCACCCGTCGACCGTCATTACCCTTGTGAACTCGCCCCAGGTACTATTGCCAGCGGAACCAAAACCATCAAACTTAAGTTTGCAGTTTCCCAGAGGTGGTGATCCTAACCTCACATACTCATCCGCTCGTATGAACGTAAGGTTACTACCTGTATCCACTAATGCCACAAACCTACAATCATCTATCGCCACTTCCTTCACATACTTCCCCTTTTCGGATCTTGACACTACGCAAGTCTCTTTCGGTTGTGCCGTACACCTCGCTGCAATATGTCCAAATCCGCTGCACTTGAAACACTTAACACCTTCTCCCCTCTCCGGACACGTAACACTTAGATGATCCTCACTACCGCAAATGAAGCATCTTCTTTTCTTCATTGCATCTACAGATTGACTGAGCTTCCCGTTCTTCTGGGTTTTAGCCGACTTCACAATCGACTTTGCTCTGCGACTCTTCTGCTCTTCGTACATTACTAACCTCTTCCTCAACTCTTTGATTGACGTAGCGCCGTACAATACAGCCTTATTGTTCTCGTCGTCTATTATTCCATCCACTATGTATTCCACCTTTGCTTCCTCCTCCATGTCCACATGGCTGGCTATCTCGAGCATACGGTACATGTACGCCAAACATGCTTCATCACTCTCCTTCTTTGTTTCTTCAAGTTTCTGATGTACTTGCCTACTGTTGACTTTCCTCGAAAATTCTTTCACTAGCCCCCTCTTCAACTCATGCCAAGTCCTGGCATGACACTCGAAGCTCGCAAATATTTTCGCTGATCCCTTCAGCAGCTTCCTCGCGTAGACTGCCTTCTGCCCATCCGACCACATGCACGTATCAGCGACTTCCTCGAACGACTCGAACCATCGTTCGACATTTTCACCTCTGTTGCCACTAAACGACTCTAATGCGTCTTCGACGTCTCTAAAACTCAGCGTCGAACCAACACATGCCCTTCGACAACATTCGTCACGGTCCTGATACACCCTTCGCGTATCTCTCTTGTATTCTCTTGCGTTTTTCTTGCCATCTTCATCCTCACTTTCGTCGTCGCTTTCTTCTTCCGACGATATGTCATTACCATCCATGGCCGCTCGTAGCCGTGCGCGTAACTCTACTTTTCTTCCCGTCGTTTTTAAACCCAAACTAGCGAGGCGCTCCTTCAACTCCTTCGTATTCATTTTCTCAACATCCTCATCTTCGTTGCAATCACGCTCAGCTCTCTGTACATTTTCTAGATCTCGTTGACCGGTTAGCTCTTCACCGCCCGTCGATCCCTTACGATACGATTGTCCAACCCTACACGCCCGATTCAGCCTTGCAATCAGCACTGACCTCGCACCCGATATAGGGAGGTTCATTCGCGCGAGCTTATTCCTCAGCTCCTCCAGCGTCGAACCCTCTTCACCCGACAATCGTTCGTCCTCGACGTTTGCCATTTTTCACACTACACAAACTTAAACAGTCAACGATATCGTCTTTTACCGCACCGCGTACCGGTAAATTCACAACTAGCTCGAATAGCTCTGTTCAACCGTTTCGTTTTCTGTCTTGTCCAATCCCGGCTGAGCCCCCAAAATATGTAATATCGTGATGTAATATGTTTACAAAACGTGGACAATAGAGATGTTAATCAGACAGAAAAGACGATTGTGGCTTAACTTGAACTATGCATACCAAACGTACAGAACACAGCGCAATCCACACTCTCTCGGCAACGCCACTCGCAACCTCCGTCTCCGCTCAACTCGCACTCGGCTTCTCCGCTCGCACTCTGCTTCTCGACTCGCACTCTGCTTTTCGACTCGCGCTCTGTTTCTCGACTAACTGTTGTCGCATTCTATTGCCCTTTTCCTAGGCCCACCGCACACGTGTTCTGCAGACGCTCGTGGCCAGGGTCACGTAGGTCTTTTCCACGAAACTATGCACTTGAAAAGACCGATGACACATTGATGGGCCCGACGGCGCCTCGGCTCTCGCGACATTGTTCATAGTTCGCCCGATATTTCCCAGGCCTTTCGTCCACGATACTACAGTTATATGGTATAACGTTATAACGTATTACGTTATATGGTATAACGTTATAACGTATTACGTTATATGGTATTACGTTATAACGTATTACGTTATATGGTATAACGTTATAACGTATTACGTTATATGGTATTACGTTATAACGTATTACGTTATGTGGTATAAGGTTTTAACGTATTACGTTATATGGTATAACGTTATAAAGTATTACGTTATATGGTATAACGTTATAACGTATTACGTTATATGGTACAACGAAATGACGTTTTACGTTATATGTTATTACGTTATAACGTATTACGTTATATGGTATAACGTTATCACGTATTACGTTATATGGCATTACGTTATAACGTATTACGTTATATGGTATAACGAAATGACGTTTTACGTTATATGGTATAACGTTATAACGTATTACGTTATATGGTATTACGTTTTAACGTATTACGTTATATGGTATAACGTTATAACGTATTACGTTATATGGTATTACGTTATAACGTATTACGTTATGTGGCATAACGTTTTAACGTATTACGTTATATGGTATAACGTTATAAAGTATTACGTTATATGGTATAACGTTATAACGTATTACGTTATATGGTATAACGTTATAACGTATTACGTTATATGGTATTACGTTATAACGTATTACGTTATATGGTATTACGTTTTAACGTATTACGTTATATGGTATAACGTTATAACGTATTACGTTATATGGTATTACGTTATAACGTTTTACGTTATATGTTATTACGTTATAACGTATTACGTTATATGGTATAACGTTATCACGTATTACGTTATATGGCATTACGTTATAACGTATTACGTTATATGGTATAACGAAATGACGTTTTACGTTATATGGTATAACGTTATAACGTATTACGTTATATGGTATTACGTTTTAACGTATTACGTTATATGGTATAACGTTATAACATATTACGTTATATGGTATAACGAAATGACGTTTTACGTTATATGGTATAACGTTATAACGTATTACGTTATATGGTATTACGTTTTAACGTATTACGTTATATGGTATAACGTTATAACGTATTACGTTATATGGTACAACGAAATGACGTTTTACGTTATATGGTATAACGTTATAACGTATTACGTTATATGGTATTACGTTTTAACGTATTACGTTATATGGTATAACGTTATAACGTATTACGTTATATGGTATTACGTTATAACGTATTACGTTATATGGTATAACGAAATGACGTTTTACGTTATATGGTATAACGTTATAACGTATTACGTTATATGGTATTACGTTTTAACGTATTACGTTATATGGTATAACGTTATAACGTATTACGTTATATGTTATTACGTTATAACGTATTACGTTATATGGTATAACGTTATCACGTATTACGTTATATGGCATTACGTTATAACGTATTACGTTATATGGTATAACGAAATGACGTTTTACGTTATATGGTATAACGTTATAACGTATTACGTTATATGGTATTACGTTTTAACGTATTACGTTATATGGTATAACGTTATAACATATTACGTTATATGGTATAACGAAATGACGTTTTACGTTATATGGTATAACGTTATAACGTATTACGTTATATGGTATTACGTTTTAACGTATTACGTTATATGGTATAACGTTATAACGTATTACGTTATATGGTATTACGTTATAACGTATTACGTTATATGGTATAACGTTATAACGTATTACGTTATATGGTATTACGTTATAACGTATTACGTTATATGGTATTACGTTTTAACGTATTACGTTATATGGTATAACGTTATAACGTATTAGGTTATATGGTATTACGTTATCACGTATTACGTTATATGGTATAACGTTATAACGTATTACGTTATATGGTATAACGGTTTAACGTATTACGTTATATGGTATAACGTTATCACGTATTACGTTATATGGTATAACGTTATAACGTATTACGTTATATGGTATTACGTTATAACGTATTACGTTATATGGTATTACGTTATCACGTATTACGTTATATGGTATAACGTTATAACGTATTACGTTATATGGTATAACGGTTTAACGTATTACGTTATATGGTATAACGTTATCACGTATTACGTTATATGGTATAACGTTATAACGTATTACGTTATATGGTATAACGTTTTAACTTATTACGTTATATGGTATAACGTTATCACTTATTACGTTATATGGTATAACGTTATAACGTATTACGTTATATGGTATTACTTTATAACGTATTACGTTATATGGTATAACGAAATGACGTTTTACGTTATATGGTATTACGTTATAACGTATTACGTTATATGGTATTACGTTATAACGTATTACGTTATATGGTATAACGTCATAACGTACTACGTTATATGGTATTACGTTATCACGTATTACGTTATATGGTATAACGTTATAACGTATTACGTTATATGGTATAACGTTTTAACGTATTACGTTATATGGTACAACGGAATGACGTTTTACGTTATACGTTATTACGTTATAACGAATTACGTTATATGGTATAACGTTATCACGTATTACGTTATATGGCATTACGTTATAACGTATTACGTTATATGGTATAACGAAATGACGTTTTACGTTATATGGTATAACGCTATAACGTATTACGTTATATGGTATTACGTTTTAACGTATTACGTTATATGGTATAACGTTATAACGTATTACGTTATATGGTATAACGTTATAACGTATTACGTTATATGGTATTACGTTATCACGTATTACGTTATATGGTATAACGTTATAACGTATTACGTTATATGGTATAACGGTTTAACGTATTACGTTATATGGTATAACGTTATCACGTATTACGTTATATGGCATTACGTTATAACGTATTACGTTATATGGTATAACGAAATGACGTTTTACGTTATATGGTATAACGTTATAACGTATTACGTTATATGGTATTACGTTTTAACGTATTACGTTATATGGTATAACGTTATAACATATTACGTTATATGGTATAACGAAATGACGTTTTACGTTATATGGTATAACGTTATAACGTATTACGTTATATGGTATTACGTTTTAACGTATTACGTTATATGGTATAACGTTATAACGTATTACGTTATATGGTATTACGTTATCACGTATTACGTTGTATGGTATAACGTTATAACGTATTACGTTATATGGTATTACGTTATATCGTATTACGTTCTGTGGTATAACGTTTTAACGTATTACGTTATATGGTATAACGTTATAACGTATTACGTTATATGGTATAACGTTATAACGTATTACGTTATATGGTATTACGTTATAACGTATTACGTTATATGGTATTACGTTTTAACGTATTACGTTATATGGTATAACGTTATAACGTATTAGGTTATATGGTATTACGTTATCACGTATTACGTTATATGGTATAACGTTATAACGTATTACGTTATATGGTATAACGGTTTAACGTATTACGTTATATGGTATAACGTTATCACGTATTACGTTATATGGTATAACGTTATAACGTATTACGTTATATGGTATTACGTTATAACGTATTACGTTATATGGTATTACGTTATCACGGATTACGTTATATGGTATAACGTTATAACGTATTACGTTATATGGTATAACGGTTTAACGTATTACGTTATATGGTATAACGTTATCACGTATTACGTTATATGGTATAACGTTATAACGTATTACGTTATATGGTATAACGTTTTAACGTATTACGTTATATGGTATAACGTTATCACTTATTACGTTATATGGTATAACGTTATAACGTATTACGTTATATGGTATTACGTTATAACGTATTACGTTATATGGTATAACGAAATGACGTTTTACGTTATATGGTATTACGTTATAACGTATTACGTTATATGGTATTACGTTATAACGTATTACGTTATATGGTATAACGTCACAACGTACTACGTTATATGGTATTACGTTATCACGTATTACGTTATATGGTATAACGTTATAACGTATTACGTTATATGGTATAACGTTTTAACGTATTACGTTATATGGTACAACGAAATGACGTTTTACGTTATATGTTATAACGTTATAACGTATTACGTTATATGGTATTACGTTTTAACGTATTACGTTATATGGTATAACGTTATAACATATTACGTTATATGGTATAACGAAATGACGTTTTACGTTATATGGTATAACGTTATAACGTATTACGTTATATGGTATTACGTTTTAACGTATTACGTTATATGGTATAACGTTATAACGTATTACGTTATATGGTATTACGATATCACGTATTACGTTATATGGTATAACGCTATAACGTATTACGTTTTATGGTATAACGGTTTAACGTATTACGTTATATGGTATAACGTTATCACGTATTACGTTATATGGTATAACGTTATAACGTATTACGTTATATGGTATAACGTTATCACGTATTACGTTATATGGTATAACGTTATACCGTATTACGTTATATGGTATTACGTTTTAACGTATTACGTTATATGGTATAACGTTATAACATATTACGTTATATGGTATAACGAAATGACGTTTTACGTTATATGGTATTACGTTATAACGTATTACGTTATATGGTATTACGTTATAATGTATTACGTTATATGGTATAACGTCATAACGTATTACGTTATATGGTATTACGTTATCACGTATTACGTTATATGGTATAACGTTATAACGTATTACGTTATATGGTATAACGTTTTAACGTATTACGTTATATGGTATAATGCTATCACGTATTACGTTATATGGTATAACGCTATAACGTATTACGTTATATGGTATAACGTTATCACGTATTACGTTATATGGTATAACGTTATACCGTATTACGTTATATGGTACAACGAAATGACGTTTTACGTTATATGTTATTACGTTATAACGTATTACGTTATATGGTATAACGTTTTCACGTATTACGTTATATGGCATTACGTTATAACGTATTACGTTATATGGTATAACGAAATGACGTTTTACGTTATATGGTATAACGTTTTAACGTATTACGTTATATGGTATAACGTTATCACGTATTACGTTATATGGTATAACGTTATAACGTATTACGTTATATGGTATTACGTTATAACGTATTACGTTATGTGGTATAACGTTTTAACGTATTACGTTATATGGTATAACGTTATAAAGTATTACGTTATATGGTATAACGTTATAACGTATTACGTTATATGGTATAACGTTATAACGTATTACGTTATATGGTATTACGTTATAACGTATTACGTTATATGGTATTACGTTTTAACGTATTACGTTATATGGTATAACGTTATAACGTATTACGTTATACGGTATTACGTTATAACGTTTTACGTTATATGTTATTACGTTATAACGTATTACGTTATATGGTATAACGTTATCACGTATTACGTTATATGTCATTACGTTATAACGTATTACGTTATATGGTATAACGAAATGACGTTTTACGTTATATGGTATAACGTTATAACGTATTACGTTATATGGTATTACGTTTTAACGTATTACGTTATATGGTATAACGTTATAACGTATTACGTTATATGGTATAACGAAATGACGTTTTACGTTATATGGTATAACGTTATAACGTATTACGTTATATGGTATTACGTTTTAATGTATTACGTTATATGGTATAACGTTATAACGTATTACGTTATATGGTATAACGTTATAACGTATTACGTTATATGGTATTACGTTATAACGTATTACGTTATATGGTATTACGTTTTAACGTATTACGTTATATGGTATAACGTTATAACGTATTACGTTATACGGTATTACGTTATAACGTTTTACGTTATATGTTATTACGTTATAACGTATTACGTTATATGGTATAACGTTATCACGTATTACGTTATATGTCATTACGTTATAACGTATTACGTTATATGGTATAACGAAATGACGTTTTACGTTATATGGTATAACGTTATAACGTATTACGTTATATGGTATTACGTT
The DNA here is from genome assembly GCF_051014615.1 of Bombus vancouverensis nearcticus. Classification (NCBI taxonomy): domain Eukaryota; kingdom Metazoa; phylum Arthropoda; class Insecta; order Hymenoptera; family Apidae; genus Bombus; species Bombus vancouverensis. Next base: position 5,286,828 of record NC_134913.1, on the reverse strand, counting down.
CTAACGTATTACGTTATATGGTATAACGTTATAACGTATTACGTTACATGGTATAACGAAATGACGTTTTACGTTATATGGTATAACGTTATAACGTATTACGTTATATGGTATTACGTTTTAACGTATTACGTTATATGGTATAACGTTATAACGTATTACGTTATATGGTATTACGTTATAACGTATTACGTTATGTGGTATAACGTTTTAACGTATTACGTTATATGGTATAACGTTATAAAGTATTACGTTATATGGTATAACGTTATAACGTATTACGTTATATGGTATATCGTTATAACGTATTACGTTAAATGGTATTACGTTATAACGTATTACGTTATATGGTATTACGTTTTAACGTATTACGTTATATGGTATAACGTTATAACGTATTACGTTATATGGTATTACGTTATAACGTTTTACGTTATATGTTATTACGTTATAACGTATTACATTATATGGTATAACGTTATCACGTATTACGTTATATGGCATTACGTTAGGACGTATTACGTTATATGGTATAACGAAATGACGTTTTACGTTATATGGTATAACGTTTTAACGTATTACGTTATATGGTATAACGTTATCACGTATTACGTTATATGGTATAACGTTATAACGTATTACGTTATATGGTATTACGTTTTAACGTATTACGTTATATGGTATATCGTTATAACGTATTACGTTAAATGGTATTACGTTATAACGTATTACGTTATATGGTATTACGTTTTAACGTATTACGTTATATGGTATAACGTTTTAACGTATTACGTTATATGGTATAACGTTATAACGTATTACGTTATATGGTATTACGTTATAACGTATTACGTTATGTGGTATAAGGTTTTAACGTATTACGTTATATGGTATAACGTTATAAAGTATTACGTTATATGGTATAACGTTATAACGTATTACGTTATATGCTATAACGTTATAACGTATTACGTTATATGGTATTACGTTATCACGTATTACGTTATATGGTATAACGTTATAACGTATTACGTTATATGGTATAACGTTTTAACGTATTACGTTATATGGTATAACGTTATAACGTATTACGTTATATGGTATAACGTTATAACGTATTACGTTATATGGTATAACGTTATAACGTACTACGTTATATGGTATAACGTTATAACGTATTACGTTATATGGTATTACGTTATAACGTATTACGTTATGTGTTATAAGGTTTTAACGTATTACGTTATATGGTATAACGTTATAAAGTATTACGTTATATGGTATAACGTTATAACGTATTACGTTATATGGTATAACGTTATCACGTATTACGTTATATGGCATTACGTTATAACGTATTACGTTATATGGTATAACGAAATGACGTTTTACGTTATATGGTATAACGTTATAACGTATTACGTTATATGGTATTACGTTTTAACGTATTACGTTATATGGTATAACGTTATAACGTATTACGTTATATGGTATAACGTTATAACGTATTACGTTATATGGTATAACGTTATCACGTATTACGTTATATGTCATTACGTTATAACGTATTACGTTATATGGTATAACGAAATGACGTTTTACGTTATATGGTATAACGTTATAACGTATTACGTTATATGGTATTACGTTCTAACGTATTACGTTATATGGTATAACGTTATAACGTATTACGTTACATGGTATAACGAAATGACGTTTTACGTTATATGGTATAACGTTATAACGTATTACGTTATATGGTATTACGTTTTAACGTATTACGTTATATGGTATAACGTTATAACGTATTACGTTATATGGTATTACGTTATAACGTATTACGTTATATGGTATTACGTTTTAACGTATTACGTTATATGGTATAACGTTATAACGTATTACGTTATATGGTATAACGTTATAAAGTATTACGTTATATGGTATAACGTTATAACGTATTACGTTATATGGTATAACGTTATAACGTATTACGTTATATGGTATTACGTTATAACGTATTACGTTATATGGTATTACGTTTTAACGTATTACGTTATATGGTATAACGTTATAACGTATTACGTTATACGGTATTACGTTATAACGTTTTACGTTATATGTTATTACGTTATAACGTATTACGTTATATGGTATAACGTTATCACGTATTACGTTATATGTCATTACGTTATAACGTATTACGTTATATGGTATAACGAAATGACGTTTTACGTTATATGGTATAACGTTATAACGTATTACGTTATATGGTATTACGTTCTAACGTATTACGTTATATGGTATAACGTTATAACGTATTACGTTACATGGTATAACGAAATGACGTTTTACGTTATATGGTATTACGTTTTAACGTATTACGTTATATGGTATAACGTTATAACGTATTACGTTATATGGTATTACGTTATAACGTATTACGTTATATGGTATTACGTTTTAACGTATTACGTTATGTGGTATAACGTTTTAACGTATTACGTTATATGGTATAACGTTATAAAGTATTACGTTATATGGTATAACGTTATAACGTATTACGTTATATGGTATAACGTTATAACGTATTACGTTATATGGTATTACGTTATAACGTATTACGTTATATGGTATTACGTTTTAACGTATTACGTTATATGGTATAACGTTATAACGTATTACGTTATACGGTATTACGTTATAACGTTTTACGTTATATGTTATTACGTTATAACGTATTACGTTATATGGTATAACGTTATCACGTATTACGTTATATGTCATTACGTTATAACGTATTACGTTATATGGTATAACGAAATGACGTTTTACGTTATATGGTATAACGTTATAACGTATTACGTTATATGGTATTACGTTTTAACGTATTACGTTATATGGTATAACGTTATAACGTATTACGTTATATGGTATAACGAAATGACGTTTTACGTTATATGGTATAACGTTATAACGTATTACGTTATATGGTATTACGTTTTAATGTATTACGTTATATGGTATAACGTTATAACGTATTACGTTATATGGTATAACGTTATAACGTATTACGTTATATGGTATTACGTTATAACGTATTACGTTATATGGTATTACGTTTTAACGTATTACGTTATATGGTATAACGTTATAACGTATTACGTTATACGGTATTACGTTATAACGTTTTACGTTATATGTTATTACGTTATAACGTATTACGTTATATGGTATAACGTTATCACGTATTACGTTATATGTCATTACGTTATAACGTATTACGTTATATGGTATAACGAAATGACGTTTTACGTTATATGGTATAACGTTATAACGTATTACGTTATATGGTATTACGTTCTAACGTATTACGTTATATGGTATAACGTTATAACGTATTACGTTACATGGTATAACGAAATGACGTTTTACGTTATATGGTATAACGTTATAACGTATTACGTTATATGGTATTACGTTTTAACGTATTACGTTATATGGTATAACGTTATAACGTATTACGTTATATGGTATTACGTTATAACGTATTACGTTATGTGGTATAACGTTTTAACGTATTACGTTATATGGTATAACGTTATAAAGTATTACGTTATATGGTATAACGTTATAACGTATTACGTTATATGGTATATCGTTATAACGTATTACGTTAAATGGTATTACGTTATAACGTATTACGTTATATGGTATTACGTTTTAACGTATTACGTTATATGGTATAACGTTATAACGTATTACGTTATATGGTATTACGTTATAACGTTTTACGTTATATGTTATTACGTTATAACGTATTACATTATATGGTATAACGTTATCACGTATTACGTTATATGGCATTACGTTAGGACGTATTACGTTATATGGTATAACGAAATGACGTTTTACGTTATATGGTATAACGTTTTAACGTATTACGTTATATGGTATAACGTTATCACGTATTACGTTATATGGTATAACGTTATAACGTATTACGTTATATGGTATTACGTTTTAACGTATTACGTTATATGGTATATCGTTATAACGTATTACGTTAAATGGTATTACGTTATAACGTATTACGTTATATGGTATTACGTTTTAACGTATTACGTTATATGGTATAACGTTTTAACGTATTACGTTATATGGTATAACGTTATAACGTATTACGTTATATGGTATTACGTTATAACGTATTACGTTATGTGGTATAAGGTTTTAACGTATTACGTTATATGGTATAACGTTATAAAGTATTACGTTATATGGTATAACGTTATAACGTATTACGTTATATGCTATAACGTTATAACGTATTACGTTATATGGTATTACGTTATCACGTATTACGTTATATGGTATAACGTTATAACGTATTACGTTATATGGTATAACGTTTTAACGTATTACGTTATATGGTATAACGTTATAACGTATTACGTTATATGGTATAACGTTATAACGTATTACGTTATATGGTATAACGTTATAACGTACTACGTTATATGGTATAACGTTATAACGTATTACGTTATATGGTATTACGTTATAACGTATTACGTTATGTGTTATAAGGTTTTAACGTATTACGTTATATGGTATAACGTTATAAAGTATTAGGTTATATGGTATAACGTTATAACGTATTACGTTATATGGTATAACGTTATCACGTATTACGTTATATGGCATTACGTTATAACGTATTACGTTATATGGTATAACGAAATGACGTTTTACGTTATATGGTATAACGTTATAACGTATTACGTTATATGGTATTACGTTTTAACGTATTACGTTATATGGTATAACGTTATAACGTATTACGTTATATGGTATAACGTTATAACGTATTACGTTATATGGTATAACGTTATCACGTATTACGTTATATGTCATTACGTTATAACGTATTACGTTATATGGTATAACGAAATGACGTTTTACGTTATATGGTATAACGTTATAACGTATTACGTTATATGGTATTACGTTCTAACGTATTACGTTATATGGTATAACGTTATAACGTATTACGTTACATGGTATAACGAAATGACGTTTTACGTTATATGGTATAACGTTATAACGTATTACGTTATATGGTATTACGTTTTAACGTATTACGTTATATGGTATAACGTTATAACGTATTACGTTATATGGTATAACGTTATAACGTATTACGTTATATGGTATTACGTTATCACGTATTACGTTATATGGTATAACGTTATAACGTATTACGTTATATGGTATAACGGTTTAACGTATTACGTTATATGGTATAACGTTATCACGTATTACGTTATATGGTATAACGTTATAACGTATTACGTTATATGGTATAACGTTTTAACGTATTACGTTATATGGTATAACGTTATCACTTATTACGTTATATGGTATAACGTTATAACGTATTACGTTATATGGTATTACGTTATAACGTATTACGTTATATGGTATAACGAAATGACGTTTTACGTTATATGGTATTACGTTATAACGTATTACGTTATATGGTATTACGTTATAACGTATTACGTTATATGGTATAACGTCACAACGTACTACGTTATATGGTATTACGTTATCACGTATTACGTTATATGGTATAACGTTATAACGTATTACGTTATATGGTATAACGTTTTAACGTATTACGTTATATGGTACAACGAAATGACGTTTTACGTTATATGTTATTACGTTATAACGAATTACGTTATATGGTATAACGTTATCACGTATTAAGTTATATGGCATTACGTTATAACGTATTACGTTATATGGTATAACGAAATGACGTTTTACGTTATATGGTATAACGTTATAACGTATTACGTTATATGGTATTACGTTATCACGTATTACGTTATATGGTATAACGTTATAACGTATTACGTTATATGGTATAACGGTTTAACGTATTACGTTATATGGTATAACGTTATCACGTATTACGTTATACGGCATTACGTTATAACGTATTACGTTATATGGTATAACGAAATGACGTTTTACGTTATATGGTATAACGTTATAACGTATTACGTTATATGGTATTACGTTTTAACGTATTACGTTATATGGTATAACGTTATAACATATTACGTTATATGGTATAACGAAATGACGTTTTACGTTATATGGTATAACGTTATAACGTATTACGTTATATGGTATTACGTTTTAACGTATTACGTTATATGGTATAACGTTATAACGTATTACGTTATATGGTATTACGATATCACGTATTACGTTATATGGTATAACGCTATAACGTATTACGTTTTATGGTATAACGGTTTAACGTATTACGTTATATGGTATAACGTTATCACGTATTACGTTATATGGTATAACGTTATAACGTATTACGTTATATGGTATAACGTTATCACGTATTACGTTATATGGTATAACGTTATACCGTATTACGTTATATGGTATTACGTTTTAACGTATTACGTTATATGGTATAACGTTATAACATATTACGTTATATGGTATAACGAAATGACGTTTTACGTTATATGGTATTACGTTATAACGTATTACGTTATATGGTATTACGTTATAATGTATTACGTTATATGGTATAACGTCATAACGTATTACGTTATATGGTATTACGTTATCACGTATTACGTTATATGGTATAACGTTATAACGTATTACGTTATATGGTATAACGTTTTAACGTATTACGTTATATGGTATAACGCTATCACGTATTACGTTATATGGTATAACGCTATAACGTATTACGTTATATGGTATAACGTTATCACGTATTACGTTATATGGTATAACGTTATACCGTATTACGTTATATGGTACAACGAAATGACGTTTTACGTTATATGTTATTACGTTATAACGTATTACGTTATATGGTATAACGTTTTCACGTATTACGTTATATGGCATTACGTTATAACGTATTACGTTATATGGTATAACGAAATGACGTTTTACGTTATATGGTATAACGTTTTAACGTATTACGTTATATGGTATAACGTTATCACGTATTACGTTATATGGTATAACGTTATAACGTATTACGTTATATGGTATTACGTTATAACGTATTACGTTATGTGGTATAACGTTTTAACGTATTACGTTATATGGTATAACGTTATAAAGTATTACGTTATATGGTATAACGTTATAACGTATTACGTTATATGGTATAACGTTATAACGTATTACGTTATATGGTATTACGTTATAACGTATTACGTTATATGGTATTACGTTTTAACGTATTACGTTATATGGTATAACGTTATAACGTATTACGTTATACGGTATTACGTTATAACGTTTTACGTTATATGTTATTACGTTATAACGTATTACGTTATATGGTATAACGTTATCACGTATTACGTTATATGTCATTACGTTATAACGTATTACGTTATATGGTATAACGAAATGACGTTTTACGTTATATGGTATAACGTTATAACGTATTACGTTATATGGTATTACGTTTTAACGTATTACGTTATATGGTATAACGTTATAACGTATTACGTTATATGGTATAACGAAATGACGTTTTACGTTATATGGTATAACGTTATAACGTATTACGTTATATGGTATTACGTTTTAATGTATTACGTTATATGGTATAACGTTATAACGTATTACGTTATATGGTATAACGTTATAACGTATTACGTTATATGGTATTACGTTATAACGTATTACGTTATATGGTATTACGTTTTAACGTATTACGTTATATGGTATAACGTTATAACGTATTACGTTATACGGTATTACGTTATAACGTTTTACGTTATATGTTATTACGTTATAACGTATTACGTTATATGGTATAACGTTATCACGTATTACGTTATATGTCATTACGTTATAACGTATTACGTTATATGGTATAACGAAATGACGTTTTACGTTATATGGTATAACGTTATAACGTATTACGTTATATGGTATTACGTTCTAACGTATTACGTTATATGGTATAACGTTATAACGTATTACGTTACATGGTATAACGAAATGACGTTTTACGTTATATGGTATAACGTTATAACGTATTACGTTATATGGTATTACGTTTTAACGTATTACGTTATATGGTATAACGTTATAACGTATTACGTTATATGGTATTACGTTATAACGTATTACGTTATGTGGTATAACGTTTTAACGTATTACGTTATATGGTATAACGTTATAAAGTATTACGTTATATGGTATAACGTTATAACGTATTACGTTATATGGTATATCGTTATAACGTATTACGTTAAATGGTATTACGTTATAACGTATTACGTTATATGGTATTACGTTTTAACGTATTACGTTATATGGTATAACGTTATAACGTATTACATTATATGGTATTACGTTATAACGTTTTACGTTATATGTTATTACGTTATAACGTATTACATTATATGGTATAACGTTATCACGTATTACGTTATATGGCATTACGTTATAACGTATTACGTTATATGGTATAACGAAATGACGTTTTACGTTATATGGTATAACGTTTTAACGTATTACGTTATATGGTATAACGTTATCACGTATTACGTTATATGGTATAACGTTATAACGTATTACGTTATATGGTATTACGTTTTAACGTATTACGTTATATGGTATATCGTTATAACGTATTACGTTAAATGGTATTACGTTATAACGTATTACGTTATATGGTATTACGTTTTAACGTATTACGTTATATGGTATAACGTTTTAACGTATTACGTTATATGGTATAACGTTATAACGTATTACGTTATATGGTATTACGTTATAACGTATTACGTTATGTGGTATAAGGTTTTAACGTATTACGTTATATGGTATAACGTTATAAAGTATTACGTTATATGGTATAACGTTATAACGTATTACGTTATATGCTATAACGTTATAACGTATTACGTTATATGGTATTACGTTATCACGTATTACGTTATATGGTATAACGTTATAACGTATTACGTTATATGGTATAACGTTTTAACGTATTACGTTATATGGTATAACGTTATAACGTATTACGTTATATGGTATAACGTTATAACGTATTACGTTATATGGTATAACGTTATAACGTACTACGTTATATGGTATAACGTTATAACGTATTACGTTATATGGTATTACGTTATAACGTATTACGTTATGTGTTATAAGGTTTTAACGTATTACGTTATATGGTATAACGTTATAAAGTATTACGTTATATGGTATAACGTTATAACGTATTACGTTATATGGTATATCGTTATAACGTATTACGTTATATGGTATAACGTTATACCGTATTACGTTATATGGTATTACGTTATAACGTATTACGTTATATGGTATAACGAAATGACGTTTTACGTTATATGGTATTACGTTATAACGTATTAAGTTATATGGTATAACGTTATAACGTATTACGTTATATGGTATTACGTTATAACGTATTACGTTATATGGTATTACGTTATAACGTATTACGTTATATGGTATAACGTCATAACGTATTACGTTATATGGTATTACGTTATCACGTATTACGTTATATGGTATAACGTTATAACGTATTATGTTATATGGTATAACGTTTTAACGTATTACGTTATATGGTATAACGTTATCACGTATTACGTTATATGGTATAACGTTATAACGTATTACGTTATATGGTATATCGTTATAACGTATTACGTTATATGGTATAACGTTATACCGTATTACGTTATATGGTACAACGAAATGACGTATTACGTTACATGTTATTACGTTATAACGTATTACGTTATATGGTATAACGTTATCACGTATTACGTTATATGGCATTACGTTATAACGTATTACGTTATATGGTACAAAGAAATGACGTTTTACGTTATATGGTATAACGTTATAACGTATTACGTTATATGGTATTACGTTTTAACGTATTACGTTATATGGTATAACGTTATAACGTATTACGTTATATGGTATTACGTTATAACGTATTACGTTATGTGGTATAACGTTTTAACGTATTACGTTATATGGTATAACGTTATAAAGTATTACGTTATATGGTATAACGTTATAACGTATTACGTTATATGGTATAACGTTATAACGTATTACGTTATATGGTATTACGTTATAACGTACTACGTTATATGGTATAACGTTATAACGTATTACGTTATATGGTATTACGTTATAACGTATTACGTTATGTGTTATAAGGTTTTAACGTATTACGTTATATGGTATAACGTTATAAAGTATTACGTTATATGGTATAACGTTATAACGTATTACGTTATATGGTATATCGTTATAACGTATTACGTTATATGGTATAACGTTATACCGTATTACGTTATATGGTATTACGTTATAACGTATTACGTTATATGGTATAACGAAATGACGTTTTACGTTATATGGTATTACGTTATAACGTATTACGTTATATGGTATAACGTTATAACGTATTACGTTATATGGTATTACGTTATAACGTATTACGTTATATGGTATTACGTTATAACGTATTACGTTATATGGTATAACGTCATAACGTATTACGTTATATGGTATTACGTTATCACGTATTACGTTATATGGTATAACGTTATAACGTATTATGTTATATGGTATAACGTTTTAACGTATTACGTTATATGGTATAACGTTATCACGTATTACGTTATATGGTATAACGTTATAACGTATTACGTTATATGGTATATCGTTATAACGTATTACGTTATATGGTATAACGTTATACCGTATTACGTTATATGGTACAACGAAATGACGTTTTACGTTACATGTTATTACGTTATAACGTATTACGTTATATGGTATAACGTTATCACGTATTACGTTATATGGCATTACGTTATAACGTATTACGTTATATGGTACAAAGAAATGACGTTTTACGTTATATGGTATAACGTTATAACGTATTACGTTATATGGTATTACGTTTTAACGTATTACGTTATATGGTATAACGTTATAACGTATTACGTTATATGGTATTACGTTATAACGTATTACGTTATGTGGTATAACGTTTTAACGTATTACGTTATATGGTATAACGTTATAAAGTATTACGTTATATGGTATAACGTTATAACGTATTACGTTATATGGTATAACGTTATAACGTATTACGTTATATGGTATTACGTTATAACGTATTACGTTATATGGTATTACGTTTTAACGTATTACGTTATATGGTATAACGTTATAACGTATTACGTTATATGGTATTACGTTATAACGTTTTACGTTATATGTTATTACGTTATAACGTATTACGTTGTATGGTATAACGTTATCACGTATTACGTTATATGGCATTACGTTATAACGTATTACGTTATATGGTATAACGAAATGACGTTTTACGTTATATGGTATAACGTTATAACGTATTACGTTATATGGTATTACGTTTTAACGTATTACGTTATATGGTATAACGTTATAACGTATTACGTTATATGGTATAACGAAATGACGTTTTACGTTATATGGTATAACCTTATAACGTATTACGTTATATGGTATTACGTTTTAACGTATTACGTTATATGGTATAACGTTATAACGTATTACGTTATATGGTATTACGTTATAACGTATTACGTTATGTGGTATAACGTTTTAACGTATTACGTTATATGGTATTACGTTATAAAGTATTACGTTATATGGTATAATGTTATAACGTATTACGTTATATGGTATAACGTTATAACGTATTACGTTATATGGTATTACGTTATAACGTATTACGTTATATGGTATTACGTTTTAACGTATTACGTTATATGGTATAACGTTATAACGTATCACGTTATATGGTATTACGTTATAACGTTTTACGTTATATGATATTACGTTATAACGTATTACGTTATATGGTATAACGTTATCACGTATTACGTTATATGGCATTACGTTATAACGTATTACGTTATATGGTATAACGTTATAACGTATTACGTTATATGGTATAACGTTATAACGTACTACGTTATATGGTATATCGTTATAACGTATTACGTTATATGGTATAACGTTATACCGTATTACGTTATATGGTATAACGTTATACCGTATTACGTTATATGGTATAACGTTATAACGTATTACGTTATATGGTGTAACGTTATAACGTATTACGTTATATGGTATATCGTTATAACGTATTACGTTATATGGTATAACGTTATACCGTATTACGTTATATGGTATTACGTTATAACGTATTACGTTATATGGTATAACGCAATGACGTTTTACGTTATATGGTATTACGTTATAACGTATTACGTTATATGGCATTACGTTATAACGTATTACGTTGTATGGTATAACGAAATGACGTTTTACGTTATATGGTATAACGTTATAACGTATTACGTTATATGGTATTACGTTTTAACGTATTACGTTATATGGTATAACGTTATAACGTATTACGTTATATGGTATAACGAAATGACGTTTTACGTTATATGGTATAACCTTATAACGTATTACGTTATATGGTATTACGTTTTAACGTATTACGTTATATGGTATAACGTTATAACGTATTACGTTATATGGTATTACGTTATAACGTATTACGTTATGTGGTATAACGTTTTAACGTATTACGTTATATGGTATTACGTTATAAAGTATTACGTTATATGGTATAACGTTATAACGTATTACGTTATATGGTATAACGTTATAACGTATTACGTTATATGGTATTACGTTATAACGTATTACGTTATATGGTATTACGTTTTAACGTATTACGTTATATGGTATAACGTTATAACGTATTACGTTATATGGTATATCGTTATAACGTATTACGTTATATGGTATAACGTTATACCGTATTACGTTATATGGTATTACGTTATAACGTATTACGTTATATGGTATAACGCAATGACGTTTTACGTTATATGGTATTACGTTATAACGTATTACGTTATATGGTATAACGTTATAACGTACTACGTTATATGGTATTACGTTATAAAGTATTACGTTATATGGTATAACGTTATAACGTATTACGTTATATGGTATAACGTTATAACGTATTACGTTATATGGTATTACGTTATAACGTATTACGTTATATGGTATTACGTTTTAACGTATTACGTTATATGGTATAACGTTATAACGTATCACGTTATATGGTATTACGTTATAACGTTTTACGTTATATGATATTACGTTATAACGTATTACGTTATATGGTATAACGTTATCACGTATTACGTTATATGGCATTACGTTATAACGTATTACGTTATATGGTATAACGTTATAACGTATTACGTTATATGGTATAACGTTATAACGTACTACGTTATATGGTATATCGTTATAACGTATTACGTTATATGGTATAACGTTATACCGTATTACGTTATATGGTATAACGTTATAACGTATTACGTTATATGGTGTAACGTTATAACGTATTACGTTATATGGTATATCGTTATAACGTATTACGTTATATGGTATAACGTTATACCGTATTACGTTATATGGTATTACGTTATAACGTATTACGTTATATGGTATAACGCAATGACGTTTTACGTTATATGGTATTACGTTATAACGTATTACGTTATATGGCATTACGTTATAACGTATTACGTTGTATGGTATAACGAAATGACGTTTTACGTTATATAGTATAACGTTATAACGTATTACGTTATATGGTATTACGTTTTAACGTATTACGTTATATGGTATAACGTTATAACGTATTACGTTATATGGTATAACGAAATGACGTTTTACGTTATATGGTATAACCTTATAACGTATTACGTTATATGGTATTACGTTTTAACGTATTACGTTATATGGTATAACGTTATAACGTATTACGTTATATGGTATTACGTTATAACGTATTACGTTATGTGGTATAACGTTTTAACGTATTACGTTATATGGTATTACGTTATAAAGTATTACGTTATATGGTATAACGTTATAACGTATTACGTTATATGGTATAACGTTATAACGTATTACGTTATATGGTATTACGTTATAACGTATTACGTTATATGGTATTACGTTTTAACGTATTACGTTATATGGTATAACGTTATAACGTATTACGTTATATGGTATATCGTTATAACGTATTACGTTATATGGTATAACGTTATACCGTATTACGTTATATGGTATTACGTTATAACGTATTACGTTATATGGTATAACGCAATGACGTTTTACGTTATATGGTATTACGTTATAACGTATTACGTTATATGGTATAACGTTATAACGTACTACGTTATATGGTATTACGTTATAACGTATTACGTTATATGGTATTACGTTATAACGTTTTACGTTATATGTTATTACGTTATAACGTATTACGTTATATGGTATAACGTCATCACGTATTACGTTATATGGCATTACGTTATAACGTATTACGTTATATGGTATAAAGAAATGACGTTTTACGTTATATGGTATTACGTTATAACGTATTACGTTATATGGTATACCGTTATAACGTACTACGTTATATGGTATATCGTTATAACGTATTACGTTATATGGTATAACGTTATCACGTATTACGTTATATGGTATAACGTTATAACGTATTACGTTATATGGTATAACGTTATAACGTATTACGTTATATGGTATTACGTTATAACGTATTACGTTATATGGTATAACGAAATGACGTTTTACGTTATATGGAATTACGTTATAACGTATTACGTTATACGGTATTACGTTGTAACGTATTACGTTATATGGTATAACGTCATAACGTATTACGTTATATGGTATTACGTTATCACGTATTACGTTATACGGTATAACGTTATAACGTATTACGTTATATGGTATAACGTTTTAACGCATTACGTTATATGGTATAACGTTATACCGTATTACGTTATATGGTATTACGTTATAACGTATTACGTTATATGGTATAACGAAATGACGTTTTACGTTATATGGTATAACGTTATAACGTATTACGTTATATGGTATTACGTTATAACGTATTACGTTATATGGTATAACGAAACGACGTTTTACGTTATATGGTATTAAGTTATAACGTATTACGTTATATGGTATTACGTTATAATGTATTACGTTATATGGTATAACGTCATAACGTATTACGTTATATGGTATAAAGAAATGACGTTTTACGTTATATGGTATTACGTTATAACGTATTACGTTATATGGTATAACGTTATAACGTATTACGTTATATGGTGTAACGTTATAACGTATTACGTTATATGGTATATCGTTATAACGTATTACGTTATATGGTATAACGTTATAACGTATTACGTTATATGGTATAACGTCATCACGTATTACGTTATATGGCATTACGTTATAACGTATTACGTTATATGGTATAAAGAAATGACGTTTTACGTTATATGGTATTACGTTATAACGTATTACGTTATATGGTATAACGTTATAACGTATTACGTTATATGGTGTAACGTTATAACGTATTACGTTATATGGTATATCGTTATAACGTATTACGTTATATGGTATAACGTTATAACGTATTACGTTATATGGTATAACGTCATCACGTATTATGTTATATGGCATTACGTTATAACGTATTACGTTATATGGTATAAAGAAATGACGTTTTACGTTATATGGTATTACGTTATAACGTATTACGTTATATGGTATACCGTTATAAGGTACTACGTTATATGGTATATCGTTATAACGTATTACGTTATATGGTATAACGTTATACCGTATTACGTTATATGGTATTACGTTATAACGTATTACGTTATATGGTATAACGAAATGACGTTTTACGTTATATGGTATTACGTTATAACGTATTACGTTATATGGTATAACGTTATAACGTATTACGTTATATGGTATTACGTTATAACGTATTACGTTATATGGTATTACGTTATAACGTATTACGTTATATGGTATAACGTCATAACGTATTACGTTATATGATATTACGTTATCACGTATTACGTTATATGGTATAACGTTATAACGTATTATGTTATATGGTATAACGTTATAACGTATTACGTTATATGGTATAACGGTTTAACGTATTACGTTATATGGTATAACGTTATCACGTATTACGTTATATGGTATAACGTTATAACGTATTACGTTATATGGTATAACGTTTTAACGTATTACGTTATATGGTATAACGTTATCACTTATTACGTTATATGGTATAACGTTATAACGTATTACGTTATATGGTATTACGTTATAACGTATTACGTTATATGGTATAAAGAAATGACGTTTTACGTTATATGGTATTACGTTATAACGTATTACGTTATATGGTATAACGTTATAACGTATTACGTTATATGGTGTAACGTTATAACGTATTACGTTATATGGTATATCGTTATAACGTATTACGTTATATGGTATACCGTTATAACGTACTACGTTATATGGTATAACGAAATGACGTTTTACGTTATATGGTATAACGTTATAACGTATTACGTTATATGGTATTACGTTTTAACGTATCACGTTATATGGTATAACGTTATAACGTATTACGTTATATGGTATTACGTTATAACGTATTACGTTATGTGGTATAACGTTTTAACGTATTACGTTATATGGTATAACGTTATAAAGTATTACGTTATATGGTATAACGTTATAACGTATTACGTTATATGGTATAACGTTATAACGTATTACGTTATATGGTATTACGTTATAACGTATTACGTTATATGGTATTACGTTTTAACGTATTACGTTATATGGTATAACGTTATAACGTATTACGTTATATGGTATTACGTTATAACGTTTTACGTTATATGTTATTACGTTATAACGTATTACGTTATATGGTATAACGTTATCACGTATTACGTTATATGGCATTACGTTATAACGTATTACGTTATATGGTATAACGAAATGACGTTTTACGTTATATGGTATAACGTTATAACGTATTACGTTATATGGTATTACGTTTTAACGTATTACGTTATATGGTATAACGTTATAACATATTACGTTATATGGTATAACGAAATGACGTTTTACGTTATATGGTATAACGTTATAACGTATTACGTTATATGGTATTACGTTTTAACGTATTACGTTATATGGTATAACGTTATAACGTATTACGTTATATGGTATTACGTTATAACGTATTACGTTATATGGTATAACGTTATAACGTATTACGTTATATGGTATTACGTTATAACGTATTACGTTATATGGTATTACGTTTTAACGTATTACGTTATATGGTATAACGTTATAACGTATTAGGTTATATGGTATTACGTTATCACGTATTACGTTATATGGTATAACGTTATAACGTATTACGTTATATGGTATAACGGTTTAACGTATTACGTTATATGGTATAACGTTATCACGTATTACGTTATATGGTATAACGTTATAACGTATTACGTTATATGGTATTACGTTATAACGTATTACGTTATATGGTATTACGTTATCACGTATTACGTTATATGGTATAACGTTATAACGTATTACGTTATATGGTATAACGGTTTAACGTATTACGTTATATGGTATAACGTTATCACGTATTACGTTATATGGTATAACGTTATAACGTATTACGTTATATGGTATAACGTTTTAACGTATTACGTTATATGGTATAACGTTATCACTTATTACGTTATATGGTATAACGTTATAACGTATTACGTTATATGGTATTACTTTATAACGTATTACGTTATATGGTATAACGAAATGACGTTTTACGTTATATGGTATTACGTTATAACGCATTACGTTATATGGTATTACGTTATAACGTATTACGTTATATGGTATAACGTCATAACGTACTACGTTATATGGTATTACGTTATCACGTATTACGTTATATGGTATAACGTTATAACGTATTACGTTATATGGTATAACGTTTTAACGTATTACGTTATATGGTACAACGAAATGACGTTTTACGTTATACGTTATTACGTTATAACGAATTACGTTATATGGTATAACGTTATCACGTATTACGTTATATGGCATTACGTTATAACGTATTACGTTATATGGTATAACGAAATGACGTTTTACGTTATATGGTATAACGCTATAACGTATTACGTTATATGGTATTACGTTTTAACGTATTACGTTATATGGTATAACGTTATAACGTATTACGTTATATGGTATAACGTTATAACGTATTACGTTATATGGTATTACGTTATCACGTATTACGTTATATGGTATAACGTTATAACGTATTACGTTATATGGTATAACGGTTTAACGTATTACGTTATATGGTATAACGTTATCACGTATTACGTTATATGGCATTACGTTATAACGTATTACGTTATATGGTATAACGAAATGACGTTTTACGATATATGGTATAACGTTATAACGTATTACGTTATATGATATTACGTTTTAACGTATTACGTTATATGGTATAACGTTATAACATATTACGTTATATGGTATAACGAAATGACGTTTTACGTTATATGGTATAACGTTATAACGTATTACGTTATATGGTATTACGTTTTAACGTATTACGTTATATGGTATAACGTTATAACGTATTACGTTATATGGTATTACGTTATCACGTATTACGTTATATGGTATAACGTTATAACGTATTACGTTATATGGTATTACGTTATATCGTATTACGTTCTGTGGTATAACGTTTTAACGTATTACGTTATATGGTATAACGTTATAACGTATTACGTTATATGGTATAACGTTATAACGTATTACGTTATATGGTATTACGTTATAACGTATTACGTTATATGGTATTACGTTTTAACGTATTACGTTATATGGTATAACGTTATAACGTATTAGGTTATATGGTATTACGTTATCACGTATTACGTTATATGGTATAACGTTATAACGTATTACGTTATATGGTATAACGGTTTAACGTATTACGTTATATGGTATAACGTTATCACGTATTACGTTATATGGTATAACGTTATAACGTATTACGTTATATGGTATTACGTTATAACGTATTACGTTATATGGTATTACGTTATCACGGATTACGTTATATGGTATAACGTTATAACGTATTACGTTATATGGTATAACGGTTTAACGTATTACGTTATATGGTATAACGTTATCACGTATTACGTTATATGGTATAACGTTATAACGTATTACGTTATATGGTATAACGTTTTAACGTATTACGTTATATGGTATAACGTTATCACTTATTACGTTATATGGTATAACGTTATAACGTATTACGTTATATGGTATTACGTTATAACGTATTACGTTATATGGTATAACGAAATGACGTTTTACGTTATATGGTATTACGTTATAACGTATTACGTTATATGGTATTACGTTATAACGTATTACGTTATATGGTATAACTTCACAACGTACTACGTTATATGGTATTACGTTATCACGTATTACGTTATATGGTATAACGTTATAACGTATTACGTTATATGGTATAACGTTTTAACGTATTACGTTATATGGTACAACGAAATGACGTTTTACGTTATATGTTATTACGTTATAACGAATTACGTTATATGGTATAACGTTATCACGTATTAAGTTATATGGCATTACGTTATAACGTATTACGTTATATGGTATAACGAAATGACGTTTTACGTTATATGGTATAACGTTATAACGTATTACGTTATATGGTATTACGTTATCACGTATTACGTTATATGGTATAACGTTATAACGTATTACGTTATATGGTATAACGGTTTAACGTATTACGTTATATGGTATAACGTTATCACGTATTACGTTATACGGCATTACGTTATAACGTATTACGTTATATGGTATAACGAAATGACGTTTTACGTTATATGGTATAACGTTATAACGTATTACGTTATATGGTATTACGTTTTAACGTATTACGTTATATGGTATAACGTTATAACATATTACGTTATATGGTATAACGAAATGACGTTTTACGTTATATGGTATAACGTTATAACGTATTACGTTATATGGTATTACGTTTTAACGTATTACGTTATATGGTATAACGTTATAACGTATTACGTTATATGGTATTACGATATCACGTATTACGTTATATGGTATAACGCTATAACGTATTACGTTTTATGGTATAACGGTTTAACGTATTACGTTATATGGTATAACGTTATCACGTATTACGTTATATGGTATAACGTTATAACGTATTACGTTATATGGTATAACGTTATCACGTATTACGTTATATGGTATAACGTTATACCGTATTACGTTATATGGTATTACGTTTTAACGTATTACGTTATATGGTATAACGTTATAACATATTACGTTATATGGTATAACGAAATGACGTTTTACGTTATATGGTATTACGTTATAACGTATTACGTTATATGGTATTACGTTATAATGTATTACGTTATATGGTATAACGTCATAACGTATTACGTTATATGGTATTACGTTATCACGTATTACGTTATATGGTATAACGTTATAACGTATTACGTTATATGGTATAACGTTTTAACGTATTACGTTATATGGTATAACGCTATCACGTATTACGTTATATGGTATAACGCTATAACGTATTACGTTATATGGTATAACGTTATCACGTATTACGTTATATGGTATAACGTTATACCGTATTACGTTATATGGTACAACGAAATGACGTTTTACGTTATATGTTATTACGTTATAACGTATTACGTTATATGGTATAACGTTTTCACGTATTACGTTATATGGCATTACGTTATAACGTATTACGTTATATGGTATAACGAAATGACGTTTTACGTTATATGGTATAACGTTTTAACGTATTACGTTATATGGTATAACGTTATCACGTATTACGTTATATGGTATAACGTTATAACGTATTACGTTATATGGTATTACGTTATAACGTATTACGTTATGTGGTATAACGTTTTAACGTATTACGTTATATGGTATAACGTTATAAAGTATTACGTTATATGGTATAACGTTATAACGTATTACGTTATATGGTATAACGTTATAACGTATTACGTTATATGGTATTACGTTATAACGTATTACGTTATATGGTATTACGTTTTAACGTATTACGTTATATGGTATAACGTTATAACGTATTACGTTATACGGTATTACGTTATAACGTTTTACGTTATATGTTATTACGTTATAACGTATTACGTTATATGGTATAACGTTATCACGTATTACGTTATATGTCATTACGTTATAACGTATTACGTTATATGGTATAACGAAATGACGTTTTACGTTATATGGTATAACGTTATAACGTATTACGTTATATGGTATTACGTTTTAACGTATTACGTTATATGGTATAACGTTATAACGTATTACGTTATATGGTATAACGAAATGACGTTTTACGTTATATGGTATAACGTTATAACGTATTACGTTATATGGTATTACGATTTAATGTATTACGTTATATGGTATAACGTTATAACGTATTACGTTATATGGTATAACGTTATAACGTATTACGTTATATGGTATTACGTTATAACGTATTACGTTATATGGTATTACGTTTTAACGTATTACGTTATATGGTATAACGTTATAACGTATTACGTTATACGGTATTACGTTATAACGTTTTACGTTATATGTTATTACGTTATAACGTATTACGTTATATGGTATAACGTTATCACGTATTACGTTATATGTCATTACGTTATAACGTATTACGTTATATGGTATAACGAAATGACGTTTTACGTTATATGGTATAACGTTATAACGTATTACGTTATATGGTATTACGTTCTAACGTATTACGTTATATGGTATAACGTTATAACGTATTACGTTACATGGTATAACGAAATGACGTTTTACGTTATATGGTATAACGTTATAACGTATTACGTTATATGGTATTACGTTTTAACGTATTACGTTATATGGTATAACGTTATAACGTATTACGTTATATGGTATTACGTTATAACGTATTACGTTATGTGGTATAACGTTTTAACGTATTACGTTATATGGTATAACGTTATAAAGTATTACGTTATATGGTATAACGTTATAACGTATTACGTTATATGGTATATCGTTATAACGTATTACGTTAAATGGTATTACGTTATAACGTATTACGTTATATGGTATTACGTTTTAACGTATTACGTTATATGGTATAACGTTATAACGTATTACGTTATATGGTATTACGTTATAACGTTTTACGTTATATGTTATTACGTTATAACGTATTACATTATATGGTATAACGTTATCACGTATTACGTTATATGGCATTACGTTATAACGTATTACGTTATATGGTATAACGAAATGACGTTTTACGTTATATGGTATAACGTTTTAACGTATTACGTTACATGGTATAACGTTATCACGTATTACGTTATATGGTATAACGTTATAACGTATTACGTTATATGGTATTACGTTTTAACGTATTACGTTATATGGTATATCGTTATAACGTATTACGTTAAATGGTATTACGTTATAACGTATTACGTTATATGGTATTACGTTTTAACGTATTACGTTATATGGTATAACGTTTTAACGTATTACGTTATATGGTATAACGTTATAACGTATTACGTTATATGGTATTACGTTATAACGTATTACGTTATGTGGTATAAGGTTTTAACGTATTACGTTATATGGTATAACGTTATAAAGTATTACGTTATATGGTATAACGTTATAACGTATTACGTTATATGCTATAACGTTATAACGTATTACGTTATATGGTATTACGTTATCACGTATTACGTTATATGGTATAACGTTATAACGTATTACGTTATATGGTATAACGTTTTAACGTATTACGTTATATGGTATAACGTTATAACGTATTACGTTATATGGTATAACGTTATAACGTATTACGTTATATGGTATAACGTTATAACGTACTACGTTATATGGTATAACGTTATAACGTATTACGTTATATGGTATTACGTTATAACGTATTACGTTATGTGTTATAAGGTTTTAACGTATTACGTTATATGGTATAACGTTATAAAGTATTACGTTATATGGTATAACGTTATAACGTATTACGTTATATGGTATATCGTTATAACGTATTACGTTATATGGTATAACGTTATACCGTATTACGTTATATGGTATTACGTTATAACGTATTACGTTATATGGTATAACGAAATGACGTTTTACGTTATATGGTATTACGTTATAACGTATTACGTTATATGGTATAACGTTATAACGTATTACGTTATATGGTATTACGTTATAACGTATTACGTTATATGGTATTACGTTATAACGTATTACGTTATATGGTATAACGTCATAACGTATTACGTTATATGGTATTACGTTATCACGTATTACGTTATATGGTATAACGTTATAACGTATTATGTTATATGGTATAACGTTTTAACGTATTACGTTATATGGTATAACGTTATCACGTATTACGTTATATGGTATAACGTTATAACGTATTACGTTATATGGTATATCGTTATAACGTATTACGTTATATGGTATAACGTTATACCGTATTACGTTATATGGTACAACGAAATGACGTATTACGTTACATGTTATTACGTTATAACGTATTACGTTATATGGTATAACGTTATCACGTATTACGTTATATGGCATTACGTTATAACGTATTACGTTATATGGTACAAAGAAATGACGTTTTACGTTATATGGTATAACGTTATAACGTATTACGTTATATGGTATTACGTTTTAACGTATTACGTTATATGGTATAACGTTATAACGTATTACGTTATATGGTATTACGTTATAACGTATTACGTTATGTGGTATAACGTTTTAACGTATTACGTTATATGGTATAACGTTATAAAGTATTACGTTATATGGTATAACGTTATAACGTATTACGTTATATGGTATAACGTTATAACGTATTACGTTATATGGTATTACGTTATAACGTACTACGTTATATGGTATAACGTTATAACGTATTACGTTATATGGTATTACGTTATAACGTATTACGTTATGTGTTATAAGGTTTTAACGTATTACGTTATATGGTATAACGTTATAAAGTATTACGTTATATGGTATAACGTTATAACGTATTACGTTATATGGTATATCGTTATAACGTATTACGTTATATGGTATAACGTTATACCGTATTACGTTATATGGTATTACGTTATAACGTATTACGTTATATGGTATAACGAAATGACGTTTTACGTTATATGGTATTACGTTATAACGTATTACGTTATATGGTATAACGTTATAACGTATTACGTTATATGGTATTACGTTATAACGTATTACGTTATATGGTATTACGTTATAACGTATTACGTTATATGGTATAACGTCATAACGTATTACGTTATATGGTATTACGTTATCACGTATTACGTTATATGGTATAACGTTATAACGTATTATGTTATATGGTATAACGTTTTAACGTATTACGTTATATGGTATAACGTTATCACGTATTACGTTATATGGTATAACGTTATAACGTATTACGTTATATGGTATATCGTTATAACGTATTACGTTATATGGTATAACGTTATACCGTATTACGTTATATGGTACAACGAAATGACGTTTTACGTTACATGTTATTACGTTATAACGTATTACGTTATATGGTATAACGTTATCACGTATTACGTTATATGGCATTACGTTATAACGTATTACGTTATATGGTACAAAGAAATGACGTTTTACGTTATATGGTATAACGTTATAACGTATTACGTTATATGGTATTACGTTTTAACGTATTACGTTATATGGTATAACGTTATAACGTATTACGTTATATGGTATTACGTTATAACGTATTACGTTATGTGGTATAACGTTTTAACGTATTACGTTATATGGTATAACGTTATAAAGTATTACGTTATATGGTATAACGTTATAACGTATTACGTTATATGGTATAACGTTATAACGTATTACGTTATATGGTATTACGTTATAACGTATTACGTTATATGGTATTACGTTTTAACGTATTACGTTATATGGTATAACGTTATAACGTATTACGTTATATGGTATTACGTTATAACGTTTTACGTTATATGTTATTACGTTATAACGTATTACGTTATATGGTATAACGTTATCACGTATTACGTTATATGGCATTACGTTATAACGTATTACGTTATATGGTATAACGAAATGACGTTTTACGTTATATGGTATAACGTTATAACGTATTACGTTATATGGTATTACGTTTTAACGTATTACGTTATATGGTATAACGTTATAACGTATTACGTTATATGGTATAACGAAATGACGTTTTACGTTATATGGTATAACCTTATAACGTATTACGTTATATGGTATTACGTTTTAACGTATTACGTTATATGGTATAACGTTATAACGTATTACGTTATATGGTATTACGTTATAACGTATTACGTTATGTGGTATAACGTTTTAACGTATTACGTTATATGGTATTACGTTATAAAGTATTACGTTATATGGTATAATGTTATAACGTATTACGTTATATGGTATAACGTTATAACGTATTACGTTATATGGTATTACGTTATAACGTATTACGTTATATGGTATTACGTTTTAACGTATTACGTTATATGGTATAACGTTATAACGTATCACGTTATATGGTATTACGTTATAACGTTTTACGTTATATGATATTACGTTATAACGTATTACGTTATATGGTATAACGTTATCACGTATTACGTTATATGGCATTACGTTATAACGTATTACGTTATATGGTATAACGTTATAACGTATTACGTTATATGGTATAACGTTATAACGTACTACGTTATATGGTATATCGTTATAACGTATTACGTTATATGGTATAACGTTATACCGTATTACGTTATATGGTATAACGTTATAACGTATTACGTTATATGGTGTAACGTTATAACGTATTACGTTATATGGTATATCGTTATAACGTATTACGTTATATGGTATAACGTTAT
The DNA here is from genome assembly GCF_051014615.1 of Bombus vancouverensis nearcticus. Classification (NCBI taxonomy): domain Eukaryota; kingdom Metazoa; phylum Arthropoda; class Insecta; order Hymenoptera; family Apidae; genus Bombus; species Bombus vancouverensis. Next base: position 5,260,516 of record NC_134913.1, on the reverse strand, counting down.
ACCGTATTACGTTATATGGTATTACGTTATAACGTATTACGTTATATGGTATAACGCAATGACGTTTTACGTTATATGGTATTACGTTATAACGTATTACGTTATATGGCATTACGTTATAACGTATTACGTTGTATGGTATAACGAAATGACGTTTTACGTTATATGGTATAACGTTATAACGTATTACGTTATATGGTATTACGTTTTAACGTATTACGTTATATGGTATAACGTTATAACGTATTACGTTATATGGTATAACGAAATGACGTTTTACGTTATATGGTATAACCTTATAACGTATTACGTTATATGGTATTACGTTTTAACGTATTACGTTATATGGTATAACGTTATAACGTATTACGTTATATGGTATTACGTTATAACGTATTACGTTATGTGGTATAACGTTTTAACGTATTACGTTATATGGTATTACGTTATAAAGTATTACGTTATATGGTATAACGTTATAACGTATTACGTTATATGGTATAACGTTATAACGTATTACGTTATATGGTATTACGTTATAACGTATTACGTTATATGGTATTACGTTTTAACGTATTACGTTATATGGTATAACGTTATAACGTATTACGTTATATGGTATATCGTTATAACGTATTACGTTATATGGTATAACGTTATACCGTATTACGTTATATGGTATTACGTTATAACGTATTACGTTATATGGTATAACGCAATGACGTTTTACGTTATATGGTATTACGTTATAACGTATTACGTTATATGGTATAACGTTATAACGTACTACGTTATATGGTATTACGTTATAAAGTATTACGTTATATGGTATAACGTTATAACGTATTACGTTATATGGTATAACGTTATAACGTATTACGTTATATGGTATTACGTTATAACGTATTACGTTATATGGTATTACGTTTTAACGTATTACGTTATATGGTATAACGTTATAACGTATCACGTTATATGGTATTACGTTATAACGATTTACGTTATATGATATTACGTTATAACGTATTACGTTATATGGTATAACGTTATCACGTATTACGTTATATGGCATTACGTTATAACGTATTACGTTATATGGTATAACGTTATAACGTATTACGTTATATGGTATAACGTTATAACGTACTACGTTATATGGTATATCGTTATAACGTATTACGTTATATGGTATAACGTTATACCGTATTACGTTATATGGTATAACGTTATAACGTATTACGTTATATGGTGTAACGTTATAACGTATTACGTTATATGGTATATCGTTATAACGTATTACGTTATATGGTATAACGTTATACCGTATTACGTTATATGGTATTACGTTATAACGTATTACGTTATATGGTATAACGCAATGACGTTTTACGTTATATGGTATTACGTTATAACGTATTACGTTATATGGCATTACGTTATAACGTATTACGTTGTATGGTATAACGAAATGACGTTTTACGTTATATGGTATAACGTTATACCGTATTACGTTATATGGTATTACGTTATAACGTATTACGTTATATGGTATAACGCAATGACGTTTTACGTTATATGGTATTACGTTATAACGTATTACGTTATATGGTATAACGTTATAACGTACTACGTTATATGGTATTACGTTATAAAGTATTACGTTATATGGTATAACGTTATAACGTATTACGTTATATGGTATAACGTTATAACGTATTACGTTATATGGTATTACGTTATAACGTATTACGTTATATGGTATTACGTTTTAACGTATTACGTTATATGGTATAACGTTATAACGTATCACGTTATATGGTATTACGTTATAACGATTTACGTTATATGATATTACGTTATAACGTATTACGTTATATGGTATAACGTTATCACGTATTACGTTATATGGCATTACGTTATAACGTATTACGTTATATGGTATAACGTTATAACGTATTACGTTATATGGTATAACGTTATAACGTACTACGTTATATGGTATATCGTTATAACGTATTACGTTATATGGTATAACGTTATACCGTATTACGTTATATGGTATAACGTTATAACGTATTACGTTATATGGTGTAACGTTATAACGTATTACGTTATATGGTATATCGTTATAACGTATTACGTTATATGGTATAACGTTATACCGTATTACGTTATATGGTATTACGTTATAACGTATTACGTTATATGGTATAACGCAATGACGTTTTACGTTATATGGTATTACGTTATAACGTATTACGTTATATGGCATTACGTTATAACGTATTACGTTGTATGGTATAACGAAATGACGTTTTACGTTATATGGTATAACGTTATAACGTATTACGTTATATGGTATTACGTTTTAACGTATTACGTTATATGGTATAACGTTATAACGTATTACGTTATATGGTATAACGAAATGACGTTTTACGTTATATGGTATAACCTTATAACGTATTACGTTATATGGTATTACGTTTTAACGTATTACGTTATATGGTATAACGTTATAACGTATTACGTTATATGGTATTACGTTATAACGTATTACGTTATGTGGTATAACGTTTTAACGTATTACGTTATATGGTATTACGTTATAAAGTATTACGTTATATGGTATAACGTTATAACGTATTACGTTATATGGTATAACGTTATAACGTATTACGTTATATGGTATTACGTTATAACGTATTACGTTATATGGTATTACGTTTTAACGTATTACGTTATATGGTATAACGTTATAACGTATTACGTTATATGGTATATCGTTATAACGTATTACGTTATATGGTATAACGTTATACCGTATTACGTTATATGGTATTACGTTATAACGTATTACGTTATATGGTATAACGCAATGACGTTTTACGTTATATGGTATTACGTTATAACGTATTACGTTATATGGTATAACGTTATAACGTACTACGTTATATGGTATTACGTTATAACGTATTACGTTATATGGTATTACGTTATAACGTTTTACGTTATATGTTATTACGTTATAACGTATTACGTTATATGGTATAACGTCATCACGTATTACGTTATATGGCATTACGTTATAACGTATTACGTTATATGGTATAAAGAAATGACGTTTTACGTTATATGGTATTACGTTATAACGTATTACGTTATATGGTATACCGTTATAACGTACTACGTTATATGGTATATCGTTATAACGTATTACGTTATATGGTATAACGTTATCACGTATTACGTTATATGGTATAACGTTATAACGTATTACGTTATATGGTATAACGTTATAACGTATTACGTTATATGGTATTACGTTATAACGTATTACGTTATATGGTATAACGAAATGACGTTTTACGTTATATGGAATTACGTTATAACGTATTACGTTATACGGTATTACGTTGTAACGTATTACGTTATATGGTATAACGTCATAACGTATTACGTTATATGGTATTACGTTATCACGTATTACGTTATACGGTATAACGTTATAACGTATTACGTTATATGGTATAACGTTTTAACGCATTACGTTATATGGTATAACGTTATACCGTATTACGTTATATGGTATTACGTTATAACGTATTACGTTATATGGTATAACGAAATGACGTTTTACGTTATATGGTATAACGTTATAACGTATTACGTTATATGGTATTACGTTATAACGTATTACGTTATATGGTATAACGAAACGACGTTTTACGTTATATGGTATTAAGTTATAACGTATTACGTTATATGGTATTACGTTATAATGTATTACGTTATATGGTATAACGTCATAACGTATTACGTTATATGGTATAAAGAAATGACGTTTTACGTTATATGGTATTACGTTATAACGTATTACGTTATATGGTATAACGTTATAACGTATTACGTTATATGGTGTAACGTTATAACGTATTACGTTATATGGTATATCGTTATAACGTATTACGTTATATGGTATAACGTTATAACGTATTACGTTATATGGTATAACGTCATCACGTATTACGTTATATGGCATTACGTTATAACGTATTACGTTATATGGTATAAAGAAATGACGTTTTACGTTATATGGTATTACGTTATAACGTATTACGTTATATGGTATAACGTTATAACGTATTACGTTATATGGTGTAACGTTATAACGTATTACGTTATATGGTATATCGTTATAACGTATTACGTTATATGGTATAACGTTATAACGTATTACGTTATATGGTATAACGTCATCACGTATTACGTTATATGGCATTACGTTATAACGTATTACGTTATATGGTATAAAGAAATGACGTTTTACGTTATATGGTATTACGTTATAACGTATTACGTTATATGGTATACCGTTATAACGTACTACGTTATATGGTATATCGTTATAACGTATTACGTTATATGGTATAACGTTATACCGTATTACGTTATATGGTATTACGTTATAACGTATTACGTTATATGGTATAACGAAATGACGTTTTACGTTATATGGTATTACGTTATAACGTATTACGTTATATGGTATAACGTTATAACGTATTACGTTATATGGTATTACGTTATAACGTATTACGTTATATGGTATTACGTTATAACGTATTACGTTATATGGTATAACGTCATAACGTATTACGTTATATGATATTACGTTATCACGTATTACGTTATATGGTATAACGTTATAACGTATTATGTTATATGGTATAACGTTTTAACGTATTACGTTATATGGTATAACGTTATCACGTATTACGTTATATGGTATAACGTTATAACGTATTACGTTATATGGTATATCGTTATAACGTATTACGTTATATGGTATAACGTTATACCGTATTACGTTATATGGTACAACGAAATGACGTATTACGTTACATGTTATTACGTTATAACGTATTACGTTATATGGTATAACGTTATCACGTATTACGTTATATGGCATTACGTTATAACGTATTACGTTATATGGTACAAAGAAATGACGTTTTACGTTATATGGTACAACGTTATAACGTATTACGTTATATGGTATTACGTTTTAACGTATTACGTTATATGGTAGAACGTTATACCGTATTACGTTATATGGTATCACGTTATAACGTATTACGTTATGTGGTATAACGTTTTAACGTATTACGTTATATGATATAACGTTATAAAGTATTACGTTATATGGTATAACGTTATAACGTATTACGTTATATGGTATAACGTTATAACGTATTACGTTATATGGTATTACGTTATAACGTACTACGTTATATGGTATAACGTTATAACGTATTACGTTATATGGTATTACGTTATAACGTATTACGTTATGTGTTATAAGGTTTTAACGTATTACGTTATATGGTATAACGTTATAAAGTATTACGTTATATGGTATAACGTTATAACGTATTACGTTATATGGTATATCGTTATAACGTATTACGTTATATGGTATAACGTTATACCGTATTACGTTATATGGTATTACGTTATAACGTATTACGTTATATGGTATAACGAAATGACGTTTTACGTTATATGGTATTACGTTATAACGTATTACGTTATATGGTATAACGTTATAACGTATTACGTTATATGGTATTACGTTATAACGTATTACGTTATATGGTATTACGTTATAACGTATTACGTTATATGGTATAACGTCATAACGTATTACGTTATATGGTATTACGTTATCACGTATTATGTTATATGGTATAACGTTATAACGTATTACGTTATATGGTATAACGAAATGACGTTTTACGTTATATGGTATTACGTTATAACGTATTACGTTATATGGTATAACGTTATAACGTATTGCGTTATATGGTATTACGTTATAACGTATTACGTTATATGGTATTACGTTATAACGTATTACGTTATATGGTATAACGTCATAACGTATTACGTTATATGGTATTACGTTATCACTTATTACGTTATATGGTATAACGTTATAACGTATTATGTTATATGGTATAACGTTTTAACGTATTACGTTATATGGTATAACGTTATCACGTATTACGTTATATGGTATAACGTTATAACGTATTACGTTATATGGTATATCGTTATAACGTATTACGTTATATGGTATAACGTTATACCGTATTACGTTATATGGTACAACGAAATGACGTATTACGTTACATGTTATTACGTTATAACGTATTACGTTATATGGTATAACGTTATCACGTATTACGTTATATGGCATTACGTTATAACGTATTACGTTATATGGTACAAAGAAATGACGTTTTACGTTATATGGTACAACGTTATAACGTATTACGTTATATGGTATTACGTTTTAACGTATTACGTTATATGGTATAACGTTATAACGTATTACGTTATATGGTATTACGTTATAACGTATTACGTTATGTGGTATAACGTTTTAACGTATTACGTTATATGGTATAACGTTATAAAGTATTACGTTATATGGTATAACGTTATAACGTATTACGTTATATGGTATAACGTTATCACGTATTACGTTATATGGCATTACGTTATAACGTATTACGTTATATGGTACAAAGAAATGACGTTTTACGTTATATGGTACAACGTTATAACGTATTACGTTATATGGTATTACGTTTTAACGTATTACGTTATATGGTATAACGTTATAACGTATTACGTTATATGGTATTACGTTATAACGTATTACGTTATGTGGTATAACGTTTTAACGTATTACGTTATATGGTATAACGTTATAAAGTATTACGTTATATGGTATAACGTTATAACGTATTACGTTATATGGTATAACGTTATAACGTATTACGTTATATGGTATTACGTTATAACGTACTACGTTATATGGTATAACGTTATAACGTATTACGTTATATGGTATTACGTTATAACGTATTACGTTATGTGTTATAAGGTTTTAACGTATTACGTTATATGGTATAACGTTATAAAGTATTACGTTATATGGTATAACGTTATAACGTATTACGTTATATGGTATATCGTTATAACGTATTACGTTATATGGTATAACGTTATACCGTATTACGTTATATGGTATTACGTTATAACGTATTACGTTATATGGTATAACGTAATGACGTTTTACGTTATATGGTATTACGTTATAACGTATTACGTTATATGGTATAACGTTATAACGTATTACGTTATATGGTATTACGTTATAACGTATTACGTTATATGGTATTACGTTATAACGTATTACGTTATATGGTATGACGTCATAACGTATTACGTTATATGGTATTACGTTATCACGTATTACGTTATATGGTATAACGTTATAACGTATTATGTTATATGGTATAACGTTTTAACGTATTACGTTATATGGTATAACGTTATCACGTATTACGTTATATGGTATAACGTTATAACGTATTACGTTATATGGTATATCGTTATAACGTATTACGTTATATGGTATAACGTTATACCGTATTACGTTATATGGTACAACGAAATGACGTTTTACGTTACATGTTATTACGTTATAACGTATTACGTTATATGGTATAACGTTATCACGTATTACGTTATATGGCATTACGTTATAACGTATTACGTTATATGGTACAAAGAAATGACGTTTTACGTTATATGGTATAACGTTATAACGTATTACGTTATATGGTATTACGTTTTAACGTATTACGTTATATGGTATAACGTTATAACGTATTACGTTATATGGTATTACGTTATAACGTATTACGTTATGTGGTATAACGTTTTAACGTATTACGTTATATGGTATAACGTTATAAAGTATTACGTTATATGGTATAACGTTATAACGTATTACGTTATATGGTATAACGTTATAACGTATTACGTTATATGGTATTACGTTATAACGTATTACGTTATATGGTATTACGTTTTAACGTATTACGTTATATGGTATAACGTTATAACGTATTACGTTATATGGTATTACGTTATAACGTTTTACGTTATATGTTATTACGTTATAACGTATTACGTTATATGGTATAACGTTATCACGTATTACGTTATATGGCATTACGTTATAACGTATTACGTTATATGGTACAAAGAAATGACGTTTTACGTTATATGGTACAACGTTATAACGTATTACGTTATATGGTATTACGTTTTAACGTATTACGTTATATGGTATAACGTTATAACGTATTACGTTATATGGTATTACGTTATAACGTATTACGTTATGTGGTATAACGTTTTAACGTTTTACGTTATATGGTATAACCTTATAACGTATTACGTTATATGGTATTACGTTTTAACGTATTACGTTATATGGTATAACGTTATAACGTATTACGTTATATGGTATTACGTTATAACGTATTACGTTATGTGGTATAACGTTTTAACGTATTACGTTATATGGTATTACGTTATAAAGTATTACGTTATATGGTATAACGTTATAACGTATTACGTTATATGGTATAACGTTATAACGTATTACGTTATATGGTATTACGTTATAACGTATTACGTTATATGGTATTACGTTTTAACGTATTACGTTATATGGTATAACGTTATAACGTATTACGTTATATGGTATATCGTTATAACGTATTACGTTATATGGTATAACGTTATACCGTATTACGTTATATGGTATTACGTTATAACGTATTACGTTATATGGTATAACGCAATGACGTTTTACGTTATATGGTATTACGTTATAACGTATTACGTTATATGGTATAACGTTATAACGTACTACGTTATATGGTATTACGTTATAAAGTATTACGTTATATGGTATAACGTTATAACGTATTACGTTATATGGTATAACGTTATAACGTATTACGTTATATGGTATTACGTTATAACGTATTACGTTATATGGTATTACGTTTTAACGTATTACGTTATATGGTATAACGTTATAACGTATCACGTTATATGGTATTACGTTATAACGTTTTACGTTATATGATATTACGTTATAACGTATTACGTTATATGGTATAACGTTATCACGTATTACGTTATATGGCATTACGTTATAACGTATTACGTTATATGGTATAACGTTATAACGTATTACGTTATATGGTATAACGTTATAACGTACTACGTTATATGGTATATCGTTATAACGTATTACGTTATATGGTATAACGTTATACCGTATTACGTTATATGGTATAACGTTATAACGTATTACGTTATATGGTGTAACGTTATAACGTATTACGTTATATGGTATATCGTTATAACGTATTACGTTATATGGTATAACGTTATACCGTATTACGTTATATGGTATTACGTTATAACGTATTACGTTATATGGTATTACGTTATAACGTTTTACGTTATATGTTATTACGTTATAACGTATTACGTTATATGGTATAACGTTATCACGTATTACGTTATATGGCATTACGTTATAACGTATTACGTTATATGGTACAAAGAAATGACGTTTTACGTTATATGGTACAACGTTATAACGTATTACGTTATATGGTATTACGTTTTAACGTATTACGTTATATGGTATAACGTTATAACGTATTACGTTATATGGTATTACGTTATAACGTATTACGTTATGTGGTATAACGTTTTAACGTTTTACGTTATATGGTATAACCTTATAACGTATTACGTTATATGGTATTACGTTTTAACGTATTACGTTATATGGTATAACGTTATAACGTATTACGTTATATGGTATTACGTTATAACGTATTACGTTATGTGGTATAACGTTTTAACGTATTACGTTATATGGTATTACGTTATAAAGTATTACGTTATATGGTATAACGTTATAACGTATTACGTTATATGGTATAACGTTATAACGTATTACGTTATATGGTATTACGTTATAACGTATTACGTTATATGGTATTACGTTTTAACGTATTACGTTATATGGTATAACGTTATAACGTATTACGTTATATGGTATATCGTTATAACGTATTACGTTATATGGTATAACGTTATACCGTATTACGTTATATGGTATTACGTTATAACGTATTACGTTATATGGTATAACGCAATGACGTTTTACGTTATATGGTATTACGTTATAACGTATTACGTTATATGGTATAACGTTATAACGTACTACGTTATATGGTATTACGTTATAAAGTATTACGTTATATGGTATAACGTTATAACGTATTACGTTATATGGTATAACGTTATAACGTATTACGTTATATGGTATTACGTTATAACGTATTACGTTATATGGTATTACGTTTTAACGTATTACGTTATATGGTATAACGTTATAACGTATCACGTTATATGGTATTACGTTATAACGTTTTACGTTATATGATATTACGTTATAACGTATTACGTTATATGGTATAACGTTATCACGTATTACGTTATATGGCATTACGTTATAACGTATTACGTTATATGGTATAACGTTATAACGTATTACGTTATATGGTGTAACGTTATAACGTATTACGTTATATGGTATATCGTTATAACGTATTACGTTATATGGTATAACGTTATACCGTATTACGTTATATGGTATTACGTTATAACGTATTACGTTATATGGTATAACGCAATGACGTTTTACGTTATATGGTATTACGTTATAACGTATTACGTTATATGGCATTACGTTATAACGTATTACGTTGTATGGTATAACGAAATGACGTTTTACGTTATATGGTATAACGTTATAACGTATTACGTTATATGGTATTACGTTTTAACGTATTACGTTATATGGTATAACGTTATAACGTATTACGTTATATGGTATAACGAAATGACGTTTTACGTTAAATGGTATAACCTTATAACGTATTACGTTATATGGTATTACGTTTTAACGTATTACGTTATATGGTATAACGTTATAACGTATTACGTTATATGGTATTACGTTATAACGTATTACGTTATGTGGTATAACGTTTTAACGTATTACGTTATATGGTATTACGTTATAAAGTATTACGTTATATGGTATAACGTTATAACGTATTACGTTATATGGTATAACGTTATAACGTATTACGTTATATGGTATTACGTTATAACGTATTACGTTATATGGTATTACGTTTTAACGTATTACGTTATATGGTATAACGTTATAACGTATTACGTTATATGGTATATCGTTATAACGTATTACGTTATATGGTATAACGTTATACCGTATTACGTTATATGGTATTACGTTATAACGTATTACGTTATATGGTATAACGCAATGACGTTTTACGTTATATGGTATTACGTTATAACGTATTACGTTATATGGTATAACGTTATAACGTACTACGTTATATGGTATTACGTTATAACGTATTACGTTATATGGTATTACGTTATAACGTTTTACGTTATATGTTATTACGTTATAACGTATTACGTTATATGGTATAACGTCATCACGTATTACGTTATATGGCATTACGTTATAACGTATTACGTTATATGGTATAAAGAAATGACGTTTTACGTTATATGGTATTACGTTATAACGTATTACGTTATATGGTATACCGTTATAACGTACTACGTTATATGGTATATCGTTATAACGTATTACGTTATATGGTATAACGTTATCACGTATTACGTTATATGGTATAACGTTATAACGTATTACGTTATATGGTATAACGTTATAACGTATTACGTTATATGGTATTACGTTATAACGTATTACGTTATATGGTATAACGAAATGACGTTTTACGTTATATGGAATTACGTTATAACGTATTACGTTATACGGTATTACGTTGTAACGTATTACGTTATATGGTATAACGTCATAACGTATTACGTTATATGGTATTACGTTATCACGTATTACGTTATACGGTATAACGTTATAACGTATTACGTTATATGGTATAACGTTTTAACGCATTACGTTATATGGTATAACGTTATACCGTATTACGTTATATGGTATTACGTTATAACGTATTACGTTATATGGTATAACGAAATGACGTTTTACGTTATATGGTATAACGTTATAACGTATTACGTTATATGGTATTACGTTATAACGTATTACGTTATATGGTATAACGAAACGACGTTTTACGTTATATGGTATTAAGTTATAACGTATTACGTTATATGGTATTACGTTATAATGTATTACGTTATATGGTATAACGTCATAACGTATTACGTTATATGGTATAAAGAAATGACGTTTTACGTTATATGGTATTACGTTATAACGTATTACGTTATATGGTATAACGTTATAACGTATTACGTTATATGGTGTAACGTTATAACGTATTACGTTATATGGTATATCGTTATAACGTATTACGTTATATGGTATAACGTTATAACGTATTACGTTATATGGTATAACGTCATCACGTATTACGTTATATGGCATTACGTTATAACGTATTACGTTATATGGTATAAAGAAATGACGTTTTACGTTATATGGTATTACGTTATAACGTATTACGTTATATGGTATAACGTTATAACGTATTACGTTATATGGTGTAACGTTATAACGTATTACGTTATATGGTATATCGTTATAACGTATTACGTTATATGGTATAACGTTATAACGTATTACGTTATATGGTATAACGTCATCACGTATTACGTTATATGGCATTACGTTATAACGTATTACGTTATATGGTATAAAGAAATGACGTTTTACGTTATATGGTATTACGTTATAACGTATTACGTTATATGGTATACCGTTATAACGTACTACGTTATATGGTATATCGTTATAACGTATTACGTTATATGGTATAACGTTATACCGTATTACGTTATATGGTATTACGTTATAACGTATTACGTTATATGGTATAACGAAATGACGTTTTACGTTATATGGTATTACGTTATAACGTATTACGTTATATGGTATAACGTTATAACGTATTACGTTATATGGTATTACGTTATAACGTATTACGTTATATGGTATTACGTTATAACGTATTACGTTATATGGTATAACGTCATAACGTATTACGTTATATGATATTACGTTATCACGTATTACGTTATATGGTATAACGTTATAACGTATTATGTTATATGGTATAACGTTTTAACGTATTACGTTATATGGTATAACGTTATCACGTATTACGTTATATGGTATAACGTTATAACGTATTACGTTATATGGTATATCGTTATAACGTATTACGTTATATGGTATAACGTTATACCGTATTACGTTATATGGTACAACGAAATGACGTATTACGTTACATGTTATTACGTTATAACGTATTACGTTATATGGTATAACGTTATCACGTATTACGTTATATGGCATTACGTTATAACGTATTACGTTGTATGGTATAACGAAATGACGTTTTACGTTATATGGTATAACGTTATAACGTATTACGTTATATGGTATTACGTTTTAACGTATTACGTTATATGGTATAACGTTATAACGTATTACGTTATATGGTATATCGTTATAACGTATTACGTTATATGGTATAACGTTATACCGTATTACGTTATATGGTATTACGTTATAACGTATTACGTTATATGGTATAACGAAATGACGTTTTACGTTATATGGTATTACGTTATAACGTATTACGTTATATGGTATAACGTTATAACGTATTACGTTATATGGTATTACGTTATAACGTATTACGTTATATGGTATTACGTTATAACGTATTACGTTATATGGTATAACGTCATAACGTATTACGTTATATGGTATTACGTTATCACGTATTACGTTATATGGTATAACGTTATAACGTATTATGTTATATGGTATAACGTTATAACGTATTACGTTATATGGTATAACGAAATGACGTTTTACGTTATATGGTATTACGTTATAACGTATTACGTTATATGGTATAACGTTATAACGTATTGCGTTATATGGTATTACGTTATAACGTATTACGTTATATGGTATTACGTTATAACGTATTACGTTATATGGTATAACGTTATAACGTACTACGTTATATGGTATTACGTTATAAAGTATTACGTTATATGGTATAACGTTATAACGTATTACGTTATATGGTATAACGTTATAACGTATTACGTTATATGGTATTACGTTATAACGTATTACGTTATATGGTATTACGTTTTAACGTATTACGTTATATGGTATAACGTTATAACGTATCACGTTATATGGTATTACGTTATAACGTTTTACGTTATATGATATTACGTTATAACGTATTACGTTATATGGTATAACGTTATCACGTATTACGTTATATGGCATTACGTTATAACGTATTACGTTATATGGTATAACGTTATAACGTATTACGTTATATGGTATAACGTTATAACGTACTACGTTATATGGTATATCGTTATAACGTATTACGTTATATGGTATAACGTTATACCGTATTACGTTATATGGTATAACGTTATAACGTATTACGTTATATGGTGTAACGTTATAACGTATTACGTTATATGGTATATCGTTATAACGTATTACGTTATATGGTATAACGTTATACCGTATTACGTTATATGGTATTACGTTATAACGTATTACGTTATATGGTATAACGCAATGACGTTTTACGTTATATGGTATTACGTTATAACGTATTACGTTATATGGCATTACGTTATAACGTATTACGTTGTATGGTATAACGAAATGACGTTTTACGTTATATGGTATAACGTTATAACGTATTACGTTATATGGTATTACGTTTTAACGTATTACGTTATATGGTATAACGTTATAACGTATTACGTTATATGGTATAACGAAATGACGTTTTACGTTAAATGGTATAACCTTATAACGTATTACGTTATATGGTATTACGTTTTAACGTATTACGTTATATGGTATAACGTTATAACGTATTACGTTATATGGTATTACGTTATAACGTATTACGTTATGTGGTATAACGTTTTAACGTATTACGTTATATAGTATTACGTTATAAAGTATTACGTTATATGGTATAACGTTATAACGTATTACGTTATATGGTATAACGTTATAACGTATTACGTTATATGGTATTACGTTATAACGTATTACGTTATATGGTATAACGCAATGACGTTTTACGTTATATGGTATTACGTTATAACGTATTACGTTATATGGTATAACGTTATAACGTACTACGTTATATGGTATTACGTTATAACGTATTACGTTATATGGTATTACGTTATAACGTTTTACGTTATATGTTATTACGTTATAACGTATTACGTTATATGGTATAACGTCATCACGTATTACGTTATATGGCATTACGTTATAACGTATTACGTTATATGGTATAAAGAAATGACGTTTTACGTTATATGGTATTACGTTATAACGTATTACGTTATATGGTATACCGTTATAACGTACTACGTTATATGGTATATCGTTATAACGTATTACGTTATATGGTATAACGTTATCACGTATTACGTTATATGGTATAACGTTATAACGTATTACGTTATATGGTATAACGTTATAACGTATTACGTTATATGGTATTACGTTATAACGTATTACGTTATATGGTATAACGAAATGACGTTTTACGTTATATGGAATTACGTTATAACGTATTACGTTATACGGTATTACGTTGTAACGTATTACGTTATATGGTATAACGTCATAACGTATTACGTTATATGGTATTACGTTATCACGTATTACGTTATATGGTATAACGTTATAAAGTATTACGTTATATGGTATAACGTTATAACGTATTACGTTATATGGTATATCGTTATAACGTATTACGTTATATGGTATAACGTTATACCGTATTACGTTATATGGTATTACGTTATAACGTATTACGTTATATGGTATAACGAAATGACGTTTTACGTTATATGGTATTACGTTATAACGTATTACGTTATATGGTATAACGTTATAACGTATTACGTTATATGGTATTACGTTATAACGTATTACGTTATATGGTATTACGTTATAACGTATTACGTTATATGGTATAACGTCATAACGTATTACGTTATATGGTATTACGTTATCACGTATTACGTTATATGGTATAACGTTATAACGTATTATGTTATATGGTATAACGTTATAACGTATTACGTTATATGGTATAACGAAATGACGTTTTACGTTATATGGTATTACGTTATAACGTATTACGTTATATGGTATAACGTTATAACGTATTGCGTTATATGGTATTACGTTATAACGTATTACGTTATATGGTATTACGTTATAACGTATTACGTTATATGGTATAACGTCATAACGTATTACGTTATATGGTATTACGTTATCACTTATTACGTTATATGGTATAACGTTATAACGTATTATGTTATATGGTATAACGTTTTAACGTATTACGTTATATGGTATAACGTTATCACGTATTACGTTATATGGTATAACGTTATAACGTATTACGTTATATGGTATATCGTTATAACGTATTACGTTATATGGTATAACGTTATACCGTATTACGTTATATGGTACAACGAAATGACGTATTACGTTACATGTTATTACGTTATAACGTATTACGTTATATGGTATAACGTTATCACGTATTACGTTATATGGCATTACGTTATAACGTATTACGTTATATGGTACAAAGAAATGACGTTTTACGTTATATGGTACAACGTTATAACGTATTACGTTATATGGTATTACGTTTTAACGTATTACGTTATATGGTATAACGTTATAACGTATTACGTTATATGGTATTACGTTATAACGTATTACGTTATGTGGTATAACGTTTTAACGTATTACGTTATATGGTATAACGTTATAAAGTATTACGTTATATGGTATAACGTTATAACGTATTACGTTATATGGTATAACGTTATCACGTATTACGTTATATGGCATTACGTTATAACGTATTACGTTATATGGTACAAAGAAATGACGTTTTACGTTATATGGTACAACGTTATAACGTATTACGTTATATGGTATTACGTTTTAACGTATTACGTTATATGGTATAACGTTATAACGTATTACGTTATATGGTATTACGTTATAACGTATTACGTTATGTGGTATAACGTTTTAACGTATTACGTTATATGGTATAACGTTATAAAGTATTACGTTATATGGTATAACGTTATAACGTATTACGTTATATGGTATAACGTTATAACGTATTACGTTATATGGTATTACGTTATAACGTACTACGTTACATGGTATAACGTTATAACGTATTACGTTATATGGTATTACGTTATAACGTATTACGTTATGTGTTATAAGGTTTTAACGTATTACGTTATATGGTATAACGTTATAAAGTATTACGTTATATGGTATAACGTTATAACGTATTACGTTATATGGTATATCGTTATAACGTATTACGTTATATGGTATAACGTTATACCGTATTACGTTATATGGTATTACGTTATAACGTATTACGTTATATGGTATAACGTAATGACGTTTTACGTTATATGGTATTACGTTATAACGTATTACGTTATATGGTATAACGTTATAACGTATTACGTTATATGGTATTACGTTATAACGTATTACGTTATATGGTATTACGTTATAACGTATTACGTTATATGGTATGACGTCATAACGTATTACGTTATATGGTATTACGTTATCACGTATTACGTTATGTGGTATAACGTTATAACGTATTATGTTATATGGTATAACGTTTTAACGTATTACGTTATATGGTATAACGTTATCACGTATTACGTTATATGGTATAACGTTATAACGTATTACGTTATATGGTATATCGTTATAACGTATTACGTTATATGGTATAACGTTATACCGTATTACGTTATATGGTACAACGAAATGACGTTTTACGTTACATGTTATTACGTTATAACGTATTACGTCATATGGTATAACGTTATCACGTATTACGTTATATGGCATTACGTTATAACGTATTACGTTATATGGTACAAAGAAATGAAGTTTTACGTTATATGGTATAACGTTATAACGTATTACGTTATATGGTATTACGTTTTAACGTATTACGTTATATGGTATAACGTTATAACGTATTACGTTATATGGTATTACGTTATAACGTATTACGTTATGTGGTATAACGTTTTAACGTATTACGTTATATGGTATAACGTTATAAAGTATTACGTTATATGGTATAACGTTATAACGTATTACGTTATATGGTATAACGTTATAACGTATTACGTTATATGGTATTACGTTATAACGTATTACGTTATATGGTATTACGTTTTAACGTATTACGTTATATGGTATAACGTTATAACGTATTACGTTATATGGTATTACGTTATAACGTTTTACGTTATATGTTATTACGTTATAACGTATTACGTTATATGGTATAACGTTATCACGTATTACGTTATATGGCATTACGTTATAACGTATTACGTTATATGGTATAACGAAATGACGTTTTACGTTATATGGTACAACGTTATAACGTATTACGTTATATGGTATTACGTTTTAACGTATTACGTTATATGGTATAACGTTATAACGTATTACGTTATATGGTATAACGAAATGACGTTTTACGTTATATGGTATAACCTTATAACGTATTACGTTATATGGTATTACGTTTTAACGTATTACGTTATATGGTATAACGTTATAACGTATTACGTTATATGGTATTACGTTATAACGTATTACGTTATGTGGTATAACGTTTTAACGTATTACGTTATATGGTATTACGTTATAAAGTATTACGTTATATGGTATAACGTTATAACGTATTACGTTATATGGTATAACGTTATAACGTATTACGTTATATGGTATTACGTTATAACGTATTACGTTATATGGTATTACGTTTTAACGTATTACGTTATATGGTATAACGTTATAACGTATCACGTTATATGGTATTACGTTATAACGTTTTACGTTATATGATATTACGTTATAACGTATTACGTTATATGGTATAACGTTATCACGTATTACGTTATATGGCATTACGTTATAACGTATTACGTTATATGGTATAACGTTATAACGTATTACGTTATATGGTATAACGTTATAACGTACTACGTTATATGGTATATCGTTATAACGTATTACGTTATATGGTATAACGTTATACCGTATTACGTTATATGGTATAACGTTATAACGTATTACGTTATATGGTGTAACGTTATAACGTATTACGTTATATGGTATATCGTTATAACGTATTACGTTATATGGTATAACGTTATACCGTATTACGTTATATGGTATTACGTTATAACGTATTACGTTATATGGTATAACGCAATGACGTTTTACGTTATATGGTATTACGTTATAACGTATTACGTTATATGGCATTACGTTATAACGTATTACGTTGTATGGTATAACGAAATGACGTTTTACGTTATATGGTATAACGTTATAACGTATTACGTTATATGGTATTACGTTTTAACGTATTACGTTATATGGTATAACGTTATAACGTATTACGTTATATGGTATAACGAAATGACGTTTTACGTTAAATGGTATAACCTTATAACGTATTACGTTATATGGTATTACGTTTTAACGTATTACGTTATATGGTATAACGTTATAACGTATTACGTTATATGGTATTACGTTATAACGTATTACGTTATGTGGTATAACGTTTTAACGTATTACGTTATATGGTATTACGTTATAAAGTATTACGTTATATGGTATAACGTTATAACGTATTACGTTATATGGTATAACGTTATAACGTATTACGTTATATGGTATTACGTTATAACGTATTACGTTATATGGTATTACGTTTTAACGTATTACGTTATATGGTATAACGTTATAACGTATTACGTTATATGGTATATCGTTATAACGTATTACGTTATATGGTATAACGTTATACCGTATTACGTTATATGGTATTACGTTATAACGTATTACGTTATATGGTATAACGCAATGACGTTTTACGTTATATGGTATTACGTTATAACGTATTACGTTATATGGTATAACGTTATAACGTACTACGTTATATGGTATTACGTTATAACGTATTACGTTATATGGTATTACGTTATAACGTTTTACGTTATATGTTATTACGTTATAACGTATTACGTTATATGGTATAACGTCATCACGTATTACGTTATATGGCATTACGTTATAACGTATTACGTTATATGGTATAAAGAAATGACGTTTTACGTTATATGGTATTACGTTATAACGTATTACGTTATATGGTATACCGTTATAACGTACTACGTTATATGGTATATCGTTATAACGTATTACGTTATATGGTATAACGTTATCACGTATTACGTTATATGGTATAACGTTATAACGTATTACGTTATATGGTATAACGTCATAACGTATTACGTTATATGGTATTACGTTATCACGTATTACGTTATGTGGTATAACGTTATAACGTATTATGTTATATGGTATAACGTTTTAACGTATTACGTTATATGGTATAACGTTATCACGTATTACGTTATATGGTATAACGTTATAACGTATTACGTTATATGGTATATCGTTATAACGTATTACGTTATATGGTATAACGTTATACCGTATTACGTTATATGGTACAACGAAATGACGTTTTACGTTACATGTTATTACGTTATAACGTATTACGTCATATGGTATAACGTTATCACGTATTACGTTATATGGCATTACGTTATAACGTATTACGTTATATGGTACAAAGAAATGAAGTTTTACGTTATATGGTATAACGTTATAACGTATTACGTTATATGGTATTACGTTTTAACGTATTACGTTATATGGTATAACGTTATAACGTATTACGTTATATGGTATTACGTTATAACGTATTACGTTATGTGGTATAACGTTTTAACGTATTACGTTATATGGTATAACGTTATAAAGTATTACGTTATATGGTATAACGTTATAACGTATTACGTTATATGGTATAACGTTATAACGTATTACGTTATATGGTATTACGTTATAACGTATTACGTTATATGGTATTACGTTTTAACGTATTACGTTATATGGTATAACGTTATAACGTATTACGTTATATGGTATTACGTTATAACGTTTTACGTTATATGTTATTACGTTATAACGTATTACGTTATATGGTATAACGTTATCACGTATTACGTTATATGGCATTACGTTATAACGTATTACGTTATATGGTATAACGAAATGACGTTTTACGTTATATGGTACAACGTTATAACGTATTACGTTATATGGTATTACGTTTTAACGTATTACGTTATATGGTATAACGTTATAACGTATTACGTTATATGGTATAACGAAATGACGTTTTACGTTATATGGTATAACCTTATAACGTATTACGTTATATGGTATTACGTTTTAACGTATTACGTTATATGGTATAACGTTATAACGTATTACGTTATATGGTATTACGTTATAACGTATTACGTTATGTGGTATAACGTTTTAACGTATTACGTTATATGGTATTACGTTATAAAGTACTACGTTATATGGTATAACGTTATAACGTATTACGTTATATGGTATAACGTTATAACGTATTACGTTATATGGTATTACGTTATAACGTATTACGTTATATGGTATTACGTTTTAACGTATTACGTTATATGGTATAACGTTATAACGTATCACGTTATATGGTATTACGTTATAACGTTTTACGTTATATGATATTACGTTATAACGTATTACGTTATATGGTATAACGTTATCACGTATTACGTTATATGGCATTACGTTATAACGTATTACGTTATATGGTATAACGTTATAACGTATTACGTTATATGGTATAACGTTATAACGTACTACGTTATATGGTATATCGTTATAACGTATTACGTTATATGGTATAACGTTATACCGTATTACGTTATATGGTATAACGTTATAACGTATTACGTTATATGGTGTAACGTTATAACGTATTACGTTATATGGTATATCGTTATAACGTATTACGTTATATGGTATAACGTTATACCGTATTACGTTATATGGTATTACGTTATAACGTATTACGTTATATGGTATAACGCAATGACGTTTTACGTTATATGGTATTACGTTATAACGTATTACGTTATATGGCATTACGTTATAACGTATTACGTTGTATGGTATAACGAAATGACGTTTTACGTTATATGGTATAACGTTATAACGTATTACGTTATATGGTATTACGTTTTAACGTATTACGTTATATGGTATAACGTTATAACGTATTACGTTATATGGTATAACGAAATGACGTTTTACGTTAAATGGTATAACCTTATAACGTATTACGTTATATGGTATTACGTTTTAACGTATTACGTTATATGGTATAACGTTATAACGTATTACGTTATATGGTATTACGTTATAACGTATTACGTTATGTGGTATAACGTTTTAACGTATTACGTTATATGGTATTACGTTATAAAGTATTACGTTATATGGTATAACGTTATAACGTATTACGTTATATGGTATAACGTTATAACGTATTACGTTATATGGTATTACGTTATAACGTATTACGTTATATGGTATTACGTTTTAACGTATTACGTTATATGGTATAACGTTATAACGTATTACGTTATATGGTATATCGTTATAACGTATTACGTTATATGGTATAACGTTATACCGTATTACGTTATATGGTATTACGTTATAACGTATTACGTTATATGGTATAACGCAATGACGTTTTACGTTATATGGTATTACGTTATAACGTATTACGTTATATGGTATAACGTTATAACGTACTACGTTATATGGTATTACGTTATAACGTATTACGTTATATGGTATTACGTTATAACGTTTTACGTTATATGTTATTACGTTATAACGTATTACGTTATATGGTATAACGTCATCACGTATTACGTTATATGGCATTACGTTATAACGTATTACGTTATATGGTATAAAGAAATGACGTTTTACGTTATATGGTATTACGTTATAACGTATTACGTTATATGGTATACCGTTATAACGTACTACGTTATATGGTATATCGTTATAACGTATTACGTTATATGGTATAACGTTATCACGT
Organism: Bombus vancouverensis nearcticus; assembly: GCF_051014615.1. Classification (NCBI taxonomy): domain Eukaryota; kingdom Metazoa; phylum Arthropoda; class Insecta; order Hymenoptera; family Apidae; genus Bombus; species Bombus vancouverensis. Next base: position 5,237,261 of record NC_134913.1, on the reverse strand, counting down.
ATTACGTTATATGGTATAACGTTATAACGTATTACGTTATATGGTATAACGTTATAACGTATTACGTTATATGGTATTACGTTATAACGTATTACGTTATATGGTATAACGAAATGACGTTTTACGTTATATGGAATTACGTTATAACGTATTACGTTATACGGTATTACGTTGTAACGTATTACGTTATATGGTATAACGTCATAACGTATTACGTTATATGGTATTACGTTATCACGTATTACGTTATACGGTATAACGTTATAACGTATTACGTTATATGGTATAACGTTTTAACGCATTACGTTATATGGTATAACGTTATACCGTATTACGTTATATGGTATTACGTTATAACGTATTACGTTATATGGTATAACGAAATGACGTTTTACGTTATATGGTATAACGTTATAACGTATTACGTTATATGGTATTACGTTATAACGTATTACGTTATATGGTATAACGAAACGACGTTTTACGTTATATGGTATTAAGTTATAACGTATTACGTTATATGGTATTACGTTATAATGTATTACGTTATATGGTATAACGTCATAACGTATTACGTTATATGGTATAAAGAAATGACGTTTTACGTTATATGGTATTACGTTATAACGTATTACGTTATATGGTATAACGTTATAACGTATTACGTTATATGGTGTAACGTTATAACGTATTACGTTATATGGTATATCGTTATAACGTATTACGTTATATGGTATAACGTTATAACGTATTACGTTATATGGTATAACGTCATCACGTATTACGTTATATGGCATTACGTTATAACGTATTACGTTATATGGTATAAAGAAATGACGTTTTACGTTATATGGTATTACGTTATAACGTATTACGTTATATGGTATAACGTTATAACGTATTACGTTATATGGTATAACGTCATCACGTATTACGTTATATGGCATTACGTTATAACGTATTACGTTATATGGTATAAAGAAATGACGTTTTACGTTATATGGTATTACGTTATAACGTATTACGTTATATGGTATACCGTTATAACGTACTACGTTATATGGTATATCGTTATAACGTATTACGTTATATGGTATAACGTTATACCGTATTACGTTATATGGTATTACGTTATAACGTATTACGTTATATGGTATAACGAAATGACGTTTTACGTTATATGGTATTACGTTATAACGTATTACGTTATATGGTATAACGTTATAACGTATTACGTTATATGGTATTACGTTATAACGTATTACGTTATATGGTATTACGTTATAACGTATTACGTTATATGGTATAACGTCATAACGTATTACGTTATATGATATTACGTTATCACGTATTACGTTATATGGTATAACGTTATAACGTATTATGTTATATGGTATAACATTTTAACGTATTACGTTATATGGTATAACGTTATCACGTATTACGTTATATGGTATAACGTTATAACGTATTACGTTATATGGTATATCGTTATAACGTATTACGTTATATGGTATTACGTTATAACGTATTACGTTATATGGTATAACGTTATAACGTATTACGTTATATGGTATTACGTTATAACGTATTACGTTATATGGTATTACGTTATAACGTATTACGTTATATGGTATGACGTCATAACGTATTACGTTATATGGTATTACGTTATCACGTATTACGTTATGTGGTATAACGTTATAACGTATTATGTTATATGGTATAACGTTTTAACGTATTACGTTATATGGTATAACGTTATCACGTATTACGTTATATGGTATAACGTTATAACGTATTACGTTATATGGTATATCGTTATAACGTATTACGTTATATGGTATAACGTTATACCGTATTACGTTATATGGTACAACGAAATGACGTTTTACGTTACATGTTATTACGTTATAACGTATTACGTCATATGGTATAACGTTATCACGTATTACGTTATATGGCATTACGTTATAACGTATTACGTTATATGGTACAAAGAAATGAAGTTTTACGTTATATGGTATAACGTTATAACGTATTACGTTATATGGTATTACGTTTTAACGTATTACGTTATATGGTATAACGTTATAACGTATTACGTTATATGGTATTACGTTATAACGTATTACGTTATGTGGTATAACGTTTTAACGTATTACGTTATATGGTATAACGTTATAAAGTATTACGTTATATGGTATAACGTTATAACGTATTACGTTATATGGTATAACGTTATAACGTATTACGTTATATGGTATTACGTTATAACGTATTACGTTATATGGTATTACGTTTTAACGTATTACGTTATATGGTATAACGTTATAACGTATTACGTTATATGGTATTACGTTATAACGTTTTACGTTATATGTTATTACGTTATAACGTATTACGTTATATGGTATAACGTTATCACGTATTACGTTATATGGCATTACGTTATAACGTATTACGTTATATGGTATAACGAAATGACGTTTTACGTTATATGGTACAACGTTATAACGTATTACGTTATATGGTATTACGTTTTAACGTATTACGTTATATGGTATAACGTTATAACGTATTACGTTATATGGTATAACGAAATGACGTTTTACGTTATATGGTATAACCTTATAACGTATTACGTTATATGGTATTACGTTTTAACGTATTACGTTATATGGTATAACGTTATAACGTATTACGTTATATGGTATTACGTTATAACGTATTACGTTATGTGGTATAACGTTTTAACGTATTACGTTATATGGTATTACGTTATAAAGTATTACGTTATATGGTATAACGTTATAACGTATTACGTTATATGGTATAACGTTATAACGTATTACGTTATATGGTATTACGTTATAACGTATTACGTTATATGGTATTACGTTTTAACGTATTACGTTATATGGTATAACGTTATAACGTATCACGTTATATGGTATTACGTTATAACGTTTTACGTTATATGATATTACGTTATAACGTATTACGTTATATGGTATAACGTTATCACGTATTACGTTATATGGCATTACGTTATAACGTATTACGTTATATGGTATAACGTTATAACGTATTACGTTATATGGTATAACGTTATAACGTACTACGTTATATGGTATATCGTTATAACGTATTACGTTATATGGTATAACGTTATACCGTATTACGTTATATGGTATAACGTTATAACGTATTACGTTATATGGTGTAACGTTATAACGTATTACGTTATATGGTATATCGTTATAACGTATTACGTTATATGGTATAACGTTATACCGTATTACGTTATATGGTATTACGTTATAACGTATTACGTTATATGGTATAACGCAATGACGTTTTACGTTATATGGTATTACGTTATAACGTATTACGTTATATGGCATTACGTTATAACGTATTACGTTGTATGGTATAACGAAATGACGTTTTACGTTATATGGTATAACGTTATAACGTATTACGTTATATGGTATTACGTTTTAACGTATTACGTTATATGGTATAACGTTATAACGTATTACGTTATATGGTATAACGAAATGACGTTTTACGTTAAATGGTATAACCTTATAACGTATTACGTTATATGGTATTACGTTTTAACGTATTACGTTATATGGTATAACGTTATAACGTATTACGTTATATGGTATTACGTTATAACGTATTACGTTATGTGGTATAACGTTTTAACGTATTACGTTATATGGTATTACGTTATAAAGTATTACGTTATATGGTATAACGTTATAACGTATTACGTTATATGGTATAACGTTATAACGTATTACGTTATATGGTATTACGTTATAACGTATTACGTTATATGGTATTACGTTTTAACGTATTACGTTATATGGTATAACGTTATAACGTATTACGTTATATGGTATATCGTTATAACGTATTACGTTATATGGTATAACGTTATACCGTATTACGTTATATGGTATTACGTTATAACGTATTACGTTATATGGTATAACGCAATGACGTTTTACGTTATATGGTATTACGTTATAACGTATTACGTTATATGGTATAACGTTATAACGTACTACGTTATATGGTATTACGTTATAACGTATTACGTTATATGGTATTACGTTATAACGTTTTACGTTATATGTTATTACGTTATAACGTATTACGTTATATGGTATAACGTCATCACGTATTACGTTATATGGCATTACGTTATAACGTATTACGTTATATGGTATAAAGAAATGACGTTTTACGTTATATGGTATTACGTTATAACGTATTACGTTATATGGTATACCGTTATAACGTACTACGTTATATGGTATATCGTTATAACGTATTACGTTATATGGTATAACGTTATCACGTATTACGTTATATGGTATAACGTTATAACGTATTACGTTATATGGTATAACGTTATAACGTATTACGTTATATGGTATTACGTTATAACGTATTACGTTATATGGTATAACGAAATGACGTTTTACGTTATATGGAATTACGTTATAACGTATTACGTTATACGGTATTACGTTGTAACGTATTACGTTATATGGTATAACGTCATAACGTATTACGTTATATGGTATTACGTTATCACGTATTACGTTATACGGTATAACGTTATAACGTATTACGTTATATGGTATAACGTTTTAACGCATTACGTTATATGGTATAACGTTATACCGTATTACGTTATATGGTATTACGTTATAACGTATTACGTTATATGGTATAACGAAATGACGTTTTACGTTATATGGTATAACGTTATAACGTATTACGTTATACGGTATTACGTTGTAACGTATTACGTTATATGGTATAACGTCATAACGTATTACGTTATATGGTATTACGTTATCACGTATTACGTTATACGGTATAACGTTATAACGTATTACGTTATATGGTATAACGTTTTAACGCATTACGTTATATGGTATAACGTTATACCGTATTACGTTATATGGTATAACGTTATAACGTATTACGTTATATGGTATAACGAAATGACGTTTTACGTTATATGGTATAACGTTATAACGTATTACGTTATATGGTATTACGTTATAACGTATTACGTTATATGGTATAACGAAACGACGTTTTACGTTATATGGTATTAAGTTATAACGTATTACGTTATATGGTATTACGTTATAATGTATTACGTTATATGGTATAACGTCATAACGTATTACGTTATATGGTATAAAGAAATGACGTTTTACGTTATATGGTATTACGTTATAACGTATTACGTTATATGGTATAACGTTATAACGTATTACGTTATATGGTGTAACGTTATAACGTATTACGTTATATGGTATATCGTTATAACGTATTACGTTATATGGTATAACGTTATAACGTATTACGTTATATGGTATATCGTTATAACGTATTACGTTATATGGTATAACGTTATACCGTATTACGTTATATGGTACAACGAAATGACGTATTACGTTACATGTTATTACGTTATAACGTATTACGTTATATGGTATAACGTTATCACGTATTACGTTATATGGCATTACGTTATAACGTATTACGTTATATGGTACAAAGAAATGACGTTTTACGTTATATGGTACAACGTTATAACGTATTACGTTATATGGTATTACGTTTTAACGTATTACGTTATATGGTATAACGTTATAACGTATTACGTTATATGGTATTACGTTATAACGTATTACGTTATGTGGTATAACGTTTTAACGTATTACGTTATATGGTATAACGTTATAAAGTATTACGTTATATGGTATAACGTTATAACGTATTACGTTATATGGTATAACGTTATCACGTATTACGTTATATGGCATTACGTTATAACGTATTACGTTATATGGTACAAAGAAATGACGTTTTACGTTATATGGTACAACGTTATAACGTATTACGTTATATGGTATTACGTTTTAACGTATTACGTTATATGGTATAACGTTATAACGTATTACGTTATATGGTATTACGTTATAACGTATTACGTTATGTGGTATAACGTTTTAACGTATTACGTTATATGGTATAACGTTATAAAGTATTACGTTATATGGTATAACGTTATAACGTATTACGTTATATGGTATAACGTTATAACGTATTACGTTATATGGTATTACGTTATAACGTACTACGTTACATAGTATAACGTTATAACGTATTACGTTATATGGTATTACGTTATAACGTATTACGTTATGTGTTATAAGGTTTTAACGTATTACGTTATATGGTATAACGTTATAAAGTATTACGTTATATGGTATAACGTTATAACGTATTACGTTATATGGTATATCGTTATAACGTATTACGTTATATGGTATAACGTTATACCGTATTACGTTATATGGTATTACGTTATAACGTATTACGTTATATGGTATAACGTAATGACGTTTTACGTTATATGGTATTACGTTATAACGTATTACGTTATATGGTATAACGTTATAACGTATTACGTTATATGGTATTACGTTATAACGTATTACGTTATATGGTATGACGTCATAACGTATTACGTTATATGGTATTACGTTATCACGTATTACGTTATGTGGTATAACGTTATAACGTATTATGTTATATGGTATAACGTTTTAACGTATTACGTTATATGGTATAACGTTATCACGTATTACGTTATATGGTATAACGTTATAACGTATTACGTTATATGGTATATCGTTATAACGTATTACGTTATATGGTATAACGTTATACCGTATTACGTTATATGGTACAACGAAATGACGTTTTACGTTACATGTTATTACGTTATAACGTATTACGTCATATGGTATAACGTTATCACGTATTACGTTATATGGCATTACGTTATAACGTATTACGTTATATGGTACAAAGAAATGAAGTTTTACGTTATATGGTATAACGTTATAACGTATTACGTTATATGGTATTACGTTTTAACGTATTACGTTATATGGTATAACGTTATAACGTATTACGTTATATGGTATTACGTTATAACGTATTACGTTATGTGGTATAACGTTTTAACGTATTACGTTATATGGTATAACGTTATAAAGTATTACGTTATATGGTATAACGTTATAACGTATTACGTTATATGGTATAACGTTATAACGTATTACGTTATATGGTATTACGTTATAACGTATTACGTTATATGGTATTACGTTTTAACGTATTACGTTATATGGTATAACGTTATAACGTATTACGTTATATGGTATTACGTTATAACGTTTTACGTTATATGTTATTACGTTATAACGTATTACGTTATATGGTATAACGTTATCACGTATTACGTTATATGGCATTACGTTATAACGTATTACGTTATATGGTATAACGAAATGACGTTTTACGTTATATGGTACAACGTTATAACGTATTACGTTATATGGTATTACGTTTTAACGTATTACGTTATATGGTATAACGTTATAACGTATTACGTTATATGGTATAACGAAATGACGTTTTACGTTATATGGTATAACCTTATAACGTATTACGTTATATGGTATTACGTTTTAACGTATTACGTTATATGGTATAACGTTATAACGTATTACGTTATATGGTATTACGTTATAACGTATTACGTTATGTGGTATAACGTTTTAACGTATTACGTTATATGGTATTACGTTATAAAGTATTACGTTATATGGTATAACGTTATAACGTATTACGTTATATGGTATAACGTTATAACGTATTACGTTATATGGTATTACGTTATAACGTATTACGTTATATGGTATTACGTTTTAACGTATTACGTTATATGGTATAACGTTATAACGTATCACGTTATATGGTATTACGTTATAACGTTTTACGTTATATGATATTACGTTATAACGTATTACGTTATATGGTATAACGTTATCACGTATTACGTTATATGGCATTACGTTATAACGTATTACGTTATATGGTATAACGTTATAACGTATTACGTTATATGGTATAACGTTATAACGTACTACGTTATATGGTATATCGTTATAACGTATTACGTTATATGGTATAACGTTATACCGTATTACGTTATATGGTATAACGTTATAACGTATTACGTTATATGGTGTAACGTTATAACGTATTACGTTATATGGTATATCGTTATAACGTATTACGTTATATGGTATAACGTTATACCGTATTACGTTATATGGTATTACGTTATAACGTATTACGTTATATGGTATAACGCAATGACGTTTTACGTTATATGGTATTACGTTATAACGTATTACGTTATATGGCATTACGTTATAACGTATTACGTTGTATGGTATAACGAAATGACGTTTTACGTTATATGGTATAACGTTATAACGTATTACGTTATATGGTATTACGTTATAACGTATTACGTTATATGGTATAAAGAAATGACGTTTTACGTTATATGGTATTACGTTATAACGTATTACGTTATATGGTATACCGTTATAACGTACTACGTTATATGGTATATCGTTATAACGTATTACGTTATATGGTATAACGTTATCACGTATTACGTTATATGGTATAACGTTATAACGTATTACGTTATATGGTATAACGTTATAACGTATTACGTTATATGGTATTACGTTATAACGTATTACGTTATATGGTATAACGAAATGACGTTTTACGTTATATGGAATTACGTTATAACGTATTACGTTATACGGTATTACGTTGTAACGTATTACGTTATATGGTATAACGTCATAACGTATTACGTTATATGGTATTACGTTATCACGTATTACGTTATACGGTATAACGTTATAACGTATTACGTTATATGGTATAACGTTTTAACGCATTACGTTATATGGTATAACGTTATACCGTATTACGTTATATGGTATTACGTTATAACGTATTACGTTATATGGTATAACGAAATGACGTTTTACGTTATATGGTATAACGTTATAACGTATTACGTTATATGGTATTACGTTATAACGTATTACGTTATATGGTATAACGAAACGACGTTTTACGTTATATGGTATTAAGTTATAACGTATTACGTTATATGGTATTACGTTATAATGTATTACGTTATATGGTATAACGTCATAACGTATTACGTTATATGGTATAAAGAAATGACGTTTTACGTTATATGGTATTACGTTATAACGTATTACGTTATATGGTATAACGTTATAACGTATTACGTTATATGGTGTAACGTTATAACGTATTACGTTATATGGTATATCGTTATAACGTATTACGTTATATGGTATAACGTTATAACGTATTACGTTATATGGTATAACGTCATCACGTATTACGTTATATGGCATTACGTTATAACGTATTACGTTATATGGTATAAAGAAATGACGTTTTACGTTATATGGTATTACGTTATAACGTATTACGTTATATGGTATAACGTTATAACGTATTACGTTATATGGTATAACGTCATCACGTATTACGTTATATGGCATTACGTTATAACGTATTACGTTATATGGTATAAAGAAATGACGTTTTACGTTATATGGTATTACGTTATAACGTATTACGTTATATGGTATACCGTTATAACGTACTACGTTATATGGTATATCGTTATAACGTATTACGTTATATGGTATAACGTTATACCGTATTACGTTATATGGTATTACGTTATAACGTATTACGTTATATGGTATAACGAAATGACGTTTTACGTTATATGGTATTACGTTATAACGTATTACGTTATATGGTATAACGTTATAACGTATTACGTTATATGGTATTACGTTATAACGTATTACGTTATATGGTATTACGTTATAACGTATTACGTTATATGGTATAACGTCATAACGTATTACGTTATATGATATTACGTTATCACGTATTACGTTATATGGTATAACGTTATAACGTATTATGTTATATGGTATAACATTTTAACGTATTACGTTATATGGTATAACGTTATCACGTATTACGTTATATGGTATAACGTTATAACGTATTACGTTATATGGTATATCGTTATAACGTATTACGTTATATGGTATTACGTTATAACGTATTACGTTATATGGTATAACGTTATAACGTATTACGTTATATGGTATTACGTTATAACGTATTACGTTATATGGTATTACGTTATAACGTATTACGTTATATGGTATGACGTCATAACGTATTACGTTATATGGTATTACGTTATCACGTATTACGTTATGTGGTATAACGTTATAACGTATTATGTTATATGGTATAACGTTTTAACGTATTACGTTATATGGTATAACGTTATCACGTATTACGTTATATGGTATAACGTTATAACGTATTACGTTATATGGTATATCGTTATAACGTATTACGTTATATGGTATAACGTTATACCGTATTACGTTATATGGTACAACGAAATGACGTTTTACGTTACATGTTATTACGTTGTAACGTATTACGTCATATGGTATAACGTTATCACGTATTACGTTATATGGCATTACGTTATAACGTATTACGTTATATGGTACAAAGAAATGAAGTTTTACGTTATATGGTATAACGTTATAACGTATTACGTTATATGGTATTACGTTTTAACGTATTACGTTATATGGTATAACGTTATAACGTATTACGTTATATGGTATTACGTTATAACGTATTACGTTATGTGGTATAACGTTTTAACGTATTACGTTATATGGTATAACGTTATAAAGTATTACGTTATATGGTATAACGTTATAACGTATTACGTTATATGGTATAACGTTATAACGTATTACGTTATATGGTATTACGTTATAACGTATTACGTTATATGGTATTACGTTTTAACGTATTACGTTATATGGTATAACGTTATAACGTATTACGTTATATGGTATTACGTTATAACGTTTTACGTTATATGTTATTACGTTATAACGTATTACGTTATATGGTATAACGTTATCACGTATTACGTTATATGGCATTACGTTATAACGTATTACGTTATATGGTATAACGAAATGACGTTTTACGTTATATGGTACAACGTTATAACGTATTACGTTATATGGTATTACGTTTTAACGTATTACGTTATATGGTATAACGTTATAACGTATTACGTTATATGGTATAACGAAATGACGTTTTACGTTATATGGTATAACCTTATAACGTATTACGTTATATGGTATTACGTTTTAACGTATTACGTTATATGGTATAACGTTATAACGTATTACGTTATATGGTATTACGTTATAACGTATTACGTTATGTGGTATAACGTTTTAACGTATTACGTTATATGGTATTACGTTATAAAGTATTACGTTATATGGTATAACGTTATAACGTATTACGTTATATGGTATAACGTTATAACGTATTACGTTATATGGTATTACGTTATAACGTATTACGTTATATGGTATTACGTTTTAACGTATTACGTTATATGGTATAACGTTATAACGTATCACGTTATATGGTATTACGTTATAACGTTTTACGTTATATGATATTACGTTATAACGTATTACGTTATATGGTATAACGTTATCACGTATTACGTTATATGGCATTACGTTATAACGTATTACGTTATATGGTATAACGTTATAACGTATTACGTTATATGGTATAACGTTATAACGTACTACGTTATATGGTATATCGTTATAACGTATTACGTTATATGGTATAACGTTATACCGTATTACGTTATATGGTATAACGTTATAACGTATTACGTTATATGGTGTAACGTTATAACGTATTACGTTATATGGTATATCGTTATAACGTATTACGTTATATGGTATAACGTTATACCGTATTACGTTATATGGTATTACGTTATAACGTATTACGTTATATGGTATAACGCAATGACGTTTTACGTTATATGGTATTACGTTATAACGTATTACGTTATATGGCATTACGTTATAACGTATTACGTTGTATGGTATAACGAAATGACGTTTTACGTTATATGGTATAACGTTATAACGTATTACGTTATATGGTATTACGTTTTAACGTATTACGTTATATGGTATAACGTTATAACGTATTACGTTATATGGTATAACGAAATGACGTTTTACGTTAAATGGTATAACCTTATAACGTATTACGTTATATGGTATTACGTTTTAACGTATTACGTTATATGGTATAACGTTATAACGTATTACGTTATATGGTATTACGTTATAACGTATTACGTTATGTGGTATAACGTTTTAACGTATTACGTTATATGGTATTACGTTATAAAGTATTACGTTATATGGTATAACGTTATAACGTATTACGTTATATGGTATAACGTTATAACGTATTACGTTATATGGTATTACGTTATAACGTATTACGTTATATGGTATTACGTTTTAACGTATTACGTTATATGGTATAACGTTATAACGTATTACGTTATATGGTATATCGTTATAACGTATTACGTTATATGGTATAACGTTATACCGTATTACGTTATATGGTATTACGTTATAACGTATTACGTTATATGGTATAACGCAATGACGTTTTACGTTATATGGTATTACGTTATAACGTATTACGTTATATGGTATAACGTTATAACGTACTACGTTATATGGTATTACGTTATAACGTATTACGTTATATGGTATTACGTTATAACGTTTTACGTTATATGTTATTACGTTATAACGTATTACGTTATATGGTATAACGTCATCACGTATTACGTTATATGGCATTACGTTATAACGTATTACGTTATATGGTATAAAGAAATGACGTTTTACGTTATATGGTATTACGTTATAACGTATTACGTTATATGGTATACCGTTATAACGTACTACGTTATATGGTATATCGTTATAACGTATTACGTTATATGGTATAACGTTTTAACGCATTACGTTATATGGTATAACGTTATACCGTATTACGTTATATGGTATTACGTTATAACGTATTACGTTATATGGTATAACGAAATGACGTTTTACGTTATATGGTATAACGTTATAACGTATTACGTTATACGGTATTACGTTGTAACGTATTACGTTATATGGTATAACGTCATAACGTATTACGTTATATGGTATTACGTTATCACGTATTACGTTATATGGTATTACGTTATAACGTATTACGTTATATGGTATAACGTTATAACGTATTACGTTATATGGTATTACGTTATAACGTATTACGTTATATGGTATAACGAAATGACGTTTTACGTTATATGGAATTACGTTATAACGTATTACGTTATACGGTATTACGTTGTAACGTATTACGTTATATGGTATAACGTCATAACGTATTACGTTATATGGTATTACGTTATCACGTATTACGTTATACGGTATAACGTTATACCGTATTACGTTATATGGTACAACGAAATGACGTTTTACGTTACATGTTATTACGTTGTAACGTATTACGTCATATGGTATAACGTTATCACGTATTACGTTATATGGCATTACGTTATAACGTATTACGTTATATGGTACAAAGAAATGAAGTTTTACGTTATATGGTATAACGTTATAACGTATTACGTTATATGGTATTACGTTTTAACGTATTACGTTATATGGTATAACGTTATAACGTATTACGTTATATGGTATTACGTTATAACGTATTACGTTATGTGGTATAACGTTTTAACGTATTACGTTATATGGTATAACGTTATAAAGTATTACGTTATATGGTATAACGTTATAACGTATTACGTTATATGGTATAACGTTATAACGTATTACGTTATATGGTATTACGTTATAACGTATTACGTTATATGGTATTACGTTTTAACGTATTACGTTATATGGTATAACGTTATAACGTATTACGTTATATGGTATTACGTTATAACGTTTTACGTTATATGTTATTACGTTATAACGTATTACGTTATATGGTATAACGTTATCACGTATTACGTTATATGGCATTACGTTATAACGTATTACGTTATATGGTATAACGAAATGACGTTTTACGTTATATGGTACAACGTTATAACGTATTACGTTATATGGTATTACGTTTTAACGTATTACGTTATATGGTATAACGTTATAACGTATTACGTTATATGGTATAACGAAATGACGTTTTACGTTATATGGTATAACCTTATAACGTATTACGTTATATGGTATTACGTTTTAACGTATTACGTTATATGGTATAACGTTATAACGTATTACGTTATATGGTATTACGTTATAACGTATTACGTTATGTGGTATAACGTTTTAACGTATTACGTTATATGGTATTACGTTATAAAGTATTACGTTATATGGTATAACGTTATAACGTATTACGTTATATGGTATAACGTTATAACGTATTACGTTATATGGTATTACGTTATAACGTATTACGTTATATGGTATTACGTTTTAACGTATTACGTTATATGGTATAACGTTATTACGTATCACGTTATATGGTATTACGTTATAACGTTTTACGTTATATGATATTACGTTATAACGTATTACGTTATATGGTATAACGTTATCACGTATTACGTTATATGGCATTACGTTATAACGTATTACGTTATATGGTATAACGTTATAACGTATTACGTTATATGGTATAACGTTATAACGTACTACGTTATATGGTATATCGTTATAACGTATTACGTTATATGGTATAACGTTATACCGTATTACGTTATATGGTATAACGTTATAACGTATTACGTTATATGGTGTAACGTTATAACGTATTACGTTATATGGTATATCGTTATAACGTATTACGTTATATGGTATAACGTTATACCGTATTACGTTATATGGTATTACGTTATAACGTATTACGTTATATGGTATAACGCAATGACGTTTTACGTTATATGGTATTACGTTATAACGTATTACGTTATATGGCATTACGTTATAACGTATTACGTTGTATGGTATAACGAAATGACGTTTTACGTTATATGGTATAACGTTATAACGTATTACGTTATATGGTATTACGTTTTAACGTATTACGTTATATGGTATAACGTTATAACGTATTACGTTATATGGTATAACGAAATGACGTTTTACGTTAAATGGTATAACCTTATAACGTATTACGTTATATGGTATTACGTTTTAACGTATTACGTTATATGGTATAACGTTATAACGTATTACGTTATATGGTATTACGTTATAACGTATTACGTTATGTGGTATAACGTTTTAACGTATTACGTTATATGGTATTACGTTATAAAGTATTACGTTATATGGTATAACGTTATAACGTATTACGTTATATGGTATAACGTTATAACGTATTACGTTATATGGTATTACGTTATAACGTATTACGTTATATGGTATTACGTTTTAACGTATTACGTTATATGGTATAACGTTATAACGTATTACGTTATATGGTATATCGTTATAACGTATTACGTTATATGGTATAACGTTATACCGTATTACGTTATATGGTATTACGTTATAACGTATTACGTTATATGGTATAACGCAATGACGTTTTACGTTATATGGTATTACGTTATAACGTATTACGTTATATGGTATAACGTTATAACGTACTACGTTATATGGTATTACGTTATAACGTATTACGTTATATGGTATTACGTTATAACGTTTTACGTTATATGTTATTACGTTATAACGTATTACGTTATATGGTATAACGTCATCACGTATTACGTTATATGGCATTACGTTATAACGTATTACGTTATATGGTATAAAGAAATGACGTTTTACGTTATATGGTATTACGTTATAACGTATTACGTTATATGGTATACCGTTATAACGTACTACGTTATATGGTATATCGTTATAACGTATTACGTTATATGGTATAACGTTTTAACGCATTACGTTATATGGTATAACGTTATACCGTATTACGTTATATGGTATTACGTTATAACGTATTACGTTATATGGTATAACGAAATGACGTTTTACGTTATATGGTATAACGTTATAACGTATTACGTTATACGGTATTACGTTGTAACGTATTACGTTATATGTTATTACGTTATAACGTATTACGTTATATGGTATAACGTCATCACGTATTACGTTATATGGCATTACGTTATAACGTATTACGTTATATGGTATAAAGAAATGACGTTTTACGTTATATGGTATTACGTTATAACGTATTACGTTATATGGTATACCGTTATAACGTACTACGTTATATGGTATATCGTTATAACGTATTACGTTATATGGTATAACGTTTTAACGCATTACGTTATATGGTATAACGTTATACCGTATTACGTTATATGGTATTACGTTATAACGTATTACGTTATATGGTATAACGAAATGACGTTTTACGTTATATGGTATAACGTTATAACGTATTACGTTATACGGTATTACGTTGTAACGTATTACGTTATATGGTATAACGTTATAACGTATTATGTTATATGGTATAACGTTTTAACGTATTACGTTATATGGTATAACGTTATCACGTATTACGTTATATGGTATAACGTTATAACGTATTACGTTATATGGTATATCGTTATAACGTATTACGTTATATGGTATAACGTTATACCGTATTACGTTATATGGTACAACGAAATGACGTTTTACGTTACATGTTATTACGTTGTAACGTATTACGTCATATGGTATAACGTTATCACGTATTACGTTATATGGCATTACGTTATAACGTATTACGTTATATGGTACAAAGAAATGAAGTTTTACGTTATATGGTATAACGTTATAACGTATTACGTTATATGGTATTACGTTTTAACGTATTACGTTATATGGTATAACGTTATAACGTATTACGTTATATGGTATTACGTTATAACGTATTACGTTATGTGGTATAACGTTTTAACGTATTACGTTATATGGTATAACGTTATAAAGTATTACGTTATATGGTATAACGTTATAACGTATTACGTTATATGGTATAACGTTATAACGTATTACGTTATATGGTATTACGTTATAACGTATTACGTTATATGGTATTACGTTTTAACGTATTACGTTATATGGTATAACGTTATAACGTATTACGTTATATGGTATTACGTTATAACGTTTTACGTTATATGTTATTACGTTATAACGTATTACGTTATATGGTATAACGTTATCACGTATTACGTTATATGGCATTACGTTATAACGTATTACGTTATATGGTATAACGAAATGACGTTTTACGTTATATGGTACAACGTTATAACGTATTACGTTATATGGTATTACGTTTTAACGTATTACGTTATATGGTATAACGTTATAACGTATTACGTTATATGGTATAACGAAATGACGTTTTACGTTATATGGTATAACCTTATAACGTATTACGTTATATGGTATTACGTTTTAACGTATTACGTTATATGGTATAACGTTATAACGTATTACGTTATATGGTATTACGTTATAACGTATTACGTTATGTGGTATAACGTTTTAACGTATTACGTTATATGGTATTACGTTATAAAGTATTACGTTATATGGTATAACGTTATAACGTATTACGTTATATGGTATAACGTTATAACGTATTACGTTATATGGTATTACGTTATAACGTATTACGTTATATGGTATTACGTTTTAACGTATTACGTTATATGGTATAACGTTATAACGTATCACGTTATATGGTATTACGTTATAACGTTTTACGTTATATGATATTACGTTATAACGTATTACGTTATATGGTATAACGTTATCACGTATTACGTTATATGGCATTACGTTATAACGTATTACGTTATATGGTATAACGTTATAACGTATTACGTTATATGGTATAACGTTATAACGTACTACGTTATATGGTATATCGTTATAACGTATTACGTTATATGGTATAACGTTATACCGTATTACGTTATATGGTATAACGTTATAACGTATTACGTTATATGGTGTAACGTTATAACGTATTACGTTATATGGTATATCGTTATAACGTATTACGTTATATGGTATAACGTTATACCGTATTACGTTATATGGTATTACGTTATAACGTATTACGTTATATGGTATAACGCAATGACGTTTTACGTTATATGGTATTACGTTATAACGTATTACGTTATATGGCATTACGTTATAACGTATTACGTTGTATGGTATAACGAAATGACGTTTTACGTTATATGGTATAACGTTATAACGTATTACGTTATATGGTATTACGTTTTAACGTATTACGTTATATGGTATAACGTTATAACGTATTACGTTATATGGTATAACGAAATGACGTTTTACGTTAAATGGTATAACCTTATAACGTATTACGTTATATGGTATTACGTTTTAACGTATTACGTTATATGGTATAACGTTATAACGTATTACGTTATATGGTATTACGTTATAACGTATTACGTTATGTGGTATAACGTTTTAACGTATTACGTTATATGGTATTACGTTATAAAGTATTACGTTATATGGTATAACGTTATAACGTATTACGTTATATGGTATAACGTTATAACGTATTACGTTATATGGTATTACGTTATAACGTATTACGTTATATGGTATTACGTTTTAACGTATTACGTTATATGGTATAACGTTATAACGTATTACGTTATATGGTATATCGTTATAACGTATTACGTTATATGGTATAACGTTATACCGTATTACGTTATATGGTATTACGTTATAACGTATTACGTTATATGGTATAACGCAATGACGTTTTACGTTATATGGTATTACGTTATAACGTATTACGTTATATGGTATAACGTTATAACGTACTACGTTATATGGTATTACGTTATAACGTATTACGTTATATGGTATTACGTTATAACGTTTTACGTTATATGTTATTACGTTATAACGTATTACGTTATATGGTATAACGTCATCACGTATTACGTTATATGGCATTACGTTATAACGTATTACGTTATATGGTATAAAGAAATGACGTTTTACGTTATATGGTATTACGTTATAACGTATTACGTTATATGGTATACCGTTATAACGTACTACGTTATATGGTATATCGTTATAACGTATTACGTTATATGGTATAACGTTTTAACGCATTACGTTATATGGTATAACGTTATACCGTATTACGTTATATGGTATTACGTTATAACGTATTACGTTATATGGTATAACGAAATGACGTTTTACGTTATATGGTATAACGTTATAACGTATTACGTTATACGGTATTACGTTGTAACGTATTACGTTATATGGTATAACGTCATAACGTATTACGTTATATGGTATTACGTTATCACGTATTACGTTATATGGTATTACGTTATAACGTATTACGTTATATGGTATAACGTTATAACGTATTACGTTATATGGTATTACGTTATAACGTATTACGTTATATGGTATAACGAAATGACGTTTTACGTTATATGGAATTACGTTATAACGTATTACGTTATACGGTATTACGTTGTAACGTATTACGTTATATGGTATAACGTCATAACGTATTACGTTATATGGTATTACGTTATCACGTATTACGTTATACGGTATAACGTTATAACGTATTACGTTATATGGTATAACGTTTTAACGCATTACGTTATATGGTATAACGTTATACCGTATTACGTTATATGGTATTACGTTATAACGTATTACGTTATATGGTATAACGAAATGACGTTTTACGTTATATGGTATAACGTTATAACGTATTACGTTATACGGTATTACGTTGTAACGTATTACGTTATATGGTATAACGTCATAACGTATTACGTTATATGGTATTACGTTATCACGTATTACGTTATACGGTATAACGTTATAACGTATTACGTTATATGGTATAACGTTTTAACGCATTACGTTATATGGTATAACGTTATACCGTATTACGTTATATGGTATAACGTTATAACGTATTACGTTATATGGTATAACGAAATGACGTTTTACGTTATATGGTATAACGTTATAACGTATTACGTTATATGGTATTACGTTATAACGTATTACGTTATATGGTATAACGAAACGACGTTTTACGTTATATGGTATTAAGTTATAACGTATTACGTTATATGGTATTACGTTATAATGTATTACGTTATATGGTATAACGTCATAACGTATTACGTTATATGGTATAAAGAAATGACGTTTTACGTTATATGGTATTACGTTATAACGTATTACGTTATATGGTATAACGTTATAACGTATTACGTTATATGGTGTAACGTTATAACGTATTACGTTATATGGTATATCGTTATAACGTATTACGTTATATGGTATAACGTTATAACGTATTACGTTATATGGTATATCGTTATAACGTATTACGTTATATGGTATAACGTTATACCGTATTACGTTATATGGTACAACGAAATGACGTATTACGTTACATGTTATTACGTTATAACGTATTACGTTATATGGTATAACGTTATCACGTATTACGTTATATGGCATTACGTTATAACGTATTACGTTATATGGTACAAAGAAATGACGTTTTACGTTATATGGTACAACGTTATAACGTATTACGTTATATGGTATTACGTTTTAACGTATTACGTTATATGGTATAACGTTATAACGTATTACGTTATATGGTATTACGTTATAACGTATTACGTTATGTGGTATAACGTTTTAACGTATTACGTTATATGGTATAACGTTATAAAGTATTACGTTATATGGTATAACGTTATAACGTATTACGTTATATGGTATAACGTTATCACGTATTACGTTATATGGCATTACGTTATAACGTATTACGTTATATGGTACAAAGAAATGACGTTTTACGTTATATGGTACAACGTTATAACGTATTACGTTATATGGTATTACGTTTTAACGTATTACGTTATATGGTATAACGTTATAACGTATTACGTTATATGGTATTACGTTATAACGTATTACGTTATGTGGTATAACGTTTTAACGTATTACGTTATATGGTATAACGTTATAAAGTATTACGTTATATGGTATAACGTTATAACGTATTACGTTATATGGTATAACGTTATAACGTATTACGTTATATGGTATTACGTTATAACGTACTACGTTACATAGTATAACGTTATAACGTATTACGTTATATGGTATTACGTTATAACGTATTACGTTATGTGTTATAAGGTTTTAACGTATTACGTTATATGGTATAACGTTATAAAGTATTACGTTATATGGTATAACGTTATAACGTATTACGTTATATGGTATATCGTTATAACGTATTACGTTATATGGTATAACGTTATACCGTATTACGTTATATGGTATTACGTTATAACGTATTACGTTATATGGTATAACGTAATGACGTTTTACGTTATATGGTATTACGTTATAACGTATTACGTTATATGGTATAACGTTATAACGTATTACGTTATATGGTATTACGTTATAACGTATTACGTTATATGGTATGACGTCATAACGTATTACGTTATATGGTATTACGTTATCACGTATTACGTTATGTGGTATAACGTTATAACGTATTATGTTATATGGTATAACGTTTTAACGTATTACGTTATATGGTATAACGTTATCACGTATTACGTTATATGGTATAACGTTATAACGTATTACGTTATATGGTATATCGTTATAACGTATTACGTTATATGGTATAACGTTATACCGTATTACGTTATATGGTACAACGAAATGACGTTTTACGTTACATGTTATTACGTTATAACGTATTACGTCATATGGTATAACGTTATCACGTATTACGTTATATGGCATTACGTTATAACGTATTACGTTATATGGTACAAAGAAATGAAGTTTTACGTTATATGGTATAACGTTATAACGTATTACGTTATATGGTATTACGTTTTAACGTATTACGTTATATGGTATAACGTTATAACGTATTACGTTATATGGTATTACGTTATAACGTATTACGTTATGTGGTATAACGTTTTAACGTATTACGTTATATGGTATAACGTTATAAAGTATTACGTTATATGGTATAACGTTATAACGTATTACGTTATATGGTATAACGTTATAACGTATTACGTTATATGGTATAACGTTATAACGTATTACGTTATATGGTATTACGTTATAACGTATTACGTTATATGGTATTACGTTTTAACGTATTACGTTATATGGTATAACGTTATAACGTATCACGTTATATGGTATTACGTTATAACGTTTTACGTTATATGATATTACGTTATAACGTATTACGTTATATGGTATAACGTTATCACGTATTACGTTATATGGCATTACGTTATAACGTATTACGTTATATGGTATAACGTTATAACGTATTACGTTATATGGTATAACGTTATAACGTACTACGTTATATGGTATATCGTTATAACGTATTACGTTATATGGTATAACGTTATACCGTATTACGTTATATGGTATAACGTTATAACGTATTACGTTATATGGTGTAACGTTATAACGTATTACGTTATATGGTATATCGTTATAACGTATTACGTTATATGGTATAACGTTATACCGTATTACGTTATATGGTATTACGTTATAACGTATTACGTTATATGGTATAACGCAATGACGTTTTACGTTATATGGTATTACGTTATAACGTATTACGTTATATGGCATTACGTTATAACGTATTACGTTGTATGGTATAACGAAATGACGTTTTACGTTATATGGTATAACGTTATAACGTATTACGTTATATGGTATTACGTTTTAACGTATTACGTTATATGGTATAACGTTATAACGTATTACGTTATATGGTATAACGAAATGACGTTTTACGTTAAATGGTATAACCTTATAACGTATTACGTTATATGGTATTACGTTTTAACGTATTACGTTATATGGTATAACGTTATAATGTATTACGTTATATGGTATTACGTTATAACGTATTACGTTATGTGGTATAACGTTTTAACGTATTACGTTATATGGTATTACGTTATAAAGTATTACGTTATATGGTATAACGTTATAACGTATTACGTTATATGGTATAACGTTATAACGTATTACGTTATATGGTATTACGTTATAACGTATTACGTTATATGGTATTACGTTTTAACGTATTACGTTATATGGTATAACGTTATAACGTATTACGTTATATGGTATATCGTTATAACGTATTACGTTATATGGTATAACGTTATACCGTATTACGTTATATGGTATTACGTTATAACGTATTACGTTATATGGTATAACGCAATGACGTTTTACGTTATATGGTATTACGTTATAACGTATTACGTTATATGGTATAACGTTATAACGTACTACGTTATATGGTATTACGTTATAACGTATTACGTTATATGGTATTACGTTATAACGTTTTACGTTATATGTTATTACGTTATAACGTATTACGTTATATGGTATAACGTCATCACGTATTACGTTATATGGCATTACGTTATAACGTATTACGTTATATGGTATAAAGAAATGACGTTTTACGTTATATGGTATTACGTTATAACGTATTACGTTATATGGTATACCGTTATAACGTACTACGTTATATGGTATATCGTTATAACGTATTACGTTATATGGTATAACGTTTTAACGCATTACGTTATATGGTATAACGTTATACCGTATTACGTTATATGGTATTACGTTATAACGTATTACGTTATATGGTATAACGAAATGACGTTTTACGTTATATGGTATAACGTTATAACGTATTACGTTATACGGTATTACGTTGTAACGTATTACGTTATATGGTATAACGTCATAACGTATTACGTTATATGGTATTACGTTATCACGTATTACGTTATATGGTATTACGTTATAACGTATTACGTTATATGGTATAACGTTATAACGTATTACGTTATATGGTATTACGTTATAACGTATTACGTTATATGGTATAACGAAATGACGTTTTACGTTATATGGAATTACGTTATAACGTATTACGTTATACGGTATTACGTTGTAACGTATTACGTTATATGGTATAACGTCATAACGTATTACGTTATATGGTATTACGTTATCACGTATTACGTTATACGGTATAACGTTATAACGTATTACGTTATATGGTATAACGTTTTAACGCATTACGTTATATGGTATAACGTTATACCGTATTACGTTATATGGTATTACGTTATAACGTATTACGTTATATGGTATAACGAAATGACGTTTTACGTTATATGGTATAACGTTATAACGTATTACGTTATACGGTATTACGTTGTAACGTATTACGTTATATGGTATAACGTCATAACGTATTACGTTATATGGTATTACGTTATCACGTATTACGTTATACGGTATAACGTTATAACGTATTACGTTATATGGTATAACGTTTTAACGCATTACGTTATATGGTATAACGTTATACCGTATTACGTTATATGGTATAACGTTATAACGTATTACGTTATATGGTATAACGAAATGACGTTTTACGTTATATGGTATAACGTTATAACGTATTACGTTATATGGTATTACGTTATAACGTATTACGTTATATGGTATAACGAAACGACGTTTTACGTTATATGGTATTAAGTTATAACGTATTACGTTATATGGTATTACGTTATAATGTATTACGTTATATGGTATAACGTCATAACGTATTACGTTATATGGTATAAAGAAATGACGTTTTACGTTATATGGTATTACGTTATAACGTATTACGTTATATGGTATAACGTTATAACGTATTACGTTATATGGTGTAACGTTATAACGTATTACGTTATATGGTATATCGTTATAACGTATTACGTTATATGGTATAACGTTATAACGTATTACGTTATATGGTATATCGTTATAACGTATTACGTTATATGGTATAACGTTATACCGTATTACGTTATATGGTACAACGAAATGACGTATTACGTTACATGTTATTACGTTATAACGTATTACGTTATATGGTATAACGTTATCACGTATTACGTTATATGGCATTACGTTATAACGTATTACGTTATATGGTACAAAGAAATGACGTTTTACGTTATATGGTACAACGTTATAACGTATTACGTTATATGGTATTACGTTTTAACGTATTACGTTATATGGTATAACGTTATAACGTATTACGTTATATGGTATTACGTTATAACGTATTACGTTATGTGGTATAACGTTTTAACGTATTACGTTATATGGTATAACGTTATAAAGTATTACGTTATATGGTATAACGTTATAACGTATTACGTTATATGGTATAACGTTATCACGTATTACGTTATATGGCATTACGTTATAACGTATTACGTTATATGGTACAAAGAAATGACGTTTTACGTTATATGGTACAACGTTATAACGTATTACGTTATATGGTATTACGTTTTAACGTATTACGTTATATGGTATAACGTTATAACGTATTACGTTATATGGTATTACGTTATAACGTATTACGTTATGTGGTATAACGTTTTAACGTATTACGTTATATGGTATAACGTTATAAAGTATTACGTTATATGGTATAACGTTATAACGTATTACGTTATATGGTATAACGTTATAACGTATTACGTTATATGGTATTACGTTATAACGTACTACGTTACATAGTATAACGTTATAACGTATTACGTTATATGGTATTACGTTATAACGTATTACGTTATGTGTTATAAGGTTTTAACGTATTACGTTATATGGTATAACGTTATAAAGTATTACGTTATATGGTATAACGTTATAACGTATTACGTTATATGGTATATCGTTATAACGTATTACGTTATATGGTATAACGTTATACCGTATTACGTTATATGGTATTACGTTATAACGTATTACGTTATATGGTATAACGTAATGACGTTTTACGTTATATGGTATTACGTTATAACGTATTACGTTATATGGTATAACGTTATAACGTATTACGTTATATGGTATTACGTTATAACGTATTACGTTATATGGTATGACGTCATAACGTATTACGTTATATGGTATTACGTTATCACGTATTACGTTATGTGGTATAACGTTATAACGTATTATGTTATATGGTATAACGTTTTAACGTATTACGTTATATGGTATAACGTTATCACGTATTACGTTATATGGTATAACGTTATAACGTATTACGTTATATGGTATATCGTTATAACGTATTACGTTATATGGTATAACGTTATACCGTATTACGTTATATGGTACAACGAAATGACGTTTTACGTTACATGTTATTACGTTATAACGTATTACGTCATATGGTATAACGTTATCACGTATTACGTTATATGGCATTACGTTATAACGTATTACGTTATATGGTACAAAGAAATGAAGTTTTACGTTATATGGTATAACGTTATAACGTATTACGTTATATGGTATTACGTTTTAACGTATTACGTTATATGGTATAACGTTATAACGTATTACGTTATATGGTATTACGTTATAACGTATTACGTTATGTGGTATAACGTTTTAACGTATTACGTTATATGGTATAACGTTATAAAGTATTACGTTATATGGTATAACGTTATAACGTATTACGTTATATGGTATAACGTTATAACGTATTACGTTATATGGTATTACGTTATAACGTATTACGTTATATGGTATTACGTTTTAACGTATTACGTTATATGGTATAACGTTATAACGTATTACGTTATATGGTATTACGTTATAACGTTTTACGTTATATGTTATTACGTTATAACGTATTACGTTATATGGTATAACGTTATCACGTATTACGTTATATGGCATTACGTTATAACGTATTACGTTATATGGTATAACGAAATGACGTTTTACGTTATATGGTACAACGTTATAACGTATTACGTTATATGGTATTACGTTTTAACGTATTACGTTATATGGTATAACGTTATAACGTATTACGTTATATGGTATAACGAAATGACGTTTTACGTTATATGGTATAACCTTATAACGTATTACGTTATATGGTATTACGTTTTAACGTATTACGTTATATGGTATAACGTTATAACGTATTACGTTATATGGTATTACGTTATAACGTATTACGTTATGTGGTATAACGTTTTAACGTATTACGTTATATGGTATTACGTTATAAAGTATTACGTTATATGGTATAACGTTATAACGTATTACGTTATATGGTATAACGTTATAACGTATTACGTTATATGGTATTACGTTATAACGTATTACGTTATATGGTATTACGTTTTAACGTATTACGTTATATGGTATAACGTTATAACGTATCACGTTATATGGTATTACGTTATAACGTTTTACGTTATATGATATTACGTTATAACGTATTACGTTATATGGTATAACGTTATCACGTATTACGTTATATGGCATTACGTTATAACGTATTACGTTATATGGTATAACGTTATAACGTATTACGTTATATGGTATAACGTTATAACGTACTACGTTATATGGTATATCGTTATAACGTATTACGTTATATGGTATAACGTTATACCGTATTACGTTATATGGTATAACGTTATAACGTATTACGTTATATGGTGTAACGTTATAACGTATTACGTTATATGGTATATCGTTATAACGTATTACGTTATATGGTATAACGTTATACCGTATTACGTTATATGGTATTACGTTATAACGTATTACGTTATATGGTATAACGCAATGACGTTTTACGTTATATGGTATTACGTTATAACGTATTACGTTATATGGCATTACGTTATAACGTATTACGTTGTATGGTATAACGAAATGACGTTTTACGTTATATGGTATAACGTTATAACGTATTACGTTATATGGTATTACGTTTTAACGTATTACGTTATATGGTATAACGTTATAACGTATTACGTTATATGGTATAACGAAATGACGTTTTACGTTAAATGGTATAACCTTATAACGTATTACGTTATATGGTATTACGTTTTAACGTATTACGTTATATGGTATAACGTTATAACGTATTACGTTATATGGTATTACGTTATAACGTATTACGTTATGTGGTATAACGTTTTAACGTATTACGTTATATGGTATTACGTTATAAAGTATTACGTTATATGGTATAACGTTATAACGTATTACGTTATATGGTATAACGTTATAACGTATTACGTTATATGGTATTACGTTATAACGTATTACGTTATATGGTATTACGTTTTAACGTATTACGTTATATGGTATAACGTTATAACGTATTACGTTATATGGTATATCGTTATAACGTATTACGTTATATGGTATAACGTTATACCGTATTACGTTATATGGTATTACGTTATAACGTATTACGTTATATGGTATAACGCAATGACGTTTTACGTTATATGGTATTACGTTATAACGTATTACGTTATATGGTATAACGTTATAACGTACTACGTTATATGGTATTACGTTATAACGTATTACGTTATATGGTATTACGTTATAACGTTTTACGTTATATGTTATTACGTTATAACGTATTACGTTATATGGTATAACGTCATCACGTATTACGTTATATGGCATTACGTTATAACGTATTACGTTATATGGTATAAAGAAATGACGTTTTACGTTATATGGTATTACGTTATAACGTATTACGTTATATGGTATACCGTTATAACGTACTACGTTATATGGTATATCGTTATAACGTATTACGTTATATGGTATAACGTTATCACGTATTACGTTATATGGTATAACGTTATAACGTATTACGTTATA
The DNA here is from genome assembly GCF_051014615.1 of Bombus vancouverensis nearcticus. Taxonomy (NCBI): domain Eukaryota; kingdom Metazoa; phylum Arthropoda; class Insecta; order Hymenoptera; family Apidae; genus Bombus; species Bombus vancouverensis. The sequence continues at coordinate 5,208,330 of NC_134913.1, read as the reverse complement.
TGGTATAACGTTATAACGTATTACGTTATATGGTATTACGTTATAACGTATTACGTTATATGGTATAACGAAATGACGTTTTACGTTATATGGAATTACGTTATAACGTATTACGTTATACGGTATTACGTTGTAACGTATTACGTTATATGGTATAACGTCATAACGTATTACGTTATATGGTATTACGTTATCACGTATTACGTTATACGGTATAACGTTATAACGTATTACGTTATATGGTATAACGTTTTAACGCATTACGTTATATGGTATAACGTTATACCGTATTACGTTATATGGTATTACGTTATAACGTATTACGTTATATGGTATAACGAAATGACGTTTTACGTTATATGGTATAACGTTATAACGTATTACGTTATATGGTATTACGTTATAACGTATTACGTTATATGGTATAACGAAACGACGTTTTACGTTATATGGTATTAAGTTATAACGTATTACGTTATATGGTATTACGTTATAATGTATTACGTTATATGGTATAACGTCATAACGTATTACGTTATATGGTATAAAGAAATGACGTTTTACGTTATATGGTATTACGTTATAACGTATTACGTTATATGGTATAACGTTATAACGTATTACGTTATATGGTGTAACGTTATAACGTATTACGTTATATGGTATATCGTTATAACGTATTACGTTATATGGTATAACGTTATAACGTATTACGTTATATGGTATAACGTCATCACGTATTACGTTATATGGCATTACGTTATAACGTATTACGTTATATGGTATAAAGAAATGACGTTTTACGTTATATGGTATTACGTTATAACGTATTACGTTATATGGTATAACGTTATAACGTATTACGTTATATGGTGTAACGTTATAACGTATTACGTTATATGGTATATCGTTATAACGTATTACGTTATATGGTATAACGTTATAACGTATTACGTTATATGGTATAACGTCATCACGTATTACGTTATATGGCATTACGTTATAACGTATTACGTTATATGGTATAAAGAAATGACGTTTTACGTTATATGGTATTACGTTATAACGTATTACGTTATATGGTATACCGTTATAACGTACTACGTTATATGGTATATCGTTATAACGTATTACGTTATATGGTATAACGTTATACCGTATTACGTTATATGGTATTACGTTATAACGTATTACGTTATATGGTATAACGAAATGACGTTTTACGTTATATGGTATTACGTTATAACGTATTACGTTATATGGTATAACGTTATAACGTATTACGTTATATGGTATTACGTTATAACGTATTACGTTATATGGTATTACGTTATAACGTATTACGTTATATGGTATAACGTCATAACGTATTACGTTATATGATATTACGTTATCACGTATTACGTTATATGGTATAACGTTATAACGTATTATGTTATATGGTATAACATTTTAACGTATTACGTTATATGGTATAACGTTATCACGTATTACGTTATATGGTATAACGTTATAACGTATTACGTTATATGGTATATCGTTATAACGTATTACGTTATATGGTATAACGTTATACCGTATTACGTTATATGGTACAACGAAATGACGTATTACGTTACATGTTATTACGTTATAACGTATTACGTTATATGGTATAACGTTATCACGTATTACGTTATATGGCATTACGTTATAACGTATTACGTTATATGGTACAAAGAAATGACGTTTTACGTTATATGGTACAACGTTATAACGTATTACGTTATATGGTATTACGTTTTAACGTATTACGTTATATGGTATAACGTTATACCGTATTACGTTATATGGTATTACGTTATAACGTATTACGTTATGTGGTATAACGTTTTAACGTATTACGTTATATGATATAACGTTATAAAGTATTACGTTATATGGTATAACGTTATAACGTATTACGTTATATGGTATAACGTTATAACGTATTACGTTATATGGTATTACGTTATAACGTACTACGTTATATGGTATAACGTTATAACGTATTACGTTATATGGTATTACGTTATAACGTATTACGTTATGTGTTATAAGGTTTTAACGTATTACGTTATATGGTATAACGTTATAAAGTATTACGTTATATGGTATAACGTTATAACGTATTACGTTATATGGTATATCGTTATAACGTATTACGTTATATGGTATAACGTTATACCGTATTACGTTATATGGTATTACGTTATAACGTATTACGTTATATGGTATAACGAAATGACGTTTTACGTTATATGGTATTACGTTATAACGTATTACGTTATATGGTATAACGTTATAACGTATTACGTTATATGGTATTACGTTATAACGTATTACGTTATATGGTATTACGTTATAACGTATTACGTTATATGGTATAACGTCATAACGTATTACGTTATATGGTATTACGTTATCACGTATTACGTTATATGGTATAACGTTATAACGTATTATGTTATATGGTATAACGTTATAACGTATTACGTTATATGGTATAACGAAATGACGTTTTACGTTATATGGTATTACGTTATAACGTATTACGTTATATGGTATAACGTTATAACGTATTGCGTTATATGGTATTACGTTATAACGTATTACGTTATATGGTATTACGTTATAACGTATTACGTTATATGGTATAACGTCATAACGTATTACGTTATATGGTATTACGTTATCACTTATTACGTTATATGGTATAACGTTATAACGTATTATGTTATATGGTATAACGTTTTAACGTATTACGTTATATGGTATAACGTTATCACGTATTACGTTATATGGTATAACGTTATAACGTATTACGTTATATGGTATATCGTTATAACGTATTACGTTATATGGTATAACGTTATACCGTATTACGTTATATGGTACAACGAAATGACGTATTACGTTACATGTTATTACGTTATAACGTATTACGTTATATGGTATAACGTTATCACGTATTACGTTATATGGCATTACGTTATAACGTATTACGTTATATGGTACAAAGAAATGACGTTTTACGTTATATGGTACAACGTTATAACGTATTACGTTATATGGTATTACGTTTTAACGTATTACGTTATATGGTATAACGTTATAACGTATTACGTTATATGGTATTACGTTATAACGTATTACGTTATGTGGTATAACGTTTTAACGTATTACGTTATATGGTATAACGTTATAAAGTATTACGTTATATGGTATAACGTTATAACGTATTACGTTATATGGTATAACGTTATCACGTATTACGTTATATGGCATTACGTTATAACGTATTACGTTATATGGTACAAAGAAATGACGTTTTACGTTATATGGTACAACGTTATAACGTATTACGTTATATGGTATTACGTTTTAACGTATTACGTTATATGGTATAACGTTATAACGTATTACGTTATATGGTATTACGTTATAACGTATTACGTTATGTGGTATAACGTTTTAACGTATTACGTTATATGGTATAACGTTATAAAGTATTACGTTATATGGTATAACGTTATAACGTATTACGTTATATGGTATAACGTTATAACGTATTACGTTATATGGTATTACGTTATAACGTACTACGTTATATGGTATAACGTTATAACGTATTACGTTATATGGTATTACGTTATAACGTATTACGTTATGTGTTATAAGGTTTTAACGTATTACGTTATATGGTATAACGTTATAAAGTATTACGTTATATGGTATAACGTTATAACGTATTACGTTATATGGTATATCGTTATAACGTATTACGTTATATGGTATAACGTTATACCGTATTACGTTATATGGTATTACGTTATAACGTATTACGTTATATGGTATAACGTAATGACGTTTTACGTTATATGGTATTACGTTATAACGTATTACGTTATATGGTATAACGTTATAACGTATTACGTTATATGGTATTACGTTATAACGTATTACGTTATATGGTATTACGTTATAACGTATTACGTTATATGGTATGACGTCATAACGTATTACGTTACATGGTATTACGTTATCACGTATTACGTTATATGGTATAACGTTATAACGTATTATGTTATATGGTATAACGTTTTAACGTATTACGTTATATGGTATAACGTTATCACGTATTACGTTATATGGTATAACGTTATAACGTATTACGTTATATGGTATATCGTTATAACGTATTACGTTATATGGTATAACGTTATACCGTATTACGTTATATGGTACAACGAAATGACGTTTTACGTTACATGTTATTACGTTATAACGTATTACGTTATATGGTATAACGTTATCACGTATTACGTTATATGGCATTACGTTATAACGTATTACGTTATATGGTACAAAGAAATGACGTTTTACGTTATATGGTATAACGTTATAACGTATTACGTTATATGGTATTACGTTTTAACGTATTACGTTATATGGTATAACGTTATAACGTATTACGTTATATGGTATTACGTTATAACGTATTACGTTATGTGGTATAACGTTTTAACGTATTACGTTATATGGTATAACGTTATAAAGTATTACGTTATATGGTATAACGTTATAACGTATTACGTTATATGGTATAACGTTATAACGTATTACGTTATATGGTATTACGTTATAACGTATTACGTTATATGGTATTACGTTTTAACGTATTACGTTATATGGTATAACGTTATAACGTATTACGTTATATGGTATTACGTTATAACGTTTTACGTTATATGTTATTACGTTATAACGTATTACGTTATATGGTATAACGTTATCACGTATTACGTTATATGGCATTACGTTATAACGTATTACGTTATATGGTATAACGAAATGACGTTTTACGTTATATGGTACAACGTTATAACGTATTACGTTATATGGTATTACGTTTTAACGTATTACGTTATATGGTATAACGTTATAACGTATTACGTTATATGGTATAACGAAATGACGTTTTACGTTATATGGTATAACCTTATAACGTATTACGTTATATGGTATTACGTTTTAACGTATTACGTTATATGGTATAACGTTATAACGTATTACGTTATATGGTATTACGTTATAACGTATTACGTTATGTGGTATAACGTTTTAACGTATTACGTTATATGGTATTACGTTATAAAGTATTACGTTATATGGTATAACGTTATAACGTATTACGTTATATGGTATAACGTTATAACGTATTACGTTATATGGTATTACGTTATAACGTATTACGTTATATGGTATTACGTTTTAACGTATTACGTTATATGGTATAACGTTATAACGTATCACGTTATATGGTATTACGTTATAACGTTTTACGTTATATGATATTACGTTATAACGTATTACGTTATATGGTATAACGTTATCACGTATTACGTTATATGGCATTACGTTATAACGTATTACGTTATATGGTATAACGTTATAACGTATTACGTTATATGGTATAACGTTATAACGTACTACGTTATATGGTATATCGTTATAACGTATTACGTTATATGGTATAACGTTATACCGTATTACGTTATATGGTATAACGTTATAACGTATTACGTTATATGGTGTAACGTTATAACGTATTACGTTATATGGTATATCGTTATAACGTATTACGTTATATGGTATAACGTTATACCGTATTACGTTATATGGTATTACGTTATAACGTATTACGTTATATGGTATAACGCAATGACGTTTTACGTTATATGGTATAACGTTATAACGTATTACGTTATATGGTATTACGTTTTAACGTATTACGTTATATGGTATAACGTTATAACGTATTACGTTATATGGTATTACGTTATAACGTATTACGTTATGTGGTATAACGTTTTAACGTATTACGTTATATGGTATTACGTTATAAAGTATTACGTTATATGGTATAACGTTATAACGTATTACGTTATATGGTATAACGTTATAACGTATTACGTTATACGGTATTACGTTGTAACGTATTACGTTATATGGTATAACGTCATAACGTATTACGTTATATGGTATTACGTTATCACGTATTACGTTATACGGTATAACGTTATAACGTATTACGTTATATGGTATAACGTTTTAACGCATTACGTTATATGGTATAACGTTATCACGTATTACGTTATATGGTATAACGTTATAACGTATTACGTTATATGGTATATCGTTATAACGTATTATGTTATATGGTATAACGTTATACCGTATTACGTTATATGGTATAACGTTATAACGTATTACGTTATATGGTGTAACGTTATAACGTATTACGTTATATGGTATATCGTTATAACGTATTACGTTATATGGTATAACGTTATACCGTATTACGTTATATGGTATTACGTTATAACGTATTACGTTATATGGTATAACGAAATGACGTTTTACGTTATATGGTATAACGTTATAACGTATTACGTTATATGGTATTACGTTATAACGTATTACGTTATATGGTATAACGAAACGACGTTTTACGTTATATGGTATTAAGTTATAACGTATTACGTTATATGGTATTACGTTATAATGTATTACGTTATATGGTATAACGTCATAACGTATTATGTTATATGGTATTACGATATCACGTATTACGTTATATGGTATTACGTTACAACGTATTACGTTATGTGGTATAACGTTTTAACGTATTACGTTATATGGTATTACGTTATAACGTATTAAGTTATGTGGTATAACGTTTTAACGTATTACGTTATATGGTATAACGTTATAAAGTATTACGTTATATGGTATAACGTTATAACGTATTACGTTATATGGTATAACGTTATAACGTATTACGTTATATGGTATTACGTTATAACGTATTACGTTATATGGTATTACGTTTTAACGTATTACGTAATATGGTATAACGTTATAACGTATTACGTTATATGGTATTACGTTATAACGTTTTACGTTATATGTTATTACGTTATAACGTATTACGTTATATGGTATAACGTTATCACGTATTACGTTATATGGCATTACGTTATAACGTATTACGTTATATGGTATAACGAAATGACGTTTTACGTTATATGGTATAACGTTATAACGTATTACGTTATATGGTATTACGTTTTAACGTATTACGTTATATGGTATAACGTTATAACGTATTACGTTATATGGTATAACGAAATGACGTTTTACGTTATATGGTATAACGTTATAACGTATTACGTTATATGGTATTACGTTTTAACGTATTACGTTATATGGTATAACGTTATAACGTATTACGTTATATGGTATTACGTTATAACGTATTACGTTATGTGGTATAACGTTTTAACGTATTACGTTATATGGTATTACGTTATAAAGTATTACGTTATATGGTATAACGTTATAACGTATTACGTTATATGGTATAACGTTATAACGTATTACGTTATATGGTATTACGTTATAACGTATTACGTTATATGGTATAAGGTTTTAACGTATTACGTTATATGGTATAACGTTATAAAGTATTACGTTATATGGTATAACGTTATAACGTATTACGTTATATGGTATATCGTTATAACGTATTACGTTATATGGTATAACGTTATACCGTATTACGTTATATGGTATAACGTTATAACGTATTACGTTATATGGTATTACGTTATAACGTATTACGTTATATGGTATAACGTTATATCGTATTACGTTATATGGTATTACGTTATAACGTATTACGTTATATGGTATTACGTTATAACGTATTACGTTATATGGTGTAACGTCATAACGTATTACGTTATATGGTATTACGTTATCACGTATTACGTTATATGGTATAACGTTATAACGTATTATGTTATATGGTATAACGTTTTAACGTATTACGTTATATGGTATAACGTTATCACGTATTACGTTATATGGTATAACGTTATAACGTATTACGTTATATGGTATATCGTTATAACGTATTACGTTATATGGTATAACGTTATACCGTATTACGTTATATGGTACAACGAAATGACGTTTTACGTTATATGTTATTACGTTATAACGTATTACGTTATATGGTATAACGTTATCACGTATTACGTTATATGGCATTACATTATAACGTATTACGTTATATGGTACAAAGAAATGACGTTTTACGTTATATGGTATAACGTTATAACGTATTACGTTATATGGTATTACGTTTTAACGTATTACGTTATATGGTATAACGTTATAACGTATTACGTTATATGGTATTACGTTATAACGTATTACGTTATGTGGTATAACGTTTTAACGTATTACGTTATATGGTATAACGTTATAAAGTATTACGTTATATGGTATAACGTTATAACGTATTACGTTATATGGTATAACGTTATGACGTATTACGTTATATGGTATTACGTTATAACGTATTACGTTATATGGTATTACGTTTTAACGTATTACGTTATATGGTATAACGTTATAACGTATTACGTTATATGGTATTACGTTATAACGTTTTACGTTATATGTTATTACGTTATAACGTATTACGTTATATGGTATAACGTTATCACGTATTACGTTATATGGCATTACGTTATAACGTATTACGTTATATGGTATAACGAAATGACGTTTTACGTTATATGGTATAACGTTATCACGTATTACGTTATATGGCATTACGTTATAACGTATTACGTTATATGGTATTACGTTTTAACGTATTACGTTATATGGTATAACGTTATAACGTATCACGTTATATGGTATTACGTTATAACGTTTTACGTTATATGATATTACGTTATAACGTATTACGTTATATGGTATAACGTTATCACGTATTACGTTATATGGCATTACGTTATAACGTATTACGTTATATGGTATAACGTTATAACGTATTACGTTATATGGTATAACGTTATAACGTACTACGTTATATGGTATATCGTTATAACGTATTACGTTATATGGTATAACGTTATACCGTATTACGTTATATGGTATAACGTTATAACGTATTACGTTATATGGTGTAACGTTACAACGTATTACGTTATATGGTATATCGTTATAACGTATTACGTTATATGGTATAACGTTATACCGTATTACGTTATATGGTATTACGTTATAACGTATTACGTTATATGGTATAACGCAATGACGTTTTACGTTATATGGTATAACGTTATAACGTATTACGTTATATGGTATTACGTTTTAACGTATTACGTTATATGGTATAACGTTATAACGTATTACGTTATATGGTATTACGTTATAACGTATTACGTTATGTGGTATAACGTTTTAACGTATTACGTTATATGGTATTACGTTATAAAGTATTACGTTATATGGTATAACGTTATAACGTATTACGTTATATGGTATAACGTTATAACGTATTACGTTATACGGTATTACGTTGTAACGTATTACGTTATATGGTATAACGTCATAACGTATTACGTTATATGGTATTACGTTATCACGTATTACGTTATACGGTATAACGTTATAACGTATTACGTTATATGGTATTACGTTATAACGTATTACGTTATATGGTATAACGAAACGACGTTTTACGTTATATGGTATTAAGTTATAACGTATTACGTTATATGGTATTACGTTATAATGTATTACGTTATATGGTATAACGTCATAACGTATTATGTTATATGGTATTACGATATCACGTATTACGTTATATGGTATTACGTTACAACGTATTACGTTATGTGGTATAACGTTTTAACGTATTACGTTATATGGTATTACGTTATAACGTATTAAGTTATGTGGTATAACGTTTTAACGTATTACGTTATATGGTATAACGTTATAAAGTATTACGTTATATGGTATAACGTTATAACGTATTACGTTATATGGTATAACGTTATAACGTATTACGTTATATGGTATTACGTTATAACGTATTACGTTATATGGTATTACGTTTTAACGTATTACGTAATATGGTATAACGTTATAACGTATTACGTTATATGGTATTACGTTATAACGTTTTACGTTATATGTTATTACGTTATAACGTATTACGTTATATGGTATAACGTTATCACGTATTACGTTATATGGCATTACGTTATAACGTATTACGTTATATGGTATAACGAAATGACGTTTTACGTTATATGGTATAACGTTATAACGTATTACGTTATATGGTATTACGTTTTAACGTATTACGTTATATGGTATAACGTTATAACGTATTACGTTATATGGTATAACGAAATGACGTTTTACGTTATATGGTATAACGTTATAACGTATTACGTTATATGGTATTACGTTTTAACGTATTACGTTATATGGTATAACGTTATAACGTATTACGTTATATGGTATTACGTTATAACGTATTACGTTATGTGGTATAACGTTTTAACGTATTACGTTATATGGTATTACGTTATAAAGTATTACGTTATATGGTATAACGTTATAACGTATTACGTTATATGGTATAACGTTATAACGTATTACGTTATATGGTATTACGTTATAACGTATTACGTTATATGGTATAAGGTTTTAACGTATTACGTTATATGGTATAACGTTATAAAGTATTACGTTATATGGTATAACGTTATAACGTATTACGTTATATGGTATATCGTTATAACGTATTACGTTATATGGTATAACGTTATACCGTATTACGTTATATGGTATTACGTTATAACGTATTACGTTATATGGTATAACGAAATGACGTTTTACGTTATATGGTATTACGTTATAACGTATTACGTTATATGGTATAACGTTATATCGTATTACGTTATATGGTATTACGTTATAACGTATTACGTTATATGGTATTACGTTATAACGTATTACGTTATATGGTGTAACGTCATAACGTATTACGTTATATGGTATTACGTTATCACGTATTACGTTATATGGTATAACGTTATAACGTATTATGTTATATGGTATAACGTTTTAACGTATTACGTTATATGGTATAACGTTATCACGTATTACGTTATATGGTATAACGTTATAACGTATTACGTTATATGGTATATCGTTATAACGTATTACGTTATATGGTATAACGTTATACCGTATTACGTTATATGGTACAACGAAATGACGTTTTACGTTATATGTTATTACGTTATAACGTATTACGTTATATGGTATAACGTTATCACGTATTACGTTATATGGCATTACGTTATAACGTATTACGTTATATGGTACAAAGAAATGACGTTTTACGTTATATGGTATAACGTTATAACGTATTACGTTATATGGTATTACGTTTTAACGTATTACGTTATATGGTATAACGTTATAACGTATTACGTTATATGGTATTACGTTATAACGTATTACGTTATGTGGTATAACGTTTTAACGTATTACGTTATATGGTATAACGTTATAAAGTATTACGTTATATGGTATAACGTTATAACGTATTACGTTATATGGTATAACGTTATGACGTATTACGTTATATGGTATTACGTTATAACGTATTACGTTATATGGTATTACGTTTTAACGTATTACGTTATATGGTATAACGTTATAACGTATTACGTTATATGGTATTACGTTATAACGTTTTACGTTATATGTTATTACGTTATAACGTATTACGTTATATGGTATAACGTTATCACGTATTACGTTATATGGCATTACGTTATAACGTATTACGTTATATGGTATAACGAAATGACGTTTTACGTTATAAGGTATAACGTTATAACGTATTACGTTATATGATATTACGTTTTAACGTATTACGTTATATGGTATAACGTTATAACGTATTACGTTATATGGTATAACGAAATGACGTTTTACGTTATATGGTATAACGTTATAACGTATCACGCTATATGGTATTACGTTTTAACGTATTACGTTATATGGTATAACGTTATAACGTATTACGTTATATGGTATTACGCTATAACGTATTACGTTATGTGGTATAACGTTTTAACGTATTACGTTATATGGTATTACGTTACACTGTATTACGTTATATGGTATAACGTTATAACGTATTACGTTATATGGTATAACGTTATAAGGAATTACGTTATATGGTATTACGTTATAACGTATTACGTTATATGGTATTACGTTTTAACGTATTACGTTATATGGTATAACGTTATAACGTATTACGTTATATGGTATTACGTTATAACGTTTTACGTTATATGATATTACGTTATAACGTATTACGTTATATGGTATAACGTTTTCACGTATTACGTTATATGCCATTACGTTATAACGTATTACGTTATATGGTATAACGTTACAACGTATTACGTTATATGGTATAACGTTATAACGTACTACGTTATATGGTATATCGTTATAACGTATTACGTTATATGGTATAACGTTATACCGTATTACGTTATATGGTATAACGTTATCACGTATTACGTTATATGGTATAACGTTATAACGTATTACGTTATATGGTATAACGTTATAACGTATTACGTTATATGGTATTACGTTATAACGTATTACGTTATATGGTATTACGTTATAACGTATTACGTTATGTGTTATAAGGTTTTAACGTATTACGTTATATGGTATAACGTTATAAAGTATTACGTTATATGGTATAACGTTATACCGTATTACGTTATATGGTATTACGTTATAACGTATTACGTTATATGGTATTACGTTATAACGTATTACGTTATGTGTTATAAGGTTTTAACGTATTACGTTATATGGTATAACGTTATAAAGTATTACGTTATATGGTATAACGTTATACCGTATTACGTTATATGGTATTACGTTATAACGTATTACGTTATATGGTATAACGAAATGACGTTTTACGTTATATGGTATTACGTTATAACGTATTACGTTATATGGTATAACGTTATAACGTATTACGTTATATGGTATTACGTTATAACGTATTACGTTATATGGTATAACGTTATAACGTATTACGTTATATGGTATTACGTTATAACGTATTACGTTATGTGGTATAACGTTTTAACGTATTACGTTATATGGTATAACGTTATAAAGTATTACGTTATATGGTATAACGTTATAACGTATTACGTTATATGGTATAACGTTATAACGTATTACGTTATATGGTATTACGTTATAACGTACTACGTTATATGGTATAACGTTATAACGTATTACGTTATATGGTATTACGTTATAACGTATTACGTTATGTGTTATAAGGTTTTAACGTATTACGTTATATGGTATAACGTTATAAAGTATTACGTTATATGGTATAACGTTATACCGTATTACGTTATATGGTATTACGTTATAACGTATTACGTTATATGGTATAACGAAATGACGTTTTACGTTATATGGTATTACGTTATAACGCATTACGTTATATGGTATAACGTTATAACGTATTACGTTATATGGTATTACGTTATAACGTATTACGTTATATGGTATTACGTTATAACGTATTACGTTATATGGTATAACGTCATAACGTATTACGTTATATGGTATTACGTTATCACGTATTACGTTATATGGTATAACGTTATAACGTATTATGTTATATGGTATAACGTTATAACGTATTACGTTATATGGTATAACGAAATGACGTTTTACGTTATATGGTATTACGTTATAACGTATTACGTTATATGGTATAACGTTATAACGTATTGCGTTATATGGTATTACGTTATAACGTATTACGTTATATGGTATTACGTTATAACGTATTACGTTATATGGTATAACGTCATAACGTATTACGTTATATGGTATTACGTTATCACGTATTACGTTATATGGTATAACGTTATAACGTATTATGTTATATGGTATAACGTTTTAACGTATTACGTTATATGGTATAACGTTATCACGTATTACGTTATATGGTATAACGTTATAACGTATTACGTTATATGGTATATCGTTATAACGTATTACGTTATATGGTATAACGTTATACCGTATTACGTTATATGGTACAACGAAATGACGTATTACGTTACATGTTATTACGTTATAACGTATTACGTTATATGGTATAACGTTATCACGTATTACGTTATATGGCATTACGTTATAACGTATTACGTTATATGGTACAAAGAAATGACGTTTTACGTTATATGGTACAACGTTATAACGTATTACGTTATATGGTATTACGTTTTAACGTATTACGTTATATGGTATAACGTTATAACGTATTACGTTATATGGTATTACGTTATAACGTATTACGTTATGTGGTATAACGTTTTAACGTATTACGTTATATGGTATAACGTTATAAAGTATTACGTTATATGGTATAACGTTATAACGTATTACGTTATATGGTATAACGTTATAACGTATTACGTTATATGGTATTACGTTATAACGTACTACGTTATATGGTATAACGTTATAACGTATTACGTTATATGGTATTACGTTATAACGTATTACGTTATGTGTTATAAGGTTTCAACGTATTACGTTATATGGTATAACGTTATAAAGTATTACGTTATATGGTATAACGTTATAACGTATTACGTTATATGGTATATCGTTATAACGTATTACGTTATATGGTATAACGTTATACCGTATTACGTTATATGGTATTACGTTATAACGTATTACGTTATATGGTATAACGAAATGACGTTTTACGTTATATTTTATTACGTTATAACGTATTACGTTATATGGTATAACGTTATAACGTATTACGTTATATGGTATTACGTTATAACGTATTACGTTATATGGTATTACGTTATAACGTATTACGTTATATGGTATGACGTCATAACGTATTACGTTATATGGTATTACGTTATCACGTATTACGTTATATGGTATAACGTTATAACGTATTATGTTATATGGTATAACGTTTTAACGTATTACGTTATATGGTATAACGTTATCACGTATTACGTTATATGGTATAACGTTATAACGTATTACGTTATATGGTATATCGTTATAACGTATTACGTTATATGGTATAACGTTATACCGTATTACGTTATATGGTACAACGAAATGACGTTTTACGTTATATGGTACAACGAAATGACGTTTTACGTTACATGTTATTACGTTATAACGTATTACGTTATATGGTATAACGTTATCACGTATTACGTTATATGGCATTACGTTATAACGTATTACGTTATATTGTACAAAGAAATGACGTTTTACGTTATATGGTATAACGTTATAACGTATTACGTTATATGGTATTACGTTTTAACGTATTACGTTATATGGTATAACGTTATAACGTATTACGTTATATGGTATTACGTTATAACGTATTACGTTATGTGGTATAACGTTTTAACGTATTACGTTATATGGTATAACGTTATAAAGTATTACGTTATATGGTATAACGTTATAACGTATTACGTTATATGGTATAACGTTATAACGTATTACATTATATGGTATTACGTTATAACGTATTACGTTATATGGTATTACGTTTTAACGTATTACGTTATATGGTATAACGTTATAACGTATTACGTTATATGGTATTACGTTATAACGTTTTACGTTATATGTTATTACGTTATAACGTATTACGTTATATGGTATAACGTTATCACGTATTACGTTATATGGCATTACGTTATAACGTATTACGTTATATGGTATAACGAAATGACGTTTTACGTTATATGGTATAACGTTATAACGTATTACGTTATATGGTATTACGTTTTAACGTATTACGTTATATGGTATAACGAAATGACGTTTTACGTTATATGGTATAACGTTATAACGTATTACGTTATATGGTATTACGTTTTAACGTATTACGTTATATGGTATAACGTTATAACGTATTACGTTATATGGTATTACGTTATAACGTATTACGTTATGTGGTATAACGTTTTAACGTATTACGTTATATGGTATTACGTTATAAAGTATTACGTTATATGGTATAACGTTATAACGTATTACGTTATATGGTATAACGTTATAACGTATTACGTTATATGGTATTACGTTATAACGTATTACGTTATATGGTATAAGGTTTTAACGTATTACGTTATATGGTATAACGTTATAAAGTATTACGTTATATGGTATAACGTTATAACGTATTACGTTATATGGTATATCGTTATAACGTATTACGTTATATGGTATAACGTTATACCGTATTACGTTATATGGTATTACGTTATAACGTATTACGTTATATGGTATAACGAAATGACGTTTTACGTTATATGGTATTACGTTATAACGTATTACGTTATATGGTATAACGTTATAACGTATTACGTTATATGGTATTACGTTATAACGTATTACGTTATATGGTATTACGTTATAACGTATTACGTTATATGGTGTAACGTCATAACGTATTACGTTATATGGTATTACGTTATCACGTATTACGTTATATGGTATAACGTTATAACGTATTATGTTATATGGTATAACGTTTTAACGTATTACGTTATATGGTATAACGTTATCACGTATTACGTTATATGGTATAACGTTACAACGTATTACGTTATATGGTATATCGTTATAACGTATTACGTTATATGGTATAACGTTATACCGTATTACGTTATATGGTACAACGAAATGACGTTTTACGTTATATGTTATTACGTTATAACGTATTACGTTATATGGTATAACGTTATCACGTATTACGTTATATGGCATTACGTTATAACGTATTACGTTATATGGTACAAAGAAATGACGTTTTACGTTATATGGTATAACGTTATAACGTATTACGTTATATGGTATTACGTTTTAACGTATTACGTTATATGGTATAACGTTATAACGTATTACGTTATATGGTATTACGTTATAACGTATTACGTTATGTGGTATAACGTTTTAACGTATTACGTTACATGGTATAACGTTATAAAGTATTACGTTATATGGTATAACGTTATAACGTATTACGTTATATGGTATAACGTTATAACGTATTACGTTATATGGTATTACGTTATAACGTATTACGTTATATGGTATTACGTTTTAACGTATTACGTTATATGGTATAACGTTATAACGTATTACGTTATATGGTATTACGTTATAACGTTTTACGTTATATGTTATTACGTTATAACGTATTACGTTATATGGTATAACGTTATCACGTATTACGTTATATGGCATTACGTTATAACGTATTACGTTATATGGTATAACGAAATGACGTTTTACGTTATATGGTATAACGTTATAACGTATTACGTTATATGATATTACGTTTTAACGTATTACGTTATATGGTATAACGTTATAACGTATTACGTTATATGGTATAACGAAATGACGTTTTACGTTATATGGTATAACGTTATAACGTATTACGTTATATGGTATTACGTTTTAACGTATTACGTTATATGGTATAACGTTATAACGTATTACGTTATATGGTATTACGTTATAACGTATTACGTTATGTGGTATAACGTTTTAACGTATTACGTTATATGGTATTACGTTATAAAGTATTACGTTATATGGTATAACGTTATAACGTATTACGTTATATGGTATAACGTTATAAGGAATTACGTTATATGGTATTACGTTATAACGTATTACGTTATATGGTATTACGTTTTAACGTATTACGTTATATGGTATAACGTTATAACGTATTACGTTATATGGTATTACGTTATAACGTTTTACGTTATATGATATTACGTTATAACGTATTACGTTATATGGTATAACGTTTTCACGTATTACGTTATATGCCATTACGTTATAACGTATTACGTTATATGGTATAACGTTACAACGTATTACGTTATATGGTATAACGTTATAACGTACTACGTTATATGGTATATCGTTATAACGTATTACGTTATATGGTATAACGTTATACCGTATTACGTTATATGGTATAACGTTATCACGTATTACGTTATATGGTATAACGTTATAACGTATTACGTTATATGTTATAACGTTATCACGTATTACGTTATATGGTATAACGTTATAACGTATTACGTTATATGGTATTACGTTATAACGTATTACGTTATATGGTATAACGAAATGACGTTTTACGTTATATGGTATTACGTTATAACGTATTACGTTATACGGTATTACGTTATAACGTATTACGTTATATGGTATTACGTTATAACGTTTTACGTTATATGTTATTACGTTATAACGTATTACGTTATATGGTATAACGTTATCACGTATTACGTTATATGGCATTACGTTATAACGTATTACGTTATATGGTATAAAGAAATGACGTTTTACGTTATATGGTATAACGTTATAACGTATTACGTTATATGGTATTACGTTTTAACGTATTACGTTATATGGTATAACGTTATAACGTATTACGTTATATGGTATTACGTTATAACGTATTACGTTATATGGTATAACGTTATAACGTATTACGTTATATGGTATTACGTTATAACGTATTACGTTATATGGTATTACGTTTTAACGTATTACGTTATATGGTATAACGTTACAACGTATTATGTTATATGGTATTACGTTATAACGTTTTACGTTATATGTTATTACGTTATAACGTATTACGTTATATGGTATAACGTTATCACGTATTACGTTATATGGCATTACGTTATAACGTATTACGTTATATGGTATAACGAAATGACGTTTTACGTTATATGGTATAACGTTATAACGTATTACGTTATATGGTATTACGTTTTAACGTATTACGTTATATGGTATAACGTTTTAACGTATTACGTTATATGGTATAACGTTATAACGTATTACGTTATATGGTATAACGTTATAACGTATTACGTTATATGGTATAACGAAATGACGTTTTACGTTATATGGTATAACGTTATAACGTATTACGTTATATGGTATTACGTTTTAACGTATTACGTTATATGGTATAACGTTATAACGTATTACGTTATATGGTATTACGTTATAACGTATTACGTTATGTGGTATAACGTTTTAACGTATTACGTTATATGGTATAACGTTATAAAGTATTACGTTATATGGTATAACGTTATAACGTATTACGTTATATGGTATATCGTTATAACGTATTACGTTATATGGTATTACGTTATAACGTATTACGTTATATGGTATTACGTTTTAACGTATTACGTTATATGGTATAACGTAATAACGTATTATGTTATATGGTATTACGTTATAACGTTTTACGTTATATGTTATTACGTTATAACGTATTACGTTATATGGTATAACGTTATCACGTATTACGTTATATGGCATTACGTTATAACGTATTACGTTATATGGTATAACGAAATGACGTTTTACGTTATATGGTATAACGTTATAACGTATTACGTTATATGGTATTACGTTTTAACGTATTACGTTATATGGTATAACGTTATAACGTATTACGTTATATGGTATTACGTTATAACGTATTACGTTATGTGGTATAAGGTTTTAACGTATTACGTTATATGGTATAACGTTATAAAGTATTACGTTATATGGTATAACGTTATAACGTATTACGTTATATGCTATAACGTTATAACGTATTACGTTATATGGTATTACGTTATCACGCATTACGTTATATGGTATAACGTTATAACGTATTACGTTATATGGTATAGCGTTTTAACGTATTACGTTATATGGTATAACGTTATAACGTATTACGTTATATGGTATAACGTTATAACGTATTACGTTATATGGTATAACGTTATAACGTACTACGTTATATGGTATAACGTTATAACGTATTACGTTATATGGTATTACGTTATAACGTATTACGTTATGTGTTATAAGGTTTTAACGTATTACGTTATATGGTATAACGTTATAAAGTATTACGTTATATGGTATAACGTTATAACGTATTACGTTATATGGTATAACGTTATAACGTATTACGTTATATGGTATATCGTTATAACGTATTACGTTATATGGTATAACGTTATACCGTATTACGTTATATGGTACAACGAAATGACGTTTTACGTTATATGGTATTACGTTATAACGTATTACGTTATGTGTTATAAGGTTTTAACGTATTACGTTATATGGTATATCGTTATAACGTATTACGTTATATGGTATAACGTTATACCGTATTACGTTATATGGTACAACGAAATGACGTTTTACGTTATATGGTACAACGAAATGACGTTTTACGTTACATGTTATTACGTTATAACGTATTACGTTATATGGTATAACGTTATCACGTATTACGTTATATGGCATTACGTTATAACGTATTACGTTATATTGTACAAAGAAATGACGTTTTACGTTATATGGTATAACGTTATAACGTATTACGTTATATGGTATTACGTTTTAACGTATTACGTTATATGGTATAACGTTATAACGTATTACGTTATATGGTATTACGTTATAACGTATTACGTTATGTGGTATAACGTTTTAACGTATTACGTTATATGGTATAACGTTATAAAGTATTACGTTATATGGTATAACGTTATAACGTATTACGTTATATGGTATAACGTTATAACGTATTACATTATATGGTATTACGTTATAACGTATTACGTTATATGGTATTACGTTTTAACGTATTACGTTATATGGTATAACGTTATAACGTATTACGTTATATGGTATTACGTTATAACGTTTTACGTTATATGTTATTACGTTATAACGTATTACGTTATATGGTATAACGTTATCACGTATTACGTTATATGGCATTACGTTATAACGTATTACGTTATATGGTATAACGAAATGACGTTTTACGTTATATGGTATAACGTTATAACGTATTACGTTATATGGTATTACGTTTTAACGTATTACGTTATATGGTATAACGAAATGACGTTTTACGTTATATGGTATAACGTTATAACGTATTACGTTATATGGTATTACGTTTTAACGTATTACGTTATATGGTATAACGTTATAACGTATTACGTTATATGGTATTACGTTATAACGTATTACGTTATGTGGTATAACGTTTTAACGTATTACGTTATATGGTATTACGTTATAAAGTATTACGTTATATGGTATAACGTTATAACGTATTACGTTATATGGTATAACGTTATAACGTATTACGTTATATGGTATTACGTTATAACGTATTACGTTATATGGTATAAGGTTTTAACGTATTACGTTATATGGTATAACGTTATAAAGTATTACGTTATATGGTATAACGTTATAACGTATTACGTTATATGGTATATCGTTATAACGTATTACGTTATATGGTATAACGTTATACCGTATTACGTTATATGGTATTACGTTATAACGTATTACGTTATATGGTATAACGAAATGACGTTTTACGTTATATGGTATTACGTTATAACGTATTACGTTATATGGTATAACGTTATAACGTATTACGTTATATGGTATTACGTTATAACGTATTACGTTATATGGTATTACGTTATAACGTATTACGTTATATGGTGTAACGTCATAACGTATTACGTTATATGGTATTACGTTATCACGTATTACGTTATATGGTATAACGTTATAACGTATTATGTTATATGGTATAACGTTTTAACGTATTACGTTATATGGTATAACGTTATCACGTATTACGTTATATGGTATAACGTTACAACGTATTACGTTATATGGTATATCGTTATAACGTATTACGTTATATGGTATAACGTTATACCGTATTACGTTATATGGTACAACGAAATGACGTTTTACGTTATATGTTATTACGTTATAACGTATTACGTTATATGGTATAACGTTATCACGTATTACGTTATATGGCATTACGTTATAACGTATTACGTTATATGGTACAAAGAAATGACGTTTTACGTTATATGGTATAACGTTATAACGTATTACGTTATATGGTATTACGTTTTAACGTATTACGTTATATGGTATAACGTTATAACGTATTACGTTATATGGTATTACGTTATAACGTATTACGTTATGTGGTATAACGTTTTAACGTATTACGTTACATGGTATAACGTTATAAAGTATTACGTTATATGGTATAACGTTATAACGTATTACGTTATATGGTATAACGTTATAACGTATTACGTTATATGGTATTACGTTATAACGTATTACGTTATATGGTATTACGTTTTAACGTATTACGTTATATGGTATAACGTTATAACGTATTACGTTATATGGCATTACGTTATAACGTATTACGTTATATGGTACAAAGAAATGACGTTTTACGTTATATGGTATAACGTTATAACGTATTACGTTATATGGTATTACGTTTTAACGTATTACGTTATATGGTATAACGTTATAACGTATTACGTTATATGGTATTACGTTATAACGTATTACGTTATGTGGTATAACGTTTTAACGTATTACGTTACATGGTATAACGTTATAAAGTATTACGTTATATGGTATAACGTTATAACGTATTACGTTATATGGTATAACGTTATAACGTATTACGTTATATGGTATTACGTTATAACGTATTACGTTATATGGTATTACGTTTTAACGTATTACGTTATATGGTATAACGTTATAACGTATTACGTTATATGGTATTACGTTATAACGTTTTACGTTATATGTTATTACGTTATAACGTATTACGTTATATGGTATAACGTTATCACGTATTACGTTATATGGCATTACGTTATAACGTATTACGTTATATGGTATAACGAAATGACGTTTTACGTTATATGGTATAACGTTATAACGTATTACGTTATATGATATTACGTTTTAACGTATTACGTTATATGGTATAACGTTATAACGTATTACGTTATATGGTATAACGAAATGACGTTTTACGTTATATGGTATAACGTTATAACGTATTACGTTATATGGTATTACGTTTTAACGTATTACGTTATATGGTATAACGTTATAACGTATTACGTTATATGGTATTACGTTATAACGTATTACGTTATGTGGTATAACGTTTTAACGTATTACGTTATATGGTATTACGTTATAAAGTATTACGTTATATGGTATAACGTTATAACGTATTACGTTATATGGTATAACGTTATAAGGAATTACGTTATATGGTATTACGTTATAACGTATTACGTTATATGGTATTACGTTTTAACGTATTACGTTATATGGTATAACGTTATAACGTATTACGTTATATGGTATTACGTTATAACGTTTTACGTTATATGATATTACGTTATAACGTATTACGTTATATGGTATAACGTTTTCACGTATTACGTTATATGCCATTACGTTATAACGTATTACGTTATATGGTATAACGTTACAACGTATTACGTTATATGGTATAACGTTATAACGTACTACGTTATATGGTATATCGTTATAACGTATTACGTTATATGGTATAACGTTATACCGTATTACGTTATATGGTATAACGTTATCACGTATTACGTTATATGGTATAACGTTATAACGTATTACGTTATATGTTATAACGTTATCACGTATTACGTTATATGGTATAACGTTATAACGTATTACGTTATATGGTATTACGTTATAACGTATTACGTTATATGGTATAACGAAATGACGTTTTACGTTATATGGTATTACGTTATAACGTATTACGTTATACGGTATTACGTTATAACGTATTACGTTATATGGTATTACGTTATAACGTTTTACGTTATATGTTATTACGTTATAACGTATTACGTTATATGGTATAACGTTATCACGTATTACGTTATATGGCATTACGTTATAACGTATTACGTTATATGGTATAAAGAAATGACGTTTTACGTTATATGGTATAACGTTATAACGTATTACGTTATATGGTATTACGTTTTAACGTATTACGTTATATGGTATAACGTTATAACGTATTACGTTATATGGTATTACGTTATAACGTATTACGTTATATGGTATAACGTTATAACGTATTACGTTATATGGTATTACGTTATAACGTATTACGTTATATGGTATTACGTTTTAACGTATTACGTTATATGGTATAACGTTACAACGTATTATGTTATATGGTATTACGTTATAACGTTTTACGTTATATGTTATTACGTTATAACGTATTACGTTATATGGTATAACGTTATCACGTATTACGTTATATGGCATTACGTTATAACGTATTACGTTATATGGTATAACGAAATGACGTTTTACGTTATATGGTATAACGTTATAACGTATTACGTTATATGGTATTACGTTTTAACGTATTACGTTATATGGTATAACGTTTTAACGTATTACGTTATATGGTATAACGTTATAACGTATTACGTTATATGGTATAACGTTATAACGTATTACGTTATATGGTATAACGAAATGACGTTTTACGTTATATGGTATAACGTTATAACGTATTACGTTATATGGTATTACGTTTTAACGTATTACGTTATATGGTATAACGTTATAACGTATTACGTTATATGGTATTACGTTATAACGTATTACGTTATGTGGTATAACGTTTTAACGTATTACGTTATATGGTATAACGTTATAAAGTATTACGTTATATGGTATAACGTTATAACGTATTACGTTATATGGTATATCGTTATAACGTATTACGTTATATGGTATTACGTTATAACGTATTACGTTATATGGTATTACGTTTTAACGTATTACGTTATATGGTATAACGTAATAACGTATTATGTTATATGGTATTACGTTATAACGTTTTACGTTATATGTTATTACGTTATAACGTATTACGTTATATGGTATAACGTTATCACGTATTACGTTATATGGCATTACGTTATAACGTATTACGTTATATGGTATAACGAAATGACGTTTTACGTTATATGGTATAACGTTATAACGTATTACGTTATATGGTATTACGTTTTAACGTATTACGTTATATGGTATAACGTTATAACGTATTACGTTATATGGTATTACGTTATAACGTATTACGTTATGTGGTATAAGGTTTTAACGTATTACGTTATATGGTATAACGTTATAAAGTATTACGTTATATGGTATAACGTTATAACGTATTACGTTATATGCTATAACGTTATAACGTATTACGTTATATGGTATTACGTTATCACGCATTACGTTATATGGTATAACGTTATAACGTATTACGTTATATGGTATAACGTTTTAACGTATTACGTTATATGGTATAACGTTATAACGTATTACGTTATATGGTATAACGTTATAACGTATTACGTTATATGGTATAACGTTATAACGTACTACGTTATATGGTATAACGTTATAACGTATTACGTTATATGGTATTACGTTATAACGTATTACGTTATGTGTTATAAGGTTTTAACGTATTACGTTATATGGTATAACGTTATAAAGTATTACGTTATATGGTATAACGTTATAACGTATTACGTTATATGGTATAACGTTATAACGTATTACGTTATATGGTATTACGTTATCACGTATTACGTTATATGGTATAACGTTATAACGTATTATGTTATATGGTATAACGTTTTAACGTATTACGTTATATGGTATAACGTTATCACGTATTACGTTATATGGTATAACGTTATAACGTATTACGTTATATGGTATATCGTTATAACGTATTACGTTATATGGTATAACGTTATACCGTATTACGTTATATGGTACAACGAAATGACGTTTTACGTTATATGGTACAACGAAATGACGTTTTACGTTACATGTTATTACGTTATAACGTATTACGTTATATGGTATAACGTTATCACGTATTACGTTATATGGCATTACGTTATAACGTATTACGTTATATTGTACAAAGAAATGACGTTTTACGTTATATGGTATAACGTTATAACGTATTACGTTATATGGTATTACGTTTTAACGTATTACGTTATATGGTATAACGTTATAACGTATTACGTTATATGGTATTACGTTATAACGTATTACGTTATGTGGTATAACGTTTTAACGTATTACGTTATATGGTATAACGTTATAAAGTATTACGTTATATGGTATAACGTTATAACGTATTACGTTATATGGTATAACGTTATAACGTATTACATTATATGGTATTACGTTATAACGTATTACGTTATATGGTATTACGTTTTAACGTATTACGTTATATGGTATAACGTTATAACGTATTACGTTATATGGTATTACGTTATAACGTTTTACGTTATATGTTATTACGTTATAACGTATTACGTTATATGGTATAACGTTATCACGTATTACGTTATATGGCATTACGTTATAACGTATTACGTTATATGGTATAACGTTATAAAGTATTACGTTATATGGTATAACGTTATAACGTATTACGTTATATGCTATAACGTTATAACGTATTACGTTATATGGTATTACGTTATCACGCATTACGTTATATGGTATAACGTTATAACGTATTACGTTATATGGTATAACGTTTTAACGTATTACGTTATATGGTATAACGTTATAACGTATTACGTTATATGGTATAACGTTATAACGTATTACGTTAT
Organism: Bombus vancouverensis nearcticus; assembly: GCF_051014615.1. Classification (NCBI taxonomy): domain Eukaryota; kingdom Metazoa; phylum Arthropoda; class Insecta; order Hymenoptera; family Apidae; genus Bombus; species Bombus vancouverensis. Next base: position 5,181,631 of record NC_134913.1, on the reverse strand, counting down.
ATGGTATAACGTTATAACGTACTACGTTATATGGTATAACGTTATAACGTATTACGTTATATGGTATTACGTTATAACGTATTACGTTATGTGTTATAAGGTTTTAACGTATTACGTTATATGGTATAACGTTATAAAGTATTACGTTATATGGTATAACGTTATAACGTATTACGTTATATGGTATAACGTTATAACGTATTACGTTATATGGTATATCGTTATAACGTATTACGTTATATGGTATAACGTTATACCGTATTACGTTATATGGTACAACGAAATGACGTTTTACGTTATATGGTATTACGTTATAACGTATTACGTTATGTGTTATAAGGTTTTAACGTATTACGTTATATGGTATAACGTTATAAAGTATTACGTTATATGGTATAACGTTATAACGTATTACGTTATATGGTATATCGTTATAACGTATTACGTTATATGGTATAACGTTATACCGTATTACGTTATATGGTATTACGTTATAACGTATTACGTTATATGGTATAACGAAATGACGTTTTACGTTATATGGTATTACGTTATAACGTATTACGTTATATGGTATAACGTTATAACGTATTACGTTATATGGTATTACGTTATAACGTATTACGTTATATGGTATTACGTTATAACGTATTATGTTATATGGTATAACGTCATAACGTATTACGTTATATGGTATTACGTTATCACGTATTACGTTATATGGTATAACGTTATAACGTATTATGTTATATGGTATAACGTTTTAACGTATTACGTTATATGGTATAACGTTATCACGTATTACGTTATATGGTATAACGTTATAACGTATTACGTTATATGGTATATCGTTATAACGTATTACGTTATATGGTATAACGTTATACCGTATTACGTTATATGGTACAACGAAATGACGTTTTACGTTACATGTTATTACGTTATAACGTATTACGTTATATGGTATAACGTTATCACGTATTACGTTATATGGCATTACGTTATAACGTATTACGTTATATGGTACAAAGAAATGACGTTTTACGTTATATGGTATAACGTTATAACGTATTACGTTATATGGTATTACGTTTTAACGTATTACGTTATATGGTATAACGTTATAACGTATTACGTTATATGGTATTACGTTATAACGTATTACGTTATGTGGTATAACGTTTTAACGTATTACGTTATATGGTATAACGTTATAAAGTATTACGTTATATGGTATAACGTTATAACGTATTACGTTATATGGTATAACGTTATAACGTATTACGTTATATGGTATTACGTTATAACGTATTACGTTACATGGTATTACGTTTTAACGTATTACGTTATATGGTATAACGTTATAAAGTATTACGTTATATGGTATAACGTTATAACGTATTACGTTATATGGTATAACGTTATAACGTATTACGTTATATGGAATTACGTTATAACGTATTGTGTTATATGGTATTACGTTTTAACGTATTACGTTATATGGTATAACGTTATAACGTATTACGTTATATGGTATTACGTTATAACGTTTTACGTTATATGTTATTACGTTATAACGTATTACGTTATATGGTATAACGTTATCACGTATTACGTTATATGGCATTACGTTATAACGTATTACGTTATATGGTATAACGTTATAACGTATTACGTTATATGGTATTACGTTATCACGTATTACGTTATATGGTATAACGTTATAACGTATTACGTTATATGGTATAACGTTATCACGTATTACGTTATATGGCATTACGTTATAACGTATTACGTTATATGGTATAACGAAATGACGTTTTACGTTATATGGTATTACGTTATAACGTATTACGTTATACGGTATTACGTTATAACGTATTACGTTATATGGTATAACGTTATCACGTATTACGTTATATGGCATTACGTTATAAAGTATTACGTTATATGGTATAACGAAATGACGTTTTACGTTATATGGTATAACGTTATAACGTATTACGTTATATGGTATTACGTTTTAACGTACTACGTTATATGTTATATCGTTATAACGTATTACGTTATATGGTATAACGTTATCACGTATTACGTTATATGGTATAACGTTATAACGTATTACGTTATATGGTGTAACGTTATAACGTATTACGTTATATGGTATATCGTTATAACGTATTACGTTATATGGTATAACGTTATACCGTATTACGTTATATGGTATATCGTTATAACGTATTACGTTATATGGTATAACGAAATGACGTTTTACGTTATATGGTATAACGTTATAACGTATTACGTTATATGGTATTACGTTATAACGTATTACGTTATATGGTGTAACGTTATAACGTATTACGTTATATGGTATATCGTTATAACGTATTACGTTATATGGTATAACGTTATACCGTATTACGTTATATGGTATTACGTTATAACGTTTTACGTTATATGTTATTACGTTATAACGTATTACGTTATATGGTATTACGTTATAACGTATTACGTTATATGGTATAACGTTATAACGTACTACGTTATATGGTATATCGTTATAACGTATTACGTTATATGGTATAACGTTATCACGTATTACGTTATATGGTATAACGTTATAACGTATTACGTTATATGGTATTACGTTATAACGTATTACGTTATATGGTATAACGAAATGACGTTTTACGTTATATGGTATTACGTTATAACGTATTACGTTATACGGTATTACGTTATAACGTATTACGTTATATGGTATTACGTTATAACGTTTTACGTTATATGTTATTACGTTATAACGTATTACGTTATATGGTATAACGTTATCACGTATTACGGTATATGGCATTACGTTATAACGTATTACGTTATATGGTATAAAGAAATGACGTTTTACGTTATATGGTATAACGTTATAACGTATTACGTTATATGGTATTACGTTTTAACGTATTACGTTATATGGTATAACGTTATAAAGTATTACGTTATATGGTATAACGTTATAACGTATTACGTTATATGGTATAACGTTATAACGTATTACGTTATATGGAATTACGTTATAACGTATTATGTTATATGTTATTACGTTTTAACGTATTACGATATATGGTATAACGTTATAACGTATTACGTTATATGGTATTACGTTATAACGTTTTACGTTATATGTTATTACGTTATAACGTATTACGTTATATGGTATAACGTTATCACGTATTACGTTATATGGCATTACGTTATAACGTATTACGTTATATGGTATAACGTTATAACGTATTACGTTATATGGTATTACGTTATCACGTATTACGTTATATGGTATAACGTTATAACGTATTACGTTATATGGTATAACGTTTTAACGTATTACGTTATATGGTATAACGTTATAACGTATTACGTTATATGGTATAACGTTATAACGTACTACGTTATATGGTATATCGTTATAACGTATTACGTTATATGGTATAACGTTATAACGTATTACGTTATATGATATAACGTTATACCGTATTACGTTATATGGTATAACGTTATAACGTATTACGTTATATGGTGTAACGTTATAACGTATTACGTTATATGGTATATCGTTATAACGTATTACGTTATATGGTATAACGTTATACCGTATTACGTTATATGGTATTACGTTATAACGTATTACGTTATATGGTATAACGAAATGACGTTTTACGTTATATGGTATTACGTTATAACGTATTACGTTATATGGTATAACGTTATAACGTACTACGTTATATGGTATTACGTTATAACGTATTACGTTATATGGTATAACGAAATGACGTTTTACGTTATATGGAATTACGTTATAACGTATTACGTTATACGGTATTACGTTATAACGTATTACGTTATATGGTATAACGTCATAACGTATTACGTTATATGGTATTACGTTATCACGTATTACGTTATACGGTATAACGTTATAACGTATTACGTTATATGGTATAACGTTTTAACGCATTACGTTATATGGTATAACGTTATCACGTATTACGTTATATGGTATAACGTTATAACGTATTACGTTATATGGTATATCGTTATAACGTATTATGTTATATGGTATAACGTTATACCGTATTACGTTATATGGTATAACGTTATAACGTATTACGTTATATGGTATAACGTTTTAACGTATTACGTTATATGGTATAACGTTATCACGTATTACGTTATATGGTATAACGTTATAACGTATTACGTTATATGGTATAACGTTTTAAGGTATTACGTTATATGGTATAACGTTATCACTTATTACGTTATATGGTATAACGTTTTAACGTATTACGTTATATGGCATTACGTTATAACGTATTACGTTATATGGTATAACGAAATGACGTTTTACGTTATATGGTATTACCTTATAACGTATTACGTTATATGGTATTACGTTTTAACGTATTACGTTATATGGTATAACGTTATAACGTATTACGTTATATGGTATAACGAAATGACGTTTTACGTTATATGGTATAACGTTATAACGTATTACGTTATATGGTATTACGTTTTAACGTATTACGTTATATGGTATAACGTTATAACGTATTACGTTATATGGTATTACGTTATAACGTATTACGTTATGTGGTGTAAATGTTTTAACGTATTACGTTATATGGTATTACGTTATAAAGTATTACGTAATATGGTATAACGTTATAACGTATTACGTTATATGGTATAACGTTATAATGTATTACGTTATATGGTATTACGTTATAACGTATTACGTTATATGGTATTACGTTTTAACGTATTACGTTATATGGTATAACGTTATAACGTATTACGTTATATGGTATTACGTTATAACGTTTTACGTTATATGATATTACGTTATAACGTATTACGTTATATGGTATAACGTTATCACGTATTACGTTATATGGCATTACGTTATAACGTATTACGTTATATGGTATAACGAAATGACGTTTTACGTTATATGGTATTACGTTATAACGTATTACGTTATACGGTATTACGTTATAACGTATTACGTTATATGGTATAACGTTATCACGTATTACGTTATATGGCATTACGTTATAACGTATTACGTTATATGGTATAACGAAATGACGTTTTACGTTATATGGTATAACGTTATAACGTATTACGTTATATGGTATTACGTTTTAACGTACTACGTTATATGTTATATCGTTATAACGTATTACGTTATATGGTATAACGTTATCACGTATTACGTTATATGGTATAACGTTATAACGTATTACGTTATATGGTGTAACGTTATAACGTATTACGTTATATGGTATATCGTTATAACGTATTACGTTATATGGTATAACGTTATACCGTATTACGTTATATGGTATTACGTTATAACGTATTACGTTATATGGTATAACGAAATGACGTTTTACGTTATATGGTATTACGTTATAACGTATTACGTTATATGGTATAACGTTATAACGTACTACGTTATATGGTATATCGTTATAACGTATTACGTTATATGGTATAACGTTATCACGTATTACGTTATATGGTATAACGTTATAACGTATTACGTTATATGGTATTACGTTATAACGTATTACGTTATATGGTGTAACGTTATAACGTATTACGTTATATGGTATATCGTTATAACGTATTACGTTATATGGTATAACGTTATACCGTATTACGTTATATGGTATTACGTTATAACGTTTTACGTTATATGTTATTACGTTATAACGTATTACGTTATATGGTATTACGTTATAACGTATTACGTTATATGGTATAACGTTATAACGTACTACGTTATATGGTATATCGTTATAACGTATTACGTTATATGGTATAACGTTATCACGTATTACGTTATATGGTATAACGTTATAACGTATTACGTTATATGGTATTACGTTATAACGTATTACGTTATATGGTATAACGAAATGACGTTTTACGTTATATGGTATTACGTTATAACGTATTACGTTATACGGTATTACGTTATAACGTATTACGTTATATGGTATTACGTTATAACGTTTTACGTTATATGTTATTACGTTATAACGTATTACGTTATATGGTATAACGTTATCACGTATTACGGTATATGGCATTACGTTATAACGTATTACGTTATATGGTATAAAGAAATGACGTTTTACGTTATATGGTATAACGTTATAACGTATTACGTTATATGGTATAACGTTATAACGTATTACGTTATATGGTATAACGTTATAACGTATTACGTTATATGGTATTACGTTATAACGTATTACGTTATCTGGTATTACGTTTTAACTTATTACGTTATATGGTATAACGTTATAACGTATTACGTTATATGGTATTACGTTATAACGTTTTACGTTATATGTTATTACGTTATAACGTATTACGTTATATGGTATAACGTTATCACGTATTACGTTATATGGCATTACGTTATAACGTATTACGTTATATGGTATAACGAAATGACGTTTTACGTTATATGGTATAACGTTATAACGTATTACGTTATATGGTATTACGTTTTAACGTATTACGTTATATGGTATAACGTTATAACGTATTACGTTATATGGTATAACGAAATGACGTTTTACGTTATATGGTATAACGAAATGACGTTTTACGTTATATGGTATTACGTTATAACGTATTACGTTATATGGTATTACGTTTTAACGTATTACGTTATATGGTATAACGTTATAACGTATTACGTTATATGGTATAACGAAATGACGTTTTACGTTATATGGTATAACGTTATAACGTATTACGTTATATGGTATTACGTTTTAACGTATTACGTTATATGGTATAACGTTATAACGTATTACGTTATATGGTATTACGTTATAACGTATTACGTTATGTGGTATAACGTTTTAACGTATTACGTTATATGGTATTACGTTATAAAGTATTACGTAATATGGTATAACGTTATAACGTATTACGTTATATGGTATAACGTTATAACGTATTACGTTATATGGTATTACGTTATAACGTATTACGTTATATGGTATTACGTTTTAACTTATTACGTTATATGGTATAACGTTATAACGTATTACGTTATATGGTATTACGTTATAACGTTTTACGTTATATGATATTACGTTATAACGTATTACGTTATATGGTATAACGTTATCACGTATTACGTTATATGGCATTACGTTATAACGTATTACGTTATATGGTATAACGTTATAACGTATTACGTTATATGGTATTACGTTATCACGTATTACGTTATATGGTATAACGTTATAACGTATTACGTTATATGGTATATCGTTATAACGTATTACGTTATATGGTATAACGTTATACCGTATAACGTTATATGGTATAACGTTATAACGTATTACGTTATATGGTGTAACGTTATAACGTATTACGTTATATGGTATATCGTTATAACGTATTACGTTATATGTGTAATATCGTGATGTAATATGTTTACAAAACGTGGACAATAGAGATGTTAATCAGACAGATAAGACGATTGAGGCTTAACTTGAACTATTCATACCAAACGTACAGAACACAGCGCAATCCACACTCTCTCGGCAACGCCACTCGCAACCTCCGTCTGCGCTCAACTCGCACTCTCGTTCTCGCCTCGCACACTGCTTTTCGACTGACTGTTGTCGCATTCCATTGCCCTTTTCCTAGGCCCACCGCACACGTGTTCTGCAGACGCTCGTGGCCAGGGTCACGTAGGTCTTTTCCACGAAACTATGCACTTGAAAAGACCGATGACACATTGATGGGCCCGACGGCGCCTCGGCTCTCGCGACATTGTTCATAGTTCGCCCGATATTTCCCAGGCCTTTCGTCCACGATACTACATTCGGCCATCCTGCAATAACATCTGCCCTCAGATGTTGCCTTCTATCTCGCTGTCATCAGATGCGTCACTTTCGGCATTTAGGACCCAAGGTTTCATAAAATCGAGGTGTGCACGGGTCCTTCCTCAGGTACTGCTTCGCACGCTTTCTTCTTTTCTTGTAATTTCGCAGGTTCCCTTCTAGCTTACCTATGTTTCGCTCGGTTAGGCTACAGTCAAGGCAGTTGGACACCACGTGTTCGACCTTTTCGCGTAACCCCTTGAACCAGAAGTGCTTCTTGACCATAGCTTCTGTTTTGGTAACCTCGAAATGCCCACGCTCGTGCGCTTGCCTGACTACCTGAGCCCGCGTCGCCTTCGATACTACTATTAGCACATCGTCCTCACACTCCTTATACAAAATATTGTTTCTTACTACCTGCCCATCGGCCTGACTGCACGTTGCGGCGTCCAAAATCCTACGGACTTCAGTGTCCTTGTTCTGTGCCCTTCTCAACCGTGCAATCAGCCCGTCTTCACTCTCCGTTACATACATAGTGCTCGGCAGGGGGTTCCTACTCGGAGCATCTACATGCTGCATACTTTTCCCCGGCCGATGACACACCTGATACTTAATCTCGCCTAGTAACAAGGCCCATCTAGCCACACGCACACACAAATCTTTCTTTCTAACTACACCTATCGGACTCGCATACTCCGAGTCTGACGATTTGATGACACCCTCGTTTATCCACGCTTCCATCAGATCATCTACTTCCTTTCTTTCCGACGGCGCCAGTCTTCGCGGTCTTCGCGCTACCGGTTTGTCGCTTTTCAGAACTATTTTCTCGGTTATTCCGACGTCTCGCTTCTTCTCCGGCCTATACCCCCTAACGATATCGCGAATCGCTTCACGATAATGCGGTTCCCGTACGCGTGTCAGGTCTGTTTCGTCGGTCTGTTCTACCGCGTTTACCCCCAGTACATCCGGCGCGTCCTCGTGACCGTCGGTCTGATCGTCGAGTCGTAAAAATGTCACCTCGCCCCGTTTGACTCGCAACTCTACCTGGTCTAAAAAGTCGGTACCTAAGAGTAGACTGTGTCTTGTCATTACCTTATTCGAGACAACATGCAGGGTGACAGTAAAGTCGTACCCGTCGACCGTCATTACCCTTGTAAACTCGCCCCAGGTACTATTGCCAACAGAACCAAAACCATCGAACTTAAGTTTGCAGTTTCCCAGAGGTGGCGATCCTAACCTCACATACTCATCCGCTCGTATGAACGTAAGGTTACTACCTGTATCCACTAATGCCACAAACCTACAATCATCTATCGCCACTTCCTTCACATACTTCCCCTTTTCGGATCTTGACACTACGCAAGTCTCTTTCGGTTGTGCCGTACACCTCGCTGCAATATGTCCAAATCCGCTGCACTTGAAACACCTAACACCTTCTCCCCTCTCCGGACACGTAACACTTAGATGATCCTCACTACCGCAAATGAAGCATCTTCTTTTCTTCATTGCATCTACAGATTGACTGGGCTTCCCGTTCTTCTGGGTTTTAGCCGACTTCACAATCGACTTTGCTCTGCGACTCTTCTGCTCTTCGTACATTACTAACCTCTTCCTCAACTCTTTGATTGACGTAGCGCCATACAATACAGCCTTATTGTTCTCGTCGTCTATTATTCCATCCACTATGTATTCCACCTTTGCTTCCTCCTCCATGTCCACATGGCTAGCTATTTCGAGCATACGGTACATGTAAGCCAAACATGCTTCATCACTCTCCTTTTTTGTTTCTTCAAGTTTCTGATGAACTTGCCTACTGTTGACTTTCCTCGAAAATTCTTTCACTAGCCCCCTCTTCAATTCATGCCAAGTCCTGGCATGACACTCGAAGCTCGCAAATATTTTCGCTGATCCCTTCAGCAGCTTCCTGGCGTAGACTGCCTTCTGCCCATCCGACCACATGCACGTATCAGCGACTTCCTCGAACAACTCGAACCATCGTTCGACATTTTCACCTCTGTTGCCACTAAACGACTCTAATGCATCTTCGACGTCTCTAAAACTCAGTGTCGAACCAACACATGCCCTTCGACAACATTCGTCACGGTCCTGATGCACCCTTCGCGTATCTCTCTTGTATCCTCTTGCGTTTTTCTTGTCATCTTCATCCTCACTTTCGTCGTCGCTTTCTTCTTCCGACGATATGTCGTTACCATCCATGGCCGCTCGTAGCCGTGCGCGTAACTCTACTTTTCTTCCCGTCGTTTTTAAACCCAAACTAGCGAGGCGCTCCTTCAACTCCTTCGTATTCATTTTCTCAACATCCTCATCTTCGTTGCAATCACGCTCAGCTCTCTGTACATTTTCTAAATCTCGTTGACCGGTTAGCTCTTCACCGCCCGTCGATACCTTACGATACGATTGTCCAGCCCTACACGCCCGATTCAGCCTTGCAATCAGCACTGACCTCGCACCCGATATAGGGAGGTTCATTCGCGCGAGCTTATTCCTCAGCTCCTCCAGCGTCGAACCCTCTTCACCCGACAATCGTTCGTCCCCGACGTTGGCCATTTTTCACACAACACAAACTTAAACAGTCAACGATATCGTCTTTTACCGCACCGCGTACCGGTAAATTCACAACTAGCTCGAATAGCTCTGTTAAACCGTTTCGTTTTCTGTCTTGTCCAATCCCGGAGGGGCCCCCAAAAATATGTAATATCGTGATGTAATATGTTTACAAAACGTGGACAATAGAGATGTTAATCAGACAGATAAGACGATTGAGGCTTAACTTGAACTATTCATACCAAACGTACAGAACACAGCGCAATCCACACTCTCTCGGCAACGCCACTCGCAACCTCCGTCTCCGCTCAACTCGCACTCTCGTTCTCGCCTCGCACACTGCTTTTCGACTGACTGTTGTCGCATTCCATTGCCCTTTTCCTAGGCCCACCGCACACGTGTTCTGCAGACGCTCGTGGCCAGGGTCACGTAGGTCTTTTCCACGAAACTATGCACTTGAAAAGACCGATGACACATTGATGGGCCCGACGGCGCCTCGGCTCTCGCGACATTGTTCATAGTTCGCCCGATATTTCCCAGGCCTTTCGTCCACGATACTACATATGGTATAACGTTATACCGTATTACGTTATATGGTATTACGTTATAACGTATTACGTTATATGGTATAACGAAATGACGTTTTACGTTATATGGTATTACGTTATAACGTATTACGTTATATGGTATAACGTTATAACGTACTACGTTATATGGTATATCGTTATAACGTATTACGTTATATGGTATAACGTTATCACGTATTACGTTATATGGTATAACGTTATAACGTATTACGTTATATGGTATTACGTTATAACGTATTACGTTATATGGTATAACGAAATGAAGTTTTACGTTATATGGTATTACGTTATAACGTATTACGTTATATGGTATTACGTTTTAACGTATTACGTTATATGGTATAACGTTATAACGTATTACGTTATATGGTATAACGAAATGACGTTTTACGTTATATGGTATAACGTTATAACGTATTACGTTATATGGTATTACGTTTTAACGTATTACGTTATATGGTATAACGTTATAACGTATTACGTTATATGGTATTACGTTATAACGTATTACGTTATGTGGTATAACGTTTTAACGTATTACGTTATATGGTATTACGTTATAAAGTATTACGTTATATGGTATAACGTTATAACGTATTACGTTATATGGTATTACGTTATAACGTATTACGTTATGTGGTATTACGTTTTAACGTATTACGTTATATGGTATAACGCTATAACGTATTACGTTATATGGTATTACGTTATAACGTTTTACGTTATATGATATTACGTTATAACGTATTACGTTATATGGTATAACGTTATCACGCATTACGTTATATGGCATTACGTTATAACGTATTACGTTATATGGTATAACGTTATAACGTATTACGTTATATGGTATTACGTTATCACGTATTACGTTATATGGTATAACGTTATAACGTATTACGTTATATGGTATATCGTTATAACGTATTACGTTATATAGTATAACGTTATACCGTATAACGTTATATGGTATAACGTTATAACGTATTACGTTATATGGTGTAACGTTATAACGTATTACGTTATATGGTATAACGTTATCACGTATTACGTTATATGGCATTACGTTATAACGTATTACGTTATATGGTATAACGAAATGACGTTTTACGTTATATGGTATAACGTTATAACGTATTACGTTATATGGTATAACGTTATCACGTATTACGTTATATGGCATTACGTTATAACGTATTACGTTATATGGTATAACGAAATGACGTTTTACGTTATATGGTATAACGTTATAACGTATTACGTTATATGGTATTACGTTTTAACGTATTACGTTATATGGTATAACGTTATAACGTATTACGTTATATGGTATAACGAAATGACGTTTTACGTTATATGGTATAACGAAATGACGTTTTACGTTATATGGTATTACGTTATAACGTATTACGTTATATGGTATTACGTTTTAACGTATTACGTTATATGGTATAACGTTATAACGTATTACGTTATATGGTATAACGAAATGACGTTTTACGTTATATGGTATAACGTTATAACGTATTACGTTATATGGTATTACGTTTTAACGTATTACGTTATATGGTATAACGTTATAACGTATTACGTTATATGGTATTACGTTATAACGTATTACGTTATGTGGTATAACGTTTTAACGTATTACGTTATATGGTATTACGTTATAAAGTATTACGTAATATGGTATAACGTTATAACGTATTACGTTATATGGTATAACGTTATAACGTATTACGTTATATGGTATTACGTTATAACGTATTACGTTATATGGTATTACGTTTTAACGTATTACGTTATATGGTATAACGTTATAACGTATTACGTTATATGGTATTACGTTATAACGTTTTACGTTATATGATATTACGTTATAACGTATTACGTTATATGGTATAACGTTATCACGTATTACGTTATATGGCATTACGTTATAACGTATTACGTTATATGGTATAACGTTATAACGTATTACGTTATATGGTATAACGTTATCACGTATTACGTTATATGGTATAACGTTATAACGTATTACGTTATATGGTATATCGTTATAACGTATTACGTTATATGGTATAACGTTATACCGTATAACGTTATATGGTATAACGTTATAACGTATTACGTTATATGGTGTAACGTTATAACGTATTACGTTATATGGTATATCGTTATAACGTATTACGTTATATGGTATAACGTTATACCGTATTACGTTATATGGTATTACGTTATAACGTATTACGTTATATGGTATAACGAAATGACGTTTTACGTTATATGGTATTACGTTATAACGTATTACGTTATATGGTATAACGTTATAACGTACTACGTTATATGGTATATCGTTATAACGTATTACGTTATATGGTATAACGTTATCACGTATTACGTTATATGGTATAACGTTATAACGTATTACGTTATATGGTATTACGTTATAACGTATTACGTTATATGGTATAACGAAATGACGTTTTACGTTATATGGTATTACGTTATAACGTATTACGTTATACGGTATTACGTTATAACGTATTACGTTATATGGTATAACGTTATAACGTATTACGTTATATGGTATTACGTTATAACGTATTACGTTATATGGTATAACGAAATGAAGTTTTACGTTATATGGTATTACGTTATAACGTATTACGTTATATGGTATTACGTTTTAACGTATTACGTTATATGGTATAACGTTATAACGTATTACGTTATATGGTATAACGAAATGACGTTTTACGTTATATGGTATAACGTTATAACGTATTACGTTATATGGTATTACGTTTTAACGTATTACGTTATATGGTATAACGTTATAACGTATTACGTTATATGGTATTACGTTATAACGTATTACGTTATGTGGTATAACGTTTTAACGTATTACGTTATATGGTATTACGTTATAAAGTATTACGTTATATGGTATAACGTTATAACGTATTACGTTATATGGTATTACGTTATAACGTATTACGTTATATGGTATTACGTTATAACGTATTACGTTATACGGTATTACGTTATAACGTATTACGTTATATGGTATTACGTTATAACGTTTTACGTTATATGTTATTACGTTATAACGTATTACGTTATATGGTATAACGTTATCACGTATTACGTTATATGGCATTACGTTATAACGTATTACGTTATATGGTATAAAGAAATGACGTTTTACGTTATATGGTATAACGAAATGACGTTTTACGTTATATGGTATTACGTTATAACGTATTACGTTATATGGTATAACGTTATAACGTACTACGTTATATGGTATATCGTTATAACGTATTACGTTATATGGTATAACGTTATCACGTATTACGTTATATGGTATAACGTTATAACGTATTACGTTATATGGTATTACGTTATAACGTATTACGTTATATGGCATTACGTTATAACGTATTACGTTATATGGTATTACGTTTTAACGTATTACGTTATATGGTATAACGTTATAACGTATTACGTTATATGGTATTACGTTATAACGTTTTACGTTATATGTTATTACGTTATAACGTATTACGTTATATGGTATAACGTTATCACGTATTACGTTATATGGCATTACGTTATAACGTATTACGTTATATGGTATAACGAAATGACGTTTTACGTTATATGGTGTAACGTTATAACGTATTACTTTATATGGTATTACGTTTCAACGTATTACGTTATATGGTATAACGTTATAACGTATTACGTTATATGGTATTACGTTATAACGTATTACGTTATGTGGTATAACGTTTTAACGTATTACGTTATATGGTATTACGTTATAAAGTATTACGTTATATGGTATAACGTTATAACGTATTACGTTATATGGTATAACGTTATAACGTATTACGTTATATGGTATTACGTTATAACGTATTACGTTATATGGTATTCCGTTTTAACGTATTACGTTATATGGTATAACGTTATAACGTATTACGTTATATGGTATTACGTTATAACGTTTTACGTTATATGTTATTACGTTATAACGTATTACGTTATATGGTATAACTTTATCACGTATTACGTTATATGGCATTACGTTATAACGTATTACGTTATATGGTATAACGTTATAACGTATTACGTTATATGGTATTACGTTATCACGTATTACGTTATATGGTATAACGTTATAACGTATTACGTTATATGGTACAACGTTTTAACGTATTACGTTATATGGTATAACGTTATAACGTATTACGTTATATGGTATAACGTTATAACGTACTACGTTATATGGTATATCGTTATAACGTATTACGTTATATGGTATAACGTTATACCGTATTACGTTATATGGTATAACGTTATAACGTATTACGTTATATGGTGTAACGTTATAACGTATTACGTTATATGGTATATCGTTATAACGTATTACGTTATATGGTATAACGTTATACCGTATTACGTTATATGGTATTACGTTATAACGTATTACGTTATATGGTATAACGAAATGACGTTTTACGTTATATGGTATTACGTTATAACGTATTACGTTATAACGTATTACGTTATATGGTATAACGTTATAACGTACTACGTTATATGGTATATCGTTATAACGTATTACGTTATATGGTATAACGTTATCACGTATTACGTTATATGGTATAACGTTATAACGTATTACGTTATATGGTATTACGTTATAACGTATTACGTTATATGGTATAACGAAATGACGTTTTACGTTATATGGAATTGCGTTATAACGTATTACGTTATACGGTATTACGTTATAACGTATTACGTTATATGGTATAACGTCATAACGTATTACGTTATATGGTATTACGTTATCACGTATTACGCTATACGGTATAACGTTATAACGTATTACGTTATATGGTATAACGTTTTAACGCATTACGTTATATGGTATAACGTTATCACGTATTACGTTATATGGTATAACGTTATAACGTATTACGTTATATGGTATATCGTTATAACGTATTATGTTATATGGTATAACGTTATACCGTATTACGTTATATGGTATAACGTTATAACGTATTACGTCATATGGTATAACGTTTTAACGTATTACGTTATATGGTATAACGTTATCACGTATTACGTTATATGGTATAACGTTATAACGTATTACGTTATATGGTATAACGTTTTAACGTATTACGTTATATGGTATAACGTTATCACTTATTACGTTATATGGTATAACGTTATAACGTATTACGTTATATGGTATTACGTTATAACGTATTACGTTATATGGTATAACGAAACGACGTTTTACGTTATATGGTATTACGTTATAACGTATTACGTTATATGGTATTACGTTATAACGTATTACGTTATATGGTATAACGTCATAACTTATTATGTTATATGGTATTACGTTATCACGTATTACGTTATATGGTATAACGTTATAACGTATTACGTTATATGGTATAACGTTTTAACGTATTACGTTATATGGTATAACGTTATCACGTATTACGTTATATGGTATAACGTTATAACGTATTACGTTATGTGGTATATCGTTATAACGTATTACGTTATATGGTATAACGTTATCACGTATTACGTTATATGGCATTACGTTATAACGTATTACGTTATATGGTATAACGAAATGACGTTTTACTCTATATGGTATAACGTTATAACGTATTACGTTATATGGTATTACGTTTTAACGTATTACGTTATATGGTATAACGTTATAACGTATTACGTTATATGGTATTACGTTATAACGTATTACGTTATGTGGTATAACGTTTTAACGTATTACGTTATATGGTATTACGTTTTAACGTATTACGTTATATGGTATAACGTTATAACGTATTACATTATATGGTATTACGTTACAACGTTTTACGTTATATGTTGTTACGTTATACCGTATTACGTTATATGGTATAACGTTATCACGTATTACGTTATATGGCATTACGTTATAACGTATTACGTTATATGGTATAACGAAATGACGTTTTACGTTATATGGTATAACGTTTTAACGTATTACGTTATATGGTATAACGTTATAACGTATTACGTTATATGGTATTACGTTATAACGTATTACGTTATGTGGTATTACGTTATAACGTTTTACGTTATATGATATTACGTTATAACGTATTACGTTATATGGTATAACGTTATCACGTATTACGTTATATGGCATTACGTTATAACGTATTACGTTATATGGTATAACGTTATACCGTATAACGTTATATGGTATAACGTTATAACGTATTACGTTATATGGTGTAACGTTATAACGTATTACGTTATATGGTATATCGTTATAACGTATTACGTTATATGGTATAACGTTATACCGTATTACGTTATATGGTATTACGTTATAACGTATTACGTTATATGGTATAACGAAATGACGTTTTACGTTATATGGTATTACGTTATAACGTATTACGTTATATGGTATAACGTTATAACGTACTACGTTATATGGTATATCGTTATAACGTATTACGTTATATGGTATAACGTTATCACGTATTACGTTATATGGTATAACGTTATAACGTATTACGTTATATGGTATTACGTTTTAACGTATTACGTTATATGGTATAACGTTATAACGTATTACGTTATATGGTATTACGTTATAACGTTTTACGTTATATGATATTACGTTATAACGTATTACGTTATATGGTATAACGTTATCACGTATTACGTTATATGGCATTACGTTATAACGTATTACGTTATATGGTATAACGTTATAACGTATTTCGTTATATGGTATTACGTTATCACGTATTACGTTATATGGTATAACGTTATAACGTATTACGTTATATGGTATATCGTTATAACGTATTACGTTATATGGTATAACGTTATACCGTATAACGTTATATGGTATAACGTTATAACGTATTACGTTATATGGTGTAACGTTATAACGTATTACGTTATATGGTATATCGTTATAACGTATTACGTTATATGGTATAACGTTATACCGTATTACGTTATATGGTATTACGTTATAACGTATTACGTTATATGGTATAACGAAATGACGTTTTACGTTATATGGTATTACGTTATAACGTATTACGTTATATGGTATAACGTTATAACGTACTACGTTATATGGTATATCGTTATAACGTATTACGTTATATGGTATAACGTTATCACGTATTACGTTATATGGTATAACGTTATAACGTATTACGTTATATGGTATTACGTTATAACGTATTACGTTATATGGTATAACGAAATGACGTTTTACGTTATATGGTATTACGTTATAACGTATTACGTTATACGGTATTACGTTATAACGTATTACGTTATATGGTATTACGTTATAACGTTTTACGTTATATGTTATTACGTTATAACGTATTACGTTATATGGTATAACGTTATCACGTATTACGTTATATGGCATTACGTTATAACGTATTACGTTATATGGTATAAAGAAATGACGTTTTACGTTATATGGTATAACGTTAAAACGTATTACGTTATATGGTATTACGTTTTAACGTATTACGTTATATGGTATAACGTTATAACGTATTACGTTATATGGTATTACGTTATAACGTATTACGTTATGTGGTATAACGTTTTAACGTATTACGTTATATGGTATAACGTTATAAAGTATTACGTTATATGGTATAACGTTATAACGTATTACGTTATATGGTATAACGTTATAACATATTACGTTATATGGTATTACGTTATAACGTATTACGTTATATGGTATTACGTTTTAACGTATTACGTTATATGGTATAACGTTATAACGTATTACGTTATATGGTATTACGTTATAACGTTTTACGTTATATGTTATTACGTTATAACGTATTACGTTATATGGTATAACGTTATCACGTATTACGTTATATGGCATTACGTTATAACGTATTACGTTATATGGTATAACGAAATGACGTTTTACGTTATATGGTATAACGTTATAACGTATTACTTTATATGGTATTACGTTTTAACGTATTACGTTATATGGTATAACGTTATAACGTATTACGTTATATGGTATTACGTTATAACGTATTACGTTATGTGGTATAACGTTTTAACGTATTACGTTATATGGTATTACGTTATAAAGTATTACGTTATATGGTATAACGTTATAACGTATTACGTTATATGGTATAACGTTATAACGTATTACGTTATATGGTATTACGTTATAACGTATTACGTTATATGGTATTACGTTTTAACGTATTACGTTATATGGTATAACGTTATAACGTATTACGTTATATGGTATTACGTTATAACGTTTTACGTTATATGTTATTACGTTATAACGTATTACGTTATATGGTATAACTTTATCACGTATTACGTTATATGGCATTACGTTATAACGTATTACGTTATATGGTATAACGTTATAACGTATTACGTTATATGGTATTACGTTATCACGTATTACGTTATATGGTATAACGTTATAACGTATTACGTTATATGGTACAACGTTTTAACGTATTACGTTATATGGTATAACGTTATAACGTATTACGTTATATGGTATAACGTTATAACGTACTACGTTATATGGTATATCGTTATAACGTACTACGTTATATGGTATAACGTTATACCGTATTACGTTATATGGTATAACGTTATAACGTATTACGTTATATGGTGTAACGTTATAACGTATTACGTTATATGGTATATCGTTATAACGTATTACGTTATATGGTATAACGTTATACCGTATTACGTTATATGGTATTACGTTATAACGTATTACGTTATATGGTATAACGAAATGACGTTTTACGTTATATGGTATTACGTTATAACGTATTACGTTATATGGTATAACGTTATAACGTACTACGTTATATGGTATATCGCTATAACGTATTACGTTATATGGTATAACGTTATCACGTATTACGTTATGTGGTATAACGTTATAACGTATTACGTTATATGGTATTACGTTATAACGTATTACGTTATATGGTATAACGAAATGACGTTTTACGTTATATGGAATTGCGTTATAACGTATTACGTTATACGGTATTACGTTATAACGTATTACGTTATATGGTATAACGTCATAACGTATTACGTTATATGGTATTACGTTATCACGTATTACGTTATATGGTATAACGAAATGACGTTTTACGTTATATGGTATTACGTTATAACGTATTACGTTATAACGTATTACGTTATATGGTATAACGTTATAACGTACTACGTTATATGGTATATCGTTATAACGTATTACGTTATATGGTATAACGTTATCACGTATTACGTTATATGGTATAACGTTATAACGTATTACGTTATATGGTATTACGTTATAACGTATTACGTTATATGGTATAACGTTATAACGTATTACGTTATATGGTATAACGAAACGACGTTTTACGTTATATGGTATTACGTTATAACGTATTACGTTATATGGTATAACGTTTTAACGTATTACGTTATATGGTATAACGTTATCACTTATTACGTTATATGGTATAACGTTATAACGTATTACGTTATATGGTATAACGTTATACCGTATTACGTTATATGGTATAACGTTATAACGTATTATGTTATATGGTATAACGTTATACCGTATTACGTTATATGGTATAACGTTATAACGTATTACGTTATATGGTATAACGTTATAACGTATTACGTTATATGGTATTACGTTATAACGTATTACGTTATATGGTATAACGAAACGACGTTTTACGTTATATGGTATTACGTTATAACGTATTACGTTATATGGTATAACGTTTTAACGTATTACGTTATATGGTATAACGTTATCACTTATTACGTTATATGGTATAACGTTATAACGTATTACGTTATATGGTATTACGTTATAACGTATTACGTTATATGGTATAACGAAACGACGTTTTACGTTATATGGTATTACGTTATAACGTATTACGTTATATGGTATTACGTTATAACGTATTACGTTATATGGTATAACGTCATAACTTATTATGTTATATGGTATTACGTTATCACGTATTACGTTATATGGTATAACGTTATAACGTATTACGTTATATGGTATAACGTTTTAACGTATTACGTTATATGGTATAACGTTATCACGTATTACGTTATATGGTATAACGTTATAACGTATTACGTTATGTGGTATATCGTTATAACGTATTACGTTATATGGTATAACGTTATCACGTATTACGTTATATGGCATTACGTTATAACGTATTACGTTATATGGTATAACGAAATGACGTTTTACTCTATATGGTATAACGTTATAACGTATTACGTTATATGGTATTACGTTTTAACGTATTACGTTATATGGTATAACGTTATAACGTATTACGTTATATGGTATTACGTTATAACGTATTACGTTATGTGGTATAACGTTTTAACGTATTACGTTATATGGTATTACGTTTTAACGTATTACGTTATATGGTATAACGTTATAACGTATTACGTTATATGGTATTACGTTACAACGTTTTACGTTATATGTTACTACGTTATAACGTATTACGTTATATGGTATAACGTTATCACGTATTACGTTATATGGCATTACGTTATAACGTATTACGTTATATGGTATAACGAAATGACGTTTTACGTTGTATGGTATAACGTTTTAACGTATTACGTTATATGGTATAACGTTATAACGTATTACGTTATATGGTATTACGTTATAACGTATTACGTTATGTGGTATTACGTTATAACGTTTTACGTTATATGATATTACGTTATAACGTATTACGTTATATGGTATAACGTTATCACGTATTACGTTATATGGCATTACGTTATAACGTATTACGTTATATGGTATAACGTTATACCGTATAACGTTATATGGTATAACGTTATAACGTATTACGTTATATGGTGTAACGTTATAACGTATTACGTTATATGGTATATCGTTATAACGTATTACGTTATATGGTATAACGTTATACCGTATTACGTTATATGGTATTACGTTATAACGTATTACGTTATATGGTATAACGAAATGACGTTTTACGTTATATGGTATTACGTTATAACGTATTACGTTATATGGTATAACGTTATAACGTACTACGTTATATGGTATATCGTTATAACGTATTACGTTATATGGTATAACGTTATCACGTATTACGTTATATTGTATAACGTTATAACGTATTACGTTATATGGTATTACGTTATAACGTATTACGTTATATGGTATAACGAAATGACGTTTTACGTTATATGGTATTACGTTATAACGTATTACGTTATACGGTATTACGTTATAACGTATTACGTTATATGGTATTACGTTATAACGTTTTACGTTATATGTTATTACGTTATAACGTATTACGTTATATGGTATAACGTTATCACGTATTACGTTATATGGCATTACGTTATAACGTATTACGTTATATGGTATAAAGAAATGACGTTTTACGTTATATGGTATAACGTTATAACGTATTACGTTATATGGTATTACGTTTTAACGTATTACGTTATATGGTATAACGTTATAACGTATTACGTTATATGGTATTACGTTATAACGTATTACGTTATGTGGTATAACGTTTTAACGTATTACGTTATATGGTATAACGTTATAAAGTATTACGTTATATGGTATAACGTTATAACGTATTACGTTATATGGTATAACGTTATAACGTATTACGTTATATGGTATTACGTTATAACGTATTACGTTATATGGTATTACGTTTTAACGTATTACGTTATATGGTATAACGTTATAACGTATTACGTTATATGGTATTACGTTATAACGTTTTACGTTATATGTTATTACGTTATAACGTATTACGTTATATGGTATAACGTTATCACGTATTACGTTATATGGTATAACGAAATGACGTTTTACGTTATATGGTATAACGAAATGACGTTTTACGTTATATGGTATTACGTTATAACGTATTACGTTATATGGTATTACGTTTTAACGTATTACGTTATATGGTATAACGTTATAACGTATTACGTTATATGGTATAACGAAATGACGTTTTACGTTATATGGTATAACGTTATAACGTATTACGTTATATGGTATTACGTTTTAACGTATTACGTTATATGGTATAACGTTATAACGTATTACGTTATATGGTATTACGTTATAACGTATTACGTTATGTGGTATAACGTTTTAACGTATTACGTTATATGGTATAACGTTATCACGTATTACGTTATATGGTATAACGTTATAACGTATTACGTTATATGGTATATCGTTATAACGTATTACGTTATATGGTATAACGTTATACCGTATAACGTTATATGGTATAACGTTATAACGTATTACGTTATATGGTGTAACGTTATAACGTATTACGTTATATGGTATATCGTTATAACGTATTACGTTATATGGTATAACGTTATACCGTATTACGTTATATGGTATTACGTTATAACGTATTACGTTATATGGTATAACGAAATGACGTTTTACGTTATATGGTATTACGTTATAACGTATTACGTTATATGGTATAACGTTATAACGTACTACGTTATATGGTATATCGTTATAACGTATTACGTTATATGGTATAACGTTATCACGTATTACGTTATATGGTATAACGTTATAACGTATTACGTTATATCGTATTACGTTATAACGTATTACGTTATATGGTATAACGAAATGACGTTTTACGTTATATGGTATTACGTTATAACGTATTACGTTATACGGTATTACGTTATAACGTATTACGTTATATGGTATAACGTTATAACGTATTACGTTATATGGTATTACGTTATAACGTATTACGTTATATGGTATAACGAAATGAAGTTTTACGTTATATGGTATTACGTTATAACGTATTACGTTATATGGTATTACGTTTTAACGTATTACGTTATATGGTATAACGTTATAACGTATTACGTTATATGGTATAACGAAATGACGTTTTACGTTATATGGTATAACGTTATAACGTATTACGTTATATGGTATTACGTTTTAACGTATTACGTTATATGGTATAACGTTATAACGTATTACGTTATATGGTATTACGTTATAACGTATTACGTTATGTGGTATAACGTTTTAACGTATTACGTTATATGGTATTACGTTATAAAGTATTACGTTATATGGTATAACGTTATAACGTATTACGTTATATGGTATTACGTTATAACGTATTACGTTATATGGTATTACGTTATAACGTATTACGTTATACGGTATTACGTTATAACGTATTACGTTATATGGTATTACGTTATAACGTTTTACGTTATATGTTATTACGTTATAACGTATTACGTTATATGGTATAACGTTATCACGTATTACGTTATATGGCATTACGTTATAACGTATTACGTTATATGGTATAAAGAAATGACGTTTTACGTTATATGGTATAACGAAATGACGTTTTACGTTATATGGTATTACGTTATAACGTATTACGTTATATGGTATAACGTTATAACGTACTACGTTATATGGTATATCGTTATAACGTATTACGTTATATGGTATAACGTTATCACGTATTACGTTATATGGTATAACGTTATAACGTATTACGTTATATGGTATTACGTTATAACGTATTACGTTATATGGTATAACGAAATGACGTTTTACGTTATATGGTATTACGTTATAACGTATTACGTTATACGGTATTACGTTATAACGTATTACGTTATATGGTATTACGTTATAACGTTTTACGTTATATGTTATTACGTTATAACGTATTACGTTATATGGTATAACGTTATCACGTATTACGTTATATGGCATTACGTTATAACGTATTACGTTATATGGTATAAAGAAATGACGTTTTACGTTATATGGTATAACGTTATAACGTATTACGTTATATGGTATTACGTTTTAACGTATTACGTTATATGGTATAACGTTATAACGTATTACGTTATATGGTATTACGTTATAACGTATTACGTTATGTGGTATAACGTTTTAACGTATTACGTTATATGGTATAACGTTATAAAGTATTACGTTATATGGTATAACGTTATAACGTATTACGTTATATGGTATAACGTTATAACGTATTACGTTATATGGTATTACGTTATAACGTATTACGTTATATGGTATTACGTTTTAACGTATTACGTTATATGGTATAACGTTATAACGTATTACGTTATATGGTATTACGTTATAACGTTTTACGTTATATGTTATTACGTTATAACGTATTACGTTATATGGTATAACGTTATCACGTATTACGTTATATGGCATTACGTTATAACGTATTACGTTATATGGTATAACGAAATGACGTTTTACGTTATATGGTGTAACGTTATAACGTATTACTTTATATGGTATTACGTTTCAACGTTTTACGTTATATGGTATAACGTTATAACGTATTACGTTATATGGTATTACGTTATAACGTATTACGTTATGTGGTATAACGTTTTAACGTATTACGTTATATGGTATTACGTCATAAAGTATTACGTTATATGGTATAACGTTATAACGTATTACGTTATATGGTATAACGTTATAACGTATTACGTTATATGGTATTACGTTATAACGTATTACGTTATATGGTATTACGTTTTAACGTATTACGTTATATGGTATAACGTTATAACGTATTACGTTATATGGTATTACGTTATAACGTTTTACGTTATATGTTATTACGTTATAACGTATTACGTTATATGGTATAACTTTATCACGTATTACGTTATATGGCATTACGTTATAACGTATTACGTTATATGGTATAACGTTATAACGTATTACGTTATATGGTATTACGTTATCACGTATTACGTTATATGGTATAACGTTATAACGTATTACGTTATATGGTACAACGTTTTAACGTATTACGTTATATGGTATAACGTTATAACGTATTACGTTATATGGTATAACGTTATAACGTACTACGTTATATGGTATATCGTTATAACGTATTACGTTATATGGTATAACGTTATACCGTATTACGTTATATGGTATAACGTTATAACGTATTACGTTATATGGTGTAACGTTATAACGTATTACGTTATATGGTATATCGTTATAACGTATTACGTTATATGGTATAACGTTATACCGTATTACGTTATATGGTATTACGTTATAACGTATTACGTTATATGGTATAACGAAATGACGTTTTACGTTATATGGTATTACGTTATAACGTATTACGTTATAACGTATTACGTTATATGGTATAACGTTATAACGTACTACGTTATATGGTATATCGTTATAACGTATTACGTTATATGGTATAACGTTATCACGTATTACGTTATATGGTATAACGTTATAACGTATTACGTTATATGGTATTACGTTATAACGTATTACGTTATATGGTATAACGAAATGACGTTTTACGTTATATGGAATTGCGTTATAACGTATTACGTTATACGGTATTACGTTATAACGTATTACGTTATATGGTATAACGTCATAACGTATTACGTTATATGGTATTACGTTATCACGTATTACGCTATACGGTATAACGTTATAACGTATTACGTTATATGGTATAACGTTTTAACGCATTACGTTATATGGTATAACGTTATCACGTATTACGTTATATGGTATAACGTTATAACGTATTACGTTATATGGTATATCGTTATAACGTATTATGTTATATGGTATAACGTTATACCGTATTACGTTATATGGTATAACGTTATAACGTATTACGTCATATGGTATAACGTTTTAACGTATTACGTTATATGGTATAACGTTATCACGTATTACGTTATATGGTATAACGTTATAACGTATTACGTTATATGGTATAACGTTTTAACGTATTACGTTATATGGTAATACGTTATCACTTATTACGTTATATGGTATAACGTTATAACGTATTACGTTATATGGTATTACGTTATAACGTATTACGTTATATGGTATAACGAAACGACGTTTTACGTTATATGGTATTACGTTATAACGTATTACGTTATATGGTATTACGTTATAACGTATTACGTTATATGGTATAACGTCATAACTTATTATGTTATATGGTATTACGTTATCACGTATTACGTTATATGGTATAACGTTATAACGTATTACGTTATATGGTATAACGTTTTAACGTATTACGTTATATGGTATAACGTTATCACGTATTACGTTATATGGTATAACGTTATAACGTATTACGTTATGTGGCATATCGTTATAACGTATTACGTTATATGGTATAACGTTATCACGTATTACGTTATATGGCATTACGTTATAACGTATTACGTTATATGGTATAACGAAATGACGTTTTACGTTATATGGTATAACGTTATACCGTATAACGTTATATGGTATAACGTTATAACGTATTACGTTATATGGTGTAACGTTATAACGTATTACGTTATATGGTATATCGTTATAACGTATTACGTTATATGGTATAACGTTATACCGTATTACGTTATATGGTATTACGTTATAACGTATTACGTTATATGGTATAACGAAATGACGTTTTACGTTATATGGTATTACGTTATAACGTATTACGTTATATGGTATAACGTTATAACGTACTACGTTATATGGTATATCGTTATAACGTATTACGTTATATGGTATAACGTTATCACGTATTACGTTATATGGTATAACGTTATAACGTATTACGTTATATGGTATTACGTTTTAACGTATTACGTTATATGGTATAACGTTATAACGTATTACGTTATATGGTATTACGTTATAACGTTTTACGTTATATGATATTACGTTATAACGTATTACGTTATATGGTATAACGTTATAACGTACTACGTTATATGGTATATCGTTATAACGTATTACGTTATATGGTATAACGTTATACCGTATTACGTTATATGGTATAACGTTATAACGTATTACGTTATATGGTGTAACGTTATAACGTATTACGTTATATGGTATATCGTTATAACGTATTACGTTATATGGTATAACGTTATACCGTATTACGTTATATGGTATTACGTTATAACGTATTACGTTATATGGTATAACGAAATGACGTTTTACGTTATATGGTATTACGTTATAACGTATTACGTTATATGGTATAACGTTATAACGTACTACGTTATATGGTATATCGCTATAACGTATTACGTTATATGGTATAACGTTATCACGTATTACGTTATGTGGTATAACGTTATAACGTATTACGTTATATGGTATTACGTTATAACGTATTACGTTATATGGTATAACGAAATGACGTTTTACGTTATATGGAATTACGTTATAACGTATTACGTTATACGGTATTACGTTATAACGTATTACGTTATATGGTATAACGTCATAACGTATTACGTTATATGGTATTACGTTATCACGTATTACGCTATACGGTATAACGTTATAACGTATTACGTTATATGGTATAACGTTTTAACGCATTACGTTATATGGTATAACGTTATCACGTATTACGTTATATGGTATAACGTTATAACGTATTACGTTATATGGTATATCGTTATAACGTATTATGTTATATGGTATAACGTTATACCGTATTACGTTATATGGTATAACGTTATAACGTATTATGTTATATGGTATAACGTTATACCGTATTACGTTATATGGTATAACGTTATAACGTATTACGTTATATGGTATAACGTTATAACGTATTACGTTATATGGTATTACGTTATAACGTATTACGTTATATGGTATAACGAAACGACGTTTTA
This sequence comes from Bombus vancouverensis nearcticus, assembly GCF_051014615.1. Lineage (NCBI taxonomy): Eukaryota > Metazoa > Arthropoda > Insecta > Hymenoptera > Apidae > Bombus > Bombus vancouverensis. The sequence goes on along the minus strand of NC_134913.1, from coordinate 5,152,605 downwards.
CGTTATATGGTATTACGTTATAACGTATTACGTTATATGGTATAACGTTTTAACGTATTACGTTATATGGTATAACGTTATCACTTATTACGTTATATGGTATAACGTTATAACGTATTACGTTATATGGTATTACGTTATAACGTATTACGTTATATGGTATAACGAAACGACGTTTTACGTTATATGGTATTACGTTATAACGTATTACGTTATATGGTATTACGTTATAACGTATTACGTTATATGGTATAACGTCATAACTTATTATGTTATATGGTATTACGTTATCACGTATTACGTTATATGGTATAACGTTATAACGTATTACGTTATATGGTATAACGTTTTAACGTATTACGTTATATGGTATAACGTTATCACGTATTACGTTATATGGTATAACGTTATAACGTATTACGTTATGTGGTATATCGTTATAACGTATTACGTTATATGGTATAACGTTATCACGTATTACGTTATATGGCATTACGTTATAACGTATTACGTTATATGGTATAACGAAATGACGTTTTACTCTATATGGTATAACGTTATAACGTATTACGTTATATGGTATTACGTTTTAACGTATTACGTTATATGGTATAACGTTATAACGTATTACGTTATATGGTATTACGTTATAACGTATTACGTTATGTGGTATAACGTTTTAACGTATTACGTTATATGGTATTACGTTTTAACGTATTACGTTATATGGTATAACGTTATAACGTATTACGTTATATGGTATTACGTTACAACGTTTTACGTTATATGTTACTACGTTATAACGTATTACGTTATATGGTATAACGTTATCACGTATTACGTTATATGGCATTACGTTATAACGTATTACGTTATATGGTATAACGAAATGACGTTTTACGTTGTATGGTATAACGTTTTAACGTATTACGTTATATGGTATAACGTTATAACGTATTACGTTATATGGTATTACGTTATAACGTATTACGTTATGTGGTATTACGTTATAACGTTTTACGTTATATGATATTACGTTATAACGTATTACGTTATATGGTATAACGTTATCACGTATTACGTTATATGGCATTACGTTATAACGTATTACGTTATATGGTATAACGTTATACCGTATAACGTTATATGGTATAACGTTATAACGTATTACGTTATATGGTGTAACGTTATAACGTATTACGTTATATGGTATATCGTTATAACGTATTACGTTATATGGTATAACGTTATACCGTATTACGTTATATGGTATTACGTTATAACGTATTACGTTATATGGTATAACGAAATGACGTTTTACGTTATATGGTATTACGTTATAACGTATTACGTTATATGGTATAACGTTATAACGTACTACGTTATATGGTATATCGTTATAACGTATTACGTTATATGGTATAACGTTATCACGTATTACGTTATATTGTATAACGTTATAACGTATTACGTTATATGGTATTACGTTATAACGTATTACGTTATATGGTATAACGAAATGACGTTTTACGTTATATGGTATTACGTTATAACGTATTACGTTATACGGTATTACGTTATAACGTATTACGTTATATGGTATTACGTTATAACGTTTTACGTTATATGTTATTACGTTATAACGTATTACGTTATATGGTATAACGTTATCACGTATTACGTTATATGGCATTACGTTATAACGTATTACGTTATATGGTATAAAGAAATGACGTTTTACGTTATATGGTATAACGTTATAACGTATTACGTTATATGGTATTACGTTTTAACGTATTACGTTATATGGTATAACGTTATAACGTATTACGTTATATGGTATTACGTTATAACGTATTACGTTATGTGGTATAACGTTTTAACGTATTACGTTATATGGTATAACGTTATAAAGTATTACGTTATATGGTATAACGTTATAACGTATTACGTTATATGGTATAACGTTATAACGTATTACGTTATATGGTATTACGTTATAACGTATTACGTTATATGGTATTACGTTTTAACGTATTACGTTATATGGTATAACGTTATAACGTATTACGTTATATGGTATTACGTTATAACGTTTTACGTTATATGTTATTACGTTATAACGTATTACGTTATATGGTATAACGTTATCACGTATTACGTTATATGGTATAACGAAATGACGTTTTACGTTATATGGTATAACGAAATGACGTTTTACGTTATATGGTATTACGTTATAACGTATTACGTTATATGGTATTACGTTTTAACGTATTACGTTATATGGTATAACGTTATAACGTATTACGTTATATGGTATAACGAAATGACGTTTTACGTTATATGGTATAACGTTATAACGTATTACGTTATATGGTATTACGTTTTAACGTATTACGTTATATGGTATAACGTTATAACGTATTACGTTATATGGTATTACGTTATAACGTATTACGTTATGTGGTATAACGTTTTAACGTATTACGTTATATGGTATAACGTTATCACGTATTACGTTATATGGTATAACGTTATAACGTATTACGTTATATGGTATATCGTTATAACGTATTACGTTATATGGTATAACGTTATACCGTATAACGTTATATGGTATAACGTTATAACGTATTACGTTATATGGTGTAACGTTATAACAAATTACGTTATATGGTATATCGTTATAACGTATTACGTTATATGGTATAACGTTATACCGTATTACGTTATATGGTATTACGTTATAACGTATTACGTTATATGGTATAACGAAATGACGTTTTACGTTATATGGTATTACGTTATAACGTATTACGTTATATGGTATAACGTTATAACGTACTACGTTATATGGTATATCGTTATAACGTATTACGTTATATGGTATAACGTTATCACGTATTACGTTATATGGTATAACGTTATAACGTATTACGTTATATCGTATTACGTTATAACGTATTACGTTATATGGTATAACGAAATGACGTTTTACGTTATATGGTATTACGTTATAACGTATTACGTTATACGGTATTACGTTATAACGTATTACGTTATATGGTATAACGTTATAACGTATTACGTTATATGGTATTACGTTATAACGTATTACGTTATATGGTATAACGAAATGAAGTTTTACGTTATATGGTATTACGTTATAACGTATTACGTTATATGGTATTACGTTTTAACGTATTACGTTATATGGTATAACGTTATAACGTATTACGTTATATGGTATAACGAAATGACGTTTTACGTTATATGGTATAACGTTATAACGTATTACGTTATATGGTATTACGTTTTAACGTATTACGTTATATGGTATAACGTTATAACGTATTACGTTATATGGTATTACGTTATAACGTATTACGTTATGTGGTATAACGTTTTAACGTATTACGTTATATGGTATTACGTTATAAAGTATTACGTTATATGGTATAACGTTATAACGTATTACGTTATATGGTATTACGTTATAACGTATTACGTTATATGGTATTACGTTATAACGTATTACGTTATACGGTATTACGTTATAACGTATTACGTTATATGGTATTACGTTATAACGTTTTACGTTATATGTTATTACGTTATAACGTATTACGTTATATGGTATAACGTTATCACGTATTACGTTATATGGCATTACGTTATAACGTATTACGTTATATGGTATAAAGAAATGACGTTTTACGTTATATGGTATAACGAAATGACGTTTTACGTTATATGGTATTACGTTATAACGTATTACGTTATATGGTATAACGTTATAACGTACTACGTTATATGGTATATCGTTATAACGTATTACGTTATATGGTATAACGTTATCACGTATTACGTTATATGGTATAACGTTATAACGTATTACGTTATATGGTATTACGTTATAACGTATTACGTTATATGGTATAACGAAATGACGTTTTACGTTATATGGTATTACGTTATAACGTATTACGTTATACGGTATTACGTTATAACGTATTACGTTATATGGTATTACGTTATAACGTTTTACGTTATATGTTATTACGTTATAACGTATTACGTTATATGGTATAACGTTATCACGTATTACGTTATATGGCATTACGTTATAACGTATTACGTTATATGGTATAAAGAAATGACGTTTTACGTTATATGGTATAACGTTATAACGTATTACGTTATATGGTATTACGTTTTAACGTATTACGTTATATGGTATAACGTTATAACGTATTACGTTATATGGTATTACGTTATAACGTATTACGTTATGTGGTATAACGTTTTAACGTATTACGTTATATGGTATAACGTTATAAAGTATTACGTTATATGGTATAACGTTATAACGTATTACGTTATATGGTATAACGTTATAACGTATTACGTTATATGGTATTACGTTATAACGTATTACGTTATATGGTATTACGTTTTAACGTATTACGTTATATGGTATAACGTTATAACGTATTACGTTATATGGTATTACGTTATAACGTTTTACGTTATATGTTATTACGTTATAACGTATTACGTTATATGGTATAACGTTATCACGTATTACGTTATATGGCATTACGTTATAACGTATTACGTTATATGGTATAACGAAATGACGTTTTACGTTATATGGTGTAACGTTATAACGTATTACTTTATATGGTATTACGTTTCAACGTTTTACGTTATATGGTATAACGTTATAACGTATTACGTTATATGGTATTACGTTATAACGTATTACGTTATGTGGTATAACGTTTTAACGTATTACGTTATATGGTATTACGTCATAAAGTATTACGTTATATGGTATAACGTTATAACGTATTACGTTATATGGTATAACGTTATAACGTATTACGTTATATGGTATTACGTTATAACGTATTACGTTATATGGTATTACGTTTTAACGTATTACGTTATATGGTATAACGTTATAACTTATTACGTTATATGGTATTACGTTATAACGTTTTACGTTATATGTTATTACGTTATAACGTATTACGTTATATGGTATAACTTTATCACGTATTACGTTATATGGCATTACGTTATAACGTATTACGTTATATGGTATAACGTTATAACGTATTACGTTATATGGTATTACGTTATCACGTATTACGTTATATGGTATAACGTTATAACGTATTACGTTATATGGTACAACGTTTTAACGTATTACGTTATATGGTATAACGTTATAACGTATTACGTTATATGGTATAACGTTATAACGTACTACGTTATATGGTATATCGTTATAACGTATTACGTTATATGGTATAACGTTATACCGTATTACGTTATATGGTATAACGTTATAACGTATTACGTTATATGGTGTAACGTTATAACGTATTACGTTATATGGTATATCGTTATAACGTATTACGTTATATGGTATAACGTTATACCGTATTACGTTATATGGTATTACGTTATAACGTATTACGTTATATGGTATAACGAAATGACGTTTTACGTTATATGGTATTACGTTATAACGTATTACGTTATAACGTATTACGTTATATGGTATAACGTTATAACGTACTACGTTATATGGTATATCGTTATAACGTATTACGTTATATGGTATAACGTTATCACGTATTACGTTATATGGTATAACGTTATAACGTATTACGTTATATGGTATTACGTTATAACGTATTACGTTATATGGTATAACGAAATGACGTTTTACGTTATATGGAATTGCGTTATAACGTATTACGTTATACGGTATTACGTTATAACGTATTACGTTATATGGTATAACGTCATAACGTATTACGTTATATGGTATTACGTTATCACGTATTACGCTATACGGTATAACGTTATAACGTATTACGTTATATGGTATAACGTTTTAACGCATTACGTTATATGGTATAACGTTATCACGTATTACGTTATATGGTATAACGTTATAACGTATTACGTTATATGGTATATCGTTATAACGTATTATGTTATATGGTATAACGTTATACCGTATTACGTTATATGGTATAACGTTATAACGTATTACGTCATATGGTATAACGTTTTAACGTATTACGTTATATGGTATAACGTTATCACGTATTACGTTATATGGTATAACGTTATAACGTATTACGTTATATGGTATAACGTTTTAACGTATTACGTTATATGGTAATACGTTATCACTTATTACGTTATATGGTATAACGTTATAACGTATTACGTTATATGGTATTACGTTATAACGTATTACGTTATATGGTATAACGAAACGACGTTTTACGTTATATGGTATTACGTTATAACGTATTACGTTATATGGTATTACGTTATAACGTATTACGTTATATGGTATAACGTCATAACTTATTATGTTATATGGTATTACGTTATCACGTATTACGTTATATGGTATAACGTTATAACGTATTACGTTATATGGTATAACGTTTTAACGTATTACGTTATATGGTATAACGTTATCACGTATTACGTTATATGGTATAACGTTATAACGTATTACGTTATGTGGCATATCGTTATAACGTATTACGTTATATGGTATAACGTTATCACGTATTACGTTATATGGCATTACGTTATAACGTATTACGTTATATGGTATAACGAAATGACGTTTTACGTTATATGGTATAACGTTATACCGTATAACGTTATATGGTATAACGTTATAACGTATTACGTTATATGGTGTAACGTTATAACGTATTACGTTATATGGTATATCGTTATAACGTATTACGTTATATGGTATAACGTTATACCGTATTACGTTATATGGTATTACGTTATAACGTATTACGTTATATGGTATAACGAAATGACGTTTTACGTTATATGGTATTACGTTATAACGTATTACGTTATATGGTATAACGTTATAACGTACTACGTTATATGGTATATCGTTATAACGTATTACGTTATATGGTATAACGTTATCACGTATTACGTTATATGGTATAACGTTATAACGTATTACGTTATATGGTATTACGTTTTAACGTATTACGTTATATGGTATAACGTTATAACGTATTACGTTATATGGTATTACGTTATAACGTTTTACGTTATATGATATTACGTTATAACGTATTACGTTATATGGTATAACGTTATCACGTATTACGTTATATGGCATTACGTTATAACGTATTACGTTATATGGTATAACGTTATAACGTATTACGTTATATGGTATTACGTTATCACGTATTACGTTATATGGTATAACGTTATAACGTATTACGTTATATGGTATATCGTTATAACGTATTACGTTATATGGTATAACGTTATACCGTATAACGTTATATGGTATAACGTTATAACGTATTACGTTATATGGTGTAACGTTATAACGTATTACGTTATATGGTATATCGTTATAACGTATTACGTTATATGGTATAACGTTATACCGTATTACGTTATATGGTATTACGTTATAACGTATTACGTTATATGGTATAACGAAATGACGTTTTACGTTATATGGTATTACGTTATAACGTATTACGTTATATGGTATAACGTTATAACGTACTACGTTATATGGTATATCGTTATAACGTATTACGTTATATGGTATAACGTTATCACGTATTACGTTATATGGTATAACGTTATAACGTATTACGTTATATGGTATTACGTTATAACGTATTACGTTATATGGTATAACGAAATGACGTTTTACGTTATATGGTATTACGTTATAACGTATTACGTTATACGGTATTACGTTATAACGTATTACGTTATATGGTATTACGTTATAACGTTTTACGTTATATGTTATTACGTTATAACGTATTACGTTATATGGTATAACGTTATCACGTATTACGTTATATGGCATTACGTTATAACGTATTACGTTATATGGTATAAAGAAATGACGTTTTACGTTATATGGTATAACGTTATAACGTATTACGTTATATGGTATTACGTTTTAACGTATTACGTTATATGGTATAACGTTATAACGTATTACGTTATATGGTATTACGTTATAACGTATTACGTTATGTGGTATAACGTTTTAACGTATTACGTTATATGGTATAACGTTATAAAGTATTACGTTATATGGTATAACGTTATAACGTATTACGTTATATGGTATAACGTTATAACATATTACGTTATATGGTATTACGTTATAACGTATTACGTTATATGGTATTACGTTTTAACGTATTACGTTATATGGTATAACGTTATAACGTATTACGTTATATGGTATTACGTTATAACGTTTTACGTTATATGTTATTACGTTATAACGTATTACGTTATATGGTATAACGTTATCACGTATTACGTTATATGGCATTACGTTATAACGTATTACGTTATATGGTATAACGAAATGACGTTTTACGTTATATGGTATAACGTTATAACGTATTACTTTATATGGTATTACGTTTTAACGTATTACGTTATATGGTATAACGTTATAACGTATTACGTTATATGGTATTACGTTATAACGTATTACGTTATGTGGTATAACGTTTTAACGTATTACGTTATATGGTATTACGTTATAAAGTATTACGTTATATGGTATAACGTTATAACGTATTACGTTATATGGTATAACGTTATAACGTATTACGTTATATGGTATTACGTTATAACGTATTACGTTATATGGTATTACGTTTTAACGTATTACGTTATATGGTATAACGTTATAACGTATTACGTTATATGGTATTACGTTATAACGTTTTACGTTATATGTTATTACGTTATAACGTATTACGTTATATGGTATAACTTTATCACGTATTACGTTATATGGCATTACGTTATAACGTATTACGTTATATGGTATAACGTTATAACGTATTACGTTATATGGTATTACGTTATCACGTATTACGTTATATGGTATAACGTTATAACGTATTACGTTATATGGTACAACGTTTTAACGTATTACGTTATATGGTATAACGTTATAACGTATTACGTTATATGGTATAACGTTATAACGTACTACGTTATATGGTATATCGTTATAACGTATTACGTTATATGGTATATCGTTATAACGTATTACGTTATATGGTATAACGTTATAACGTATTACGTTATATGGTGTAACGTTATAACGTATTACGTTATATGGTATATCGTTATAACGTATTACGTTATATGGTATATCGTTATAACGTATTACGTTATATGGTATAACGTTATACCGTATTACGTTATATGGTATTACGTTATAACGTATTACGTTATATGGTATAACGAAATGACGTTTTACGTTATATGGTATTACGTTATAACGTATTACGTTATATGGTATAACGTTATAACGTACTACGTTATATGGTATATCGCTATAACGTATTACGTTATATGGTATAACGTTATCACGTATTACGTTATGTGGTATAACGTTATAACGTATTACGGTATATGGTATTACGTTATAACGTATTACGTTATATGGTATAACGAAATGACGTTTTACGTTATATGGAATTACGTTATAACGTATTACGTTATACGGTATTACGTTATAACGTATTACGTTATATGGTATAACGTCATAACGTATTACGTTATATGGTATTACGTTATCACGTATTACGCTATACGGTATAACGTTATAACGTATTACGTTATATGGTATAACGTTTTAACGCATTACGTTATATGGTATAACGTTATCACGTATTACGTTATATGGTATAACGTTATAACGTATTACGTTATATGGTATATCGTTATAACGTATTATGTTATATGGTATAACGTTATACCGTATTACGTTATATGGTATAACGTTATAACGTATTATGTTATATGGTATAACGTTATACCGTATTACGTTATATGGTATAACGTTATAACGTATTACGTTATATGGTATAACGTTATAACGTATTACGTTATATGGTATTACGTTATAACGTATTACGTTATATGGTATAACGAAACGACGTTTTACGTTATATGGTATTACGTTATAACGTATTACGTTATATGGTATAACGTTTTAACGTATTACGTTATATGGTATAACGTTATCACTTATTACGTTATATGGTATAACGTTATAACGTATTACGTTATATGGTATTACGTTATAACGTATTACGTTATATGGTATAACGAAACGACGTTTTACGTTATATGGTATTACGTTATAACGTATTACGTTATATGGTATTACGTTATAACGTATTACGTTATATGGTATAACGTCATAACTTATTATGTTATATGGTATTACGTTATCACGTATTACGTTATATGGTATAACGTTATAACGTATTACGTTATATGGTATAACGTTTTAACGTATTACGTTATATGGTATAACGTTATCACGTATTACGTTATATGGTATAACGTTATAACGTATTACGTTATGTGGTATATCGTTATAACGTATTACGTTATATGGTATAACGTTATCACGTATTACGTTATATGGCATTACGTTATAACGTATTACGTTATATGGTATAACGAAATGACGTTTTACTCTATATGGTATAACGTTATAACGTATTACGTTATATGGTATTACGTTTTAACGTATTACGTTATATGGTATAACGTTATAACGTATTACGTTATATGGTATTACGTTATAACGCATTACGTTATGTGGTATAACGTTTTAACGTATTACGTTATATGGTATTACGTTTTAACGTATTACGTTATATGGTATAACGATATAACGTATTACGTTATATGGTATTACGTTACAACGTTTTACGTTATATGTTACTACGTTATAACGTATTACGTTATATGGTATAACGTTATCACGTATTACGTTATATGGCATTACGTTATAACGTATTACGTTATATGGTATAACGAAATGACGTTTTACGTTATATGGTATAACGTTTTAACGTATTACGTTATATGGTATAACGTTATAACGTATTACGTTATATGGTATTACGTTATAACGTATTACGTTATGTGGTATTACGTTATAACGTTTTACGTTATATGATATTACGTTATAACGTATTACGTTATATGGTATAACGTTATCACGTATTACGTTATATGGCATTACGTTATAACGTATTACGTTATATGGTATAACGTTATACCGTATAACGTTATATGGTATAACGTTATAACGTATTACGTTATATGGTGTAACGTTATAACGTATTACGTTATATGGTATATCGTTATAACGTATTACGTTATATGGTATAACGTTATACCGTATTACGTTATATGGTATTACGTTATAACGTATTACGTTATATGGTATAACGAAATGACGTTTTACGTTATATGGTATTACGTTATAACGTATTACGTTATATGGTATAACGTTATAACGTACTACGTTATATGGTATATCGTTATAACGTATTACGTTATATGGTATAACGTTATCACGTATTACGTTATATTGTATAACGTTATAACGTATTACGTTATATGGTATTACGTTATAACGTATTACGTTATATGGTATAACGAAATGACGTTTTACGTTATATGGTATTACGTTATAACGTATTACGTTATACGGTATTACGTTATAACGTATCACGTTATATGGTATTACGTTATAACGTTTTACGTTATATGTTATTACGTTATAACGTATTACGTTATATGGTATAACGTTATCACGTATTACGTTATATGGCATTACGTTATAACGTATTACGTTATATGGTATAAAGAAATGACGTTTTACGTTATATGGTATAACGTTATAACGTATTACGTTATATGGTATTACGTTTTAACGTATTACGTTATATGGTATAACGTTATAACGTATTACGTTATATGGTATTACGTTATAACGTATTACGTTATGTGGTATAACGTTTTAACGTATTACGTTATATGGTATAACGTTATAAAGTATTACGTTATATGGTATAACGTTATAACGTATTACGTTATATGGTATAACGTTATAACGTATTACGTTATATGGTATTACGTTATAACGTATTACGTTATATGGTATTACGTTTTAACGTATTACGTTATATGGTATAACGTTATAACGTATTACGTTATATGGTATTACGTTATAACGTTTTACGTTATATGTTATTACGTTATAACGTATTACGTTATATGGTATAACGTTATCACGTATTACGTTATATGGTATAACGAAATGACGTTTTACGTTATATGGTATAACGAAATGACGTTTTACGTTATATGGTATTACGTTATAACGTATTACGTTATATGGTATTACGTTTTAACGTATTACGTTATATGGTATAACGTTATAACGTATTACGTTATATGGTATAACGAAATGACGTTTTACGTTATATGGTATAACGTTATAACGTATTACGTTATATGGTATTACGTTTTAACGTATTACGTTATATGGTATAACGTTATAACGTATTACGTTATATGGTATTACGTTATAACGTATTACGTTATGTGGTATAACGTTTTAACGTATTACGTTATATGGTATTACGTTATAAAGTATTACGTAATATGGTATAACGTTATAACGTATTACGTTATATGGTATAACGTTATAACGTATTACGTTATATGGTATTACGTTATAACGTATTACGTTATATGGTATTACGTTTTAACGTATTACGTTATATGGTATAACGTTATAACGTATTACGTTATATGGTATTACGTTATAACGTTTTACGTTATATGATATTACGTTATAACGTATTACGTTATATGGTATAACGTTATCACGTATTACGTTATATGGCATTACGTTATAACGTATTACGTTATATGGTATAACGTTATAACGTATTACGTTATATGGTATAACGTTATCACGTATTACGTTATATGGTATAACGTTATAACGTATTACGTTATATGGTATATCGTTATAACGTATTACGTTATATGGTACAACGTTATACCGTATAACGTTATATGGTATAACGTTATAACGTATTACGTTATATGGTGTAACGTTATAACGTATTACGTTATATGGTATATCGTTATAACGTATTACGTTATATGGTTTAACGTTATACCGTATTACGTTATATGGTATTACGTTATAACGTATTACGTTATATGGTATAACGAAATGACGTTTTACGTTATATGGTATTACGTTATAACGTATTACGTTATATGGTATAACGTTATAACGTACTACGTTATATGGTATATCGTTATAACGTATTACGTTATATGGTATAACGTTATCACGTATTACGTTATATGGTATAACGTTATAACGTATTACGTTATATGGTATTACGTTATAACGTATTACGTTATATGGTATAACGAAATGACGTTTTACGTTATATGGTATTACGTTATAACGTATTACGTTATACGGTATTACGTTATAACGTATTACGTTATATGGTATAACGTTATAACGTATTACGTTATATGGTATTACGTTATAACGTATTACGTTATATGGTATAACGAAATGAAGTTTTACGTTATATGGTATTACGTTATAACGTATTACGTTATATGGTATTACGTTTTAACGTATTACGTTATATGGTATAACGTTATAACGTATTACGTTATATGGTATAACGAAATGACGTTTTACGTTATATGGTATAACGTTATAACGTATTACGTTATATGGTATTACGTTTTAACGTATTACGTTATATGGTATAACGTTATAACGTATTACGTTATATGGTATTACGTTATAACGTATTACGTTATGTGGTATAACGTTTTAACGTATTACGTTATATGGTATTACGTTATAAAGTATTACGTTATATGGTATAACGTTATAACGTATTACGTTATATGGTATTACGTTATAACGTATTACGTTATATGGTATTACGTTATAACGTATTACGTTATACGGTATTACGTTATAACGTATTACGTTATATGGTATTACGTTATAACGTTTTACGTTATATGTTATTACGTTATAACGTATTACGTTATATGGTATAACGTTATCACGTATTACGTTATATGGCATTACGTTATAACGTATTACGTTATATGGTATAAAGAAATGACGTTTTACGTTATATGGTATAACGAAATGACGTTTTACGTTATATGGTATTACGTTATAACGTATTACGTTATATGGTATAACGTTATAACGTACTACGTTATATGGTATATCGTTATAACGTATTACGTTATATGGTATAACGTTATCACGTATTACGTTATATGGTATAACGTTATAACGTATTACGTTATATGGTATTACGTTATAACGTATTACGTTATATGGTATAACGAAATGACGTTTTACGTTATATGGTATTACGTTATAACGTATTACGTTATACGGTATTACGTTATAACGTATTACGTTATATGGTATTACGTTATAACGTTTTACGTTATATGTTATTACGTTATAACGTATTACGTTATATGGTATAACGTTATCACGTATTACGTTATATGGCATTACGTTATAACGTATTACGTTATATGGTATAAAGAAATGACGTTTTACGTTATATGGTATAACGTTATAACGTATTACGTTATATGGTATTACGTTTTAACGTATTACGTTATATGGTATAACGTTATAACGTATTACGTTATATGGTATTACGTTATAACGTATTACGTTATGTGGTATAGCGTTTTAACGTATTACGTTATATGGTATAACGTTATAAAGTATTACGTTATATGGTATAACGTTATAACGTATTACGTTATATGGTATAACGTTATAACGTATTACGTTATATGGTATTACGTTATAACGTATTACGTTATATGGTATTACGTTTTAACGTATTACGTTATATGGTATAACGTTATAACGTATTACGTTATATGGTATTACGTTATAACGTTTTACGTTATATGTTATTACGTTATAACGTATTACGTTATATGGTATAACGTTATCACGTATTACGTTATATGGCATTACGTTATAACGTATTACGTTATATGGTATAACGAAATGACGTTTTACGTTATATGGTGTAACGTTATAACGTATTACTTTATATGGTATTACGTTTCAACGTATTACGTTATATGGTATAACGTTATAACGTATTACGTTATATGGTATTACGTTATAACGTATTACGTTATGTGGTATAACGTTTTAACGTATTACGTTATATGGTATTACGTTATAAAGTATTACGTTATATGGTATAACGTTATAACGTATTACGTTATATGGTATAACGTTATAACGTATTACGTTATATGGTATTACGTTATAACGTATTACGTTATATGGTATTACGTTTTAACGTATTACGTTATATGGTATAACGTTATAACGTATTACGTTATATGGTATTACGTTATAACGTTTTACGTTATATGTTATTACGTTATAACGTATTACGTTATATGGTATAACTTTATCACGTATTACGTTATATGGCATTACGTTATAACGTATTACGTTATATGGTATAACGTTATAACGTATTACGTTATATGGTATTACGTTATCACGTATTACGTTATATGGTATAACGTTATAACGTATTACGTTATATGGTACAACGTTTTAACGTATTACGTTATATGGTATAACGTTATAACGTATTACGTTATATGGTATAACGTTATAACGTACTACGTTATATGGTATATCGTTATAACGTATTACGTTATATGGTATAACGTTATACCGTATTACGTTATATGGTATAACGTTATAACGTATTACGTTATATGGTGTAACGTTATAACGTATTACGTTATATGGTATATCGTTATAACGTATTACGTTATATGGTATAACGTTATACCGTATTACGTTATATGGTATTACGTTATAACGTATTACGTTATATGGTATAACGAAATGACGTTTTACGTTATATGGTATTACGTTATAACGTATTACGTTATAACGTATTACGTTATATGGTATAACGTTATAACGTACTACGTTATATGGTATATCGTTATAACGTATTACGTTATATGGTATAACGTTATCACGTATTACGTTATATGGTATAACGTTATAACGTATTACGTTATATGGTATTACGTTATAACGTATTACGTTATATGGTATAACGAAATGACGTTTTACGTTATATGGAATTGCGTTATAACGTATTACGTTATACGGTATTACGTTATAACGTATTACGTTATATGGTATAACGTCATAACGTATTACGTTATATGGTATTACGTTATCACGTATTACGCTATACGGTATAACGTTATAACGTATTACGTTATATGGTATAACGTTTTAACGCATTACGTTATATGGTATAACGTTATCACGTATTACGTTATATGGTATAACGTTATAACGTATTACGTTATATGGTATATCGTTATAACGTATTATGTTATATGGTATAACGTTATACCGTATTACGTTATATGGTATAACGTTATAACGTATTACGTCATATGGTATAACGTTTTAACGTATTACGTTATATGGTATAACGTTATCACGTATTACGTTATATGGTATAACGTTATAACGTATTACGTTATATGGTATAACGTTTTAACGTATTACGTTATATGGTATAACGTTATCACTTATTACGTTATATGGTATAACGTTATAACGTATTACGTTATATGGTATTACGTTATAACGTATTACGTTATATGGTATAACGAAACGACGTTTTACGTTATATGGTATTACGTTATAACGTATTACGTTATATGGTATTACGTTATAACGTATTACGTTATATGGTATAACGTCATAACTTATTATGTTATATGGTATTACGTTATCACGTATTACGTTATATGGTATAACGTTATAACGTATTACGTTATATGGTATAACGTTTTAACGTATTACGTTATATGGTATAACGTTATCACGTATTACGTTATATGGTATTACGTTATAACGTATTACGTTATGTGGTATATCGTTATAACGTATTACGTTATATGGTATAACGTTATCACGTATTACGTTATATGGCATTACGTTATAACGTATTACGTTATATGGTATAACGAAATGACGTTTTACTCTATATGGTATAACGTTATAACGTATTACGTTATATGGTATTACGTTTTAACGTATTACGTTATATGGTATAACGTTATAACGTATTACGTTATATGGTATTACGTTATAACGTATTACGTTATGTGGTATAACGTTTTAACGTATTACGTTATATGGTATTACGTTTTAACGTATTACGTTATATGGTATAACGTTATAACGTATTACGTTATATGGTATTACGTTACAACGTTTTACGTTATATGTTATTACGTTATAACGTATTACGTTATATGGTATAACGTTATCACGTATTACGTTATATGGCATTACGTTATAACGTATTACGTTATATGGTATAACGAAATGACGTTTTACGTTATATGGTATAACGTTTTAACGTATTACGTTATATGGTATAACGTTATAACGTATTACGTTATATGGTATTACGTTATAACGTATTACGTTATGTGGTATTACGTTATAACGTTTTACGTTATATGATATTACGTTATAACGTATTACGTTATATGGTATAACGTTATCACGTATTACGTTATATGGCATTACGTTATAACGTATTACGTTATATGGTATAACGTTATACCGTATAACGTTATATGGTATAACGTTATAACGTATTACGTTATATGGTGTAACGTTATAACGTATTACGTTATATGGTATATCGTTATAACGTATTACGTTATATGGTATAACGTTATACCGTATTACGTTATATGGTATTACGTTATAACGTATTACGTTATATGGTATAACGAAATGACGTTTTACGTTATATGGTATTACGTTATAACGTATTACGTTATATGGTATAACGTTATAACGTACTACGTTATATGGTATATCGTTATAACGTATTACGTTATATGGTATAACGTTATCACGTATTACGTTATATGGTATAACGTTATAACGTATTACGTTATATGGTATTACGTTTTAACGTATTACGTTATATGGTATAACGTTATAACGTATTACGTTATATGGTATTACGTTATAACGTTTTACGTCATATGATATTACGTTATAACGTATTACGTTATATGGTATAACGTTATCACGTATTACGTTATATGGCATTACGTTATAACGTATTACGTTATATGGTATAACGTTATACCGTATTACGTTATATGGTATTACGTTATAACGTATTACGTTATATGGTATAACGAAATGACGTTTTACGTTATATGGTATTACGTTATAACGTATTACGTTATATGGTATAACGTTATAACGTACTACGTTATATGGTATATCGTTATAACGTATTACGTTATATGGTATAACGTTATCACGTATTACGTTATATGGTATAACGTTATAACGTATTACGTTATATGGTATTACGTTATAACGTATTACGTTATATGGTATAACGAAATGACGTTTTACGTTATATGGTATTACGTTATAACGTATTACGTTATACGGTATTACGTTATAACGTATTACGTTATATGGTATTACGTTATAACGTTTTACGTTATATGTTATTACGTTATAACGTATTACGTTATATGGTATAACGTTATCACGTATTACGTTATATGGCATTACGTTATAACGTATTACGTTATATGGTATAAAGAAATGACGTTTTACGTTATATGGTATAACGTTATAACGTATTACGTTATATGGTATTACGTTTTAACGTATTACGTTATATGGTATAACGTTATAACGTATTACGTTATATGGTATTACGTTATAACGTATTACGTTATGTGGTATAACGTTTTAACGTATTACGTTATATGGTATAACGTTATAAAGTATTACGTTATATGGTATAACGTTATAACGTATTACGTTATATGGTATAACGTTATAACATATTACGTTATATGGTATTACGTTATAACGTATTACGTTATATGGTATTACGTTTTAACGTATTACGTTATATGGTATAACGTTATAACGTATTACGTTATATGGTATTACGTTATAACGTTTTACGTTATATGTTATTACGTTATAACGTATTACGTTATATGGTATAACGTTATCACGTATTACGTTATATGGCATTACGTTATAACGTATTACGTTATATGGTATAACGAAATGACGTTTTACGTTATATGGTATAACGTTATAACGTATTACTTTATATGGTATTACGTTTTAACGTATTACGTTATATGGTATAACGTTATAACGTATTACGTTATATGGTATTACGTTATAACGTATTACGTTATGTGGTATAACGTTTTAACGTATTACGTTATATGGTATTACGTTATAAAGTATTACGTTATATGGTATAACGTTATAACGTATTACGTTATATGGTATAACGTTATAACATATTACGTTATATGGTATTACGTTATAACGTATTACGTTATATGGTATTACGTTTTAACGTATTACGTTATATGGTATAACGTTATAACGTATTACGTTATATGGTATTACGTTATAACGTTTTACGTTATATGTTATTACGTTATAACGTATTACGTTATATGGTATAACTTTATCACGTATTACGTTATATGGCATTACGTTATAACGTATTACGTTATATGGTATAACGTTATAACGTATTACGTTATATGGTATTACGTTATCACGTATTACGTTATATAGTATAACGTTATAACGTATTACGTTATATGGTACAACGTTTTAACGTATTACGTTATATGGTATAACGTTATAACGTATTACGTTATATGGTATAACGTTATAACGTACTACGTTATATGGTATATCGTTATAACGTATTACGTTATATGGTATAACGTTATACCGTATTACGTTATATGGTATAACGTTATAACGTATTACGTTATATGGTGTAACGTTATAACGTATTACGTTATATGGTATATCGTTATAACGTATTACGTTATATGGTATAACGTTATACCGTATTACGTTATATGGTATTACGTTATAACGTATTACGTTATATGGTATAACGAAATGACGTTTTACGTTATATGGTATTACGTTATAACGTATTACGTTATATGGTATAACGTTATAACGTACTACGTTATATGGTATATCGCTATAACGTATTGCGTTATATGGTATAACGTTATCACGTATTACGTTATGTGGTATAACGTTATAACGTATTACGTTATATGGTATTACGTTATAACGTATTACGTTATATGGTATTACGAAATGACGTTTTACGTTATATGGAATTACGTTATAACGTATTACGTTATACGGTATTACGTTATAACGTATTACGTTATATGGTATAACGTCATAACGTATTACGTTATATGGTATTACGTTATCACGTATTACGCTATACGGTATAACGTTATAACGTATTACGTTATATGGTATAACGTTTTAACGCATTACGTTATATGGTATAACGTTATCACGTATTACGTTATATGGTATAACGTTATAACGTATTACGTTATATGGTATATCGTTATAACGTATTATGTTATATGGTATAACGTTATACCGTATTACGTTATATGGTATAACGTTATAACGTATTATGTTATATGGTATAACGTTATACCGTATTACGTTATATGGTATAACGTTATAACGTATTACGTTATATGGTATAACGTTATAACGTATTACGTTATATGGTATTACGTTATAACGTATTACGTTATATGGTATAACGAAACGACGTTTTACGTTATATGGTATTACGTTATAACGTATTACGTTATATGGTATAACGTTTTAACGTATTACGTTATATGGTATAACGTTATCACTTATTACGTTATATGGTATAACGTTATAACGTATTACGTTATATGGTATTACGTTATAACGTATTACGTTATATGGTATAACGAAACGACGTTTTACGTTATATGGTATTACGTTATAACGTATTACGTTATATGGTATTACGTTATAACGTATTACGTTATATGGTATAACGTCATAACTTATTATGTTATATGGTATTACGTTATCACGTATTACGTTATATGGTATAACGTTATAACGTATTACGTTATATGGTATAACGTTTTAACGTATTACGTTATATGGTATAACGTTATCACGTATTACGTTATATGGTATAACGTTATAACGTATTACGTTATGTGGTATATCGTTATAACGTATTACGTTATATGGTATAACGTTATCACGTATTACGTTATATGGCATTACGTTATAACGTATTACGTTATATGGTATAACGAAATGACGTTTTACTCTATATGGTATAACGTTATAACGTATTACGTTATATGGTATTACGTTTTAACGTATTACGTTATATGGTATAACGTTATAACGTATTACGTTATATGGTATTACGTTATAACGTATTACGTTATGTGGTATAACGTTTTAACGTATTACGTTATATGGTATTACGTTTTAACGTATTACGTTATATGGTATAACGTTATAACGTATTACGTTATATGGTATTACGTTACAACGTTTTACGTTATATGTTACTACGTTATAACGTATTACGTTATATGGTATAACGTTATCACGTATTACGTTATATGGCATTACGTTATAACGTATTACGTTATATGGTATAACGAAATGACGTTTTACGTTATATGGTATAACGTTTTAACGTATTACGTTATATGGTATAACGTTATAACGTATTACGTTATATGGTATTACGTTATAACGTATTACGTTATGTGGTATTACGTTATAACGTTTTACGTTATATGATATTACGTTATAACGTATTACGTTATATGGTATAACGTTATCACGTATTACGTTATATGGCATTACGTTATAACGTATTACGTTATATGGTATAACGTTATACCGTATAACGTTATATGGTATAACGTTATAACGTATTACGTTATATGGTGTAACGTTATAACGTATTACGTTATATGGTATATCGCTATAACGTATTACGTTATATGGTATAACGTTATACCGTATTACGTTATATGGTATTACGTTATAACGTATTACGTTATATGGTATAACGAAATGACGTTTTACGTTATATGGTATTACGTTATAACGTATTACGTTATATGGTATAACGTTATAACGTACTACGTTATATGGTATATCGTTATAACGTATTACGTTATATGGTATAACGTTATCACGTATTACGTTATATTGTATAACGTTATAACGTATTACGTTATATGGTATTACGTTATAACGTATTACGTTATATGGTATAACGAAATGACGTTTTACGTTATATGGTATTACGTTATAACGTATTACGTTATACGGTATTACGTTATAACGTATTACGTTATATGGTATTACGTTATAACGTTTTACGTTATATGTTATTACGTTATAACGTATTACGTTATATGGTATAACGTTATCACGTATTACGTTATATGGCATTACGTTATAACGTATTACGTTATATGGTATAAAGAAATGACGTTTTACGTTATATGGTATAACGTTATAACGTATTACGTTATATGGTATTACGTTTTAACGTATTACGTTATATGGTATAACGTTATAACGTATTACGTTATATGGTATTACGTTATAACGTATTACGTTATGTGGTATAACGTTTTAACGTATTACGTTATATGGTATAACGTTATAAAGTATTACGTTATATGGTATAACGTTATAACGTATTACGTTATATGGTATAACGTTATAACGTATTACGTTATATGGTATTACGTTATAACGTATTACGTTATATGGTATTACGTTTTAACGTATTACGTTATATGGTATAACGTTATAACGTATTACGTTATATGGTATTACGTTATAACGTTTTACGTTATATGTTATTACGTTATAACGTATTACGTTATATGGTATAACGTTATCACGTATTACGTTATATGGCATTACGTTATAACGTATTACGTTATATGGTATAACGAAATGACGTTTTACGTTATATGGTATAACGTTATAACGTATTACGTTATATGGTATTACGTTTTAACGTATTACGTTATATGGTATAACGTTATAACGTATTACGTTATATGGTATAACGAAATGACGTTTTACGTTATATGGTATAACGTTATAACGTATTACGTTATATGGTATTACGTTTTAACGTATTACGTTACATGGTATAACGTTATAACGTATTACGTTATATGGTATTACGTTATAACGTATTACGTTATGTGGTATAACGTTTTAACGTATTACGTTATATGGTATTACGTTATAAAGTATTACGTTATATGGTATAACGTTATAACGTATTACGTTATATGGTATAACGTTATAACGTATTACGTTATATGGTATTACGTTATAACGTATTACGTTATATGGTATTACGTTTTAACGTATTACGTTATATGGTATAACGTTATAACGTATTACGTTATATGGTATTACGTTATAACGTTTTACGTTATATGTTATTACGTTATAACGTATTACGTTATATGGTATAACGTTATCACGTATTACGTTATATGGCATTACGTTATAACGTATTACGTTATATGGTATAACGTTATAACGTATTACGTTATATGGTATAACGTTATCACGTATTACGTTATATGGCATTACGTTATAACGTATTACGTTATATGGTATAAAGAAATGACGTTATACGTTATATGGTATAACGTTATAACGTATTACGTTATATGGTATTACGTTTTAACGTATTACGTTATATGGTATTACGTTTTAACGTATTACGTTATATGGTATAACGTTATAACGTATTACGTTATATGGTATAACGAAATGACGTTTTACGTTATATGGTATAACGTTATAACGTATTACGTTATATGGTATTACGTTTTAACGTATTACGTTACATGGTATAACGTTATAACGTATTACGTTATATGGTATTACGTTATAACGTATTACGTTATGTGGTATAACGTTTTAACGTATTACGTTATATGGTATTACGTTATAAAGTATTACGTTATATGGTATAACGTTATAACGTATTACGTTATATGGTATAACGTTATAACGTATTACGTTATATGGTATTACGTTATAACGTATTACGTTATATGGTATTACGTTTTAACGTATTACGTTATATGGTATAACGTTATAACGTATTACGTTATATGGTATTACGTTATAACGTTTTACGTTATATGTTATTACGTTATAACGTATTACGTTATATGGTATAACGTTATCACGTATTACGTTATATGGCATTACGTTATAACGTATTACGTTATATGGTATAACGTTATAACGTATTACGTTATATGGTATTACGTTATCACGTATTACGTTATATGGTATAACGTTATAACGTATTACGTTATATGGTATAACGTTTTAACGTATTACGTTATATGGTATAACGTAATAACGTATTGCGTTATATGGTATAACGTTATAACGTACTACGTTATATGGTATAACGTTATAACGTATTACGTTATATGGTATAACGTTATAACGTATTACGTTATATGGTATTACGTTATAACGTATTACGTTATATGGTATTACGTTTTAACGTATTACGTTATATGGTATTACGTTATAACGTTTTACGTTATATGTTATTACGTTATAACGTATTACGTTATATGGTATAACGTTATCACGTATTACGTTATATGGCATTACGTTATAACGTATTACGTTATATGGTATAACGAAATGACGTTTTACGTTATATGGTATAACGTTATAACGTATTACGTTATATGGTATTACGTTATAACGTTTTACGTTATATGATATTACGTTATAACGTATTACGTTATATGGTATAACGTTATCACGTATTACGTTATATGGCATTACGTTATAACGTATTACGTTATATGGTATAACGTTATAACGTATTACGTTATATGGTATTACGTTATCACGTATTACGTTATATGGTATAACGTTATAACGTATTACGTTATATGGTATATCGTTATAACGTATTACGTTATATGGTATAACGTTATACCGTATAACGTTATATGGTATAACGTTATAACGTATTACGTTATATGGTGTAACGTTATAACGTATTACGTTAT
The DNA here is from genome assembly GCF_051014615.1 of Bombus vancouverensis nearcticus. Classification (NCBI taxonomy): domain Eukaryota; kingdom Metazoa; phylum Arthropoda; class Insecta; order Hymenoptera; family Apidae; genus Bombus; species Bombus vancouverensis. Next base: position 5,127,579 of record NC_134913.1, on the reverse strand, counting down.
ATGGTATATCGTTATAACGTATTACGTTATATGGTATAACGTTATACCGTATTACGTTATATGGTATTACGTTATAACGTATTACGTTATATGGTATAACGAAATGACGTTTTACGTTATATGGTATTACGTTATAACGTATTACGTTATATGGTATAACGTTATAACGTACTACGTTATATGGTATATCGTTATAACGTATTACGTTATATGGTATAACGTTATCACGTATTACGTTATATGGTATAACGTTATAACGTATTACGTTATATGGTATTACGTTATAACGTATTACGTTATATGGTATAACGAAATGACGTTTTACGTTATATGGTATTTCGTTATAACGTATTACGTTATACGGTATTACGTTATATCGTATTACGTTATATGGTATTACGTTATAACGTTTTACGTTATATGTTATTACGTTATAACGTATTACGTTATATGGTATAACGTTATCACGTATTACGTTATATGGCATTACGTTATAACGTATTACGTTATATGGTATAAAGAAATGACGTTTTACGTTATATGGTATAACGTTATAACGTATTACGTTATATGGTATTACGTTTTAACGTATTACGTTATATGGTATAACGTTATAACGTATTACGTTATATGGTATTACGTTATAACGTATTACGTTATGTGGTATAACGTTTTAACGTATTACGTTATATGGTATAACGTTATAAAGTATTACGTTATATGGTATAACGTTATAACGTATTACGTTATATGGTATAACGTTATAACGTATTACGTTATATGGTATTACGTTATAACGTATTACGTTATATGGTATTACTTTTTAACGTATTACGTTATATGGTATAACGTTATAACGTATTACGTTATATGGTATTACGTTATAACGTTTTACGTTATATGTTATTACGTTATAACGTATTACGTTATATGGTATAACGTTATCACGTATTACGTTATATGGCATTACGTTATAACGTATTACGTTATATGGTATAACGAAATGACGTTTTACGTTATATGGTATAACGTTATAACGTATTACTTTATATGGTATTACGTTTTAACGTATTACGTTATATGGTATAAAGTTATAACGTATTACGTTATATGGTATTACGTTATAACGTATTACGTTATGTGGTATAACGTTTTAACGTATTACGTTATATGGTATTACGTTATAAAGTATTACGTTATATGGTATAACGTTATAACGTATTACGTTATATGGTATAACGTTATAACGTATTACGTTATATGGTATTACGTTATAACGTATTACGTTATATGGTATTACGTTTTAACGTATTACGTTATATGGTATAACGTTATAACGTATTACGTTATATGGTATTACGTTATAACGTTTTACGTTATATGTTATTACGTTATAACGTATTACGTTATATGGTATAACGTTATACCGTATTACGTTATATGGTATAACGTTATAACGTATTACGTTATATGGTGTAACGTTATAACGTATTACGTTATATGGTATATCGTTATAACGTATTACGTTATATGGTATAACGTTATACCGTATTACGTTATATGGTATTACGTTATAACGTATTACGTTATATGGTATAACGAAATGACGTTTTACGTTATATGGTATTACGTTATAACGTATTACGTTATATGGTATAACGTTATAACGTACTACGTTATATGGTATATCGTTATAACGTATTACGTTATATGGTATAACGTTATCACGTATTACGTTATATGGTATATCGTTATAACGTATTACGTTATATGGTATTACGTTATAACGTATTACGTTATATGGTATAACGAAATGACGTTTTACGTTATATGGAATTACGTTATAACGTATTACGTTATACGGTATTACGTTATAACGTATTACGTTATATGGTATAACGTCATAACGTATTAAGTTATATGGTATTACGTTATCACGTATTACGCTATACGGTATAACGTTATAACGTATTACGTTATATGGTATAACGTTTTAACGCATTACGTTATATGGTATAACGTTATCACGTATTACGTTATATGGTATAACGTTATAACGTATTACGTTATATGGTATATCGTTATAACGTATTATGTTATATGGTATAACGTTATACCGTATTACGTTATATGGTATAACGTTATAACGTATTACGTTATATGGTATAACGTTTTAACGTATTACGTTATATGGTATAACGTTATCACGTATTACGTTATATGGTATAACGTTATAACGTATTACGTTATATGGTATAACGTTTTAACGTATTACGTTATATGGTATAACGTTATCACTTATTACGTTATATGGTATAACGTTATAACGTATTACGTTATATGGTATTACGTTATAACGTATTACGTTATATGGTATAACGAAACGACGTTTTACGTTATATGGTATTACGTTATAACGTATTACGTTATATGGTATTACGTTATAACGTATTACGTTATATGGTATAACGTCATAACTTATTATGTTATATGGTATTACGTTATCACGTATTACGTTATATGGTATAACGTTATAACGTATTACGTTATATGGTATAACGTTTTAACGTATTACGTTATATGGTATAACGTTATCACGTATTACGTTATATGGTATAACGTTATAACGTATTACGTTATGTGGTATATCGTTATAACGTATTACGTTATATGGTATAACGTTATCACGTATTACGTTATATGGCATTACGTTATAACGTATTACGTTATATGGTATAACGAAATGACGTTTTACTCTATATGGTATAACGTTATAACGTATTACGTTATATGGTATTACGTTTTAACGTATTACGTTATATGGTATAACGTTATAACGTATTACGTTATATGGTATTACGTTATGACGTATTACGTTATATGGTATTACGTTTTAACGTATTACGTTATATGGTATAACGTTATAACGTATTACGTTATATGGTATTACGTTATAACGTATTACGTTATGTGGTATAACGTTTTAACGTATTACGTTATATGGTATTACGTTTTAACGTATTACGTTATATGGTATAACGTTATAACGTATTACGTTATATGGTATTACGTTACAACGTTTTACGTTATATGTTATTACGTTATAACGTATTACGTTATATGGTATAACGTTATCACGTATTACGTTATATGGCATTACGTTATAACGTATTACGTTATATGGTATAACGAAATGACGTTTTACGTTATATGGTATAACGTTTTAACGTATTACGTTATATGGTATAACGTTATAACGTATTACGTTATATGGTATTACGTTATAACGTATTACGTTATGTGGTATTACGTTATAACGTTTTACGTTATATGATATTACGTTATAACGTATTACGTTATATGGTATAACGTTATCACGTATTACGTTATATGGCATTACGTTATAACGTATTACGTTATATGGTATAACGTTATACCGTATAACGTTATATGGTATAACGTTATAACGTATTACGTTATATGGTGTAACGTTATAACGTATTACGTTATATGGTATATCGTTATAACGTATTACGTTATATGGTATAACGTTATACCGTATTACGTTATATGGTATTACGTTATAACGTATTACGTTATATGGTATAACGAAATGACGTTTTACGTTATATGGTATTACGTTATAACGTATTACGTTATATGGTATAACGTTATAACGTACTACGTTATATGGTATATCGTTATAACGTATTACGTTATATGGTATAACGTTATCACGTATTACGTTATATGGTATAACGTTATAACGTATTACGTTATATGGTATTACGTTATAACGTATTACGTTATATGGTATAACGAAATGACGTTTTACGTTATATGGTATTACGTTATAACGTATTACGTTATACGGTATTACGTTATAACGTATTACGTTATATGGTATTACGTTATAACGTTTTACGTTATATGTTATTACGTTATAACGTATTTCGTTATATGGTATAACGTTATCACGTATTACGTTATATGGCATTACGTTATAACGTATTACGTTATATGGTATAAAGAAATGACGTTTTACGTTATATGGTATAACGTTATAACGTATTACGTTATATGGTATTACGTTTTAACGTATTACGTTATATGGTATAACGTTATAACGTATTACGTTATATGGTATTACGTTATAACGTATTACGTTATGTGGTATAACGTTTTAACGTATTACGTTATATGGTATAACGTTATAAAGTATTACGTTATATGGTATAACGTTATAACGTATTACGTTATATGGTATAACGTTATAACGTATTACGTTATATGGTATTACGTTATAACGTATTACGTTATATGGTATTACGTTTTAACGTATTACGTTATATGGTATAACGTTATAACGTATTACGTTATATGGTATTACGTTATAACGTTTTACGTTATATGTTATTACGTTATAACGTATTACGTTATATGGTATAACGTTATCACGTATTACGTTATATGGCATTACGTTATAACGTATTACGTTATATGGTATAACGAAATGACGTTTTACGTTATATGGTATAACGTTATAACGTATTACGTTATATGGTATTACGTTTTAACGTATTACGTTATATGGTATAACGTTATAACGTATTACGTTATATGGTATAACGAAATGACGTTTTACGTTATATGGTATAACGTTATAACGTATTACGTTATATGGTATTACGTTTTAACGTATTACGTTATATGGTATAACGTTATAACGTATTACGTTATATGGTATTACGTTATAACGTATTACGTTACATGGTATTACGTTTTAACGTATTACGTTATATGGTATAACGTTATAACGTATTACGTTATATGGTATTACGTTATAACGTTTTACGTTATATGTTATTACGTTATAACGTGTTACGTTATATGGTATAACGTTATCACGTATTACGTTATATGGCATTACGTTATAACGTATTACGTTATATGGTATAACGTTATAACGTATTACGTTATATGGTATTACGTTTTAACGTATTACGTTATATGGTATAACGTTATAACGTATTACGTTATATGGTATTACGTTATAACGTTTTACGTTATATGTTATTACGTTATAACGTATTACGTTATATGGTATAACGTTATCACGTATTACGTTATATGGCATTACGTTATAACGTATTACGTTATATGGTATAACGTTATAACGTATTACGTTATATGGTATTACGTTATCACGTATTACGTTATATGGTATAACGTTATAACGTATTACGTTATATGGTATAACGTTTTAACGTATTACGTTATATGGTATAACGTTATAACGTATTACGTTATATGGTATAACGTTTTAACGCATTACGTTATATGGTATAACGTTATCACGTATTACGTTATATGGTATAACGTTATAACGTATTACGTTATATGGTATATCGTTATAACGTATTATGTTATATGGTATAACGTTATACCGTATTACGTTATATGGTATAACGTTATAACGTATTACGTTATATGGTATAACGTTTTAACGTATTACGATATATGGTATAACGTTATAACGTATTACGTTATATGGTATAACGTTATACCGTATTACGTTATATGGTATTACGTTATAACGTACTACGTTATATGGTATATCGTTATAACGTATTACGTTATATGGTATAACGTTATCACGTATTACGTTATATGGTATAACGTTATAACGTATTACGTTATATGGTATTACGTTATAACGTATTACGTTATATGGTATAACGAAATGACGTTTTACGTTATATGGAATTACGTTATAACGTATTACGTTATACGGTATTACGTTATAACGTATTACGTTATATGGTATAACGTCATAACGTATTACGTTATATGGTATTACGTTATCACGTATTACGCTATACGGTATAACGTTATAACGTATTACGTTATATGGTATAACGTTTTAACGCATTACGTTATATGGTATAACGTTATCACGTATTACGTTATATGGTATAACGTTATAACGTATTACGTTATATGGTATATCGTTATAACGTATTATGTTATATGGTATAACGTTATACCGTATTACGTTATATGGTATAACGTTATAACGTATTACGTTATATGGTATAACGTTTTAACGTATTACGATATATGGTATAACGTTATCACGTATTACGTTATATGGTATAACGTTATAACGTCTTACGTTATATGGTATAACGTTTTAACGTATTACGTTATATGGTATAACGTTATCACTTATTACGTTATATGGTATAACGTTATAACGTATTACGTTATATGGTATTACGTTATAACGTATTACGTTATATGGTATAACGAAACGACGTTTTACGTTATATGGTATTACGTTATAACGTATTACGTTATATGGTATTACGTTATAACGTATTACGTTATATGGTATAACGTCATAACGTATTATGTTATATGGTATTACGTTATCACGTATTACGTTATATGGTATAACGTTATAACGTATTACGTTATATGGTATAACGTTTTAACGTATTACGTTATATGGTATAACGTTATCACGTATTACGTTATATGGTATAACGTTATAACGTATTACGTTATGTGGTATATCGTTATAACGTATTACGTTATATGGTATTACGTTATAACGTATTACGTTATATGGTATAACGTCATAACGTATTATGTTATATGGTATTACGTTATCACGTATTACGTTATATGGTATAACGTTATAACGTATTACGTTATATGGTATAACGTTTTAACGTATTACGTTATATGGTATAACGTTATCACGTATTACGTTTTATGGTATAACGTTATAACGTATTACGTTATGTGGTATATCGTTATAACGTATTACGTTATATGGTATAACGTTATCACGTATTACGTTATATGGCATTACGTTATAACGTATTACGTTATATGGTATAACGAAATGACGTTTTACGTTATATGGTATAACGTTATAACGTATTACGTTATATGGTATTACGTTTTAACGTATTACGTTATATGGTATAACGTTATAACGTATTACGTTATATGGTATTACGTTATAACGTATTACGTTATGTGGTATAACGTTTTAACGTATTACGTTATATGGTATTACGTTTTAACGTATTACGTTATATGGTATAACGTTATAACTTATTACGTTATATGGTATAACGTTATAACGTATTACGTTATATGGTATTACGTTTTAACGTATTACGTTATATGGTATAACGTTATAACGTATTACGTTATATGGTATAACGAAATGACGTTTTACGTTATATGGTGTAACGTTATAACGTATTACGTTATATGGTATTACGTTTTAACGTATTACGTTATATGGTATAACGTTATAACGTATTACGTTATATGGTATTACGTTATAAAGTATTACGTTATATGGTATAACGTTATAACGTATTACGTTATATGGTATAACGTTATAACGTATTACGTTATATGGTATTACGTTATCACGTATTACGTTATATGGTATAACGTTATAACGTATTACGTTATATGGTATAACGTTTTAACGTATTACGTTATATGGTATAACGTTATAACATATTACGTTATATGGTATAACGTTATAACGTACTACGTTATATGGTATACCGTTATAACGAATTACGTTATATGGTATAACGTTATACCGTATTACGTTATATGGTATAACGTTATATCGTATTACGTTATATGGTATAACGTTATCACGTATTACGTTATATGGTATAACGTTATAACGTATTACGTTATATGGTATAACGTTTTAACGTATTACGTTATATGGTATAACGTTATCACTTATTACGTTATATGGTATAACGTTTTAACGTATTACGTTATATGGTATAACGTTATCACGTATTACGTTATATGGTATAACGTTATAACGTATTACGTTATGTGGTATATCGTTATAACGTATTACGTTATATGGTATAACGTTATCACGTATTACGTTATATGGCATTACGTTATAACGTATTACGTTATATGGTATAACGAAATGACGTTTTACTCTATATGGTATAACGTTATAACGTATTACGTTATATGGTATTACGTTATAACGTATTACGTTATATGGTATAACGTTATACCGTATAACGTTATATGGTATTACGTTATAACGTATTACGTTATGTGGTATAACGTTTTAACGTATTACGTTATATGGTATTACGTTTTAACGTATTACGTTATATGGTATAACGTTATAACGTAATAACGTATTACGTTATATGGTATTACGTTACAACGTTTTACGTTATATGTTATTACGTTATAACGTATTACGTTATATGGTATAACGTTATCACGTATTACGTTATATGGCATTACGTTATAACGTATTACGTTATATGGTATAACGAAATGACGTTTTACGTTATATGGTATAACGTTTTAACGTATTACGTTATATGGTATAACGTTATAACGTATTACGTTATATGGTATTACGTTATAACGTATTACGTTATGTGGTATTACGTTATAACGTTTTACGTTATATGATATTACGTTATAACGTATTACGTTATATGGTATAACGTTATCACGTATTACGTTATATGGCATTACGTTATAACGTATTACGTTATATGGTATAACGTTATACCGTATAACGTTATATGGTATAACGTTATAACGTATTACGTTATATGGTGTAACGTTATAACGTATTACGTTATATGGTATATCGTTATAACGTATTACGTTATATGGTATAACGTTATACCGTATTACGTTATATGGTATTACGTTATAACGTATTACGTTATATGGTATAACGAAATGACGTTTTACGTTATATGGTATTACGTTATAACGTATTACGTTATATGGTATAACGTTATAACGTACTACGTTATATGGTATATCGTTATAACGTATTACGTTATATGGTATAACGTTATCACGTATTACGTTATACGGTATAACGTTATAACGTATTACGTTATATGGTATTACGTTATAACGTATTACGTTATATGGTATAACGAAATGACGTTTTACGTTATATGGTATTACGTTATAACGTATTACGTTATACGGTATTACGTTATAACGTATTACGTTATATGGTATTACGTTATAACGTTTTACGTTATATGTTATTACGTTATAACGTATTACGTTATATGGTATAACGTTATCACGTATTACGTTATATGGCATTACGTTATAACGTATTACGTTATATGGTATAAAGAAATGACGTTTTACGTTATATGGTATAACGTTATAACGTATTACGTTATATGGTATTACGTTTTAACGTATTACGTTATATGGTATAACGTTATAACGTATTACGTTATATGGTATTACGTTATAACGTATTACGTTATGTGGTATAACGTTTTAACGTATTACGTTATATGGTATAACGTTATAAAGTATTACGTTATATGGTATAACGTTATAACGTATTACGTTATATGGTATAACGTTATAACGTATTACGTTATATGGTATTACGTTATAACGTATTACGTTATATGGTATTACGTTTTAACGTATTACGGTATATGGTATAACGTTATAACGTATTACGTTATATGGTATTACGTTATAACGTTTTACGTTATATGTTATTACGTTATAACGTATTACGTTATATGGTATAACGTTATCACGTATTACGTTATATGGCATTACGTTATAACGCATTACGTTATATGGTATAACGAAATGACGTTTTACGTTATATGGTATAACGTTATAACGTATTACGTTATATGGTATTACGTTTTAACGTATTACGTTATATGGTATAACGTTATAACGTATTACGTTATATGGTATAACGAAATGACGTTTTACGTTATATGGTATAACGTTATAACGTATTACGTTATATGGTATTACGTTTTAACGTATTACGTTATATGGTATAACGTTATAACGTATTACGTTATATGGTATTACGTTATAACGTATTACGTTATGTGGTATAACGTTTTAACGTATTACGTTATATGGTATTACGTTATAAAGTATTACGTTATATGGTATAACGTTATAACGTATTACGTTATATGGTATAACGTTATAACGTATTACGTTATATGGTATTACGTTATAACGTATTACGTTATATGGTATTACGTTTTAACGTATTACGTTATATGGTATAACGTTATAACGTATTACGTTATATGGTATAACGTTATAACGTATTACGTTATATGGTATTACGTTATAACGTATTACGTTATATGGTATTACGTTTTAACGTATTACGTTATATGGTATAACGTTATAACGTATTACGTTATATGGTATTACGTTATAACGTTTTACGTTATATGTTATTACGTTATAACGTATTACGTTATATGGTATAACGTTATCACGTATTACGTTATATGGCATTACGTTATAACGTATTACGTTATATGGTATAACGAAATGACGTTTTACGTTATATGGTATAACGTTATAACGTATTACGTTATATGGTATTACGTTTTAACGTATTACGTTATATGGTATAACGTTATAACGTATTACGTTATATGGTATAACGAAATGACGTTTTACGTTATATGGTATAACGTTATAACGTATTACGTTATATGGTATTACGTTTTAACGTATTACGTTATATGGTATAACGTTATAACGTATTACGTTATATGGTATTACGTTATAACGTATTACGTTATGTGGTATAACGTTTTAACGTATTACGTTATATGGTATTACGTTATAAAGTATTACGTTATATGGTATAACGTTATAACGTATTACGTTATATGGTATAACGTTATAACGTATTACGTTATATGGTATTACGTTATAACGTATTACGTTATATGGTATTACGTTTTAACGTATTACGTTATATGGTATAACGTTATAACGTATTACGTTATATGGTATTACGTTATAACGTTTTACGTTATATGTTATTACGTTATAACGTATTACGTTATATGGTATAACGTTATCACGTATTACGTTATATGGCATTACGTTATAACGTATTACGTTATATGGTATAACGTTATAACGTATTACGTTATATGGTATTACGTTATCACGTATTACGTTATATGGTATAACGTTATAACGTATTACGTTATATGGTATAACGTTTTAACGTATTACGTTATATGGTATAACGTTATAACGTATTACGTTATATGGTATAACGTTATAACGTACTACGTTATATGGTATATCGTTATAACGTATTACGTTATATGGTATAACGTTATACCGTATTACGTTATATGGTATAACGTTATAACGTATTACGTTATATGGTGTAACGTTATAACGTATTACGTTATATGGTATATCGTTATAACGTATTACGTTATATGGTATAACGTTATACCGTATTACGTTATATGGTATTACGTTATAACGTACTACGTTATATGGTATATCGTTATAACGTATTACGTTATATGGTATAACGTTATCACGTATTACGTTATATGGTATAACGCTATAACGTATTACGTTATATGGTATTACGTTATAACGTATTACGTTATATGGTATAACGAAATGACGTTTTACGTTATATGGAATTACGTTATAACGTATTACGTTATACGGTATTACGTTATAACGTATTACGTTATATGGTATAACGTCATAACGTATTACGTTATATGGTATTACGTTATCACGTATTACGCTATACGGTATAACGTTATAACGTATTACGTTATATGGTATAACGTTTTAACGCATTACGTTATATGGTATAACGTTATCACGTATTACGTTATATGGTATAACGTTATAACGTATTACGTTATATGGTATATCGTTATAACGTATTATGTTATATGGTATAACGTTATACCGTATTACGTTATATGGTATAACGTTATAACCTATTACGTTATATGGTATAACGTTTTAACGTATTACGTTATATGGTATAACGTTATCACGTATTACGTTATATGGTATAACGTTATAACGTCTTACGTTATATGGTATAACGTTTTAACGTATTACGTTATATGGTATAACGTTATCACTTATTACGTTATATGGTATAACGTTATAACGTATTACGTTATATGGTATTACGTTATAACGTATTACGTTATATGGTATAACGAAACGACGTTTTACGTTATATGGTATTACGTTATAACGTATTACGTTATATGGTATTACGTTATAACGTATTACGTTATATGGTATAACGTCATAACGTATTATGTTATATGGTATTACGTTATCACGTATTACGTTATATGGTATAACGTTATAACGTATTACGTTATATGGTATAACGTTTTAACGTATTACGTTATATGGTATAACGTTATCACGTATTACGTTATATGGTATAACGTTATAACGTATTACGTTATGTGGTATATCGTTATAACGTATTACGTTATATGGTATTACGTTATAACGTATTACGTTATATGGTATAACGTCATAACGTATTATGTTATATGGTATTACGTTATCACGTATTACGTTATATGGTATAACGTTATAACGTATTACGTTATATGGTATAACGTTTTAACGTATTACGTTATATGGTATAACGTTATCACGTATTACGTTTTATGGTATAACGTTATAACGTATTACGTTATGTGGTATATCGTTATAACGTATTACGTTATATGGTATAACGTTATCACGTATTACGTTATATGGCATTACGTTATAACGTATTACGTTATATGGTATAACGAAATGACGTTTTACGTTATATGGTATAACGTTATAACGTATTACGTTATATGGTATTACGTTTTAACGTATTACGTTATATGGTATAACGTTATAACGTATTACGTTATATGGTATTACGTTATAACGTATTACGTTATGTGGTATAACGTTTTAACGTATTACGTTATATGGTATTACGTTTTAACGTATTACGTTATATGGTATAACGTTATAACGTATTACGTTATATGGTATTACGTTACAACGTTTTACGTTATATGTTATTACGTTATAACGTATTACGTTATATGGTATAACGTTATCACGTATTACGTTATATGGCATTACGTTATAACGTATTACGTTATATGGTATAACGAAATGACGTTTTACGTTATATGGTATAACGTTTTAACGTATTACGTTATATGGTATAACGTTATAACGTAATACGTTATATGGTATAACGTTTTAACGTATTACGTTATATGGTATTACGTTATAACGTATTACGTTATATGGTATTACGTTTTGACGTATTACGTTATATGGTATAACGTTATAACGTATTACGTTATATGGTATTACGTTATAACGTTTTACGTTATATGTTATTACGTTATAACGTATTACGTTATATGGTATAACGTTATCACGTATTACGTTATATGTCATTACGTTATAACGTATTACGTTATATGGTATAACGAAATGACGTTTTACGTTATATGGTATAACGTTATAACGTATTACGTTATATGGTATTACGTTTTAACGTATTACGTTATATGGTATAACGTTATAACGTATTACGTTATATGGTATAACGTTATAACGTATTACGTTATATGGTATTACGTTTTAACGTATTACGTTATATGGTATAACGTTATAACGTATTACGTTATATGGTATAACGAAATGACGTTTTACGTTATATGGTATAACGTTATAACGTATTACGTTGTATGGTATTACGTTTTAACGTATTACGTTATATGGTATAACGTTATAACGTATTACGTTATATGGTATTACGTTATAAAGTATTACGTTATATGGTATAACGTTATAACGTATTACGTTATATGGTATAACGTTATAACGTATTACGTTATATGGTATTACGTTATCACGTATTACGTTATATGGTATAACGTTATAACGTATTACGTTATATGGTATAACGTTTTAACGTATTACGTTATATGGTATAACGTTATAACGTATTACGTTATATGGTATAACGTTATAACGTACTACGTTATATGGTATACCGTTATAACGAATTACGTTATATGGTATAACGTTATACCGTATTACGTTATATGGTATAACGTTATAACGTATTACGTTATATGGTATAACGTTATCACGTATTACGTTATATGGTATAACGTTATAACGTATTACGTTATATGGTATAACGTTTTAACGTATTACGTTATATGGTATAACGTTATCACTTATTACGTTATATGGTATAACGTTTTAACGTATTACGTTATATGGTATAACGTTATCACGTATTACGTTATATGGTATAACGTTATAACGTATTACGTTATGTGGTATATCGTTATAACGTATTACGTTATATGGTATAACGTTATCACGTATTACGTTATATGGCATTACGTTATAACGTATTACGTTATATGGTATAACGAAATGACGTTTTACTCTATATGGTATAACGTTATAACGTATTACGTTATATGGTATTACGTTATAACGTATTACGTTATATGGTATAACGTTATACCGTATAACGTTATATGGTATTACGTTATAACGTATTACGTTATGTGGTATAACGTTTTAACGTATTACGTTATATGGTATTACGTTTTAACGTATTACGTTATATGGTATAACGTTATAACGTATTACGTTATATGGTATTACGTTATAACGTTTTACGTTATATGTTATTACGTTATAACGTATTACGTTATATGGTATAACGTTATCACGTATTACGTTATATGGTATTATGTTTTAACGTATTACGTTATATGGTATAACGTTATAACGTATTACGTTATATGGTATTACGTTATAACGTATTACGTTATGTGGTATAACGTTTTAACGTATTACGTTATATGGTATTACGTTATAAAGTATTACGTTATATGGTATAACGTTATAACGTATTACGTTATATGGTATAACGTTATAACGTATTACGTTATATGGTATTACGTTATAACGTATTACGTTATATGGTATTACGTTTTAACGTATTACGTTATATGGTATAACGTTATAACGTATTACGTTATATGGTATTACGTTATAACGTTTTACGTTATATGTTATTACGTTATAACGTATTACGTTATATGGTATAACGTTATCACGTATTACGTTATATGGCATTACGTTATAACGTATTACGTTATATGGTATAACGTTATAACGTATTACGTTATATGGTATTACGTTATCACGTATTACGTTATATGGTATAACGTTATAACGTATTACGTTATATGGTATAACGTTTTAACGTATTACGTTATATGGTATAACGTTATAACGTATTACGTTATATGGTATAACGTTATAACGTACTACGTTATATGGTATTACGTTTTAACGTATTACGTTATATGGTATAACGTTATAACGTATTACGTTATATGGTATTACGTTATAACGTATTACGTTATGTGGTATAACGTTTTAACGTATTACGTTATATGGTATTACGTTTTAACGTATTACGTTATGTGGTATAACGTTTTAACGTATTACGTTATATGGTATTACGTTATAAAGTATTACGTTATATGGTATAACGTTATAACGTATTACGTTATATGGTATAACGTTATAACGTATTACGTTATATGGTATTACGTTATAACGTATTACGTTATATGGTATTACGTTTTAACGTATTACGTTATATGGTATAACGTTATAACGTATTACGTTATATGGTATTACGTTATAACGTTTTACGTTATATGTTATTACGTTATAACGTATTACGTTATATGGTATAACGTTATCACGTATTACGTTATATGGCATTACGTTATAACGTATTACGTTATATGGTATAACGTTATAACGTATTACGTTATATGGTATTACGTTTTAACGTATTACGTTATATGGTATAACGTTATACCGTATAACGTTATATGGTATTACGTTATAACGTATTACGTTATGTGGTATAACGTTTTAACGTATTACGTTATATGGTATAACGTTATAACGTATTACGTTATATGGTATTACGTTTTAACGTATTACGTTATATGGTATAACGTTATAACGTATTACGTTATATGGTATTACGTTATAACGTATTACGTTATGTGGTATAACGTTTTAACGTATTACGTTATATGGTATTACGTTTTAACGTATTACGTTATATGGTATAACGTTATAACTTATTACGTTATATGGTATAACGTTATAACGTATTACGTTATATGGTATTACGTTTTAACGTATTACGTTATATGGTATAACGTTATAACGTATTACGTTATATGGTATAACGAAATGACGTTTTACGTTATATGGTGTAACGTTATAACGTATTACGTTATATGGTATTACGTTTTAACGTATTACGTTATATGGTATAACGTTATAACGTATTACGTTATATGGTATTACGTTATAAAGTATTACGTTATATGGTATAACGTTATAACGTATTACGTTATATGGTATAACGTTATAACGTATTACGTTATATGGTATTACGTTATCACGTATTACGTTATATGGTATAACGTTATAACGTATTACGTTATATGGTATAACGTTTTAACGTATTACGTTATATGGTATAACGTTATAACATATTACGTTATATGGTATAACGTTATAACGTACTACGTTATATGGTATACCGTTATAACGAATTACGTTATATGGTATAACGTTATACCGTATTACGTTATATGGTATAACGTTATATCGTATTACGTTATATGGTATAACGTTATCACGTATTACGTTATATGGTATAACGTTATAACGTATTACGTTATATGGTATAACGTTTTAACGTATTACGTTATATGGTATAACGTTATCACTTATTACGTTATATGGTATAACGTTTTAACGTATTACGTTATATGGTATAACGTTATCACGTATTACGTTATATGGTATAACGTTATAACGTATTACGTTATGTGGTATATCGTTATAACGTATTACGTTATATGGTATAACGTTATCACGTATTACGTTATATGGCATTACGTTATAACGTATTACGTTATATGGTATAACGAAATGACGTTTTACTCTATATGGTATAACGTTATAACGTATTACGTTATATGGTATTACGTTATAACGTATTACGTTATATGGTATAACGTTATACCGTATAACGTTATATGGTATTACGTTATAACGTATTACGTTATGTGGTATAACGTTTTAACGTATTACGTTATATGGTATTACGTTTTAACGTATTACGTTATATGGTATAACGTTATAACGTAATAACGTATTACGTTATATGGTATTACGTTACAACGTTTTACGTTATATGTTATTACGTTATAACGTATTACGTTATATGGTATAACGTTATCACGTATTACGTTATATGGCATTACGTTATAACGTATTACGTTATATGGTATAACGAAATGACGTTTTACGTTATATGGTATAACGTTTTAACGTATTACGTTATATGGTATAACGTTATAACGTATTACGTTATATGGTATTACGTTATAACGTATTACGTTATGTGGTATTACGTTATAACGTTTTACGTTATATGATATTACGTTATAACGTATTACGTTATATGGTATAACGTTATCACGTATTACGTTATATGGCATTACGTTATAACGTATTACGTTATATGGTATAACGTTATACCGTATAACGTTATATGGTATAACGTTATAACGTATTACGTTATATGGTGTAACGTTATAACGTATTACGTTATATGGTATATCGTTATAACGTATTACGTTATATGGTATAACGTTATACCGTATTACGTTATATGGTATTACGTTATAACGTATTACGTTATATGGTATAACGAAATGACGTTTTACGTTATATGGTATTACGTTATAACGTATTACGTTATATGGTATAACGTTATAACGTACTACGTTATATGGTATATCGTTATAACGTATTACGTTATATGGTATAACGTTATCACGTATTACGTTATACGGTATAACGTTATAACGTATTACGTTATATGGTATTACGTTATAACGTATTACGTTATATGGTATAACGAAATGACGTTTTACGTTATATGGTATTACGTTATAACGTATTACGTTATACGGTATTACGTTATAACGTATTACGTTATATGGTATTACGTTATAACGTTTTACGTTATATGTTATTACGTTATAACGTATTACGTTATATGGTATAACGTTATCACGTATTACGTTATATGGCATTACGTTATAACGTATTACGTTATATGGTATAAAGAAATGACGTTTTACGTTATATGGTATAACGTTATAACGTATTACGTTATATGGTATTACGTTTTAACGTATTACGTTATATGGTATAACGTTATAACGTATTACGTTATATGGTATTACGTTATAACGTATTACGTTATGTGGTATAACGTTTTAACGTATTACGTTATATGGTATAACGTTATAAAGTATTACGTTATATGGTATAACGTTATAACGTATTACGTTATATGGTATAACGTTATAACGTATTACGTTATATGGTATTACGTTATAACGTATTACGTTATATGGTATTACGTTTTAACGTATTACGGTATATGGTATAACGTTATAACGTATTACGTTATATGGTATTACGTTATAACGTTTTACGTTATATGTTATTACGTTATAACGTATTACGTTATATGGTATAACGTTATCACGTATTACGTTATATGGCATTACGTTATAACGCATTACGTTATATGGTATAACGAAATGACGTTTTACGTTATATGGTATAACGTTATAACGTATTACGTTATATGGTATTACGTTTTAACGTATTACGTTATATGGTATAACGTTATAACGTATTACGTTATATGGTATAACGAAATGACGTTTTACGTTATATGGTTTAACGTTATAACGTATTACGTTATATGGTATTACGTTTTAACGTATTACGTTATATGGTATAACGTTATAACGTATTACGTTATATGGTATTACGTTATAACGTATTACGTTATGTGGTATAACGTTTTAACGTATTACGTTATATGGTATTACGTTATAAAGTATTACGTTATATGGTATAACGTTATAACGTATTACGTTATATGGTATAACGTTATAACGTATTACGTTATATGGTATTACGTTATAACGTATTACGTTATATGGTATTACGTTTTAACGTATTACGTTATATGGTATAACGTTATAACGTATTACGTTATATGGTATAACGTTATAACGTATTACGTTATATGGTATTACGTTATAACGTATTACGTTATATGGTATTACGTTTTAACGTATTACGTTATATGGTATAACGTTATAACGTATTACGTTATATGGTATTACGTTATAACGTTTTACGTTATATGTTATTACGTTATAACGTATTACGTTATATGGTATAACGTTATCACGTATTACGTTATATGGCATTACGTTATAACGTATTACGTTATATGGTATAACGAAATGACGTTTTACGTTATATGGTATAACGTTATAACGTATTACGTTATATGGTATTACGTTTTAACGTATTACGTTATATGGTATAACGTTATAACGTATTACGTTATATGGTATAACGAAATGACGTTTTACGTTATATGGTATAACGTTATAACGTATTACGTTATATGGTATTACGTTTTAACGTATTACGTTATATGGTATAACGTTATAACGTATTACGTTATATGGTATTACGTTATAACGTATTACGTTATGTGGTATAACGTTATATCGTATTACGTTATATGGTATAACGTTATCACGTATTACGTTATATGGTATAACGTTATAACGTATTACGTTATATGGTATAACGTTTTAACGTATTACGTTATATGGTATAACGTTATCACTTATTACGTTATATGGTATAACGTTTTAACGTATTACGTTATATGGTATAACGTTATCACGTATTACGTTATATGGTATAACGTTATAACGTATTACGTTATGTGGTATATCGTTATAACGTATTACGTTATATGGTATAACGTTATCACGTATTACGTTATATGGCATTACGTTATAACGTATTACGTTATATGGTATAACGAAATGACGTTTTACTCTATATGGTATAACGTTATAACGTATTACGTTATATGGTATTACGTTATAACGTATTACGTTATATGGTATAACGTTATACCGTATAACGTTATATGGTATTACGTTATAACGTATTACGTTATGTGGTATAACGTTTTAACGTATTACGTTATATGGTATTACGTTTTAACGTATTACGTTATATGGTATAACGTTATAACGTAATAACGTATTACGTTATATGGTATTACGTTACAACGTTTTACGTTATATGTTATTACGTTATAACGTATTACGTTATATGGTATAACGTTATCACGTATTACGTTATATGGCATTACGTTATAACGTATTACGTTATATGGTATAACGAAATGACGTTTTACGTTATATGGTATAACGTTTTAACGTATTACGTTATATGGTATAACGTTATAACGTATTACGTTATATGGTATTACGTTATAACGTATTACGTTATGTGGTATTACGTTATAACGTTTTACGTTATATGATATTACGTTATAACGTATTACGTTATATGGTATAACGTTATCACGTATTACGTTATATGGCATTACGTTATAACGTATTACGTTATATGGTATAACGTTATACCGTATAACGTTATATGGTATAACGTTATAACGTATTACGTTATATGGTGTAACGTTATAACGTATTACGTTATATGGTATATCGTTATAACGTATTACGTTATATGGTATAACGTTATACCGTATTACGTTATATGGTATTACGTTATAACGTATTACGTTATATGGTATAACGAAATGACGTTTTACGTTATATGGTATTACGTTATAACGTATTACGTTATATGGTATAACGTTATAACGTACTACGTTATATGGTATATCGTTATAACGTATTACGTTATATGGTATAACGTTATCACGTATTACGTTATACGGTATAACGTTATAACGTATTACGTTATATGGTATTACGTTATAACGTATTACGTTATATGGTATAACGAAATGACGTTTTACGTTATATGGTATTACGTTATAACGTATTACGTTATACGGTATTACGTTATAACGTATTACGTTATATGGTATTACGTTATAACGTTTTACGTTATATGTTATTACGTTATAACGTATTACGTTATATGGTATAACGTTATCACGTATTACGTTATATGGCATTACGTTATAACGTATTACGTTATATGGTATAAAGAAATGACGTTTTACGTTATATGGTATAACGTTATAACGTATTACGTTATATGGTATTACGTTTTAACGTATTACGTTATATGGTATAACGTTATAACGTATTACGTTATATGGTATTACGTTATAACGTATTACGTTATGTGGTATAACGTTTTAACGTATTACGTTATATGGTATAACGTTATAAAGTATTACGTTATATGGTATAACGTTATAACGTATTACGTTATATGGTATAACGTTATAACGTATTACGTTATATGGTATTACGTTATAACGTATTACGTTATATGGTATTACGTTTTAACGTATTACGGTATATGGTATAACGTTATAACGTATTACGTTATATGGTATTACGTTATAACGTTTTACGTTATATGTTATTACGTTATAACGTATTACGTTATATGGTATAACGTTATCACGTATTACGTTATATGGCATTACGTTATAACGCATTACGTTATATGGTATAACGAAATGACGTTTTACGTTATATGGTATAACGTTATAACGTATTACGTTATATGGTATTACGTTTTAACGTATTACGTTATATGGTATAACGTTATAACGTATTACGTTATATGGTATAACGAAATGACGTTTTACGTTATATGGTATAACGTTATAACGTATTACGTTATATGGTATTACGTTTTAACGTATTACGTTATATGGTATAACGTTATAACGTATTACGTTATATGGTATTACGTTATAACGTATTACGTTATGTGGTATAACGTTTTAACGTATTACGTTATATGGTATTACGTTATAAAGTATTACGTTATATGGTATAACGTTATAACGTATTACGTTATATGGTATAACGTTATAACGTATTACGTTATATGGTATTACGTTATAACGTATTACGTTATATGGTATTACGTTTTAACGTATTACGTTATATGGTATAACGTTATAACGTATTACGTTATATGGTATAACGTTATAACGTATTACGTTATATGGTATTACGTTATAACGTATTACGTTATATGGTATTACGTTTTAACGTATTACGTTATATGGTATAACGTTATAACGTATTACGTTATATGGTATTACGTTATAACGTTTTACGTTATATGTTATTACGTTATAACGTATTACGTTATATGGTATAACGTTATCACGTATTACGTTATATGGCATTACGTTATAACGTATTACGTTATATGGTATAACGAAATGACGTTTTACGTTATATGGTATAACGTTATAACGTATTACGTTATATGGTATTACGTTTTAACGTATTACGTTATATGGTATAACGTTATAACGTATTACGTTATATGGTATAACGAAATGACGTTTTACGTTATATGGTATAACGTTATAACGTATTACGTTATATGGTATTACGTTTTAACGTATTACGTTATATGGTATAACGTTATAACGTATTACGTTATATGGTATTACGTTATAACGTATTACGTTATGTGGTATAACGTTTTAACGTATTACGTTATATGGTATTACGTTATAAAGTATTACGTTATATGGTATAACGTTATAACGTATTACGTTATATGGTATAACGTTATAACGTATTACGTTATATGGTATTACGTTATAACGTATTACGTTATATGGTATTACGTTTTAACGTATTACGTTATATGGTATAACGTTATAACGTATTACGTTATATGGTATTACGTTATAACGTTTTACGTTATATGTTATTACGTTATAACGTATTACGTTATATGGTATAACGTTATCACGTATTACGTTATATGGCATTACGTTATAACGTATTACGTTATATGGTATAACGTTATAACGTATTACGTTATATGGTATTACGTTATCACGTATTACGTTATATGGTATAACGTTATAACGTATTACGTTATATGGTATAACGTTTTAACGTATTACGTTATATGGTATAACGTTATAACGTATTACGTTATATGGTATAACGTTATAACGTACTACGTTATATGGTATATCGTTATAACGTATTACGTTATATGGTATAACGTTATACCGTATTACGTTATATGGTATAACGTTATAACGTATTACGTTATATGGTGTAACGTTATAACGTATTACGTTATATGGTATATCGTTATAACGTATTACGTTATATGGTATAACGTTATACCGTATTACGTTATATGGTATTACGTTATAACGTACTACGTTATATGGTATATCGTTATAACGTATTACGTTATATGGTATAACGTTATCACGTATTACGTTATATGGTATAACGCTATAACGTATTACGTTATATGGTATTACGTTATAACGTATTACGTTATATGGTATAACGAAATGACGTTTTACGTTATATGGAATTACGTTATAACGTATTACGTTATACGGTATTACGTTATAACGTATTACGTTATATGGTATAACGTCATAACGTATTACGTTATATGGTACTACGTTATCACGTATTACGCTATACGGTATAACGTTATAACGTATTACGTTATATGGTATAACGTTTTAACGCATTACGTTATATGGTATAACGTTATCACGTATTACGTTATATGGTATAACGTTATAACGTATTACGTTATATGGTATATCGTTATAACGTATTATGTTATATGGTATAACGTTATACCGTATTACGTTATATGGTATAACGTTATAACCTATTACGTTATATGGTATAACGTTTTAACGTATTACGTTATATGGTATAACGTTATCACGTATTACGTTATATGGTATAACGTTATAACGTCTTACGTTATATGGTATAACGTTTTAACGTATTACGTTATATGGTATAACGTTATCACTTATTACGTTATATGGTATAACGTTATAACGTATTACGTTATATGGTATTACGTTATAACGTATTACGTTATATGGTATAACGAAACGACGTTTTACGTTATATGGTATTACGTTATAACGTATTACGTTATATGGTATTACGTTATAACGTATTACGTTATATGGTATAACGTCATAACGTATTATGTTATATGGTATTACGTTATCACGTATTACGTTATATGGTATAACGTTATAACGTATTACGTTATATGGTATAACGTTTTAACGTATTACGTTATATGGTATAACGTTATCACGTATTACGTTATATGGTATAACGTTATAACGTATTACGTTATGTGGTATATCGTTATAACGTATTACGTTATATGGTATTACGTTATAACGTATTACGTTATATGGTATAACGTCATAACGTATTATGTTATATGGTATTACGTTATCACGTATTACGTTATATGGTATAACGTTATAACGTATTACGTTATATGGTATAACGTTTTAACGTATTACGTTATATGGTATAACGTTATCACGTATTACGTTTTATGGTATAACGTTATAACGTATTACGTTATGTGGTATATCGTTATAACGTATTACGTTATATGGTATAACGTTATCACGTATTACGTTATATGGCATTACGTTATAACGTATTACGTTATATGGTATAACGTTATAACGTATTACGTTATATGGTATAACGTTTTAACGTATTACGTTATATGGTATTACGTTATAACGTATTACGTTATATGGTATTACGTTTTGACGTATTACGTTATATGGTATAACGTTATAACGTATTACGTTATATGGTATTACGTTATAACGTTTTACGTTATATGTTATTACGTTATAACGTATTACGTTATATGGTATAACGTTATCACGTATTACGTTATATGTCATTACGTTATAACGTATTACGTTATATGGTATAACGAAATGACGTTTTACGTTATATGGTATAACGTCATAACGTATTATGTTATATGGTATTACGTTATCACGTATTACGTTTTATGGTATAACGTTATAACGTATTACGTTATATGGTATTACGTTACAACGTTTTACGTTATATGTTATTACGTTATAACGTATTACGTTATATGGTATAACGTTATCACGTATTACGTTATATGGCATTACGTTATAACGTATTACGTTATATGGTATAACGAAATGACGTTTTACGTTATATGGTATAACGTTTTAACGTATTACGTTATATGGTATAACGTTATAACGTATTACGTTATATGGTATAACGTTTTAACGTATTACGTTATCTGGTATTACGTTATAACGTATTACGTTATATGGTATTACGTTTTGACGTATTACGTTATATGGTATAACGTTATAACGTATTACGTTATATGGTATTACGTTATAACGTTTTACGTTATATGTTATTACGTTATAACGTATTACGTTATATGGTATAACGTTATCACGTATTACGTTATATGTCATTACGTTATAACGTATTACGTTATATGGTATAACGAAATGACGTTTTACGTTATATGGTATAACGTTATAACGTATTACGTTATATGGTATTACGTTTTAACGTATTACGTTATATGGTATAACGTTATAACGTATTACGTTATATGGTATAACGTTATAACGTATTACGTTATATGGTATTACGTTTTAACGTATTACGTTATATGGTATAACGTTATAACGTATTACGTTATATGGTATAACGAAATGACGTTTTACGTTATATGGTATAACGTTATAACGTATTACGTTGTATGGTATTACGTTTTAACGTATTACGTTATATGGTATAACGTTATAACGTATTACGTTATATGGTATTACGTTATAAAGTATTACGTTATATGGTATAACGTTATAACGTATTACGTTATATGGTATAACGTTATAACGTATTACGTTATATGGTATTACGTTATCACGTATTACGTTATATGGTATAACGTTATAACGTATTACGTTATATGGTATAACGTTTTAACGTATTACGTTATATGGTATAACGTTATAACGTATTACGTTATATGGTATAACGTTATAACGTACTACGTTATATGGTATTACGTTATAACGTATTACGTTATATGGTATTACGTTTTAACGTATTACGTTATATGGTATAACGTTATAACGTATTACGTTATATGGTATTACGTTATAACGTTTTACGTTATATGTTATTACGTTATAACGTATTACGTTATATGGTATAACGTTATCACGTATTACGTTATATGGCATTACGTTATAACGTATTACGTTATATGGTATTACGTTATAACGTATTACGTTATATGGTATAACGTTATACCGTATAACGTTATATGGTATTACGTTATAACGTATTACGTTATGTGGTATAACGTTTTAACGTATTACGTTATATGGTATTACGTTTTAACGTATTACGTTATATGGTATAACGTTATAACGTATTACGTTATATGGTATTACGTTATAACGTTTTACGTTATATGTTATTACGTTATAACGTATTACGTTATATGGTATAACGTTATCACGTATTACGTTATATGGTATTACGTTTTAACGTATTACGTTATATGGTATAACGTTATAACGTATTACGTTATATGGTATTACGTTATAACGTATTACGTTATGTGGTATAACGTTTTAACGTATTACGTTATATGGTATTACGTTATAAAGTATTACGTTATATGGTATAACGTTATAACGTATTACGTTATATGGTATAACGTTATAACGTATTACGTTATATGGTATTACGTTATAACGTATTACGTTATATGGTATTACGTTTTAACGTATTACGTTATATGGTATAACGTTATAACGTATTACGTTATATGGTATTACGTTATAACGTTTTACGTTATATGTTATTACGTTATAACGTATTACGTTATATGGTATAACGTTATCACGTATTACGTTATATGGCATTACGTTATAACGTATTACGTTATATGGTATAACGTTATAACGTATTACGTTATATGGTATTACGTTATCACGTATTACGTTATATGGTATAACGTTATAACGTATTACGTTATATGGTATAACGTTTTAACGTATTACGTTATATGGTATAACGTTATAACGTATTACGTTATATGGTATAACGTTGTAACGTACTACGTTATATGGTATATCGTTATAACGTATTACGTTATATGGTATAACGTTATACCGTATTACGTTATATGGTATAACGTTATAACGTATTACGTTATATGGTGTAACGTTATAACGTATTACGTTATATGGTATATCGTTATAACGTATTACGTTATATGGTATAACGTTATACCGTATTACGTTATATGGTATTACGTTATAACGTACTACGTTATATGGTATATCGTTATAACGTATTACGTTATATGGTGTAACGTTATCACGTATTACGTTATATGGTATAACGTTATCACGTATTACGTTATATGGTATTACGTTATAACGTATTACGTTATATGGTATAACGAAATGACGTTTTACGTTATATGGAATTACGTTATAACGTATTACGTTATACGGTATTACGTTATAACGTATTACGTTATATGGTATAACGTCATAACGTATTACGTTATATGGTATTACGTTATCACGTATTACGCTATACGGTATAACGATATAACGTATTACGTTATATGGTATAACGTTTTAACGCATTACGTTATATGGTATAACGTTATCACGTATTACGTTATATGGTATAACGTTATAACGTATTACGTTATATGGTATATCGTTATAACGTATTATGTTATATGGTATAACGTTATACCGTATTACGTTATATGGTATAACGTTATAACGTATTACGTTATATGGTATAACGTTTTAACGTATTACGTTATATGGTATAACGTTATCACGTATTACGTTATATGGTATAACGTTATAACGTCTTACGTTATATGGTATAACGTTTTAACGTATTACGTTATATGGTATAACGTTATCACTTATTACGTTATATGGTATAACGTTATAACGTATTACGTTATATGGTATTACGTTATAACGTATTACGTTACATGGTATAACGAAACGACGTTTTACGTTATATGGTATTACGTTATAACGTATTACGTTATATGGTATTACGTTATAACGTATTACGTTATATGGTATAACGTCATAACGTATTATGTTATATGGTATTACGTTATCACGTATTACGTTATATGGTATAACGTTATAACGTATTACGTTATATGGTATAACGTTTTAACGTATTACGTTATATGGTATAACGTTATCACGTATTACGTTATATGGTATAACGTTATAACGTATTACGTTATGTGGTATATCGTTATAACGTATTACGTTATATGGTATAACGTTATCACGTATTACGTTATATGGCATTACGTTATAACGTATTACGTTATATGGTATAACGAAATGACGTTTTACGTTATATGGTATAACGTTATAACGTATTACGTTATATGGTATTACGTTTTAACGTATTACGTTATATGGTATAACGTTATAACGTATTACGTTATATGGTATTACGTTATAACGTATTACGTTATGTGGTATAACGTTTTAACGTATTACGTTATATGGTATAACGTTATCACGTATTACGTTATATGGCATTACGTTATAACGTATTACGTTATATGGTATAACGAAATGACGTTTTACGTTATATGGTATAACGTTTTAACGTATTACGTTATATGGTATAACGTTATAACGTATTACGTTATATGGTATTACGTTATAACGTATTACGTTATGTGGTATAACGTTTTAACGTATTACGTTATATGGTATAACGTTATAAAGTATTACGTTATATGGTATAACGTTATAACGTATTACGTTATATGGTATAACGTTATAACGTATTACGTTATATGGTATTACGTTATAACGTATTACGTTATATGGTATTACGTTTTAACGTATTACGTTATATGGTATAACGTTATAACGTATTACGTTATATGGTATTACGTTATAACGTTTTACGTTATATGTTATTACGTTATAACGTATTACGTTATATGGTATAACGTTATCACGTATTACGTTATATGTCATTACGTTATAACGTATTACGTTATATGGTATAACGAAATGACGTTTTACGTTATATGGTATAACGTTATAACGTATTACGTTATATGGTATTACGTTTTAACGTATTACGTTATATGGTATAACGTTATAACGTATTACGTTATATGGTATAACGTTATAACGTATTACGTTATATGGTATTACGTTTTAACGTATTACGTTATATGGTATAACGTTATAACGTATTACGTTATATGGTATAACGAAATGACGTTTTACGTTATATGGTA
This sequence comes from Bombus vancouverensis nearcticus, assembly GCF_051014615.1. NCBI lineage: Eukaryota > Metazoa > Arthropoda > Insecta > Hymenoptera > Apidae > Bombus > Bombus vancouverensis. Next base: position 5,098,269 of record NC_134913.1, on the reverse strand, counting down.
TAACGTTATAACGTATTACGTTATATGGTATAACGAAATGACGTTTTACGTTATATGGTATAACGTTATAACGTATTACGTTATATGGTATTACGTTTTAACGTATTACGTTATATGGTATAACGTTATAACGTATTACGTTATATGGTATTACGTTATAAAGTATTACGTTATATGGTATAACGTTATAACGTATTACGTTATATGGTATAACGTTATAACGTATTACGTTATATGGTATTACGTTATCACGTATTACGTTATATGGTATGACGTTATAACGTATTACGTTATATGGTATAACGTTTTAACGTATTACGTTATATGGTATAACGTTATAACGTATTACGTTATATGGTATAACGTTATAACGTACTACGTTATATGGTATACCGTTATAACGTATTACGTTATATGGTATAACGTTATACCGTATTACGTTATATGGTATTACGTTATAACGTATTACGTTATATGGTATAACGAAATGACGTTTTACGTTATATGGTATTACGTTATAACGTATTACGTTATATGGTATAACGTTATAACGTACTACGTTATATGGTATATCGTTATAACGTATTACGTTATATGGTATAACGTTATCACGTATTACGTTATACGGTATAACGTTATAACGTATTACGTTATATGGTATTACGTTATAACGTATTACGTTATATGGTATAACGAAATGACGTTTTACGTTATAGGGTATTACGTTATAACGTATTACGTTATACGGTATTACGTTATAACGTATTACGTTATATGGTATTACGTTATAACGTTTTACGTTATATGTTATTACGTTATAACGTATTACGTTATATGGTATAACGTTATCACGTATTACGTTATATGGCATTACGTTATAACGTATTACGTTATATGGTATAAAGAAATGACGTTTTACGTTATATGGTATAACGTTATAACGTATTACGTTATATGGTATTACGTTTTAACGTATTACGTTATATGGTATAACGTTATAACGTATTACGTTATATGGTATTACGTTATAACGTATTACGTTATGTGGTATAACGTTTTAACGTATTACGTTATATGGTATAACGTTATAAAGTATTACGTTATATGGTATAACGTTATAACGTATTACGTTATATGGTATAACGTTATAACGTATTACGTTATATGGTATTACGTTATAACGTATTACGTTATATGGTATTACGTTTTAACGTATTACGTTATATGGTATAACGTTATAACGTATTACGTTATATGGTATTACGTTATAACGTTTTACGTTATATGTTATTACGTTATAACGTATTACGTTATATGGTATAACGTTATCACGTATTACGTTATATGGCATTACGTTATAACGTATTACGTTATATGGTATAACGAAATGACGTTTTACGTTATATGGTATAACGTTATAACGTATTACGTTATATGGTATTACGTTTTAACGTATTACGTTATATGGTATAACGTTATAACGTATTACATTATATGGTATAACGAAATGACGTTTTACGTTATATGGTATAACGTTATAACGTATTACGTTATATGGTATTACGTTTTAACGTATTACGTTATATGGTATAACGTTATAACGTATTACGTTATATGGTATTACGTTATAACGTATTACGTTATGTGGTATAACGTTTTAACGTATTACGTTATATGGTATTACGTTATAAAGTATTACGTTATATGGTATAACGTTATAACGTATTACGTTATATGGTATAACGTTATAACGTATTACGTTATATGGTATTACGTTATAACGTATTACGTTATATGGTATTACGTTTTAACGTATTACGTTATATGGTATAACGTTATAACGTATTACGTTATATGGTATAACGTTATAACGTATTACGTTATATGGTATTACGTTATAACGTATTACGTTATATGGTATTACGTTTTAACGTATTACGTTATATGGTATAACATTATAACGTATTACGTTATATGGTATTACGTTATAACGTTTTACGTTATATGTTATTACGTTATAACGTATTACGTTATATGGTATAACGTTATCACGTATTACGTTATATGGCATTACGTTATAACGTATTACGTTATATGGTATAACGAAATGACGTTTTACGTTATATGGTATAACGTTATAACGTATTACGTTATATGGTATTACGTTTTAACGTATTACGTTATATGGTATAACGTTATAACGTATTACGTTATATGGTATAACGAATTGACGTTTTACGTTATATGGTATAACGTTATAACGTATTACGTTATATGGTATTACGTTTTAACGTATTACGTTATATGGTATAACGTTATAACGTATTACGTTATATGGTATTAGGTTATAACGTATTACGTTATGTGGTATAACGTTTTAACGTATTACGTTATATGGTATTACGTTATAAAGTATTACGTTATATGGTATAACGTTATAACGTATTACGTTATATGGTATAACGTTATAACGTATTACGTTATATGGTATTACGTTATAACGTATTACGTTATATGGTATTACGTTTTAACGTATTACGTTATATGGTATAACGTTATAACGTATTACGTTATATGGTATTACGTTATAACGTTTTACGTTATATGTTATTACGTTATAACGTATTACGTTATATGGTATAACGTTATCACGTATTACGTTATATGGCATTACGTTATAACGTATTACGTTATATGGTATAACGTTATAACGTATTACGTTATATGGTATTACGTTATCACGTATTACGTTATATGGTATAACGTTATAACGTATTACGTTATATGGTATAACGTTTTAACGTATTACGTTATATGGTATAACGTTATAACGTATTACGTTATATGGTATAACGTTATAACGTACTACGTTATATGGTATATCGTTATAACGTATTACGTTATATGGTATAACGTTATACCGTATTACGTTATATGGTATAACGTTATAACGTATTACGTTATATGGTGTAACGTTATAACGTATTACGTTATATGGTATATCGTTATAACGTATTACGTTATATGGTATAACGTTATACCGTATTACGTTATATGGTATTACGTTATAACGTACTACGTTATATGGTATATCGTTATAACGTATTACGTTATATGGTATAACGTTATCACGTATTACGTTATATGGTATAACGTTATAACGTATTACGTTATATGGTATTACGTTATAACGTATTACGTTATATGGTATAACGAAATGACGTTTTACGTTATATGGAATTACGTTATAACGTATTACGTTATACGGTATTACGTTATAACGTATTACGTTATATGGTATAACGTCATAACGTATTACGTTATATGGTATTACGTTATCACGTATTACGCTATACGGTATAACGTTATAACGTATTACGTTATATGGTATAACGTTTTAACGCATTACGTTATATGGTATAACGTTATCACGTATTACGTTATATGGTATAACGTTATAACGTATTACGTTATATGGTATATCGTTATAACGTATTATGTTATATGGTATAACGTTATACCGTATTACGTTATATGGTATAACGTTATAACGTATTACGTTATATGGTATAACGTTTTAACGTATTACGTTATATGGTATAACGTTATCACGTATTACGTTATATGGTATAACGTTATAACGTCTTACGTTATATGGTATAACGTTTTAACGTATTACGTTATATGGTATAACGTTATCACTTATTACGTTACATGGTATAACGTTATAACGTATTACGTTATATGGTATTACGTTATAACGTATTACGTTATATGGTATAACGAAACGACGTTTTACGTTATATGGTATTACGTTATAACGTATTACGTTATATGGTATTACGTTATAACGTCTTACGTTATATGGTATAACGTCATAACGTATTATGTTATATGGTATTACGTTATCACGTATTACGTTATATGGTATAACGTTATAACGTATTACGTTATATGGTATAACGTTTTAACGTATTACGTTATATGGTATAACGTTATCACGTATTACGTTATATGGTATAACGTTATAACGTATTACGTTATGTGGTATATCGTTATAACGTATTACGTTATATGGTATTACGTTATAACGTATTACGTTATATGGTATAACGTCATAACGTATTATGTTATATGGTATTACGTTATCACGTATTACGTTATATGGTATAACGTTATAACGTATTACGTTATATGGTATAACGTTTTAACGTATTACGTTATATGGTATAACGTTATCACGTATTACGTTTTATGGTATAACGTTATAACGTATTACGTTATGTGGTATATCGTTATAACGTATTACGTTATATGGTATAACGTTATCACGTATTACGTTATATGGCATTACGTTATAACGTATTACGTTATATGGTATAACGAAATGACGTTTTACGTTATATGGTATAACGTTATAACGTATTACGTTATATGGTATTACGTTTTAACGTATTACGTTATATGGTATAACGTTATAACGTATTACGTTATATGGTATTACGTTATAACGTATTACGTTATGTGGTATAACGTTTTAACGTATTACGTTATATGTTATTACGTTTTAACGTATTACGTTATATGGTATAACGTTATAACGTATTACGTTATATGGTATTACGTTACAACGTTTTACGTTATATGTTATTACGTTATAACGTATTACGTTATATGGTATAACGTTATCACGTATTACGTTATATGGCATTACGTTATAACGTATTACGTTATATGGTATAACGAAATGACGTTTTACGTTATATGGTATAACGTTTTAACGTATTACGTTATATGGTATAACGTTATAACGTATTACGTTATATGGTTTTACGTTATAACGTATTACGTTATGTGGTATAACGTTTTAACGTATTACGTTATATGGTATAACGTTATAAAGTATTACGTTATATGGTATAACGTTATAACGTATTACGTTATATGGTATAACGTTATAACGTATTACGTTATATGGTATTACGTTATAACGTATTACGTTATATGGTATTACGTTTTGACGTATTACGTTATATGGTATAACGTTATAACGTATTACGTTATATGGTATTACGTTATAACGTTTTACGTTATATGTTATTACGTTATAACGTATTACGTTATATGGTATAACGTTATCACGTATTACGTTATATGTCATTACGTTATAACGTATTACGTTATATGGTATAACGAAATGACGTTTTACGTTATATGGTATAACGTTATAACGTATTACGTTATATGGTATTACGTTTTAACGTATTACGTTATATGGTATAACGTTATAACGTATTACGTTATATGGTATTACGTTATAAAGTATTACGTTATATGGTATAACGTTATAACGTATTACGTTATATGGTATAACGTTATAACGTATTACGTTATATGGTATTACGTTATCACGTATTACGTTATATGGTATAACGTTATAACGTATTACGTTATATGGTATAACGTTTTAACGTATTACGTTATATGGTATAACGTTATAACGTATTACGTTATATGGTATAACGTTATAACGTACTACGTTATATGGTATACCGTTATAACGTATTACGTTATATGGTATAACGTTATACCGTATTACGTTATATGGTATAACGTTATAACGTATTACGTTATATGGTATAACGTTATCACGTATTACGTTATATGGTATAACGTTATAACGTATTACGTTATATGGTATAACGTTTTAACGTATTACGTTATATGGTATAACGTTATCACTTATTACGTTATATGGTATAACGTTTTAACGTATTACGTTATATGGTATAACGTTATCACGTATTACGTTATATGGTATAACGTTATAACGTATTACGTTATATGGCATTACGTTATAACGTATTACGTTATATGGTATAACGTTATCACGTATTACGTTATATGGCATTACGTTATAACGTATTACGTTATATGGTATAACGAAATGACGTTTTACTCTATATGGTATAACGTTATAACGTATTACGTTATATGGTATTACGTTATAACGTATTACGTTATATGGTATAACGTTATACCGTATAACGTTATATGGTATTACGTTATAACGTATTACGTTATGTGGTATAACGTTTTAACGTATTACGTTATATGGTATTACGTTTTAACGTATTACGTTATATGGTATAACGTTATAACGTATTACGTTATATGGTATTACGTTATAACGTTTTACGTTATATGGTATAACGTTATCACGTATTACGTTATATGGTATAACGTTATAACGTATTACGTTATGTGGTATATCGTTATAACGTATTACGTTATATGGTGTTACGTTATAACGTATTACGTTATATGGTATAACGTCATAACGTATTATGTTATATGGTATTACGTTATCACGTATTACGTTATATGGTATAACGTTATAACGTATTACGTTATATGGTATAACGTTTTAACGTATTACGTTATATGGTATAACGTTATAACGTATTACGTTATATGGTATTACGTTATAACGTTTTACGTTATATGTTATTACGTTATAACGTATTACGTTATATGGTATAACGTTATCACGTATTACGTTATATGTCATTACGTTATAACGTATTACGTTATATGGTATAACGAAATGACGTTTTACGTTATATGGTATAACGTTATAACGTATTACGTTATATGGTATAACGTTATCACGTATTACGTTATATGGCATTACGTTATAACGTATTACGTTATATGGTATAACGAAATGACGTTTTACGTTATATGGTATAACGTTATAACGTATTACGTTATATGGTATTACGTTTTAACGTATTACGTTATATGGTATAACGTTATAACGTATTACGTTATATGGTATAACGAAATGACGTTTTACGTTATATGGTATAACGTTATAACGTATTACGTTATATGGTATTACGTTTTAACGTATTACGTTATATGGTATAACGTTATAACGTATTACGTTATATGGTATTACGTTATAACGTATTACGTTATGTGGTATAACGTTTTAACGTATTACGTTATATGGTATTACGTTATAAAGTATTACGTTATATGGTATAACGTTATAACGTATTACGTTATATGGTATAACGTTATAACGTATTACGTTATATGGTATTACGTTATAACGTATTACGTTATATGGTATTACGTTTTAACGTATTACGTTATATGGTATAACGTTATAACGTATTACGTTATATGGTATTACGTTATAACGTTTTACGTTATATGTTATTACGTTATAACGTATTACGTTATATGGTATAGCGTTATCACGTATTACGTTATATGGCATTACGTTATAACGTATTACGTTATATGGTATAACGTTATAACGTATTACGTTATATGGTATTACGTTATCACGTATTACGTTATATGGTATAACGTTATAACGTTTTACGTTATATGGTATAACGTTTTAACGTATTACGTTATATGGTATAACGTTATAACGTATTACGTTATATGGTATAACGTTATAACGTACTACGTTATATGGTATATCGTTATAACGTATTACGTTATATGGTATAACGTTATACCGTATTACGTTATATGGTATAACGTTATAACGTATTACGTTATATGGTGTAACGTTATAACGTATTACGTTATATGGTATATCGTTATAACGTATTACGTTATATGGTATAACGTTATACCGTATTACGTTATATGGTATTACGTTATAACGTACTACGTTATATGGTATATCGTTATAACGTATTACGTTATATGGTATAACGTTATCACGTATTACGTTATATGGTATAACGTTATAACGTATTACGTTATATGGTATTACGTTATAACGTATTACGTTATATGGTATAACGAAATGACGTTTTACGTTATATGGAATTACGTTATAACGTATTACGTTATACGGTATTACGTTATAACGTATTACGTTATATGGTATAACGTCATAACGTATTACGTTATATGGTATTACGTTATCACGTATTACGCTCTACGGTATAACGATATAACGTATTACGTTATATGGTATAACGTTTTAACGCATTACGTTATATGGTATAACGTTATCACGTATTACGTTATATGGTATAACGTTATAACGTATTACGTTATATGGTATATCGTTATAACGTATTATGTTATATGGTATAACGTTATACCGTATTACGTTATATGGTATAACGTTATAACGTATTACGTTATATGGTATAACGTTTTAACGTATTACGTTATATGGTATAACGTTATCACGTATTACGTTATATGGTATAACGTTATAACGTCTTACGTTATATGGTATAACGTTTTAACGTATTACGTTATATGGTATAACGTTATCACTTATTACGTTATATGGTATAACGTTATAACGTATTACGTTATATGGTATTACGTTATAACGTATTACGTTATATGGTATAACGAAACGACGTTTTACGTTATATGGTATTACGTTATAACGTATTACGTTATATGGTATTACGTTATAACGTATTACGTTATATGGTATAACGTCATAACGTATTATGTTATATGGTATTACGTTATCACGTATTACGTTATATGGTATAACGTTATAACGTATTACGTTATATGGTATAACGTTTTAACGTATTACGTTATATGGTATAACGTTATCACGTATTACGTTATATGGTATAACGTTATAACGTATTACGTTATGTGGTATATCGTTATAACGTATTACGTTATATGGTATAACGTTATCACGTATTACGTTATATGGCATTACGTTATAACGTATTACGTTATATGGTATAACGAAATGACGTTTTACGTTATATGGTATAACGTTATAACGTATTACGTTATATGGTATTACGTTTTAACGTATTACGTTATATGGTATAACGTTATAACGTATTACGTTATATGGTATTACGTTATAACGTATTACGTTATGTGGTATAACGTTTTAACGTATTACGTTATATGGTATTACGTTTTAACGTATTACGTTATATGGTATAACGTTATAACGTATTACGTTATATGGTATTACGTTACAACGTTTTACGTTACATGTTATTACGTTATAACGTATTACGTTATATGGTATAACGTTATCACGTATTACGTTATATGGCATTACGTTATAACGTATTACGTTATATGGTATAACGAAATGACGTTTTACGTTATATGGTATAACGTTTTAACGTATTACGTTATATGGTATAACGTTATAACGTATTACGTTATATGGTATAACGTTATCACGTATTACGTTATATGGTATAACGTTATAACGTATTACGTTATATGGTATAACGTTTTAACGTATTACGTTATATGGTATAACGTTATCACTTATTACGTTATATGGTATAACGTTTTAACGTATTACGTTATATGGTATAACGTTATCACGTATTACGTTATATGGTATAACGTTATAACGTATTACGTTATATGGCATTACGTTATAACGTATTACGTTATATGGTATAACGTTATCACGTATTACGTTATATGGCATTACGTTATAACGTATTACGTTATATGGTATAACGAAATGACGTTTTACTCTATATGGTATAACGTTATAACGTATTACGTTATATGGTATTACGTTATAACGTATTACGTTATATGGTATAACGTTATACCGTATAACGTTATATGGTATTACGTTATAACGTATTACGTTATGTGGTATAACGTTTTAACGTATTACGTTATATGGTATTACGTTTTAACGTATTACGTTATATGGTATAACGTTATAACGTATTACGTTATATGGTATTACGTTATAACGTTTTACGTTATATGGTATAACGTTATCACGTATTACGTTATATGGTATAACGTTATAACGTATTACGTTATGTGGTATATCGTTATAACGTATTACGTTATATGGTATTACGTTATAACGTATTACGTTATATGGTATAACGTCATAACGTATTATGTTATATGGTATTACGTTATCACGTATTACGTTATATGGTATAACGTTATAACGTATTACGTTATATGGTATAACGTTTTAACGTATTACGTTATATGGTATAACGTTATAACGTATTACGTTATATGGTATTACGTTATAACGTTTTACGTTATATGTTATTACGTTATAACGTATTACGTTATATGGTATAACGTTATCACGTATTACGTTATATGTCATTACGTTATAACGTATTACGTTATATGGTATAACGAAATGACGTTTTACGTTATATGGTATAACGTTATAACGTATTACGTTATATGGTATAACGTTATCACGTATTACGTTATATGGCATTACGTTATAACGTATTACGTTATATGGTATAACGAAATGACGTTTTACGTTATATGGTATAACGTTATAACGTATTACGTTATATGGTATTACGTTTTAACGTATTACGTTATATGGTATAACGTTATAACGTATTACGTTATATGGTATAACGAAATGACGTTTTACGTTATATGGTATAACGTTATAACGTATTACGTTATATGGTATTACGTTTTAACGTATTACGTTATATGGTATAACGTTATAACGTATTACGTTATATGGTATTACGTTATAACGTATTACGTTATGTGGTATAACGTTTTAACGTATTACGTTATATGGTATTACGTTATAAAGTATTACGTTATATGGTATAACGTTATAACGTATTACGTTATATGGTATAACGTTATAACGTATTACGTTATATGGTATTACGTTATAACGTATTACGTTATATGGTATTACGTTTTAACGTATTACGTTATATGGTATAACGTTATAACGTATTACGTTATATGGTATTACGTTATAACGTTTTACGTTATATGTTATTACGTTATAACGTATTACGTTATATGGTATAACGTTATCACGTATTACGTTATATGGCATTACGTTATAACGTATTACGTTATATGGTATAACGTTATAACGTATTACGTTATATGGTATTACGTTATCACGTATTACGTTATATGGTATAACGTTATAACGTTTTACGTTATATGGTATAACGTTTTAACGTATTACGTTATATGGTATAACGTTATAACGTATTACGTTATATGGTATAACGTTATAACGTACTACGTTATATGGTATATCGTTATAACGTATTACGTTATATGGTATAACGTTATACCGTATTACGTTATATGGTATAACGTTATAACGTATTACGTTATATGGTGTAACGTTATAACGTATTACGTTATATGGTATATCGTTATAACGTATTACGTTATATGGTATAACGTTATACCGTATTACGTTATATGGTATTACGTTATAACGTACTACGTTATATGGTATATCGTTATAACGTATTACGTTATATGGTATAACGTTATCACGTATTACGTTATATGGTATAACGTTATAACGTATTACGTTATATGGTATTACGTTATAACGTATTACGTTATATGGTATAACGAAATGACGTTTTACGTTATATGGAATTACGTTATAACGTATTACGTTATACGGTATTACGTTATAACGTATTACGTTATATGGTATAACGTCATAACGTATTACGTTATATGGTATTACGTTATCACGTATTACGCTCTACGGTATAACGATATAACGTATTACGTTATATGGTATAACGTTTTAACGCATTACGTTATATGGTATAACGTTATCACGTATTACGTTATATGGTATAACGTTATAACGTATTACGTTATATGGTATATCGTTATAACGTATTATGTTATATGGTATAACGTTATACCGTATTACGTTATATGGTATAACGTTATAACGTATTACGTTATATGGTATAACGTTTTAACGTATTACGTTATATGGTATAACGTTATCACGTATTACGTTATATGGTATAACGTTATAACGTCTTACGTTATATGGTATAACGTTTTAACGTATTACGTTATATGGTATAACGTTATCACTTATTACGTTATATGGTATAACGTTATAACGTATTACGTTATATGGTATTACGTTATAACGTATTACGTTATATGGTATAACGAAACGACGTTTTACGTTATATTGTATTACGTTATAACGTATTACGTTATATGGTATTACGTTATAACGTATTACGTTATATGGTATAACGTCATAACGTATTATGTTATATGGTATTACGTTATCACGTATTACGTTATATGGTATAACGTTATAACGTATTACGTTATATGGTATAACGTTTTAACGTATTACGTTATATGGTATAACGTTATCACGTATTACGTTATATGGTATAACGTTATAACGTATTACGTTATGTGGTATATCGTTATAACGTATTACGTTATATGGTATAACGTTATCACGTATTACGTTATATGGCATTACGTTATAACGTATTACGTTATATGGTATAACGAAATGACGTTTTACGTTATATGGTATAACGTTATAACGTATTACGTTATATGGTATTACGTTTTAACGTATTACGTTATATGGTATAACGTTATAACGTATTACGTTATATGGTATTACGTTATAACGTATTACGTTATGTGGTATAACGTTTTAACGTATTACGTTATATGGTATTACGTTTTAACGTATTACGTTATATGGTATAACGTTATAACGTATTACGTTATATGGTATTACGTTACAACGTTTTACGTTACATGTTATTACGTTATAACGTATTACGTTATATGGTATAACGTTATCACGTATTACGTTATATGGCATTACGTTATAACGTATTACGTTATATGGTATAACGAAATGACGTTTTACGTTATATGGTATAACGTTTTAACGTATTACGTTATATGGTATAACGTTATAACGTATTACGTTATATGGTATTACGTTATAACGTATTACGTTATGTGGTATAACGTTTTAACGTATTACGTTATATGGTATAACGTTATAAAGTATTACGTTATATGGTATAACGTTATAACGTATTACGTTATATGGTATAACGTTATAACGTATTACGTTATATGGTATTACGTTATAACGTATTACGTTATATGGTATTACGTTTTAACGTATTACGTTATATGGTATAACGTTATAACGTATTACGTTATATGGTATTACGTTATAACGTTTTACGTTATATGTTATTACGTTATAACGTATTACGTTATATGGTATAACGTTATCACGTATTACGTTATATGTCATTACGTTATAACGTATTACGTTATATGGTATAACGAAATGACGTTTTACGTTATATGGTATAACGTTATAACGTATTACGTTATATGGTATTACGTTTTAACGTATTACGTTATATGGTATAACGTTATAACGTATTACGTTATATGGTATAACGTTATAACGTATTACGTTATATGGTATTACGTTTTAACGTATTACGTTATATGGTATAACGTTATAACGTATTACGTTATATGGTATAACGAAATGACGTTTTACGTTATATGGTATAACGTTATAACGTATTACGTTATATGGTACAACGAAATGACGTTTTACGTTATATGGTATAACGTTATAACGTATTACGTTATATGGTATTACGTTTTAACGTATTACGTTATATGGTATAACGTTATAACGTATTACGTTATATGGTATTACGTTATAAAGTATTACGTTATATGGTATAACGTTATAACGTATTACGTTATATGGTATAACGTTATAACGTATTACGTTATATGGTATTACGTTATCACGTATTACGTTATATGGTATAACGTTATAACGTATTACGTTATATGGTATAACGTTTTAACGTATTACGTTATATGGTATAACGTTATAACGTATTACGTTATATGGTATAACGTTATAACGTACTACGTTATATGGTATACCGTTATAACGTATTACGTTATATGATATAACGTTATAACGTATTACGTTATATGGTATAACGTTATAACGTACTACGTTATATGGTATACCGTAATAACGTATTACGTTATATGGTATAACGTTATACCGTATTACGTTATATGGTATAACGTTATAACGTATTACGTTATATGGTATAACGTTATAACGTATTACGTTATATGGTATATCATTAACGTATTACGTTATATGGTATAACGTTATACCGTATTTCGTTATATGGTATTACGTTATAACGTATTACGTTATATGGTATAACGAAATGGCGTTTTACGTTATATGGTATTACGTTATAACGTATTACGTTATATGGTATAACGTTATAACGTATTACGTTATATGGTATAACGTTATAGCGTACTACGTTATATGGTATAACGTTATCACGTATTACGTTATATGGTATAACGTTATAACGTATTACGTTATATGGTATAACGTTTTAACGTATCACGTTATATGGTATAACGTTATCACATATTACGTTATATGGTATAACGTTATAACGTATTACGTTATATGGTATTACGTTATAACGTATTACGTTATATGGTATTACGTTTTAACGTATTACGTTATATGGTATAACGTTATAACGTATTACGTTATATGGTACTACGTTATAACGTTTTACGTTATATGATATTACGTTATAACGTATTACGTTATATGGTATAACGTTATCACGTATTACGTTATATGGCATTACGTTATAACGTATTACGTTATATGGTATAACGTTATAACGTATTACGTTATATGGTATTACGTTATCACGTATTACGTTATATGGTATAACGTTATAACGTATTACGTTATATGGTATATCGTTATAACGTATTACGTTATATGGTATAACGTTATACCGTATAACGTTATATGGTATAACGTTATAACGTATTACGTTATATGGTGTAACGTTATAACGTATTACATTATATGGTATATCGTTATAACGTATTACGTTATATGGTATAACGTTATACCGTATTACGTTATATGGTATTACGTTATAACGTATTACGTTATATGGTATAACGAAATGACGTTTTACGTTATATGGTATTACGTTATAACGTATTACGTTATATGGTATAACGTTATAACGTATTACGTTATATGGTATAACGAAATGACGTTTTACGTTATATGGTATTACGTTATAACGTATTACGTTATACGGTATTACGTTATATCGTATTACGTTATATGGTATTACGTTATAACGTTTTACGTTATATGTTATTACGTTATAACGTATTACGTTATATAGTATAACGTTATCACGTATTACGTTTTATGGCATTACGTTATAACGTATTACGTTATATGGTATAAAGAAATGACGTTTTACGTTATATGGTATAACGTTATAACGTATTACGTTATATGGTATTACGTTTTAACGTATTACGTTATATGGTATAACGTTATAACGTATTACGTTGTATGGTATTATGTTATAACGTATTACGTTATGTGGTATAACGTTTTAACGTATTACGTTATATGGTATAACGTTATAAAGTATTACGTTATATGGTATAACGTTATAACGTATTACGTTATATGGTATAACGTTATAACGTATTACGTTATATGGTATTACGTTATAACGTATTACGTTATATGGTATTACGTTTTAACGTATTACGTTATATGGTATAACGTTATAACGTATTACGTTATATGGTATTACGTTATAACGTTTTACGTTATATGTTATTACGTTATAACGTATTACGTTATATGGTATAACGTTATCACGTATTACGTTATATGGCATTACGTTATATGGTATAACGAAATGACGTTTTACGTTATATGGTATAACGTTATAACGTATTACGTTATATGGTATTACGTTTTAACGTATTACGTTATATGGTATAACGTTATAACGTATTACGTTATATGGTATAACGAAATGACGTTTTACGTTATATGGTATAACGTTATAACGTATTACGTTATATGGTATTACGTTTTAACGTATTACGTTATATGGTATAACGTTATAACGTATTACGTTATATGGTATTACGTTATAACGTATTACGTTATGTGGTATAACGTTTTAACGTATTACGTTATATGGTATTATGTTATAAAGTATTACGTTATATGGTATAACGTTATTATGTATTACGTTATATGGTATAACGTTATAACGTATTACGTTATATGGTATTACGTTATAACGTATTACGTTATATGGTATTACGTTTTAACGTATTACGTTATATGGTATAACGTTATAACGTATTACGTTATATGGTATTACGTTATAACGTTTTACGTTATATGTTATTACGTTATAACGTATTACGTTATATGGTATAACGTTATCACGTATTACGTTATATGGCATTACGTTATAACGTATTACGTTATATGGTATAACGTTATAACGTATTACGTTATATGGTATTACGTTATCACGTATTACGTTATATGGTATAACGTTATAACGTATTACGTTATATGGTATAACGTTTTAACGTATTACGTTATATGGTATAACGTTATAACGTATTACGTTATATGGTATAACGTTATAACGTACTACGTTATATGGTATATCGTTATAACGTATTACGTTATATGGTATAACGTTATACCGTATTACGTTATATGGTATAACGTTATAACGTATTACGTTATATGGTGTAACGTTATAACGTATTACGTTATATGGTATATCGTTATAACGTATTACGTTATATGGTATAACGTTATACCGTATTACGTTATATGGTATTACGTTATAACGTATTACGTTATATGGTATAACGTTATAACGTACTACGTTATATGGTATATCGTTATAACGTATTACGTTATATGGTATAACGTTATCACGTATTACGTTATATGGTATAACGTTATAACGTATTACGTTATTTGGTATTACGTTATAACGTATTACGTTATATGGTATAACGAAATGACGTTTTACGTTATATGGAATTACGTTATAACGTATTACGTTATACGGTATTAAGTTATAACGTATTACGTTATATGGTATAACGTCATAACGTATTACGTTATATGGTATTACGTTATCACGTATTACGCTATACGGTATAACGTTATAACGTATTACGTTATATGGTATAACGTTTTAACGCATTACGTTATATGGTATAACGTTATCACGTATTACGTTATATGGTATAACGTTATAACGTATTACGTTATATGGTATATCGTTATGACGTATTATGTTATATGGTATAACGTTATACCGTATTACGATATATGGTATAACGTTATAACGTATTACGTTATATGGTATAACGTTATCACGTATTACGTTATATGGTATAACGTTATAACGTATTACGTTATATGGTATTACGTTATAACGTATTACGTTATATGGTATAACGAAATGACGTTTTACGTTATATGGTATTACGCTATAACGTATTACGTTATACGGTATTACGTTATAACGTATTACGTTATATGGCATTACGTTATAACGTTTTACGTTATATGTTATTACGTTATAACGTATTACGTTATATGGTATAACGTTATCACGTATTACGTTTTATGGCATTACGTTATAACGTATTACGTTATATGGTATAAAGAAATGACGTTTTACGTTATATGGTATAACGTTATAACGTATTACGTTATATGGTATTACGTTTTTACGTATTACGTTATATGGTATAACGTTATAACGTATTACGTTATATGGTATTATGTTATAACGTATTACGTTATGTGGTATAACGTTATCACGTATTACGTTATATGGTATAACGTTATAACGTATTACGTTATGTGGTATATCGTTATAACGTATTACGTTATATGGTATAACGTTATCACGTATTACGTTATATGGCATTACGTTATAACGTATTACGTTATATGGTATAACGAAATGACGTTTTACGTTATATGGTATAACGTTATAACGTATTACGTTATATGGTATTACGTTTTAACGTATTACGTTATGTGGTATAACGTTATAACGTATTACGTTATATGGTATTACGTTACAACGTTTTACGTTATATGTTATTACGTTATAACGTATTACGTTATATGGTATAACGTTATCACGTATTACGTTATATGGTATAACGTTTTAACGTATTACGTTATATGGTATAACATTATAACGTATTACGTTATATGGTATTACGTTATAACGTATTACGTTATGTGGTATAACGTTTTAACGTATTACGTTATATGGTATAACGTTTTAACGTATTACGTTATATGGTATAACGTTATCACGTATTACGTTATATGGTATAACGTTATAACGTATTACGTTATATGGTATAACGTTATAACGTATTATGTTATATGGTACAACGTTATACCGTATTACGATATATGGTATAACGTTATAACGTATTACGTTATATGGTATAACGTTTTAACGTATTACGTTATATGGTATAACGTTATCACGTATTACGTTATATGGTATAACGTTATAACGTATTACGTTATATGGTATAACGTTTTAACGTATTACGTTATATGGTATAACGTTATAACTTATTACGTTATATGGTATAACGTTATAACGTATTACGTTATATGGTATTACGTTATAACGTATTACGTTATATGGTATAACGAAACGACGTTTTACGTTATATGGTATTACGTTATAACGTATTACGTTATATGGTATTACGTTATAACTTATTACGTTATATGGTATAACGTCATAACGTATTATGTTATATGGTATTACGTTATCACGTATTACGTTATATGGTATAACGTTATAACGTATTACGTTATATGGTATAACGTTATAACGTACTACGTTATATGGTATATCGTTATAACGTATTACGTTATATGGTATAACGTTATACCGTATTACGTTATATGGTATAACGTTATAACGTATTACGTTATATGGTGTAACGTTATAACGTATTACGTTATATGGTATAACGTTATACCGTATTACGTTATATGGTATAACGTTATAACGTATTACGTTATATGGTGTAACGTTATAACGTATTACGTTATATGGTATATCGTTATAACGTATTACGTTATATGGTATAACGTTATACCGTATTACGTTATATGGTATTACGTTATAACGTACTACGTTATAGGGCATTACGTTATAACGTATTACGTTATATGGTATAACGTTATAACGTATTACGTTATATGGTATTACGTTATCACGTATTACGTTATATGGTATAACGTTATAACGTTTTACGTTATATGGTATAACGTTTTAACGTATTACGTTATATGGTATAACGTTATAACGTATTACGTTATATGGTATAACGTTATAACGTACTACGTTATATGGTATATCGTTATAACGTATTACGTTATATGGTATAACGTTATACCGTATTACGTTATATGGTATAACGTTATAACGTATTACGTTATATGGTGTAACGTTATAACGTATTACGTTATATGGTATATCGTTATAACGTATTACGTTATATGGTATAACGTTACACCGTATTACGTTATATGGTATTACGTTATAACGTACTACGTTATATGGTATATCGTTATAACGTATTACGTTATATGGTATAACGTTATCACGTATTACGTTATATGGTATAACGTTATAACGTATTACGTTATATGGTATTACGTTATAACGTATTACGTTATATGGTATAACGAAATGACGTTTTACGTTATATGGAATTACGTTATAACGTATTACGTTATACGGTATTACGTTATAACGTATTACGTTATATGGTATAACGTCATAACGTATTACGTTATATGGTATTACGTTATCACGTATTACGCTCTACGGTATAACGATATAACGTATTACGTTATATGGTATAAAGTTTTAACGCATTACGTTATATGGTATAACGTTATCACGTATTACGTTATATGGTATAACGTTATAACGTATTACGTTATATGGTATATCGTTATAACGTATTATGTTATATGGTATAACGTTATACCGTATTACGTTATATGGTATAACGTTATAACGTATTACGTTATATGGTATAACGTTTTAACGTATTACGTTATATGGTATAACGTTATCACGTATTACGTTATATGGTATAACGTTATAACGTCTTACGTTATATGGTATAACGTTTTAACGTATTACGTTATATGGTATAACGTTATCACTTATTACGTTATATGGTATAACGTTATAACGTATTACGTTATATGGTATTACGTTATAACGTATTACGTTATATGGTATAACGAAACGACGTTTTACGTTATATGGTATTACGTTATAACGTATTACGTTATATGGTATTACGTTATAACGTATTACGTTATATGGTATAACGTCATAACGTATTATGTTATATGGTATTACGTTATCACGTATTACGTTATATGGTATAACGTTATAACGTATTACGTTATATGGTATAACGTTTTAACGTATTACGTTATATGGTATAACGTTATCACGTATTACGTTATATGGTATAACGTTATAACGTATTACGTTATGTGGTATATCGTTATAACGTATTACGTTATATGGTATAACGTTATCACGTATTACGTTATATGGCATTACGTTATAACGTATTACGTTATATGGTATAACGAAATGACGTTTTACGTTATATGGTATAACGTTATAACGTATTACGTTATATGGTATTACGTTTTAACGTATTACGTTATATGGTATAACGTTATAACGTATTACGTTATATGGTATTACGTTATAACGTATTACGTTATGTGGTATAACGTTTTAACGTATTACGTTATATGGTATTACGTTTTAACGTATTACGTTATATGGTATAACGTTATAACGTATTACGTTATATGGTATTACGTTACAACGTTTTACGTTACATGTTATTACGTTATAACGTATTACGTTATATGGTATAACGTTATCACGTATTACGTTATATGGCATTACGTTATAACGTATTACGTTATATGGTATAACGAAATGACGTTTTACGTTATATGGTATAACGTTTTAACGTATTACGTTATATGGTATAACGTTATAACGTATTACGTTATATGGTATTACGTTATAACGTATTACGTTATGTGGTATAACGTTTTAACGTATTACGTTATATGGTATAACGTTATAAAGTATTACGTTATATGGTATAACGTTATAACGTATTACGTTATATGGTATAACGTTATAACGTATTACGTTATATGGTATTACGTTATAACGTATTACGTTATATGGTATTACGTTTTAACGTATTACGTTATATGGTATAACGTTATAACGTATTACGTTATATGGTATTACGTTATAACGTTTTACGTTATATGTTATTACGTTATAACGTATTACGTTATATGGTATAACGTTATCACGTATTACGTTATATGTCATTACGTTATAACGTATTACGTTATATGGTATAACGAAATGACGTTTTACGTTATATGGTATAACGTTATAACGTATTACGTTATATGGTATTACGTTTTAACGTATTACGTTATATGGTATAACGTTATAACGTATTACGTTATATGGTATAACGTTATAACGTATTACGTTATATGGTATTACGTTTTAACGTATTACGTTATATGGTATAACGTTATAACGTATTACGTTATATGGTATAACGAAATGACGTTTTACGTTATATGGTATAACGTTATAACGTATTACGTTATATGGTACAACGAAATGACGTTTTACGTTATATGGTATAACGTTATAACGTATTACGTTATATGGTATTACGTTTTAACGTATTACGTTATATGGTATAACGTTATAACGTATTACGTTATATGGTATTACGTTATAAAGTATTACGTTATATGGTATAACGTTATAACGTATTACGTTATATGGTATAACGTTATAACGTATTACGTTATATGGTATTACGTTATCACGTATTACGTTATATGGTATAACGTTATAACGTATTACGTTATATGGTATAACGTTTTAACGTATTACGTTATATGGTATAACGTTATAACGTATTACGTTATATGGTATAACGTTATAACGTACTACGTTATATGGTATACCGTTATAACGTATTACGTTATATGATATAACGTTATAACGTATTACGTTATATGGTATAACGTTATAACGTACTACGTTATATGGTATACCGTAATAACGTATTACGTTATATGGTATAACGTTATACCGTATTACGTTATATGGTATAACGTTATAACGTATTACGTTATATGGTATAACGTTATAACGTATTACGTTATATGGTATATCATTAACGTATTACGTTATATGGTATAACGTTATACCGTATTTCGTTATATGGTATTACGTTATAACGTATTACGTTATATGGTATAACGAAATGGCGTTTTACGTTATATGGTATTACGTTATAACGTATTACGTTATATGGTATAACGTTATAACGTATTACGTTATATGGTATAACGTTATAACGTACTACGTTATATGGTATAACGTTATCACGTATTACGTTATATGGTATAACGTTATAACGTATTACGTTATATGGTATAACGTTTTAACGTATCACGTTATATGGTATAACCTTATCACATATTACGTTATATGGTATAACGTTATAACGTATTACGTTATATGGTATTACGTTATAACGTATTACGTTATATGGTATTACGTTTTAACGTATTACGTTATATGGTATAACGTTATAACGTATTACGTTATATGGTATTACGTTATAACGTTTTACGTTATATGATATTACGTTATAACGTATTACGTTATATGGTATAACGTTATCACGTATTACGTTATATGGCATTACGTTATAACGTATTACGTTATATGGTATAACGTTATAACGTATTACGTTATATGGTATTACGTTATCACGTATTACGTTATATGGTATAACGTTATAACGTATTACGTTATATGGTATATCGTTATAACGTATTACGTTATATGGTATAACGTTATACCGTATAACGTTATATGGTATAACGTTATAACGTATTACGTTATATGGTGTAACGTTATAACGTATTACATTATATGGTATATCGTTATAACGTATTACGTTATATGGTATAACGTTATACCGTATTACGTTATATGGTATTACGTTATAACGTATTACGTTATATGGTATAACGAAATGACGTTTTACGTTATATGGTATTACGTTATAACGTATTACGTTATATGGTATAACGTTATAACGTATTACGTTATATGGTATAACGAAATGACGTTTTACGTTATATGGTATTACGTTATAACGTATTACGTTATACGGTATTACGTTATAACGTATTACGTTATATGGTATTACGTTATAACGTTTTACGTTATATGTTATTACGTTATAACGTATTACGTTATATGGTATAACGTTATCACGTATTACGTTTTATGGCATTACGTTATAACGTATTACGTTATATGGTATAAAGAAATGACGTTTTACGTTATATGGTATAACGTTATAACGTATTACGTTATATGGTATTACGTTTTAACGTATTACGTTATATGGTATAACGTTATAACGTATTACGTTATATGGTATTATGTTATAACGTATTACGTTATGTGGTATAACGTTTTAACGTATTACGTTATATGGTATAACGTTATAAAGTATTACGTTATATGGTATAACGTTATAACGTATTACGTTATATGGTATAACGTTATAACGTATTACGTTATATGGTATTACGTTATAACGTATTACGTTATATGGTATTACGTTTTAACGTATTACGTTATATGGTATAACGTTATAACGTATTACGTTATATGGTATTACGTTATAACGTTTTACGTTATATGTTATTACGTTATAACGTATTACGTTATATGGTATAACGTTATCACGTATTACTTTATATGGCATTACGTTATATGGTATAACGAAATGACGTTTTACGTTATATGGTATAACGTTATAACGTATTACGTTATATGGTATTACGTTTTAACGTATTACGTTATATGGTATAACGTTATAACGTATTACGTTATATGGTATAACGAAATGACGTTTTACGTTATATGGTATAACGTTATAACGTATTACGTTATATGGTATTACGTTTTAACGTATTACGTTATATGGTATAACGTTATAACGTATTACGTTATATGGTATTACGTTATAACGTATTACGTTATGTGGTATAACGTTTTAACGTATTACGTTATATGGTATCATGTTATAAAGTATTACGTTATATGGTATAACGTTATTATGTATTACGTTATATGGTATAACGTTATAACGTATTACGTTATATGGTATTACGTTATAACGTATTACGTTATATGGTATTACGTTTTAACGTATTACGTTATATGGTATAACGTTATAACGTATTACGTTATATGGTATTACGTTATAACGTTTTACGTTATATGTTATTACGTTATAACGTATTACGTTATATGGTATAACGTTATCACGTATTACGTTATATGGCATTACGTTATAACGTATTACGTTATATGGTATAACGTTATAACGTATTACGTTATATGGTATTACGTTATCACGTATTACGTTATATGGTATAACGTTATAACGTATTACGTTATATGGTATAACGTTTTAACGTATTACGTTATATGGTATAACGTTATAACGTATTACGTTATATGGTATAACGTTATAACGTACTACGTTATATGGTATATCGTTATAACGTATTACGTTATATGGTATAACGTTATACCGTATTACGTTATATGGTATAACGTTATAACGTATTACGTTATATGGTGTAACGTTATAACGTATTACGTTATATGGTATATCGTTATAACGTATTACGTTATATGGTATAACGTTATACCGTATTACGTTATATGGTATTACGTTATAACGTATTACGTTATATGGTATAACGTTATAACGTACTACGTTATATGGTATATCGTTATAACGTATTACGTTATATGGTATAACGTTATCACGTATTACGTTATATGGTATAACGTTATAACGTATTACGTTATATGGTATTACGTTATAACGTATTACGTTATATGGTATAACGAAATGACGTTTTACGTTATATGGAATTACGTTATAACGTATTACGTTATACGGTATTAAGTTATAACGTATTACGTTATATGGTATAACGTCATAACGTATTACGTTATATGGTATTACGTTATCACGTATTACGCTATACGGTATAACGTTATAACGTATTACGTTATATGGTATAACGTTTTAACGCATTACGTTATATGGTATAACGTTATCACGTATTACGTTATATGGTATAACGTTATAACGTATTACGTTATATGGTATATCGTTATAACGTATTATGTTATATGGTATAACGTTATACCGTATTACGATATATGGTATAACGTTATAACGTATTACGTTATATGGTATAACGTTTTAACGTATTACGTTATATGGTATAACGTTATCACGTATTACGTTATATGGTATAACGTTATAACGTATTACGTTATATGGTATTACGTTATAACGTATTACGTTATATGGTATAACGAAATGACGTTTTACGTTATATGGTATTACGTTATAACGTATTACGTTATACGGTATTACGTTATAACGTATTACGTTATATGGCATTACGTTATAACGTTTTACGTTATATGTTATTACGTTATAACGTATTACGTTATATGGTATAACGTTATCACGTATTACGTTTTATGGCATTACGTTATAACGTATTACGTTATATGGTATAAAGAAATGACGTTTTACGTTATATGGTATAACGTTATAACGTATTACGTTATATGGTATTACGTTTTTACGTATTACGTTATATGGTATAACGTTATAACGTATTACGTTATATGGTATTATGTTATAACGTATTACGTTATGTGGTATAACGTTATCACGTATTACGTTATATGGTATAACGTTATAACGTATTACGTTATGTGGTATATCGTTATAACGTATTACGTTATATGGTATAACGTTATCACGTATTACGTTATATGGCATTACGCTATAACGTATTACGTTATATGGTATAACGAAATGACGTTTTACGTTATATGGTATAACGTTATAACGTATTACGTTATATGGTATTACGTTTTAACGTATTACGTTATGTGGTATAACGTTATAACGTATTACGTTATATGGTATTACGTTACAACGTTTTACGTTATATGTTATTACGTTATAACGTATTACGTTATATGGTATAACGTTATCACGTATTACGTTATATGGTATAACGTTTTAACGTATTACGTTATATGGTATAACATTATAACGTATTACGTTATATGGTATTACGTTATAACGTATTACGTTATGTGGTATAACGTTTTAACGTATTACGTTATATGGTATAACGTTTTAACGTATTACGTTATATGGTATAACGTTATCACGTATTACGTTATATGGTATAACGTTATAACGTATTACGTTATATGGTATAACGTTATAACGTATTATGTTATATGGTACAACGTTATACCGTATTACGATATATGGTATAACGTTATAACGTATTACGTTATATGGTATAACGTATTAACGTATTACGTTATATGGTATAACGTTATCACGTATTACGTTATATGGTATAACGTTATAACGTATTACGTTATATGGTATAACGTTTTAACGTATTACGTTATATGGTATAACGTTATAACTTATTACGTTATATGGTATAACGTTATAACGTATTACGTTATATGGTATTACGTTATAACGTATTACGTTATATGGTATAACGAAACGACGTTTTACGTTATATGGTATTACGTTATAACGTATTACGTTATATGGTATTACGTTATAACTTATTACGTTATATGGTATAACGTCATAACGTATTATGTTATATGGTATTACGTTATCACGTATTACGTTATATGGTATAACGTTATAACGTATTACGTTATATGGTATAACGTTATAACGTACTACGTTATATGGTATATCGTTATAACGTATTACGTTATATGGTATAACGTTATACCGTATTACGTTATATGGTATAACGTTATAACGTATTACGTTATATGGTGTAACGTTATAACGTATTACGTTATATGGTATAACGTTATACCGTATTACGTTATATGGTATAACGTTATAACGTATTACGTTATATGGTGTAACGTTATAACGTATTACGTTATATGGTATATCGTTATAACGTATTACGTTATATGGTATAACGTTATACCGTATTACGTTATATGGTATTACGTTATAACGTACTACGTTATATGGTATATCGTTATAACGTATTACGTTATATGGTATAACGTTATCACGTATTACGTTATATGGTATAACGTTATAACGTATTACGTTATATGGTATTACGTTATAACGTATTACGTTATATGGTATAACGAAATGACGTTTTACGTTATATGGAATTACGTTATAACGTATTACGTTATACGGAATTACGTTATAACGTATTACGTTATATGGTATAACGAAACGACGTTTTACGTTATATGGTATTACGTTATAACGTATTACGTTATATGGTATTACGTTATAACGTATTACGTTATATGGTATAACGTCATAACGTATTATGTTATATGGTATTACGTTTTAACGTATTACGTTATATGGTATAACGTTATAACGTATTACGTTATATGGTATAACGTTATAACGTACTACGTTATATGGTATATCGTTATAACGTATTACGTTATATGGTATAACGTTATACCGTATTACGTTATATGGTATAACGTTATAACGTACTACGTTATATGGTATATCGTTATAACGTATTACGTTATGTGGTATAACGTTATACCGTATTACGTTATATGGTATAACGTTATAACGTATTACGTTATATGGTGTAACGTTATAACGTATTACGTTATATGGTATATCGTTATAACGTATTACGTTATATGGTATAACGTTATACCGTATTACGTTATATGGTATTACGTTATAACGTACTACGTTATATGGTATATCGTTATAACGTATTACGTTATATGGTATTACGTTATAACGTATTACGTTATATGGTATAACGAAATGACGTTTTACGTTATATGGAATTACGTTATAACGTATTACGTTATACGGTATTACGTTATAACGTATTACGTTATATGGTATAACGTCATAACGTATTACGTTATATGGTATTACGTTATCACGTATTACGCTATACGGTATAACGATATAACGTATTACGTTATATGGTATTACGTTATAACGTATTACGTTATATGGTATAACGAAATGACGTTTTACGTTATATGGAATTACGTTATAACGTATTACGTTATACGGTATTACGTTATAACGTATTACGTTATATGGTATAACGTCATAACGTATTACGTTATATGGTATTACGTTATCACGTATTACGCTATACGGTATAACGTTTTAATGTATTACGTTATATGGTATAACGTTATCACGTTTTACGTTATATGGAATTACGTTATAACGTATTACGTTATACGGTATTACGTTATAACGTATTACGTTATATGGTATAACGTCATAACGTATTACGTTATATGGTATTACGTTATCACGTATTACGCTATACGGTATAACGATATAACGTATTACGTTATATGGTATAACGTTTTAACGCATTACGTTATATGGTATAACGTTATCACGTATTACGTTATATGGTATAACGTTATAACGTATTACGTTATATGGTATATCGTTATAACGTATTATGTTATATGGTATAACGTTATACCGTATTACGTTATATGGTATAACGTTATAACGTATTACGTTATATGGTATAACGTTATAACGTATTACGTTATATGGTATTACGTTATAACGTATTACGTTATATGGTATAACGAAATGACGTTTTACGTTATATGGAATTACGTTATAACGTATTACGTTATACGGTATTACGTTATAACGTATTACGTTATATGGTATAACGTCATAACGTATTACGTTATATGGTATTACGTTATCACGTATTACGCTATACGGTATAACGATATAACGTATTACGTTATATGGTATTACGTTATAACGTATTACGTTATATGGTATTACGTTATAACGTATTACGTTATATGGTATAACGTCATAACGTATTATGTTATATGGTATTACGTTATCACGTATTACGTTATATGGTATAACGTTATAACGTATTACGTTATATGGTATAACGTTTTAATGTATTACGTTATATGGTATAACGTTATCACGTATTACGTTATATGGTATAACGTTATCACGTATTACGTTATATGTCATTACGTTATAACGTATTACGTTATATGGTATAACGAAATGACGTTTTACGTTATATGGTATAACGTTATAACGTATTACGTTATATGGTATTACGTTTTAACGTATTACGTTATATGGTATAACGTTATAACGTATTACGTTATATGGTATAACGTTATAACGTATTACGTTATATGGTATTACGTTTTAACGTATTACGTTATATGGTATAACGTTATAACGTATTACGTTATATGGTATAACGAAATGACGTTTTACGTTATATGGTATAACGTTATAACGTATTACGTTATATGGTACAACGAAATGACGTTTTACGTTATATGGTATAACGTTATAACGTATTACGTTATATGGTATTACGTTTTAACGTATTACGTTATATGGTATAACGTTATAACGTATTACGTTATATGGTATTACGTTATAAAGTATTACGTTATATGGTATAACGTTATAACGTATTACGTTATATGGTATAACGTTATAACGTATTACGTTATATGGTATTACGTTATCACGTATTACGTTATATGGTATAACGTTATAACGTATTACGTTATATGGTATAACGTTTTAACGTATTACGTTATATGGTATAACGTTATAACGTATTACGTTATATGGTATAACGTTATAACGTACTACGTTATATGGTATACCGTTATAACGTATTACGTTATATGATATAACGTTATAACGTATTACGTTATATGGTATAACGTTATAACGTACTACGTTATATGGTATACCGTAATAACGTATTACGTTATATGGTATAACGTTATACCGTATTACGTTATATGGTATAACGTTATAACGTATTACGTTATATGGTATAACGTTATAACGTATTACGTTATATGGTATATCATTAACGTATTACGTTATATGGTATAACGTTATACCGTATTTCGTTATATGGTATTACGTTATAACGTATTACGTTATATGGTATAACGAAATGGCGTTTTACGTTATATGGTATTACGTTATAACGTATTACGTTATATGGTATAACGTTATAACGTATTACGTTATATGGTATAACGTTATAACGTACTACGTTATATGGTATAACGTTATCACGTATTACGTTATATGGTATAACGTTATAACGTATTACGTTATATGGTATAACGTTTTAACGTATCACGTTATATGGTATAACCTTATCACATATTACGTTATATGGTATAACGTTATAACGTATTACGTTATATGGTATTACGTTATAACGTATTACGTTATATGGTATTACGTTTTAACGTATTACGTTATATGGTATAACGTTATAACGTATTACGTTATATGGTATTACGTTATAACGTTTTACGTTATATGATATTACGTTATAACGTATTACGTTATATGGTATAACGTTATCACGTATTACGTTATATGGCATTACGTTATAACGTATTACGTTATATGGTATAACGTTATAACGTATTACGTTATATGGTATTACGTTATCACGTATTACGTTATATGGTATAACGTTATAACGTATTACGTTATATGGTATATCGTTATAACGTATTACGTTATATGGTATAACGTTATACCGTATAACGTTATATGGTATAACGTTATAACGTATTACGTTATATGGTGTAACGTTATAACGTATTACATTATATGGTATATCGTTATAACGTATTACGTTATATGGTATAACGTTATACCGTATTACGTTATATGGTATTACGTTATAACGTATTACGTTATATGGTATAACGAAATGACGTTTTACGTTATATGGTATTACGTTATAACGTATTACGTTATATGGTATAACGTTATAACGTATTACGTTATATGGTATAACGAAATGACGTTTTACGTTATATGGTATTACGTTATAACGTATTACGTTATACGGTATTACGTTATAACGTATTACGTTATATGGTATTACGTTATAACGTTTTACGTTATATGTTATTACGTTATAACGTATTACGTTATATGGTATAACGTTATCACGTATTACGTTTTATGGCATTACGTTATAACGTATTACGTTATATGGTATAAAGAAATGACGTTTTACGTTATATGGTATAACGTTATAACGTATTACGTTATATGGTATTACGTTTTAACGTATTACGTTATATGGTATAACGTTATAACGTATTACGTTATATGGTATTATGTTATAACGTATTACGTTATGTGGTATAACGTTTTAACGTATTACGTTATATGGTATAACGTTATAAAGTATTACGTTATATGGTATAACGTTATAACGTATTACGTTATATGGTATAACGTTATAACGTATTACGTTATATGGTATTACGTTATAACGTATTACGTTATATGGTATTACGTTTTAACGTATTACGTTATATGGTATAACGTTATAACGTATTACGTTATATGGTATTACGTTATAACGTTTTACGTTATATGTTATTACGTTATAACGTATTACGTTATATGGTATAACGTTATCACGTATTACTTTATATGGCATTACGTTATATGGTATAACGAA
Source organism: Bombus vancouverensis nearcticus (assembly GCF_051014615.1). NCBI lineage: Eukaryota > Metazoa > Arthropoda > Insecta > Hymenoptera > Apidae > Bombus > Bombus vancouverensis. Next base: position 5,066,693 of record NC_134913.1, on the reverse strand, counting down.
ATGACGTTTTACGTTATATGGTATAACGTTATAACGTATTACGTTATATGGTATTACGTTTTAACGTATTACGTTATATGGTATAACGTTATAACGTATTACGTTATATGGTATAACGAAATGACGTTTTACGTTATATGGTATAACGTTATAACGTATTACGTTATATGGTATTACGTTTTAACGTATTACGTTATATGGTATAACGTTATAACGTATTACGTTATATGGTATTACGTTATAACGTATTACGTTATGTGGTATAACGTTTTAACGTATTACGTTATATGGTATCATGTTATAAAGTATTACGTTATATGGTATAACGTTATTATGTATTACGTTATATGGTATAACGTTATAACGTATTACGTTATATGGTATTACGTTATAACGTATTACGTTATATGGTATTACGTTTTAACGTATTACGTTATATGGTATAACGTTATAACGTATTACGTTATATGGTATTACGTTATAACGTTTTACGTTATATGTTATTACGTTATAACGTATTACGTTATATGGTATAACGTTATCACGTATTACGTTATATGGCATTACGTTATAACGTATTACGTTATATGGTATAACGTTATAACGTATTACGTTATATGGTATTACGTTATCACGTATTACGTTATATGGTATAACGTTATAACGTATTACGTTATATGGTATAACGTTTTAACGTATTACGTTATATGGTATAACGTTATAACGTATTACGTTATATGGTATAACGTTATAACGTACTACGTTATATGGTATATCGTTATAACGTATTACGTTATATGGTATAACGTTATACCGTATTACGTTATATGGTATAACGTTATAACGTATTACGTTATATGGTGTAACGTTATAACGTATTACGTTATATGGTATATCGTTATAACGTATTACGTTATATGGTATAACGTTATACCGTATTACGTTATATGGTATTACGTTATAACGTATTACGTTATATGGTATAACGTTATAACGTACTACGTTATATGGTATATCGTTATAACGTATTACGTTATATGGTATAACGTTATCACGTATTACGTTATATGGTATAACGTTATAACGTATTACGTTATATGGTATTACGTTATAACGTATTACGTTATATGGTATAACGAAATGACGTTTTACGTTATATGGAATTACGTTATAACGTATTACGTTATACGGTATTAAGTTATAACGTATTACGTTATATGGTATAACGTCATAACGTATTACGTTATATGGTATTACGTTATCACGTATTACGCTATACGGTATAACGTTATAACGTATTACGTTATATGGTATAACGTTTTAACGCATTACGTTATATGGTATAACGTTATCACGTATTACGTTATATGGTATAACGTTATAACGTATTACGTTATATGGTATATCGTTATAACGTATTATGTTATATGGTATAACGTTATACCGTATTACGATATATGGTATAACGTTATAACGTATTACGTTATATGGTATAACGTTTTAACGTATTACGTTATATGGTATAACGTTATCACGTATTACGTTATATGGTATAACGTTATAACGTATTACGTTATATGGTATTACGTTATAACGTATTACGTTATATGGTATAACGAAATGACGTTTTACGTTATATGGTATTACGTTATAACGTATTACGTTATACGGTATTACGTTATAACGTATTACGTTATATGGCATTACGTTATAACGTTTTACGTTATATGTTATTACGTTATAACGTATTACGTTATATGGTATAACGTTATCACGTATTACGTTTTATGGCATTACGTTATAACGTATTACGTTATATGGTATAAAGAAATGACGTTTTACGTTATATGGTATAACGTTATAACGTATTACGTTATATGGTATTACGTTTTTACGTATTACGTTATATGGTATAACGTTATAACGTATTACGTTATATGGTATTATGTTATAACGTATTACGTTATGTGGTATAACGTTATCACGTATTACGTTATATGGTATAACGTTATAACGTATTACGTTATGTGGTATATCGTTATAACGTATTACGTTATATGGTATAACGTTATCACGTATTACGTTATATGGCATTACGTTATAACGTATTACGTTATATGGTATAACGAAATGACGTTTTACGTTATATGGTATAACGTTATAACGTATTACGTTATATGGTATTACGTTTTAACGTATTACGTTATGTGGTATAACGTTATAACGTATTACGTTATATGGTATTACGTTACAACGTTTTACGTTATATGTTATTACGTTATAACGTATTACGTTATATGGTATAACGTTATCACGTATTACGTTATATGGTATAACGTTTTAACGTATTACGTTATATGGTATAACATTATAACGTATTACGTTATATGGTATTACGTTATAACGTATTACGTTATGTGGTATAACGTTTTAACGTATTACGTTATATGGTATAACGTTTTAACGTATTACGTTATATGGTATAACGTTATCACGTATTACGTTATATGGTATAACGTTATAACGTATTACGTTATATGGTATAACGTTATAACGTATTATGTTATATGGTACAACGTTATACCGTATTACGATATATGGTATAACGTTATAACGTATTACGTTATATGGTATAACGTATTAACGTATTACGTTATATGGTATAACGTTATCACGTATTACGTTATATGGTATAACGTTATAACGTATTACGTTATATGGTATAACGTTTTAACGTATTACGTTATATGGTATAACGTTATAACTTATTACGTTATATGGTATAACGTTATAACGTATTACGTTATATGGTATTACGTTATAACGTATTACGTTATATGGTATAACGAAACGACGTTTTACGTTATATGGTATTACGTTATAACGTATTACGTTATATGGTATTACGTTATAACTTATTACGTTATATGGTATAACGTCATAACGTATTATGTTATATGGTATTACGTTATCACGTATTACGTTATATGGTATAACGTTATAACGTATTACGTTATATGGTATAACGTTATAACGTACTACGTTATATGGTATATCGTTATAACGTATTACGTTATATGGTATAACGTTATACCGTATTACGTTATATGGTATAACGTTATAACGTATTACGTTATATGGTGTAACGTTATAACGTATTACGTTATATGGTATAACGTTATACCGTATTACGTTATATGGTATAACGTTATAACGTATTACGTTATATGGTGTAACGTTATAACGTATTACGTTATATGGTATATCGTTATAACGTATTACGTTATATGGTATAACGTTATACCGTATTACGTTATATGGTATTACGTTATAACGTACTACGTTATATGGTATATCGTTATAACGTATTACGTTATATGGTATAACGTTATCACGTATTACGTTATATGGTATAACGTTATAACGTATTACGTTATATGGTATTACGTTATAACGTATTACGTTATATGGTATAACGAAATGACGTTTTACGTTATATGGAATTACGTTATAACGTATTACGTTATACGGAATTACGTTATAACGTATTACGTTATATGGTATAACGAAACGACGTTTTACGTTATATGGTATTACGTTATAACGTATTACGTTATATGGTATTACGTTATAACGTATTACGTTATATGGTATAACGTCATAACGTATTATGTTATATGGTATTACGTTTTAACGTATTACGTTATATGGTATAACGTTATAACGTATTACGTTATATGGTATAACGTTATAACGTACTACGTTATATGGTATATCGTTATAACGTATTACGTTATATGGTATAACGTTATACCGTATTACGTTATATGGTATAACGTTATAACGTACTACGTTATATGGTATATCGTTATAACGTATTACGTTATGTGGTATAACGTTATACCGTATTACGTTATATGGTATAACGTTATAACGTATTACGTTATATGGTGTAACGTTATAACGTATTACGTTATATGGTATATCGTTATAACGTATTACGTTATATGGTATAACGTTATACCGTATTACGTTATATGGTATTACGTTATAACGTACTACGTTATATGGTATATCGTTATAACGTATTACGTTATATGGTATTACGTTATAACGTATTACGTTATATGGTATAACGAAATGACGTTTTACGTTATATGGAATTACGTTATAACGTATTACGTTATACGGTATTACGTTATAACGTATTACGTTATATGGTATAACGTCATAACGTATTACGTTATATGGTATTACGTTATCACGTATTACGCTATACGGTATAACGATATAACGTATTACGTTATATGGTATTACGTTATAACGTATTACGTTATATGGTATAACGAAATGACGTTTTACGTTATATGGAATTACGTTATAACGTATTACGTTATACGGTATTACGTTATAACGTATTACGTTATATGGTATAACGTCATAACGTATTACGTTATATGGTATTACGTTATCACGTATTACGCTATACGGTATAACGTTTTAATGTATTACGTTATATGGTATAACGTTATCACGTTTTACGTTATATGGAATTACGTTATAACGTATTACGTTATACGGTATTACGTTATAACGTATTACGTTATATGGTATAACGTCATAACGTATTACGTTATATGGTATTACGTTATCACGTATTACGCTATACGGTATAACGATATAACGTATTACGTTATATGGTATAACGTTTTAACGCATTACGTTATATGGTATAACGTTATCACGTATTACGTTATATGGTATAACGTTATAACGTATTACGTTATATGGTATATCGTTATAACGTATTATGTTATATGGTATAACGTTATACCGTATTACGTTATATGGTATAACGTTATAACGTATTACGTTATATGGTATAACGTTATAACGTATTACGTTATATGGTATTACGTTATAACGTATTACGTTATATGGTATAACGAAATGACGTTTTACGTTATATGGAATTACGTTATAACGTATTACGTTATACGGTATTACGTTATAACGTATTACGTTATATGGTATAACGTCATAACGTATTACGTTATATGGTATTACGTTATCACGTATTACGCTATACGGTATAACGATATAACGTATTACGTTATATGGTATTACGTTATAACGTATTACGTTATATGGTATTACGTTATAACGTATTACGTTATATGGTATAACGTCATAACGTATTATGTTATATGGTATTACGTTATCACGTATTACGTTATATGGTATAACGTTATAACGTATTACGTTATATGGTATAACGTTTTAATGTATTACGTTATATGGTATAACGTTATCACGTATTACGTTATATGGTATAACGTTATAACGTCTTACGTTATATGGTATAACGTTTTAACGTATTACGTTATATGGTATAACGTTATCACTTATTACGTTATATGGTATAACATTATAACGTATTACGTTATATGGAATTACGTTATAACGTATTACGTTATACGGTATTACGTTATAACGTATTACGTTATATGGTATAACGTCATAACGTATTACGTTATATGGTATTACGTTATCACGTATTACGCTCTACGGTATAACGATATAACTTATTACGTTATATGGTATTACGTTATAACGTATTACGTTATATGGTATTACGTTATAACGTATTACGTTATATGGTATAACGTCATAACGTATTATGTTATATGGTATTACGTTATCACGTATTACGTTATATGGTATAACGTTATAACGTATTACGTTATATGGTATAACGTTTTAATGTATTACGTTATATGGTATAACGTTATCACGTATTACGTTATATGGTATAACGTTATAACGTCTTACGTTATATGGTATAACGTTTTAACGTATTACGTTATATGGTATAACGTTATCACTTATTACGTTATATGGTATAACGTTATAACGTATTACGTTATATGGTATAACGTTATCACGTATTACGTTATATGGTATAACGTTATAACGTATTACGTTATATGGTATAACGTCATAACGTATTACGTTATATGGTATTACGTTATCACGTATTACGCTATACGGTATAACGATATAACTTATTACGTTATATGGTATTACGTTATAACGTATTACGTTATATGGTATTACGTTATAACGTATTATGTTATATGGTATAACGTCATAACGTATTATGTTATATGGTATTACGTTATCACGTATTACGTTATATGGTATAACGTTATAACGTATTACGTTATATGGTATAACGTTTTAATGTATTGCGTTATGTGGTATAACGTTTTAACGTATTACGTTATATGGTATTACGTTTTAACGTATTACGTTATATGGTATAACGTTATAACGTATTACGTCATATGGTATTACGTTACAACGTTTTACGTTATATGTTATTACGTTATAACGTATTACGTTATATGGTATAACGTTATCACGTATTACGTTATATGGCATTACGTTATAACGTATTACGTTATATGGTATAACGAAATGACGTTTTACGTTATATGGTATAACGTTTTAACGTATTACGTTATATGGTATAACGTTATAACGTATTACGTTATATGGTATTACGTTATAACGTATTACGTTATGTGGTATAACGTTTTAACGTATTACGTTATATGGTATAACGTTATAAAGTATTACGTTATATGGTATAACGTTATAACGTATTACGTTATATGGTATAACGTTATAACGTATTACGTTATATGGTATTACGTTATAACGTATTACGTTATATGGTATTACGTTTTAACGTATTACGTTATATGGTATAACGTTATAACGTATTACGTTATATGGTATTACGTTATAACGTTTTACGTTATATGTTATTACGTTATAACGTATTACGTTATATGGTATAACGTTATCACGTATTACGTTATATGTCATTACGTTATAACGTATTACGTTATATGGTATAACGAAATGACGTTTTACGTTATATGGTATAACGTTATAACGTATTACGTTATATGGTATTACGTTTTAACGTATTACGTTATATGGTATAACGTTATAACGTATTACGTTATATGGTATAACGTTATAACGTATTACGTTATATGGTATTAGGTTTTAACGTATTACGTTATATGGTATAACGTTATAACGTATTACGTTATATGGTATAACGAAATGACGTTTTACGTTATATGGTATAACGTTATAACGTATTACGTTATATGGTATTACGTTTTAACGTATTACGTTATATGGTATAACGTTATAACGTATTACGTTATATGGTATTACGTTATAAGGTATTACGTTATATGGTATAACGTTATAACGTATTACGTTATATGGTATAACGTTATAACGTATTACGTTATATGATATTACGTTATCACGTATCACGTTATATGGTATAACGTTATAACGTATTACGTTATATGGTATAACGTTTTAACGTATTACGTTATATGGTATAACGTTATAACGTATTACGTTATATGGTATAACGTTATAACGTACTACGTTATATGGTATACCGTTATAACGTATTACGTTATATGATATAACGTTATAACGTATTACGTTATATGGTATAACGTTATAACGTACTACGTTATATGGTATACCGTAATAACGTATTACGTTATATGGTATAACGTTATACCGTATTACGTTATATGGTATAACGTTATAACGTATTACGTTATATGGTATAACGTTATAACGTATTACGTTATATGGTATATCATTAACGTATTACGTTATATGGTATAACGTTATACCGTATTTCGTTATATGGTATTACGTTATAACGTATTACGTTATATGGTATAACGAAATGGCGTTTTACGTTATATGGTATTACGTTATAACGTATTACGTTATATGGTATAACGTTATAACGTATTACGTTATATGGTATAACGTTATAACGTACTACGTTATATGGTATAACGTTATCACGTATTACGTTATATGGTATAACGTTATAACGTATTACGTTATATGGTATAACGTTTTAACGTATCACGTTATATGGTATAACGTTATCACATATTACGTTATATGGTATAACGTTATAACGTATTACGTTATATGGTATTACGTTATAACGTATTACGTTATATGGTATTACGTTTTAACGTATTACGTTATATGGTATAACGTTATAACGTATTACGTTATATGGTATTACGTTATAACGTTTTACGTTATATGATATTACGTTATAACGTATTACGTTATATGGTATAACGTTATCACGTATTACGTTATATGGCATTACGTTATAACGTATTACGTTATATGGTATAACGTTATAACGTATTACGTTATATGGTATTACGTTATCACGTATTACGTTATATGGTATAACGTTATAACGTATTACGTTATATGGTATATCGTTATAACGTATTACGTTATATGGTATAACGTTATACCGTATAACGTTATATGGTATAACGTTATAACGTATTACGTTATATGGTGTAACGTTATAACGTATTACATTATATGGTATATCGTTATAACGTATTACGTTATATGGTATAACGTTATACCGTATTACGTTATATGGTATTACGTTATAACGTATTACGTTATATGGTATAACGAAATGACGTTTTACGTTATATGGTATTACGTTATAACGTATTACGTTATATGGTATAACGTTATAACGTATTACGTTATATGGTATAACGAAATGACGTTTTACGTTATATGGTATTTCGTTATAACGTATTACGTTATACGGTATTACGTTATAACGTATTACGTTATATGGTATTACGTTATAACGTTTTACGTTATATGTTATTACGTTATAACGTATTACGTTATATGGTATAACGTTATCACGTATTACGTTTTACGGCATTACGTTATAACGTATTACGTTATATGGTATAAAGAAATGACGTTTTACGTTATATGGTATAACGTTATAACGTATTACGTTATATGGTATTACGTTTTAACGTATTACGTTATATGGTATAACGTTATAACGTATTACGTTATATGGTATTATGTTATAACGTATTACGTTATGTGGTATAACGTTTTAACGTATTACGTTATATGGTATAACGTTATAAAGTATTACGTTATATGGTATAACGTTATAACGTATTACGTTATATGGTATAACGTTATAACGTATTACGTTATATGGTATTACGTTATAACGTATTACGTTATATGGTATTACGTTTTAACGTATTACGTTATATGGTATTACGTTTTAACGTATTACGTTATATGGTATAACGTTATAACGTATTACGTTATATGGTATTACGTTATAACGTATTACGTTATGTGGTATAACGTTTTAACGTATTACGTTATATGGTATTATGTTATAAAGTATTACGTTATATGGTATAACGTTATTATGTATTACGTTATATGGTATAACGTTATAACGTATTACGTTATATGGTATTACGTTATAACGTATTACGTTATATGGTATTACGTTTTAACGTATTACGTTATATGGTATAACGTTATAACGTACTACGTTATATGGTATATCGTTATAACGTATTACGTTATATGGTATAACGTTATACCGTATTACGTTATATGGTATAACGTTATAACGTATTACGTTATATGGTGTAACGTTATAACGTATTACGTTATATGGTATATCGTTATAACGTATTACGTTATATGGTATAACGTTATACCGTATTACGTTATATGGTATTACGTTATAACGTATTACGTTATATGGTATAACGTTATAACGTACTACGTTATATGGTATATCGTTATAACGTATTACGTTATATGGTATAACGTTATCACGTATTACGTTATATGGTATAACGTTATAACGTATTACGTTATATGGTATTACGTTATAACGTATTACGTTATATGGTATAACGAAATGACGTTTTACGTTATATGGAATTACGTTATAACGTATTACGTTATACGGTATTAAGTTATAACGTATTACGTTATATGGTATAACGTCATAACGTATTACGTTATATGGTATTACGTTATCACGTATTGCGCTATACGGTACAACGTTATAACGTATTACGTTATATGGTATAACGTTTTAACGCATTACGTTATATGGTATAACGTTATCACGTATTACGTTATATGGTATAACGTTATAACGTATTACGTTATATGGTATATCGTTATAACGTATTATGTTATATGGTATAACGTTATACCGTATTACGATATATGGTATAACGTTATAACGTATTACGTTATATGGTATAACGTTTTAACGTATTACGTTATATGGTATAACGTTATCACGTATTACGTTATGTGGTATAACGTTATAACGTATTACGTTATATGGTATAACGTTTTAACGTATTACGTTATATGGTATAACGTTATCACTTATTACGTTATATGGTATAACGTTATAACGTATTACGTTATATGGTATTACGTTATAACGTATTACGTTATATGGTATAACGAAACGACGTTTTACGTTATATGGTATTACGTTATAACGTATTACGTTATATGGTATTACGTTATAACTTATTACGTTATATGGTATAACGTCATAACGTATTATGTTATATGGTATTACGTTATCACGTATTACGTTATATGGTATAACGTTATAACGTATTACGTTATATGGTATAACGTTTTAACGTATTACGTTATATGGTATAACGTTATCACGTATTACGTTATATGGTATAACGTTATAACGTATTACGTTATGTGGTATATCGTTATAACGTATTACGTTATATGGTATAACGTTATCACGTATTACGTTATATGGCATTACGTTATAACGTATTACGTTATATGGTATAACGAAATGACGTTTTACGTTATATGGTATAACGTTATAACGTATTACGTTATATGGTATTACGTTTTAACGTATTACGTTATATGGTATAACGTTATAACGTATTACGTTATATGGTATTACGTTTTAACGTATTACGTTATATGGTATAACGTTATAACGTATTACGTTATATGGTATTACGTTATAACGTATTACGTTATGTGGTATAACGTTTTAACGTATTACGTTATATGGTATTACGTTATAACGTATTACGTTATATGGTATAACGAAATGACGTTTTAAGTTATATGGTATTACGCTATAACGTATTACGTTACATGGTATAACGTTATAACGTACTACGTTATATGGTATATCGTTATAACGTATTACGTTATATGGTATAACGTTATCACGTATTACGTTATATGGTATAACGTTATAACGTATTACGTTATATGGTATTACGTTATAACGTATTACGTTATATGGTATAACGAAATGACGTTTTACGTTATATGGTATTACGTTATAACGTATTACGTTATACGGTATTACGTTATAACGTATTACGTTATATGGCATTACGTTATAACGTTTTACGTTATATGTTATTACGTTATAACGTATTACGTTATATGGTATAACGTTATCACGTATTACGTTTTATGGCATTACGTTATAACGTATTACGTTATATGGTATAAAGAAATGACGTTTTACGTTATATGGTATAACGTTATAACGTATTACGTTATATGGTATTACGTTTTTACGTATTACGTTATATGGTATAACGTTATAACGTATTACGTTATATGGTATTATGTTATAACGTATTACGTTATGTGGTGTAACGTTATCACGTATTACGTTATATGGTATAACGTTATAACGTATTACGTTATGTGGTATATCGTTATAACGTATTACGTTATATGGTATAACGTTATCACGTATTACGTTATATGGCATTACGTTATAACGTATTACGTTATATGGTATAAAGAAATGACGTTTTACGTTATATGGTATAACGTTATAACGTATTACGTTATATGGTATTACGTTTTAACGTATTACGTTATATGGTATAACGTTATAACGTATTACGTTATATGGTATTACGTTACAACGTTTTACGTTATATGTTATTACGTTATAACGTATTACGTTATATGGTATAACGTTATCACGTATTACGTTATATGGTATAACGTTTTAACGTATTACGTCATATGGTATAACGTTATAACGTATTACGTTATATGGTATTACGTTATAACGTATTACGTTATGTGGTATAACGTTTTAACGTATTACGTTATATGGTATAACGTTTTAACGTATTACGTTATATGGTATAACGTTATCACGTATTACGTTATATGGTATAACGTTATAACGTATTACGTTATATAGTATAACGTTATAACGTATTATGTTATATGGTACAACGTTATACCGTATTACGATATATGGTATAACGTTATAACGTATTACGTTATATGGTATAACGTTTTAACGTATTACGTTATATGGTATAACGTTATCACGTATTACGTTATATGGTATAACGTTATAACGTATTACGTTATATGGTGTAACGTTATAACGTATTACGTTATATGGTATAACGTTATACCGTATTACGTTATATGGTATATCGTTATAACGTATTACGTTATATGGTATAACGTTATACCGTATTACGTTATATGGTATAACGTTATAACGTATTACGTTATATGGTGTAACGTTATAACGTATTACGTTATATGGTATAACGTTATACCGTATTACGTTATATGGTATAACGTTATAACGTATTACGTTATATGGTGTAACGTTATAACGTATTACGTTATATGGTATATCGTTATAACGTATTACGTTATATGGTATAACGTTATACCGCATTACGTTATATGGTATTACGTTATAACGTATTACGTTATATGGTATAACGAAATGACGTTTTACGTTATATGGAATTACGTTATAACGTATTACGTTATATGGTATTACTTTATAACGTATTACGTTATATGGTATAACGTCATAACGTATTATGTTATATGGTATTACGTTTTAACGTATTACGTTATATGGTATAACGTTATAACGTATTACGTTATATGGTATAACGTTATAACGTACTACGTTATATGGTATATCGTTATAACGTATTACGTTATATGGTATAACGTTATACCGTATTACGTTATATGGTATAACGTTATAACGTACTACGTTATATGGTATATCGCTATAACGTATTACGTTATGTGGTATAACGTTATACCGTATTACGTTATATGGTATAACGTTATAACGTATTACGTTATATGGTGTAACGTTATAACGTATTACGTTATATGGTATATCGTTATAACGTATTACGTTATATGGTATAACGTTATACCGTATTACGTTATATGGTATTACGTTATAACGTACTACGTTATATGGTATATCGTTATAACGTATTACGTTATATGGTATTACGTTATAACGTATTACGTTATATGGTATAACGAAATGACGTTTTACGTTATATGGAATTACGTTATAACGTATTACGTTATACGGTATTACGTTATAACGTATTACGTTATATGGTATAACGTCATAACGTATTACGTTATATGGTATTACGTTATCACGTATTACGCTATACGGTATAACGATATAACGTATTACGTTATATGGTATTACGTTATAACGTATTACGTTATATGGTATAACGAAATGACGTTTTACGTTATATGGAATTACGTTATAACGTATTACGTTATACGGTATTACGTTATAACGTATTACGTTATATGGTATAACGTCATAACGTATTACGTTATATGGTATTACGTTATCACGTATTACGCTATACGGTATAACGTTTTAATGTATTACGTTATATGGTATAACGTTATCACGTTTTACGTTATATGGAATTACGTTATAACGTATTACGTTATACGGTATTACGTTATAACGTATTACGTTATATGGTATAACGTCATAACGTATTACGTTATATGGTATTACGTTATCACGTATTACGCTATACGGTATAACGATATAACGTATTACGTTATATGGTATAACGTTTTAACGCATTACGTTATATGGTATAACGTTATCACGTATTACGTTATATGGTATAACGTTATAACGTATTACGTTATATGGTATATCGTTATAACGTATTATGTTATATGGTATAACGTTATACCGTATTACGTTATATGGTATAACGTTATAACGTATTACGTTATATGGTATAACGTTATAACGTATTACGTTATATGGTATTACGTTATAACGTATTACGTTATATGGTATAACGAAATGACGTTTTACGTTATATGGAATTACGTTATAACGTATTACGTTATACGGTATTACGTTATAACGTATTACGTTATATGGTATAACGTCATAACGTATTACGTTATATGGTATTACGTTATCACGTATTACGCTATACGGTATAACGATATAACGTATTACGTTATATGGTATTACGTTATAACGTATTACGTTATATGGTATAACGTTATAACGTATTACGTTATATGGTATAACGAAATGACGTTTTACGTTATATGGTATTTCGTTATAACGTATTACGTTATACGGTATTACGTTATAACGTATTACGTTATATGGTATTACGTTATAACGTTTTACGTTATATGTTATTACGTTATAACGTATTACGTTATATGGTATAACGTTATCACGTATTACGTTTTATGGCATTACGTTATAACGTATTACGTTATATGGTATAAAGAAATGACGTTTTACGTTATATGGTATAACGTTATAACGTATTACGTTATATGGTATTACGTTTTAACGTATTACGTTATATGGTATAACGTTATAACGTATTACGTTATATGGTATTATGTTATAACGTATTACGTTATGTGGTATAACGTTTTAACGTATTACGTTATATGGTATAACGTTATAAAGTATTACGTTATATGGTATAACGTTATAACGTATTACGTTATATGGTATAACGTTATAACGTATTACGTTATATGGTATTACGTTATAACGTATTACGTTATATGGTATTACGTTTTAACGTATTACGTTATATGGTATTACGTTTTAACGTATTACGTTATATGGTATAACGTTATAACGTATTACGTTATATGGTATTACGTTATAACGTATTACGTTATGTGGTATAACGTTTTAACGTATTACGTTATATGGTATTATGTTATAAAGTATTACGTTATATGGTATAACGTTATTATGTATTACGTTATATGGTATAACGTTATAACGTATTACGTTATATGGTATTACGTTATAACGTATTACGTTATATGGTATTACGTTTTAACGTATTACGTTATATGGTATAACGTTATAACGTACTACGTTATATGGTATATCGTTATAACGTATTACGTTATATGGTATAACGTTATACCGTATTACGTTATATGGTATAACGTTATAACGTATTACGTTATATGGTGTAACGTTATAACGTATTACGTTATATGGTATATCGTTATAACGTATTACGTTATATGGTATAACGTTATACCGTATTACGTTATATGGTATTACGTTATAACGTATTACGTTATATGGTATAACGTTATAACGTACTACGTTATATGGTATATCGTTATAACGTATTACGTTATATGGTATAACGTTATCACGTATTACGTTATATGGTATAACGTTATAACGTATTACGTTATATGGTATTACGTTATAACGTATTACGTTATATGGTATAACGAAATGACGTTTTACGTTATATGGAATTACGTTATAACGTATTACGTTATACGGTATTAAGTTATAACGTATTACGTTATATGGTATAACGTCATAACGTATTACGTTATATGGTATTACGTTATCACGTATTACGCTATACGGTACAACGTTATAACGTATTACGTTATATGGTATAACGTTTTAACGCATTACGTTATATGGTATAACGTTATCACGTATTACGTTATATGGTATAACGTTATAACGTATTACGTTATATGGTATATCGTTATAACGTATTATGTTATATGGTATAACGTTATACCGTATTACGATATATGGTATAACGTTATAACGTATTACGTTATATGGTATAACGTTTTAACGTATTACGTTATATGGTATAACGTTATCACGTATTACGTTATATGGTATAACGTTATAACGTATTACGTTATATGGTATAACGTTTTAACGTATTACGTTATATGGTATAACGTTATCACTTATTACGTTATATGGTATAACGTTATGACGTATTACGTTATATGGTATTACGTTATAACGTATTACGTTATATGGTATAACGAAACGAC
Organism: Bombus vancouverensis nearcticus; assembly: GCF_051014615.1. Classification (NCBI taxonomy): domain Eukaryota; kingdom Metazoa; phylum Arthropoda; class Insecta; order Hymenoptera; family Apidae; genus Bombus; species Bombus vancouverensis. Next base: position 5,050,550 of record NC_134913.1, on the reverse strand, counting down.
GTTTTACGTTATATGGTATTACGTTATAACGTATTACGTTATATGGTATTACGTTATAACTTATTACGTTATATGGTATAACGTCATAACGTATTATGTTATATGGTATTACGTTATCACGTATTACGTTATATGGTATAACGTTATAACGTATTACGTTATATGGTATAACGTTTTAACGTATTACGTTATATGGTATAACGTTATCACGTATTACGTTATATGGTATAACGTTATAACGTATTACGTTATGTGGTATATCGTTATAACGTATTACGTTATATGGTATAACGTTATCACGTATTACGTTATATGGCATTACGTTATAACGTATTACGTTATATGGTATAACGAAATGACGTTTTACGTTATATGGTATAACGTTATAACGTAATACGTTATATGGTATTACGTTTTAACGTATTACGTTATATGGTATAACGTTATAACGTATTACGTTATATGGTATTACGTTTTAACGTATTACGTTATATGGTATAACGTTATAACGTATTACGTTATATGGTATTACGTTATAACGTATTACGTTATGTGGTATAACGTTTTAACGTATTACGTTATATGGTATTACGTTATAACGTATTACGTTATATGGTATAACGAAATGACGTTTTAAGTTATATGGTATTACGCTATAACGTATTACGTTACATGGTATAACGTTATAACGTACTACGTTATATGGTATATCGTTATAACGTATTACGTTATATGGTATAACGTTATCACGTATTACGTTATATGGTATAACGTTATAACGTATTACGTTATATGGTATAAAGAAATGACGTTTTACGTTATATGGTATAACGTTATAACGTATTACGTTATATGGTATTACGTTATAACGTATTACGTTATGTGGTATAACGTTTTAACGTATTACGTTATATGGTATAACGTTTTAACGTATTACGTTATATGGTATAACGTTATCACGTATTACGTTATATGGTATAACGTTATAACGTATTACGTTATATAGTATAACGTTATAACGTATTATGTTATATGGTACAACGTTATACCGTATTACGATATATGGTATAACGTTATAACGTATTACGTTATATGGTATAACGTTATCACGTATTACGTTATATGGTATAACGTTATAACGTATTACGTTATATGGTGTAACGTTATAACGTATTACGTTATATGGTATAACGTTATACCGTATTACGTTATATGGTATATCGTTATAACGTATTACGTTATATGGTATAACGTTATACCGTATTACGTTATATGGTATAACGAAATGACGTTTTACGTTATATGGAATTACGTTATAACGTATTACGTTATACGGTATTACGTTATAACGTATTACGTTATATGGTATAACGTCATAACGTATTACGTTATATGGTATTACGTTATCACGTATTACGCTATACGGTATAACGTTTTAATGTATTACGTTATATGGTATAACGTTATCACGTTTTACGTTATATGGAATTACGTTATAACGTATTACGTTATACGGTATTACGTTATAACGTATTACGTTATATGGTATAACGTCATAACGTATTACGTTATATGGTATTACGTTATCACGTATTACGCTATACGGTATAACGATATAACGTATTACGTTATATGGTATAACGTTTTAACGCATTACGTTATATGGTATAACGTTATCACGTATTACGTTATATGGTATAACGTTATAACGTATTACGTTATATGGTATATCGTTATAACGTATTATGTTATATGGTATAACGTTATACCGTATTACGTTATATGGTATAACGTTATAACGTATTACGTTATATGGTATAACGTTATAACGTATTACGTTATATGGTATTACGTTATAACGTATTACGTTATATGGTATAACGAAATGACGTTTTACGTTATATGGAATTACGTTATAACGTATTACGTTATACGGTATTACGTTATAACGTATTACGTTATATGGTATAACGTCATAACGTATTACGTTATATGGTATTACGTTATCACGTATTACGCTATACGGTATAACGATATAACGTATTACGTTATATGGTATTACGTTATAACGTATTACGTTATATGGTATTACGTTATAACGTATTACGTTATATGGTATAACGTCATAACGTATTATGTTATATGGTATTACGTTATCACGTATTACGTTATATGGTATAACGTTATAACGTATTACGTTATATGGTATAACGTTTTAATGTATTACGTTATATGGTATAACGTTATCACGTATTACGTTATATGGTATAACGTTATAACGTCTTACGTTATATGGTATAACGTTTTAACGTATTACGTTATATGGTATAACGTTATCACTTATTACGTTATATGGTATAACATTATAACGTATTACGTTATATGGAATTACGTTATAACGTATTACGTTATACGGTATTACGTTATAACGTATTACGTTATATGGTATAACGTCATAACGTATTACGTTATATGGTATTACGTTATCACGTATTACGCTATACGGTATAACGATATAACGTATTACGTTATATGGTATTACGTTATAACGTATTACGTTATATGGTATTACGTTATAACGTATTACGTTATATGGTATAACGTCATAACGTATTATGTTATATGGTATTACGTTATCACGTATTACGTTATATGGTATAACGTTATAACGTATTACGTTATATGGTATAACGTTTTAATGTATTACGTTATATGGTATAACGTTATCACGTATTACGTTATATGGTATAACGTTATAACGTCTTACGTTATATGGTATAACGTTTTAACGTATTACGTTATATGGTATAACGTTATCACTTATTACGTTATATGGTATAACGTTATAACGTATTACGTTATATGGTATTACGTTATAACGTATTACGTTATATGGTATAACGAAACGACGTTTTACGTTATATGGTATTACGTTATAACGTATTACGTTATATGGTATTACGTTATAACGTATTACGTTATATGGTATAACGTCATAACGTATTATGTTATATGGTATTACGTTATCACGTATTACGTTATATGGTATAACGTTATAACGTATTACGTTATATGGTATAACGTTATAACGTATTACGTTATATGGTATAACGTTTTAACGTATTACGTTATATGGTATAACGTTATCACGTATTACGTTATATGGTATAACGTTATAACGTATTACGTTATGTGGTATATCGTTATAACGTATTACGTTATATGGTATAACGTTATAACGTATTACGTTATATGGTATAACGAAATGACGTTTTACGTTATATGGTATAACGTTATAACGTATTACGTTATATGGTATAACGTTATAACGTATTACGTTATATGGTATAACGTTTTAACGTATTACGTTATATGGTATAACGTTATCACGTATTACGTTATATGGTATAACGTTATAACGTATTACGTTATATGGTATAACGTTATCACGTATTACGTTATATGGCATTACGTTATAACGTATTACGTTATGTGGTATAACGTTTTAACGTATTACGTTATATGGTATTACGTTATAACGTATTACGTTATATGGTATAACGAAATGACGTTTTAAGTTATATGGTATTACGCTATAACGTATTACGTTACATGGTATAACGTTATAACGTACTACGTTATATGGTATATCGTTATAACGTATTACGTTATATGGTATAACGTTATCACGTATTACGTTATATGGTATAACGTTATAACGTATTACGTTATATGGTATTACGTTATAACGTATTACGTTATATGGTATAACGAAATGACGTTTTACGTTATATGGTATTACGTTATAACGTATTACGTTATACGGTATTACGTTATAACGTATTACGTTATATGGCATTACGTTATAACGTTTTACGTTATATGTTATTACGTTATAACGTATTACGTTATATGGTATAACGTTATCACGTATTACGTTTTATGGCATTACGTTATAACGTATTACGTTATATGGTATAAAGAAATGACGTTTTACGTTATATGGTATAACGTTATAACGTATTACGTTATATGGTATTACGTTTTTACGTATTACGTTATATGGTATAACGTTATAACGTATTACGTTATATGGTATTATGTTATAACGTATTACGTTATGTGGTATAACGTTATCACGTATTACGTTATATGGTATAACGTTATAACGTATTACGTTATGTGGTATATCGTTATAACGTATTACGTTATATGGTATAACGTTATCACGTATTACGTTATATGGCATTACGTTATAACGTATTACGTTATATGGTATAAAGAAATGACGTTTTACGTTATATGGTATAACGTTATAACGTATTACGTTATATGGTATTACGTTTTAACGTATTACGTTATATGGTATAACGTTATAACGTATTACGTTATATGGTATTACGTTACAACGTTTTACGTTATATGTTATTACGTTATAACGTATTACGTTATATGGTATAACGTTATCACGTATTACGTTATATGGTATAACGTTTTAACGTATTACGTTATATGGTATAACGTTATAACGTATTACGTTATATGGTATTACGTTATAACGTATTACGTTATGTGGTATAACGTTTTAACGTATTACGTTATATGGTATAACGTTTTAACGTATTACGTTATATGGTATAACGTTATCACGTATTACGTTATATGGTATAACGTTATAACGTATTACGTTATATAGTATAACGTTATAACGTATTATGTTATATGGTACAACGTTATACCGTATTACGATATATGGTATAACGTTATAACGTATTACGTTATATGGTATAACGTTTTAACGTATTACGTTATATGGTATAACGTTATCACGTATTACGTTATATGGTATAACGTTATAACGTATTACGTTATATGGTGTAACGTTATAACGTATTACGTTATATGGTATAACGTTATACCGTATTACGTTATATGGTATATCGTTATAACGTATTACGTTATATGGTATAACGTTATACCGTATTACGTTATATGGTATAACGTTATAACGTATTACGTTATATGGTGTAACGTTATAACGTATTACGTTATATGGTATAACGTTATACCGTATTACGTTATATGGTATAACGTTATAACGTATTACGTTATATGGTGTAACGTTATAACGTATTACGTTATATGGTATATCGTTATAACGTATTACGTTATATGGTATAACGTTATACCGCATTACGTTATATGGTATTACGTTATAACGTACTACGTTATATGGTATAACGTCATAACGTATTATTTTATATGGTATTACGTTATCACGTATTACGTTATATGGTATAACGTTATAACGTATTACGTTATATGGTATAACGTTTTAATGTATTACGTTATATGGTATAACGTTATCACGTATTACGTTATATGGTATAACGTTATAACGTCTTACGTTATATGGTATAACGTTTTAACGTATTACGTTATATGGTATAACGTTATCACTTATTACGTTATGTGGTATAACGTTATAACGTATTACGTTATATGGTATTACGTTATAACGTATTACGTTATATGGTATAACGAAACGACGTTTTACGTTATATGGTATTACGTTATAACGTATTACGTTATATGGTATTACGTTATAACGTATTACGTTATATGGTATAACGTCATAACGTATTATGTTATATGGTATTACGTTATCACGTATTACGTTATATGGTATAACGTTATAACGTATTACGTTATATGGTATAACGTTTTAACGTATTACGTTATATGGTATAACGTTATCACGTATTACGTTATATGGTATAACGTTATAACGTATTACGTTATGTGGTATATCGTTATAACGTATTACGTTATATGGTATAACGTTATCACGTATTACGTTATATGGTATAACGTTATAACGTATTACGTTATATGGTATTACGTTATAACGTATTACGTTATATGGTATAACGAAATGACGTTTTACGTTATATGGAATTACGTTATAACGTATTACGTTATACGGAATTACGTTATAACGTATTACGTTATATGGTATAACGAAACGACGTTTTACGTTATATGGTATTACGTTATAACGTATTACGTTATATGGTATTACGTTATAACGTATTACGTTATATGGTATAACGTCATAACGTATTATGTTATATGGTATTACGTTTTAACGTATTACGTTATATGGTATAACGTTATAACGTATTACGTTATATGGTATAACGTTATAACGTACTACGTTATATGGTATATCGTTATAACGTATTACGTTATATGGTATAACGTTATACCGTATTACGTTATATGGTATAACGTTATAACGTACTACGTTATATGGTATATCGTTATAACGTATTACGTTATGTGGTATAACGTTATACCGTATTACGTTATATGGTATAACGTTATAACGTATTACGTTATATGGTGTAACGTTATAACGTATTACGTTATATGGTATATCGTTATAACGTATTACGTTATATGGTATAACGTTATACCGTATTACGTTATATGGTATTACGTTATAACGTACTACGTTATATGGTATATCGTTATAACGTATTACGTTATATGGTATTACGTTATAACGTATTACGTTATATGGTATAACGAAATGACGTTTTACGTTATATGGAATTACGTTATAACGTATTACGTTATACGGTATTACGTTATAACGTATTACGTTATATGGTATAACGTCATAACGTATTACGTTATATGGTATTACGTTATCACGTATTACGCTATACGGTATAACGATATAACGTATTACGTTATATGGTATTACGTTATAACGTATTACGTTATATGGTATAACGAAATGACGTTTTACGTTATATGGAATTACGGTATAACGTATTACGTTATACGGTATTACGTTATAACGTATTACGTTATATGGTATAACGTCATAACGTATTACGTTATATGGTATTACGTTATCACGTATTACGCTATACGGTATAACGTTTTAATGTATTACGTTATATGGTATAACGTTATCACGTTTTACGTTATATGGAATTACGTTATAACGTATTACGTTATACGGTATTACGTTATAACGTATTACGTTATATGGTATAACGTCATAACGTATTACGTTATATGGTATTACGTTATCACGTATTACGCTATACGGTATAACGATATAACGTATTACGTTATATGGTATAACGTTTTAACGCATTACGTTATATGGTATAACGTTATCACGTATTACGTTATATGGTATAACGTTATAACGTATTACGTTATATGGTATATCGTTATAACGTAATATGTTATATGGTATAACGTTATACCGTATTACGTTATATGGTATAACGTTATAACGTATTACGTTATATGGTATAACGTTATAACGTATTACGTTATATGGTATTACGTTATAACGTATTACGTTATATGGTATAACGAAATGACGTTTTACGTTATATGGAATTACGTTATAACGTATTACGTTATACGGTATTACGTTATAACGTATTACGTTATATGGTATAACGTCATAACGTATTACGTTATATGGTCTTACGTTATCACGTATTACGCTATACGGTATAACGATATAACGTATTACGTTATATGGTATTACGTTATAACGTATTACGTTATATGGTATTACGTTATAACGTATTACGTTATATGGTATAACGTCATAACGTATTATGTTATATGGTATTACGTTATCACGTATTACGTTATATGGTATAACGTTATAACGTATTACGTTATATGGTATAACGTTTTAATGTATTACGTTATATGGTATAACGTTATCACGTATTACGTTATATGGTATAACGTTATAACGTCTTACGTTATATGGTATAACGTTTTAACGTATTACGTTATATGGTATAACGTTATCACTTATTACGTTATATGGTATAACATTATAACGTATTACGTTATATGGAATTACGTTATAACGTATTACGTTATACGGTATTACGTTATAACGTATTACGTTATATGGTATAACGTCATAACGTATTACGTTATATGGTATTACGTTATCACGTATTACGCTATACGGTATAACGATATAACGTATTACGTTATATGGTATTACGTTATAACGTATTACGTTATATGGTATTACGTTATAACGTATTACGTTATATGGTATAACGTCATAACGTATTATGTTATATGGTATTACGTTATCACGTATTACGTTATATGGTATAACGTTATAACGTATTACGTTATATGGTATAACGTTTTAATGTATTACGTTATATGGTATAACGTTATCACGTATTACGTTATATGGTATAACGTTATAACGTCTTACGTTATATGGTATAACGTTTTAACGTATTACGTTATATGGTATAACGTTATCACTTATTACGTTATGTGGTATAACGTTATAACGTATTACGTTATATGGTATTACGTTATAACGTATTACGTTATATGGTATAACGAAACGACGTTTTACGTTATATGGTATTACGTTATAACGTATTACGTTATATGGTATTACGTTATAACGTATTACGTTATATGGTATAACGTCATAACGTATTATGTTATATGGTATTACGTTATCACGTATTACGTTATATGGTATAACGTTATAACGTATTACGTTATATGGTATAACGTTTTAACGTATTACGTTATATGGTATAACGTTATCACGTATTACGTTATATGGTATAACGTTATAACGTATTACGTTATGTGGTATATCGTTATAACGTATTACGTTATATGGTATAACGTTATCACGTATTACGTTATATGGTATAACGTTATAACGTATTACGTTATATGGTATTACGTTATAACGTATTACGTTATATGGTATAACGAAATGACGTTTTACGTTATATGGAATTACGTTATAACGTATTACGTTATACGGAATTACGTTATAACGTATTACGTTATATGGTATAACGAAACGACGTTTTACGTTATATGGTATTACGTTATAACGTATTACGTTATATGGTATTACGTTATAACGTATTACGTTATATGGTATAACGTCATAACGTATTATGTTATATGGTATTACGTTTTAACGTATTACGTTATATGGTATAACGTTATAACGTATTACGTTATATGGTATAACGTTATAACGTACTACGTTATATGGTATATCGTTATAACGTATTACGTTATATGGTATAACGTTATACCGTATTACGTTATATGGTATAACGTTATAACGTACTACGTTATATGGTATATCGTTATAACGTATTACGTTATGTGGTATAACGTTATACCGTATTACGTTATATGGTATAACGTTATAACGTATTACGTTATATGGTGTAACGTTATAACGTATTACGTTATATGGTATATCGTTATAACGTATTACGTTATATGGTATAACGTTATACCGTATTACGTTATATGGTATTACGTTATAACGTACTACGTTATATGGTATATCGTTATAACGTATTACGTTATATGGTATTACGTTATAACGTATTACGTTATATGGTATAACGAAATGACGTTTTACGTTATATGGAATTACGTTATAACGTATTACGTTATACGGTATTACGTTATAACGTATTACGTTATATGGTATAACGTCATAACGTATTACGTTATATGGTATTACGTTATCACGTATTACGCTATACGGTATAACGATATAACGTATTACGTTATATGGTATTACGTTATAACGTATTACGTTATATGGTATAACGAAATGACGTTTTACGTTATATGGAATTACGGTATAACGTATTACGTTATACGGTATTACGTTATAACGTATTACGTTATATGGTATAACGTCATAACGTATTACGTTATATGGTATTACGTTATCACGTATTACGCTATACGGTATAACGTTTTAATGTATTACGTTATATGGTATAACGTTATCACGTTTTACGTTATATGGAATTACGTTATAACGTATTACGTTATACGGTATTACGTTATAACGTATTACGTTATATGGTATAACGTCATAACGTATTACGTTATATGGTATTACGTTATCACGTATTACGCTATACGGTATAACGATATAACGTATTACGTTATATGGTATAACGTTTTAACGCATTACGTTATATGGTATAACGTTATCACGTATTACGTTATATGGTATAACGTTATAACGTATTACGTTATATGGTATATCGTTATAACGTAATATGTTATATGGTATAACGTTATACCGTATTACGTTATATGGTATAACGTTATAACGTATTACGTTATATGGTATAACGTTATAACGTATTACGTTATATGGTATTACGTTATAACGTATTACGTTATATGGTATAACGAAATGACGTTTTACGTTATATGGAATTACGTTATAACGTATTACGTTATACGGTATTACGTTATAACGTATTACGTTATATGGTATAACGTCATAACGTATTACGTTATATGGTCTTACGTTATCACGTATTACGCTATACGGTATAACGATATAACGTATTACGTTATATGGTATTACGTTATAACGTATTACGTTATATGGTATTACGTTATAACGTATTACGTTATATGGTATAACGTCATAACGTATTATGTTATATGGTATTACGTTATCACGTATTACGTTATATGGTATAACGTTATAACGTATTACGTTATATGGTATAACGTTTTAATGTATTACGTTATATGGTATAACGTTATCACGTATTACGTTATATGGTATAACGTTATAACGTCTTACGTTATATGGTATAACGTTTTAACGTATTACGTTATATGGTATAACGTTATCACTTATTACGTTATATGGTATAACATTATAACGTATTACGTTATATGGAATTACGTTATAACGTATTACGTTATACGGTATTACGTTATAACGTATTACGTTATATGGTATAACGTCATAACGTATTACGTTATATGGTATTACGTTATCACGTATTACGCTATACGGTATAACGATATAACGTATTACGTTATATGGTATTACGTTATAACGTATTACGTTATATGGTATTACGTTATAACGTATTACGTTATATGGTATAACGTCATAACGTATTATGTTATATGGTATTACGTTATCACGTATTACGTTATATGGTATAACGTTATAACGTATTACGTTATATGGTATAACGTTTTAATGTATTACGTTATATGGTATAACGTTATCACGTATTACGTTATATGGTATAACGTTATAACGTCTTACGTTATATGGTATAACGTTTTAACGTATTACGTTATATGGTATAACGTTATCACTTATTACGTTATGTGGTATAACGTTATAACGTATTACGTTATATGGTATTACGTTATAACGTATTACGTTATATGGTATAACGAAACGACGTTTTACGTTATATGGTATTACGTTATAACGTATTACGTTATATGGTATTACGTTATAACGTATTACGTTATATGGTATAACGTCATAACGTATTATGTTATATGGTATTACGTTATCACGTATTACGTTATATGGTATAACGTTATAACGTATTACGTTATATGGTATAACGTTTTAACGTATTACGTTATATGGTATAACGTTATCACGTATTACGTTATATGGTATAACGTTATAACGTATTACGTTATGTGGTATATCGTTATAACGTATTACGTTATATGGTATAACGTTATCACGTATTACGTTATATGGCATTACGTTATAACGTATTACGTTATATGGTATAACGAAATGACGTTTTACGTTATATGGTATAACGTTATAACGTATTACGTTATATGGTATTACGTTTTAACGTATTACGTTATATGGTATAACGTTATAACGTATTACGTTATATGGTATTACGTTATGACGTATTACGTTATGTGGTATAACGTTTTAACGTATTACGTTATATGGTATTACGTTTTAACGTATTACGTTATATGGTATAACGTTATAACGTATTACGTCATATGGTATTACGTTACAACGTTTTACGTTATATGTTATTACGTTATAACGTATTACGTTATATGGTATAACGTTATCACGTATTACGTTATATGGCATTACGTTATAACGTATTACGTTATATGGTATAACGAAATGACGTTTTACGTTATATGGTATAACGTTTTAACGTATTACGTTATATGGTATAACGTTATAACGTATTACGTTATATGGTATTACGTTATAACGTATTACGTTATGTGGTATAACGTTTTAACGTATTACGTTATATGGTATAACGTTATAAAGTATTACGTTATATGGTATAACGAAATGACGTTTTACGTTATATGGTATAACGTTATAACGTATTACGTTATATGGTATTACGTTTTAACGTATTACGTTATATGGTATAACGTTATAACGTATTACGTTATATGGTATTACGTTATAAAGTATTACGTTATATGGTATAACGTTATAACGTATTACGTTATATGGTATAACGTTATAACGTATTACGTTATATGGTATTACGTTATCACGTATTACGTTATATGGTATAACGTTATAACGTATTACGTTATATGGTATAACGTTTTAACGTATTACGTTATATGGTATAACGTTATAACGTATTACGTTATATGGTATAACGTTATAACGTACTACGTTATATGGTATACCGTTATAACGTATTACGTTATATGATATAACGTTATAACGTATTACGTTATATGGTATAACGTTATAACGTACTACGTTATATGGTATACCGTAATAACGTATTACGTTATATGGTATAACGTTATACCGTATTACGTTATATGGTATAACGTTATAACGTATTACGTTATATGGTATAACGTTATAACGTATAACGTATATGGTATATCATTAACGTATTACGTTATATGGTATAACGTTATACCGTATTTCGTTATATGGTATTACGTTATAACGTATTACGTTATATGGTATAACGAAATGGCGTTTTACGTTATATGGTATTACGTTATAACGTATTACGTTATATGGTATAACGTTATAACGTATTACGTTATATGGTATAACGTTATAACGTACTACGTTATATGGTATAACGTTATCACGTATTACGTTATATGGTATAACGTTATAACGTATTACGTTATATGGTATAACGTTTTAACGTATCACGTTATATGGTATAACGTTATCACATATTACGTTATATGGTATAACGTTATAACGTATTACGTTATATGGTATTACGTTATAACGTATTACGTTATATGGTATTACGTTTTAACGTATTACGTTATATGGTATAACGTTATAACGTATTACGTTATATGGTATTACGTTATAACGTTTTACGTTATATGATATTACGTTATAACGTATTACGTTATATGGTATAACGTTATCACGTATTACGTTATATGGCATTACGTTATAACGTATTACGTTATATGGTATAACGTTATAACGTATTACGTTATATGGTATTACGTTATCACGTATTACGTTATATGGTATAACGTTATAACGTATTACGTTATATGGTATATCGTTATAACGTATTACGTTATATGGTATAACGTTATACCGTATAACGTTATATGGTATAACGTTATAACGTATTACGTTATATGGTGTAACGTTATAACGTATTACATTATATGGTATATCGTTATAACGTATTACGTTATATGGTATAACGTTATACCGTATTACGTTATATGGTATTACGTTATAACGTATTACGTTATATGGTATAACGAAATGACGTTTTACGTTATATGGTATTACGTTATAACGTATTACGTTATATGGTATAACGTTATAACGTATTACGTTATATGGTATAACGAAATGACGTTTTACGTTATATGGTATTTCGTTATAACGTATTACGTTATACGGTATTACGTTATAACGTATTACGTTATATGGTATTACGTTATAACGTTTTACGTTATATGTTATTACGTTATAACGTATTACGTTATATGGTATAACGTTATCACGTATTACGTTTTATGGCATTACGTTATAACGTATTACGTTATATGGTATAAAGAAATGACGTTTTACGTTATATGGTATAACGTTATAACGTATTACGTTATATGGTATTACGTTTTAACGTATTACGTTATATGGTATAACGTTATAACGTATTACGTTATATGGTATTATGTTATAACGTATTACGTTATGTGGTATAACGTTTTAACGTATTACGTTATATGGTATAACGTTATAAAGTATTACGTTATATGGTATAACGTTATAACGTATTACGTTATATGGTATAACGTTATAACGTATTACGTTATATGGTATTACGTTATAACGTATTACGTTATATGGTATTACGTTTTAACGTATTACGTTATATGGTATTACGTTTTAACGTATTACGTTATATGGTATAACGTTATAACGTATTACGTTATATGGTATTACGTTATAACGTATTACGTTATGTGGTATAACGTTTTAACGTATTACGTTATATGGTATTATGTTATAAAGCATTACGTTATATGGTATAACGTTATTATGTATTACGTTATATGGTATAACGTTATAACGTATTACGTTATATGGTATTACGTTATAACGTATTACGTTATATGGTATTACGTTTTAACGTATTACGTTATATGGTATAACGTTATAACGTACTACGTTATATGGTATATCGTTATAACGTATTACGTTATATGGTATAACGTTATACCGTATTACGTTATATGGTATAACGTTATAACGTATTACGTTATATGGTGTAACGTTATAACGTATTACGTTATATGGTATATCGTTATAACGTATTACGTTATATGGTATAACGTTATACCGTATTACGTTATATGGTATTACGTTATAACGTATTACGTTATATGGTATAACGTTATAACGTACTACGTTATATGGTATATCGTTATAACGTATTACGTTATATGGTATAACGTTATCACGTATTACGTTATATGGTATAACGTTATAACGTATTACGTTATATGGTATTACGTTATAACGTATTACGTTATATGGTATTACGTTTTAACGTATTACGTTATATGGTATTACGTTTTAACGTATTACGTTATATGGTATAACGTTATAACGTATTACGTTATATGGTATTACGTTATAAATATTACGTTATATGGTATTACGTTTTAACGTATTACGTTATATGGTATTACGTTTTAACGTATTACGTTATATGGTATAACGTTATAACGTATTACGTTATATGGTATTACGTTATAACGTATTACGTTATGTGGTATAACGTTTTAACGTATTACGTTATATGGTATTATGTTATAAAGTATTACGTTATATGGTATAACGTTATTATGTATTACGTTATATGGTATAACGTTATAACGTATTACGTTATATGGTATTACGTTATAACGTATTACGTTATATGGTATTACGTTTTAACGTATTACGTTATATGGTATAACGTTATAACGTACTACGTTATATGGTATATCGTTATAACGTATTACGTTATATGGTATAACGTTATACCGTATTACGTTATATGGTATAACGTTATAACGTATTACGTTATATGGTGTAACGTTATAACGTATTACGTTATATGGTATATCGTTATAACGTATTACGTTATATGGTATAACGTTATACCGTATTACGTTATATGGTATTACGTTATAACGTATTACGTTATATGGTATAACGTTATAACGTACTACGTTATATGGTATATCGTTATAACGTATTACGTTATATGGTATAACGTTATCACGTATTACGTTATATGGTATAACGTTATAACGTATTACGTTATATGGTATTACGTTATAACGTATTACGTTATATGGTATAACGAAATGACGTTTTACGTTATATGGAATTACGTTATAACGTATTACGTTATACGGTATTAAGTTATAACGTATTACGTTATATGGTATAACGTCATAACGTATTACGTTATATGGTATTACGTTATCACGTATTACGCTATACGGTATAACGTTATAACGTATTACGTTATATGGTATAACGTTTTAACGCATTACGTTATATGGTATAACGTTATCACGTATTACGTTATATGGTATAACGTTATAACGTATTACGTTATATGGTATATCGTTATAACGTATTATGTTATATGGTATAACGTTATACCGTATTACGTTATATGGTATTACGTTATAACGTATTACGTTATATGGTATAACGTTATAACGTATTACGTTATATGGTATATCGTTATAACGTATTATGTTATATGGTATAACGTTATACCGTATTACGATATATGGTATAACGTTATAACGTATTACGTTATATGGTATAACGTTTTAACGTATTACGTTATATGGTATAACGTTATCACGTATTACGTTATATGGCATTACGTTATAACGTATTACGTTATATGGTATAACGAAATGACGTTTTACGTTATATGGTATAACGTTATAACGTATTACGTTATATGGTATTACGTTTTAACGTATTACGTTATATGGTATAACGTTATAACGTATTACGTTATATGGTATTACGTTTTAACGTATTACGTTATATGGTATAACGTTATAACGTATTACGTTATATGGTATTACGTTATAACGTATTACGTTATGTGGTATAACGTTTTAACGTATTACGTTATATGGTATTACGTTATAACGTATTACGTTATATGGTATAACGAAATGACGTTTTAAGTTATATGGTATTACGCTATAACGTATTACGTTACATGGTATAACGTTATAACGTACTACGTTATATGGTATATCGTTATAACGTATTACGTTATATGGTATAACGTTATCACGTATTACGTTATATGGTATAACGTTATAACGTATTACGTTATATGGTATTACGTTATAACGTATTACGTTATATGGTATAACGAAATGACGTTTTACGTTATATGGTATTACGTTATAACGTATTACGTTATACGGTATTACGTTATAACGTATTACGTTATATGGCATTACGTTATAACGTTTTACGTTATATGTTATTACGTTATAACGTATTACGTTATATGGTATAACGTTATCACGTATTACGTTTTATGGCATTACGTTATAACGTATTACGTTATATGGTATAAAGAAATGACGTTTTACGTTATATGGTATAACGTTATAACGTATTACGTTATATGGTATTACGTTTTTACGTATTACGTTATATGGTATAACGTTATAACGTATTACGTTATATGGTATTATGTTATAACGTATTACGTTATGTGGTATAACGTTATCACGTATTACGTTATATGGTATAACGTTATAACGTATTACGTTATGTGGTATATCGTTATAACGTATTACGTTATATGGTATAACGTTATCACGTATTACGTTATATGGCATTACGTTATAACGTATTACGTTATATGGTATAAAGAAATGACGTTTTACGTTATATGGTATAACGTTATAACGTATTACGTTATATGGTATTACGTTTTAACGTATTACGTTATATGGTATAACGTTATAACGTATTACGTTATATGGTATTACGTTACAACGTTTTACGTTATATGTTATTACGTTATAACGTATTACGTTATATGGTATAACGTTATCACGTATTACGTTATATGGTATAACGTTTTAACGTATTACGTTATATGGTATAACGTTATAACGTATTACGTTATATGGTATTACGTTATAACGTATTACGTTATGTGGTATAACGTTTTAACGTATTACGTTATATGGTATAACGTTTTAACGTATTACGTTATATGGTATAACGTTATCACGTATTACGTTATATGGTATAACGTTATAACGTATTACGTTATATAGTATAACGTTATAACGTATTATGTTATATGGTACAACGTTATACCGTATTACGATATATGGTATAACGTTATAACGTATTACGTTATATGGTATAACGTTTTAACGTATTACGTTATATGGTATAACGTTATCACGTATTACGTTATATGGTATAACGTTATAACGTATTACGTTATATGGTATAACGTTTTAACGTATTACGTTATATGGTATAACGTTATCACTTATTACGTTATATGGTATAACGTTATAACGTATTACGTTATATGGTATTACGTTATAACGTATTACGTTATATGGTATAACGAAACGACGTTTTACGTTATATGGTATTACGTTATAACGTATTACGTTATATGGTATTACGTTATAACTTATTACGTTATATGGTATAACGTCATAACGTATTATGTTATATGGTATTACGTTATCACGTATTACGTTATATGGTATAACGTTATAACGTATTACGTTATATGGTATAACGTTCTAACGTATTACGTTATATGGTATAACGTTATAACGTATTACGTTATATGGTATTACGTTTTAACGTATTACGTTATATGGTATAACGTTATAACGTATTACGTTATATGGTATTACGTTATAACGTATTACGTTATGTGGTATAACGTTCTAACGTATTACGTTATATGGTATAACGTTATAACGTATTACGTTATATGGTATTACGTTATAACGTATTACGTTATATGGTATTACGTTTTAACGTATTACGTTATATGGTATAACGTTATAACGTATTACGTTATATGGTATTACGTTACAACGTTTTACGTTATATGTTATTACGTTATAACGTATTACGTTATATGGTATAACGTTATCACGTATTACGTTATATGGTATAACGTTTTAACGTATTACGTTATATGGTATAACGTTATAACGTATTACGTTATATGGTATTACGTTATAACGTATTACGTTATGTGGTATAACGTTTTAACGTATTACGTTATATGGTATAACGTTATAACGTACTACGTTATATGCTATATCGTTATAACGTATTACGTTATATGGTATATCGTTATAACGTATTACGTTATATGGTATAACGTTATACCGTATTACGTTATATGGTATAACGTTATAACGTATTACGTTATATGGTGTAACGTTATAACGTATTACGTTATATGGTATATCGTTATAACGTATTACGTTATATGGTATAACGTTATACCCTATTACGTTATATGGTATTACGTTATAACGTATTACGTTATATGGTATAACGAAACGACGTTTTACGTTATATGGTATTACGTTATAACGTATTACGTTATATGGTATTACGTTATAACTTATTACGTTATATGGTATAACTTCATAACGTATTACGTTATATGGTATAACGTTATAACGTACTACGTTATATGGTATATCGTTATAACGTATTACGTTATATGGTATAACGTTATACAGTATTACGTTATATGGTATAACGTTATAACGTATTACGTTATATGGTGTAACGTTATAACGTATTACGTTATATGGTATAACGTTATAACGTACTACGTTATATGGTATATCGTTATAACGTATTACGTTATATGGTATAACGTTATCACGTATTACGTTATATGGTATAACGTTATAACGTATTACGTTATATGGTATTACGTTATAACGTATTACGTTATATGGTATAACGAAATGACGTTTTACGTTATATGGTATTACGTTATAACGTATTACGTTATACGGTATTACGTTATAACGTATTACGTTATATGGCATTACGTTATAACGTTTTACGTTATATGTTATTACGTTATAACGTATTACGTTATATGGTACAACGTTATCACGTATTACGTTTTATGGCATTACGTTATAACGTATTACGTTATATGGTATAAAGAAATGACGTTTTACGTTATATGGTATAACGTTATAACGTATTACGTTATATGGTATTACGTTTTAACGTATTACGTTATATGGTATAACGTTATAACGTATTACGTTATATGGTATTATGTTATAACGTATTACGTTATGTGGTATAACGTTATCACGTATTACGTTATATGGTATAACGTTATAACGTATTACGTTATGTGGTATATCGTTATAACGTATTACGTTATATGGTATAACGTTATCACGTATTACGTTATATGGCATTACGTTATAACGTATTACGTTATATGGTATAACGAAATGACGTTTTACGTTATATGGTATAACGTTATAACGTATTACGTTATATGGTATTACGTTTTAACGTATTACGTTATATGGTATAACGTTATAACGTATTACGTTATATGGTATTACGTTACAACGTTTTACGTTATATGTTATTACGTTATAACGTATTACGTTATATGGTATAACGTTATCACGTATTACGTTATATGGTATAACGTTTTAACGTATTACGTTATATGGTATAACGTTATAACGTATTACGTTATATGGTATTACGTTATAACGTATTACGTTATGTGGTATAACGTTTTAACGTATTACGTTATATGGTATAACGTTTTAACGTATTACGTTATATGGTATAACGTTATCACGTATTACGTTATATGGTATAACGTTATAACGTATTACGTTATATGGTATAACGTTATAACGTATTATGTTATATGGTACAACGTTATACCGTATTACGATATATGGTATAACGTTATAACGTATTACGTTATATGGTATAACGTTTTAACGTATTACGTTATATGGTATAACGTTATCACGTATTACGTTATATGGTATGCCGTTATAACGTATTACGTTATATGGTATAACGTTTTAACGTATTACGTTATATGGTATAACGTTATCACTTATTACGTTATATGGTATAACGTTATAACGTATTACGTTATATGGTATTACGTTATAACGTATTACGTTATATGGTATAACGAAACGACGTTTTACGTTATATGGTATTACGTTATAACGTATTACGTTATATGGTATTACGTTATAACTTATTACGTTATATGGTATAACGTCATAACGTATTATGTTATATGGTATTACGTTATCACGTATTACGTTATATGGTATAACGTTATAACGTATTACGTTATATGGTATAACGTTTTAACGTATTACGTTATATGGTATAACGTTATAACGTATTACGTTATATGGTATTACGTTTTAACGTATTACGTTATATGGTATAACGTTATAACGTATTACGTTATATGGTATTACGTTATAACGTATTACGTTATGTGGTATAACGTTCTAACGTATTACGTTATATGGTATAACGTTATAACGTATTACGTTATATGGTATTACGTTATAACGTATTACGTTATATGGTATTACGTTTTAACGTATTACGTTATATGGTATAACGTTATAACGTATTACGTTATATGGTATTACGTTACAACGTTTTACGTTATATGTTATTACGTTATAACGTATTACGTTATATGGTATAACGTTATCACGTATTACGTTATATGGTATAACGTTTTAACGTATTACGTTATATGGTATAACGTTATAACGTATTACGTTATATGGTATTACGTTATAACGTATTACGTTATGTGGTATAACGTTTTAACGTATTACGTTATATGGTATAACGTTATAACGTACTACGTTATATGCTATATCGTTATAACGTATTACGTTATATGGTATATCGTTATAACGTATTACGTTATATGGTATAACGTTATACCGTATTACGTTATATGGTATAACGTTATAACGTATTACGTTATATGGTGTAACGTTATAACGTATTACGTTATATGGTATATCGTTATAACGTATTACGTTATATGGTATAACGTTATACCCTATTACGTTATATGGTATTACGTTATAACGTATTACGTTATATGGTATAACGAAACGACGTTTTACGTTATATGGTATTACGTTATAACGTATTACGTTATATGGTATTACGTTATAACTTATTACGTTATATGGTATAACGTCATAACGTATTACGTTATATGGTATAACGTTATAACGTACTACGTTATATGGTATATCGTTATAACGTATTACGTTATATGGTATAACGTTATACAGTATTACGTTATATGGTATAACGTTATAACGTATTACGTTATATGGTGTAACGTTATAACGTATTACGTTATATGGTATAACGTTATAACGTACTACGTTATATGGTATATCGTTATAACGTATTACGTTATATGGTATAACGTTATCACGTATTACGTTATATGGTATAACGTTATAACGTATTACGTTATATGGTATTACGTTATAACGTATTACGTTATATGGTATAACGAAATGACGTTTTACGTTATATGGTATTACGTTATAACGTATTACGTTATACGGTATTACGTTATAACGTATTACGTTATATGGCATTACGTTATAACGTTTTACGTTATATGTTATTACGTTATAACGTATTACGTTATATGGTACAACGTTATCACGTATTACGTTTTATGGCATTACGTTATAACGTATTACGTTATATGGTATAAAGAAATGACGTTTTACGTTATATGGTATAACGTTATAACGTATTACGTTATATGGTATTACGTTTTAACGTATTACGTTATATGGTATAACGTTATAACGTATTACGTTATATGGTATTATGTTATAACGTATTACGTTATGTGGTATAACGTTATCACGTATTACGTTATATGGTATAACGTTATAACGTATTACGTTATGTGGTATATCGTTATAACGTATTACGTTATATGGTATAACGTTATCACGTATTACGTTATATGGCATTACGTTATAACGTATTACGTTATATGGTATAACGAAATGACGTTTTACGTTATATGGTATAACGTTATAACGTATTACGTTATATGGTATTACGTTTTAACGTATTACGTTATATGGTATAACGTTATAACGTATTACGTTATATGGTATTACGTTACAACGTTTTACGTTATATGTTATTACGTTATAACGTATTACGTTATATGGTATAACGTTATCACGTATTACGTTATATGGTATAACGTTTTAACGTATTACGTTATATGGTATAACGTTATAACGTATTACGTTATATGGTATTACGTTATAACGTATTACGTTATGTGGTATAACGTTTTAACGTATTACGTTATATGGTATAACGTTTTAACGTATTACGTTATATGGTATAACGTTATCACGTATTACGTTATATGGTATAACGTTATAACGTATTACGTTATATGGTATAACGTTATAACGTATTATGTTATATGGTACAACGTTATACCGTATTACGATATATGGTATAACGTTATAACGTATTACGTTATATGGTATAACGTTTTAACGTATTACGTTATATGGTATAACGTTATCACGTATTACGTTATATGGTATGCCGTTATAACGTATTACGTTATATGGTATAACGTTTTAACGTATTACGTTATATGGTATAACGTTATCACTTATTACGTTATATGGTATAACGTTATAACGTATTACGTTATATGGTATTACGTTATAACGTATTACGTTATATGGTATAACGAAACGACGTTTTACGTTATATGGTATTACGTTACAACGTATTACGTTATATGGTATTACGTTATAACTTATTACGTTATATGGTATAACGTCATAACGTATTATGTTATATGGTATTACGTTATCACGTATTACGTTATATGGTATAACGTTATAACGTATTACGTTATATGGTATAACGTTTTAACGTATTACGTTATATGGTATAACGTTATAACGTATTACGTTATATGGTATTACGTTTTAACGTATTACGTTATATGGTATAACGTTATAACGTATTACGTTATATGGTATTACGTTATAACGTATTACGTTATGTGGTATAACGTTCTAACGTATTACGTTATATGGTATAACGTTATAACGTATTACGTTATATGGTATTACGTTATAACGTATTACGTTATATGGTATTACGTTTTAACGTATTACGTTATATGGTATAACGTTATAACGTATTACGTTATATGGTATTACGTTACAACGTTTTACGTTATATGTTATTACGTTATAACGTATTACGTTATATGGTATAACGTTATCACGTATTACGTTATATGGTATAACGTTTTAACGTATTACGTTATATGGTATAACGTTATAACGTATTACGTTATATGGTATTACGTTATAACGTATTACGTTATGTGGTATAACGTTTTAACGTATTACGTTATATGGTATAACGTTATAACGTACTACGTTATATGCTATATCGTTATAACGTATTACGTTATATGGTATATCGTTATAACGTATTACGTTATATGGTATAACGTTATACCGTATTACGTTATATGGTATAACGTTATAACGTATTACGTTATATGGTGTAACGTTATAACGTATTACGTTATATGGTATATCGTTATAACGTATTACGTTATATGGTATAACGTTATACCGTATTACGTTATATGGTATTACGTTATAACGTATTACGTTATATGGTATAACGAAACGACGTTTTACGTTATATGGTATTACGTTATAACGTATTACGTTATATGGTATTACGTTATAACTTATTACGTTATATGCTATAACGTCATAACGTATTACGTTATATGGTATAACGTTATAACGTACTACGTTATATGGTATATCGTTATAACGTATTACGTTATATGGTATAACGTTATACAGTATTACGTTATATGGTATAACGTTATAACGTATTACGTTATATGGTGTAACGTTATAACGTATTACGTTATATGGTATATCGTTATAACGTATTACGTTATATGGTATAACGTTATACCGTATTACGTTATATGGTATTACGTTATAACGTATTACGTTATATGGTATTACGTTATAACGTATTACGTTATGTGGTATAACGTTTTAACGTATTACGTTATATGGTATTATGTTATAAAGTATTACGTCATATGGTATAACGTTATTATGTATTACGTTATATGGTATAACGTTATAACGTATTACGTTATATGGTATTACGTTATAACGTATTACGTTATATGGTATTACGTTTTAACGTATTACGTTATATGGTATAACGTTATAACGTATTACGTTATATGGTATTACGTTATAACGTTTTACGTTATATGGTATTATGTTATAACGTATTACGTTATATGGTATTACGTTATAACGTATTACGTTATATGGTATAACGTTATCACGTATTACGTTATATGGTATAACGTTATAACGTATTACGTTATATGGTATAACGTTTTAACGTATTACGTTATATGGTATAACGTTTTAACGTATTACGTTATATGGTATAACGTTATCACTTATTACGTTATATGGTATAACGTTATAACGTATTACGTTATATGGTATTACGTTATAACGTATTACGTTATATGGTATAACGTTATCACGTATTACGTTATATGGTATAACGTTATAACGTATTACGTTATATGGTATAACGTTTTAACGTATTACGTTATATGGTTAACGTTATCACTTATTACGTTATATGGTATAACGTTATAACGTATTACGTTATATGGTATAACGTTATCACTTATTACGTTATATGGTATAACGTTATAACGTATTACGTTATATGGTATAACGTTATAACGTATTACGTTATATGGTATTACGTTATAACGTTTTACGTTATATGGTATTATGTTATAACGTATTACGTTATATGGTATAACGTTATAACGTATTACGTTATATGGTATAACGTTTTAACGTATTACGTTATATGGTATAACGTTATCACGTATTACGTTATATGGTATAACGTTATAACGTATTACGTTATATGGTATAACGTTTTAACGTATTACGTTATATGGTATAACGTTATCACTTATTACGTTATATGGTATAACGTTATAACGTATTACGTTATATGGTATTACGTTATAACGTATTACGTTATATGGTATAACGAAACGACGTTTTACGTTATATGGTATTACGTTATAACGTATTACGTTATATGGTATTACGTTATAACTTATTACGTTATATGGTATAACGTCATAACGTATTATGTTATATGGTATTACGTTATCACGTATTACGTTATATGGTATAACGTTATAACGTATTACGTTATATGGTATAACGTTTTAACGTATTACGTTATATGGTATAACGTTATAACGTATTACGTTATATGGTATTACGTTTTAACGTATTACGTTATATGGTATAACGTTATAACGTATTACGTTATATGGTATTACGTTATAACGTATTACGTTATGTGGTATAACGTTTTAACGTATTACGTTATATGGTATAACGTTATAACGTATTACGTTATATGGTATTACGTTATAACGTATTACGTTATATGGTATTACGTTTTAACGTATTACGTTATATGGTATAACGTTATAACGTATTACGTTATATGGTATTACGTTACAACGTTTTACGTTATATGTTATTACGTTATAACGTATTACGTTATATGGTATAACGTTATCACGTATTACGTTATATGGTATAACGTTTTAACGTATTACGTTATATGGTATAACGTTATAACGTATTACGTTATATGGTATTACGTTATAACGTATTACGTTATGTGGTATAACGTTTTAACGTATTACGTTATATGGTATAACGTTATAACGTACTACGTTATATGCTATATCGTTATAACGTATTACGTTATATGGTATATCGTTATAACGTATTACGTTATATGGTATAACGTTATACCGTATTACGTTATATGGTATAACGTTATAACGTATTACGTTATATGGTGTAACGTTATAACGTATTACGTTATATGGTATATCGTTATAACGTATTACGTTATATGGTATAACGTTATACCGTATTACGTTATATGGTATTACGTTATAACGTATTACGTTATATGGTATAACGAAACGACGTTTTACGTTATATGGTATTACGTTATAACGTATTACGTTATATGGTATTACGTTATAACTTATTACGTTATATGGTATAACGTCATAACGTATTACGTTATATGGTATAACGTTATAACGTACTACGTTATATGGTATATCGTTATAACGTATTACGTTATATGGTATAACGTTATACAGTATTACGTTATATGGTATAACGTTATAACGTATTACGTTATATGGTGTAACGTTATAACGTATTACGTTATATGGAATATCGTTATAACGTATTACGTTATATGGTATAACGTTATACCGTATTACGTTATATGATATTACGTTATAACGTATTACGTTATATGGTATTACGTTATAACGTATTACGTAATGTGGTATAACGTTTTAACGTATTACGTTATATGGTATTATGTTATAAAGTATTACGTTATATGGTATAACGTTATTATGTATTACGTTACATGGTATAACGTTATAACGTATTACGTTATATGGTATTACGTTATAACGTATTACGTTATATGGTATTACGTTTTAACGTATTACGTTATATGGTATAACGTTATAACGTATTACGTTATATGGTATTACGTTATAACGTTTTACGTTATATGTTATTACGTTATAACGTATTACGTTATATGGTATAACGTTATCACGTATTACGTTATATGGCATTACGTTATAACGTATTACGTTATATGGTATAAAGAAATGACGTTTTACGTTATATGGTATAACGTTATAACGTATTACGTTATATGGTATTACGTTTTAACGTATTACGTTATATGGTATAACGTTATAACGTATTACGTTATATGGTATTACGTTACAACGTTTTACGTTATATGTTATTACGTTATAACGTATTACGTTATATGGTATAACGTTATCACGTATTACGTTATATGGTATAACGTTTTAACGTATTACGTTATATGGTATAACGTTATAACGTATTACGTTATATGGTATTACGTTATAACGTATTACGTTATGTGGTATAACGTTTTAACGTATTACGTTATATGGTATAACGTTTTAACGTATTACGTTATATGGTATAACGTTATCACGTATTACGTTATATGGTATAACGTTATAACGTATTACGTTATATGGTATAACGTTATAACGTATTATGTTATATGGTACAACGTTATACCGTATTACGATATATGGTATAACGTTATAACGTATTACGTTATATGGTATAACGTTTTAACGTATTACGTTATATGGTATAACGTTATCACGTATTACGTTATATGGTATAACGTTATAACGTATTACGTTATATGGTATAACGTTTTAACGTATTACGTTATATGGTATAACGTTATCACTTATTACGTTATATGGTATAACGTTATAACGTATTACGTTATATGGTATTACGTTATAACGTATTACGTTATATGGTATAACGAAACGACGTTTTACGTTATATGGTATTACGTTATAACGTATTACGTAACATGGTATTACGTTATAACTTATTACGTTATATGGTATAACGTCATAACGTATTATGTTATATGGTATTACGTTATCACGTATTACGTTACATGGTATAACGTTATAACGTATTACGTTATATGGTATAACGTTTTAACGTATTACGTTATATGGTATAACGTTATAACGTATTACGTTATATGGTATTACGTTTTAACGTATTACGTTATATGGTATAACGTTATAACGTATTACGTTATATGGTATTACGTTATAACGTATTACGTTATGTGGTATAACGTTCTAACGTATTACGTTATATGGTATAACGTTATAACGTATTACGTTATATGGTATTACGTTATAACGTATTACGTTATATGGTATTACGTTTTAACGTATTACGTTATATGGTATAACGTTATAACGTATTACGTTATATGGTATTACGTTACAACGTTTTACGTTATATGTTATTACGTTATAACGTATTACGTTATATGGTATAACGTTATCACGTATTACGTTATATGGTATAACGTTTTAACGTATTACGTTATATGGTATAACGTTATAACGTATTACGTTATATGGTATTACGTTATAACGTATTACGTTATGTGGTATAACGTTTTAACGTATTACGTTATATGGTATAACGTTATAACGTACTACGTTATATGCTATATCGTTATAACGTATTACGTTATATGGTATATCGTTATAACGTATTACGTTATATGGTATAACGTTATACCGTATTACGTTATATGGTATAACGTTATAACGTATTACGTTATATGGTGTAACGTTATAACGTATTACGTTATATGGTATATCGTTATAACGTATTACGTTATATGGTATAACGTTATACCGTATTACGTTATATGGTATTACGTTATAACGTATTACGTTATATGGTATAACGAAACGACGTTTTACGTTATATGGTATTACGTTATAACGTATTACGTTATATGGTATTACGTTATAACTTATTACGTCATATGGTATAACGTCATAACGTATTACGTTATATGGTATAACGTTATAACGTACTACGTTATATGGTATATCGTTATAACGTATTACGTTATATGGTATAACGTTATACAGTATTACGTTATATGGTATAACGTTATAACGTATTACGTTATATGGTGTAACGTTATAACGTATTACGTTATATGGTATAACGTTATAACGTACTACGTTATATGGTATATCGTTATAACGTATTACGTTATATGGTATAACGTTATCACGTATTACGTTATATGGTATAACGTTATAACGTATTACGTTATATGGTATTACGTTATAACGTATTACGTTATATGGTATAACGAAATGACGTTTTACGTTATATGGTATTACGTTATAACGTATTACGTTATACGGTATTACGTTATAACGTATTACGTTATATGGCATTACGTTATAACGTTTTACGTTATATGTTATTACGTTATAACGTATTACGTTATATGGTACAACGTTATCACGTATTACGTTTTATGGCATTACGTTATAACGTATTACGTTATATGGTATAAAGAAATGACGTTTTACGTTATATGGTATAACGTTATAACGTATTACGTTATATGGTATTACGTTTTAACGTATTACGTTATATGGTATAACGTTATAACGTATTACGTTATATGGTATTATGTTATAACGTATTACGTTATGTGGTATAACGTTATCACGTATTACGTTATATGGTATAACGTTATAACGTATTACGATATGTGGTATATCGTTATAACGTATTACGTTATATGGTATAACGTTATCACGTATTACGTTATATGGCATTACGTTATAACGTATTACGTTATATGGTATAACGAAATGACGTTTTACGTTATATGGTATAACGTTATAACGTATTACGTTATATGGTATTACGTTTTAACGTATTACGTTATATGGTATAACGTTATAACGTATTACGTTATATGGTATTACGTTACAACGTTTTACGTTATATGTTATTACGTTATAACGTATTACGTTATATGGTATAACGTTATCACGTATTACGTTATATGGTATAACGTTTTAACGTATTACGTTATATGGTATAACGTTATAACGTATTACGTTATATGGTATTACGTTATAACGTATTACGTTATGTGGTATAACGTTTTAACGTATTACGTTATATGGTATAACGTTTTAACGTATTACGTTATATGGTATAACGTTATCACGTATTACGTTATATGGTATAACGTTATAACGTATTACGTTATATGGTATAACGTTATAACGTATTATGTTATATGGTACAACGTTATACCGTATTACGATATATGGTATAACGTTATAACGTATTACGTTATATGGTATAACGTTTTAACGTATTACGTTATATGGTATAACGTTATCACGTATTACGTTATATGGTATGCCGTTATAACGTATTACGTTATATGGTATAACGTTTTAACGTATTACGTTATATGGTATAACGTTATCACTTATTACGTTATATGGTATAACGTTATAACGTATTACGTTATATGGTATTACGTTATAACGTATTACGTTATATGGTATAACGAAACGACGTTTTACGGTATATGGTATTACGTTACAACGTATTACGTTATATGGTATTACGTTATAACTTATTACGTTATATGGTATAACGTCATAACGTATTATGTTATATGGTATTACGTTATCACGTATTACGTTATATGGTATAACGTTATAACGTATTACGTTATATGGTATAACGTTTTAACGTATTACGTTATATGGTATAACGTTATAACGTATTACGTTATATGGTATTACGTTTTAACGTATTACGTTATATGGTATAACGTTATAACGTATTACGTTATATGGTATTACGTTATAACGTATTACGTTATGTGGTATAACGTTCTAACGTATTACGTTATATGGTATAACGTTATAACGTATTACGTTATATGGTATTACGTTATAACGTATTACGTTATATGGTATTACGTTTTAACGTATTACGTTATATGGTATAACGTTATAACGTATTACGTTATATGGTATTACGTTACAACGTTTTACGTTATATGTTATTACGTTATAACGTATTACGTTATATGGTATAACGTTATCACGTATTACGTTATATGGTATAACGTTTTAACGTATTACGTTATATGGTATAACGTTATAACGTATTACGTTATATGGTATTACGTTATAACGTATTACGTTATGTGGTATAACGTTTTAACGTATTACGTTATATGGTATAACGTTATAACGTACTACGTTATATGCTATATCGTTATAACGTATTACGTTATATGGTATATCGTTATAACGTATTACGTTATATGGTATAACGTTATACCGTATTACGTTATATGGTATAACGTTATAACGTATTACGTTATATGGTGTAACGTTATAACGTATTACGTTATATGGTATATCGTTATAACGTATTACGTTATATGGTATAACGTTATACCGTATTACGTTATATGGTATTACGTTATAACGTATTACGTTATATGGTATAACGAAACGACGTTTTACGTTATATGGTATTACGTTATAACGTATTACGTTATATGGTATTACGTTATAACTTATTACGTTATATGCTATAACGTCATAACGTATTACGTTATATGGTATAACGTTATAACGTACTACGTTATATGGTATATCGTTATAACGTATTACGTTATATGGTATAACGTTATACAGTATTACGTTATATGGTATAACGTTATAACGTATTACGTTATATGGTGTAACGTTATAACGTATTACGTTATATGGTATATCGTTATAACGTATTACGTTATATGGTATAACGTTATACCGTATTACGTTATATGGTATTACGTTATAACGTATTACGTTATATGGTATAACGAAATGACGTTTTACGTTATATGGTATTACGTTATAACGTATTACGTTATACGGTATTACGTTATAACGTATTACGTTATATGGCATTACGTTATAACGTTTTACGTTATATGTTATTACGTTATAACGTATTACGTTATATGGTACAACGTTATCACGTATTACGTTTTATGGCATTACGTTATAACGTATTACGTTATATGGTATAAAGAAATGACGTTTTACGTTATATGGTATAACGTTATAACGTATTACGTTATATGGTATTACGTTTTAACGTATTACGTTATATGGTATAACGTTATAACGTATTACGTTATATGGTATTATGTTATAACGTATTACGTTATGTGGTATAACGTTATCACGTATTACGTTATATGGTATAACGTTATAACGTATTACGTTATATGGTATTACGTTATAACGTATTACGTTATATGGTATAACGAAATGACGTTTTACGTTATATGGTATTACGTTATAACGTATTACGTTATACGGTATTACGTTATAACGTATTACGTTATATGGCATTACGTTATAACGTTTTACGTTATATGTTATTACGTTATAACGTATTACGTTATATGGTACAACGTTATCACGTATTACGTTTTATGGCATTACGTTATAACGTATTACGTTATATGGTATAAAGAAATGACGTTTTACGTTATATGGTATAACGTTATAACGTATTACGTTATATGGTATTACGTTTTAACGTATTACGTTATATGGTATAACGTTATAACGTATTACGTTATATGGTATTATGTTATAACGTATTACGTTATGTGGTATAACGTTATCACGTATTACGTTATATGGTATAACGTTATAACGTATTACGTTATGTGGTATATCGTTATAACGTATTACGTTATATGGTATAACGTTATCACGTATTACGTTATATGGCATTACGTTATAACGTATTACGTTATATGGTATAACGAAATGACGTTTTACGTTATATGGTATAACGTTATAACGTATTACGTTATATGGTATTACGTTTTAACGTATTACGTTATATGGTATAACGTTATAACGTATTACGTTATATGGTATTACGTTACAACGTTTTACGTTATATGTTATTACGTTATAACGTATTACGTTATATGGTATAACGTTATCACGTATTACGTTATATGGTATAACGTTTTAACGTATTACGTTATATGGTATAACGTTATAACGTATTACGTTATATGGTATTACGTTATAACGTATTACGTTATGTGGTATAACGTTTTAACGTATTACGTTATATGGTATAACGTTTTAACGTATTACGTTATATGGTATAACGTTATCACGTATTACGTTATATGGTATAACGTTATAACGTATTACGTTATATGGTATAACGTTATAACGTATTATGTTATATGGTACAACGTTATACCGTATTACGATATATGGTATAACGTTATAACGTATTACGTTATATGGTATAACGTTTTAACGTATTACGTTATATGGTATAACGTTATCACGTATTACGTTATATGGTATGCCGTTATAACGTATTACGTTATATGGTATAACGTTTTAACGTATTACGTTATATGGTATAACGTTATCACTTATTACGTTATATGGTATAACGTTATAACGTATTACGTTATATGGTATTACGTTATAACGTATTACGTTATAACGTATTACGTTATATGGTATAACGAAACGACGTTTTACGGTATATGGTATTACGTTACAACGTATTACGTTATATGGTATTACGTTATAACTTATTACGTTATATGGTATAACGTCATAACGTATTATGTTATATGGTATTACGTTATCACGTATTACGTTATATGGTATAACGTTATAACGTATTACGTTATATGGTATAACGTTTTAACGTATTACGTTATATGGTATAACGTTATAACGTATTACGTTATATGGTATTACGTTTTAACGTATTACGTTATATGGTATAACGTTATAACGTATTACGTTATATGGTATTACGTTATAACGTATTACGTTATGTGGTATAACGTTCTAACGTATTACGTTATATGGTATAACGTTATAACGTATTACGTTATATGGTATTACGTTATAACGTATTACGTTATATGGTATTACGTTTTAACGTATTACGTTATATGGTATAACGTTATAACGTATTACGTTATATGGTATTACGTTACAACGTTTTACGTTATATGTTATTACGTTATAACGTATTACGTTATATGGTATAAAGAAATGACGTTTTACGTTATATGGTATAACGTTATAACGTATTACGTTATATGGTATTACGTTTTAACGTATTACGTTATATGGTATAACGTTATAACGTATTACGTTATATGGTATTATGTTATAACGTATTACGTTATGTGGTATAACGTTATCACGTATTACGTTATATGGTATAACGTTATAACGTATTACGTTATGTGGTATATCGTTATAACGTATTACGTTATATGGTATAACGTTATCACGTATTACGTTATATGGCATTACGTTATAACGTATTACGTTATATGGTATAACGAAATGACGTTTTACGTTATATGGTATAACGTTATAACGTATTACGTTATATGGTATTACGTTTTAACGTATTACGTTATATGGTATAACGTTATAACGTATTACGTTATATGGTATTACGTTACAACGTTTTACGTTATATGTTATTACGTTATAACGTATTACGTTATATGGTATAACGTTATCACGTATTACGTTATATGGTATAACGTTTTAACGTATTACGTTATATGGTATAACGTTATAACGTATTACGTTATATGGTATTACGTTATAACGTATTACGTTATGTGGTATAACGTTTTAACGTATTACGTTATATGGTATAACGTTTTAACGTATTACGTTATATGGTATAACGTTATCACGTATTACGTTATATGGTATAACGTTATAACGTATTACGTTATATGGTATAACGTTATAACGTATTATGTTATATGGTACAACGTTATACCGTATTACGATATATGGTATAACGTTATAACGTATTACGTTATATGGTATAACGTTTTAACGTATTACGTTATATGGTATTACGTTACAACGTTTTACGTTATATGTTATTACGTTATAACGTATTACGTTATATGGTATAACGTTATCACGTATTACGTTATATGGTATAACGTTTTAACGTATTACGTTATATGGTATAACGTTATAACGTATTACGTTATATGGTATTACGTTATAACGTATTACGTTATGTGGTATAACGTTTTAACGTATTACGTTATATGGTATAACGTTTTAACGTATTACGTTATATGGTATAACGTTATCACGTATTACGTTATATGGTATAACGTTATAACGTATTACGTTATATGGTATAACGTTATAACGTATTATGTTATATGGTACAACGTTATACCGTATTACGATATATGGTATAACGTTATAACGTATTACGTTATATGGTATAACGTTTTAACGTATTACGTTATATGGTATAACGTTATCACGTATTACGTTATATGGTATGCCGTTATAACGTATTACGTTATATGGTATAACGTTTTAACGTATTACGTTATATGGTATAACGTTATCACTTATTACGTTATATGGTATAACGTTATAACGTATTACGTTATATGGTATTACGTTATAACGTATTACGTTATAACGTATTACGTTATATGGTATAACGAAACGACGTTTTACGGTATATGGTATTACGTTACAACGTATTACGTTATATGGTATTACGTTATAACTTATTACGTTATATGGTATAACGTCATAACGTATTATGTTATATGGTATTACGTTATCACGTATTACGTTATATGGTATAACGTTATAACGTATTACGTTATATGGTATAACGTTTTAACGTATTACGTTATATGGTATAACGTTATAACGTATTACGTTATATGGTATTACGTTTTAACGTATTACGTTATATGGTATAACGTTATAACGTATTACGTTATATGGTATTACGTTATAACGTATTACGTTATGTGGTATAACGTTCTAACGTATTACGTTATATGGTATAACGTTATAACGTATTACGTTATATGGTATTACGTTATAACGTATTACGTTATATGGTATTACGTTTTAACGTATTACGTTATATGGTATAACGTTATAACGTATTACGTTATATGGTATTACGTTACAACGTTTTACGTTATATGTTATTACGTTATAACGTATTACGTTATATGGTATAACGTTATCACGTATTACGTTATATGGTATAACGTTTTAACGTATTACGTTATATGGTATAACGTTATAACGTATTACGTTATATGGTATTACGTTATAACGTATTACGTTATGTGGTATAACGTTTTAACGTATTACGTTATATGGTATAACGTTATAACGTACTACGTTATATGCTATATCGTTATAACGTATTACGTTATATGGTATATCGTTATAACGTATTACGTTATATGGTATAACGTTATACCGTATTACGTTATATGGTATAACGTTATAACGTATTACGTTATATGGTGTAACGTTATAACGTATTACGTTATATGGTATATCGTTATAACGTATTACGTTATATGGTATAACGTTATAACGTATTACGTTATATGGTATTACGTTATAACGTATTACGTTATATGGTATAACGAAACGACGTTTTACGTTATATGGTATTACGTTATAACGTATTACGTTATATGGTATTACGTTATAACTTATTACGTTATATGCTATAACGTCATAACGTATTACGTTATATGGTATAACGTTATAACGTACTACGTTATATGGTATATCGTTATAACGTATTACGTTATATGGTATAACGTTATACAGTATTACGTTATATGGTATAACGTTATAACGTATTACGTTATATGGTGTAACGTTATAACGTATTACGTTATATGGTATATCGTTATAACGTATTACGTTATATGGTATAACGTTATACCGTATTACGTTATATGGTATTACGTTATAACGTATTACGTTATATGGTATTACGTTATAACGTATTACGTTATGTGGTATAACGTTTTAACGTATTACGTTATATGGTATTATGTTATAAAGTATTACGTTATATGGTATAACGTTATTATGTATTACGTTATATGGTATAACGTTATAACGTATTACGTTATATGGTATTACGTTATAACGTATTACGTTATATGGTATTACGTTTTAACGTATTACGTTATATGGTATAACGTTATAACGTATTACGTTATATGGTATTACGTTATAACGTTTTACGTTATATGGTATTATGTTATAACGTATTACGTTATATGGTATTACGTTATAACGTATTACGTTATATGGTATAACGTTATCACGTATTACGTTATATGGTATAACGTTATAACGTATTACGTTATATGGTATAACGTTTTAACGTATTACGTTATATGGTATAACGTTTTAACGTATTACGTTATATGGTATAACGTTATCACTTATTACGTTATATGGTATAACGTTATAACGTATTACGTTATATGGTATTACGGTATAACGTATTACGTTATATGGTATAACGTTATCACGTATTACGTTATATGGTATAACGTTATAACGTATTACGTTATATGGTATAACGTTTTAACGTATTACGTTATATGGTTAACGTTATCACTTATTACGTTATATGGTATAACGTTATAACGTATTACGTTATATGGTATAACGTTATCACTTATTACGTTATATGGTATAACGTTATAACGTATTACGTTATATGGTATAACGTTATAACGTATTACGTTATATGGTATTACGTTATAACGTTTTACGTTATATGGTATTATGTTATAACGTATTACGTTATATGGTATAACGTTATAACGTATTACGTTATATGGTATAACGTTTTAACGTATTACGTTATATGGTATAACGTTATCACGTATTACGTTATATGGTATAACGTTATAACGTATTACGTTATATGGTATAACGTTTTAACGTATTACGTTATATGGTATAACGTTATCACTTATTACGTTATATGGTATAACGTTATAACGTATTACGTTATATGGTATTACGTTATAACGTATTACGTTATATGGTATAACGAAACGACGTTTTACGTTATATGGTATTACGTTATAACGTATTACGTTATATGGTATTACGTTATAACTTATTACGTTATATGGTATAACGTCATAACGTATTATGTTATATGGTATTACGTTATCACGTATTACGTTATATGGTATAACGTTATAACGTATTACGTTATATGGTATAACGTTTTAACGTATTACGTTATATGGTATAACGTTATAACGTATTACGTTATATGGTATTACGTTTTAACGTATTACGTTATATGGTATAACGTTATAACGTATTACGTTATGTGGTATAACGTTTTAACGTATTACGTTATATGGTATTATGTTATAAAGTATTACGTTATATGGTATAACGTTATTATGTATTACGTTATATGGTATAACGTTATAACGTATTACGTTATATGGTATTACGTTATAACGTATTACGTTATATGGTATTACGTTTTAACGTATTACGTTATATGGTATAACGTTATAACGTATTACGTTATATGGTATTACGTTATAACGTTTTACGTTATATGGTATTATGTTATAACGTATTACGTTATATGGTATTACGTTATAACGTATTACGTTATATGGTATAACGTTATCACGTATTACGTTATATGGTATAACGTTATAACGTATTACGTTATATGGTATAACGTTTTAACGTATTACGTTATATGGTATAACGTTTTAACGTATTACGTTATATGGTATAACGTTATCACTTATTACGTTATATGGTATAACGTTATAACGTATTACGTTATATGGTATTACGGTATAACGTATTACGTTATATGGTATAACGTTATCACGTATTACGTTATATGGTATAACGTTATAACGTATTACGTTATATGGTATAACGTTTTAACGTATTACGTTATATGGTTAACGTTATCACTTATTACGTTATATGGTATAACGTTATAACGTATTACGTTATATGGTATAACGTTATCACTTATTACGTTATATGGTATAACGTTATAACGTATTACGTTATATGGTATAACGTTATAACGTATTACGTTATATGGTATTACGTTATAACGTTTTACGTTATATGGTATTATGTTATAACGTATTACGTTATATGGTATAACGTTATAACGTATTACGTTATATGGTATAACGTTTTAACGTATTACGTTATATGGTATAACGTTATCACGTATTACGTTATATGGTATAACGTTATAACGTATTACGTTATATGGTATAACGTTTTAACGTATTACGTTATATGGTATAACGTTATCACTTATTACGTTATATGGTATAACGTTATAACGTATTACGTTATATGGTATTACGTTATAACGTATTACGTTATATGGTATAACGAAACGACGTTTTACGTTATATGGTATTACGTTATAACGTATTACGTTATATGGTATTACGTTATAACTTATTACGTTATATGGTATAACGTCATAACGTATTATGTTATATGGTATTACGTTATCACGTATTACGTTATATGGTATAACGTTATAACGTATTACGTTATATGGTATAACGTTTTAACGTATTACGTTATATGGTATAACGTTATAACGTATTACGTTATATGGTATTACGTTTTAACGTATTACGTTATATGGTATAACGTTATAACGTATTACGTTATATGGTATTACGTTATAACGTATTACGTTATGTGGTATAACGTTTTAACGTATTACGTTATATGGTATAACGTTATAACGTATTACGTTATATGGTATTACGTTATAACGTATTACGTTATATGGTATTACGTTTTAACGTATTACGTTATATGGTATAACGTTATAACGTATTACGTTATATGGTATTACGTTACAACGTTTTACGTTATATGTTATTACGTTATAACGTATTAGGTTATATGGTATAACGTTATCACGTATTACGTTATATGGTATAACGTTTTAACGTATTACGTTATATGGTATAACGTTATAACGTATTACGTTATATGGTATTACGTTATAACGTATTACGTTATGTGGTATAACGTTTTAACGTATTACGTTATATGGTATAACGTTATATAGTACTACGTTATATGCTATATCATTATAACGTATTACGTTATATGGTATATCGTTATAACGTATTACGTTATATGGTATAACGTTATACCGTATTACGTTATATGGTATAACGTTATAACGTATTACGTTATATGGTGTAACGTTATAACGTATTACGTTATACGGTATATCGTTATAACGTATTACGTTATATGGTATAACGTTATACCGTATTACGTTATATGGTATTACGTTATAACGTATTACGTTATATGGTATAACGAAACGACGTTTTACGTTATATGGTATTACGTTATAACGTATTACGTTATATGGTATTACGTTATAACTTATTACGTTATATGGTATAACGTCATAACGTATTACGTTATATGGTATAACGTTATAACGTACTACGTTATATGGTATATCGTTATAACGTATTACGTTATATGGTATAACGTTATACAGTATTACGTTATATGGTATAACGTTATAACGTATTACGTTATATGGTGTAACGTTATAACGTATTACGTTATATGGAATATCGTTATAACGTATTACGTTATATGGTATAACGTTATACCGTATTACGTTATATGATATTACGTTATAACGTATTACGTTATATGGTATTACGTTATAACGTATTACGTAATGTGGTATAACGTTTTAACGTATTACGTTATATGGTATTATGTTATAAAGTATTACGTTATATGGTATAACGTTATTATGTATTACGTTATATGGTATAACGTTATAACGTATTACGTTATATGGTATTACGTTATAACGTATTACGTTATATGGTATTACGTTTTAACGTATTACGTTATATGGTATAACGTTATAACGTATTACGTTATATGGTATTACGTTATAACGTTTTACGTTATATGTTATTACGTTATAACGTATTACGTTATATGGTATAACGTTATCACGTATTACGTTATATGGCATTACGTTATAACGTATTACGTTATATGGTATAACGTTATAACGTATTACGTTATATGGTATTACGTTATCACGTATTACGTTATATGGTATAACGTTATAACGTATTACGTTATATGGTATAACGTTTTAACGTATTACGTTATATGGTATAACGTTATAACGTATTACGTTATATGGTATAACGTTATAACGTACTACGTTATATGCTATATCGTTATAACGTATTACGTTATATGGTATAACGTTATACCGTATTACGTTATATGGTATATCGTTATAACGTATTACGTTATATGGTATAACGTTATACCGTATTACGTTATATGGTATTACGTTATAACGTATTACGTTATATGGTATTACGTTATAACTTATTACGTTATATGGTATTACGTTATAACGTATTACGTTATGTGGTATAACGTTTTAACGTATTACGTTATATGGTATAACGTTATAACGTACTACGTTATATGCTATATCGTTATAACGTATTACGTTATATGGTATATCGTTATAACGTATTACGTTATATGGTATAACGTTATACCGTATTACGTTATATGGTATAACGTTATAACGTATTACGTTATATGGTGTAACGTTATAACGTATTACGTTATATGGTATATCGTTATAACGTATTACGTTATATGGTATAACGTTATACCGTATTACGTTATATGGTATTACGTTATAACGTATTACGTTATATGGTATAACGAAACGACGTTTTACGTTATATGGTATTACGTTATAACGTATTACGTTATATGGTATTACGTTATAACTTATTACGTTATATGGTATAACGTCATAACGTATTACGTTATATGGTATAACGTTATAACGTACTACGTTATATGGTATATCGTTATAACGTATTACGTTATATGGTATAACGTTATACAGTATTACGTTATATGGTATAACGTTATAACGTATTACGTTATATGGTATAACGTTATAACGTACTACGTTATATGCTATATCGTTATAACGTATTACGTTATATGGTATATCGTTATAACGTATTACGTTATATGGTATAACGTTATACCGTATTACGTTATATGGTATAACGTTATAACGTATTACGTTATATGGTGTAACGTTATAACGTATTACGTTATATGGTATATCGTTATAACGTATTACGTTATATGGTATAACGTTATAACGTATTACGTTATATGGTATTACGTTATAACGTATTACGTTATATGGTATAACGAAACGACGTTTTACGTTATATGGTATTACGTTATAACGTATTACGTTATATGGTATTACGTTATAACTTATTACGTTATATGCTATAACGTCATAACGTATTACGTTATATGGTATAACGTTATAACGTACTACGTTATATGGTATATCGTTATAACGTATTACGTTATATGGTATAACGTTATACAGTATTACGTTATATGGTATAACGTTATAACGTATTACGTTATATGGTGTAACGTTATAACGTATTACGTTATATGGTATATCGTTATAACGTATTACGTTATATGGTATAACGTTATACCGTATTACGTTATATGGTATTACGTTATAACGTATTACGTTATATGGTATTACGTTATAACGTATTACGTTATGTGGTATAACGTTTTAACGTATTACGTTATATGGTATTATGTTATAAAGTATTACGTTATATGGTATAACGTTATTATGTATTACGTTATATGGTATAACGTTATAACGTATTACGTTATATGGTATTACGTTATAACGTATTACGTTATATGGTATTACGTTTTAACGTATTACGTTATATGGTATAACGTTATAACGTATTACGTTATATGGTATTACGTTATAACGTTTTACGTTATATGGTATTATGTTATAACGTATTACGTTATATGGTATTACGTTATAACGTATTACGTTATATGGTATAACGTTATCACGTATTACGTTATATGGTATAACGTTATAACGTATTACGTTATATGGTATAACGTTTTAACGTATTACGTTATATGGTATAACGTTTTAACGTATTACGTTATATGGTATAACGTTATCACTTATTACGTTATATGGTATAACGTTATAACGTATTACGTTATATGGTATTACGGTATAACGTATTACGTTATATGGTATAACGTTATCACGTATTACGTTATATGGTATAACGTTATAACGTATTACGTTATATGGTATAACGTTTTAACGTATTACGTTATATGGTTAACGTTATCACTTATTACGTTATATGGTATAACGTTATAACGTATTACGTTATATGGTATAACGTTATCACTTATTACGTTATATGGTATAACGTTATAACGTATTACGTTATATGGTATAACGTTATAACGTATTACGTTATATGGTATTACGTTATAACGTTTTACGTTATATGGTATTATGTTATAACGTATTACGTTATATGGTATAACGTTATAACGTATTACGTTATATGGTATAACGTTTTAACGTATTACGTTATATGGTATAACGTTATCACGTATTACGTTATATGGTATAACGTTATAACGTATTACGTTATATGGTATAACGTTTTAACGTATTACGTTATATGGTATAACGTTATCACTTATTACGTTATATGGTATAACGTTATAACGTATTACGTTATATGGTATTACGTTATAACGTATTACGTTATATGGTATAACGAAACGACGTTTTACGTTATATGGTATTACGTTATAACGTATTACGTTATATGGTATTACGTTATAACTTATTACGTTATATGGTATAACGTCATAACGTATTATGTTATATGGTATTACGTTATCACGTATTACGTTATATGGTATAACGTTATAACGTATTACGTTATATGGTATAACGTTTTAACGTATTACGTTATATGGTATAACGTTATAACGTATTACGTTATATGGTATTACGTTTTAACGTATTACGTTATATGGTATAACGTTATAACGTATTACGTTATATGGTATTACGTTATAACGTATTACGTTATGTGGTATAACGTTTTAACGTATTACGTTATATGGTATAACGTTATAACGTATTACGTTATATGGTATTACGTTATAACGTATTACGTTATATGGTATTACGTTTTAACGTATTACGTTATATGGTATAACGTTATAACGTATTACGTTATATGGTATTACGTTACAACGTTTTACGTTATATGTTATTACGTTATAACGTATTAGGTTATATGGTATAACGTTATCACGTATTACGTTATATGGTATAACGTTTTAACGTATTACG
The DNA here is from genome assembly GCF_051014615.1 of Bombus vancouverensis nearcticus. NCBI lineage: Eukaryota > Metazoa > Arthropoda > Insecta > Hymenoptera > Apidae > Bombus > Bombus vancouverensis. The sequence continues at coordinate 5,006,240 of NC_134913.1, read as the reverse complement.
TTATATGGTATAACGTTATAACGTATTACGTTATATGGTATTACGTTATAACGTATTACGTTATGTGGTATAACGTTTTAACGTATTACGTTATATGGTATAACGTTATATAGTACTACGTTATATGCTATATCATTATAACGTATTACGTTATATGGTATATCGTTATAACGTATTACGTTATATGGTATAACGTTATACCGTATTACGTTATATGGTATAACGTTATAACGTATTACGTTATATGGTGTAACGTTATAACGTATTACGTTATACGGTATATCGTTATAACGTATTACGTTATATGGTATAACGTTATACCGTATTACGTTATATGGTATTACGTTATAACGTATTACGTTATATGGTATAACGAAACGACGTTTTACGTTATATGGTATTACGTTATAACGTATTACGTTATATGGTATTACGTTATAACTTATTACGTTATATGGTATAACGTCATAACGTATTACGTTATATGGTATAACGTTATAACGTACTACGTTATATGGTATATCGTTATAACGTATTACGTTATATGGTATAACGTTATACAGTATTACGTTATATGGTATAACGTTATAACGTATTACGTTATATGGTGTAACGTTATAACGTATTACGTTATATGGAATATCGTTATAACGTATTACGTTATATGGTATAACGTTATACCGTATTACGTTATATGATATTACGTTATAACGTATTACGTTATATGGTATTACGTTATAACGTATTACGTAATGTGGTATAACGTTTTAACGTATTACGTTATATGGTATTATGTTATAAAGTATTACGTTATATGGTATAACGTTATTATGTATTACGTTATATGGTATAACGTTATAACGTATTACGTTATATGGTATTACGTTATAACGTATTACGTTATATGGTATTACGTTTTAACGTATTACGTTATATGGTATAACGTTATAACGTATTACGTTATATGGTATTACGTTATAACGTTTTACGTTATATGTTATTACGTTATAACGTATTACGTTATATGGTATAACGTTATCACGTATTACGTTATATGGCATTACGTTATAACGTATTACGTTATATGGTATAACGTTATAACGTATTACGTTATATGGTATTACGTTATCACGTATTACGTTATATGGTATAACGTTATAACGTATTACGTTATATGGTATAACGTTTTAACGTATTACGTTATATGGTATAACGTTATAACGTATTACGTTATATGGTATAACGTTATAACGTACTACGTTATATGCTATATCGTTATAACGTATTACGTTATATGGTATAACGTTATACCGTATTACGTTATATGGTATATCGTTATAACGTATTACGTTATATGGTATAACGTTATACCGTATTACGTTATATGGTATTACGTTATAACGTATTACGTTATATGGTATTACGTTATAACTTATTACGTTATATGGTATTACGTTATAACGTATTACGTTATGTGGTATAACGTTTTAACGTATTACGTTATATGGTATAACGTTATAACGTACTACGTTATATGCTATATCGTTATAACGTATTACGTTATATGGTATATCGTTATAACGTATTACGTTATATGGTATAACGTTATACCGTATTACGTTATATGGTATAACGTTATAACGTATTACGTTATATGGTGTAACGTTATAACGTATTACGTTATATGGTATATCGTTATAACGTATTACGTTATATGGTATAACGTTATACCGTATTACGTTATATGGTATTACGTTATAACGTATTACGTTATATGGTATAACGAAACGACGTTTTACGTTATATGGTATTACGTTATAACGTATTACGTTATATGGTATTACGTTATAACTTATTACGTTATATGGTATAACGTCATAACGTATTACGTTATATGGTATAACGTTATAACGTACTACGTTATATGGTATATCGTTATAACGTATTACGTTATATGGTATAACGTTATACAGTATTACGTTATATGGTATAACGTTATAACGTATTACGTTATATGGTGTAACGTTATAACGTATTACGTTATATGGTATAACGTTATAACGTACTACGTTATATGGTATATCGTTATAACGTATTACGTTATATGGTATAACGTTATCACGTATTACGTTATATGGTATAACGTTATAACGTATTACGTTATATGGTATTACGTTATAACGTATTACGTTATATGGTATAACGAAATGACGTTTTACGTTATATGGTATTACGTTATAACGTATTACGTTATACGGTATTACGTTATAACGTATTACGTTATATGGCATTACGTTACAACGTTTTACGTTATATGTTATTACGTTATAACGTATTACGTTATATGGTATAACGTTATCACGTATTACGTTTTATGGCATTACGTTATAACGTATTACGTTATATGGTATAAAGAAATGACGTTTTACGTTATATGGTATAACGTTATAACGTATTACGTTATGTGGTATTACGTTTTAACGTATTACGTTATATGGTATAACGTTATAACGTATTACGTTATATGGTATTATGTTATAACGTATTACGTTATGTGGTATAACGTTATCACGTATTACGTTATATGGTATAACGTTATAACGTATTACGTTATGTGGTATATCGTTATAACGTATTACGTTATATGGTATAACGTTATCACGTATTACGTTATATGGCATTACGTTATAACGTATTACGTTATATGGTATAACGAAATGACGTTTTACGTTATATGGTATAACGTTATAACGTATTACGTTATATGGTATTACGTTTTAACGTATTACGTTATATGGTATAACGTTATAACGTATTACGTTATATGGTATTACGTTACAACGTTTTACGTTATATGTTATTACGTTATAACGTATTACGTTATATGGTATAACGTTATCACGTATTACGTTATATGGTATAACGTTTTAACGTATTACGTTATAGGGGTATAACGTTATAACGTATTACGTTATATGGTATTACGTTATAACGTATTACGTTATGTGGTATAACGTTTTAACGTATTACGTTATATGGTATAACGTTTTAACGTATTACGTTATATGGTATAACGTTATCACGTATTACGTTATATGGTATAACGTTATAACGTATTACGTTATATGGTATAACGTTATAACGTATTATGTTATATGGTACAACGTTATACCGTATTACGATATATGGTATAACGTTATAACGTATTACGTTATATGGTATAACGTTTTAACGTATTACGTTATATGGTATAACGTTATCACGTATTACGTTATATGGTATGCCGTTATAACGTATTACGTTATATGGTATAACGTTTTAACGTATTACGTTATATGGTATAACGTTATAACTTATTACGTTATATGGTATAACGTTATAACGTATTACGTTATATGGTATTACGTTATAACGTATTACGTTATATGGTATAACGAAACGACGTTTTACGTTATATGGTATTACGTTATAACGTATTACGTTATATGGTATTACGTTATAACTTATTACGTTATATGGTATAACGTCATAACGTATTATGTTATATGGTATTACGTTATCACGTATTACGTTATATGGTATAACGTTATAACGTATTTCGTTATATGGTATAACGTTTTAACGTATTACGTTATATGGTATAACGAAACGACGTTTTACGTTATATGGTATTACGTTATAACGTATTACGTTATAACGTATTACGTTATATGGTATTACGTTATAACTTATTACGTTATATGCTATAACGTCATAACGTATTACGTTATATGGTATAACGTTATAACGTACTACGTTATATGGTATATCGTTATAACGTATTACGTTATATGGTATAACGTTATACAGTATTACGTTATATGGTATAACGTCATAACGTATTACGTTATATGGTGTAACGTTATAACGTATTACGTTATATGGTATATCGTTATAACGTATTACGTTATATGGTATAACGTTATACCGTATTACGTTATATGGTATTACGTTATAACGTATTACGTTATATGGTATTACGTTATAACGTATTACGTTATGTGGTATAACGTTTTAACGTATTACGTTATATGGTATTATGTTATAAAGTATTACGTTATATGGTATAACGTTATTATGTATTACGTTATATGGTATAACGTTATAACGTATTACGTTATATGGTATTACGTTATAACGTATTACGTTATATGGTATTACGTTTTAACGTATTACGTTATATGGTATAACGTTATAACGTATTACGTTATATGGTATTACGTTATAACGTTTTACGTTATATGGTATTATGTTATAACGTATTACGTTATATGGTATTACGTTATAACGTATTACGTTATATGGTATAACGTTATCACGTATTACGTTATATGGTATAACGTTATAACGTATTACGTTATATGGTATAACGTTATAACGTATTATGTTATATGGTACAACGTTATACCGTATTACGATATATGGTATAACGTTATAACGTATTACGTTATATGGTATCACGTTATCACGTATTACGTTATATGGTATAACGTTATCACGTATTACGTTATATGGTATAACGTTATAACGTATTACGTTATATGGTATAACGTTTTAACGTATTACGTTATATGGTATTATGTTATAAAGTATTACGTTATATGGTATTACGTTATAACGTATTACGTTATATGGTATTACGTTATAACTTATTACGTTATATGGTATAACGTCATAACGTATTACGTTATATGGTATAACGTTATAACGTATTACGTTATATGGTATTATGTTATAAAGTATTACGTTATATGGTATAACGTTATTATGTATTACGTTATATGGTATAACGTTATAACGTATTACGTTATATGGTATAACGTTATAACGTATTACGTTATATGGTGTAACGTTATAACGTATTACGTTATATGGTATATCGTTATAACGTATTACGTTATATGGTATAACGTTATACCGTATTACGTTATATGGTATTACGTTATAACGTATTACGTTATATGGTATTACGTTATAACGTATTACGTTATGTGGTATAACGTTTTAACGTATTACGTTATATGGTATTATGTTATAACGTATTACGTTATATGGTATTACGTTACAACGTTTTACGTTATATGTTATTACGTTATAACGTATTACGTTATATGGTATAACGTTATCACGTATTACGTTATATGGTATAACGTTTTAACGTATTACGTTATATGGTATAACGTTATAACGTATTACGTTATATGGTATTACGTTATAACGTATTACGTTATGTGGTATAACGTTTTAACGTATTACGTTATATGGTATAACGTTTTAACGTATTACGTTATATGGTATAACGTTATCACGTATTACGTTATATGGTATAACGTTATAACGTATTACGTTATATGGTATTACGTTATAACGTATTACGTTATATGGTATTACGTTATAACGTATTACGTTATATGGTATAACGAAACGACGTTTTACGTTATATGGTATTACGTTATAACGTATTACGTTATATGGTATTACGTTATAACTTATTACGTTATATGGTATAACGTCATAACGTATTATGTTATATGGTATTACGTTATCACGTATTACGTTATATGGTATAACGTTATAACGTATTACGTTATATGGTATAACGTTTTAACGTATTACGTTATATGGTATAACGTTATAACGTATTACGTTATATGGTATTACGTTTTAACGTATTACGTTATATGGTATAACGTTATAACGTATTACGTTATATGGTATTACGTTATAACGTATTACGTTATGTGGTATAACGTTTTAACGTATTACGTTATATGGTATAACGTTATAACGTATTACGTTATATGGTATTACGTTATAACGTATTACGTTATATGGTATTACGTTTTAACGTATTACGTTATATGGTATAACGTTATAACGTATTACGTTATATGGTATTACGTTACAACGTTTTACGTTATATGTTATTACGTTATAACGTATTACGTTATATGGTATAACGTTATCACTTATTACGTTATATGGTATAACGTTTTAACGTATTACGTTATATGGTATAACGTTGTAACGTATTACGTTATATGGTATTACGTTATAACGTATTACGTTATGAGGTATAACGTTTTAACGTATTACGTTATATGGTATAACGTTATAACGTACTACGTTATATGCTATATCGTTATAACGTATTACGTTATATGGTATATCGTTATAACGTATTACGTTATATGGTATAACGTTATACCGTATTACGTTATATGGTATAACGTTATAACGTATTACGTTATATGGTGTAACGTTATAACGTATTACGTTATATGGTATATCGTTATAACGTATTACGTTATATGGTATAACGTTATACCGTATTACGTTATATGGTATTACGTTATAACGTATTACGTTATATGGTATAACGAAACGACGTTTTACGTTATATGGTATTACGTTATAACGTATTACGTTATATGGTATTACGTTATAACTTATTACGTTATATGGTATAACGTCATAACGTATTACGTTATATGGTATAACGTTATAACGTACTACGTTATATGGTATATCGTTATAATGTATTACGTTATATGGTATAACGTTATACAGTATTACGTTATATGGTATAACGTTATAACGTATTACGTTATATGGTGTAACGTTATAACGTATTACGTTATATGGAATATCGTTATAACGTATTACGTTATATGGTATAACGTTATACCGTATTACGTTATATGGTATTACGTTATAACGTATTACGTTATATGGTATTACGTTATAACGTATTACGTTATGTGGTATAACGTTTTAACGTATTACGTTATATGGTATTATGTTATAAAGTATTACGTTATATGGTATAACGTTATTATGTATTACGTTATATGGTATAACGTTATAACGTATTACGTTATATGGTATTACGTTATAACGTATTACGTTATATGGTATTACGTTTTAACGTATTACGTTATATGGTATAACGTTATAACGTATTACGTTATATGGTATTACGTTATAACGTTTTACGTTATATGTTATTACGTTATAACGTATTACGTTATATGGTATAACGTTATCACGTATTACGTTATATGGCATTACGTTATAACGTATTACGTTATATGGTATAACGTTATAACGTATTACGTTATATGGTATTACGTTATCACGTATTACGTTATATGGTATAACGTTATAACGTATTACGTTATATGGTATAACGTTTTAACGTATTACGTTATATGGTATAACGTTATAACGTATTACGTTATATGGTATAACGTTATAACGTACTACGTTATATGCTATATCGTTATAACGTATTACGTTATATGGTATAACGTTATACCGTATTACGTTATATGGTATATCGTTATAACGTATTACGTTATATGGTATAACGTTATACCGTATTACGTTATATGGTATTACGTTATAACGTATTACGTTATATGGTATAACGTTATAACGTACTACGTTATATGGTATATCGTTATAACGTATTACGTTATATGGTATAACGTTATCACGTATTACGTTATATGGTATAACGTTATAACGTATTACGTTATATGGTATTACGTTATAACGTATTACGTTATATGGTATAACGAAATGACGTTTTACGTTATATGGAATTACGTTATAACGTATTACGTTATACGGTATTACGTTATAACGTATTACGTTATATGGTATAACGTCATAACGTATTACGTTATATGGTATTACGTTATCACGTATTACGCTATACGGTATAACGTTATAACGTATTACGTTATATGGTATAACGTTTTAACGCATTACGTTATATGGTATAACGTTATCACGTATTACGTTATATGGTATAACGTTATAACGTATTACGTTATATGGTATATCGTTATAACGTATTATGTTATATGGTATAACGTTATACCGTATTACGATATATGGTATAACGTTATAACGTATTACGTTATATGGTATAACGTTATCACGTATTACGTTATATGGTATAACGTTATAACGTATTACGTTATATGGTATAACGTTTTAACGTATTACGTTATATGGTATAACGTTATCACTTATTACGTTATATGGTATAACGTTATAACGTATTACGTTATATGGTATTACGTTATAACGTATTACGTTATATGGTATTACGTTATAACGTATTACGTTATGTGGTATAACGTTTTAACGTATTACGTTATATGGTATTACGTTATAACGTATTACGTTATATGGTATAACGAAATGACGTTTTACGTTATATGGTATTACGCTATAACGTATTACGTTATATGGTATAACGTTATAACGTACTACGTTATATGGTATATCGTTATAACGTATTACGTTATATGGTATAACGTTATCACGTATTACGTTATATGGTATAACGTTATAACGTATTACGTTATATGGTATTACGTTATAACGTATTACGTTATATGGTATAACGAAATGACGTTTTACGTTATATGGTATTACGTTATAACGTTTTACGTTATATGTTATTACGTTATAACGTATTACGTTATATGGTATAACGTTATCACGTATTACGTTTTATGGCATTACGTTATAACGTATTACGTTATATGGTATAAAGAAATGACGTTTTACGTTATATGGTATTACGTTATAACGTATTACGTTATATGGTATTACGTTATAACTTATTACGTTATATGGTATAACGTCATAACGTATTATGTTATATGGTATTACGTTATCACGTATTACGTTATATGGTATAACGTTATAACGTATTACGTTATATGGTATAACGTTTTCACGTATTACGTTATATGGTATAACGTTATCACGTATTACGTTATATGGTATAACGTTATAACGTATTACGTTATGTGGTATAACGTTTTAACGTATTACGTTATATGGTATTATGTTATAACGTATTACGTTATATGGTATTACGTTACAACGTTTTACGTTATATGGTATAACGTTATACCGTATTACGTTATATGGTATTACGTTATAACGTATTACGTTATATGGTATTACGTTATAACGTATTACGTTATGTGGTATAACGTTTTAACGTATTACGTTATATGGTATAACGTTATAACGTACTACGTTATATGCTATATCGTTATAACGTATTACGTTATATGGTATATCGTTATAACGTATTACGTTATATGGTATAACGTTATACCGTATTACGTTATATGGTATAACGTTATAACGTATTACGTTATATGGTGTAACGTTATAACGTATTACGTTATATGGTATATCGTTATAACGTATTACGTTATATGGTATAACGTTATACCGTATTACGTTATATGGTATTACGTTATAACGTATTACGTTATATGGTATAACGAAACGACGTTTTACGTTATATGGTATTACGTTATAACGTATTACGTTATATGGTATTACGTTATAACTTATTACGTTATATGCTATAACGTCATAACGTATTACGTTATATGGTATAACGTTATAACGTACTACGTTATATGGTATATCGTTATAACGTATTACGTTATATGGTATAACGTTATACAGTATTACGTTATATGGTATAACGTTATAACGTATTACGTTATATGGTGTAACGTTATAACGTATTACGTTATATGGTATATCGTTATAACGTATTACGTTATATGGTATAACGTTATACCGTATTACGTTATATGGTATTACGTTATAACGTATTACGTTATATGGTATTACGTTATAACGTATTACGTTATGTGGTATAACGTTTTAACGTATTACGTTATATGGTATTATGTTATAAAGTATTACGTTATATGGTATAACGTTATTATGTATTACGTTATATGGTATAACGTTATAACGTATTACGTTATATGGTATTACGTTATAACGTATTACGTTATATGGTATTACGTTTTAACGTATTACGTTATATGGTATAACGTTATAACGTATTACGTTATATGGTATTACGTTATAACGTTTTACGTTATATGGTATTATGTTATAACGTATTACGTTATATGGTATTACGTTATAACGTATTACGTTATATGGTATAACGTTATCACGCATTACGTTATATGGTATAACGTTATAACGTATTACGTTATATGGTATAACGTTATAACGTATTATGTTATATGGTACAACGTTATACCGTATTACGATATATGGTATAACGTTATAACGTATTACGTTATATGGTATAACGTTATCACGTATTACGTTATATGGTATAACGTTATCACGTATTACGTTATATGGTATAACGTTATAACGTATTACGTTATATGGTATAACGTTTTAACGTATTACGTTATATGGTATTATGTTATAAAGTATTACGTTATATGGTATTACGTTATAACGTATTACGTTATATGGTATTACGTTATAACTTATTACGTTATATGGTATAACGTCATAACGTATTACGTTATATGGTATAACGTTATAACGTATTACGTTATATGGTATTATGTTATAAAGTATTACGTTATATGGTATAACGTTATTATGTATTACGTTATATGGTATAACGTTATAACGTATTACGTTATATGGTATAACGTTATAACGTATTACGTTATATGGTGTAACGTTATAACGTATTACGTTATATGGTATATCGTTATAACGTATTACGTTATATGGTATAACGTTATACCGTATTACGTTATATGGTATTACGTTATAACGTATTACGTTATATGGTATTACGTTATAACGTATTACGTTATGTGGTATAACGTTTTAACGTATTACGTTATATGGTATTATGTTATAACGTATTGCGTTATATGGTATTACGTTACAACGTTTTACGTTATATGTTATTACGTTATAACGTATTACGTTATATGGTATAACGTTATCACGTATTACGTTATATGGTATAACGTTTTAACGTATTACGTTATATGGTATAACATTATAACGTATTACGTTATATGGTATTACGTTATAACGTATTACGTTATGTGGTATAACGTTTTAACGTATTACGTTATATGGTATAACGTTTTAACGTATTACGTTATATGGTATAACGTTATCACGTATTACGTTATATGGTATAACGTTATAACGTATTACGTTATATGGTATAACGTTATAACGTATTATGTTATATGGCACAACGTTATACCGTAATACGATATATGGTATAACGTTATAACGTATTACGTTATATGGTATAACGTTTTAACGTATTACGTTATATGGTATAACGTTTTAACGTATTACGTTATATGGTATAACGTTATAACGTATTACGTTATATGGTATTACGTTTTAACGTATTACGTTATATGGTATAACGTTATAACGTATTACGTTATATGGTATTACGTTATAACGTATTACGTTATGTGGTATAACGTTTTAACGTATTACGTTATATGGTATAACGTTATAACGTATTACGTTATATGGTATTACGTTATAACGTATTACGTTATATGGTATTACGTTTTAACGTATTACGTTATATGGTATAACGTTATAACGTATTACGTTATATGGTATTACGTTACAACGTTTTACGTTATATGTTATTACGTTATAACGTATTACGTTATATGGTATAACGTTATCACTTATTACGTTATATGGTATAACGTTTTAACGTATTACGTTATATGGTATAACGTTGTAACGTATTACGTTATATGGTATTACGTTATAACGTATTACGTTATGAGGTATAACGTTTTAACGTATTACGTTATATGGTATAACGTTATAACGTACTACGTTATATGCTATATCGTTATAACGTATTACGTTATATGGTATATCGTTATAACGTATTACGTTATATGGTATAACGTTATACCGTATTACGTTATATGGTATTACGTTATAACGTATTACGTTATGTGGTATAACGTTCTAACGTATTACGTTATATGGTATAACGTTATAACGTATTACGTTATATGGTGTAACGTTATAACGTATTACGTTATATGGTATATCGTTATAACGTATTACGTTATATGGTATAACGTTATACCGTATTACGTTATATGGTATTACGTTATAACGTATTACGTTATATGGTATTACGTTATAACGTATTACGTTATGTGGTATAACGTTTTAACGTATTACGTTATATGGTATTATGTTATAACGTATTGCGTTATATGGTATTACGTTACAACGTTTTACGTTATATGTTATTACGTTATAACGTATTACGTTATATGGTATAACGTTATCACGTATTACGTTATATGGTATAACGTTTTAACGTATTACGTTATATGGTATAACATTATAACGTATTACGTTATATGGTATTACGTTATAACGTATTACGTTATGTGGTATAACGTTTTAACGTATTACGTTATATGGTATAACGTTTTAACGTATTACGTTATATGGTATAACGTTATAACGTATTACGTTATATGGTATTACGTTATAACGTATTACGTTATGTGGTATAACGTTCTAACGTATTACGTTATATGGTATAACGTTATAACGTATTACGTTATATGGTATTACGTTATAACGTATTACGTTATATGGTATTACGTTTTAACGTATTACGTTATATGGTATAACGTTATAACGTATTACGTTATATGGTATTACGTTACAACGTTTTACGTTATATGTTATTACGTTATAACGTATTACGTTATATGGTATAACGTTATCACGTATTACGTTATATGGTATAACGTTTTAACGTATTACGTTATATGGTATAACGTTATAACGTATTACGTTATATGGTATTACGTTATAACGTATTACGTTATGTGGTATAACGTTTTAACGTATTACGTTATATGGTATAACGTTATAACGTACTACGTTATATGCTATATCGTTATAACGTATTACGTTATATGGTATATCGTTATAACGTATTACGTTATATGGTATAACGTTATACCGTATTACGTTATATGGTATAACGTTATAACGTATTACGTTATATGGTGTAACGTTATAACGTATTACGTTATATGGTATATCGTTATAACGTATTACGTTATATGGTATAACGTTATACCGTATTACGTTATATGGTATTACGTTATAACGTATTACGTTATATGGTATAACGAAACGACGTTTTACGTTATATGGTATTACGTTATAACGTATTACGTTATATAGTATTACGTTATAACTTATTACGTTATATGCTATAACGTCATAACGTATTACGTTATATGGTATAACGTTATAACGTACTACGTTATATGGTATATCGTTATAACGTATTTCGTTATATGGTATAACGTTATACAGTATTACGTTATATGGTATAACGTCATAACGTATTACGTTATATGGTGTAACGTTATAACGTATTACGTTATATGGTATATCGTTATAACGTATTACGTTATATGGTATAACGTTATACCGTATTACGTTATATGGTATTACGTTATAACGTATTACGTTATATGGTATTACGTTATAACGTATTACGTTATGTGGTATAACGTTTTAACGTATTACGTTATATGGTATTATGTTATAAAGTATTACGTTATATGGTATAACGTTATTATGTATTACGTTATATGGTATAACGTTATAACGTATTACGTTATATGGTATTACGTTATAACGTATTACGTTATATGGTATTACGTTTTAACGTATTACGTTATATGGTATAACGTTATAACGTATTACGTTATATGGTATTACGTTATAACGTTTTACGTTATATGGTATTATGTTATAACGTATTACGTTATATGGTATTACGTTATAACGTATTACGTTATATGGTATAACGTTATCACGTATTACGTTATATGGTATAACGTTATAACGTATTACGTTATATGGTATAACGTTATAACGTATTATGTTATATGGTACAACGTTATACCGTATTACGATATATGGTATAACGTTATAACGTATTACGTTATATGGTATCACGTTATCACGTATTACGTTATATGGTATAACGTTATCACGTATTACGTTATATGGTATAACGTTATAACGTATTACGTTATATGGTATAACGTTTTAACGTATTACGTTATATGGTATTATGTTATAAAGTATTACGTTATATGGTATTACGTTATAACGTATTACGTTATATGGTATTACGTTATAACTTATTACGTTATATGGTATAACGTCATAACGTATTACGTTATATGGTATAACGTTATAACGTATTACGTTATATGGTATTATGTTATAAAGTATTACGTTATATGGTATAACGTTATTATGTATTACGTTATATGGTATAACGTTATAACGTATTACGTTATATGGTATAACGTTATAACGTATTACGTTATATGGTGTAACGTTATAACGTATTACGTTATATGGTATATCGTTATAACGTATTACGTTATATGGTATAACGTTATACCGTATTACGTTATATGGTATTACGTTATAACGTATTACGTTATATGGTATTACGTTATAACGTATTACGTTATGTGGTATAACGTTTTAACGTATTACGTTATATGGTATTATGTTATAACGTATTACGTTATATGGTATTACGTTACAACGTTTTACGTTATATGTTATTACGTTATAACGTATTACGTTATATGGTATAACGTTATCACGTATTACGTTATATGGTATAACGTTTTAACGTATTACGTTATATGGTATAACGTTATAACGTATTACGTTATATGGTATTACGTTATAACGTATTACGTTATGTGGTATAACGTTTTAACGTATTACGTTATATGGTATAACGTTTTAACGTATTACGTTATATGGTATAACGTTATCACGTATTACGTTATATGGTATAACGTTATAACGTATTACGTTATATGGTATTACGTTATAACGTATTACGTTATATGGTATTACGTTATAACGTATTACGTTATATGGTATAACGAAACGACGTTTTACGTTATATGGTATTACGTTATAACGTATTACGTTATATGGTATTACGTTATAACTTATTACGTTATATGGTATAACGTCATAACGTATTATGTTATATGGTATTACGTTATCACGTATTACGTTATATGGTATAACGTTATAACGTATTACGTTATATGGTATAACGTTTTAACGTATTACGTTATATGGTATAACGTTATAACGTATTACGTTATATGGTATTACGTTTTAACGTATTACGTTATATGGTATAACGTTATAACGTATTACGTTATATGGTATTACGTTATAACGTATTACGTTATGTGGTATAACGTTTTAACGTATTACGTTATATGGTATAACGTTATAACGTATTACGTTATATGGTATTACGTTATAACGTATTACGTTATATGGTATTACGTTTTAACGTATTACGTTATATGGTATAACGTTATAACGTATTACGTTATATGGTATTACGTTACAACGTTTTACGTTATATGTTATTACGTTATAACGTATTACGTTATATGGTATAACGTTATCACTTATTACGTTATATGGTATAACGTTTTAACGTATTACGTTATATGGTATAACGTTGTAACGTATTACGTTATATGGTATTACGTTATAACGTATTACGTTATGAGGTATAACGTTTTAACGTATTACGTTATATGGTATAACGTTATAACGTACTACGTTATATGCTATATCGTTATAACGTATTACGTTATATGGTATATCGTTATAACGTATTACGTTATATGGTATAACGTTATACCGTATTACGTTATATGGTATAACGTTATAACGTATTACGTTATATGGTGTAACGTTATAACGTATTACGTTATATGGTATATCGTTATAACGTATTACGTTATATGGTATAACGTTATACCGTATTACGTTATATGGTATTACGTTATAACGTATTACGTTATATGGTATAACGAAACGACGTTTTACGTTATATGGTATTACGTTATAACGTATTACGTTATATGGTATTACGTTATAACTTATTACGTTATATGGTATAACGTCATAACGTATTACGTTATATGGTATAACGTTATAACGTACTACGTTATATGGTATATCGTTATAATGTATTACGTTATATGGTATAACGTTATACAGTATTACGTTATATGGTATAACGTTATAACGTATTACGTTATATGGTGTAACGTTATAACGTATTACGTTATATGGAATATCGTTATAACGTATTACGTTATATGGTATAACGTTATACCGTATTACGTTATATGGTATTACGTTATAACGTATTACGTTATATGGTATTACGTTATAACGTATTACGTTATGTGGTATAACGTTTTAACGTATTACGTTATATGGTATTATGTTATAAAGTATTACGTTATATGGTATAACGTTATTATGTATTACGTTATATGGTATAACGTTATAACGTATTACGTTATATGGTATTACGTTATAACGTATTACGTTATATGGTATTACGTTTTAACGTATTACGTTATATGGTATAACGTTATAACGTATTACGTTATATGGTATTACGTTATAACGTTTTACGTTATATGTTATTACGTTATAACGTATTACGTTATATGGTATAACGTTATCACGTATTACGTTATATGGCATTACGTTATAACGTATTACGTTATATGGTATAACGTTATAACGTATTACGTTATATGGTATTACGTTATCACGTATTACGTTATATGGTATAACGTTATAACGTATTACGTTATATGGTATAACGTTTTAACGTATTACGTTATATGGTATAACGTTATAACGTATTACGTTATATGGTATAACGTTATAACGTACTACGTTATATGCTATATCGTTATAACGTATTACGTTATATGGTATAACGTTATACCGTATTACGTTATATGGTATATCGTTATAACGTATTACGTTATATGGTATAACGTTATACCGTATTACGTTATATGGTATTACGTTATAACGTATTACGTTATATGGTATAACGTTATAACGTACTACGTTATATGGTATATCGTTATAACGTATTACGTTATATGGTATAACGTTATCACGTATTACGTTATATGGTATAACGTTATAACGTATTACGTTATATGGTATTACGTTATAACGTATTACGTTATATGGTATAACGAAATGACGTTTTACGTTATATGGAATTACGTTATAACGTATTACGTTATACGGTATTACGTTATAACGTATTACGTTATATGGTATAACGTCATAACGTATTACGTTATATGGTATTACGTTATCACGTATTACGCTATACGGTATAACGTTATAACGTATTACGTTATATGGTATAACGTTTTAACGCATTACGTTATATGGTATAACGTTATCACGTATTACGTTATATGGTATAACGTTATAACGTATTACGTTATATGGTATATCGTTATAACGTATTATGTTATATGGTATAACGTTATACCGTATTACGATATATGGTATAACGTTATAACGTATTACGTTATATGGTATAACGTTATCACGTATTACGTTATATGGTATAACGTTATAACGTATTACGTTATATGGTATAACGTTTTAACGTATTACGTTATATGGTATAACGTTATCACTTATTACGTTATATGGTATAACGTTATAACGTATTACGTTATATGGTATTACGTTATAACGTATTACGTTATATGGTATTACGTTATAACGTATTACGTTATGTGGTATAACGTTTTAACGTATTACGTTATATGGTATTACGTTATAACGTATTACGTTATATGGTATAACGAAATGACGTTTTACGTTATATGGTATTACGCTATAACGTATTACGTTATATGGTATAACGTTATAACGTACTACGTTATATGGTATATCGTTATAACGTATTACGTTATATGGTATAACGTTATCACGTATTACGTTATATGGTATAACGTTATAACGTATTACGTTATATGGTATTACGTTATAACGTATTACGTTATATGGTATAACGAAATGACGTTTTACGTTATATGGTATTACGTTATAACGTATTACGTTATACGGTATTACGTTATAACGTATTACGTTATATGGTATTACGTTATAACGTTTTACGTTATATGTTATTACGTTATAACGTATTACGTTATATGGTATAACGTTATCACGTATTACGTTTTATGGCATTACGTTATAACGTATTACGTTATATGGTATAAAGAAATGACGTTTTACGTTATATGGTATTACGTTATAACGTATTACGTTATATGGTATTACGTTATAACTTATTACGTTATATGGTATAACGTCATAACGTATTATGTTATATGGTATTACGTTATCACGTATTACGTTATATGGTATAACGTTATAACGTATTACGTTATATGGTATAACGTTTTCACGTATTACGTTATATGGTATAACGTTATCACGTATTACGTTATATGGTATAACGTTATAACGTATTACGTTATGTGGTATAACGTTTTAACGTATTACGTTATATGGTATTATGTTATAACGTATTACGTTATATGGTATTACGTTACAACGTTTTACGTTATATGGTATAACGTTATACCGTATTACGTTATATGGTATTACGTTATAACGTATTACGTTATATGGTATTACGTTATAACGTATTACGTTATGTGGTATAACGTTTTAACGTATTACGTTATATGGTATAACGTTATAACGTACTACGTTATATGCTATATCGTTATAACGTATTACGTTATATGGTATATCGTTATAACGTATTACGTTATATGGTATAACGTTATACCGTATTACGTTATATGGTATAACGTTATAACGTATTACGTTATATGGTGTAACGTTATAACGTATTACGTTATATGGTATATCGTTATAACGTATTACGTTATATGGTATAACGTTATACCGTATTACGTTATATGGTATTACGTTATAACGTATTACGTTATATGGTATAACGAAACGACGTTTTACGTTATATGGTATTACGTTATAACGTATTACGTTATATGGTATTACGTTATAACTTATTACGTTATATGCTATAACGTCATAACGTATTACGTTATATGGTATAACGTTATAACGTACTACGTTATATGGTATATCGTTATAACGTATTACGTTATATGGTATAACGTTATACAGTATTACGTTATATGGTATAACGTTATAACGTATTACGTTATATGGTGTAACGTTATAACGTATTACGTTATATGGTATATCGTTATAACGTATTACGTTATATGGTATAACGTTATACCGTATTACGTTATATGGTATTACGTTATAACGTATTACGTTATATGGTATTACGTTATAACGTATTACGTTATGTGGTATAACGTTTTAACGTATTACGTTATATGGTATTATGTTATAAAGTATTACGTTATATGGTATAACGTTATTATGTATTACGTTATATGGTATAACGTTATAACGTATTACGTTATATGGTATTACGTTATAACGTATTACGTTATATGGTATTACGTTTTAACGTATTACGTTATATGGTATAACGTTATAACGTATTACGTTATATGGTATTACGTTATAACGTTTTACGTTATATGGTATTATGTTATAACGTATTACGTTATATGGTATTACGTTATAACGTATTACGTTATATGGTATAACGTTATCACGCATTACGTTATATGGTATAACGTTATAACGTATTACGTTATATGGTATAACGTTATAACGTATTATGTTATATGGTACAACGTTATACCGTATTACGATATATGGTATAACGTTATAACGTATTACGTTATATGGTATAACGTTATCACGTATTACGTTATATGGTATAACGTTATCACGTATTACGTTATATGGTATAACGTTATAACGTATTACGTTATATGGTATAACGTTTTAACGTATTACGTTATATGGTATTATGTTATAAAGTATTACGTTATATGGTATTACGTTATAACGTATTACGTTATATGGTATTACGTTATAACTTATTACGTTATATGGTATAACGTCATAACGTATTACGTTATATGGTATAACGTTATAACGTATTACGTTATATGGTATTATGTTATAAAGTATTACGTTATATGGTATAACGTTATTATGTATTACGTTATATGGTATAACGTTATAACGTATTACGTTATATGGTATAACGTTATAACGTATTACGTTATATGGTGTAACGTTATAACGTATTACGTTATATGGTATATCGTTATAACGTATTACGTTATATGGTATAACGTTATACCGTATTACGTTATATGGTATTACGTTATAACGTATTACGTTATATGGTATTACGTTATAACGTATTACGTTATGTGGTATAACGTTTTAACGTATTACGTTATATGGTATTATGTTATAACGTATTGCGTTATATGGTATTACGTTACAACGTTTTACGTTATATGTTATTACGTTATAACGTATTACGTTATATGGTATAACGTTATCACGTATTACGTTATATGGTATAACGTTTTAACGTATTACGTTATATGGTATAACATTATAACGTATTACGTTATATGGTATTACGTTATAACGTATTACGTTATGTGGTATAACGTTTTAACGTATTACGTTATATGGTATAACGTTTTAACGTATTACGTTATATGGTATAACGTTATCACGTATTACGTTATATGGTATAACGTTATAACGTATTACGTTATATGGTATAACGTTATAACGTATTATGTTATATGGCACAACGTTATACCGTAATACGATATATGGTATAACGTTATAACGTATTACGTTATATGGTATAACGTTTTAACGTATTACGTTATATGGTATAACGTTTTAACGTATTACGTTATATGGTATAACGTTATAACGTATTACGTTATATGGTATTACGTTTTAACGTATTACGTTATATGGTATAACGTTATAACGTATTACGTTATATGGTATTACGTTATAACGTATTACGTTATGTGGTATAACGTTTTAACGTATTACGTTATATGGTATAACGTTATAACGTATTACGTTATATGGTATTACGTTATAACGTATTACGTTATATGGTATTACGTTTTAACGTATTACGTTATATGGTATAACGTTATAACGTATTACGTTATATGGTATTACGTTACAACGTTTTACGTTATATGTTATTACGTTATAACGTATTACGTTATATGGTATAACGTTATCACTTATTACGTTATATGGTATAACGTTTTAACGTATTACGTTATATGGTATAACGTTGTAACGTATTACGTTATATGGTATTACGTTATAACGTATTACGTTATGAGGTATAACGTTTTAACGTATTACGTTATATGGTATAACGTTATAACGTACTACGTTATATGCTATATCGTTATAACGTATTACGTTATATGGTATATCGTTATAACGTATTACGTTATATGGTATGACGTTATACCGTATTACGTTATATGGTATAACGTTATAACGTATTACGTTATATGGTGTAACGTTATAACGTATTACGTTATATGGTATATCGTTATAACGTATTACGTTATATGGTATAACGTTATACCGTATTACGTTATATGGTATTACGTTATAACGTATTACGTTATATGGTATAACGTCATAACGTATTATGTTATATGGTATTACGTTATCACGTATTACGTTATATGGTATAACGTTATAACGTATTACGTTATATGGTATAACGTTTTAACGTATTACGTTATATGGTATAACGTTATAACGTATTACGTTATATGGTATTACGTTTTAACGTATTACGTTATATGGTATAACGTTATAACGTATTACGTTATATGGTATATCGTTATAACGTATTACGTTATATGGTATAACGTTATACCGTATTACGTTATATGGTATTACGTTATAACGTATTACGTTATATGGTATAACGTCATAACGTATTATGTTATATGGTATTACGTTATCACGTATTACGTTATATGGTATAACGTTTTAACGTATTACGTTATATGGTATAACGTTATCACGTATTACGTTATATGGTATAACGTTATAACGTATTACGTTATATGGTATTACGTTATAACGTATTACGTTATATGGTATTACGTTATAACGTATTACGTTATATGGTATAACGAAACGACGTTTTACGTTATATGGTATTACGTTATAACGTATTACGTTATATGGTATTACGTTATAACTTATTACGTTATATGGTATAACGTCATAACGTATTATGTTATATGGTATAACGTTATCACGTATTACGTTATATGGTATAACGTTATAACGTATTACGTTATATGGTACAACGTTATCACGTATTACGTTATATGGTATTACGTTATAACGTATTACGTTATGAGGTATAACGTTTTAACGTATTACGTTATATGGTATAACGTTATAACGTACTACGTTATATGCTATATCGTTATAACGTATTACGTTATATGGTATATCGTTATAACGTATTACGTTATATGGTATAACGTTATACCGTATTACGTTATATGGTATAACGTTATAACGTATTACGTTATATGGTGTAACGTTATAACGTATTACGTTATATGGTATATCGTTATAACGTATTACGTTATATGGTATAACGTTATACCGTATTACGTTATATGGTATTACGTTATAACGTATTACGTTATATGGTATAACGAAACGACGTTTTACGTTATATGGTATTACGTTATAACGTATTACGTTATATGGTATTACGTTATAACTTATTACGTTATATGGTATAACGTCATAACGTATTACGTTATATGGTATAACGTTATAACGTACTACGTTATATGGTATATCGTTATAATGTATTACGTTATATGGTATAACGTTATACAGTATTACGTTATATGGTATAACGTTATAACGTATTACGTTATATGGTGTAACGTTATAACGTATTACGTTATATGGAATATCGTTATAACGTATTACGTTATATGGTATAACGTTATACCGTATTACGTTATATGGTATTACGTTATAACGTATTACGTTATATGGTATTACGTTATAACGTATTACGTTATGTGGTATAACGTTTTAACGTATTACGTTATATGGTATTATGTTATAAAGTATTACGTTATATGGTATAACGTTATTATGTATTACGTTATATGGTATAACGTTATAACGTATTACGTTATATGGTATTACGTTATAACGTATTACGTTATATGGTATTACGTTTTAACGTATTACGTTATATGGTATAACGTTATAACGTATTACGTTATATGGTATTACGTTATAACGTTTTACGTTATATGTTATTACGTTATAACGTATTACGTTATATGGTATAACGTTATCACGTATTACGTTATATGGCATTACGTTATAACGTATTACGTTATATGGTATAACGTTATAACGTATTACGTTATATGGTATTACGTTATCACGTATTACGTTATATGGTATAACGTTATAACGTATTACGTTATATGGTATAACGTTTTAACGTATTACGTTATATGGTATAACGTTATAACGTACTACGTTATATGGTATAACGTTATAACGTACTACGTTATATGCTATATCGTTATAACGTATTACGTTATATGGTATAACGTTATACCGTATTACGTTATATGGTATATCGTTATAACGTATTACGTTATATGGTATAACGTTATACCGTATTACGTTATATGGTATTACGTTATAACGTATTACGTTATATGGTATAACGTTATAACGTACTACGTTATATGGTATATCGTTATAACGTATTACGTTATATGGTATAACGTTATCACGTATTACGTTATATGGTATAACGTTATAACGTATTACGTTATATGGTATTACGTTATAACGTATTACGTTATATGGTATAACGAAATGACGTTTTACGTTATATGGAATTACGTTATAACGTATTACGTTATACGGTATTACGTTATAACGTATTACGTTATATGGTATAACGTCATAACGTATTACGTTATATGGTATTACGTTATCACGTATTACGCTATACGGTATAACGTTATAACGTATTACGTTATATGGTATAACGTTTTAACGCATTACGTTATATGGTATAACGTTATCACGTATTACGTTATATGGTACAACGTTATAACGTATTACGTTATATGGTATATCGTTATAACGTATTATGTTATATGGTATAACGTTATACCGTATTACGATATATGGTATAACGTTATAACGTATTACGTTATATGGTATAACGTTATCACGTATTACGTTATATGGTATAACGTTATAACGTATTACGTTATATGGTATAACGTTTTAACGTATTACGTTATATGGTATAACGTTATCACTTATTACGTTATATGGTATAACGTTATAACGTATTACGTTATATGGTATAACGTTATAACGTATTACGTTATATGGTATTACGTTATAACGTATTACGTTATATGGTATAACGAAATGACGTTTTACGTTATATGGTATTACGTTATAACGTATTACGTTATACGGTATTACGTTATAACGTATTACGTTATATGGTATTACGTTATAACGTTTTACGTTATATGTTATTACGTTATAACGTATTACGTTATATGGTATAACGTTATCACGTATTACGTTTTATGGCATTACGTTATAACGTATTACGTTATATGGTATAAAGAAATGACGTTTTACGTTATATGGTATTACGTTATAACGTATTACGTTATATGGTATTACGTTATAACTTATTACGTTATATGGTATAACGTCATAACGTATTATGTTATATGGTATTACGTTATCACGTATTACGTTATATGGTATAACGTTATAACGTATTACGTTATATGGTATAACGTTTTCACGTATTACGTTATATGGTATAACGTTATCACGTATTACGTTATATGGTATAACGTTATAACGTATTACGTTATGTGGTATAACGTTTTAACGTATTACGTTATATGGTATTATGTTATAACGTATTACGTTATATGGTATTACGTTACAACGTTTTACGTTATATGGTATAACGTTATACCGTATTACGTTATATGGTATTACGTTATAACGTATTACGTTATATGGTATTACGTTATAACGTATTACGTTATGTGGTATAACGTTTTAACGTATTACGTTATATGGTATAACGTTATAACGTACTACGTTATATGCTATATCGTTATAACGTATTACGTTATATGGTATATCGTTATAACGGATTACGTTATATGGTATAACGTTATACCGTATTACGTTATATGGTATAACGTTATAACGTATTACGTTATATGGTGTAACGTTATAACGTATTACGTTATATGGTATATCGTTATAACGTATTACGTTATATGGTATAACGTTATACCGTATTACGTTATATGGTATTACGTTATAACGTATTACGTTATATGGTATAACGAAACGACGTTTTACGTTATATGGTATTACGTTATAACGTATTACGTTATATGGTATTACGTTATAACTTATTACGTTATATGCTATAACGTCATAACGTATTACGTTATATGGTATAACGTTATAACGTACTACGTTATATGGTATATCGTTATAACGTATTACGTTATATGGTATAACGTTATACAGTATTACGTTATATGGTATAACGTTATAACGTATTACGTTATATGGTGTAACGTTATAACGTATTACGTTATATGGTATATCGTTATAACGTATTACGTTATATGGTATAACGTTATACCGTATTACGTTATATGGTATTACGTTATAACGTATTACGTTATATGGTATTACGTTATAACGTATTACGTTATGTGGTATAACGTTTTAACGTATTACGTTATATGGTATTATGTTATAAAGTATTACGTTATATGGTATAACGTTATTATGTATTACGTTATATGGTATAACGTTATAACGTATTACGTTATATGGTATTACGTTATAACGTATTACGTTATATGGTATTACGTTATAACGTATTACGTTATATGGTATAACGAAATGACGTTTTACGTTATATGGTATTACGTTATAACGTATTACGTTATACGGTATTACGTTATAACGTATTACGTTATATGGTATTACGTTATAACGTTTTACGTTATATGTTATTACGTTATAACGTATTACGTTATATGGTATAACGTTATCACGTATTACGTTTTATGGCATTACGTTATAACGTATTACGTTATATGGTATAAAGAAATGACGTTTTACGTTATATGGTATTACGTTATAACGTATTACGTTATATGGTATTACGTTATAACTTATTACGTTATATGGTATAACGTCATAACGTATTATGTTATATGGTATTACGTTATCACGTATTACGTTATATGGTATAACGTTATAACGTATTACGTTATATGGTATAACGTTTTCACGTATTACGTTATATGGTATAACGTTATCACGTATTACGTTATATGGTATAACGTTATAACGTATTACGTTATGTGGTATAACGTTTTAACGTATTACGTTATATGGTATTATGTTATAACGTATTACGTTATATGGTATTACGTTACAACGTTTTACGTTATATGGTATAACGTTATACCGTATTACGTTATATGGTATTACGTTATAACGTATTACGTTATATGGTATTACGTTATAACGTATTACGTTATGTGGTATAACGTTTTAACGTATTACGTTATATGGTATAACGTTATAACGTACTACGTTATATGCTATATCGTTATAACGTATTACGTTATATGGTATATCGTTATAACGGATTACGTTATATGGTATAACGTTATACCGTATTACGTTATATGGTATAACGTTATAACGTATTACGTTATATGGTGTAACGTTATAACGTATTACGTTATATGGTATATCGTTATAACGTATTACGTTATATGGTATAACGTTATACCGTATTACGTTATATGGTATTACGTTATAACGTATTACGTTATATGGTATAACGAAACGACGTTTTACGTTATATGGTATTACGTTATAACGTATTACGTTATATGGTATTACGTTATAACTTATTACGTTATATGCTATAACGTCATAACGTATTACGTTATATGGTATAACGTTATAACGTACTACGTTATATGGTATATCGTTATAACGTATTACGTTATATGGTATAACGTTATACAGTATTACGTTATATGGTATAACGTTATAACGTATTACGTTATATGGTGTAACGTTATAACGTATTACGTTATATGGTATATCGTTATAACGTATTACGTTATATGGTATAACGTTATACCGTA
Organism: Bombus vancouverensis nearcticus; assembly: GCF_051014615.1. Classification (NCBI taxonomy): domain Eukaryota; kingdom Metazoa; phylum Arthropoda; class Insecta; order Hymenoptera; family Apidae; genus Bombus; species Bombus vancouverensis. The sequence goes on along the minus strand of NC_134913.1, from coordinate 4,979,139 downwards.
TTACGTTATATGGTATTACGTTATAACGTATTACGTTATATGGTATTACGTTATAACGTATTACGTTATGTGGTATAACGTTTTAACGTATTACGTTATATGGTATTATGTTATAAAGTATTACGTTATATGGTATAACGTTATTATGTATTACGTTATATGGTATAACGTTATAACGTATTACGTTATATGGTATTACGTTATAACGTATTACGTTATATGGTATTACGTTTTAACGTATTACGTTATATGGTATAACGTTATAACGTATTACGTTATATGGTATTACGTTATAACGTTTTACGTTATATGGTATTATGTTATAACGTATTACGTTATATGGTATTACGTTATAACGTATTACGTTATATGGTATAACGTTATCACGCATTACGTTATATGGTATAACGTTATAACGTATTACGTTATATGGTATAACGTTATAACGTATTATGTTATATGGTACAACGTTATACCGTATTACGATATATGGTATAACGTTATAACGTATTACGTTATATGGTATAACGTTATCACGTATTACGTTATATGGTATAACGTTATCACGTATTACGTTATATGGTATAACGTTATAACGTATTACGTTATATGGTATAACGTTTTAACGTATTACGTTATATGGTATTATGTTATAAAGTATTACGTTATATGGTATTACGTTATAACGTATTACGTTATATGGTATTACGTTATAACTTATTACGTTATATGGTATAACGTCATAACGTATTACGTTATATGGTATAACGTTATAACGTATTACGTTATATGGTATTATGTTATAAAGTATTACGTTATATGGTATAACGTTATTATGTATTACGTTATATGGTATAACGTTATAACGTATTACGTTATATGGTATAACGTTATAACGTATTACGTTATATGGTGTAACGTTATAACGTATTACGTTATATGGTATATCGTTATAACGTATTACGTTATATGGTATAACGTTATACCGTATTACGTTATATGGTATTACGTTATAACGTATTACGTTATATGGTATTACGTTATAACGTATTACGTTATGTGGTATAACGTTTTAACGTATTACGTTATATGGTATTATGTTATAACGTATTACGTTATATGGTATTACGTTACAACGTTTTACGTTATATGTTATTACGTTATAACGTATTACGTTATATGGTATAACGTTATCACGTATTACGTTATATGGTATAACGTTTTAACGTATTACGTTATATGGTATAACATTATAACGTATTACGTTATATGGTATTACGTTATAACGTATTACGTTATGTGGTATAACGTTTTAACGTATTACGTTATATGGTATAACGTTTTAACGTATTACGTTATATGGTATAACGTTATCACGTATTACGTTATATGGTATAACGTTATAACGTATTACGTTATATGGTATAACGTTATAACGTATTATGTTATATGGCACAACGTTATACCGTATTACGATATATGGTATAACGTTATAACGTATTACGTTATATGGTATAACGTTTTAACGTATTACGTTATATGGTATAACGTTATCACGTATTACGTTATATGGTATAACGTTATAACGTATTACGTTATATGGTATAACGTTTTAACGTATTACGTTATATGGTATAACGTTATCACTTATTACGTTATATGGTATAACGTTATAACGTATTACGTTATATGGTATTACGTTATAACGTATTACGTTATATGGTATAACGAAACGACGTTTTACGTTATATGGTATTACGTTATAACGTATTACGTTATATGGTATTACGTTATAACTTATTACGTTATATGGTATAACGTCATAACGTATTATGTTATATGGTATTACGTTATCACGTATTACGTTATATGGTATAACGTTATAACGTATTACGTTATATGGTATAACGTTTTAACGTATTACGTTATATGGTATAACGTTATAACGTATTACGTTATATGGTATTACGTTTTAACGTATTACGTTATATGGTATAACGTTATAACGTATTACGTTATATGGTATTACGTTATAACGTATTACGTTATGTGGTATAACGTTTTAACGTATTACGTTATATGGTATAACGTTATAACGTATTACGTTATATGGTATTACGTTATAACGTATTACGTTATATGGTATTACGTTTTAACGTATTACGTTATATGGTATAACGTTATAACGTATTACGTTATATGGTATTACGTTACAACGTTTTACGTTATATGTTATTACGTTATAACGTATTACGTTATATGGTATAACGTTATCACGTATTACGTTATATGGTATAACGTTTTAACGTATTACGTTATATGGTATAACGTTATAACGTATTACGTTATATGGTATTACGTTATAACGTATTACGTTATGAGGTATAACGTTTTAACGTATTACGTTATATGGTATAACGTTATAACGTACTACGTTATATGCTATATCGTTATAACGTATTACGTTATATGGTATATCGTTATAACGTATTACGTTATATGGTATAACGTTATACCGTATTACGTTATATGGTATAACGTTATAACGTATTACGTTATATGGTGTAACGTTATAACGTATTACGTTATATGGTATATCGTTATAACGTATTACGTTATATGGTATAACGTTATACCGTATTACGTTATATGGTATTACGTTATAACGTATTACGTTATATGGTATAACGAAACGACGTTTTACGTTATATGGTATTACGTTATAACGTATTACGTTATATGGTATTACGTTATAACTTATTACGTTATATGGTATAACGTCATAACGTATTACGTTATATGGTATAACGTTATAACGTACTACGTTATATGGTATATCGTTATAATGTATTACGTTATATGGTATAACGTTATACAGTATTACGTTATATGGTATAACGTTATAACGTATTACGTTATATGGTGTAACGTTATAACGTATTACGTTATATGGAATATCGTTATAACGTATTACGTTATATGGTATAACGTTATACCGTATTACGTTATATGGTATTACGTTATAACGTATTACGTTATATGGTATTACGTTATAACGTATTACGTTATATGGTATAACGAAACGACGTTTTACGTTATATGGTATTACGTTATAACGTATTACGTTATATGGTATTACGTTATAACTTATTACGTTATATGCTATAACGTCATAACGTATTACGTTATATGGTATAACGTTATAACGTACTACGTTATATGGTATATCGTTATAACGTATTACGTTATATGGTATAACGTTATACAGTATTACGTTATATGGTATAACGTTATAACGTATTACGTTATATGGTGTAACGTTATAACGTATTACGTTATATGGTATATCGTTATAACGTATTACGTTATATGGTATAACGTTATACCGTATTACGTTATATGGTATTACGTTATAACGTATTACGTTATATGGTATTACGTTATAACGTATTACGTTATGTGGTATAACGTTTTAACGTATTACGTTATATGGTATTATGTTATAAAGTATTACGTTATATGGTATAACGTTATTATGTATTACGTTATATGGTATAACGTTATAACGTATTACGTTATATGGTATTACGTTATAACGTATTACGTTATATGGTATTACGTTATAACGTATTACGTTATATGGTATAACGAAATGACGTTTTACGTTATATGGTATTACGTTATAACGTATTACGTTATACGGTATTACGTTATAACGTATTACGTTATATGGTATTACGTTATAACGTATTACGTTATATGTTATTACGTTATAACGTATTACGTTATATGGTATAACGTTATCACGTATTACGTTTTATGGCATTACGTTATAACGTATTACGTTATATGGTATAAAGAAATGACGTTTTACGTTATATGGTATTACGTTATAACGTATTACGTTATATGGTATTACGTTATAACTTATTACGTTATATGGTATAACGTCATAACGTATTATGTTATATGGTATTACGTTATCACGTATTACGTTATATGGTATAACGTTATAACGTATTACGTTATATGGTATAACGTTTTCACGTATTACGTTATATGGTATAACGTTATCACGTATTACGTTATATGGTATAACGTTATAACGTATTACGTTATGTGGTATAACGTTTTAACGTATTACGTTATATGGTATTATGTTATAACGTATTACGTTATATGGTATTACGTTACAACGTTTTACGTTATATGGTATAACGTTATACCGTATTACGTTATATGGTATTACGTTATAACGTATTACGTTATATGGTATTACGTTATAACGTATTACGTTATGTGGTATAACGTTTTAACGTATTACGTTATATGGTATAACGTTATAACGTACTACGTTATATGCTATATCGTTATAACGTATTACGTTATATGGTATATCGTTATAACGGATTACGTTATATGGTATAACGTTATACCGTATTACGTTATATGGTATAACGTTATAACGTATTACGTTATATGGTGTAACGTTATAACGTATTACGTTATATGGTATATCGTTATAACGTATTACGTTATATGGTATAACGTTATACCGTATTACGTTATATGGTATTACGTTATAACGTATTACGTTATATGGTATAACGAAACGACGTTTTACGTTATATGGTATTACGTTATAACGTATTACGTTATATGGTATTACGTTATAACTTATTACGTTATATGCTATAACGTCATAACGTATTACGTTATATGGTATAACGTTATAACGTACTACGTTATATGGTATATCGTTATAACGTATTACGTTATATGGTATAACGTTATACAGTATTACGTTATATGGTATAACGTTATAACGTATTACGTTATATGGTGTAACGTTATAACGTATTACGTTATATGGTATATCGTTATAACGTATTACGTTATATGGTATAACGTTATACCGTATTACGTTATATGGTATTACGTTATAACGTATTACGTTATATGGTATTACGTTATAACGTATTACGTTATGTGGTATAACGTTTTAACGTATTACGTTATATGGTATTATGTTATAAAGTATTACGTTATATGGTATAACGTTATTATGTATTACGTTATATGGTATAACGTTATAACGTATTACGTTATATGGTATTACGTTATAACGTATTACGTTATATGGTATTACGTTTTAACGTATTACGTTATATGGTATAACGTTATAACGTATTACGTTATATGGTATTACGTTATAACGTTTTACGTTATATGGTATTATGTTATAACGTATTACGTTATATGGTATTACGTTATAACGTATTACGTTATATGGTATAACGTTATCACGCATTACGTTATATGGTATAACGTTATAACGTATTACGTTATATGGTATAACGTTATAACGTATTATGTTATATGGTACAACGTTATACCGTATTACGATATATGGTATAACGTTATAACGTATTACGTTATATGGTATAACGTTATCACGTATTACGTTATATGGTATAACGTTATCACGTATTACGTTATATGGTATAACGTTATAACGTATTACGTTATATGGTATAACGTTTTAACGTATTACGTTATATGGTATTATGTTATAAAGTATTACGTTATATGGTATTACGTTATAACGTATTACGTTATATGGTATTACGTTATAACTTATTACGTTATATGGTATAACGTCATAACGTATTACGTTATATGGTATAACGTTATAACGTATTACGTTATATGGTATTATGTTATAAAGTATTACGTTATATGGTATAACGTTATTATGTATTACGTTATATGGTATAACGTTATAACGTATTACGTTATATGGTATAACGTTATAACGTATTACGTTATATGGTGTAACGTTATAACGTATTACGTTATATGGTATATCGTTATAACGTATTACGTTATATGGTATAACGTTATACCGTATTACGTTATATGGTATTACGTTATAACGTATTACGTTATATGGTATTACGTTATAACGTATTACGTTATGTGGTATAACGTTTTAACGTATTACGTTATATGGTATTATGTTATAACGTATTACGTTATATGGTATTACGTTACAACGTTTTACGTTATATGTTATTACGTTATAACGTATTACGTTATATGGTATAACGTTATCACGTATTACGTTATATGGTATAACGTTTTAACGTATTACGTTATATGGTATAACATTATAACGTATTACGTTATATGGTATTACGTTATAACGTATTACGTTATGTGGTATAACGTTTTAACGTATTACGTTATATGGTATAACGTTTTAACGTATTACGTTATATGGTATAACGTTATCACGTATTACGTTATATGGTATAACGTTATAACGTATTACGTTATATGGTATAACGTTATAACGTATTATGTTATATGGCACAACGTTATACCGTATTACGATATATGGTATAACGTTATAACGTATTACGTTATATGGTATAACGTTTTAACGTATTACGTTATATGGTATAACGTTATCACGTATTACGTTATATGGTATAACGTTATAACGTATTACGTTATATGGTATAACGTTTTAACGTATTACGTTATATGGTATAACGTTATCACTTATTACGTTATATGGTATAACGTTATAACGTATTACGTTATATGGTATTACGTTATAACGTATTACGTTATATGGTATAACGAAACGACGTTTTACGTTATATGGTATTACGTTATAACGTATTACGTTATATGGTATTACGTTATAACTTATTACGTTATATGGTATAACGTCATAACGTATTATGTTATATGGTATTACGTTATCACGTATTACGTTATATGGTATAACGTTATAACGTATTACGTTATATGGTATAACGTTTTAACGTATTACGTTATATGGTATAACGTTATAACGTATTACGTTATATGGTATTACGTTTTAACGTATTACGTTATATGGTATAACGTTATAACGTATTACGTTATATGGTATTACGTTATAACGTATTACGTTATGTGGTATAACGTTTTAACGTATTACGTTATATGGTATAACGTTATAACGTATTACGTTATATGGTATTACGTTATAACGTATTACGTTATATGGTATTACGTTTTAACGTATTACGTTATATGGTATAACGTTATAACGTATTACGTTATATGGTATTACGTTACAACGTTTTACGTTATATGTTATTACGTTATAACGTATTACGTTATATGGTATAACGTTATCACGTATTACGTTATATGGTATAACGTTTTAACGTATTACGTTATATGGTATAACGTTATAACGTATTACGTTATATGGTATTACGTTATAACGTATTACGTTATGAGGTATAACGTTTTAACGTATTACGTTATATGGTATAACGTTATAACGTACTACGTTATATGCTATATCGTTATAACGTATTACGTTATATGGTATATCGTTATAACGTATTACGTTATATGGTATAACGTTATACCGTATTACGTTATATGGTATAACGTTATAACGTATTACGTTATATGGTGTAACGTTATAACGTATTACGTTATATGGTATATCGTTATAACGTATTACGTTATATGGTATAACGTTATACCGTATTACGTTATATGGTATTACGTTATAACGTATTACGTTATATGGTATAACGAAACGACGTTTTACGTTATATGGTATTACGTTATAACGTATTACGTTATATGGTATTACGTTATAACTTATTACGTTATATGGTATAACGTCATAACGTATTACGTTATATGGTATAACGTTATAACGTACTACGTTATATGGTATATCGTTATAATGTATTACGTTATATGGTATAACGTTATACAGTATTACGTTATATGGTATAACGTTATAACGTATTACGTTATATGGTGTAACGTTATAACGTATTACGTTATATGGAATATCGTTATAACGTATTACGTTATATGGTATAACGTTATACCGTATTACGTTATATGGTATTACGTTATAACGTATTACGTTATATGGTATTACGTTATAACGTATTACGTTATGTGGTATAACGTTTTAACGTATTACGTTATATGGTATTATGTTATAAAGTATTACGTTATATGGTATAACGTTATTATGTATTACGTTATATGGTATAACGTTATAACGTATTAGGTTATATGGTATTACGTTATAACGTATTACGTTATATGGTATTACGTTTTAACGTATTACGTTATATGGTATAACGTTATAACGTATTACGTTATATGGTATTACGTTATAACGTTTTACGTTATATGTTATTACGTTATAACGTATTACGTTATATGGTATAACGTTATCACGTATTACGTTATATGGCATTACGTTATAACGTATTACGTTATATGGTATAACGTTATAACGTATTACGTTATATGGTATTACGTTATCACGTATTACGTTATATGGTATAACGTTATAACGTATTACGTTATATGGTATAACGTTTTAACGTATTACGTTATATGGTATAACGTTATAACGTATTACGTTATATGGTATAACGTTATAACGTACTACGTTATATGCTATATCGTTATAACGTATTACGTTATATGGTATAACGTTATACCGTATTACGTTATATGGTATATCGTTATAACGTATTACGTTATATGGTATAACGTTATACCGTATTACGTTATATGGTATTACGTTATAACGTATTACGTTATATGGTATAACGTTATAACGTACTACGTTATATGGTATATCGTTATAACGTATTACGTTATATGGTATAACGTTATCACGTATTACGTTATATGGTATAACGTTATAACGTATTACGTTATATGGTATTACGTTATAACGTATTACGTTATATGGTATAACGAAATGACGTTTTACGTTATATGGAATTACGTTATAACGTATTACGTTATACGGTATTACGTTATAACGTATTACGTTATATGGTATAACGAAATGACGTTTTACGTTATATGGTATTACGCTATAACGTATTACGTTATATGGTATAACGTTATAACGTACTACGTTATATGGTATATCGTTATAACGTATTACGTTATATGGTATAACGTTATCACGTATTACGTTATATGGTATAACGTTATAACGTATTACGTTATATGGTATTACGTTATAACGTATTACGTTATATGGTATAACGAAATGACGTTTTACGTTATATGGTATTACGTTATAACGTATTACGTTATACGGTATTACGTTATAACGTATTACGTTATATGGTATTACGTTATAACGTTTTACGTTATATGTTATTACGTTATAACGTATTACGTTATATGGTATAACGTTATCACGTATTACGTTTTATGGCATTACGTTATAACGTATTACGTTATATGGTATAAAGAAATGACGTTTTACGTTATATGGTATTACGTTATAACGTATTACGTTATATGGTATTACGTTATAACTTATTACGTTATATGGTATAACGTCATAACGTATTATGTTATATGGTATTACGTTATCACGTATTACGTTATATGGTATAACGTTATAACGTATTACGTTATATGGTATAACGTTTTCACGTATTACGTTATATGGTATAACGTTATCACGTATTACGTTATATGGTATAACGTTATAACGTATTACGTTATGTGGTATAACGTTTTAACGTATTACGTTATATGGTATTATGTTATAACGTATTACGTTATATGGTATTACGTTACAACGTTTTACGTTATATGGTATAACGTTATACCGTATTACGTTATATGGTATTACGTTATAACGTATTACGTTATATGGTATTACGTTATAACGTATTACGTTATGTGGTATAACGTTTTAACGTATTACGTTATATGGTATAACGTTATAACGTACTACGTTATATGCTATATCGTTATAACGTATTACGTTATATGGTATATCGTTATAACGTATTACGTTATATGGTATAACGTTATACCGTATTACGTTATATGGTATAACGTTATAACGTATTACGTTATATGGTGTAACGTTATAACGTATTACGTTATATGGTATATCGTTATAACGTATTACGTTATATGGTATAACGTTATACCGTATTACGTTATATGGTATTACGTTATAACGTATTACGTTATATGGTATAACGAAACGACGTTTTACGTTATATGGTATTACGTTATAACGTATTACGTTATATGGTAATACGTTATAACTTATTACGTTATATGCTATAACGTCATAACGTATTACGTTATATGGTATAACGTTATAACGTACTACGTTATATGGTATATCGTTATAACGTATTACGTTATATGGTATAACGTTATGCAGTATTACGTTATATGGTATAACGTTATAACGTATTACGTTATATGGTGTAACGTTATAACGTATTACGTTATATGGTATATCGTTATAACGTATTACGTTATATGGTATTATGTTATAACGTATTACGTTATATGGTATAACGTTTTAACGTATTACGTTATATGGTATAACGTTATCACGTATTACGTTATATGGTATAACGTTATCACGTATTACGTTATATGGTATAACGTTATAACGTATTACGTTATATGGTATAACGTTATAACGTATTATGTTATATGGCACAACGTTATACCGTATTACGATATATGGTATAACGTTATAACGTATTACGTTATATGGTATAACGTTTTAACGTATTACGTTATATGGTATAACGTTATCACGTATTACGTTATATGGTATAACGTTATAACGTATTACGTTATATGGTATAACGTTTTAACGTATTACGTTATATGGTATAACGTTATAACGTATTACGTTATATGGTATTACGTTTTAACGTATTACGTTATATGGTATAACGTTATAACGTATTACGTTATATGGTATTACGTTATAACGTATTACGTTATGTGGTATAACGTTTTAACGTATTACGTTATATGGTATAACGTTATAACGTATTACGTTATATGGTATTACGTTATAACGTATTACGTTATATGGTATTACGTTTTAACGTATTACGTTATATGGTATAACGTTATAACGTATTACGTTATATGGTATTACGTTACAACGTTATACGTTATATGTTATTACGTTATAACGTATTACGTTATATGGTATAACGTTATCACGTATTACGTTATATGGTATAACGTTTTAACGTATTACGTTATATGGTATAACGTTATAACGTATTACGTTATATGGTATTACGTTATAACGTATTAAGTTATGAGGTATAACGTTTTAACGTATTACGTTATATGGTATAACGTTATAACGTACTACGTTATATGCTATATCGTTATAACGTATTACGTTATATGGTATATCGTTATAACGTATTACGTTATATGGTATAACGTTATACCGTATTACGTTATATGGTATAACGTTATAACGTATTACGTTATATGGTGTAACGTTATAACGTATTACGTTATATGGCATATCGTTATAACGTATTACGTTATATGGTATAACGTTATACCGTATTACGTTATATGGTATTACGTTATAACGTATTACGTTATATGGTATAACGAAACGACGTTTTACGTTATATGGTATTACGTTATAACGTATTACGTTATATGGTATTACGTTATAACTTATTACGTTATATGGTATAACGTCATAACGTATTACGTTATATGGTATAACGTTATAACGTACTACGTTATATGGTATATCGTTATAATGTATTACGTTATATGGTATAACGTTATACAGTATTACGTTATATGGTATAACGTTATAACGTATTACGTTATATGGTGTAACGTTATAACGTATTACGTTATATGGAATATCGTTATAACGTATTACGTTATATGGTATAACGTTATACCGTATTACGTTATATGGTATTACGTTATAACGTATTACGTTATATGGTATTACGTTATAACGTATTACGTTATGTGGTATAACGTTTTAACGTATTACGTTATATGGTATTATGTTATAAAGTATTACGTTATATGGTATAACGTTATTATGTATTACGTTATATGGTATAACGTTATAACGTATTACGTTATATGGTATTACGTTATAACGTATTACGTTATATGGTATTACGTTTTAACGTATTACGTTATATGGTATAACGTTATAACGTATTACGTTATATGGTATTACGTTATAACGTTTTACGTTATATGTTATTACGTTATAACGTATTACGTTATATGGTATAACGTTATCACGTATTACGTTATATGGCATTACGTTATAACGTATTACGTTATATGGTATAACGTTATAACGTATTACGTTATATGGTATTACGTTATCACGTATTACGTTATATGGTATAACGTTATAACGTATTACGTTATATGGTATAACGTTTTAACGTATTACGTTATATGGTATAACGTTATAACGTATTACGTTATATGGTATAACGTTATAACGTACTACGTTATATGCTATATCGTTATAACGTATTACGTTATATGGTATAACGTTATACCGTATTACGTTATATGGTATATCGTTATAACGTATTACGTTATATGGTATAACGTTATACCGTATTACGTTATATGGTATTACGTTATAACGTATTACGTTATATGGTATAACGTTATAACGTACTACGTTATATGGTATATCGTTATAACGTATTACGTTATATGGTATAACGTTATCACGTATTACGTTATATGGTATAACGTTATAACGTATTACGTTATATGGTATTACGTTATAACGTATTACGTTATATGGTATAACGAAATGACGTTTTACGTTATATGGAATTACGTTATAACGTATTACGTTATACGGTATTACGTTATAACGTATTACGTTATATGGTATAACGTCATAACGTATTACGTTATATGGTATTACGTTATCACGTATTACGCTATACGGTATAACGTTATAACGTATTACGTTATACGGTATAACGTTTTAACGCATTACGTTATATGGTATAACGTTATCACGTATTACGTTATATGGTATAACGTTATAACGTATTACGTTATATGGTATATCGTTATAACGTATTATGTTATATGGTATAACGTTATACCGTATTACGATATATGGTATAACGTTATAACGTATTACGTTATATGGTATAACGTTATCACGTATTACGTTATATGGTATAACGTTATAACGTATTACGTTATATGGTATAACGTTTTAACGTATTACGTTATATGGTATAACGTTATCACTTATTACGTTATATGGTATAACGTTATAACGTATTACGTTATATGGTATTATGTTATAAAGTATTACGTTATATGGTATAACGTTATTATGTATTACGTTATATGGTATAACGTTATAACGTATTACGTTATATGGTATAACGTTATAACGTATTACGTTATATGGTGTAACGTTATAACGTATTACGTTATATGGTATATCGTTATAACGTATTACGTTATATGGTATAACGTTATACCGTATTACGTTATATGGTATTACGTTATAACGTATTACGTTATATGGTATTACGTTATAACGTATTACGTTATGTGGTATAACGTTTTAACGTATTACGTTATATGGTATTATGTTATAACGTATTACGTTATATGGTATTACGTTACAACGTTTTACGTTATATGTTATTACGTTATAACGTATTACGTTATATGGTATAACGTTATCACGTGTTACGTTATATGGTATAACGTTTTAACGTATTACGTTATATGGTATAACGTTATAACGTATTACGTTATATGGTATTACGTTATAACGTATTACGTTATGTGGTATAACGTTTTAACGTATTACGTTATATGGTATAACGTTTTAACGTATTACGTTATATGGTATAACGTTATCACGTATTACGTTATATGGTATAACGTTATAACGTATTACGTTATATGGTATAACGTTATAACGTATTATGTTATATGGCACAACGTTATACCGTATTACGATATATGGTATAACGTTATAACGTATTACGTTATATGGTATAACGTTTTAACGTATTACGTTATATGGTATAACGTTATCACGTATTACGTTATATGGTATAACGTTATAACGTATTACGTTATATGGTATAACGTTTTAACGTATTACGTTATATGGTATAACGTTATCACTTATTACGTTATATGGTATAACGTTATAACGTATTACGTTATATGGTATTACGTTATAACGTATTACGTTATATGGTATAACGAAACGACGTTTTACGTTATATGGTATTACGTTATAACGTATTACGTTATATGGTATTACGTTATAACTTATTACGTTATATGGTATAACGTCATAACGTATTATGTTATATGGTATTACGTTATCACGTATTACGTTATATGGTATAACGTTATAACGTATTACGTTATATGGTATAACGTTTTAACGTATTACGTTATATGGTATAACGTTATAACGTATTACGTTATATGGTATTACGTTTTAACGTATTACGTTATATGGTATAACGTTATAACGTATTACGTTATATGGTATTACGTTATAACGTATTACGTTATGTGGTATAACGTTTTAACGTATTACGTTATATGGTATAACGTTATAACGTATTACGTTATATGGTATTACGTTATAACGTATTACGTTATATGGTATTACGTTTTAACGTATTACGTTATATGGTATAACGTTATAACGTATTACGTTATGTGGTATTACGTTACAACGTTTTACGTTATATGTTATTACGTTATAACGTATTACGTTATATGGTATAACGTTATCACGTATTACGTTATATGGTATAACGTTTTAACGTATTACGTTATATGGTATAACGTTATAACGTATTACGTTATATGGTATTACGTTATAACGTATTACGTTATGAGGTATAACGTTTTAACGTATTACGTTATATGGTATAACGTTATAACGTACTACGTTATATGCTATATCGTTATAACGTATTACGTTATATGGTATATCGTTATAACGTATTACGTTATATGGTATAACGTTATACCGTATTACGTTATATGGTATAACGTTATAACGTATTACGTTATATGGTGTAACGTTATAACGTATTACGTTATATGGTATATCGTTATAACGTATTACGTTATATGGTATAACGTTATACCGTATTACGTTATATGGTATTACGTTATAACGTATTACGTTATATGGTATAACGAAACGACGTTTTACGTTATATGGTATTACGTTATAACGTATTACGTTATATGGTATTACGTTATAACTTATTACGTTATATGGTATAACGTCATAACGTATTACGTTATATGGTATAACGTTATAACGTACTGCGTTATATGGTATATCGTTATAATGTATTACGTTATATGGTATAACGTTATACAGTATTACGTTATATGGTATAACGTTATAACGTATTACGTTATATGGTGTAACGTTATAACGTATTACGTTATATGGAATATCGTTATAACGTATTACGTTATATGGTATAACGTTATACCGTATTACGTTATATGGTATTACGTTATAACGTATTACGTTATATGGTATTACGTTATAACGTATTACGTTATGTGGTATAACGTTTTAACGTATTACGTTATATGGTATTATGTTATAAAGTATTACGTTATATGGTATAACGTTATTATGTATTACGTTATATGGTATAACGTTATAACGTATTACGTTATATGGTATTACGTTATAACGTATTACGTTATATGGTATTACGTTTTAACGTATTACGTTATATGGTATAACGTTATAACGTATTACGTTATATGGTATTACGTTATAACGTTTTACGTTATATGTTATTACGTTATAACGTATTACGTTATATGGTATAACGTTATCACGTATTACGTTATATGGCATTACGTTATAACGTATTACGTTATATGGTATAACGTTATAACGTATTACGTTATATGGTATTACGTTATCACGTATTACGTTATATGGTATAACGTTATAACGTATTACGTTATATGGTATAACGTTTTAACGTATTACGTTATATGGTATAACGTTATAACGTATTACGTTATATGGTATAACGTTATAACGTACTACGTTATATGCTATATCGTTATAACGTATTACGTTATATGGTATAACGTTATACCGTATTACGTTATATGGTATATCGTTATAACGTATTACGTTATATGGTATAACGTTATACCGTATTACGTTATATGGTATTACGTTATAACGTATTACGTTATATGGTATAACGTTATAACGTACTACGTTATATGGTATATCGTTATAACGTATTACGTTATATGGTATAACGTTATCACGTATTACGTTATATGGTATAACGTTATAACGTATTACGTTATATGGTATTACGTTATAACGTATTACGTTATATGGTATAACGAAATGACGTTTTACGTTATATGGAATTACGTTATAACGTATTACGTTATACGGTATTACGTTATAACGTATTACGTTATATGGTATAACGTCATAACGTATTACGTTATATGGTATTACGTTATAACGTATTACGTTATGAGGTATAACGTTTTAACGTATTACGTTATATGGTATAACGTTATAACGTACTACGTTATATGCTATATCGTTATAACGTATTACGTTATATGGTATATCGTTATAACGTATTACGTTATATGGTATATCGTTATAACGTATTATGTTATATGGTATAACGTTATACCGTATTACGATATATGGTATAACGTTATAACGTATTACGTTATATGGTATAACGTTATCACGTATTACGTTATATGGTATAACGTTATAACGTATTACGTTATATGGTATAACGTTTTAACGTATTACGTTATATGGTATAACGTTATCACTTATTACGTTATATGGTATAACGTTATAACGTATTACGTTATATGGTATTACGTTATAACGTATTACGTTATATGGTATTACGTTATAACGTATTACGTTATGTGGTATAACGTTTTAACGTATTACGTTATATGGTATTACGTTATAACGTATTACGTTATATGGTATAACGAAATGACGTTTTACGTTATATGGTATTACGCTATAACGTATTACGTTATATGGTATAACGTTATAACGTACTACGTTATATGGTATATCGTTATAACGTATTACGTTATATGGTATAACGTTATCACGTATTACGTTATATGGTATAACGTTATAACGTATTACGTTATATGGTATTACGTTATAACGTATTACGTTATATGGTATAACGAAATGACGTTTTACGTTATATGGTATTACGTTATAACGTATTACGTTATACGGTATTACGTTATAACGTATTACGTTATATGGTATTACGTTATAACGTTTTACGTTATATGTTATTACGTTATAACGTATTACGTTATATGGTATAACGTTATCACGTATTACGTTTTATGGCATTACGTTATAACGTATTACGTTATATGGTATAAAGAAATGACGTTTTACGTTATATGGTATTACGTTATAACGTATTACGTTATATGGTATTACGTTATAACTTATTACGTTATATGGTATAACGTCATAACGTATTATGTTATATGGTATTACGTTATCACGTATTACTTTATATGGTATAACGTTATAACGTATTACGTTATATGGTATAACGTTTTCACGTATTACGTTATATGGTATAACGTTATCACGTATTACGTTATATGGTATAACGTTATAACGTATTACGTTATGTGGTATAACGTTTTAACGTATTACGTTATATGGTATTATGTTATAACGTATTACGTTATATGGTATTACGTTACAACGTTTTACGTTATATGGTATAACGTTATACCGTATTACGTTATATGGTATTACGTTATAACGTATTACGTTATATGGTATTACGTTATAACGTATTACGTTATGTGGTATAACGTTTTAACGTATTACGTTATATGGTATAACGTTATAACGTACTACGTTATATGCTATATCGTTATAACGTATTACGTTATATGGTATATCGTTATAACGTATTACGTTATATGGTATAACGTTATACCGTATTACGTTATATGGTATAACGTTATAACGTATTACGTTATATGGTGTAACGTTATAACGTATTACGTTATATGGTATATCGTTATAACGTATTACGTTATATGGTATAACGTTATACCGTATTACGTTATATGGTATTACGTTATAACGTATTACGTTATATGGTATAACGAAACGACGTTTTACGTTATATGGTATTACGTTATAACGTATTACGTTATATGGTATTACGTTATAACTTATTACGTTATATGCTATAACGTCATAACGTATTACGTTATATGGTATAACGTTATAACGTACTACGTTATATGGTATATCGTTATAACGTATTACGTTATATGGTATAACGTTATACAGTATTACGTTATATGGTATAACGTTATAACGTATTACGTTATATGGTATAACGTTATAACGTATTACGTTATATGGTATATCGTTATAACGTATTACGTTATATGGTATAACGTTATACCGTATTACGTTATATGGTATTACGTTATAACGTATTACGTTATATGGTATTACGTTATAACGTATTACGTTATGTGGTATAACGTTTTAACGTATTACGTTATATGGTATTATGTTATAAAGTATTACGTTATATGGTATAACGTTATTATGTATTACGTTATATGGTATAACGTTATAACGTATTACGTTATATGGTATTACGTTATAACGTATTACGTTATATGGTATTACGTTTTAACGTATTACGTTATATGGTATAACGTTATAACGTATTACGTTATATGGTATTACGTTATAACGTTTTACGTTATATGGTATTATGTTATAACGTATTACGTTATATGGTATTACGTTATAACGTATTACGTTATATGGTATAACGTTATCACGCATTACGTTATATGGTATAACGTTATAACGTATTACGTTATATGGTATAACGTTATAACGTATTATGTTATATGGTACAACGTTATACCGTATTACGATATATGGTATAACGTTATAACGTATTACGTTATATGGTATAACGTTATCACGTATTACGTTATATGGTATAACGTTATCACGTATTACGTTATATGGTATAACGTTATAACGTATTACGTTATATGGTATAACGTTTTAACGTATTACGTTATATGGTATTATGTTATAAAGTATTACGTTATATGGTATTACGTTATAACGTATTACGTTATATGGTATTACGTTATAACTTATTACGTTATATGGTATAACGTCATAACGTATTACGTTATATGGTATAACGTTATAACGTATTACGTTATATGGTATTATGTTATAAAGTATTACGTTATATGGTATAACGTTATTATGTATTACGTTATATGGTATAACGTTATAACGTATTACGTTATATGGTATAACGTTATAACGTATTACGTTATATGGTGTAACGTTATAACGTATTACGTTATATGGTATATCGTTATAACGTATTACGTTATATGGTATAACGTTATACCGTATTACGTTATATGGTATTACGTTATAACGTATTACGTTATATGGTATTACGTTATAACGTATTACGTTATGTGGTATAACGTTTTAACGTATTACGTTATATGGTATTATGTTATAACGTATTACGTTATATGGTATTACGTTACAACGTTTTACGTTATATGTTATTACGTTATAACGTATTACGTTATATGGTATAACGTTATCACGTATTACGTTATATGGTATAACGTTTTAACGTATTACGTTATATGGTATAACGTTATAACGTATTACGTTATATGGTATTACGTTATAACGTATTACGTTATGTGGTATAACGTTTTAACGTATTACGTTATATGGTATAACGTTTTAACGTATTACGTTATATGGTATAACGTTATCACGTATTACGTTATATGGTATAACGTTATAACGTATTACGTTATATGGTATAACGTTATAACGTATTATGTTATATGGCACAACGTTATACCGTATTACGATATATGGTATAACGTTATAACGTATTACGTTATATGGTATAACGTTTTAACGTATTACGTTATATGGTATAACGTTATCACGTATTACGTTATATGGTATAACGTTATAACGTATTACGTTATATGGAATAACGTTTTAACGTATTACGTTATATGGTATAACGTTATCACTTATTACGTTATATGGTATAACGTTATAACGTATTACGTTATATGGTATTACGTTATAACGTATTACGTTATATGGTATAACGAAACGACGTTTTACGTTATATGGTATTACGTTATAACGTATTACGTTATATGGTATTACGTTATAACTTATTACGTTATATGGTATAACGTCATAACGTATTATGTTATATGGTATTACGTTATCACGTATTACGTTATATGGTATAACGTTATAACGTATTACGTTATATGGTATAACGTTTTAACGTATTACGTTATATGGTATAACGTTATAACGTATTACGTTATATGGTATTACGTTTTAACGTATTACGTTATATGGTATAACGTTATAACGTATTACGTTATATGGTATTACGTTATAACGTATTACGTTATGTGGTATAACGTTTTAACGTATTACGTTATATGGTATAACGTTATAACGTATTACGTTATATGGTATTACGTTATAACGTATTACGTTATATGGTATTACGTTATAACGTATTACGTTATGAGGTATAACGTTTTAACGTATTACGTTATATGGTATAACGTTATAACGTACTACGTTATATGCTATATCGTTATAACGTATTACGTTATATGGTATATCGTTATAACGTATTACGTTATATGGTATAACGTTATACCGTATTACGTTATATGGTATAACGTTATAACGTATTACGTTATATGGTGTAACGTTATAACGTATTACGTTATATGGTATATCGTTATAACGTATTACGTTATATGGTATAACGTTATACCGTATTACGTTATATGGTATTACGTTATAACGTATTACGTTATATGGTATAACGAAACGACGTTTTACGTTATATGGTATTACGTTATAACGTATTACGTTATATGGTATTACGTTATAACTTATTACGTTATATGGTATAACGTCATAACGTATTACGTTATATGGTATAACGTTATAACGTACTACGTTATATGGTATATCGTTATAATGTATTACGTTATATGGTATAACGTTATACAGTATTACGTTATATGGTATAACGTTATAACGTATTACGTTATATGGTGTAACGTTATAACGTATTACGTTATATGGAATATCGTTATAACGTATTACGTTATATGGTATAACGTTATACCGTATTACGTTATATGGTATTACGTTATAACGTATTACGTTATATGGTATTACGTTATAACGTATTACGTTATGTGGTATAACGTTTTAACGTATTACGTTATATGGTATTATGTTATAAAGTATTACGTTATATGGTATAACGTTATTATGTATTACGTTATATGGTATAACGTTATAACGTATTACGTTATATGGTATTACGTTATAACGTATTACGTTATATGGTATTACGTTTTAACGTATTACGTTATATGGTATAACGTTATAACGTATTACGTTATATGGTATTACGTTATAACGTTTTACGTTATATGTTATTACGTTATAACGTATTACGTTATATGGTATAACGTTATCACGTATTACGTTATATGGCATTACGTTATAACGTATTACGTTATATGGTATAACGTTATAACGTATTACGTTATATGGTATTACGTTATCACGTATTACGTTATATGGTATAACGTTATAACGTATTACGTTATATGGTATAACGTTTTAACGTATTACGTTATATGGTATAACGTTATAACGTATTACGTTATATGGTATAACGTTATAACGTACTACGTTATATGCTATATCGTTATAACGTATTACGTTATATGGTATAACGTTATACCGTATTACGTTATATGGTATATCGTTATAACGTATTACGTTATATGGTATAACGTTATACCGTATTACGTTATATGGTATTACGTTATAACGTATTACGTTATATGGTATAACGTTATAACGTACTACGTTATATGGTATATCGTTATAACGTATTACGTTATATGGTATAACGTTATCACGTATTACGTTATATGGTATAACGTTATAACGTATTACGTTATATGGTATAACGTTATAACGTATTACGTTATGTGGTATAACGTTTTAACGTATTACGTTATATGGTATTATGTTATAACGTATTACGTTATATGGTATTACGTTACAACGTTTTACGTTATATGGTATAACGTTATACCGTATTACGTTATATGGTATTACGTTATAACGTATTACGTTATATGGTATTACGTTATAACGTATTACGTTATATGGTATAACATTATCACGTATTACGTTATATGGTATAACGTTTTAACGTATTACGTTATATGGTATAACGTTATAACGTATTACTTTATATGGTATTACGTTATAACGTATTACGTTATGTGGTATAACGTTTTAACGTATTACGTTATATGGTACAACGTTTTAACGTATTACGTTATATGGTATAACGTTATCACGTATTACGTTATATGGTATAACGTTATAACGTATTACGTTATATGGTATAACGTTATAACGTATTATGTTATATGGTACAACGTTATACCGTATTACGATATATGGTATAACGTTATAACGTATTACGTTATATGGTATAACGTTTTAACGTATTACGTTATATGGTATAACGTTATCACGTATTACGTTATATGGTATAACGTTATAACGTATTACGTTATATGGTATAACGTTTTAACGTATTACGTTATATGGTATAACGTTATCACTTATTACGTTATATGGTATAACGTTATAACGTATTACGTTATATGGTATTACGTTATAACGTATTACGTTATATGGTATAACGAAACGACGTTTTACGTTATATGGTATTACGTTATAACGTATTACGTTATATGGTATTACGTTATAACTTATTACGTTTTATGGCATTACGTTATAACGTATTACGTTATATGGTATAAAGAAATGACGTTTTACGTTATATGGTATTACGTTATAACGTATTACGTTATATGGTATTACGTTATAACTTATTACGTTATATGGTATAACGTCATAACGTATTATGTTATATGGTATTACGTTATCACGTATTACGTTATATGGTATAACGTTATAACGTATTACGTTATATGGTATAACGTTTTCACGTATTACGTTATATGGTATAACGTTATCACGTATTACGTTATATGGTATAACGTTATAACGTATTACGTTATGTGGTATAACGTTTTAACGTATTACGTTATATGGTATTATGTTATAACGTATTACGTTATATGGTATTACGTTACAACGTTTTACGTTATATGGTATAACGTTATACCGTATTACGTTATATGGTATTACGTTATAACGTATTACGTTATATGGTATTACGTTATAACGTATTACGTTATATGGTATAACATTATCACGTATTACGTTATATGGTATAACGTTTTAACGTATTACGTTATATGGTATAACGTTATAACGTATTACTTTATATGGTATTACGTTATAACGTATTACGTTATGTGGTATAACGTTTTAACGTATTACGTTATATGGTACAACGTTTTAACGTATTACGTTATATGGTATAACGTTATCACGTATTACGTTATATGGTATAACGTTATAACGTATTACGTTATATGGTATAACGTTATAACGTATTATGTTATATGGTACAACGTTATACCGTATTACGATATATGGAATAACGTTATAACGTATTACGTTATATGGTATAACGTTTTAACGTATTACGTTATATGGTATAACGTTATCACGTATTACGTTATATGGTATAACGTTATAACGTATTACGTTATATGGTATAACGTTTTAACGTATTACGTTATATGGTATAACGTTATCACTTATTACGTTATATGGTATAACGTTATAACGTATTACGTTATATGGTATTACGTTATAACGTATTACGTTATATGGTATAACGAAACGACGTTTTACGTTATATGGTATTACGTTATAACGTATTACGTTATATGGTATTACGTTATAACTTATTACGTTATATGGTATAACGTCATAACGTATTATGTTATATGGTATTACGTTATCACGTATTACGTTATATGGTATAACGTTATAACGTATTACGTTATATGGTATAACGTTTTAACGTATTACGTTATATGGTATAACGTTATAACGTATTACGTTATATGGTATTACGTTTTAACGTATTACGTTATATGGTATAACGTTATAACGTATTACGTTATATGGTATTACGTTATAACGTATTACGTTATGTGGTATAACGTTTTAACGTATTACGTTATATGGTATAACGTTATAACGTATTACGTTATATGGTATTACGTTACAACGTTTTACGTTATATGTTATTACGTTACAACGTTTTACGTTATATGGTATAACGTTATCACGTATTACGTTATATGGTATAACGTTTTAACGTATTACGTTATATGGTATAACGTTATAACGTATTACGTTATATGGTATTACGTTATAACGTATTACGTTATGTGGTATAACGTTTTAACGTATTACGTTATATGGTATAACGTTATAACGTATTACGTTATATGGTATAACGTTTTAACGTATTACGTTATATGGTATAACGTTATAACGTATTACGTTATATGGTATTACGTTTTAACGTATTACGTTATATGGTATAACGTTATAACGTATTACGTTATATGGTATTACGTTATAACGTATTACGTTATGTGGTATAACGTTTTAACGTATTACGTTATATGGTATAACGTTATAACGTATTACGTTATATGGTATTACGTTACAACGTTTTACGTTATATGTTATTACGTTACAACGTTTTACGTTATATGGTATAACGTTATCACGTATTACGTTATATGGTATAACGTTTTAACGTATTACGTTATATGGTATAACGTTATAACGTATTACGTTATATGGTATTACGTTATAACGTATTACGTTATATGGTATAACGAAACGACGTTTTACGTTATATGGTATTACGTTATAACGTATTACGTTATATGGTATTACGTTATAACTTATTACGTTATATGGTATAACGTCATAACGTATTATGTTATATGGTATTACGTTATCACGTATTACGTTATATGGTATAACGTTATAACGTATTACGTTATATGGTATAACGTTTTAACGTATTACGTTATATGGTATAACGTTATAACGTATTACGTTATATGGTATTACGTTTTAACGTATTACGTTATATGGTATAACGTTATAACGTATTACGTTATATGGTATTACGTTATAACGTATTACGTTATGTGGTATAACGTTTTAACGTATTACGTTATATGGTATAACGTTATAACGTATTACGTTATATGGTATTACGTTATAACGTATTACGTTATGTGGTATAACGTTTTAACGTATTACGTTATATGGTATAACGTTATAACGTACTACGTTATATGCTATATCGTTATAACGTATTACGTTATATGGTATATCGTTATAACGTATTACGTTATATGGTATAACGTTATACCGTATTACGTTATATGGTATAACGTTATAACGTATTACGTTATATGGTGTAACGTTATAACGAATTACGTTATATGGTATATCGTTATAACGTATTACGTTATATGGTATAACGTTATACCGTATTACGTTATACGGTATTACGTTATAACGTATTACGTTATATGGTATAACGAAACGACGTTTTACGTTATATGGTATTACGTTATAACGTATTACGTTATATGGTATTACGTTATAACTTATTACGTTATATGGTATAACGTCATAACGTATTACGTTATATGGTATAACGTTATAACGTACTACGTTATATGGTATATCGTTATAACGTATTACGTTATATGGTATAACGTTATACAGTATTACGTTATATGGTATTACGTTATAACGTATTACGTTATATGGTATTACGTTTTAACGTATTACGTTATATGGTATAACGTTATAACGTATTACGTTATATGGTATTACGTTATAACGTTTTACGTTATATGTTATTACGTTATAACGTATTACGTTATATGGTATAACGTTATCACGTATTACGTTATATGGCATTACGTTATAACGTATTACGTTATATGGTATAACGTTATAACGTATTACGTTATATGGTATATCGTTATAACGTATTATGTTATATGGTATAACGTTATACCGTATTACGTTATATGGTATAACGTTATAACGTATTACGTTATATGGTATTACGTTATAACGTATTACGTTATATGGTATAACGAAATGACGTTTTACGTTATATGGAATTACGTTATAACGTATTACGTTATACGGTATTACGTTATAACGTATTACGTTATATGGTATAACGTCATAACGTATTACGTTATATGGTATTACGTTATCACGTATTACGCTATACGGTATAACGTTATAACGTATTACGTTATATGGTATAACGTTTTAACGCATTACATTATATGGTATAACGTTATCACGTATTACGTTATATGGTATAACGTTATAACGTATTACGTTATATGGTATATCGTTATAACGTATTATGTTATATGGTATAACGTTATACCGTATTACGATATATGGTATAACGTTATAACGTATTACGTTATATGGTATAACGTTTTAACGTATTACGTTATATGGTATAACGTTATCACGTATTACGTTATATGGTATAACGTTATAACGTATTACGTTATATGGTATAACGTTTTAACGTATTACGTTATATGGTATAACGTTATCACTTATTACGTTATATGGTATAACGTTATAACGTATTACGTTATATGGTATTACGTTATATGGTATTACGTTATAACGTATTACGTTATATGGTATTACGTTATAACGTATTACGTTATGTGGTATAACGTTTTAACGTATTACGTTATATGGTATTACGTTATAACGTATTACGTTATATGGTATAACGAAATGACGTTTTACGTTATATGGTATTACGCTATAACGTATTACGTTATATGGTATAACGTTATAACGTACTACGTTATATGGTATATCGTTATAACGTATTACGTTATATGGTATAACGTTATCACGTATTACGTTATATGGTATAACGTTATAACGTATTACGTTATATGGTATTACGTTATAACGTATTACGTTATATGGTATAACGAAATGACGTTTTACGTTATATGGTAATACGTTATATGGTATTACGTTATAACGTATTACGTTATATGGTATTACGTTATAACGTATTACGTTATGTGGTATAACGTTTTAACGTATTACGTTATATGGTATTACGTTATAACGTATTACGTTATATGGTATAACGAAATGACGTTTTACGTTATATGGTATTACGCTATAACGTATTACGTTATATGGTATTACGTTATAACTTATTACGTTATATGTTATAACGTCATAACGTATTATGTTATATGGTATTACGTTATCACGTATTACGTTATATGGTATAACGTTATAACGTATTACGTTATATGGTATAACGTTTTAACGTATTACGTTATATGGTATAACGTTATCACGTATTACGTTATATGGTATAACGTTATAACGTATTACGTTATGTGGTATATCGTTATAACGTATTACGTTATATGGTATAACGTTATAACGTATTACGTTATATGGTATAACGTTATAACGTACTACGTTATATGCTATATCGTTATAACGTATTACGTTATATGGTATAACGTTATACCGTATTACGTTATAAGGTATATCGTTATAACGTATTACGTTATATGGTATAACGTTATACCGTATTACGTTATATGGTATTACGTTATAACGTATTACGTTATACGGTATTACGTTATAACGTATTACGTTATATGGTATTACGTTATAACGTTTTACGTTATATGTTATTACGTTATAACGTATTACGTTATATGGTATAACGTTATCACGTATTACGTTTTATGGCATTACGTTATAACGTATTACGTTATATGGTATAACGTTATAACGTATTACGTTATATGGTATTACGTTATAACGTATTACGTTATATGGTATTACGTTATAACGTATTACGTTATATGGTATTACGTTTTAACGTATTACGTTATATGGTATAACGTTATAACGTATTACGTTATATGGTATTACGTTATAACGTTTTACGTTATATGTTATTACGTTATAACGTATTACGATATATGGTATAACGTTATCACGTATTACGTTATATGGCATTACGTTATAACGTATTACGTCATATGGTATAACGAAATGACGTTTTACGTTATATGGTATAACGTTATAACGTATTACGTTATATGGTATTACGTTTTAACGTATTACGTTATATGGTATAACGTTATAACGTATTACGTTATATGGTATAACGAAATGACGTTTTACGTTATATGGTATAACGTTATAACGTATTACGTTATATGGTATTACGTTTTAACGTATTACGTTATATGGTATAACGTTATAACGTATTACGTTATATGGTATTACGTTATAACGTATTACGTTATGTGGTATAACGTTTTAACGTATTACGTTATATGGTATTACGTTATAAAGTATTACGTTATATGGTATAACGTTATTATGTATTACGTTATATGGTATAACGTTATAACGTATTACGTTATATGGTATTACGTTATAACGTATTACGTTATATGGTATTACGTTTTAACGTATTACGTTATATGGTATAACGTTATAACGTATTACGTTATATGGTATTACGTTATAACGTTTTACGTTATATGTTATTACGTTATAACGTATTACGTTATATGGTATAACGTTATCACGTATTACGTTATATGGCATTACGTTATAACGTATTACGTTATATGGTAAAACGTTATAACGTATTACGTTATATGGTATTACGTTATCACGTATTACGTTATATGGTATAACGTTATAACGTATTACGTTATATGGTATAACGTTTTAACGTATTACGTTATATGGTATAACGTTATAACGTATTACGTTATATGGTATAACGTTATAACGTACTACGTTATATGGTATATCGTTATAACGTATTACGTTATATGGTATAACGTTATACCGTATTACGTTATATGGTATAACGTTATAACGTATTACGTTATATGGTGTAACGTTATAACGTATTACGTTATATGGTATATCGTTATAACGTATTACGTTATATGGTATAACGTTATACCGTATTACGTTATATGGTATTACGTTATAACGTATAACGTTATATGGTATAACGAAATGACGTTTTACGTTATATGGTATTACGTTATAACGTATTACGTTATATGGTATAACGAAATGACGTTTTACGTTATATGGTATAACGTTATCACGTATTACGTTATATGGTATAACGTTATAACGTATTACGTTATATGGTATATCGTTATAACGTATTATGTTATATGGTACAACGTTATACCGTATTACGATATATGGTATAACGTTATAACGTATTACGTTATATGGTATAACGTTTTAACGTATTACGTTATATGGTATAACGTTATCACGTATTACGTTATATGGTATAACGTTATAACGTATTACGTTATATGGTATAACGTTTTAACGTATTACGTTATATGGTATAACGTTATCACTTATTACGTTATATGGTATAACGTTATAACGTATTACGTTATATGGTATTACGTTATAACGTATTACGTTATATGGTATAACGAAACGACGTTTTACGTTATATGGTATTACGTTATAACGTATTACGTTATATGGTATTACGTTATAACTTATTACGTTATATGGTATAACGTCATAACGTATTATGTTATATGGTATTACGTTATCACGTATTACGTTATATGGTATAACGTTATAACGTATTACGTTATATGGTATAACGTTTTAACGTATTACGTTATATGGTATAACGTTATCACGTATTACGTTATATGGTATAACGTTATAACGTATTACGTTATGTGGTATATCGTTATAACGTATTACGTTATATGGTATAACGTTATCACGTATTACGTTATATGGCATTACGTTATAACGTATTACGTTATATGGTATAACGAAATGACGTTTTACGTTATATGGTATAACGTTATAACGTATTACGTTATATGGTATTACGTTTTAACGTATTACGTTATATGGTATAACGTTATAACGTATTACGTTATATGGTATAACGTTATAACGTATTACGTTATATGGTATAACGTTTTAACGTATTACGTTATATGGTATAACGTTTTAACGTATTACGTTATATGGTATAACGTTATCACGTATTACGTTATATGGTATAACGTTATAACGTATTACGTTATGTGGTATATCGTTATAACGTATTACGTTATATGGTATAACGTTATCACGTATTACGTTATATGGCATTACGTTATAACGTATTACGTTATATGGTATAACGTTATCACGTATTACGTTATATGGTATAACGTTATAACGTATTACGTTATATGGTATAACGTTTTAACGTATTACGTTATATGGTATAACGTTATCACTTATTACGTTATATGGTATAACGTTATAACGTATTACGTTATATGGTATTACGTTATAACGTATTACGTTATATGGTATAACGAAACGACGTTTTACGTTATATGGTATTACGTTATAACGTATTACGTTATATGGTATTACGTTATAACTTATTACGTTATATGGTATAACGTCATAACGTATTATGTTATATGGTATTACGTTATCACGTATTACGTTATATGGTATAACGTTATAACGTATTACGTTATATGGTATAACGTTTTAACGTATTACGTTATATGGTATAACGTTATCACGTATTACGTTATATGGTATAACGTTATAACGTATTACGTTATATGGTATTACGTTATATGGTATTACGTTATAACGTATTACGTTATATGGTATTACGTTATAACGTATTACGTTATGTGGTATAACGTTTTAACGTATTACGTTATATGGTATTACGTTATAACGTATTACGTTATATGGTATAACGAAATGACGTTTTACGTTATATGGTATTACGCTATAACGTATTACGTTATATGGTATAACGTTATAACGTACTACGTTATATGGTATATCGTTATAACGTATTACGTTATATGGTATAACGTTATCACGTATTACGTTATATGGTATAACGTTATAACGTATTACGTTATATGGTATTACGTTATAACGTATTACGTTATATGGTATAACGAAATGACGTTTTACGTTATATGGTATTACGTTATAACGTATTACGTTATACGGTATTACGTTATAACGTATTACGTTATATGGTATTACGTTATAACGTTTTACGTTATATGTTATTACGTTATAACGTATTACGTTATATGGTATAACGTTATCACGTATTACGTTTTATGGCATTACGTTATAACGTATTACGTTATATGGTATAAAGAAATGACGTTTTACGTTATATGGTATTACGTTATAACGTATTACGTTATATGGTATTACGTTATAACTTATTACGTTATATGGTATAACGTCATAACGTATTATGTTATATGGTATTACGTTATCACGTATTACGTTATATGGTATAACGTTATAACGTATTACGTTATATGGTATAACGTTTTAACGTATTACGTTATATGGTATAACGTTATCACGTATTACGTTATATGGTATAACGTTATAACGTATTACGTTATGTGGTATATCGTTATAACGTATTACGTTATATGGTATAACGTTATATCGTATTACGTTATATGGTATAACGTTATAACGTACTACGTTATATGCTATATCGTTATAACGTATTACGTTATATGGTATAACGTTATACCGTATTACGTTATAAGGTATATCGTTATAACGTATTACGTTATATGGTATAACGTTATACCGTATTACGTTATATGGTATTACGTTATAACGTATTACGTTATATGGTATTACGTTATAACGTATTACGTTATATGGTATAACGAAACGACGTTTTACGTTATATGGTATTACGTTATAACGTATTACGTTATATGGTATTACGCTATAACGTATTACGTTATATGGTATAACGTTATAACGTACTACGTTATATGGTATATCGTTATAACGTATTACGTTATATGGTATAACGTTATCACGTATTACGTTATATGGTATAACGTTATAACGTATTACGTTATATGGTATTACGTTATAACGTATTACGTTATATGGTATAACGAAATGACGTTTTACGTTATATGGTATTACGTTATAACGTATTACGTTATACGGTATTACGTTATAACGTATTACGTTATATGGTATTACGTTATAACGTTTTACGTTATATGTTATTACGTTATAACGTATTACGTTATATGGTATAACGTTATCACGTATTACGTTATATGGCATTACGTTATAACGTATTACGTTATATGGTATAACGAAATGACGTTTTACGTTATATGGTATAACGTTATAACGTATTACGTTATATGGTATTACGTTTTAACGTATTACGTTATATGGTATAACGTTATAACGTATTACGTTATATGGTATAACGTTATAACGTATTACGTTATATGGTATAACGTTTTAACGTATTACGTTATATGGTATAACGTTTTAACGTATTACGTTATATGGTATAACGTTATCACGTATTACGTTATATGGTATAACGTTATAACGTATTACGTTATGTGGTATATCGTTATAACGTATTACGTTATATGGTATAACGTTATCACGTATTACGTTATATGGCATTACGTTATAACGTATTACGTTATATGGTATAACGTTATCACGTATTACGTTATATGGTATAACGTTATAACGTATTACGTTATATGGTATAACGTTTTAACGTATTACGTTATATGGTATAACGTTATCACTTATTACGTTATATGGTATAACGTTATAACGTATTACGTTGTATGGTATTACGTTATAACGTATTACGTTATATGGTATAACGAAACGACGTTTTACGTTATATGGTATTACGTTATAACGTATTACGTTATATGGTATTACGTTATAACTTATTACGTTATATGGTATAACGTCATAACGTATTATGTTATATGGTATTACGTTATCACGTATTACGTTATATGGTATAACGTTATAACGTATTACGTTATATGGTATAACGTTTTAACGTATTACGTTATATGGTATAACGTTATCACGTATTACGTTATATGGTATAACGTTATAACGTATTACGTTATATGGTATTACGTTATATGGTATTACGTTATAACGTAATACGTTATATGGTATTACGTTATAACGTATTACGTTATGTGGTATAACGTTTTAACGTATTACGTTATATGGTATTACGTTATAACGTATTACGTTATATGGTATAACGAAATGACGTTTTACGTTATATGGTATTACGCTATAACGTATTACGTTATATGGTATAACGTTATAACGTACTACGTTATATGGTATATCGTTATAACGTATTACGTTATATGGTATAACGTTATCACGTATTACGTTATATGGTATAACGTTATAACGTATTACGTTATATGGTATTACGTTATAACGTATTACGTTATATGGTATAACGAAATGACGTTTTACGTTATATGGTATTACGTTATAACGTATTACGTTATACGGTATTACGTTATAACGTATTACGTTATATGGTATTACGTTATAACGTTTTACGTTATATGTTATTACGTTATAACGTATTACGTTATATGGTATAACGTTATCACGTATTACGTTTTATGGCATTACGTTATAACGTATTACGTTATATGGTATAAAGAAATGACGTTTTACGTTATATGGTATTACGTTATAACGTATTACGTTATATGGTATTACGTTATAACTTATTACGTTATATGGTATAACGTCATAACGTATTATGTTATATGGTATTACGTTATCACGTATTACGTTATATGGTATAACGTTATAACGTATTACGTTATATGGTATAACGTTTTAACGTATTACGTTATATGGTATAACGTTATCACGTATTACGTTATATGGTATAACGTTATAACGTATTACGTTATGTGGTATATCGTTATAACGTATTACGTTATATGGTATAACGTTATATCGTATTACGTTATATGGTATAACGTTATAACGTACTACGTTATATGCTATATCGTTATAACGTATTACGTTATATGGTATAACGTTATACCGTATTACGTTATAAGGTATATCGTTATAACGTATTACGTTATATGGTATAACGTTATACCGTATTACGTTATATGGTATTACGTTATAACGTATTACGTTATACGGTATTACGTTATAACGTATTACGTTATATGGTATTACGTTATAACGTTTTACGTTATATGTTATTACGTTATAACGTATTACGTTATATGGTATAACGTTATCACGTATTACGTTTTATGGCATTACGTTATAACGTATTACGTTATATGGTATAACGTTATAACGTATTACGTTATATGGTATAACGTTATAACGTATTACGTTATATGGTATTACGTTATAACGTATTACGTTATATGGTATTACGTTTTAACGTATTACGTTATATGGTATAACGTTATAACGTATTACGTTATATGGTATTACGTTATAACGTTTTACGTTATATGTTATTACGTTATAACGTATTACGATATATGGTATAACGTTATCACGTATTACGTTATATGGCATTACGTTATAACGTATTACGTCATATGGTATAACGAAATGACGTTTTACGTTATATGGTATAACGTTATAACGTATTACGTTATATGGTATTACGTTTTAACGTATTACGTTATATGGTATAACGTTATAACGTATTACGTTATATGGTATAACGAAATGACGTTTTACGTTATATGGTATAACGTTATAACGTATTACGTTATATGGTATTACGTTTTAACGTATTACGTTATATGGTATAACGTTATAACGTATTACGTTATATGGTATTACGTTATAACGTATTACGTTATGTGGTATAACGTTTTAACGTATTACGTTATATGGTATTACGTTATAAAGTATTACGTTATATGGTATAACGTTATTATGTATTACGTTATATGGTATAACGTTATAACGTATTACGTTATATGGTATTACGTTATAACGTATTACGTTATATGGTATTACGTTTTAACGTATTACGTTATATGGTATAACGTTATAACGTATTACGTTATATGGTATTACGTTATAACGTTTTACGTTATATGTTATTACGTTATAACGTATTACGTTATATGGTATAACGTTATCACGTATTACGTTATATGGCATTACGTTATAACGTATTACGTTATATGGTAAAACGTTATAACGTATTACGTTATATGGTATTACGTTATCACGTATTACGTTATATGGTATAACGTTATAACGTATTACGTTATATGGTATAACGTTTTAACGTATTACGTTATATGGTATAACGTTATAACGTATTACGTTATATGGTATAACGTTATAACGTACTACGTTATATGGTATATCGTTATAACGTATTACGTTATATGGTATAACGTTATACCGTATTACGTTATATGGTATAACGTTATAACGTATTACGTTATATGGTGTAACGTTATAACGTATTACGTTATATGGTATATCGTTATAACGTATTACGTTATATGGTATAACGTTATACCGTATTACGTTATATGGTATTACGTTATAACGTATAACGTTATATGGTATAACGAAATGACGTTTTACGTTATATGGTATTACGTTATAACGTATTACGTTATATGGTATAACGAAATGACGTTTTACGTTATATGGTATAACGTTATCACGTATTACGTTATATGGTATAACGTTATAACGTATTACGTTATATGGTATATCGTTATAACGTATTATGTTATATGGTACAACGTTATACCGTATTACGATATATGGTATAACGTTATAACGTATTACGTTATATGGTATAACGTTTTAACGTATTACGTTATATGGTATAACGTTATCACGTATTACGTTATATGGTATAACGTTATAACGTATTACGTTATATGGTATAACGTTTTAACGTATTACGTTATATGGTATAACGTTATCACTTATTACGTTATATGGTATAACGTTATAACGTATTACGTTATATGGTATTACGTTATAACGTATTACGTTATATGGTATTACGTTATAACGTATTACGTTATATGGTATTACGTTATAACTTATTACGTTATATGGTATAACGTCATAACGTATTATGTTATATGGTATTACGTTATCACGTATTACGTTATATGGTATAACGTTATAACGTATTACGTTATATGGTATAACGTTTTAACGTATTACGTTATATGGTATAACGTTATCACGTATTACGTTATATGGTATAACGTTATAACGTATTACGTTATGTGGTATATCGTTATAACGTATTACGTTATATGGTATAACGTTATCACGTATTACGTTATATGGCATTACGTTATAACGTATTACGTTATATGGTATAACGAAATGACGTTTTACGTTATATGGTATAACGTTATAACGTATTACGTTATATGGTATTACGTTTTAACGTATTACGTTATATGGTATAACGTTATAACGTATTACGTTATATGGTATAACGTTATAACGTATTACGTTATATGGTATAACGTTTTAACGTATTACGTTATATGGTATAACGTTTTAACGTATTACGTTATATGGTATAACGTTATCACGTATTACGTTATATGGTATAACGTTATAACGTATTACGTTATGTGGTATATCGTTATAACGTATTACGTTATATGGTATAACGTTATCACGTATTACGTTATATGGCATTACGTTATAACGTATTACGTTATATGGTATAACGTTATCACGTATTACGTTATATGGTATAACGTTATAACGTATTACGTTATATGGTATAACGTTTTAACGTATTACGTTATATGGTATAACGTTATCACTTATTACGTTATATGGTATAACGTTATAACGTATTACGTTATATGGTATTACGTTATAACGTATTACGTTATATGGTATAACGAAACGACGTTTTACGTTATATGGTATTACGTTATAACGTATTACGTTATATGGTATTACGTTATAACTTATTACGTTATATCGTATAACGTCATAACGTATTATGTTATATGGTATTACGTTATCACGTATTACGTTATATGGTATAACGTTATAACGTATTACGTTATATGGTATAACGTTTTAACGTATTACGTTATATGGTATAACGTTATCACGTATTACGTTATATGGTATAACGTTATAACGTATTACGTTATGTGGTATATCGTTATAACGTATTACGTTATATGGTATAACGTTATCACGTATTACGTTATATGGCATTACGTTATAACGTATTACGTTATATGGTATAACGAAATGACGTTTTACGTTATATGGTATAACGTTATAACGTATTACGTTATATGGTATTACGTTTTAACGTATTACGTTATATGGTATAACGTTATAACGTATTACGTTATATGGTATTACGTTTTAACGTATTACGTTATATGGTATAACGTTATAACGTATTACGTTATATGGTATTACGTTATAACGTATTACGTTATGTGGTATAACGTTTTAACGTATTACGTTATATGGTATAACGTTATAACGTATTACGTTATATGGTATTACGTTATAACGTATTACGTTATATGGTATTACGTTTTAACGTATTACGTTATATGGTATAACGTTATAACGTATTACGTTATATGGTATTACGTTACAACGTTTTACGTTATATGTTATTACGTTATAACGTATTACGTTATATGGTATAACGTTATCACGTATTACGTTATATGGCATTACGTTATAACGTATTACGTTATATGGTATAACGAAATGACGTTTTACGTTATATGGTATAACGTTTTAACGTATTACGTTATATGGTATAACGTTATAACGTATTACGTTATATGGTATTACGTTATAACGTATTACGTTATGTGGTATAACGTTTTAACGTATTACGTTATATGGTATAACGTTATAAAGTATTACGTTATATGGTATAACGTTATAACGTATTACGTTATATGGTATAACGTTATAACGTATTACGTTATATGGTATAACGTTTTAACGTATTACGTTATATGGTATAACGTTATCACGTATTACGTTATATGGTATAACGTTATAACGTATTACGTTATGTGGTATATCGTTATAACGTATTACGTTATATGGTATAACGTTATCACGTATTACGTTATATGGCATTACGTTATAACGTATTACGTTATATGGTATAACGAAATGACGTTTTACGTTATATGGTATAACGTTATAACGTATTACGTTATATGGTATTACGTTTTAACGTATTACGTTATATGGTATAACGTTATAACGTATTACGTTATATGGTATAACGTTATAACGTATTACGTTATATGGTATAACGTTTTAACGTATTACGTTATATGGTATAACGTTTTAACGTATTACGTTATATGGTATAACGTTATCACGTATTACGTTATATGGTATAACGTTATAACGTATTACGTTATGTGGTATATCGTTATAACGTATTACGTTATATGGTATAACGTTATCACGTATTACGTTATATGGCATTACGTTATAACGTATTACGTTATATGGTATAACGTTATCACGTATTACGTTATATGGTATAACGTTATAACGTATTACGTTATATGGTATAACGTTTTAACGTATTACGTTATATGGTATAACGTTATCACTTATTACGTTATATGGTATAACGTTATAACGTATTACGTTATATGGTATTACGTTATAACGTATTACGTTATATGGTATAACGAAACGACGTTTTACGTTATATGGTATTACGTTATAACGTATTACGTTATATGGTATTACGTTATAACTTATTACGTTATATCGTATAACGTCATAACGTATTATGTTATATGGTATTACGTTATCACGTATTACGTTATATGGTATAACGTTATAACGTATTACGTTATATGGTATAACGTTTTAACGTATTACGTTATATGGTATAACGTTATCACGTATTACGTTATATGGTATAACGTTATAACGTATTACGTTATGTGGTATATCGTTATAACGTATTACGTTATATGGTATAACGTTATCACGTATTACGTTATATGGCATTACGTTATAACGTATTACGTTATATGGTATAACGAAATGACGTTTTACGTTATATGGTATAACGTTATAACGTATTACGTTATATGGTATTACGTTTTAACGTATTACGTTATATGGTATAACGTTATAACGTATTACGTTATATGGTATTACGTTTTAACGTATTACGTTATATGGTATAACGTTATAACGTATTACGTTATATGGTATTACGTTATAACGTATTACGTTATGTGGTATAACGTTTTAACGTATTACGTTATATGGTATAACGTTATAACGTATTACGTTATATGGTATTACGTTATAACGTATTACGTTATATGGTATTACGTTTTAACGTATTACGTTATATGGTATAACGTTATAACGTATTACGTTATATGGTATTACGTTACAACGTTTTACGTTATATGTTATTACGTTATAACGTATTACGTTATATGGTATAACGTTATCACGTATTACGTTATATGGCATTACGTTATAACGTATTACGTTATATGGTATAACGAAATGACGTTTTACGTTATATGGTATAACGTTTTAACGTATTACGTTATATGGTATAACGTTATAACGTATTACGTTATATGGTATTACGTTATAACGTATTACGTTATGTGGTATAACGTTTTAACGTATTACGTTATATGGTATAACGTTATAAAGTATTACGTTATATGGTATAACGTTATAACGTATTACGTTATATGGTATTACGTTTTAACGTATTACGTTATATGGTATAACGTTATAACGTATTACGTTATATGGTATTACGTTATAACGTATTACGTTATGTGGTATAACGTTTTAACGTATTACGTTATATGGTATTACGTTATAACGTATTACGTTATGTGGTATAACGTTTTAACGTATTACGTTATATGGTATAACGAATTGACGTTTTACGTTATATGGTATAACGTTATAACGTATTACGTTATATGGTATTACGTTTTAACGTATTACGTTATATGGTATAACGTTATAACGTATTACGTTATATGGTATAACGTTATAACGTATTACGTTATATGGTATTACGTTTTAACGTATTACGTTATATGGTATAACGTTATAACGTATTACGTTATATGGTATAACGAAATGACGTTTTACGTTATATGGTATAACGTTATAACGTATTACGTTATATGGTATTACGTTTTAACGTATTACGTTATATGGTATAACGTTATAACGTATTACGTTATATGGTATTACGTTATAAAGTATTACGTTATATGGTATAACGTTATAACGTATTACGTTATATGGTATAACGTTATAACGTATTACGTTATATGGTATTACGTTATCACGTATTACGTTATATGGTATAACGTTATAACGTATTACGTTATATGGTATAACGTTTTAACGTATTACGTTATATGGTATAACGTTATAACGTATTACGTTATATGGTATAACGTTATAACGTACTACGTTATATGGTATACCGTTATAACGTATTACGTTATATGGTATAACGTTATACCGTATTACGTTATATGGTATAACGTTATAACGTATTAAGTTATATGGTATAACGTTATAACGTATTACGTTATATGGTATAACGTTATCACGTATTACGTTATATGGCATTATTTTATAACGTATTACGTTATATGGTATAACGTTATCACGTATTACGTTATATGGCATTACGTTATAACGTATTACGTTATATGGTATAACGTTATAACGTATTACGTTATATGGTATTACGTTATCACGTATTACGTTATATGGTATAACGTTATAACGTATTACGTTATATGGTATAACGTTTTAACGTATTACGTTATATGGTATAACGTTATAACGTATTACGTTATATGGTATAACGTTATCACGTATTACGTTATATGGCATTACGTTATAACGTATTACGTTATATGGTATAACGTTATAACGTATTACGTTATATGGTATTACGTTATCACGTATTACGTTATATGGTATAACGTTATAACGTATTACGTTATATGGTATATCGTTATAACGTATTACGTTATATGGTATAACGTTATACCGTATTACGTTATATGGTATTACGTTATAACGTATTACGTTATATGGTATAACGTTATAACGTACTACGTTATATGGTATATCGTTATAACGTATTACGTTATATGGTATAACGTTATCACGTATTACGTTATATGGTATAACGTTATAACGTATTACGTTATATGGTATTACGTTATAACGTATTACGTTATATGGTATAACGAAATGACGTTTTACGTTATATGGAATTACGTTATAACGTATTACGTTATACGGTATTACGTTATAACGTATTACGTTATATGGTATAACGTCATAACGTATTACGTTATATGGTATAACGTTATAACGTATTACGTTATATGGTATTACGTTATAACGTATTACGTTATATGGTATTACGTTATAACGTATTACGTTATGTGGTATATCGTTTTAACGTATTACGTTATATGGTATTACGTTATAACGTATTACGTTATATGGTATAACGAAATGACGTTTTACGTTATATGGTATTACGCAATAACGTATTACGTTATATGGTATAACGTTATAACGTACTACGTTATATGGTATATCGTTATAACGTATTACGTTATATGGTATAACGTTATCACGTATTACGTTATATGGTATAACGTTATAACGTATTACGTTATATGGTATTACGTTATAACGTATTACGTTATATGGTATAACGTTATAACGTACTACGTTATATGGTATATCGTTATAACGTATTACGTTATATGGTATAACGTTATCACGTATTACGTTATATGGTATAACGTTATAACGTATTACGTTATATGGTATTACGTTATAACGTATTACGTTATATGGTATAACGAAATGACGTTTTACGTTATATGGAATTACGTTATAACGTATTACGTTATACGGTATTACGTTATACGGTATTACGTTATAACGTATTACGTTATATGGTATAACGTCATAACGTATTACGTTATATGGTATTACGTTATCACGTATTACGCTATACGGTATAACGTTATAACGTATTACGTTATATGGTATAACGTTTTAACGCATTACGTTATATGGTATAACGTTATCACGTATTACGTTATATGGTATAACGTTATAACGTATTACGTTATATGGTATATCGTTATAACGTATTATGTTATATGGTATAACGTTATACCGTATTACGATATATGGTATAACGTTATAACGTATTACGTTATATGGTATAACGTTTTAACGTATTACGTTATATGGTATAACGTTATCACGTATTACGTTATATGGTATAACGTTATAACGTATTACGTTATATGGTATAACGTTTTAACGTATTACGTTATATGGTATAACGTTATCACTTATTACGTTATATGGTATAACGTTATAACGTATTACGTTATATGGTATTACGTTATAACGTATTACGTTATATGGTATTACGTTATAACGTATTACGTTATGTGGTATATCGTTTTAACGTATTACGTTATATGGTATTACGTTATAACGTATTACGTTATATGGTATAACGAAATGACGTTTTACGTTATATGGTATTACGCAATAACGTATTACGTTATATGGTATAACGTTATAACGTACTACGTTATATGGTATATCGTTATAACGTATTACGTTATATGGTATAACGTTATCACGTATTACGTTATATGGTATAACGTTATAACGTATTACGTTATATGGTATTACGTTATAACGTATTACGTTATATGGTATAACGAAATGACGTTTTACGTTATATGGTATTACGTTATAACGTATTACGTTATACGGTATTACGTTATAACGTATTACGTTATATGGTATTACGTTATAACGTTTTACGTTATATGTTATTACGTTATAACGTATTACGTTATATGGTATAACGTTATCACGTATTACGTTTTATGGCATTACGTTATAACGTATTACGTTATATGGTATAAAGAAATGACGTTTTACGTTATATGGTATTACGTTATAACGTATTACGTTATATGGTATTACGTTATAACTTATTACGTTATATGGTATAACGTTATAACGTATTACGTTATATGGTATATCGTTTTAACGTATTACGTTATATGGTATAACGTTATAACGTATTACGTTATATGGTATTACGTTTTAACGTATTACGTTATATGGTATAACGTTATAACGTATTACGTTATATGGTATTACGTTATAACGTATTACGTTATGTGGTATAACGTTATAACGTATTACGTTATACGGTATTACGTTATAACGTATTACGTTATATGGTATAACGTCATAACGTATTACGTTATATGGTATAACGTTATAACGTATTACGTTATATGGTATTACGTTATAACGTATTACGTTATATGGTATTACGTTATAACGTA
The DNA here is from genome assembly GCF_051014615.1 of Bombus vancouverensis nearcticus. Taxonomy (NCBI): domain Eukaryota; kingdom Metazoa; phylum Arthropoda; class Insecta; order Hymenoptera; family Apidae; genus Bombus; species Bombus vancouverensis. The sequence continues at coordinate 4,935,654 of NC_134913.1, read as the reverse complement.
TTACGTTATGTGGTATATCGTTTTAACGTATTACGTTATATGGTATTACGTTATAACGTATTACGTTATATGGTATAACGAAATGACGTTTTACGTTATATGGTATTACGCAATAACGTATTACGTTATATGGTATAACGTTATAACGTACTACGTTATATGGTATATCGTTATAACGTATTACGTTATATGGTATAACGTTATCACGTATTACGTTATATGGTATAACGTTATAACGTATTACGTTATATGGTATTACGTTATAACGTATTACGTTATATGGTATAACGTTATAACGTACTACGTTATATGGTATATCGTTATAACGTATTACGTTATATGGTATAACGTTATCACGTATTACGTTATATGGTATAACGTTATAACGTATTACGTTATATGGTATTACGTTATAACGTATTACGTTATATGGTATAACGAAATGACGTTTTACGTTATATGGAATTACGTTATAACGTATTACGTTATACGGTATTACGTTATACGGTATTACGTTATAACGTATTACGTTATATGGTATAACGTCATAACGTATTACGTTATATGGTATTACGTTATCACGTATTACGCTATACGGTATAACGTTATAACGTATTACGTTATATGGTATAACGTTTTAACGCATTACGTTATATGGTATAACGTTATCACGTATTACGTTATATGGTATAACGTTATAACGTATTACGTTATATGGTATATCGTTATAACGTATTATGTTATATGGTATAACGTTATACCGTATTACGATATATGGTATAACGTTATAACGTATTACGTTATATGGTATAACGTTTTAACGTATTACGTTATATGGTATAACGTTATCACGTATTACGTTATATGGTATAACGTTATAACGTATTACGTTATATGGTATAACGTTTTAACGTATTACGTTATATGGTATAACGTTATCACTTATTACGTTATATGGTATAACGTTATAACGTATTACGTTATATGGTATTACGTTATAACGTATTACGTTATATGGTATTACGTTATAACGTATTACGTTATGTGGTATATCGTTTTAACGTATTACGTTATATGGTATTACGTTATAACGTATTACGTTATATGGTATAACGAAATGACGTTTTACGTTATATGGTATTACGCAATAACGTATTACGTTATATGGTATAACGTTATAACGTACTACGTTATATGGTATATCGTTATAACGTATTACGTTATATGGTATAACGTTATCACGTATTACGTTATATGGTATAACGTTATAACGTATTACGTTATATGGTATTACGTTATAACGTATTACGTTATATGGTATAACGAAATGACGTTTTACGTTATATGGTATTACGTTATAACGTATTACGTTATACGGTATTACGTTATAACGTATTACGTTATATGGTATTACGTTATAACGTTTTACGTTATATGTTATTACGTTATAACGTATTACGTTATATGGTATAACGTTATCACGTATTACGTTTTATGGCATTACGTTATAACGTATTACGTTATATGGTATAAAGAAATGACGTTTTACGTTATATGGTATTACGTTATAACGTATTACGTTATATGGTATTACGTTATAACTTATTACGTTATATGGTATAACGTTATAACGTATTACGTTATATGGTATATCGTTTTAACGTATTACGTTATATGGTATAACGTTATAACGTATTACGTTATATGGTATTACGTTTTAACGTATTACGTTATATGGTATTACGTTATAACGTATTACGTTATGTGGTATATCGTTTTAACGTATTACGTTATATGGTATTACGTTATAACGTATTACGTTATATGGTATAACGAAATGACGTTTTACGTTATATGGTATTACGCAATAACGTATTACGTTATATGGTATAACGTTATAACGTACTACGTTATATGGTATATCGTTATAACGTATTACGTTATATGGTATAACGTTATCACGTATTACGTTATATGGTATAACGTTATAACGTATTACGTTATATGGTATTACGTTATAACGTATTACGTTATATGGTATAACGTTATAACGTACTACGTTATATGGTATATCGTTATAACGTATTACGTTATATGGTATAACGTTATCACGTATTACGTTATATGGTATAACGTTATAACGTATTACGTTATATGGTATTACGTTATAACGTATTACGTTATATGGTATAACGAAATGACGTTTTACGTTATATGGAATTACGTTATAACGTATTACGTTATACGGTATTACGTTATACGGTATTACGTTATAACGTATTACGTTATATGGTATAACGTCATAACGTATTACGTTATATGGTATTACGTTATCACGTATTACGCTATACGGTATAACGTTATAACGTATTACGTTATATGGTATAACGTTTTAACGCATTACGTTATATGGTATAACGTTATCACGTATTACGTTATATGGTATAACGTTATAACGTATTACGTTATATGGTATATCGTTATAACGTATTATGTTATATGGTATAACGTTATACCGTATTACGATATATGGTATAACGTTATAACGTATTACGTTATATGGTATAACGTTTTAACGTATTACGTTATATGGTATAACGTTATCACGTATTACGTTATATGGTATAACGTTATAACGTATTACGTTATATGGTATAACGTTTTAACGTATTACGTTATATGGTATAACGTTATCACTTATTACGTTATATGGTATAACGTTATAACGTATTACGTTATATGGTATTACGTTATAACGTATTACGTTATATGGTATTACGTTATAACGTATTACGTTATGTGGTATATCGTTTTAACGTATTACGTTATATGGTATTACGTTATAACGTATTACGTTATATGGTATAACGAAATGACGTTTTACGTTATATGGTATTACGCAATAACGTATTACGTTATATGGTATAACGTTATAACGTACTACGTTATATGGTATATCGTTATAACGTATTACGTTATATGGTATAACGTTATCACGTATTACGTTATATGGTATAACGTTATAACGTATTACGTTATATGGTATTACGTTATAACGTATTACGTTATATGGTATAACGAAATGACGTTTTACGTTATATGGTATTACGTTATAACGTATTACGTTATACGGTATTACGTTATAACGTATTACGTTATATGGTATTACGTTATAACGTTTTACGTTATATGTTATTACGTTATAACGTATTACGTTATATGGTATAACGTTATCACGTATTACGTTTTATGGCATTACGTTATAACGTATTACGTTATATGGTATAAAGAAATGACGTTTTACGTTATATGGTATTACGTTATAACGTATTACGTTATATGGTATTACGTTATAACTTATTACGTTATATGGTATAACGTTATAACGTATTACGTTATATGGTATATCGTTTTAACGTATTACGTTATATGGTATAACGTTATAACGTATTACGTTATATGGTATTACGTTTTAACGTATTACGTTATATGGTATAACGTTATAACGTATTACGTTATATGGTATTACGTTATAACGTATTACGTTATGTGGTATAACGTTTTAACGTATTACGTTATATGGTATAACGTTATAACGTATTACGTTATATGGTATTACTTTATAACGTATTACGTTATATGGTATTACGTTTTAACGTATTACGTTATATGGTATAACGTTATAACGTATTACGTTATATGGTATTACGTTACAACGTTTTACGTTATATGTTATTACGTTATAACGTATTACGTTATATGGTATAACGTTATCACGTATTACGTTATATGGTATAACGTTTTAACGTATTACGTTATATGGTATAACGTTATAACGTATTACGTTATATGGTATTACGTTATAACGTATTACGTTATGTGGTATAACGTTTTAACGTATTACGTTATATGGTATAACGTTATAACGTACTACGTTATATGCTATATCGTTATAACGTATTACGTTATATGGTATATCGTTATAACGTATTACGTTATATGGTATAACGTTATACCGTATTACGTTATATGGTATAACGTTATAACGTATTACGTTATATGGTGTAACGTTATAACGTATTACGTTATATGGTATATCGTTATAACGTATTACGTTATATGGTATAACGTTATACCGTATTACGTTATATGGTATTACGTTATAACGTATTACGTTATATGGTATAACGAAACGACGTTTTACGTTATATGGTATTACGTTATAACGTATTACGTTATATGGTATTACGTTATAACTTATTACGTTATATGGTATAACGTCAAAACGTATTACGTTATATGGTATAACGTTATAACGTACTACGTTATATGGTATATCGTTATAACGTATTACGTTATATGGTATAACGTTATACAGTATTACGTTATATGGTATTACGTTATAACGTATTACGTTATATGGTATTACGTTTTAACGTATTACGTTATATGGTATAACGTTATAACGTATTACGTTATATGGTATTACGTTATAACATTTTACGTTATATGTTATTACGTTATAACGTATTACGTTATATGGTATAACGTTATCACGTATTACGTTATATGGCATTACGTTATAACGTATTACGTTATATGGTATAACGTTATAACGTATTACGTTATATGGTATTACGTTATCACGTATTACGTTATATGGTATAACGTTATAACGTATTACGTTATATGGTATAACGTTTTAACGTATTACGTTATATGGTATAACGTTATAACGTATTACGTTATATGGTATAACGTTATAACGTACTACGTTATATGCTATATCGTTATAACGTATTACGTTATATGGTATAACGTTATACCGTATTACGTTATATGGTATATCGTTATAACGTATTACGTTATATGGTATAACGTTATACCGTATTACGTTATATGGTATTACGTTATAACGTATTACGTTATATGGTATAACGTTATAACGTACTACGTTATATGGTATATCGTTATAACGTATTACGTTATATGGTATAACGTTATCACGTATTACGTTATATGGTATAACGTTATAACGTATTACGTTATATGGTATTACGTTATAACGTATTACGTTATATGGTATAACGAAATGACGTTTTACGTTATATGGAATTACGTTATAACGTATTACGTTATACGGTATTACGTTATAACGTATTACGTTATATGGTATAACGTCATAACGTATTACGTTATATGGTATTACGTTATCACGTATTACGCTATACGGTATAACGTTATAACGTATTACGTTATATGGTATAACGTTTTAACGCATTACGTTATATGGTATAACGTTATCACGTATTACGTTATATGGTATAACGTTATAACGTATTACGTTATATGGTATATCGTTATAACGTATTATGTTATATGGTATAACGTTATACCGTATTACGATATATGGTATAACGTTATAACGTATTACGTTATATGGTATAACGTTTTAACGTATTACGTTTTATGGTATAACGTTATCACGTATTACGTTATATGGTATAACGTTATAACGTATTACGTTATATGGTATAACGTTTTAACGTATTACGTTATATGGTATAACGTTATCACTTATTACGTTATATGGTATAACGTTATAACGTATTACGTTATAACGTATTACGTTATATGGTATTACGTTATAACGTATTACGTTATGTGGTATAACGTTTTAACGTATTACGTTATATGGTATTACGTTATAACGTATTACGTTATATGGTATAACGAAATGACGTTTTACGTTATATGGTATTACGCTATAACGTATTACGTTATATGGTATAACGTTATAACGTACTACGTTATATGGTATATCGTTATAACGTATTACGTTATATGGTATAACGTTATCACGTATTACGTTATATGGTATAACGTTATAACGTATTACGTTATATGGTATTACGTTATAACGTATTACGTTATATGGTATAACGAAATGACGTTTTACGTTATATGGTATTACGTTATAACGTATTACGTTATACGGTATTACGTTATAACGTATTACGTTATATGGTATTACGTTATAACGTTTTACGTTATATGTTATTACGTTATAACGTATTACGTTATATGGTATAACGTTATCACGTATTACGTTTTATGGCATTACGTTATAACGTATTACGTTATATGGTATAAAGAAATGACGTTTTACGTTATATGGTATTACGTTATAACGTATTACGTTATATGGTATTACGTTATAACTTATTACGTTATATGGTATAACGTCATAACGTATTATGTTATATGGTATTACGTTATCACGTATTACGTTATATGGTATAACGTTATAACGTATTACGTTATATGGTATAACGTTTTAACGTATTACGTTATATGGTATAACGTTATCACGTATTACGTTATATGGTATAACGTTATAACGTATTACGTTATGTGGTATATCGTTATAACGTATTACGTTATATGGTATAACGTTATAACGTATTACGTTATATGGTATAACGTTATAACGTACTACGTTATATGCTATGTCGTTATAACGTATTACGTTATATGGTATAACGTTATACCGTATTACGTTATAAGGTATATCGTTATAACGTATTACGTTATATGGTATAACGTTATACCGTATTACGTTATATGGTATTACGTTATAACGTATTACGTTATACGGTATTACGTTATAACGTTTTACGTTATATGGTATTACGTTATAACGTTTTACGTTATATGTTATTACGTTATAACGTATTACGTTATATGGTATAACGTTATCACGTATTACGTTTTATGGCATTACGTTATAACGTATTACGTTATATGGTATAACGTTATAACGTATTACGTTATATGGTATAACGTTATAACGTATTACGTTATATGGTATTACGTTATAACGTATTACGTTATATGGTATTACGTTTTAACGTATTACGTTATATGGTATAACGTTATAACGTATTACGTTATATGGTATTACGTTATAACGTTTTACGTTATATGTTATTACGTTATAACGTATTACGTTATATGGTATAACGTTATCACGTATTACGTTATATGGCATTACGTTATAACGTATTACGTCATATGGTATAACGAAATGACGTTTTACGTTATATGGTATAACGTTATAACGTATTACGTTATATGGTATTACGTTTTAACGTATTACGTTATATGGTATAACGTTATAACGTATTACGTTATATGGTATAACGAAATGACGTTTTACGTTATATGGTATAACGTTATAACGTATTACGTTATATGGTATTACGTTTTAACGTATTACGTTATATGGTATAACGTTATAACGTATTACGTTATATGGTATTACGTTATAACGTATTACGTTATGTGGTATAACGTTTTAACGTATTACGTTATATGGTATTACGTTATAAAGTATTACGTTATATGGTATAACGTTATTATGTATTACGTTATATGGTATAACGTTATAACGTATTACGTTATATGGTATTACGTTATAACGTATTACGTTATATGGTATTACGTTTTAACGTATTACGTTATATGGTATAACGTTATAACGTATTACGTTATATGGTATTACGTTATAACGTTTTACGTTATATGGTATAACGAAATGACGTTTTACGTTATATGGTATAACGTTATAACGTATTACGTTATGTGGTATATCGTTATAACGTATTACGTTATATGGTATAACGTTATCACGTATTACGTTATATGGTATAACGTTTTAACGTATTACGTTATATGGTATAACGTTATACCGTATTACGTTATATGGTATAACGTTATAACGTATTACGTTATATGGTGTAACGTTATAACGTATTACGTTATATGGTATATCGTTATAACGTATTACGTTATATGGTATAACGTTATACCGTATTACGTTATATGGTATTACGTTATAACGTATTACGTTATATGGTATAACGAAATGACGTTTTACGTTATATGGTATTACGTTATAACGTATTACGTTATATGGTATAACGAAATGACGTTTTACGTTATATGGTATAACGTTATCACGTATTACGTTATATGGTATAACGTTATAACGTATTACGTTATATGGTATATCGTTATAACGTATTATGTTATATGGTACAACGTTATACCGTATTACGATATATGGTATAACGTTATAACGTATTACGTTATATGGTATAACGTTTTAACGTATTACGTTATATGGTATAACGTTATCACGTATTACGTTATATGGTATAACGTTATAACGTATTACGTTATATGGTATAACGTTTTAACGTATTACGTTATATGGTATAACGTTATCACTTATTACGTTATATGGTATAACGTTATAACGTATTACGTTATATGGTATTACGTTATAACGTATTACGTTATATGGTATAACGAAACGACGTTTTACGTTATATGGTATTACGTTATAACGTATTACGTTATATGGTATTACGTTATAACTTATTACGTTATATGGTATAACGTCATAACGTATTATGTTATATGGTATTACGTTATCACGTATTACGTTATATGGTATAACGTTATAACGTATTACGTTATATGGTATAACGTTTTAACGTATTACGTTATATGGTATAACGTTATCACGTATTACGTTATATGGTATAACGTTATAACGTATTACGTTATGTGGTATATCGTTATAACGTATTACGTTATATGGTATAACGTTATCACGTATTACGTTATATGGCATTACGTTATAACGTATTACGTTATATGGTATAACGAAATGACGTTTTACGTTATATGGTATAACGTTATAACGTATTACGTTATATGGTATTACGTTTTAACGTATTACGTTATATGGTATAACGTTATAACGTATTACGTTATATGGTATTACGTTTTAACGTATTACGTTATATGGTATAACGTTATAACGTATTACGTTATATGGTATTACGTTATAACGTATTACGTTATGTGGTATAACGTTTTAACGTATTACGTTATATGGTATAACGTTATAACGTATTACGTTATATGGTATTACGTTATAACGTATTACGTTATATGGTATTACGTTTTAACGTATTACGTTATATGGTATAACGTTATAACGTATTACGTTATATGGTATTACGTTACAACGTTTTACGTTATATGTTATTACGTTATAACGTATTACGTTATATGGTATAACGTTATCACGTATTACGTTATATGGCATTACGTTATAACGTATTACGTTATATGGTATAACGAAATGACGTTTTACGTTATATGGTATAACGTTTTAACGTATTACGTTATATGGTATAACGTTATAACGTATTACGTTATATGGTATTACGTTATAACGTATTACGTTATGTGGTATAACGTTTTAACGTATTACGTTATATGGTATAACGTTATAAAGTATTACGTTATATGGTATAACGTTATCACGTATTACGTTATATGGTATAACGTTATAACGTATTACGTTATGTGGTATATCGTTATAACGTATGTGGCGGCACGGGCCACGGAACTTTTCAACGGCTCCAGATACAAAGCGCGACGCCACCAAAGCGCAACACCGATGTGCCCAATCTGTCATCGATATCCTCACACTCTTTCCGCCGAATTCTCGGAAGAGCATACTCGTGCCAGCACAGGCGACACATCTTATGAATGCACGCGAGTGGGGATATCGATGGGCTACGAAGGGAAGGTCTGCGCGAAGAAAAACAAAAAGCAGAGTCAGTCTGGCTTGCGTCATTAGAAGTGTAACTCCTCGGTCCCTTTTCGATAGCAAGGCGACGAACGGCATCTCGGTGTCTATCGTTATTTGTTAGTTGTTAACTCTGATTGTTGATTAGTTCTAATAAACTGTTATTCGTTAAAAACACCAAGAGTAGTTCCTTACGCACCTATCACCATACCACCTCAAACTGGTGACTACCGACGTGATTCGACGTAATATTTAGTGAAAGAGGTGACAGTGATAGTGCTATCGTTTCAACCACCGATTTTGAGTGCACCGCGACAATGGAAGGTAATACACAGGGAACCATAGCCAGCCAGGTGATCAGCATGTCTCCACTGCTGCCCACGAACACGGCGGCATGGTTCGCCCTTCTGGAGAGACAATTCGAGGCAGCGCGAATTACGGAAGACACCATTAAGTACGTGACGCTGGCAAAATGCCTCAACGATCAACAGCTCCAGGACGTCGAAGACCTAATGACGAACCCTCCAGACATCGGACGCTATGAAAAATTAAAACACGCGCTCATTCGCAAATTATCCGATACGGACGCGACCCGGATAAAGAAGTTGGTGGAAAGCGAGGAGATGGGAGATAGAAAACCATCCCAGTTTTATCAACACCTAAAAAAACTCTCCAGCCCCTCCACGCCCGATGATTTTACCCTCACGCTGTGGAGGAACCGATTACCCGCCCGCATCAGGCGTATCCTCGCGGCAGTCGACGATTCGGACCCAGAAAGGTTATTGCGGCAGGCGGACCTGATCGCGGAAGAATTCCGGGAGGATTTTCAGCGCACCGCCCGGGTAACGGCAGTAATGGACCCACCAGCGCAAAACGTGGGAGCATACGAACCAATGGCCGCCGCAATCAACGTGTTGAGCGAGCAAATATCACAGTTGCGGGCACAGATGAACGCGTTGAGCATGATTAATCACCGCCGACCACGATCACGATCACGCTCGCGTTCGCGATACCACCGACGTTCGCGCTCGCGAGATCGGCCACGGCAAGACGGTCTGTGCTTCTACCATGCAAAGTTCGGAGAATGCGCAAGGAGCTGTCGTTTCCCATGCACGTGGAAGTCGGGAAACGAGACCAGCCGTCCGTAGACGCGGCAGACGACGACGGCCTGCGATCCCGCCGCATCTTCGTTACGGACAAGGGAACGAAGATTTCTTTCCTCGTAGACACTGGCGCCGACATCAGCGTATACCCCCGCAGCAAAATTCGTAGGCACGTCAAGAAAAACGCGTACGAACTATTCGCGGCCAACGGGACGCGCATCGCAACGTATGGTACCACGGCGATTGGCCTTAACCTGTCCCTTAGACGAGCCTTCAAGTGGAACTTCGTAATCGCTGACGTTCAAACGCCTATCATAGGCGTAGATTTTTTAAGCCATTATGGGTTGCTCGTGGACCCGCGAAACAAACGACTCCTCGACACGACAACCCAATTATCAACAAGGGGATATGCTGCCACGACGGAAGAAATATCCATCAAAACCGTAATCGGCGAATCGGTCTACCATCGACTTTTGGCGGAGTTTCCGGATCTAACTCGTCCACCGGCCTTCGGACGAGAGAGAATCCGACACAGTGTGGTACACCATATTGAAACCACACCCGGGCCACCCGTCTACAGTAAACCTCGACGTCTCGCACCGGATCGCCTCAAGCAAGTCAAGGCGGATTTCGCAACAATGATCGAGCAAGGAGTGATGCGGCCATCGAAGAGTCCATGGGCATCACCCCTGCATGTCGTCCCAAAGAAGGACGGAAGTCTACGACCATGCGGCGACTATCGTGCGTTGAACGCTCGCACCATACCCGACAGGTACTCCCCACCACACATCGAAGATTTCGCGCAACATCTGTACGGTAAGCGTGTCTACTCAAAAATCGACCTCGTCCGCGCTTACCACCAAATCCCGATCGCGCCAGAAGACGTTAAGAAAACCGCGATCACGACACCTTTCGGACTTTTCGAAGCAACCAACATGATGTTTGGGCTTCGAAACGCCGCGCAAACGTGTCAAAGATTCGTCGACGAAATTACCCGCGGTCTAGACTTCGTGTTCGCTTACATAGACGATTTCCTAATCGCATCCGAAAACGAAGAACAACATCGCGAACACCTTCGGATTTTGTTTGAACGTTTAAACGAGTATGGCGTAGTCATCAACCCAGTTAAGTGCGAATTCGGTGTGAACGAAATCACATTCTTGGGACACACCGTAAACGCCGACGGGATAAAGCCGCTAGCCGAACGCGTTGACGCTATTGTAGAAGTACCGCTCCCCGGGACCGTCAAAGCACTACGCAGGTACCTCGGTATGATTAATTTCTACCGACGTTTCATACCGGGGGCCGCAAAAATTTTTCAACCCCTAAACGACCTATTGAAAGGAGGAAAAAAGGGCAACGCGCCCATCAAATGGACAGAGCAATCCGAAGCCAGCTTCCGCGAGTCGAAACGCGCCCTCGCTAACGCCACGATGTTAGCGCATCCGATACCTGGCGCACCTGTTAGCCTCGCGGTAGACGCATCCGACTATGCAATAGGAGCGGTCCTCCAGCAACGCGTCAACGACTCTTGGCAGCCGTTAGGTTTCCTTACCAAACCGTTGAACTCCGCGCAGCGAAAGTACAGCGCGTACGACCGCGAATTACTCGCTATGTACACTGCGGTAAAGCGATTTCGACACGCCATTGAAGGGAGAAATTTTACAATTTACACGGATCACAAACCCCTTACATACGCGTTCAACCAAGATCCTGATAAGTGTTCGCCGCGACAATTCCGGCAACTAGATTACGTCGGACAATTCACTACCGACATAAGATATATCAAGGGGTTAGACAATAACGTTGCCGACGCTCTGTCACGCATCGAAGCGATAGGAAAGTCTGTGGACCATCGAGCTCTCGCCGCCGCGCAAGAAGCCGACAAAGAACTAAGCAACATCGTCAACTCCGGTACATCCGCGCTACGGTTAAAGAAAATACGTTTCCCCGATCACGACGTAGAAATATATTGCGACGTATCGGGTGACTTTGTACGACCGTACGTACCGAAATCCTTGCGGCGCGACGTATTCAATTCGCTCCATGGACTTTCCCATCCAGGGATACGTGCCACTCAAAACCTGGTGACGACGCGTTTCGTCTGGCCGTCCATAAACAAGGACGCCCGAAATTGGACACGACAATGTATCCCGTGTCAACAATGTAAAGTCACCAGGCACGTATCCTCACCCGTCGGAACATTCGGAGAATTAGCGGGCCGTTTCGAACACTTACACATAGACATTATCGTGATGCCATATTCAAAAGGCTACCGATATTGTCTGACGTGCATCGACCGTTTTTCGCGTTGGCCCGAAGCCATTCCCATCGCCGACATGGAGGCGGCAACCGTCGCTTCGGCTCTCCTTTCCACGTGGATATCTCGTTTCGGCGTGCCTTTAAGAATAACGACTGATCAAGGACGCCAGTTCGAGTCGAACCTATTTAACGAACTATGCCGGTTGCTCGGCATCAGACATTTGCGCACGACAGCCTATCACCCCGCGTCCAACGGGATGGTAGAGCGCCTGCACCGACAACTAAAAGCAGCAATCAAATGCCACGATACGAGCAACTGGGTGGATATCTTGCCGATAGTTCTATTAGGTATACGAACAGCTATTAAAGAGGACCTAAACGCGACGGCAGCCGAAATGGTTTATGGCACCGGCATACGATTGCCGGCAGAATTTTTTGTACCGACGGAACAACAGGCCAATTCGGAATTCGCAAGTCGCCTAAAAGACCGAATAGGAAAAATCAGGCCTCATCCAATTACGCGACACGGCGAAAAGAGAACCTTCGTGTTCCGCGACCTCGAAACATCGCCTTACGTATTTCTGCGTCGCGACGCCATCGGAGACCCCTTACAACCACCCTACGACGGGCCGTATCAGGTTATAGAGCGAGGAAAAAAGACCTTCACTGTTAAAATAAACAATAAAAACGTAATAGTGTCCATAGACCGATTGAAACCCGCATTTCTTTTTAACGATAATATTGAACACCATAGCACGGAAAAGCGCAATGTAACAATACCGCCCGGTGCCCGAAACGAACAAAGCGAAGGGGACTCAAGAGTTCATCACACCACACGCGCGGGCAGAAGAGTTCGATTTCCTGATCGGTTTCAGGCGGGTCTCGGATAGGCGTTAGGAGCCGGCGAATGTACACCCTTGCCTGTAATATTTATATATACTTTTCATTTATATAGCGTTATCACTGGTAAGGGGGTACTGTGGCGGCACGGGCCACGGAACTTTTCAACGGCTCCAGATACAAAGCGCGACGCCACCAAAGCGCAACACCGATGTGCCCAATCTGTCATCGATATCCTCACACTCTTTCCGCCGAATTCTCGGAAGAGCATACTCGTGCCAGCACAGGCGACACATCTTATGAATGCACGCGAGTGGGGATATCGATGGGCTACGAAGGGAAGGTCTGCGCGAAGAAAAACAAAAAGCAGAGTCAGTCTGGCTTGCGTCATTAGAAGTGTAACTCCTCGGTCCCTTTTCGATAGCAAGGCGACGAACGGCATCTCGGTGTCTATCGTTATTTGTTAGTTGTTAACTCTGATTGTTGATTAGTTCTAATAAACTGTTATTCGTTAAAAACACCAAGAGTAGTTCCTTACGCACCTATCACCATACCACCTCACGTATTACGTTATATGGTATAACGTTATCACGTATTACGTTATATGGCATTACGTTATAACGTATTACGTTATATGGTATAACGTTATCACGTATTACGTTATATGGTATAACGTTATAACGTATTACGTTATATGGTATAACGTTTTAACGTATTACGTTATATGGTATAACGTTATCACTTATTACGTTATATGGTATAATGTTATAACGTATTACGTTATATGGTATTACGTTATAACGTATTACGTTATATGGTATAACGAAACGACGTTTTACGTTATATGGTATTACGTTATAACGTATTACGTTATATGGTATTACGTTATAACTTATTACGTTATATGGTATAACGTCATAACGTATTATGTTATATGGTATTACGTTATCACGTATTACGTTATATGGTATAACGTTATAACGTATTACGTTATATGGTATAACGTTTTAACGTATTACGTTATATGGTATAACGTTGTCACGTATTACGTTATATGGTATAACGTTATAACGTATTACGTTATGTGGTATATCGTTATAACGTATTACGTTATATGGTATAACGTTATCACGTATTACGTTATATGGCATTACGCTATAACGTATTACGTTATATGGTATAACGAAATGACGTTTTACGTTATATGGTATAACGTTATAACGTATTACGTTATATGGTATTACGTTTTAACGTATTACGTTATATGGTATAACGTTATAACGTATTACGTTATATGGTATTACGTTTTAACGTATTACGTTATATGGTATAACGTTATAACGTATTACGTTATATGGTATTACGTTATAACGTATTACGTTATGTGGTATAACGTTTTAACGTATTACGTTATATGGTATAACGTTATAACGTATTACGTTATATGGTATTACGTTATAACGTATTACGTTATATGATATTACGTTTTAACGTATTACGTTATATGGTATAACGTTATAACGTATTACGTTATATGGTATTACGTTACAACGTTTTACGTTATATGTTATTACGTTATAACGTATTACGTTATATGGTATAACGTTATCACGTATTACGTTATATGGCATTACGTTATAACGTATTACGTTATATGGTATAACGAAATGACGTTTTACGTTATATGGTATAACGTTTTAACGTATTACGTTATATGGTATAACGTTATAACGTATTACGTTATATGGTATTACGTTATAACGTATTACGTTATGTGGTATAACGTTTTAACGTATTACGTTATATGGTATAACGTTATAAAGTATTACGTTATATCGTATAACGTTATAACGTATTACGTTATATGGTATTACGTTTTAACGTATTACGTTATATGGTATAACGTTATAACGTATTACGTTATATGGAATTACGTTATAACGTATTACGTTATGTGGTATAACGTTTTAACGTATTACGTTATATGGCATAACGTTATAACGTATTACGTTATATGGTATTACGTTATAACGTATTACGTTATATGGTACTACGTTTTAACGTATTACGTTATATGGTATAACGTTATAACGTATTACGTTATATGGTATTACGTTACAACGTTTTACGTTATATGTTATTACGTTATAACGTATTACGTTATATGGTATAACGTTATCACGTATTACGTTATATGGCATTACGTTATAACGTATTACGTTATATGGTATAACGAAATGACGTTTTACGTTATATGGTATAACGTTTTAACGTATTACGTTATATGGTATAACGTTATAACGTATTACGTTATATGGTATTACGTTATAACGTATTACGTTATGTGGTATAACGTTTTAACGTATTACGTTATATGGTATAACGTTATAACGTATTACGTTATATGGTATTACGTTTTAACGTATTACGTTATATGGTATAACGTTATAACGTATTACGTTATATGGTATAACGTTATAACGTATTACGTTATATGGTATTACGTTGTAACGTATTACGTTATATGGTATAACGTTATAACGTATTACGTTATATGGTATAACGAAATGACGTTTTACGTTATATGGTATAACGTTATAACGTATTACGTTATATGGTATTACGTTTTAACGTATTACGTTATATGGTATAACGTTATAACGTATTACGTTATATGGTATTACGTTATAAAGTATTACGTTATATGGTATAACGTTATAACGTATTACGTTATATGGTATAACGTTATAACGTATTACGTTATATGGTATTACGTTATCACGTATTACGTTATATGGTATAACGTTATAACGTATTACGTTATATGGTATAACGTTTTAACGTATTACGTTATATGGTATAACGTTATAACGTATTACGTTATATGGTATAACGTTATAACGTACTACGTTATATGGTATACCGTTATAACGTATTACGTTATATGGTATAACGTTATACCGTATTACGTTATATGGTATAACGTTATAACGTATTACGTTATATGGTATAACGTTATAACGTATTACGTTATATGGTATATCGTTATAACGTATTACGTTATATGGTATAACGTTATACCGTATTACGTTATATGGTATTACGTTATAACGCATTACGTTATATGGTATAACGAAATGACGTTTTACGTTATATGGTATTACGTTATAACGTATTACGTTATATGGTATAACGTTATAACGTATTACGTTATATGGTATTACGTTATCACGTATTACGTTATATGGTATTACGTTACAACGTTTTACGTTATATGTTATTACGTTATAACGTATTACGTTATTTGGTATAACGTTATCACGTATTACGTTATATGGCATTACGTTATAACGTATTACGTTATATGGTATAACGAAATGACGTTTTACGTTATATGGTATAACGTTTTAACGTATTACGTTATATGGTATAACGTTATAACGTATTACGTTATATGGTATTTCGTTATAACGTATTACGTTATGTGGTATAACGTTTTAACGTATTACGTTATATGGTATAACGTTATAAAGTATTACGTTATATGGTATAACGTTATAACGTATTACGTTATATGGTATAACGTTTTAACGTATTACGTTATATGGTATAACGTTTTAACGTATTACGTTATATGGCATTACGTTATAACGTATTACGTTATATGGTATAACGTTATCACGTATTACGTTATATGGCATTACGTTATAACGTATTACGTTATATGGTATAACGAAATGACGTTTTACGTTATATGGTATAACGTTGTAACGTATTACGTTATATGGTATAACGTTATAACGTATTACGTTATATGGTATTACGTTATAACGTATTACGTTATGTGGTATAACGTTTTAACGTATTACGTTATATGGTATAACGAAATGACGTTTTACGTTATATGGTATAACGTTATAACGTATTACGTTATATGGTATTACGTTTTAACGTATTACGTTATATGGTATAACGTTATAACGTATTACGTTATATGGTATAACGTTATAACGTATTACGTTATATGGTATTACGTTTTAACGTATTACGTTATATGGTATAACGTTATAACGTATTACGTTATATGGTATAACGAAATGACGTTTTACGTTATATGGTATAACGTTATAACGTATTACGTTATATGGTATTACGTTTTAACGTATTACGTTATATGGTATAACGTTATAACGTATTACGTTATGTGGTATTACGTTATAAAGTATTACGTTATATGGTATAACGTTATAACGTATTACGTTATATGGTATAACGTTATAACGTATTACGTTATATGGTATAACGTTATAACGTATTACGTTATATGGTATATCGTTATAACGTATTACGTTATATGGTATAACGTTATACCGTATTACGTTATATGGTATTACGTTATAACGCATTACGTTATATGGTATAACGAAATGACGTTTTACGTTATATGGTATTACGTTATAACGTATTACATTATATGGTATTACGTTTTAACGTATTACGTTATATGGTATAACGTTATAACGTATTACGTTATATGGTATAACGAAATGACGTTTTACGTTATATGGTATAACGTTATAACGTATTACGTTATATGGTATAACGTTATAACGTATTACGTTATATGGTATAACGTTATAACGTATTACGTTATATGGTATATCGTTATAACGTATTACGTTATATGGTATAACGTTATACCGTATTACGTTATATGGTATTACGTTATAACGCATTACGTTATATGGTATAACGAAATGACGTTTTACGTTATATGGTATTACGTTATAACGTATTACGTTATATGGTATTACGTTTTAACGTATTACGTTATATGGTATAACGTTATAACGTATTACGTTATATGGTATAACGAAATGACGTTTTACGTTATATGGTATAACGTTATAACGTATTACGTTATATGGTATTACGTTTTAACGTATTACGTTATATGGTATATCGTTATAACGTATTACGTTATATGGTATAACGTTATACCGTATTACGTTATATGGTATTACGTTATAACGCATTACGTTATATGGTATAACGAAATGACGTTTTACGTTATATGGTATTACGTTATAACGTATTACATTATATGGTATTACGTTTTAACGTATTACGTTATATGGTATAACGTTATAACGTATTACGTTATATGGTATAACGAAATGACGTTTTACGTTATATGGTATAACGTTATAACGTATTACGTTATATGGTATAACGTTATAACGTATTACGTTATATGGTATAACGTTATAACGTATTACGTTATATGGTATATCGTTATAACGTATTACGTTATATGGTATAACGTTATACCGTATTACGTTATATGGTATATCGTTATAACGTATTACGTTATATGGTATAACGTTATACCGTATTACGTTATATGGTATTACGTTATAACGCATTACGTTATATGGTATAACGAAATGACGTTTTACGTTATATGGTATTACGTTATAACGTATTACATTATATGGTATTACGTTTTAACGTATTACGTTATATGGTATAACGTTATAACGTATTACGTTATATGGTATAACGAAATGACGTTTTACGTTATATGGTATAACGTTATAACGTATTACGTTATATGGTATAACGTTATAACGTATTACGTTATATGGTATAACGTTATAACGTATTACGTTATATGGTATATCGTTATAACGTATTACGTTATATGGTATAACGTTATACCGTATTACGTTATATGGTATTACGTTATAACGCATTACGTTATATGGTATAACGAAATGACGTTTTACGTTATATGGTATTACGTTATAACGTATTACGTTATATGGTATTACGTTTTAACGTATTACGTTATATGGTATAACGTTATAACGTATTACGTTATATGGTATAACGAAATGACGTTTTACGTTATATGGTATAACGTTATAACGTATTACGTTATATGGTATTACGTTTTAACGTATTACGTTATATGGTATAACGTTATAACGTATTACGTTATATGGTATTACGTTATAAAGTATTACGTTATATGGTATAACGTTATAACGTATTACGTTATATGGTATAACGTTATAACGTATTACGTTATATGGTATTACGTTATCACGTATTACGTTATATGGTATAACGTTATAACGTATTACGTTATATGGTATAACGTTTTAACGTATTACGTTATATGGTATAACGTTTTAACGTATTACGTTATATGGTATAACGTTATAACGTATTACGTTATATGGTATAACGTTATAACGTACTACGTTATATGGTATACCGTTATAACGTATTACGTTATATGGTATAACGTTATACCGTATTACGTTATATGGTATAACGTTATAACGTATTACGTTATATGGTATAACGTTATAACGTATTACGTTATATGGTATATCGTTATAACGTATTACGTTATATGGTATAACGTTATAACGTACTACGTTATATGGTATACCGTTATAACGTATTACGTTATATGGTATAACGTTATACCGTATTACGTTATATGGTATAACGTTATAACGTATTACGTTATGTGGTATATCGTTATAACGTATTACGTTATATGGTATAACGTTATCACGTATTACGTTATATGGCATTACGTTATAACGTATTACGTTATATGGTATAACGTTATCACGTATTACGTTATATGGTATAACGTTATAACGTATTACGTTATATGGTATAACGTTTTAACGTATTACGTTATATGGTATAACGTTATCACTTATTACGTTATATGGTATAACGTTATAACGTATTACGTTATATGGTATTACGTTATAACGTATTACGTTATATGGTATAACGAAACGACGTTTTACGTTATATGGTATTACGTTATAACGTATTACGTTATATGGTATTACGTTATAACTTATTACGTTATATGGTATAACGTCATAACGTATTATGTTATATGGTATTACGTTATCACGTATTACGTTATATGGTATAACGTTATAACGTATTACGTTATATGGTATAACGTTTTAACGTATTACGTTATATGGTATAACGTTATCACGTATTACGTTATATGGTATAACGTTATAACGTATTACGTTGTGTGGTATATCGTTATAACGTATTACGTTATATGGTATAACGTTATCACGTATTACGTTATATGGCATTACGTTATAACGTATTACGTTATATGGTATAACGAAATGACGTTTTACGTTATATGGTATAACGTTATAACGTATTACGTTATATGGTATTACGTTTTAACGTATTACGTTATATGGTATAACGTTATAACGTATTACGTTATATGGTATTACGTGTTAACGTATTACGTTATATGGTATAACGTTATAACGTATTACGTTATATGGTATTACGTTATAACGTATTACGTTATGTGGTATAACGTTTTAACGTATTACGTTATATGGTATAACGTTATAACGTATTACGTTATATGGTATTACGTTATAACGTATTACGTTATATGGTATTACGTTTTAACGTATTACGTTATATGGTATAACGTTATAACGTATTACGTTATATGGTATTACGTTACAACGTTTTACGTTATATGTTATTACGTTATAACGTATTACGTTATATGGTATAACGTTATCACGTATTACGTTATATGGCATTACGTTATAACGTATTACGTTATATGGTATAACGAAATGACGTTGTACGTTATATGGTATAACGTTTTAACGTATTACGTTATATGGTATAACGTTATAACGTATTACGTCATATGGTATTACGTTATAACGTATTACGTTATGTGGTATAACGTTTTAACGTATTACGTTATATGGTATAACGTTATAAAGTATTACGTTATATGGTATAACGTTATAACGTATTACGTTTTATGGTATTACGTTTTAACGTATTACGTTATATGGTATAACGTTATAACGTATTACGTTATATGGTATTACGTTATAACGTATTACATTATGTGGTATAACGTTTTAACGTATTACGTTATATGGTATAACGTTATAACGTATTACGTTATATGGTATTACGTTATAACGTATTACGTTATATGGTATTACGTATTAACGTATTACGTTATATGGTATAACGTTATAACGTATTACGTTATATGGTATTACGTTACAACGTTTTACGTTATATGTTATTACGTTATAACGTATTACGTTATATGGTATAACGTTATCACGTATTACGTTATATGGCATTACGTTATAACGTATTACGTTATATGGTATAACGAAATGACGTTTTACGTTATATGGTATAACGTTTTAACGTATTACGTTATATGGTATAACGTTATAACGTATTACGTTATATGGTATTACGTTATAACGTATTACGTTATGTGGTATAACGTTTTAACGTATTACGTCATATGGTATAACGAAATGACGTTTTACGTTATATGGTATAACGTTATAACGTATTACGTTATATGGTATTACGTTTTAACGTATTACGTTATATGGTATAACGTTATAACGTATTACGTTATATGGTATAACGTTATAACGTATTACGTTATATGGTATTACGTTTTAACGTATTACGTTATATGGTATAACGTTATAACGTATTACGTTATATGGTATAACGAAATGACGTTTTACGTTATATGGTATAACGTTATAACGTATTACGTTATATGGTATTACGTTTTAACGTATTACGTTATATGGTATAACGTTATAACGTATTACGTTATATGGTATTACGTTATAAAGTATTACGTTATATGGTATAACGTTATAACGTATTACGTTATATGGTATAACGTTATAACGTATTACGTTATATGGTATTACGTTATCACGTATTACGTTATATGGTATAACGTTATAACGTATTACGTTATATGGTATAACGTTTTAACGTATTACGTTATATGGTATAACGTTATAACGTATTACGTTATATGGTATTACGTGTTAACGTATTACGTTATATGGTATAACGTTATAACGTATTACGTTATATGGTATTACGTTATAACGTATTACGTTATGTGGTATAACGTTTTAACGTATTACGTTATATGGTATAACGTTATAACGTATTACGTTATATGGTATTACGTTATAACGTATTACGTTATATGGTATTACGTTTTAACGTATTACGTTATATGGTATAACGTTATAACGTATTACGTTATATGGTATTACGTTACAACGTTTTACGTTATATGTTATTACGTTATAACGTATTACGTTATATGGTATAACGTTATCACGTATTACGTTATATGGCATTACGTTATAACGTATTACGTTATATGGTATAACGAAATGACGTTGTACGTTATATGGTATAACGTTTTAACGTATTACGTTATATGGTATAACGTTATAACGTATTACGTCATATGGTATTACGTTATAACGTATTACGTTATGTGGTATAACGTTTTAACGTATTACGTTATATGGTATAACGTTATAAAGTATTACGTTATATGGTATAACGTTATAACGTATTACGTTTTATGGTATTACGTTTTAACGTATTACGTTATATGGTATAACGTTATAACGTATTACGTTATATGGTATTACGTTATAACGTATTACGTTATGTGGTATAACGTTTTAACGTATTACGTTATATGGTATAACGTTATAACTTATTACGTTATATGGTATTACGTTATAACGTATTACGTTATATGGTATTACGTATTAACGTATTACGTTATATGGTATAACGTTATAACGTATTACGTTATATGGTATTACGTTACAACGTTTTACGTTATATGTTATTACGTTATAACGTATTACGTTATATGGTATAACGTTATCACGTATTACGTTATATGGCATTACGTTATAACGTATTACGTTATATGGTATAACCAAATGACGTTTTACGTTATATGGTATAACGTTTTAACGTATTACGTTATATGGTATAACGTTATAACGTATTACGTTATATGGTATTACGTTATAACGTATTACGTTATGTGGTATAACGTTTTAACGTATTACGTCATATGGTATAACGAAATGACGTTTTACGTTATATGGTATAACGTTATAACGTATTACGTTATATGGTATTACGTTTTAACGTATTACGTTATATGGTATAACGATATAACGTATTACGTTATATGGTATAACGTTATAACGTATTACGTTATATGGTATTACGTTTTAACGTATTACGTTATATGGTATAACGTTATAACGTATTACGATATATGGTATAACGAAATGACGTTTTACGTTATATGGTATAACGTTATAACGTATTACGTTATATGGTATTACGTTTTAACGTATTACGTTATATGGTATAACGTTATAACGTATTACGTTATATGGTATTACGTTATAAAGTATTACGTTATATGGTATAACGTTATAACGTATTACGTTATATGGTATAACGTTATAACGTATTACGTTATATGGTATTACGTTATCACGTATTACGTTATATGGTATAACGTTATAACGTATTACGTTATATGGTATAACGTTTTAACGTATTACGTTATATGGTATAACGTTATAACGTATTACGTTATATGGTATAACGTTATAACGTACTACGTTATATGGTATACCGTTATAACGTATTACGTTATATGGTATAACGTTATACCGTATTACGTTATATGGTATAACGTTATAACGTATTACGTTATATGGTATAACGTTATAACGTATTACGTTATATGGTATATCGTTATAACGTATTACGTTATATGGTATAACGATATACCGTATTACGTTATATGGTATTACGTTATAACGCATTACGTTATATGGTATAACGAAATGACGTTTTACGTTATATGGTATTACGTTATAACGTATTACGTTATATGGTATAACGTTATAACGTATTACGTTATATGGTATTACGTTATCACGTATTACGTTATATGGTATAACGTAATCACGGATTACGTTATATGGTATAACGTTTTAACGTATTACGTTATATGATATAACGTTATAACGTATTACGTTATATGGTATAACGTTATAACGTACTACGTTATATGGTATACCGTTATAACGTATTACGTTATATGGTATAACGTTATACCGTATTACGTTATATGGTATAACGTTATAACGTATTACGTTATATGGTATAACGTTATAACGTATTACGTTATATGGTATAACGTTATCACGTATTACGTTATATGGCATTACGTTATAACGTTTTACGTTATATGGTATAACGAAATGACGTTTTACGTTATATGGTATAACGTTTTAACGTATTACGTTATATGGTATAACGTTATAACGTATTACGTTATATGGTATTACGTTATAACGTATTACGTTATGTGGTATAACGTTTTAACGTATTACGTCATATGGTATAACGAAATGACGTTTTACGTTATATGGTATAACGTTATAACGTATTACGTTATATGGTATTACGTTTTAACGTATTACGTTATATGGTATAACGTTATAACGTATTACGTTATATGGTATAACGTTATAACGTATTACGTTATATGGTATTACGTTTTAACGTATTACGTTATATGGTATAACGTTATAACGTATTACGTTGTATGGTATAACGAAATGACGTTTTACGTTATATGGTATAACGTTATAACGTATTATGTTATATGGTATTACGTTTTAACGTATTACGTTATATGGTATAACGTTATAACGTATTACGTTATATGGTATTACGTTATAAAGTATTACGTTATATGGTATAACGTTATAACGTATTACGTTATATGGTATAACGTTATAACGTATTACGTTATATGGTATTACGTTATCACGTATTACGTTATATGGTATAACGTTATAACGTATTACGTTATATGGTATAACGTTTTAACGTATTACGTTATATGGTATAACGTTATAACGTATTACGTTATATGGTATAACGTTATAACGTACTACGTTATATGGTATACCGTTATAACGTATTACGTTATATGGTATACCGTTATACCGTATTACGTTATATGGTATAACGTTATAACGTATTACGTTATATGGTATAACGTTATAACGTATTACGTTATATGGTATATCGTTATAACGTATTACGTTATATGGTATAACGTTATACCGTATTACGTTATATGGTATTACGTTATAACGCATTACGTTATATGGTATAACGTTATAACGTATTACGTTATGTGGTATTACGTTATAAAGTATTACGTTATATGGTATAACGTTATAACGTATTACGTTATATGGTATAACGTTATAACGTATTACGTTATATGGTATAACGTTATAACGTATTACGTTATATGGTATATCGTTATAACGTATTACGTTATATGGTATAACGTTATACCGTATTACGTTATATGGTATTACGTTATAATGCATTACGTTATATGGTATAACGAAATGACGTTTTACGTTATATGGTATTACGTTATAACGTATTACATTATATGGTATTACGTTTTAACGTATTACGTTATATGGTATAACGTTATAACGTATTACGTTATATGGTATTACGTTATAACGTATTACGTTATGTGGTATAACGTTTTAACGTATTACGTTATATGGTATAACGTTATAACGTATTACGTTATATGGTATAACGTTATAACGTATTACGTTATATGGTATATCGTTATAACGTATTACGTTATATGGTATAACGTTATAACGTACTACGTTATATGGTATAACGTTATAACGTATTACGTTATATGGTATTACGTTATAACGTATTACGTTATGTGGTATAACGTTTTAACGTATTACGTTATATGGTATAACGAAATGACGTTTTACGTTATATGGTATAACGTTATAACGTATTACGTTATATGGTATTACGTTTTAACGTATTACGTTATATGGTATAACGTTATAACGTATTACGTTATATGGTATAACGTTATAACGTATTACGTTATATGGTATTACGTTTTAACGTATTACGTTATATGGTATAACGTTATAACGTATTACGTTATATGGTATAACGAAATGACGTTTTACGTTATATGGTATAACGTTATAACGTATTACGTTATATGGTATTACGTTTTAACGTATTACGTTATATGGTATAACGTTATAACGTATTACGTTATGTGGTATTACGTTATAAAGTATTACGTTATATGGTATAACGTTATAACGTATTACGTTATATGGTATAACGTTATAACGTATTACGTTATATGGTATAACGTTATAACGTATTACGTTATATGGTATAACGTTATAACGTATTACGTTATATGGTATTACGTTTTAACGTATTACGTTATATGGTATAACGTTATAACGTATTACGTTATATGGTATAACGAAATGACGTTTTACGTTATATGGTATAACGTTATAACGTATTACGTTATATGGTATTACGTTTTAACGTATTACGTTATATGGTATAACGTTATAACGTATTACGTTATATGGTATTACGTTATAAAGTATTACGTTATATGGTATAACGTTATAACGTATTACGTTATATGGTATAACGTTATAACGTATTACGTTATATGGTATTACGTTATCACGTATTACGTTATATGGTATAACGTTATAACGTATTACGTTATATGGTGTAACGTTTTAACGTATTACGTTATATGGTATAACGTTATAACGTATTACGTTATATGGTATTACGTGTTAACGTATTACGTTATATGGTATAACGTTATAACGTATTACGTTATATGGTATTACGTTATAACGTATTACGCTATGTGGTATAACGTTTTAACGTATTACGTTATATGGTATAACGTTATAACGTATTACGTTATATGGTATTACGTTATAACGTATTACGTTATATGGTATTACGTTTTAACGTATTACGTTATATGGTATAACGTTATAACGTATTACGTTATATGGTATTACGTTACAACGTTTTACGTTATATGTTATTACGTTATAACGTATTACGTTATATGGTATAACGTTATCACGTATTACGTTATATGGCATTACGTTATAACGTATTACGTTATATGGTATAACGAAATGACGTTGTACGTTATATGGTATAACGTTTTAACGTATTACGTTATATGGTATAACGTTATAACGTATTACGTCATATGGTATTACGTTATAACGTATTACGTTATGTGGTATAACGTTTTAACGTATTACGTTATATGGTATAACGTTATAAAGTATTACGTTATATGGTATAACGTTATAACGTATTACGTTTTATGGTATTACGTTTTAACGTATTACGTTATATGGTATAACGTTATAACGTATTACGTTATATGGTATTACGTTATAACGTATTACGTTATGTGGTATAACGTTTTAACGTATTACGTTATATGGTATAACGTTATAACGTATTACGTTATATGGTATTACGTTATAACGTATTACGTTATATGGTATTACGTATTAACGTATTACGTTATATGGTATAACGTTATAACGTATTACGTTATATGGTATTACGTTACAACGTTTTACGTTATATGTTATTACGTTATAACGTATTACGTTATATGGTATAACGTTATCACGTATTACGTTATATGGCATTACGTTATAACGTATTACGTTATATGGTATAACGAAATGACGTTTTACGTTATATGGTATAACGTTTTAACGTATTACGTTATATGGTATAACGTTATAACGTATTACGTTATATGGTATTACGTTATAACGTATTACGTTATGTGGTATAACGTTTTAACGTATTACGTCATATGGTATAACGAAATGACGTTTTACGTTATATGGTATAACGTTATAACGTATTACGTTATATGGTATTACGTTTTAACGTATTACGTTATATGGTATAACGTTATAACGTATTACGTTATATGGTATAACGTTATAACGTATTACGTTATATGGTATTACGTTTTAACGTATTACGTTATATGGTATAACGTTATAACGTATTACGTTATATGGTATAACGAAATGACGTTTTACGTTATATGGTATAACGTTATAACGTATTACGTTATATGGTATTACGTTTTAACGTATTACGTTATATGGTATAACGTTATAACGTATTACGTTATATGGTATTACGTTATAAAGTATTACGTTATATGGTATAACGTTATAACGTATTACGTTATATGGTATAACGTTATAACGTATTACGTTATATGGTATTACGTTATCACGTATTACGTTATATGGTATAACGTTATAACGTATTACGTTATATGGTATAACGTTTTAACGTATTACGTTATATGGTATAACGTTATAACGTATTACGTTATATGGTATAACGTTATAACGTACTACGTTATATGGTATACCGTTATAACGTATTACGTTATATGGTATAACGTTATACCGTATTACGTTATATGGTATAACGTTATAACGTATTACGTTATATGGTATAACGTTATAACGTATTACGTTATATGGTATATCGTTATAACGTATTACGTTATATGGTATAACGTTATACCGTATTACGTTATATGGTATTACGTTATAACGCATTACGTTATATGGTATAACGAAATGACGTTTTACGTTATATGGTATTACGTTATAACGTATTACGTTATATGGTATAACGTTATAACGTATTACGTTATATGGTATTACGTTATCACGTATTACGTTATATGGTATAACGTAATCACGGATTACGTTATATGGTATAACGTTTTAACGTATTACGTTATATGATATAACGTTATAACGTATTACGTTATATGGTATAACGTTATAACGTACTACGTTATATGGTATACCGTTATAACGTATTACGTTATATGGTATAACGTTATACCGTATTACGTTATATGGTATAACGTTATAACGTATTACGTTATATGGTATAACGTTATAACGTATTACGTTATATGGTATAACGTTATCACGTATTACGTTATATGGCATTACGTTATAACGTTTTACGTTATATGGTATAACGAAATGACGTTTTACGTTATATGGTATAACGTTTTAACGTATTACGTTATATGGTATAACGTTATAACGTATTACGTTATATGGTATTACGTTATAACGTATTACGTTATGTGGTATAACGTTTTAACGTATTACGTCATATGGTATAACGAAATGACGTTTTACGTTATATGGTATAACGTTATAACGTATTACGTTATATGGTATTACGTTTTAACGTATTACGTTATATGGTATAACGTTATAACGTATTACGTTATATGGTATAACGTTATAACGTATTACGTTATATGGTATTACGTTTTAACGTATTACGTTATATGGTATAACGTTATAACGTATTACGTTATATGGTATAACGAAATGACGTTTTACGTTATATGGTATAACGTTATAACGTATTATGTTATATGGTATTACGTTTTAACGTATTACGTTATATGGTATAACGTTATAACGTATTACGTTATATGGTATTACGTTATAAAGTATTACGTTATATGGTATAACGTTATAACGTATTACGTTATATGGTATAACGTTATAACGTATTACGTTATATGGTATTACGTTATCACGTATTACGTTATATGGTATAACGTTATAACGTATTACGTTATATGGTATAACGTTTTAACGTATTACGTTATATGGTATAACGTTATAACGTATTACGTTATATGGTATAACGTTATAACGTACTACGTTATATGGTATACCGTTATAACGTATTACGTTATATGGTATAACGTTATACCGTATTACGTTATATGGTATAACGTTATAACGTATTACGTTATATGGTATAACGTTATAACGTATTACGTTATATGGTATATCGTTATAACGTATTACGTTATATGGTATAACGTTATACCGTATTACGTTATATGGTATTACGTTATAACGCATTACGTTATATGGTATAACGTTATAACGTATTACGTTATGTGGTATTACGTTATAAAGTATTACGTTATATGGTATAACGTTATAACGTATTACGTTATATGGTATAACGTTATAACGTATTACGTTATATGGTATAACGTTATAACGTATTACGTTATATGGTATATCGTTATAACGTATTACGTTATATGGTATAACGTTATACCGTATTACGTTATATGGTATTACGTTATAACGCATTACGTTATATGGTATAACGAAATGACGTTTTACGTTATATGGTATTACGTTATAACGTATTACATTATATGGTATTACGTTTTAACGTATTACGTTATATGGTATAACGTTATAACGTATTACGTTATATGGTATTACGTTATAACGTATTACGTTATGTGGTATAACGTTTTAACGTATTACGTTATATGGTATAACGTTATAACGTATTACGTTATATGGTATAACGTTATAACGTATTACGTTATATGGTATATCGTTATAACGTATTACGTTATATGGTATAACGTTATAACGTACTACGTTATATGGTATAACGTTATAACGTATTACGTTATATGGTATTACGTTATAACGTATTACGTTATGTGGTATAACGTTTTAACGTATTACGTTATATGGTATAACGAAATGACGTTTTACGTTATATGGTATAACGTTATAACGTATTACGTTATATGGTATTACGTTTTAACGTATTACGTTATATGGTATAACGTTATAACGTATTACGTTATATGGTATAACGTTATAACGTATTACGTTATATGGTATTACGTTTTAACGTATTACGTTATATGGTATAACGTTATAACGTATTACGTTATATGGTATAACGAAATGACGTTTTACGTTATATGGTATAACGTTATAACGAATTACGTTATATGGTATTACGTTTTAACGTATTACGTTATATGGTATAACGTTATAACGTATTACGTTATGTGGTATTACGTTATAAAGTATTACGTTATATGGTATAACGTTATAACGTATTACGTTATATGGTATAACGTTATAACGTATTACGTTATATGGTATAACGTTATAACGTATTACGTTATATGGTATATCGTTATAACGTATTACGTTATATGGTATAACGTTATACCGTATTACGTTATATGGTATTACGTTATAACGCATTACGTTATATGGTATAACGAAATGACGTTTTACGTTATATGGTATTACGTTATAACGTATTACATTATATGGTATTACGTTTTAACGTATTACGTTATATGGTATAACGTTATAACGTATTACGTTATATGGTATAACGAAATGACGTTTTACGTTATATGGTATAACGTTATAACGTATTACGTTATATGGTATAACGTTATAACGTATTACGTTATATGGTATAACGTTATAACGTATTACGTTATATGGTATATCGTTATAACGTATTACGTTATATGGTATAACGTTATACCGTATTACGTTATATGGTATTACGTTATAACGCATTACGTTATATGGTATAACGAAATGACGTTTTACGTTATATGGTATTACGTTATAACGTATTACGTTATATGGTATTACGTTTTAACGTATTACGTTATATGGTATAACGTTATAACGTATTACGTTATATGGTATAACGAAATGACGTTTTACGTTATATGGTATAACGTTATAACGTATTACGTTATATGGTATTACGTTTTAACGTATTACGTTATATGGTATAACGTTATAACGTATTACGTTATATGGTATTACGTTATAAAGTATTACGTTATATGGTATAACGTTATAACGTATTACGTTATATGGTATAACGTTATAACGTATTACGTTATATGGTATTACGTTATCACGTATTACGTTATATGGTATAACGTTATAACGTATTACGTTATATGGTATAACGTTTTAACGTATTACGTTATATGGTATAACGTTTTAACGTATTACGTTATATGGTATAACGTTATAACGTATTACGTTATATGGTATAACGTTATAACGTACTACGTTATATGGTATACCGTTATAACGTATTACGTTATATGGTATAACGTTATACCGTATTACGTTATATGGTATAACGTTATAACGTATTACGTTATATGGTATAACGTTATAACGTATTACGTTATATGGTATATCGTTATAACGTATTACGTTATATGGTATAACGTTATAACGTACTACGTTATATGGTATACCGTTATAACGTATTACGTTATATGGTATAACGTTATACCGTATTACGTTATATGGTATAACGTTATAACGTATTACGTTATGTGGTATATCGTTATAACGTATTACGTTATATGGCATTACGTTATAACGTATTACGTTATATGGTATAACGAAATGACGTTTTACGTTATATGGTATTACGTTATAAAGTATTACGTTATATGGTATAACGTTATAACGTATTACGTTATATGGTATAACGTTATAACGTATTACGTTATATGGTATTACGTTATCACGTATTACGTTATATGGTATAACGTTATCACTTATTACGTTATATGGTATAACGTTATAACGTATTACGTTATATGGTATTACGTTATCACGTATTACGTTATATGTCATTACGTTATAACGTATTACGTTATATGGTATAACGAAATGACGTTTTACGTTATATGGTATAACGTTATAACGTATTACGTTATATGGTATTACGTTTTAACGTATTACGTTATATGGTATTACGTTATAAAGTATTACGTTATATGGTATAACGTTATCACGTATTACGTTATATGTCATTACGTTATAACGTATTACGTTATATGGTATAACGTTATCACGTATTACGTTATATGGTATAACGTTATAACGTATTACGTTATATGGTATAACGTTTTAACGTATTACGTTATATGGTATAACGTTATCACTTATTACGTTATATGGTATAACGTTATAACGTATTACGTTATATGGTATTACGTTATAACGTATTACGTTATATGGTATAACGAAACGACGTTTTACGTTATATGGTATTACGTTATAACGTATTACGTTATATGGTATTACGTTATAACTTATTACGTTATATGGTATAACGTCATAACGTATTATGTTATATGGTATTACGTTATCACGTATTACGTTATATGGTATAACGTTATAACGTATTACGTTATATGGTATAACGTTTTAACGTATTACGTTATATGGTATAACGTTATCACGTATTACGTTATATGGTATAACGTTATAACGTATTACGTTGTGTGGTATATCGTTATAACGTATTACGTTATATGGTATAACGTTATCACGTATTACGTTATATGGCATTACGTTATAACGTATTACGTTATATGGTATAACGAAATGACGTTTTACGTTATATGGTATAACGTTATAACGTATTACGTTATATGGTATTACGTTTTAACGTATTACGTTATATGGTATAACGTTATAACGTATTACGTTATATGGTATTACGTGTTAACGTATTACGTTATATGGTATAACGTTATAACGTATTACGTTATATGGTATTACGTTATAACGTATTACGTTATGTGGTATAACGTTTTAACGTATTACGTTATATGGTATAACGTTATAACGTATTACGTTATATGGTATTACGTTATAACGTATTACGTTATATGGTATTACGTTTTAACGTATTACGTTATATGGTATAACGTTATAACGTATTACGTTATATGGTATTACGTTACAACGTTTTACGTTATATGTTATTACGTTATAACGTATTACGTTATATGGTATAACGTTATCACGTATTACGTTATATGGCATTACGTTATAACGTATTACGTTATATGGTATAACGAAATGACGTTGTATGTTATATGGTATAACGTTTTAACGTATTACGTTATATGGTATAACGTTATAACGTATTACGTCATATGGTATTACGTTATAACGTATTACGTTATGTGGTATTACGTTATAAAGTATTACGTTATATGGTATAACGTTATAACGTATTACGTTATATGGTATAACGTTATAACGTATTACGTTATATGGTATAACGTTATAACGTATTACGTTATATGGTATTACGTTTTAACGTATTACGTTATATGGTATAACGTTATAACGTATTACGTTATATGGTATAACGTTATAACGTATTACGTTATATGGTATTACGTTTTAACGTATTACGTTATATGGTATAACGTTATAACGTATTACGTTATATGGTATAACGAAATGACGTTTTACGTTATATGGTATAACGTTATAACGTATTACGTTATATGGTATTACGTTTTAACGTATTACGTTATATGGTATAACGTTATAACGTATTACGTTATGTGGTATTACGTTATAAAGTATTACGTTATATGGTATAACGTTATAACGTATTACGTTATATGGTATAACGTTATAACGTATTACGTTATATGGTATAACGTTATAACGTATTACGTTATATGGTATAACGTTATAACGTATTACGTTATATGGTATTACGTTTTAACGTATTACGTTATATGGTATAACGTTATAACGTATTACGTTATATGGTATAACGAAATGACGTTTTACGTTATATGGTATAACGTTATAACGTATTACGTTATATGGTATTACGTTTTAACGTATTACGTTATATGGTATAACGTTATAACGTATTACGTTATATGGTATTACGTTATAAAGTATTACGTTATATGGTATAACGTTATAACGTATTACGTTATATGGTATAACGTTATAACGTATTACGTTATATGGTATTACGTTATCACGTATTACGTTATATGGTATAACGTTATAACGTATTACGTTATATGGTATAACGTTTTAACGTATTACGTTATATGGTATAACGTTATAACGTATTACGTTATATGGTATTACGTGTTAACGTATTACGTTATATGGTATAACGTTATAACGTATTACGTTATATGGTATTACGTTATAACGTATTACGTTATGTGGTATAACGTTTTAACGTATTACGTTATATGGTATAACGTTATAACGTATTACGTTATATGGTATTACGTTATAACGTATTACGTTATATGGTATTACGTTTTAACGTATTACGTTATATGGTATAACGTTATAACGTATTACGTTATATGGTATTACGTTACAACGTTTTACGTTATATGTTATTACGTTATAACGTATTACGTTATATGGTATAACGTTATCACGTATTACGTTATATGGCATTACGTTATAACGTATTACGTTATATGGTATAACGAAATGACGTTGTACGTTATATGGTATAACGTTTTAACGTATTACGTTATATGGTATAACGTTATAACGTATTACGTCATATGGTATTACGTTATAACGTATTACGTTATGTGGTATAACGTTTTAACGTATTACGTTATATGGTATAACGTTATAAAGTATTACGTTATATGGTATAACGTTATAACGTATTACGTTTTATGGTATTACGTTTTAACGTATTACGTTATATGGTATAACGTTATAACGTATTACGTTATATGGTATTACGTTATAACGTATTACGTTATGTGGTATAACGTTTTAACGTATTACGTTATATGGTATAACGTTATAACGTATTACGTTATATGGTATTACGTTATAACGTATTACGTTATATGGTATTACGTATTAACGTATTACGTTATATGGTATAACGTTATAACGTATTACGTTATATGGTATTACGTTACAACGTTTTACGTTATATGTTATTACGTTATAACGTATTACGTTATATGGTATAACGTTATCACGTATTACGTTATATGGCATTACGTTATAACGTATTACGTTATATGGTATAACGAAATGACGTTTTACGTTATATGGTATAACGTTTTAACGTATTACGTTATATGGTATAACGTTATAACGTATTACGTTATATGGTATTACGTTATAACGTATTACGTTATGTGGTATAACGTTTTAACGTATTACGTCATATGGTATAACGAAATGACGTTTTACGTTATATGGTATAACGTTATAACGTATTACGTTATATGGTATTACGTTTTAACGTATTACGTTATATGGTATAACGTTATAACGTATTACGTTATATGGTATAACGTTATAACGTATTACGTTATATGGTATTACGTTTTAACGTATTACGTTATATGGTATAACGTTATAACGTATTACGTTATATGGTATAACGAAATGACGTTTTACGTTATATGGTATAACGTTATAACGTATTACGTTATATGGTATTACGTTTTAACGTATTACGTTATATGGTATAACGTTATAACGTATTACGTTATATGGTATTACGTTATAAAGTATTACGTTATATGGTATAACGTTATAACGTATTACGTTATATGGTATAACGTTATAACGTATTACGTTATATGGTATTACGTTATCACGTATTACGTTATATGGTATAACGTTATAACGTATTACGTTATATGGTATAACGTTTTAACGTATTACGTTATATGGTATAACGTTATAACGTATTACGTTATATGGTATAACGTTATAACGTACTACGTTATATGGTATACCGTTATAACGTATTACGTTATATGGTATAACGTTATACCGTATTACGTTATATGGTATAACGTTATAACGTATTACGTTATATGGTATAACGTTATAACGTATTACGTTATATGGTATATCGTTATAACGTATTACGTTATATGGTATAACGTTATACCGTATTACGTTATATGGTATTACGTTATAACGCATTACGTTATATGGTATAACGAAATGACGTTTTACGTTATATGGTATTACGTTATAACGTATTACGTTATATGGTATAACGTTATAACGTATTACGTTATATGGTATTACGTTATCACGTATTACGTTATATGGTATAACGTAATCACGGATTACGTTATATGGTATAACGTTTTAACGTATTACGTTATATGATATAACGTTATAACGTATTACGTTATATGGTATAACGTTATAACGTACTACGTTATATGGTATACCGTTATAACGTATTACGTTATATGGTATAACGTTATACCGTATTACGTTATATGGTATAACGTTATAACGTATTACGTTATATGGTATAACGTTATAACGTATTACGTTATATGGTATAACGTTATCACGTATTACGTTATATGGCATTACGTTATAACGTTTTACGTTATATGGTATAACGAAATGACGTTTTACGTTATATGGTATAACGTTTTAACGTATTACGTTATATGGTATAACGTTATAACGTATTACGTTATATGGTATTACGTTATAACGTATTACGTTATGTGGTATAACGTTTTAACGTATTACGTCATATGGTATAACGAAATGACGTTTTACGTTATATGGTATAACGTTATAACGTATTACGTTATATGGTATTACGTTTTAACGTATTACGTTATATGGTATAACGTTATAACGTATTACGTTATATGGTATAACGTTATAACGTATTACGTTATATGGTATTACGTTTTAACGTATTACGTTATATGGTATAACGTTATAACGTATTACGTTATATGGTATAACGAAATGACGTTTTACGTTATATGGTATAACGTTATAACGTATTATGTTATATGGTATTACGTTTTAACGTATTACGTTATATGGTATAACGTTATAACGTATTACGTTATATGGTATTACGTTATAAAGTATTACGTTATATGGTATAACGTTATAACGTATTACGTTATATGGTATAACGTTATAACGTATTACGTTATATGGTATTACGTTATCACGTATTACGTTATATGGTATAACGTTATAACGTATTACGTTATATGGTATAACGTTTTAACGTATTACGTT
This sequence comes from Bombus vancouverensis nearcticus, assembly GCF_051014615.1. Taxonomy (NCBI): domain Eukaryota; kingdom Metazoa; phylum Arthropoda; class Insecta; order Hymenoptera; family Apidae; genus Bombus; species Bombus vancouverensis. Next base: position 4,897,147 of record NC_134913.1, on the reverse strand, counting down.
ATATGGTATAACGTTATAACGTATTACGTTATATGGTATAACGTTATAACGTACTACGTTATATGGTATACCGTTATAACGTATTACGTTATATGGTATAACGTTATACCGTATTACGTTATATGGTATAACGTTATAACGTATTACGTTATATGGTATAACGTTATAACGTATTACGTTATATGGTATATCGTTATAACGTATTACGTTATATGGTATAACGTTATACCGTATTACGTTATATGGTATTACGTTATAACGCATTACGTTATATGGTATAACGTTATAACGTATTACGTTATGTGGTATTACGTTATAAAGTATTACGTTATATGGTATAACGTTATAACGTATTACGTTATATGGTATAACGTTATAACGTATTACGTTATATGGTATAACGTTATAACGTATTACGTTATATGGTATATCGTTATAACGTATTACGTTATATGGTATAACGTTATACCGTATTACGTTATATGGTATTACGTTATAACGCATTACGTTATATGGTATAACGAAATGACGTTTTACGTTATATGGTATTACGTTATAACGTATTACATTATATGGTATTACGTTTTAACGTATTACGTTATATGGTATAACGTTATAACGTATTACGTTATATGGTATTACGTTATAACGTATTACGTTATGTGGTATAACGTTTTAACGTATTACGTTATATGGTATAACGTTATAACGTATTACGTTATATGGTATAACGTTATAACGTATTACGTTATATGGTATATCGTTATAACGTATTACGTTATATGGTATAACGTTATAACGTACTACGTTATATGGTATAACGTTATAACGTATTACGTTATATGGTATTACGTTATAACGTATTACGTTATGTGGTATAACGTTTTAACGTATTACGTTATATGGTATAACGAAATGACGTTTTACGTTATATGGTATAACGTTATAACGTATTACGTTATATGGTATTACGTTTTAACGTATTACGTTATATGGTATAACGTTATAACGTATTACGTTATATGGTATAACGTTATAACGTATTACGTTATATGGTATTACGTTTTAACGTATTACGTTATATGGTATAACGTTATAACGTATTACGTTATATGGTATAACGAAATGACGTTTTACGTTATATGGTATAACGTTATAACGTATTACGTTATATGGTATTACGTTTTAACGTATTACGTTATATGGTATAACGTTGTAACGTATTACGTTATGTGGTATTACGTTATAAAGTATTACGTTATATGGTATAACGTTATAACGTATTACGTTATATGGTATAACGTTATAACGTATTACGTTATATGGTATAACGTTATAACGTATTACGTTATATGGTATATCGTTATAACGTATTACGTTATATGGTATAACGTTATACCGTATTACGTTATATGGTATTACGTTATAACGCATTACGTTATATGGTATAACGAAATGACGTTTTACGTTATATGGTATTACGTTATAACGTATTACATTATATGGTATTACGTTTTAACGTATTACGTTATATGGTATAACGTTATAACGTATTACGTTATATGGTATAACGAAATGACGTTTTACGTTATATGGTATAACGTTATAACGTATTACGTTATATGGTATAACGTTATAACGTATTACGTTATATGGTATAACGTTATAACGTATTACGTTATATGGTATATCGTTATAACGTATTACGTTATATGGTATAACGTTATACCGTATTACGTTATATGGTATTACGTTATAACGCATTACGTTATATGGTATAACGAAATGACGTTTTACGTTATATGGTATTACGTTATAACGTATTACGTTATATGGTATTACGTTTTAACGTATTACGTTATATGGTATAACGTTATAACGTATTACGTTATATGGTATAACGAAATGACGTTTTACGTTATATGGTATAACGTTATAACGTATTACGTTATATGGTATTACGTTTTAACGTATTACGTTATATGGTATAACGTTATAACGTATTACGTTATATGGTATTACGTTATAAAGTATTACGTTATATGGTATAACGTTATAACGTATTACGTTATATGGTATAACGTTATAACGTATTACGTTATATGGTATTACGTTATCACGTATTACGTTATATGGTATAACGTTATAACGTATTACGTTATATGGTATAACGTTTTAACGTATTACGTTATATGGTATAACGTTTTAACGTATTACGTTATATGGTATAACGTTATAACGTATTACGTTATATGGTATAACGTTATAACGTACTACGTTATATGGTATACCGTTATAACGTATTACGTTATATGGTATAACGTTATACCGTATTACGTTATATGGTATAACGTTATAACGTATTACGTTATATGGTATAACGTTATAACGTATTACGTTATATGGTATATCGTTATAACGTATTACGTTATATGGTATAACGTTATAACGTACTACGTTATATGGTATACCGTTATAACGTATTACGTTATATGGTATAACGTTATACCGTATTACGTTATATGGTATAACGTTATAACGTATTACGTTATGTGGTATATCGTTATAACGTATTACGTTATATGGTATAACGTTATCACGTATTACGTTATATGGCATTACGTTATAACGTATTACGTTATATGGTATAACGTTATCACGTATTACGTTATATGGTATAACGTTATAACGTATTACGTTATATGGTATAACGTTTTAACGTATTACGTTATATGGTATAACGTTATCACTTATTACGTTATATGGTATAACGTTATAACGTATTACGTTATATGGTATTACGTTATAACGTATTACGTTATATGGTATAACGAAACGACGTTTTACGTTATATGGTATTACGTTATAACGTATTACGTTATATGGTATTACGTTATAACTTATTACGTTATATGGTATAACGTCATAACGTATTATGTTATATGGTATTACGTTATCACGTATTACGTTATATGGTATAACGTTATAACGTATTACGTTATATGGTATAACGTTTTAACGTATTACGTTATATGGTATAACGTTATCACGTATTACGTTATATGGTATAACGTTATAACGTATTACGTTGTGTGGTATATCGTTATAACGTATTACGTTATATGGTATAACGTTATCACGTATTACGTTATATGGCATTACGTTATAACGTATTACGTTATATGGTATAACGAAATGACGTTTTACGTTATATGGTATAACGTTATAACGTATTACGTTATATGGTATTACGTTTTAACGTATTACGTTATATGGTATAACGTTATAACGTATTACGTTATATGGTATTACGTGTTAACGTATTACGTTATATGGTATAACGGTATAACGTATTACGTTATATGGTATTACGTTATAACGTATTACGTTATGTGGTATGACGTTTTAACGTATTACGTTATATGGTATAACGTTATAACGTATTACGTTATATGGTATTACGTTATAACTTATTACGTTATATGGTATTACGTTTTAACGTATTACGTTATATGGTATAACGTTATAACGTATTACGTTATATGGTATTACGTTACAACGTTTTACGTTATATGTTATTACGTTATAACGTATTACGTTATATGGTATAACGTTATCACGTATTACGTTATATGGCATTACGTTATAACGTATTACGTTATATGGTATAACGAAATGACGTTGTACGTTATATGGTATAACGTTTTAACGTATTACGTTATATGGTATAACGTTATAACGTATTACGTCATATGGTATTACGTTATAACGTATTACGTTATGTGGTATAACGTTTTAACGTATTACGTTATATGGTATAACGTTATAAAGTATTACGTTATATGGTATAACGTTATAACGTATTACGTTTTATGGTATTACGTTTTAACGTATTACGTTATATGGTATAACGTTATAACGTATTACGTTATATGGTATTACGTTATAACGTATTACGTTATGTGGTATAACGTTTTAACGTATTACGTTATATGGTATAACGTTATAACGTATTACGTTATATGGTATTACGTTATAACGTATTACGTTATATGGTATTACGTATTAACGTATTACGTTATATGGTATAACGTTATAACGTATTACGTTATATGGTATTACGTTACAACGTTTTACGTTATATGTTATTACGTTATAACGTATTACGTTATATGGTATAACGTTATCACGTATTACGTTATATGGCATTACGTTATAACGTATTACGTTATATGGTATAACGAAATGACGTTTTACGTTATATGGTATAACGTTTTAACGTATTACGTTATATGGTATAACGTTATAACGTATTACGTTATATGGTATAACGTTATAACGTATTACGTTATATGGTATATCGTTATAACGTATTACGTTATATGGTATAACGTTATACCGTATTACGTTATATGGTATTACGTTATAACGCATTACGTTATATGGTATAACGAAATGACGTTTTACGTTATATGGTATTACGTTATAACGTATTACATTATATGGTATTACGTTTTAACGTATTACGTTATGTGGTATAACGTTATAACGTATTACGTTATATGGTATAACGAAATGACGTTTTACGTTATATGGTATAACGTTATAACGTATTACGTTATATGGTATAACGTTATAACGTATTACGTTATATGGTATAACGTTATAACGTATTACGTTATATGGTATATCGTTATAACGTATTACGTTATATGGTATAACGTTATACCGTATTACGTTATATGGTATTACGTTATAACGCATTACGTTATATGGTATAACGAAATGACGTTTTACGTTATATGGTATTACGTTATAACGTATTACGTTATATGGTATTACGTTTTAACGTATTACGTTATATGGTATAACGTTATAACGTATTACGTTATATGGTATAACGAAATGACGTTTTACGTTATATGGTATAACGTTATAACGTATTACGTTATATGGTATTACGTTTTAACGTATTACGTTATATGGTATAACCTTATAACGTATTACGTTATATGGTATTACGTTATAAAGTATTACGTTATATGGTATAACGTTATAACGTATTACGTTATATGGTATAACGTTATAACGTATTACGTTATATGGTATTACGTTATCACGTATTACGTTATATGGTATAACGTTATAACGTATTACGTTATATGGTATAACGTTTTAACGTATTACGTTATATGGTATAACGTTTTAACGTATTACGTTATATGGTATAACGTTTTAACGTATTACGTTATATGGTATAACGTTATAACGTATTACGTTATATGGTATAACGTTATAACGTACTACGTTATATGGTATACCGTTATAACGTATTACGTTATATGGTATACCGTTATAACGTATTACGTTATATGGTATAACGTTATACCGTATTACGTTATATGGTATAACGTTATAACGTATTACGTTATATGGTATAACGTTATAACGTATTACGTTATATGGTATATCGTTATAACGTACTACGTTATATGGTATACCGTTATAACGTATTACGTTATATGGTATAACGTTATACCGTATTACGTTATATGGTATAACGTTATAACGTATTACGTTATGTGGTATATCGTTATAACGTATTACGTTATATGGTATAACGTTATCACGTATTACGTTATATGGCATTACGTTATAACGTATTACGTTATATGGTATAACGTTATCACGTATTACGTTATATGGTATAACGTTATAACGTATTACGTTATATGGTATAACGTTTTAACGTATTACGTTATATGGTATAACGTTATCACTTATTACGTTATATGGCATAACGTTATAACGTATTACGTTATATGGTATTACGTTATAACGTATTACGTTATATGGTATAACGAAACGACGTTTTACGTTATATGGTATTACGTTATAACGTATTACGTTATATGGTATTACGTTATAACTTATTACGTTATATGGTATAACGTCATAACGTATTATGTTATATGGTATTACGTTATCACGTATTACGTTATATGGTATAACGTTATAACGTATTACGTTATATGGTATAACGTTTTAACGTATTACGTTATATGGTATAACGTTATCACGTATTACGTTATATGGTATAACGTTATAACGTATTACGTTGTGTGGTATATCGTTATAACGTATTACGTTATATGGTATAACGTTATCACGTATTACGTTATATGGCATTACGTTATAACGTATTACGTTATATGGTATAACGAAATGACGTTTTACGTTATATGGTATAACGTTATAACGTATTACGTTATATGGTATTACGTTTTAACGTATTACGTTATATGGTATAACGTTATAACGTATTACGTTATATGGTATTACGTGTTAACGTATTACGTTATATGGTATAACGTTATAACGTATTACGTTATATGGTATTACGTTATAACGTATTACGTTATGTGGTATAACGTTTTAACGTATTACGTTATATGGTATAACGTTATAACGTATTACGTTATATGGTATTACGTTATAACGTATTACGTTATATGGTATTACGTTTTAACGTATTACGTTATATGGTATAACGTTATAACGTATTACGTTATATGGTATTACGTTACAACGTTTTACGTTATATGTTATTACGTTATAACGTATTACGTTATATGGTATAACGTTATCACGTATTACGTTATATGGCATTACGTTATAACGTATTACGTTATATGGTATAACGAAATGACGTTGTACGTTATATGGTATAACGTTTTAACGTATTACGTTATATGGTATAACGTTATAACGTATTACGTCATATGGTATTACGTTATAACGTATTACGTTATGTGGTATAACGTTTTAACGTATTACGTTATATGGTATAACGTTATAAAGTATTACGTTATATGGTATAACGTTATAACGTATTACGTTTTATGGTATTACGTTTTAACGTATTACGTTATATGGTATAACGTTATAACGTATTACGTTATATGGTATTACGTTATAACGTATTACGTTATGTGGTATAACGTTTTAACGTATTACGTTATATGGTATAACGTTATAACGTATTACGTTATATGGTATTACGTTATAACGTATTACGTTATATGGTATTACGTATTAACGTATTACGTTATATGGTATAACGTTATAACGTATTACGTTATATGGTATTACGTTACAACGTTTTACGTTATATGTTATTACGTTATAACGTATTACGTTATATGGTATAACGTTATCACGTATTACGTTATATGGCATTACGTTATAACGTATTACGTTATATGGTATAACGAAATGACGTTTTACGTTATATGGTATAACGTTTTAACGTATTACGTTATATGGTATAACGTTATAACGTATTACGTTATATGGTATTACGTTATAACGTATTACGTTATGTGGTATAACGTTTTAACGTATTACGTCATATGGTATAACGAAATGACGTTTTACGTTATATGGTATAACGTTATAACGTATTACGTTATATGGTATTACGTTTTAACGTATTACGTTATATGGTATAACGTTATAACGTATTACGTTATATGGTATAACGTTATAACGTATTACGTTATATGGTATTACGTTTTAACGTATTACGTTATATGGTATAACGTTATAACGTATTACGTTATATGGTATAACGAAATGACGTTTTACGTTATATGGTATAACGTTATAACGTATTACGTTATATGGTATTACGTTTTAACGTATTACGTTATATGGTATAACGTTATAACGTATTACGTTATATGGTATTACGTTATAAAGTATTACGTTATATGGTATAACGTTATAACGTATTACGTTATATGGTATAACGTTATAACGTATTACGTTATATGGTATTACGTTATCACGTATTACGTTATATGGTATAACGTTATAACGTATTACGTTATATGGTATAACGTTTTAACGTATTACGTTATATGGTATAACGTTATAACGTATTACGTTATATGGTATAACGTTATAACGTACTACGTTATATGGTATACCGTTATAACGTATTACGTTATATGGTATAACGTTATACCGTATTACGTTATATGGTATAACGTTATAACGTATTACGTTATATGGTATAACGTTATAACGTATTACGTTATATGGTATATCGTTATAACGTATTACGTTATATGGTATAACGTTATACCGTATTACGTTATATGGTATTACGTTATAACGCATTACGTTATATGGTATAACGAAATGACGTTTTACGTTATATGGTATTACGTTATAACGTATTACGTTATATGGTATAACGTTATAACGTATTACGTTATATGGTATTACGTTATCACGTATTACGTTATATGGTATAACGTAATCACGGATTGCGTTATATGGTATAACGTTTTAACGTATTACGTTATATGATATAACGTTATAACGTATTACGTTATATGGTATAACGTTATAACGTACTACGTTATATGGTATACCGTTATAACGTATTACGTTATATGGTATAACGTTATACCGTATTACGTTATATGGTATAACGTTAAAACGTATTACGTTATATGGTATAACGTTATAACGTATTACGTTATATGGTATAACGTTATCACGTATTACGTTATATGGCATTACGTTATAACGTTTTACGTTATATGGTATAACGAAATGACGTTTTACGTTATATGGTATAACGTTTTAACGTATTACGTTATATGGTATAACGTTATAACGTATTACGTTATATGGTATTACGTTATAACGTATTACGTTATGTGGTATAACGTTTTAACGTATTACGTCATATGGTATAACGAAATGACGTTTTACGTTATATGGTATAACGTTATAACGTATTACGTTATATGGTATTACGTTTTAACGTATTACGTTATATGGTATAACGTTATAACGTATTACGTTATATGGTATAACGTTATAACGTATTACGTTATATGGTATTACGTTTTAACGTATTACGTTATATGGTATAACGTTATAACGTATTACGTTATATGGTATAACGAAATGACGTTTTACGTTATATGGTATAACGTTATAACGTATTATGTTATATGGTATTACGTTTTAACGTATTACGTTATATGGTATAACGTTATAACGTATTACGTTATATGGTATTACGTTATAAAGTATTACGTTATATGGTATAACGTTATAACGTATTACGTTATATGGTATAACGTTATAACGTATTACGTTATATGGTATTACGTTATCACGTATTACGTTATATGGTATAACGTTATAACGTATTACGTTATATGGTATAACGTTTTAACGTATTACGTTATATGGTATAACGTTATAACGTATTACGTTATATGGTATAACGTTATAACGTACTACGTTATATGGTATACCGTTATAACGTATTACGTTATATGGTATAACGTTATACCGTATTACGTTATATGGTATAACGTTATAACGTATTACGTTATATGGTATAACGTTATAACGTATTACGTTATATGGTATATCGTTATAACGTATTACGTTATATGGTATAACGTTATACCGTATTACGTTATATGGTATTACGTTATAACGCATTACGTTATATGGTATAACGAAATGACGTTTTACGTTATATGGTATTACGTTATAACGTATTACGTTATATGGTATAACGTTATAACGTATTACGTTATATGGTATTACGTTATCACGTATTACGTTATATGGTATAACGTAATCACGGATTACGTTATATGGTATAACGTTTTAACGTATTACGTTATATGATATAACGTTATAACGTATTACGTTATATGGTATAACGTTATAACGTACTACGTTATATGGTATACCGTTATAACGTATTACGTTATATGGTATAACGTTATACCGTATTACGTTATATGGTATAACGTTATAACGTATTACGTTATATGGTATAACGTTATAACGTATTACGTTATATGGTATATCATATAACGTATTACGTTATATGGTATAACGTTATACCGTATTACGTTATATGGTATTACGTTATAACGTATTACGTTATATGGTATAACGAAATGACGTTTTACGTTATATGGTATAACTTTATAACGTATTACGTTATATGGAATTACGTTATAACGTATTACGTTATATGGTATAACGTTATCACTTATTACGTTATATGGTATAACGTTATAACGTATTACGTTATATGGTATTACGTTATAACGTATTACGTTATATGGTATAACGAAATGACGTTTTACGTTGTATGGTATAACTTTATAACGTATTACGTTATATGGAATTACGTTATAACGTATTACGTTATATGGTATAACGTCATAACGTATTACGTTATATGGTATTACGTTATCACGTATTACGTTATATGGTATAACGTTATGACGTATTACTTTATATGGTATAACGTTCTAACGTATTACGTTATATGGTATAACGTTATCACGTATTACGTTATATGGTATTACGTTATAACGTATTACGTTATATGGTATTACGTTATAACGTATTACGTTATATGGTATAACGTCATAACGTATTACTTTATATGGTATTACGTTATCACGTATTACGTTATATGGTATAACGTTATAACGTATTACGTTATATGGTATAACGTTTTAACGTATTACGTTATATGGTATAACGTTATCACGTATTAGGTTATATGGTATAACGTTATAACGTATTACGTTATATGGTATAACGAAATGACGTTTTACGTTATATGGTATTACGTTATAACGTATTGCGTTATATGGTATAACGTTATAACGTATTACGTTATATGGTATAACGTTATAACGTACTACGTTATATGGTATATCGTTATAACGTATTACGTTATATGGTATAACGTTATCACGTATTACGTTATATGGTATAACGTCATAACGTATTACGTTATATGGTATTACGTTATCACGTATTACGTTATATGGTATAACGTTATAACGTATTACGTTATATGGTATAACGTTTTAACGTATTACGTTATATGGTATAACGTTATCACGTATTACGTTATATCTTATAACGTTTTAACGTATTACGTTATATGGTATTACGTTTTAACGTATTACGTTATATGGTATAACGTTATAACGTATTACGTTATATGGTATTACGTTATAACGTATTACGTTATGTGGTATAACGTTTTAACGTATTACGTTATATGGTATAACGAAATGACGTTTTACGTTATATGGTATTACGTTATAACGTATTACGTTATATGGTATTACGTTACATCGTATTACGTTATATGGTATAACGTCATAACGTATTACGTTATATGGTATTACGTTATCACGTATTACGTTATATGGTATAACGTTATAACGTATTACGTTATAAGGTATAACGTTTTAACGTATTACGTTATATGGTATAACGTTATCACGTATTACGTTATATGGTATAACGTTATAACGTATTACGTTATATGGTATTACGTTATCACGTATTACGTTATATGGTATAACGTTATAACGTATTACGTTATATGGTATAACGTTTTAACGTATTACGTCATATGGTATAACGTTATCACGTATTACGTTATATGGTATAACGTTATAACGTATTACGTTATATGGTATATCGTTATAACGTATTACGTTATATGGTATAACGTTATACCGTATTACGTTATATGGTATAACGTTATAACGTATTACGTTATATGGTATAACGTTTTAACGTATTACGTTATATGGTATAACGTTATCACGTATTACGTTATATGGTATAACGTTATAACGTATTAGGTTATATGGTATAACGTTTTAACGTATTACGTTATATGGTATAACGTAATCACGTATTACGTTATATGGTATAACGTTATAACGTATTAGGTTATATGGTATAACGTTTTAACGTATTACGTTATATGGTATAACGTAATCACGTATTACGTTATATGGTATAACGTTATAACGTATTACGTTATATGGTATTACGTTATAACGTATTACGTTATATGGTATAACGAAATGACGTTTTAGGTTATATGGTATTACGTTATAACGTATTACGTTATATGGTATTACGTTATAACGTATTACGTTATATGGTATAACGTTTTAACGTATTACGTTATATGGTATTACGTTATAACGTATTACGTTATATGGTATAACGAAATGACGTTTTAGGTTATATGGTATTACGTTATAACGTATTACGTTATATGGTATTACGTTATAACGTATTACGTTATATGGTATTACGTTTTAACGTATTACGTTATGTGGTATAACGTTATAACGTATTACGTTATGTGGTATAACGTTATAACGAATTACGTTATATGGTATAACGTTATAACGTATTACGTTATATGGTATAACGTTATAACTTATTACATTATATGGTATAACTATATAACGTATTACGTTATATGTCATTACGTTATAACGTATTACGTTATATGGTGTAACGTTATACCGTACTATGTTTTATGGTATAACGAAATGACGTTTTACGTTATATGTTATAACGTTATAACGTATTACGTTATACGGTATATCGAGATGACGTTTTACGTTGTATGGTATAACTTTATAACGTATTACGTTATATGGAATTACGTTATAACGTATTACGTTATATGATATAACGTCATAACGTATTACGTTATATGGTATTACGTTATCACGTATTACGTTATATGGTATAACGTTATGACGTATTACTTTATATGGTATAACGGTCTAACGTATTACGTTATATGGTATAACGTTATCACGTATTACGTTATATGGTATTACGTTATAACGTATTACGTTATATGGTATTACGTTATAACGTATTACGTTATATGGTATAACGTCATAACGTATTACTTTATATGGTATTACGTTATCACGTATTACGTTATATGGTATAACGTTATAACGTATTACGTTATATGGTATAACGTTTTAACGTATTATGTTATATGGTATAACGTTATCACGTATTACGTTATATGGTATAACGTTATAACGTATTACGTTATATGGTATTACGTTATAACGTATTACGTTATATGGTATAACGTTATCACTTATTACGTTATATGGTATAACGTTATAACGTATTACGTTATATGGAATTACGTTATAACGTATTACGTTATATGGTATAACGAAACGACGTTTTACGTTATTTGGTATTACGTTATAACGTATTACGTTATATGGTATTACGTTATAACGTATTACGTTATATGGTATAACGTCATAACGTATTATGTTATATGGTATTACGTTATCACGTATTACGTTATATGGTATAACGTTATAACGTATTATGTTATATGGTATAACGTTATACCGTATTACGTTATATGGTATAACGTTATAACGTATTACGTTATATGGTATAACGTTTTAACGTATTACGTTATATGGTATAACGTTATCACGTATTACGTTATATGGTATAACGTTATAACGTATTACGTTATATGGTATAACGTTTTAACGTATTACGTTATATGGTATAACGTTATCACTTATTACGTTATATGGTATAACGTTATAACGTATTACGTTATATGGTATTACGTTATAACGTATTACGTTATATGGTATAACGAAACGACGTTTTACGTTATATGGTATTACGTTATAACGTATTACGTTATATGGTATGACGTTATCACGTATTACGTTATATGGCATTACGTTATAACGTATTACGTTATATGGTATAACGAAATGACGTTTTACGTTATATGGTATAACGTTATAACGTATTACGTTATATGGTATTACGTTTTAACGTATTACGTTATATGGTATAACGTTATAACGTATTACGTTATATGGTATTACGTTATGTGGTATAACGTTTTAACGTATTACGTTATATGGTATAACGTTATAAAGTATTACGTTATATGGTATAACGTTATAACGTATTACGTTATATGGTATAACGTTATAACGTATTACGTTATATGGTATTACGTTATAACGTATTACGTTATATGGTATTACGTTTTAACGTATTACGTTATATGGTATAACGTTATAACGTATTACGTTATATGGTATAACGAAATGACGTTTTACGTTATATGGTATAACGTTTTAACGTATTACGTTATATGGTATAACGTTATAACGTATTACGTTATATGGTATTACGTTATAAAGTATTACGTTATATGGTATAACGTTATCACGTATTACGTTATATGTCATTACGTTATAACGTATTACGTTATATGGTATAACGAAATGACGTTTTACGTTATATGGTATAACGTTATAACGTATTACGTTATATGGTATTACGTTTTAACGTATTACGTTATATGGTATAACGTTATAACGTATTACGTTATATGGTATAACGTTATAACGTATTACGTTATATGGTATTACGTTTTAACGTATTACGTTATATGGTATAACGTTATAACGTATTACGTTATATGGTATAACGAAATGACGTTTTACGTTATATGGTATAACGTTATAACGTATTACGTTATATGGCATTACGTTATAACGTATTACGTTATATGGTATAACGAAATGACGTTTTACGTTATATGGTATTACGTTATAAAGTATTACGTTATATGGTATAACGTTATAACGTATTACGTTATATGGTATAACGTTATAACGTATTACGTTATATGGTATTACGTTATCACGTATTACGTTATATGGTATAACGTTATCACTTATTACGTTATATGGTATAACGTTATAACGTATTACGTTATATGGTATTACGTTATAACGTATTACGTTATATGGTATAACGTTATAACGTATTACGTTATATGGTATTACGTTATAAAGTATTACGTTATATGGTATAACGTTATCACGTATTACGTTATATGTCATTACGTTATAACGTATTACGTTATATGGTATAACGAAATGACGTTTTACGTTATATGGTATAACGTTATAACGTATTACGTTATATGGTATTACGTTTTAACGTATTACGTTATATGGTATAACGTTATAACGTATTACGTTATATGGTATAACGTTATAACGTATTACGTTATATGGTATTACGTTTTAACGTATTACGTTATATGGTATAACGTTATAACGTATTACGTTATATGGTATAACGAAATGACGTTTTACGTTATATGGTATAACGTTATAACGTATTACGTTATATGGCATTACGTTATAACGTATTACGTTATATGGTATAACGTTATAACGTATTACGTTATATGGTATAACGAAATGACGTTTTACGTTATATGGTATAACGTTATAACGTATTACGTTATATGGCATTACGTTATAACGTATTACGTTATATGGTATAACGAAATGACGTTTTACGTTATATGGTATTACGTTATAAAGTATTACGTTATATGGTATAACGTTATAACGTATTACGTTATATGGTATAACGTTATAACGTATTACGTTATATGGTATTACGTTATCACGTATTACGTTATATGGTATAACGTTATCACTTATTACGTTATATGGTATAACGTTATAACGTATTACGTTATATGGTATTACGTTATCACGTATTACGTTATATGTCATTACGTTATAACGTATTACGTTATATGGTATAACGAAATGACGTTTTACGTTATATGGTATAACGTTATAACGTATTACGTTATATGGTATTACGTTTTAACGTATTACGTTATATGGTATTACGTTATAAAGTATTACGTTATATGGTATAACGTTATCACGTATTACGTTATATGTCATTACGTTATAACGTATTACGTTATATGGTATAACGAAATGACGTTTTACGTTATATGGTATAACGTTATAACGTATTACGTTATATGGTATTACGTTATAAAGTATTACGTTATATGGTATAACGTTATAACGTATTACGTTATATGGTATAACGTTATAACGTATTACGTTATATGGTATAACGTTTTAACGTATTACGTTATATGGTATAACGTTATAACGTATTACGTTATATGGTATTACGTTATAAAGTATTACGTTATATGGTATAACGTTATCACGTATTACGTTATATGTCATTACGTTATAACGTATTACGTTATATGGTATAACGAAATGACGTTTTACGTTATATGGTATAACGTTATAACGTATTACGTTATATGGTATTACGTTTTAACGTATTACGTTATATGGTATAACGTTATAACGTATTACGTTATATGGTATAACGTTATAACGTATTACGTTATATGGTATTACGTTTTAACGTATCACGTTATATGGTATAACGTTATAACGTATTACGTTATATGGTATAACGAAATGACGTTTTACGTTATATGGTATAACGTTATAACGTATTACGTTATATGGCATTACGTTATAACGTATTACGTTATAAAGTATTACGTTATATGGTATAACGTTATAACGTATTACGTTATATGGTATAACGTTATAACGTATTACGTTATATGGTATTACGTTATCACGTATTACGTTATATGGTATAACGTTATCACTTATTACGTTATATGGTATAACGTTATAACGTATTACGTTATATGGTATTACGTTATAACGTATTACGTTATATGGTATAACGAAACGACGTTTTACGTTATATGGTATTACGTTATAACGTATTACGTTATATGGTATAACGTTATAACGTATTACGTTATGTGGTATATCGTTATAACGTATTACGTTATATGGTATAACGTTATCACGTATTACGTTATATGGCATTACGTTATAACGTATTACGTTATATGGTATAACGAAATGACGTTTTACGTTATATGGTATAACGTTATAACGTATTACGTTATATGGTATTACGTATTAACGTATTACGTTATATGGTATAACGTTATAACGTATTACGTTATATGGTATTACGTTATGTGGTATAACGTTTTAACGTATTACGTTATATGGTATAACGTTATAAAGTATTACGTTATATGGTATAACGTTATAACGTATTACGTTATATGGTATAACGTTATAACGTATTACGTTATATGGTATTACGTTATAAAGTATTACGTTATATGGTATAACGTTATCACGTATTACGTTATATGTCATTACGTTATAACGTATTACGTTATATGGTATAACGAAATGACGTTTTACGTTATATGGTATAACGTTATAACGTATTACGTTATATGGTACTACGTTTTAACGTATTACGTTATATGGTATAACGTTATAACGTATTACGTTATATGGTATAACGTTATAACGTATTACGTTATATGGTATTACGTTTTAACGTATTACGTTATATGGTATAACGTTATAACGTATTACGCTATATGGTATAACGAAATGACGTTTTACGTTATATGGTATTACGTTATAACGTATTACGTTATATGGTATAACGTTATAACGTATTACGTCATATGGTATTACGTTATCACGTATTACGTTATATGGTATAACGTAATCACGGATTACGTTATATGGTATAACGTTTTAACGTATTACGTTATATGATATAACGTTATAACGTATTACGTTATATGGTATATCGTTATAACGTACTACGTTATATGGTATACCGTTGTAACGTATTACGTTATATGGTATAACGTTATACCGTATTACGTTATATGGTATAACGTTATAACGTATTACGTTATATGGTATAACGTTTTAACGCATTACGTTATATGGTATAACGTTATCACGTATTACGTTATATGGTATAACGTTATAACGTATTACGTTATATGGTATATCGTTATAACGTATTATGTTATATGGTATAACGTTATACCGTATTACGTTATATGGTATAACGTTATAACGAATTACGTTATATGGTATAACTTTTTAACGTATTACGTTATATGGTATAACGTTATCACGTATTACGTTATATCTTATAACGTTATAACGTATTACGTTATATGGTATTACGTTTTAACGTATTACGTTATATGGTATAACGTTATAACGTATTACGTTATATGGTATTACGTTATAACGTATTACGTTATGTGGTATAACGTTTTAACGTATTACGTTATATGGTATAACGAAATGACGTTTTACGTTATATGGTATTACGTTATAACGTATTACGTTATATGGCATTACGTTACATCGTATTACGTTATATGGTATAACGTCATAACGTATTACGTTATATGGTATTACGTTATCACGTATTACGTTATATGGTATAACGTTATAACGTATTACGTTATAAGGTATAACGTTTTAACGTATTACGTTATATGGTATAACGTTATCACGTATTACGTTATATGGTATAACGTTATAACGTATTACGTTATATGGTATTACGTTATCACGTATTACGTTATATGGTATAACGTTTTAACGTATTACGTTATATGGTATAACGTTATCACGTATTACGTTATATGGTATAACGTTATAACGTATTACGTTATATGGTATATCGTTATAACGTATTACGTTATATGGTATAACGTTATAACGTATTACGTTATATGGTATAACGTTATACCGTATTACGTTATATGGTATAACGTTATAACGTATTACGTTATATGGTATAACGTTTTAACGTATTACGTTATATGGTATAACGTTATAACGTATTAGGTTATATGGTATAACGTTTTAACGTATTACGTTATATGGTATAACGTAATCACGTATTACGTTATATGGTATAACGTTATAACGTATTACGTTATATGGTATTACGTTATAACGTATTACGTTATATGGTATAACGAAATGACGTTTTACGTTATATGGTATTACGTTATAACGTATTACGTTATATGGTATTACGTTATAACGTATTACGTTATATGGTATAACGTTATCACGTATTACGTTATATGGTATAACGTTATAACGTATTACGTTATATGGCATATCGTTAAGACGTATTATGTTATATGGTATAACGTTATACCGTATTACGTTATATGGTATAACGAAATGACGTTTTACGTTATATGGTATTACGTTATAACGTATTACGTTATATGGTATAACGTTATCACATATTACGTTATATGGCATTACGTTATAACGTATTACGTTATATGGTATAACGAAATGACGTTTTACGTTATATGGTATAACGTTATAACGTATTACGTTATATGGTATTACGTTTTAACGTATTACGTTATATGGTATAACGTTATAACGTATTACGTTATGTGGTATAACGTTATAACGAATTACGTTATATGGTATAACGTTATAACGTATTACGTTATATGGTATAACGTTATAACTTATTACGTTATATGGTATAACGAAATGACGTTTTACGTTATATGGTATTACGTTATAACGTATTACGTTATATGGTGTAACGTTATACCGTACTATGTTTTATGGTATAACGAAATGACGTTTTACGTTATATGTTATAACGTTATAACGTATTACGTTATACGGTATATTGAAATGACGTTTTACGTTGTATGGTATAACTTTATAACGTATTACGTTATATGGAATTACGTTATAACGTATTACGTTATATGGTATAACGTCATAACGTATTACGTTATATGGTATTACGTTATCACGTATTACGTTATATGGTATAACGTTATGACGTATTACTTTATATGGTATAACATTCTAACGTTTTACGTTATATGGTATAACGTTATAACGTATAACGTTATATGGTATTACGTTATAACGTATTACGTTATATGGTATAACGAAATGACGTTTTACGTTATATGGTATTACGTTATAACGTATTACGTTATATGGTATAACGTTATAACGTATTACGTTATATGGTATAACGTTATAACGTACTACGTTATATGGTATATCGTTATAACGTATTACGTTATATGGTATAACGTTATCACGTATTACGTTATATGGTATAACGTTATAACGTATTACGTTATATGGTATTACGTTATAACGTATTACGTTATATGGTATAACGAAATGACGTTTTACGTTATATGGTATTACGTTATAACGTATTACGTTATACGGTATTACGTTATAACGTATTACGTTATATGGTATTACGTTTTAACGTATTACGTTATATGGTATAACGTTATAACGTATTACGTTATATGGTATAACGAAATGACGTTTTACGTTATATGGTATAACGTTATAACGTATTACGTTATATGGTATTACGTTTTAACGTATTACGTTATATGGTATAACGTTATAACGTATTACGTTATATGGTATTACGTTATAAAGTATTACGTTATATGGTATAACGTTATAACGTATTACGTTATATGGTATAACGTTATAACGTATTACGTTATATGGTATTACGTTATCACGTATTACGTTATATGGTATAACGTTATCACTTATTACGTTATATGGTATAACGTTATAACGTATTACGTTATATGGTATTACGTTATAACGTATTACGTTATATGGTATAACGAAACGACGTTTTACGTTATATGGTATTACGTTATAACGTATTACGTTATATGGTATAACGTTATAACGTATTACGTTATGTGGTATATCGTTATAACGTATTACGTTATATGGTATAACGTTATCACGTATTACGTTATATGGCATTACGTTATAACGTATTACGTTATATGGTATAACGAAATGACGTTTTACGTTATATGGTATAACGTTATAACGTATTACGTTATATGGTATTACGTTTTAACGTATTACGTTATATGGTATAACGTTATAACGTATTACGTTATATGGTATTACGTTATGTGGTATAACGTTTTAACGTATTACGTTATATGGTATAACGTTATAAAGTATTACGTTATATGGTATAACGTTATAACGTATTACGTTATATGGTATAACGTTATAACGTATTACG
This sequence comes from Bombus vancouverensis nearcticus, assembly GCF_051014615.1. NCBI lineage: Eukaryota > Metazoa > Arthropoda > Insecta > Hymenoptera > Apidae > Bombus > Bombus vancouverensis. The sequence goes on along the minus strand of NC_134913.1, from coordinate 4,876,390 downwards.
TTATATGGTATTACGTTATAACGTATTACGTTATATGGTATTACGTTATAAAGTATTACGTTATATGGTATAACGTTATCACGTATTACGTTATATGTCATTACGTTATAACGTATTACGTTATATGGTATAACGAAATGACGTTTTACGTTATATGGTATAACGTTATAACGTATTACGTTATATGGTACTACGTTTTAACGTATTACGTTATATGGTATAACGTTATAACGTATTACGTTATATGGTATAACCTTATAACGTATTACGTTATATGGTATTACGTTTTAACGTATTACGTTATATGGTATAACGTTATAACGTATTACGCTATATGGTATAACGAAATGACGTTTTACGTTATATGGTATTACGTTATAACGTATTACGTTATATGGTATAACGTTATAACGTATTACGTCATATGGTATTACGTTATCACGTATTACGTTATATGGTATAACGTAATCACGGATTACGTTATATGGTATAACGTTTTAACGTATTACGTTATATGATATAACGTTATAACGTATTACGTTATATGGTATATCGTTATAACGTACTACGTTATATGGTATACCGTTGTAACGTATTACGTTATATAGTATAACGTTATACCGTATTACGTTATATGGTATAACGTTATAACGTATTACGTTATATGGTATAACGTTTTAACGCATTACGTTATATGGTATAACGTTATCACGTATTACGTTATATGGTATAACGTTATAACGTATTACGTTATATGGCATATCGTTATAACGTATTATGTTATATGGTATAACGTTATACCGTATTACGTTATATGGTATAACGTTATAACGAATTACGTTATATGGTATAACGTTTTAACGTATTACGTTATATGGTATAACGTTATCACGTATTACGTTATATCTTATAACGTTATAACGTATTACGTTATATGGTATTACGTTTTAACGTATTACGTTATATGGTATAACGTTATAACGTATTACGTTATATGGTATTACGTTATAACGTATTACGTTATGTGGTATAACGTTTTAACGTATTACGTTATATGGTATAACGAAATGACGTTTTACGTTATATGGTATTACGTTATAACGTATTACGTTATATGGCATTACGTTACATCGTATTACGTTATATGGTATAACGTCATAACGTATTACGTTATATGGTATTACGTTATCACGTATTACGTTATATGGTATAACGTTATAACGTATTACGTTATAAGGTATAACGTTTTAACGTATTACGTTATATGGTATAACGTTATAACGTATTAGGTTATATGGTATAACGTTTTAACGTATTACGTTATATGGTATAACGTAATCACGTATTACGTTATATGGTATAACGTTATAACGTATTACGTTATATGGTATTACGTTATAACGTATTACGTTATATGGTATAACGAAATGACGTTTTACGTTATATGGTATTACGTTATAACGTATTACGTTATATGGTATTACGTTATAACGTATTACGTTATATGGTATAACGTTATCACGTATTACGTTATATGGTGTAACGTTATAACGTATTACGTTATATGGCATATCGTTAAGACGTATTATGTTATATGGTATAACGTTATACCGTATTACGTTATATGGTATAACGAAATGACGTTTTACGTTATATGGTATTACGTTATAACGTATTACGTTATATGGTATAACGTTATCACGTATTACGTTATATGGCATTACGTTATAACGTATTACGTTATATGGTATAACGAAATGACGTTTTACGTTATATGGTATAACGTTATAACGTATTACGTTATATGGTATTACGTTTTAACGTATTACGTTATATGGTATAACGTTATAACGTATTACGTTATGTGGTATAACGTTATAACGAATTACGTTATATGGTATAACGTTATAACGTATTACGTTATATGGTATAACGTTATAACTTATTACGTTATATGGTATAACGAAATGACGTTTTACGTTATATGGTATTACGTTATAACGTATTACGTTATATGGTGTAACGTTATACCGTACTATGTTTTATGGTATAACGAAATGACGTTTTACGTTATATGTTATAACGTTATAACGTATTACGTTATACGGTATATTGAAATGACGTTTTACGTTGTATGGTATAACGTTTTAACGTATTACGTTATATGGTATAACGTTATAAAGTATTACGTTATATGGTATAACGTTATAACGTATTACGTTATATGGTATAACGTTATAACGTATTACGTTATATGGTATTACGTTATAACGTATTACGTTATATGGTATTACGTTATAAAGTATTACGTTATATGGTATAACGTTATCACGTATTACGTTATATGTCATTACGTTATAACGTATTACGTTATATGGTATAACGAAATGACGTCTTACGTTATATGGTATAACGTTATAACGTATTACGTTATATGGTACTACGTTTTAACGTATTACGTTATATGGTATAACGTTATAACGTATTACGTTATATGGTATAACGTTATAACGTATTACGTTATATGGTATTACGTTTTAACGTATTACGTTATATGGTATAACGTTATAACGTATTACGCTATATGGTATAACGAAATGACGTTTTACGTTATATGGTATTACGTTATAACGTATTACGTTATATGGTATAACGTTATAACGTATTACGTCATATGGTATTACGTTATCACGTATTACGTTATATGGTATAACGTAATCACGGATTACGTTATATGGTATAACGTTTTAACGTATTACGTTATATGATATAACGTTATAACGTATTACGTTATATGGTATATCGTTATAACGTACTACGTTATATGGTATACCGTTGTAACGTATTACGTTATATAGTATAACGTTATACCGTATTACGTTATATGGTATAACGTTATAACGTATTACGTTATATGGTATAACGTTTTAACGCATTACGTTATATGGTATAACGTTATCACGTATTACGTTATATGGTATAACGTTATAACGTATTACGTTATATGGCATATCGTTATAACGTATTATGTTATATGGTATAACGTTATACCGTATTACGTTATATGGTATAACGTTATAACGAATTACGTTATATGGTATAACGTTTTAACGTATTACGTTATATGGTATAACGTTATCACGTATTACGTTATATCTTATAACGTTATAACGTATTACGTTATATGGTATTACGTTTTAACGTATTACGTTATATGGTATAACGTTATAACGTATTACGTTATATGGTATTACGTTATAACGTATTACGTTATGTGGTATAACGTTTTAACGTATTACGTTATATGGTATAACGAAATGACGTTTTACGTTATATGGTATTACGTTATAACGTATTACGTTATATGGCATTACGTTACATCGTATTACGTTATATGGTATAACGTCATAACGTATTACGTTATATGGTATTACGTTATCACGTATTACGTTATATGGTATAACGTTATAACGTATTACGTTATAAGGTATAACGTTTTAACGTATTACGTTATATGGTATAACGTTATAACGTATTAGGTTATATGGTATAACGTTTTAACGTATTACGTTATATGGTATAACGTAATCACGTATTACGTTATATGGTATAACGTTATAACGTATTACGTTATATGGTATTACGTTATAACGTATTACGTTATATGGTATAACGAAATGACGTTTTACGTTATATGGTATTACGTTATAACGTATTACGTTATATGGTATTACGTTATAACGTATTACGTTATATGGTATAACGTTATCACGTATTACGTTATATGGTGTAACGTTATAACGTATTACGTTATATGGCATATCGTTAAGACGTATTATGTTATATGGTATAACGTTATACCGTATTACGTTATATGGTATAACGAAATGACGTTTTACGTTATATGGTATTACGTTATAACGTATTACGTTATATGGTATAACGTTATCACGTATTACGTTATATGGCATTACGTTATAACGTATTACGTTATATGGTATAACGAAATGACGTTTTACGTTATATGGTATAACGTTATAACGTATTACGTTATATGGTATTACGTTTTAACGTATTACGTTATATGGTATAACGTTATAACGTATTACGTTATGTGGTATAACGTTATAACGAATTACGTTATATGGTATAACGTTATAACGTATTACGTTAAATGGTATAACGTTATAACTTATTACGTTATATGGTATAACGAAATGACGTTTTACGTTATATGGTATTACGTTATAACGTATTACGTTATATGGTGTAACGTTATACCGTACTATGTTTTATGGTATAACGAAATGACGTTTTACGTTATATGTTATAACGTTATAACGTATTACGTTATACGGTATATTGAAATGACGTTTTACGTTGTATGGTATAACTTTATAACGTATTACGTTATATGGAATTACGTTATAACGTATTACGTTATATGGTATAACGTCATAACGTATTACGTTATATGGTATTACGTTATCACGTATTACGTTATATGGTATAACGTTATGACGTATTACTTTATATGGTATAACGTTCTAACGTATTACGTTATATGGTATAACGTTATAACGTATAACGTTATATGGTATTACGTTATAACGTATTACGTTATATGGTATAACGAAATGACGTTTTACGTTATATGGTATTACGTTATAACGTATTACGTTATATGGTATAACGTTATAACGTATTACGTTATATGGTATAACGTTATAACGTACTACGTTATATGGTATATCGTTATAACGTATTACGTTATATGGTATAACGTTATCACGTATTACGTTATATGGTATAACGTTATAACGTATTACGTTATATGGTATTACGTTATAACGTATTACGTTATATGGTATAACGAAATGACGTTTTACGTTATATGGTATTACGTTATAACGTATTACGTTATACGGTATTACATTATAACGTATTACGTTATATGGTATTACGTTTTAACGTATTACGTTATATGGTATAACGTTATAACGTATTACGTTATATGGTATAACGAAATGACGTTTTACGTTATATGGTATAACGTTATAACGTATTACGTTATATGGTATTACGTTTTAACGTATTACGTTATATGGTATAACGTTATAACGTATTACGTTATATGGTATTACGTTATAAAGTATTACGTTATATGGTATAACGTTATAACGTATTACGTTATATGGTATAACGTTATAACGTATTACGTTATATGGTATTACGTTATCACGTATTACGTTATATGGTATAACGTTATCACTTATTACGTTATATGGTATAACGTTATAACGTATTACGTTATATGGTATTACGTTATAACGTATTACGTTATATGGTATAACGAAACGACGTTTTACGTTATATGGTATTACGTTATAACGTATTACGTTATATGGTATAACGTTATAACGTATTACGTTATGTGGTATATCGTTATAACGTATTACGTTATATGGTATAACGTTATCACGTATTACGTTATATGGCATTACGTTATAACGTATTACGTTATATGGTATAACGAAATGACGTTTTACGTTATATGGTATAACGTTATAACGTATTACGTTATATGGTATTACGTTTTAACGTATTACGTTATATGGTATAACGTTATAACGTATTACGTTATATGGTATAACGTTATAACTTATTACGTTATATGGTATAACGAAATGACGTTTTACGTTATATGGTATTACGTTATAACGTATTACGTTATATGGTGTAACGTTATACCGTACTATGTTTTATGGTATAACGAAATGACGTTTTACGTTATATGTTATAACGTTATAACGTATTACGTTATACGGTATATTGAAATGACGTTTTACGTTGTATGGTATAACTTTATAACGTATTACGTTATATGGAATTACGTTATAACGTATTACGTTATATGGTATAACGTCATAACGTATTACGTTATATGGTATTACGTTATCACGTATTACGTTATATGGTATAACGTTATGACGTATTACTTTATATGGTATAACGTTCTAACGTATTACGTTATATGGTATAACGTTATAACGTATAACGTTATATGGTATTACGTTATAACGTATTACGTTATATGGTATAACGAAATGACGTTTTACGTTATATGGTATTACGTTATAACGTATTACGTTATATGGTATAACGTTATAACGTATTACGTTATATGGTATAACGTTATAACGTACTACGTTATATGGTATATCGTTATAACGTATTACGTTATATGGTATAACGTTATCACGTATTACGTTATATGGTATAACGTTATAACGTATTACGTTATATGGTATTACGTTATAACGTATTACGTTATATGGTATAACGAAATGACGTTTTACGTTATATGGTATTACGTTATAACGTATTACGTTATACGGTATTACGTTATAACGTATTACGTTATATGGTATTACGTTTTAACGTATTACGTTATATGGTATAACGTTATAACGTATTACGTTATATGGTATAACGAAATGACGTTTTACGTTATATGGTATAACGTTATAACGTATTACGTTATATGGTATTACGTTTTAACGTATTACGTTATATGGTATAACGTTATAACGTATTACGTTATATGGTATTACGTTATAAAGTATTACGTTATATGGTATAACGTTATAACGTATTACGTTATATGGTATAACGTTATAACGTATTACGTTATATGGTATTACGTTATCACGTATTACGTTATATGGTATAACGTTATCACTTATTACGTTATATGGTATAACGTTATAACGTATTACGTTATATGGTATTACGTTATAACGTATTACGTTATATGGTATAACGAAACGACGTTTTACGTTATATGGTATTACGTTATAACGTATTACGTTATATGGTATAACGTTATAACGTATTACGTTATGTGGTATATCGTTATAACGTATTACGTTATATGGTATAACGTTATCACGTATTACGTTATATGGCATTACGTTATAACGTATTACGTTATATGGTATAACGAAATGACGTTTTACGTTATATGGTATAACGTTATAACGTATTACGTTATATGGTATTACGTTTTAACGTATTACGTTATATGGTATAACGTTATAACGTATTACGTTATATGGTATTACGTTATGTGGTATAACGTTTTAACGTATTACGTTATATGGTATAACGTTATAAAGTATTACGTTATATGGTATAACGTTATAACGTATTACGTTATATGGTATAACGTTATAACGTATTACGTTATATGGTATTACGTTATAACGTATTACGTTATATGGTATTACGTTATAAAGTATTACGTTATATGGTATAACGTTATCACGTATTACGTTATATGTCATTACGTTATAACGTATTACGTTATATGGTATAACGAAATGACGTTTTACGTTATATGGTATAACGTTATAACGTATTACGTTATATGGTACTACGTTTTAACGTATTACGTTATATGGTATAACGTTATAACGTATTACGTTATATGGTATAACGTTATAACGTATTACGTTATATGGTATTACGTTTTAACGTATTACGTTATATGGTATAACGTTATAACGTATTACGCTATATGGTATAACGAAATGACGTTTTACGTTATATGGTATTACGTTATAACGTTTTACGTTATATGGTATAACGTTATAACGTATTACGTCATATGGTATTACGTTATCACGTATTACGTTATATGGTATAACGTAATCACGGATTACGTTATATGGTATAACGTTTTAACGTATTACGTTATATGATATAACGTTATAACGTATTACGTTATATGGTATATCTTTATAACGTACTACGTTATATGGTATACCGTTGTAACGTATTACGTTATATGGTATAACGTTATACCGTATTACGTTATATGGTATAACGTTATAACGTATTACGTTATATGGTATAACGTTTTAACGCATTACGTTATATGGTATAACGTTATCACGTATTACGTTATATGGTATAACGTTATAACGTATTACGTTATATGGTATATCGTTATAACGTATTATGTTATATGGTATAACGTTATACCGTATTACGTTATATGGTATAACGTTATAACGAATTACGTTATATGGTATAACGTTTTAACGTATTACGTTATATGGTATAACGTTATCACGTATTACGTTATATCTTATAACGTTATAACGTATTACGTTATATGGTATAACGAAATGACGTTTTACGTTATATGGTATTACGTTATAACGTATTACGTTATATGGTGTAACGTTATACCGTACTATGTTTTATGGTATAACGAAATGACGTTTTACGTTATATGTTATAACGTTATAACGTATTACGTTATACGGTATATTGAAATGACGTTTTACGTTGTATGGTATAACTTTATAACGTATTACGTTATATGGAATTACGTTATAACGTATTACGTTATATGGTATAACGTCATAACGTATTACGTTATATGGTATTACGTTATCACGTATTACGTTATATGGTATAACGTTATGACGTATTACTTTATATGGTATAACGTTCTAACGTATTACGTTATATGGTATAACGTTATAACGTATAACGTTATATGGTATTACGTTATAACGTATTACGTTATATGGTATAACGAAATGACGTTTTACGTTATATGGTATTACGTTATAACGTATTACGTTATATGGTATAACGTTATAACGTATTACGTTATATGGTATAACGTTATAACGTACTACGTTATATGGTATATCGTTATAACGTATTACGTTATATGGTATAACGTTATCACGTATTACGTTATATGGTATAACGTTATAACGTATTACGTTATATGGTATTACGTTATAACGTATTACGTTATATGGTATAACGAAATGACGTTTTACGTTATATGGTATTACGTTATAACGTATTACGTTATACGGTATTACGTTATAACGTATTACGTTATATGGTATTACGTTTTAACGTATTACGTTATATGGTATAACGTTATAACGTATTACGTTATATGGTATAACGAAATGACGTTTTACGTTATATGGTATAACGTTATAACGTATTACGTTATATGGTATTACGTTTTAACGTATTACGTTATATGGTATAACGTTATAACGTATTACGTTATATGGTATTACGTTATAAAGTATTACGTTATATGGTATAACGTTATAACGTATTACGTTATATGGTATAACGTTATAACGTATTACGTTATATGGTATTACGTTATCACGTATTACGTTATATGGTATAACGTTATCACTTATTACGTTATATGGTATAACGTTATAACGTATTACGTTATATGGTATTACGTTATAACGTATTACGTTATATGGTATAACGAAACGACGTTTTACGTTATATGGTATTACGTTATAACGTATTACGTTATATGGTATAACGTTATAACGTATTACGTTATGTGGTATATCGTTATAACGTATTACGTTATATGGTATAACGTTATCACGTATTACGTTATATGGCATTACGTTATAACGTATTACGTTATATGGTATAACGAAATGACGTTTTACGTTATATGGTATAACGTTATAACGTATTACGTTATATGGTATTACGTTTTAACGTATTACGTTATATGGTATAACGTTATAACGTATTACGTTATATGGTATTACGTTATGTGGTATAACGTTTTAACGTATTACGTTATATGGTATAACGTTATAAAGTATTACGTTATATGGTATAACGTTATAACGTATTACGTTATATGGTATAACGTTATAACGTATTACGTTATATGGTATTACGTTATAACGTATTACGTTATATGGTATTACGTTATAAAGTATTACGTTATATGGTACAACGTTATCACGTATTACGTTATATGTCATTACGTTATAACGTATTACGTTATATGGTATAACGAAATGACGTTTTACGTTATATGGTATAACGTTATAACGTATTACGTTATATGGTACTACGTTTTAACGTATTACGTTATATGGTATAACGTTATAACGTATTACGTTATATGGTATAACGTTATAACGTATTACGTTATATGGTATTACGTTTTAACGTATTACGTTATATGGTATAACGTTATAACGTATTACGCTATATGGTATAACGAAATGACGTTTTACGTTATATGGTATTACGTTATAACGTATTACGTTATATGGTATAACGTTATAACGTATTACGTCATATGGTATTACGTTATCACGTATTACGTTATATGGTATAACGTAATCACGGATTACGTTATATGGTATAACGTTTTAACGTATTACGTTATATGATATAACGTTATAACGTATTACGTTATATGGTATATCGTTATAACGTACTACGTTATATGGTATACCGTTGTAACGTATTACGTTATATGGTATAACGTTATACCGTATTACGTTATATGGTATAACGTTATAACGTATTACGTTATATGGTATAACGTTTTAACGCATTACGTTATATGGTATAACGTTATCACGTATTACGTTATATGGTATAACGTTATAACGTATTACGTTATATGGTATATCGTTATAACGTATTATGTTATATGGTATAACGTTATACCGTATTACGTTATATGGTATAACGTTATAACGAATTACGTTATATGGTATAACGTTTTAACGTATTACGTTATATGGTATAACGTTATCACGTATTACGTTATATCTTATAACGTTATAACGTATTACGTTATATGGTATTACGTTTTAACGTATTACGTTATATGGTATAACGTTATAACGTATTACGTTATATGGTATTACGTTATAACGTATTACGTTATGTGGTATAACGTTTTAACGTATTACGTTATATGGTATAACGAAATGACGTTTTACGTTATATGGTATTACGTTATAACGTATTACGTTATATGGCATTACGTTACATCGTATTACGTTATATGGTATAACGTCATAACGTATTACGTTATATGGTATTACGTTATCACGTATTACGTTATATGGTATAACGTTATAACGTATTACGTTATAAGGTATAACGCTTTAACGTATTACGTTATATGGTATAACGTTATCACGTATTACGTTATATGGTATAACGTTATAACGTATTACGTTATATGGTATTACGTTATCACGTATTACGTTATATGGTATAACGTTATAACGTATTACGTTATATGGTATAACGTTTTAACGTATTACGTTATATGGTATAACGTTATCACGTATTACGTTATATGGTATAACGTTATAACGTATTACGTTATATGGTATATCGTTATAACGTATTACGTTATATGGTATAACGTTATACCGTATTACGTTATATGGTATAACGTTATAACGTATTACGTTATATGGTATAACGTTTTAACGTATTACGTTATATGGTATAACGTTATCACGTATTACGTTATATGGTATAACGTTATAACGTATTAGGTTATATGGTATAACGTTTTAACGTATTACGTTATATGGTATAACGTAATCACGTATTACGTTATATGGTATAACGTTATACCGTATTACGTTATATGGTATAACGAAATGACGTTTTACGTTATATGGTATTACGTTATAACGTATTACGTTATATGGTATAACGTTATCACGTATTACGTTATATGGCATTACGTTATAACGTATTACGTTATATGGTATAACGAAATGACGTTTTACGTTATATGGTATAACGTTATAACGTATTACGTTATATGGTATTACGTTTTAACGTATTACGTTATATGGTATAACGTTATAACGTATTACGTTATGTGGTATAACGTTATAACGAATTACGTTATATGGTATAACGTTATAACGTATTACGTTATATGGTATAACGTTATAACTTATTACGTTATATGGTATAACGAAATGACGTTTTACGTTATATGGTATTACGTTATAACGTATTACGTTATATGGTGTAACGTTATACCGTACTATGTTTTATGGTATAACGAAATGACGTTTTACGTTATATGTTATAACGTTATAACGTATTACGTTATACGGTATATTGAAATGACGTTTTACGTTGTATGGTATAACTTTATAACGTATTACGTTATATGGAATTACGTTATAACGTATTACGTTATATGGTATAACGTCATAACGTATTACGTTATATGGTATTACGTTATCACGTATTACGTTATATGGTATAACGTTATGACGTATTACTTTATATGGTATAACGTTCTAACGTATTACGTTATATGGTATAACGTTATAACGTATAACGTTATATGGTATTACGTTATAACGTATTACGTTATATGGTATAACGAAATGACGTTTTACGTTATATGGTATTACGTTATAACGTATTACGTTATATGGTATAACGTTATAACGTATTACGTTATATGGTATAACGTTATAACGTACTACGTTATATGGTATATCGTTATAACGTATTACGTTATATGGTATAACGTTATCACGTATTACGTTATATGGTATAACGTTATAACGTATTACGTTATATGGTATTACGTTATAACGTATTACGTTATATGGTATAACGAAATGACGTTTTACGTTATATGGTATTACGTTATAACGTATTACGTTATACGGTATTACGTTATAACGTATTACGTTATATGGTATTACGTTTTAACGTATTACGTTATATGGTATAACGTTATAACGTATTACGTTATATGGTATAACGAAATGACGTTTTACGTTATATGGTATAACGTTATAACGTATTACGTTATATGGTATTACGTTTTAACGTATTACGTTATATGGTATAACGTTATAACGTATTACGTTATATGGTATTACGTTATAAAGTATTACGTTATATGGTATAACGTTATAACGTATTACGTTATATGGTATAACGTTATAACGTATTACGTTATATGGTATTACGTTATCACGTATTACGTTATATGGTATAACGTTATCACTTATTACGTTATATGGTATAACGTTATAACGTATTACGTTATATGGTATTACGTTATAACGTATTACGTTATATGGTATAACGAAACGACGTTTTACGTTATATGGTATTACGTTATAACGTATTACGTTGTATGGTATAACGTTATAACGTATTACGTTATGTGGTATATCGTTATAACGTATTACGTTATATGGTATAACGTTATCACGTATTACGTTATATGGCATTACGTTATAACGTATTACGTTATATGGTATAACGAAATGACGTTTTACGTTATATGGTATAACGTTATAACGTATTACGTTATATGGTATTACGTTTTAACGTATTACGTTATATGGTATAACGTTATAACGTATTACGTTATATGGTATTACGTTATGTGGTATAACGTTTTAACGTATTACGTTATATGGTATAACGTTATAAAGTATTACGTTATATGGTATAACGTTATAACGTATTACGTTATATGGTATAACGTTATAACGTATTACGTTATATGGTATTACGTTATAACGTATTACGTTATATGGTATTACGTTATAAAGTATTACGTTATATGGTATAACGTTATCACGTATTACGTTATATGTCATTACGTTATAACGTATTACGTTATATGGTATAACGAAATGACGTTTTACGTTATATGGTATAACGTTATAACGTAACGTTATATGGTACTACGTTTTAACGTATTACGTTATATGGTATAACGTTATAACGTATTACGTTATATGGTATAACGTTATAACGTATTACGTTATATGGTATTACGTTTTAACGTATTACGTTATATGGTATAACGTTATAACGTATTACGCTATATGGTATAACGAAATGACGTTTTACGTTATATGGTATTACGTTATAACGTATTACGTTATATGGTATAACGTTATAACGTATTACGTCATATGGTATTACGTTATCACGTATTACGTTATATGGTATAACGTAATCACGGATTACGTTATATGGTATAACGTTTTAACGTATTACGTTATATGATATAACGTTATAACGTATTACGTTATATGGTATATCGTTATAACGTACTACGTTATATGGTATACCGTTGTAACGTATTACGTTATATGGTATAACGTTATACCGTATTACGTTATATGGTATAACGTTATAACGTATTACGTTATATGGTATAACGTTTTAACGCATTACGTTATATGGTATAACGTTATCACGTATTACGTTATATGGTATAACGTTATAACGTATTACGTTATATGGTATATCGTTATAACGTATTATGTTATATGGTATAACGTTATACCGTATTACGTTATATGGTATAACGTTATAACGAATTACGTTATATGGTATAACGTTTTAACGTATTACGTTATATGGTATAACGTTATCACGTATTACGTTATATCTTATAACGTTATAACGTATTACGTTATATGGTATTACGTTTTAACGTATTACGTTATATGGTATAACGTTATAACGTATTACGTTATATGGTATTACGTTATAACGTATTACGTTATGTGGTATAACGTTTTAACGTATTACGTTATATGGTATAACGAAATGACGTTTTACGTTATATGGTATTACGTTATAACGTATTACGTTATATGGCATTACGTTACATCGTATTACGTTATATGGTATAACGTCATAACGTATTACGTTATATGGTATTACGTTATCACGTATTACGTTATATGGTATAACGTTATAACGTATTACGTTATAAGGTATAACGCTTTAACGTATTACGTTATATGGTATAACGTTATCACGTATTACGTTATATGGTATAACGTTATAACGTATTACGTTATATGGTATTACGTTATCACGTATTACGTTATATGGTATAACGTTATAACGTATTACGTTATATGGTATAACGTTTTAACGTATTACGTTATATGGTATAACGTTATCACGTATTACGTTATATGGTATAACGTTATAACGTATTACGTTATATGGTATATCGTTATAACGTATTACGTTATATGGTATAACGTTATACCGTATTACGTTATATGGTATAACGTTATAACGTATTACGTTATATGGTATAACGTTTTAACGTATTACGTTATATGGTATAACGTTATCACGTATTACGTTATATGGTATAACGTTATAACGTATTAGGTTATATGGTATAACGTTTTAACGTATTACGTTATATGGTATAACGTAATCACGTATTACGTTATATGGTATAACGTTATAACGTATTACGTTATATGGTATTACGTTATAACGTATTACGTTATATGGTATAACGAAATGACGTTTTACGTTATATGGTATTACGTTATAACGTATTACGTTATATGGTATTACGTTATAACGTATTACGTTATATGGTATAACGTTATCACGTATTACGTTATATGGTATAACGTTATAACGTATTACGTTATATGGCATATCGTTAAGACGTATTATGTTATATGGTATAACGTTATACCGTATTACGTTATATGGTATAACGAAATGACGTTTTACGTTATATGGTATTACGTTATAACGTATTACGTTATATGGTATAACGTTATCACGTATTACGTTATATGGCATTACGTTATAACGTATTACGTTATATGGTATAACGAAATGACGTTTTACGTTATATGGTATTACGTTATAACGTATTACGTTATACGGTATTACGTTATAACGTATTACGTTATATGGTATAACGTCATAACGTATTACGTTATATGGTATTACGTTATAACGTATTACGTTATACGGTATATTGAAATGACGTTTTACGTTATATGGTATAACGTTATACCGTATTACGTTATATGGTATAACGAAATGACGTTTTACGTTATATGGTATTACGTTATAACGTATTACGTTATATGGTATAACGTTATCACGTATTACGTTATATGGCATTACGTTATAACGTATTACGTTATATGGTATAACGAAATGACGTATTAGGTTATATGGTATTACGTTATAACGTATTACGTTATATGGTATTACGTTATAACGTATTACGTTATATGGTATAACGTTATAACGTATTACGTTATATGGTATTACGTTATAACGTATTACGTTATATGGCATATCGTTAAGACGTATTATGTTATATGGTATAACGTTATACCGTATTACGTTATATGGTATAACGAAATGACGTTTTACGTTATATGGTATTACGTTATAACGTATTACGTTATATGGTATAACGTTATCACGTATTACGTTATATGGCATTACGTTATAACGTATTACGTTATATGGTATAACGAAATGACGTTTTACGTTATATGGTATTACGTTATAACGTATTACGTTATATGGTGTAACGTTATAACGTACTATGTTTTATGGTATAACGAAATGACGTTTTACGTTATATGTTATAACGTTATAACGTATTACGTTATACGGTATATTGAAATGACGTTCTACGTTGTATGGTATAACTTTATAACGTATTACGTTATATGGAATTACGTTATAACGTATTACGTTATATGGTATAACGTCATAACGTATTACGTTATATGGTATTACGTTATCACGTATTACGTTATATGGTATAACGTTATGACGTATTACTTTATATGGTATAACGTTCTAACGTATTACGTTATATGGTATAACGTTATAACGTATAACGTTATATGGTATAACGTTATAACGTATAACGTTATATGGTATTACGTTATAACGTATTACGTTATATGGTATAACGAAATGACGTTTTACGTTATATGGTATAACGTTATAACGTATTACGTTATATGGTATATCGTTATAACGTATTATGTTATATGGTATAACGTTATACCGTATTACGTTATATGGTATAACGTTATAACGTACTACGTTATATGGTATAACGTTTTAACGTATTACGTTATATGGTATAACGTTATCACGTATTACGTTATATCTTATAACGTTATAACGTATTACGTTGTATGGTATTACGTTTTAACGTATTACGTTATATGGTATAACGTTATAACGTATTACGTTATATGGTATTACGTTATAACGTATTACGTTATGTGGTATAACGTTTTAACGTATTACGTTATATGGTATAACGAAATGACGTTTTACGTTATATGGTATTACGTTATAACGTATTACGTTATATGGTATTACGTTACATCGTATTACGTTATATGGTATAACGTCATAACGTATTACGTTATATGGTATTACGTTATCACGTATTACGTTATATGGTATAACGTTATAACGTATTACGTTATAAGGTATAACGTTTTAACGTACTACGTTATATGGTATAACGTTATCACGTATTACGTTATATGGTATAACGTTATAACGTATTACGTTATATGGTATATCGTTATAACGTATTACGTTATATGGTATAACGTTATACCGTATTACGTTATATGGTATAACGTTATAACGTATTACGTTATATGGTATAACGTTTTAACGTATTACGTTATATGGTATAACGCTATCACGTATTACGTTATATGGTATAACGTTATAACGTATTAGGTTATATGGTATAACGTTTTAACGTATTACGTTATATGGTATAACGTAATCACGTATTACGTTATATGGTATAACGTTATAACGTATTACGTTATATGGTATTACGTTATAACGTATTACGTTATATGGTATAACGTTTTAACGTATTACGTTATATTGTATAACGTTATCACGTATTACGTTATATGGTATAACGTTATAACGTATTACGTTATATGGTATAACGTTATAACGTATTACGTTATATGGTATAACGTTTTAACGTATTACGTTATATGGTATAACGCTATCACGTATTACGTTATATGGTATAACGTTATAACGTATTAGGTTATATGGTATAACGTTATAACGTATTACGTTATATGGTATAACGTTTTAACGTATTACGTTATATGGTATAACGCTATCACGTATTACGTTATATGGTATAACGTTATAACGTATTAGGTTATATGGTATAACGTTTTAACGTATTACGTTATATGGTATAACGTAATCACGTATTACGTTATATGGTATAACGTTATAACGTATTACGTTATATGGTATTACGTTATAACGTATTACGATATATGGTATAACGTTTTAACGTATTACGTTATATTGTATAACGTTATCACGTATTACGTTATATGGTATTACGTTATAACGTATTACGTTATATGGTATAACGTTATCACGTATTACGTTATATGGCATTACGTTATAACGTATTACGTTATATGGTATAACGAAATGACGTTTTACGTTATATGGTATTACGTTATAACGTATTACGTTATATGGTGTAACGTTATAACGTACTATGTTTTATGGTATAACGAAATGACGTTTTACGTTATATGTTATAACGTTATAACGTATTACGTTATACGGTATATTGAAATGACGTTCTACGTTGTATGGTATAACTTTATAACGTATTACGTTATATGGAATTACGTTATAACGTATTACGTTATATGGTATAACGTCATAACGTATTACGTTATATGGTATTACGTTATCACGTATTACGTTATATGGTATAACGTTATGACGTATTACTTTATATGGTATAACGTTCTAACGTATTACGTTATATGGTATAACGTTATAACGTATAACGTTATATGGTATAACGTTATAACGTATAACGTTATATGGTATTACGTTATAACGTATTACGTTATATGGTATAACGAAATGACGTTTTACGTTATATGGTATAACGTTATAACGTATTACGTTATATGGTATATCGTTATAACGTATTATGTTATATGGTATAACGTTATACCGTATTACGTTATATGGTATAACGTTATAACGTATTACGTTATATGGTATAACGTTTTAACGTATTACGTTATATGGTATAACGTTATCACGTATTACGTTATATCTTATAACGTTATAACGTATTACGTTGTATGGTATTACGTTTTAACGTATTACGTTATATGGTATAACGTTATAACGTATTACGTTATATGGTATTACGTTATAACGTATTACGTTATGTGGTATAACGTTTTAACGTATTACGTTATATGGTATAACGAAATGACGTTTTACGTTATATGGTATTACGTTATAACGTATTACGTTATATGGTATTACGTTACATCGTATTACGTTATATGGTATAACGTCATAACGTATTACGTTATATGGTATTACGTTATCACGTATTACGTTATATGGTATAACGTTATAACGTATTACGTTATAAGGTATAACGTTTTAACGTACTACGTTATATGGTATAACGTTATCACGTATTACGTTATATGGTATAACGTTATAACGTATTACGTTATATGGTATATCGTTATAACGTATTACGTTATATGGTATAACGTTATACCGTATTACGTTATATGGTATAACGTTATAACGTATTACGTTATATGGTATAACGTTTTAACGTATTACGTTATATGGTATAACGCTATCACGTATTACGTTATATGGTATAACGTTATAACGTATTAGGTTATATGGTATAACGTTTTAACGTATTACGTTATATGGTATAACGTAATCACGTATTACGTTATATGGTATAACGTTATAACGTATTACGTTATATGGTATTACGTTATAACGTATTACGTTATATGGTATAACGTTTTAACGTATTACGTTATATTGTATAACGTTATCACGTATTACGTTATATGGTATAACGTTATAACGTATTACGTTATATGGTATAACGTTTTAACGTATTTCGTTATATGGTATAACGTTATCACGTATTACGTTATATGGTATAACGTTATCGCGTATTACGTTATATGGCATTACGTTATAACGTATTACGTTATATGGTATAACGAAATGACGTTTTACGTTATATGGTATAACGTTATAACGTATTACGTTATATGGTATTACGTTTTAACGTATTACGTTATATGGTATAACGTTATAACGTATTACGTTATGTGGTATAACGTTATAACGAATTACGTTATATGGTATAACGTTGTAACGTGTTACGTTATATGGTATAACGTTGTAACTTATTACGTTATATGGTATAACTATATAACGTATTACGTTATATGTCATTACGTTATAACGTATTACGTTATATGGTGTAACGTTATACCGTACTATGTTTTATGGTATAACGAAATGACGTTTTACGTTATATGTTATAACGTTATAACGTATTACGTTATACGGTATATCGAAATGACGTTTTACGTTGTATGGTATAACTTTATAACGTATTACGTTATATGGAATTACGTTATAACGTATTACGTTATATGATATAACGTCATAACGTATTACGTTATATGGTATTACGTTATCACGTATTACGTTATATGGTATAACGTTATGACGTATTACTTTATACGGTATAACGTTCTAACGTATTACGTTATTTGGTATAACGTTATCACGTATTACGTTATATGGTATTACGTTATAACGTATTACGTTATATGGTATTAGGTTATAACGTATTACGTTATATGGTATAACGTCATAACGTATTATTTTATATGGTATTACGTTATCACGTATTACGTTATATGGTATAACGTTATAACGTATTACGTTATATGGTATAACGTTTACACGTATTATGTTATATGGTATAACGTTATCACGTATTACGTTATACGGTATAACGTTATAACGTATTACGTTATATGGTATTACGTTATAACGTATTACGTTATATGGTATAACGTTATAACGTATTACGTTATATGGTATAACGTTATAACGTATTACGTTATATGGTATAACGTTATAACGTATTACGTTATATGGTATAACGTCATAACGTATTACGTTATATGGTATTACGTTATCACGTATTACGTTATATGGTATAACGTTATAACGTATTACGTTATATGGTATAACGTTTTAACGTATTACGTTATATTGTATAACGTTATCACGTATTACGTTATATGGTATAACGTTATAACGTATTACGTTATATGGTATAACGTTTTAACGTATTTCGTTATATGGTATAACGTTATCACGTATTACGTTATATGGTATAACGTTATAACGTATTACGTTATATGGTATTACGTTATAACGTGTTACGTTATATGGTATAACGAAATGACGTTTTACGTTGTATGGTATTACGTTATAACGTATTACGTTATATGGTATTACGTTATAACGTATTACGTTATATGGTATAACGTCATAACGTAATACGTTATATGGTATTACGTTATTGCGTATTACGTTATGTGGTATAACGTTATAACGTATTACGTTATATGGTATAACTATATAACGTATTACGTTATATGGTATTACGTTCTAACGTAATACGTTATATGTTATAACGTTATAACGTATCACGTTATACGGTATATCGAAATGACGTTTTACGTTGTATGGTATAACGTTATAACGTATTACGTTATATGGTATTACGTTATAACGAATTACGTTATATGGTATAACGTCATAACGTATTACGTTATATGGTATTACGTTATCACGTATTACGTTATATGGTATAACGTTATAACGTATTACGTTATATGGTATAACGTTTTAACGTATTACGTTATATGGTATAACGTTTTCACGTATTACGTTATATGGTATTACGTTCTAACGTAATACGTTATATGTTATAACGTTATAACGTATCACGTTATACGGTATATCGAAATGACGTTTTACGTTGTATGGTATAACGTTATAACGTATTACGTTATATGGTATTACGTTATAACGTATTGCGTTATATGGTATAACGTCATAACGTATTACGTTATATGGTATTACGTTATCACGTATTACGTTATATGGTATAACGTTATAACGTATTACGTTATATGGTATAACGTTTTAACGTATTACGTTATATGGTATAACGTTATCACGTATTACGTTATATGGTATTACGTTATAACATATTACGTTATATGGTATTACGTTATAACGTATTTCGTTATATGGTATAACGTCTTAACGTATTACGTTATATGGTATTACGTTATCACGTATTACGTTATATGGTATAACGTTATAACGTATTACGTTATATGGTATAACGTTATAACGTATTACGTTATATGGTATAACGTTATAACGTATTACGTTATATGGTATATCGTTATAACGTATTACGTTATATGGTATAACGTTATACCGTATTACGTTATATGGTATAACGAAATGACGTTTTACGTTATATGGTATTACGTTATAACGTATTACGTTATATGGTATTACGTTACAACGTATTACGTTATATGGTATAACGTCATAACGTATTACGTTATATGGTATTACGTTATCACGTATTACGTTATATGGTATAACGTTATAACGTATTACGTCATAAGGTATAACGTTTTAACGTATTACGTTATATGGTATAACGTTATCACGTATTACGTTATATGGTATAACGTTATAACGTAATACGTTATATGGTATATCGTTATAACGAATTACGTTATATGGTATAACGTTATAACATATTACGTTATATGGTATAACGTTATAACTTATTACGTTATATGGTATAACTATATAACGTATTACGTTATATGGTACAACGAAATGACGTTTTACGTTATATGTTATTACGTTATAACGTATTACGTTATATGGTATAACGTTATCACGTTTTACGTTATATGGTATAACGTTATAACGTATTACGTTATATGGTATTACGTTTTAACGTATTACGTTATATGGTATAACGTTATAACGTATTACGTTATGTGGTATAACGTTATAACGAATTACCTTATATGGTATAACGTTATAACGTATTACGTTATATGGTATTACGTTTTAACGTATTACGTTATATGGTATAACGTTATAACGTATTACGTTATGTGGTATAACGTTATAACTAATTACGTTATATTGTATAACGTTATAACGTATTACGTTATATGGTATAACGTTATGACTTATAACGTTATATGGTATAACTATATAACGTATTACGTTATATTTCATTACGTTATATCGTATTACGTTATATGGTGTAACGCTATACCGTACTATGTTTTATGGTATAACGAAATGACGTTTTACGTTATATGTTATAACGTTATAACGTATCACGTTATACGGTACATCGAAATGACGTTTTACGTTGTATGGTATAACGTTATAACGTATTACGTTATATGGAATTACGTTATAACGTATTAGGTTATATGGTATGACGTCATAACGTATTACGTTATATGGTATTACGTTATCACGTATTACGTTATATGGTATAACGTTATGACGTATTACGTTAGATGGTATATCGTTCTAACGTATTCCGTTATATGGTATAACGTTATCGCGTATTACGTTATATGGTATAACGTTATAACGTATTACGTTATATGGTAATACGTTTACACGTATTATGTTATATGGTATAACGTTATCACGTATTACGTTATACGGTATAACGTTATAACGTATTACGTTATATGGTATTACGTTATAACGTATTACGTTATATGGTATAACGTTATAACGTATTACGTTATATGGTATAACGTTATAACGTATTACGTTATATGGTATAACGTTATAACGTATTACGTTATATGGTATAACGTCATAACGTATTACGTTATATGGTATTACGTTATCACGTATTACGTTATATGGTATAACGTTATAACGTATTACGTTATATGGTATAACGTTTTAACGTATTACGTTATATTGTATAACGCTATCACGTATTACGTTATATGGTATAACGTTATAACGTATTACGTTATATGGTATAACGTTTTAACGTATTTCGTTATATGGTATAACGTTATCACGTATTACGTTATATGGTATAACGTTATAACGTATTACGTGATATGGTATTACGTTATAACGTATTACGTTATATGGTATAACGAAATGACGTTTTACGTTGTATGGTATTACGTTATAACGTATTACGTTATATGGTATTACGTTATAACGTATTACGTTATATGGTATAACGTCATAACGTAATACGTTATATGGTATTACGTTATTGCGTATTACGTTATGTGGTATAACGTTATAACGTATTACGTTATATGGTATAACTATATAACGTATTACGTTATATGTCATTACGTTATAACGTATTACGTTATATGGTGTAACGTTATACCGTACTATGTTTTATGGTATAACGAAATGACGTTTTACGTTATATGTTATAACGTTATAACGTATCACGTTATACGGTATATCGAAGTGACGTTTTACGTTGTATGGTATAACGTTATAACGTATTACGTTATATTGTATAACGTTTTAACATATTACGTTATATGGTATAACGTTATACCGTATTACGTTATATGGTATAACGAAATGACGTTTTACGTTATATGGTATTACGTTCTAACGTAATACGTTATATGTTATAACGTTATAACGTATCACGTTATACGGTATATCGAAATGACGTTTTACGTTGTATGGTATAACGTTATAACGTATTACGTTATATGGTATTACGTTATAACGTATTACGTTATATGGTATAACGTCATAACGTATTACGTTATATGGTATTACGTTATCACGTATTACGTTATATGGTATAACGTTATAACGTATTACGTTATATGGTATAACGTTTTAACGTATTACGTCATAAGGTATAACGTCTTAACGTATTACGTTATATGGTATTACGTTATCACGTATTACGTTATGTGGTATAACGTTCTAACGTATTACGTTATATGGTATAACGTTATAACGTATTACGTTATATGGTATAACGTTATAACGTATTACGTTATATGGTATATCGTTATAACGTATTACGTTATATGGTATAACGTTATACCGTATTACGTTATATGGTATAACGAAATGACGTTTTACGTTATATGGTATTACGTTATAACGTATTACGTTATATGGTATTACGTTACAACGTATTACGTTATATGGTATAACGTCATAACGTATTACGTTATATGGTATTACGTTATCACGTATTACGTTATATGGTATAACGTTATAACGTATTACGTCATAAGGTATAACGTTTTAACGTATTACGTTATATGGTATAACGTTATCACGTATTACGTTATATGGTATAACGTTATAACGTAATACGTTATATGGTATATCGTTATAACGAATTACGTTATATGGTATAACGTTATAACATATTACGTTATATGGTATAACGTTATAACTTATTACGTTATATGGTATAACTATATAACGTATTACGTTATATGGTACAACGAAATGACGTTTTACGTTATATGTTATTACGTTATAACGTATTACGTTATATGGTATAACGTTATCACGTTTTACGTTATATGGTATAACGTTATAACGTATTACGTTATATGGTATTACGTTTTAACGTATTACGTTATATGGTATAACGTTATAACGTATTACGTTATGTGGTATAACGTTATAACGAATTACGTTATATGGTATAACGTTATAACGTATTACGTTATATGGTATTACGTTTTAACGTATTACGTTATATGGTATAACGTTATAACGTATTACGTTATGTGGTATAACGTTATAACTAATTACGTTATATTGTATAACGTTATAACGTATTACGTTATATGGTATAACGTTATGACTTATTACGTTATATGGTATAACTATATAAC
The DNA here is from genome assembly GCF_051014615.1 of Bombus vancouverensis nearcticus. NCBI lineage: Eukaryota > Metazoa > Arthropoda > Insecta > Hymenoptera > Apidae > Bombus > Bombus vancouverensis. The sequence goes on along the minus strand of NC_134913.1, from coordinate 4,850,855 downwards.
GTATTACGTTATATTTCATTACGTTATAACGTATTACGTTATATGGTGTTACGCTATACCGTACTATGTTTTATGGTATAACGAAATGACGTTTTACGTTATATGTTATAACGTTATAACGTATCACGTTATACGGTACATCGAAATGACGTTTTACGTTGTATGGTATAACGTTATAACGTATTACGTTATATGAAATTACGTTATAACGTATTAGGTTATATGGTATGACGTCATAACGTATTACGTTATATGGTATTACGTTATCACGTATTACGTTATATGGTATAACGTTATGACGTATTACGTTAGATGGTATATCGTTCTAACGTATTCCGTTATATGGTATAACGTTATCACGTATTACGTTATGTGGTATTACGTTATAACGTATTACGTTATATGGTATTACGTTATAACGTATTACGTTATAGTGTATAACGTCATAACGTATTACTTTATATGGTATTACGTTATCACGTATTACGTTATATGGTATAACGTTTTAACGTATTACGTTATATGGTATAACGTTATCACGTATTACGTTATATGGTATAACGTTATAACGTATTACGTTGTATGGTATAACGTTTTAACGTATTACATTATATGGTATAACGTTATCACGTATTACGTTATATGGTATAACGTTATAACGTATTACGTTATATGGTATTACGTTATAACGTATTACGTTATATGGTATAACGAAATGACGTTTTACGTTGTATGGTATTACGTTATAACGTATTACGTTATATGGTATTACGTTATAACGTATTACGTTATATGGTATAACGTCATAACGTATTACGTTATATGGTATTACGTTATCACGTATTACGTTATATGGTATAAGGTTATAACGTATTACGTTATATGGTATAACGTTTTAACGTATTATGTTATATGGTATAACCTTTTAACGTATTACGTTATATGGTATAACGTTATCACGTATTACGTTATATGGTATAACGTTTTAACGTGTTACGTTATATTGTATAACGTTATCACGTATTCCGTTATATGGTATAACGTTATAACGTACTACGTTATATGGTATTACGTTATAACGTATTACGTTATATGGTATTACGTTATAACGTATTACGTTATATGGTATTACGTTTTAACGTATTACGTTATATGTTATAACGTTATAACGTATTACGTTATATGGTATTACGTTACAACGTTTTACGTTATATGTTATTACGTTATAACGTATTACGTTATATGGTATAACGTTATCACGTATTAGGTTATCTGGTATATCGTTATAACGTACTACGTTATATGGTATTACGTTATAACGTATTACGTTATAGTGTATAACGTTATAACGTATTACGTTATATGGTATAACGTTATAACGTATTACGTTATATGGTATAACGTTATAACGTATTACGTTATATGGTATAACGTCATAACGTATTACGTTATATGGTATTACGTTATCACGTATTACGTTATATGGTATAACGTTATAACGTATTACGTTATATGGTATAACCTTTTTAACGTATTACTTTATATTGTATAACGTTATCACGTATTACGTTATATGGTATAACGTTATAACGTATTACGTTATATGGTATAACGTTTTAACGTATTACGTTATATGGTATAACGTTATCACGTATTACGTTAAATGGTATAACGTTATAACGTATTACGTTATATGGTATTACGTTATAACGTATTACGTTATATGGTATAACGAAATGACGTTTTACGTTCTATGGTATTACGTTATAACGTATTACGTTATATGGTATTACGTTATAACGTATTACGTTATATGGTATAACGTTATAACGTATTACGTTATATGGTATAACTATATAACGTATTACGTTATATGTCATTACGTTATAACGTATTACGTTATATGGTGTAACGTTATACCGTACTATGTTTTATGGTATAACGAAATGACGTTTTACGTTATATGTTATAACGTTATAACGTATCACGTTATACGGTATATCGAAGTGACGTTTTACGTTGTATGGTATAACGTTATAACGTATTACGTTATATTGTATAACGTTTTAACATATTACGTTATATGGTATAACGTTATACCGTATTACGTTATATGGTATAACGAAATGACGTTTTACGTTATATGGTATTACGTTCTAACGTAATACGTTATATGTTATAACGTTATAACGTATCACGTTATACGGTATATCGAAATGACGTTTTACGTTGTATGGTATAACGTTATAACGTATTACGTTATATGGTATTACGTTATAACGTATTACGTTATATGGTATAACGTCATAACGTATTACGTTATATGGTATTACGTTATCACGTATTACGTTATATGGTATAACGTTATAACGTATTACGTTATATAGTATAACGTTTTAACGTATTACGTTATATGGTATAACGTTATCACGTATTACGTTATATGGTATTACGTTCTAACGTAATACGTTATATGTTATAACGTTATAACGTATCACGTTATACGGTATATCGAAATGACGTTTTACGTTGTATGGTATAACGTTATAACGTATTACGTTATATGGTACTACGTTATAACGTATTACGTTATATGGTATAACGTCATAACGTATTACGTTATATGGTATTACGTTATCACGTATTACGTTATATGGTATAACGTTTTAACGTATTACGTTATATGGTATAACGTTATCACGTATTACGTTATATGGTATTACGTTATAACATATTACGTTATATGGTACTACGTTATAACGTATTTCGTTATATGGTATAACGTCTTAACGTATTACGTTATATGGTATTACGTTATCACGTATTACGTTATATGGTATAACGTTATAACGTATTACGTTATATGGTATAACGTTATAACGTATTACGTTATATGGTATAACGTTATAACGTATTACGTTATATGGTATATTCGTTATAACGTATTACGTTATATGGTATAACGTTATACCGTATTACGTTATATGGTATAACGTTATAACGTATTACGTTATATGGTATATCGTTATAACGTATTACGTTATATGGTATTACGTTATAACGTATTACGTTATATGGTATAACGTTATAACGTATTACGTTATATGGTATAACGTTATAACGTATTACGTTATATGGTATAACGTTATAACGTATTACGTTATATGGTATTACGTTATAACGTATTACGTTATATGTTATAACGAAATGACGTTTTACGTTGTATGGTATTACGTTATAACGTATTACGTTATATGGTATTACGTTATAACGTATTACGTTATATGGTATAACGTCATAACGTAATACGTTATATGGTATTACGTTATTACGTATTACGTTATATGGTATAACGTTATAACGTATTACGTTATATGGTATAACTATATAACGTATTACGTTATATGTCATTACGTTATAACGTATTACGTTATATGGTGTAACGTTATACCGTACTATGTTTTATGGTATAACGAAATGACGTTTTACGTTATATGTTATAACGTTATAACGTATCACGTTATACGGTATATCGAAGTGACGTTTTACGTTGTATGGTATAACGTTATAACGTATTACGTTATATTGTATAACGTTATAACGTATTACGTTATATGGTATAACGTCATAACGTATTACGTTATATGGTATTACGTTATCACGTATTACGTTATATGGTATAACGTTATAACGTATTACGTTATATGGTATAACGTTTTAACGTATTACGTTATATGGTATAACGTTATCACGTATTACGTTATATGGTATTACGTTCCAACGTAATACGTTATATGTTATAACGTTATAACGTATCACGTTATATGGTATAACGTTATCACGTATTACGTTATATGGTATTACGTTATAACATATTACGTTATATGGTATTACGTTATAACGTATTTCGTTATATGGTATAACGTCTTAACGTATTACGTTATATGGTATAACGTTATACCGTATTACGTTATATGGTATAACGAAATGACGTTTTACGTTATATGGTATTACGTTCTAACGTAATACGTTATATGTTATAACGTTATAACGTATCACGTTATACGGTATATCGAAATGACGTTTTACGTTGTATGGTATAACGTTATAACGTATTACGTTATATGGTATTACGTTATAACGTATTACGTTATATGGTATAACGTCATAACGTATTACGTTATATGGTATTACGTTATCACGTATTACGTTATATGGTATAACGTTATAACGTATTACGTTATATGGTATAACGTTTTAACGTATTACGTTATATGGTATAACGTTATCACGTATTACGTTATATGGTATTACGTTCTAACGTAATACGTTATATGTTATAACGTTATAACGTATCACGTTATACGGTATATCGAAATGACGTTTTACGTTGTATGGTATAACGTTATAACGTATTACGTTATATGGTATTACGTTATAACGTATTACGTTATATGGTATAACGTCATAACGTATTACGTTATATGGTATTACGTTATCACGTATTACGTTATATGGTATAACGTTATAACGTATTACGTTATATGGTAAAACGTTTTAACGTATTACGTTATATGGTATAACGTTATCACGTATTACGTTATATGGTATTACGTTATAACATATTACGTTATATGGTATTACGTTATAACGTATTTCGTTATATGGTATAACGTCTTAACGTATTACGTTATATGGTATTACGTTATCACGTATTACGTTATATGGTATAACGTTATAACGTATTACGTTATATGGTATAACGTTATAACGTATTACGTTATATGGTATAACGTTATAACGTATTACGTTATATGGTATATCGTTATAACGAATTACGTTATATGGTATAACGTTATAACATATTACGTTATATGGTATAACGTCATAACGTATTACGTTATATGGTATTACGTTATCACGTAATACGTTATATGTTATAACGTTATAACGTATCACGTTATACGGTATATCGAAATGACGTTTTACGTTGTATGGTATAACGTTATAACGTATTACGTTATATGGTATTACGTTATAACGTATTACGTTATATGGTATAACGTCATAACGTATTACGTTATATGGTATTACGTTATCACGTATTACGTTATATGGTATAACGTTATAACGTATTACGTTATATGGTATAACGTTTTAACGTATTACGTTATATGGTATAACGTTATCACGTATTACGTTATATGGTATTACGTTCTAACGTAATACGTTATATGTTATAACGTTATAACGTATCACGTTATACGGTATATCGAAATGACGTTTTACGTTGTATGGTATAACGTTATAACGTATTACGTTATATGGTATTACGTTATAACGTATTACGTTATATGGTATAACGTCATAACGTATTACGTTATATGGTATTACGTTATCACGTATTACGTTATATGGTATAACGTTATAACGTATTACGTTATATGGTATAACGTTTTAACGTATTACGTTATATGGTATAACGTTATCACGTATTACGTTATATGGTATTACGTTATAACATATTACGTTATATGGTATTACGTTATAACGTATTTCGTTATATGGTATAACGTCTTAACGTATTACGTTATATGGTATTACGTTATCACGTATTACGTTATATGGTATAACGTTATAACGTATTACGTTATATGGTATAACGTTATAACGTATTACGTTATATGGTATAACGTTATAACGTATTACGTTATATGGTATATCGTTATAACGTATTACGTTATATGGTATAACGTTATACCGTATTACGTTATATGGTATAACGAAATGACGTTTTACGTTATATGGTATTACGTTATAACGTATTACGTTATATGGTATTACGTTACAACGTATTACGTTATATGGTATAACGTCATAACGTATTACGTTATATGGTATTACGTTATCACGTATTACGTTATATGGTATAACGTTATAACGTATTACGTCATAAGGTATAACGTTTTAACGTATTACGTTATATGGTATAACGTTATCACGTATTACGTTATATGGCATAACGTTATAACGTATTACGTTATATGGTATATCGTTATAACGAATTACGTTATATGGTATAACGTTATAACATATTACGTTATATGGTATAACGTTATAACTTATTACGTTATATGGTATAACTATATAACGTATTACGTTATATGGTACAACGAAATGACGTTTTACGTTATATGTTATTACGTTATAACGTATTACGTTATATGGTATAACGTTATCACGTTTTACGTTATATGGTATAACGTTATAACGTATTACGTTATATGGTATTACGTTTTAACGTATTACGTTATATGGTATAACGTTATAACGTATTACGTTATGTGGTATAACGTTATAACGAATTACGTTATATGGTATAAGGTTATAACGTATTACGTTATATGGTATTACGTTTTAACGTATTACGTTATATGGTATAACGTTATAACGTATTACGTTATGTGGTATAACGTTATAACGAATTACGTTATATGGTATAACGTTATAACGTATTACGTTATATGGTATAACGTTATAACTTATTACGTTATATGGTATAACTATATAACGTATTACGTTATATTTCATTACGTTATAACGTATTGCGTTATATGGTGTAACGCTATACCGTACTATGTTTTATGGTATAACGAAATGACATTTTACGTTATATGTTATAACTTTATAACGTATCACGTTATACGGTACATCGAAATGACGTTTTACGTTGTATGGTATAACGTTATAACGTATTACGTTATATGGAATTACGTTATAACGTATTAGGTTATATGGTATAACGTCATAACATATTACGTTATATGGTATTACGTTATCACGTATTACGTTATATGGTATAACGTTATGACGTATTACGTTAGATGGTATATCGTTCTAACGTATTCCGTTATATGGTATAACGTTATCACGTATTACGTTATATGGTATTACGTTATAACGTATTACGTTATATGGTATTACGTTATAACGTATTACGTTATATGGTATAACGTCATAACGTATTACTTTATATGTTATTACGTTATCACGTATTACGTTATATGGTATAACGTTATAACGTATTACGTTATATGGTATAACGTTTTAACGTATTACGTTATATGGTATAACGATATCACGTATTACATTATATGGTATAACGTTATAACGTATTACGTTATATGGTATTACGTTATAACGTATTACGTTATATGGTATAACGTTATAACGTATTACGTTATATGGTATAACGTTATAACGTATTACGTTATATGGTATAACGTTATAACGTATTACGTTATATGGTATAACGGCATAACGTATTACGTTATATGGTATTACGTCATCACGTATTACGTTATATGGTATAACGTTATAACGTATTACGTTATATGGTATAACGTTTTAACGTATTACGTTATATGGTATAACGTTATCACGTATTACGTTATATGGTATAACGTTATAACGTATTACGTTATATGGTATAACGTTTTAACGTATTACGTTATATGGTATAACGTTATCACGTATTACGTTATATGGTATAACGTTATAACGTATTACGTTATATGGTATTACGTTATAACGTATTACGTTATATGGCATAACGAAATGACGTTTTACGTTGTATGGTATTACGTTATAACGTATTACGTTATATGGTATTACGTTATAACGTATTACGTTATATGGTATAACGTCATAACGTATTACGTTATATGGTATTACGTTATCACGTATTACGTTATATGGTATAACGTTATAACGTATTACGTTATATGGTATAACGTTTTAACGTATTACGTTATATTGTATAACGTTATCACGTATTCCGTTATATGGTATAACGTTATAACGTACTACGTTATATGGTATTACGTTATAACGTATTACGTTATATGGTATAACGTTTTAACGTATTACGTTATATGGTATAACGTTATCACGTATTACGTTATATGGTATAACGTTATAACGTATTACGTTATATGGTATAACGTCATAACGTATTACGTTATATGGTATTACGTTATCACGTATTACGTTATATGGTATAACGTTATAACGTATTACGTTATATGGTATAACGTTTTAACGTATTACGTTATATGGTATAACGTTATCACGTATTACGTTATATGGTATAACGTTATAACGTATTACGTTATATGGTATAACGTTTTAACGTATTACGTTATATGGTATAACGTTATCACGTATTACGTTATATGGTATAACGTTATAACGTATTACGTTATATGGTATTACGTTATAACGTATTACGTTATATGGCATAACGAAATGACGTTTTACGTTGTATGGTATTACGTTATAACGTATTACGTTATATGGTATTACGTTATAACGTATTACGTTATATGGTATAACGTCATAACGTATTACGTTATATGGTATTACGTTATCACGTATTACGTTATATGGTATAACGTTATAACGTATTACGTTATATGGTATAACGTTTTAACGTATTACGTTATATTGTATAACGTTATCACGTACTCCGTTATATGGTATAACGTTATAACGTACTACGTTATATGGTATTACGTTATAACGTATTACGTTATATGGTATAACGTTTTAACGTATTACGTTATATGGTATAACGTTATCACGTATTACGTTATATGGTATAACGTTATAACGTATTACGTTATATGGTATAACGTCATAACGTATTACGTTATATGGTATTACGTTATCACGTATTACGTTATATGGTATAACGTTATAACGTATTACGTTATATGGTATAACGTTTTAACGTATTACGTTATATGGTATAACGTTATCACGTATTACGTTATATGGTATAACGTTATAACGTATTACGTTATATGGTATATCGTTATAACGTATTACGTTATATGGTATAACGTTATACCGTATTACGTTATATGATATAACGAAATGACGTTTTACGTTATATGGTATTACGTTATAACGTATTACGTTATATGGTATAACGTTATCACGTATTACGTTATATGGCATTACGTTATAACGTATTACGTTATATGGTATAACGAAATGACCTTTTACGTTATATGGTATAACGTTATAACGTATTACGTTATATAGTATTACGTTTTAACGTATTACGTTATATGGTATAACGTTATAACGTATTACGTTATATGGTATTACGTTATAACGTATTACGTTATATGGTATAACGTTATAACGTATTACGTTATATGGTATGACGTTATAACGTATTACGTTATATGGTATAACGTTATAACGTATTACGTTATATGGTATATCGTTATAACGTATTACGTTATATGGTATAACGTTATACCGTATTACGTTATATGGTATAACGTTGTAACGTATTACGTTATATGGTATATCGTTATAACGTATTACGTTATATGGTATAACGTTATACCGTATTACGTTATATGGTATAACGAAATGACGTTTTACGTTATATGGTATTACGTTATAACGTATTACGTTATATGGTATAACGTTATCACGTATTACGTTATATGGCATTACGCTATAACGTATTACGTTATATGATATAACGAAATGACGTTTTACGTTATATGGTATAACGTTATAACGTATTACGTTATATGGTATTACGTTTTAACGTATTACGTTATATGGTATAACGTTATAACGTATTACGTTATGTGGTATAACGTTATAACGAATTACGTTATATGGTATAACGTTATAACATATTACGTTATACGGTATAACGTTATAACTTATTACGTTATATGGTACAAGTATATAACGTATTACGTTATATGGTACAACGAAATGACGTTTTACGTTATATGTTATTACGTTATAACGTATTACGTTATATGGTATAACGTTATCACGTATTACGTTATATGGCATTACGTTATAACGTATTACGTTATATGGTATAACGACATGACGTTTTACGTTATATGGTATAACGTTATAACGTATTACGTTATATGGTATTACGTTATAACGTATTACGTTATATGGTATTACGTTATAACGTATTACGTTATATGGTATAACGTTATACCGTATTACGTTATATGGTATAACGAAATGACGTTTTACGTTATATGGTATTACGTTATAACGTATTACGTTATAAGGTATAACGTTATCACGTATTACGTTATATGGCATTACGTTATAACGTATTACGTTATATGATATAACGAAATGACGTTTTACGTTATATGGTATAACGTTTTAACGTATTACGTTATATTGTATAACGTTATCACGTATTCCGTTATATGGTATAACGTTATAACGTACTACGTTATATGGTATTACGTTTTAACGTATTACGTTATATGGTATAACGTTATCACGTATTACGTTATATGGTATAACGTTATAACGTATTACGTTATATGGTATATCGTTATCACGTATTACGTTATATGGTATAACGTTATAACGTATTACGTTATATGGTATATCGTTATACCGTATTACGTTATATGGTATAACGTTGTAACGTATTACGTTATATGGTATATCGTTATAACGTATTACGTTATATGGTATAACGTTATACCGTATTACGTTATATGGTATAACGAAATGACGTTTTACGTTATATGGTATTACGTTATAACGTATTACGTTATATGGTATAACGTTATCACGTATTACGTTATATGGCATTACGCTATAACGTATTACGTTATATGATATAACGAAATGACGTTTTACGTTATATGGTATAACGTTATAACGTATTACGTTATATGGTATTACGTTTTAACGTATTACGTTATATGGTATAACGTTATAACGTATTACGTTATGTGGTATAACGTTATAACGAATTACGTTATATGGTATAACGTTATAACATATTACGTTATACGGTATAACGTTATAACTTATTACGTTATATGGTACAAGTATATAACGTATTACGTTATATGGTACAACGAAATGACGTTTTACGTTATATGTTATTACGTTATAACGTATTACGTTATATGGTATAACGTTATCACGTATTACGTTATATGGCATTACGTTATAACGTATTACGTTATATGGTATAACGACATGACGTTTTACGTTATATGGTATAACGTTATAACGTATTACGTTATATGGTATTACGTTATAACGTATTACGTTATATGGTATTACGTTATAACGTATTACGTTATATGGTATAACGTTATACCGTATTACGTTATATGGTATAACGAAATGACGTTTTACGTTATATGGTATTACGTTATAACGTATTACGTTATAAGGTATAACGTTATCACGTATTACGTTATATGGCATTACGTTATAACGTATTACGTTATATGATATAACGAAATGACGTTTTACGTTATATGGTATAAGGTTATAACGTATTACGTTATATGGTATATCGTTATAACGTATTACGTTATATGGTATAACGTTATACCGTATTACGTTATATGGTACAACGAAATGACGTTTTACGTTATATGTTATTACGTTATAACGTATTACGTTATATGGTATAACGTTATCACGTATTACGTTATATGGCATTACGTTATAACGTATTACGTTATATGGTATAACGAAATGACGTTTTACGTTATATGGTATAACGTTGTAACGTATTACGTTATATGGTATTACGTTATATGGTACAACGTTATAACGTATTACGTTATATGGTATTACGTTATAACGTATCACGTTATGTGGTATAACGTTTTAACGTATTACGTTATATGGTATAACGTTATAAAGTATTACGTTATATGGTATAACGTTATAACGTATTACGTTATATGGTATAACGTTATAACGTATTACGTTATATGGTATTACGTTATAACGTATTACGTTATATGGTATTACGTTTTAACGTATTACGTTATATGGTATAACGTTATAACGTATTACGTTATATGGTATTACGTTATAACGTTTTACGTTATATGTTATTACGTTATAACGTATTACGTTATATGGTATAACGTTATCACGTATTACGTTATATGGCATTACGTTATAACGTATTACGTTATATGATATAACGAAATGACGTTTTACGTTATATGGTATAACGTTATACCGTATTACGTTATATGGTATTACGTTTTAACGTATTACGTTATATGGTATAACGTTATAACGTATTACGTTATATGGTATAAGGAAATGTCGTTTTACGTTATATGGTATAACGTTATAACGTATTACGTTATATGGTATTACGTTTTAACGTATTACGTTATATGGTATAACGTTGTAACGTTTTACGTTATATGTTATTACGTTATAACGTATTACGTTATATGGTATAACGTTATCACGTATTACGTTATATGGCATTACGTTATAACGTATTACGTTATATGGTATAACGAAATGACGTTTTACGTTATATGGTATAACGTTATAACGTATTACGTTATATGGTATTACGTTTTAACGTATTACGTTATATGGTATAACGTTATAACGTATTACGTTATATGGTATAAGGAAATGTCGTTTTACGTTATATGGTATAAAGTTATAACGTATTACGTTATATGGTATTACGTTTTAACGTATTACGTTATATGTTATTACGTTATAACGTATTACGTTATATGGTACAACGAAATGACGTTTTACGTTATATGTTATTACGTTATAACGTATTACGTTATATGGTATAACGTTATAACGTATTACGTTATATGGTATTACGTTATAACGTATTACGTTATATGGTATTACGTTTTAACGTATTACGTTATATGGTATAACGTCATAACGTATTACGTTATATGGCATTACGTTATAACGTATTACGTTATATGGTACAACGAAATGACGTTTTACGTTATATGTTATTACGTTATAACGTATTACGTTATATGGTATAACGTTATCACGTATTACGTTATATGGCATTACGTTATAACGTATTACGTTATATGGTATAACGAAATGACGTTTTACGTTATATGGTATTACGTTATAACGTATTACGTTATATGGTATTACGTTATAACGTATTACGTTATATGGAATAACGTCATAACGTATTACGTTATATGGTATTACGTTATCACGTATTACGTTATATGGTATAACGTTATAACGTATTACGTTATATGGTATAACGTTATAACGTATTACGTTATATGGTATTACTTTATAACGTATTACGTTATATGGTATTACGTTTTAACGTATTACGTTATATGGTATAACGTCATAACGTATTACGTTATATGGTATTACGTTATCACGTATTACGTTATATGGTATAACGTTTTAACGTATTACGTTATATGTTATTACGTTATAACGTATTACGTTATATGGTATAACGTTATCACGTATTACGTTATATGGCATTACGTTATAACGTATTACGTTATATGGTATTACGTTATAACGTATTACGTTATATGGTATAACGTCATAACGTATTACGTTATATGGTATTACGTTATCACGTATTACGTTATATGGTATAACGTTATAACGTATTACGTTATATGGTATAACGTTATAACGTATTACGTTATATGGTATTACGTTATAACGTATTACGTTATATGGTATTACGTTTTAACGTATTACGTTATATGGTATAACGTCATAACGTATTACGTTATATGGTATTACGTTATCACGTATTACGTTATATGGTATAACGTTATAACGTATTACGTTATATGGTATAACGTTTTAACGTATTACGTTATGTGGTATAACGTTATCACGTATTACGTTATATGATATAACGTTATAACGTATTACGTTATATGGTATATCGTTATAACGTATTACGTTATATGGTATAACGTTATACCGTATTACGTTATATGGTACAACGAAATGACGTTTTACGTTATATGTTATTACGTTATAACGTATTACGTTATATGGTATAACGTTATATCGTATTACGTTATATGATATAACGTTATAACGTATTACGTTATATGGTATTACGTTATCACGTATTACGTTATATGGTGTAACGTTATAACGTATTACGTTATATGGTATAACGTTTTAACGTATTACGTTATATGGTATAACGTTATAACGTATTACGTTATATGGTATAACATTATAACGTACTACGTTATATGGTATATCGTTATAACGTATTACGTTATATGGTATAACGTTATACCGTATTACGTTATATGGTATAACGTTATAACGTATTACGTTATATGGTATAACGTTATAACGTATTACGTTATATGGTATATCGTTATAACGTATTACGTTATATGGTATAACGTTATACCGTATTACGTTATATGGTATTACGTTATAACGTATTACGTTATATGGTATAACGAAATGACGTTTTACGTTATATGGTATTACGTTATAACGTATTACGTTATATGGTATAACGTTATAACGTATTACGTTATATGGTATAACGTTATAACGTACTACGTTATATGGTATAACGTTATCACGTATTACGTTATATGGTATAACGTTATAACGTATTACGTTATATGGTATAACGTTTTAACGTATTACGTTATATGGTATAACGTTATCACTTATTACGTTATATGGTATAACGTTATAACGTATTACGTTATATGGTATTACGTTATAACGTATTACGTTATATGGTATAACGAAATGACGTTTTACGTTATATGGTATTACGTTATAACGTATTACGTTATATGGTATTACGTTATAACGTATTACGTTATATGGTATAACGTCATAACGTATTACGTTATATGGTATTACGTTATCACGTATTACGTTATATGGTATAACGTTATAACATATTACGTTATATGGTATAACGTTATAACGTATTACGTTATATGGTATTACGTTATAACGTATTACGTTATATGGTATTACGTTTTAACGTATTACGTTATATGGTATAACGTCATAACGTATTACGTTATATGGTATTACGTTATCACGTATTACGTTATATGGTATAACGTTATAACGTATTACGTTATATGTTATTACGTTATAACGTATTACGTTATATGGTATAACGTTATCACGTATTACGTTATATGGCATTACGTTATAACGTATTACGTTTTATGGTATTACGTTATAACGTATTACGTTATATGGTATAACGTCATAACGTATTACGTTATATGGTATTACGTTATCACGTATTACGTTATATGGTATAACGTTATAACGTATTACGTTATATGGTATAACGTTATAACGTATTACGTTATATGGTATTACGTTATAACGTATTACGTTATATGGCATTACGTTATAACGTATTACGTTATATGGTATTACGTTATAACGTATTACGTTATATGGTATAACGTCATAACGTATTACGTTATATGGTATTACGTTATCACGTATTACGTTATATGGTATAACGTTATAACGTATTACGTTATATGGTATAACGTTATAACGTATTACGTTATATGGTATTACGTTATAACGTATTACGTTATATGGTATTACGTTTTAACGTATTACGTTATATGGTATAACGTAATAACGTATTACGTTATATGGTATTACGTTATCACGTATTACGTTATATGGTATAACGTTATAACGTATTACGTTATATGGTATAACGTTTTAACGTATTACGTTATGTGGTATAACGTTATCACGTATTACGTTATATGGTATAACGTTATAACTTATTACGTTATATGGTATATCGTTATAACGTATTACGTTATATGGTATAACGTTATACCGTATTACGTTATATGGTACAACGAAATGACGTTTTACGTTATATGTTATTACGTTATAACGTATTACGTTATATGGTATAACGTTATCACGTATTACGTTATATGGCATTACGTTATAACGTATTACGTTATATGGTATAACGAAATGACGTTTTACGTTATATGGCATAACGTTATAACGTATTACGTTATATGGTATTACGTTTTAACGTATGACGTTATATGGTATAACGTTATAACGTATTACGTTATATGGTATTACGTTATAACGTATTGCGTTATGTGGCATAACGTTTTAACGTATTACGTTATATGGTATAACGTTATAAAGTATTACGTTATATGGTATAACGTTATAACGTATTACGTTATATGGTATAACGTTATAACGTATTACGTTATATGGTATTACGTTATAACGTATTACGTTATATGGTATAACGTTATAACGTATTACGTTAAATGGTATAACGTTATAACGTATTACGTTATATGGTATTACGTTATAACGTATTACGTTATATGGTATTACGTTTTAACGTATTACGTTATATGGTATAACGTTATAACGTATTACGTTATATGGTATTACGTTATAACGTTTTACGTTATATGTTATTACGTTATAACGTATTACGTTATATGGTATAACGTTATCACGTATTACGTTATATGGCATTACGTTATAACGTAATACGTTACATGGTATAACGAAATGACGTTTTACGTTATATGGTATAACGTTATAACGTATTACGTTATATGGTATTACGTTTTAACGTATTACGTTATATGGTATAACGTTATAACGTATTACGTTATATGGTATAACGAAATGACGTTTTACGTTATATGGTATAACGTTATAACGTATTACGTTATATGGTATTACGTTTTAACGTATTACGTTATATGGTATAACGTTATAACGTATTACGTTATATGGTATTACGTTATAACGTATTACGTTATGTGGTATAACGTTTTAACGTATTACGTTATATGGTATAACGTGATAAAGTATTACGTTCTATGGTATAACGTTATAACGTATTACGTTATATGGTATAACGTTATAACGTATTACGTTATATGGTATTACGTCATAACGTATTACGTTATATGGTATTACGTTTTAACGTATTACGTTATATGGTATAACGTTATAACGTATTACGTTATATGGAATTACGTTATAACGTTTTACGTTATATGTTATTACGTTATAACGTATTACGTTATATGGTATAACGTTATCACGTATTACGTTATATGGCATTACGTTATAACGTATTACGTTATATGGTAAAACGAAATGACGTTTTGCGTTATATGGTATAACGTTATAACGTATTACGTTATATGGTATTACGGTTTAACGTATTACGTTATATGGTATAAATTTATAACGTATTACGTTATATGGTATTACGTTATAACGTATTACGTTATGTGGTATAAGGTTTTAACGTATTACGTTATATGGTATAACGTTATAAAGTATTACGTTATATGGTATAACGTTATATCGTATTACGTTATATGATATAACGTTATAACGTATTACGTTATATGGTATTACGTTATCACGTATTACGTTATATGGTATAACGTTATAACGTATTACGTTATATGGTATAACGTTATCACTTATTACGTTATATGGTATAACGTTATAACGTATTACGTTATATGGTATTACGTTATAACGTATTACGTTATATGGTATAAAGTTATAACGTATTACGTTATATGGTATAACGTTATAACGTACTACGTTATATGGTATATCGTTATAACGTATTACGTTATATGGTATAACGTTATACCGTATTACGTTATATGGTATAACGTTATAACGTATTACGTTATATGGTATAACGTTATAACGTATTACGTTATATGGTATATCGTTATAACGTATTACGTTATATGGTATAACGTTATACCGTATTACGTTATATGGTATTACGTTATAACGTATTACGTTATATGGTATATCGAAATGACGTTTTACGTTATATGGTATTACGTTATAACGTATTACGTTATATGGTATAACGTTATAACGTATTACGTTATATGGTATAACGTTATAACGTACTACGTTATATGGTGTAACGTTATCACGTATTACGTTATATGGTATAACGTTATAACGTATTACGTTATATGGTATAACGTTTTAACGTATTACGTTATATGGTATAACGTTATCACTTATTACGTTATATGGTATAACGTTATAACGTATTACGTTATATGGTATTACGTTATAACGTATTACATTATATGGTATAACGAAATGACGTTTTACGTTATATGGTATTACGTTATAACGTATTACGTTATATGGTATTACGTTATAACGTATTACGTTATATGGTATAACGTCATAACGTATTACGTTATATGGTATTACGTTATCACGTATTACGTTATATGGTATAACGTTATAACATATTACGTTATATGGTATAACGTTATAACGTATTACGTTATATGGTATTACGTTATAACGTATTACGTTATATGGTATTACGTTTTAACGTATTACGTTATATGGTATAACGTCATAACGTATTACGTTATATGGTATTACGTTATCACGTATTACGTTATATGGTATAACGTTATAACGTATTACGTTATATGTTATTACGTTATAACGTATTACGTTATATGGTATAACGTTATCACGTATTACGTTATATGGCATTACGTTATAACGTATTACGTTTTATGGTATTACGTTATAACGTATTACGTTATATGGTATAACGTCATAACGTATTACGTTATATGGTATTACGTTATCACGTATTACGTTATATGGTATAACGTTATAACGTATTACGTTATATGGTATAACGTTATAACGTATTACGTTATATGGTATTACGTTATAACGTATTACGTTATATGGTATTACGTTTTAACGTATTACGTTATATGGTATAACGTCATAACGTATTACGTTATATGGTATTACGTTATCACGTATTACGTTATATGGTATAACGTTATAACGTATTACGTTATATGGTATAACGATTTAACGTATTACGTTATGTGGTATAACGTTATCACGTATTACGTTATATGGTATAACGTTATAACGTATTACGTTATATGGTATATCGTTATAACGTATTACGTTATATGGTATAACGTTATACCGTATTACGTTATATGGTACAACGAAATGACGTTTTACGTTATATGTTATTACGTTATAACGTATTACGTTATATGGTATAACGTTATCACGTATTACGTTATATGGCATTACGTTATAACGTATTACGTTATATGGTATAACGAAATGACGTTTTACGTTATATGGTATTACGTTATAACGTATTACGTTATATGGTATTACGTTATAACGTATTACGTTATATGGAATAACGTCATAACGTATTACGTTATATGGTATTACGTTATCACGTATTACGTTATATGGTATAACGTTATAACGTATTACGTTATATGGTATAACGTTATAACGTATTACGTTATATGGTATTACGTTATAACGTATTACGTTATATGGTATTACGTTTTAACGTATTACGTTATATGGTATAACGTCATAACGTATCACGTTATATGGTATAACGTTATAAAGTATTACGTTATATGGTATAACGTTATATCGTATTACGTTATATGATATAACGTTATAACGTATTACGTTATATGGTATTACGTTATCACGTATTACGTTATATGGTGTAACGTTATAACGTATTACGTTATATGGTATAACGTTTTAACGTATTACGTTATATGGTATAACGTTATCACGTATTACGTTATATGGCATTACGTTATAACGTATTACGTTATATGGTATAACGAAATGACGTTTTACGTTATATGGCATAACGTTATAACGTATTACGTTATATGGTATTACGTTTTAACGTATTACGTTATATGGTATAACGTTATAACGTATTACGTTATATGGTATTACGTTATAACGTATTGCGTTATGTGGCATAACGTTTTAACGTATTACGTTATATGGTATAACGTTATAAAGTATTACGTTATATGGTATAACGTTATAACGTATTACGTTATATGGTATAACGTTATAACGTATTACGTTATATGGTATTACGTTATAACGTATTACGTTATATGGTATAACGTTATAACGTATTACGTTATATGGTATAACGTTATAACGTATTACGTTATATGGTATTACGTTATAACGTATTACGTTATATGGTATTACGTTTTAACGTATTACGTTATATGGTATAACGTTATAACGTATTACGTTATATGGTATTACGTTATAACGTTTTACGTTATATGTTATTACGTTATAACGTATTACGTTATATGGTATAACGTTATCACGTATTACGTTATATGGCATTACGTTATAACGTATTACGTTACATGGTATAACGAAATGACGTTTTACGTTATATGGTATAACGTTATAACGTATTACGTTATATGGTATTACGTTTTAACGTATTACGTTATATGGTATAACGTTATAACGTATTACGTTATATGGTATAACGAAATGACGTTTTACGTTATATGGTATAACGTTATAACGTATTACGTTATATGGTATTACGTTTTAACGTATTACGTTATATGGTATAACGTTATAACGTATTACGTTATATGGTATTACGTTATAACGTATTACGTTATGTGGTATAACGTTTTAACGTATTACGTTATATGGTATAACGTGATAAAGTATTACGTTCTATGGTATAACGTTATAACGTATTACGTTATATGGTATAACGTTATAACGTATTACGTTATATGGTATTACGTCATAACGTATTACGTTATATGGTATTACGTTTTAACGTATTACGTTATATGGTATAACGTTATAACGTATTACGTTATATGGTATTACGTTATAACGTATTACGTTATATGGTATAACGATTTAACGTATTACGTTATGTGGTATAACGTTATCACGTATTACGTTATATGGTATAACGTTATAACGTATTACGTTATATGGTATATCGTTATAACGTATTACGTTATATGGTATAACGTTATACCGTATTACGTTATATGGTACAACGAAATGACGTTTTACGTTATATGTTATTACGTTATAACGTATTACGTTATATGGTATAACGTGATAAAGTATTACGTTCTATGGTATAACGTTATAACGTATTACGTTATATGGTATAACGTTATAACGTATTACGTTATATGGTATTACGTCATAACGTATTACGTTATATGGTATTACGTTTTAACGTATTACGTTATATGGTATAACGTTATAACGTATTACGTTATATGGTATTACGTTATAACGTATTACGTTATATGGTATAACGATTTAACGTATTACGTTATGTGGTATAACGTTATCACGTATTACGTTATATGGTATAACGTTATAACGTATTACGTTATATGGTATATCGTTATAACGTATTACGTTATATGGTATAACGTTATACCGTATTACGTTATATGGTACAACGAAATGACGTTTTACGTTATATGTTATTACGTTATAACGTATTACGTTATATGGTATAACGTTATCACGTATTACGTTATATGGCATTACGTTATAACGTATTACGTTATATGGTATAACGAAATGACGTTTTACGTTATATGGTATTACGTTATAACGTATTACGTTATATGGTATTACGTTATAACGTATTACGTTATATGGAATAACGTCATAACGTATTACGTTATATGGTATTACGTTATCACGTATTACGTTATATGGTATAACGTTATAACGTATTACGTTATATGGTATAACGTTATAACGTATTACGTTATATGGTATTACGTTATAACGTATTACGTTATATGGTATTACGTTTTAACGTATTACGTTATATGGTATAACGTCATAACGTATCACGTTATATGGTATAACGTTATAAAGTATTACGTTATATGGTATAACGTTATATCGTATTACGTTATATGATATAACGTTATAACGTATTACGTTATATGGTATTACGTTATCACGTATTACGTTATATGGTGTAACGTTATAACGTATTACGTTATATGGTATAACGTTTTAACGTATTACGTTATATGGTATAACGTTATCACGTATTACGTTATATGGCATTACGTTATAACGTATTACGTTATATGGTATAACGAAATGACGTTTTACGTTATATGGCATAACGTTATAACGTATTACGTTATATGGTATTACGTTTTAACGTATTACGTTATATGGTATAACGTTATAACGTATTACGTTATATGGTATTACGTTATAACGTATTGCGTTATGTGGCATAACGTTTTAACGTATTACGTTATATGGTATAACGTTATAAAGTATTACGTTATATGGTATAACGTTATAACGTATTACGTTATATGGTATAACGTTATAACGTATTACGTTATATGGTATTACGTTATAACGTATTACGTTATATGGTATAACGAAATGACGTTTTACGTTATATGGTATAACGTTATAACGTATTACGTTATATGGTATAACGTTATAACGTATTACGTTATATGGTATTACGTTTTAACGTATTACGTTATATGGTATAACGTTATAACTTATTACGTTATATGGTATTACGTTATAACGTATTACGTTATATGGTATTACGTTATAACGTATTACGTTATATGGTATTACGTTTTAACGTATTACGTTATATGGTATAACGTTATAACGTATTACGTTATATGGTATTACGTTATAACGTTTTACGTTATATGTTATTACGTTATAACGTATTACGTTATATGGTATAACGTTATCACGTATTACGTTATATGGCATTACGTTATAACGTATTACGTTATATGATATAACGTTATATCGTATTACGTTATATGATATAACGTTATAACGTATTACGTTATATGGTATTACGTTATCACGTATTACGTTATATGGTATAACGTTATAACGTATTACGTTATATGGTATAACGTTATCACTTATTACGTTATATGGTATAACGTTATAACGTATTACGTTATATGGTATTACGTTATAACGTATTACGTTATATGGTATAACGTTATAACGTATTACGTTATATGGTATAACGTTATAACGTATTACGTTATATGGTATTACGTTATAACGTATTACGTTATATGGTATTACGTTTTAACGTATTACGTTATATGGTATAACGTTATAACGTATTACGTTATATGGTATAACGTTATAACGTTTTACGTTATATGTTATTACGTTATAACGTATTACGTTATATGGTATAACGTTATCACGTATTACGTTATATGGCATTACGTTATAACGTATTACGTTATATGGTATAACGAAATGACGTTTTACGTTATATGGTATAACGTTATAACGTATTA
Source organism: Bombus vancouverensis nearcticus (assembly GCF_051014615.1). Taxonomy (NCBI): domain Eukaryota; kingdom Metazoa; phylum Arthropoda; class Insecta; order Hymenoptera; family Apidae; genus Bombus; species Bombus vancouverensis. The sequence continues at coordinate 4,827,762 of NC_134913.1, read as the reverse complement.
CGTTATATGGTATTACGTTTTAACGTATTACGTTATATGGTATAACGTTATAACGTATTACGTTATATGGTATAACGAAATGACGTTTTACGTTATATGGTATAACGTTATAACGTATTACGTTATATGGTATTACGTTTTAACGTATTACGTTATATGGTATAACGTTATAACGTATTACGTTATATGGTATTACGTTATAACGTATTACGTTATGTGGTATAACGTTTTAACGTATTACGTTATATGGTATAACGTGATAAAGTATTACGTTCTATGGTATAACGTTATAACGTATTACGTTATATGGTATAACGTTATAACATATTACGTTATATGGTATTACGTCATAACGTATTACGTTATATGGTATTACGTTTTAACGTATTACGTTATATGGTATAACGTTATAACGTATTACGTTATATGGTATTACGTTATAACGTTTTACGTTATATGTTATTACGTTATAACGTATTACGTTATATGGTATAACGTTATCACGTATTACGTTATATGGCATTACGTTATAACGTATTACGTTATATGGTATAACGAAATGACGTTTTACGTTATATGGTATAACGTTATAACGTATTACGTTATATGGTATTACGGTTTAACGTATTACGTTATATGGTATAAATTTATAACGTATTACGTTATATGGTATTACGTTATAACGTATTACGTTATATGGTATAACGTTATAACGTATTACGTTATATGGTATAACGTTATACCGTATTACGTTATATGGTACAACGAAATGACGTTTTACGTTATATGTTATTACGTTATAACGTATTACGTTATATGGTATAACGTTATCACGTATTACGTTATATGGCATTACGTTATAACGTATTACGTTATATGGTATAACAAAATGACGTTTTACGTTATATGGCATAACGTTATAACGTATTACGTTATATGGTATTACGTTTTAACGTATTACGTTATATGGTATAACGTTATAACGTATTACGTTATATGGTATTACGTTATAACGTATTGCGTTATGTGGTATAACGTTTTAACGTATTACATTATATGGTATAACGTTATAAAGTATTACGTTATATGGTATAACGTTATAACGTATTACGTTATATGGTATAACGTTATAACCTATTACGTTATATGGTATTACGTTATAACGTATTACGTTACATGGTATAACGTTATAACGTATTACGTTATATGGTATAACGTTATAACGTATTACGTTATATGGTATTACGTTATAACGTATTACGTTATGTAGTATAACGTTATAACGTATTACGTTATATAGTATTACGTTATAACGTATTACGTTATATGGTATAACGTCATAACGTATTACGTTATATGGTATTACGTTATCACGTATTATGTTATATGGTATAACGTTATAACGTATTACGTTATATGGTATTACGGTTTAACGTATTACGTTATATGGTATAACGTTATAACGTATTACGTTATATGGTATTACGTTATAACGTATTACGTTATGTGGTATAAGGTTTTAACGTATCACGTTATATGGTATAACGTTATAAAGTATTACGTTATATGGTATAACGTTATATCGTATTACGTTATATGATATAACGTTATAACGTATTACGTTATATGGTGTAACGTTATAACGTATTACGTTATATGGTATAACGTTTTAACGTGTTACGTTATATGGTATAACGTTATATCGTATTACGTTATATGGTATAACGTTATAACGTATTACGTTATATGGTATAACGTTATACCGTATTACGTTATATGGTACAACGAAATGACGTTTTACGTTATATGTTATTACGTTATAACGTATTACGTTATATGGTATAACGTTATCACGTATTACGTTATATGGCATTACGTTATAACGTATTACGTTATATGGTATAACGAAATGACGTTTTACGTTATATGGCATAACGTTATAACGTATTACGTTATATGGTATTACGTTTTAACGTATTACGTTATATGGTATAACGTTATAACGTATTACGTTATATGGTATTACGTTATAACGTATTGCGTTATGTGGTATAACGTTTTAACGTATTACATTATATGGTATAACGTTATAAAGTATTACGTTATATGGTATAACGTTATAACGTATTACGTTATATGGTATAACGTTATAACCTATTACGTTATATGGTATTACGTTATAACGTATTACGTTATATGGTATAACGTTATAACGTATTACGTTATATGGTATAACGTTATAACGTATTACGTTATATGGTATTACGTTATAACGTATTACGTTATGTAGTATAACGTTATAACGTATTACGTTATATGGTATTACGTTATAACGTATTACGTTATATGGTATAACGTCATAACGTATTACGTTATATGGTATTACGTTATCACGTATTATGTTATATGGTATAACGTTATAACGTATTACGTTATATGGTATTACGGTTTAACGTATTACGTTATATGGTATAACGTTATAACGTATTACGTTATATGGTATTACGTTATAACGTATTACGTTATGTGGTATAAGGTTTTAACGTATCACGTTATATGGTATAACGTTATAAAGTATTACGTTATATGGTATAACGTTATATCGTATTACGTTATATGATATAACGTTATAACGTATTACGTTATATGGTATTACGTTATCACGTATTACGTTATATGGTGCAACGTTATAACGTATTACGTTATATGGTATAACGTTTTAACGTATTACGTTATATGGTATAACGTTATAACGTATTACGTTATATGGTATAACGTTATAACGTACTACGTTATATGGTATATCGTTATAACGTATTACGTTATATGGTATAACGTTATACCGTATTACGTGATATGGTATAACGTTATAACGTATTACGTTATATGGTATAACGTTATAACGTATTACGTTATATGGTATATCGTTATAACGTATTACGTTATATGGTATAACGTTATACCGTATTACGTTATATGGTATTACGTTATAACGTATTACGTTATATGGTATAACGAAATGACGTTTTACGTTATATGGTATTACGGTATAACGTATTACGTTATATGGTATAACGTTATAACGTATTACGTTATATGGTATAACGTTATAACGTGCTACGTTATATGGTATAACGTTATCACGTATTACGTTATATGGTATAACGTTATAACGTATTACGTTATATGGTATAACGTTTTAACGTATTACGTTATATGGTATAACGTTATCACTTATTACGTTATATGGTATAACGTTATAACGTATTACGTTATATGGTATTACGTTATAACGTATTACGTTATATGGTATAACGAAATGACGTTTTACGTTATATGGTATTACGTTATAACGTATTACGTTATATGGTATTACGTTATAACGTATTACGTTACATGGTATAACGTCATAACGTATTACGTTATATGGTATTACGTTATAACGTATTACGTTATGTAGTATAACGTTATAACGTATTACGTTATATGGTATTACGTTATAACGTATTACGTTATATGGTATAACGTCATAACGTATTACGTTATATGGTATTACGTTATCACGTATTATGTTATATGGTATAACGTTATAACGTATTACGTTATATGCTATTACGGTTTAACGTATTACGTTATATGGTATAACGTTATAACGTATTACGTTATATGGTATTACGTTATAACGTATTACGTTATGTGGTATAAGGTTTTAACGTATCACGTTATATGGTATAACGTTATAAAGTATTACGTTATATGGTATAACGTTATATCGTATTACGTTATATGATATAACGTTATAACGTATTACGTTATATGGTATTACGTTATCACGTATTACGTTATATGGTGTAACGTTATAACGTATTACGTTATATGGTATAACGTTTTAACGTATTACGTTATATGGTATATCGTTATAACGTATTACGTTATATGGTATAACGTTATACCGTATTACGTGATATGGTATAACGTTATAACGTATTACGTTATATGGTATAACGTTATAACGTATTACGTTATATGGTATATCGTTATAACGTATTACGTTATATGGTATAACGTTATAACGTATTACGTTATATGGTATAACGTTATAACGTATTACGTTATATGGTATATCGTTATAACGTATTACGTTATATGGTATAACGTTATAACGTATAACGTTATATGGTATAACGTTATAACGTACTACGTTATATGGTATATCGTTATAACGTATTACGTTATATGGTATAACGTTATACCGTATTACGTGATATGGTATAACGTTATAACGTATTACGTTATATGGTATAACGTTATAACGTATTACGTTATATGGTATATCGTTATAACGTATTACGTTATATGGTATAACGTTATACCGTATTACGTTATATGGTATTACGTTATAACGTATTACGTTATATGGTATAACGAAATGACGTTTTACGTTATATGGTGTTACGTTATCACGTATTACGTTATATGGTATAACGTTATAACGTATTACGTTATATGGTATAACGTTTTAACGTATTACGTTATGTGGTATAACGTTATCACGTATTACGTTATATGGTATAACGTTATAACGTATTACGTTATATGGTATAACGTTATAACCTATTACGTTATATGGTATTACGTTATAACGTATTACGTTATATGGTATAACGTTATAACGTATTACGTTATATGGTATAACGTTATAACTTATTACGTTATATGGTATTACGTTATAACGTATTACGTTATGTAGTATAACGTTATAACGTATTACGTTATATGGTATTACGTTATAACGTATTACGTTATATGGTATAACGTCATAACGTATTACGTTATATGGTATTACGTTATCACGTATTATGTTATATGGTATAACGTTATAACGTATTACGTTATATGGTATTACGGTTTAACGTATTACGTTATATGGTATAACGTTATAACGTATTACGTTATATGGTATTACGTTATAACGTATTACGTTATGTGGTATAAGGTTTTAACGTATCACGTTATATGGTATAACGTTATAAAGTATTACGTTATATGGTATAACGTTATATCGTATTACGTTATATGATATAACGTTATAACGTATTACGTTATATGGTATTACGTTATCACGTATTACGTTATATGGTGTAACGTTATAACGTATTACGTTATATGGTATAACGTTTTAACGTATTACGTTATATGGTATAACGTTATAACGTATTACGTTATATGGTATAACGTTATAACGTACTACGTTATATGGTATATCGTTATAACGTATTACGTTATATGGTATAACGTTATACCGTATTACGTGATATGGTATAACGTTATAACGTATTACGTTATATGGTATAACGTTATAACGTATTACGTTATATGGTATATCGTTATAACGTATTACGTTATATGGTATAACGTTATACCGTATTACGTTATATGGTATTACGTTATAACGTATTACGTTATATGGTATAACGAAATGACGTTTTACGTTATATGGTATTACGGTATAACGTATTACGTTATATGGTATAACGTTATAACGTATTACGTTATATGGTATAACGTTATAACGTACTACGTTATATGGTATAATGTTATCACGTATTACGTTATATGGTATAACGTTATAACGTATTACGTTATATGGTATAACGTTTTAACGTATTACGTTATATGGTATAACGTTATCACTTATTACGTTATATGGTATAACGTTATAACGTATTACGTTATATGGTATTACGTTATAACGTATTACGTTATGTGGTATAACGAAATGACGTTTTACGTTATATGGTATTACGTTATAACGTATTACGTTATATGGTATTACGTTATAACGTATTACGTTACATGGTATAACGTCATAACGTATTACGTTATATGGTATTACGTTATCACGTATTATGTTATATGGTATAACGTTATAACGTATTACGTTATATGGTATAACGTTATAACGTATTACGTTATATGGTATTACGTTATAACGTATTACGTTATATGGTATTACGTTTTAACGTATTACGTTATATGGTATAACGTCATAACGTATTACGTTATATGGTATTACGTTATCACGTATTACGTTATATGGTATAACGTTATAACGTATTACGTTATATGGTATAACGTTTTAACGTATTACGTTATGTGGTATAACGTTATCACGTATTACGTTATATGGTATAACGTTATAACGTATTACGTTATATGGTATATCGTTATAACGTATTACGTTATATGGTATAACGTTATACCGTATTACGTTATATGGTACAACGAAATGACGTTTTACGTTATATGTTATTACGTTATAACGTATTGCGTTATATGGTATAACGTTATCACGTATTACGTTATATGGCATTACGTTATAACGTATTACGTTATATGGTATAACGAAATGACGTTTTACGTTATATGGCATAACGTTATAACGTATTACGTTATATGGTATTACGTTTTAACGTATTACGTTATATGGTATAACGTTATAACGTATTACGTTATATGGTATTACGTTATAACGTATTGCGTTATGTGGTATAACGTTTTAACGTATTACGTTATATGGTATAACGTTATAAAGTATTACGTTATATGGTATAACGTTATAACGTATTACGTTATATGGTATAACGTTATAACGTATTACGTTATATGGTATTACGTTATAACGTATTACGTTATATGGTATAACGTTATAACGTATTACGTTATATGGTATAACGTTATAACGTATTACGTTATATGGTATTACGTTATAACGTATTACGTTATATGGTATTACGTTTTAACGTATTACGTTATATGGTATAACGTTATAACGTATTACGTTATATGGTATTACGTTATAACGTTTTACGTTATATGTTATTACGTTATAACGTATTACGTTATATGGTATAACGTTATCACGTATTACGTTATATGGCATTACGTTATAACGTATTACGTTATATGGTATAACGAAATGACGTTTTACGTTATATGGTATAACGTTATAACGTATTACGTTACATGGTATTACGTTTTAACGTATTACGTTATATGGTATAACGTTATAACGTATTACGTTATGTGGTATAACGTTTTAACGTATTACGTTATATGGTATAACGTGATAAAGTATTACGTTCTATGGTATAACGTTATAACGTATTACGTTATATGGTATAACGTTATAACGTATTACGTTATATGGTATTACGTCATAACGTATTACGTTATATGGTATTACGTTTTAACGTATTACGTTATATGGTATAACGTTATAACGTATTACGTTATATGGTATTACGTTATAACGTTTTACGTTATATGTTATTACGTTATAACGTATTACGTTATATGGTATAACGTTATCACGTATTACGTAATATGGCATTACGTTATAACGTATTCCGTTATATGGTATAACGAAATGACGTTTTACGTTATATGGTATAACGTTATAACGTATTACGTTATATGGTATTACGGTTTAACGTATTACGTTATATGGTATAACGTTATAACGTATTACGTTATATGGTATTACGTTATAACGTATTACGTTATGTGGTATAAGGTTTTAACGTATTACGTTATATGGTATAACGTTATAAAGTATTACGTTATATGGTATAACGTTATATCGTATTACGTTATATGATATATCGTTATAACATATTACGTTATATGGTATTACGTTATCACGTATTACGTTATATGGTATAACGTTATAACGTATTACGTTACATGGTATAACGTTATCACTTATTACGTTATATGGTATAACGTTATAAAGTATTACGTTATATGGTATTACGTTATAACGTATTACGTTATGTGGTATAACGTTTTAACGTATTACGTTGTATGGTATTACGTTATAAAGTAATACGTTATATGGTATAACGTTATAACGTATTACGTTATATGGTATAACGTTATAACGTATTACGTTATATGGTGTTACGTTATAACGTATTACGTTATATGGTATTACGTTTTAACGTATTACGTTATATGGTATAACGTTATAACGTATTACGTTATATGGTATTACGTTATAACGTTTTACGTTATATGTTATTACGTTATAACGTATTACGTTATATGGTATAACGTTATCACGTATTACGTTATATGGCATTACGTTATAACGTATTACGTTATATGGTATTACGTTTTAACGTATTACGTTATATGGTATAACGTTATAACGTATTACGTTATGTGGTATTACGTTATAACGTTTTACGTTATATGTTATTACGTTATAACGTATTACGTTATATGGTATAACGTTATCACGTATTGCGTTATATGGTATAACGTTTTAACGTATTACGTTATATGGTATAACGTTATAAAGTATTACGTTATATGGTATAACGTTATAACGTATTACGTTATATGGTATAACGTTATAACGTATTACGTTATATGGTATTACGTTATAACGTATTACGTTATATGGTATTACGTTTTAACGTATTACGTTATATGGTATAACGTTATCACGTATTACGTTATATGGCATTACGTTATAACGTATTACGTTATATGGTATAACGAAATGACGTTTTACGTTATATGGTATAACGTTATAACGTATTACGTTATATGGTATTACGTTTTAACGTATTACGTTATATGGTATAACGTTATAACGTATTACGTTATATGGTATTACGTTATAACGTATTACGTTATGTGGTATAAGGTTTTAACGTATTACGTTATATGGTATTACGTTATAACGTATTACGTTATATGGTATAACGTTATAACGTATTACGTTATATGTTATAACGTTATAACGTACTACGTTATATGGTATAACGTTATCACGTATTACGTTATATGGTATAACGTTATAACGTATTACGTTATATGGTATAACGTTTTAACGTATTACGTTATATGGTATAACGTTATCACTTATTACGTTATATGGTATAACGTTATAACGTATTACGTTATATGGTATTACGTTATAACGTATTACGTTATATGGTATTACGTTATAACGTATTACGTTATATGGTATAACGTCATAACGTATTACGTTATATGGTATTACGTTATCACGTATTACGTTATATGGTATAACGTTATAACGTATTACGTTATATGGTATAACGTTTTAACGTATTACGTTATGTGGTATAACGTTATCACGTATTACGTTATATGGTATAACGTTATAACGTATTACGTTATATGGTATATCGTTATAACGTATTACGTTATATGGTATAACGTTGTACCGTATTACGTTATATGGTACAACGAAATGACGTTTTACGTTATATGTTATTACGTTATAACGTATTACGTTATATGGTATAACGTTATCACGTATTACGTTATATGGCATTACGTTATAACGTATTACGTTATATGGTATAACGAAATGACGTTTTACGTTATATGGCATAACGTTATAACGTATTACGTTATATGGTATTACGTTTTAACGTATTACGTTATATGGTATAACGTTATAACGTATTACGTTATATGTTATTACGTTATAACGTATTGCGTTATGTGGTATAACGTTTTAACGTATTACGTTATATGGTATAACGTTATAAAGTATTACGTTATATGGTATAACGTTATAACGTATTACGTTATATGGTATAACGTTATAACGTATTACGTTATATGGTATTACGTTATAACGTATTACGTTATATGGTATAACGTTATAACGTATTACGTTATATGGTATAACGTTATAACGTATTACGTTATATGGTATTACGTTATAACGTATTACGTTATGTGGTATAACGTTATAGCGTATTACGTTATATGGTATTACGTTATAACGTATTTCGTTATATGGTATAACGTCATAACGTATTACGTTATATGGTATTACGTTATCACGTATTACGTTATATGGTATAACGTTATAACGTATTACGTTATATGGTATTACGGTTTAACGTATTACGTTATATGGTATAACGTTATAACGTATTACGTTATATGGTATTACTTTATAACGTATTACGTTATGTGGTATAAGGTTTTAACGTATCACGTTATATGGTATAACGTTATAAAGTATTACGTTATATGGTATAACGTTATATCGTATTACGTTATATGATATAACGTTATAACGTATTACGTTATATGGTATTACGTTATCACGTATTACGTTATATGGTGTAACGTTATAACGTATTACGTTATATGGTATAACGTTTTAACGTATTACGTTATATGGTATAACGTTATAACGTATTACGTTATATGGTATAACGTTATAACGTACTACGTTATATGGTATATCGTTATAACGTATTACGTTATATGGTATAACGTTATACCGTATTACGTTATATGGTATAACGTTATAACGTATTACGTTATATGGTATAACGTTATAACGTATTACGTTATATGGTATATCGTTATAACGTATTACGTTATATGGTATAACGTTATACCGTATTACGTTATATGGTATTACGATATAACGTATTACGTTATATGGTATAACGAAATGACGTTTTACGTTATATGGTATTACGTTATAACGTATTACGTTATATGGTATAACGTTATAACGTATTACGTTATATGGTATAACGTTATAACGTACTACGTTATATGGTATAACGTTATCACGTATTACGTTATATGGTATAACGTTATAACGTATTACGTTATATGGTATAACGTTTTAAGGTATTACGTTATATGGTATAACGTTATCACTTATTACGTTATATGGTATTACGTTATAACGTATTACGTTATATGGTATAACGAAATGACGTTTTACGTTATATGGTATTACGTTATAACGTATTACGTTATATGGTATTACGTTATAACGTATTACGTTATATGGTATAACGTCATAACGTATTACGTTATATGGTATTACGTTATCACGTATTACGTTATATGGTATAACGTTATAACGTATTACGTTATATGGTATAACGTTATAACGTATTACGTTATATGGTATTACGTTATAACGTATTACGTTATATGGTATTACGTTTTAACGTATTACGTTATATGGTATAACGTCATAACGTATTACGTTATATGGTATTACGTTATCACGTATTACGTTATATGGTATAACGTTATAACGTATTACGTTATATGGTATAACGTTTTAACGTATTACGTTATGTGGTATAACGTTATCACGTATTACGTTATATGGTATAACGTTATAACGTATTACGTTATATGGTATATCGTTATAACGTATTACGTTATATGGTATAACGTTATACCGTATTACGTTATATGGTACAACGAAATGACGTTTTACGTTATATGTTATTACGTTATAACGTATTACGTTATATGGTATAACGTTATCACGTATTACGTTATATGGCATTACGTTATAACGTATTACGTTATATGGTATAACGAAATGACGTTTTACGTTATATGGCATAACGTTATAACGTATTACGTGATATGGTATTACGTTTTAACGTATTACGTTATATGGTATAACGTTATAACGTATTACGTTATATGGTATTACGTTATAACGTATTGCGTTGTGTGGTATAACGTTTTAACGTATTACGTTATATGGTATAACGTTATAAAGTATTACGTTATATGGTATAACGTTATAACGTATTACGTTATATGGTATAACGTTATAACGTATTACGTTATATGGTATTACGTTATAACGTATTACGTTATATGGTATAACGTTATAACGTATTACGTTATATGGTATAACGTTATAACGTATTACGTTATATGGTATAACGTTATAACGTATTACGTTATATGGTATTACGTTATAACGTATTACGTTATATGGTATTACGTTTTAACGTATTACGTTATATGGTATAACGTTATAACGTATTACGTTATATGGTATTACGTTATAACGTTTTACGTTACATGTTATTACGTTATAACGTATTACGTTATATGGTATAACGTTATCACGTATTACGTTATATGGCATTACGTTATAACGTATTACGTTATATGGTATAACGAAATGACGTTTTACGTTATATGGTATAACGTTATAACGTATTACGTTATATGGTATTACGTTTTAACGTATTACGTTATATGGTATAACGTTATAACGTATTACGTTATATGGTATAACGAAATGACGTTTTACGTTATATGGTATAACGTTATAACGTATTATGTTATATGGTATTACGTTTTAACGTATTACGTTATATGGTATAACGTTATAACGTATTACGTTATATGGTATTACGTTATAACGTATTACGTTATGTGGTATAACGTTTTAACGTATTACGTTATATGGTATAACGTGATAAAGTATTACGTTCTATGGTATAACGTTATAACGTATTACGTTATATGGTATAACGTTATAACGTATTACGTTATATGGTATTACGTCATAACGTATTACGTTATATGGTATTACGTTTTAACGTATTACGTTATATGGTATAACGTTATAACGTATTACGTTATATGGTATTACGTTATAACGTTTTACGTTATATGTTATTACGTTATAACGTATTACGTTATATGGTATAACGTTATCACGTATTACGTTATATGGCATTACGTTATAACGTATTACGTTATATGGTATAACGAAATGACGTTTTACGTTATATGGTATAACGTTATAACGTATTACGTTATATGGTATTACGTTTTAACGTATTACGTTATATGGTATAACGTTATAACGTATTACGTTATATGGTATTACGTTATAACGTATTACGTTATGTGGTATAAGGTTTTAACGTATTACGTTATATGGTATAACGTTATAAAGTATTACGTTATATGGTATAACGTTCTATCGTATTACGTTATATGATATAACGTTATAACGTATTACGTTATATGGTATTACGTTATCACGTATTACGTTATATGGTATAACGTTATAACGTATTACGTTATATGGTATAACGTTATCACTTATTACGTTATATGGTATAACGTTATAACGTATTACGTTATATGGTATTACGTTATAACGTATTGCGTTATGTGGTATAACGTTTTAACGTATTACGTTATATGGTATAACGTTATAAAGTATTACGTTATATGGTATAACGTTATAACGTATTACGTTATGTGGTATAACGTTATAACGTATTACGTTATATGGTATTACGTTATAACGTATTACGTTATATGGTATAACGTTATAACGTATTACGTTATATGGTATAACGTTATAACGTATTACGTTATATGGTATTACGTTATAACGTATTACGTTATATGGTATTACGTTTTAACGTATTACGTTATATGGTATAACGTTATAACGTATTACGTTATATGGTATTACGTTATAACGTTTTACGTTATATGTTATTACGTTATAACGTATTACGTTATATGGTATAACGTTATCACGTATTACGTTATATGGCATTGCGTTATAACGTATTACGTTATATGGTATAACGAAATGACGTTTTACGTTATATGGTATAACGTTATAACGTATTACGTTATATGGTATTACGTTTTAACGTATTACGTTATATGGTATAACGTTATAACGTATTACGTTATATGGTATAACGAAATGACGTTTTACGTTATATGGTATAACGTTATAACGTATTACGTTATATGGTATTACGTTTTAACGTATTACGTTATATGGTATAACGTTATAACGTATTACGTTATATGGTATTACGTTATAACGTATTACGTTATGTGGTTTAACGTTTTAACGTATTACGTTATATGGCATAACGTGATAAAGTATTACGTTCTATGGTATAACGTTATAACGTATTACGTTATATGGTATAACGTTATAACGTATTACGTTATATGGTATTACGTCATAACGTATTACGTTATATGGTATTACGTTTTAACGTATTACGTTATATGGTATAACGTTACAACGTATTACGTTATATGGTATTACGTTATAACGTTTTACGTTATATGTTATTACGTTATAACGTATTACGTTATATGGTATAACGTTATCACGTATTACGTTATATGGCATTACGTTATAACGTATTACGTTATATGGTATAACGAAATGACGTTTTACGTTATATGGTATAACGTTATAACGTATTACGTTATATGGTATTACGGTTTAACGTATTACGTTATATGGTATAACGTTATAACGTATTACGTTATATGGTATTACGTTATAACGTATTACGTTATGTGGTATAAGGTTTTAACGTATTACGTTATATGGTATAACGTTATAAAGTATTACGTTATATGGTATAACGTTATATCGTATTACGTTATATGATATAACGTTATAACGTATTACGTTATATGGTATTACGTTATCACGTATTACGTTATATGGTATAACGTTATAACGTATTACGTTATATGGTATAACGTTATCACTTATTACGTTATATGGTATAACGTTATAACGTATTACGTTATATGGTATTACGTTATAACGTATTACGTTATGTGGTATAACGTTTTAACGTATTACGTTGTATGGTATTACGTTATAAAGTAATACGTTATATGGTATAACGTTATAACGTATTACGTTATATGGTATAACGTAATAACGTATTACGTTATATGGTATTACGTTATAACGTATTACGTTATATGGTATTACGTTTTAACGTATTACGTTATATGGTATAACGTTATAACGTATTACGTTATATGGTATTACGTTATAACGTTTTACGTTATATGTTATTACGTTATAACGTATTACGTTATATGGTATAACGTTATAACTTATTACGTTATGTGGTATTACGTTATAACGTTTTACGTTATATGTTATTACGTTATAACGTATTACGTTATATGGTATAACGTTATCACGTATTGCGTTATATGGTATAACGTTTTAACGTATTACGTTATATGGTATAACGTTATAAAGTATTACGTTATATGGTATAACGTTATAACGTATTACGTTATATGGTATAACGTTATAACGTATTACGTTATATGGTATTACGTTATAACGTATTACGTTATATGGTATTACGTTTTAACGTATTACGTTATATGGTATAACGTTATAACGTATTACGTAATATGGTATTACGTTATAACGTTTTACGTTATATGTTATTACGTTATAACGTATTACGTTATATGGTATAACGTTATCACGTATTACGTTATATGGCATTACGTTATAACGTATTACGTTATATGGTATAACGAAATGACGTTTTACGTTATATGGTATAACGTTATAACGTATTACGTTATATGGTATTACGTTTTAACGTATTACGTTATATGGTATAACGTTATAACGTATTACGTTATATGGTATTACGTTATAACGTATTACGTTATGTGGTATAAGGTTTTAACGTATTACGTTATATGGTATTACGTTATAACGTATTACGTTATATGGTATAACGTTATAACGTATTACGTTATATGTTATAACGTTATAACGTACTACGTTATATGGTATAACGTTATCACGTATTACGTTATATGGTATAACGTTATAACGTATTACGTTATATGGTATAACGTTTTAACGTATTACGTTATATGGTATAACGTTATCACGTATTACGTTATATGGCATTACGTTATAACGTGTTACGTTATATGGTATTACGTTATAACGTATTGCGTTATGTGGTATAACGTTTTAACGTATTACGTTATATGGTATAACGTTATAAAGTATTACGTTATATGGTATAACGTTATAACGTATTACGTTATATGGTATAACGTTATAACGTATTACGTTATATGGTATTACGTTATAACGTATTACGTTATATGGTATAACGTTATAACGTATTACGTTATATGGTATAACGTTATAACGTATTACGTTATATGGTATTACGTTATAACGTATTACGTTATATGGTATTACGTTTTAACGTATTACGTTATATGGTATAACGTTATAACGTATTACGTTATATGGTATTACGTTATAACGTTTTACGTTATATGTTATTACGTTATAACGTATTACGTTGTATGGTATAACGTTATCACGTATTACGTTATATGGCATTACGTTATAACGTATTACGTTATATGTTATAACGTTATAACGTACTACGTTATATGGTATAACGAAATGACGTTTTAAGTTATATGGTATAACGTTATAACGTATTACGTTATATGGTATTACGTTTTAACGTATTACGTTATATGGTATAACGTTATAACGTATTACGTTATATGGTATAACGAAATGACGTTTTACGTTATATGGTATAACGTTATAACGTATTACGTTATATGGTATTACGTTTTAACGTATTACGTTATATGGTATAACGTTATAACGTATTACGTTATATGGTATTACGTTATAACGTATTACGTTATGTGGTATAACGTTTTAACGTATTACGTTATATGGTATAACGTGATAAAGTATTACGTTCTATGGTATAACGTTATAACGTATTACGTTATATGGTATAACGTTATAACGTATTACGTTATATGGCATTACGTTATAACGTATTACGTTATATGGTATAACGAAATGACGTTTTACGTTATATGGTATAACGTTATAACGTATTACGTTATATGGTATTACGGTTTAACGTATTACGTTATATGGTATAACGTTATAACGTATTACGTTATATGGTATTACGTTATAACGTATTACGTTATGTGGTATAAGGTTTTAACGTATTACGTTATATGGTATAACGTTATAAAGTATTACGTTATATGGTATAACGTTATATCGTATTACGTTATATGGTATAACGTTATAACGTATTACGTTATATGGTATTACGTTATCACGTATTACGTTATATGGTATAACGTTATAACGTATTACGTTATATGGTATTACGTTTTAACGTATTACGTTATATGGTATAACGTTATAACGTATTACGTTTTATGGTATTACGTTATAACGTATTACGTTATGTGGTTTAACGTTTTAACGTATTACGTTATATGGCATAATGTGATAAAGTATTACGTTCTATGGTATAACGTTATAACGTATTACGTTATATGGTATAACGTTATAACGTATTACGTTATATGGTATTACGTCATAACGTATTACGTTATATGGTATTACGTTTTAACGTATTACGTTATATGGTATAACGTTATAACGTATTACGTTATATGGTATTACGTTATAACGTTTTACGTTATATGTTATTACGTTATAACGTATTACGTTATATGGTATAACGTTATCACGTATTACGTTATATGGCATTACGTTATAACGTATTACGTTATATGGTATTACGTTTTAACGTATTACGTTATATGGTATAACGTTATAACGTATTACGTTATGTGGTATTACGTTATAACGTTTTACGTTATATGTTATTACGTTATAACGTATTACGTTATATGGTATAACGTTATCACGTATTGCGTTATATGGTATAACGTTTTAACGTATTACGTTATATGGTATAACGTTATAAAGTATTACGTTATATGGTATAACGTTATAACGTATTACGTTATATGGTATAACGTTATAACGTATTACGTTATATGGTATTACGTTATAACGTATTACGTTATATGGTATTACGTTTTAACGTATTACGTTATATGGTATAACGTTATAACGTATTACGTTATATGGTATAACGTTTTAACGTATTACGTTATGTGGTATAACGTTATCACGTATTACGTTATATGGTATAACGTTATAACGTATTACGTTATATGGTATATCGTTATAACGTATTACGTTATATGGTATAACGTTATACCGTATTACGTTATATGGTACAACGAAATGACGTTTTACGTTATATGTTATTACGTTATAACGTATTACGTTATATGGTATAACGTTATCACGTATTACGTTATATGGCATTACGTTATAACGTATTACGTTATATGGTATAACGAAATGACGTTTTACGTTATATGGCATAACGTTATAACGTATTACGTTATATGGTATTACGTTTTAACGTATTACGTTATATGGTATAACGTTATAACGTATTACATTATATGGTATTACGTTATAACGTATTGCGTTATGTGGTATAACGTTTTAACGTATTACGTTATATGGTATAACGTTATAAAGTATTACGTTATATGGTATAACGTTATAACGTATTACGTTATATGGTATAACGTTATAACGTATTACGTTATATGGTATTACGTTATAACGTATTACGTTATATGGTATAACGTTATAACGTATTACGTTATATGGTATTACGTTTTAACGTATTACGTTATATGCTATAACGTTATAACGTATTACGTTATATGGTATTACGTTATAACGTATTACGTTATGTGGTATAACGTTTTAACGTATTACGTTATATGGTATAACGTGATAAAGTATTACGTTCTATGGTATAACGTTATAACGTATTACGTTATATGGTATAACGTTATAACGTATTACGTTATATGGTATTACGTCATAACGTATTACGTTATATGGTATTACGTTTTAACGTATTACGTTATATGGTATTACGTTATCACGTATTACGTTATATGGTATAACGTTATAACGTATTACGTTATATGGTATAACGTTATCACGTATTACGTTATATGGCATTACGTTATAACGTATTACGTTATATGGTATAACGAAATGACGTTTTACGTTATATGGTATAACGTTATAACGTATTACGTTATATGGTATTACGGTTTAACGTATTACGTTATATGGTATAACGTTATAACGTATTACGTTATATGGTATTACGTTATAACGTATTACGTTATGTGGTATAACGTTTTAACGTATTACGTTGTATGGTATTACGTTATAAAGTAATACGTTATATGGTATAACGTTATAACGTATTACGTTATATGGTATAACGTAATAACGTATTACGTTATATGGTATTACGTTATAACGTATTACGTTATATGGTATTACGTTTTAACGTATTACGTTATATGGTATAACGTTATAACGTACTACGTTATATGGTATAACGTTATCACGTATTACGTTATATGGTATAACGTTATAACGTATTACGTTATATGGTATAACGTTTTAACGTATTACGTTATATGGTATAACGTTATCACTTATTACGTTATATGGTATAACGTTATAACGTATTACGTTATATGGTATTACGTTATAACGTATTACGTTATATGGTATAACGAAATGACGTTTTACGTTATATGGTATTACGTTATAACGTATTACGTTATATGGTATTACGTTATAACGTATTACGTTATATGGTATAACGTCATAACGTATTACGTTATATGGTATTACGTTATCACGTATTACGTTATATGGTATAACGTTATAACGTATTACGTTATATGGTATAACGTTATAACGTATTACGTTATATGGTATTACGTTATAACGTATTACGTTATATGGTATTACGTTTTAACGTATTACGTTATATGGTATAACGTCATAACGTATTACGTTATATGGTATTACGTTATCACGTATTACGTTATATGGTATAACGTTATAACGTATTACGTTATATGGTATAACGTTTTAACGTATTACGTTATGTGGTATAACGTTATCACGTATTACGTTATATGGTATAACGTTATAACGTATTACGTTATATGGTATAACGTTATACCGTATTACGTTATATGGTACAACGAAATGACGTTTTACGTTATATGTTATTACGTTATAACGTATTACGTTATATGGTATATCGTTATCACGTATTACGTTATATGGCATTACGTTATAACGTATTACGTTATATGGTATAACGAAATGACGTTTTACGTTATATGGCATAACGTTATAACGTATTACGTTATATGGTATTACGTTTTAACGTATTACGTTATATGGTATAACGTTATAACGTATTACGTTATATGGTATTACGTTATAACGTATTGCGTTATGTGGTATAACGTTTTAACGTATTACGTTATATGGTATAACGTTATAAAGTATTACGTTATATGGTATAACGTTATAACGTATTACGTTATGTGGTATAACGTTATAACGTATTACGTTATATGGTATTACGTTATAACGTATTACGTTATATGGTATAACGTTATAACGTATTACGTTATATGGTATAACGTTATAACGTATTACGTTATATGGTATTACGTTATAACGTATTACGTTATATGGTATTACGTTTTAACGTATTACGTTATATGGTATAACGTTATAACGTATTACGTTATATGGTATTACGTTATAACGTTTTACGTTATATGTTATTACGTTATAACGTATTACGTTATATGGTATAACGTTATCACGTATTACGTTATATGGCATTACGTTATAACGTATTACGTTATATGGTATAACGAAATGACGTTTTACGTTATATGGTATAGCGTTATAACGTATTACGTTATATGGTATTACGTTTTAACGTATTACGTTATATGGTATAACGTTATAACGTATTACGTTATATGGTATAACGAAATGACGTTTTACGTTATATGGTATAACGTTATAACGTATTACGTTATATGGTATTACGTTTTAACGTATTACGTTATATGGTATAACGTTATAACGTATTACGTTTTATGGTATTACGTTATAACGTATTACGTTATGTGGTTTAACGTTTTAACGTATTACGTTATATGGCATAACGTGATAAAGTATTACGTTCTATGGTATAACGTTATAACGTATTACGTTATATGGTATAACGTTATAACGTATTACGTTATATGGTATTACGCCATAACGTATTACGTTATATGGTATTACGTTTTAACGTATTACGTTATATGGTATAACGTTATAACGTATTACGTTATATGGTATTACGTTATAACGTTTTACGTTATATGTTATTACGTTATAACGTATTACGTTATATGGTATAACGTTATCACGTATTACGTTATATGGTATTACGGTTTAACGTATTACGTTATATGGTATAACGTTATAACGTATTACGTTATATGGTATTACGTTATAACGTATTACGTTATGTGGTATAAGGTTTTAACGTATTACGTTATATGGTATAACGTTATAAAGTATTACGTTATATGGTATAACGTTATATCGTATTACGTTATATGATATAACGTTATAACGTATTACGTTATATGGTATTACGTTATCACGTATTACGTTATATGGTATAACGTTATAACGTATTACGTTATATGGTATAACGTTATCACTTATTACGTTATATGGTATAACGTTATAACGTATTACGTTATATGGTATTACGTTATAACGTATTACGTTATGTGGTATAACGTTTTAACGTATTACGTTGTATGGTATTACGTTATAAAGTAATACGTTATATGGTATAACGTTATAACGTATTACGTTATATGGTATAACGTAATAACGTATTACGTTATATGGTATTCCGTTATAACGTATTACGTTATATGGTATTACGTTTTAACGTATTACGTTATATGGTATAACGTTATAACGTATTACGTTATATGGTATTACGTTATAACGTTTTACGTTATATGTTATTACGTTATAACGTATTACGTTATATGGTATAACGTTATCACGTATTACGTTATATGGCATTACGTTATAACGTATTACGTTATATGGTATTACGTTTTAACGTATTACGTTATATGGTATAACGTTATAACTTATTACGTTATGTGGTATTACGTTATAACGTTTTACGTTATATGTTATTACGTTATAACGTATTACGTTATATGGTATAACGTTATCACGTATTGCGTTATATGGTATAACGTTTTAACGTATTACGTTATATGGTATAACGTTATAAAGTATTGCGTTATATGGTATAACGTTATAACGTATTACGTTATATGGTATAACGTTATAACGTATTACGTTATATGGTATTACGTTATAACGTATTACGTTATATGGTATTACGTTTTAACGTATTACGTTATATGGTATAACGTTATAACGTATTACGTTATATGGTATTACGGTTTAACGTATTACGTTATATGGTATAACGTTATAACGTATTACGTTATATGGTATTACGTTATAACGTATTACGTTATGTGGTATAAGGTTTTAACGTATTACGTTATATGGTATAACGTTATAAAGTATTACGTTATATGGTATAACGTTATATCGTATTACGTTATATGATATAACGTTATAACGTATTACGTTATATGGTATTACGTTATCACGTATTACGTTATATGGTATAACGTTATAACGTATTACGTTATATGGTATAACGTTATCACTTATTACGTTATATGGTATAACGTTATAACGTATTACGTTATATGGTATTACGTTATAACGTATTACGTTATGTGGTATAACGTTTTAACGTATTACGTTGTATGGTATTACGTTATAAAGTAATACGTTATATGGTATAACGTTATAACTTATTACGTTATATGGTATAACGTTATAACGTATTACGTTATATGGTATTACGTTATAACGTATCACGTTATATGGTATTACGTTTTAACGTATTACGTTATATGGTATAACGTTATAACGTATTACGTTATATGGTATTACGTTATAACGTTTTACGTTATATGTTATTACGTTATAACGTATTACGTTATATGGTATAACGTTATCACGTATTACGTTATATGGCATTACGTTATAACGTATTACGTTATATGGTATTACGTTTTAACGTATTACGTTATATGGTATAACGTTATAACGTATTACGTTATGTGGCATTACGTTATAACGTTTTACGTTATATGTTATTACGTTATAACGTATTACGTTATATGGTATAACGTTATCACGTATTGCGTTATCTGGTATAACGTTTTAACGTATTACGTTATATGGTATAACGTTATAAAGTATTACGTTATATGGTATAACGTTATAACGTATTACGTTATATGGTATAACGTTATAACGTATTACGTTATATGGTATTACGTTATAACGTATTACGTTATATGGTATTACGTTTTAACGTATTACGTTATATGGTATAACGTTATAACGTATTACGTTATATGGTATAACGTTTTAACGTATTACGTTATGTGGTATAACGTTATCACGTATTACGTTATATGGTATAACGTTATAACGTATTACGTTATATGGTATATCGTTATAACGTATTACGTTATATGGTATAACGTTATACCGTATTACGTTATATGGTACAACGAAATGACGTTTTACGTTATATGTTATTACGTTATAACGTATTACGTTATATGGTATAACGTTATCACGTATTACGTTATATGGCATTACGTTATAACGTATTACGTTATATGGTATAACGAAATGACGTTTTACGTTATATGGCATAACGTTATAACGTATTACGTTATATGGTATTACGTTTTAACGTATTACGTTATATGGTATAACGTTTTAACGTATTACGTTATATGGTATTACGTCATAACGTATTACGTTATATGGTATTACGTTTTAACGTATTACGTTATATGGTATAACGTTATAACGTATTACGTTATATGGTATTACGTTATAACGTTTTACGTTATATGTTATTACGTTATAACGTATTACGTTATATGGTATAACGTTATCACGTATTACGTTATATGGCATTACGTTATAACGTATTACGTTATATGGTATAACGAAATGACGTTTTACGTTATATGGTATAACGTTATAACGTATTACGTTATATGGTATTACGGTTTAACGTATTACGTTATATGGTATAACGTTATAACGTATTACGTTATATGGTATTACGTTATAACGTATTACGTTATGTGGTATAAGGTTTTAACGTATTACGTTATATGGTATAACGTTATAAAGTATTACGTTATATGGTATAACGTTATATCGTATTACGTTATATGATATAACGTTATAACGTATTACGTTATATGGTATTACGTTATCACGTATTACGTTATATGGTATAACGTTATAACGTATTACGTTATATGGTATAACGTTATCACTTATTACGTTATATGGTATAACGTTATAACGTATTACGTTATATGGTATTACGTTATAACGTATTACGTTATGTGGTATAACGTTTTAACGTATTACGTTGTATGGTATTACGTTATAAAGTAATACGTTATATGGTATAACGTTATAACGTATTACGTTATATGGTATAACGTAATAACGTATTACGTTATATGGTATTACGTTATAACGTATTACGTTATATGGTATTACGTTTTAACGTATTACGTTATATGGTATAACGTTATAACGTATTACGTTATATGGTATTACGTTATAACGTTTTACGTTATATGTTATTACGTTATAACGTATTACGTTATATGGTATAACGTTATCACGTATTACGTTATATGGCATTACGTTATAACGTATTACGTTATATGGTATTACGTTTTAACGTATTACGTTATATGGTATAACGTTATAACTTATTACGTTATGTGGTATTACGTTATAACGTTTTACGTTATATGTTATTACGTTATAACGTATTACGTTATATGGTATAACGTTATCACGTATTGCGTTATATGGTATAACGTTTTAACGTATTACGTTATATGGTATAACGTTATAAAGTATTACGTTATATGGTATAACGTTATAACGTATTACGTTATATGGTATAACGTTATAACGTATTACGTTATATGGTATTACGTTATAACGTATTACGTTATATGGTATTACGTTATCACGTATTACGTTATATGGTATAACGTTATAACGTATTACGTTATATGGTATAACGTTATCACTTATTACGTTATATGGTATAACGTTATAACGTATTACGTTATATGGTATTACGTTATAACGTATTACGTTATGTGGTATAACGTTTTAACGTATTACGTTGTATGGTATTACGTTATAAAGTAATACGTTATATGGTATAACGTTATAACGTATTACGTTATATGGTATAACGTAATAACGTATTACGTTATATGGTATTACGTTATAACGTATTACGTTATATGGTATTACGTTTTAACGTATTACGTTATATGGTATAACGTTATAACGTATTACGTTATATGGTATTACGTTATAACGTTTTACGTTATATGTTATTACGTTATAACGTATTACGTTATATGGTATAACGTTATCACGTATTACGTTATATGGCATTACGTTATAACGTATTACGTTATATGGTATTACGTTTTAACGTATTACGTTATATGGTATAACGTTATAACTTATTACGTTATGTGGTATTACGTTATAACGTTTTACGTTATATGTTATTACGTTATAACGTATTACGTTATATGGTATAACGTTATCACGTATTGCGTTATATGGTATAACGTTTTAACGTATTACGTTATATGGTATAACGTTATAAAGTATTACGTTATATGGTATAACGTTATAACGTATTACGTTATATGGTATAACGTTATAACGTATTACGTTATATGGTATTACGTTATAACGTATTACGTTATATGGTATTACGTTTTAACGTATTACGTTATATGGTATAACGTTATAACGTATTACGTTATATGGTATTACGGTTTAACGTATTACGTTATATGGTATAACGTTATAACGTATTACGTTATATGGTATTACGTTATAACGTATTACGTTATGTGGTATAAGGTTTTAACGTATTACGTTATATGGTATAACGTTATAAAGTATTACGTTATATGGTATAACGTTATATCGTATTACGTTATATGATATAACGTTATAACGTATTACGTTATATGGTATTACGTTATCACGTATTACGTTATATGGTATAACGTTATAACGTATTACGTTATATGGTATAACGTTATCACTTATTACGTTATATGGTATAACGTTATAACGTATTACGTTATATGGTATTACGTTATAACGTATTACGTTATGTGGTATAACGTTTTAACGTATTACGTTGTATGGTATTACGTTATAAAGTAATACGTTATATGGTATAACGTTATAACTTATTACGTTATATGGTATAACGTTATAACGTATTACGTTATATGGTATTACGTTATAACGTTTTACGTTATATGTTATTACGTTATAACGTATTACGTTATATGGTATAACGTTATCACGTATTACGTTATATGGCATTACGTTATAACGTATTACGTTATATGGTATTACGTTTTAACGTATTACGTTATATGGTATAACGTTATAACGTATTACGTTATGTGGTATTACGTTATAACGTTTTACGTTATATGTTATTACGTTATAACGTATTACGTTATATGGTATAACGTTATCACGTATTGCGTTATATGGTATAACGTTTTAACGTATTACGTTATATGGTATAACGTTATAAAGTATTACGTTATATGGTATAACGTTATAACGTATTACGTTATATGGTATAACGTTATAACGTATTACGTTATATGGTATTACGTTATAACGTATTACGTTATATGGTATTACGTTTTAACGTATTACGTTATATGGTATAACGTTATAACGTATTACGATATATGGTATAACGTTTTAACGTATTACGTTATGTGGTATAACGTTATCACGTATTACGTTATATGGTATAACGTTATAACGTATTACGTTATATGGTATATCGTTATAACGTATTACGTTATATGGTATAACGTTATACCGTATTACGTTATATGGTACAACGAAATGACGTTTTACGTTATATGTTATTACGTTATAACGTATTACGTTATATGGTATAACGTTATCACGTATTACGTTATATGGCATTACGTTATAACGTATTACGTTATATGGTATAACGAAATGACGTTTTACGTTATATGGCATAACGTTATAACGTATTACGTTATATGGTATTACGTTTTAACGTATTACGTTATATGGTATAACGTTTTAACGTATTACGTTATATGGTATAACGTTATAACTTATTACGTTATGTGGTATTACGTTATAACGTATTACGTTATATGGTATAACGAAATGACGTTTTACGTTATATGGCATAACGTTATCACGTATTACGTTATATGGCATTACGTTATAACGTATTACGTTATATGGTATTACGTTTTAACGTATTACGTTATATGGTATAACGTTATAACTTATTACGTTATGTGGTATTACGTTATAACGTTTTACGTTATATGTTATTACGTTATAACGTATTACGTTATATGGTATAACGTTATCACGTATTGCGTTATATGGTATAACGTTTTAACGTATTACGTTATATGGTATAACGTTATAAAGTATTACGTTATATGGTATAACGTTATAACGTATTACGTTATATGGTATAACGTTATAACGTATTACGTTATATGGTATAACGTTATAACGTATTACGTTATATGGTATTACGTTATAACGTATTACGTTATATGGTATTACGTTTTAACGTATTACGTTATATGGTATTACGTTTTAACGTATTACGTTATATGGTATAACGTTATAACGTATTACGTTATATGGTATTACGTTATAACGTTTTACGTTATATGTTATTACGTTATAACGTATTACGTTATATGGTATAACGTTATCACGTATTACGTTATATGGCATTACGTTATAACGTATTACGTTATATGGTATTACGTTTTAACGTATTACGTTATATGGTATAACGTTATAACGTATTACGTTATGTGGTATTACGTTATAACGTTTTACGTTATATGTTATTACGTTATAACGTATTACGTTATATGGTATAACGTTATCACGTATTGCGTTATATGGTATAACGTTTTAACGTATTACGTTATATGGTATAACGTTATAAAGTATTACGTTATATGGTATAACGTTATAACGTATTACGTTATATGGTATAACGTTATAACGTATTACGTTATATGGTATTACGTTATAACGTATTACGTTATATGGTATTACGTTTTAACGTATTACGTTATATGGTATAACGTTATAACGTATTACGTTATATGGTATAACGTTTTAACGTATTACGTTATGTGGTATAACGTTATCACGTATTACGTTATATGGTATAACGTTATAACGTATTACGTTATATGGTATATCGTTATAACGTATTACGTTATATGGTATAACGTTATACCGTATTACGTTATATGGTACAACGAAATGACGTTTTACGTTATATGTTATTACGTTATAACGTATTACGTTATATGGTATAACGTTATCACGTATTACGTTATATGGCATTACGTTATAACGTATTACGTTATATGGTATAACGAAATGACGTTTTACGTTATATGGCATAACGTTATAACGTATTACGTTATATGGTATTACGTTTTAACGTATTACGTTATATGGTATAACGTTATAACGTATTACTTTATATGGTATTACGTTATAACGTATTGCGTTATGTGGTATAACGTTTTAACGTATTACGTTATATGGTATAACGTTATAAAGTATTACGTTATATGGTATAACGTTATAACGTATTACGTTATATGGTATAACGTTATAACGTATTACGTTATATGGTATTACGTTATAACGTATTACGTTATATGGTATAACGTTATAACGTATTACGTTATATGGTATTACGTTTTAACGTATTACGTTATATGGTATAACGTTATAACGTATTACGTTATATGGTATTACGTTATAACGTATTACGTTATGTGGTATAACGTTTTAACGTATTACGTTATATGGTATAACGTGATAAAGTATTACGTTCTATGGTATAACGTTATAACGTATTACGTTATATGGTATAACGTTATAACGTATTACGTTATATGGTATTACGTCATAACGTATTACGTTATATGGTATTACGTTTTAACGTATTACGTTATATGGTATTACGTTATCACGTATTACGTTATATGGTATAACGTTATAACGTATTACGTTATATGGTATAACGTTATCACGTATTACGTTATATGGCATTACGTTATAACGTATTACGTTATATGGTATAACGAAATGACGTTTTACGTTATATGGTATAACGTTATAACGTATTACGTTATATGGTATTACGGTTTAACGTATTACGTTATATGGTATAACGTTATAACGTATTACGTTATATGGTATTACGTTATAACGTATTACGTTATGTGGCATAACGTTTTAACGTATTACGTTCTATGGTATTACGTTATAAAGTAATACGTTATATGGTATAACGTTATAACGTATTACGTTATATGGTATAACGTAATAACGTATTACGTTATATGGTATTACGTTATAACGTATTACGTTATATGGTATTACGTTTTAACGTATTACGTTATATGGTATAACGTTATAACGTACTACGTTATATGGTATAACGTTATCACGTATTACGTTATATGGTATAACGTTATAACGTATTACGTTATATGGTATAACGTTTTAACGTATTACGTTATATGGTATAACGTTATCACTTATTACGTTATATGGTATAACGTTATAACGTATTACGTTATATGGTATTACGTTATAACGTATTACGTTATATGGTATAACGAAATGACGTTTTACGTTATATGGTATTACGTTATAACGTATTACGTTATATGGTATTACGTTATAACGTATTACGTTATATGGTATAACGTCATAACGTATTACGTTATATGGTATTACGTTATCACGTATTACGTTATATGGTATAACGTTATAACGTATTACGTTATATGGTATAACGTTATAACGTATTACGTTATATGGTATTACGTTATAACGTATTACGTTATATGGTATTACGTTTTAACGTATTACGTTATATGGTATAACGTCATAACGTATTACGTTATATGGTATTACGTTATCACGTATTACGTTATATGGTATAACGTTATAACGTATTACGTTATATGGTATAACGTTTTAACGTATTACGTTATGTGGTATAACGTTATCACGTATTACGTTATATGGTATAACGTTATAACGTATTACGTTATATGGTATAACGTTATACCGTATTACGTTATATGGTACAACGAAATGACGTTTTACGTTATATGTTATTACGTTATAACGTATTACGTTATATGGTATATCGTTATCACGTATTACGTTATATGGCATTACGTTATAACGTATTACGTTATATGGTATAACGAAATGACGTTTTACGTTATATGGCATAACGTTATAACGTATTACGTTATATGGTATTACGTTTTAACGTATTACGTTATATGGTATAACGTTATAACGTATTACGTTATATGGTATTACGTTATAACGTATTGCGTTATGTGGTATAACGTTTTAACGTATTACGTTATATGGTATAACGTTATAAAGTATTACGTTATATGGTATAACGTTATAACGTATTACGTTATGTGGTATAACGTTATAACGTATTACGTTATATGGTATTACGTTATAACGTATTACGTTATATGGTATAACGTTATAACGTATTACGTTATATGGTATAACGTTATAACGTATTACGTTATATGGTATTACGTTATAACGTATTACGTTATATGGTATTACGTTTTAACGTATTACGTTATATGGTATAACGTTATAACGTATTACGTTATATGGTATTACGTTATAACGTTTTACGTTATATGTTATTACGTTATAACGTATTACGTTATATGGTATAACGTTATCACGTATTACGTTATATGGCATTACGTTATAACGTATTACGTTATATGGTATAACGAAATGACGTTTTACGTTATATGGTATAGCGTTATAACGTATTACGTTATATGGTATTACGTTTTAACGTATTACGTTATATGGTATAACGTTATAACGTATTACGTTATATGGTATAACGAAATGACGTTTTACGTTATATGGTATAACGTTATAACGTATTACGTTATATGGTATTACGTTTTAACGTATTACGTTATATGGTATAACGTTATAACGTATTACGTTTTATGGTATTACGTTATAACGTATTACGTTATGTGGTTTAACGTTTTAACGTATTACGTTATATGGCATAACGTGATAAAGTATTACGTTCTATGGTATAACGTTATAACGTATTACGTTATATGGTATAACGTTATAACGTATTACGTTATATGGTATTACGTCATAACGTATTACGTTATATGGTATTACGTTTTAACGTATTACGTTATATGGTATAACGTTATAACGTATTACGTTATATGGTATTACGTTATAACGTTTTACGTTATATGTTATTACGTTATAACGTATTACGTTATATGGTATAACGTTATCACGTATTACGTTATATGGCATTACGTTATAACGTATTACGTTATATGGTATAACGAAATGACGTTTTACGTTATATGGTATAACGTTATAACGTATTACGTTATATGGTATTACGGTTTAACGTATTACGTTATATGGTATAACGTTATAACGTATTACGTTATATGGTATTACGTTATAACGTATTACGTTATGTGGTATAAGGTTTTAACGTATTACGTTATATGGTATAACGTTATAAAGTATTACGTTATATGGTATAACGTTATATCGTATTACGTTATATGATATAACGTTATAACGTATTACGTTATATGTTATTACGTTATCACGTATTACGTTATATGGTATAACGTTATAACGTATTACGTTATATGGTATAACGTTATCACTTATTACGTTATATGGTATAACGTTATAACGTATTACGTTATATGGTATTACGTTATAACGTATTACGTTATGTGGTATAACGTTTTAACGTATTACGTTGTATGGTATTACGTTATAAAGTAATACGTTATATGGTATAACGTTATAACGTATTACGTTATATGGTATAACGTAATAACGTATTACGTTATATGGTATTACGTTATAACGTATTACGTTATATGGTATTACGTTTTAACGTATTACGTTATATGGTATAACGTTATAACGTATTACGTTATATGGTATTACGTTATAACGTTTTACGTTATATGTTATTACGTTATAACGTATTACGTTATATGGTATAACGTTATCACGTATTACGTTATATGGCATTACGTTATAACGTATTACGTTATATGGTATTACGTTTTAACGTATTACGTTATATGGTATAACGTTATAACTTATTACGTTATGTGGTATTACGTTATAACGTTTTACGTTATATGTTATTACGTTATAACGTATTACGTTATATGGTATAACGTTATCACGTATTGCGTTATATGGTATAACGTTTTAACGTATTACGTTATATGGTATAACGTTATAAAGTATTACGTTATATGGTATAACGTTATAACGTATTACGTTATATGGTATAACGTTATAACGTATTACGTTATATGGTATTACGTTATAACGTATTACGTTATATGGTATTACGTTTTAACGTATTACGTTATATGGTATAACGTTATAACGTATTACGTAATATGGTATTACGTTATAACGTATTACGTTATATGGTATAACGTTATCACGTATTACGTTATATGGCATTACGTTATAACGTATTACGTTATATGGTATAACGTTATCACGTATTGCGTTATATGGTATAACGTTTTAACTTATTACGTTATATGGTATAACGTTATCACGTATTACGTTATATGGCATTACGTTATAACGTATTACGTTATATGGTATTACGTTATAACGTATTGCGTTATGTGGTATAACGTTTTAACGTATTACGTTATATGGTATAACGTTATAAAGTATTACGTTATATGGTATAACGTTATAACGTATTACGTTATATGGTATAACGTTATAACGTATTACGTTATATGGTATTACGTTATAACGTATTACGTTATATGGTATAACGTTATAACGTATTACGTTATATGGTATAACGTTATAACGTATTACGTTATATGGTATTACGTTATAACGTATTACGTTATATGGTATTACGTTATAACGTATTACGTTATATGGTATTACGTTATAACGTTTTACGTTATATGTTATTACGTTATAACGTATTACGTTATATGGTATAACGTTATCACGTATTACGTTATATGGCATTACGTTATAACGTATTACGTTATATGTTATAACGTTATAACGTACTACGTTATATGGTATAACGAAATGACGTTTTAAGTTATATGGTATAACGTTATAACGTATTACGTTATATGGTATTACGTTTTAACGTATTACGTTATATGGTATAACGTTATAACGTATTACGTTATATGGTATAACGAAATGACGTTTTACGTTATATGGTATAACGTTATAACGTATTACGTTATATGGTATTACGTTTTAACGTATTACGTTATATGGTATAACGTTATAACGTATTACGTTATATGGTATTACGTTATAACGTATTACGTTATGTGGTATAACGTTTTAACGTATTACGTTATATGGTATAACGTGATAAAGTATTACGTTCTATGGTGTAACGTTATAACGTATTACGTTATATGGTATAACGTTATAACGTATTACGTTATATGGCATTACGTTATAACGTATTACGTTATATGGTATAACGAAATGACGTTTTACGTTATATGGTATAACGTTATAACGTATTACGTTATATGGTATTACGGTTTAACGTATTACGTTATATGGTATAACGTTATAACGTATTACGTTATATGGTATTACGTTATAACGTATTACGTTATGTGGTATAAGGTTTTAACGTATTACGTTATATGGTATAACGTTATAAAGTATTACGTTATATGGTATAACGTTATATCGTATTACGTTATATGATATAACGTTATAACGTATTACGTTATATGGTATTACGTTATCACGTATTACGTTATATGGTATAACGTTATAACGTATTACGTTATATGGTATAACGTTATCACTTATTACGTTATATGGTATAACGTTATAACGTATTACGTTATATGGTATTACGTTATAACGTATTACGTTATGTGGTATAACGTTTTAACGTATTACGTTGTATGGTATTACGTTATAAAGTAATACGTTATATGGTATAACGTTATAACTTATTACGTTATATGGTATAACGTTATAACGTATTACGTTATATGGTATTACGTTATAACGTATTACGTTATATGGTATTACGTTTTAACGTATTACGTTATATGGTATAACGTTATAACGTATTACGTTATATGGTATTACGTTATAACGTTTTACGTTATATGTTATTACGTTATAACGTATTACGTTATATGGTATAACGTTATCACGTATTACGTTATATGGCATTACGTTATAACGTATTACGTTATATGGTATTACGTTTTAACGTATTACGTTATATGGTATAACGTTATAACGTATTACGTTATGTGGTATTACGTTATAACGTTTTACGTTATATGTTATTACGTTATAACGTATTACGTTATATGGTATAACGTTATCACGTATTGCGTTATATGGTATAACGTTTTAACGTATTACGTTATATGGTATAACGTTATAAAGTATTACGTTATATGGTATAACGTTATAACGTATTACGTTATATGGTATAACGTTATAA
Source organism: Bombus vancouverensis nearcticus (assembly GCF_051014615.1). NCBI lineage: Eukaryota > Metazoa > Arthropoda > Insecta > Hymenoptera > Apidae > Bombus > Bombus vancouverensis. Next base: position 4,793,389 of record NC_134913.1, on the reverse strand, counting down.
CGTATTACGTTATATGGTATTACGTTATAACGTATTACGTTATATGGTATTACGTTTTAACGTATTACGTTATATGGTATAACGTTATAACGTATTACGTTATATGGTATAACGTTTTAACGTATTACGTTATGTGGTATAACGTTATCACGTATTACGTTATATGGTATAACGTTATAACGTATTACGTTATATGGTATATCGTTATAACGTATTACGTTATATGGTATAACGTTATACCGTATTACGTTATATGGTACAACGAAATGACGTTTTACGTTATATGTTATTACGTTATAACGTATTACGTTATATGGTATAACGTTATCACGTATAACGTTATATGGCATTACGTTATAACGTATTACGTTATATGGTATAACGATATGACGTTTTACGTTATATGGCATAACGTTATAACGTATTACGTTATATGGTATTACGTTTTAACGTATTACGTTATATGGTATAACGTTATAACGTATTACATTATATGGTATTACGTTATAACGTATTGCGTTATGTGGTATAACGTTTTAACGTATTACGTTATATGGTATAACGTTATAAAGTATTACGTTATATGGTATAACGTTATAACGTATTACGTTATATGGTATAACGTTATAACGTATTACGTTATATGGTATTACGTTATAACGTATTACGTTATATGGTATTACGTTATAACGTATTACGTTATATGGTACAACGAAATGACGTTTTACGTTATATGTTATTACGTTATAACGTATTACGTTATATGGTATAACGTTATCACGTATTACGTTATATGGCATTACGTTATAACGTATTACGTTATATGGTATAACGAAATGACGTTTTACGTTATATGGCATAACGTTATAACGTATTACGTTATATGGTATTACGTTTTAACGTATTACGTTATATGGTATAACGTTTTAACGTATTACGTTATATGGTATAACGTTATAACTTATTACGTTATGTGGTATTACGTTATAACGTATTACGTTATATGGTATAACGAAATGACGTTTTACGTTATATGGCATAACGTTATCACGTATTACGTTATATGGCATTACGTTATAACGTATTACGTTATATGGTATTACGTTTTAACGTATTACGTTATATGGTATAACGTTATAACTTATTACGTTATGTGGTATTACGTTATAACGTTTTACGTTATATGTTATTACGTTATAACGTATTACGTTATATGGTATAACGTTATCACGTATTGCGTTATATGGTATAACGTTTTAACGTATTACGTTATATGGTATAACGTTATAAAGTATTACGTTATATGGTATAACGTTATAACGTATTACGTTATATGGTATAACGTTATAACGTATTACGTTATATGGTATAACGTTATAACGTATTACGTTATATGGTATTACGTTATAACGCATTACGTTATATGGTATTACGTTTTAACGTATTACGTTATATGGTATTACGTTTTAACGTATTACGTTATATGGTATAACGTTATAACGTATTACGTTATATGGTATTACGTTATAACGTTTTACGTTATATGTTATTACGTTATAACGTATTACGTTATATGGTATAACGTTATCACGTATTACGTTATATGGCATTACGTTATAACGTATTACGTTATATGGTATTACGTTTTAACGTATTACGTTATATGGTATAACGTTATAACGTATTACGTTATGTGGTATTACGTTATAACGTTTTACGTTATATGTTATTACGTTATAACGTATTACGTTATATGGTATAACGTTATCACGTATTGCGTTATATGGTATAACGTTTTAACGTATTACGTTATATGGTATAACGTTATAAAGTATTACGTTATATGGTATAACGTTATAACGTATTACGTTATATGGTATAACGTTATAACGTATTACGTTATATGGTATTACGTTATAACGTATTACGTTATATGGTATTACGTTTTAACGTATTACGTTATATGGTATAACGTTATAACGTATTACGTTATATGGTATAACGTTTTAACGTATTACGTTATGTGGTATAACGTTATCACGTATTACGTTATATGGTATAACGTTATAACGTATTACGTTATATGGTATATCGTTATAACGTATTACGTTATATGGTATAACGTTATACCGTATTACGTTATATGGTACAACGAAATGACGTTTTACGTTATATGTTATTACGTTATAACGTATTACGTTATATGGTATAACGTTATCACGTATTACGTTATATGGCATTACGTTATAACGTATTACGTTATATGGTATAACGAAATGACGTTTTACGTTATATGGCATAACGTTATAACGTATTACGTTATATGGTATTACGTTTTAACGTATTACGTTATATGGTATAACGTTATAACGTATTACATTATATGGTATTACGTTATAACGTATTGCGTTATGTGGTATAACGTTTTAACGTATTACGTTATATGGTATAACGTTATAAAGTATTACGTTATATGGTATAACGTTATAACGTATTACGTTATATGGTATAACGTTATAACGTATTACGTTATATGGTATTACGTTATAACGTATTACGTTATATGGTATAACGTTATAACGTATTACGTTATATGGTATTACGTTTTAACGTATTACGTTATATGGTATAACGTTATAACGTATTACGTTATATGGTATTACGTTATAACGTATTACGTTATGTGGTATAACGTTTTAACGTATTACGTTATATGGTATAACGTGATAAAGTATTACGTTCTATGGTATAACGTTATAACGTATTACGTTATATGGTATAACGTTATAACGTATTACGTTATATGGTATTACGTCATAACGTATTACGTTATATGGTATTACGTTTTAACGTATTACGTTATATGGTATTACGTTATCACGTATTACGTTATATGGTATAACGTTATAACGTATTACGTTATATGGTATAACGTTATCACGTATTACGTTATATGGCATTACGTTATAACGTATTACGTTATATGGTATAACGAAATGACGTTTTACGTTATATGGTATAACGTTATAACGTATTACGTTATATGGTATTACGGTTTAACGTATTACGTTATATGGTATAACGTTATAACGTATTACGTTATATGTTATTACGTTATAACGTATTACGTTATATGGTATAACGTTATCACGTATTGCGTTATATGGTATAACGTTTTAACGTATTACGTTATATGGTATTACGTTTTAACGTATTACGTTATATGGTATAACGTTATAACGTACTACGTTATATGGTATAACGTTATCACGTATTACGTTATATGGTATAACGTTATAACGTATTACGTTATATGGTATTACGTTTTAACGTATTACGTTATATGGTATAACGTTATAACGTATTACGTAATATGGTATTACGTTATAACGTATTACGTTATATGGTATAACGTTATCACGTATTACGTTATATGGCATTACGTTATAACGTATTACGTTATATGGTATAACGTTATCACGTATTGCGTTATATGGTATAACGTTTTAACGTATTACGTTATATGGTATAACGTTATCACGTATTACGTTATATGGCATTACGTTATAACGTATTACGTTATATGGTATTACGTTATAACGTATTGCGTTATGTGGTATAACGTTTTAACGTATTACGTTATATGGTATAACGTTATAAAGTATTACGTTATATGGTATAACGTTATAACGTATTACGTTATATGGTATAACGTTATAACGTATTACGTTATATGGTATTACGTTATAACGTATTACGTTATATGGTATAACGTTATAACGTATTACGTTATATGGTATAACGTTATAACGTATTACGTTATATGGTATTACGTTATAACGTATTACGTTATATGGTATTACGTTATAACGTATTACGTTATATGGTATTACGTTATAACGTTTTACGTTATATGTTATTACGTTATAACGTATTACGTTATATGGTATAACGTTATCACGTATTACGTTATATGGCATTACGTTATAACGTATTACGTTATATGTTATAACGTTATAACGTACTACGTTATATGGTATAACGAAATGACGTTTTAAGTTATATGGTATAACGTTATAACGTATTACGTTATATGGTATTACGTTTTAACGTATTACGTTATATGGTATAACGTTATAACGTATTACGTTATATGGTATAACGAAATGACGTTTTACGTTATATGGTATAACGTTATAACGTATTACGTTATATGGTATTACGTTTTAACGTATTACGTTATATGGTATAACGTTATAACGTATTACGTTATATGGTATTACGTTATAACGTATTACGTTATGTGGTATAACGTTTTAACGTATTACGTTATATGGTATAACGTGATAAAGTATTACGTTCTATGGTATAACGTTATAACGTATTACGTTATATGGTATTACGTTATAACGTATTACGTTATATGGTATTACGTTATAACGTATTACGTTATATGGTATTACGTTATAACGTTTTACGTTATATGTTATTACGTTATAACGTATTACGTTATATGGTATAACGTTATCACGTATTACGTTATATGGCATTACGTTATAACGTATTACGTTATATGTTATAACGTTATAACGTACTACGTTATATGGTATAACGAAATGACGTTTTAAGTTATATGGTATAACGTTATAACGTATTACGTTATATGGTATTACGTTTTAACGTATTACGTTATATGGTATAACGTTATAACGTATTACGTTATATGGTATAACGAAATGACGTTTTACGTTATATGGTATAACGTTATAACGTATTACGTTATATGGTATTACGTTTTAACGTATTACGTTATATGGTATAACGTTATAACGTATTACGTTATATGGTATTACGTTATAACGTATTACGTTATGTGGTATAACGTTTTAACGTATTACGTTATATGGTATAACGTGATAAAGTATTACGTTCTATGGTATAACGTTATAACGTATTACGTTATATGGTATAACGTTATAACGTATTACGTTATATGGCATTACGTTATAACGTATTACGTTATATGGTATAACGAAATGACGTTTTACGTTATATGGTATAACGTTATAACGTATTACGTTATATGGTATTACGGTTTAACGTATTACGTTATATGGTATAACGTTATAACGTATTACGTTATATGGTATTACGTTATAACGTATTACGTTATGTGGTATAAGGTTTTAACGTATTACGTTATATGGTATAACGTTATAAAGTATTACGTTATATGGTATAACGTTATATCGTATTACGTTATATGATATAACGTTATAACGTATTACGTTATATGGTATTACGTTATCACGTATTACGTTATATGGTATAACGTTATAACGTATTACGTTATATGGTATAACGTTATCACTTATTACGTTATATGGTATAACGTTATAACGTATTACGTTATATGGTATTACGTTATAACGTATTACGTTATGTGGTATAACGTTTTAACGTATTACGTTGTATGGTATTACGTTATAAAGTAATACGTTATATGGTATAACGTTATAACTTATTACGTTATATGGTATAACGTTATAACGTATTACGTTATATGGTATTACGTTATAACGTATTACGTTATATGGTATTACGTTTTAACGTATTACGTTATATGGTATAACGTTATAACGTATTACGTTATATGGTATTACGTTATCACGTATTACGTTATATGGTATAACGTTATCACGTATTACGTTATATGGCATTACGTTATAACGTATTACGTTATATGGTATTACGTTTTAACGTATTACGTTATATGGTATAACGTTATAACGTATTACGTTATGTGGTATTACGTTATAACGTTTTACGTTATATGTTATTACGTTATAACGTATTACGTTATATGGTATAACGTTATCACGTATTGCGTTATATGGTATAACGTTTTAACGTATTACGTTATATGGTATAACGTTATAAAGTATTACGTTATATGGTATAACGTTATAACGTATTACGTTATATGGTATAACGTTATAACGTATTACGTTATATGGTATTACGTTATAACGTATTACGTTATATGGTATTACGTTTTAACGTATTACGTTATATGGTATAACGTTATAACGTATTACGTTATATGGTATAACGTTTTAACGTATTACGTTATGTGGTATAACGTTATCACGTATTACGTTATATGGTATAACGTTATAACGTATTACGTTATATGGTATATCGTTATAACGTATTACGTTATATGGTATAACGTTATACCGTATTACGTTATATGGTACAACGAAATGACGTTTTACGTTATATGTTATTACGTTATAACGTATTACGTTATATGGTATAACGTTATCACGTATAACGTTATATGGCATTACGTTATAACGTATTACGTTATATGGTATAACGATATGACGTTTTACGTTATATGGCATAACGTTATAACGTATTACGTTATATGGTATTACGTTTTAACGTATTACGTTATATGGTATAACGTTATAACGTATTACATTATATGGTATTACGTTATAACGTATTGCGTTATGTGGTATAACGTTTTAACGTATTACGTTATATGGTATAACGTTATAAAGTATTACGTTATATGGTATAACGTTATAACGTATTACGTTATATGGTATAACGTTATAACGTATTACGTTATATGGTATTACGTTATAACGTATTACGTTATATGGTACAACGAAATGACGTTTTACGTTATATGTTATTACGTTATAACGTATTACGTTATATGGTATAACGTTATCACGTATTACGTTATATGGCATTACGTTATAACGTATTACGTTATATGGTATAACGAAATGACGTTTTACGTTATATGGCATAACGTTATAACGTATTACGTTATATGGTATTACGTTTTAACGTATTACGTTATATGGTATAACGTTTTAACGTATTACGTTATATGGTATAACGTTATAACTTATTACGTTATGTGGTATTACGTTATAACGTATTACGTTATATGGTATAACGAAATGACGTTTTACGTTATATGGCATAACGTTATCACGTATTACGTTATATGGCATTACGTTATAACGTATTACGTTATATGGTATTACGTTTTAACGTATTACGTTATATGGTATAACGTTATAACTTATTACGTTATGTGGTATTACGTTATAACGTTTTACGTTATATGTTATTACGTTATAACGTATTACGTTATATGGTATAACGTTATCACGTATTGCGTTATATGGTATAACGTTTTAACGTATTACGTTATATGGTATAACGTTATAAAGTATTACGTTATATGGTATAACGTTATAACGTATTACGTTATATGGTATAACGTTATAACGTATTACGTTATATGGTATAACGTTATAACGTATTACGTTATATGGTATTACGTTATAACGTATTACGTTATATGGTATTACGTTTTAACGTATTACGTTATATGGTATTACGTTTTAACGTATTACGTTATATGGTATAACGTTATAACGTATTACGTTATATGGTATTACGTTATAACGTTTTACGTTATATGTTATTACGTTATAACGTATTACGTTATATGGTATAACGTTATCACGTATTACGTTATATGGCATTACGTTATAACGTATTACGTTATATGGTATTACGTTTTAACGTATTACGTTATATGGTATAACGTTATAACGTATTACGTTATGTGGTATTACGTTATAACGTTTTACGTTATATGTTATTACGTTATAACGTATTACGTTATATGGTATAACGTTATCACGTATTGCGTTATATGGTATAACGTTTTAACGTATTACGTTATATGGTATAACGTTATAAAGTATTACGTTATATGGTATAACGTTATAACGTATTACGTTATATGGTATAACGTTATAACGTATTACGTTATATGGTATTACGTTATAACGTATTACGTTATATGGTATTACGTTTTAACGTATTACGTTATATGGTATAACGTTATAACGTATTACGTTATATGGTATAACGTTTTAACGTATTACGTTATGTGGTATAACGTTATCACGTATTACGTTATATGGTATAACGTTATAACGTATTACGTTATATGGTATATCGTTATAACGTATTACGTTATATGGTATAACGTTATACCGTATTACGTTATATGGTACAACGAAATGACGTTTTACGTTATATGTTATTACGTTATAACGTATTACGTTATATGGTATAACGTTATCACGTATTACGTTATATGGCATTACGTTATAACGTATTACGTTATATGGTATAACGAAATGACGTTTTACGTTATATGGCATAACGTTATAACGTATTACGTTATATGGTATTACGTTTTAACGTATTACGTTATATGGTATAACGTTATAACGTATTACATTATATGGTATTACGTTATAACGTATTGCGTTATGTGGTATAACGTTTTAACGTATTACGTTATATGGTATAACGTTATAAAGTATTACGTTATATGGTATAACGTTATAACGTATTACGTTATATGGTATAACGTTATAACGTATTACGTTATATGGTATTACGTTATAACGTATTACGTTATATGGTATAACGTTATAACGTATTACGTTATATGGTATTACGTTTTAACGTATTACGTTATATGGTATAACGTTATAACGTATTACGTTATATGGTATTACGTTATAACGTATTACGTTATGTGGTATAACGTTTTAACGTATTACGTTATATGGTATAACGTGATAAAGTATTACGTTCTATGGTATAACGTTATAACGTATTACGTTATATGGTATAACGTTATAACGTATTACGTTATATGGTATTACGTCATAACGTATTACGTTATATGGTATTACGTTTTAACGTATTACGTTATATGGTATTACGTTATCACGTATTACGTTATATGGTATAACGTTATAACGTATTACGTTATATGGTATAACGTTATCACGTATTACGTTATATGGCATTACGTTATAACGTATTACGTTATATGGTATAACGAAATGACGTTTTACGTTATATGGTATAACGTTATAACGTATTACGTTATATGGTATTACGGTTTAACGTATTACGTTATATGGTATAACGTTATAACGTATTACGTTATATGGTATTACGTTATAACGTATTACGTTATGTGGCATAACGTTTTAACGTATTACGTTGTATGGTATTACGTTATAAAGTAATACGTTATATGGTATAACGTTATAACGTATTACGTTATATGGTATAACGTAATAACGTATTACGTTATATGGTATTACGTTATAACGTATTACGTTATATGGTATTACGTTTTAACGTATTACGTTATATGGTATAACGTTATAACGTACTACGTTATATGGTATAACGTTATCACGTATTACGTTATATGGTATAACGTTATAACGTATTACGTTATATGGTATAACGTTTTAACGTATTACGTTATATGGTATAACGTTATCACTTATTACGTTATATGGTATAACGTTATAACGTATTACGTTATATGGTATTACGTTATAACGTATTACGTTATATGGTATAACGAAATGACGTTTTACGTTATATGGTATTACGTTATAACGTATTACGTTATATGGTATTACGTTATAACGTATTACGTTATATGGTATAACGTCATAACGTATTACGTTATATGGTATTACGTTATCACGTATTACGTTATATGGTATAACGTTATAACGTATTACGTTATATGGTATAACGTTATAACGTATTACGTTATATGGTATTACGTTATAACGTATTACGTTATATGGTATTACGTTTTAACGTATTACGTTATATGGTATAACGTCATAACGTATTACGTTATATGGTATTACGTTATCACGTATTACGTTATATGGTATAACGTTATAACGTATTACGTTATATGGTATAACGTTTTAACGTATTACGTTATGTGGTATAACGTTATCACGTATTACGTTATATGGTATAACGTTATAACGTATTACGTTATATGGTATAACGTTATACCGTATTACGTTATATGGTACAACGAAATGACGTTTTACGTTATATGTTATTACGTTATAACGTATTACGTTATATGGTATATCGTTATCACGTATTACGTTATATGGCATTACGTTATAACGTATTACGTTATATGGTATAACGAAATGACGTTTTACGTTATATGGCATAACGTTATAACGTATTACGTTATATGGTATTACGTTTTAACGTATTACGTTATATGGTATAACGTTATAACGTATTACGTTATATGGTATTACGTTATAACGTATTGCGTTATGTGGTATAACGTTTTAACGTATTACGTTATATGGTATAACGTTATAAAGTATTACGTTATATGGTATAACGTTATAACGTATTACGTTATGTGGTATAACGTTATAACGTATTACGTTATATGGTATTACGTTATAACGTATTACGTTATATGGTATAACGTTATAACGTATTACGTTATATGGTATAACGTTATAACGTATTACGTTATATGGTATTACGTTATAACGTATTACGTTATATGGTATTACGTTTTAACGTATTACGTTATATGGTATAACGTTATAACGTATTACGTTATATGGTATTACGTTATAACGTTTTACGTTATATGTTATTACGTTATAACGTATTACGTTATATGGTATAACGTTATCACGTATTACGTTATATGGCATTACGTTATAACGTATTACGTTATATGGTATAACGAAATGACGTTTTACGTTATATGGTATAACGTTATAACGTATTACGTTATATGGTATTACGTCATAACGTATTACGTTATATGGTATTACGTTTTAACGTATTACGTTATATGGTATAACGTTATAACGTATTACGTTATATGGTATTACGTTATAACGTTTTACGTTATATGTTATTACGTTATAACGTATTACGTTATATGGTATAACGTTATCACGTATTACGTTATATGGCATTACGTTATAACGTATTACGTTATATGGTATAACGAAATGACGTTTTACGTTATATGGTATAACGTTATAACGTATTACGTTATATGGTATTACGGTTTAACGTATTACGTTATATGGTATAACGTTATAACGTATTACGTTATATGGTATTACGTTATAACGTATTACGTTATGTGGTATAAGGTTTTAACGTATTACGTTATATGGTATAACGTTATAAAGTATTACGTTATATGGTATAACGTTATATCGTATTACGTTATATGATATAACGTTATAACGTATTACGTTATATGTTATTACGTTATCACGTATTACGTTATATGGTATAACGTTATAACGTATTACGTTATATGGTATAACGTTATCACTTATTACGTTATATGGTATAACGTTATAACGTATTACGTTATATGGTATTACGTTATAACGTATTACGTTATGTGGTATAACGTTTTAACGTATTACGTTGTATGGTATTACGTTATAAAGTAATACGTTATATGGTATAACGTTATAACGTATTACGTTATATGGTATAACGTAATAACGTATTACGTTATATGGTATTACGTTATAACGTATTACGTTATATGGTATTACGTTTTAACGTATTACGTTATATGGTATAACGTTATAACGTATTACGTTATATGGTATTACGTTATAACGTTTTACGTTATATGTTATTACGTTATAACGTATTACGTTATATGGTATAACGTTATCACGTATTACGTTATATGGCATTACGTTATAACGTATTACGTTATATGGTATTACGTTTTAACGTATTACGTTATATGGTATAACGTTATAACTTATTACGTTATGTGGTATTACGTTATAACGTTTTACGTTATATGTTATTACGTTATAACGTATTACGTTATATGGTATAACGTTATCACGTATTGCGTTATATGGTATAACGTTTTAACGTATTACGTTATATGGTATAACGTTATAAAGTATTACGTTATATGGTATAACGTTATAACGTATTACGTTATATGGTATAACGTTATAACGTATTACGTTATATGGTATTACGTTATAACGTATTACGTTATATGGTATTACGTTTTAACGTATTACGTTATATGGTATAACGTTATAACGTATTACGTAATATGGTATTACGTTATAACGTATTACGTTATATGGTATAACGTTATCACGTATTACGTTATATGGCATTACGTTATAACGTATTACGTTATATGGTATAACGTTATCACGTATTGCGTTATATGGTATAACGTTTTAACGTATTACGTTATATGGTATAACGTTATCACGTATTACGTTATATGGCATTACGTTATAACGTATTACGTTATATGGTATTACGTTATAACGTATTGCGTTATGTGGTATAACGTTTTAACGTATTACGTTATATGGTATAACGTTATAAAGTATTACGTTATATGGTATAACGTTATAACGTATTACGTTATATGGTATAACGTTATAACGTATTACGTTATATGGTATTACGTTATAACGTATTACGTTATATGGTATAACGTTATAACGTATTACGTTATATGGTATAACGTTATAACGTATTACGTTATATGGTATTACGTTATAACGTATTACGTTATATGGTATTACGTTATAACGTATTACGTTATATGGTATTACGTTATAACGTTTTACGTTATATGTTATTACGTTATAACGTATTACGTTATATGGTATAACGTTATCACGTATTACGTTATATGGCATTACGTTATAACGTATTACGTTATATGTTATAACGTTATAACGTACTACGTTATATGGTATAACGAAATGACGTTTTAAGTTATATGGTATAACGCTATAACGTATTACGTTATATGGTATTACGTTTTAACGTATTACGTTATATGGTATAACGTTATAACGTATTACGTTATATGGTATAACGAAATGACGTTTTACGTTATATGGTATAACGTTATAACGTATTACGTTATATGGTATTACGTTTTAACGTATTACGTTATATGGTATAACGTTATAACGTATTACGTTATATGGTATTACGTTATAACGTATTACGTTATGTGGTATAACGTTTTAACGTATTACGTTATATGGTATAACGTGATAAAGTATTACGTTCTATGGTATAACGTTATAACGTATTACGTTATATGGTATAACGTTATAACGTATTACGTTATATGGCATTACGTTATAACGTATTACGTTATATGGTATAACGAAATGACGTTTTACGTTATATGGTATAACGTTATAACGTATTACGTTATATGGTATTACGGTTTAACGTATTACGTTATATGGTATAACGTTATAACGTATTACGTTATATGGTATTACGTTATAACGTATTACGTTATGTGGTATAAGGTTTTAACGTATTACGTTATATGGTATAACGTTATAAAGTATTACGTTATATGGTATAACGTTATATCGTATTACGTTATATGATATAACGTTATAACGTATTACGTTATATGGTATTACGTTATCACGTATTACGTTATATGGTATAACGTTATAACGTATTACGTTATATGGTATAACGTTATCACTTATTACGTTATATGGTATAACGTTATAACGTATTACGTTATATGGTATTACGTTATAACGTATTACGTTATGTGGTATAACGTTTTAACGTATTACGTTGTATGGTATTACGTTATAAAGTAATACGTTATATGGTATAACGTTATAACTTATTACGTTATATGGTATAACGTTATAACGTATTACGTTATATGGTATTACGTTATAACGTATTACGTTATATGGTATTACGTTTTAACGTATTACGTTATATGGTATAACGTTATAACGTATTACGTTATATGGTATTACGTTATAACGTTTTACGTTATATGTTATTACGTTATAACGTATTACGTTATATGGTATAACGTTATCACGTATTACGTTATATGGCATTACGTTATAACGTATTACGTTATATGGTATTACGTTTTAACGTATTACGTTATATGGTATAACGTTATAACGTATTACGTTATGTGGTATTACGTTATAACGTTTTACGTTATATGTTATTACGTTATAACGTATTACGTTATATGGTATAACGTTATCACGTATTGCGTTATATGGTATAACGTTTTAACGTATTACGTTATATGGTATAACGTTATAAAGTATTACGTTATATGGTATAACGTTATAACGTATTACGTTATATGGTATAACGTTATAACGTATTACGTTATATGGTATTACGTTATAACGTATTACGTTATATGGTATTACGTTTTAACGTATTACGTTATATGGTATAACGTTATAACGTATTACGTTATATGGTATAACGTTTTAACGTATTACGTTATGTGGTATAACGTTATCACGTATTACGTTATATGGTATAACGTTATAACGTATTACGTTATATGGTATATCGTTATAACGTATTACGTTATATGGTATAACGTTATACCGTATTACGTTATATGGTACAACGAAATGACGTTTTACGTTATATGTTATTACGTTATAACGTATTACGTTATATGGTATAACGTTATCACGTATAACGTTATATGGCATTACGTTATAACGTATTACGTTATATGGTATAACGATATGACGTTTTACGTTATATGGCATAACGTTATAACGTATTACGTTATATGGTATTACGTTTTAACGTATTACGTTATATGGTATAACGTTATAACGTATTACATTATATGGTATTACGTTATAACGTATTGCGTTATGTGGTATAACGTTTTAACGTATTACGTTATATGGTATAACGTTATAAAGTATTACGTTATATGGTATAACGTTATAACGTATTACGTTATATGGTATAACGTTATAACGTATTACGTTATATGGTATTACGTTATAACGTATTACGTTATATGGTATAACGTTATAACGTATTACGTTATATGGTATTACGTTTTAACGTATTACGTTATATGGTATAACGTTATAACGTATTACGTTATATGGTATTACGTTATAACGTATTACGTTATGTGGTATAACGTTTTAACGTATTACGTTATATGGTATAACGTGATAAAGTATTACGTTCTATGGTATAACGTTATAACGTATTACGTTATATGGTATAACGTTATAACGTATTACGTTATATGGTATTACGTCATAACGTATTACGTTATATGGTATTACGTTTTAACGTATTACGTTATATGGTATTACGTTATCACGTATTACGTTATATGGTATAACGTTATAACGTATTACGTTATATGGTATAACGTTATCACGTATTACGTTATATGGCATTACGTTATAACGTATTACGTTATATGGTATAACGAAATGACGTTTTACGTTATATGGTATAACGTTATAACGTATTACGTTATATGGTATTACGGTTTAACGTATTACGTTATATGGTATAACGTTATAACGTATTACGTTATATGGTATTACGTTATAACGTATTACGTTATGTGGTATAAGGTTTTAACGTATTACGTTATATGGTATAACGTTATAAAGTATTACGTTATATGGTATAACGTTATATCGTATTACGTTATATGATATAACGTTATAACGTATTACGTTATATGGTATTACGTTATCACGTATTACGTTATATGGTATAACGTTATAACGTATTACGTTATATGGTATAACGTTATCACTTATTACGTTATATGGTATAACGTTATAACGTATTACGTTATATGGTATTACGTTATAGCGTATTACGTTATGTGGTATAACGTTTTAACGTATTACGTTGTATGGTATTACGTTATAAAGTAATACGTTATATGGTATAACGTTATAACGTATTACGTTATATGGTATAACGTAATAACGTATTACGTTATATGGTATTACGTTATAACGTATTACGTTATATGGTATTACGTTTTAACGTATTACGTTATATGGTATAACGTTATAACGTACTACGTTATATGGTATAACGTTATCACGTATTACGTTATATGGTATAACGTTATAACGTATTACGTTATATGGTATAACGTTTTAACGTATTACGTTATATGGTATAACGTTATCACTTATTACGTTATATGGTATAACGTTATAACGTATTACGTTATATGGTATTACGTTATAACGTATTACGTTATATGGTATAACGAAATGACGTTTTAAGTTATGTGGTATTACGTTATAACGTATTACGTTATATGGTATTACGTTATAACGTATTACGTTATATGGTATAACGTCATAACGTATTACGTTATATGGTATTACGTTATCACGTATTAAGTTATATGGTATAACGTTATAACGTATTACGTTATATGGTATAACGTTATAACGTATTACGTTATATGGTATTACGTTATAACGTATTACGTTATATGGTATTACGTTTTAACGTATTACGTTATATGGTATAACGTCATAACGTATTACGTTATATGGTATTACGTTATCACGTATTACGTTATATGGTATAACGTTATAACGTATTACGTTATATGGTATAACGTTTTAGCGTATTACGTTATGTGGTATAACGTTATCACGTATTACGTTATATGGTATAACGTTATAACGTATTACGTTATATGGTATATCGTTATAACGTATTACGTTATATGGTATAACGTTATACCGTATTACGTTATATGGTACAACGAAATGACGTTTTACGTTAAATGTTATTACGTTATAACGTATTACGTTATATGGTATAACGTTATCACGTATTACGTTATATGGCATTACGTTATAACGTATTACGTTATATGGTATAACGAAATGACGTTTTACGTTATATGGCATAACGTTATAACGTATTACGTTATATGGTATTACGTTTTAACGTATTACGTTATATGGTATAACGTTATAACGTATTACGTTATATGGTATTACGTTATAACGTATTGCGTTATGTGGTATAACGTTTTAACGAATTACGTTATATGGTATAACGTTATAAAGTATTACGTTATATGGTATAACGTTATAACGTATTACGTTATATGGTATAACGTTATAACGTATTACGTTATATGGTATTACGTTATAACGTATTACGTTTTATGGTATAACGTTATAACGTATTACGTTATATGGTATAACGTTATAACGTATTACGTTATATGGTATTACGTTATAACGTATTACGTTATATGGTATTACATTTTAACGTATTACGTTATATGGTATAACGTTATAACGTATTACGTTATATGGTATTACGTTATAACGTTTTACGTTATATGTTATTACGTTATAACGTATTACGTTATATGGTATAACGTTATCACGTATTACGTTATTTGGCATTACGTTATAACGTATTACGTTATATGGTATAACGAAATGACGTTTTACGTTATATGGTATAACGTTATAACGTATTACGTTATATGGTATTACGTTTTAACGTATTACGTTATATGGTATAACGTTATAACGTATTACGTTATATGGTATAACGAAATGACGTTTTACGTTATATGGTATAACGTTATAACGTATTACGTTATATGGTATTACGTTTTAACGTATTACGTTATATGGTATAACGTTATAACGTATTACGTTATATGGTATTACGTTATAACGTATTACGTTATGTGGTATAACGTTTTAACGTATTACGTTGTATGGTATTACGTTATAAAGTAATACGTTATATGGTATAACGTTATAACGTATTACGTTATATGGTATAACGTAATAACGTATTACGTTATACGGTATTACGTTATAACGTATTACGTTATATGGTATTACGTTTTAACGTATTACGTTATATGGTATAACGTTATAACGTATTACGTTATATGGTATTACGTTATAACGTTTTACGTTATATGTTATTACGTTATAACGTATTACGTTATATGGTATAACGTTATCACGTATTACGTTATATGGCATTACGTTATAACGTATTACGTTATATGGTATTACGTTTTAACGTATTACGTTATATGGTATAACGTTATAACGTATTACGTTATGTGGTATTACGTTATAACGTTTTACGTTATATGTTATTACGTTATAACGTATTACGTTATATGGTATAACGTTATCACGTATTGCGTTATATGGTATAACGTTTTAACGTATTACGTTATATGGTATAACGTTATAAAGTATTACGTTATATGGTATAACGTTATAACGTATTACGTTATATGGTATAACGTTATAACGTATTACGTTATATGGTATTACGTTATAACGTATTACGTTATATGGTATTACGTTTTAACGTATTACGTTATATGGTATAACGTTATAACGTATTACGTAATATGGTATTACGTTATAACGTTTTACGTTATATGTTATTACGTTATAACGTATTACGTTATATGGTATAACGTTATCACGTATTACGTTATATGGCATTACGTTATAACGTATTACGTTATATGGTATAACGAAATGACGTTTTACGTTATATGGTATAACGTTATAACGTATTACGTTATATGGTATTACGTTTTAACGTATTACGTTATATGGTATAACGTTATAACGTATTACGTTATATGGTATTACGTTATAACGTATTACGTTATGTGGTATAAGGTTTTAACGTATTACGTTATATGGTATTACGTTATAACGTATTACGTTATATGGTATAACGTTATAACGTATTACGTTATATGTTATAACGTTATAACGTACTACGTTATATGGTACAACGTTATCACGTATTACGTTATATGGTATAACGTTATAACGTATTACGTTATATGGTATAACGTTTTAACGTATTACGTTATATGGTATAACGTTATCACTTATTACGTTATATGGTATAACGTTATAACGTATTACGTTATATGGTATAACGTTATCACGTATTACGTTATATGGCATTACGTTATAACGTATTACGTTATATGGTATTACGTTATAACGTATTGCGTTATGTGGTATAACGTTTTAACGTATTACGTTATATGGTATAACGTTATAAAGTATTACGTTATATGGTATAACGTTATAACGTATTACGTTATATGGTATAACGTTATAACGTATTACGTTATATGGTATTACGTTATAACGTATTACGTTATATGGTATAACGTTATAACGTATTACGTTATATGGTATAACGTTATAACGTATTACGTTATATGGTATTACGTTATAACGTATTACGTTATATGGTATTACGTTTTAACGTATTACGTTATATGGTATAACGTTATAACGTATTACGTTATATGGTATTACGTTATAACGTTTTACGTTATATGTTATTACGTTATAACGTATTACGTTATATGGTACAACGTTATCACGTATTACGTTATATGGCATTACGTTATAACGTATTACGTTATATGGTATAACGAAATGACGTTTTACGTTATATGGTATAACGTTATAACGTATTACGTTATATGGTATTACGTTTTAACGTATTACGTTATATGGTATAACGTTATAACGTATTACGTTATATGGTATAACGAAATGACGTTTTACGTTATATGGTATAACGTTATAACGTATTACGTTATATGGTATTACGTTTTAACGTATTACGTTATATGGTATAACGTTATAACGTATTACGTTATATGGTATTACGTTATAACGTATTACGTTATGTGGTATAAGGTTTTAACGTATTACGTTATATGGTATAACGTTATAAAGTATTACGTTGTATGGTATAACGTTATATCGTATTACGTTATATGATATAACGTTATAACGTATTACGTTATATGGTATTACGTTATCACGTATTACGTTATATGGTATAACGTTATAACGTATTACGTTATATGGTATAACGTTATCACTTATTACGTTATATGGTATAACGTTATAACGTATTACGTTATATGGTATTACGTTATAACGTATTACGTTATGTGGTATAACGTTTTAACGTATTACGTTGTATGGTATTACGTTATAAAGTAATACGTTATATGGTATAACGTTATAACGTATTACGTTATATGGTATAACGTAATAACGTATTACGTTATATGGTATTACGTTATAACGTATTACGTTATATGGTATTACGTTTTAACGTATTACGTTATATGGTATAACGTTATAACGTACTACGTTATATGGTATAACGTTATCACGTATTACGTTATATGGTATAACGTTATAACGTATTACGTTATATGGTATAACGTTTTAACGTATTACGTTATATGGTATAACGTTATCACTTATTACGTTATATGGTATAACGTTATAACGTATTACGTTATATGGTATTACGTTATAACGTATTACGTTATATGGTATAACGAAATGACGTTTTACGTTATGTGGTATTACGTTATAACGTATTACGTTATATGGTATTACGTTATAACGTATTACGTTATATGGTATAACGTCATAACGTATTACGTTATATGGTATTACGTTATCACGTATTAAGTTATATGGTATAACGTTATAACGTATTACGTTATATGGTATAACGTTATAACGTATTACGTTATATGGTATTACGTTATAACGTATTACGTTATATGGTATTACGTTTTAACGTATTACGTTATATGGTATAACGTCATAACGTATTACGTTATATGGTATTACGTTATCACGTATTACGTTATATGGTATAACGTTATAACGTATTACGTTATATGGTATAACGTTTTAACGTATTACGTTATGTGGTATAACGTTATCACGTATTACGTTATATGGTATAACGTTATAACGTATTACGTTATATGGTATATCGTTATAACGTATTACGTTATATGGTATAACGTTATACCGTATTACGTTATATGGTACAACGAAATGACGTTTTACGTTAAATGTTATTACGTTATAACGTATTACGTTATATGGTATAACGTTATCACGTATTACGTTATATGGCATTACGTTATAACGTATTACGTTATATGGTATAACGAAATGACGTTTTACGTTATATGGCATAACGTTATAACGTATTACGTTATATGGTATTACGTTTTAACGTATTACGTTATATGGTATAACGTTATAACGTATTACGTTATATGGTATTACGTTATAACGTATTGCGTTATGTGGTATAACGTTTTAACGAATTACGTTATATGGTATAACGTTATAAAGTATTACGTTATATGGTATAACGTTATAACGTATTACGTTATATGGTATAACGTTATAACGTATTACGTTATATGGTATTACGTTATAACGTATTACGTTTTATGGTATAACGTTATAACGTATTACGTTATATGGTATAACGTTATAACGTATTACGTTATATGGTATTACGTTATAACGTATTACGTTATATGGTATTACATTTTAACGTATTACGTTATATGGTATAACGTTATAACGTATTACGTTATATGGTATTACGTTATAACGTTTTACGTTATATGTTATTACGTTATAACGTATTACGTTATATGGTATAACGTTATCACGTATTACGTTTTATGGTATAACGTTATAACGTATTACGTTATATGGCATAACGTTATAACGTTTTACGTTATATGGTATAACGTTATAACGTATTACGTTATATGGTATTACGTTTTAACGTATTACGTTATATGGTATAACGTTATAACGTATTACGTTATATGGTATAACGAAATGACGTTTTACGTTATATGGTATAACGTTATAACGTATTACGTTATATGGTATTACGTTTTAACGTATTACGTTATATGGTATAACGTTATAACGTATTACGTTATATGGTATTACGTTATAACGTATTACGTTATGTGGTATAACGTTTTAACGTATTACGTTGTATGGTATTACGTTATAAAGTAATACGTTATATGGTATAACGTTATAACGTATTACGTTATATGGTATAACGTAATAACGTATTACGTTATACGGTATTACGTTATAACGTATTACGTTATATGGTATTACGTTTTAACGTATTACGTTATATGGTATAACGTTATAACGTATTACGTTATATGGTATTACGTTATAACGTTTTACGTTATATGTTATTACGTTATAACGTATTACGTTATATGGTATAACGTTATCACGTATTACGTTATATGGCATTACGTTATAACGTATTACGTTATATGGTATTACGTTTTAACGTATTACGTTATATGGTATAACGTTATAACGTATTACGTTATGTGGTATTACGTTATAACGTTTTACGTTATATGTTATTACGTTATAACGTATTACGTTATATGGTATAACGTTATCACGTATTGCGTTATATGGTATAACGTTTTAACGTATTACGTTATATGGTATAACGTTATAAAGTATTACGTTATATGGTATAACGTTATAACGTATTACGTTATATGGTATAACGTTATAACGTATTACGTTATATGGTATTACGTTATAACGTATTACGTTATATGGTATTACGTTTTAACGTATTACGTTATATGGTATAACGTTATAACGTATTACGTAATATGGTATTACGTTATAACGTTTTACGTTATATGTTATTACGTTATAACGTATTACGTTATATGGTATAACGTTATCACGTATTACGTTATATGGCATTACGTTATAACGTATTACGTTATATGGTATAACGAAATGACGTTTTACGTTATATGGTATAACGTTATAACGTATTACGTTATATGGTATTACGTTTTAACGTATTACGTTATATGGTATAACGTTATAACGTATTACGTTATATGGTATTACGTTATAACGTATTACGTTATGTGGTATAAGGTTTTAACGTATTACGTTATATGGTATTACGTTATAACGTATTACGTTATATGGTATAACGTTATAACGTATTACGTTATATGTTATAACGTTATAACGTACTACGTTATATGGTACAACGTTATCACGTATTACGTTATATGGTATAACGTTATAACGTATTACGTTATATGGTATAACGTTTTAACGTATTACGTTATATGGTATAACGTTATCACTTATTACGTTATATGGTATAACGTTATAACGTATTACGTTATATGGTATAACGTTATCACGTATTACGTTATATGGCATTACGTTATAACGTATTACGTTATATGGTATTACGTTATAACGTATTGCGTTATGTGGTATAACGTTTTAACGTATTACGTTATATGGTATAACGTTATAAAGTATTACGTTATATGGTATAACGTTATAACGTATTACGTTATATGGTATAACGTTATAACGTATTACGTTATATGGTATTACGTTATAACGTATTACGTTATATGGTATAACGTTATAACGTATTACGTTATATGGTATAACGTTATAACGTATTACGTTATATGGTATTACGTTATAACGTATTACGTTATATGGTATTACGTTTTAACGTATTACGTTATATGGTATAACGTTATAACGTATTACGTTATATGGTATTACGTTATAACGTTTTACGTTATATGTTATTACGTTATAACGTATTACGTTATATGGTATAACGTTATCACGTATTACGTTATATGGCATTACGTTATAACGTATTACGTTATATGGTATAACGAAATGACGTTTTACGTTATATGGTATAACGTTATAACGTATTACGTTATATGGTATTACGTTTTAACGTATTACGTTATATGGTATAACGTTATAACGTATTACGTTATATGGTATAACGAAATGACGTTTTACGTTATATGGTATAACGTTATAACGTATTACGTTATATGGTATTACGTTTTAACGTATTACGTTATATGGTATAACGTTATAACGTATTGCGTTATATGGTATTACGTTATAACGTATTACGTTATGTGGTATAACGTTTTAACGTATTACGTTATATGGTATAACGTGATAAAGTATTACGTTCTATGGTATAACGTTATAACGTATTACGTTATATGGTATAACGTTATTACGTATTACGTTATATGGTATTACGTCATAACGTATTACGTTATATGGTATTACGTTTTAACGTATTACGTTATATGGTATAACGTTATAACGTATTACGTTATATGGTATTACGTTATAACGTATTACGTTATATGGTATTACGTTATAACGTATTACGTTATGTGGTATAACGTTTTAACGTATTACGTTATATGGTATAACGTGATAAAGTATTACGTTCTATGGTATAACGTTATAACGTATTACGTTATATGGTATAACGTTATAACGTATTACGTTATATGGTATTACGTCATAACGTATTACGTTATATGGTATTACGTTTTAACGTATTACGTTATATGGTATAACGTTATAACGTATTACGTTATATGGTATTACGTTATAACGTTTTACGTTATATGTTATTACGTTATAACGTATTACGTTATATGGTATAACGTTATAACGTATTACGTTATATGGTATTACGTCATAACGTATTACGTTATATGGTATTACGTTTTAACGTATTACGTTATATGGTATAACGTTATAACGTATTACGTTATATGGTATTACGTTATAACGTATTACGTTATATGGTATAACGTTATCACTTATTACGTTATATGGTATAACGTTATAACGTATTACGTTATATGGTATTACGTTATAACGTATTACGTTATGTGGTATAACGTTTTAACGTATTACGTTGTATGGTATTACGTTATAAAGTAATACGTTATATGGTATAACGTTATAACGTATTACGTTATATGGTATAACGTAATAACGTATTACGTTATACGGTATTACGTTATAACGTATTACGTTATATGGTATTACGTTTTAACGTATTACGTTATATGGTATAACGTTATAACGTATTACGTTATATGGTATTACGTTATAACGTTTTACGTTATATGTTATTACGTTATAACGTATTACGTTATATGGTATAACGTTATCACGTATTACGTTATATGGCATTACGTTATAACGTATTACGTTATATGGTATTACGTTTTAACGTATTACGTTATATGGTATAACGTTATAACGTATTACGTTATGTGGTATTACGTTATAACGTATTACGTTATATGGTATTACGTTATAACGTATTACGTTATGTGGTATAAGGTTTTAACGTATTACGTTATATGGTATAACGTTATAAAGTATTACGTTATATGGTATAACGTTATATCGTATTACGTTATATGATATAACGTTATAACGTATTACGTTATATGGTATTACGTTATCACGTATTACGTTATATGGTATAACGTTATAACGTATTACGTTATATGGTATAACGTTATCACTTATTACGTTATATGGTATAACGTTATAACGTATTACGTTATATGGTATTACGTTATAACGTATTACGTTATGTGGTATAACGTTTTAACGTATTACGTTGTATGGTATTACGTTATAAAGTAATACGTTATATGGTATAACGTTATAACGTATTACGTTATATGGTATAACGTAATAACGTATTACGTTATATGGTATTACGTTATAACGTATTACGTTATATGGTATTACGTTTTAACGTATTACGTTATATGGTATAACGTTATAACGTACTACGTTATATGGTATAACGTTATCACGTATTACGTTATATGGTATAACGTTATAACGTATTACGTTATATGGTATAACGTTTTAACGTATTACGTTATATGGTATAACGTTATCACTTATTACGTTATATGGTATAACGTTATAACGTATTACGTTATATGGTATTACGTTATAACGTATTACGTTATATGGTATAACGAAATGACGTTTTACGTTATGTGGTATTACGTTATAACGTATTACGTTATATGGTATTACGTTATAACGTATTACGTTATATGGTATAACGTCATAACGTATTACGTTATATGGTATTACGTTATCACGTATTAAGTTATATGGTATAACGTTATAACGTATTACGTTATATGGTATAACGTTATAACGTATTACGTTATATGGTATTACGTTATAACGTATTACGTTATATGGTATTACGTTTTAACGTATTACGTTATATGGTATAACGTCATAACGTATTACGTTATATGGTATTACGTTATCACGTATTACGTTATATGGTATAACGTTATAACGTATTACGTTATATGGTATAACGTTTTAACGTATTACGTTATGTGGTATAACGTTATCACGTATTACGTTATATGGTATAACGTTATAACGTATTACGTTATATGGTATATCGTTATAACGTATTACGTTATATGGTATAACGTTATACCGTATTACGTTATATGGTACAACGAAATGACGTTTTACGTTAAATGTTATTACGTTATAACGTATTACGTTATATGGTATAACGTTATCACGTATTACGTTATATGGCATTACGTTATAACGTATTACGTTATATGGTATAACGAAATGACGTTTTACGTTATATGGCATAACGTTATAACGTATTACGTTATATGGTATTACGTTTTAACGTATTACGTTATATGGTATAACGTTATAACGTATTACGTTATATGGTATTACGTTATAACGTATTGCGTTATGTGGTATAACGTTTTAACGAATTACGTTATATGGTATAACGTTATAAAGTATTACGTTATATGGTATAACGTTATAACGTATTACGTTATATGGTATAACGTTATAACGTATTACGTTATATGGTATTACGTTATAACGTATTACGTTTTATGGTATAACGTTATAACGTATTACGTTATATGGTATAACGTTATAACGTATTACGTTATATGGTATTACGTTATAACGTATTACGTTATATGGTATTACATTTTAACGTATTACGTTATATGGTATAACGTTATAACGTATTACGTTATATGGTATTACGTTATAACGTTTTACGTTATATGTTATTACGTTATAACGTATTACGTTATATGGTATAACGTTATCACGTATTACGTTTTATGGTATAACGTTATAACGTATTACGTTATATGGCATAACGTTATAACGTTTTACGTTATATGGTATAACGTTATAACGTATTACGTTATATGGTATTACGTTTTAACGTATTACGTTATATGGTATAACGTTATAACGTATTACGTTATATGGTATAACGAAATGACGTTTTACGTTATATGGTATAACGTTATAACGTATTACGTTATATGGTATTACGTTTTAACGTATTACGTTATATGGTATAACGTTATAACGTATTACGTTATATGGTATTACGTTATAACGTATTACGTTATGTGGTATAACGTTTTAACGTATTACGTTGTATGGTATTACGTTATAAAGTAATACGTTATATGGTATAACGTTATAACGTATTACGTTATATGGTATAACGTAATAACGTATTACGTTATACGGTATTACGTTATAACGTATTACGTTATATGGTATTACGTTTTAACGTATTACGTTATATGGTATAACGTTATAACGTATTACGTTATATGGTATTACGTTATAACGTTTTACGTTATATGTTATTACGTTATAACGTATTACGTTATATGGTATAACGTTATCACGTATTACGTTATATGGCATTACGTTATAACGTATTACGTTATATGGTATTACGTTTTAACGTATTACGTTATATGGTATAACGTTATAACGTATTACGTTATGTGGTATTACGTTATAACGTTTTACGTTATATGTTATTACGTTATAACGTATTACGTTATATGGTATAACGTTATCACGTATTGCGTTATATGGTATAACGTTTTAACGTATTACGTTATATGGTATAACGTTATAAAGTATTACGTTATATGGTATAACGTTATAACGTATTACGTTATATGGTATAACGTTATAACGTATTACGTTATATGGTATTACGTTATAACGTTTTACGTTATATGTTATTACGTTATAACGTATTACGTTATATGGTATAACGTTATCACGTATTACGTTATATGGCATTACGTTATAACGTATTACGTTATATGGTATAACGAAATGACGTTTTACGTTATATGGTATAACGTTATAACGTATTACGTTATATGGTATTACGTTTTAACGTATTACGTTATATGGTATAACGTTATAACGTATTACGTTATATGGTATTACGTTATAACGTATTACGTTATGTGGTATAAGGTTTTAACGTATTACGTTATATGGTATTACGTTATAACGTATTACGTTATATGGTATAACGTTATAACGTATTACGTTATATGTTATAACGTTATAACGTACTACGTTATATGGTACAACGTTATCACGTATTACGTTATATGGTATAACGTTATAACGTATTACGTTATATGGTATAACGTTTTAACGTATTACGTTATATGGTATAACGTTATCACTTATTACGTTATATGGTATAACGTTATAACGTATTACGTTATATGGTATAACGTTATCACGTATTACGTTATATGGCATTACGTTATAACGTATTACGTTATATGGTATTACGTTATAACGTATTGCGTTATGTGGTATAACGTTTTAACGTATTACGTTATATGGTATAACGTTATAAAGTATTACGTTATATGGTATAACGTTATAACGTATTACGTTATATGGTATAACGTTATAACGTATTACGTTATATGGTATTACGTTATAACGTATTACGTTATATGGTATAACGTTATAACGTATTACGTTATATGGTATAACGTTATAACGTATTACGTTATATGGTATTACGTTATAACGTATTACGTTATATGGTATTACGTTTTAACGTATTACGTTATATGGTATAACGTTATAACGTATTACGTTATATGGTATTACGTTATAACGTTTTACGTTATATGTTATTACGTTATAACGTATTACGTTATATGGTATAACGTTATCACGTATTACGTTATATGGCATTACGTTATAACGTATTACGTTATATGGTATAACGAAATGACGTTTTACGTTATATGGTATAACGTTATAACGTATTACGTTATATGGTATTACGTTTTAACGTATTACGTTATATGGTATAACGTTATAACGTATTACGTTATATGGTATAACGAAATGACGTTTTACGTTATATGGTATAACGTTATAACGTATTACGTTATATGGTATTACGTTTTAACGTATTACGTTATATGGTATAACGTTATAACGTATTGCGTTATATGGTATTACGTTATAACGTATTACGTTATGTGGTATAACGTTTTAACGTATTACGTTATATGGTATAACGTGATAAAGTATTACGTTCTATGGTATAACGTTATAACGTATTACGTTATATGGTATAACGTTATTACGTATTACGTTATATGGTATTACGTCATAACGTATTACGTTATATGGTATTACGTTTTAACGTATTACGTTATATGGTATAACGTTATAACGTATTACGTTATATGGTATTACGTTATAACGTATTACGTTATATGGTATTACGTTATAACGTATTACGTTATGTGGTATAACGTTTTAACGTATTACGTTATATGGTATAACGTGATAAAGTATTACGTTCTATGGTATAACGTTATAACGTATTACGTTATATGGTATAACGTTATAACGTATTACGTTATATGGTATTACGTCATAACGTATTACGTTATATGGTATTACGTTTTAACGTATTACGTTATATGGTATAACGTTATAACGTATTACGTTATATGGTATTACGTTATAACGTTTTACGTTATATGTTATTACGTTATAACGTATTACGTTATATGGTATAACGTTATAACGTATTACGTTATATGGTATTACGTCATAACGTATTACGTTATATGGTATTACGTTTTAACGTATTACGTTATATGGTATAACGTTATAACGTATTACGTTATATGGTATTACGTTATAACGTATTACGTTATATGGTATAACGTTATCACTTATTACGTTATATGGTATAACGTTATAACGTATTACGTTATATGGTATTACGTTATAACGTATTACGTTATGTGGTATAACGTTTTAACGTATTACGTTGTATGGTATTACGTTATAAAGTAATACGTTATATGGTATAACGTTATAACGTATTACGTTATATGGTATAACGTAATAACGTATTACGTTATACGGTATTACGTTATAACGTATTACGTTATATGGTATTACGTTTTAACGTATTACGTTATATGGTATAACGTTATAACGTATTACGTTATATGGTATTACGTTATAACGTTTTACGTTATATGTTATTACGTTATAACGTATTACGTTATATGGTATAACGTTATCACGTATTACGTTATATGGCATTACGTTATAACGTATTACGTTATATGGTATTACGTTTTAACGTATTACGTTATATGGTATAACGTTATAACGTATTACGTTATGTGGTATTACGTTATAACGTTTTAAGTTATATGTTATTACGTTATAACGTATTACGTTATATGGTATAACGTTATCACGTATTGCGTTATATGGTATAACGTTTTAACGTATTACGTTATATGGTATAACGTTATAAAGTATTACGTTATATGGTATAACGTTATAACGTATTACGTTATATGGTATAACGTTATAACGTATTACGTTATATGGTATTACGTTATAACGTATTACGTTATATGGTATTACGTTTTAACGTATTACGTTATATGGTATAACGTTATAACGTATTACGTAATATGGTATTACGTTATAACGTTTTACGTTATATGTTATTACGTTATAACGTATTACGTTATATGGTATAAC
This sequence comes from Bombus vancouverensis nearcticus, assembly GCF_051014615.1. Classification (NCBI taxonomy): domain Eukaryota; kingdom Metazoa; phylum Arthropoda; class Insecta; order Hymenoptera; family Apidae; genus Bombus; species Bombus vancouverensis. The sequence goes on along the minus strand of NC_134913.1, from coordinate 4,762,916 downwards.
GTTATCACGTATTACGTTATATGGCATTACGTTATAACGTATTACGTTATATGGTATAACGAAATGACGTTTTACGTTATATGGTATAACGTTATAACGTATTACGTTATATGGTATTACGTTTTAACGTATTACGTTATATGGTATAACGTTATAACGTATTACGTTATATGGTATTACGTTATAACGTATTACGTTATGTGGTATAAGGTTTTAACGTATTACGTTATATGGTATTACGTTATAACGTATTACGTTATATGGTATAACGTTATAACGTATTACGTTATATGTTATAACGTTATAACGTACTACGTTATATGGTACAACGTTATCACGTATTACGTTATATGGTATAACGTTATAACGTATTACGTTATATGGTATAACGTTTTAACGTATTACGTTATATGGTATAACGTTATCACTTATTACGTTATATGGTATAACGTTATAACGTATTACGTTATATGGTATAACGTTATCACGTATTACGTTATATGGCATTACGTTATAACGTATTACGTTATATGGTATTACGTTATAACGTATTGCGTTATGTGGTATAACGTTTTAACGTATTACATTATATGGTACAACGTTATAAAGTATTACGTTATATGGTATAACGTTATAACGTATTACGTTATATGGTATAACGTTATAACGTATTACGTTATATGGTATTACGTTATAACGTATTACGTTATATGGTATAACGTTATAACGTATTACGTTATATGGTATAACGTTATAACGTATTACGTTATATGGTATTACGTTATAACGTATTACGTTATATGGTATTACGTTTTAACGTATTACGTTATATGGTATAACGTTATAACGTATTACGTTATATGGTATTACGTTATAACGTTTTACGTTATATGTTATTACGTTATAACGTATTACGTTATATGGTATAACGTTATCACGTGTTACGTTATATGGCATTACGTTATAACGTATTACGTTATATGGTATAACGAAATGACGTTTTACGTTATATGGTATAACGTTATAACGTATTACGTTATATGGTATTACGTTTTAACGTATTACGTTATATGGTATAACGTTATAACTTATTACGTTATATGGTATAACGAAATGACGTTTTACGTTATATGGTATAACGTTATAACGTATTACGTTATATGGTATTACGTTTTAACGTATTACGTTATATGGTATAACGTTATAACGTATTACGTTATATGGTATTACGTTATAACGTATTACGTTATGTGGTATAACGTTTTAACGTATTACGTTATATGGTATAACGTTATAAAGTATTACGTTATATGGTATAACGTTATAACGTATTACGTTATATGGTATAACGTTATAACGTATTACGTTATATGGTATTACGTTATAACGTATTACGTTATATGGTATAACGTTATAACGTATTACGTTATATGGTATAACGTTATAACGTATTACGTTATATGGTATATCGTTATAACGTATTACGTTATATGGTATAACGTTATAACGTATTACATTATATGGTATTACGTTATAACGTATTGCGTTATGTGGTATAACGTTTTAACGTATTACGTTATATGGTATAACGTTATAAAGTATTACGTTATATGGTATAACGTTATAACGTATTACGTTATATGGTATAACGTTATAACGTATTACGTTATATGGTATTACGTTATAACGTATTACGTTATATGGTATAACGTTATAACGTATTACGTTATATGGTATTACGTTTTAACGAATTACGTTATATGGTATAACGTTATAACGTATTACGTTATATGGTATTACGTTATAACGTATTACGTTATGTGGTATAACGTTTTAACGTATTACGTTATATGGTATAACGTGATAAAGTATTACGTTCTATGGTATAACGTTATAACGTATTACGTTATATGGTATAACGTTATAACGTATTACGTTATATGGTATTACGTCATAACGTATTACGTTATATGGTATTACGTTTTAACGTATTACGTTATATGGTATTACGTTATCACGTATTACGTTATATGGTATAACGTTATAACGTATTACGTTATATGGTATAACGTTATCACGTATTACGTTATATGGCATTACGTTATAACGTATTACGTTATATGGTATAACGAAATGACGTTTTACGTTATATGGTATAACGTTATAACGTATTACGTTATATGGTATTACGGTTTAACGTATTACGTTATATGGTATAACGTTATAACGTATTACGTTATATGGTATTACGTTATAACGTATTACGTTATGTGGTATAAGGTTTTAACGTATTACGTTATATGGTATAACGTTATAAAGTATTACGTTATATGGTATAACGTTATATCGTATTACGTTATATGATATAACGTTATAACGTATTACGTTATATGGTATTACGTTATCACGTATTACGTTATATGGTATAACGTTATAACGTATTACGTTATATGGTATAACGTTATCACTTATTACGTTATATGGTATAACGTTATAACGTATTACGTTATATGGTATTACGTTATAACGTATTACGTTATGTGGTATAACGTTTTAACGTATTACGTTGTATGGTATTACGTTATAAAGTAATACGTTATATGGTATAACGTTATAACGTATTACGTTATATGGTATAACGTAATAACGTATTACGTTATATGGTATTACGTTATAACGTATTACGTTATATGGTATAACGTTATCACTTATTACGTTATATGGTATAACGTTATAACGTATTACGTTATATGGTATTACGTTATAACGTATTACGTTATGTGGTATAACGTTTTAACGTATTACGTTGTATGGTATTACGTTATAAAGTAATACGTTATATGGTATAACGTTATAACGTATTACGTTATATGGTATAACGTAATAACGTATTACGTTATACGGTATTACGTTATAACGTATTACGTTATATGGTATTACGTTTTAACGTATTACGTTATATGGTATAACGTTATAACGTATTACGTTATATGGTATTACGTTATAACGTTTTACGTTATATGTTATTACGTTATAACGTATTACGTTATATGGTATAACGTTATCACGTATTACGTTATATGGCATTACGTTATAACGTATTACGTTATATGGTATTACGTTTTAACGTATTACGTTATATGGTATAACGTTATAACGTATTACGTTATGTGGTATTACGTTATAACGTTTTACGTTATATGTTATTACGTTATAACGTATTACGTTATATGGTATAACGTTATCACGTATTGCGTTATATGGTATAACGTTTTAACGTATTACGTTATATGGTATAACGTTATAAAGTATTACGTTATATGGTATAACGTTATAACGTATTACGTTATATGGTATAACGTTATAACGTATTACGTTATATGGTATTACGTTATAACGTATTACGTTATATGGTATTACGTTTTAACGTATTACGTTATATGGTATAACGTTATAACGTATTACGTAATATGGTATTACGTTATAACGTTTTACGTTATATGTTATTACGTTATAACGTATTACGTTATATGGTATAACGTTATCACGTATTACGTTATATGGCATTACGTTATAACGTATTACGTTATATGGTATAACGAAATGACGTTTTACGTTATATGGTATAACGTTATAACGTATTACGTTATATGGTATTACGTTTTAACGTATTACGTTATATGGTATAACGTTATAACGTATTACGTTATATGGTATTACGTTATAACGTATTACGTTATGTGGTATAAGGTTTTAACGTATTACGTTATATGGTATTACGTTATAACGTATTACGTTATATGGTATAACGTTATAACGTATTACGTTATATGTTATAACGTTATAACGTACTACGTTATATGGTACAACGTTATCACGTATTACGTTATATGGTATAACGTTATAACGTATTACGTTATATGGTATAACGTTTTAACGTATTACGTTATATGGTATAACGTTATCACTTATTACGTTATATGGTATAACGTTATAACGTATTACGTTATATGGTATAACGTTATCACGTATTACGTTATATGGCATTACGTTATAACGTATTACGTTATATGGTATTACGTTATAACGTATTGCGTTATGTGGTATAACGTTTTAACGTATTACATTATATGGTATAACGTTATAAAGTATTACGTTATATGGTATAACGTTATAACGTATTACGTTATATGGTATAACGTTATAACGTATTACGTTATATGGTATTACGTTATAACGTATTACGTTATATGGTATAACGTTATAACGTATTACGTTATATGGTATAACGTTATAACGTATTACGTTATATGGTATTACGTTATAACGTATTACGTTATATGGTATTACGTTTTAACGTATTACGTTATATGGTATAACGTTATAACGTATTACGTTATATGGTATTACGTTATAACGTTTTACGTTATATGTTATTACGTTATAACGTATTACGTTATATGGTATAACGTTATCACGTGTTACGTTATATGGCATTACGTTATAACGTATTACGTTATATGGTATAACGAAATGACGTTTTACGTTATATGGTATAACGTTATAACGTATTACGTTATATGGTATTACGTTTTAACGTATTACGTTATATGGTATAACGTTATAACTTATTACGTTATATGGTATAACGAAATGACGTTTTACGTTATATGGTATAACGTTATAACGTATTACGTTATATGGTATTACGTTTTAACGTATTACGTTATATGGTATAACGTTATAACGTATTACGTTATATGGTATTACGTTATAACGTATTACGTTATGTGGTATAACGTTTTAACGTATTACGTTATATGGTATAACGTTATAAAGTATTACGTTATATGGTATAACGTTATAACGTATTACGTTATATGGTATAACGTTATAACGTATTACGTTATATGGTATTACGTTATAACGTATTACGTTATATGGTATAACGTTATAACGTATTACGTTATATGGTATAACGTTATAACGTATTACGTTATATGGTATATCGTTATAACGTATTACGTTATATGGTATAACGTTATAACGTATTACATTATATGGTATTACGTTATAACGTATTGCGTTATGTGGTATAACGTTTTAACGTATTACGTTATATGGTATAACGTTATAAAGTATTACGTTATATGGTATAACGTTATAACGTATTACGTTATATGGTAAAACGTTATAACGTATTACGTTATATGGTATTACGTTATAACGTATTACGTTATATGGTATAACGTTATAACGTATTACGTTATATGGTATTACGTTTTAACGAATTACGTTATATGGTATAACGTTATAACGTATTACGTTATATGGTATTACGTTATAACGTATTACGTTATGTGGTATAACGTTTTAACGTATTACGTTATATGGTATAACGTGATAAAGTATTACGTTCTATGGTATAACGTTATAACGTATTACGTTATATGGTATAACGTTATAACGTATTACGTTATATGGTATTACGTCATAACGTATTACGTTATATGGTATTACGTTTTAACGTATTACGTTATATGGTATTACGTTATCACGTATTACGTTATATGGTATAACGTTATAACGTATTACGTTATATGGTATAACGTTATCACGTATTACGTTATATGGCATTACGTTATAACGTATTACGTTATATGGTATAACGAAATGACGTTTTACGTTATATGGTATAACGTTATAACGTATTACGTTATATGGTATTACGGTTTAACGTATTACGTTATATGGTATAACGTTATAACGTATTACGTTATATGGTATTACGTTATAACGTATTACGTTATGTGGTATAAGGTTTTAACGTATTACGTTATATGGTATAACGTTATAAAGTATTACGTTATATGGTATAACGTTATATCGTATTACGTTATATGATATAACGTTATAACGTATTACGTTATATGGTATTACGTTATCACGTATTACGTTATATGGTATAACGTTATAACGTATTACGTTATATGGTATAACGTTATCACTTATTACGTTATATGGTATAACGTTATAACGTATTACGTTATATGGTATTACGTTATAACGTATTACGTTATGTGGTATAACGTTTTAACGTATTACGTTGTATGGTATTACGTTATAAAGTAATACGTTATATGGTATAACGTTATAACGTATTACGTTATATGGTATAACGTAATAACGTATTACGTTATATGGTATTACGTTATAACGTATTACGTTATATGGTATTACGTTTTAACGTATTACGTTATATGGTATAACGTTATAACGTACTACGTTATATGGTATAACGTTATCACGTATTACGTTATATGGTATAACGTTATAACGTATTACGTTATATGGTATAACGTTTTAACGTATTACGTTATATGGTATAACGTTATCACTTATTACGTTATATGGTATAACGTTATAACGTATTACGTTATATGGTATTACGTTATAACGTATTACGTTATATGGTATAACGAAATGACGTTTTACGTTATGTGGTATTACGTTATAACGTATTACGTTATATGGTATTACGTTATAACGTATTACGTTATATGGTATAACGTCATAACGTATTACGTTATATGGTATTACGTTATCACGTATTACGTTATATGGTATAACGTTATAACGTATTACGTTATATGGTATAACGTTATAACGTATTACGTTATATGGTATTACGTTATAACGTATTACGTTATATGGTATTACGTTTTAACGTATTACGTTATATGGTATAACGTCATAACGTATTACGTTATATGGTATTACGTTATCACGTATTACGTTATATGGTATAACGTTATAACGTATTACGTTATATGGTATAACGTTTTAACGTATTACGTTATGTGGTATAACGTTATCACGTATTACGTTATATGGTATAACGTTATAACGTATTACGTTATATGGTATATCGTTATAACGTATTACGTTATATGGTATAACGTTATACCGTATTACGTTATATGGTACAACGAAATGACGTTTTACGTTAAATGTTATTACGTTATAACGTATTACGTTATATGGTATAACGTTATCACGTATTACGTTATATGGCATTACGTTATAACGTATTACGTTATATGGTATAACGAAATGACGTTTTACGTTATATGGCATAACGTTATAACGTATTACGTTATATGGTATTACGTTTTAACGTATTACGTTATATGGTATAACGTTATAACGTATTACGTTATATGGTATTACGTTATAACGTATTGCGTTATGTGGTATAACGTTTTAACGAATTACGTTATATGGTATAACGTTATAAAGTATTACGTTATATGGTATAACGTTATAACGTATTACGTTATATGGTATAACGTTATAACGTATTACGTTATATGGTATTACGTTATAACGTATTACGTTTTATGGTATAACGTTATAACGTATTACGTTATATGGTATAACGTTATAACGTATTACGTTATATGGTATTACGTTATAACGTATTACGTTATATGGTATTACATTTTAACGTATTACGTTATATGGTATAACGTTATAACGTATTACGTTATATGGTATTACGTTATAACGTTTTACGTTATATGTTATTACGTTATAACGTATTACGTTATATGGTATAACGTTATCACGTATTACGTTATTTGGCATTACGTTATAACGTATTACGTTATATGGTATAACGAAATGACGTTTTACGTTATATGGTATAACGTTATAACGTATTACGTTATATGGTATTACGTTTTAACGTATTACGTTATATGGTATAACGTTATAACGTATTACGTTATATGGTATAACGAAATGACGTTTTACGTTATATGGTATAACGTTATAACGTATTACGTTATATGGTATTACGTTTTAACGTATTACGTTATATGGTATAACGTTATAACGTATTACGTTATATGGTATTACGTTATAACGTATTACGTTATGTGGTATAACGTTTTAACGTATTACGTTATATGGTATAACGTGATAAAGTATTACGTTCTATGGTATAACGTTATAACGTATTACGTTATATGGTATAACGTTATAACGTATTACGTTATATGGTATTACGTCATAACGTATTACGTTATATGGTATTACGTTTTAACGTATTACGTTATATGGTATAACGTTATAACGTATTACGTTATATGGTATTAATTTATAACGTATTACGTTATATGGTATAACGTTATCACTTATTACGTTATATGGTATAACGTTATAACGTATTACGTTATATGGTATTACGTTATAACGTATTACGTTATGTGGTATAACGTTTTAACGTATTACGTTGTATGGTATTACGTTATAAAGTAATACGTTATATGGTATAACGTTATAACGTATTACGTTATATGGTATAACGTAATAACGTATTACGTTATACGGTATTACGTTATAACGTATTACGTTATATGGTATTACGTTTTAACGTATTACGTTATATGGTATAACGTTATAACGTATTACGTTATATGGTATTACGTTATAACGTTTTACGTTATATGTTATTACGTTATAACGTATTACGTTATATGGTATAACGTTATCACGTATTACGTTATATGGCATTACGTTATAACGTATTACGTTATATGGTATTACGTTTTAACGTATTACGTTATATGGTATAACGTTATAACGTATTACGTTATGTGGTATTACGTTATAACGTTTTACGTTATATGTTATTACGTTATAACGTATTACGTTATATGGTATAACGTTATCACGTATTGCGTTATATGGTATAACGTTTTAACGTATTACGTTATATGGTATAACGTTATAAAGTATTACGTTATATGGTATAACGTTATAACGTATTACGTTATATGGTATAACGTTATAACGTATTACGTTATATGGTATTACGTTATAACGTATTACGTTATATGGTATTACGTTTTAACGTATTACGTTATATGGTATAACGTTATAACGTATTACGTAATATGGTATTACGTTATAACGTTTTACGTTATATGTTATTACGTTATAACGTATTACGTTATATGGTATAACGTTATCACGTATTACGTTATATGGCATTACGTTATAACGTATTACGTTATATGGTATAACGAAATGACGTTTTACGTTATATGGTATAACGTTATAACGTATTACGTTATATGGTATTACGTTTTAACGTATTACGTTATATGGTATAACGTTATAACGTATTACGTTATATGGTATTACGTTATAACGTATTACGTTATGTGGTATAAGGTTTTAACGTATTACGTTATATGGTATTACGTTATAACGTATTACGTTATATGGTATAACGTTATAACGTATTACGTTATATGTTATAACGTTATAACGTACTACGTTATATGGTACAACGTTATCACGTATTACGTTATATGGTATAACGTTATAACGTATTACGTTATATGGTATAACGTTTTAACGTATTACGTTATATGGTATAACGTTATCACTTATTACGTTATATGGTATAACGTTATAACGTATTACGTTATATGGTATAACGTGATAAAGTATTACGTTCTATGGTATAACGTTATAACGTATTACGTTATATGGTATAACGTTATAACGTATTACGTTATATGGTATTACGTTTTAACGTATTACGTTATATGGTATAACGTTATAACGTATTACGTTATATGGTATTACGTTATAACGTATTACGTTATATGGTATTACGTTATAACGTATTACGTTATGTGGTATAACGTTTTAACGTATTACGTTATATGGTATAACGTGATAAAGTATTACGTTCTATGGTATAACGTTATAACGTATTACGTTATATGGTATAACGTTATAACGTATTACGTTATATGGTATTACGTCATAACGTATTACGTTATATGGTATTACGTTTTAACGTATTACGTTATATGGTATTACGTTTTAACGTATTACGTTATATGGTATAACGTTATAACGTATTACGTTATATGGTATTACGTTATAACGTTTTACGTTATATGTTATTACGTTATAACGTATTACGTTATATGGTATAACGTTATAACGTATTACGTTATATGGTATTACGTCATAACGTATTACGTTATATGGTATTACGTTTTAACGTATTACGTTATATGGTATAACGTTATAACGTATTACGTTATATGGTATTACGTTATAACGTATTACGTTATATGGTATAACGTTATCACTTATTACGTTATATGGTATAACGTTATAACGTATTACGTTATATGGTATTACGTTATAACGTATTACGTTATGTGGTATAACGTTTTAACGTATTACGTTGTATGGTATTACGTTATAAAGTAATACGTTATATGGTATAACGTTATAACGTATTACGTTATATGGTATAACGTAATAACGTATTACGTTATACGGTATTACGTTATAACGTATTACGTTATATGGTATTACGTTTTAACGTATTACGTTATATGGTATAACGTTATAACGTATTACGTTATATGGTATTACGTTATAACGTTTTACGTTATATGTTATTACGTTATAACGTATTACGTTATATGGTATAACGTTATCACGTATTACGTTATATGGCATTACGTTATAACGTATTACGTTATATGGTATAACGAAATGACGTTTTACGTTATATGGTATAACGTTATAACGTATTACGTTATATGGTATTACGTTTTAACGTATTACGTTATATGGTATAACGTTATAACGTATTACGTTATATGGTATTACGTTATAACGTATTACGTTATGTGGTATAAGGTTTTAACGTATTACGTTATATGGTATTACTTTATAACGTATTACGTTATATGGTATAACGTTATAACGTATTACGTTATATGTTATAACGTTATAACGTACTACGTTATATGGTACAACGTTATCACGTATTACGTTATATGGTATAACGTTATAACGTATTACGTTATATGGTATAACGTTTTAACGTATTACGTTATATGGTATAACGTTATCACTTATTACGTTATATGGTATAACGTTATAACGTATTACGTTATATGGTATAACGTTATCACGTATTACGTTATTTGGCATTACGTTATAACGTATTACGTTATATGGTATTACGTTATAACGTATTGCGTTATGTGGTATAACGTTTTAACGTATTACGTTATATGGTATAACGTTATAAAGTATTACGTTATATGGTATAACGTTATAACGTATTACGTTATATGGTATAACGTTATAACGTATTACGTTATATGGTATTACGTCATAACGTATTACGTTATATGGTATTACGTTTTAACGTATTACGTTATATGGTATAACGTTATAACGTATTACGTTATATGGTATTACGTTATAACGTATTACGTTATATGGTATAACGTTATCACTTATTACGTTATATGGTATAACGTTATAACGTATTACGTTATATGGTATTACGTTATAACGTATTACGTTATGTGGTATAACGTTTTAACGTATTACGTTGTATGGTATTACGTTATAAAGTAATACGTTATATGGTATAACGTTATAACGTATTACGTTATATGGTATAACGTAATAACGTATTACGTTATACGGTATTACGTTATAACGTATTACGTTATATGGTATTACGTTTTAACGTATTACGTTATATGGTATAACGTTATAACGTATTACGTTATATGGTATTACGTTATAACGTTTTACGTTATATGTTATTACGTTATAACGTATTACGTTATATGGTATAACGTTATCACGTATTACGTTATATGGCATTACGTTATAACGTATTACGTTATATGGTATTACGTTTTAACGTATTACGTTATATGGTATAACGTTATAACGTATTACGTTATGTGGTATTACGTTATAACGTTTTACGTTATATGTTATTACGTTATAACGTATTACGTTATATGGTATAACGTTATCACGTATTGCGTTATATGGTATAACGTTTTAACGTATTACGTTATATGGTATAACGTTATAAAGTATTACGTTATATGGTATAACGTTATAACGTATTACGTTATATGGTATAACGTTATAACGTATTACGTTATATGGTATTACGTTATAACGTATTACGTTATATGGTATTACGTTTTAACGTATTACGTTATATGGTATAACGTTATAACGTATTACGTAATATGGTATTACGTTATAACGTTTTACGTTATATGTTATTACGTTATAACGTATTACGTTATATGGTATAACGTTATCACGTATTACGTTATATGGCATTACGTTATAACGTATTACGTTATATGGTATAACGAAATGACGTTTTACGTTATATGGTATAACGTTATAACGTATTACGTTATATGGTATTACGTTTTAACGTATTACGTTATATGGTATAACGTTATAACGTATTACGTTATATGGTATTACGTTATAACGTATTACGTTATGTGGTATAAGGTTTTAACGTATTACGTTATATGGTATTACTTTATAACGTATTACGTTATATGGTATAACGTTATAACGTATTACGTTATATGTTATAACGTTATAACGTACTACGTTATATGGTACAACGTTATCACGTATTACGTTATATGGTATAACGTTATAACGTATTACGTTATATGGTATAACGTTTTAACGTATTACGTTATATGGTATAACGTTATCACTTATTACGTTATATGGTATAACGTTATAACGTATTACGTTATATGGTATAACGTTATCACGTATTACGTTATTTGGCATTACGTTATAACGTATTACGTTATATGGTATTACGTTATAACGTATTGCGTTATGTGGTATAACGTTTTAACGTATTACGTTATATGGTATAACGTTATAAAGTATTACGTTATATGGTATAACGTTATAACGTATTACGTTATATGGTATAACGTTATAACGTATTACGTTATATGGTATTACGTTATAACGTATTACGTTATATGGTATAACGTTATAACGTATTACGTTATATGGTATAACGTTATAACGTATTACGTTATATGGTATTACGTTATAACGTATTACGTTATATGGTATTACGTTTTAACGTATTACGTTATATGGTATAACGTTATAACGTATTACGTTATATGGTATTACGTTATAACGTTTTACGTTATATGTTATTACGTTATAACGTATTACGTTATATGGTATAACGTTATCACGTATTACGTTATATGGCATTACGTTATAACGTATTACGTTATATGGTATAACGAAATGACGTTTTACGTTATATGGTATAACGTTATAACGTATTACGTTATATGGTATTACGTTTTAACGTATTACGTTATATGGTATAACGTTATAACGTATTACGTTATATGGTATAACGAAATGACGTTTTACGTTATATGGTATAACGTTATAACGTATTACGTTATATGGTATTACGTTTTAACGTATTACGTTATATGGTATAACGTTATAACGTATTACGTTATATGGTATTACGTTATAACGTATTACGTTATGTGGTATAACGTTTTAACGTATTACGTTCTATGGTATAACGTGATAAAGTATTACGTTCTATGGTATAACGTTATAACGTATTACGTTATATGGTATAACGTTATAACGTATTACGTTATATGGTATTACGTCATAACGTATTACGTTATATGGTATTACGTTTTAACGTATTACGTTATATGGTATAACGTTATAACGTATTACGTTATATGGTATTACGTTATAACGTATTACGTTATATGGTATTACGTTATAACGTATCACGTTATGTGGTATAACGTTTTAACGTATTACGTTATATGGTATAACGTGATAAAGTATTACGTTCTATGGTATAACGTTATAACGTATTACGTTATATGGTATAACGTTATAACGTATTACGTTATATGGTATTACGTCATAACGTATTACGTTATATGGTATTACGTTTTAACGTATTACGTTATATGGTATAACGTTATAACGTATTACGTTATATGGTATTACGTTATAACGTTTTACGTTATATGTTATTACGTTATAACGTATTACGTTATATGGTATAACGTTATCACGTATTACGTTATATGGCATTACGTTATAACGTATTACGTTATATGGTATAACGAAATGACGTTTTACGTTATATGGTATAACGTTATAACGTATTACGTTATATGGTATAACGTTATAACGTATTACGTTATATGGTATTACGTTATAACGTATTACGTTATATGGTATAACGTTATAACGTATTACGTTATATGGTATAACGTTATAACGTATTACGTTATATGGTATTACGTTATAACGTATTACGTTATATGGTATTACGTTTTAACGTATTACGTTATATGGTATAACGTTATAACGTATTACGTTATATGGTATTACGTTTTAACGTATTACGTTATATGGTATAACGTTATAACGTATTACGTTATATGGTATTACGTTATAACGTTTTACGTTATATGTTATTACGTTATAACGTATTACGTTATATGGTATAACGTTATCACGTATTACGTTATATGGCATTACGTTATAACGTATTACGTTATATGGTATAACGAAATGACGTTTTACGTTATATGGTATAACGTTATAACGTATTACGTTATATGGTATAACGTTACAACGTATTACGTTATATGGTATTACGTTATAACGTATTACGTTATATGGTATAACGTTATAACGTATTACGTTATATGGTATAACGTTATAACGTATTACGTTATATGGTATTACGTTATAACGTATTACGTTATATGGTATTACGTTATAACGTATTACGTTATGTGGTATAAGGTTTTAACGTATTACGTTATATGGTATTACTTTATAACGTATTACGTTATATGGTATAACGTTATAACGTATTACGTTATATGTTATAACGTTATAACGTACTACGTTATATGGTACAACGTTATCACGTATTACGTTATATGGTATAACGTTATAACGTATTACGTTATATGGTATAACGTTTTAACGTATTACGTTATATGGTATAACGTTATCACTTATTACGTTATATGGTATAACGTTATAACGTATTACGTTATATGGTATAACGTTATCACGTATTACGTTATTTGGCATTACGTTATAACGTATTACGTTATATGGTATTACGTTATAACGTATTGCGTTATGTGGTATAACGTTTTAACGTATTACGTTATATGGTATAACGTTATAAAGTATTACGTTATATGGTATAACGTTATAACGTATTACGTTATATGGTATAACGTTATAACGTATTACGTTATATGGTATTACGTTATAACGTATTACGTTATATGGTATAACGTTATAACGTATTACGTTATATGGTATAACGTTATAACGTATTACGTTATATGGTATTACGTTATAACGTATTACGTTATATGGTATTACGTTTTAACGTATTACGTTATATGGTATAACGTTATAACGTATTACGTTATATGGTATTACGTTATAACGTTTTACGTTATATGTTATTACGTTATAACGTATTACGTTATATGGTATAACGTTATCACGTATTACGTTATATGGCATTACGTTATAACGTATTACGTTATATGGTATAACGAAATGACGTTTTACGTTATATGGTATAACGCTATAACGTATTACGTTATATGGTATTACGTTTTAACGTATTACGTTATATGGTATAACGTTATAACGTATTACGTTATATGGTATAACGAAATGACGTTTTACGTTATATGGTATAACGTTATAACGTATTACGTTATATGGTATTACGTTTTAACGTATTACGTTATATGGTATAACGTTATAACGTATTACGTTATATGGTATTACGTTATAACGTATTACGTTATGTGGTATAACGTTTTAACGTATTACGTTCTATGGTATAACGTGATAAAGTATTACGTTCTATGGTATAACGTTATAACGTATTACGTTATATGGTATAACGTTATAACGTATTACGTTATATGGTATTACGTCATAACGTATTACGTTATATGGTATTACGTTTTAACGTATTACGTTATATGGTATAACGTTATAACGTATTACGTTATATGGTATTACGTTATAACGTATTACGTTATATGGTATTACGTTATAACGTATCACGTTATGTGGTATAACGTTTTAACGTATTACGTTATATGGTATTACGTTATAACGTATTACGTTATATGGTATTACGTTATAACGTATTACGTTATATGGTATAACGTTATAACGTATTACGTTATATGGTATAACGTTATAACGTATTACGTTCTATGGTATAACGTTATAACGTATTACGTTATATGGTATAACGTTATAACGTATTACGTTATATGGTATTACGTCATAACGTATTACGTTATATGGTATTACGTTTTAACGTATTACGTTATATGGTATAACGTTATAACGTATTACGTTATATGGTATTACGTTATAACGTTTTACGTTATATGTTATTACGTTATAACGTATTACGTTATATGGTATAACGTTATCACGTATTACGTTATATGGCATTACGTTATAACGTATTACGTTATATGGTATAACGAAATGACGTTTTACGTTATATGGTATAACGTTATAACGTATTACGTTATATGGTATTACGGTTTAACGTATTACGTTATATGGTATAACGTTATAACGTATTACGTTATATGGTATTACGTTATAACGTATTACGTTATGTGGTATAAGGTTTTAACGTATTACGTTATATAGTATAACGTTATAAAGTATTACGTTATATGGTATAACGTTATATCGTATTACGTTATATGATATAACGTTATAACGTATTACGTTATATGGTATTACGTTATCACGTATTACGTTATATGGTATAACGTTATAACGTATTACGTTATATGGTATAACGTTATCACTTATTACGTTATATGGTATAACGTTATAACGTATTACGTTATATGGTATTACGTTATAACGTATTACGTTATGTGGTATAACGTTTTAACGTATTACGTTGTATGGTATTACGTTATAAAGTAATACGTTATATGGTATAACGTTATAACGTATTACGTTATATGGTATAACGTTATAACGTATTACGTTATATGGTATTACGTTATAACGTATTACGTTATATGGTATTACGTTTTAACGTATTACGTTATATGGTATAACGTTATAACGTATTACGTTATATGGTATTACGTTATAACGTTTTACGTTATATGTTATTACGTTATAACGTATTACGTTATATGGTATAACGTTATCGAGTATTACGTTATATGGCATTACGTTATAACGTATTACGTTATATGGTATTACGTTTTAACGTATTACGTTATATGGTATAACGTTATAACGTATTACGTTATGTGGTATTACGTTATAACGTTTTACGTTATATGCTATTACGTTATAACGTATTACGTTATATGGTATAACGTTATCACGTATTGCGTTATATGGTATAACGTTTTAACGTATTACGTTATATGGTATAACGTTATAAAGTATTACGTTATATGGTATAACGTTATAACGTATTACGTTATATGGTATAACGTTATAACGTATTACGTTATATGGTATTACGTTATAACGTATTACGTTATATGGTATTACGTTTTAACGTATTACGTTATATGGTATAACGTTATAACGTATTACGTTATATGGTATTACGTTATAACGTTTTACGTTATATGTTATTACGTTATAACGTATTACGTTATATGGTATAACGTTATCACGTATTACGTTATATGGCATTACGTTATAACGTATTACGTTATATGGTATAACGAAATGACGTTTTACGTTATATGGTATAACGTTATAACGTATTACGTTATATGGTATTACGTTTTAACGTATTACGTTATATGGTATAACGTTATAACGTATTACGTTATATGGTATTACGTTATAACGTATTACGTTATGTGGTATAAGGTTTTAATGTATTACGTTATATGGTATTACGTTATAACGTATTACGTTATATGGTATAACGTTATAACGTATTACGTTATATATTATAACGTTATAACGTACTACGTTATATGGTATAACGTTATCACGTATTACCTTATATGGTATAACGTTATAACGTATTACGTTATATGGTATAACGTTTTAACGTATTACGTTATATGGTATAACGTTATCACTTATTACGTTATATGGTATAACGTTATAACTTATTACGTTATATGGTATTACGTTATAACGTATTACGTTATATGGTATTACGTTATAACGTATTACGTTATATGGTATAACGTCATAACGTATTACGTTATATGGTATTACGTTATCACGTATTACGTTATATGGTATAACGTTATAACGTATTACGTTATATGGTATAACGTTTAAACGTATTATGTTATGTGGTATAACGTTATCACGTATTACGTTATATGGTATAACGTTATAACGTATTACGTTATATGGTATATCGTTATAACGTATTACGTTATATGGTATAACGTTATACCGTATTACGTTATATGGTACAACGAAATGACGTTTTACGTTATATGTTATTACGTTATAACGTATTACGTTATATGGTATAACGTTATCACGTATTACGTTATATGGCATTACGTTATAACGTATTACGTTATATGGTATAACGAAATGACGTTTTACGTTATATGGCATAACGTTATAACGTATTACGTTATATGGTATTACGTTTTAACGTATTACCTTATATGGTATAACGTTATAACGTATTACGTTATATGGTATTACGTTATAACGTATTGCGTTATGTGGTATAACGTTTTAACGTATTACGTTATATGGTATAACGTTATAAAGTAATACGTTATATGGTATAACGTTATAACGTATTACGTTATATGGTATAACGTTATAACGTATTACGTTATATGGTATTACGTTATAACGTATTACGTTATATGGTATAACGTTATAACGTATTACGTTATATGGTATAACGTTATAACGTATTACGTTATATGGTATTACGTTATAACGTATTACGTTATGTGGTATAACGTTATAACGTATTACGTTATATGGTATTACGTTATAACGTATTACGTTATATGGTATAACGTCATAACGTATTACGTTATATGGTATTACGTTATCACGTATTACGTTATATGGTATAACGTTATAACGTATTACGTTATATGGTATTACGGTTTAACGTATTACGTTATATGGTATAACGTTATAACGTATTACGTTATATGGTATTACGTTATAACGTTTTACGTTATATGTTATTACGTTATAACGTATTACGTTATATGGTATTACGTTTTAACGTATTACGTTATATGGTATAACGTCATAACGTATTACGTTATATGGTATTACGTTATCACGTATTACGTTATATGGTATAACGTTATAACGTATTACGTTATATGGTATAACGTTTTAACGTATTACGTTATATGGTATTACGTTATAACGTATTACGTTATATGGTATAACGAAATGACGTTTTACGTTATATGGTATTACGTTATAACGTATTACGTTATATGGTATAACGTTATAACGTATTACGTTATATGGTATAACGTTATAACGTACTACGTTATATGGTATAACGTTATCACGTATTACGTTATATGGTATAACGTTATAACGTATTACGTTATATGGTATAACGTTTTAACGTATTACGTTATATGGTATAACGTTATCACTTATTACGTTATATGGTATAACGTTATAACGTATTACGTTATATGGTATTACGTTATAACGTATTACGTTATATGGTATAACGAAATGACGTTTTAAGTTATATGGTATTACGTTATAACGTATTACGTTATGTGGTATAACGTTTTAACGTATTACGTTATATGGTATAACGTGATAAAGTATTACGTTCTATGGTATAACGTTATAACGTATTACGTTATATGGTATAACGTTATAACGTATTACGTTATATGGTATTACGTCATAACGTATTACGTTATATGGTATTACGTTTTAACGTATTACGTTATATGGTATAACGTTATAACGTATTACGTTATATGGTATAACGTTATAACGTACTACGTTATATGGTATATCGTTATAACGTATTACGTTATATGGTATAACGTTATACCGTATTACGTTATATGGTATAACGTTATAACGTATTACGTTATATGGTATAACGTTATAACGTATTACGTTATATGGTATATCGTTATAACGTATTACGTTATATGGTATAACGTTATACCGTATTACGTTATATGGTATTACGTTATAACGTATTACGTTATATGGTATAACGAAATGACGTTTTACGTTATATGGTATTACGTTATAACGTATTACGTTATATGGTATAACGTTATAACGTATTACGTTATATGGTATAACGTTATAACGTACTACGTTATATGGTATAACGTTATCACGTATTACGTTATATGGTATAACGTTATAACGTATTACGTTATATGGTATAACGTTTTAACGTATTACGTTATATGGTATAACGTTATCACTTATTACGTTATATGGTATAACGTTATAACGTATTACGTTATATGGTATTACGTTATAACGTATTACGTTATATGGTATAACGAAATGACGTTTTAAGTTATATGGTATTACGTTATAACGTATTACGTTATGTGGTATAACGTTTTAACGTATTACGTTATATGGTATAACGTGATAAAGTATTACGTTCTATGGTATAACGTTATAACGTATTACGTTATATGGTATAACGTTATAACGTATTACGTTATATGGTATTACGTCATAACGTATTACGTTATATGGTATTACGTTTTAACGTATTACGTTATATGGTATAACGTTATAACGTATTACGTTATATGGTATTACGTTATAACGTTTTACGTTATATGTTATTACGTTATAACGTATTACGTTATATGGTATTACGTTTTAACGTATTACGTTATATGGTATAACGTCATAACGTATTACGTTATATGGTATTACGTTATCACGTATTACGTTATATGGTATAACGTTATAACGTATTACGTTATATGGTATAACGTTTTAACGTATTACGTTATGTGGTATAACGTTATCACGTATTACGTTATATGGTATAACGTTATAACGTATTACGTTATATGGTATATCGTTATAACGTATTACGTTACATGGTATAACGTTATACCGTATTACGTTATATGGTACAACGAAATGACGTTTTACGTTATATGTTATTACGTTATAACGTATTACGTTATATGGTATAACGTTATCACGTATTACGTTATATGGCATTACGTTATAACGTATTACGTTATATGGTATAACGAAATGACGTTTTACGTTATATGGCATAACGTTATAACGTATTACGTTATATGGTATAACGTTATAACGTATTACGTTATATGGTATATCGTTATAACGTATTACGTTATATGGTATAACGTTATAACGTATTACGTTATATGGTATTACGTTTTAACGTATTACGTTATATGGTATAACGTTATAACGTATTACGTTATATGGTATAACGAAATGACGTTTTACGTTATATGGTATAACGTTATAACGTATTACGTTATATGGTATTACGTTTTAACGTATTACGTTATATGGTATAACGTTATAACGTATTACGTTATATGGTATTACGTTATAACGTATTACGTTATGTGGTATAACGTTTTAACGTATTACGTTATATGGTATAACGTGATAAAGTATTACGTTCTATGGTATAACGTTATAACGTATTACGTTATATGGTATAACGTTATAACGTATTACGTTATATGGTATTACGTCATAACGTATTACGTTATATGGTATTACGTTTTAACGTATTACGTTATATGGTATAACGTTATAACGTATTACGTTATATGGTATTACGTTATAACGTTTTACGTTATATGTTATTACGTTATAACGTATTACGTTATATGGTATAACGTTATCACGTATTACGTTATATGGCATTACGTTATAACGTATTACGTTATATGGTATAACGAAATGACGTTTTACGTTATATGGTATAACGTTATAACGTATTACGTTATATGGTATTACGGTTTAACGTATTACGTTATATGGTATAACGTTATAACGTATTACGTTATATGGTATAACGTTATAACGTATTACGTTATATGGTATTACGTTATAACGTATTACGTTATATGGTATAACGAAATGACGTTTTACGTTATATGGTATAACGTTATAACGTATTACGTTATATGGTATTACGTTTTAACGTATTACGTTATATGGTATAACGTGATAAAGTATTACGTTCTATGGTATAACGTTATAACGTATTACGTTATGTGGTATAACGTTATAACGTATTACGTTATATGGTATTACGTCATAACGTATTACGTTATATGGTATTACGTTTTAACGTATTACGTTATATGGTATAACGTTATAACGTATTACGTTATATGGTATTACGTTATAACGTTTTACGTTATATGTTATTACGTTATAACGTATTACGTTATATGGTATAATGTTATCACGTATTACGTTATATGGCATTACGTTATAACGTATTACGTTATATGGTATAACGAAATGACGTTTTACGTTATATGGTATAACGTTATAACGTATTACGTTATGTGGTATAAGGTTTTAACGTATTACGTTATATGGTATAACGTTATAAAGTATTACGTTATATGGTATAACGTTATATCGTATTACGTTATATGATATAACGTTATAACGTATTACGTTATATGGTATTACGTTATCACGTATTACGTTATATGGTATAACGTTATAACGTATTACGTTATATGGTATAACGTTATCACTTATTACGTTATATGGTATAACGTTATAACGTATTACGTTATATGGTATTACGTTATAACGTATTACGTTATGTGGTATAACGTTTTAACGTATTACGTTGTATGGTATTACGTTATAAAGTAATACGTTATATGGTATAACGTTATAACGTACTACGTTATATGGTATAACGTTATCACGTATTACGTTATATGGTATAACGTTATAACGTATTACGTTATATGGTATAACGTTTTAACGTATTACGTTATATGGTATAACGTTATCACTTATTACGTTATATGGTATAACGTTATAACGTATTACGTTATATGGTATTACGTTATAACGTATTACGTTATATGGTATAACGAAATGACGTTTTAAGTTATATGGTATTACGTTATAACGTATTACGTTATGTAGTATCGTGGACGAAAGGCCTGGGAAATATCGGACGAACTATGAACAGTGTCGCGAGAGCCGAGGCGCCGTCGGGCCCATCAATGGGTCATCGGTCTTTTCAAGTGCATAGTTTCGTGGAAAAGACCTACGTGACCCTGGCCACGAGCGTCTGCAGAACACGTGTGCGGTGGGCCTAGGAAAAGGGCAATGGAATGCGACAACAGTCAGTCGAGAAACAGAGCGCGAGTCGAAAAGCAGAGTGCGAGTCGAGGAGCCGAGTGCGAGTTGAGCGGAGACGGAGGTTGCGAGTGGCGTTGCCGAGAGAGTGTGGATTGCGCTGTGTTCTGTACGTTTGGTATGAATAGTTCAAGTTAAGCCACAATCGTCTTTTCTGTCCGATTAACATCTCTATTGTCCACGTTTTGTAAACATATTACATCACGATCTTACATAATTTTGGGGGCTCGTCCGGGATTGGACAAGACAGAAAACGAAACGGTTTAACAGAACTGTTCGAGCTAGTTGTGAATTTACCGGTACGCGGTGCGGTAAAAGACGATATCGTTGACTGCTTAAGTTTGTGTTGTGTGAAAAATGGCCAACGTCGGGGACGAACGATTGTCGGGTGAAGAGGGTTCGACGCTGGAGGAGCTGAGGAATAAGCTCGCGCGAATGAACCTCCCTATATCGGGTGCGAGGTCAGTGCTGATTGCAAGGCTGAATCGGGCGTGTAGGGCTGGACAATCGTATCGTAAGGGATCGATGGGCGGTGAAGAGCTAACCGGTCAACGAGATTTAGAAAGTGTACAGAGAGCTGAGCGTGATTGCAACGAAGATGAGGATGTTGAGAAAATGAATACGAAGGAGTTGAAGGAGCGCCTCGCTAGTTTGGGTTTAAAAACGACGGGAAGAAAAGTAGAATTACGCGCACGGCTACGAGCGGCCATGGATGGTAATGACATATCGTCGGAAGAAGAAAGCGACGACGAAAGTGAGGATGAAGATGACAGAAAAAACGCCAGAGGATACAAGAGAGGTACGCGAAGGTTGTATCAGGACCGTGACGAATGTTGTCGAAGGGCATGTGTTGGTTCGACACTAAGTTTTAGAGACGTCGAAGATGCATTAGAGTCGTTTAGTGGCGACAAAGGTGAAAATGTCGAACGATGGTTCGAGTCGTTCGAGGAAGTCGCTGATACGTGCATGTGGTCGGATGGGCAGAAGGCAGTCTACGCAAGGAAGCTGCTGAAGGGATCAGCGAAAATATTTGCGAGCTTCGAGTGTCATGCCAGGACTTGGCATGAGTTGAAGAGGGGGCTAGTGAAAGAATTTTCGAGGAAGGTCAACAGTAGGCAAGTACATCAGAAACTTGAAGAAACAAAAAAGGAGAGTGATGAAGCATGTTTGGCTTACATGTACCGTATGCTCGAAATAGCTAGCCATGTGGACATGGAAGAGGAAGCAAAGGTGGAATACATAGTGGATGGAATAATAGACGACGAGAACAATAAGGCTGTATTGTACGGCGCTACGTCAATCAAAGAGTTGAGGAAGAGGTTAGTAATGTACGAAGAGCAGAAGAGTCGCAGAGCAAAGTCGATTGTGAAGTCGGCTAAAACCCAGAAGAACGGGAAGCCCAGTCAATCTGTGGATGCAATGAAGAAAAGAAGATGCTTCATTTGCGGTAGTGAGGATCATCTAAGTGTTAAGTGTCCGGAGAGGGGAGAAGGTGTTAGGTGTTTCAAGTGCAGCGGATTTGGACATATTGCAGCAAGGTGTATGGCACGACCGAAAGAGACTTGCGTAGTGTCAAGATCCGAAAAGGGAAAGTACTTGAAGGACGTGTCGATAGATGGCTGCAGGTTTGTCTCGTTAGTGGATACAGGTAGTGACCTTACGTTCATACGAGCGGATGAGTATGCGAGGTTAGGATCACCACCTCTGGGAAACTGCAAACTTAGGTTCGATGGTTTTGGTTCTGTTGGCAATAGTACCTGGGGCGAGTTTACAAGGGTAATGACGGTCGACGGGTACGACTTTACTGTCACCCTGCATGTTGTCTCGAATAAGGTAATGACAAGACACAGTCTACTCTTAGGTACCGATTTTTTAGACCAGGTAGAGTTGCGAGTCAAACGGGGCGAGGTGACATTTTTACGACTCGACGATCAGACCGACGGTCACGAGGACGCGCCGGATGTACTGAGGGTAAACGCGATAGAACAATCCGACCATATCGATTTGTCACATGTACGAGAATCTCATTACCGTGAAGCGATTCGAGATATCGTTAGGGGGTATAAGCCGGAGAAGAAGCGAGACGTCGGAATAACCGAAAAAGTAGTTTTGGAAAGCGACAAGCCGGTAGCGCGAAGACCGCGAAGACTGGCGCCGTCGGAAAGAAAGGAAGAAGATGATTTGATGGAAGCGTGGACAAACGAGGGTGTCATCAAATCGTCAGACTTGGAGTATGCGAGTCCGATAGGTGTAGTTAGAAAGAAAGATTTGTGTGTGCGTGTGGCTAGATGGGCCTTGTTACTAGGCGAGATTAAGTATCAGGCGTGTCATCGGCCGGGGAAAAGTATGCAGCATGTAGATGCTCCGAGTAGGAACCCCCTGCCGAGCACTATGTATGTAACGGAGAGTGAAGACGGGCTGATTGCACGGTTGAGAAGGGCACAGAACAAGGACATTGAAGTCTGTAGGATTTTGGACGCCGCAACGTGCAGTCAGGCCGATGGGCAGGTAGTAAGAAACAATATTTTGTATAAGGAGTGTGAGGACGATGTGCTAATAGTAGTATCGAAGGCGATGCGGGCTCAGGTAGTCAGGCAAGCGCACGAGCGCGGGCATTTCGAGGTTACCAAAACAGAAGCTATGGTCAAGAAGGACTTCTGGTTCAAGGGGTTACGCGAAAGGGTCGAACACGTGGTATCCAACTGCCTTGACTGTAGCCTAACCGAACGAAACATAGGTAAGCTGGAAGGGAACCTGCGAAATTACAAGAAAAGAAGAAAGCGTGCGAAGCAGTACCTGAGGAAGGACCCGTGCACACCTCGATTTTATGAAACCTTGGGTCCTAAATGCCGAAAGTGACGCATCTGATGACAGCGAGATAGAAGGCAACATCTGAGGGCAGATGTTATTGCAGGATGGCCGAATGTAGTATCGTGGACGAAAGGCCTGGGAAATATCGGACGAACTATGAACAGTGTCGCGAGAGCCGAGGCGCCGTCGGGCCCATCAATGGGTCATCGGTCTTTTCAAGTGCATAGTTTCGTGGAAAAGACCTACGTGACCCTGGCCACGAGCGTCTGCAGAACACGTGTGCGGTGGGCCTAGGAAAAGGGCAATGGAATGCGACAACAGTCAGTCGAGAAACAGAGCGCGAGTCGAAAAGCAGAGTGCGAGTCGAGGAGCCGAGTGCGAGTTGAGCGGAGACGGAGGTTGCGAGTGGCGTTGCCGAGAGAGTGTGGATTGCGCTGTGTTCTGTACGTTTGGTATGAATAGTTCAAGTTAAGCCACAATCGTCTTTTCTGTCCGATTAACATCTCTATTGTCCACGTTTTGTAAACATATTACATCACGATCTTACAGTTATATGGTATTACGTTATAACGTATTACGTTATATGGTATAACGTCATAACGTATTACGTTATATGGTATTACGTTATCACGTATTACGTTATATGGTATAACGTTATAACGTATTACGTTATATGGTATAACGTTATAACGTATTACGTTATATGGTATTACGTTATAACGTATTACGTTATATGGTATTACGTTTTAACGTATTACGTTATATGGTATAACGTCATAACGTATTACGTTATATGGTATTACGTTATCACGTATTACGTTATATGGTATAACGTTATAACGTATTACGTTATATGGTATAACGTTATAACGTATTACGTTATATGGTATTACGTTATAACGTATTACGTTATATGGTATTACGTTTTAACGTATTACGTTATATGGTATAACGTCATAACGTATTACGTTATATGGTATTACGTTATCACGTATTACGTTATATGGTATAACGTTATAACGTATTACGTTATATGGTATAACGTTTTAACGTATTACGTTATGTGGTATAACGTTTTAACGTATTACGTTATATGGTATAACGTGATAAAGTATTACGTTCTATGGTATAACGTTATAACGTATTACGTTATGTGGTATAACGTTATAACGTATTACGTTATATGGTATTACGTCATAACGTATTACGTTATATGGTATTACGTTTTAACGTATTACGTTATATGGTATAACGTTATAACGTATTACGTTATATGGTATTACGTTATAACGTTTTACGTTATATGTTATTACGTTATAACGTATTACGTTATATGGTATAACGTTATCACGTATTACGTTATATGGTATTACGTTATAACGTATTACGTTATATGGTATAACGAAATGACGTTTTACGTTATATGGTATAACGTTATAACGTATTACGTTATGTGGTATAAGGTTTTAACGTATTACGTTATATGGTATAACGTTATAAAGTATTACGTTATATGGTATAACGTTATATCGTATTACGTTATATGATATAACGTTATAACGTATTACGTTATATGGTATTACGTTATCACGTATTACGTTATATGGTATAACGTTATAACGTATTACGTTATATGGTATAACGTTATCACTTATTACGTTATATGGTATAACGTTATAACGTATTACGTTATATGGTATTACGTTATAACGTATTACGTTATGTGGTATAACGTTTTAACGTATTACGTTGTATGGTATTACGTTATAAAGTAATACGTTATATGGTATAACGTTATAACGTATTACGTTATATGGTATAACGTTATAACGTATTACGTTATATGGTATTACGTTATAACGTATTACGTTATATGGTATTACGTTTTAACGTATTACGTTATATGGTATAACGTTATAACGTATTACGTTATATGGTATTACGTTATAACGTTTTACGTTATATGTTATTACGTTATAACGTATTACGTTATATGGTATAACGTTATCACGTATTACGTTATATGGCATTACGTTATAACGTATTACGTTATATGGTATTACGTTTTACCGTATTACGTTATATGGTATAACGTTATAACGTATTACGTTATGTGGTATTACGTTATAACGTTTTACGTTATATGTTATTACGTTATAACGTATTACGTTATATGGTATAACGTTATCACGTATTGCGTTATATGATATAACGTTTTAACGTATTACGTTATATGGTATAACGTTATAAAGTATTACGTTATACGGTATAACGTTATAACGTATTACGTTATATGGTATAACGTTATAACGTATTACGTTATATGGTATTACGTTATAACGTATTACGTTATATGGTATTACGTTTTAACGTATTACGTTATATGGTATTACGTTATAACGTATTACGTTATATGGTATTACGTTTTAACGTATTACGTTATATGGTATAACGTTATAACGTATTACGTTATATGGTATTACGTTATAACGTTTTACGTTATATGTTATTACGTTATAACGTATTACGTTATATGGTATAACGTTATCACGTATTACGTTATATGGCATTACGTTATATGGTATTACGTTTTAACGTATTAGGTTATATGGTATAACGTTATAACGTATTACGTTATATGGTATAACGTTTTAACGTATTACGTTATATGGTATAACGTTATAACGTATTACGTTATATGGTATTACGTTATAACGTATTACGTTATGTGGTATTACGTTATAACGTTTTACGTTATATGTTATTACGTTATAACGTATTACGTTATATGGTATAACGTTATCACGTATTACGTTATATGGCATTACGTTATATGGTATTACGTTTTAACGTATTAGGCTATATGGTATAACGTTATAACGTATTACGTTATATGGTATAACGAAATGACGTTTTACGTTATATGGTTTAACGTTATAACGTATTACGTTATATGGTATAACGTTTTAACGTATTACGTTATATGGTATAACGTTATAACGTATTACGTTATATGGTATTACGTTATAACGTATTACGTTATGTGGTATAACGTTTTAACGTATTACGTTATATGGTATAACGTGATAAAGTATTACGTTATATGGTATAACGTTATAACGTATTACGTTATATGGTATAACGTTATAACGTATTACGTTATATGGTATTACGTTATAACGTATTACGTTATATGGTATTACGTTTTAACGTATAACGTTATATGGTATAACGTTATAACGTATTACGTTATATGGTATTACGTTATAACGTTTTACGTTATATGTTATTACGTTATAACGTATTACGTTATATGGTATAACGTTATCACGTATTACGTTATATGGTATTACGGTTTAACGTATTACGTTATATGGTATAACGTTATAACGTATTACGTTATATGGTATTACGTTATAACGTATTACGTTATGTGGTATAAGGTTTTAACGTATTACTTTATATGGTATAACGTTATAAATTATTACGTTATATGGTATAACGTTATATCGTATTACTTTATATGGTATAACGTTATAACGTATTACGTTATATGGTATTACGTTATCACGTATTACGTTATATGGTATAACGTTATAACGTATTACGTTATATGGTATAACGTTTTAACGTATTACGTTATATGGTATAACGTTATAACGTATTACGTTATATGGTATAACGTTATAACGTACTACGTTATATGGTATATCGTTATAACGTACTATGTTTTATGGTATAACGAAATGACGTTTTACGTTATATGTTATAACGTTATAACGTATCACGTTATACGGTACATCGAAATGACGTTTTACGTTGTATGGTATAACGTTATAACGTATTACGTTATATGGAATTACGTTATAACGTATTAGGTTATATGGTATAACGTTATCACGTATTACGTTATATGGTATAACGTTTTAACGTAATACGTTATATTGTATAACGTTATCACGTATTCCGTTATATGGTATAACGTTATAACGTATTACGTTATATGGTATAACGTTATCACGTATTACGTTATATGGTATAACGTTATAACGTATTACGTTATATGGTATAACGTTATCACGTATTACGTTATATGGTATAACGTTATAACGTATTACGTTATATGGTATTACGTTATAACGTATTACGTTATATGGTATAACGAAATGACGTTTTACGTTGTATGGTATTACGTTATAACGTATTACGTTATATGGTATTACGTTATAACGTATTACGTTATATGGTATAACGTCTTAACGTATTACGTTATATGGTATTACGTTATCACGTATTACGTTATTTGGTATAACGTTATAACGTATTACGTTATATGGTATAACGTTTTAACGTATTACGTTATATGGTATAACGTTATCACGTATTACGTTATATGGTATAACGTTTTAACGTAATACGTTATATTGTATAACGTTATCACGTATTCCGTTATATGGTATAACGTTATAACGTACTACGTTATATGGTATTACGTTATAACGTATTACGTTATATGGTATAACGTTTTAACGTATTACGTTATATGGTATAACTTTATCACGTATTACGTTGTATGGTATAACGTTATAACGCATTACGTTATATGGTATAACGTCATAACGTATTACGTTATATGGTATTACGTTATCACGTATTACGTTATATGGTATAACGTT
Source organism: Bombus vancouverensis nearcticus (assembly GCF_051014615.1). Classification (NCBI taxonomy): domain Eukaryota; kingdom Metazoa; phylum Arthropoda; class Insecta; order Hymenoptera; family Apidae; genus Bombus; species Bombus vancouverensis. Next base: position 4,732,089 of record NC_134913.1, on the reverse strand, counting down.
ATAACGTATTACGTTATATGGTATAACGTTTTAACGTATTACGTTATATGGTATAACGTTATCACGTATTACGTTATATGGTATAACGTTATAACGTATTACGTTATATGGTATATCGTTGTAACGTATTACGTTATATGGTATAACGTTATACCGTATTACGTTATATGATATAAAGAAATGACGTTTTACGTTATATGGTATTACGTTATAACGTATTACGTTATATGGTATAACGTTATCACGTATTACGTTATATGGCATTACGTTATAACGTATTACGTTATATGGTATAACGAAATGACCTTTTACGTTATATGGTATAACGTTATAACGTATTACGTTATATAGTATTACGTTTTAACGTATTACGTTATATGGTATAACGTTATAACGTATTACTTTATATGGTATTACGTTATAACGTATTACGTTATATGGTATAACGTTATAACGTATTACGTTATATGGTATAACGTTATAACGTATTACGTTATATGGTATAACGTTATAACGTATTACGTTATATGGTATATCGTTATAACGTATTACGTTATATGGTATAACGTTATACCGTATTACGTTATATGGTATAACGTTGTAACGTATTACGTTATATGGTATATCGTTATAACGTATTACGTTATATGGTATAACGTTATACCGTATTACGTTATATGGTATAACGTTATACCGTATTACGTTATATGGTATAACGAAATGACGTTTTACGTTATATGGTATAACGTCATAACGTATTACGTTATATGGTATTACGTTATCACGTATTACGTTATATGGTATAACGTTATAACGTATTACGTTATATGGTATAACGTTATAACGTATTACGTTATATGGTATAACGTTATAACGTATTACGTTATATGGTATATCGTTATAACGTATTACGTTATATGGTATAACGTTATACCGTATTACGTTATATGGTATAACGTTGTAACGTATTACGTTATATGGTATATCGTTATAACGTATTACGTTATATGGTATAACGTTATACCGTATTACGTTATATGGTATAACGAAATGACGTTTTACGTTATATGGTATTACGTTATAACGTATTACGTTATATGGTATAACGTTATCACGTATTACGTTATATGGCATTACGCTATAACGTATTACGTTATATGATATAACGAAATGACGTTTTACGTTATATGGTATAACGTTATAACGTATTACGTTATATGGTATTACGTTTTAACGTATTACGTTATATGGTATAACGTTATAACGTATTACGTTATGTGGTATAACGTTATAACGAATTACGTTATATGGTATAACGTTATAACATATTACGTTATACGGTATAACGTTATAACTTATTACGTTATATGGTATAACTATATAACGTATTACGTTATATGGTACAACGAAATGACGTTTTACGTTATATGTTATTACGTTATAACGTATTACGTTATATGGTATAACGTTATCACGTATTACGTTATATGGCATTACGTTATAACGTATTACGATATATGGTATAACGAAATGACGTTTTACGTTATATGGTATAACGTTATAACGTATTACGTTATATGGTATTACGTTATAACGTATTACGTTATATGGTATTACGTTATAACGTATTACGTTATATGGTATAACGTTATACCGTATTACGTTATATGGTATAACGAAATGACGTTTTACGTTATATGGTATTACGTTATAACGTATTACGTTATAAGGTATAACGTTATCACGTATTACGTTATATGGCATTACGTTATAACGTATTACGTTATATGATATAACGAAATGACGTTTTACGTTATATGGTATAACGTTATATCGTATTACGTTATATGGTATATCGTTATAACGTATTACGTTATATGGTATAACGTTATACCGTATTACGTTATATGGTACATCGAAATGACGTTTTACGTTATATGTTATTACGTTATAACGTATTACGTTATATGGTATAACGTTATCACGTATTACGTTATATGGCATTACGTTATAACGTATTACGTTATATGGTATAACGAAATGACGTTTTACGTTATATGGTATAACGTTATAACGTATTACGTTATATGGTATTACGTTTTAACGTATTACGTTATATGGTATAACGTTATAACGTATTACGTTATATGGTATTACGTTATAACGTATCACGTTATGTGGTATAACGTTTTAACGTATTACGTTATATGGTATAACGTTATAAAGTATTACGTTATATGGTATAACGTTATAACGTATTACGTTATATGGTATAACGTTATAACGTATTACGTTATATGGTATTACGTTATAACGTATTACGTTATATGGTATTACGTTTTAACGTATTACGTTATATGGTATAACGTTATAACGTATTACGTTATATGGTATTACGTTATAACGTTTTACGTTATATGTTATTACGTTATAACGTATTACGTTATATGGAATAACGTTATCACGTATTACGTTATATGGCATTACGTTATAACGTATTACGTTATATGGTATAACGAAATGACGTTTTACGTTATATGGTATAACGCTATAACGTATTACGTTATATGGTATTGCGTTTTAACGTATTACGTTATATGGTATAACGTAATAACGTATTACGTTATATGGTATAACGAAATGACGTTTTACGTTATATGGTATAACGTTATAACGTATTACGTTATATGGTATTACGTTTTAACGTATTACGTTATATGGTATAACGTTATAACGTATTACGTTATATGGTATTACGTTATAACGTATTACGTTATGTGGTATAACGTTTTAACGTATTACGTTATATGGTATAACGTGATAAAGTATTACGTTATATGGTATAACGTTATAACGTATTACGTTATATGGTATAACGTTATAACGTATTACGTTATATGGTATTACGTTATAACGTATTACGTTATATGGTATTACGTTTTAACGTATTACGTTATATGGTATAACGTTATAACGTATCACGTTATATGGTATTACGTTATAACGTTTTACGTTATATGTTATTACGTTATAACGTATTACGTTATATGGTATAACGTTATCACGTATTACGTTATATGGCATTACGTTATAACGTATTACGTTATATGGTATAACGAAATGACGTTTTACGTTATATGGTATAACGTTATAACGTATTACGTTATATGGTATTACGGTTTAACGTATTACGTTATATGGTATAACGTTATAACGTATTACGTTATATGGTATTACGTTATAACGTATTACGTTATGTGGTATAAGGTTTTAACGTATTACGTTATATGGTATAACGTTATAAAGTATTACGTTATATGGTATAACGTTATATCGTATTACGTTATATGATATAACGTTATAACGTATTACGTTATATGGTATTACGTTATCACGTATTACGTTATATGGTATAACGTTATAACGTATTACGTTATATGGTATTACGTTATAACGTATTACGTTATATGGTATTACGTTTTAACGTATTACGTTATATGGTATTACGTTTTAACGTATTACGTTATATGGTATTACGTTATCACGTATTACGTTATATGGTATTGCGTTTTAACGTATTACGTTATATGGTATAACGTAATAACGTATTACGTTATATGGTATAACGAAATGACGTTTTACGTTATATGGTATAACGTTATAACGTATTACGTTATATGGTATTACGTTTTAACGTATTACGTTATATGGTATAACGTTATAACGTATTACGTTATATGGTATTACGTTATAACGTATTACGTTATGTGGTATAACGTTTTAACGTATTACGTTATATGGTATAACGTGATAAAGTATTACGTTATATGGTATAACGTTATAACGTATTACGTTATATGGTATAACGTTATAACGTATTACGTTATATGGTATTACGTTATAACGTATTACGTTATATGGTATTACGTTTTAACGTATTACGTTATATGGTATAACGTTATAACGTATCACGTTATATGGTATTACGTTATAACGTTTTACGTTATATGTTATTACGTTATAACGTATTACGTTATATGGTATAACGTTATCACGTATTACGTTATATGGCATTACGTTATAACGTATTACGTTATATGGTATAACGAAATGACGTTTTACGTTATATGGTATAACGTTATAACGTATTACGTTATATGGTATTACGGTTTAACGTATTACGTTATATGGTATAACGTTATAACGTATTACGTTATATGGTATTACGTTATAACGTATTACGTTATGTGGTATAAGGTTTTAACGTATTACGTTATATGGTATAACGTTATAAAGTATTACGTTATATGGTATAACGTTATATCGTATTACGTTATATGATATAACGTTATAACGTATTACGTTATATGGTATTACGTTATCACGTATTACGTTATATGGTATAACGTTATAACGTATTACGTTATATGGTATAACGTTTTAACGTATTACGTTATATGGTATAACGTTATAACGTATTACGTTATATGGTATAACGTTATAACGTACTACGTTATATGGTATATCGTTATAACGTATTACGTTATATGGTATAACGTTATACCGTATTACGTTATATGGTATAACGTTATAACGTATTACGTTATATGGTATAACGTTATAACGTATTACGTTATATGGTATATCGTTATAACGTATTACGTTATATGGTATAACGTTATACCGTATTACGTTATATGGTATTACGTTATAACGTATTACGTTATATGGTATAACGAAATGACGTTTTACGTTATATGGTATTACGTTATAACGTATTACGTTATATGGTATAACGTTATAACGTATTACGTTATATGGTATAACGTTATAACGTACTACGTTATATGGTATAACGTTATCACGTATTACGTTATATGGTATAACGTTATAACGTATTACGTTATATGGTATTGCGTTTTAACGTATTACGTTATATGGTATAACGTTATAACGTATTACGTTATATGGTATAACGAAATGACGTTTTACGTTATATGGTATAACGTTATAACGTATTACGTTATATGGTATTACGTTTTAACGTATTACGTTATATGGTATAACGTTATAACGTATTACGTTATATGGTATTACGTTATAACGTATTACGTTATGTGGTATAACGTTTTAACGTATTACGTTATATGGTATAACGTGATAAAGTATTACGTTATATGGTATAACGTTATAACGTATTACGTTATATGGTATAACGTTATAACGTATTACGTTATATGGTATTACGTTATAACGTATTACGTTATATGGTATTACGTTTTAACGTATTACGTTATATGGTATAACGTTATAACGTATTACGTTATATGGTATAACGTTATAACGTACTACGTTATATGGTATAACGTTATAACGTACTACGTTATATGGTATAACGTTATAACGTATTACGTTATATGGTATTACGTTATAACGTATTACGTTATATGGTATAACGAAATGACGTTTTACGTTATATGGTATTACGTTATAACGTATTACGTTATATGGTATAACGTTATAACGTATTACGTTATATGGTATAACGTTATAACGTACTACGTTATATGGTATAACGTTATCACGTATTACGTTATATGGTATAACGTTATAACGTATTACGTTATATGGTATAACGTTTTAACGTATTACGTTATATGGTATAACGTTATCACTTATTACGTTATATGGTATAACGTTATAACGTATTACGTTATATGGTATTACGTTATAACGTATTACGTTATATGGTATAACGAAATGACGTTTTACGTTATATGGTATTACGTTATAACGTATTACGTTATATGGTATTACGTTATAACGTATTACGTTATATGGTATAACGTCATAACGTATTACGTTATATGGTATTACGTTATCACGTATTACGTTATATGGTATAACGTTATAACGTATTACGTTACATGGTATAACGTTTTAACGTATTACGTTATGTGGTATAACGTTATAACGTATTACGTTATATGGTATTACGTTATAACGTATTACGTTATATTGTATTACGTTTTAACGTATTACGTTATATGGTATAACGTTATAACGTATTACGTTATATGGTATAACGTTATAACGTATTACGTTATATGGTATTACGTTTTAACGTATTACGTTATATGGTATAACGTTATAACGTATTACGTTATATGGTATTACGTTATAACGTATTACGTTATATGGCATTACGTTATAACGTATTACGTTATATGGTATAACGAAATGACGTTTTACGTTATATGGTATAACGTTATAACGTATTACGTTATATGGTATAACGTTATCACGTATTACGTTATATGGCATTACGTTATAACGTATTACGTTATATGGTATAACGAAATGACGTTTTACGTTATATGGCATAACGTTATAACGTATTACGTTATATGGTATTACGTTTTAACGTATTACGTTGTATGGTATAACGTTATAACGTATTACGTTATATGGTATAACGTTATAACGTATTACGTTATATGGTATAACGTTATAACGTATTACGTTATATGGTATTACGTTTTAACGTATTACGTTATGTGGTATAACGTTATCACGTATTACGTTATATGGTATAACGTTATAACGTATTACGTTATATGGTATATCGTTATAACGTATTACGTTATATGGTATAACGTTATACCGTATTACGTTATATGGTACAACGAAATGACGTTTTACGTCATATGTTATTACGTTATAACGTATTACGTTATATGGTATTACGTTTTAACGTATTACGTTATATGGTATAACGTTATAACGTATTACGTTATATGGCATTACGCTATAACGTATTACGTTATATGGTATAACGAAATGACGTTTTACGTTATATGGTATAACGTTATAACGTATTACGTTATATGGTATAACGTTATAACGTATTACGTTATATGGTATAACGTTATAACGTATTACGTTATATGGTATTACGTTTTAACGTATTACGTTATATGGTATAACGTTATAACGTATTACGTTATATGGTATTACGTTATAACGTATTACGTTATGTGGTATAACGTTTTAACGTATTACGTTATATGGTATAACGTGATAAAGTATTACGTTATATGGTATTACGTTTTAACGTATTACGTTATATGGTATAACGTTATAACGTATTACGTTATATGGTATTACGTTATAACGCTTTACGTTATATGTTATTACGTTATAACGTATTACGTTATATGGTATAACGTTATCACGTATTACGTTATATGGCATTACGTTATAACGTATTACGTTATATGGTATAACGAAATCACGTTTTACGTTATATGGTATAACGTTATAACGTATTACGTTATATGGTATAACGTTATAAAGTATTACGTTATATGGTATAACGTTATATCGTATTGCGTTATATGATATAACGTTATAACGTGTTACGTTATATGGTATTACGTTATCACGTATTACGTTATATGGTATAACGTTATAACGTATTACGTTATATGGTATAACGTTTTAACGTATTACGTTATATGGTATAACGTTATAACGCATTACGTTATATGGTATAACGTTATAACGTACTACGTTATATGGTATATCGTTATAACGTATTACGTTATATGGTATAACGTTATACCGTATTACGTTATATGGTATAACGTTATAATGTATTACGTTATATGGTATAACGTTATAACGTATTACGTTATATGGTATATCGTTATAACGTATTACGTTATATGGTATATCGTTATAACGTATTACGTTATATGGTATAACGTTATACCGTATTACGTTATATGGTATTACGTTATAACGTATTACGTTATATGGTATAACGAAGTGACGTTTTACGTTATATGGTATTACGTTATAACGTATTACGTTATATGGTATTACGTTATAACGTATTACGTTATATGGTATAACGTCATAACGTATTACGTTATATGGTATAACGAAATCACGTTTTACGTTATATGGTATAACGTTATAACGTATTACGTTATATGGTATAACGTTATAAAGTATTACGTTATATGGTATAACGTTATATCGTATTGCGTTATATGATATAACGTTATAACGTATTACGTTATATGGTATTACGTTATCACGTATTACGTTATATGGTATAACGTTATACCGTATTACGTTATATGGTATTACGTTATAACGTATTACGTTATATGGTATAACGAAATGACGCTTTACGTTATATGGTATTACGTTATAACGTATTACGTTATATGGTATAACGTTATAACGTATTACGTTATATGGTATAACGTTATAACGTACTACGTTATATGGTATAACGTTATCACGTATTACGTTATATGGTATAACGTTATAACGTATTAAGTTATATGGTATAACGTATTAACGTATTACGTTATATGGTATAACGTTATCACTTATTACGTTATAAGGTATAACGTTATAACGTATTACGTTACATGGTATTACGTTATAACGTATTACGTTATATGGTATAACGAAGTGACGTTTTACGTTATATGGTATTACGTTATAACGTATTACGTTATATGGTATTACGTTATAACGTATTACGTTATATGGTATAACGTCATAACGTATTACGTTATATGGTATTACGTTATCACGTATTACGTTATATGGTATAACGTTATAACGTATTACGTTATATGGTATAACGTTTTAACGTATTACGTTATGTGGTATAACGTTATCACGTATTACGTTACATTGTATAACGTTATAACGTATTACGTTATATGGTATATCGTTATAACGTATTACGTTATATGGTATAACGTTATACCGTATTACGTTATATGGTACAACGAAATGACGTTTTACGTTATATGTTATTACGTTATAACGTATTACGTTATATGGTATAACGTTATTACGTATTACGTTATATGGAATTACTTTAATACGTATTACGTTATATGGTATAACGAAATGACGTTTTACGTTATATGGCATAACGTTATAACGTATTACGTTATATGGTATTACGTTTTAACGTATTACGTTATATGATATAACGTTATAACGTATTACGTTATATGGTATTACGTTATAACGTAATGCGTTATGTGGTATAACGTTTTAACGTATTACGTTATATGGTATAACGTTATAAAGTATTACGTTATATGGTATAACGTTATAACGTATTACGTTATATGGTATAACGTTATAACGTATTACGTTATATGGTATTTCGTTATAACGTATTACGTTATATGGTATTACGTTATAACGTTTTACGTTATATGTTATTACGTTATAACGTATTACGTTATATGGTATAACGTTATCACGTATTACGTTATATGGCATTACGTTATAACGTATTACGTTATATGGTATAACGAAACGACGTTTTACGTTATATGGTATAACGTTATAACGTATTACGTTATATGGTATTACGTTTTAACGTATTACGTTTTATGGTATGACGTTGTAACGTATTACGTTATATGGTATAACGAAATGACGTTTTACGTTATATGGTATAACGTTATAACGTATTACGTTATATGGTATTACGTTATAACGTATTACGTTATATGGTATAACGTTATCACGTATTACGTTATATGGCATTACGTTATAACGTATTACGTTATATGGTATTACGTTTTAACGTATTACGTTATATGGTATAACGTTATAACGTATTACGTTATGTGGTATTACGTTATAACGTTTTACGTTATATGTTATTACGTTATAACGTATTACGTTATATGGTATAACGTTATAACGTACTACGTTATATGGTATATCGTTATAACGTATTACGTTATATGGTATAACGTTATACCGTATTACGTTATATGGTATAACGTTATAATGTATTACGTTATATGGTATAACGTTATAACGTATTACGTTATATGGTATAACGTTATAACGTATTACGTTATATGGTATAACGTTATAACGTACTACGTTATATGGTATAACGTTATCACGTATTACGTTATATGGTATAACGTTATAACGTATTAAGTTATATGGTATATCGTTATAACGTATTACGTTATATGGTATAACGTTATACCGTATTACGTTATATGGTATAACGTTATAATGTATTACGTTATATGGTATAACGTTATAACGTATTACGTTATATGGTATATCGTTATAACGTATTACGTTATATGGTATATCGTTATAACGTATTACGTTATATGGTATAACGTTATACCGTATTACGTTATATGGTATTACGTTATAACGTATTACGTTATATGGTATAACGAAGTGACGTTTTACGTTATATGGTATTACGTTATAACGTATTACGTTATATGGTATTACGTTATAACGTATTACGTTATATGGTATAACGTCATAACGTATTACGTTATATGGTATAACGAAATCACGTTTTACGTTATATGGTATAACGTTATAACGTATTACGTTATATGGTATAACGTTATAAAGTATTACGTTATATGGTATAACGTTATATCGTATTGCGTTATATGATATAACGTTATAACGTATTACGTTATATGGTATTACGTTATCACGTATTACGTTATATGGTATAACGTTATACCGTATTACGTTATATGGTATTACGTTATAACGTATTACGTTATATGGTATAACGAAATGACGCTTTACGTTATATGGTATTACGTTATAACGTATTACGTTATATGGTATAACGTTATAACGTATTACGTTATATGGTATAACGTTATAACGTACTACGTTATATGGTATAACGTTATCACGTATTACGTTATATGGTATAACGTTATAACGTATTAAGTTATATGGTATAACGTATTAACGTATTACGTTATATGGTATAACGTTATCACTTATTACGTTATAAGGTATAACGTTATAACGTATTACGTTACATGGTATTACGTTATAACGTATTACGTTATATGGTATAACGAAGTGACGTTTTACGTTATATGGTATTACGTTATAACGTATTACGTTATATGGTATTACGTTATAACGTATTACGTTATATGGTATAACGTCATAACGTATTACGTTATATGGTATTACGTTATCACGTATTACGTTATATGGTATAACGTTATAACGTATTACGTTATATGGTATAACGTTTTAACGTATTACGTTATGTGGTATAACGTTATCACGTATTACGTTACATTGTATAACGTTATAACGTATTACGTTATATGGTATATCGTTATAACGTATTACGTTATATGGTATAACGTTATACCGTATTACGTTATATGGTACAACGAAATGACGTTTTACGTTATATGTTATTACGTTATAACGTATTACGTTATATGGTATAACGTTATTACGTATTACGTTATATGGAATTACTTTAATACGTATTACGTTATATGGTATAACGAAATGACGTTTTACGTTATATGGCATAACGTTATAACGTATTACGTTATATGGTATTACGTTTTAACGTATTACGTTATATGATATAACGTTATAACGTATTACGTTATATGGTATTACGTTATAACGTAATGCGTTATGTGGTATAACGTTTTAACGTATTACGTTATATGGTATAACGTTATAAAGTATTACGTTATATGGTATAACGTTATAACGTATTACGTTATATGGTATAACGTTATAACGTATTACGTTATATGGTATTTCGTTATAACGTATTACGTTATATGGTATTACGTTTTAACGTATTACATTATATGGTATAACGTTATAACGTATTAAGTTATATGGTATTACGTTATAACGTTTTACGTTATATGTTATTACGTTATAACGTATTACGTTATATGGTATAACGTTATCACGTATTACGTTATATGGCATTACGTTATAACGTATTACGTTATATGGTATAACGAAACGACGTTTTACGTTATATGGTATAACGTTATAACGTATTACGTTATATGGTATTACGTTTTAACGTATTACGTTTTATGGTATGACGTTGTAACGTATTACGTTATATGGTATAACGTTATCACGTATTACGTTATATGGTATAACGTTTTAACGTAATACGTTATATTGTATAACGTTATCACGTATTCCGTTATATGGTATAACGTTATAACGTACTACGTTATATGGTATTACGTTATAACGTATTACGTTATATGGTATAACGTTTTAACGTATTACGTTATATGGTATAACTTTATCACGTATTACGTTGTATGGTATAACGTTATAACGCATTACGTTATATGGTATAACGTCATAACGTATTACGTTATATGGTATTACGTTATCACGTATTACGTTATATGGTATAACGTTATAACGTATTACGTTATATGGTATAACGTTTTAACGTATTACGTTATATGGTATAACGTTATCACGTATTACGTTATATGGTATAACGTTATAACGTATTACGTTATATGGTATATCGTTGTAACGTATTACGTTATATGGTATAACGTTATACCGTATTACGTTATATGATATAAAGAAATGACGTTTTACGTTATATGGTATTACGTTATAACGTATTACGTTATATGGTATAACGTTATCACGTATTACGTTATATGGCATTACGTTATAACGTATTACGTTATATGGTATAACGAAATGACCTTTTACGTTATATGGTATAACGTTATAACGTATTACGTTATATAGTATTACGTTTTAACGTATTACGTTATATGGTATAACGTTATAACGTATTACTTTATATGGTATTACGTTATAACGTATTACGTTATATGGTATAACGTTATAACGTATTACGTTATATGGTATAACGTTATAACGTATTACGTTATATGGTATAACGTTATAACGTATTACGTTATATGGTATATCGTTATAACGTATTACGTTATATGGTATAACGTTATACCGTATTACGTTATATGGTATAACGTTGTAACGTATTACGTTATATGGTATATCGTTATAACGTATTACGTTATATGGTATAACGTTATACCGTATTACGTTATATGGTATAACGTTATACCGTATTACGTTATATGGTATAACGAAATGACGTTTTACGTTATATGGTATAACGTCATAACGTATTACGTTATATGGTATTACGTTATCACGTATTACGTTATATGGTATAACGTTATAACGTATTACGTTATATGGTATAACGTTATAACGTATTACGTTATATGGTATAACGTTATAACGTATTACGTTATATGGTATAACGTTATAACGTATTACGTTATATGGTATATCGTTATAACGTATTACGTTATATGGTATAACGTTATACCGTATTACGTTATATGGTATAACGTTGTAACGTATTACGTTATATGGTATATCGTTATAACGTATTACGTTATATGGTATAACGTTATACCGTATTACGTTATATGGTATAACGAAATGACGTTTTACGTTATATGGTATTACGTTATAACGTATTACGTTATATGGTATAACGTTATCACGTATTACGTTATATGGCATTACGCTATAACGTATTACGTTATATGATATAACGAAATGACGTTTTACGTTATATGGTATAACGTTATAACGTATTACGTTATATGGTATTACGTTTTAACGTATTACGTTATATGGTATAACGTTATAACGTATTACGTTATGTGGTATAACGTTATAACGAATTACGTTATATGGTATAACGTTATAACATATTACGTTATACGGTATAACGTTATAACTTATTACGTTATATGGTATAACTATATAACGTATTACGTTATATGGTACAACGAAATGACGTTTTACGTTATATGTTATTACGTTATAACGTATTACGTTATATGGTATAACGTTATCACGTATTACGTTATATGGCATTACGTTATAACGTATTACGATATATGGTATAACGAAATGACGTTTTACGTTATATGGTATAACGTTATAACGTATTACGTTATATGGTATTACGTTATAACGTATTACGTTATATGGTATTACGTTATAACGTATTACGTTATATGGTATAACGTTATACCGTATTACGTTATATGGTATAACGAAATGACGTTTTACGTTATATGGTATTACGTTATAACGTATTACGTTATAAGGTATAACGTTATCACGTATTACGTTATATGGCATTACGTTATAACGTATTACGTTATATGATATAACGAAATGACGTTTTACGTTATATGGTATAACGTTATATCGTATTACGTTATATGGTATATCGTTATAACGTATTACGTTATATGGTATAACGTTATACCGTATTACGTTATATGGTACATCGAAATGACGTTTTACGTTATATGTTATTACGTTATAACGTATTACGTTATATGGTATAACGTTATCACGTATTACGTTATATGGCATTACGTTATAACGTATTACGTTATATGGTATAACGAAATGACGTTTTACGTTATATGGTATAACGTTATAACGTATTACGTTATATGGTATTACGTTTTAACGTATTACGTTATATGGTATAACGTTATAACGTATTACGTTATATGGTATTACGTTATAACGTATCACGTTATGTGGTATAACGTTTTAACGTATTACGTTATATGGTATAACGTTATAAAGTATTACGTTATATGGTATAACGTTATAACGTATTACGTTATATGGTATAACGTTATAACGTATTACGTTATATGGTATTACGTTATAACGTATTACGTTATATGGTATTACGTTTTAACGTATTACGTTATATGGTATAACGTTATAACGTATTACGTTATATGGTATTACGTTATAACGTTTTACGTTATATGTTATTACGTTATAACGTATTACGTTATATGGAATAACGTTATCACGTATTACGTTATATGGCATTACGTTATAACGTATTACGTTATATGGTATAACGAAATGACGTTTTACGTTATATGGTATAACGCTATAACGTATTACGTTATATGGTATAACGTTATAACGTATTACGTTATATGGTATTACGTTATAACGTATCACGTTATGTGGTATAACGTTTTAACGTATTACGTTATATGGTATAACGTTATAAAGTATTACGTTATATGGTATAACGTTATAACGTATTACGTTATATGGTATAACGTTATAACGTATTACGTTATATGGTATTACGTTATAACGTATTACGTTATGTGGTATAACGTTTTAACGTATTACGTTATATGGTATAACGTGATAAAGTATTACGTTATATGGTATAACGTTATAACGTATTACGTTATATGGTATAACGTTATAACGTATTACGTTATATGGTATTACGTTATAACGTATTACGTTATATGGTATTACGTTTTAACGTATTACGTTATATGGTATAACGTTATAACGTATCACGTTATATGGTATTACGTTATAACGTTTTACGTTATATGTTATTACGTTATAACGTATTACGTTATATGGTATAACGTTATCACGTATTACGTTATATGGCATTACGTTATAACGTATTACGTTATATGGTATAACGAAATGACGTTTTACGTTATATGGTATAACGTTATAACGTATTACGTTATATGGTATTACGGTTTAACGTATTACGTTATATGGTATAACGTTATAACGTATTACGTTATATGGTATTACGTTATAACGTATTACGTTATGTGGTATAAGGTTTTAACGTATTACGTTATATGGTATAACGTTATAAAGTATTACGTTATATGGTATAACGTTATATCGTATTACGTTATATGATATAACGTTATAACGTATTACGTTATATGGTATTACGTTATCACGTATTACGTTATATGGTATAACGTTATAACGTATTACGTTATATGGTATAACGTTTTAACGTATTACGTTATATGGTATAACGTTATAACGTATTACGTTATATGGTATAACGTTATAACGTACTACGTTATATGGTATATCGTTATAACGTATTACGTTATATGGTATAACGTTATACCGTATTACGTTATATGGTATAACGTTATAACGTATTACGTTATATGGTATAACGTTATAACGTATTACGTTATATGGTATATCGTTATAACGTATTACGTTATATGGTATAACGTTATACCGTATTACGTTATATGGTATTACGTTATAACGTATTACGTTATATGGTATAACGAAATGACGTTTTACGTTATATGGTATTACGTTATAACGTATTACGTTATATGGTATAACGTTATAACGTATTACGTTATATGGTATTACGTTTTAACGTATTACGTTATATGGTATAACGTTATAACGTATTACGTTATGTGGTATAACGTTATAACGAATTACGTTATATGGTATAACGTTATAACATATTACGTTATACGGTATAACGTTATAACTTATTACGTTATATGGTATAACTATATAACGTATTACGTTATATGGTACAACGAAATGACGTTTTACGTTATATGTTATTACGTTATAACGTATTACGTTATATGGTATAACGTTATCACGTATTACGTTATATGGCATTACGTTATAACGTATTACGATATATGGTATAACGAAATGACGTTTTACGTTATATGGTATAACGTTATAACGTATTACGTTATATGGTATTACGTTATAACGTATTACGTTATATGGTATTACGTTATAACGTATTACGTTATATGGTATAACGTTATACCGTATTACGTTATATGGTATAACGAAATGACGTTTTACGTTATATGGTATTACGTTATAACGTATTACGTTATAAGGTATAACGTTATCACGTATTACGTTATATGGCATTACGTTATAACGTATTACGTTATATGATATAACGAAATGACGTTTTACGTTATATGGTATAACGTTATATCGTATTACGTTATATGGTATATCGTTATAACGTATTACGTTATATGGTATAACGTTATACCGTATTACGTTATATGGTACATCGAAATGACGTTTTACGTTATATGTTATTACGTTATAACGTATTACGTTATATGGTATAACGTTATCACGTATTACGTTATATGGCATTACGTTATAACGTATTACGTTATATGGTATAACGAAATGACGTTTTACGTTATATGGTATAACGTTATAACGTATTACGTTATATGGTATTACGTTTTAACGTATTACGTTATATGGTATAACGTTATAACGTATTACGTTATATGGTATTACGTTATAACGTTTTACGTTATATGTTATTACGTTATAACGTATTACGTTATATGGTATAACGTTATCACGTATTACGTTATATGGCATTACGTTATAACGTATTACGTTATATGGTATAACGAAATGACGTTTTACGTTATATGGTATAACGTTATAACGTATTACGTTATATGGTATTACGTTTTAACGTATTACGTTATATGGTATAACGTTATAACGTATTACGTTATATGGTATTACGTTATAACGTTTTACGTTATATGTTATTACGTTATAACGTATTACGTTATATGGTATAACGTTATATCGTATTACGTTATATGGTATATCGTTATAACGTATTACGTTATATGGTATAACGTTATACCGTATTACGTTATATGGTACATCGAAATGACGTTTTACGTTATATGGTATAACGTTATAACGTATTACGTTATATGGTATTACGTTTTAACGTATTACGTTATATGGTATAACGTTATAACGTATTACGTTATATGGTATTACGTTTTAACGTATTACGTTATATGGTATAACGTTATAACGTATTACGTTATATGGTATTACGTTTTAACGTATTACGTTATATGGTATAACGTTATAACGTATCACGTTATATGGTATTACGTTATAACGTTTTACGTTATATGTTATTACGTTATAACGTATTACGTTATATGGTATAACGTTATCACGTATTACGTTATATGGCATTACGTTATAACGTATTACGTTATATGGTATAACGAAATGACGTTTTACGTTATATGGTATAACGTTATAACGTATTACGTTATATGGTATTACGGTTTAACGTATTACGTTATATGGTATAACGTTATAACGTATTACGTTATATGGTATTACGTTATAACGTATTACGTTATGTGGTATAAGGTTTTAACGTATTACGTTATATGGTATAACGTTATAAAGTATTACGTTATATGGTATAACGTTATATCGTATTACGTTATATGATATAACGTTATAACGTATTACGTTATATGGTATTACGTTATCACGTATTACGTTATATGGTATAACGTTATAACGTATTACGTTATATGGTATAACGTTTTAACGTATTACGTTATATGGTATAACGTTATAACGTATTACGTTATATGGTATAACGTTATAACGTACTACGTTATATGGTATATCGTTATAACGTATTACGTTATATGGTATAACGTTATACCGTATTACGTTATATGGTATAACGTTATAACGTATTACGTTATATGGTATAACGTTATAACGTATTACGTTATATGGTATATCGTTATAACGTATTACGTTATATGGTATAACGTTATACCGTATTACGTTATATGGTATTACGTTATAACGTATTACGTTATATGGTATAACGAAATGACGTTTTACGTTATATGGTATTACGTTATAACGTATTACGTTATATGGTATAACGTTATAACGTATTACGTTATATGGTATAACGTTATAACGTACTACGTTATATGGTATAACGTTATCACGTATTACGTTATATGGTATAACGTTATAACGTATTACGTTATATGGTATTGCGTTTTAACGTATTACGTTATATGGTATAACGTTATAACGTATTACGTTATATGGTATAACGAAATGACGTTTTACGTTATATGGTATAACGTTATAACGTATTACGTTATATGGTATTACGTTTTAACGTATTACGTTATATGGTATAACGTTATAACGTATTACGTTATATGGTATTACGTTATAACGTATTACGTTATGTGGTATAACGTTTTAACGTATTACGTTATATGGTATAACGTGATAAAGTATTACGTTATATGGTATAACGTTATAACGTATTACGTTATATGGTATAACGTTATAACGTATTACGTTATATGGTATTACGTTATAACGTATTACGTTATATGGTATTACGTTTTAACGTATTACGTTATATGGTATAACGTTATAACGTATTACGTTATATGGTATAACGTTATAACGTACTACGTTATATGGTATAACGTTATAACGTACTACGTTATATGGTATAACGTTATAACGTATTACGTTATATGGTATTACGTTATAACGTATTACGTTATATGGTATAACGAAATGACGTTTTACGTTATATGGTATTACGTTATAACGTATTACGTTATATGGTATAACGTTATAACGTATTACGTTATATGGTATAACGTTATAACGTACTACGTTATATGGTATAACGTTATCACGTATTACGTTATATGGTATAACGTTATAACGTATTACGTTATATGGTATAACGTTTTAACGTATTACGTTATATGGTATAACGTTATCACTTATTACGTTATATGGTATAACGTTATAACGTATTACGTTATATGGTATTACGTTATAACGTATTACGTTATATGGTATAACGAAATGACGTTTTACGTTATATGGTATTACGTTATAACGTATTACGTTATATGGTATTACGTTATAACGTATTACGTTATATGGTATAACGTCATAACGTATTACGTTATATGGTATTACGTTATCACGTATTACGTTATATGGTATAACGTTATAACGTATTACGTTACATGGTATAACGTTTTAACGTATTACGTTATGTGGTATAACGTTATAACGTATTACGTTATATGGTATTACGTTATAACGTATTACGTTATATTGTATTACGTTTTAACGTATTACGTTATATGGTATAACGTTATAACGTATTACGTTATATGGTATAACGTTATAACGTATTACGTTATATGGTATTACGTTTTAACGTATTACGTTATATGGTATAACGTTATAACGTATTACGTTATATGGTATTACGTTATAACGTATTACGTTATATGGCATTACGTTATAACGTATTACGTTATATGGTATAACGAAATGACGTTTTACGTTATATGGTATAACGTTATAACGTATTACGTTATATGGTATAACGTTATCACGTATTACGTTATATGGCATTACGTTATAACGTATTACGTTATATGGTATAACGAAATGACGTTTTACGTTATATGGCATAACGTTATAACGTATTACGTTATATGGTATTACGTTTTAACGTATTACGTTGTATGGTATAACGTTATAACGTATTACGTTATATGGTATAACGTTATAACGTATTACGTTATATGGTATAACGTTATAACGTATTACGTTATATGGTATTACGTTTTAACGTATTACGTTATGTGGTATAACGTTATCACGTATTACGTTATATGGTATAACGTTATAACGTATTACGTTATATGGTATATCGTTATAACGTATTACGTTATATGGTATAACGTTATACCGTATTACGTTATATGGTACAACGAAATGACGTTTTACGTCATATGTTATTACGTTATAACGTATTACGTTATATGGTATTACGTTTTAACGTATTACGTTATATGGTATAACGTTATAACGTATTACGTTATATGGCATTACGCTATAACGTATTACGTTATATGGTATAACGAAATGACGTTTTACGTTATATGGTATAACGTTATAACGTATTACGTTATATGGTATAACGTTATAACGTATTACGTTATATGGTATAACGTTATAACGTATTACGTTATATGGTATTACGTTTTAACGTATTACGTTATATGGTATAACGTTATAACGTATTACGTTATATGGTATTACGTTATAACGTATTACGTTATGTGGTATAACGTTTTAACGTATTACGTTATATGGTATAACGTGATAAAGTATTACGTTATATGGTATTACGTTTTAACGTATTACGTTATATGGTATAACGTTATAACGTATTACGTTATATGGTATTACGTTATAACGCTTTACGTTATATGTTATTACGTTATAACGTATTACGTTATATGGTATAACGTTATCACGTATTACGTTATATGGCATTACGTTATAACGTATTACGTTATATGGTATAACGAAATCACGTTTTACGTTATATGGTATAACGTTATAACGTATTACGTTATATGGTATAACGTTATAAAGTATTACGTTATATGGTATAACGTTATATCGTATTGCGTTATATGATATAACGTTATAACGTGTTACGTTATATGGTATTACGTTATCACGTATTACGTTATATGGTATAACGTTATAACGTATTACGTTATATGGTATAACGTTTTAACGTATTACGTTATATGGTATAACGTTATAACGCATTACGTTATATGGTATAACGTTATAACGTACTACGTTATATGGTATATCGTTATAACGTATTACGTTATATGGTATAACGTTATACCGTATTACGTTATATGGTATAACGTTATAATGTATTACGTTATATGGTATAACGTTATAACGTATTACGTTATATGGTATATCGTTATAACGTATTACGTTATATGGTATATCGTTATAACGTATTACGTTATATGGTATAACGTTATACCGTATTACGTTATATGGTATTACGTTATAACGTATTACGTTATATGGTATAACGAAGTGACGTTTTACGTTATATGGTATTACGTTATAACGTATTACGTTATATGGTATTACGTTATAACGTATTACGTTATATGGTATAACGTCATAACGTATTACGTTATATGGTATAACGAAATCACGTTTTACGTTATATGGTATAACGTTATAACGTATTACGTTATATGGTATAACGTTATAAAGTATTACGTTATATGGTATAACGTTATATCGTATTGCGTTATATGATATAACGTTATAACGTATTACGTTATATGGTATTACGTTATCACGTATTACGTTATATGGTATAACGTTATACCGTATTACGTTATATGGTATTACGTTATAACGTATTACGTTATATGGTATAACGAAATGACGCTTTACGTTATATGGTATTACGTTATAACGTATTACGTTATATGGTATAAAGTTATAACGTATTACGTTATATGGTATAACGTTATAACGTACTACGTTATATGGTATAACGTTATCACGTATTACGTTATATGGTATAACGTTATAACGTATTAAGTTATATGGTATAACGTATTAACGTATTACGTTATATGGTATAACGTTATCACTTATTACGTTATAAGGTATAACGTTATAACGTATTACGTTACATGGTATTACGTTATAACGTATTACGTTATATGGTATAACGAAGTGACGTTTTACGTTATATGGTATTACGTTATAACGTATTACGTTATATGGTATTACGTTATAACGTATTACGTTATATGGTATAACGTCATAACGTATTACGTTATATGGTATTACGTTATCACGTATTACGTTATATGGTATAACGTTATAACGTATTACGTTATATGGTATAACGTTTTAACGTATTACGTTATGTGGTATAACGTTATCACGTATTACGTTACATTGTATAACGTTATAACGTATTACGTTATATGGTATATCGTTATAACGTATTACGTTATATGGTATAACGTTATACCGTATTACGTTATATGGTACAACGAAATGACGTTTTACGTTATATGTTATTACGTTATAACGTATTACGTTATATGGTATAACGTTATTACGTATTACGTTATATGGAATTACTTTAATACGTATTACGTTATATGGTATAACGAAATGACGTTTTACGTTATATGGCATAACGTTATAACGTATTACGTTATATGGTATTACGTTTTAACGTATTACGTTATATGATATAACGTTATAACGTATTACGTTATATGGTATTACGTTATAACGTAATGCGTTATGTGGTATAACGTTTTAACGTATTACGTTATATGGTATAACGTTATAAAGTTTTACGTTATATGGTATAACGTTATAACGTATTACGTTATATGGTATAACGTTATAACGTATTACGTTATATGGTATTTCGTTATAACGTATTACGTTATATGGTATTACGTTATAACGTTTTACGTTATATGTTATTACGTTATAACGTATTACGTTATATGGTATAACGTTATCACGTATTACGTTATATGGCATTACGTTATAACGTATTACGTTATATGGTATAACGAAACGACGTTTTACGTTATATGGTATAACGTTATAACGTATTACGTTATATGGTATTACGTTTTAACGTATTACGTTTTATGGTATGACGTTGTAACGTATTACGTTATATGGTATAACGAAATGACGTTTTACGTTATATGGTATAACGTTATAACGTATTACGTTATATGGTATTACGTTATAACGTATTACGTTATATGGTATAACGTTATCACGTATTACGTTATATGGCATTACGTTATAACGTATTACGTTATATGGTATTACGTTTTAACGTATTACGTTATATGGTATAACGTTATAACGTATTACGTTATGTGGTATTACGTTATAACGTTTTACGTTATATGTTATTACGTTATAACGTATTACGTTATATGGTATAACGTTATAACGTACTACGTTATATGGTATATCGTTATAACGTATTACGTTATATGGTATAACGTTATACCGTATTACGTTATATGGTATAACGTTATAATGTATTACGTTATATGGTATAACGTTATAACGTATTACGTTATATGGTATAACGTTATAACGTATTACGTTATATGGTATAACGTTATAACGTACTACGTTATATGGTATAACGTTATCACGTATTACGTTATATGGTATAACGTTATAACGTATTAAGTTATATGGTATATCGTTATAACGTATTACGTTATATGGTATAACGTTATACCGTATTACGTTATATGGTATAACGTTATAATGTATTACGTTATATGGTATAACGTTATAACGTATTACGTTATATGGTATATCGTTATAACGTATTACGTTATATGGTATATCGTTATAACGTATTACGTTATATGGTATAACGTTATACCGTATTACGTTATATGGTATTACGTTATAACGTATTACGTTATATGGTATAACGAAGTGACGTTTTACGTTATATGGTATTACGTTATAACGTATTACGTTATATGGTATTACGTTATAACGTATTACGTTATATGGTATAACGTCATAACGTATTACGTTATATGGTATAACGAAATCACGTTTTACGTTATATGGTATAACGTTATAACGTATTACGTTATATGGTATAACGTTATAAAGTATTACGTTATATGGTATAACGTTATATCGTATTGCGTTATATGATATAACGTTATAACGTATTACGTTATATGGTATTACGTTATCACGTATTACGTTATATGGTATAACGTTATACCGTATTACGTTATATGGTATTACGTTATAACGTATTACGTTATATGGTATAACGAAATGACGCTTTACGTTATATGGTATTACGTTATAACGTATTACGTTATATGGTATAACGTTATAACGTATTACGTTATATGGTATAACGTTATAACGTACTACGTTATATGGTATAACGTTATCACGTATTACGTTATATGGTATAACGTTATAACGTATTAAGTTATATGGTATAACGTATTAACGTATTACGTTATATGGTATAACGTTATCACTTATTACGTTATAAGGTATAACGTTATAACGTATTACGTTACATGGTATTACGTTATAACGTATTACGTTATATGGTATAACGAAGTGACGTTTTACGTTATATGGTATTACGTTATAACGTATTACGTTATATGGTATTACGTTATAACGTATTACGTTATATGGTATAACGTCATAACGTATTACGTTATATGGTATTACGTTATCACGTATTACGTTATATGGTGTAACGTTATAACGTATTACGTTATATGGTATAACGTTTTAACGTATTACGTTATGTGGTATAACGTTATCACGTATTACGTTACATTGTATAACGTTATAACGTATTACGTTATATGGTATATCGTTATAACGTATTACGTTATATGGTATAACGTTATACCGTATTACGTTATAAGGTACAACGAAATGACGTTTTACGTTATATGTTATTACGTTATAACGTATTACGTTATATGGTATAACGTTATTACGTATTACGTTATATGGAATTACTTTAATACGTATTACGTTATATGGTATAACGAAATGACGTTTTACGTTATATGGCATAACGTTATAACGTATTACGTTATATGGTATTACGTTTTAACGTATTACGTTATATGATATAACGTTATAACGTATTACGTTATATGGTATTACGTTATAACGTAATGCGTTATGTGGTATAACGTTTTAACGTATTACGTTATATGGTATAACGTTATAAAGTATTACGTTATATGGTATAACGTTATAACGTATTACGTTATATGGTATAACGTTATAACGTATTACGTTATATGGTATTTCGTTATAACGTATTACGTTATATGGTATTACGTTTTAACGTATTACATTATATGGTATAACGTTATAACGTATTAAGTTATATGGTATTACGTTATAACGTTTTACGTTATATGTTATTACGTTATAACGTATTACGTTATATGGTATAACGTTATCACGTATTACGTTATATGGCATTACGTTATAACGTATTACGTTATATGGTATAACGAAACGACGTTTTACGTTATATGGTATAACGTTATAACGTATTACGTTATATGGTATTACGTTTTAACGTATTACGTTTTATGGTATGACGTTGTAACGTATTACGTTATATGGTATAACGAAATGACGTTTTACGTTATATGGTATAACGTTATAACGTATTACGTTATATGGTATTACGTTATAACGTATTACGTTATATGGTATAACGTTATCACGTATTACGTTATATGGCATTACGTTATAACGTATTACGTTATATGGTATTACGTTTTAACGTATTACGTTATATGGTATAACGTTATAACGTATTACGTTATGTGGTATTACGTTATAACGTTTTACGTTATATGTTATTACGTTATAACGTATTACGTTATATGGTATAACGTTATCACGTATTGCGTTATATGGCATTACGTTATAACGTTTTACGTTATACGGTATAACGAAATGACGTTTTACGTTATATGGTATAACGTTATAACGTATTACGTTATATGGTATTACGTTATAACGTATTACGTTATATGGTATAACGTTATCACGTATTACGTTATATGGTATTACGTTTTAACGTATTACGTTATATGGTATGACGTTATAACGTATTACGTTATATGGTATAACGAAATGACGTTTTACGTTATATGGTATAACGTTATAACGTATTACGTTATATGGTATTACGTTATAACGTATTACGTTATATGGTATAACGTTATAACGTATTACGTTATATGGTATTACGTTATAACGTTTTACGTTATATGTTATTACGTTATAACGTATTACGTTATATGGTATAACGTTATCACGTATTACGTTATATGGTATAACGTTATCACGTATTGCGTTATATGGCATTACGTTATAACGTATTACGTTATATGGTATAACGAAATGACGTTATACGTTATATGGTATAACGTTATCACGTATTACGTTATATGGTATTACGTTTTAACGTATTACGTTATATGGTATGACGTTATAACGTATTACGTTATATGGTATAACGAAATGACGTTTTACGTTATATGGTATTACGTTTTAACGTATTACGTTATATGGTATAACGTTATAACGTATTACGTTATATGGTATTACGTTATAACGTATTACGTTATGTGGTATAACGTTTTAACGTATTACGTTATATGGTATAACGTTATAAAGTATTACGTTATATGGTATAACGTTATAACGTATTACGTTATATGGTATTACGTTATAACGTATTACGTTATATGGTATTACGTTTTAACGTATTACGTTATATGGTATAACGTTATAACGTATTACGTTATATGGTATAACGTTTTAACGTATTACGTTATATGGTATAACGTTATAACGTATTACGTTATATGGTATAACGTTATAACGTACTACGTTATATGGTATATCGTTATAACGTATTACGTTATATGGTATAACGTTATACCGTATTACGTTATATGGTATAACGTTATAACGTATTACGTTATATGGTATTTCGTTATAACGTATTACGTTATATGGTATTACGTTTTAACGTATTACATTATATGGTATAACGTTATAACGTATTAAGTTATATGGTATTACGTTATAACGTTTTACGTTATATGTTATTACGTTATAACGTATTACGTTATATGGTATAACGAAGTGACGTTTTACGTTATATGGTATTACGTTATAACGTATTACGTTATATGGTATTACGTTATAACGTATTACGTTATATGGTATAACGTCATAACGTATTACGTTATATGGTATTACGTTATCACGTATTACGTTATATGGTATAACGTTATAACGTATTACGTTATATGGTATAACGTTTTAACGTATTACGTTATGTGGTATAACGTTATCACGTATTACGTTATATTGTATAACGTTATAACGTATTACGTTATATGGTATATCGTTATAACGTATTACGTTATATGGTATAACGTTATACCGTATTACGTTATATGGTACAACGAAATGACGTTTTACGTTATATGTTATTACGTTATAACGTATTACGTTATATGGTATAACGTTATCACGTATTACGTTATATGGAATTACGTTATAACGTATTACGTTATATGGTATAACGAAATGACGTTTTACGTTATATGGCATAACGTTATAACGTATTACGTTATATGGTATTACGTTTTAACGTATTACGTTATATGATATAACGTTATAACGTATTACGTTATATGGTATTACGTTATAACGTAATGCGTTATGTGGTATAACGTTATAACGTATTACGTTATATGGTATAACGTTATCACGTATTACGTTATATGGCATTACGTTATAACGTATTACGTTATATGGTATTACGTTTTAACGTATTACGTTATATGGTATAACGTTATAACGTATTACGTTATGTGCTATTACGTTATAACGTTTTACGTTATATGTTATTACGTTATAACGTATTACGTTATATGGTATAACGTTATCACGTATTGCGTTATATGGCATTACGTTATAACGTTTTACGTTATATGGTATAACGAAATGACGTTTTACGTTATATGGTATAACGT
The DNA here is from genome assembly GCF_051014615.1 of Bombus vancouverensis nearcticus. Classification (NCBI taxonomy): domain Eukaryota; kingdom Metazoa; phylum Arthropoda; class Insecta; order Hymenoptera; family Apidae; genus Bombus; species Bombus vancouverensis. The sequence goes on along the minus strand of NC_134913.1, from coordinate 4,703,980 downwards.
TATAACGTATTACGTTATATGGTATTACGTTATAACGTATTACGTTATATGGTATAACGTTATCACGTATTACGTTATATGGTATGACGTTATAACGTATTACGTTATATGGTATAACGAAATGACGTTTTACGTTATATGGTATAACGTTATAACGTATTATGTTATATGGTATTACGTTATAACGTATTACGTTATATGGTATAACGTTATAACGTATTACGTTATATGGTATTACGTTATAACGTTTTACGTTATATGTTATTACGTTATAACGTATTACGTTATATGGTATAACGTCATCACGTATTACGTTATATGGTATAACGTTATCACGTATTGCGTTATATGGCATTACGTTATAACGTATTACGTTATATGGTATAACGAAATGACGTTATACGTTATATGGTATAACGTTATAACTTATTACGTTATATAGTATTACGTTTTAACGTATTACGTTATATGGTATAACGTTATAACGTATTACGTTATATGGCATTACGTTATAACGTATTACGTTATATGATATAACGTTATAACGTATTACGTTATATGGTATTACGTTATAACGTAATGCGTTATGTGGTATAACGTTATAACGTATTACGTTATATGGTATAACGTTATAACGTATTACGTTATATGGTATTTCGTTATAACGTATTACGTTATATGGTATTACGTTTTAACGTATTACATTATATGGTATAACGTTATAACGTATTAAGTTATATGGTATTACGTTATAACGTTTTACGTTATATGTTATTACGTTATAACGTATTACGTTATATGGTATAACGTTATCACGTATTACGTTATATGGCATTACGTTATAACGTATTACGTTATATGATATAACGTTATAACGTATTACGTTATATGGTATTACGTTATAACGTAATGCGTTATGTGGTATAACGTTTTAACGTATTACGTTATATGGTATAACGTTATAAAGTATTACGTTATATGGTATAACGTTATAACGTATTACGTTATATGGTATAACGTTATAACGTATTACGTTATATGGTATTTCGTTATAACGTATTACGTTATATGGTATTACGTTTTAACGTATTACATTATATGGTATAACGTTATAACGTATTAAGTTATATGGTATTACGTTATAACGTTTTACGTTATATGTTATTACGTTATAACGTATTACGTTATATGGTATAACGTTATCACGTATTACGTTATATGGCATTACGTTATAACGTATTACGTTATATGGTATAACGAAATGACGTTTTACGTTATATGGTATAACGTTATAACGTATTACGTTATATGGTATTACGTTTTAACGTATTACGTTATATGGTATGACGTTGTAACGTATTACGTTATATGGTATAACGAAATGACGTTTTACGTTATATGGTATAACGTTATAACGTATTACGTTATATGGTATTACGTTATAACGTATTACGTTATATGGTATTACGTTTTAACGTATTACATTATATGGTATAACGTTATAACGTATTAAGTTATATGGTATTACGTTATAACGTTTTACGTTATATGTTATTACGTTATAACGTATTACGTTATATGGTATAACGTTATCACGTATTACGTTATGTGGTATTACGTTATAACGTTTTACGTTATATGTTATTACGTTATAACGTATTACGTTATATGGTATAACGTTATCACGTATTGCGTTATATGGCATTACGTTATAACGTTTTACGTTATATGGTATAACGAAATGACGTTTTACGTTATATGGTATAACGTTATAACGTATTACGTTATATGGTATTACGTTATCACGTATTACGTTATATGGAATTACGTTATAACGTATTACGTTATATGGTATAACGAAATGACGTTTTACGTTATATGGCATAACGTTATAACGTATTACGTTATATGGTATTACGTTTTAACGTATTACATTATATGGTATAACGTTATAACGTATTAAGTTATATGGTATTACGTTATAACGTTTTACGTTATATGCTATTACGTTATAACGTATTACGTTATATGGTATAACGAAGTGACGTTTTACGTTATATGGTATTACGTTATAACGTATTACGTTATATGGTATTACGTTATAACGTATTACGTTATATGGTATAACGTCATAACGTATTACGTTATATGGTATTACGTTATCACGTATTACGTTATATGGTATAACGTTATAACGTATTACGTTATATGGTATAACGTTTTAACGTATTACGTTATGTGGTATAACGTTATCACGTATTACGTTATATTGTATAACGTTATAACGTATTACGTTATATGGTATATCGTTATAACGTATTACGTTATATGGTATAACGTTATACCGTATTACGTTATATGGTACAACGAAATGACGTTTTACGTTATATGTTATTACGTTATAACGTATTACGTTATATGGTATAACGTTATCACGTATTACGTTATATGGAATTACGTTATAACGTATTACGTTATATGGTATAACGAAATGACGTTTTACGTTATATGGCATAACGTTATAACGTATTACGTTATATGGTATTACGTTTTAACGTATTACGTTATATGATATAACGTTATAACGTATTACGTTATATGGTATTACGTTATAACGTAATGCGTTATGTGGTATAACGTTTTAACGTATTACGTTATATGGTATAACGTTATAAAGTATTACGTTATATGGTATAACGTTATAACGTATTACGTTATATGGTATAACGTTATAACGTATTACGTTATATGGTATTTCGTTATAACGTATTACGTTATATGGTATTACGTTTTAACGTATTACATTATATGGTATAACGTTATAACGTATTAAGTTATATGGTATTACGTTATAACGTTTTACGTTATATGCTATTACGTTATAACGTATTACGTTATATGGTATAACGTTATCACGTATTACGTTATATGGCATTACGTTATAACGTATTACGTTATATGGTATAACGAAATGACGTTTTACGTTATATGGTATAACGTTATAACGTATTACGTTATATGGTATTACGTTTTAACGTATTACGTTATATGGTATGACGTTGTAACGTATTACGTTATATGGTATAACGAAATGACGTTTTACGTTATATGGTATAACGTTATAACGTATTACGTTATATGGTATTACGTTATAACGTATTACGTTATATGGTATAACGTTATCACGTATTACGATATATGGCATTACGTTATAACGTATAACGTTATATGGTATTACGTTTTAACGTATTACGTTATATGGTATAACGTTATAACGTATTACGTTATGTGCTATTACGTTATAACGTTTTACGTTATATGTTATTACGTTATAACGTATTACGTTATATGGTATAACGTTATCACGTATTGCGTTATATGGCATTACGTTATAACGTTTTACGTTATATGGTATAACGAAATGACGTTTTACGTTATATGGTATAACGTTATAACGTATTACGTTATATGGTATTACGTTATAACGTATTACGTTATATGGTATAACGTTATCACGTATTACGTTATATGGTATTACGTTTTAACGTAGTACGTTATATGGTATGACGTTATAACGTATTACGTTATATGGTATAACGAAATGACGTTTTACGTTATATGGTATAACGTTATAACGTATTACGTTATATGGTATTACGTTATAACGTATTACGTTATATGGTATAACGTTATAACGTATTACGTTATATGGTATTACGTTATAACGTATTACGTTATATGGTATAACGTTATCACGTATTACGTTATATGGTATTACGTTTTAACGTATTACGTTATATGGTATGACGTTATAACGTATTACGTTATATGGTATAACGAAATGACGTTTTACGTTATATGGTATAACGTTATAACGTATTACGTTATATGGTATTACGTTATAACGTATTACGTTATATGGTATAACGTTATAACGTATTACGTTATATGGTATTACGTTATAACGTTTTACGTTATATGTTATTACGTTATAACGTATTACGTTATATGGTATAACGTTATCACGTATTACGTTATATGGTATAACGTTATCACGTATTGCGTTATATGGCATTACGTTATAACGTATTACGTTATATGGTATAACGAAATGACGTTATACGTTATATGGTATAACGTTATCACGTATTACGTTATATGGTATTACGTTTTAACGTATTACGTTATATGGTATGACGTTATAACGTATTACGTTATATGGTATAACGAAATGACGTTTTACGTTATATGGTATTACGTTTTAACGTATTACGTTATATGGTATAACGTTATAACGTATTACGTTATATGGTATTACGTTATAACGTATTACGTTATGTGGTATAACGTTTTAACGTATTACGTTATATGGTATAACGTTATAAAGTATTACGTTATATGGTATAACGAAGTGACGTTTTACGTTATATGGTATTACGTTATAACGTATTACGTTATATGGTATTACGTTATAACGTATTACGTTATATGGTATTACGTTATCACGTATTACGTTATATGGAATTACGTTATAACGTATTACGTTATATGGTATAACGAAATGACGTTTTACGTTATATGGCATAACGTTATAACGTATTACGTTATATGGTATTACGTTTTAACGTATTACATTATATGGTATAACGTTATAACGTATTAAGTTATATGGTATTACGTTATAACGTTTTACGTTATATGCTATTACGTTATAACGTATTACGTTATATGGTATAACGAAGTGACGTTTTACGTTATATGGTATTACGTTATAACGTATTACGTTATATGGTATTACGTTATAACGTATTACGTTATATGGTATAACGTCATAACGTATTACGTTATATGGTATTACGTTATCACGTATTACGTTATATGGTATAACGTTATAACGTATTACGTTATATGGTATAACGTTTTAACGTATTACGTTATGTGGTATAACGTTATCACGTATTACGTTATATTGTATAACGTTATAACGTATTACGTTATATGGTATATCGTTATAACGTATTACGTTATATGGTATAACGTTATACCGTATTACGTTATATGGTACAACGAAATGACGTTTTACGTTATATGTTATTACGTTATAACGTATTACGTTATATGGTATAACGTTATCACGTATTACGTTATATGGAATTACGTTATAACGTATTACGTTATATGGTATAACGAAATGACGTTTTACGTTATATGGCATAACGTTATAACGTATTACGTTATATGGTATTACGTTTTAACGTATTACGTTATATGATATAACGTTATAACGTATTACGTTATATGGTATTACGTTATAACGTAATGCGTTATGTGGTATAACGTTTTAACGTATTACGTTATATGGTATAACGTTATAAAGTATTACGTTATATGGTATAACGTTATAACGTATTACGTTATATGGTATAACGTTATAACGTATTACGTTATATGGTATTTCGTTATAACGTATTACGTTATATGGTATTACGTTTTAACGTATTACATTATATGGTATAACGTTATAACGTATTAAGTTATATGGTATTACGTTATAACGTTTTACGTTATATGCTATTACGTTATAACGTATTACGTTATATGGTATAACGTTATCACGTATTACGTTATATGGCATTACGTTATAACGTATTACGTTATATGGTATAACGAAATGACGTTTTACGTTATATGGTATAACGTTATAACGTATTACGTTATATGGTATTACGTTTTAACGTATTACGTTATATGGTATGACGTTGTAACGTATTACGTTATATGGTATAACGAAATGACGTTTTACGTTATATGGTATAACGTTATAACGTATTACGTTATATGGTATTACGTTATAACGTATTACGTTATATGGTATAACGTTATCACGTATTACGATATATGGCATTACGTTATAACGTATTACGTTATATGGTATTACGTTTTAACGTATTACGTTATATGGTATAACGTTATAACGTATTACGTTATGTGCTATTACGTTATAACGTTTTACGTTATATGTTATTACGTTATAACGTATTACGTTATATGGTATAACGTTATCACGTATTGCGTTATATGGCATTACGTTATAACGTTTTACGTTATATGGTATAACGAAATGACGTTTTACGTTATATGGTATAACGTTATAACGTATTACGTTATATGGTATTACGTTATAACGTATTACGTTATATGGTATAACGTTATCACGTATTACGTTATATGGTATTACGTTTTAACGTAGTACGTTATATGGTATGACGTTATAACGTATTACGTTATATGGTATAACGAAATGACGTTTTACGTTATATGGTATAACGTTATAACGTATTACGTTATATGGTATTACGTTATAACGTATTACGTTATATGGTATAACGTTATAACGTATTACGTTATATGGTATTACGTTATAACGTATTACGTTATATGGTATAACGTTATCACGTATTACGTTATATGGTATTACGTTTTAACGTATTACGTTATATGGTATGACGTTATAACGTATTACGTTATATGGTATAACGAAATGACGTTTTACGTTATATGGTATAACGTTATAACGTATTACGTTATATGGTATTACGTTATAACGTATTACGTTATATGGTATAACGTTATAACGTATTACGTTATATGGTATTACGTTATAACGTTTTACGTTATATGTTATTACGTTATAACGTATTACGTTATATGGTATAACGTTATCACGTATTACGTTATATGGTATAACGTTATCACGTATTGCGTTATATGGCATTACGTTATAACGTATTACGTTATATGGTATAACGAAATGACGTTATACGTTATATGGTATAACGTTATCACGTATTACGTTATATGGTATTACGTTTTAACGTATTACGTTATATGGTATGACGTTATAACGTATTACGTTATATGGTATAACGAAATGACGTTTTACGTTATATGGTATTACGTTTTAACGTATTACGTTATATGGTATAACGTTATAACGTATTACGTTATATGGTATTACGTTATAACGTATTACGTTATGTGGTATAACGTTTTAACGTATTACGTTATATGGTATAACGTTATAAAGTATTACGTTATATGGTATAACGTTATAACGTATTACGTTATATGGTATTACGTTATAACGTATTACGTTATATGGTATTACGTTTTAACGTATTACGTTATATGGTATAACGTTATAACGTATTACGTTATATGGTATAACGTTTTAACGTATTACGTTATATGGTATAACGTTATAACGTATTACGTTATATGGTATAACGTTATAACGTACTACGTTATATGGTATATCGTTATAACGTATTACGTTATATGGTTTAACGTTATACCGTATTACGTTATATGGTATAACGTTATAACGTATTACGTTATATGGTATTTCGTTATAACGTATTACGTTATATGGCATTACGTTATAACGTATTACGTTATATGGTATAACGAAATGACGTTTTACGTTATATGGTATAACGTTATAACGTATTACGTTATATGGTATTACGTTTTAACGTATTACGTTATATGGTATGACGTTGTAACGTATTACGTTATATGGTATAACGAAATGACGTTTTACGTTATATGGTATAACGTTATAACGTATTACGTTATATGGTATTACGTTATAACGTATTACGTTATATGGTATAACGTTATCACGTATTACGTTATATGGCATTACGTTATAACGTATTACGTTATATGGTATTACGTTTTAACGTATTACGTTATATGGTATAACGTTATAACGTATTACGTTATGTGCTATTACGTTATAACGTTTTACGTTATATGTTATTACGTTATAACGTATTACGTTATATGGTATAACGTTATCACGTATTGCGTTATATGGCATTACGTTATAACGTTTTACGTTATATGGTATAACGAAATGACGTTTTACGTTATATGGTATAACGTTATAACGTATTACGTTATATGGTATTACGTTATAACGTATTACGTTATATGGTATAACGTTATCACGTATTACGTTATATGGTATTACGTTTTAACGTAGTACGTTATATGGTATGACGTTATAACGTATTACGTTATATGGTATAACGAAATGACGTTTTACGTTATATGGTATAACGTTATAACGTATTACGTTATATGGTATTACGTTATAACGTATTACGTTATATGGTATAACGTTATAACGTATTACGTTATATGGTATTACGTTATAACGTTTTACGTTATATGTTATTACGTTATAACGTATTACGTTATATGGTATAACGTCATCACGTATTACGTTATATGGTATAACGTTATCACGTATTGCGTTATATGGCATTACGTTATAACGTATTACGTTATATGGTATAACGAAATGACGTTATACGTTATATGGTATAACGTTATAACTTATTACGTTATATGGTATTACGTTTTAACGTATTACGTTATATGGTATAACGTTATAACGTATTACGTTATATGGCATTACGTTATAACGTATTACGTTATATGATATAACGTTATAACGTATTACGTTATATGGTATTACGTTATAACGTAATGCGTTATGTGGTATAACGTTATAACGTATTACGTTATATGGTATAAGGTTATAACGTATTACGTTATATGGTATTTCGTTATAACGTATTACGTTATATGGTATTACGTTTTAACGTATTACATTATATGGTATAACGTTATAACGTATTAAGTTATATGGTATTACGTTATAACGTTTTACGTTATATGTTATTACGTTATAACGTATTACGTTATATGGTATAACGTTATCACGTATTACGTTATATGGCATTACGTTATAACGTATTACGTTATATGATATAACGTTATAACGTATTACGTTATATGGTATTACGTTATAACGTAATGCGTTATGTGGTATAACGTTTTAACGTATTACGTTATATGGTATAACGTTATAAAGTATTACGTTATATGGTATAACGTTATAACGTATTACGTTATATGGTATAACGTTATAACGTATTACGTTATATGGTATTTCGTTATAACGTATTACGTTATATGGTATTACGTTTTAACGTATTACATTATATGGTATAACGTTATAACGTATTAAGTTATATGGTATTACGTTATAACGTTTTACGTTATATGTTATTACGTTATAACGTATTACGTTATATGGTATAACGTTATCACGTATTACGTTATATGGCATTACGTTATAACGTATTACGTTATATGGTATAACGAAATGACGTTTTACGTTATATGGTATAACGTTATAACGTATTACGTTATATGGTATTACGTTTTAACGTATTACGTTATATGGTATGACGTTGTAACGTATTACGTTATATGGTATAACGAAATGACGTTTTACGTTATATGGTATAACGTTATAACGTATTACGTTATATGGTATTACGTTATAACGTATTACGTTATATGGTATAACGTTATCACGTATTACGTTATATGGCATTACGTTATAACGTATTACGTTATATGGTATTACGTTTTAACGTATTACGTTATATGGTATAACGTTATAACGTATTACGTTATGTGGTATTACGTTATAACGTTTTACGTTATATGTTATTACGTTATAACGTATTACGTTATATGGTATAACGTTATCACGTATTGCGTTATATGGCATTACGTTATAACGTTTTACGTTATATGGTATAACGAAATGACGTTTTACGTTATATGGTATAACGTTATAACGTATTACGTTATATGGTATTACGTTATAACGTATTACGTTATATGGTATAACGTTATCACGTATTACGTTATATGGTATTACGTTTTAACGTATTACGTTATATGGTATGACGTTATAACGTATTACGTTATATGGTATAACGAAATGACGTTTTACGTTATATGGTATAACGTTATAACGTATTACGTTATATGGTATTACGTTATAACGTATTACGTTATATGGTATAACGTTATAACGTATTACGTTATATGGTATTACGTTATAACGTTTTACGTTATATGTTATTACGTTATAACGTATTACGTTATATGGTATAACGTTATCACGTATTACGTTATATGGTATAACGTTATCACGTATTGCGTTATATGGCATTACGTTATAACGTATTACGTTATATGGTATAACGAAATGACGTTATACGTTATATGGTATAACGTTATCACGTATTACGTTATATGGTATTACGTTTTAACGTATTACGTTATATGGTATGACGTTATAACGTATTACGTTATATGGTATAACGAAATGACGTTTTACGTTATATGGTATTACGTTTTAACGTATTACGTTATATGGTATAACGTTATAACGTATTACGTTATATGGTATTACGTTATAACGTATTACGTTATGTGGTATAACGTTTTAACGTATTACGTTATATGGTATAACGTTATAAAGTATTACGTTATATGGTATAACGTTATAACGTATTACGTTATATGGTATTACGTTATAACGTATTACGTTATATGGTATTACGTTTTAACGTATTACGTTATATGGTATAACGTTATAACGTATTACGTTATATGGTATAACGTTTTAACGTATTACGTTATATGGTATAACGTTATAACGTATTACGTTATATGGTATAACGTTATAACGTACTACGTTATATGGTATATCGTTATAACGTATTACGTTATATGGTTTAACGTTATACCGTATTACGTTATATGGTATAACGTTATAACGTATTACGTTATATGGTATTTCGTTATAACGTATTACGTTATATGGTATTACGTTTTAACGTATTACATTATATGGTATAACGTTATAACGTATTAAGTTATATGGTATTACGTTATAACGTTTTACGTTATATGTTATTACGTTATAACGTATTACGTTATATGGTATAACGAAGTGACGTTTTACGTTATATGGTATTACGTTATAACGTATTACGTTATATGGTATTACGTTATAACGTATTACGTTATATGGTATAACGTCATAACGTATTACGTTATATGGTATTACGTTATCACGTATTACGTTATATGGTATAACGTTATAACGTATTACGTTATATGGTATAACGTTTTAACGTATTACGTTATGTGGTATAACGTTATCACGTATTACGTTATATTGTATAACGTTATAACGTATTACGTTATATGGTATATCGTTATAACGTATTACGTTATATGGTATAGCGTTATACCGTATTACGTTATATGGTACAACGAAATGACGTTTTACGTTATATGTTATTACGTTATAACGTATTACGTTATATGGTATAACGTTATCACGTATTACGTTATATGGAATTACGTTATAACGTATTACGTTATATGGTATAACGAAATGACGTTTTACGTTATATGGCATATCGTTATAACGTATTACGTTATATGGTATTACGTTTTAACGTATTACGTTATATGATATAACGTTATAACGTATTACGTTATATGGTATTACGTTATAACGTAATGCGTTATGTGGTATAACGTTTTAACGTATTACGTTATATGGTATAACGTTATAAAGTATTACGTTATATGGTATAACGTTATAACGTATTACGTTATATGGTATAACGTTATAACGTATTACGTTATATGGTATTTCGTTATAACGTATTACGTTATATGGTATTACGTTTTAACGTATTACATTATATGGTATAACGTTATAACGTATTAAGTTATATGGTATTACGTTATAACGTTTTACGTTATATGTTATTACGTTATAACGTATTACGTTATATGGTATAACGTTATCACGTATTACGTTATATGGCATTACGTTATAACGTATTACGTTATATGGTATAACGAAATGACGTTTTACGTTATATGGTATAACGTTATAACGTATTACGTTATATGGTATTACGTTTTAACGTATTACGTTATATGGTATGACGTTGTAACGTATTACGTTATATGGTATAACGAAATGACGTTTTACGTTATATGGTATAACGTTATAACGTATTACGTTATATGGTATTACGTTATAACGTATTACGTTATATGGTATAACGTTATCACGTATTACGTTATATGGCATTACGTTATAACGTATTACGTTATATGGTATTACGTTTTAACGTATTACGTTATATGGTATAACGTTATAACGTATTACGTTATGTGCTATTACGTTATAACGTTTTACGTTATATGTTATTACGTTATAACGTATTACGTTATATGGTATAACGTTATCACGTATTGCGTTATATGGCATTACGTTATAACGTTTTACGTTATATGGTATAACGAAATGACGTTTTACGTTATACGGTATAACGTTATAACGTATTACGTTATATGGTATTACGTTATAACGTATTACGTTATATGGTATAACGTTATCACGTATTACGTTATATGGTATTACGTTTTAACGTATTACGTTATATGGTATGACGTTATAACGTATTACGTTATATGGTATAACGAAATGACGTTTTACGTTATATGGTATAACGTTATAACGTATTACGTTATATGGTATTACGTTATAACGTATTACGTTATATGGTATAACGTTATAACGTATTACGTTATATGGTATTACGTTATAACGTTTTACGTTATATGTTATTACGTTATAACGTATTACGTTATATGGTATAACGTCATCACGTATTACGTTATATGGTATAACGTTATCACGTATTGCGTTATATGGCATTACGTTATAACGTATTACGTTATATGGTATAACGAAATGACGTTATACGTTATATGGTATAACGTTATAACTTATTACGTTATATGGTATTACGTTTTAACGTATTACGTTATATGGTATAACGTTATAACGTATTACGTTATATGGTATAACGAAATGACGTTTTACGTTATATGGTATAACGTTATAACGTATTACGTTATATGGTATTACGTTTTAACGTATTACGTTATATGGTATAACGTTATAACGTATTACGTTATATGGTATTACGTTATAACGTTTTACGTTATATGTTATTACGTTATAACGTATTACGTTATATGGTATAACGTCATCACGTATTACGTTATATGGTATAACGTTATCACGTATTGCGTTATATGGCATTACGTTATAACGTATTACGTTATATGGTATAACGAAATGACGTTATACGTTATATGGTATAACGTTATAACTTATTACGTTATATGGTATTACGTTTTAACGTATTACGTTATATGGTATAACGTTATAACGTATTACGTTATATGGTATAACGTTATAACGTATTACGTTATATGGTATAACGTTTTAACGTATTACGTTATATGGTATAACGTTATAACGTATTACGTTATATGGTATAACGTTTTAACGTATTACGTTATATGGTATAACGTTATAACGTATTACGTTATATGGTATAACGTTATAACGTACTACGTTATATGGTATATCGTTATAACGTATTACGTTATATGGTTTAACGTTATACCGTATTACGTTATATGGTATAACGTTATAACGTATTACGTTATATGGTATTTCGTTATAACGTATTACGTTATATGGTATTACGTTTTAACGTATTACATTATATGGTATAACGTTATAACGTATTAAGTTATATGGTATTACGTTATAACGTTTTACGTTATATGTTATTACGTTATAACGTATTACGTTATATGGTATAACGAAGTGACGTTTTACGTTATATGGTATTACGTTATAACGTATTACGTTATATGGTATTACGTTATAACGTATTACGTTATATGGTATAACGTCATAACGTATTACGTTATATGGTATTACGTTATCACGTATTACGTTATATGGTATAACGTTATAACGTATTACGTTATATGGTATAACGTTTTAACGTATTACGTTATGTGGTATAACGTTATCACGTATTACGTTATATTGTATAACGTTATAACGTATTACGTTATATGGTATATCGTTATAACGTATTACGTTATATGGTATAGCGTTATACCGTATTACGTTATATGGTACAACGAAATGACGTTTTACGTTATATGTTATTACGTTATAACGTATTACGTTATATGGTATAACGTTATCACGTATTACGTTATATGGAATTACGTTATAACGTATTACGTTATATGGTATAACGAAATGACGTTTTACGTTATATGGCATATCGTTATAACGTATTACGTTATATGGTATTACGTTTTAACGTATTACGTTATATGATATAACGTTATAACGTATTACGTTATATGGTATTACGTTATAACGTAATGCGTTATGTGGTATAACGTTTTAACGTATTACGTTATATGGTATAACGTTATAAAGTATTACGTTATATGGTATAACGTTATAACGTATTACGTTATATGGTATAACGTTATAACGTATTACGTTATATGGTATTTCGTTATAACGTATTACGTTATATGGTATTACGTTTTAACGTATTACATTATATGGTATAACGTTATAACGTATTAAGTTATATGGTATTACGTTATAACGTTTTACGTTATATGTTATTACGTTATAACGTATTACGTTATATGGTATAACGTTATCACGTATTACGTTATATGGCATTACGTTATAACGTATTACGTTATATGGTATAACGAAATGACGTTTTACGTTATATGGTATAACGTTATAACGTATTACGTTATATGGTATTACGTTTTAACGTATTACGTTATATGGTATGACGTTGTAACGTATTACGTTATATGGTATAACGAAATGACGTTTTACGTTATATGGTATAACGTTATAACGTATTACGTTATATGGTATTACGTTATAACGTATTACGTTATATGGTATAACGTTATCACGTATTACGTTATATGGCATTACGTTATAACGTATTACGTTATATGGTATTACGTTTTAACGTATTACGTTATATGGTATAACGTTATAACGTATTACGTTATGTGCTATTACGTTATAACGTTTTACGTTATATGTTATTACGTTATAACGTATTACGTTATATGGTATAACGTTATCACGTATTGCGTTATATGGCATTACGTTATAACGTTTTACGTTATATGGTATAACGAAATGACGTTTTACGTTATACGGTATAACGTTATAACGTATTACGTTATATGGTATTACGTTATAACGTATTACGTTATATGGTATAACGTTATCACGTATTACGTTATATGGTATTACGTTTTAACGTATTACGTTATATGGTATGACGTTATAACGTATTACGTTATATGGTATAACGAAATGACGTTTTACGTTATATGGTATAACGTTATAACGTATTACGTTATATGGTATTACGTTATAACGTATTACGTTATATGGTATAACGTTATAACGTATTACGTTATATGGTATTACGTTATAACGTTTTACGTTATATGTTATTACGTTATAACGTATTACGTTATATGGTATAACGTCATCACGTATTACGTTATATGGTATAACGTTATCACGTATTGCGTTATATGGCATTACGTTATAACGTATTACGTTATATGGTATAACGAAATGACGTTATACGTTATATGGTATAACGTTATAACTTATTACGTTATATGGTATTACGTTTTAACGTATTACGTTATATGGTATAACGTTATAACGTATTACGTTATATGGTATAACGAAATGACGTTTTACGTTATATGGTATAACGTTATAACGTATTACGTTATATGGTATTACGTTTTAACGTATTACGTTATATGGTATAACGTTATAACGTATTACGTTATATGGTATTACGTTATAACGTATTACGTTATGTGGTATAACGTTTTAACGTATTACGTTATATGGTATAACGTTATAAAGTATTACGTTATATGGTATATCGTTATAACGTATTACGTTATATGGTATAACGTTATACCGTATTACGTTATATGGTATAACGTTATAACGTATTACGTTATATGGTATAACGAAATGACGTTATACGTTATATGGTATAACGTTATAACTTATTACGTTATATGGTATTACGTTTTAACGTATTACGTTATATGGTATAACGTTATAACGTATTACGTTATATGGTATTACGTTATAACGTATTACGTTATATGGTATTACGTTTTAACGTATTACGTTATATGGTATAACGTTATAACGTATCACGTTATATGGTATTACGTTATAACGTTTTAAGTTATATGTCATTACGTTATAACGTATTACGTTATATGTTATTACGTTATAACGTATTACGTTATATGGTATAACGTTATCACGTATTACGTTATATGGCATTACGTTATAACGTATTACGATATATGGTATAACGAAATGACGTTTTACGTTATATGGTATTACGTTATAACGTATTACGTTATATGGTATAACGAAATGACGTTTTACGTTATATGGCATAACGTTATAACGTATTACGTTATATGGTATTACGTTTTAACGTATTACGTTATATGGTATAACGTTATAACGTATTACGTTATATGGTATTACGTTTTAACGTATTACGTTATATGGTATAACGTTATAACGTATTACGTTATATGGTATTACGTCATAACGTATTACGTTATATGGTATTACGTTTTAACGTATTACGTTATATGGTATAACGTTATAACGTATCACGTTATATGGTATTAAGTTATAACGTTTTACGTTATATGTTATTACGTTATAACGTATTACGTTATATGGTATAACGTTATCACGTATTACGTTATATGGCATTACGTTATAACGTATTACGATATATGGTATAACGAAATGACGTTTTACGTTATATGGTATTACGTTATAACGTATTACGTTATATGGTATAACGTTATAACGTATTACGTTATATGGTATTACGTCATAACGTATTACGTTATATGGTATTACGTTTTAACGTATTACGTTATATGGTATAACGTTATAACGTATCACGTTATATGGTATTACGTTATAACGTTTTACGTTATATGTTATTACGTTATAACGTATTACGTTATATGGTATTACGTTTTAACGTATTACGTTATATGGTATAACGTTATAACGTATTACGTTATATGGTATTACGTCATAACGTATTACGTTATATGGTATTACGTTTTAACGTATTACGTTATATGGTATAACGTTATAACGTATCACGTTATATGGTATTACGTTATAACGTTTTACGTTATATGTTATTACGTTATAACGTATTACGTTATATGGTATATCGTTATCACGTATTACGTTATATGGCATTACGTTATAACGTATTACGATATATGGTATAACGAAATGACGTTTTACGTTATATGGTATTACGTTATAACGTATTACGTTATATGTTATTACGTTATAACGTATTACGTTATATGGTATAACGTCATCACGTATTACGTTATATGGTATAACGTTATCACGTATTGCGTTATATGGCATTACGTTATAACGTATTACGTTATATGGTATAACGAAATGACGTTATACGTTATATGGTATAACGTTATAACTTATTACGTTATATGGTATTACGTTTTAACGTATTACGTTATATGGTATAACGAAATGACGTTATACGTTATATGGTATAACGTTATAACTTATTACGTTATATGGTATTACGTTTTAACGTATTACGTTATATGGTATAACGTTATAACGTATTACGTTATATGGTATAACGTCATCACGTATTACGTTATATGGTATAACGTTATCACGTATTGCGTTATATGGCATTACGTTATAACGTATTACGTTATATGGTATAACGAAATGACGTTATACGTTATATGGTATAACGTTATAACTTATTACGTTATATGGTATTACGTTTTAACGTATTACGTTATATGGTATAACGTTATAACGTATTACGTTATATGGTATAACGAAATGACGTTTTACGTTATATGGTATAACGTTATAACGTATTACGTTATATGGTATTACGTTTTAACGTATTACGTTATATGGTATAACGTTATAACGTATTACGTTATGTGGTATTACGTTATAACGTATTACGTTATGTGGTATAACGTTTTAACGTATTACGTTATATGGTATAACGTTATAAAGTATTACGTTATATGGTATATCGTTATAACGTATTACGTTATATGGTATAACGTTATACCGTATTACGTTATATGGTATGACGTTATAACGTATTACGTTATATGGTATAACGAAATGACGTTATACGTTATATGGTATAACGTTATAACTTATTACGTTATATGGTATTACGTTTTAACGTATTACGTTATATGGTATAACGTTATAACGTATTACGTTATATGGTATTACGTTATAACGTATTACGTTATATGGTATTACGTTTTAACGTATTACGTTATATGGTATAACGTTATAACGTATCACGTTATATGGTATTATGTTATAACGTTTTAAGTTATATGTCATTACGTTATAACGTATTACGTTATATGTTATTACGTTATAACGTATTACGTTATATGGTATAACGTTATCACGTATTACGTTATATGGCATTACGTTATAACGTATTACGATATATGGTATAACGAAATGACGTTTTACGTTATATGGTATTACGTTATAACGTATTACGTTATATGGTATAACGAAATGACGTTTTACGTTATATGGCATAACGTTATAACGTATTACGTTATATGGTATTACGTTTTAACGTATTACGTTATATGGTATAACGTTATAACGTATTACGTTATATGGTATTACGTTTTAACGTATTACGTTATATGGTATAACGTTATAACGTATTACGTTATATGGTATTACGTCATAACGTATTACGTTATATGGTATTACGTTTTAACGTATTACGTTATATGGTATAAC
Organism: Bombus vancouverensis nearcticus; assembly: GCF_051014615.1. Classification (NCBI taxonomy): domain Eukaryota; kingdom Metazoa; phylum Arthropoda; class Insecta; order Hymenoptera; family Apidae; genus Bombus; species Bombus vancouverensis. Next base: position 4,685,202 of record NC_134913.1, on the reverse strand, counting down.
GTTATAACGTATCACGTTATATGGTATTACGTTATAACGTTTTACGTTATATGTTATTACGTTATAACGTATTACGTTATATGGTATAACGTTATCACGTATTACGTTATATGGCATTACGTTATAACGTATTACGATATATGGTATAACGAAATGACGTTTTACGTTATATGGTATTACGTTATAACGTATTACGTTATATGGTATAACGTTATAACGTATTACGTTATATGGTATTACGTCATAACGTATTACGTTATATGGTATTACGTTTTAACGTATTACGTTATATGGTATAACGTTATAACGTATCACGTTATATGGTATTACGTTATAACGTTTTACGTTATATGTTATTACGTTATAACGTATTACGTTATATGGTATTACGTTTTAACGTATTACGTTATATGGTATAACGTTATAACGTATTACGTTATATGGTATTACGTCATAACGTATTACGTTATATGGTATAACGTTATAACGTATTACGTTATATGGTATTACGTCATAACGTATTACGTTATATGGTATTACGTTTTAACGTATTACGTTATATGGTATAACGTTATAACGTATCACGTTATATGGTATTACGTTATAACGTTTTACGTTATATGTTATTACGTTATAACGTATTACGTTATATGGTATAACGTTATCACGTATTACGTTATATGGCATTACGTTATAACGTATTACGATATATGGTATAACGAAATGACGTTTTACGTTATATGGTGTTACGTTATAACGTATTACGTTATATGGTATAACGTTATAACGTATTACGTTATATGGTATAACGTTATAACGTACTACGTTATATGGTATAACGTTATCACGTATTACGTTATATGGTATAACGTTATAACGTATTACGTTATATGGTATAACGTTTTAGCGTATTACGTTATATGGTATAACGTTATCACTTATTACGTTATATGGTATAACGTTATAACGTGTTACGTTATATGGTATTACGTTATAACGTATTATGTTATATGGTATAACGAAATGACGTTTTACGTTATATGGTATTACGTTATAACGTATTACGTTATATGGTATTACGTTATAACGTATTACGTTATATGGTATAACGTCATAACGTATTACGTTATATGGTATTACGTTATCACGTATTACGTTATATGGTATAACGTTATAACGTATTACGTTATATGGTATAACGTTATAACGTATTACGTTATATGGTATTACGTTATAACGTATTACGTTATATGGTATAACGTCATAACGTATTACGTTATATGGTATTACGTTATCACGTATTACGTTATATGGTATAACGTTATAACGTATTACGTTATATGGTATATCGTTATAACGTATTACGTTATATGGTATAACGTTATACCGTATTACGTTATATGGTACAACGAAATGACGTTTTACGTCATATGTTATTACGTTATAACGTATTACGTTATATGGTATAACGTTATCACGTATTACGTTATATGGCATTACGTTATAACATATTACGTTATATGGTATAACGAAATGACGTTTTACGTTATATGGCATAACGTTATAACGTATTACGTTATATTGTATTACGTTTTAACGTATTACGTTATATGGTATAACGTTATAACGTATTACGTTATATGGTATAACGTTATAACGTATTACGTTATATGGTATTACGTTATAACGTATTACGTTATATGGCATTACGTTATAACGTATTACGTTATATGGTATAACGAAATGACGTTTTACGTTATATGGTATAACGTTATAACGTATTACGTTATATGGTATAACGTTATCACGTATTACGTTATATGGCATTACGTTATAACGTATTACGTTATATGGTATAACGAAATGACGTTTTACGTTATATGGCATAACGTTATAACGTATTACGTTATATGGTATTACGTTTTAACGTATTACGTTATATGGTATATCGTTATAACGTATTACGTTATATGGTATAACGTTATACCGTATTACGTTATATGGTATAACGTTATAACGTATTACGTTATATGGTATAACGTTATAAAGTATTACGTTATATGGTATAACGTTATATCGTATTACGTTATATGATATAACGTTATAACGTATTACGTTATATGGTATTACGTTATCACGTATTACGTTATATGGTATAACGTTATAACGTATTACGTTATATGGTATAACGTTATAACGTATTACGTTATATGGTATTACGTTTTAACGTATTACGTTATATGGTATAACGTTATAACGTATTACGTTATATGGTATTACGTTATAACGTATTACGTTATGTGGTATAACGTTTTAACGTATTACGTTATATGGTATAACGTGATAAAGTATTACGTTATATGTTATTACGTTATAACGTATTACGTTATATGGTATAACGTTATCACGTATTACGTTATATGGCATTACGTTGTAACGTATTACGTTATATGGTATAACGAAATGACGTTTTACGTTATATGGTATAACGTTATAACGTATTACGTTATATGGTATAACGTTATAAAGTATTACGTTATATGGTATAACGTTATATCGTATTACGTTATATGATATAACGTTATAACGTATTACGTTATATGGTATTACGTTATCACGTATTACGTTATATAGTATAACGTTATAACGTATTACGTTATATGGTATAACGTTTTAACGTATTACGTTATATGGTATAACGTTATAACGCATTACGTTATATGGTGTAACGTTATAACGTACTACGTTATATGGTATATCGTTATAACGTATTACGTTATATGGTATAACGTTATACCGTATTACGTTATATGGTATAACGTTATAACGTATTACGTTATATGGTATAACGTTATAACGTATTACGTTATATGGTATATCGTTATAACGTATTACGTTATATGGTATAACGTTATACCGTATTACGTTATATGGTATTACGTTATAACGTATTACGTTATATGGTATAACGAAATGACGTTTTACGTTATATGGTATTACGTTATAACGTATTACGTTATATGGTATAACGTTATAACGTATTACGTTATATGGTATAACGTTATAACGTACTACGTTATACGGTATAACGTTATCACGTATTACGTTATATGGTATAACGTTATAACGTATTACGTTATATGGTATAACGTATTAAGGTATTACGTTATATGGTATAACGTTATCACTTATTACGTTATATGGTATAACGTTATAACGTATTACGTTACATGGTATTACGTTATAACGTATTACGTTATATGGTATAACGAAGTGACGTTTTACGTTATATGGTATTACGTTATAACGTATTACGTTATATGGTATTACGTTATAACGTATTACGTTATATGGTATAACGTCATAACGTATTACGTTATATGGTATTACGTTATCACGTATTACGTTATATGGTATAACGTTATAACGTATTACGTTATATGGTATAACGTTTTAACGTATTACGTTATGTGGTATAACGTTATCACGTATTACGTTATATTGTATAACGTTATAACGTATTACGTTATATGGTATATCGTTATAACGTATTACGTTATATGGTATAACGTTATACCGTATTACGTTATATGGTACAACGAAATGACGTTTTACGTTATATGTTATTACGTTATAACGTATTACGTTATATGGTATAACGTTATCACGTATTACGTTATATGGAATTACGTTATAACGTATTACGTTATATGGTATAACGAAATGACGTTTTACGTTATATGGCATAACGTTATAACGTATTACGTTATATGGTATTACGTTTTAACGTATTACGTTATATGGTATAACGTTATAACGTATTACGTTATATGGTATTACGTTATAACGTATTGCGTTATGTGGTATAACGTTTTAACGTATTACGTTATATGGTATAACGTTATAAAGTATTACGTTATATGGTATAACGTTATAACGTATTACGTTATATGGTATAACGTTATAACGTATTACATTATATGGTATTTCGTTATAACGTATTACGAAATATGGTATTACGTTTTAACGTATTACATTATATGGTATAACTTTATAACGTATTAAGTTATATGGTATTACGTTATAACGTTTTACGTTATATGTTATTACGTTATAACGTATTACGTTATATGGTATAACGTTATCACGTATTACGTTATATGGCATTACGTTATAACGTATTACGTTATATGGTATTACCTTTTAACGTATTACGTTATATGGTATAACGTTATAACGTATTACGTTATGTGGTATTACGTTATAACGTTTTACGTTATATGTTATTACGTTATAACGTATTACGTTATATGGTATAACGTTATCACGTATTGCGTTATATGGCATTACGTTATAACGTTTTACGTTATATGGTATAACGAAATGACGTTTTACGTTATATGGTATAACGTTATAACGTATTACGTTATATGGTATTACGTTATAACGCATTACGTTATATGGTATAACGTTATCACGTATTACGTTATATGGTATTACGTTTTAACGTATTACGTTATATGGAATGACGTTATAACGTATTACGTTATATGGTATAACGAAATGACGTTTTACGTTATATGGTATAACGTTATAACGTATTACGTTATATGGTATTACGTTATAACGTATTACGTTATATGGTATAACGTTATAACGTATTACGTTATATGGTATTACGTTATAACGTTTTACGTTATATGTTATTACGTTATAACGTATTACGTTATATGGTATAACGTTATCACGTATTACGTTATATGGCATTACGTTATAACGTATTACGTTATATGGTATTACGTTTTAACGTATTACGTTATATGGTATAACGTTATAACGTATTACGTTATGTGGTATTACGTTATAACGTTTTACGTTATATGTTATTACGTTATAACGTATTACGTTATATGGTATAACGTTATCACGTATTGCGTTATATGGCATTACGTTATAACGTATTACGTTATATGGTATAACGAAATGACGTTATACGTTATATGGTATAACGTTATAACTTATTACGTTATATGGTATTACGTTTTAACGTATTACGTTATATGGTATAACGTTATAACGTATTACGTTATATGGTATAACGAAATGACGTTTTACGTTATATGGTATAACGTTATAACGTATTACGTTATATGGTATTACGTTTTAACGTATTACGTTATATGGTATAACGTTATAACGTATTACGTTATATGGTATTACGTTATAACGTATTACGTTATGTGGTATAACGTTTTAACGTATTACGTTATATGGTATAACGTTATAAAGTATTACGTTATATGGTATAACGTTATAACGTATTACGTTATATGGTATTACGTTATAACGTATTACGTTATATGGTATTACGTTTTAACGTATTACGTTATATGGTATAACGTTATAACGTATTACGTTATATGGTATTACGTTATAACGTTTTACGTTATATGTTATTACGTTATAACGTATTACGTTATATGGTATAACGTTATCACGTATTACGTTATATGGCATTACGTTATAACGTATTACGTTATATGGTATAACGAAATGACGTTTTACGTTATATGGTATAACGTTATAACGTATTACGTTATATGGTATTACGTTTTAACGTATTACGTTATATGGTATAACGTTATAACGTATTACGTTATATGGTATTACGTTATAACGTATTACGTTATGTGGTATAAGGTTTTAACGTATTACGTTATATGGTATTACGTTATAACGTATTACGTTATATGGTATAACGTTATAACGTATTAGGTTATATGGTATAACGTTATAACGTACTACGTTATGTGGTATAACGTTATCACGTATTACGTTATATGGTATAACGTTATAACGTATTACGTTATATGGTATAACGTTTTAACGTATTACGTTATATGGTATAACGTTATAACTTATTACGTTATATGGTATAACGAAATGACGTTTTACGTTATATGGTATTACGTTATAACGTATTACGTTATATGGTATTACGTTATAACGTATTACGTTATATGGTATAACGTCATAACGTATTACGTTATATGGTATTACGTTATCACGTATTACGTTATATGGTATAACGTTATAACGTATTACGTTATATGGTATAACGTTTTAACGTATTACGTTATATGGTATAACGTTATCATGTATTACGTTATATGGCATTACGTTATAACGTATTACGTTATATGGTATTACGTTTTAACGTATTACGTTATATGGTATAACGTTATAACGTATCACGTTATATGGTATTACGTTATAACGTTTTACGTTATATGTTATTACGTTATAACGTATTACGTTATATGGTATAACGTTATCACGTATTACGTTATATGGCATTACGTTATAACGTATTACGATATATGGTATAACGAAATGACGTTTTACGTTATATGGTGTTACGTTATAACGTATTACGTTATATGGTATAACGTTATAACGTATTACGTTATATGGTATAACGTTATAACGTACTACGTTATATGGTATAACGTTATCACGTATTACGTTATATGGTATAACGTTATAACGTATTACGTTATATGGTATAACGTTTTAGCGTATTACGTTATATGGTATAACGTTATCACTTATTACGTTATATGGTATAACGTTATAACGTGTTACGTTATATGGTATTACGTTATAACGTATTATGTTATATGGTATAACGAAATGACGTTTTACGTTATATGGTATTACGTTATAACGTATTACGTTATATGGTATTACGTTATAACGTATTACGTTATATGGTATAACGTCATAACGTATTACGTTATATGGTATTACGTTATCACGTATTACGTTATATGGTATAACGTTATAACGTATTACGTTATATGGTATAACGTTATAACGTATTACGTTATATGGTATTACGTTATAACGTATTACGTTATATGGTATAACGTCATAACGTATTACGTTATATGGTATTACGTTATCACGTATTACGTTATATGGTATAACGTTATAACGTATTACGTTATATGGTATATCGTTATAACGTATTACGTTATATGGTATAACGTTATACCGTATTACGTTATATGGTACAACGAAATGACGTTTTACGTCATATGTTATTACGTTATAACGTATTACGTTATATGGTATAACGTTATCACGTATTACGTTATATGGCATTACGTTATAACATATTACGTTATATGGTATAACGAAATGACGTTTTACGTTATATGGCATAACGTTATAACGTATTACGTTATATTGTATTACGTTTTAACGTATTACGTTATATGGTATAACGTTATAACGTATTACGTTATATGGTATAACGTTATAACGTATTACGTTATATGGTATTACGTTATAACGTATTACGTTATATGGCATTACGTTATAACGTATTACGTTATATGGTATAACGAAATGACGTTTTACGTTATATGGTATAACGTTATAACGTATTACGTTATATGGTATAACGTTATCACGTATTACGTTATATGGCATTACGTTATAACGTATTACGTTATATGGTATAACGAAATGACGTTTTACGTTATATGGCATAACGTTATAACGTATTACGTTATATGGTATTACGTTTTAACGTATTACGTTATATGGTATATCGTTATAACGTATTACGTTATATGGTATAACGTTATACCGTATTACGTTATATGGTATAACGTTATAACGTATTACGTTATATGGTATAACGTTATAAAGTATTACGTTATATGGTATAACGTTATATCGTATTACGTTATATGATATAACGTTATAACGTATTACGTTATATGGTATTACGTTATCACGTATTACGTTATATGGTATAACGTTATAACGTATTACGTTATATGGTATAACGTTATAACGTATTACGTTATATGGTATTACGTTTTAACGTATTACGTTATATGGTATAACGTTATAACGTATTACGTTATATGGTATTACGTTATAACGTATTACGTTATGTGGTATAACGTTTTAACGTATTACGTTATATGGTATAACGTGATAAAGTATTACGTTATATGTTATTACGTTATAACGTATTACGTTATATGGTATAACGTTATCACGTATTACGTTATATGGCATTACGTTGTAACGTATTACGTTATATGGTATAACGAAATGACGTTTTACGTTATATGGTATAACGTTATAACGTATTACGTTATATGGTATAACGTTATAAAGTATTACGTTATATGGTATAACGTTATATCGTATTACGTTATATGATATAACGTTATAACGTATTACGTTATATGGCATTACGTTATCACGTATTACGTTATATAGTATAACGTTATAACGTATTACGTTATATGGTATAACGTTTTAACGTATTACGTTATATGGTATAACGTTATAACGCATTACGTTATATGGTGTAACGTTATAACGTACTACGTTATATGGTATATCGTTATAACGTATTACGTTATATGGTATAACGTTATACCGTATTACGTTATATGGTATAACGTTATAACGTATTACGTTATATGGTATAACGTTATAACGTATTACGTTATATGGTATATCGTTATAACGTATTACGTTATATGGTATAACGTTATACCGTATTACGTTATATGGTATTACGTTATAACGTATTACGTTATATGGTATAACGAAATGACGTTTTACGTTATATGGTATTACGTTATAACGTATTACGTTATATGGTATAACGTTATAACGTATTACGTTATATGGTATAACGTTATAACGTACTACGTTATACGGTATAACGTTATCACGTATTACGTTATATGGTATAACGTTATAACGTATTACGTTATATGGTATAACGTATTAAGGTATTACGTTATATGGTATAACGTTATCACTTATTACGTTATATGGTATAACGTTATAACGTATTACGTTACATGGTATTACGTTATAACGTATTACGTTATATGGTATAACGAAGTGACGTTTTACGTTATATGGTATTACGTTATAACGTATTACGTTATATGGTATTACGTTATAACGTATTACGTTATATGGTATAACGTCATAACGTATTACGTTATATGGTATTACGTTATCACGTATTACGTTATATGGTATAACGTTATAACGTATTACGTTATATGGTATAACGTTTTAACGTATTACGTTATGTGGTATAACGTTATCACGTATTACGTTATATTGTATAACGTTATAACGTATTACGTTATATGGTATATCGTTATAACGTATTACGTTATATGGTATAACGTTATACCGTATTACGTTATATGGTACAACGAAATGACGTTTTACGTTATATGTTATTACGTTATAACGTATTACGTTATATGGTATAACGTTATCACGTATTACGTTATATGGAATTACGTTATAACGTATTACGTTATATGGTATAACGAAGTGACGTTTTACGTTATATGGTATTACGTTATAACGTATTACGTTATATGGTATTACGTTATAACGTATTACGTTATATGGTATAACGTCATAACGTATTACGTTATATTGTATTACGTTTTAACGTATTACGTTATATGGTATAACGTTATAACGTATTACGTTATATGGTATAACGTTATAACGTATTACGTTATATGGTATTACGTTATAACGTATTACGTTATATGGCATTACGTTATAACGTATTACGTTATATGGTATAACGAAATGACGTTTTACGTTATATGGTATAACGTTATAACGTATTACGTTATATGGTATAACGTTATCACGTATTACGTTATATGGCATTACGTTATAACGTATTACGTTATATGGTATAACGAAATGACGTTTTACGTTATATGGCATAACGTTATAACGTATTACGTTATATGGTATTACGTTTTAACGTATTACGTTATATGGTATTACGTTATCACGTATTACGTTATATGGTATAACGTTATAACGTATTACGTTATATGGTATAACGTTTTAACGTATTACGTTATATGGTATAACGTTATAACGTATTACGTTATATGGTATTACGTTATAACGTATTACGTTATATGGTATAACGTCATAACGTATTACGTTATATGGTATTACGTTATCACGTATTACGTTATATGGTATAACGTTATAACGTATTACGTTATATGGTATATCGTTATAACGTATTACGTTATATGGTATAACGTTATACCGTATTACGTTATATGGTACAACGAAATGACGTTTTACGTCATATGTTATTACGTTATAACGTATTACGTTATATGGTATAACGTTATCACGTATTACGTTATATGGCATTACGTTATAACATATTACGTTATATGGTATAACGAAATGACGTTTTACGTTATATGGCATAACGTTATAACGTATTACGTTATATTGTATTACGTTTTAACGTATTACGTTATATGGTATAACGTTATAACGTATTACGTTATATGGTATAACGTTATAACGTATTACGTTATATGGTATTACGTTATAACGTATTACGTTATATGGCATTACGTTATAACGTATTACGTTATATGGTATAACGAAATGACGTTTTACGTTATATGGTATAACGTTATAACGTATTACGTTATATGGTATAACGTTATCACGTATTACGTTATATGGCATTACGTTATAACGTATTACGTTATATGGTATAACGAAATGACGTTTTACGTTATATGGCATAACGTTATAACGTATTACGTTATATGGTATTACGTTTTAACGTATTACGTTATATGGTATATCGTTATAACGTATTACGTTATATGGTATAACGTTATACCGTATTACGTTATATGGTATAACGTTATAACGTATTACGTTATATGGTATAACGTTATAAAGTATTACGTTATATGGTATAACGTTATATCGTATTACGTTATATGATATAACGTTATAACGTATTACGTTATATGGTATTACGTTATCACGTATTACGTTATATGGTATAACGTTATAACGTATTACGTTATATGGTATAACGTTATAACGTATTACGTTATATGGTATTACGTTTTAACGTATTACGTTATATGGTATAACGTTATAACGTATTACGTTATATGGTATTACGTTATAACGTATTACGTTATGTGGTATAACGTTTTAACGTATTACGTTATATGGTATAACGTGATAAAGTATTACGTTATATGTTATTACGTTATAACGTATTACGTTATATGGTATAACGTTATCACGTATTACGTTATATGGCATTACGTTGTAACGTATTACGTTATATGGTATAACGAAATGACGTTTTACGTTATATGGTATAACGTTATAACGTATTACGTTATATGGTATAACGTTATAAAGTATTACGTTATATGGTATAACGTTATATCGTATTACGTTATATGATATAACGTTATAACGTATTACGTTATATGGCATTACGTTATCACGTATTACGTTATATAGTATAACGTTATAACGTATTACGTTATATGGTATAACGTTTTAACGTATTACGTTATATGGTATAACGTTATAACGCATTACGTTATATGGTGTAACGTTATAACGTACTACGTTATATGGTATATCGTTATAACGTATTACGTTATATGGTATAACGTTATACCGTATTACGTTATATGGTATAACGTTATAACGTATTACGTTATATGGTATAACGTTATAACGTATTACGTTATATGGTATATCGTTATAACGTATTACGTTATATGGTATAACGTTATACCGTATTACGTTATATGGTATTACGTTATAACGTATTACGTTATATGGTATAACGAAATGACGTTTTACGTTATATGGTATTACGTTATAACGTATTACGTTATATGGTATAACGTTATAACGTATTACGTTATATGGTATAACGTTATAACGTACTACGTTATACGGTATAACGTTATCACGTATTACGTTATATGGTATAACGTTATAACGTATTACGTTATATGGTATAACGTATTAAGGTATTACGTTATATGGTATAACGTTATCACTTATTACGTTATATGGTATAACGTTATAACGTATTACGTTACATGGTATTACGTTATAACGTATTACGTTATATGGTATAACGAAGTGACGTTTTACGTTATATGGTATTACGTTATAACGTATTACGTTATATGGTATTACGTTATAACGTATTACGTTATATGGTATAACGTCATAACGTATTACGTTATATGGTATTACGTTATCACGTATTACGTTATATGGTATAACGTTATAACGTATTACGTTATATGGTATAACGTTTTAACGTATTACGTTATGTGGTATAACGTTATCACGTATTACGTTATATTGTATAACGTTATAACGTATTACGTTATATGGTATATCGTTATAACGTATTACGTTATATGGTATAACGTTATACCGTATTACGTTATATGGTACAACGAAATGACGTTTTACGTTATATGTTATTACGTTATAACGTATTACGTTATATGGTATAACGTTATCACGTATTACGTTATATGGAATTACGTTATAACGTATTACGTTATATGGTATAACGAAATGACGTTTTACGTTATATGGCATAACGTTATAACGTATTACGTTATATGGTATTACGTTTTAACGTATTACGTTATATGGTATAACGTTATAACGTATTACGTTATATGGTATTACGTTATAACGTATTGCGTTATGTGGTATAACGTTTTAACGTATTACGTTATATGGTATAACGTTATAAAGTATTACGTTATATGGTATAACGTTATAACGTATTACGTTATATGGTATAACGTTATAACGTATTACATTATATGGTATTTCGTTATAACGTATTACGAAATATGGTATTACGTTTTAACGTATTACATTATATGGTATAACTTTATAACGTATTAAGTTATATGGTATTACGTTATAACGTTTTACGTTATATGTTATTACGTTATAACGTATTACGTTATATGGTATAACGTTATCACGTATTACGTTATATGGCATTACGTTATAACGTATTACGTTATATGGTATTACCTTTTAACGTATTACGTTATATGGTATAACGTTATAACGTATTACGTTATGTGGTATTACGTTATAACGTTTTACGTTATATGTTATTACGTTATAACGTATTACGTTATATGGTATAACGTTATCACGTATTGCGTTATATGGCATTACGTTATAACGTTTTACGTTATATGGTATAACGAAATGACGTTTTACGTTATATGGTATAACGTTATAACGTATTACGTTATATGGTATTACGTTATAACGCATTACGTTATATGGTATAACGTTATCACGTATTACGTTATATGGTATTACGTTTTAACGTATTACGTTATATGGAATGACGTTATAACGTATTACGTTATATGGTATAACGAAATGACGTTTTACGTTATATGGTATAACGTTATAACGTATTACGTTATATGGTATTACGTTATAACGTATTACGTTATATGGTATAACGTTATAACGTATTACGTTATATGGTATTACGTTATAACGTTTTACGTTATATGTTATTACGTTATAACGTATTACGTTATATGGTATAACGTTATCACGTATTACGTTATATGGCATTACGTTATAACGTATTACGTTATATGGTATTACGTTTTAACGTATTACGTTATATGGTATAACGTTATAACGTATTACGTTATGTGGTATTACGTTATAACGTTTTACGTTATATGTTATTACGTTATAACGTATTACGTTATATGGTATAACGTTATCACGTATTGCGTTATATGGCATTACGTTATAACGTATTACGTTATATGGTATAACGAAATGACGTTATACGTTATATGGTATAACGTTATAACTTATTACGTTATATGGTATTACGTTTTAACGTATTACGTTATATGGTATAACGTTATAACGTATTACGTTATATGGTATAACGAAATGACGTTTTACGTTATATGGTATAACGTTATAACGTATTACGTTATATGGTATTACGTTTTAACGTATTACGTTATATGGTATAACGTTATAACGTATTACGTTATATGGTATTACGTTATAACGTATTACGTTATGTGGTATAACGTTTTAACGTATTACGTTATATGGTATAACGTTATAAAGTATTACGTTATATGGTATAACGTTATAACGTATTACGTTATATGGTATTACGTTATAACGTATTACGTTATATGGTATTACGTTTTAACGTATTACGTTATATGGTATAACGTTATAACGTATTACGTTATATGGTATTACGTTATAACGTTTTACGTTATATGTTATTACGTTATAACGTATTACGTTATATGGTATAACGTTATCACGTATTACGTTATATGGCATTACGTTATAACGTATTACGTTATATGGTATAACGAAATGACGTTTTACGTTATATGGTATAACGTTATAACGTATTACGTTATATGGTATTACGTTTTAACGTATTACGTTATATGGTATAACGTTATAACGTATTACGTTATATGGTATTACGTTATAACGTATTACGTTATGTGGTATAAGGTTTTAACGTATTACGTTATATGGTATTACGTTATAACGTATTACGTTATATGGTATAACGTTATAACGTATTAGGTTATATGGTATAACGTTATAACGTACTACGTTATGTGGTATAACGTTATCACGTATTACGTTATATGGTATAACGTTATAACGTATTACGTTATATGGTATAACGTTTTAACGTATTACGTTATATGGTATAACGTTATAACTTATTACGTTATATGGTATAACGAAATGACGTTTTACGTTATATGGTATTACGTTATAACGTATTACGTTATATGGTATTACGTTATAACGTATTACGTTATATGGTATAACGTCATAACGTATTACGTTATATGGTATTACGTTATCACGTATTACGTTATATGGTATAACGTTATAACGTATTACGTTATATGGTATAACGTTTTAACGTATTACGTTATATGGTATAACGTTATCATGTATTACGTTATATGGCATTACGTTATAACGTATTACGTTATGTGGTATAACGTTTTAACGTATTACGTTATATGGTATAACGTTATAAAGTATTACGTTATATGGTATAACGTTATAACGTATTACGTTATATGGTATAACGTTATAACGTATTACGTTATATGGTATTACGTTATAACGTATTACGTTATGTGGTATAACGTTTTAACGTATTACGTTATATGGTATAACGTTATAAAGTATTACGTTATATGGTATAACGTTATAACGTATTACGTTATATGGTATTACGTTATAACGTATTACGTTATATGGTATTACGTTTTAACGTATTACGTTATATGGTATAACGTTATAACGTATTACGTTATATGGTATTACGTTATAACGTTTTACGTTATATGTTATTACGTTATAACGTATTACGTTATATGGTATAACGTTATCACGTATTACGTTATATGGCATTACGTTATAACGTATTACGTTATATGGTATAACGAAATGACGTTTTACGTTATATGGTATAACATTATAAAGTATTACGTTATATGGTATTACGTTTTAACGTATTACGTTATATGGTATAACGTTATAACGTATTACGTTATATGGTATTACGTTATAACGTATTACGTTATGTGGTATAAGGTTTTAACGTATTACGTTATATGGTATTACGTTATAACGTATTACGTTATATGGTATAACGTTATAACGTATTAGGTTATATGGTATAACGTTATAACGTACTACGTTATATGGTATAACGTTATCACGTATTACGTTATATGGTATAACGTTATAACGTATTACGTTATATGGTATAACGTTTTAACGTATTACGTTATATGGTATAACGTTATCACTTATTACGTTATATGGTATAACGAAATGACGTTTTACGTTATATGGTATTACGTTATAACGTATTACGTTATATGGTATTTTTTATAACGTATTACGTTATATGGTATAACGTCATAACGTATTACGTTATATGGTATTACGTTATCACGTATTACGTTATATGGTATAACGTTATAACGTATTACGTTATATGGTATAACGTTTTAACGTATTACGTTATATGGTATAACGTTATCACGTATTACGTTATATGGCATTACGTTATAACGTATTACGTTATATGGTATAACGAAATGACGTTTTACGTTATATGGTATAACGTTATAACGTATTAGGTTATATGGTATAACGTTATAACGTATTACGTTATATGGTATTACGTTATAACGTATTACGTTATATGGTATTACGTTTTAACGTATTACGTTATATGGTATAACGTTATAACGTTTTACGTTATATGGTATAACGTTATAACGTATTACGTTATATGGTATTACGTTTTAACGTATTACGTTATATGCTATAACGTTATAACGTATTACGTTATATGGTATAACGAAATGACGTTTTACGTTATATGGTATAACGTTATAACGTATTACGTTATATGGTATTACGTTTTAACGTATTACGTTATATGGTATAACGTTATAACGTATTACGTTATATGGTATATCGTTATAACGTATTACGTTATATGGTATAACGTTATCACGTATTACGTTATATGGCATTACGTTATAACGTATTACGTTATATGGTACAACGAAATGACGTTTTACGCTATATGGTATAACGTTTTAACGTATTACGTTATATGGTATAACGTTATAACGTATTACGTTATATGGTATTACGTTATAACGTATTACGTTATGTGGTATAACGTTTTAACGTATTACGTTATATGGTATTACGTTATCACGTATTACGTTATATGGTATAACGTTATAACGTATTACGTTATATGGTATAACGTTTTAACGTATTACGTTATATGGTATAACGTTATCACGTATTACGTTATATGGTATAACGTTATAACGTATTACGTTATATGGTATATCGTTATAACGTATTACGTTATATGGTATAACGTTATACCTTATTACGTTATATGGTATAACGTTATACCGTATTACGTTATATGGTATAACGTTATAACGTATTACGTTATATGGTATAACGTTTTAACGTATTACGTTATATGGTATAACGTTATCACGTATTACGTTATATGGCATTACGTTATAACGTATTACGTTATATGATATAACGAAATGACGTTTTACGTTATATGGTATAACGTTATAACGTATTACGTTATATGGTATATCGTTATAACGTATTACGTTATATGGTATAACGTTATACCGTATTACGTTATATGGTACAACGAAATGACGTTTTACGTTATATGTTATTACGTTATAACGTATTACGTTATATGGTATAACGTTATCACGTATTACGTTATATGGCATTACGTTATAACGTATTACGTTATATGGTATAACGAAATGACGTTTTACGTTATATGGTATAACGTTATAACGTATTACGTTATATGGTATTACGTTTTAACGTATTACGTTATATGGTATAACGTTATAACGTATTACGTTATATGGTATTACGTTATAACGTATCACGTTATGTGGTATAACGTTTTAACGTATTACGTTATATGGTATATCGTTATAAAGTATTACGTTATATGGTATAACGTTATAACGTATTACGTTATATGGTATAACGTTATAACGTATTACGTTATATGGTATTACGTTATAACGTATTACGTTATATGGTATTACGTTTTAACGTATTACGTTATATGGTATAACGTTATAACGTATTACGTTATATGGTATTACGTTATAACGTTTTACGTTATATGTTATTACGTTATAACGTATTACGTTATATGGTATAACGTTATCACGTATTACGTTATATGGCATTACGTTATATGGTATTACGTTTTAACGTATTACGTTATATGGTATAACGTTATAACGTATTACGTTATATGGTATAACGAAATGACGTTTTACGTTATATGGTATAACGTTATAACGTATTACGTTATATGGTATTACGTTTTAACGTATTACGTTATATGGTATAACGTTATAACGTATTACGTTATATGGTATTACGTTATAACGTATTACGTTATGTGGTATAACGTTTTAACGTATTACGTTATATGGTATAACGTTATAACGTATTACGTTATATGGTATTACGTTATAACGTATTACGTTATGTGGTATAACGTTTTAACGTATTACGTTATATGGTATAACGTGATAAAGTATTACGTTATATGGTATAACGTTATAACGTATTACGTTATATGGTATAACGTTATCACGTATTACGTTATATGGCATTACGTTATAACGTATTACGTTATATGGTATAACGAAATGACGTTTTACGTTATATGGTATAACGTTATAACGTATTACGTTATATGGTATTACGTTTTAACGTATTACGTTATACGGTATTACGTTATAACGTTTTACGTTATATGTTATTACGTTATAACGTATTACGTTATATGGTATAACGTTATCACGTATTACGTTATATGGCATTACGTTATAACGTATTACGTTATATGGTATAACGAAATGACGTTTTACGTTATATGGTATAACGGTATAACGTATTACGTTATATGGTATTACGGTTTAACGTATTACGTTATATGGTATAACGTTATAACGTATTACGTTATATGGTATTACGTTATAACGTATTACGTTATGTGGTATAAGGTTTTAACGTATTACGTTATATGGTATAACGTTATAAAGTATTACGTTATATGGTATAACGTTATATCGTATTACGTTATATGGTATAACGTTATAACGTATTACGTTATGTGGTATAACGGTTTAACGTATTACGTTATATGGTATAACGTTATAACGTATTACGTTATATGGTATTACGTTATAACGTTTTACGTTATATGTTATTACGTTATAACGTATTACGTTATATGGTATAACGTTATCACGTATTACGTTATATGGCATTACGTTATAACGTATTACGTTATATGGTATAACGAAATGACGTTTTACGTTATATGGTATAACGTTATAACGTATTACGTTATATGGTATTACGTTATAACGTTTTACGTTATATGTTATTACGTTATAACGTATTACGTTATATGGCATTACGTTATATGGTATTACGTTTTAACGTATTACGTTATATGGTATAACGTTATAACGTATTACGTTATACGGTATTACGTTATAACGTTTTACGTTATATGTTATTACGTTATAACGTATTACGTTATATGGTATAACGTTATCACGTATTACGTTATATGGCATTACGTTATAACGTATTACGTTATATGGTATAACGAAATGACGTTTTACGTTATATGGTATAACGGTATAACGTATTACGTTATATGGTATTACGGTTTAACGTATTACGTTATATGGTATAACGTTATAACGTATTACGTTATATGGTATTACGTTATAACGTATTACGTTATATGGTATAACGTTATAACGTATTACGTTATATGGTATTACGTTATAACGTATTACGTTATGTGGTATAAGGTTTTAACGTATTACGTTATATGGTATTACGTTATAACGTATTACGTTATATGGTATAACGTTATAACGTATTAGGTTATATGGTATAACGTTATAACGTATTACGTTATATGGTATAACGTTTTAACGTATTACGTTATATGGTATAACGTTATCACTTATTACGTTATATGGTATAACGTTATAACGTATTACGTTATATGGTATTACGTTATAACGTATTACGTTATATGGTATAACGAAATGACGTTTTACGTTATATGGTATTACGTTATAACGTATTACGTTATATGGTATTACGTTATAACGTATTACGTTATATGGTATAACGTCATAACGTATTACGTTATATGGTATTACGTTATCACGTATTACGTTATATGGTATAACGTCATAACGTATTACGTTATATGGTATTACGTTATCACGTATTACGTTATATGGTATAACGTTATAACGTATTACGTTATCACGTATTACGTTATATGGTATAACGTTATAACGTATTACGTTATATGGTATAACGTTTTAACGTATTACGTTATATGGTATAACGTTATCACGTATTACGTTATATGGTATAACGTTATAACGTATTACGTTATATGGTATAACGTTATCACGTATTACGTTATATGGCATTACGTTATAACGTATTACGTTATATGGTACAACGAAATGACGTTTTACGCTATATGGTATAACGTTTTAACGTATTACGTTATATGGTATAACGTTATAACGTATTACGTTATATGGTAGTACGTTATAACGTATTACGTTATGTGGTATAACGTTTTAACGTATTACGTTATATGGTATTACGTTATCACGTATTACGTTATATGGTATAACGTTATAACGTATTACGTTATATGGTATAACGTTTTAACGTATTACGTTATATGGTATAACGTTATCACGTATTACGTTATATGGTATAACGTTATAACGTATTACGTTATATGGTATATCGTTATAACGTATTACGTTATATGGTATAACGTTATACCGTATTACGTTATATGGTATAACGTTATACCGTATTACGTTATATGGTATAACGTTATAACGTATTACGTTATATGGTATAACGTTTTAACGTATTACGTTATATGGTATAACGTTATCACGTATTACGTTATATGGCATTACGTTATAACGTATTACGTTATATGATATAACGAAATGACGTTTTACGTTATATGGTATAACGTTATAACGTATTACGTTATATGGTATATCGTTATAACGTATTACGTTATATGGTATAACGTTATACCGTATTACGTTATATGGTACAACGAAATGACGTTTTACGTTATATGTTATTACGTTATAACGTATTACGTTATATGGTATAACGTTATCACGTATTACGTTATATGGCATTACGTTATAACGTATTACGTTATATGGTATAACGAAATGACGTTTTACGTTATATGGTATAACGTTATAACGTATTACGTTATATGGTATTACGTTTTAACGTATTACGTTATATGGTATAACGTTATAACGTATTACGTTATATGGTATTACGTTATAACGTATCACGTTATGTGGTATAACGTTTTAACGTATTACGTTATATGGTATATCGTTATAAAGTATTACGTTATATGGTATAACGTTATAACGTATTACGTTATATGGTATAACGTTATAACGTATTACGTTATATGGTATTACGTTATAACGTATTACGTTATATGGTATTACGTTTTAACGTATTACGTTATATGGTATAACGTTATAACGTATTACGTTATATGGTATTACGTTATAACGTTTTACGTTATATGTTATTACGTTATAACGTATTACGTTATATGGTATAACGTTATCACGTATTACGTTATATGGCATTACGTTATATGGTATTACGTTTTAACGTATTACGTTATATGGTATAACGTTATAACGTATTACGTTATATGGTATAACGAAATGACGTTTTACGTTATATGGTATAACGTTATAACGTATTACGTTATATGGTATTCCGTTTTAACGTATTACGTTATATGGTATAACGTTATAACGTATTACGTTATATGGTATTACGTTATAACGTATTACGTTATGTGGTATAACGTTTTAACGTATTACGTTATATGGTATAACGTGATAAAGTATTACGTTATATGGTATAACGTTATAACGTATTACGTTATATGGTATAACGTTATAACGTATTACGTTATATGGTATTACGTTATAACGTATTACGTTATATGGTATTACGTTTTAACGTATTACGTTATATGGTATAACGTTATAACGTATTACGTTATACGGTATTACGTTATAACGTTTTACGTTATATGTTATTACGTTATAACGTATTACGTTATATGGTATAACGTTATCACGTATTACGTTATATGGCATTACGTTATAACGTATTACGTTATATGGTATAACGAAATGACGTTTTACGTTATATGGTATAACGGTATAACGTATTATGTTATATGGTATTACGGTTTAACGTATTACGTTATATGGTATAACGTTATAACGTATTACGTTATATGGTATTACGTTATAACGTATTACGTTATGTGGTATAAGGTTTTAACGTATTACGTTATATGGTATAACGTTATAAAGTATTACGTTATATGGTATAACGTTATATCGTATTACGTTATATGGTATAACGTTATAACGTATTACGTTATGTGGTATAACGTTTTAACGTATTACGTTATATGGTATAACGTTATAACGTATTACGTTATATGGTATTACGTTATAACGTTTTACGTTATATGTTATTACGTTATAACGTATTACGTTATATGGTATAACGTTATCACGTATTACGTTATATGGCATTACGTTATAACGTATTACGTTATATGGTATAACGAAATGACGTTTTACGTTATATGGTATAACGTTATAACGTATTACGTTATATGGTATTACGTTATATGGTATTACGTTATAACGTTTTACGTTATATGTTATTACGTTTTAACGTATTACGTTATATGGTATAACGTTATAACGTATTACGTTATATGGCATTACGTTATAACGTATTACGTTATATGATATAACGAAATGACGTTTTACGTTATATGGTATAACGTTATAACGTATTACGTTATATGGTATATCGTTATAACGTATTACGTTATATGGTATAACGTTATACCGTATTACGTTATATGGTACAACGAAATGACGTTTTACGTTATATGTTATTACGTTATAACGTATTACGTTATATGGTATAACGTTATCACGTATTACGTTATATGGCATTACGTTATATGGTATTACGTTTTAACGTATTACGTTATATGGTATAACGTTATAACGTATTACGTTATATGGTATTACGTTTTAACGTATTACGTTATATGGTATAACGTTATAACGTATTACGTTATATGGTATTACGTTATAACGTATCACGTTATGTGGTATAACGTTTTAACGTATTACGTTATATGGTATAACGTTATAAAGTATTACGTTATATGGTATAACGTTATAACGTATTACGTTATATGGTATAACGTTATAACGTATTACGTTATATGGTATTACGTTATAACGTATTACGTTATATGGTATTACGTTTTAACGTATTACGTTATATGGTATAACGTTATAACGTATTACGTTATATGGTATTACGTTATAACGTTTTACGTTATATGTTATTACGTTATAACGTATTACGTTATATGGTATAACGTTATCACGTATTACGTTATATGGCATTACGTTATATGGTATTACGTTTTAACGTATTACGTTATATGGTATAACGTTATAACGTATTACGTTATATGGTATAACGAAATGACGTTTTACGTTATATGGTATAACGTTATAACGTATTACGTTATATGGTATTACGTTTTAACGTATTACGTTATATGGTATAACGTTATAACGTATTACGTTATATGGTATTACTTTATAACGTATTACGTTATGTGGTATAACGTTTTAACGTATTACGTTATATGGTATAACGTGATAAAGTATTACGTTATATGGTATAACGTTATAACGTATTACGTTATATGGTATAACGTTATAACGTATTACGTTATATGGTATTACGTTATAACGTATTACGTTATATGGTATTACGTTTTAACGTATTACGTTATATGGTATAACGTTATAACGTATTACGTTATACGGTATTACGTTATAACGTTTTACGTTATATGTTATTACGTTATAACGTATTACGTTATATGGTATAACGTTATCACGTATTACGTTATATGGCATTACGTTATAACGTATTACGTTATATGGTATAACGAAATGACGTTTTACGTTATATGGTATAACGGTATAACGTATTACGTTATATGGTATTGCGGTTTAACGTATTACGTTATATGGTATAACGTTATAACGTATTACGTTATATGGTATTACGTTATAACGTATTACGTTATGTGGTATAAGGTTTTAACGTATTACGTTATATGGTATAACGTTATAAAGTATTACGTTATATGGTATAACGTTATATCGTATTACGTTATATGGTATAACGTTATAACGTATTACGTTATGTGGTATAACGTTTTAACGTATTACGTTATATGGTATAACGTTATAACGTATTACGTTATATGGTATTACGTTATAACGTTTTACGTTATATGTTATTACGTTATAACGTATTACGTTATATGGTATAACGTTATCACGTATTACGTTATATGGCATTACGTTATAACGTATTACGTTATATGGTATAACGAAATGACGTTTTACGTTATATGGTATAACGTTATAACGTATTACGTTATATGGTATTACGTTTTAACGTATTACGTTATATGGTATAACGTTATAACGTATTACGTTATATGGTATTACGTTATAACGTATTACGTTATGTGGTATAAGGTTTTAACGTATTACGTTATATGGTATTACGTTATAACGTATTACGTTATATGGTATAACGTTATAACGTATTAGGTTATATGGTATAACGTTATAACGTATTACGTTATATGGTATATCGTTATAACGTATTACGTTATATGGTATAACGTTATACCGTATTACGTTATATGGTATAACGTTATACCGTATTACGTTATATGGTATAACGTTATAACGTATTACGTTATATGGTATAACGTTTTAACGTATTACGTTATATGGTATAACGTTATCACGTATTACGTTATATGGCATTACGTTATAACGTATTACGTTATATGATATAACGAAATGACGTTTTACGTTATATGGTATAACGTTATACCGTATTACGTTATATGGTACAACGAAATGACGTTTTACGTTATATGTTATTACGTTATAACGTATTACGTTATATGGTATAACGTTATCACGTATTACGTTATATGGCATTACGTTAAAACGTATTACGTTATATGGTATAACGAAATGACGTTTTACGTTATATGGTATAACGTTATAACGTATTACGTTATATGGTATTACGTTTTAACGTATTACGTTATATGGTATAACGTTATAACGTATTACGTTATATGGTATTACGTTATAACGTATCACGTTATGTGGTATAACGTTTTAACGTATTACGTTATATGGTATAACGTTATAAAGTATTACGTTATATGGTATAACGTTATAACGTATTACGTTATATGGTATAACGTTATAACGTATTACGTTATATGGTATTACGTTATAACGTATTACGTTATATGGTATTACGTTTTAACGTATTACGTTATATGGTATAACGTTATAACGTATTACGTTATATGGTATTACGTTATAACGTTTTACGTTATATGTTATTACGTTATAACGTATTACGTTATATGGTATAACGTTATCACGTATTACGTTATATGGCATTACGTTATATGGTATTACGTTTTAACGTATTACGTTATATGGTATAACGTTATAACGTATTACGTTATATGGTATAACGAAATGACGTTTTACGTTATATGGTATAACGTTATAACGTATTACGTTATATGGTATTACGTTTTAACGTATTACGTTATATGGTATAACGTTATAACGTATTACGTTATATGGTATTACGTTATAACGTATTACGTTATGTGGTATAACGTTTTAACGTATTACGTTATATGGTATAACGTGATAAAGTATTACGTTATATGGTATAACGTTATAACGTATTACGTTATATGGTATAACGTTATAACGTATTACGTTATATGGTATTACGTTATAACGTATTACGTTATATGGTATTACGTTTTAACGTATTACGTTATATGGTATAACGTTATAACGTATTACGTTATACGGTATTACGTTATAACGTTTTACGTTATATGTTATTACGTTATAACGTATTACGTTATATGGTATAACGTTATCACGTATTACGTTATATGGCATTACGTTATAACGTATTACGTTATATGGTATAACGAAATGACGTTTTACGTTATATGGTATAACGGTATAACGTATTACGTTATATGGTATTACGGTTTAACGTATTACGTTATATGGTATAACGTTATAACGTATTACGTTATATGGTATTACGTTATAACGTATTACGTTATATGGTATAACGTTATAACGTATTACGTTATATGGTATTACGTTATAACGTATTACGTTATGTGGTATAAGGTTTTAACGTATTACGTTATATGGTATTACGTTATAACGTATTACGTTATATGGTATAACGTTATAACGTATTAGGTTATATGGTATAACGTTATAACGTATTACGTTATATGGTATAACGTTTTAACGTATTACGTTATATGGTATAACGTTATCACTTATTACGTTATATGGTATAACGTTATAACGTATTACGTTATATGGTATTACGTTATAACGTATTACGTTATATGGTATAACGAAATGACGTTTTACGTTATATGGTATTACGTTATAACGTATTACGTTATATGGTATTACGTTATAACGTATTACGTTATATGGTATAACGTCATAACGTATTACGTTATATGGTATTACGTTATCACGTATTACGTTATATGGTATAACGTCATAACGTATTACGTTATATGGTATTACGTTATCACGTATTACGTTATATGGTATAACGTTATAACGTATTACGTTATATGGTATAACGTTTTAACGTATTACGTTATATGGTATAACGTTATCACGTATTACGTTATATGGTATAACGTTATAACGTATTACGTTATATGGTATATCGTTATAACGTATTACGTTATATGGTATAACGTCATAACGTATTACGTTATATGGTATTACGTTATCACGTATTACGTTATATGGTATAACGTTATAACGTATTACGTTATGTGGTATAACGTTTTAACGTATTACGTTATATGGTATAACGTTATAAAGTATTACGTTATATGGTATAACGTTATAAAGTATTACGTTATATGGTATAACGTTATAACGCATTACGTTATATGGTATAACGTTCTAACGTATTACGTTATATGGTATTACGTTATAACGTATTACGTTATATGGTATTACGTTTTAACGTATTACGTTATATGGTATAACGTTATAACGTTTTACGTTATATGGTATAACGTTATAACGTATTACGTTATATGGTATTACGTTTTAACGTATTACGTTATATGGTATAACGTTATAACGTATTACGTTATATGGTATAACGAAATGACGTTTTACGTTATATGGTATAACGTTATAACGTATTACGTTATATGGTATTACGTTTTAACGTATTACGTTATATGGTATAACGTTATAACGTATTACGTTATATGGTATATCGTTATAACGTATTACGTTATATGGTATAACGTTATCACGTATTACGTTATATGGCATTACGTTATAACGTATTACGTTATATGGTACAACGAAATGACGTTTTACGCTATATGGTATAACGTTTTAACGTATTACGTTATATGGTATAAC
Organism: Bombus vancouverensis nearcticus; assembly: GCF_051014615.1. Lineage (NCBI taxonomy): Eukaryota > Metazoa > Arthropoda > Insecta > Hymenoptera > Apidae > Bombus > Bombus vancouverensis. The sequence continues at coordinate 4,657,873 of NC_134913.1, read as the reverse complement.
GTTATAACGTATTACGTTATATGGTATTACGTTATAACGTATTACGTTATGTGGTATAACGTTTTAACGTATTACGTTATATGGTATTACGTTATCACGTATTACGTTATATGGTATAACGTTATAACGTATTACGTTATATGGTATAACGTTTTAACGTATTACGTTATATGGTATAACGTTATCACGTATTACGTTATATGGTATAATGTTATACCGTATTACGTTATATGGTACAACGAAATGACGTTTTACGTTATATGTTATTACGTTATAACGTATTACGTTATATGGTATAACGTTATCACGTATTACGTTATATGGTATAACGTTATAACGTATTACGTTATATGGTATAACGTTATCACGTATTACGTTATATGGTATAACGTTATAACGTATTACGTTATATGGTATTACGTTATCACGTATTACGTTATATGGTACAACGTTATAACGTATTACGTTATATGGTATAACGTTTTAACCTATTACGTTATATGGTATAACGTTATAACGTATTACGTTATATGGTATTACGTTATAACGTATTACGTTATATGGTATAACGTTATAACGTATTACGTTATATGGTATATCGTTATAACGTATTACGTTATATGGTATAACGTTATACCGTATTACGTTATATGGTATTACGTTATAACGTATTACGTTATATGGTATAACGAAATGACGTTTTACGTTATATGGTATTACGTTATAACGTATTACGTTATATGGTATAACGTTATAACGTATTACGTTATATGGTATAACGTTATAACGTACTACGTTATATGGTATAACGTTATCACGTATTACGTTATATGGTATAACGTTATAACGTATTACGTTATATGGTATAACGTTTTAACGTATTACGTTATATGGTATAACGTTATCACTTATTACGTTATATGGTATAACGTTATAACGTATTACGTTATATGGTATTACGTTATAACGTAGTACGTTATATGGTATAACGAAATTACGTTTTACGTTATATGGTATTACGTTATAACGTATTACGTTATATGGTATTACGTTATAACGTATTACGTTATATGGTATAACGTCATAACGTATTACGTTATATGGTATTACGTTATCACGTATTACGTTATATGGTATAACGTTATAACGTATTACGTTATATGGTATAACGTTTTAACGTATTACGTTATGTGGTATAACGTTATCACGTATTACGTTATATGGTACAACGTTATAACGTATTACGTTATATGGTATAACGTTATAACGTATTACGTTATATGGTATTACGTTATAACGTATTACGTTATATGGAATAACGAAACGACGTTTTACGTTATATGGTATTACGTTATAACGTATTACGTTATGTGGTATTACGTTATAACGTATTACGTTATATGGTATAACGTCATAACGTATTATGTTATATGGTATTACGTTATCACGTATTACGTTATATGGTATAACGTTATAACGTATTACGTTATATGGAATAACGTTTTAACGTATTACGTTATATGGTATAACGTTATCACGTATTACGTTATATGGTATAACGTTATAACGTATTACGTTATATGGTATAACGTTTTAACGTATTACGTTATATGGTATAACGTTATCACGTATTACGTTATATGGTATAATGTTATACCGTATTACGTTATATGGTACAACGAAATGACGTTTTACGTTATATGTTATTACGTTATAACGTATTACGTTATATGGTATAACGTTATCACGTATTACGTTATATGGTATAACGTTATAACGTATTACGTTATATGGTATAACGTTATCACGTATTACGTTATATGGTATAACGTTATAACGTATTACGTTATATGGTATTACGTTATCACGTATTACGTTATATGGTACAACGTTATAACGTATTACGTTATATGGTATAACGTTTTAACCTATTACGTTATATGGTATAACGTTATAACGTATTACGTTATATGGTATTACGTTATAACGTATTACGTTATATGGTATAACGTTATAACGTATTACGTTATATGGTATATCGTTATAACGTATTACGTTATATGGTATAACGTTATACCGTATTACGTTATATGGTATTACGTTATAACGTATTACGTTATATGGTATAACGAAATGACGTTTTACGTTATATGGTATTACGTTATAACGTATTACGTTATATGGTATAACGTTATAACGTATTACGTTATATGGTATAACGTTATAACGTACTACGTTATATGGTATAACGTTATCACGTATTACGTTATATGGTATAACGTTATAACGTATTACGTTATATGGTATAACGTTTTAACGTATTACGTTATATGGTATAACGTTATCACTTATTACGTTATATGGTATAACGTTATAACGTATTACGTTATATGGTATTACGTTATAACGTAGTACGTTATATGGTATAACGAAATTACGTTTTACGTTATATGGTATTACGTTATAACGTATTACGTTATATGGTATTACGTTATAACGTATTACGTTATATGGTATAACGTCATAACGTATTACGTTATATGGTATTACGTTATCACGTATTACGTTATATGGTATAACGTTATAACGTATTACGTTATATGGTATAACGTTTTAACGTATTACGTTATGTGGTATAACGTTATCACGTATTACGTTATATGGTACAACGTTATAACGTATTACGTTATATGGTATAACGTTATAACGTATTACGTTATATGGTATTACGTTATAACGTATTACGTTATATGGAATAACGAAACGACGTTTTACGTTATATGGTATTACGTTATAACGTATTACGTTATGTGGTATTACGTTATAACGTATTACGTTATATGGTATAACGTCATAACGTATTATGTTATATGGTATTACGTTATCACGTATTACGTTACATGGTATAACGTTATAACGTATTACGTTATATGGAATAACGTTTTAACGTATTACGTTATATGGTATAACGTTATCACGTATTACGTTATATGGTATAACGTTATAACGTATTACGTTATATGGTATATCGTTATAACGTATTACGTTATATGGTATAACGTTATCACGTATTACGTTATATGGCATTACGTTATAACGTATTACGTTATATGGTACAACGAAATGACGTTTTACGCTATATGGTATAACGTTTTAACGTATTACGTTATATGGTATAACGTTATAACGTATTACGTTATATGGTATTACGTTATAACGTATTACGTTATGTGGTATAACGTTTTAACGTATTACGTTATATGGTATTACGTTATCACGTATTACGTTATATGGTGTAACGTTATAACGTATTACGTTATATGGTATAACGTTTTAACGTATTACGTTATATGGTATAACGTTATCACGTACTACGTTATATGGTATAACGTTATAACGTATTACGTTATATGGTATAACGTTTTAACGTATTACGTTATATGGTATAACGTTATACCGTATTACGTTATATGGCATTACGTTATAACGTATTACGTTATATGATATAACGAAATGACGTTTTACGTTATATGGTATAACGTTATAACGTATTACGTTATATGGTATATCGTTATAACGTATTACGTTATATGGTATAACGTTATACCGTATTACGTTATATGGTACAACGAAATGACGTTTTACGTTATATGTTATTACGTTATAACGTATTACGTTATATGGTATAACGTTATCACGTATTACGTTATATGGCATTACGTTATAACGTATTACGTTATATGGTATAACGAAATGACGTTTTACGTTATATGGTATAACGTTATAACGTATTACGTTATATGGTATTACGTTTTAACGTATTACGTTATATGGTATAACGTTATAACGTATTACGACATATGGTATTACGTTATAACGTATCACGTTATGTGGTATAACGTTTTAACGTATTACGTTATATGGTATAACGTTATAAAGTATTACGTTATATGGAATAACGTTATAACGTATTACGTTATATGGTATAACGTTATAACGTATTACGTTATATGGTATTACGTTATAACGTATTACGTTATATGGTATTACGTTTTAACGTATTACGTTATATGGTATAACGTTATAACGTATTACGTTATATGGTATTACGTTATAACGTTTTACGTTATATGTTATTACGTTATAACGTATTACGTTATATGGTATAACGTTATCACGTATTACGTTATATGGTATAACGTTATAACGTATTACGTTATATGGTATAACGTTTTAACGTATTACGTCATATGGTATAACGTTATCACTTATTACGTTATATGGTATAACGTTATAACGTATTACGTTATATGGTATTACGTTATAACGTATTACGTTATATGGTATAACGAAATGACGTTTTACGTTATATGGTATTACGTTATAACGTATTACGTTATATGGTATAACGTCATAACGTATAACGTTATATGGTATTACGTTATCACGTATTACGTTATATGGTATAACGTTATAACGTATTACGTTATATGGTATAACGTTTTAACGTATTACGTTATGTGGTATAACGTTATCACGTATTACGTTATATGGTACAACGTTATAACGTATTACGTTATATGGTATAACGTTATAACGTATTACGTTATATGGTATTACGTTATAACGTTTTACGTTATATGGAATAACGAAACGACGTTTTACGTTATATGGTATTACGTTATAAGGTATTACGTTATGTGGTATTACGTTATAACGTATTACGTTATATGGTATAACGTCATAACGTATTATGTTATATGGTATTACGTTATCACGTATTACGTTATATGGTATAACGTTATAACGTATTACGTTATATGGTATTACGTTATAACGTATTACGTTATATGGTATAACGAAATGACGTTTTACGCTATATGGTATAACGTTTTAACGTATTACGTTATATGGTATAACGTTATAACGTATTACGTTATATGGTATTACGTTATAACGTATTACGTTATGTGGTATAACGTTTTAACGTATTACGTTATATGGTATTACGTTATCACGTATTACGTTATATGGTATAACGTTATAACGTATTACGTTATATGGTATAACGTTTTAACGTATTACGTTATATGGTATAACGTTATCACGTATTACGTTATATGGTATAACGTTATAACGTATTACGTTATATGGTATATCGTTATAACGTATTACGTTATATGGTATAACGTTATACCGTATTACGTTATATGGTATAACGTTATACCGTATTACGTTATATGGTATAACGTTATAACGTATTACGTTATATGGTATAACGTTTTAACGTATTACGTTATATGGTATAACGTTATCACGTATTACGTTATATGGCATTACGTTATAACGTATTACGTTATATGATATAACGAAATGACGTTTTACGTTATATGGTATTACGTTTTAACGTATTACGTTATATGGTATAACGTTATAACGTATTACGTTATATGGTATTACGTTATAACGTTTTACGTTATATGTTATTACGTTATAACGTATTACGTTGTATGGTATAACGTTATCACGTATTACGTTATATGGTATAACGTTATAACGTATTACGTTATATGGTATAACGTTTTAACGTATTACGTTATATGGTATAACGTTATCACGTATTACGTTATATGGTATAACGTTATAACGTATTACGTTATATGGTATAACGTTATACCGTATTACGTTATATGGTATAACGTTATAACGTATTACGTTATATGGTACAACGTTTTAACGTATTACGTTATGTGGTATTACGTTATAACGTATTACGTTATATGGTATAACGTCATAACGTATTATGTTATATGGTATTACGTTATCACGTATTACGTTATATGGTATTACGTTATAACGTATTACGTTATATGCAATAACGAAACGACGTTTTACGTTATATGGTATTACGTTATAAGGTATTACGTTATGTGGTATTACGTTATAACGTATTACGTTATATGGTATAACGTCATAACGTATTATGTTATATGGTATTACGTTATCACGTATTACGTTATATGGTATAACGTTATAACGTATTACGTTATATGGTATAACGTTTTAACGTATTACGTTATATGGTATAACGTTATCACGTATTACGTTATATGGTATAACGTTATAACGTATTACGTTATATGGTATAACGTTATGCCGTATTACGTTATATGGTATAACGTTATAACGTATTACGTTATATGGTACAACGTTTTAACGTATTACGTTATATGGTATAACGTTATCACGTATTACGTTATATGGCATTACGTTATAACGTATTACGTTATATGATATAACGAAATGACGTTTTACGTTATATGGTATAACGTTATAACGTATTACGTTATATGGTATTACGTTTTAACCTATTACGTTATATGGTATAACGTTATAACGTATTACGTTATATGGTATTACGTTATAACGTATCACGTTATGTGGTATAACGTTTTAACGTATTACATTATATGGTATAACGTTATAAAGTATTACGTTATATGGTATAACGTTATAACGTATTACGTTATATGGTATTACGTTATAACGTATTACGTTATATGGTATTACGTTTTAACGTATTACGTTATATGGTATAACGTTATAACGTATTACGTTATATGGTATTACGTTATAACGTTTTACGTTATATGTTATTACGTTATAACGTATTACGTTATATGGTATAACGTTATCACGTATTACGTTATATGGCATTACGTTATAACGTATTACGTTATATGGTATAACGAAATGACGTTTTACGTTATATGGTATAACGTTATAACGTATTACGTTATATGGTATTACGTTTTAACGTATTACGTTATATGGTATAACGTTATAACGTATTACGTTATATGGTATAACGAAATGACGTTTTACGTTATATGGTATAACGTTATAACGTATTACGTTATATGGTATTACGTTTTAACGTATTACGTTATATGGTATAACGTTATAACGTTTTACGTTATATGGTATTACGTTATAACGTATTACGTTATGTGGTATAACGTTTTAACGTATTACGTTATATGGTATAACGTGATAAAGTATTACGTTATATGGTATAACGTTATAACGTTTTACGTTATATGGTATAACGTTATAACGTATTACGTTATATGGTATTACGTTATAACGTATTACGTTATATGGTATTACGTTTTAACGTATTACGTTATATGGTATAACGTTATAACGTATTACGTTATATGGTATTACGTTATAACGTTTTACGTTATATGTTATTACGTTATAACGTATTAAGTTATATGGTATAACGTTATCACGTATTACGTTATATGGCATTACGTTATAACGTATTACGTTATATGGTATAACGAAATGACGTTTTACGTTATATGGTATAACGTTATAACGTATTACGTTATATGGTATTACGGTTTAACGTATTACGTTATATGGTATAACGTTATAACGTATTACGTTATATGGTATTACGTTATAACGTATTACGTTATGTGGTATAAGGTTTTAACGTATTACGTTATATGGTATAACGTTATAAAGTATTACGTTATATGGTATAACGTTATATCGTATTACGTTATATGGTATAACGTTATAACGTATTACGTTATATGGTATTGCGTTATCACGTATTACGTTATATGGTATAACGTTATAACGTATTACGTTATATGGTATAACGTTTTAACGTATTACGTTATATGGAGTAACGTTATAACGTATTACGTTATATGGTATAACGTTATAACGTACTACGTTATATGGTATATCGTTATAACGTATTACGTTATATGGTATAACGTTATACCGTATTACGTTATATGGTACAACGTTATAACGTATTACGTTATATGGTATAACGTTATAACGTATTACGTTATATGGTATTACGTTATAACGTATTACGTTATATGGTATAACGAAATTACGTTTTACGTTATATGGTATTACGTTATAACGTATTACGTTATATGGTATTACGTTATAACGTATTACGTTATATGGTATAACGTCATAACGTATTACGTTATATGGTATTACGTTATCACGTATTACGTTATATGGTATAACGTTATAACGTATTACGTTATATGGTATAACGTTTTAACGTATTACGTTATGTGGTATAACGTTATCACGTATTACGTTATATGGTACAACGTTATAACGTATTACGTTATATGGTATAACGTTATAACGTATTACGTTATAACGTATTACGTTATATGGAATAACGAAACGACGTTTTACGTTATATGGTATTACGTTATAACGTATTACGTTATGTGGTATTACGTTATAACGTATTACGTTATATGGTATAACGTCATAACGTATTATGTTATATGGTATTACGTTATCACGTATTACGTTATATGGTATAACGTTATAACGTATTACGTTATATGGAATAACGTTTTAACGTATTACGTTATATGGTATAACGTTATCACGTATTACGTTATATGGTATAACGTTATAACGTATTACGTTATATGGTATATCGTTATAACGTATTACGTTATATGGTATAACGTTATCACGTATTACGTTATATGGCATTACGTTATAACGTATTACGTTATATGGTACAACGAAATGACGTTTTACGCTATATGGTATAACGTTTTAACGTATTACGTTATATGGTATAACGTTATAACGTATTACGTTATATGGTATTACGTTATAACGTATTACGTTATGTGGTATAACGTTTTAACGTATTACGTTATATGGTATTACGTTATCACGTATTACGTTATATGGTATAACGTTATAACGTATTACGTTATATGGTATAACGTTTTAACGTATTACGTTATATGGTATAACGTTATCACGTATTACGTTATATGGTATAACGTTATAACGTATTACGTTATATGGTATATCGTTATAACGTATTACGTTATATGGTATAACGTTATACCGTATTACGTTATATGGTATATCGTTATACCGTATTACGTTATATGGTATAACGTTATAACGTATTACGTTATATGGTATAACGTTTTAACGTATTACATTATATGGTATAACGTTATCACGTATTACGTTATATGGCATTACGTTATAACGTATTACGTCGATGATATAACGAAATGACGTTTTACGTTATATGGTATAACGTTATAACGTATTACGTTATATGGTATATCATTATAACGTATTACGTTATATGGTATAACGTTATACCGTATTACGTTATATGGTACAACGAAATGACGTTTTACGTTATATGTTATTACGTTATAACGTATTACGTTATATGGTATAACGTTTTAACGTATTACATTATATGGTATAACGTTATCACGTATTACGTTATATGGCATTACGTTATAACGTATTACGTCATATGATATAACGAAATGACGTTTTACGTTATATGGTATAACGTTATAACGTATTACGTTATATGGTATATCATTATAACGTATTACGTTATATGGTATAACGTTATACCGTATTACGTTATATGGTACAACGAAATGACGTTTTACGTTATATGTTATTACGTTATAACGTATTACGTTATATGGTATAACGTTATCACGTATTACGTTATATGGCATTACGTTATAACGTATTACGTTATATGGTATAACGAAATGACGTTTTACGTTATATGGTATAACGTTATAACGTATTACGTTATATGATATTACGTTTTAACGTATTACGTTATATGGTATAACGTTATAACGTATTACGTTATATGGTATAACGTTATAACGTATTACGTTATATGGTATAACGTTTTAACGTATTACGTCATATGGTATAACGTTATCACTTATTACGTTATATGGTATAACGTTATAACGTATTACGTTATATGGTATTACGTTATAACGTATTACGTTATATGGTATAACGAAATGACGTTTTACGTTATATGGTATTACGTTATAACGTATTACGTTATATGGTATTACGTTATAACGTGTTACGTTATATGGTATAACGTCATAACGTATTACGTTATATGGTATTACGTTATCACGTATTACGTTATATGGTATAACGTTATAACGTATTACGTTATATGGTATAACGTTTTAACGTATTACGTTATGTGGTATAACGTTATCACGTATTACGTTATATGGTACAACGTTATAACGTATTACGTTATATGGTATAACGTCATAACGTATTACGTTATATGGTATTACGTTATAACGTATTACGTTATATGGAATAACGAAACGACGTTTTACGTTATATGGTATTACGTTATAACGTATTACGTTATGTGGTATTACGTTATAACGTATTACGTTATATGGTATAACGTCATAACGTATTATGTTATATGGTATTACGTTATCACGTATTACGTTATATGGTATAACGTTATAACGTATTACGTTATATGGTATAACGTTTTAACGTATTACGTTATATGGTATAACGTTATCACGTATTACGTTATATGGTATAACGTTATAACGTATTACGTTATATGGTATATCGTTATAACGTATTACGTTATATGGTATAACGTTATCACGTATTACGTTATATGGCATTACGTTATAACGTATTACGTTATATGGTACAACGAAATGACGTTTTACGCTATATGGTATAACGTTTTAACGTATTACGTTATATGGTATAACGTTATAACGTATTACGTTATATGGTATATCGTTATAACGTATTACGTTATATGGTATAACGTTATACCGTATTACGTTATATGGTATAACGTTATAACGTATTACGTTATATGGTATAACGTTTTAACGTATTACGTTATATGGTATAACGTTATCACGTATTACGTTATATGGCATTACGTTATAACGTATTACGTTATATGATATAACGAAATGACGTTTTACGTTATATGGTATAACGTTATAACGTATTACGTTATATGGTATATCGTTATAACGTATTACGTTATATGGTATAATGTTATACCGTATTACGTTATATGGTACAACGAAATGACGTTTTACGTTATATGTTATTACGTTATAACGTATTACGTTATATGGTATAACGTTATCACGTATTACGTTATATGGCATTACGTTATAACGTATTACGTTATATGGTATAACGAAATGACGTTTTACGTTATATGGTATAACGTTATAACGTATTACGTTATATGGTATTACGTTTTAACGTATTACGTTATATGGTATAACGTTATAACGTATTACGTTATATGGTATTACGTTATAACGTATCACGTTATGTGGTATAACGTTTTAACGTATTACGTTATATAGTATAACGTTATAAAGTATTACGTTATATGGTATAACGTTATAACGTATTACGTTATATGGTATAACGTTATAACGTATTACGTTATATGGTATTACGTTATAACGTATTACGTTATATGGTATTACGTTTTAACGTATTACGTTATATGGTATAACGTTATAACGTATTACGTTATATGGTATTACGTTATAACGTTTTACGTTATATGTTATTACGTTATAACGTATTACGTTATATGGTATAACGTTATCACGTATTACGTTATATGGTATAACGTTATAACGTATTACGTTATATGGTATAACGTTTTAACGTATTACGTCATATGGTATAACGTTATCACTTATTACGTTATATGGTATAACGTTATAACGTATTACGTTATATGGTATTACGTTATAACGTATTACGTTATATGGTATAACGAAATGACGTTTTACGTTATATGGTATTACGTTATAACGTATTACGTTATATGGTATTACGTTATAACGTATTACGTTATATGGTATAACGTCATAACGTATTACGTTATATGGTATTACGTTATCACGTATTACGTTATATGGTATAACGTTATAACGTATTACGTTATATGGTATAACGTTTTAACGTATTACGTTATGTGGTATAACGTTATCACGTATTACGTTATATGGTACAACGTTATAACGTATTACGTTATATGGTATAACGTTATAACGTATTACGTTATATGGTATTACGTTATAACGTATTACGTTGTATGGAATAACGAAACGACGTTTTACGTTATATGGTATTACGTTATAACGTATTACGTTATGTGGTATTACGTTATAACGTATTACGTTATATGGTATAACGTCATAACGTATTATGTTATATGGTATTACGTTATCACGTATTACGTTATATGGTATAACGTTATAACGTATTACGTTATATGGTATAACGTTTTAACGTATTACGTTATATGGTATAACGTTATCACGTATTACGTTATATGGTATAACGTTATAACGTATTACGTTATATGGTATATCGTTATAACGTATTACGTTATATGGTATAACGTTATCACGTATTACGTTATATGGCATTACGTTATAACGTATTACGTTATATGGTACAACGAAATGACGTTTTACGCTATATGGTATAACGTTTTAACGTATTACGTTATATGGTATAACGTTATAACGTATTACGTTATATGGTATTACGTTATAACGTATTACGTTATGTGGTATAACGTTTTAACGTATTACGTTATATGGTATTACGTTATCACGTATTACGTCATATGGTATAACGTTATAACGTATTACGTTATATGGTATAACGTTTTAACGTATTACGTTATATGGTATAACGTTATCACGTATTACGTTATATGGTATAACGTTATAACGTATTACGTTATATGGTATATCGTTATAACGTATTACGTTATATGGTATAACGTTATACCGTATTACGTTATATGGTATAACGTTATACCGTATTACGTTATATGGTATAACGTTATAACGTATTACGTTATATGGTATAACGTTTTAACGTATTACGTTATATGGTATAACGTTATCACGTATTACGTTATATGGCATTACGTTATAACGTATTACGTTATATGATATAACGAAATGATGTTTTACGTTATATGGTATAACGTTATAACGTATTACGTTATATGGTATTACGTTTTAACGTATTACGTTATATGGTATAACGTTATAACGTATTACGTTATATGGTATTACGTTATAACGTATCACGTTATGTGGTATAACGTTTTAACGTATTACGTTATATGGTATAACGTTATAAAGTATTACGTTATATGGTATAACGTTATAACGTATTACGTTATATGGTATAACGTTATAACGTATTACGTTATATGGTATTACGTTATAACGTATTACGTTATATGCTATTACGTTTTAACGTATTACGTTATATGGTATAATGTTATACCGTATTACGTTATATGGTACAACGAAATGACGTTTTACGTTATATGTTATTACGTTATAACGTATTACGTTATATGGTATAACGTTATCACGTATTACGTTATATGGCATTACGTTATAACGTATTACGTTATATGGTATAACGAAATGACGTTTTACGTTATATGGTATAACGTTATAACGTATTACGTTATATGGTATTACGTTTTAACGTATTACGTTATATGGTATAACGTTATAACGTATTACGTTATATGGTATTACGTTATAACGTATCACGTTATGTGGTATAACGTTTTAACGTATTACGTTATATAGTATAACGTTATAAAGTATTACGTTATATGGTATAACGTTATAACGTATTACGTTATATGGTATAACGTTATAACGTATTACGTTATATGGTATTACGTTATAACGTATTACGTTATATGGTATTACGTTTTAACGTATTACGTTATATGGTATAACGTTATAACGTATTACGTTATATGGTATTACGTTATAACGTTTTACGTTATATGTTATTACGTTATAACGTATTACGTTATATGGTATAACGTTATCACGTATTACGTTATATGGTATAACGTTATAACGTATTACGTTATATGGTATAACGTTTTAACGTATTACGTCATATGGTATAACGTTATCACTTATTACGTTATATGGTATAACGTTATAACGTATTACGTTATATGGTATTACGTTATAACGTATTACGTTATATGGTATAACGAAATGACGTTTTACGTTATATGGTATTACGTTATAACGTATTACGTTATATGGTATTACGTTATAACGTATTACGTTATATGGTATAACGTCATAACGTATTACGTTATATGGTATTACGTTATCACGTATTACGTTATATGGTATAACGTTATAACGTATTACGTTATATGGTATAACGTTTTAACGTATTACGTTATGTGGTATAACGTTATCACGTATTACGTTATATGGTACAACGTTATAACGTATTACGTTATATGGTATAACGTTATAACGTATTACGTTATATGGTATTACGTTATAACGTATTACGTTGTATGGAATAACGAAACGACGTTTTACGTTATATGGTATTACGTTATAACGTATTACGTTATGTGGTATTACGTTATAACGTATTACGTTATATGGTATAACGTCATAACGTATTATGTTATATGGTATTACGTTATCACGTATTACGTTATATGGTATAACGTTATAACGTATTACGTTATATGGTATAACGTTTTAACGTATTACGTTATATGGTATAACGTTATCACGTATTACGTTATATGGTATAACGTTATAACGTATTACGTTATATGGTATATCGTTATAACGTATTACGTTATATGGTATAACGTTATCACGTATTACGTTATATGGCATTACGTTATAACGTATTACGTTATATGGTACAACGAAATGACGTTTTACGCTATATGGTATAACGTTTTAACGTATTACGTTATATGGTATAACGTTATAACGTATTACGTTATATGGTATTACGTTATAACGTATTACGTTATGTGGTATAACGTTTTAACGTATTACGTTATATGGTATTACGTTATCACGTATTACGTCATATGGTATAACGTTATAACGTATTACGTTATATGGTATAACGTTTTAACGTATTACGTTATATGGTATAACGTTATCACGTATTACGTTATATGGTATAACGTTATAACGTATTACGTTATATGGTATATCGTTATAACGTATTACGTTATATGGTATAACGTTATACCGTATTACGTTATATGGTATAACGTTATACCGTATTACGTTATATGGTATAACGTTATAACGTATTACGTTATATGGTATAACGTTTTAACGTATTACGTTATATGGTATAACGTTATCACGTATTACGTTATATGGCATTACGTTATAACGTATTACGTTATATGATATAACGAAATGATGTTTTACGTTATATGGTATAACGTTATAACGTATTACGTTATATGGTATTACGTTTTAACGTATTACGTTATATGGTATAACGTTATAACGTATTACGTTATATGGTATTACGTTATAACGTATCACGTTATGTGGTATAACGTTTTAACGTATTACGTTATATGGTATAACGTTATAAAGTATTACGTTATATGGTATAACGTTATAACGTATTACGTTATATGGTATAACGTTATAACGTATTACGTTATATGGTATTACGTTATAACGTATTACGTTATATGCTATTACGTTTTAACGTATTACGTTATATGGTATAACGTTATAACGTATTACGTTATATGGTATTACGTTATAACGTTTTACGTTATATGTTATTACGTTATAACGTATTACGTTATATGGTATAACGTTATCACGTATTACGTTATATGGCATTACGTTATAACGTATTACGTTATATGGTATAACGAAATGTCGTTTTACGTTATATGGTATAACGTTATAACGTATTACGTTATATGGTATTACGTTTTAACGTATTACGTTATATGGTATAACGTTATAACGTATTACGTTATATGGTATAACGAAATGACGTTTTACGTTATATGGTATAACGTTATAACGTATTACGTTATATGGTATTACGTTTTAACGTATTACGTTATATGGTATAACGTTATAACGTATTACGTTATATGGTATTACGTTATAACGTATTACGTTATGTGGTATAACGTTTTAACGTATTACGTTATATGGTATAACGTGATAAAGTATTACGTTATATGGTATAACGTTATAACGTTTTACGTTATATGGTATAACGTTATAACGTATTACGTTATATGGTATTACGTTATAACGTATTACGTTATATGGTATTACGTTTTAACGTATTACGTTATATGGTATAACGTTATAACGTATTACGTTATATGGTATTACGTTATAACGTTTTACGTTATATGTTATTACGTTATAACGTATTAAGTTATATGGTATAACGTTATCACGTATTACGTTATATGGCATTACGTTATAACGTATTACGTTATATGGTATAACGAAATGACGTTTTACGTTATATGGTATAACGTTATAACGTATTACGTTATATGGTATTACGGTTTAACCTATTACGTTATATGGTATAACGATATAACGTATTACGTTATATGGTATTACGTTGTAACGTATTACGTTATGTGGTATAAGGTTTTAACGTATTACGTTATATGGTATAACGTTATAAAGTATTACGTTATATGGTATAACGTTATATCGTATTACGTTATATGGTATAACGTTATAACGTATTACGTTATATGGTATTACGTTATCACGTATTACGTTATATGGTATAACGTTATAACGTATTACGTTATATGGTATAACGTTTTAACGTATTACGTTATATGGTATAACGTTATAACGTATTACGTTATATGGTATAACGTTATAACGTACTACGTTATATGGTATATCGTTATAACGTATTACGTTATATGGTATAACGTTATAACGTATTACGTTATATGGTATAACGAAATTACGTTTTACGTTATATGGTATTACGTTATAACGTATTACGTTATATGGTATTACGTTATAACGTATTACGTTATATGGTATAACGTCATAACGTATTACGTTATATGGTATTACGTTATAACGTATTACGTTATATGGTATAACGAAATGACGTTTTACGTTATATGGTATTACGTTATAACGTATTACGTTATATGGTATTACGTTATAACGTATTACGTTATATGGTATAACGTCATAACGTATTACGTTATATGGTATTACGTTATCACGTATTACGTTATATGGTATAACGTTATAACGTATTACGTTATATGGTATAACGTTTTAACGTATTACGTTATGTGGTATAACGTTATCACGTATTACGTTATATGGTACAACGTTATAACGTATTACGTTATATGGTATAACGTTATAACGTATTACGTTATATGGTATTACGTTATAACGTTTTACGTTATATGTTATTACGTTATAACGTATTAAGTTATATGGTATAACGTTATCACGTATTACGTTATATGGTATTACGTTATAACGTATTACGTTATATGGTATTACGTTTTAACGTATTACGTTATATGGTATAACGTTATAACGTATTACGTTATATGGTATTACGTTATAACGTTTTACGTTATATGTTATTACGTTATAACGTATTACGTTATATGGTATAACGTTATCACGTATTACGTTATATGGCATTACGTTATATCGTATTACGTTATATGGTATAACGAAATGACGTTTTACGTTATATGGTATAACGTTATAACGTATTACGTTATATGGTATTACGTTTTAACGTATTACGTTATATGGTATAACGTTATAACGTATTACGTTATATGGTATAACGAAATGACGTTTTACGTTATATGGCATTACGTTATATCGTATTACGTTATATGGTATAACGAAATGACGTTTTACGTTATATGGTATAACGTTATAACGTATTACGTTATATGGTACTACGTTTTAACGTATTACGTTATATGGTATAACGTTATAACGTATTACGTTATATGGTATAACGAAATGACGTTTTACGTTATATGGTACAACGTTATAACGTATTACGTTATATGGTATAACGTTATAACGTATTACGTTATATGGTATTACGTTATAACGTTTTACGTTATATGGTATAACGAAATGACGTTTTACGTTATATGGTATTACGTTATAACGTATTACGTTATATGGTATTACGTTATAACGTATTACGTTATATGGTATAACGTCATAACGTATTACGTTATATGGTATTACGTTATCACGTATTACGTTATATGGTATAACGTTATACCGTATTACGTTATATGGTATAACGTTATACCGTATTACGTTATATGGTATAACGTTATAACGTATTACGTTATATGGTATAACGTTTTAACGTATTACATTATATGGTATAACGTTATCACGTATTACGTTATATGGCATTACGTTATAACGTATTACGTTATATGATATAACGAAATGACGTTTTACGTTATATGGTATAACGTTATAACGTATTACGTTATATGGTATATCATTATAACGTATTACGTTATATGGTATAACGTTATACCGTATTACGTTATATGGTACAACGAAATGACGTTTTACGTTATATGTTATTACGTTATAACGTATTACGTTATATGGTATAACGTTATCACGTATTACGTTATATGGCATTACGTTATAACGTATTACGTTATATGGTATAACGAAATGACGTTTTACGTTATATGGTATAACGTTATAACGTATTACGTTATATGGTATTACGTTTTAACGTATTACGTTATATGGTATAACGTTATCACGTATTACGTTATATGGCATTACGTTATAACGTATTACGTTATATGATATAACGAAATGACGTTTTACGTTATATGGTATAACGTTATAACGTATTACGTTATATGGTATATCGTTATAACGTATTACGTTATATGGTATAATGTTATACCGTATTACGTTATATGGTACAACGAAATGACGTTTTACGTTATATGTTATTACGTTATAACGTATTACGTTATATGGTATAACGTTATCACGTATTACGTTATATGGCATTACGTTATAACGTATTACGTTATATGGTATAACGAAATGACGTTTTACGTTATATGGTATAACGTTATAACGTATTACGTTATATGGTATTACGTTTTAACGTATTACGTTATATGGTATAACGTTATAACGTATTACGTTATATGGTATTACGTTATAACGTATCACGTTATGTGGTATAACGTTTTAACGTATTACGTTATATAGTATAACGTTATAAAGTATTACGTTATATGGTATAACGTTATAACGTATTACGTTATATGGTATAACGTTATAACGTATTACGTTATATGGTATTACGTTATAACGTATTACGTTATATGGTATTACGTTTTAACGTATTACGTTATATGGTATAACGTTATAACGTATTACGTTATATGGTATTACGTTATAACGTTTTACGTTATATGTTATTACGTTATAACGTATTACGTTATATGGTATAACGTTATCACGTATTACGTTATATGGTATAACGTTATAACGTATTACGTTATATGGTATAACGTTTTAACGTATTACGTCATATGGTATAACGTTATCACTTATTACGTTATATGGTATAACGTTATAACGTATTACGTTATATGGTATTACGTTATAACGTATTACGTTATATGGTATAACGAAATGACGTTTTACGTTATATGGTATTACGTTATAACGTATTACGTTATATGGTATTACGTTATAACGTATTACGTTATATGGTATAACGTCATAACGTATTACGTTATATGGTATTACGTTATCACGTATTACGTTATATGGTATAACGTTATAACGTATTACGTTATATGGTATAACGTTTTAACGTATTACGTTATGTGGTATAACGTTATCACGTATTACGTTATATGGTACAACGTTATAACGTATTACGTTATATGGTATAACGTTATAACGTATTACGTTATATGGTATTACGTTATAACGTATTACGTTGTATGGAATAACGAAACGACGTTTTACGTTATATGGTATTACGTTATAACGTATTACGTTATGTGGTATTACGTTATAACGTATTACGTTATATGGTATAACGTCATAACGTATTATGTTATATGGTATTACGTTATCACGTATTACGTTATATGGTATAACGTTATAACGTATTACGTTATATGGTATAACGTTTTAACGTATTACGTTATATGGTATAACGTTATCACGTATTACGTTATATGGTATAACGTTATAACGTATTACGTTATATGGTATATCGTTATAACGTATTACGTTATATGGTATAACGTTATCACGTATTACGTTATATGGCATTACGTTATAACGTATTACGTTATATGGTACAACGAAATGACGTTTTACGCTATATGGTATAACGTTTTAACGTATTACGTTATATGGTATAACGTTATAACGTATTACGTTATATGGTATTACGTTATAACGTATTACGTTATGTGGTATAACGTTTTAACGTATTACGTTATATGGTATTACGTCATAACGTATTATGTTATATGGTATTACGTTATCACGTATTACGTTATATGGTATAACGTTATAACGTATTACGTTATATGGTATAACGTTTTAACGTATTACGTTATATGGTATAACGTTATCACGTATTACGTTATATGGTATAACGTTATAACGTATTACGTTATATGGTATATCGTTATAACGTATTACGTTATATGGTATAACGTTATCACGTATTACGTTATATGGCATTACGTTATAACGTATTACGTTATATGGTACAACGAAATGACGTTTTACGCTATATGGTATAACGTTTTAACGTATTACGTTATATGGTATAACGTTATAACGTATTACGTTATATGGTATTACGTTATAACGTATTACGTTATGTGGTATAACGTTTTAACGTATTACGTTATATGGTATTACGTTATCACGTATTACGTCATATGGTATAACGTTATAACGTATTACGTTATATGGTATAACGTTTTAACGTATCACGTTATGTGGTATAACGTTTTAACGTATTACGTTATATGGTATAACGTTATAAAGTATTACGTTATATGGTATAACGTTATAACGTATTACGTTATATGGTATTACGTTATAACGTATTACGTTATATGCTATTACGTTTTAACGTATTACGTTATATGGTATAACGTTATAACGTATTACGTTATATGGTATTACGTTATAACGTTTTACGTTATATGTTATTACGTTATAACGTATTACGTTATATGGTATAACGTTATCACGTATTACGTTATATGGCATTACGTTATAACGTATTACGTTATATGGTATAACGAAATGTCGTTTTACGTTATATGGTATAACGTTATAACGTATTACGTTATATGGTATTACGTTTTAACGTATTACGTTATATGGTATAACGTTATAACGTATTACGTTATATGGTATAACGAAATGACGTTTTACGTTATATGGTATAACGTTATAACGTATTACGTTATATGGTATTACGTTTTAACGTATTACGTTATATGGTATAACGTTATAACGTATTACGTTATATGGTATTACGTTATAACGTATTACGTTATGTGGTATAACGTTTTAACGTATTACGTTATATGGTATAACGTGATAAAGTATTACGTTATATGGTATAACGTTATAACGTTTTACGTTATATGGTATAACGTTATAACGTATTACGTTATATGGTATTACGTTATAACGTATTACGTTATATGGTATTACGTTTTAACGTATTACGTTATATGGTATAACGTTATAACGTATTACGTTATATGGTATTACGTTATAACGTTTTACGTTATATGTTATTACGTTATAACGTATTAAGTTATATGGTATAACGTTATCACGTATTACGTTATATGGCATTACGTTATAACGTATTACGTTATATGGTATAACGAAATGACGTTTTACGTTATATGGTATAACGTTATAACGTATTACGTTATATGGTATTACGGTTTAACCTATTACGTTATATGGTATAACGATATAACGTATTACGTTATATGGTATTACGTTGTAACGTATTACGTTATGTGGTATAAGGTTTTAACGTATTACGTTATATGGTATAACGTTATAAAGTATTACGTTATATGGTATAACGTTATATCGTATTACGTTATATGGTATAACGTTATAACGTATTACGTTATATGGTATTACGTTATCACGTATTACGTTATATGGTATAACGTTATAACGTATTACGTTATATGGTATAACGTTTTAACGTATTACGTTATATGGTATAACGTTATAACGTATTACGTTATATGGTATAACGTTATAACGTACTACGTTATATGGTATATCGTTATAACGTATTACGTTATATGGTATAACGTTATAACGTATTACGTTATATGGTATAACGAAATTACGTTTTACGTTATATGGTATTACGTTATAACGTATTACGTTATATGGTATTACGTTATAACGTATTACGTTATATGGTATAACGTCATAACGTATTACGTTATATGGTATTACGTTATAACGTATTACGTTATATGGTATAACGAAATGACGTTTTACGTTATATGGTATTACGTTATAACGTATTACGTTATATGGTATTACGTTATAACGTATTACGTTATATGGTATAACGTCATAACGTATTACGTTATATGGTATTACGTTATCACGTATTACGTTATATGGTATAACGTTATAACGTATTACGTTATATGGTATAACGTTTTAACGTATTACGTTATGTGGTATAACGTTATCACGTATTACGTTATATGGTACAACGTTATAACGTATTACGTTATATGGTATAACGTTATAACGTATTACGTTATATGGTATTACGTTATAACGTTTTACGTTATATGTTATTACGTTATAACGTATTAAGTTATATGGTATAACGTTATCACGTATTACGTTATATGGTATTACGTTATAACGTATTACGTTATATGGTATTACGTTTTAACGTATTACGTTATATGGTATAACGTTATAACGTATTACGTTATATGGTATTACGTTATAACGTTTTACGTTATATGTTATTACGTTATAACGTATTACGTTATATGGTATAACGTTATCACGTATTACGTTATATGGCATTACGTTATATCGTATTACGTTATATGGTATAACGAAATGACGTTTTACGTTATATGGTATAACGTTATAACGTATTACGTTATATGGTATTACGTTTTAACGTATTACGTTATATGGTATAACGTTATAACGTATTACGTTATATGGTATAACGAAATGACGTTTTACGTTATATGGCATTACGTTATATCGTATTACGTTATATGGTATAACGAAATGACGTTTTACGTTATATGGTATAACGTTATAACGTATTACGTTATATGGTACTACGTTTTAACGTATTACGTTATATGGTATAACGTTATAACGTATTACGTTATATGGTATAACGAAATGACGTTTTACGTTATATGGTACAACGTTATAACGTATTACGTTATATGGTATAACGTTATAACGTATTACGTTATATGGTATTACGTTATAACGTTTTACGTTATATGGTATAACGAAATGACGTTTTACGTTATATGGTATTACGTTATAACGTATTACGTTATATGGTATTACGTTATAACGTATTACGTTATATGGTATAACGTCATAACGTATTACGTTATATGGTATTACGTTATCACGTATTACGTTATATGGTATAACGTTATACCGTATTACGTTATATGGTATAACGTTATACCGTATTACGTTATATGGTATAACGTTATAACGTATTACGTTATATGGTATAACGTTTTAACGTATTACATTATATGGTATAACGTTATCACGTATTACGTTATATGGCATTACGTTATAACGTATTACGTTATATGATATAACGAAATGACGTTTTACGTTATATGGTATAACGTTATAACGTATTACGTTATATGGTATATCATTATAACGTATTACGTTATATGGTATAACGTTATACCGTATTACGTTATATGGTACAACGAAATGACGTTTTACGTTATATGTTATTACGTTATAACGTATTACGTTATATGGTATAACGTTATCACGTATTACGTTATATGGCATTACGTTATAACGTATTACGTTATATGGTATAACGAAATGACGTTTTACGTTATATGGTATAACGTTATAACGTATTACGTTATATGGTATTACGTTTTAACGTATTACGTTATATGGTATAACGTTATAACGTATTACGTTATATGGTATTACGTTATAACGTATCACGTTATGTGGTATAACGTTTTAACGTATTACGTTATATGGTATAACGTTATAAAGTATTACGTTATATGGTATAACGTTATAACGTATTACGTTATATGGTATAACGTTATAACGTATTACGTTATATGGTATTACGTTATAACGTATTACGTTATATGGTATTACGTTTTAACGTATTACGTTATATGGTATAACGTTATAACGTATTACGTTATATGGTATTACGTTATAACGTTTTACGTTATATGTTATTACGTTATAACGTATTACGTTATATGGTATAACGTTATCACGTATTACGTTATATGGTATAACGTTATAACGTATTACGTTATATGGTATAACGTTTTAACGTATTACGTCATATGGTATTACGTTATCACTTATTACGTTATATGGTATAACGTTATAACGTATTACGTTATATGGTATTACGTTATAACGTATTACGTTATATGGTATAACGAAATGACGTTTTACGTTATATGGTATTACGTTATAACGTATTACGTTATATGGTATTACGTTATAACGTATTACGTTATATGGTATAACGTCATAACGTATTACGTTATATGGTATTACGTTATCACGTATTACGTTATATGGTATAACGTTATAACGTATTACGTTATATGGTATAACGTTTTAACGTATTACGTTATGTGGTATAACGTTATCACGTATTACGTTATATGGTACAACGTTATAACGTATTACGTTATATGGTATAACGTTATAACGTATTACGTTATATGGTATTACGTTATAACGTATTACGTTATATGGAATAACGAAACGACGTTTTACGTTATATGGTATTACGTTATAACGTATTACGTTATGTGGTATTACGTTATAACGTATTACGTTATATGGTATAACGTCATAACGTATTATGTTATATGGTATTACGTTATCACGTATTACGTTATATGGTATAACGTTATAACGTATTACGTTATATGGTATAACGTTTTAACGTATTACGTTATATGGTATAACGTTATCACGTATTACGTTATATGGTATAACGTTATAACGTATTACGTTATATGGTATATCGTTATAACGTATTACGTTATATGGTATAACGTTATCACGTATTACGTTATATGGCATTACGTTATAACGTATTACGTTATATGGTACAACGAAATGACGTTTTACGCTATATGGTATAACGTTTTAACGTATTACGTTATATGTTATTACGTTATAACGTATTACGTTATATGGTATAACGTTATCACGTATTACGTTATATGGCATTACGTTATAACGTATTACGTTATATGGTATAACGAAATGACGTTTTACGT
This sequence comes from Bombus vancouverensis nearcticus, assembly GCF_051014615.1. Lineage (NCBI taxonomy): Eukaryota > Metazoa > Arthropoda > Insecta > Hymenoptera > Apidae > Bombus > Bombus vancouverensis. The sequence goes on along the minus strand of NC_134913.1, from coordinate 4,632,492 downwards.
TATATGGTATAACGTTATAACGTATTACGTTATATGGTATTACGTTTTAACGTATTACGTTATATGGTATAACGTTATAACGTATTACGTTATATGGTATTACGTTATAACGTATCACGTTATGTGGTATAACGTTTTAACGTATTACGTTATATGGTATAACGTTATAAAGTATTACGTTATATGGTATAACGTTATAACGTATTACGTTATATGGTATAACGTTATAACGTATTACGTTATATGGTATTACGTTATAACGTATTACGTTATATGGTATTACGTTTTAACGTATTACGTTATATGGTATAACGTTATAACGTATTACGTTATATGGTATTACGTTATAACGTTTTACGTTATATGTTATTACGTTATAACGTATTACGTTATATGGTATAACGTTATCACGTATTACGTTATATGGTATAACGTTATAACGTATTACGTTATATGGTATAACGTTTTAACGTATTACGTCATATGGTATTACGTTATCACTTATTACGTTATATGGTATAACGTTATAACGTATTACGTTATATGGTATTACGTTATAACGTATTACGTTATATGGTATAACGAAATGACGTTTTACGTTATATGGTATTACGTTATAACGTATTACGTTATATGGTATTACGTTATAACGTATTACGTTATATGGTATAACGTCATAACGTATTACGTTATATGGTATTACGTTATCACGTATTACGTTATATGGTATAACGTTATAACGTATTACGTTATATGGTATAACGTTTTAACGTATTACGTTATGTGGTATAACGTTATCACGTATTACGTTATATGGTACAACGTTATAACGTATTACGTTATATGGTATAACGTTATAACGTATTACGTTATATGGTATTACGTTATAACGTATTACGTTATATGGAATAACGAAACGACGTTTTACGTTATATGGTATTACGTTATAACGTATTACGTTATGTGGTATTACGTTATAACGTATTACGTTATATGGTATAACGTCATAACGTATTATGTTATATGGTATTACGTTATCACGTATTACGTTATATGGTATAACGTTATAACGTATTACGTTATATGGTATAACGTTTTAACGTATTACGTTATATGGTATAACGTTATCACGTATTACGTTATATGGTATAACGTTATAACGTATTACGTTATATGGTATATCGTTATAACGTATTACGTTATATGGTATAACGTTATCACGTATTACGTTATATGGCATTACGTTATAACGTATTACGTTATATGGTACAACGAAATGACGTTTTACGCTATATGGTATAACGTTTTAACGTATTACGTTATATGGTATAACGTTATAACGTATTACGTTATATGGTATATCGTTATAACGTATTACGTTATATGGTATAACGTTATACCGTATTACGTTATATGGTATAACGTTATAACGTATTACGTTATATGGTATAACGTTTTAACGTATTACGTTATATGGTATAACGTTATCACGTATTACGTTATATGGCATTACGTTATAACGTATTACGTTATATGATATAACGAAATGACGTTTTACGTTATATGGTATAACGTTATAACGTATTACGTTATATGGTATATCGTTATAACGTATTACGTTATATGGTATAATGTTATACCGTATTACGTTATATGGTACAACGAAATGACGTTTTACGTTATATGTTATTACGTTATAACGTATTACGTTATATGGTATAACGTTATCACGTATTACGTTATATGGCATTACGTTATAACGTATTACGTTATATTTTATAACGAAATGACGTTTTACGTTATATGGTATAACGTTATAACGTATTACGTTATATGGTATTACGTTTTAACGTATTACGTTATATGGTATAACGTTATAACGTATTACGTTATATGGTATAACGAAATGACGTTTTACGTTATATGGTATAACGTTATAACGTATTACGTTATATGGTATTACGTTTTAACGTATTACGTTATATGGTATAACGTTATGACGTATTACGTTATATGGTATTACGTTATAACGTATTACGTTATGTGGTATAACGTTTTAACGTATTACGTTATATGGTATAACGTGATAAAGTATTACGTTATATGGTATAACGTTATAACGTTTTACGTTATATGGTATAACGTTATAACGTATTACGTTATATGGTATTACGTTATAACGTATTACGTTATATGGTATTACGTTTTAACGTATTACGTTATATGGTATAACGTTATAACGTATTACGTTATATGGTATTACGTTATAACGTTTTACGTTATATGTTATTACGTTATAACGTATTAAGTTATATGGTATAACGTTATCACGTATTACGTTATATGGCATTACGTTATAACGTATTACGTTATATGGTATAACGAAATGACGTTTTACGTTATATGGTATAACGTTATAACGTATTACGTTATATGGTATTACGGTTTAACCTATTACGTTATATGGTATAACGATATAACGTATTACGTTATATGGTATTACGATGTAACGTATTACGTTATGTGGTATAAGGTTTTAACGTATTACGTTATATGGTATAACGTTATAAAGTATTACGTTATATGGTATAACGTTATATCGTATTACGTTATATGGTATAACGTTATAACGTATTACGTTATATGGTATTACGTTATCACGTATTACGTTATATGGTATAACGTTATAACGTATTACGTTATATGGTATAACGTTTTAACGTATTACGTTATATGGTATAACGTTATAACGTATTACGTTATATGGTATAACGTTATAACGTACTACGTTATATGGTATATCGTTATAACGTATTAAGTTATATGGTATAACGTTATACCGTATTACGTTATATGGTATAACGTTATAACGTATTACGTTATATGGTATAACGTTATAACGTATTACGTTATATGGTATAACGTTATAACGTATTACGTTATATGGTATAACGAAATTACGTTTTACGTTATATGGTATTACGTTATAACGTATTACGTTATATGGTATTACGTTATAACGTATTACGTTATATGGTATAACGTCATAACGTATTACGTTATATGGTATTACGTTATAACGTATTACGTTATATGGTATAACGAAATGACGTTTTACGTTATATGGTATTACGTTATAACGTATTACGTTATATGGTATTACGTTATAACGTATTACGTTATATGGTATAACGTCATAACATATTACGTTATATGGTATTACGTTATCACGTATTACGTTATATGGTATAACGTTATAACGTATTACGTTATATGGTATAACGTTTTAACGTATTACGTTATGTGGTATAACGTTATCACGTATTACGTTATATGGTACAACGTTATAACGTATTACGTTATATGGTATAACGTTATAACGTATTACGTTATATGGTACTACGTTATAACGTTTTACGTTATATGTTATTACGTTATAACGTATTAAGTTATATGGTATAACGTTATCACGTATTACGTTATATGGTATTACGTTATAACGTATTACGTTATATGGTATTACGTTTTAACGTATTACGTTATATGGTATAACGTTATAACGTATTACGTTATATGGTATTACGTTATAACGTTTTACGTTATATGTTATTACGTTATAACGTATTACGTTATATGGTATAACGTTATCACGTATTACGTTATATGGCATTACGTTATATCGTATTACGTTATATGGTATAACGAAATGACGTTTTACGTTATATGGTATAACGTTATAACGTATTACGTTATATGGTATTACGTTTTAACGTATTACGTTATATGGTATAACGTTATAACGTATTACGTTATATGGTATAACGAAATGACGTTTTACGTTATATGGCATTACGTTATATCGTATTACGTTATATGGTATAACGAAATGACGTTTTACGTTATATGGTATAACGTTATAACGTATTACGTTATATGGTACTACGTTTTAACGTATTACGTTATATGGTATAACGTTATAACGTATTACGTTATATGGTATAACGAAGTGACGTTTTACGTTATATGGTACAACGTTATAACGTATTACGTTATATGGTATAACGTTATAACGTATTACGTTATATGGTATTACGTTATAACGTTTTACGTTATATGGTATAACGAAATGACGTTTTACGTTATATGGTATTACGTTATAACGTATTACGTTATATGGTATTACGTTATAACGTATTACGTTATATGGTATAACGTCATAACGTATTACGTTATATGGTATTACGTTATCACGTATTACGTTATATGGTATAACGTTATACCGTATTACGTTATATGGTATAACGTTATACCGTATTACGTTATATGGTATAACGTTATAACGTATTACGTTATATGGTATAACGTTTTAACGTATTACATTATATGGTATAACGTTATCACGTATTACGTTATATGGCATTACGTTATAACGTATTACGTTATATGATATAACGAAATGACGTTTTACGTTATATGGTATAACGTTATAACGTATTACGTTATATGGTATATCATTATAACGTATTACGTTATATGGTATAACGTTATACCGTATTACGTTATATGGTACAACGAAATGACGTTTTACGTTATATGTTATTACGTTATAACGTATTACGTTATATGGTATAACGTTATCACGTATTACGTTATATGGCATTACGTTATAACGTATTACGTTATATGGTATAACGAAATGACGTTTTACGTTATATGGTATAACGTTATAACGTATTACGTTATATGGTATTACGTTTTAACGTATTACGTTATATGGTATAACGTTATAACGTATTACGTTATATGGCATTACGTTATATCGTATTACGTTATATGGTATAACGAAATGACGTTTTACGTTATATGGTATAACGTTATAACGTATTACGTTATATGGTATTACGTTTTAACGTATTACGTTATATGGTATAACGTTATAACGTATTACGTTATATGGTATAACGAAATGACGTTTTACGTTATATGGCATTACGTTATATCGTATTACGTTATATGGTATAACGAAATGACGTTTTACGTTATATGGTATAACGTTATAACGTATTACGTTATATGGTACTACGTTTTAACGTATTACGTTATATGGTATAACGTTATAACGTATTACGTTATATGGTATAACGAAGTGACGTTTTACGTTATATGGTACAACGTTATAACGTATTACGTTATATGGTATAACGTTATAACGTATTACGTTATATGGTATTACGTTATAACGTTTTACGTTATATGGTATAACGAAATGACGTTTTACGTTATATGGTATTACGTTATAACGTATTACGTTATATGGTATTACGTTATAACGTATTACGTTATATGGTATAACGTCATAACGTATTACGTTATATGGTATTACGTTATCACGTATTACGTTATATGGTATAACGTTATACCGTATTACGTTATATGGTATAACGTTATACCGTATTACGTTATATGGTATAACGTTATAACGTATTACGTTATATGGTATAACGTTTTAACGTATTACATTATATGGTATAACGTTATCACGTATTACGTTATATGGCATTACGTTATAACGTATTACGTTATATGATATAACGAAATGACGTTTTACGTTATATGGTATAACGTTATAACGTATTACGTTATATGGTATATCATTATAACGTATTACGTTATATGGTATAACGTTATACCGTATTACGTTATATGGTACAACGAAATGACGTTTTACGTTATATGTTATTACGTTATAACGTATTACGTTATATGGTATAACGTTATCACGTATTACGTTATATGGCATTACGTTATAACGTATTACGTTATATGGTATAACGAAATGACGTTTTACGTTATATGGTATAACGTTATAACGTATTACGTTATATGGTATTACGTTTTAACGTATTACGTTATATGGTATAACGTTATAACGTATTACGTTATATGGTATTACGTTATAACGTATCACGTTATGTGGTATAACGTTTTAACGTATTACGTTATATGGTATAACGTTATAAAGTATTACGTTATATGGTATAACGTTATAACGTATTACGTTATATGGTATAACGTTATAACGTATTACGTTATATGGTATTACGTTATAACGTATTACGTTATATGGTATTACGTTTTAACGTATTACGTTATATGGTATAACGTTATAACGTATTACGTTATATGGTATTACGTTATAACGTTTTACGTTATATGTTATTACGTTATAACGTATTACGTTATATGGTATAACGTTATCACGTATTACGTTATATGGTATAACGTTATAACGTATTACGTTATATGGTATAACGTTTTAACGTATTACGTCATATGGTATTACGTTATCACTTATTACGTTATATGGTATAACGTTATAACGTATTACGTTATATGGTATTACGTTATAACGTATTACGTTATATGGTATAACGAAATGACGTTTTACGTTATATGGTATTACGTTATAACGTATTACGTTATATGGTATTACGTTATAACGTATTACGTTATATGGTATAACGTCATAACGTATTACGTTATATGGTATTACGTTATCACGTATTACGTTATATGGTATAACGTTATAACGTATTACGTTATATGGTATAACGTTTTAACGTATTACGTTATGTGGTATAACGTTATCACGTATTACGTTATATGGTACAACGTTATAACGTATTACGTTATATGGTATAACGTTATAACGTATTACGTTATATGGTATTACGTTATAACGTATTACGTTATATGGAATAACGAAACGACGTTTTACGTTATATGGTATTACGTTATAACGTATTACGTTATGTGGTATTACGTTATAACGTATTACGTTATATGGTATAACGTCATAACGTATTATGTTATATGGTATTACGTTATCACGTATTACGTTATATGGTATAACGTTATAACGTATTACGTTATATGGTATAACGTTTTAACGTATTACGTTATATGGTATAACGTTATCACGTATTACGTTATATGGTATAACGTTATAACGTATTACGTTATATGGTATATCGTTATAACGTATTACGTTATATGGTATAACGTTATCACGTATTACGTTATATGGCATTACGTTATAACGTATTACGTTATATGGTACAACGAAATGACGTTTTACGCTATATGGTATAACGTTTTAACGTATTACGTTATATGGTATAACGTTATAACGTATTACGTTATATGGTATATCGTTATAACGTATTACGTTATATGGTATAACGTTATACCGTATTACGTTATATGGTATAACGTTATAACGTATTACGTTATATGGTATAACGTTTTAACGTATTACGTTATATGGTATAACGTTATCACGTATTACGTTATATGGCATTACGTTATAACGTATTACGTTATATGATATAACGAAATGACGTTTTACGTTATATGGTATAACGTTATAACGTATTACGTTATATGGTATATCGTTATAACGTATTACGTTATATGGTATAATGTTATACCGTATTACGTTATATGGTACAACGAAATGACGTTTTACGTTATATGTTATTACGTTATAACGTATTACGTTATATGGTATAACGTTATCACGTATTACGTTATATGGCATTACGTTATAACGTATTACGTTATATTTTATAACGAAATGATGTTTTACGTTATATGGTATAACGTTATAACGTATTACGTTATATGGTATTACGTTTTAACGTATTACGTTATATGGTATAACGTTATAACGTATTACGTTATATGGTATAACGAAATGACGTTTTACGTTATATGGTATAACGTTATAACGTATTACGTTATATGGTATTACGTTTTAACGTATTACGTTATATGGTATAACGTTATGACGTATTACGTTATATGGTATTACGTTATAACGTATTACGTTATGTGGTATAACGTTTTAACGTATTACGTTATATGGTATAACGTGATAAAGTATTACGTTATATGGTATAACGTTATAACGTTTTACGTTATATGGTATAACGTTATAACGTATTACGTTATATGGTATTACGTTATAACGTATTACGTTATATGGTATTACGTTTTAACGTATTACGTTATATGGTATAACGTTATAACGTATTACGTTATATGGTATTACGTTATAACGTTTTACGTTATATGTTATTACGTTATAACGTATTAAGTTATATGGTATAACGTTATCACGTATTACGTTATATGGCATTACGTTATAACGTATTACGTTATATGGTATAACGAAATGACGTTTTACGTTATATGGTATAACGTTATAACGTATTACGTTATATGGTATTACGGTTTAACCTATTACGTTATATGGTATAACGATATAACGTATTACGTTATATGGTATTACGATGTAACGTATTACGTTATGTGGTATAAGGTTTTAACGTATTACGTTATATGGTATAACGTTATAAAGTATTACGTTATATGGTATAACGTTATATCGTATTACGTTATATGGTATAACGTTATAACGTATTACGTTATATGGTATTACGTTATCACGTATTACGTTATATGGTATAACGTTATAACGTATTACGTTATATGGTATAACGTTTTAACGTATTACGTTATATGGTATAACGTTATAACGTATTACGTTATATGGTATAACGTTATAACGTACTACGTTATATGGTATATCGTTATAACGTATTAAGTTATATGGTATAACGTTATACCGTATTACGTTATATGGTATAACGTTATAACGTATTACGTTATATGGTATAACGTTATAACGTATTACGTTATATGGTATAACGTTATAACGTATTACGTTATATGGTATAACGAAATTACGTTTTACGTTATATGGTATTACGTTATAACGTATTACGTTATATGGTATTACGTTATAACGTATTACGTTATATGGTATAACGTCATAACGTATTACGTTATATGGTATTACGTTATAACGTATTACGTTATATGGTATAACGAAATGACGTTTTACGTTATATGGTATTACGTTATAACGTATTACGTTATATGGTATTACGTTATAACGTATTACGTTATATGGTATAACGTCATAACATATTACGTTATATGGTATTACGTTATCACGTATTACGTTATATGGTATAACGTTATAACGTATTACGTTATATGGTATAACGTTTTAACGTATTACGTTATGTGGTATAACGTTATCACGTATTACGTTATATGGTACAACGTTATAACGTATTACGTTATATGGTATAACGTTATAACGTATTACGTTATATGGTACTACGTTATAACGTTTTACGTTATATGTTATTACGTTATAACGTATTAAGTTATATGGTATAACGTTATCACGTATTACGTTATATGGTATTACGTTATAACGTATTACGTTATATGGTATTACGTTTTAACGTATTACGTTATATGGTATAACGTTATAACGTATTACGTTATATGGTATTACGTTATAACGTTTTACGTTATATGTTATTACGTTATAACGTATTACGTTATATGGTATAACGTTATCACGTATTACGTTATATGGCATTACGTTATATCGTATTACGTTATATGGTATAACGAAATGACGTTTTACGTTATATGGTATAACGTTATAACGTATTACGTTATATGGTATTACGTTTTAACGTATTACGTTATATGGTATAACGTTATAACGTATTACGTTATATGGTATAACGAAATGACGTTTTACGTTATATGGCATTACGTTATATCGTATTACGTTATATGGTATAACGAAATGACGTTTTACGTTATATGGTATAACGTTATAACGTATTACGTTATATGGTATTACGTTTTAACGTATTACGTTATATGGTATAACGTTATAACGTATTACGTTATATGGTATAACGAAATGACGTTTTACGTTATATGGTACAACGTTATAACGTATTACGTTATATGGTATAACGTTATAACGTATTACGTTATATGGTATTACGTTATAACGTTTTACGTTATATGGTATAACGAAATGACGTTTTACGTTATATGGTATTACGTTATAACGTATTACGTTATATGGTATTACGTTATAACGTATTACGTTATATGGTATAACGTCATAACGTATTACGTTATATGGTATTACGTTATCACGTATTACGTTATATGGTATAACGTTATAACGTATTACGTTATATGGTATTACGTTATAACGTATTACGTTATATGGTATTACGTTTTAACGTATTACGTTATATGGTATAACGTTATAACGTATTACGTTATATGGTATTACGTTATAACGTTTTACGTTATATGTTATTACGTTATAACGTATTACGTTATGTGGTATAACGTTATCACGTATTACGTTATATGGCATTACGTTATATCGTATTACGTTATATGGTATAACGAAATGACGTTTTACGTTATATGGTATAACGTTACAACGTATTACGTTATATGGTATTACGTTTTAACGTATTACGTTATATGGTATAACGTTATAACGTATTACGTTATATGGTATAACGAAATGACGTTTTACGTTATATGGTATAACGTTATAACGTATTACGTTATATGGTATTACGTTTTAACGTATTACGTTATATGGTATAACGTTATAACGTATTACGTTATATGGTATTACGTTATAACGTATTACGTTAAGTGGTATAACGTTTTAACGTATTACGTTATATGGTATAACGTGATAAAGTATTACGTTATATGGTATAACGTTATAACGTTTTACGTTATATGGTATAACGTTATAACGTATTACGTTATATGGTATTACGTTATAACGTATTACGTTATATGGTATTACGTTTTAACGTATTACGTTATATGGTATAACGTTATAACGTATTACGTTATATGGTATTACGTTATAACGTTTTACGTTATATGTTATTACGTTATAACGTATTAAGTTATATGGTATAACGTTATCACGTATTACGATATATGGCATTACGTTATAACGTATTACGTTATATGGTATAACGAAATGACGTTTTACGTTATATGGTATAACGTTATAACGTATTACGTTATATGGTATTACGGTTTAACCTATTACGTTATATGGTATAACGATATAACGTATTACGTTATATGGTATTACGTTATAACGTATTACGTTATGTGGTATAAGGTTTTAACGTATTACGTTATATGGTATAACGTTATAAAGTATTACGTTATATGGTATAACGTTATATCGTATTACGTTATATGGTATAACGTTATAACGTATTACGTTATATGGTATTACGTTATCACGTATTACGCTATATGGTATAACGTTATAACGTATTACGTTATATGGTATAACGTTTTAACGTATTACGTTATATGGTATAACGTTATAACGTATTACGTTATATGGTATAACGTTATAACGTACTACGTTATATGGTATATCGTTATAACGTATTACGTTATATGGTATAACGTTATCACGTATTACGTTATATGGTACAACGTTATAACGTATTACGTTATATGGTATAACGTTATAACGTATTACGTTATATGGTATTACGTTATAACGTATTACGTTATATGGAATAACGAAACGACGTTTTACGTTATATGGTATAACGCTATAACGTATTACGTTATATGGTATTACGTTATAACGTATTACGTTATATGGTATAACGAAATTACGTTTTACGTTATATGGTATTACGTTATAACGTATTACGTTATATGGTATTACGTTATAACGTATTACGTTATATGGTATTACGTTATCACGTATTACGTTATATGGTATAACGTTATAACGTATTACGTTATATGGTATAACGTTTTAACGTATTACGTTATGTGGTATAACGTTATCACGTATTACGTTATATGGTACAACGTTATAACGTATTACGTTATATGGTATAACGTTATCACGTATTACGTTATATGGCATTACGTTATATCGTATTACGTTATATGGTATAACGAAATGACGTTTTACGTTATATGGTATAACGTTACAACGTATTACGTTATATGGTATTACGTTTTAACGTATTACGTTATATGGTATAACGTTATAACGTATTACGTTATATGGTATAACGAAATGACGTTTTACGTTATATGGTATAACGTTATAACGTATTACGTTATATGGTATTACGTTTTAACGTATTACGTTATATGGTATAACGTTATAACGTATTACGTTATATGGTATTACGTTATAACGTATTACGTTAAGTGGTATAACGTTTTAACGTATTACGTTATATGGTATAACGTGATAAAGTATTACGTTATATGGTATAACGTTATAACGTTTTACGTTATATGGTATAACGTTATAACGTATTACGTTATATGGTATTACGTTATAACGTATTACGTTATATGGTATTACGTTTTAACGTATTACGTTATATGGTATAACGTTATAACGTATTACGTTATATGGTATTACGTTATAACGTTTTACGTTATATGTTATTACGTTATAACGTATTACGTTATATGGTATAACGTTATCACGTATTACGTTATATGGCATTACGTTATATCGTATTACGTTATATGGTATAACGAAATGACGTTTTACGTTATATGGTATAACGTTACAACGTATTACGTTATATGGTATTACGTTTTAACGTATTACGTTATATGGTATAACGTTATAACGTATTACGTTATATGGTATAACGAAATGACGTTTTACGTTATATGGTATAACGTTATAACGTATTACGTTATATGGTATTACGTTTTAACGTATTACGTTATATGGTATAACGTTATAACGTATTACGTTATATGGTATTACGTTATAACGTATTACGTTAAGTGGTATAACGTTTTAACGTATTACGTTATATGGTATAACGTGATAAAGTATTACGTTATATGGTATAACGTTATAACGTTTTACGTTATATGGTATAACGTTATAACGTATTACGTTATATGGTATTACGTTATACGGTATTACGTTATATGGTATTACGTTTTAACGTATTACGTTATATGGTATAACGTTATAACGTATTACGTTATATGGTATTACGTTATAACGTTTTACGTTATATGTTATTACGTTATAACGTATTAAGTTATATGGTATAACGTTATCACGTATTACGTTATATGGCATTACGTTATAACGTATTACGTTATATGGTATAACGAAATGACGTTTTACGTTATATGGTATAACGTTATAACGTATTACGTTATATGGTATTACGGTTTAACCTATTACGTTATATGGTATAACGATATAACGTATTACGTTATATGGTATTACGTTATAACGTATTACGTTATGTGGTATAAGGTTTTAACGTATTACGTTATATGGTATAACGTTATAAAGTATTACGTTATATGGTATAACGTTATATCGTATTACGTTATATGGTATAACGTTATAACGTATTACGTTATATGGTATTACGTTATCACGTATTACGTTATATGGTATAACGTTATAACGTATTACGTTATATGGTATAACGTTTTAACGTATTACGTTATATGGTATAACGTTATAACGTATTACGTTATATGGTATAACGTTATAACGTACTACGTTATATGGTATATCGTTATAACGTATTACGTTATATGGTATAACGTTATCACGTATTACGTTATATGGTACAACGTTATAACGTATTACGTTATATGGTATAACGTTATAACGTATTACGTTATATGGTATTACGTTATAACGTATTACGTTATATGGAATAACGAAACGACGTTTTACGTTATATGGTATAACGCTATAACGTATTACGTTATATGGTATTACGTTATAACGTATTACGTTATATGGTATAACGAAATTACGTTTTACGTTATATGGTATTACGTTATAACGTATTACGTTATATGGTATTACGTTATAACGTATTACGTTATATGGTATAACGTCATAACGTATTACGTTATATGGTATTACGTTATAACGTATTACGTTATATGGTATAACGAAATGACGTTTTACGTTATATGGTATTACGTTATAACGTATTACGTTATATGGTATAACGTCATAACGTATTACGTTATATGGTATTACGTTATCACGTATTACGTTATATGGTATAACGTTATAACGTATTACGTTATATGGTATAACGTTTTAACGTATTACGTTATGTGGTATAACGTTATCACGTATTACGTTATATGGTACAACGTTATAACGTATTACGTTATATGGTATAACGTTATAACGTATTACGTTATATGGTATTACGTTATAACGTATTACGTTATATGGAATAACGAAACGACGTTTTACGTTATATGGTATTACGTTATAACGTATTACGTTATGTGGTATTACGTTATAACGTATTACGTTATATGGTATAACGTCATAACGTATTATGTTATATGGTATTACGTTATCACGTATTACGTTATATGGTATAACGTTATAACGAATTACGTTATATGGTATAACGTTTTAACGTATTACGTTATATGGTATAACGTTATCACGTATTACGTTATATGGTATAACGTTATAACGTATTACGTTATATGGTATATCGTTATAACGTATTACGTTATATGGTATAACGTTATCACGTATTACGTTATATGGCATTACGTTATAACGTATTACGTTATATGGTACAACGAAATGACGTTTTACGCTATATGGTATAACGTTTTAACGTATTACGTTATATGGTATAACGTTATAACGTATTACGTTATATGGTATACCGTTATAACGTATTACGTTATATGGTATAACGTTATACCGTATTACGTTATATGGTATAACGTTATAACGTATTACGTTATATGGTATAACGTTTTAACGTATTACGTTATATGGTATAACGTTATCACGTATTACGTTATATGGCATTACGTTATAACGTATTACGTTATATGATATAACGAAATGACGTTTTACGTTATATGGTATAACGTTATAACGTATTACGTTATATGGTATATCGTTATAACGTATTACGTTATATGGTATAACGTTTTAACGTATTACGTTATGTGGTATAACGTTATCACGTATTACGTTATATGGTACAACGTTATAACGTATTACGTTATATGGTATAACGCTATAACGTATTACGTTATATGGTATTACGTTATAACGTATTACGTTATATGGTATAACGTTTTAACGTATTACGTTATATGGTATAACGATATCACGTATTACGTTATATGGCATTACGTTATAACGTATTACGTTATATGATATAACGAAATGACGTTTTACGTTATATGGTATAACGTTATAACGTATTACGTTATATGGTATTACGTTTTAACGTATTACGTTATATGGTATAACGTTATAACGTATTACGTTATATGGTATTACGTTATAACGTATCACGTTATGTGGTATAACGTTTTAACGTATTACGTTATATGGTATAACGTTATAAAGTATTACGTTATATGGTATAACGTTATAACGTATTACGTTATATGGTATAACGTTATAACGTATTACGTTATATGGTATTACGTTATAACGTATTACGTTATATGGTATTACGTTTTAACGTATTACGTTATATGGTATAACGTTATAACGTATTACGTTATATGGTATTACGTTATAACGTTTTACGTTATATGTTATTACGTTATAACGTATTACGTTATATGGTATAACGTTATCACGTATTACGTTATATGGCATTACGTTATAACGTATTACGTTATATGGTATAACGAAATGACGTTTTACGTTATATGGTATAACGTTATAACGTATTACGTTATATGGTATTACGTTTTAACGTATTACGTTATATGGTATAACGTTATAACGTATTACGTTATATGGTATAACGAAATGACGTTTTACGATATATGGTATAACGTTATAACGTATTACGTTATATGGTATTACGTTTTAACGTATTACGTTATATGGTATAACGTTATAACGTATTACGTTATATGGTATTACGTTATAACGTATTACGTTATGTGGTATAACGTTTTAACGTATTACGTTATATGGTATAACGTGATAAAGTATTACGTTATATGGTATAACGTTATAACGTTTTACGTTATATGGTATAACGTTATAACGTATTACGTTATATGGTATTACGTTATAACGTATTACGTTATATGGTATTACGTTTTAACGTATTACGTTATATGGTATAACGTTATAACGTATTACGTTATATGGTATTACGTTATAACGTTTTACGTTATATGTTATTACGTTATAACGTATTAAGTTATATGGTATAACGTTATCACGTATTACGTTATATGACATTACGTTATAACGTATTACGTTATATGGTATAACGAAATGACGTTTTACGTTATATGGTATAACGTTATAACGTATTACGTTATATGGTATTACGGTTTAACCTATTACGTTATATGGTATAACGATATAACGTATTACGTTATATGGTATTACGTTATAACGTATTACGTTATGTGGTATAACGTTATCACGTATTACGTTATATGGTACAACGTTATAACGTATTACGTAATATGGTATAACGTTATAACGTATTACGTTATATGGTATTACGTTATAACGTATTACGTTATATGGAATAACGAAACGACGTTTTACGTTATATGGTATTACGTTATAACGTATTACGTTATGTGGTATTACGTTATAACGTATTACGTTATATGGTATAACGTCATAACGTATTATGT
Source organism: Bombus vancouverensis nearcticus (assembly GCF_051014615.1). Lineage (NCBI taxonomy): Eukaryota > Metazoa > Arthropoda > Insecta > Hymenoptera > Apidae > Bombus > Bombus vancouverensis. The sequence goes on along the minus strand of NC_134913.1, from coordinate 4,615,842 downwards.
TATATGGTATTACGTTATCACGTATTACGTTATATGTTATTACGTTATAACGTATTAAGTTATATGGTATAACGTTATCACGTATTACGTTATATGACATTACGTTATAACGTATTACGTTATATGGTATAACGAAATGACGTTTTACGTTATATGGTATAACGTCATAACGTATTACGTTATATGGTATTACGTTATCACGTATTACGTTATATGGTATTACGTTATAACGTATCACGTTATGTGGTATAACGTTTTAACGTATTACGTTATATGGCATTACGTTATAACGTATTACGTTATATGGTACAACGAAATGACGTTTTACGCTATATGGTATAACGTTTTAACGTATTACGTTATATGGTATTACGTTATCACGTATTACGTTATATGGTATAACGTTATAACGTATTACGTTATATGGTATTACGTTATAACGTATTACGTTATGTGGTATAACGTTATCACGTATTACGTTATATGGTACAACGTTATAACGTATTACGTAATATGGTATAACGTTATAACGTACTACGTTATATGGTATATCGTTATAACGTATTACGTTATATGGTATAACGTTATACCGTATTACGTTATATGGTACAACGTTATAACGTATTACGTTATATGGTATAACGTTATAACGTATTACGTTATATGGTATTACGTTATAACGTATTACGTTATATGGTATAACGAAATTACGTTTTACGTTATATGGTATTACGTTATAACGTATTACGTTATATGGTATTACGTTATAACGTATTACGTTATGTGGTATAACGTTTTAACGTATTACGTTATATGGAGTAACGTTATAACGTATTACGTTATATGGTATAACGTTATAACGTACTACGTTATATGGTATATCGTTATAACGTATTACGTTATATGGTATAACGTTATACCGTATTACGTTATATGGTACAACGTTATAACGTATTACGTTATATGGTATAACGTTATAACGTATTACGTTATATGGTATTACGTTATAACGTATTACGTTATATGGTATAACGAAATTACGTTTTACGTTATATGGTATTACGTTATAACGTATTACGTTATATGGTATTACGTTATAACGTATTACGTTATATGGTATAACGTCATAACGTATTACGTTATATGGTATTACGTTATCACGTATTACGTTATATGGTATAACGTTATAACGTATTACGTTATATGGTATAACGTTTTAACGTATTACGTTATGTGGTATAACGTTATCACGTATTACGTTATATGGTACAACGTTATAACGTATTACGTAATATGGTATAACGTTATAACGTATTACGTTATATGGTATTACGTTATAACGTATTACGTTATATGGAATAACGAAACGACGTTTTACGTTATATGGTATTACGTTATAACGTATTACGTTATGTGGTATTACGTTATAACGTATTACGTTATATGGTATAACGTCATAACGTATTATGTTATATGGTATTACGTTATCACGTATTACGTTATATGGTATAACGTTATAACGTATTACGTTATATGGAATAACGTTTTAACGTATTACGTTATATGGTATAACGTTATCACGTATTACGTTATATGGTATAACGTTATAACGTATTACGTTATATGGTATATCGTTATAACGTATTACGTTATATGGTATAACGTTATCACGTATTACGTTATATGGCATTACGTTATAACGTATTACGTTATATGGTACAACGAAATGACGTTTTACGCTATATGGTATAACGTTTTAACGTATTACGTTATATGGTATAACGTTATAACGTATTACGTTATATGGTATTACGTTATAACGTATTACGTTATGTGGTATAACGTTTTAACGTATTACGTTATATGGTATTACGTTATCACGTATTACGTTATATGGTATAACGTTATAACGTATTACGTTATATGGTATAACGTTTTAACGTATTACGTTATATGGTATAACGTTATCACGTATTACGTTATATGGTATAACGTTATAACGTATTACGTTATATGGTATATCGTTATAACGTATTACGTTATATGGTATAACGTTATACCGTATTACGTTATATGGTATAACGTTATACCGTATTACGTTATATGGTATAACGTTATAACGTATTACGTTATATGGTATAACGTTTTAACGTATTACATTATATGGTATAACGTTATCACGTATTACGTTATATGGCATTACGTTATAACGTATTACGTCATATGATATAACGAAATGACGTTTTACGTTATATGGTATAACGTTATAACGTATTACGTTATATGGTATATCATTATAACGTATTACGTTATATGGTATAACGTTATACCGTATTACGTTATATGGTACAACGAAATGACGTTTTACGTTATATGTTATTACGTTATAACGTATTACGTTATATGGTATAACGTTATCACGTATTACGTTATATGGCATTACGTTATAACGTATTACGTTATATGGTATAACGAAATGACGTTTTACGTTATATGGTATAACGTTATAACGTATTACGTTATATGATATTACGTTTTAACGTATTACGTTATATGGTATAACGTTATAACGTATTACGTTATATGAAATAACGTTATAACGTATTACGTTATATGGTATAACGTTTTAACGTATTACGTCATATGGTATAACGTTATCACTTATTACGTTATATGGTATAACGTTATAACGTATTACGTTATATGGTATTACGTTATAACGTATTACGTTATATGGTATAACGAAATGACGTTTTACGTTATATGGTATTACGTTATAACGTATTACGTTATATGGTATTACGTTATAACGTGTTACGTTATATGGTATAACGTCATAACGTATTACGTTATATGGTATTACGTTATCACGTATTACGTTATATGGTATAACGTTATAACGTATTACGTTATATGGTATAACGTTTTAACGTATTACGTTATGTGGTATAACGTTATCACGTATTACGTTATATGGTACAACGTTATAACGTATTACGTTATATGGTATAACGTCATAACGTATTACGTTATATGGTATTACGTTATAACGTATTACGTTATATGGAATGACGAAACGACGTTTTACGTTATATGGTATTACGTTATAACGTATTACGTTATGTGGTATTACGTTATAACGTATTACGTTATATGGTATAACGTCATAACGTATTATGTTATATGGTATTACGTTATCACGTATTACGTTATATGGTATAACGTTATACCGTATTACGTTATATGGTATAACGTTATAACGTATTACGTTATATGGTATAACGTCATAACGTATTACGTTATATGGTATTACGTTATCACGTATTACGTTATATGGTATTACGTTATAACGTATCACGTTATGTGGTATAACGTTTTAACGTATTACGTTATATGGCATTACGTTATAACGTATTACGTTATATGGTACAACGAAATGACGTTTTACGCTATATGGTATAACGTTTTAACGTATTACGTTATATGGTATAACGTTATAACGTATTACGTTATATGGTATTACGTTATAACGTATTACGTTATGTGGTATAACGTTTTAACGTATTACGTTATATGGAGTAACGTTATAACGTATTACGTTATATGGTATAACGTTATAACGTACTACGTTATATGGTATATCGTTATAACGTATTACGTTATATGGTATAACGTTATACCGTATTACGTTATATGGTACAACGTTATAACGTATTACGTTATATGGTATAACGTTATAACGTATTACGTTATATGGTATTACGTTATAACGTATTACGTTATATGGTATAACGAAATTACGTTTTACGTTATATGGTATTACGTTATAACGTATTACGTTATATGGTATTACGTTATAACGTATTACGTTATATGGTATAACGTCATAACGTATTACGTTATATGGTATTACGTTATCACGTATTACGTTATATGGTATAACGTTATAACGTATTACGTTATATGGTATAACGTTTTAACGTATTACGTTATGTGGTATAACGTTATCACGTATTACGTTATATGGAACAACGTTATAACGTATTACGTTATATGGTATAACGTTATAACGTATTACGTTATATGGTATTACGTTATAACGTATTACGTTATATGGAATAACGAAACGACGTTTTACGTTATATGGTATTACGTTATAACGTATTACGTTATGTGGTATTACGTTATAACGTATTACGTTATATGGTATAACGTCATAACGTATTATGTTATATGGTATTACGTTATCACGTATTACGTTATATGGTATAACGTTATAACGTATTACGTTATATGGAATAACGTTTTAACGTATTACGTTATATGGTATAACGTTATCACGTATTACGTTATATGGTATAACGTTATAACGTATTACGTTATATGGTATATCGTTATAACGTATTACGTTATATGGTATAACGTTATCACGTATTACGTTATATGGCATTACGTTATAACGTATTACGTTATATGGTACAACGAAATGACGTTTTACGCTATATGGTATAACGTTTTAACGTATTACGTTATATGGTATAACGTTATAACGTATTACGTTATATGGTATTACGTTATAACGTATTACGTTATGTGGTATAACGTTTTAACGTATTACGTTATATGGTATTACGTTATCACGTATTACGTTATATGGTATAACGTTATAACGTATTACGTTATATGGTATAACGTTTTAACGTATTACGTTATATGGTATAACGTTATCACGTATTACGTTATATGGTATAACGTTATAACGTATTACGTTATATGGTATATCGTTACAACGTATTACGTTATATGGTATAACGTTATACCGTATTACGTTATATGGTATAACGTTATACCGTATTACGTTATATGGTATAACGTTATAACGTATTACGTTATATGGTATAACGTTTTAACGTATTACATTATATGGTATAACGTTATCACGTATTACGTTATATGGCATTACGTTATAACGTATTACGTCATATGATATAACGAAATGACGTTTTACGTTATATGGTATAACGTTATAACGTATTACGTTATATGGTATATCATTATAACGTATTACGTTATATGGTATAACGTTATACCGTATTACGTTATATGGTACAACGAAATGACGTTTTACGTTATATGGTATAACGTTATAACGTATTACGTTATATGGTATAACGAAATTACGTTTTACGTTATATGGTATTACGTTATAACGTATTACGTTATATGGTATTACGTTATAACGTATTACGTTATATGGTATAACGTCATAACGTATTACGTTATATGGTATTACGTTATCATGTATTACGTTATATGGTATAACGTTATAACGTATTACGTTATATGGTATAACGTTTTAACGTATTACGTTATGTGGTATAACGTTATCACGTATTACGTTATATGGTACAACGTTATAACGTATTACGTTATATGGTATAACGTTATAACGTATTACGTTATATGGTATTACGTTATAACGTATTACGTTATATGGAATAACGAAACGACGTTTTACGTTATATGGTATTACGTTATAACGTATTACGTTATGTGGTATTACGTTATAACGTATTACGTTATATGGTATAACGTCATAACGTATTATGTTATATGGTATTACGTTATCACGTATTACGTTATATGGTATAACGTTATAACGTATTACGTTATATGGAATAACGTTTTAACGTATTACGTTATATGGTATAACGTTATCACGTATTACGTTATATGGTATAACGTTATAACGTATTACGTTATATGGTATATCGTTATAACGTATTACGTTATATGGTATAACGTTATCACGTATTACGTTATATGGCATTACGTTATAACGTATTACGTTATATGGTACAACGAAATGACGTTTTACGCTATATGGTATAACGTTATAACGTATTACGTTATATGGTATAACGTTATCACGTATTACGTTATATGGCATTACGTTATAACGTATTACGTTATATGGTATAACGAGATGACGTTTTACGTTATATGGTATAACGTTATAACGTATTACGTTATATGATATTACGTTTTAACGTATTACGTTATATGGTATAACGTTATAACGTATTACGTTATATGGTATAACGTTATAACGTATTACGTTATATGGTATAACGTTTTAACGTATTACGTCATATGGTATAACGTTATCACTTATTACGTTATATGGTATAACGTTATAACGTATTACGTTATATGGTATTACGTTATAACGTATTACGTTATATGGTATAACGAAATGACGTTTTACGTTATATGGTATTACGTTATAACGTATTACGTTATATGGTATTACGTTATAACGTGTTACGTTATATGGTATAACGTCATAACGTATTACGTTATATGGTATTACGTTATCACGTATTACGTTATATGGTATAACGTTATAACGTATTACGTTATATGGTATAACGTTTTAACGTATTACGTTATGTGGTATAACGTTATCACGTATTACGTTATATGGTACAACGTTATAACGTATTACGTTATATGGTATAACGTCATAACGTATTACGTTATATGGTATTACGTTATAACGTATTACGTTATATGGAATAACGAAACGACGTTTTACGTTATATGGTATTACGTTATAACGTATTACGTTATGTGGTATTACGTTATAACGTATTACGTTATATGGTATAACGTCATAACGTATTATGTTATATGGTATTACGTTATCACGTATTACGTTATATGGTATAACGTTATAACGTATTACGTTATATGGTATAACGTTTTAACGTATTACGTTATATGGTATAACGTTATCACGTATTACGTTATATGGTATAACGTTATAACGTATTACGTTATATGGTATATCGTTATAACGTATTACGTTATATGGTATAACGTTATCACGTATTACGTTATATGGCATTACGTTATAACGTATTACGTTATATGGTACAACGAAATGACGTTTTACGCTATATGGTATAACGTTTTAACGTATTACGTTATATGGTATAACGTTATAACGTATTACGTTATATGGTATATCGTTATAACGTATTACGTTATATGGTATAACGTTATACCGTATTACGTTATATGGTATAACGTTATAACGTATTACGTTATATGGTATAACGTTTTAACGTATTACGTTATATGGTATAACGTTATCACGTATTACGTTATATGGCATTACGTTATAACGTATTACGTTATATGATATAACGAAATGACGTTTTACGTTATATGGTATAACGTTATAACGTATTACGTTATATGGTATATCGTTATAACGTATTACGTTATATGGTATAATGTTATACCGTATTACGTTATATGGTACAACGAAATGACGTTTTACGTTATATGTTATTACGTTATAACGTATTACGTTATATGGTATAACGTTATCACGTATTACGTTATATGGCATTACGTTATAACGTATTACGTTATATGGTATAACGAAATGACGTTTTACGTTATATGGTATAACGTTATAACGTATTACGTTATATGGTATTACGTTTTAACGTATTACGTTATATGGTATAACGTTATAACGTATTACGTTATATGGTATTACGTTATAACGTATCACGTTATGTGGTATAACGTTTTAACGTATTACGTTATATAGTATAACGTTATAAAGTATTACGTTATATGGTATAACGTTATAACGTATTACGTTATATGGTATAACGTTATACCGTATTACGTTATATGGTATAACGTTATAACGTATTACGTTATATGGTATAACGTTTTAACGTATTACATTATATGGTATAACGTTATCACGTATTACGTTATATGGCATTACGTTATAACGTATTACGTCATATGATATAACGAAATGACGTTTTACGTTATATGGTATAACGTTATAACGTATTACGTTATATGGTATATCATTATAACGTATTACGTTATATGGTATAACGTTATACCGTATTACGTTATATGGTACAACGAAATGACGTTTTACGTTATATGTTATTACGTTATAACGTATTACGTTATATGGTATAACGTTATCACGTATTACGTTATATGGCATTACGTTATAACGTATTACGTTATATGGTATAACGAAATGACGTTTTACGTTATATGGTATAACGTTATAACGTATTACGTTATATGATATTACGTTTTAACGTATTACGTTATATGGTATAACGTTATAACGTATTACGTTATATGAAATAACGTTATAACGTATTACGTTATATGGTATAACGTTTTAACGTATTACGTCATATGGTATAACGTTATCACTTATTACGTTATATGGTATAACGTTATAACGTATTACGTTATATGGTATTACGTTATAACGTATTACGTTATATGGTATAACGAAATGACGTTTTACGTTATATGGTATTACGTTATAACGTATTACGTTATATGGTATTACGTTATAACGTGTTACGTTATATGGTATAACGTCATAACGTATTACGTTATATGGTATTACGTTATCACGTATTACGTTATATGGTATAACGTTATAACGTATTACGTTATATGGTATAACGTTTTAACGTATTACGTTATGTGGTATAACGTTATCACGTATTACGTTATATGGTACAACGTTATAACGTATTACGTTATATGGTATAACGTCATAACGTATTACGTTATATGGTATAACGTTATAACGTATTACGTTATATGATATTACGTTTTAACGTATTACGTTATATGGTATAACGTTATAACGTATTACGTTATATGAAATAACGTTATAACGTATTACGTTATATGGTATAACGTTTTAACGTATTACGTCATATGGTATAACGTTATCACTTATTACGTTATATGGTATAACGTTATAACGTATTACGTTATATGGTATTACGTTATAACGTATTACGTTATATGGTATAACGAAATGACGTTTTACGTTATATGGTATTACGTTATAACGTATTACGTTATATGGTATTACGTTATAACGTGTTACGTTATATGGTATAACGTCATAACGTATTACGTTATATGGTATTACGTTATCACGTATTACGTTATATGGTATAACGTTATAACGTATTACGTTATATGGTATAACGTTTTAACGTATTACGTTATGTGGTATAACGTTATCACGTATTACGTTATATGGTACAACGTTATAACGTATTACGTTATATGGTATAACGTCATAACGTATTACGTTATATGGTATTACGTTATAACGTATTACGTTATATGGAATGACGAAACGACGTTTTACGTTATATGGTATTACGTTATAACGTATTACGTTATGTGGTATTACGTTATAACGTATTACGTTATATGGTATAACGTCATAACGTATTATGTTATATGGTATTACGTTATCACGTATTACGTTATATGGTATAACGTTATACCGTATTACGTTATATGGTATAACGTTATAACGTATTACGTTATATGGTATAACGTCATAACGTATTACGTTATATGGTATTACGTTATCACGTATTACGTTATATGGTATTACGTTATAACGTATCACGTTATGTGGTATAACGTTTTAACGTATTACGTTATATGGCATTACGTTATAACGTATTACGTTATATGGTACAACGAAATGACGTTTTACGCTATATGGTATAACGTTTTAACGTATTACGTTATATGGTATAACGTTATAACGTATTACGTTATATGGTATTACGTTATAACGTATTACGTTATGTGGTATAACGTTTTAACGTATTACGTTATATGGAGTAACGTTATAACGTATTACGTTATATGGTATAACGTTATAACGTACTACGTTATATGGTATATCGTTATAACGTATTACGTTATATGGTATAACGTTATACCGTATTACGTTATATGGTACAACGTTATAACGTATTACGTTATATGGTATAACGTTATAACGTATTACGTTATATGGTATTACGTTATAACGTATTACGTTATATGGTATAACGAAATTACGTTTTACGTTATATGGTATTACGTTATAACGTATTACGTTATATGGTATTACGTTATAACGTATTACGTTATATGGTATAACGTCATAACGTATTACGTTATATGGTATTACGTTATCACGTATTACGTTATATGGTATAACGTTATAACGTATTACGTTATATGGTATAACGTTTTAACGTATTATGTTATGTGGTATAACGTTATCACGTATTACGTTATATGGTACAACGTTATAACGTATTACGTTATATGGTATAACGTTATAACGTATTACGTTATATGGTATTACGTTATAACGTATTACGTTATATGGAATAACGAAACGACGTTTTACGTTATATGGTATTACGTTATAACGTATTACGTTATGTGGTATTACGTTATAACGTATTACGTTATATGGTATAACGTCATAACGTATTATGTTATATGGTATTACGTTATCACGTATTACGTTATATGGTATAACGTTATAACGTATTACGTTATATGGAATAACGTTTTAACGTATTACGTTATATGGTATAACGTTATCACGTATTACGTTATATGGTATAACGTTATAACGTATTACGTTATATGGTATATCGTTATAACGTATTACGTTATATGGTATAACGTTATCACGTATTACGTTATATGGCATTACGTTATAACGTATTACGTTATATGGTACAACGAAATGACGTTTTACGCTATATGGTATAACGTTTTAACGTATTACGTTATATGGTATAACGTTATAACGTATTACGTTATATGGTATTACGTTATAACGTATTACGTTATGTGGTATAACGTTTTAACGTATTACGTTATATGGTATTACGTTATCACGTATTACGTTATATGGTATAACGTTATAACGTATTACGTTATATGGTATAACGTTTTAACGTATTACGTTATATGGTATAACGTTATCACGTATTACGTTATATGGTATAACGTTATAACGTATTACGTTATATGGTATATCGTTACAACGTATTACGTTATATGGTATAACGTTATACCGTATTACGTTATATGGTATAACGTTATACCGTATTACGTTATATGGTATAACGTTATAACGTATTACGTTATATGGTATAACGTTTTAACGTATTACATTATATGGTATAACGTTATCACGTATTACGTTATATGGCATTACGTTATAACGTATTACGTCATATGATATAACGAAATGACGTTTTACGTTATATGGTATAACGTTATAACGTATTACGTTATATGGTATATCATTATAACGTATTACGTTATATGGTATAACGTTATACCGTATTACGTTATATGGTACAACGAAATGACGTTTTACGTTATATGGTATAACGTTATAACGTATTACGTTATATGGTATAACGAAATTACGTTTTACGTTATATGGTATTACGTTATAACGTATTACGTTATATGGTATTACGTTATAACGTATTACGTTATATGGTATAACGTCATAACGTATTACGTTATATGGTATTACGTTATCACGTATTACGTTATATGGTATAACGTTATAACGTATTACGTTATATGGTATAACGTTTTAACGTATTACGTTATGTGGTATAACGTTATCACGTATTACGTTATATGGTACAACGTTATAACGTATTACGTTATATGGTATAACGTTATAACGTATTACGTTATATGGTATTACGTTATAACGTATTACGTTATATGGAATAACGAAACGACGTTTTACGTTATATGGTATTACGTTATAACGTATTACGTTATGTGGTATTACGTTATAACGTATTACGTTATATGGTATAACGTCATAACGTATTATGTTATATGGTATTACGTTATCACGTATTACGTTATATGGTATAACGTTATAACGTATTACGTTATATGGAATAACGTTTTAACGTATTACGTTATATGGTATAACGTTATCACGTATTACGTTATATGGTATAACGTTATAACGTATTACGTTATATGGTATATCGTTATAACGTATTACGTTATATGGTATAACGTTATCACGTATTACGTTATATGGCATTACGTTATAACGTATTACGTTATATGGTACAACGAAATGACGTTTTACGCTATATGGTATAACGTTATAACGTATTACGTTATATGGTATAACGTTATCACGTATTACGTTATATGGCATTACGTTATAACGTATTACGTTATATGGTACAACGAAATGACGTTTTACGTTATATGGTATAACGTTATAACGTATTACGTTATATGATATTACGTTTTAACGTATTACGTTATATGGTATAACGTTATAACGTATTACGTTATATGGTATAACGTTATAACGTATTACGTTATATGGTATAACGTTTTAACGTATTACGTCATATGGTATAACGTTATCACTTATTACGTTATATGGTATAACGTTATAACGTATTACGTTATATGGTATTACGTTATAACGTATTACGTTATATGGTATAACGAAATGACGTTTTACGTTATATGGTATTACGTTATAACGTATTACGTTATATGGTATTACGTTATAACGTGTTACGTTATATGGTATAACGTCATAACGTATTACGTTATATGGTATTACGTTATCACGTATTACGTTATATGGTATAACGTTATAACGTATTACGTTATATGGTATAACGTTTTAACGTATTACGTTATGTGGTATAACGTTATCACGTATTACGTTATATGGTACAACGTTATAACGTATTACGTTATATGGTATAACGTCATAACGTATTACGTTATATGGTATTACGTTATAACGTATTACGTTATATGGAATAACGAAACGACGTTTTACGTTATATGGTATTACGTTATAACGTATTACGTTATGTGGTATTACGTTATAACGTATTACGTTATATGGTATAACGTCATAACGTATTATGTTATATGGTATTACGTTATCACGTATTACGTTATATGGTATAACGTTATAACGTATTACGTTATATGGTATAACGTTTTAACGTATTACGTTATATGGTATAACGTTATCACGTATTACGTTATATGGTATAACGTTATAACGTATTACGTTATATGGTATATCGTTATAACGTATTACGTTATATGGTATTACGTTATAACGTATTACGTTATATGGTATTACGTTATAACGTGTTACGTTATATGGTATAACGTCATAACGTATTACGTTATATGGTATTACGTTATCACGTATTACGTTATATGGTATAACGTTATAACGTATTACGTTATATGGTATAACGTTTTAACGTATTACGTTATGTGGTATAACGTTATCACGTATTACGTTATATGGTACAACGTTATAACGTATTACGTTATATGGTATAACGTTATAACGTATTACGTTATATGGTATAACGTTTTAACGTATTACGTTATATGGTATAACGTTATCACGTATTACGTTATATGGCATTACGTTATAACGTATTACGTTATATGATATAACGAAATGACGTTTTACGTTATATGGTATAACGTTATAACGTATTACGTTATATGGTATATCGTTATAACGTATTACGTTATATGGTATAATGTTATACCGTATTACGTTATATGGTACAACGAAATGACGTTTTACGTTATATGTTATTACGTTATAACGTATTACGTTATATGGTATAACGTTATCACGTATTACGTTATATGGCATTACGTTATAACGTATTACGTTATATGGTATAACGAAATGACGTTTTACGTTATATGGTATAACGTTATAACGTATTACGTTATATGGTATTACGTTTTAACGTATTACGTTATATGGTATAACGTTATAACGTATTACGTTATATGGTATTACGTTATAACGTATCACGTTATGTGGTATAACGTTTTAACGTATTACGTTATATAGTATAACGTTATAAAGTATTACGTTATATGGTATAACGTTATAACGTATTACGTTATATGGTATAACGTTATAACGTATTACGTTATATGGTATTACGTTATAACGTATTACGTTATATGGTATTACGTTTTAACGTATTACGTTATATGGTATAACGTTATAACGTATTACGTTATATGGTATTACGTTATAACGTTTTACGTTATATGTTATTACGTTATAACGTATTACGTTATATGGTATAACGTTATCACGTATTACGTTATATGGTATAACGTTATAACGTATTACGTTATATGGTATAACGTTTTAACGTATTACGTCATATGGTATAACGTTATCACTTATTACGTTATATGGTATAACGTTATAACGTATTACGTTATATGGTATTACGTTATAACGTATTACGTTATATGGTATAACGAAATGACGTTTTACGTTATATGATATTACGTTATAACGTATTACGTTATATGGTATTACGTTATAACGTATTACGTTATATGGTATAACGTCATAACGTATTACGTTATATGGTATTACGTTATCACGTATTACGTTATATGGTATAACGTTATAACGTATTACGTTATATGGTATAACGTTTTAACGTATTACGTTATGTGGTATAACGTTATCACGTATTACGTTATATGGTACAACGTTATAACGTATTACGTTATATGGTATAACGTTATAACGTATTACGTTATATGGTATTACGTTATAACGTATTACGTTGTATGGAATAACGAAACGACGTTTTACGTTATATGGTATTACGTTATAACGTATTACGTTATGTGGTATTACGTTATAACGTATTACGTTATATGGTATAACGTCATAACGTATTATGTTATATGGTATTACGTTATCACGTATTACGTTATATGGTATAACGTTATAACGTATTACGTTATATGGTATAACGTTTTAACGTATTACGTTATATGGTATAACGTTATCACGTATTACGTTATATGGTATAACGTTATAACGTATTACGTTATATGGTATATCGTTATAACGTATTACGTTATATGGTATAACGTTATCACGTATTACGTTATATGGCATTACGTTATAACGTATTACGTTATATGGTACAACGAAATGACGTTTTACGCTATATGGTATAACGTTTTAACGTATTACGTTATATGGTATAACGTTATAACGTATTACGTTATATGGTATTACGTTATAACGTATTACGTTATGTGGTATAACGTTTTAACGTATTACGTTATATGGTATTACGTTATCACGTATTACGTCATATGGTATAACGTTATAACGTATTACGTTATATGGTATAACGTTTTAACGTATTACGTTATATGGTATAACGTTATCACGTATTACGTTATATGGTATAACGTTATAACGTATTACGTTATATGGTATATCGTTATAACGTATTACGTTATATGGTATAACGTTATACCGTATTACGTTATATGGTATAACGTTATACCGTATTACGTTATATGGTATAACGTTATAACGTATTACGTTATATGGTATAACGTTTTAACGTATTACGTTATATGGTATAACGTTATCACGTATTACGTTATATGGCATTACGTTATAACGTATTACGTTATATGATATAACGAAATGATGTTTTACGTTATATGGTATAACGTTATAACGTATTACGTTATATGGTATTACGTTTTAACGTATTACGTTATATGGTATAACGTTATAACGTATTACGTTATATGGTATTACGTTATAACGTATCACGTTATGTGGTATAACGTTTTAACGTATTACGTTATATGGTATAACGTTATAAAGTATTACGTTATATGGTATAACGTTATAACGTATTACGTTATATGGTATAACGTTATAACGTATTACGTTATATGGTATTACGTTATAACGTATTACGTTATATGCTATTACGTTTTAACGTATTACGTTATATGGTATAACGTTATAACGTATTACGTTATATGGTATTACGTTATAACGTTTTACGTTATATGTTATTACGTTATAACGTATTACGTTATATGGTATAACGTTATCACGTATTACGTTATATGGCATTACGTTATAACGTATTACGTTATATGGTATAACGAAATGACGTTTTACGTTATATGGTATAACGTTATAACGTATTACGTTATATGGTATTACGTTTTAACGTATTACGTTATATGGTATAACGTTATAACGTATTACGTTATATGGTATAACGAAATGACGTTTTACGTTATATGGTATAACGTTATAACGTATTACGTTATATGGTATTACGTTTTAACGTATTACGTTATATGGTATAACGTTATAACGTATTACGTTATATGGTATTACGTTATAACGTATTACGTTATGTGGTATAACGTTTTAACGTATTACGTTATATGGTATAACGTGATAAAGTATTACGTTATATGGTATAACGTTATAACGTTTTACGTTATATGGTATAACGTTATAACGTATTACGTTATATGGTATTACGTTATAACGTATTACGTTATATGGTATTACGTTTTAACGTATTACGTTATATGGTATAACGTTATAACGTATTACGTTATATGGTATTACGTTATAACGTTTTACGTTATATGTTATTACGTTATAACGTATTAAGTTATATGGTATAACGTTATCACGTATTACGTTATATGGCATTACGTTATAACGTATTACGTTATATGGTATAACGAAATGACGTTTTACGTTATATGGTATAACGTTATAACGTATTACGTTATATGGTATTACGGTTTAACCTATTACGTTATATGGTATAACGATATAACGTATTACGTTATATGGTATTACGTTGTAACGTATTACGTTATGTGGTATAAGGTTTTAACGTATTACGTTATATGGTATAACGTTATAAAGTATTACGTTATATGGTATAACGTTATATCGTATTACGTTATATGGTATAACGTTATAACGTATTACGTTATATGGTATTACGTTATCACGTATTACGTTATATGGTATAACGTTATAACGTATTACGTTATATGGTATAACGTTTTAACGTATTACGTTATATGGTATAACGTTATAACGTATTACGTTATATGGTATAACGTTATAACGTACTACGTTATATGGTATATCGTTATAACGTATTACGTTATATGGTATAACGTTATAACGTATTACGTTATATGGTATAACGAAATTACGTTTTACGTTATATGGTATTACGTTATAACGTATTACGTTATATGGTATAACGTTATAACGTATTACGTTATATGGTATAACGTTTTAACGTATTACGTCATATGGTATTACGTTATCACTTATTACGTTATATGGTATAACGTTATAACGTATTACGTTATATGGTATTACGTTATAACGTATTACGTTATATGGTATAACGAAATGACGTTTTACGTTATATGGTATTACGTTATAACGTATTACGTTATATGGTATTACGTTATAACGTATTACGTTATATGGTATAACGTCATAACGTATTACGTTATATGGTATTACGTTATCACGTATTACGTTATATGGTATAACGTTATAACGTATTACGTTATATGGTATAACGTTTTAACGTATTACGTTATGTGGTATAACGTTATCACGTATTACGTTATATGGTACAACGTTATAACGTATTACGTTATATGGTATAACGTTATAACGTATTACGTTATATGGTATTACGTTATAACGTATTACGTTATATGGAATAACGAAACGACGTTTTACGTTATATGGTATTACGTTATAACGTATTACGTTATGTGGTATTACGTTATAACGTATTACGTTATATGGTATAACGTCATAACGTATTATGTTATATGGTATTACGTTATCACGTATTACGTTATATGGTATAACGTTATAACGTATTACGTTATATGGTATAACGTTTTAACGTATTACGTTATATGGTATAACGTTATCACGTATTACGTTATATGGTATAACGTTATAACGTATTACGTTATATGGTATATCGTTATAACGTATTACGTTATATGGTATAACGTTATCACGTATTACGTTATATGGCATTACGTTATAACGTATTACGTTATATGGTACAACGAAATGACGTTTTACGCTATATGGTATAACGTTTTAACGTATTACGTTATATGGTATAACGTTATAACGTATTACGTTATATGGTATATCGTTATAACGTATTACGTTATATGGTATAACGTTATACCGTATTACGTTATATGGTATAACGTTATAACGTATTACGTTATATGGTATAACGTTTTAACGTATTACGTTATATGGTATAACGTTATCACGTATTACGTTATATGGCATTACGTTATAACGTATTACGTTATATGGTATAACGTTATACCGTATTACGTTATATGGTATAACGTTATAACGTATTACGTTATATGGTATAACGTTTTAACGTATTACGTTATATGGTATAACGTTATCACGTATTACGTTATATGGCATTACGTTATAACGTATTACGTTATATGATATAACGAAATGACGTTTTACGTTATATGGTATAACGTTATAACGTATTACGTTATATGGTATATCGTTATAACGTATTACGTTATATGGTATAATGTTATACCGTATTACGTTATATGGTACAACGAAATGACGTTTTACGTTATATGTTATTACGTTATAACGTATTACGTTATATGGTATAACGTTATCACGTATTACGTTATATGGCATTACGTTATAACGTATTACGTTATATGGTATAACGAAATGACGTTTTACGTTATATGGTATAACGTTATAACGTATTACGTTATATGGTATTACGTTTTAACGTATTACGTTATATGGTATAACGTTATAACGTATTACGTTATATGGTATAACGAAATGACGTTTTACGTTATATGGTATAACGTTATAACGTATTACGTTATATGGTATTACGTTTTAACGTATTACGTTATATGGTATAACGTTATAACGTATTACGTTATATGGTATTACGTTATAACGTATTACGTTATGTGGTATAACGTTTTAACGTATTACGTTATATGGTATAACGTGATAAAGTATTACGTTATATGGTATAACGTTATAACGTTTTACGTTATATGGTATAACGTTATAACGTATTACGTTATATGGTATTACGTTATAACGTATTACGTTATATGGTATTACGTTTTAACGTATTGCGTTATATGGTATAACGTTATAACGTATTACGTTATATGGTATTACGTTATAACGTTTTACGTTATATGTTATTACGTTATAACGTATTAAGTTATATGGTATAACGTTATCACGTATTACGTTATATGGCATTACGTTATAACGTATTACGTTATATGGTATAACGAAATGACGTTTTACGTTATATGGTATAACGTTATAACGTATTACGTTATATGGTATTACGGTTTAACCTATTACGTTATATGGTATAACGATATAACGTATTACGTTATATGGTATTACGTTGTAACGTATTACGTTATGTGGTATAAGGTTTTAACGTATTACGTTATATGGTATAACGTTATAAAGTATTACGTTATATGGTATAACGTTATATCGTATTACGTTATATGGTATAACGTTATAACGTATTACGTTATATGGTATTACGTTATCACGTATTACGTTATATGGTATAACGTTATAACGTATTACGTTATATGGTATAACGTTTTAACGTATTACGTTATATGGTATAACGTTATAACGTATTACGTTATATGGTATAACGTTATAACGTACTACGTTATATGGTATATCGTTATAACGTATTAAGTTATATGGTATAACGTTATACCGTATTACGTTATATGGTATAACGTTATAACGTATTACGTTATATGGTATAACGTTATAACGTATTACGTTATATGGTATAACGTTATAACGTATTACGTTATATGGTATAACGAAATTACGTTTTACGTTATATGGTATTACGTTATAACGTATTACGTTATATGGTATTACGTTATAACGTATTACGTTATATGGTATAACGTCATAACGTATTACGTTATATGGTATTACGTTATAACGTATTACGTTATATGGTATAACGAAATGACGTTTTACGTTATATGGTATTACGTTATAACGTATTACGTTATGTGGTATTACGTTATAACGTATTACGTTATATGGTATAACGTCATAACGTATTATGTTATATGGTATTACGTTATCACGTATTACGTTATATGGTATAACGTTATAACGTATTACGTTATATGGTATAACGTTTTAACGTATTACGTTATATGGTATAACGTTATCACGTATTACGTTATATGGTATAACGTTATAACGTATTACGTTATATGGTATATCGTTATAACGTATTACGTTATATGGTATAACGTTATCACGTATTACGTTATATGGCATTACGTTATAACGTATTACGTTATATGGTACAACGAAATGACGTTTTACGCTATATGGTATAACGTTTTAACGTATTACGTTATATGGTATAACGTTATAACGTATTACGTTATATGGTATATCGTTATAACGTATTACGTTATATGGTATAACGTTATACCGTATTACGTTATATGGTATAACGTTATAACGTATTACGTTATATGGTATAACGTTTTAACGTATTACGTTATATGGTATAACGTTATCACGTATTACGTTATATGGCATTACGTTATAACGTATTACGTTATATGGTATAACGTTATACCGTATTACGTTATATGGTATAACGTTATAACGTATTACGTTATATGGTATAACGTTTTAACGTATTACGTTATATGGTATAACGTTATCACGTATTACGTTATATGGCATTACGTTATAACGTATTACGTTATATGATATAACGAAATGACGTTTTACGTTATATGGTATAACGTTATAACGTATTACGTTATATGGTATATCGTTATAACGTATTACGTTATATGGTATAATGTTATACCGTATTACGTTATATGGTACAACGAAATGACGTTTTACGTTATATGTTATTACGTTATAACGTATTACGTTATATGGTATAACGTTATCACGTATTACGTTATATGGCATTACGTTATAACGTATTACGTTATATGGTATAACGAAATGACGTTTTACGTTATATGGTATAACGTTATAACGTATTACGTTATATGGTATTACGTTTTAACGTATTACGTTATATGGTATAACGTTATAACGTATTACGTTATATGGTATAACGAAATGACGTTTTACGTTATATGGTATAACGTTATAACGTATTACGTTATATGGTATTACGTTTTAACGTATTACGTTATATGGTATAACGTTATAACGTATTACGTTATATGGTATTACGTTATAACGTATTACGTTATGTGGTATAACGTTTTAACGTATTACGTTATATGGTATAACGTGATAAAGTATTACGTTATATGGTATAACGTTATAACGTTTTACGTTATATGGTATAACGTTATAACGTATTACGTTATATGGTATTACGTTATAACGTATTACGTTATATGGTATTACGTTTTAACGTATTGCGTTATATGGTATAACGTTATAACGTATTACGTTATATGGTATTACGTTATAACGTTTTACGTTATATGTTATTACGTTATAACGTATTAAGTTATATGGTATAACGTTATCACGTATTACGTTATATGGCATTACGTTATAACGTATTACGTTATATGGTATAACGAAATGACGTTTTACGTTATATGGTATAACGTTATAACGTATTACGTTATATGGTATTACGGTTTAACCTATTACGTTATATGGTATAACGATATAACGTATTACGTTATATGGTATTACGTTGTAACGTATTACGTTATGTGGTATAAGGTTTTAACGTATTACGTTATATGGTATAACGTTATAAAGTATTACGTTATATGGTATAACGTTATATCGTATTACGTTATATGGTATAACGTTATAACGTATTACGTTATATGGTATTACGTTATCACGTATTACGTTATATGGTATAACGTTATAACGTATTACGTTATATGGTATAACGTTTTAACGTATTACGTTATATGGTATAACGTTATAACGTATTACGTTATATGGTATAACGTTATAACGTACTACGTTATATGGTATATCGTTATAACGTATTAAGTTATATGGTATAACGTTATACCGTATTACGTTATATGGTATAACGTTATAACGTATTACGTTATATGGTATAACGTTATAACGTATTACGTTATATGGTATAACGTTATAACGTATTACGTTATATGGTATAACGAAATTACGTTTTACGTTATATGGTATTACGTTATAACGTATTACGTTATATGGTATTACGTTATAACGTATTACGTTATATGGTATAACGTCATAACGTATTACGTTATATGGTATTACGTTATAACGTATTACGTTATATGGTATAACGAAATGACGTTTTACGTTATATGGTATTACGTTATAACGTATTACGTTATATGGTATTACGTTATAACGTATTACGTTATATGGTATAACGTCATAACATATTACGTTATATGGTATTACGTTATCACGTATTACGTTATATGGTATAACGTTATAACGTATTACGTTATATGGTATAACGTTTTAACGTATTACGTTATGTGGTATAACGTTATCACGTATTACGTTATATGGTACAACGTTATAACGTATTACGTTATATGGTATAACGTTATAACGTATTACGTTATATGGTATTACGTTATAACGTTTTACGTTATATGTTATTACGTTATAACGTATTAAGTTATATGGTATAACGTTATCACGTATTACGTTATATGGTATTACGTTATAACGTATTACGTTATATGGTATTACGTTTTAACGTATTACGTTATATGGTATAACGTTATAACGTATTACGTTATATGGTATTACGTTATAACGTTTTACGTTATATGTTATTACGTTATAACGTATTACGTTATATGGTATAACGTTATCACGTATTACGTTATATGGCATTACGTTATATCGTATTACGTTATATGGTATAACGAAATGACGTTTTACGTTATATGGTATAACGTTATAACGTATTACGTTATATGGTATTACGTTTTAACGTATTACGTTATATGGTATAACGTTATAACGTATTACGTTATATGGTATAACGAAATGACGTTTTACGTTATATGGCATTACGTTATATCGTATTACGTTATATGGTATAACGAAATGACGTTTTACGTTATATGGTATAACGTTATAACGTATTACGTTATATGGTATTACGTTTTAACGTATTACGTTATATGGTATAACGTTATAACGTATTACGTTATATGGTATAACGAAATGACGTTTTACGTTATATGGTACAACGTTATAACGTATTACGTTATATGGTATAACGTTATAACGTATTACGTTATATGGTATTACGTTATAACGTTTTACGTTATATGGTATAACGAAATGACGTTTTACGTTATATGGTATTACGTTATAACGTATTACGTTATATGGTATTACGTTATAACGTATTACGTTATATGGTATAACGTCATAACGTATTACGTTATATGGTATTACGTTATCACGTATTACGTTATATGGTATAACGTTATAACGTATTACGTTATATGGTATTACGTTATAACGTATTACGTTATATGGTATTACGTTTTAACGTATTACGTTATATGGTATAACGTTATAACGTATTACGTTATATGGTATTACGTTATAACGTTTTACGTTATATGTTATTACGTTATAACGTATTACGTTATATGGTATAACGTTATCACGTATTACGTTATATGGCATTACGTTATATCGTATTACGTTATATGGTATAACGAAATGACGTTTTACGTTATATGGTATAACGTTACAACGTATTACGTTATATGGTATTACGTTTTAACGTATTACGTTATATGGTATAACGTTATAACGTATTACGTTATATGGTATAACGAAATGACGTTTTACGTTATATGGTATAACGTTATAACGTATTACGTTATATGGTATTACGTTTTAACGTATTACGTTATATGGTATAACGTTATAACGTATTACGTTATATGGTATTACGTTATAACGTATTACGTTAAGTGGTATAACGTTTTAACGTATTACGTTATATGGTATAACGTGATAAAGTATTACGTTATATGGTATAACGTTATAACGTTTTACGTTATATGGTATAACGTTATAACGTATTACGTTATATGGTATTACGTTATAACGTATTACGTTATATGGTATTACGTTTTAACGTATTACGTTATATGGTATAACGTTATAACGTATTACGTTATATGGTATTACGTTATAACGTTTTACGTTATATGTTATTACGTTATAACGTATTAAGTTATATGGTATAACGTTATCACGTATTACGTTATATGGCATTACGTTATAACGTATTACGTTATATGGTATAACGAAATGACGTTTTACGTTATATGGTATAACGTTATAACGTATTACGTTATATGGTATTACGGTTTAACCTATTACGTTATATGGTATAACGATATAACGTATTACGTTATATGGTATTACGTTATAACGTATTACGTTATGTGGTATAAGGTTTTAACGTATTACGTTATATGGTATAACGTTATAAAGTATTACGTTATATGGTATAACGTTATATCGTATTACGTTATATGGTATAACGTTATAACGTATTACGTTATATGGTATTACGTTATCACGTATTACGTTATATGGTATAACGTTATAACGTATTACGTTATATGGTATAACGTTTTAACGTATTACGTTATATGGTATAACGTTATAACGTATTACGTTATATGGTATAACGTTATAACGTACTACGTTATATGGTATATCGTTATAACGTATTACGTTATATGGTATAACGTTATCACGTATTACGTTATATGGTACAACGTTATAACGTATTACGTTATATGGTATAACGTTATAACGTATTACGTTATATGGTATTACGTTATAACGTATTACGTTATATGGAATAACGAAACGACGTTTTACGTTATATGGTATAACGTTATAACGTATTACGTTATATGGTATTACGTTATAACGTATTACGTTATATGGTATAACGAAATTACGTTTTACGTTATATGGTATTACGTTATAACGTATTACGTTATATGGTATTACGTTATAACGTATTACGTTATATGGTATAACGTCATAACGTATTACGTTATATGGTATTACGTTATAACGTATTACGTTATATGGTATAACGAAATGACGTTTTACGTTATATGGTATTACGTTATAACGTATTACGTTATATGGTATAACGTCATAACGTATTACGTTATATGGTATTACGTTATCACGTATTACGTTATATGGTATAACGTTATAACGTATTACGTTATATGGTATAACGTTTTAACGTATTACGTTATGTGGTATAACGTTATCACGTATTACGTTATATGGTACAACGTTATAACGTATTACGTTATATGGTATAACGTTATAACGTATTACGTTATATGGTATTACGTTATAACGTATTACGTTATATGGAATAACGAAACGACGTTTTACGTTATATGGTATTACGTTATAACGTATTACGTTATGTGGTATTACGTTATAACGTATTACGTTATATGGTATAACGTCATAACGTATTATGTTATATGGTATTACGTTATCACGTATTACGTTATATGGTATAACGTTATAACGAATTACGTTATATGGTATAACGTTTTAACGTATTACGTTATATGGTATAACGTTATCACGTATTACGTTATATGGTATAACGTTATAACGTATTACGTTATATGGTATATCGTTATAACGTATTACGTTATATGGTATAACGTTATCACGTATTACGTTATATGGCATTACGTTATAACGTATTACGTTATATGGTACAACGAAATGACGTTTTACGCTATATGGTATAACGTTTTAACGTATTACGTTATATGGTATAACGTTATAACGTATTACGTTATATGGTATACCGTTATAACGTATTACGTTATATGGTATAACGTTATACCGTATTACGTTATATGGTATAACGTTATAACGTATTACGTTATATGGTATAACGTTTTAACGTATTACGTTATATGGTATAACGTTATCACGTATTACGTTATATGGCATTACGTTATAACGTATTACGTTATATGATATAACGAAATGACGTTTTACGTTATATGGTATAACGTTATAACGTATTACGTTATATGGTATATCGTTATAACGTATTACGTTATATGGTATAACGTTTTAACGTATTACGTTATGTGGTATAACGTTATCACGTATTACGTTATATGGTACAACGTTATAACGTATTACGTTATATGGTATAACGCTATAACGTATTACGTTATATGGTATTACGTTATAACGTATTACGTTATATGGAATAACGAAACGACGTTTTACGTTATATGGTATTACGTTATAACGTATTACGTTATGTGGTATTACGTTATAACGTATTACGTTATATGGTATAACGTCATAACGTATTATGTTATATGGTATTACGTTATCACGTATTACGTTATATGGTATAACGTTATACCGTATTACGTTATATGGTATAACGTTATAACGTATTACGTTATATGGTATAACGTCATAACGTATTACGTTATATGGTATTACGTTATCACGTATTACGTTATATGGTATTACGTTATAACGTATCACGTTATGTGGTATAACGTTTTAACGTATTACGTTATATGGTATAACGTTATAAAGTATTACGTTATATGGTATAACGTTATAACGTATTACGTTATATGGTATAACGTTATAACGTATTACGTTATATGGTATTACGTTATAACGTATTACGTTATATGGTATTACGTTTTAACGTATTACGTTATATGGTATAACGTTATAACGTATTACGTTATATGGTATTACGTTATAACGTTTTACGTTATATGTTATTACGTTATAACGTATTACGTTATATGGTGTAACGTTATCACGTATTACGTTATGTGGTATAACGTTATAACGTATTACGTTATATGGTATAACGTTTTAACGTATTACGTTATGTGGTATAACGTTATCACGTATTACGTTATGTGGTATAACGTTATAACGTATTACGTTATATGGTATAACGTTTTAACGTATTACGTCATATGGTATAACGTTATCACTTATTACGTTATATGGTATAACGTTATAACGTATTACGTTATATGGTATTACGTTATAACGTATTACGTTATATGGTATAACGAAATGACGTTTTACGTTATATGGTATTACGTTATAACGTTTTACGTTATATGTTATTACGTTATAACGTATTACGTTATATGGTGTAACGTTATCACGTATTACGTTATGTGGTATAACGTTATAACGTATTACGTTATATGGTATAACGTTTTAACGTATTACGTTATGTGGTATAACGTTATCACGTATTACGTTATGTGGTATAACGTTATAACGTATTACGTTATATGGTATAACGTTTTAACGTATTACGTCATATGGTATAACGTTATCACTTATTACGTTATATGGTATAACGTTATAACGTATTACGTTATATGGTATTACGTTATAACGTATTACGTTATATGGTATAACGAAATGACGTTTTACGTTATATGGTATTACGTTATAACGTATTACGTTATATGGTATTACGTTATAACGTATTACGTTATATGGTATAACGTCATAACGTATTACGTTATATGGTATTACGTTATCACGTATTACGTTATATGGTATAACGAAATGACGTTTTACGCTATATGGTATAACGTTTTAACGTATTACGCTATATGGTATATCGTTATAACGTATTACGTTATATGGTATAACGTTTTAACGTATTACGTTATGTGGTATAACGTTATCACGTATTACGTTATATGGTACAACGTTATAACGTATTACGTTATATGGTATAACGCTGTAACGTATTACGTTATATGGTATTACGTTATAACGTATTACGTTATATGGAATAACGAAACGACGTTTTACGTTATATGGTATAACGTTATAACGTATTACGTTATATGGTATTACGTTATAACGTATTACGTTATATGGTATAACGAAATGACGTTTTACGTTATATGGTATTACGTTATAACGTATTACGTTATATGGTATTACGTTATAACGTATTACGTTATATGGTATAACGTCATAACGTATTACGTTATATGGTATTACGTTATCACGTATTACGTTATATGGTATAACGAAACGACGTTTTACGTTATATGGTATTACGTTATAACGTATTACGTTATGTGGTATTACGTTATAACGTATTACGTTATATGGTATAACGTCATAACGTATTATGTTATATGGTATTACGTTATCACGTATTACGTTATATGGTATAACGTTATAACGTATTACGTTATATGGTATAACGTTTTAACGTATTACGTTATATGGTATAACGTTATCACGTATTACGTTATATGGTATAACGTTATCACGTATTACGTTATATGGCATTACGTTATAACGTATTACGTTATATGGTACAACGAAATGACGTTTTACGCTATATGGTATAACGTTTTAACGTATTACGTTATATGGTATAACGTTATAACGTATTACGTTATATGGTATTACGTTATAACGTATTACGTTATGTGGTATAACGTTTTAACGTATTACGTTATATGGTATTACGTTATCACGCATTACGTTATATGGTATAACGTTATAACGTATTACGTTATATGGTATAACGTTTTAACGTATTACGTTATATGGTATAACGTTATCACGTATTACGTTATATGGTATAACGTTATAACGTATTACGTTATATGGTATATCGTTATAACGTATTACGTTATATGGTATAACGTTATACCGTATTACGTTATATGGTATAACGTTATACCGTATTACGTTATATGGTATAACGTTATAACGTATTACGTTATATGGTATAACGTTTTAACGTATTACGTTATATGGTATAACGTTATCACGTATTACGTTATATGGCATTACGTTATAACGTATTACGTTATATGATATAACGAAATGACGTTTTACGTTATATGGTATAACGTTATAACGTATTACGTTATATGGTATTACGTTTTAACGTATTACGTTATATGGTATAACGTTATAACGTATTACGTTATATGGTATTACGTTATAACGTATCACGTTATGTGGTATAACGTTTTAACGTATTACGTTATATGGTATAACGTTATAATGTATTACGTTATATGGTATAACGTTATAACGTATTACGTTATATGGTATAACGTTATAACGTATTACGTTATATGGTATTACGCTATAACGTATTACGTTATATGGTATTACGTTTTAACGTATTACGTTATATGGTATAACGTTATAACGTATTACGTTATATGGTATTACGTTATAACGTTTTACGTTATATGTTATTACGTTATAACGTATTACGTTATATGGTATAACGTTATCACGTATTACGTTATATGGCATTACGTTATAACGTATTACGTTATATGGTATAACGAAATGACGTTTTACGTTATATGGTATAACGTTATAACGTATTACGTTATATGGTATTACGTTTTAACGTATTACGTTATATGGTATAACGTTATAACGTATTACGTTATATGGTATAACGAAATGACGTTTTACGTTATATGGTATAACGTTATAACGTATTACGTTATATGGTATTACGTTTTAACGTATTACGTTATATGGTATAACGTTATAACGTATTACGTTATATGGTATTACGTTATAACGTATTACGTTATGTGGTATAACGTTTTAACGTATTACGTTATATGGTATAACGTGATAAAGTATTACGTTATATGGTATAACGTTATAACGTTTTACGTTATATGGTATAACGTTATAACGTATTACGTTATATGGTATTACGTTATAACGTATTACGTTATATGGTATTACGTTTTAACGTATTACGTTATATGGTATAACGTTATAACGTATTACGTTATATGGTATTACGTTATAACGTTTTACGTTATATGTTATTACGTTATAACGTATTAAGTTATATGGTATAACGTTATCACGTATTACGTTATATGACATTACGTTATAACGTATTACGTTATATGGTATAACGAAATGACGTTTTACGTTATATGGTATAACGTTATAACGTATTACGTTATATGGTATTACGGTTTAACCTATTACGTTATATGGTATAACGATATAACGTATTACGTTATATGGTATTACGTTATAACGTATTACGTTATGTGGTATAAGGTTTTAACGTATTACGTTATATGGTATAACGTTATAAAGTATTACGTTATATGGTATAACGTTATATCGTATTACGTTATATGGTATAACGTTATAACGTATTACGTTATATGGTATTACGTTATCACGTATTACGTTATATGGCATTACGTTATAACGTATTACGTTATATGGTATAACGAAATGACGTTTTACGTTATATGGTATAAGGTTATAACGTATTACGTTATATGGTATTACGTTTTAACGTATTACGTTATATGGTATAACGTTATAACGTATTACGTTATATGGTATAACGAAATGACGTTTTACGTTATATGGTATAACGTTATAACGTATTACGTTATATGGTATTACGTTTTAACGTATTACGTTATATGGTATAACGTTATAACGTATTACGTTATATGGTATTACGTTATAACGTATTACGTTATGTGGTATAACGTTTTAACGTATTACGTTATATGGTATAACGTGATAAAGTATTACGTTATATGGTATTACGTTATAACGTATTACGTTATATGGAATAACGAAACGACGTTTTACGTTATATGGTATAACGTTATAACGTATTACGTTATATGGTATAACGTTATAACGTACTACGTTATATGGTATATCGTTATGACGTATTACGTTATATGGTATAACGTTATCACGTATTACGTTATATGGTACAACGTTATAACGTATTACGTTATGTGGTATAACGTTATCACGTATTACGTTATATGGTACAACGTTATAACGTATTACGTTATATGGTATAACGTTATAACGTATTACGTTATATGGTATTACGTTATAACGTATTACGTTATATGGAATAACGAAACGACGTTTTACGTTATATGGTATTACGTTATAACGTATTACGTTATGTGGTATTACGTTATAACGTATTACGTTATATGGTATAACGTCATAACGTATTATGTTATATGGTATTACGTT
Organism: Bombus vancouverensis nearcticus; assembly: GCF_051014615.1. Lineage (NCBI taxonomy): Eukaryota > Metazoa > Arthropoda > Insecta > Hymenoptera > Apidae > Bombus > Bombus vancouverensis. The sequence continues at coordinate 4,584,806 of NC_134913.1, read as the reverse complement.
ATCACGTATTACGTTATATGGTATAACGTTATAACGAATTACGTTATATGGTATAACGTTTTAACGTATTATGTTATATGGTATAACGTTATCACGTATTACGTTATATGGTATAACGTTATAACGTATTACGTTATATGGTATATCGTTATAACGTATTACGTTATATGGTATAACGTTTTAACGTATTACGTTATATGGTATAACGTTATAACGTATTACGTTATATGGTATATCGTTATAACGTACTACGTTATATGGTATAACGTTATACCGTATTACGTTATATGGTATAACGTTATAACGTATTACGTTATATGGTATAACGTTTTAACGTATTACGTTATATGGTATAACGTTATCACGTATTACGTTATATGGCATTACGTTATAACGTATTACGTTATATGATATAACGAAATGACGTTTTACGTTATATGGTATAACGTTATAACGTATTACGTTATATGGTATAACGTTATAACGTACTACGTTATATGGTATATCGTTATAACGTATTACGTTATATGGTATAACGTTATCACGTATTACGTTATATGGTACAACGTTATAACGTATTACGTTATGTGGTATAACGTTATCACGTATTACGTTATATGGTACAACGTTATAACGTATTACGTTATATGGTATAACGTTATAACGTATTACGTTATATGGTATTACGTTATAACGTATTACGATATATGGAATAACGAAACGACGTTTTACGTTATATGGTATTACGTTATAACGTATTACGTTATGTGGTATTACGTTATAACGTATTACGTTATATGGTATAACGTCATAACGTATTATGTTATATGGTATTACGTTATCACGTATTACGTTATATGGTATAACGTTATAACGAATTACGTTATATGGTATAACGTTTTAACGTATTATGTTATATGGTATAACGTTATCACGTATTACGTTATATGGTATAACGTTATAACGTATTACGTTATATGGTATATCGTTATAACGTATTACGTTATATGGTATAACGTTTTAACGTATTACGTTATATGGTATAACGTTATAACGTATTACGTTATATGGTATATCGTTATAACGTACTACGTTATATGGTATAACGTTATACCGTATTACGTTATATGGTATAACGTTATAACGTATTACGTTATATGGTATAACGTTTTAACGTATTACGTTATATGGTATAACGTTATCACGTATTACGTTATATGGCATTACGTTATAACGTATTACGTTATATGATATAACGAAATGACGTTTTACGTTATATGGTATAACGTTATAACGTATTACGTTATATGGTATATCGTTATAACGTATTACGTTATATGGTATAACGTTTTAACGTATTACGTTATGTGGTATAACGTTATCACGTATTACGTTATATGGTACAACGTTATAACGTATTACGTTATATGGTATAACGCTATAACGTATTACGTTATATGGTATTACGTTATAACGTATTACGTTATATGGAATAACGAAACGACGTTTTACGTTATATGGTATTACGTTATAACGTATTACGTTATGTGGTATTACGTTATAACGTATTACGTTATATGGTATAACGTCATAACGTATTATGTTATATGGTATTACGTTATCACGTATTACGTTATATGGTATAACGTTATAACGTATTACGTTATATGGTATAACGTTTTAACGTATTACGTTATATGGTATAACGTTATCACGTATTACGTTATATGGTATAACGTTTTAACGTATTACGTTATATGGTATAACGTCATAACGTATTACGTTATATGGTATTACGTTATCACGTATTACGTTATATGGTATAACGAAATGACGTTTTACGCTATATGGTATAACGTTTTAACGTATTACGCTATATGGTATATCGTTATAACGTATTACGTTATATGGTATAACGTTTTAACGTATTACGTTATGTGGTATAACGTTATCACGTATTACGTTATATGGTACAACGTTATAACGTATTACGTTATATGGTATAACGCTGTAACGTATTACGTTATATGGTATTACGTTATAACGTATTACGTTATATGGAATAACGAAACGACGTTTTACGTTATATGGTATAACGTTATAACGTATTACGTTATATGGTATTACGTTATAACGTATTACGTTATATGGTATAACGAAATGACGTTTTACGTTATATGGTATTACGTTATAACGTATTACGTTATATGGTATTACGTTATAACGTATTACGTTATATGGTATAACGTCATAACGTATTACGTTATATGGTATTACGTTATCACGTATTACGTTATATGGTATAACGAAACGACGTTTTACGTTATATGGTATTACGTTATAACGTATTACGTTATGTGGTATTACGTTATAACGTATTACGTTATATGGTATAACGTCATAACGTATTATGTTATATGGTATTACGTTATCACGTATTACGTTATATGGTATAACGTTATAACGTATTACGTTATATGGTATAACGTTTTAACGTATTACGTTATATGGTATAACGTTATCACGTATTACGTTATATGGTATAACGTTATCACGTATTACGTTATATGGCATTACGTTATAACGTATTACGTTATATGGTACAACGAAATGACGTTTTACGCTATATGGTATAACGTTTTAACGTATTACGTTATATGGTATAACGTTATAACGTATTACGTTATATGGTATTACGTTATAACGTATTACGTTATGTGGTATAACGTTTTAACGTATTACGTTATATGGTATTACGTTATCACGCATTACGTTATATGGTATAACGTTATAACGTATTACGTTATATGGTATAACGTTTTAACGTATTACGTTATATGGTATAACGTTATCACGTATTACGTTATATGGTATAACGTTATAACGTATTACGTTATATGGTATAACGTTATAACGTATTACGTTATATGGTATTACGTTATAACGTATCACGTTATGTGGTATAACGTTTTAACGTATTACGTTATATGGTATAACGTTATAAAGTATTACGTTATATGGTATAACGTTATAACGTATTACGTTATATGGTATAACGTTATAACGTATTACGTTATATGGTATTACGCTATAACGTATTACGTTATATGGTATTACGTTTTAACGTATTACGTTATATGGTATAACGTTATAACGTATTACGTTATATGGTATTACGTTATAACGTTTTACGTTATATGTTATTACGTTATAACGTATTACGTTATATGGTATAACGTTATCACGTATTACGTTATATGGCATTACGTTATAACGTATTACGTTATATGGTATAACGAAATGACGTTTTACGTTATATGGTATAACGTTATAACGTATTACGTTATATGGTATTACGTTTTAACGTATTACGTTATATGGTATAACGTTATAACGTATTACGTTATATGGTATAACGAAATGACGTTTTACGTTATATGGTATAACGTTATAACGTATTACGTTATATGGTATTACGTTTTAACGTATTACGTTATATGGTATAACGTTATAACGTATTACGTTATATGGTATTACGTTATAACGTATTACGTTATGTGGTATAACGTTTTAACGTATTACGTTATATGGTATAACGTGATAAAGTATTACGTTATATGGTATAACGTTATAACGTTTTACGTTATATGGTATAACGTTATAACGTATTACGTTATATGGTATTACGTTATAACGTATTACGTTATATGGTATTACGTTTTAACGTATTACGTTATATGGTATAACGTTATAACGTATTACGTTATATGGTATTACGTTATAACGTTTTACGTTATATGTTATTACGTTATAACGTATTAAGTTATATGGTATAACGTTATCACGTATTACGTTATATGACATTACGTTATAACGTATTACGTTATATGGTATAACGAAATGACGTTTTACGTTATATGGTATAACGTTATAACGTATTACGTTATATGGTATTACGGTTTAACCTATTACGTTATATGGTATAACGATATAACGTATTACGTTATATGGTATTACGTTATAACGTATTACGTTATGTGGTATAAGGTTTTAACGTATTACGTTATATGGTATAACGTTATAAAGTATTACGTTATATGGTATAACGTTATATCGTATTACGTTATATGGTATAACGTTATAACGTATTACGTTATATGGTATTACGTTATCACGTATTACGTTATATGGCATTACGTTATAACGTATTACGTTATATGGTATAACGAAATGACGTTTTACGTTATATGGTATAAGGTTATAACGTATTACGTTATATGGTATTACGTTTTAACGTATTACGTTATATGGTATAACGTTATAACGTATTACGTTATATGGTATAACGAAATGACGTTTTACGTTATATGGTATAACGTTATAACGTATTACGTTATATGGTATTACGTTTTAACGTATTACGTTATATGGTATAACGTTATAACGTATTACGTTATATGGTATTACGTTATAACGTATTACGTTATGTGGTATAACGTTATAACGTATTACGTTATATGGTATAACGTGATAAAGTATTACGTTATATGGTATTACGTTATAACGTATTACGTTATATGGAATAACGAAACGACGTTTTACGTTATATGGTATAACGTTATAACGTATTACGTTATGTGGTATAACGTTATAACGTACTACGTTATATGGTATATCGTTATAACGTATTACGTTATATGGTATAACGTTATCACGTATTACGTTATATGGTACAACGTTATAACGTATTACGTTATGTGGTATAACGTTATCACGTATTACGTTATATGGTACAACGTTATAACGTATTACGTTATATGGTATAACGTTATAACGTATTACGTTATATGGTATTACGTTATAACGTATTACGTTATATGGAATAACGAAACGACGTTTTACGTTATATGGTATTACGTTATAACGTATTACGTTATGTGGTATTACGTTATAACGTATTACGTTATATGGTATAACGTCATAACGTATTATGTTATATGGTATTACGTTATCACGTATTACGTTATATGGTATAACGTTATAGCGAATTACGTTATATGGTATAACGTTTTAACGTATTATGTTATATGGTATAACGTTATCACGTATTACGTTATATGGTATAACGTTATAACGTATTACGTTATATGGTATATCGTTATAACGTATTACGTTATATGGTATAACGTTATCACGTATTACGTTATATGGCATTACGTTATAACGTATTACGTTATATGGTACAACGAAATGACGTTTTACGCTATATGGTATAACGTTTTAACGTATTACGTTATATGGTATAACGTTATAACGTATTACGTTATATGGTATATCGTTATAACGTACTACGTTATATGGTATAACGTTATACCGTATTACGTTATATGGTATAACGTTATAACGTATTACGTTATATGGTATAACGTTTTAACGTATTACGTTATATGGTATAACGTTATCACGTATTACGTTATATGGCATTACGTTATAACGTATTACGTTATATGATATAACGAAATGACGTTTTACGTTATATGGTATAACGTTATAACGTATTACGTTATATGGTATATCGTTATAACGTATTACGTTATATGGTATAACGTTTTAACGTATTACGTTATGTGGTATAATGTTATCACGTATTACGTTATATGGTACAACGTTATAACGTATTACGTTATATGGTATAACGCTATAACGTATTACGTTATATGGTATTACGTTATAACGTATTACGTTATATGGAATAACGAAACGACGTTTTACGTTATATGGTATTACGTTATAACGTATTACGTTATGTGGTATTACGTTATAACGTATTACGTTATATGGTATAACGTCATAACGTATTATGTTATATGGTATTACGTTATCACGTATTACGTTATATGGTATAACGTTATACCGTATTACGTTATATGGTATAACGTTATAACGTATTACGTTATATGGTATAACGTCATAACGTATTACGTTATATGGTATTACGTTATCACGTATTACGTTATATGGTATTACGTTATAACGTATCACGTTATGTGGTATAACGTTTTAACGTATTACGTTATATGGTATAACGTTATAAAGTATTACGTTATATGGTATAACGTTATAACGTATTACGTTATATGGTATAACGTTATAACGTATTACGTTATATGGTATTACGTTATAACGTATTACGTTATATGGTATTACGTTTTAACGTATTACGTTATATGGTATAACGTTATAACGTATTACGTTATATGGTATTACATTATAACGTTTTACGTTATATGTTATTACGTTATAACGTATTACGTTATATGGTGTAACGTTATCACGTATTACGTTATGTGGTATAACGTTATAACGTATTACGTTATATGGTATAACGTTTTAACGTATTACGTTATGTGGTATAACGTTATCACGTATTACGTTATGTGGTATAACGTTATAACGTATTACGTTATATGGTATAACGTTTTAACGTATTACGTCATATGGTATAACGTTATCACTTATTACGTTATATGGTATAACGTTATAACGTATTACGTTATATGGTATTACGTTATAACGTATTACGTTATATGGTATAACGAAATGACGTTTTACGTTATATGGTATTACGTTATAACGTATTACGTTATATGGTATTACGTTATAACGTATTACGTTATATGGTATAACGTCATAACGTATTACGTTATATGGTATTACGTTATCACGTATTACGTTATATGGTATAACGTTATAACGTATTACGTTATATGGTATAACGTTTTAACGTATTACGTTATGTGGTATAACGTTATCACGTATTACGTTATATGTTACAACGTTATAACGTATTACGTTATATGGTATAACGCTATAACGTATTACGTTATATGGTATTACGTTATCACGTATTACGTTATATGGCATTACGTTATAACGTATTACGTTATATGATATAACGAAATGACGTTTTACGTTATATGGTATAACGTTATAACGTATTACGTTATATGGTATATCGTTATAACGTATTACGTTATATGGTATAACGTTTTAACGTATTACGTTATGTGGTATAACGTTATAACGTATTACGTTATATGGTATAACGTTTTAACGTATTACGTCATATGGTATAACGTTATCACTTATTACGTTATATGGTATAACGTTATAACGTATTACGTTATATGGTATTACGTTATAACGTATTACGTTATATGGTATAACGAAATGACGTTTTACGTTATATGGTATTACGTTATAACGTATTACGTTATATGGTATAACGAAATGACGTTTTACGTTATATGGTATTACGTTATAACGTATTACGTTATATGGTATTACGTTATAACGTATTACGTTATATGGTATAACGTCATAACGTATTACGTTATATGGTATAACGTCATAACGTATTACGTTATATGGTATTACGTTATCACGTATTACGTTATATGGTATAACGTTATAACGTATTACGTTATATGGTATAACGTTTTAACGTATTACGTTATGTGGTATAACGTTATCACGTATTACGTTATATGTTACAACGTTATAACGTATTACGTTATATGGTATAACGTTATAACGTATTACGTTATATGGTATTACGTTATAACGTTTTACGTTATATGTTATTACGTTATAACGTATTACGTTATATGGTATAACGTTATCACGTATTACGTTATATGGCATTACGTTATAACGTATTACGTTATATGGTATAACGAAATGACGTTTTACGTTATATGGTATAACGTTATAACGTATTACGTTATATGGTATTACGTTTTAACGTATTACGTTATATGGTATAACGTTATAACGTATTACGTTATATGGTATAACGAAATGACGTTTTACGTTATATGGTATAACGTTATAACGTATTACGTTATATGGTATTACGTTTTAACGTATTACGTTATATGGTATAACGTTATAACGTATTACGTTATATGGTATTACGTTATAACGTATTACGTTATGTGGTATAACGTTTTAACGTATTACGTTATATGGTATAACGTGATAAAGTATTACGTTATATGGTATAACGTTATAACGTTTTACGTTATATGGTATAACGTTATAACGTATTACGTTATATGGTATTACGTTATAACGTATTACGTTATATGGTATTACGTTTTAACGTATTACGTTATATGGTATAACGTTATAACGTATTACGTTATATGGTATTACGTTATAACGTTTTACGTTATATGTTATTACGTTATAACGTATTAAGTTATATGGTATAACGTTATCACGTATTACGTTATATGACATTACGTTATAACGTATTACGTTATATGGTATAACGAAATGACGTTTTACGTTATATGGTATAACGTTATAACGTATTACGTTATATGGTATTACGGTTTAACCTATTACGTTATATGGTATAACGATATAACGTATTACGTTATATGGTATTACGTTATAACGTATTACGTTATGTGGTATAAGGTTTTAACGTATTACGTTATATGGTATAACGTTATAAAGTATTACGTTATATGGTATAACGTTATATCGTATTACGTTATATGGTATAACGTTATAACGTATTACGTTATATGGTATTACGTTATCACGTATTACGTTATATGGCATTACGTTATAACGTATTACGTTATATGGTATAACGAAATGACGTTTTACGTTATATGGTATAAGGTTATAACGTATTACGTTATATGGTATTACGTTTTAACGTATTACGTTATATGGTATAACGTTATAACGTATTACGTTATATGGTATAACGAAATGACGTTTTACGTTATATGGTATAACGTTATAACGTATTACGTTATATGGTATTACGTTTTAACGTATTACGTTATATGGTATAACGTTATAACGTATTACGTTATATGGTATTACGTTATAACGTATTACGTTATGTGGTATAACGTTATAACGTATTACGTTATATGGTATAACGTGATAAAGTATTACGTTATATGGTATTACGTTATAACGTATTACGTTATATGGAATAACGAAACGACGTTTTACGTTATATGGTATAACGTTATAACGTATTACGTTATGTGGTATAACGTTATAACGTACTACGTTATATGGTATATCGTTATAACGTATTACGTTATATGGTATAACGTTATCACGTATTACGTTATATGGTACAACGTTATAACGTATTACGTTATGTGGTATAACGTTATCACGTATTACGTTATATGGTACAACGTTATAACGTATTACGTTATATGGTATAACGTTATAACGTATTACGTTATATGGTATTACGTTATAACGTATTACGTTATATGGAATAACGAAACGACGTTTTACGTTATATGGTATTACGTTATAACGTATTACGTTATGTGGTATTACGTTATAACGTATTACGTTATATGGTATAACGTCATAACGTATTATGTTATATGGTATTACGTTATCACGTATTACGTTATATGGTATAACGTTATAGCGAATTACGTTATATGGTATAACGTTTTAACGTATTATGTTATATGGTATAACGTTATCACGTATTACGTTATATGGTATAACGTTATAACGTATTACGTTATATGGTATATCGTTATAACGTATTACGTTATATGGTATAACGTTATCACGTATTACGTTATATGGCATTACGTTATAACGTATTACGTTATATGGTACAACGAAATGACGTTTTACGCTATATGGTATAACGTTTTAACGTATTACGTTATATGGTATAACGTTATAACGTATTACGTTATATGGTATATCGTTATAACGTACTACGTTATATGGTATAACGTTATACCGTATTACGTTATATGGTATAACGTTATAACGTATTACGTTATATGGTATAACGTTTTAACGTATTACGTTATATGGTATAACGTTATCACGTATTACGTTATATGGCATTACGTTATAACGTATTACGTTATATGATATAACGAAATGACGTTTTACGTTATATGGTATAACGTTATAACGTATTACGTTATATGGTATATCGTTATAACGTATTACGTTATATGGTATAACGTTTTAACGTATTACGTTATGTGGTATAACGTTATCACGTATTACGTTATATGGTACAACGTTATAACGTATTACGTTATATGGTATAACGCTATAACGTATTACGTTATATGGTATTACGTTATAACGTATTACGTTATATGGAATAACGAAACGACGTTTTACGTTATATGGTATTACGTTATAACGTATTACGTTATGTGGTATTACGTTATAACGTATTACGTTATATGGTATAACGTCATAACGTATTATGTTATATGGTATTACGTTATCACGTATTACGTTATATGGTATAACGTTATACCGTATTACGTTATATGGTATAACGTTATAACGTATTACGTTATATGGTATAACGTCATAACGTATTACGTTATATGGTATTACGTTATCACGTATTACGTTATATGGTATTACGTTATAACGTATCACGTTATGTGGTATAACGTTTTAACGTATTACGTTATATGGTATAACGTTATAAAGTATTACGTTATATGGTATAACGTTATAACGTATTACGTTATATGGTATAACGTTATAACGTATTACGTTATATGGTATTACGTTATAACGTATTACGTTATATGGTATTACGTTTTAACGTATTACGTTATATGGTATAACGTTATAACGTATTACGTTATATGGTATTACATTATAACGTTTTACGTTATATGTTATTACGTTATAACGTATTACGTTATATGGTGTAACGTTATCACGTATTACGTTATGTGGTATAACGTTATAACGTATTACGTTATATGGTATAACGTTTTAACGTATTACGTTATGTGGTATAACGTTATCACGTATTACGTTATGTGGTATAACGTTATAACGTATTACGTTATATGGTATAACGTTTTAACGTATTACGTCATATGGTATAACGTTATCACTTATTACGTTATATGGTATAACGTTATAACGTATTACGTTATATGGTATTACGTTATAACGTATTACGTTATATGGTATAACGAAATGACGTTTTACGTTATATGGTATTACGTTATAACGTATTACGTTATATGGTATTACGTTATAACGTATTACGTTATATGGTATAACGTCATAACGTATTACGTTATATGGTATTACGTTATCACGTATTACGTTATATGGTATAACGTTATAACGTATTACGTTATATGGTATAACGTTTTAACGTATTACGTTATGTGGTATAACGTTATCACGTATTACGTTATATGTTACAACGTTATAACGTATTACGTTATATGGTATAACGCTATAACGTATTACGTTATATGGTATTACGTTATCACGTATTACGTTATATGGCATTACGTTATAACGTATTACGTTATATGATATAACGAAATGACGTTTTACGTTATATGGTATAACGTTATAACGTATTACGTTATATGGTATATCGTTATAACGTATTACGTTATATGGTATAACGTTTTAACGTATTACGTTATGTGGTATAACGTTATCACGTATTACGTTATATGGTACAACGTTATAACGTATTACGTTATATGGTATAACGCTATAACGTATTACGTTATATGGTATTACGTTATAACGTATTACGTTATATGGAATAACGAAACGACGTTTTACGTTATATGGTATTACGTTATAACGTATTACGTTATGTGGTATTACGTTATAACGTATTACGTTATATGGTATAACGTCATAACGTATTATGTTATATGGTATTACGTTATCACGTATTACGTTATATGGTATAACGTTATAACGTATTACGTTATATGGTATAACGTTTTAACGTATTACGTTATATGGTATAACGTTATCACGTATTACGTTATATGGTATAACGTTTTAACGTATTACGTTATATGGTATAACGTCATAACGTATTACGTTATATGGTATTACGTTATCACGTATTACGTTATATGGTATAACGAAATGACGTTTTACGCTATATGGTATAACGTTTTAACGTATTACGCTATATGGTATATCGTTATAACGTATTACGTTATATGGTATAACGTTTTAACGTATTACGTTATGTGGTATAACGTTATCACGTATTACGTTATATGGTACAACGTTATAACGTATTACGTTATATGGTATAACGCTGTAACGTATTACGTTATATGGTATTACGTTATAACGTATTACGTTATATGGAATAACGAAACGACGTTTTACGTTATATGGTATAACGTTATAACGTATTACGTTATATGGTATTACGTTATAACGTATTACGTTATATGGTATAACGAAATGACGTTTTACGTTATATGGTATTACGTTATAACGTATTACGTTATATGGTATTACGTTATAACGTATTACGTTATATGGTATAACGTCATAACGTATTACGTTATATGGTATTACGTTATCACGTATTACGTTATATGGTATAACGAAACGACGTTTTACGTTATATGGTATTACGTTATAACGTATTACGTTATGTGGCATTACGTTATAACGTATTACGTTATATGGTATAACGTCATAACGTATTATGTTATATGGTATTACGTTATCACGTATTACGTTATATGGTATAACGTTATAACGTATTACGTTATATGGTATAACGTTTTAACGTATTACGTTATATGGTATAACGTTATCACGTATTACGTTATATGGTATAACGTTATCACGTATTACGTTATATGGCATTACGTTATAACGTATTACGTTATATGGTACAACGAAATGACGTTTTACGCTATATGGTATAACGTTTTAACGTATTACGTTATATGGTATAACGTTATAACGTATTACGTTATATGGTATTACGTTATAACGTATTACGTTATGTGGTATAACGTTTTAACGTATTACGTTATATGGTATTACGTTATCACGCATTACGTTATATGGTATAACGTTATAACGTATTACGTTATATGGTATAACGTTTTAACGTATTACGTTATATGGTATAACGTTATCACGTATTACGTTATATGGTATAACGTTATAACGTATTACGTTATATGGTATAACGTTATAACGTATTACGTTATATGGTATTACGTTATAACGTATCACGTTATGTGGTATAACGTTTTAACGTATTACGTTATATGGTATAACGTTATAACGTATTACGTTATATGGTATTACGCTATAACGTATTACGTTATATGGTATTACGTTTTAACGTATTACGTTATATGGTATAACGTTATAACGTATTACGTTATATGGTATTACGTTATAACGTTTTACGTTATATGTTATTACGTTATAACGTATTACGTTATATGGTATAACGTTATCACGTATTACGTTATATGGCATTACGTTATAACGTATTACGTTATATGGTATAACGAAATGACGTTTTACGTTATATGGTATAACGTTATAACGTATTACGTTATATGGTATTACGTTTTAACGTATTACGTTATATGGTATAACGTTATAACGTATTACGTTATATGGTATAACGAAATGACGTTTTACGTTATATGGTATAACGTTATAACGTATTACGTTATATGGTATTACGTTTTAACGTATTACGTTATATGGTATAACGTTATAACGTATTACGTTATATGGTATTACGTTATAACGTATTACGTTATGTGGTATAACGTTTTAACGTATTACGTTATATGGTATAACGTGATAAAGTATTACGTTATATGGTATAACGTTATAACGTTTTACGTTATATGGTATAACGTTATAACGTATTACGTTATATGGTATTACGTTATAACGTATTACGTTATATGGTATTACGTTTTAACGTATTACGTTATATGGTATAACGTTATAACGTATTACGTTATATGGTATTACGTTATAACGTTTTACGTTATATGTTATTACGTTATAACGTATTAAGTTATATGGTATAACGTTATCACGTATTACGTTATATGACATTACGTTATAACGTATTACGTTATATGGTATAACGAAATGACGTTTTACGTTATATGGTATAACGTTATAACGTATTACGTTATATGGTATTACGGTTTAACCTATTACGTTATATGGTATAACGATATAACGTATTACGTTATATGGTATTACGTTATAACGTATTACGTTATGTGGTATAAGGTTTTAACGTATTACGTTATATGGTATAACGTTATAAAGTATTACGTTATATGGTATAACGTTATATCGTATTACGTTATATGGTATAACGTTATAACGTATTACGTTATATGGTATTACGTTATCACGTATTACGTTATATGGCATTACGTTATAACGTATTACGTTATATGGTATAACGAAATGACGTTTTACGTTATATGGTATAAGGTTATAACGTATTACGTTATATGGTATTACGTTTTAACGTATTACGTTATATGGTATAACGTTATAACGTATTACGTTATATGGTATAACGAAATGACGTTTTACGTTATATGGTATAACGTTATAACGTATTACGTTATATGGTATTACGTTTTAACGTATTACGTTATATGGTATAACGTTATAACGTATTACGTTATATGGTATTACGTTATAACGTATTACGTTATGTGGTATAACGTTATAACGTATTACGTTATATGGTATAACGTGATAAAGTATTACGTTATATGGTATTACGTTATAACGTATTACGTTATATGGAATAACGAAACGACGTTTTACGTTATATGGTATAACGTTATAACGTATTACGTTATGTGGTATAACGTTATAACGTACTACGTTATATGGTATATCGTTATAACGTATTACGTTATATGGTATAACGTTATCACGTATTACGTTATATGGTACAACGTTATAACGTATTACGTTATGTGGTATAACGTTATCACGTATTACGTTATATGGTACAACGTTATAACGTATTACGTTATATGGTATAACGTTATAACGTATTACGTTATATGGTATTACGTTATAACGTATTACGTTATATGGAATAACGAAACGACGTTTTACGTTATATGGTATTACGTTATAACGTATTACGTTATGTGGTATTACGTTATAACGTATTACGTTATATGGTATAACGTCATAACGTATTATGTTATATGGTATTACGTTATCACGTATTACGTTATATGGTATAACGTTATAGCGAATTACGTTATATGGTATAACGTTTTAACGTATTATGTTATATGGTATAACGTTATCACGTATTACGTTATATGGTATAACGTTATAACGTATTACGTTATATGGTATATCGTTATAACGTATTACGTTATATGGTATAACGTTATCACGTATTACGTTATATGGCATTACGTTATAACGTATTACGTTATATGGTACAACGAAATGACGTTTTACGCTATATGGTATAACGTTTTAACGTATTACGTTATATGGTATAACGTTATAACGTATTACGTTATATGGTATATCGTTATAACGTACTACGTTATATGGTATAACGTTATACCGTATTACGTTATATGGTATAACGTTATAACGTATTACGTTATATGGTATAACGTTTTAACGTATTACGTTATATGGTATAACGTTATCACGTATTACGTTATATGGCATTACGTTATAACGTATTACGTTATATGATATAACGAAATGACGTTTTACGTTATATGGTATAACGTTATAACGTATTACGTTATATGGTATATCGTTATAACGTATTACGTTATATGGTATAACGTTTTAACGTATTACGTTATGTGGTATAACGTTATCACGTATTACGTTATATGGTACAACGTTATAACGTATTACGTTATATGGTATAACGCTATAACGTATTACGTTATATGGTATTACGTTATAACGTATTACGTTATATGGAATAACGAAACGACGTTTTACGTTATATGGTATTACGTTATAACGTATTACGTTATGTGGTATTACGTTATAACGTATTACGTTATATGGTATAACGTCATAACGTATTATGTTATATGGTATTACGTTATCACGTATTACGTTATATGGTATAACGTTATACCGTATTACGTTATATGGTATAACGTTATAACGTATTACGTTATATGGTATAACGTCATAACGTATTACGTTATATGGTATTACGTTATCACGTATTACGTTATATGGTATTACGTTATAACGTATCACGTTATGTGGTATAACGTTTTAACGTATTACGTTATATGGTATAACGTTATAAAGTATTACGTTATATGGTATAACGTTATAACGTATTACGTTATATGGTATAACGTTATAACGTATTACGTTATATGGTATTACGTTATAACGTATTACGTTATATGGTATTACGTTTTAACGTATTACGTTATATGGTATAACGTTATAACGTATTACGTTATATGGTATTACATTATAACGTTTTACGTTATATGTTATTACGTTATAACGTATTACGTTATATGGTGTAACGTTATCACGTATTACGTTATGTGGTATAACGTTATAACGTATTACGTTATATGGTATAACGTTTTAACGTATTACGTTATGTGGTATAACGTTATCACGTATTACGTTATGTGGTATAACGTTATAACGTATTACGTTATATGGTATAACGTTTTAACGTATTACGTCATATGGTATAACGTTATCACTTATTACGTTATATGGTATAACGTTATAACGTATTACGTTATATGGTATTACGTTATAACGTATTACGTTATATGGTATAACGAAATGACGTTTTACGTTATATGGTATTACGTTATAACGTATTACGTTATATGGTATTACGTTATAACGTATTACGTTATATGGTATAACGTCATAACGTATTACGTTATATGGTATTACGTTATCACGTATTACGTTATATGGTATAACGTTATAACGTATTACGTTATATGGTATAACGTTTTAACGTATTACGTTATGTGGTATAACGTTATCACGTATTACGTTATATGTTACAACGTTATAACGTATTACGTTATATGGTATAACGCTATAACGTATTACGTTATATGGTATTACGTTATAACGTATTACGTTATATGGAATAACGAAACGACGTTTTACGTTATATGGTATTACGTTATAACGTATTACGTTATGTGGTATTACGTTATAACGTATTACGTTATATGGTATAACGTCATAACGTATTATGTTATATGGTATTACGTTATCACGTATTACGTTATATGGTATAACGTTATAACGTATTACGTTATATGGTATTACGTTATAACGTATTACGTTATATGGTATTACGTTATAACGTATTACGTTATGTGGTATAACGTTTTAACGTATTACGTTATATGGTATTACGTTATCACGCATTACGTTATATGGTATAACGTTATAACGTATTACGTTATATGGTATAACGTTATCACGTATTACGTTATATGGCATTACGTTATAACGTATTACGTTATATGGTATAACGAAATGACGTTTTACGTTATATGGTATAACGTTATAACGTATTACGTTATATGGTATTACGTTTTAACGTATTACGTTATATGGTATAACGTTATAACGTATTACGTTATATGGTATAACGAAATGACGTTTTACGTTATATGGTATAACGTTATAACGTATTACGTTATATGGTATTACGTTTTAACGTATTACGTTATATGGTATAACGTTATAACGTATTACGTTATATGGTATTACGTTATAACGTATTACGTTATGTGGTATAACGTTTTAACGTATTACGTTATATGGTATAACGTGATAAAGTATTACGTTATATGGTATAACGTTATAACGTTTTACGTTATATGGTATAACGTTATAACGTATTACGTTATATGGTATTACGTTATAACGTATTACGTTATATGGTATTACGTTTTAACGTATTACGTTATATGGTATAACGTTATAACGTATTACGTTATATGGTATTACGTTATAACGTTTTACGTTATATGTTATTACGTTATAACGTATTAAGTTATATGGTATAACGTTATCACGTATTACGTTATATGACATTACGTTATAACGTATTACGTTATATGGTATAACGAAATGACGTTTTACGTTATATGGTATAACGTTATAACGTATTACGTTATATGGTATTACGGTTTAACCTATTACGTTATATGGTATAACGATATAACGTATTACGTTATATGGTATTACGTTATAACGTATTACGTTATGTGGTATAAGGTTTTAACGTATTACGTTATATGGTATAACGTTATAAAGTATTACGTTATATGGTATAACGTTATATCGTATTACGTTATATGGTATAACGTTATAACGTATTACGTTATATGGTATTACGTTATCACGTATTACGTTATATGGCATTACGTTATAACGTATTACGTTATATGGTATAACGAAATGACGTTTTACGTTATATGGTATAACGAAATGACGTTTTACGTTATATGGTATAACGTTATAACGTATTACGTTATATGGTATTACGTTTTAACGTATTACGTTATATGGTATAACGTTATAACGTATTACGTTATATGGTATTACGTTATAACGTATTACGTTATGTGGTATAACGTTTTAACGTATTACGTTATATGGTATAACGTGATAAAGTATTACGTTATATGGTACAACGTTATAACGTATTAAGTTATATGGTATAACGTTATCACGTATTACGTTATATGACATTACGTTATAACGTATTACGTTATATGGTATAACGAAATGACGTTTTACGTTATATGGTATAACGTTATAACGTATTACGTTATATGGTATTACGGTTTAACCTATTACGTTATATGGTATAACGATATAACGTTTTACGTTATATGGTATAACGTTATAACGTATTACGTTATATGGTATTACGTTTTAACGTATTACGTTATATGGTATAACGTTATAACGTATTACGTTATATGGTATTACGTTATAACGTATTACGTTATGTGGTATAACGTTTTAACGTATTACGTTATATGGTATAACGTGATAAAGTATTACGTTATATGGTACAACGTTATAACGTATTAAGTTATATGGTATAACGTTATCACGTATTACGTTATATGACATTACGTTATAACGTATTACGTTATATGGTATAACGAAATGACGTTTTACGTTATATGGTATAACGTTATAACGTATTACGTTATATGGTATTACGGTTTAACCTATTACGTTATATGGTATAACGTTATAACGTATTACGTTATATGGTATTACGTTTTAACGTATTACGTTATATGGTATAACGTTATAACGTATTACGTTATATGGTATAACGAAATGACGTTTTACGTTATATGGTATAACGTTATAACGTATTACGTTATATGGTATTACGTTTTAACGTATTACGTTATATGGTATAACGTTATAACGTATTACGTTATATGGTATTACGTTATAACGTATTACGTTATGTGGTATAACGTTATAACGTATTACGTTATATGGTATAACGTGATAAAGTATTACGTTATATGGTATTACGTTATAACGTATTACGTTATATGGAATAACGAAACGACGTTTTACGTTATATGGTATAACGTTATAACGTATTACGTTATGTGGTATAACGTTATAACGTACTACGTTATATGGTATATCGTTATAACGTATTACGTTATATGGTATAACGTTATCACGTATTACGTTATATGGTACAACGTTATAACGTATTACGTTATGTGGTATAACGTTATCACGTATTACGTTATATGGTACAACGTTATAACGTATTACGTTATATGGTATAACGTTATAACGTATTACGTTATATGGTATTACGTTATAACGTATTACGTTATATGGAATAACGAAACGACGTTTTACGTTATATGGTATTACGTTATAACGTATTACGTTATGTGGTATTACGTTATAACGTATTACGTTATATGGTATAACGTCATAACGTATTATGTTATATGGTATTACGTTATCACGTATTACGTTATATGGTATAACGTTATAGCGAATTACGTTATATGGTATAACGTTTTAACGTATTATGTTATATGGTATAACGTTATCACGTATTACGTTATATGGTATAACGTTATAACGTATTACGTTATATGGTATATCGTTATAACGTATTACGTTATATGGTATAACGTTATCACGTATTACGTTATATGGCATTACGTTATAACGTATTACGTTATATGGTACAACGAAATGACGTTTTACGCTATATGGTATAACGTTTTAACGTATTACGTTATATGGTATAACGTTATAACGTATTACGTTATATGGTATATCGTTATAACGTACTACGTTATATGGTATAACGTTATACCGTATTACGTTATATGGTATAACGTTATAACGTATTACGTTATATGGTATAACGTTTTAACGTATTACGTTATATGGTATAACGTTATCACGTATTACGTTATATGGCATTACGTTATAACGTATTACGTTATATGATATAACGAAATGACGTTTTACGTTATATGGTATAACGTTATAACGTATTACGTTATATGGTATATCGTTATAACGTATTACGTTATATGGTATAACGTTTTAACGTATTACGTTATGTGGTATAACGTTATCACGTATTACGTTATATGGTACAACGTTATAACGTATTACGTTATATGGTATAACGCTATAACGTATTACGTTATATGGTATTACGTTATAACGTATTACGTTATATGGAATAACGAAACGACGTTTTACGTTATATGGTATTACGTTATAACGTATTACGTTATGTGGTATTACGTTATAACGTATTACGTTATATGGTATAACGTCATAACGTATTATGTTATATGGTATTACGTTATCACGTATTACGTTATATGGTATAACGTTATACCGTATTACGTTATATGGTATAACGTTATAACGTATTACGTTATATGGTATAACGTCATAACGTATTACGTTATATGGTATTACGTTATCACGTATTACGTTATATGGTATTACGTTATAACGTATCACGTTATGTGGTATAACGTTTTAACCTATTACGTTATATGGTATAACGTTATAAAGTATTACGTTATATGGTATAACGTTATAACGTATTACGTTATATGGTATAACGTTATAACGTATTACGTTATATGGTATTACGTTATAACGTATTACGTTATATGGTATTACGTTTTAACGTATTACGTTATATGGTATAACGTTATAACGTATTACGTTATATGGTATTACATTATAACGTTTTACGTTATATGTTATTACGTTATAACGTATTACGTTATATGGTGTAACGTTATCACGTATTACGTTATGTGGTATAACGTTATAACGTATTACGTTATATGGTATAACGTTTTAACGTATTACGTTATGTGGTATAACGTTATCACGTATTACGTTATGTGGTATAACGTTATAACGTATTACGTTATATGGTATAACGTTTTAACGTATTACGTCATATGGTATAACGTTATCACTTATTACGTTATATGGTATAACGTTATAACGTATTACGTTATATGGTATTACGTTATAACGTATTACGTTATATGGTATAACGAAATGACGTTTTACGTTATATGGTATTACGTTATAACGTATTACGTTATATGGTATTACGTTATAACGTATTACGTTATATGGTATAACGTCATAACGTATTACGTTATATGGTATTACGTTATCACGTATTACGTTATATGGTATAACGTTATAACGTATTACGTTATATGGTATAACGTTTTAACGTATTACGTTATGTGGTATAACGTTATCACGTATTACGTTATATGTTACAACGTTATAACGTATTACGTTATATGGTATAACGCTATAACGTATTACGTTATATGGTATTACGTTATAACGTATTACGTTATATGGAATAACGAAACGACGTTTTACGTTATATGGTATTACGTTATAACGTATTACGTTATGTGGTATTACGTTATAACGTATTACGTTATATGGTATAACGTCATAACGTATTATGTTATATGGTATTACGTTATCACGTATTACGTTATATGGTATAACGTTATAACGTATTACGTTATATGGTATTACGTTATAACGTATTACGTTATATGGTATTACGTTATAACGTATTACGTTATGTGGTATAACGTTTTAACGTATTACGTTATATGGTATTACGTTATCACGCATTACGTTATATGGTATAACGTTATAACGTATTACGTTATATGGTATAACGTTATCACGTATTACGTTATATGGCATTACGTTATAACGTATTACGTTATATGGTATAACGAAATGACGTTTTACGTTATATGGTATAACGTTATAACGTATTACGTTATATGGTATTACGTTTTAACGTATTACGTTATATGGTATAACGTTATAACGTATTACGTTATATGGTATAACGAAATGACGTTTTACGTTATATGGTATAACGTTATAACGTATTACGTTATATGGTATTACGTTTTAACGTATTACGTTATATGGTATAACGTTATAACGTATTACGTTATATGGTATTACGTTATAACGTATTACGTTATGTGGTATAACGTTTTAACGTATTACGTTATATGGTATAACGTGATAAAGTATTACGTTATATGGTATAACGTTATAACGTTTTACGTTATATGGTATAACGTTATAACGTATTACGTTATATGGTATTACGTTATAACGTATTACGTTATATGGTATTACGTTTTAACGTATTACGTTATATGGTATAACGTTATAACGTATTACGTTATATGGTATTACGTTATAACGTTTTACGTTATATGTTATTACGTTATAACGTATTAAGTTATATGGTATAACGTTATCACGTATTACGTTATATGACATTACGTTATAACGTATTACGTTATATGGTATAACGAAATGACGTTTTACGTTATATGGTATAACGTTATAACGTATTACGTTATATGGTATTACGGTTTAACCTATTACGTTATATGGTATAACGATATAACGTATTACGTTATATGGTATTACGTTATAACGTATTACGTTATGTGGTATAAGGTTTTAACGTATTACGTTATATGGTATAACGTTATAAAGTATTACGTTATATGGTATAACGTTATATCGTATTACGTTATATGGTATAACGTTATAACGTATTACGTTATATGGTATTACGTTATCACGTATTACGTTATATGGCATTACGTTATAACGTATTACGTTATATGGTATAACGAAATGACGTTTTACGTTATATGGTATAACGAAATGACGTTTTACGTTATATGGTATAACGTTATAACGTATTACGTTATATGGTATTACGTTTTAACGTATTACGTTATA
The DNA here is from genome assembly GCF_051014615.1 of Bombus vancouverensis nearcticus. Lineage (NCBI taxonomy): Eukaryota > Metazoa > Arthropoda > Insecta > Hymenoptera > Apidae > Bombus > Bombus vancouverensis. Next base: position 4,561,568 of record NC_134913.1, on the reverse strand, counting down.
TGGTATAACGTTATAACGTATTACGTTATATGGTATTACGTTATAACGTATTACGTTATGTGGTATAACGTTTTAACGTATTACGTTATATGGTATAACGTGATAAAGTATTACGTTATATGGTACAACGTTATAACGTATTAAGTTATATGGTATAACGTTATCACGTATTACGTTATATGACATTACGTTATAACGTATTACGTTATATGGTATAACGAAATGACGTTTTACGTTATATGGTATAACGTTATAACGTATTACGTTATATGGTATTACGGTTTAACCTATTACGTTATATGGTATAACGATATAACGTTTTACGTTATATGGTATAACGTTATAACGTATTACGTTATATGGTATTACGTTTTAACGTATTACGTTATATGGTATAACGTTATAACGTATTACGTTATATGGTATTACGTTATAACGTATTACGTTATGTGGTATAACGTTTTAACGTATTACGTTATATGGTATAACGTGATAAAGTATTACGTTATATGGTACAACGTTATAACGTATTAAGTTATATGGTATAACGTTATCACGTATTACGTTATATGACATTACGTTATAACGTATTACGTTATATGGTATAACGAAATGACGTTTTACGTTATATGGTATAACGTTATAACGTATTACGTTATATGGTATTACGGTTTAACCTATTACGTTATATGGTATAACGTTATAACGTATTACGTTATATGGTATTACGTTTTAACGTATTACGTTATATGTATAACGTTATAACGTATTACGTTATATGGTATTACGTTATAACGTATTACGTTATGTGGTATAACGTTTTAACGTATTACGTTATATGGTATAACGTGATAAAGTATTACGTTATATGGTATAACGTTATAACGTTTTACGTTATATGGTATAACGTTATAACGTATTACGTTATATGGTATTACGTTATAACGTATTACGTTATATGGTATTACGTTTTAACGTATTACGTTATATGGTATAACGTTATAACGTATTACGTTATATGGTATTACGTTATAACGTTTTACGTTATATGTTATTACGTTATAACGTATTAAGTTATATGGTATAACGTTATCACGTATTACGTTATATGACATTACGTTATAACGTATTACGTTATATGGTATAACGAAATGACGTTTTACGTTATATGGTATAACGTTATAACGTATTACGTTATATGGTATTACGGTTTAACCTATTACGTTATATGGTATAACGATATAACGTATTACGTTATATGGTATTACGTTATAACGTATTACGTTATGTGGTATAAGGTTTTAACGTATTACGTTATATGGTATAACGTTATAAAGTATTACGTTATATGGTATAACGTTATATCGTATTACGTTATATGGTATAACGTTATAACGTATTACGTTATATGGTATAACGTTATACCGTATTACGTTATATGGTATAACGTTATAACGTATTACGTTATATGGTATAACGTTATAACGTATTACGTTATATGGTATTACGTTATAACGTATTACGTTATATGGTATAACGAAATTACGTTTTACGTTATATGGTATAACGTTATAACGTATTACGTTATATGGTATTACGTTATAACGTATTACGTTATATGGTATAACGTCATAACGTATTACGTTATATGGTATTACGTTATCACGTATTACGTTATATGGTATAACGTTATAACGTATTACGTTATATGGTATAACGTTTTAACGTATTACGTTATGTGGTATAACGTTATCACGTATTACGTTATATGGTACAACGTTATAACGTATTACGTTATATGGTATAACGTTATAACGTATTACGTTATATGGTATTACGTTTTAACGTATTACGTTATATGGTATAACGTTTTAACGTATTACGTTATGTGGTATAACGTTATCACGTATTACGTTATATGGTACAACGTTATAACGTATTACGTTATATGGTATTACGTTATAACGTATTACGTTATATGGTACAACGAAATGACGTTTTACGCTATATGGTATAACGTTTTAACGTATTACGTTATATGGTATTACGGTTTAACCTATTACGTTATATGGTATAACGATATAACGTATTACGTTATATGGTATTACGTTATAACGTATTACGTTATGTGGTATAAGGTTTTAACGTATTACGTTATATGGTATAACGTTATAAAGTATTACGTTATATGGTATAACGTTATATCGTATTACGTTATATGGTATAACGTTATAACGTATTACGTTATATGGTATTACGTTATAACGTATTACGTTATATGGTATTACGTTTTAACGTATTACGTTATATGGTATAACGTTATAACGTATTACGTTATATGGTATTACGTTATAACGTTTTACGTTATATGTTATTACGTTATAACGTATTAAGTTATATGGTATAACGTTATCACGTATTACGTTATATGACATTACGTTATAACGTATTACGTTATATGGTATAACGAAATGACGTTTTACGTTATATGGTATAACGTTATAACGTATTACGTTATATGGTATTACGGTTTAACCTATTACGTTATATGGTATAACGATATAACGTATTACGTTATATGGTATTACGTTATAACGTATTACGTTATGTGGTATAAGGTTTTAACGTATTACGTTATATGGTATAACGTTATAAAGTATTACGTTATATGGTATAACGTTATATCGTATTACGTTATATGGTATAACGTTATAACGTATTACGTTATATGGTATTACGTTATCACGTATTACGTTATATGGTATAACGTTATAACGTATTACGTTATATGGTATAACGTTTTAACGTATTACGTTATATGGTATAACGTTATAACGTATTACGTTATATGGTATAACGTTATAACGTTCTACGTTATATGGTATATCGTTATAACGTATTACGTTATATGGTATAACGTTATACCGTATTACGTTATATGGTATAACGTTATAACGTATTACGTTATATGGTATAACGTTATAACGTATTACGTTATATGGTATTACGTTATAACGTATTACGTTATATGGTATAACGAAATTACGTTTTACGTTATATGGTATAACGTTATAACGTATTACGTTATATGGTATTACGTTATAACGTATTACGTTATATGGTATAACGTCATAACGTATTACGTTATATGGTATAACGTTATAACGTATTACGTTATATGGTATTACGTTATAACGTATTACGTTATGTGGTATAACGTTTTAACGTATTACGTTATATGGTATAACGTGATAAAGTATTACGTTATATGGTACAACGTTATAACGTATTAAGTTATATGGTATAACGTTATCACGTATTACGTTATATGACATTACGTTATAACGTATTACGTTATATGGTATAACGAAATGACGTTTTACGTTATATGGTATAACGTTATAACGTATTACGTTATATGGTATTACGGTTTAACCTATTACGTTATATGGTATAACGTTATAACGTATTACGTTATATGGTATTACGTTTTAACGTATTACGTTATATGGTATAACGTTATAACGTATTACGTTATATGGTATTACGTTATAACGTATTACGTTATGTGGTATAACGTTTTAACGTATTACGTTATATGGTATAACGTGATAAAGTATTACGTTATATGGTATAACGTTATAACGTTTTACGTTATATGGTATAACGTTATAACGTATTACGTTATATGGTATTACGTTATAACGTATTACGTTATATGGTATTACGTTTTAACGTATTACGTTATATGGTATAACGTTATAACGTATTACGTTATATGGTATTACGTTATAACGTTTTACGTTATATGTTATTACGTTATAACGTATTAAGTTATATGGTATAACGTTATCACGTATTACGTTATATGACATTACGTTATAACGTATTACGTTATATGGTATAACGAAATGACGTTTTACGTTATATGGTATAACGTTATAACGTATTACGTTATATGGTATTACGGTTTAACCTATTACGTTATATGGTATAACGATATAACGTATTACGTTATATGGTATTACGTTATAACGTATTACGTTATGTGGTATAAGGTTTTAACGTATTACGTTATATGGTATAACGTTATAAAGTATTACGTTATATGGTATAACGTTATATCGTATTACGTTATATGGTATAACGTTATAACGTATTACGTTATATGGTATTACGTTATCACGTATTACGTTATATGGTATAACGTTATAACGTATTACGTTATATGGTATAACGTTTTAACGTATTACGTTATATGGTATAACGTTATAACGTATTACGTTATATGGTATAACGTTATAACGTTCTACGTTATATGGTATATCGTTATAACGTATTACGTTATATGGTATAACGTTATACCGTATTACGTTATATGGTATAACGTTATAACGTATTACGTTATATGGTATAACGTTATAACGTATTACGTTATATGGTATTACGTTATAACGTATTACGTTATATGGTATAACGAAATTACGTTTTACGTTATATGGTATAACGTTATAACGTATTACGTTATATGGTATTACGTTATAACGTATTACGTTATATGGTATAACGTCATAACGTATTACGTTATATGGTATTACGTTATCACGTATTACGTTATATGGTATAACGTTATAACGTATTACGTTATATGGTATAACGTTTTAACGTATTACGTTATGTGGTATAACGTTATCACGTATTACGTTATATGGTACAACGTTATAACGTATTACGTTATATGGTATAACGTTATAACGTATTACGTTATATGGTATTACGTTATAACGTATTACGTTATATGGTACAACGAAATGACGTTTTACGCTATATGGTATAACGTTTTAACGTATTACGTTATATGGTATAACGTTATAACGTATTACGTTATATGGTATTACGTTATAACGTATTACGTTATGTGGTATAACGTTTTAACGTATTACGTTATATGGTATTACGTTATCACGTATTACGTTATATGGTATAACGTTATAACGTATTACGTTATATGGTATAACGTTTTAACGTATTACGTTATATGGTATAACGTTATCACGTATTACGTTATATGGTATAACGTTATAACGTATTACGTTATATGGTATATCGTTATAACGTATTACGTTATATGGTATAACGTTATACCGTATTACGTTATATGGTATAACGTTATACCGTATTACGTTATATGGTATAACGTTATAACGTATTACGTTATATGGTATAACGTTTTAACGTATTACGTTATATGGTATAACGTTATCACGTATTACGTTATATGGCATTACGTTATAACGTATTACGTTATATGATATAACGAAATGACGTTTTACGTTATATGGTATATCGTTATAACGTATTACGTTATATGGTATATCGTTATAACGTATTACGTTATATGGTATAACGTTATACCGTATTACGTTATATGGTACAACGAAATGACGTTTTACGTTATATGTTATTACGTTATAACGTATTACGTTATATGGTATAACGTTATCACGTATTACGTTATATGGCATTACGTTATAACGTATTACGTTATATGGTATAACGAAATGACGTTTTACGTTATATGGTATAACGTTATAACGTATTACGTTATATGGTATTACGTTTTAACGTATTACGTTATATGGTATAACGTTTTAACGTATTACGTTATGTGGTATAACGTTATCACGTATTACGTTATATGGTACAACGTTATAACGTATTACGTTATATGGTATAACGTTATAACGTATTACGTTATATGGTATTACGTTATAACGTATTACGTTATATGGAATAACGAAACGACGTTTTACGTTATATGGTATTACGTTATAACGTATTACGTTATGTGGTATTACGTTATAACGTATTACGTTATATGGTATAACGTCATAACGTATTATGTTATATGGTATTACGTTATCACGTATTACGTTATATGGTATAACGTTATAACGTATTACGTTATATGGTATAACGTTTTAACGTATTACGTTATATGGTATAACGTTATCACGAATTACGTTATATGGTATAACGTTATAACGTATTACGTTATATGGTATATCGTTATAACGTATTACGTTATATGGTATAACGTTATCACGTATTACGTTATATGGCATTACGTTATAACGTATTACGTTATATGGTACAACGAAATGACGTTTTACGCTATATGGTATAACGTTTTAACGTATTACGTTATATGGTATAACGTTATAACGTATTACGTTATATGGTATTACGTTATAACGTATTACGTTATGTGGTATAACGTTTTAACGTATTACGTTATATGGTATTACGTTATCACGTATTACGTTATATGGTATAACGTTATAACGTATTACGTTATATGGTATAACGTTTTAACGTATTACGTTATATGGTATAACGTTATCACGTATTACGTTATATGGTATAACGTTATAACGTATTACATTATATGGTATATCGTTATAACGTATTACGTTATATGGTATAACGTTATACCGTATTACGTTATATGGTATAACGTTATACCGTATTACGTTATATGGTATAACGTTATAACGTATTACGTTATATGGTATAACGTTTTAACGTATTACGTTATATGGTATAACGTTATCACGTATTACGTTATATGGCATTACGTTATAACGTATTACGTTATATGATATAACGAAATGACGTTTTACGTTATATGGTATAACGTTATAACGTATTACGTTATATGGTATTTCGTTTTAACGTATTACGTTATATGGTATAACGTTATAACGTATTACGTTATATGGTATTACGTTATAACGTATCACGTTATGTGGTATAACGTTTTAACGTATTACGTTATATGGTATAACGTTATAAAGTATTACGTTATATGGTATAACGTTATAACGTATTACGTTATATGGTATTACGTTATAACGTATTACGTTATATGGAATAACGAAACGACGTTTTACGTTATATGGTATTACGTTATAACGTATTACGTTATGTGGTATTACGTTATAACGTATTACGTTATATGGTATATCGTTATAACGTATTACGTTATATGGTATAACGTTATACCGTATTACGTTATATGGTATAACGTTATAACGTATTACGTTATATGGTATAACGTTATAACGTATTACGTTATATGGTATATCGTTATAACGTATTACGTTATATGGTATAACGTTATACCGTATTACGTTATATGGTATTACGTTATAACGTATTACGTTATATGGTATAACGAAATGACGTTTTACGTTATATGGTATTACGTTATAACGTATTACGTTATATGGTATAACTTTATAACGTATTACGTTATATGGTATAACGTTATAACGTACTACGTTATATGGTATAACGTTATCACGTATTACGTTATATGGTATAACGTTATAACGTATTACGTTATATGGTATGACGTTTTAACGTATTACGATATATGGTATAACGTTATCACTTATTACGTTATATGGTATAACGTTATAACGTATTACGTTATATGGTATTACGTTATAACGTATTACGTTATATGGTATAACGAAATGACGTTTTACGTTATATGGTATTACGTTATAACGTATTACGTAATATGGTATTACGTTATAACATATTACGTTATATAGTATAACGTCATAACGTATTACGTTATATGGTATAACGTGATAAAGTATTACGTTATATGGTATAACGTTATAACGTATTACGTTATATGGTATAACGTTATAACGTATTACGTTATATGGTATTACGTTATAACGTATTACGTTATATGGTATTACGTTTTAACGTATTACGTTATATGGTATAACGTTATAACGTATTACGTTATACGGTATTACGTTAAAACGTTTTACGTTATATGTTATTACGTTATAACGTATTACGTTATATGGTATAACGTTATCACGTATTACGTTATATGGCATTACGTTATAACGTATTACGTTATATGGTATAACGAAATGACGTTTTACGTTATATGGTATAACGTTATAACGTATTACGTTATATGGTATTACGTTATAACGTATTACGTTATGTGGTATAAGGTTTTAACGTATTACGTTATATGGTATAACGTTATAAAGTATTACGTTATATGGTATAACGTTATATCGTATTACGTAATATGGTATAACGTTATAACGTATTACGTTATATGGTATTACGTTATCACGTATTACGTTATATGGTATATCGTTATAACGTATTACGTTATATGGTATAACGTTTTAACGTATTACGTTATATGGTATAACGTTATAACGTATTACGTTATAACGTATTACGTTATATGGTATAACGTTATAACGTATTACGTTATATGGTATAACGTTATAACGTACTACGTTATATGGTATAACGTTATCACGTATTACGTTACATGGTATAACGTTATAACGTATTACGTTATATGGTATAACGTTTTAACGTATTACGTTATATGGTATAACGTTATCACTTATTACGTTATATGGTATAACGTTATAACGTATTACGTTATATGGTATTACGTTATAACGTATTACGTTATATGGTATAACGAAATGACGTTTTACGTTATATGGTATAACGTTATAACGTATTACGTTATATGGTATAACGTTTTAACGTATTACGTTATATGGTATAACGTTATCACTTATTACGTTATATGGTATAACGTTATAACGTATTACGTTATATGGTATTACGTTATAACGTATTACGTTATATGGTATAACGAAATTACGTTTTACGTTATATGGTATTACGTTATAACGTATTACGTTATATGGTATTACGTTATAACGTATTACGTTATATGGTATAACGTCATAACGTATTACGTTATATGGTATTACGTTATCACGTATTACGTTATATGGTATAACGTTATAACGTATTACGTTATATGGTATAACGTTTTAACGTATTACGTTATGTGGTATAACGTTATCACGTATTACGTTATATGGTACAATGTTATAACGTATTACGTTATATGGTATAACGTTATAACGTATTACGTTATATGGTATTACGTTATAACGTATTACGTTATATGGAATAACGAAACGACGTTTTACGTTATATGGTTTTACGTTATAACGTATTACGTTATGTGGTATTACGTTATAACGTATTACGTTATATGGTATAACGTCATAACGTATTATGTTATATGGTATTACGTTATCACGTATTACGTTATATGGCATTACGTTATAACGTATTACGTTATATGGTATAACGAAATGACGTTTTACGTTATATGGCATAACGTTATAACGTATTACGTTATATGGTATTACGTTTTAACGTATTACGTTATATGGTATAACGTTATAACGTATTACGTTATATGGTATAACGTTATAACGTATTACGTTATATGGTATTACGTTATAACGTATTACGTTATGTGGTATAACGTTTTAACGTATTACGTTAAATGGTATAACGTTATAAAGTATTACGTTATATGGTATAACGTTATAACGTATTACGTTATATGGTATAACGTTATAACGTATTACGTTATATGGTATTACGTTATAACGTATTACGTTATATGGTATAACGTTATCACGTATTACGTTATATGGCATTACGTTATAACGTATTACGTTATATGGTATAACGAAATGACGTTTTACGTTATATGGTATAACGTTATAACGTATTACGTTATGTGGTATTACGTTTTAACGTATTACGTTATATGGTATGACGTTATAACGTATTACGTTATATGGTATAACGAAATGACATTTTACGTTATATGGTATAACGTTATAATGTATTACGTTATATGGTATTACGTTTTAACGTATTACGTTATATGGTATAACGTTATAACGTATTACATTATATGGTATTACGTTTTAACGTATTACGTTATATGGTATGACGTTATAACGTATTACGTTATATGGTATAACGAAATGACGTTTTACGTTATATGGTATAACGTTATAACGTATTACGTTATATGGTATTACGTTTTAACGTATTACTTTATATGGTATAACGTTATAACGTATTACGTTATATGGTATTACGTTTTAACGTATTACGTTATATGGTATAACGTTATAACGTATTACGTTATATGGTATTACGTTATAACGTATTATGTTATATGGTATAACGTTATAACGTATTACGTTATATGGTATTACGTTATCACGTATTACGTTATATGGTATAACGTTATAACGTATTACGTTATATGGTATAACGTTTTAACGTATTACGTTATATGGTATAACGTTATAACGTATTACGTTATATGGTATTACGTTATAACGTATTACGTTATATGGTATAACTTTATAACGTATTACGTTATATGGTATATCGTTATAACGTATTACGTTATATGGTATAACGTTATACCGTATTACGTTATATGGTATTACGTTATAACGTATTACGTTATATGGTATAACGAAATGACGTTTTACGTTATATGGTATTACGTTATAACGTATTACGTTATATGGTATAACGTTATAACGTATTACGTTATATGGTATAACGTTATAACGTACTACGTTATATGGTATAACGTTATCACGTATTACGTTATATGGTATAACGTTATAACGTATTACGTTATATGGTATAACGTTTTAACGTATTACGTTATATGGTATAACGTTATCACTTATTACGTTATATGGTATAACGTTATAACGTATTACGTTATATGGTATTACGTTATAACGTATTACGTTATATGGTATAACGAAATTACGTTTTACGTTATATGGTATTACGTTATAACGTATTACGTTATATGGTATTACGTTATAACGTATTACGTTATATGGTATAACGTCATAACGTATTACGTTATATGGTATTACGTTATCACTTATTACGTTATATGGTATAACGTTATAACGTATTACGTTATATGGTATAACGTTTTAACGTATTACGTTATGTGGTATAACGTTATCACGTATTACGTTATATGGTATAACGTTATAACGTATTACGTTATATGGTATATCGTTATAACGTATTACGTTATATGGTATAACGTTATCACGTATTACGTTATATGGCATTACGTTATAACGTATTACGTTATATGGTACAACGAAATGACGTTTTACGCTATATGGTATAACGTTTTAACGTATTACGTTATATGGTATAACGTTATAACGTATTACGTTATATGGTATTACGTTATAACGTATTACGTTATGTGGTATAACGTTTTAACGTATTACGTTATATGGTATTACGTTATCACGTATTACGTTATATGGTATAACGTTATAACGTATTACGTTATATGGTATAACGTTTTAACGTATTACGTTATATGGTATAACGTTATCACGTATTACGTTATATGGTATAACGTTATAACGTATTACGTTATATGGTATATCTTTATAACGTATTACGTTATATGGTATAACGTTATCACGTATTGCGTTATATGGCATTACGTTATAACGTATTACGTTATATGGTACAACGAAATGACGTTTTACGCTATATGGTATAACGTTTTAACGTATTACGTTATATGGTATAACGTTATAACGTATTACGTTATATGGTATTACGTTATAACGTATTACGTTATGTGGTATAACGTTTTAACGTATTACGTTATATGGTATTACGTTATCACGTATTACGTTATATGGTATAACGTTATAACGTATTACGTTATATGGTATTACGTTATAACGTTTTACGTTATATGTTATTACGTTATAACGTATTACGTTATATGGTATAACGTTATCACGTATTGCGTTATATGGTATAACGTTATAACGTATTACGTTATATGGTATTACGTTATAACGTATTACGTTATGTGGTATAACGTTTTAACGTATTACGTTATATGGTATAACGTGATAAAGTATTACGTTATATGGTATAACGTTATAACGTTTTACGTTATATGGTATAACGTTATAACGTATTACGTTATATGGTATTACGTTATAACGTATTACGTTATATGGTATTACGTTTTAACGTATTACGTTATATGGTATAACGTTATAACGTATTACGTTATATGGTATTACGTTATAACGTTTTACGTTATATGTTATTACGTTATAACGTATTAAGTTATATGGTATAACGTTATCACGTATTACGTTATATGGTATTACGTTATAACGTATTACGTTATGTGGTATAACGTTTTAACGTATTACGTTATATGGTATTACGTTATCACGTATTACGTTATATGGTATAACGTTATAACGTATTACGTTATATGGTATATCGTTATAACGTATTACGTTATATGGTATAACGTTATACCGTATTACGTTATATGGTATTACGTTATAACGTATTACGTTATATGGTATAACGAAATGACGTTTTACGTTATATCGTATTACGTTATAACGTATTACGTTATATGGTATAACGTTATAACGTATTACGTTATATGGTATAACGTTATAACGTACTACGTTATATGGTATAACGTTATCACGTATTACGTTATATGGTATAACGTTATAACGTATTACGTTATATGGTATAACGTTTTAACGTATTACGATATATGGTATAACGTTATCACTTATTACGTTATATGGTATAACGTTATAACGTATTACGTTATATGGTATTACGTTATAACGTATTACGTTATATGGTATAACGAAATGACGTTTTACGTTATATGGTATTACGTTATAACGTATTACGTAATATGGTATTACGTTATAACATATTACGTTATATAGTATAACGTCATAACGTATTACGTTATATGGTATTACGTTATCACGTATTACGTTATATGGTATAACGTTATATCGTATTACGTTATATGGTATAACGTTTTAACGTATTACGTTATGTGGTATAACGTTATAACGTATTACGTTATATGGTATTACGTTTTAACGTATTACGTTATATGGTATAACGTTATAACGTATTACGTTATATGGTATTACGTTTTAACGTATTACGTTATATGGTATAACGTTATAACGTATTACGTTATATGGTATTACGTTATAACGTATTACGTTATGTGGTATAACGTTTTAACGTATTACGTTATATGGTATAACGTGATAAAGTATTACGTTATATGGTATAACGTTATAACGTATTACGTTATATGGTATAACGTTATAACGTATTACGTTATATGGTATTACGTTATAACGTATTACGTTATATGGTAATACGTTTTAACGTATTACGTTATATGGTATAACGTTATAACGTATTACGTTATACGGTATTACGTTAAAACGTTTTACGTTATATGTTATTACGTTATAACGTATTACGTTATATGGTATAACGTTATCACGTATTACGTTATATGGCATTACGTTATAACGTATTACGTTATATGGTATAACGAAATGACGTTTTACGTTATATGGTATAACGTTATAACGTATTACGTTATATGGTATTACGTTATAACGTATTACGTTATGTGGTATAAGGTTTTAACGTATTACGTTATATGGTATAACGTTATAAAGTATTACGTTATATGGTATAACGTTATATCGTATTACGTTATATGGTATAACGTTATAACGTATTACGTTATATGGTATTACGTTATCACGTATTACGTTATATGGTATAACGTTATAACGTATTACGTTATATGGTATAACGTTTTAACGTATTACGTTATATGGTATAACGTTATAACGTATTACGTTATATGGTATTACGTTATAACGTATTACGTTATATGGTATAACGTTATAACGTATTACGTTATATGGTATAACGTTATAACGTACTACGTTATATGGTATAACGTTATCACGTATTACGTTACATGGTATAACGTTATAACGTATTACGTTATATGGTATAACGTTTTAACGTATTACGTTATATGGTATAACGTTATCACTTATTACGTTATATGGTATAACGTTATAACGTATTACGTTATATGGTATTACGTTATAACGTATTACGTTATATGGTATAACGAAATGACGTTTTACGTTATATGGTATAACGTTATAACGTATTACGTTATATGGTATAACGTTTTAACGTATTACGTTATATGGTATAACGTTATCACTTATTACGTTATATGGTATAACGTTATAACGTATTACGTTATATGGTATTACGTTATAACGTATTACGTTATATGGTATAACGAAATTACGTTTTACGTTATATGGTATTACGTTATAACGTATTACGTTATATGGTATTACGTTATAACGTATTACGTTATATGGTATAACGTCATAACGTATTACGTTATATGGTATTACGTTATCACGTATTACGTTATATTGTATAACGTTATAACGTATTACGTTATATGGTATAACGTTTTAACGTATTACGTTATGTGGTATAACGTTATCACGTATTACGTTATATGGTACAATGTTATAACGTATTACGTTATATGGTATAACGTTATAACGTATTACGTTATATGGTATTACGTTATAACGTATTACGTTATATGGAAAAACGAAACGACGTTTTACGTTATATGGTTTTACGTTATAACGTATTACGTTATGTGGTATTACGTTATAACGTATTACGTTATATGGTATAACGTCATAACGTATTATGTTATATGGTATTACGTTATCACGTATTACGTTATATGGCATTACGTTATAACGTATTACGTTATATGGTATAACGAAATGGCGTTTTACGTTATATGGCATAACGTTATAACGTATTACGTTATATGGTATTACGTTTTAACGTATTACGTTATATGGTATAACGTTATAACGTATTACGTTATATGGTATTACGTTATAACGTATTACGTTATGTGGTATAACGTTTTAACGTATTACGTTAAATGGTATAACGTTATAAACTATTACGTTATATGGTATAACGTTATAACGTATTACGTTATATGGTATAACGTTATAACGTATTACGTTATATGGTATTACGTTATAACGTATTACGTTATATGGTATAACGTTATCACGTATTACGTTATATGGCATTACGTTATAACGTATTACGTTATATGGTATAACGAAATGACGTTTTACGTTATATGGTATAACGTTATAACGTATTACGTTATGTGGTATTACGTTTTAACGTATTACGTTATACGGTATTACGTTAAAACGTTTTACGTTATATGTTATTACGTTATAACGTATTACGTTATATGGTATAACGTTATCACGTATTACGTTATATGGCATTACGTTATAACGTATTACGTTATATGGTATAACGAAATGACGTTTTACGTTATATGGTATAACGTTATAACGTATTACGTTATATGGTATTACGTTATAACGTATTACGTTATGTGGTATAAGGTTTTAACGTATTACGTTATATGGTATAACGTTATAAAGTATTACGTTATATGGTATAACGTTATATCGTATTACGTTATATGGTATAACGTTATAACGTATTACGTTATATGGTATTACGTTATCACGTATTACGTTATATGGTATAACGTTATAACGTATTACGTTATATGGTATAACGTTTTAACGTATTACGTTATATGGTATAACGTTATAACGTATTACGTTATATGGTATTACGTTATAACGTATTACGTTATATGGTATAACGTTATAACGTATTACGTTATATGGTATAACGTTATAACGTACTACGTTATATGGTATAACGTTATCACGTATTACGTTACATGGTATAACGTTATAACGTATTACGTTATATGGTATAACGTTTTAACGTATTACGTTATATGGTATAACGTTATCACTTATTACGTTATATGGTATAACGTTATAACGTATTACGTTATATGGTATTACGTTATAACGTATTACGTTATATGGTATAACGAAATGACGTTTTACGTTATATGGTATAACGTTATAACGTATTACGTTATATGGTATAACGTTTTAACGTATTACGTTATATGGTATAACGTTATCACTTATTACGTTATATGGTATAACGTTATAACGTATTACGTTATATGGTATTACGTTATAACGTATTACGTTATATGGTATAACGAAATTACGTTTTACGTTATATGGTATTACGTTATAACGTATTACGTTATATGGTATTACGTTATAACGTATTACGTTATATGGTATAACGTCATAACGTATTACGTTATATGGTATTACGTTATCACGTATTACGTTATATTGTATAACGTTATAACGTATTACGTTATATGGTATAACGTTTTAACGTATTACGTTATGTGGTATAACGTTATCACGTATTACGTTATATGGTACAATGTTATAACGTATTACGTTATATGGTATAACGTTATAACGTATTACGTTATATGGTATTACGTTATAACGTATTACGTTATATGGAAAAACGAAACGACGTTTTACGTTATATGGTTTTACGTTATAACGTATTACGTTATGTGGTATTACGTTATAACGTATTACGTTATATGGTATAACGTCATAACGTATTATGTTATATGGTATTACGTTATCACGTATTACGTTATATGGCATTACGTTATAACGTATTACGTTATATGGTATAACGAAATGGCGTTTTACGTTATATGGCATAACGTTATAACGTATTACGTTATATGGTATTACGTTTTAACGTATTACGTTATATGGTATAACGTTATAACGTATTACGTTATATGGTATTACGTTATAACGTATTACGTTATGTGGTATAACGTTTTAACGTATTACGTTAAATGGTATAACGTTATAAACTATTACGTTATATGGTATAACGTTATAACGTATTACGTTATATGGTATAACGTTATAACGTATTACGTTATATGGTATTACGTTATAACGTATTACGTTATATGGTATAACGTTATCACGTATTACGTTATATGGCATTACGTTATAACGTATTACGTTATATGGTATAACGAAATGACGTTTTACGTTATATGGTATAACGTTATAACGTATTACGTTATGTGGTATTACGTTTTAACGTATTACGTTATATGGTATGACGTTATAACGTATTACGTTATATGGTATAACGAAATGACATTTTACGTTATATGGTATAACGTTATAATGTATTACGTTATGTGGTATTACGTTTTAACGTATTACGTTATATGGTATAACGTTATAACGTATTACATTATATGGTATTACGTTTTAACGTATTACGTTATATGGTATGA
The DNA here is from genome assembly GCF_051014615.1 of Bombus vancouverensis nearcticus. Lineage (NCBI taxonomy): Eukaryota > Metazoa > Arthropoda > Insecta > Hymenoptera > Apidae > Bombus > Bombus vancouverensis. The sequence goes on along the minus strand of NC_134913.1, from coordinate 4,544,416 downwards.
CGTTATAACGTATTACGTTATATGGTATAACGAAATGACGTTTTACGTTATATGGTATAACGTTATAACGTATTACGTTATATGGTATTACGTTTTAACGTATTACTTTATATGGTATAACGTTATAACGTATTACGTTATATGGTATTACGTTTTAACGTATTACGTTATATGGTATAACGTTATAACGTATTACGTTATATGGTATTACGTTATAACGTATTATGTTATATGGTATAACGTTATAACGTATTACGTTATATGGTATTACGTTATCACGTATTACGTTATATGGTATAACGTTATAACGTATTACGTTATATGGTATAACGTTTTAACGTATTACGTTATATGGTATAACGTTATAACGTATTACGTTATATGGTATTACGTTATAACGTATTACGTTATATGGTATAACGTTATAACGTATTACGTTATATGGTATATCGTTATAACGTATTACGTTATATGGTATAACGTTATACCGTATTACGTTATATGGTATTACGTTATAACGTATTACGTTATATGGTATAACGAAATGACGTTTTACGTTATATGGTATTACGTTATAACGTATTACGTTATATGGTATAACGTTATAACGTATTACGTTATATGGTATAACGTTATAACGTACTACGTTATATGGTATAACGTTATCACGTATTACGTTATATGGTATAACGTTATAACGTATTACGTTATATGGTATAACGTTTTAACGTATTACGTTATATGGTATAACGTTATCACTTATTACGTTATATGGTATAACGTTATAACGTATTACGTTATATGGTATGACGTTATAACGTATTACGTTATATGGTATAACGAAATGACGTTTTACGTTATATGGTATAACGTTATAACGTATTACGTTATATGGTATTACGTTTTAACGTATTACTTTATATGGTATAACGTTATAACGTATTACGTTATATGGTATTACGTTTTAACGTATTACGTTATATGGTATAACGTTATAACGTATTACGTTATATGGTATTACGTTATAACGTATTATGTTATATGGTATAACGTTATAACGTATTACGTTATATGGTATTACGTTATCACGTATTACGTTATATGGTATAACGTTATAACGTATTACGTTATATGGTATAACGTTTTAACGTATTACGTTATATGGTATAACGTTATAACGTATTACGTTATATGGTATTACGTTATAACGTATTACGTTATATGGTATAACGTTATAACGTATTACGTTATATGGTATATCGTTATAACGTATTACGTTATATGGTATAACGTTATACCGTATTACGTTATATGGTATTACGTTATAACGTATTACGTTATATGGTATAACGAAATGACGTTTTACGTTATATGGTATTACGTTATAACGTATTACGTTATATGGTATAACGTTATAACGTATTACGTTATATGGTATAACGTTATAACGTACTACGTTATATGGTATAACGTTATCACGTATTACGTTATATGGTATAACGTTATAACGTATTACGTTATATGGTATAACGTTTTAACGTATTACGTTATATGGTATAACGTTATCACTTATTACGTTATATGGTATAACGTTATAACGTATTACGTTATATGGTATTACGTTATAACGTATTACGTTATATGGTATAACGAAATTACGTTTTACGTTATATGGTATTACGTTATAACGTATTACGTTATATGGTATTACGTTATAACGTATTACGTTATATGGTATAACGTCATAACGTATTACGTTATATGGTATTACGTTATCACTTATTACGTTATATGGTATAACGTTATAACGTATTACGTTATATGGTATAACGTTTTAACGTATTACGTTATGTGGTATAACGTTATCACGTATTACGTTATATGGTATAACGTTATAACGTATTACGTTATATGGTATATCGTTATAACGTATTACGTTATATGGTATAACGTTATCACGTATTACGTTATATGGCATTACGTTATAACGTATTACGTTATATGGTACAACGAAATGACGTTTTACGCTATATGGTATAACGTTTTAACGTATTACGTTATATGGTATAACGTTATAACGTATTACGTTATATGGTATTACGTTATAACGTATTACGTTATGTGGTATAACGTTTTAACGTATTACGTTATATGGTATTACGTTATCACGTATTACGTTATATGGTATAACGTTATAACGTATTACGTTATATGGTATAACGTTTTAACGTATTACGTTATATGGTATAACGTTATCACGTATTACGTTATATGGTATAACGTTATAACGTATTACGTTATATGGTATATCTTTATAACGTATTACGTTATATGGTATAACGTTATCACGTATTGCGTTATATGGCATTACGTTATAACGTATTACGTTATATGGTACAACGAAATGACGTTTTACGCTATATGGTATAACGTTTTAACGTATTACGTTATATGGTATAACGTTATAACGTATTACGTTATATGGTATTACGTTATAACGTATTACGTTATGTGGTATAACGTTTTAACGTATTACGTTATATGGTATTACGTTATCACGTATTACGTTATATGGTATAACGTTATAACGTATTACGTTATATGGTATTACGTTATAACGTTTTACGTTATATGTTATTACGTTATAACGTATTACGTTATATGGTATAACGTTATCACGTATTGCGTTATATGGTATAACGTTATAACGTATTACGTTATATGGTATTACGTTATAACGTATTACGTTATGTGGTATAACGTTTTAACGTATTACGTTATATGGTATAACGTGATAAAGTATTACGTTATATGGTATAACGTTATAACGTTTTACGTTATATGGTATAACGTTATAACGTATTACGTTATATGGTATTACGTTATAACGTATTACGTTATATGGTATTACGTTTTAACGTATTACGTTATATGGTATAACGTTATAACGTATTACGTTATATGGTATTACGTTATAACGTTTTACGTTATATGTTATTACGTTATAACGTATTAAGTTATATGGTATAACGTTATCACGTATTACGTTATATGGCATTACGTTATAACGTATTACGTTATATGGTATAACGAAATGACGTTTTACGTTATATGGTATAACGTTATAACGTATTACGTTATATGGTATTACGGTTTAACGTATTACGTTATATGGTATAACGTTATAACGTATTACGTTATATGGTATTACGTTATAACGTATTACGTTATGTGGTATAAGGTTTTAACGTATTACGTTATATGGTATAACGTTATAAAGTATTACGTTATATGGTATAACGTTATATCGTATTACGTTATATGGTATAACGTTTTAACGTATTACGTTATATGGTATTACGTTATCACGTATTACGTTATATGGTATAACGTTTTAACGTATTACGTTATATGGTATAACGTTATAACGTATTACGTTATATGGTATAACGTTATAACGTACTACGTTATATGGTATATCGTTATAACGTATTACGTTATATGGTATAACGTTATACCGTATTACGTTATATGGTATAACGTTATAACGTATTACGTTATATGGTATAACGTTATAACGTATTACGTTATATGGTATATCGTTATAACGTATTACGTTATATGGTATAACGTTATACCGTATTACGTTATATGGTATTACGTTATAACGTATTACGTTATATGGTATAACGAAATGACGTTTTACGTTATATGGTATTACGTTATAACGTATTACGTTATATGGTATAACGTTATAACGTATTACGTTATATGGTATAACGTTATAACGTACTACGTTATATGGTATAACGTTATCACGTATTACGTTATATGGTATAACGTTATAACGTATTACGTTATATGGTATAACGTTTTAACGTATTACGTTATATGGTATAACGTTATCACTTATTACGTTATATGGTATAACGTTATAACGTATTACGTTATATGGTATTACGTTATAACGTATTACGTTATATGGTATAACGAAATGACGTTTTACGTTATATGGTATTACGTTATAACGTATTACGTAATATGGTATTACGTTATAACGTATTACGTTATATAGTATAACGTCATAACGTATTACGTTATATGGTATTACGTTATCACGTATTACGTTATATGGTATAACGTTATATCGTATTACGTTATATGGTATAACGTTTTAACGTATTACGTTATGTGGTATAACGTTATAACGTATTACGTTATATGGTATTACGTTTTAACGTATTACGTTATATGGTATAACGTTATAACGTATTACGTTATATGGTATTACGTTATATGGTATAACGTTATAACGTATTACGTTATATGGTATTACGTTATAACGTATTACGTTATGTGGTATAACGTTTTAACGTATTACGTTATATGGTATAACGTGATAAAGTATTACGTTATATGGTATAACGTTATAACGTATTACGTTATATGGTATAACGTTATAACGTATTACGTTATATGGTATTACGTTATAACGTATTACGTTATATGGTATTACGTTTTAACGTATTACGTTATATGGTATAACGTTATAACGTATTACGTTATACGGTATTACGTTAAAACGTTTTACGTTATATGTTATTACGTTATAACGTATTACGTTATATGGTATAACGTTATCACGTATTACGTTATATGGCATTACGTTATAACGTATTACGTTATATGGTATAACGAAATGACGTTTTACGTTATATGGTATAACGTTATAACGTATTACGTTATATGGTATTACGTTATAACGTATTACGTTATGTGGTATAAGGTTTTAACGTATTACGTTATATGGTATAACGTTATAAAGTATTACGTTATATGGTATAACGTTATATCGTATTACGTTATATGGTATAACGTTATAACGTATTACGTTATATGGTATTACGTTATCACGTATTACGTTATATGGTATAACGTTATAACGTATTACGTTATATGGTATAACGTTATAACGTACTACGTTATATGGTATAACGTTATCACGTATTACGTTACATGGTATAACGTTATAACGTATTACGTTATATGGTATAACGTTTTAACGTATTACGTTATATGGTATAACGTTATCACTTATTACGTTATATGGTATAACGTTATAACGTATTACGTTATATGGTATTACGTTATAACGTATTACGTTATATGGTATAACGAAATGACGTTTCACGTTATATGGTATAACGTTATAACGTATTACGTTATATGGTATAACGTTTTAACGTATTACGTTATATGGTATAACGTTATCACTTATTACGTTATATGGTATAACGTTATAACGTATTACGTTATATGGTATTACGTTATAACGTATTACGTTATATGGTATAACGAAATTACGTTTTACGTTATATGGTATTACGTTATAACGTATTACGTTATATGGTATTACGTTATAACGTATTACGTTATATGGTATAACGTCATAACGTATTACGTTATATGGTATTACGTTATCACGTATTACGTTATATTGTATAACGTTATAACGTATTACGTTATATGGTATAACGTTTTAACGTATTACGTTATGTGGTATAACGTTATCACGTATTACGTTATATGGTACAATGTTATAACGTATTACGTTATATGGTATAACGTTATAACGTATTACGTTATATGGTATTACGTTATAACGTATTACGTTATATGGAATAACGAAACGACGTTTTACGTTATATGGTTTTACGTTATAACGTATTACGTTATGTGGTATTACGTTATAACTTATTACGTTATATGGTATAACGTCATAACGTATTATGTTATATGGTACTACGTTATCACGTATTACGTTATATGGCATTACGTTATAACGTATTACGTTATATGGTATAACGAAATGACGTTTTACGTTATATGGCATAACGTTATAACGTATTACGTTATATGGTATTACGTTTTAACGTATTACGTTATATGGTATAACGTTATAACGTATTACGTTATATGGTATTACGTTATAACGTATTACGTTATGTGGTATAACGTTTTAACGTATTACGTTAAATGGTATAACGTTATAAAGTATTACGTTATATGGTATAACGTTATAACGTATTACGTTATATGGTATAACGTTATAACGTATTACGTTATATGGTATTACGTTATAACGTATTACGTTATATGGTATAACGTTATCACGTATTACGTTATATGGCATTACGTTATAACGTATTACGTTATATGGTATAACGAAATGACGTTTTACGTTATATGGTATAACGTTATAACGTATTACGTTATGTGGTATTACGTTTTAACGTATTACGTTATATGGTATGACGTTATAACGTATTACGTTATATGGTATAACGAAATGACATTTTACGTTATATGGTATAACGTTATAACGTATTACGTTATATGGTATTACGTTTTAACGTATTACGTTATATGGTATAACGTTATAACGTATTACATTATATGGTATTACGTTTTAACGTATTACGTTATATGGTATGACGTTATAACGTATTACGTTATATGGTATAACGAAATGACGTTATACGTTATATGGTATAACGTTATAACGTATTACGTTATATGGTATTACGTTTTAACGTATTACTTTATATGGTATAACGTTATAACGTATTACGTTATACGGTATTACGTTTTAACGTATTACGTTATATGGTATAACGTTATAACGTATTACGTTATATGGTATTACGTTATAACGTATTATGTTATATGGTATAACGTTATAACGTATTACGTTATATGGTATTACGTTATCACGTATTACGTTATATGGTATAACGTTATAACGTATTACGTTATATGGTATAACGTTTTAACGTATTACGTTATATGGTATAACGTTATAACGTATTACGTTATATGGTATTACGTTATAACGTATTACGTTATATGGTATAACGTTATAACGTATTACGTTATATGGTATATCGTTATAACGTATTACGTTATATGGTATAACGTTATACCGTATTACGTTATATGGTATAACGTTATAACGTATTACGTTATATGGTATAACGTTATAACGTATTACGTTATATGGTATATCGTTATAACGTATTACGTTATATGGTATAACGTTATAACGTATTATGTTATATGGTATAACGTTATAACGTATTACGTTATATGGTATTACGTTATCACGTATTACGTTATATGGTATAACGTTATAACGTATTACGTTATATGGTATAACGTTTTAACGTATTACGTTATATGGTATAACGTTATAACGTATTACGTTATATGGTATTACGTTATAACGTATTACGTTATATGGTATAACGTTATAACGTATTACGTTATATGGTATTACGTTATAACGTATTACGTTATATGGTATAACGAAATGACGTTTTACGTTATATGGTATAACGTTATAACGTATTACGTTATATGGTATTACGGTTTAACGTATTACGTTATATGGTATAACGTTATAACGTATTACGTTATATGGTATTACGTTATAACGTATTACGTTATGTGGTATAAGGTTTTAACGTATTACGTTATATGGTATAACGTTATAAAGTATTACGTTATATGGTATAACGTTATATCGTATTACGTTATATGGTATAACGTTTTAACGTATTACGTTATATGGTATTACGTTATCACGTATTACGTTATATGGTATAACGTTTTAACGTATTACGTTATATGGTATAACGTTATAACGTATTACGTTATATGGTATAACGTTATAACGTACTACGTTATATGGTATATCGTTATAACGTATTACGTTATATGGTATAACGTTATACCGTATTACGTTATATGGTATAACGTTATAACGTATTACGTTATATGGTATAACGTTATAACGTATTACGTTATATGGTATATCGTTATAACGTATTACGTTATATGGTATAACGTTATACCGTATTACGTTATATGGTATTACGTTATAACGTATTACGTTATATGGTATAACGAAATGACGTTTTACGTTATATGGTATTACGTTATAACGTATTACGTTATATGGTATAACGTTATAACGTATTACGTTATATGGTATAACGTTATAACGTACTACGTTATATGGTATAACGTTATCACGTATTACGTTATATGGTATAACGTTATAACGTATTACGTTATATGGTATAACGTTTTAACGTATTACGTTATATGGTATAACGTTATCACTTATTACGTTATATGGTATAACGTTATAACGTATTACGTTATATGGTATTACGTTATAACGTATTACGTTATATGGTATAACGAAATGACGTTTTACGTTATATGGTATTACGTTATAACGTATTACGTAATATGGTATTACGTTATAACGTATTACGTTATATAGTATAACGTCATAACGTATTACGTTATATGGTATTACGTTATCACGTATTACGTTATATGGTATAACGTTATATCGTATTACGTTATATGGTATAACGTTTTAACGTATTACGTTATGTGGTATAACGTTATAACGTATTACGTTATATGGTATTACGTTTTAACGTATTACGTTATATGGTATAACGTTATAACGTATTACGTTATATGGTATTACGTTATATGGTATAACGTTATAACGTATTACGTTATATGGTATTACGTTATAACGTATTACGTTATGTGGTATAACGTTTTAACGTATTACGTTATATGGTATAACGTGATAAAGTATTACGTTATATGGTATAACGTTATAACGTATTACGTTATATGGTATAACGTTATAACGTATTACGTTATATGGTATTACGTTATAACGTATTACGTTATATGGTATTACGTTTTAACGTATTACGTTATATGGTATAACGTTATAACGTATTACGTTATACGGTATTACGTTAAAACGTTTTACGTTATATGTTATTACGTTATAACGTATTACGTTATATGGTATAACGTTATCACGTATTACGTTATATGGCATTACGTTATAACGTATTACGTTATATGGTATAACGAAATGACGTTTTACGTTATATGGTATAACGTTATAACGTATTACGTTATATGGTATTACGTTATAACGTATTACGTTATGTGGTATAAGGTTTTAACGTATTACGTTATATGGTATAACGTTATAAAGTATTACGTTATATGGTATAACGTTATATCGTATTACGTTATATGGTATAACGTTATAACGTATTACGTTATATGGTATTACGTTATCACGTATTACGTTATATGGTATAACGTTATAACGTATTACGTTATATGGTATAACGTTATAACGTACTACGTTATATGGTATAACGTTATCACGTATTACGTTACATGGTATAACGTTATAACGTATTACGTTATATGGTATAACGTTTTAACGTATTACGTTATATGGTATAACGTTATCACTTATTACGTTATATGGTATAACGTTATAACGTATTACGTTATATGGTATTACGTTATAACGTATTACGTTATATGGTATAACGAAATGACGTTTTACGTTATATGGTATAACGTTATAACGTATTACGTTATATGGTATAACGTTTTAACGTATTACGTTATATGGTATAACGTTATCACTTATTACGTTATATGGTATAACGTTATAACGTATTACGTTATATGGTATTACGTTATAACGTATTACGTTATATGGTATAACGAAATTACGTTTTACGTTATATGGTATTACGTTATAACGTATTACGTTATATGGTATTACGTTATAACGTATTACGTTATATGGTATAACGTCATAACGTATTACGTTATATGGTATTACGTTATCACGTATTACGTTATATTGTATAACGTTATAACGTATTACGTTATATGGTATAACGTTTTAACGTATTACGTTATGTGGTATAACGTTATCACGTATTACGTTATATGGTACAATGTTATAACGTATTACGTTATATGGTATAACGTTATAACGTATTACGTTATATGGTATTACGTTATAACGTATTACGTTATATGGAATAACGAAACGACGTTTTACGTTATATGGTTTTACGTTATAACGTATTACGTTATGTGGTATTACGTTATAACTTATTACGTTATATGGTATAACGTCATAACGTATTATGTTATATGGTACTACGTTATCACGTATTACGTTATATGGCATTACGTTATAACGTATTACGTTATATGGTATAACGAAATGACGTTTTACGTTATATGGCATAACGTTATAACGTATTACGTTATATGGTATTACGTTTTAACGTATTACGTTATATGGTATAACGTTATAACGTATTACGTTATATGGTATTACGTTATAACGTATTACGTTATGTGGTATAACGTTTTAACGTATTACGTTAAATGGTATAACGTTATAAAGTATTACGTTATATGGTATAACGTTATAACGTATTACGTTATATGGTATAACGTTATAACGTATTACGTTATATGGTATTACGTTATAACGTATTACGTTATATGGTATAACGTTATCACGTATTACGTTATATGGCATTACGTTATAACGTATTACGTTATATGGTATAACGAAATGACGTTTTACGTTATATGGTATAACGTTATAACGTATTACGTTATGTGGTATTACGTTTTAACGTATTACGTTATATGGTATGACGTTATAACGTATTACGTTATATGGTATAACGAAATGACATTTTACGTTATATGGTATAACGTTATAACGTATTACGTTATATGGTATTACGTTTTAACGTATTACGTTATATGGTATAACGTTATAACGTATTACATTATATGGTATTACGTTTTAACGTATTACGTTATATGGTATGACGTTATAACGTATTACGTTATATGGTATAACGAAATGACGTTATACGTTATATGGTATAACGTTATAACGTATTACGTTATATGGTATTACGTTTTAACGTATTACTTTATATGGTATAACGTTATAACGTATTACGTTATACGGTATTACGTTTTAACGTATTACGTTATATGGTATAACGTTATAACGTATTACGTTATATGGTATTACGTTATAACGTATTATGTTATATGGTATAACGTTATAACGTATTACGTTATATGGTATTACGTTATCACGTATTACGTTATATGGTATAACGTTATAACGTATTACGTTATATGGTATAACGTTTTAACGTATTACGTTATATGGTATAACGTTATAACGTATTACGTTATATGGTATTACGTTATAACGTATTACGTTATATGGTATAACGTTATAACGTATTACGTTATATGGTATATCGTTATAACGTATTACGTTATATGGTATAACGTTATACCGTATTACGTTATATGGTATTACGTTATAACGTATTACGTTATATGGTATAACGTTATAACGTACTACGTTATATGGTATAACGTTATCACGTATTACGTTATATGGTATAACGTTATAACGTATTACGTTATATGGTATAACGTTTTAACGTATTACGTTATATGGTATAACGTTATCACTTATTACGTTATATGGTATAACGTTATAACGTATTACGTTATATGGTATTACGTTATAACGTATTACGTTATATGGTATAACGAAATTACGTTTTACGTTATATGGTATTACGTTATAACGTATTACGTTATATGGTATTACGTTATCACTTATTACGTTATATGGTATAACGTTATAACGTATTACGTTATATGGTATAACGTTTTAACGTATTACGTTATGTGGTATAACGTTATCACGTATTACGTTATATGGTATAACGTTATAACGTATTACGTTATATGGTATATCGTTATAACGTATTACGTTATATGGTATAACGTTATCACGTATTACGTTATATGGCATTACGTTATAACGTATTACGTTATATGGTACAACGAAATGACGTTTTACGCTATATGGTATAACGTTTTAACGTATTACGTTATATGGTATAACGTTATAACGTATTACGTTATATGGTATTACGTTATAACGTATTACGTTATGTGGTATAACGTTTTAACGTATTACGTTATATGGTATTACGTTATCACGTATTACGTTATATGGTATAACGTTATAACGTATTACGTTATATGGTATAACGTTTTAACGTATTACGTTATATGGTATAACGTTATCACGTATTACGTTATATGGTATAACGTTATAACGTATTACGTTATATGGTATATCTTTATAACGTATTACGTTATATGGTATAACGTTATCACGTATTACGTTATATGGCATTACGTTATAACGTATTACGTTATATGGTACAACGAAATGACGTTTTACGCTATATGGTATAACGTTTTAACGTATTACGTTATATGGTATAACGTTATAACGTATTACGTTATATGGTATTACGTTATAACGTATTACGTTATGTGGTATAACGTTTTAACGTATTACGTTATATGGTATTACGTTATCACGTATTACGTTATATGGTATAACGTTATAACGTATTACGTTATATGGTATTACGTTATAACGTTTTACGTTATATGTTATTACGTTATAACGTATTACGTTATATGGTATAACGTTATCACGTATTGCGTTATATGGTATAACGTTATAACGTATTACGTTATATGGTATTACGTTATAACGTTTTACGTTATATGTTATTACGTTATAACGTATTACGTTATATGGTATAACGTTATCACGTATTACGTTATATGGCATTACGTTATAACGTATTACGTTATATGGTATTACGATTTTAACGTATTACGTTATATGGTATAACGTTATAACGTATTACGTTATATGGTATAACGTTTTAACGTATTACGTTATGTGGTATAACGTTATCACGTATTACGTTATATGGTATAACGTTATAACGTATTACGTTATATGGTATATCGTTATAACGTATTACGTTATATGGTATAACGTTATACCGTATTACGTTATATGGTACAACGAAATGACGTTTTACGTTATATGTTATTACGTTATAACGTATTACGTTATATGGTATAACGTTATCACGTATTACGTTATATGGTATAACGTTATCACGTATTACGTTATATGGCATTACGTTATAACGTATTACGTTATATGGTACAACGAAATGACGTTTTACGCTATATGGTATAACGTTTTAACGTATTACGTTATATGGTATAACGTTATAACGTATTACGTTATATGGTATTACGTTATAACGTATTACGTTATGTGGTATAACGTTTTAACGTATTACGTTATATGGTATTACGTTATCACGTATTACGTTATATGGTATAACGTTATAACGTATTACGTTATATGGTATTACGTTATAACGTTTTACGTTATATGTTATTACGTTATAACGTATTACGTTATATGGTATAACGTTATCACGTATTGCGTTATATGGTATAACGTTATAACGTATTACGTTATATGGTATTACGTTATAACGTTTTACGTTATATGTTATTACGTTATAACGTATTACGTTATATGGTATAACGTTATCACGTATTACGTTATATGGCATTACGTTATAACGTATTACGTTATATGGTATTACGATTTTAACGTATTACGTTATATGGTATAACGTTATAACGTATTACGTTATATGGTATAACGTTTTAACGTATTACGTTATGTGGTATAACGTTATCACGTATTACGTTATATGGTATAACGTTATAACGTATTACGTTATATGGTATATCGTTATAACGTATTACGTTATATGGTATAACGTTATACCGTATTACGTTATATGGTACAACGAAATGACGTTTTACGTTATATGTTATTACGTTATAACGTATTACGTTATATGGTATAACGTTATCACGTATTACGTTATATGGCATTACGTTATAACGTATTACGTTATATGGTATAACGAAATGACGTTTTACGTTATATGGCATAACGTTATAACGTATTACGTTATATGGTATTACGTTTTAACGTATTACGTTATATGGTATAACGTTATAACAAATTACGTTATATGGCATTACGTTATAACGTATTACGTTATGTGGTATAACGTTTTAACGTATTACGTTAAATGGTATAACGTTATAAAGTATTACGTTATATGGTATAACGTTATAACGTATTACGTTATATGGTATAACGTTATAACGTATTACGTTATATGGTATTACGTTATAACGTATTACGTTATATGGTATAACGTTATCACGTATTACGTTATATGGCATTACGTTATAACGTATTACGGTATATGGTATAACGAAATGACGTTTTACGTTATATGGTATAACGTTATAACGTATTACGTTATGTGGTATTACGTTTTAACGTATTACGTTATATGGTATGACGTTATAACGTATTACGTTATATGGTATAACGAAATGACATTTTACGTTATATGGTATAACGTTATAACGTATTACGTTATATGGTATTACGTTTTAACGTATTACGTTATATGGTATAACGTTATAACGTATTACGTTATATGGTATTACGTTTTAACGTATTACGTTATATGGTATGACGTTATAACGTATTACGTTATATGGTATAACGAAATGACGTTTTACGTTATATGGTATAACGTTATAACGTATTACGTTATATGGTATTACGTTTTAACGTATTACTTTATATGGTATAACGTTATAACGTATTACGTTATATGGTATTACGTTTTAACGTATTACGTTATATGGTATAACGTTATAACGTATTACGTTATATGGTATTACGTTATAACGTATTACGTTATATGGTATAACGTTATAACGTATTACGTTATATGGTATAACGTTTTAACGTATTACGTTATATGGTATAACGTTATAACGTATTACGTTATATGGTATTACGTTATAACGTATTACGTTATATGGTATAACGTTATAACGTATTACGTTATATGGTATATCGTTATAACGTATTACGTTATATGGTATAACGTTATACCGTATTACGTTATATGGTATTACGTTATAACGTATTACGTTATATGGTATAACGAAATGACGTTTTACGTTATATGGTATTACGTTATAACGTATTACGTTATATGGTATAACGTTATAACGTATTACGTTATATGGTATAACGTTATAACGTACTACGTTATATGGTATAACGTTATCACGTATTACGTTATATGGTATAACGTTATAACGTATTACGTTATATGGTATAACGTTTTAACGTATTACGTTATATGGTATAACGTTATCACTTATTACGTTATATGGTATAACGTTATAACGTATTACGTTATATGGTATTACGTTATAACGTATTACGTTATATGGTATAACGAAATTACGTTTTACGTTATATGGTATTACGTTATAACGTATTACGTTATATGGTATAACGTCATAACGTATTACGTTATATGGTATTACGTTATCACTTATTACGTTATATGGTATAACGTTATAACGTATTACGTTATATGGTATAACGTTTTAACGTATTACGTTATGTGGTATAACGTTATCACGTATTACGTTATATGGTACAACGTTATAACGTATTACGTTATATGGTATAACGTTATAACGTATTACGTTATATGGTATTACGTTATAACGTATTACGTTATATGGAATAACGAAACGACGTTTTACGTTATTTGGTATTACGTTATAACGTATTACGTTATGTGGTATTACGTTATAACGTATTACGTTATATGGTATAACGTCATAACGTATTATGTTATATGGTATTACGTTATCACGTATTACGTTATATGGTATAACGATATAACGTATTACGTTATATGGAATAACGTTTTAACGTATTACGTTATATGGTATAACGTTATCACGTATTACGTTATATGGTATAACGTTATAGCGTATTACGTTATATGGTATATCGTTATAACGTATTACGTTATATGGTATAACGTTATCACGTATTACGTTATATGGCATTACGTTATAACGTATTACGTTATATGGTACAACGAAATGACGTTTTACGCTATATGGTATAACGTTTTAACGTATTACGTTATATGGTATAACGTTATAACGTATTACGTTATATGGTATTACGTTATAACGTATTACGTTATGTGGTATAACGTTTTAACGTATTACGTTATATGGTATTACATTATCACGTATTACGTTATATGGTATAACGTTATAACGTATTACGTTATATGGTATAACGTTTTAACGTATTACGTTATATGGTATAACGTTATCACGTATTACGTTATATGGTATAACGTTATAACGTATTACGTTATATGGTATGTCGTTATAACGTATTACGTTATATGGTATAACGTTATACCGTATTACGTTATATGGTATAACGTTATACCGTATTACGTTATATGGTATAACGTTATAACGTATTACGTTATATGGTATAACGTTTTAACGTATTACGTTATATGGTATAACGTTATCACGTATTACGTTATATGGCATTACGTTATAACGTATTACGTTATATGATATAACGAAATGACGTTTTACGTTATATGGTATAACGTTATAACGTATTACGTTATATGGTATATCGTTATAACGTATTACGTTATATGGTATAACGTTATACCGTATTACGTTATATGGTACAACGAAATGACGTTTTACGTTATATGTTATTACGTTATAACGTATTACGTTATATGGTATAACGTTATCACGTATTACGTTATATGGCATTACGTTATAACGTATTACGTTATATGGTATAACGAAATGACGTTTTACGTTATATGGTATAACGTTATAACGTATTACGTTATATGGTATTACGTTTTAACGTATTACGTTATATGGTATAACGTTATAACGTATTACGTTATATGGTATTACGTTATAACGTATCACGTTATGTGGTATAACGTTTTAACGTATTACGTTATATGGTATAACGTTATAAAGTATTACGTTATATGGTATAACGTTATAACGTATTACGTTATATGGTATAACGTTATAACGTATTACGTTATATGGTATTACGTTATAACGTATTACGTTATATGGTATTACGTTTTAACGTATTACGTTATATGGTATAACGTTATAACGTATTACGTTATATGGTATTACGTTATAACGTTTTACGTTATATGTTATTACGTTATAACGTATTACGTTATATGGTATAACGTTATCACGTATTACGTTATATGGTATAACGTTATAACATATTACGTTATATGGTATAACGTTTTAACGTATTACGTTATATGGTATAACGTTATCACTTATTACGTTATGTGGTATAACGTTATAACGTATTACGTTATATGGTATTACGTTATAACGTATTACGTTATATGGTATAACGAAATGACGTTTTACGTTATTTGGTATTACGTTATAACGTATTACGTTATATGGTATTACGTTATCACGTATTACGTTATATGGTATAACGTTATAACGTATTACGTTATATGGTATAACGTTTTAACGTATTACGTTATGTGGTATAACGTTATCACGTATTACGTTATATGGTACAACATTATAACGTATTACGTTATATGGTATAACGTTATAACGTATTACGTTATATGGTATTACGTTATAACGTATTACGTTATATGGAATAACGAAACGACGTTTTACGTTATATGGTATTACGTTATAACGTATTACGTTATGTGGTATTACGTTATAACGTATTACGTTATATGGTATAACGTCATAACGTATTATGTTATATGGTATTACGTTATCACGTATTACGTTATATGGTATAACCTTATAACGTATTACGTTATATGGTATAACGTTATAACGTATTACGTTATATGGTATAACGTTATCACGTATTACGTTATATGGTATAACGTTATAACGTATTACGTTATATGGTATAACGTTATAACGTACTACGTTATATGGTATATCGTTATCACGTGCTACGTTATATGGTATAACGTTATAACGTATTACGTTATATGGTATTACGTTATAACGTATTGCGTTATATGGAATAACGAAACGACGTTTTACGTTATATGGTATAACGTTATACCGTATTACGTTGTATGGTATAACGTTATAACGTATTACGTTATATGGTATAACGTTTTAACGTATTACGTTATATGGTATAACGTTATCACGTATTACGTTATATGGCATTACGTTATAACGTATTACGTTATATGATATAACGAAATGACGTTTTACGTTATATGGTATAACGTTATAACGTATTACGTTATATGGTATATCGTTATAACGTATTACGTTCTATGGTATAACGTTATACCGTATTACGTTATATGGTACAACGAAATGACGTTTTACGTTATATGTTATTACGTTATAACGTATTACGTTATATGGTATAACGTTATCACGTATTACGTTATATGGCATTACGTTATAACGTATTACGTTATATGGTATAACGAAATGACGTTTTGCGTTATATGGTATAACGTTATAACGTGTTACGTTATATGGTATTACGTTTTAACGTATTACGTTATATGGTATAACGTTATAACGTATTACGTTATATGGTATAACGTTATAAAGTATTACGTTATATGGCATTACGTTATAACGTATTACGTTATATGGTATAACGAAATGACGTTTTACGTTATATGGTATAACGTTATAACGTATTACGTTATATGGTATTACGTTTTAACGTATTACGTTATATGGTATAACGTTATAACGTATTACGTTATATGGTATTACGTTATAACGTATCACGTTATGTGGTATAACGTTTTAACGTATTACGTTATATGGTATAACGTTATAAAGTATTACGTTATATGGTATAACGTTATAACGTATTACGTTATATGGTATAACGTTATAACGTATTACGTTATATGGTATTACGTTATAACGTATTACGTTATATGGTATTACGTTTTAACGTATTACGTTATATGGTATAACGTTATAACGTATTACGTTATGTGGTATAACGTTTTAACGTATTACGTTATATGGTATAACGTTATAAAGTATTACGTTATATGGTATAACGTTATAACGTATTACGTTATATGGTATAACGTTATAACGTATTACGTTATATGGTATTACGTTATAACGTATTACGTTATATGGTATTACGTCTTAACGTATTACGTTATATGGTATAACGTTATAACGTATTACGTTATATGGTATTACGTTATAACGTTTTACGTTATATGTTATTACGTTATAACGTATTACGTTATATGGTATAACGATATCACGTATTACGTTATATGGTATAACGTTATAACGTATTACGTTATATGGTATAACGTTTTAACGTATTACGTTATATGGTATAACGTTATCACTTATTACGTTATATGGTATAACGTTATAACGTATTACGTTATATGGTATTACGTTATAACGTATTACGTTATATGGTATAACGAAATGACGTTTTACGTTATATGGTATTACGTTATAACGTATTACGTTATATGGTATTACGTTATAACGTATTACGTTATATGGTATAACGTCATAACGTATTACGTTATATGGTATTACGTTATCACGTATTACGTTATATGGTATAACGTTATAACGTATTACGTTATATGGTATAACGTTTTAACGTATTACGTTATGTGGTATAACGTTATCACGTATTACGTTATATGGTACAACATTATAACGTATTACGTTATATGGTATAACGTTATAACGTATTACGTTATATGGTATTGCGTTATAACGTATTACGTTATATGGAATAACGAAACGACGTTTTACGTTATATGGTATTACGTTATAACGTATTACGTTATGTGGTATTACGTTATAACGTATTACGTTATATGGTATAACGTTATCACGTATTACGTTATATGGTATAACGTTATAACGTATTACGTTATATGGTATAACGTTATAACGTACTACGTTATATGGTATATCGTTATCACGTACTACGTTATATGGTATAACGTTATACCGTATTACGTTATATGGTATAATGTTATAACGTATTACGTTATATGGTATAACGTTATAACGTATTACGTTATATGGTATATCGTTATAACGTATTACGTTATATGGTATAACGTTATACCGTATTACGTTATATGGTATAACGAAATGACGTTTTACGTTATATGGTATAACGTTATAACGTATTACGTTATATGGTATTACGTTATAACGTATTACGTTATATGGTATAACGTTATAACGTATTACGTTATATGGTATAACGTTATAACGTATTACGTTATATGGTATAACGTTATAACGTATTACGTTATATGGTATAACGTCATAACGTATTACGTTATATGGTATTACGTTATCACGTATTACGTTATATGGTATAACGTTATAACGTATTACCTTATATGGTATAACGTTTTAACGTATTACGTTATATGGTATAACGTTATCACGTATTACGTTATATGGTATAACGTTATAACGTATTACGTTATATGGTATTACGTTATAACGTATTACGTTATATGGTATAACGTTATAACGTATTACGTTATATGGTATAACGTTATAACGAATTACGTTATATGGCATTACGTTATAACGTATCACGTTATATGGTATAACGTTATAACGTATTACGTTATATGGTATAACGTTATAACGTATTACGTTATATGGTACAACGTCATAACGTATTACGTTATATGGTATAACGTTATAACGTATTACGTTATATGGTATAACGTTATAACGTATTACGTTATATGGTATATCGTTATAACGTATTACGTTATATGGTATAACGTTATACCGTATTACGTTATATGGTATAACGAAATGACGTTTTACGTTATATGGTATAACGTTATAACGTATTACGTTATATGGTATTACGTTATAACGTATTACGTTATATGGAATAACGTTATAACGTATTACGTTATATGGTATAACGTTATAACGTATTACGTT
This sequence comes from Bombus vancouverensis nearcticus, assembly GCF_051014615.1. Lineage (NCBI taxonomy): Eukaryota > Metazoa > Arthropoda > Insecta > Hymenoptera > Apidae > Bombus > Bombus vancouverensis. The sequence goes on along the minus strand of NC_134913.1, from coordinate 4,523,605 downwards.
ATATGGTATAACGTTATAACGTATTACGTTATATGGTATAACGTCATAACGTATTACGTTATATGGTATTACGTTATCACGTATTACGTTATATGGTATAACGTTATAACGTATTACCTTATATGGTATAACGTTTTAACGTATTACGTTATATGGTATAACGTTATCACGTATTACGTTATATGGTATAACGTTATAACGTATTACGTTATATGGTATTACGTTATAACGTATTACGTTATATGGTATAACGTTATAACGTATTACGTTATATGGTATAACGTTATAACGAATTACGTTATATGGCATTACGTTATAACGTATTACGTTATATGGTATAACGTTATAACGTATTACGTTATATGGTATAACGTTATAACGTATTACGTTATATGGTATAACGTTATAACGTACTACGTTATATGGTATATCGTTATAACGTATTACGTTATATGGTATAACGTTATACCGTATTACGTTATATGGTATAACGTTATAACGTATTACGTTATATGGTATTACGTTATAACGTATTACGTTATATGGTATATCGTTATAACGTATTACGTTATATGGTATAACGTTATAACGTATTACGTTATATGGTATTACGTTATAACGTTTTACGTTATATGTTATTACGTTATAACGTATTACGTTATATGGTATAACGTTATAACGTATTACGTTATATGGTATAACGTTATAACATATTACGTTATATGGTATAACGTTTTAACGTATTACGTTATATGGTATAACGTTATCACTTATTACGTTATGTGGTATAACGTTATAACGTATTACGTTATATGGTATTACGTTATAACGTATTACGTTATATGGTATAACGAAATGACGTTTTACGTTATTTGGTATTACGTTATAACGTATTACGTTATATGGTATTACGTTATCACGTATTACGTTATATGGTATAAGGTTATAACGTATTACGTTATATGGTATAACGTTTTAACGTATTACGTTATGTGGTATAACGTTATCACGTATTACGTTATATGGTACAACATTATAACGTATTACGTTATATGGTATAACGTTATAACGTATTACGTTATATGGTATTACGTTATAACGTATTACGTTATATGGAATAACGAAACGACGTTTTACGTTATATGGTATTACGTTATAACGTATTACGTTATGTGGTATTACGTTATAACGTATTACGTTATATGGTATAACGTCATAACGTATTATGTTATATGGTATTACGTTATCACGTATTACGTTATATGGTATAACCTTATAACGTATTACGTTATATGGTATAACGTTATAACGTATTACGTTATATGGTATAACGTTATCACGTATTACGTTATATGGTATAACGTTATAACGTATTACGTTATATGGTATAACGTTATAACGTACTACGTTATATGGTATATCGTTATCACGTGCTACGTTATATGGTATAACGTTATAACGTATTACGTTATATGGTATTACGTTATAACGTATTGCGTTATATGGAATAACGAAACGACGTTTTACGTTATATGGTATAACGTTATACCGTATTACGTTGTATGGTATAACGTTATAACGTATTACGTTATATGGTATAACGTTTTAACGTATTACGTTATATGGTATAACGTTATCACGTATTACGTTATATGGCATTACGTTATAACGTATTACGTTATATGATATAACGAAATGACGTTTTACGTTATATGGTATAACGTTATAACGTATTACGTTATATGGTATATCGTTATAACGTATTACGTTCTATGGTATAACGTTATACCGTATTACGTTATATGGTACAACGAAATGACGTTTTACGTTATATGTTATTACGTTATAACGTATTACGTTATATGGTATAACGTTATCACGTATTACGTTATATGGCATTACGTTATAACGTATTACGTTATATGGTATAACGAAATGACGTTTTGCGTTATATGGTATAACGTTATAACGTGTTACGTTATATGGTATTACGTTTTAACGTATTACGTTATATGGTATAACGTTATAACGTATTACGTTATATGGTATTACGTTATAACGTATCACGTTATGTGGTATAACGTTTTAACGTATTACGTTATATGGTATAACGTTATAAAGTATTACGTTATAAGGTATAACGTTATAACGTATTACGTTATATGGTATAACGTTATAACGTATTACGTTATATGGTATTACGTTATAACGTATTACGTTATATGGTATTACGTTTTAACGTATTACGTTATATGGTATAACGTTATAACGTATTACGTTATATGGTATTACGTTATAACGTTTTACGTTATATGTTATTACGTTATAACGTATTACGTTATATGGTATAACGATATCACGTATTACGTTATATGGTATAACGTTATAACGTATTACGTTATATGGTATAACGTTTTAACGTATTACGTTATATGGTATAACGTTATCACTTATTACGTTATATGGTATAACGTTATAACGTATTACGTTATATGGTATTACGTTATAACGTATTACGTTATATGGTATAACGAAATGACGTTTTACGTTATATGGTATTACGTTATAACGTATTACGTTATATGGTATTACGTTATAACGTATTACGTTATATGGTATAACGTCATAACGTATTACGTTATATGGTATTACGTTATCACGTATTACGTTATATGGTATAACGTTATAACGTATTACGTTATATGGTATAACGTTTTAACGTATTACGTTATGTGGTATAACGTTATCACGTATTACGTTATATGGTACAACATTATAACGTATTACGTTATATGGTATAACGTTATAACGTATTACGTTATATGGTATTGCGTTATAACGTATTACGTTATATGGAATAACGAAACGACGTTTTACGTTATATGGTATTACGTTATAACGTATTACCTTATGTGGTATTACGTTATAACGTATTACGTTATATGGTATAACGTTATCACGTATTACGTTATATGGTATAACGTTATAACGTATTACGTTATATGGTATAACGTTATAACGTACTACGTTATATGGTATATCGTTATCACGTACTACGTTATATGGTATAACGTTATACCGTATTACGTTATATGGTATAATGTTATAACGTATTACGTTATATGGTATAACGTTATAACGTATTACGTTATATGGTATATCGTTATAACGTATTACGTTATATGGTATAACGTTATACCGTATTACGTTATATGGTATAACGAAATGACGTTTTACGTTATATGGTATAACGTTATAACGTATTACGTTATATGGTATTACGTTATAACGTATTACGTTATATGGTATAACGTTATAACGTATTACGTTATATGGTATAACGTTATAACGTATTACGTTATATGGTATAACGTTATAACGTATTACGTTATATGGTATAACGTCATAACGTATTACGTTATATGGTATTACGTTATCACGTATTACGTTATATGGTATAACGTTATAACGTATTACCTTATATGGTATAACGTTTTAACGTATTACGTTATATGGTATAACGTTATCACGTATTACGTTATATGGTATAACGTTATAACGTATTACGTTATATGGTATTACGTTATAACGTATTACGTTATATGGTATAACGTTATAACGTATTACGTTATATGGTATAACGTTATAACGAATTACGTTATATGGCATTACGTTATAACGTATCACGTTATATGGTATAACGTTATAACGTATTACGTTATATGGTATAACGTTATAACGTATTACGTTATATGGTACAACGTCATAACGTATTACGTTATATGGTATAACGTTATAACGTATTACGTTATATGGTATAACGTTATAACGTATTACGTTATATGGTATATCGTTATAACGTATTACGTTATATGGTATAACGTTATACCGTATTACGTTATATGGTATAACGAAATGACGTTTTACGTTATATGGTATAACGTTATAACGTATTACGTTATATGGTATTACGTTATAACGTATTACGTTATATGGAATAACGTTATAACGTATTACGTTATATGGTATAACGTTATAACGTATTACGTTATATGGTATAACGTTATAACGTATTACGTTATATGGTATAACGTCATAACGTATTACGTTATATGGTATTACGTTATCACGTATTACGTTATATGGTATAACGTTATAACGTATTACCTTATATGGTATAACGTTTTAACGTATTACGTTATATGGTATAACGTTATCACGTATTACGTTATATGGTATAACGTTATAACGTATTACGTTATATGGTATTACGTTATAACGTATTACGTTATATGGTATAACGTTATAACGTATTACGTTATATGGTATAACGTTATAACGAATTACGTTATATGGCATTACGTTATAACGTATTACGTTATATGGTATAACGTTATAACGTATTACGTTATATGGTATAACGTTATAACGTATTACGTTATATGGTATAACGTTATAACGTACTACGTTATATGGTATATCGTTATAACGTATTACGTTATATGGTATAACGTTATACCGTATTACGTTGTATGGTATAACGTTATAACGTATTACGTTATATGGTATAACGTTATAACGTATTACGTTATATGGTATATCGTTATAACGTATTACGTTATATGGTATAACGTTATAACGTATTACGTTATATGGTATAACGTTATAACGAATTACGTTATATGGCATTACGTTATAACGTATTACGTTATATGGTATAACGTTATAACGTATTACGTTATATGGTATAACGTTATAACGTATTACGTTATATGGTATAACGTTATAACGTACTACGTTATATGGTATATCGTTATAACGTATTACGTTATATGGTATAACGTTATACCGTATTTCGTTATATGGTATAACGAAATAACGTTTTACGTTATATGGTATTACGTTATAACGTATTACGTTATATGGTATTACGTTATAACGTATTACTTTATGTGGTATAACGTCAAAACGTATTACGTTATATGGTATTACGTTATCACGTATTACGTTATATGGTATAACGTTATAACGTATTACGTTATGTGGTATAACGTTATAACGTATTACGTTATATGGTATTACGTTATAACGTATTACGTTATATGGTATAACGTCATAACGTATTACGTTATATGGTATTACGTTATCACGTATTACGTTATATGGTATAACGTTATAACGTATTACGTTATATGGTATAACGTTTTAACGTATTACGTTATATGGTATAACGTTATCACGTATTACGTTATATGGTATAACGTTATACCGTATTACGTTGTATGGTATAACGTTATAACGTATTACGTTATATGGTATAACGTTATAACGTATTACGTTATATGGTATATCGTTATAACGTATTACGTTATATGGTATAACGTTATACCGTATTTCGTTATATGGTATAACGAAATGACGTTTTACGTTATATGGTATTACGTTATAGCGTATTACGTTATATGGTATTACGTTATAACGTATTACGTTATGTGGTATAACGTCAAAACGTATTACATTATATGGTATTACGTTATCACGTATTACGTTATATGGTATAACGTTATAACGTATTACGTTATGTGGTATAACGTTTTAACGTATTACGTTATATGGTATAACGTTATCACGTATTATGTTATATGGTATAACGTTATAACGTATTACGTTATATGGTATTACGTTATAACGTATTACGTTATATGGTATAACGTTATAACGTATTACGTTATATGGTATAACGTTATAACGTATTACGTTATATGGTATAACGTTATAACGTATTACGTTATATGGTATAACGTCATAACGTATTACGTTATATGGTATTACGTTATCACGTATTACGTTATATGGTATAACGTTATAACGTATTACGTTATATCGTATAACGTCATAACGTATTACGTTATATGGTATTACGTTATCACGTATTACGTTATATGGTATAACGTTATAACGTATTACGTTATATGGTATGACGTTTTAACGTATTACGTTATATGGTATAACGTTATCACGTATTACGTTATATGGTATAACGTTATAACGTATTACGTTATATGGTATATCGTTATAACGTATTACGTTATATGGTATAACGTTATACCGTATTACGTTATATGGTATAACGAAATGACGTTTTACGTTATATGGTATTACGTTATAACGTATTACGTTATATGGTATTTCGTTAGCACGTATTACGTTATATGGTATAACGTTATAACGTATTACGTTATATGGTATAACGTTTTAACGTATTACGTTATATGGTATAGCGTTATAACGTATTACGTTATATGGTATTTCGTTAGCACGTATTACGTTATATGGTATAACGTTATAACGTATTACGTTATATGGTATAACGTTTTAACGTATTACGTTATATGGTATAACGTTATCACGTATTACGTTATATGGTATAACGTTATAACGTATTACGTTATATGGTATTACGTTATAACGTATTACGTTATATGGTATAACGTTATAACGTATTACGTTATGTGGTATAACGTTATAACGAATTACGTTATATGGCATTACGTTATAACGTATTACGTTATATGGTATAACGTTATAACGTATTACGTTATATGGTATAACGTTATAACGTATTACGTTATATGGTATAACGTTATAACGTACTACGTTATATGGTATATCGTTATAACGTATTACGTTATATGGTATAACGTTATACCGTATTACGTTGTATGGTATAACGTTATAACGTATTACGTTATATGGTATAACGTTATAACGTATTACGTTATATGGTATATCGTTATAACGTATTACGTTATATGGTATAACGTTATACCGTATTTCGTTATATGGTATAACGTTATAACGTACTACGTTATATGGTATATCGTTATAACGTATTACGTTATATGGTATAACGTTATACCGTATTACGTTGTATGGTATAACGTTATAACGTATTACGTTATATGGTATAACGTTATAACGTATTACGTTATATGGTATATCGTTATAACGTATTACGTTATATGGTATAACGTTATACCGTATTTCGTTATATGGTATAACGAAATGACGTTTTACGTTATATGGTATTACGTTATAACGTATTACGTTATATGGTATTACGTTATAACGTATTACGTTATATGGTATAACGTCAAAACGTATTACGTTATATGGTATTACGTTATCACGTATTACGTTATATGGTATAACGTTATAACGTATTACGTTATGTGGTATAACGTTTTAACGTATTACGTTATATGGTATAACGTTATCACGTATTATGTTATATGTTATAACGTTATAACGTATTACGTTATATGGTATTACGTTATAACGTATTACGTTATATGGTATAACGTTATAACGTATTACGTTATATGGTATAACGTTATAACGTATTACGTTATATGGTATAACGTTATAACGTATTACGTTATATGGTATAACGTCATAACGTATTACGTTATATGGTATTACGTTATCACGTATTACGTTATATGGTATAACGTTATAACGTATTACGTTATATCGTATAACGTCATAACGTATTACGTTATATGGTATTACGTTATCACGTATTACGTTATATGGTATAACGTTATAACGTATTACGTTATATGGTATAACGTTTTAACGTATTACGTTATATGGTATAACGTTATCACGTATTACGTTATATGGTATAACGTTATAACGTATTACGTTATATGGTATATCGTTATAACGTACTACGTTATATGGTATAACGTTATACCGTATTACGTTATATGGTATAACGAAATGACGTTTTACGTTATATGGTATTACGTTATAACGTATTACGTTATATGGTATAACGTTATCACGTATTATGTTATATGGCATTACGTTATAACGTATTACGTTATATGGTATAACGAAATGACGTTTTACGTTATATGGTATAACGTTATAACGTATTACGTTATATGGTATATCGTTATAACGTATTACGTTATATGGTATAACGTTATACCGTATTACGTTATATGGTATAACGAAATGACGTTTTACGTTATATGGTATTACGTTATAACGTATTACGTTATATGGTATTACGTTATAACGTATTACGTTATGTGATATAACGTTTTAACGTATTACGTTATATGGTATAACGTTATAACGTATTACGTTATATGGTATATCGTTATAACGTATTACGTTATATGGTATAACGTTATACCGTATTACGTTATATGGTATAACGAAATGACGTTTTACGTTATATGGTATTACGTTATAACGTATTACGTTATATGGTATTACGTTATAACGTATTACGTTATGTGGTATAACGTCAAAACGTATTACGTTATATGGTATAACGTTATAACGTATTACGTTATATGGTATAACGTTATAACGAATTACGTTATATGGCATTACGTTATAAAGTATTACGTTATATGGTATAACGTTATAACGTATTACGTTATATGGTATAACGTTATAACGTACTACGTTATATGGTATATCGTTATAACGTATTACGTTATATGGTATAACGTTATAACGTATTACGTTATATGGTATAACGTTTTAACGTATTACGTTATATGGTATAACGTTATCACGTATTACGTTATATGGTATAACGTTATACCGTATTACGTTGTATGGTATAACGTTATAACGTATTACGTTATATGGTATAACGATATAACGTATTACGTTATATGGTATATCGTTATAACGTATTACGTTATATGGTATAACGTTATACCGTATTTCGTTATATGGTATAACGAAATGACGTTTTACGTTATATGGTATAACGTTATAACGAATTACGTTATATGGCATTACGTTATAAAGTATTACGTTATATGGTATAACGTTATAACGTATTACGTTATATGGTATAACGTTATAACGTATTACGTTATATGGTATAACGTTATAACGTACTACGTTATATGGTATATCGTTATAACGTATTACGTTATATGGTATAACGTTATACCGTATTACATTATATTGTATAACGTTATAACGTATTACGTTATATAGTATAACGTTATAACGTATTACGTTATGTGGTATAACGTTATAACGTATTACGTTATATGGTATTACGTTATAACGTATTACGTTATATGGTATAACGTCATAACGTATTACGTTATATGGTATTACGTTATCACGTATTACGTTATATGGTATAACGTTATAACGTATTACGTTATATGGTATAACGTTTTAACGTATTACGTTATATGGTATAACGTTATCACGTATTACGTTATATGGTATAACGTTATACCGCATTACGTTGTATGGTATAACGTTATAACGTATTACGTTATATGGTATAACGTTATAACGTATTACGTTATATGGTATATCGTTATAACGTATTACGTTATATGGTATAACGTTATACCGTATTTCGTTATATGGTATAACGAAATGACGTTTTACGTTATATGGTATTACGTTATATCGTATTACGTTATATGGTATTACGTTATAACGTATTACGTTATGTGGTATAACGTCAAAACGTATTACGTTATATGGTATTACGTTATCACGTATTACGTTATATGGCATAACGTTATAACGTATTACGTTATGTGGTATAACGTTTTAACGTATTACGTTATATGGTATAACGTTATCACGTATTATGTTATATGGTATAACGTTATAACGTATTACGTTATATGGTATTACGTTATAACGTATTACGTTATATGGTATAAAGTTATAACGTATTACGCTATATGGTATAACGTTATAACGTATTACGGTATATGGTATAACGTTATAACGTATTACGTTATATGGTATAACGTCATAACGTATTACGTTATATGGTATTACGTTATCACGTATTACGTTATATGGTATAACGTTATAACGTATTACGTTATATCGTATAACGTCATAACGTATTACGTTATATGGTATTACGTTATCACGTATTACGTTATATGGTATAACGTTATAACGTATTACGTTATATGGTATAACGAAATGACGTTTTACGTTATATGGTATAACGTTATAATGTATTACGTTATATGGTATTACGGTATAACGTATTACGTTATATGGTATTACATTATAACGTATTACGTTATATTGTATAACGTTCTAACATATTACGTTATATGGTATAACGAAATGACGTTTTACGTTATATGGTATTACGTTATATCGTATTACGTTATATGGTATAACGTTTTAACGTATTACGTTATATGGTATAACGTTATCACGTATTATGTTATATGGTATAACGTTATAACGTATTACGTTATATGGTATTACGTTATAACGTATTACGTTATATGGTATAAAGTTATAACGTATTACGCTATATGGTATAACGTTATAACGTATTACGGTATATGGTATAACGTTATAACGTATTACGTTATATGGTATAACGTCATAACGTATTACGTTATATGGTATAACGTTATAACGTATTACGGTATATGGTATAACGTTATAACGTATTACGTTATATGGTATAACGTCATAACGTATTACGTTATATGGTATTACGTTATCACGTATTACGTTATATGGTATAACGTTATAACGTATTACGTTATATCGTATAACGTCATAACGTATTACGTTATATGGTATTACGTTATCACGTATTACGTTATATGGTATAACGTCAAAACGTATTACGTTATATGGTATTACGTTATCACGTATTACGTTATATGGTATAACGTTATAACGTATTACGTTATATGGTATAACGTTATAACGTATTACGTTATATGGTATTACATTATAACGTATTACGTTATATTGTATAACGTTCTAACATATTACGTTATATGGTATAACGTTATACCGTATTACGTTATATGCTATAACGAAATGGCGTTTTACGTTATATGGTATTACGTTCTAACGTAATACGTTATATGTTATAACGTTATAACGTATTACGTTATATGGTATAACGTTATAACGTATTACGTTATATGGTATATCGTTATAACGTATTACGTTATATGGTATAACGTTATACCGTATTACGTTATATGGTATAACGAAATGGCGTTTTACGTTATATGGTATTACGTTATAACGTATTACGTTATATGGTATTACGTTATAACGTATTACGTTATGTGATATAACGTTTTAACGTATTACGTTATACGGTATAACGTTATAACGTATTACGTTATATGGTATAGCGTTATAACGTATTACGTTATATGGTATTTCGTTAGCACGTATTACGTTATATGGTATAACGTTATAACGTATTACGTTATATGGTATAACGTTTTAACGTATTACGTTATATGGTATAACGTTATCACGTATTACGTTATATTGTATAACGTTATAACGTATTACGTTATATGGTATAACGTTTTAACGTATTACGTTATATGGTATAACGTTATCACGTATTACGTTATATGGTATAACGTTATATCGTATTACGTTATATGGTATTACGTTATAACGTATTACGTTATATGGTATAACGTTATAACGTATTACGTTATATGGTATAACGTTATAACGAATTACGTTGTATGGCATTACGTTATAAAGTATTACGTTATATGATATAACGTTATAACGTATTACGTTATATGGTATAACGTTATAACGTATTACGTTATATGGTATAACGTTATAACGTACTACGTTATATGGTATATCGTTATAACGTATTACGTTATATGGTATAACGTTATACCGTATTACGTTATATTGTATAACGTTATAACGTATTACGTTATATAGTATAACGTTATAACGTATTACGTTATGTGGTATAACGTTATAACGTATTACGTTATATGGTATTACGTTATAACGTATTACGTTATATGGTATAACGTCATAACGTATTACGTTATATGGTATTACGTTATCACGTATTACGTTATATGGTATAACGTTATAACGTATTACGTTATATGGTATAACGTTATAACGTATTACGTTATATGGTATTACCTTATAACGTATTACGTTATATGGTAAAACGAAATGACGTTTTACGTTATATGGTATTACGTTATAACGTATTACGTTATATGGTATTACGTTATAACGTATTACGTTATATCGTATAACGTCATAACGTATTACGTTATATGGTATTACGTTATCACGTATTACGTTATATGGTATAACGTTATAACGTATTACGTTATATGGTATAACGTCATAACGTATTACGTTATATGGTATTACGTTATCACGTATTACGTTATATGGTATAACGTCATATGGTATTACGTTATCACGTATTACGTTATATGGTATAACGTTATAACGTATTACGTTATATCGTATAACGTCATAACGTATTACGTTATATGGTATTACGTTATCACGTATTACGTTATATGGTATAACGTTATAACGTATTACGTTATATGGTATTACGTTAGCACGTATTACGTTATATTGTATAACGTTATAACGTATTACGTTATATGGTATAACGTTTTAACGTATTACGTTATATGGTATAACGTTATCACGTATTACGTTATATGGTATAACGTTATATCGTATTACGTTATATGGTATTACGTTATAACGTATTACGTTATATGGTATAACGTTATAACGTATTACGTTATATGGTATAACGTTATAACGAATTACGTTATATGGCATTACGTTATAAAGTATTCCGTTATATGGTATAACGTTATAACGTATTACGTTATATGGTATAACGTTATAACGTATTACGTTATATGGTATAACGTTATAACGTACTACGTTATATGGTATATCGTTATAACGTATTACGTTATATGGTATAACGTTATACCGTATTACATTATATTGTATAACGTTATAACGTATTACGTTATATAGTATAACGTTATAACGTATTACGTTATGTGGTATAACGTTATAACGTATTACGTTATATGGTATTACGTTATAACGTATTACGTTATATGGTATAACGTCATAACGTATTACGTTATATGGTATTACGTTATCACGTATTACGTTATATGGTATAACGTTATAACGTATTACGTTATATGGTATAACGTTTTAACGTATTACGTTATATGGTATAACGTTATCACGTATTACGTTATATGGTATAACGTTATACCGTATTACGTTGTATGGTATAACGTTATAACGTATTACGTTATATGGTATAACGTTATAACGTATTACGTTATATGGTATTACGTTATAACGTATTACGTTATGTGGTATAACGTCAAAACGTATTACGTTATATGGTATTACGTTATAACGTATTACGTTATATGGTATAACGTTGTAACGTATTACGTTATATGGTATAACGTTATAACGAATTACGTTATATGGCATTACGTTATAAAGTATTACGTTATATGGTATAACGTTATAACGTATTACGTTATATGGTATAACGTTATAACGTATTACGTTATATGGTATAACGTTATAACGTACTACGTTATATGGTATATCGTTATAACGTATTACGTTATATGGTATAACGTTATACCGTATTACATTATATTGTATAACGTTATAACGTATTACGCTATATGGTATAACGTTATAACGTATTACGGTATATGGTATAACGTTATAACGTATTACGTTATATGGTATAACGTCATAACGTATTACGTTATATGGTATTACGTTATCACGTATTACGTTATATGGTATAACGTTATAACGTATTACGTTATATCGTATAACGTCATAACGTATTACGTTATATGGTATTACGTTATCACGTATTACGTTATATGGTATAACGTTATAACGTATTACGTTATATGGTATAACGAAATGACGTTTTACGTTATATGGTATAACGTTATAATGTATTACGTTATATGGTATTACTTTATAACGTATTACGTTATATGGTATAACGTCAAAACGTATTACGTTATATGGTATTACGTTATCACGTATTACGTTATATGGTATAACGTTATAACGTATTACGTTATATGGTATAACGTTATAACGTATTACGTTATATGGTATTACATTATAACGTATTACGTTATATTGTATAACGTTCTAACATATTACGTTATATGGTATAACGTTATACCGTATTACGTTATATGGTATAACGAAATGGCGTTTTACGTTATATGGTATTACGTTCTAACGTAATACGTTATATGTTATAACGTTATAACGTATTACGTTATATGGTATAACGTTATAACGTATTACGTTATATGGTATATCGTTATAACGTATTACGTTATATGGTATAACGTTATACCGTATTACGTTATATGGTATAACGAAATGGCGTTTTACGTTATATGGTATTACGTTATAACGTATTACGTTATATGGTATTACGTTATAACGTATTACGTTATGTGATATAACGTTTTAACGTATTACGTTATACGGTATAACGTTATAACCTATTACGTTATATGGTATAGCGTTATAACGTATTACGTTATATGGTATTTCGTTAGCACGTATTACGTTATATGGTATAACGTTATAACGTATTACGTTATATGGTATAACGTTTTAACGTATTACGTTATATGGTATAACGTTATCACGTATTACGTTATATTGTATAACGTTATAACGTATTACGTTATTTGGTATAACGTTTTAACGTATTACGTTATATGGTATAACGTTATCACGTATTACGTTATATGGTATAACGTTATATCGTATTACGTTATATGGTATTACGTTATAACGTATTACGTTATATGGTATAACGTTATAACGTATTACGTTATATGGTATAACGTTATAACGAATTACGTAGTATGGCATTACGTTATAAAGTATTACGTTATATGATATAACGTTATAACGTATTACGTTATATGGTATAACGTTATAACGTATTACGTTATATGGTATAACGTTATAACGTACTACGTTATATGGTATATCGTTATAACGTATTACGTTATATGGTATAACGTTATACCGTATTACGTTATATTGTATAACGTTATAACGTATTACGTTATATAGTATAACGTTATAACGTATTACGTTATGTGGTATAACGTTATAACGTATTACGTTATATGGTATTACGTTATAACGTATTACGTTATATGGTATAACGTCATAACGTATTACGTTATATGGTATTACGTTATCACGTATTACGTTATATGGTATAACGTTATAACGTATTACGTTATATGGTATAACGTTATAACGTATTACGTTATATGGTATTACCTTATAACGTATTACGTTATATGGTAAAACGAAATGACGTTTTACGTTATATGGTATTACGTTATAACGTATTACGTTATATGGTATTACGTTATCACGTATTACGTTATATGGTATAACGTTATAACGTATTACGTTATATGGTATAACGTCATAACGTATTACGTTATATGGTATTACGTTATCACGTATTACGTTATATGGTATAACGTCATATGGTATTACGTTATCACGTATTACGTTATATGGTATAACGTTATAACGTATTACGTTATATCGTAGAACGTCATAACGTATTACGTTATATGGTATTACGTTATCACGTATTACGTTATATGGTATAACGTTATAACGTATTACGTTATATGGTATTACGTTAGCACGTATTACGTTATATTGTATAACGTTATAACGTATTACGTTATATGGTATAACGTTTTAACGTATTACGTTATATGGTATAACGTTATCACGTATTACGTTATATGGTATAACGTTATATCGTATTACGTTATATGGTATTACGTTATAACGTATTACGTTATATGGTATAACGTTATAACGTATTACGTTATATGGTATAACGTTATAACGAATTACGTTATATGGCATTACGTTATAAAGTATTACGTTATATGGTATAACGTTATAACGTATTACGTTATATGGTATAACGTTATAACGTATTACGTTATATGGTATAACGTTATAACGTACTACGTTATATGGTATATCGTTATAACGTATTACGTTATATGGTATAACGTTATACCGTATTACATTATATTGTATAACGTTATAACGTATTACGTTATATAGTATAACGTTATAACGTATTACGTTATGTGGTATAACGTTATAACGTATTACGTTATATGGTATTACGTTATAACGTATTACGTTATATGGTATAACGTCATAACGTATTACGTTATATGGTATTACGTTATCACGTATTACGTTATATGGTATAACGTTATAACGTATTACGTTATATGGTATAACGTTTTAACGTATTACGTTATATGGTATAACGTTATCACGTATTACGTTATATGGTATAACGTTATACCGTATTACGTTGTATGGTATAACGTTATAACGTATTACGTTATATGGTATAACGTTATAACGTATTACGTTATATGGTATATCGTTATAACGTATTACGTTATATGGTATAACGTTATACCGTATTTCGTTATATGGTATAACGAAATGACGTTTTACGTTATATGGTATTACGTTATAACGTATTACGTTATATGGTATTACGTTATAACGTATTACGTTATGTGGTATAACGTCAAAACGTATTACGTTATATGGTATTACGTTATAACGTATTACGTTATATGGTATAACGTTATAACGTATTACGTTATATGGTATAACGTTATAACGAATTACGTTATATGGCATTACGTTATAAAGTATTACGTTATATGGTATAACGTTATAACGTATTACGTTATATGGTATAACGTTATAACGTATTACGTTATATGGTATAACGTTATAACGTACTACGTTATATGGTATATCGTTATAACGTATTACGTTATATGGTATAACGTTATACCGTATTACATTATATTGTATAACGTTATAACGTATTACGTTATATAGTATAACGTTATAACGTATTACGTTATGTGGTATAACGTTATAACGTATTACGTTATATGGTATTACGTTATAACGTATTACGTTATATGGTATAACGTCATAACGTATTACGTTATATGGTATTACGTTATCACGTATTACGTTATATGGTATAACGTTATAACGTATTACGTTATATGGTATAACGTTTTAACGTATTACGTTATATGGTATAACGTTATCACGTATTACGTTATATGGTATAACGTTATACCGCATTACGTTGTATGGTATAACGTTATAACGTATTACGTTATATGGTATAACGTTATAACGTATTACGTTATATGGTATATCGTTATAACGTATTACGTTATATGGTATAACGTTATACCGTATTTCGTTATATGGTATAACGAAATGACGTTTTACGTTATATGGTATTACGTTATAACGTATTACGTTATATGGTATTACGTTATAACGTATTACGTTATGTGGTATAACGTCAAAACGTAATACGTTATATGGTATTACGTTATCACGTATTACGTTATATGGTATAACGTTATAACGTATTACGTTATGTGGTATAACGTTTTAACGTATTACGTTCTATGGTATAACGTTATCACGTATTATGTTATATGGTATAACGTTATAACGTATTACGTTATATGGTATTACGTTATAACGTATTACGTTATATGGTATAAAGTTATAACGTATTACGCTATATGGTATAACGTTATAACGTATTACGGTATATGGTATAACGTTATAACGTATTACGTTATATGGTATAACGTCATAACGTATTACGTTATATGGTATTACGTTATCACGTATTACGTTATATGGTATAACGTTATAACGTATTACGTTATATCGTATAACGTCATAACGTATTACGTTATATGGTATTACGTTATCACGTATTACGTTATATGGTATAACGTTATAACGTATTACGTTATATGGTATAACGAAATGACGTTTTACGTTATATGGTATAACGTTATAATGTATTACGTTATATGGTATTACGTTATAACGTATTACGTTATATGGTATTACGTTATAACGTATTACGTTATATGGTATTACGTTATAACGTATTACGTTATATGGTATAACGTCATAACGTATTACGTTATATGGTATTACGTTATCACGTATTACGTTATATGGTATAACGTTATAACGTATTACGTTATATGGTATAACGTTTTAACGTATTACGTTATGTGGTATTACGTTATCACGTATTACGTTATATGGTATAACGTTATAACGTATTACGTTATATGGTATAACGAAATGACGTTTTACGTTATATGGTATAACGTTATAACGTATTACGTTATATGGTATAACGAAATGACGTTTTACGTTATATGGTATAACGTTATAATGTATTACGTTATATGGTATTACGGTATAACGTATTACGTTATATGGTATAACGTCAAAACGTATTACGTTATATGGTATTACGTTATCACGTATTACGTTATATGGTATAACGTTATAACGTATTACGTTATATGGTATAACGTTATAACGTATTACGTTATATGGTATTACATTATAACGTATTACGTTATATTGTATAACGTTATAACGAATTACGTTATATGGCATTACGTTATAAAGTATTACGTTATATGGTATAACGTTATAACGTATTACGTTATATGGTATAACGTTATAACGTATTACGTTATATGGTATAACGTTATAACGTACTACGTTATATGGTATATCGTTATAACGTATTACGTTATATGGTATAACGTTATACCGTATTACATTATATTGTATAACGTTATAACGTATTACGTTATATAGTATAACGTTATAACGTATTACGTTATGTGGTATAACGTTATAACGTATTACGTTATATGGTATTACGTTATAACGTATTACGTTATATGGTATAACGTCATAACGTATTACGTTATATGGTATTACGTTATCACGTATTACGTTATATGGTATAACGTTATAACGTATTACGTTATATGGTATAACGTTTTAACGTATTACGTTATATGGTATAACGTTATCACGTATTACGTTATATGGTATAACGTTATACCGCATTACGTTGTATGGTATAACGTTATAACGTATTACGTTATATGGTATAACGTTATAACGTATTACGTTATATGGTATATCGTTATAACGTATTACGTTATATGGTATAACGTTATACCGTATTTCGTTATATGGTATAACGAAATGACGTTTTACGTTATATGGTATTACGTTATAACGTATTACGTTATATGGTATTACGTTATAACGTATTACGTTATGTGGTATAACGTCAAAACGTATTACGTTATATGGTATTACGTTATCACGTATTACGTTATATGGTATAACGTTATAACGTATTACGTTATGTGGTATAACGTTTTAACGTATTACGTTATATGGTATAACGTTATCACGTATTATGTTATATGGTATAACGTTATAACGTATTACGTTATATGGTATTACGTTATAACGTATTACGTTATATGGTATAAAGTTATAACGTATTACGCTATATGGTATAACGTTATAACGTATTACGGTATATGGTATAACGTTATAACGTATTACGTTATATGGTATGACGTCATAACGTATTACGTTATATGGTATTACGTTATCACGTATTACGTTATATGGTATAACGTTATAACGTATTACGTTATATCGTATAACGTCATAACGTATTACGTTATATGGTATTACGTTATCACGTATTACGTTATATGGTATAACGTTATAACGTATTACGTTATATGGTATAACGAAATGACGTTTTACGTTATATGGTATAACGTTATAATGTATTACGTTATATGGTATTACGTTATAACGTATTACGTTATATGGTATTACGTTATAACGTATTACGTTATATGGTATTACGTTATAACGTATTACGTTATATGGTATAACGTCATAACGTATTACGTTATATGGTATTACGTTATCACGTATTACGTTATATGGTATAACGTTATAACGTATTACGTTATATGGTATAACGTTTTAACGTATTACGTTATGTGGTATAACGTTATCACGTATTACGTTATATGGTACAACATTATAACGTATTACGTTATATGGTATAACGTTATAACGTATTACGTTATATGGTATTACGTTATAACGTATTACGTTATATGGAATAACGAAACGACGTTTTACGTTATATGGTATTACGTTATAACGTATTACGTTATGTGGTATTACGTTATAACGTATTACGTTATATGGTATAACGTCATAACGTATTATGTTATATGGTATTACGTTATCACGTATTACGTTATATGGTATAACCTTATAACGTATTACGTTATATGGTATAACGTTATAACGTATTACGTTATATGGTATAACGTTATCACGTATTACGTTATATGGTATAACGTTATAACGTATTACGTTATATGGTATAACGTTATAACGTACTACGTTATATGGTATATCGTTATCACGTGCTACGTTATATGGTATAACGTTATAACGTATTACGTTATATGGTATTACGTTATAACGTATTACGTTATATAGTATAACGTTATAACGTATTACGTTATGTGGTATAACGTTATAACGTATTACGTTATATGGTATTACGTTATAACGTATTACGTTATATGGTATAACGTCATAACGTATTACGTTATATGGTATTACGTTATCACGTATTACGTTATATGGTATAGCGTTATAACGTATTACGTTATATGGTATAACGTTTTAACGTATTACGTTATATGGTATAACGTTATCACGTATTACGTTATATGGTATAACGTTATACCGCATTACGTTGTATGGTATAACGTTATAACGTATTACGTTATATGGTATAACGTTATAACGTATTACGTTATATGGTATATCGTTATAACGTATTACGTTATATGGTATAACGTTATACCGTATTTCGTTATATGGTATAACGAAATGACGTTTTACGTTATATGGTATTACGTTATAACGTATTACGTTATATGGTATTACGTTATAACGTATTACGTTATGTGGTATAACGTCAAAACGTATTACGTTATATGGTATTACGTTATCACGTATTACGTTATATGGTATAACGTTATAACGTATTACGTTATGTGGTATAACGTTTTAACGTATTACGTTATATGGTATAACGTTATCACGTATTATGTTATATGGTATAACGTTATAACGTATTACGTTATATGGTATTACGTTATAACGTATTACGTTATATGGTATAAAGTTATAACGTATTACGCTATATGGTATAACGTTATAACGTATTACGTTATATGGTATAACGTTATAACGTATTACGTTATATGGTATAACGTCATAACGTATTACGTTATATGGTATTACGTTATCACGTATTACGTTATATGGTATAACGTTATAACGTATTACGTTATATCGTATAACGTCATAACGTATTACGTTATATGGTATTACGTTATCACGTATTACGTTATATGGTATAACGTTATAACGTATTACGTTATATGGTATAACGAAATGACGTTTTACGTTATATGGTATAACGTTATAATGTATTACGTTATATGGTATTACGTTATAACGTATTACGTTATATGGTATTACGTTATAACGTATTACGTTATATGGTATTACGTTATAACGTATTACGTTATATGGTATAACGTCATAACGTATTACGTTATATGGTATTACGTTATAACGTATTGCGTTATATGGAATAACGAAACGACGTTTTACGTTATATGGTATAACGTTATACCGTATTACGTTGTATGGTATAACGTTATAACGTATTACGTTATATGGTATAACGTTTTAACGTATTACGTTAAATGGTATAACGTTATCACGTATTACGTTATATGGCATTACGTTATAACGTATTACGTTATATGATATAACGAAATGACGTTTTACGTTATATGGTATAACGTTATAACGTATTACGTTATATGGTATATCGTTATAACGTATTACGTTCTATGGTATAACGTTATACCGTATTACGTTATATGGTACAACGAAATGACGTTTTACGTTATATGTTATTACGTTATAACGTATTACGTTATATGGTATAACGTTATCACGTATTACGTTATATGGCATTACGTTATAACGTATCACGTTATGTGGTATAACGTTTTAACGTATTACGTTATATGGTATAACGTTATAAAGTATTACGTTATATGGTATAACGTTATAACGTATTACGTTATATGGTATAACGTTATAACGTATTACGTTATATGGTATTACGTTATAACGTATTACGTTATATGGTATTACGTTTTAACGTATTACGTTATATGGTATAACGTTATAACGTATTACGTTATATGGTATTACGTTATAACGTTTTACGTTATATGTTATTACGTTATAACGTATTACGTTATATGGTATAACGTTATCACGTATTACGTTATATGGTATAACGTTATAACGTATTACGTTATATGGTATAACGTTTTAACGTATTACGTTATATGGTATAACGTTATCACTTATTACGTTATATGGTATAACGTTATAACGTATTACGTTATATGGTATTACGTTATAACGTATTACGTTATATGGTATAAAGAAATGACGTTTTACGTTATATGGTATTACGTTATAACGTATTACGTTATATGGTATTACGTTATAACGTATTACGTTATATGGTATAACGTCATAACGTATTACGTTATATGGTATTACGTTATCACGTATTACGTTATATGGTATAACGTTATAACGTATTACGTTATATGGTATAACGTTTTAACGTATTACGTTATGTGGTATAACGTTATCACGTATTACGTTATATGGTACAACATTATAACGTATTACGTTATATGGTATAACGTTATAACGTATTACGTTATATGGTATTACGTTATAACGTATTACGTTATATGGAATAACGAAACGACGTTTTACGTTATATGGTATTACGTTATAACGTATTACGTTATATGGAATAACGAAACGACGTTTTACGTTATATGGTATTACGTTATAACGTATTACGTTATGTGGTATTACGTTATAACGTATTACGTTATATGGTATAACGTTATCACGTATTACGTTATATGGTATAACGTTATAACGTATTACGTTATATGGTATAACGTTATAACGTACTACGTTATATGGTATATCGTTATCACGTACTACGTTATATGGTATAACGTTATACCGTATTACGTTATATGGTATAATGTTATAACGTATTACGTTATATGGTATAACGTTATAACGTATTACGTTATATGGTATATCGTTATAACGTATTACGTTATATGGTATAACGTTATACCGTATTACGTTATATGGTATAACGAAATGACGTTTTACGTTATATGGTATAACGTTATAACGTATTACGTTATATGGTATTACGTTATAACGTATTACGTTATATGGTATAACGTTATAACGTATTACGTTATATGGTATAACGTTATAACGTATTACGTTATATGGTATAACGTTATAACGTATTACGTTATATGGTATAACGTCATAACGTATTACGTTATATGGTATTACGTTATCACGTATTACGTTATATGGTATAACGTTATAACGTATTACCTTATATGGTATAACGTTTTAACGTATTACGTTATATGGTATAACGTTATCACGTATTACGTTATATGGTATAACGTTATAACGTATTACGTTATATGGTATTACGTTATAACGTATTACGTTATATGGTATAACGTTATAACGTATTACGTTATATGGTATAACGTTATAACGAATTACGTTATATGGCATTACGTTATAACGTATTACGTTATATGGTATAACGTTATAACGTATTACGTTATATGGTATAACGTTATAACGTATTACGTTATATGGTACAACGTCATAACGTATTACGTTATATGGTATAACGTTATAACGTATTACGTTATATGGTATAACGTTATAACGTATTACGTTATATGGTATATCGTTATAACGTATTACGTTATATGGTATAACGTTATACCGTATTACGTTATATGGTATAACGAAATGACGTTTTACGTTATATGGTATAACGTTATAACGTATTACGTTATATGGTATTACGTTATAACGTATTACGTTATATGGTATAACGTTATAACGTATTACGTTATATGGTATAACGTTATAACGTATTACGTTATATGGTATAACGTTATAACGTATTACGTTATATGGTATAACGTCATAACGTATTACGTTATATGGTATTACGTTATCACGTATTACGTTATATGGTATAACGTTATAACGTATTACCTTATATGGTATAACGTTTTAACGTATTACGTTATATGGTATAACGTTATCACGTATTACGTTATATGGTATAACGTTATAACGTATTACGTTATATGGTATTACGTTATAACGTATTACGTTATATGGTATAACGTTATAACGTATTACGTTATATGGTATAACGTTATAACGAATTACGTTATATGGCATTACGTTATAACGTATTACGTTATATGGTATAACGTTATAACGTATTACGTTATATGGTATAACGTTATAACGTATTACGTTATATGGTATAACGTTATAACGTACTACGTTATATGGTATATCGTTATAACGTATTACGTTATATGGTATAACGTTATACCGTATTACGTTGTATGGTATAACGTTATAACGTATTACGTTATATGGTATAACGTTATAACGTATTACGTTATATGGTATATCGTTATAACGTATTACGTTATATGGTATAACGTTATAACGTATTACGTTATGTGGTATAACGTTATAACGAATTACGTTATATGGCATTACGTTATAACGTATTACGTTATATGGTATAACGTTATAACGTATTACGTTATATGGTATAACGTTATAACGTATTACGTTATATGGTATAACGTTATAACGTACTACGTTATATGGTATATCGTTATAACGTATTACGTTATATGGTATAACGTTATACCGTATTTCGTTATATGGTATAACGAAATAACGTTTTACGTTATATGGTATTACGTTATAACGTATTACGTTATATGGTATTACGTTATAACGTATTACTTTATGTGGTATAACGTCAAAACGTATTACGTTATATGGTATTACGTTATCACGTATTACGTTATATGGTATAACGTTATAACGTATTACGTTATGTGGTATAACGTTATAACGTATTACGTTATATGGCATTACGTTATAACGTATTACGTTATATGGTATAACGTCATAACGTATTACGTTATATGGTATTACGTTATCACGTATTACGTTATATGGTATAACGTTATAACGTATTACGTTATATGGTATAACGTTTTAACGTATTACGTTATATGGTATAACGTTATCACGTATTACGTTATATGGTATAACGTTATACCGTATTACGTTGTATGGTATAACGTTATAACGTATTACGTTATATGGTATAACGTTATAACGTATTACGTTATATGGTATATCGTTATAACGTATTACGTTATATGGTATAACGTTATACCGTATTTCGTTATATGGTATAACGAAATGACGTTTTACGTTATATGGTATTACGTTATAGCGTATTACGTTATATGGTATTACGTTATAAC
The DNA here is from genome assembly GCF_051014615.1 of Bombus vancouverensis nearcticus. Classification (NCBI taxonomy): domain Eukaryota; kingdom Metazoa; phylum Arthropoda; class Insecta; order Hymenoptera; family Apidae; genus Bombus; species Bombus vancouverensis. The sequence goes on along the minus strand of NC_134913.1, from coordinate 4,498,145 downwards.
GTATTACGTTATGTGGTATAACGTCAAAACGTATTACATTATATGGTATTACGTTATCACGTATTACGTTATATGGTATAACGTTATAACGTATTACGTTATGTGGTATAACGTTTTAACGTATTACGTTATATGGTATAACGTTATCACGTATTATGTTATATGGTATAACGTTATAACGTATTACGTTATATGGTATTACGTTATAACGTATTACGTTATATGGTATAACGTTATAACGAATTACGTTATATGGCATTACGTTATAACGTATTACGTTATATGGTATAACGTTATAACGTATTACGTTATATGGTATAACGTTATAACGTATTACGTTATATGGTATAACGTTATAACGTACTACGTTATATGGTATATCGTTATAACGTATTACGTTATATGGTATAACGTTATACCGTATTTCGTTATATGGTATAACGAAATAACGTTTTACGTTATATGGTATTACGTTATAACGTATTACGTTATATGGTATTACGTTATAACGTATTACTTTATGTGGTATAACGTCAAAACGTATTACGTTATATGGTATTACGTTATCACGTATTACGTTATATGGTATAACGTTATAACGTATTACGTTATATGGTATAACGTTATAACGTATTACGTTATATGGCATTACGTTATAACGTATTACGTTATATGGTATAACGTCATAACGTATTACGTTATATGGTATTACGTTATCACGTATTACGTTATATGGTATAACGTTATAACGTATTACGTTATATGGTATAACGTTTTAACGTATTACGTTATATGGTATAACGTTATCACGTATTACGTTATATGGTATAACGTTATACCGTATTACGTTGTATGGTATAACGTTATAACGTATTACGTTATATGGTATAACGTTATAACGTATTACGTTATATGGTATATCGTTATAACGTATTACGTTATATGGTATAACGTTATACCGTATTTCGTTATATGGTATAACGAAATGACGTTTTACGTTATATGGTATTACGTTATAGCGTATTACGTTATATGGTATTACGTTATAACGTATTACGTTATGTGGTATAACGTCAAAACGTATTACATTATATGGTATTACGTTATCACGTATTACGTTATATGGTATAACGTTATAACGTATTACGTTATGTGGTATAACGTTTTAACGTATTACGTTATATGGTACAACGTTATCACGTATTATGTTATATGGTATAACGTTATAACGTATTACGTTATATGGTATTACGTTATAACGTATTACGTTATATGGTATAACGTTATAACGTATTACGTTATATGGTATAAAGTTATAACGTATTACGTTATATGGTATAACGTTATAACGTATTACGTTATATGGTATAACGTCATAACGTATTACGTTATATGGTATTACGTTATCACGTATTACGTTATATGGTATAACGTTATAACGTATTACGTTATATCGTATAACGTCATAACGTATTACGTTATATGGTATTACGTTATCACGTATTACGTTATATGGTATAACGTTATAACGTATTACGTTATATGGTATGACGTTTTAACGTATTACGTTATATGGTATAACGTTATCACGTATTACGTTATATGGTATAACGTTATAACGTATTACGTTATATGGTATATCGTTATAACGTATTACGTTATATGGTATAACGTTATACCGTATTACGTTATATGGTATAACGAAATGACGTTTTACGTTATATGGTATTACGTTATAACGTATTACGTTATATGGTATTTCGTTAGCACGTATTACGTTATATGGTATAACGTTATAACGTATTACGTTATATGGTATAACGTTTTAACGTATTACGTTATATGGTATAGCGTTATAACGTATTACGTTATATGGTATTTCGTTAGCACGTATTACGTTATATGGTATAACGTTATAACGTATTACGTTATATGGTATAACGTTTTAACGTATTACGTTATATGGTATAACGTTATCACGTATTACGTTATATGGTATAACGTTATAACGTATTACGTTATATGGTATTACGTTATAACGTATTACGTTATATGGTATAACGTTATAACGTATTACGTTATGTGGTATAACGTTATAACGAATTACGTTATATGGCATTACGTTATAACGTATTACGTTATATGGTATAACGTTATAACGTATTACGTTATATGGTATAACGTTATAACGTATTACGTTATATGGTATAACGTTATAACGTACTACGTTATATGGTATATCGTTATAACGTATTACGTTATATGGTATAACGTTATACCGTATTACGTTGTATGGTATAACGTTATAACGTATTACGTTATATGGTATAACGTTATAACGTATTACGTTATATGGTATATCGTTATAACGTATTACGTTATATGGTATAACGTTATACCGTATTTCGTTATATGGTATAACGAAATGACGTTTTACGTTATATGGTATTACGTTATAACGTATTACGTTATATGGTATTACGTTATAACGTATTACGTTATATGGTATAACGTCAAAACGTATTACGTTATATGGTATTACGTTATCACGTATTACGTTATATGGTATAACGTTATAACGTATTACGTTATGTGGTATAACGTTTTAACGTATTACGTTATATGGTATAACGTTATCACGTATTATGTTATATGTTATAACGTTATAACGTATTACGTTATATGGTATTACGTTATAACGTATTACGTTATATGGTATAACGTTATAACGTATTACGTTATATGGTATAACGTTATAACGTATTACGTTATATGGTATAACGTTATAACGTATTACGTTATATGGTATAACGTCATAACGTATTACGTTATATGGTATTACGTTATCACGTATTACGTTATATGGTATAACGTTATAACGTATTACGTTATATCGTATAACGTCATAACGTATTACGTTATATGGTATTACGTTATCACGTATTACGTTATATGGTATAACGTTATAACGTATTACGTTATATGGTATAACGTTTTAACGTATTACGTTATATGGTATAACGTTATCACGTATTACGTTATATGGTATAACGTTATAACGTATTACGTTATATGGTATATCGTTATAACGTACTACGTTATATGGTATAACGTTATACCGTATTACGTTATATGGTATAACGAAATGACGTTTTACGTTATATGGTATTACGTTATAACGTATTACGTTATATGGTATAACGTTATCACGTATTATGTTATATGGCATTACGTTATAACGTATTACGTTATATGGTATAACGAAATGACGTTTTACGTTATATGGTATAACGTTATAACGTATTACGTTATATGGTATATCGTTATAACGTATTACGTTATATGGTATAACGTTATACCGTATTACGTTATATGGTATAACGAAATGACGTTTTACGTTATATGGTATTACGTTATAACGTATTACGTTATATGGTATTACGTTATAACGTATTACGTTATGTGATATAACGTTTTAACGTATTACGTTATATGGTATAACGTTATAACGTATTACGTTATATGGTATATCGTTATAACGTATTACGTTATATGGTATAACGTTATACCGTATTACGTTATATGGTATAACGAAATGACGTTTTACGTTATATGGTATTACGTTATAACGTATTACGTTATATGGTATTACGTTATAACGTATTACGTTATGTGGTATAACGTCAAAACGTATTACGTTATATGGTATAACGTTATAACGTATTACGTTATATGGTATAACGTTATAACGAATTACGTTATATGGCATTACGTTATAAAGTATTACGTTATATGGTATAACGTTATAACGTATTACGTTATATGGTATAACGTTATAACGTACTACGTTATATGGTATAACGTTATACCGTATTACGTTGTATGGTATAACGTTATAACGTATTACGTTATATGGTATAACGTTATAACGTATTACGTTATATGGTATATCGTTATAACGTATTACGTTATATGGTATAACGTTATACCGTATTTCGTTATATGGTATAACGAAATGACGTTTTACGTTATATGGTATTACGTTATAACGTATTACGTTATATGGTATTACGTTATAACGTATTACGTTATATGGTATTACGTTATCACGTATTACGTTATATGGTATAACGTTATAACGTATTACGTTATATGGTATAACGTTTTAACGTATTACGTTATATGGTATAACGTTATCACGTATTACGTTGTATGGTATAACGTTATAACGTATTACGTTATATGGTATTACGTTATAACGTATTACGTTATATGGTATAACGTTATAACGTATTACGTTATATGGTATAACGTTATAACGAATTACGTTATATGGCATTACGTTATAAAGTATTACGTTATATGGTATAACGTTATAACGTATTACGTTATATGGTATAACGTTATAACGTATTACGTTATATGGTATATCGTTATAACGTATTACGTTATATGGTATAACGTTATACCGTATTTCGTTATATGGTATAACGAAATGACGTTTTACGTTATATGGTATTACGTTATAACGTATTACGTTATATGGTATTACGTTATAACGTATTACGTTATGTGGTATAACGTCAAAACGTATTACGTTATATGGTATTACGTTATAACGTATTACGTTATATGGTATAACGTTATAACGTATTACGTTATATGGTATAACGTTATAACGAATTACGTTATATGGCATTACGTTATAAAGTATTACGTTATATGGTATAACGTTATAACGTATTACGTTATATGGTATAACGTTATAACGTATTACGTTATATGGTATAACGTTATAACGTACTACGTTATATGGTATATCGTTATAACGTATTACGTTATATGGTATAACGTTATACCGTATTACATTATATTGTATAACGTTATAACGTATTACGTTATATAGTATAACGTTATAACGTATTACGTTATGTGGTATAACGTTATAACGTATTACGTTATATGGTATTACGTTATAACGTATTACGTTATATGGTATAACGTCATAACGTATTACGTTATATGGTATTACGTTATCACGTATTACGTTATATGGTATAACGTTATAACGTATTACGTTATATGGTATAACGTTTTAACGTATTACGTTATATGGTATAACGTTATCACGTATTACGTTATATGGTATAACGTTATACCGCATTACGTTGTATGGTATAACGTTATAACGTATTACGTTATATGGTATAACGTTATAACGTATTACGTTATATGGTATATCGTTATAACGTATTACGTTATATGGTATAACGTTATACCGTATTTCGTTATATGGTATAACGAAATGACGTTTTACGTTATATGGTATTACGTTATAACGTATTACGTTATATGGTATTACGTTATAACGTATTACGTTATGTGGTATAACGTCAAAACGTATTACGTTATATGGTATTACGTTATCACGTATTACGTTATATGGTATAACGTTATAACGTATTACGTTATGTGGTATAACGTTTTAACGTGTTACGTTATATGGTATAACGTTATCACGTATTATGTTATATGGTATAACGTTATAACGTATTACGTTATATGGTATTACGTTATAACGTATTACGTTATATGGTATAAAGTTATAACGTATTACGCTATATGGTATAACGTTATAACGTATTACGGTATATGGTATAACGTTATAACGTATTACGTTATATGGTATAACGTCATAACGTATTACGTTATATGGTATTACGTTATCACGTATTACGTTATATGGTATAACGTTATAACGTATTACGTTATATCGTATAACGTCATAACGTATTACGTTATATGGTATTACGTTATCACGTATTACGTTATATGGTATAACGTTATAACGTATTACGTTATATGGTATAACGGAATGACGTTTTACGTTATATGGTATAACGTTATAATGTATTACGTTATATGGTATTACGGTATAACGTATTACGTTATATGGTATAACGTCAAAACGTATTACGTTATATGGTATTACGTTATCACGTATTACGTTATATGGTATAACGTTATAACGTATTACGTTATATGGTATAACGTTATAACGTATTACGTTATATGGTATTACATTATAACGTATTACGTTATATTGTATAACGTTCTAACATATTACGTTATATGGTATAACGTTATACCGTATTACGTTATATGGTATAACGAAATGGCGTTTTACGTTATATGGTATTACGTTCTAACGTAATACGTTATATGTTATAACGTTATAACGTATTACGTTATATGGTATAACGTTATAACGTATTACGTTATATGGTATATCGTTATAACGTATTACGTTATATGGTATAACGTTATACCGTATTACGTTATATGGTATAACGAAATGACGTTTTACGTTATATGGTATTACGTTATAACGTATTACGTTATATGGTATTACGTTATAACGTATTACGTTATGTGATATAACGTTTTAACGTATTACGTTATACGGTATAACGTTATAACGTATTACGTTATATGGTATAGCGTTATAACGTATTACGTTATATGGTATTTCGTTAGCACGTATTACGTTATATGGTATAACGTTATAACGTATTACGTTATATGGTATAACGTTTTAACGTATTACGTTATATGGTATAACGTTATCACGTATTACGTTATATTGTATAACGTTATAACGTATTACGTTATATGGTATAACGTTTTAACGTATTACGTTATATGGTATAACGTTATCACGTATTACGTTATATGGTATAACGTTATATCGTATTACGTTATATGGTATTACGTTATAACGTATTACGTTATATGGTATAACGTTATAACGTATTACGTTATATGGTATAACGTTATAACGAATTACGTTATATGGCATTACGTTATAAAGTATTACGTTATATGATATAACGTTATAACGTATTACGTTATATGGTATAACGTTATAACGTATTACGTTATATGGTATAACGTTATAACGTACTACGTTATATGGTATATCGTTATAACGTATTACGTTATATGGTATAACGTTATACCGTATTACGTTATATTGTATAACGTTATAACGTATTACGTTATATAGTATAACGTTATAACGTATTACGTTATGTGGTATTACGTTATCACGTATTACGTTATATGGTATAACGTTATAACGTATTACGTTATATGGTATTACGTTATAACGTATTACGTTATATGGTATAACGTCATAACGTATTACGTTATATGGTATTACGTTATCACGTATTACGTTATATGGTATAACGTTATAACGTATTACGTTATATGGTATAACGTTATAACGTATTACGTTATATGGTATTACCTTATAACGTATTACGTTATATGGTAAAACGAAATGACGTTTTACGTTATATGGTATTACGTTATAACGTATTACGTTATATGGTATTACGTTATAACGTATTACGTTATATCGTATAACGTCATAACGTATTACGTTATATGGTATAACGTTATAACGTATTACGTTATATGGTATAACGTTATAACGAATTACGTTATATGGCATTACGTTATAAAGTATTACGTTATATGGTATAACGTTATAACGTATTACGTTATATGGTATAACGTTATAACGTATTACGTTATATGGTATAACGTTATAACGTACTACGTTATATGGTATATCGTTATAACGTATTACGTTATATGGTATAACGTTATACCGTATTACATTATATTGTATAACGTTATAACGTATTACGTTATATAGTATAACGTTATAACGTATTACGTTATGTGGTATAACGTTATAACGTATTACGTTATATGGTATTACGTTATAACGTATTACGTTATATGGTATAACGTCATAACGTATTACGTTATATGGTATTACGTTATCACGTATTACGTTATATGGTATAACGTTATAACGTATTACGTTATATGGTATAACGTTTTAACGTATTACGTTATATGGTATAACGTTATCACGTATTACGTTATATGGTATAACGTTATACCGCATTACGTTGTATGGTATAACGTTATAACGTATTACGTTATATGGTATAACGTTATAACGTATTACGTTATATGGTATATCGTTATAACGTATTACGTTATATGGTATAACGTTATACCGTATTTCGTTATATGGTATAACGAAATGACGTTTTACGTTATATGGTATTACGTTATAACGTATTACGTTATATGGTATTACGTTATAACGTATTACGTTATGTGGTATAACGTCAAAACGTATTACGTTATATGGTATTACGTTATCACGTATTACGTTATATGGTATAACGTTATAACGTATTACGTTATGTGGTATAACGTTTTAACGTATTACGTTATATGGTATAACGTTATCACGTATTATGTTATATGGTATAACGTTATAACGTATTACGTTATATGGTATTACGTTATAACGTATTACGTTATATGGTATAAAGTTATAACGTATTACGCTATATGGTATAACGTTATAACGTATTACGGTATATGGTATAACGTTATAACGTATTACGTTATATGGTATAGCGTCATAACGTATTACGTTATATGGTATTACGTTATCACGTATTACGTTATATGGTATAACGTTATAACGTATTACGTTATGTGGTATAACGTTTTAACGTATTACGTTATATGGTATAACGTTATCACGTATTATGTTATATGGTATAACGTTATAACGTATTACGTTATATCGTATAACGTCATAACGTATTACGTTATATGGTATTACGTTATCACGTATTACGTTATATGGTATAACGTTATAACGTATTACGTTATATGGTATAACGGAATGACGTTTTACGTTATATGGTATAACGTTATAATGTATTACGTTATATGGTATTACGGTATAACGTATTACGTTATATGGTATAACGTCAAAACGTATTACGTTATATGGTATTACGTTATCACGTATTACGTTATATGGTATAACGTTATAACGTATTACGTTATATGGTATAACGTTATAACGTATTACGTTATATGGTATTACATTATAACGTATTACGTTATATTGTATAACGTTCTAACATATTACGTTATATGGTATAACGTTATACCGTATTACGTTATATGGTATAACGAAATGGCGTTTTACGTTATATGGTATTACGTTCTAACGTAATACGTTATATGTTATAACGTTATAACGTATTACGTTATATGGTATAACGTTATAACGTATTACGTTATATGGTATATCGTTATAACGTATTACGTTATATGGTATAACGTTATACCGTATTACGTTATATGGTATAACGAAATGACGTTTTACGTTATATGGTATTACGTTATAACGTATTACGTTATATGGTATTGCGTTATAACGTATTACGTTATGTGATATAACGTTTTAACGTATTACGTTATACGGTATAACGTTATAACGTATTACGTTATATGGTATAGCGTTATAACGTATTACGTTATATGGTATTTCGTTAGCACGTATTACGTTATATGGTATAACGTTATAACGTATTACGTTATATGGTATAACGTTTTAACGTATTACGTTATATGGTATAACGTTATCACGTATTACGTTATATTGTATAACGTTATAACGTATTACGTTATATGGTATAACGTTTTAACGTATTACGTTATATGGTATAACGTTATCACGTATTACGTTATATGGTATAACGTTATATCGTATTACGTTATATGGTATTACGTTATAACGTATTACGTTATATGGTATAACGTTATAACGTATTACGTTATATGGTATAACGTTATAACGAATTACGTTATATGGCATTACGTTATAAAGTATTACGTTATATGATATAACGTTATAACGTATTACGTTATATGGTATAACGTTATAACGTATTACGTTATATGGTATAACGTTATAACGTACTACGTTATATGGTATATCGTTATAACGTATTACGTTATATGGTATAACGTTATACCGTATTACGTTATATTGTATAACGTTATAACGTATTACGTTATATAGTATAACGTTATAACGTATTACGTTATGTGGTATTACGTTATCACGTATTACGTTATATGGTATAACGTTATAACGTATTACGTTATATGGTATTACGTTATAACGTATTACGTTATATGGTATAACGTCATAACGTATTACGTTATATGGTATTACGTTATCACGTATTACGTTATATGGTATAACGTTATAACGTATTACGTTATATGGTATAACGTTATAACGTATTACGTTATATGGTATTACCTTATAACGTATTACGTTATATGGTAAAACGAAATGACGTTTTACGTTATATGGTATTACGTTATAACGTATTACGTTATATGGTATTACGTTATAACGTATTACGTTATATCGTATAACGTCATAACGTATTACGTTATATGGTATTACGTTATCACGTATTACGTTATATGGTATAACGTTATAACGTATTACGTTATATGGTATAACGTCATAACGTATTACGTTATATGGTATAACGTCATATGGTATTACGTTATCACGTATTACGTTATATGGTATAACGTTATAACGTATTACGTTATATCGTATAACGTCATAACGTATTACGTTATATGGTATTACGTTATCACGTATTACGTTATATGGTATAACGTTATAACGTATTACGTTATATGGTATTACGTTAGCACGTATTACGTTATATTGTATAACGTTATAACGTATTACGTTATATGGTATAACGTTTTAACGTATTACGTTATATGGTATAACGTTATCACGTATTACGTTATATGGTATAACGTTATATCGTATTACGTTATATAGTATTACGTTATAACGTATTACGTTATATGGTATAACGTTATAACGTATTACGTTATATGGTATAACGTTATAACGAATTACGTTATATGGCATTACGTTATAAAGTATTACGTTATATGGTATAACGTTATAACGTATTACGTTATATGGTATAACGTTATAACGTATTACGTTATATGGTATAACGTTATAACGTACTACGTTATATGGTATATCGTTATAACGTATTACGTTATATGGTATAACGTTATACCGTATTACATTATATTGTATAACGTTATAACGTATTACGTTATATAGTATAACGTTATAACGTATTACGTTATGTGGTATAACGTTATAACGTATTACGTTATATGGTATTACGTTATAACGTATTACGTTATATGGTATAACGTCATAACGTATTACGTTATATGGTATTACGTTATCACGTATTACGTTATATGGTATAACGTTATAACGTATTACGTTATATGGTATAACGTTTTAACGTATTACGTTATATGGTATAACGTTATCACGTATTACGTTATATGGTATAACGTTATACCGTATTACGTTGTATGGTATAACGTTATAACGTATTACGTTATATGGTATAACGTTATAACGTATTACGTTATATGGTATATCGTTATAACGTATTACGTTATATGGTATAACGTTATACCGTATTTCGTTATATGGTATAACGAAATGACGTTTTACGTTATATGGTATTACGTTATAACGTATTACGTTATATGGTATTACGTTATAACGTATTACGTTATGTGGTATAACGTCAAAACGTATTACGTTATATGGTATTACGTTATAACGTATTACGTTATATGGTATAACGTTATAACGTATTACGTTATATGGTATAACGTTATAACGAATTACGTTATATGGCATTACGTTATAAAGTATTACGTTATATGGTATAACGTTATAACGTATTACGTTATATGGTATAACGTTATAACGTATTACGTTATATGGTATAACGTTATAACGTACTACGTTATATGGTATATCGTTATAACGTATTACGTTATATGGTATAACGTTATACCGTATTACATTATATTGTATAACGTTATAACGTATTACGTTATATAGTATAACGTTATAACGTATTACGTTATGTGGTATAACGTTATAACGTATTACGTTATATGGTATTACGTTATAACGTATTACGTTATATGGTATAACGTCATAACGTATTACGTTATATGGTATTACGTTATCACGTATTACGTTATATGGTATAACGTTATAACGTATTACGTTATATGGTATAACGTTTTAACGTATTACGTTATATGGTATAACGTTATCACGTATTACGTTATATGGTTTAACGTTATACCGCATTACGTTGTATGGTATAACGTTATAACGTATTACGTTATATGGTATAACGTTATAACGTATTACGTTATATGGTATATCGTTATAACGTATTACGTTATATGGTATAACGTTATACCGTATTTCGTTATATGGTATAACGAAATGACGTTTTACGTTATATGGTATTACGTTATAACGTATTACGTTATATGGTATTACGTTATAACGTATTACGTTATGTGGTATAACGTCAAAACGTATTACGTTATATGGTATTACGTTATCACGTATTACGTTATATGGTATAACGTTATAACGTATTACGTTATGTGGTATAACGTTTTAACGTATTACGTTATATGGTATAACGTTATCACGTATTATGTTATATGGTATAACGTTATAACGTATTACGTTATATGGTATTACGTTATAACGTATTACGTTATATGGTATAAAGTTATAACGTATTACGCTATATGGTATAACGTTATAACGTATTACGGTATATGGTATAACGTTATAACGTATTACGTTATATGGTATAACGTCATAACGTATTACGTTATATGGTATTACGTTATCACGTATTACGTTATATGGTATAACGTTATAACGTATTACGTTATATCGTATAACGTCATAACGTATTACGTTATATGGTATTACGTTATCACGTATTACGTTATATGGTATAACGTTATAACGTATTACGTTATATGGTATAACGAAATGACGTTTTACGTTATATGGTATAACGTTATAATGTATTACGTTATATGGTATTACGTTATAACGTATTACGTTATATGGTATAACGTCAAAACGTATTACGTTATATGGTATTACGTTATCACGTATTACGTTATATGGTATAACGTTATAACGTATTACGTTATATGGTATAACGTTATAACGTATTACGTTATATGGTATTACATTATAACGTATTACGTTATATTGTATAACGTTCTAACATATTACGTTATATGGTATAACGTTATACCGTATTACGTTATATGGTATAACGAAATGGCGTTTTACGTTATATGGTATTACGTTCTAACGTAATACGTTATATGTTATAACGTTATAACGTATTACGTTATATGGTATAACGTTATAACGTATTACGTTATATGGTATATCGTTATAACGTATTACGTTATATGGTATAACGTTATACCGTATTACGTTATATGGTATAACGAAATGACGTTTTACGTTATATGGTATTACGTTATAACGTATTACGTTATATGGTATTACGTTATAACGTATTACGTTATGTGATATAACGTTTTAACGTATTACGTTATACGGTATAACGTTATAACGTATTACGTTATATGGTATAGCGTTATAACGTATTACGTTATATGGTATTTCGTTAGCACGTATTACGTTATATGGTATAACGTTATAACGTATTACGTTATATGGTATAACGTTTTAACGTATTACGTTATATGGTATAACGTTATCACGTATTACGTTATATAGTATAACGTTATAACGTATTACGTTATATGGTATTACGTTATAACGTATTACGTTATATGGTATAACGTTATAACGTATTACGTTATATGGTATAACGTTATAACGAATTACGTTATATGGCATTACGTTATAACGTATTACGTTATATGGTATAACGTTATAACGTATTACGTTATATGGTATAACGTTATAACGTATTACGTTATATGGTATAACGTTATAACGTATTACGTTATATGGTATTACGTTAGCACGTATTACGTTATATTGTATAACGTTATAACGTATTACGTTATATGGTATAACGTTTTAACGTATTACGTTATATGGTATAACGTTATCACGTATTACGTTATATGGTATAACGTTATATCGTATTACGTTATATGGTATTACGTTATAACGTATTACGTTATATGGTATAACGTTATAACGTATTACGTTATATGGTATAACGTTATAACTAATTACGTTATATGGCATTACGTTATAAAGTATTACGTTATATGATATAACGTTATAACGTATTACGTTATATGGTATAACGTTATAACGTATTACGTTATATGGTATAACGTTATAACGTACTACGTTATATGGTATATCGTTATAACGTATTACGTTATATGGTATAACGTTATACCGTATTACGTTATATTGTATAACGTTATAACGTATTACGTTATATAGTATAACGTTATAACGTATTACGTTATGTGGTATAACGTTATAACGTATTACGTTATATGGTATTACGTTATAACGTATTACGTTATATGGTATAACGTCATAACGTATTACGTTATATGGTATTACGTTATCACGTATTACGTTATATGGTATAACGTTATAACGTATTACGTTATATGGTATAACGTTATAACGTATTACGTTATATGGTATTACCTTATAACGTATTACGTTATATGGTAAAACGAAATGACGTTTTACGTTATATGGTATTACGTTATAACGTATTACGTTATATGGTATTACGTTATAACGTATTACGTTATATCGTATAACGTCATAACGTATTACGTTATATGGTATTACGTTATCACGTATTACGTTATATGGTATAACGTTATAACGTATTACGTTATATCGTATAACGTCATAACGTATTACGTTATATGGTATTACGTTATCACGTATTACGTTATATGGTATAACGTTATAACGTATTACGTTATATGGTATTACGTTAGCACGTATTACGTTATATTGTATAACGTTATAACGTATTACGTTATATGGTATAACGTTTTAACGTATTACGTTATATGGTATAACGTTATCACGTATTACGTTATATGGTATAACGTTATATCGTATTACGTTATATGGTATTACGTTATAACGTATTACGTTATATGGTATAACGTTATAACGTATTACGTTATATGGTATAACGTTATAACGAATTACGTTATATGGCATTACGTTATAAAGTATTACGTTATATGGTATAACGTTATAACGTATTACGTTATATGGTATAACGTTATAACGTATTACGTTATATGGTATAACGTTATAACGTACTACGTTATATGGTATATCGTTATAACGTATTACGTTACATGGTATAACGTTATACCGTATTACATTATATTGTATAACGTTATAACGTATTACGTTATATAGTATAACGTTATAACGTATTACGTTATGTGGTATAACGTTATAACGTATTACGTTATATGGTATTACGTTATAACGTATTACGTTATATGGTATAACGTCATAACGTATTACGTTATATGGTATTACGTTATCACGTATTACGTTATATGGTATAACGTTATAACGTATTACGTTATATGGTATAACGTTTTAACGTATTACGTTATATGGTATAACGTTATCACGTATTACGTTATATGGTATAACGTTATACCGTATTACGTTGTATGGTATAACGTTATAACGTATTACGTTATATGGTATAACGTTATAACGTATTACGTTATATGGTATATCGTTATAACGTATTACGTTATATGGTATAACGTTATACCGTATTTCGTTATATGGTATAACGAAATGACGTTTTACGTTATATGGTATTACGTTATAACGTATTACGTTATATGGTATTACGTTATAACGTATTACGTTATGTGGTATAACGTCAAAACGTATTACGTTATATGGTATTACGTTATCACGTATTACGTTATATGGTATAACGTTATAACGTATTACGTTATATGGTATAACGTTATAACGTATTACGTTATATGGTATTACCTTATAACGTATTACGTTATATGGTAAAACGAAATGACGTTTTACGTTATATGGTATTACGTTATAACGTATTACGTTATATGGTATTACGTTATAACGTATTACGTTATATCGTATAACGTCATAACGTATTACGTTATATGGTATTACGTTATCACGTATTACGTTATATGGTATAACGTTATAACGTATTACGTTATATCGTATAACGTCATAACGTATTACGTTATATGGTATTACGTTATCACGTATTACGTTATATGGTATAACGTTATAACGTATTACGTTATATGGTATTACGTTAGCACGTATTACGTTATATTGTATAACGTTATAACGTATTACGTTATATGGTATAACGTTTTAACGTATTACGTTATATGGTATAACGTTATCACGTATTACGTTATATGGTATAACGTTATATCGTATTACGTTATATGGTATTACGTTATAACGTATTACGTTATATGGTATAACGTTATAACGTATTACGTTATATGGTATAACGTTATAACGAATTACGTTATATGGCATTACGTTATAAAGTATTACGTTATATGGTATAACGTTATAACGTATTACGTTATATGGTATAACGTTATAACGTATTACGTTATATGGTATAACGTTATAACGTATTACGTTATATGGTATAACGTTTTAACGTATTACGTTATATGGTATAACGTTATCACGTATTACGTTATATGGTATAACGTTATACCGTATTACGTTGTATGGTATAACGTTATAACGTATTACGTTATATGGTATAACGTTATAACGTATTACGTTATATGGTATATCGTTATAACGTATTACGTTATATGGTATAACGTTATACCGTATTTCGTTATATGGTATAACGAAATGACGTTTTACGTTATATGGTATTACGTTATAACGTATTACGTTATATGGTATTACGTTATAACGTATTACGTTATGTGGTATAACGTCAAAACGTATTACGTTATATGGTATTACGTTATCACGTATTACGTTATATGGTATAACGTTATAACGTATTACGTTATATGGTATTACCTTATAACGTATTACGTTATATGGTAAAACGAAATGACGTTTTACGTTATATGGTATTACGTTATAACGTATTACGTTATATGGTATAACGTTTTAACGTATTACGTTATATGGTATAACGTTATCACGTATTACGTTATATTGTATAACGTTATAACGTATTACGTTATATGGTATAACGTTTTAACGTATTACGTTATATGGTATAACGTTATCACGTATTACGTTATATGGTATAACGTTATATCGTATTACGTTATATGGTATTACGTTATAACGTATTACGTTATATGGTATAACGTTATAACGTATTACGTTATATGGTATAACGTTATAACGAATTACGTTATATGGCATTACGTTATAAAGTATTACGTTATATGATATAACGTTATAACGTATTACGTTATATGGTATAACGTTATAACGTATTACGTTATATGGTATAACGTTATAACGTACTACGTTATATGGTATATCGTTATAACGTATTACGTTATATGGTATAACGTTATACCGTATTACGTTATATTGTATAACGTTATAACGTATTACGTTATATAGTATAACGTTATAACGTATTACGTTATGTGGTATAACGTTATAACGTATTACGTTATATGGTATTACGTTATAACGTATTACGTTATATGGTATAACGTCATAACGTATTACGTTATATGGTATTACGTTATCACGTATTACGTTATATGGTATAACGTTATAACGTATTACGTTATATGGTATAACGTTATAACGTATTACGTTATATGGTATTACCTTATAACGTATTACGTTATATGGTAAAACGAAATGACGTTTTACGTTATATGGTATTACGTTATAACGTATTACGTTATATGGTATTACGTTATAACGTATTACGTTATATCGTATAACGTCATAACGTATTACGTTATATGGTATTACGTTATCACGTATTACGTTATATGGTATAACGTTATAACGTATTACGTTATATGGTATAACGTCATAACGTATTACGTTATATGGTATTACGTTATCACGTATTACGTTATATGGTATAACGTCATATGGTATTACGTTATCACGTATTACGTTATATGGTATAACGTTATAACGTATTACGTTATATCGTATAACGTCATAACGTATTACGTTATATGGTATTACGTTATCACGTATTACGTTATATGGTATAACGTTATAACGTATTACGTTATATGGTATTACGTTAGCACGTATTACGTTATATTGTATAACGTTATAACGTATTACGTTATATGGTATAACGTTTTAACGTATTACGTTATATGGTATAACGTTATCACGTATTACGTTATATGGTATAACGTTATATCGTATTACGTTATATGGTATTACGTTATAACGTATTACGTTATATGGTATAACGTTATAACGTATTACGTTATATGGTATAACGTTATAACGAATTACGTTATATGGCATTACGTTATAAAGTATTACGTTATATGGTATAACGTTATAACGTATTAGGTTATATGGTATAACGTTATAACGTATTACGTTATATGGTATAACGTTATAACGTACTACGTTATATGGTATATCGTTATAACGTATTACGTTATATGGTATAACGTTATACCGTATTACATTATATTGTATAACGTTATAACGTATTACGTTATATAGTATAACGTTATAACGTATTACGTTATGTGGTATAACGTTATAACGTATTACGTTATATGGTATTACGTTATAACGTATTACGTTATATGGTATAACGTCATAACGTATTACGTTATATGGTATTACGTTATCACGTATTACGTTATATGGTATAACGTTATAACGTATTACGTTATATGGTATAACGTTTTAACGTATTACGTTATATGGTATAACGTTATCACGTATTACGTTATATGGTATAACGTTATACCGTATTACGTTGTATGGTATAACGTTATAACGTATTACGTTATATGGTATAACGTTATAACGTATTACGTTATATGGTATATCGTTATAACGTATTACGTTATATGGTATAACGTTATACCGTATTTCGTTATATGGTATAACGAAATGACGTTTTACGTTATATGGTATTACGTTATAACGTATTACGTTATATGGTATTACGTTATAACGTATTACGTTATGTGGTATAACGTCAAAACTTATTACGTTATATGGTATTACGTTATAACGTATTACGTTATATGGTATAACGTTATAACGTATTACGTTATATGGTATAACGTTATAACGAATTACGTTATATGGCATTACGTTATAAAGTATTACGTTATATGGTATAACGTTATAACGTATTACGTTATATGGTATAACGTTATAACGTATTACGTTATATGGTATAACGTTATAACGTACTACGTTATATGGTATATCGTTATAACGTATTACGTTATGTGGTATAACGTTATAACGTATTACGTTATATGGTATTACGTTATAACGTATTACGTTATATGGTATAACGTCATAACGTATTACGTTATATGGTATTACGTTATCACGTATTACGTTATATGGTATAACGTTATAACGTATTACGTTATATGGTATAACGTTTTAACGTATTACGTTATATGGTATAACGTTATCACGTATTACGTTATATGGTATAACGTTATACCGTATTACGTTGTATGGTATAACGTTATAACGTATTACGTTATATGGTATAACGTTATAACGTATTACGTTATATGGTATATCGTTATAACGTATTACGTTATATGGTATAACGTTATACCGTATTTCGTTATATGGTATAACGAAATGACGTTTTACGTTATATGGTATTACGTTATAACGTATTACGTTATATGGTATTACGTTATAACGTATTACGTTATGTGGTATAACGTCAAAACGTATTACGTTATATGGTATTACGTTATCACGTATTACGTTATATGGTATAACGTTATAACGTATTACGTTATATGGTATTACCTTATAACGTATTACGTTATATGGTAAAACGAAATGACGTTTTACGTTATATGGTATTACGTTATAACGTATTACGTTATATGGTATAACGTTTTAACGTATTACGTTATATGGTATAACGTTATCACGTATTACGTTATATTGTATAACGTTATAACGTATTACGTTATATGGTATAACGTTTTAACGTATTACGTTATATGGTATAACGTTATCACGTATTACGTTATATGGTATAACGTTATATCGTATTACGTTATATGGTATTACG
Organism: Bombus vancouverensis nearcticus; assembly: GCF_051014615.1. Lineage (NCBI taxonomy): Eukaryota > Metazoa > Arthropoda > Insecta > Hymenoptera > Apidae > Bombus > Bombus vancouverensis. The sequence continues at coordinate 4,477,992 of NC_134913.1, read as the reverse complement.
TTATAACGTATTACGTTATATGGTATAACGTTATAACGTATTACGTTATATGGTATAACGTTATAACGAATTACGTTATATGGCATTACGTTATAAAGTATTACGTTATATGATATAACGTTATAACGTATTACGTTATATGGTATAACGTTATAACGTATTACGTTATATGGTATAACGTTATAACGTACTACGTTATATGGTATATCGTTATAACGTATTACGTTATATGGTATAACGTTATACCGTATTACGTTATATTGTATAACGTTATAACGTATTACGTTATATAGTATAACGTTATAACGTATTACGTTATGTGGTATAACGTTATAACGTATTACGTTATATGGTATTACGTTATAACGTATTACGTTATATGGTATAACGTCATAACGTATTACGTTATATGGTATTACGTTATCACGTATTACGTTATATGGTATAACGTTATAACGTATTACGTTATATGGTATAACGTTATAACGTATTACGTTATATGGTATTACCTTATAACGTATTACGTTATATGGTAAAACGAAATGACGTTTTACGTTATATGGTATTACGTTATAACGTATTACGTTATATGGTATTACGTTATAACGTATTACGTTATATCGTATAACGTCATAACGTATTACGTTATATGGTATTACGTTATCACGTATTACGTTATATGGTATAACGTTATAACGTATTACGTTATATGGTATAACGTCATAACGTATTACGTTATATGGTATTACGTTATCACGTATTACGTTATATGGTATAACGTCATATGGTATTACGTTATCACGTATTACGTTATATGGTATAACGTTATAACGTATTACGTTATATCGTATAACGTCATAACGTATTACGTTATATGGTATTACGTTATCACGTATTACGTTATATGGTATAACGTTATAACGTATTACGTTATATGGTATTACGTTAGCACGTATTACGTTATATTGTATAACGTTATAACGTATTACGTTATATGGTATAACGTTTTAACGTATTACGTTATATGGTATAACGTTATCACGTATTACGTTATATGGTATAACGTTATATCGTATTACGTTATATGGTATTACGTTATAACGTATTACGTTATATGGTATAACGTTATAACGTATTACGTTATATGGTATAACGTTATAACGAATTACGTTATATGGCATTACGTTATAAAGTATTACGTTATATGGTATAACGTTATAACGTATTAGGTTATATGGTATAACGTTATAACGTATTACGTTATATGGTATAACGTTATAACGTACTACGTTATATGGTATATCGTTATAACGTATTACGTTATATGGTATAACGTTATACCGTATTACATTATATTGTATAACGTTATAACGTATTACGTTATATAGTATAACGTTATAACGTATTACGTTATGTGGTATAACGTTATAACGTATTACGTTATATGGTATTACGTTATAACGTATTACGTTATATGGTATAACGTCATAACGTATTACGTTATATGGTATTACGTTATCACGTATTACGTTATATGGTATAACGTTATAACGTATTACGTTATATGGTATAACGTTTTAACGTATTACGTTATATGGTATAACGTTATCACGTATTACGTTATATGGTATAACGTTATACCGTATTACGTTGTATGGTATAACGTTATAACGTATTACGTTATATGGTATAACGTTATAACGTATTACGTTATATGGTATATCGTTATAACGTATTACGTTATATGGTATAACGTTATACCGTATTTCGTTATATGGTATAACGAAATGACGTTTTACGTTATATGGTATAACGTTATAACGTATTACGTTATATGGTATAACGTTTTAACGTATTACGTTATATGGTATAACGTTATAACGTATTACGTTATATCGTATAACGTCATAACGTATTACGTTATATGGTATAACGTTATAACGAATTACGTTATATGGCATTACGTTATAAAGTATTACGTTATATGGTATAACGTTATAACGTATTACGTTATATGGTATAACGTTATAACGTATTACGTTATATGGTATATCGTTATAACGTATTACGTTATATGGTATAACGTTATACCGTATTTCGTTATATGGTATAACGAAATGACGTTTTACGTTATATGGTATTACGTTATAACGTATTACGTTATATGGTATTACGTTATAACGTATTACGTTATGTGGTATAACGTCAAAACGTATTACGTTATATGGTATTACGTTATCACGTATTACGTTATATGGTATAACGTTATAACGTATTACGTTATATGGTATTACCTTATAACGTATTACGTTATATGGTAAAACGAAATGACGTTTTACGTTATATGGTATTACGTTATAACGTATTACGTTATATGGTATAACGTTTTAACGTATTACGTTATATGGTATAACGTTATCACGTATTACGTTATATTGTATAACGATATAACGTATTACGTTATATGGTATAACGTTTTAACGTATTACGTTATATGGTATAACGTTATCACGTATTACGTTATATGGTATAACGTTATATCGTATTACGTTATATGGTATTACGTTATAACGTATTACGTTATATGGTATAACGTTATAACGTATTACGTTATATGGTATAACGTTATAACGAATTACGTTATATGGCATTACGTTATAAAGTATTACGTTATATGATATAACGTTATAACGTATTACGTTATATGGTATAACGTTATAACGTATTACGTTATATGGTATAACGTTATAACGTACTACGTTATATGGTATATCGTTATAACGTATTACGTTATATGGTATAACGTTATACCGTATTACGTTATATTGTATAACGTTATAACGTATTACGTTATATAGTATAACGTTATAACGTATTACGTTATGTGGTATAACGTTATAACGTATTACGTTATATGGTATTACGTTATAACGTATTACGTTATATGGTATAACGTCATAACGTATTACGTTATATGGTATTACGTTATCACGTATTACGTTATATGGTATAACGTTATAACGTATTACGTTATATGGTATAACGTTATAACGTATTACGTTATATGGTATTACCTTATAACGTATTACGTTATATGGTAAAACGAAATGACGTTTTACGTTATATGGTATTACGTTATAACGTATTACGTTATATGGTATTACGTTATAACGTATTACGTTATATCGTATAACGTCATAACGTATTACGTTATATGGTATTACGTTATCACGTATTACGTTATATGGTATAACGTTATAACGTATTACGTTATATGGTATAACGTCATAACGTATTACGTTATATGGTATTACGTTATCACGTATTACGTTATATGGTATAACGTCATATGGTATTACGTTATCACGTATTACGTTATATGGTATAACGTTATAACGTATTACGTTATATCGTATAACGTCATAACGTATTACGTTATATGGTATTACGTTATCACGTATTACGTTATATGGTATAACGTTATAACGTATTACGTTATATGGTATTACGTTAGCACGTATTACGTTATATTGTATAACGTTATAACGTATTACGTTATATGGTATAACGTTTTAACGTATTACGTTATATGGTATAACGTTATCACGTATTACGTTATATGGTATAACGTTATATCGTATTACGTTATATGGTATTACGTTATAACGTATTACGTTATATGGTATAACGTTATAACGTATTACGTTATATGGTATAACGTTATAACGAATTACGTTATATGGCATTACGTTATAAAGTATTACGTTATATGGTATAACGTTATAACGTATTAGGTTATATGGTATAACGTTATAACGTATTACGTTATATGGTATAACGTTATAACGTACTACGTTATATGGTATATCGTTATAACGTATTACGTTATATGGTATAACGTTATACCGTATTACATTATATTGTATAACGTTATAACGTATTACGTTATATAGTATAACGTTATAACGTATTACGTTATGTGGTATAACGTTATAACGTATTACGTTATATGGTATTACGTTATAACGTATTACGTTATATGGTATAACGTCATAACGTATTACGTTATATGGTATTACGTTATCACGTATTACGTTATATGGTATAACGTTATAACGTATTACGTTATATGGTATAACGTTTTAACGTATTACGTTATATGGTATAACGTTATACCGTATTACATTATATTGCATAACGTTATAACGTATTACGTTATATAGTATAACGTTATAACGTATTACGTTATGTGGTATAACGTTATAACGTATTACGTTATATGGTATTACGTTATAACGTATTACGTTATATGGTATAACGTTATAACGTATTACGTTATATGGTATTACGTTATAACGTATTACGTTATATGGTATAACGTTATAACGTACTACGTTATATGGTATATCGTTATAACGTATTACGTTATATGGTATAACGTTATACCGTATTACATTATATTGCATAACGTTATAACGTATTACGTTATATAGTATAACGTTATAACGTATTACGTTATGTGGTATAACGTTATAACGTATTACGTTATATGGTATTACGTTATAACGTATTACGTTATATGGTATAACGTCATAACGTATTACGTTATATGGTATTACGTTATCACGTATTACGTTATATGGTATAACGTTATAACGTATTACGTTATATGGTATAACGTTTTAACGTATTACGTTATATGGTATAACGTTTTAACGTATTACGTTATATGGTATAACGTTATCACGTATTACGTTATATGGTATAACGTTATACCGCATTACGTTGTATGGTATAACGTTATAACGTATTACGTTATATGGTATAACGTTATAACGTATTACGTTATATGGTATATCGTTATAACGTATTACGTTATATGGTATAACGTTATACCGTATTTCGTTATATGGTATAACGAAATGACGTTTTACGTTATATGGTATTACGTTATAACGTATTACGTTATATGGTATTACGTTATAACGTATTACGTTATGTGGTATAACGTCAAAACGTATTACGTTATATGGTATTACGTTATCACGTATTACGTTATATGGTATAACGTTATAACGTATTACGTTATGTGGTATAACGTTTTAACGTATTACGTTATATGGTATAACGTTATCACGTATTATGTTATATGGTATAACGTTATAACGTATTACGTTATATGGTATTACGTTATAACGTATTACGTTATATGGTATAAAGTTATAACGTATTACGCTATATGGTATAACGTTATAACGTATTACGGTATATGGTATAACGTTATAACGTATTACGTTATATGGTATAACGTCATAACGTATTACGTTATATGGTATTACGTTATCACGTATTACGTTATATGGTATAACGTTATAACGTATTACGTTATATCGTATAACGTCATAACGTATTACGTTATATGGTATTACGTTATCACGTATTACGTTATATGGTATAACGTTATAACGTATTACGTTATATGGTATAACGAAATGACGTTTTACGTTATATGGTATAACGTTCTAACATATTACGTTATATGGTATAACGTTATACCGTATTACGTTATATAGTATAACGAAATGGCGTTTTACGTTATATGGTATTACGTTCTAACGTAATACGTTATATGTTATAACGTTATAACGTATTACGTTATATGGTATAACGTTATAACGTATTACGTTATATGGTATATCGTTATAACGTATTACGTTATATGGTATAACGTTATACCGTATTACGTTATATGGTATAACGAAATGACGTTTTACGTTATATGGTATTACGTTATAACGTATTACGTTATATGGTTTTACGTTATAACGTATTACGTTATGTGATATAACGTTTTAACGTATTACGTTATACGGTATAACGTTATAACGTATTACGTTATATGGTATAGCGTTATAACGTATTACGTTATATGGTATTTCGTTAGCACGTATTACGTTATATGGTATAACGTTATAACGTATTACGTTATATGGTATAACGTTTTAACGTATTACGTTATATTTTATAAAGTTATCACGTATTACGTTATATAGTATAACGTTATAACGTATTACGTTATATGGTATTACGTTATAACGTATTACGTTATATGGTATAACGTTATAACGTATTACGTTATATGGTATAACGTTATAACGAATTACGTTATATGGCATTACGTTATAACGTATTACGTTATATGGTATAACGTTATAACGTATTACGTTATATGGTATAACGTTATAACGTATTACGTTATATGGTATAACGTTATAACGTACTACGTTATATGGTATATCGTTATAACGTATTACGTTATATGGTATAACGTTATACCGTATTACGTTATATTGTATAACGTTATAACGTATTACGTTATATAGTATAACGTTATAACGTATTACGTTATGTGGTATAACGTTATAACGTATTACGTTATATGGTATTACGTTATAACGTATTACGTTATATGGTATAACGTCATAACGTATTACGTTATATGGTATTACGTTATCACGTATTACGTTATATGGTATAACGTTATAACGTATTACGTTATATGGTATAACGTTATAACGTATTACGTTATATGGTATTACCTTATAACGTATTACGTTATATGGTAAAACGAAATGACGTTTTACGTTATATGGTATTACGTTATAACGTATTACGTTATATGGTATTACGTTATAACGTATTACGTTATATCGTATAACGTCATAACGTATTACGTTATATGGTATTACGTTATCACGTATTACGTTATATGGTATAACGTTATAACGTATTACGTTATATGGTATAACGTCATAACGTATTACGTTATATGGTATTACGTTATCACGTATTACGTTATATGGTATAACGTCATATGGTATTACGTTATCACGTATTACGTTATATGGTATAACGTTATAACGTATTACGTTATATCGTATAACGTCATAACGTATTACGTTATATGGTATTACGTTATCACGTATTACGTTATATGGTATAACGTTATAACGTATTACGTTATATGGTATTACGTTAGCACGTATTACGTTATATTGTATAACGTTATAACGTATTACGTTATATGGTATAACGTTTTAACGTATTACGTTATATGGTATAACGTTATCACGTATTACGTTATATGGTATAACGTTATATCGTATTACGTTATATGGTATTACGTTATAACGTATTACGTTATATGGTATAACGTTATAACGTATTACGTTATATGGTATAACGTTATAACGAATTACGTTATATGGCATTACGTTATAAAGTATTACGTTATATGGTATAACGTTATAACGTATTACGTTATATGGTATAACGTTATAACGTATTACGTTATATGGTATAACGTTATAACGTACTACGTTATATGGTATATCGTTATAACGTATTACGTTATATGGTATAACGTTATACCGTATTACATTATATTGTATAACGTTATAACGTATTACGTTATATAGTATAACGTTATAACGTATTACGTTATGTGGTATAACGTTATAACGTATTACGTTATATGGTATTACGTTATAACGTATTACGTTATATGGTATAACGTCATAACGTATTACGTTATATGGTATTACGTTATCACGTATTACGTTATATGGTATAACGTTATAACGTATTACGTTATATGGTATAACGTTTTAACGTATTACGTTATATGGTATAACGTTATCACGTATTACGTTATATGGTATAACGTTATACCGTATTACGTTGTATGGTATAACGTCATAACGTATTACGTTATATGGTATAACGTTATAACGTATTACGTTATATGGTATATCGTTATAACGTATTACGTTATATGGTATAACGTTATACCGTATTTCGTTATATGGTATAACGAAATGACGTTTTACGTTATATGGTATTACGTTATAACGTATTACGTTATATGGTATTACGTTATAACGTATTACGTTATGTGGTATAACGTCAAAACGTATTACGTTATATGGTATTACGTTATCACGTATTACGTTATATGGTATAACGTTATAACGTATTACGTTATGTGGTATAACGTTTTAACGTATTACGTTATATGGTATAACGTTATCACGTATTATGTTATATGGTATAACGTTATAACGTATTACGTTATATGGTATATCGTTATAACGTATTACGTTATATGGTATAACGTTATACCGTATTACGTTATATGGTATAACGAAATGACGTTTTACGTTATATGGTATTACGTTATACCGTATTTCGTTATATGGTATAACGAAATGACGTTTTACGTTATATGGTATTACGTTATAACGTATTACGTTATATGGTATTACGTTATAACGTATTACGTTATGTGGTATAACGTCAAAACGTATTACGTTATATGGTATTACGTTATCACGTATTACGTTATACGGTATAACGTTATAACGTATTACGTTATGTGGTATAACGTTTTAACGTATTACGTTATATGGTATAACGTTATCACGTATTATGTTATATGGTATAACGTTATAACGTATTACATTATATGGTATTACGTTATAACGTATTACGTTATATGGTATAACGTTATAACGTATTACGTTATATGGTATAACGTTATAACGAATTACGTTATATGGCATTACGTTATAAAGTATTACGTTATATGATATAACGTTATAACGTATTACGTTATATGGTATAACGTTATAACGTATTACGTTATATGGTATAACGTTATAACGTACTACGTTATATGGTATATCGTTATAACGTATTACGTTATATGGTATAACGTTATACCGTATTACGTTATATTGTATAACGTTATAACGTATTACGTTATATAGTATAACGTTATAACGTATTACGTTATGTGGTATAACGTTATAACGTATTACGTTATATGGTATTACGTTATAACGTATTACGTTATATGGTATAACGTCATAACGTATTACGTTATATGGTATTACGTTATCACGTATTACGTTATATGGTATAACGTTATAACGTATTACGTTATATGGTATAACGTTATAACGTATTACGTTATATGGTATTACCTTATAACGTATTACGTTATATGGTAAAACGAAATGACGTTTTACGTTATATGGTATTACGTTATAACGTATTACGTTATATGGTATTACGTTATAACGTATTACGTTATATCGTATAACGTCATAACGTATTACGTTATATGGTATTACGTTATCACGTATTACGTTATATGGTATAACGTTATAACGTATTACGTTATATGGTATAACGTCATAACATATTACGTTATATGGTATTACGTTATCACGTATTACGTTATATGGTATAACGTCATATGGTATTACGTTATCACGTATTACGTTATATGGTATAACGTTATAACGTATTACGTTATATCGTATAACGTCATAACGTATTACGTTATATGGTATTACGTTATCACGTATTACGTTATATGGTATAACGTTATAACGTATTACGTTATATGGTATTACGTTAGCACGTATTACGTTATATTGTATAACGTTATAACGTATTACGTTATATGGTATAACGTTTTAACGTATTACGTTATATGGTATAACGTTATCACGTATTACGTTATATGGTATAACGTTATATCGTATTACGTTATATGGTATTACGTTATAACGTATTACGTTATATGGTATAACGTTATAACGTATTACGTTATATGGTATAACGTTATAACGAATTACGTTATATGGCATTACGTTATAAAGTATTACGTTATATGGTATAACGTTATAACGTATTACGTTATATGGTATAACGTTTTAACGTATTACGTTATATGGTATAACGTTATAACGTACTACGTTATATGGTATATCGTTATAACGTATTACGTTATATGGTATAACGTTATACCGTATTACATTATATTGTATAACGTTATAACGTATTACGTTATATAGTATAACGTTATAACGTATTACGTTATGTGGTATAACGTTATAACGTATTACGTTATATGGTATTACGTTATAACGTATTACGTTATATGGTATAACGTCATAACGTATTACGTTATATGGTATTACGTTATCACGTATTACGTTATATGGTATAACGTTATAACGTATTACGTTATATGGTATAACGTTTTAACGTATTACGTTATATGGTATAACGTTATCACGTATTACGTTATATGGTATAACGTTATACCGTATTACGTTGTATGGTATAACGTTATAACGTATTACGTTATATGGTATAACGTTATAACGTATTACGTTATATGGTATATCGTTATAACGTATTACGTTATATGGTATAACGTTATACCGTATTTCGTTATATGGTATAACGAAATGACGTTTTACGTTATATGGTATTACGTTATAACGTATTACGTTATATGGTATTACGTTATAACGTATTACGTTATGTGGTATAACGTCAAAACGTATTACGTTATATGGTATTACGTTATCACGTATTACGTTATATGGTATAACGTTATAACGTATTACGTTATGTGGTATAACGTTTTAACGTATTACGTTATATGGTATAACGTTATCACGTATTATGTTATATGGTATAACGTTATAACGTATTACGTTATATGGTATATCGTTATAACGTATTACGTTATATGGTATAACGTTATACCGTATTACGTTATATGGTATAACGAAATGACGTTTTACGTTATATGGTATTACGTTATACCGTATTTCGTTATATGGTATAACGAAATGACGTTTTACGTTATATGGTATTACGTTATAACGTATTACGTTATATTGTATTACGTTATAACGTATTACGTTATGTGGTATAACGTCAAAACGTATTACGTTATATGGTATTACGTTATCACGTATTACGTTATATGGTATAACGTTATAACGTATTACGTTATGTGGTATAACGTTTTAACGTATTACGTTATATGGTATAACGTTATCACGTATTATGTTATATGGTATAACGTTATAACGTATTACGTTATATGGTATTACGTTATAACGTATTACGTTATATGGTATAAAGTTATAACGTATTACGCTATATGGTATAACGTTATAACGTATTACGGTATATGGTATAACGTTATAACGTATTACGTTATATGGTATAACGTCATAACGTATTACGTTATATGGTATTACGTTATCACGTATTAGGTTATATGGTATAACGTTATAACGTATTACGTTATATGGTATAACGTCAAAACGTATTACGTTATATGGTATTACGTTATCACGTATTACGTTATATGGTATAACGTTATAACGTATTACGTTATATGGTATAACGTTATAACGTATTACGTTATATGGTATTACATTATAACGTATTACGTTATATTGTATAACGTTCTAACATATTACGTTATATGGTATAACGTTATACCGTATTACGTTATATGGTATAACGAAATGGCGTTTTACGTTATATGGTATTACGTTCTAACGTAATACGTTATATGTTATAACGTTATAACGTATTACGTTATATGGTATAACGTTATAACGTATTACGTTATATGGTATATCGTTATAACGTATTACGTTATATGGTATAACGTTATACCGTATTACGTTATATGGTATAACGAAATGACGTTTTACGTTATATGGTATTACGTTATAACGTATTACGTTATATGGTATTACGTTATAACGTATTACGTTATGTGATATAACGTTTTAACGTATTACGTTATACGGTATAACGTTATAACGTATTACGTTATATGGTATAGCGTTATAACGTATTACGTTATATGGTATTTCGTTAGCACGTATTACGTTATATGGTATAACGTTATAACGTATTACGTTATATGGTATAACGTTTTAACGTATTACGTTATATGGTATAAAGTTATCACGTATTACGTTATATAGTATAACGTTATAACGTATTACGTTATATGGTATTACGTTATAACGTATTACGTTATATGGTATAACGTTATAACGTATTACGTTATATGGTATAACGTTATAACGAATTACGTTATATGGCATTACGTTATAACGTATTACGTTATATGGTATAACGTTATAACGTATTACGTTATATGGTATAACGTTATAACGTATTACGTTATATGGTATAACGTTATAACGTATTACGTTATATGGTATTACGTTAGCACGTATTACGTTATATTGTATAACGTTATAACGTATTACGTTATATGGTATAACGTTTTAACGTATTACGTTATATGGTATAACGTTATCACGTATTACGTTATATGGTATAACGTTATATCGTATTACGTTATATGGTATTACGTTATAACGTATTACGTTATATGGTATAACGTTATAACGTATTACGTTATATGGTATAACGTTATAACGAATTACGTTATATGGCATTACGTTATAAAGTATTACGTTATATGATATAACGTTATAACGTATTACGTTATATGGTATAACGTTATAACGTATTACGTTATATGGTATAACGTTATAACGTACTACGTTATATGGTATATCGTTATAACGTATTACGTTATATGGTATAACGTTATACCGTATTACGTTATATTGTATAACGTTATAACGTATTACGTTATATAGTATAACGTTATAACGTATTACGTTATGTGGTATAACGTTATAACGTATTACGTTATATGGTATTACGTTATAACGTATTACGTTATATGGTATAACGTCATAACGTATTACGTTATATGGTATTACGTTATCACGTATTACGTTATATGGTATAACGTTATAACGTATTACGTTATATGGTATAACGTTATAACGTATTACGTTATATGGTATTAGCTTATAACGTATTACGTTATATGGTAAAACGAAATGACGTTTTACGTTATATGGTATTACGTTATAACGTATTACGTTATATGGTATTACGTTATAACGTATTACGTTATATGGTATTACGTTATCACGTATTACGTTATATGGTATAACGTTATAACGTATTACGTTATATGGTATAACGTCATAACGTATTACGTTATATGGTATTACGTTATCACGTATTACGTTATATGGTATAACGTCATATGGTATTACGTTATCACGTATTACGTTATATGGTATAACGTTATAACGTATTACGTTATATCGTATAACGTCATAACGTATTACGTTATATGGTATTACGTTATCACGTATTACGTTATATGGTATAACGTTATAACGTATTACGTTATATGGTATTACGTTAGCACGTATTACGTTATATTGTATAACGTTATAACGTATTACGTTATATGGTATAACGTTTTAACGTATTACGTTATATGGTATTACGTTATCACGTATTACGTTATATGGTATAACGTTATAACGTATTACGTTATATGGTATAACGTCATAACGTATTACGTTATATGGTATAACGTTATAACGTATTACGTTATATCGTATAACGTTATAACGTACTACGTTATATGGTATATCGTTATAACGTATTACGTTATATGGTATAACGTTATACCGTATTACATTATATTGTATAACGTTATAACGTATTACGTTATATAGTATAACGTTATAACGTATTACGTTATGTGGTATAACGTTATAACGTATTACGTTATATGGTATTACGTTATAACGTATTACGTTATATGGTATAACGTCATAACGTATTACGTTATATGGTATTACGTTATCACGTATTACGTTATATGGTATAACGTTATAACGTATTACGTTATATGGTATAACGTTTTAACGTATTACGTTATATGGTATAACGTTATCACGTATTACGTTATATGGTATAACGTTATACCGTATTACGTTGTATGGTATAACGTTATAACGTATTACGTTATATGGTATAACGTTATAACGTATTACGTTATATGGTATATCGTTATAACGTATTACGTTATATGGTATAACGTTATACCGTATTTCGTTATATGGTATAACGAAATGACGTTTTACGTTATATGGTATTACGTTATAACGTATTACGTTATATGGTATTACGTTATAACGTATTACGTTATGTGGTATAACGTCAAAACGTATTACGTTATATGGTATTACGTTATCACGTATTACGTTATATGGTATAACGTTATAACGTATTACGTTATGTGGTATAACGTTTTAACGTATTACGTTATATGGTATAACGTTATCACGTATTATGTTATATGGTATAACGTTATAACGTATTACGTTATATGGTATATCGTTATAACGTATTACGTTATATGGTATAACGTTATACCGTATTACGTTATATGGTATAACGAAATGACGTTTTACGTTATATGGTATTACGTTATAACGTATTACGTTATATGGTATTACGTTATAACGTATTACGTTATGTGATATAACGTTTTAACGTATTACGTTATATGGTATAACGTTATAACGTATTACGTTATATGGTATAACGTTATAACGTATTACGTTATATGGTATAACGTTATAACGTATTACGTTATATGGTATTACGTTAGCACGTATTACGTTATATTGTATAACGTTATAACGTATTACGTTATATGGTATAACGTTTTAACGTATTACGTTATATGGTATAACGTTATAACGTATTACGTTATATAGTATAACGTTATAACGTATTACGTTATGTGGTATAACGTTATAACGTATTACGTTATATGGTATTACGTTATAACGTATTACGTTATATGGTATAACGTCATAACGTATTACGTTATATGGTATTACGTTATCACGTATTACGTTATATGGTATAACGTTATAACGTATTACGTTATATGGTATAACGTTATAACGTATTACGTTATATGGTATTACCTTATAACGTATTACGTTATATGGTAAAACGAAATGACGTTTTACGTTATATGGTATTACGTTATAACGTATTACGTTATATGGTATTACGTTATAACGTATTACGTTATATCGTATAACGTCATAACGTATTACGTTATATGGTATTACGTTATCACGTATTACGTTATGTGGTATAACGTTATAACGTATTACGTTATATGGTATTACGTTATAACGTATTACGTTATATGGTATAACGTCATAACGTATTACGTTATATGGTATTACGTTATCACGTATTACGTTATATGGTATAACGTTATAACGTATTACGTTATATGGTATAACGTTATAACGTATTACGTTATATGGTATTACCTTATAACGTATTACGTTATGTGGTATAACGTTATAACGTATTACGTTATATGGTATTACGTTATAACGTATTACGTTATATGGTATTACGTTATAACGTATTACGTTATATGGTATTACGTTATAACGTATTACGTTATATCGTATAACGTCATAACGTATTACGTTATATGGTATTACGTTATCACGTATTACGTTATATGGTATAACGTTATAACGTATTACGTTATATGGTATAACGTCATAACGTATTACGTTATATGGTATAACGTTATAACGTATTACGTTATATGGTATAACGTCATATGGTATTACGTTATCACGTATTACGTTATATGGTATAACGTTATAACGTATTACGTTATATCGTATAACGTCATAACGTATTACGTTATATGGTATTACGTTATCACGTATTACGTTATATGGTATAACGTTATAACGTATTACGTTATATGGTATTACGTTAGCACGTATTACGTTATATTGTATAACGTTATAACGTATTACGTTATATGGTATAACGTTTTAACGTATTACGTTATATGGTATAACGTTATCACGTATTACGTTATATGGTATAACGTTATATCGTATTACGTTATATGGTATTACGTTATAACGTATTACGTTATATGGTATAACGTTATAACGTATTACGTTATATGGTATAACGTTATAACGAATTACGTTATATGGCATTACGTTATAAAGTATTACGTTATATGGTATAACGTTATAACGTATTACGTTATATGGTATAACGTTTTAACGTATTACGTTATATGGTATAACGTTATAACGTACTACGTTATATGGTATATCGTTATAACGTATTACGTTATATGGTATAACGTTATACCGTATTACATTATATTGTATAACGTTATAACGTATTACGTTATATAGTATAACGTTATAACGTATTACGTTATGTGGTATAACGTTATAACGTATTACGTTATATGGTATTACGTTATAACGTATTACGTTATATGGTATAACGTCATAACGTATTACGTTATATGGTATTACGTTATCACGTATTACGTTATATGGTATAACGTTATAACGTATTACGTTATATGGTATAACGTTTTAACGTATTACGTTATATGGTATAACGTTATCACGTATTACGTTATATGGTATAACGTTATACCGTATTACGTTGTATGGTATAACGTTATAACGTATTACGTTATATGGTATAACGTTATAACGTATTACGTTATATGGTATATCGTTATAACGTATTACGTTATATGGTATAACGTTATACCGTATTTCGTTATATGGTATAACGAAATGACGTTTTACGTTATATGGTATTACGTTATAACGTATTACGTTATATGGTATTACGTTATAACGTATTACGTTATGTGGTATAACGTCAAAACGTATTACGTTATATGGTATTACGTTATCACGTATTACGTTATATGGTATAACGTTATAACGTATTACGTTATGTGGTATAACGTTTTAACGTATTACGTTATATGGTATAACGTTATCACGTATTATGTTATATGGTATAACGTTATAACGTATTACGTTATATGGTATATCGTTATAACGTATTACGTTATATGGTATAACGTTATACCGTATTACGTTATATGGTATAACGAAATGACGTTTTACGTTATATGGTATTACGTTATACCGTATTTCGTTATATGGTATAACGAAATGACGTTTTACGTTATATGGTATTACGTTATAACGTATTACGTTATATTGTATTACGTTATAACGTATTACGTTATGTGGTATAACGTCAAAACGTATTACGTTATATGGTATTACGTTATCACGTATTACGTTATATGGTATAACGTTATAACGTATTACGTTATGTGGTATAACGTTTTAACGTATTACGTTATATGGTATAACGTTATCACGTATTATGTTATATGGTATAACGTTATAACGTATTACGTTATATGGTATTACGTTATAACGTATTACGTTATATGGTATAAAGTTATAACGTATTACGCTATATGGTATAACGTTATAACGTATTACGGTATATGGTATAACGTTATAACGTATTACGTTATATGGTATAACGTCATAACGTATTACGTTATATGGTATTACGTTATCACGTATTAGGTTATATGGTATAACGTTATAACGTATTACGTTATATGGTATAACGTCAAAACGTATTACGTTATATGGTATTACGTTATCACGTATTACGTTATATGGTATAACGTTATAACGTATTACGTTATATGGTATAACGTTATAACGTATTACGTTATATGGTATTACATTATAACGTATTACGTTATATTGTATAACGTTCTAACATATTACGTTATATGGTATAACGTTATACCGTATTACGTTATATGGTATAACGAAATGGCGTTTTACGTTATATGGTATTACGTTCTAACGTAATACGTTATATGTTATAACGTTATAACGTATTACGTTATATGGTATAACGTTATAACGTATTACGTTATATGGTATATCGTTATAACGTATTACGTTATATGGTATAACGTTATACCGTATTACGTTATATGGTATAACGAAATGACGTTTTACGTTATATGGTATTACGTTATAACGTATTACGTTATATGGTATTACGTTATAACGTATTACGTTATGTGATATAACGTTTTAACGTATTACGTTATACGGTATAACGTTATAACGTATTACGTTATATGGTATAGCGTTATAACGTATTACGTTATATGGTATTTCGTTAGCACGTATTACGTTATATGGTATAACGTTATAACGTATTACGTTATATGGTATAACGTTTTAACGTATTACGTTATATGGTATAAAGTTATCACGTATTACGTTATATAGTATAACGTTATAACGTATTACGTTATATGGTATTACGTTATAACGTATTACGTTATATGGTATAACGTTATAACGTATTACGTTATATGGTATAACGTTATAACGAATTACGTTATATGGCATTACGTTATAACGTATTACGTTATATGGTATAACGTTATAACGTATTACGTTATATGGTATAACGTTATAACGTATTACGTTATATGGTATAACGTTATAACGTATTACGTTATATGGTATTACGTTAGCACGTATTACGTTATATTGTATAACGTTATAACGTATTACGTTATATGGTATAACGTTTTAACGTATTACGTTATATGGTATAACGTTATCACGTATTACGTTATATGGTATAACGTTATATCGTATTACGTTATATGGTATTACGTTATAACGTATTACGTTATATGGTATAACGTTATAACGTATTACGTTATATGGTATAACGTTATAACGAATTACGTTATATGGCATTACGTTATAAAGTATTACGTTATATGATATAACGTTATAACGTATTACGTTATATGGTATAACGTTATAACGTATTACGTTATATGGTATAACGTTATAACGTACTACGTTATATGGTATATCGTTATAACGTATTACGTTATATGGTATAACGTTATACCGTATTACGTTATATTGTATAACGTTATAACGTATTACGTTATATAGTATAACGTTATAACGTATTACGTTATGTGGTATAACGTTATAACGTATTACGTTATATGGTATTACGTTATAACGTATTACGTTATATGGTATAACGTCATAACGTATTACGTTATATGGTATTACGTTATCACGTATTACGTTATATGGTATAACGTTATAACGTATTACGTTATATGGTATAACGTTATAACGTATTACGTTATATGGTATTAGCTTATAACGTATTACGTTATATGGTAAAACGAAATGACGTTTTACGTTATATGGTATTACGTTATAACGTATTACGTTATATGGTATTACGTTATAACGTATTACGTTATATGGTATTACGTTATCACGTATTACGTTATATGGTATAACGTTATAACGTATTACGTTATATGGTATAACGTCATAACGTATTACGTTATATGGTATTACGTTATCACGTATTACGTTATATGGTATAACGTCATATGGTATTACGTTATCACGTATTACGTTATATGGTATAACGTTATAACGTATTACGTTATATCGTATAACGTCATAACGTATTACGTTATATGGTATTACGTTATCACGTATTACGTTATATGGTATAACGTTATAACGTATTACGTTATATGGTATTACGTTAGCACGTATTACGTTATATTGTATAACGTTATAACGTATTACGTTATATGGTATAACGTTTTAACGTATTACGTTATATGGTATTACGTTATCACGTATTACGTTATATGGTATAACGTTATAACGTATTACGTTATATGGTATAACGTCATAACGTATTACGTTATATGGTATAACGTTATAACGTATTACGTTATATCGTATAACGTTATAACGTACTACGTTATATGGTATATCGTTATAACGTATTACGTTATATGGTATAACGTTATACCGTATTACATTATATTGTATAACGTTATAACGTATTACGTTATATAGTATAACGTTATAACGTATTACGTTATGTGGTATAACGTTATAACGTATTACGTTATATGGTATTACGTTATAACGTATTACGTTATATGGTATAACGTCATAACGTATTACGTTATATGGTATTACGTTATCACGTATTACGTTATATGGTATAACGTTATAACGTATTACGTTATATGGTATAACGTTTTAACGTATTACGTTATATGGTATAACGTTATCACGTATTACGTTATATGGTATAACGTTATACCGTATTACGTTGTATGGTATAACGTTATAACGTATTACGTTATATGGTATAACGTTATAACGTATTACGTTATATGGTATATCGTTATAACGTATTACGTTATATGGTATAACGTTATACCGTATTTCGTTATATGGTATAACGAAATGACGTTTTACGTTATATGGTATTACGTTATAACGTATTACGTTATATGGTATTACGTTATAACGTATTACGTTATGTGGTATAACGTCAAAACGTATTACGTTATATGGTATTACGTTATCACGTATTACGTTATATGGTATAACGTTATAACGTATTACGTTATGTGGTATAACGTTTTAACGTATTACGTTATATGGTATAACGTTATCACGTATTATGTTATATGGTATAACGTTATAACGTATTACGTTATATGGTATATCGTTATAACGTATTACGTTATATGGTATAACGTTATACCGTATTACGTTATATGGTATAACGAAATGACGTTTTACGTTATATGGTATTACGTTATAACGTATTACGTTATATGGTATTACGTTATAACGTATTACGTTATGTGATATAACGTTTTAACGTATTACGTTATATGGTATAACGTTATAACGTATTACGTTATATGGTATAACGTTATAACGTATTACGTTATATGGTATAACGTTATAACGTATTACGTTATATGGTATTACGTTAGCACGTATTACGTTATATTGTATAACGTTATAACGTATTACGTTATATGGTATAACGTTTTAACGTATTACGTTATATGGTATAACGTTATAACGTATTACGTTATATAGTATAACGTTATAACGTATTACGTTATGTGGTATAACGTTATAACGTATTACGTTATATGGTATTACGTTATAACGTATTACGTTATATGGTATAACGTCATAACGTATTACGTTATATGGTATTACGTTATCACGTATTACGTTATATGGTATAACGTTATAACGTATTACGTTATATGGTATAACGTTATAACGTATTACGTTATATGGTATTACCTTATAACGTATTACGTTATATGGTAAAACGAAATGACGTTTTACGTTATATGGTATTACGTTATAACGTATTACGTTATATGGTATTACGTTATAACGTATTACGTTATATCGTATAACGTCATAACGTATTACGTTATATGGTATTACGTTATCACGTATTACGTTATGTGGTATAACGTTATAACGTATTACGTTATATGGTATTACGTTATAACGTATTACGTTATATGGTATAACGTCATAACGTATTACGTTATATGGTATTACGTTATCACGTATTACGTTATATGGTATAACGTTATAACGTATTACGTTATATGGTATAACGTTATAACGTATTACGTTATATGGTATTACCTTATAACGTATTACGTTATGTGGTATAACGTTATAACGTATTACGTTATATGGTATTACGTTATAACGTATTACGTTATATGGTATTACGTTATAACGTATTACGTTATATGGTATTACGTTATAACGTATTACGTTATATCGTATAACGTCATAACGTATTACGTTATATGGTATTACGTTATCACGTATTACGTTATATGGTATAACGTTATAACGTATTACGTTATATGGTATAACGTCATAACGTATTACGTTATATGGTATTACGTTATCACGTATTACGTTATATGGTATAACGTCATATGGTATTACGTTATCACGTATTACGTTATATGGTATAACGTTATAACGTATTACGTTATATCGTATAACGTCATAACGTATTACGTTATATGGTATTACGTTATCACGTATTACGTTATATGGTATAACGTTATAACGTTTTACGTTATATGGTATATCGTTATAACGTATTACGTTATATGGTATAACGTTATACCGTATTTCGTTATATGGTATAACGAAATGACGTTTTACGTTATATGGTATTACGTTATAACGTATTACGTTATATGGTATTACGTTATAACGTATTACGTTATGTGGTATAACGTCAAAACGTATTACGTTATATGGTATTACGTTATCACGTATTACGTTATATGGTATAACGTTATAACGTATTACGTTATGTGGTATAACGTTTTAACGTATTACGTTATATGGTATAACGTTATCACGTATTATGTTATATGGTATAACGTTATAACGTATTACGTTATATGGTATATCGTTATAACGTATTACGTTATATGGTATAACGTTATACCGTATTACGTTATATGGTATAACGAAATGACGTTTTACGTTATATGGTATTACGTTATAACGTATTACGTTATATGGTATTACGTTATAACGTATTACGTTATGTGATATAACGTTTTAACGTATTACGTTATATGGTATAACGTTATAACGTATTACGTTATATGGTATAACGTTATAACGTATTACGTTATATGGTATAACGTTATAACGTATTACGTTATATGGTATTACGTTAGCACGTATTACGTTATATTGTATAACGTTATAACGTATTACGTTATATGGTATAACGTTTTAACGTATTACGTTATATGGTATAACGTTATCACGTATTACGTTATATCGTATTACGTTATATGGTATTACGTTATAACGTATTACGTTATATGGTATAACGTTATAACGTATTACGTTATATGGTATAACGTTATAACGAATTACGTTATATGGCATTACGTTATAAAGTATTACGTTATATGGTATAACGTTATAACGTATTACGTTATATGGTATAACGTTATAACGTATTACGTTATATGGTATAACGTTATAACGTACTACGTTATATGGTATATCGTTATAACGTATTACGTTATATGGTATAACGTTATACCGTATTACATTATATTGTATAACGTTATAACGTATTACGTTATATAGTATAACGTTATAACGTATTACGTTATGTGGTATAACGTTATAACGTATTACGTTATATGGTATTACGTTATAACGTATTACGTTATATGGTATAACGTCATAACGTATTACGTTATATGGTATTACGTTATCACGTATTACGTTATATGGTATAACGTTATAACGTATTACGTTATATGGTATAACGTTTTAACGTATTACGTTATATGGTATAACGTTATCACGTATTACGTTATATGGTATAACGTTATACCGTATTACGTTGTATGGTATAACGTTATAACGTATTACGTTATATGGTATAACGTTATAACGTATTACGTTATATGGTATATCGTTATAACGTATTACGTTATATGGTATAACGTTATACCGTATTTCGTTATATGGTATAACGAAATGACGTTTTACGTTATATGGTATTACGTTATAACGTATTACGTTATATGGTATTACGTTATAACGTATTACGTTATGTGGTATAACGTCAAAACGTATTACGTTATATGGTATTACGTTATCACGTATTACGTTATATGGTATAACGTTATAACGTATTACGTTATGTGGTATAACGTTTTAACGTATTACGTTATATGGTATAACGTTATCACGTATTATGTTATATGGTATAACGTTATAACGTATTACGTTATATGGTATTACGTTATAACGTATTACGTTATATGGTATAAAGTTATAACGTATTACGCTATATGGTATAACGTTATAACGTATTACGGTATATTGTATAACGTTATAACGTATTACGTTATATGGTATAACGTCATAACGTATTGCGTTATATGGTATTACGTTATCACGTATTACGTTATATGGTATAACGTTATAACGTATTACGTTATATCGTATAACGTCATAACGTATTACGTTATATGGTATTACGTTATCACGTATTACGTTATATGGTATAACGTTATAACGTATTACGTTATATGGTATAACGAAATGACGTTTTACGTTATATGGTATAACGTTATAATGTATTACGTTATATGGTATTACGTTATAACGTATTACGTTATATGGTATAACGTCAAAACGTATTACGTTATATGGTATTACGTTATCACGTATTACGTTATATGGTATAACGTTATAACGTATTACGTTATATGGTATAACGTTATAACGTATTACGTTATATGGTATTACATTATAACGTATTACGTTATATTGTATAACGTTCTAACATATTACGTTATATGGTATAACGTTATACCGTATTACGTTATATGGTATAACGAAATGGCGTTTTACGTTATATGGTATTACGTTCTAACGTAATACGTTATATGTTATAACGTTATAACGTATTACGTTATATGGTATAACGTTATAACGTATTACGTTATATGGTATATCGTTATAACGTATTACGTTATATGGTATAACGTTATACCGTATTACGTTATATGGTATAACGAAATGACGTTTTACGTTATATGGTATTACGTTATAAAGTATTACGTTATATGGTATTACGTTATAACGTATTACGTTATGTGATATAACGTTTTAACGTATTACGTTATACGGTATAACGTTATAACGTATTACGTTATATGGTATAGCGTTATAACGTATTACGTTATATGGTATTTCGTTAGCACGTATTACGTTATATGGTATAACGTTATAACGTATTACGTTATATGGTATAACGTTTTAACGTATTACGTTATATGGTATAACGTTATCACGTATTACGTTATATAGTATAACGTTATAACGTATTACGTTATATGGTATTACGTTATAACGTATTACGTTATATGGTATAACGTTATAACGTATTACGTTATATGGTATAACGTTATAACGAATTACGTTATATGGCATTACGTTATAACGTATTACGTTATATGGTATAACGTTATAACGTATTACGTTATATGGTATAACGTTATAACGTATTACGTTATATGGTATAACGTTATAACGTATTACGTTATATGGTATTTCGTTAGCACGTATTACGTTATATGGTATAACGTTATAACGTATTACGTTATATGGTATAACGTTTTAACGTATTACGTTATATGGTATAACGTTATCACGTATTACGTTATATAGTATAACGTTATAACGTATTACGTTATATGGTATTACGTTATAACGTATTACGTTATATGGTATAACGTTATAACGTATTACGTTATATGGTATAACGTTATAACGAATTACGTTATATGGCATTACGTTATAACGTATTACGTTATATGGTATAACGTTATAACGTATTACGTTATATGGTATAACGTTATAACGTATTACGTTATATGGTATAACGTTATAACGTATTACGTTATATGGTATTACGTTAGCACGTATTACGTTATATTGTATAACGTTATAACGTATTACGTTATATGGTATAACGTTTTAACGTATTACGTTATATGGTATAACGTTATCACGTATTACGTTATATGGTATAACGTTATATCGTATTACGTTATATGGTATTACGTTATAACGTATTACGTTATATGGTATAACGTTATAACGTATTACGTTATATGGTATAACGTTATAACGAATTACGTTATATGGCATTACGTTATAAAGTATTACGTTATATGATATAACGTTATAACGTATTACGTTATATGGTATAACGTTATAACGTATTACGTTATATGGTATAACGTTATAACGTACTACGTTATATGGTATATCGTTATAACGTATTACGTTATATGGTATAACGTTATACCGTATTACGTTATATTGTATAACGTTATAACGTATTACGTTATATA
Organism: Bombus vancouverensis nearcticus; assembly: GCF_051014615.1. NCBI lineage: Eukaryota > Metazoa > Arthropoda > Insecta > Hymenoptera > Apidae > Bombus > Bombus vancouverensis. The sequence goes on along the minus strand of NC_134913.1, from coordinate 4,452,455 downwards.
GTATAACGTTATAACGTATTACGTTATGTGGTATAACGTTATAACGTATTACGTTATATGGTATTACGTTATAACGTATTACGTTATATGGTATAACGTCATAACGTATTACGTTATATGGTATTACGTTATCACGTATTACGTTATATGGTATAACGTTATAACGTATTACGTTATATGGTATAACGTTATAACGTATTACGTTATATGGTATTACCTTATAACGTATTACGTTATATGGTAAAACGAAATGACGTTTTACGTTATATGGTATTACGTTATAACGTATTACGTTATATGGTATTACGTTATACCGTAGTACGTTATATCGTATAACGTCATAACGTATTACGTTATATGGTATTACGTTATCACGTATTACGTTATATGGTATAACGTTATAACGTATTACGTTATATGGTATAACGTCATAACGTATTACGTTATATGGTATTACGTTATCACGTATTACGTTATATGGTATAACGTCATATGGTATTACGTTATCACGTATTACGTTATATGGTATAACGTTATAACGTATTACGTTATATCGTATAACGTCATAACGTATTACGTTATATGGTATTACGTTATCACGTATTACGTTATATGGTATAACGTTATAACGTATTACGTTATATGGTATAACGAAATGACGTTTTACGTTATATGGTATAACGTTATAATGTATTACGTTATATGGTATTACGTTATAACGTATTACGTTATATGGTATAACGTCAAAACGTATTACGTTATATGGTATTACGTTATCACGTATTACGTTATATGGTATAACGTTATAACGTATTACGTTGTATGGTATATCGTTATAACGTATTACGTTATATGGTATAACGTTATAACGTATTACGTTATATGGTATATCGTTATAACGTATTACGTTATATGGTATAACGTTATACCGTATTTCGTTATATGGTATAACGAAATGACGTTTTACGTTATATGGTATTACGTTATAACGTATTACGTTATATGGTATTACGTTATAACGTATTACGTTATGTGGTATAACGTCAAAACGTATTACGTTATATGGTATTACGTTATCACGTATTACGTTATATGGTATAACGTTATAACGTATTACGTTATGTGGTATAACGTTTTAACGTATTACGTTATATGGTATAACGTTATCACGTATTATGTTATATGGTATAACGTTATAACGTATTACGTTATATGGTATATCGTTATAACGTATTACGTTATATGGTATAACGTTATACCGTATTACGTTATATGGTATAACGAAATGACGTTTTACGTTATATGGTATTACGTTATAACGTATTACGTTATATGGTATTACGTTATAACGTATTACGTTATGTGATATAACGTTTTAACGTATTACGTTATATGGTATAACGTTATAACGTATTACGTTATATGGTATAACGTTATAACGTATTACGTTATATGGTATAACGTTATAACGTATTACGTTATATGGTATTACGTTAGCACGTATTACGTTATATTGTATAACGTTATAACGTATTACGTTATATGGTATAACGTTTTAACGTATTACGTTATATGGTATAACGTTATCACGTATTACGTTATATGGTATAACGTTATATCGTATTACGTTATATGGTATTACGTTATAACGTATTACGTTATATGGTATAACGTTATAACGTATTACGTTATATGGTATAACGTTATAACGAATTACGTTATATGGCATTACGTTATAAAGTATTACGTTATATGGTATAACGTTATAACGTATTACGTTATATGGTATAACGTTATAACGTATTACGTTATATGGTATAACGTTATAACGTACTACGTTATATGGTATATAGTTATAACGTATTACGTTATATGGTATAACGTTATACCGTATTACATTATATTGTATAACGTTATAACGTATTACGTTATATAGTATAACGTTATAACGTATTACGTTATGTGGTATAACGTTATAACGTATTACGTTATATGGTATTACGTTATAACGTATTACGATATATGGTATAACGTCATAACGTATTACGTTATATGGTATTACGTTATCACGTATTACGTTATATGGTATAACGTTATAACGTATTACGTTATATGGTATAACGTTTTAACGTATTACGTTATATGGTATAACGTTATCACGTATTACGTTATATGGTATAACGTTATACCGTATTACGTTGTATGGTATAACGTTATAACGTATTACGTTATATGGTATAACGTTATAACGTATTACGTTATATGGTATATCGTTATAACGTATTACGTTATATGGTATAACGTTATACCGTATTTCGTTATATGGTATAACGAAATGACGTTTTACGTTATATGGTATTACGTTATAACGTATTACGTTATATGGTATTACGTTATAACGTATTACGTTATGTGGTATAACGTCAAAACGTATTACGTTATATGGTATTACGTTATCACGTATTACGTTATATGGTATAACGTTATAACGTATTACGTTATGTGGTATAACGTTTTAACGTATTACGTTATATGGTATAACGTTATCACGTATTATGTTATATGGTATAACGTTATAACGTATTACGTTATATGGTATTACGTTATAACGTATTACGTTATATGGTATAAAGTTATAACGTATTACGCTATATGGTATAACGTTATAACGTATTACGGTATATGGTATAACGTTATAACGTATTACGTTATATGGTATAACGTCATAACGTATTACGTTATATGGTATTACGTTATCACGTATTACGTTATATGGTATAACGTTATAACGTATTACGTTATATCGTATAACGTCATAACGTATTACGTTATATGGTATTACGTTATCACGTATTACGTTATATGGTATAACGTTATAACGTATTACGTTATATGGTATAACGAAATGACGTTTTACGTTATATGGTATAACGTTATAATGTATTACGTTATATGGTATTACGTTATAACGTATTACGTTATATGGTATAACGTCAAAACGTATTACGTTATATGGTATTACGTTATCACGTATTACGTTATATGGTATAACGTTATAACGTATTACGTTATATGGTATAACGTTATAACGTATTACGTTATATGGTATTACATTATAACGTATTACGTTATATTGTATAACGTTCTAACATATTACGTTATATGGTATAACTTTATACCGTATTACGTTATATGGTATAACGAAATGGCGTTTTACGTTATATGGTATTACGTTCTAACGTAATACGTTATATGTTATAACGTTATAACGTATTACGTTATATGGTATAACGTTATAACGTATTACGTTATATGGTATATCGTTATAACGTATTACGTTATATGGTATAACGTTATACCGTATTACGTTATATGGTATAACGAAATGACGTTTTACGTTATATGGTATTACGTTATAACGTATTACGTTATATGGTATTACGTTATAACGTATTACGTTATGTGATATAACGTTTTAACGTATTACGTTATACGGTATAACGTTATAACGTATTACGTTATATGGTATAGCGTTATAACGTATTACGTTATATGGTATTTCGTTAGCACGTATTACGTTATATGGTATAACGTTATAACGTATTACGTTATATGGTTTAACGTTTTAACGTATTACGTTATATGGTATAACGTTATCACGTATTACGTTATATAGTATAACGTTATAACGTATTACGTTATATGGTATTACGTTATAACGTATTACGTTATATGGTATAACGTTATAACGTATTACGTTATATGGTATAACGTTATAACGAATTACGTTATATGGCATTACGTTATAACGTATTACGTTATATGGTATAACGTTATAACGTATTACGTTATATGGTATAACGTTATAACGTATTACGTTATATGGTATAACGTTATAACGTATTACGTTATATGGTATTACGTTAGCACGTATTACGTTATATTGTATAACGTTATAACGTATTACATTATATGGTATAACGTTTTAACGTATTACGTTATATGGTATAACGTTATCACGTATTACGTTATATGGTATAACGTTATATCGTATTACGTTATATGGTATTACGTTATAACGTATTACGTTATATGGTATAACGTTATAACGTATTACGTTATATGGTATAACGTTATAACGAATTACGTTATATGGCATTACGTTATAAAGTATTACGTTATATGATATAACGTTATAACGTATTACGTTATATGGTATAACGTTATAACGTATTACGTTATATGGTATAACGTTATAACGTACTACGTTATATGGTATATCGTTATAACGTATTACGTTATATGGTATAACGTTATACCGTATTACGTTATATTGTATAACGTTATAACGTATTACGTTATATAGTATAACGTTATAACGTATTACGTTATGTGGTATAACGTTATAACGTATTACGTTATATGGTATTACGTTATAACGTATTACGTTATATGGTATAACGTCATAACGTATTACGTTATATGGTATTACGTTATCACGTATTACGTTATATGGTATAACGTTATAACGTATTACGTTATATGGTATAACGTTATAACGTATTACGTTATATGGTATTACCTTATAACGTATTACGTTATATGGTAAAACGAAATGACGTTTTACGTTATATGGTATTACGTTATAACGTATTACGTTATATGGTATTACGTTATAACGTATTACGTTATATCGTATAACGTCATAACGTATTACGTTATATGGTATTACGTTATCACGTATTACGTTATATGGTATAACGTTATAACGTATTACGTTATATGGTATAACGTCATAACGTATTACGTTATATGGTATTACGTTATCACGTATTACGTTATATGGTATAACGTCATATGGTATTACGTTATCACGTATTACGTTATATGGTATAACGTTATAACGTATTACGTTATATCGTATAACGTCATAACGTATTACGTTATATGGTATTACGTTATCACGTATTACGTTATATGGTATAACGTTATAACGTATTACGTTATATGGTATAACGAAATGACGTTTTACGTTATATGGTATAACGTTATAATGTATTACGTTATATGGTATTACGTTATAACGTATTACGTTATATGGTATAACGTCAAAACGTATTACGTTATATGGTATTACGTTATCACGTATTACGTTATATGGTATAACGTTATAACGTATTACGTTATATGGTATAACGTTATAACGTATTACGTTATATGGTATTACATTATAACGTATTACGTTATATTGTATAACGTTCTAACATATTACGTTATATGGTATAACGTTATACCGTATTACGTTATATGGTATAACGAAATGGCGTTTTACGTTATATGGTATTACGTTCTAACGTAATACGTTATATGTTATAACGTTATAACGTATTACGTTATATGGTATAACGTTATAACGTATTACGTTATATGGTATATCGTTATAACGTATTACGTTATATGGTATAACGTTATACCGTATTACGTTATATGGTATAACGAAATGACGTTTTACGTTATATGGTATTACGTTATAACGTATTACGTTATATGGTATTACGTTATAACGTATTACGTTATGTGATATAACGTTTTAACGTATTACGTTATACGGTATAACGTTATAACGTATTACGTTATATGGTATAGCGTTATAACGTATTACGTTATATGGTATTTCGTTAGCACGTATTACGTTATATGGTATAACGTTATAACGTATTACGTTATATGGTATAACGTTTTAACGTATTACGTTATATGGTATAACGTTATCACGTATTACGTTATATAGTATAACGTTATAACGTATTACGTTATATGGTATTACGTTATAACGTATTACGTTATATGGTATAACGTTATAACGTATTACGTTATATGGTATAACGTTATAACGAATTACGTTATATGGCATTACGTCATAACGTATTACGTTATATGGTATAACGTTATAACGTATTACGTTATATGGTATAACGTTATAACGTATTACGTTATATGGTATAACGTTATAGCGTATTACGTTATATGGTATTACGTTAGCACGTATTACGTTATATTGTATAACGTTATAACGTATTACGTTATATGGTATAACGTTTTAACGTATTACGTTATATGGTATAACGTTATAACGTATTACGTTATATGGTATAACGTCATAACGTATTACGTTATATGGTATTACGTTATAACGAATTACGTTATATGGCATTACGTTATAAAGTATTACGTTATATGATATAACGTTATAACGTATTACGTTATATGGTATAACGTTATAACGTATTACGTTATATGGTATAACGTTATAACGTACTACGTTATATGGTATATCGTTATAACGTATTACGTTATATGGTATAACGTTGTACCGTATTACGTTATATTGTATAACGTTATAACGTATTACGTTATATAGTATAACGTTATAACGTATTACGTTATGTGGTATAACGTTATAACGTATTACGTTATATGGTATTACGTTATAACGTATTACGTTATATGGTATAACGTCATAACGTATTACGTTATATGGTATTACGTTATCACGTATTACGTTATATGGTATAACGTTATAACGTATTACGTTATATGGTATAACGTTATAACGTATTACGTTATATGGTATTACGTTATAACGTATTACGTTATATGGTATAACGTTATAACGTATTACGTTATATGGTATTACCTTATAACGTATTACGTTATATGGTAAAACGAAATGACGTTTTACGTTATATGGTATTACGTTATAACGTATTACGTTATATGGTATTACGTTATACCGTAGTACGTTATATCGTATAACGTCATAACGTATTACGTTATATGGTATTACGTTATCACGTATTACGTTATATGGTATAACGTTATAACGTATTACGTTATATGGTATAACGTCATAACGTATTACGTTATATGGTATTACGTTATCACGTATTACGTTATATGGTATAACGTCATATGGTATTACGTTATCACGTATTACGTTATATGGTATAACGTTATAACGTATTACGTTATATCGTATAACGTCATAACGTATTACGTTATATGGTATTACGTTATCACGTATTACGTTATATGGTATAACGTTATAACGTATTACGTTATATGGTATAACGAAATGACGTTTTACGTTATATGGTATAACGTTATAATGTATTACGTTATATGGTATTACGTTATAACGTATTACGTTATATGGTATAACGTCAAAACGTATTACGTTATATGGTATTACGTTATCACGTATTACGTTATATGGTATAACGTTATAACGTATTACGTTGTATGGTATATCGTTATAACGTATTACGTTATATGGTATAACGTTATAACGTATTACGTTATATGGTATATCGTTATAACGTATTACGTTATATGGTATAACGTTATACCGTATTTCGTTATATGGTATAACGAAATGACGTTTTACGTTATATGGTATTACGTTATAACGTATTACGTTATATGGTATTACGTTATAACGTATTACGTTATGTGGTATAACGTCAAAACGTATTACGTTATATGGTATTACGTTATCACGTATTACGTTATATGGTATAACGTTATAACGTATTACGTTATGTGGTATAACGTTTTAACGTATTACGTTATATGGTATAACGTTATCACGTATTATGTTATATGGTATAACGTTATAACGTATTACGTTATATGGTATAACGTTATAACGTATTACGTTATATGGTATTACCTTATAACGTATTACGTTATATGGTAAAACGAAATGACGTTTTACGTTATATGGTATTACGTTATAACGTATTACGTTATATGGTATTACGTTATAACGTATTACGTTATATCGTATAACGTCATAACGTATTACGTTATATGGTATTACGTTATCACGTATTACGTTATATGGTATAACGTTATAACGTATTACGTTATATGGTATAACGTCATAACGTATTACGTTATATGGTATTACGTTATCACGTATTACGTTATATGGTATAACGTCATATGGTATTACGTTATCACGTATTACGTTATATGGTATAACGTTATAACGTATTACGTTATATCGTATAACGTCATAACGTATTACGTTATATGGTATTACGTTATCACGTATTACGTTATATGGTATAACGTTATAACGTATTACGTTATATGGTATAACGAAATGACGTTTTACGTTATATGGTATAACGTTATAATGTATTACGTTATATGGTATTACGTTATAACGTATTACGTTATATGGTATAACGTCAAAACGTATTACGTTATATGGTATTACGTTATCACGTATTACGTTATATGGTATAACGTTATAACGTATTACGTTATATGGTATAACGTTATAACGTATTACGTTATATGGTATTACATTATAACGTATTACGTTATATTGTATAACGTTCTAACATATTACGTTATATGGTATAACGTTATACCGTATTACGTTATATGGTATAACGAAATGGCGTTTTACGTTATATGGTATTACGTTCTAACGTAATACGTTATATGTTATAACGTTATAACGTATTACGTTATATGGTATAACGTTATAACGTATTACGTTATATGGTATATCGTTATAACGTATTACGTTATATGGTATAACGTTATACCGTATTACGTTATATGGTATAACGAAATGACGTTTTACGTTATATGGTATTACGTTATAACGTATTACGTTATATGGTATTACGTTATAACGTATTACGTTATGTGATATAACGTTTTAACGTATTACGTTATACGGTATAACGTTATAACGTATTACGTTATATGGTATAGCGTTATAACGTATTACGTTATATGGTATTTCGTTAGCACGTATTACGTTATATGGTATAACGTTATAACGTATTACGTTATATGGTATAACGTTTTAACGTATTACGTTATATGGTATAACGTTATCACGTATTACGTTATATAGTATAACGTTATAACGTATTACGTTATATGGTATTACGTTATAACGTATTACGTTATATGGTATAACGTTATAACGTATTACGTTATATGGTATAACGTTATAACGAATTACGTTATATGGCATTACGTCATAACGTATTACGTTATATGGTATAACGTTATAACGTATTACGTTATATGGTATAACGTTATAACGTATTACGTTATATGGTATAACGTTATAGCGTATTACGTTATATGGTATTACGTTAGCACGTATTACGTTATATTGTATAACGTTATAACGTATTACGTTATATGGTATAACGTTTTAACGTATTACGTTATATGGTATAACGTTATCACGTATTACGTTATATGGTATAACGTTATATAGTATTACGTTATATGGTATTACGTTATAACGTATTACGTTATATGGTATAACGTTATAACGTATTACGTTATATGGTATAACGTTATAACGAATTACGTTATATGGCATTACGTTATAAAGTATTACGTTATATGATATAACGTTATAACGTATTACGTTATATGGTATAACGTTATAACGTATTACGTTATATGGTATAACGTTATAACGTACTACGTTATATGGTATATCGTTATAACGTATTACGTTATATGGTATAACGTTGTACCGTATTACGTTATATTGTATAACGTTATAACGTATTACGTTATATAGTATAACGTTATAACGTATTACGTTATGTGGTATAACGTTATAACGTATTACGTTATATGGTATTACGTTATAACGTATTACGTTATATGGTATAACGTCATAACGTATTACGTTATATGGTATTACGTTATCACGTATTACGTTATATGGTATAACGTTATAACGTATTACGTTATATGGTATAACGTTATAACGTATTACGTTATATGGTATTACGTTATAACGTATTACGTTATATGGTATAACGTTATAACGTATTACGTTATATGGTATTACCTTATAACGTATTACGTTATATGGTAAAACGAAATGACGTTTTACGTTATATGGTATTACGTTATAACGTATTACGTTATATGGTATTACGTTATACCGTAGTACGTTATATCGTATAACGTCATAACGTATTACGTTATATGGTATTACGTTATCACGTATTACGTTATATGGTATAACGTTATAACGTATTACGTTATATGGTATAACGTCATAACGTATTACGTTATATGGTATTACGTTATCACGTATTACGTTATATGGTATAACGTCATATGGTATTACGTTATCACGTATTACGTTATATGGTATAACGTTATAACGTATTACGTTATATCGTATAACGTCATAACGTATTACGTTATATGGTATTACGTTATCACGTATTACGTTATATGGTATAACGTTATAACGTATTACGTTATATGGTATAACGAAATGACGTTTTACGTTATATGGTATAACGTTATAATGTATTACGTTATATGGTATTACGTTATAACGTATTACGTTATATGGTATAACGTCAAAACGTATTACGTTATATGGTATTACGTTATCACGTATTACGTTATATGGTATAACGTTATAACGTATTACGTTGTATGGTATATCGTTATAACGTATTACGTTATATGGTATAACGTTATAACGTATTACGTTATATGGTATATCGTTATAACGTATTACGTTATATGGTATAACGTTATACCGTATTTCGTTATATGGTATAACGAAATGACGTTTTACGTTATATGGTATTACGTTATAACGTATTACGTTATATGGTATTACGTTATAACGTATTACGTTATGTGGTATAACGTCAAAACGTATTACGTTATATGGTATTACGTTATCACGTATTACGTTATATGGTATAACGTTATAACGTATTACGTTATGTGGTATAACGTTTTAACGTATTACGTTATATGGTATAACGTTATCACGTATTATGTTATATGGTATAACGTTATAACGTATTACGTTATATGGTATATCGTTATAACGTATTACGTTATATGGTATAACGTTATATCGTATTACGTTATATGGTATTACGTTATAACGTATTACGTTATGTGGTATAACGTCAAAACGTATTACGTTATATGGTATTACGTTATCACGTATTACGTTATATGGTATAACGTTATAACGTATTACGTTATATGGTATAACGTTATAACGTATTACGTTATATGGTATAACGTTATAACGTATTACGTTATATGGTATTACGTTAGCACGTATTACGTTATATTGTATAACGTTATAACGTATTACGTTATATGGTATAACGTTTTAACGTATTACGTTATATGGTATAACGTTATCACGTATTACGTTATATGGTATTACATTATAACGTATTACGTTATATTGTATAACGTTCTAACATATTACGTTATATGGTATAACTTTATACCGTATTACGTTATATGGTATAACGAAATGGCGTTTTACGTTATATGGTATTACGTTCTAACGTAATACGTTATATGTTATAACGTTATAACGTATTACGTTATATGGTATAACGTTATAACGTATTACGTTATATGGTATATCGTTATAACGTATTACGTTATATGGTATAACGTTATACCGTATTACGTTATATGGTATAACGAAATGACGTTTTACGTTATATGGTATTACGTTATAACGTATTACGTTATATGGTATTACGTTATAACGTATTACGTTATGTGATATAACGTTTTAACGTATTACGTTATACGGTATAACGTTATAACGTATTACGTTATATGGTATAGCGTTATAACGTATTACGTTATATGGTATTTCGTTAGCACGTATTACGTTATATGGTATAACGTTATAACGTATTACGTTATATGGTTTAACGTTTTAACGTATTACGTTATATGGTATAACGTTATCACGTATTACGTTATATAGTATAACGTTATAACGTATTACGTTATATGGTATTACGTTATAACGTATTACGTTATATGGTATAACGTTATAACGTATTACGTTATATGGTATAACGTTATAACGAATTACGTTATATGGCATTACGTTATAACGTATTACGTTATATGGTATAACGTTATAACGTATTACGTTATATGGTATAACGTTATAACGTATTACGTTATATGGTATAACGTTATAACGTATTACGTTATATGGTATTACGTTAGCACGTATTACGTTATATTGTATAACGTTATAACGTATTACATTATATGGTATAACGTTTTAACGTATTACGTTATATGGTATAACGTTATCACGTATTACGTTATATGGTATAACGTTATATCGTATTACGTTATATGGTATTACGTTATAACGTATTACGTTATATGGTATAACGTTATAACGTATTACGTTATATGGTATAACGTTATAACGAATTACGTTATATGGCATTACGTTATAAAGTATTACGTTATATGATATAACGTTATAACGTATTACGTTATATGGTATAACGTTATAACGTATTACGTTATATGGTATAACGTTATAACGTACTACGTTATATGGTATATCGTTATAACGTATTACGTTATATGGTATAACGTTATACCGTATTACGTTATATTGTATAACGTTATAACGTATTACGTTATATAGTATAACGTTATAACGTATTACGTTATGTGGTATAACGTTATAACGTATTACGTTATATGGTATTACGTTATAACGTATTACGTTATATGGTATAACGTCATAACGTATTACGTTATATGGTATTACGTTATCACGTATTACGTTATATGGTATAACGTTATAACGTATTACGTTATATGGTATAACGTTATAACGTATTACGTTATATGGTATTACCTTATAACGTATTACGTTATATGGTAAAACGAAATGACGTTTTACGTTATATGGTATTACGTTATAACGTATTACGTTATATGGTATTACGTTATAACGTATTACGTTATATCGTATAACGTCATAACGTATTACGTTATATGGTATTACGTTATCACGTATTACGTTATATGGTATAACGTTATAACGTATTACGTTATATGGTATAACGTCATAACGTATTACGTTATATGGTATTACGTTATCACGTATTACGTTATATGGTATAACGTCATATGGTATTACGTTATCACGTATTACGTTATATGGTATAACGTTATAACGTATTACGTTATATCGTATAACGTCATAACGTATTACGTTATATGGTATTACGTTATCACGTATTACGTTATATGGTATAACGTTATAACGTATTACGTTATATGGTATAACGAAATGACGTTTTACGTTATATGGTATAACGTTATAATGTATTACGTTATATGGTATTACGTTATAACGTATTACGTTATATGGTATAACGTCAAAACGTATTACGTTATATGGTATTACGTTATCACGTATTACGTTATATGGTATAACGTTATAACGTATTACGTTATATGGTATAACGTTATAACGTATTACGTTATATGGTATTACATTATAACGTATTACGTTATATTGTATAACGTTCTAACATATTACGTTATATGGTATAACGTTATACCGTATTACGTTATATGGTATAACGAAATGGCGTTTTACGTTATATGGTATTACGTTCTAACGTAATACGTTATATGTTATAACGTTATAACGTATTACGTTATATGGTATAACGTTATAACGTATTACGTTATATGGTATATCGTTATAACGTATTACGTTATATGGTATAACGTTATACCGTATTACGTTATATGGTATAACGAAATGACGTTTTACGTTATATGGTATTACGTTATAACGTATTACGTTATATGGTATTACGTTATAACGTATTACGTTATGTGATATAACGTTTTAACGTATTACGTTATACGGTATAACGTTATAACGTATTACGTTATATGGTATAGCGTTATAACGTATTACGTTATATGGTATTTCGTTAGCACGTATTACGTTATATGGTATAACGTTATAACGTATTACGTTATATGGTATAACGTTTTAACGTATTACGTTATATGGTATAACGTTATCACGTATTACGTTATATAGTATAACGTTATAACGTATTACGTTATATGGTATTACGTTATAACGTATTACGTTATATGGTATAACGTTATAACGTATTACGTTATATGGTATAACGTTATAACGAATTACGTTATATGGCATTACGTCATAACGTATTACGTTATATGGTATAACGTTATAACGTATTACGTTATATGGTATAACGTTATAACGTATTACGTTATATGGTATAACGTTATAGCGTATTACGTTATATGGTATTACGTTAGCACGTATTACGTTATATTGTATAACGTTATAACGTATTACGTTATATGGTATAACGTTTTAACGTATTACGTTATATGGTATAACGTTATCACGTATTACGTTATATGGTATAACGTTATATAGTATTACGTTATATGGTATTACGTTATAACGTATTACGTTATATGGTATAACGTTATAACGTATTACGTTATATGGTATAACGTTATAACGAATTACGTTATATGGCATTACGTTATAAAGTATTACGTTATATGATATAACGTTATAACGTATTACGTTATATGGTATAACGTTATAACGTATTACGTTATATGGTATAACGTTATAACGTACTACGTTATATGGTATATCGTTATAACGTATTACGTTATATGGTATAACGTTGTACCGTATTACGTTATATTGTATAACGTTATAACGTATTACGTTATATAGTATAACGTTATAACGTATTACGTTATGTGGTATAACGTTATAACGTATTACGTTATATGGTATTACGTTATAACGTATTACGTTATATGGTATAACGTCATAACGTATTACGTTATATGGTATTACGTTATCACGTATTACGTTATATGGTATAACGTTATAACGTATTACGTTATATGGTATAACGTTATAACGTATTACGTTATATGGTATTACGTTATAACGTATTACGTTATATGGTAAAACGAAATGACGTTTTACGTTATATGGTATTACGTTATAACGTATTACGTTATATGGTATTACGTTATAACGTATTACGTTATATCGTATAACGTCATAACGTATTACGTTATATGGTATTACGTTATCACGTATTACGTTATATGGTATAACGTCATATGGTATTACGTTATCACGTATTACGTTATATGGTATAACGTTATAACGTATTACGTTAAATGGTATAACGTTTTAACGTATTACAGTATATGGTATAACGTTATAACGTATTACGCTATATGGTATAACGTTATAACGTATTACGGTATATGGTATAACGTTATAACGTATTACGTTATATGGTATTACGTTATAACGTATTACATTATATGGTATAACGTCATAACGTATTACGTTATATGGTATTACGTTATAACGTATTACGTTATATGGTATAACGTTATAACGTATTACGTTATATGGTATAACGTCATAACGTATTACGTTATATGGTATAACGTTATAACGTATTACGTTATATGGTATAACGTTATAACGTATTACGTTATATGGTATAACGTTATAACGTATTACGTTATATGGTATAACGTTATAACGTATTACGTTATATGGTATTACGTTATAACGTATTACGTTATATGGTATAACGTTATAACGTATTACGTTATATGGTATAACGTTATCACGTATTACGTTATATGGTATAACGTTATAACGTATTACGTTATATGGTATAACGTTTTAACGTATTACGTTATATGGTATAACGTTATCACGTATTACGTTACATGGTATAACGTTATAACGTATTACGTTATATGGTATAACGTTTTAACGTATTACGTTATATGGTATAACGTTATCACGTATTACGTTATATGGTATAACGTTATCACGTAGTACGTTATATGGTATAACGTTATAACGTATTACGATATATGGTA
This sequence comes from Bombus vancouverensis nearcticus, assembly GCF_051014615.1. Lineage (NCBI taxonomy): Eukaryota > Metazoa > Arthropoda > Insecta > Hymenoptera > Apidae > Bombus > Bombus vancouverensis. The sequence continues at coordinate 4,436,627 of NC_134913.1, read as the reverse complement.
TAACGTTATAACGTATTACGTTATATGGTATAACGCTATAAAGTATTATGTTATATGTCATTACGTTATAACGAATTACGTTATATGGCATTACGTTATAACGTATTACATTATATGGTATAACGTTATAACGTATTACGTTACATGGTATAACGTTATAACGTATTACGTTATATGGTATAACGTTATCACGTATTACGTTATATGGTATAACGTTATAACGTATTACGTTATATGGTATAACGTTTTAACGTATTACGTTATATGGTATAACGTTATCACGTATTACGTTACATGGTATAACGTTATAACGTATTACGTTATATGGTATAACGTTTTAACGTATTACGTTATATGGTATAACGTTATCACGTATTACGTTACATGGTATTACGTCATAACGTATTACGTTATATGGTATTACGTTTTAACGTATTACGTAATATGGTATAACGTTTTAACGTATTACGTTATGTGGTATAACGTTATAACGTATTACGTTATATGGTATTACGTTATAACGTATTACATTATATGGTATAACGTTATAACGTATTACTTTATATGGTACTACGTTATAACGTATTACGTTATATGGTATAACGAAATGACGTTTTACGTTATATGGTATTACGTTATAACGTATTACGTTATGTGGTATTACGTTATAACGTATTACGTTATATGGTATAACGTCATAACGTATTACGTTATATGGTATTACGTTATAACGTATTACGTTATATCGTATAACGTCATAACGTATTACGTTATATGGTATTACGTTATCACGTATTACGTTATATGGTATAACGTTATAACGTATTACGTTATATGGTATAACGTCATAACGTATTACGTTATATGGTATTACGTTATCACGTATTACGTTATATGGTATAACGTCATATGGTATTACGTTATCACGTATTACGTTATATGGTATAACGTTATAACGTATTACGTTATATCGTATAACGTCATAACGTATTACGTTATATGGTATTACGTTATCACGTATTACGTTATATGGTATAACGTTATAACGTATTACGTTATATGGTATAACGAAATGACGTTTTACGTTATATGGTATAACGTTATAATGTATTACGTTATATGGTATTACGTTATAACGTATTACGTTATATGGTATAACGTCAAAACGTATTACGTTATATGGTATTACGTTATCACGTATTACGTTATATGGTATAACGTTATAACGTATTACGTTATATGGTATAACGTTATAACGTATTACGTTATATGGTATTACATTATAACGTATTACGTTATATTGTATAACGTTCTAACATATTACGTTATATGGTATAACGTTATACCGTATTACGTTATATGGTATAACGAAATGGCGTTTTACGTTATATGGTATTACGTTCTAACGTAATACGTTATATGTTATAACGTTATAACGTATTACGTTATATGGTATAACGTTATAACGTATTACGTTATATGGTATATCGTTATAACGTATTACGTTATATGGTATAACGTTATACCGTATTACGTTATATGGTATAACGAAATGACGTTTTACGTTATATGGTATTACGTTATAACGTATTACGTTATATGGTATTACGTTATAACGTATTACGTTATGTGATATAACGTTTTAACGTATTACGTTATACGGTATAACGTTATAACGTATTACGTTATATGGTATAACGCTATAAAGTATTATGTTATGTGTCATTACGTTATAACGAATTACGTTATATGGCATTACGTTATAACGTATTACGTTATATGGTATGACGTTATAACGTATAACGTTATATGGTATAACGTTTTAACGTATTACGTAATATGGTATAACGTTTTAACGTATTACGTTATATGGTATAACGTTATAACGTATTACGTTATATGGTATTACGTTATAACGTATTACATTATATGGTATAACGTTATAACGTATTACTTTATATGGTACTACGTTATAACGTATTACGTTATATGGTATAACGAAATGACGTTTTACGTTATATGGTATTACGTTATAACGTATTACGTTATGTGGTATTACGTTATAACGTATTACGTTATATGGTATAACGTCATAACGTATTACGTTATATGGTATTACGTTATAACGTATTACGTTATATCGTATAACGTCATAACGTATTACGTTATATGGTATTACGTTATCACGTATTACGTTATATGGTATAACGTTATAACGTATTACGTTATATGGTATAACGTCATAACGTATTACGTTATATGGTATTACGTTATCACGTATTACGTTATATGGTATAACGTCATATGGTATTACGTTATCACGTATTACGTTATATGGTATAACGTTATAACGTATTACGTTATATCGTATAACGTCATAACGTATTACGTTATATGGTATTACGTTATCACGTATTACGTTATATGGTATAACGTTATAACGTATTACGTTATATGGTATAACGAAATGACGTTTTACGTTATATGGTATAACGTTATAATGTATTACGTTATATGGTATTACGTTATAACGTATTACGTTATATGGTATAACGTCAAAACGTATTACGTTATATGGTATTACGTTATCACGTATTACGTTATATGGTATAACGTTATAACGTATTACGTTATATGGTATAACGTTATAACGTATTACGTTATATGGTATTACATTATAACGTATTACGTTATATTGTATAACGTTCTAACATATTACGTTATATGGTATAACGTTATACCGTATTACGTTATATGGTATAACGAAATGGCGTTTTACGTTATATGGTATTACGTTCTAACGTAATACGTTATATGTTATAACGTTATAACGTATTACGTTATATGGTATAACGTTATAACGTATTACGTTATATGGTATATCGTTATAACGTATTACGTTATATGGTATAACGTTATACCGTATTACGTTATATGGTATAACGAAATGACGTTTTACGTTATATGGTATTACGTTATAACGTATTACGTTATATGGTATTACGTTATAACGTATTACGTTATGTGATATAACGTTTTAACGTATTACGTTATACGGTATAACGTTATAACGTATTACGTTATATGGTATAGCGTTATAACGTATTACGTTATATGGTATTTCGTTAGCACGTATTACGTTATATGGTATAACGTTATAACGTATTACGTTATATGGTATAACGTTTTAACGTATTACGTTATATAGTATAACGTTATAACGTATTACGTTATATGGTATTACGTTATAACGTATTACGTTATATGGTATAACGTTATAACGTATTACGTTATATGGTATAACGTTATAACGAATTACGTTATATGGCATCACGTTATAACGTATTACGTTATATGGTATAACGTTATAACGTATTACGTTATATGGTATAACGTTATAACGTATTACGTTATATGGTATAACGTTATAAGGTATTACGTTATATGGTATTACGTTAGCACGTATTACGTTATATTGTATAACGTTATAACGTATTACGTTATATGGTATAACGTTTTAACGTATTACGTTATATGGTATAACGTTATCACGTATTACGTTATATGGTATAACGTTATATCGTATTACGTTATATGGTATTACGTTATAACGTATTACGTTATATGGTATAACGTTATAACGTATTACGTTATATGGTATAACGTTATAACGAATTACGTTATATGGCATTACGTTATAAAGTATTACGTTATATGATATAACGTTATAACGTATTACGTTATATGGTATAACGTTATAACGTATTACGTTATATGGTATAACGTTATAACGTACTACGTTATATGGTATATCGTTATAACGTATTACGTTATATGGTATAACGTTATACCGTATTACGTTATATTGTATAACGTTATAACGTATTACGTTATATAGTATAACGTTATAACGTATTACGTTATGTGGTATAACGTTATAACGTATTACGTTATATGGTATTACGTTATAACGTATTACGTTATATGGTATAACGTCATAACGTATTACGTTATATGGTATTACGTTATCACGTATTACGTTATATGGTATAACGTTATAACGTATTACGTTATATGGTATAACGTTATAACGTATTACGTTATATGGTATTACGTTATAACGTATTACGTTATATGGTAAAACGAAATGACGTTTTACGTTATATGGTATTACGTTATAACGTATTACGTTATATGGTATTACGTTATAACGTATTACGTTATATCGTATAACGTCATAACGAATTACGTTATATGGTATTACGTTATCACGTATTACGTTATATGGTATAACGTTATAACGTATTACGTTATATGGTATAACGTCATAACGTATTACGTTATATGGTATTACGTTATCACGTATTACGTTATATGGTATAACGTCATATGGTATTACGTTATCACGTATTACGTTATATGGTATAACGTTATAACGTATTACGTTAAATGGTATAACGTTTTAACGTATTACGTTATATGGTATAACGTTATAACGTATTACGCTATATGGTATAACGTTATAACGTATTACGGTATATGGTATAACGTTATAACGTATTACGTTATATGGTATTACGTTATAACGTATTACGTTATATGGTATAACGTCATAACGTATTACGTTATATGGTATTACGTTATAACGTATTACGTTATATGGTATAACGTTATAACGTATTACGTTATATGGTATAACGTCATAACGTATTACGTTATATGGTATTACGTTATAACGTATTACGTTATATGGTATAACGTTATAACGTATTACGTTATATGGTATAACGTTATAACGTATTACGTTATATGGTATAACGTTATAACGTATTACGTTATATGGTATAACGTTATAACGTATTACGTTATATGGTATTACGTTATAACGTATTACGTTATATGGTATAACGTTATAACGTATTACGTTATATGGTATAACGTTATCACGTATTACGTTATATGGTATAACGTTATAACGTATTACGTTATATGGTATAACGTTTTAACGTATTACGTTATATGGTATAACGTTATCACGTATTACGTTACATGGTATAACGTTATAACGTATTACGTTATATGGTATAACGTTTTAACGTATTACGTTATATGGTATAACGTTATCACGTATTACGTTATATGGTATAACGTTATCACGTAGTACGTTATATGGTATAACGTTATAACGTATTACGATATATGGTATAACGTTATAACGTATTACGTTATATGGTATAACGCTATAAAGTATTATGTTATATGTCATTACGTTATAACGAATTACGTTATATGGCATTACGTTATAACGTATTACGTTATATGGTATGACGTTATAACGTATAACGTTATATGGTATAACGTTTTAACGTATTACGTAATATGGTATAACGTTTTAACGTATTACGTTATATGGTATAACGTTATAACGTATTACGTTATATGGTATTACGTTATAACGTATTACATTATATGGTATAACGTTATAACGTATTACTTTATATGGTACTACGTTATAACGTATTACGTTATATGGTATAACGAAATGACGTTTTACGTTATATGGTATTACGTTATAACGTATTACGTTATGTGGTATAACGTTATAACGAATTACGTTATATGGTATAACGTTTTAACGTATTACGTAATATGGTTTAACGTTATCACGTATAACGTTATATGGTATAACATTTTAAAGTATTACGTTATATGGCATTAAGTTATATCGTATTACGTTATATGGTATAACGTTATAACATATTACGTTATGTGGTATAACGTTTTAACGAATTACGTTATATGTCATTACGTTATAACGTATTACGTTATATGGTATGACGTTATAACGTATAACGTTATATGGTATAACGTTTAAACGTATTACGTAATATGGTATAACGTTATAACGTATTACGTTATATGGTATAACGTTTTAACGTATTACGTTATATGGTATAACGTTATCACGTATTACGTTACATGGTATAACGTTATAACGTATTACGTTATATGGTATAACGTTTTAACGTATTACGTTATATGGTATAACGTTATCACGTATTACGTTATATGGTATAACGTTATCACGTAGTACGTTATATGGTATAACGTTATAACGTATTACGATATATGGTATAACGTTATAACGTATTACGTTATATGGTATAACGCTATAAAGTATTATGTTATATGTCATTACGTTATAACGAATTACGTTATATGGCATTACGTTATAACGTATTACGTTATATGGTATGACGTTATAACGTATAACGTTATATGGTATAACGTTTTAACGTATTACGTAATATGGTATAACGTTATAACGTATTACGTTATATGGTATAACGTTTTAACGTATTACGTTATATGGTATAACGTTATCACGTATTACGTTATATGGTATAACGTTATCACGTAGTACGTTATATGGTATAACGTTATAACGTATTACGATATATGGTATAACGTTATAACGTATTACGTTATATGGTATAACGCTATAAAGTATTACGTTATATGTCATTACGTTATAACGAATTACGTTATATGGCATTACGTTATAACGTATTACGTTATATGGTATGACGTTATAACGTATAACGTTATATGGTATAACGTTTTAACGTATTACGTAATATGGTATAACGTTATCACATATTACGTTATATGGTATAACGTTATAACGTATTACGTTATATGGTATAACGTTATAACGTATTACGTTATATGGTATAACGTTATAACGTATTACGTTATATGGTATATCGTTCTAACGTAATACGTTATATGGTATAACGTTATAACGTATTACGTTATATGGTATAACGTTATAACGTATTACGTTATGTGGTATAACGTTATAACGAATTACGTTATATGGTATAACGTTTTAACGTATTACGTAATATGGTTTAACGTTATCACGTATAACGTTATATGGTATAACATTTTAAAGTATTACGTTATATGGCATTAAGTTATATCGTATTACGTTATATGGTATAACGTTATAACATATTACGTTATGTGGTATAACGTTTTAACGAATTACGTTATATGTCATTACGTTATAACGTATTACGTTATATGGTATGACGTTATAACGTATAACGTTATATGGTATAACGTTTAAACGTATTACGTAATATGGTATAACGTTATCACATATTACGTTATATGGTATAACGTTATACCGTATTACGTTATATGGTATAACGAAATGACGTTTTACGTTATATGGTATTACGTTATAACGTATTACGTTATATGGTATTACGTTATATCGTATTACGTTATATTGTATAACGTTCTAACATATTACGTTATATGGTATAACGTTATACCGTATTACGTTATATGGTATAACGAAATGACGGTTTACGTTATATGGTATTACGTTCTAACGTAATACGTTATGTGGTATTACGTTATAACGTATAACGTTATATGGTATAACATTTTAAAGTATTACGTTATAAGGCACTAAGTTATATCGTATTACGTTATATGGTATAACGTTGTAACATATTACGTTATATGGTATAACGTTTTAACGAATTACGTTATATGTCATTACGTTATAACGAATTACGTTATATGGCATTACGTTATAACGTATTACGTTATATGGTATGACGTTATAACGTATAACGTTATATGGTATAACGTTTTAACGTATTACGTTATATGGTATAACGTTATAACATATTACGTTATATGGTATAACGTTTTAACGAATTACGTTATATGGCATTACGTTATAACGTATTACGTTATATGGTATAACGAAATGACGTTTTTCGTTATATGGTATAACGTTATAACGTATTGCGTATAAGGCATTAAGTTATATCGTATTACGTTATATGGTATAACGTTATACCGTATTACGTTATATGGTATTACGTTATAACGTATTACGTTATATGGTATAACGTTGTAACGTATTACGTTATATGGTATAACATTTTAACGTATTACGTTATGAGGCATTAAGTTATATCGTATTACGTTATATGGTATAACGTTATACCGTATTACGTTATATGGTATAACGAGATGACGTTTTACCTTATATGGTATTACGTTCTAACGTAATACGTTATATGGTATAACGTTATATCGTATTACGTTATATGGTATATCGTTATAACGTATTACGTTATGTGGTATAACGTTATAACGAATTACGTTATATGGTATAACGTTTTAACGTATTACGTAATATGGTTTAACGTTATCACGTATTACGTTATATGGTATAACGTTATAACGTATTACGTTATATGGTATGACGTTATAACATATTACGTTATATGGTATAACGTTTTAACGTATTACGCTATATGGTATAACGTTATCACGAAGTACGTTATATGGTATAACGTTATAACGTATTACGTTATATGGTATAACGTTATAACGTATTACGTTATATGGTATAACGCTATAAAGTATTACGTTATATGTCATTAGGTTATAACGAATTACGTTATATGGCATTACGTTATAACGTATTACGTTATATGGTATGACGTTATAACATATTACGTTATATGGTATTACGTTATAACGTATTACGTTATATGGTATCACGTTGTAACGTATTACGTTATATGGTATAACGTTATAACGTATTACGTTATATGGTATTACGTTAATACGTATTACGTTATATGGTATAACGTTATCACGTAGTACGTTATATGGTATTACGTTATAACGTATAACGTTATATGGTATAACATTTTAACGTATTACGTTATAAGGCAATAAGTTATATCGTATTACGTTATATGGTATAACGTTATAACGTATTACTTTATATGGTATTACGTTATAACGTATTACGTTATATGGTATAACGAAATGACGTTTTACGTTATATGGTATTACGTTATAACGTATTACTTTATATGGTATGACGTTATAACGTATAACGTTATATGGTATAACGTTTTAACGTATTACGTAATATGGTATAACGTTTTAACGTATTACGTTATATGGTATAACGTTATAACGTATTACGTTATATGGTATAACGTTATCACGTAGTACGTTATATGGTATAACGTTATAACGTATTACGATATATGGTATAACGTTATAACGTATTACGTTATATGGTATAACGTTATAACGTATTACGTTATATGGTATAACGTTATAACGTATTACGTTATATGGTATTACGTTATAACGTATTACGTTATATGGTATAACGTTATAACGTATTACGTTATATGGTATAACGTTATCACGTATTACGTTATATGGTATAACGTTATAACGTATTACGTTATATGGTATAACGTTTTAACGTATTACGTTATATGGTATAACGTTATCACGTATTACGTTACATGGTATAACGTTATAACGTATTACGTTATATGGTATAACGTTTTAACGTATTACGTTATATGGTATAACGTTATCACGTATTACGTTATATGGTATAACGTTATCACGTAGTACGTTATATGGTATAACGTTATAACGTATTACGATATATGGTATAACGTTATAACGTATTACGTTATATGGTATAACGCTATAAAGTATTATGTTATATGTCATTACGTTATAACGAATTACGTTATATGGCATTACGTTATAACGTATTACGTTATATGGTATGACGTTATGACGTATAACGTTATATGGTATAACGTTTTAACGTATTACGTAATATGGTATAACGTTTTAACGTATTACGTTATATGGTATAACGTTATAACGTATTACGTTATATGGTATTACGTTATAACGTATTACATTATATGGTATAACGTTATAACGTATTACTTTATATGGTACTACGTTATAACGTATTACGTTATATGGTATAACGAAATGACGTTTTACGTTATATGGTATTACGTTATAACGTATTACGTTATGTGGTATAACGTTATAACGAATTACGTTATATGGTATAACGTTTTAACGTATTACGTAATATGGTTTAACGTTATCACGTATAACGTTATATGGTATAACATTTTAAAGTATTACGTTATATGGCATTAAGTTATATCGTATTACGTTATATGGTATAACGTTATAACATATTACGTTATGTGGTATAACGTTTTAACGAATTACGTTATATGTCATTACGTTATAACGTATTACGTTATATGGTATGACGTTATAACGTATAACGTTATATGGTATAACGTTTAAACGTATTACGTAATATGGTATAACGTTATAACGTATTACGTTATATGGTATAACGTTTTAACGTATTACGTTATATGGTATAACGTTATCACGTATTACGTTACATGGTATAACGTTATAACGTATTACGTTATATGGTATAACGTTTTAACGTATTACGTTATATGGTATAACGTTATCACGTATTACGTTATATGGTATAACGTTATCACGTCGTACGTTATATGGTATAACGTTATAACGTATTACGATATATGGTATAACGTTATAACGTATTACGTTATATGGTATAACGCTATAAAGTATTATGTTATATGTCATTACGTTATAACGAATTACGTTATATGGCATTACGTTATAACGTATTACGTTATATGGTATGACGTTATAACGTATAACGTTATATGGTATAACGTTTTAACGTATTACGTAATATGGTATAACGTTATAACGTATTACGTTATATGGTATAACGTTTTAACGTATTACGTTATATGGTATAACGTTATCACGTATTACGTTATATGGTATAACGTTATCACGTAGTACGTTATATGGTATAACGTTATAACGTATTACGATATATGGTATAACGTTATAACGTATTACGTTATATGGTATAACGCTATAAAGTATTATGTTATATGTCATTACGTTATAACGAATTACGTTATATGGCATTACGTTATAACGTATTACGTTATATGGTATGACGTTATAACGTATAACGTTATATGGTATAACGTTTTAACGTATTACGTAATATGGTATAACGTTTTAACGTATTACGTTATATGGTATAACGTTATAACGTATTACGTTATATGGTATAACGTTATAACGTACTACGTTATATGGTATATCGTTATAACGTATTACGTTATATGGTATAACGTTATACCGTATTACGTTATATTGTATAACGTTATAACGTATTACGTTATATAGTATAACGTTATAACGTATTACGTTATGTGGTATAACGTTATCACGTATTACGTTATATGGTATAACGTTATAACGTATTACGTTATATGGTATAACGTCATAACGTATTACGTTATATGGTATTACGTTATCACGTATTACGTTATATGGTATAACGTCATATGGTATTACGTTATCACGTATTACGTTATATGGTATAACGTTATAACGTATTACGTTATATCGTATAACGTCATAACGTATTACGTTATATGGTATTACGTTATCACGTATTACGTTATATGGTATAACGTTATAACGTATTACGTTATATGGTATAACGTCATAACGTATTACGTTATATGGTATTACGTTATCACGTATTACGTTATATGGTATAACGTCATATGGTATTACGTTATCACGTATTACGTTATATGGTATAACGTTATAACGTATTACGTTATATCGTATAACGTCATAACGTATTACGTTATATGGTATTACGTTATCACGTATTACGTTATATGGTATAACGTTATAACGTATTACGTTATATGGTATAACGAAATGACGTTTTACGTTATATGGTATAACGTTATAATGTATTACGTTATATGGTATTACGTTATAACGTATTACGTTATATGGTATAACGTCAAAACGTATTACGTTATATGGTATTACGTTATCACGTATTACGTTATATGGTATAACGTTATAACGTATTACGTTATATGGTATAACGTTATAACGTATTACGTTATATGGTATTACATTATAACGTATTACGTTATATTGTATAACGTTCTAACATATTACGTTATATGGTATAACGTTATACCGTATTACGTTATATGGTATAACGAAATGGCGTTTTACGTTATATGGTATTACGTTCTAACGTAATACGTTATATGTTATAACGTTATAACGTATTACGTTATATGGTATAACGTTATAACGTATTACGTTATATGGTATATCGTTATAACGTATTACGTTATATGGTATAACGTTATACCGTATTACGTTATATGGTATAACGAAATGACGTTTTACGTTATATGGTATTACGTTATAACGTATTACGTTATATGGTATTACGTTATAACGTATTACGTTATGTGATATAACGTTTTAACGTATTACGTTATACGGTATAACGTTATAACGTATTACGTTATATGGTATAGCGTTATAACGTATTACGTTATATGGTATTTCGTTAGCACGTATTACGTTATATGGTATAACGTTATAACGTATTACGTTATATGGTATAACGTTTTAACGTATTACGTTATATAGTATAACGTTATAACGTATTACGTTATATGGTATTACGTTATAACGTATTACGTTATATGGTATAACGTTATAACGTATTACGTTATATGGTATAACGTTATAACGAATTACGTTATATGGCATCACGTTATAACGTATTACGTTATATGGTATAACGTTATAACGTATTACGTTATATGGTATAACGTTATAACGTATTACGTTATATGGTATAACGTTATAAGGTATTACGTTATATGGTATTACGTTAGCACGTATTACGTTATATTGTATAACGTTATAACGTATTACGTTATATGGTATAACGTTTTAACGTATTACGTTATATGGTATAACGTTATCACGTATTACGTTATATGGTATAACGTTATATCGTATTACGTTATATGGTATTACGTTATAACGTATTACGTTATATGGTATAACGTTATAACGTATTACGTTATATGGTATAACGTTATAACGAATTACGTTATATGGCATTACGTTATAAAGTATTACGTTATATGATATAACGTTATAACGTATTACGTTATATGGTATAACGTTATAACGTATTACGTTATATGGTATAACGTTATAACGTACTACGTTATATGGTATATCGTTATAACGTATTACGTTATATGGTATAACGTTATACCGTATTACGTTATATTGTATAACGTTATAACGTATTACGTTATATAGTATAACGTTATAACGTATTACGTTATGTGGTATAACGTTATAACGTATTACGTTATATGGTATTACGTTATAACGTATTACGTTATATGGTATAACGTCATAACGTATTACGTTATATGGTATTACGTTATCACGTATTACGTTATATGGTATAACGTTATAACGTATTACGTTATATGGTATAACGTTATAACGTATTACGTTATATGGTATTACGTTATAACGTATTACGTTATATGGTAAAACGAAATGACGTTTTACGTTATATGGTATTACGTTATAACGTATTACGTTATATGGTATTACGTTATAACGTATTACGTTATATCGTATAACGTCATAACGAATTACGTTATATGGTATTACGTTATCACGTATTACGTTATATGGTATAACGTTATAACGTATTACGTTATATGGTATAACGTCATAACGTATTACGTTATATGGTATTACGTTATCACGTATTACGTTATATGGTATAACGTCATATGGTATTACGTTATCACGTATTACGTTATATGGTATAACGTTATAACGTATTACGTTAAATGGTATAACGTTTTAACGTATTACGTTATATGGTATAACGTTATAACGTATTACGCTATATGGTATAACGTTATAACGTATTACGGTATATGGTATAACGTTATAACGTATTACGTTATATGGTATTACGTTATAACGTATTACGTTATATGGTATAACGTCATAACGTATTACGTTATATGGTATTACGTTATAACGTATTACGTTATATGGTATAACGTTATAACGTATTACGTTATATGGTATAACGTCATAACGTATTACGTTATATGGTATTACGTTATAACGTATTACGTTATATGGTATAACGTTATAACGTATTACGTTATATGGTATAACGTTATAACGTATTACGTTATATGGTATAACGTTATAACGTATTACGTTATATGGTATAACGTTATAACGTATTACGTTATATGGTATTACGTTATAACGTATTACGTTATATGGTATAACGTTATAACGTATTACGTTATATGGTATAACGTTATCACGTATTACGTTATATGGTATAACGTTATAACGTATTACGTTATATGGTATAACGTTTTAACGTATTACGTTATATGGTATAACGTTATCACGTATTACGTTACATGGTATAACGTTATAACGTATTACGTTATATGGTATAACGTTTTAACGTATTACGTTATATGGTATAACGTTATCACGTATTACGTTATATGGTATAACGTTATCACGTAGTACGTTATATGGTATAACGTTATAACGTATTACGATATATGGTATAACGTTATAACGTATTACGTTATATGGTATAACGCTATAAAGTATTATGTTATATGTCATTACGTTATAACGAATTACGTTATATGGCATTACGTTATAACGTATTACGTTATATGGTATGACGTTATAACGTATAACGTTATATGGTATAACGTTTTAACGTATTACGTAATATGGTATAACGTTTTAACGTATTACGTTATATGGTATAACGTTATAACGTATTACGTTATATGGTATTACGTTATAACGTATTACATTATATGGTATAACGTTATAACGTATTACTTTATATGGTACTACGTTATAACGTATTACGTTATATGGTATAACGAAATGACGTTTTACGTTATATGGTATTACGTTATAACGTATTACGTTATGTGGTATAACGTTATAACGAATTACGTTATATGGTATAACGTTTTAACGTATTACGTAATATGGTTTAACGTTATCACGTATAACGTTATATGGTATAACATTTTAAAGTATTACGTTATATGGCATTAAGTTATATCGTATTACGTTATATGGTATAACGTTATAACATATTACGTTATGTGGTATAACGTTTTAACGAATTACGTTATATGTCATTACGTTATAACGTATTACGTTATATGGTATGACGTTATAACGTATAACGTTATATGGTATAACGTTTAAACGTATTACGTAATATGGTATAACGTTATAACGTATTACGTTATATGGTATAACGTTTTAACGTATTACGTTATATGGTATAACGTTATCACGTATTACGTTACATGGTATAACGTTATAACGTATTACGTTATATGGTATAACGTTTTAACGTATTACGTTATATGGTATAACGTTATCACGTATTACGTTATATGGTATAACGTTATCACGTAGTACGTTATATGGTATAACGTTATAACGTATTACGATATATGGTATAACGTTATAACGTATTACGTTATATGGTATAACGCTATAAAGTATTATGTTATATGTCATTACGTTATAACGAATTACGTTATATGGCATTACGTTATAACGTATTACGTTATATGGTATGACGTTATAACGTATAACGTTATATGGTATAACGTTTTAACGTATTACGTAATATGGTATAACGTTATAACGTATTACGTTATATGGTATAACGTTTTAACGTATTACGTTATATGGTATAACGTTATCACGTATTACGTTATATGGTATAACGTTATCACGTAGTACGTTATATGGTATAACGTTATAACGTATTACGATATATGGTATAACGTTATAACGTATTACGTTATATGGTATAACGCTATAAAGTATTACGTTATATGTCATTACGTTATAACGAATTACGTTATATGGCATTACGTTATAACGTATTACGTTATATGGTATGACGTTATAACGTATAACGTTATATGGTATAACGTTTTAACGTATTACGTAATATGGTATAACGTTATCACATATTACGTTATATGGTATAACGTTATAACGTATTACGTTATATGGTATAACGTTATAACGTATTACGTTATATGGTATAACGTTATAACGTATTACGTTATATGGTATATCGTTCTAACGTAATACGTTATATGGTATAACGTTATAACGTATTACGTTATATGGTATAACGTTATAACGTATTACGTTATGTGGTATAACGTTATAACGAATTACGTTATATGGTATAACGTTTTAACGTATTACGTAATATGGTTTAACGTTATCACGTATAACGTTATATGGTATAACATTTTAAAGTATTACGTTATATGGCATTAAGTTATATCGTATTACGTTATATGGTATAACGTTATAACATATTACGTTATGTGGTATAACGTTTTAACGAATTACGTTATATGTCATTACGTTATAACGTATTACGTTATATGGTATGACGTTATAACGTATAACGTTATATGGTATAACGTTTAAACGTATTACGTAATATGGTATAACGTTATCACATATTACGTTATATGGTATAACGTTATACCGTATTACGTTATATGGTATAACGAAATGACGTTTTACGTTATATGGTATTACGTTATAACGTATTACGTTATATGGTATTACGTTATATCGTATTACGTTATATTGTATAACGTTCTAACATATTACGTTATATGGTATAACGTTATACCGTATTACGTTATATGGTATAACGAAATGACGGTTTACGTTATATGGTATTACGTTCTAACGTAATACGTTATGTGGTATTACGTTATAACGTATAACGTTATATGGTATAACATTTTAAAGTATTACGTTATAAGGCACTAAGTTATATCGTATTACGTTATATGGTATAACGTTGTAACATATTACGTTATATGGTATAACGTTTTAACGAATTACGTTATATGTCATTACGTTATAACGAATTACGTTATATGGCATTACGTTATAACGTATTACGTTATATGGTATGACGTTATAACGTATAACGTTATATGGTATAACGTTTTAACGTATTACGTTATATGGTATAACGTTATAACATATTACGTTATATGGTATAACGTTTTAACGAATTACGTTATATGGCATTACGTTATAACGTATTACGTTATATGGTATAACGAAATGACGTTTTTCGTTATATGGTATAACGTTATAACGTATTGCGTATAAGGCATTAAGTTATATCGTATTACGTTATATGGTATAACGTTATACCGTATTACGTTATATGGTATTACGTTATAACGTATTACGTTATATGGTATAACGTTGTAACGTATTACGTTATATGGTATAACATTTTAACGTATTACGTTATGAGGCATTAAGTTATATCGTATTACGTTATATGGTATAACGTTATACCGTATTACGTTATATGGTATAACGAGATGACGTTTTACCTTATATGGTATTACGTTCTAACGTAATACGTTATATGGTATAACGTTATATCGTATTACGTTATATGGTATATCGTTATAACGTATTACGTTATGTGGTATAACGTTATAACGAATTACGTTATATGGTATAACGTTTTAACGTATTACGTAATATGGTTTAACGTTATCACGTATTACGTTATATGGTATAACGTTATAACGTATTACGTTATATGGTATGACGTTATAACATATTACGTTATATGGTATAACGTTTTAACGTATTACGCTATATGGTATAACGTTATCACGAAGTACGTTATATGGTATAACGTTATAACGTATTACGTTATATGGTATAACGTTATAACGTATTACGTTATATGGTATAACGCTATAAAGTATTACGTTATATGTCATTAGGTTATAACGAATTACGTTATATGGCATTACGTTATAACGTATTACGTTATATGGTATGACGTTATAACATATTACGTTATATGGTATTACGTTATAACGTATTACGTTATATGGTATCACGTTGTAACGTATTACGTTATATGGTATAACGTTATAACGTATTACGTTATATGGTATTACGTTAATACGTATTACGTTATATGGTATAACGTTATCACGTAGTACGTTATATGGTATTACGTTATAACGTATAACGTTATATGGTATAACATTTTAACGTATTACGTTATAAGGCAATAAGTTATATCGTATTACGTTATATGGTATAACGTTATAACGTATTACTTTATATGGTATTACGTTATAACGTATTACGTTATATGGTATAACGAAATGACGTTTTACGTTATATGGTATTACGTTATAACGTATTACTTTATATGGTATGACGTTATAACGTATAACGTTATATGGTATAACGTTTTAACGTATTACGTAATATGGTATAACGTTTTAACGTATTACGTTATATGGTATAACGTTATAACGTATTACGTTATATGGTATAACGTTATCACGTAGTACGTTATATGGTATAACGTTATAACGTATTACGATATATGGTATAACGTTATAACGTATTACGTTATATGGTATAACGTTATAACGTATTACGTTATATGGTATAACGTTATAACGTATTACGTTATATGGTATTACGTTATAACGTATTACGTTATATGGTATAACGTTATAACGTATTACGTTATATGGTATAACGTTATCACGTATTACGTTATATGGTATAACGTTATAACGTATTACGTTATATGGTATAACGTTTTAACGTATTACGTTATATGGTATAACGTTATCACGTATTACGTTACATGGTATAACGTTATAACGTATTACGTTATATGGTATAACGTTTTAACGTATTACGTTATATGGTATAACGTTATCACGTATTACGTTATATGGTATAACGTTATCACGTAGTACGTTATATGGTATAACGTTATAACGTATTACGATATATGGTATAACGTTATAACGTATTACGTTATATGGTATAACGCTATAAAGTATTATGTTATATGTCATTACGTTATAACGAATTACGTTATATGGCATTACGTTATAACGTATTACGTTATATGGTATGACGTTATGACGTATAACGTTATATGGTATAACGTTTTAACGTATTACGTAATATGGTATAACGTTTTAACGTATTACGTTATATGGTATAACGTTATAACGTATTACGTTATATGGTATTACGTTATAACGTATTACATTATATGGTATAACGTTATAACGTATTACTTTATATGGTACTACGTTATAACGTATTACGTTATATGGTATAACGAAATGACGTTTTACGTTATATGGTATTACGTTATAACGTATTACGTTATGTGGTATAACGTTATAACGAATTACGTTATATGGTATAACGTTTTAACGTATTACGTAATATGGTTTAACGTTATCACGTATAACGTTATATGGTATAACATTTTAAAGTATTACGTTATATGGCATTAAGTTATATCGTATTACGTTATATGGTATAACGTTATAACATATTACGTTATGTGGTATAACGTTTTAACGAATTACGTTATATGTCATTACGTTATAACGTATTACGTTATATGGTATGACGTTATAACGTATAACGTTATATGGTATAACGTTTAAACGTATTACGTAATATGGTATAACGTTATAACGTATTACGTTATATGGTATAACGTTTTAACGTATTACGTTATATGGTATAACGTTATCACGTATTACGTTACATGGTATAACGTTATAACGTATTACGTTATATGGTATAACGTTTTAACGTATTACGTTATATGGTATAACGTTATCACGTATTACGTTATATGGTATAACGTTATCACGTCGTACGTTATATGGTATAACGTTATAACGTATTACGATATATGGTATAACGTTATAACGTATTACGTTATATGGTATAACGCTATAAAGTATTATGTTATATGTCATTACGTTATAACGAATTACGTTATATGGCATTACGTTATAACGTATTACGTTATATGGTATGACGTTATAACGTATAACGTTATATGGTATAACGTTTTAACGTATTACGTAATATGGTATAACGTTATAACGTATTACGTTATATGGTATAACGTTTTAACGTATTACGTTATATGGTATAACGTTATCACGTATTACGTTATATGGTATAACGTTATCACGTAGTACGTTATATGGTATAACGTTATAACGTATTACGATATATGGTATAACGTTATAACGTATTACGTTATATGGTATAACGCTATAAAGTATTACGTTATATGTCATTACGTTATAACGAATTACGTTATATGGCATTACGTTATAACGTATTACGTTATATGGTATGACGTTATAACGTATAACGTTATATGGTATAACGTTTTAACGTATTACGTAATATGGTATAACGTTATCACATATTACGTTATATGGTATAACGTTATAACGTATTACGTTATATGGTATAACGTTATAACGTATTACGTTATATGGTATAACGTTATAACGTATTACGTTATATGGTATATCGTTCTAACGTAATACGTTATATGGTATAACGTTATAACGTATTACGTTATATGGTATAACGTTATAACGTATTACGTTATGTGGTATAACGTTATAACGAATTACGTTATATGGTATAACGTTTTAACGTATTACGTAATATGGTTTAACGTTATCACGTATAACGTTATATGGTATAACATTTTAAAGTATTACGTTATATGGCATTAAGTTATATCGTATTACGTTATATGGTATAACGTTATAACATATTACGTTATGTGGTATAACGTTTTAACGAATTACGTTATATGTCATTACGTTATAACGTATTACGTTATATGGTATGACGTTATAACGTATAACGTTATATGGTATAACGTTTAAACGTATTACGTAATATGGTATAACGTTATCACATATTACGTTATATGGTATAACGTTATACCGTATTACGTTATATGGTATAACGAAATGACGTTTTACGTTATATGGTATTACGTTATAACGTATTACGTTATATGGTATTACGTTATATCGTATTACGTTATATTGTATAACGTTCTAACATATTACGTTATATGGTATAACGTTATACCGTATTACGTTATATGGTATAACGAAATGACGGTTTACGTTATATGGTATTACGTTCTAACGTAATACGTTATGTGGTATTACGTTATAACGTATAACGTTATATGGTATAACATTTTAAAGTATTACGTTATAAGGCACTAAGTTATATCGTATTACGTTATATGGTATAACGTTGTAACATATTACGTTATATGGTATAACGTTTTAACGAATTACGTTATATGTCATTACGTTATAACGAATTACGTTATATGGCATTACGTTATAACGTATTACGTTATATGGTATGACGTTATAACGTATAACGTTATATGGTATAACGTTTTAACGTATTACGTTATATGGTATAACGTTATAACATATTACGTTATATGGTATAACGTTTTAACGAATTACGTTATATGGCATTACGTTATAACGTATTACGTTATATGGTATAACGAAATGACGTTTTTCGTTATATGGTATAACGTTATAACGTATTGCGTATAAGGCATTAAGTTATATCGTATTACGTTATATGGTATAACGTTATACCGTATTACGTTATATGGTATTACGTTATAACGTATTACGTTATATGGTATAACGTTGTAACGTATTACGTTATATGGTATAACATTTTAACGTATTACGTTATGAGGCATTAAGTTATATCGTATTACGTTATATGGTATAACGTTATACCGTATTACGTTATATGGTATAACGAGATGACGTTTTACCTTATATGGTATTACGTTCTAACGTAATACGTTATATGGTATAACGTTATATCGTATTACGTTATATGGTATATCGTTATAACGTATTACGTTATGTGGTATAACGTTATAACGAATTACGTTATATGGTATAACGTTTTAACGTATTACGTAATATGGTTTAACGTTATCACGTATTACGTTATATGGTATAACGTTATAACGTATTACGTTATATGGTATGACGTTATAACATATTACGTTATATGGTATAACGTTTTAACGTATTACGCTATATGGTATAACGTTATCACGAAGTACGTTATATGGTATAACGTTATAACGTATTACGTTATATGGTATAACGTTATAAAGTATTACGTTATATGGTATAACGCTATAAAGTATTACGTTATATGTCATTAGGTTATAACGAATTACGTTATATGTCATTACGTTATAACGTATTACGTTATATGGTATGACGTTATAACATATTACGTTATATGGTATTACGTTATAACGTATTACGTTATATGGTATCACGTTGTAACGTATTACGTTATATGGTATAACGTTATAACGTATTACGTTATATGGTATTACGTTAATACGTATTACGTTATATGGTATAACGTTATCACGTAGTACGTTATATGGTATTACGTTATAACGTATAACGTTATATGGTATAACATTTTAACGTATTACGTTATAAGGCAATAAGTTATATCGTATTACGTTATATGGTATAACGTTATAACGTATTACTTTATATGGTATTACGTTATAACGTATTACGTTATATGGTATAACGAAATGACGTTTTACGTTATATGGTATTACGTTATAACGTATTACTTTATATGGTATGACGTTATAACGTATAACGTTATATGGTATAACGTTTTAACGTATTACGTAATATGGTATAACGTTTTAACGTATTACGTTATATGGTATAACGTTATAACGTATTACGTTATATGGTATTACGTTATAACGTATTACATTATATGGTATAACGTTATAACGTATTACTTTATATGGTACTACGTTATAACGTATTACCTTATATGGTATAACGAAATGACGTTTTACGTTATATGGTATTACGTTATAACGTATTACGTTATGTGGTATTACGTTATAACGTATTACGTTATATGGTATAACGTCATAACGTATTACGTTATATGGTATTACGTTAATACGTATTACGTTATATGGTATAACGTTATCACGTAGTACGTTATATGGTATAACGTTATAACGTATTACGATATATGGTATAACGTTATAACGTATTACGTTATATGGTATAACGCTATAAAGTATTACGTTATATGTCATTACGTTATAACGAATTACGTTATATGGCATTACGTTATAACGTATTACGTTATATGGTATAACGTTATAACGTATTACGTTATATGGTATAACGTTATAACGTATTACGTTATATGGTATATCGTTCTAACGTAATACGTTATATGGTATAACGTTATAACGTATTACGTTATATGGTATAACGTTATAACGTATTACGTTATGTGGTATAACGTTATAACGAATTACGTTATATGGTATAACGTTTTAACGTATTACGTAATATGGTTTAACGTTATCACGTATAACGTTATATGGTATAACATTTTAAAGTATTACGTTATAAGGCATTAAGTTATATCGTATTACGTTATATGGTATAACGTTATAACATATTACGTTATATGGTATAACGTTTTAACGAATTACGTTATATGTCATTACGTTATAACGTATTACGTTATATGGTATGACGTTATAACGTATAACGTTATATGGTATAACGTTTAAACGTATTACGTAATATGGTATAACGTTATCACATATTACGTTATATGGTATAACGTTATACCGTATTACGTTATATGGTATAACGAAATGACGTTTTACGTTATATGGTATTACGTTATAACGTATTACGTTATATGGTATTACGTTATATCGTATTACGTTATATTGTATAACGTTCTAACATATTACGTTATATGGTATAACGTTATACCGTATTACGTTATATGGTATAACGAAATGACGGTTTACGTTATATGGTATTACGTTCTAACGTAATACGTTATGTGGTATTACGTTATAACGTATAACGTTATATGGTATAACATTTTAAAGTATTACGTTATAAGGCATTAAGTTATATCTTATTACGTTATATGGTATAACGTTGTAACATATTACGTTATATGGTATAACGTTTTAACGAATTACGTTATATGTCATTACGTTATAACGAATTACGTTATATGGCATTACGTTATAACGTATTACGTTATATGGTATGACGTTATAACGTATAACGCTATATGGTATAACGTTTTAACGTATTACGTTATATGGTATAACGTTATAACATATTACGTTATATGGTATAACGTTTTAACGAATTACGTTATATGGCATTACGTTATAACGTATTACGTTATATGGTATAACGAAATGACGTTTTACGTTATATGGTATAACGTTGTAACGTATTGCGTATAAGGCATTAAGTTATATCGTATTACGTTATATGGTATAGCGTTATACCGTATTACGTTATATGGTATAACGAGATGACGTTTTACCTTATATGGTATTACGTTCTAACGTAATACGTTATATGGTATAACGTTATATCGTATTACGTTATATGGTATAACGTTATAACGTTATAACGAATTACGTTATATGGTATAACGTTTTAACGTATTACGTAATATGGTTTAACGTTATCACGTATTACGTTATATGGTATAACGTTATAACGTATTACGTTATATGGTATGACGTTATAACATATTACGTTATATGGTATAACGTTTTAACGTATTACGCTATATGGTATAACGTTATCACGAAGTACGTTATATGGTATAACGTTATAACGTATTACGTTATATGGTATAACGTTATAACGTATTACGTTATATGGTATAACGCTATAAAGTATTACGTTATATGTCATTACGTTATAACGAATTACGTTATATGGCATTACGTTATAACGTATTACGTTATATGGTATGACGTTATAACATATTACGTTATATGGTATTACGTTATAACGTATTACGTTATATGGTATCACGTTGTAACGTATTACGTTATATGGTATAACGTTATAACGTATTACGTTATATGGTATTACGTTATAACGTATAACGTTATATGGTATAACATTTTAACGTATTACGTTATAAGGCAATAAGTTATATCGTATTACGTTATATGGTATAACGTTATAACGTATTACTTTATATGGTATTACGTTATAACGTATTACGTTATATGGTATAACGAAATGACGTTTTACGTTATATGGTATTACGTTATAACGTATTACTTTATATGGTATTACGTTATAACGTATTACGTTATATGGTATAACGTCTTAACGTATTACGTAATATGGTATAACGTTATCACGTATTACGTGATATGGTATAACGTTATAACGTATTACGTTATATGGTATGACGTTATAACATATTACGTTATATGGTATAACGTTTTAACGTATTACGTTATATGGTATAACGTTATCACGTAGTACGTTATATGGTATAACGTTATAACGTATTACGTTATATGGTATAACGCTATAATGTATTACGTTATATGTCATTACGTTATAACGAATTACGTTATATGGCATTACGTTATAACGAATTACGTTATATGGCATTACGTTATAACGTATTACGTTATATGGTATAACGAAATGACGTTTTACGTTATATGGTATTACGTTATAACGTATTACTTTATATGGTATTACGTTATAACGTATTACGTTATATGGTATAACGTCTTAACGTATTACGTAATATGGTATAACGTTATCACGTATTACGTGATATGGTATAACGTTATAACGTATTACGTTATATGGTATGACGTTATAACATATTACGTTATATGGTATAACGTTTTAACGTATTACGTTATATGGTATAACGTTATCACGTAGTACGTTATATGGTATAACGTTTTAACGTATTACGCTATATGGTATAACGTTATCACGAAGTACGTTATATGGTATAACGTTATATCGTATTACGTTATATGGTATAACGTTATAACGTATTACTTTATATGGTATTACGTTATAACGTATTACGTTATATGGTATAACGAAATGACGTTTTACGTTA
The DNA here is from genome assembly GCF_051014615.1 of Bombus vancouverensis nearcticus. Classification (NCBI taxonomy): domain Eukaryota; kingdom Metazoa; phylum Arthropoda; class Insecta; order Hymenoptera; family Apidae; genus Bombus; species Bombus vancouverensis. Next base: position 4,410,830 of record NC_134913.1, on the reverse strand, counting down.
TATGGTATTACGTTATAACGTATTACTTTATATGGTATTACGTTATAACGTATTACGTTATATGGTATAACGTTATAACGTATTACGTTATATGGTATAACGTTATAACGTATTACGTTATATGGTCTAACGTTATACCGTATTATGTTATATGGTATAACGTCATAACGTATTACGTTATATGGTTTTACGTTATCACGTATTACGTTATATGGTATAACGTTATAACGTATTACGTTATATGGTATAACGTTTTAACGTATTACGTTATATGGTATAACGTTATCACGTATTACGTTATATGGTATAACGTTATAACGTATTACGTTATATGGTATAACGTTTTAACGTATTACGTTATATGGCATAACGTTATTACGTATTACGTTATATGGTGTAACGTTATAACGTATTACGTTATATGGTATAACGAAATGACGTTTTACGTTATATGGTATTACGTTATAACGTATTACGTTATATGGTATAACGTCATAACGTATTACGTTATATGGTATTACGTTATCACGTATTACGTTATATGGTATAACGTTATAACGTATTACGTTATATGGTATAACGTTTTAACGTATTACGTTATATGGTATAACGTTATCACGTATTACGTTATATGGTATAACGTTATAACGTATTACGTTATATGGTATATCGTTATAACGTATTACGTTATATGGTATAACGTTATACCGTATTACGTTATATGGTATAACGAAATGACGTTTTACGTTATATGGGATGACGTTATAACGTATTACGTTATATGGGATGACGTTATAACGTAAATAGGTTATATGGTATGACGTTATAACGTATTACGTTATATGGTATAACGAAAAGACGTTTTACGTTATATGGTATAACGTTATAACGTATTACGTTATATGGTATTACGTTTTAACTTATTACGTTATATGGTATAACGTTATAACGTATTACGTTATATGGTATTACGTTATAACGTATTACGTTATATGGTATAACGTTATAACGTATTACGTTATATGGTATAACGTTATAACGAATTACGTTATATGGCATTACGTTATAACGTATTACGTTATATGGTATAACGTTATAACGTATTACGTTATATGGTGTTACGACCGATCGCGGAGAGACGCGGTCGCGAGGAAAACGCGTCAGCGAGAGGCGTAAATTGTCGCTACGATTCGGTGAATTGACGCCGCGAAGTAGTCGTTCCCCTGTTTCGGTTAAGATAACAGAGGTGGTTGAATGAATATGACACAGTATAGTAAGTTATATTTCACCGTTTATTCCACAACTTATAACGAGGATAGTTACACTGGTGCGTATGTACGAGATGAGTGAGTGACTGATCTGCGGGTGTGTATACCCGCTCGAAGGATGTTGACCGTTCGAAGGATGTAGAATCAGTGTTTCTTGGGAGACGATGCTGTCTCGGAGGAAGGCTAAGGATCAGTCTCTCGCGCACGGGACCATCGGATTTGTTGGTGACGATTTTGGCTAAGAGAGTGAGGGAAATAGGCTTCGTTGTTAATTGGTTAATCGAAGGTTGGTGGATTAGGAAGGGTCTTAGCTGCCCTTGATAGAAAGTTGTTATTAGGAAGCATCGTACGTGGAAAAACCCAACTTTCCCTTGCCAAGCCGTAGTAAACAATAGTCTTTAGAAACTGATTTAGAAAAGGACATTTGTTGGGTCTGAAGGACCTTAACGAGCAAATTACTCGGGTTTACGACGGGTACTTAGGCTATTGAGGGTACGCCGTACGGAAGAGCGGACATCTGGTGTCCGTCTGGCCCGCGGTGTGTGACCTGGGCCAGGCAGAGAGTCGCGCGGCGTAACATATGGTATAACGTTATAACGTATTACGTTATATGGTATAACATTACAACGTACTACGTTATATGGTATATCGTTATAACGTATTACGTTATATGGTATAACGTTATACCGTATTACGTTATATGGTATAACGTTATAACGTATTACGTTATATGGTATAACGTTATAACGTATTACGTTATATGGTATATCGTTATAACGTATTACGTTATATGGTAGAACGTTATACCGTATTACGTTATATTGTATAGCGAAATGACGTTTTACGTTATATGGTATTACGTTATAACGTATTACGTTATATGGTATTACGTTATAACGTATTACGTTATATGGTATAACGTCATAACGTATTACGTTATATGGTATTACGTTATCACGTATTACGTTACATGGTATAACGTTATAACGTATTACGTTATATGGTATAACGTTTTAACGTATTACGTTATATGGTATAACGTTATCACGTATTACGTTATATGGTATAAGGTTATAACGTATTACGTTATATGGTATTACGTTATACCGTATTACGTTATATTGTATAACGAAATGACGTTTTACGTTATATGGTATTACGTTATAACGTATTACGTTATATGGTATTACGTTATAACGTATTACGTTATATGGTATAACGTCATAACGTATTACGTTGTATGGCATTACGTTATAACGTATTACGTTATATGGTATAACGAAATGACGTTTTACGTTATATGGTATAACGTTATAACGTATTACGTTATATGGTATAACGTTATAACGTATTACGTTATATGGTCTAACGTTATGCCGTATTACGTTATATGGTATTACGTTATCACGTATTACGTTATATGGTATAACGTTTTAACGTATTACGTTATATGGTATAACGTTATCACGTATTACGTTATATGGTATAACGTTATAACGTATTACGTTATATGGTATTACGTTATAACGTATTACGTTATATGGTATAACGTTATAACGTATTACGTTATATGGTATAACGTTATAACGTATTACGTTATATGGTCTAACGTTATACCGTATTACGTTATATGGTATAACGTCATAACGTATTACGTTATATGGTATTACGTTATCACGTATTACGTTATATGGTATAACGTTATAACGTATTACGTTATATGGTATAACGTTTTAACGTATTACGTTATATGGTATAACGTTATCACGTATTACGTTATATGGTATAACGTTATAACGTATTACGTTATATGGTATAACGTTTTAACGTATTACGTTATATGGTATAACGCTATTACGTATTACGTTATATGGTGTAACGTTATAACGTATTACGTTATATGGTATTACGTTATAACGTATTACGTTATAACGTATTACGTTATATGGTATAACGAAATGACGTTTTACGTTATATGGTATTACGTTATAACGTATTACGTTATATGGTATTACGTTATAACGTATTACGTTATATGGTATAACGTCATAACGTATTACGTTATATGGTATTACGTTATCACGTATTACGTTATATGGTATAACGTTATAACGTATTACGTTATATGGTCTAACGTTATACCGTATTACGTTATATGGTATAACGTCATAACGTATTACGTTATATGGTATTACGTTATCACGTATTACGTTATATGGTCTAACGTTATGCCGTATTACGTTATATGGTATTACGTTATCACGTATTACGTTATATGGTATAACGTTTTAACGTATTACGTTATATGGTATAACGTTATAACGTATTACGTTATATGGTATAACGTTATAACGTATTACGTTATATGGTCTAACGTTATGCCGTATTACGTTGTATGGTATTACGTTATCACGTATTACGTTATATGGTATAACGTTATCACGTATTACGTTATATGGTATAACGTTATAACGTATTACGTTATATGGTATATCGTTATAACGTATTACGTTATATGGTATAACGTTATACCGTATTACGTTATATGGTATAACGAAATGACGTTTTACGTTATATGGGATGACGTTATAACGTATTACGTTATATGGGATGACGTTATAACGTAAATAGGTTATATGGTATGACGTTATAACGTATTACGTTATATGGTATAACGAAAAGACGTTTTACGTTATATGGTATAACGTTATAACGTATTACGTTATATGGTGTTACGACCGATCGCGGAGAGACGCGGTCGCGAGGAAAACGCGTCAGCGAGAGGCGTAAATTGTCGCTACGATTCGGTGAATCGACGCCGCGAAGTAGTCGTTCCCCTGTTTCGGTTAAGATAACAGAGGTGGTTGAATGAATATGACACAGTATAGTAAGTTATATTTCACCGTTTATTCCACAACTTATAACGAGGATAGTTACACTGGTGCGTATGTACGAGCTGAGTGAGTGTCTGATCTGCGGGTGTGTATACCCGCTCGAAGGATGTTGACCTTTCGAAGGATGTAGAATCAGTGTTTCTTGGGAGACGATGCTGTGTCGGAGGAAGGCTAAGGATCAGTCTCTAGCGCACGGGACCATCGGATTTGTTGGTGACGATTTTGGCTAAGAGAGTGAGGGAAATAGGCTTCGTTGTTAATTGGTTAAACGAAGGTTGGTGGATTAGGAAGGGTCTTAGCTGCCCTTGATAGAAAGTTGTTATTAGGAAGCATCGTACGTGGAAAAACCCAACTTTCCCTTGCCAAGCCGTAGTAAACAATAGTCTTTAGAAACTGATTTAGAAAAGGACATTTGTTGGGTCTGAAGGACCTTAACGAGCAAATTACTCGGGTTTACGACGGGTACTTAGGCTATTGAGGGTACGCCGTACGGAAGAGCGGACATCTGGTGTCCGTCTGGCCCGCGGTGTGTGACCTGGGCCAGGCAGAGAGTCGCGCGGCGTAACATCCTCCCCCCGTTGAGAGGGTACCGATCAAAATTTCATTAAAGGTGGAGTTAATTGGAGCAGCCGCCCGACTCCTTGTTGATTGCTGATTGTCCTTATTCTGCGTGATCGGGTTGGCTCGTTGGTAGGACGCGCTGCGTGGCACGTCGTTCCAAGATGCTCGTTGCCGTATGACTTGTGGTAGTCTGGATGAGGCCGTTGTCGCCAGGGTGACTTCGAAGATACGGTCGAAGGCCCGTTGCCTGGATGGCCCGTTGTCCCCTTTGTAGTCTGGATCGCCGTCTTCCTCGCCGATGCCGAGCGATTTCCAGGTGAAATTCACGATCCAAGAAGTGTCGTAAATCTTGCTTCTGGAAGTGTCGTTAAACACCTCGGCCCAGGAGGTATCGTCGAAGGGAACGTCGGTGCTGCTTGGTGAAGAGTCATCAAGCGCGGTGCGGCGGTTTGAGGTTGCCTGGGAGGCTGGATTCCCCCCGATGACCAGCTCGAATCGCATTCTCTTAGTAATGACCCTCGGTGGAGAATGACCGTTGGATGTCGTGACCGTGGCTTGCCGTGTGCACGGTAGCGTTCCTTATGATTCCCTCAGCTTCTGAAGTGGTGCTTGATCGGGTGGATACGCTGCCAACTGGATGCCGGCATGGTAAAGCTGTCCTGAAATCACGCTCCCGTAAACTGGTTAGTGCATCACCTATTGGGAAGTGACCGGGAATGAGGATAGGGAGATCACTCGGATTGGGTGATACGGGATAGAGAATTTGAAGGGTTGAAAATCCCTTTTATCTGCTGGTCGTCGAGAAAACTTGTGCCCCTTCTCTTGGGTTCGTAGGGTCCGAATTTTCAGCAGCCCTCTGTTGGCCTTGACGGAGTTGAGGCCGTTGTCCGTGATGATTTTCGCGCAGTATCCTCGCCGAGAGCTGAATCGGCGTAGAGCGGCTAGGAATGCGCAGGTTTTTTTGTTTAATTCTTCCTCGTCTTCGATTGGTGTTTGGGCGATGAGCTTCGGTCGGTGCCTTTGTTCCACGATGCTCGAGATTCATGTGGAGGATGAGATTCTCGGTCTTTTGGAGTCGACTGGGTAGATCTCCGCGAAAATTCGGTTGTGCGTCTCGATCGATGTGTAAAGTGCTGTTGCGATGACCCAGGTGGAGACCGTCCCTTAGAGGATCGGTTGTGCGGCGAACGACCGCCCGACGATCGATCTCCAGACGACCGACCGCTCGTTGACCGACCGCTCGTTGACCGACCGCTCGTTGACCCACCGCTTGAATACCGATCGCTTGAGGCCCGATCGCTTGAAATCCGTGGACTGACCTGAGTGAGCGCTCGGTGTAAATTTGTGTGATGGCGTTGCCCGCACATGTGACATGAACCGGATGTGCACTGAGTGAGTGAATGGCCTCTGCCTAAGCAATTTATACAGAGCGATGCCCGTTTTACAACTTCGAGGCGTTTTGTAGCCGATTTGGCCTTAAAAACCTTGCAATATCTGAGTTCGTGAGATCCTTTGCAGGTCGGACACATCCACATCCAATCTGTAATGTGTGTTCGTTCATGTCGTGCGTTTTGTCGGTGACGAGTGTGTTGGTAGGTATCCCCTTTTCCCATTGGTGTTGGAGCGTTCGTTTGATCGCCGTTTGTCCTTGTTTGCAAGAAGTCTATTAGGTGCTTGTATGATGGTAACTTCTTGTCTGGTAAGGTGCGTTGCCATTTGCGAATGATGGCTGGGGGTAACTTTGATGTAAGTAATTTGAGAAGAACGGTGTCGGATGTGATTGGGTCACCGAGGTTCTCTAACGCTTGGATGTTTATCTTGAACGTCTCGAGAAAGTCGTCTATGGCTTCGGGTGTCTCTTTAACTATTTTTGGATAGTCCAAAAGCAAGTCGAGGTGGCGCATGCAGATTTGACGGTGGCAGTCGAATTTTTCTTTGAGTACGTCAACGGCGATGGCATAGTTTGACTCGGTGATGGCTAGCGATTGTATACTTCGCGCGGCCCTCCCAGTCAAGGCTGATCGGGGGTGATAGAATTTTTGGACTGGTGTTAGTTGTTTGTTTTGATCTATCGTTGACGAGAAGGAATCGTAAAATGACTGCCAATTCTCGAGCGTACCATCAAATATGGGTATTCGAATCTCCGGCAGTTTAAGCGAAGCAGACTCGCGACCGGCAGCTGATTCGTCGTTTGTCGATTGTGACGTCGCAATTAGTCGTAGGTTGCTCAGTTGAGTAGTTAATCGGAGTTCTAATTTCTCGTACTCGTCGGCTATCTCGAGGCCGCGCTCGATCTCTTCCTCGTCTATGCTTACAATCTCGTTTTGGATGGCGCGGAGCTCCGTCTCGTATGTTTCCAGACGATTTTTGATTTGAATTAGCTCGTTCTCTCGCGGCCAGCCGGATTGTTCAATTTCGTCTAGTTTTTTCGATAAGCGTGTAAAGTGGCCGATACAATAACCCCGGCGTCGACGCAAGGCGGTAAGCTCGTTTCCGGTGGCCATTATTCGTTAGATAATTGAGAGTGGAATGGTTACAACTTACTTCTGTTGAAGATTGTCCAGTTGCGGCAGGAGGTTGCGTGGTTGCGTGGTTGCGTTTTAACCACCGAATAATACCTCTTCAAGGGTGACGATCCGTGACGTTACTGACCTCGCTGGGGGGGTAACGCTTCCGCTGCTGATTATGTTGGATTCACGTGGCACTGTATGATAGTGGGTGTCACTGGTATGCGCTTTTCACTCGAATCCGGCTCGAAGGACCAAATGTTTCGACCGGATGGGTGACAAAACTATCCACTGCCACTGATGATCCGGCTCGAAGGACCAATGTTACGACCGATCGCGGAGAGACGCGGTCGCGAGGAAAACGCGTCAGCGAGAGGCGTAAATTCTCGCTACGATTCGGTGAATCGACGCCGCGAAGTAGTCGTTCCCCTGTTTCGGTTAAGATAACAGAGGTGGTTGAATGAATATGACACAGTATAGTAAGTTATATTTCACCGTTTATTCCACAACTTATAACGAGGATAGTTACACTGGTGCGTATGTACGAGATGAGTGAGTGACTGATCTGCGGGTGTGTATACCCGCTCGAAGGATGTTGACCTTTCGAAGGATGTAGAATCAGTGTTTCTTGGGAGACGATGCTGTGTCGGAGGAAGGCTAAGGATCAGTCTCTAGCGCACGGGACTATCGGATTTGTTGGTGACGATTTTGGCTAAGAGAGTGAGGGAAATAGGCTTCGTTGTTAATTGGTTAAACGAAGGTTGGTGGATTAGGAAGGGTCTTAGCTGCCCTTGATAGAATGTTGTTATTAGGAAGCATCGTACGTGGAAAAACCCAACTTTCCCTTGCCAAGCCGTAGTAAACAATAGTCTTTAGAAACTGATTTAGAAAAGGACATTTGTTGGGTCTGAAGGACCTTAACGAGCAAATTACTCGGGTTTACGACGGGTACTTAGGCTATTGAGGGTACGCCGTACGGAAGAGCGGACATCTGGTGTCCGTCTGGCCCGCGGTGTGTGACCTGGGCCTGGCAGAGAGTCGCGCGGCGTAACATATGGTATAACGTTATAACGTATTACGTTATATGGTATAACGTTATACCGTATTACGTTATATGGTATAACGTTATAACGTATTACGTTATATGGTATAACGTTATAACGTATTACGTTATATGGTATTACGTTATACCGTATTACGTTATATTGTATAACGAAATGACGTTTTACGTTATATGGTATTACGTTATAACGTATTACGTTATATGGTATTACGTTATAACGTATTACGTTATATGGTATAACGTCATAACGTATTACGTTATATGGCATTACGTTATAACGTATTACGTTATATGGTATAACGAAATGACGTTTTACGTTATATGGTATAACGTTATAACGTATTACGTTATATGGTATAACGTCATAACGTATTACGTTATATGGTTTTACGTTATCACGTATTACGTTATATGGTATAACGTTATAACGTATTACGTTATATGGTATAACGTTTTAACGTATTACGTTATATGGTATAACGTTATCACGTATTACGTTATATGGTATAACGTTATAACGTATTACGTTATATGGTATAACGTTTTAACGTATTACGTTATATGGCATAACGTTATTACGTATTACGTTATATGGTGTAACGTTATAACGTATTACGTTATATGGTATAACGAAATGACGTTTTACGTTATATGGTATTACGTTATAACGTATTACGTTATATGGTATAACGTCATAACGTATTACGTTATATGGTATTACGTTATCACGTATTACGTTATATGGTATAACGTTATAACGTATTACGTTATATGGTATAACGTTTTAACGTATTACGTTATATGGTATAACGTTATCACGTATTACGTTATATGGTATAACGTTATAACGTATTACGTTATATGGTATATCGTTATAACGTATTACGTTATATGGTATAACGTTATCACGTATTACGTTATATGGTATAACGTTATAACGTATTACGTTATATGGTCTAACGTTATGCCGTATTACGTTATATGGTATTACGTTATCACGTATTACGTTATATGGTATAACGTTTTAACGTATTACGTTATATGGTATAACGTTATCACGTATTACGTTATATGGTATAACGTTATAACGTATTACGTTATATGGTATTACGTTATAACGTATTACGTTATATGGTATAACGTTATAACGTATTACGTTATATGGTATAACGTTATAACGTATTACGTTATATGGTCTAACGTTATACCGTATTACGTTATATGGTATAACGTCATAACGTATTACGTTATATGGTATTACGTTATCACGTATTACGTTATATGGTATAACGTTATAACGTATTACGTTATATGGTATAACGTTTTAACGTATTACGTTATATGGTATAACGTTATCACGTATTACGTTATATGGTATAACGTTATAACGTATTACGTTATATGGTATAACGTTTTAACGTATTACGTTATATGGTATAACGCTATTACGTATTACGTTATATGGTGTAACGTTATAACGTATTACGTTATATGGTATTACGTTATAACGTATTACGTTATAACGTATTACGTTATATGGTATAACGAAATGACGTTTTACGTTATATGGTATTACGTTATAACGTATTACGTTATATGGTATTACGTTATAACGTATTACGTTATATGGTATAACGTCATAACGTATTACGTTATATGGTATTACGTTATCACGTATTACGTTATATGGTATAACGTTATAACGTATTACGTTATATGGTCTAACGTTATACCGTATTACGTTATATGGTATAACGTCATAACGTATTACGTTATATGGTATTACGTTATCACGTATTACGTTATATGGTCTAACGTTATGCCGTATTACGTTATATGGTATTACGTTATCACGTATTACGTTATATGGTATAACGTTTTAACGTATTACGTTATATGGTATAACGTTATAACGTATTACGTTATATGGTATAACGTTATAACGTATTACGTTATATGGTCTAACGTTATGCCGTATTACGTTGTATGGTATTACGTTATCACGTATTACGTTATATGGTATAACGTTATCACGTATTACGTTATATGGTATAACGTTATAACGTATTACGTTATATGGTATATCGTTATAACGTATTACGTTATATGGTATAACGTTATACCGTATTACGTTATATGGTATAACGAAATGACGTTTTACGTTATATGGGATGACGTTATAACGTATTACGTTATATGGGATGACGTTATAACGTAAATAGGTTATATGGTATGACGTTATAACGTATTACGTTATATGGTATAACGAAAAGACGTTTTACGTTATATGGTATAACGTTATAACGTATTACGTTATATGGTGTTACGACCGATCGCGGAGAGACGCGGTCGCGAGGAAAACGCGTCAGCGAGAGGCGTAAATTGTCGCTACGATTCGGTGAATCGACGCCGCGAAGTAGTCGTTCCCCTGTTTCGGTTAAGATAACAGAGGTGGTTGAATGAATATGACACAGTATAGTAAGTTATATTTCACCGTTTATTCCACAACTTATAACGAGGATAGTTACACTGGTGCGTATGTACGAGCTGAGTGAGTGTCTGATCTGCGGGTGTGTATACCCGCTCGAAGGATGTTGACCTTTCGAAGGATGTAGAATCAGTGTTTCTTGGGAGACGATGCTGTGTCGGAGGAAGGCTAAGGATCAGTCTCTAGCGCACGGGACCATCGGATTTGTTGGTGACGATTTTGGCTAAGAGAGTGAGGGAAATAGGCTTCGTTGTTAATTGGTTAAACGAAGGTTGGTGGATTAGGAAGGGTCTTAGCTGCCCTTGATAGAAAGTTGTTATTAGGAAGCATCGTACGTGGAAAAACCCAACTTTCCCTTGCCAAGCCGTAGTAAACAATAGTCTTTAGAAACTGATTTAGAAAAGGACATTTGTTGGGTCTGAAGGACCTTAACGAGCAAATTACTCGGGTTTACGACGGGTACTTAGGCTATTGAGGGTACGCCGTACGGAAGAGCGGACATCTGGTGTCCGTCTGGCCCGCGGTGTGTGACCTGGGCCAGGCAGAGAGTCGCGCGGCGTAACATCCTCCCCCCGTTGAGAGGGTACCGATCAAAATTTCATTAAAGGTGGAGTTAATTGGAGCAGCCGCCCGACTCCTTGTTGATTGCTGATTGTCCTTATTCTGCGTGATCGGGTTGGCTCGTTGGTAGGACGCGCTGCGTGGCACGTCGTTCCAAGATGCTCGTTGCCGTATGACTTGTGGTAGTCTGGATGAGGCCGTTGTCGCCAGGGTGACTTCGAAGATACGGTCGAAGGCCCGTTGCCTGGATGGCCCGTTGTCCCCTTTGTAGTCTGGATCGCCGTCTTCCTCGCCGATGCCGAGCGATTTCCAGGTGAAATTCACGATCCAAGAAGTGTCGTAAATCTTGCTTCTGGAAGTGTCGTTAAACACCTCGGCCCAGGAGGTATCGTCGAAGGGAACGTCGGTGCTGCTTGGTGAAGAGTCATCAAGCGCGGTGCGGCGGTTTGAGGTTGCCTGGGAGGCTGGATTCCCCCCGATGACCAGCTCGAATCGCATTCTCTTAGTAATGACCCTCGGTGGAGAATGACCGTTGGATGTCGTGACCGTGGCTTGCCGTGTGCACGGTAGCGTTCCTTATGATTCCCTCAGCTTCTGAAGTGGTGCTTGATCGGGTGGATACGCTGCCAACTGGATGCCGGCATGGTAAAGCTGTCCTGAAATCACGCTCCCGTAAACTGGTTAGTGCATCACCTATTGGGAAGTGACCGGGAATGAGGATAGGGAGATCACTCGGATTGGGTGATACGGGATAGAGAATTTGAAGGGTTGAAAATCCCTTTTATCTGCTGGTCGTCGAGAAAACTTGTGCCCCTTCTCTTGGGTTCGTAGGGTCCGAATTTTCAGCAGCCCTCTGTTGGCCTTGACGGAGTTGAGGCCGTTGTCCGTGATGATTTTCGCGCAGTATCCTCGCCGAGAGCTGAATCGGCGTAGAGCGGCTAGGAATGCGCAGGTTTTTTTGTTTAATTCTTCCTCGTCTTCGATTGGTGTTTGGGCGATGAGCTTCGGTCGGTGCCTTTGTTCCACGATGCTCGAGATTCATGTGGAGGATGAGATTCTCGGTCTTTTGGAGTCGACTGGGTAGATCTCCGCGAAAATTCGGTTGTGCGTCTCGATCGATGTGTAAAGTGCTGTTGCGATGACCCAGGTGGAGACCGTCCCTTAGAGGATCGGTTGTGCGGCGAACGACCGCCCGACGATCGATCTCCAGACGACCGACCGCTCGTTGACCGACCGCTCGTTGACCGACCGCTCGTTGACCCACCGCTTGAATACCGATCGCTTGAGGCCCGATCGCTTGAAATCCGTGGACTGACCTGAGTGAGCGCTCGGTGTAAATTTGTGTGATGGCGTTGCCCGCACATGTGACATGAACCGGATGTGCACTGAGTGAGTGAATGGCCTCTGCCTAAGCAATTTATACAGAGCGATGCCCGTTTTACAACTTCGAGGCGTTTTGTAGCCGATTTGGCCTTAAAAACCTTGCAATATCTGAGTTCGTGAGATCCTTTGCAGGTCGGACACATCCACATCCAATCTGTAATGTGTGTTCGTTCATGTCGTGCGTTTTGTCGGTGACGAGTGTGTTGGTAGGTATCCCCTTTTCCCATTGGTGTTGGAGCGTTCGTTTGATCGCCGTTTGTCCTTGTTTGCAAGAAGTCTATTAGGTGCTTGTATGATGGTAACTTCTTGTCTGGTAAGGTGCGTTGCCATTTGCGAATGATGGCTGGGGGTAACTTTGATGTAAGTAATTTGAGAAGAACGGTGTCGGATGTGATTGGGTCACCGAGGTTCTCTAACGCTTGGATGTTTATCTTGAACGTCTCGAGAAAGTCGTCTATGGCTTCGGGTGTCTCTTTAACTATTTTTGGATAGTCCAAAAGCAAGTCGAGGTGGCGCATGCAGATTTGACGGTGGCAGTCGAATTTTTCTTTGAGTACGTCAACGGCGATGGCATAGTTTGACTCGGTGATGGCTAGCGATTGTATACTTCGCGCGGCCCTCCCAGTCAAGGCTGATCGGGGGTGATAGAATTTTTGGACTGGTGTTAGTTGTTTGTTTTGATCTATCGTTGACGAGAAGGAATCGTAAAATGACTGCCAATTCTCGAGCGTACCATCAAATATGGGTATTCGAATCTCCGGCAGTTTAAGCGAAGCAGACTCGCGACCGGCAGCTGATTCGTCGTTTGTCGATTGTGACGTCGCAATTAGTCGTAGGTTGCTCAGTTGAGTAGTTAATCGGAGTTCTAATTTCTCGTACTCGTCGGCTATCTCGAGGCCGCGCTCGATCTCTTCCTCGTCTATGCTTACAATCTCGTTTTGGATGGCGCGGAGCTCCGTCTCGTATGTTTCCAGACGATTTTTGATTTGAATTAGCTCGTTCTCTCGCGGACAGCCGGATTGTTCAATTTCGTCTAGTTTTTTCGATAAGCGTGTAAAGTGGCCGATACAATAACCCCGGCGTCGACGCAAGGCGGTAAGCTCGTTTCCGGTGGCCATTATTCGTTAGATAATTGAGAGTGGAATGGTTACAACTTACTTCTGTTGAAGATTGTCCAGTTGCGGCAGGAGGTTGCGTGGTTGCGTGGTTGCGTTTTAACCACCGAATAATACCTCTTCAAGGGTGACGATCCGTGACGTTACTGACCTCGCTGGGGGGGTAACGCTTCCGCTGCTGATTATGTTGGATTCACGTGGCACTGTATGATAGTGGGTGTCACTGGTATGCGCTTTTCACTCGAATCCGGCTCGAAGGACCAAATGTTTCGACCGGATGGGTGACAAAACTATCCACTGCCACTGATGATCCGGCTCGAAGGACCAATGTTACGACCGATCGCGGAGAGACGCGGTCGCGAGGAAAACGCGTCAGCGAGAGGCGTAAATTCTCGCTACGATTCGGTGAATCGACGCCGCGAAGTAGTCGTTCCCCTGTTTCGGTTAAGATAACAGAGGTGGTTGAATGAATATGACACAGTATAGTAAGTTATATTTCACCGTTTATTCCACAACTTATAACGAGGATAGTTACACTGGTGCGTATGTACGAGATGAGTGAGTGACTGATCTGCGGGTGTGTATACCCGCTCGAAGGATGTTGACCTTTCGAAGGATGTAGAATCAGTGTTTCTTGGGAGACGATGCTGTGTCGGAGGAAGGCTAAGGATCAGTCTCTAGCGCACGGGACTATCGGATTTGTTGGTGACGATTTTGGCTAAGAGAGTGAGGGAAATAGGCTTCGTTGTTAATTGGTTAAACGAAGGTTGGTGGATTAGGAAGGGTCTTAGCTGCCCTTGATAGAATGTTGTTATTAGGAAGCATCGTACGTGGAAAAACCCAACTTTCCCTTGCCAAGCCGTAGTAAACAATAGTCTTTAGAAACTGATTTAGAAAAGGACATTTGTTGGGTCTGAAGGACCTTAACGAGCAAATTACTCGGGTTTACGACGGGTACTTAGGCTATTGAGGGTACGCCGTACGGAAGAGCGGACATCTGGTGTCCGTCTGGCCCGCGGTGTGTGACCTGGGCCTGGCAGAGAGTCGCGCGGCGTAACATATGGTATAACGTTATAACGTATTACGTTATATGGTATAACGTTATACCGTATTACGTTATATGGTATAACGTTATAACGTATTACGTTATATGGTATAACGTTATAACGTATTACGTTATATGGTATTACGTTATACCGTATTACGTTATATTGTATAACGAAATGACGTTTTACGTTATATGGTATTACGTTATAACGTATTACGTTATATGGTATTACGTTATAACGTATTACGTTATATGGTATAACGTCATAACGTATTACGTTATATGGCATTACGTTATAACGTATTACGTTATATGGTATAACGAAATGACGTTTTACGTTATATGGTATAACGTTATAACGTATTACGTTATATGGTATAACGTTATAACGTATTACGTTATATGGTATAACGTTATAACGTATTACGTTATATGGTATTACGTTATAACGTATTACGTTATATGGTATAACGTTATAACGTATTACGTTATATGGTATAACGTTATAACGTATTACGTTATATGGTCTAACGTTATACCGTATTACGTTATATGGTATAACGTCATAACGTATTACGTTATATGGTTTTACGTTATCACGTATTACGTTATATGGTATAACGTTATAACGTATTACGTTATATGGTATAACGTTTTAACGTATTACGTTATATGGTATAACGTTTTAACGTATTACGTTATATGGTATAACGTTATCACGTATTACGTTATATGGTATAACGTTATAACGTATTACGTTATATGGTATAACGTTTTAACGTATTACGTTATATGGCATAACGTTATTACGTATTACGTTATATGGTGTAACGTTATAACGTATTACGTTATATGGTATAACGAAATGACGTTTTACGTTATATGGTATTACGTTATAACGTATTACGTTATATGGTATAACGTCATAACGTATTACGTTATATGGTATTACGTTATCACGTATTACGTTATATGGTATAACGTTATAACGTATTACGTTATATGGTATAACGTTTTAACGTATTACGTTATATGGTATAACGTTATCACGTATTACGTTATATGGTATAACGTTATAACGTATTACGTTATATGGTATATCGTTATAACGTATTACGTTATATGGTATAACGTTATACCGTATTACGTTATATGGTATAACGAAATGACGTTTTACGTTATATGGGATGACGTTATAACGTATTACGTTATATGGTATAACGTTATAACGTATTACGTTATATGGTCTAACGTTATACCGTATTACGTTATATGGTATAACGTCATAACGTATTACGTTATATGGTATTACGTTATCACGTATTACGTTATATGGTATAACGTTATAACGTATTACGTTATATGGTATAACGAAATGACGTTTTACGTTATATGGGATGACGTTATAACGTATTACGTTATATGGTATAACGAAATGACGTTTTACGTTATATGGTATTACGTTATAACGTATTACGTTATATGGTATAACGTCATAACGTATTACGTTATATGGTATTACGTTATCACGTATTACGTTATATGGTATAACGTTATAACGTATTACGTTATATGGTATAACGTTTTAACGTATTACGTTATATGGTATTACGTTATCACGTATTACGTTATATAGTATAACGTTTTAACGTATTACGTTATATGGTATAACGTTATCACGTATTACGTTATATGGTATAACGTTATAACGTATTACGTTATATGGTATTACGTTATAACGTATTACGTTATATGGTATAACGTTATAACGTATTACGTTATATGGTATAACGTTATAACGTATTACGTTATATGGTCTAACGTTATACCGTATTCTGTTATATGGTATAACGTCATAACGTATTACGTTATATGGTTTTACGTTATCACGTATTACGTTATATGGTATAACGTTATAACGTATTACGTTATATGGTATAACGTTTTAACGTATTACGTTATATGGTATAACGTTATCACGTATTACGTTATATGGTATAACGTTATAACGTATTACGTTATATGGTATAACGTTTTAACGTATTACGTTATATGGCATAACGTTATTACGTATTACGTTATATGGTGTAACGTTATAACGTATTACGTTATATGGTATAACGAAATGACGTTTTACGTTATATGGTATTACGTTATAACGTATTACGTTATATGGTATAACGTCATAACGTATTACGTTATATGGTATTACGTTATCACGTATTACGTTATATGGTATAACGTTATAACGTATTACGTTATATGGTATTACGTTATACCGTATTACGTTATATTGTATAACGAAATGACGTTTTACGTTATATGGTATTACGTTATAACGTATTACGTTATATGGTATAACGTCATAACGTATTACGTTATATGGCATTACGTTATAACGTATTACGTTATATGGTATAACGAAATGACGTTTTACGTTATATGGTATAACGTTATAACGTATTACGTTATATGGTATAACGTTATAACGTATTACGTTATATGGTCTAACGTTATACCGTATTACGTTATATGGTATTACGTTATCACGTATTACGTTATATGGTATAACGTTTTAACGTATTACGTTATATGGTATAACGTTATCACGTATTACGTTATATGGTATAACGTTATAACGTATTACGTTATATGGTATTACGTTATAACGTATTACGTTATATGGTATAACGTTATAACGTATTACGTTATATGGTATAACGTTATAACGTATTACGTTATATGGTCTAACGTTATACCGTATTACGTTATATGGTATAACGTCATAACGTATTACGTTATATGGTATTACGTTATCACGTATTACGTTATATGGTATAACGTTATAACGTATTACGTTATATGGTATAACGTTATAACGAATTACGTTATATGGTATAACGTTATAACGTATTACGTTATATGGTATAACGTTATAACTTATTACGTTATATGGTATAACTATATAACGTATTACGTTATATGTCATTACGTTATAACGTATTACGTTATATGGTGTAACGTTGTACCGTACTATGTTTTATGGTATAACGAAATGACGTTTTACGTTATATGTTATAACGTTATAACGTATCACGTTATACGGTATATCGAAATGACGATTTACGTTGTATGGTATAACGCTATAACGTATTACGTTATATGGTATTACATTATAACGTATTACGTTATATTGTATAACATTCTAACATATTACGTTATATGGTATAACGTTATACCGTATTACGTTATATGGTATAACGTTATACCGTATTACGTTATATGGTATAACGAAATGACGTTTTACGTTATATGGTATTACGTTCTAATGTAATACGTTATATGGTATAACGAAATGACGTTTCACGTTATATGGTATTATGTTATTACGTATTACGTTATATGGTATAACGTTATAACGTATTACGTTATATGGTATATCGTTATAACGTATTACGTTATATGGTATATCGTTATAACGTATTACGTTATATGGTATAACGTTATACCGTATTACGTTATATGGTATAACGAAATGACGTTTTACGTTATATGGTATTACGTTTTATCGTATTACGTTATATGGTATAACGTTATAACGTATTACGTTATGTGGTATAACGTTATATCGTATTACGTTATATGGTATAACGAAATGACGTTTTACGTTATATGGTATTACGTTCTAACGTATTACGTTATATGGTATTACGTTATCACGTATTACGTTATATGGTATAACGTTATAACGTGTTACGTTATATGGTATAACGTTTTAACGTATTACGTTATATGGTATAACGTTATCACGTATTACGTTATATGGTATAACGTTATAACGTATTACGTTATATGGTATATCGTTATAACGTATTACGTTATATGGTATAACGTTATACCGTATTACGTTATATGGTATAACGTTATAACGTGTTACGTTATATGGTATAACGTTTTAACGTATTACGTTATATGGTATAACGTTATCACGTATTACGTTATATGGTATAACGTTATAACGTATTACGTTATATGGTATATCGTTATAACGTATTACGTTATATGGTATAACGTTATACCGTATTACGTTATATGGTATAACGAAATGACGTTTTACGTTATATGGTATTACGTTTTATCGTATTACGTTATATGGTATAACGTTATAACGTATTACGTTATGTGGTATAACGTTATATCGTATTACGTTATATGGTATAACGAAATGACGTTTTACGTTATATGGTATTACGTTCTAACGTATTACGTTATATGGTATTACGTTATCACGTATTACGTTATATGGTATAACGTTATAACGTGTTACTTTATATGGTATAACGTTTTAACGTATTACGTTATATGGTATAACGTTATCTCGTATTACGTTATATGGTATAACGTTATAACGTATTACGTTATATGGTATATCGTTATAACGTATTACGTTATATGGTATAACGTTATACCGTATTACGTTATATGGTATAACGAAATGACGTTTTACGTTATATGGTATTACGTTCTAACGTATTACGTTATATGGTATAACGTTATAACGTGTTACGTTATATGGTATAACGTTTTAACGTATTACGTTATATGGTATAACGTTATCACGTATTACGTTATATGGTATAACGTTATAACGTATTACGTTATATGGTATATCGTTATAACGTATTACGTTATATGGTATAATGTTATACCGTATTACGTTATATGGTATAACGTTATAACGTGTTACGTTATATGGTATAACGTTTTAACGTATTACGTTATATGGTATAACGTTATCACGTATTACGTTATATGGTATAACGTTATAACGTATTACGTTATATGGTATATCGTTATAACGTATTACGTTATATGGTATAACGTTATACCGTATTACGTTATATGGTATAACGAAATGACGTTTTACGTTATATGGTATTACGTTTTATCGTATTACGTTATATGGTATAACGTTATAACGTATTACGTTATGTGGTATAACGTTATATCGTATTACGTTATATGGTATAACGAAATGACGTTTTACGTTATATGGTATTACGTTCTAACGTATTACGTTATATGGTATTACGTTATCACGTATTACGTTATATGGTATAACGTTATAACGTGTTACGTTATATGGTATAACGTTTTAACGTATTACGTTATATGGTATAACGTTATCACGTATTACGTTATATGGTATAACGTTATAACGTATTACGTTATATGGTATATCGTTATAACGTATTACGTTATATGGTATAACGTTATACCGTATTACGTTATATGGTATAACGAAATGACGTTTTACGTTATATGGTATTACGTTCTAACGTATTACGTTATATGCTATAACGTTATAACGGATTACGTTATATGGTATATCGTTATAACGTATTACGTTATATAGTATAACGTTATACCGTATTACGTTATATGGTATAACGAAATGACGTTTTACGTTATATGGTATTACGTTATAACGTATTACGTTATATGGTATTACGTTATCACGTATTACGTTATATGGTATAACGTTATAACGTGTTACGTTATATGGTATAACGTTTTAACGTATTACGTTATATGGTATAACGTTACCACGTATTACGTTATATGGTATAACGTTATAACGTATTACGTTATATGGTATATCGTTATAACGTATTACGTTATATGGTATAACGTTATACCGTATTACGTTATATGGTATAACGAAATGACGTTTTACGTTATATGGTATTACGTTATAACGTATTACGTTATATGGTATAACGTTATCACGTATTACGTTATATGGCATTACGTTATAACGTATTACGTTATATGGTATAACGAAATGACGTTTTACGTTATATGGTATAACGTTATAATGTATTACGTTATATTGTATTACGTTTTAACGTATTACGTTATATAGTATAACGTTATAACGTATTACGTTATTTGGTACAACGTTATAACGAATTACGTTATATGGTATAACGTTATACCGTATTACGTTGTATGGTATAACGAAATGACGTTTCACGTTATATGGTATTATGTTATTAAGTATTACGTTATATGGTATAACGTTATCACGTATTACGTTATATGGTATAACGGTATAACGTATTACGTTATATGGTATTATGTTATTAAGTATTACGTTATATGGTATAACGTTATCACGTATTACGTTATATGGTATAACGGTATAACGTATTACGTTATATGGTACAACGTTATAACGTATTACGTTATATGGTATAACGTCATAAGGTATTACGTTATATGGTATTACGTTATCACGTATTACGTTATATGGTATAACGTTATAACGTATTACGTTATATGGTATAACGTTTTAACGTATTACGTTATATGGTATAACGTTATCACGTATTACGTTATATGGTATAACGTTATAACGTATTACGTTATATGGTATATCGTTATCACGTATTACGTTATATGGTATAACGTTTTAACGTATTACGTTATATGGTATAACGTTATAACGTATTACGTTATATGGTATAACGTTATAACGTATTACGTTATATGGTATTACGTTTTAACGTGTTACGTTATATGGTATAACGTTATAACGTATTACGTTATGTGGTATAACGTTATAACGAATTACGTTATATGGTATAACGTTATAACGTATTACGTTATATGGTATAACGTTATAACTTATTACGTTATATGGTATAACTATATAACGTATTACGTTATATGTCATTACGTTATAACGTATTACGTTATATGGTGTAACGTTATACCGTACTATGTTTTATGGTATAACGAAATGACGTTTTACGTTATATGTTATAACGTTATAACGTATCACGTTATACGGTATATCGAAATGACGATTTACGTTGTATGGTATAACGCTATAACGTATTACGTTATATGGTATTACATTATAACGTATTACGTTATATTGTATAACATTCTAACATATTACGTTATATGGTATAACGTTATACCGTATTACGTTATATGGTATAACGAAATGACGTTTTACGTTATATGGTATTACGTTATAACGTATTACGTTATATGGTATTACGTTATAACGTAATACGTTGTGTGGTATAACGTTTTAACGTATTATGTTATATGGTATAACGTTATAACGTATTACGTTATATGGTATAACGTTATAACGTATTACGTTATATGGTATAACGTTATAACGTATTAGGTTATATGGTATAACGTTATAACGTATTACGTTATAGGGTATAACGTCATAACGTATTACGTTATATGGTATTACGTTATAACGTATTACGTTATATGGTATAACGTCATAACGTATTACGTTATATGGTATAACGTTATCACGTATTACGTTATATGGTATAACGTTATAACGTATTACGTTATATGGTATTACGTTATAACGTATTACGTTATATGGTATAAAGAAATGACGTTTTACGTTATATGGTATTACGTTATAACGTATTACGTTATATGGTATTACGTTATAACGTATTACGTTATATGGTATAACGTCATAACGTATTACGTTATATGGTATTACGTTACCACGTATTACGTTATATGGTATAACGTTATACCGTATTACGTTATATGGTGTAACGTTTTAACGTATTACGTTATATGGTATAACGTTATCACGTATTACGTTATATGGTATAACGTTATAACGTATTACGTTATATGGTATAACGTTATAACGTATTACGTTATATGGTATTACGTTATAACGTATTACGTTATATGGTATTACGTTATACCGTATTACGTTATATGGTGTAACGTTTTAACGTATTACGTTATATGGTATAACGTTATCACGTATTACGTTATATGGTATAACGTTATAACGAATTACGTTATATGGTATAACGTTATAACGTATTACGTTATATGGTATAACGTTATAACTTATTACGTTATATGGTATAACTATATAACGTATTACGTTATATGTCATTACGTTATAACGTATTACGTTATATGGTGTAACGTTATACCGTACTATGTTTTATGGTATAACGAAATGACGTTTTACGTTATATGTTATAACGTTATAACGTATCACGTTATACGGTATATCGAAATGACGATTTACGTTGTATGGTATAACGCTATAACGTATTACGTTATATGGTATTACATTATAACGTATTACGTTATATTGTATAACATTCTAACATATTACGTTATATGGTATAACGTTATACCGTATTACGTTATATGGTATAACGAAATGACGTTTTACGTTATATGGTATTACGTTATAACGTATTACGTTATATGGTATTACGTTATAACGTAATACGTTGTGTGGTATAACGTTTTAACGTATTATGTTATATGGTATAACGTTATAACGTATTACGTTATATGGTATAACGTTATAACGTATTACGTTATATGGTATAACGTTATAACGTATTAGGTTATATGGTATAACGTTATAACGTATTACGTTATAGGGTATAACGTCATAACGTATTACGTTATATGGTATTACGTTATAACGTATTACGTTATATGGTATAACGTCATAACGTATTACGTTATATGGTATAACGTTATCACGTATTACGTTATATGGTATAACGTTATAACGTATTACGTTATATGGTATTACGTTATAACGTATTACGTTATATGGTATAAAGAAATGACGTTTTACGTTATATGGTATTACGTTATAACGTATTACGTTATATGGTATTACGTTATAACGTATTACGTTATATGGTATAACGTCATAACGTATTACGTTATATGGTATTACGTTACCACGTATTACGTTATATGGTATAACGTTATACCGTATTACGTTATATGGTGTAACGTTTTAACGTATTACGTTATATGGTATAACGTTATCACGTATTACGTTATATGGTATAACGTTATAACGTATTACGTTATATGGTATATCGTTATAACGTATTACGTTATATAGTATAACGTTATACCGTATTACGTTATATGGTATAACGAAATGACATTTTACGTTATATGGTATTACGTTATAACGTATTACGTTATATGGTATTACGTTATCACGTATTACGTTATATGGTATAACGTTATAACGTATTACGTTATATGGTATAACGTTTTAACGTATTACGTTATATGGTATAACGTTATCACGTATTACGTTATATGGTATAACGTTATAACGTATTACGTTATATGGTATATCGTTATAACGTATTACGTTATATGGTATAACGTTATACCGTATTACGTTATATGGTATAACGAAATGACGTTTTACGTTATATGGTATTACGTTATAACGTATTACGTTATATGGTATAACGTTATCACGTATTACGTTATATGGCATTACGTTATAACGTATTACGTTATATGGTACAACGAAATGACGTTTTACGTTATATGGTATAACGTTATAATGTATTACGTTATATGGTATTACGTTTTAACGTATTACGTTATATGGTATAACGTTATAACGTATTACGTTATTTGGTATAACGTTATAACGAATTACGTTATATGGTATTACGTTATGACGTATTACGTTATATGGTATAACGTTATAACGTATTACGTTATATGGTATAACGTTTTAACGTATTACGTTATATGGTATAACGTTATCACGTATTACGTTATATGGTATAACGTTATAACGTATTACGTTATATGGTATATCGTTATAACGTATTACGTTATATGGTATAACGTTATACCGTATTACGTTATATGGTATAACGAAATGACGTTTTACGTTATATGGTATTACGTTATAACGTATTACGTTATATGGTATAACGTTATCACGTATTACGTTATATGGCATTACGTTATAACGTATTACGTTATATGGTACAACGAAATGACGTTTTACGTTATATGGTATAACGTTATAATGTATTACGTTATATGGTATTACGTTTTAACGTATTACGTTATATGGTATAACGTTATAACGTATTACGTTATTTGGTATAACGTTATAACGAATTACGTTATATGGTATAACGTTATACCGTATTACGTTATATGGTATAACGAAATGACGTTTCACGTTATATGGTATTATGTTATAACGTATTACGTTATATGGTATAACGTTATAACGTATTACGTTATATGGTATAACGAAATGACGTTTTACGTTATATGGTATTACGTTCTAACGTATTACGTTATATGGTATAACGTTATAACGTATTACGTTATATGGTATAACGTTATAACTTATTACGTTATATGGTATAACTATATAACGTATTACGTTATATGTCATTACGTTATAACGTATTACGTTATATGGTGTAACGTTATACCGTACTATGTTTTATGGTATAACGAAATGACGTTTTACGTTATATGTTATAACGTTATAACGTATCACGTTATACGGTATATCGAAATGACGATTTACGTTGTATGGTATAACGCTATAACGTATTACGTTATATGGTATTACATTATAACGTATTACGTTATATTGTATAACATTCTAACATATTACGTTATATGGTATAACGTTATACCGTATTACGTTATATGGTATAACGTTATACCGTATTACGTTATATGGTATAACGAAATGACGTTTTACGTTATATGGTATTACGTTATAACGTATTACGTTATATGTTATTACGTTATAACGTAATACGTTGTGTGGTATAACGTTTTAACGTATTATGTTATATGGTATAACGTTATAACGTATTACGTTATATGGTATAACGTTATAACGTATTACGTTATATGGTATAACGTTATAACGTATTAGGTTATATGGTATAACGTTATAACGTATTACGTTATAGGGTATAACGTCATAACGTATTACGTTATATGGTATTACGTTATAACGTATTACGTTATATGGTATAACGTCATAACGTATTACGTTATATGGTATAACGTTATCACGTATTACGTTATATGGTATAACGTTATAACGTATTACGTTATATGGTATTACGTTATAACGTATTACGTTATATGGTATAAAGAAATGACGTTTTACGTTATATGGTATTACGTTATAACGTATTACGTTATATGGTATTACGTTATAACGTATTACGTTATATGGTATAACGTCATAACGTATTACGTTATATGGTATTACGTTACCACGTATTACGTTATATGGTATAACGTTATACCGTATTACGTTATATGGTGTAACGTTTTAACGTATTACGTTATATGGTATAACGTTATCACGTATTACGTTATATGGTATAACGTTATAACGTATTACGTTATATGGTATATCGTTATAACGTATTACGTTATATAGTATAACGTTATACCGTATTACGTTATATGGTATAACGAAATGACATTTTACGTTATATGGTATTACGTTATAACGTATTACGTTATATGGTATTACGTTATCACGTATTACGTTATATGGTATAACGTTATAACGTATTACGTTATATGGCATAACGTTTTAACGTATTACGTTATATGGTATAACGTTATCACGTATTACGTTATATGGTATAACGTTATAACGTATTACGTTATATGGTATATCGTTATAACGTATTACGTTATATGGTATAACGTTATACCGTATTACGTTATATGGTATAACGAAATGACGTTTTACGTTATATGGTATTACGTTATAACGTATTACGTTATATGGTATAACGTTATCACGTATTACGTTATATGGCATTACGTTATAACGTATTACGTTATATGGTACAACGAAATGACGTTTTACGTTATATGGTATAACGTTATAATGTATTACGTTATATGGTATTACGTTTTAACGTATTACGTTATATGGTATAACGTTATAACGTATTACGTTATTTGGTATAACGTTATAACGAATTACGTTATATGGTATTACGTTATGACGTATTACGTTATATGGTATAACGTTATAACGTATTACGTTATATGGTATAACGTTTTAACGTATTACGTTATATGGTATAACGTTATCACGTATTACGTTATATGGTATAACGTTATAACGTATTACGTTATATGGTATATCGTTATAACGTATTACGTTATATGGTATAACGTTATACCGTATTACGTTATATGGTATAACGAAATGACGTTTTACGTTATATGGTATTACGTTATAACGTATTACGTTATATGGTATAACGTTATCACGTATTACGTTATATGGCATTACGTTATAACGTATTACGTTATATGGTACAACGAAATGACGTTTTACGTTATATGGTATAACGTTATAATGTATTACGTTATATGGTATTACGTCTTAACGTATTACGTTATATGGTATAACGTTATAACGTATTACGTTATTTGGTATAACGTTATAACGAATTACGTTATATGGTATAACGTTATACCGTATTACGTTATATGGTATAACGAAATGACGTTTCACGTTATATGGTATTATGTTATTAAGTATTACGTTATATGGTATAACGTTATCACGTATTACGTTATATGGTATAACGGTATAACGTATTACGTTATATGGTATTACGTTATAACGTATTACGTTATATGGTATAACGTTATAACGTATTACGTTATATGGTATAACGAAATGACGTTTTACGTTATATGGTATTACGTTCTAACGTATTACGTTATATGGTATAACGTTATAACGTATTACGTTATGTGGTATAACGTTATAACGAATTACGTTATATGGTATAACGTTATAACGTATTACGTTATATGGTATAACGTTATAACTTATTACGTTATATGGTATAACTATATAACGTATTACGTTATATGTCATTACGTTATAACGTATTACGTTATATGGTGTAACGTTATACCGTACTATGTTTTATGGTATAACGAAATGACGTTTTACGTTATATGTTATAACGTTATAACGTATCACGTTATACGGTATATCGAAATGACGATTTACGTTGTATGGTATAACGCTATAACGTATTACGTTATATGGTATTACATTATAACGTATTACGTTATATGTTATAACGTTATAACGTATCACGTTATACGGTATATCGAAATGACGATTTACGTTGTATGGTATAACGCTATAACGTATTACGTTATATGGTATTACATTATAACGTATTACGTTATATTGTATAACATTCTAACATATTACGTTATATGGTATAACGTTATACCGTATTACGTTATATGGTATAACGTTATACCGTATTACGTTATTTGGTATAACGAAATGACGTTTTACGTTATATGGTATTACGTTCTAACGTAATACGTTATATGGTATAACGAAATGACGTTTCACGTTATATGGTATTATGTTATTACGTATTACGTTATATGGTATAACGTTATAACGTATTACGGTATGTGGTATATCGTTATAACGTATTACGTTATATGGTATATCGTTATAACGTATTACGTTATATGGTATAACGTTATACCGTATTACGTTATATGGTATAACGAAATGACGTTTTACGTTATATGGTATTACGTTTTAACGTATTACGTTATATGGTATAACGTTATAACGTATTACGTTATGTGGTATAACGTTATATCGTATTACGTTATATGGTATAACGAAATGACATTTTACGTTATATGGTATTACGTTATAACGTATTACGTTATATGGTATTACGTTATCACGTATTACGTTATATGGTATAACGTTATAACGTATTACGTTATATGGTATAACGTTTTAACGTATTACGTTATATGGTATAACGTTATCACGTATTACGTTATATGGTATAACGTTATAACGTATTACGTTATATGGTATATCGTTATAACGTATTACGTTATATGGTACTACGTTACCACGTATTACGTTATGGTATAACGTTATAACGTATTACGTTATATGGTGTAACGTTTTAACGTATTACGTTATATGGTATAACGTTATCACGTATTACGTTATATGGTATAACGTTATAACGTATTACGTTATATGGTATATCGTTATAAGGTATTACGTTATATGGTATTACGTTATCACGTATTACGTTATATGGTATAACGTTATAACGTATTACGTTATATGGTATAACGTTTTAACGTATTACGTTATATGGTATAACGTTATCACGTATTACGTTATATGGTATAACGTTATAACGTATTACGTTATATGGTATATCGTTATCACGTATTACGTTATATGGTATAACGTTTTAACGTATTACGTTATATGGTATAACGTTATAACGTATTACGTTATATGGTATAACGTTATAACGTATTACGTTATATGGTATTACGTTTTAACGTGTTACGTTATATGGTATAACGTTATAACGTATTACGTTATGTGGTATATCGTTATAACGTATTACGTTATATGGTATAACGTTATACCGTATATACGGTATAACGTTATACCGTATTACGTTATATGGTATAACGAAATGACGGTTTACGTTATATGTTATAACGTTATAACGTATCACGTTATACGGTATATCGAAATGACGATTTACGTTGTATGGTATAACGCTATAACGTATTACGTTATATGGTATTACATTATAACGTATTACGTTATATTGTATAACATTCTAACATATTACGTTATATGGTATAACGTTTTAACGTATTACGTTATATGGTATAACGTTATAACGTATTACGTTATATGGTATAACGTTATAACGTATTACGTTATATGGTATATCGTTATAACGTATTACGTTATATGGTATAAAGTTATACCGTATTACGTTATATGTTATAACGAAATGACGTTTTACGTTATATGGTATTACGTTATAACGTATTACGTTATATGGTATTACGTTATCACGTATTACGTTATATGGTATAACGTTATAACGTATTACGTTATATGGTATATCGATATAACGTATTACGTTATATGGTATAACGTTATACCGTATTACGTTATATGGTATAACGAAATGACGTTTTACGTTATATGGTATTACGTTATAACGTATTACGTTATATGGTATAACGTTATCACGTATTACGTTATATGTCATTACGTTATAACATATTACGTTATATGGTATAACGAAATGACGTCTTACGTTATATGGTATAACGTTATAACGTATTACGTTATATGGTATAACGTTATAACGTATTACGTTATATGGTATAACGTCATAACGTATTACGTTATATGGTATTACGTTATCACGTATTACGTTATATGGTATAACGTTATAACGTATTACGTTATATGGTATAACGTTTTAACGTATTACGTTATATGGTATAACGTTATCACGTATTACGTTATATGGTATAACGTTATAACGTATTACGTTATATGGTATATCGTTATAACGTATTACGTTATATGGTATAACGTTATCACGTATTACGTTATATGGTATAACGTTATAACGTATTACGTTATATGGTATTACGTTACAACGTATTACGTTATATAGTATAACGTTATAACGTATTACGTTATATGGTATAACGTTATAACGTATTACGTTATATGGTATAACGTTATAACGTATTACGTTATATGGTATAACGTCATAACGTATTACGTTATATGGTATTACGTTATCACGTATTACGTTATATGGTATAACGTTATAACGTATTACGTTATATGGTATAACGTTTTAACGTATTACGTTATATGGTATAACGTTATCACGTATTACGCTATATGGTATAACGTTATCACGTATTACGTTATATGGTATAACGTTATAACGTATTACGTTATATGGTATTACGTTATAACGTATTACGTTATATGGTATAACGAAATGACGTTTTACGTTATATGGTATTACGTTATAACATATTACGTTATATGGTATTACGATATAACGTATTACGTTATATGGTATAACGTCATAACGTATTACGTTATATGGTATAACGTTATAACGTATTACGTAATATGGTATAACGTTTTAACGTATAACGTTATATGGTAAAACGAAATGACGTTTTACGTTATATGGTATTACGTTATAACGTATTACGTTATATCGTATAACGAAATGACGTTTTACGTTATATGGTATTACGTTATAACGTATTACGTTATATGATATTACGTTATAACGTATTACGTTATATGGTATAACGTTATAACGTATTACGTTATATGGTATAACGTTATAACGTATTACGTTATATGGTATAACGTTATAACGTATTACGTTATATGGTATAACGTTATCACGTATTACGTTATATGGTATTACGTTATAACGTATTACGTTATATGATATTACGTTATAACGTATTACGTTATATGGTATAACGTTATCACGTATTACGTTATATGGTATTACGTTATAACGTATTACGTTATATGATATTACGTTATAACGTATTACGTTATATGGTATAACGTTATAACGTATTACGTTATATGGTATAACGTCATAACGTATTACGTTATATGGTATAACGTTATAACGTATTACGTAATATGGTATAACGTTTTAACGTATAACGTTATATGGTAAAACGAAATGACGTTTTACGTTATATGGTATTACGTTATAACGTATTACGTTATATCGTATAACGAAATGACGTTTTACGTTATATGGTATTACGTTATAACGTATTACGTTATATGATATTACGTTATAACGTATTACGTTATATGGTATAACGTTATAACGTATTACGTTATATGGTATAACGTTATAACGTATTACGTTATATGGTATAACGTTATAACGTATTACGTTATATGGTATAACGTTATCACGTATTACGTTATATGGTATTACGTTATAACGTATTACGTTATATGATATTACGTTATAACGTATTACGTTATATGGTATAACGTTATAACGTATTACGTTATATGGTATAACGTTATAACGTATTACGTTATATGGTATAACGTTATAACGTATTACGTTATATGGTATAACGTTATCACGTATTACGTTATATGGTATATCGTTATAACGTATTACGTTATATGGTATTACGTTATAACGTATTACGTTATATGGTATAACGAAATGACGTTTTACGTTATATGGTATTACGTTATAACCTATTACGTTATATGGTATTACGTTATAACGTCGTAACGTATTACGTTATATGGTATTACGTTATCACGTATTACTTTATATGGTATAAGGCTATCACGTATTACGTTATATGGTATAACGATTTAATGTTTTACGTTATATGGTATTACGTTATAACGTATTACGTTATATGGTATGACGTTATAACATATTACGTTATATGGTATAACGTTTTAACGTATTACGTTATATGGTATAACGTTATAACGTATTACGTTATATGGTATAACGTTATAACGTATTACGTTATATGGTATATCGTTATAACGTATTACGTTATATGGTATAAAGTTATACCGTATTACGTTATATGGTATAACGTTATCACGTATTACGTTATATGGTATAACGTTATAACGTATTACGTTATATGGTATTACGTTATAACGTATTACGTTATATGGTATAACGTTATAACGAGTTACGTTATATGGAATAACGTTATAACGAATTACGTTACATGGCATTACGTTATAACGTATTACGTTATATGGTATAACGTTATAACGTATTACGTTATATGGTATTACGTTATCACGTATTACGTTATATGGTATAACGTTATAACGTATTACGTTATATGGTATAACGTTTTAACGTATTACGTTATATGGTATAACGTTATCACGTATTACGTTATATGGTATAACGTTATAACGTATTACGTTATATGGTATATCGTTATAACGTATTACGTTATATGGTATAACGTTATCACGTATTACGTTATATGGTATAACGTTATAACGTATTACGTTATATGGTATTACGTTACAACGTATTACGTTATATAGTATAACGTTATAACGTATTACGTTATATGGTATAACGTTATAACGTATTACGTTATATGGTATAACGTTATAACGTATTACGTTATATGGTATAACGTCATAACGTATTACGTTATATGGTATTACGTTATCACGTATTACGTTATATGGTATAACGTTATAACGTATTACGTTATATGGTATAACGTTTTAACGTATTACGTTATATGGTATAACGTTATCACGTATTACGCTATATGGTATAACGTTATCACGTATTACGTTATATGGTATAACGTTATAACGTATTACGTTATATGGTATTACGTTATAACGTATTACGTTATATGGTATAACGAAATGACGTTTTACGTTATATGGTATTACGTTATAACATATTACGTTATATGGTATTACGATATAACGTATTACGTTATATGGTATAACGTCATAACGTATTACGTTATATGGTATAACGTTATAACGTATTACGTAATATGGTATAACGTTTTAACGTATAACGTTATATGGTAAAACGAAATGACGTTTTACGTTATATGGTATTACGTTATAACGTATTACGTTATATCGTATAACGAAATGACGTTTTACGTTATATGGTATTACGTTATAACGTATTACGTTATATGATATTACGTTATAACGTATTACGTTATATGGTATAACGTTATAACGTATTACGTTATATGGTATAACGTTATAACGTATTACGTTATATGGTATAACGTTATAACGTATTACGTTATATGGTATAACGTTATCACGTATTACGTTATATGGTATTACGTTATAACGTATTACGTTATATGATATTACGTTATAACGTATTACGTTATATGGTATAACGTTATCACGTATTACGTTATATGGTATTACGTTATAACGTATTACGTTATATGATATTACGTTATAACGTATTACGTTATATGGTATAACGTTATAACGTATTACGTTATATGGTATAACGTCATAACGTATTACGTTATATGGTATAACGTTATAACGTATTACGTAATATGGTATAACGTTTTAACGTATAACGTTATATGGTAAAACGAAATGACGTTTTACGTTATATGGTATTACGTTATAACGTATTACGTTATATCGTATAACGAAATGACGTTTTACGTTATATGGTATTACGTTATAACGTATTACGTTATATGATATTACGTTATAACGTATTACGTTATATGGTATAACGTTATAACGTATTACGTTATATGGTATAACGTTATAACGTATTACGTTATATGGTATAACGTTATAACGTATTACGTTATATGGTATAACGTTATCACGTATTACGTTATATGGTATTACGTTATAACGTATTACGTTATATGATATTACGTTATAACGTATTACGTTATATGGTATAACGTTATAACGTATTACGTTATATGGTATAACGTTATAACGTATTACGTTATATGGTATAACGTTATAACGTATTACGTTATATGGTATAACGTTATCACGTATTACGTTATATGGTATATCGTTATAACGTATTACGTTATATGGTATTACGTTATAACGTATTACGTTATATGGTATAACGAAATGACGTTTTACGTTATATGGTATTACGTTATAACCTATTACGTTATATGGTATTACGTTATAACGTCGTAACGTATTACGTTATATGGTATTACGTTATCACGTATTACTTTATATGGTATAAGGCTATCACGTATTACGTTATATGGTATAACGATTTAATGTTTTACGTTATATGGTATTACGTTATAACGTATTACGTTATATGGTATGACGTTATAACATATTACGTTATATGGTATAACGTTTTAACGTATTACGTTATATGGTATAACGTTATAACGTATTACGTTATATGGTATAACGTTATAACGTATTACGTTATATGGTATATCGTTATAACGTATTACGTTATATGGTATAAAGTTATACCGTATTACGTTATATGGTATAACGTTATCACGTATTACGTTATATGGTATAACGTTATAACGTATTACGTTATATGGTATTACGTTATAACGTATTACGTTATATGGTATAACGTTATAACGAGTTACGTTATATGGAATAACGTTATAACGAATTACGTTACATGGCATTACGTTATAACGTATTACGTTATATGGTATAACGTTATAACGTATTACGTTATATGGTATAACGTTATAACGTATTACGTTATATGGTATAACGTTATAACGTACTACGTTATATGGTATATCGTTATAACGTATTACGTTATATGGTATAACGTTATACCGTATTAGGTTATATGGTATAACGTTATAACATATTACGTTATATGGTATAACGCTATAACGTATTACGTTATATGGTATAACGTTATAACGTATTACGTTATATGGTATATCGTTATAACGTATTACGTTATATGGTATAACGTTATACCGTATTACGTTATATGGTATAACGAAATGACGTTTTACGTTATATGGTATTACGTCATAACATATTACGTTATATGATATTACGTTATAACGTATTACGTTATATGGTATAACGTCATAACGTATTACGTTATATGGTATAACGTTATAACGTATTACGTTATATGATATTACGTTACAACGTATTACGTTATATGGTATAACGTTATAACGTATTACGTTATATGGTATAACGTTATAACGTATTACGTTATATGGTATAACGTTATAACGTATTACGTTATATGGTATAACGTTATAACGTACTACGTTATATGGTATATCGTTATAACGTATTACGTTATATGGTATAACGTTATAACGTATTACGTTATATGGTATAACGTTATAACGTATTACGTTATATGGTATAACGTCATAACGTATTACGTTATATGGTATTACGTTATCACGTATTACGTTATATGGTATAACGTTATAACGTATTACGTTATATGGTATAACGTTTTAACGTATTACGTTATATGGTATAACGTTATCACGTATTACGCTATATGGTATAACGTTATCACGTATTACGTTATATGGTATAACGTTATAACGTATTACGTTATATGGTATTACGTTATAACGTATTACGTTATATGGTATAACGAAATGACGTTTTACGTTATATGGTATTACGTTATAACATATTACGTTATATGGTATTACGATATAACGTATTACGTTATATGGTATAACGTCATAACGTATTACGTTATATGGTATAACGTTATAACGTATTACGTAATATGGTATAACGTTTTAACGTATAACGTTATATGGTAAAACGAAATGACGTTTTACGTTATATGGTATTACGTTATAACGTATTACGTTATATCGTATAACGAAATGACGTTTTACGTTATATGGTATTACGTTATAACGTATTACGTTATATGATATTACGTTATAACGTATTACGTTATATGGTATAACGTTATAACGTATTACGTTATATGGTATAACGTTATAACGTATTACGTTATATGGTATAACGTTATAACGTATTACGTTATATGGTATAACGTTATCACGTATTACGTTATATGGTATTACGTTATAACGTATTACGTTATATGATATTACGTTATAACGTATTACGTTATATGGTATAACGTTATCACGTATTACGTTATATGGTATTACGTTATAACGTATTACGTTATATGGTATAACGTTATAACGTATTACGTTATATGGTATAACGTTATAACGTACTACGTTATATGGTATATCGTTATAACGTATTACGTTATATGGTATAACGTTATAACGTATTACGTTATATGGTATAACGTTATAACGTATTACGTTATATGGTATAACGTCATAACGTATTACGTTATATGGTATTACGTTATCACGTATTACGTTATATGGTATAACGTTATAACGTATTACGTTATATGGTATAACGTTTTAACGTATTACGTTATATGGTATAACGTTATCACGTATTACGCTATATGGTATAACGTTATCACGTATTACGTTATATGGTATAACGTTATAACGTATTACGTTATATGGTATTACGTTATAACGTATTACGTTATATGGTATAACGAAATGACGTTTTACGTTATATGGTATTACGTTATAACATATTACGTTATATGGTATTACGATATAACGTATTACGTTATATGGTATAACGTCATAACGTATTACGTTATATGGTATAACGTTATAACGTATTACGTAATATGGTATAACGTTTTAACGTATAACGTTATATGGTAAAACGAAATGACGTTTTACGTTATATGGTATTACGTTATAACGTATTACGTTATATCGTATAACGAAATGACGTTTTACGTTATATGGTATTACGTTATAACGTATTACGTTATATGATATTACGTTATAACGTATTACGTTATATGGTATAACGTTATAACGTATTACGTTATATGGTATAACGTTATAACGTATTACGTTATATGGTATAACGTTATAACGTATTACGTTATATGGTATAACGTTATCACGTATTACGTTATATGGTATTACGTTATAACGTATTACGTTATATGATATTACGTTATAACGTATTACGTTATATGGTATAACGTTATCACGTATTACGTTATATGGTATTACGTTATAACGTATTACGTTATATGATATTACGTTATAACGTATTACGTTATATGGTATAACGTTATAACGTATTACGTTATATGGTATAACGTCATAACGTATTACGTTATATGGTATAACGTTATAACGTATTACGTAATATGGTATAACGTTTTAACGTATAACGTTATATGGTAAAACGAAATGACGTTTTACGTTATATGGTATTACGTTATAACGTATTACGTTATATCGTATAACGAAATGACGTTTTACGTTATATGGTATTACGTTATAACGTATTACGTTATATGATATTACGTTATAACGTATTACGTTATATGGTATAACGTTATAACGTATTACGTTATATGGTATAACGTTATAACGTATTACGTTATATGGTATAACGTTATAACGTATTACGTTATATGGTATAACGTTATCACGTATTACGTTATATGGTATTACGTTATAACGTATTACGTTATATGATATTACGTTATAACGTATTACGTTATATGGTATAACGTTATCACGTATTACGTTATATGGTATTACGTTATAACGTATTACGTTATATGATATTACGTTATAACGTATTACGTTATATGGTATAACGTTATAACGTATTACGTTATATGGTATAACGTCATAACGTATTACGTTATATGGTATAACGTTATAACGTATTACGTAATATGGTATAACGTTTTAACGTATAACGTTATATGGTAAAACGAAATGACGTTTTACGTTATATGGTATTACGTTATAACGTATTACGTTATATCGTATAACGAAATGACGTTTTACGTTATATGGTATTACGTTATAACGTATTACGTTATATGATATTACGTTATAACGTATTACGTTATATGGTATAACGTTATAACGTATTACGTTATATGGTATAACGTTATAACGTATTACGTTATATGGTATAACGTTATAACGTATTACGTTATATGGTATAACGTTATCACGTATTACGTTATATGGTATTACGTTATAACGTATTACGTTATATGATATTACGTTATAACGTATTACGTTATATGGTATAACGTTATAACGTATTACGTTATATGGTATAACGTTATAACGTATTACGTTATATGGTATAACGTTATAACGTATTACGTTATATGGTATAACGTTATCACGTATTACGTTATATGGTATATCGTTATAACGTATTACGTTATATGGTATTACGTTATAACGTATTACGTTATATGGTATAACGAAATGACGTTTTACGTTATATGGTATTACGTTATAACCTATTACGTTATATGGTATTACGTTATAACGTCGTAACGTATTACGTTATATGGTATTACGTTATCACGTATTACTTTATATGGTATAAGGCTATCACGTATTACGTTATATGGTATAACGATTTAATGTTTTACGTTATATGGTATTACGTTATAACGTATTACGTTATATGGTATGACGTTATAACATATTACGTTATATGGTATAACGTTTTAACGTATTACGTTATATGGTATAACGTTATAACGTATTACGTTATATGGTATAACGTTATAACGTATTACGTTATATGGTATATCGTTATAACGTATTACGTTATATGGTATAAAGTTATACCGTATTACGTTATATGGTATAACGTTATCACGTATTACGTTATATGGTATAACGTTATAACGTATTACGTTATATGGTATTACGTTATAACGTATTACGTTATATGGTATAACGTTATAACGAGTTACGTTATATGGAATAACGTTATAACGAATTACGTTACATGGCATTACGTTATAACGTATTACGTTATATGGTATAACGTTATAACGTATTACGTTATATGGTATAACGTTATAACGTATTACGTTATATGGTATAACGTTATAACGTACTACGTTATATGGTATATCGTTATAACGTATTACGTTATATGGTATAACGTTATACCGTATTAGGTTATATGGTATAACGTTATAACATATTACGTTATATGGTATAACGCTATAACGTATTACGTTATATGGTATAACGTTATAACGTATTACGTTATATGGTATATCGTTATAACGTATTACGTTATATGGTATAACGTTATACCGTATTACGTTATATGGTATAACGAAATGACGTTTTACGTTATATGGTATTACGTCATAACATATTACGTTATATGATATTACGTTATAACGTATTACGTTATATGGTATAACGTCATAACGTATTACGTTATATGGTATAACGTTATAACGTATTACGTTATATGATATTACGTTACAACGTATTACGTTATATGGTATAACGTTATAACGTATTACGTTATATGGTATAACGTTATAACGTATTACGTTATATGGTATAACGTTATAACGTATTACGTTATATGGTATAACGTTATAACGTACTACGTTATATGGTATATCGTTATAACGTATTACGTTATATGGTATAACGTTATAACGTATTACGTTATATGGTATAACGTTATAACGTATTACGTTATATGGTATAACGTCATAACGTATTACGTTATATGGTATTACGTTATCACGTATTACGTTATATGGTATAACGTTATAACGTATTACGTTATATGGTATAACGTTTTAACGTATTACGTTATATGGTATAACGTTATCACGTATTACGCTATATGGTATAACGTTATCACGTATTACGTTATATGGTATAACGTTATAACGTATTACGTTATATGGTATTACGTTATAACGTATTACGTTATATGGTATAACGAAATGACGTTTTACGTTATATGGTATTACGTTATAACATATTACGTTATATGGTATTACGATATAACGTATTACGTTATATGGTATAACGTCATAACGTATTACGTTATATGGTATAACGTTATAACGTATTACGTAATATGGTATAACGTTTTAACGTATAACGTTATATGGTAAAACGAAATGACGTTTTACGTTATATGGTATTACGTTATAACGTATTACGTTATATCGTATAACGAAATGACGTTTTACGTTATATGGTATTACGTTATAACGTATTACGTTATATGATATTACGTTATAACGTATTACGTTATATGGTATAACGTTATAACGTATTACGTTATATGGTATAACGTTATAACGTATTACGTTATATGGTATAACGTTATAACGTATTACGTTATATGGTATAACGTTATCACGTATTACGTTATATGGTATTACGTTATAACGTATTACGTTATATGATATTACGTTATAACGTATTACGTTATATGGTATAACGTTATCACGTATTACGTTATATGGTATTACGTTATAACGTATTACGTTATATGATATTACGTTATAACGTATTACGTTATATGGTATAACGTTATAACGTATTACGTTATATGGTATAACGTCATAACGTATTACGTTATATGGTATAACGTTATAACGTATTACGTAATATGGTATAACGTTTTAACGTATAACGTTATATGGTAAAACGAAATGACGTTTTACGTTATATGGTATTACGTTATAACGTATTACGTTATATCGTATAACGAAATGACGTTTTACGTTATATGGTATTACGTTATAACGTATTACGTTATATGATATTACGTTATAACGTATTACGTTATATGGTATAACGTTATAACGTATTACGTTATATGGTATAACGTTATAACGTATTACGTTATATGGTATAACGTTATAACGTATTACGTTATATGGTATAACGTTATCACGTATTACGTTATATGGTATTACGTTATAACGTATTACGTTATATGATATTACGTTATAACGTATTACGTTATATGGTATAACGTTATAACGTATTACGTTATATGGTATAACGTTATAACGTATTACGTTATATGGTATAACGTTATAACGTATTACGTTATATGGTATAACGTTATCACGTATTACGTTATATGGTATATCGTTATAACGTATTACGTTATATGGTATTACGTTATAACGTATTACGTTATATGGTATAACGAAATGACGTTTTACGTTATATGGTATTACGTTATAACCTATTACGTTATATGGTATTACGTTATAACGTCGTAACGTATTACGTTATATGGTATTACGTTATCACGTATTACTTTATATGGTATAAGGCTATCACGTATTACGTTATATGGTATAACGATTTAATGTTTTACGTTATATGGTATTACGTTATAACGTATTACGTTATATGGTATGACGTTATAACATATTACGTTATATGGTATAACGTTTTAACGTATTACGTTATATGGTATAACGTTATAACGTATTACGTTATATGGTATAACGTTATAACGTATTACGTTATATGGTATATCGTTATAACGTATTACGTTATATGGTATAAAGTTATACCGTATTACGTTATATGGTATAACGTTATCACGTATTACGTTATATGGTATAACGTTATAACGTATTACGTTATATGGTATTACGTTATAACGTATTACGTTATATGGTATAACGTTATAACGAGTTACGTTATATGGAATAACGTTATAACGAATTACGTTACATGGCATTACGTTATAACGTATTACGTTATATGGTATAACGTTATAACGTATTACGTTATATGGTATTACGTTATCACGTATTACGTTATATGGTATAACGTTATAACGTATTACGTTATATGGTATAACGTTTTAACGTATTACGTTATATGGTATAACGTTATCACGTATTACGTTATATGGTATAACGTTATAACGTATTACGTTATATGGTATATCGTTATAACGTATTACGTTATATGGTATAACGTTATCACGTATTACGTTATATGGTATAACGTTATAACGTATTACGTTATATGGTATTACGTTACAACGTATTACGTTATATAGTATAACGTTATAACGTATTACGTTATATGGTATAACGTTATAACGTATTACGTTATATGGTATAACGTTATAACGTATTACGTTATATGGTATAACGTCATAACGTATTACGTTATATGGTATTACGTTATCACGTATTACGTTATATGGTATAACGTTATAACGTATTACGTTATATGGTATAACGTTTTAACGTATTACGTTATATGGTATAACGTTATCACGTATTACGCTATATGGTATAACGTTATCACGTATTACGTTATATGGTATAACGTTATAACGTATTACGTTATATGGTATTACGTTATAACGTATTACGTTATATGGTATAACGAAATGACGTTTTACGTTATATGGTATTACGTTATAACATATTACGTTATATGGTATTACGATATAACGTATTACGTTATATGGTATAACGTCATAACGTATTACGTTATATGGTATAACGTTATAACGTATTACGTAATATGGTATAACGTTTTAACGTATAACGTTATATGGTAAAACGAAATGACGTTTTACGTTATATGGTATTACGTTATAAC
This sequence comes from Bombus vancouverensis nearcticus, assembly GCF_051014615.1. NCBI lineage: Eukaryota > Metazoa > Arthropoda > Insecta > Hymenoptera > Apidae > Bombus > Bombus vancouverensis. The sequence continues at coordinate 4,368,138 of NC_134913.1, read as the reverse complement.
GTATTACGTTATATCGTATAACGAAATGACGTTTTACGTTATATGGTATTACGTTATAACGTATTACGTTATATGATATTACGTTATAACGTATTACGTTATATGGTATAACGTTATAACGTATTACGTTATATGGTATAACGTTATAACGTATTACGTTATATGGTATAACGTTATAACGTATTACGTTATATGGTATAACGTTATCACGTATTACGTTATATGGTATTACGTTATAACGTATTACGTTATATGATATTACGTTATAACGTATTACGTTATATGGTATAACGTTATCACGTATTACGTTATATGGTATTACGTTATAACGTATTACGTTATATGATATTACGTTATAACGTATTACGTTATATGGTATAACGTTATAACGTATTACGTTATATGGTATAACGTCATAACGTATTACGTTATATGGTATAACGTTATAACGTATTACGTAATATGGTATAACGTTTTAACGTATAACGTTATATGGTAAAACGAAATGACGTTTTACGTTATATGGTATTACGTTATAACGTATTACGTTATATCGTATAACGAAATGACGTTTTACGTTATATGGTATTACGTTATAACGTATTACGTTATATGATATTACGTTATAACGTATTACGTTATATGGTATAACGTTATAACGTATTACGTTATATGGTATAACGTTATAACGTATTACGTTATATGGTATAACGTTATAACGTATTACGTTATATGGTATAACGTTATCACGTATTACGTTATATGGTATTACGTTATAACGTATTACGTTATATGATATTACGTTATAACGTATTACGTTATATGGTATAACGTTATAACGTATTACGTTATATGGTATAACGTTATAACGTATTACGTTATATGGTATAACGTTATAACGTATTACGTTATATGGTATAACGTTATCACGTATTACGTTATATGGTATATCGTTATAACGTATTACGTTATATGGTATTACGTTATAACGTATTACGTTATATGGTATAACGAAATGACGTTTTACGTTATATGGTATTACGTTATAACCTATTACGTTATATGGTATTACGTTATAACGTCGTAACGTATTACGTTATATGGTATTACGTTATCACGTATTACTTTATATGGTATAAGGCTATCACGTATTACGTTATATGGTATAACGATTTAATGTTTTACGTTATATGGTATTACGTTATAACGTATTACGTTATATGGTATGACGTTATAACATATTACGTTATATGGTATAACGTTTTAACGTATTACGTTATATGGTATAACGTTATAACGTATTACGTTATATGGTATAACGTTATAACGTATTACGTTATATGGTATATCGTTATAACGTATTACGTTATATGGTATAAAGTTATACCGTATTACGTTATATGGTATAACGTTATCACGTATTACGTTATATGGTATAACGTTATAACGTATTACGTTATATGGTATTACGTTATAACGTATTACGTTATATGGTATAACGTTATAACGAGTTACGTTATATGGAATAACGTTATAACGAATTACGTTACATGGCATTACGTTATAACGTATTACGTTATATGGTATAACGTTATAACGTATTACGTTATATGGTATAACGTTATAACGTATTACGTTATATGGTATAACGTTATAACGTACTACGTTATATGGTATATCGTTATAACGTATTACGTTATATGGTATAACGTTATACCGTATTAGGTTATATGGTATAACGTTATAACATATTACGTTATATGGTATAACGCTATAACGTATTACGTTATATGGTATAACGTTATAACGTATTACGTTATATGGTATATCGTTATAACGTATTACGTTATATGGTATAACGTTATACCGTATTACGTTATATGGTATAACGAAATGACGTTTTACGTTATATGGTATTACGTCATAACATATTACGTTATATGATATTACGTTATAACGTATTACGTTATATGGTATAACGTCATAACGTATTACGTTATATGGTATAACGTTATAACGTATTACGTTATATGATATTACGTTACAACGTATTACGTTATATGGTATAACGTTATAACGTATTACGTTATATGGTATAACGTTATAACGTATTACGTTATATGGTATAACGTTATAACGTATTACGTTATATGGTATAACGTTATAACGTACTACGTTATATGGTATATCGTTATAACGTATTACGTTATATGGTATAACGTTATACCGTATTACGTTATATGGTATAACGTTATAACATATTACGTTATATGGTATAACGCTATAACGTATTACGTTATATGGTATAACGTTATAACGTATTACGTTATATGGTATATCGTTATAACGTATTACGTTATATGGTATAACGTTATACCGTATTACGTTATATGGTATAACGAAATGACGTTTTACGTTATATGGTATTACGTTATAACATATTACGTTATATGATATTACGTTATAACGTATTACGTTATATGGTATAACGTCATAACGTATTACGTTATATGGTATAACGTTATAACGTATTACGTTATATGGTATAACGTTATAACGTATTACGTTATATGGTATATCGTTATAACGTATTACGTTATATGGAATAACGTTATACCGTATTACGTTATATGGTATAACGAAATGACGTTTTACGTTATATGGTATTACGTTATAACGTATTACGTTATATGATATTACGTTATAACGTATTACGTTATATGGTATAACGTTATAACGTATTACGTTATATGGTATAACGTTATAACGTATTACGTTATATGGTATAACGTTATAACGTATTACGTTATATGGTATAACGTTATAACGTACTACGTTATATGGTATATCGTTATAACGTATTACGTTATATGGTATAACGTTATACCGTATTACGTTATATGGTATAACGTTATAACATATTACGTTATATGGTATAACGCTATAACGTATTACGTTATATGGTATAACGCTATAACGTATTACGTTATATGGTATATCGTTATAACGTATTACGTTATATGGTATAACGTTATACCGTATTACGTTATATGGTATAACGAAATGACGTTTTACGTTATATGGTATTACGCTATAACGTATTACGTTATATGATATTACGTTATAACGTATTACGTTATATGGTATAACGTCATAACGTATTACGTTATATGGTATAACGTTATAACGTATTACGTTATATGGTATAACGTTATAACGTATTACGTTATATGGTATATCGTTATAACGTATTACGTTATATGGAATAACGTTATACCGTATTACGTTATATGGTATAACGAAATGACGTTTTACGTTATTTGGTATTACGTTATAACGTATTACGTTATATGATATTACGTTATAACGTATTACGTTATATGGTATAACGTTATAACGTATTACGTTATATGGTATAACTTTATAACGTATTACGTTATATGGTATAACGTTATAACGTATTACGTTATATGGTATAACGTTATAACGTACTACGTTATATGGTATATCGTTATAACGTATTACGTCATATGGTATAACGTTATACCGTATTACGTTATATGGTATAACGAAATGACGTTTTTCGTTATATGGAATAACGTTATAACGAATTACGTTATATGGTATAACGTTATAACGTATTACGTTATATGGTATTACCTTAGCGCGTATTACGTTATATGGTATAACGTTATAACGTATTACGTTATATGGTATAACGTTTTAACGTATTACGTTATATGGTATAACGTTATCACGTATTACGTTATATGGTATAACGTTATAACGTATTACGTTATATGGTATTACGTTATAACGTATTACGTTATATTGTATAACGTTATAACGTGTTACGTTATATGGAATAACGTTATAACGAATTACGTTATATGGCATTACGTTATAACGTATTACGTTATATGGTATAACGTTATAACGTATTACGTTATATGGTATAACGTCATAACGTATTACGTTTTATGGTATTACGTTATCACGTATTACGTTATATGGTATAACGTTATAACGTATTACGTTATATGGTATAACGAAATGACGTTTTACGTTATATGGTATTACGTTATAACGTATTACGTTATATGGTATAACGTTATCACGTATTACGTTATATGGTATAACGTTATAACGTATTACGTTATATGGTATTACGTTATAACGTATTACGTTATATGGTATAACGTTATAACGTATTACGTTATATGGTATAACGTTATAACGTACTACGTTATATGGTATATCGTTATAACGTATTACGTTATATGGTATAACGTTATACCGTATTAGGTTATATGGTATAACGTTATAACATATTACGTTATATGGTATAACGCTATAACGTATTACGTTATATGGTATAACGTTGTAACATATTACGTTATATGGTATATCGTTATAACGTATTACGTTATATGGTATAACGTTATAACGTACTACGTTATATGGTATATCGTTATAACGTATTACGTTATATGGTATAACGTTATACCGTATTAGGTTATATGGTATAACGTTATAACATATTACGTTATATGGTATAACGTTATAGCGTATTACGTTATATGGTATAACGAAATGACGTTTTACGTTATATGGTATTACGTTATAACGTATTACGTTATATGGTATAACGTTATCACGTATTACGTTATATGGTATAACGTTATAACGTATTACGTTATATGGTATTACGTTATAACGTATTACGTTATATGGTATAACGTTATAACGAGTTACGTTATATGGAATAACGTTATAACGAATTACGTTATATGGCATTACGTTATAACGTATTACGTTATATGGTATAACGTTATAACGTATTACGTTATATGGTATAACGTTATAACGTATTACGTTATATGGTATAACGTTATAACGTACTACGTTATATGGTATATCGTTATAACGTATTACGTTATATGGTATAATGTTATACCGTATTACGTTAAATGGTATAACGTTATAACATATTACGTTATATGGTATAACGCTATAACGTATTACGTTATATGGTATAACGTTATAACGTATTACGTTATATGGTATATCGTTATAACGTATTACGTTATATGGTATAACGTTATACCGTATTACGTTATATGGTATAACGAAATGACGTTTTACGTTATATGGTATTACGTTATAACATATTACGTTATATGATATTACGTTATAACGTATTACGTTATATGGTATAACGTCATAACGTATTACGTTATATGGTATAACGTTATAACGTATTACGTTATATGGTATAACGTTATAACGTATTACGTTATATGGTATATCGTTATAACGTATTACGTTATATGGAATAACGTTATACCGTATTACGTTATATGGTATAACGAAATGACGTTTTACGTTATATGGTATTACGTTATAACGTATTACGTTATATGATATTACGTTATAACGTATTACGTTATATGGTATAACGTTATAACGTATTACGTTATATGGTATAACGTTATAACGTATTACGTTATATGGTATAACGTTATAACGTATTACGTTATATGGTATAACGTTATAACGTACTACGTTATATGGTATATCGTTATAACGTATTACGTTATATGGTCTAACGTTATACCGTATTACGTTATATGGTATAACGTTATAACATATTACGTTATATGGTATAACGTTATAACGTATTACGTTATAGGGTATATCGTTATAACGTATTACGTTATATGGTATAACGTTATACCGTATTACGTTATATGGTATAACGAAATGACGTTTTACGTTATATGGTATTACGTTATAACGTATTACGTTATATGATATTACGTTATAACGTATTACGTTATATGGTATAACGTCATAACGTATTACGTTATATGGTATAACGTTATAACGTATTACGTTATATGGTATAACGTTATAACGTATTACGTTATATGGTATATCGTTATAACGTATTACGTTATATGGAATAACGTTATACCGTATTACGTTATATGGTATAACGAAATGACGTTTTACGTTATTTGGTATTACGTTATAACGTATTACGTTATATGATATTACGTTATAACGTATTACGTTATATGGTATAACGTTATAACGTATTACGTTATATGGTATAACTTTATAACGTATTACGTTATATGGTATAACGTTATAACGTATTACGTTATATGGTATAACGTTATAACGTACTACGTTATATGGTATATCGTTATAACGTATTACGTTATATGATATTACGTTATAACGTATTACGTTATATGGTATAACGTCATAACGTATTACGTTATATGGTATTACGTTATCACGTATTACGTTATATGGTATAACGTTATAACGTATTACGTTATATGGTATAACGTTATAACTTATTACGTTATATGGTATAACGAAATGACGTTTTACGTTATATGGTATTACGTTATAACGTATTACGTTATATGGTATAACGTTATCACGTATTACGTTATATGGTATAACGTTATATCGTATTACGTTATATGGTATTACGTTATAACGTATTACGTTATATGGTATAACGTTATAACGAGTTACGTTATATGGAATAACGTTATAACGAATTACGTTATATGGCATTACGTTATAACGTATTACGTTATATGGTATAACGTTATAACGTATTACGTTATATGGTATAACGTTATAACGTATTACGTTATATGGTATAACGTTATAACGTATTACGTTATATGGTATAACGTTATAACGTATTACGTTATATGGTATATCGTTATAACGTATTACGATATATGGAATAACGTTATACCGTATTACGTTATATGGTATAACGAAATGACGTTTTACGTTATATGGTATTACGTTATAACGTATTACGTTATATGATATTACGTTATAACGTATTACGTTATATGGTATAACGTCATAACGTATTACGTTATATGGTATTACGTTATCACGTATAACGTTATATGGTATAACGTTATAACGTATTACGTTATATGGTATAACGTTTTAACGTATTACGTTATATGGTATAACGTTATAACGTATTACGTTATATGGTATTACGTTATAACGTATTACGTTATATGGCATAACGTTATAACGAGTTACGTTATATGGAATAACGTTATAACGAATTACGTTATATGGCATTACGTTATAACGTATTACGTTATATGGTATAACGTTATAACGTATTACGTTATATGGTATAACGTTATCACGTATTACGTTATATGGTATAACGTTATAACGTATTACGTTATATGGTATATCATTATAACGTATTACGTCATATGGTATAACGTTATACCGTATTACGTTATATGGTATAACGAAATGACGTTTTTCGTTATATGGAATAACGTTATAACGAATTACGTTATATGGTATAACGTTATAACGTATTACGTTATATGGTATTACGTTAGCGCGTATTACGTTATATGGTATAACGTTATAACGTATTACGTTATATGGTATAACGTTTTAACGTATTACGTTATATGGTATAACGTTATCACGTATTACGTTATATGGTATAACGTTATAACGTATTACGTTATATGGTATTACGTTATAACGTATTACGTTATATTGTATAACGTTATAACGTGTTACGTTATATGGAATAACGTTATAACGAATTACGTTATATGGCATTACGTTATAACGTATTACGTTATATGGTATAACGTTATAACGTATTACGTTATATGGTATAACGTCATAACGTATTACGTTTTATGGTATTACGTTATCACGTATTACGTTATATGGTATAACGTTATAACGTATTACGTTATATGGTATAACGAAATGACGTTTTACGTTATATGGTATTACGTTATAACGTATTACGTTATATGGTATAACGTTATCACGTATTACGTTATATGGTATAACGTTATAACGTATTACGTTATATGGTATTACGTTATAACGTATTACGTTATATGGTATAACGTTATAACGAGTTACGTTATATGGAATAACGTTATAACGAATTACGTTATATGGCATTACGTTATACCGTATTAGGTTATATGGTATAACGTTATAACATATTACGTTATATGGTATAACGTTTTAACGTATTACGTTATATGGTATAACGTTATCACGTATTACGTTATATGGTATAACGTTATAACGTATTACGTTATATGGTATAACGTTATAACGTATTACGTTATATGGTATAACGTTATAACGTATTACGTTATATGGTATAACGTTATAACGTACTACGTTATATGGTATATCGTTATAACGTATTACGTTATATGGTATAACGTTATACCGTATTAGGTTATATGGTATAACGTTATAACATATTACGTTATATGGTATAACGCTATAACGTATTACGTTATATGGTATAACGTTATAACGTATTACGTTATATGGTATATCGCTATAACGTATTACGTTATATGGTATAACGTTATACCGTATTACGTTATATGGTATAACGAAATGACGTTTTACGTTATATGGTATTACGTCATAACATATTACGTTATATGATATTACGTTATAACGTATTACGTTATATGGTATAACGTCATAACGTATTACGTTATATGGTATAACGTTATAACGTATTACGTTATATGGTATAACGTTATAACGTATTACGTTATATGGTATATCGTTATAACGTATTACGTTATATGGAATAACGTTATACCGTATTACGTTATATGGTATAACGAAATGACGTTTTACGTTATATGGTATTACGTTATAACGTATTACGTTATATGATATTACGTTATAACGTATTACGTTATATGGTATAACGTTATAACGTATTACGTTATATGGTATAACGTTATAACGTATTACGTTATATGGTATAACGTTATAACGTATTACGTTATATGGTATAACGTTATAACGTACTACGTTATATGGTATATCGTTATAACGTATTACGTTATATGATATTACGTTATAACGTATTACGTTATATGGTATAACGTCATAACGTATTACGTTATATGGTATTACGTTATCACGTACTACGTTATATGGTATAACGTTATAACGTATTACGTTATATGGTATAACGTTATCACGTATTACGTTATATGGTATAACGTTATAACGTATTACGTTATATGGTATTACGTTACAACGTATTACGTTATATGGTATAACGTTATAACGTATTACGTTATATGGTATAACGTTATAACGTATTACGTTATATGGTATAACGTCATAACGTATTACGTTATATGGTATTACGTTATCACGTATTACGTTATATGGTATTACGTTATAACGTATTACGTTATATGTTATTACGTTATAACGTATTACGTTATATGGTATAACGAAATGACGTTTTACGTTATATGGTATTACGATATAACGTATTACGTTATACGGTATTACGTTATATGGTATAACGTCATAACGTATTACGTTATATGGTATTACGTTATCACGTATTACGTTATATGGTATAACGTTATAACGTATTACGTTATATGGTATAACGTTTTAACGTATTACGTTATATGGTATAACGTTTTAACGTATTACGTTATATGGTATAACGTTATCACGTATTACGTTACATGGTATAACGTTATAACGTATTACGTTATATGGTATATCGTTATAACGTATTACGTTATATGGTATAACGTTATACCGTATTACGTTATACGGTATAACGTTATACCGTATTACGTTATATGGTATAACGAAATGACGTTTTACGTTATATGGTATTACGTTATAACGTATTACGTTATATGGTATTACGTTATACCGTATTACGTTATATGGTTTAACGAAATGACGTTTTACGTTATATGGTATAACGTTATCACGTATTACGTTACATGGTATAACGTTATAACGTATTACGTTATATGGTATATCGTTATAACGTATTACGTTATATGGTATAACGTTATACCGTATTACGTTATATGGTATAACGAAATGACGTTTTACGTTATATGGTATTACGTTATAACGTATTACGTTATATGGTATAACGTTATCACGTATTACGTTATATGGCATTACGTTATAACGTATTACGTTATATGGTATAACGAAATGACGTTTTACGTTATATGGTATAACGTTATAACGCATTACGTTATATGGTATTACGTTTTAACGTATTACGTTATATGGTATAACGTTATAACGTATTACGTTATGTGGTATAACGTCATAACGAATTACGTTATATGGTATAACGTTATACCGTATTACGTTATATGGTATAACGAAATGACGTTTCACGTTATATGGTATTACGTTATAACATATTACGTTATATGGTATTACGATATAACGTATTACGTTATATGGTATAACGTCATAACGTATTACGTTATATGGTATAACGTTATAACGTATTACGTAATATGGTATAACGTTTTAACGTATTACGTTATATGGTAAAACGAAATGACGTTTTACGTTATATGGTATTACGTTATAACGTATTACGTTATATCGTATAACGTCATAACGTATTACGTTATATGGTATAACGTTATCACGTATTACGTTATATGGTATATCGTTATAACGTATTACGTTATATGGTATTACGTTATAACGTATTACGTTATATGGTATAACGAAATGACGTTTTACGTTATATGGTATTACGTTATAACCTATTACGTTATATGGTATTACGTTATAACGTCATAACGTATTACGTTATATGGTATTACGTTATCACGTATTACTTTATATGGTATAAGGCTATCACGTATTACGTTATATGGTATAACGATTTAATGTTTTACGTTATATGGTATTACGTTATAACGTATTACGTTATATGGTATGACGTTATAACATATTACGTTATATGGTATAACGTTTTAACGTATTACGTTATATGGTATAACGTTATAACGTATTACGTTATATGGTATAACGTTATAACGTATTACGTTATATGGTATATCGTTATAACGTATTACGTTATATGGTATAAAGTTATACCGTATTACGTTATATGTTATAACGAAATGACGTTTTACGTTATATGGTATTACGTTATAACGTATTACGTTATATGGTATTACGTTATCACGTATTACGTTATATGGTATAACGTTATAACGTATTACGTTATATGGTATATCGATATAACGTATTACGTTATATGGTATAACGTTATACCGTATTACGTTATGTGGTATAACGAAATGACGTTTTACGTTATATGGTATTACGTTATAACGTATTACGTTATATGGTATAACGTTATCACGTATTACGTTATATGTCATTACGTTATAACATATTACGTTATATGGTATAACGAAATGACGTTTTACGTTATATGGTATAACGTTATAACTTATTACGTTATATGGTATTACGTTATAACGTATTACGTTATATGGTATAACGTTATAACGTATTACGTTATATGGTATATCGTTATAACGAATTACGTTATATGGCATTACGTTATAACGTATTACGTTATATGGTATAACGTTATAACGTATTACGTTATATGGTATAACGTTATAACGTATTACGTTATATGGTATAACGTTATAACGTACTACGTTATATGGTATATCGTTATAACGTATTACGTTATATGGTATAATGTTATACCGTATTACGTTAAATGGTATAACGTTATAACATATTACGTTATATGGTATAACGCTATAACATATTACGTTATATGGTATAACGTTATAACGTATTACGTTATATGGTATATCGTTATAACGTATTACGTTATATGGTATAACGTTATACCGTATTACGTTATATGGTATAACGAAATGACGTTTTACGTTATATGGTATTACGTTATAACATATTACGTTATATGATATTACGTTATAACGTATTACGTTATATGGTATAACGTCATAACGTATTACGTTATATGGTATAACGTTATAACGTATTACGTTATATGGTATAACGTTATAACGTATTACGTTATATGGTATATCGTTATAACGTATTACGTTATATGGAATAACGTTATACCGTATTACGTTATATGGTATAACGAAATGACGTTTTACGTTATATGGTATTACGTTATAACGTATTACGTTATATGATATTACGTTATAACGTATTACGTTATATGGTATAACGTTATAACGTATTACGTTATATGGTATAACGTTATAACGTATTACGTTATATGGTATAACGTTATAACGTATTACGTTATATGGTATAACGTTATAACGTACTACGTTATATGGTATATCGTTATAACGTATTACGTTATATGGTATAACGTTATACCGTATTACGTTATATGGTATAACGTTATAACATATTACGTTATATGGTATAACGTTATAACGTATTACGTTATATGGTATATCGTTATAACGTATTACGTTATATGGTATAACGTTATACCGTATTACGTTATATGGTATAACGAAATGACGTTTTACGTTATATGGTATTACGTTATAACGTATTACGTTATATGATATTACGTTATAACGTATTACGTTATATGGTATAACGTCATAACGTATTACGTTATATGGTATAACGTTATAACGTATTACGTTATATGGTATAACGTTATAACGTATTACGTTATATGGTATATCGTTATAACGTATTACGTTATATGTAATAACGTTATACCGTATTACGTTATATGGTATAACGAAATGACGTTTTACGTTATTTGGTATTACGTTATAACGTATTACGTTATATGATATTACGTTATAACGTATTACGTTATATGGTATAGCGTTATAACGTATTACGTTATATGGTATAACTTTATAACGTATTACGTTATATGGTATAACGTTATAACGTATTACGTTATATGGTATAACGTTATAACGTACTACGTTATATGGCATATCGTTATAACGTATTACGTTATATGATATTACGTTATAACGTATTACGTTATATGGTATAACGTCATAACGTATTACGTTATATGGTATTACGTTATCACGTATTACGTTATATGGTATAACGTTATAACGTATTACGTTATATGGTATAACGTTATAACGTATTACGTTATATGGTATAACGAAATGACGTTTTACGTTATATGGTATTACGTTATAACGTATTACGTTATATGGTATAACGTTATCACGTATTACGTTATATGGTATAACGTTATATCGTATTACGTTATATGGTATTACGTTATAACGTATTACGTTATATGGTATAACGTTATAACGAGTTACGTTATATGGAATAACGTTATAACGAATTACGTTATATGGCATTACGTTATAACGTATTACGTTATATGGTATAACGTTATAACGTATTACGTTATATGGTATAACGTTATAACGTATTACGTTATATGGTATAACGTTATAACGTATTACGTTATATGGTATAACGTTATAACGTATTACGTTATATGGTATATCGTTATAACGTATTACGATATATGGAATAACGTTATACCGTATTACGTTATATGGTATAACGAAATGACGTTTTACGTTATATGGTATTACGTTATAACGTATTACGTTATATGATATTACGTTATAACGTATTACGTTATATGGTATAACGTCATAACGTATTACGTTATATGGTATTACGTTATCACGTATAACGTTATATGGTATAACGTTATAACGTATTACGTTATATGGTATAACGTTTTAACGTATTACGTTATATGGTATAACGTTATAACGTATTACGTTATATGGTATTACGTTATAACGTATTACGTTATATGGCATAACGTTATAACGAGTTACGTTATATGGAATAACGTTATAACGAATTACGTTATATGGCATTACGTTATAACGTATTACGTTATATGGTATAACGTTATAACGTATTACGTTATATGGTATAACGTTATCACGTATTACGTTATATGGTATAACGTTATAACGTATTACGTTATATGGTATATCATTATAACGTATTACGTCATATGGTATAACGCTATACCGTATTACGTTATATGGTATAACGAAATGACGTTTTTCGTTATATGGAATAACGTTATAACGAATTACGTTATATGGTATAACGTTATAACGTATTACGTTATATGGTATTACGTTAGCGCGTATTACGTTATATGGTATAACGTTATAACGTATTACGTTATATGGTATAACGTTTTAACGTATTACGTTATATGGTATAACGTTATCACGTATTACGTTATATGGTATAACGTTATAACGTATTACGTTATATGGTATTACGTTATAACGTATTACGTTATATTGTATAACGTTATAACGTGTTACGTTATATGGAATAACGTTATAACGAATTACGTTATATGGCATTACGTTATAACGTATTACGTTATATGGTATAACGTTATAACGTATTACGTTATATGGTATAACGTCATAACGTATTACGTTTTATGGTATTACGTTATCACGTATTACGTTATATGGTATAACGTTATAACGTATTACGTTATATGGTATAACGAAATGACGTTTTACGTTATATGGTATTACGTTATAACGTATTACGTTATATGGTATAACGTTATCACGTATTACGTTATATGGTATAACGTTATAACGTATTACGTTATATGGTATTACGTTATAACGTATTACGTTATATGGTATAACGTTACAACGAGTTACGTTATATGGAATAACGTTATAACGAATTACGTTATATGGCATTACGTTATAACGTATTACGTTATATGGTATAACGTTATAACGTATTACGTTATATGGTATAACGTTATAACGTATTACGTTATATGGTATAACGTTATAACGTACTACGTTATATGGTATATCGTTATAACGTATTACGTTATATGGTATAACGTTATACCGTATTAGGTTATATGGTATAACGTTATAACATATTACGTTATATGGTATAACGCTATAACGTATTACGTTATATGGTATAACGTTATAACGTATTACGTTATATGGTATATCGTTATAACGTATTACGTTATATGGTATAACGTTATACCGTATTACGTTATATGGTATAACGAAATGACGTTTTACGTTATATGGTATTACGTCATAACATATTACGTTATATGATATTACGTTATAACGTATTACGTTATATGGTATAACGTCATAACGTATTACGTTATATGGTATAACGTTATAACGTATTACGTTATATGGTATAACGTTATAACGTATTACGTTATATGGTATATCGTTATAACGTATTACGTTATATGGAATAACGTTATACCGTATTACGTTATATGGTATAACGAAATGACGTTTTACGTTATATGGTATTACGTTATAACGTATTACGTTATATGATATTACGTTATAACGTATTACGTTATATGGTATAACGTTATAACGTATTACGTTATATGGTATAACGTTATAACGTATTACGTTATATGGTATAACGTTATAACGTATTACGTTATATGGTATAACGTTATAACGTACTACGTTATATGGTATATCGTTATAACGTATTACGTTATATGATATTACGTTATAACGTATTACGTTATATGGTATAACGTCATAACGTATTACGTTATATGGTATTACGTTATCACGTACTACGTTATATGGTATAACGTTATAACGTATTACGTTATATGGTATAACGTTATCACGTATTACGTTATATGGTATAACGTTATAACGTATTACGTTATATGGTATTACGTTACAACGTATTACGTTATATGGTATAACGTTATAACGTATTACGTTATATGGTATAACGTTATAACGTATTACGTTATATGGTATAACGTCATAACGTATTACGTTATATGGTATTACGTTATCACGTATTACGTTATATGGTATTACGTTATAACGTATTACGTTATATGTTATTACGTTATAACGTATTACGTTATATGGTATAACGAAATGACGTTTTACGTTATATGGTATTACGATATAACGTATTACGTTATACGGTATTACGTTATATGGTATAACGTCATAACGTATTACGTTATATGGTATTACGTTATCACGTATTACGTTATATGGTATAACGTTATAACGTATTACGTTATATGGTATAACGTTTTAACGTATTACGTTATATGGTATAACGTTTTAACGTATTACGTTATATGGTATAACGTTATCACGTATTACGTTACATGGTATAACGTTATAACGTATTACGTTATATGGTATATCGTTATAACGTATTACGTTATATGGTATAACGTTATACCGTATTACGTTATACGGTATAACGTTATACCGTATTACGTTATATGGTATAACGAAATGACGTTTTACGTTATATGGTATTACGTTATAACGTATTACGTTATATGGTATTACGTTATACCGTATTACGTTATATGGTTTAACGAAATGACGTTTTACGTTATATGGTATAACGTTATCACGTATTACGTTACATGGTATAACGTTATAACGTATTACGTTATATGGTATATCGTTATAACGTATTACGTTATATGGTATAACGTTATACCGTATTACGTTATATGGTATAACGAAATGACGTTTTACGTTATATGGTATTACGTTATAACGTATTACGTTATATGGTATAACGTTATCACGTATTACGTTATATGGCATTACGTTATAACGTATTACGTTATATGGTATAACGAAATGACGTTTTACGTTATATGGTATAACGTTATAACGCATTACGTTATATGGTATTACGTTTTAACGTATTACGTTATATGGTATAACGTTATAACGTATTACGTTATGTGGTATAACGTCATAACGAATTACGTTATATGGTATAACGTTATACCGTATTACGTTATATGGTATAACGAAATGACGTTTCACGTTATATGGTATTATGTTATTAAGTATTACGTTGTATGGTATAACGTTATCACGTATTACGTTATATGGTATAACGTTATAACGTATTACGTTATATGGTATTACGTTACAACGTATTACGTTATATAGTATAACGTTATAACGTATTACGTTATATGGTATAACGTTATAACGTATTACGTTATATGGTATAACGTTATAGCGTATTACGTTATATGGTATAACGTCATAACGTATTACGTTATATGGTATTACGTTATCACGTATTACGTTATATGGTATAACGTTATAACGTATTACGTTATATGGTATAACGTTTTAACGTATTACGTTATATGGTATAACGTTATCACGTATTACGTTATATGGTATAACGTTATCACGTACTACGTTATATGGTATAACGTTATAACGTATTACGTTATATGGTATTACGTTATAACGTATTACGTTATATGGTATAACGAAATGACGTTTTACGTTATATGGTATTACGTTATAACATATTACGTTATATGGTATTACGATATAACGTATTACGTTATATGGTATAACGTCATAACGTATTACGTAATATGGTATAACGTTATAACGTATTACGTAATATGGTATAACGTTTTAACGTATTACGTTATATGGTAAAACGAAATGACGTTTTACGTTATATGGTATTACGTTATAACGTATTACGTTATATCGTATAACGTCATAACGTATTACGTTATATGGTATAACGTTATCACGTATTACGTTATATGGTATATCGTTATAACGTATTACGTTATATGGTATTACGTTATAACGTATTACGTTATATGGTATAACGAAATGACGTTTTACGTTATATGGTATTACGTTATAACCTATTACGTTATATGGTATTACGTTATAACGTCATAACGTATTACGTTATATGGTATTACGTTATCACGTATTACTTTATATGGTATAAGGCTATCACGTATTACGTTATATGGTATAACGATTTAATGTTTTACGTTATATGGTATTACGTTATAACGTATTACGTTATATGGTATGACGTTATAACATATTACGTTATATGGTATAACGTTTTAACGTATTACGTTATATGGTATAACGTTATAACGTATTACGTTATATGGTATAACGTTATAACGTATTACGTTATATGGTATATCGTTATAACGTATTACGTTATATGGTATAAAGTTATACCGTATTACGTTATATGTTATAACGAAATGACGTTTTACGTTATATGGTATTACGTTATAACGTATTACGTTATATGGTATTACGTTATCACGTATTACGTTATATGGTATAACGTTATAACGTATTACGTTATATGGTATATCGATATAACGTATTACGTTATATGGTATAACGTTATACCGTATTACGTTATGTGGTATAACGAAATGACGTTTTACGTTATATGGTATTACGTTATAACGTATTACGTTATATGGTATAACGTTATCACGTATTACGTTATATGTCATTACGTTATAACATATTACGTTATATGGTATAACGAAATGACGTTTTACGTTATATGGTATAACGTTATAACTTATTACGTTATATGGTATTACGTTATAACGTATTACGTTATATGGTATGACGTTATAACATATTACGTTATATGGTATAACGTTTTAACGTATTACGTTATATGGTATAACGTTATAACGTATTACGTTATATGGTATAACGTTATAACGTATTACGTTATATGGTATATCGTTATAACGTATTACGTTATATGGTATAAAGTTATACCGTATTACGTTATATGTTATAACGAAATGACGTTTTACGTTATATGGTATTACGTTATAACGTATTACGTTATATGGTATTACGTTATCACGTATTACGTTATATGGTATAACGTTATAACGTATTACGTTATATGGTATATCGATATAACGTATTACGTTATATGGTATAACGTTATACCGTATTACGTTATATGGTATAACGAAATGACGTTTTACGTTATATGGTATTACGTTATAACGTATTACGTTATATGGTATAACGTTATCACGTATTACGTTATATGTCATTACGTTATAACATATTACGTTATATGGTATAACGAAATGACGTCTTACGTTATATGGTATAACGTTATAACGTATTACGTTATATGGTATAACGTTATAACGTATTACGTTATATGGTATAACGTCATAACGTATTACGTTATATGGTATTACGTTATCACGTATTACGTTATATGGTATAACGTTATAACGTATTACGTTATATGGTATAACGTTTTAACGTATTACGTTATATGGTATAACGTTATCACGTATTACGTTATATGGTATAACGTTATAACGTATTACGTTATATGGTATATCGTTATAACGTATTACGTTTTATGGTATAACGTTATCACGTATTACGTTATATGGTATAACGTTATAACGTATTACGTTATATGGTATTACGTTACAACGTATTACGTTATATAGTATAACGTTATAACGTATTACGTTATATGGTATAACGTTATAACGTATTACGTTATATGGTATAACGTTATAACGTATTACGTTATATGGTATAACGTCATAACGTATTACGTTATATGGTATTACGTTATCACGTATTACGTTATATGGTATAACGTTATAACGTATTACGTTATATGGTATAACGTTTTAACGTATTACGTTATATGGTATAACGTTATCACGTATTACGTTATATGGTATAACGTTATCACGTATTACGTTATATGGTATAACGTTATAACGTATTACGTTATATGGTATTACGTTATAACGTATTACGTTATATGGTATAACGAAATGACGTTTTACGTTATATGGTATTACGTTATAACATATTACGTTATATGGTATTACGATATAACGTATTACGTTATATGGTATAACGTCATAACGTATTACGTTATATGGTATAACGTTATAACGTATTACGTAATATGGTATAACGTTTTAACGTATAACGTTATATGGTAAAACGAAATGACGTTTTACGTTATATGGTATTACGTTATAACGTATTACGTTATATCGTATAACGTCATAACGTATTACGTTATATGGTATAACGTTATCACGTATTACGTTATATGGTATATCGTTATAACGTATTACGTTATATGGTATTACGTTATAACGTATTACGTTATATGGTATAACGAAATGACGTTTTACGTTATATGGTATTACGTTATAACCTATTACGTTATATGGTATTACGTTATAACGTCGTAACGTATTACGTTATATGGTATTACGTTATCACGTATTACTTTATATGGTATAAGGCTATCACGTATTACGTTATATGGTATAACGATTTAATGTTTTACGTTATATGGTATTACGTTATAACGTATTACGTTATATGGTATGACGTTATAACATATTACGTTATATGGTATAACGTTTTAACGTATTACGTTATATGGTATAACGTTATAACGTATTACGTTATATGGTATAACGTTATAACGTATTACGTTATATGGTATATCGTTATAACGTATTACGTTATATGGTATAAAGTTATACCGTATTACGTTATATGTTATAACGAAATGACGTTTTACGTTATATGGTATTACGTTATAACGTATTACGTTATATGGTATTACGTTATCACGTATTACGTTATATGGTATAACGTTATAACGTATTACGTTATATGGTATATCGATATAACGTATTACGTTATATGGTATAACGTTATACCGTATTACGTTATATGGTATAACGAAATGACGTTTTACGTTATATGGTATTACGTTATAACGTATTACGTTATATGGTATAACGTTATCACGTATTACGTTATATGTCATTACGTTATAACATATTACGTTATATGGTATAACGAAATGACGTTTTACGTTATATGGTATAACGTTATAACTTATTACGTTATATGGTATTACGTTATAACGTATTACGTTATATGGTATGACGTTATAACATATTACGTTATATGGTATAACGTTTTAACGTATTACGTTATATGGTATAACGTTATAACGTATTACGTTATATGGTATAACGTTATAACGTATTACGTTATATGGTATATCGTTATAACGTATTACGTTATATGGTATAAAGTTATACCGTATTACGTTATATGTTATAACGAAATGACGTTTTACGTTATATGGTATTACGTTATAACGTATTACGTTATATGGTATTACGTTATCACGTATTACGTTATATGGTATAACGTTATAACGTATTACGTTATATGGTATATCGATATAACGTATTACGTTATATGGTATAACGTTATACCGTATTACGTTATATGGTATAACGAAATGACGTTTTACGTTATATGGTATTACGTTATAACGTATTACGGTATATGGTATAACGTTATCACGTATTACGTTATATGTCATTACGTTATAACATATTACGTTATATGGTATAACGAAATGACGTTTTACATTATATGGTATAACGTTATAACTTATTACGTTATATGGTTTTACGTTTTAACGTACTACGTTATATGGTATAACGTTATAACGTATTACGTTATATGGTATTACGTTATCACGTATTACGTTATATGGTATAACGTTATAACGTATTACGTTATATGGTATAACGTTTTAACGTATTACCTTATATGGTATAACGTTATCACGTATTACGTTATATGGTATAACGTTATAACGTATTACGTTATATGGTATATCGTTATAACGTATTACGTTATATGGTATAACGTTATAACGTATTACGTTATATGGTATATCGTTATAACGTATTACGTTATATGGTATAACGTTATACCGTATTACGTTATATGTTACAACGAAATGACGTTTTACGTTATATGGTATTACGTTCTAACGTATTACGTTATATGGTATAACGTTATCACGTATTACGATATATGGTATAACGTTATAACGTATTACGTTGTATGGTATTACGTTATAACGTATTACGTTATATGGTATAACGTTATAACGTATTACGTTATATGGTATAACGTTATAACGTACTACGTTATATGGTATATCGTTATAACGTATTACGTTATATGGTATTACGTTATACCGTATTACGTTATATGGTATAACGCTATAACGTATTACGTTATATGGTATAACGTTATAACGTATTACGTTATATGGTATATCGTTATATCGTATTACGTTATATGGTATAACGTTATACCGTATTACGTTATATGGTATATCGTTATAACGTATTACGTTATATGGTATAACGTTATACCGTATTACGTTATATGGTTTAACGAAATGACGTTTTACGTTATATGGTATTTCGTTATAACGTATTACGTTATATGGTATTACGTTATAACGTATTACGTTATATGGTATAACGTCATAACGTATTACGTTATATGGTATTACGTTATCACGTATTACGTTATATGGTATAACGTTATCACGTATTACGTTATGTGGTATAACGTTATAACGTATTACGTTATATGGTATTACGTTATAACGTATTACGTTATATGGTATAACGTTATACCGTATTACGTTATATGGTATAACGTTTTAACGTATTATGTTATATGGTATAACGTTATCACGTAGTACGTTATATGGTATAACGTTATAACGTATTACGTTATATGGTATAGCGTTATACCGTATTACGTTATATGGTATAACGAAATGACGTTTTACGTTATATGGTATTACGTAATAACGTATTACGTTATATGGTATAACGTCATAACGTATTACGTTATATGGTATTACGTTATAACGTATTACGTTATATGGTATAACGTTTTAACGTATTACGTTATATGGTATAACGTTATCACGTATTACGTTATATGTTATTACGTTATAACGTATTACGTTATATGGTATTACGTTATAACGTATTACGTTATATGGCATAACGAAATGACGTTTTACGTTATATGGTATTACGTTATAACGTATTACGCTATATGGTATTACGTTATAACGTATTACGTTATATGGTATAACGTCATAACGTATTACGTTATATGGTATTACGTTATCACGTATTACGTTATATGGTATAACGTTATAACGTATTACGTTATATGGTATAACGTTATAACGTATTACGTTATATGGTATAACGTTTTAACGTATTACGTTATATGGTATAACGTTATCACTTATTACGTTATATGGTATAACGTTATAACGAATTACGTTATATGGTATAACGTTTTAACGTATTACGTTATATGGTATAACGTTATCACGTATTACGTTATATGGTATTACGTTATAATGTATTACGTTATATGGTATTACGTTATAACGTATTACGTTATATGATATAACGAAATGACGTTTTACGTTATATGGTATTACGATATAACGTATTACGTTATACGGTATTACGTTATAACGTATTACGTTATATGGTATAACGTCATAACGTATTACGTTATATGGTATTACGTTATCACGTATTACGTTATATGGTATAACGTTATAACGTATTACGTTATATGGTATAACGTTTTAACGTATTACGTTATATGGAATAACGTTTTAACGTATAACGTTATATGGTAAAACGAAATGACGTTTTACGTTATATGGTATTACGTTATAACGTATTACGTTATATCGTATAACGTCATAACGTATTACGTTATATGGTATAACGTTATCACGTATTACGTTATATGGTATATCGTTATAACGTATTACGTTATATGGTATTACGTTATAACGTATTACGTTATATGGTATAACGAAATGACGTTTTACGTTATATGGTATTACGTTATAACCTATTACGTTATATGGTATTACGTTATAACGTCGTAACGTATTACGTTATATGGTATTACGTTATCACGTATTACTTTATATGGTATAAGGCTATCACGTATTACGTTATATGGTATAACGATTTAATGTTTTACGTTATATGGTATTACGTTATAACGTATTACGTTATATGGTATGACGTTATAACATATTACGTTATATGGTATAACGTTTTAACGTATTACGTTATATGGTATAACGTTATAACGTATTACGTTATATGGTATAACGTTATAACGTATTACGTTATATGGTATATCGTTATAACGTATTACGTTATATGGTATAAAGTTATACCGTATTACGTTATATGTTATAACGAAATGACGTTTTACGTTATATGGTATTACGTTATAACGTATTACGTTATATGGTATTACGTTATCACGTATTACGTTATATGGTATAACGTTATAACGTATTACGTTATATGGTATATCGATATAACGTATTACGTTATATGGTATATCGTTATACCGTATTACGTTATATGGTATAACGAAATGACGTTTTACGTTATATGGTATTACGTTATAACGTATTACGTTATATGGTATAACGTTATCACGTATTACGTTATATGTCATTACGTTATAACATATTACGTTATATGGTATAACGAAATGACGTTTTACGTTATATGGTATAACGTTATAACTTATTACGTTATATGGTATTACGTTATAACGTATTACGTTATATGGTATGACGTTATAACATATTACGTTATATGGTATAACGTTTTAACGTATTACGTTATATGGTATAACGTTATAACGTATTACGTTATATGGTATAACGTTATAACGTATTACGTTATATGGTATATCGTTATAACGTATTACGTTATATGGTATAAAGTTATACCGTATTACGTTATATGTTATAACGAAATGACGTTTTACGTTATATGGTATTACGTTATAACGTATTACGTTATATGGTATTACGTTATCACGTATTACGTTATATGGTATAACGTTATAACGTATTACGTTATATGGTATATCGATATAACGTATTACGTTATATGGTATAACGTTATACCGTATTACGTTATATGGTATAACGAAATGACGTTTTACGTTATATGGTATTACGTTATAACGTATTACGTTATATGGTATAACGTTATCACGTATTACGTTATATGTCATTACGTTATAACATATTACGTTATATGGTATAACGAAATGACGTTTTACATTATATGGTATAACGTTATAACTTATTACGTTATATGGTTTTACGTTTTAACGTACTACGTTATATGGTATAACGTTATAACGTATTACGTTATATGGTATTACGTTATCACGTATTACGTTATATGGTATAACGTTATAACGTATTACGTTATATGGTATAACGTTTTAACGTATTACGTTATATGGTATAACGTTATCACGTATTACGTTATATGGTATAACGTTATAACGTATTACGTTATATGGTATATCGTTATAACGTATTACGTTATATGGTATAACGTTATAACGTATTACGTTATATGGTATATCGTTATAACGTATTACGTTATATGGTATAACGTTATACCGTATTACGTTATATGTTACAACGAAATGACGTTTTACGTTATATGGTATTACGTTCTAACGTATTACGTTATATGGTATAACGTTATCACGTATTACGATATATGGTATAACGTTATAACGTATTACGTTGTATGGTATTACGTTATAACGTATTACGTTATATGGTATAACGTTATAACGTATTACGTTATATGGTATATCGTTATAACGTATTACGTTATATGGTATAACGTTATAACGTATTACGTTATATGGTATATCGTTATAACGTATTACGTTATATGGTATAACGTTATACCGTATTACGTTATATGTTACAACGAAATGACGTTTTACGTTATATGGTATTACGTTCTAACGTATTACGTTATATGGTATAACGTTATCACGTATTACGATATATGGTATAACGTTATAACGTATTACGTTGTATGGTATTACGTTATAACGTATTACGTTATATGGTATAACGTTATAACGTATTACGTTATATGGTATAACGTTATAACGTACTACGTTATATGGTATATCGTTATAACGTATTACGTTATATGGTATTACGTTATACCGTATTACGTTATATGGTATAACGCTATAACGTATTACGTTATATGGTATAACGTTATAACGTATTACGTTATATGGTATATCGTTATATCGTATTACGTTATATGGTATAACGTTATACCGTATTACGTTATATGGTATATCGTTATAACGTATTACGTTATATGGTATAACGTTATACCGTATTACGTTATATGGTTTAACGAAATGACGTTTTACGTTATATGGTATTTCGTTATAACGTATTACGTTATATGGTATTACGTTATAACGTATTACGTTATATGGTATAAAGTCATAACGTATTACGTTATATGGTATTACGTTATCACGTATTACGTTATATGGTATAACGTTATCACGTATTACGTTATGTGGTATAACGTTATAACGTATTACGTTATATGGTATTACGTTATAACGTATTACGTTATATGGTATAACGTTATACCGTATTACGTTATATGGTATAACGTTTTAACGTATTATGTTATATGGTATAACGTTATCACGTAGTACGTTATATGGTATAACGTTATAACGTATTACGTTATATGGTATAGCGTTATAACGTACTACGATATATGGTATATCGTTATAACGTATTATGTTATATGGTATATCGTTATACCGTATTACGTTATATGGTATAACGTTATAACGTATTACGTTATATGGTATAACGTTATAACTTATTACGTTATATGGTATATCGTTATAACGTATTACGTTATATGGTATAACGTTATACCGTATTACGTTATATGGTATTACGAAATGACGTTTTACGTTATATGGTATTACGTTATAACGTATTACGTTATATGGTATTACGTTATAACGTATTACGTTATATGGTATAACGTCAAAACGTATTACGTTATATGGTATATCGTTATAACGTATTACGTTATATGGTATATCGTTATAACGTATTACGTTATATGGTACAACGTTATACCGTATTACGTTATATGGTATAACGAAATGACGTTTTACGTTATATGGTATTACGTAATAACGTATTACGTTATATGGTATAACGTCATAACGTATTACGTTATATGGTATTACGTTATAACGTATTACGTTATATGGTATAACGTTTTAACGTATTACGTTATATGGTATAACGTTATCACGTATTACGTTATATGTTATTACGTTATAACGTATTACGTTATATGGTATTACGTTATAACGTATTACGTTATATGGCATAACGAAATGACGTTTTACGTTATATGGTATTACGTTATAACGTATTACGCTATATGGTATTACGTTATAACGTATTACGTTATATGGTATAACATCATAACGTATTACGTTATATGGTATTACGTTATCACGTATTACGTTATATGGTATAACGTTATAACGTATTACGTTATATGGTATAACGTTATAACGTATTACGTTATATGGTATAACGTTTTAACGTATTACGTTATATGGTATAACGTTATCACTTATTACGTTATATGGTATAACGTTATAACGAATTACGTTATATGGTATAACGTTTTAACGTATTACGTTATATGGTATAACGTTATCACGTATTACGTTATATGGTATTACGTTATAATGTATTACGTTATATGGTATTACGTTATAACGTATTACGTTATATGATATAACGAAATGACGTTTTACGTTATATGGTATTACGATATAACGTATTACGTTATACGGTATTACGTTATAACGTATTACGTTATATGGTATAACGTCATAACGTATTACGTTATATGGTATTACGTTATCACGTATTACGTTATATGGTATAACGTTATAACGTATTACGTTATATGGTATAACGTTTTAACGTATTACGTTATATGGAATAACGTTATCACGTATTACGTTATATGGTATAACGTTATAACGTATTACGTTATATGGTATATCGTTATAACGTATTACGTTATATGGTATAACGTTATGCCGTATTACGTTATATGGTACAACGAAATGGCGTTTTACGTCATATGGTATTACGTTATAACGTATTACGTTATATGGTATAACGTTATAACGAATTACGTTATATGGTATAACGTCATAACGTATTACGTTATATGGTATTACGTTATCACGTATTACGTTATATGGTATAACGTTATAACGTATTACGTTATATGGTATAACGTTTTAACGTATTACGTTATATGGAATAACGTTATCACGTATTACGTTATATGGTATAACGTTATAACGTATTACGTTATATGGTATAACGTTATAACGTATTACGTTATGTGGTATAACGTTATAACGAATTACGTTATATGTTATAACGTTATAACGTATTACGTTATATGGTATTACGATATAACGTATTACGTTATATTGTATAACGTTCTAACATATTACGTTATATGGTATAACGTTATACCGTATTACGTTATATGGTATAACGAAATGACACTTTTACGTTATATGGTATTACGTTATATCGTATTACGTTATATGGTATTACGTTATAACGTATTACGTCATATTGTATAACGTTCTAACATATTACGTTATATGGTATAACGTTATACCGTATTACGTTATATGGTATAACGAAATCACGATTTTCGTTATATGGTATTACGTTATAACGTATTACGTTATATGGTATTACGTTATAACGTATTACGTTATGTGGTATAACGTTTTAACGTATTACGTTATATGGTATAACGTCATAACGTACTACGTTATATGGTATTACGTTATCACGTATTACTTTATATGGTATAAGGCTATCACGTATTACGTTATACGGTATAACGATTTAATGTTTTACGTTATATGGTATTACGTTATCACGTATTACGTTATATGGAATAACGTTATACCGTATTACGTAATATGGTATAACGAAATGACGTATTACGTTATATGGTATTACGTTATAACGTATTACGTTATATGGTATAACGTTGTAACGTATTACGTTATATGGTATAACGTTATAACGTATTACTTTATATGGTATAAGGCTATCACGCATTACGTTATATGGTATAACGATTTAACGTATTACGTTATATGGTATAACGTTATCACGTATTGCGTTATATGGTATAACGTTATAACGTAAAACGTTATATGGTATTACGTTATAACGTATTACTTTATATGGTATAACGTTATAACGTATTACGTTATATGGTATGACGTTATAACATATTACGTTATATGGTATAACGTTGTAACGTATTACGTTATATGGTATAACGAAATGACGTTTTACGTTATATGGTATTACGTTATAACGTATTACGTTATATGGTATTACGTTATCACGTATTACGTTATATGGTATAACGTTATAACGTATTACGTTATATGGTATATCGATATAACGTATTACGTTATATGGTATAACGTTATACCGTATTACGTTATATGGTATAACGAAATGACGTTTTACGTTATATGGTATTACGTTATAACGTATTACGTTATATGGTATAACGTTATCACGTATTACGTTATATGTCATTACGTTATAACATATTACGTTATATGGTATAACGAAATGACGTTTTACATTATATGGTATAACGTTATAACTTATTACGTTATATGGTTTTACGTTTTAACGTACTACGTTATATGGTATAACGTTATAACGTATTACGTTATATGGTATTACGTTATCACGTATTACGTTATATGGTATAACGTTATAACGTATTACGTTATATGGTATAAGGTTTTAACGTATTACGTTATATGGTATAACGTTATCACGTATTACGTTATATGGTATAACGTTATAACGTATTACGTTATATGGAATAACGTTATACCGTATTACGTAATATGGTATAACGAAATGACGTATTACGTTATATGGTATTACGTTATAACGTATTACGTTATATGGTATAACGTTGTAACGTATTACGTTATATGGTATAACGTTATAACGTATTACTTTATATGGTATAAGGCTATCACGCATTACGTTATATGGTATAACGATTTAACGTATTACGTTATATGGTATAACGTTATCACGTATTGCGTTATATGGTATAACGTTATAACGTAAAACGTTATATGGTATTACGTTATAACGTATTACTTTATATGGTATAACGTTATAACGTATTACGTTATATGGTATGACGTTATAACATATTACGTTATATGGTATAACGTTGTAACGTATTACGTTATATGGTATAACGAAATGACACTTTTACGTTATATGGTATTACGTTATATCGTATTACGTTATATGGTATTACGTTATAACGTATTACGTTATATTGTATAACGTTCTAACATATTACGTTATATGGTATAACGTTATACCGTATTACGTTATATGGTATAACGAAATCACGATTTTCGTTATATGGTATTACGTTATAACGTATTACGTTATATGGTATTACGTTATAACGTATTACGTTATGTGGTATAACGTTTTAACGTATTACGTTATATGGTATAACGTCATAACGTACTACGTTATATGGTATTACGTTATCACGTATTACTTTATATGGTATAAGGCTATCACGTATTACGTTATACGGTATAACGATTTAATGTTTTACGTTATATGGTATTACGTTATCACGTATTACGTTATATGGAATAACGTTATACCGTATTACGTAATATGGTATAACGAAATGACGTATTACGTTATATGGTATTACGTTATAACGTATTACGTTATATGGTATAACGTTGTAACGTATTACGTTATATGGTATAACGTTATAACGTATTACTTTATATGGTATAAGGCTATCACGCATTACGTTATATGGTATAACGATTTAACGTATTACGTTATATGGTATAACGTTATCACGTATTGCGTTATATGGTATAACGTTATAACGTAAAACGTTATATGGTATTACGTTATAACGTATTACTTTATATGGAATAACGTTATAACGTATTACGTTATATGGTATGACGTTATAACATATTACGTTATATGGTATAACGTTGTAACGTATTACGTTATATGGTATAACGAAATGACGTTTTACGATATATGGTATAACGTTATAACGTATTGCGTTATATGGCATTAAGTTATATCATATTACGTTATATGGTATAACGTTATACCGCATTACGTTATATGGTATAACGAAATGCCGTTTTACGTTATATGTTATTACGTTATAACGTATTACGTTATATGGAATAACGTTATACCGTATGACGTTATATGGTATAACGAAATGACGTTTTACGTTATATGGTATTACGTTATAACGTATTACGTTATATGGTATAACGTTATAACGAATTACGTTATATGGTATAGCGAAATAACGTTTTACGTTATATGGTATAACGTTATAACGTATTACGTTATATGGTATAACGTTATAATGTATTACGTTATATGGTATAACGTTTTAACGTATTACGTTATATGGTATAACGAAATGACGTTTTACATTATATGGTATTACGTTATAACGTATTACGTTATATGGTATTACGTTATCACGTATTACGTTATATGGTATTACGTTATAACGTATTACGTTATATGGCTTAACGAAGTGACGTTTTACGTTATATGGTATTACGTTATAACGTATTAAGTTATATGGTATTACGTTATAACGTATTACGTTATATTGTATAACGTCATAACGTATTACGTTATATGGTATTACGTTATCACGTATTACGTTATATGGTATATCGTTATAACGTATTACGTTATATGGTATAACGTTATACCGTATTACGTTATATGGTATAACGAAATGACGTTTTACGTTATATGGTATTACGTTATAACGTATTACGTTATATGGTATTACGTTATCACGTATTACGTTATATGGTATAACGTTATAACGTATTACGTTATATGGTATAACGTCTTAACGTATTACGTTATATGGTATAACGTTATCACGTATTACGTTACATGGTATAACGTTATAACGTATTACGTTATATGGTATATCGTTATAACGTATTACGTTATATGGTATAACGTTATACCGTATTACGTTATACGGTATAACGTTATACCGTATTACGTTATAGGGTATAACGAAATGACGTTTTACGTTATATGGTATTACGTTATAACGTATTACGTTATATGGTATTACGTTATCACGTATTACGTTATATGGTATAACGTTATAACGTATTACGATATATGGTATAACGTCTTAACGAATTACGTTATATGGTATAACGTTATCACGTATTATGTTACATGGTATAACGTTATAACGTATTACGTTATATGGTATATCGTTATAACGTATTACGTTATATGGTATAACGTTATACCGTATTACGTTATATGGTATAACGAAATGACGTTTTACGTTATATGGTATTACGTTATAACGTATTACGTTATATGGTATAACGTTATCACGTATTACGTTATATGGCATTACGTTATAACGTATTACGTTATATGGTATAACGAAATGACGTTTTACGTTATATGGTATAACGTTATAACGCATTACGTTATATGGTATTACGTTTTAACGTAATACGTTATATGGTATAACGTTATAACGTATTACGTTATGTGGTATAACGTTATAACGAATTACGTTATATGGTATAACTTTATACCGTATTACGTTATATGGTATAACGAAATGACGTTTCACGTTATATGGTATTATGTTATTAAGTATTACGTTGTATGGTATTACGTTATAACGTATTACGTTATATGGTATAACGTTATAACGTATTACGATATATGGTATAACGTCTTAACGAATTACGTTATATGGTATAACGTTATCACGTATTACGTTATATGGTATTACGTTATCACGTATTACGTTATATGGTATAACGTTATAACGTATTACGTTATATGGTATAACGTTTCAACGTATTACGTTATATGGTATAACGTTATCACGTATTACGTTATATGGTATAACGTTATAACGTATTACGTTATATGGTATTACGTTATAACGTATTACGTTATATGGTATAACGTTATAACGTATTACGTTATATGGTATAACGTTTTAACGTATTACGTTATATGGTATAACGTTATCACTTATTACGTTATATGGTATAACGTTATAACGTATTACGTTATATGGTATAACGTTTTAACGTATTACGTTATATGGTATAACGTTATCACGTATTACGTTATATGGTATTACGTTATAACGTATTACGTTATATGGTATTACGTTATAACGTATTACGTTATATGGTATAACGAAATGACGTTTTACGTTATATGGTATTACGATATAACGTATTACGTTATACGGTATTACGTTATAACGTATTACGTTATATGGTATAACGTCATAACGTATTACGTTATATGGTATTACGTTATCACGTATTACGTTATATGGTATAACGTATTACGTTATATAGTATAACGTTTTAACGTATTACGTTATATGGAATAACGTTATCACGTATTACGTTATATGGTATAACGTTATAACGTATTACGTTATATGGCATATCGTTATAACGTATTACGTCATATGGTATTACGTTATAACGTATTACGTTATATGGTATAACGTTATCACGTATTACGTTATATGGCATTACGTTATAACGTATTACGTTATATGGTATAACGAAATGACGTTTTACGTTATATGGTATAACGTTATAACGTATTACGTTATATGCTATTACGTTTTAACGTATTACGTTATATGGTATAACTTTATAACGTGTTACGTTATGTGGTATAACGTTATAACGAATTACGTTATATGTTATAACGTTATAACGTATTACGTTATATGGTATAACTATATAACGTATTACGTTATATGTCATTACGTTATAACGTGTTACGTTATATGGTCTAACATTATACCGTACTATGTTTTATGGTATAACGAAATGACGTTTTACGTTATATGGTATAACGTTATAACGTATTACGTTATATGGTATTACGTTTTAACGTATTACGTTATATGGTATAACGTTATAACGTGTTACGTTATGTGGTATAACGTTATAACGAATTACGTTATATGTTATAACGTTATAACGTATTACGTTATATGGTATAACGATATAACTTATTACGTTATATGGTATAACTATATAACGTATTACGTTATATGTCACTACGTTATAACGTATTACGTTATATGGTATTACGTTATAACGTATTACGTTATATTGTATAACGTTCTAACATATTAAGTTATATGGTATAACGTTATACCGTATTACGTTATATGGTATAACGAAATGACCCTTTTACGTTATATGGTATAACGATATAACTTATTACGTTATATGGTATAACTATATAACGTATTACGTTATATGTCATTACGTTATAACGTATTACGTTATATGGTATTACGTTATCACGTATTACGTTATATGGTATAACGTTATAACGTATTACGTTATATGGTATAACGTCTTAACGTATTACGTTATATGGTATAACGTTATCACGTATTACGTTACATGGTATAACGTTATAACGTATTACGTTATATGGTATATCGTTATAACGTATTACGTTATATGGTATAACGTTATACCGTATTACGTTATACGGTATAACGTTATACCGTATTACGTTATAGGGTATAACGAAATGACGTTTTACGTTATATGGTATTACGTTATAACGTATTACGTTATATGGTATTACGTTATCACGTATTACGTTATATGGTATAACGTTATAACGTATTACGATATATGGTATAACGTCTTAACGAATTACGTTATATGGTATAACGTTATCACGTATTATGTTACATGGTATAACGTTATAACGTATTACGTTATATGGTATATCGTTATAACGTATTACGTTATATGGTATAACGTTATACCGTATTACGTTATATGGTATAACGAAATGACGTTTTACGTTATATGGTATTACGTTATAACGTATTACGTTATATGGTATAACGTTATCACGTATTACGTTATATGGCATTACGTTATAACGTATTACGTTATATGGTATAACGAAATGACGTTTTACGTTATATGGTATAACGTTATAACGCATTACGTTATATGGTATTACGTTTTAACGTAATACGTTATATGGTATAACGTTATAACGTATTACGTTATGTGGTATAACGTTATAACGAATTACGTTATATGGTATAACTTTATACCGTATTACGTTATATGGTATAACGAAATGACGTTTCACGTTATATGGTATTATGTTATTAAGTATTACGTTGTATGGTATAACGTTATCACGTATTACGTTATATGGTATAACGTTATAACGTATTACGTTATATGGTATTACGTTACAACGTATTACGTTATATGGTATAACGTTATAACGTATTACGTTATATGGTATAACGTTATAACGTATTACGTTATATGGTATAACGTTATAACGTATTACGTTATATGGTATAACGTCATAACGTATTACGTTATATGGTATTACGTTATCACGTATTACGTTATATGGTATAACGTTATAACGTATTACGTTATATGGTATAACGTTTCAACGTATTACGTTATATGGTATAACGTTATCACGTATTACGTTATATGGTATAACGTTATAACGTATTACGTTATATGGTATTACGTTATAACGTATTACGTTATATGGTATAACGTTATAACGTATTACGTTATATGGTATAACGTTTTAACGTATTACGTTATATGGTATAACGTTATCACTTATTACGTTATATGGTATAACGTTATAACGTATTACGTTATATGGTATAACGTTTTAACGTATTACGTTATATGGTATAACGTTATCACGTATTACGTTATATGGTATTACGTTATAACGTATTACGTTATATGGTATTACGTTATAACGTATTACGTTATATGGTATAACGAAATGACGTTTTACGTTATATGGTATTACGATATAACGTATTACGTTATACGGTATTACGTTATAACGTATTACGTTATATGGTATAACGTCATAACGTATTACGTTATATGGTATTACGTTATCACGTATTACGTTATATGGTATAACGTTATAACGTATTACGTTATATAGTATAACGTTTTAACGTATTACGTTATATGGAATAACGTTATCACGTATTACGTTATATGGTATAACGTTATAACGTATTACGTTATATGGCATATCGTTATAACGTATTACGTCATATGGTATTACGTTATAACGTATTACGTTATATGGTATAACGTTATCACGTATTACGTTATATGTCATTACGTTATAACGTATTACGTTATATGGTATAACTTTATAACGTGTTACGTTATGTGGTATAACGTTATAACGAATTACGTTATATGTTATAACGTTATAACGTATTACGTTATATGGTATAACTATATAACGTATTACGTTATATGTCATTACGTTATAACGTGCTACGTTATATGGTCTAACATTATACCGTACTATGTTTTATGGTATAACGAAATGACGTTTTACGTTATATGGTATAACGTTATAACGTATTACGTTATATGGTATTACGTTTTAACGTATTACGTTATATGGTATAACGTTATAACGTGTTACGTTATGTGGTATAACGTTATAACGAATTACGTTATATGTTATAACGTTATAACGTATTACGTTATATGGTATAACGATATAACTTATTACGTTATATGGTATAACTATATAACGTATTACGTTATATGTCATTACGTTATAACGTATTACGTTATATGGTATTACGTTATAACGTATTACGTTATATTGTATAACGTTCTAACATATTACGTTATATGGTATAACGTTATACCGTATTACGTTATATGGTATAACGAAATGACCCTTTTACGTTATATGGTATTACGTTATATCGTATTACGTTATATGGTATTACGTTATAACGTATTACGTTATATTGTATAACGTTCTAACATATTACGTTATATGGTATAACGTTATACCGTATTACGTTATATGGTATAACGAAATGACGTTTTTCGTTATATGGTATTACGTTATAACGTATTACGTTATATGGTATTACGTTATAACGTATTACGTTATGTGGTATAACGTTTTAACGTATTACGTTATATGGTATAACGTCATAACGTACTATGTTATATGGTATTACGTTATCACGTATTACTTTATATGGTATAAGGCTATCACGTATTACGTTATACGGTATAACGATTTAATGTTTTACGTTATATGGTATAACGATTTAACGTATTACGTTATATGGTATAAAGTTATCACGTATTACGTTATATGGTATAACGTTATAACGTAAAACGTTATATGGTATTACGTTATAACGTATTACTTTATATGGTATAACGTTATAACGTATTACGTTATATGGTATGACGTTATAACATATTACGTTATATGGTATAACGTTGTAACGTATTACGTTATATGGTATAACGAAATGACGTTTTACGATATATGGTATAACGTTATAACGTATTGCGTTATATGGCATTAAGTTATATCATATTACGTTATATGGTATAACGTTATACCGCATTACGTTATATGGTATAACGAAATGCCGTTTTACGTTATATGTTATTACGTTATAACGTATTACGTTATATGGAATAACGTTATACCGTATTACGTTATATGGTATAACGAAATGACGTTTTACGTTATATGGTATTACGTTATAACGTATTACGTTATATGGTATAACGTTATAACGAATTACGTTATATGGTATAGTGAAATGACGTTTTACGTTATATGGTATAACGTTATAACGTATTACGTTATATGGTATAACGTTATTATGTATTACGTTATATGGTATAACGTTCTAACGTATTACGTTATATGGTATAACGAAATGACGTTTTACGTTATATGGTATTACGTTATAACGTATTACGTTATATGGTATTACGTTATCACGTATTACGTTATATGGTATTACGTTATAACGTATTACGTTATAACGTATTACGTTATATGGTTTAACGAAGTGACGTTTTACGTTATATGGTATTACGTTATAACGTATTAAGTTATATGGTATTACGTTATAACGTATTACGTTATATTGTATAACGTCATAACGTATTACGTTATATGGTATTACGTTATCACGTATTACGTTATATGGTACAACGTTATAACGTATTACGTTATATGGTATAACGTTTTAACGTATTACGTTATATGGTATAACGTTATCACGTATTACGTTATATGGTATAACGAAATGACGTTTTACGTTATATGGTATTACGTTATAACGTATTACGTTATATGGTATAACGTTATCACGTATTACGTTATATGGCATTACGTTATAACGTATTACGTTATATGGTATAACGAAATGACGTTTTACGTTATATGGTATAACGTTATAACGCATTACGTTATATGGTATTACGTTATAACGTATTACGATATATGGTATAACGTCTTAACGTATTACGTTATATGGTATAACGTTATAACGTATTACGATATATGGTATAACGTCTTAACGTATTACGTTATATGGTATAACGAAATGACGTTTTACGTTATATGGTATTACGTTATAACGTATTACGTTATATGGTATTACGTTATCACGTATTACGTTATATGGTATTACGTTATAACGTATTACGTTATATGGTATAACGAAATGACGTTTTACGTTATATGGTATTACGTTATAACGTATTACGTTATATGGTATAACGTTATCACGTATTACGTTATATGGCATTACGTTATAACGTATTACGTTATATGGTATAACGAAATGACGTTTTACGTTATATGGTATAACGTTATAACGTATTACGTTATATGGTATAACGTTTTAACGTATTACGTTATATGGTATAACGTTATCACGTATTACGTTATATGGTATAACGAAATGACGTTTTACGTTATATGTTATTACGTTATAACGTATTACGTTATATGGAATAACGTTATACCGTATTACGTTATATGGTATAACGAAATGACGTTTTACGTTATATGGTATTACGTTATAACGTATTACGTTATATGGTATAACGTTATAACGAATTACGTTATATGGTATAGTGAAATGACGTTTTACGTTATATGGTATAACGTTATAACGTATTACGTTATATGGTATAACGTTATTATGTATTACGTTATATGGTATAACGTTCTAACGTATTACGTTATATGGTATAACGAAATGACGTTTTACGTTATATGGTATTACGTTATAACGTATTACGTTATATGGTATTACGTTATCACGTATTACGTTATATGGTATTACGTTATAACGTATTACGTTATATGGTTTAACGAAGTGACGTTTTACGTTATATGGTATTACGTTATAACGTATTAAGTTATATGGTATTACGTTATAACGTATTACGTTATATTGTATAACGTCATAACGTATTACGTTATATGGTATTACGTTATCACGTATTACGTTATATGGTACAACGTTATAACGTATTACGTTATATGGTATAACGTTTTAACGTATTACGTTATATGGTATAACGTTATCACGTATTAC
Source organism: Bombus vancouverensis nearcticus (assembly GCF_051014615.1). NCBI lineage: Eukaryota > Metazoa > Arthropoda > Insecta > Hymenoptera > Apidae > Bombus > Bombus vancouverensis. The sequence goes on along the minus strand of NC_134913.1, from coordinate 4,328,900 downwards.
GTTATATGGTATAACGAAATGACGTTTTACGTTATATGGTATTACGTTATAACGTATTACGTTATATGGTATAACGTTATCACGTATTACGTTATATGGCATTACGTTATAACGTATTACGTTATATGGTATAACGAAATGACGTTTTACGTTATATGGTATAACGTTATAACGCATTACGTTATATGGTATTACGTTATAACGTATTACGATATATGGTATAACGTCTTAACGTATTACGTTATATGGTATAACGTTATAACGTATTACGATATATGGTATAACGTCTTAACGTATTACGTTATATGGTATAACGTTATCACGTATTATGTTACATGGTATAACGTTATAACGTATTACGTTATATGGTATATCGTTATAACGTATTACGTTATATGGTATAACGTTATACCGTATTACGTTATATGGTATAACGAAATGACGTTTTACGTTATATGGTATTACGTTATAACGTATTACGTTATATGGTATAACGTTATCACGTATTACGTTATATGGCATTACGTTATAACGTATTACGTTATATGGTATAACGAAATGACGTTTTACGTTATATGGTATAACGTTATAACGCATTACGTTATATGGTATTACGTTTTAACGTAATACGTTATATGGTATAACGTTATAACGTATTACGTTATGTGGTATAACGTTATAACGAATTACGTTATATGGTATAACTTTATACCGTATTACGTTATATGGTATAACGAAATGACGTTTCACGTTATATGGTATTATGTTATTAAGTATTACGTTGTATGGTATAACGTTATCACGTATTACGTAATATGGTATAACGTAATAACGTATTACGTTATATGGTATTACGTTACAACGTATTACGTTATATGGTATAACGTTATAACGTATTACGTTATATGGTATAACGTTATAACGTATTACGTTATATGGTATAACGTTATAACGTATTACGTTATATGGTATAACGTCATAGTGTATTACGTTATATGGTATTACGTTATCACGTATTACGTTATATGGTATAACGTTATAACGTATTACGTTATATGGTATAACGTTTCAACGTATTACGTCATATGGTATAACGTTATCACGTATTACGTTATATGGTATAACGTTATAACGTATTACGTTATATGGTATTACGTTATAACGTATTACGTTATATGGTATAACGTTATAACGTATTACGTTATATGGTATAACGTCATAGTGTATTACGTTATATGGTATTACGTTATCACGTATTACGTTATATGGTATAACGTTATAACGTATTACGTTATATGGTATAACGTTTCAACGTATTACGTCATATGGTATAACGTTATCACGTATTACGTTATATGGTATAACGTTATAACGTATTACGTTATATAGTATAACGTTTTAACGTATTACGTTATATGGAATAACGTTATCACGTATTACGTTATATGGTATAATGTTATAACGTATTACGTTATATGGTATATCGTTATAACGTATTACGTCATATGGTATTACGTTATAACGTATTACGTTATATGGTATAACGTTATCACGTATTACGTTATATGGCATTACGTTATAACGTATTACGTTATATGGTATAACGAAATGACGTTTTACGTTATATGGTATAACGTTATAACGTATTACGTTATATGGTATTACGTTTTAACGTATTACGTTATATGGTATAACGTTATAACGTGTTACGTTATGTGGTATAACGTTATAACGAATTACGTTATATGTTATAACGTTATAACGTATTACGTTATATGGTATAACGATATAACTTATTACGTTATATGGTATAACTATATAACGTATTACGTTATATGTCATTACGTTATAACGTGTTACGTTATATGGTCTAACATTATACCGTACTATGTTTTATGGTATAACGAAATGACGTTTTACGTTATATGGTATAACGATATAACTTATTACGTTATATGGTATAACTATATAACGTATTACGTTATATGTCATTACGTTATAACGTATTACGTTATATGGTATTACGTTATAACGTAATACGTTATATTGTATAACGTTCTAACATATTACGTTATATGGTATAACGTTATACCGTATTACGTTATATGGTATAACGAAATGACCCTTTTACGTTATATGGTATTACGTTATATCGTATTACGTTATATGGTATTACGTTATAACGTATTACGTTATATTGTATAACGTTCTAACATATTACGTTATATGGTATAACGTTATACCGTATTACGTTATATGGTATAACGAAATGACGTTTTTCGTTATATGGTATTACGTTATAACGTATTACGTTATATGGTATTACGTTATAACGTATTACGTTATGTGGTATAACGTTTTAACGTATTACGTTATATGGTATAACGTCATAACGTACTATGTTATATGGTATTACGTTATCACGTATTACTTTATATGGTATAGGGCTATCACGTATTACGTTATACGGTATAACGATTTAATGTTTTACGTTATATGGTATTACGTTATCACGTATTACGTTATATGGAATAACGTTATACCGTATTACGTAATATGGTATAACGAAATGACGTATTACGTTATATGGTATTACGTTATAACGTATTACGTTATATGGTATGACGTTATAACATATTACGTTATATGGTATTATGTTTTAACGTATTACGTCATGTGGTATAACGTTATAACGTATTACTTTATATGGTATAAGGCTATCACGTATTACGTTATATGGTTTAACGATTTAACGTATTACGTTATATGGTATAACGTTATCACGTATTACGTTATATGGTATAACGTTATAACGTAAAACGTTATATGGTATTACGTTATAACGTATTACTTTATATGGTATAACGTTATAACGTATTACGTTATATGGTATGACGTTATAACATATTACGTTATATGGTATAACGTTGTAACGTATTACGTTATATGGTATAACGAAATGACGTTTTACGATATATGGTATAACGTTATAAAGTATTGCGTTATATGGCATTAAGTTATATCATATTACGTTATATGGTATAACGTTATACCGCATTACGTTATATGGTATAACGAAATGCCGTTTTACGTTATATGTTATTACGTTATAACGTATTACGTTACATGGAATAACGTTATACCGTATTACGTTATATGGTATAACGAAATGACGTTTTACGTTATATGGTATTACGTTATAACGTATTACGTTATATGGTATAACGTTATAACGAATTACGTTATATGGTATAGTGAAATGACGTTTTACGTTATATGGTATAACGTTATAACGTATTACGTTATATGGTATAACGTTATTATGTATTACGTTATATGGTATAACGTTTTAACGTATTACGTTATATGGTATAACGAAATGACGTTTTACGTTATATGGTATTACGTTATAACGTATTACGTTATATGGTATAACGTTATCACGTATTACGTTATATGGTATAACGTTATAACGTATTACGTTATATGGTATATCGTTATAACGTATTACGTTATATGGTATAACGTTATACCGTATTACGTTATATGGTATAACGAAATGACGTTTTACGTTATATGGTATTACGTTATAACGTATTACGTTATATGGTATTACGTTATCACGTATTACGTTATATGGTATAACGTTATAACGTATTACGTTATATGGTATATCGTTAAAACGTATTACGTTATATGGTATAACGTTATACCGTATTACGTTATACGGTATAACGTTATACCGTATTACGTTATATGGTATAACGAAATGACGTTTTACGTTATATGGTATTACGTTATAACGTATTACGTTATATGGTATTACGTTATCACGTATTACGTTATATGGTATAACGTTATAACGTATTACGTTATATGGTATAACGTTTTAACGTATTACGTTATATGGTATAACGTTATCACGTATTATGTTACATGGTATAACGTTATAACGTATTACGTTATATGGTATATCGTTATAACGAATTACGTTATATGGTATAACTTTATACCGTATTACGTTATATGGTATAACGAAATGACGTTTCACGTTATATGGTATTATGTTATTAAGTATTACGTTGTATGGTATAACGTTATCACGTATTACGTTATATGGTATAACGTAATAACGTATTACGTTATATGGTATTACGTTACAACGTATTACGTTATATGGTATAACGTTATAACGTATTACGTTATATGGTATAACGTTATAACGTATTACGTTATATGGTATAACGTTATAACGTATTACGTTATATGGTATAACGTCATAGTGTATTACGTTATATGGTATTACGTTATCACGTATTACGTTATATGGTATAACGTTATAACGTATTACGTTATATGGTATAACGTTTCAACGTATTACGTCATATGGTATAACGTTATCACGTATTACGTTATATGGTATAACGTTATAACGTATTACGTTATATGGTATTACGTTATAACGTATTACGTTATATGGTATAACGTTATAACGTATTACGTTATATGGTATAACGTCATAGTGTATTACGTTATATGGTATTACGTTATCACGTATTACGTTATATGGTATAACGTTATAACGTATTACGTTATATGGTATAACGTTTCAACGTATTACGTCATATGGTATAACGTTATCACGTATTACGTTATATGGTATAACGTTATAACGTATTACGTTATATAGTATAACGTTTTAACGTATTACGTTATATGGAATAACGTTATCACGTATTACGTTATATGGTATAACGTTATAACGTATTACGTTATATGGTATATCGTTATAACGTATTACGTCATATGGTATTACGTTATAACGTATTACGTTATATGGTATAACGTTATCACGTATTACGTTATATGGCATTACGTTATAACGTATTACGTTATATGGTATAACGAAATGACGTTTTACGTTATATGGTATAACGTTATAACGTATTACGTTATATGGTATTACGTTTTAACGTATTACGTTATATGGTATAACGTTATAACGTGTTACGTTATGTGGTATAACGTTATAACGAATTACGTTATATGTTATAACGTTATAACGTATTAGGTTATATGGTATAACGATATAACTTATTACGTTATATGGTATAACTATATAACGTATTACGTTATATGTCATTACGTTATAACGTGTTACGTTATATGGTCTAACATTATACCGTACTATGTTTTATGGTATAACGAAATGACGTTTTACGTTATATGTCATTACGTTATAACGTATTACGTTATATGGTATTACGTTATAACGTAATACGTTATATTGTATAACGTTCTAACATATTACGTTATATGGTATAACGTTATACCGTATTACGTTATATGGTATAACGAAATGACCCTTTTACGTTATATGGTATTACGTTATATCGTATTACGTTATATGGTATTACGTTATAACGTATTACGTTATATTGTATAACGTTCTAACATATTACGTTATATGGTATAACGTTATACCGTATTACGTTATATGGTATAACGAAATGACGTTTTTCGTTATATGGTATTACGTTATAACGTATTACGTTATATGGTATTACGTTATAACGTATTACGTTATGTGGTATAACGTTTTAACGTATTACGTTATATGGTATAACGTCATAACGTACTATGTTATATGGTATTACGTTATCACGTATTACTTTATATGGTATAGGGCTATCACGTATTACGTTATACGGTATAACGATTTAATGTTTTACGTTATATGGTATTACGTTATCACGTATTACGTTATATGGAATAACGTTATACCGTATTACGTAATATGGTATAACGAAATGACGTATTACGTTATATGGTATTACGTTATAACGTATTACGTTATATGGTATGACGTTATAACATATTACGTTATATGGTATTATGTTTTAACGTATTACGTCATGTGGTATAACGTTATAACGTATTACTTTATATGGTATAAGGCTATCACGTATTACGTTATATGGTTTAACGATTTAACGTATTACGTTATATGGTATAACGTTATCACGTATTACGTTATATGGTATAACGTTATAACGTAAAACGTTATATGGTATTACGTTATAACGTATTACTTTATATGGTATAACGTTATAACGTATTACGTTATATGGTATGACGTTATAACATATTACGTTATATGGTATAACGTTGTAACGTATTACGTTATATGGTATAACGAAATGACGTTTTACGATATATGGTATAACGTTATAAAGTATTGCGTTATATGGCATTAAGTTATATCATATTACGTTATATGGTATAACGTTATACCGCATTACGTTATATGGTATAACGAAATGCCGTTTTACGTTATATGTTATTACGTTATAACGTATTACGTTACATGGAATAACGTTATACCGTATTACGTTATATGGTATAACGAAATGACGTTTTACGTTATATGGTATTACGTTATAACGTATTACGTTATATGGTATAACGTTATAACGAATTACGTTATATGGTATAGTGAAATGACGTTTTACGTTATATGGTATAACGTTATAACGTATTACGTTATATGGTATAACGTTATTATGTATTACGTTATATGGTATAACGTTTTAACGTATTACGTTATATGGTATAACGAAATGACGTTTTACGTTATATGGTATTACGTTATAACGTATTACGTTATATGGTATTACGTTATCACGTATTACGTTATATGGTATTACGTTATAACGTATTACGTTATATGGTTTAACGAAGTGACGTTTTACGTTATATGGTATTACGTTATAACGTATTAAGTTATATGGTATTACGTTATAACGTATTACGTTATATTGTATAACGTCATAACGTATTACGTTATATGGTATTACGTTATCACGTATTACGTTATATGGTATAACGTTATAACGTATTACGTTATATGGTATAACGTTTTAACGTATTACGTTATATGGTATAACGTTATCACGTATTACGTTATATGGTATAACGTTATAACGTATTACGTTATATGGTATATCGTTATAACGTATTACGTTATATGGTATAACGTTATACCGTATTACGTTATATGGTATAACGAAATGACGTTTTACGTTATATGGTATTACGTTATAACGTATTACGTTATATGGTATTACGTTATCACGTATTACGTTATATGGTATAACGTTATAACGTATTACGTTATATGGTATATCGTTAAAACGTATTACGTTATATGGTATAACGTTATACCGTATTACGTTATACGGTATAACGTTATACCGTATTACGTTATATGGTATAACGAAATGACGTTTTACGTTATATGGTATTACGTTATAACGTATTACGTTATATGGTATTACGTTATCACGTATTACGTTATATGGTATAACGTTATAACGTATTACGTTATATGGTATAACGTTTTAACGTATTACGTTATATGGTATAACGTTATCACGTATTATGTTACATGGTATAACGTTATAACGTATTACGTTATATGGTATATCGTTATAACGTATTACGTTATATGGTATAACGTTATACCGTATTACGTTATATGGTATAACGAAATGACGTTTTATGTTATATGGTATTACGTTATAACGCATTACGTTATATGGTATAACGTTATCACGTATTACGTTATATGGCATTACGTTATAACGTATTACGTTATATGGTATAACGAAATGACGTTTTACGTTATATGGTATAACGGTATAACGCATTACGTTATATGGTATTACGTTTTAACGTATTACGTTATATGGTATAACGTTATAACGTATTACGTTATGTGGTATAACGTTATAACGAATTACGTTATATGGTATAACGTTATACCGTATTACGTTATATGGTATAACGAAATGACGTTTCACGTTATATGGTATTATGTTATTAAGTATTACGTTGTATGGTATAACGTTATCACGTATTACGTTATATGGTATAACGTTATAACGTATTACGTTATATGGTATTACGTTACAACGTATTACGTTATATGGTATAACGTTATAACGTATTACGTTACATGGTATAACGTTATAACGTATTACGTTATATGGTATAACGTTATAACGTATTACGTTATATGGTATAACGTCATAACGTATTACGTTATATGGTATTACGTTATCACGTATTACGTTATATGGTATAACGTTATAACGTATTACGTTATATGGTATAACGTTTCAACGTATTACGTTATATGGTATAACGTTATCACGTATTACGTTATATGGTATAACGTTATAACGTATTACGTTATATGGTATTACGTTATAACGTATTACGTTATATGGTATAACGAAATGACGTTTTACGTTATATGGTATTACGTTATAACATATTACGTTATATGGTATTACGATATAACGTATTACGTTATATGGTATAACGTCATAACGTATTACGTTATATGGTATAACGTTATAACGTATTACGTTATATGGTATAACGTTATAACGTATTACGTTATATGGTATAACGTCATAACGTATTACGTTATATGGTATTACGTTATCACGTATTACGTTATATGGTAAAACGAAATGACGTGTTACGTTATATGGTATTACGTTATAACGTATTACGTTATATCGTATAACGTCATAACGTATTACGTTATATGGTATAACGTTATCACGTATTACGTTATATGGTATAACGTTATAACGTATTACGTTATATGGTATTATGTTATTAAGTATTACGTTGTATGGTATAACGTTATCACGTATTACGTTATATGGTATAACGTTATAACGTATTACGGTATATGGTATTACGTTACAACGTATTACGTTATATGGTATAACGTTATAACGTATTACGTTATATGGTATAACGTTATAACGTATTACGTTATATGGTATAACGTTATAACGTATTACGTTATATGGTATAACGTTATAACGTATTACGTTATATGGTATAACGTCATAACGTATTACGTTATATGGTATTACGTTATCACGTATTACGTTATATGGTAAAACGAAATGACGTTTTACGTTATATGGTATAACGTTATAACGTATTACGTTATATGGTATAACGTTATAACGTATTACGTTATATGGTATAACGTCATAACGTATTACGTTATATGGTATTACGTTATCACGTATTACTTTATATGGTATAAGGCTATCACGTATTACGTTATATGGTATAACGATTTAATGTTTTACGTTATATGGTATTACGTTATAACGTATTACGTTATATGGTATTACGTTATAACGTATTACGTTATATGGTATGACGTTATAACATATTACGTTATATGGTATAATGTTTTAACGTATTACGTTATATGGTATAACGTTATAACGCATTACGTTATATGGAATTACGTTTTAACGTATTACGTTATATGGTATAACGTTATAACGTATTACGTTATGTGGTATAACGTTATAACGAATTACGTTATATGGTATAACGTTATACCGTATTACGTTATATGGAATAACGAAATGACGTTTCACGTTATATGGTATTATGTTATTAAGTATTACGTTGTATGGTATAACGTTATCACGTATTACGTTATATGGTATAACGTTATAACGTATTACGTTATATGGTATTACGTTACAACGTATTACGTTATATGGTATAACGTTATAACGTATTACGTTATATGGTATAACGTTATAACGTATTACGTTATATGGTATAACGTTATAACGTATTACGTTATATGGTATAACGTCATAACGTATTACGTTATATGGTATTACGTTATCACGTATTACGTTATATGGTATAACGTTATAACGTATTACGTTATATGGTATAACGTTTCAACGTATTACGTTATATGGTATAACGTTATCACGTATTACGTTATATGGTATAACGTTATAACGTATTACGTTATATGGTATTACGTTATAACGTATTACGTTATATGGTATTACGTTATCACGTATTACGTTATATGGTATGACGTTATAACATATTACGTTATATGGTATAACGTTGTAACGTATTACGTTATATGGTATAACGAAATGACGTTTTACGATATATGGTATAACGTTATAACGTATTGCGTTATATGGCATTAAGTTATATCATATTACGTTATATGGTATAACGTTATACCGCATTACGTTATATGGTATAACGAAATGCCGTTTTACGTTATATGTTATTACGTTATAACGTATTACGTTATATGGAATAACGTTATACCGTATTACGTTATATGGTATAACGAAATGACGTTTTACGTTATATGGTATTACGTTATAACGTATTACGTTATATGGTATAACGTTATAACGAATTACGTTATATGGTATAGTGAAATGACGTTTTACGTTATATGGTATAACGTTATAACGTATTACGTTATATGGTATAACGTTATTATGTATTACGTTATATGGTATAACGTTCTAACGTATTACGTTATATGGTATAACGAAATGACGTTTTACGTTATATGGTATTACGTTATAACGTATTACGTTATATGGTATTACGTTATCACGTATTACGTTATATGGTATTACGTTATAACGTATTACGTTATAACGTATTACGTTATATGGTTTAACGAAGTGACGTTTTACGTTATATGGTATTACGTTATAACGTATTAAGTTATATGGTATTACGTTATAACGTATTACGTTATATTGTATAACGTCATAACGTATTACGTTATATGGTATTACGTTATCACGTATTACGTTATATGGTACAACGTTATAACGTATTACGTTATATGGTATAACGTTTTAACGTATTACGTTATATGGTATAACGTTATCACGTATTACGTTATATGGTATAACGAAATGACGTTTTACGTTATATGGTATTACGTTATAACGTATTACGTTATATGGTATAACGTTATCACGTATTACGTTATATGGCATTACGTTATAACGTATTACGTTATATGGTATAACGAAATGACGTTTTACGTTATATGGTATAACGTTATAACGCATTACGTTATATGGTATTACGTTATAACGTATTACGATATATGGTATAACGTCTTAACGTATTACGTTATATGGTATAACGTTATAACGTATTACGATATATGGTATAACGTCTTAACGTATTACGTTATATGGTATAACGAAATGACGTTTTACGTTATATGGTATTACGTTATAACGTATTACGTTATATGGTATTACGTTATCACGTATTACGTTATATGGTATTACGTTATAACGTATTACGTTATATGGTATAACGAAATGACGTTTTACGTTATATGGTATTACGTTATAACGTATTACGTTATATGGTATAACGTTATCACGTATTACGTTATATGGCATTACGTTATAACGTATTACGTTATATGGTATAACGAAATGACGTTTTACGTTATATGGTATAACGTTATAACGTATTACGTTATATGGTATAACGTTTTAACGTATTACGTTATATGGTATAACGTTATCACGTATTACGTTATATGGTATAACGAAATGACGTTTTACGTTATATGTTATTACGTTATAACGTATTACGTTATATGGAATAACGTTATACCGTATTACGTTATATGGTATAACGAAATGACGTTTTACGTTATATGGTATTACGTTATAACGTATTACGTTATATGGTATAACGTTATAACGAATTACGTTATATGGTATAGTGAAATGACGTTTTACGTTATATGGTATAACGTTATAACGTATTACGTTATATGGTATAACGTTATTATGTATTACGTTATATGGTATAACGTTCTAACGTATTACGTTATATGGTATAACGAAATGACGTTTTACGTTATATGGTATTACGTTATAACGTATTACGTTATATGGTATTACGTTATCACGTATTACGTTATATGGTATTACGTTATAACGTATTACGTTATATGGTTTAACGAAGTGACGTTTTACGTTATATGGTATTACGTTATAACGTATTAAGTTATATGGTATTACGTTATAACGTATTACGTTATATTGTATAACGTCATAACGTATTACGTTATATGGTATTACGTTATCACGTATTACGTTATATGGTACAACGTTATAACGTATTACGTTATATGGTATAACGTTTTAACGTATTACGTTATATGGTATAACGTTATCACGTATTACGTTATATGGTATAACGAAATGACGTTTTACGTTATATGGTATTACGTTATAACGTATTACGTTATATGGTATAACGTTATCACGTATTACGTTATATGGCATTACGTTATAACGTATTACGTTATATGGTATAACGAAATGACGTTTTACGTTATATGGTATAACGTTATAACGCATTACGTTATATGGTATTACGTTATAACGTATTACGATATATGGTATAACGTCTTAACGTATTACGTTATATGGTATAACGTTATAACGTATTACGATATATGGTATAACGTCTTAACGTATTACGTTATATGGTATAACGTTATCACGTATTATGTTACATGGTATAACGTTATAACGTATTACGTTATATGGTATATCGTTATAACGTATTACGTTATATGGTATAACGTTATACCGTATTACGTTATATGGTATAACGAAATGACGTTTTACGTTATATGGTATTACGTTATAACGTATTACGTTATATGGTATAACGTTATCACGTATTACGTTATATGGCATTACGTTATAACGTATTACGTTATATGGTATAACGAAATGACGTTTTACGTTATATGGTATAACGTTATAACGCATTACGTTATATGGTATTACGTTTTAACGTAATACGTTATATGGTATAACGTTATAACGTATTACGTTATGTGGTATAACGTTATAACGAATTACGTTATATGGTATAACTTTATACCGTATTACGTTATATGGTATAACGAAATGACGTTTCACGTTATATGGTATTATGTTATTAAGTATTACGTTGTATGGTATAACGTTATCACGTATTACGTAATATGGTATAACGTAATAACGTATTACGTTATATGGTATTACGTTACAACGTATTACGTTATATGGTATAACGTTATAACGTATTACGTTATATGGTATAACGTTATAACGTATTACGTTATATGGTATAACGTTATAACGTATTACGTTATATGGTATAACGTCATAGTGTATTACGTTATATGGTATTACGTTATCACGTATTACGTTATATGGTATAACGTTATAACGTATTACGTTATATGGTATAACGTTTCAACGTATTACGTCATATGGTATAACGTTATCACGTATTACGTTATATGGTATAACGTTATAACGTATTACGTTATATGGTATTACGTTATAACGTATTACGTTATATGGTATAACGTTATAACGTATTACGTTATATGGTATAACGTCATAGTGTATTACGTTATATGGTATTACGTTATCACGTATTACGTTATATGGTATAACGTTATAACGTATTACGTTATATGGTATAACGTTTCAACGTATTACGTCATATGGTATAACGTTATCACGTATTACGTTATATGGTATAACGTTATAACGTATTACGTTATATAGTATAACGTTTTAACGTATTACGTTATATGGAATAACGTTATCACGTATTACGTTATATGGTATAATGTTATAACGTATTACGTTATATGGTATAACGTTATCACGTATTACGTTATATGGTATAACGAAATGACGTTTTACGTTATATGGTATAACGTTATCACGTATTACGTTATATGGCATTACGTTATAACGTATTACGTTATATGGTATAACGAAATGACGTTTTACGTTATATGGTATAACGTTATAACGTATTACGTTATATGGTATTACGTTTTAACGTATTACGTTATATGGTATAACGTTATAACGTGTTACGTTATGTGGTATAACGTTATAACGAATTACGTTATATGTTATAACGTTATAACGTATTACGTTATATGGTATAACGATATAACTTATTACGTTATATGGTATAACTATATAACGTATTACGTTATATGTCATTACGTTATAACGTGTTACGTTATATGGTCTAACATTATACCGTACTATGTTTTATGGTATAACGAAATGACGTTTTACGTTATATGGTATAACGATATAACTTATTACGTTATATGGTATAACTATATAACGTATTACGTTATATGTCATTACGTTATAACGTATTACGTTATATGGTATTACGTTATAACGTAATACGTTATATTGTATAACGTTCTAACATATTACGTTATATGGTATAACGTTATACCGTATTACGTTATATGGTATAACGAAATGACCCTTTTACGTTATATGGTATTACGTTATATCGTATTACGTTATATGGTATTACGTTATAACGTATTACGTTATATTGTATAACGTTCTAACATATTACGTTATATGGTATAACGTTATACCGTATTACGTTATATGGTATAACGAAATGACGTTTTTCGTTATATGGTATTACGTTATAACGTATTACGTTATATGGTATTACGTTATAACGTATTACGTTATGTGGTATAACGTTTTAACGTATTACGTTATATGGTATAACGTCATAACGTACTATGTTATATGGTATTACGTTATCACGTATTACTTTATATGGTATAGGGCTATCACGTATTACGTTATACGGTATAACGATTTAATGTTTTACGTTATATGGTATTACGTTATCACGTATTACGTTATATGGAATAACGTTATACCGTATTACGTAATATGGTATAACGAAATGACGTATTACGTTATATGGTATTACGTTATAACGTATTACGTTATATGGTATGACGTTATAACATATTACGTTATATGGTATTATGTTTTAACGTATTACGTCATGTGGTATAACGTTATAACGTATTACTTTATATGGTATAAGGCTATCACGTATTACGTTATATGGTTTAACGATTTAACGTATTACGTTATATGGTATAACGTTATCACGTATTACGTTATATGGTATAACGTTATAACGTAAAACGTTATATGGTATTACGTTATAACGTATTACTTTATATGGTATAACGTTATAACGTATTACGTTATATGGTATGACGTTATAACATATTACGTTATATGGTATAACGTTGTAACGTATTACGTTATATGGTATAACGAAATGACGTTTTACGATATATGGTATAACGTTATAAAGTATTGCGTTATATGGCATTAAGTTATATCATATTACGTTATATGGTATAACGTTATACCGCATTACGTTATATGGTATAACGAAATGCCGTTTTACGTTATATGTTATTACGTTATAACGTATTACGTTACATGGAATAACGTTATACCGTATTACGTTATATGGTATAACGAAATGACGTTTTACGTTATATGGTATTACGTTATAACGTATTACGTTATATGGTATAACGTTATAACGAATTACGTTATATGGTATAGTGAAATGACGTTTTACGTTATATGGTATAACGTTATAACGTATTACGTTATATGGTATAACGTTATTATGTATTACGTTATATGGTATAACGTTTTAACGTATTACGTTATATGGTATAACGAAATGACGTTTTACGTTATATGGTATTACGTTATAACGTATTACGTTATATGGTATTACGTTATCACGTATTACGTTATATGGTATTACGTTATAACGTATTACGTTATATGGTTTAACGAAGTGACGTTTTACGTTATATGGTATTACGTTATAACGTATTAAGTTATATGGTATTACGTTATAACGTATTACGTTATATTGTATAACGTCATAACGTATTACGTTATATGGTATTACGTTATCACGTATTACGTTATATGGTATAACGTTATAACGTATTACGTTATATGGTATAACGTTTTAACGTATTACGTTATATGGTATAACGTTATCACGTATTACGTTATATGGTATAACGTTATAACGTATTACGTTATATGGTATATCGTTATAACGTATTACGTTATATGGTATAACGTTATACCGTATTACGTTATATGGTATAACGAAATGACGTTTTACGTTATATGGTATTACGTTATAACGTATTACGTTATATGGTATTACGTTATCACGTATTACGTTATATGGTATAACGTTATAACGTATTACGTTATATGGTATATCGTTAAAACGTATTACGTTATATGGTATAACGTTATACCGTATTACGTTATACGGTATAACGTTATACCGTATTACGTTATATGGTATAACGAAATGACGTTTTACGTTATATGGTATTACGTTATAACGTATTACGTTATATGGTATTACGTTATCACGTATTACGTTATATGGTATAACGTTATAACGTATTACGTTATATGGTATAACGTTTTAACGTATTACGTTATATGGTATAACGTTATCACGTATTATGTTACATGGTATAACGTTATAACGTATTACGTTATATGGTATATCGTTATAACGAATTACGTTATATGGTATAACTTTATACCGTATTACGTTATATGGTATAACGAAATGACGTTTCACGTTATATGGTATTATGTTATTAAGTATTACGTTGTATGGTATAACGTTATCACGTATTACGTTATATGGTATAACGTAATAACGTATTACGTTATATGGTATTACGTTACAACGTATTACGTTATATGGTATAACGTTATAACGTATTACGTTATATGGTATAACGTTATAACGTATTACGTTATATGGTATAACGTTATAACGTATTACGTTATATGGTATAACGTCATAGTGTATTACGTTATATGGTATTACGTTATCACGTATTACGTTATATGGTATAACGTTATAACGTATTACGTTATATGGTATAACGTTTCAACGTATTACGTCATATGGTATAACGTTATCACGTATTACGTTATATGGTATAACGTTATAACGTATTACGTTATATGGTATTACGTTATAACGTATTACGTCATATGGTATTACGTTATAACGTATTACGTTATATGGTATAACGTTATCACGTATTACGTTATATGGCATTACGTTATAACGTATTACGTTATATGGTATAACGTTTCAACGTATTACGTCATATGGTATAACGTTATCACGTATTACGTTATATGGTATAACGTTATAACGTATTACGTTATATAGTATAACGTTTTAACGTATTACGTTATATGGAATAACGTTATCACGTATTACGTTATATGGTATAACGTTATAACGTATTACGTTATATGGTATATCGTTATAACGTATTACGTCATATGGTATTACGTTATAACGTATTACGTTATATGGTATAACGTTATCACGTATTACGTTATATGGCATTACGTTATAACGTATTACGTTATATGGTATAACGAAATGACGTTTTACGTTATATGGTATAACGTTATAACGTATTACGTTATATGGTATTACGTTTTAACGTATTACGTTATATGGTATAACGTTATAACGTGTTACGTTATGTGGTATAACGTTATAACGAATTACGTTATATGTTATAACGTTATAACGTATTAGGTTATATGGTATAACGATATAACTTATTACGTTATATGGTATAACTATATAACGTATTACGTTATATGTCATTACGTTATAACGTGTTACGTTATATGGTCTAACATTATACCGTACTATGTTTTATGGTATAACGAAATGACGTTTTACGTTATATGTCATTACGTTATAACGTATTACGTTATATGGTATTACGTTATAACGTAATACGTTATATTGTATAACGTTCTAACATATTACGTTATATGGTATAACGTTATACCGTATTACGTTATATGGTATAACGAAATGACCCATTTACGTTATATGGTATTACGTTATATCGTATTACGTTATATGGTATTACGTTATAACGTATTACGTTATATTGTATAACGTTCTAACATATTACGTTATATGGTATAACGTTATACCGTATTACGTTATATGGTATAACGAAATGACGTTTTTCGTTATATGGTATTACGTTATAACGTATTACGTTATATGGTATTACGTTATAACGTATTACGTTATGTGGTATAACGTTTTAACGTATTACGTTATATGGTATAACGTCATAACGTACTATGTTATATGGTATTACGTTATCACGTATTACTTTATATGGTATAGGGCTATCACGTATTACGTTATACGGTATAACGATTTAATGTTTTACGTTATATGGTATTACGTTATCACGTATTACGTTATATGGAATAACGTTATACCGTATTACGTAATATGGTATAACGAAATGACGTATTACGTTATATGGTATTACGTTATAACGTATTACGTTATATGGTATGACGTTATAACATATTACGTTATATGGTATTATGTTTTAACGTATTACGTCATGTGGTATAACGTTATAACGTATTACTTTATATGGTATAAGGCTATCACGTATTACGTTATATGGTTTAACGATTTAACGTATTACGTTATATGGTATAACGTTATCACGTATTACGTTATATGGTATAACGTTATAACGTAAAACGTTATATGGTATTACGTTATAACGTATTACTTTATATGGTATAACGTTATAACGTATTACGTTATATGGTATGACGTTATAACATATTACGTTATATGGTATAACGTTGTAACGTATTACGTTATATGGTATAACGAAATGACGTTTTACGATATATGGTATAACGTTATAAAGTATTGCGTTATATGGCATTAAGTTATATCATATTACGTTATATGGTATAACGTTATACCGCATTACGTTATATGGTATAACGAAATGCCGTTTTACGTTATATGTTATTACGTTATAACGTATTACGTTACATGGAATAACGTTATACCGTATTACGTTATATGGTATAACGAAATGACGTTTTACGTTATATGGTATTACGTTATAACGTATTACGTTATATGGTATAACGTTATAACGAATTACGTTATATGGTATAGTGAAATGACGTTTTACGTTATATGGTATAACGTTATAACGTATTACGTTATATGGTATAACGTTATTATGTATTACGTTATATGGTATAACGTTTTAACGTATTACGTTATATGGTATAACGAAATGACGTTTTACGTTATATGGTATTACGTTATAACGTATTACGTTATATGGTATTACGTTATCACGTATTACGTTATATGGTATTACGTTATAACGTATTACGTTATATGGTTCAACGAAGTGACGTTTTACGTTATATGGTATTACGTTATAACGTATTAAGTTATATGGTATTACGTTATAACGTATTACGTTATATTGTATAACGTCATAACGTATTACGTTATATGGTATTACGTTATCACGTATTACGTTATATGGTATAACGTTATAACGTATTACGTTATATGGTATAACGTTTTAACGTATTACGTTATATGGTATAACGTTATCACGTATTACGTTATATGGTATAACGTTATAACGTATTACGTTATATGGTATATCGTTATAACGTATTACGTTATATGGTATAACGTTATACCGTATTACGTTATATGGTATAACGAAATGACGTTTTACGTTATATGGTATTACGTTATAACGTATTACGTTATATGGTATTACGTTATCACGTATTACGTTATATGGTATAACGTTATAACGTATTACGTTATATGGTATATCGTTAAAACGTATTACGTTATATGGTATAACGTTATACCGTATTACGTTATACGGTATAACGTTATACCGTATTACGTTATATGGTATAACGAAATGACGTTTTACGTTATATGGTATTACGTTATAACGTATTACGTTATATGGTATTACGTTATCACGTATTACGTTATATGGTATAACGTTATAACGTATTACGTTATATGGTATAACGTTTTAACGTATTACGTTATATGGTATAACGTTATCACGTATTATGTTACATGGTATAACGTTATAACGTATTACGTTATATGGTATATCGTTATAACGTATTACGTTATATGGTTTAACGTTATACCGTATTACGTTATATGGTATAACGAAATGACGTTTTATGTTATATGGTATTACGTTATAACGCATTACGTTATATGGTATAACGTTATCACGTATTACGTTATATGGCATTACGTTATAACGTATTACGTTATATGGTATAACGAAATGACGTTTTACGTTATATGGTATAACGGTATAACGCATTACGTTATATGGTATTACGTTTTAACGTATTACGTTATATGGTATAACGTTATAACGTATTACGTTATGTGGTATAACGTTATAACGAATTACGTTATATGGTATAACGTTATACCGTATTACGTTATATGGTATAACGAAATGACGTTTCACGTTATATGGTATTATGTTATTAAGTATTACGTTGTATGGTATAACGTTATCACGTATTACGTTATATGGTATAACGTTATAACGTATTACGTTATATGGTATTACGTTACAACGTATTACGTTATATGGTATAACGTTATAACGTATTACGTTACATGGTATAACGTTATAACGTATTACGTTATATGGTATAACGTTATAACGTATTACGTTATATGGTATAACGTCATAACGTATTACGTTATATGGTATTACGTTATCACGTATTACGTTATATGGTATAACGTTATAACGTATTACGTTATATGGTATAACGTTTCAACGTATTACGTTATATGGTATAACGTTATCACGTATTACGTTATATGGTATAACGTTATAACGTATTACGTTATATGGTATTACGTTATAACGTATTACGTTATATGGTATAACGAAATGACGTTTTACGTTATATGGTATTACGTTATAACATATTACGTTATATGGTATTACGATATAACGTATTACGTTATATGGTATAACGTCATAACGTATTACGTTATATGGTATAACGTTATAACGTATTACGTTATATGGTATAACGTTATAACGTATTACGTTATATGGTATAACGTCATAACGTATTACGTTATATGGTATTACGTTATCACGTATTACGTTATATGGTAAAACGAAATGACGTGTTACGTTATATGGTATTACGTTATAACGTATTACGTTATATCGTATAACGTCATAACGTATTACGTTATATGGTATAACGTTATCACGTATTACGTTATATGGTATAACGTTATAACGTATTACGTTATATGGTATTATGTTATTAAGTATTACGTTGTATGGTATAACGTTATCACGTATTACGTTATATGGTATAACGTTATAACGTATTACGGTATATGGTATTACGTTACAACGTATTACGTTATATGGTATAACGTTATAACGTATTACGTTATATGGTATAACGTTATAACGTATTACGTTATATGGTATAACGTTATAACGTATTACGTTATATGGTATAACGTTATAACGTATTACGTTATATGGTATAACGTCATAACGTATTACGTTATATGGTATTACGTTATCACGTATTACGTTATATGGTAAAACGAAATGACGTTTTACGTTATATGGTATAACGTTATAACGTATTACGTTATATGGTATAACGTTATAACGTATTACGTTATATGGTATAACGTCATAACGTATTACGTTATATGGTATTACGTTATCACGTATTACTTTATATGGTATAAGGCTATCACGTATTACGTTATATGGTATAACGATTTAATGTTTTACGTTATATGGTATTACGTTATAACGTATTACGTTATATGGTATTACGTTATAACGTATTACGTTATATGGTATGACGTTATAACATATTACGTTATATGGTATAATGTTTTAACGTATTACGTTATATGGTATAACGTTATAACGCATTACGTTATATGGAATTACGTTTTAACGTATTACGTTATATGGTATAACGTTATAACGTATTACGTTATGTGGTATAACGTTATAACGAATTACGTTATATGGTATAACGTTATACCGTATTACGTTATATGGAATAACGAAATGACGTTTCACGTTATATGGTATTATGTTATTAAGTATTACGTTGTATGGTATAACGTTATCACGTATTACGTTATATGGTATAACGTTATAACGTATTACGTTATATGGTATTACGTTACAGCGTATTACGTTATATGGTATAACGTTATAACGTATTACGTTATATGGTATAACGTTATAACGTATTACGTTATATGGTATAACGTTATAACGTATTACGTTATATGGTATAACGTCATAACGTATTACGTTATATGGTATTACGTTATCACGTATTACGTTATATGGTATAACGTTATAACGTATTACGTTATATGGTATAACGTTTCAACGTATTACGTTATATGGTATAACGTTATCACGTATTACGTTATATGGTATAACGTTATAACGTATTACGTTATATGGTATTACGTTATAACGTATTACGTTATATGGTATAACGAAATGACGTTTTACGTTATATGGTATTACGTTATAACATATTACGTTATATGGTATTACGATATAACGTATTACGTTATATGGTGTAACGTCATAACGTATTACGTTATATGGTATAACGTTATAACGTATTACGTTATATGGTATAACGTTATAACGTATTACGTTATATGGTATAACGTCACAACGTATTACGTTATATGGTATTACGTTATCACGTATTACGTTATATGGTAAAACGAAATGACGTTTTACGTTATATGGTATTACGTTATAACGTATTACGTTATATCGTATAACGTCATAACGTATTACGTTATATGGTATAACGTTATCACGTATTACGTTATATGGTATAACGTTATAACGTATTACGTTATATGGTATAACGTTATAACGTATTACGTTATATGGTATTATGTTATTAAGTATTACGTTGTATGGTATAACGTTATCACGTATTACGTTATATGGTATAACGTTATAACGTATTACGGTATATGGTATTACGTTACAACGTATTACGTTATATGGTATAACGTTATAACGTATTACGTTATATGGTATAACGTTATAACGTATTACGTTATATGGTATAACGTTATAACGTA
Organism: Bombus vancouverensis nearcticus; assembly: GCF_051014615.1. Taxonomy (NCBI): domain Eukaryota; kingdom Metazoa; phylum Arthropoda; class Insecta; order Hymenoptera; family Apidae; genus Bombus; species Bombus vancouverensis. Next base: position 4,306,025 of record NC_134913.1, on the reverse strand, counting down.
TTACGTTATATGGTATAACGTTATAACGTATTACGTTATATGGTATAACGTCATAACGTATTACGTTATATGGTATTACGTTATCACGTATTACGTTATATGGTAAAACGAAATGACGTTTTACGTTATATGGTATAACGTTATAACGTATTACGTTATATGGTATAACGTTATAACGTATTACGTTATATGGTATAACGTCATAACGTATTACGTTATATGGTATTACGTTATCACGTATTACTTTATATGGTATAAGGCTATCACGTATTACGTTATATGGTATAACGATTTAATGTTTTACGTTATATGGTATTACGTTATAACGTATTACGTTATATGGTATTACGTTATAACGTATTACGTTATATGGTATGACGTTATAACATATTACGTTATATGGTATAATGTTTTAACGTATTACGTTATATGGTATAACGTTATAACGCATTACGTTATATGGAATTACGTTTTAACGTATTACGTTATATGGTATAACGTTATAACGTATTACGTTATGTGGTATAACGTTATAACGAATTACGTTATATGGTATAACGTTATACCGTATTACGTTATATGGAATAACGAAATGACGTTTCACGTTATATGGTATTATGTTATTAAGTATTACGTTGTATGGTATAACGTTATCACGTATTACGTTATATGGTATAACGTTATAACGTATTACGTTATATGGTATTACGTTACAACGTATTACGTTATATGGTATAACGTTATAACGTATTACGTTATATGGTATAACGTTATAACGTATTACGTTATATGGTATAACGTTATAACGTATTACGTTATATGGTATAACGTCATAACGTATTACGTTATATGGTATTACGTTATCACGTATTACGTTATATGGTATAACGTTATAACGTATTACGTTATATGGTATAACGTTTCAACGTATTACGTTATATGGTATAACGTTATCACGTATTACGTTATATGGTATAACGTTATAACGTATTACGTTATATGGTATTACGTTATAACGTATTACGTTATATGGTATAACGAAATGACGTTTTACGTTATATGGTATTACGTTATAACATATTACGTTATATGGTATTACGATATAACGTATTACGTTATATGGTATAACGTCATAACGTATTACGTTATATGGTATAACGTTATAACGTATTACGTTATATGGTATAACGTTATAACGTATTACGTTATATGGTATAACGTCACAACGTATTACGTTATATGGTATTACGTTATCACGTATTACGTTATATGGTAAAACGAAATGACGTTTTACGTTATATGGTATTACGTTATAACGTATTACGTTATATCGTATAACGTCATAACGTATTACGTTATATGGTATAACGTTATCACGTATTACGTTATATGGTATAACGTTATAACGTATTACGTTATATGGTATTATGTTATTAAGTATTACGTTGTATGGTATAACGTTATCACGTATTACGTTATATGGTATAACGTTATAACGTATTACGGTATATGGTATTACGTTACAACGTATTACGTTATATGGTATAACGTTATAACGTATTACGTTATATGGTATACCGTTATAACGTATTACGTTATATGGTATAACGTTATAACGTATTACGTTATATGGTATAACGTTATAACGTATTACGTTATATGGTATAACGTTATAACGTATTACGTTATATGGTATAACGTTATAACGTATTACGTTATATGGTATCACGTCATAACGTATTACGTTATATGGTATTACGTTATCACGTATTACGTTATATGGTATAACGATTTAATGTTTTACGTTATATGGTATTACGTTATAACGTATTACGTTATATGGTATTACGTTATAACGTATTACGTTATATGGTATGACGTTATAACATATTACGTTATATGGTATAATGTTTTAACGTATTACGTTATATGGTATAACGTTATAACGTATTACGTTATATGGTATAACGTTATAACGTATTACGTTATATGGTATATCGTTATAACGTATTACGTTATATGGTATAACGTTATCACGTATTACGTTATATGTCATTACGTTATAACGTATTACGTTATATGGTATAACGAAATGACGTTTTACGTTATATGGTATAACGTTATAACGTATTACGTTATATGGTATTACGTTTTAACGTATTACGTTATATGGTATAACGTTATAACGTATTACGTTATATGGTATAACGTTTTAACGTATTACGTTATATGGTATAACGTTATAACGTATTACGTTATATGGTATATCGTTATAACGTATTACGTTATATGGTATAACGTTATACCGTATTACGTTATATGGTATAACGAAATGACGTTTTACGTTATATGGTATTACGTTCTAACGTATTACGTTATATGGTATAACGTTATCACGTATTACGTTATATGGTATTACGTTATCACGTATTACGTTATATGGTATAACGTTATCACGTATTACGTTTTGTGGTATAACGTTATAACGTATTACGTTATATGGTATTACGTTATAACGTATTACGTTATATGGTATAACGTTATCACGTATTACGTTATATGGTATAACGCTATCACGTATTACGTTATATGGTATAACGTTATAACGTATTACGTTATATGGTATGACGCTATAAAGTATTACGTTGTATGTCATTACGTTATAACGAATTACGTTATATGGTATAACGTTATAACGTATTACGTTATATGGTATAACGAAATGACGTTTTACGTTATATGGTATAACGTTATAACGTATTACGTTATATGGTATTACGTTTTAACGTATTACGTTATATGGTATAACGTTATAACGTATTACGTTATATGGTATAACGTTTTAACGTATTACGTTATATGGTATAACGTTATAACGATTACGTTATATGGTATATCGTTATAACGTATTACGTTATATGGTATAACGTTATACCGTATTACGTTATATGGTATAACGAAATGACGTTTTACGTTATATGGTATTTCGTTATAACGTATTACGTTATATGGTATTACGTTATAACGTATTACGTTATATGGTATAACGTCATAACGTATTACGTTATATGGTATTACGTTATCACGTATTACGTTATATGGTATAACGTTATCACGTATTACGTTTTGTGGTATAACGTTATAACGTATTACGTTATATGGTATTACGTTATAACGTATTACGTTATATAGTATAACGTTGTAACGCATTACGTTATATGGTATAACGTTATAACGTATTACGTTATATGGTATAACGTTATAACGTATTACGTTATATGGTATAACGTTATAACGTACTACGTTATATGGTATATCGTTATAACGTATTACGTTATATGGTATAACGTCATAACGTATTACGTTATATGGTATTACGTTATCACGTATTACGTTATATGGTATAACGTTATAACGTATTACGTTATATGGTATAACGTTATAACGTATTACGTTATATGGTATTACGTTATACCGTATTATGTTATATGGTATAACGTTATAACGTATTACGTTATATGGTATTACGTTATACCGTATTACGTTATATGGTATAACGTTATAACGTATTACGTTATATGGTATAACGTTATAACGTACTACGTTATATGGTATATCGTTATAACGTATTACGTTATATGGTATAACGTTATAACGTATTACGTTATATGGTATAACGTTATAACGTATTACGTTATATGGTATATCGTTATAACATATTACGTTATATGGTATAACGTTATACCGTATTACGTTATATGGTATAACGAAATGACGTTTTACGTTATATGGTATTACGTTATAACGTATTACGTTATATGGTATAACGTTTTAACGTATTACGTTATATGGTATAACGTTATCACGTATTACGTTATATGGTATAACGTTATAACGTATTACGTTATATGGTATATCGTTATAACGTATTACGTTATATGGTATAACGTTATAACGTATTACGTTGTATGGTATAACGAAATGACGTTTTACGTTATATGGTATTACGTTCTAACGTATTACGTTATATGGTATAACGTTATCACGTATTACGTTATATGGCATTACGTTATAACGTATTACGTTATATGGTATTACGTTTTAACGTATTACGTTATATGGTATAACGTTATAACGTATTACGTTATATGGTATAACGTTATAACGTATTACGTTATATGGCATTACGTTATAACGTATTACGTTATATGGTATTACGTTTTAACGTATTACGTTATATGGTATAACGTTATAACGTATTACGTTATATGGCATTACGTTATAACGTATTACGTTATATGGTATTACGTTTTAACGTATTACGTTATATGGTATAACGTTATAACGTATTACGTTATATGGTATAACGTTATAACGTATTACGTTATATGGTATAACGTCATAACGTATTACGTTATATGGTATTACGTTATCACGTATTACGTTATATGGTATAACGTTATAACGTATTACGTTATATGGTATAACGTTATAACGTATTACGTTATATGGTATTACGTTATACCGTATTATGTTATATGGTATAACGTTATAACGTATTACGTTATATGGTATTACGTTATACCGTATTACGTTATATGGTATAACGTTATAACGTATTACGTTATATGGTATAACGTTATAACGTATTACGTTATATGGTATAACGTCATAACGTATTACGTTATATGGTATTACGTTATCACGTATTACGTTATATGGTATAACGTTATACCGTATTACGTTATATGGTATAACGAAATGACGTTTTACGTTATATGGTACTACGTTATAACGTATTACGTTTTGTGGTATAACGTTATAACGTATTACGTTATATGTTATTACGTTATAACGTATTACGTTATATGGTATAACGTTATCACGTATTACGTTATATGGTATAACGTTATAACGTATTACGTTATATGGTATTACGTTATAACGTATTACGTTATATGGTATAACGTTATAACGTATTACGTTATATGGAATAACGTTATAACGAATTACGTTATATGGCATTACGTTATAACGTATTACGTTATATGGTATAACGTTATAACGTATTACGTTATATGGTATAACGTTATAACGTATTACGTTATATGGTATAACGTTATAACGTACTACGTTATATGGAATATCGTTATAACGTATTACGTTATATGGTATAACGTTATACCGTATTACGTTATATGGTATAACGTTATAACGTATTACGTTATATGGTATAACGTTATAACGTATTACGTTATATGGTATATCGTTATAACATATTACGTTATATGGTATAACGTTATACCGTATTACGTTATATGGTATAACGAAATGACGTTTTACGTTATATGGTATTACGTTATAACGTATTACGTTATATGGTATAACGTTTTAACGTATTACGTTATATGGTATAACGTTATCACGTATTACGTTATATGGTATAACGTTATAACGTATTACGTTATATGGTATATCGTTATAACGTATTACGTTATATGGTATAACGTTATAACGTATTACGTTGTATGGTATAACGAAATGACGTTTTACGTTATATGGTATTACGTTCTAACGTATTACGTTATATGGTATAACGTTATCACGTATTACGTTATATGGCATTACGTTATAACGTATTACGTTATATGGTATTACGTTTTAACGTATTACGTTATATGGTATAACGTTATAACGTATTACGTTATATGGTATAACGTTATAACGTATTACGTTATATGGTATAACGTCATAACGTATTACGTTATATGGTATTACGTTATCACGTATTACGTTATATGGTATAACGTTATAACGTATTACGTTATATGGTATAACGTTATAACGTATTACGTTATATGGTATTACGTTATACCGTATTACGTTATATGGTATAACGTTATAACGTATTACGTTATATGGTATTACGTTATACCGTATTACGTTATATGGTATAACGTTATAACGTATTACGTTATATGGTATAACGTTATAACGTATTACGTTATATGGTATAACGTCATAACGTATTACGTTATATGGTATTACGTTATCACGTATTACGTTATATGGTATAACGTTATACCGTATAACGTTATATGGTATAACGAAATGACGTTTTACGTTATATGGTATTACGTTATAACGTATTACGTTATATGGTATAACGTTTTAACGTATTACGTTATATGGTATAACGTTATCACGTATTACGTTATATGGTATAACGTTATAACGTATTACGTTATATGGTATATCGTTATAACGTATTACGTTATATGGTATAACGTTATAACGTATTACGTTGTATGGTTTAACGAAATGACGTTTTACGTTATATGGTATTACGTTATAACGTATTACGTTATATGGTATTACGTTTTAACGTATTACGTTATATGGTATAACGTTATCACGTATTACGTTATATGGTATAACGTTATAACGTATTACGTTATATGGTATATCGTTATAACGTATTACGTTATATGGTACAACGTTATAACGTATTACGTTGTATGGTATAACGAAATGACGTTTTACGTTATATGGTATTACGTTCTAACGTATTACGTTATATGGTATAACGAAATGACGTTTTACGTTATATGGTATTACGTTATAACGTATTACGTTATATGGTATGACGCTATAAAGTATTACGTTGTATGTCATTACGTTATAACGAATTACGTTATATGGTATAACGTTATAACGAATTACGTTATATGGTATAACGTTATAACGTATTACGTTATATGGTATAACGAAATGACGTTTTACGTTATATGGTATAACGTTATCACGTATTACGTTATATGGTATAACGTTATAACGTATTACGTTATATGGTATTTCGTTATAACGTATTACGTTATATGGTATTACGTTATAACGTATTACGTTATATGGTATAACGTCATAACGTATTACGTTATATGGTATTACGTTATCACGTATTACGTTATATGGTATAACGTTATCACGTATTACGTTTTGTGGTATAACGTTATAACGTATTACGTTATATGGTATTACGTTATAACGTATTACGTTATATGGTATAACGTTATCACGTATTACGTTATATGGTATAACGTTATAACGTATTACGTTATATGGTATGACGCTATAAAGTATTACGTTGTATGTCATTACGTTATAACGAATTACGTTATATGGTATAACGTTATAACGTATTACGTTATATGGTATAACGTCATAACTTATTACGTTATATGGTATTACGTTATCACGTATTACGTTATATGGTATAACGTTATCACGTATTACGTTTTGTGGTATAACGTTATAACGTATTACGTTATATGGTATTACGTTATAACGTATTACGTAATATGGTATAACGTTATCACGTATTACGTTATATGGTATAACGTTATAACGTATTACGTTATATGGTATGACGTCATAACGTATTACGTTATATGGTATTACGTTATCACGTATTACGTTATATGGTATAACGTTATAACGTATTACGTTATATGGTATAACGCTATAAAGTATTACGTTGTATGTCATTACGTTATAACGAATTACGTTATATGGCATTACGTCATAACGTATTACGATATATGGTATGACGTTAAAACATATTACGTTATATGGTATTACGTTATAACGTATTACGTTATATGGTATAACGTTGTAACGCATTACGTTATATGGTATAACGTTATAACGTATTACGTTATATGGTATATCGTTATAACGTATTACGTTATATGGTATAACGTTATACCGTATTACGTTATATGGTATAACGAAATGACGTTTTTCGTTATATGGTATTACGTTATAACGTATTACGTTATATGGTATTACGTTATAACGTATTACGTTATGTGGTATAACGTTTTAACGTATTACGTTATATGGTATAACGTTATAACGTATTACGTTATATGGTATAACGTTATAACGTATTACGTTATATGGTATAACGTTATAACGTATTACGTTATATGGTATTACGTGAGCACGTATTACGTTATATGGTATAACGTTATAACGTATTACGTTATATGGTATAACGTTTTAACGTATTACGTTATATGGTATAACGTTATCACGTATTACGTTATATGGTATAACATTATAACGTATTACGTTATATGGTATTACGTTATAACGTATTACGTTATATGGTATAACGTTATAACGTATAACGTTATATGGAATAACGTTATAACGAATTACGTTATATGGCATTACGTTATAACGTATTACGTTATATGGTATAACGTTATAACGTATTACGTTATATGGTATAACGTCATAACGTATTACGTTATATGGTATTACGTTATCACGTATTACGTTATATGGTATAACGTTATAACGTATTACGTTATATGGTATAACGTTATAACGTATTACGTTATATGGTATTACGTTATACCGTATTACGTTATATGGTATAACGTTATAACGTATTACGTTATATGGTATATCGTTATAACATATTACGTTATATGGTATAACGTTATACCGTATTACGTTATATGGTATAACGAAATGACGTTTTACGTTATATGGTATTACGTTATAACGTATTATGTTATATGGTATAACGTTTTAACGTATTACGTTATATGGTATAACGTTATCACGTATTACGTTATATGGTATAACGTTATATCGTATTACGTTATATGGTACTACGTTATACCGTATTACGTTATATGGTATAACGTTATAACGTATTACGTTATATGGTATAACGTCATAACGTATTACGTTATATGGTATTACGTTATCACGTATTACGTTATATGGTATAACGTTATAACGTATTACGTTATATGGTATAACGTTATAACGTATTACGTTATATGGTATTACGTTATACCGTATTACGTTATATGGTATAACGTTATAACGTATTACGTTATATGGTATTACGTTATACCGTATTACGTTATATGGTATAACGTTATAACGTATTACGTTATATGGTATAACGTTATAACGTATTACGTTATATGGTATAACGTCATAACGTATTACGTTATATGGTATATCGTTATAACATATTACGTTATATGGTATAACGTTATACCGTATTACGTTATATGGTATAACGAAATGACGTTTTACGTTGTATGTCATTACGTTATAACGAATTACGTTATATGGTATAACGTGATAACGTATTACGTTATATGGTATAACGTCATAACGTATTACGTTATATGGTATTACGTTATCACGTATTACGTTATATGGTATAACGTTATCACGTATTACGTTTTGTGGTATAACGTTATAACGTATTACGTTATATGGTATTACGTTATAACGTATTACGTAATATGGTATAACGTTATCACGTATTACGTTATATGGTATAACGTTATAACGTATTACGTTATATGGTATGACGTCATAACGTATTACGTTATATGGTATTACGTTATCACGTATTACGTTATATGGTATAACGTTATAACGTATTACGTTATATGGTATAACGCTATAAAGTATTACGTTGTATGTCATTACGTTATAACGAATTACGTTATATGGCATTACGTCATAACGTATTACGATATATGGTATGACGTTAAAACATATTACGTTATATGGTATTACGTTATAACGTATTACGTTATATGGTATAACGTTGTAACGCATTACGTTATATGGTATAACGTTATAACGTATTACGTTATATGGTATATCGTTATAACGTATTACGTTATATGGTATAACGTTATAACGTATTACGTTATATGGTATTACGTTATACCGTATTATGTTATATGGTATAACGTTATAACGTATTACGTTATATGGTATTACGTTATACCGTATTACGTTATATGGTATAACGTTATAACGTATTACGTTATATGGTATTACGTTATAACGTACTACGTTATATGGTATATCGTTATAACGTATTACGTTATATGGTATAACGTTATAACGTATTACGTTATATGGTATAACGTTATAACGTATTACGTTATATGGTATATCGTTATAACATATTACGTTATATGGTATAACGTTATACCGTATTACGTTATATGGTATAACGAAATGACGTTTTACGTTATATGGTATTACGTTATAACGTATTACGTTATATGGTATAACGTTTTAACGTATTACGTTATATGGTATAACGTTATCACGTATTACGTTATATGGTATAACGTTATAACGTATTACGTTATATGGTATATCGTTATAACGTATTACGTTATATGGTATAACGTTATAACGTATTACGTTGTATGGTATAACGAAATGACGTTTTACGTTATATGGTATTACGTTCTAACGTATTACGTTATATGGTATAACGTTATCACGTATTACGTTATATGGCATTACGTTATAACGTATTACGTTATATGGTATTACGTTTTAACGTATTACGTTATATGGTATAACGTTATAACGTATTACGTTATATGGTATAACGTTATAACGTATTACGTTATATGGCATTACGTTATAACGTATTACGTTATATGGTATTACGTTTTAACGTATTACGTTATATGGTATAACGTTATAACGTATTACGTTATATGGCATTACGTTATAACGTATTACGTTATAACGTATTACGTTATATGGTATTACGTTTTAACGTATTACGTTATATGGTATAACGTTATAACGTATTACGTTATATGGTATAACGTTATAACGTATTACGTTATATGGTATAACGTCATAACGTATTACGTTATATGGTATTACGTTATCACGTATTACGTTATATGGTATAACGTTATAACGTATTACGTTATATGGTATAACGTTATAACGTATTACGTTATATGGTATTACGTTATACCGTATTATGTTATATGGTATAACGTTATAACGTATTACGTTATATGGTATTACGTTATACCGTATTACGTTATATGGTATAACGTTATAACGTATTACGTTATATGGTATAACGTTATAACGTATTACGTTATATGGTATAACGTCATAACGTATTACGTTATATGGTATTACGTTATCACGTATTACGTTATATGGTATAACGTTATACCGTATTACGTTATATGGTATAACGAAATGACGTTTTACGTTATATGGTATTACGTTATAACGTATTACGTTTTGTGGTATAACGTTATAACGTATTACGTTATATGTTATTACGTTATAACGTATTACGTTATATGGTATAACGTTATCACGTATTACGTTATATGGTATAACGTTATAACGTATTACGTTATATGGTATTACGTTATAACGTATTACGTTATATGGTATAACGTTATAACGTATTACGTTATATGGAATAACGTTATAACGAATTACGTTATATGGCATTACGTTATAACGTATTACGTTATATGGTATAACGTTATAACGTATTACGTTATATGGTATAACGTTATAACGTATTACGTTATATGGTATAACGTTATAACGTACTACGTTATATGGTATATCGTTATAACGTATTACGTTATATGGTATAACGTTATACCGTATTACGTTATATGGTATAACGTTATAACGTATTACGTTATATGGTATAACGTTATAACGTATTACGTTATATGGTATATCGTTATAACATATTACGTTATATGGTATAACGTTATACCGTATTACGTTATATGGTATAACGAAATGACGTTTTACGTTATATGGTATTACGTTATAACGTATTACGTTATATGGTATAACGTTTTAACGTATTACGTTATATGGTATAACGTTATCACGTATTACGTTATATGGTATAACGTTATAACGTATTACGTTATATGGTATATCGTTATAACGTATTACGTTATATGGTATAACGTTATAACGTATTACGTTGTATGGTATAACGAAATGACGTTTTACGTTATATGGTATTACGTTCTAACGTATTACGTTATATGGTATAACGTTATCACGTATTACGTTATATGGCATTACGTTATAACGTATTACGTTATATGGTATTACGTTTTAACGTATTACGTTATATGTTATAACGTTATAACGTATTACGTTATATGGTATAACGTTATAACGTATTACGTTATATGGTATAACGTCATAACGTATTACGTTATATGGTATTACGTTATCACGTATTACGTTATATGGTATAACGTTATAACGTATTACGTTATATGGTATAACGTTATAACGTATTACGTTATATGGTATTACGTTATACCGTATTACGTTATATGGTATAACGTTATAACGTATTACGTTATATGGTATTACGTTATACCGTATTACGTTATATGGTATAACGTTATAACGTATTACGTTATATGGTATAACGTTATAACGTATTACGTTATATGGTATAACGTCATAACGTATTACGTTATATGGTATTACGTTATCACGTATTACGTTATATGGTATAACGTTATACCGTATAACGTTATATGGTATAACGAAATGACGTTTTACGTTATATGGTATTACGTTATAACGTATTACGTTATATGGTATAACGTTTTAACGTATTACGTTATATGGTATAACGTTATCACGTATTACGTTATATGGTATAACGTTATAACGTATTACGTTGTATGGTATATCGTTATAACCTATTACGTTATATGGTATAACGTTATAACGTATTACGTTGTATGGTTTAACGAAATGACGTTTTACGTTATATGGTATTACGTTATAACGTATTACGTTATATGGTATAACGTTTTAACGTATTACGTTATATGGTATAACGTTATCACGTATTACGTTATATGGTATAACGTTATAACGTATTACGTTATATGGTATATCGTTATAACGTATTACGTTATATGGTACAACGTTATAACGTATTACGTTGTATGGTATAACGAAATGACGTTTTACGTTATATGGTATTACGTTCTAACGTATTACGTTATATGGTATAACGAAATGACGTTTTACGTTATATGGTATTACGTTATAACGTATTACGTTATATGGTATGACGCTATAAAGTATTACGTTGTATGTCATTACGTTATAACGAATTACGTTATATGGTATAACGTTATAACGTATTACGTTATATGGTATAACGAAATGACGTTTTACGTTATATGGTATAACGTTATAACGTATTACGTTATATGGTATTACGTTTTAACGTATTACGTTATATGGTATAACGTTATAACGTATTACGTTATATGGTATAACGTTTTAACGTATTACGTTATATGGTATAACGTTATAACGATTACGTTATATGGTATATCGTTATAACGTATTACGTTATATGGTATAACGTTATACCGTATTACGTTATATGGTATAACGAAATGACGTTTTACGTTATATGGTATTTCGTTATAACGTATTACGTTATATGGTATTACGTTATAACGTATTACGTTATATGGTATAACGTCATAACGTATTACGTTATATGGTATTACGTTATCACGTATTACGTTATATGGTATAACGTTATCACGTATTACGTTTTGTGGTATAACGTTATAACGTATTACGTTATATGGTATTACGTTATAACGTATTACGTTATATGGTATAACGTTATCACGTATTACGTTATATGGTATAACGTTATAACGTATTACGTTATATGGTATGACGCTATAAAGTATTACGTTGTATGTCATTACGTTATAACGAATTACGTTATATGGTATAACGTTATAACGTATTACGTTATATGGTATAACGTCATAACGTATTACGTTATATGGTATTACGTTATCACGTATTACGTTATATGGTATAACGTTATCACGTATTACGTTTTGTGGTATAACGTTATAACGTATTACGTTATATGGTATTACGTTATAACGTATTACGTAATATGGTATAACGTTATCACGTATTACGTTATATGGTATAACGTTATAACGTATTACGTTATATGGTATGACGTCATAACGTATTACGTTATATGGTATTACGTTATCACGTATTACGTTATATGGTATAACGTTATAACGTATTACGTTATATGGTATTACGTTATAACGTATTACGTTATATGGTATAACGTTGTAACGCATTACGTTATATGGTATAACGTTATAACGTATTACGTTATATGGTATATCGTTATAACGTATTACGTTATATGGTATAACGTTATACCGTATTACGTTATATGGTATAACGAAATGACGTTTTTCGTTATATGGTATTACGTTATAACGTATTACGTTATATGGTATTACGTTATAACGTATTACGTTATGTGGTATAACGTTTTAACGTATTACGTTATATGGTATAACGTTATAACGTATTACGTTATATGGTATAACGTTATAACGTATTACGTTATATGGTATAACGTTATAACGTATTACGTTATATGGTATTACGTGAGCACGTATTACGTTATATGGTATAACGTTATAACGTATTACGTTATATGGTATAACGTTTTAACGTATTACGTTATATGGTATAACGTTATCACGTATTACGTTATATGGTATAACATTATAACGTATTACGTTATATGGTATTACGTTATAACGTATTACGTTATATGGTATAACGTTATAACGTATAACGTTATATGGAATAACGCTATAACGAATTACGTTATATGGCATTACGTTATAACGTATTACGTTATATGGTATAACGTTATAACGTATTACGTTATATGGTATAACGTCATAACGTATTACGTTATATGGTATTACGTTATCACGTATTACGTTATATGGTATAACGTTATAACGTATTACGTTATATGGTATAACGTTATAACGTATTACGTTATATGGTATTACGTTATACCGTATTACGTTATATGGTATAACGTTATAACGTATTACGTTATATGGTATATCGTTATAACATATTACGTTATATGGTATAACGTTATACCGTATTACGTTATATGGTATAACGAAATGACGTTTTACGTTATATGGTATTACGTTATAACGTATTACGTTATATGGTATAACGTTTTAACGTATTACGTTATATGGTATAACGTTATCACGTATTACGTTATATGGTATAACGTTATAACGTATTACGTTATATGGTATATCGTTATAACGTATTACGTTATATGGTATATCGTTATAACGTATTACGTTATATGGTATAACGTTATAACGTATTACGTTGTATGGTATAACGAAATGACGTTTTACGTTATATGGTATTACGTTCTAACGTATTACGTTATATGGTATAACGTTATCACGTATTACGTTATATGGCATTACGTTATAACGTATTACGTTATATGGTATTACGTTTTAACGTATTACGTTATATGGTATAACGTTATAACGTATTACGTTATATGGTATAACGTTATAACGTATTACGTTATATGGTATAACGTCATAACGTATTACGTTATATGGTATTACGTTATCACGTATTACGTTATATGGTATAACGTTATAACGTATTACGTTATATGGTATAACGTTATAACGTATTACGTTATATGGTATTACGTTATACCGTATTACGTTATATGGTATAACGTTATAACGTATTACGTTATATGGTATTACGTTATACCGTATTACGTTATATGGTATAACGTTATAACGTATTACGTTATATGGTATAACGTTATAACGTATTACGTTATATGGTATAACGTCATAACGTATTACGTTATATGGTATTACGTTATCACGTATTACGTTATATGGTATAACGTTATACCGTATTACGTTATATGGTATAACGAAATGACGTTTTACGTTATATGGTATTACGTTATAACGTATTACGTTTTGTGGTATAACGTTATAACGTATTACGTTATATGGTATTACGTTATAACGTATTACGTTATATGGTATAACGTTATCACGTATTACGTTATATGGTATAACGTTATAACGTATTACGTTATATGGTATTACGTTATAACGTATTACGTTATATGGTATAACGTTATAACGTATTACGTTATATGGAATAACGTTATAACGAATTACGTTATATGGCATTACGTTATAACGTATTACGTTATATGGTATAACGTTATAACGTATTACGTTATATGGTATAACGTTATAACGTATTACGTTATATGGTATAACGTTATAACGTACTACGTTATATGGTATATCGTTATAACGTATTACGTTATATGGTATAACGTTATACCGTATTACGTTATATGGTATAACGTTATAACGTATTACGTTATATGGTATAACGTTATAACGTATTACGTTATATGGTATATCGTTATAACATATTACGTTATATGGTATAACGTTATACCGTATTTCGTTATATGGTATAACGAAATGACGTTTTACGTTATATGGTATTACGTTATAACGTATTACGTTATATGGTATAACGTTTTAACGTATTACGTTATATGGTATAACGTTATCACGTATTACGTTATATGGTATAACGTTATAACGTATTACGTTATATGGTATATCGTTATAACGTATTACGTTATATGGTATAACGTTATAACGTATTACGTTGTATGGTATAACGAAATGACGTTTTACGTTATATGGTATTACGTTCTAACGTATTACGTTATATGGTATAACGTTATCACGTATTACGTTATATGGCATTACGTTATAACGTATTACGTTATATGGTATTACGTTTTAACGTATTACGTTATATGGTATAACGATATAACGTATTACGTTATATGGTATAACGTTATAACGTATTACGTTATATGGTATAACGTCATAACGTATTACGTTATATGGTATTACGTTATCACGTATTACGTTATATGGTATAACGTTATAACGTATTACGTTATATGGTATAACGTTATAACGTATTACGTTATATGGTATTACGTTATACCGTATTACGTTATATGGTATAACGTTATAACGTATTACGTTATATGGTATTACGTTATACCGTATTACGTTATATGGTATAACGTTATAACGTATTACGTTATATGGTATAACGTTATAACGTATTACGTTATATGGTATAACGTCATAACGTATTACGTTATATGGTATTACGTTATCACGTATTACGTTATATGGTATAACGTTATACCGTATTACGTTATATGGTATAACGAAATGACGTTTTACGTTATATGGTATTACGTTATAACGTATTACGTTATATGGTATAACGTTTTAACGTATTACGTTATATGGTATAACGTTATCACGTATTACGTTATATGGTATAACGTTATAACGTATTACGTTATATGGTATATCGTTATAACGTATTACGTTATATGGTATAACGTTATAACGTATTACGTTGTATGGTTTAACGAAATGACGTTTTACGTTATATGGTATTACGTTATAACGTATTACGTTATATGGTATAACGTTTTAACGTATTACGTTATATGGTATAACGTTATCACGTATTACGTTATATGGTATAACGTTATAACGTATTACGTTATATGGTATATCGTTATAACGTATTACGTTATATGGTACAACGTTATAACGTATTACGTTGTATGGTATAACGAAATGACGTTTTACGTTATATGGTATTACGTTCTAACGTATTACGTTATATGGTATAACGAAATGACGTTTTACGTTATATGGTATTACGTTATAACGTATTACGTTATATGGTATAACGTTTTAACGTATTACGTTATATGGTATAACGTTATCACGTATTACGTTATATGGTATAACGTTATAACGTATTACGTTATATGGTATATCGTTATAACGTATTACGTTATATGGTATAACGTTATAACGTATTACGTTGTATGGTTTAACGAAATGACGTTTTACGTTATATGGTATTACGTTATAACGTATTACGTTATATGGTATAACGTTTTAACGTATTACGTTATATGGTATAACGTTATCACGTATTACGTTATATGGTATAACGTTATAACGTATTACGTTATATGGTATATCGTTATAACGTATTACGTTATATGGTACAACGTTATAACGTATTACGTTGTATGGTATAACGAAATGACGTTTTACGTTATATGGTATTACGTTCTAACGTATTACGTTATATGGTATAACGTTATCACGTATTACGTTATATGGTATAACGTTATAACGTATTACGTTATAAGGTATTACGTTATAACGTATTACGTTATATGGTATAAACGAAATGACGTTTTACGTTATATGGTACTACGTTATATCATATTACGTTATATGGTATTACGATATAACGTATTACGTTATATGGTATAACGTCATAACGTATTACGTTATATGGTATAACGTTATAACGTATTACGTTATATGGTATAACGTTATAACGTATTACGTTATATGGTATAACGTTATAACGTATTACGTTATATGGTATTATGTTATTAAGTATTACGTTGTATGGTATAACGTTATCACGTATTACGTTATATGGTATAACGTTATAACGTATTACGGTATATGGTATTACGTTACAACGTATTACGTTATATGGTATAACGTTATAACGTATTACGTTATATGGTATAACGTTATAATGTATTACGTTATATGGTATAACGTTATAACGTATTACGTTATATGGTATAACGTCATAACGTATTACGTTATATGGTATTACGTTATCACGTATTACGTTATATGGTAAAACGAAATGACGTTTTACGTTATATGGTATTACGTTATATCGTATAACGTCATAACGTATTACGTTACATGGTATAACGCTATCACGTATTACGTTATATGGTATAACGTTATAACGTATTACGTTATATGGTATTTCGTTATAACGTATTACGTTATATGGTATAACGAAATGACGTTTTACGTTATATGGTATTACGTTATAAACTATTACGTTATATGGTATTACGTTATAACGTATTACGTTATATGGTATAACGTCATAACGTATTACGTTATATGGTATTACGTTATCACGTATTACTTTATATGCTATAAGGCTATCACGTATTACGTTATATGGTATAACGATTTAATGTTTTACGTTATATGGTATAACGTTATAACGTATTACGTTATATGGTATAACGTTATAACGTATTACGTTATATGGTATAACGTTATAACGTATTACGTTATATGGTATAACGTCATAACGTATTACGTTATATGGTATTACGTTATCACGTATTACGTTATATGGTAAAACGAAATGACGTTTTACGTTATATGGTATTACGTTATAACGTATTACGTTATATCGTATAACGTCATAACGTATTACGTTATATGGTATAACGCTATCACGTATTACGTTATATGGTATAACGTTATAACGTATTACGTTATATGGTATTACGTTATAACGTATTACGTTATATGGTATAACGAAATGACGTTTTACGTTATATGGTATTACGTTATAACCTATTACGTTATATGGTATTACGTTATAACGTATTACGTTATATGGTATAACGTCATAACGTATTACGTTATATGGTATTACGTTATCACGTATTACTTTATATGGTATAAGGCTATCACGTATTACGTTATATGGTATAACGATTTAATGTTTTACGTTATATGGTATTACGTTATAACGTATTACGTTATATGGTATTACGTTATAACGTATTACGTTATATGGTATGACGTTATAACATATTACGTTATATGGTATAACGTTTTAACGTATTACGTTATATGGTATAACGTTATAACGTATTACGTTATATGGTATAACGTTATAACGTATTACGTTATATGGTATATCGTTATAACGTATTACGTTATATGGTATAAAGTTATACCGTATTACGTTATATGGTATAACGAAATGACGTTTTACGTTATATGGTATTACGTTATAACGTATTACGTTATATGGTATTACGTTATAACGTATTACGTTATATGGTATAACGTCATAACGTATTACGTTATATGGTATTACGTTATCACGTATTACGTTATATGGTATAACGTTATAACGTATTACGTTATATGGTATTACGTTATCACGTATTACGTTATATGGTATAACGTTATACCGTATTACGTTATATGGTATAACGAAATGACGTTTTACGTTATATGGTATTACGTTATAACGTATTACGTTATATGGTATAACGTTTTAACGTATTACGTTATATGGTATAACGTTATCACTTATTACGTTATATGGTATAACGTTATAACGTATTACGTTATATGGTATATCGTTATAACGTATTACGTTATATGGTATAACGTTATAACGTATTACGTTGTATGGTTTAACGAAATGACGTTTTACGTTATATGGTATTACGTTATAACGTATTACGTTATATGGTATAACGTTTTAACGTATTACGTTATATGGTATAACGTTATCACGTATTACGTTATATGGTATAACGTTATAACGTATTACGTTATATGGTATATCGTTATAACGTATTACGTTATATGGTACAACGTTATAACGTATTACGTTGTATGGTATAACGAAATGACGTTTTACGTTATATGGTATTACGTTCTAACGTGTTACGTTATATGGTATAACGAAATGACGTTTTACGTTATATGGTATTACGTTATAACGTATTACGTTATATGGTATAACGTTTTAACGTATTACGTTATATGGTATAACGTTATCACGTATTACGTTATATGGTATAACGTTATAACGTATTACGTTATATGGTATATCGTTATAACGTATTACGTTATATGGTACAACGTTATAACGTATTACGTTGTATGGTATAACGAAATGACGTTTTACGTTATATGGTATTACGTTCTAACGTATTACGTTATATGGTATAACGTTATCACGTATTACGTTATATGGCATTACGTTATAACGTATTACGTTATATGGTATTACGTTTTAACGTATTACGTTATATGGTATAACGTTATAACGTATTACGTTATATGGTATAACGTTATAACGTATTACGTTATATGGTATAACGTCATAACGTATTACGTTATATGGTATTACGTTATCACGTATTACGTTATATGGTATAACGTTATCACGTATTACGTTATATGGTATAACGTTATAACGTATTACGTTATATGGTATTACGTTATAACGTATTACGTTATATGGTATAAACGAAATGACGTTTTACGTTATATGGTACTACGTTATAACATATTACGTTATATGGTATTACGATATAACGTATTACGTTATATGGTATAACGTCATAACGTATTACGTTATATGGTATAACGTTATAACGTATTACGTTATATGGTATAACGTTATAACGTATTACGTTATATGGTATAACGTTATAACGTATTACGTTATATGGTATTATGTTATTAAGTATTACGTTGTATGGTATAACGTTATCACGTATTACGTTATATGGTATAACGTTATAACGTATTACGGTATATGGTATTACGTTACAACGTATTACGTTATATGGTATAACGTTATAACGTATTACGTTATATGGTATAACGTTATAACGTATTACGTTATATGGTATAACGTTATAACGTATTACGTTATATGTTATAACGTCATAACGTATTACGTTATATGGTATTACGTTATCACGTATTACGTTATATGGTAAAACGAAATGACGTTTTACGTTATATGGTATTACGTTATAACGTATTACGTTATATCGTATAACGTCATAACGTATTACGTTACATGGTATAACGCTATCACGTATTACGTTATATGGTATAACGTTATAACGTATTACGTTATATGGTATTTCGTTATAACGTATTACGTTATATGGTATAACGAAATGACGTTTTGCGTTATATGGTATTACGTTATAAACTATTACGTTATATGGTATTACGTTATAACGTATTACGTTATATGGTATAACGTCATAACGTATTACGTTATATGGTATTACGTTATCACGTATTACTTTATATGCTATAAGGCTATCACGTATTACGTTATATGGTATAACGATTTAATGTTTTACGTTATATGGTATAACGTTATAACGTATTACGTTATATGCTATAACGTTATAACGTATTACGTTATATGGTATAACGTTATAACGTATTACGTTATATGGTATAACGTCATAACGTATTACGTTATATGGCATTACGTTATCACGTATTACGTTATATGGTAAAACGAAATGACGTTTTACGTTATATGGTATTACGTTATAACGTATTACGTTATATCGTATAACGTCATAACGTATTACGTTATATGGTATAACGCTATCACGTATTACGTTATATGGTATAACGTTATAACGTATTACGTTATATGGTATTACGTTATAACGTATTACGTTATATGGTATAACGAAATGACGTTTTACGTTATATGGTATTACGTTATAACCTATTACGTTATATGGTATTACATTATAACGTATTACGTTATATGGTATAACGTCATAACGTATTACGTTATATGGTATTACGTTATCACGTATTACTTTATATGGTATAAGGCTATCACGTATTACGTTATATGGTATCACGATTTAATGTTTTACGTTATATGGTATTACGTTATAACGTATTACGTTATATGGTATTACGTTATAACGTATTACGTTATATGGTATGACGTTATAACATATTACGTTACATGGTATAACGTTTTAACGTATTACGTTATATGGTATAACGTTATAACGTATTACGTTATATGGTATAACGTTATAACGTATTACGTTATATGGTATATCGTTATAACGTATTACGTTATATGGTATAAAGTTATACCGTATTACGTTATATGGTATAACGAAATGACGTTTTACGTTATATGGTATTACGTTATAACGTATTACGTTATATGGCATTACGTTATAACGTATTACGTTATATGGTATAACGTCATAACGTATTACGTTATATGGTATTACGTTATCACGTATTACGTTATATGGTATAACGTTATAACGTATTACGTTATATGGTATATCGTTATAACGTATTACGTTATATGGTATAACGTTATACCGTATTACGTTATATGGTATAACGAAATGAAGTTTTACGTTATATGGTATTACGTTATAACGTATTACGTTATATGGTATAACGTTATCACGTATTACGTTATATGTCATTACGTTATAACGTATTACGTTATATGGTATAACGAAATGACGTTTTACGTTATATGGTATAACTTTATAACGTATTACGTTATATGGTATTACGTTTTAACGTATTACGTTATATGGTATAACGTTATAACGTATTACGTTTTATGGTATTACGTTATCACGTATTACGTTATATGGTATAACGTTATAACGTATTACGTTATATGGTATAACGTTTTAACGTATTACGTTATATGGTATAACGTTATCACGTTTTACGTTATATGGTATTACGTTATAACGTATTACGTTATATGGTATATCGTTATAACGTATTACGTTATATGGTATAACGTTATAACGTATTACGTTATATGGTATATCGTTATAACGTATTACGTTATATGGTATAACGTTATACCGTATTACGTTATATGGTATAGCGAAATGACGTTTTACGCTATATGGTATTACGTTCTAACGTATTACGTTATATGGTATAACGTTATCACGTATTACGTTATATGGTATAACGTTATAACGTATTACGTTGTATGGTATTACGTTATAACGTATTACGTTATATGGTATAACGTTATAACGTATTACGTTATATGGTATAACGTTATAACGTACTACGTTATATGGTATATCGTTATAACGTATTACGTTATATGGTATAACGTTATACCGTATTACGTTATATGGTATAACGTTATAACGTATTACGTTATATGGTATAACGTTATAACGTATTACGTTATATGGTATATCGTTATAACGTATTACGTTATATGGTATAACGTTATACCGTATTACGTTATATGGTTTAACGAATTGACGTTTTACGTTATATGGTATTTCGTTATAACGTATTACGTTATATGGTATTACGTTATAACGTATTACGTTATATGGTATAACGTCATAACGTATTACGTTATATGGTATAACGTTATAACGTATTACGTTATATGGTATAACGTTATAACGTATTACGTTATATGGTATAACGTCATAACGTATTACGTTATATGGTATTACGTTATCACGTATTACGTTATATGGTAAAACGAAATGACGTTTTACGTTATATGGTATAACGCTATCACGTATTACGATATATGGTATAACGTTATCACGTATTACGTTATATGTCATTACGTTATAACGTATTACGTTATATGGTATAACGAAATGACGTTTTACGTTATATGGTATAACGTTATAACGTATTACGTTATATGGTATTACGTTTTAACGTATTACGTTATATGGTATAACGTTATAACGTATTACGTTATATGGTATTACGTTATCACGTATTACGTTATATGGTATAACGTTATAACGTATTACGTTATATGGTATAACGTTTTAACGTATTACGTTATATGGTATAACGTTATCACGTATTACGTTATATGGTATAACGTTATAACGTATTACGTTATATGGTATATCGTTATAACGTATTACGTTATATGGTATAACGTTATAACGTATTACGTTATATGGTATATCGTTATAACGTATTACGTTATATGGTATAACGTTATACCGTATTACGTTATATGGTATAGCGAAATGACGTTTTACGTTATATGGTATTACGTTCTAACGTATTACGTTATATGGTATAACGTTATCACGTATTACGTTATATGGTATAACGTTATAACGTATTACGTTGTATGGTATTACGTTATAACGTATTACGTTATATGGTATAACGTTATAACGTGTTACGTTGTATGGTATAACGTTATAACGTACTACGTTATATGGTATATCGTTATAACGTATTACGTTATATGGTATAACGTTATACCGTATTACGTTATATGGTATAACGTTATAACGTATTACGTTATATGGTATAACGAAATGACGTTTTACGTTATATGGTATTACGTTATAACGTATTACGTTATATGGTATAACGTTTTAACGTATTACGGTATATGGTATAACGTTATCACGTATTACGTTATATGGTATAACGTTATAACGTATTACGTTATATGGTATAACGTTATAACGTATTACGTTGTATGGTATTACGTTATAACGTATTACGTTATATGGTATAACGTTATAACGTGTTACGTTGTATGGTATAACGTTATAACGTACTACGTTATATGGTATATCGTTATAACGTATTACGTTATATGGTATAACGTTATACCGTATTACGTTATATGGTATAACGTTATAACGTATTACGTTATATGGTATAACGAAATGACGTTTTACGTTATATGGTATTACGTTATAACGTATTACGTTATATGGTATAACGTTTTAACGTATTACGGTATATGGTATAACGTTATCACGTATTACGTTATATGGTATAACGTTATAACGGATTACGTTATATGGTATATCGTTATAACGTATTACGTTATATGGTATAACGTTATAACGTATTACGTTGTATGGTATAACGAAATGACGTTTTACGTTATATGGTATTACGTTCTAACGTATTACGTTATATGGTATAACGTTATCACGTATTACGTTATATGGCATTACGTTAGAACGTATTACGTTATATGGTATTACGTTTTAACGTATTACGTTATATGGTATAACGTTATAACGTATTAAGTTATATGGTATAACGTTATAACGTATTACGTTATATGGTATAACGTCATAACGTATTACGTTATATGGTATTACGTTATCACGTATTACGTTATATGGTATAACGTTATAACGTATTACGTTATATGGTATAACGTTATAACGTATTACGTTATATGGTATTAAGTTATACCGTATTACGTTATATGGTATAACGTTATAACGTATTACGTTATATGGTATTACGTTATACCGTATTACGTTATATGGTATAACGTTATAACGTATTACGTTATATGGTATAACGTTATAACGTATTACGTTATATGGTATAACGTCATAACGTATTACGTTATATGGTATTACGTTATCACGTATTACGTTATATGGTATAACGTTATACCGTATTACGTTATATGGTATAACGAAATGACGTTTTACGTTATATGGTATTACGTTATAACGTATTACGTTATATGGTATAACGTTTTAACGTATTACGTTATATGGTATAACGTTATCACGTATTACGTTATATGGTATAACGTTATAACGTATTACGTTATATGGTATATCGTTATAACGTATTACGTTATATGGTATAACGTTATAACGTATTACGTTGTATGGTATAACGAAATGACGTTTTACGTTATATGGTATTACGTTATAACGTATTACGTTATATGGTATAACGTTTTAACGTATTACGTTATATGGTATAACGTTATCACGTATTACGTTATATGGTATAACGTTATAACGTATTACGTTATATGGTATATCGTTATAACGTATTACGTTATATGGTACAACGTTATAACGTATTACGTTGTATGGTATAACGAAATGACGTTTTACGTTATATGGTATTACGTTCTAACGTATTACGTTATATGGTATAACGTTATCACGTATTACGTTATATGGCATTACGTTATAACGTATTACGTTATATGGTATTACGTTTTAACGTATTACGTTATATGGTATAACGTTATAACGTATTACGTTATATGGTATAACGTTATAACGTATTACGTTATATGGTATAACGTCATAACGTATTACGTTATATGGTATTACGTTATCACGTATTACGTTATATGGTATAACGTTATCACGTATTACGTTATATGGTATAACGTTATAACGTATTACGTTATATGGTATTACGTTATAACGTATTACGTTATATGGTATAACGAAATGACGTTTTACGTTATATGGTACTACGTTATAACATATTACGTTATATGGTATTACGATATAACGTATTACGTTATATGGTATAACGTCATAACGTATTACGTTATATGGTATAACGTTATAACGTATTACGTTATATGGTATAACGTTATAACGTATTACGTTATATGGTATAACGTTATAACGTATTACGTTATATGGTATTATGTTATTAAGTATTACGTTGTATGGTATAACGTTATAACGTATTACGTTATATGGTATAACGTTATAACGTATTACGGTATATGGTATTACGTTACAACGTATTACGTTATATGGTATAACGTTATAACGTATTACGTTATATGGTATAACGTTATAACGTATTACGTTATATGGTATAACGTTATAACGTATTACGTTATATGGTATAACGTCCTAACGTATTACGTTATATGGAATTACGTTATCACGTATTACGTTATATGGTAAAACGAAATGACGTTTTACGTTATATGGTATTACGTTATAACGTATTACGTTATATCGTATAACGTCATAACGTATTACGTTATATGGTATAACGCTATCACGTATTACGTTATATGGTATAACGTTATAACGTATTACGTTATATGGTATTTCGTTATAACGTATTACGTTATATGGTATAACGAAATGACGTTTTACGTTATATGGTATTACGTTATAACCTATTACGTTATATGGTATTACGTTATAACGTATTACGTTATATGGTATAACGTCATAACGTATTACGTTATATGGTATTACGTTATCACGTATTACTTTATATGGTTTAAGGCTATCACGTATTACGTTATATGGTATAACGATTTAATGTTTTACGTTATATGGTATAACGTTATAACGTATTACGTTATATGGTATAACGTTATAACGTATTACGTTATATGGTATAACGTTATAACGTATTACGTTATATGGTATAACGTCATAACGTATTACGTTATATGGTATTACGTTATCACGTATTACGTTATATGGTAAAACGAAATGACGTTTTACGTTATATGGTATTACGTTATAACGTATTACGTTATATCGTATAACGTCATAACGTATTACGTTATATGGTATAACGCTATCACGTATTACGTTATATGGTATAACGTTATAACGTATTACGTTATATGGTATTACGTTATAACGTATTACGTTATATGGTATAACGAAATGACGTTTTACGTTATATGGTATTACGTTATAACCTATTACGTTATATGGTATTACGTTATGACGTATTACGTTATATGGTATAACGTCATAACGTATTACGTTATATGGTATTACGTTATCACGTATTACTTTATATGGTATAAGGCTATCACGTATTACGTTATATGGTATAACGATTTAATGTTTTACGTTATATGGTACTACGTTATAACGTATTACGTTATATGGTATTACGTTATAACGTATTACGTTATATGGTATGACGTTATAACATATTACGTTATATGGTATAACGTTTTAACGTATTACGTTATATGGTATAACGTTATAACGTATTACGTTATATGGTATAACGTTATAACGTATTACGTTATATGGTATATCGTTATAACGTATTACGTTATATGGTATAAAGTTATACCGTATTACGTTATATGGTATAACGAAATGACGTTTTACGTTATATGGTATTACGTTATAACGTATTACGTTATATGGTATTACGTTATAACGTATTACGTTATATGGTATAACGTCATAACGTATTACGTTATATGGTATTACGTTATCACGTATTACGTTATATGGTATAACGTTATAACGTATTACGTTGTATGGTATAACGAAATGACGTTTTACGTTATATGGTATTACGTTATAACGTATTACGTTATATGGTATAACGTTATACCGTATTACGTTATATGGTATAACGAAATGACGTTTTACGTTATATGGTATTACGTTATAACGTATTACGTTATATGGTATAACGTTATCACGTATTACGTTATATGTCATTACGTTATAACGTATTACGTTATATGGTATAACGAAATGACGTTTTACGTTATATGGTATAACGTTATAACGTATTACGTTATATGGTATTACGTTTTAACGTATTACGTTATATGGTATAACGTTATAACGTATTACGTTATATGGTATTACGTTATCACGTATTACGTTATATGGTATAACGTTATAACGTATTACGTTATATGGTATAACGTTTTAACGTATTACGTTATATGGTATAACGTTATAACGTATTACGTTATATGGTATAACGTTATAACGTATTACGTTATATGGTATATCGTTATAACGTATTACGTTATATGGTATAACGTTATAACGTATTACGTTATATGGTATATCGTTATAACGTATTACGTTATATGGTATAACGTTATACCGTATTACGTTATATGGTATAGCGAAATGACGTTTTACGTTATATGGTATTACGTTCTAACGTATTACGTTATATGGTATAACGTTATCACGTATTACGTTATATGGTATAACGTTATAACGTATTACGTTGTATGGTATTACGTTATAACGTATTACGTTATATGGTATAACGTTATAACGTATTACGTTATATGGTATAACGTTATAACGTACTACGTTATATGGTATATCGTTATAACGTATTACGTTATATGGTATAACGTTATACCGTATTACGTTATATGGTATAACGTTATAACGTATTACGTTATATGGTATAACGTTATAACGTATTACGTTATATGGTATATCGTTATAACGTATTACGTTATATGGTATAACGTTATACCGTATTACGTTATATGGTTTAACGAATTGACGTTTTACGTTATATGGTATTTCGTTATAACGTATTACGTTATATGGTATTACGTTATAACGTATTACGTTATATGGTATAACGTCATAACGTATTACGTTATATGGTATAACGTTATAACGTATTACGTTATATGGTATAACGTTATAACGTATTACGTTATATGGTATAACGTCATAACGTATTACGTTATATGGTATTACGTTATCACGTATTACGTTATATGGTAAAACGAAATGACGTTTTACGTTATATGGTATTACGTTATAACGTATTACGTTATATCGTATAACGTCATAACGTATTACGTTATATGGTACAACGCTATCACGTATTACGTTATATGGTATAACGTTATAACGTATTACGTTATATGGTATTTCGTTATAACGTATTACGTTATATGGTATAACGAAATGACGTTTTAAGTTATATGGTATTACGTTATAACCTATTACGTTATATGGTATTACGTTATAACGTATTACGTTATATGGTATAACGTTATACCGTATTACGTTATATGGTATAGCGAAATGACGTTTTACGTTATATGGTATTACGTTCTAACGTATTACGTTATATGGTATAACGTTATCACGTATTACGTTATATGGTATAACGTTATAACGTATTACGTTGTATGGTATTACGTTATAACGTATTACGTTATATGGTATAACGTTATAACGTATTACGTTATATGGTATAACGTTATAACGTACTACGTTATATGGTATATCGTTATAACGTATTACGTTATATGGTATAACGTTATACCGTATTACGTTATATGGTATAACGTTATAACGTATTACGTTATATGGTATAACGTTATAACGTATTACGTTATATGGTATATCGTTATAACGTATTACGTTATATGGTATAACGTTATACCGTATTACGTTATATGGTTAAACGAATTGACGTTTTACGTTATATGGTATTTCGTTATAACGTATTACGTTATATGGTATTACGTTATAACGTATTACGTTATATGGTATAACGTCATAACGTATTACGTTATATGGTATAACGTTATAACGTATTACGTTATATGGTATAACGTTATAACGTATTACGTTATATGGTATAACGTCATAACGTATTACGTTATATGGTATTACGTTATCACGTATTACGTTATATGGTAAAACGAAATGACGTTTTACGTTATATGGTATTACGTTATAACCTATTACGTTATATGGTATTACGTTATAACGTATTACGTTATATGGTATAACGTCATAGCGTATTACGTTATATGGTATTACGTTATCACGTATTACTTTATATGGTATAAGGCTATCACGTATTACGTTATATGGTATAACGATTTAATGTTTTACGTTATATGGTATAACGTTATAACGTATTACGTTATATGGTATAACGTTATAACGTATTACGTTATATGGTATAACGTTATAACGTATTACGTTATATGGTATAACGTCATAACGTATTACGTTATATGGTATTACGTTATCACGTATTACGTTATATGGTAAAACGAAATGACGTTTTACGTTATATGGTATTACGTTATAACGTATTACGTTATATCGTATAACGTCATAACGTATTACGTTATATGGTATAACGCTATCACGTATTACGATATATGGTATAACGTTATAACGTATTACGTTATATGGTATTACGTTATAACGTATTACGTTATATGGTATTACGTTATAACGTATTACGTTATATGGTATAACGTCATAACGTATTACGTTATATGGTATTACGTTATCACGTATTACGTTATATGGTATAACGTTATAACGTATTACGTTATATGGTATAGCGTTATAACGTATTACGTTATATGGTATAACGTTATACCGTATTACGTTATATGGTATAACGAAATGACGTTTTACGCTATATGGTATTACGTTATAACGTATTACGTTATATGGTATAACGTTATCACGTATTACGTTATATGTCATTACGTTATAACGTATTACGTTATATTTTATAACGAAATGACGTTTTACGTTATATGGTATAACGTTATAACGTATTACGTTATATGGTATTACGTTTTAACGTATTACGTTATATGGTATAACGTTATAACGTATTACGTTATATGGTATTACGTTATCACGTATTACGTTATATGGTATAACGTTATAACGTATTACGTTATATGGTATAACGTTTTAACGTATTACGTTATATGGTATAACGTTATCACGTATTACGTTATATGGTATAACGTTATAACGTATTACGTTATATGGTATATCGTTATAACGTATTACGTTATATGGTATAACGTTATAACGTATTACGTTATATGGTATATCGTTATAACGTATTACGTTATATGGTATAACGTTATACCGTATTACGTTATATGGTATAGCGAAATGACGTTTTACGTTATATGGTATTACGTTCTAACGTATTACGTTATATGGTATAACGTTATCACGTATTACGTTATATGGTATAACGCTATAACGTATTACGTTGTATGGTATTACGTTATAACGTATTACGTTATATGGTATAACGTTATAACGTGTTACGTTGTATGGTATAACGTTATAACGTACTACGTTATATGGTATATCGTTATAACGTATTACGTTATATGGTATAACGTTATACCGTATTACGTTATATGGTATAACGTTATAACGTATTACGTTATATGGTATAACGTTATAACGTATTACGTTATATGGTATATCGTTATAACGTATTACGTTATATGGTATAACGTTATACCGTATTACGTTATATGGTTTAACGAAATGACGTTTTACGTTATATGGTATTTCGTTATAACGTATTACGTTATATGGTATTACGTTATAACGTATTACGTTATATGGTATAACGTCATAACGTATTACGTTATATGGTATTACGTTATCACGTATTACGTTATATGGTATAACGTTATCACGTATTACGTTATGTGGTATAACGTTATAACGTATTACGTTATATGGTATTACGTTATAACGTATTATGTTATATGGTATAACGTTATAACGTATTACGTTATATGGTATAACGTTTTAACGTATTACGTAATATGGTATAACGTTATCACGTATTACGTTATATGGTATAACGTTATAACGTATTACGTTATATGGTATGACGTTATAACATATTACGTTATATGGTATAACGTTTCAACGTATTACGTTATATGGTATAACGTTATCACGTAGTACGTTATATGGTATAACGTTATAACGTATTACGTTATATGGTATAACGTTATAACGTATTACGTTATATGGTATAACGCTATAAAGTATTACGTTGTATGTCATTACGTTATAACGAATTACGTTATATGGCATTACGTCATAACGTATTACGATATATGGTATGACGTTATAACATATTACGTTATATGGTATTACGTTATAACGTATTACGTTATATGGTATAACGTTGTAACGCATTACGTTATATGGTATAACGTTATAACGTATTACGTTATATGGTATATCGTTATAACGTATTACGTTATATGGTATAACGTTATACCGTATTACGTTATATGGTATAACGAAATGACGTTTTTCGTTATATGGTATTACGTTATAACGTATTACGTTATATGGTATTACGTTATAACGTATTACGTTATGTGGTATAACGTTTTAACGTATTACGTTATATGGTATAACGTTATAACGTATTACGTTATATGGTATAACGTTATAACGTATTACGTTATATGGTATAACGTTATAACGTATTACGTTATATGGTATTACGTGAGCACGTATTACGTTATATGGTATAACGTTATAACGTATTACGTTATATGGTATAACGTTTTAACGTATTACGTTATATGGTATAACGTTATCACGTATTACGTTATATGGTATAACGTTATAACGTATTACGTCATATGATATTACGTTATAACGTATTACGTTATAACGTATTACGTTATATGGTATAACGTTATAACGTATTACGTTATATGGAATAACGTTATAACGAATTACGTTATATGGCATTACGTTATAACGTATTACGTTATATGGTATAACGTTATAACGTATTACGTTATATGGTATAACGTTATAACGTATTACGTTATATGGTATAACGTTATAACGTACTACGTTATATGGTATATCGTTATAACGTATTACGTTATATGGTATAACGTTATACCGTATTACGTTATATGGTATAACGTTATACCGTATTACGTTATATGGTATAGCGAAATGACGTTTTACGTTATATGGTATTACGTTCTAACGTATTACGTTATATGGTATAACGTTATCACGTATTACGTTATATGGTATAACGTTATAACGTATTACGTTGTATGGTATTACGTTATAACGTATTACGTTATATGGTATAACGTTATAACGTGTTACGTTGTATGGTATAACGTTATAACGTACTACGTTATATGGTATATCGTTATAACGTATTACGTTATATGGTATAACGTTATACCGTATTACGTTATATGGTATAACGTTATAACGTATTATGTTATATGGTATTACGTTATCACGTATTACGTTATATGGTATAACGTTATAACGTATTACGTTATATGGTATAACGCTATAAAGTATTACGTTGTATGTCATTACGTTATAACGAATTACGTTATATGGCATTACGTCATAACGTATTACGATATATGGTATGACGTTAAAACATATTACGTTATATGGTATTACGTTATAACGTATTACGTTATATGGTATAACGTTATAACGTATTACGTTATATGGTATATCGTTATAACGTATTACGTTATATGGTATAACGTTATACCGTATTACGTTATATGGTATAACGAAATGACGTTTTTCGTTATATGGTATTACGTTATAACGTATTACGTTATATGGTATTACGTTATAACGTATTACGTTATGTGGTATAACGTTTTAACGTATTACGTTATATGGTATAACGTTATAACGTATTACGTTATATGGTATAACGTTATAACGTATTACGTTATATGGTATAACGTTATAACGTATTACGTTATATGGTATTACGTGAGCACGTATTACGTTATGTGGTATAACGTTTTAACGTATTACGTTATATGGTATAACGTTATAACGTATTACGTTATATGGTATAACGTTATAACGTATTACGTTATATGGTATAACGTTATAACGTATTACGTTATATGGTATTACGTGAGCACGTATTACGTTATATGGTATAACGTTATACCGTATTACGTTATATGGTTTAACGAAATGACGTTTTACGTTATATGGTATTTCGTTATAACGTATTACGTTATATGGTATTACGTTATAACGTATTACGTTATATGGTATTACGTTATAACGTATTACGTTATATGGTATAACGTTGTAACGCATTACGTTATATGGTATAACGTTATAACGTATTACGTTATATGGTATATCGTTATAACGTATTACGTTATATGGTATAACGTTATACCGTATTACGTTATATGGTATAACGAAATGACGTTTTTCGTTATATGGTATTACGTTATAACGTATTACGTTATATGGTATTACGTTATAACGTATTACGTTATGTGGTATAACGTTTTAACGTATTACGTTATATGGTATAACGTTATAACGTATTACGTTATATGGTATAACGTTATAACGAATTACGTTATATGGTATAACGTTATAACGTATTACGTTATATGGTATTACGTGAGCACGTATTACGTTATATGGTATAACGTTATAACGTATTACGTTATATGGTATAACGTTTTAACGTATTACGTTATATGGTATAACGTTATCACGTATTACGTTATATGGTATAACGTTATAACGTATTACGTCATATGATATTACGTTATAACGTATTACGTTATAACGTATTACGTTATATGGTATAACGTTATAACGTATTACGTTATATGGAATAACGTTATAACGAATTACGTTATATGGCATTACGTTATAACGTATTACGTTATATGGTATAACGTTATAACGTATTACGTTATATGGTATAACGTTATAACGTATTACGTTATATGGTATAACGTTATAACGTACTACGTTATATGGTATATCGTTATAACGTATTACGTTATATGGTATAACGTTATACCGTATTACGTTATATGGTATAACGTTATACCGTATTACGTTATATGGTATAGCGAAATGACGTTTTACGTTATATGGTATTACGTTCTAACGTATTACGTTATATGGTATAACGTTATCACGTATTACGTTATATGGTATAACGTTATAACGTATTACGTTGTATGGTATTACGTTATAACGTATTACGTTATATGGTATAACGTTATAACGTGTTACGTTGTATGGTATAACGTTATAACGTACTACGTTATATGGTATATCGTTATAACGTATTACGTTATATGGTATAACGTTATACCGTATTACGTTATATGGTATAACGTTATAACGTATTATGTTATATGGTATTACGTTATCACGTATTACGTTATATGGTATAACGTTATAACGTATTACGTTATATGGTATAACGCTATAAAGTATTACGTTGTATGTCATTACGTTATAACGAATTACGTTATATGGCATTACGTCATAACGTATTACGATATATGGTATGACGTTAAAACATATTACGTTATATGGTATTACGTTATAACGTATTACGTTATATGGTATAACGTTATAACGTATTACGTTATATGGTATATCGTTATAACGTATTACGTTATATGGTATAACGTTATACCGTATTACGTTATATGGTATAACGAAATGACGTTTTTCGTTATATGGTATTACGTTATAACGTATTACGTTATATGGTATTACGTTATAACGTATTACGTTATGTGGTATAACGTTTTAACGTATTACGTTATATGGTATAACGTTATAACGTATTATGTTATATGGTATTACGTTATAACGTATTACGTTATGTGGTATAACGTTTTAACGTATTACGTTATATGGTATAACGTTATAACGTATTACGTTATATGGTATAACGTTATAACGTATTACGTTATATGGTATAACGTTATAACGTATTACGTTACATGGTATTACGTGAGCACGTATTACGTTATATGGTATAACGTTATAACGTATTACGTTATATGGTATAACGTTTTAACGTATTACGTTATATGGTATAACGTTATCACGTATTACGTTATATGGTATAACGTTATAACGTATTACGTCATATGATATTACGTTATAACGTATTACGTTATAACGTATTACGTTATATGGTATAACGTTATAACGTATTACGTTATATGGAATAACGTTATAACGAATTACGTTATATGGCATTACGTTATAACGTATTACGTTATATGGTATAACGTTATAACGTATTACGTTATATGGTATAACGTTATAACGTATTACGTTATATGGTATAACGTTATAACGTACTACGTTATATGGTATATCGTTATAACGTATTACGTTATATGGTATAACGTTATACCGTATTACGTTATATGGTATAACGTTATACCGTATTACGTTATATGGTATAGCGAAATGACGTTTTACGTTATATGGTATTACGTTCTAACGTATTACGTTATATAGTATAACGTTATCACGTATTACGTTATATGGTATAACGTTATAACGTATTACGTTGTATGGTATTACGTTATAACGTATTACGTTATATGGTATAACGTTATAACGTGTTACGTTGTATGGTATAACGTTATAACGTACTACGTTATATGGTATATCGTTATAACGTATTACGTTATATGGTATAACGTTATACCGTATTACGTTATATGGTATAACGTTATAACGTATTATGTTATATGGTATTACGTTATCACGTATTACGTTATATGGTATAACGTTATAACGTATTACGTTATATGGTATAACGCTATAAAGTATTACGTTGTATGTCATTACGTTATAACGAATTACGTTATATGGCATTACGTCATAACGTATTACGATATATGGTATGACGTTAAAACATATTACGTTATATGGTATTACGTTATAACGTATTACGTTATATGGTATAACGTTATAACGTATTACGTTATATGGTATATCGTTATAACGTATTACGTTATATGGTATAACGTTATACCGTATTACGTTATATGGTATAACGAAATGACGTTTTTCGTTATATGGTATTACGTTATAACGTATTACGTTATATGGTATTACGTTATAACGTATTACGTTATGTGGTATAACGTTTTAACGTATTACGTTATATGGTATAACGTTATAACGTATTACGTTATATGGTATAACGTTATAACGTATTACGTTATATGGTATAACGTTATAACGTA
Organism: Bombus vancouverensis nearcticus; assembly: GCF_051014615.1. Lineage (NCBI taxonomy): Eukaryota > Metazoa > Arthropoda > Insecta > Hymenoptera > Apidae > Bombus > Bombus vancouverensis. The sequence goes on along the minus strand of NC_134913.1, from coordinate 4,268,090 downwards.
TTACGTTATATGGTATTACGTGAGCACGTATTACGTTATGTGGTATAACGTTTTAACGTATTACGTTATATGGTATAACGTTATAACGTATTACGTTATATGGTATAACGTTATAACGTATTACGTTATATGGTATAACGTTATAACGTATTACGTTATATGGTATTACGTGAGCACGTATTACGTTATATGGTATAACGTTATACCGTATTACGTTATATGGTTTAACGAAATGACGTTTTACGTTATATGGTATTTCGTTATAACGTATTACGTTATATGGTATTACGTTATAACGTATTACGTTATATGGTATAACGTCATAACGTATTACGTTATATGGTATTACGTTATCACGTATTACGTTATATGGTATAACGTTATCACGTATTACGTTATGTGGTATAACGTTATAACGTATTACGTTATATGGTATTACGTTATAACGTATTACGTTATATGGTATAACGTTATAACGTATTACGTTATATGGTATAACGTTTTAACGTATTACGTAATATGGTATAACGTTATCACGTATTACGTTATATGGTATAACGTTATAACGTGTAACGTTATATGGTATGACGTTATAACATATTACGTTATATGGTATAACGTTTTAACGTATTACGTTATATGGTATAACGTTATCACGTAGTACGTTATATGGTATAGCGTTATAACGTATTACGTTATATGGTATAACGTTATAACGTATTACGTTATATGGTATAACGCTATAAAGTATTACGTTGTATGTCATTACGTTATAACGAATTACGTTATATGGCATTACGTCATAACGTATTACGATATATGGTATGACGTTATAACATATTACGTTATATGGTATTACGTTATAACGTATTACGTTATATGGTATAACGTTGTAACGCATTACGTTATATGGTATAACGTTATAACGTATTACGTTATATGGTATATCGTTATAACGTATTACGTTATATGGTATAACGTTATACCGTATTACGTTATATGGTATAACGAAATGACGTTTTTCGTTATATGGTATTACGTTATAACGTATTACGTTATATGGTATTACGTTCTAACGTATTACGTTATGTGGTATAACGTTATAACGTATTACGTTATATGGTATTACGTTATAACGTATTACGTTATATGGTATAACGTTATAACGTATTACGTTATATGGTATAACGTTTTAACGTTTTACGTAATATGGTATAACGTTATCACGTATTACGTTATATGGTATAACGTTATAACGTATTACGTTATATGGTATAACGTTATAACGTATTACGTTATATGGTATAACGTTATAACGTATTACGTTATATAGTATTACGTGAGCACGTATTACGTTTTATGGTATAACGTTATAACGTATTACGTTATATGGTATAACGTTTTAACGTATTACGTTATATGGTATAACGTTATCACGTATTACGTTATATGGTATAACGTTATAACGTATTACGTTATATGATATTACGTTATAACGTATTACGTTATAACGTATTACGTTATATGGTATAACGTTATAACGTATTACGTTATATGGAATAACGTTATAACGAATTACGTTATATGGCATTACGTTATAACGTATTACGTTATATGGTATAACGTTATAACGTATTACGTTATATGGTATAACGTTATAACGTATTACGTTATATGGTATAACGTTATAACGTACTACGTTATATGGTATATCGTTATAACGTATTACGTTATATGGTATAACGTTATACCGTATTACGTTATATGGTATAACGTTATACCGTATTACGTTATATGGTATAGCGAAATGACGTTTTACGTTATATGGTATTACGTTCTAACGTATTACGTTATATGGTATAACGTTATCACGTATTACGTTATATGGTATAACGTTATAACGTATTACGTTGTATGGTATTACGTTATAACGTATTACGTTATATGGTATAACGTTATAACGTGTTACGTTGTATGGTATAACGTTATAACGTACTACGTTCTATGGTATATCGTTATAACGTATTACGTTATATGGTATAACGTTATACCGTATTACGTTATATGGTATAACGTTATAACGTATTACGTTATATGGTATTACGTTATCACGTATTACGTTATATGGTATAACGTTATAACGTATTACGTTATATGGTATAACGCTATAAAGTATTACGTTGTATGTCATTACGTTATAACGAATTACGTTATATGGCATTACGTCATAACGTATTACGATATATGGTATGACGTTAAAACATATTACGTTATATGGTATTACGTTATAACGTATTACATTATATGGTATAACGTTGTAACGCATTACGTTATATGGTATAACGTTATAACGTATTACGTTATATGGTATATCGTTATAACGTATTACGTTATATGGTATAACGTTATACCGTATTACGTTATATGGTATAACGAAATGACGTTTTTCGTTATATGGTATTACGTTATAACGTATTACGTTATATGGTATTACGTTATAACGTATTACGTTATGTGGTATAACGTTTTAACGTATTACGTTATATGGTATAACGTTATAACGTATTACGTTATATGGTATAACGTTATAACGTATTACGTTATATGGTATAACGTTATAACGTATTACGTTATATGGTATTACGTGAGCACGTATTACGTTATGTGGTATAACGTTTTAACGTATTACGTTATATGGTATAACGTTATAACGTATTACGTTATATGGTATAACGTTATAACGTATTACGTTATATGGTATAACGTTATAACGTATTACGTTATATGGTATTACGTGAGCACGTATTACGTTATATGGTATAACGTTATAACGTATTACGTTATATGGTATAACGTTATAACGTATTACGTTATATGGTATAACGTTATAACGTACTACGTTATATGGTATATCGTTATAACGTATTACGTTATATGGTATAACGTTATACCGTATTACGTTATATGGTATAACGTTATACCGTATTACGTTATATGGTATAGCGAAATGACGTTTTACGTTATATGGTATTACGTTCTAACGTATTACGTTATATGGTATAACGTTATCACGTATTACGTTATATGGTATAACGTTATAACGTGTTACGTTGTATGGTATAACGTTATAACGTACTACGTTATATGGTATATCGTTATAACGTATTACGTTATATGGTATAACGTTATACCGTATTACGTTATATGGTATAACGTTATAACGTATTACGTTATATGGTATTACGTTATCACGTATTACGTTATATGGTATAACGTTATAACGTATTACGTTATATGGTATAACGCTATAAAGTATTACGTTGTATGTCATTACGTTATAACGAATTACGTTATATGGCATTACGTCATAACGTATTACGATATATGGTATGACGTTAAAACATATTACGTTATATGGTATTACGTTATAACGTATTACGTTATATGGTATAACGTTGTAACGCATTACGTTATATGGTATAACGTTATAACGTATTACGTTATATGGTATATCGTTATAACGTATTACGTTATATGGTATAACGTTATACCGTATTACGTTATATGGTATAACGAAATGACGTTTTTCGTTATATGGTATTACGTTATAACGTATTACGTTATATGGTATTACGTTATAACGTATTACGTTATGTGGTATAACGTTTTAACGTATTACGTTATATGGTATAACGTTATAACGTGTTACGTTATATGGTATAACGTTATAACGTATTACGTTGTATGGTATAACGTTATAACGTATTACGTTATATGGTATTACGTGAGCACGTATTACGTTATGTGGTATAACGTTTTAACGTATTACGTTATATGGTATAACGTTATAACTTATTACGTTATATGGTATAACGTTATAACGTATTACGTTATATGGTATAACGTTATAACGTATTACGTTATATGGTATTACGTGAGCACGTATTACGTTATATGGTATAACGTTATACCGTATTACGTTATATGGTTTAACGAAATGACGTTTTACGTTATATGGTATTTCGTTATAACGTATTACGTTATATGGTATTACGTTATAACGTATTACGTTATATGGTATAACGTCATAACGTATTACGTTATATGGTATTACGTTATCACGTATTACGTTATATGGTATAACGTTATCACGTATTACGTTATGTGGTATAACGTTATAACGTATTACGTTATATGGTATTACGTTATAACGTATTACGTTATATGGTACAACGTTATAACGTATTACGTTATATGGTATAACGTTTTAACGTATTACGTAATATGGTATAACGTTATCACGTATTACGTTATATGGTATAACGTTATAACGTATTACGTTATATGGTATGACGTTATAACATATTACGTTATATGGTATAACGTTTTAACGTATTACGTTATATGGTATAACGTTATCACGTAGTACGTTATATGGTATAACGTTATAACGTATTACGTTATATGGTATAACGTTATAACGTATTACGTTATATGGTATAACGCTATAAAGTATTACGTTGTATGTCATTACGTTATAACGAATTACGTTATATGGCATTACGTCATAACGTATTACGATATATGGTATGACGTTATAACATATTACGTTATATGGTATTACGTTATAACGTATTACGTTATATGGTATAACGTTGTAACGCATTACGTTATATGGTATAACGTTATAACGTATTACGTTATATGGTATATCGTTATAACGTATTACGTTATATGGTATAACGTTATACCGTATTACGTTATATGGTATAACGAAATGACGTTTTTCGTTATATGGTATTACGTTATAACGTATTACGTTATATGGTATTACGTTATAACGTATTACGTTATGTGGTATAACGTTTTAACGTATTACGTTATATGGTATAACGTTATAACGTATTACGTTGTATGGTATAACGTTATAACGTATTACGTTATATGGTATAACGTTATAACGTATTACGTTATATGGTATTACGTGAGCACGTATTACGTTATATGGTATAACGTTATAACGTATTACGTTATATGGTATAACGTTTTAACGTATTACGTTATATGGTATAACGTTATCACGTATTACGTTATATGGTATAACGTTATAACGTATTACGTTATATGATATTACGTTATAACGTATTACGTTATAACGTATTACGTTATATGGTATAACGTTATAACGTATTACGTTATATGGAATAACGTTATAACGAATTACGTTATATGGCATTACGTTATAACGTATTACGTTATATGGTATAACGTTATAACGTATTACGTTATATGGTATAACGTTATAACGTATTACGTTATATGGTATAACGTTATAACGTACTACGTTATATGGTATATCGTTATAACGTATTACGATATATGGTATGACGTTAAAACATATTACGTTATATGGCATTACGTTATAACGTATTACGTTATATGGTATAACGTTGTAACGCATTACGTTATATGGTATAACGTTATAACGTATTACGTTATATGGTATATCGTTATAACGTATTACGTTATATGGTATAACGTTATACCGTATTACGTTATATGGTATAACGAAATGACGTTTTTCGTTATATGGTATTACGTTATAACGTATTACGTTATATGGTATTACGTTATAACGTATTACGTTATGTGGTATAACGTTTTAACGTATTACGTTATATGGTATAACGTTATAACGTATTACGTTATATGGTATTACGTTATCACGTATTACGTTATATGGTATAACGTTATAACGTATTACGTTATATGGTATAACGTTATAACGTATTACGTTATATGGTATTACGTTATACCGTATTACGTTATATGGTATAACGTTATAACGTATTACGTTATATGGTATTACGTTATACCGTATTACGTTATATGGTATAACGTTATAACGTATTACGTTATATGGTATAACGTTATAACGTATTACGTTATATGGTATAACGTTATACGGTATTACGTTATATGGTATAACGAAATGACGTTTTACGTTATATGGTATTACGTTATAACGTATTACGTTATATGGTATTACGTTATAACGTATTACGTTATATGGTATAACGTTGTAACGCATTACGTTATATGGTATAACGTTATAACGTATTACGTTATATGGTATATCGTTATAACGTATTACGTTATATGGTATAACGTTATACCGTATTACGTTATATGGTATAACGAAATGACGTTTTTCGTTATATGGTATTACGTTATAACGTATTACGTTATATGGTATTACGTTATAACGTATTACGTTATGTGGTATAACGTTTTAACGTATTACGTTATATGGTATAACGTTATAACGTATTACGTTATATGGTATATCGTTATAACGTATTACGTTATATGGTATAACGTTATAACGTATTACGTTATATGGTATTACGTGAGCACGTATTACGTTATATGGTATAACGTTATAACGTATTACGTTATATGGTATAACGTTTTTACGTATTACGTTATATGGTATAACGTTATCACGTATTACGTTATATGGTATAACGTTATAACGTATTACGTTATATGGTATTACGTTATAACGTATTACGTTATATGGTATAACGTTATAACGTATTACGTTATATGGAATAACGTTATAACGAATTACGTTATATGGCATTACGTTATAACGTATTACGTTATATGGTATAACGTTATAACGTATTACGTTATATGGTATAACGTTATAACGTATTACGTTATATGGTATAACGTTATAACGTATTACGTTATATGGTATATCGTTATAACGTATTACGTTATATGGTATAACGTTATACCGTATTACGTTATATGGTATAACGAAATGACGTTTTTCGTTATATGGTATTACGTTATAACGTATTACGTTATATGGTATTACGTTATAACGTATTACGTTATGTGGTATAACGTTTTAACGTATTACGTTATATGGTATAACGTTATAACGTATTACGTTATATGGTATTACGTTATCACGTATTACGTTATATGGTATAACGTTATAACGTATTACGTTATATGGTATAACGTTATAACGTATTACGTTATATGGTATTACGTTATACCGTATTACGTTATATGGTATAACGTTATAACGTATTACGTTATATGGTATTACGTTATACCGTATTACGTTATATGGTATAACGTTATAACGTATTACGTTATATGGTATAACGTTATAACGTATTACGTTATATGGTATAACGTCATAACGTATTACGTTATATGGTATTACGTTATCACGTATTACGTTATATGGTATAACGTTATACGGTATTACGTTATATGGTATAACGAAATGACGTTTTACGTTATATGGTATTACGTTATAACGTATTACGTTATATGGTATTACGTTATAACGTATTACGTTATATGGTATAACGTTGTAACGCATTACGTTATATGGTATAACGTTATAACGTATTACGTTATATGGTATATCGTTATAACGTATTACGTTATATGGTATAACGTTATACCGTATTACGTTATATGGTATAACGAAATGACGTTTTTCGTTATATGGTATTACGTTATAACGTATCACGTTATATGGTATTACGCTATAACGTATTACGTTATGTGGTATAACGTTTTAACGTATTACGTTATATGGTATAACGTTATAACGTATTACGTTATATGGTATATCGTTATAACGTATTACGTTATATGGTATAACGTTATAACGTATTACGTTATATGGTATTACGTGAGCACGTATTACGTTATATGGTATAACGTTATAACGTATTACGTTATATGGTATAACGTTTTTACGTATTACGTTATATGGTATAACGTTATCACGTATTACGTTATATGGTATAACGTTATAACGTATTACGTTATATGGTATTACGTTATAACGTATTACGTTATATGGTATAACGTTATAACGTATTACGTTATATGGAATAACGTTATAACGAATTACGTTATATGGCATTACGTTATAACGTATTACGTTATATGGTATAACGTTATAACGTATTACGTTATATGGTATAACGTTATAACGTATTACGTTATATGGTATTACGTGAGCACGTATTACGTTATGTGGTATAACGTTTCAACGTATTACGTTATATGGTATAACGTTATAACTTATTACGTTATATGGTATAACGTTATAACGTATTACGTTATATGGTATAACGTTATAACGTATTACGTTATATGGTATTACGTGAGCACGTATTACGTTATATGGTATAACGTTATACCGTATTACGTTATATGGTTTAACGAAATGACGTTTTACGTTATATGGTATTTCGTTATAACGTATTACGTTATATGGTATTACGTTATAACGTATTACGTTATATGGTATAACGTCATAACGTATTACGTTATATGGTATTACGTTATCACGTATTACGTTATATGGTATAACGTTATCACGTATTACGTTATGTGGTATAACGTTATAACGTATTACGTTATATGGTATTACGTTATAACGTATTACGTTATATGGTACAACGTTATAACGTATTACGTTATATGGTATAACGTTTTAACGTATTACGTAATATGGTATAACGTTATCACGTATTACGTTATATGGTATATCGTTATAACGTATTACGTTATATGGTATGACGTTATAACATATTACGTTATATGGTATAACGTTTTAACGTATTACGTTATATGGTATAACGTTATCACGTAGTACGTTATATGGTATAACGTTATAACGTATTACGTTATATGGTATAACGTTATAACGTATTACGTTATATGGTATAACGCTATAAAGTATTACGTTGTATGTCATTACGTTATAACGAATTACGTTATATGGCATTACGTCATAACGTATTACGATATATGGTATGACGTTATAACATATTACGTTATATGGTATTACGTTATAACGTATTACGTTATATGGTATAACGTTGTAACGCATTACGTTATATGGTATAACGTTATAACGTATTACGTTATATGGTATATCGTTATAACGTATTACGTTATATGGTATAACGTTATACCGTATTACGTTATATGGTATAACGAAATGACGTTTTTCGTTATATGGTATTACGTTATAACGTATTACGTTATATGGTATTACGTTATAACGTATTACGTTATGTGGTATAACGTTTTAACGTATTACGTTATATGGTATAACGTTATAACGTATTACGTTGTATGGTATAACGTTATAACGTATTACGTTATATGGTATAACGTTATAACGTATTACGTTATATGGTATTACGTGAGCACGTATTACGTTATATGGTATAACGTTATAACGTATTACGTTATATGGTATAACGTTTTAACGTATTACGTTATATGGTATAACGTTATCACGTATTACGTTATATGGTATAACGTTATAACGTATTACGTTATATGATATTACGTTATAACGTATTACGTTATAACGTATTACGTTATATGGTATAACGTTATAACGTATTACGTTATATGGAATAACGTTATAACGAATTACGTTATATGGCATTACGTTATAACGTATTACGTTATATGGTATAACGTTATAACGTATTACGTTATATGGTATAACGTTATAACGTATTACGTTATATGGTATAACGTTATAACGTACTACGTTATATGGTATATCGTTATAACGTATTACGATATATGGTATGACGTTAAAACATATTACGTTATATGGTATTACGTTATAACGTATTACGTTATATGGTATAACGTTGTAACGCATTACGTTATATGGTATAACGTTATAACGTATTACGTTATATGGTATAACGTTATAACGTATTACGTTATATGGTATTACGTTATACCGTATTACGTTATATGGTATAACGTTATAACGTATTACGTTATATGGTATTACGTTATACCGTATTACGTTATATGGTATAACGTTATAACGTATTACGTTATATGGTATAACGTTATAACGTATTACGTTATATGGTATAACGTCATAACGTATTACGTTATATGGTATTACGTTATCACGTATTACGTTATATGGTATAACTTTATACGGTATTACGTTATATGGTATAACGAAATGACGTTTTACGTTATATGGTATTACGTTATAACGTATTACGTTATATGGTATTACGTTATAACGTATTACGTTATATGGTATAACGTTGTAACGCATTACGTTATATGGTATAACGTTATAACGTATTACGTTATATGGTATATCGTTATAACGTATTACGTTATATGGTATAACGTTATACCGTATTACGTTATATGGTATAACGAAATGACGTTTTTCGTTATATGGTATTACGTTATAACGTATTACGTTATATGGTATTACGTTATAACGTATTACGTTATGTGGTATAACGTTTTAACGTATTACGTTATATGGTATAACGTTATAACGTATTACGTTATATGGTATATCGTTATAACGTATTACGTTATATGGTATAACGTTATAACGTATTACGTTATATGGTATTACGTGAGCACGTATTACGTTATATGGTATAACGTTATAACGTATTACGTTATATGGTATAACGTTTTTACGTATTACGTTATATGGTATAACGTTATCACGTATTACGTTATATGGTATAACGTTATAACGTATTACGTTATATGGTATTACGTTATAACGTATTACGTTATATGGTATAACGTTATAACGTATTACGTTATATGGAATAACGTTATAACGAATTACGTTATATGGCATTACGTTATAACGTATTACGTTATATGGTATAACGTTATAACGTATTACGTTATATGGTATAACGTTATAACGTATTACGTTATATGGTATAACGTTATAACGTACTACGTTATATGGTATATCGTTATAACGTATTACGTTATATGGTATAACGTTATAGCGTATTACGTTATATGGTATAACGTTATAACGTATTACGTTATATGGTATAACGTTATAACGTATTACGTTATATGGTATATCGTTATAACATATTACGTTATATGGTATAACGTTATACCGTATTACGTTATATGGTATAACGAAATGACGTTTTACGTTATATGGTATTACGTTATAACGTATTACGTTATATGGTATAACGTTTTAACGTATTACGTTATATGGTATAACGTTATCACGTATTACGTTATATGGTATAACGAAATGACGTTTTACGTTATATGGTATAACGTTATAACGTATTACGTTATATGGTATTACGTTATACCGTATTACGTTATATGGTATAACGTTATAACGTATTACGTTATATGGTATAACGTTATAACGTATTACGTTATATGGTATAACGTCATAACGTATTACGTTATATGGTATTACGTTATCACGTATTACGTTATATGGTATAACGTTATACGGTATTACGTTATATGGTATAACGAAATGACGTTTTACGTTATATGGTATTACGTTATAACGTATTACGTTATATGGTATTACGTTATAACGTATTACGTTATATGGTATAACGTTGTAACGCATTACGTTATATGGTATAACGTTATAACGTATTACGTTATATGGTATATCGTTATAACGTATTACGTTATATGGTATAACGTTATACCGTATTACGTTATATGGTATAACGAAATGACGTTTTTCGTTATATGGTATTACGTTATAACGTATTACGTTATATGGTATTACGTTATAACGTATTACGTTATGTGGTATAACGTTTTAACGTATTACGTTATATGGTATAACGTTATAACGTATTACGTTATATGGTATATCGTTATAACGTATTACGTTATATGGTATAACGTTTTTACGTATTACGTTATATGGTATAACGTTATCACGTATTACGTTATATGGTATAACGTTATAACGTATTACGTTATATGGTATTACGTTATAACGTATTACGTTATATGGTATAACGTTATAACGTATTACGTTATATGGAATAACGTTATAACGAATTACGTTATATGGCATTACGTTATAACGTATTACGTTATATGGTATAACGTTATAACGTATTACGTTATATGGTATAACGTTATAACGTATTACGTTATATGGTATTACGTGAGCACGTATTACGTTATGTGGTATAACGTTTTAACGTATTACGTTATATGGTATAACGTTATAACTTATTACGTTATATGGTATAACGTTATAACGTATTACGTTATATGGTATAACGTTATAACGTATTACGTTATATGGTATTACGTGAGCAGGTATTACGTTATATGGTATAACGTTATACCGTATTACGTTATATGGTTTAACGAAATGACGTTTTACGTTATATGGTATTTCGTTATAACGTATTACGTTATATGGTATTACGTTATAACGTATTACGTTATATGGTATAACGTCATAACGTATTACGTTATATGGTATTACGTTATCACGTATTACGTTATATGGTATAACGTTATCACGTATTACGTTATGTGGTATAACGTTATAACGTATTACGTTATATGGTATTACGTTATAACATATTACGTTATATGGTACAACGTTATAACGTATTACGTTATATGGTATAACGTTTTAACGTATTACGTAATATGGTATAACGTTATCACGTATTACGTTATATGGTATAACGTTATAACGTATTACGTTATATGGTATGACGTTATAACATATTACGTTATATGGTATAACGTTTTAACGTATTACGTTATATGGTATAACGTTATCACGTAGTACGTTATATGGTATAACGTTATAACGTATTACGTTATATGGTATAACGTTATAACGTATTACGTTATATGGTATAACGCTATAAAGTATTACGTTGTATGTCATTACGTTATAACGAATTACGTTATATGGCATTACGTCATAACGTATTACGATATATGGTATGACGTTATAACATATTACGTTATATGGTATTACGTTATAACGTATTACGTTATATGGTATAACGTTGTAACGCATTACGTTATATGGTATAATGTTATAACGTATTACGTTATATGGTATATCGTTATAACGTATTACGTTATATGGTATAACGTTATACCGTATTACGTTATATGGTATAACGAAATGACGTTTTTCGTTATATGGTATTACGTTATAACGTATTACGTTATATGGTATTACGTTATAACGTATTACGTTATGTGGTATAACGTTTTAACGTATTACGTTATATGGTATAACGTTATAACGTATTACGTTGTATGGTATAACGTTATAACGTATTACGTTATATGGTATAACGTTATAACGTATTACGTTATATGGTATTACGTGAGCACGTATTACGTTATATGGTATAACGTTATAACGTATTACGTTATTTGGTATAACGTTTTAACGTATTACGTTATATGGTATAACGTTATCACGTATTACGTTATATGGTATAACGTTATAACGTATTACGTTATATGATATTACGTTATAACGTATTACGTTATAACGTATTACGTTATATGGTATAACGTTATAACGTATTACGTTATATGGAATAACGTTATAACGAATTACGTTATATGGCATTACGTTATAACGTATTACGTTATATGGTATAACGTTATAACGTACTACGTTATATGGTATATCGTTATAACGTATTACGATATATGGTATGACGTTAAAACATATTACGTTATATGGTATTACGTTATAACGTATTACGTTATATGGTATAACGTTGTAACGCATTACGTTATATGGTATAACGTTATAACGTATTACGTTATATGGTATATCGTTATAACGTATTACGTTATATGGTATAACGTTATACCGTATTACGTTATATGGTATAACGAAATGACGTTTTTCGTTATATGGTATTACGTTATAACGTATTACGTTATATGGTATTACGTTATAACGTATTACGTTATGTGGTATAACGTTTTAACGTATTACGTTATATGGTTTAACGTTATAACGTATTACGTTATATGGTATTACTTTATCACGTATTACGTTATATGGTATAACGTTATAACGTATTACGTTATATGGTATAACGTTATAACGTATTACGTTATATGGTATTACGTTATACCGTATTACGTTATATGGTATAACGTTATAACGTATTACGTTATATGGTATTACGTTATACCGTATTACGTTATATGGTATAACGTTATAACGTATTACGTTATATGGTATAACGTTATAACGTATTACGTTATATGGTATAACGTCATAACGTATTACGTTATATGGTATTACGTTATCACGTATTACGTTATATGGTATAACGTTATACGGTATTACGTTATATGGTATAACGAAATGACGTTTTACGTTATATGGTATTACGTTATAACGTATTACGTTATATGGTATTACGTTATAACGTATTACGTTATATGGTATAACGTTGTAACGCATTACGTTATATGGTATAACGTTATAACGTATTACGTTATATGGTATATCGTTATAACGTATTACGTTATATGGTATAACGTTATACCGTATTACGTTATATGGTATAACGAAATGACGTTTTTCGTTATATGGTATTACGTTATAACGTATTACGTTATATGGTATTACGTTATAACGTATTACGTTATGTGGTATAACGTTTTAACGTATTACGTTATATGGTATAACGTTATAACGTATTACGTTATATGGTATATCGTTATAACGTATTACGTTATATGGTATAACGTTATAACGTATTACGTTATATGGTATTACGTGAGCACGTATTACGTTATATGGTATAACGTTATAACGTATTACGTTATATGGTATAACGTTTTTACGTATTACGTTATATGGTATAACGTTATCACGTATTACGTTATATGGTATAACGTTATAACGGATTACGTTATATGGTATTACGTTATAACGTATTACGTTATATGGTATAACGTTATAACGTATTACGTTATATGGAATAACGTTATAACGAATTACGTTATATGGCATTACGTTATAACGTATTACGTTATATGGTATAACGTTATAACGTATTACGTTATATGGTATAACGTTATAACGTATTACGTTATATGGTATAACGTTATAACGTACTACGTTATATGGTATATCGTTATAACGTATTACGTTATATGGTATAACGTTATAGCGTATTACGTTATATGGTATAACGTTATAACGTATTACGTTATATGGTATAACGTTATAACGTATTACGTTATATGGTATATCGTTATAACATATTACGTTATATGGTATAACGTTATACCGTATTACGTTATATGGTATAACGAAATGACGTTTTACGTTATATGGTATTACGTTATAACGTATTACGTTATATGGTATAACGTTTTAACGTATTACGTTATATGGTATAACGTTATCACGTATTACGTTATATGGTATAACGAAATGACGTTTTACGTTATATGGTATAACGTTATAACGTATTACGTTATATGGTATTACGTTTTAACGTATTACGTTATATGGTATAACGTTATAACGTATTACGTTATATGGTATTACGTTATCACGTATTACGTTATATGGTATAACGTTATAACGTATTACGTTATATGGTATAACGTTTTAACGTATTACGTTATATGGTATAACGTTATCACGTATTACGTTATATGGTATAACGTTATAACGTATTACGTTATATGGTATATCGTTATAACGTATTACGTTATATGGTATAACGTTATAACGTATTACGTTATATGGTATATCGTTATAACGTATTACGTTATATGGTATAACGAAATGACGTTTTACGTTATATGGTATAACGTTATAACGTATTACGTTATATGGTATTACGTTTTAACGTATTACGTTATATGGTATAACGTTATAACGTATTATGTTATATGGTATTACGTTATCACGTATTACGTTATATGGTATAACGTTATAACGTATTACGTTATATGGTATAACGTTTTAACGTATTACGTTATATGGTATAACGTTATCACGTATTACGTTATATGGTATAACGTTGTAACGCATTACGTTATATGGTATAACGTTATAACGTATTACGTTATATGGTATATCGTTATAACGTATTACGTTATATGGTATAACGTTATACCGTATTACGTTATATGGTATAACGAAATGACGTTTTTCGTTATATGGTATTACGTTATAACGTATTACGTTATATGGTATTACGTTATAACGTATTACGTTATGTGGTATAACGTTTTAACGTATTACGTTATATGGTATAACGTTATAACGTATTACGTTATATGGTATAACGTTATAACGTCTTACGTTATATGGTATAACGTTATAACGTATTACGTTATATGGTATTACGTGAGCACGTATTACGTTATATGGTATAACGTTATAACGTATTACGTTATATGGTATAACGTTTTAACGTATTACGTTGTATGGTATAACGTTATCACGTATTACGTTATATGGTATAACGTTATAACGTATTACGTTATATGATATTACGTTATAACGTATTACGTTATAACGTATTACGTTATATGGTATAACGTTATAACGTATTACGTTATATGGAATAACGTTATAACGAATTACGTTATATGGCATTACGTTATAACGTATTACGTTATATGGTATAACGTTATAACGTATTACGTTATATGGTATAACGTTATAACGTATTACGTTATATGGTATAACGTTATAACGTACTACGTTATATGGTATATCGTTATAACGTATTACGTTATATGGTATAACGTTATACCGTATTACGTTATATGGTATAGCGAAATGACGTTTTACGTTATATGGTATTACGTTCTAACGTATTACGTTATATGGTATAACGTTATCACGTATTACGTTATATGGTATAACGTTATAACGTATTACGTTGTATGGTATTACGTTATAACGTATTACGTTATATGGTATAACGTTATAACGTGTTACGTTGTATGGTATAACGTTATAACGTACTACGTTATATGGTATATCGTTATAACGTATTACGTTATATGGTATAACGTTATACCGTATTACGTTATATGGTATAACGTTATAACGTATTACGTTATATGGTATTACGTTATCACGTATTACGTTATATGGTATAACGTTATAACGTATTACGTTATATGGTATAACGCTATAAAGTATTACGTTGTATGTCATTACGTTATAACGAATTACGTTATATGGCATTACGTCATAACGTATTACGATATATGGTATGACGTTAAAACATATTACGTTATATGGTATTACGTTATAACGTATTACGTTATATGGTATAACGTTGTAACGCATTACGTTATATGGTATAACGTTATAACGTATTACGTTATATGGTATATCGTTATAACGTATTACGTTATATGGTATAACGTTATACCGTATTACGTTATATGGTATAACGAAATGACGTTTTTCGTTATATGGTATTACGTTATAACGTATTACGTTATATGGTATTACGTTATAACGTATTACGTTATGTGGTATAACGTTTTAACGTATTACGTTATATGGTATAACGTTATAACGTATTACGTTATATGGTATAACGTTATAACGTATTACGTTATATGGTATAACGTTATAACGTATTACGTTATATGGTATTACGTGAGCACGTATTACGTTATATGGTATAACGTTATAACGTATTACGTTATATGGTATAACGTTTTAACGTATTACGTTATATGGTATAACGTTATCACGTATTACGTTATATGGTATAACGTTATAACGTATTACGTTATATGGAATAACGTTATAACGAATTACGTTATATGGCATTACGTTATAACGTATTACGTTATATGGTATAACGTTATAACGTATTACGTTATATGGTATAACGTTATAACGTATTACGTTATATGGTATAACGTTATAACGTACTACGTTATATGGTATATCGTTATAACGTATTACGTTATATGGTATAACGTTATACCGTATTACGTTATATGGTATAACGTTATAACGTATTACGTTATATGGTATAACGTTATAACGTATTACGTTATATGGTATATCGTTATAACATATTACGTTATATGGTATAACGTTATACCGTATTACGTTATATGGTATAACGAAATGACGTTTTACGTTATATGGTATTACGTTATAACGTATTACGTTATATGGTATAACGTTTTAACGTATTACGTTATATGGTATAACGTTATCACGTATTACGTTATATGGTATAACGTTATAACGTATTACGTTATATGGTATATCGTTATAACGTATTACGTTATATGGTATAACGTTATAACGTATTACGTTGTATGGTATAACGAAATGACGTTTTACGTTATATGGTATTACGTTCTAACGTATTACGTTATATGGTATAACGTTATCACGTATTACGTTATATGGCATTACGTTATAACGTATTACGTTATATGGTATTACGTTTTAACGTATTACGTTATATGGTATAACGTTATAACGTATTACGTTATATGGTATAACGTTATAACGTATTACGTTATATGGTATAACGTCATAACGTATTACGTTATATGGTATTACGTTATCACGTATTACGTTATATGGTATAACGTTATAACGTATTACGTTATATGGTATAACGTTATAACGTATTACGTTATATGGTATTACGTTATACCGTATTACGTTATATGGTATAACGTTATAACGTATTACGTTATATGGTATTACGTTATACCGTATTACGTTATATGGTATAACGTTATAACGTATTACGTTATATGGTATAACGTTATAACGTATTACGTTATATGGTATAACGTCATAACGTATTACGTTATATGGTATTACGTTATCACGTATTACGTTATATGGTATAACGTTATACGGTATTACGTTATATGGTATAACGAAATGACGTTTTACGTTATATGGTATTACGTTATAACGTATTACGTTATATGGTATAACGTTTTAACGTATTACGTTATATGGTATAACGTTATCACGTATTACGTTATATGGTATAACGTTATAACGTATTACGTTATATGGTATATCGTTATAACGTATTACATTATATGGTATAACGTTATAACGTATTACGTTGTATGGTATAACGAAATGACGTTTTACGTTATATGGTATTACGTTATAACGAATTACGTTATATGGTATAACGTTATAACGTATTACGTTATATGGTATTACGTGAGCACGTATTACGTTATATGGTATAACGTTATAACGTATTTCGTTATATGGTATAACGCTATCACGTATTACGTTATATGGTATAACGTTATAACGTATTACGTTATATGGTATTACGTTATAACGTATTACGTTATATGGTATAACGAAATGACGTTTTACGTTATATGGTATTACGTTATAACCTATTACGTTATATGGTATTACGTTATAACGTATTACGTTATATGGTATAACGTCATAACGTATTACGTTATATGGTATTACGTTATCAAGTATTACTTTATATGGTATAACGTTATCACGTATTACGTTATATGGTATAACGTTATAACGTATTACGTTATATGGTATATCGTTATAACGTATTACGTTATATGGTATAACGTTATAACGTATTACGTTGTATGGTATAACGAAATGACGTTTTACGTTATATGGTATTACGTTCTAACGTATTACGTTATATGGTATAACGTTATCACGTATTACGTTATATGGCATTACGTTATAACGTATTACGTTATATGGTATTACGTTTTAACGTATTACGTTATATGGTATAACGTTATAACGTATTACGTTATATGGTATAACGTTATAACGTATTACGTTATATGGTATAACGTCATAACGTATTACGTTATATGGTATTACGTTATCACGTATTACGTTATATGGTATAACGTTATAACGTATTACGTTATATGGTATAACGTTATAACGTATTACGTTATATGGTATTACGTTATACCGTATTACGTTATATGGTATAACGTTATAACGTATTACGTTATATGGTATTACGTTATACCGTATTACGTTATATGGTATAACGTTATAACGTATTACGTTATATGGTATAACGTTATAACGTATTACGTTATATGGTATAACGTCATAACGTATTACGTTATATGGTATTACGTTATCACGTATTACGTTATATGGTATAACGTTATACGGTATTACGTTATATGGTATAACGAAATGACGTTTTACGTTATATGGTATTACGTTATAACGTATTACGTTATATGGTATAACGTTTTAACGTATTACGTTATATGGTATAACGTTATCACGTATTACGTTATATGGTATAACGTTATAACGTATTACGTTATATGGTATATCGTTATAACGTATTACATTATATGGTATAACGTTATAACGTATTACGTTGTATGGTATAACGAAATGACGTTTTACGTTATATGGTATTACGTTATAACGAATTACGTTATATGGTATAACGTTATAACGTATTACGTTATATGGTATTACGTGAGCACGTATTACGTTATATGGTATAACGTTATAACGTATTACGTTATATGGTATAACGCTATCACGTATTACGTTATATGGTATAACGTTATAACGTATTACGTTATATGGTATTACGTTATAACGTATTACGTTATATGGTATAACGAAATGACGTTTTACGTTATATGGTATTACGTTATAACCTATTACGTTATATGGTATTACGTTATAACGTATTACGTTATATGGTATAACGTCATAACGTATTACGTTATATGGTATTACGTTATCAAGTATTACTTTATATGGTATAAGGCTATCACGTATTACGTTATATGGTATAACGATTTAATGTTTTACGTTATATGGTATTACGTTATAACGTATTACGTTATATGGTATTACGTTATCACGTATTACTTTATATGGTATAAGGCTATCAGGTATTACGTTATATGGTATAACGATTTAATGTTATACGTTATATGGTATTACGTTATAACGTATTACGTTATATGGTATATCGTTATAACGTATTACGTTATATGGTATAACGTTATAACGTATTACGTTGTATGGTATAACGAAATGACGTTTTACGTTATATGGTATTACGTTATAACGAATTACGTTATATGGTATAACGTTATAACGTATTACGTTATATGGTATTACGTGAGCACGTATTACGTTATATGGTATAACGTTATAACGTATTACGTTATATGGTATAACGAAATGACGTTTTACGTTATATGGTATTACGTTATAACGTATTACGTTATATGGTATAACGTTTTAACGTATTACGTTATATGGTATAACGTTATCACGTATTACGTTATATGGTATAACGTTATAACGTATTACGTTATATGGTATAACGTTATAACGTATTACGTTGTATGGTATAACGAAATGACGTTTTACGTTATATGGTATTACGTTCTAACGTATTACGTTATATGGTATAACGTTATCACGTATTACGTTATATGGCATTACGTTATAACGTATTACGTTATATGGTATTACGTTTTAACGTATTACGTTATATGGTATAACGTTATAACGTATTACGTTATATGGTATAACGTTATAACGTATTACGTTATATGGTATAACGTTATACCGTATTACGTTATATGGTATAACGTTATAACGTATTACGTTATATGGTATAACGTTATAACGTATTACGTTATATGGTATAACGTCATAACGTATTACGTTATATGGTATTACGTTATCACGTATTACGTTATATGGTATAACGTTATACGGTATTACGTTATATGGTATAACGAAATGACGTTTTACGTTATATGGTATTACGTTATAACGTATTACGTTATATGGTATAACGTTTTAACGTATTACGTTATATGGTATAACGTTATCACGTATTACGTTATATGGTATAACGTTATAACGTATTACGTTATATGGTATATCGTTATAACGTATTACGTTATATGGTATAACGTTATAACGTATTACGTTGTATGGTATAACGAAATGACGTTTTACGTTATATGGTATTACGTTATAACGAATTACGTTATATGGTATAACGTTATAACGTATTACGTTATATGGTATTACGTGAGCACGTATTACGTTATATGGTATAACGTTATAACGTATTACGTTATATGGTATAACGCTATCACGTATTACGTTATATGGTATAACGTTATAACGTATTACGTTATATGGTATTACGTTATAACGTATTACGTTATATGGTATAACGAAATGACGTTTTACGTTATATGGTATTACGTTATAACCTATTACGTTATATGGTATTACGTTATAACGTATTACGTTATATGGTATAACGTCATAACGTATTACGTTATATGGTATTACGTTATCAAGTATTACTTTATATGGTATAAGGCTATCACGTATTACGTTATATGGTATAACGATTTAATGTTTTACGTTATATGGTATTACGTTATAACGTATTACGTTATATGGTATTACGTTATCACGTATTACTTTATATGGTATAAGGCTATCACGTATTACGTTATATGGTATAACGATTTAATGTTTTACGTTATATGGTATTACGTTATAACGTATTACGTTATATGGTATATCGTTATAACGTATTACGTTATATGGTATAACGTTATAACGTATTACGTTGTATGGTATAACGAAATGACGTTTTACGTTATATGGTATTACGTTATAACGAATTACGTTATATGGTATAACGTTATAACGTATTACGTTATATGGTATTACGTGAGCACGTATTACGTTATATGGTATAACGTTATAACGTATTACGTTATATGGTATAACGTTTTAACGTATTACGTTATATGGTATAACGTTATCACGTATTACGTTATATGGTATAACGTTATAACGTATTACGTTATATGATATTACGTTATAACGTATTACGTTATAACGTATTACGTTATATGGTATAACGTTATAACGTATTACGTTATATGGAATATCGTTATAACGAATTACGTTATATGGCATTACGTTATAACGTATTACGTTATATGGTATAACGTTATAACGTATTACGTTATATGGTATAACGTTATAACGTATTACGTTATATGGTATAACGTTATACCGTATTACGATATATGGTATAACGAAATGACGTTTTACGTTATATGGTATTACGTTATAACGTATTACGTTATATGGTATAACGTTATCACGTATTACGTTATATGGCATTACGTTATAACGTATTACGTTATATGGTATAACGTTATAACGTATTACGTTATATGGTATTACGTTATAACGTATTACGTTATATGGTATAACGTTTTAACGTATTACGTTATATGGTATAACGTTATAACGTATTACGTTATATGGTATTACGTTATCACGTATTACGTTATATGGTATAACGTTATCACGTATTACGTTATATGGTATAACGTTATAACGTATTACGTTATATGGTATATCGTTATAACGTATTACGTTATATGGTATATCGTTATAACGTATTACGTTATATGGTATAACGTTATAACGTATTACGTTATTTGGTATAACGTTATAACGTATTACGTTATATGGTATAACGTCATAACGTATTACGTTATATGGTATTACGATATCACGTATTACGTTATATGGTAAAACGAAATGACGTTTTACGTTATATGGTATTACGTTATAACGTATTACGTTATATCGTATAACGTCATAACGTATTACGTTATATGGTATAACGCTATCACGTATTACGTTATATGGTATAACGTTATAACGTATTACGTTATATGGTATTACGTTATAACGTATTACGTTATATGGTATAACGAAATGACGTTTTACGTTATATGGTATTACGTTATAACCTATTACGTTATATGGTATTACGTTATAACGTATTACGTTATATGGTATAACGTCATAACGTATTACGTTATATGGTATTACGTTATCAAGTATTACTTTATATGGTATAAGGCTATCACGTATTACGTTATATGGTATAACGATTTAATGTTTTATGTTATATGGTATTACGTTATAACGTATTACGTTATATGGTATTACGTTATCACGTATTACTTTATATGGTATAAGGCTATCACGTATTACGTTATATGGTATAACGATTTAATGTTTTACGTTATATGGTATTACGTTATAACGTATTACGTTATATGGTATATCGTTATAACGTATTACGTTATATGGTATAAAGTTATACCGTATTACGTTATATGGTATAACGTTATAACGTATTACGTTATATGGTATAACGTTTTAACGTATTACGTTATATGGTATAACGTTATCACGTATTACGTTATATGGTATAACGTTATAACGTATTACGTTATATGATATTACGTTATAACGTATTACGTTATAACGTATTACGTTATAACGTATTACGTTATATGGTATAACGTTATAACGTATTACGTTATATGGAATAACGTTATAACGAATTACGTTATATGGCATTACGTTATAACGTATTACGTTATATGGTATAACGTTATAACGTATTACGTTATATGGTATAACGTTATAACGTATTACGTTATATGGTATAACGTTATAACGTACTACGTTATATGGTATATCGTTATAACGTATTACGTTATATGGTATAACGTTATACCGTATTACGTTATATGGTATAACGTTATAACGTATTACGTTATATGGTATAACGTTATAACGTATTACGTTATATGGTATATCGTTATAACGTATTACGTTATATGGTATATCGTTATAACATATTACGTTATATGGTATAACGTTATACCGTATTACGTTATATGGTATAACGAAATGACGTTTTACGTTATATGGTATTACGTTATAACGTATTACGTTATATGGTATAACGTTATAACGTATTACGTTATATGGTATTACGTTATAACGTATTACGTTATATGGTATAACGTTATCACGTATTACGTTATATGGCATTACGTTATAACGTATTACGTTATATGGTATAACAAAATGACGTTTTACGTTATATGGTATAACGTTATCACGTATTACGTTATATGGCATTACGTTATAACGTATTACGTTATATGGTATAACAAAATGACGTTTTACGGTATATGGTATAATGTTATAACGTATTACGTTATATGGCATTACGTTAGAACGTATTACGTTATATGGTATAACAAAATGACGTTTTAGGTTATATGGTATAACGTTATAACGTATTACGTTATATGGTATTACGTTTTAACGTATTACGTTATATGGTATAACGTTATAACGTATTACGTTATGTGGTATAACGTTATAACGAATTACGTTATATGGTATAACGTTATAACGTATTACGTTATATGGTATAACGTTATAACTTATTACGTTATATGGTATAACTATATAACGTATTACGTTATATGGTATTACGTCATAACGTATTACGTTATATGGTATTACGTTATAACGTATTACGTTATATGGTATAACGTCATATCGTATTACGTTATATGGTATTACGTTATCACGTATTACGTTATATGGTATAACGTTATAACGTATTACGTTATATGGTATAACGTTTTAACGTATTACGTTATATGGTATAACGTTATAACGTATTACGTTATATGGTGTAACGTTATACCGTACTATGTTTTATGGTATAACGAAATGACGTTTTACGTTATATGTTATAACGTTATAACGTATTACGTTATATGGTATAACGTCATAACGTATTACGTCATATGGTATTACGTTATCACGTATTACGTTATATGGTATAACGTTATAACGTATTACGTTATATGGTATAACGTCATAACGTATTACGTCATATGGTATTACGTTATCACGTATTACGTTATATGGTATAACGTTATAACGTATTACGGTATATGGTATTACGTTATAACGTATTACGTTATATGGTATAACGTTATACCGTATTACGTTATATGGTATAACGTTATAACGTATTACGTTATATGGTATAACGTTATAACGTATTACGTTATATGGTATAACGTTATAACGTATTACGTTATATGGTATAACGTCATAACGTATTACGTCATATGGTATTACGTTATAACGTATTACGTTATATGGTATAACGAAATGACGTTTTACGTTATATGGTATTACGTTATAACGTATTACGGTATATGGTATTACGTTATACCGTACTATGTTTTATGGTATAACGAAATGACGTTTTACGTTATATGTTATAACGTTATAACGTATTACGTTATATGGTATAACGTCATAACGTATTACGTCATATGGTATTACGTTATCACGTATTACGTTATATGGTATTACGTTATCGCGTATTACGTTATATGGTATAACGTTATAACGTATTACGTTATATGGTATAACGTTATCTCGTATTACGTTATATGGTATAACGTTATAACGTATTACGTTATATGGTATTACGTTATAACGTATTACGTTATATGGTATAACGAAATGACGTTTTACGTTATATGGTATAACGTTATAACGTATTACGTTATATGGTATAACGTTATCTCTTATTACGTTATATGGTATAACGTTATCACGTATTACGTTATATGGTATAACGTTATAACGCATTACGTTATATGGTATATCGTTATAACGTATTACGTTATATGGTATAACGAAATGACGTTTTACGTTATATGCTATTACGTTATAACGTATTACGTTATATGGTATAACGTTATCACGTATTACGTTATATGGCATTACGTTATAACGTATTACGTTATATGGTATTACGAATTGACGTTTTACGTTATATGGTATAACGTTATAACGTATTACGTTATATGGTATAACGTTTTAACGTATTACGTTATATTTTATAACGTTATAACGTATTACGTTATATGGTATTAAGTTATCACGTATTACGTTATATGGTATAACGTTATAACGTATTACGTTATATGGTATAACGTTATAACGTATTACGTTATATGGTATAACGTTATAACGTATTACGTTATATGGTATAACGTCATAACGTATTACGTTATATGGTATTACGTTATCACGTATTACGTTATATGGTATAACGTTATAACTTATTACGTTATATGGTATAACTATATAACGTATTACGTTATATGGTATTACGTCATAACGTATTACGTTATATGGTATTACGTTATAACGTATTACGTTATATGGTATAACGTTATAACGTATTACGTTATATGGTATAACGTCATAACGTATTACGTTATATGGTATTACGTTATAACGTATTACGGTATATGGTATTACGTTATAACGTATTACGTTATATGGTATAACGTTATACCGTATTACGTTATATGGTATAACGTTATAACGTATTACGTTATATGGTATAACGTTATAACGTATTACGTTATATGGTATATCGTTATAACGTATTACGTTATATGGTATAACGTTATACCGTATTACGTTATATGGTATAACGAAATGACGTTTTACGTTATATGGTATTACGTTATAACGTATTACGTTATATGGTATTACGTTATAACGTATTACGTTATATGGTATAACGTCATAACGTATTACGTCATATGGTATTACGTTATCACGTATTACGTTATATGGTATAACGTTATAACGTATTACGTTATATGGTATAACGTTTTAACGTATTACGTTATATGGTATAACGTTATCACGTATTACGTTATATGGTATAACGTTATCACGTATTACGTTATATGGTATAACGTTATAACGTATTACGTTATATGGTATTACGTTATAACGTATTACGTTATATGGTATAACGTTATAACGTATTACGTTATATGGTATATCGTTATAACGTATTACGTTATATGGTATAACGTTATAACGTATTACGTTATATGGTATAACGTTATAACGTATTACGTTATATGGTATATCGTTATAACGTATTACGTTATATGGTATAACGTTATACCGTATTACGTTATATGGTATAACGAAATGACGTTTTACGTTATATGGTATTACGTTATAACGTACTACGTTATATGGTATAACGTTATAACGTATTACGTTATATGGTATAACGTTATACCGTATTACGTTATATGGTATAACGTTATAACGTATTACGTTATATGGTATAACGTTATAACGTATTACGTTATATGGTATATCGTTATAACGTATTACGTTATATGGTATAACGTTATACCGTATTACGTTATATGGTATAACGAAATGACGTTTTACGTTATATGGTATTACGTTATAACGTATTACGTTATATGGTATAACGTTATAACGTATTACGTTATATGGTATAACGTTATCTCGTATTACGTTATATGGTATAACGTTATAACGTATTACGTTATATGGTATTACGTTATAACGTATTACGTTATATGGTATAACGAAATGACGTTTTACGTTATATGGTATTACGTTATAACGTATTACGGTATATGGTATTTCGTTATAACGTATTACGTTATATGGTAGAACGTCATAACGTATTACGTTATATGGTATTACGTTATGACGTATTACGTTATATGGTATAACGTTATAACGTATTACGTAATATGGTATAACGTTTTAACGTATTACGTTATATGGTATAACGTTATCACGTATTACGTTATATGGTATAACGTTATAACGCATTACGTTATATGGTATATCGTTATAACGTATTACGTTATATGGTATAACGAAATGACGTTTTATGTTATATGCTATTACGTTATAACGTATTACGTTATATGGTATAACGTTATCACGTATTACGTTATATGGCATTACGTTATAACGTATTACGTTATATGGTATAACGAATTGACGTTTTAAGTTATATGGTATAACGTTATAACGTATTACGTTATATGGTATAACGTTTTAACGTAATACGTTATATTTTATAACGTTATAACGTATTACGTTATGTGGTATAACGTTATAACGAATTACGTTATATGGTATAACGTTATAACGTATTACGTTATATGGTATATCGTTATAACTTATTACGTTATATGGTATAACTATATAACGTATTACGTCATATGGTTTTACGTTATAACGTATTACGTTATATGGTATTACGTTATAACGTATTACGTTATATGGTATAACGTTATCACGTATTACGTTATATGGCATTACGTTATAACGTATTACGTTATATGGTATAACAAAATGACGTTTTACGTTATATGGTATAACGTTATCACGTATTACGTTATATGGCATTACGTTATAACGTATTACGTTATATGGTATAACAAAATGACGTTTTACGTTATATGATATAACGTTATAACGTATTACGTTATATGGCATTACGTTAGAACGTATTACGTTATATGGTATAACAAAATGACGTTTTACGTTATATGGTATAACGTTATAACGTATTACGTTATATGGTATTACGTTTTAACGTATTACGTTATATGGTATAACGTTATAACGTATTACGTTATGTGGTATAACGTTATAACGAATTACGTTATATGGTATAACGTTATAACGTATTACGTTATATGGTATAACGTTATAACTTATTACGTTATATGGTATAACTATATAACGTATTACGTTATATGGTATTACGTCATAACGTATTACGTTATATGGTATTACGTTATAACGTATTACGTTATATGGTATAACGTCATAACGTATTACGTTATATGGTATAACGTCATATCGTATTACGTTATATGGTATTACGTTATCACGTATTACGTTATATGGTATAACGTTATAACGTATTACGTTATATGGTATAACGTTTTAACGTATTACGTTATATGGTATAACGTTATAACGTATTACGTTATATGGTGTAACGTTATACCGTACTATGTTTTATGGTATAACGAAATGACGTTTTACGTTATATGTTATAACGTTATAACGTATTACGTTATATGGTATAACGTCATAACGTATTACGTCATATGGTATTACGTTATCACGTATTACGTTATATGGTATAACGTTATAACGTATTACGTTATATGGTATAACGTCATAACGTATTACGTCATATGGTATTACGTTATCACGTATTACGTTATATGGTATAACGTTATAACGTATTACGGTATATGGTATTACGTTATAACGTATTACGTTATATGGTATAACGTTATACCGTATTACGTTATATGGTATAACGTTATAACGTATTACGTTATATGGTATAACGTTATAACGTATTACGTTATATGGTATAACGTCATAACGTATTACGTTATATGGTATAACGTCATAACGTATTACGTCATATGGTATTACGTTATAACGTATTACGTTATATGGTATAACGAAATGACGTTTTACGTTATATGGTATTACGTTATAACGTATTACGGTATATGGTATTACGTTATAACGTATTACGTTATATGGTATAACGTTATACCGTATTACGTTATATGGTATAACGTTATAACGTATTACGTTATATGGTATAACGTTATCTCTTATTACGTTATATGGTATAACGTTATCACGTATTACGTTATATGGTATAACGTTATAACGCATTACGTTATATGGTATATCGTTATAACGTATTACGTTATATGGTATAACGAAATGACGTTTTACGTTATATGCTATTACGTTATAACGTATTACGTTATATGGTATAACGTTATCACGTATTACGTTATATGGCATTACGTTATAACGTATTACGTTATATGGTATTACGAATTGACGTTTTACGTTATATGGTATAACGTTATAACGTATTACGTTATATGGTATAACGTTTTAACGTATTACGTTATATTTTATAACGTTATAACGTATTACGTTATATGGTATTAAGTTATCACGTATTACGTTATATGGTATAACGTTATAACGTATTACGTTATATGGTATAACGTTATAACGTATTACGTTATATGGTATAACGTTATAACGTATTACGTTATATGGTATAACGTCATAACGTATTACGTTATATGGTATTACGTTATCACGTATTACGTTATATGGTATAACGTTATAACTTATTACGTTATATGGTATAACTATATAACGTATTACGTTATATGGTATTACGTCATAACGTATTACGTTATATGGTATTACGTTATAACGTATTACGTTATATGGTATAACGTTATAACGTATTACGTTATATGGTATAACGTCATAACGTATTACGTTATATGGTATTACGTTATAACGTATTACGGTATATGGTATTACGTTATAACGTATTACGTTATATGGTATAACGTTATACCGTATTACGTTATATGGTATAACGTTATAACGTATTACGTTATATGGTATAACGTTATAACGTATTACGTTATATGGTATATCGTTATAACGTATTACGTTATATGGTATAACGTTATACCGTATTACGTTATATGGTATAACGAAATGACGTTTTACGTTATATGGTATTACGTTATAACGTATTACGTTATATGGTATTACGTTATAACGTATTACGTTATATGGTATAACGTCATAACGTATTACGTCATATGGTATTACGTTATCACGTATTACGTTATATGGTATAACGTTATAACGTATTACGTTATATGGTATAACGTTTTAACGTATTACGTTATATGGTATAACGTTATCACGTATTACGTTATATGGTATAACGTTATCACGTATTACGTTATATGGTATAACGTTATAACGTATTACGTTATATGGTATTACGTTATAACGTATTACGTTATATGGTATAACGTTATAACGTATTACGTTATATGGTATATCGTTATAACGTATTACGTTATATGGTATAACGTTATAACGTATTACGTTATATGGTATAACGTTATAACGTATTACGTTATATGGTATATCGTTATAACGTATTACGTTATATGGTATAACGTTATACCGTATTACGTTATATGGTATAACGAAATGACGTTTTACGTTATATGGTATTACGTTATAACGTACTACGTTATATGGTATAACGTTATAACGTATTACGTTATATGGTATAACGTTATACCGTATTACGTTATATGGTATAACGTTATAACGTATTACGTTATATGGTATAACGTTATAACGTATTACGTTATATGGTATATCGTTATAACGTATTACGTTATATGGTATAACGTTATACCGTATTACGTTATATGGTATAACGAAATGACGTTTTACGTTATATGGTATTACGTTATAACGTATTACGTTATATGGTATAACGTTATAACGTATTACGTTATATGGTATAACGTTATCTCGTATTACGTTATATGGTATAACGTTATAACGTATTACGTTATATGGTATTACGTTATAACGTATTACGTTATATGGTATAACGAAATGACGTTTTACGTTATATGGTATTACGTTATAACGTATTACGGTATATGGTATTTCGTTATAACGTATTACGTTATATGGTAGAACGTCATAACGTATTACGTTATATGGTATTACGTTATGACGTATTACGTTATATGGTATAACGTTATAACGTATTACGTAATATGGTATAACGTTTTAACGTATTACGTTATATGGTATAACGTTATCACGTATTACGTTATATGGTATAACGTTATAACGCATTACGTTATATGGTATATCGTTATAACGTATTACGTTATATGGTATAACGAAATGACGTTTTATGTTATATGCTATTACGTTATAACGTATTACGTTATATGGTATAACGTTATCACGTATTACGTTATATGGCATTACGTTATAACGTATTACGTTATATGGTATAACGAATTGACGTTTTAAGTTATATGGTATAACGTTATAACGTATTACGTTATATGGTATAACGTTTTAACGTAATACGTTATATTTTATAACGTTATAACGTATTACGTTATGTGGTATAACGTTATAACGAATTACGTTATATGGTATAACGTTATAACGTATTACGTTATATGGTATATCGTTATAACTTATTACGTTATATGGTATAACTATATAACGTATTACGTCATATGGTTTTACGTTATAACGTATTACGTTATATGGTATTACGTTATAACGTATTACGTTATATGGTATAACGTTATCACGTATTACGTTATATGGCATTACGTTATAACGTATTACGTTATATGGTATAACAAAATGACGTTTTACGTTATATGGTATAACGTTATCACGTATTACGTTATATGGCATTACGTTATAACGTATTACGTTATATGGTATAACAAAATGACGTTTTACGTTATATGATATAACGTTATAACGTATTACGTTATATGGCATTACGTTAGAACGTATTACGTTATATGGTATAACAAAATGACGTTTTACGTTATATGGTATAACGTTATAACGTATTACGTTATATGGTATTACGTTTTAACGTATTACGTTATATGGTATAACGTTATAACGTATTACGTTATGTGGTATAACGTTATAACGAATTACGTTATATGGTATAACGTTATAACGTATTACGTTATATGGTATAACGTTATAACTTATTACGTTATATGGTATAACTATATAACGTATTACGTTATATGGTATTACGTCATAACGTATTACGTTATATGGTATTACGTTATAACGTATTACGTTATATGGTATAACGTCATAACGTATTACGTTATATGGTATAACGTCATATCGTATTACGTTATATGGTATTACGTTATCACGTATTACGTTATATGGTATAACGTTATAACGTATTACGTTATATGGTATAACGTTTTAACGTATTACGTTATATGGTATAACGTTATAACGTATTACGTTATATGGTGTAACGTTATACCGTACTATGTTTTATGGTATAACGAAATGACGTTTTACGTTATATGTTATAACGTTATAACGTATTACGTTATATGGTATAACGTCATAACGTATTACGTCATATGGTATTACGTTATCACGTATTACGTTATATGGTATAACGTTATAACGTATTACGTTATATGGTATAACGTCATAACGTATTACGTCATATGGTATTACGTTATCACGTATTACGTTATATGGTATA
Source organism: Bombus vancouverensis nearcticus (assembly GCF_051014615.1). Classification (NCBI taxonomy): domain Eukaryota; kingdom Metazoa; phylum Arthropoda; class Insecta; order Hymenoptera; family Apidae; genus Bombus; species Bombus vancouverensis. The sequence continues at coordinate 4,234,233 of NC_134913.1, read as the reverse complement.
ACGTTATAACGTATTACGGTATATGGTATTACGTTATAACGTATTACGTTATATGGTATAACGTTATACCGTATTACGTTATATGGTATAACGTTATAACGTATTACGTTATATGGTATAACGTTATAACGTATTACGTTATATGGTATAACGTCATAACGTATTACGTTATATGGTATAACGTCATAACGTATTACGTCATATGGTATTACGTTATAACGTATTACGTTATATGGTATAACGAAATGACGTTTTACGTTATATGGTATTACGTTATAACGTATTACGGTATATGGTATTACGTTATAACGTATTACGTTATATGGTATAACGTTATACCGTATTACGTTATATGGTATAACGTTATAACGTATTACGTTATATGGTATTACGTTATAACGTATTACGTTATATGGTATAACGTTATAACGTATTACGTTATATGGTATAACGTTATAACGTATTACGTTATATGGTATAACGTTATAACGTATTACGTTATATGGTATAACGTCATAACGTATTACGTTATATGGTATTACGTTATCGCGTATTACGTTATATGGTATAACGTTATAACGTATTACGTTATATGGTATAACGTTATCTCGTATTACGTTATATGGTATAACGTTATAACGTATTACGTTATATGGTATTACGTTATAACGTATTACGTTATATGGTATAACGAAATGACGTTTTACGTTATATGGTATAACGTTATAACGTATTACGTTATATGGTATAACGTTATCTCTTATTACGTTATATGGTATAACGTTATCACGTATTACGTTATATGGTATAACGTTATAACGCATTACGTTATATGGTATATCGTTATAACGTATTACGTTATATGGTATAACGAAATGACGTTTTACGTTATATGCTATTACGTTATAACGTATTACGTTATATGGTATAACGTTATCACGTATTACGTTATATGGCATTACGTTATAACGTATTACGCTATATGGTATTACGAATTGACGTTTTACGTTATATGGTATAACGTTATAACGTATTACGTTATATGGTATAACGTTTTAACGTATTACGTTATATTTTATAACGTTATAACGTATTACGTTATATGGTATTAAGTTATCACGTATTACGTTATATGGTATAACGTTATAACGTATTACGTTATATGGTATAACGTTATAACGTATTACGTTATATGGTATAACGTTATAACGTATTACGTTATATGGTATAACGTCATAACGTATTACGTTATATGGTATTACGTTATCACGTATTACGTTATATGGTATAACGTTATAACGTATTACGTTATATGGTATAACGTTATAACGTATTACGTTATATGGTATATCGTTATAACGTATTACGTTATATGGTATAACGTTATACCGTATTACGTTATATGGTATAACGAAATGACGTTTTACGTTATATGGTATTACGTTATAACGTATTACGTTATATGGTATTACGTTATAACGTATTACGTTATATGGTATAACGTCATAACGTATTACGTCATATGGTATTACGTTATCACGTATTACGTTATATGGTATAACGTTATAACGTATTACGTTATATGGTATAACGTTTTAACGTATTACGTTATATGGTATAACGTTATCACGTATTACGTTATATGGTATAACGTTATCACGTATTACGTTATATGGTATAACGTTATAACGTATTACGTTATATGGTATTACGTTATAACGTATTACGTTATATGGTATAACGTTATAACGTATTACGTTATATGGTACATCGTTATAACGTATTACGTTATATGGTATAACGTTATAACGTATTACGTTATATGGTATAACGTTATAACGTATTACGTTATATGGTATATCGTTATAACGTATTACGTTATATGGTATAACGTTATACCGTATTACGTTATATGGTATAACGAAATGACGTTTTACGTTATATGGTATTACGTTATAACGTACTACGTTATATGGTATAACGTTATAACGTATTACGTTATATGGTATAACGTTATACCGTATTACGTTATATGGTATAACGTTATAACGTATTACGTTATATGGTATAACGTTATAACGTATTACGTTATATGGTATATCGTTATAACGTATTACGTTATATGGTATAACGTTATACCGTATTACGTTATATGGTATAACGAAATGACGTTTTACGTTATATGGTATTACGTTATAACGTATTACGTTATATGGTATAACGTTATAACGTATTACGTTATATGGTATAACGTTATCTCGTATTACGTTATATGGTATAACGTTATAACGTATTACGTTATATGGTATTACGTTATAACGTATTACGTTATATGGTATAACGAAATGACGTTTTACGTTATATGGTATTACGTTATAACGTATTACGGTATATGGTATTTCGTTATAACGTATTACGTTATATGGTAGAACGTCATAACGTATTACGTTATATGGTATTACGTTATGACGTATTACGTTATATGGTATAACGTTATAACGTATTACGTAATATGGTATAACGTTTTAACGTATTACGTTATATGGTATAACGTTATCACGTATTACGTTATATGGTATAACGTTATAACGCATTACGTTATATGGTATATCGTTATAACGTATTACGTTATATGGTATAACGAAATGACGTTTTATGTTATATGCTATTACGTTATAACGTATTACGTTATATGGTATAACGTTATCACGTATTACGTTATATGGCATTACGTTATAACGTATTACGTTATATGGTATAACGAATTGACGTTTTAAGTTATATGGTATAACGTTATAACGTATTACGTTATATGGTATAACGTTTTAACGTAATACGTTATATTTTATAACGTTATAACGTATTACGTTATGTGGTATAACGTTATAACGAATTACGTTATATGGTATAACGTTATAACGTATTACGTTATATGGTATATCGTTATAACTTATTACGTTATATGGTATAACTATATAACGTATTACGTCATATGGTTTTACGTTATAACGTATTACGTTATATGGTATTACGTTATAACGTATTACGTTATATGGTATAACGTTATCACGTATTACGTTATATGGCATTACGTTATAACGTATTACGTTATATGGTATAACAAAATGACGTTTTACGTTATATGGTATAACGTTATCACGTATTACGTTATATGGCATTACGTTATAACGTATTACGTTATATGGTATAACAAAATGACGTTTTACGTTATATGATATAACGTTATAACGTATTACGTTATATGGCATTACGTTAGAACGTATTACGTTATATGGTATAACAAAATGACGTTTTACGTTATATGGTATAACGTTATAACGTATTACGTTATATGGTATTACGTTTTAACGTATTACGTTATATGGTATAACGTTATAACGTATTACGTTATGTGGTATAACGTTATAACGAATTACGTTATATGGTATAACGTTATAACGTATTACGTTATATGGTATAACGTTATAACTTATTACGTTATATGGTATAACTATATAACGTATTACGTTATATGGTATTACGTCATAACGTATTACGTTATATGGTATTACGTTATAACGTATTACGTTATATGGTATAACGTCATAACGTATTACGTTATATGGTATAACGTCATATCGTATTACGTTATATGGTATTACGTTATCACGTATTACGTTATATGGTATAACGTTATAACGTATTACGTTATATGGTATAACGTTTTAACGTATTACGTTATATGGTATAACGTTATAACGTATTACGTTATATGGTGTAACGTTATACCGTACTATGTTTTATGGTATAACGAAATGACGTTTTACGTTATATGTTATAACGTTATAACGTATTACGTTATATGGTATAACGTCATAACGTATTACGTCATATGGTATTACGTTATCACGTATTACGTTATATGGTATAACGTTATAACGTATTACGTTATATGGTATAACGTCATAACGTATTACGTCATATGGTATTACGTTATCACGTATTACGTTATATGGTATAACGTTATAACGTATTACGGTATATGGTATTACGTTATAACGTATTACGTTATATGGTATAACGTTATACCGTATTACGTTATATGGTATAACGTTATAACGTATTACGTTATATGGTATAACGTTATAACGTATTACGTTATATGGTATAACGTCATAACGTATTACGTTATATGGTATAACGTCATAACGTATTACGTCATATGGTATTACGTTATAACGTATTACGTTATATGGTATAACGAAATGACGTTTTACGTTATATGGTATTACGTTATAACGTATTACGGTATATGGTATTACGTTATAACGTATTACGTTATATGGTATAACGTTATAACGTATTACGTTATATGGTATAACGTTATAACGTATCACGTTATATGGTATTACGTTATAACGTATTACGTTATATGGTATAACGTTATAACGTATTACGTTATATGGTATAACGTTATAACGTATTACGTTATATGGTATAACGTTATAACGTATTACGTTATATGGTATAACGTCATAACGTATTACGTTATATGGTATTACGTTATCGCGTATTACGTTATATGGTATAACGTTATAACGTATTACGTTATATGGTATAACGTTATCTCGTATTACGTTATATGGTATAACGTTATAACGTATTACGTTATATGGTATTACGTTATAACGTATTACGTTATATGGTATAACGAAATGACGTTTTACGTTATATGGTATAACGTTATAACGTATTACGTTATATGGTATAACGTTATCTCGTATTACGTTATATGGTATAACGTTATCACGTATTACGTTATATGGTATAACGTTATAACGCATTACGTTATATGGTATATCGTTATAACTTATTACGTTATATGGTATAACGAAATGACGTTTTACGTTATATGCTATTACGTTATAACGTATTACGTTATATGGTATAACGTTATCACGTATTACGTTATATGGCATTACGTTATAACGTATTACGTTATATGGTATTACGAATTGACGTTTTACGTTATATGGTATAACGTTATAACGTATTACGTTATATGGTATTACGTTATCACGTATTACGTTATATGGTATAACGTTATAACTTATTACGTTATATGGTATAACGTTATAACGTATTACGTTATATGTTATAACGTTATAACGTATTACGTTATATGGTATTACGTTATCACGTATTACGTTATATGGTATAACGTTATAACGTATTACGTTATATGGTATAACGTTATAACGTATTACGTTATATGGTATAACGTTATAACGTATTACGTTATATGTTATAACGTCATAACGTATTACGTTATAAGGTATTACGTTATCACGTATTACGTTATATGGTATAACGTTATAACTTATTACGTTATATGGTATAACTATATAACGTATTACGTTATATGGTATTACGTCATAACGTATTACGTTATATGGTATTACGTTATAACGTATTACGTTATATGGTATAACGTTATAACGTATTACGTTATATGGTATAACGTCATAACGTATTACGTTATATGGTATTACGTTATAACGTATTACGGTATATGGTATTACGTTATAACGTATTACGTTATATGGTATAACGTTATACCGTATTACGTTATATGGTATAACGTTATAACGTATTACGTTATATGGTATAACGTTATAACGTATTACGTTATATGGTATATCGTTATAACGTATTACGTTATATGGTATAACGTTATACCGTATTACGTTATATGGTATAACGAAATGACGTTTTACGTTATATGGTATTACGTTATAACGTATTACGTTATATGGTATTACGTTATAACGTATTACGTTATATGGTATAACGTCATAACGTATTACGTCATATGGTATTACGTTATCACGTATTACGTTATATGGTATAACGTTATAACGTATTACGTTATATGGTATAACGTTTTAACGTATTACGTTATATGGTATAACGTTATCACGTATTACGTTATATGGTATAACGTTATCACGTATTACGTTATATGGTATAACGTTATAACGTATTACGTTATATGGTATTACGTTATAACGTATTACGTTATATGGTATAACGTTATAACGTATTACGTTATATGGTATATCGTTATAACGTATTACGTTATATGGTATAACGTTATAACGTATTACGTTATATGGTATAACGTTATAACGTATTACGTTATATGGTATATCGTTATAACGTATTACGTTATATGGTATAACGTTATACCGTATTACGTTATATGGTATAACGAAATGACGTTTTACGTTATATGGTATTACGTTATAACGTACTACGTTATATGGTATAACGTTATAACGTATTACGTTATATGGTATAACGTTATACCGTATTACGTTATATGGTATAACGTTATAACGTATTACGTTATATGGTATAACGTTATAACGTATTACGTTATATGGTATATCGTTATAACGTAATACGTTGTATGGTATAACGTTATACCGTATTACGTTATATGGTATAACGAAATGACGTTTTACGTTAGATGGTATTACGTTATAACGTATTACGTTATATGGTATAACGTTATAACGTACTACGTTATATGGTATAACGTTATCTCGTATTACGTTATATGGTGTAACGTTATAACGTATTACGTTATATGGTATTACGTTATAACGTATTACGTTATATGGTATAACGAAATGACGTTTTACGTTATATGGTATTACGTTATAACGTATTACGGTATATGGTATTTCGTTATAACGTATTACGTTATATGGTAGAACGTCATAACGTATTACGTTATATGGTATTACGTTATGACGTATTAAGTTATATGGTATAACGTTATAACGTATTACGTAATATGGTATAACGTTTTAACGTATTACGTTATATGGTATAACGTTATCACGTATTACGTTATATGGTATAACGTTATAACGCATTACGTTATATGGTATATCGTTATAACGTATTACGTTATATGGTATAACGAAATGACGTTTTACGTTATATGCTATTACGTTATAACGTATTACGTTATATGGTATAACGTTATCACGTATTACGTTATATGGCATTACGTTATAACGTATTACGTTATATGGTATAACGAATTGACGTTTTAAGTTATATGGTATAACGTTATAACGTATTACGTTATATGGTATAACGTTTTAACGTAATACGTTATATTTTATAACGTTATAACGTATTACGTTATGTGGTATAACGTTATAACGAATTACGTTATATGGTATAACGTTATAACGTATTACGTTATATGGTATATCGTTATAACTTATTACGTTATATGGTATAACTATATAACGTATTACGTCATATGGTTTTACGTTATAACGTATTACGTTATATGGTATTACGTTATAACGTATTACGTTATATGGTATAACGTTATCACGTATTACGTTATATGGCATTACGTTATAACGTATTACGTTATATGGTATAACAAAATGACGTTTTACGTTATATGGTATAACGTTATCACGTATTACGTTATATGGCATTACGTTATAACGTATTACGTTATATGGTATAACAAAATGACGTTTTACGTTATATGGTATAACGTTATAACGTATTACGTTATATGGCATTACGTTAGAACGTATTACGTTATATGGTATAACAAAATGACGTTTTACGTTATATGGTATAACGTTATAACGTATTACGTTATATGGTATTACGTTTTAACGTATTACGTTATATGGTATAACGTTATAACGTATTACGTTATGTGGTATAACGTTATAACGAATTACGTTATATGGTATAACGTTATAACGTATTACGTTATATGGTATAACGTTATAACTTATTACGTTATATGGTATAACTATATAACGTATTACGTTATATGGTATTACGTCATAACGTATTACGTTATATGATATTACGTTATAACGTATTACGTTATATGGTATAACGTCATAACGTATTACGTTATATGGTATTACGTTATCACGTATTACGTTATATGGTATAACGTTATAACGTATTAAGTTATATGGTATAACGTTTTAACGTATTACGTTATATGGTATAACGTTATAACGTATTACGTTATATGGTGTAACGTTATACCGTACTATGTTTAATGGTATAACGAAATGACGTTTTACGTTATATGTTATAACGTTATAACGTATTACGTTATATGGTATAACGTCATAACGTATTACGTCATATGGTATTACGTTATCACGTATTACGTTATATGGTATAACGTTATAACGTATTACGTTATATGATATAACGTCATAACGTATTACGTTATATGGTATTACGTTATCACGTATTACGTTATATGGTATAACGTTATAACGTATTACGTTATATGGTATAACGTTATCTCGTATTACGTTATATGGTATAACGTTATAACGTATAACGTTATATGGTATTACGTTATAACGTATTACGTTATATGGTATAACGAAATGACGTTTTACGTTATATGGTATTACGTTATAACGTATTACGGTATATGGTATTGCATTATAACGTATTACGTTATATGGTATAACGTTATACCGTATTACGTTATATGGTATAACGTTATAACGTATTACGTTATATGGTATAACGTTATAACGTATTACGTTATATGGTATATCGTTATAACGTATTACGTTATATGGTATAACGTTATACCGTATTACGTTATATGGTATAACGAAATGACGTTTTACGTTATATGGTATCACGTTATAACGTATTACGTTATATGGTATTACGTTATAACGTATTACGTTATATGGTATAACGTTTTAACGTATTACGTTATATGGTATAACGTTATCACGTATTACGTTATATGGTATAACGTTATCACGTATTACGTTATATGGTATAACGTTATAACGTATTACGTTATATGGTATAACGTCATAACGTATTACGTTATATGGTATTACGTTATCGCGTATTACGTTATATGGTATAACAAAATGACGTTTTACGTTATATGGTATAACGTTATCACGTATTACGTTATATGGCATTACGTTATAACGTATTACGTTATATGGTATAACAAAATGACGTTTTACGTTATATGGTATAACGTTATAACGTATTACGTTATATAGTATTACGTTTTAACGTATTACGTTATATGGTATAACGTTATAACGTATTACGTTATGTGGTATAACGTTATAACGAATTACGTTATATGGTATAACGTTATAACGTATTACGTTATATGGTATAACGTTATAACTTATTACGTTATATGGTATAACTATATAACGTATTACGTTATATGGTATTACGTCATAACGTATTACGTTATATGGTATTACGTTATAACGTATTACGTTATATGGTATAACGTCATAACGTATTACGTTATATGGTATTACGTTATCACGTATTACGTTATGTGGTATAACGTTATAACGTATTACGTTGTATGGTATAAAGTTTTAACGTATTACGTTATATGGTATAACGTTATAACGTATTACGTTATATGGTATAACGTTATAACGTATTACGTTATATGGTATAACGTTATAACGTATTACGTTATATGGTATAACGTTATAACTTATTACGTTATATGGTATGACTATATAACGTATTACGTTATATGGTATTACGTTATAACGTATTACGTTATATGGTATTACGTTATAACGTATTACGTTATATGGTATAACGTTATCACGTATTACGTTATATGGCATTGCGCTATAACGTATTACGTTATATGGTATAACAAAATGACGTTTTACGTTATATGGTATAACGTTATCACGTATTACGTTATATGGCATTACGTTATAACGTATTACGTTATATGGTATAACAAAATGACGTTTTACGTTATATGGTATAACGTTATAACGTATTACGTTATATAGTATTACGTTTTAACGTATTACGTTATATGGTATAACGTTATAACGTATTACGTTATGTGGTATAACGTTATAACGAATTACGTTATATGGTATAACGTTATAACGTATTACGTTATATGGTATAACGTTATAACTTATTACGTTATATGGTATAACTATATAACGTATTACGTTATATGGTATTACGTCATAACGTATTACGTTATATGGTATTACGTTATAACGTATTACGTTATATGGTATAACGTCATAACGTATTACGTTATATGGTATTACGTTATCACGTATTACGTTATGTGGTATAACGTTATAACGTATTACGTTGTATGGTATAAAGTTTTAACGTATTACGTTATATGGTATAACGTTATAACGTATTACGTTATATGGTGTAACGTTATACCGTACTATGTTTTATGGTATAACGAAATGACGTTTTACGTTATATGTTATATCGTTATAACGTATCACGTTATACGGTATATCGAAATGACGATTTACGTTGTATGGTATAACGTTATAACGTATTACGTTATATGGTATAACGTTTTAACGTATTACGTTATATGGTATAACGTTATCACGTATTACGTTATATGGTGTAACGTTATACCGTACTATGTTTTATGGTATAACGAAATGACGTTTTACGTTATATGTTATAACGTTATAACGTATCACGTTATACGGTATATCGAAATGACGATTTACGTTGTATGGTATAACGTTATAACGTATTACGTTATATGGTATAACGTTTTAACGTATTACGTTATATGGTATAACGTTATCACGTATTACGTTATATGGTATTACGTTATAACGTATTACGTTATATGGTATAACCAAATGACGTTTTACGTTATATGGTATTACGTTATAACGTATTACGGTATATGGTATTTCGTTATAACGTATTACGTTATATGGTAGAACGTCATAACGTATTACGTTATATGGTATTACGTTATGACGTATTACGTTATATGGTATAACGTTATAACGTATTACGTTATATGGTATAACGTTTTAACGTATCACGTTATATGGTATAACGTTATCACGTATTACGTTATATGGTATAACGTTATAACGCATTACGTTATATGGTATATCGTTATAACGTATTACGTTATATGGTATAACGAAATGACGTTTTACGTTATATGCTATTACGTTATAACGTATTACGTTATATGGTATAACGTTATCACGTATTACGTTATATGGCATTACGTTATAACGTATTACGTTATATGGTATAACGAATTGACGTTTTAAGTTATATGGTATAACGTTATAACGTATTACGTTATATGGTATAACGTTTTAACGTAATACGTTATATTTTATAACGTTATAACGTATTACGTTATGTGGTATAACGTTATAACGAATTACGTTATATGGTATAACGTTATAACGTATTACGTTATATGGTATATCGTTATAACTTATTACGTTATATGGTATAACTATATAACGTATTACGTCATATGGTTTTACGTTATAACGTATTACGTTATATGGTATTACGTTATAACGTATTACGTTATATGGTATAACGTTATCACGTATTACGTTATATGGCATTACGTTATAACGTATTACGTTATATGGTATAACAAAATGACGTTTTACGTTATATGGTATAACGTTATCACGTATTACGTTATATGGCATTACGTTATAACGTATTACGTTATATGGTATAACAAAATGACGTTTTACGTTATATGGAATAACGTTATAACGTATTACGTTATATGGCATTACGTTAGAACGTATTACGTTATATGGTATAACAAAATGACGTTTTACGTTATATGGTATAGAGTTATAACGTATTACGTTATATGGTATTACGTTTTAACGTATTACGTTATATGGTATAACGTTATCACGTATTACGTTATATGGTGTAACGTTATACCGTACTATGTTTTATGGTATAACGAAATGACGTTTTACGTTATATGTTATAACGTTATAACGTATCACGTTATACGGTATATCGAAATGACGATTTACGTTGTATGGTATAACGTTATAACGTATTACGTTATATGGTATAACGTTTTAACGTATTACGTTATATGGTATAACGTTATCACGTATTACGTTATATGGTATTACGTTATAACGTATTACGTTATATGGTATAACCAAATGACGTTTTACGTTATATGCTATTACGTTATAACGTATTACGTTATATGGTATAACGTTATCACGTATTACGTTATATGGCATTACGTTATAACGTATTACGTTATATGGTATAACGAATTGACGTTTTAAGTTATATGGTATAACGTTATAACGTATTACGTTATATGGTATAACGTTTTAACGTAATACGTTATATTTTATAACGTTATAACGTATTACGTTATGTGGTATAACGTTATAACGAATTACGTTATATGGTATAACGTTATAACGTATTACGTTATATGGTATATCGTTATAACTTATTACGTTATATGGTATAACTATATAACGTATTACGTCATATGGTTTTACGTTATAACGTATTACGTTATATGGTATTACGTTATGACGTATTACGTTATATGGTATAACGTTATAACGTATTACGTTATATGGTATAACGTTTTAACGTATCACGTTATATGGTATAACGTTATCACGTATTACGTTATATGGTATAACGTTATAACGCATTACGTTATATGGTATATCGTTATAACGTATTACGTTATATGGTATAACGAAATGACGTTTTACGTTATATGCTATTACGTTATAACGTATTACGTTATATGGTATAACGTTATCACGTATTACGTTATATGGCATTACGTTATAACGTATTACGTAATATGGTATAACGAATTGACGTTTTAAGTTATATGGTATAACGTTATAACGTATTACGTTATATGGTATAACGTTTTAACGTAATACGTTATATTTTATAACGTTATAACGTATTACGTTATGTGGTATAACGTTATAACGAATTACGTTATATGGTATAACGTTATAACGTATTACGTTATATGGTATATCGTTATAACTTATTACGTTATATGGTATAACTATATAACGTATTACGTCATATGGTTTTACGTTATAACGTATTACGTTATATGGTATTACGTTATAACGTATTACGTTATATGGTATAACGTTATCACGTATTACGTTATATGGCATTACGTTATAACGTATTACGTTATATGGTATAACAAAATGACGTTTTACGTTATATGGTATAACGTTATCACGTATTACGTTATATGGCATTACGTTATAATGTATTACGTTATATGGTATAACAAAATGACGTTTTACGTTATATGGTATAACGTTATAACGTATTACGTTATATGGCATTACGTTAGAACGTATTACGTTATATGGTATAACAAAATGACGTTTTACGTTATATGGTATAACGTTATAACGTATTACGTTATATGGTATTACGTTTTAACGTATTACGTTATATGGTATAACGTTATAACGTATTACGTTATGTGGTATAACGTTATAACGAATTACGTTATATGGTATAACGTTATAACGTATTACGTTATATGGTATAACGTTATAACTTATTACGTTATATGGTATAACTATATAACGTATTACGTTATATGGTATTACGTCATAACGTATTACGTTATATGGTATTACGTTATAACGTATTACGTTATATGGTATAACGTCATAACGTATTACGTTATATGGTAATACGTTATCACGTATTACGTTATATGGTATAACGTTATAACGTATTAAGTTATATGGTATAACGTTTTAACGTATTACGTTATATGGTATAACGTTATAACGTATTACGTTATATGGTGTAACGTTATACCGTACTATGTTTAATGGTATAACGAAATGACGTTTTACGTTATATGTTATAACGTTATAACGTATTACGTTACATGGTATAACGTCATAACGTATTACGTCATATGGTATTACGTTATCACGTACTACGTTATATGGTATAACGTTATAACGTATTACGTTATAAGATATAACGTCATAACGTATTACGTTATATGGTATTACGTTATCACGTATTACGTTATATGGTATAACGTTATAACGTATTACGTTATATGGTATAACGTCATAACGTATTACGTCATATGGTATTACGTTATCACGTATTACGTTATATGGTATAACGTTATAACGTATTACGTTATATGGTATAACGTTATCACGTATTACGTTATATGGTATAACGTTATAACGTATTACGTTATATGGTATAACGTTTTAACGTATTACGTTATATGGTATAACGTTATCACGTATTACGTTATATGGTATAACGTTATCACGTATTACGTTATATGGTATAACGTTATAACGTATTACGTTATATGGTATTACGTTATAACGAATTACGTTATATGGTATAACGTTATAACGTATTACGTTATATGGTATAACGTTATAACGTATTACGTTATATGGTATAACGTTATAACGTATTACGTTATATGGTATAACGTCATAACGTATTACGTTATATGGTATTACGTTATCGCGTATTACGTTATATGGTATAACGTTATAACGTATTACGTTATATGGTATAACGTTATCTCGTATTACGTTATATGGTATAACGTTATAACGTATTACGTTATATGGTATAACGTTATAACTTATTACGTTATATGGTATGACTATATAACGTATTACGTTATATGGTATTACGTTATAACGTATTACGTTATATGGTATTACGTTATAACGTATTACGTTATATGGTATAACGTTATCACGTATTACGTTATATGGTATAACGTTATAACGTATTACGTTATATGGTATAACGTTATAACTTATTACGTTATATGGTATAACTATATAACGTATTACGTTATATGGTATTACGTCATAACGTATTACGTTATATGGTATTACGTTATAACGTATTACGTTATATGGTATAACGTCATAACGTATTACGTTATATGGTATTACGTTATCACGTATTACGTTATATGGTATAACGTTATAACGTATTAAGTTATATGGTATAACGTTTTAACGTATTACGTTATATGGTATAACGTTATAACGTATTACGTTATATGGTGTAACGTTATACCGTACTATGTTTAATGGTATAACGAAATGACGTTTTACGTTATATGTTATAACGTTATAACGTATTACGTTATATGGTATAACGTCATAACGTATTACGTCATATGGTATTACGTTATCACGTATTACGTTATATGGTATAACGTTATAACGTATTACGTTATATGATATAACGTCATAACGTATTACGTTATATGGTATTACGTTATCACGTATTACGTTATATGGTATAACGTTATAACGTATTACGTTATATGGTATAACGTTATCTCGTATTACGTTATATGGTATAACGTTATAACGTATAACGTTATATGGTATTACGTTATAACGTATTACGTTATATGGTATAACGAAATGACGTTTTACGTTATATGGTATTACGTTATAACGTATTACGGTATATGGTATTGCATTATAACGTATTACGTTATATGGTATAACGTTATACCGTATTACGTTATATGGTATAACGTTATAACGTATTACGTTATATGGTATAACGTTATAACGTATTACGTTATATGGTATATCGTTATAACGTATTACGTTATATGGTATAACGTTATACCGTATTACGTTATATGGTATAACGAAATGACGTTTTACGTTATATGGTATCACGTTATAACGTATTACGTTATATGGTATTACGTTATAACGTATTACGTTATATGGTATAACGTTTTAACGTATTACGTTATATGGTATAACGTTATCACGTATTACGTTATATGGTATAACGCTATCACGTATTACGTTATATGGTATAACGTTATAACGTATTACGTTATATGGTATAACGTCATAACGTATTACGTTATATGGTATTACGTTATCGCGTATTACGTTATATGGTATAACAAAATGACGTTTTACGTTATATGGTATAACGTTATCACGTATTACGTTATATGGCATTACGTTATAACGTATTACGTTATATGGTATAACAAAATGACGTTTTACGTTATATGGTATAACGTTATAACGTATTACGTTATATAGTATTACGTTTTAACGTATTACGTTATAAGGTATAACGTTATAACGTATTACGTTATGTGGTATAACGTTATAACGAATTACGTTATATGGTATAACGTTATAACGTATTACGTTATATGGTATAACGTTATAACTTATTACGTTATATGGTATAACTATATAACGTATTACGTTATATGGTATTACGTCATAACGTATTACGTTATATGGTATTACGTTATAACGTATTACGTTATATGGTATAACGTCATAACGTATTACGTTATATGGTATTACGTTATCACGTATTACGTTATGTGGTATAACGTTATAACGTATTACGTTGTATGGTATAAAGTTTTAACGTATTACGTTATATGGTATAACGTTATAACGTATTACGTTATATGGTATAACGTTATAACGTATTACGTTATATGGTATAACGTTATAACGTATTACGTTATATGGTATAACGTTATAACTTATTACGTTATATGGTATGACTATATAACGTATTACGTTATATGGTATTACGTTATAACGTATTACGTTATATGGTATTACGTTATAACGTATTACGTTATATGGTATAACGTTATCACGTATTACGTTATATGGCATTGCGTTATAACGTATTACGTTATATGGTATAACAAAATGACGTTTTACGTTATATGGTATAACGTTATCACGTATTACGTTATATGGCATTACGTTATAACGTATTACGTTATATGGTATAACAAAATGACGTTTTACGTTATATGGTATAACGTTATAACGTATTACGTTATATAGTATTACGTTTTAACGTATTACGTTATATGGTATAACGTTATAACGTATTACGTTATGTGGTATAACGTTATAACGAATTACGTTATATGGTATTACGTTATAACGTATTACGTTATATGGTATAACGTTATAACTTATTACGTTATATGGTATAACTATATAACGTATTACGTTATATGGTATTACGTCATAACGTATTACGTTATATGGTATTACGTTATAACGTATTACGTTATATGGTATAACGTCATAACGTATTACGTTATATGGTATTACGTTATCACGTATTACGTTATGTGGTATAACGTTATAACGTATTACGTTGTATGGTATAAAGTTTTAACGTATTACGTTATATGGTATAACGTTATAACGTATTACGTTATATGGTGTAACGTTATACCGTACTATGTTTTATGGTATAACGAAATGACGTTTTACGTTATATGTTATATCGTTATAACGTATCACGTTATACGGTATATCGAAATGACGATTTACGTTGTATGGTATAACGTTATAACGTATTACGTTATATGGTATAACGTTTTAACGTATTACGTTATATGGTATAACGTTATCACGTATTACGTTATATGGTGTAACGTTATACCGTACTATGTTTTATGGTATAACGAAATGACGTTTTACGTTATATGTAATAACGTTATAACGTATCACGTTATACGGTATATCGAAATGACGATTTACGTTGTATGGTATAACGTTATAACGTATTACGTTATATGGTATAACGTTTTAACGTATTACGTTATATGGTATAACGTTATCACGTATTACGTTATATGGTATTACGTTATAACGTATTACGTTATATGGTATAACCAAATGACGTTTTACGTTATATGGTATTACGTTATAACGTATTACGGTATATGGTATTTCGTTATAACGTATTACGTTATATGGTAGAACGTCATAACGTATTACGTTATATGGTATTACGTTATGACGTATTACGTTATATGGTATAACGTTATAACGTATTACGTTATATGGTATAACGTTTTAACGTATCACGTTATATGGTATAACGTTATCACGTATTACGTTATATGGTATAACGTTATAACGCATTACGTTATATGGTATATCGTTATAACGTATTACGTTATATGGTATAACGAAATGACGTTTTACGTTATATGCTATTACGTTATAACGTATTACGTTATATGGTATAACGTTATCACGTATTACGTTATATGGCATTACGTTATAACGTATTACGTTATATGGTATAACGAATTGACGTTTTAAGTTATATGGTATAACGTTATAACGTATTACGTTATATGGTATAACGTTTTAACGTAATACGTTATATTTTATAACGTTATAACGTATTACGTTATGTGGTATAACGTTATAACGAATTACGTTATATGGTATAACGTTATAACGTATTACGTTATATGGTATATCGTTATAACTTATTACGTTATATGGTATAACTATATAACGTATTACGTCATATGGTTTTACGTTATAACGTATTACGTTATATGGTATTACGTTATAACGTATTACGTTATATGGTATAACGTTATCACGTATTACGTTATATGGCATTACGTTATAACGTATTACGTTATATGGTATAACAAAATGACGTTTTACGTTATATGGTATAACGTTATCACGTATTACGTTATATGGCATTACGTTATAACGTATTACGTTATATGGTATAACAAAATGACGTTTTACGTTATATGGTATAACGTTATAACGTATTACGTTATATGGCATTACGTTAGAACGTATTACGTTATATGGTATAACAAAATGACGTTTTACGTTATATGGTATAACGTTATAACGTATTACGTTATATGGTATTACGTTTTAACGTATTACGTTATATGGTATAACGTTATCACGTATTACGTTATATGGTGTAACGTTATACCGTACTATGTTTTATGGTATAACGAAATGACGTTTTACGTTATATGTTATAACGTTATAACGTATCACGTTATACGGTATATCGAAATGACGATTTACGTTGTATGGTATAACGTTATAACGTATTACGTTATATGGTATAACGTTTTAACGTATTACGTTATATGGTATAACGTTATCACGTATTACGTTATATGGTATTACGTTATAACGTATTACGTTATATGGTATAACCAAATGACGTTTTACGTTATATGGTATTACGTTATAACGTATTACGGTATATGGTATTTCGTTATAACGTATTACGTTATATGGTAGAACGTCATAACGTATTACGTTATATGGTATTACGTTATGACGTATTACGTTATATGGTATAACGTTATAACGTATTACGTTATATGGTATAACGTTTTAACGTATCACGTTATATGGTATAACGTTATCACGTATTACGTTATATGGTATAACGTTATAACGCATTACGTTATATGGTATATCGTTATAACGTATTACGTTATATGGTATAACGAAATGACGTTTTACGTTATATGCTATTACGTTATAACGTATTACGTTATATGGTATAACGTTATCACGTATTACGTTATATGGCATTACGTTATAACGTATTACGTTATATGGTATAACGAATTGACGTTTTAAGTTATATGGTATAACGTTATAACGTATTACGTTATATGGTATAACGTTTTAACGTAATACGTTATATTTTATAACGTTATAACGTATTACGTTATGTGGTATAACGTTATAACGAATTACGTTATATGGTATAACGTTATAACGTATTACGTTATATGGTATATCGTTATAACTTATTACGTTATATGGTATAACTATATAACGTATTACGTCATATGGTTTTACGTTATAACGTATTACGTTATATGGTATTACGTTATAACGTATTACGTTATATGGTATAACGTTATCACGTATTACGTTATATGGCATTACGTTATAACGTATTACGTTATATGGTATAACAAAATGACGTTTTACGTTATATGGTATAACGTTATCACGTATTACGTTATATGGCATTACGTTATAACGTATTACGTTATATGGTATAACAAAATGACGTTTTACGTTATATGGTATAACGTTATAACGTATTACGTTATATGGCATTACGTTAGAACGTATTACGTTATATGGTATAACAAAATGACGTTTTACGTTATATGGTATAACGTTATAACGTATTACGTTATATGGTATTACGTTTTAACGTATTACGTTATATGGTATAACGTTATAACGTATTACGTTATGTGGTATAACGTTATAACGAATTACGTTATATGGTATAACGTTATAACGTATTACGTTATATGGTATAACGTTATAACTTATTACGTTATATGGTATAACTATATAACGTATTACGTTATATGGTATTACGTCATAACGTATTACGTTATATGGTATTACGTTATAACGTATTACGTTATATGGTATAACGTCATAACGTATTACGTTATATGGTAATACGTTATCACGTATTACGTTATATGGTATAACGTTATAACGTATTAAGTTATATGGTATAACGTTTTAACGTATTACGTTATATGGTATAACGTTATAACGTATTACGTTATATGGTGTAACGTTATACCGTACTATGTTTAATGGTATAACGAAATGACGTTTTACGTTATATGTTATAACGTTATAACGTATTACGTTACATGGTATAACGTCATAACGTATTACGTCATATGGTATTACGTTATCACGTATTACGTTATATGGTATAACGTTATAACGTATTACGTTATATGATATAACGTCATAACGTATTACGTTATATGGTATTACGTTATCACGTATTACGTTATATGGTATAACGTTATAACGTATTACGTTATATGGTATAACGTCATAACGTATTACGTCATATGGTATTACGTTATCACGTATTACGTTATATGGTATAACGTTATAACGTATTACGTTATATGGTATAACGTTATCACGTATTACGTTATATGGTATAACGTTATAACGTATTACGTTATATGGTATAACGTTTTAACGTATTACGTTATATGGTATAACGTTATCACGTATTACGTTATATGGTATAACGTTATCACGTATTACGTTATATGGTATAACGTTATAACGTATTACGTTATATGGTATTACGTTATAACGAATTACGTTATATGGTATAACGTTATAACGTATTACGTTATATGGTATAACGTTATAACGTATTACGTTATATGGTATAACGTTATAACGTATTACGTTATATGGTATAACGTCATAACGTATTACGTTATACGGTATTACGTTATCGCGTATTACGTTATATGGTATAACGTTATAACGTATTACGTTATATGGTATAACGTTATCTCGTATTACGTTATATGGTATAACGTTATAACGTATTACGTTATATGGTATTACGTTATAACGTATTACGTTATATGGTATAACGAAATGACGTTTTACGTTATATGGTATTACGTTATAACGTATTACGGTATATGGTATTACGTTATAACGTATTACGTTATATGGTAGAACGTCATAACGTATTACGTTATATGGTATTACGTTATGACGTATTACGTTATATGGTATAACGTTATAACGTATTACGTTATATGGTATAACGTTATCTCGTATTACGTTATATGGTATAACGTTATAACGTATTACGTTATATGGTATAACGTCATAACGTATTACGTCATATGGTATTACGTTATCACGTATTACGTTATATGGTATAACGTTATAACGTATTACGTTATATGGTATAACGTTTTAACGTATTACGTTATATGGTATAACGTTATAACGTATTACGTTATATGGTATAACGTCATAACGTATTACGTTATATGGTATTACGTTATCGCGTATTACGTTATATGGTATAACGTTATAACGTATTACGTTATATGGTATAACGTTATAACGTATTGCGTTATATGGTATAACGTTATCTCGTATTACGTTATATGGTATAACGTTATAACGTATTACGTTATATGGTATTACGTTATGACGTATTACGTTATATGGTATAACGAAATGACGTTTTACGTTATATGGTATTACGTTATAACGTATTACGGTATATGGTATTACGTTATAACGTATTACGTTATATGGTAGAACGTCATAACGTATTACGTTATATGGTATTACGTTATGACGAATTACGTTATATCGTATAACGTTATAACTTATTACGTTATATGGTATAACTATATAACGTATTACGTTATATGGTATTACGTTATAACGTATTACGTTATATGGTATTACGTTATAACGTATTACGTTATATGGTATAACGTTATCACGTATTACGTTATATGGCATTACGTTATAACGTATTACGTTATATGGTATAACAAAATGACGTTTTACGTTATATGGTATAACGTTATAACGTATTACGTTATATGGTATAACGTTATCACGTATTACGTTATATGGTAAAACGTTATAACGTATTACGTTATATGGTATAACGTTTTAACGTATTTCGTTATATGGTATAACGTTATCACGTATTACGTTATATGGTATAACGTTATAACGTATTACGTTATATGGTATTACGTTATAACGTATTACGTTATATGGTATAACGAAATGACGTTTTACGTTATATGGCATTACGTTATAACGTATTACGTTATATGGTATAACTATATAACGTATTACGTCATATGGTTTTACGTTATAACGTATTACGTTATATGGTATTACGTTATAACGTATTACGTTATATGGTATAACGTTATCACGTATTACGTTATATGGCATTACGTTATAACGTATTACGTTATATGGTATAACAAAATGACGTTTTACGTTATATGGTATAACGTTATCACGTATTACGTTATATGGCATTACGTTATAACGTATTACGTTATATGGTATAACAAAATGACGTTTTACGTTATATGGTATAACGTTATAACGTATTACGTTATATGGCATTACGTTAGAACGTATTACGTTATATGGTATAACAAAATGACGTTTTACGTTATATGGTATAACGTTATAACGTATTACGTTATATGGTATTACGTTTTAACGTATTACGTTATATGGTATAACGTTATAACGTATTACGTTATGTGGTATAACGTTATAACGAATTACGTTATATGGTATAACGTTATAACGTATTACGTTATATGGTATAACGTTATAACTTATTACGTTATATGGTATAACTATATAACGTATTACGTTATATGGTATTACGTCATAACGTATTACGTTATATGGTATTACGTTATAACGTATTACGTTATATGGTATAACGTCATAACGTATTACGTTATATGGTAATACGTTATCACGTATTACGTTATATGGTATAACGTTATAACGTATTAAGTTATATGGTATAACGTTTTAACGTATTACGTTATATGGTATAACGTTATCACGTATTACGTTATATGGCATTACGTTATAACGTATTACGTTATATGGTATAACAAAATGACGTTTTACGTTATATGGTATAACGTTATAACGTATTACGTTATATGGCATTACGTTAGAACGTATTACGTTATATGGTATAACAAAATGACGTTTTACGTTATATGGTATAACGTTATAACGTATTACGTTATATGGTATTACGTTTTAACGTATTACGTTATATGGTATAACGTTATAACGTATTACGTTATGTGGTATAACGTTATAACGAATTACGTTATATGGTATAACGTTATAACGTATTACGTTATATGGTATAACGTTATAACTTATTACGTTATATGGTATAACTATATAACGTATTACGTTATATGGTATTACGTCATAACGTATTACGTTATATGGTATTACGTTATAACGTATTACGTTATATGGTATAACGTCATAACGTATTACGTTATATGGTAATACGTTATCACGTATTACGTTATATGGTATAACGTTATAACGTATTAAGTTATATGGTATAACGTTTTAACGTATTACGTTATATGGTATAACGTTATAACGTATTACGTTATATGGTGTAACGTTATACCGTACTATGTTTAATGGTATAACGAAATGACGTTTTACGTTATATGTTATAACGTTATAACGTATTACGTTACATGGTATAACGTCATAACGTATTACGTCATATGGTATTACGTTATCACGTATTACGTTATATGGTATAACGTTATAACGTATTACGTTATATGATATAACGTCATAACGTATTACGTTATATGGTATTACGTTATCACGTATTACGTTATATGGTATAACGTTATAACGTATTACGTTATATGGTATAACGTCATAACGTATTACGTCATATGGTATTACGTTATCACGTATTACGTTATATGGTATAACGTTATAACGTATTACGTTATATGGTATAACGTTATCACGTATTACGTTATATGGTATAACGTTATAACGTATTACGTTATATGGTATAACGTTTTAACGTATTACGTTATATGGTATAACGTTATCACGTATTACGTTATATGGTATAACGTTATCACGTATTACGTTATATGGTATAACGTTATAACGTATTACGTTATATGGTATTACGTTATAACGAATTACGTTATATGGTATAACGTTATAACGTATTACGTTATATGGTATAACGTTATAACGTATTACGTTATATGGTATAACGTTATAACGTATTACGTTATATGGTATAACGTCATAACGTATTACGTTATACGGTATTACGTTATCGCGTATTACGTTATATGGTATAACGTTATAACGTATTACGTTATATGGTATAACGTTATCTCGTATTACGTTATATGGTATAACGTTATAACGTATTACGTTATATGGTATTACGTTATAACGTATTACGTTATATGGTATAACGAAATGACGTTTTACGTTATATGGTATTACGTTATAACGTATTACGGTATATGGTATTACGTTATAACGTATTACGTTATATGGTAGAACGTCATAACGTATTACGTTATATGGTATTACGTTATGACGTATTACGTTATATGGTATAACGTTATAACGTATTACGTTATATGGTATAACGTTATCTCGTATTACGTTATATGGTATAACGTTATAACGTATTACGTTATATGGTATAACGTCATAACGTATTACGTCATATGGTATTACGTTATCACGTATTACGTTATATGGTATAACGTTATAACGTATTACGTTATATGGTATAACGTTTTAACGTATTACGTTATATGGTATAACGTTATAACGTATTACGTTATATGGTATAACGTCATAACGTATTACGTTATATGGTATTACGTTATCGCGTATTACGTTATAAGGTATAACGTTATAACGTATTACGTTATATGGTATAACGTTATAACGTATTGCGTTATATGGTATAACGTTATCTCGTATTACGTTATATGGTATAACGTTATAACGTATTACGTTATATGGTATTACGTTATGACGTATTACGTTATATGGTATAACGAAATGACGTTTTACGTTATATGGTATTACGTTATAACGTATTACGGTATATGGTATTACGTTATAACGTATTACGTTATATGGTAGAACGTCATAACGTATTACGTTATATGGTATTACGTTATGACGAATTACGTTATATCGTATAACGTTATAACTTATTACGTTATATGGTATAACTATATAACGTATTACGTTATATGGTAT
The DNA here is from genome assembly GCF_051014615.1 of Bombus vancouverensis nearcticus. Classification (NCBI taxonomy): domain Eukaryota; kingdom Metazoa; phylum Arthropoda; class Insecta; order Hymenoptera; family Apidae; genus Bombus; species Bombus vancouverensis. The sequence goes on along the minus strand of NC_134913.1, from coordinate 4,208,794 downwards.
TACGTTATAACGTATTACGTTATATGGTATTACGTTATAACGTATTACGTTATATGGTATAACGTTATCACGTATTACGTTATATGGCATTACGTTATAACGTATTACGTTATATGGTATAACAAAATGACGTTTTACGTTATATGGTATAACGTTATAACGTATTACGTTATATGGTATAACGTTATCACGTATTACGTTATATGGTAAAACGTTATAACGTATTACGTTATATGGTATAACGTTTTAACGTATTTCGTTATATGGTATAACGTTATCACGTATTACGTTATATGGTATAACGTTATAACGTATTACGTTATATGGTATTACGTTATAACGTATTACGTTATATGGTATAACGAAATGACGTTTTACGTTATATGGCATTACGTTATAACGTATTACGTTATATGGTATAACAAAATGACGTATTACGTTATATGGTATTACGTTATAACGTATTACGTTATATGGTATTACGTTATAACGTATTACGTTATATGGTATAACGTTATCACGTATTACGTTATATGGCATTGCGTTATAACGTATTACGTTATATGGTATAACAAAATGACGTTTTACGTTATATGGTATAACGTTATCACGTATTACGTTATATGGCATTACGTTATAACGTATTACGTTATATGGTATAACAAAATGACGTTTTACGTTATATGGTATAACGTTATAACGTATTACGTTATATAGTATTACGTTTTAACGTATTACGTTATATGGTATAACGTTATAACGTATTACGTTATGTGGTATAACGTTATAACGAATTACGTTATATGGTATAACGTTATAACGTATTACGTTATATGGTATAACGTTATAACGAATTACGTTATATGGTATAACGTTATAACGTATTACGTTATATGGTATAACGTTATAACTTATTACGTTATATGGTATAACTATATAACGTATTACGTTATATGGTATAACGTCATAACGTATTACGTTATATGGTATTACGTTATCACGTATTACGTTATGTGGTATAACGTTATAACGTATTACGTTGTATGGTATAAAGTTTTAACGTATTACGTTATATGGTATAACGTTATAACGTATTACGTTATATGGTGTAACGTTATACCGTACTATGTTTTATGGTATAACGAAATGACGTTTTACGTTATATGTTATAACGTTATAACGTATCACGTTATACGGTATATCGAAATGACGATTTACGTTATATGGTATAACGTTATCACGTATTACGTTATATGGCATTACGTTATAACGTATTACGTTATATGGTATAACAAAATGACGTTTTACGTTATATGGTATAACGTTATAACGTATTACGTTATATGGTATAACGTTATCACGTATTACGTTATATGGTAAAACGTTATAACGTATTACGTTATATGGTATAACGTTTTAACGTATTTCGTTATATGGTATAACGTTATCACGTATTACGTTATATGGTATAACGTTATAACGTATTACGTTATATGGTATTACGTTATAACGTATTACGTTATATGGTATAACGAAATGACGTTTTACGTTATATGGCATTACGTTATAACGTATTACGTTATATGGTATAACAAAATGACGTTTTACGTTATATGGTATTACGATTTAACGTATTACGTTATATGGTATAACGTTATGACGTATTACGTTATATGGTATAACGTTATAACGTATTACGTTATATGGTATAACGTTATAACTTATTACGTTATATGGTATGACTATATAACGTATTACGTTATATGGTATTACGTTATAACGTATTACGTTATATGGTATTACGTTATAACGTATTACGTTATATGGTATAACGTTATCACGTATTACGTTATATGGCATTGCGTTATAACGTATTACGTTATATGGTATAACAAAATGACGTTTTACGTTATATGGTATAACGTTATCACGTATTACGTTATATGGCATTACGTTATAACGTATTACGTTATATGGTATAACAAAATGACGTTTTACGTTATATGGTATAACGTTATAACGTATTACGTTATATAGTATTACGTTTTAACGTATTACGTTATATGGTATAACGTTATAACGTATTACGTTATGTGGTATAACGTTATAACGAATTACGTTATATGGTATAACGTTATAACGTATTACGTTATATGGTATAACGTTATAACTTATTACGTTATATGGTATAACTATATAACGTATTACGTTATATGGTATTACGTCATAACGTATTACGTTATATGGTATTACGTTATAACGTATTACGTTATATGGTATAACGTCATAACGTATTACGTTATATGGTATTACGTTATCACGTATTACGTTATGTGGTATAACGTTATAACGTATTACGTTGTATGGTATAAAGTTTTAACGTATTACGTTATATGGTATAACGTTATAACGTATTACGTTATATGGTGTAACGTTATACCGTACTATGTTTTATGGTATAACGAAATGACGTTTTACGTTATATGTTATAACGTTATAACGTATCACGTTATACGGTATATCGAAATGACGATTTACGTTGTATGGTATAACGTTATAACGTATTACGTTATATGGTATAACGTTTTAACGTATTACGTTATATGGTATAACGTTATCGCGTATTACGTTATATGGTGTAACGTTATACCGTACTATGTTTTATGGTATAACGAAATGACGTTTTACGTTATATGTTATAACGTTATAACGTATCACGTTATACGGTATATCGAAATGACGATTTACGTTGTATGGTATAACGTTATAACGTATTACGTTATATGGTATAACGTTTTAACGTATTACGTTATATGGTATAACGTTATCACGTATTACGTTATATGGTATTACGTTATAACGTATTACGTTATATGGTATAACCAAATGACGTTTTACGTTATATGGTATTACGTTATAACGTATTACGGTATATGGTATTTCGTTATAACGTATTACGTTATATGGTAGAACGTCATAACGTATTACGTTATATGGTATTACGTTATGACGTATTACGTTATATGGTATAACGTTATAACGTATTACGTTATATGGTATAACGTTTTAACGTATCACGTTATATGGTATAACGTTATCACGTATTACGTTATATGGTATAACGTTATAACGCATTACGTTATATGGTATATCGTTATAACGTATTACGTTATATGGTATAACGAAATGACGTTTTACGTTATATGCTATTACGTTATAACGTATTACGTTATACGGTATAACTTTATCACGTATTACGTTATATGGCATTACGTTATAACGTATTACGTTATATGGTATAACGAATTGACGTTTTAAGTTATATGGTATAACGTTATAACGTATTACGTTATATGGTATAACGTTTTAACGTAATACGTTATATTTTATAACGTTATAACGTATTACGTTATGTGGTATAACGTTATAACGAATTACGTTATATGGTATAACGTTATAACGTATTACGTTATATGGTATATCGTTATAACTTATTACGTTATATGGTATAACTATATAACGTATTACGTCATATGGTTTTACGTTATAACGTATTACGTTATATGGTATTACGTTATAACGTATTACGTTATATGGTATAACGTTATCACGTATTACGTTATATGGCATTACGTTATAACGTATTACGTTATATGGTATAACAAAATGACGTTTTACGTTATATGGTATAACGTTATCACGTATTACGTTATATGGCATTACGTTATAACGTATTACGTTATATGGTATAACAAAATGACGTTTTACGTTATATGGTATAACGTTATAACGTATTACGTTATATGGCATTACGTTAGAACGTATTACGTTATATGGTATAACAAAATGACGTTTTACGTTATATGGTATAACGTTATAACGTATTACGTTATATGGTATTACGTTTTAACGTATTACGTTATATGGTATAACGTTATAACGTATTACGTTATGTGGTATAACGTTATAACGAATTACGTTATATGGTATAACGTTATAACGTATTACGTTATATGGTATAACGTTATAACTTATTACGTTATATGGTATAACTATATAACGTATTACGTTATATGGTATTACGTCATAACGTATTACGTTATATGGTATTACGTTATAACGTATTACGTTATATGGTATAACGTCATAACGTATTACGTTATATGGTAATACGTTATCACGTATTACGTTATATGGTATAACGTTATAACGTATTAAGTTATATGGTATAACGTTTTAACGTATTACGTTATATGGTATAACGTTATAACGTATTACGTTATATGGTGTAACGTTATACCGTACTATGTTTAATGGTATAACGAAATGACGTTTTACGTTATATGTTATAACGTTATAACGTATTACGTTATATGGTATAACGTCATAACGTATTACGTCATATGGTATTACGTTATCACGTATTACGTTATATGGTATAACGTTATAACGTATTACGTTATATGATATAACGTCATAACGTATTACGTTATATGGTATTACGTTATCACGTATTACGTTATATGGTATAACGTTATAACGTATTACGTTATATGGTATAACGTTATCTCGTATTACGTTATATGGTATAACGTTATAACGTATAACGTTATATGGTATTACGTTATAACGTATTACGTTATATGGTATAACGAAATGACGTTTTACGTTATATGGTATTACGTTATAACGTATTACGGTATATGGTATTACGTTATAACGTATTACGTTATATGGTATAACGTTATACCGTATTACGTTATATGGTATAACGTTATATCGTATTACGTTATATGGTATAACGTTATAACGTATTACGTTATATGGTATATCGTTATAACGTATTACGTTATATGGTATAACGTTATACCGTATTACGTTATATGGTATAACGAAATGACGTTTTACGTTATATGGTATTACGTTATAACGTATTACGTTATATGGTATTACGTTATAACGTATTACGTTATATGGTATAACGTTTTAACGTATTACGTTATATGGTATAACGTTATCACGTATTACGTTATATGGTATAACGTTATCACGTATTACGTTATATGGTATAACATTATAACGTATTACGTTATATGGTATAACGTTATCTCGTATTACGTTATATGGTATAACGTTATAACGTATTACGTTATATGGTATTACGTTATAACCTATTACGTTATATGGTATAACGTTATCACGTATTACGTTATATGGTATAACGTTATAACGTATTACGTTATATGGTATAACGTTTTAACGTATTACGTTATATGGTATAACGTTATAACGTATTACGTTATATGGTATTACGTTATAACGTATTACGTTATATGGTATAACGTTATAACGTATTACGTTATATGGTATAACGTTATAACGTATTACGTTATATGGTATAACGTTATAACGTATTACGTTATATGGTATAACGTCATAACGTATTACGTTATATGGTATTACGTTATCGCGTATTACGTTATATGGTATAACGTTATAACGTATTACGTTATATGGTATAACGTTATCTCGTATTACGTTATATGGTATAACGTTATAACGTATTACGTTATATGGTATTACGTTATAACTTATTACGTTATATGGTATAACGAAATGACGTTTTACGTTATATGGTATTACGTTATAACGTATTACGGTATATGGTATTACGTTATAACGTATTACGTTATATGGTAGAACGTCATAACGTATTACGTTATATGGTATTACGTTATGACGTATTACGTTATATGGTATAACGTTATAACGCATTACGTTATATGGTATAACGTTATCTCGTATTACGTTATATGGTATAACGTTATAACGTATTACGTTATATGGTATAACGTCATAACGTATTACGTCATATGGTATAACGTTATCACGTATTACGTTATATGGTATAACGTTATAACGCATTACGTTATATGGTATATCGTTATAACGTATTACGTTATATGGTATAACGAAATGACGTTTTACGTTATATGCTATTACGTTATAACGTATTACGTTATATGGTATAACGTTATCACGTATTACGTTATATGGCATTACGTTATAACGTATTACGTTATATGGTATAACGAATTGACGTTTTAAGTTATATGGTATAACGTTATAACGTATTACGTTATATGGTATAACGTTTTAACGTAATACGTTATATTTTATAACGTTATAACGTATTACGTTATGTGGTATAACGTTATAACGTATTACGTTATATGGTATAACGTCATAACGTATTACGTTATATGGTATTACGTTATCGCGTATTACGTTATATGGTATAACGTTATAACGTATTACGTTATATGGTATAACGTTATCTCGTATTACGTTATATGGTATAACGTTATAACGTATTACGTTATATGGTATTACGTTATAACTTATTACGTTATATGGTATAACGAAATGACGTTTTACGTTATATGGTATTACGTTATAACGTATTACGGTATATGGTATTACGTTATAACGTATTACGTTATATGGTAGAACGTCATAACGTATTACGTTATATGGTATTACGTTATGACGTATTACGTTATGTGGTATAACGTTATAACGTATTACGTTATATGGTATAACGTTATCTCGTATTACGTTATATGGTATAACGTTATAACGTATTACGTTATATGGTATAACGTCATAACGTATTACGTCATATGGTATTACGTTATCACGTATTACGTTATATGGTATAACGTTATGACGTATTACGTTATATGGTATAACGTTTTAACGTATTACGTTATATGGTATAACGTTATCACGTATTACGTTATATGGTATAACGTTATCACGTATTACGTTATATGGTATAACGTTATAACGTATTACGTTATATGGTATTACGTTATAACGTATTACGTTATATGGTATAACGTTATAACGTATTACGTTATATGGTATAACGTTATAACGTATTGCGTTATATGGTATAACGTTATAACGTATTACGTTATATGGTATAACGTCATAACGTATTACGTTATATGGTATTACGTTATCGCGTATTACGTTATATGGTATAACGTTATAACGTATTACGTTATATGGTATAACGTTATAACGTATTACGTTATATGGTATAACGTTATCTCGTATTACGTTATATGGTATAACGTTATAACGTATTACGTTATATGGTATTACGTTATGACGTATTACGTTATATGGTATAACGAAATGACGTTTTACGTTATATGGTATTACGTTATAACGTATTACGGTATATGGTATTACGTTATAACGTATTACGTTATATGGTAGAACGTCATAACGTATTACGTTATATGGTATTACGTTATGACGAATTACGTTATATCGTATAACGTTATAACTTATTACGTTATATGGTATAACTATATAACGTATTACGTTATATGGTATTACGTTATAACGTATTACGTTATATGGTATTACGTTATAACGTATTACGTTATATGGTATAACGTTATCACGTATTACGTTATATGGCATTACGTTATAACGTATTACGTTATATGGTATAACAAAATGACGTTTTACGTTATATGGTATAACGTTATAACGTATTACGTTATATGGTATAACGTTATCACGTATTACGTTATATGGTAAAACGTTATAACGTATTACGTTATATGGTATAACGTTTTAACGTACTTCGTTATATGGTATAACGTTATCACGTATTACGTTATATGGTATAACGTTATAACTTATTACGTTATATGGTATAACTATATAACGTATTACGTTATATGGTATTACGTCATAACGTATTACGTTATATGGTATTACGTTATAACGTATTACGTTATATGGTATAACGTCATAACGTATTACGTTATATGGTATATCGTTATAACTTATTACGTTATATGGTATAACTATATAACGTATTACGTCATATGGTTTTACGTTATAACGTATTACGTTATATGGTATTACGTTATAACGTATTACGTTATATGGTATAACGTTATCACGTATTACGTTATATGGCATTACGTTATAACGTATTACGTTATATGGTATAACAAAATGACGTTTTACGTTATATGGTATAACGTTATCACGTATTACGTTATATGGCATTACGTTATAACGTATTACGTTATATGGTATAACAAAATGACGTTTTACGTTATATGGTATAACGTTATAACGTATTACGTTATATGGTATAACGTTATCACGTATTACGTTATATGGTAAAACGTTATAACGTATTACGTTATATGGTATAACGTTTTAACGTACTTCGTTATATGGTATAACGTTATCACGTATTACGTTATATGGTATAACGTTATAACTTATTACGTTATATGGTATAACTATATAACGTATTACGTTATATGGTATTACGTCATAACGTATTACGTTATATGGTATTACGTTATAACGTATTACGTTATATGGTATAACGTCATAACGTATTACGTTATATGGTATATCGTTATAACTTATTACGTTATATGGTATAACTATATAACGTATTACGTCATATGGTTTTACGTTATAACGTATTACGTTATATGGTATTACGTTATAACGTATTACGTTATATGGTATAACGTTATCACGTATTACGTTATATGGCATTACGTTATAACGTATTACGTTATATGGTATAACAAAATGACGTTTTACGTTATATGGTATAACGTTATCACGTATTACGTTATATGGCATTACGTTATAACGTATTACGTTATATGGTATAACAAAATGACGTTTTACGTTATATCGTATAACGTTATAACGTATTACGTTATATGGCATTACGTTAGAACGTATTACGTTATATGGTATAACAAGATGACGTTTTACGTTATATGGTATAACGTTATAACGTATTACGTTATATGGTATTACGTTTTAACGTATTACGTTATATGGTATAACGTTATAACGTATTACGTTATGTGGTATAACGTTATAACGAATTACGTTATATGGTATAACGTTATAACGTATTACGTTATATGGTATAACGTTATAACTTATTACGTTATATGGTATAACGAAATGACGTTTTACGTTATATGGTATTACGTTATAACGTATTACGGTATATGGTATTACGTTATAACGTATTACGTTATATGGTAGAACGTCATAACGTATTACGTTATATGGTATTACGTTATCACGTATTACGTTATATGGTATAACGTTATAACGTATTAAGTTATATGGTATAACGTTTTAACGTATTACGTTATATGGTATAACGTTATAACGTATTACGTTATATGGTGTAACGTTATACCGTACTATGTTTAATGGTATAACGAAATGACGTTTTACGTTATATGTCATAACGTTATAACGTATTACGTTATATGGTATAACGTCATAACGTATTACGTCATATGGTATTACGTTATCACGTATTACGTTATATGGTATAACGTTATAACGTATTACGTTATATGATATAACGTCATAACGTATTACGTTATATGGTATAACGTTATAACGTATTACGTTATATGGTATAACGTTATAACGTATTACGTTATATGGTATAACGTTATAACGTATTACGTTATATGGTATAACGTCATAACGTATTACGTTATATGGTATTACGTTATCGCGTATTACGTTATATGGTATAACGTTATAACGTATTACGTTATATGGTATAACGTTATCTCGTATTACGTTATATGGTATAACGTTATAACGTATTACGTTATATGGTATTACGTTATAACTTATTACGTTATATGGTATAACGAAATGACGTTTTACGTTATATGGTATTACGTTATAACGTATTACGGTATATGGTATTACGTTATAACGTATTACGTTATATGGTAGAACGTCATAACGTATTACGTTATATGGTATTACGTTATGACGTATTACGTTATATGGTATAACGTTATAACGCATTACGTTATATGGTATAACGTTATCTCGTATTACGTTATATGGTATAACGTTATAACGTATTACGTTATATGGTATAACGTCATAACGTATTACGTCATATGGTATAACGTTATCACGTATTACGTTATATGGTATAACGTTATAACGCATTACGTTATATGGTATATCGTTATAACGTATTACGTTATATGGTATAACGAAATGACGTTTTACGTTATATGCTATTACGTTATAACGTATTACGTTATATGGTATAACGTTATCACGTATTACGTTATATGGCATTACGTTATAACGTATTACGTTATATGGTATAACGAATTGACGTTTTAAGTTATATGGTATAACGTTATAACGTATTACGTTATATGGTATAACGTTTTAACGTAATACGTTATATTTTATAACGTTATAACGTATTACGTTATGTGGTATAACGTTATAACGTATTACGTTATATGGTATAACGTCATAACGTATTACGTTATATGGTATTACGTTATCGCGTATTACGTTATATGGTATAACGTTATAACGTATTACGTTATATGGTATAACGTTATCTCGTATTACGTTATATGGTATAACGTTATAACGTATTACGTTATATGGTATTACGTTATAACTTATTACGTTATATGGTATAACGAAATGACGTTTTACGTTATATGGTATAACGTTATAACGTATTACGTTATATGGTATAACGTTATCACGTATTACGTTATATGGTAAAACGTTATAACGTATTACGTTATATGGTATAACGTTTTAACGTACTTCGTTATATGGTATAACGTTATCACGTATTACGTTATATGGTATAACGTTATAACTTATTACGTTATATGGTATAACTATATAACGTATTACGTTATATGGTATAACGTTATAACGTATTACGTTATATGGTATAACGTTATAACGTATTACGTTATATGGTATAACGTTATAACGTATTACGTTATATGGTATAACGTCATAACGTATTACGTTATATGGTATTACGTTATCGCGTATTACGTTATATGGTATAACGTTATAACGTATTACGTTATGTGGTATAACGTTATAACGTATTACGTTATATGGTATAACGTTATCTCGTATTACGTTATATGGTATAACGTTATAACGTATTACGTTATATGGTATTACGTTATGACGTATTACGTTATATGGTATAACGAAATGACGTTTTACGTTATATGGTATTACGTTATAACGTATTACGTTATATGGTATTACGTTTTAACGTATTACGTTATATGGTATAACGTTATAACGTATTACGTTATGTGGTATAACGTTATAACGAATTACGTTATATGGTATAACGTTATAACGTATTACGTTATATGGTATAACGTTATAACTTATTAAGTTATATGGTATTACGTTATGACGAATTACGTTATATCGTATAACGTTACAACTTATTACGTTATATGGTATAACTATATAACGTATTACGTTATATGGTATTACGTTATAACGTATTACGTTATATGGTATTACGTTATAACGTATTACGTTATATGGTATAACGTTATCACGTATTACGTTATATGGCATTACGTTATAACGTATTACGTTATATGGTATAACAAAATGACGTTTTACGTTATATGGTATAACGTTATAACGTATTACGTTATATGGTATAACGTTATCACGTATTACGTTATATGGTAAAACGTTATAACGTATTACGTTATATGGTATAACGTTTTAACGTATTTCGTTATATGGTATAACGTTATCACGTATTACGTTATATGGTATAACGTTATAACGTATTACGTTATATGGTATTACGTTATAACGTATTACGTTATATGGTATAACGAAATGACGTTTTACGTTATATGGCATTACGTTATAACGTATTACGTTATATGGTATAACAAAATGACGTTTTACGTTATATGGTATTACGATTTAACGTATTACGTTATATGGTATAACGTTATAACGTATTACATTATATGGTATAACGTTATAACGTATTACGTTATATGGTATAACGTTATAACTTATTACGTTATATGGTATGACTATATAACGTATTACGTTATATGGTATTACGTTATAACGTATTACGTTATATGGTATTACGTTATAACGTATTACGTTATATGGTATAACGTTATCACGTATTACGTTATATGGCATTGCGTTATAACGTATTACGTTATATGGTATAACAAAATGACGTTTTACGTTATATGGTATAACGTTATCACGTATTACGTTATATGGCATTACGTTATAACGTATTACGTTATATGGTATAACAAAATGACGTTTTACGTTATATGGTATAACGTTATAACGTATTACGTTATATGGTATTACGTTTTAACGTATTACGTTATATGGTATAACGTTATAACGTATTACGTTATGTGGTATAACGTTATAACGAATTACGTTATATGGTATAACGTTATAACGTATTACGTTATATGGTATAACGTTATAACTTATTAAGTTATATGGTATAACTATATAACGTATTACGTTATATGGTATTACGTCATAACGTATTACGTTATATGGTATTACGTTATAACGTATTACGTTATATGGTATAACGTCATAACGTATTACGTTATATGGTATTACGTTATCACGTATTACGTTATGTGGTATAACGTTATAACGTATTACGTTATATGGTATAACGTTATAACGTATTACGTTATATGGTATAACGTTATAACGTATTACGTTATATGGTATAACGTCATAACGTATTACGTTATATGGTATTACGTTATCGCGTATTACGTTATATGGTATAACGTTATAACGTATTACGTTATATGGTATAACGTTATCTCGTATTACGTTATATGGTATAACGTTATAACGTATTACGTTATATGGTATTACGTTATAACGTATTACGTTATATGGTATAACGTCATAACGTATTACGTCATATGGTATTACGTTATCACGTATTACTTTATATGGTATAACGTTATAACGTATTACGTTATATGGTATAACGTTATCACGTATTACGTTATATGGTATAACGTCATAACGTATTACGTTATATGGTATATCGTTATAACTTATTACGTTATATGGTATAACTATATAACGTATTACGTCATATGGTTTTACGTTATAACGTATTACGTTATATGGTATTACGTTATAACGTATTACGTTATATGGTATTACGTTATAACGTATTACGTTATATGGTATAACGTTATCACGTATTACGTTATATGGTATAACAAAATGACGTTTTACGTTATATGGTATAACGTTATCACGTATTACGTTATATGGCATTACGTTATAACGTATTACGTTATATGGTATAACAAAATGACGTTTTACGTTATATCGTATAACGTTATAACGTATTACGTTATATGGCATTACGTTAGAACGTATTACGTTATATGGTATAACAAGATGACGTTTTACGTTATATGGTATAACGTTATAACGTATTACGTTATATGGTATTACGTTTTAACGTATTACGTTATATGGTATAACGTTATAACGTATTACGTTATGTGGTATAACGTTATAACGAATTACGTTATATGGTATAACGTTATAACGTATTACGTTATATGGTATAACGTTATAACTTATTACGTTATATGGTATAACTATATAACGTATTACGTTATATGGTATTACGTCATAACGTATTACGTTATATGGTATTACGTTATAACGTATTACGTTATATGGTATAACGTCATAACGTATTACGTTATATGGTATTACGTTATCACGTATTACGTTATATGGTATAACGTTATAACGTATTAAGTTATATGGTATAACGTTTTAACGTATTACGTTATATGGTATAACGTTATAACGTATTACGTTATATGGTGTAACGTTATACCGTACTATGTTTAATGGTATAACGAAATGACGTTTTACGTTATATGTTATAACGTTATGACGTATTACGTTATATGGTATAACGTCATAACGTATTACGTCATATGGTATTACGTTATCACGTATTACGTTATATGGTATAACGTTATAACGTATTACGTTATATGATATAACGTCATAACGTATTACGTTATATGGTATTACGTTATCACGTATTACGTTATATGGTATAACGTTATAACGTATTACGTTATATGGTATAACGTTATCTCGTATTACGTTATATGGTATAACGTTATAACGTATAACGTTATATGGTATTACGTTATAACGTATTACGTTATATGGTATAACGAAATGACGTTTTACGTTATATGGTATTACGTTATAACGTATTACGGTATATGGTATTACGTTATAACGTATTACGTTATATGGTATAACGTTATACCGTATTACGTTATATGGTATAACGTTATAACGTATTACGTTATATGGTATAACGTTATAACGTATTACGTTATATGGTATATCGTTATAACGTATTACGTTATATGGTATAACGTTATACCGTATTACGTTATATGGTATAACGAAATGACGTTTTACGTTATATGGTATTACGTTATCGCGTATTACGTTATATGGTATAACGTTATAACGTATTACGTTATATGGTATAACGTTATCTCGTATTACGTTATATGGTATAACGTTATAACGTATTACGTTATATGGTATTACGTTATAACGTATTACGTTATATGGTATAACGAAATGACGTTTTACGTTATATGGTATTACGTTATAACGTATTACGGTATATGGTATTACGTTATAACGTATTACGTTATATGGTAGAACGTCATAACGTATTACGTTATATGGTATTACGTTATGACGTATTACGTTATATGGTATAACGTTATAACGTATTACGTTATATGGTATAACGTTATCTCGTATTACGTTATATGGTATAACGTTATAACGTATTACGTTATATGGTATAACGTCATAACGTATTACGTCATATGGTATTACGTTATCACGTATTACGTTATATGGTATAACGTTATAACGTATTACGTTATATGGTATAACGTTATCACGTATTACGTTATATGGTATAACGTTATAACGTATTACGTTATATGGTATAACGTTTTAACGTATTACGTTATATGGTATAACGTTATCACGTATTACGTTATATGGTATAACGTTATCACGTATTACGTTATATGGTATAACGTTATCTCGTATTACGTTATATGGTATAACGTTATAACGTATTACGTTATATGGTATTACGTTATAACGTATTACGTTATATGGTATAACGAAATGACGTTTTACGTTATATGGTATTACGTTATAACGTATTACGGTATATGGTATTACGTTATAACGTATTACGTTATATGGTAGAACGTCATAACGTATTACGTTATATGGTATTACGTTATGACGTATTACGTTATATGGTATAACGTTATAACGTATTACGTTATATGGTATATCGTTATCTCGTATTACGTTATATGGTATAACGTTATAACGTATTACGTTATATGGTATAACGTCATAACGTATTACGTCATATGGTATTACGTTATCACGTATTACTTTATATGGTATAACGTTATAACGTATTACGTTATATGGTATAACGTTATCACGTATTACGTTATATGGTATAACGTTATAACGTATTACGTTATATGGTATAACGTTTTAACGTATTACGTTATATGGTATAACGTTATCACGTATTACGTTATATGGTATAACGTTATCACGTATTACGTTATATGGTATAACGTTATAACGTATTACGTTATATGGTATTACGTTATAACGTATTACGTTATATGGTATAACGTTATAACGTATTACGTTATATGGTATAACGTTATAACGTATTACGTTATATGGTATAACGTTATAACGTATTACGTTATATGGTATAACGTCATAATGTATTACGTTATATGGTATTACGTTATCGCGTATTACGTTATATGGTATAACGTTATAACGTATTACGTTATATGGTATAACGTTATCTTGTATTACGTTATATGGTATAACGTTATAACGTATTACGTTATATGGTATTACGTTATAACGTATTACGTTATATGGTATAACGAAATGACGTTTTACGTTATATGGTATAACGTTTTAACGTATTACGTTATATGGTATAACGTTATCACGTATTACGTTATATGGTATAACGTTATCACGTATTACGTTATATGGTATAACGTTATCTCGTATTACGTTATATGGTATAACGTTATAACGTATTACGTTATATGGTATTACGTTATAACGTATGTAGTATCGTGGACGAAAGGCCTGGGAAATATCGGACGAACTATGAACAGTGTCGCGAGAGCCGAGGCGCCGTCGGGCCCATCAATGTGTCATCGGTCTTTTCAAGTGCATAGTTTCGTGGAAAAGACCTACGTGACCCTGGCCACGAGCGTCTGCAGAACACGTGTGCGGTGGGCCTAGGAAAAGGGCAATAGAATGCGACAACAGTTAGTCGAAAAGCAGAGTGCGAGTCGAGAAACAGTGTGCGAGTCGAGAAGCAGAGTGCGAGTCGAGAAGCCGAGTGCGAGTCGAGCGGAGACGGAGGTTGCGAGTGGCGTTGCCGAAAGAGTGTGGATTGCGCTGTGTTCTGTACGTTTGGTATGAATAGTTCAAGTTAAGCCACAATCGTCTCTTCTGTCTCATTAACATCTCTATTGTCCACGTTTTGTAAACATATTACATCACGATATTACACGTATTACGTTATATGGTATAACGAAATGACGTTTTACGTTATATGGTATTACGTTATAACGTATTACGGTATATGGTATTACGTTATAACGTATTACGTTATATGGTATAACGTTATCTCGTATTACGTTATATGGTATAACGTTATAACGTATTACGTTATATGGTATTACGTTATAACGTATTACGTTATATGGTATAACGAAATGACGTTTTACGTTATATGGTATTACGTTATAACGTATTACGGTATATGGTATTACGTTATAACGTATTACGTTATATGGTATTACGTTATCACGTATTACGTTATATGGTATAACGTTATAACGTATTACGTTATATGGTATAACGTTATCACGTATTACGTTATATGGTATAACGTTATAACGTATTACGTTATATGGTATAACGTTTAAACGTATTACGTTATATGGTATAACGTTATCACGTATTACGTTATATGGTATAACGTTATCACGTATTACGTTATATGGTATAACGTTATAACGTATTACGTTATATGGTATTACGTTATAACGTATTACGTTATATGGTATAACGTTATAACGTATTACGTTATATGGTATAACGTTATAACGTATTACGTTATATGGTATAACGTTATAACGTATTACGTTATATGGTATAACGTCATAACGTATTACGTTATATGGTATTACGTTATCGCGTATTACGTTATATGGTATAACGTTATAACGTATTACGTTATATGGTATAACGTTATCTCGTATTACGTTATATGGTATAACGTTATAACGTATTACGTTATATGGTATTACGTTATAACGTATTACGTTATATGGTATAACGAAATGACGTTTTACGTTATATGGTATAACGTCATAACGTATTACGTCATATGGTATTACGTTATCACGTATTACGTTATATGGTATAACGTTATAACGTATTACGTTATATGGTATAACGTTTTAACGTATTACGTTATATGGTATAACGTTATCACGTATTACGTTATATGGTATAACGTTATCACGTATTACGTTATATGGTATAACGTTATAACGTATTACGTTATATGGTATTACGTTATAACGTATTACGTTATATGGTATAACGTTATAACGTATTACGTTATATGGTATAACGTTATAACGTATTACGTTATATGGTATAACGTTATAACGTATTACGTTATATGGTATAACGTCATAACGTATTACGTTATATGGTATTACGTTATCGCGTATTACGTTATATGGTATAACGTTATAACGTATTACGTTATGTGGTATAACGTTATAACGTATTACGTTATATGGTATAACGTTATCTCGTATTACGTTATATGGTATAACGTTATAACGTATTACGTTATATGGTATTACGTTATGACGTATTACGTTATATGGTATAACGAAATGACGTTTTACGTTATATGGTATTACGTTATAACGTATTACGGTATATGGTATTACGTTATAACGTATTACGTTATATGGTAGAACGTCATAACGTATTACGTTATATGGTATTACGTTATGACGAATTACGTTATATCGTATAACGTTATAACTTATTACGTTATATGGTATAACTATATAACGTATTACGTTATATGGTATTACGTTATAACGTATTACGTTATATGGTATTACGTTATAACGTATTACGTTATATGGTATAACGTTATCACGTATTACGTTATATGGCATTACGTTATAACGTATTACGTTATATGGTATAACAAAATGACGTTTTACGTTATATGGTATAACGTTATAACGTATTACGTTATATGGTATAACGTTATCACGTATTACGTTATATGGTAAAACGTTATAACGTATTACGTTATATGGTATAACGTTTTAACGTATTTCGTTATATGGTATAACGTTATCACGTATTACGTTATATGGTATAACGTTATAACGTATTACGTTATATGGTATTACGTTATAACGTATTACGTTATATGGTATAACGAAATGACGTTTTACGTTATATGGCATTACGTTATAACGTATTACGTTATATGGTATAACAAAATGACGTTTTACGTTATATGGTATTACGATTTAACGTATTACGTTATATGGTATAACGTTATAACGTATTACATTATATGGTATAACGTTATAACGTATTACGTTATATGGTATAACGTTATAACTTATTACGTTATATGGTATGACTATATAACGTATTACGTTATATGGTATTACGTTATAACGTATTACGTTATATGGTATTACGTTATAACGTATTACGTTATATGGTATAACGTTATCACGTATTACGTTATATGGCATTGCGTTATAACGTATTACGTTATATGGTATAACAAAATGACGTTTTACGTTATATGGTATAACGTTATCACGTATTACGTTATATGGCATTACGTTATAACGTATTACGTTATATGGTATAACAAAATGACGTTTTACGTTATATGGTATAACGTTATAACGTATTACGTTATATGGTATTACGTTTTAACGTATTACGTTATATGGTATAACGTTATAACGTATTACGTTATGTGGTATAACGTTATAACGAATTACGTTATATGGTATAACGTTATAACGTATTACGTTATATGGTATAACGTTATAACTTATTAAGTTATATGGTATAACTATATAACGTATTACGTTATATGGTATTACGTCATAACGTATTACGTTATATGGTATTACGTTATAACGTATTACGTTATATGGTATAACGTCATAACGTATTACGTTATATGGTATTACGTTATCACGTATTACGTTATGTGGTATAACGTTATAACGTATTACGTTATATGGTATAACGTTATAACGTATTACGTTATATGGTATAACGTTATAACGTATTACGTTATATGGTATAACGTCATAACGTATTACGTTATATGGTATTACGTTATCGCGTATTACGTTATATGGTATAACGTTATAACGTATTACGTTATATGGTATAACGTTATCTCGTATTACGTTATATGGTATAACGTTATAACGTATTACGTTATATGGTATTACGTTATAACGTATTACGTTATATGGTATAACGTCATAACGTATTACGTCATATGGTATTACGTTATCACGTATTACTTTATATGGTATAACGTTATAACGTATTACGTTATATGGTATAACGTTATCACGTATTACGTTATATGGTATAACGTTATAACGTATTGCGTTATATGGTATAACGTTTTAACGTATTACGTTATATGGTATAACGTTATCACGTATTACGTTATATGGTATAACGTTATCACGTATTACGTTATATGGTATAACGTTATAACGTATTACGTTATATGGTATTACGTTATAACGTATTACGTTATATGGTATAACGTTATAACGTATTACGTTATATGGTATAACGTTATAACGTATTACGTTATATGGTATAACGTTATAACGTATTACGTTATATGGTATAACGTCATAACGTATTACGTTATATGGTATTACGTTATCGCGTATTACGTTATATGGTATAACGTTATAACGTATTACGTTATATGGTATAACGTTATCTCGTATTACGTTATATGGTATAACGTTATAACGTATTACGTTATATGGTATTACGTTATAACGTATTACGTTATATGGTATAACGAAATGACGTTTTACGTTATATAGTATTACGTTATAACGTATTACGGTATATGGTATTACGTTATAACGTATTACGTTATATGGTAGAACGTCATAACGTATTACGTTATATGGTATTACGTTATGACGTATTACGTTATATGGTATAACGTTATAACGTATTACGTTATATGGTATAACGTTATCTTGTATTACGTTATATGGTATAACGTTATAACGTATTACGTTATATGGTATTACGTTATAACGTATTACGTTATATGGTATAACGAAATGACGTTTTACGTTATATGGTATAACGTTTTAACGTATTACGTTATATGGTATAACGTTATCACGTATTACGTTATATGGTATAACGTTATCACGTATTACGTTATATGGTATAACGTTATCTCGTATTACGTTATATGGTATAACGTTATAACGTATTACGTTATATGGTATTACGTTATAACGTATTACGTTATATGGTATAACGAAATGACGTTTTACGTTATATGGTATTACGTTATAACGTATTACGGTATATGGTATTACGTTATAACGTATTACGTTATATGGTATAACGTTATCTCGTATTACGTTATATGGTATAACGTTATAACGTATTACGTTATATGGTATTACGTTATAACGTATTACGTTATATGGTATAACGAAATGACGTTTTACGTTATATGGTATTACGTTATAACGTATTACGGTATATGGTATTACGTTATAACGTATTACGTTATATGGTATTACGTTATCACGTATTACGTTATATGGTATAACGTTATAACGTATTACGTTATATGGTATAACGTTATCACGTATTACGTTATATGGTATAACGTTATAACGTATTACGTTATATGGTATAACGTTTAAACGTATTACGTTATATGGTATAACGTTATCACGTATTACGTTATATGGTATAACGTTATCACGTATTACGTTATATGGTATAACGTTATAACGTATTACGTTATATGGTATTACGTTATAACGTATTACGTTATATGGTATAACGTTATAACGTATTACGTTATATGGTATAACGTTATAACGTATTACGTTATATGGTATAACGTTATAACGTATTACGTTATATGGTATAACGTCATAACGTATTACGTTATATGGTATTACGTTATCGCGTATTACGTTATATGGTATAACGTTATAACGTATTACGTTATATGGTATAACGTTATCTCGTATTACGTTATATGGTATAACGTTATAACGTATTACGTTATATGGTATTACGTTATAACGTATTACGTTATATGGTATAACGAAATGACGTTTTACGTTATATGGTATAACGTCATAACGTATTACGTCATATGGTATTACGTTATCACGTATTACGTTATATGGTATAACGTTATAACGTATTACGTTATATGGTATAACGTTTTAACGTATTACGTTATATGGTATAACGTTATCACGTATTACGTTATATGGTATAACGTTATCACGTATTACGTTATATGGTATAACGTTATAACGTATTACGTTATATGGTATTACGTTATAACGTATTACGTTATATGGTATAACGTTATAACGTATTACGTTATATGGTATAACGTTATAACGTATTACGTTATATGGTATAACGTTATAACGTATTACGTTATATGGTATAACGTCATAACGTATTACGTTATATGGTATTACGTTATCGCGTATTACGTTATATGGTATAACGTTATAACGTATTACGTTATGTGGTATAACGTTATAACGTATTACGTTATATGGTATAACGTTATCTCGTATTACGTTATATGGTATAACGTTATAACGTATTACGTTATATGGTATTACGTTATGACGTATTACGTTATATGGTATAACGAAATGACGTTTTACGTTATATGGTATTACGTTATAACGTATTACGGTATATGGTATTACGTTATAACGTATTACGTTATATGGTATAACGTTATCACGTATTACGTTATATGGCATTACGTTATAACGTATTACGTTATATGGTATAACAAAATGACGTTTTACGTTATATGGTATAACGTTATAACGTATTACGTTATATGGTATAACGTTATCACGTATTACGTTATATGGTAAAACGTTATAACGTATTACGTTATATGGTATAACGTTTTAACGTATTTCGTTATATGGTATAACGTTATAACTTATTACGTTATATGGTATGACTATATAACGTATTACGTTATATGGTATTACGTTATAACGTATTACGTTATATGGTATTACGTTATAACGTATTACGTTATATGGTATAACGTTATCACGTATTACGTTATATGGCATTGCGTTATAACGTATTACGTTATATGGTATAACAAAATGACGTTTTACGTTATATGGTATAACGTTATCACGTATTACGTTATATGGCATTACGTTATAACGTATTACGTTATATGGTATAACAAAATGACGTTTTACGTTATATGGTATAACGTTATAACGTATTACGTTATATGGTATTACGTTTTAACGTATTACGTTATATGGTATAACGTTATAACGTATTACGTTATGTGGTATAACGTTATAACGAATTACGTTATATGGTATAACGTTATAACGTATTACGTTATATGGTATAACGTTATAACTTATTAAGTTATATGGTATAACTATATAACGTATTACGTTATATGGTATTACGTCATAACGTATTACGTTATATGGTATTACGTTATAACGTATTACGTTATATGGTATAACGTCATAACGTATTACGTTATATGGTATTACGTTATCACGTATTACGTTATGTGGTATAACGTTATAACGTATTACGTTATATGGTATAACGTTATAACGTATTACGTTATATGGTATAACGTTATAACGTATTACGTTATATGGTATAACGTCATAACGTATTACGTTATATGGTATTACGTTATCGCGTATTACGTTATATGGTATAACGTTATAACGTATTACGTTATATGGTATAACGTTATCTCGTATTACGTTATATGGTATAACGTTATAACGTATTACGTTATATGGTATTACGTTATAACGTATTACGTTATATGGTATAACGTCATAACGTATTACGTCATATGGTATTACGTTATCACGTATTACTTTATATGGTATAACGTTATAACGTATTACGTTATATGGTATAACGTTATCACGTATTACGTTATATGGTATAACGTTATAACGTATTACGTTATATGGTATAACGTTTTAACGTATTACGTTATATGGTATAACGTTATCACGTATTACGTTATATGGTATAACGTTATCACGTATTACGTTATATGGTATAACGTTATAACGTATTACGTTATATGGTATTACGTTATAACGTATTACGTTATATGGTATAACGTTATAACGTATTACGTTATATGGTATAACGTTATAACGTATTACGTTATATGGTATAACGTTATAACGTATTACGTTATATGGTATAACGTCATAACGTATTACGTTATATGGTATTACGTTATCGCGTATTACGTTATATGGTATAACGTTATAACGTATTACGTTATATGGTATAACGTTATCTCGTATTACGTTATATGGTATAACGTTATAACGTATTACGTTATATGGTATTACGTTATAACGTATTACGTTATATGGTATAACGAAATGACGTTTTACGTTATATGGTATAACGTTATAACGTATTACGTTATATGGTATAACGTTATAACGTATTACGTTATATGGTAGAACGTCATAACGTATTACGTTATATGGTATTACGTTATGACGTATTACGTTATATGGTATAACGTTATAACGTATTACGTTATATGGTATAACGTTATCTTGTATTACGTTATATGGTATAACGTTATAACGTATTACGTTATATGGTATTACGTTATAACGTATTACGTTATATGGTATAACGAAATGACGTTTTACGTTATATGGTATAACGTTTTAACGTATTACGTTATATGGTATAACGTTATCACGTATTACGTTATATGGTATAACGTTATCACGTATTACGTTATATGGTATAACGTTATCTCGTATTACGTTATATGGTATAACGTTATAACGTATTACGTTATATGGTATTACGTTATAACGTATTACGTTATATGGTATAACGAAATGACGTTTTACGTTATATGGTATTACGTTATAACGTATTACGGTATATGGTATTACGTTATAACGTATTACGTTATATGGTATAACGTTATCTCGTATTACGTTATATGGTATAACGTTATAACGTATTACGTTATATGGTATTACGTTATAACGTATTACGTTATATGGTATAACGAAATGACGTTTTACGTTATATGGTATTACGTTATAACGTGTTACGGTATATGGTATTACGTTATAACGTATTACGTTATATGGTATTACGTTATCACGTATTACGTTATATGGTATAACGTTATAACGTATTACGTTATATGGTATAACGTTATCACGTATTACGTTATATGGTATAACGTTATAACGTATTACGTTATATGGTATAACGTTTAAACGTATTACGTTATATGGTATAACGTTATCACGTATTACGTTATATGGTATAACGTTATCACGTATTACGTTATATGGTATAACGTTATAACGTATTACGTTATATGGTATTACGTTATAACGTATTACGTTATATGGTATAACGTTATAACGTATTACGTTATATGGTATAACGTTATAACGTATTACGTTATATGGTATAACGTTATAACGTATTACGTTATATGGTATAACGTCATAACGTATTACGTTATATGGTATTACGTTATCGCGTATTACGTTATATGGTATAACGTTATAACGTATTACGTTATATGGTATAACGTTATCTCGTATTACGTTATATGGTATAACGTTATAACGTATTACGTTATATGGTATTACGTTATAACGTATTACGTTATATGGTATAACGAAATGACGTTTTACGTTATATGGTATAACGTCATAACGTATTACGTCATATGGTATTACGTTATCACGTATTACGTTATATGGTATAACGTTATAACGTATTACGTTATATGGTATAACGTTTTAACGTATTACGTTATATGGTATAACGTTATCACGTATTACGTTATATGGTATAACGTTATCACGTATTACGTTATATGGTATAACGTTATAACGTATTACGTTATATGGTATTACGTTATAACGTATTACGTTATATGGTATAACGTTATAACGTATTACGTTATATGGTATAACGTTATAACGTATTACGTTATATGGTATAACGTTATAACGTATTACGTTATATGGTATAACGTCATAACGTATTACGTTATATGGTATTACGTTATCGCGTATTACGTTATATGGTATAACGTTATAACGTATTACGTTATGTGGTATAACGTTATAACGTATTACGTTATATGGTATAACGTTATCTCGTATTACGTTATATGGTATAACGTTATAACGTATTACGTTATATGGTATTACGTTATGACGTATTACGTTATATGGTATAACGAAATGACGTTTTACGTTATATGGTATTACGTTATAACGTATTACGGTATATGGTATTACGTTATAACGTATTACGTTATATGGTAGAACGTCATAACGTATTACGTTATATGGTATTACGTTATGACGAATTACGTTATATCGTATAACGTTATAACTTATTACGTTATATGGTATAACTATATAACGTATTACGTTATATGGTATTACGTTATAACGTATTACGTTATATGGTATAACAAAATGACGTTTTACGTTATATGGTATAACGTTATAACGTATTACGTTATATGGTATTACGTTTTAACGTATTACGTTATATGGTATAACGTTATAACGTATTACGTTATGTGGTATAACGTTATAACGAATTACGTTATATGGTATAACGTTATAACGTATTACGTTATATGGTATAACGTTATAACTTATTAAGTTATATGGTATAACTATATAACGTATTACGTTATATGGTATTACGTCATAACGTATTACGTTATATGGTATTACGTTATAACGTATTACGTTATATGGTATAACGTCATAACGTATTACGTTATATGGTATTACGTTATCACGTATTACGTTATGTGGTATAACGTTATAACGTATTACGTTATATGGTATAACGTTATAACGTATTACGTTATATGGTATAACGTTATAACGTATTACGTTATATGGTATAACGTCATAACGTATTACGTTATATGGTATTACGTTATCGCGTATTACGTTATATGGTATAACGTTATAACGTATTACGTTATATGGTATAACGTTATCTCGTATTACGTTATATGGTATAACGTTATAACGTATTACGTTATATGGTATTACGTTATAACGTATTACGTTATATGGTATAACGTCATAACGTATTACGTCATATGGTATTACGTTATCACGTATTACTTTATATGGTATAACGTTATAACGTATTACGTTATATGGTATAACGTTATCACGTATTACGTTATATGGTATAACGTTATAACGTATTACGTTATATGGTATAACGTTTTAACGTATTACGTTATATGGTATAACGTTATCACGTATTACGTTATATGGTATAACGTTATCACGTATTACGTTATATGGTATAACGTTATAACGTATTACGTTATATGGTATTACGTTATAACGTATTACGTTATATGGTATAACGTTATAACGTATTACGTTATATGGTATAACGTTATAACGTATTACGTTATATGGTATAACGTTATAACGTATTACGTTATATGGTATAACGTCATAACGTATTACGTTATATGGTATTACGTTATCGCGTATTACGTTATATGGTATAACGTTATAACGTATTACGTTATATGGTATAACGTTATCTCGTATTACGTTATATGGTATAACGTTATAACGTATTACGTTATATGGTATTACGTTATAACGTATTACGTTATATGGTATAACGAAATGACGTTTTACGTTATATAGTATTACGTTATAACGTATTACGGTATATGGTATTACGTTATAACGTATTACGTTATATGGTAGAACGTCATAACGTATTACGTTATATGGTATTACGTTATGACGTATTACGTTATATGGTATAACGTTATAACGTATTACGTTATATGGTATAACGTTATCTTGTATTACGTTATATGGTATAACGTTATAACGTATTACGTTATATGGTATTACGTTATAACGTATTACGTTATATGGTATAACGAAATGACGTTTTACGTTATATGGTATAACGTTTTAACGTATTACGTTATATGGTATAACGTTATCACGTATTACGTTATATGGTATAACGTTATCACGTATTACGTTATATGGTATAACGTTATCTCGTATTACGTTATATGGTATAACGTTATAACGTATTACGTTATATGGTATTACGTTATAACGTATTACGTTATATGGTATAACGAAATGACGTTTTACGTTATATGGTATTACGTTATAACGTATTACGGTATATGGTATTACGTTATAACGTATTACGTTATATGGTATAACGTTATCTCGTATTACGTTATATAGTATAACGTTATAACGTATTACGTTATATGGTATTACGTTATAACGTATTACGTTATATGGTATAACGAAATGACGTTTTACGTTATATGGTATAACGTTTTAACGTATTACGTTATATGGTATAACGTTATCACGTATTACGTTATATGGTATAACGTTATCACGTATTACGTTATATGGTATAACGTTATCTCGTATTACGTTATATGGTATAACGTTATAACGTATTACGTTATATGGTATTACGTTATAACGTATTACGTTATATGGTATAACGAAATGACGTTTTACGTTATATGGTATTACGTTATAACGTATTACGGTATATGGTATTACGTTATAACGTATTACGTTATATGGTATAACGTTATCTCGTATTACGTTATATGGTATAACGTTATAACGTATTACGTTATATGGTATTACGTTATAACTTATTACGTTATATGGTATAACGAAATGACGTTTTACGTTATATGGTATTACGTTATAACGTATTACGGTATATGGTATTACGTTATAACGTATTACGTTATATGGTATTACGTTATCACGTATTACGTTATATGGTATAACGTTATAACGTATTACGTTATATGGTATAACGTTATCACGTATTACGTTATATGGTATAACGTTATAACGTATTACGTTATATGGTATAACGTTTAAACGTATTACGTTATATGGTATAACGTTATCACGTATTACGTTATATGGTATAACGTTATCACGTATTACGTTATATGGTATAACGTTATAACGTATTACGTTATATGGTATTACGTTATAACGTATTACGTTATATGGTATAACGTTATAACGTATTACGTTATATGGTATAACGTTATAACGTATTACGTTATATGGTATAACGTTATAACGTATTACGTTATATGGTATAACGTCATAACGTATTACGTTATATGGTATTACGTTATCGCGTATTACGTTATATGGTATAACGTTATAACGTATTACGTTATATGGTATAACGTTATCTCGTATTACGTTATATGGTATAACGTTATAACGTATTACGTTATATGGTATTACGTTATAACGTATTACGTTATATGGTATAACGAAATGACGTTTTACGTTATATGGTATAACGTCATAACGTATTACGTCATATGGTATTACGTTATCACGTATTACGTTATATGGTATAACGTTATAACGTATTACGTTATATGGTATAACGTTTTAACGTATTACGTTATATGGTATAACGTTATCACGTATTACGTTATATGGTATAACGTTATCACGTATTACGTTATATGGTATAACGTTATAACGTATTACGTTATATGGTATAACGTCATAACGTATTACGTTATATGGTATTACGTTATCGCGTATTACGTTATATGGTATAACGTTATAACGTATTACGTTATATGGTATAACGTTATCACGTATTACGTTATATGGTATAACGTTATCTCGTATTACGTTATATGGTATAACGTTATAACGTATTACGTTATATGGTATTACGTTATAACGTATTACGTTATATGGTATAACGAAATGACGTTTTACGTTATATAGTATTACGTTATAACGTATTACGGTATATGGTATTACGTTATAACGTATTACGTTATATGGTAGAACGTCATAACGTATTACGTTATATGGTATTACGTTATGACGTATTACGTTATATGGTATAACGTTATAACGTATTACGTTATATGGTATAACGTTATAACGTATTACGTTATATGGTATTACGTTATAACGTATTACGTTATATGGTATAACGTCATAACGTATTACGTCATATGGTATTACGTTATCACGTATTACTTTATATGGTATAACGTTATAACGTATTACGTTATATGGTATAACGTTATCACGTATTACGTTATATGGTATAACGTTATAACGTATTACGTTATATGGTATAACGTTTTAACGTATTACGTTATATGGTATAACGTTATCACGTATTACGTTATATGGTATAACGTTATCACGTATTACGTTATATGGTATAACGTTATAACGTATTACGTTATATGGTATTACGTTATAACGTATTACGTTATATGGTATAACGTTATAACGTATTACGTTATATGGTATAACGTTATAACGTATTACGTTATATGGTATAACGTTATAACGTATTACGTTATATGGTATAACGTCATAACGTATTACGTTATATGGTATTACGTTATCGCGTATTACGTTATATGGTATAACGTTATAACGTATTACGTTATATGGTATAACGTTATCTCGTATTACGTTATATGGTATAACGTTATAACGTATTACGTTATATGGTATTACGTTATAACGTATTACGTTATATGGTATAACGAAATGACGTTTTACGTTATATAGTATTACGTTATAACGTATTACGGTATATGGTATTACGTTATAACGTATTACGTTATATGGTAGAACGTCATAACGTATTACGTTATATGGTATTACGTTATGACGTATTACGTTATATGGTATAACGTTATAACGTATTACGTTATATGGTATAACGTTATCTTGTATTACGTTATATGGTATAACGTTATAACGTATTACGTTATATGGTATTACGTTATAACGTATTACGTTATATGGTATAACGAAATGACGTTTTACGTTATATGGTATAACGTTTTAACGTATTACGTTATATGGTATAACGTTATCACGTATTACGTTATATGGTATAACGTTATCACGTATTACGTTATATGGTATAACGTTATCTCGTATTACGTTATATGGTATAACGTTATAACGTATTACGTTATATGGTATTACGTTATAACGTATTACGTTATATGGTATAACGTTATACCGTATTACGTTATATGGTATAGCGAAATGACGTTTTACGCTATATGGTATTACGTTCTAACGTATTACGTTATATGGTATAACGTTATCACGTATTACGTTATATGGTATAACGTTATAACGTATTACGTTGTATGGTATTACGTTATAACGTATTACGTTATATGGTATAACGTTATAACGTATTACGTTATATGGTATAACGTTATAACGTACTACGTTATATGGTATATCGTTATAACGTATTACGTTATATGGTATAACGTTATACCGTATTACGTTATATGGTATAACGTTATAACGTATTACGTTATATGGTATAACGTTATAACGTATTACGTTATATGGTATATCGTTATAACGTATTACGTTATATGGTATAACGTTATACCGTATTACGTTATATGGTTTAACGAATTGACGTTTTACGTTATATGGTATTTCGTTATAACGTATTACGTTATATGGTATTACGTTATAACGTATTACGTTATATGGTATAACGTCATAACGTATTACGTTATATGGTATAACGTTATAACGTATTACGTTATATGGTATAACGTTATAACGTATTACGTTATATGGTATAACGTCATAACGTATTACGTTATATGGTATTACGTTATCACGTATTACGTTATATGGTAAAACGAAATGACGTTTTACGTTATATGGTATAACGCTATCACGTATTACGATATATGGTATAACGTTATCACGTATTACGTTATATGTCATTACGTTATAACGTATTACGTTATATGGTATAACGAAATGACGTTTTACGTTATATGGTATAACGTTATAACGTATTACGTTATATGGTATTACGTTTTAACGTATTACGTTATATGGTATAACGTTATAACGTATTACGTTATATGGTATTACGTTATCACGTATTACGTTATATGGTATAACGTTATAACGTATTACGTTATATGGTATAACGTTTTAACGTATTACGTTATATGGTATAACGTTATCACGTATTACGTTATATGGTATAACGTTATAACGTATTACGTTATATGGTATATCGTTATAACGTATTACGTTATATGGTATAACGTTATAACGTATTACGTTATATGGTATATCGTTATAACGTATTACGTTATATGGTATAACGTTATACCGTATTACGTTATATGGTATAGCGAAATGACGTTTTACGTTATATGGTATTACGTTCTAACGTATTACGTTATATGGTATAACGTTATCACGTATTACGTTATATGGTATAACGTTATAACGTATTACGTTGTATGGTATTACGTTATAACGTATTACGTTATATGGTATAACGTTATAACGTGTTACGTTGTATGGTATAACGTTATAACGTACTACGTTATATGGTATATCGTTATAACGTATTACGTTATATGGTATAACGTTATACCGTATTACGTTATATGGTATAACGTTATAACGTATTACGTTATATGGTATAACGAAATGACGTTTTACGTTATATGGTATATCGTTATAACGTATTACGTTATATGGTATTACGTTATAACGTATTACGTTATATGGTATAACGTTATACCGTATTACGTTATATGGTATAACGTTATAACGTATTACGTTATATGGTATAACGTTATAACGTATTACGTTATATGGTATATCGTTATAACGTATTACGTTATATGGTATAACGTTTTAACGTATTACGTTATATGGTATAACGTTATCACGTATTACGTTATATGGTATAACGTTATCACGTATTACGTTATATGGTATAACGTTATAACGTATTACGTTATATGGTATTACGTTATAACGTATTACGTTATATGGTATAACGTTATAACGTATTACGTTATATGGTATAACGTTATAACGTATTACGTTATATGGTATAACGTTATAACGTATTACGTTATATGGTATAACGTCATAACGTATTACGTT
The DNA here is from genome assembly GCF_051014615.1 of Bombus vancouverensis nearcticus. Lineage (NCBI taxonomy): Eukaryota > Metazoa > Arthropoda > Insecta > Hymenoptera > Apidae > Bombus > Bombus vancouverensis. The sequence continues at coordinate 4,176,275 of NC_134913.1, read as the reverse complement.
ATATGGTATTACGTTATCGCGTATTACGTTATATGGTATAACGTTATAACGTATTACGTTATATGGTATAACGTTATAACGTATTACGTTATATGGTATATCGTTATAACGTATTACGTTATATGGTATAACGTTATACCGTATTACGTTATATGGTATAACGTTATCACGTATTACGTTATATGGCATTGCGTTATAACGTATTACGTTATATGGTATAACAAAATGACGTTTTACGTTATATGGTATAACGTTATCACGTATTACGTTATATGGCATTACGTTATAACGTATTACGTTATATGGTATAACAAAATGACGTTTTACGTTATATGGTATAACGTTATAACGTATTACGTTATATGGTATTACGTTTTAACGTATTACGTTATATGGTATAACGTTATAACGTATTACGTTATGTGGTATAACGTTATAACGAATTACGTTATATGGTATAACGTTATAACGTATTACGTTATATGGTATAACGTTATAACTTATTAAGTTATATGGTATAACTATATAACGTATTACGTTATATGGTATTACGTCATAACGTATTACGTTATATGGTATTACGTTATAACGTATTACGTTATATGGTATAACGTCATAACGTATTACGTTATATGGTATTACGTTATCACGTATTACGTTATGTGGTATAACGTTATAACGTATTACGTTATATGGTATAACGTTATAACGTATTACGTTATATGGTATAACGTTATAACGTATTACGTTATATGGTATAACGTCATAACGTATTACGTTATATGGTATTACGTTATCGCGTATTACGTTATATGGTATAACGTTATAACGTATTACGTTATATGGTATAACGTTATCTCGTATTACGTTATATGGTATAACGTTATAACGTATTACGTTATATGGTATTACGTTATAACGTATTACGTTATATGGTATAACGTCATAACGTATTACGTCATATGGTATTACGTTATCACGTATTACTTTATATGGTATAACGTTATAACGTATTACGTTATATGGTATAACGTTATCACGTATTACGTTATATGGTATAACGTTATAACGTATTACGTTATATGGTATAACGTTTTAACGTATTACGTTATATGGTATAACGTTATCACGTATTACGTTATATGGTATAACGTTATCACGTATTACGTTATATGGTATAACGTTATAACGTATTACGTTATATGGTATTACGTTATAACGTATTACGTTATATGGTATAACGTTATAACGTATTACGTTATATGGTATAACGTTATAACGTATTACGTTATATGGTATAACGTTATAACGTATTACGTTATATGGTATAACGTCATAACGTATTACGTTATATGGTATTACGTTATCGCGTATTACGTTATATGGTATAACGTTATAACGTATTACGTTATATGGTATAACGTTATCTCGTATTACGTTATATGGTATAACGTTATAACGTATTACGTTATATGGTATTACGTTATAACGTATTACGTTATATGGTATAACGAAATGACGTTTTACGTTATATAGTATTACGTTATAACGTATTACGGTATATGGTATTACGTTATAACGTATTACGTTATATGGTAGAACGTCATAACGTATTACGTTATATGGTATTACGTTATGACGTATTACGTTATATGGTATAACGTTATAACGTATTACGTTATATGGTATAACGTTATCTTGTATTACGTTATATGGTATAACGTTATAACGTATTACGTTATATGGTATTACGTTATAACGTATTACGTTATATGGTATAACGAAATGACGTTTTACGTTATATGGTATAACGTTTTAACGTATTACGTTATATGGTATAACGTTATCACGTATTACGTTATATGGTATAACGTTATCACGTATTACGTTATATGGTATAACGTTATCTCGTATTACGTTATATGGTATAACGTTATAACGTATTACGTTATATGGTATTACGTTATAACGTATTACGTTATATGGTATAACGAAATGACGTTTTACGTTATATGGTATTACGTTATAACGTATTACGGTATATGGTATTACGTTATAACGTATTACGTTATATGGTATAACGTTATCTCGTATTACGTTATATGGTATAACGTTATAACGTATTACGTTATATGGTATTACGTTATAACGTATTACGTTATATGGTATAACGAAATGACGTTTTACGTTATATGGTATAACGTTTTAACGTATTACGTTATATGGTATAACGTTATCACGTATTACGTTATATGGTATAACGTTATCACGTATTACGTTATATGGTATAACGTTATCTCGTATTACGTTATATGGTATAACGTTATAACGTATTACGTTATATGGTATTACGTTATAACGTATTACGTTATATGGTATAACGAAATGACGTTTTACGTTATATGGTATTACGTTATAACGTATTACGGTATATGGTATTACGTTATAACGTATTACGTTATATGGTATAACGTTATCTCGTATTACGTTATATGGTATAACGTTATAACGTATTACGTTATATGGTATTACGTTATAACTTATTACGTTATATGGTATAACGAAATGACGTTTTACGTTATATGGTATTACGTTATAACGTATTACGGTATATGGTATTACGTTATAACGTATTACGTTATATGGTATTACGTTATCACGTATTACGTTATATGGTATAACGTTATAACGTATTACGTTATATGGTATAACGTTATCACGTATTACGTTATATGGTATAACGTTATAACGTATTACGTTATATGGTATAACGTTTAAACGTATTACGTTATATGGTATAACGTTATCACGTATTACGTTATATGGTATAACGTTATCACGTATTACGTTATATGGTATAACGTTATAACGTATTACGTTATATGGTATTACGTTATAACGTATTACGTTATATGGTATAACGTTATAACGTATTACGTTATATGGTATAACGTTATAACGTATTACGTTATATGGTATAACGTTATAACGTATTACGTTATATGGTATAACGTCATAACGTATTACGTTATATGGTATTACGTTATCGCGTATTACGTTATATGGTATAACGTTATAACGTATTACGTTATATGGTATAACGTTATCTCGTATTACGTTATATGGTATAACGTTATAACGTATTACGTTATATGGTATTACGTTATAACGTATTACGTTATATGGTATAACGAAATGACGTTTTACGTTATATGGTATAACGTCATAACGTATTACGTCATATGGTATTACGTTATCACGTATTACGTTATATGGTATAACGTTATAACGTATTACGTTATATGGTATAACGTTTTAACGTATTACGTTATATGGTATAACGTTATCACGTATTACGTTATATGGTATAACGTTATCACGTATTACGTTATATGGTATAACGTTATAACGTATTACGTTATATGGTATAACGTCATAACGTATTACGTTATATGGTATTACGTTATCGCGTATTACGTTATATGGTATAACGTTATAACGTATTACGTTATATGGTATAACGTTATCACGTATTACGTTATATGGTATAACGTTATCTCGTATTACGTTATATGGTATAACGTTATAACGTATTACGTTATATGGTATTACGTTATAACGTATTACGTTATATGGTATAACGAAATGACGTTTTACGTTATATAGTATTACGTTATAACGTATTACGGTATATGGTATTACGTTATAACGTATTACGTTATATGGTAGAACGTCATAACGTATTACGTTATATGGTATTACGTTATGACGTATTACGTTATATGGTATAACGTTATAACGTATTACGTTATATGGTATAACGTTATAACGTATTACGTTATATGGTATTACGTTATAACGTATTACGTTATATGGTATAACGTCATAACGTATTACGTCATATGGTATTACGTTATCACGTATTACTTTATATGGTATAACGTTATAACGTATTACGTTATATGGTATAACGTTATCACGTATTACGTTATATGGTATAACGTTATAACGTATTACGTTATATGGTATAACGTTTTAACGTATTACGTTATATGGTATAACGTTATCACGTATTACGTTATATGGTATAACGTTATCACGTATTACGTTATATGGTATAACGTTATAACGTATTACGTTATATGGTATTACGTTATAACGTATTACGTTATATGGTATAACGTTATAACGTATTACGTTATATGGTATAACGTTATAACGTATTACGTTATATGGTATAACGTTATAACGTATTACGTTATATGGTATAACGTCATAACGTATTACGTTATATGGTATTACGTTATCGCGTATTACGTTATATGGTATAACGTTATAACGTATTACGTTATATGGTATAACGTTATCTCGTATTACGTTATATGGTATAACGTTATAACGTATTACGTTATATGGTATTACGTTATAACGTATTACGTTATATGGTATAACGAAATGACGTTTTACGTTATATAGTATTACGTTATAACGTATTACGGTATATGGTATTACGTTATAACGTATTACGTTATATGGTAGAACGTCATAACGTATTACGTTATATGGTATTACGTTATGACGTATTACGTTATATGGTATAACGTTATAACGTATTACGTTATATGGTATAACGTTATCTTGTATTACGTTATATGGTATAACGTTATAACGTATTACGTTATATGGTATTACGTTATAACGTATTACGTTATATGGTATAACGAAATGACGTTTTACGTTATATGGTATAACGTTTTAACGTATTACGTTATATGGTATAACGTTATCACGTATTACGTTATATGGTATAACGTTATCACGTATTACGTTATATGGTATAACGTTATCTCGTATTACGTTATATGGTATAACGTTATAACGTATTACGTTATATGGTATTACGTTATAACGTATTACGTTATATGGTATAACGAAATGACGTTTTACGTTATATGGTATTACGTTATAACGTATTACGGTATATGGTATTACGTTATAACGTATTACGTTATATGGTATAACGTTATCTCGTATTACGTTATATGGTATAACGTTATAACGTATTACGTTATATGGTATTACGTTATAACGTATTACGTTATATGGTATAACGAAATGACGTTTTACGTTATATGGTATAACGTTTTAACGTATTACGTTATATGGTATAACGTTATCACGTATTACGTTATATGGTATAACGTTATCACGTATTACGTTATATGGTATAACGTTATCTCGTATTACGTTATATGGTATAACGTTATAACGTATTACGTTATATGGTATTACGTTATAACGTATTACGTTATATGGTATAACGAAATGACGTTTTACGTTATATGGTATTACGTTATAACGTATTACGGTATATGGTATTACGTTATAACGTATTACGTTATATGGTATAACGTTATCTCGTATTACGTTATATGGTATAACGTTATAACGTATTACGTTATATGGTATTACGTTATAACTTATTACGTTATATGGTATAACGAAATGACGTTTTACGTTATATGGTATTACGTTATAACGTATTACGGTATATGGTATTACGTTATAACGTATTACGTTATATGGTATTACGTTATCACGTATTACGTTATATGGTATAACGTTATAACGTATTACGTTATATGGTATAACGTTATCACGTATTACGTTATATGGTATAACGTTATAACGTATTACGTTATATGGTATAACGTTTAAACGTATTACGTTATATGGTATAACGTTATCACGTATTACGTTATATGGTATAACGTTATCACGTATTACGTTATATGGTATAACGTTATAACGTATTACGTTATATGGTAATACGTTATAACGCATTACGTTATATGGTATAACGTTATAACGTATTACGTTATATGGTATAACGTTATAACGTATTACGTTATATGGTATAACGTTATAACGTATTACGTTATATGGTATAACGTCATAACGTATTACGTTATATGGTATTACGTTATCGCGTATTACGTTATATGGTATAACGTTATAACGTATTACGTTATATGGTATAACGTTATCTCGTATTACGTTATATGGTATAACGTTATAACGTATTACGTTATATGGTATTACGTTATAACGTATTACGTTATATGGTATAACGAAATGACGTTTTACGTTATATGGTATAACGTCATAACGTATTACGTCATATGGTATTACGTTATCACGTATTACGTTATATGGTATAACGTTTTAACGTATTACGTTATATGGTATAACGTTTTAACGTATTACGTTATATGGTATAACGTTATCACGTATTACGTTATATGGTATAACGTTATCACGTATTACGTTATATGGTATAACGTTATAACGTATTACGTTATATGGTATAACGTCATAACGTATTACGTTATATGGTATTACGTTATCGCGTATTACGTTATATGGTATAACGTTATAACGTATTACGTTATATGGTATAACGTTATAACGTATTACGTTATATGGTATAACGTTATCTCGTATTACGTTATATGGTATAACGTTATAACGTATTACGTTATATGGTATTACGTTATGACGTATTACGTTATATGGTATAACGAAATGACGTTTTACGTTATATGGTATTACGTTATAACGTATTACGGTATATGGTATAACGAAATGACGTTTTACGTTATATGGTATAACGTCATAACGTATTACGTCATATGGTATTACGTTATCACGTATTACGTTATATGGTATAACGTTATAACGTATTACGTTATATGGTATAACGTTTTAACGTATTACGTTATATGGTATAACGTTATCACGTATTACGTTATATGGTATAACGAAATGACGTTTTACGTTATATGGTATTACGCTATAATGTATTACGGTATATGGTATTACGTTATAACGTATTACGTTATATGGTATAACTATATAACGTATTACGTTATATGTTATTACGTTATAACGTATTACGTTATATGGTGTAACGTTATACCGTACTATGTTTTATGGTATAACGAAATGACGTTTTACGTTATATGTTATAACGTTATAACGTATCACGTTATACGGTATATCGAAATGACGTTTAACGTTGTATGGTATAACGATATAACGTATTACGTTATATGGTATTACATTATAACGTATTACGTTATATGGTATAACGTCATAACGTATTACGTTATATGGTATTACGTTAGCACGTATTACGTTATATGGTATAACGTTATAACGTATTACGTTATATGGTATAACAAAATGACGTTTTACGTTATATGGTATAACGTTATAACGTATTACGTTATATGGTATTACGTTATAACGTATTACGTTATATGGTATAACAAAATGACGTTTTACGTTATATGGTATAACGTTATAACGTATTACGTTATATGGTATTACGTTTTAACGTATTACGTTATATGGTATAACGTTATAACGTATTACGTTATGTGGTATAACGTTATAACGAATTACGTTATATGGTATAACGTTATAACGTATTACGTTATATGGTATAACGTTATAACTTATTACGTTATATGGTATAACTATATAACGTATTACGTTATATGGTATTACGTCATAACGTATTACGTTATATGGTATTACGTTATAACGTATTACGTTATATGGTATAACGTCATAACGTATTACGTTATATGGTATTACGTTATCACGTATTACGTTATATGGTATAACGTTATAACTTATTACGTTATATGGTATAACTATATAACGTATTACGTTATATGGTATTACGTTATAACGTATTACGTTATACGCTATAACGTTATACCGTATTACGTTATATGGTATAACGAAATGACGTTTTACGTTATATGGTATTACGTTATAACGTATTACGTTATATGGTATAACGTTATCACGTATTACGTTATATGGCATTGCGTTATAACGTATTACGTTATATGGTATAACAAAATGACGTTTTACGTTATATGGTATAACGTTATCACGTATTACGTTATATGGCATTACGTTATAACGTATTACGTTATATGGTATAACAAAATGACGTTTTACGTTATATGGTATAACGTTATAACGTATTACGTCATATGGTATTACCTTTTAACGTATTACGTTATATGGTATAACGTTATAACGTATTACGTTATATGGTATAACGTTTTAACGTATTACGTTATATGGTATAACGTTATAACGTATTACGTTATATGGTATAACGTTATAACGTATTACGTTATATGGTATAACATTTTAACGTATTACGTTATATGGTATAACGTTATCACGTATTACGTTATATGGTATAACGAAATGACGTTTTACGTTATATGGTATTACGTTGTAATGTATTACGGTATATGGTATAACGTTATAACGTATTACGTTATATGGTATTACGTTATAACGTATTACGTTATATGGTATAACGAAATGACGTTTTACGTTATATGGTATTACGTTATAACGTATTACGGTATATGGTATTACGTTATAACGTATTACGTTATATGGTAGAACGTCATAACGTATTACGTTATATGGTATTACGTTATGACGTATTACGTTATATGGTATAACGTTATAACGTATTACGTTATATGGTATATCGTTATCTCGTATTACGTTATATGGTATAACGTTATAACGTATTACGTTATATGGTATAACGTCATAACGTATTACGTCATATGGTATTACGTTATCACGTATTACTTTATATGGTATAACGTTATAACGTATTACGTTATATGGTATAACGTTATCACGTATTACGTTATATGGTATAACGTTATCACGTATTACGTTATATGGTATAACGTTATAACGTATTACGTTATATGGTATTACGTTATAACGTATTACGTTATATGGTATAACGTTATAACGTATTACGTTATATGGTATAACGTTATAACGTATTACGTTATATGGTATAACGTTATAACGTATTACGTTATATGGTATAACGTCATAACGTATTACGTTATATGGTATTACGTTATCGCGTATTACGTTATATGGTATAACGTTATAACGTATTACGTTATATGGTATAACGTTATCTCGTATTACGTTATATGGTATAACGTTATAACGTATTACGTTATATGGTATTACGTTATAACGTATTACGTTATATGGTATAACGAAATGACGTTTTACGTTATATAGTATTACGTTATAACGTATTACGGTATATGGTATTACGTTATAACGTATTACGTTATCTGCTAGAACGTCATAACGTATTACGTTATATGGTATTACGTTATGACGTATTACGTTATATGGTATAACGTTATAACGTATTACATTATATGGTATAACGTTATCTCGTATTACGTTATATGGTATAACGTTATAACGTATTACGTTATATGGTATTACGTTATAACGTATTACGTTATATGGTATAACGAAATGACGTTTTACGTTATATGGTATAACGTTTTAACGTATTACGTTATATGGTATAACGTTATCACGTATTACGTTATATGGTATAACGTTATCACGTATTACGTTATATGGTATAACGTTATCTCGTATTACGTTATATGGTATAACGTTATAACGTATTACGTTATATGGTATTACGTTATAACGTATTACGTTATATGGTATAACGAAATGACGTTTTACGTTATATGGTATTACGTTATAACGTATTACGGTATATGGTATTACGTTATAACGTATTACGTTATATGGTATAACGTTATCTCGTATTACGTTATATGGTATAACGTTATAACGTATTACGTTATATGGTATTACGTTATAACGTATTACGTTATATGGTATAACGAAATGACGTTTTACGTTATATGGTATTACGTTATAACGTATTACGGTATATGGTATTACGTTATAACGTATTACGTTATATGGTATTACGTTATCACGTATTACGTTATATGGTATAACGTTATAACGTATTACGTTATATGGTATAACGTTATCACGTATTACGTTATATGGTATAACGTTATAACGTATTACGTTATATGGTATAACGTTTAAACGTATTACGTTATATGGTATAACGTTATCACGTATTACGTTATATGGTATAACGTTATCACGTATTACGTTATATGGTATAACGTTATAACGTATTACGTTGTATGGTATAACGTTATCTCGTATTACGTTATATGGTATAACGTTATAACGTATTACGTTATATGGTATTACGTTATAACGTATTACGTTATATGGTATAACGAAATGACGTTTTACGTTATATGGTATAACGTTTTAACGTATTACGTTATATGGTAGAACGTCATAACGTATTACGTTATATGGTATAACGTTATCACGTATTACGTTATATGGTATAACGTTATCTCGTATTACGTTATATGGTATAACGTTATAACGTATTACGTTATATGGTATAACGTTATAACGTATTACGTTATATGGTATAACGTCATAACGTATTACGTCATATGGTATTACGTTATCACGTATTACGTTATATGGTATAACGTTATAACGTATTACGTTATATGGTATAACGTTTTAACGTATTACGTTATATGGTATAACGTTATAACGTATTACGTTATATGGTATAACGTTATCTCGTATTACGTTATATGGTATAACGTTATAACGTATTACGTTATATGGTATTACGTTATGACGTATTACGTTATATGGTATAACGAAATGACGTTTTACGTTATATGGTATTACGTTATAACGTATTACGGTATATGGTATTACGTTATAACGTATTACGTTATATGGTAGAACGTCATAACGTATTACGTTATATGGTATTACGTTATGACGAATTACGTTATATCGTATAACGTTATAACTTATTACGTTATATGGTATAACTATATAACGTATTACGTTATATGGTATTACGTTATAACGTATTACGTTATATGGTATTACGTTATAACGTATTACGTTATATGGTATAACGTTATCACGTATTACGTTATATGGCATTACGTTATAACGTATTACGTTATATGGTATAACAAAATGGCGTTTTACGTTATATGGTATAACGTTATAACGTATTACGTTATATGGTATAACGTTATCACGTATTACGTTATATGGTAAAACGTTATAACGTAATACGATATATGGTATAACGTTTTAACGTATTTCGTTATATGGTATAACGTTATCACGTATTACGTTATATGGTATAACGTTATAACGTATTACGTTATATGGTATTACGTTATAACGTATTACGTTATATGGTATAACGAAATGACGTTTTACGTTATATGGCATTACGTTATAACGTATTACGTTATATGGTATAACAAAATGACGTTTTACGTTATATGGTATTACGATTTAACGTATTACGTTATATGGTATAACGTTATAACGTATTACATTATATGGTATAACGTTATAACGTATTACGTTATATGGTATAACGTTATAACTTATTACGTTATATGGTATGACTATGTAACGTATTACGTTATATGGTATTACGTTATAACGTATTACGTTATATGGTATTACGTTATAACGTATTACGTTATATGGTATAACGTTATCACGTATTACGTTATATGGCATTGCGTTATAACGTATTACGTTATATGGTATAACAAAATGACGTTTTACGTTATATGGTATAACGTTATCACGTATTACGTTATATGGCATTACGTTATAACGTATTACGTTATATGGTATAACAAAATGACGTTTTACGTTATATGGTATAACGTTATAACGTATTACGTTATATGGTATTACGTTTTAACGTATTACGTTATATGGTATAACGTTATAACGTATTACGTTATGTGGTATAACGTTATAACGAATTACGTTATATGGTATAACGTTATAACGTATTACGTTATATGGTATAACGTTATCACGTATTACGTTATGTGGTATAACGTTATAACGTATTACGTTGTATGGTATAACGTTTTAACGTATTACGTTATATGGTATAACGTTATAACGTATTACGTTATATGGTGTAACGTTATACCGTACTATGTTTTATGGTATAACGAAATGACGTTTTACGTTATATGTTATAACGTTATAACGTATCACGTTATACGGTATATCGAAATGACGATTTACGTTGTATGGTATAACGTTATAACGTATTACGTTATATGGTATAACGTTTTAACGTATTACGTTATATGGTATAACGTTATCACGTATTACGTTATATGGTGTAACGTTATACCGTACTATGTTTTATGGTATAACGAAATGACGTTTTACGTTATATGTTATAACGTTATAACGTATCACGTTATACGGTATATCGAAATGACGATTTACGTTGTATGGTATAACGTTATAACGTATTACGTTATATGGTATAACGTTTTAACGTATTACGTTATATGGTATAACGTTATCACGTATTACGTTGTATGGTATTACGTTATAACGTATTACGTTATATGGTATAACCAAATGACGTTTTACGTTATATGGTATTACGTTATAACGTATTACGGTATATGGTATTACGTTATAACGTATTACGTTATAGGGTAGAACGTCATAACGTATTACGTTATATGGTATTACGTTATGACGTATTACGTTATATGGTATAACGTTATAACGTATTACGTTATATGGTATAACGTTTTAACGTATTACGTTATATGGTATAACGTTATCACGTATTACGTTATATGGTATAACGTTATAACGTATTACGTTATACGGAATATCGAAATGACGATTTACGTTGTATGGTATAACGTTATAACGTATTACGTTATATGGTATAACGTCATAACGTATTACGTTATATGGTATTACGTTATGACGTATTACGTTATATGGTATTACGTTATGACGTATTACGTTATATGGTATAACGTTATAACGTATTACGTTATATGGTATAACTTTATCACGTATTATGTTATATGGTAAAACGTTATAACGTATTACGTTATATGGTATAACGTTTTAACGTATTACGTTATATGGTATTACGTTATAACGTATTACGTTATATGGTATATCGAAATGACGTTTTACGTTATATGGTAATACGTTATAACGTATTACATTATATGGTATAGCGTTATAACGTATTACGTTATATGGTATAACGTTATAACGTATTACGCTATATGGTATAACGTTTTAACGTATTACGTTATATGGTATAACGTTATCACGTATTACGTTATATGGTATAACGAAATGACGCTTTACGTTATATGGTATTACGTTATAATGTATTACGGTATATGGTATTACGTTATAACGTATTACGTTATATGGTATAACTATATAACGTATTACGTTATATGTTATTACGTTATAACGTATTACGTTATATGGTATAACGTTATAACGTATTACGTTATATGGTATAACGTTTTAACGTATTACGTTATATGGTATAACGTTATCACGTATTACGTTATATGGTATTACGTTATAACGTATTACGGTATATGGTATTACGTTATAACGTATTACGTTATATGGTAGAACGCCATAACGTATTACGTTATATGTTATTACGTTATGACGTATTACGTTATATGGTATAACGTTATAACGTATTACGTTATATGGTATAACGTTTTAACGTATTACGTTATATGGTATAACGTTATCACGTATTACGTTATATGGTATTACGTTATAACGAATTACGTTATATGGTATTACGTTATAACGTATTACGTTATATGGTATATCGAAATGACGTTTTACGTTATATGGTAATACGTTATAACGTATTACGTTATATGGTATAGCGTTATAACGTATTACGTTATATGGTATAACGTTATAACGTATTACGCTATATGGTATAACGTTTTAACGTATTACGTTATATGGTATAACGTTATCACGTATTACGTTATATGGTATAACGAAATGACGCTTTACGTTATATGGTATTACGTTATAATGTATTACGGTATATGGTATTACGTTATAACGTATTACGTTATATGGTATAACTATATAACGTATTACGTTATATGTTATTACGTTATAACGTATTACGTTATATGGTGTAACGTTATACCGTACTATGTTTTATGGTATAACGAAATGACGTTTTACGTTATATGTTATAACGTTATAACGTATCACGTTATACGGTATATCGAAATGACGTTTTACGTTGTATGGTATAACGATATAACGTATTACGTTATATGGTATTACATTATAACGTATTACGTTATATTGTATAACGTTCTAACATATTACGTTATATGGTATAACGTTATACCGTATTACGTTATATGGTATAACGAAATGACGTTTTACGTTATATGGTATTACGTTCTAACGTAATACGTTATATGGTATAACGAAATGACGTTTCACGTTATATGGTATTATGTTATTACGTATTACGTTATATGGTATAACGTTATAACGTATTACGTTATATGGTATATCGTTATAACGTATTACGTTATATGTTATAACGTTATACCGTATTACGTTATATGGTATAACGAAATGACGTTTTACGTTATATGGTATTACGTTATAACGTATTACGTTATATGGTATTACGTTATAACGTATTACGTTATATTGTATAACATTCTAACATATTAAGTTATATGGTATAACGTTATACCGTATTACGTTATATGGTATAACGAAATGACGTTTTACGTTATATGGTATTACGTCCTAACGTAATACGTTATATGGTATAACGTTATAACGTATTACGTTATATGGTATAACGTTATAACGTATTACGTTATATGGTCTATCGTTATAACGTATTACGTAATATGGTATAACGTTACACCGTATTACGTTATATGGTATAACGTCATAACGTATTACGTTATATGGTATTACGTTAGCACGTATTACGTTATATGGTATAACGTTATAACGTATTACGTTATATGGTATAACAAAATGACGTTTTACGTTATATGGTATAACGTTATAACGTATTACGTTATATGGCATTACGTTATAACGTATTACGTTATATGGTATAACAAAATGACGTTTTACGTTATATGGTATAACGTTATAACGTATTACGTTATATGGTATTACGTTTTAACGTATTACGTTATATGGTATAACGTTATAACGTATTACGTTATGTGGTATAACGTTATAACGAATTACGTTATATGGTATAACGTTATAACGTATTACGTTATATGGTATAACGTTATAACTTATTACGTTATATGGTATAACTATATAACGTATTACGTTATATGGTATTACGTCATAACGTATTACGTTATATGGTATTACGTTATAACGTATTACGTTATATGGTATAACGTCATAACGTATTACGTTATATGGTATTACGTTATCACGTATTACGTTATATGGTATAACGTTATAACTTATTACGTTATATGGTATAACTATATAACGTATTACGTTATATGGTATTACGTTATAACGTATTACGTTATACGCTATAACGTTATACCGTATTACGTTATATGGTATAACGAAATGACGTTTTACGTTATATGGTATTACGTTATAACGTATTACGTTATATGGTATAACGGTATCACGTATTACGTTATATGGCATTGCGTTATAACGTATTACGTTATATGGTATAACAAAATGACGTTTTACGTTATATGGTATAACGTTATCACGTATTACGTTATATGGCATTACGTTATAACGTATTACGTTATATGGTATAACAAAATGACGTTTTACGTTATATGGTATAACGTTATAACGTATTACGTCATATGGTATTACCTTTTAACGTATTACGTTATATGGTATAACGTTATAACGTATTACGTTATATGGTATAACGTTTTAACGTATTACGTTATATGGTATAACGTTATAACGTATTACGTTATATGGTATAACGTTATAACGTATTACGTTATATGGTATAACATTTTAACGTATTACGTTATATGGTATAACGTTATCACGTATTACGTTATATGGTATAACGAAATGACGTTTTACGTTATATGGTATTACGTTGTAATGTATTACGGTATATGGTATTACGTTATAACGTATTACGTTATATGGTATAACTATATAACGTATTACGTTATATGTCATTACGTTATAACGTATTACGTTATATGGAGTAACGTTATACCGTACTATGTTTTATGGTATAACGAAATGACGTTTTACGTTATATGTTATAACGTTATAACGTATCACGTTATACGGTATATCGAAATGACGTTTTACGTTGTATGGTATAACGATATAACGTATTACGTTATATGGTATTACATTATAACGTATTACGTTATATTGTATAACGTTCTAACATATTACGTTATATGGTATAACGTTATACCGTATTACGTTATATGGTATAACGAAATGACGTTTTACGTTATATGGTATTACGTTCTAACGTAATACGTTATATGGTATAACGTTATCACGTATTACGTTATATGGTATAACGAAATGACGTTTTACGTTATATGGTATTACGTTATAATGTATTACGGTATATGGTATTACGTTATAACGTATTACGTTATATGGTATAACTATATAACGTATTACGTTATATGTCATTACGTTATAACGTATTACGTTATATGGTGTAACGTTATACCGTACTATGTTTTATGGTATAACGAAATGACGTTTTACGTTATATGTTATAACGTTATAACGTATCACGTTATACGGTATATCGAAATGACGTTTTACGTTGTATGGTATAACGATATAACGTATTACGTTATATGGTATTACATTATAACGTATTACGTTATATTGTATAACGTTCTAACATATTACGTTATATGGTATAACGTTATACCGTATTACGTTATATGGTATAACGAAATGACGTTTTACGTTATATGGTATTACGTTCTAACGTAATACGTTACATGGTATAACGAAATGACGTTTTACGTTGTATGGTATAACGATATAACGTATTACGTTATATGGTATTACATTATAACGTATTACGTTATATTGTATAACGTTCTAACATATTACGTTATATGGTATAACGTTATAACGTATTACGTTATATGGTATAACGAAATGACGTTTTACGTTATATGGTAATACGTTATAACGTATTACGTTATATGGTATAACGTTTTAACGTATTACGTTATATGGTATAACGTTATCACGTATTACGTTATATGGTATAACGTAATAACGTATTACGTTATATGGTATATCGTTATAACGTATTACGTTATATGGTATAACGTTATAACGTATTACATTATATGGTATTACGTTATAACGTATTACGTTATATGGTATAGCGTTATAACGTACTACGTTATATGGTATAACGTTATAACGTATTACGTTATATGGTATAACGTTTTAACGTATTACGTTATATGGTATTACGTTATAACGTATTACGTTATATGGTATAACGAAATGACGTTTTACGTTATATAGTATTACGTTATAACGTATTACGGTATATGGTATTACGTTATAACGTATTACGTTATCTGCTAGAACGTCATAACGTATTACGTTATATGGTATTACGTTATGACGTATTACGTTATATGGTATAACGTTATAACGTATTACATTATATGGTATAACGTTATCTCGTATTACGTTATATGGTATAACGTTATAACGTATTACGTTATATGGTATTACGTTATAACGTATTACGTTATATGGTATAACGAAATGACGTTTTACGTTATATGGTATAACGTTTTAACGTATTACGTTATATGGTATAACGTTATCACGTATTACGTTATATGGTATAACGTTATCACGTATTACGTTATATGGTATAACGTTATCTCGTATTACGTTATATGGTATAACGTTATAACGTATTACGTTATATGGTATTACGTTATAACGTATTACGTTATATGGTATAACGAAATGACGTTTTACGTTATATGGTATTACGTTATAACGTATTACGGTATATGGTATTACGTTATAACGTATTACGTTATATGGTATAACGTTATCTCGTATTACGTTATATGGTATAACGTTATAACGTATTACGTTATATGGTATTACGTTATAACGTATTACGTTATATGGTATAACGAAATGACGTTTTACGTTATATGGTATTACGTTATAACGTATTACGGTATATGGTATTACGTTATAACGTATTACGTTATATGGTATTACGTTATCACGTATTACGTTATATGGTATAACGTTATAACGTATTACGTTATATGGTATAACGTTATCACGTATTACGTTATATGGTATAACGTTATAACGTATTACGTTATATGGTATAACGTTTAAACGTATTACGTTATATGGTATAACGTTATCACGTATTACGTTATATGGTATAACGTTATCACGTATTACGTTATATGGTATAACGTTATAACGTATTACGTTATATGGTATAACGTTATCTCGTATTACGTTATATGGTATAACGTTATAACGTATTACGTTATATGGTATTACGTTATAACGTATTACGTTATATGGTATAACGAAATGACGTTTTACGTTATATGGTATAACGTTTTAACGTATTACGTTATATGGTAGAACGTCATAACGTATTACGTTATATGGTATAACGTTATCACGTATTACGTTATATGGTATAACGTTATCTCGTATTACGTTATATGGTATAACGTTATAACGTATTACGTTATATGGTATAACGTTATAACGTATTACGTTATATGGTATAACGTCATAACGTATTACGTCATATGGTATTACGTTATCACGTATTACGTTATATGGTATAACGTTATAACGTATTACGTTATATGGTATAACGTTTTAACGTATTACGTTATATGGTATAACGTTATAACGTATTACGTTATATGGTATAACGTTATCTCGTATTACGTTATATGGTATAACGTTATAACGTATTACGTTATATGGTATTACGTTATGACGTATTACGTTATATGGTATAACGAAATGACGTTTTACGTTATATGGTATTACGTTATAACGTATTACGGTATATGGTATTACGTTATAACGTATTACGTTATATGGTAGAACGTCATAACGTATTACGTTATATGGTATTACGTTATGACGAATTACGTTATATCGTATAACGTTATAACTTATTACGTTATATGGTATAACTATATAACGTATTACGTTATATGGTATTACGTTATAACGTATTACGTTATATGGTATTACGTTATAACGTATTACGTTATATGGTATAACGTTATCACGTATTACGTTATATGGCATTACGTTATAACGTATTACGTTATATGGTATAACAAAATGGCGTTTTACGTTATATGGTATAACGTTATAACGTATTACGTTATATGGTATAACGTTATCACGTATTACGTTATATGGTAAAACGTTATAACGTAATACGATATATGGTATAACGTTTTAACGTATTTCGTTATATGGTATAACGTTATCACGTATTACGTTATATGGTATAACGTTATAACGTATTACGTTATATGGTATTACGTTATAACGTATTACGTTATATGGTATAACGAAATGACGTTTTACGTTATATGGCATTACGTTATAACGTATTACGTTATATGGTATAACAAAATGACGTTTTACGTTATATGGTATTACGATTTAACGTATTACGTTATATGGTATAACGTTATAACGTATTACATTATATGGTATAACGTTATAACGTATTACGTTATATGGTATAACGTTATAACTTATTACGTTATATGGTATGACTATATAACGTATTACGTTATATGGTATTACGTTATAACGTATTACGTTATATGGTATTACGTTATAACGTATTACGTTATATGGTATAACGTTATCACGTATTACGTTATATGGCATTGCGTTATAACGTATTACGTTATATGGTATAACAAAATGACGTTTTACGTTATATGGTATAACGTTATCACGTATTACGTTATATGGCATTACGTTATAACGTATTACGTTATATGGTATAACAAAATGACGTTTTACGTTATATGGTATAACGTTATAACGTATTACGTTATATGGTATTACGTTTTAACGTATTACGTTATATGGTATAACGTTATAACGTATTACGTTATGTGGTATAACGTTATAACGAATTACGTTATATGGTATAACGTTATAACGTATTACGTTATATGGTATAACGTTATCACGTATTACGTTATGTGGTATAACGTTATAACGTATTACGTTGTATGGTATAACGTTTTAACGTATTACGTTATATGGTATAACGTTATAACGTATTACGTTATATGGTGTAACGTTATACCGTACTATGTTTTATGGTATAACGAAATGACGTTTTACGTTATATGTTATAACGTTATAACGTATCACGTTATACGGTATATCGAAATGACGATTTACGTTGTATGGTATAACGTTATAACGTATTACGTTATATGGTATAACGTTTTAACGTATTACGTTATATGGTATAACGTTATCACGTATTACGTTATATGGTGTAACGTTATACCGTACTATGTTTTATGGTATAACGAAATGACGTTTTACGTTATATGTTATAACGTTATAACGTATCACGTTATACGGTATATCGAAATGACGATTTACGTTGTATGGTATAACGTTATAACGTATTACGTTATATGGTATAACGTTTTAACGTATTACGTTATATGGTATAACGTTATCACGTATTACGTTGTATGGTATTACGTTATAACGTATTACGTTATATGGTATAACCAAATGACGTTTTACGTTATATGGTATTACGTTATAACGTATTACGGTATATGGTATTACGTTATAACGTATTACGTTATAGGGTAGAACGTCATAACGTATTACGTTATATGGTATTACGTTATGACGTATTACGTTATATGGTATAACGTTATAACGTATTACGTTATATGGTATAACGTTTTAACGTATTACGTTATATGGTATAACGTTATCACGTATTACGTTATATGGTATAACGTTATAACGTATTACGTTATACGGAATATCGAAATGACGATTTACGTTGTATGGTATAACGTTATAACGTATTACGTTATATGGTATAACGTCATAACGTATTACGTTATATGGTATTACGTTATGACGTATTACGTTATATGGTATTACGTTATGACGTATTACGTTATATGGTATAACGTTATAACGTATTACGTTATATGGTATAACTTTATCACGTATTATGTTATATGGTAAAACGTTATAACGTATTACGTTATATGGTATAACGTTTTAACGTATTACGTTATATGGTATAACGTTATCACGTATTACGTTATATGGTATAACGTTATAAGGTATTACGTTATATGGTATTACGTTATAACGTATTACGTTATATGCTATAACGAAATGACGTTTTACGTTATATGGTATTACGTTATAACGTTTTACGTTATATGGTATTACGTTATAACGTATTACGGTATATGGTATTACGTTATAACGTATTACGTTATATGGTAGAACGCCATAACGTATTACGTTATATGTTATTACGTTATGACGTATTACGTTATATGGTATAACGTTATAACGTATTACGTTATATGGTATAACGTTTTAACGTATTACGTTATATGGTATAACGTTATCACGTATTACGTTATATGGTATTACGTTATAACGAATTACGTTATATGGTATTACGTTATAACGTATTACGTTATATGGTATATCGAAATGACGTTTTACGTTATATGGTAATACGTTATAACGTATTACGTTATATGGTATAGCGTTATAACGTATTACGTTATATGGTATAACGTTATAACGTATTACGCTATATGGTATAACGTTTTAACGTATTACGTTATATGGTATAACGTTATCACGTATTACGTTATATGGTATAACGAAATGACGTTTTACGTTATATGGTATTACGTTATAATGTATTACGGTATATGGTATTACGTTATAACGTATTACGTTATATGGTATAACTATATAACGTATTACGTTATATGTGATTACGTTATAACGTATTACGTTATATGGTGTAACGTTATACCGTACTATGTTTTATGGTATAACGAAATGACGTTTTACGTTATATGTTATAACGTTATAACGTATCACGTTATACGGTATATCGAAATGACGTTTTACGTTGTATGGTATAACGATATAACGTATTACGTTATATGGTATTACATTATAACGTATTACGTTATATTGTATAACGTTCTAACATATTACGTTATATGGTATAACGTTATACCGTATTACGTTATATGGTATAACGAAATGACGTTTTACGTTATATGGTATTACGTTCTAACGTAATACGTTATATGGTATAACGAAATGACGTTTCACGTTATATGGTATTATGTTATTACGTATTACGTTATATGGTATAACGTTATAACGTATTACGTTATATGGTATATCGTTATAACGTATTACGTTATATGTTATAACGTTATACCGTATTACGTTATATGGTATAACGAAATGACGTTTTACGTTATATGGTATTACGTTATAACGTATTACGTTATATGGTATTACGTTATAACGTATTACGTTATATTGAATAACATTCTAACATATTAAGTTATATGGTATAACGTTATACCGTATTACGTTATATGGTATAACGAAATGACGTTTTACGTTATATGGTATTACGTCCTAACGTAATACGTTATATGGTATAACGTTATAACGTATTACGTTATATGGTATAACGTTATAACGTATTACGTTATATGGTCTATCGTTATAACGTATTACGTAATATGGTATAACGTTACACCGTATTACGTTATATGGTATAACGTCATAACGTATTACGTTATATGGTATTACGTTAGCACGTATTACGTTATATGGTATAACGTTATAACGTATTACGTTATATGGTATAACAAAATGACGTTTTACGTTATATGGTATAACGTTATAACGTATTACGTTATATGGCATTACGTTATAACGTATTACGTTATATGGTATAACAAAATGACGTTTTACGTTATATGGTATAACGTTATAACGTATTACGTTATATGGTATTACGTTTTAACGTATTACGTTATATGGTATAACGTTATAACGTATTACGTTATGTGGTATAACGTTATAACGAATTACGTTATATGGTATAACGTTATAACGTATTACGTTATATGGTATAACGTTATAACTTATTACGTTATATGGTATAACTATATAACGTATTACGTTATATGGTATTACGTCATAACGTATTACGTTATATGGTATTACGTTATAACGTATTACGTTATATGGTATAACGTCATAACGTATTACGTTATATGGTATTACGTTATCACGTATTACGTTATATGGTATAACGTTATAACTTATTACGTTATATGGTATAACTATATAACGTATTACGTTATATGGTATTACGTTATAACGTATTACGTTATACGCTATAACGTTATACCGTATTACGTTATATGGTATAACGAAATGACGTTTTACGTTATATGGTATTACGTTATAACGTATTACGTTATATGGTATAACGGTATCACGTATTACGTTATATGGCATTGCGTTATAACGTATTACGTTATATGGTATAACAAAATGACGTTTTACGTTAAATGGTATAACGTTATAACGTATTACGTCATATGGTATTACCTTTTAACGTATTACGTTATATGGTATAACAAAATGACGTTTTACGTTATATGGTATAACGTTATAACGTATTACGTTATATGGTATTACGTCATAACGTATTACGTTATATGGTATTACGTTATAACGTATTACGTTATATGGTATAACGTTTTAACGTATTACGTTATATGGTATAACGTTATAACGTATTACGTTATATGGTATAACGTTATAACGTATTACGTTATATGGTATAACATTTTAACGTATTACGTTATATGGTATAACGTTATCACGTATTACGTTATATGGTATAACGAAATGACGTTTTACGTTATATGGTATTACGTTGTAATGTATTACGGTATATGGTATTACGTTATAACGTATTACGTTATATGGTATAACTATATAACGTATTACGTTATATGTCATTACGTTATAACGTATTACGTTATATGGAGTAACGTTATACCGTACTATGTTTTATGGTATAACGAAATGACGTTTTACGTTATATGTTATAACGTTATAACGTATCACGTTATACGGTATATCGAAATGACGTTTTACGTTGTATGGTATAACGATATAACGTATTACGTTATATGGTATTACATTATAACGTATTACGTTATATTGTATAACGTTCTAACATATTACGTTATATGGTATAACGTTATACCGTATTACGTTATATGGTATAACGAAATGACGTTTTACGTTATATGGTATTACGTTCTAACGTAATACGTTATATGGTATAACGTTATCACGTATTACGTTATATGGTATAACGAAATGACGTTTTACGTTATATGGTATTACGTTATAATGTATTACGGTATATGGTATTACGTTATAACGTATTACGTTATATGGTATAACTATATAACGTATTACGTTATATGTCATTACGTTATAACGTATTACGTTATATGGTGTAACGTTATACCGTACTATGTTTTATGGTATAACGAAATGACGTTTTACGTTATATGTTATAACGTTATAACGTATCACGTTATACGGTATATCGAAATGACGTTTTACGTTGTATGGTATAACGATATAACGTATTACGTTATATGGTATTACATTATAACGTATTACGTTATATTGTATAACGTTCTAACATATTACGTTATATGGTATAACGTTATACCGTATTACGTTATATGGTATAACGAAATGACGTTTTACGTTATATGGTATTACGTTCTAACGTAATACGTTACATGGTATAACGAAATGACGTTTTACGTTGTATGGTATAACGATATAACGTATTACGTTATATGGTATTACATTATAACGTATTACGTTATATTGTATAACGTTCTAACATATTACGTTATATGGTATAACGTTATAACGTATTACGTTATATGGTATAACGAAATGACGTTTTACGTTATATGGTAATACGTTATAACGTATTACGTTATATGGTATAACGTTTTAACGTATTACGTTATATGGTATAACGTTATCACGTATTACGTTATATGGTATAACGTAATAACGTATTACGTTATATGGTATATCGTTATAACGTATTACGTTATATGGTATAACGTTATAACGTATTACATTATATGGTATTACGTTATAACGTATTACGTTATATGGTATAGCGTTATAACGTACTACGTTATATGGTATAACGTTATAACGTATTACGTTATATGGTATAACGTTTTAACGTATTACGTTATATGGTATAACGTTATCACGTATTACGTTATATGGTATAACGAAATGACGTTTTACGTTATATGGTATTACGTTATAATGTATTACGGTATATGGTATTACGTTATAACGTATTACGTTATATGGTATAACTATATAACGTATTACGTTATATGTCATTACGTTATAACGTATTACGTTATATGGTGTAACGTTATACCGTACTATGTTTTATGGTATAACGAAATGACGTTTTACGTTATATGTTATAACGTTATAACGTATCACGTTATACGGTATATCGAAATGACGTTTTACGTTGTATGGTATAACGATATAACGTATTACGTTATATGGTATTACATTATAACGTATTACGTTATATTGTATAACGTTCTAACATATTACGTTATATGGTATAACGTTATACCGTATTACGTTATATGGTATAACGAAATGACGTTTTACGTTATATGGTATTACGTTCTAACGTAATACGTTATATGGTATAACGAAATGACGTTTCACGTTATATGGTATTATGTTATTACGTATTACGTTATATGGTATAACGTCATAACGTATTACGTTATATGGTATATCGTTATAACGTATTACGTTATATGTTATAACGTTATACCGTATTACGTTATATGGTATAACGAAATGACGTTTTACGTTATATGGTATTACGTTATAACGTATTACGTTATATGGTATTACGTTATAACGTATTACGTTATATTGTATAACATTCTAACATATTACGTTATATGGTATATCGTTATAACGTATTACGTTATATGTTATAACGTTATACCGTATTACGTTATATGGTATAACGAAATGACGTTTTACGTTATATGGTATTACGTTATAACGTATTACGTTATATGGTATTACGTTATAACGTATTACGTTATATTGTATAACATTCTAACATATTACGTTATATGGTATAACGTTATACCGTATTACGTTATATGGTATAACGTTACACCGTATTACGTTATATGGTATAACGTCATAACGTATTACGTTATATGGTATTACGTTAGCACGTATTACGTTATATGGTATAACGTTATAACGTATTACGTTATATGGCATTACGTTATAACGTATTACGTTATATGGTATAACAAAATGACGTTTTACGTTATATGGTATAACGTTATAACGTATTACGTTATATGGTATTACGTTTTAACGTATTACGTTATATGGTATAACGTTATAACGTATTACGTTATGTGGTATAACGTTATAACGAATTACGTTATATGGTATAACGTTATAACGTATTACGTTATATGGTATAACGTTATAACTTATTACGTTATATGGTATAACTATATAACGTATTACGTTATATGGTATTACGTCATAACGTATTACGTTATATGGTATTACGTTATAACGTATTACGTTATATGGTATAACGTCATAACGTATTACGTTATATGGTATTACGTTATCACGTATTACGTTATATGGTATAACGTTATAACTTATTACGTTATATGGTATAACTATATAACGTATTACGTTATATGGTATTACGTTATAACGTATTACGTTATACGGTATAACGTTATACCGTATTACGTTATATGGTATAACGAAATGACGTTTTACGTTATATGGTATTACGTTATAACGTATTACGTTATATGGTATAACGTTATCACGTATTACGTTATATGGCATTGCGTTATAACGTATTACGTTATATGGTATAACAAAATGACGTTTTACGTTATATGGTATAACGTTATCACGTATTACGTTATATGGCATTACGTTATAACGTATTACGTTATATGGTATAACAAAATGACGTTTTACGTTATATGGTATAACGTTATAACGTATTACGTCATATGGTATTACCTTTTAACGTATTACGTTATATGGTATAACGTTATAACGTATTACGTTATATGGTATAACGTTTTAACGTATTACGTTATATGGTATAACTTTATAACGTATTACGTTATATGGTGTAACGTTATACCGTACTATGTTTTATGGTATAACGAAATGACGTTTTACGTTATATGTTATAACGTTATAACGTATCACGTTATACGGTATATCGAAATGACGTTTTACGTTATATGGTATTACGTTATATGGTATTACGTTATAACGTATTACGTTATATGGTATAACGTTATAACGTATTACGTTATATGGCATTACGTTATAACGTATTACGTTATATGGTATAACGTTATAACGTATTACGTTATATGGTATAACGTTTTAACGTATTACGTTATATGGTATAACGTTAACACGTATTACGTTATATGGTATAACGTTATAACGTATAACGTTATATGGTATTACGTTATAACGTATAACGTTATATGGTATAATGTTATAACGTATTACGTTATATGGTATAACGTTATAACGTATTACGTTATATGGTATAACGTTTTAACGTATTACGTTATATGGTATAACGTTATAACGTATTACGTTATATGGTATAACGTTTTAACGTATTACGTTATATGGTATAACGTTATCACGTATTACGTTATATGGTATAACGAAATGACGTTTTACGTTATATGGTATTACGTTATACCGTATTACGTTATATGGTATAACGAAATGACGTTTTACGTTATATTGTATTACGTCCTAACGTAATACGTTATATGGTATAACGTTATAACGTATTACGTTATATGGTATAACGTTATAACGTATTACGTTATATGGTCTATCGCTATAAATTATTACGTTATATGGTATAACGTTACACCGTATTACGTTATATGGTATAACTAAATGACGTTTTACGTTATATGGTATAACGTTATAACGTATTACGTTATATCGTGTAACGTTATAACGTATTACGTTATATGGTATAACGTTATAACGTATTACGTTATATGGTATAACGTCATAACGTATTACGTTATATGGTATTACGTTATCGCGTATTACGTTATATGGTATAACGTTATAACGTATTACGTTATGTGGTATAACGTTATAACGTATTACGTTATATGGTATATCGTTATAACGTATTACGTTATATGGTATAACGTTATACCGTATTACGTTATATGGTATAACGAAATTACGTTTTACGTTATATGGTATTACGTCCTAACGTAATACGTTATATGGTATAACGTTATAACGTATTACGTTATATGGTATAACGTTATAACGTATTACGTTATATGGTCTATCGTTATAACGTATTACGTTATATGGTATAACGTTACACCGTATTACGTTATATGGTATAACGAAATGACGTTTTACGTTATATGGTATTACGTTATAACGTATTACGTTATATGGTATAACGTCATAACGTATTACGTTATATGGTATTACGTTAGCACGTATTACGTTATATGGTATAACGTTATAACGTATTACGTTATATGGTATAACGTTATAACGTATTACGTTATATGGTATAACGTTATCACGTATTACGTTATATGGTATAACGTTATAACGTATTACGTTATATGGTATTACGTTATAACGTATTACGTTATATGGTATAACGTTTTAACGAATTACGTTATATGGC
Organism: Bombus vancouverensis nearcticus; assembly: GCF_051014615.1. Taxonomy (NCBI): domain Eukaryota; kingdom Metazoa; phylum Arthropoda; class Insecta; order Hymenoptera; family Apidae; genus Bombus; species Bombus vancouverensis. The sequence goes on along the minus strand of NC_134913.1, from coordinate 4,147,423 downwards.
ATTGCGTTATAACGTATTACGTTATATGGTATAACGTTACACCGTATTACGTTATATGGTATAACGAAATGACGTTTTACGTTATATGGTATTACGTTATAACGTATTACGTTATATGGTATAACGTTATAACGTACTACGTTATATGGTATAACGTTATAACGTATTACGTTATATGGTATAACGTTATACCGTATTACGTTATATGGTATAACGTTATAACGTATTACGTTATATGGTATAACGTTATAACGTATTACGTTATATGGTATATCGTTATAACGTATTACGTTATATGGTATAACGTTATACCGTATTACGTTATATGGTATAACGAAATTACGTTTTACGTTATATGGTATTACGTTACAACGTATTACGTTATATGGTATTACGTTATAACGTATTACGTTATATGGTATAACGTCATAACGTATTACGTCATATGGTATTACGTTATCACGTATTACGTTACATGGTATAACGTTATAACGTATTACGTTATATGGTATAACGTTTTAACGTACTACGTTATATGGTATAAGGTTATCACGTATTACGTTATATGGTATAACGTTATAACGTATTACGTTATATGGTATAACGAAATGACGTTTTACGTTATATGGTATTACGTCCTAACGTAATACGTTATATGGTATAACGTTATAACGTATTACGTTATATGGTATAACGTTATAACGTATTACGTTATATGGTCTATCGTTATAACGTATTACGTAATATGGTATAACGTTACACCGTATTACGTTATATGGTATAACGTCATAACGTATTACGTTATATGGTATTACGTTAGCACGTATTACGTTATATGGTATAACGTTATAACGTATTACGTTATATGGTATAACAAAATGACGTTTTACGTTATATGGTATAACGTTATAACGTATTACGTTATATGGCATTACGTTATAACGTATTACGTTATATGGTATAACAAAATGACGTTTTACGTTATATGGTATAACGTTATAACGTATTACGCTATATGGTATTACGTTTTAACGTATTACGTTATGTGGTATAACGTTATAACGTATTACGTTATGTGGTATAACGTTATAACGAATTACGTTATATGGTATAACGTTATAACGTATTACGTTATATGGTATAACGTTATAACTTATTACGTTATATGGTATAACTATATAACGTATTACGTTATATGGTATTACGTCATAACGTATCACGTTATATGGTATTACGTTATAACGTATTACGTTATATGGTATAACGTCATAACGTATTACGTTATATGGTATTACGTTATCACGTATTACGTTATATGGTATAACGTTATAACTTATTGCGTTATATGGTATAACTATTTAACGTATTACGTTATATGGTATTACGTTATAACGTATTACGTTATACGCTATAACGTTATACCGTATTACGTTATATGGTATAACCAAATGACGTTTTACGTTATATGGTATTACGTTATAACGTATTACGTTATATGGTATAACGTTATCACGTATTACGTTATATGGCATTGCGTTATAACGTATTACGTTATATGGTATAACAAAATGACGTTTTACGTTATATGTATAACGTTATCACGTATTACGTTATATGGCATTACGTTATAACGTATTACGTTATATGGTATAACAAAATGACGTTTTACGTTATATGGTATAACGTTATAACGTATTACGTCATATGGTATTACCTTTTAACGTATTACGTTATATGGTATAACGTTATAACGTATTACGTTATATGGTATAACGTTTTAACGTATTACGTTATATGGTATAACGTTATAACGTATTACGTTATATGGTATAACGTTATAACGTATTACGTTATATGGTATAACGTTATAACGTACTACGTTATATGGTATAACATTTTAACGTATTACGTTATATGGTATAACTATATAACGTATTACGTTATATGTCATTACGTTATAACGTATTACGTTATATGGTGTAACGTTATACCGTACTATGTTTTATGGTATAACGAAATGACGTTTTACGTTATATGTTATAACGTTATAACGTATCACGTTATACGGTATATCGAAATGACGTTTTACGTTGTATGGTATAACGATATAACGTATTACGTTATATGGTATATCGTTATAACGTATTACGTTATATGTTATAACGTTATACCGTATTACGTTATATGGTATAACGAAATGACGTTTCACGTTATATGGTATTACGTTATAACGTATTACGTTATATGGTATTACGTTATAACGTATTACGTTATATTGTATAACATTCTAACATATTACGTTATATGGTATAACGTTATACCGTATTACGTTATATGGTATAACGTTACACCGTATTACGTTATATGGTATAACGTCATAACGTATTACTTTATATGGTATTACGTTAGCACGTATTACGTTATATGGTATAACGTTATAACGTATTACGTTATATGGCATTACGTTATAACGTATTACGTTATATGGTATAACAAAATGACGTTTTACGTTATATGGTATAACGTTATAACGTATTACGTTATATGGTATTACGTTTTAACGTATTACGTTATATGGTATAACGTTATAACGTATTACGTTATGTGGTATAACGTTATAACGAATTACGTTATATGGTATAACGTTATAACGTATTACGTTATATGGTATAACGTTATAACTTATTACGTTATATGGTATAACTATATAACGTATTACGTTATATGGTATTACGTCATAACGTATTACGTTATATGGTATTACGTTATAACGTATTACGTTATATGGTATAACGTCATAACGTATTACGTTATATGGTATTACGTTATCACGTATTACGTTATATGGTATAACGTTATAACTTATTACGTTATATGGTATAACTATATAACGTATTACGTTATATGGTATTACGTTATAACGTATTACGTTATACGGTATAACGTTATACCGTATTACGTTATATGGTATAACGAAATGACGTTTTACGTTATATGGTATTACGTTATAACGTATTACGTTATATGGTATAACGTTATCACGTATTACGTTATATGGCATTGCGTTATAACGTATTACGTTATATGGTATAACAAAATGACGTTTTACGTTATATGGTATAACGTTATCACGTATTACGTTATATGGCATTACGTTATAACGTATTACGTTATATGGTATAACAAAATGACGTTTTACGTTATATGGTATAACGTTATAACGTATTACGTCATATGGTATTACCTTTTAACGTATTACGTTATATGGTATAACGTTATAACGTATTACGTTATATGGTATAACGTTTTAACGTATTACGTTATATGGTATAACTTTATAACGTATTACGTTATATGGTGTAACGTTATACCGTACTATGTTTTATGGTATAACGAAATGACGTTTTACGTTATATGTTATAACGTTATAACGTATCACGTTATACGGTATATCGAAATGACGTTTTACGTTATATGGTATTACGTTATAACGTATTACGTTATATGGTATTACGTTATAACGTATTACGTTATATGGTATAACGTTATAACGTATTACGTTATATGGTATAACGAAATGACGTTTTACGTTATATGGTATTACGTTATACCGTATTACGTTATATGGTATAACGAAATGACGTTTTACGTTATATTGTATTACGTCCTAACGTAATACGTTATATGGTATAACGTTATAACGTATTACGTTATATGGTATAACGTTATAACGTATTACGTTATATGGTCTATCGCTATAAATTATTACGTTATATGGTATAACGTTACACCGTATTACGTTATATGGTATAACTAAATGACGTTTTACGTTATATGGTATAACGTTATAACGTATTACGTTATATCGTGTAACGTTATAACGTATTACGTTATATGGTATAACGTTATAACGTATTACGTTATATGGTATAACGTCATAACGTATTACGTTATATGGTATTACGTTATCGCGTATTACGTTATATGGTATAACGTTATAACGTATTACGTTATGTGGTATAACGTTATAACGTATTACGTTATATGGTATATCGTTATAACGTATTACGTTATATGGTATAACGTTATCCCGTATTACGTTATATGGTATAACGAAATTACGTTTTACGTTATATGGTATTACGTCCTAACGTAATACGTTATATGGTATAACGTTATAACGTATTACGTTATATGGTATAACGTTATAACGTATTACGTTATATGGTCTATCGTTATAACGTATTACGTTATATGGTATAACGTTACACCGTATTACGTTATATGGTATAACGAAATGACGTTTTACGTTATATGGTATTACGTTATAACGTATTACGTTATATGGTATAACGTCATAACGTATTACGTTATATGGTATTACGTTAGCACGTATTACGTTATATGGTATAACGTTATAACGTATTACGTTATATGGTATAACGTTATAACGTATTACGTTATATGGTATAACGTTATCACGTATTACGTTATATGGTATAACGTTATAACGTATTACGTTATATGGTATTACGTTATAACGTATTACGTTATATGGTATAACGTTTTAACGAATTACGTTATATGGCATTGCGTTATAACGTATTACGTTATATGGCATTGCGTTATAACGTATTACGTTATATGGTATAACGTTATAACGGATTACGTTATATGGTATAACGTTATAACGTACTACGTTATATGGTATAACGTTATAACGTATTACGTTATATGGTATAACGTTATACCGTATTACGTTATATGGTATAACATTATAACGTATTACGTTATATGGTATAACGTTATAACGTATTACGTTATATGGTATATCGTTATAACGTATTACGTTATATGGTATAACGTTATACCGTATTACGTTATATGGTATAACGAAATTACGTTTTACGTTATATGGTATTACGTTACAACGTATTACGTTATATGGTATTACGTTATAACGTATTACGTTATATGGTATAACGTCATAACGTATTACGTCATATGGTATTACGTTATCACGTATTACGTTACATGGTATAACGTTATAACGTATTACGTTATATGGTATAACGTTTTAACGTATTACGTTATATGGTATAAGGTTATCACGTATTACGTTATATGGTATAACGTTATAACGTATTACGTTATATGGTATTACGTTATAACCTATTACGTTATATGGTATAACGTTATAACGTATTACGTTATATCGTGTAACGTTATAACGTATTACGTTATATGGTATAACGTTATAACGTATTACGTTATATGGTATAACGTCATAACGTATTACGTTATATGGTATTACGTTATCGCGTATTACGTTATATGGTATAACGTTATAACGTATTACGTTATGTGGTATAACGTTATAATGAATTACGTTATATGGTATAACGTTATAACGTATTACGTTATATGGTATAACGTTATAACTTATTACGTTATATGGTATAACTATATAACGTATTACGTTATATGGTATTACGTTATAACGTATTACGTTATATGGTATTACGTTATAACGTATTACGTTATACGGTATAACGTTATACCGTATTACGTTATATGGTATAACGAAATGACGTTTTACGTTATATGGTATTACGTTATAACGTATTACGTCATATGGTATAACGTTATCAAGTATTACGTTATATGGCATTGCGTTATAACGTATTACGTTATATGGTATAACAAAATGACGTTTTACGTTATATGGTATAACGTTATCACGTATTACGTTATATGGCATTACGTTATAACGTATTACGTTATATGGTATAACAAAATGACGTTTTACGTTATATGGTATAACGTTATAACGTATTACGTCATATGGTATTACCTTTTAACGTATTACGTTATATGGTACAACGTTATAACGTATTACGTTATGTGGTATAACGTTATAACGAATTACGTTATATCGTATAACGTTATAACGTATTACGTTATATGGTATAACGTTATAACCTATTACGTTATATGGTATAACTATATAACGTATTACGTTATATGGTATTACGTCATAACGTATTACGTTATATGGTATTACGTTATAACGTATTACGTTATATGGTATAACGTCATAACGTATTACGTTATATGGTATTACGTTATCACATATTACGTTATATGGTATAAAGTTATAACGTATTACGTTATATGGTATAACGTTTTAACGTATTACGTTATATGGTATAACGTTATAACGTATTACGTTATATGGTGTAACGTTATACCGTACTATGTTTTATGGTATAACGAAATGACGTTTTACGTTATATGTTATAACGTTATAACGTATCACGTTATACGGTATATCGAAATGACGTTTTACGTTATATGGTATTACGTTATAACGTATTACGTTATATGGTATTACGTTTTAACGTATTACGTTATATGGTATAACGTCATAACGTATTACGTCATATGGTATTACGTTATCACGTATTACGTAATATGGTATAACGTTATAACGTATTACGTTATATGGTATAACTTTTTAACGTATTACGTTATATGGTATAACGTTTTAACGTATTACGTTATATGGTATAACGTTATCACGTATTACGTTATATGGTATAACGAAATGACGTTTTACGTTATATGGTATTACGTTATAATGTATTACGGTATATGGTATTACGTTATAACGTATTACGTTATATGGTATAACTATATAACGTATTACGTTATATGTCATTACGTTATAACGTATTACGTTATATGGTGTAACGTTATACCGTACTATGTTTTATGGTATAACGAAATGACGTTTTACGTTATATGTTATAACGTTATAACGTATCACGTTATACGGTATATCGAAATGACGTTTTACGTTATATGGTATTACGTTATAACGTATTACGTTATATGGTATTACGTTTTAACGTATTACGTTATATGGTATAACGTCATAACGTATTACGTCATATGGTATTACGTTATCACGTATTACGTCATATGGTATTACGTTATAACGTATTACGTTATATGGTATAACGTCATAACGTATTACGTTATATGGTATTACGTTATCACATATTACGTTATATGGTATAAAGTTATAACGTATTACGTTATATGGTATAACGTTTTAACGTATTACGTTATATGGTATAACGTTATAACGTATTACGTTATATGGTATTACGTTATCACGTATTACGTTATATGGTATATCGTTATAACGTATTACGTTATATGGTATAACGTTATAACGTATTACGTTATATGGTATAACGTTATAACGTATTACGTTATATGGTATAACGTCATAACGTATTGCGTTATATGGTATTACGTTATCACGTATTACGTTATATGGTATAACGTTATAACTTATTACGTTATATGGTATAACTATATAACGTATTACGTTATATGGTATAACGTTATAACTTATTACGTTATATGGTATAACTATACCATATAATACCACGTAATACCACGTTATATGGTATTACGTTATAACGTATTACGTTATATGGTATAACGTTATAACGTATTACGTTATATGGTATAACGTTATAACGTATTACGTTATATGGTATAACGTTATAACGTATTACGTTATATGGTATAACGTCATAACGTATTACGTTATATGGTATTACGTTATCGCGTATTACGTTATATGGTATAACGTTATAACGTATTACGTTATATGGTATAACGTTATAACGCATTACGTTATATGGTATATCGTTATAACGTATTACGTTATATGGTATAACGAAATGACGTTTTACGTTATATGCTATTACGTTATAACGTATTACGTTATATGGTATAACGTTATCACGTATTACGTTATATGGCATTACGTTATAACGTATTACGTTATATGGTATTACGAATTGACGTTTTACGTTATATGGTATAACGTTATAACGTATTACGTTATATGGTATAACGTTTTAACGTATTACGTTATATTTTATAACGTTATAACGTATTACGTTATATGGTATTACGTTATCACGTATTACGTTATATGGTATAACGTTATAACGTATTACGTTATATGGTATAACGTTATAACGTATTACGTTATATGGTATAACGTTATAACGTATTACGTTATATGGTATAACGTCATAACGTATTACGTTATATGGTATTACGTTATCACGTATTACGTTATATGGTATAACGTTATAACTTATTACGTTATATGGTATAACTATATAACGTATTACGTTATATGGTATTACGTCATAACGTATTACGTTATATGGTATTACGTTATAACGTATTACGTTATATGGTATAACGTTATAACGTATTACGTTATATGGTATAACGTCATAACGTATTACGTTATATGGTATTACGTTATAACGTATTACGGTATATGGTATTACGTTATAACGTATTACGTTATATGGTATAACGTTATACCGTATTACGTTATATGGTATAACGTTATAACGTATTACGTTATATGGTATAACGTTATAACGTATTACGTTATATGGTATATCGTTATAACGTATTACGTTATATGGTATAACGTTATACCGTATTACGTTATATGGTATAACGAAATGACGTTTTACGTTATATGGTATTACGTTATAACGTATTACGTTATATGGTATTACGTTATAACGTATTACGTTATATGGTATAACGTCATAACGTATTACGTCATATGGTATTACGTTATCACGTATTACGTTATATGGTATAACGTTATAACGTATTACGTTATATGGTATAACGTTTTAACGTATTACGTTATATGGTATAACGTTATCACGTATTACGTTATATGGTATAACGTTATCACGTATTACGTTATATGGTATAACGTTATAACGTATTACGTTATATGGTATTACGTTATAACGTATTACGTTATATGGTATAACGTTATAACGTATTACGTTATATGGTATATCGTTATAACGTATTACGTTATATGGTATAACGTTATAACGTATTACGTTATATGGTATAACGTTATAACGTATTACGTTATATGGTATATCGTTATAACGTATTACGTTATATGGTATAACGTTATACCGTATTACGTTATATGGTATAACGAAATGACGTTTTACGTTATATGGTATTACGTTATAACGTACTACGTTATATGGTATAACGTTATAACGTATTACGTTATATGGTATAACGTTATACCGTATTACGTTATATGGTATAACGTTATAACGTATTACGTTATATGGTATAACGTTATAACGTATTACGTTATATGGTATATCGTTATAACGTATTACGTTATATGGTATAACGTTATACCGTATTACGTTATATGGTATAACGAAATGACGTTTTACGTTATATGGTATTACGTTATAACGTATTACGTTATATGGTATAACGTTATAACGTATTACGTTATATGGTATAACGTTATCTCGTATTACGTTATATGGTATAACGTTATAACGTATTACGTTATATGGTATTACGTTATAACGTATTACGTTATATGGTATAACGAAATGACGTTTTACGTTATATGGTATTACGTTATAACGTATTACGGTATATGGTATTTCGTTATAACGTATTACGTTATATGGTAGAACGTCATAACGTATTACGTTATATGGTATTACGTTATGACGTATTACGTTATATGGTATAACGTTATAACGTATTACGTAATATGGTATAACGTTTTAACGTATTACGTTATATGGTATAACGTTATCACGTATTACGTTATATGGTATAACGTTATAACGCATTACGTTATATGGTATATCGTTATAACGTATTACGTTATATGGTATAACGAAATGACGTTTTACGTTATATGCTATTACGTTATAACGTATTACGTTATATGGTATAACGTTATCACGTATTACGTTATATGGCATTACGTTATAACGTATTACGTTATATGGTATAACGAATTGACGTTTTAAGTTATATGGTATAACGTTATAACGTATTACGTTATATGGTATTACGTTATAACGTATTACGTTATATGGTATAACGAAATGACGTTTTACGTTATATGGTATTACGTTATAACGTATTACGGTATATGGTATTTCGTTATAACGTATTACGTTATATGGTAGAACGTCATAACGTATTACGTTATATGGTATTACGTTATGACGTATTACGTTATATGGTATAACGTTATAACGTATTACGTAATATGGTATAACGTTTTAACGTATTACGTTATATGGTATAACGTTATCACGTATTACGTTATATGGTATAACGAAATTACGTTTTACGTTATATGGTATTACGTTACAACGTATTACGTTATATGGTATTACGTTATAACGTATTACGTTATATGGTATAACGTCATAACGTATTACGTCATATGGTATTACGTTATCACGTATAACGTTACATGGTATAACGTTATAACGTATTACGTTATATGGTATAACGTTTTAACGTATTACGTTATATGGTATAAGGTTATCACGTATTACGTTATATGGTATAACGTTATAACGTATTACGTTATATGGTATTACGTTACAACCTATCACGTTATATGGTATAACGTTATAACGTATTACGTTATATCGTGTAACGTTATAACGTATTACGTTATATGGTATAACGTTATAACGTATTACGTTATATGGTATAACGTCATAACGTATTACGTTATTTGGTATTACGTTATCGCGTATTACGTTATATGGTATAACGTTATAACGTATTACGTTATGTGGTATAACGTTATAATGAATTACGTTATATGGTATAACGTTATAACGTATTACGTTATATGGTATAACGTTATAACTTATTACGTTATATGGTATAACTATATAACGTATTACGTTATATGGTATTACGTTATAACGTATTACGTTATATGGTATTACGTTATAACGTATTACGTTATACGGTATAACGTTATACCGTATTACGTTATATGGTATAACGAAATGACGTTTTACGTTATATGGTATTACGTTATAACGTATTACGTCATATGGTATAACGTTATCAAGTATTACGTTATATGGCATTGCGTTATAACGTATTACGTTATATGGTATAACAAAATGACGTTTTACGTTATATGGTATAACGTTATCACGTATTACGTTATATGGCATTACGTTATAACGTATTACGTTATATGGTATAACAAAATGACGTTTTACGTTATATGGTATAACGTTATAACGTATTACGTCATATGGTATTACCTTTTAACGTATTACGTTATATGGTACAACGTTATAACGTATTACGTTATGTGGTATAACGTTATAACGAATTACGTTATATCGTATAACGTTATAACGTATTACGTTATATGGTATAACGTTATAACTTATTACGTTATATGGTATAACTATATAACGTATTACGTTATATGGTATTACGTCATAACGTATTACGTTATATGGTATTACGTTATAACGTATTACGTTATATGGTATAACGTCATAACGTATTACGTTATATGGTATTACGTTATCACATATTACGTTATATGGTATAAAGTTATAACGTATTACGTTATATGGTATAACGTTTTAACGTATTACGTTATATGGTATAACGTTATAACGTATTACGTTATATGGTGTAACGTTATACCGTACTATGTTTTATGGTATAACGAAATGACGTTTTACGTTATATGTTATAACTTTATAACGTATCACGTTATACGGTATATCGAAATGACGTTTTACGTTATATGGTATTACGTTATAACGTATTACGTTATATGGTATTACGTTTTAACGTATTACGTTATATGGTATAACGTCATAACGTATTACGTCATATGGTATTACGTTATCACGTATTACGTAATATGGTATAACGTTATAACGTATTACGTTATATGGTATAACTTTTTAACGTATTACGTTATATGGTATAACGTTTTAACGTATTACGTTATATGGTATAACGTTATCACGTATTACGTTATATGGTATAACGAAATGACGTTTTACGTTATATGGTATTATGTTATAATGTATTACGGTATATGGTATTACGTTATAACGTATTACGTTATATGGTATAACTATATAACGTATTACGTTATATGTCATTACGTTATAACGTATTACGTTATATGGTGTAACGTTATACCGTACTATGTTTTATGGTATAACGAAATGACGTTTTACGTTATATGTTATAACGTTATAACGTATCACGTTATACGGTATATCGAAATGACGTTTTACGTTATATGGTATTACGTTATAACGTATTACGTTATATGGTATTACGTTTTAACGTATTACGTTATATGGTATAACGTCATAACGTATTACGTCATATGGTATTACGTTATCACGTATTACGTCATATGGTATTACGTTATAACGTATTACGTTATATGGTATAACGTCATAACGTATTACGTTATATGGTATTACGTTATCACATATTACGTTATATGGTATAAAGTTATAACGTATTACGTTATATGGTATAACGTTTTAACGTATTACGTTATATGGTATAACGTTATACCGTATTACGTTATATGGTATAACGAAATGACGTTTTACGTTATATGGTATTACGTTATAACGTATTACGGTATATGGTATTACGTTATAACGTATTACGTTATATGGTATAACGTTATAACGTATTACGTTATATGGTATAACGTCATAACGTATTACGTTATATGGTATTACGTTATCGCGTATTACGTTATATGGTATAACGTTATAACGTATTACGTTATATGGTATAACGTTATAACGCATTACGTTATATGGTATATCGTTATAACGTATTACGTTATATGGTATAACGAAATGACGTTTTACGTTATATGCTATTACGTTATAACGTATTACGTTATATGGTATAACGTTATCACGTATTACGTTATATGGCATTACGTTATAACGTATTACGTTATATGGTATTACGAATTGACGTTTTACGTTATATGGTATAACGTTATAACGTATTACGTTATATGGTATAACGTTTTAACGTATTACGTTATATTTTATAACGTTATAACGTATTACGTTATATGGTATTACGTTATCACGTATTACGTTATATGCTATTACGTTATAACGTATTACGTTATATGGTATAACGTTATAACGTATTACGTTATATGGTATAACGTTATAACGTATTACGTTATATGGTATAACGTCATAACGTATTACGTTATATGGTATTACGTTATCACGTATTACGTTATATGGTATAACGTTATAACTTATTACGTTATATGGTATAACTATATAACGTATTACGTTATATGGTATTACGTCATAACGTATTACGTTATATGGTATTACGTTATAACGTATTACGTTATATGGTATAACGTTATAACGTATTACGTTATATGGTATAACGTCATAACGTATTACGTTATATGGTATTACGTTATAACGTATTACGGTATATGGTATTACGTTATAACGTATTACGTTATATGGTATAACGTTATACCGTATTACGTTATATGGTATAACGTTATAACGTATTACGTTATATGGTATAACGTTATAACGTATTACGTTATATGGTATATCGTTATAACGTATTACGTTATATGGTATAACGTTATACCGTATTACGTTATATGGTATAACGAAATGACGTTTTACGTTATATGGTATTACGTTATAACGTATTACGTTATATGGTATTACGTTATAACGTATTACGTTATATGGTATAACGTTATAACGTATTACGTTATATGGTATATCGTTATAACGTATTACGTTATATGGTATAACGTTATAACGTATTACGTTATATGGTATAACGTTATAACGTATTACGTTATATGGTATAACGTTATAACGTATTACGTTATATGGTATATCGTTATAACGTATTACGTTATATGGTATAACGTTATAACGTATTACGTTATATGGTATAACGTTATAACGTATTACGTTATATGGTATATCGTTATAACGTATTACGTTATATGGTATAACGAATTGACGTTTTAAGTTATATGGTATAACGTTATAACGTATTACGTTATATGGTATTACGTTATAACGTATTACGTTATATGGTATAACGAAATGACGTTTTACGTTATATGGTATTACGTTATAACGTATTACGGTATATGGTATTTCGTTATAACGTATTACGTTATATGGTAGAACGTCATAACGTATTACGTTATATGGTATTACGTTATGACGTATTACGTTATATGGTATAACGTTATAACGTATTACGTAATATGGTATAACGTTTTAACGTATTACGTTATATGGTATAACGTTATCACGTATTACGTTATATGGTATAACGTTATAACGCATTACGTTATATGGTATATCGTTATAACGTATTACGTTATATGGTATAACGAAATGACGTTTTACGTTATATGCTATTACGTTATAACGTATTACGTTATATGGTATAACGTTATCACGTATTACGTTATATGGCATTACGTTATAACGTATTACGTTATATGGTATAACGAATTGACGTTTTAAGTTATATGGTATAACGTTATAACGTATTACGTTATATGGTATTACGTTATAACGTATTACGTTATATGGTATAACGAAATGACGTTTTACGTTATATGGTATTACGTTATAACGTATTACGGTATATGGTATTTCGTTATAACGTATTACGTTATATGGTAGAACGTCATAACGTATTACGTTATATGGTATTACGTTATGACGTATTACGTTATATGGTATAACGTTATAACGTATTACGTAATATGGTATAACGTTTTAACGTATTACGTTATATGGTATAACGTTATCACGTATTACGTTATATGGTATAACGAAATTACGTTTTACGTTATATGGTATTACGTTACAACGTATTACGTTATATGGTATTACGTTATAACGTATTACGTTATATGGTATAACGTCATAACGTATTACGTCATATGGTATTACGTTATCACGTATAACGTTACATGGTATAACGTTATAACGTATTACGTTATATGGTATAACGTTTTAACGTATTACGTTATATGGTATAAGGTTATCACGTATTACGTTATATGGTATAACGTTATAACGTATTACGTTATATGGTATTACGTTACAACCTATCACGTTATATGGTATAACGTTATAACGTATTACGTTATATCGTGTAACGTTATAACGTATTACGTTATATGGTATAACGTTATAACGTATTACGTTATATGGTATAACGTCATAACGTATTACGTTATTTGGTATTACGTTATCGCGTATTACGTTATATGGTATAACGTTATAACGTATTACGTTATGTGGTATAACGTTATAATGAATTACGTTATATGGTATAACGTTATAACGTATTACGTTATATGGTATAACGTTATAACTTATTACGTTATATGGTATAACTATATAACGTATTACGTTATATGGTATTACGTTATAACGTATTACGTTATATGGTATTACGTTATAACGTATTACGTTATACGGTATAACGTTATACCGTATTACGTTATATGGTATAACGAAATGACGTTTTACGTTATATGGTATTACGTTATAACGTATTACGTCATATGGTATAACGTTATCAAGTATTACGTTATATGGCATTGCGTTATAACGTATTACGTTATATGGTATAACAAAATGACGTTTTACGTTATATGGTATAACGTTATCACGTATTACGTTATATGGCATTACGTTATAACGTATTACGTTATATGGTATAACAAAATGACGTTTTACGTTATATGGTATAACGTTATAACGTATTACGTCATATGGTATTACCTTTTAACGTATTACGTTATATGGTACAACGTTATAACGTATTACGTTATGTGGTATAACGTTATAACGAATTACGTTATATCGTATAACGTTATAACGTATTACGTTATATGGTATAACGTTATAACTTATTACGTTATATGGTATAACTATATAACGTATTACGTTATATGGTATTACGTCATAACGTATTACGTTATATGGTATTACGTTATAACGTATTACGTTATATGGTATAACGTCATAACGTATTACGTTATATGGTATTACGTTATCACATATTACGTTATATGGTATAAAGTTATAACGTATTACGTTATATGGTATAACGTTTTAACGTATTACGTTATATGGTATAACGTTATAACGTATTACGTTATATGGTGTAACGTTATACCGTACTATGTTTTATGGTATAACGAAATGACGTTTTACGTTATATGTTATAACTTTATAACGTATCACGTTATACGGTATATCGAAATGACGTTTTACGTTATATGGTATTACGTTATAACGTATTACGTTATATGGTATTACGTTTTAACGTATTACGTTATATGGTATAACGTCATAACGTATTACGTCATATGGTATTACGTTATCACGTATTACGTAATATGGTATAACGTTATAACGTATTACGTTATATGGTATAACGTCATAACGTATTACGTTATATGGTATTACGTTATAACGTATTACGGTATATGGTATTACGTTATAACGTATTACGTTATATGGTATAACGTTATACCGTATTACGTTATATGGTATAACGTTATAACGTATTACGTTATATGGTATAACGTTATAACGTATTACGTTATATGGTATATCGTTATAACGTATTACGTTATATGGTATAACGTTATACCGTATTACGTTATATGGTATAACGAAATGACGTTTTACGTTATATGGTATTACGTTATAACGTATTACGTTATATGGTATTACGTTATAACGTATTACGTTATATGGTATAACGTTATAACGTATTACGTTATATGGTATATCGTTATAACGTATTACGTTATATGGTATAACGTTATAACGTATTACGTTATATGGTATAACGTTATAACGTATTACGTTATATGGTATAACGTTATAACGTATTACGTTATATGGTATATCGTTATAACGTATTACGTTATATGGTATAACGTTATAACGTATTACGTTATATGGTATATCGTTATAACGTATTACGTTATATGGTATAACGTTATAACGTATTACGTTATATGGTATAACGTTATAACGTATTACGTTATATGGTATATCGTTATAACGTATTACGTTATATGGTATAACGAATTGACGTTTTAAGTTATATGGTATAACGTTATAACGTATTACGTTATATGGTATTACGTTATAACGTATTACGTTATATGGTATAACGAAATGACGTTTTACGTTATATGGTATTACGTTATAACGTATTACGGTATATGGTATTTCGTTATAACGTATTACGTTATATGGTAGAACGTCATAACGTATTACGTTATATGGTATTACGTTATGACGTATTACGTTATATGGTATAACGTTATAACGTATTACGTAATATGGTATAACGTTTTAACGTATTACGTTATATGGTATAACGTTATCACGTATTACGTTATATGGTATAACGTTATAACGCATTACGTTATATGGTATATCGTTATAACGTATTACGTTATATGGTATAACGAAATGACGTTTTACGTTATATGCTATTACGTTATAACGTATTACGTTATATGGTATAACGTTATCACGTATTACGTTATATGGCATTACGTTATAACGTATTACGTTATATGGTATAACGAATTGACGTTTTAAGTTATATGGTATAACGTTATAACGTATTACGTTATATGGTATTACGTTATAACGTATTACGTTATATGGTATAACGAAATGACGTTTTACGTTATATGGTATTACGTTATAACGTATTACGGTATATGGTATTTCGTTATAACGTATTACGTTATATGGTAGAACGTCATAACGTATTACGTTATATGGTATTACGTTATGACGTATTACGTTATATGGTGTAACGTTATAACGTATTACGTAATATGGTATAACGTTTTAACGTATTACGTTATATGGTATAACGTTATCACGTATTACGTTATATGGTATAACGAAATTACGTTTTACGTTATATGGTATTACGTTACAACGTATTACGTTATATGGTATTACGTTATAACGTATTACGTTATATGGTATAACGTCATAACGTATTACGTCATATGGTATTACGTTATCACGTATAACGTTACATGGTATAACGTTATAACGTATTACGTTATATGGTATAACGTTTTAACGTATTACGTTATATGGTATAAGGTTATCACGTATTACGTTATATGGTATAACGTTATAACGTATTACGTTATATGGTATTACGTTACAACCTATCACGTTATATGGTATAACGTTATAACGTATTACGTTATATCGTGTAACGTTATAACGTATTACGTTATATGGTATAACGTTATAACGTATTACGTTATATGGTATAACGTCATAACGTATTACGTTATTTGGTATTACGTTATCGCGTATTACGTTATATGGTATAACGTTATAACGTATTACGTTATGTGGTATAACGTTATAATGAATTACGTTATATGGTATAACGTTATAACGTATTACGTTATATGGTATAACGTTATAACTTATTACGTTATATGGTATAACTATATAACGTATTACGTTATATGGTATTACGTTATAACGTATTACGTTATATGGTATTACGTTATAACGTATTACGTTATACGGTATAACGTTATACCGTATTACGTTATATGGTATAACGAAATGAC
Source organism: Bombus vancouverensis nearcticus (assembly GCF_051014615.1). Classification (NCBI taxonomy): domain Eukaryota; kingdom Metazoa; phylum Arthropoda; class Insecta; order Hymenoptera; family Apidae; genus Bombus; species Bombus vancouverensis. Next base: position 4,128,798 of record NC_134913.1, on the reverse strand, counting down.
GTTTTACGTTATATGGTATTACGTTATAACGTATTACGTCATATGGTATAACGTTATCAAGTATTACGTTATATGGCATTGCGTTATAACGTATTACGTTATATGGTATAACAAAATGACGTTTTACGTTATATGGTATAACGTTATCACGTATTACGTTATATGGCATTACGTTATAACGTATTACGTTATATGGTATAACAAAATGACGTTTTACGTTATATGTTATAACGTTATAACGTATCACGTTATACGGTATATCGAAATGACGTTTTACGTTATATGGTATTACGTTATAACGTATTACGTTATATGGTATTACGTTTTAACGTATTACGTTATATGGTATAACGTCATAACGTAATACGTCATATGGTATTACGTTATCACGTATTACGTAATATGGTATAACGTTATAACGTATTACGTTATATGGTATAACTTTTTAACGTATTACGTTATATGGTATAACGTTTTAACGTATTACGTTATATGGTATAACGTTATCACGTATTACGTTATATGGTATAACGAAATGACGTTTTACGTTATATGGTATTACGTTATAATGTATTACGGTATATGGTATTACGTTATAACGTATTACGTTATATGGTATAACTATATAACGTATTACGTTATATGTCATTACGTTATAACGTATTACGTTATATGGTGTAACGTTATACCGTACTATGTTTTATGGTATAACGAAATGACGTTTTACGTTATATGTTATAACGTTATAACGTATCACGTTATACGGTATATCGAAATGACGTTTTACGTTATATGGTATTACGTTATAACGTATTACGTTATATGGTATTACGTTTTAACGTATTACGTTATATGGTATAACGTCATAACGTATTACGTCATATGGTATTACGTTATCACGTATTACGTCATATGGTATTACGTTATAACGTATTACGTTATATGGTATAACGTCATAACGTATTACGTTATATGGTATTACGTTATCACATATTACGTTATATGGTATAAAGTTATAACGTATTACGTTATATGGTATAACGTTTTAACGTATTACGTTATATGGTATAACGTTATACCGTATTACGTTATATGGTATAACGAAATGACGTTTTACGTTATATGGTATTACGTTATAACGTATTACGGTATATGGTATTACGTTATAACGTATTACGTTATATGGTATAACGTCATACCGTATTACGTAATATGGTATAACGTTATCACGTATTACGTTATATGGTATAACGTTATCACGTATTACGTTATATGGTATAACGTTATAACGTATTACGTTATATGGTATTACGTTATAACGTATTACGTTATATGGTATAACGTTATCACGTATTACGTTATATGGCATTACGTTATAACGTATTACGTTATATGGTATAACAAAATGACGTTTTACGTTATATGGTATAACGTTATCACGTATTACGTTATATGGCATTACGTTATAACGTATTACGTTATATGGTATAACAAAATGACGTTTTACGGTATATGGTATAACGTTATAACGTATTACGTTATATGGCATTACGTTAGAACGTATTACGTTATATGGTATAACAAAATGACGTTTTAGGTTATATGGTATAACGTTATAACGTATTACGTTATATGGTATTACGTTTTAACGTATTACGTTATATGGTATAACGTTATAACGTATTACGTTATGTGGTATAACGTTATAACGAATTACGTTATATGGTATAACGTTATAACGTATTACGTTATATGGTATAACGTTATAACTTATTACGTTATATGGTATAACTATATAACGTATTACGTTATATGGTATTACGTCATAACGTATTACGTTATATGGTATTACGTTATAACGTATTACGTTATATGGTATAACGTCATATCGTATTACGTTATATGGTATTACGTTATCACGTATTACGTTATATGGTATAACGTTATAACGTATTACGTTATATGGTATAACGTTTTAACGTATTACGTTATATGGTATAACGTTATAACGTATTACGTTATATGGTGTAACGTTATACCGTACTATGTTTTATGGTATAACGAAATGACGTTTTACGTTATATGTTATAACGTTATAACGTATTACGTTATATGGTATAACGTCATAACGTATTACGTCATATGGTATTACGTTATCACGTATTACGTTATATGGTATAACGTTATAACGTATTACGTTATATGGTATAACGTCATAACGTATTACGTCATATGGTATTACGTTATCACGTATTACGTTATATGGTATAACGTTATAACGTATTACGGTATATGGTATTACGTTATAACGTATTACGTTATATGGTATAACGTTATACCGTATTACGTTATATGGTATAACGTTATAACGTATTACGTTATATGGTATAACGTTATAACGTATTACGTTATATGGTATAACGTTATAACGTATTACGTTATATGGTATAACGTCATAACGTATTACGTCATATGGTATTACGTTATAACGTATTACGTTATATGGTATAACGAAATGACGTTTTACGTTATATGGTATTACGTTATAACGTATTACGGTATATGGTATTACGTTATAACGTATTACGTTATATGGTATAACGTTATACCGTATTACGTTATATGGTATAACGTTATAACGTATTACGTTATATGGTATTACGTTATAACGTATTACGTTATATGGTATAACGTTATAACGTATTACGTTATATGGTATAACGTTATAACGTATTACGTTATATGGTATAACGTTATAACGTATTACGTTATATGGTATAACGTCATAACGTATTACGTTATATGGTATTACGTTATCGCGTATTACGTTATATGGTATAACGTTATAACGTATTACGTTATATGGTATAACGTTATAACGCATTACGTTATATGGTATATCGTTATAACGTATTACGTTATATGGTATAACGAAATGACGTTTTACGTTATATGCTATTACGTTATAACGTATTACGTTATATGGTATAACGTTATCACGTATTACGTTATATGGCATTACGTTATAACGTATTACGTTATATGGTATTACGAATTGACGTTTTACGTTATATGGTATAACGTTATAACGTATTACGTTATATGGTATAACGTTTTAACGTATTACGTTATATTTTATAACGTTATAACGTATTACGTTATATGGTATTACGTTATCACGTATTACGTTATATGCTATTACGTTATAACGTATTACGTTATATGGTATAACGTTATAACGTATTACGTTATATGGTATAACGTTATAACGTATTACGTTATATGGTATAACGTCATAACGTATTACGTTATATGGTATTACGTTATCACGTATTACGTTATATGGTATAACGTTATAACTTATTACGTTATATGGTATAACTATATAACGTATTACGTTATATGGTATTACGTCATAACGTATTACGTTATATGGTATTACGTTATAACGTATTACGTTATATGGTATAACGTTATAACGTATTACGTTATATGGTATAACGTCATAACGTATTACGTTATATGGTATTACGTTATAACGTATTACGGTATATGGTATTACGTTATAACGTATTACGTTATATGGTATAACGTTATACCGTATTACGTTATATGGTATAACGTTATAACGTATTACGTTATATGGTATAACGTTATAACGTATTACGTTATATGGTATATCGTTATAACGTATTACGTTATATGGTATAACGTTATACCGTATTACGTTATATGGTATAACGAAATGACGTTTTACGTTATATGGTATTACGTTATAACGTATTACGTTATATGGTATTACGTTATAACGTATTACGTTATATGGTATAACTATATAACGTATTACGTTATATGGTATTACGTCATAACGTATTACGTTATATGGTATTACGTTATAACGTATTACGTTATATGGTATAACGTTATAACGTATTACGTTATATGGTATAACGTCATAACGTATTACGTTATATGGTATTACGTTATAACGTATTACGGTATATGGTATTACGTTATAACGTATTACGTTATATGGTATAACGTTATACCGTATTACGTTATATGGTATAACGTTATAACGTATTACGTTATATGGTATAACGTTATAACGTATTACGTTATATGGTATATCGTTATAACGTATTACGTTATATGGTATAACGTTATACCGTATTACGTTATATGGTATAACGAAATGACGTTTTACGTTATATGGTATTACGTTATAACGTATTACGTTATATGGTATTACGTTATAACGTATTACGTTATATGGTATAACGTTATAACGTATTACGTTATATGGTATATCGTTATAACGTATTACGTTATATGGTATAACGTTATAACGTATTACGTTATATGGTATAACGTTATAACGTATTACGTTATATGGTATAACGTTATAACGTATTACGTTATATGGTATATCGTTATAACGTATTACGTTATATGGTATAACGTTATAACGTATTACGTTATATGGTATAACGTTATAACGTATTACGTTATATGGTATATCGTTATAACGTATTACGTTATATGGTATAACGAATTGACGTTTTAAGTTATATGGTATAACGTTATAACGTATTACGTTATATGGTATTACGTTATAACGTATTACGTTATATGGTATAACGAAATGACGTTTTACGTTATATGGTATTACGTTATAACGTATTACGGTATATGGTATTTCGTTATAACGTATTACGTTATATGGTAGAACGTCATAACGTATTAGGTTATATGGTATTACGTTATGACGTATTACGTTATATGGTATAACGTTATAACGTATTACGTAATATGGTATAACGTTTTAACGTATTACGTTATATGGTATAACGTTATCACGTATTACGTTATATGGTATAACGAAATTACGTTTTACGTTATATGGTATTACGTTACAACGTATTACGTTATATGGTATTACGTTATAACGTATTACGTTATATGGTATAACGTCATAACGTATTACGTCATATGGTATTACGTTATCACGTATAACGTTACATGGTATAACGTTATAACGTATTACGTTATATGGTATAACGTTTTAACGTATTACGTTATATGGTATAAGGTTATCACGTATTACGTTATATGGTATAACGTTATAACGTATTACGTTATATGGTATTACGTTATAACCTATTACGTTATATGGTATAACGTTATAACGTATTACGTTATATCGTGTAACGTTATAACGTATTACGTTATATGGTATAACGTTATAACGTATTACGTTATATGGTATAACGTCATAACGTATTACGTTATATGGTATTACGTTATCGCGTATTACGTTATATGGTATAACGTTATAACGTATTACGTTATGTGGTATAACGTTATAATGAATTACGTTATATGGTATAACGTTATAACGTATTACGTTATATGGTATAACGTTATAACTTATTACGTTATATGGTATAACTATATAACGTATTACGTTATATGGTATTACGTTATAACGTATTACGTTATATGGTATTACGTTATAACGTATTACGTTATACGGTATAACGTTATACCGTATTACGTTATATGGTATAACGAAATGACGTTTTACGTTATATGGTATTACGTTATAACGTATTACGTCATATGGTATAACGTTATCAAGTATTACGTTATATGGCATTGCGTTATAACGTATTACGTTATATGGTATAACAAAATGACGTTTTACGTTATATGGTATAACGTTATCACGTATTACGTTATATGGCATTACGTTATAACGTATTACGTTATATGGTATAACAAAATGACGTTTTACGTTATATGGTATAACGTTATAACGTATTACGTCATATGGTATTACCTTTTAACGTATTACGTTATATGGTACAACGTTATAACGTATTACGTTATGTGGTATAACGTTATAACGAATTACGTTATATCGTATAACGTTATAACGTATTACGTTATATGGTATAACGTTATAACTTATTACGTTATATGGTATAACTATATAACGTATTACGTTATATGGTATTACGTCATAACGTATTACGTTATATGGTATTACGTTATAACGTATTACGTTATATGGTATAACGTCATAACGTATTACGTTATATGGTATTACGTTATCACATATTACGTTATATGGTATAAAGTTATAACGTATTACGTTATATGGTATAACGTTTTAACGTATTACGTTATATGGTATAACGTTATAACGTATTACGTTATATGGTGTAACGTTATACCGTACTATGTTTTATGGTATAACGAAATGACGTTTTACGTTATATGTTATAACGTTATAACGTATCACGTTATACGGTATATCGAAATGACGTTTTACGTTATATGGTATTACGTTATAACGTATTACGTTATATGGTGTAACGTTATACCGTACTATGTTTTATGGTATAACGAAATGACGTTTTACGTTATATGTTATAACGTTATAACGTATCACGTTATACGGTATATCGAAATGACGTTTTACGTTGTATGGTATTACGTTATAACGTATTACGTTATATGGTATTACGTTTTAACGTATTACGTTATATGGTATAACGTCATAACGTATTACGTCATATGGTATTACGTTATCACGTATTACGTCATATGGTATTACGTTATAACGTATTACGTTATATGGTATAACGTCATAACGTATTACGTTATATGGTATTACGTTATCACATATTACGTTATATGGTATAAAGTTATAACGTATTACGTTATATGGTATAACGTTTTAACGTATTACGTTATATGGTATAACGTTATACCGTATTACGTTATATGGTATAACGAAATGACGTTTTACGTTATATGGTATTACGTTATAACGTATTACGGTATATGGTATTACGTTATAACGTATTACGTTATATGGTATAACGTCATACCGTATTACGTAATATGGTATAACGTTATCACGTATTACGTTATATGGTATAACGTTATCACGTATTACGTTATATGGTATAACGTTATAACGTATTACGTTATATGGTATTACGTTATAACGTATTACGTTATATGGTATAACGTTATCACGTATTACGTTATATGGCATTACGTTATAACGTATTACGTTATATGGTATAACAAAATGACGTTTTACGTTATATGGTATAACGTTATCACGTATTACGTTATATGGCATTACGTTATAACGTATTACGTTATATGGTATAACAAAATGACGTTTTACGGTATATGGTATAACGTTATAACGTATTACGTTATATGGCATTACGTTAGAACGTATTACGTTATATGGTATAACAAAATGACGTTTTAGGTTATATGGTATAACGTTATAACGTATTACGTTATATGGTATTACGTTTTAACGTATTACGTTATATGGTATAACGTTATAACGTATTACGTTATGTGGTATAACGTTATAACGAATTACGTTATATGGTATAACGTTATAACGTATTACGTTATATGGTATAACGTCATATCGTATTACGTTATATGGTATTACGTTATCACGTATTACGTTATATGGTATAACGTTATAACGTATTACGTTATATGGTATAACGTTTTAACGTATTACGTTATATGGTATAACGTTATAACGTATTACGTTATATGGTGTAACGTTATACCGTACTATGTTTTATGGTATAACGAAATGACGTTTTACGTTATATGTTATAACGTTATAACGTATTACGTTATATGGTATAACGTCATAACGTATTACGTCATATGGTATTACGTTATCACGTATTACGTTATATGGTATAACGTTATAACGTATTACGTTATATGGTATAACGTCATAACGTATTACGTCATATGGTATTACGTTATCACGTATTACGTTATATGGTATAACGTTATAACGTATTACGGTATATGGTATTACGTTATAACGTATTACGTTATATGGTATAACGTTATACCGTATTACGTTATATGGTATAACGTTATAACGTATTACGTTATATGGTATAACGTTATAACGTATTACGTTATATGGTATAACGTTATAACGTATTACGTTATATGGTATAACGTCATAACGTATTACGTCATATGGTATTACGTTATAACGTATTACGTTATATGGTATAACGAAATGACGTTTTACGTTATATGGTATTACGTTATAACGTATTACGGTATATGGTATTACGTTATAACGTATTACGTTATATGGTATAACGTTATACCGTATTACGTTATATGGTATAACGTTATAACGTATTACGTTATATGGTATTACGTTATAACGTATTACGTTATATGGTATAACGTTATAACGTATTACGTTATATGGTATAACGTTATAACGTATTACGTTATATGGTATAACGTTATAACGTATTACGTTATATGGTATAACGTCATAACGTATTACGTTATATGGTATTACGTTATCGCGTATTACGTTATATGGTATAACGTTATAACGTATTACGTTATATGGTATAACGTTATAACGCATTACGTTATATGGTATATCGTTATAACGTATTACGTTATATGGTATAACGAAATGACGTTTTACGTTATATGCTATTACGTTATAACGTATTACGTTATATGGTATAACGTTATCACGTATTACGTTATATGGCATTACGTTATAACGTATTACGTTATATGGTATTACGAATTGACGTTTTACGTTATATGGTATAACGTTATAACGTATTACGTTATATGGTATAACGTTTTAACGTATTACGTTATATTTTATAACGTTATAACGTATTACGTTATATGGTATTACGTTATCACGTATTACGTTATATGCTATTACGTTATAACGTATTACGTTATATGGTATAACGTTATAACGTATTACGTTATATGGTATAACGTTATAACGTATTACGTTATATGGTATAACGTCATAACGTATTACGTTATATGGTATTACGTTATCACGTATTACGTTATATGGTATAACGTTATAACTTATTACGTTATATGGTATAACTATATAACGTATTACGTTATATGGTATTACGTCATAACGTATTACGTTATATGGTATTACGTTATAACGTATTACGTTATATGGTATAACGTTATAACGTATTACGTTATATGGTATAACGTCATAACGTATTACGTTATATGGTATTACGTTATAACGTATTACGGTATATGGTATTACGTTATAACGTATTACGTTATATGGTATAACGTTATACCGTATTACGTTATATGGTATAACGTTATAACGTATTACGTTATATGGTATAACGTTATAACGTATTACGTTATATGGTATATCGTTATAACGTATTACGTTATATGGTATAACGTTATACCGTATTACGTTATATGGTATAACGAAATGACGTTTTACGTTATATGGTATTACGTTATAACGTATTACGTTATATGGTATTACGTTATAACGTATTACGTTATATGGTATAACGTTATAACGTATTACGTTATATGATATATCGTTATAACGTATTACGTTATATGGTATAACGTTATAACGTATTACGTTATATGGTATAACGTTATAACGTATTACGTTATATGGTATAACGTTATAACGTATTACGTTATATGGTATATCGTTATAACGTATTACGTTATATGGTATAACGTTATAACGTATTACGTTATATGGTATAACGTTATAACGTATTACGTTATATGGTATATCGTTATAACGTATTACGTTATATGGTATAACGTTATACCGTATTACGTTATATGGTATAACGAAATGACGTTTTACGTTATATGGTATTACGTTATAACGTACTACGTTATATGGTATAACGTTATAACGTATTACGTTATATGGTATAACGTTATACCGTATTACGTTATATGGTATAACGTTATAACGTATTACGTTATATGGTATAACGTTATAACGTATTACGTTATATGGTATATCGTTATAACGTATTACGTTATATGCTATAACGTTATACCGTATTACGTTATATGGTATAACGAAATGACGTTTTACGTTATATGGTATTACGTTATAACGTATTACGTTATATGGTATAACGTTATAACGTATTACGTTATATGGTATAACGTTATCTCGTATTACGTTATATGGTATAACGTTATAACGTATTACGTTATATGGTATTACGTTATAACGTATTACGTTATATGGTATAACGAAATGACGTTTTACGTTATATGGTATTACGTTATAACGTATTACGGTATATGGTATTTCGTTATAACGTATTACGTTATATGGTAGAACGTCATAACGTATTACGTTATATGGTATTACGTTATGACGTATTACGTTATATGGTATAACGTAATAACGTATTACGTAATATGGTATAACGTTTTAACGTATTACGTTATATGGTATAACGTTATCACGTATTACGTTATATGGTATAACGTTATAACGCATTACGTTATATGGTATATCGTTATAACGTATTACGTTATATGGTATAACGAAATGACGTTTTACGTTATATGCTATTACGTTATAACGTATTACGTTATATGGTATAACGTTATCACGTATTACGTTATATGGCATTACGTTATAACGTATTACGTTATATGGTATAACGAATTGACGTTTTAAGTTATATGGTATAACGTTATAACGTATTACGTTATATGGTATAACGTTTTAACGTAATACGTTATATTTTATAACGTTATAACGTATTACGTTATGTGGTATAACGTTATAACGAATTACGTTATATGGTATAACGTTATAACGTATTACGTTATATGGTATATCGTTATAACTTATTACGTTATATGGTATAACTATATAACGTATTACGTCATATGGTTTTACGTTATAACGTATTACGTTATATGGTATTACGTTATAGCGTATTACGTTATATGGTATAACGTTATCACGTATTACGTTATATGGCATTACGTTATAACGTATTACGTTATATGGTATAACAAAATGACGTTTTACGTTATATGGTATAACGTTATCACGTATTACGTTATATGGCATTACGTTATAGCGTATTACGTTATATGGTATAACAAAATGACGTTTTACGTTATATGGTATAACGTTATAACGTATTACGTTATATGGCATTACGTTAGAACGTATTACGTTATATGGTATAACAAAATGACGTTTTACGTTATATGGTATAACGTTATAACGTATTACGTTATATGGTATTACGTTTTAACGTATTACGTTATATGGTATAACGTTATAACGTATTACGTTATGTGGTATAACGTTATAACGAATTACGTTATATGGTATAACGTTATAACGTATTACGTTATATGGTATAACGTTATAACTTATTACGTTATATGGTATAACTATATAACGTATTACGTTATATGGTATTACGTCATAACGTATTACGTTATATGGTATTACGTTATAACGTATTACGTTATATGGTATAACGTCATAACGTATTACGTTATATGGTATTACGTTATCACGTATTACGTTATATGGTATAACGTTATAACGTATTAAGTTATATGGTATAACGTTTTAACGTATTACGTTATATGGTATAACGTTATAACGTATTACGTTATATGGTGTAACGTTATACCGTACTATGTTTAATGGTATAACGAAATGACGTTTTACGTTATATGTTATAACGTTATAACGTATTACGTTATATGGTATAACGTCATAACGTATTACGTCATATGGTATTACGTTATCACGTATTACGTTATATGGTATAACGTTATAACGTATTACGTTATATGATATAACGTCATAACGTATTACGTTATATGGTATTACGTTATCACGTATTACGTTATATGGTATAACGTTATAACGTATTACGTTATATGGTATAACGTTATCTCGTATTACGTTATATGGTATAACGTTATAACGTATAACGTTATATGGTATTACGTTATAACGTATTACGTTATATGGTATAACGAAATGACGTTTTACGTTATATGGTATTACGTTATAACGTATTACGGTATATGGTATTGCGTTATAACGTATTACGTTATATGGTATAACGTTATACCGTATTACGTTATATGGTATAACGTTATAACGTATTACGTTATATGGTATAACGTTATAACGTATTACGTTATATGGTATATCGTTATAACGTATTACGTTATATGGTATAACGTTATACCGTATTACGTTATATGGTATAACGAAATGACGTTTTACGTTATATGGTATTACGTTATAACGTATTACGTTATATGGTATTACGTTATAACGTATTACGTTATATGGTATAACGTTTTAACGTATTACGTTATATGGTATAACGTTATCACGTATTACGTTATATGGTATAACGTTATCACGTATTACGTTATATGGTATAACGTTATAACGTATTACGTTATATGGTATAACGTCATAACGTATTACGTTATATGGTATTACGTTATCGCGTATTACGTTATATGGTATAACGTTATAACGTATACGTTATATGGTATAACGTTATCTCGTATTACGTTATATGGTATAACGTTATAACGTATTACGTTATATGGTATTACGTTATAACGTATTACGTTATATGGTATAACGAAATGACGTTTTACGTTATATGGTATTACGTTATAACGTATTACGGTATATGGTATTACGTTATAACGTATTACGTTATATGGTAGAACGTCATAACGTATTACGTTATATGGTATTACGTTATGACGTATTACGTTATATGGTATAACGTTATAACGAATTACGTTATATGGTATAACGTTATCTCGTATTACGTTATATGGTATAACGTTATAACGTATTACGTTATATGGTATAACGTCATAACGTATTACGTCATATGGTATTACGTTATCACGTATTACGTTATATGGTATAACGTTATAACGTATTACGTTATATGGTATAACGTTATCACGTATTACGTTATATGGTATAACGTTATAACGTATTACGTTATATGGTTTAACGTTTTAACGTATTACGTTATATGGTATAACGTTATCACGTATTACGTTATATGGTATAACGTTATCACGTATTACGTTATATGGTATAACGTTATAACGTATTACGTTATATGGTATTACGTTATAACGTATTACGTTATATGGTATAACGTTATAACGTATTACGTTATATGGTATAACGTTATAACGTATTACGTTATATGGTATAACGTTATAACGTATTACGTTATATGGTATAACGTCATAACGTATTACGTTATATGGTATTACGTTATCGCGTATTACGTTATATGGTATAACGTTATAACGTATTACGTTATATGGTATAACGTTATCTCGTATTACGTTATATGGTATAACGTTATAACGTATTACGTTATATGGTATTACGTTATAACGTATTACGTTATATGGTATAACGAAATGACGTTTTACGTTATATGGTATTACGTTATAACGTATTACGGTATATGGTATTACGTTATAACGTATTACGTTATATGGTAGAACGTCATAACGTATTACGTTATATGGTATTACGTTATGACGTATTACGTTATATGGTATAACGTTATAACGTATTACGTTATATGGTATAACGTTATCTCGTATTACGTTATATGGTATAACGTTATAACGTATTACGTTATATGGTATAACGTCATAACGTATTACGTCATATGGTATTACGTTATCACGTATTACGTTATATGGTATAACGTTATAACGTATTACGTTATATGGTATAACGTTTTAACGTATTACGTTATATGGTATTACGTTATAACGTATTACGTTATATGGTATAACGTCATAACGTATTACGTCATATGGTATTACGTTATCACGTATAACGTTACATGGTATAACGTTATAACGTATTACGTTATATGGTATAACGTTTTAACGTATTACGTTATATGGTATAAGGTTATCACGTATTACGTTATATGGTATAACGTTATAACGTATTACGTTATATGGTATTACGTTATAACCTATTACGTTATATGGTATAACGTTATAACGTATTACGTTATATCGTGTAACGTTATAACGTATTACGTTATATGGTATAACGTTATAACGTATTACGTTATATGGTATAACGTCATAACGTATTACGTTATATGGTATTACGTTATCGCGTATTACGTTATATGGTATAACGTTATAACGTATTACGTTATGTGGTATAACGTTATAATGAATTACGTTATATGGTATAACGTTATAACGTATTACGTTATATGGTATAACGTTATAACTTATTACGTTATATGGTATAACTATATAACGTATTACGTTATATGGTATTACGTTATAACGTATTACGTTATATGGTATTACGTTATAACGTATTACGTTATACGGTATAACGTTATACCGTATTACGTTATATGGTATAACGAAATGACGTTTTACGTTATATGGTATTACGTTATAACGTATTACGTCATATGGTATAACGTTATCAAGTATTACGTTATATGGCATTGCGTTATAACGTATTACGTTATATGGTATAACAAAATGACGTTTTACGTTATATGGTATAACGTTATCACGTATTACGTTATATGGCATTACGTTATAACGTATTACGTTATATGGTATAACAAAATGACGTTTTACGTTATATGGTATAACGTTATAACGTATTACGTCATATGGTATTACCTTTTAACGTATTACGTTATATGGTACAACGTTATAACGTATTACGTTATGTGGTATAACGTTATAACGAATTACGTTATATCGTATAACGTTATAACGTATTACGTTATATGGTATAACGTTATAACTTATTACGTTATATGGTATAACTATATAACGTATTACGTTATATGGTATTACGTCATAACGTATTACGTTATATGGTATTACGTTATAACGTATTACGTTATATGGTATAACGTCATAACGTATTACGTTATATGGTATTACGTTATCACATATTACGTTATATGGTATAAAGTTATAACGTATTACGTTATATGGTATAACGTTTTAACGTATTACGTTATATGGTATAACGTTATAACGTATTACGTTATATGGTGTAACGTTATACCGTACTATGTTTTATGGTATAACGAAATGACGTTTTACGTTATATGTTATAACGTTATAACGTATCACGTTATACGGTATATCGAAATGACGTTTTACGTTATATGGTATTACGTTATAACGTATTACGTTATATGGTATTACGTTTTAACGTATTACGTTATATGGTATAACGTCATAACGTAATACGTCATATGGTATTACGTTATCACGTATTACGTAATATGGTATAACGTTATAACGTATTACGTTATATGGTATAACTTTTTAACGTATTACGTTATATGGTATAACGTTTTAACGTATTACGTTATATGGTATAACGTTATCACGTATTACGTTATATGGTATAACGAAATGACGTTTTACGTTATATGGTATTACGTTATAATGTATTACGGTATATGGTATTACGTTATAACGTATTACGTTATATGGTATAACTATATAACGTATTACGTTATATGTCATTACGTTATAACGTATTACGTTATATGGTGTAACGTTATACCGTACTATGTTTTATGGTATAACGAAATGACGTTTTACGTTATATGTTATAACGTTATAACGTATCACGTTATACGGTATATCGAAATGACGTTTTACGTTATATGGTATTACGTTATAACGTATTACGTTATATGGTATTACGTTTTAACGTATTACGTTATATGGTATAACGTCATAACGTATTACGTCATATGGTATTACGTTATCACGTATTACGTCATATGGTATTACGTTATAACGTATTACGTTATATGGTATAA
This sequence comes from Bombus vancouverensis nearcticus, assembly GCF_051014615.1. Lineage (NCBI taxonomy): Eukaryota > Metazoa > Arthropoda > Insecta > Hymenoptera > Apidae > Bombus > Bombus vancouverensis. The sequence goes on along the minus strand of NC_134913.1, from coordinate 4,113,028 downwards.
CGTCATAACGTATTACGTTATATGGTATTACGTTATCACATATTACGTTATATGGTATAAAGTTATAACGTATTACGTTATATGGTATAACGTTTTAACGTATTACGTTATATGGTATAACGTTATACCGTATTACGTTATATGGTATAACGAAATGACGTTTTACGTTATATGGTATTACGTTATAACGTATTACGGTATATGGTATTACGTTATAACGTATTACGTTATATGGTATAACGTCATACCGTATTACGTAATATGGTATAACGTTATCACGTATTACGTTATATGGTATAACGTTATCACGTATTACGTTATATGGTATAACGTTATAACGTATTACGTTATATGGTATTACGTTATAACGTATTACGTTATATGGTATAACGTTATCACGTATTACGTTATATGGCATTACGTTATAACGTATTACGTTATATGGTATAACAAAATGACGTTTTACGTTATATGGTATAACGTTATCACGTATTACGTTATATGGCATTACGTTATAACGTATTACGTTATATGGTATAACAAAATGACGTTTTACGGTATATGGTATAACGTTATAACGTATTACGTTATATGGCATTACGTTAGAACGTATTACGTTATATGGTATAACAAAATGACGTTTTAGGTTATATGGTATAACGTTATAACGTATTACGTTATATGGTATTACGTTTTAACGTATTACGTTATATGGTATTACGTCATAACGTATTACGTTATATGGTATTACGTTATAACGTATTACGTTATATGGTATAACGTCATATCGTATTACGTTATATGGTATTACGTTATCACGTATTACGTTATATGGTATAACGTTATAACGTATTACGTTATATGGTATAACGTCATAACGTATTACGTCATATGGTATTACGTTATCACGTATTACGTTATATGGTATAACGTTATAACGTATTACGGTATATGGTATTACGTTATAACGTATTACGTTATATGGTATAACGTTATACCGTATTACGTTATATGGTATAACGTTATAACGTATTACGTTATATGGTATAACGTTATAACGTATTACGTTATATGGTATAACGTTATAACGTATTACGTTATATGGTATAACGTCATAACGTATTACGTCATATGGTATTACGTTATAACGTATTACGTTATATGGTATAACGAAATGACGTTTTACGTTATATGGTATTACGTTATAACGTATTACGGTATATGGTATTACGTTATAACGTATTACGTTATATGGTATAACGTTATACCGTATTACGTTATATGGTATAACGTTATAACGTATTACGTTATATGGTATTACGTTATAACGTATTACGTTATATGGTATAACGTTATAACGTATTACGTTATATGGTATAACGTTATAACGTATTACGTTATATGGTATAACGTTATAACGTATTACGTTATATGGTATAACGTCATAACGTATTACGTTATATGGTATTACGTTATCGCGTATTACGTTATATGGTATAACGTTATAACGTATTACGTTATATGGTATAACGTTATAACGCATTACGTTATATGGTATATCGTTATAACGTATTACGTTATATGGTATAACGAAATGACGTTTTACGTTATATGCTATTACGTTATAACGTATTACGTTATATGGTATAACGTTATCACGTATTACGTTATATGGCATTACGTTATAACGTATTACGTTATATGGTATTACGAATTGACGTTTTACGTTATATGGTATAACGTTATAACGTATTACGTTATATGGTATAACGTTTTAACGTATTACGTTATATTTTATAACGTTATAACGTATTACGTTATATGGTATTACGTTATCACGTATTACGTTATATGCTATTACGTTATAACGTATTACGTTATATGGTATAACGTTATAACGTATTACGTTATATGGTATAACGTTATAACGTATTACGTTATATGGTATAACGTCATAACGTATTACGTTATATGGTATTACGTTATCACGTATTACGTTATATGGTATAACGTTATAACTTATTACGTTATATGGTATAACTATATAACGTATTACGTTATATGGTATTACGTCATAACGTATTACGTTATATGGTATTACGTTATAACGTATTACGTTATATGGTATAACGTTATAACGTATTACGTTATATGGTATAACGTCATAACGTATTACGTTATATGGTATTACGTTATAACGTATTACGGTATATGGTATTACGTTATAACGTATTACGTTATATGGTATAACGTTATACCGTATTACGTTATATGGTATAACGTTATAACGTATTACGTTATATGGTATAACGTTATAACGTATTACGTTATATGGTATATCGTTATAACGTATTACGTTATATGGTATAACGTTATACCGTATTACGTTATATGGTATAACGAAATGACGTTTTACGTTATATGGTATTACGTTATAACGTATTACGTTATATGGTATTACGTTATAACGTATTACGTTATATGGTATAACGTTATAACGTATTACGTTATATGGTATATCGTTATAACGTATTACGTTATATGGTATAACGTTATAACGTATTACGTTATATGGTATAACGTTATAACGTATTACGTTATATGGTATAACGTTATAACGTATTACGTTATATGGTATATCGTTATAACGTATTACGTTATATGGTATAACGTTATAACGTATTACGTTATATGGTATAACGTTATAACGTATTACGTTATATGGTATATCGTTATAACGTATTACGTTATATGGTATAACGTTATACCGTATTACGTTATATGGTATAACGAAATGACGTTTTACGTTATATGGTATTACGTTATAACGTACTACGTTATATGGTATAACGTTATAACGTATTACGTTATATGGTATAACGTTATACCGTATTACGTTATATGGTATAACGTTATAACGTATTACGTTATATGGTATAACGTTATAACGTATTACGTTATATGGTATATCGTTATAACGTATTACGTTATATGGTATAACGTTATACCGTATTACGTTATATGGTATAACGAAATGACGTTTTACGTTATATGGTATTACGTTATAACGTATTACGTTATATGGTATAACGTTATAACGTATTACGTTATATGGTATAACGTTATCTCGTATTACGTTATATGGTATAACGTTATAACGTATTACGTTATATGGTATTACGTTATAACGTATTACGTTATATGGTATAACGAAATGACGTTTTACGTTATATGGTATTACGTTATAACGTATTACGGTATATGGTATTTCGTTATAACGTATTACGTTATATGGTAGAACGTCATAACGTATTACGTTATATGGTATTACGTTATGACGTATTACGTTATATGGTATAACGTAATAACGTATTACGTAATATGGTATAACGTTTTAACGTATTACGTTATATGGTATAACGTTATCACGTATTACGTTATATGGTATAACGTTATAACGCATTACGTTATATGGTATATCGTTATAACGTATTACGTTATATGGTATAACGAAATGACGTTTTACGTTATATGCTATTACGTTATAACGTATTACGTTATATGGTATAACGTTATCACGTATTACGTTATATGGCATTACGTTATAACGTATTACGTTATATGGTATAACGAATTGACGTTTTAAGTTATATGGTATAACGTTATAACGTATTACGTTATATGGTATAACGTTTTAACGTAATACGTTATATTTTATAACGTTATAACGTATTACGTTATGTGGTATAACGTTATAACGAATTACGTTATATGGTATAACGTTATAACGTATTACGTTATATGGTATATCGTTATAACTTATTACGTTATATGGTATAACTATATAACGTATTACGTCATATGGTTTTACGTTATAACGTATTACGTTATATGGTATTACGTTATAGCGTATTACGTTATATGGTATAACGTTATCACGTATTACGTTATATGGCATTACGTTATAACGTATTACGTTATATGGTATAACAAAATGACGTTTTACGTTATATGGTATAACGTTATCACGTATTACGTTATATGGCATTACGTTATAGCGTATTACGTTATATGGTATAACAAAATGACGTTTTACGTTATATGGTATAACGTTATAACGTATTACGTTATATGGCATTACGTTAGAACGTATTACGTTATATGGTATAACAAAATGACGTTTTACGTTATATGGTATAACGTTATAACGTATTACGTTATATGGTATTACGTTTTAACGTATTACGTTATATGGTATAACGTTATAACGTATTACGTTATGTGGTATAACGTTATAACGAATTACGTTATATGGTATAACGTTATAACGTATTACGTTATATGGTATAACGTTATAACTTATTACGTTATATGGTATAACTATATAACGTATTACGTTATATGGTATTACGTCATAACGTATTACGTTATATGGTATTACGTTATAACGTATTACGTTATATGGTATAACGTCATAACGTATTACGTTATATGGTATTACGTTATCACGTATTACGTTATATGGTATAACGTTATAACGTATTAAGTTATATGGTATAACGTTTTAACGTATTACGTTATATGGTATAACGTTATAACGTATTACGTTATATGGTGTAACGTTATACCGTACTATGTTTAATGGTATAACGAAATGACGTTTTACGTTATATGTTATAACGTTATAACGTATTACGTTATATGGTATAACGTCATAACGTATTACGTCATATGGTATTACGTTATCACGTATTACGTTATATGGTATAACGTCATAACGTATTACGTCATATGGTATTACGTTATCACGTATTACGTTATATGGTATAACGTTATAACGTATTACGTTATATGATATAACGTCATAACGTATTACGTTATATGGTATTACGTTATCACGTATTACGTTATATGGTATAACGTTATAACGTATTACGTTATATGGTATAACGTTATCTCGTATTACGTTATATGGTATAACGTTATAACGTATAACGTTATATGGTATTACGTTATAACGTATTACGTTATATGGTATAACGAAATGACGTTTTACGTTATATGGTATTACGTTATAACGTATTACGGTATATGGTATTGCGTTATAACGTATTACGTTATATGGTATAACGTTATACCGTATTACGTTATATGGTATAACGTTATAACGTATTACGTTATATGGTATAACGTTATAACGTATTACGTTATATGGTATATCGTTATAACGTATTACGTTATATGGTATAACGTTATACCGTATTACGTTATATGGTATAACGAAATGACGTTTTACGTTATATGGTATTACGTTATAACGTATTACGTTATATGGTATTACGTTATAACGTATTACGTTATATGGTATAACGTTTTAACGTATTACGTTATATGGTATAACGTTATCACGTATTACGTTATATGGTATAACGTTATCACGTATTACGTTATATGGTATAACGTTATAACGTATTACGTTATATGGTATAACGTCATAACGTATTACGTTATATGGTATTACGTTATCGCGTATTACGTTATATGGTATAACGTTATAACGTATACGTTATATGGTATAACGTTATCTCGTATTACGTTATATGGTATAACGTTATAACGTATTACGTTATATGGTATTACGTTATAACGTATTACGTTATATGGTATAACGAAATGACGTTTTACGTTATATGGTATTACGTTATAACGTATTACGGTATATGGTATTACGTTATAACGTATTACGTTATATGGTAGAACGTCATAACGTATTACGTTATATGGTATTACGTTATGACGTATTACGTTATATGGTATAACGTTATAACGAATTACGTTATATGGTATAACGTTATCTCGTATTACGTTATATGGTATAACGTTATAACGTATTACGTTATATGGTATAACGTCATAACGTATTACGTCATATGGTATTACGTTATCACGTATTACGTTATATGGTATAACGTTATAACGTATTACGTTATATGGTATAACGTTATCACGTATTACGTTATATGGTATAACGTTATAACGTATTACGTTATATGGTTTAACGTTTTAACGTATTACGTTATATGGTATAACGTTATCACGTATTACGTTATATGGTATAACGTTATCACGTATTACGTTATATGGTATAACGTTATAACGTATTACGTTATATGGTATTACGTTATAACGTATTACGTTATATGGTATAACGTTATAACGTATTACGTTATATGGTATAACGTTATAACGTATTACGTTATATGGTATAACGTTATAACGTATTACGTTATATGGTATAACGTCATAACGTATTACGTTATATGGTATTACGTTATCGCGTATTACGTTATATGGTATAACGTTATAACGTATTACGTTATATGGTATAACGTTATCTCGTATTACGTTATATGGTATAACGTTATAACGTATTACGTTATATGGTATTACGTTATAACGTATTACGTTATATGGTATAACGAAATGACGTTTTACGTTATATGGTATTACGTTATAACGTATTACGGTATATGGTATTACGTTATAACGTATTACGTTATATGGTAGAACGTCATAACGTATTACGTTATATGGTATTACGTTATGACGTATTACGTTATATGGTATAACGTTATAACGTATTACGTTATATGGTATAACGTTATCTCGTATTACGTTATATGGTATAACGTTATAACGTATTACGTTATATGGTATAACGTCATAACGTATTACGTCATATGGTATTACGTTATCACGTATTACGTTATATGGTATAACGTTATAACGTATTACGTTATATGGTATAACGTTTTAACGTATTACGTTATATGGTATAACGTTATAACGTATTACGTTATATGGTATAACGTCATAACGTATTACGTTATATGGTATTACGTTATCGCGTATTACGTTATATGGTATAACGTTATAACGTATTACGTTATATGGTATAACGTTATAACGTATTGCGTTATATGGTATAACGTTATCTCGTATTACGTTATATGGTATAACGTTATAACGTATTACGTTATATGGTATTACGTTATGACGTATTACGTTATATGGTATAACGAAATGACGTTTTACGTTATATGGTATTACGTTATAACGTATTACGGTATATGGTATTACGTTATAACGTATTACGTTATATGGTAGAACGTCATAACGTATTACGTTATATGGTATTACGTTATGACGAATTACGTTATATCGTATAACGTTATAACTTATTACGTTATATGGTATAACTATATAACGTATTACGTTATATGGTATTACGTTATAACGTATTACGTTATATGGTATTACGTTATAACGTATTACGTTATATGGTATAACGTTATCACGTATTACGTTATATGGCATTACGTTATAACGTATTACGTTATATGGTATAACAAAATGACGTTTTACGTTATATGGTATAACGTTATAACGTATTACGTTATATGGTATAACGTTATCACGTATTACGTTATATGGTAAAACGTTATAACGTATTACGTTATATGGTATAACGTTTTAACGTATTTCGTTATATGGTATAACGTTATCACGTATTACGTTATATGGTATAACGTTATAACGTATTACGTTATATGGTATTACGTTATAACGTATTACGTTATATGGTATAACGAAATGACGTTTTACGTTATATGGCATTACGTTATAACGTATTACGTTATATGGTATAACAAAATGACGTTTTACGTTATATGGTATTACGATTTAACGTATTACGTTATATGGTATAACGTTATAACGTATTACGTTATATGGTATAACGTTATAACGTATTACGTTATATGGTATAACGTTATAACTTATTACGTTATATGGTATGACTATATAACGTATTACGTTATATGGTATTACGTTATAACGTATTACGTTATATGGTATTACGTTATAACGTATTACGTTATATGGTATAACGTTATCACGTATTACGTTATATGGCATTGCGTTATAACGTATTACGTTATATGGTATAACAAAATGACGTTTTACGTTATATGGTATAACGTTATCACGTATTACGTTATATGGCATTACGTTATAACGTATTACGTTATATGGTATAACAAAATGACGTTTTACGTTATATGGTATAACGTTATAACGTATTACGTTATATAGTATTACGTTTTAACGTATTACGTTATATGGTATAACGTTATAACGTATTACGTTATGTGGTATAACGTTATAACGAATTACGTTATATGGTATAACGTTATAACGTATTACGTTATATGGTATAACGTTATAACTTATTACGTTATATGGTATAACTATATAACGTATTACGTTATATGGTATTACGTCATAACGTATTACGTTATATGGTATTACGTTATAACGTATTACGTTATATGGTATAACGTCATAACGTATTACGTTATATGGTATTACGTTATCACGTATTACGTTATGTGGTATAACGTTATAACGTATTACGTTGTATGGTATAAAGTTTTAACGTATTACGTTATATGGTATAACGTTATAACGTATTACGTTATATGGTGTAACGTTATACCGTACTATGTTTTATGGTATAACGAAATGACGTTTTACGTTATATGTTATATCGTTATAACGTATCACGTTATACGGTATATCGAAATGACGATTTACGTTGTATGGTATAACGTTATAACGTATTACGTTATATGGTATAACGTTTTAACGTATTACGTTATATGGTATAACGTTATCACGTATTACGTTATATGGTGTAACGTTATACCGTACTATGTTTTATGGTATAACGAAATGACGTTTTACGTTATATGTTATAACGTTATAACGTATCACGTTATACGGTATATCGAAATGACGATTTACGTTGTATGGTATAACGTTATAACGTATTACGTTATATGGTATAACGTTTTAACGTATTACGTTATATGGTATAACGTTATCACGTATTACGTTATATGGTATTACGTTATAACGTATTACGTTATATGGTATAACCAAATGACGTTTTACGTTATATGGTATTACGTTATAACGTATTACGGTATATGGTATTTCGTTATAACGTATTACGTTATATGGTAGAACGTCATAACGTATTACGTTATATGGTATTACGTTATGACGTATTACGTTATATGGTATAACGTTATAACGTATTACGTTATATGGTATAACGTTTTAACGTATCACGTTATATGGTATAACGTTATCACGTATTACGTTATATGGTATAACGTTATAACGCATTACGTTATATGGTATATCGTTATAACGTATTACGTTATATGGTATAACGAAATGACGTTTTACGTTATATGCTATTACGTTATAACGTATTACGTTATATGGTATAACGTTATCACGTATTACGTTATATGGCATTACGTTATAACGTATTACGTTATATGGTATAACGAATTGACGTTTTAAGTTATATGGTATAACGTTATAACGTATTACGTTATATGGTATAACGTTTTAACGTAATACGTTATATTTTATAACGTTATAACGTATTACGTTATGTGGTATAACGTTATAACGAATTACGTTATATGGTATAACGTTATAACGTATTACGTTATATGGTATATCGTTATAACTTATTACGTTATATGGTATAACTATATAACGTATTACGTCATATGGTTTTACGTTATAACGTATTACGTTATATGGTATTACGTTATAACGTATTACGTTATATGGTATAACGTTATCACGTATTACGTTATATGGCATTACGTTATAACGTATTACGTTATATGGTATAACAAAATGACGTTTTACGTTATATGGTATAACGTTATCACGTATTACGTTATATGGCATTACGTTATAACGTATTACGTTATATGGTATAACAAAGTGACGTTTTACGTTATATGGTATAACGTTATAACGTATTACGTTATATGGCATTACGTTAGAACGTATTACGTTATATGGTATAACAAAATGACGTTTTACGTTATATGGTATAACGTTATAACGTATTACGTTATATGGTATTACGTTTTAACGTATTACGTTATATGGTATAACGTTATAACGTATTACGTTATGTGGTATAACGTTATAACGAATTACGTTATATGGTATAACGTTATAACGTATTACGTTATATGGTATAACGTTATAACTTATTACGTTATATGGTATAACTATATAACGTATTACGTTATATGGTATTACGTCATAACGTATTACGTTATATGGTATTACGTTATAACGTATTACGTTATATGGTATAACGTCATAACGTATTACGTTATATGGTAATACGTTATCACGTATTACGTTATATGGTATAACGTTATAACGTATTAAGTTATATGGTATAACGTTTTAACGTATTACGTTATATGGTATAACGTTATAACGTATTACGTTATATGGTGTAACGTTATACCGTACTATGTTTAATGGTATAACGAAATGACGTTTTACGTTATATGTTATAACGTTATAACGTATTACGTTATATGGTATAACGTCATAACGTATTACGTCATATGGTATTACGTTATCACGTATTACGTTATATGGTATAACGTTATAACGTATTACGTTATATGATATAACGTCATAACGTATTACGTTATATGGTATTACGTTATCACGTATTACGTTATATGGTATAACGTTATAACGTATTACGTTATATGGTATAACGTCATAACGTATTACGTCATATGGTATTACGTTATCACGTATTACGTTATATGGTATAACGTTATAACGTATTACGTTATATGGTATAACGTTATCACGTATTACGTTATATGGTATAACGTTATAACGTATTACGTTATATGGTATAACGTTTTAACGTATTACGTTATATGGTATAACGTTATCACGTATTACGTTATATGGTATAACGTTATCACGTATTACGTTATATGGTATAACGTTATAACGTATTACGTTATATGGTATTACGTTATAACGTATTACGTTATATGGTATAACGTTATAACGTATTACGTTATATGGTATAACGTTATAACGTATTACGTTATATGGTATAACGTTATAACGTATTACGTTATATGGTATAACGTCATAACGTATTACGTTATATGGTATTACGTTATCGCGTATTACGTTATATGGTATAACGTTATAACGTATTACGTTATATGGTATAACGTTATCTCGTATTACGTTATATGGTATAACGTTATAACGTATTACGTTATATGGTATTACGTTATAACGTATTACGTTATATGGTATAACGAAATGACGTTTTACGTTATATGGTATTACGTTATAACGTATTACGGTATATGGTATTACGTTATAACGTATTACGTTATATGGTAGAACGTCATAACGTATTACGTTATATGGTATTACGTTATGACGTATTACGTTATATGGTATAACGTTATAACGTATTACGTTATATGGTATAACGTTATCTCGTATTACGTTATATGGTATAACGTTATAACGTATTACGTTATATGGTATAACGTCATAACGTATTACGTCATATGGTATTACGTTATCACGTATTACGTTATATGGTATAACGTTATAACGTATTACGTTATATGGTATAACGTTTTAACGTATTACGTTATATGGTATAACGTTATAACGTATTACGTTATATGGTATAACGTCATAACGTATTACGTTATATGGTATTACGTTATCGCGTATTACGTTATATGGTATAACGTTATAACGTATTACGTTATATGGTATAACGTTATAACGTATTGCGTTATATGGTATAACGTTATCTCGTATTACGTTATATGGTATAACGTTATAACGTATTACGTTATATGGTATTACGTTATGACGTATTACGTTATATGGTATAACGAAATGACGTTTTACGTTATATGGTATTACGTTATAACGTATTACGGTATATGGTATTACGTTATAACGTATTACGTTATATGGTAGAACGTCATAACGTATTACGTTATATGGTATTACGTTATGACGAATTACGTTATATCGTATAACGTTATAACTTATTACGTTATATGGTATAACTATATAACGTATTACGTTATATGGTATTACGTTATAACGTATTACGTTATATGGTATTACGTTATAACGTATTACGTTATATGGTATAACGTTATCACGTATTACGTTATATGGCATTACGTTATAACGTATTACGTTATATGGTATAACAAAATGACGTTTTACGTTATATGGTATAACGTTATAACGTATTACGTTATATGGTATAACGTTATCACGTATTACGTTATATGGTAAAACGTTATAACGTATTACGTTATATGGTATAACGTTTTAACGTATTTCGTTATATGGTATAACGTTATCACGTATTACGTTATATGGTATAACGTTATAACGTATTACGTTATATGGTATTACGTTATAACGTATTACGTTATATGGTATAACGAAATGACGTTTTACGTTATATGGCATTACGTTATAACGTATTACGTTATATGGTATAACAAAATGACGTTTTACGTTATATGGTATTACGATTTAACGTATTACGTTATATGGTATAACGTTATAACGTATTACGTTATATGGTATAACGTTATAACGTATTACGTTATATGGTATAACGTTATAACTTATTACGTTATATGGTATGACTATATAACGTATTACGTTATATGGTATTACGTTATAACGTATTACGTTATATGGTATTACGTTATAACGTATTACGTTATATGGTATAACGTTATCACGTATTACGTTATATGGCATTGCGTTATAACGTATTACGTTATATGGTATAACAAAATGACGTTTTACGTTATATGGTATAACGTTATCACGTATTACGTTATATGGCATTACGTTATAACGTATTACGTTATATGGTATAACAAAATGACGTTTTACGTTATATGGTATAACGTTATAACGTATTACGTTATATAGTATTACGTTTTAACGTATTACGTTATATGGTATAACGTTATAACGTATTACGTTATGTGGTATAACGTTATAACGAATTACGTTATATGGTATAACGTTATAACGTATTACGTTATATGGTATATCGTTATAACTTATTACGTTATATGGTATAACTATATAACGTATTACGTCATATGGTTTTACGTTATAACTTATTACGTTATATGGTATGACTATATAACGTATTACGTTATATGGTATTACGTTATAACGTATTACGTTATATGGTATTACGTCATAACGTATTACGTTATATGGTATTACGTTATGACGAATTACGTTATATCGTATAACGTTATAACTTATTACGTTATATGGTATAACTATATAACGTATTACGTTATATGGTATTACGTTATAACGTATTACGTTATATGGTATAACGTTATAACGTATTACGTTATATGGTATAACGTTATAACTTATTACGTTATATGGTATGACTATATAACGTATTACGTTATATGGTATTACGTTATAACGTATTACGTTATATGGTATTACGTTATAACGTATTACGTTATATGGTATAACGTTATCACGTATTACGTTATGTGGTATAACGTTATAACGAATTACGTTATATGGTATAACGTTATAACGTATTACGTTATATGGTATAACGTTATAACTTATTACGTTATATGGTATAACTATATAACGTATTACGTTATATGGTATTACGTCATAACGTATTACGTTATATGGTATTACGTTATAACGTATTACGTTATATGGTATAACGTCATAACGTATTACGTTATATGGTAATACGTTATCACGTATTACGTTATATGGTATAACGTTATAACGTATTAAGTTATATGGTATAACGTTTTAACGTATTAAGTTATATGGTATAACGTTATAACGTATTACGTTATATGGTGTAACGTTATACCGTACTATGTTTAATGGTATAACGAAATGACGTTTTACGTTATATGTTATAACGTTATAACGTATTACGTTATATGGTATAACGTCATAACGTATTACGTTATATGGTAATACGTTATCACGTATTACGTTATATGGTATAACGTTATAACGTATTAAGTTATATGGTATAACGTTATCACGTATTACGTTATATGGTATAACGTTATAACGCATTACGTTATATGGTATATCGTTATAACGTATTACGTTATATGGTATAACGAAATGACGTTTTACGTTATATGCTATTACGTTATAACGTATTACGTTATATGGTATAACGTTATCACGTATTACGTTATATGGCATTGCGTTATAACGTATTACGTTATATGGTATAACGAATTGACGTTTTAAGTTATATGGTATAAAGTTATAACGTATTACGTTATATGGTATAACGTTTTAACGTAATACGTTATATTTTATAACGTTATAACGTATTACGTTATGTGGTATAACGTTATAACGAATTACGTTATATGGTATAACGTTATAACGTATTACGTTATATGGTATATCGTTATAACTTATTACGTTATATGGTATAACTATATAACGTATTACGTCATATGGTTTTACGTTATAACGTATTACGTTATATGGCATTGCGTTATAACGTATTACGTTATATGGTATAACGAATTGACGTTTTAAGTTATATGGTATAAAGTTATAACGTATTACGTTATATGGCATTACGTTATAACGTATTACGTTATATGGTATAACAAAATGACGTTTTACGTTATATGGTATAACGTTATCACGTATTACGTTATATGGCATTACGTTATAACGTATTACGTTATATGGTATAACAAAATGACGTTTTACGTTATATGGTATAACGTTATAACGTATTACGTTATATGGCATTACGTTAGAACGTATTACGTTATATGGTATAACAAAATGACGTTTTACGTTATATGGTATAACGTTATAACGTATTACGTTATATGGTATTACGTTTTAACGTATTACGTTATATGGTATAACGTTATAACGTATTACGTTATGTGGTATAACGTTATAACGAATTACGTTATATGGTATAACGTTATAACGTATTACGTTATATGGTATAACGTTATAACTTATTACGTTATATGGTATAACTATATAACGTATTACGTTATATGGTATTACGTCATAACGTATTACGTTATATGGTATTACGTTATAACGTATTACGTTATATGGTATAACGTCATAACGTATTACGTTATATGGTAATACGTTATCACGTATTACGTTATATGGTATAACGTTATAACGTTTTAAGTTATATGGTATAACGTTTTAACGTATTACGTTATATGGTATAACGTTATAACGTATTACGTTATATGGTGTAACGTTATACCGTACTATGTTTAATGGTATAACGAAATGACGTTTTACGTTATATGTTATAACGTTATAACGTATTACGTTATATGGTATAACGTCATAACGTATTACGTCATATGGTATTACGTTATCACGTATTACGTTATATGGTATAACGTTATAACGTATTACGTTATATGATATAACGTCATAACGTATTACGTTATATGGTATTACGTTATCACGTATTACGTTATATGGTATAACGTTATAACGTATTACGTTATATGGTATAACGTCATAACGTATTACGTCATATGGTATTACGTTATCACGTATTACGTTATATGGTATAACGTTATCACGTATTACGTTATATGGTATAACGTTATAACGTATTACGTTATATGGTATAACGTTTTAACGTATTACGTTATATGGTATAACGTTATCACGTATTACGTTATATGGTATAACGTTATCACGTATTACGTTATATGGTATAACGTTATAACGTATTACGTTATATGGTATTACGTTATAACGTATTACGTTATATGGTATAACGTTATAACGTATTACGTTATATGGTATAACGTTATAACGTATTACGTTATATGGTATAACGTTATAACGTATTACGTTATATGGTATAACGTCATAACGTATTACGTTATATGGTATTACGTTATCGCGTATTACGTTATATGGTATAACGTTATAACGTATTACGTTATATGGTATAACGTTATCTCGTATTACGTTATATGGTATAACGTTATAACGTATTACGTTATATGGTATTACGTTATAACGTATTACGTTATATGGTATAACGAAATGACGTTTTACGTTATATGGTATTACGTTATAACGTATTACGGTATATGGTATTACGTTATAACGTATTACGTTATATGGTAGAACGTCATAACGTATTACGTTATATGGTATTACGTTATGACGTATTACGTTATATGGTATAACGTTATAACGTATTACGTTATATGGTATAACGTTATCTCGTATTACGTTATATGGTATAACGTTATAACGTATTACGTTATATGGTATAACGTCATAACGTATTACGTCATATGGTATTACGTTATCACGTATTACGTTATATGGTATAACGTTATAACGTATTACGTTATATGGTATAACGTTTTAACGTATTACGTTATATGGTATAACGTTATAACGTATTACGTTATATGGTATAACGTCATAACGTATTACGTTATATGGTATTACGTTATCGCGTATTACGTTATATGGTATAACGTTATAACGTATTACGTTATATGGTATAACGTTATAACGTATTGCGTTATATGGTATAACGTTATCTCGTATTACGTTATATGGTATAACGTTATAACGTATTACGTTATATGGTATTACGTTATGACGTATTACGTTATATGGTATAACGAAATGACGTTTTACGTTATATGGTATTACGTTATAACGTATTACGGTATATGGTATTACGTTATAACGTATTACGTTATATGGTAGAACGTCATAACGTATTACGTTATATGGTATTACGTTATGACGAATTACGTTATATCGTATAACGTTATAACTTATTACGTTATATGGTATAACTATATAACGTATTACGTTATATGGTATTACGTTATAACGTATTACGTTATATGGTATAACGTTATAACGTATTACGTTATATGGTATAACGTTATAACTTATTACGTTATATGGTATGACTATATAACGTATTACGTTATATGGTATTACGTTATAACGTATTACGTTATATGGTATTACGTTATAACGTATTACGTTATATGGTATAACGTTATCACGTATTACGTTATATGGCATTGCGTTATAACGTATTACGTTATATGGTATAACAAAATGACGTTTTACGTTATATGGTATAACGTTATCACGTATTACGTTATATGGCATTACGTTATAACGTATTACGTTATATGGTATAACAAAATGACGTTTTACGTTATATGGTATAACGTTATAACGTATTACGTTATATAGTATTACGTTTTAACGTATTACGTTATATGGTATAACGTTATAACGTATTACGTTATGTGGTATAACGTTATAACGAATTACGTTATATGGTATAACGTTATAACGTATTACGTTATATGGTATAACGTTATAACTTATTACGTTATATGGTATAACTATATAACGTATTACGTTATATGGTATTACGTCATAACGTATTACGTTATATGGTATTACGTTATAACGTATTACGTTATATGGTATAACGTCATAACGTATTACGTCATATGGTATTACGTTATCACGTATTACGTTATATGGTATAACGTTATAACGTATTACGTTATATGGTATAACGTTATCACGTATTACGTTATATGGTATAACGTTATAACGTATTACGTTATATGGTATAACGTTTTAACGTATTACGTTATATGGTATAACGTTATCACGTATTACGTTATATGGTATAACGTTATCACGTATTACGTTATATGGTATAACGTTATAACGTATTACGTTATATGGTATTACGTTATAACGTATTACGTTATATGGTATAACGTTATAACGTATTACGTTATATGGTATAACGTTATAACGTATTACGTTATATGGTATAACGTTATAACGTATTACGTTATATGGTATAACGTCATAACGTATTACGTTATATGGTATTACGTTATCGCGTATTACGTTATATGGTATAACGTTATAACGTATTACGTTATATGGTATAACGTTATCTCGTATTACGTTATATGGTATAACGTTATAACGTATTACGTTATATGGTATTACGTTATAACGTATTACGTTATATGGTATAACGAAATGACGTTTTACGTTATATGGTATTACGTTATAACGTATTACGGTATATGGTATTACGTTATAACGTATTACGTTATATGGTAGAACGTCATAACGTATTACGTTATATGGTATTACGTTATGACGTATTACGTTATATGGTATAACGTTATAACGTATTACGTTATATGGTATAACGTTATCTCGTATTACGTTATATGGTATAACGTTATAACGTATTACGTTATATGGTATAACGTCATAACGTATTACGTCATATGGTATTACGTTATCACGTATTACGTTATATGGTATAACGTTATAACGTATTACGTTATATGGTATAACGTTTTAACGTATTACGTTATATGGTATAACGTTATAACGTATTACGTTATATGGTATAACGTCATAACGTATTACGTTATATGGTATTACGTTATCGCGTATTACGTTATATGGTATAACGTTATAACGTATTACGTTATATGGTATAACGTTATAACGTATTGCGTTATATGGTATAACGTTATCTCGTATTACGTTATATGGTATAACGTTATAACGTATTACGTTATATGGTATTACGTTATGACGTATTACGTTATATGGTATAACGAAATGACGTTTTACGTTATATGGTATTACGTTATAACGTATTACGGTATATGGTATTACGTTATAACGTATTACGTTATATGGTAGAACGTCATAACGTATTACGTTATATGGTATTACGTTATGACGAATTACGTTATATCGTATAACGTTATAACTTATTACGTTATATGGTATAACTATATAACGTATTACGTTATATGGTATTACGTTATAACGTATTACGTTATATGGTATTACGTTATAACGTATTACGTTATATGGTATAACGTTATCACGTATTACGTTATATGGCATTACGTTATAACGTATTACGTTATATGGTATAACGTTTTAACGTATTTCGTTATATGGTATAACGTTATCACGTATTACGTTATATGGTATAACGTTATAACGTATTACGTTATATGGTATTACGTTATAACGTATTACGTTATATGGTATAACGAAATGACGTTTTACGTTATATGGCATTACGTTATAACGTATTACGTTATATGGTATAACAAAATGACGTTTTACGTTATATGGTATTACGATTTAACGTATTACGTTATATGGTATAACGTTATAACGTATTACGTTATATGGTATAACGTTATAACGTATTACGATATATGGTATAACGTTATAACTTATTACGTTATATGGTATGACTATATAACGTATTACGTTATATGGTATTACGTTATAACGTATTACGTTATATGGTATTACGTTATAACGTATTACGTTATATGGTATAACGTTATCACGTATTACGTTATATGGCATTGCGTTATAACGTATTACGTTATATGGTATAACAAAATGACGTTTTACGTTATATGGTATAACGTTATCACGTATTACGTTATATGGCATTACGTTATAACGTATTACGTTATATGGTATAACAAAATGACGTTTTACGTTATATGGTATAACGTTATAACGTATTACGTTATATAGTATTACGTTTTAACGTATTACGTTATATGGTATAACGTTATAACGTATTACGTTATGTGGTATAACGTTATAACGAATTACGTTATATGGTATAACGTTATAACGTATTACGTTATATGGTATATCGTTATAACTTATTACGTTATATGGTATAACTATATAACGTATTACGTCATATGGTTTTACGTTATAACGTATTACGTTATATGGTATTACGTTATAACGTATTACGTTATATGGTATAACGTTATCACGTATTACGTTATATGGCATTACGTTATAACGTATTACGTTATATGGTATAACAAAATGACGTTTTACGTTATATGGTATAACGTTATCACGTATTACGTTATATGGCATTACGTTATAACGTATTACGTTATATGGTATAACAAAATGACGTTTTACGTTATATGGTATAACGTTATAGCGTATTACGTTATATGGCATTACGTTAGAACGTATTACGTTATATGGTATAACAAAATGACGTTTTACGTTATATGGTATAACGTTATAACGTATTACGTTATATGGTATTACGTTTTAACGTATTACGTTATATGGTATAACGTTATAACGTATTACGTTATGTGGTATAACGTTATAACGAATTACGTTATATGGTATAACGTTATAACGTATTACGTTATATGGTATAACGTTTTAACTTATTACGTTATATGGTATAACTATATAACGTATTACGTTATATGGTATTACGTCATAACGTATTACGTTATATGGTATTACGTTATAACGTATTACGTTATATGGTATAACGTCATAACGTATTACGTTATATGGTAATACGTTATCACGTATTACGTTATATGGTATAACGTTATAACGTATTAAGTTATATGGTATAACGTTTTAACGTATTAAGTTATATGGTATAACGTTATAACGTATTACGTTATATGGTGTAACGTTATACCGTACTATGTTTAATGGTATAACGAAATGACGTTTTACGTTATATGTTATAACGTTATAACGTATTACGTTATATGGTATAACGTCATAACGTATTACGTTATATGGTAATACGTTATCACGTATTACGTTATATGGTATAACGTTATAACGTATTAAGTTATATGGTATAACGTTATCACGTATTACGTTATATGGTATAACGTTATAACGCATTACGTTATATGGTATATCGTTATAACGTATTACGTTATATGGTATAACGAAATGACGTTTTACGTTATATGCTATTACGTTACAACGTATTACGTTATATGGTATAACGTTATCACGTATTACGTTATATGGCATTGCGTTATAACGTATTACGTTATATGGTATAACGAATTGACGTTTTAAGTTATATGGTATAACGTTATAACGTATTACGTTATATGGTATAACGTTTTAACGTAATACGTTATATTTTATAACGTTATAACGTATTACGTTATGTGGTATAACGTTATAACGAATTACGTTATATGGTATAACGTTATAACGTATTACGTTATATGGTATATCGTTATAACTTATTACGTTATATGGTATAACTATATAACGTATTACGTCATATGGTTTTACGTTATAACGTATTACGTTATATGGTATTACGTTATAACGTATTACGTTATATGGTATAACGTTATCACGTATTACGTTATATGGCATTACGTTATAACGTATTACGTTATATGGTATAACAAAATGACGTTTTACGTTATATGGTATAACGTTATCACGTATTACGTTATATGGCATTACGTTATAACGTATTACGTTATATGGTATAACAAAATGACGTTTTACGTTATATGGTATAACGTTATAACGTATTACGTTATATGGCATTACGTTAGAACGTATTACGTTATATGGTATAACAAAATGACGTTTTACGTTATATGGTATAACGTTATAACGTATTACGTTATATGGTATTACGTTTTAACGTATTACGTTATATGGTATAACGTTATAACGTATTACGTTATGTGGTATAACGTTATAACGAATTACGTTATATGGTATAACGTTATAACGTATTACGTTATATGGTATAACGTTATAACTTATTACGTTATATGGTATAACTATATAACGTATTACGTTATATGGTATTACGTCATAACGTATTACGTTATATGGTATTACGTTATAACGTATTACGTTATATGGTATAACGTCATAACGTATTACGTTATATGGTAATACGTTATCACGTATTACGTTATATGGTATAACGTTATAACGTTTTAAGTTATATGGTATAACGTTTTAACGTATTACGTTATATGGTATAACGTTATAACGTATTACGTTATATGGTGTAACGTTATACCGTACTATGTTTAATGGTATAACGAAATGACGTTTTACGTTATATGTTATAACGTTATAACGTATTACGTTATATGGTATAACGTCATAACGTATTACGTCATATGGTATTACGTTATCACGTATTACGTTATATGGTATAACGTTATAACGTATTACGTTATATGATATAACGTCATAACGTATTACGTTATATGGTATTACGTTATCACGTATTACGTTATATGGTATAACGTTATAACGTATTACGTTATATGGTATAACGTCATAACGTATTACGTCATATGGTATTACGTTATCACGTATTACGTTATATGGTATAACGTTATCACGTATTACGTTATATGGTATAACGTTATAACGTATTACGTTATATGGTATAACGTTTTAACGTATTACGTTATATGGTATAACGTTATCACGTATTACGTTATATGGTATAACGTTATCACGTATTACGTTATATGGTATAACGTTATAACGTATTACGTTATATGGTATTACGTTATAACGTATTACGTTATATGGTATAACGTTATAACGTATTACGTTATATGGTATAACGTTATAACGTATTACGTTATATGGTATAACGTTATAACGTATTACGTTATATGGTATAACGTCATAACGTATTACGTTATATGGTATTACGTTATCGCGTATTACGTTATATGGTATAACGTTATAACGTATTACGTTATATGGTATAACGTTATCTCGTATTACGTTATATGGTATAACGTTATAACGTATTACGTTATATGGTATTACGTTATAACGTATTACGTTATATGGTATAACGAAATGACGTTTTACGTTATATGGTATTACGTTATAACGTATTACGGTATATGGTATTACGTTATAACGTATTACGTTATATGGTAGAACGTCATAACGTATTACGTTATATGGTATTACGTTATGACGTATTACGTTATATGGTATAACGTTATAACGTATTACGTTATATGGTATAACGTTATCTCGTATTACGTTATATGGTATAACGTTATAACGTATTACGTTATATGGTATAACGTCATAACGTATTACGTCATATGGTATTACGTTATCACGTATTACGTTATATGGTATAACGTTATAACGTATTACGTTATATGGTATAACGTTTTAACGTATTACGTTATATGGTATAACGTTATAAAGTATTACGTTATATGGTATAACGTCATAACGTATTACGTTATATGGTATTACGTTATCGCGTATTACGTTATATGGTATAACGTTATAACGTATTACGTTATATGGTATAACGTTATAACGTATTGCGTTATATGGTATAACGTTATCTCGTATTACGTTATATGGTATAACGTTATAACGTATTACGTTATATGGTATTACGTTATGACGTATTACGTTATATGGTATAACGAAATGACGTTTTACGTTATATGGTATTACGTTATAACGTATTACGGTATATGGTATTACGTTATAACGTATTACGTTATATGGTAGAACGTCATAACGTATTACGTTATATGGTATTACGTTATGACGAATTACGTTATATCGTATAACGTTATAACTTATTACGTTATATGGTATAACTATATAACGTATTACGTTATATGGTATTACGTTATAACGTATTACGTTATATGGTATAACGTTATAACGTATTACGTTATATGGTATAACGTTATAACTTATTACGTTATATGGTATGACTATATAACGTATTACGTTATATGGTATTACGTTATAACGTATTACGTTATATGGTATTACGTTATAACGTATTACGTTATATGGTATAACGTTATCACGTATTACGTTATATGGCATTGCGTTATAACGTATTACGTTATATGGTATAACAAAATGACGTTTTACGTTATATGGTATAACGTTATCACGTATTACGTTATATGGCATTACGTTATAACGTATTACGTTATATGGTATAACAAAATGACGTTTTACGTTATATGGTATAACGTTATAACGTATTACGTTATATAGTATTACGTTTTAACGTATTACGTTATATGGTATAACGTTATAACGTATTACGTTATGTGGTATAACGTTATAACGAATTACGTTATATGGTATAACGTTATAACGTATTACGTTATATGGTATAACGTTATAACTTATTACGTTATATGGTATAACTATATAACGTATTACGTTATATGGTATTACGTCATAACGTATTACGTTATATGGTATTACGTTATAACGTATTACGTTATATGGTATAACGTCATAACGTATTACGTTATATGGTATAACGTTATAACTTATTACGTTATATGGTATAACTATATAACGTATTACGTTATATGGTATTACGTCATAACGTATTACGTTATATGGTATTACGTTATAACGTATTACGTTATATGGTATAACGTCATAACGTATTACGTCATATGGTATTACGTTATCACGTATTACGTTATATGGTATAACGTTATAACGTATTACGTTATATGGTATAACGTTATCACGTATTACGTTATATGGTATAACGTTATAACGTATTACGTTATATGGTATAACGTTTTAACGTATTACGTTATATGGTATAACGTTATCACGTATTACGTTATATGGTATAACGTTATCACGTATTACGTTATATGGTATAACGTTATAACGTATTACGTTATATGGTATTACGTTATAACGTATTACGTTATATGGTATAACGTTATAACGTATTACGTTATATGGTATAACGTTATAACGTATTACGTTATATGGTATAACGTTATAACGTATTACGTTATATGGTATAACGTCATAACGTATTACGTTATATGGTATTACGTTATCGCGTATTACGTTATATGGTATAACGTTATAACGTATTACGTTATATGGTATAACGTTATCTCGTATTACGTTATATGGTATAACGTTATAACGTATTACGTTATATGGTATTACGTTATAACGTATTACGTTATATGGTATAACGAAATGACGTTTTACGTTATATGGTATTACGTTATAACGTATTACGGTATATGGTATTACGTTATAACGTATTACGTTATATGGTAGAACGTCATAACGTATTACGTTATATGGTATTACGTTATGACGTATTACGTTATATGGTATAACGTTATAACGTATTACGTTATATGGTATAACGTTATCTCGTATTACGTTATATGGTATAACGTTATAACGTATTACGTTATATGGTATAACGTCATAACGTATTACGTCATATGGTATTACGTTATCACGTATTACGTTATATGGTATAACGTTATAACGTATTACGTTATATGGTATAACGTTTTAACGTATTACGTTATATGGTATAACGTTATAACGTATTACGTTATATGGTATAACGTCATAACGTATTACGTTATATGGTATTACGTTATCGCGTATTACGTTATATGGTATAACGTTATAACGTATTACGTTATATGGTATAACGTTATAACGTATTGCGTTATATGGTATAACGTTATCTCGTATTACGTTATATGGTATAACGTTATAACGTATTACGTTATATGGTATTACGTTATGACGTATTACGTTATATGGTATAACGAAATGACGTTTTACGTTATATGGTATTACGTTATAACGTATTACGGTATATGGTATTACGTTATAACGTATTACGTTATATGGTAGAACGTCATAACGTATTACGTTATATGGTATTACGTTATGACGAATTACGTTATATCGTATAACGTTATAACTTATTACGTTATATGGTATAACTATATAACGTATTACGTTATATGGTATTACGTTATAACGTATTACGTTATATGGTATTACGTTATAACGTATTACGTTATATGGTATAACGTTATCACGTATTACGTTATATGGCATTACGTTATAACGTATTACGTTATATGGTATAACGTTTTAACGTATTTCGTTATATGGTATAACGTTATCACGTATTACGTTATATGGTATAACGTTATAACGTATTACGTTATATGGTATTACGTTATAACGTATTACGTTATATGGTATAACGAAATGACGTTTTACGTTATATGGCATTACGTTATAACGTATTACGTTATATGGTATAACAAAATGACGTTTTACGTTATATGGTATTACGATTTAACGTATTACGTTATATGGTATAACGTTATAACGTATTACGTTATATGGTATAACGTTATAACGTATTACGATATATGGTATAACGTTATAACTTATTACGTTATATGGTATGACTATATAACGTATTACGTTATATGGTATTACGTTATAACGTATTACGTTATATGGTATTACGTTATAACGTATTACGTTATATGGTATAACGTTATCACGTATTACGTTATATGGCATTGCGTTATAACGTATTACGTTATATGGTATAACAAAATGACGTTTTACGTTATATGGTATAACGTTATCACGTATTACGTTATATGGCATTACGTTATAACGTATTACGTTATATGGTATAACAAAATGACGTTTTACGTTATATGGTATAACGTTATAACGTATTACGTTATATAGTATTACGTTTTAACGTATTACGTTATATGGTATAACGTTATAACGTATTACGTTATGTGGTATAACGTTATAACGAATTACGTTATATGGTATAACGTTATAACGTATTACGTTATATGGTATATCGTTATAACTTATTACGTTATATGGTATAACTATATAACGTATTACGTCATATGGTTTTACGTTATAACGTATTACGTTATATGGTATTACGTTATAACGTATTACGTTATATGGTATAACGTTATCACGTATTACGTTATATGGCATTACGTTATAACGTATTACGTTATATGGTATAACAAAATGACGTTTTACGTTATATGGTATAACGTTATCACGTATTACGTTATATGGCATTACGTTATAACGTATTACGTTATATGGTATAACAAAATGACGTTTTACGTTATATGGTATAACGTTATAGCGTATTACGTTATATGGCATTACGTTAGAACGTATTACGTTATATGGTATAACAAAATGACGTTTTACGTTATATGGTATAACGTTATAACGTATTACGTTATATGGTATTACGTTTTAACGTATTACGTTATATGGTATAACGTTATAACGTATTACGTTATGTGGTATAACGTTATAACGAATTACGTTATATGGTATAACGTTATAACGTATTACGTTATATGGTATAACGTTTTAACTTATTACGTTATATGGTATAACTATATAACGTATTACGTTTTATGGTATTACGTCATAACGTATTACGTTATATGGTATTACGTTATAACGTATTACGTTATATGGTATAACGTCATAACGTATTACGTTATATGGTAATACGTTATCACGTATTACGTTATATGGTATAACGTTATAACGTATTAAGTTATATGGTATAACGTTTTAACGTATTAAGTTATATGGTATAACGTTATAACGTATTACGTTATATGGTGTAACGTTATACCGTACTATGTTTAATGGTATAACGAAATGACGTTTTACGTTATATGTTATAACGTTATAACGTATTACGTTATATGGTATAACGTCATAACGTATTACGTTATATGGTAATACGTTATCACGTATTACGTTATATGGTATAACGTTATAACGTATTAAGTTATATGGTATAACGTTATCACGTATTACGTTATATGGTATAACGTTATAACGCATTACGTTATATGGTATATCGTTATAACGTATTACGTTATATGGTATAACGAAATGACGTTTTACGTTATATGCTATTACGTTACAACGTATTACGTTATATGGTATAACGTTATCACGTATTACGTTATATGGCATTGCGTTATAACGTATTACGTTATATGGTATAACGAATTGACGTTTTAAGTTATATGGTATAACGTTATAACGTATTACGTTATATGGTATAACGTTTTAACGTAATACGTTATATTTTATAACGTTATAACGTATTACGTTATGTGGTATAACGTTATAACGAATTACGTTATATGGTATAACGTTATAACGTATTACGTTATATGGTATATCGTTATAACTTATTACGTTATATGGTATAACTATATAACGTATTACGTCATATGGTTTTACGTTATAACGTATTACGTTATATGGTATTACGTTATAACGTATTACGTTATATGGTATAACGTTATCACGTATTACGTTATATGGCATTACGTTATAACGTATTACGTTATATGGTATAACAAAATGACGTTTTACGTTATATGGTATAACGTTATCACGTATTACGTTATATGGCATTACGTTATAACGTATTACGTTATATGGTATAACAAAATGACGTTTTACGTTATATGGTATAACGTTATAACGTATTACGTTATATGGCATTACGTTAGAACGTATTACGTTATATGGTATAACAAAATGACGTTTTACGTTATATGGTATAACGTTATAACGTATTACGTTATATGGTATTACGTTTTAACGTATTACGTTATATGGTATAACGTTATAACGTATTACGTTATGTGGTATAACGTTATAACGAATTACGTTATATGGTATAACGTTATAACGTATTACGTTATATGGTATAACGTTATAACTTATTACGTTATATGGTATAACTATATAACGTATTACGTTATATGGTATTACGTCATAACGTATTACGTTATATGGTATTACGTTATAACGTATTACGTTATATGGTATAACGTCATAACGTATTACGTTATATGGTAATACGTTATCACGTATTACGTTATATGGTATAACGTTATAACGTTTTAAGTTATATGGTATAACGTTTTAACGTATTACGTTATATGGTATAACGTTATAACGTATTACGTTATATGGTGTAACGTTATACCGTACTATGTTTAATGGTATAACGAAATGACGTTTTACGTTATATGTTATAACGTTATAACGTATTACGTTATATGGTATAACGTCATAACGTATTACGTCATATGGTATTACGTTATCACGTATTACGTTATATGGTATAACGTTATAACGTATTACGTTATATGATATAACGTCATAACGTATTACGTTATATGGTATTACGTTATCACGTATTACGTTATATGGTATAACGTTATAACGTATTACGTTATATGGTATAACGTCATAACGTATTACGTCATATGGTATTACGTTATCACGTATTACGTTATATGGTATAACGTTATCACGTATTACGTTATATGGTATAACGTTATAACGTATTACGTTATATGGTATAACGTTTTAACGTATTACGTTATATGGTATAACGTTATCACGTATTACGTTATATGGTATAACGTTATCACGTATTACGTTATATGGTATAACGTTATAACGTATTACGTTATATGGTATTACGTTATAACGTATTACGTTATATGGTATAACGTTATAACGTATTACGTTATATGGTATAACGTTATAACGTATTACGTTATATGGTATAACGTTATAACGTATTACGTTATATGGTATAACGTCATAACGTATTACGTTATATGGTATTACGTTATCGCGTATTACGTTATATGGTATAACGTTATAACGTATTACGTTATATGGTATAACGTTATCTCGTATTACGTTATATGGTATAACGTTATAACGTATTACGTTATATGGTATTACGTTATAACGTATTACGTTATATGGTATAACGAAATGACGTTTTACGTTATATGGTATTACGTTATAACGTATTACGGTATATGGTATTACGTTATAACGTATTACGTTATATGGTAGAACGTCATAACGTATTACGTTATATGGTATTACGTTATGACGTATTACGTTATATGGTATAACGTTATAACGTATTACGTTATATGGTATAACGTTATCTCGTATTACGTTATATGGTATAACGTTATAACGTATTACGTTATATGGTATAACGTCATAACGTATTACGTCATATGGTATTACGTTATCACGTATTACGTTATATGGTATAACGTTATAACGTATTACGTTATATGGTATAACGTTTTAACGTATTACGTTATATGGTATAACGTTATAAAGTATTACGTTATATGGTATAACGTCATAACGTATTACGTTATATGGTATTACGTTATCGCGTATTACGTTATATGGTATAACGTTATAACGTATTACGTTATATGGTATAACGTTATAACGTATTGCGTTATATGGTATAACGTTATCTCGTATTACGTTATATGGTATAACGTTATAACGTATTACGTTATATGGTATTACGTTATGACGTATTACGTTATATGGTATAACGAAATGACGTTTTACGTTATATGGTATTACGTTATAACGTATTACGGTATATGGTATTACGTTATAACGTATTACGTTATATGGTAGAACGTCATAACGTATTACGTTATATGGTATTACGTTATGACGAATTACGTTATATCGTATAACGTTATAACTTATTACGTTATATGGTATAACTATATAACGTATTACGTTATATGGTATTACGTTATAACGTATTACGTTATATGGTATAACGTTATAACGTATTACGTTATATGGTATAACGTTATAACTTATTACGTTATATGGTATGACTATATAACGTATTACGTTATATGGTATTACGTTATAACGTATTACGTTATATGGTATTACGTTATAACGTATTACGTTATATGGTATAACGTTATCACGTATTACGTTATATGGCATTGCGTTATAACGTATTACGTTATATGGTATAACAAAATGACGTTTTACGTTATATGGTATAACGTTATCACGTATTACGTTATATGGCATTACGTTATAACGTATTACGTTATATGGTATAACAAAATGACGTTTTACGTTATATGGTATAACGTTATAACGTATTACGTTATATAGTATTACGTTTTAACGTATTACGTTATATGGTATAACGTTATAACGTATTACGTTATGTGGTATAACGTTATAACGAATTACGTTATATGGTATAACGTTATAACGTATTACGTTATATGGTATAACGTTATAACTTATTACGTTATATGGTATAACTATATAACGTATTACGTTATATGGTATTACGTCATAACGTATTACGTTATATGGTATTACGTTATAACGTATTACGTTATATGGTATAACGTCATAACGTATTACGTTATATGGTATTACGTTATCACGTATTACGTTATGTGGTATAACGTTATAACGTATTACGTTGTATGGTATAAAGTTTTAACGTATTACGTTATATGGTATAACGTTATAACGTATTACGTTATATGGTGTAACGTTATACCGTACTATGTTTTATGGTATAACGAAATGACGTTTTACGTTATATGTTATAACGTTATAACGTATCACGTTATACGGTATATCGAAATGACGATTTACGTTGTATGGTATAACGTTATAACGTATTACGTTATATGGTATAACGTTTTAACGTATTACGTTATATGGTATAACGTTATCGCGTATTACGTTATATGGTGTAACGTTATACCGTACTATGTTTTATGGTATAACGAAATGACGTTTTACGTTATATGTTATAACGTTATAACGTATCACGTTATACGGTATATCGAAATGACGATTTACGTTGTATGGTATAACGTTATAACGTATTACGTTATATGGTATAACGTTTTAACGTATAACGTTATATGGTATAACGTTATCACGTATTACGTTATATGGTATTACGTTATAACGTATTACGTTATATGGTATAACCAAATGACGTTTTACGTTATATGGTATTACGTTATAACGTATTACGGTATATGGTATTTCGTTATAACGTATTACGTTATATGGTAGAACGTCATAACGTATTACGTTATATGGTATTACGTTATGACGTATTACGTTATATGGTATAACGTTATAACGTATTACGTTATATGGTATAACGTTTTAACGTATCACGTTATATGGTATAACGTTATCACGTATTACGTTATATGGTATAACGTTATAACGCATTACGTTATATTTTATATCGTTATAACGTATTACGTTATGTGGTATAACGTTATAACGAATTACGTTATATGGTATAACGTTATAACGTATTACGTTATATGGTATATCGTTATAACTTATTACGTTATATGGTATAACTATATAACGTATTACGTCATATGGTTTTACGTTATAACGTATTACGTTATATGGTATTACGTTATAACGTATTACGTTATATGGTATAACGTTATCACGTATTACGTTATAT
Source organism: Bombus vancouverensis nearcticus (assembly GCF_051014615.1). Classification (NCBI taxonomy): domain Eukaryota; kingdom Metazoa; phylum Arthropoda; class Insecta; order Hymenoptera; family Apidae; genus Bombus; species Bombus vancouverensis. Next base: position 4,080,876 of record NC_134913.1, on the reverse strand, counting down.
GGCATTACGTTATAACGTATTACGTTATATGGTATAACAAAATGACGTTTTACGTTATATGGTATAACGTTATCACGTATTACGTTATATGGCATTACGTTATAACGTATTACGTTATATGGTATAACAAAATGACGTTTTACGTTATATGGTATAACGTTATAACGTATTACGTTATATGGCATTACGTTAGAACGTATTACGTTATATGGTATAACAAAATGACGTTTTACGTTATATGGTATAACGTTATAACGTATTACGTTATATGGTATTACGTTTTAACGTATTACGTTATATGGTATAACGTTATAACGTATTACGTTATGTGGTATAACGTTATAACGAATTACGTTATATGGTATAACGTTATAACGTATTACGTTATATGGTATAACGTTATAACTTATTACGTTATATGGTATAACTATATAACGTATTACGTTATATGGTATTACGTCATAACGTATTACGTTATATGGTATTACGTTATAACGTATTACGTTATATGGTATAACGTTATAACGTATTAAGTTATATGGTATAACGTTTTAACGTATTACGTTATATGGTATAACGTTATAACGTATTACGTTATATGGTGTAACGTTATACCGTACTATGTTTAATGGTATAACGAAATGACGTTTTACGTTATATGTTATAACGTTATAACGTATTACGTTATATGGTATAACGTCATAACGTATTACGTCATATGGTATTACGTTATCACGTATTACGTTATATGGTATAACGTTATAACGTATTACGTTATATGATATAACGTCATAACGTATTCCGTTATATGGTATTACGTTATCACGTATTACGTTATATGGTATAACGTTATAACGTATTACGTTATATGGTATAACGTTATCTCGTATTACGTTATATGGTATAACGTTATAACGTATAACGTTATATGGTATTACGTTATAACGTATTACGTTATATGGTATAACGAAATGACGTTTTACGTTATATGGTATTACGTTATAACGTATTACGGTATATGGTATTACGTTATAACGTATTACGTTATATGGTATAACGTTATACCGTATTACGTTATATGGTATAACGTTATAACGTATTACGTTATATGGTATAACGTTATAACGTATTACGTTATATGGTATATCGTTATAACGTATTACGTTATATGGTATAACGTTATACCGTATTACGTTATATGGTATAACGAAATGACGTTTTACGTTATATGGTATTACGTTATAACGTATTACGTTATATGGTATTACGTTATAACGTATTACGTTATATGGTATAACGTTTTAACGTATTACGTTATATGGTATAACGTTATCACGTATTACGTTATATGGTATAACGTTATCACGTATTACGTTATATGGTATAACATTATAACGTATTACGTTATATGGTATAACGTTATCTCGTATTACGTTATATGGTATAACGTTATAACGTATTACGTTATATGGTATTACGTTATAACCTATTACGTTATATGGTATAACGTTATCACGTATTACGTTATATGGTATAACGTTATAACGTATTACGTTATATGGTATAACGTTTTAACGTATTACGTTATATGGTATAACGTTATCACGTATTACGTTATATGGTATAACGTTATCACGTATTACGTTATATGGTATAACGTTATCTCGTATTACGTTATATGGTATAACGTTATAACGTATTACGTTATATGGTATTACGTTATAACGTATTACGTTATATGGTATAACGAAATGACGTTTTACGTTATATGGTATTACGTTATAACGTATTACGGTATATGGTATTACGTTATAACGTATTACGTTATATGGTAGAACGTCATAACGTATTACGTTATATGGTATTACGTTATGACGTATTACGTTATATGGTATAACGTTATAACGTATTACGTTATATGGTATAACGTTATCTCGTATTACGTTATATGGTATAACGTTATAACGTATTACGTTATATGGTATAACGTCATAACGTATTACGTCATATGGTATTACGTTATCACGTATTACGTTATATGGTATAACGTTATAACGTATTACGTTATATGGTATAACGTTATCACGTATTACGTTATATGGTATAACGTTATAACGTATTACGTTATATGGTATAACGTTTTAACGTATTACGTTATATGGTATAACGTTATCACGTATTACGTTATATGGTATAACGTTATCACGTATTACGTTATATGGTATAACGTTATAACGTATCACGTTATATGGTATTACGTTATAACGTATTACGTTATATGGTATAACGTTATAACGTATTACGTTACATGGTATAACGTTATAACGTATTACGTTATATGGTATAACGTTATAACGTATTACGTTATATGGTATAACGTTTTAACGTATTACGTTATATGGCATTACGTTATAACGTATTACGTTATATGGTATAACAAAATGACGTTTTACGTTATATGGTATAACGTTATAACGTATTACGTTATATGGTATAACGTTATCACGTATTACGTTATATGGTAAAACGTTATAACGTATTACGTTATATGGTATAACGTTTTAACGTATTTCGTTATATGGTATAACGTTATCACGTATTACGTTATATGGTATAACGTTATAACGTATTACGTTATATGGTATTACGTTATAACGTATTACGTTATATGGTATAACGAAATGACGTTTTACGTTATATGGCATTACGTTATAACGTATTACGTTATATGGTATAACAAAATGACGTTTTACGTTATATGGTATTACGATTTAACGTATTACGTTATATGGTATAACGTTATAACGTATTACGTTATATGGTATTACGTTATAACGTATTACGTTATATGGTATAACGTTATCACGTATTACGTTATATGGTATTGCGTTATAACGTATTACGTTATATGGTATAACAAAATGACGTTTTACGTTATATGGTATAACGTTATCACGTATTACGTTATATGGCATTACGTTATAACGTATTACGTTATATGGTATAACAAAATGACGTTTTACGTTATATGGTATAACGTTATAACGTATTACGTTATATAGTATTACGTTTTAACGTATTACGTTATATGGTATAACGTTATAACGTATTACGTTATGTGGTATAACGTTATAACGAATTACGTTATATGGTATAACGTTATAACGTATTACGTTATATGGTATAACGTTATAACTTATTACGTTATATGGTATAACTATATAACGTATTACGTTATATGGTATTACGTCATAACGTATTACGTTATATGGTATTACGTTATAACGTATTACGTTATATGGTATAACGTCATAACGTATTACGTTATATGGTATTACGTTATCACGTATTACGTTATGTGGTATAACGTTATAACGTATTACGTTGTATGGTATAAAGTTTTAACGTATTACGTTATATGGTATAACGTTATAACGTATTACGTTATATGGTGTAACGTTATACCGTACTATGTTTTATGGTATAACGAAATGACGTTTTACGTTATATGTTATAACGTTATAACGTATCACGTTATACGGTATATCGAAATGACGATTTACGTTGTATGGTATAACGTTATAACGTATTACGTTATATGGTATAACGTTTTAACGTATTACGTTATATGGTATAACGTTATCGCGTATTACGTTATATGGTGTAACGTTATACCGTACTATGTTTTATGGTATAACGAAATGACGTTTTACGTTATATGTTATAACGTTATAACGTATCACGTTATACGGTATATCGAAATGACGATTTACGTTGTATGGTATAACGTTATAACGTATTACGTTATATGGTATAACGTTTTAACGTATTACGTTATATGGTATAACGTTATCACGTATTACGTTATATGGTATTACGTTATAACGTATTACGTTATATGGTATAACCAAATGACGTTTTACGTTATATGGTATTACGTTATAACGTATTACGGTATATGGTATTTCGTTATAACGTATTACGTTATATGGTAGAACGTCATAACGTATTACGTTATATGGTATTACGTTATGACGTATTACGTTATATGGTATAACGTTATAACGTATTACGTTATATGGTATAACGTTTTAACGTATCACGTTATATGGTATAACGTTATCACGTATTACGTTATATGGTATAACGTTATAACGCATTACGTTATATGGTATATCGTTATAACGTATTACGTTATATGGTATAACGAAATGACGTTTTACGTTATATGCTATTACGTTATAACGTATTACGTTATATGGTATAACGTTATCACGTATTACGTTATATGGCATTACGTTATAACGTATTACGTTATATGGTATAACGAATTGACGTTTTAAGTTATATGGTATAACGTTATAACGTATTACGTTATATGGTATAACGTTTTAACGTAATACGTTATATTTTATAACGTTATAACGTATTACGTTATGTGGTATAACGTTATAACGAATTACGTTATATGGTATAACGTTATAACGTATTACGTTATATGGTATATCGTTATAACTTATTACGTTATATGGTATAACTATATAACGTATTACGTCATATGGTTTTACGTTATAACGTATTACGTTATATGGTATTACGTTATAACGTATTACGTTATATGGTATAACGTTATCACGTATTACGTTATATGGCATTACGTTATAACGTATTACGTTATATGGTATAACAAAATGACGTTTTACGTTATATGGTATAACGTTATCACGTATTACGTTATACGGCATTACGTTATAACGTATTACGTTATATGGTATAACAAAATGACGTTTTACGTTATATGGTATAACGTTATAACGTATTACGTTATATGGCATTACGTTAGAACGTATTACGTTATATGGTATAACAAAATGACGTTTTACGTTATATGGTATAAGGTTATAACGTATTACGTTATATGGTATTACGTTTTAACGTATTACGTTATATGGTATAACGTTATAACGTATTACGTTATGTGGTATAACGTTATAACGAATTACGTTATATGGTATAACGTTATAACGTATTACGTTATATGGTATAACGTTATAACTTATTACGTTATATGGTATAACTATATAACGTATTACGTTATATGGTATTACGTCATAACGTATTACGTTATATGGTATTACGTTATAACGTATTACGTTATATGGTATAACGTCATAACGTATTACGTTATATGGTATTACGTTTTAACGTATTACGTTATATGGTATAACGTTATAACGTATTACGTTATGTGGTATAACGTTATAACGAATTACGTTATATGGTATAACGTTATAACGTATTACGTTATATGGTATAACGTTATAACTTATTACGTTATATGGTATAACTATATAACGTATTACGTTATATGGTATTACGTCATAACGTATTACGTTATATGGTATTACGTTATAACGTATTACGTTATATGGTATAACGTCATAACGTATTACGTTATATGGTAATACGTTATCACGTATTACGTTATATGGTATAACGTTATAACGTATTAAGTTATATGGTATAACGTTTTAACGTATTAAGTTATATGGTATAACGTTATAACGTATTACGTTATATGGTGTAACGTTATACCGTACTATGTTTAATGGTATAACGAAATGACGTTTTACGTTATATGTTATAACGTTATAACGTATTACGTTATATGGTATAACGTCATAACGTATTACGTTATATGGTAATACGTTATCACGTATTACGTTATATGGTATAACGTTATAACGTATTAAGTTATATGGTATAACGTTATCACGTATTACGTTATATGGTATAACGTTAAAACGCATTACGTTATATGGTATATCGTTATAACGTATTACGTTATATGGTATAACGAAATGACGTTTTACGTTATATGCTATTACGTTATAACGTATTACGTTATATGGTATAACGTTATCACGTATTACGTTATATGGCATTGCGTTATAACGTATTACGTTATATGGTATAACGAATTGACGTTTTAAGTTATATGGTATAACGTTATAACGTATTACGTTATATGGTATAACGTTTTAACGTAATACGTTATATTTTATAACGTTATAACGTATTACGTTATGTGGTATAACGTTATAACGAATTACGTTATATGGTATAACGTTATAACGTATTACGTTATATGGTATATCGTTATAACTTATTACGTTATATGGTATAACTATATAACGTATTACGTCATATGGTTTTACGTTATAACGTATTACGTTATATGGTATTACGTTATAACGTGTTACGTTATATGGTATAACGTTATCACGTATTACGTTATATGGCATTACGTTATAACGTATTACGTTATATGGTATAACAAAATGACGTTTTACGTTATATGGTATAACGTTATCACGTATTACGTTATATGGCATTACGTTATAACGTATTACGTTATATGGTATAACAAAATGACGTTTTACGTTATATGGTATAACGTTATAACGTATTACGTTATATGGCATTACGTTAGAACGTATTACGTTATATGGTATAACAAAATGACGTTTTACGTTATATGGTATAACGTTATAACGTATTACGTTATATGGTATTACGTTTTAACGTATTACGTTATATGGTATAACGTTATAACGTATTACGTTATGTGGTATAACGTTATAACGAATTACGTTATATGGTATAACGTTATAACGTATTACGTTATATGGTATAACGTTATAACTTATTACGTTATATGGTATAACTATATAACGTATTACGTTATATGGTATTACGTCATAACGTATTACGTTATATGGTATTACGTTATAACGTATTACGTTATATGGTATAACGTCATAACGTATTACGTTATATGGTAATACGTTATCACGTATTACGTTATATGGTATAACGTTATAACGTTTTAAGTTATATGGTATAACGTTTTAACGTATTACGTTATATGGTATAACGTTATAACGTATTACGTTATATGGTGTAACGTTATACCGTACTATGTTTAATGGTATAACGAAATGACGTTTTACGTTATATGTTATAACGTTATAACGTATTACGTTATATGGTATAACGTCATAACGTATTACGTCATATGGTATTACGTTATCACGTATTACGTTATATGGTATAACGTTATAACGTATTACGTTATATGATATAACGTCATAACGTATTACGTTATATGGTATTACGTTATCACGTATTACGTTATATGGTATAACGTTATAACGTATTACGTTATATGGTATAACGTCATAACGTATTACGTCATATGGTATTACGTTATCACGTATTACGTTATATGGTATAACGTTATCACGTATTACGTTATATGGTATAACGTTATAACGTATTACGTTATATGGTATAACGTTTTAACGTATTACGTTATATGGTATAACGTTATCACGTATTACGTTATATGGTATAACGTTATCACGTATTACGTTATATGGTATAACGTTATAACGTATTACGTTATATGGTATTACGTTATAACGTATTACGTTATATGGTATAACGTTATAACGTATTACGTTATATGGTATAACGTTATAACGTATTACGTTATATGGTATAACGTTATAACGTATTACGTTATATGGTATAACGTCATAACGTATTACGTTATATGGTATTACGTTATCGCGTATTACGTTATATGGTATAACGTTATAACGTATTACGTTATATGGTATAACGTTATCTCGTATTACGTTATATGGTATAACGTTATAACGTATTACGTTATATGGTATTACGTTATAACGTATTACGTTATATGGTATAACGAAATGACGTTTTACGTTATATGGTATTACGTTATAACGTATTACGGTATATGGTATTACGTTATAACGTATTACGTTATATGGTAGAACGTCATAACGTATTACGTTATATGGTATTACGTTATGACGTATTACGTTATATGGTATAACGTTATAACGTATTACGTTATATGGTATAACGTTATCTCGTATTACGTTATATGGTATAACGTTATAACGTATTACGTTATATGGTATAACGTCATAACGTATTACGTCATATGGTATTACGTTATCACGTATTACGTTATATGGTATAACGTTATAACGTATTACGTTATATGGTATAACGTTTTAACGTATTACGTTATATGGTATAACGTTATAACGTATTACGTTATATGGTATAACGTCATAACGTATTACGTTATATGGTATTACGTTATCGCGTATTACGTTATATGGTATAACGTTATAACGTATTACGTTATATGGTATAACGTTATAACGTATTGCGTTATATGGTATAACGTTATCTCGTATTACGTTATATGGTATAACGTTATAACGTATTACGTTATATGGTATTACGTTATGACGTATTACGTTATATGGTATAACGAAATGACGTTTTACGTTATATGGTATTACGTTATAACGTATTACGGTATATGGTATTACGTTATAACGTATTACGTTATATGGTAGAACGTCATAACGTATTACGTTATATGGTATTACGTTATGACGAATTACGTTATATCGTATAACGTTATAACTTATTACGTTATATGGTATAACTATATAACGTATTACGTTATATGGTATTACGTTATAACGTATTACGTTATATGGTATAACGTTATAACGTATTACGTTATATGGTATAACGTTATAACTTATTACGTTATATGGTATGACTATATAACGTATTACGTTATATGGTATTACGTTATAACGTATTACGTTATATGGTATTACGTTATAACGTATTACGTTATATGGTATAACGTTATCACGTATTACGTTATATGGCATTGCGTTATAACGTATTACGTTATATGGTATAACAAAATGACGTTTTACGTTATATGGTATAACGTTATCACGTATTACGTTATATGGCATTACGTTATAACGTATTACGTTATATGGTATAACAAAATGACGTTTTACGTTATATGGTATAACGTTATAACGTATTACGTTATATAGTATTACGTTTTAACGTATTACGTTATATGGTATAACGTTATAACGTATTACGTTATGTGGTATAACGTTATAACGAATTACGTTATATGGTATAACGTTATAACGTATTACGTTATATGGTATAACGTTATAACTTATTACGTTATATGGTATAACTATATAACGTATTACGTTATATGGTATTACGTCATAACGTATTACGTTATATGGTATTACGTTATAACGTATTACGTTATATGGTATAACGTCATAACGTATTACGTTATATGGTATTACGTTATCACGTATTACGTTATGTGGTATAACGTTATAACGTATTACGTTGTATGGTATAAAGTTTTAACGTATTACGTTATATGGTATAACGTTATAACGTATTACGTTATATGGTGTAACGTTATACCGTACTATGTTTTATGGTATAACGAAATGACGTTTTACGTTATATGTTATAACGTTATAACGTATCACGTTATACGGTATATCGAAATGACGATTTACGTTGTATGGTATAACGTTATAACGTATTACGTTATATGGTATAACGTTTTAACGTATTACGTTATATGGTATAACGTTATCGCGTATTACGTTATATGGTGTAACGTTATACCGTACTATGTTTTATGGTATAACGAAATGACGTTTTACGTTATATGTTATAACGTTATAACGTATCACGTTATACGGTATATCGAAATGACGATTTACGTTGTATGGTATAACGTTATAACGTATTACGTTATATGGTATAACGTTTTAACGTATAACGTTATATGGTATAACGTTATCACGTATTACGTTATATGGTATTACGTTATAACGTATTACGTTATATGGTATAACCAAATGACGTTTTACGTTATATGGTATTACGTTATAACGTATTACGGTATATGGTATTTCGTTATAACGTATTACGTTATATGGTAGAACGTCATAACGTATTACGTTATATGGTATTACGTTATGACGTATTACGTTATATGGTATAACGTTATAACGTATTACGTTATATGGTATAACGTTTTAACGTATCACGTTATATGGTATAACGTTATCACGTATTACGTTATATGGTATAACGTTATAACGCATTACGTTATATGGTATATCGTTATAACGTATTACGTTATATGGTATAACGAAATGACGTTTTACGTTATATGCTATTACGTTATAACGTATTACGTTATATGGTATAACGTTATCACGTATTACGTTATATGGCATTACGTTATAACGTATTACGTTATATGGTATAACGAATTGACGTTTTAAGTTATATGGTATAACGTTATAACGTATTACGTTATATGGTATAACGTTTTAACGTAATACGTTATATTTTATATCGTTATAACGTATTACGTTATGTGGTATAACGTTATAACGAATTACGTTATATGGTATAACGTTATAACGTATTACGTTATATGGTATATCGTTATATCTTATTACGTTATATGGTATAACTATATAACGTATTACGTCATATGGTTTTACGTTATAACGTATTACGTTATATGGTATTACGTTATAACGTATTACGTTATATGGTATAACGTTATCACGTATTACGTTATATGGCATTACGTTATAACGTATTACGTTATATGGTATAACAAAATGACGTTTTACGTTATATGGTATAACGTTATCACGTATTACGTTATATGGCATTACGTTATAACGTATTACGTTATATGGTATAACAAAATGACGTTTTACGTTATATGGTATAACGTTATAACGTATTACGTTATATGGCATTACGTTAGAACGTATTACGTTATATGGTATAACAAAATGACGTTTTACGTTATATGGTATAACGTTATAACGTATTACGTTATATGGTATTACGTTTTAACGTATTACGTTATATGGTATAACGTTATAACGTATTACGTTATGTGGTATAACGTTATAACGAATTACGTTATATGGTATAACGTTATAACGTATTACGTTATATGGTATAACGTTATAACTTATTACGTTATATGGTATAACTATATAACGTATTACGTTATATGGTATTACGTCATAACGTATTACGTTATATGGTATTACGTTATAACGTATTACGTTATATGGTATAACGTTATAACGTATTAAGTTATATGGTATAACGTTTTAACGTATTACGTTATATGGTATAACGTTATAACGTATTACGTTATATGGTGTAACGTTATACCGTACTATGTTTAATGGTATAACGAAATGACGTTTTACGTTATATGTTATAACGTTATAACGTATTACGTTATATGGTATAACGTCATAACGTATTACGTCATATGGTATTACGTTATCACGTATTACGTTATATGGTATAACGTTATAACGTATTACGTTATATGATATAACGTCATAACGTATTCCGTTATATGGTATTACGTTATCACGTATTACGTTATATGGTATAACGTTATAACGTATTACGTTATATGGTATAACGTTATCTCGTATTACGTTATATGGTATAACGTTATAACGTATAACGTTATATGGTATTACGTTATAACGTATTACGTTATATGGTATAACGAAATGACGTTTTACGTTATATGGTATTACGTTATAACGTATTACGGTATATGGTATTACGTTATAACGTATTACGTTATATGGTATAACGTTATACCGTATTACGTTATATGGTATAACGTTATAACGTATTACGTTATATGGTATAACGTTATAACGTATTACGTTATATGGTATATCGTTATAACGTATTACGTTATATGGTATAACGTTATACCGTATTACGTTATATGGTATAACGAAATGACGTTTTACGTTATATGGTATTACGTTATAACGTATTACGTTATATGGTATTACGTTATAACGTATTACGTTATATGGTATAACGTTTTAACGTATTACGTTATATGGTATAACGTTATCACGTATTACGTTATATGGTATAACGTTATCACGTATTACGTTATATGGTATAACATTATAACGTATTACGTTATATGGTATAACGTTATCTCGTATTACGTTATATGGTATAACGTTATAACGTATTACGTTATATGGTATTACGTTATAACCTATTACGTTATATGGTATAACGTTATCACGTATTACGTTATATGGTATAACGTTATAACGTATTACGTTATATGGTATAACGTTTTAACGTATTACGTTATATGGTATAACGTTATCACGTATTACGTTATATGGTATAACGTTATCACGTATTACGTTATATGGTATAACGTTATCTCGTATTACGTTATATGGTATAACGTTATAACGTATTACGTTATATGGTATTACGTTATAACGTATTACGTTATATGGTATAACGAAATGACGTTTTACGTTATATGGTATTACGTTATAACGTATTACGGTATATGGTATTACGTTATAACGTATTACGTTATATGGTAGAACGTCATAACGTATTACGTTATATGGTATTACGTTATGACGTATTACGTTATATGGTATAACGTTATAACGTATTACGTTATATGGTATAACGTTATCTCGTATTACGTTATATGGTATAACGTTATAACGTATTACGTTATATGGTATAACGTCATAACGTATTACGTCATATGGTATTACGTTATCACGTATTACGTTATATGGTATAACGTTATAACGTATTACGTTATATGGTATAACGTTATCACGTATTACGTTATATGGTATAACGTTATAACGTATTACGTTATATGGTATAACGTTTTAACGTATTACGTTATATGGTATAACGTTATCACGTATTACGTTATATGGTATAACGTTATCACGTATTACGTTATATGGTATAACGTTATAACGTATCACGTTATATGGTATTACGTTATAACGTATTACGTTATATGGTATAACGTTATAACGTATTACGTTATATGGTATAACGTTATAACGTATTACGTTATATGGTATAACGTTATAACGTATTACGTTATATGGTATAACGTTTTAACGTATTACGTTATATGGCATTACGTTATAACGTATTACGTTATATGGTATAACAAAATGACGTTTTACGTTATATGGTATAACGTTATAACGTATTACGTTATATGGTATAACGTTATCACGTATTACGTTATATGGTAAAACGTTATAACGTATTACGTTATATGGTATAACGTTTTAACGTATTTCGTTATATGGTATAACGTTATCACGTATTACGTTATATGGTATAACGTTATAACGTATTACGTTATATGGTATTACGTTATAACGTATTACGTTATATGGTATAACGAAATGACGTTTTACGTTATATGGCATTACGTTATAACGTATTACGTTATATGGTATAACAAAATGACGTTTTACGTTATATGGTATTACGATTTAACGTATTACGTTATATGGTATAACGTTATAGCGTATTACGTTATATGGTATTACGTTATAACGTATTACGTTATATGGTATAACGTTATCACGTATTACGTTATATGGTATTGCGTTATAACGTATTACGTTATATGGTATAACAAAATGACGTTTTACGTTATATGGTATAACGTTATCACGTATTACGTTATATGGCATTACGTTATAACGTATTACGTTATATGGTATAACAAAATGACGTTTTACGTTATATGGTATAACGTTATAACGTATTACGTTATATAGTATTACGTTTTAACGTATTACGTTATATGGTATAACGTTATAACGTATTACGTTATGTGGTATAACGTTATAACGAATTACGTTATATGGTATAACGTTATAACGTATTACGTTATATGGTATAACGTTATAACTTATTACGTTATATGGTATAACTATATAACGTATTACGTTATATGGTATTACGTCATAACGTATTACGTTATATGGTATTACGTTATAACGTATTACGTTATATGGTATAACGTCATAACGTATTACGTTATATGGTATTACGTTATCACGTATTACGTTATGTGGTATAACGTTATAACGTATTACGTTGTATGGTATAAAGTTTTAACGTATTACGTTATATGGTATAACGTTATAACGTATTACGTTATATGGTGTAACGTTATACCGTACTATGTTTTATGGTATAACGAAATGACGTTTTACGTTATATGTTATAACGTTATAACGTATCACGTTATACGGTATATCGAAATGACGATTTACGTTGTATGGTATAACGTTATAACGTATTACGTTATATGGTATAACGTTTTAACGTATTACGTTATATGGTATAACGTTATCGCGTATTACGTTATATGGTGTAACGTTATACCGTACTATGTTTTATGGTATAACGAAATGACGTTTTACGTTATATGTTATAACGTTATAACGTATCACGTTATACGGTATATCGAAATGACGATTTACGTTGTATGGTATAACGTTATAACGTATTACGTTATATGGTATAACGTTTTAACGTATTACGTTATATGGTATAACGTTATCACGTATTACGTTATATGGTATTACGTTATAACGTATTACGTTATATGGTATAACCAAATGACGTTTTACGTTATATGGTATTACGTTATAACGTATTACGGTATATGGTATTTCGTTATAACGTATTACGTTATATGGTAGAACGTCATAACGTATTACGTTATATGGTATTACGTTATGACGTATTACGTTATATGGTATAACGTTATAACGTATTACGTTATATGGTATAACGTTTTAACGTATCACGTTATATGGTATAACGTTATCACGTATTACGTTATATGGTATAACGTTATAACGCATTACGTTATATGGTATATCGTTATAACGTATTACGTTATATGGTATAACGAAATGACGTTTTACGTTATATGCTATTACGTTATAACGTATTACGTTATATGGTATAACGTTATCACGTATTACGTTATATGGCATTACGTTATAACGTATTACGTTATATGGTATAACGAATTGACGTTTTAAGTTATATGGTATAACGTTATAACGTATTACGTTATATGGTATAACGTTTTAACGTAATACGTTATATTTTATAACGTTATAACGTATTACGTTATGTGGTATAACGTTATAACGAATTACGTTATATGGTATAACGTTATAACGTATTACGTTATATGGTATATCGTTATAACTTATTACGTTATATGGTATAACTATATAACGTATTACGTCATATGGTTTTACGTTATAACGTATTACGTTATATGGTATTACGTTATAACGTATTACGTTATATGGTATAACGTTATCACGTATTACGTTATATGGCATTACGTTATAACGTATTACGTTATATGGTATAACAAAATGACGTTTTACGTTATATGGTATAACGTTATCACGTATTACGTTATACGGCATTACGTTATAACGTATTACGTTATATGGTATAACAAAATGACGTTTTACGTTATATGGTATAACGTTATAAAGTATTACGTTATATGGCATTACGTTAGAACGTATTACGTTATATGGTATAACAAAATGACGTTTTACGTTATATGGTATAAGGTTATAACGTATTACGTTATATGGTATTACGTTTTAACGTATTACGTTATATGGTATAACGTTATAACGTATTACGTTATGTGGTATAACGTTATAACGAATTACGTTATATGGTATAACGATATAACGTATTACGTTATATGGTATAACGTTATAACTTATTACGTTATATGGTATAACTATATAACGTATTACGTTATATGGTATTACGTCATAACGTATTACGTTATATGGTATTACGTTATAACGTATTACGTTATATGGTATAACGTCATAACGTATTACGTTATATGGTAATACGTTATCACGTATTACGTTATATGGTATAACGTTATAACGTATTAAGTTATATGGTATAACGTTTTAACGTATTACGTTATATGGTATAACGTTATAACGTATTACGTTATATGGTGTAACGTTATACCGTACTATGTTTAATGGTATAACGAAATGACGTTTTACGTTATATGTTATAACGTTATAACGTATTACGTTATATGGTATAACGTCATAACGTATTACGTCATATGGTATTACGTTATCACGTATTACGTTATATGGTATAACGTTATAACGTATTACGTTATATGATATAACGTCATAACGTATTACGTTATATGGTATTACGTTATCACGTATTACGTTATATGGTATAACGTTATAACGTATTACGTTATATGGTATAACGTTATCTCGTATTACGTTATATGGTATAACGTTATAACGTATAACGTTATATGGTATTACGTTATAACGTATTACGTTATATGGTATAACGAAATGACGTTTTACGTTATATGGTATTACGTTATAACGTATTACGGTATATGGTATTACGTTATAACGTATTACGTTATATGGTATAACGTTATACCGTATTACGTTATATGGTATAACGTTATAACGTATTACGTTATATGGTATAACGTTATAACGTATTACGTTATATGGTATATCGTTATAACGTATTACGTTATATGGTATAACGTTATACCGTATTACGTTATATGGTATAACGAAATGACGTTTTACGTTATATGGTATTACGTTATAACGTATTACGTTATATGGTATTACGTTATAACGTATTACGTTATATGGTATAACGTTTTAACGTATTACGTTATATGGTATAACGTTATCACGTATTACGTTATATGGTATAACGTTATCACGTATTACGTTATATGGCATTACGTTATAACGTATTACGTTATATGGTATAACAAAATGACGTTTTACGTTATATGGTATAACGTTATCACGTATTACGTTATATGGCATTACGTTATAACGTATTACGTTATATGGTATAACAAAATGACGTTTTACGTTATATGGTATAACGTTATAACGTATTACGTTATATGGCATTACGTTAGAACGTATTACGTTATATGGTATAACAAAATGACGTTTTACGTTATATGGTATAACGTTATAACGTATTACGTTATATGGTATTACGTTTTAACGTATTACGTTATATGGTATAACGTTATAACGTATTACGTTATGTGGTATAACGTTATAACGAATTACGTTATATGGTATAACGTTATAACGTATTACGTTATATGGTATAACGTTATAACTTATTACGTTATATGGTATAACTATATAACGTATTACGTTATATGGTATTACGTCATAACGTATTACGTTATATGGTATTACGTTATAACGTATTACGTTATATGGTATAACGTTATAACGTATTAAGTTATATGGTATAACGTTTTAACGTATTACGTTATATGGTATAACGTTATAACGTATTACGTTATATGGTGTAACGTTATACCGTACTATGTTTAATGGTATAACGAAATGACGTTTTACGTTATATGTTATAACGTTATAACGTATTACGTTATATGGTATAACGTCATCACGTATTACGTTATATGGCATTACGTTATAACGTATTACGTTATATGGTATAACAAAATGACGTTTTACGTTATATGGTATAACGTTATCACGTATTACGTTATATGGCATTACGTTATAACGTATTACGTTATATGGTATAACAAAATGACGTTTTACGTTATATGGTATAACGTTATCACGTATTACGTTATATGGCATTACGTTATAACGTATTACGTTATATGGTATAACAAAATGACGTTTTACGTTATATGGTATAACGTTATAACGTATTACGTTATATGGCATTACGTTAGAACGTATTACGTTATATGGTATAACAAAATGACGTTTTACGTTATATGGTATAACGTTATAACGTATTACGTTATATGGTATTACGTTTTAACGTATTACGTTATATGGTATAACGTTATAACGTATTACGTTATGTGGTATAACGTTATAACGAATTACGTTATATGGTATAACGTTATAACGTATTACGTTATATGGTATAACGTTATAACTTATTACGTTATATGGTATAACTATATAACGTATTACGTTATATGGTATTACGTCATAACGTATTACGTTATATGGTATTACGTTATAACGTATTACGTTATATGGTATAACGTTATAACGTATTAAGTTATATGGTATAACGTTTTAACGTATTACGTTATATGGTATAACGTTATAACGTATTACGTTATATGGTGTAACGTTATACCGTACTATGTTTAATGGTATAACGAAATGACGTTTTACGTTATATGTTATAACGTTATAACGTATTACGTTATATGGTATAACGTCATAACGTATTACGTCATATGGTATTACGTTATCACGTATTACGTTATATGGTATAACGTTATAACGTATTACGTTATATGATATAACGTCATAACGTATTCCGTTATATGGTATTACGTTATCACGTATTACGTTATATGGTATAACGTTATAACGTATTACGTTATATGGTATAACGTTATCTCGTATTACGTTATATGGTATAACGTTATAACGTATAACGTTATATGGTATTACGTTATAACGTATTACGTTATATGGTATAACGAAATGACGTTTTACGTTATATGGTATTACGTTATAACGTATTACGGTATATGGTATTACGTTATAACGTATTACGTTATATGGTATAACGTTATACCGTATTACGTTATATGGTATAACGTTATAACGTATTACGTTATATGGTATAACGTTATAACGTATTACGTTATATGGTATATCGTTATAACGTATTACGTTATATGGTATAACGTTATACCGTATTACGTTATATGGTATAACGAAATGACGTTTTACGTTATATGGTATTACGTTATAACGTATTACGTTATATGGTATTACGTTATAACGTATTACGTTATATGGTATAACGTTTTAACGTATTACGTTATATGGTATAACGTTATCACGTATTACGTTATATGGTATAACGTTATCACGTATTACGTTATATGGTATAACATTATAACGTATTACGTTATATGGTATAACGTTATCTCGTATTACGTTATATGGTATAACGTTATAACGTATTACGTTATATGGTATTACGTTATAACCTATTACGTTATATGGTATAACGTTATCACGTATTACGTTATATGGTATAACGTTATAACGTATTACGTTATATGGTATAACGTTTTAACGTATTACGTTATATGGTATAACGTTATCACGTATTACGTTATATGGTATAACGTTATCACGTATTACGTTATATGGTATAACGTTATCTCGTATTACGTTATATGGTATAACGTTATAACGTATTACGTTATATGGTATTACGTTATAACGTATTACGTTATATGGTATAACGAAATGACGTTTTACGTTATATGGTATTACGTTATAACGTATTACGGTATATGGTATTACGTTATAACGTATTACGTTATATGGTAGAACGTCATAACGTATTACGTTATATGGTATTACGTTATGACGTATTACGTTATATGGTATAACGTTATAACGTATTACGTTATATGGTATAACGTTATCTCGTATTACGTTATATGGTATAACGTTATAACGTATTACGTTATATGGTATAACGTCATAACGTATTACGTCATATGGTATTACGTTATCACGTATTACGTTATATGGTATAACGTTATAACGTATTACGTTATATGGTATAACGTTATCACGTATTAC
Organism: Bombus vancouverensis nearcticus; assembly: GCF_051014615.1. Classification (NCBI taxonomy): domain Eukaryota; kingdom Metazoa; phylum Arthropoda; class Insecta; order Hymenoptera; family Apidae; genus Bombus; species Bombus vancouverensis. The sequence goes on along the minus strand of NC_134913.1, from coordinate 4,061,323 downwards.
GTTATATGGTATAACGTTATAACGTATTACGTTATATGGTATAACGTTTTAACGTATTACGTTATATGGTATAACGTTATCACGTATTACGTTATATGGTATAACGTTATCACGTATTACGTTATATGGTATAACGTTATAACGTATCACGTTATATGGTATTACGTTATAACGTATTACGTTATATGGTATAACGTTATAACGTATTACGTTATATGGTATAACGTTATAACGTATTACGTTATATGGTATAACGTTATAACGTATTACGTTATATGGTATAACGTTTTAACGTATTACGTTATATGGCATTACGTTATAACGTATTACGTTATATGGTATAACAAAATGACGTTTTACGTTATATGGTATAACGTTATAACGTATTACGTTATATGGTATAACGTTATCACGTATTACGTTATATGGTAAAACGTTATAACGTATTACGTTATATGGTATAACGTTTTAACGTATTTCGTTATATGGTATAACGTTATCACGTATTACGTTATATGGTATAACGTTATAACGTATTACGTTATATGGTATTACGTTATAACGTATTACGTTATATGGTATAACGAAATGACGTTTTACGTTATATGGCATTACGTTATAACGTATTACGTTATATGGTATAACAAAATGACGTTTTACGTTATATGGTATTACGATTTAACGTATTACGTTATATGGTATAACGTTATAGCGTATTACGTTATATGGTATTACGTTATAACGTATTACGTTATATGGTATAACGTTATCACGTATTACGTTATATGGTATTGCGTTATAACGTATTACGTTATATGGTATAACAAAATGACGTTTTACGTTATATGGTATAACGTTATCACGTATTACGTTATATGGCATTACGTTATAACGTATTACGTTATATGGTATAACAAAATGACGTTTTACGTTATATGGTATAACGTTATAACGTATTACGTTATATAGTATTACGTTTTAACGTATTACGTTATATGGTATAACGTTATAACGTATTACGTTATGTGGTATAACGTTATAACGAATTACGTTATATGGTATAACGTTATAACGTATTACGTTATATGGTATAACGTTATAACTTATTACGTTATATGGTATAACTATATAACGTATTACGTTATATGGTATTACGTCATAACGTATTACGTTATATGGTATTACGTTATAACGTATTACGTTATATGGTATAACGTCATAACGTATTACGTTATATGGTATTACGTTATCACGTATTACGTTATGTGGTATAACGTTATAACGTATTACGTTGTATGGTATAAAGTTTTAACGTATTACGTTATATGGTATAACGTTATAACGTATTACGTTATATGGTGTAACGTTATACCGTACTATGTTTTATGGTATAACGAAATGACGTTTTACGTTATATGTTATAACGTTATAACGTATCACGTTATACGGTATATCGAAATGACGATTTACGTTGTATGGTATAACGTTATAACGTATTACGTTATATGGTATAACGTTTTAACGTATTACGTTATATGGTATAACGTTATCGCGTATTACGTTATATGGTGTAACGTTATACCGTACTATGTTTTATGGTATAACGAAATGACGTTTTACGTTATATGTTATAACGTTATAACGTATCACGTTATACGGTATATCGAAATGACGATTTACGTTGTATGGTATAACGTTATAACGTATTACGTTATATGGTATAACGTTTTAACGTATTACGTTATATGGTATAACGTTATCACGTATTACGTTATATGGTATTACGTTATAACGTATTACGTTATATGGTATAACCAAATGACGTTTTACGTTATATGGTATTACGTTATAACGTATTACGGTATATGGTATTTCGTTATAACGTATTACGTTATATGGTAGAACGTCATAACGTATTACGTTATATGGTATTACGTTATGACGTATTACGTTATATGGTATAACGTTATAACGTATTACGTTATATGGTATAACGTTTTAACGTATCACGTTATATGGTATAACGTTATCACGTATTACGTTATATGGTATAACGTTATAACGCATTACGTTATATGGTATATCGTTATAACGTATTACGTTATATGGTATAACGAAATGACGTTTTACGTTATATGCTATTACGTTATAACGTATTACGTTATATGGTATAACGTTATCACGTATTACGTTATATGGCATTACGTTATAACGTATTACGTTATATGGTATAACGAATTGACGTTTTAAGTTATATGGTATAACGTTATAACGTATTACGTTATATGGTATAACGTTTTAACGTAATACGTTATATTTTATAACGTTATAACGTATTACGTTATGTGGTATAACGTTATAACGAATTACGTTATATGGTATAACGTTATAACGTATTACGTTATATGGTATATCGTTATAACTTATTACGTTATATGGTATAACTATATAACGTATTACGTCATATGGTTTTACGTTATAACGTATTACGTTATATGGTATTACGTTATAACGTATTACGTTATATGGTATAACGTTATCACGTATTACGTTATATGGCATTACGTTATAACGTATTACGTTATATGGTATAACAAAATGACGTTTTACGTTATATGGTATAACGTTATCACGTATTACGTTATACGGCATTACGTTATAACGTATTACGTTATATGGTATAACAAAATGACGTTTTACGTTATATGGTATAACGTTATAACGTATTACGTTATATGGCATTACGTTAGAACGTATTACGTTATATGGTATAACAAAATGACGTTTTACGTTATATGGTATAAGGTTATAACGTATTACGTTATATGGTATTACGTTTTAACGTATTACGTTATATGGTATAACGTTATAACGTATTACGTTATGTGGTATAACGTTATAACGAATTACGTTATATGGTATAACGATATAACGTATTACGTTATATGGTATAACGTTATAACTTATTACGTTATATGGTATAACTATATAACGTATTACGTTATATGGTATTACGTCATAACGTATTACGTTATATGGTATTACGTTATAACGTATTACGTTATATGGTATAACGTCATAACGTATTACGTTATATGGTAATACGTTATCACGTATTACGTTATATGGTATAACGTTATAACGTATTAAGTTATATGGTATAACGTTTTAACGTATTACGTTATATGGTATAACGTTATAACGTATTACGTTATATGGTGTAACGTTATACCGTACTATGTTTAATGGTATAACGAAATGACGTTTTACGTTATATGTTATAACGTTATAACGTATTACGTTATATGGTATAACGTCATAACGTATTACGTCATATGGTATTACGTTATCACGTATTACGTTATATGGTATAACGTTATAACGTATTACGTTATATGATATAACGTCATAACGTATTACGTTATATGGTATTACGTTATCACGTATTACGTTATATGGTATAACGTTATAACGTATTACGTTATATGGTATAACGTTATCTCGTATTACGTTATATGGTATAACGTTATAACGTATAACGTTATATGGTATTACGTTATAACGTATTACGTTATATGGTATAACGAAATGACGTTTTACGTTATATGGTATTACGTTATAACGTATTACGGTATATGGTATTACGTTATAACGTATTACGTTATATGGTATAACGTTATACCGTATTACGTTATATGGTATAACGTTATAACGTATTACGTTATATGGTATAACGTTATAACGTATTACGTTATATGGTATATCGTTATAACGTATTACGTTATATGGTATAACGTTATACCGTATTACGTTATATGGTATAACGAAATGACGTTTTACGTTATATGGTATTACGTTATAACGTATTACGTTATATGGTATTACGTTATAACGTATTACGTTATATGGTATAACGTTTTAACGTATTACGTTATATGGTATAACGTTATCACGTATTACGTTATATGGTATAACGTTATCACGTATTACGTTATATGGCATTACGTTATAACGTATTACGTTATATGGTATAACAAAATGACGTTTTACGTTATATGGTATAACGTTATCACGTATTACGTTATACGGCATTACGTTATAACGTATTACGTTATATGGTATAACAAAATGACGTTTTACGTTATATGGTATAACGTTATAACGTATTACGTTATATGGCATTACGTTAGAACGTATTACGTTATATGGTATAACAAAATGACGTTTTACGTTATATGGTATAAGGTTATAACGTATTACGTTATATGGTATTACGTTTTAACGTATTACGTTATATGGTATAACGTTATAACGTATTACGTTATGTGGTATAACGTTATAACGAATTACGTTATATGGTATAACGTTATAACGTATTACGTTATATGGTATAACGTTATAACTTATTACGTTATATGGTATAACTATATAACGTATTACGTTATATGGTATTACGTCATAACGTATTACGTTATATGGTATTACGTTATAACGTATTACGTTATATGGTATAACGTCATAACGTATTACGTTATATGGTAATACGTTATCACGTATTACGTTATATGGTATAACGTTATAACGTATTAAGTTATATGGTATAACGTTTTAACGTATTACGTTATATGGTATAACGTTATAACGTATTACGTTATATGGTGTAACGTTATACCGTACTATGTTTAATGGTATAACGAAATGACGTTTTACGTTATATGTTATAACGTTATAACGTATTACGTTATATGGTATAACGTCATAACGTATTACGTCATATGGTATTACGTTATCACGTATTACGTTATATGGTATAACGTTATAACGTATTACGTTATATGATATAACGTCATAACGTATTACGTTATATGGTATTACGTTATCACGTATTACGTTATATGGTATAACGTTATAACGTATTACGTTATATGGTATAACGTTATCTCGTATTACGTTATATGGTATAACGTTATAACGTATAACGTTATATGGTATTACGTTATAACGTATTACGTTATATGGTATAACGAAATGACGTTTTACGTTATATGGTATTACGTTATAACGTATTACGGTATATGGTATTACGTTATAACGTATTACGTTATATGGTATAACGTTATACCGTATTACGTTATATGGTATAACGTTATAACGTATTACGTTATATGGTATAACGTTATAACGTATTACGTTATATGGTATATCGTTATAACGTATTACGTTATATGGTATAACGTTATACCGTATTACGTTATATGGTATAACGAAATGACGTTTTACGTTATATGGTATTACGTTATAACGTATTACGTTATATGGTATTACGTTATAACGTATTACGTTATATGGTATAACGTTTTAACGTATTACGTTATATGGTATAACGTTATCACGTATTACGTTATATGGTATAACGTTATCACGTATTACGTTATATGGTATAACATTATAACGTATTACGTTATATGGTATAACGTTATCTCGTATTACGTTATATGGTATAACGTTATAACGTATTACGTTATATGGTATTACGTTATAACCTATTACGTTATATGGTATAACGTTATCACGTATTACGTTATATGGTATAACGTTATAACGTATTACGTTATATGGTATAACGTTTTAACGTATTACGTTATATGGTATAACGTTATCACGTATTACGTTATATGGTATAACGTTATCACGTATTACGTTATATGGTATAACGTTATCTCGTATTACGTTATATGGTATAACGTTATAACGTATTACGTTATATGGTATTACGTTATAACGTATTACGTTATATGGTATAACGAAATGACGTTTTACGTTATATGGTATTACGTTATAACGTATTACGGTATATGGTATTACGTTATAACGTATTACGTTATATGGTAGAACGTCATAACGTATTACGTTATATGGTATTACGTTATGACGTATTACGTTATATGGTATAACGTTATAACGTATTACGTTATATGGTATAACGTTATCTCGTATTACGTTATATGGTATAACGTTATAACGTATTACGTTATATGGTATAACGTCATAACGTATTACGTCATATGGTATTACGTTATCACGTATTACGTTATATGGTATAACGTTATAACGTATTACGTTATATGGTATAACGTTATCACGTATTACGTTATATGGTATAACGTTATAACGTATTACGTTATATGGTATAACGTTTTAACGTATTACGTTATATGGTATAACGTTATCACGTATTACGTTATATGGTATAACGTTATCACGTATTACGTTATATGGTATAACGTTATAACGTATTACGTTATATGGTATTACGTTATAACGTATTACGTTATATGGTATTACGTTATAACGTATTACGTTATATGGTATAACGTTATAACGTATTACGTTATATGGTATTACGTTATAACGTATTACGTTATATGGTAGAACGTCATAACGTATTACGTTATATGGTATTACGTTATGACGTATTACGTTATATGGTATAACGTCATAACGTATTACGTCATATGGTATTACGTTATCACGTATTACGTTATATGGTATAACGTTATAACGTATTACGTTATATGGTATAACGTTATCACGTATTACGTTATATGGTATAACGTTATAACGTATTACGTTATATGGTATAACGTTTTAGCGTATTACGTTATATGGTATAACGTTATCACGTATTACGTTATATGGTATAACGTTATAACGTATTACGTTATATGGTATATCGTTATAACGTATTACGTTATATGGTATAACGTTATACCGTATTACGTTATATGGTATAACGAAATGACGTTTTACGTTATATGGTATTACGTTATAACGTATTACGTTATATGGTATTACGTTATAACGTATTACGTTATATGGTATAACGTTTTAACGTATTACGTTATATGGTATAACGTTATCACGTATTACGTTATATGGTATAACGTTATCACGTATTACGTTATATGGTATAACATTATAACGTATTACGTTATATGGTATAACTTTATCTCGTATTACGTTATATGGTATAACGTTATCACGTATTACGTTATATGGTATAACGTTATCACGTATTACGTTATATGGTATAACGTTATAACGTATTACGTTATATGGTATTACGTTATAACGTATTACGTTATATGGTATAACGTTATAACGTATTACGTTATATGGTATAACGTTATAACGTATTACGTTATATGGTATAACGTTATAACGTATTACGTTATATGGTATAACGTCATAACGTATTACGTTATATGGTATTACGTTATCGCGTATTACGTTATATGGTATAACGTTATAACGTATTACGTTATATGGTATAACGTTATCTCGTATTACGTTATATGGTATAACGTTATAACGTATTACGTTATATGGTATTACGTTATAACGTATTACGTTATATGGTATAACGAAATGACGTTTTACGTTATATAGTATTACGTTATAACGTATTACGGTATATGGTATTACGTTATAACGTATTACGTTATATGGTAGAACGTCATAACGTATTACGTTATATGGTATTACGTTATGACGTATTACGTTATATTGTATAACGTTATAACGTATTACGTTATATGGTATAACATTATCTCGTATTACGTTATATGGTATAACGTTATAACGTATTACGTTATATGGTATTACGTTATAACGTATTACGTTATATGGTATAACGAAATGACGTTTTACGTTATATGGTATAACGTTTTAACGTATTACGTTATATGGTATAACGTTATCACGTATTACGTTATATGGTATAACGTTATCACGTATTACGTTATATGGTATAACGTTATCTCGTATTACGTTATATGGTATAACGTTATAACGTATTACGTTATATGGTATTACGTTATAACGTATTACGTTATATGGTATAACGAAATGACGTTTTACGTTATATGGTATTACGTTATAACGTATTACGGTATATGGTATTACGTTATAACGTATTACGTTATATGGTAGAACGTCATAACGTATTACGTTATATGGTATTACGTTATGACGTATTACGTTATATGGTATAACGTTATAACGTATTACGTTATATGGTATAACGTTATCTCGTATTACGTTATATGGTATAACGTTATAACGTATTACGTTATATGGTATAACGTCATAACGTATTACGTCATATGGTATTACGTTATCACGTATTACGTTATATGGTATAACGTTATAACGTATTACGTTATATGGTATAACGTTATCACGTATTACGTTATATGGTATAACGTTATAACGTATTACGTTATATGGTATAACGTTTTAGCGTATTACGTTATATGGTATAACGTTATCACGTATTACGTTATATGGTATAACGTTATCACGTATTACGTTATATGGTATAACGTTATAACGTATTACGTTATATGGTATAACGTTATAACGTATTACGTTATATGGTATTACGTTATAACGTATTACGTTATATGGTATAACGAAATGACGTTTTACGTTATATAGTATTACGTTATAACGTATTACGGTATATGGTATTACGTTATAACGTATTACGTTATATGGTAGAACGTAATAACGTATTACGTTATATGGTATTACGTTATGACGTATTACGTTATATGGTATAACGTTATAACGTATTACGTTATATGGTATAACATTATCTCGTATTACGTTATATGGTATAACGTTATAACGTATTACGTTATATGGTATTACGTTATAACGTATTACGTTATATGGTATAACGAAATGACGTTTTACGTTATATGGTATAACGTTTTAACGTATTACGTTATATGGTATAACGTTATCACGTATTACGTTATATGGTATAACGTTATCACGTATTACGTTATATGGTATAACGTTATCTCGTATTACGTTATATGGTATAACGTTATAACGTATTACGTTATATGGTATTACGTTATAACGTATTACGTTATATGGTATAACGAAATGACGTTTTACGTTATATGGTATTACGTTATAACGTATTACGGTATATGGTATTACGTTATAACGTATTACGTTATATGGTAGAACGTCATAACGTATTACGTTATATGGTATTACGTTATGACGTATTACGTTATATGGTATAACGTTATAACGTATTACGTTATATGGTATAACGTTATCTCGTATTACGTTATATGGTATAACGTTATAACGTATTACGTTATATGGTATAACGTCATAACGTATTACGTCATATGGTATTACGTTATCACGTATTACGTTATATGGTATAACGTTATAACGTATTACGTTATATGGTATAACGTTATCACGTATTACGTTATATGGTATAACGTTATAACGTATTACGTTATATGGTATAACGTTTTAGCGTATTACGTTATATGGTATAACGTTATCACGTATTACGTTATATGGTATAACGTTATCACGTATTACGTTATATGGTATAACGTTATAACGTATTACGTTATATGGTATTACGTTATAACGTATTACGTTATATGGTATAACGTTATAACGTATTACGTTATATGGTATAACGTTATAACGTATTACGTTATATGGTATAACGTTATAACGTATTACGTTATATGGTATAACGTCATAACGTATTACGTTATATGTTATTACGTTATCGCGTATTACGTTATATGGTATAACGTTATAACGTATTACGTTATATGGTATAACGTTATCTCGTATTACGTTATATGGTATAACGTTATAACGTATTACGTTATATGGTATTACGTTATAACTTATTACGTTATATGGTATAACGAAATGACGTTTTACGTTATATGGTATTACGTTATAACGTATTACGGTATATGGTATTACGTTATGACGTATTACGTTATATGGTAGAACGTCATAACGTATTACGTTATATGGTATTACGTTATGACGTATTACGTTATATGGTATAACGTTATAACGTATTACGTTATATGGTATAACGTTATCTCGTATTACGTTATATGGTATAACGTTATAACGTATTACGTTATATGGTATAACGTCATAACGTATTACGTCATATGGTATAACGTTATCACGTATTACGTTATGTGGTATAACGTTATAACGCATTACGTTATATGGTATATCGTTATAACGTATTACGTTATATGGTATAACGAAATGACGTTTTACGTTATATGCTATTACGTTATAACGTATTACGTTATACGGTATAACGTTATCACGTATTACGTTATATGGCATTACGTTATAACGTATTACGTTATATGGTATAACGAATTGACGTTTTAAGTTATATGGTATAACGTTATAACGTATTACGTTATATGGTATAACGTTTTAACGTAATACGTTATATTTTATAACGTTATAACGTATTACGTTATGTGGTATAACGTTATAACGAATTACGTTATATGGTATAACGTTATAACGTATTACGTTATATGGTATATCGTTATAACTTATTACGTTATATGGTATAACTATATAACGTATTACGTCATATGGTTTTACGTTATAACGTATTACGTTATATGGTATTACGTTATAGCGTATTACGTTATATGGTATAACGTTATCACGTATTACGTTATATGGCATTACGTTATAACGTATTACGTTATATGGTATAACAAAATGACGTTTTACGTTATATGGTATAACGTTATCACGTATTACGTTATATGGCATTACGTTATAACGTATTACGTTATATGGTATAACAAAATGACGTTTTACGTTATATGGTATAACGTTATAACGTATTACGTTATATGGCATTACGTTAGAACGTATTACGTTATATGGTATAACAAAATGACGTTTTACGTTATATGGTATAACGTTATAACGTATTACGTTATATGGTATTACGTTTTAACGTATTACGTTATATGGTATAACGTTATAACGTATTACGTTATGTGGTATAACGTTATAACGAATTACGTTATATGGTATAACGTTATAACGTATTACGTTATATGGTATAACGTTATAACTTATTACGTTATATGGTATAACTATATAACGTATTACGTTATATGGTATTACGTCATAACGTATTACGTTATATGGTATTACGTTATAACGTATTACGTTATATGGTATAACGTCATAACGTATTACGTTATATGGTAATACGTTATCACGTATTACGTTATATGGTATAACGTTATAACGTATTAAGTTATATGGTATAACGTTTTAACGTATTACGTTATATGGTATAACGTTATAACGTATTACGTTATATGGTGTAACGTTATACCGTACTATGTTTAATGGTATAACGAAATGACGTTTTACGTTATATGTTATAACGTTATAACGTATTACGTTATATGGTATAACGTCATAACGTATTACGTCATATGGTATTACGTTATCACGTATTACGTTATATGGTATAACGTTATAACGTATTACGTTATATGATATAACGTCATAACGTATTACGTTATATGGTATTACGTTATCACGTATTACGTTATATGGTATAACGTTATAACGTATTACGTTATATGGTATAACGTTATCTCGTATTACGTTATATGGTATAACGTTATAACGTATAACGTTATATGGTATTACGTTATAATGTATTACGTTATATGGTATAACGAAATGACGTTTTACGTTATATGGTATTACGTTATAACGTATTACGGTATATGGTATTACGTTATAACGTATTACGTTATATGGTATAACGTTATACCGTATTACGTTATATGGTATAACGTTATAACGTATTACGTTATATGGTATAACGTTATAACGTATTACGTTATATGGTATATCGTTATAGCGTATTACGTTATATGGTATAACGTTATACCGTATTACGTTATATGGTATAACGAAATGACGTTTTACGTTATATGGTATTACGTTATAACGTATTACGTTATATGGTATTACGTTATAACGTATTACGTTATATGGTATAACGTTTTAACGTATTACGTTATATGGTATAACGTTATCACGTATTACGTTATATGGTATAACGTTATCACGTATTACGTTATATGGTATAACATTATAACGTATTACGTTATATGGTATAACGTTATCTCGTATTACGTTATATGGTATAACGTTATAACGTATTACGTTATATGGTATTACGTTATAACCTATTACGTTATATGGTATAACGTTATCACGTATTACGTTATATGGTATAACGTTATAACGTATTACGTTATATGGTATAACGTTTTAACGTATTACGTTATATGGTATAACGTTATCACGTATTACGTTATATGGTATAACGTTATCACGTATTACGTTATATGGTATAACGTTATCTCGTATTACGTTATATGGTATAACGTTATAACGTATTACGTTATATGGTATTACGTTATAACGTATTACGTTATATGGTATAACGAAATGACGTTTTACGTTATATGGTATTACGTTATAACGTATTACGGTATATGGTATTACGTTATAACGTATTACGTTATATGGTAGAACGTCATAACGTATTACGTTATATGGTATTACGTTATGACGTATTACGTTATATGGTATAACGTTATAACGTATTACGTTATATGGTATAACGTTATAACGTATTACGTTATATGGTATTACGTTATAACGTATTACGTTATATGGTATAACGTTATAACGTATTACGTTATATGGTATAACGTTATAACGTATTACGTTATATGGTATAACGTTATAACGTATTACGTTATATGGTATAACGTCATAACGTATTACGTTATATGGTATTACGTTATCGCGTATTACGTTATATGGTATAACGTTATAACGTATTACGTTGTATGGTATAACGTTATCTCGTATTACGTTATATGGTATAACGTTATAACGTATTACGTTATATGGTATTACGTTATAACGTATTACGTTATATGGTATAACGAAATGACGTTTTACGTTATATAGTATTACGTTATAACGTATTACGGTATATGGTATTACGTTATAACGTATTACGTTATATGGTATTACGTTATCGCGTATTACGTTATATGGTATAACGTTATAACGTATTACGTTATATGGTATAACGTTATCTCGTATTACGTTATATGGTATAACGTTATAACGTATTACGTTATATGGTATAACGTTATCTCGTATTACGTTATATGGTATAACGTTATGACGTATTACGTTATATGGTATTACGTTATAACGTATTACGTTATATGGTATAACGAAATGACGTTTTACGTTATATAGTATTACGTTATAACGTATTACGGTATATGGTATTACGTTATAACGTATTACGTTATATGGTATTACGTTATCGCGTATTACGTTATATGGTATAACGTCATAACGTATTACGTTATATGGTATTACGTTATCGCGTATTACGTTATATGGTATAACGTTATAACGTATTACGTTATATGGTATAACGTTATCTCGTATTACGTTATATGGTATAACGTTATAACGTTTTACGTTATATGGTATTACGTTATAACGTATTACGTTATATGGTATAACGAAATGACGTTTTACGTTATATAGTATTACGTTATAACGTATTACGGTATATGGTATTACGTTATAACGTATTACGTTATATGGTATTACGTTATCGCGTATTACGTTATATGGTATAACGTTATAACGTATTACGTTATATGGTATAACGTTATCTCGTATTACGTTATATGGTATAACGTTATAACGTATTACGTTATATGGTATTACGTTATAACGTATTACGTTATATGGTATAACGAAATGACGTTTTACGTTATATAGTATTACGTTATAACGTATTACGGTATATGGTATTACGTTATAACGTATTACGTTATATGGTAGAACGTCATAACGTATTACGTTATATGGTATTACGTTATGACGTATTACGTTATATGGTATAACGTTATAACGTATTACGTTATATGGTATAACATTATCTCGTATTACGTTATATGGTATAACGTTATAACGTATTACGTTATATGGTATTACGTTATAACGTATTACGTTATATGGTATAACGAAATGACGTTTTACGTTATATGGTATAACGTTTTAACGTATTACGTTATATGGTATAACGTTATCACGTATTACGTTATATGGTATAACGTTATCACGTATTACGTTATATGGTATAACGTTATCTCGTATTACGTTATATGGTATAACGTTATAACGTATTACGTTATATGGTATTACGTTATAACGTATTACGTTATATGGTATAACGAAATGACGTTTTACGTTATATGGTATTACGTTATAACGTATTACGGTATATGGTATTACGTTATAACGTATTACGTTATATGGTAGAACGTCATAACGTATTACGTTATATGGTATTACGTTATGACGTATTACGTTATATGGTATAACGTTATAACGTATTACGTTATATGGTATAACGTTATCTCGTATTACGTTATATGGTATAACGTTATAACGTATTACGTTATATGGTATAACGTCATAACGTATTACGTCATATGGTATTACGTTATCACGTATTACGTTATATGGTATAACGTTATAACGTATTACGTTATATGGTATAACGTTATCACGTATTACGTTATATGGTATAACTTTATAACGTATTACGTTATATGGTATAACGTTTTAGCGTATTACGTTATATGGTATAACGTTATCACGTATTACGTTATATGGTATAACGTTATCACGTATTACGTTATATGGTATAACGTTATAACGTATTACGTTATATGGTATTACGTTATAACGTATTACGTTATATGGTATAACGTTATAACGTATTACGTTATATGGTATAACGTTATAACGTATTACGTTATATGGTATAACGTTATAACGTATTACGTTATATGGTATAACGTCATAACGTATTACGTTATATGGTATTACGTTATCGCGTATTACGTTATATGGTATAACGTTATAACGTATTACGTTATATGGTATAACGTTATCTCGTATTACGTTATATGGTATAACGTTATAACGTATTACGTTATATGGTATTACGTTATAACTTATTACGTTATATGGTATAACGAAATGACGTTTTACGTTATATGGTATTACGTTATAACGTATTACGGTATATGGTATTACGTTATAACGTATTACGTTATATGGTAGAACGTCATAACGTATTACGTTATATGGTATTACGTTATGACGTATTACGTTATATGGTATAACGTTATAACGTATTACGTTATATGGTATAACGTTATCTCGTATTACGTTATATGGTATAACGTTATAACGTATTACGTTATATGGTATAACGTCATAACGTATTACGTCATATGGTATAACGTTATCACGTATTACGTTATATGGTATAACGTTATAACGCATTACGTTATATGGTATATCGTTATAACGTATTACGTTATATGGTATAACGAAATGACGTTTTACGTTATATGCTATTACGTTATAACGTATTACGTTATATGGTATAACGTTATCACGTATTACGTTATATGGCATTACGTTATAACGTATTACGTTATATGGTATAACGAATTGACGTTTTAAGTTATATGGTATAACGTTATAACGTATTACGTTATATGGTATAACGTTTTAACGTAATACGTTATATTTTATAACGTTATAACGTATTACGTTATGTGGTATAACGTTATAACGAATTACGTTATATGGTATAACGTTATAACGTATTACGTTATATGGTATATCGTTATAACTTATTACGTTATATGGTATAACTATATAACGTATTACGTCATATGGTTTTACGTTATAACGTATTACGTTATATGGTATTACGTTATAGCGTATTACGTTATATGGTATAACGTTATCACGTATTACGTTATATGGCATTACGTTATAACGTATTACGTTATATGGTATAACAAAATGACGTTTTACGTTATATGGCATTACGTTATAACGTATTACGTTATATGGTATAACAAAATGACGTTTTACGTTATATGGTATAACGTTATAACGTATTACGTTATATGGCATTACGTTAGAACGTATTACGTTATATGGTATAACAAAATGACGTTTTACGTTATATGGTATAACGTTATAACGTATTACGTTATATGGTATTACGTTTTAACGTATTACGTTATATGGTATAACGTTATAACGTATTACGTTATGTGGTATAACGTTATAACGAATTACGTTATATGGTATAACGTTATAACGTATTACGTTATATGGTATAACGTTATAACTTATTACGTTATATGGTATAACTATATAACGTATTACGTTATATGGTATAACGTTATAACGTATTACGTTATATGGTATAACGTTATAACGTATTACGTTATATGGTATAACGTCATAACGTATTACGTTATATGGTATTACGTTATCGCGTATTACGTTATATGGTATAACGTTATAACGTATTACGTTATATGGTATAACGTTATCTCGTATTACGTTATATGGTATAACGTTATAACGTATTACGTTATATGGTATTACGTTATAACTTATTACGTTATATGGTATAACGAAATGACGTTTTACGTTATATGGTATTACGTTATAACGTATTACGGTATATGGTATTACGTTATAACGTATTACGTTATATGGTAGAACGTCATAACGTATTACGTTATATGGTATTACGTTATGACGTATTACGTTATATGGTATAACGTTATAACGTATTACGTTATATGGTATAACGTTATCTCGTATTACGTTATATGGTATAACGTTATAACGTATTACGTTATATGGTATAACGTCATAACGTATTACGTCATATGGTATAACGTTATCACGTATTACGTTATATGGTATAACGTTATAACGCATTACGTTATATGGTATATCGTTATAACGTATTACGTTATATGGTATAACGAAATGACGTTTTACGTTATATGCTATTACGTTATAACGTATTACGTTATATGGTATAACGTTATCACGTATTACGTTATATGGCATTACGTTATAACGTATTACGTTATATGGTATAACGAATTGACGTTTTAAGTTATATGGTATAACGTTATAACGTATTACGTTATATGGTATAACGTTTTAACGTAATACGTTATATTTTATAACGTTATAACGTATTACGTTATGTGGTATAACGTTATAACGAATTACGTTATATGGTATAACGTTATAACGTATTACGTTATATGGTATATCGTTATAACTTATTACGTTATATGGTATAACTATATAACGTATTACGTCATATGGTTTTACGTTATAACGTATTACGTTATATGGTATTACGTTATAGCGTATTACGTTATATGGTATAACGTTATCACGTATTACGTTATATGGCATTACGTTATAACGTATTACGTTATATGGTATAACAAAATGACGTTTTACGTTATATGGTATAACGTTATCACGTATTACGTTATATGGCATTACGTTATAACGTATTACGTTATATGGTATAAGAAAATGACGTTTTACGTTATATGGTATAACGTTATAACGTATTACGTTATATGGCATTACGTTAGAACGTATTACGTTATATGGTATAACAAAATGACGTTTTACGTTATATGGTATAACGTTATAACGTATTACGTTATATGGTATTACGTTTTAACGTATTACGTTATATGGTATAACGTTATAACGTATTACGTTATGTGGTATAACGTTATAACGAATTACGTTATATGGTATAACGTTATAACGTATTACGTTATATGGTATAACGTTATAACTTATTACGTTATATGGTATAACTATATAACGTATTACGTTATATGGTATTACGTCATAACGTATTACGTTATATGGTATTACGTTATAACGTATTACGTTATATGGTATAACGTCATAACGTATTACGTTATATGGTAATACGTTATCACGTATTACGTTATATGGTATAACGTTATAACGTATTAAGTTATATGGTATAACGTTTTAACGTATTACGTTATATGGTATAACGTTATAACGTATTACGTTATATGGTGTAACGTTATACCGTACTATGTTTAATGGTATAACGAAATGACGTTTTACGTTATATGTTATAACGTTATAACGTATTACGTTATATGGTATAACGTCATAACGTATTACGTCATATGGTATTACGTTATCACGTATTACGTTATATGGTATAACGTTATAACGTATTACGTTATATGATATAACGTCATAACGTATTACGTTATATGGTATTACGTTATCACGTATTACGTTATATGGTATAACGTTATAACGTATTACGTTATATGGTATAACGTTATCTCGTATTACGTTATATGGTATAACGTTATAACGTATAACGTTATATGGTATTACGTTATAATGTATTACGTTATATGGTATAACGAAATGACGTTTTACGTTATATGGTATTACGTTATAACGTATTACGGTATATGGTATTACGTTATAACGTATTACGTTATATGGTATAACGTTATACCGTATTACGTTATATGGTATAACGTTATAACGTATTACGTTATATGGTATAACGTTATAACGTATTACGTTATATGGTATATCGTTATAACGTATTACGTTATATGGTATAACGTTATACCGTATTACGTTATATGGTATAACGAAATGACGTTTTACGTTATATGGTATTACGTTATAACGTATTACGTTATATGGTATTACGTTATAAAGTATTACGTTATATGGTATAACGTTTTAACGTATTACGTTATATGGTATAACGTTATCACGTATTACGTTATATGGTATAACGTTATCACGTATTACGTTATATGGTATAACATTATAACGTATTACGTTATATGGTATAACGTTATCTCGTATTACGTTATAAGGTATAACGTTATAACGTATTACGTTATATGGTATTACGTTATAACCTATTACGTTATATGGTATAACGTTATCACGTATTACGTTATATGGTATAACGTTATAACGTATTACGTTATATGGTATAACGTTTTAACGTATTACGTTATATGGTATAACGTTATCACGTATTACGTTATATGGTATAACGTTATCACGTATTACGTTATATGGTATAACGTTATCTCGTATTACGTTATATGGTATAACGTTATAACGTATTACGTTATATGGTATTACGTTATAACGTATTACGTTATATGGTATAACGAAATGACGTTTTACGTTATATGGTATTACGTTATAACGTATTACGGTATATGGTATTACGTTATAACGTATTACGTTATATGGTAGAACGTCATAACGTATTACGTTATATGGTATTACGTTATGACGTATTACGTTATATGGTATAACGTTATAACGTATTACGTTATATGGTATAACGTTATAACGTATTACGTTATATGGTATTACGTTATAACGTATTACGTTATATGGTATAACGTTATAACGTATTACGTTATATGGTATAACGTTATAACGTATTACGTTATATGGTATAACGTTATAACGTATTACGTTATATGGTATAACGTCATAACGTATTACGTTATATGGTATTACGTTATCGCGTATTACGTTATATGGTATAACGTTATAACGTATTACGTTATATGGTATAACGTTATCTCGTATTACGTTATATGGTATAACGTTATAACGTATTACGTTATATGGTATTACGTTATAACGTATTACGTTATATGGTATAACGAAATGACGTTTTACGTTATATAGTATTACGTTATAACGTATTACGGTATATGGTATTACGTTATAACGTATTACGTTATATGGTAGAACGTCATAACGTGTTACGTTATATGGTATTACGTTATGACGTATTACGTTATATGGTATAACGTTATAACGTATTACGTTATATGGTATAACATTATCTCGTATTACGTTATATGGTATAACGTTATAACGTATTACGTTATATGGTATTACGTTATAACGTATTACGTTATATGGTATAACGAAATGACGTTTTACGTTATATGGTATAACGTTTTAACGTATTACGTTATATGGTATAACGTTATCACGTATTACGTTATATGGTATAACGTTATCACGTATTACGTTATATGGTATAACGTTATCTCGTATTACGTTATATGGTATAACGTTATAACGTATTACGTTATATGGTATTACGTTATAACGTATTACGTTATATGGTATAACGAAATGACGTTTTACGTTATATGGTATTACGTTATAACGTATTACGGTATATGGTATTACGTTATAACGTATTACGTTATATGGTAGAACGTCATAACGTATTACGTCATATGGTATTACGTTATCACGTATTACGTTATATGGTATAACGTTATAACGTATTACGTTATATGGTATAACGTTATCACGTATTACGTTATATGGTATAACGTTATAACGTATTACGTTATATGGTATAACGTTTTAACGTATTACGTTATATGGTATAACGTTATCACGTATTACGTTATATGGTATAACGTTATCACGTATTACGTTATATGGTATAACGTTATAACGTATCACGTTATATGGTATTACGTTATAACGTATTACGTTATATGGTATAACGTTATAACGTATTACGTTATATGGTATAACGTTATAACGTATTACGTTATATGGTATAACGTTATAACGTATTACGTTATATGGTATAACGTTTTAACGTATTACGTTATATGGCATTACGTTATAACGTATTACGTTATATGGTATAACAAAATGACGTTTTACGTTATATGGTATAACGTTATAACGTATTACGTTATATGGTATAACGTTATCACGTATTACGTTATATGGTAAAACGTTATAACGTATTACGTTATATGGTATAACGTTTTAACGTATTTCGTTATATGGTATAACGTTATCACGTATTACGTTATATGGTATAACGTTATAACGTATTACGTTATATGGTATTACGTTATAACGTATTACGTTATATGGTATAACGAAATGACGTTTTACGTTATATGGCATTACGTTATAACGTATTACGTTATATGGTATAACAAAATGACGTTTTACGTTATATGGTATTACGATTTAACGTATTACGTTATATGGTATAACGTTATAACGTATTACGTTATATGGTATTACGTTATAACGTATTACGTTATATGGTATAACGTTATCACGTATTACGTTATATGGTATTGCGTTATAACGTATTACGTTATATGGTATAACAAAATGACGTTTTACGTTATATGGTATAACGTTATCACGTATTACGTTATATGGCATTACGTTATAACGTATTACGTTATATGGTATAACAAAATGACGTTTTACGTTATATGGTATAACGTTATAACGTATTACGTTATATAGTATTACGTTTTAACGTATTACGTTATATGGTATAACGTTATAACGTATTACGTTATGTGGTATAACGTTATAACGAATTACGTTATATGGTATAACGTTATAACGTATTACGTTATATGGTATAACGTTATAACTTATTACGTTATATGGTATAACTATATAACGTATTACGTTATATGGTATTACGTCATAACGTATTACGTTATATGGTATTACGTTATAACGTATTACGTTATATGGTATAACGTCATAACGTATTACGTTATATGGTATTACGTTATCACGTATTACGTTATGTGGTATAACGTTATAACGTATTACGTTGTATGGTATAAAGTTTTAACGTATTACGTTATATGGTATAACGTTATAACGTATTACGTTATATGGTGTAACGTTATACCGTACTATGTTTTATGGTATAACGAAATGACGTTTTACGTTATATGTTATAACGTTATAACGTATCACGTTATACGGTATATCGAAATGACGATTTACGTTGTATGGTATAACGTTATAACGTATTACGTTATATGGTATAACGTTTTAACGTATTACGTTATATGGTATAACGTTATCGCGTATTACGTTATATGGTGTAACGTTATACCGTACTATGTTTTATGGTATAACGAAATGACGTTTTACGTTATATGTTATAACGTTATAACGTATCACGTTATACGGTATATCGAAATGACGATTTACGTTGTATGGTATAACGTTATAACGTATTACGTTATATGGTATAACGTTTTAACGTATTACGTTATATGGTATAACGTTATCACGTATTACGTTATATGGTATTACGTTATAACGTATTACGTTATATGGTATAACCAAATGACGTTTTACGTTATATGGTATTACGTTATAACGTATTACGGTATATGGTATTTCGTTATAACGTATTACGTTATATGGTAGAACGTCATAACGTATTACGTTATATGGTATTACGTTATGACGTATTACGTTATATGGTATAACGTTATAACGTATTACGTTATATGGTATAACGTTTTAACGTATCACGTTATATGGTATAACGTTATCACGTATTACGTTATATGGTATAACGTTATAACGCATTACGTTATATGGTATATCGTTATAACGTATTACGTTATATGGTATAACGAAATGACGTTTTACGTTATATGCTATTACGTTATAACGTATTACGTTATATGGTATAACGTTATCACGTATTACGTTATATGGCATTACGTTATAACGTATTACGTTATATGGTATAACGAATTGACGTTTTAAGTTATATGGTATAACGTTATAACGTATTACGTTATATGGTATAACGTTTTAACGTAATACGTTATATTTTATAACGTTATAACGTATTACGTTATGTGGTATAACGTTATAACGAATTACGTTATATGGTATAACGTTATAACGTATTACGTTATATGGTATATCGTTATAACTTATTGCGTTATATGGTATAACTATATAACGTATTACGTCATATGGTTTTACGTTATAACGTATTACGTTATATGGTATTACGTTATAACGTATTACGTTATATGGTATAACGTTATCACGTATTACGTTATATGGCATTACGTTATAACGTATTACGTTATATGGTATAACAAAATGACGTTTTACGTTATATGGTATAACGTTATCACGTATTACGTTATACGGCATTACGTTATAACGTATTACGTTATATGGTATAACAAAATGACGTTTTACGTTATATGGTATAACGTTATAACGTATTACGTTATATGGCATTACGTTAGAACGTATTACGTTATATGGTATAACAAAATGACGTTTTACGTTATATGGTATAAGGTTATAACGTATTACGTTATATGGTATTACGTTTTAACGTATTACGTTATATGGTATAACGTTATAACGTATTACGTTATGTGGTATAACGTTATAACGAATTACGTTATATGGTATAACGTTATAACGTATTACGTTATATGGTATAACGTTATAACTTATTACGTTATATGGTATAACTATATAACGTATTACGTTATATGGTATTACGTCATAACGTATTACGTTATATGGTATTACGTTATAACGTATTACGTTATATGGTATAACGTCATAACGTATTACGTTATATGGTAATACGTTATCACGTATTACGTTATATGGTATAACGTTATAACGTATTAAGTTATATGGTATAACGTTTTAACGTATTACGTTATATGGTATAACGTTATAACGTATTACGTTATATGGTGTAACGTTATACCGTACTATGTTTAATGGTATAACGAAATGACGTTTTACGTTATATGTTATAACGTTATAACGTATTACGTTATATGGTATAACGTCATAACGTATTACGTCATATGGTATTACGTTATCACGTATTACGTTATATGGTATAACGTTATAACGTATTACGTTATATGATATAACGTCATAACGTATTACGTTATATGGTATTACGTTATCACGTATTACGTTATATGGTATAACGTTATAACGTATTACGTTATATGGTATAACGTTATCTCGTATTACGTTATATGGTATAACGTTATAACGTATAACGTTATATGGTATTACGTTATAACGTATTACGTTATATGGTATAACGAAATGACGTTTTACGTTATATGGTATTACGTTATAACGTATTACGGTATATGGTATTACGTTATAACGTATTACGTTATATGGTATAACGTTATACCGTATTACGTTATATGGTATAACGTTATAACGTATTACGTTATATGGTATAACGTTATAACGTATTACGTTATATGGTATATCGTTATAACGTATTACGTTATATGGTATAACGTTATACCGTATTACGTTATATGGTATAACGAAATGACGTTTTACGTTATATGGTATTACGTTATAACGTATTACGTTATATGGTATTACGTTATAACGTATTACGTTATATGGTATAACGTTTTAACGTATTACGTTATATGGTATAACGTTATCACGTATTACGTTATATGGTATAACGTTATCACGTATTACGTTATATGGCATTACGTTATAACGTATTACGTTATATGGTATAACAAAATGACGTTTTACGTTATATGGTATAACGTTATCACGTATTACGTTATACGGCATTACGTTATAACGTATTACGTTATATGGTATAACAAAATGACGTTTTACGTTATATGGTATAACGTTATAACGTATTACGTTATATGGCATTACGTTAGAACGTATTACGTTATATGGTATAACAAAATGACGTTTTACGTTATATGGTATAAGGTTATAACGTATTACGTTATATGGTATTACGTTTTAACGTATTACGTTATATGGTATAACGTTATAACGTATTACGTTATGTGGTATAACGTTATAACGAATTACGTTATATGGTATAACGTTATAACGTATTACGTTATATGGTATAACGTTATAACTTATTACGTTATATGGTATAACTATATAACGTATTACGTTATATGGTATTACGTCATAACGTATTACGTTATATGGTATTACGTTATAACGTATTACGTTATATGGTATAACGTCATAACGTATTACGTTATATGGTAATACGTTATCACGTATTACGTTATATGGTATAACGTTATAACGTATTAAGTTATATGGTATAACGTTTTAACGTATTACGTTATATGGTATAACGTTATAACGTATTACGTTATATGGTGTAACGTTATACCGTACTATGTTTAATGGTATAACGAAATGACGTTTTACGTTATATGTTATAACGTTATAACGTATTACGTTATATGGTATAACGTCATAACGTATTACGTCATATGGTATTACGTTATCACGTATTACGTTATATGGTATAACGTTATAACGTATTACGTTATATGATATAACGTCATAACGTATTACGTTATATGGTATTACGTTATCACGTATTACGTTATATGGTATAACGTTATAACGTATTACGTTATATGGTATAACGTTATCTCGTATTACGTTATATGGTATAACGTTATAACGTATAACGTTATATGGTATTACGTTATAACGTATTACGTTATATGGTATAACGAAATGACGTTTTACGTTATATGGTATTACGTTATAACGTATTACGGTATATGGTATTACGTTATAACGTATTACGTTATATGGTATAACGTTATACCGTATTACGTTATATGGTATAACGTTATAACGTATTACGTTATATGGTATAACGTTATAACGTATTACGTTATATGGTATATCGTTATAACGTATTACGTTATATGGTATAACGTTATACCGTATTACGTTATATGGTATAACGAAATGACGTTTTACGTTATATGGTATTACGTTATAACGTATTACGTTATATGGTATTACGTTATAACGTATTACGTTATATGGTATAACGTTTTAACGTATTACGTTATATGGTATAACGTTATCACGTATTACGTTATATGGTATAACGTTATCACGTATTACGTTATATGGTATAACATTATAACGTATTACGTTATATGGTATAACGTTATCTCGTATTACGTTATATGGTATAACGTTATAACGTATTACGTTATATGGTATTACGTCATAACCTATTACGTTATATGGTATAACGTTATCACGTATTACGTTATATGGTATAACGTTATAACGTATTACGTTATATGGTATAACGTTTTAACGTATTACGTTATATGGTATAACGTTATCACGTATTACGTTATATGGTATAACGTTATCACGTATTACGTTATATGGTATAACGTTATCTCGTATTACGTTATATGGTATAACGTTATAACGTATTACGTTATATGGTATTACGTTATAACGTATTACGTTATATGGTATAACGAAATGACGTTTTACGTTATATGGTATTACGTTATAAGGTATTACGGTATATGGTATTACGTTATAACGTATTACGTTATATGGTAGAACGTCATAACGTATTACGTTATATGGTATTACGTTATGACGTATTACGTTATATGGTATAACGTTATAACGTATTACGTTATATGGTATAACGTTATCTCGTATTACGTTATATGGTATAACGTTATAACGTATTACGTTATATGGTATAACGTCATAACGTATTACGTCATATGGTATTACGTTATCACGTATTACGTTATATGGTATAACGTTATAACGTATTACGTTATATGGTATAACGTTATCACGTATTACGTTATATGGTATAACGTTATAACGTATTACGTTATATGGTATAACGTTTTAACGTATTACGTTATATGGTATAACGTTATCACGTATTACGTTATATGGTATAACGTTATCACGTATTACGTTATATGGTATAACGTTATAACGTATTACGTTATATGGTATTACGTTATAACGTATTACGTTATATGGTATTACGTTATAACGTATTACGTTATATGGTATAACGTTATAACGTATTACGTTATATGGTATTACGTTATAACGTATTACGTTATATGGTAGAACGTCATAACGTATTACGTTATATGGTATTACGTTATGACGTATTACGTTATATGGTATAACGTCATAACGTATTACGTCATATGGTATTACGTTATCACGTATTACGTTATATGGTATAACGTTATAACGTATTACGTTATATGGTATAACGTTATAACGTATTACGTTATATGGTATTACGTTATAACGTATTACGTTATATGGTAGAACGTCATAACGTATTACGTTATATGGTATTACGTTATGACGTATTACGTTATATGGTATAACGTCATAACGTATTACGTCATATGGTATTACGTTATCACGTATTACGTTATATGGTATAACGTTATAACGTATTACGTTATATGGTATAACGTTATCACGTATTACGTTATATGGTATAACGTTATAACGTATTACGTTATATGGTATAACGTTTTAGCGTATTACGTTATATGGTATAACGTTATCACGTATTACGTTATATGGTATAACGTTATCACGTATTACGTTATATGGTATAACGTTATAACGCATTACGTTATATGGTATATCGTTATAACGTATTACGTTATATGGTATAACGAAATGACGTTTTACGTTATATGCTATTACGTTATAACGTATTACGTTATATGGTATAACGTTATCACGTATTACGTTATATGGCATTACGTTATAACGTATTACGTTATATGGTATAACGAATTGACGTTTTAAGTTATATGGTATAACGTTATAACGTATTACGTTATATGGTATAACGTTTTAACGTAATACGTTATATTTTATAACGTTATAACGTATTACGTTATGTGGTATAACGTTATAACGAATTACGTTATATGGTATAACGTTATAACGTATTACGTTATATGGTATATCGTTATAACTTATTGCGTTATATGGTATAACTATATAACGTATTACGTCATATGGTTTTACGTTATAACGTATTACGTTATATGGTATTACGTTATAACGTATTACGTTATATGGTATAACGTTATCACGTATTACGTTATATGGCATTACGTTATAACGTATTACGTTATATGGTATAACAAAATGACGTTTTACGTTATATGGTATAACGTTATCACGTATTACGTTATACGGCATTACGTTATAACGTATTACGTTATATGGTATAACAAAATGACGTTTTACGTTATATGGTATAACGTTATAACGTATTACGTTATATGGCATTACGTTAGAACGTATTACGTTATATGGTATAACAAAATGACGTTTTACGTTATATGGTATAAGGTTATAACGTATTACGTTATATGGTATTACGTTTTAACGTATTACGTTATATGGTATAACGTTATAACGTATTACGTTATGTGGTATAACGTTATAACGAATTACGTTATATGGTATAACGTTATAACGTATTACGTTATATGGTATAACGTTATAACTTATTACGTTATATGGTATAACTATATAACGTATTACGTTATATGGTATTACGTCATAACGTATTACGTTATATGGTATTACGTTATAACGTATTACGTTATATGGTATAACGTCATAACGTATTACGTTATATGGTAATACGTTATCACGTATTACGTTATATGGTATAACGTTATAACGTATTAAGTTATATGGTATAACGTTTTAACGTATTACGTTATATGGTATAACGTTATAACGTATTACGTTATATGGTGTAACGTTATACCGTACTATGTTTAATGGTATAACGAAATGACGTTTTACGTTATATGTTATAACGTTATAACGTATTACGTTATATGGTATAACGTCATAACGTATTACGTCATATGGTATTACGTTATCACGTATTACGTTATATGGTATAACGTTATAACGTATTACGTTATATGATATAACGTCATAACGTATTACGTTATATGGTATTACGTTATCACGTATTACGTTATATGGTATAACGTTATAACGTATTACGTTATATGGTATAACGTTATCTCGTATTACGTTATATGGTATAACGTTATAACGTATAACGTTATATGGTATTACGTTATAACGTATTACGTTATATGGTATAACGAAATGACGTTTTACGTTATATGGTATTACGTTATAACGTATTACGGTATATGGTATTACGTTATAACGTATTACGTTATATGGTATAACGTTATACCGTATTACGTTATATGGTATAACGTTATAACGTATTACGTTATATGGTATAACGTTATAACGTATTACGTTATATGGTATATCGTTATAACGTATTACGTTATATGGTATAACGTTATACCGTATTACGTTATATGGTATAACGAAATGACGTTTTACGTTATATGGTATTACGTTATAACGTATTACGTTATATGGTATTACGTTATAACGTATTACGTTATATGGTATAACGTTTTAACGTATTACGTTATATGGTATAACGTTATCACGTATTACGTTATATGGTATAACGTTATCACGTATTACGTTATATGGCATTACGTTATAACGTATTACGTTATATGGTATAACAAAATGACGTTTTACGTTATATGGTATAACGTTATCACGTATTACGTTATACGGCATTACGTTATAACGTATTACGTTATATGGTATAACAAAATGACGTTTTACGTTATATGGTATAACGTTATAACGTATTACGTTATATGGCATTACGTTAGAACGTATTACGTTATATGGTATAACAAAATGACGTTTTACGTTATATGGTATAAGGTTATAACGTATTACGTTATATGGTATTACGTTTTAACGTATTACGTTATATGGTATAACGTTATAACGTATTACGTTATGTGGTATAACGTTATAACGAATTACGTTATATGGTATAACGTTATAACGTATTACGTTATATGGTATAACGTTATAACTTATTACGTTATATGGTATAACTATATAACGTATTACGTTATATGGTATTACGTCATAACGTATTACGTTATATGGTATTACGTTATAACGTATTACGTTATATGGTATAACGTCATAACGTATTACGTTATATGGTAATACGTTATCACGTATTACGTTATATGGTATAACGTTATAACGTATTAAGTTATATGGTATAACGTTTTAACGTATTACGTTATATGGTATAACGTTATAACGTATTACGTTATATGGTGTAACGTTATACCGTACTATGTTTAATGGTATAACGAAATGACGTTTTACGTTATATGTTATAACGTTATAACGTATTACGTTATATGGTATAACGTCATAACGTATTACGTCATATGGTATTACGTTATCACGTATTACGTTATATGGTATAACGTTATAACGTATTACGTTATATGATATAACGTCATAACGTATTACGTTATATGGTATTACGTTATCACGTATTACGTTATATGGTATAACGTTATAACGTATTACGTTATATGGTATAACGTTATCTCGTATTACGTTATATGGTATAACGTTATAACGTATAACGTTATATGGTATTACGTTATAACGTATTACGTTATATGGTATAACGAAATGACGTTTTACGTTATATGGTATTACGTTATAACGTATTACGGTATATGGTATTACGTTATAACGTATTACGTTATATGGTATAACGTTATACCGTATTACGTTATATGGTATAACGTTATAACGTATTACGTTATATGGTATAACGTTATAACGTATTACGTTATATGGTATATCGTTATAACGTATTACGTTATATGGTATAACGTTATACCGTATTACGTTATATGGTATAACGAAATGACGTTTTACGTTATATGGTATTACGTTATAACGTATTACGTTATATGGTATTACGTTATAACGTATTACGTTATATGGTATAACGTTTTAACGTATTACGTTATATGGTATAACGTTATCACGTATTACGTTATATGGTATAACGTTATCACGTATTACGTTATATGGTATAACATTATAACGTATTACGTTATATGGTATAACGTTATCTCGTATTACGTTATATGGTATAACGTTATAACGTATTACGTTATATGGTATTACGTTATAACCTATTACGTTATATGGTATAACGTTATCACGTATTACGTTATATGGTATAACGTTATAACGTATTACGTTATATGGTATAACGTTTTAACGTATTACGTTATATGGTATAACGTTATCACGTATTACGTTATATGGTATAACGTTATCACGTATTACGTTATATGGTATAACGTTATCTCGTATTACGTTATATGGTATAACGTTATAACGTATTACGTTATATGGTATTACGTTATAACGTATTACGTTATATGGTATAACGAAATGACGTTTTACGTTATATGGTATTACGTTATAACGTATTACGGTATATGGTATTACGTTATAACGTATTACGTTATATGGTAGAACGTCATAACGTATTACGTTATATGGTATTACGTTATGACGTATTACGTTATATGGTATAACGTTATAACGTATTACGTTATATGGTATAACGTTATCTCGTATTACGTTATATGGTATAACGTTATAACGTATTACGTTATATGGTATAACGTCATAACGTATTACGTCATATGGTATTACGTTATCACGTATTACGTTATATGGTATAACGTTATAACGTATTACGTTATATGGTATAACGTTATCACGTATTACGTTATATGGTATAACGTTATAACGTATTACGTTATATGGTATAACGTTTTAACGTATTACGTTATATGGTATAACGTTATCACGTATTACGTTATATGGTATAACGTTATCACGTATTACGTTATATGGTATAACGTTATAACGTATTACGTTATATGGTATTACGTTATAACGTATTACGTTATATGGTATTACGTTATAACGTATTACGTTATATGGTATAACGTTATAACGTATTACGTTATATGGTATTACGTTATAACGTATTACGTTATATGGTAGAACGTCATAACGTATTACGTTATATGGTATTACGTTATGACGTATTACGTTATATGGTATAACGTCATAACGTATTACGTCATATGGTATTACGTTATCACGTATTACGTTATATGGTATAACGTTATAACGTATTACGTTATATGGTATAACGTTATCACGTATTACGTTATATGGTATAACGTTATAACGTATTACGTTATATGGTATAACGTTTTAGCGTATTACGTTATATGGTATAACGTTATCACGTATTACGTTATATGGTATAACGTTATAACGTATTACGTTATATGGTATATCGTTATAACGTATTACGTTATATGGTATAACGTTATACCGTATTACGTTATATGGTATAACGAAATGACGTTTTACGTTATATGGTATAACGTTATCACGTATTACGTTATATGGTATAACGTTATAACGTATTACGTTATATGGTATAACGTTTTAACGTATTACGTTATATGGTATAACGTTATCACGTATTACGTTATATGGTATAACGTTATCACGTATTACGTTATATGGTATAACGTTATAACGTATTACGTTATATGGTATTACGTTATAACGTATTACGTTATATGGTATTACGTTATAACGTATTACGTTATATGGTATAACGTTATAACGTATTACGTTATATGGTATTACGTTATAACGTATTACGTTATATGGTAGAACGTCATAACGTATTACGTTATATGGTATTACGTTATGACGTATTACGTTATATGGTATAACGTCATAACGTATTACGTCATATGGTATTACGTTATCACGTATTACGTTATATGGTATAACGTTATAACGTATTACGTTATATGGTATATCGTTATAACGTATTACGTTATATGGTATAACGTCATAACGTATTACGTTATATGGTAATACGTTATCACGTATTACGTTATATGGTATAACGTTATAACGTATTAAGTTATATGGTATAACGTTTTAACGTATTACGTTATATGGTATAACGTTATAACGTATTACGTTATATGGTGTAACGTTATACCGTACTATGTTTAATGGTATAACGAAATGACGTTTTACGTTATATGTTATAACGTTATAACGTATTACGTTATATGGTATAACGTCATAACGTATTACGTCATATGGTATTACGTTATCACGTATTACGTTATATGGTATAACGTTATAACGTATTACGTTATATGA
Organism: Bombus vancouverensis nearcticus; assembly: GCF_051014615.1. Lineage (NCBI taxonomy): Eukaryota > Metazoa > Arthropoda > Insecta > Hymenoptera > Apidae > Bombus > Bombus vancouverensis. Next base: position 4,028,524 of record NC_134913.1, on the reverse strand, counting down.
TATAACGTCATAACGTATTACGTTATATGGTATTACGTTATCACGTATTACGTTATATGGTATAACGTTATAACGTATTACGTTATATGGTATAACGTTATCTCGTATTACGTTATATGGTATAACGTTATAACGTATAACGTTATATGGTATTACGTTATAACGTATTACGTTATATGGTATAACGAAATGACGTTTTACGTTATATGGTATTACGTTATAACGTATTACGGTATATGGTATTACGTTATAACGTATTACGTTATATGGTATAACGTTATACCGTATTACGTTATATGGTATAACGTTATAACGTATTACGTTATATGGTATAACGTTATAACGTATTACGTTATATGGTATATCGTTATAACGTATTACGTTATATGGTATAACGTTATACCGTATTACGTTATATGGTATAACGAAATGACGTTTTACGTTATATGGTATTACGTTATAACGTATTACGTTATATGGTATTACGTTATAACGTATTACGTTATATGGTATAACGTTTTAACGTATTACGTTATATGGTATAACGTTATCACGTATTACGTTATATGGTATAACGTTATCACGTATTACGTTATATGGTATAACATTATAACGTATTACGTTATATGGTATAACGTTATCTCGTATTACGTTATATGGTATAACGTTATAACGTATTACGTTATATGGTATTACGTTATAACCTATTACGTTATATGGTATAACGTTATCACGTATTACGTTATATGGTATAACGTTATAACGTATTACGTTATATGGTATAACGTTTTAACGTATTACGTTATATGGTATAACGTTATCACGTATTACGTTATATGGTATAACGTTATCACGTATTACGTTATATGGTATAACGTTATCTCGTATTACGTTATATGGTATAACGTTATAACGTATTACGTTATATGGTATTACGTTATAACGTATTACGTTATATGGTATAACGAAATGACGTTTTACGTTATATGGTATTACGTTATAACGTATTACGGTATATGGTATTACGTTATAACGTATTACGTTATATGGTAGAACGTCATAACGTATTACGTTATATGGTATTACGTTATGACGTATTACGTTATATGGTATAACGTTATAACGTATTACGTTATATGGTATAACGTTATCTCGTATTACGTTATATGGTATAACGTTATAACGTATTACGTTATATGGTATAACGTCATAACGTATTACGTCATATGGTATTACGTTATCACGTATTACGTTATATGGTATAACGTTATAACGTATTACGTTATATGGTATAACGTTATCACGTATTACGTTATATGGTATAACGTTATAACGTATTACGTTATATGGTATAACGTTTTAACGTATTACGTTATATGGTATAACGTTATCACGTATTACGTTATATGGTATAACGTTATCACGTATTACGTTATATGGTATAACGTTATAACGTATTACGTTATATGGTATTACGTTATAACGTATTACGTTATATGGTATTACGTTATAACGTATTACGTTATATGGTATAACGTTATAACGTATTACGTTATATGGTATTACGTTATAACGTATTACGTTATATGGTAGAACGTCATAACGTATTACGTTATATGGTATTACGTTATGACGTATTACGTTATATGGTATAACGTCATAACGTATTACGTCATATGGTATTACGTTATCACGTATTACGTTATATGGTATAACGTTATAACGTATTACGTTATATGGTATAACGTTATCACGTATTACGTTATATGGTATAACGTTATAACGTATTACGTTATATGGTATAACGTTTTAGCGTATTACGTTATATGGTATAACGTTATCACGTATTACGTTATATGGTATAACGTTATAACGTATTACGTTATATGGTATATCGTTATAACGTATTACGTTATATGGTATAACGTTATACCGTATTACGTTATATGGTATAACGAAATGACGTTTTACGTTATATGGTATTACGTTATAACGTATTACGTTATATGGTATTACGTTATAACGTATTACGTTATATGGTATAACGTTTTAACGTATTACGTTATATGGTATAACGTTATCACGTATTACGTTATATGGTATAACGTTATCACGTATTACGTTATATGGTATAACGTTATCTCGTATTACGTTATATGGTATAACGTTATAACGTATTACGTTATATGGTATTACGTTATAACGTATTACGTTATATGGTATAACGAAATGACGTTTTACGTTATATAGTATTACGTTATAACGTATTACGGTATATGGTATTACGTTATAACGTATTACGTTATATGGTAGAACGTCATAACGTATTACGTTATATGGTATTACGTTATGACGTATTACGTTATATTGTATAACGTTATAACGTATTACGTTATATGGTATAACGTCATAACGTATTACGTTATATGGTATTACGTTATCGCGTATTACGTTATATGGTATAACGTTATAACGTATTACGTTATATGGTATAACGAAATGACGTTTTACGTTATATGGTATAACGTTTTAACGTATTACGTTATATGGTATAACGTTATCACGTATTACGTTATATGGTATAACGTTATCACGTATTACGTTATATGGTATAACGTTATCTCGTATTACGTTATATGGTATAACGTTATAACGTATTACGTTATATGGTATTACGTTATAACGTATTACGTTATATGGTATAACGAAATGACGTTTTACGTTATATGGTATTACGTTATAACGTATTACGGTATATGGTATTACGTTATAACGTATTACGTTATATGGTAGAACGTCATAACGTATTACGTTATATGGTATTACGTTATGACGTATTACGTTATATGGTATAACGTTATAACGTATTACGTTATATGGTATAACGTTATCTCGTATTACGTTATATGGTATAACGTTATAACGTATTACGTTATATGGTATAACGTCATAACGTATTACGTCATATGGTATTACGTTATCACGTATTACGTTATATGGTATAACGTTATAACGTATTACGTTATATGGTATAACGTTATCACGTATTACGTTATATGGTATAACGTTATAACGTATTACGTTATATGGTATAACGTTTTAGCGTATTACGTTATATGGTATAACGTTATCACGTATTACGTTATATGGTATAACGTTATCACGTATTACGTTATATGGTATAACGTTATAACGTATTACGTTATATGGTATAACGTTATAACGTATTACGTTATATGGTATTACGTTATAACGTATTACGTTATATGGTATAACGAAATGACGTTTTACGTTATATAGTATTACGTTATAACGTATTACGGTATATGGTATTACGTTATAACGTATTACGTTATATGGTAGAACGTAATAACGTATTACGTTATATGGTATTACGTTATGACGTATTACGTTATATGGTATAACGTTATAACGTATTACGTTATATGGTATAACATTATCTCGTATTACGTTATATGGTATAACGTTATAACGTATTACGTTATATGGTATTACGTTATAACGTATTACGTTATATGGTATAACGTTATCACGTATTACGTTATATGGTATAACGTTATCTCGTATTACGTTATATGGTATAACGTTATAACGTATTACGTTATATGGTATTACGTTATAACGTATTACGTTATATGGTATAACGAAATGACGTTTTACGTTATATGGTATTACGTTATAACGTATTACGGTATATGGTATTACGTTATAACGTATTACGTTATATGGTAGAACGTCATAACGTATTACGTTATATGGTATTACGTTATGACGTATTACGTTATATGGTATAACGTTATAACGTATTACGTTATATGGTATAACGTTATCTCGTATTACGTTATATGGTATAACGTTATAACGTATTACGTTATATGGTATAACGTCATAACGTATTACGTCATATGGTATTACGTTATCACGTATTACGTTATATGGTATAACGTTATAACGTATTACGTTATATGGTATAACGTTATCACGTATTACGTTATATGGTATAACGTTATAACGTATTACGTTATATGGTATAACGTTTTAGCGTATTACGTTATATGGTATAACGTTATCACGTATTACGTTATATGGTATAACGTTATCACGTATTACGTTATATGGTATAACGTTATAACGTATTACGTTATATGGTATTACGTTATAACGTATTACGTTATATGGTATAACGTTATAACGTATTACGTTATATGGTATAACGTTATAACGTATTACGTTATATGGTATAACGTTATAACGTATTACGTTATATGGTATAACGTCATAACGTATTACGTTATATGGTATTACGTTATCGCGTATTACGTTATATGGTATAACGTTATAACGTATTACGTTATATGGTATAACGTTATCTCGTATTACGTTATATGGTATAACGTTATAACGTATTACGTTATATGGTATTACGTTATAACTTATTACGTTATATGGTATAACGAAATGACGTTTTACGTTATATGGTATTACGTTATAACGTATTACGGTATATGGTATTACGTTATGACGTATTACGTTATATGGTAGAACGTCATAACGTATTACGTTATATGGTATTACGTTATGACGTATTACGTTATATGGTATAACGTTATAACGTATTACGTTATATGGTATAACGTTATCTCGTATTACGTTATATGGTATAACGTTATAACGTATTACGTTATATGGTATAACGTCATAACGTATTACGTCATATGGTATAACGTTATCACGTATTACGTTATATGGTATAACGTTATAACGCATTACGTTATATGGTATATCGTTATAACGTATTACGTTATATGGTATAACGAAATGACGTTTTACGTTATATGCTATTACGTTATAACGTATTACGTTATACGGTATAACGTTATCACGTATTACGTTATATGGCATTACGTTATAACGTATTACGTTATATGGTATAACGAATTGACGTTTTAAGTTATATGGTATAACGTTATAACGTATTACGTTATATGGTATAACGTTTTAACGTAATACGTTATATTTTATAACGTTATAACGTATTACGTTATGTGGTATAACGTTATAACGAATTACGTTATATGGTATAACGTTATAACGTATTACGTTATATGGTATATCGTTATAACTTATTACGTTATATGGTATAACTATATAACGTATTACGTCATATGGTTTTACGTTATAACGTATTACGTTATATGGTATTACGTTATAGCGTATTACGTTATATGGTATAACGTTATCACGTATTACGTTATATGGCATTACGTTATAACGTATTACGTTATATGGTATAACAAAATGACGTTTTACGTTATATGGTATAACGTTATCACGTATTACGTTATATGGCATTACGTTATAACGTATTACGTTATATGGTATAACAAAATGACGTTTTACGTTATATGGTATAACGTTATAACGTATTACGTTATATGGCATTACGTTAGAACGTATTACGTTATATGGTATAACAAAATGACGTTTTACGTTATATGGTATAACGTTATAACGTATTACGTTATATGGTATTACGTTTTAACGTATTACGTTATATGGTATAACGTTATAACGTATTACGTTATGTGGTATAACGTTATAACGAATTACGTTATATGGTATAACGTTATAACGTATTACGTTATATGGTATAACGTTATAACTTATTACGTTATATGGTATAACTATATAACGTATTACGTTATATGGTATTACGTCATAACGTATTACGTTATATGGTATTACGTTATAACGTATTACGTTATATGGTATAACGTCATAACGTATTACGTTATATGGTAATACGTTATCACGTATTACGTTATATGGTATAACGTTATAACGTATTAAGTTATATGGTATAACGTTTTAACGTATTACGTTATATGGTATAACGTTATAACGTATTACGTTATATGGTGTAACGTTATACCGTACTATGTTTAATGGTATAACGAAATGACGTTTTACGTTATATGTTATAACGTTATAACGTATTACGTTATATGGTATAACGTCATAACGTATTACGTCATATGGTATTACGTTATCACGTATTACGTTATATGGTATAACGTTATAACGTATTACGTTATATGATATAACGTCATAACGTATTACGTTATATGGTATTACGTTATCACGTATTACGTTATATGGTATAACGTTATAACGTATTACGTTATATGGTATAACGTTATCTCGTATTACGTTATATGGTATAACGTTATAACGTATAACGTTATATGGTATTACGTTATAATGTATTACGTTATATGGTATAACGAAATGACGTTTTACGTTATATGGTATTACGTTATAACGTATTACGGTATATGGTATTACGTTATAACGTATTACGTTATATGGTATAACGTTATACCGTATTACGTTATATGGTATAACGTTATAACGTATTACGTTATATGGTATAACGTTATAACGTATTACGTTATATGGTATATCGTTATAGCGTATTACGTTATATGGTATAACGTTATACCGTATTACGTTATATGGTATAACGAAATGACGTTTTACGTTATATGGTATTACGTTATAACGTATTACGTTATATGGTATTACGTTATAACGTATTACGTTATATGGTATAACGTTTTAACGTATTACGTTATATGGTATAACGTTATCACGTATTACGTTATATGGTATAACGTTATCACGTATTACGTTATATGGTATAACATTATAACGTATTACGTTATATGGTATAACGTTATCTCGTATTACGTTATATGGTATAACGTTATAACGTATTACGTTATATGGTATTACGTTATAACCTATTACGTTATATGGTATAACGTTATCACGTATTACGTTATATGGTATAACGTTATAACGTATTACGTTATATGGTATAACGTTTTAACGTATTACGTTATATGGTATAACGTTATCACGTATTACGTTATATGGTATAACGTTATCACGTATGACGTTAAATGGTATAACGTTATCTCGTATTACGTTATATGGTATAACGTTATAACGTATTACGTTATATGGTATTACGTTATAACGTATTACGTTATATGGTATAACGAAATGACGTTTTACGTTATATGGTATTACGTTATAACGTATTACGGTATATGGTATTACGTTATAACGTATTACGTTATATGGTAGAACGTCATAACGTATTACGTTATATGGTATTACGTTATGACGTATTACGTTATATGGTATAACGTTATAACGTATTACGTTATATGGTATAACGTTATAACGTATTACGTTATATGGTATTACGTTATAACGTATTACGTTATATGGTATAACGTTATAACGTATTACGTTATATGGTATAACGTTATAACGTATTACGTTATATGGTATAACGTTATAACGTATTACGTTATATGGTATAACGTCATAACGTATTACGTTATATGGTATTACGTTATCGCGTATTACGTTATATGGTATAACGTTATAACGTATTACGTTGTATGGTATAACGTTATCTCGTATTACGTTATATGGTATAACGTTATAACGTATTACGTTATATGGTATTACGTTATAACGTATTACGTTATATGGTATAACGAAATGACGTTTTACGTTATATAGTATTACGTTATAACGTATTACGTTATATGGTATTACGTTATAACGTATTACGTTATATGGTATTACGTTATCGCGTATTACGTTATATGGTATAACGTTATAACGTATTACGTTATATGGTATAACGTTATCTCGTATTACGTTATATGGTATAACGTTATAACGTATTACGTTATATGGTATAACGTTATCTCGTATTACGTTATATGGTATAACGTTATGACGTATTACGTTATATGGTATTACGTTATAACGTATTACGTTATATGGTATAACGAAATGACGTTTTACGTTATATAGTATTACGTTATAACGTATTACGGTATATGGTATTACGTTATAACGTATTACGTTATATGGTATTACGTTATCGCGTATTACGTTATATGGTATAACGTCATAACGTATTACGTTATATGGTATTACGTTATCGCGTATTACGTTATATGGTATAACGTTATAACGTATTACGTTATATGGTATAACGTTATCTCGTATTACGTTATATGGTATAACGTTATAACGTTTTACGTTATATGGTATTACGTTATAACGTATTACGTTATATGGTATAACGAAATGACGTTTTACGTTATATAGTATTACGTTATAACGTATTACGGTATATGGTATTACGTTATAACGTATTACGTTATATGGTATTACGTTATCGCGTATTACGTTATATGGTATAACGTTATAACGTATTACGTTATATGGTATAACGTTATCTCGTATTACGTTATATGGTATAACGTTATAACGTATTACGTTATATGGTATTACGTTATAACGTATTACGTTATATGGTATAACGAAATGACGTTTTACGTTATATAGTATTACGTTATAACGTATTACGGTATACGGTATTACGTTATAACGTATTACGTTATATGGTAGAACGTCATAACGTATTACGTTATATGGTATTACGTTATGACGTATTACGTTATATGGTATAACGTTATAACGTATTACGTTATATGGTATAACATTATCTCGTATTACGTTATATGGTATAACGTTATAACGTATTACGTTATATGGTATTACGTTATAACGTATTACGTTATATGGTATAACGAAATGACGTTTTACGTTATATGGTATAACGTTTTAACGTATTACGTTATATGGTATAACGTTATCACGTATTACGTTATATGGTATAACGTTATCACGTATTACGTTATATGGTATAACGTTATCTCGTATTACGTTATATGGTATAACGTTATAACGTATTACGTTATATGGTATTACGTTATAACGTATTACGTTATATGGTATAACGAAATGACGTTTTACGTTATATGGTATTACGTTATAACGTATTACGGTATATGGTATTACGTTATAACGTATTACGTTATATGGTAGAACGTCATAACGTATTACGTTATATGGTATTACGTTATGACGTATTACGTTATATGGTATAACGTTATAACGTATTACGTTATATGGTATAACGTTATCTCGTATTACGTTATATGGTATAACGTTATAACGTATTACGTTATATGGTATAACGTCATAACGTATTACGTCATATGGTATTACGTTATCACGTATTACGTTATATGGTATAACGTTATAACGTATTACGTTATATGGTATAACGTTATCACGTATTACGTTATATGGTATAACGTTATAACGTATTACGTTATATGGTATAACGTTTTAGCGTATTACGTTATATGGTATAACGTTATCACGTATTACGTTATATGGTATAACGTTATCACGTATTACGTTATATGGTATAACGTTATAACGTATTACGTTATATGGTATTACGTTATAACGTATTACGTTATATGGTATAACGTTATAACGTATTACGTTATATGGTATAACGTTATAACGTATTACGTTATATGGTATAACGTTATAACGTATTACGTTATATGGTATAACGTCATAACGTATTACGTTATATGGTATTACGTTATCGCGTATTACGTTATATGGTATAACGTTATAACGTATTACGTTATATGGTATAACGTTATCTCGTATTACGTTATATGGTATAACGTTATAACGTATTACGTTATATGGTATTACGTTATAACTTATTACGTTATATGGTATAACGAAATGACGTTTTACGTTATATGGTATTACGTTATAACGTATTACGGTATATGGTATTACGTTATAACGTATTACGTTATATGGTAGAACGTCATAACGTATTACGTTATATGGTATTACGTTATGACGTATTACGTTATATGGTATAACGTTATAACGTATTACGTTATATGGTATAACGTTATCTCGTATTACGTTATATGGTATAACGTTATAACGTATTACGTTATATGGTATAACGTCATAACGTATTACGTCATATGGTATAACGTTATCACGTATTACGTTATATGGTATAACGTTATAACGCATTACGTTATATGGTATATCGTTATAACGTATTACGTTATATGGTATAACGAAATGACGTTTTACGTTATATGCTATTACGTTATAACGTATTACGTTATATGGTATAACGTTATCACGTATTACGTTATATGGCATTACGTTATAACGTATTACGTTATATGGTATAACGAATTGACGTTTTAAGTTATATGGTATAACGTTATAACGTATTACGTTATATGGTATAACGTTTTAACGTAATACGTTATATTTTATAACGTTATAACGTATTACGTTATGTGGTATAACGTTATAACGAATTACGTTATATGGTATAACGTTTTAACGTATTACGTTATATGGTATATCGTTATAACTTATTACGTTATATGGTATAACTATATAACGTATTACGTCATATGGTTTTACGTTATAACGTATTACGTTATATGGTATTACGTTATAGCGTATTACGTTATATGGTATAACGTTATCACGTATTACGTTATATGGCATTACGTTATAACGTATTACGTTATATGGTATAACAAAATGACGTTTTACGTTATATGGCATTACGTTATAACGTATTACGTTATATGGTATAACAAAATGACGTTTTACGTTATATGGTATAACGTTATAACGTATTACGTTATATGGCATTACGTTAGAACGTATTACGTTATATGGTATAACAAAATGACGTTTTACGTTATATGGTATAACGTTATAACGTATTACGTTATATGGTATTACGTTTTAACGTATTACGTTATATGGTATAACGTTATAACGTATTACGTTATGTGGTATAACGTTATAACGAATTACGTTATATGGTATAACGTTATAACGTATTACGTTATATGGTATAACGTTATAACTTATTACGTTATATGGTATAACTATATAACGTATTACGTTATATGGTATAACGTTATAACGTATTACGTTATATGGTATAACGTTATAACGTATTACGTTATATGGTATAACGTCATAACGTATTACGTTATATGGTATTACGTTATCGCGTATTACGTTATATGGTATAACGTTATAACGTATTACGTTATATGGTATAACGTTATCTCGTATTACGTTATATGGTATAACGTTATAACGTATTACGTTATATGGTATTACGTTATAACTTATTACGTTATATGGTATAACGAAATGACGTTTTACGTTATATGGTATTACGTTATAACGTATTACGGTATATGGTATTACGTTATAACGTATTACGTTATATGGTATAACGAATTGACGTTTTAAGTTATATGGTATAACGTTATAACGTATTACGTTATATGGTATAACGTTTTAACGTAATACGTTATATTTTATAACGTTATAACGTATTACGTTATGTGGTATAACGTTATAACGAATTACGTTATATGGTATAACGTTATAACGTATTACGTTATATGGTATATCGTTATAACTTATTACGTTATATGGTATAACTATATAACGTATTACGTCATATGGTTTTACGTTATAACGTATTACGTTATATGGTATTACGTTATAGCGTATTACGTTATATGGTATAACGTTATCACGTATTACGTTATATGGCATTACGTTATAACGTATTACGTTATATGGTATAACAAAATGACGTTTTACGTTATATGGTATAACGTTATCACGTATTACGTTATATGGCATTACGTTATAACGTATTACGTTATATGGTATAAGAAAATGACGTTTTACGTTATATGGTATAACGTTATAACGTATTACGTTATATGGCATTACGTTAGAACGTATTACGTTATATGGTATAACAAAATGACGTTTTACGTTATATGGTATAACGTTATAACGTATTACGTTATATGGTATTACGTTTTAACGTATTACGTTATATGGTATAACGTTATAACGTATTACGTTATGTGGTATAACGTTATAACGAATTACGTTATATGGTATAACGTTATAACGTATTACGTTATATGGTATAACGTTATAACTTATTACGTTATATGGTATAACTATATAACGTATTACGTTATATGGTATTACGTCATAACGTATTACGTTATATGGTATTACGTTATAACGTATTACGTTATATGGTATAACGTCATAACGTATTACGTTATATGGTAATACGTTATCACGTATTACGTTATATGGTATAACGTTATAACGTATTAAGTTATATGGTATAACGTTTTAACGTATTACGTTATATGGTATAACGTTATAACGTATTACGTTATATGGTGTAACGTTATACCGTACTATGTTTAATGGTATAACGAAATGACGTTTTACGTTATATGTTATAACGTTATAACGTATTACGTTATATGGTATAACGTCATAACGTATTACGTCATATGGTATTACGTTATCACGTATTACGTTATATGGTATAACGTTATAACGTATTACGTTATATGATATAACGTCATAACGTATTACGTTATATGGTATTACGTTATCACGTATTACGTTATATGGTATAACGTTATAACGTATTACGTTATATGGTATAACGTTATCTCGTATTACGTTATATGGTATAACGTTATAACGTATAACGTTATATGGTATTACGTTATAATGTATTACGTTATATGGTATAACGAAATGACGTTTTACGTTATATGGTATTACGTTATAACGTATTACGGTATATGGTATTACGTTATAACGTATTACGTTATATGGTATAACGTTATACCGTATTACGTTATATGGTATAACGTTATAACGTATTACGTTATATGGTATAACGTTATAACGTATTACGATATATGGTATATCGTTATAACGTATTACGTTATATGGTATAACGTTATACCGTATTACGTTATATGGTATAACGAAATGACGTTTTACGTTATATGGTATTACGTTATAACGTATTACGTTATATGGTATTACGTTATAAAGTATTACGTTATATGGTATAACGTTTTAACGTATTACGTTATATGGTATAACGTTATCACGTATTACGTTATATGGTATAACGTTATCACGTATTACGTTATATGGTATAACATTATAACGTATTACGTTATATGGTATAACGTTATCTCGTATTACGTTATAAGGTATAACGTTATAACGTATTACGTTATATGGTATTACGTTATAACCTATTACGTTATATGGTATAACGTTATCACGTATTACGTTATATGGTATAACGTTATAACGTATTACGTTATATGGTATAACGTTTTAACGTATTACGTTATATGGTATAACGTTATCACGTATTACGTTATATGGTATAACGTTATCACGTATTACGTTATATGGTATAACGTTATCTCGTATTACGTTATATGGTATAACGTTATAACGTATTACGTTATATGGTATTACGTTATAACGTATTACGTTATATGGTATAACGAAATGACGTTTTACGTTATATGGTATTACGTTATAACGTATTACGGTATATGGTATTACGTTATAACGTATTACGTTATATGGTAGAACGTCATAACGTATTACGTTATATGGTATTACGTTATGACGTATTACGTTATATGGTATAACGTTATAACGTATTACGTTATATGGTATAACGTTATAACGTATTACGTTATATGGTATTACGTTATAACGTATTACGTTATATGGTATAACGTTATAACGTATTACGTTATATGGTATAACGTTATAACGTATTACGTTATATGGTATAACGTTATAACGTATTACGTTATATGGTATAACGTCATAACGTATTACGTTATATGGTATTACGTTATCGCGTATTACGTTATATGGTATAACGTTATAACGTATTACGTTATATGGTATAACGTTATCTCGTATTACGTTATATGGTATAACGTTATAACGTATTACGTTATATGGTATTACGTTATAACGTATTACGTTATATGGTATAACGAAATGACGTTTTACGTTATATAGTATTACGTTATAACGTATTACGGTATATGGTATTACGTTATAACGTATTACGTTATATGGTAGAACGTCATAACGTGTTACGTTATATGGTATTACGTTATGACGTATTACGTTATATGGTATAACGTTATAACGTATTACGTTATATGGTATAACATTATCTCGTATTACGTTATATGGTATAACGTTATAACGTATTACGTTATATGGTATTACGTTATAACGTATTACGTTATATGGTATAACGAAATGACGTTTTACGTTATATGGTATAACGTTTTAACGTATTACGTTATATGGTATAACGTTATCACGTATTACGTTATATGGTATAACGTTATCACGTATTACGTTATATGGTATAACGTTATCTCGTATTACGTTATATGGTATAACGTTATAACGTATTACGTTATATGGTATTACGTTATAACGTATTACGTTATATGGTATAACGAAATGACGTTTTACGTTATATGGTATTACGTTATAACGTATTACGGTATATGGTATTACGTTATAACGTATTACGTTATATGGTAGAACGTCATAACGTATTACGTTATATGGTATTACGTTATGACGTATTACGTTATATGGTATAACGTTATAACGTATTACGTTATATGGTATAACGTTATCTCGTATTACGTTATATGGTATAACGTTATAACGTATTACGTTATATGGTATAACGTCATAACGTATTACGTCATATGGTATTACGTTATCACGTATTACGTTATATGGTATAACGTTATAACGTATTACGTTATATGGTATAACGTTATCACGTATTACGTTATATGGTATAACGTTATAACGTATTACGTTATATGGTATAACGTTTTAACGTATTACGTTATATGGTATAACGTTTTAACGTATTACGTTATATGGTATAACGTTATCACGTATTACGTTATATGGTATAACGTTATAACGTATTACGTTATATGGTATTACGTTATAACGTATTACGTTATATGGTATAACGTTATAACGTATTACGTTATATGGTATAACGTTATAACGTATTACGTTATATGGTATAACGTTATAACGTATTACGTTATATGGTATAACGTCATAACGTATTACGTTATATGGTATTACGTTATCGCGTATTACGTTATATGGTATAACGTTATAACGTATTACGTTATATGGTATAACGTTATCTCGTATTACGTTATATGGTATAACGTTATAACGTATTACGTTATATGGTATTACGTTATAACTTATTACGTTATATGGTATAACGAAATGACGTTTTACGTTATATGGTATTACGTTATAACGTATTACGTTATATGGTATAACGTCATAACGTATTACGTTATATGGTATTACGTTATCGCGTATTACGTTATATGGTATAACGTTATAACGTATTACGTTATATGGTATAACGTTATCTCGTATTACGTTATATGGTATAACGTTATAACGTATTACGTTATATGGTATTACGTTATAACTTATTACGTTATATGGTATAACGAAATGACGTTTTACGTTATATGGTATTACGTTATAACGTATTACGGTATATGGTATTACGTTATAACGTATTACGTTATATGGTAGAACGTCATAACGTATTACGTTATATGGTATTACGTTATGACGTATTACGTTATATGGTATAACGTTATAACGTATTACGTTATATGGTATAACGTTATCTCGTATTACGTTATATGGTATAACGTTATAACGTATTACGTTATATGGTATAACGTCATAACGTATTACGTCATATGGTATAACGTTATCACGTATTACGTTATATGGTATATCGTTATAACGCATTACATTATATGGTATATCGTTATAACGTATTACGTTATATGGTATAACGAAATGACGTTTTACGTTATATGCTATTACGTTATAACGTATTACGTTATATGGTATAACGTTATCACGTATTACGTTATATGGCATTACGTTATAACGTATTACGTTATATGGTATAACGAATTGACGTTTTAAGTTATATGGTATAACGTTATAACGTATTACGTTATATGGTATAACGT
Source organism: Bombus vancouverensis nearcticus (assembly GCF_051014615.1). NCBI lineage: Eukaryota > Metazoa > Arthropoda > Insecta > Hymenoptera > Apidae > Bombus > Bombus vancouverensis. Next base: position 4,012,526 of record NC_134913.1, on the reverse strand, counting down.
TTTAACGTAATACGTTATATTTTATAACGTTATAACGTATTACGTTATGTGGTATAACGTTATAACGAATTACGTTATATGGTATAACGTTATAACGTATTACGTTATATGGTATATCGTTATAACTTATTACGTTATATGGTATAACTATATAACGTATTACGTCATATGGTTTTACGTTATAACGTATTACGTTATATGGTATTACGTTATAGCGTATTACGTTATATGGTATAACGTTATCACGTATTACGTTATATGGCATTACGTTATAACGTATTACGTTATATGGTATAACAAAATGACGTTTTACGTTATATGGTATAACGTTATCACGTATTACGTTATATGGCATTACGTTATAACGTATTACGTTATATGGTATAACAAAATGACGTTTTACGTTATATGGTATAACGTTATAACGTATTACGTTATATGGCATTACGTTAGAACGTATTACGTTATATGGTATAACAAAATGACGTTTTACGTTATATGGTATAACGTTATAACGTATTACGTTATATGGTATTACGTTTTAACGTATTACGTTATATGGTATAACGTTATAACGTATTACGTTATGTGGTATAACGTTATAACGAATTACGTTATATGGTATAACGTTATAACGTATTACGTTATATGGTATAACGTTATAACTTATTACGTTATATGGTATAACTATATAACGTATTACGTTATATGGTATTACGTCATAACGTATTACGTTGTATGGTATTACGTTATAACGTATTACGTTATATGGTATAACGTCATAACGTATTACGTTATATGGTAATACGTTATCACGTATTACGTTATATGGTATAACGTTATAACGTATTAAGTTATATGGTATAACGTTTTAACGTATTACGTTATATGGTATAACGTTATAACGTATTACGTTATATGGTGTAACGTTATACCGTACTATGTTTAATGGTATAACGAAATGACGTTTTACGTTATATGTTATAACGTTATAACGTATTACGTTATATGGTATAACGTCATAACGTATTACGTCATATGGTATTACGTTATCACGTATTACGTTATATGGTATAACGTTATAACGTATTACGTTATATGATATAACGTCATAACGTATTACGTTATATGGTATTACGTTATCACGTATTACGTTATATGGTATAACGTTATAACGTATTACGTTATATGGTATAACGTTATCTCGTATTACGTTATATGGTATAACGTTATAACGTATAACGTTATATGGTATTACGTTATAATGTATTACGTTATATGGTATAACGAAATGACGTTTTACGTTATATGGTATTACGTTATAACGTATTACGGTATATGGTATTACGTTATAACGTATTACGTTATATGGTATAACGTTATACCGTATTACGTTATATGGTATAACGTTATAACGTATTACGTTATATGGTATAACGTTATAACGTATTACGTTATATGGTATATCGTTATAACGTATTACGTTATATGGTATAACGTTATACCGTATTACGTTATATGGTATAACGAAATGACGTTTTACGTTATATGGTATTACGTTATAACGTATTACGTTATATGGTATTACGTTATAAAGTATTACGTTATATGGTATAACGTTTTAACGTATTACGTTATATGGTATAACGTTATCACGTATTACGTTATATGGTATAACGTTATCACGTATTACGTTATATGGTATAACATTATAACGTATTACGTTATATGGTATAACGTTATCTCGTATTACGTTATAAGGTATAACGTTATAACGTATTACGTTATATGGTATTACGTTATAACCTATTACGTTATACGGTATAACGTTATCACGTATTACGTTATATGGTATAACGTTATAACGTATTACGTTATATGGTATAACGTTTTAACGTATTACGTTATATGGTATAACGTTATCACGTATTACGTTATATGGTATAACGTTATCACGTATTACGTTATATGGTATAACGTTATCTCGTATTACGTTATATGGTATAACGTTATAACGTATTACGTTATATGGTATTACGTTATAACGTATTACGTTATATGGTATAACGAAATGACGTTTTACGTTATATGGTATTACGTTATAACGTATTTCGGTATATGGTATTACGTTATAACGTATTACGTTATATGGTAGAACGTCATAACGTATTACGTTATATGGTATTACGTTATGACGTATTACGTTATATGGTATAACGTTATAACGTATTACGTTATATGGTATAACGTTATAACGTATTACGTTATATGGTATTACGTTATAACGTATTACGTTATATGGTATAACGTTATAACGTATTACGTTATATGGTATAACGTTATAACGTATTACGTTATATGGTATAACGTTATAACGTATTACGTTATATGGTATAACGTCATAACGTATTACGTTATATGGTATTACGTTATCGCGTATTACGTTATATGGTATAACGTTATAACGTATTACGTTATATGGTATAACGTTATCTCGTATTACGTTATATGGTATAACGTTATAACGTATTACGTTATATGGTATTACGTTATAACGTATTACGTTATATGGTATAACCAAATGACGTTTTACGTTATATAGTATTACGTTATAACGTATTACGGTATATGGTATTACGTTATAACGTATTACGTTATATGGTAGAACGTCATAACGTGTTACGTTATATGGTATTACGTTATGACGTATTACGTTATATGGTATAACGTTATAACGTATTACGTTATATGGTATAACATTATCTCGTATTACGTTATATGGTATAACGTTATAACGTATTACGTTATATGGTATTACGTTATAACGTATTACGTTATATGGTATAACGAAATGACGTTTTACGTTATATGGTATAACGTTTTAACGTATTACGTTATATGGTATAACGTTATCACGTATTACGTTATATGGTATAACGTTATCACGTATTACGTTATATGGTATAACGTTATCTCGTATTACGTTATATGGTATAACGTTATAACGTATTACGTTATATGGTATTACGTTATAACGTATTACGTTATATGGTATAACGAAATGACGTTTTACGTTATATGGTATTACGTTATAACGTATTACGGTATATGGTATTACGTTATAACGTATTACGTTATATGGTAGAACGTCATAACGTATTACGTTATATGGTATTACGTTATGACGTATTACGTTATATGGTATAACGTTATAACGTATTACGTTATATGGTATAACGTTATCTCGTATTACGTTATATGGTATAACGTTATAACGTATTACGTTATATGGTATAACGTCATAACGTATTACGTCATATGGTATTACGTTATCACGTATTACGTTATATGGTATAACGTTATAACGTATTACGTTATATGGTATAACGTTATCACGTATTACGTTATATGGTATAACGTTATAACGTATTACGTTATATGGTATAACGTTTTAACGTATTACGTTATATGGTATAACGTTTTAACGTATTACGTTATATGGTATAACGTTATCACGTATTACGTTATATGGTATAACGTTATAACGTATTACGTTATATGGTATTACGTTATAACGTATTACGTTATATGGTATAACGTTATAACGTATTACGTTATATGGTATAACGTTATAACGTATTACGTTATATGGTATAACGTTATAACGTATTACGTTATATGGTATAACGTCATAACGTATTACGTTATATGGTATTACGTTATCGCGTATTACGTTATATGGTATAACGTTATAACGTATTACGTTATATGGTATAACGTTATCTCGTATTACGTTATATGGTATAACGTTATAACGTATTACGTTATATGGTATTACGTTATAACTTATTACGTTATATGGTATAACGAAATGACGTTTTACGTTATATGGTATTACGTTATAACGTATTACGGTATATGGTATTACGTTATAACGTATTACGTTATATGGTAGAACGTCATAACGTATTACGTTATATGGTATTACGTTATGACGTATTACGTTATATGGTATAACGTTATAACGTATTACGTTATATGGTATAACGTTATCTCGTATTACGTTATATGGTATAACGTTATAACGTATTACGTTATATGGTATAACGTCATAACGTATTACGTCATATGGTATTACGTTATCACGTATTACGTTATATGGTATAACGTTATGACGTATTACGTTATATGGTATAACGTTTTAACGTATTACGTTATATGGTATAACGTTATCACGTATTACGTTATATGGTATAACGTTATCACGTATTACGTTATATGGTATAACGTTATAACGTATTACGTTATATGGTATTACGTTATAACGTATTACGTTATATGGTATAACGTTATAACGTATTATGTTATATGGTATAACGTTATAACGTATTACGTTATATGGTATAACGTTATAACGTATTACGTTATATGGTATAACGTCATAACGTATTACGTTATATGGTATTACGTTATCGCGTATTACGTTATATGGTATAACGTTATAACGTATTACGTTATATGGTATAACGTTATAACGTATTACGTTATATGGTATAACGTTATCTCGTATTACGTTATATGGTATAACGTTATAACGTATTACGTTATATGGTATTACGTTATGACGTATTACGTTATATGGTATAACGAAATGACGTTTTACGTTATATGGTATTACGTTATAACGTATTACGGTATATGGTATTACGTTATAACGTATTACGTTATATGGTAGAACGTCATAACGTATTACGTTATATGGTATTACGTTATGACGAATTACGTTATATCGTATAACGTTATAACTTATTAGGTTATATGGTATAACTATATAACGTATTACGTTATATGGTATTACGTTATAACGTATTACGTTATATGGTATTACGTTATAACGTATTACGTTATATGGTATAACGTTATCACGTATTACGTTATATGGCATTACGTTATAACGTATTACGTTATATGGTATAACAAAATGACGTTTTACGTTGTATGGTATAACGTTATAACGTATTACGTTATATGGTATAACGTTATCACGTATTACGTTATATGGTAAAACGTTATAACGTATTACGTTATATGGTATAACGTTTTAACGTATTTCGTTATATGGTATAACGTTATCACGTATTACGTTATATGGTATAACGTTATAACTTATTACGTTATATGGTATAACTATATAACGTATTACGTTATATGGTATTACGTCATAACGTATTACGTTATATGGTATTACGTTATAACGTATTACGTTATATGGTATAACGTCATAACGTATTACGTTATATGGTATATCGTTATAACTTATTACGTTATATGGTATAACTATATAACGTATTACGTCATATGGTTTTACGTTATAACGAATTACGTTATATGGTATAACGTTATAACGTATTACGTTATATGGTATAACGTTATAACTTATTACGATATATGGTATAACTATATAACGTATTACGTTATATGGTATTACGTCATAACGTATTACGTTATATGGTATTACGTTATAACGTATTACGTTATATGGTATAACGTCATAACGTATTACGTTATATGGTATTACGTTATCACGTATTACGTTATATGGTATAACGTTATAACGTATTAAGTTATATGGTATAACGTTTTAACGTATTACGTTATATGGTATAACGTTATAACGTATTACGTTATATGGTGTAACGTTATACCGTACTATGTTTAATGGTATAACGAAATGACGTTTTACGTTATATGTTATAACGTTATAACGTATTACGTTATATGGTATAACGTCATAACGTATTACGTCATATGGTATTACGTTATCACGTATTACGTTATATGGTATAACGTTATAACGTATTACGTTATATGATATAACGTCATAACGTATTACGTTATATGGTATTACGTTATCACGTATTACGTTATATGGTATAACGTTATAACGTATTACGTTATATGGTATAACGTTATCTCGTATTACGTTATATGGTATAACGTTATAACGTATAACGTTATATGGTATTACGTTATAACGTATTACGTTATATGGTATAACGAAATGACGTTTTACGTTATATGGTATTACGTTATAACGTATTACGGTATATGGTATTACGTTATAACGTATTACGTTATATGGTATAACGTTATACCGTATTACGTTATATGGTATAACGTTATAACGTATTACGTTATATGGTATAACGTTATAACGTATTACGTTATATGGTATATCGTTATAACGTATTACGTTATATGGTATAACGTTATACCGTATTACGTTATATGGTATAACGAAATGACGTTTTACGTTATATGGTATTACGTTATCGCGTATTACGTTATATGGTATAACGTTATAACGTATTACGTTATATGGTATAACGTTATCTCGTATTACGTTATATGGTATAACGTTATAACGTATTACGTTATATGGTATTACGTTATAACGTATTACGTTATATGGTATAACGAAATGACGTTTTACGTTATATGGTATTACGTTATAACGTATTACGGTATATGGTATTACGTTATAACGTATTACGTTATATGGTAGAACGTCATAACGTATTACGTTATATGGTATTACGTTATGACGTATTACGTTATATGGTATAACGTTATAACGTATTACGTTATATGGTATAACGTTATCTCGTATTACGTTATATGGTATAACGTTATAACGTATTACGTTATATGGTATAACGTCATAACGTATTACGTCATATGGTATTACGTTATCACGTATTACGTTATATGGTATAACGTTATAACGTATTACGTTATATGGTATAACGTTATCACGTATTACGTTATATGGTATAACGTTATAACGTATTACGTTATATGGTATAACGTTTTAACGTATTACGTTATATGGTATAACGTTATCACGTATTACGTTATATGGTATAACGTTATCACGTATTACGTTATATGGTATAACGTTATCTCGTATTACGTTATATGGTATAACGTTATAACGTATTACGTTATATGGTATTACGTTATAACGTATTACGTTATATGGTATAACGAAATGACGTTTTACGTTATATGGTATTACGTTATAACGTATTACGGTATATGGTATTACGTTATAACGTATTTCGTTATATGGTAGAACGTCATAACGTATTACGTTATATGGTATTACGTTATGACGTATTACGTTATATGGTATAACGTTATAACGTATTACGTTATATGGTATATCGTTATCTCGTATTACGTTATATGGTATAACGTTATAACGTATTACGTTATATGGTATAACGTCATAACGTATTACGTCATATGGTATTACGTTATCACGTATTACTTTATATGGTATAACGTTATAACGTATTACGTTATATTTTATAACGCTATAACGTATTACGTTATGTGGTATAACGTTATAACGTATTACGTTATATGGAGTAACGTTATACCGTACTATGTTTTATGGTATAACGAAATGACGTTTTACGTTATATGTTATAACGTTATAACGTATCACGTTATACGGTATATCGAAATGACGTTTTACGTTGTATGGTATAACGATATAACGTATTACGTTATATGGTATTACATTATAACGTATTACGTTATATTGTATAACGTTCTAACATATTACGTTATATGGTATAACGTTATACCGTATTACGTTATATGGTATAACGAAATGACGTTTTACGTTATATGGTATTACGTTCTAACGTAATACGTTATATGGTATAACGTTATCACGTAGTACGTTATATGGTATAACGAAATGACGTTTTACGTTATATGGTATTACGTTATAATGTATTACGGTATACGGTATTACGTTATAACGTATTACGTTATATGGTATAACTATATAACGTATTACGTTATATGTCATTACGTTATAACGTATTACGTTATATGGTGTAACGTTATACCGTACTATGTTTTATGGTATAACGAAATGACGTTTTACGTTATATGTTATAACGTTATAACGTATCACGTTATACGGTATATCGAAATGACGTTTTACGTTGTATGGTATAACGATATAACGTATTACGTTATATGGTATTACATTATAACGTATTACGTTATATTGTATAACGTTCTAACATATTACGTTATATGGTATAACGTTATACCGTATTACGTTATATGGTATAACGAAATGACGTTTTACGTTATATGGTATTACGTTCTAACGTAATACGTTACATGGTATAACGAAATGACGTTTTACGTTGTATGGTATAACGATATAACGTATTACGTTATATGGTATTACATTATAACGTATTACGTTATATTGTATAACGTTCTAACATATTACGTTATATGGTATAACGTTATAACGTATTACGTTATATGGTATAACGTTATACCGTATTACGTTATATGGTATAACGAAATGACGTTTTACGTTATATGGTAATACGTTATAACGTATTACGTTATATGGTATAACGTTTTAACGTATTACGTTATATGGTATAACGTTATCACGTATTACGTTATATGGTATAACGTAATAACGTATTACGTTATATGGTATATCGTTATAACGTATTACGTTATATGGTATAACGTTATAACGTATTACATTATATGGTATTACGTTATAACGTATTACGTTATATGGTATAGCGTTATAACGTATTACGTTATATGGTATAACGTTATAACGTATTACGTTATATGGTATAACGTTTTAACGTATTACGTTATATGGTATAACGTTATCACGTATTACGTTATATGGTATATCGTTATAACGTATTACGTTATATGTTATAACGTTATACCGTATTACGTTATATGGTATAACGAAATGACGTTTTACGTTATATGGTATTACGTTATAACGTATTACGTTATATGGTATTACGTTTTAACGTAATACGTTATATTTTATAACGTTATAACGTATTACGTTATGTGGTATAACGTTATAACGAATTACGTTATATGGTATAACGTTATAACGTATTACGTTATATGGTATATCGTTATAACTTATTACGTTATATGGTATAACTATATAACGTATTACGTCATATGGTTTTACGTTATAACGTATTACGTTATATGGTATTACGTTATAGCGTATTACGTTATATGGTATAACGTTATCACGTATTACGTTATATGGCATTACGTTATAACGTATTACGTTATATGGTATAACAAAATGACGTTTTACGTTATATGGTATAACGTTATCACGTATTACGTTATATGGCATTACGTTATAACGTATTACGTTATATGGTATAACAAAATGACGTTTTACGTTATATGGTATAACGTTATAACGTATTACGTTATATGGCATTACGTTAGAACGTATTACGTTATATGGTATAACAAAATGACGTTTTACGTTATATGGTATAACGTTATAACGTATTACGTTATATGGTATTACGTTTTAACGTATTACGTTATATGGTATAACGTTATAACGTATTACGTTATATGGTATAACGTTATAACGTATTACGTTATATGGTGTAACGTTATACCGTACTATGTTTAATGGTATAACGAAATGACGTTTTACGTTATATGTTATAACGTTATAACGTATTACGTTATATGGTATAACGTCATAACGTATTACGTCATATGGTATTACGTTATCACGTATTACGTTATATGGTATAACGTTATAACGTATTACGTTATATGATATAACGTCATAACGTATTACGTTATATGGTATTACGTTATCACGTATTACGTTATATGGTATAACGTTATAACGTATTACGTTATATGGTATAACGTTATCTCGTATTACGTTATGTGGTATAACGTTATAACGTATAACGTTATATGGTATTACGTTATAATGTATTACGTTATATGGTATAACGAAATGACGTTTTACGTTATATGGTATTACGTTATAACGTATTACGGTATATGGTATTACGTTATAACGTATTACGTTATATGGTATAACGTTATACCGTATTACGTTATATGGTATAACGTTATAACGTATTACGTTATATGGTATAACGTTATAACGTATTACGTTATATGGTATATCGTTATAACGTATTACGTTATATGGTATAACGTTATACCGTATTACGTTATATGGTATAACGAAATGACGTTTTACGTTATATGGTATTACGTTATAACGTATTACGTTATATGGTATTACGTTATAAAGTATTACGTTATATGGTATAACGTTTTAACGTATTACGTTATATGGTATAACGTTATCACGTATTACGTTATATGGTATAACGTTATCACGTATTACGTTATATGGTATAACATTATAACGTATTACGTTATATGGTATAACGTTATCTCGTATTACGTTATAAGGTATAACGTTATAACGTATTACGTTATATGGTATTACGTTATAACCTATTACGTTATATGGTATAACGTTATCACGTATTACGTTATATGGTATAACGTTATAACGTATTACGTTATATGGTATAACGTTTTAACGTATTACGTTATATGGTATAACGTTATCACGTATTACGTTATATGGTATAACGTTATCACGTATTACGTTATATGGTATAACGTTATCTCGTATTACGTTATATGGTATAACGTTATAACGTATTACGTTATATGGTATTACGTTATAACGTATTACGTTATATGGTATAACGAAATGACGTTTTACGTTATATGGTATTACGTTATAACGTATTTCGGTATATGGTATTACGTTATAACGTATTACGTTATATGGTAGAACGTCATAACGTATTACGTTATATGGTATTACGTTATGACGTATTACGTTATATGGTATAACGTTATAACGTATTACGTTATATGGTATAACGTTATAACGTATTACGTTATATGGTATTACGTTATAACGTATTACGTTATATGGTATAACGTTATAACGTATTACGTTATATGGTATAACGTTATAACGTATTACGTTATATGGTATAACGTTATAACGTATTACGTTATATGGTATAACGTCATAACGTATTACGTTATATGGTATTACGTTATCGCGTATTACGTTATATGGTATAACGTTATAACGTATTACGTTATATGGTATAACGTTATCTCGTATTACGTTATATGGTATAACGTTATAACGTATTACGTTATATGGTATTACGTTATAACGTATTACGTTATATGGTATAACCAAATGACGTTTTACGTTATATAGTATTACGTTATAACGTATTACGGTATATGGTATTACGTTATAACGTATTACGTTATATGGTAGAACGTCATAACGTGTTACGTTATATGGTATTACGTTATGACGTATTACGTTATATGGTATAACGTTATAACGTATTACGTTATATGGTATAACATTATCTCGTATTACGTTATATGGTATAACGTTATAACGTATTACGTTATATGGTATTACGTTATAACGTATTACGTTATATGGTATAACGAAATGACGTTTTACGTTATATGGTATTACGTTATAACGTATTACGGTATATGGTATTACGTTATAACGTATTACGTTATATGGTAGAACGTCATAACGTATTACGTTATATGGTATTACGTTATGACGTATTACGTTATATGGTATAACGTTATAACGTATTACGTTATATGGTATAACGTTATCTCGTATTACGTTATATGGTATTACGTTATGACGTATTACGTTATATGGTATAACGTTATAACGTATTACGTTATATGGTATAACATTATCTCGTATTACGTTATATGGTATAACGTTATAACGTATTACGTTATATGGTATTACGTTATAACGTATTACGTTATATGGTATAACGAAATGACGTTTTACGTTATATGGTATAACGTTTTAACGTATTACGTTATATGGTATAACGTTATCACGTATTACGTTATATGGTATAACGTTATCACGTATTACGTTATATGGTATAACGTTATCTCGTATTACGTTATATGGTATAACGTTATAACGTATTACGTTATATGGTATTACGTTATAACGTATTACGTTATATGGTATAACGAAATGACGTTTTACGTTATATGGTATTACGTTATAACGTATTACGGTATATGGTATTACGTTATAACGTATTACGTTATATGGTAGAACGTCATAACGTATTACGTTATATGGTATTACGTTATGACGTATTACGTTATATGGTATAACGTTATAACGTATTACGTTATATGGTATAACGTTATCTCGTATTACGTTATATGGTATAACGTTATAACGTATTACGTTATATGGTATAACGTCATAACGTATTACGTCATATGGTATTACGTTATCACGTATTACGTTATATGGTATAACGTTATAACGTATTACGTTATATGGTATAACGTTATCACGTATTACGTTATATGGTATAACGTTATAACGTATTACGTTATATGGTATAACGTTTTAACGTATTACGTTATATGGTATAACGTTTTAACGTATTACGTTATATGGTATAACGTTATCACGTATTACGTTATATGGTATAACGTTATAACGTATTACGTTATATGGTATTACGTTATAACGTATTACGTTATATGGTATAACGTTATAACGTATTACGTTATATGGTATAACGTTATAACGTATTACGTTATATGGTATAACGTTATAACGTATTACGTTATATGGTATAACGTCATAACGTATTACGTTATATGGTATTACGTTATCGCGTATTACGTTATATGGTATAACGTTATAACGTATTACGTTATATGGTATAACGTTATCTCGTATTACGTTATATGGTATAACGTTATAACGTATTACGTTATATGGTATTACGTTATAACTTATTACGTTATATGGTATAACGAAATGACGTTTTACGTTATATGGTATTACGTTATAACGTATTACGGTATATGGTATTACGTTATAACGTATTACGTTATATGGTAGAACGTCATAACGTATTACGTTATATGGTATTACGTTATGACGTATTACGTTATATGGTATAACGTTATAACGTATTACGTTATATGGTATAACGTTATCTCGTATTACGTTATATGGTATAACGTTATAACGTATTACGTTATATGGTATTACGTTATAACGTATTACGTTATATGGTATAACGAAATGACGTTTTACGTTATATGGTATAACGTTTTAACGTATTACGTTATATGGTATAACGTTATCTCGTATTACGTTATATGGTATAACGTTATAACGTATTACGTTATATGGTATTACGTTATAACGTATTACGTTATATGGTATAACGAAATGACGTTTTACGTTATATGGTATTACGTTATAACGTATTACGGTATATGGTATTACGTTATAACGTATTACGTTATATGGTAGAACGTCATAACGTATTACGTTATATGGTATTACGTTATGACGTATTACGTTATATGGTATAACGTTATAACGTATTACGTTATATGGTATAACGTTATCTCGTATTACGTTATATGGTATTACGTTATGACGTATTACGTTATATGGTATAACGTTATCTCGTATTACGTTATATGGTATAACGTTATAACGTATTACGTTATATGGTATTACGTTATAACTTATTACGTTATATGGTATAACGAAATGACGTTTTACGTTATATGGTATTACGTCCTAACGTAATACGTTATATGGTATAACGTTATAACGTATTACGTTATATGGTATAACGAAATGACGTTTTACGTTATGTGGTATTACGTCCTAACGTAATACGTTATATGGTATAACGTTATAACGTATTACGTTATATGGTATAACGTTATAACGTATTACGTTATATGGTCTATCGTTATAACGTATTACGTAATATGGTATAACGTTACACCGTATTACGTTATATGGCATTGCGTTATAACGTATTACGTTATATGGTATAACAAAATGACGTTTTACGTTATATGGTATAACGTTATCACGTATTACGTTATATGGCATTACGTTATAACGTATTACGTTATATGGTATAACAAAATGACGTTTTACGTTATATGGTATAACGTTATAACGTATTACGTCATATGGTATTACCTTTTAACGTATTACGTTATATGGTATAACGTTATAACGTATTACGTTATATGGTATAACGTTTTAACGTATTACGTTATATGGTATAACGTTATAACGTATTACGTTATATGGTATAACGTTATAACGTATTACGTTATATGGTATAACGTTATAACGTATTACGTTATATGGTATAACATTTTAACGTATTACGTTATATGGTATAACTATATAACGTATTACGTTATATGTCATTACGTTATAACGTATTACGTTATATGGTGTAACGTTATACCGTACTATGTTTTATGGTATAACGAAATGACGTTTTACGTTATATGTTATAACGTTATAACGTATCACGTTATACGGTATATCGAAATGACGTTTTACGTTGTATGGTATAACGATATAACGTATTACGTTATATGGTATTACATTATAACGTATTACGTTATATTGTATAACGTTCTAACATATTACGTTATATGGTATAACGTTATACCGTATTACGTTATATGGTATAACGAAATGACGTTTTACGTTATATGGTATTACGTTCTAACGTAATACGTTATATGGTATAACGAAATGACGTTTCACGTTATATGGTATTATGTTATTACGTATTACGTTATATGGTATAACGTCATAACGTATTACGTTATATGGTATATCGTTATAACGTATTACGTTATATGTTATAACGTTATACCGTATTACGTTATATGGTATAACGAAATGACGTTTTACGTTATATGGTATTACGTTATAACGTATTACGTTATATGGTATTACGTTATAACGTATTACGTTATATTGTATAACATTCTAACATATTACGTTATATGGTATAACGTTATACCGTATTACGTTATATGGTATAACGTTACACCGTATTACGTTATATGGTATAACGTCATAACGTATTACGTTATATGGTATTACGTTAGCACGTATTACGTTATATGGTATAACGTTATAACGTATTACGTTATATGGCATTACGTTATAACGTATTACGTTATATGGTATAACAAAATGACGTTTTACGTTATATGGTATAACGTTATAACGTATTACGTTATATGGTATTACGTTTTAACGTATTACGTTATATGGTATAACGTTATAACGTATTACGTTATGTGGTATAACGTTATAACGAATTACGTTATATGGTATAACGTTATAACGTATTACGTTATATGGTATAACGTTATAACTTATTACGTTATATGGTATAACTATATAACGTATTACGTTATATGGTATTACGTCATAACGTATTACGTTATATGGTATTACGTTATAACGTATTACGTTATATGGTATAACGTCATAACGTATTACGTTATATGGTATTACGTTATCACGTATTACGTTATATGGTATAACGTTATAACTTATTACGTTATATGGTATAACTATATAACGTATTACGTTATATGGTATTACGTTATAACGTATTACGTTATACGGTATAACGTTATACCGTATTACGTTATATGGTATAACGAAATGACGTTTTACATTATATGGTATTACGTTATAACGTATTACGTTATATGGTATAACGTTATCACGTATTACGTTATATGGCATTGCGTTATAACGTATTACGTTATATGGTATAACAAAATGACGTTTTACGTTATATGGTATAACGTTATCACGTATTACGTTATATGGCATTACGTTATAACGTATTACGTTATATGGTATAACAAAATGACGTTTTACGTTATATGGTATAACGTTATAACGTATTACGTCATATGGTATTACCTTTTAACGTATTACGTTATATGGTATAACGTTATAACGTATTACGTTATATGGTATAACGTTTTAACGTATTACGTTATATGGTATAACTTTATAACGTATTACGTTATATGGTGTAACGTTATACCGTACTATGTTTTATGGTATAACGAAATGACGTTTTACGTTATATGTTATAACGTTATAACGTATCACGTTATACGGTATATCGAAATGACGTTTTACGTTATATGGTATTACGTTATAACGTATTACGTTATATGGTATTACGTTATAACGTATTACGTTATATGGTATAACGTCATAACGTATTACGTCATATGGTATTACGTTATCACGTATTACGTTATATGGTATAACGTTATAACGTATTACGTTATATGGTACAACGTTTTAACGTATTACGTTATATGGTATAACGTTATCACGTATTACGTTATATGGTATAACGTTATAACGTATTACGTTATATGGTATTACGTTATAACGTATAACGTTATATGGTATAACGTTATAACGTATTACGTTATATGGTATAACGTTATAACGTATTACGTTATATGGTATAACGTTATAACGTATTACGTTATATGTTATAACGTTATACCGTATTACGTTATATGGTATAACGAAATGACGTTTTACGTTATATGGTATTACGTTATAACGTATTACGTTATATGGTATTACGTTATAACGTATTACGTTATATTGTATAACATTCTAACATATTACGTTATATGGTATAACGTTATACCGTATTACGTTATATGGTATAACGTTACACCGTATTACGTTATATGGTATAACGTCATAACGTATTACGTTATATGGTATTACGTTAGCACGTATTACGTTATATGGTATAACGTTATAACGTATTACGTTATATGGCATTACGTTATAACGTATTACGTTATATGGTATAACAAAATGACGTTTTACGTTATATGGTATAACGTTATAACGTATTACGTTATATGGTATTACGTTTTAACGTATTACGTTATATGGTATAACGTTATAACGTATTACGTTATGTGGTATAACGTTATAACGAATTACGTTATATGGTATAACGTTATAACGTATTACGTTATATGGTATAACGTTATAACTTATTACGTTATATGGTATAACTATATAACGTATTACGTTATATGGTATTACGTCATAACGTATTACGTTATATGGTATTACGTTATAACGTATTACGTTATATGGTATAACGTCATAACGTATTACGTTATATGGTATTACGTTATCACGTATTACGTTATATGGTATAACGTTATAACTTATTACGTTATATGGTATAACTATATAACGTATTACGTTATATGGTATAACAAAATGACGTTTTACGTTATATGGTATAACGTTATAACGTATTACGTTATATGGTATAACGTTTTAACGTATTACGTTATATGGTATAACTTTATAACGTATTACGTTATATGGTGTAACGTTATGCCGTACTATGTTTTATGGTATAACGAAATGACGTTTTACGTTATATGTTATAACGTTATAACGTATCACGTTATACGGTATATCGAAATGACGTTTTACGTTATATGGTATTACGTTATAACGTATTACGTTATATGGTATTACGTTATAACGTATTACGTTATATGGTATAACGTCATAACGTATTACGTCATATGGTATTACGTTATCACGTATTACGTTATATGCTATAACGTTATAACGTATTACGTTATATGGTATAACGTTTTAACGTATTACGTTATATGGTATAACGTTATCACGTATTACGTTATATGGTATAACGTTATAACGTATTACGTTATATGGTATTACGTTATAACGTATAACGTTATATGGTATAACGTTATAACGTATTACGTTATATGGTATAACGTTATAACGTATTACGTTATATGGTATAACGTTTTAACGTATTACGTTATATGGTATAACGTTATAACGTATTACGTTATATGGTATAACGTTACACCGTATTACGTTATATGGTATAACGTCATAACGTATTACGTTATATGGTATTACGTTAGCACGTATTACGTTATATGGTATAACGTTATAACGTATTACGTTATATGGCATTACGTTATAACGTATTACGTTATATGGTATAACAAAATGACGTTTTACGTTATATGGTATAACGTTATAACGTATTACGTTATATGGTATTACGTTTTAACGTATTACGTTATATGGTATAACGTTATAACGTATTACGTTATGTGGTATAACGTTATAACGAATTACGTTATATGGTATAACGTTATAACGTATTACGTTATATGGTATAACGTTATAACTTATTACGTTATATGGTATAACTATATAACGTATTACGTTATATGGTATTACGTCATAACGTATTACGTTATATGGTATTACGTTATAACGTATTACGTTATATGGTATAACGTCATAACGTATTACGTTATATGGTATTACGTTATCACGTATTACGTTATATGGTATAACGTTATAACTTATTACGTTATATGGTATAACTATATAACGTATTACGTTATATGGTATAACAAAATGACGTTTTACGTTATATGGTATAACGTTATAACGTATTACGTTATATGGTATAACGTTTTAACGTATTACGTTATATGGTATAACTTTATAACGTATTACGTTATATGGTGTAACGTTATGCCGTACTATGTTTTATGGTATAACGAAATGACGTTTTACGTTATATGTTATAACGTTATAACGTATCACGTTATACGGTATATCGAAATGACGTTTTACGTTATATGGTATTACGTTATAACGTATTACGTTATATGGTATTACGTTATAACGTATTACGTTATATGGTATAACGTCATAACGTATTACGTCATATGGTATTACGTTATCACGTATTACGTTATATGCTATAACGTTATAACGTATTACGTTATATGGTATAACGTTTTAACGTATTACGTTATATGGTATAACGTTATCACGTATTACGTTATATGGTATAACGTTATAACGTATTACGTTATATGGTATTACGTTATAACGTATAACGTTATATGGTATAACGTTATAACGTATTACGTTATATGGTATAACGTTATAACGTATTACGTTATATGGTATAACGTTTTAACGTATTACGTTATATGGTATAACGTTATAACGTATTACGTTATATGGTATAACGTTTTAACGTATTACGTTATATGGTATAACGTTATCACGTATTACGTTATATGGTATAACGAAATGACGTTTTACGTTATATGGTATTACGTTATACCGTATTACGTTATATGGTATAACGAAATGACGTTTTACGTTATATTGTATTACGTCCTAACGTAATACGTTATATGGTATAACGTTATAACGTATTACGTTATATGGTATAACGTTATAACGTATTACGTTATATGGTCTATCGCTATAAATTATTACGTTATATGGTATAACGTTACACCGTATTACGTTATATGGTATAACTAAATGACGTTTTACGTTATATGGTATAACGTTATAACGTATTACGTTATATCGTGTAACGTTATAACGTATTACGTTATATGGTATAACGTTATAACGTATTACGTTATATGGTATAACGTCATAACGTATTACGTTATATGGTATTACGTTATCGCGTATTACGTTATATGGTATAACGTTATAACGTATTACGTTATGTGGTATAACGTTATAACGTATTACGTTATATGGTATATCGTTATAACGTATTACGTTATATGGTATAACGTTATACCGTATTACGTTATATGGTATAACGAAATTACGTTTTACGTTATATGGTATTACGTCCTAACGTAATACGTTATATGGTATAACGTTATAACGTATTACGTTATATGGTATAACGTTATAACGTATTACGTTATATGGTCTATCGTTATAACGTATTACGTTATATGGTATAACGTTACACCGTATTACGTTATATGGTATAACGAAATGACGTTTTACGTTATATGGTATTACGTTATAACGTATTACGTTATATGGTATAACGTCATAACGTATTACGTTATATGGTATTACGTTAGCACGTATTACGTTATATGGTATAACGTTATAACGTATTACGTTATATGGTATAACGTTATAACGTATTACGTTATATGGTATAACGTTATCACGTATTACGTTATATGGTATAACGTTATAACGTATTACGTTATATGGTATTACGTTATAACGTATTACGTTATATGGTATAACGTTTTAACGAATTACGTTATATGGCATTGCGTTATAACGTATTACGTTATATGGCATTGCGTTATAACGTATTACGTTATATGGTATAACGTTATAACGGATTACGTTATATGGTATAACGTTATAACGTACTACGTTATATGGTATAACGTTATAACGTATTACGTTATATGGTATAACGTTATACCGTATTACGTTATATGGTATAACGTTATAACGTATTACGTTATATGGTATAACGTTATAACGTATTACGTTATATGGTATATCGTTATAACGTATTACGTTATATGGTATAACGTTATACCGTATTACGTTATATGGTATAACGAAATTACGTTTTACGTTATATGGTATTACGTTACAACGTATTACGTTATATGGTATTACGTTATAACGTATTACGTTATATGGTATAACGTCATAACGTATTACGTCATATGGTATTACGTTATCACGTATTACGTTACATGGTATAACGTTATAACGTATTACGTTATATGGTATAACGTTTTAACGTATTACGTTATATGGTATAAGGTTATCACGTATTACGTTATATGGTATAACGTTATAACGTATTACGTTATATGGTATTACGTTATAACCTATTACGTTATATGGTATAACGTTATAACGTATTACGTTATATCGTGTAACGTTATAACGTATTACGTTATATGGTATAACGTTATAACGTATTACGTTATATGGTATAACGTCATAACGTATTACGTTATATGGTATTACGTTATCGCGTATTACGTTATATGGTATAACGTTATAACGTATTACGTTATGTGGTATAACGTTATAATGAATTACGTTATATGGTATAACGTTATAACGTATTACGTTATATGGTATAACGTTATAACTTATTACGTTATATGGTATAACTATATAACGTATTACGTTATATGGTATTACGTTATAACGTATTACGTTATATGGTATTACGTTATAACGTAATACGTTATACGGTATAACGTTATACCGTATTACGTTATATGGTATAACGAAATGACGTTTTACGTTATATGGTATTACGTTATAACGTATTACGTCATATGGTATAACGTTATCAAGTATTACGTTATATGGCATTGCGTTATAACGTATTACGTTATATGGTATAACAAAATGACGTTTTACGTTATATGGTATAACGTTATCACGTATTACGTTATATGGCATTACGTTATAACGTATTACGTTATATGGTATAACAAAATGACGTTTTACGTTATATGGTATAACGTTATAACGTATTACGTCATATGGTATTACCTTTTAACGTATTACGTTATATGGTACAACGTTATAACGTATTACGTTATGTGGTATAACGTTATAACGAATTACGTTATATCGTATAACGTTATAACGTATTACGTTATATGGTATAACGTTATAACTTATTACGTTATATGGTATAACTATATAACGTATTACGTTATATGGTATTACGTCATAACGTATTACGTTATATGGTATTACGTTATAACGTATTACGTTATATGGTATAACGTCATAACGTATTACGTTATATGGTATTACGTTATCACATATTACGTTATATGGTATAAAGTTATAACGTATTACGTTATATGGTATAACGTTTTAACGTATTACGTTATATGGTATAACGTTATAACGTATTACGTTATATGGTGTAACGTTATACCGTACTATGTTTTATGGTATAACGAAATGACGTTTTACGTTATATGTTATAACGTTATAACGTATCACGTTATACGGTATATCGAAATGACGTTTTACGTTATATGGTATTACGTTATAACGTATTACGTTATATGGTATTACGTTTTAACGTATTACGTTATATGGTATAACGTCATAACGTATTACGTCATATGGTATTACGTTATCACGTATTACGTAATATGGTATAACGTTATAACGTATTACGTTATATGGTATAACTTTTTAACGTATTACGTTATATGGTATAACGTTTTAACGTATTACGTTATATGGTATAACGTTATCACGTATTACGTTATATGGTATAACGAAATGACGTTTTACGTTATATGGTATTACGTTACAATGTATTACGGTATATGGTATTACGTTATAACGTATTACGTTATATGGTATAACTATATAACGTATTACGTTATATGTCATTACGTTATAACGTATTACGTTATATGGTGTAACGTTATACCGTACTATGTTTTATGGTATAACGAAATGACGTTTTACGTTATATGTTATAACGTTATAAAGTATCACGTTATACGGTATATCGAAATGACGTTTTACGTTGTATGGTATAACGATATAACGTATTACGTTATATGGTATTACATTATAACGTATTACGTTATATTGTATAACGTTCTAACATATTACGTTATATGGTATAACGTTATACCGTATTACGTTATATGGTATAACTATATAACGTATTACGTTATATGGTATTACGTCATAACGTATTACGTTATATGGTATTACGTTATAACGTATTACGTTATATGGTATAACGTCATAACGTATTACGTTATATGGTATTACGTTATCACATATTACGTTATATGGTATAAAGTTATAACGTATTACGTTATATGGTATAACGTTTTAACGTATTACGTTATATGGTATAACGTTTTAACGTATTACGTTATATGGTATAACGTTATCACGTATTACGTTATATGGTATAACGAAATGACGTTTTACGTTATATGGTATTACGTTATAATGTATTACGGTATATGGTATTACGTTATAACGTATTACGTTATATGGTATAACTATATAACGTATTACGTTATATGGTATTACGTCATAACGTATTACGTTATATGGTATTACGTTATAACGTATTACGTTATATGGTATAACGTCATAACGTATTACGTTATATGGTATTACGTTATCACATATTACGTTATATGGTATAAAGTTATAACGTATTACGTTATATGGTATAACGTTTTAACGTATTACGTTATATGGTATAACGTTATAACGTATTACGTTATATGGTATAACGTTTTAACGTATTACGTTATATGGTATAACGTTATCACGTATTACGTTATATGGTATAACGTTATAACGTATTACGTTATATGGTATTACGTTATAACGTATTACGTTATATGGTATAACGTTATAACGTATTACGTTATATGGTATAACGTTATAACGTATTACGTTATATGGTGTAACGTTTTAACGTATTACGTTATATGGTATAACGTTATCACGTATTACGTTATATGGTATAACGAAATGACGTTTTACGTTATATGGTATTACGTTATAATGTATTACGGTATATGGTATTACGTTATAACGTATTACGTTATATGGTATAACTATATAACGTATTACGTTATATGTCATTACGTTATAACGTATTACGTTATATGGTGTAACGTTATACCGTACTATGTTTTATGGTATAACGAAATGACGTTTTACGTTATATGTTATAACGTTATAAAGTATCACGTTATACGGTATATCGAAATGACGTTTTACGTTGTATGGTATAACGATATAACGTATTACGTTATATGGTATTACATTATAACGTATTACGTTATATTGTATAACGTTCTAACATATTACGTTATATGGTATAACGTTATACCGTATTACGTTATATGGTATAACGAAATGACGTTTTACGTTATATGGTATTACGTTCTAACGTAATACGTTATATGGTATAACGAAATGACGTTTCACGTTATATGGTATTATGTTATTACGTATTACGTTATATGGTATAACGTTATAACGTATTACGTTATATGGTATATCGTTATAACGTATTACGTTATATGTTATAACGTTATAACGTATTACGTTATATGGTATAACGTCATAACGTATTACGTCATATGGTATTACGTTATCACGTATTACGTTATATGGTATAACGTTATAACGTATTACGTTATATGGTATAACGTTTTAACGTATTACGTTATATGGTATAACGTTATCACGTATTACGTTATATGGTATAACGTCATAACGTATTACGTTATATGGTATAACGTTATAACGTATTACGTTATATGGTATTACGTTATAACGTATTACGTTATATGGTATAACGAAATGACGTTTTACGTTATATGGTATTACGTTATAACGTATTACGGTATATGGTATTACGTTATAACGTATTACGTTATATGGTAGAACGTCATAACGTATTACGTTATATGGTATTACGTTATGACGTATTACGTTATATGGTATAACTTTATAACGTATTACGTTATATGGTATAACGTTTTAACGTATTACGTTATATGGTATAACGTTATCACGTATTACGTTTATGGTATAACGTTATAACGTATTACGTTATATGGTATATCGTTATAACGTATTACGTTATATGGTATAACGAAATGACGTTTTACGTTATATGGTATAACGTTATAACGTATTACGTTATATGGTATAACGTTTTAACGTATTACGTTATATTTTATAACGCTATAACGTATTACGTTATGTGGTATAACGTTATAACGAATTACGTTATATGGTATAACGTTATAACGTATTACGTTATATGGTATAACGAAATGACGTTTTACGTTATATGGTATAACGTTATAACGTATTACGTTATATGGTATAACGTTTTAACGTATTACGTTATATTTTATAACGCTATAACATATTACGTTATATGGTATAACGTTATACCGTATTACGTTATATGGTATAACGAAATGACGTTTTACGTTATATTGTATTACGTCCTAACGTAATACGTTATATGGTATAACGTTATAACGTATTACGTTATATGGTATAACGTTATAACGTATTACGTTATATGGTCTATCGTTATAAATTATTACGTTATATGGTATAACGTTACACCGTATTACGTTATATGGTATAACTAAATGACGTTTTACGTTATATGGTATTACGTTATAACGTATTACGTTATATGGTATAACGTCATAACGTATTACGTTATATGGTATTACGTTAGCACGTATTACGTTATATGGTATAACGTTATAACGTATTACGTTATATGGTATAACGTTATACCGTATTACGTTATATGGTATAACGAAATGACGTTTTACGTTATATGGTATTACGTTATATCGTATTACGTTATATGGTATTACGTTATAACGTATCACGTTATATGGTATAACGTCATAACGTATTACGTCATATGGTATTACGTTATCACGTATTACGTAATATGGTATAACGTTATAACGTATTACGTTATATGGTATAACGTTTTAACGTATTACGTTATATGGTATAACGTTATCACGTATTACGTTATATGGTATAACGTTATAACGTATTACGTTATATGGTATTACGTTATAACCTATTACGTTATATGGTATAACGTTATAACGTATTACGTTATATGGTGTAACGTTATAACGTATTACGTTATATGGTATAACGTTATAACGTATTACGTTATATGGTATAACGTCATAACGTATTACGTTATATGGTATAACGTTATAACGTATTACGTTATATGGTATTACGTTATAACGTATTACGTTATATGGTATAACGAAATGACGTTTTACGTTATATGGTATTACGTTATAACGTATTACGGTATATGGTATTACGTTATAACGTATTACGTTATATGGTAGAACGTCATAACGTATTACGTTATATGGTATTACGTTATGACGTATTACGTTATATGGTATAACTTTATAACGTATTACGTTATATGGTATAACGTTTTAACGTATTACGTTATATGGTATAACGTTATCACGTATTACGTTTATGGTATAACGTTATAACGTATTACGTTATATGGTATATCGTTATAACGTATTACGTTATATGGTATAACGAAATGACGTTTTACGTTATATGGTATAACGTTATAACGTATTACGTTATATGGTATAACGTTTTAACGTATTACGTTATATTTTATAACGCTATAACGTATTACGTTATGTGGTATAACGTTATAACGAATTACGTTATATGGTATAACGTTATAACGTATTACGTTATATGGTATAACGTTATAACTTATTACGTTATATGGTATAACTATATAACGTATTACGTCATATGGTATTACGTTATAACGTATTACGTTATATGGTATTACGTTATAACGTATTACGTTATATGGCATTACGTTATAACGTATTACGTTATATGGTATAGCAAAATGACGTTTTACGTTATATGGTATAACGTTATAACGTATTACGTTATATGGTATTACGGTTTAACGTATTACGTTATATGGTATAACGTTATAACGTATTACGTTATGTGTTATAACGTTATAACGAATTACGTTATATGGTATAACGTTATAACGTATTACGTTATATGGTATAACGTTATAACTTATTACGTTATATGGTATAACTATATAACGTATTACGTTATATGGTATTACGTCATAACGTATTACGTTATATGGTATTACGTTATAACGTATTACGTTATATCGTATAACGTCATAACGTATTACGTTATATGGTATTACGTTATCACGTATTACGTTATATGGTATAACGTTATAACGTATTACGTTATATGGTATAACGTTTTAACGTAATACGTTATATGGTATAACGTTATAACGTATTACGTTATATGGTGTAACGTTATACCGTACTATGTTTTATGGTATAACGAAATGACGTTTTACGTTATATGATATAACGTTATAACGTATTACGTTATATGGTATAACGTCATAACGTATTACGTCATATGGTATTACGTTATCACGTATTACGTTATATGGTATAACGTTATAACGTATTACTTTATATGATATAACGTTATAACGTATTACGTTATATGGTATAACGTTATAACGTATTACGTTATATGGTATAACGTCATAACGTATTACGTTATATGGTATTACGTTATCACGTATTACGTTATATGGTATAACGTTATAACGTATTACGTTATATGGTATAACGTTATAACGTATTACGTTATATGGTATATCGTTATAACGTATTACGTTATATGGTATAACGTTATACCGTATTACGTTATATGATATAACGTTATAACGTATTACGTTATATGGTATAACGTCATAACGTATTACGTCATATGGTATTACGTTATCACGTATTACGTTATATGGTATTACGTTATCACGTATTACGTTATATGGTATAACGTTATAACGTATTACGTTATATGGTATAACGTTATAACGTATTACGTTATATGGTATTACGTTATAACCTATTACGTTATATGGTATAACGTTATAACGTATTACGTTATATGGTGTAACATTATAACGTATTACGCTATATGGTATAACGTTATAACGTATCACGTTATACGGTATATCGAAATGACGTTTTACGTTGTATGCTATAACGATATAACGTATTACGTTATATGGTATTACATTATAACGTATTACGTTATATTGTATAACGTTCTAACATATTACGTTATATGGTATAACGTTATACCGTATTACGTTATATGGTATAACGAAATGACGTTTTACGTTATATGGTATTACTTTCTAACGTAATACGTTATATGGTATAACGAAATGACGTTTCACGTTATATGGTATTATGTTATTACGTATTACGTTATATGGTATAACGTTATAACGTATTACGTTATATGGTATATCGTTATAACGTATTACGTTATATGTTACAACGTTATACCGTATTACGTTATATGGTATAACGAAATGACGTTTTACGTTATATGGTATTACGTTATAACGTATTACGTTATATGGTATTACGTTATAACGTATTACGTTATATTGTATAACATTCTAACATATTACGTTATATGGTATAACGTTATACCGTATTACGTTATATGGTATAACGAAATGACGTTTTACGTTATATGGTATTACGTCCTAACGTAATACGTTATATGGTATAACGTTATAACGTATTACGTTATATAGTATAACGTTATAACGTATTACGTTATATGGTCTATCGTTATAAATTATTACGTTATATGGTATAACGTTACACCGTATTACGTTATACGGTATATCGAAATGACGTTTTACGTTGTATGGTATAACGATATAACGTATTACGTTATATGGTATTACATTATAACGTATTACGTTATATTGTATAACGTTCTAACATATTACGTTATATGGTATAACGTTATACCGTATTACGTTATATGGTATAACGAAATGACGTTTTACGTTATATGGTATTACGTTCTAACGTAATACGTTATATGGTATAACGAAATGACGTTTCACGTTATATGGTATTATGTTATTACGTATTACGTCATATGGTATAACGTTATAACGTATTACGTTATATGGTATATCGTTATAACGTATTACGTTATATGTTATAACGTTATACCGTATTACGTTATATGGTATAACGAAATGACGTTTTACGATATATGGTATTACGTTATAACGTATTACGTTATATGGTATTACGTTATAACGTATTACGTTATATTGTATAACATTCTAACATATTACGTTATATGGTATAACGTTATACCGTATTACGTTATATGGTATAACGAAATGACGTTTTACGTTATATGATATTACGTCCTAACGTAATACGTTATATGGTATAACGTTATAACGTATTACGTTATATGGTATAACGTTATAACGTATTACGTTATATGGTCTATCGTTATAAATTATTACGTTATATGGTATAACGTTACACCGTATTACGTTATATGGTATAACTAAATGACGTTTTACGTTATATGGTATTACGTTATAACGAATTACGTTATATGGTATAACGTCATAACGTATTACGTTATATGGTATTAAGTTATATGGTATAACGTTATAACGTATTACGTTATATGGTATAACGTTATACCGTATTACGTTATATGGTATAACGAAATGACGTTTTACGTTATATGGTATTGCGTTATAACGTATTACGTTATATGGTATTACGTTATAACGTATTACGTTATATGGTATAACGTCATAACGTATTACGTCATATGGTATTACGTTATCACGTATTACGTAATATGGTATAACGTTATAACGTATTACGTTATATGGTATAACGTTATACCGTATTACGTTATATGGTATAACGAAATGACGTTTTACGTTATATGGTATTACGTCCTAACGTAATACGTTATATGGTATAACGTTATAACGTATTACGTTATATAGTATAACGTTATAACGTATTACGTTATATGGTCTATCGTTATAAATTATTACGTTATATGGTATAACGTTACACCGTATTACGTAATACGGTATATCGAAATGACGTTTTACGTTGTATGGTATAACGATATAACGTATTACGTTATATGGTATTACATTATAACGTATTACGTTATATTGTATAACGTTCTAACATATTAAGTTATATGGTATAACGTTATACCGTATTACGTTATATGGTATAACGAAATGACGTTTTACGTTATATGGTATTACGTTCTAACGTAATACGTTATATGGTATAACGAAATGACGTTTCACGTTATATGGTATTATGTTATTACGTATTACGTTATATGGTATAACGTTATAACGTATTACGTTATATGGTATAACGTTATAACGTATTACGTTATATGGTATATCGTTATAACGTATTACGTTATATGTTATAACGTTATACCGTATTACGTTATATGGTATAACGAAATGACGTTTTACGTTATATGGTATTACGTTATAACGTATTACGTTATATTGTATAACATTCTAACATATTACGTTATATGGTATAACGTTATACCGTATTACGTTATATGGTATAACGAAATGACGTTTTACGTTATATGGTATTACGGCCTAACGTAATACGTTATATGGTATAACGTTATAACGTATTACGTTATATGGTATAACGTTATAACGTATTACGTTATATGGTATTACGTTATAACCTATTACGTTATATGGTATAACGTTATAACGTATTACGTTATATGGTGTAACGTTATAACGTATTACGTTATATGGTATAACGTTATAACGTATCACGTTATACGGTATATCGAAATGACGTTTTACGTTGTATGGTATAACGATATAACGTATTACGTTATATGGTATTACATTATAACGTATTACGTTATATTTTATAACGTTCTAACATATTACGTTATATGGTATAACGTTATACCGTATTACGTTATATGGTATAACGTTATCACGTATTACGTTATATGGCATTACGTTATAACGTATTACGTTATATGGTATAACAAAATGACGTTTTACGTTATATGGTATAACGTTATCACGTATAACGTTATATGGCATTACGTTATAACGTATTACGTTATATGGTATAACAAAATGACGTTTTACGTTATATGGTATAACGTTATAACGTATTACGTTATATGGCATTACGTTATAACGTATTACGTTATATGGTATAGCAAAATGACGTTTTACGTTATATGGTATAACGTTATAACGTATTACGTTATATGGTATTACGTTTTAACGTATTACGTTATATGGTATAACGTTATAACGTATTACGTTATGTGGTATAACGTTATAACGAATTACGTTATATGGTATAACGTTATAACGTATTACGTTATATGGTATAACGTTATAACTTATTACGTTATATGGTATAACTATATAACGTATTACGTTATATGGTATTACGTCATAACGTATTACGTTATATGGTATTACGTTATAACCTATTACGTTATATGGTATAACGTCATAACGTATTACGTTATATGGTATTACGTTATCACGTATTACGTTATATGGTATAACGTTATAACGTATTACGTTATATGGTATAACGTTTTAACGTATTACGTTATATGGTATAACGTTATAACGTATTACGTTATATGGTGTAACGTTATACCGTACTATGTTTTATGGTATAACGAAATGACGTTTTACGTTATATGATATAACGTTATAACTTATTACGTTATATGGTATAACGTCATAACGTATTACGTCATATGGTATTACGTTATCACGTATTACGTTATATGGTATAACGTTATAACGTATTACGTTATATGATATAACGTTATAACGTATTACGTTATATGGTATAACGTTATAACGTATTACGTTATATGGTATAACGTTATAACGTATTACGTTATATGGTATAACGTCATAACGTATTACGTTATATGGTATTACGTTATCACGTATTACGTTATATGGTATAACGTTATAACGTATTACGTTATATGGTATAACGTTATAACGTATTACGTTATATGGTATATCGTTATAACGTATTACGTTATATGGTATAACGTTATACCGTATTACGTTATATGGTATAACGAAATGACGTTTTACGTTATATGGTATTACGTTATAACGTATTACGTTATATGGTATTACGTTATAACGTATTACGTTATATGGTATAACGTCATAACGTATTACGTCATATGGTATTACGTTATCACGTATTACGTTATATGGTATAACGTTATAACGTATTACGTTATATGGTATAACGTTTTAACGTATTACGTTATATGGTATAACGTTATCACGTATTACGTTATATGGTATAACGTTATCACGTATTACGTTATATGGTATAACGTTATAACGTATTACGTTATATGGTATTACGTTATAACCTATTACGTTATATGGTATAACGTTATAACGTATTACGTTATATGGTGTAACGTTATAACGTATTACGTTATATGGTATAACGTTATAACGTATCACGTTATACAGTATATCGAAATGACGTTTTACGTTGTATGGTATAACGATATAACGTATTACGTTATATGGTATTACATTATAACGTATTACGTTATATTGTATAACGTTCTAACATATTACGTTATATGGTATAACGTTATACCGTATTACGTTATATGGTATAACGAAATGACGTTTTACGTTATATGGTATTACGTTCTAACGTAATACGTTATATGGTATAACGAAATGACGTTTCACGTTATATGGTATTATGTTAGTACGTATTACGTTATATGGTATAACGTTATAACGTATTACGTTATATGGTATATCGTTATAACGTATTACGTTATATGTTATAACGTTATACCGTATTACGTTATATGGTATAACGAAATGACGTTTTACGTTATATGGTATTACGTTATAACGTATTACGTTATATGGTATTACGTTATAACGTATTACGTTATATTGTATAACATTCTAACATATTACGTTATATGGTATAACGTTATACCGTATTACGTTATATGGTATAACGAAATGACGTTTTACGTTATATGGTATTACGTCCTAACGTAATACGTTATATGGTATAACGTTATAACGTATTACGTTATATGGTCTATCGTTATAAATTATTACGTTATATGGTATAACGTTACACCGTATTACGTTATATGGTATAACGAAATGACGTTTTACGTTATATGGTATTACGTTATAACGTATTACGTTATATGGTATAACGTCATAACGTATTACGTTATATGGTATTACGTTAGCACGTATTACATTATATGGTATAACGTTATAACGTATTACGTTATATGGTATAACGTTACACCGTATTACGTTATATGGTATAACGAAATGACGTTTTACGTTATATGGTATTACGTTATAACGTATTACGTTATATGGTATAACGTCATAACGTATTACGTTATATGGTATTACGTTAGCACGTATTACGTTATATGGTATAACGTAATAACGTATTACGTTATATGGTATAACGTTATACCGTATTACGTTATATGGTATAACGAAATGACGTTTTACGTTATATGGTATTACGTTATAACGTATTACGTTATATGGTATTACGTTATAACGTATTACGTTATATTGTATAACATTCTAACATATTACGTTATATGGTATAACGTTATACCGTATTACGTTATATGGTATAACGAAATGACGTTTTACGTTATATGGTATTACGTCCTAACGTAATACGTTATATGGTATAACGTTATAACGTATTACGTTATATGGTCTATCGTTATAAATTATTACGTTATATGGTATAACGTTACACCGTATTACGTTATATGGTATAACGAAATGACGTTTTACGTTATATGGTATTACGTTATAACGTATTACGTTATATGGTATAACGTCATAACGTATTACGTTATATGGTATTACGTTAGCACGTATTACGTTATATGGTATAACGTTATAACGTATTACGTTATATGGTGTAACGTTACACCGTATTACGTTATATGGTATAACGAAATGACGTTTTACGTTATATGGTATTACGTTATAACGTATTACGTTATATGGTATAACGTCATAACGTATTACGTTATATGGTATTACGTTAGCACGTATTACGTTATATGGTATAACGTAATAACGTATTACGTTATATGGTATAACGTTATACCGTATTACGTTATATGGTATAACGAAATGACGTTTTACGTTATATGGTATTACGTTATAACGTATTACGTTATATGGTATTACGTTATAACGTATTACGTTATATGGTATAACGTCATAACGTATTACGTCATATGGTATTACGTTATCACGTATTACGTTATATGGTGGAACGTCATAACGTATTACGTTATATGGTATTACGTTATGACGTATTACGTTATATGGTATAACGTTATAACGTATTACGTTATATGGTATAACGTTTTAATGTATTACGTTATATGGTATAACGTTATCACGTATTACGTTATATGGTATAACGTTATAACGTATTACGTTATATGGTATATCGTTATAACGTATTACGTTATATGGTATAAAGTTATCACGTATTACGTTATATGGTATAACGTTATAACGTATTACGTTATATGGTATTACGTTATAACCTATTACGTTATATGGTATAACGTTATAACGTATTACGTTATATGGTGTAACGTTATAACGTATTACGTTATATGGTATAACGTTATAACGTATTACGTTATATGGTATAACGTCATAACGTATTACGTTATATGGTATTACGTTATCGCGTATTACGTTATATGGTATAACGTTATACCGTATTACGTTATATGGTATAACGAAATGTCGTTTTACGTTATATGGTATTACGTCCTAACGTAATACGTTATATGGTATAACGTTAAAACGTATTACGTTATATGGTATAACGTTATAACGTATTACGTTATATGGTCTATCGTTATAAATTATTACGTTATATGGTATAACGTTACACCGTATTACGTTATATGGTATAACGAAATGACGTTTTACGTTATATGGTATTACGTTATAACGTATTACGTTACATGGTATAACGTCATAACTTATTACGTTATATGGTATTACGTTAGCACGTATTACGTTATATGGTATAACGTTATAACGTATTACGTTATATGGTATAACGTTATGCCGTATTATGTTATATGGTATAACGAAATGACGTTTTACGTTATATGGTATTACGTTATAACGTATTACGTTATATGGTATTACGTTATAACGTATTACGTTATATGGTATAACGTCATAACGTATTACGTCATATGGTATTACGTTATCACGTATTACGTTATATGGTATAACGTTATAACGTATTACGTTATATGGTATAACGTTTTAACGTATTACGTTATATGGTATAACGTTATCACGTATTACGTTATATGGTATAACGGTATAACGTATTACGTTATATGGTATTACGTTATAACCTATTACGTTATATGGTATAACGTTATAACGTATTACGTTATATGGTGTAACGTTATAACGTATTACGTTATATGGTATAACGTTATAACGTATTACGTTATATGGTATAACGTTATAACTTATTACGTTATATGGTATAACTATATAACGTATTACGTTATATGGTATTACGTTATAACGTATTACGTTATATGGTAGAACGTCATAACGTATTACGTTATATGGTATTACGTTATGACGTATTACGTTATATGGTATAACTTTATAACGTATTACGTTATATGATATAACGTTGTAACGTATTACGTTATATGGTATAACGTCATAACGTATTACGTCATATGGTATTACGTTATCACGTATTACGTTATATGGTATAACGTTATAACGTATTACGTTATATGATATAACGTTATAACGTATTACGTTATATGTTATAACGTTATAACGTATTACGTTATATGGTATAACGTTATAACGTATTACGTTATATGGTATAACGTCATAACGTATTACGTTATATGGTATTACGTTATCACGTATTACGTTATATGGTATAACGTTATAACGTATTACGTTATATGGTATAACGTTATAACGTATTACGTTATATGGTATATCGTTATAACGTATTACGTTATATGGTATAACGTTATACCGTATTACGTTATATGGTATAACGAAATGACGTTTTACGTTATATGGTATTACGTTATAACGTATTACGTTATATGGTATTACGTTATAACGTATTACGTTATATGGTATAACGTCATAACGTATTACGTCATATGGTATTACGTTATCACGTATTACGTTATATGGTATAACGTTATAACGTATTACGTTATATGGTATAACGTTTTAACGTATTACGTTATATGGTATAACGTTATCACGTATTACGTTATATGGTATAACGTTGTCACGTATTACGTTATATGGTATTACGTCATAACGTATTACGTTATATGGTATTACGTTATAACGTATTACGTTATATGGTATAACGTCATAACGTATTACGTTATATGGTATTACGTTATCACGTATTACGTTATATGGTATAACGTTATAACGTATTACGTTATATGGTATAACGTTTTAACGTATTACGTTATATGGTATAACGTTATAACGTATTACGTTATATGGTGTAACGTTATACCGTACTATGTTTTATGGTATAACGAAATGACGTTTTACGTTATATGATATAACGTTATAACGTATTACGTTATATGGTATAACGTTTTAACGTATTACGTTATATTTTATAACGTTATAACGTATTACGTTATGTGGTATAACGTTATAACGAATTACGTTATATGGTATAACGTTATAACGTATTACGTTATATGGTATAACGTTATAACTTATTACGTTATATGGTACAACTATATAACGTATTACGTCATATGGTATTACGTTATAACGTATTACGGTATATGGTATTACGTTATAACGTATTACGTTATATGGTATAACGTTATACCGTATTACGTTATATGGTATAACGTTATAACGTATTACGTTATATGGTATAACGTTATAACGTATTACGTTATATGGTATATCGTTATAACGTATTACGTTATATGGTATAACGTTATACCGTATTACGTTATGTGGTATAACGAAATGACTTTTTACGTTATATGGTATTACGTTATAACGCATTACGTTATATGGTATTACGTTATAACGTATTACGTTATATGGTATAACGTCATAACGTATTACGTCATATGGTATTACGTTATCACGTATTACGTTATATGGTATAACGTTATAACGTATTACGTTATATGGTATAACGAAATGACTTTTTACGTTATATGGTATTACGTTATAACGTATTACGTTATATGGTATTACGTTATAACGTATTACGTTATATGGTATAACGTCATAACGTATTACGTCATATGGTATTACGTTATAACGTATTACGTTATATGGTATAACGTTTTAACGTATTACGTTATATGGTATAACGTTATAACGTATTACGTTATATGGTGTAACGTTATACCGTACTATGTTTTATGGTATAACGAAATGACGTTTTACGTTATATGATATAACGTTATAACGTATTACGTTATATGGTATAACGTTTTAACGTATTACGTTATATTTTA
Source organism: Bombus vancouverensis nearcticus (assembly GCF_051014615.1). NCBI lineage: Eukaryota > Metazoa > Arthropoda > Insecta > Hymenoptera > Apidae > Bombus > Bombus vancouverensis. The sequence continues at coordinate 3,975,649 of NC_134913.1, read as the reverse complement.
TAACGTTTTAACGTATTACGTTATATGGTATAACGTTATCACGTATTACGTTATATGGTATAACGTTATCACGTATTACGTTATATGGTATAACGTTATAACGTATTACGTTATATGGTATTACGTTATAACCTATTACGTTATATGGTATAACGTTATAACGTATTACGTTATATGGTATAACGTTATAACGTATTACGTTATATGGTATAACGTTATAACGTATTACGTTATATGGTATAACGTCATAACGTATTACGTTATATGGTATTACGTTATCGCGTATTACGTTATATGGTATTACGTTATAACGTATTACGTTATATGGTATAACGTTATCTCGTATTACGTTATATGGTATAACGTTATAACGTATTACGTTATATGGTATTACGTTATAACGTATTACGTTATATGGTATAACGAAATGACGTTTTACGTTATATGGTATTACGTTATAACGTATTACGGTATATGGTATTACGTTATAACGTATTACGTTATATGGTAGAACGTCATAACGTATTACGTTATATGGTATTACGTTATGACGTATTACGTTATATGGTATAACGTTATAACGTATTACGTTATATGGTATAACGTTATCTCGTATTACGTTATATGGTATAACGTTATAACGTATTACGTTATATGGTATTACGTTATAACGTATTACGTTATATGGTATAACGAAATGACGTTTTACGTTATATGGCATTACGTTATAACGTATTACGTTATATGGTATAACAAAATGACGTTTTACGTTATATGGAATAACATTTAACGTATTACGTTATATGGTATTACGATTTAACGTATTACGTTATATGGTATAACGTCATAACGCATTACGTTATATGGTATTACGTTATCACGTATTACGTTATATGGTATTACGTTATGACGTATTACGTTATATGGTATAACGTTATAACATATTACGTTATATGGTATAACGTTATCACGTATTACGTTATATGGTAAAACGTTATAACGTATTACGTTATATGGTATAACGTTTTAACGTATTTCGTTATATGGTATAACGTTATCACGTATTACGTTATATGGTATAACGTTATAACGTATTACGTTATATGGTATTACGTTATAACGTATTACGTTATATGGTATAACGAAATGACGTTTTACGTTATATGGTATTACGTTATAACGTATTACGTTATATGGTATTACCTTATAACGTATTACGTTATATGGTATAACGTCATAACGTATTACGTTATATGGTATAACGTTATACCGTATTACGTTATATGGTATAACGAAATGACGTTTTACGTTATATGGTATTACGTTATAACGTATTACGTTATATGGTATAACGTTATCACATATTACGTTATATGGCATTACGTTATAACGTATTACGTTATATGGTATATCGTTATAACGTATTACGTTATATGGTATAACGTTATACCGTATTACGTTATATGGTATAACGAAATGACGTTTTACGTTATATGGTATTACGTTATAACGTATTACGTTATATGGTATAACGTTATCACATATTACGTTATATGGCATTACGTTATAACGTATTACGTTATATGGTATAACAAAATGACGTTTTACGTTATATGGTATAACGTTTAACGTATTACGTTATATGGTATTACGATTTAACGTATTACGTTATATGGTATGACGTTATAACGTATTACGTTATGTGGTATAACGTTATAACGAATTAAGTTATATGGTATAACGTTATAACGTATTACGTTATATGGTATAACGTTATAACTTATTACGTTATGTGGTATAACTATATAACGTATTACGTTATATGGTATTACGTTATAAAGTATTACGTTATATGGTATTACGTTATAACGTATTACGTTATATGGTATAACGTTATCACGTATTACGTTATATGTCATTACGTTATAACGTATTACGTTATATGGTATAACAAAATGACGTTTTACGTTATATGGTATAACGTTATCACGTATTACGTTATATGGCATTACGTTATAACGTATTACGTTATATGGTATAACAAAATGACGTTTTACGTTATATGGTATAACGTTATAACGTATTACGTCATATGGTATTACCTTTTAACGTATTACGTTATATGGTATAACGTTATAACTTATTACGTTATATGGTATAACTATATAACGTATTACGTTATATGCTATTACGTCATAACGTATTACGTTATATGGTATTACGTTATAACGTATTACGTTATAACGTATTACGTTATATGGTATAACGTCATAACGTATTACGTTATATGGTATTACGTTATCACATATTACGTTATATGGTATAACGTTATAACGTATGACGTTATATGGTATAACGTCATAACGTATTACGTCATATGGTATTACGTTATCACGTATTACGTTATATGGTATAACGTTATAACGTATTACGTTATATGGTATAACGTTTTAACGTATTACGTTATATGGTATAACGTTATCACGTATTACGTTATATGGTATAACGTTATAACGTATTACGTTATATGCTATTACGTTATAACGTATTACGTTATATGATATAACGTTATAACGTATTACGTTATATGGTATAACGTTATAACCTATTACGTTATATGGTATAACGTTATAACGTATTACGTTATATGGTATAACGTCATAACGTATTACGTTATATGGTATTACGTTATCACGTATTACGTTATATGGTATAACGTTATAACGTATTACGTTATATGGTATAACGTTATATCGTATTACGTTATATGGTATAACGTTATAACGTATTACGTTATATGGAATTACGTTATAACGTATTACGTTATATGGTATAACGAAATGACGTTTTACGTTATATGGTATTACGTTATAATGTATTACGGTATATGGTATTACGTTATAACGTATTACGTTATATGGTATAACTATATAACGTATTACGTTATATGTCATTACGTTATAACGTATTACGTTATATGGTGTAACGTTATACCGTACTATGTTTTATGGTATAACGAAATGACGTTTTACGTTATATGTTATAACGCTATAACGTATCACGTTATACGGTATATCGAAATGACGTTTTACGTTGTATGGTATTATGTTATTACGTATTACGTTATATGGTTTAACGTTATAACGTATTACGTTATATGGTATAACGTTATAACGTATTACGTTATATGGTATAACGTCATAACGTATTACGTTATATGGTATTACGTTATCACGTATTACGTTATATGGTATTACATTATAACGTATTACGTTATATTGTGTAACGTTCTAACATATTACGTTATATGGTATAACGTTATACAGTATTACGTTATATGGTATAACGAAATGACGTTTTACGTTATATGGTATTACGTTCTAACGTAATACGTTATATGGTACAACGAAATGACGTTTCACGTTATATGGTATTATGTTATTACGTATTACGTTATATGGTATAACGTTATAACGTATTACGTTATATGGTATATCGTTATAACGTATTACGTTATATGTTATAACGTTATACCGTATTACGTTATATGGTATAACGAAATGACGTTTTACGTTATATGGTATTACGTTATAACGTATTACGTTATATGGTATTACGTTATAACGTATTACGTTATAACGTATTACGTTATATTGTATAACATTCTAACATATTACGTTATATGGTATAACGTTATACCGTATTACATTATATGGTATAACGAAATGACGTTTTACGTTATATGGTATTACGTCCTAACGTAATACGTTATATGGTATAACGTTATAACGTATTACGTTATATGGTATAACGTTATAACGTATTACGTTATATGGTCTATCGTTATAACGTATTACGTTATATGGTATAACGTTACACCGTATTACGTTATATGGTATAACGAAATGACGTTTTACGTTATATGGTATTACGTTATAAAGTATTACGTTATATGGTATAACGTCATAACGTATTACGTCATATGGTATTACGTTATCACGTATTACGTTATATGGTATAACGTTATAACGTATTACGTTATATGGTATAACGTTATATCGTATTACGTTATATGGTATAACGTTATAACGTATTACGTTATATGGTATATCGTTATAACGTATTACGTTATATGGTATAAAGTTATACCGTATTACGTTATATGGTATAACGTTATAACGTATTACGTTATATGGTATAACGTTATAACGTATTACGTTATATGGTATAACGTTTTAACGTAGTACGCTATATGGTATAACGTTATAACGAATTACGTTATATGGCATTGCGTTATAACGTATTACGTTATATGGTATAACGTTATAACGTATTACGTTATATGGTATAACGTTATAACGGATTACGTTATATGGTATAACGTTATAACGTACTACGTTATATGGAATAACGTTATAACGTATTACGTTATATGGTATAACGTTTTAACGTATTACGTTATATGGTATAACGTTATCACGTATTACGTTATATGGTATAACGTTATAACGTATTACGTTATATGGTATTACGTTATAACCTATTACGTTATATGGTATAACGTTATAACGTATTACGTTATATGGTATAATGTTATAACGTATTACGTTATATGGTATAACGTTATAACGTATTACGTATATGGTATAACGTCATAACGCATTACGTTATATGGTATTACGTTATCGCGTATTACGTTATATGGTATAACGTTATAACGTATTACGTTATATGGTATTACGTTAGCACGTATTACGTTATATGGTATAACGCTATAACGTATTACGTTATATGGTATAACGTTTTAACGTATTACGTTATATGGTATAACGTTATCACGTATTACGTTATATGGTATAACGTCATAACGTATTACGTCATATGGTATTACGTTATCACGTATTACGTTATATGGTATAACGTTATAACGTATTACGTTATATGGTATAACGTCATAACGTATTACGTTATATGGTATTACGTTATCGCGTATTACGTTATATGGTATAACGTTTTAACGTATTACGTTATATTTTATAACGTTTTAACGTACTACGTTATATGGTATAACGTTATCACGTATTACGTTATATGGTATAACGTTATCACGTATTACGTTATATGGTATAACGTTATAACGTATTACGTTATATGGTATTACGTTATAACCTATTACGTTATATGGTATAACGTTATAACGTATTACGTTATATGGTATAACGTTATAACGTATTACGTTATATGGTATAACGTTATAACGTATTACGTTATATGGTATAACGTCATAACGTATTACGTTATATGGTATTACGTTATCGCGTATTACGTTATATGGTATTACGTTATAACGTATTACGTTATATGGTATAACGTTATCTCGTATTACGTTATATGGTATAACGTTATAACGTATTACGTTATATGGTATTACGTTATAACGTATTACGTTATATGGTATAACGAAATGACGTTTTACGTTATATGGTATTACGTTATAACGTATTACGGTATATGGTATTACGTTATAACGTATTACGTTATATGGTAGAACGTCATAACGTATTACGTTATATGGTATTACGTTATGACGTATTACGTTATATGGTATAACGTTATAACGTATTACGTTATATGGTATAACGTTATCTCGTATTACGTTATATAGTATAACGTTATAACGTATTACGTTATATGGTATTACGTTATAACGTATTACGTTATATGGTATAACGAAATGACGTTTTACGTTATATGGCATTACGTTATAACGTATTACGTTATATGGTATAACAAAATGACGTTTTACGTTATATGGAATAACATTTAACGTATTACGTTATATGGTATTACGATTTAACGTATTACGTTATATGGTATAAAGTCATAACGCATTACGTTATATGGTATTACGTTATCACGTATTACGTTATATGGTATTACGTTATGACGTATTACGTTATATGGTATAACGTTATAACATATTACGTTATATGGTATAACGTTATCACGTATTACGTTATATGGTAAAACGTTATAACGTATTACGTTATATGGTATAACGTTTTAACGTATTTCGTTATATGGTATAACGTTATCACGTATTACGTTATATGGTATAACGTTATAACGTATTACGTTATATGGTATTACGTTATAACGTATTACGTTATATGGTATAACGAAATGACGTTTTACGTTATATGGTATTACGTTATAACGTATTACGTTATATGGTATTACCTTATAACGTATTACGTTATATGGTATAACGTCATAACGTATTACGTTATATGGTATTACGTTATCACGTATTACGTTATATGGTATAACGTTATAACGTATTACGTTATATGGTATAACGTTTTAACGTATTACGTTATATGGTATAACGTTATCACGTATTACGTTATATGGTATAACGTTATAACGTATTACGTTATATGGTATATCGTTATAACGTATTACGTTATATGGTATAACGTTATACCGTATTACGTTATATGGTATAACGAAATGACGTTTTACGTTATATGGTATTACGTTATAACGTATTACGTTATATGGTATAACGTTATCACATATTACGTTATATGGCATTACGTTATAACGTATTACGTTATATGGTATAACAAAATGACGTTTTACGTTATATGGTATAACGTTTAACGTATTACGTTATATGGTATTACGATTTAACGTATTACGTTATATGGTATAACGTTATAACGTATTACGTTATGTGGTATAACGTTATAACGAATTAAGTTATATGGTATAACGTTATAACGTATTACGTTATATGGTATAACGTTATAACTTATTACGTTATATGGTATAACTATATAACGTATTACGTTATATGGTATTACGTTATAAAGTATTACGTTATATGGTATTACGTTATAACGTATTACGTTATATGGTATAACGTTATCACGTATTACGTTATATGTCATTACGTTATAACGTATTACGTTATATGGTATAACAAAATGACGTTTTACGTTATATGGTATAACGTTATCACGTATTACGTTATATGGCATTACGTTATAACGTATTACGTTATATGGTATAACAAAATGACGTTTTACGTTATATGGTATAACGTTATAACGTATTACGTCATATGGTATTACCTTTTAACGTATTACGTTATATGGTATAACGTTATAACGTATTACGTTATGTGGTATAACGTTATAACGAATTACGTTATATCGTATATCGTTATAACGTATTACGTTATATGGTATAACGTTATAACTTATTACGTTATATGGTATAACTATATAACGTATTACGTTATATGGTATTACGTCATAACGTATTACGTTATATGGTATTACGTTATAACGTATTACGTTATAACGTATTACGTTATATGGTATAACGTCATAACGTATTACGTTATATGGTATTACGTTATCACATATTACGTTATATGGTATAACGTTATAACGTATGACGTTATATGGTATAACGTCATAACGTATTACGTCATATGGTATTACGTTATCACGTATTACGTTATATGGTATAACGTTATAACGTATTACGTTATATGGTATAACGTTTTAACGTATTACGTTATATGGTATAACGTTATCACGTATTACGTTATATGGTATAACGTTATAACGTATTACGTTATATGGTATTACGTTATAACGTATTACGTTATATGATATAACGTTATAACGTATTACGTTATATGGTATAACGTTATCTCGTATTACGTTATATGGTATAACGTTATAACGTATTACGTTATATGGTATTACGTTATAACGTATTACGTTATATGGTATAACGAAATGACGTTTTACGTTATATGGTATTACGTTATAACGTATTACGGTATATGGTATTACGTTATAACGTATTACGTTATATGGTAGAACGTCATAACGTATTACGTTATATGGTATTACGTTATGACGTATTACGTTATATGGTATAACGTTATAACGTATTACGTTATATGGTATAACGTTATCTCGTATTACGTTATATAGTATAACGTTATAACGTATTACGTTATATGGTATTACGTTATAACGTATTACGTTATATGGTATAACGAAATGACGTTTTACGTTATATGGCATTACGTTATAACGTATTACGTTATATGGTATAACAAAATGACGTTTTACGTTATATGGAATAACATTTAACGTATTACGTTATATGGTATTACGATTTAACGTATTACGTTATATGGTATAACGTCATAACGCATTACGTTATATGGTATTACGTTATCACGTATTACGTTATATGGTATTACGTTATGACGTATTACGTTATATGGTATAACGTTATAACATATTACGTTATATGGTATAACGTTATCACGTATTACGTTATATGGTAAAACGTTATAACGTATTACGTTATATGGTATAACGTTTTAACGTATTTCGTTATATGGTATAACGTTATCACGTATTACGTTATATGGTATAACGTTATAACGTATTACGTTATATGGTATTACGTTATAACGTATTACGTTATATGGTATAACGAAATGACGTTTTACGTTATATGGTATTACGTTATAACGTATTACGTTATATGGTATTACCTTATAACGTATTACGTTATATGGTATAACGTCATAACGTATTACGTTATATGGTATTACGTTATCACGTATTACGTTATATGGTATAACGTTATAACGTATTACGTTATATGGTATAACGTTTTAACGTATTACGTTATATGGTATAACGTTATCACGTATTACGTTATATGGTATAACGTTATAACGTATTACGTTATATGGTATATCGTTATAACGTATTACGTTATATGGTATAACGTTATACCGTATTACGTTATATGGTATAACGAAATGACGTTTTACGTTATATGGTATTACGTTATAACGTATTACGTTATATGGTATAACGTTATCACATATTACGTTATATGGCATTACGTTATAACGTATTACGTTATATGGTATAACAAAATGACGTTTTACGTTATATGGTATAACGTTTAACGTATTACGTTATATGGTATTACGATTTAACGTATTACGTTATATGGTATAACGTTATAACGTATTACGTTATGTGGTATAACGTTATAACGAATTAAGTTATATGGTATAACGTTATAACGTATTACGTTATATGGTATAACGTTATAACTTATTACGTTATATGGTATAACTATATAACGTATTACGTTATATGGTATTACGTTATAAAGTATTACGTTATATGGTATTACGTTATAACGTATTACGTTATATGGTATAACGTTATCACGTATTACGTTATATGTCATTACGTTATAACGTATTACGTTATATGGTATAACAAAATGACGTTTTACGTTATATGGTATAACGTTATCACGTATTACGTTATATGGCATTACGTTATAACGTATTACGTTATATGGTATAACAAAATGACGTTTTACGTTATATGGTATAACGTTATAACGTATTACGTCATATGGTATTACCTTTTAACGTATTACGTTATATGGTATAACGTTATAACGTATTACGTTATGTGGTATAACGTTATAACGAATTACGTTATATCGTATATCGTTATAACGTATTACGTTATATGGTATAACGTTATAACTTATTACGTTATATGGTATAACTATATAACGTATTACGTTATATGGTATTACGTCATAACGTATTACGTTATATGGTATTACGTTATAACGTATTACGTTATATGGTATAACGTCATAACGTATTACGTTATATGGTATTACGTTATCACATATTACGTTATATGGTATAACGTTATAACGTATGACGTTATATGGTATAACGTCATAACGTATTACGTCATATGGTATTACGTTATCACGTATTACGTTATATGGTATAACGTTATAACGTATTACGTTATATGGTATAACGTTTTAACGTATTACGTTATATGGTATAACGTTATCACGTATTACGTTATATGGTATAACGTTATAACGTATTACGTTATATGGTATTACGTTATAACGTATTACGTTATATGATATAACGTTATAACGTATTACGTTATATGGTATAACGTTATCTCGTATTACGTTATATGGTATAACGTTATAACGTATTACGTTATATGGTATTACGTTATAACGTATTACGTTATATGGTATAACGAAATGACGTTTTACGTTATATGGTATTACGTTATAACGTATTACGGTATATGGTATTACGTTATAACGTATTACGTTATATGGTAGAACGTCATAACGTATTACGTTATATGGTATTACGTTATGACGTATTACGTTATATGGTATAACGTTATAACGTATTACGTTATATGGTATAACGTTATCTCGTATTACGTTATATGGTATAACGTTATAACGTATTACGTTATATGGTATTACGTTATAACGTATTACGTTATATGGTATAACGAAATGACGTTTTACGTTATATGGCATTACGTTATAACGTATTACGTTATATGGTATAACAAAATGACGTTTTACGTTATATGGAATAACATTTAACGTATTACGTTATATGGTATTACGATTTAACGTATTACGTTATATGGTATAACGTCATAACGCATTACGTTATATGGTATTACGTTATCACGTATTACGTTATATGGTATTACGTTATGACGTATTACGTTATATGGTATAACGTTATAACATATTACGTTATATGGTATAACGTTATCACGTATTACGTTATATGGTAAAACGTTATAACGTATTACGTTATATGGTATAACGTTTTAACGTATTTCGTTATATGGTATAACGTTATCACGTATTACGTTATATGGTATAACGTTATAACGTATTACGTTATATGGTATTACGTTATAACGTATTACGTTATATGGTATAACGAAATGACGTTTTACGTTATATGGTATTACGTTATAACGTATTACGTTATATGGTATTACCTTATAACGTATTACGTTATATGGTATAACGTCATAACGTATTACGTTATATGGTATTACGTTATCACGTATTACGTTATATGGTATAACGTTATAACGTATTACGTTATATGGTATAACGTTTTAACGTATTACGTTATATGGTATAACGTTATCACGTATTACGTTATATGGTATAACGTTATAACGTATTACGTTATATGGTATATCGTTATAACGTATTACGTTATATGGTATAACGTTATACCGTATTACGTTATATGGTATAACGAAATGACGTTTTACGTTATATGGTATTACGTTATAACGTATTACGTTATATGGTATAACGTTATCACATATTACGTTATATGGCATTACGTTATAACGTATTACGTTATATGGTATAACAAAATGACGTTTTACGTTATATGGTATAACGTTTAACGTATTACGTTATATGGTATTACGATTTAACGTATTACGTTATATGGTATAACGTTATAACGGATTACGTTATGTGGTATAACGTTATAACGAATTAAGTTATATGGTATAACGTTATAACGTATTACGTTATATGGTATAACGTTATAACTTATTACGTTATATGGTATAACTATATAACGTATTACGTTATATGGTATTACGTTATAAAGTATTACGTTATATGGTATTACGTTATAACGTATTACGTTATATGGTATAACGTTATCACGTATTACGTTATATGTCATTACGTTATAACGTATTACGTTATATGGTATAACAAAATGACGTTTTACGTTATATGGTATAACGTTATCACGTATTACGTTATATGGCATTACGTTATAACGTATTACGTTATATGGTATAACAAAATGACGTTTTACGTTATATGGTATAACGTTATAACGTATTACGTCATATGGTATTACCTTTTAACGTATTACGTTATATGGTATAACGTTATAACGTATTACGTTATGTGGTATAACGTTATAACGAATTACGTTATATCGTATATCGTTATAACGTATTACGTTATATGGTATAACGTTATAACTTATTACGTTATATGGTATAACTATATAACGTATTACGTTATATGGTATTACGTCATAACGTATTACGTTATATGGTATTACGTTATAACGTATTACGTTATAACGTATTACGTTATATGGTATAACGTCATAACGTATTACGTTATATGGTATTACGTTATCACATATTACGTTATATGGTATAACGTTATAACGTATGACGTTATATGGTATAACGTCATAACGTATTACGTCATATGGTATTACGTTATCACGTATTACGTTATATGGTATAACGTTATAACGTATTACGTTATATGGTATAACGTTTTAACGTATTACGTTATATGGTATAACGTTATCACGTATTACGTTATATGGTATAACGTTATAACGTATTACGTTATATGGTATTACGTTATAACGTATTACGTTATATGATATAACGTTATAACGTATTACGTTATATGGTATAACGTTATAACCTATTACGTTATATGGTATAACGTTATAACGTATTACGTTATATGGTATAACGTCATAACGTATTACGTTATATGGTATTACGTTATCACGTATTACGTTATATGGTATAACGTTATAACGTATTACGTTATATGGTATAACGTTATATCGTATTACGTTATATGGTATAACGTTATAACGTATTACGTTATATGGAATTACGTTATAACGTATTACGTTATATGGTATAACGAAATGACGTTTTACGTTATATGGTATTACGTTATAATGTATTACGGTATATGGTATTACGTTATAACGTATTACGTTATATGGTATAACTATATAACGTATTACGTTATATGTCATTACGTTATAACGTATTACGTTATATGGTGTAACGTTATACCGTACTATGTTTTATGGTATAACGAAATGACGTTTTACGTTATATGTTATAACGCTATAACGTATCACGTTATACGGTATATCGAAATGACGTTTTACGTTGTATGGTATTATGTTATTACGTATTACGTTATATGGTTTAACGTTATAACGTATTACGTTATATGGTATAACGTTATAACGTATTACGTTATATGGTATAACGTCATAACGTATTACGTTATATGGTATTACGTTATCACGTATTACGTTATATGGTATTACATTATAACGTATTACGTTATATTGTGTAACGTTCTAACATATTACGTTATATGGTATAACGTTATACAGTATTACGTTATATGGTATAACGAAATGACGTTTTACGTTATATGGTATTACGTTCTAACGTAATACGTTATATGGTACAACGAAATGACGTTTCACGTTATATGGTATTATGTTATTACGTATTACGTTATATGGTATAACATTCTAACATATTACGTTATATGGTATAACGTTATACCGTATTACATTATATGGTATAACGAAATGACGTTTTACGTTATATGGTATTACGTCCTAACGTAATACGTTATATGGTATAACGTTATAACGTATTACGTTATATTGTATAACATTCTAACATATTACGTTATATGGTATAACGTTATACCGTATTACATTATATGGTATAACGAAATGACGTTTTACGTTATATGGTATTACGTCCTAACGTAATACGTTATATGGTATAACGTTATAACGTATTACGTTATATGGTATAACGTTATAACGTATTACGTTATATGGTCTATCGTTATAACGTATTACGTTATATGGTATAACGTTACACCGTATTACGTTATATGGTATAACGAAATGACGTTTTACGTTATATGGTATTACGTTATAAAGTATTACGTTATATGGTATAACGTCATAACGTATTACGTCATATGGTATTACGTTATCACGTATTACGTTATATGGTATAACGTTATAACGTATTACGTTATATGGTATAACGTTATATCGTATTACGTTATATGGTATAACGTTATAACGTATTACGTTATATGGTATATCGTTATAACGTATTACGTTATATGGTATAACGTTATACCGTATTACGTTATATGGTATAACGTTATAACGTATTACGTTATATGGTATAACGTTATAAGGTATTACGTTATATGGTATAACGTTTTAACGTAGTACGCTATATGGTATAACGTTATAACGAATTACGTTATATGGCATTGCGTTATAACGTATTACGTTATATGGTATAACGTTATAACGTATTACGTTATATGGTATAACGTTATAACGGATTACGTTATATGGTATAACGTTATAACGTACTACGTTATATGGAATAACGTTATAACGTATTACGTTATATGGTATAACGTTTTAACGTATTACGTTATATGGTATAACGTTATCACGTATTACGTTATATGGTATAACGTTATAACGTATTACGTTATATGGTATTACGTTATAACCTATTACGTTATATGGTATAACGTTATAACGTATTACGTTATATGGTATAATGTTATAACGTATTACGTTATATGGTATAACGTTATAACGTATTACGTATATGGTATAACGTCATAACGTATTACGTTATATGGTATTACGTTATCGCGTATTACGTTATATGGTATAACGTTATAACGTATTACGTTATATGGTATTACGTTAGCACGTATTACGTTATATGGTATAACGCTATAACGTATTACGTTATATGGTATAACGTTTTAACGTATTACGTTATATGGTATAACGTTATCACGTATTACGTTATATGGTATAACGTCATAACGTATTACGTCATATGGTATTACGTTATCACGTATTACGTTATATGGTATAACGTTATAACGTATTACGTTATATGGTATAACGTCATAACGTATTACGTTTTATGGTATTACGTTATCGCGTATTACGTTATATGGTATAACGTTATAACGTATTACGTTATATGGTATAACGTTATCTCGTATTACGTTATATGGTATAACGTTATAACGTATTACGTTATATGGTATTACGTTTTAACGTATTACGTTATATGGTATAACGTTATAACGTATTACGTTATGTGGTATAACGTTATAATGAATTACGTTATATGGTATAACGTTATAACGTATTACGTTATATGGTATAACGTTATAACTTATTACGTTATATGGTATAACTATATAACGTATTACGTTATATGGTATTACGTTATAACGTATTACGTTATATGGTATTACGTTATAACGTATTACGTTATACGGTATAACGTTATACCGTATTACGTTATATGGTATAACGAAATGACGTTTTACGTTATACGGTATTACGTTATAACGTATTACGTTATATGGTATAACGTTATCACGTATTACGTTATATGGCATTACGTTATAACGTATTACGTTATATGGTATAACAAAATGACGTTTTACGTTATATGGTATAACGTTATCACGTATTACGTTATATGGCATTACGTTATAACGTATTACGTTATATGGTATAACAAAATGGCGTTTTACGTTATATGGTATAACGTTATAACGTATTACGTCATATGGTATTACCTTTTAACGTATTACGTTATATGGTATAACGTTATAACGTATTACGTTATGTGGTATAACGTTATAACGAATTTCGTTATATCGTATATCGTTATAACGTATTACGTTATATGGTATAACGTTATAACTTATTACGTTATATGGTATAACTATATAACGTATTACGTTATATGGTATTACGTCATAACGTATTACGTTATATGGTATTACGTTATAACGTATTACGTTATAACGTATTACGTTATATGGTATAACGTCATAAAGTATTACGTTATATGGTATTACGTTATCACATATTACGTTATATGGTATAACGTTATAACGTATTACGTTATATGGTATAACGTTTTAACGTATTACGTTATATGTTATAACGTTATAACGTATTACGTTATATGGTGTAACGTTATACCGTACTATGTTTTATGGTATAACGAAATGACGTTTTACGTTATATGTTATAACGTTATAACGTATCACGTTATACGGTATATCGAAATGACGTTTTACGTTATATGGTATTACGTTATAACGTATTACGTTATATGGTATTACGTTATAACGTATGACGCTATATGGTATAACGTCATAACGTATTACGTCATATGGTATTACGTTATCACGTATTACGTTATATGGTATAACGTTATAACGTATTACGTTATATGATATAACGTTATAACGTATTACGTTATATGGTATAACGTTATAACGTATTACGTTATATGGTATATCGTTATAACGTATTACGTTATATGGTATAACGTCATAACGTATTACGTTATATGGTATTACGTTATCACGTATTACGTTATATGGTATAACGTTATAACGTATTACGTTATATGGTATAACGTTATAACGTATTACGTTATATGGTATATCGTTATAACGTATTACGTTATATGGTATAACGTTATACCGTATTACGTTATATGGTATAACGAAATGACGTTTTACGTTATATGGTATTACGTTATAACGTATTACGTTATATGGTATTACGTTATAACGTATTACGTTATATGGTATAACGTCATAACGTATTACGTCATATGGTATTACGTTATCACGTATTACGTTATATGGTATAACGTTATAACGTATTACGTTATATGGTATAACGTTTTAACGTATTACGTTATATGGTATAACGTTATCACGTATTACGTTATATGGTATAACGTTATCACGTATTACGTTATATGGTATAACGTTATAACGTATTACGTTATATGGTATTACGTTATAACCTATTACGTTATATGGTATAACGTTATAACGTATTACGTTATATGGTGTAACGTTATAACGTATTACGTTATATGGTATAACGTTATAACGTATCACGTTATACAGTATATCGAAATGACGTTTTACGTTGTATGGTATAACGATATAACGTATTACGTTATATGGTATTACATTATAACGTATTACGTTATATTGTATAACGTTCTAACATATTACGTTATATGGTATAACGTTATACCGTATTACGTTATATGGTATAACGAAATGACGTTTTACGTTATATGGTATTACGTTCTAACGTAATACGTTATATGGTATAACGAAATGACGTTTCACGTTATATGGTATTATGTTAGTACGTATTACGTTATATGGTATAACGTTATAACGTATTACGTTATATGGTATATCGTTATAACGTATTACGTTATATGTTATAACGTTATACCGTATTACGTTATATGGTATAACGTTATAACGTATTACGTTATATGGTATAACGTTATATCGTATTACGTTATATGGTATAACGTTATAACGTATTACGTTATATGGAATTACGTTATAACGTATTACGTTATATGGTATAACGAAATGACGTTTTACGTTATATGGTATTACGTTATAATGTATTACGGTATATGGTATTACGTTATAACGTATTACGTTATATGGTATAACTATATAACGTATTACGTTATATGTTATAACGTTATACCGTATTACGTTATATGGTATAACGAAATGACGTTTTACGTTATATGGTATTACGTTCTAACGTATTACGTTATATGGTATATCGTTATAACGTATTACGTTATATGTTATAACGTTATACCGTATTACGTTATATGGTATTACGTCATAACGTATTACGTTATATGGTATTACGTTCTAACGTAATACGTTATATGGTATAACGAAATGACGTTTCACGTTATATGGTATTATGTTAGTACGTATTACGTTATATGGTATAACGTTATAACGTATTACGTTATATGGTATATCGTTATAACGTATTACGTTATATGTTATAACGTTATACCGTATTACGTTATATGGTATAACGAAATGACGTTTTACGTTATATGGTATTACGTTCTAACGTATTACGTTATATGGTATATCGTTATAACGTATTACGTTATATGTTATAACGTTATACCGTATTACGTTATATGGTATTACGTCATAACGTATTACGTTATATGGTATTACGTTATAACGTATTACGTTATAACGTATTACGTTATATGGTATAACGTCATAACGTATTACGTTATATGGTATTACGTTATCACATATTACGTTATATGGTATAACGTTATAACGTATTACGTTATATGGTATAACGTTTTAACGTATTACGTTATATGTTATAACGTTATAACGTATTACGTTATATGGTGTAACGTTATACCGTACTATGTTTTATGGTATAACGAAATGACGTTTTACGTTATATGTTATAACGTTATAACGTATCACGTTATACGGTATATCGAAATGACGTTTTACGTTATATGGTATTACGTTATAACGTATTACGTTATATGGTAATACGTTATAACGTATGACGCTATATGGTATAACGTCATAACGTATTACGTCATATGGTATTACGTTATCACGTATTACGTTATATGGTATAACGTTATAACGTATTACGTTATATGGTATAACGTTTTAACGTATTACGTTATATGGTATAACGTTATCACGTATTACGTTATATGGTATAACGTTATAACGTATTACGTTATATGGTATTACGTTATAACGTATTACGTTATATGATATAACGTTATAACGTATTACGTTATATGGTATAACGTTATAACGTATTACGTTATATGGTATAACGTTATAACGTATTACGTTATATGGTATAACGTCATAACGTAATACGTTATATGGTATTACGTTATCACGTATTACGTTATATGGTATAACGTTATAACGTATTACGTTATATGGTATAACGTTATATCGTATTACGTTATATGGTATAACGTTATAACGTATTACGTTATATGGAATTACGTTATAACGTATTACGTTATATGGTATAACGAAATGACGTTTTACGTTATATGGTATTACGTTATAATGTATTACGGTATATGGTATTACGTTATAACGTATTACGTTATATGGTATAACTATATAACGTATTACGTTATATGTCATTACGTTATAACGTATTACGTTATATGGTGTAACGTTATACCGTACTATGTTTTATGGTATAACGAAATGACGTTTTACGTTATATGTTATAACGCTATAACGTATCACGTTATACGGTATATCGAAATGACGTTTTACGTTGTATGGTATTATGTTATTACGTATTACGTTATATGGTTTAACGTTATAACGTATTACGTTATATGGTATAACGTTACAACGTATTACGTTATATGGTATAACGTCATAACGTATTACGTTATATGGTATTACGTTATCACGTATTACGTTATATGGTATTACATTATAACGTATTACGTTATATTGTGTAACGTTCTAACATATTACGTTATATGGTATAACGTTATACCGTATTACGTTATATGGTATAACGAAATGACGTTTTACGTTATATGGTATTACGTTCTAACGTAATACGTTATATGGTACAACGAAATGACGTTTCACGTTATATGGTGTTATGTTGTTACGTATTACGTTATATGGTATAACGTTATAACGTATTACGTTATATGGTATATCGTTATAACGTATTAGGTTATATGTTATAACGTTATACCGTATTACGTTATATGGTATAACGAAATGACGTTTTACGTTATATGGTATTACGTTATAACGTATTACGTTATATGGTATTACGTTATAACGTATTACGTTATATTGTATAACATTCTAACATATTACGTTATATGGTATAACGTTATACCGTATTACATTATATGGTATAACGGAATGACGTTTTACGTTATATGGTATTACGTCCTAACGTAATACGTTATATGGTATAACGTTATAACGTATTACGTTATATGGTATAACGTTATAACGTATCACGTTATATGGTCTATCGTTATAACGTATTACGTTATATGGTATAACGTTATATCGTATTACGTTATATGGTATAACGTTATAACGTATTACCTTATATGGTATATCGTTATAACGTATTACGTTATATGGTATAACGTTATACCGTATTACGTTATATGGTATAACGTTATAACGTATTACGTTATATGGTATAACGTTATAACGTATTACGTTATATGGTATAACGTTTTAACGTAGTACGCTATATGGTATAACGTTATAACGAATTACGTTATATGGCATTGCGTTATAACGTATTACGTTATATGGTATAACGTTATAACGTATTACGTTATATGGTATAACGTTATAACGGATTACGTTATATGGTATAACGTTATAACGTACTACGTTATATGGAATAACGTTATAACGTATTACGTTATATGGTATAACGTTATACCGTATTACGTTATATGGTATAACGTTATATCGTATTACGTTATATGGTATAACGTTATAACGTATTACGTTATATGGTATATCGTTATAACGTATTACGTTATATGGTATAACGTTATACCGTATTACGTTATATGGTATAACGAAATGACGTTTTACGTTATATGGTATTACGTTATAACGTATTACGTTATATGGTATTACGTTATAACGTATTACGTTATATGGTATAACGTCATAACGTATTACGTCATATGGTATTACGTTATCACGTATTACGTTATATGGTATAACGTTATAACGTATTACGTTATATGGTATAACGTTTTAACGTATTACGTTGTATGGTATAACGTTATCACGTATTACGTTATATGGTATAACGTTATAACGTATTACGTTATATGGTATTACGTTATAACCTATTACGTTATATGGTATAACGTTATAACGTATTACGTTATATGGTATAACGTTATAACGTATTACGTTATATGGTATAACGTTATAACGTATTACGTTATATGGTATAACGTCATAACGTATTACGTTATATGGTATTACGTTATCGCGTATTACGTTATATGGTATAACGTTATAACGTATTACGTTATATGGTATTACGTTAGCACGTATTACGTTATATGGTATAACGCTATAACGTATTACGTTATATGGTATAACGTTTTAACGTATTACGTTATATGGTATAACGTTATCACGTATTACGTTATATGGTATAACGTTATAACGTATTACGTTATATGGTATAACGTTTTAACGTAGTACGCTATATGGTATAACGTTATAACGAATTACGTTATATGGCATTGCGTTATAACGTATTACGTTATATGGTATAACGTTATACCGTATTACGTTATATGGTATAACATTATAACGGATTACGTTATATGGTATAACGTTATAACGTACTACGTTATATGGTATAACGTTATAACGTATTACGTTATATGGTATAACGTTATACCGTATTACGTTATATGGTATAACGTTATAACGTATTACGTTATATGGTATAACGTTATAACGTATTACGTTATATGGTATATCGTTATAACGTATTACGTTATATGGTATAACGTTATACCGTATTACGTTATATGGTATAACGAAATGACGTTTTACGTTATATGGTATTACGTTATAACGTATTACGTTATATGGTATTACGTTATAACGTATTACGTTATATGGTATAACGTCATAACGTATTACGTCATATGGTATTACGTTATCACGTATTACGTTATATGGTATAACGTTATAACGTATTACGTTATATGGTATAACGTCATAACGTATTACGTTATATGGTATTACGTTATCGCGTATTACGTTATATGGTATAACGTTATAACGTATTACGTTATATGGTATAACGTTATCTCGTATTACGTTATATGGTATAACGTTATAACGTATTACGTTATATGGTATTACGTTTTAACGTATTACGTTATATGGTATAACGTTATAACGTATTACGTTATGTGGTATAACGTTATAATGAATTACGTTATATGGTATAACGTTATAACGTATTACGTTATATGGTATAACGTTATAACTTATTACGTTATATGGTATAACTATATAACGTATTACGTTATATGGTATTACGTTATAACGTATTACGTTATATGGTATTACGTTATAACGTATTACGTTATACGGTATAACGTTATACCGTATTACGTTATATGGTATAACGAAATGACGTTTTACGTTATATGGTATTACGTTATAACGTATTACGTTATATGGTATAACGTTATCACGTATTACGTTATATGGCATTACGTTATAACGTATTACGTTATATGGTATAACAAAATGACGTTTTACGTTATATGGTATAACGTTATCACGTATTACGTTATATGGCATTACGTTATAACGTATTACGTTATATGGTATAACAAAATGACGTTTTACGTTATATGGTATAACGTTATAACGTATTACGTCATATGGTATTACCTTTTAACGTATTACGTTATATGGTATAACGTTATAACGTATTACGTTATGTGGTATAACGTTATAACGAATTACGTTATATCGTATATCGTTATAACGTATTACGTTATATGGTATAACGTTATAACTTATTACGTTATATGGTATAAATATATAACGTATTACGTTATATGGTATTACGTCATAACGTATTACGTTATATGGTATTACGTTATAACGTAGTACGTTATAACGTATTACGTTATATGGTATAACGTCATAACGTATTACGTTATATGGTATTACGTTATCACATATTACGTTATATGGTATAACGTTATAACGTATTACGTTATATGGTATAACGTTTTAACGTATTACGTTATATGGTATAACGTTATAACGTATTACGTTATATGGTGTAACGTTATACCGTACTATGTTTTATGATATAACGAAATGACGTTTTACGTTATATGTTATAACGTTATAACGTATCACGTTATACGGTATATCGAAATGACGTTTTACGTTATATGGTGTTACGTTATAACGTATTACGTTATATGGTATTACGTTATAACGTATGACGTTATATGGTATAACGTCATAACGTATTACGTCATATGGTATTACGTTATCACGTATTACGTTATATGGTATAACGTTATAACGTATTACGTTATATGGTATAACGTTTTAACGTATTACGTTATATGGTATTACGTTATAACCTATTACGTTATATGGTATAACGTTATAACGTATTACGTTATATGGTATAATGTTATAACGTATTACGTTATATGGTATAACGTTATAACGTATTACGTATATGGTATAACGTCATAACGTATTACGTTATATGGTATTACGTTATCGCGTATTACGTTATATGGTATAACGTTATAACGTATTACGTTATATGGTATTACGTTAGCACGTATTACGTTATATGGTATAACGCTATAACGTATTACGTTATATGGTATAACGTTTTAACGTATTACGTTATATGGTATAACGTTATCACGTATTACGTTATATGGTATAACGTCATAACGTATTACGTCATATGGTATTACGTTATCACGTATTACGTTATATAGTATAACGTTATAACGTATTACGTTATATGGTATAACGTCATAACGTATTACGTTATATGGTATTACGTTATCGCGTATTACGTTATATGGTATAACGTTATAACGTATTACGTTATATGGTATAACGTTATCTCGTATTACGTTATATGGTATAACGTTATAACGTATTACGTTATATGGTATTACGTTTTAACGTATTACGTTATATGGTATAACGTTATAACGTATTACGTTATGTGGTATAACGTTATAATGAATTACGTTATATGGTATAACGTTATAACGTATTACGTTATATGGTATAACGTTATAACTTATTACGTTATATGGTATAACTATATAACGTATTACGTTATATGGTATTACGTTATAACGGATTACGTTATATGGTATAACGTTATAACGTATTACGTTATACGGTATAACGTTATACCGTATTACGTTATATGGTATAACGAAATGACGTTTTACGTTATACGGTATTACGTTATAACGTATTACGTTATATGGTATAACGTTATCACGTATTACGTTATATGGCATTACGTTATAACGTATTACGTTATATGGTATAACAAAATGACGTTTTACGTTATATGGTATAACGTTATCACGTATTACGTTATATGGCATTACGTTATAACGTATTACGTTATATGGTATAACAAAATGACGTTTTACGTTATATGGTATAACGTTATAACGTATTACGTCATATGGTATTACCTTTTAACGTATTACGTTATATGGTATAACGTTATATGGTATAACGTTATAACGTATTACGTTATGTGGTATAACGTTATAACGAATTTCGTTATATCGTATATCGTTATAACGTATGACGTTATATGGTATAACGTTATAACTTATTACGTTATATGGTATAACTATATAACGTATTACGTTATATGGTATTACGTCATAACGTATTACGTTATATGGTATTACGTTATAACGTATTACGTTATAACGTATTACGTTATAACGTATTACGTTATATGGTATAACGTCATAACGTATTACGTTATATGGTATTACGTTATCACATATTACGTTATATGGTATAACGTTATAACGTATTACGTTATATGGTATAACGTTTTAACGTATTACGTTATATGTTATAACGTTATAACGTATTACGTTATATGGTGTAACGTTATACCGTACTATGTTTTATGGTATAACGAAATGACGTTTTACGTTATATGTTATAACGTTATAACGTATCACGTTATACGGTATATCGAAATGACGTTATACGTTATATGGTATTACGTTATAACGTATTACGTTATATGGTATTACGTTATAACGTATGACGCTATATGGTATAACGTCATAACGTATTACGTCATATGGTATTACGTTATCACGTATTACGTTATATGGTATAACGTTATAACGTATTACGTTATATGGTATAACGTTTTAACGTATTACGTTATATGGTATAACGTTATCACGTATTACGTTATATGGTATAACGTTATAACGTATTACGTTATATGGTATTACGTTATAACGTATTACGTTATATGATATAACGTTATAACGTATTACGTTATATGGTATAACGTTATAACCTATTACGTTATATGGTATAACGTTATAACGTATTACGTTATATGGTATAACGTCATAACGTATTACGTTATATGGTATTACGTTATCACGTATAACGTTATATGGTATAACGTTATAACGTATTACGTTATATGGTATAACGTTATATCGTATTACGTTATATGGTATAACGTTATAACGTATTACGTTATATGGAATTACGTTATAACGTATTACGTTATATGGTATAACGAAATGACGTTTTACGTTATATGGTATAACGTTATAACGTATTACGTTATATGGTATTACGTTATAACGTATTACGTTATATGGTGTAACGTTATACCGTACTATGTTTTATGGTATAACGAAATGACGTTTTACGTTATATGTTATAACGCTATAACGTATCACGTTATACGGTATATCGAAATGACGTTTTACGTTGTATGGTATTATGTTATTACGTATTACGTTATATGGTTTAACGTTATAACGTATTACGTTATATGGTATAACGTTACAACGTATTACGTTATATGGTATAACGTCATAACGTATTACGTTATATGGTATTACGTTATCACGTATTACGTTATATGGTATTACATTATAACGTATTACGTTATATTGTGTAACGTTCTAACATATTACGTTATATGGTATAACGTTATACCGTATTACGTTATATGGTATAACGAAATGACGTTTTACGTTATATGGTATTACGTTCTAACGTAATACGTTATATGGTACAACGAAATGACGTTTCACGTTATATGGTGTTATGTTGTTACGTATTACGTTATATGGTATAACGTTATAACGTATTACGTTATATGGTATATCGTTATAACGTATTACGTTATATGTTATAACGTTATACCGTATTACGTTATATGGTATAACGAAATGACGTTTTACGTTATATGGTATTACGTTATAACGTATTACGTTATATGGTATTACGTTATAACGTATTACGTTATATTGTATAACATTCTAACATATTACGTTATATGGCATAACGTTATACCGTATTACATTATATGGTATAACGGAATGACGTTTTACGTTATATGGTATTACGTCCTAACGTAATACGTTATATGGTATAACGTTATAACGTATTACGTTATATGGTATAACGTTATAACGTATTACGTTATATGGTCTATCGTTATAACGTATTACGTTATATGGTATAACGTTATATCGTATTACGTTATATGGTATAACGTTATAACGTATTACGTTATATGGTATATCGTTATAACGTATTACGTTATATGGTATAACGTTGTACCGTATTACGTTATATGGTATAACGTTATAACGTATTACGTTATATGGTATAACGTTTTAACGTAGTACGCTATATGGTATAACGTTATAACGTATTACGTTATATGGTATAACGTTATAACGTATTACGTTATATGGTCTATCGTTATAACGTATTACGTTATATGGTATAACGTTATATCGTATTACGTTATATGGTATAACGTTATAACGTATTACGTTATATGGTATAACGTTATAACGTATTACGTTATATGGTATAACGTCATAACGTATTACGTTATATGGTATTACGTTATCGCGTATTACGTTATATGGTATAACGTTATAACGTATTACGTTATATGGTATTACGTTAGCACGTATTACGTTATATGGTATAACGCTATAACGTATTACGTTATATGGTATAACGTTTTAACGTATTACGTTATATGGTATAACGTTATCACGTATTACGTTATATGGTATAACGTTATAACGTATTACGTTATATGGTATAACGTTTTAACGTAGTACGCTATATGGTATAACGTTATAACGAATTACGTTATATGGCATTGCGTTATAACGTATTACGTTATATGGTATAACGTTATACCGTATTACGTTATATGGTATAACATTATATCGGATTACGTTATATGGTATAACGTTATAACGTACTACGTTATATGGTATAACGTTATAACGTATTACGTTATATGGTATAACGTTATACCGTATTACGTTATATGGTATAACGTTATAACGTATTACGTTATATGGTATAACGTTATAACGTATTACGTTATATGGTATATCGTTATAACGTATTACGTTATATGGTATAACGTTATACCGTATTACGTTATATGGTATAACGAAATGACGTTTTACGTTATATGGTATTACGTTATAACGTATTACGTTATATGGTATTACGTTATAACGTATTACGTTATATGGTATAACGTCATAACGTATTACGTCATATGGTATTACGTTATCACGTATTACGTTATATGGTATAACGTTATAACGTATTACGTTATATGGTATAACGTCATAACGTATTACGTTATATGGTATTACGTTATCGCGTATTACGTTATATGGTATAACGTTATAACGTATTACGTTATATGGTATAACGTTATCTCGTATTACGTTATATGGTATAACGTTATAACGTATTACGTTATATGGTATTACGTTTTAACGTATTACGTTATATGGTATAACGTTATAACGTATTACGTTATGTGGTATAACGTTATAATGAATTACGTTATATGGTATAACGTTATAACGTATTACGTTATATGGTATAACGTTATAACTTATTACGTTATATGGTATAACTATATAACGTATTACGTTATATGGTATTACGTTATAACGTATTACGTTATATGGTACTACGTTATAACGTATTACGTTATACGGTATAACGTTATACCGTATTACGTTATATGGTATAACGAAATGACGTTTTACGTTATATGGTATTACGTTATAACGTATTACGTTATATGGTATAACGTTATCACGTATTACGTTATATGGCATTACGTTATAACGTATTACGTTATACGGTATAACAAAATGACGTTTTACGTTATATGGTATAACGTTATCACGTATTACGTTATATGGCATTACGTTATAACGTATTACGTTATATGGTATAACAAAATGACGTTTTACGTTATATGGTATAACGTTATAACGTATTACGTCATATGGTATTACCTTTTAACGTATTACGTTATATGGTATAACGTTATAACGTATTACGTTATGTGGTATAACGTTATAACGAATTACGTTATATCGTATATCGTTATAACGTATTACGTTATATGGTATAACGTTATAACTTATTACGTTATATGGTATAAATATATAACGTATTACGTTATATGGTATTACGTCATAACGTATTACGTTATATGGTATTACGTTATAACGTAGTACGTTATAACGTATTACGTTATATGGTATAACGTCATAACGTATTACGTTATATGGTATTACGTTATCACATATTACGTTATATGGTATAACGTTATAACGTATTACGTTATATGGTATAACGTTTTAACGTATTACGTTATATGGTATAACGTTATAACGTATTACGTTATATGGTGTAACGTTATACCGTACTATGTTTTATGGTATAACGAAATGACGTTTTACGTTATATGTTATAACGTTATAACGTATCACGTTATACGGTATATCGAAATGACGTTTTACGTTATATGGTATTACGTTATAACGTATTACGTTATATGGTATTACGTTATAACGTATGACGTTATATGGTATAACGTCATAACGTATTACGTCATATGGTATTACGTTATCACGTATTACGTTATATGGTATAACGTTATAACGTATTACGTTATATGATATAACGTTTTAACGTATTACGTTATATGGTATAACGTTATCACGTATTACGTTATATGGTATAACGTTATAACGTATTACGTTATATGGTATTACGTTATAACGTATTACGTTATATGATATAACGTTATAACGTATTACGTTATATGGTATAACGTTATAACGTATTACGTTATATGGTATAACGTTATAACGTTTTACGTTATATGGTATTACGTTATAACGTATTACGTTATATGGTATTACGTTATAACGTATGACGTTATATGGTATAACGTCATAACGTATTACGTCATATGGTATTACGTTATCACGTATTACGTTATATGGTATAACGTTATAACGTATTACGTTATATGGTATAACGTTTTAACGTATTACGTTATATGGTATAACGTTATCACGTATTACGTTATATGGTATAACGTTATAACGTATTACGTTATATGGTATTACGTTATAACGTATTACGTTATATGATATAACGTTATAACGTATTACGTTATATGGTATAACGTTATAACGTATTACGTTATATGGTATAACGTTATAACGTATTACGTTATATGGTATAACGTCATAACGTATTACGTTATATGGTATTACGTTATCACGTATTACGTTATATGGTATAACGTTATAACGTATTACGTTATATGGTATAACGTTATATCGTATTACGTTATATGGTATAACGTTATAACGTATTACGTTATATGGAATTACGTTATAACGTATTACGTTATATGGTATAACGAATTGACGTTTTACGTTATATGGTATTACGATATAATGTATTACGGTATATGGTATTACGTTATCGCGTATTACGTTATATGGTATAACGTTATAACGTATTACGTTATATGGTATAACGTTATCTCGTATTACGTTATATGGTATAACGTTATAACGTATTACGTTATATGGTATTACGTTTTAACGTATTACGTTATATGGTATAACGTTATAACGTATTACGTTATGTGGTATAACGTTATAATGAATTACGTTATATGGTATAACGTTATAACGTATTACGTTATATGGTATAACGTTATAACTTATTACGTTATATGGTATAACTATATAACGTATTACGTTATATGGTATTACGTTATAACGTATTACGTTATATGGTACTACGTTATAACGTATTACGTTATACGGTATAACGTTATACCGTATTACGTTATATGGTATAACGAAATGACGTTTTACGTTATATGGTATTACGTTATAACGTATTACGTTATATGGTATAACGTTATCACGTATTACGTTATATGGCATTACGTTATAACGTATTACGTTATACGGTATAACAAAATGACGTTTTACGTTATATGGTATAACGTTATCACGTATTACGTTATATGGCATTACGTTATAACGTATTACGTTATATGGTATAACAAAATGACGTTTTACGTTATATGGTATAACGTTATAACGTATTACGTCATATGGTATTACCTTTTAACGTATTACGTTATATGGTATAACGTTATAACGTATTACGTTATGTGGTATAACGTTATAACGAATTACGTTATATCGTATATCGTTATAACGTATTACGTTATATGGTATAACGTTATAACTTATTACGTTATATGGTATAAATATATAACGTATTACGTTATATGGTATTACGTCATAACGTATTACGTTATATGGTATTACGTTATAACGTAGTACGTTATAACGTATTACGTTATATGGTATAACGTCATAACGTATTACGTTATATGGTATTACGTTATCACATATTACGTTATATGGTATAACGTTATAACGTATTACGTTATATGGTATAACGTTTTAACGTATTACGTTATATGGTATAACGTTATAACGTATTACGTTATATGGTGTAACGTTATACCGTACTATGTTTTATGGTATAACGAAATGACGTTTTACGTTATATGTTATAACGTTATAACGTATCACGTTATACGGTATATCGAAATGACGTTTTACGTTATATGGTATTACGTTATAACGTATTACGTTATATGGTATTACGTTATAACGTATGACGTTATATGGTATAACGTCATAACGTATTACGTCATATGGTATTACGTTATCACGTATTACGTTATATGGTATAACGTTATAACGTATTACGTTATATGATATAACGTTTTAACGTATTACGTTATATGGTATAACGTTATCACGTATTACGTTATATGGTATAACGTTATAACGTATTACGTTATATGGTATTACGTTATAACGTATTACGTTATATGATATAACGTTATAACGTATTACGTTATATGGTATAACGTTATAACGTATTACGTTATATGGTATAACGTTATAACGTTTTACGTTATATGGTATTACGTTATAACGTATTACGTTATATGGTATTACGTTATAACGTATGACGTTATATGGTATAACGTCATAACGTATTACGTCATATGGTATTACGTTATCACGTATTACGTTATATGGTATAACGTTATAACGTATTACGTTATATGGTATAACGTTTTAACGTATTACGTTATATGGTATAACGTTATCACGTATTACGTTATATGGTATAACGTTATAACGTATTACGTTATATGGTATTACGTTATAACGTATTACGTTATATGATATAACGTTATAACGTATTACGTTATATGGTATAACGTTATAACGTATTACGTTATATGGTATAACGTTATAACGTATTACGTTATATGGTATAACGTCATAACGTATTACGTTATATGGTATTACGTTATCACGTATTACGTTATATGGTATAACGTTATAACGTATTACGTTATATGGTATAACGTTATATCGTATTACGTTATATGGTATAACGTTATAACGTATTACGTTATATGGAATTACGTTATAACGTATTACGTTATATGGTATAACGAATTGACGTTTTACGTTATATGGTATTACGATATAATGTATTACGGTATATGGTATTACGTTATAACGTATTACGTTATATGGTATAACTATATAACGTATTACGTTATATGTCATTACGTTATAACGTATTACGTTATATGGTGTAACGTTATACCGTACTATGTTTTATGGTATAACGAAATGACGTTTTACGTTATATGTTATAACGCTATAACGTATCACGTTATACGGTATATCGAAATGACGTTTTACGTTGTATGGTATTATGTTATTACGTATTACGTTATATGGTTTAACGTTATAACGTATTACGTTATATGGTATAACGTTATAACGTATTACGTTATATGGTATAACGTCATAACGTATTACGTTATATGGTATTACGTTATCACGTATTACGTTATATGGTATTACATTATAACGTATTACGTTATATTGTGTAACGTTCTAACATATTACGTTATATGGTATAACGTTATACCGTATTACGTTATATGGTATAACGAAATGACGTTTTACGTTATATGGTATTACGTTCTAACGTAATACGTTATATGGTACAACGAAATGACGTTTCACGTTATATGGTATTATGTTGTTACGTATTACGTTATATGGTATAACGTTATAACGTATTACGTTATATGGTATATCGTTATAACGTATTACGTTATATGTTATAACGTTATACCGTATTACGTTATATGGTATAACGAAATGACGTTTTACGTTATATGGTATTACGTTATAACGTATTACGTTATATGGTATTACGTTATAACGTATTACGTTATAATGTATAACATTCTAACATATTACGTTATATGGTATAACGTTATACCGTATTACATTATATGGTATAACGAAATGACGTTTTACGTTATATGGTATTACGTCCTAACGTAATACGTTATATGGTATAACGTTATAACGTATTACGTTATATGGTATAACGTTATAACGTATTACGTTATATGGTCTATCGTTATAACGTATTACGTTATATGGTATAACGTTATATCGTATTACGTTATATGGTATAACGTTATAACGTATTACGTTATATGGTATATCGTTATAACGTATTACGTTATATGGTATAACGTTATACCGTATTACGTTATATGGTATAACGTTATAACGTATTACGTTATATGGTATAACGTTATACCGTATTACGTTATATGGTAAAACGTTATAACGTACTACGTTATATGGAATAACGTTATAACGTATTACGTTATATGGTATAACGTTATACCGTATTACGTTATATGGTATAACGTTATATCGTATTACGTTATATGGTATAACGTTATAACGTATTACGTTATATGGTATATCGTTATAACGTATTACGTTATATGGTATAACGTTATACCGTATTACGTTATATGGTATAACGAAATGACGTTTTACGTTATATGGTATTACGTTATAACGTATTACGTTATATGGTATTACGTTATAACGTATTACGTTATATGGTATAACGTCATAACGTATTACGTCATATGGTATTACGTTATCACGTATTACGTTATATGGTATAACGTTATAACGTATTACGTTATATGGTATAACGTTTTAACGTATTACGTTATATGGTATAACGTTATCACGTATTACGTTATATGGTATAACGTTATAACGTATTACGTTATATGGTATTACGTTATAACCTATTACGTTATATGGTATAACGTTATAACGTATTACGTTATATGGTATAACGTTATAACGTATTACGTTATATGGTATAACGTTATAACGTATTACGTTATATGGTATAACGTCATAACGTACTACATTATATGGTATTACGTTATCGCGTATTACGTTATATGGTATAACGTTATAACGTATTACGTTATATGGTATTACGTTAGCACGTATTACGTTATATGGTATAACGCTATAACGTATTACGTTATATGGTATAACGTTTTAACGTATTACGTTATATGGTATAACGTTATCACGTATTACGTTATATGGTATAACGTTATAACGTATTACGTTATATGGTATTACGTTATAACGTATTACGTTATATGGTATAACGTTTTAACGTAGTACGCTATATGGTATAACGTTATAACGTATTACGTTATATGGTATAACGTCATAACGTATTACGTTATATGGTATTACGTTATCGCGTATTACGTTATATGGTATAACGTTATAACGTATTACGTTATATGGTATAACGTTATAACGTATTACGTTATATGGTATAACGTTATAACGGATTACGTTATATGGTATAACGTTATAACGTACTACGTTATATGGTATAACGTTATAACGTATTACGTTATATGGTATAACGTTATACCGTATTACGTTATATGGTATAACGTTATAACGTATTACGTTATATGGTATAACGTTATAACGTATTACGTTATATGGTATATCGTTATAACGTATTACGTTATATGGTATAACGTTATACCGTATTACGTTATATGGTATAACGAAATGACGTTTTACGTTATATGGTATTACGTTATAACGTATTACGTTATATGGTATTACGTTATAACGTATTACGTTATATGGTATAACGTCAT
Organism: Bombus vancouverensis nearcticus; assembly: GCF_051014615.1. NCBI lineage: Eukaryota > Metazoa > Arthropoda > Insecta > Hymenoptera > Apidae > Bombus > Bombus vancouverensis. Next base: position 3,941,631 of record NC_134913.1, on the reverse strand, counting down.
AACGTATTACGTCATATGGTATTACGTTATCACGTATTACGTTATATGGTATAACGTTATAACGTATTACGTTATATGGTATAACGTCATAACGTATTACGTTATATGGTATTACGTTATCGCGTATTACGTTATATGGTATAACGTTATAACGTATTACGTTATATGGTATAACGTTATCTCGTATTACGTTATATGGTATAACGTTATAACGTATTACGTTATATGGTATTACGTTTTAACGTATTACGTTATATGGTATAACGTTATAACGTATTACGTTATGTGGTATAACGTTATAACGTATTACGTTATATGGTATAACGTTATACCGTATTACGTTATATGGTATAACGAAATGACGTTTTACGTTATATGGTATTACGTTATAACGTATTACGTTATATGGTATAACGTTATCACGTATTACGTTATATGGCATTACGTTATAACGTATTACGTTATATGGTATAACAAAATGACGTTTTACGTTATATGGTATAACGTTATCACGTATTACGTTATATGGCATTACGTTATAACGTATTACGTTATATGGTATAACAAAATGACGTTTTACGTTATATGGTATAACGTTATAACGTATTACGTCATATGGTATTACCTTTTAACGTATTACGTTATATGGTATAACGTTATAACGTATTACGTTATGTGGTATAACGTTATAACGAATTACGTTATATCGTATATCGTTATAACTTTTTACGTTATATGGTATAACTATATAACGTATTACGTTATATGGTATTACGTCATAACGTATTACGTTATATGGTATTACGTTATAACGTATTACGTTATAACGTATTACGTTATATGGTATGACGTCATAACGTATTACGTTATATGGTATTACGTTATCACATATTACGTTATATGGTATAACGTTATAACGTATTACCTTATATGGTATAACGTTATAACGTATTACGTTATATGGTGTAACGTTATACCGTACTATGTTTTATGGTATAACGAAATGACGTTTTACGTTATATGTTATAACGTTATAACGTATCACGCTATACGGTATATCGAAATGACGTTTTACGTTATATGGTATTACGTTATAACGTATTACGTTATATGGTATAACGTCATAACGTATTACGTCATATGGTATTACGTTATCACGTATTACGTTATATGGTATAACGTTATAACGTATTACGTTATATGGTATAACGTTTTAACGTATTACGTTATATGGTATAACGTTATCACGTATTACGTTATATGGTATAACGTTATAACGTATTACGTTATATGGTATTACGTTATAACGTATTACGTTATATGATATAACGTTATAACGTATTACGTTATATGGTATAACGTTATAACGTATTACGTTATATGGTATAACGTTATAACGTTTTACGTTATATGGTATTACGTTATAACGTATTACGTTATATGGTATTACGTTATAACGTATGACGTTATATGGTATAACGTCATAACGTATTACGTCATATGGTATTACGTTATCACGTATTACGTTATATGGTATAACGTTATAACGTATTACGTTATATGGTATAACGTTTTAACGTATTACGTTATATGGTATAACGTTATCACGTATTACGTTATATGGTATAACGTTATAACGTATTACGTTATATGGTATTACGTTATAACGTATTACGTTATATGATATAACGTTATAACGTATTACGTTATATGGTATAACGTTATAACGTATTACGTTATATGGTATAACGTTATAACGTATTACGTTATATGGTATAACGTCATAACGTATTACGTTATATGGTATTACGTTATCACGTATTACGTTATATGGTATAACGTTATAACGTATTACGTTATATGGTATAACGTTATATCGTATTACGTTATATGGTATAACGTTATAACGTATTACGTTATATGGAATTACGTTATAACGTATTACGTTATATGGTATAACGAATTGACGTTTTACGTTATATGGTATTACGATATAATGTATTACGTTATATGGTATTACGTTATAACGTATTACGTTATATGGTATAACTATATAACGTATTACGTTATATGTCATTACGTTATAACGTATTACGTTATATGGTGTAACGTTATACCGTACTATGTTTTATGGTATAACGAAATGACGTTTTACGTTATATGTTATAACGCTATAACGTATCACGTTATACGGTATATCGAAATGACGTTTTACGTTGTATGGTATTATGTTATTACGTATTACGTTATATGGTTTAACGTTATAACGTATTACGTTATATGGTATAACGTTATAACGTATTACGTTATATGGTATAACGTCATAACGTATTACGTTATATGGTATTACGTTATCACGTATTACGTTATATGGTATTACATTATAACGTATTACGTTATATTGTGTAACGTTCTAACATATTACGTTATATGGTATAACGTTATACCGTATTACGTTATATGGTATAACGAAATGACGTTTTACGTTATATGGTATTACGTTCTAACGTAATACGTTATATGGTACAACGAAATGACGTTTCACGTTATATGGTATTATGTTGTTACGTATTACGTTATATGGTATAACGTTATAACGTATTACGTTATATGGTATATCGTTATAACGTATTACGTTATATGTTATAACGTTATACCGTATTACGTTATATGGTATAACGAAATGACGTTTTACGTTATATGGTATTACGTTATAACGTATTACGTTATATGGTATTACGTTATAACGTATTACGTTATATTGTATAACATTCTAACATATTACGTTATATGGTATAACGTTATACCGTATTACATTATATGGTATAACGAAATGACGTTTTACGTTATATGGTATTACGTCCTAACGTAATACGTTATATGGTATAACGTTATAACGTATTACGTTATATGGTATAACGTTATAACGTATTACGTTATATGGTCTATCGTTATAACGTATTACGTTATATGGTATAACGTTATATCGTATTACGTTATATGGTATAACGTTATAACGTATTACGTTATATGGTATATCGTTATAACGTATTACGTTATATGGTATAACGTTATACCGTATTACGTTATATGGTATAACGTTATAACGTATTACGTTATGTGGTATAACGTTATAATGAATTACGTTATATGGTATAACGTTATAACGTATTACGTTATATGGTATAACGTTATAACTTATTACGTTATATGGTATAACTATATAACGTATTACGTTATATGGTATTACGTTATAACGTATTACGTTATATGGTATTACGTTATAACGTATTACGTTATACGGTATAACGTTATACCGTATTACGTTATATGGTATAACGAAATGACGTTTTACGTTATATGGTATTACGTTATAACGTATTACGTTATATGGTATAACGTTATCACGTATTACGTTATATGGCATTACGTTATAACGTATTACGTTATATGGTATAACAAAATGACGTTTTACGTTATATGGTATAACGTTATCACGTATTACGTTATATGGCATTACGTTATAACGTATTACGTTATATGGTATAACAAAATGACGTTTTACGTTATATGGTATAACGTTATAACGTATTACGTCATATGGTATTACCTTTTAACGTATTACGTTATATGGTATAACGTTATAACGTATTACGTTATGTGGTATAACGTTATAACGAATTACGTTATATCGTATATCGTTATAACTTTTTACGTTATATGGTATAACTATATAACGTATTACGTTATATGGTATTACGTCATAACGTATTACGTTATATGGTATTACGTTATAACGTATTACGTTATAACGTATTACGTTATATGGTATGACGTCATAACGTATTACGTTATATGGTATTACGTTATCACATATTACGTTATATGGTATAACGTTATAACGTATTACCTTATATGGTATAACGTTATAACGTATTACGTTATATGGTGTAACGTTATACCGTACTATGTTTTATGGTATAACGAAATGACGTTTTACGTTATATGTTATAACGTTATAACGTATCACGTTATACGGTATATCGAAATGACGTTTTACGTTATATGGTATTACGTTATAACGTATTACGTTATATGGTATAACGTCATAACGTATTACGTCATATGGTATTACGTTATCACGTATTACGTTATATGGTATAACGTTATAACGTATTACGTTATATGGTATAACGTTTTAACGTATTACGTTATATGGTATAACGTTATCACGTATTACGTTATATGGTATAACGTTATAACGTATTACGTTATATGGTATTACGTTATAACGTATTACGTTATATGATATAACGTTATAACGTATTACGTTATATGGTATAACGTTATAACGTATTACGTTATATGGTATAACGTTATAACGTTTTACGTTATATGGTATTACGTTATAACGTATTACGTTATATGGTATTACGTTATAACGTATGACGTTATATGGTATAACGTCATAACGTATTACGTCATATGGTATTACGTTATCACGTATTACGTTATATGGTATAACGTTATAACGTATTACGTTATATGGTATAACGTTTTAACGTATTACGTTATATGGTATAACGTTATCACGTATTACGTTATATGGTATAACGTTATAACGTATTACGTTATATGGTATTACGTTATAACGTATTACGTTATATGATATAACGTTATAACGTATTACGTTATATGGTATAACGTTATAACGTATTACGTTATATGGTATAACGTTATAACGTATTACGTTATATGGTATAACGTCATAACGTATTACGTTATATGGTATTACGTTATCACGTATTACGTTATATGGTATAACGTTATAACGTATTACGTTATATGGTATAACGTTATATCGTATTACGTTATATGGTATAACGTTATAACGTATTACGTTATATGGAATTACGTTATAACGTATTACGTTATATGGTATAACGAATTGACGTTTTACGTTATATGGTATTACGATATAATGTATTACGTTATATGGTATTACGTTATAACGTATTACGTTATATGGTATAACTATATAACGTATTACGTTATATGTCATTACGTTATAACGTATTACGTTATATGGTGTAACGTTATACCGTACTATGTTTTATGGTATAACGAAATGACGTTTTACGTTATATGTTATAACGCTATAACGTATCACGTTATACGGTATATCGAAATGACGTTTTACGTTGTATGGTATTATGTTATTACGTATTACGTTATATGGTTTAACGTTATAACGTATTACGTTATATGGTATAACGTTATAACGTATTACGTTATATGGTATAACGTCATAACGTATTACGTTATATGGTATTACGTTATCACGTATTACGTTATATGGTATTACATTATAACGTATTACGTTATATTGTGTAACGTTCTAACATATTACGTTATATGGTATAACGTTATACCGTATTACGTTATATGGTATAACGAAATGACGTTTTACGTTATATGGTATTACGTTCTAACGTAATACGTTATATGGTACAACGAAATGACGTTTCACGTTATATGGTATTATGTTGTTACGTATTACGTTATATGGTATAACGTTATAACGTATTACGTTATATGGTATATCGTTATAACGTATTACGTTATATGTTATAACGTTATACCGTATTACGTTATATGGTATAACGAAATGACGTTTTACGTTATATGGTATTACGTTATAACGTATTACGTTATATGGTATTACGTTATAACGTATTACGTTATATTGTATAACATTCTAACATATTACGTTATATGGTATAACGTTATACCGTATTACATTATATGGTATAACGAAATGACGTTTTACGTTATATGGTATTACGTCCTAACGTAATACGTTATATGGTATAACGTTATAACGTATTACGTTATATGGTATAACGTTATAACGTATTACGTTATATGGTCTATCGTTATAACGTATTACGTTATATGGTATAACGTTATATCGTATTACGTTATATGGTATAACGTTATAACGTATTACGTTATATGGTATATCGTTATAACGTATTACGTTATATGGTATAACGTTATACCGTATTACGTTATATGGTATAACGTTATAACGTATTACGTTATATGGTATAACGTTATACCGTATTACGTTATATGGTATAACGTTATAACGTATTACGTTATATGGTATAACGTTATAACGTATTACGTTATATGGTATAACGTTTTAACGTAGTACGCTATATGGTATAACGTTATAACGAATTACGTTATATGGTATAACGTTATAACGGATTACGTTATATGGTATAACGTTATAACGTACTACGTTATATGGAATAACGTTATAACGTATTACGTTATATGGTATAACGAAATGACGTTTTACGTTATATGGTATTACGTTCTAACGTAATACGTTATATGGTACAACGAAATGACGTTTCACGTTATATGGTATTATGTTGTTACGTATTACGTTATATGGTATAACGTTATAACGTATTACGTTATATGGTATATCGTTATAACGTATTACCTTATATGGTATAACGTTATAACGTATTACGTTATATGGTGTAACGTTATACCGTACTATGTTTTATGGTATAACGAAATGACGTTTTACGTTATATGTTATAACGTTATAACGTATCACGTTATACGGTATATCGAAATGACGTGTTACGTTATATGGTATTACGTTATAACGTATTACGTTATATGGTATAACGTCATAACGTATTACGTCATATGGTATTACGTTATCACGTATTACGTTATATGGTATAACGTTATAACGTATTACGTTATATGGTATAACGTTTTAACGTATTACGTTATATGGTATAACGTTATCACGTATTACGTTATATGGTATAACGTTATAACGTATTACGTTATATGGTATTACGTTATAACGTATTACGTTATATGGTATTACGTTATAACGTATTACGTTATATGATATAACGTTATAACGTATTACGTTATATGGTATAACTATATAACGTATTACGTTATATGTCATTACGTTATAACGTATTACGTTATATGGTGTAACGTTATACCGTACTATGTTTTATGGTATAACGTTATAACGTATTACGTTATATGGTATAACGTTATATCGTATTACGTTATATGGTATAACGTTATAACGTATTACGTTATATGGAATTACGTTATAACGTATTACGTTATATGGTATAACGAATTGACGTTTTACGTTATATGGTATTACGATATAATGTATTACGTTATATGGTATTACGTTATAACGTATTACGTTATATGGTATAACTATATAACGTATTACGTTATATGTCATTACGTTATAACGTATTACGTTATATGGTGTAACGTTATACCGTACTATGTTTTATGGTATAACGAAATGACGTTTTACGTTATATGTTATAACGCTATAACGTATCACGTTATACGGTATATCGAAATGACGTTTTACGTTGTATGGTATTATGTTATTACGTATTACGTTATATGGTTTAACGTTATAACGTATTACGTTATATGGTATAACGTTATAACGTATTACGTTATATGGTATAACGTCATAACGTATTACGTTATATGGTATTACGTTATCACGTATTACGTTATATGGTATTACATTATAACGTATTACGTTATATTGTGTAACGTTCTAACATATTACGTTATATGGTATAACGTTATACCGTATTACGTTATATGGTATAACGAAATGACGTTTTACGTTATATGGTATTACGTTCTAACGTAATACGTTATATGGTACAACGAAATGACGTTTCACGTTATATGGTATTATGTTGTTACGTATTACGTTATATGGTATAACGTTATAACGTATTACGTTATATGGTATATCGTTATAACGTATTACGTTATATGTTATAACGTTATACCGTATTACGTTATATGGTATAACGAAATGACGTTTTACGTTATATGGTATTACGTTATAACGTATTACGTTATATGGTATTACGTTATAACGTATTACGTTATATTGTATAACATTCTAACATATTACGTTATATGGTATAACGTTATACCGTATTACATTATATGGTATAACGAAATGACGTTTTACGTTATATGGTATTACGTCCTAACGTAATACGTTATATGGTATAACGTTATAACGTATTACGTTATATGGTATAACGTTATAACGTATTACGTTATATGGTCTATCGTTATAACGTATTACGTTATATGGTATAACGTTATATCGTATTACGTTATATGGTATAACGTTATAACGTATTACGTTATATGGTATATCGTTATAACGTATTACGTTATATGGTATAACGTTATACCGTATTACGTTATATGGTATAACGTTATAACGTATTACGTTATATGGTATAACGTTATACCGTATTACGTTATATGGTATAACGTTATAACGTATTACGTTATATGGTATAACGTTATAACGTATTACGTTATATGGTATAACGTTTTAACGTAGTACGCTATATGGTATAACGTTATAACGAATTACGTTATATGGTATAACGTTATAACGGATTACGTTATATGGTATAACGTTATAACGTACTACGTTATATGGAATAACGTTATAACGTATTACGTTATATGGTATAACGTTATACCGTATTACGTTATATGGTATAACGTTATATCGTATTACGTTATATGGTATAACGTTATAACGTATTACGTTATATGGTATATCGTTATAACGTATTACGTTATATGGTATAACGTTATACCGTATTACGTTATATGGTATAACGAAATGACGTTTTACGTTATATGGTATTACGTTATAACGTATTACGTTATATGGTATTACGTTATAACGTATTACGTTATATGGTATAACGTCATAACGTATTACGTCATATGGTATTACGTTACCACGTATTACGTTATATGGTATAACGTTATAACGAATTACGTTATATGGTATAACGTTTTAACGTATTACGTTATATGGTATAACGTTATCACGTATTACGTTATATGGTATAACGTTATAACGTATTACGTTATATGGTATTACGTTATAACCTATTACGTTATATGGTATAACGTTATAACGTATTACGTTATATGGTATAACGTTATAACTTATTACGTTATATGGTATAACGTTATAACGTATTACGTTATATGGTATAACGTCATAACGTATTACGTTATATGGTATTACGTTATCGCGTATTACGTTATATGGTATAACGTTATAACGTATTACGTTATATGGTATTACGTTAGCACGTATTACGTTATATGGTATAACGCTATAACGTATTACGTTATATGGTATAACGTTTTAACGTATTACGTTATATGGTATAACGTTATAACGTATTACGTTATATGGTATAACGTTATAACTTATTACGTTATATGGTATAACTATATAACGTATTACGTTATATGGTATTACGTTATAACGTATTACGTTATATGGTATTACGTTATAACGTATTACGTTATACGGTATAACGTTATACCGTATTACGTTATATGGTATAACGAAATGACGTTTTACGTTATATGGTATTACGTTATAACGTATTACGTTATATGGTATAACGTTATCACGTATTACGTTATATGGCATTACGTTATAACGTATTACGTTATATGGTATAACAAAATGACGTTTTACGTTATATGGTATAACGTTATCACGTATTACGTTATATGGCATTACGTTATAACGTATTACGTTATATGGTATAACAAAATGACGTTTTACGTTATATGGTATAACGTTATAACGTATTACGTCATATGGTATTACCTTTTAACGTATTACGTTATATGGTATAACGTTATAACGTATTACGTTATGTGGTATAACGTTATAACGAATTACGTTATATCGTATATCGTTATAACTTATTACGTTATATGGTATAACTATATAACGTATTACGTTATATGGTATTACGTCATAACGTATTACGTTATATGGTATTACGTTATAACGTATTACGTTATAACGTATTACGTTATATGGTATGACGTCATAACGTATTACGTTATATGGTATTACGTTATCACATATTACGTTATATGGTATAACGTTATAACGTATTACCTTATATGGTATAACGTTTTAACGTATTACGTTATATGGTATAACGTTATAGCGTATTACGTTATATGGTGTAACGTTATACCGTACTATGTTTTATGGTATAACGAAATGACGTTTTACGTTATATGTTATAACGTTATAACGTATCACGTTATACGGTATATCGAAATGACGTTTTACGTTATATGGTATTACGTTATAACGTATTACGTTATATGGTATTACGTTATAACGTATGACGTTATATGGTATAACGTCATAACGTATTACGTCATATGGTATTACGTTATCACGTATTACGTTATATGGTATAACGTTATAACGTATTACGTTATATGGTATTACCTTTTAACGTATTACGTTATATGGTATAACGTTATAACGTATTACGTTATGTGGTATAACGTTATAACGAATTACGTTATATCGTATATCGTTATAACTTATTACGTTATATGGTATAACGTTATAACTTATTACGTTATATGGTATAACGTTATCACGTATTACGTTATATGGTATAACGTTATAACGTATTACGTTATATGGTATTACGTTATAACGTATTACGTTATATGGTATAACGTTTTAACGTAGTACGCTATATGGTATAACGTTATAACGAATTACGTTATATGGCATTGCGTTATAACGTATTACGTTATATGGTATAACGTTATAACGTATTACGTTATATGGTATAACGTTATAACGGATTACGTTATATGGTATAACGTTATAACGTACTACGTTATATGGTATAACGTTATAACGTATTACGTTATATGGTATAACGTTATACCGTATTACGTTATATGGTATAACGTTATAACGTATTACGTTATATGGTATAACGTTATAACGTATTACGTTATATGGTATATCGTTATAACGTATTACGTTATATGGTATAACGTTATACCGTATTACGTTATATGGTATAACGAAATGACGTTTTACGTTATATGGTATTACGTTATAACGTATTACGTTATATGGTATTACGTTATAACGTAATACGTTATATGGTATAACGTCATAACGTATTACGTCATATGGTATTACGTTATCACGTATTACGTTATATGGTATAACGTTATAACGTATTACGTTATATGGTATAACGTCATAACGTATTACGTTATATGGTATTACGTTATCGCGTATTACGTTATATGGTATAACGTTATAACGTATTACGTTATATGGTATTACGTTATAACGTATTACGTTATATGGTATAACGTTTTAACGTAGTACGCTATATGGTATAACGTTATAACGAATTACGTTATATGGCATTGCGTTATAACGTATTACGTTATATGGTATAACGTTATAACGTATTACGTTATATGGTATAACGTTATCTCGTATTACGTTATATGGTATAACGTTATAACGTATTACGTTATATGGTATTACGTTTTAACGTATTACGTTATATGGTATAACGTTATAACGTATTACGTTATGTGGTATAACGTTATAATGAATTACGTTATATGGTATAACGTTATAACGTATTACGTTATATGGTATAACGTTATAACTTATTACGTTATATGGTATAACTATATAACGTATTACGTTATATGGTATTACGTTATAACGTATTACGTTATATGGTATTACGTTATAACGTATTACGTTATACGGTATAACGTTATACCGTATTACGTTATATGGTATAACGAAATGACGTTTTACGTTATATGGTATTACGTTATAACGTATTACGTTATATGGTATAACGTTATCACGTATTACGTTATATGGCATTACGTTATAACGTATTACGTTATATGGTATAACAAAATGACGTTTTACGTTATATGGTATAACGTTATCACGTATTACGTTATATGGCATTACGTTATAACGTATTACGTTATATGGTATAACAAAATGACGTTTTACGTTATATGGTATAACGTTATAACGTATTACGTCATATGGTATTACCTTTTAACGTATTACGTTATATGGTATAACGTTATAACGTATTACGTTATGTGGTATAACGTTATGACGAATTACGTTATATCGTATATCGTTATAACGTATTACGTTATATGGTATAACGTTATAACTTATTACGTTATATGGTATAACTATATAACGTATTACGTTATATGGTATTACGTCATAACGTATTACGTTATATGGTATTACGTTATAACGTATTACGTTATAACGTATTACGTTATATGGTATGACGTCATAACGTATTACGTTATATGGTATTACGTTATCACATATTACGTTATATGGTATAACGTTATAACGTATTACGTTATATGGTATAACGTTTTAACGTATTACGTTATATGGTATAACGTTATAACGTATTACGTTATATGGTGTAACGTTATACCGTACTATGTTTTATGGTATAACGAAATGACGTTTTACGTTATATGTTATAACGTTATAACGTATCACGTTATACGGTATATCGAAATGACGTTTTACGTTATATGGTATGACGTCATAACGTATTACGTTATATGGTATGACGTCATAACGTATTACGTTATATGGTATTACGTTATCACATATTACGTTATATGGTATAACGTTATAACGTATTACGTTATATGGTATAACGTTTTAACGTATTACGTTATATGGTATAACGTTATAACGTATTACGTTATATGGTGTAACGTTATACCGTACTATGTTTTATGGTATAACGAAATGACGTTTTACGTTATATGTTATAACGTTATAACGTATCACGTTATACGGTATATCGAAATGACGTTTTACGTTATATGGTATTACGTTATAACGTATTACGTTATATGGTATTACGTTATAACGTATGACGTTATATGGTATAACGTCATAACGTATTACGTCATATGGTATTACGTTATCACGTATTACGTTATATGGTATAACGTTATAACGTATTACGTTATATGGTATAACGTTTTAACGTATTACGTTATATGGTATAACTATATAACGTATTACGTTATATGTCATTACGTTATAACGTATTACGTTATATGGTGTAACGTTATACCGTACTATGTTTTATGGTATAACGAAATGACGTTTTACGTTATATGTTATAACGCTATAACGTATCACGATATACGGTATATCGAAATGACGTTTTACGTTGTATGGTATTATGTTATTACGTATTACGTTATATGGTTTAACGTTATAACGTATTACGTTATATGGTATAACGTTATAACGTATTACGTTACATGGTATAACGTCATAACGTATTACGTTATATGGTATTACGTTATCACGTATTACGTTATATCGTATTACATTATAACGTATTACGTTATATTGTGTAACGTTCTAACATATTACGTTATATGGTATAACGTTATACCGTATTACGTTATATGGTATAACGAAATGACGTTTTACGTTATATGGTATTACGTTCTAACGTAATACGTTATATGGTACAACGAAATGACGTTTCACGTTATATGGTATTATGTTGTTACGTATTACGTTATATGGTATAACGTTATAACGTATTACGTTATATGGTATATCGTTATAACGTATTACGTTATATGTTATAACGTTATACCGTATTACGTTATATGGTATAACGAAATGACGTTTTACGTTATATGGTATTACGTTATAACGTATTACGTTATATGGTATTACGTTATAACGTATTACGTTATATTGTATAACATTCTAACATATTACGTTATATGGTATAACGTTATACCGTATTACATTATATGGTATAACGAAATGACGTTTTACGTTATATGGTATTACGTCCTAACGTAATACGTTATATGGTATAACGTTATAACGTATTACGTTATATGGTATAACGTTATAACGTATTACGTTATATGGTCTATCGTTATAACATATTACGTTATATGGTATAACGTTACACCGTATTACGTTATATGGTATAACGAAATGACGTTTTACGTTATATGGTATTACGTTATAACGTATTACGTTATATGGTATAACGTCATAACGTATTACGTCATATGGTATTACGTTATCACGTATTACGTTATATGGTATAACGTTATAACGTATTACGTTATATGGTATAACGTTATATCGTATTACGTTATATGGCATAACGTTATAACGTATTACGTTATATGGTATATCGTTATAACGTATTACGTTATATGGTATAACGTTATACCGTATTACGTTATATGGTATAACGTTATAACGTATTACGTTATATGGTATAACGTTATAACGTATTACGTTATATGGTATAACGTTTTAACGTAGTACGCTATATGGTATAACGTTATAACGAATTACGTTATATGGCATTGCGTTATAACGTATTACGTTATATGGTATAACGTTATAACGTATTACGTTATATGGTATAACGTTATAACGGATTACTTTATATGGTATAACGTTATAACGTACTACGTTATATGGAATAACGTTATAACGTATTACGTTATATGGTATAACGTTATACCGTATTACGTTATATGGTATAACGTTATATCGTATTACGTTATATGGTATAACGTTATAACGTATTACGTTATATGGTATATCGTTATAACGTATTACGTTATATGGTATAACGTTATACCGTATTACGTTATATGGTATAACGAAATGACGTTTTACGTTATATGGTATTACGTTATAACGTATTACGTTATATGGTATTACGTTATAACGTATTACGTTATATGGTATAACGTCATAACGTATTACGTCATATGGTATTACGTTATCACGTATTACGTTATATGGTATAACGTTATAACGTATTACGTTATATGGTATAACGTTTTAACGTATTACGTTATATGGTATAACGTTATCACGTATTACGTTATATGGTATAACGTTATAACGTATTACGTTATATGGTATTACGTTATAACCTATTACGTTATATGGTATAACGTTATAACGTATTACGTTATATGGTATAACGTTATAACGTATTACGTTATATGGTATAACGTTATAACGTATTACGTTATATGGTATAACGTCATAACGTATTACGTTATATGGTATTACGTTATCGCGTATTACGTTATATGGTATAACGTTATAACGTATTACGTTATATGGTATAACGTTATCTCGTATTACGTTATATGGTATAACGTTATAACGTATTACGTTATATGGTATTACGTTATAACGTATTACGTTATATGGTATAGCGAAATGACGTTTTACGTTATATGGTATTACGTTATAACGTATTACGGTATATGGTATTACGTTATAACGTATTACGTTATATGGTAGAACGTCATAACGTATTACGTTATATGGTATTACGTTATGACGTATTACGTTATATGGTATAACGTTATAACGTATTACGTTATATGGTATAACGTTTTAACGTATTACGTTATATGGTATAACGTTATCACGTATTACGTTATATGGTATAACGTTATAACGTATTACGTTATATGGTATATCGTTATAACGTATTACGTAATATGGTATAACGAAATGACGTTTTACGTTATATGCTATTACGTTATAACGTATTACGTTATATGGTATAACGTTATCACGTATTACGTTATATGGCATTACGTTATAACGTATTACGTTATATGGTATAACGAAATGACGTTTTACGTTATATGGTATAACGTTATAACGTATTACGTTATATGGTATAACGTTTTAACGTATTACGTTATATTTTATAACGTTATAACGTATTACGTTATGTGGTATAACGTTATAACGAATTACGTTATATGGTATAACGTTATAACGTATTACGTTATATGGTATAACGTTATAACTTATTACGTTATATGGTATAACTATATAACGTATTACGTCATATGGTATTACGTTATAACGTATTACGTTATATGGTATTACGTTATAACGTATTACGTTATATGGTATAACGTTATCACGTATTACGTTATATGGCATTACGTTATAACGTATTACGTTATATGGTATAACAAAATGACGTTTTACGTTATATGGTATAACGTTATCACGTATTACGTTATATGGCATTACGTTATAACGTATTACGTTATATGGTATAACAAAATGACGTTTTACGTTATATGGTATAACGTTATAACGTATTACGTTATATGGCATTACGTTATAACGTATTACGTTATATGGTATAACAAAATGACGTTTTACGTTATATGGTATAACGTTATAACGTATTACGTTATATGGCATTACGTTATAACGTATTACGTTATATGGTATAACAAAATGACGTTTTACGTTATATGGTATATCGTTATAACGTATTACGTTATATGGTATAACGAAATGACGTTTTACGTTATATGCTATTACGTTATAACGTATTACGTTATATGGTATAACGTTATCACGTATTACGTTATATGGCATTACGTTATAACGTATTACGTTATATGGTATAACGAAATGACGTTTTACGTTATATGGTATAACGTTATAACGTATTACGTTATATGATATAACGCTATAACGTATTACGTTATATGGTATAACGTTATAACGTATTACGTTATATGGTATAACGTTATAACGTATTACGTTATATGGTATAACGTCATAACGTATTACGTTATATGGTATTACGTTATCACGTATTACGTTATATGGTATAACGTTATAACGTATTACGTTATATGGTATAACGTTATCTCGTATTACGTTATATGGTATAACGTTATAACGTATAACGTTATATGGTATTACGTTATAACGTATTACGTTATATGGTATAACGAAATGACGTTTTACGTTATATGGTATTACGTTATAACGTATTACGGTATATGGTATTACGTTATAACGTATTACGTTATATGGTATAACGTTATACCGTATTACGTTATATGGTATAACGTTATAACGTATTACGTTATATGGTATAACGTTATAACGTATTACGTTATATGGTATATCGTTATAACGTATTACGTTATATGGTACTACGCTATAACGTATTACGTTATATGGTATAACGTTATACCGTATTACGTTATATGGTATAACGTTATAACGTATTACGTTATATGGTATAACGTTATAACGTATTACGTTATATGGTATATCGTTATAACGTATTACGTTATATGGTATAACGTTATACCGTATTACGTTATATGGTATAACGAAATGACGTTTTACGTTATATGGTATTACGTTATAACGTATTACGTTATATGGTATAACGTCATAACGTATTACGTTATATGGTATAACGTTATCTCGTATTACGTTATATGGTATAACGTTATAACGTATTACGTTATATGGTATAACGTCATAACGTATTACGTTATATGGTATAACGTTATCTCGTATTACGTTATATGGTATATCGTTATACCGTATTACGGTATATGGTATTACGTTATAACGTATTACGTTATATGGTATAACGTTATACCGTATTACGTTATATGGTATAACGTTATAACGTATTACGTTATATGGTATATCGTTATAACGTATTACGTTATATGGTATATCGTTATAACGTATTACGTTATATGGTGTAACGTTATACCGTATTACGTTATATGGTACAACGAAATGACGTTTCACGTTATATGGTATTATGTTGTTACGTATTACGTTATATGGTATAACGTTATAACGTATTACGTTATATGGTATATCGTTATAACGTATTACGTTATATGTTATAACGTTATACCGTATTACGTTATATGGTATAACGAAATGACGTTTTACGTTATATGGTATTACGTTATAACGTATTACGTTATATGGTATTACGTTATAACGTATTACGTTATATTGTATAACATTCTAACATATTACGTTATATGGTATAACGTTATACCGTATTACATTATATGGTATAACGAAATGACGTTTTACGTTATATGGTATTACGTTATAACGTATTACGTTATATGGTATAACGTCATAACGTATTACGTCATATGGTATTACGTTATAACGTATTACGTTATATGGTATAACGAAATGACGTTTTACGTTATATGGTATAACGTTATAACGTATTACGTTATATGATATAACGCTATAACGTATTACGTTATATGGTATAACGTTATAACGTATTACGTTATATGGTATAACGTTATAACGCATTACGTTATATGGTATAACGTCATAACGTATTACGTTATATGGTATTACGTTATCACGTATTACGTTATATGGTATAACGTTATAACGTATTACGTTATATGGTATAACGTTATCTCGTATTACGTTATATGGTATAACGTTATAACGTATAACGTTATATGGTATTACGTTATAACGTATTACGTTATATGGTATAACGAAATGACGTTTTACGTTATATGGTATTACGTTATAACGTATTACGGTATATGGTATTACGTTATAACGTATTACGTTATATGGTATAACGTTATACCGTATTACGTTATATGGTATAACGTTATAACGTATTACGTTATATGGTATAACGTTATAACGTATTACGTTATATGGTATATCGTTATAACGTATTACGTTATATGGTATTACGCTATAACGTATTACGTTATATGGTATAACGTTATACCGTATTACGTTATATGGTATAACGTTATAACGTATTACGTTATATGGTATAACGTTATAACGTATTACGTTATATGGTATATCGTTATAACGTATTACGTTATATGGTATAACGTTATACCGTATTACGTTATATGGTATAACGAAATGACGTTTTACGTTATATGGTATTACGTTATAACGTATTACGTTATATGGTATAACGTCATAACGTATTACGTTATATGGTATAACGTTATCTCGTATTACGTTATATGGTATAACGTTTTAACGTATTACGTTATATGGTATAACGTTATCACGTATTACGTTATATGGTATAACGTTATAACGTATTACGGTATATGGTATTACGTTATAACGTATTACGTTATATGGTATAACGTTATACCGTATTACGTTATATGGTATAACGTTATAACGTATTACGTTATATGGTATAACGTTATAACGTATTACGTTATATGGTATATCGTTATAACGTATTACGTTATATGGTATAACGTTATACCGTATTACGGTATATGGTATTACGTTATAACGTATTACGTTATATGGTATAACGTTATACCGTATTACGTTATATGGTATAACGTTATAACGTATTACGTTATATGGTATAACGTTATAACGTATTACGTTATATGGTATATCGTTATAACGTATTACGTTATATGGTATAACGTTATACCGTATTACGTTATATGGTATAACGAAATGACGTTTTACGTTATATGGTATAACGTTATAACGTATTACGTTATATGGTATATCGTTATAACGTATTACGGTATATGGTATTACGTTATGACGTATTACGTTATATGGTATAACGTTATCACGTATTACGTTATATGGTATAACGTTATAACGTATTACGGTATATGGTATTACGTTATAACGTATTACGTTATATGGTATAACGTTATACCGTATTACGTTATATGGTATAACGTTATAACGTATTACGTTATATGGTATAACGTCATAACGTATTACGTTATATGGTATAACGTTATCTCGTATTACGTTATATGGTATATCGTTATAACGTATTACGTTATATGGTATAACGTTATAACGTATTACGTTATATGGCATTACGTTATAACGTATTACGTTATATGGTATAACAAAATGACGTTTTACGTTATATGGTATATCGTTATAACGTATTACGTTATATGGTATAACGAAATGACGTTTTACGTTATATGCTATTACGTTATAACGTATTACGTTATATGGTATAACGTTATCACGTATTACGTTATATGGCATTACGTTATAACGTATTACGTTATATGGTATAACGAAATGACGTTTTACGTTATATGGTATAACGTTATAACGTATTACGTTATATGATATAACGCTATAACGTATTACGTTATATGGTATAACGTTATAACGTATTACGTTATATGGTATAACGTTATAACGTATTACGTTATATGGTATAACGTCATAACGTATTACGTTATATGGTATTACGTTATCACGTATTACGTTATATAGTATAACGTTATAACGTATTACGTTATATGGTATAACGTTATCTCGTATTACGTTATATGGTATAACGTTATAACGTATAACGTTATATGGTATTACGTTATAACGTATTACGTTATATGGTATAACGAAATGACGTTTTACGTTATATGGTATTACGTTATAACGTATTACGGTATATGGTATTACGTTATAACGTATTACGTTATATGGTATAACGTTATACCGTATTACGTTATATGGTATAACGTTATAACGTATTACGTTATATGGTATAACGTTATAACGTATTACGTTATATGGTATATCGTTATAACGTATTACGTTATATGGTATATCGTTATAACGTATTACGTTATATGGTATAACGTTATACCGTATTACGTTATATGGTATAACGAAATGACGTTTTACGTTATATGGTATTACGTTATAACGTATTACGTTATATGGTATAACGCCATAACGTATTACGTTATATGGTATAACGTTATCTCGTATTACGTTATATGGTATAACGTTTTAACGTATTACGTTATATGGTATAACGTTATCACGTATTACGTTATATGGTATAACGTTATAACGTATTACGGTATATGGTATTACGTTATAACGTATTACGTTATATGGTATAACGTTATACCGTATTACGTTATATGGTATAACGTTATAACGTATTACGTTATATGGTATAACGTTATAACGTATTACGTTATATGGTATATCGTTATAACGTATTACGTTATATGGTATAACGTTATACCGTATTACGGTATATGGTATTACGTTATAACGTATTACGTTATATGGTATAACGTTATACCGTATTACGTTATATGGTATAACGTTATAACGTATTACGTTATATGGTATAACGTTATAACGTATTACGTTATATGGTATATCGTTATAACGTATTACGTTATATGGTATAACGTTATACCGTATTACGTTATATGGTATAACGAAATGACGTTTTACGTTATATGGTATAACGTTATAACGTATTACGTTATATGGTATATCGTTATAACGTATTACGGTATATGGTATTACGTTATGACGTATTACGTTATATGGTATAACGTTATCACGTATTACGTTATATGGTATAACGTTATAACGTATTACGGTATATGGTATTACGTTATAACGTATTACGTTATATGGTATAACGTTATACCGTATTACGTTATATGGTATAACGTTATAACGTATTACGTTATATGGTATAACGTCATAACGTATTACGTTATATGGTATAACGTTATCTCGTATTACGTTATATGGTATATCGTTATAACGTATTACGGTATATGGTATAACGTTATAACGTATTACGTTATATGGTATTACGTTATAACGTATTTCGTTATATGGTATAACGTTATACCGTATTACGTTATATGGTATAACGTTATGACGTATTACGTTATATGGTATAACGTCATAACGTATTACGTTATATGGTATAACGTTATCTCGTATTACGTTATATGGTATATCGTTATAACGTATTACGGTATATGGTATTACGTTATAACGTATTACGTTATATGGTATAACGTTATACCGTATCACGTTATATGGTATAACGTTATAACGTATTACGTTATATGGTATATCGTTATAACGTATTACGTTATATGGTATATCGTTATAACGTATTACGTTATATGGTATAACGTTATACCGTATTACGTTATATGGTACAACGAAATGACGTTTCACGTTATATGGTATTATGTTGTTACGTATTACGTTATATGGTATAACGTTATAACGTATTACGTTATATGGTATATCGTTATAACGTATTACGTTATATGTTATAACGTTATACCGTATTACGTTATATGGTATAACGAAATGACGTTTTACGTTATATGGTATTACGTTATAACGTATTACGTTATATGGTATTACGTTATAACGTATTACGTTATATTGTATAACATTCTAACATATTACGTTATATGGTATAACGTTATACCGTATTACATTATATGGTATAACGAAATGACGTTTTACGTTATATGGTATTACGTCCTAACGTAATACGTTATATGGTATAACGTTATAACGTATTACGTTATATGGTATAACGTTATAACGTATTACGTTATATGGTCTATCGTTATAACGTATTACGTTATATGGTATAACGTTACACCGTATTACGTTATATGGTATAACGAAATGACGTTTTACGTTATATGGTATTACGTTATAACGTATTACGTTATATGGTATAACGTCATAACGTATTACGTCATATGGTATTACGTTATAACGTATTACGTTATATGGTATAACGAAATGACGTTTTACGTTATATGGTATAACGTTATAACGTATTACGTTATATGATATAACGCTATAACGTATTACGTTATATGGTATAACGTTATAACGTATTACGTTATATGGTATAACGTTATAACGTATTACGTTATATGGTATAACGTCATAACGTATTACGTTATATGGTATTACGTTATCACGTATTACGTTATATGGTATAACGTTATAACGTATTACGTTATATGGTATAACGTTATCTCGTATTACGTTATATGGTATAACGTTATAACGTATAACGTTATATGGTATTACGTTATAACGTATTACGTTATATGGTATAACGAAATGACGTTTTACGTTATATGGTATTACGTTATAACGTATTACGGTATATGGTATTACGTTATAACGTATTACGTTATATGGTATAACGTTATACCGTATTACGTTATATGGTATAACGTTATAACGTATTACGTTATATGGTATAACGTTATAACGTATTACGTTATATGGTATATCGTTATAACGTATTACGTTATATGGTATTACGCTATAACGTATTACGTTATATGGTATAACGTTATACCGTATTACGTTATATGGTATAACGTTATAACGTATTACGTTATATGGTATAACGTTATAACGTATTACGTTATATGGTATATCGTTATAACGTATTACGTTATATGGTATAACGTTATACCGTATTACGTTATATGGTATAACGAAATGACGTTTTACGTTATATGGTATTACGTTATAACGTATTACGTTATATGGTATAACGTCATAACGTATTACGTTATATGGTATAACGTTATCTCGTATTACGTTATATGGTATAACGTTTTAACGTATTACGTTATATGGTATAACGTTATCACGTATTACGTTATATGGTATAATGTTATAACGTATTACGGTATATGGTATTACGTTATAACGTATTACGTTATATGGTATAACGTTATACCGTATTACGTTATATGGTATAACGTTATAACGTATTACGTTATATGGTATAACGTTATAACGTATTACGTTATATGGTATAACGAAATGACGTTTTACGTTATATGGTATTACGTTATAACGTATTACGTTATATGGTATTACGTTATAACGTATTACGTTATATTGTATAACATTCTAACATATTACGTTATATGGTATAACGTTATACCGTATTACATTATATGGTATAACGAAATGACGTTTTACGTTATATGGTATTACGTCCTAACGTAATACGTTATATGGTATAACGTTATAACGTATTACGTTATATGGTATAACGTTATAACGTATTACGTTATATGGTCTATCGTTATAACGTATTACGTTATATGTTATAACGTTATACCGTATTACGTTATATGGTATAACGAAATGACGTTTTACGTTATATGGTATTACGTTATAACGTATTACGTTATATGGTATTACGTTATAACGTATTACGTTATATTGTATAACATTCTAACATATTACGTTATATGGTATAACGTTATACCGTATTACGTTATATGGTATAACGTTATAACGTATTACGTTATATGGTATAACGTCATAACGTATTACGTTATATGGTATAACGTTATCTCGTATTACGTTATATGGTATATCGTTATAACGTATTACGGTATATGGTATAACGTTATAACGTATTACGTTATATGGTATTACGTTATAACGTATTACGTTATATGGTATAACGTTATACCGTATTACGTTATATGGTATAACGTTATAACGTATTACGTTATATGGTATAACGTCATAACGTATTACGTTATATGGTATAACGTTATCTCGTATTACGTTATATGGTATATCGTTATAACGTATTACGGTATATGGTATTACGTTATAACGTATTACGTTATATGGTATAACGTTATACCGTATTACGTTATATGGTATAACGTTATAACGTATTACGTTATATGGTATATCGTTATAACGTATTACGTTATATGGTATATCGTTATAACGTATTACGTTATATGGTATAACGTTATACCGTATTACGTTATATGGTATAACGAAATGACGTTTTACGTTATATGGTATAACGTTATAACGTATTACGTTATATGGTATATCGTTATAACGTATTACGGTATATGGTATTACGTTATGACGTATTCCGTTATATGGTATAACGTTATAACGTATTACGTTATATGGTATAACGTTTTAACGTATTACGTTATATGGTATAACGTTATCACGTATTACGTTATATGGTATAACGTTATAACGTATTACGTTATATGGTATATCGTTATAACGTATTACGTTATATGGTATAACGAAATGACGTTTTACGTTATATGCTATTACGTTATAACGTATTACGTTATATGGTAAACGTTATCACGTATTACGTTATATGGCATTACGTTATAACGTATTACGTTATATGGTATAACGAAATGACGTTTTACGTTATATGGTATAACGTTATCACGTATTACGTTATATGGTATAACGTTATAACGTATTACGTTATATGGTATAACGTTATAACGTATTACGTTATATGGTATAACGTTATAACGTATTACGTTATATGGTATAACGTCATAACGTATTACGTTATATGGTATTACGTTATCGCGTATTACGTTATATGGTATAACGTTATAACGTATTACGTTATATGGTATAACGTTATCTCGTATTACGTTATATGGTATAACGTTATAACGTATTACGTTATATGGTATTACGTTATAACGTATTACGTTATATGGTATAGCGAAATGACGTTTTACGTTATATGGTATTACGTTATAACGTATTACGGTATATGGTATTACGTTATAACGTATTACGTTATATGGTAGAACGTCATAACGTATTACGTTATATGGTATTACGTTATGACGTATTACGTTATATGGTATAACGTTATAACGTATTACGTTATATGGTATAACGAAATGACGTTTTACGTTATATGCTATTACGTTATAACGTATTACGTTATATGGTAAACGTTATCACGTATTACGTTATATGGCATTACGTTATAACGTATTACGTTATATGGTATAACGAAATGACGTTTTACGTTATATGGTATAACGTTATCACGTATTACGTTATATGGTATAACGTTATAACGTATTACGTTATATGGTATAACGTTATAACGTATTACGTTATATGGTATTACGTTATCGCGTATTACGTTATATGGTATAACGTTATAACGTATTACGTTATATGGTATAACGTTATACCGTATTACGTTATATGGTATAACGAAATGACGTTTTACGTTATATGGTATAACGTTATAACGTATTACGTTATATGGTATATCGTTATAACGTATTACGGTATATGGTATTACGTTATGACGTATTCCGTTATATGGTATAACGTTATAGCGTATTACGTTATATGGTATAACGTTTTAACGTATTACGTTATATGGTATAACGTTATCACGTATTACGTTATATGGTATAACGTTATAACGTATTACGTTATATGGTATATCGTTATAACGTATTACGTTATATGGTATAACGAAATGACGTTTTATAACGTTATTACGTTATATGGTATAACGTTATATCGTATTACGTTATATGGTATAACGTTATAACGTATTACGTTATATGGTATATCGTTATAACGTATTACGTTATATGGTATAACGTTATACCGTATTACGTTATATGGTATAACGAAATGACGTTTTACGTTGTATGGTATTACGTTATAACGTATTACGTTATATGGTATAACGTCATAACGTATTACGTCATATGGTATTACGTTATCACGTATTACGTTATATGGTATAACGTTATAACGTATTACGTTATATGGTATAACGTTATAACGTATTACGTTATATGGTATTACGTTATAACCTATTACGTTATATGGTATAACGTTATAACGTATTACGTTATATGGTATAACGTTATAACGTATTACGTTATATGGTATAACGTTATAACGTATTACGTTATATGGTATAACGTCATAACGTATTATGTTATATGGTATTACGTTATCGCGTATTACGTTATATGGTATAACGTTATAACGTATTACGTTATATGGTATAACGTTATCTCGTATTACGTTATATGGTATAACGTTATAACGTATTACGTTATATGGTATTACGTTATAACGTATTACGTTATATGGTATAGCGAAATGACGTTTTACGTTATATGGTATTACGTTATAACGTATTACGGTATATGGTATTACGTTATAACGTATTACGTTATATGGTAGAACGTCATAACGTATTACGTTATATGGTATTACGTTATGACGTATTACGTTATATGGTATAACGTTATAACGTATTACGTTATATGGTATAACGTTTTAACGTATTACGTTATATGGTATAACGTTATCACGTATTACGTTATATGGTATAACGTTATAACGTATTACGTTATATGGTATATCGTTATAACGTATTACGTTATATGGTATAACGAAATGACGTTTTACGTTATATGCTATTACGTTATAACGTATTACGTTATATGGTATAACGTTATCACGTATTACGTTATATGGCATTACGTTATAACGTATTACGTTATATGGTATAACGAAATCACGTTTTACGTTATATGGTATAACGTTATAACGTATTACGTTATATGGTATAACGTTTTAACGTATTACGTTATATTTTATAACGTTATAACGTATTACGTTATGTGGTATAACGTTATAACGAATTACGTTATATGGTATAACGTTTTAACGTATTACGTTATATGGTATAACGTTATCACGTATTACGTTATATGGTATAACGTTATAACGTATTACGTTATATGGTATAACGAAATGACGTTTTACGTTATATGGTATAACGTTATCACGTATTACGTTATATGGTATAACGTTATAACGTATTACGTTATATGGTATAACGTTATAACGTATTACGTTATATGGTATAACGTTATAACGTATTACGTTATATGGTATAACGTCATAACGTATTACGTTATATGGTATATCGTTATAACGTATTACGTTATATGGTATATCGTTATAACGTATTACGTTATATGGTATAACGTTATACCGTATTACGTTATATGGTATAACGAAATGACGTTTTACGTTATATGGTATAACGTTATAACGTATTACGTTATATGGTATATCGTTATAACGTATTACGGTATATGGTATTACGTTATGACGTATTCCGTTATATGGTATAACGTTATAACGTACTACGTTATATGGTATAACGTTTTAACGTATTACGTTATATGGTATAACGTTATCACGTATTACGTTATATGGTATAACGTTATAACGTATTACGTTATATGGTATATCGTTATAACGTATTACGTTATATGGTATAACGAAATGACGTTTTACGTTATATGCTATTACGTTATAACGTATTACGTTATATGGTAAACGTTATCACGTATTACGTTATATGGCATTACGTTATAACGTATTACGTTATATGGTATAACGAAATGACGTTTTACGTTATATGGTATAACGTTATCACGTATTACGTTATATGGTATAACGATATAACGTATTACGTTATATGGTATAACGTTATAACGTATTACGTTATATGGTATAACGTTATAACGTATTACGTTATATGGTATAACGTCATAACGTATTACGTTATATGGTATTACGTTATCGCGTATTACGTTATATGGTATAACGTTATAACGTATTACGTTATATGGTATAACGTTATCTCGTATTACGTTATATGGTATAACGTTATAACGTATTACGTTATATGGTATTACGTTATAACGTATTACGTTATATGGTATAGCGAAATGACGTTTTACGTTATATGGTATTACGTTATAACGTATTACGGTATATGGTATTACGTTATAACGTATTACGTTATATGGTAGAACGTCATAACGTATTACGTTATATGGTATTACGTTATGACGTATTACGTTATATGGTATAACGTTATAACGTATTACGTTATATGGTATAACGGAATGACGTTTTACGTTATATGCTATTACGTTATAACGTATTACGTTATATGGTAAACGTTATCACGTATTACGTTATATGGCATTACGTTATAACGTATTACGTTATATGGTATAACGAAATGACGTTTTACGTTATATGGTATAACGTTATCACGTATTACGTTATATGGTATAACGTTATAACGTATTACGTTATATGGTATAACGTTATAACGTATTACGTTATATGGTATTACGTTATCGCGTATTACGTTATATGGTATAACGTTATAACGTATTACGTTATATGGTATAACGTTATACCGTATTACGTTATATGGTATAACGAAATGACGTTTTACGTTATATGGTATAACGTTATAACGTATTACGTTATATGGTATATCGTTATAACGTATTACGGTATATGGTATTACGTTATGACGTATTCCGTTATATGGTATAACGTTATAACGTATTACGTTATATGGTATAACGTTTTAACGTATTACGTTATATGGTATAACGTTATCACGTATTACGTTATATGGTATAACGTTATAACGTATTACGTTATATGGTATATCGTTATAACGTATTACGTTATATGGTATAACGAAATGACGTTTTATAACGTTATTACGTTATATGGTATAACGTTATATCGTATTACGTTATATGGTATAACGTTATAACGTATTACGTTATATGGTATATCGTTATAACGTATTACGTTATATGGTATAACGTTATACCGTATTACGTTATATGGTATAACGAAATGACGTTTTACGTTGTATGGTATTACGTTATAACGTATTACGTTATATGGTATAACGTCATAACGTATTACGTCATATGGTATTACGTTATCACGTATTACGTTATATGGTATAACGTTATAACGTATTACGTTATATGGTATAACGTTATAACGTATTACGTTATGTGGTATTACGTTATAACCTATTACGTTATATGGTATAACGTTATAACGTATTACGTTATATGGTATAACGTTATAACGTATTACGTTATATGGTATAACGTTATAACGTATTACGTTATATGGTATAACGTCATAACGTATTATGTTATATGGTATTACGTTATCGCGCATTACGTTATATGGTATATCGTTATAACGTATTACGTTATATGGTATAACGTTATCTCGTATTACGTTATATGGTATAACGTTATAACGTATTACGTTATATGGTATTACGTTATAACGTATTACGTTATATGGTATAGCGAAATGACGTTTTACGTTATATGGTATTACGCTATAACGTATTACGGTATATGGTATTACGTTATAACGTATTACGTTATATGGTAGAACGTCATAACGTATTACGTTATATGGTATTACGTTATGACGTATTACGTTATATGGTATAACGTTATAACGTATTACGTTATATGGTATAACGTTTTAACGTATTACGTTATATGGTATAACGTTATCACGTATTACGTTATATGGTATAACGTTATAACGTATTACGTTATATGGTATATCGTTATAACGTATTACGTTATATGGTATAACGAAATGACGTTTTACGTTATATGCTATTACGTTATAACGTATTACGTTATATGGTATAACGTTATCACGTATTACGTTATATGGCATTACGTTATAACGTATTACGTTATATGGTATAACGAAATCACGTTTTACGTTATATGGTATAACGTTATAACGTATTACGTTATATGGTATAACGTTTTAACGTATTACGTTATATTTTATAACGTTAGAACGTATTACGTTATGTGGTATAACGTTATAACGAATTACGTTATATGGTATAACGTTATAACGTATTACGTTATATGGTATAACGTTATAACTTATTACGTTATATGGTATAACTATATAACGTATTACGTCATATGGTATTACGTTATAACGTATTACGTTATATGGTATTACGTTATAACGTATTACGTTATATGGTATAACGTTATCACGTATTACGTTATATGGCATTACGTTATAACGTATTACGTTATATGGTATAACAAAATGACGTTTTACGTTATATGGTATAACGTTATCACGTATTACGTTATATGGCATTACGTTATAACGTATTACGTTATATGGTATAACAAAATGACGTTTTACGTTATATGGTATAACGTTATAACGTATTACGTTATATGGCATTACGTTATAACGTATTACGTTATATGGTATAACAAAATGACGTTTTACGTTATATGGTATAACGTTATAACGTATTACGTTATATGGCATTACGTTATAACGTATTACGTTATATGGTATAACAAAATGACGTTTTACGTTATATGGTATATCGTTATAACGTATT
This sequence comes from Bombus vancouverensis nearcticus, assembly GCF_051014615.1. Classification (NCBI taxonomy): domain Eukaryota; kingdom Metazoa; phylum Arthropoda; class Insecta; order Hymenoptera; family Apidae; genus Bombus; species Bombus vancouverensis. The sequence continues at coordinate 3,910,825 of NC_134913.1, read as the reverse complement.
ACGTTATATGGTATAACGAAATGACGTTTTACGTTATATGCTATTACGTTATAACGTATTACGTTATATGGTATAACGTTATCACGTATTACGTTATATGGCATTACGTTATAACGTATTACGTTATATGGTATAACGAAATGACGTTTTACGTTATATGGTATAACGTTATAACGTATTACGTTATATGATATAACGCTATAACGTATTACGTTATATGGTATAACGTTATAACGTATTACGTTATATGGTATAACGTTATAACGTATTACGTTATATGGTATAACGTCATAACGTATTACGTTATATGGTATTACGTTATCACGTATTACGTTATATGGTATAACGTTATAACGTATTACGTTATATGGTATAACGTTATCTCGTATTACGTTATATGGTATAACGTTATAACGTATAACGTTATATGGTATTACGTTATAACGTATTACGTTATATGGTATAACGAAATGACGTTTTACGTTATATGGTATTACGTTATAACGTATTACGGTATATGGTATTACGTTATAACGTATTACGTTATATGGTATAACGTTATACCGTATTACGTTATATGGTATAACGTTATAACGTATTACGTTATATGGTATAACGTTATAACGTATTACGTTATATGGTATATCGTTATAACGTATTACGTTATATGGTATTACGCTATAACGTATTACGTTATATGGTATAACGTTATACCGTATTACGTTATATGGTATAACGTTATAACGTATTACGTTATATGGTATAACGTGTAACGTATTACGTTATATGGTATATCGTTATAACGTATTACGTTATATGGTATAACGTTATCTCGTATTACGTTATATGGTATAACGAAATGACGTTTTACGTTATATGGTATTACGTTATAACGTATTACGTTATATGGTATAACGTCATAACGTATTACGTTATATGGTATAACGTTATCTCGTATTACGTTATATGGTATAACGTTTTAACGTATTACGTTATATGGTATAACGTTATCACGTATTACGTTATATGGTATAACGTTATAACGTATTACGGTATATGGTATTACGTTATAACGTATTACGTTATATGGTATAACGTTATACCGTATTACGTTATATGGTATAACGTTATAACGTATTACGTTATATGGTATAACGTTATAACGTATTACGTTATATGGTATATCGTTATAACGTATTACGTTATATGGTATAACGTTATACCGTATTACGGTATATGGTATTACGTTATAACGTATTACGTTATATGGTATAACGTTATACCGTATTACGTTATATGGTATAACGTTATAACGTATTACGTTATATGGTATAACGTTATAACGTATTACGTTATATGGTATATCGTTATAACGTATTACGTTATATGGTATAACGTTATACCGTATTACGTTATATGGTATAACGAAATGACGTTTTACGTTATATGGTATAACGTTATAACGTATTACGTTATATGGTATATCGTTATAACGTATTACGGTATATGGTATTACGTTATGACGTATTACGTTATATGGTATAACGTTATCACGTATTACGTTATATGGTATAACGTTATAACGTATTACGGTATATGGTATTACGTTATAACGTATTACGTTATATGGTATAACGTTATACCGTATTACGTTATATGGTATAACGTTATAACGTATTACGTTATATGGTATAACGTCATAACGTATTACGTTATATGGTATAACGTTATCTCGTATTACGTTATATGGTATATCGTTATAACGTATTACGGTATATGGTATAACGTTATAACGTATTACGTTATATGGTATTACGTTATAACGTATTACGTTATATGGTATAACGTTATACCGTATTACGTTATATGGTATAACGTTATAACGTATTACGTTATATGGTATAACGTCATAACGTATTACGTTATATGGTATAACGTTATCTCGTATTACGTTATATGGTATATCGTTATAACGTATTACGGTATATGGTATTACGTTATAACGTATTACGTTATATGGTATAACGTTATACCGTATTACGTTATATGGTATAACGTTATAACGTATTACGTTATATGGTATATCGTTATAACGTATTACGTTATATGGTATATCGTTATAACGTATTACGGTATATGGTATTACGTTATGACGTATTACGTTATATGGTATAACGTTATAACGTATTACGTTATATGGTATAACGTTTTAACGTATTACGTTATATGGTATAACGTTATAACGTATTACGTTATATGGTATATCGTTATAACGTATTACGTTATATGGTATATCGTTATAACGTATTACGTTATATGGTATATCGTTATAACGTATTACGTTATATGGTATAACGTTATACCGTATTACGTTATATGGTATAACGAAATGACGTTTTACGTTATATGGTATAACGTCATAACGTATTACGTTATATGGTATAACGTTATCTCGTATTACGTTATATGGTATATCGTTATAACGTATTACGGTATATGCTATTACGTTATAACGTATTACGTTATATGGTATAACGTTATACCGTATTACGTTATATGGTATAACGTTATAACGTATTACGTTATATGGTATATCGTTATAACGTATTACGTTATATGGTATATCGTTATAACGTATTACGTTATATGGTATAACGTTATACCGTATTACGTTATATGGTATAACGAAATGACGTTTTACGTTATATGGTATAACGTTATAACGTATTACGTTATATGGTATATCGTTATAACGTATTACGGTATATGGTATTACGTTATGACGTATTACGTTATATGGTATAACGTTATAACGTATTACGTTATATGGTATAACGTTTTAACGTATTACGTTATATGGTATAACGTTATAACGTATTACGTTATATGGTATATCGTTATAACGTATTACGTTATATGGTATAACGAAATGACGTTTTACGTTATATGCTATTACGTTATAACGTATTACGTTATATGGTAAACGTTATCACGTATTACGTTATATGGCATTACGTTATAACGTATTACGTTATATGGTGTAACGAAATGACGTTTTACGTTATATGGTATAACGTTATAACGTATTACGTTATATGGTATAACGTTTTAACGTATTACGTTATATTTTATAACGTTATAACGTATTACGTTATGTGGTATAACGTTATAACGAATTACGTTATATGGTATAACGTTATAACGTATTACGTTATATGGTATAACGTTATAACTTATTACGTTATATGGTATAACTATATAACGTATTACGTCATATGGTATTACGTTATAACGTATTACGTTATATGGTATTACGTTATAACGTATTACGTTATATGGTATAACGTTATCACGTATTACGTTATATGGCATTACGTTATAACGTATTACGTTATATGGTATAACAAAATGACGTTTTACGTTATATGGTATAACGTTATCACGTATTACGTTATATGGCATTACGTTATAACGTATTACGTTATATGGTATAACAAAATGACGTTTTACGTTATATGGTATAACGTTATAACGTATTACGTTATATGGTATATCGTTATAACGTATTACGTTATATGGTATAACGAAATGACGTTTTACGTTATACGCTATTACGTTATAACGTATTACGTTATATGGTATAACGTTATCACGTATTACGTTATATGGCATTACGTTATAACGTATTACGTTATATGGTATAACGAAATGACGTTTTACGTTATATGGTATAACGTTATAACGTATTACGTTATATGGTATAACGTTTTAACGTATTACGTTATATTTTATAACGTTATAACGTATTACGTTATGTGGTATAACGTTATAACGAATTACGTTATATGGTATAACGTTATAACGTATTACGTTATATGGTATAACGTTATAACTTATTACGTTATATGGTATAACTATATAACGTATTACGTTATATGGTATAACGAAATGACGTTTTACGTTATACGCTATTACGTTATAACGTATTACGTTATATGGTATAACGTTATCACGTATTACGTTATATGGTATAACGTTATAACGTATTACGTTATATGGTATAACGTTATAACGTATTACGTTATATGGTATATCGTTATAACGTATTACGTTATATGGTATAACGTTATACCGTATTACGTTATATGGTATAACGAAATGACGTTTTACGTTATATGGTATAACGTTATAACGTATTACGTTATATGGTATATCGTTATAACGTATTACGGTATATGGTATTACGTTATGACGTATTACGTTATATGGTATAACGTTATCACGTATTACGTTATATGGTATAACGTTATAACGTATTACGGTATATGGTATTACGTTATAACGTATTACGTTATATGGTATAACGTTATACCGTATTACGTTATATGGTATAACGTTATAACGTATTACGTTATATGGTATAACGTCATAACGTATTACGTTATATGGTATAACGTTATCTCGTATTACGTTATATGGTATATCGTTATAACGTATTACGGTATATGGTATAACGTTATAACGTATTACGTTATATGGTATTACGTTATAACGTATTACGTTATATGGTATAACGTTATACCGTATTACGTTATATGGTATAACGTTATAACGTATTACGTTATATGGTATAACGTCATAACGTATTACGTTATATGGTATAACGTTATCTCGTATTACGTTATATGGTATATCGTTATAACGTATTACGGTATATGGTATTACGTTATAACGTATTACGTTATATGGTATAACGTTATACCGTATTACGTTATATGGTATAACGTTATACCGTATTACGTTATATGGTATAACGTTATAACGTATTACGTTATATGGTATAACGTTATAACGTATTACGTTATATGGTATATCGTTATAACGTATTACGTTATATGGTATAACGTTATACCGTATTACGGTATATGGTATTACGTTATAACGTATTACGTTATATGGTATAACGTTATACCGTATTACGTTATATGGTATAACGTTATAACGTATTACGTTATATGGTATAACGTTATAACGTATTACGTTATATGGTATATCGTTATAACGTATTACGTTATATGGTATAACGTTATACCGTATTACGTTATATGGTATAACGAAATGACGTTTTACGTTATATGGTATAACGTTATAACGTATTACGTTATATGGTATATCGTTATAACGTATTACGGTATATGGTATTACGTTATGACGTATTACGTTATATGGTATAACGTTATCACGTATTACGTTATATGGTATAACGTTATAACGTATTACGGTATATGGTATTACGTTATAACGTATTACGTTATATGGTATAACGTTATACCGTATTACGTTATATGGTATAACGTTATAACGTATTACGTTATATGGTATAACGTCATAACGTATTACGTTATATGGTATAACGTTATCTCGTATTACGTTATATGGTATATCGTTATAACGTATTACGGTATATGGTATAACGTTATAACGTATTACGTTATATGGTATTACGTTATAACGTATTACGTTATATGGTATAACGTTATACGGTATTACGTTATATGGTATAACGTTATAACGTATTACGTTATATGGTATAACGTCATAACGTATTACGTTATATGGTATAACGTTATCTCGTATTACGTTATATGGTATATCGTTATAACGTATTACGGTATATGGTATTACGTTATAACGTATTACGTTATATGGTATAACGTTATACCGTATTACGTTATATGGTATAACGTTATAACGTATTACGTTATATGGTATATCGTTATAACGTATTACGTTATATGGTATATCGTTATAACGTATTACGTTATATGGTATAACGTTATACCGTATTACGTTATATGGTATAACGAAATGACGTTTTACGTTATATGGTATAACGTTATAACGTATTACGTTATATGGTATATCGTTATAACGTATTACGGTATATGGTATAACGTTATGACGTATTACGTTATATGGTATAACGTTATAACGTATTACGTTATATGGTATAACGTTTTAACGTATTACGTTATATGGTATAACGTTATAACGTATTACGTTATATGGTATATCGTTATAACGTATTACGTTATATGGTATATCGTTATAACGTATTACGTTATATGGTATATCGTTATAACGTATTACGTTATATGGTATAACGTTATACCGTATTACGTTATATGGTATAACGAAATGACGTTTTACGTTATATGGTATAACGTCATAACGTATTACGTTATATGGTATAACGTTATCTCGTATTACGTTATATGGTATATCGTTATAACGTATTACGGTATATGCTATTACGTTATAACGTATTACGTTATATGGTATAACGTTATACCGTATTACGTTATATGGTATAACGTTATAACGTATTACGTTATATGGTATATCGTTATAACGTATTACGTTATATGGTATATCGTTATAACGTATTACGTTATATGGTATAACGTTATACCGTATTACGTTATATGGTATAACGAAATGACGTTTTACGTTATATGGTATAACGTTATAACGTATTACGTTATATGGTATATCGTTATAACGTATTACGGTATATGGTATTACGTTATGACGTATTACGTTATATGGTATAACGTTATAACGTATTACGTTATATGGTATAACGTTTTAACGTATTACGTTATATGGTACAACGTTATAACGTATTACGTTATATGGTATATCGTTATAACGTATTACGTTATATGGTATAACGAAATGACGTTTTACGTTATATGCTATTACGTTATAACGTATTACGTTATATGGTAAACGTTATCACGTATTACGTTATATGGCATTACGTTATAACGTATTACGTTATATGGTGTAACGAAATGACGTTTTACGTTATATGGTATAACGTTATAACGTATTACGTTATATGGTATAACGTTTTAACGTATTACGTTATATTTTATAACGTTATAACGTATTACGTTATGTGGTATAACGTTATAACGAATTACGTTATATGGTATAACGTTATAACGTATTACGTTATATGGTATAACGTTATAACTTATTACGTTATATGGTATAACTATATAACGTATTACGTCATATGGTATTACGTTATAACGTATTACGTTATATGGTATTACGTTATAACGTATTACCTTATATGGTATAACGTTATCACGTATTACGTTATATGGCATTACGTTATAACGTATTACGTTATATGGTATAACAAAATGACGTTTTACGTTATATGGTATAACGTTATCACGTATTACGTTATATGGCATTACGTTATAACGTATTACGTTATATGGTATAACAAAATGACGTTTTACGTTATATGGTATAACGTTATAACGTATTACGTTATATGGTATATCGTTATAACGTATTACGTTATATGGTATAACGAAATGACGTTTTACGTTATACGCTATTACGTTATAACGTATTACGTTATATGGTATAACGTTATCACGTATTACGTTATATGGCATTACGTTATAACGTATTACGTTATATGGTATAACGAAATGACGTTTTACGTTATATGGTATAACGTTATAACGTATTACGTTATATGGTATAACGTTTTAACGTATTACGTTATATTTTATAACGTTATAACGTATTACGTTATGTGGTATAACGTTATAACGAATTACGTTATATGGTATAACGTTATAACGTATTACGTTATATGGTATAACGTTATAACTTATTACGTTATATGGTATAACTATATAACGTATTACGTTATATGGTATAACGAAATGACGTTTTACGTTATACGCTATTACGTTATAACGTATTACGTTATATGGTATAACGTTATCACGTATTACGTTATATGGTATAACGTTATAACGTATTACGTTATATGGTATAACGTTATAACGTATTACGTTATATGGTATATCGTTATAACGTATTACGTTATATGGTATAACGTTATACCGTATTACGTTATATGGTATAACGAAATGACGTTTTACGTTATATGGTATAACGTTATAACGTATTACGTTATATGGTATATCGTTATAACGTATTACGGTATATGGTATTACGTTATGACGTATTACGTGATATGGTATAACGTTATCACGTATTACGTTATATGGTATAACGTTATAACGTATTACGGTATATGGTATTACGTTATAACGTATTACGTTATATGGTATAACGTTATACCGTATTACGTTATATGGTATAACGTTATAACGTATTACGTTATATGGTATAACGTCATAACGTATTACGTTATATGGTATAACGTTATCTCGTATTACGTTATATGGTATATCGTTATAACGTATTACGGTATATGGTATAACGTTATAACGTATTACGTTATATGGTATTACGTTATAACGTATTACGTTATATGGTATAACGTTATACCGTATTACGTTATATGGTATAACGTTATAACGTATTACGTTATATGGTATAACGTCATAACGTATTACGTTATATGGTATAACGTTATCTCGTATTACGTTATATGGTATATCGTTATAACGTATTACGGTATATGGTATTACGTTATAACGTATTACGTTATATGGTATAACGTTATACCGTATTACGTTATATGGTATAACGTTATAACGTATTACGTTATATGGTATATCGTTATAACGTATTACGTTATATGGTATATCGTTATAACGTATTACGTTATATGGTATAACGTTATACCGTATTACGTTATATGGTATAACGAAATGACGTTTTACGTTATATGGTATAACGTTATAACGTATTACGTTATATGGTATATCGTTATAACGTATTACGGTATATGGTATTACGTTATGACGTATTACGTTATATGGTATAACGTTATAACGTATTACGTTATATGGTATATCGTTATAACGTATTACGTTATATGGTATAACGTTATACCGTATTACGTTATATGGTATAACGAAATGACGTTTTACGTTATATGGTATAACGTTATAACGTATTACGTTATATGGTATATCGTTATAACGTATTACGTTATATGGTATAACGTTATAACGTATTACGTTATATGGTATAACGTTTTAACGTATTACGTTATATGGTATAACGTTATAACGTATTACGTTATATGGTATATCGTTATAACGTATTACGTTATATGGTATATCGTTATAACGTATTACGTTATATGGTATATCGTTATAACGTATTACGTTATATGGTATAACGTTATACCGTATTACGTTATATGGTATAACGAAATGACGTTTTACGTTATATGGTATAACGTCATATCGTATTACGTTATATGGTATAACGTTATCTCGTATTACGTTATATGGTATATCGTTATAACGTATTACGGTATATGCTATTACGTTATAACGTATTACGTTATATGCTATAACGTTATACCGTATTACGTTATATGGTATAACGTTATAACGTATTACGTTATATGGTATATCGTTATAACGTATTACGTTATATGGTATATCGTTATAACGTATTACGTTATATGGTATAACGTTATACCGTATTACGTTATATGGTATAACGAAATGACGTTTTACGTTATATGGTATAACGTTATAACGTATTACGTTATATGGTATATCGTTATAACGTATTACGGTATATGGTATTACGTTATGACGTATTACGTTATATGGTATAACGTTATAACGTATTACGTTATATGGTATAACGTTTTAACGTATTACGTTATATGGTATAACGTTATAACGTATTACGTTATATGGTATATCGTTATAACGTATTACGTTATATGGTATAACGAAATGACGTTTTACGTTATATGCTATTACGTTATAACGTATTACGTTATATGGTAAACGTTATCACGTATTACGTTATATGGCATTACGTTATAACGTATTACGTTATATGGTGTAACGAAATGACGTTTTACGTTATATGGTATAACGTTATAACGTATTACGTTATATGGTATAACGTTTTAACGTATTACGTTATATTTTATAACGTTATAACGTATTACGTTATGTGGTATAACGTTATAACGAATTACGTTATATGGTATAACGTTATAACGTATTACGTTATATGGTATAACGTTATAACTTATTACGTTATATGGTATAACTATATAACGTATTACGTCATATGGTATTACGTTATAACGTATTACGTTATATGGTATTACGTTATAACGTATTACGTTATATGGTATAACGTTATCACGTATTACGTTATATGGCATTACGTTATAACGTATTACGTTATATGGTATAACAAAATGACGTTTTACGTTATATGGTATAACGTTATCACGTATTACGTTATATGGCATTACGTCATAACGTATTACGTTAGATGGTATAACAAAATGACGTTTTACGTTATATGGTATAACGTTATAACGTATTACGTTATATGGTATATCGTTATAACGTATTACGTTATATGGTATAACGAAATGACGTTTTACGTTATACGCTATTACGTTATAACGTATTACGTTATATGGTATAACGTTATCACGTATTACGTTATATGGCATTACGTTATAACGTATTACGTTATATGGTATAACGAAATGACGTTTTACGTTATATGGTATAACGTTATAACGTATTACGTTATATGGTATAACGTTTTAACGTATTACGTTATATTTTATAACGTTATAACGTATTACGTTATGTGGTATAACGTTATAACGAATTACGTTATATGGTATAACGTTATAACGTATTACGTTATATGGTATAACGTTATAACTTATTACGTTATATGGTATAACTATATAACGTATTACGTCATATGGTATTACGTTATAACGTATTACGTTATATGGTATTACGTTATAACGTATTACGTTATATGGTATAACGTTATCACGTATTACGTTATATGGCATTACGTTATAACGTATTACGTTATATGGTATAACAAAATGACGTTTTACGTTATATGGTATAACGTTATCACGTATTACGTTATATGGCATTACGTTATAACGTAATACGTTATATGGTATAACAAAATGACGTTTTACGTTATATGGTATAACGTTATAACGTATTACGTTATATGGTATATCGTTATAACGTATTACGTTATATGGTATAACGAAATGACGTTTTACGTTATACGCTATTACGTTATAACGTATTACGTTATATGGTATAACGTTATCACGTATTACGTTATATGGCATTACGTTATAACGTATTACGTTATATGGTATAACGAAATGACGTTTTACGTTATATGGTATAACGTTATAACGTATTACGTTATATGGTATAACGTTATAACGTATTACGTTATATTTTATAACGTTATAACGTATTACGTTATGTGGTATAACGTTATAACGAATTACGTTATATGGGATAACGTTATAACGTATTACGTTATATGGTATAACGTTATAACTTATTACGTTATATGGTATAACTATATAACGTATTACGTCATATGGTATTACGTTATAACGTATTACGTTATATGGTATTACGTTATAACGTATTACGTTATATGGTATAACGTTATCACGTATTACGTTATATGGCATTACGTTATAACGTATTACGTTATATGGTATAACAAAATGACGTTTTACGTTATATGGTATAACGTTATCACGTATTACGTTATATGGCATTACGTTATAACGTATTACGTTATATGGTATAACAAAATGACGTTTTACGTTATATGGTATAACGTTATAACGTATTACGTTATATGGCATTACGTTATAACGTATTACGTTATATGGTATAACAAAATGACGTTTTACGTTATATGGTATAACGTTATAACGTATTACGTTATATGGTATTACGTTTTAACGTATTACGTTATATGGTATAACGAAATGACGTTTTACGTTATATGGTATAACGTTATATCGTATTACGTTATATGGTATAACGTTATAACGTATTACGTTATATGGTATATCGTCATAACGTATTACGTTATATGGTATAACGTTATACCGTATTACGTTATATGGTATAACGTTATAACGTATTACGTTATATGGTATAACGTTATAACGTATTACGTTATATGGTATAACGTTTTAACGTAGTACGCTATATGGTATAACGTTATAACGAATTACGTTATATGGCATTGCGTTATAACGTATTACGTTATATGGTATAACGTTATAACGTATTACGTTATATGGTATAACGTTATAACGGATTACGTTATATGGTATAACGTTATAACGTACTACGTTATATGGAATAACGTTATAACGTATTACGTTATATGGTATAACGTTATACCGTATTACGTTATATGGTATAACGTTATATCGTATTACGTTATATGGTATAACGTTATAACGTATTACGTTATATGGTATATCGTTATAACGTATTACGTTATATGGTATAACGTTATACCGTATTACGTTATATGGTATAACGAAATGACGTTTTACGTTATATGGTATTACGTTATAACGTATTACGTTATATGGTATAACGTCATAACGTATTACGTTATATGGTATAACGTTATCTCGTATTACGTTATATGGTATATCGTTATAACGTATTACGGTATATGGTATTACGTTATAACGTATTACGTTATATGGTATAACGTTATACCGTATTACGTTATATGGTATAACGTTATAACGTATTACGTTATATGGTATATCGTTATAATGTATTACGTTATATGGTATATCGTTATAACGTATTACGTTATATGGTATAACGTTATACCGTATTACGTTATATGGTATAACGTTATCTCGTATTACGTTATATGGTATATCGTTATAACGTATTACGGTATATGGTATAACGTTATAACGTATTACGTTATATGGTATTACGTTATAACGTATTACGTTATATGGTATAACGTTATACCGTATTACGTTATATGGTATAACGTTATAACGTATTACGTTATATGGTATAACGTCATAACGTATTACGTTATATGGTATAACGAAATGACGTTTTACGTTATATGGTATAACGTTATAACGTATTACGTTATATGGTATAACGTTTTAACGTATTACGTTATATTTTATAACGTTATAACGTATTACGTTATGTGGTATAACGTTATAACGAATTACGTTATATGGTATAACGTTATAACGTATTACGTTATATGGTATAACGTTATAACTTATTACGTTATATGGTATAACTATATAACGTATTACGTCATATGGTATTACGTTATAACGTATTACGTTATATGGTATTACGTTATAACGTATTACGTTATATGGTATAACGTTATCACGTATTACGTTATATGGCATTACGTTATAACGTATTACGTTATATGGTATAACAAAATGACGTTTTACGTTATATGGTATAACGTTATCACGTATTACGTTATATGGCATTACGTTATAACGTATTACGTTATATGGTATAACAAAATGACGTTTTACGTTATATGGTATAACGTTATAACGTATTACGTTATATGGTATATCGTTATAACGTATTACGTTATATGGTATAACGAAATGACGTTTTACGTTATACGCTATTACGTTATAACGTATTACGTTATATGGTATAACGTTATCACGTATTACGTTATATGGCATTACGTTATAACGTATTACGTTATATGGTATAACGAAATGACGTTTTACGTTATATGGTATAACGTTATAACGTATTACGTTATATGGTATAACGTTTTAACGTATTACGTTATATTTTATAACGTTATAACGTATTACGTTATGTGGTATAACGTTATAACGAATTACGTTATATGGTATAACGTTATAACGTATTACGTTATATGGTATAACGTTATAACTTATTACGTTATATGGTATAACTATATAACGTATTACGTCATATGGTATTACGTTATAACGTATTACGTTATATGGTATTACGTTATAACGTATTACGTTATATGGTATAACGTTATCACGTATTACGTTATATGGAATTACGTTATAACGTATTACGTTATATGGTATAACAAAATGACGTTTTACGTTATATGGTATAACGTTATCACGTATTACGTTATATGGCATTACGTTATAACGTATTACGTTATATGGTATAACAAAATGACGTTTTACGTTATATGGTATAACGTTATAACGTATTACGTTATATGGTATATCGTTATAACGTATTACGTTATATGGTATAACGAAATGACGTTTTACGTTATACGCTATTACGTTATAACGTATTACGTTATATGGTATAACGTTATCACGTATTACGTTATATGGCATTACGTTATAACGTATTACGTTATATGGTATAACGAAATGACGTTTTACGTTATATAATATAACGTTATAACGTATTACGTTATATGGTATAACGTTTTAACGTATTACGTTATATTTTATAACGTTATAACGTATTACGTTATGTGGTATAACGTTATAACGAATTACGTTATATGGTATAACGTTATAACGTATTACGTTATATGGTATAACGTTATAACTTATTACGTTATATGGTATAACTATATAACGTATTACGTCATATGGTATTACGTTATAACGTATTACGTTATATGGTATTACGTTATAACGTATTACGTTATATGGTATAACGTTATCACGTATTACGTTATATGGCATTACGTTATAACGTATTACGTTATATGGTATAACAAAATGACGTTTTACGTTATATGGTATAACGTTATCACGTATTACGTTATATGGCATTACGTTATAACGTATTACGTTATATGGTATAACAAAATGACGTTTTACGTTATATGGTATAACGTTATAACGTATTACGTTATATGGCATTACGTTATAACGTATTACGTTATATGGTATAACAAAATGACGTTTTACGTTATATGGTATAACGTTATAACGTATTACGTTATATGGTATTACGTTTTAACGTATTACGTTATATGGTATAACGAAATGACGTTTTACGTTATATGGTATAACGTTATATCGTATTACGTTATATGGTATAACGTTATAACGTATTACGTTATATGGTATATCGTTATAACGTATTACGTTATATGGTATAACGTTATACCGTATTACGTTATATGGTATAACGTTATAACGTATTACGTTATATGGTATAACGTTATAACGTATTACGTTATATGGTATAACGTTTTAACGTAGTACGCTATATGGTATAACGTTATAACGAATTACGTTATATGGCATTGCGTTATAACGTATTACGTTATATGGTATAACGTTATAACGTATTACGTTATATGGTATAACGTTATAACGGATTACGTTATATGGTATAACGTTATAACGTACTACGTTATATGGAATAACGTTATAACGTATTACGTTATATGGTATAACGTTATACCGTATTACGTTATATGGTATAACGTTATATCGTATTACGTTATATGGTATAACGTTATAACGTATTACGTTATATGGTATATCGTTATAACGTATTACGTTATATGGTATAACGTTATACCGTATTACGTTATATGGTATAACGAAATGACGTTTTACGTTATATGGTATTACGTTATAACGTATTACGTTATATGGTATAACGTCATAACGTATTACGTCATATGGTATTACGTTATCACGTATTACGTTATATGGTATAACGTTATAACGTATTACGTTATATGGTATAACGTTTTAACGTATTACGTTATATGGTATAACGTTATCACGTATTACGTTATATGGTATAACGTTATAACGTATTACGTTATATGGTATATCGTTATAACCTATTACGTTATATGGTATATCGTTATAACGTATTACGTTATATGGTATAACGAAATGACGTTTTACGTTAGATGCTATTACGTTATAACGTATTACGTTATATGGTATAACGTTATCACGTATTACGTTATATGGCATTACGTTATAACGTATTACGTTATATGGTATAACGATATGACGTTTTACGTTATATGGTATAACGTTATAACGTATTACGTTATATGGTATAACGTTTTAACGTATTACGTTATATTTTATAACGTTATAACGTATTACGTTATGTGGTATAACGTTATAACGAATTACGTTATATGGTATAACGTTATAACGTATTACGTTATATGGTATAACGTTATAACTTATTACGTTATATGGTATAACGTTATAACGTATTACGTTATATGGTATAACGTCATAACGTATTACGTTATATGGTATTACTTTATCGCGTATTACGTTATATGGTATAACGTTATAACGTATTACGTTATATGGTATAACGTTATCTCGTATTACGTTATATGGTATAACGTTATAACGTATTACGTTATATGGTATTACGTTATAACGTATTACGTTATATGGTATAACGAAATGACGTTTTACGTTATATGGTATTACGTTATAACGTATCACGTTATATGGTATTACGTTATAACGTATTACGTTATATGGTATAACGAAATGACGTATTACGTTATATGGTATTACGTTATGACGTATTACGTTATATGGTATAACGAAATGACGTATTACGTTATATGGTATAACGTTATAACGTATTACGTTATATGGTATAACGTTATAACTTATTACGTTATATGGTATAACGTTATAACGTATTACGTTATATGGTATAACGTCATAACGTATTACGTTATATGGTATTACTTTATCGCGTATTACGTTATATGGTATAACGTTATAACGTATTACGTTATATGGTATAACGTTATCTCGTATTACGTTATATGGTATAACGTTATAACGTATTACGTTATATGGTATTACGTTATAACGTATTACGTTATATGGTATAACGAAATGACGTTTTACGTTATATGGTATTACGTTATAACGTATTACGTTATATGGTATTACGTTATAACGTATTACGTTATATGGTATAACGAAATGACGTATTACGTTATATGGTATTACGTTATGACGTATTACGTTATATGGTATAACGTTATAACGTATTACGTTATATGGTATAACGTTTTAACGTATTACGTTATATGGTATAACGTTATCACGTATTACGTTATATGGTATAACGTTATAACGTATTACGTTATATGGTATATCGTTATAACGTATTACGTTATATGGTATAACGAAATGACGTTTTACGTTATATGCTATTACGTTATAACGTATTACGTTATATGGTATAACGTTATCACGTATTACGTTATGTGGCATTACGTTATAACGTATTACGTTATATGGTATAACGTTATAACGTATTACGTTATATGGTATAACGTCATAACGTATTACGTTATATGGTATTACTTTATCGCGTATTACGTTATATGGTATAACGTTATAACGTATTACGTTATATGGTATAACGTTATCTCGTATTACGTTATATGGTATAACGTTATCACGTATTACGTTATATGGCATTACGTTATAACGTATTACGTTATATGGTATAACGTTATCACGTATTACGTTATATGGCATTACGTTATAACGTATTACGTTATATGGTATAACGAAATGACGTTTTACGTTATATGGTATAACGTTATAACGTATTACGTTATATGGTATAACGTTTTAACGTATTACGTTATATTTTATAACGTTATAACGTATTACGTTATGTGGTATAACGTTATAACGAATTACGTTATATGGTATAACGTTATAACGTATTACGTTATATGGTATAACGTTATCTCGTATTACGTTATATGGTATATCGTTATAACGTATTACGGTATATGGTATTACGTTATAACGTATTACGTTATATGGTATAACGTTATACCGTATTACGTTATATGGTATAACGTTATAACGTATTACGTTATATGGTATATCGTTATAACGTATTACGTTATATGGTATATCGTTATAACGTATTACGTTATATGGTATAACGTTATACCGTATTACGTTATATGGTATAACGTTATCTCGTATTACGTTATATGGTATATCGTTATAACGTATTACGGTATATGGTATAACGTTATAACGTATTACGTTATATGGTATTACGTTATAACGTATTACGTTATATGGTATAACGTTATACCGTATTACGTTATATGGTATAACGTTATAACGTATTACGTTATATGGTATAACGTCATAACGTATTACGTTATATGGTATAACGTTATCTCGTATTACGTTATATGGTATGTCGTTATAACGTATTACGGTATATGGTATTACGTTATAACGTATTACGTTATATGGTATAACGTTATACCGTATTACGTTATATGGTATAACGTTATAACGTATTACGTTATATGGTATATCGTTATAACGTATTACGTTATATGGTATATCGTTATAACGTATTACGTTATATGGTATAACGTTATACCGTATTACGTTATATGGTATAACGAAATGACGTTTTACGTTATATGGTATAACGTTATAACGTATTACGTTATATGGTATATCGTTATAACGTATTACGGTATATGGTATTACGTTATGACGTATTACGTTATATGGTATAACGTTATAACGTATTACGTTATATGGTATAACGTTTTAACGTATTACGTTATATGGTATAACGTTATAACGTATTACGTTATATGGTATATCGTTATAACGTATTACGTTATATGGTATAACGAAATGACGTTTTACGTTATATGCTATTACGTTATAACGTATTACGTTATATGGTAAACGTTATCACGTATTACGTTATATGGCATTACGTTATAACGTATTACGTTATATGGTATAACGAAATGACGTTTTACGTTATATGGTATAACGTTATAACGTATTACGTTATATGGTATAACGTTTTAACGTATTACGTTATATTTTATAACGTTATAACGTATTACGTTATGTGGTATAACGTTATAACGAATTACGTTATATGGTATAACGTTATAACGTATTACGTTATATGGTATAACGTTATAACTTATTACGTTATATGGTATAACTATATAACGTATTACGTCATATGGTATTACGTTATAACGTATTACGTTATATGGTATTACGTTATAACGTATTACGTTATATGGTATAACGTTATCACGTATTACGTTATATGGCATTACGTTATAACGTATTACGTTATATGGTATAACAAAATGACGTTTTACGTTATATGGTATAACGTTATCACGTATTACGTTATATGGCATTACGTTATAACGTATTACGTTATATGGTATAACAAAATGACGTTTTACGTTATATGGTATAACGTTATAACGTATTACGTTATATGGTATATCGTTATAACGTATTACGTTATATGGTATAACGAAATGACGTTTTACGTTATACGCTATTACGTTATAACGTATTACGTTATATGGTATAACGTTATCACGTATTACGTTATATGGCATTACGTTATAACGTATTACGTTATATGGTATAACGAAATGACGTTTTACGTTATATGGTATAACGTTATAACGTATTACGTTATATGGTATAACGTTTTAACGTATTACGTTATATTTTATAACGTTATAACGTATTACGTTATGTGGTATAACGTTATAACGAATTACGTTATATGGTATAACGTTATAACGTATTACGTTATATGGTATAACGTTATATCTTATTACGTTATATGGTATAACTATATAACGTATTACGTCATATGGTATTACGTTATAACGTATTACGTTATATGGTATTACGTTATAACGTATTACGTTATATGGTATAACGTTATCACGTATTACGTTATATGGCATTACGTTATAACGTATTACGTTATATGGTATAACAAAATGACGTTTTACGTTATATGGTATAACGTTATCACGTATTACGTTATATGGCATTACGTTATAACGTATTACGTTATATGGTATAACAAAATGACGTTTTACGTTATATGGTATAACGTTATAACGTATTACGTTATATGGTATATCGTTATAACGTATTACGATATATGGTATAACGAAATGACGTTTTACGTTATACGCTATTACGTTATAACGTATTACGTTATATGGTATAACGTTATCACGTATTACGTTATATGGCATTACGTTATAACGTATTACGTTATATGGTATAACGAAATGACGTTTTACGTTATATGGTATAACGTTATAACGTATTACGTTATATGGTATAACGTTTTAACGTATTACGTTATATTTTATAACGTTATAACGTATTACGTTATGTGGTATAACGTTATAACGAATTACGTTATATGGTATAACGTTATAACGTATTACGTTATATGGTATAACGTTATAACTTATTACGTTATATGGTATAACTATATAACGTATTACGTCATATGGTATTACGTTATAACGTATTACGTTATATGGTATTACGTTATAACGTATTACGTTATATGGTATAACGTTATCACGTATTACGTTATATGGCATTACGTTATAACGTATTACGTTATATGGTATAACAAAATGACGTTTTACGTTATATGGTATAACGTTATCACGTATTACGTTATATGGCATTACGTTATAACGTATTACGTTATATGGTATAACAAAATGACGTTTTACGTTATATGGTATAACGTTATAACGTATTACGTTATATGGCATTACGTTATAACGTATTACGTTATATGGTATAACAAAATGACGTTTTACGTTATATGGTATAACGTTATAACGTATTACGTTATATGGTATTACGTTTTAACGTATTACGTTATTTGGTATAACGAAATGACGTTTTACGTTATATGGTATAACGTTATATCGTATTACGTTATATGGTATAACGTTATAACGTATTACGTTATATGGTATATCGTTATAACGTATTACGTTATATGGTATAACGTTATACCGTATTACGTTATATGGTATAACGTTATAACGTATTACGTTATATGGTATAACGTTATAACGTATTACGTTATATGGTATAACGTTTTAACGTAGTACGCTATATGGTATAACGTTATAACGAATTACGTTATATGGCATTGCGTTATAACGTATTACGTTATATGGTATAACGTTATAACGTATTACGTTATATGGTATAACGTTATAACGGATTACGTTATATGGTATAACGTTATAACGTACTACGTTATATGGAATAACGTTATAACGTATTACGTTATATGGTATAACGTTATACCGTATTACGTTATATGGTATAACGTTATATCGTATTACGTTATATGGTATAACGTTATAACGTATTACGTTATATGGTATATCGTTATAACGTATTACGTTATATGGTATAACGTTATACCGTATTACGTTATATGGTATAACGAAATGACGTTTTACGTTATATGGTATTACGTTATAACGTATTACGTTATATGGTATAACGTCATAACGTATTACGTCATATGGTATTACGTTATCACGTATTACGTTATATGGTATAACGTTATAACGTATTACGTTATATGGTATAACGTTTTAACGTATTACGTTATATGGTATAACGTTATCACGTATTACGTTATATGGTATAACGTTATAACGTATTACGTTATATGGTATTACGTTATAACCTATTACGTTATATGGTATAACGTTATAACGTATTACGTTATATGGTATAACGTTATAACGTATTACGTTATATGGTATAACGTTATAACGTATTACGTTATATGGTATAACGTCATAACGTATTACGTTATATGGTATTACTTTATCGCGTATTACGTTATATGGTATAACGTTATAACGTATTACGTTATATGGTATAACGTTACCTCGTATTACGTTATATGGTATAACGTTATAACGTATTACGTTATATGGTATTACGTTATAACGTATTACGTTATATGGTATAACGAAATGACGTTTTACGTTATATGGTATTACGTTATAACGTATTACGGTATATGGTATTACGTTATAACGTATTACGTTATATGGTAGAACGTCATAACGTATTACGTTATATGGTATTACGTTATGACGTATTACGTTATATGGTATAACGTTATAACGTATTACGTTATATGGTATAACGTTTTAACGTATTACGTTATATGGTATAACGTTATCACGTATTACGTTATATGGTATAACGTTATAACGTATTACGTTATATGGTATATCGTTATAACGTATTACGTTATATGGTATATAGTTATAACGTATTACGTTATATGGTATAACGAAATGACGTTTTACGTTATATGCTATTACGTTATAACGTATTACGTTATATGGTATAACGTTATCACGTATTACGTTATATGGCATTACGTTATAACGTATTACGTTATATGGTATAACGATATGACGTTTTACGTTATATGGTATAACGTTATAACGTATTACGTTATATGGTATAACGTTTTAACGTATTACGTTATATTTTATAACGTTATAACGTATTACGTTATGTGGTATAACGTTATAACGAATTACGTTATATGGTATAACGTTATAACGTATTACGTTATATGGTATAACGTTATAACTTATTACGTTATATGGTATAACGTTATAACGTATTACGTTATATGGTATAACGTCATAACGTATTACGTTATATGGTATTACTTTATCGCGTATTACGTTATATGGTATAACGTTATAACGTATTACGTTATATGGTATAACGTTATCTCGTATTACGTTATATGGTATAACGTTATAACGTATTACGTTATATGGTATTACGTTATAACGTATTACGTTATATGGTATAACGAAATGACGTTTTACGTTATATGGTATTACGTTATAACGTATTACGTTATATGGTATTACGTTATAACGTATTACGTTATATGGTATAACGAAATGACGTTTTACGTTATATGGTATTACGTTATAACGTATTACGGTATATGGTATTACGTTATAACGTATTACGTTATATGGTAGAACGTCATAACGTATTACGTTATATGGTATTACGTTATGACGTATTACGTTATATGGTATAACGTTATAACGTATTACGTTATATGGTATAACGTTTTAACGTATTACGTTATATGGTATAACGTTATCACGTATTACGTTATATGGTATAACGTTATAACGTATTACGTTATATGGTATATCGTTATAACGTATTACGTTATATGGTATAACGAAATGACGTTTTACGTTATATGCTATTACGTTATAACGTATTACGTTATATGGTATAACGTTATCACGTATTACGTTATATGGCATTACGTTATAACGTATTACGTTATATGGTATAACGATATGACGTTTTACGTTATATGGTATAACGTTATAACGTATTACGTTATATGGTATTACGTTATAACGTATTACGTTATATGGTATTACGTTATAACGTATTACGTTATATGGTATATCGTTATAACGTATTACGTTATATGGTATAACGAAATGACGTTTTACGTTATACGCTATTACGTTATAACGTATTACGTTATATGGTATAACGTTATCACGTATTACGTTATATGGCATTACGTTATAACGTATTACGTTATATGGTATAACGAAATGACGTTTTACGTTATATGGTATAACGTTATAACGTATTACGTTATATGGTATAACGTTTTAACGTATTACGTTATATTTTATAACGTTATAACGTATTACGTTATGTGGTATAACGTTATAACGAATTACGTTATATGGTATAACGTTATAACGTATTACGTTATATGGTATAACGTTATAACTTATTACGTTATATGGTATAACTATATAACGTATTACGTCATATGGTATTACGTTATAACGTATTACGTTATATGGTATTACGTTATAACGTATTACGTTATATGGTATAACGTTATCACGTATTACGTTATATGGCATTACGTTATAACGTATTACGTTATATGGTATAACAAAATGACGTTTTACGTTATATGGTATAACGTTATCACGTATTACGTTATATGGCATTACGTTATAACGTATTACGTTATATGGTATAACAAAATGACGTTTTACGTTATATGGTATAACGTTATAACGTATTACGTTATATGGTATATCGTTATAACGTATTACGTTATATGGTATAACGAAATGACGTTTTACGTTATACGCTATTACGTTATAACGTATTACGTTATATGGTATAACGTTATCACGTATTACGTTATATGGCATTACGTTATAACGTATTACGTTATATGGTATAACGAAATGACGTTTTACGTTATATGGTATAACGTTATAACGTATTACGTTATATGGTATAACGTTTTAACGTATTACGTTATATTTTATAACGTTATAACGTATTACGTTATGTGGTATAACGTTATAACGAATTACGTTATATGGTATAACGTTATAACGTATTACGTTATATGGTATAACGTTATAACTTATTACGTTATATGGTATAACTATATAACGTATTACGTCATATGGTATTACGTTATAACGTATTACGTTATATGGTATTACGTTATAACGTATTACGTTATATGGTATAACGTTATCACGTATTACGTTATATGGCATTACGTTATAACGTATTACGTTATATGGTATAACAAAATGACGTTTTACGTTATATGGTATAACGTTATCACGTATTACGTTATATGGCATTACGTTATAACGTATTACGTTATATGGTATAACAAAATGACGTTTTACGTTATATGGTATAACGTTATAACGTATTACGTTATATGGCATTACGTTATAACGTATTACGTTATATGGTATAACAAAATGACGTTTTACGTTATATGGTATAACGTTATAACGTATTACGTTATATGGTATTACGTTTTAACGTATTACGTTATATGGTATAACGAAATGACGTTTTACGTTATATGGTATAACGTTATATCGTATTACGTTATATGGTATAACGTTATAACGTATTACGTTATATGGTATATCGTTATAACGTATTACGTTATATGGTATAACGTTATACCGTATTACGTTATATGGTATAACGTTATAACGTATTACGTTATATGGTATAACGTTATAACGTATTACGTTATATGGTATAACGTTTTAACGTAGTACGCTATATGGTATAACGTTATAACGAATTACGTTATATGGCATTGCGTTATAACGTATTACGTTATATGGTATAACGTTATAACGTATTACGTTATATGGTATAACGTTATAACGGATTACGTTATATGGTATAACGTTATAACGTACTACGTTATATGGAATAACGTTATAACGTATTACGTTATATGGTATAACGTTATACCGTATTACGTTATATGGTATAACGTTATATCGTATTACGTTATATGGTATATCGTTATAACGTATTACGTTATATGGTATATCGTTATAACGTATTACGTTATATGGTATAACGTTATACCGTATTACGTTATATGGTATAACGAAATGACGTTTTACGTTATATGGTATTACGTTATAACGTATTACGTTATATGGTATAACGTCATAACGTATTACGTTATATGGTATAACGTTATCTCGTATTACGTTATATGGTATATCGTTATAACGTATTACGGTATATGGTATTACGTTATAACGTATTACGTTATATGGTATAACGTTATACCGTATTACGTTATATGGAATAACGTTATAACGTATTACGTTATATGGTATATCGTTATAACGTATTACGTTATATGGTATATCGTTATAACGTATTACGTTATATGGTATAACGTTATACCGTATTACGTTATATGGTATAACGTTATATCGTATTACGTTATATGGTATAACGTTATAACGTATTACGTTATATGGTATATCGTTATAACGTATTACGTTATATGGTATAACGTTATACCGTATTACGTTATATGGTATAACGAAATGACGTTTTACGTTATATGGTATTACGTTATAACGTATTACGTTATATGGTATATCGTTATAACTTATTACGGTATATGGTATTACGTTATAACGTATTACGTTATATGGTATAACGTTATCACGTATTACGTTATATGGCATTACGTTATAACGTATTACGTTATATGGTATAACGTTATCACGTATTACGTTATATGGCATTACGTTATAACGTATTACGTTATATGGTATAACAAAATGACGTTTTACGTTATATGGTATAACGTTATCACGTATTACGTTATATGGCATTACGTTATAACGTATTACGTTATATGGTATAACAAAATGACGTTTTACGTTATATGGTATAACGTTATAACGTATTACGTTATATGGTATATCGTTATAACGTATTACGTTATATGGTATAACGAAATGTCGTTTTACGTTATACGCTATTACGTTATAACGTATTACGTTATATGGTATAACGTTATCACGTATTACGTTATATGGCATTACGTTATAACGTATTACGTTATATGGTATAACGAAATGACGTTTTACGTTATATGGTATAACGTTATAACGTATTACGTTATATGGTATAACGTTTTAACGTATTACGTTATATTTTATAACGTTATAACGTATTACGTTATGTGGTATAACGTTATAACGAATTACGTTATATGGTATAACGTTATAACGTATTACGTTATATGGTATAACGTT
The DNA here is from genome assembly GCF_051014615.1 of Bombus vancouverensis nearcticus. Classification (NCBI taxonomy): domain Eukaryota; kingdom Metazoa; phylum Arthropoda; class Insecta; order Hymenoptera; family Apidae; genus Bombus; species Bombus vancouverensis. The sequence continues at coordinate 3,884,410 of NC_134913.1, read as the reverse complement.
ATAACTTATTACGTTATATGGTATAACTATATAACGTATTACGTCATATGGTATTACGTTATAACGTATTACGTTATATGGTATTACGTTATAACGTATTACGTTATATGGTATAACGTTATCACGTATTACGTTATATGGCATTACGTTATAACGTATTACGTTATATGGTATAACAAAATGACGTTTTACGTTATATGGTATAACGTTATCACGTATTACGTTATATGGCATTACGTTATAACGTATTACGTTATATGGTATAACAAAATGACGTTTTACGTTATATGGTATAACGTTATAACGTATTACGTTATATGGTATATCGTTATAACGTATTACGTTATATGGTATAACGAAATGACGTTTTACGTTATACGCTATTACGTTATAACGTATTACGTTATATGGTATAACGTTATCACGTATTACGTTATATGGCATTACGTTATAACGTATTACGTTATATGGTATAACGAAATGACGTTTTACGTTATATGGTATAACGTTATAACGTATTACGTTATATGGTATAACGTTTTAACGTATTACGTTATATTTTATAACGTTATAACGTATTACGTTATGTGGTATAACGTTATAACGAATTACGTTATATGGTATAACGTTATAACGTATTACGTTATATGGTATAACGTTATAACTTATTACGTTATATGGTATAACTATATAACGTATTACGTCATATGGTATTACGTTATAACGTATTACGTTATATGGTATTACGTTATAACGTATTACGTTATATGGTATAACGTTATCACGTATTACGTTATATGGCATTACGTTATAACGTATTACGTTATATGGTATAACAAAATGACGTTTTACGTTATATGGTATAACGTTATCACGTATTACGTTATATGGCATTACGTTATAACGTATTACGTTATATGGTATAACAAAATGACGTTTTACGTTATATGGTATAACGTTATAACGTATTACGTTATATGGCATTACGTTATAACGTATTACGTTATATGGTATAACAAAATGACGTTTTACGTTATATGGTATAACGTTATAACGTATTACGTTATATGGTATTACGTTTTAACGTATTACGTTATATGGTATAACGAAATGACGTTTTACGTTATATGGTATAACGTTATATCGTATTACGTTATATGGTATAACGTTATAACGTATTACGTTATATGGTATATCGTTATAACGTATTACGTTATATGGTATAACGTTATACCGTATTACGTTATATGGTATAACGTTATAACGTATTACGTTATATGGTATAACGTTATAACGTATTACGTTATATGGTATAACGTTTTAACGTAGTACGCTATATGGTATAACGTTATAACGAATTACGTTATATGGCATTGCGTTATAACGTATTACGTTATATGGTATAACGTTATAACGTATTACGTTATATGGTATAACGTTATAACGGATTACGTTATATGGTATAACGTTATAACGTACTACGTTATATGGAATAACGTTATAACGTATTACGTTATATGGTATAACGTTATACCGTATTACGTTATATGGTATAACGTTATATCGTATTACGTTATATGGTATATCGTTATAACGTATTACGTTATATGGTATATCGTTATAACGTATTACGTTATATGGTATAACGTTATACCGTATTACGTTATATGGTATAACGAAATGACGTTTTACGTTATATGGTATTACGTTATAACGTATTACGTTATATGGTATAACGTCATAACGTATTACGTTATATGGTATAACGTTATCTCGTATTACGTTATATGGTATATCGTTATAACGTATTACGGTATATGGTATTACGTTATAACGTATTACGTTATATGGTATAACGTTATACCGTATTACGTTATATGGTATAACGTTATAACGTATTACGTTATATGGTATATCGTTATAACGTATTACGTTATATGGTATATCGTTATAACGTATTACGTTATATGGTATAACGTTATACCGTATTACGTTATATGGTATAACGTTATATCGTATTACGTTATATGGTATAACGTTATAACGTATTACGTTATATGGTATATCGTTATAACGTATTACGTTATATGGTATAACGTTATACCGTATTACGTTATATGGTATAACGAAATGACGTTTTACGTTATATGGTATTACGTTATAACGTATTACGTTATATGGTATATCGTTATAACTTATTACGGTATATGGTATTACGTTATAACGTATTAGGTTATATGGTATAACGTTATCACGTATTACGTTATATGGCATTACGTTATAACGTATTACGTTATATGGTATAACGTTATCACGTATTACGTTATATGGCATTACGTTATAACGTATTACGTTATATGGTATAACAAAATGACGTTTTACGTTATATGGTATAACGTTATCACGTATTACGTTATATGGCATTACGTTATAACGTATTACGTTATATGGTATAACAAAATGACGTTTTACGTTATATGGTATAACGTTATAACGTATTACGTTATATGGTATATCGTTATAACGTATTACGTTATATGGTATAACGAAATGACGTTTTACGTTATACGCTATTACGTTATAACGTATTACGTTATATGGTATAACGTTATCACGTATTACGTTATATGGCATTACGTTATAACGTATTACGTTATATGGTATAACGAAATGACGTTTTACGTTATATGGTATAACGTTATAACGTATTACGTTATATGGTATAACGTTTTAACGTATTACGTTATATTTTATAACGTTATAACGTATTACGTTATGTGGTATAACGTTATAACGAATTACGTTATATGGTATAACGTTATAACGTATTACGTTATATGGTATAACGTTATAACTTATTACGTTATATGGTATAACTATATAACGTATTACGTCATATGGTATTACGTTATAACGTATTACGTTATATGGTATTACGTTATAACGTATTACGTTATATGGTATAACGTTATCACGTATTACGTTATATGGCATTACGTTATAACGTATTACGTTATATGGTATAACAAAATGACGTTTTACGTTATATGGTATAACGTTATCACGTATTACGTTATATGGCATTACGTTATAACGTATTACGTTATATGGTATAACAAAATGACGTTTTACGTTATATGGTATAACGTTATAACGTATTACGTTATATGGTATATCGTTATAACGTATTACGTTATATGGTATAACGAAATGACGTTTTACGTTATACGCTATTACGTTATAACGTATTACGTTATATGGTATAACGTTATCACGTATTACGTTATATGGCATTACGTTATAACGTATTACGTTATATGGTATAACGAAATGACGTTTTACGTTATATGGTATAACGTTATAACGTATTACGTTATATGGTATAACGTTTTAACGTATTACGTTATATTTTATAACGTTATAACGTATTACGTTATGTGGTATAACGTTATAACGAATTACGTTATATGGTATAACGTTATAACGTATTACGTTATATGGTATAACGTTATAACTTATTACGTTATATGGTATAACTATATAACGTATTACGTCATATGGTATTACGTTATAACGTATTACGTTATATGGTATTACGTTATAACGTATTACGTTATATGGTATAACGTTATCACGTATTACGTTATATGGCATTACGTTATAACGTATTACGTTATATGGTATAACAAAATGACGTTTTACGTTATATGGTATAACGTTATCACGTATTACGTTATATGGCATTACGTTATAACGTATTACGTTATATGGTATAACAAAATGACGTTTTACGTTATATGGTATAACGTTATAACGTATTACGTTATATGGCATTACGTTATAACGTATTACGTTATATGGTATAACAAAATGACGTTTTACGTTATATGGTATAACGTTATAACGTATTACGTTATATGGTATTACGTTTTAACGTATTACGTTATATGGTATAACGAAATGACGTTTTACGTTATATGGTATAACGTTATATCGTATTACGTTATATGGTATAACGTTATAACGTATTACGTTATATGGTATATCGTTATAACGTATTACGTTATATGGTATAACGTTATACCGTATTACGTTATATGGTATAACGAAATGACGTTTTACGTTATATGGTATTACGTTATAACGTATTACGTTATATGGTATAACGTCATAACGTATTACGTCATATGGTATTACGTTATCACGTATTACGTTATATGGTATAACGTTATAACGTATTACGTTATATGGTATAACGTTTTAACGTATTACGTTATATGGTATAACGTTATCACGTATTACGTTATATGGTATAACGTTATAACGTATTACGTTATATGGTATTACGTTATAACCTATTACGTTATATGGTATAACGTTATAACGTATTACGTTATATGGTATAACGTTATAACGTATTACGTTATATGGTATAACGTTATAACGTATTACGTTATATGGTATAACGTCATAACGTATTACGTTATATGGTATTACTTTATCGCGTATTACGTTATATGGTATAACGTTATAACGTATTACGTTATATGGTATAACGTTACCTCGTATTACGTTATATGGTATAACGTTATAACGTATTACGTTATATGGTATTACGTTATAACGTATTACGTTATATGGTATAACGAAATGACGTTTTACGTTATATGGTATTACGTTATAACGTATTACGGTATATGGTATTACGTTATAACGTATTACGTTATATGGTAGAACGTCATAACGTATTACGTTATATGGTATTACGTTATGACGTATTACGTTATATGGTATAACGTTATAACGTATTACGTTATATGGTATAACGTTTTAACGTATTACGTTATATGGTATAACGTTATCACGTATTACGTTATATGGTATAACGTTATAACGTATTACGTTATATGGTATATCGTTATAACGTATTACGTTATATGGTATATAGTTATAACGTATTACGTTATATGGTATAACGAAATGACGTTTTACGTTATATGCTATTACGTTATAACGTATTACGTTATATGGTATAACGTTATCACGTATTACGTTATATGGCATTACGTTATAACGTATTACGTTATATGGTATAACGATATGACGTTTTACGTTATATGGTATAACGTTATAACGTATTACGTTATATGGTATAACGTTTTAACGTATTACGTTATATTTTATAACGTTATAACGTATTACGTTATGTGGTATAACGTTATAACGAATTACGTTATATGGTATAACGTTATAACGTATTACGTTATATGGTATAACGTTATAACTTATTACGTTATATGGTATAACGTTATAACGTATTACGTTATATGGTATAACGTCATAACGTATTACGTTATATGGTATTACTTTATCGCGTATTACGTTATATGGTATAACGTTATAACGTATTACGTTATATGGTATAACGTTATCTCGTATTACGTTATATGGTATAACGTTATAACGTATTACGTTATATGGTATTACGTTATAACGTATTACGTTATATGGTATAACGAAATGACGTTTTACGTTATATGGTATTACGTTATAACGTATTACGTTATATGGTATTACGTTATAACGTATTACGTTATATGGTATAACGAAATGACGTTTTACGTTATATGGTATTACGTTATAACGTATTACGGTATATGGTATTACGTTATAACGTATTACGTTATATGGTAGAACGTCATAACGTATTACGTTATATGGTATTACGTTATGACGTATTACGTTATATGGTATAACGTTATAACGTATTACGTTATATGGTATAACGTTTTAACGTATTACGTTATATGGTATAACGTTATCACGTATTACGTTATATGGTATAACGTTATAACGTATTACGTTATATGGTATATCGTTATAACGTATTACGTTATATGGTATAACGAAATGACGTTTTACGTTATATGCTATTACGTTATAACGTATTACGTTATATGGTATAACGTTATCACGTATTACGTTATATGGCATTACGTTATAACGTATTACGTTATATGGTATAACGATATGACGTTTTACGTTATATGGTATAACGTTATAACGTATTACGTTATATGGTATTACGTTATAACGTATTACGTTATATGGTATTACGTTATAACGTATTACGTTATATGGTATATCGTTATAACGTATTACGTTATATGGTATAACGAAATGACGTTTTACGTTATACGCTATTACGTTATAACGTATTACGTTATATGGTATAACGTTATCACGTATTACGTTATATGGCATTACGTTATAACGTATTACGTTATATGGTATAACGAAATGACGTTTTACGTTATATGGTATAACGTTATAACGTATTACGTTATATGGTATAACGTTTTAACGTATTACGTTATATTTTATAACGTTATAACGTATTACGTTATGTGGTATAACGTTATAACGAATTACGTTATATGGTATAACGTTATAACGTATTACGTTATATGGTATAACGTTATAACTTATTACGTTATATGGTATAACTATATAACGTATTACGTCATATGGTATTACGTTATAACGTATTACGTTATATGGTATTACGTTATAACGTATTACGTTATATGGTATAACGTTATCACGTATTACGTTATATGGCATTACGTTATAACGTATTACGTTATATGGTATAACAAAATGACGTTTTACGTTATATGGTATAACGTTATCACGTATTACGTTATATGGCATTACGTTATAACGTATTACGTTATATGGTATAACAAAATGACGTTTTACGTTATATGGTATAACGTTATAACGTATTACGTTATATGGTATATCGTTATAACGTATTACGTTATATGGTATAACGAAATGACGTTTTACGTTATACGCTATTACGTTATAACGTATTACGTTATATGGTATAACGTTATCACGTATTACGTTATATGGCATTACGTTATAACGTATTACGTTATATGGTATAACGAAATGACGTTTTACGTTATATGGTATAACGTTATAACGTATTACGTTATATGGTATAACGTTTTAACGTATTACGTTATATTTTATAACGTTATAACGTATTACGTTATGTGGTATAACGTTATAACGAATTACGTTATATGGTATAACGTTATAACGTATTACGTTATATGGTATAACGTTATAACTTATTACGTTATATGGTATAACTATATAACGTATTACGTCATATGGTATTACGTTATAACGTATTACGTTATATGGTATTACGTTATAACGTATTACGTTATATGGTATAACGTTATCACGTATTACGTTATATGGCATTACGTTATAACGTATTACGTTATATGGTATAACAAAATGACGTTTTACGTTATATGGTATAACGTTATCACGTATTACGTTATATGGCATTACGTTATAACGTATTACGTTATATGGTATAACAAAATGACGTTTTACGTTATATGGTATAACGTTATAACGTATTACGTTATATGGCATTACGTTATAACGTATTACGTTATATGGTATAACAAAATGACGTTTTACGTTATATGGTATAACGTTATAACGTATTACGTTATATGGTATTACGTTTTAACGTATTACGTTATATGGTATAACGAAATGACGTTTTACGTTATATGGTATAACGTTATATCGTATTACGTTATATGGTATAACGTTATAACGTATTACGTTATATGGTATATCGTTATAACGTATTACGTTATATGGTATAACGTTATACCGTATTACGTTATATGGTATAACGTTATAACGTATTACGTTATATGGTATAACGTTATAACGTATTACGTTATATGGTATAACGTTTTAACGTAGTACGCTATATGGTATAACGTTATAACGAATTACGTTATATGGCATTGCGTTATAACGTATTACGTTATATGGTATAACGTTATAACGTATTACGTTATATGGTATAACGTTATAACGGATTACGTTATATGGTATAACGTTATAACGTACTACGTTATATGGAATAACGTTATAACGTATTACGTTATATGGTATAACGTTATACCGTATTACGTTATATGGTATAACGTTATATCGTATTACGTTATATGGTATATCGTTATAACGTATTACGTTATATGGTATATCGTTATAACGTATTACGTTATATGGTATAACGTTATACCGTATTACGTTATATGGTATAACGAAATGACGTTTTACGTTATATGGTATTACGTTATAACGTATTACGTTATATGGTATAACGTCATAACGTATTACGTTATATGGTATAACGTTATCTCGTATTACGTTATATGGTATATCGTTATAACGTATTACGGTATATGGTATTACGTTATAACGTATTACGTTATATGGTATAACGTTATACCGTATTACGTTATATGGAATAACGTTATAACGTATTACGTTATATGGTATATCGTTATAACGTATTACGTTATATGGTATATCGTTATAACGTATTACGTTATATGGTATAACGTTATACCGTATTACGTTATATGGTATAACGTTATATCGTATTACGTTATATGGTATAACGTTATAACGTATTACGTTATATGGTATATCGTTATAACGTATTACGTTATATGGTATAACGTTATACCGTATTACGTTATATGGTATAACGAAATGACGTTTTACGTTATATGGTATTACGTTATAACGTATTACGTTATATGGTATATCGTTATAACTTATTACGGTATATGGTATTACGTTATAACGTATTACGTTATATGGTATAACGTTATCACGTATTACGTTATATGGCATTACGTTATAACGTATTACGTTATATGGTATAACGTTATCACGTATTACGTTATATGGCATTACGTTATAACGTATTACGTTATATGGTATAACAAAATGACGTTTTACGTTATATGGTATAACGTTATCACGTATTACGTTATATGGCATTACGTTATAACGTATTACGTTATATGGTATAACAAAATGACGTTTTACGTTATATGGTATAACGTTATAACGTATTACGTTATATGGTATATCGTTATAACGTATTACGTTATATGGTATAACGAAATGACGTTTTACGTTATACGCTATTACGTTATAACGTATTACGTTATATGGTATAACGTTATCACGTATTACGTTATATGGCATTACGTTATAACGTATTACGTTATATGGTATAACGAAATGACGTTTTACGTTATATGGTATAACGTTATAACGTATTACGTTATATGGTATAACGTTTTAACGTATTACGTTATATTTTATAACGTTATAACGTATTACGTTATGTGGTATAACGTTATAACGAATTACGTTATATGGTATAACGTTATAACGTATTACGTTATATGGTATAACGTTATAACTTATTACGTTATATGGTATAACTATATAACGTATTACGTCATATGGTATTACGTTATAACGTATTACGTTATATGGTATTACGTTATAACGTATTACGTTATATGGTATAACGTTATCACGTATTACGTTATATGGCATTACGTTATAACGTATTACGTTATATGGTATAACAAAATGACGTTTTACGTTATATGGTATAACGTTATCACGTATTACGTTATATGGCATTACGTTATAACGTATTACGTTATATGGTATAACAAAATGACGTTTTACGTTATATGGTATAACGTTATAACGTATTACGTTATATGGTATATCGTTATAACGTATTACGTTATATGGTATAACGAAATGACGTTTTACGTTATACGCTATTACGTTATAACGTATTACGTTATATGGTATAACGTTATCACGTATTACGTTATATGGCATTACGTTATAACGTATTACGTTATATGGTATAACGAAATGACGTTTTACGTTATATGGTATAACGTTATAACGTATTACGTTATATGGTATAACGTTTTAACGTATTACGTTATATTTTATAACGTTATAACGTATTACGTTATGTGGTATAACGTTATAACGAATTACGTTATATGGTATAACGTTATAACGTATTACGTTATATGGTATAACGTTATAACTTATTACGTTATATGGTATAACTATATAACGTATTACGTCATATGGTATTACGTTATAACGTATTACGTTATATGGTATTACGTTATAACGTATTACGTTATATGGTATAACGTTATCACGTATTACGTTATATGGCATTACGTTATAACGTATTACGTTATATGGTATAACAAAATGACGTTTTACGTTATATGGTATAACGTTATCACGTATTACGTTATATGGCATTACGTTATAACGTATTACGTTATATGGTATAACAAAATGACGTTTTACGTTATATGGTATAACGTTATAACGTATTACGTTATATGGCATTACGTTATAACGTATTACGTTATATGGTATAACAAAATGACGTTTTACGTTATATGGTATAACGTTATAACGTATTACGTTATATGGTATTACGTTTTAACGTATTACGTTATATGGTATAACGAAATGACGTTTTACGTTATATGGTATAACGTTATATCGTATTACGTTATATGGTATAACGTTATAACGTATTACGTTATATGGTATATCGTTATAACGTATTACGTTATATGGTATAACGTTATACCGTATTACGTTATATGGTATAACGTTATAACGTATTACGTTATATGGTATAACGTTATAACGTATTACGTTATATGGTATAACGTTTTAACGTAGTACGCTATATGGTATAACGTTATAACGAATTACGTTATATGGCATTGCGTTATAACGTATTACGTTATATGGTATAACGTTATAACGTATTACGTTATATGGTATAACGTTATAACGGATTACGTTATATGGTATAACGTTATAACGTACTACGTTATATGGAATAACGTTATAACGTATTACGTTATATGGTATAACGTTATACCGTATTACGTTATATGGTATAACGTTATATCGTATTACGTTATATGGTATATCGTTATAACGTATTACGTTATATGGTATATCGTTATAACGTATTACGTTATATGGTATAACGTTATACCGTATTACGTTATATGGTATAACGAAATGACGTTTTACGTTATATGGTATTACGTTATAACGTATTACGTTATATGGTATAACGTCATAACGTATTACGTTATATGGTATAACGTTATCTCGTATTACGTTATATGGTATATCGTTATAACGTATTACGGTATATGGTATTACGTTATAACGTATTACGTTATATGGTATAACGTTATACCGTATTACGTTATATGGTATAACGTTATAACGTATTACGTTATATGGTATATCGTTATAACGTATTACGTTATATGGTATATCGTTATAACGTATTACGTTATATGGTATAACGTTATACCGTATTACGTTATATGGTATAACGTTATATCGTATTACGTTATATGGTATAACGTTATAACGTATTACGTTATATGGTATATCGTTATAACGTATTACGTTATATGGTATAACGTTATACCGTATTACGTTATATGGTATAACGAAATGACGTTTTACGTTATATGGTATTACGTTATAACGTATTACGTTATATGGTATAACGTTTTAACGTAGTACGCTATATGGTATAACGTTATAACGAATTACGTTATATGGCATTGCGTTATAACGTATTACGTTATATGGTATAACGTTATAACGTATTACGTTATATGGTATAACGTTATAACGGATTACGTTATATGGTATAACGTTATATCGTATTACGTTATATGGTATAACGTTATAACGTATTACGTTATATGGTATATCGTTATAACGTATTACGTTATATGGTATAACGTTATACCGTATTACGTTATATGGTATAACGTTATAACGTATTACGTTATATGGTATAACGTTATAACGTATTACGTTATATGGTATAACGTTTTAACGTAGTACGCTATATGGTATAACGTTATAACGAATTACGTTATATGGCATTGCGTTATAACGTATTACGTTATATGGTATAACGTTATAACGTATTACGTTATATGGTATAACGTTATAACGGATTACGTTATATGGTATAACGTTATAACGTACTACGTTATATGGAATAACGTTATAACGTATTACGTTATATGGTATAACGTTATACCGTATTACGTTATATGGTATAACGTTATATCGTATTACGTTATATGGTATATCGTTATAACGTATTACGTTATATGGTATATCGTTATAACGTATTACGTTATATGGTATAACGTTATACCGTATTACGTTATATGGTATAACGAAATGACGTTTTACGTTATATGGTATTACGTTATAACGTATTACGTTATATGGTATAACGTCATAACGTATTACGTTATATGGTATAACGTTATCTCGTATTACGTTATATGGTATATCGTTATAACGTATTACGGTATATGGTATTACGTTATAACGTATTACGTTATATGGTATAACGTTATACCGTATTACGTTATATGGAATAACGTTATAACGTATTACGTTATATGGTATATCGTTATAACGTATTACGTTATATGGTATATCGTTATAACGTATTACGTTATATGGTATAACGTTATACCGTATTACGTTATATGGTATAACGTTATATCGTATTACGTTATATGGTATAACGTTATAACGTATTACGTTATATGGTATATCGTTATAACGTATTACGTTATATGGTATAACGTTATACCGTATTACGTTATATGGTATAACGAAATGACGTTTTACGTTATATGGTATTACGTTATAACGTATTACGTTATATGGTATATCGTTATAACTTATTACGGTATATGGTATTACGTTATAACGTATTACGTTATATGGTATAACGTTATCACGTATTACGTTATATGGCATTACGTTATAACGTATTACGTTATATGGTATAACGTTATCACGTATTACGTTATATGGCATTACGTTATAACGTATTACGTTATATGGTATAACAAAATGACGTTTTACGTTATATGGTATAACGTTATCACGTATTACGTTATATGGCATTACGTTATAACGTATTACGTTATATGGTATAACAAAATGACGTTTTACGTTATATGGTATAACGTTATAACGTATTACGTTATATGGTATATCGTTATAACGTATTACGTTATATGGTATAACGAAATGACGTTTTACGTTATACGCTATTACGTTATAACGTATTACGTTATATGGTATAACGTTATCACGTATTACGTTATATGGCATTACGTTATAACGTATTACGTTATATGGTATAACGAAATGACGTTTTACGTTATATGGTATAACGTTATAACGTATTACGTTATATGGTATAACGTTTTAACGTATTACGTTATATTTTATAACGTTATAACGTATTACGTTATGTGGTATAACGTTATAACGAATTACGTTATATGGTATAACGTTATAACGTATTACGTTATATGGTATAACGTTATAACTTATTACGTTATATGGTATAACTATATAACGTATTACGTCATATGGTATTACGTTATAACGTATTACGTTATATGGTATTACGTTATAACGTATTACGTTATATGGTATAACGTTATCACGTATTACGTTATATGGCATTACGTTATAACGTATTACGTTATATGGTATAACAAAATGACGTTTTACGTTATATGGTATAACGTTATCACGTATTACGTTATATGGCATTACGTTATAACGTATTACGTTATATGGTATAACAAAATGACGTTTTACGTTATATGGTATAACGTTATAACGTATTACGTTATATGGTATATCGTTATAACGTATTACGTTATATGGTATAACGAAATGACGTTTTACGTTATACGCTATTACGTTATAACGTATTACGTTATATGGTATAACGTTATCACGTATTACGTTATATGGCATTACGTTATAACGTATTACGTTATATGGTATAACGAAATGACGTTTTACGTTATATGGTATAACGTTATAACGTATTACGTTATATGGTATAACGTTTTAACGTATTACGTTATATTTTATAACGTTATAACGTATTACGTTATGTGGTATAACGTTATAACGAATTACGTTATATGGTATAACGTTATAACGTATTACGTTATATGGTATAACGTTATAACTTATTACGTTATATGGTATAACTATATAACGTATTACGTCATATGGTATTACGTTATAACGTATTACGTTATATGGTATTACGTTATAACGTATTACGTTATATGGTATAACGTTATCACGTATTACGTTATATGGCATTACGTTATAACGTATTACGTTATATGGTATAACAAAATGACGTTTTACGTTATATGGTATAACGTTATCACGTATTACGTTATATGGCATTACGTTATAACGTATTACGTTATATGGTATAACAAAATGACGTTTTACGTTATATGGTATAACGTTATAACGTATTACGTTATATGGCATTACGTTATAACGTATTACGTTATATGGTATAACAAAATGACGTTTTACGTTATATGGTATAACGTTATAACGTATTACGTTATATGGTATTACGTTTTAACGTATTACGTTATATGGTATAACGAAATGACGTTTTACGTTATATGGTATAACGTTATATCGTATTACGTTATATGGTATAACGTTATAACGTATTACGTTATATGGTATATCGTTATAACGTATTACGTTATATGGTATAACGTTATACCGTATTACGTTATATGGTATAACGTTATAACGTATTACGTTATATGGTATAACGTTATAACGTATTACGTTATATGGTATAACGTTTTAACGTAGTACGCTATATGGTATAACGTTATAACGAATTACGTTATATGGCATTGCGTTATAACGTATTACGTTATATGGTATAACGTTATAACGTATTACGTTATATGGTATAACGTTATAACGGATTACGTTATATGGTATAACGTTATAACGTACTACGTTATATGGAATAACGTTATAACGTATTACGTTATATGGTATAACGTTATACCGTATTACGTTATATGGTATAACGTTATATCGTATTACGTTATATGGTATATCGTTATAACGTATTACGTTATATGGTATATCGTTATAACGTATTACGTTATATGGTATAACGTTATACCGTATTACGTTATATGGTATAACGAAATGACGTTTTACGTTATATGGTATTACGTTATAACGTATTACGTTATATGGTATAACGTCATAACGTATTACGTTATATGGTATAACGTTATCTCGTATTACGTTATATGGTATATCGTTATAACGTATTACGGTATATGGTATTACGTTATAACGTATTACGTTATATGGTATAACGTTATACCGTATTACGTTATATGGTATAACGTTATAACGTATTACGTTATATGGTATATCGTTATAACGTATTACGTTATATGGTATATCGTTATAACGTATTACGTTATATGGTATAACGTTATACCGTATTACGTTATATGGTATAACGTTATATCGTATTACGTTATATGGTATAACGTTATAACGTATTACGTTATATGGTATATCGTTATAACGTATTACGTTATATGGTATAACGTTATACCGTATTACGTTATATGGTATAACGAAATGACGTTTTACGTTATATGGTATTACGTTATAACGTATTACGTTATATGGTATATCGTTATAACTTATTACGGTATATGGTATTACGTTATAACGTATTAGGTTATATGGTATAACGTTATCACGTATTACGTTATATGGCATTACGTTATAACGTATTACGTTATATGGTATAACGTTATCACGTATTACGTTATATGGCATTACGTTATAACGTATTACGTTATATGGTATAACAAAATGACGTTTTACGTTATATGGTATAACGTTATCACGTATTACGTTATATGGCATTACGTTATAACGTATTACGTTATATGGTATAACAAAATGACGTTTTACGTTATATGGTATAACGTTATAACGTATTACGTTATATGGTATATCGTTATAACGTATTACGTTATATGGTATAACGAAATGACGTTTTACGTTATACGCTATTACGTTATAACGTATTACGTTATATGGTATAACGTTATCACGTATTACGTTATATGGCATTACGTTATAACGTATTACGTTATATGGTATAACGAAATGACGTTTTACGTTATATGGTATAACGTTATAACGTATTACGTTATATGGTATAACGTTTTAACGTATTACGTTATATTTTATAACGTTATAACGTATTACGTTATGTGGTATAACGTTATAACGAATTACGTTATATGGTATAACGTTATAACGTATTACGTTATATGGTATAACGTTATAACTTATTACGTTATATGGTATAACTATATAACGTATTACGTCATATGGTATTACGTTATAACGTATTACGTTATATGGTATTACGTTATAACGTATTACGTTATATGGTATAACGTTATCACGTATTACGTTATATGGCATTACGTTATAACGTATTACGTTATATGGTATAACAAAATGACGTTTTACGTTATATGGTATAACGTTATCACGTATTACGTTATATGGCATTACGTTATAACGTATTACGTTATATGGTATAACAAAATGACGTTTTACGTTATATGGTATAACGTTATAACGTATTACGTTATATGGTATATCGTTATAACGTATTACGTTATATGGTATAACGAAATGACGTTTTACGTTATACGCTATTACGTTATAACGTATTACGTTATATGGTATAACGTTATCACGTATTACGTTATATGGCATTACGTTATAACGTATTACGTTATATGGTATAACGAAATGACGTTTTACGTTATATGGTATAACGTTATAACGTATTACGTTATATGGTATAACGTTTTAACGTATTACGTTATATTTTATAACGTTATAACGTATTACGTTATGTGGTATAACGTTATAACGAATTACGTTATATGGTATAACGTTATAACGTATTACGTTATATGGTATAACGTTATAACTTATTACGTTATATGGTATAACTATATAACGTATTACGTCATATGGTATTACGTTATAACGTATTACGTTATATGGTATTACGTTATAACGTATTACGTTATATGGTATAACGTTATCACGTATTACGTTATATGGCATTACGTTATAACGTATTACGTTATATGGTATAACAAAATGACGTTTTACGTTATATGGTATAACGTTATCACGTATTACGTTATATGGCATTACGTTATAACGTATTACGTTATATGGTATAACAAAATGACGTTTTACGTTATATGGTATAACGTTATAACGTATTACGTTATATGGCATTACGTTATAACGTATTACGTTATATGGTATAACAAAATGACGTTTTACGTTATATGGTATAACGTTATAACGTATTACGTTATATGGTATTACGTTTTAACGTATTACGTTATATGGTATAACGAAATGACGTTTTACGTTATATGGTATAACGTTATATCGTATTACGTTATATGGTATAACGTTATAACGTATTACGTTATATGGTATATCGTTATAACGTATTACGTTATATGGTATAACGTTATACCGTATTACGTTATATGGTATAACGTTATAACGTATTACGTTATATGGTATAACGTTATAACGTATTACGTTATATGGTATAACGTTTTAACGTAGTACGCTATATGGTATAACGTTATAACGAATTACGTTATATGGCATTGCGTTATAACGTATTACGTTATATGGTATAACGTTTTAACGTATTACGTTATATGGTATAACGTTATCACGTATTACGTTATATGGTATAACGTTATAACGTATTACGTTATATGGTATATCGTTATAACGTATTACGTTATATGGTATATAGTTATAACGTATTACGTTATATGGTATAACGAAATGACGTTTTACGTTATATGCTATTACGTTATAACGTATTACGTTATATGGTATAACGTTATCACGTATTACGTTATATGGCATTACGTTATAACGTATTACGTTATATGGTATAACGATATGACGTTTTACGTTATATGGTATAACGTTATAACGTATTACGTTATATGGTATAACGTTTTAACGTATTACGTTATATTTTATAACGTTATAACGTATTACGTTATGTGGTATAACGTTATAACGAATTACGTTATATGGTATAACGTTATAACGTATTACGTTATATGGTATAACGTTATAACTTATTACGTTATATGGTATAACGTTATAACGTATTACGTTATATGGTATAACGTCATAACGTATTACGTTATATGGTATTACTTTATCGCGTATTACGTTATATGGTATAACGTTATAACGTATTACGTTATATGGTATAACGTTATCTCGTATTACGTTATATGGTATAACGTTATAACGTATTACGTTATATGGTATTACGTTATAACGTATTACGTTATATGGTATAACGAAATGACGTTTTACGTTATATGGTATTACGTTATAACGTATTACGTTATATGGTATTACGTTA
The DNA here is from genome assembly GCF_051014615.1 of Bombus vancouverensis nearcticus. NCBI lineage: Eukaryota > Metazoa > Arthropoda > Insecta > Hymenoptera > Apidae > Bombus > Bombus vancouverensis. Next base: position 3,866,019 of record NC_134913.1, on the reverse strand, counting down.
TAACGTATTACGTTATATGGTATAACGAAATGACGTTTTACGTTATATGGTATTACGTTATAACGTATTACGGTATATGGTATTACGTTATAACGTATTACGTTATATGGTAGAACGTCATAACGTATTACGTTATATGGTATTACGTTATGACGTATTACGTTATATGGTATAACGTTATAACGTATTACGTTATATGGTATAACGTTTTAACGTATTACGTTATATGGTATAACGTTATCACGTATTACGTTATATGGTATAACGTTATAACGTATTACGTTATATGGTATATCGTTATAACGTATTACGTTATATGGTATAACGAAATGACGTTTTACGTTATATGCTATTACGTTATAACGTATTACGTTATATGGTATAACGTTATCACGTATTACGTTATATGGCATTACGTTATAACGTATTACGTTATATGGTATAACGATATGACGTTTTACGTTATATGGTATAACGTTATAACGTATTACGTTATATGGTATTACGTTATAACGTATTACGTTATATGGTATTACGTTATAACGTATTACGTTATATGGTATATCGTTATAACGTATTACGTTATATGGTATAACGAAATGACGTTTTACGTTATACGCTATTACGTTATAACGTATTACGTTATATGGTATAACGTTATCACGTATTACGTTATATGGCATTACGTTATAACGTATTACGTTATATGGTATAACGAAATGACGTTTTACGTTATATGGTATAACGTTATAACGTATTACGTTATATGGTATAACGTTTTAACGTATTACGTTATATTTTATAACGTTATAACGTATTACGTTATGTGGTATAACGTTATAACGAATTACGTTATATGGTATAACGTTATAACGTATTACGTTATATGGTATAACGTTATAACTTATTACGTTATATGGTATAACTATATAACGTATTACGTCATATGGTATTACGTTATAACGTATTACGTTATATGGTATTACGTTATAACGTATTACGTTATATGGTATAACGTTATCACGTATTACGTTATATGGCATTACGTTATAACGTATTACGTTATATGGTATAACAAAATGACGTTTTACGTTATATGGTATAACGTTATCACGTATTACGTTATATGGCATTACGTTATAACGTATTACGTTATATGGTATAACAAAATGACGTTTTACGTTATATGGTATAACGTTATAACGTATTACGTTATATGGTATATCGTTATAACGTATTACGTTATATGGTATAACGAAATGACGTTTTACGTTATACGCTATTACGTTATAACGTATTACGTTATATGGTATAACGTTATCACGTATTACGTTATATGGCATTACGTTATAACGTATTACGTTATATGGTATAACGAAATGACGTTTTACGTTATATGGTATAACGTTATAACGTATTACGTTATATGGTATAACGTTTTAACGTATTACGTTATATTTTATAACGTTATAACGTATTACGTTATGTGGTATAACGTTATAACGAATTACGTTATATGGTATAACGTTATAACGTATTACGTTATATGGTATAACGTTATAACTTATTACGTTATATGGTATAACTATATAACGTATTACGTCATATGGTATTACGTTATAACGTATTACGTTATATGGTATTACGTTATAACGTATTACGTTATATGGTATAACGTTATCACGTATTACGTTATATGGCATTACGTTATAACGTATTACGTTATATGGTATAACAAAATGACGTTTTACGTTATATGGTATAACGTTATCACGTATTACGTTATATGGCATTACGTTATAACGTATTACGTTATATGGTATAACAAAATGACGTTTTACGTTATATGGTATAACGTTATAACGTATTACGTTATATGGCATTACGTTATAACGTATTACGTTATATGGTATAACAAAATGACGTTTTACGTTATATGGTATAACGTTATAACGTATTACGTTATATGGTATTACGTTTTAACGTATTACGTTATATGGTATAACGAAATGACGTTTTACGTTATATGGTATAACGTTATATCGTATTACGTTATATGGTATAACGTTATAACGTATTACGTTATATGGTATATCGTTATAACGTATTACGTTATATGGTATAACGTTATACCGCATTACGTTATATGGTATAACGTTATAACGTATTACGTTATATGGTATAACGTTATAACGTATTACGTTATATGGTATAACGTTTTAACGTAGTACGCTATATGGTATAACGTTATAACGAATTACGTTATATGGCATTGCGTTATAACGTATTACGTTATATGGTATAACGTTATAACGTATTACGTTATATGGTATAACGTTATAACGGATTACGTTATATGGTATAACGTTATAACGTACTACGTTATATGGAATAACGTTATAACGTATTACGTTATATGGTATAACGTTATACCGTATTACGTTATATGGTATAACGTTATATCGTATTACGTTATATGGTATATCGTTATAACGTATTACGTTATATGGTATATCGTTATAACGTATTACGTTATATGGTATAACGTTATACCGTATTACGTTATATGGTATAACGAAATGACGTTTTACGTTATATGGTATTACGTTATAACGTATTACGTTATATGGTATAACGTCATAACGTATTACGTTATATGGTATAACGTTATCTCGTATTACGTTATATGGTATATCGTTATAACGTATTACGGTATATGGTATTACGTTATAACGTATTACGTTATATGGTATAACGTTATACCGTATTACGTTATATGGTATAACGTTATAACGTATTACGTTATATGGTATATCGTTATAACGTATTACGTTATATGGTATATCGTTATAACGTATTACGTTATATGGTATAACAAAATGACGTTTTACGTTATATGGTATAACGTTATCACGTATTACGTTATATGGCATTACGTTATAACGTATTACGTTATATGGTATAACGTTATAACGTATTACGTTATATGGTATAACGTTTTAACGTATTACGTTATATTTTATAACGTTATAACGTATTACGTTATGTGGTATAACGTTATAACGAATTACGTTATATGGTATAACGTTATAACGTATTACGTTATATGGTATAACGTTATAACTTATTACGTTATATGGTATAACTATATAACGTATTACGTCATATGGTATTACGTTATAACGTATTACGTTATATGGTATTACGTTATAACGTATTACGTTATATGGTATAACGTTATCACGTATTACGTTATATGGCATTACGTTATAACGTATTACGTTATATGGTATAACAAAATGACGTTTTACGTTATATGGTATAACGTTATCACGTATTACGTTATATGGCATTACGTTATAACGTATTACGTTATATGGTATAACAAAATGACGTTTTACGTTATATGGTATAACGTTATAACGTATTACGTTATATGGCATTACGTTATAACGTATTACGTTATGTGGTATAACGTTATAACGAATTACGTTATATGGTATAACGTTATAACGTATTACGTTATATGGTATAACGTTATAACTTATTACGTTATATGGTATAACTATATAACGTATTACGTCATATGGTATTACGTTATAACGTATTACGTTATATGGTATTACGTTATAACGTATTACGTTATATGGTATAACGTTATCACGTATTACGTTATATGGCATTACGTTATAACGTATTACGTTATATGGTATAACAAAATGACGTTTTACGTTATATGGTATAACGTTATCACGTATTACGTTATATGGCATTACGTTATAACGTATTACGTTATATGGTATAACAAAATGACGTTTTACGTTATATGGTATAACGTTATAACGTATTACGTTATATGGCATTACGTTATAACGTATTACGTTATATGGTATAACAAAATGACGTTTTACGTTATATGGTATAACGTTATAACGTATTACGTTATATGGTATAACTATATAACGTATTACGTCATATGGTATTACGTTATAACGTATTACGTTATATGGTATTACGTTATAACGTATTACGTTATATGGTATAACGTTATCACGTATTACGTTATATGGCATTACGTTATAACGTATTACGTTATATGGTATAACAAAATGACGTTTTACGTTATATGGTATAACGTTATCACGTATTACGTTATATGGCATTACGTTATAACGTATTACGTTATATGGTATAACAAAATGACGTTTTACGTTATATGGTATTACGTTATAACGTATTACGTTATATGGTATAACGTTATCACGTATTACGTTATATGGCATTACGTTATAACGTATTACGTTATATGGTATAACAAAATGACGTTTTACGTTATATGGTATAACGTTATCACGTATTACGTTATATGGCATTACGTTATAACGTATTACGTTATATGGTATAACAAAATGACGTTTTACGTTATATGGTATAACGTTATCACGTATTACGTTATATGGCATTACGTTATAACGTATTACGTTATATGGTATAACAAAATGACGTTTTACGTTATATGGTATAACGTTATAACGTATTACGTTATATGGTATAACGTTATAACGTATTACGTTATATGGTATATCGTTATAACGTATTACGTTATATGGTATAACGTTATACCGTATTACGTTATATGGTATAACGAAATGACGTTTTACGTTATATGGTATTACGTTATAACGTATTACGTTATATGGTATATCGTTATAACTTATTACGGTATATGGTATTACGTTATAACGTATTACGTTATATGGTATAACGTTATCACGTATTACGTTATATGGCATTACGTTATAACGTATTACGTTATATGGTATAACGTTATCACGTATTACGTTATATGGCATTACGTTATAACGTATTACGTTATATGGTATAACAAAATGACGTTTTACGTTATATGGTATAACGTTATCACGTATTACGTTATATGGCATTACGTTATAACGTATTACGTTATATGGTATAACAAAATGACGTTTTACGTTATATGGTATAACGTTATAACGTATTACGTTATATGGCATTACGTTATAACGTATTACGTTATATGGTATAACAAAATGACGTTTTACGTTATATGGTATAACGTTATAACGTATTACGTTATATGGTATATCGTTATAACGTATTACGTTATATGGTATAACGTTATACCGTATTACGTTATATGGTATAACGTTATAACGTATTACGTTATATGGTATAACGTTATAACGTATTACGTTATATGGTATAACGTTTTAACGTAGTACGCTATATGGTATAACGTTATAACGAATTACGTTATATGGCATTGCGTTATAACGTATTACGTTATATGGTATAACGTTATAACGTATTACGTTATATGGTATAACGTTATAACGGATTACGTTATATGGTATAACGTTATAACGTACTACGTTATATGGAATAACGTTATAACGTATTACGTTATATGGTATAACGTTATACCGTATTACGTTATATGGTATAACGTTATATCGTATTACGTTATATGGTATAACGTTATAACGTATTACGTTATATGGTATATCGTTATAACGTATTACGTTATATGGTATAACGTTATACCGTATTACGTTATATGGTATAACGAAATGACGTTTTACGTTATATGGTATTACGTTATAACGTATTACGTTATATGGTATAACGTCATAACGTATTACGTTATATGGTATAACGTTATCTCGTATTACGTTATATGGTATATCGTTATAACGTATTACGGTATATGGTATTACGTTATAACGTATTACGTTATATGGTATAACGTTATACCGTATTACGTTATATGGTATAACGTTATAACGTATTACGTTATATGGTATATCGTTATAACGTATTACGTTATATGGTATATCGTTATAACGTATTACGTTATATGGTATAACGTTATACCGTATTACGTTATATGGTATAACGTTATCTCGTATTACGTTATATGGTATATCGTTATAACGTATGACGGTATATGGTATAACGTTATAACGTATTACGTTATATGGTATTACGTTATAACGTATTACGTTATATGGTATAACGTTATACCGTATTACGTTATATGGTATAACGTTATAACGTATTACGTTATATGGTATAACGTCATAACGTATTACGTTATATGGTATAACGTTATCTCGTATTACGTTATATGGTATATCGTTATAACGTATTACGGTATATGGTATTACGTTATAACGTATTACGTTATATGGTATAACGTTATACCGTATTACGTTATATGGTATAACGTTATAACGTATTACGTTATATGGTATATCGTTATAACGTATTACGTTATATGGTATATCGTTATAACGTATTACGTTATATGGTATAACGTTATACCGTATTACGTTATATGGTATAACGAAATGACGTTTTACGTTATATGGTATAACGTTATAACGTATTACGTTATATGGTATATCGTTATAACGTATTACGGTATATGGTATTACGTTATGACGTATTACGTTATATGGTATAACGTTATAACGTATTACGTTATATGGTATAACGTTTTAACGTATTACGTTATATGGTATAACGTTATAACGTATTACGTTATATGGTATATCGTTATAACGTATTACGTTATATGGTATAACGAAATGACGTTTTACGTTATATGCTATTACGTTATAACGTATTACGTTATATGGTAAACGTTATCACGTATTACGTTATATGGCATTACGTTATAACGTATTACGTTATATGGTATAACGAAATGACGTTTTACGTTATATGGTATAACGTTATAACGTATTACGTTATATGGTATAACGTTTTAACGTATTACGTTATATTTTATAACGTTATAACGTATTACGTTATGTGGTATAACGTTATAACGAATTACGTTATATGGTATAACGTTATAACGTATTACGTTATATGGTATAACGTTATAACTTATTACGTTATATGGTATAACTATATAACGTATTACGTCATATGGTATTACGTTATAACGTATTACGTTATATGGTATTACGTTATAACGTATTACGTTATATGGTATAACGTTATCACGTATTACGTTATATGGCATTACGTTATAACGTATTACGTTATATGGTATAACAAAATGACGTTTTACGTTATATGGTATAACGTTATCACGTATTACGTTATATGGCATTACGTTATAACGTATTACGTTATATGGTATAACAAAATGACGTTTTACGTTATATGGTATAACGTTATAACGTATTACGTTATATGGTATATCGTTATAACGTATTACGTTATATGGTATAACGAAATGACGTTTTACGTTATACGCTATTACGTTATAACGTATTACGTTATATGGTATAACGTTATCACGTATTACGTTATCTGGCATTACGTTATAACGTATTACGTTATATGGTATAACGAAATGACGTTTTACGTTATATGGTATAACGTTATAACGTATTACGTTATATGGTATAACGTTTGAACGTATTACGTTATATTTTATAACGTTATAACGTATTACGTTATGTGGTATAACGTTATAACGAATTACGTTATATGGTATAACGTTATAACGTATTACGTTATATGGTATAACGTTATAACTTATTACGTTATATGGTATAACTATATAACGTATTACGTCATATGGTATTACGTTATAACGTATTACGTTATATGGTATTACGTTATAACGTATTACGTTATATGGTATAACGTTATCACGTATTACGTTATATGGCATTACGTTATAACGTATTACGTTATATGGTATAACAAAATGACGTTTTACGTTATATGGTATAACGTTATCACGTATTACGTTATATGGCATTACGTTATAACGTATTACGTTATATGGTATAACAAAATGACGTTTTACGTTATATGGTATAACGTTATAACGTATTACGTTATATGGTATATCGTTATAACGTATTACGTTATATGGTATAACGAAATGACGTTTTACGTTATACGCTATTACGTTATAACGTATTACGTTATATGGTATAACGTTATCACGTATTACGTTATATGGCATTACGTTATAACGTATTACGTTATATGGTATAACGAAATGACGTTTTACGTTATATGGTATAACGTTATAACGTATTACGTTATGTGGTATAACGTTTTAACGTATTACGTTATATTTTATAACGTTATAACGTATTACGTTATGTGGTATAACGTTATAACGAATTACGTTATATGGTATAACGCTATAACGTATTACGTTATATGGTTTAACGTTATAACTTATTACGTTATATGGTATAACTATATAACGTATTACGTCATATGGTATTACGTTATAACGTATTACGTTATATGGTATTACGTTATAACGTATTACGTTATATGGTATAACGTTATCACGTATTACGTTATATGGCATTACGTTATAACGTATTACGTTATATGGTATAACAAAATGACGTTTTACGTTATATGGTATAACGTTATCACGTATTACGTTATATGGCATTACGTTATAACGTATTACGTTATATGGTATAACAAAATGACGTTTTACGTTATATGGTATAACGTTATAACGTATTACGTTATATGGCATTACGTTATAACGTATTACGTTATATGGTATAACAAAATGACGTTTTACGTTATATGGTATAACGTTATAACGTATTACGTTATATGGTATTACGTTTTAACGTATTACGTTATATGGTATAACGAAATGACGTTTTACGTTATATGGTATAACGTTATATCGTATTACGTTATATGGTATAACGTTATAACGTATTACGTTATATGGTATATCGTTATAACGTATTACGTTATATGGTATAACGTTATACCGTATTACGTTATATGGTATAACGTTATAACGTATTACGTTATATGGTATAACGTTATAACGTATTACGTTATATGGTATAACGTTTTAACGTAGTACGCTATATGGTATAACGTTATAACGAATTACGTTATATGGCATTGCGTTATAACGTATTACGTTATATGGTATAACGTTATAACGTATTACGTTATATGGTATAACGTTATAACGGATTACGTTATATGGTATAACGTTATAACGTACTACGTTATATGGAATAACGTTATAACGTATTACGTTATATGGTATAACGTTATACCGTATTACGTTATATGGTATAACGTTATATCGTATTACGTTATATGGTATAACGTTATAACGTATTACGTTATATGGTATATCGTTATAACGTATTACGTTATATGGTATAACGTTATACCGTATTACGTTATATGGTATAACGAAATGACGTTTTACGTTATATGGTATTACGTTATAACGTATTACGTTATATGGTATAACGTCATAACGTATTACGTCATATGGTATTACGTTATCACGTATTACGTTATATGGTATAACGTTATAACGTATTACGTTATATGGTATAACGTTTTAACGTATTACGTTATATGGTATAACGTTATCACGTATTACGTTATATGGTATAACGTTATAACGTATTACGTTATATGGTATTACGTTATAACCTATTACGTTATATGGTATAACGTTATAACGTATTACGTTATATGGTATAACGTTATAACGTATTACGTTATATGGTATAACGTTATAACGTATTACGTTATATGGTATAACGTCATAACGTATTACGTTATATGGTATTACTTTATCGCGTATTACGTTATATGGTATAACGTTATAACGTATTACGTTATATGGTATAACGTTATCTCGTATTACGTTATATGGTATAACGTTATAACGTATTACGTTATATGGTATTACGTTATAACGTATTACGTTATATGGTATAACGAAATGACGTTTTACGTTATATGGTATTACGTTATAACGTATTACGGTATATGGTATTACGTTATAACGTATTACGTTATATGGTAGAACGTCATAACGTATTACGTTATATGGTATTACGTTATGACGTATTACGTTATGTGGTATAACGTTATAACGTATTACGTTATATGGTATAACGTTTTAACGTATTACGTTATATGGTATAACGTTATCACGTATTACGTTATATGGTATAACGTTATAACGTATTACGTTATATGGTATATCGTTATAACGTATTACGTTATATGGTATATCGTTATAACGTATTACGTTATATGGTATAACGAAATGACGTTTTACGTTATATGCTATTACGTTATAACGTATTACGTTATATGGTATAACGTTATCACGTATTACGTTATATGGCATTACGTTATAACGTATTACGTTATATGGTATAACGATATGACGTTTTACGTTATATGGTATAACGTTATAACTTATTACGTTATATGGTATAACTATATAACGTATTACGTCATATGGTATTACGTTATAACGTATTACGTTATATGGTATTACGTTATAACGTATTACGTTATATGGTATAACGTTATCACGTATTACGTTATATGGCATTACGTTATAACGTATTACGTTATATGGTATAACAAAATGACGTTTTACGTTATATGGTATAACGTTATCACGTATTACGTTATATGGCATTACGTTATAACGTATTACGTTATATGGTATAACAAAATGACGTTTTACGTTATATGGTATAACGTTATAACGTATTACGTTATATGGCATTACGTTATAACGTATTACGTTATATGGTATAACAAAATGACGTTTTACGTTATATGGTATAACGTTATAACGTATTACGTTATATGGTATTACGTTTTAACGTATTACGTTATATGGTATAACGAAATGACGTTTTACGTTATATGGTATAACGTTATATCGTATTACGTTATATGGTATAACGTTATAACGTATTACGTTATATGGTATATCGTTATAACGTATTACGTTATATGGTATAACGTTATACCGTATTACGTTATATGGTATAACGTTATAACGTATTACGTTATATGGTATAACGTTATAACGTATTACGTTATATGGTATAACGTTTTAACGTAGTACGCTATATGGTATAACGTTATAACGAATTACGTTATATGGCATTGCGTTATAACGTATTACGTTATATGGTATAACGTTATAACGTATTACGTTATATGGTATAACGTTATAACGGATTACGTTATATGGTATAACGTTATAACGTACTACGTTATATGGAATAACGTTATAACGTATTACGTTATATGGTATAACGTTATACCGTATTACGTTATATGGTATAACGTTATATCGTATTACGTTATATGGTATAACGTTATAACGTATTACGTTATATGGTATATCGTTATAACGTATTACGTTATATGGTATAACGTTATACCGTATTACGTTATATGGTATAACGAAATGACGTTTTACGTTATATGGTATTACGTTATAACGTATTACGTTATATGGTATAACGTCATAACGTATTACGTCATATGGTATTACGTTATCACGTATTACGTTATATGGTATAACGTTATAACGTATTACGTTATATGGTATAACGTTTTAACGTATTACGTTATATGGTATAACGTTATCACGTATTACGTTATATGGTATAACGTTATAACGTATTACGTTATATGGTATTACGTTATAACCTATTACGTTATATGGTATAACGTTATAACGTATTACGTTATATGGTATAACGTTATAACGTATTACGTTATATGGTATAACGTTATAACATATTACGTTATATGGTATAACGTCATAACGTATTACGTTATATGGTATTACTTTATCGCGTATTACGTTATATGGTATAACGTTATAACGTATTACGTTATATGGTATAACGTTATCTCGTATTACGTTATATGGTATAACGTTATAACGTATTACGTTATATGGTATTACGTTATAACGTATTACGTTATATGGTATAACGAAATGACGTTTTACGTTATATGGTATTACGTTATAACGTATTACGGTATATGGTATTACGTTATAACGTATTACGTTATATGGTAGAACGTCATAACGTATTACGTTATATGGTATTACGTTATGACGTATTACGTTATATGGTATAACGTTATAACGTATTACGTTATATGGTATAACGTTTTAACGTATTACGTTATATGGTATAACGTTATCACGTATTACGTTATATGGTATAACGTTATAACGTATTACGTTATATGGTATATCGTTATAACGTATTACGTTATATGGTATATCGTTATAACGTATTACGTTATATGGTATAACGAAATGACGTTTTACGTTATATGCTATTACGTTATAACGTATTACGTTATATGGTATAACGTTATCACGTATTACGTTATATGGCATTACGTTATAACGTATTACGTTATATGGTATAACGATATGACGTTTTACGTTATATGGTATAACGTTATAACGTATTACGTTATATGGTATAACGTTTTAACGTATTACGTTATATTTTATAACGTTATAACGTATTACGTTATGTGGTATAACGTTATAACGAATTACGTTATATGGTATAACGTTATAACGTATTACGTTATATGGTATAACGTTATAACTTATTACGTTATATGGTATAACGTTATAACGTATTACGTTATATGGTATAACGTCATAACGTATTACGTTATATGGTATTACTTTATCGCGTATTACGTTATATGGTATAACGTTATAACGTATTACGTTATATGGTATAACGTTATCTCGTATTACGTTATATGGTATAACGTTATAACGTATTACGTTATATGGTATTACGTTATAACGTATTACGTTATATGGTATAACGAAATGACGTTTTACGTTATATGGTATTACGTTATAACGTATTACGTTATATGGTATTACGTTATAACGTATTACGTTATATGGTATAACGAAATGACGTTTTACGTTATATGGTATTACGTTATAACGTATTACGGTATATGGTATTACGTTATAACGTATTACGTTATATGGTAGAACGTCATAACGTATTACGTTATATGGTATTACGTTATGACGTATTACGTTATATGGTATAACGTTATAACGTATTACGTTATATGGTATAACGTTTTAACGTATTACGTTATATGGTATAACGTTATCACGTATTACGTTATATGGTATAACGTTATAACGTATTACGTTATATGGTATATCGTTATAACGTATTACGTTATATGGTATAACGAAATGACGTTTTACGTTATATGCTATTACGTTATAACGTATTACGTTATATGGTATAACGTTATCACGTATTACGTTATATGGCATTACGTTATAACGTATTACGTTATATGGTATAACGATATGACGTTTTACGTTATATGGTATTACGTTATAACGTATTACGTTATATGGTATTACGTTATAACGTGTTACGTTATATGGTATAACGTTATCACGTATTACGTTATATGGCATTACGTTATAACGTATTACGTTATATGGTATAACAAAATGACGTTTTACGTTATATGGTATAACGTTATCACGTATTACGTTATATGGCATTACATTATAACGTATTACGTTATATGGTATAACAAAATGACGTTTTACGTTATATGGTATAACGTTATAACGTATTACGTTATATGGCATTACGTTATAACGTATTACGTTATATGGTATAACAAAATGACGTTTTACGTTATATGGTATAACGTTATAACGTATTACGTTATATGGCATTACGTTATAACGTATTACGTTATATGGTATAACAAAATGACGTTTTACGTTATATGGTATATCGTTATAACGTATTACGTTATATGGTATAACGAAATGACGTTTTACGTTATATGCTATTACGTTATAACGTATTACGTTATATGGTATAACGTTATCACGTATTACGTTATATGGCATTACGTTATAACGTATTACGTTATATGGTATAACGAAATGACGTTTTACGTTATATGGTATAACGTTATAACGTATTACGTCATATGGTATTACGTTATCACGTATTACGTTATATGGTATAACGTCATAACGTATTACGTTATATGATATAACGTTATAACGTATTACGTTATATGGTATAACGTTATAACGTATTACGTTATATGGTATAACGTTATAACGTATTACGTTATATGGTATAACGTCATAACGTATTACGTTATATGGTATTATGTTATCACGTATTACGTTATATGGTATAACGTTATAACGTATTACGTTATATGGTATAACGTTATCTCGTATTACGTTATATGGTATAACGTTATAACGTATAACGTTATATGGTATTACGTTATAACGTATTACGTTATATGGTATAACGAAATGACGTTTTACGTTATATGGTATTACGTTATAACGTATTACGGTATATGGTATTACGTTATAACGTATTACGTTATATGGTATAACGTTATACCGTATTACGTTATATGGTATAACGTTATAACGTATTACGTTATATGGTATAACGTTATAACGTATTACGTTATATGGTATATCGTTATAACGTATTACGGTATATGGTATTACGCTATAACGTATTACGTTATATGGTATAACGTTATACCGTATTACGTTATATGGTATAACGAAATGACGTTTTACGTTATATGGTATAACGTCATAACGTATTACGTTATATGGTATAACGTTATCTCGTATTACGTTATATGGTATATCGTTATAACGTATTACGGTATATGGTATAACGTTATAACGTATTACGTTATATGGTATTACGTTATAACGTATTACGTTATATGGTATAACGTTATACCGTATTACGTTATATGGTATAACGTTATAACGTATTACGTTATATGGTATAACGTCATAACGTATTACGTTATATGGTATAACGTTATCTCGTATTACGTTATATGGTATATCGTTATAACGTATTACGGTATATGGTATTACGTTATAACGTATTACGTTATATGGTATAACGTTATACCGTATTACGTTATATGGTATAACGTTATAACGTATTACGTTATATGGTATATCGTTATAACGTATTACGTTATATGGTATATCGTTATAACGTATTACGTTATATGGTATAACGTTATACGGTATTACGTTATATGGTATAACGAAATGACGTTTTACGATATATGGTATAACGTTATAACGTATTACGTTATATGGTATATCGTTATAACGTATTACGGTATATGGTATTACGTTATGACGTATTACGTTATATGGTATAACGTTATAACGTATTACGTTATATGGTATAACGTTTTAACGTATTACGTTATATGGTATAACGTTATAACGTATTACGTTATATGGTATATCGTTATAACGTATTACGTTATATGGTATAACGAAATGACGTTTTACGTTATATGCTATTACGTTATAACGTATTACGTTATATGGTAAACGTTATCACGTATTACGTTATATGGCATTACGTTATAACGTATTACGTTATATGGTATAACGAAATGACGTTTTACGTTATATGGTATAACGTTATAACGTATTACGTTATATGGTATAACGTTTTAACGTATTACGTTATATTTTATAACGTTATAACGTATTACGTTATGTGGTATAACGTTATAACGAATTACGTTATATGGTATAACGTTATAACGTATTACGTTATATGGTATAACGTTATAACTTATTACGTTATATGGTATAACTATATAACGTATTACGTCATATGGTATTACGTTATAACGTATTACGTTATATGGTATTACGTTATAACGTATTACGTTATATGGTATAACGTTATCACGTATTACGTTATATGGCATTACGCTATAACGTATTACGTTATATGGTATAACAAAATGACGTTTTACGTTATATGGTATAACGTTATCACGTATTACGTTATATGGCATTACGTTATAACGTATTACGTTATATGGTATAACAAAATGACGTTTTACGTTATATGGTATAACGTTATAACGTATTACGTTATATGGTATATCGTTATAACGTATTACGTTATATGGTATAACGAAATGACGTTTTACGTTATACGCTATTACGTTATAACGTATTACGTTATATGGTATAACGTTATCACGTATTACGTTATATGGCATTACGTTATAACGTATTACGTTATATGGTATAACGAAATGACGTTTTACGTTATATGGTATAACGTTATAACGTATTACGTTATATGGTATAACGTTTTAACGTATTACGTTATATTTTATAACGTTATAACGTATTACGTTATGTGGTATAACGTTATAACGAATTACGTTATATGGTATAACGTTATAACGTATTACGTTATATGGTATAACGTTATAACTTATTACGTTATATGGTATAACTATATAACGTATTACGTCATATGGTATTACGTTATAACGTATTACGTTATATGGTATTACGTTATAACGTATTACGTTATATGGTATAACGTTATAACGTATTACGTTATGTGGTATAACGTTATAACGAATTACGTTATGTGGTATAACGTTATAACGTATTACGTTATATGGTATAACGTTATAACTTATTACGTTATATGGTATAACTATATAACGTATTACGTCATATGGTATTACGTTATAACGTATTACGTTATATGGTATTACGTTATAACGTATTACGTTATATGGTATAACGTTATCACGTATTACGTTATATGGCATTACGTTATAACGTATTACGTTATATGGTATAACAAAATGACGTTTTACGTTATATGGTATAACGTTATCACGTATTACGTTATATGGCATTACGTTATAACGTATTACGTTATATGGTATAACAAAATGACGTTTTACGTTATATGGTATAACGTTATAACGTATTACGTTATATGGCATTACGTTATAACGTATTACGTTATATGGTATAACAAAATGACGTTTTACGTTATATGGTATAACGTTATAACGTATTACGTTATATGGTATTACGTTTTAACGTATTACGTTATATGGTATAACGAAATGACGTTTTACGTTATATGGTATAACGTTATATCGTATTACGTTATATGGTATAACGTTATAACGTATTACGTTATATGGTATATCGTTATAACGTATTACGTTATATGGTATAACGTTATACCGTATTACGTTATATGGTATAACGTTATAACGTATTACGTTATATGGTATAACGTTATAACGTATTACGTTATATGGTATAACGTTTTAACGTAGTACGCTATATGGTATAACGTTATAACGAATTACGTTATATGGCATTGCGTTATAACGTATTACGTTATATGGTATAACGTTATAACGTATTACGTTATATGGTATAACGTTATAACGGATTACGTTATATGGTATAACGTTATAACGTACTACGTTATATGGAATAACTTTATAACGTATTACGTTATATGGTATAACGTTATACCGTATTACGTTATATGGTATAACGTTATATCGTATTACGTTATATGGTATAACGTTATAACGTATTACGTTATATGGTATATCGTTATAACGTATTACGTTATATGGTATAACGTTATACCGTATTACGTTATATGGTATAACGAAATGACGTTTTACGTTATATGGTATTACGTTATAACGTATTACGTTATATGGTATAACGTCATAACGTATTACGTCATATGGTATTACGTTATCACGTATTACGTTATATGGTATAACGTTATAACGTATTACGTTATATGGTATAACGTTTTAACGTATTACGTTATATGGTATAACGTTATCACGTATTACGTTATATGGTATAACGTTATAACGTATTACGTTATATGGTATTACGTTATAACCTATTACGTTATATGGTATAACGTTATAACGTATTACGTTATATGGTATAACGTTATAACGTATTACGTTATATGGTATAACGTTATAACGTATTACGTTATATGGTATAACGTCATAACGTATTACGTTATATGGTATTACTTTATCGCGTATTACGTTATATGGTATAACGTTATAACGTATTACGTTATATGGTATAACGTTATCTCGTATTACGTTATATGGTATAACGTTATAACGTATTACGTTATATGGTATAACGTTATAACGTATTACGTTATATGGTATTACGTTATAACGTATTACGTTATATGGTATAACGAAATGACGTTTTACGTTATATGGTATTACGTTATAACGTATTACGTTATATGGTAGAACGTCATAACGTATTACGTTATATGGTATTACGTTATAACGTATTACGTTATATGGTAGAACGTCATAACGTATTACGTTATATGGTATAACGTTTTAACGTATTACGTTATATTTTATAACGTTATAACGTATTACGTTATGTGGTATAACGTTATAACGAATTACGTTATGTGGTATAACGTTATAACGTATTACGTTATATGGTATAACGTTATAACTTATTACGTTATATGGTATAACTATATAACGTATTACGTCATATGGTATTACGTTATAACGTATTACGTTATATGGTATTACGTTATAACGTATTACGTTATATGGTATAACGTTATCACGTATTACGTTATATGGCATTACGTTATAACGTATTACGTTATATGGTATAACAAAATGACGTTTTACGTTATATGGTATAACGTTATCACGTATTACGTTATATGGCATTACGTTATAACGTATTACGTTATATGGTATAACAAAATGACGTTTTACGTTATATGGTATAACGTTATAACGTATTACGTTATATGGCATTACGTTATAACGTATTACGTTATATGGTATAACAAAATGACGTTTTACGTTATATGGTATAACGTTATAACGTATTACGTTATATGGTATTACGTTTTAACGTATTACGTTATATGGTATAACGAAATGACGTTTTACGTTATATGGTATAACGTTATATCGTATTACGTTATATGGTATAACGTTATAACGTATTACGTTATATGGTATATCGTTATAACGTATTACGTTATATGGTATAACGTTATACCGTATTACGTTATATGGTATAACGTTATAACGTATTACGTTATATGGTATAACGTTATAACGTATTACGTTATATGGTATAACGTTTTAACGTAGTACGCTATATGGTATAACGTTATAACGAATTACGTTATATGGCATTGCGTTATAACGTATTACGTTATATGGTATAACGTTATAACGTATTACGTTATATGGTATAACGTTATAACGGATTACGTTATATGGTATAACGTTATAACGTACTACGTTATATGGAATAACTTTATAACGTATTACGTTATATGGTATAACGTTATACCGTATTACGTTATATGGTATAACGATATATCGTATTACGTTATATGGTATAACGTTATAACGTATTACGTTATATGGCATATCGTTATAACGTATTACGTTATATGGTATAACGTTATACCGTATTACGTTATATGGTATAACGAAATGACGTTTTACGTTATATGGTATTACGTTATAACGTATTACGTTATATGGTATAACGTCATAACGTATTACGTCATATGGTATTACGTTATCACGTATTACGTTATATGGTATAACGTTATAACGTATTACGTTATATGGTATAACGTTTTAACGTATTACGTTATATGGTATAACGTTATCACGTATTACGTTATATGGTATAACGTTATAACGTATTACGTTATATGGTATTACGTTATAACCTATTACGTTATATGGTGTAACGTTATAACGTATTACGTTATATGGTATAACGTTATAACGTATTACGTTATATGGTATAACGTTATAACGTATTACGTTATATGGTATAACGTCATAACGTATTACGTTATATGGTATTACTTTATCGCGTATTACGTTATATGGTATAACGTTATAACGTATTACGTTATATGGTATAACGTTATCTCGTATTACGTTATATGGTATAACGTTATAACGTATTACGTTATATGGTATAACGTTATAACGTATTACGTTATATGGTATTACGTTATAACGTATTACGTTATATGGTATAACGAAATGACGTTTTACGTTATATGGTATTACGTTATAACGTATTACGGTATATGGTATTACGTTATAACGTATTACGTTATATGGTAGAACGTCATAACGTATTACGTTATATGGTATTACGTAATGACGTATTACGTTATATGGTATAACGTTATAACATATTACGTTATATGGTATAACGTTTTAACGTATTACGTTATATGGTATAACGTTATCACGTATTACGTTATATGGTATAACGTTATAACGTATTACGTTATATGGTATATCGTTATAACGTATTGCGTTATATGGTATAACGAAATGACGTTTTACGTTATATGCTATTACGTTATAACGTATTACGTTATATGGTATAACGTTATCACGTATTACGTTATATGGCATTACGTTATAACGTATTACGTTATATGGTATAACGATATGACGTTTTACGTTATATGGTATAACGTTATAACGTATTACGTTATATGGTATAACGTTTTAACGTATTACGTTATATTTTATAACGTTATAACGTATTACGTTATGTGGTATAACGTTATAACGAATTACGTTATATGGTATAACGTTATAACGTATTATGTTATATGGTATAACGTTATAACTTATTACGTTATATGGTATAACTATATAACGTATTACGTCATATGGTATTACGTTATAACGTATTACGTTATATTGTATTACGTTATAACGTGTTACGTTATATGGTATAACGTTATCACGTATTACGTTATATGGCATTACGTTATAACGTATTACGTTATATGGTATAACAAAATGACGTTTTACGTTATATGGTATAACGTTATCACGTATTACGTTATATGGCATTACGTTATAACGTATTACGTTATATGGTATAACAAAATGACGTTTTACGTTATATGGTATAACGTTATAACGTATTACGTTATATGGCATTACGTTATAACGTATTACGTTATATGGTATAACAAAATGACGTTTTACGTTATATGGTATAACGTTATAACGTATTACGTTATATGGCATTACGTTATAACGTATTACGTTATATGGTATAACAAAATGACGTTTTACGTTATATGGTATATCGTTATAACGTATTACGTTATATGGTATAACGAAATGACGTTTTACGTTATATGCTATTACGTTATAACGTATTACGTTATATGGTATAACGTTATCACGTATTACGTTATATGGCATTACGTTATAACGTATTACGTTATATGGTATAACGAAATGACGTTTTACGTTATATGGTATAACGTTATAACGTATTACGTCATATGGTATTACGTTATCACGTATTACGTTATATGGTATAACGTTATAACGTATTACGTTATATGATATAACGTTATAACGTATTACGTTATATGGTATAACGTTATAACGTATTACGTTATATGGTATAACGTTATAACGTATTACGTTATATGGTATAACGTCATAACGTATTACGTTATATGGTATTATGTTATCACGTATTACGTTATATGGTATAACGTTATAACGTATTACGTTATATGGTATAACGTTATCTCGTATTACGTTATATGGTATAACGTTATAACGTATAACGTTATATGGTATTACGTTATAACGTATTACGTTATATGGTATAACGAAATGACGTTTTACGTTATATGGTATTACGTTATAACGTATCACGGTATATGGTATTACGTTATAACGTATTACGTTATATGGTATAACGTTATACCGTATTACGTTATATGGTATAACGTTATAACGTATTACGTTATATGGTATAACGTTATAACGTATTACGTTATATGGTATATCGTTATAACGTATTACGGTATATGGTATTACGCTATAACGTATTACGTTATATGGTATAACGTTATACCGTATTACGTTATATGGTATAACGTTATAACGTATTACGTTATATGGTATAACGTTATAACGTATTACGTTATATGGTATATCGTTATAACGTATTACGTTATATGGTATAACGTTATACCGTATTACGTTATATGGTATAACGAAATGACGTTTTACGTTATATGGTATTACGTTATAACGTATTACGTTATATGGTATTACGTTATAACGTATTACGTTATATGGTATAACGTCATAACGTATTACGTTATATGGTATAACGTTATCTCGTATTACGTTATATGGTATAACGTTATAACGTATTACGTTATATGGTATAACGTTATAACGTATTACGTTATATGGTATATCGTTATAACGTATTACGTTATATGGTATAACGTTATACCGTATTACGTTATATGGTATAACGAAATGACGTTTTACGTTATATGGTATAACGTTATAACGTATTACATTATATGGTATATCGTTATAACGTATTACGGTATATGGTATTACGTTATCTCGTATTACGTTATATGGTATAACGTTTTAACGTATTACGTTATATGGTATAACGTTATCACGTATTACGTTATATTGTATAACGTTATAACGTATTACGGTATATGGTATTACGTTATAACGTATTACGTTATATGGTATAACGTTATACCGTATTACGTTATATGGTATAACGTTATAACGTATTACGTTATATGGTATAACGTTATAACGTATTACGTTATATGGTATATCGTTATAACGTATTACGTTATATGGTATAACGTTATACCGTATTACGTTATATGGTATAACAAAATGACGTTTTACGTTATATGGTATTACGTTATAACGTATTACGTTATATGGTATTACGTTATAACGTATTACGTTATATGGTATAACGTCATAACGTATTACGTTATATGGTATAACGTTATCTCGTATTACGTTATATGGTATATCGTTATAACGTATTACGGTATATGGTATTACGTTATAACGTATTACGTTATATGGTATAACGTTATACCGTATTACGTTATATGGTATAACGTTATAACGTATTACGTTATATGGTATAACGTTATAACGTATTACGTTATATGGTATATCGTTATAACGTATTACGTTATATGGTATAACGTTATACCGTATTACGTTATATGGTATAACGAAATGACGTTTTACGTTATATGGTATAACGTTATAACGTATTACGTTATATGGTATATCGTTATAACGTATTACGGTATATGGTATTACGTTATGACGTATTACGTTATATGGTATAACGTTATAACGTATTACGTTATATGGTATAACGTTTTAACGTATTACCTTATATGGTATAACGTTATCACGTATTACGTTATATGGTATAACGTTATAACGTATTACGTTATATGGTATATCGTTATAACGTATTACGTTATATGGTATAACGAAATGACGTTTTACGTTATATGCTATTACGTTATAACGTATTACGTTATATGGTATAACGTTATCACGTATTACGTTATATGGCATTACGTTATAACGTATTACGTTATATGGTATTACGTTATCACGTATTACGTTATATGGTATAACGTTATAACGTATTACGTTATATGGTATAACGTTTTAACGTATTACGTTATATGGTATAACGTTATCACGTATTACGTTATATGGTATAACGTTATAACGTATTACGTTATATGGTATTACGTTATCACGTATTACGTTATATGGTATAACGTTATAACGTATTACGTTATATGGCATTACGTTATAACGTATTACGTTATATGGTATAACAAAATGACGTTTTACGTTATATGGTATAACGTTATAACGTATTACGTTATATGGCATTACGATATAACGTATTACGTTATATGGTATAACAAAATGACGTTTTACGTTATATGGTATATCGTTATAACGTATTACGTTATATGGTATAACGTTATACCGTATTACGTTATATGGTATAACGTTATAACGTATTACGTTATATGGTATAACGTTATAACGTATTACGTTATATGGTATAACGTTATAACGTATTACGTTATATGGCATTACGTTATAACGTATTACGTTATATGGTATAACAAAATGACGTTTTACGTTATATGGTATATCGTTATAACGTATTACGTTATATGGTATAACGTTATACCGTATTACGTTATATGGTATAACGTTATAACGTATTACGTTATATGGTATAACGTTTTAACGTATTACGTTATATGGTATTACGTTTTAACGTATTACGTTATATGGTATAACGAAATGACGTTTTACGTTATATGGTATAACGTTATATCGTATTACGTTATATGGTATAACGTTATAACGTATTACGTTATATGGTATATCGTTATAACGTATTACGTTATATGGTATAACGTTATACCGTATTACGTTATATGGTATAACGTTATAACGTATTACGTTATATGGTATAACGTTTTAACGTATTACGTTATATGGTATAACGTTTTAACGTAGTACGCTATATGGTATAACGTTATAACGAATTACGTTATATGGCATTGCGTTATAACGTATTACGTTATATGGTATAACGTTATAACGTATTACGTTATATGGTATAACGTTATAACGGATTACGTTATATGGTATAACGTTATAACGTACTACGTTATATGGAATAACGTTATAACGTATTACGTTATATGGTATAACGTTATACCGTATTACGTTATATGGTATAACGTTATATCGTATTACGTTATATGGTATAACGTTATAACGTATTACGTTATATGGTATATCGTTATAACGTATTACGTTATATGGTATAACGTTATACCGTATTACGTTATATGGTATAACGAAATGACGTTTTACGTTATATGGTATTACGTTATAACGTATTACGCTATATGGTATAACGTTATAACGTATTACGTTATATGGTATAACGTTATCTCGTATTACGTTATATGGTATAACGTTATAACGTATTACGTTATATGGTATTACGTTATAACGTATTACGTTATATGGTATAACGAAATGACGTTTTACGTTATATGGTATTACGTTATAACGTATTACGGTATATGGTATTACGTTATAACGTATTACGTTATATGGTAGAACGTCATAACGTATTACGTTATATGGTATTACGTTATGACGTATTACGTTATATGGTATAACGTTATAACGTATTACGTTATATGGTATAACGTTTTAACGTATTACGTTATATGGTATAACGTTATCACGTATTACGTTATATGGTATAACGTTATAACGTATTACGTTATATGGTATATCGTTATAACGTATTACGTTATATGGTATAACGAAATGACGTTTTACGTTATATGCTATTACGTTATAACGTATTACGTTATATGGTATAACGTTATCACGTATTGCGTTATATGGTATTACGTTATAACGTATTACGTTATATGGTATAACGAAATGACGTTTTACGTTATATGGTATTACGTTATAACGTATTACGGTATATGGTATTACGTTATAACGTATTACGTTATATGGTAGAACGTCATAACGTATTACGTTATATGGTATTACGTTATGACGTATTACGTTATATGGTATAACGTTATAACGTATTACGTTATATGGTATAACGTTTTAACGTATTACGTTATATGGTATAACGTTATCACGTATTACGTTATATGGTATAACGTTATAACGTATTACGTTATATGGTATAACGTTTTAACGTATTACGTTATATTTTATAACGTTATAACGTATTACGTTATGTGGTATAACGTTATAACGAATTACGTTATATGGTATAACGTTATAACGTATTACGTTATATGGTATAACGTTATAACTTATTACGTTATATGGTATAACTATATAACGTATTACGTCATATGGTATTACGTTATAACGTATTACGTTATATGGTATTACGTTATAACGTGTTACGTTATATGGTATAACGTTATCACGTATTACGTTATATGGCATTACGTTATAACGTATTACGTTATATGGTATAACAAAATGACGTTTTACGTTATATGGTATAACGTTATCACGTATCACGTTATATGGCATTACGTTATAACGTATTACGTTATATGGTATAACAAAATGACGTATTACGTTATATGGTATAACGTTATAACGTATTACGTTATATGGTATTACGTTATAACGTATTACGTTATATGGTATAACGAAATGACGTTTTACGTTATATGGTATTACGTTATAACGTATTACGGTATATGGTATTACGTTATAACGTATTACGTTATATGGTAGAACGTCATAACGTATTACGTTATATGGTATTACGTTATGACGTATTACGTTATATGGTATAACGTTATAACGTATTACGTTATATGGTATAACGTTTTAACGTATTACGTTATATGGTATAACGTTATCACGTATTACGTTATATGGTATAACGTTATAACGTATTACGTTATATGGTATATCGTTATAACGTATTACGTTATATGGTATAACGAAATGACGTTTTACGTTATATGCTATTACGTTATAACGTATTACGTTATATGGTATAACGTTATCACGTATTGCGTTATATGGTATTACGTTATAACGTATTACGTTATATGGTATAACGAAATGACGTTTTACGTTATATGGTATTACGTTATAACGTATTACGGTATATGGTATTACGTTATAACGTATTACGTTATATGGTAGAACGACATAACGTATTACGTTATATGGTATTACGTTATGACGTATTACGTTATATGGTATAACGTTATAACGTATTACGTTATATGGTATAACGTTTTAACGTATTACGTTATATGGTATAACGTTATCACGTATTACGTTATATGGTATAACGTTATAACGTATTACGTTATATGGTATAACGTTTTAACGTATTACGTTATATTTTATAACGTTATAACGTATTACGTTATGTGGTATAACGTTATAACGAATTACGTTATATGGTATAACGTTATAACGTATTACGTTATATGGTATAACGTTATAACTTATTACGTTATATGGTATAACTATATAACGTATTACGTCATATGGTATTACGTTATAACGTATTACGTTATATGGTATTACGTTATAACGTGTTACGTTATATGGTATAACGTTATCACGTATTACGTTATATGGCATTACGTTATAACGTATTACGTTATATGGTATAACAAAATGACGTTTTACGTTATATGGTATAACGTTATCACGTATCACGTTATATGGCATTACGTTATAACGTATTACGTTATATGGTATAACAAAATGACGTTTTACGTTATATGGTATAACGTTATAACGTATTACGTTATATGGCATTACGTTATAACGTATTACGTTATATGGTATAACAAAATGACGTTTTACGTTATATGGTATAACGTTATAACGTATTACGTTATATGGCATTACGTTATAACGTATTACGTTATATGGTATAACAAAATGACGTTTTACGTTATATGGTATATCGTTATAACGTATTACGTTATATGGTATAATGTTATAACGTATTACGTTATATGGTATAACGTTATAACGTATTACGTTATATGATATAACGTTATAACGTATTACGTTATATGGTATAACGTTATAACGTATTACGTAATATGGTATAACGTTATAACGTATTACGTTATATGGTATAACGTCATAACGTATTACGTTATATGGTATTACGTTATCACGTATTACGTTATATGGTATAACGTTGTAACGTATTACGTTATATGGTATAACGTTATCTCGTATTACGTTATATGGTATAACGTTATAACGTATAACGTTATATGGTATTACGTTATAACGTATTACGTTATATGGTATAACGAAATGACGTTTTACGTTATATGGTATTACGTTATAACGTATTACGGTATATGGTATTACGTTATAACGTATTACGTTATATAGTATAACGTTATACCGTATTACGTTATATGGTATAACGTTATAACGTATTACGTTATATGGTATAACGTTATAACGTATTACGTTATATGGTATATCGTTATAACGTATTACGTTATATGGTATAACGAAATGACGTTTTACGTTATATGGTATTACGTTATAACGTATTACGGTATATGGTATTACGTTATAACGTATTACGTTATATAGTATAACGTTATACCGTATTACGTTATATGGTATAACGTTATAACGTATTACGTTATATGGTATAACGTTATAACGTATTACGTTATATGGTATATCGTTATAACGTATTACGTTATATGGTATAACGTTATACCGTATTACGTTATATGGTATAACGAAATGACGTTTTACGTTATATGGTATTACGTTATCACGTATTACGTTATATGGTATAATGTTATAACGTATTACGTTATATGGTATAACGTTTTAACGTATTACGTTATATGGTATAACGTTATAACGTATTACGTTATATGGTGTAACGTTATACCGTACTATGTTTTATGGTATAACGAAATGACGTTTTACGTTATATGCTATAACGTTATAACGTATTACGTTATATGGTATAACGTCATAACGTATTACGTCATATGGTATTACGTTATCACGTATTACGTTATATGGTATAACGTTATAACGTATTACGTTATATGGTATATCGTTATAATGTATTACGTTATATGGTATAACGAAATGACGTTTTACGTTATATGGTATTACGTTATAACGTATTACGGTATATGGTATTACGTTATAACGTATTACGTTATATAGTATAACGTTATACCGTATTACGTTATATGGTATAACGTTATAACGTATTACGTTATATGGTATAACGTTATAACGTATTACGTTATATGGTATATCGTTATAACGTATTACGTTATATGGTATAACGTTATACCGTATTACGTTATATGGTATAACGAAATGACGTTTTACGTTATATGGTATAACGTTATAACGTATTACGTTATATGGTATAACGTTTTAACGTATTACGTTATATGGTATAACGTTTTAACGTAGTACGCTATATGGTATAACGTTATAACGAATTACGTTATATGGCATTGCGTTATAACGTATTACGTTATATGGTATAACGTTATAACGTATTACGTTATATGGTATAACGTTATAACGGATTACGTTATATGGTATAACGTTATAACGTACTACGTTATATGGAATAACGTTATAACGTATTACGTTATATGGTATAACGTTATACCGTATTACGTTATATGGTATAACGTTATATCGTATTACGTTATATGGTATAACGTTATAACGTATTACGTTATATGGTATATCGTTATAACGTATTACGTTATATGGTATAACGTTATACCGTATTACGTTATATGGTATAACGAAATGACGTTTTACGTTATATGGTATTACGTTATAACGTATTACGCTATATGGTATAACGTTATAACGTATTACGTTATATGGTATAACGTTATCTCGTATTACGTTATATGGTATAACGTTATAACGTATTACGTTATATGGTATTACGTTATAACGTATTACGTTATATGGTATAACGAAATGACGTTTTACGTTATATGGTATTACGTTATAACGTATTACGGTATATGGTATTACGTTATAACGTATTACGTTATATGGTAGAACGTCATAACGTATTACGTTATATGGTATTACGTTATGACGTATTACGTTATATGGTATAACGTTATAACGTATTACGTTATATGGTATAACGTTTTAACGTATTACGTTATATGGTATAACGTTATCACGTATTACGTTATATGGTATAACGTTATAACGTATTACGTTATATGGTATATCGTTATAACGTATTACGTTATATGGTATAACGAAATGACGTTTTACGTTATATGCTATTACGTTATAACGTATTACGTTATATGGTATAACGTTATCACGTATTACGTTATATGGTATTACGTTATAACGTATTACGTTATATGGTATAACGAAATGACGTTTTACGTTATATGGTATTACGTTATAACGTATTACGGTATATGGTATTACGTTATAACGTATTACGTTATATGGTAGAACGTCATAACGTATTACGTTATATGGTATTACGTTATGACGTATTACGTTATATGGTATAACGTTATAACGTATTACGTTATATGGTATAACGTTTTAACGTATTACGTTATATGGTATAACGTTATCACGTATTACGTTATATGGTATAACGTTATAACGTATTACGTTATATGGTATAACGTTTTAACGTATTACGTTATATTTTATAACGTTATAACGTATTACGTTATGTGGTATAACGTTATAACGAATTACGTTATATGGTATAACGTTATAACGTATTACGTTATATGGTATAACGTTATAACTTATTACGTTATATGGTATAACTATATAACGTATTACGTCATATGGTATTACGTTATAACGTATTACGTTATATGGTATTACGTTATAACGTGTTACGTTATATGGTATAACGTTATCACGTATTACGTTATATGGCATTACGTTATAACGTATTACGTTATATGGTATAACAAAATGACGTTTTACGTTATATGGTATAACGTTATCACGTATCACGTTATATGGCATTACGTTATAACGTATTACGTTATATGGTATAACAAAATGACGTTTTACGTTATATGGTATAACGTTATAACGTATTACGTTATATGGCATTACGTTATAACGTATTACGTTATATGGTATAACAAAATGACGTTTTACGTTATATGGTATAACGTTATAACGTATTACGTTATATGGCATTACGTTATAACGTATTACGTTATATGGTATAACAAAATGACGCTTTACGTTATATGGTATATCGTTATAACGTATTACGTTATATGGTATAATGTTATAACGTATTACGTTATATGGTATAACGTTATAACGTATTACGTTATATGATATAACGTTATAACGTATTACGTTATATGGTATAACGTTATAACGTATTACGTAATATGGTATAACGTTATAACGTATTACGTTATATGGTATAACGTCATAACGTATTACGTTATATGGTATTACGTTATCACGTATTACGTTATATGGTATAACGTTGTAACGTATTACGTTATATGGTATAACGTTATCTCGTATTACGTTATATGGTATAACGTTATAACGTATAACGTTATATGGTATTACGTTATAACGTATTACGTTATATGGTATAACGAAATGACGTTTTACGTTATATGGTATTACGTTATAACGTATTACGGTATATGGTATTACGTTATAACGTATTACGTTATATAGTATAACGTTATACCGTATTACGTTATATGGTATAACGTTATAACGTATTACGTTATATGGTATAACGTTATAACGTATTACGTTATATGGTATATCGTTATAACGTATTACGTTATATGGTATAACGAAATGACGTTTTACGTTATATGGTATTACGTTATAACGTATTACGGTATATGGTATTACGTTATAACGTATTACGTTATATAGTATAACGTTATACCGTATTACGTTATATGGTATAACGTTATAACGTATTACGTTATATGGTATAACGTTATAACGTATTACGTTATATGGTATATCGTTATAACGTATTACGTTATATGGTATAACGTTATACCGTATTACGTTATATGGTATAACGAAATGACGTTTTACGTTATATGGTATTACGTTATCACGTATTACGTTATATGGTATAATGTTATAACGTATTACGTTATATGGTATAACGTTTTAACGTATTACGTTATATGGTATAACGTTATAACGTATTACGTTATATGGTGTAACGTTATACCGTACTATGTTTTATGGTATAACGAAATGACGTTTTACGTTATATGCTATAACGTTATAACGTATTACGTTATATGGTATAACGTCATAACGTATTACGTCATATGGTATTACGTTATCACGTATTACGTTATATGGTATAACGTTATAACGTATTACGTTATATGGTATAATGTTATAACGTATTACGTTATATGGTATAACGTTTTAACGTATTACGTTATATGGTATAACGTTATAACGTATTACGTTATATGGTGTAACGTTATACCGTACTATGTTTTATGGTATAACGAAATGACGTTTTACGTTATATGCTATAACGTTATAACGTATTACGTTATATGGTATAACGTCATAATGTATTACGTCATATGGTATTACGTTATCACGTATTACGTTATATGGTATAACGTTATAACGTATTACGTTATATGGTATATCGTTATAATGTATTACGTTATATGGTATAACGAAATGACGTTTTACGTTATATGGTATTACGTTATAACGTATTACGGTATATGGTATTACGTTATAACGTATTACGTTATATAGTATAACGTTATACCGTATTACGTTATATGGTATAACGTTATAACGTATTACGTTATATGGTATGACGTTATAACGTATTACGTTATATGGTATATCGTTATAACGTATTACGTTATATGGTATAACGTTATACCGTATTACGTTATATGGTATAACGAAATGACGTTTTACGTTATATGGTATAACGTTATAACGTATTACGTTATATGGTATAACGTTTTAACGTATTACGTTATATGGTATAACGTTTTAACGTAGTACGCTATATGGTATAACGTTATAACGAATTACGTTATATGGCATTGCGTTATAACGTATTACGTTATATGGTATAACGTTATAACGTATTACGTTATATGGTATAACGTTATAACGGATTACGTTATATGGTATAACGTTATAACGTACTACGTTATATGGAATAACGTTATAACGTATTACGTTATATGGTATAACGTTATACCGTATTACGTTATATGGTATAACGTTATATCGTATTACGTTATATGGTATAACGTTATAACGTATTACGTTATATGGTATATCGTTATAACGTATTACGTTATATGGTATAACGTTATACCGTATTACGTTATATGGTATAACGAAATGACGTTTTACGTTATATGGTATTACGTTATAACGTATTACGCTATATGGTATAACGTTATAACGTATTACGTTATATGGTATAACGTTATCTCGTATTACGTTATATGGTATAACGTTATAACGTATTACGTTATATGGTATTACGTTATAACGTATTACGTTATATGGTATAACGAAATGACGTTTTACGTTATATGGTATTACGTTATAACGTATTACGGTATATGGTATTACGTTATAACGTATTACGTTATATGGTAGAACGTCATAACGTATTACGTTATATGGTATTACGTTATGACGTATTACGTTATATGGTATAACGTTATAACGTATTACGTTATATGGTATAACGTTTTAACGTATTACGTTATATGGTATAACGTTATCACGTATTACGTTATATGGTATAACGTTATAACGTATTACGTTATATGGTATATCGTTATAACGTATTACGTTATATGGTATAACGAAATGACGTTTTACGTTATATGCTATTACGTTATAACGTATTACGTTATATGGTATAACGTTATCACGTATTACGTTATATGGTATTACGTTATAACGTATTACGTTATATGGTATAACAAAATGACGTTTTACGTTATATGGTATTACGTTATAACGTATTACGGTATATGGTATTACGTTATAACGTATTACGTTATATGGTAGAACGTCATAACGTATTACGTTATATGGTATTACGTTATGACGTATTACGTTATATGGTATAACGTTATAACGTATTACGTTATATGGTATAACGTTTTAACGTATTACGTTATATGGTATAACGTTATCACGTATTACGTTATATGGTATAACGTTATAACGTATTACGTTATATGGTATAACGTTTTAACGTATTACGTTATATTTTATAACGTTATAACGTATTACGTTATGTGGTATAACGTTATAACGAATTACGTTATATGGTATAACGTTATAACGTATTACGTTATATGGTATAACGTTATAACTTATTACGTTATATGGTATAACTATATAACGTATTACGTCATATGGTATTACGTTATAACGTATTACGTTATATGGTATTACGTTATAACGTGTTACGTTATATGGTATAACGTTATCACGTATTACGTTATATGGCATTACGTTATAACGTATTACGTTATATGGTATAACAAAATGACGTTTTACGTTATATGGTATAACGTTATCACGTATCACGTTATATGGCATTACGTTATAACGTATTACGTTATATGGTATAACAAAATGACGTTTTACGTTATATGGTATAACGTTATAACGTATTACGTTATATGGCATTACGTTATAACGTATTACGTTATATGGTATAACAAAATGACGTTTTACGTTATATGGTATAACGTTATAACGTATTACGTTATATGGCATTACGTTATAACGTATTACGTTATATGGTATAACAAAATGACGTTTTACGTTATATGGTATATCGTTATAACGTATTACGTTATATGGTATAATGTTATAACGTATTACGTTATATGGTATAACGTTATAACGTATTACGTTATATGATATAACGTTATAACGTATTACGTTATATGGTATAACGTTATAACGTATTACGTAATATGGTATAACGTTATAACGTATTACGTTATATGGTATAACGTCATAACGTATTACGTTATATGGTATTACGTTATCACGTATTACGTTATATGGTATAACGTTGTAACGTATTACGTTATATGGTATAACGTTATCTCGTATTACGTTATATGGTATAACGTTATAACGTATAACGTTATATGGTATTACGTTATAACGTATTACGTTATATGGTATAACGAAATGACGTTTTACGTTATATGGTATTACGTTATAACGTATTACGGTATATGGTATTACGTTATAACGTATTACGTTATATAGTATAACGTTATACCGTATTACGTTATATGGTATAACGTTATAACGTATTACGTTATATGGTATAACGTTATAACGTATTACGTTATATGGTATATCGTTATAACGTATTACGTTATATGGTATAACGAAATGACGTTTTACGTTATATGGTATTACGTTATAACGTATTACGGTATATGGTATTACGTTATAACGTATTACGTTATATAGTATAACGTTATACCGTATTACGTTATATGGTATAACGTTATAACGTATTACGTTATATGGTATAACGTTATAACGTATTACGTTATATGGTATATCGTTATAACGTATTACGTTATATGGTATAACGTTATACCGTATTACGTTATATGGTATAACGAAATGACGTTTTACGTTATATGGTATTACGTTATCACGTATTACGTTATATGGTATAATGTTATAACGTATTACGTTATATGGTATAACGTTTTAACGTATTACGTTATATGGTATAACGTTATAACGTATTACGTTATATGGTGTAACGTTATACCGTACTATGTTTTATGGTATAACGAAATGACGTTTTACGTTATATGCTATAACGTTATAACGTATTACGTTATATGGTATAACGTCATAACGTATTACGTCATATGGTATTACGTTATCACGTATTACGTTATATGGTATAACGTTATAACGTATTACGTTATATGGTATAATGTTATAACGTATTACGTTATATGGTATAACGTTTTAACGTATTACGTTATATGGTATAACGTTATAACGTATTACGTTATATGGTGTAACGTTATACCGTACTATGTTTTATGGTATAACGAAATGACGTTTTACGTTATATGCTATAACGTTATAACGTATTACGTTATATGGTATAACGTCATAACGTATTACGTCATATGGTATTACGTTATCACGTATTACGTTATATGGTATAACGAAATGACGTTTTACGTTATATGGTATTACGTTATCACGTATTACGTTATATGGTATAATGTTATAACGTATTACGTTATATGGTATAACGTTATCTCGTATTACGTTATATGGTATAACGTTATAACGTATAACGTTATATGGTAATACGTTATAACGTATTACGTTATATGGTATAACGAAATGACGTTTTACGTTATATGTTATAACGTTATAACGTATTACGTTATATGGTATAACGTCATAACGTATTACGTCATATGGTATTACGTTATCACGTATTACGTTATATGGTATAACGTTATAACGTATTACGTTATATGGTATAACGTTATAACGTATTACGTTATATGGTATATCCTTATAACGTATTACGTTATATGGTATAACGTTATACCGTATTACGTTATATGGTATAACGAAATGACGTTTTACGTTATATGGTATTACGTTATAACGTATTACGTTATATGGTATTACGTTATAACGTATTACGTTATATGGTATAACGTCATAACGTATTACGTTATATGGTATAACGTTATCTCGTATTACGTTATATGGTATAACGTTTTAACGTATTACGTTATATGGTATAACGTCATAACGTATTACGTTATATGGTATAACGTTATCTCGTATTACGTTATATGGTATAACGTTTTAACGTATTACGTTATATGGTATAACGTTATCACGTATTACGTTATATGGTATAACGTTATAACGTATTACGGTATATGGTATTACGTTATAACGTATTACGTTATATGGTATAACGTTATACCGTATTACGTTATATGGTATAACGTTATAACGTATTACGTTATATGGTATAACGTTATAACGTATTACGTTATATGGTATATCGTTATAACGTATTACGTTATATGGTATAACGTTATACCGTATTACGTTATATGGTATAACAAAATGACGTTTTACGTTATATGGTATTACGTTATAACGTATTACGTTATATGGTATTACGTTATAACGTATTACGTTATATGGTATAACGTCATAACGTATTACGTTATATGGTATAACGTTATCTCGTATTACGTTATATGGTATATCGTTATAACGTATTACGGTATATGGTATTACGTTATAACGTATTACGTTATATGGTATAACGTTATACCGTATTACGTTATATGGTATAACGTTATAACGTATTACGTTATATGGTATAACGTTATAACGTATTACGTTATATGGTATATCGTTATAACGTATTACGTTATATGGTATAACGTTATACCGTATTACGTTATATGGTATAACGAAATGACGTTTTACGTTATATGGTATAACGTTATAACGTATTACGTTATATGGTATATCGTTATAACGTATTACGGTATATGGTATTACGTTATGACGTATTACGTTATATGGTATAACGTTATAACGTATTACGTTATATGGTATAACGAAATGACGTTTTACGTTATATGCTATTACGTTATAACGTATTACGTTATATGGTATAACGTTATCACGTATTACGTTATATGGCATTACGTTATAACGTATTACGTTATATGGTATAACGAAATGACGTTTTACGTTATATGGTATAACGTTATAACGTATTACGTTATATGGTATAACGTTTTAACGTATTACGTTATATTTTATAACGTTATAACGTATTACGTTATGTGGTATAACGTTATAACGAATTACGTTATATGGTATAACGTTATAACGTATTACGTTATATGGTATAACGTTATAACTTATTACGTTATATGGTATAACTATATAACGTATTACGTCATATGGTATTACGTTATAATCTATTACGTTATATGGTATAACGTTATCACGTATTACGTTATATGGCATTACGTTATAACGTATTACGTTATATGGTATAACAAAATGACGTTTTACGTTATATGGTATAACGTTATCACGTATTACGTTATATGGCATTACGTTATAACGTATTACGTTATATGGTATAACAAAATGACGTTTTACGTTATATGGTATAACGTTATAACGTATTACGTTATATGGCATTACGTTATAACGTATTACGTTATATGGTATTACAAAATGACGTTTTACGTTATATGGTATAACGTTATAACGTATTACGTTATATGGTATTACGTTTTAACGTATTACGTTATATGGTATAACGTTATAACGTATTACGTTATGTGGCATAACGTTATAACGAATTACGTTATATGGTATAACGTTATAACGTATTACGTTATATGGTATAACGTTATAACTTATTACGTTATATGGTATAACTATATAACGTATTACGTTATATGGTATTACGTCATAACGTATTACGTTATATGGTATTACGTTATAACGTATTACGTTATATGGTATAACGTCATAACGTATTACGTTATATGGTATTACGTTATCACGTATTACGTTATTTGGTATAACGTTATAACGTATTACGTTATATGGTATAACGTTTTAACGTATTACTTTATATGGTATAACGTTATAACGTATTACGTTATATGGTGTAACGTTATACCGTACTATGTTTTATGGTATAACGAAATGACGTTTTACGTTATATGTTATAACGTTATAACGTATTACGTTATATGGTATAACGTCATAACGTATTACGTCATATGGTATTACGTTATCACGTATTACGTTATATGGTATAACGTTATAACGTATTACGTTATATGATATAACGTTATAACGTATTACGTTATATGGTATAACGTTATAACGTATTACGTAATATGGTATAACGTTATAACGTATTACGTTATATGGTATAACGTCATAACGTATTACGTTATATGGTATTGCGTTATCACGTATTACGTTATATGGTATAACGTTGTAACGTATTACGTTATATGGTATAACGTTATCTCGTATTACGTTATATGGTATAACGTTATAACGTATAACGTTATATGGTATTACGTTATAACGTATTACGTTATATAGTATAACGTTATACCGTATTACGTTATATGGTATAACGTTTTAACGTATTACGTTATATGGTATAACGTTGTAACGTATTACGTTATATGGTAT
Organism: Bombus vancouverensis nearcticus; assembly: GCF_051014615.1. NCBI lineage: Eukaryota > Metazoa > Arthropoda > Insecta > Hymenoptera > Apidae > Bombus > Bombus vancouverensis. The sequence continues at coordinate 3,827,448 of NC_134913.1, read as the reverse complement.
AACGTTATCTCGTATTACGTTATATGGTATAACGTTATAACGTATAACGTTATATGGTATAACGTTATCACGTATTACGTTATATGGCATTACGTTATAACGTATTACGTTATATGGTATAACAAAATGACGTTTTACGTTATATGGTATAACGTTATAACGTATTACGTTATATGGCATTACGTTATAACGTATTACGTTATATGGTATAACGAAATGACGTTTTACGTTATATGGTATTACGTCATAACGTATTACGGTATATGGTATTACGTTATAACGTATTACGTTATATAGTATAACGTTATACCGTATTACGTTATATGGTATAACGTTTTAACGTATTACGTTATATGGTATAACGTTATAACGTATTACGTTATATGGTATTGCGTTATAACGTATTACGTTATATGGTATAACGTTATACCGTATTACGTTATATGGTATAACGTTATACCGTATTACGTTATATGGTATAACGAAATGACGTTTTACGTTATATGGTATTACGTTATAACGTATTACGTTATATGGTATTACGTTATAACGTATTACGTTATATGGTATAAAGTCATAACGTATTGCGTCATATGGTATTACGTTATCACGTATTACGTTATATGGTATAACGTTATAACGTATTACGTTATATGGTATAACGTTTTAACGTATTACGTTATATGGTATAACGTTATCACGTATTACGTTATATGGTATAACGTTATCACGTATCACGTTATATGGTATAACGTTATAACGTATTACGTTATATGGTATTACGTTATAACCTATTACGTTATATGGTATAACGTTATAACGTATTACGTTATATGGTATTACGTTATAACGTATTACGTTATATGGTATAACGAAATGACGTTTTACGTTATATGGTATTACGTTATAACGTATTACGGTATATGGTATTACGTTATAACGTATTACGTTATATGGTAGAACGTCATAACGTATTACGTTATATGGTATTACGTTATGACGTATTACGTTATATGGTATAACGTTATAACGTATTACGTTATATGGTATAACGTTATAACTTATTACGTTATATGGTATAACTATATAACGTATTACGTCATATGGTATTACGTTATAACGTATTACGTTATATTGTATTACGTTATAACGTGTTACGTTATATGGTATAACGTTATCACGTATTACGTTATATGGCATTACGTTATAACGTATTACGTTATATGGTATAACAAAATGACGTTTTACGTTATATGGTATAACGTTATCACGTATTACGTTATATGGCATTACGTTATAACGTATTACGTTATATGGTATAACAAAATGACGTTTTACGTTATATGGTATAACGTTATAACGTATTACGTTATATGGCATTACGTTATAACGTATTACGTTATATGGTATAACAAAATGACGTTTTACGTTATATGGTATAACGTTATAACGTATTACGTTATATGGCATTACGTTATAACGTATTACGTTATATGGTATAACAAAATGACGTTTTACGTTATATGGTATATCGTTATAACGTATTACGTTATATGGTATAACGAAATGACGTTTTACGTTATATGCTATTACGTTATAACGTATTACGTTATATGGTATAACGTTATCACGTATTACGTTATATGGCATTACGTTATAACGTATTACGTTATATGGTATAACGAAATGACGTTTTACGTTATATGGTATAACGTTATAACGTATTACGTCATATGGTATTACGTTATCACGTATTACGTTATATGGTATAACGTTATAACGTATTACGTTATATGATATAACGTTATAACGTATTACGTTATATGGTATAACGTTATAACGTATTACGTTATATGGTATAACGTTATAACGTATTACGTTATATGGTATAACGTCATAACGTATTACGTTATATGGTATTATGTTATCACGTATTACGTTATATGGTATAACGTTATAACGTATTACGTTATATGGTATAACGTTATCTCGTATTACGTTATATGGTATAACGTTATAACGTATAACGTTATATGGTATTACGTTATAACGTATTACGTTATATGGTATAACGAAATGACGTTTTACGTTATATGGTATTACGTTATAACGTATCACGGTATATGGTATTACGTTATAACGTATTACGTTATATGGTATAACGTTATACCGTATTACGTTATATGGTATAACGTTATAACGTATTACGTTATATGGTATAACGTTATAACGTATTACGTTATATGGTATATCGTTATAACGTATTACGGTATATGGTATTACGCTATAACGTATTACGTTATATGGTATAACGTTATACCGTATTACGTTATATGGTATAACGTTATAACGTATTACGTTATATGGTATAACGTTATAACGTATTACGTTATATGGTATATCGTTATAACGTATTACGTTATATGGTATAACGTTATACCGTATTACGTTATATGGTATAACGAAATGACGTTTTACGTTATATGGTATTACGTTATAACGTATTACGTTATATGGTATTACGTTATAACGTATTACGTTATATGGTATAACGTCATAACGTATTACGTTATATGGTATAACGTTATCTCGTATTACGTTATATGGTATAACGTTATAACGTATTACGTTATATGGTATAACGTTATAACGTATTACGTTATATGGTATATCGTTATAACGTATTACGTTATATGGTATAACGTTATACCGTATTACGTTATATGGTATAACGAAATGACGTTTTACGTTATATGGTATAACGTTATAACGTATTACATTATATGGTATATCGTTATAACGTATTACGGTATATGGTATTACGTTATCTCGTATTACGTTATATGGTATAACGTTTTAACGTATTACGTTATATGGTATAACGTTATCACGTATTACGTTATATTGTATAACGTTATAACGTATTACGGTATATGGTATTACGTTATAACGTATTACGTTATATGGTATAACGTTATACCGTATTACGTTATATGGTATAACGTTATAACGTATTACGTTATATGGTATAACGTTATAACGTATTACGTTATATGGTATATCGTTATAACGTATTACGTTATATGGTATAACGTTATACCGTATTACGTTATATGGTATAACAAAATGACGTTTTACGTTATATGGTATTACGTTATAACGTATTACGTTATATGGTATTACGTTATAACGTATTACGTTATATGGTATAACGTCATAACGTATTACGTTATATGGTATAACGTTATCTCGTATTACGTTATATGGTATATCGTTATAACGTATTACGGTATATGGTATTACGTTATAACGTATTACGTTATATGGTATAACGTTATACCGTATTACGTTATATGGTATAACGTTATAACGTATTACGTTATATGGTATAACGTTATAACGTATTACGTTATATGGTATATCGTTATAACGTATTACGTTATATGGTATAACGTTATACCGTATTACGTTATATGGTATAACGAAATGACGTTTTACGTTATATGGTATAACGTTATAACGTATTACGTTATATGGTATATCGTTATAACGTATTACGGTATATGGTATTACGTTATGACGTATTACGTTATATGGTATAACGTTATAACGTATTACGTTATATGGTATAACGTTTTAACGTATTACGTTATATGGTATAACGTTATCACGTATTACGTTATATGGTATAACGTTATAACGTATTACGTTATATGGTATATCGTTATAACGTATTACGTTATATGGTATAACGAAATGACGTTTTACGTTATATGCTATTACGTTATAACGTATTACGTTATATGGTATAACGTTATCACGTATTACGTTATATGGCATTACGTTATAACGTATTACGTTATATGGTATTACGTTATCACGTATTACGTTATATGGTATAACGTTATAACGTATTACGTTATATGGTATAACGTTTTAACGTATTACGTTATATGGTATAACGTTATCACGTATTACGTTATATGGTATAACGTTATAACGTATTACGTTATATGGTATTACGTTATCACGTATTACGTTATATGGTATAACGTTATAACGTATTACGTTATATGGCATTACGTTATAACGTATTACGTTATATGGTATAACAAAATGACGTTTTACGTTATATGGTATAACGTTATAACGTATTACGTTATATGGCATTACGTTATAACGTATTACGTTATATGGTATAACAAAATGACGTTTTACGTTATATGGTATATCGTTATAACGTATTACGTTATATGGTATAACGTTATACCGTATTACGTTATATGGTATAACGTTATAACGTATTACGTTATATGGTATAACGTTTTAACGTATTACGTTATATGGTATTACGTTTTAACGTATTACGTTATATGGTATAACGAAATGACGTTTTACGTTATATGGTATAACGTTATATCGTATTACGTTATATGGTATAACGTTATAACGTATTACGTTATATGGTATATCGTTATAACGTATTACGTTATATGGTATAACGTTATACCGTATTACGTTATATGGTATAACGTTATAACGTATTACGTTATATGGTATAACGTTTTAACGTATTACGTTATATGGTATAACGTTTTAACGTAGTACGCTATATGGTATAACGTTATAACGAATTACGTTATATGGCATTGCGTTATAACGTATTACGTTATATGGTATAACGTTATAACGTATTACGTTATATGGTATAACGTTATAACGGATTACGTTATATGGTATAACGTTATAACGTACTACGTTATATGGAATAACGTTATAACGTATTACGTTATATGGTATAACGCTATACCGTATTACGTTATATGGTATAACGTTTTAACGTATTACGTTATATGGTATAACGTTTTAACGTAGTACGCTATATGGTATAACGTTATAACGAATTACGTTATATGGCATTGCGTTATAACGTATTACGTTATATGGTATAACGTTATAACGTATTACGTTATATGGTATAACGTTATAACGTATTACGTTATATGGCATTACGTTATAACGTATTACGTTATATGGTATAACAAAATGACGTTTTACGTTATATGGTATATCGTTATAACGTATTACGTTATATGGTATAACGTTATACCGTATTACGTTATATGGTATAACGTTATAACGTATTACGTTATATGGTATAACGTTTTAACGTATTACGTTATATGGTATTACGTTTTAACGTATTACGTTATATGGTATAACGAAATGACGTTTTACGTTATATGGTATAACGTTATATCGTATTACGTTATATGGTATAACGTTATAACGTATTACGTTATATGGTATATCGTTATAACGTATTACGTTATATGGTATAACGTTATACCGTATTACGTTATATGGTATAACGTTATAACGTATTACGTTATATGGTATAACGTTTTAACGTATTACGTTATATGGTATAACGTTTTAACGTAGTACGCTATATGGTATAACGTTATAACGAATTACGTTATATGGCATTGCGTTATAACGTATTACGTTATATGGTATAACGTTATAACGTATTACGTTGTATGGTATAACGTTATAACGGATTACGTTATATGGTATAACGTTATAACGTACTACGTTATATGGAATAACGTTATAACGTATTACGTTATATGGTATAACGTTATACCGTATTACGTTATATGGTATAACGTTATACCGTATTACGTTATATGGTATAACGAAATGACGTTTTACGTTATATGGTATTACGTTATAACGTATTACGCTATATGGTATAACGTCATAACGTATTACGTCATATGGTATTACGTTATCACGTATTACGTTATATGGTATAACGTTATAACGTATTACGTTATATGGTATAACGTTTTAACGTATTACGTTATATGGTATAACGTTATCACGTATTACGATATATGGTATAACGTTATAACGTATTACGTTATATGGTATTACGTTATAACCTATTACGTTATATGGTATAACGTTATAACGTATTACGTTATATGGTATAACGTTATAACGTATTACGTTATATGGTATAACGTTATAACGTATTACGTTATATGGTATAACGTCATAACGTATTACGTTATATGGTATTACTTTATCGCGTATTACGTTATATGGTATAACGTTATAACGTATTACGTTATATGGTATAACGTTATCTCGTATTACGTTATATGGTATAACGTTATAACGTATTACGTTATATGGTATTACGTTATAACGTATTACGTTATATGGTATAACGAAATGACGTTTTACGTTATATGGTATTACGTTATAACGTATTACGTTATATGGTATAACGTTTTAACGTATTACGTTATATGGTATAACGTTATCACGTATTACGTTATATGGTATAACGTTATAACGTATTACGTTATATGGTATATCGTTATAACGTATTACGTTATATGGTATAACGAAATGACGTTTTACGTTATATGCTATTACGTTATAACGTATTACGTTATATGGTATAACGTTATCACGTATTACGTTATATGGTATTACGTTATAACGTATTACGTTATATGGTATAACGAAATGACGTTTTACGTTATATGCTATTACGTTATAACGTATTACGTTATATGGTATAACGTTATCACGTATTACGTTATATGGTATTACGTTATAACGTATTACGTTATATGGTAGAACGTCATAACGTATTACGTTATATGGTATTACGTTATGACGTATTACGTTATATGGTATAACGTTATAACGTATTACGTTATATGGTATAACGTTTTAACGTATTACGTTATATGGTATAACGTTATCACGTATTACTTTATATGGTATAACGTTATAACGTATTACGTTATATGGTATAACGTTTTAACGTATTACGTTATATTTTATAACGTTATAACGTATTACGTTATGTGGTATAACGTTATAACGAATTACGTTATATGGTATAACGTTATAACGTATTACGTTATATGGTATAACGTTATAACTTATTACGTTATATGGTATAACTATATAACGTATTACGTCATATGGTATTACGTTATAACGTATTACGTTATATGGTATTACGTTATAACGTGTTACGTTATATGGTATAACGTTGTCACGTATTACGTTATATGGCATTACGTTATAACGTATTACGTTATATGGTATAACAAAATGACGTTTTACGTTATATGGTATAACGTTATCACGTATCACGTTATATGGCATTACGTTATAACGTATTACGTTATATGGTATAACAAAATGACGTTTTACGTTATATGGTATAACGTTATAACGTATTACGTTATATGGCATTACGTTATAACGTATTACGTTATATGGTATAACAAAATGACGTTTTACGTTATATGGTATAACGTTATAACGTATTACGTTATATGGCATTACGTTATAACGTATTACGTTATATGGTATAACAAAATGACGTTTTACGTTATATGGTATATCGTTATAACGTATTACGTTATATGGTATAATGTTATAACGTATTACGTTATATGGTATAACGTTATAACGTATTACGTTATATGATATAACGTTATAACGTATTACGTTATATGGTATAACGTTATAACGTATTACGTAATATGGTATAACGTTATAACGTATTACGTTATATGGTATAACGTCATAACGTATTACGTTATATGGTATTACGTTATCACGTATTACGTTATATGGTATAACGTTGTAACGTATTACGTTATATGGTATAACGTTATCTCGTATTACGTTATATGGTATAACGTTATAACGTATAACGTTATATGGTATTACGTTATAACGTATTACGTTATATGGTATAACGAAATGACGTTTTACGTTATATGGTATTACGTTATAACGTATTACGGTATATGGTATTACGTTATAACGTATTACGTTATATAGTATAACGTTATACCGTATTACGTTATATGGTATAACGTTATAACGTATTACGTTATATGGTATAACGTTATAACGTATTACGTTATATGGTATATCGTTATAACGTATTACGTTATATGGTATAACGAAATGACGTTTTACGTTATATGGTATTACGTTATAACGTATTACGGTATATGGTATTACGTTATAACGTATTACGTTATATAGTATAACGTTATACCGTATTACGTTATATGGTATAACGTTATAACGTATTACGTTATATGGTATAACGTTATAACGTATTACGTTATATGGTATATCGTTATAACGTATTACGTTATATGGTATAACGTTATACCGTATTACGTTATATGGTATAACGAAATGACGTTTTACGTTATATGGTATTACGTTATCACGTATTACGTTATATGGTATAATGTTATAACGTATTACGTTATATGGTATAACGTTTTAACGTATTACGTTATATGGTATAACGTTATAACGTATTACGTTATATGGTGTAACGTTATACCGTACTATGTTTTATGGTATAACGAAATGACGTTTTACGTTATATGCTATAACGTTATAACGTATTACGTTATATGGTATAACGTCATAACGTATTACGTCATATGGTATTACGTTATCACGTATTACGTTATATGGTATAACGTTATAACGTATTACGTTATATGGTATATCGTTATAACGTATTACGTTATATGGTATAACGAAATGACGTTTTACGTTATATGGTATTACGTTATAACGTATTACGGTATATGGTATTACGTTATAACGTATTACGTTATATGGTATTACGTTATAACGTATTACGTTATATGGTATAACGTTATCACGTATTACGTTATATGGCATTACGTTATAACGTATTACGTTATATGGTATAACAAAATGACGTTTTACGTTATATGGTATAACGTTATCACGTATTACGTTATATGGCATTACGTTATAACGTATTACGTTATATGGTATAACAAAATGACGTTTTACGTTATATGGTATAACGTTATAACGTATTACGTTATATGGCATTACGTTATAACGTATTACGTTATATGGTATAACAAAATGACGTTTTACGTTATATGGTATAACGTTACAACGTATTACGTTATATGGTATTACGTTTTAACGTATTACGTTATATGGTATAACGTTATAACGTATTACGTTATATGGTATAACGTTATAACTTATTACGTTATATGGTATAACTATATAACGTATTACGTTATATGGTATTACGTCATAACGTATTACGTTATTAGGTATTACGTTATAACGTATTACGTTATATGGTATAACGTCATAACGTATTACGTTATATGGTATTACGTTATCACGTATTACGTTATATGGTATAACGTTATAACGTATTACGTTATATGGTATAACGTTATAACGTATTACGTTATATGGTATAACGTTATAACGTATTACGTTATATGGTATAACGTCATAACGTATTACGTTATATGGTATTACGTTATCACGTATTACGTTATATGGTATAACGTTGTAACGTATTACGTTATATGGTATAACGTTATCTCGTATTACGTTATATGGTATAACGTTATAACGTATAACGTTATATGGTAATACGTTATAACGTATTACGTTATATGGTATAACGAAATGACGTTTTACGTTATATGTTATAACGTTATAACGTATTACGTTATATGGTATAACGTCATAACGTATTACGTCATATGGTATTACGTTATCACGTATTACGTTATATGGTATAACGTTATAACGTATTACGTTATATGGTATAACGTTATAACGTATTACGTTATATGGTATATCGTTATAACGTATTACGTTATATGGTATAACGTTATACCGTATTACGTTATATGGTATAACGAAATGACGTTTTACGTTATATGGTATTACGTTATAACGTATTACGTTATATGGTATTACGTTATAACGTATTACGTTATATGGTATAACGTCATAACGTATTACGTTATATGGTATAACGTTATCTCGTATTACGTTATATGGTATAACGTTTTAACGTATTACGTTATATGGTATAACGTCATAACGTATTACGTTATATGGTATAACGTTATCTCGTATTACGTTATATGGTATAACGTTTTAACGTATTACGTTATATGGTATAACGTTATCACGTATTACGTTATATGGTATAACGTTATAACGTATTACGGTATATGGTATTACGTTATAACGTATTACGTTATATGGTATAACGTTATACCGTATTACGTTATATGGTATAACGTTATAACGTATTACGTTATATGGTATAACGTTATAACGTATTACGTTATATGGTATATCGTTATAACGTATTACGTTATATGGTATAACGTTATACCGTATTACGTTATATGGTATAACAAAATGACGTTTTACGTTATATGGTATTACGTTATAACGTATTACGTTATATGGTATTACGTTATAACGTATTACGTTATATGGTATAACGTCATAACGTATTACGTTATATGGTATAACGTTATCTCGTATTACGTTATATGGTATATCGTTATAACGTATTACGGTATATGGTATTACGTTATAACGTATTACGTTATATGGTATAACGTTATACCGTATTACGTTATATGGTATAACGTTATAACGTATTACGTTATATGGTATAACGTTATAACGTATTACGTTATATGGTATAACGTTATACCGTATTACGTTATATGGTATAACGAAATGACGTTTTACGTTATATGGTATAACGTTATAACGTATTACGTTATATGGTATATCGTTATAACGTATTACGGTATATGGTATTACGTTATGACGTATTACGTTATATGGTATAACGTTATAACGTATTACGTTATATGGTATAACGTTATCACGTATTACGATATATGGTATAACGTTATAACGTATTACGTTATATGGTATTACGTTATAACCTATTACGTTATATGGTATAACGTTATAACGTATTACGTTATATGGTATAACGTTATAACGTATTACGTTATATGGTATAACGTTATAACGTATTACGTTATATGGTATAACGTCATAACGTGTTACGTTATATGGTATTACTTTATCGCGTATTACGTTATATGGTATAACGTTATAACGTATTACGTTATATGGTATAACGTTATCTCGTATTACGTTATATGGTATAACGTTATAACGTATTACGTTATATGGTATTACGTTATAACGTATTACGTTATATGGTATAACGAAATGACGTTTTACGTTATATGGTATTACGTTATAACGTATTACGGTATATGGTATTACGTTATAACGTATTACGTTATATGGTAGAACGTCATAACGTATTACGTTATATGGTATTACGTTATGACGTATTACGTTATATGGTATAACGTTATAACGTATTACGTTATATGGTATAACGTTTTAACGTATTACGTTATATGGTATAACGTTATCACGTATTACGTTATATGGTATAACGTTATAACGTATTACGTTATATGGTATATCGTTATAACGTATTACGTTATATGGTATAACGAAATGACGTTTTACGTTATATGCTATTACGTTATAACGTATTACGTTATATGGTATAACGTTATCACGTATTACGTTATATGGTATTACGTTATAACGTATTACGTTATATGGTATAACGAAATGACGTTTTACGTTATATGGTATTACGTTATAACGTATTACGGTATATGGTATTACGTTATAACGTATTACGTTATATGGTAGAACGTCATAACGTATTACGTTATATGGTATTACGTTATGACGTATTACGTTATATGGTATAACGTTATAACGTATTACGTTATATGGTATAACGTTTTAACGTATTACGTTATATGGTATAACGTTATCACGTATTACGTTATATGGTATAACGTTATAACGTATTACGTTATATGGTATAACGTTTTAACGTATTACGTTATATTTTATAACGTTATAACGTATTACGTTATGTGGTATAACGTTATAACGAATTACGTTATATGGTATAACGTTATAACGTATTACGTTATATGGTATATCGTTATAACGTATTACGTTATATGGTATAACGTTATACCGTATTACGTTATATGGTATAACAAAATGACGTTTTACGTTATATGGTATTACGTTATAACGTATTACGTTATATGGTATTACGTTATAACGTATTACGTTATATGGTATAACGTCATAACGTATTACGTTATATGGTATAACGTTATCTCGTATTACGTTATATGGTATATCGTTATAACGTATTACGGTATATGGTATTACGTTATAACGTATTACGTTATATGGTATAACGTTATACCGTATTACGTTATATGGTATAACGTTATAACGTATTACGTTATATGGTATAACGTTATAACGTATTACGTTATATGGTATAACGTTATACCGTATTACGTTATATGGTATAACGAAATGACGTTTTACGTTATATGGTATAACGTTATAACGTATTACGTTATATGGTATATCGTTATAACGTATTACGGTATATGGTATTACGTTATGACGTATTACGTTATATGGTATAACGTTATAACGTATTACGTTATATGGTATAACGTTATCACGTATTACGATATATGGTATAACGTTATAACGTATTACGTTATATGGTATTACGTTATAACCTATTACGTTATATGGTATAACGTTATAACGTATTACGTTATATGGTATAACGTTATAACGTATTACGTTATATGGTATAACGTTATAACGTATTACGTTATATGGTATAACGTCATAACGTGTTACGTTATATGGTATTACTTTATCGCGTATTACGTTATATGGTATAACGTTATAACGTATTACGTTATATGGTATAACGTTATCTCGTATTACGTTATATGGTATAACGTTATAACGTATTACGTTATATGGTATTACGTTATAACGTATTACGTTATATGGTATAACGAAATGACGTTTTACGTTATATGGTATTACGTTATAACGTATTACGGTATATGGTATTACGTTATAACGTATTACGTTATATGGTAGAACGTCATAACGTATTACGTTATATGGTATTACGTTATGACGTATTACGTTATATGGTATAACGTTATAACGTATTACGTTATATGGTATAACGTTATAACGTATTACGTTATATGGTATAACGTTTTAACGTATTACGTTATATGGTATAACGTTATCACGTATTACGTTATATGGTATAACGTTATAACGTATTACGTTATATGGTATATCGTTATAACGTATTACGTTATATGGTATAACGAAATGACGTTTTACGTTATATGCTATTACGTTATAACGTATTACGTTATATGGTATAACGTTATCACGTATTACGTTATATGGTATTACGTTATAACGTATTACGTTATATGGTATAACGAAATGACGTTTTACGTTATATGGTATTACGTTATAACGTATTACGGTATATGGTATTACGTTATAACGTATTACGTTATATGGTAGAACGTCATAACGTATTACGTTATATGGTATTACGTTATGACGTATTACGTTATATGGTATAACGTTATAACGTATTACGTTATATGGTATAACGTTTTAACGTATTACGTTATATGGTATAACGTTATCACGTATTACGTTATATGGTATAACGTTATAACGTATTACGTTATATGGTATAACGTTTTAACGTATTACGTTATATTTTATAACGTTATAACGTATTACGTTATGTGGTATAACGTTATAACGAATTACGTTATATGGTATAACGTTATAACGTATTACGTTATATGGTATAACGTTATAACTTATTACGTTATATGGTATAACTATATAACGTATTACGTCATATGGTATTACGTTATAACGTATTACGTTATATGGTATTACGTTATAACGTGTTACGTTATATGGTATAACGTTATCACGTATTACGTTATATGGCATTACGTTATAACGTATTACGTTATATGGTATAACAAAATGACGTTTTACGTTATATGGTATAACGTTATCACGTATCACGTTATATGGCATTACGTTATAACGTATTACGTTATATGGTATAACAAAATGACGTTTTACGTTATATGGTATAACGTTATAACGTATTACGTTATATGGCATTACGTTATAACGTATTACGTTATATGGTATAACAAAATGACGTTTTACGTTATATGGTATATCGTTATAACGTATTACGTTATATGGTATAATGTTATAACGTATTACGTTATATGGTATAACGTTATAACGTATTACGTTATATGATATAACGTTATAACGTATTACGTTATATGGTATAACGTTATAACGTATTACGTAATATGGTATAACGTTATAACGTATTACGTTATATGGTATAACGTCATAACGTATTACGTTATATGGTATTACGTTATCACGTATTACGTTATATGGTATAACGTTGTAACGTATTACGTTATATGGTATAACGTTATCTCGTATTACGTTATATGGTATAACGTTATAACGTATAACGTTATATGGTATTACGTTATAACGTATTACGTTATATGGTATAACGAAATGACGTTTTACGTTATATGGTATTACGTTATAACGTATTACGGTATATGGTATTACGTTATAACGTATTACGTTATATAGTATAACGTTATACCGTATTACGTTATATGGTATAACGTTATAACGTATTACGTTATATGGTATAACGTTATAACGTATTACGTTATATGGTATATCGTTATAACGTATTACGTTATATGGTATAACGAAATGACGTTTTAAGTTATATGGTATTACGTTATAACGTATTACGGTATATGGTATTACGTTATAACGTATTACGTTATATAGTATAACGTTATACCGTATTACGTTATATGGTATAACGTTATAACGTATTACGTTATATGGTATAACGTTATAACGTATTACGTTATATGGTATATCGTTATAACGTATTACGTTATATGGTATAACGTTATACCGTATTACGTTATATGGTATAACGAAATGACGTTTTACGTTATATGGTATTACGTTATCACGTATTACGTTATATGGTATAATGTTATAACGTATTACGTTATATGGTATAACGTTTTAACGTATTACGTTATATGGTATAACGTTATAACGTATTACGTTATATGGTGTAACGTTATACCGTACTATGTTTTATGGTATAACGAAATGACGTTTTACGTTATATGCTATAACGTTATAACGTATTACGTTATATGGTATAACGTCATAACGTATTACGTCATATGGTATTACGTTATCACGTATTACGTTATATGGTATAACGTTATAACGTATTACGTTATATGGTATATCGTTATAACGTATTACGTTATATGGTATAACGAAATGACGTTTTACGTTATATGGTATTACGTTATAACGTATTACGGTATATGGTATTACGTTATAACGTATTACGTTATATAGTATAACGTTATACCGTATTACGTTATATGGTATAACGTTATAACGTATTACGTTATATGGTATAACGTTATAACGTATTACGTTATATGGTATATCGTTATAACGTATTACGTTATATGGTATAACGTTATACCGTATTACGTTATATGGTATAACGAAATGACGTTTTACGTTATATGGTATTACGTTATCACGTATTACGTTATATGGTATAATGTTATAACGTATTACGTTATATGGTATAACGTTTTAACGTATTACGTTATATGGTATAACGTTATAACGTATTACGTTATATGGTGTAACGTTATACCGTACTATGTTTTATGGTATAACGAAATGACGTTTTACGTTATATGTTATAACGTTATAACGTATTACGTTATATGGTATAACGTCATAACGTATTACGTCATATGGTATTACGTTATCACGTATTACGTTATATGGTATAACGTTGTAACGTATTACGTTATATGGTATAACGTTTTAACGTATTACGTTATATGGTATAACGTTATAACGTATTACGTTATATGATATAACGTTATAACGTATTACGTTATATGGTATAACGTTATAACGTATTACGTAATATGGTATAACGTTATAACGTATTACGTTATATGGTATAACGTCATAACGTATTACGTTATATGGTATTACGTTATCACGTATTACGTTATATGGTATAACGTTGTAACGTATTACGTTATATGGTATAACGTTATCTCGTATTACGTTATATGGTATAACGTTATAACGTATAACGTTATATGGTATTACGTTATAACGTATTACGTTATATGGTATAACGAAATGACGTTTTACGTTATATGGTATTACGTTATAACGTATTACGGTATATGGTATTACGTTATAACGTATTACGTTATATAGTATAACGTTATACCGTATTACATTATATGGTATAACGTTATAACGTATTACGTTATATGGTATAACGTTATAACGTATTACGTTATATGGTATATCGTTATAACGTATTACGTTATATGGTATAACGTTATACCGTATTACGTTATATGGTATAACGAAATGACGTTTTACGTTATATGGTATTACGTTATAACGTATTACGTTATATGGTATTACGTTATAACGTATTACGTTATATGGTATAACGTCATAACGTATTACGTCATATGGTATTACGTTATCACGTATTACGTTATATGGTATAACGTTATAACGTATTACGTTATATGGTATAACGTTTTAACGTATTACGTTATATGGTATAACGTTATCACGTATTACGTTATATGGTATAACGTTATCACGTATTACGTTATATGGTATAACGTTATAACGTATTACATTATAGGGTATTACGTTATAACCTATTACGTTATATGGTATAACGTTATAACGTATTACGTTATACGGTATTACGTTATAACGTATTACGTTATATGGTATAACGAAATGACGTTTTACGTTATATGGTAATACGTTATAACGTATTACGGTATATGGTATTACGTTATAACGTATTACGTTATATGGTAGAACGTCATAACGTATTACGTTATATGGTATTACGTTATGACGTATTACGTTATATGGTATAACGTTATAACGTATTACGTTATATGGTATAACGTTTTAACGTATTACGTTATATGGTATAACGTTATCACGTATTACGTTATATGGTATAACGTTATAACGTATTACGTTATATGGTATATCGTTATAACGTATTACGTTATATGGTATAACGAAATGACGTTTTACGTTATATGCTATTACGTTATAACGTATTACGTTATATGGTATAACGTTATCACGTATTACGTTATATGGCATTACGTTATAACGTATTACGTTATATGGTATAACGAAATGACGTTTTACGTTATATGGTATAACGTTATAACGTATTACGTTATATGGTATAACGTTTTAACGTATTACGTTATATTTTATAACGTTATAACGTATTACGTTATGTGGTATAACGTTATAACGAATTACGTTATATGGTATAACGTTATAACGTATTACGTTATATGGTATAACGTTATAACTTATTACGTTATATGGTATAACTATATAACGTATTACGTCATATGGTATTACGTTATAACGTATTACGTTATATGGTATTACGTTATAACGTATTACGTTATATGGTATAACGTTATCACGTATTACGTTATATGGCATTACGTTATAACGTATTACGTTATATGGTATAACAAAATGACGTTTTACGTTATATGGTATAACGTTATCACGTATTACGTTATATGGCATTACGTTATAACGTATTACGTTATATGGTATAACAAAATGACGTTTTACGTTATATGGTATAACGTTATAACGTATTACGTTATATGGCATTACGTTATAACGTATTACGTTATATGGTATAACAAAATGACGTTTTACGTTATATGGTAATACGTTATAACGTATTACGGTATATGGTATTACGTTATAACGTATTACGTTATATGGTAGAACGTCATAACGTATTACGTTATATGGTATTACGTTATGACGTATTACGTTATATGTTATAACGTTATAACGTATTACGTTATATGGTATAACGTTTTAACGTATTACGTTATATGGTATAACGTTATCACGTATTACGTTATATGGTATAACGTTATAACGTATTACGTTATATGGTATATCGTTATAACGTATTACGTTATATGGTATAACGAAATGACGTTTTACGTTATATGCTATTACGTTATAACGTATTACGTTATATGGTATAACGTTATCACGTATTACGTTATATGGCATTACGTTATAACGTATTACGTTATATGGTATAACGAAATGACGTTTTACGTTATATGGTATAACGTTATAACGTATTACGTTATATGGTATAACGTTTTAACGTATTACGTTATATTTTATAACGTTATAACGTATTACGTTATGTGGTATAACGTTATAACGAATTACGTTATATGGTATAACGTTATAACGTATTACGTTATATGGTATAACGTTATAACTTATTACGTTATATGGTATAACTATATAACGTATTACGTCATATGGTATTACGTTATAACGTATTACGTTATATGGTATTACGTTATAACGTATTACGTTATATGGTATAACGTTATCACGTATTACGTTATATGGCATTACGTTATAACGTATTACGTTATATGGTATAACAAAATGACGTTTTACGTTATATGGTATAACGTTATCACGTATTACGTTATATGGCATTACGTTATAACGTATTACGTTATATGGTATAACAAAATGACGTTTTACGTTATATGGTATAACGTTATAACGTATTACGTTATATGGCATTACGTTATAACGTATTACGTTATATGGTATAACAAAATGACGTTTTACGTTATATGGTATAACGTTATAACGTATTACGTTATATGGTATTACGTTTTAACGTATTACGTTATATGGTATAACGTTATAACGTATTACGTTATATGGTATAACGTTATAACTTATTACGTTATATGGTATAACTATATAACGTATTACGTTATATGGTATTACGTCATAACGTATTACGTTATTAGGTATTACGTTATAACGTATTACGTTATATGGTATAACGTCATAACGTATTACGTTATATGGTATTACGTTATCACGTATTACGTTATATGGTATAACGTTATAACGTATTACGTTATATGGTATAACGTTATAACGTATTACGTTATATGGTATAACGTTATAACGTATTACGTTATATGGTATAACGTCATAACGTATTACGTTATATGGTATTACGTTATCACGTATTACGTTATATGGTATAACGTTGTAACGTATTACGTTATATGGTATAACGTTATCTCGTATTACGTTATATGGTATAACGTTATAACGTATAACGTTATATGGTAATACGTTATAACGTATTACGTTATATGGTATAACGAAATGACGTTTTACGTTATATGTTATAACGTTATAACGTATTACGTTATATGGTATAACGTCATAACGTATTACGTCATATGGTATTACGTTATCACGTATTACGTTATATGGTATAACGTTATAACGTATTACGTTATATGGTATAACGTTATAACGTATTACGTTATATGGTATATCGTTATAACGTATTACGTTATATGGTATAACGTTATACCGTATTACGTTATATGGTATAAGGAAATGACGTTTTACGTTATATGGTATTACGTTATAACGTATTACGTTATATGGTATTACGTTATAACGTATTACGTTATATGGTATAACGTCATAACGTATTACGTTATATGGTATAACGTTATCTCGTATTACGTTATATGGTATAACGTTTTAACGTATTACGTTATATGGTATAACGTCATAACGTATTACGTTATATGGTATAACGTTATCTCGTATTACGTTATATGGTATAACGTTTTAACGTATTACGTTATATGGTATAACGTTATCACGTATTACGTTATATGGTATAACGTTATAACGTATTACGGTATATGGTATTACGTTATAACGTATTACGTTATATGGTATAACGTTATACCGTATTACGTTATATGGTATAACGTTATAACGTATTACGTTATATGGTATAACGTTATAACGTATTACGTTATATGGTATATCGTTATAACGTATTACGTTATATGGTATAACGTTATACCGTATTACGTTATATGGTATAACAAAATGACGTTTTACGTTATATGGTATTACGTTATAACGTATTACGTTATATGGTATTACGTTATAACGTATTACGTTATATGGTATAACGTCATAACGTATTACGTTATATGGTATAACGTTATCTCGTATTACGTTATATGGTATATCGTTATAACGTATTACGGTATATGGTATTACGTTATAACGTATTACGTTTTATGGTATAACGTTATACCGTATTACGTTATATGGTATAACGTTATAACGTATTACGTTATATGGTATAACGTTATAACGTATTACGTTATATGGTATATCGTTATAACGTATTACGTTATATGGTATAACGTTATACCGTATTACGTTATATGGTATAACGAAATGACGTTTTACGTTATATGGTATAACGTTATAACGTATTACGTTATATGGTATATCGTTATAACGTATTACGGTATATGGTATTACGTTATGACGTATTACGTTATATGGTATAACGTTATAACGTATTACGTTATATGGTATAACGAAATGACGTTTTACGTTATATGCTATTACGTTATAACGTATTACGTTATATGGTATAACGTTATCACGTATTACGTTATATGGCATTACGTTATAACGTATTACGTTATATGGTATAACGAAATGACGTTTTACGTTATATGGTATAACGTTATAACGTATTACGTTATATGGTATAACGTTTTAACGTATTACGTTATATTTTATAACGTTATAACGTATTACGTTATGTGGTATAACGTTATAACGAATTACGTTATATGGTATAACGTTATAACGTATTACGTTATATGGTATAACGTTATAACTTATTACGTTATATGGTATAACTATATAACGTATTACGTCATATGGTATTACGTTATAATGTATTACGTTATATGGTATAACGTTATCACGTATTACGTTATATGGCATTACGTTATAACGTATTACGTTATATGGTATAACAAAATGACGTTTTACGTTATATGGTATAACGTTATCACGTATTACGTTATATGGCATTACGTTATAACGTATTACGTTATATGGTATAACAAAATGACGTTTTACGTTATATGGTATAACGTTATAACGTATTACGTTATATGGCATTACGTTATAACGTATTACGTTATATGGTATTACAAAATGACGTTTTACGTTATATGGTATAACGTTATAACGTATTACGTTATATGGTATTACGTTTTAACGTATTACGTTATATGGTATAACGTTATAACGTATTACGTTATGTGGCATAACGTTATAACGAATTACGTTATATGGTATAACGTTATAACGTATTACGTTATATGGTATAACGTTATAACTTATTACGTTATATGGTATAACTATATAACGTATTACGTTATATGGTATTACGTCATAACGTATTACGTTATATGGTATTACGTTATAACGTATTACGTTATATGGTATAACGTCATAACGTATTACGTTATATGGTATTACGTTATCACGTATTACGTTATTTGGTATAACGTTATAACGTATTACGTTATATGGTATAACGTTTTAACGTATTACTTTATATGGTATAACGTTATAACGTATTACGTTATATGGTGTAACGTTATACCGTACTATGTTTTATGGTATAACGAAATGACGTTTTACGTTATATGTTATAACGTTATAACGTATTACGTTATATGGTATAACGTCATAACGTATTACGTCATATGGTATTACGTTATCACGTATTACGTTATATGGTATAACGTTATAACGTATTACGTTATATGATATAACGTTATAACGTATTACGTTATATGGTATAACGTTATAACGTATTACGTAATATGGTATAACGTTATAACGTATTACGTTATATGGTATAACGTCATAACGTATTACGTTATATGGTATTACGTTATCACGTATTACGTTATATGGTATAACGTTGTAACGTATTACGTTATATGGTATAACGTTATCTCGTATTACGTTATATGGTATAACGTTATAACGTATAACGTTATATGGTATTACGTTATAACGTATTACGTTATATGGTATAACGAAATGACGTTTTACGTTATATGGTATTACGTTATAACGTATTACGGTATATGGTATTACGTTATAACGTATTACGTTATATAGTATAACGTTATACCGTATTACGTTATATGGTATAACGTTTTAACGTATTACGTTATATGGTATAACGTTATAACGTATTACGTTATATGGTATTGCGTTATAACGTATTACGTTATATGGTATAACGTTATACCGTATTACGTTATATGGTATAACGTTATACCGTATTACGTTATATGGTATAACGAAATGACGTTTTACGTTATATGGTATTACGTTATAACGTATTACGTTATATGGTATTACGTTATAACGTATTACGTTATATGGTATAACGTCATAACGTATTGCGTCATATGGTATTACGTTATCACGTATTACGTTATATGGTATAACGTTATAACGTATTACGTTATATGGTATAACGTTTTAACGTATTACGTTATATGGTATAACGTTATCACGTATTACGTTATATGGTATAACGTTATCACGTATCACGTTATATGGTATAACGTTATAACGTATTACGTTATATGGTATTACGTTATAACCTATTACGTTATATGGTATAACGTTATAACGTATTACGTTATATGGTATTACGTTATAACGTATTACGTTATATGGTATAACGAAATGACGTTTTACGTTATATGGTATTACGTTATAACGTATTACGGTATATGGTATTACGTTATAACGTATTACGTTATATGGTAGAACGTCATAACGTATTACGTTATATGGTATTACGTTATGACGTATTACGTTATATGGTATAACGTTATAACGTATTACGTTATATGGTATAACGTTTTAACGTATTACGTTATATGGTATAACGTTATCACGTATTACGTTATATGGTATAACGTTATAACGTATTACGTTATATGGTATATCGTTATAACGTATTACGTTATATGGTATAACGAAATGACGTTTTACGTTATATGCTATTACGTTATAACGTATTACGTTATATGGTATAACCTTATCACGTATTACGTTATATGGCATTACGTTATAACGTATTACGTTATATGGTATAACGTTTTAACGTATTACGTTATGTTTTATAACGTTATAACGTATTACGTTATGTGGTATAACGTTATAACGAATTACGTTATATGGTATAACGTTATAACGTATTACGTTATTTGGTATAACGTTATAACTTATTACGTTATATGGTATAACTATATAACGTATTACGTCATATGGTATTACGTTATAACGTATTACGTTATATGGTATTACGTTATAACGTATTACGTTATATGGTATAACGTTATCACGTATTACGTTATATGGCATTACGTTATAACGTATTACGTTATATGGTATAACAAAATGACGTTTTACGTTATATGGTATAACGTTATCACGTATTACGTTATATGGCATTACGTTATAACGTATTACGTTATATGGTATAACAAAATGACGTTTTACGTTATATGGTATAACGTTATAACGTATTACGTTATATGGCATTACGTTATAACGTATTACGTTATATGGTATAACAAATTGACGTTTTACGTTATATGGTATAACGTTATAACGTATTACGTTATATGGTATTACGTTATAACGTATTACGTTATATGGTATAACGTTATAACGTATTACGTTATATGGTATAACGAAATGACGTTTTACGTTATATGGTATAACGTTATAACGTATTACGTTATATGGTATAACGTTATAACGTATTACGTTATATGGTATAACGTTATAACCTATTACGTTATATGGTATAACGTTATAACGTATTACGTTATATGGTATAACGTCATAACGTATTACGTTATATGGTATAACGTTATCTCGTATTACGTTATATGGTATATCGTTATAACGTATTACGGTATATGGTATTACGTTATAACGTATTACGTTATATGGTATAACGTTATACCGTATTACGTTATATGGTATAACGTTATAACGTATTACGTTATATGGTATAACGTTATAACGTATTACGTTATATGGTATATCGTTATAACGTATTACGTTATATGGTATAACGTTATACCGTATTACGTTATATGGTATAACGAAATGACGTTTTACGTTATATGGTATAACGTTATAACGTATTACGTTATATGGTATATCGTTATAACGTATTACGGTATATGGTATTACGTTATGACGTATTACGTTATATGGTATAACGTTATAACGTATTACGTTATATGGTATAACGTTTTAACGTATTACGTTATATGGTATAACGTTATCACGTATTACGTTATATGGTATAACGTTATAACGTATTACGTTATATGGTATATCGTTATAACGTATTACGTTATATGGTATAACGAAATGACGTTTTACGTTATATGCTATTACGTTATAACGTATTACGTTATATGGTATAACGTTATCACGTATTACGTTATATGGCATTACGTTATAACGTATTACGTTATATGGTATAACGAAATGACGTTTTACGTTATATGGTATAACGTTATAACGTATTACGTTATATGGTATAACGTTTTAACGTATTACGTTATATTTTATAACGTTATAACGTATTACGTTATGTGGTATAACGTTATAACGTATTACGTTATATGGTATAACGTTATAACGTATTACGTTATATGGTATAACGTTATAACTTATTACGTTATATGGTATAACTATATAACGTATTACGTCATATGGTATTACGTTATAACGTATTACGTTATATGGTATAACGTTATCACGTATTACGTTATATGGCATTACGTTATAACGTATTACGTTATATGGTATAACAAAATGACGTTTTACGTTATATGGTATAACGTTATCACGTATTACGTTATATGGCATTACGTTATAACGTATTACGTTATATGGTATAACAAAATGACGTTTTACGTTATATGGTATAACGTTATAACGTATTACGTTATATGGCATTACGTTATAACGTATTACGGTATATGGTATTACGTAATGACGTATTACGTTATATGGTATAACGTTATAACGTATTACGTTATATGGTATAACGTTTTAACGTATTACGTTATATGGTATAACGTTATCACGTATTACGTTATATGGTATAACGTTATAACGTATTACGTTATATGGTATATCGTTATAACGTATTACGTTATATGGTATAACGAAATGACGTTTTACGTTATATGCTATTACGTTATAACGTATTACGTTATATGGTATAACGTTATCACGTATTACGTTATATGGCATTACGTTATAACGTATTACGTTATATGGTATAACGAAATGACGTTTTACGTTATATGGTATAACGTTATAACGTATTACGTTATATGGTATAACGTTATAACGTATTACGTTATATGGTATAACGTTATAACCTATTACGTTATATGGTATAACGTTATAACGTATTACGTTATATGGTATAACGTCATAACGTATTACGTTATATGGTATTACGTTATCACGTATTACGTTATATGGCATTACGTTATAACGTATTACGTTATATGGTATAACGAAATGACGTTTTACGTTATATGGTATAACGTTATAACGTATTACGTTATATGGTATAACGTTTTAACGTATTACGTTATATTTTATAACGTTATAACGTATTACGTTATGTGGTATAACGTTATAACGAATTACGTTATATGGTATAACGTTATAACGTATTACGTTATATGGTATAACGTTATAACTTATTACGTTATATGGTATAACTATATAACGTATTACGTCATATGGTATTACGTTATAACGTATTACGTTATATGGTATTACGTTATAACGTATTACGTTATATGGTATAACGTTATCACGTATTACGTTATATGGCATTACGTTATAACGTATTACGTTATATGGTATAACAAAATGACGTTTTACGTTATATGGTATAACGTTATCACGTATTACGTTATATGGCATTACGTTATAACGTATTACGTTATATGGTATAACAAAATGACGTTTTACGTTATATGGTATAACGTTATAACGTATTACGTTATATGGCATTACGTTATAACGTATTACGTTATATGGTATAACAAAATGACGTTTTACGTTATATGGTATAACGTTATAACGTATTACGTTATATGGTGTTACGTTTTAACGTATTACGTTATATGGTATAACGTTATAACGTATTACGTTATGTGGTATAACGTTATAACGAATTACGTTATATGGTATAACGTTATAACGTATTACGTTATATGGTATAACGTTATAACTTATTACGTTATATGGTATAACTATATAACGTATTACGTTATATGGTATTACGTCATAACGTATTACGTTATATGGTATTACGTTATAACGTATTACGTTATATGGTATAACGTCATAACTTATTACGTTATATGGTATTACGTTATCACGTATTACGTTATATGGTATAACGTTATAACGTATTACGTTATATGGTATAACGTTTTAACGTATTACGTTATATGGTATAACGTTATAACGTATTACGTTATATGGTGTAACGTTATACCGTACTATGTTTTATGGTATAACGAAATGACGTTTTACGTTATATGTTATAACGTTATAACGTATTACGTTATATGGTATAACGTCATAACGTATTACGTCATATGGTATTACGTTATCACGTATTACGTTATATGGTATAACGTTATAACGTATTACGTTATATGATATAACGTTATAACGTATTACGTTATATGGTATAACGTTATAACGTATTACGTTATATGGTATAACGTTATAACGTATTACGTTATATGGTATAACGTCATAACGTATTACGTTATATGGTATTACGTTATCACGTATTACGTTATATGGTATAACGTTGTAACGTATTACGTTATATGGTATAACGTTATCTCGTATTACGTTATATGGTATAACGTTATAACGTATTACGTTATATGGTGTAACGTTATACCGTACTATGTTTTATGGTATAACGAAATGACGTTTTACGTTATATGTTATAACGTTATAACGTATTACGTTATATGGTATAACGTCATAACGTATTACGTCATATGGTATTACGTTATCACGTATTACGTTATATGGTATAACGTTATAACGTATTACGTTATATGATATAACGTTATAACGTATTACGTTATATGGTATAACGTTATAACGTATTACGTAATATGGTATAACGTTTTAACGTATAACGTTATATGGTATTACGTTATAACGTATTACGTTATATGGTATAGCGAAATGACGTTTTACGTTATATGGTATTACGTTATAACGTATTACGGTATATGGTATTACGTTATAACGTATTACGTTATATGGTATAACGTTATACCGTATTACGTAATATGGTATAACGTTATAACGTATTACGTTATATGGTATAACGTTTTAACGTATTACGTTATATGGTATAACGTTATCACGTATTACGTTATATTTTATAACGTTATAACGTATTACGTTATGTGGTATAACGTTATAACGAATTACGTTATATGGTATAACGTTATAACGTATTACGTTATATGGTATAACGTTATAACGTATTACGTTATATGGTATAACGTCATAACGTATTACGTTATATGGTATTACGTTATCACGTATTACGTTATATGGTATAACGTTGTAACGTATTACGTTATATGGTATAACGTTATCTCGTATTACGTTATATGGTATAACGTTATAACGTATAACGTTATATGGTATTACGTTATAACGTATTACGTTATGTGGTATAGCGAAATGACGTTTTACGTTATATGGTATTACGTTATAACGTATTACGTTATATGGTATTACGTTATAACGCATTACGTTATATGGTATAACGTCATAACGTATTACGTCATATGGTATTACGTTATCACGTATTACGTTATATGGTATAACGTTATAACGTATTACGTTATATGGTATAACGTTTTAACGTATTACGTTATATGGTATAACGTTATCACGTATTACGTTATATGGTATAACGTTATCACGTATTACGTTATATGGTATAACGTTATAACGTATTACGGTATATGGTATTACGTTATAACCTATTACGTTATATGGTATAACGTTATAACGTATTACGTTATACGGTATTACGTTATAACGTATTACGTTATATGGTATAACGAAATGACGTTTTACGTTATATGGTATTACGTTATAACGTATTACGGTATATGGTATTACGTTACAACGTATTACGTTATATGGTAGAACGTCATAACGTATTACGTTATATGGTATTACGTTATGACGTATTACGTTATATGGTATAACGTTATAACGTATTACGTTATATGGTATAACGTTTTAATGTATTACGTTATATGGTATAACGTTATCACGTATTACGTTATATGGTATAACGTTATAACGCATTACGTTATATGGTATATCGTTATAACGTATTACGTTATATGGTATAACGAAATGACGTTTTACGTTATATGCTATTACGTTATAACGTATTACGTTATATGGTATAACGTTATCACGTATTACGTTATATGGCATTACGTTACAACGTATTACGTTATATGGTATAACGAAATGACGTTTTACGTTATATGGTATAACGTTATAACGTATTACGTTATATGGTATAACGTTTTAACGTATTACGTTATATTTTATAACGTTATAACGTATTACGTTATGTGGTATAACGTTATAACGAATTACGTTATATGGTATAACTATATAACGTATTACGTCATATGGTATTACGTTATAACGTATTACGTTATATGGTATTACGTTATAACGTATTACGTTATATGGTATAACGTTATCACGTATTACGTTATATGGCATTACGTTATAACGTATTACGTTATATGGTATAACAAAATGACGTTTTACGTTATATGGTATAACGTTATCACGTATTACGTTATATGGCATTACGTTATAACGTATTACGTTATATGGTATAACAAAATGACGTTTTACGTTATATGGTATAACGTTATAACGTATTACGTTATATGGCATTACGTTATAACGTATTACGTTATATGGTATAACAAAATGACGTTTTACGTTATATGGTATAACGTTATAACGTATTACGTTATATGGTATTACGTTATAACGTATTACGTTATATGGTATAACGTCATAACGTATTACGTTATATGGTATTACGTTATCACGTATTACGTTATATGGTATAACGTTATAACGTATTACGTTATATGATATAACGTTATAACGTATTACGTTATATGGTATAACGTTATAACGTATTACGTTATATGGTATAACGTTATAACGTATTACGTTATATGGTATAACGTCATAACGTATTACGTTATATGGTATTACGTTATCACGTATTACGTTATATGGTATAACGTTGTAACGTATTACGTTATATGGTATAACGTTATCTCGTATTACGTTATATGGTATAACGTTATAACGTATAACGTTATATGGTATTACGTTATAACGTATTACGTTATATGGTATAACGAAATGACGTTTTACGTTATATGTTATAACGTTATAACGTATTACGTTATATGGTATAACGTCATAACGTATTACGTCATATGGTATTACGTTATCACGTATTACGTTATATGGTATAACGTTATAACGTATTACGTTATATGGTATAACGTTATAACGTATTACGTTATATGGTATATCGTTATAACGTATTACGTTATATGGTATAACGTTATACCGTATTACGTTATATGGTATAACGAAATGACGTTTTACGTTATATGGTATTACGTTATAACGTATTACGTTATATGGTATTACGTTATAACGTATTACGTTATATGGTATAACGTCATAACGTATTACGTTATATGGTATAACGTTATCTCGTATTACGTTATATGGTATAACGTTTTAACGTATTACGTTATATGGTATAACGTCATAACGTATTACGTTATATGGTATAACGTTATCTCGTATTACGTTATATGGTATAACGTTTTAACGTATTACGTTATATGGTATAACGTTATCACGTATTACGTTATATGGTATAACGTTATAACGTATTACGGTATATGGTATTACGTTATAACGTATTACGTTATATGGTATAACGTTATACCGTATTACGTTATATGGTATAACGTTATAACGTATTACGTTATATGGTATAACGTTATAACGTATTACGTTATATGGTATATCGTTATAACGTATTACGTTATATGGTATAACGTTATACCGTATTACGTTATATGGTATAACAAAATGACGTTTTACGTTATATGGTATTACGTTATAACGTATTACGTTATATGGTATTACGTTATAACGTATTACGTTATATGGTATAACGTCATAACGTATTACGTTATATGGTATAACGTTATCTCGTATTACGTTATATGGTATATCGTCATAACGTATTACGGTATATGGTATTACGTTATAACGTATTACGTTATATGGTATAACGTTATACCGTATTACGTTATATGGTATAACGTTATAACGTATTACGTTATATGGTATAACGTTATAACGTATTACGTTATATGGTATATCGTTATAACGTATTACGTTATATGGTATAACGTTATACCGTATTACGTTATATGGTATAACGAAATGACGTTTTACGTTATATGGTATAACGTTATAACGTATTACGTTATATGGTATATCGTTATAACGTATTACGGTATATGGTATTACGTTATGACGTATTACGTTATATGGTATAACGTTATAACGTATTACGTTATATGGTATAACGAAATGACGTTTTACGTTATATGCTATTACGTTATAACGTATTACGTTATATGGTATAACGTTATCACGTATTACGTTATAGGGCATTACGTTATAACGTATTACGTTATATGGTATAACGAAATGACGTTTTACGTTATATGGTATAACGTTATAACGTATTACGTTATATGGTATAACGTTTTAACGTATTACGTTATATTTTATAACGTTATAACGTATTACGTTATGTGGTATAACGTTATAACGAATTACGTTATATGGTATAACGTTATAACGTATTACGTTATATGGTATAACGTTATAACTTATTACGTTATATGGTATAACTATATAACGTATTACGTCATATGGTATTACGTTATAATGTATTACGTTATATGGTATAACGTTATCACGTATTACGTTATATGGCATTACGTTATAACGTATTACGTTATATGGTATAACAAAATGACGTTTTACGTTATATGGTATAACGTTATCACGTATTACGTTATATGGCATTACGTTATAACGTATTACGTTATATGGTATAACAAAATGACGTTTTACGTTATATGGTATAACGTTATAACGTATTACGTTATATGGCATTACGTTATAACGTATTACGTTATATGGTATAACAAAATGACGTTTTACGTTATATGGTATAACGTTATAACGTATTACGTTATATGGTATTACGTTTTAACGTATTACGTTATATGGTATAACGTTATAACGTATTACGTTATGTGGCATAACGTTATAACGAATTACGTTATATGGTATAACGTTATAACGTATTACGTTATATGGTATAGCGTTATAACTTATTACGTTATATGGTATAACTATATAACGTATTACGTTATATGGTATTACGTCATAACGTATTACGTTATATGGTACTACGTTATAACGTATTACGTTATATGGTATAACGTCATAACGTATTACGTTATATGGTATTACGTTATCACGTATTACGTTATATGGTATAACGTTATAACGTATTACGTTATATGGTATAACGTTTTAACGTATTACGTTATATGGTATAACGTTATAACGTATTACGTTATATGGTGTAACGTTATACCGTACTATGTTTTATGGTATAACGAAATGACGTTTTACGTTATATGTTATAACGTTATAACGTATTACGTTATATGGTATAACGTCATAACGTATTACGTCATATGGTATTACGTTATCACGTATTACGTTATATGGTATAACGTTATCACGTATTACGGTATATGGCATTACGTTATAACGTATTACGTTATATGGTATAACGAAATGACGTTTTACGTTATATGGTATAACGTTATAACGTATTACGTTATATGGTATAACGTTTTAACGTATTACGTTATATTTTATAACGTTATAACGTATTACGTTATGTGGTATAACGTTATAACGAATTACGTTATATGGTATAACGTTATAACGTATTACGTTATATGGTATAACGTTATAACTTATTACGTTATATGGTATAACTATATAACGTATTACGTCATATGGTATTACGTTATAATGTATTACGTTATATGGTATAACGTTATCACGTATTACGTTATATGGCATTACGTTATAACGTATTACGTTATATGGTATAACAAAATGACGTTTTACGTTATATGGTATAACGTTATCACGTATTACGTTATATGGCATTACGTTATAACGTATTACGTTATATGGTATAACAAAATGACGTTTTACGTTATATGGTATAACGTTATAACGTATTACGTTATATGGCATTACGTTATAACGTATTACGTTATATGGTATAACAAAATGACGTTTTACGTTATATGGTATAACGTTATAACGTATTACGTTATATGGTATTACGTTTTAACGTATTACGTTATATGGTATAACGTTATAACGTATTACGTTATGTGGCATAACGTTATAACGAATTACGTTATATGGTATAACGTTATAACGTATTACGTTATATGGTATAACGTTATAACTTATTACGTTATATGGTATAACTATATAACGTATTACGTTATATGGTATTACGTCATAACGTATTACGTTATATGGTATTACGTTATAACGTATTACGTTATATGGTATAACGTCATAACGTATTACGTTATATGGTATTACGTTATCACGTATTACGTTATATGGTATAACGTTATAACGTATTACGTTATATGGTATAACGTTTTAACGTATTACGTTATATGGTATAACGTTATAACGTATTACGTTATATGGTGTAACGTTATACCGTACTATGTTTTATGGTATAACGAAATGACGTTTTACGTTATATGTTATAACGTTATAACGTATTACGTTATATGGTATAACGTCATAACGTATTACGTCATATGGTATTACGTTATCACGTATTACGTTATATGGTATAACGTTATAACGTATTACGTTATATGATATAACGTTATAACGTATTACGTTATATGGTATAACGTTATAACGTATTACGTAATATGGTATAACGTTATAACGTATTACGTTATATGGTATAACGTCATAACGTATTACGTTATATGGTATTACGTTATCACGTATTACGTTATATGGTATTACGTTGTAACGTATTACGTTATATGGTATAACGTTATCTCGTATTACGTTATATGGTATAACGTTATAACGTATAACGTTATATGGTATTACGTTATAACGTATTACGTTATATGGTATAACGAAATGACGTTTTACGTTATATGGTATTACGTTATAACGTATTACGGTATATGGTATTACGTTATAACGTATTACGTTATATAGTATAACGTTATACCGTATTACGTTATATGGTATAACGTTTTAACGTATTACGTTATATGGTATAACGTTATAACGTATTACGTTATATGGTATATCGTTATAACGTATTACGTTATATGGTATAACGTTATACCGTATTACGTTATATGGTATAACGTTATACCGTATTACGTTATATGGTATAACGAAATGACGTTTTACGTTATATGGTATTACGTTATAACGTATTACGTTATATGGTATTACGTTATAACGTATTACGTTATATGGTATAACGTCATAACGTATTGCGTCATATGGTATTACGTTATCACGTATTACGTTATATGGTATAACGTTATAACGTATTACGTTATATGGTATAACGTTTTAACGTATTACGTTATATGGTATAACGTTATCACGTATTACGTTATATGGTATAACGTTTTAACGTATTACGTTATATTTTATAACGTTATAACGTATTACGTTATGTGGTATAACGTTATAACGAATTACGTTATATGGTATAACTATATAACGTATTACGTCATATGGTATTACGTTATAACGTATTACGTTATATGGTATTACGTTATAACGTATTACGTTATATGGTATAACGTTATCACGTATTACGTTATATGGCATTACGTTATAACGTATTACGTTATATGGTATAACAAAATGACGTTTTACGTTATATGGTATAACGTTATCACGTATTACGTTATATGGCATTACGTTATAACGTATTACGTTATATGGTATAACAAAATGACGTTTTACGTTATATGGTATAACGTTATAACGTATTACGTTATATGGCATTACGTTATAACGTATTACGTTATATGGTATAACAAAATGACGTTTTACGTTATATGGTATAACGTTATAACGTATTACGTTATATGGTATTACGTTATAACGTATTACGTTATATGGTATAACGTCATAACGTATTACGTCATATGGTATTACGTTATCACGTATTACGTTATATGGTATAACGTTATAACGTATTACGTTATATGATATAACGTTATAACGTATTACGTTATATGGTATAACGTTATAACGTATTACGTTATATGGTATAACGTTATAACGTATTACGTTATATGGTATAACGTCATAACGTATTACGTTATATGGTATTACGTTATCACGTATTACGTTATATGGTATAACGTTGTAACGTATTACGTTATATGGTATAACGTTATCTCGTATTACGTTATATGGTATAACGTTATAACGTATAACGTTATATGGTATTACGTTATAACGTATTACGTTATATGGTATAACGAAATGACGTTTTACGTTATATGTTATAACGTTATAACGTATTACGTTATATGGTATAACGTCATAACGTATTACGTCATATGGTATTACGTTATCACGTATTACGTTATATGGTATAACGTTATAACGTATTACGTTATATGGTATAACGTTATAACGTATTACGTTATATGGTATATCGTTATAACGTATTACGTTATATGGTATAACGTTATACCGTATTACGTTATATGGTATAACGAAATGACGTATTACGTTATATGGTATTACGTTATAACGTATTACGTTATATGGTATTACGTTATAACGTATTACGTTATATGGTATAACGTCATAACGTATTACGTTATATGGTATAACGTTATCTCGTATTACGTTATATGGTATAACGTTTTAACGTATTACGTTATATGGTATAACGTCATAACGTATTACGTTATATGGTATAACGTTATCTCGTATTACGTTATATGGTATAACGTTTTAACGTATTACGTTATATGGTATAACGTTATCACGTATTACGTTATATGGTATAACGTTATAACGTATTACGGTATATGGTATTACGTTATAACGTATTACGTTATATGGTATAACGTTATACCGTATTACGTTATATGGTATAACGTTATAACGTATTACGTTATATGGTATAACGTTATAACGTATTACGTTATATGGTATATCGTTATAACGTATTACGTTATATGGTATAACGTTATACCGTATTACGTTATATGGTATAACAAAATGACGTTTTACGTTATATGGTATTACGTTATAACGTATTACGTTATATGGTATTACGTTATAACGTATTACGTTATATGGTATAACGTCATAACGTATTACGTTATATGGTATAACGTTATCTCGTATTACGTTATATGGTATATCGTTATAACGTATTACGGTATATGGTATTACGTTATAACGTATTACGTTATATGGTATAACGTTATACCGTATTACGTTATATGGTATAACGTTATAACGTATTACGTTATATGGTATAACGTTATAACGTATTACGTTATATGGTATATCGTTATAACGTATTACGTTATATGGCATTACGTTATAACGTATTACGTTATATGGTATAACAAAATGACGTTTTACGTTATATGGTATAACGTTATAACGTATTACGTTATATGGTATTACGTTATAACGTATTACGTTATATGGTATAACGTCATAACGTATTACGTCATATGGTATTACGTTATCACGTATTACGTTATATGGTATAACGTTATAACGTATTACGTTATATGATATAACGTTATAACGTATTACGTTATATGGTATAACGTTATAACGTATTACGTTATATGGTATAACGTTATAACGTATTACGTTATATGGTATAACGTCATAACGTATTACGTTATATGGTATTACGTTATCACGTATTACGTTATATGGTATAACGTTGTAACGTATTACGTTATATGGTATAACGTTATCTCGTATTACGTTATATGGTATAACGTTATAACGTATAACGTTATATGGTATTACGTTATAACGTATTACGTTATATGGTATAACGAAATGACGTTTTACGTTATATGTTATAACGTTATAACGTATTACGTTATATGGTATAACGTCATAACGTATTACGTCATATGGTATTACGTTATCACGTATTACGTTATATGGTATAACGTTATAACGTATTACGTTATATGGTATAACGTTATAACGTATTACGTTATATGGTATAACAAAATGACGTTTTACGTTATATGGTATAACGTTATAACGTATTACGTTATATGGTATTACGTTTTAACGTATTACGTTATATGGTATAACGTTATAACGTATTACGTTATGTGGCATAACGTTATAACGAATTACGTTATATGGTATAACGTTATAACGTATTACGTTATATGGTATAGCGTTATAACTTATTACGTTATATGGTATAACTATATAACGTATTACGTTATATGGTATTACGTCATAACGTATTACGTTATATGGTACTACGTTATAACGTATTACGTTATATGGTATAACGTCATAACGTATTACGTTATATGGTATTACGTTATCACGTATTACGTTATATGGTATAACGTTATAACGTATTACGTTATATGGTATAACGTTTTAACGTATTACGTTATATGGTATAACGTTATAACGTATTACGTTATATGGTGT
Organism: Bombus vancouverensis nearcticus; assembly: GCF_051014615.1. Classification (NCBI taxonomy): domain Eukaryota; kingdom Metazoa; phylum Arthropoda; class Insecta; order Hymenoptera; family Apidae; genus Bombus; species Bombus vancouverensis. The sequence continues at coordinate 3,790,368 of NC_134913.1, read as the reverse complement.
AACGTTATACCGTACTATGTTTTATGGTATAACGAAATGACGTTTTACGTTATATGTTATAACGTTATAACGTATTACGTTATATGGTATAACGTCATAACGTATTACGTCATATGGTATTACGTTATCACGTATTACGTTATATGGTATAACGTTATCACGTATTACGGTATATGGCATTACGTTATAACGTATTACGTTATATGGTATAACGAAATGACGTTTTACGTTATATGGTATAACGTTATAACGTATTACGTTATATGGTATAACGTTTTAACGTATTACGTTATATTTTATAACGTTATAACGTATTACGTTATGTGGTATAACGTTATAACGAATTACGTTATATGGTATAACGTTATAACGTATTACGTTATATGGTATAACGTTATAACTTATTACGTTATATGGTATAACTATATAACGTATTACGTCATATGGTATTACGTTATAATGTATTACGTTATATGGTATAACGTTATCACGTATTACGTTATATGGCATTACGTTATAACGTATTACGTTATATGGTATAACAAAATGACGTTTTACGTTATATGGTATAACGTTATCACGTATTACGTTATATGGCATTACGTTATAACGTATTACGTTATATGGTATAACAAAATGACGTTTTACGTTATATGGTATAACGTTATAACGTATTACGTTATATGGCATTACGTTATAACGTATTACGTTATATGGTATAACAAAATGACGTTTTACGTTATATGGTATAACGTTATAACGTATTACGTTATATGGTATTACGTTTTAACGTATTACGTTATATGGTATAACGTTATAACGTATTACGTTATGTGGCATAACGTTATAACGAATTACGTTATATGGTATAACGTTATAACGTATTACGTTATATGGTATAACGTTATAACTTATTACGTTATATGGTATAACTATATAACGTATTACGTTATATGGTATTACGTCATAACGTATTACGTTATATGGTATTACGTTATAACGTATTACGTTATATGGTATAACGTCATAACGTATTACGTTATATGGTATTACGTTATCACGTATTACGTTATATGGTATAACGTTATAACGTATTACGTTATATGGTATAACGTTTTAACGTATTACGTTATATGGTATAACGTTATAACGTATTACGTTATATGGTGTAACGTTATACCGTACTATGTTTTATGGTATAACGAAATGACGTTTTACGTTATATGTTATAACGTTATAACGTATTACGTTATATGGTATAACGTCATAACGTATTACGTCATATGGTATTACGTTAACACGTATTACGTTATATGGTATAACGTTATAACGTATTACGTTATATGATATAACGTTATAACGTATTACGTTATATGGTATAACGTTATAACGTATTACGTAATATGGTATAACGTTATAACGTATTACGTTATATGGTATAACGTCATAACGTATTACGTTATATGGTATTACGTTATCACGTATTACGTTATATGGTATTACGTTGTAACGTATTACGTTATATGGTATAACGTTATCTCGTATTACGTTATATGGTATAACGTTATAACGTATAACGTTATATGGTATTACGTTATAACGTATTACGTTATATGGTATAACGAAATGACGTTTTACGTTATATGGTATTACGTTATAACGTATTACGGTATATGGTATTACGTTATAACGTATTACGTTATATAGTATAACGTTATACCGTATTACGTTATATGGTATAACGTTTTAACGTATTACGTTATATGGTATAACGTTATAACGTATTACGTTATATGGTATATCGTTATAACGTATTACGTTATATGGTATAACGTTATACCGTATTACGTTATATGGTATAACGTTATACCGTATTACGTTATATGGTATAACGAAATGACGTTTTACGTTATATGGTATTACGTTATAACGTATTACGTTATATGGTATTACGTTATAACGTATTACGTTATATGGTATAACGTCATAACGTATTGCGTCATATGGTATTACGTTATCACGTATTACGTTATATGGTATAACGTTATAACGTATTACGTTATATGGTATAACGTTTTAACGTATTACGTTATATGGTATAACGTTATCACGTATTACGTTATATGGTATAACGTTTTAACGTATTACGTTATATTTTATAACGTTATAACGTATTACGTTATGTGGTATAACGTTATAACGAATTACGTTATATGGTATAACTATATAACGTATTACGTCATATGGTATTACGTTATAACGTATTACGTTATATGGTATTACGTTATAACGTATTACGTTATATGGTATAACGTTATCACGTATTACGTTATATGGCATTACGTTATAACGTATTACGTTATATGGTATAACAAAATGACGTTTTACGTTATATGGTATAACGTTATCACGTATTACGTTATATGGCATTACGTTATAACGTATTACGTTATATGGTATAACAAAATGACGTTTTACGTTATATGGTATAACGTTATAACGTATTACGTTATATGGCATTACGTTATAACGTATTACGTTATATGGTATAACAAAATGACGTTTTACGTTATATGGTATAACGTTATAACGTATTACGTTATATGGTATTACGTTATAACGTATTACGTTATATGGTATAACGTCATAACGTATTACGTCATATGGTATTACGTTATCACGTATTACGTTATATGGTATAACGTTATAACGTATTACGTTATATGATATAACGTTATAACGTATTACGTTATATGGTATAACGTTATAACGTATTACGTTATATGGTATAACGTTATAACGTATTACGTTATATGGTATAACGAAATGACGTTTTACGTTATATGTTATAACGTTATAACGTATTACGTTATATGGTATAACGTCATAACGTATTACGTCATATGGTATTACGTTATCACGTATTACGTTATATGGTATAACGTTATAACGTATTACGTTATATGGTATAACGTTATAACGTATTACGTTATATGGTATATCGTTATAACGTATTACGTTATATGGTATAACGTTATACCGTATTACGTTATATGGTATAACGAAATGACGTATTACGTTATATGGTATTACGTTATAACGTATTACGTTATATGGTATTACGTTATAACGTATTACGTTATATGGTATAACGTCATAACGTATTACGTTATATGGTATAACGTTATCTCGTATTACGTTATATGGTATAACGTTTTAACGTATTACGTTATATGGTATAACGTCATAACGTATTACGTTATATGGTATAACGTTATCTCGTATTACGTTATATGGTATAACGTTTTAACGTATTACGTTATATGGTATAACGTTATCACGTATTACGTTATATGGAATAACGTTATAACGTATTACGGTATATGGTATTACGTTATAACGTATTACGTTATATGGTATAACGTTATACCGTATTACGTTATATGGTATAACGTTATAACGTATTACGTTATATGGTATAACGTTATAACGTATTACGTTATATGGTATATCGTTATAACGTATTACGTTATATGGTATAACGTTATACCGTATTACGTTATATGGTATAACAAAATGACGTTTTACGTTATATGGTATTACGTTATAACGTATTACGTTATATGGTATTACGTTATAACGTATTACGTTATATGGTATAACGTCATAACGTATTACGTTATATGGTATAACGTTATCTCGTATTACGTTATATGGTATATCGTTATAACGTATTACGGTATATGGTATTACGTTATAACGTATTACGTTATATGGTATAACGTTATACCGTATTACGTTATATGGTATAACGTTATAACGTATTACGTTATATGGTATAACGTTATAACGTATTACGTTATATGGTATATCGTTATAACGTATTACGTTATATGGCATTACGTTATAACGTATTACGTTATATGGTATAACAAAATGACGTTTTACGTTATATGGTATAACGTTATAACGTATTACGTTATATGGTATTACGTTATAACGTATTACGTTATATGGTATAACGTCATAACGTATTACGTCATATGGTATTACGTTATCACGTATTACGTTATATGGTATAACGTTATAACGTATTACGTTATATGATATAACGTTATAACGTATTACGTTATATGGTATAACGTTATAACGTATTACGTTATATGGTATAACGTTATAACGTATTACGTTATATGGTATAACGTCATAACGTATTACGTTATATGGTATTACGTTATCACGTATTACGTTATATGGTATAACGTTGTAACGTATTACGTTATATGGTATAACGTTATCTCGTATTACGTTATATGGTATAACGTTATAACGTATAACGTTATATGGTATTACGTTATAACGTATTACGTTATATGGTATAACGAAATGACGTTTTACGTTATATGTTATAACGTTATAACGTATTACGTTATATGGTATAACGTCATAACGTATTACGTCATATGGTATTACGTTATCACGTATTACGTTATATGGTATAACGTTATAACGTATTACGTTATATGGTATAACGTTATAACGTATTACGTTATATGGTATATCGTTATAACGTATTACGTTATATGGTATAACGTTATACCGTATTACGTTATATGGTATAACGAAATGACGTATTACGTTATATGGTATTACGTTATAACGTATTACGTTATATGGTATTACGTTATAACGTATTACGTTATATGGTATAACGTCATAACGTATTACGTTATATGGTATAACGTTATCTCGTATTACGTTATATGGTATAACGTTTTAACGTATTACGTTATATGGTATAACGTCATAACGTATTACGTTATATGGTATAACGTTATCTCGTATTACGTTATATGGTATAACGTTTTAACGTATTACGTTATATGGTATAACGTTATCACGTATTACGTTATATGGTATAACGTTATAACGTATTACGGTATATGGTATTACGTTATAACGTATTACGTTATATGGTATAACGTTATACCGTATTACGTTATATGGTATAACGTTATAACGTATTACGTTATATGGTATAACGTTATAACGTATTACGTTATATGGTATATCGTTATAACGTATTACGTTATATGGTATAACGTTATACCGTATTACGTTATATGGTATAACAAAATGACGTTTTACGTTATATGGTATTACGTTATAACGTATTACGTTATATGGTATTACGTTATAACGTATTACGTTATATGGTATAACGTCATAACGTATTACGTTATATGGTATAACGTTATCTCGTATTACGTTATATGGTATATCGTTATAACGTATTACGGTATATGGTATTACGTTATAACGTATTACGTTATATGGTATAACGTTATACCGTATTACGTTATATGGTATAACGTTATAACGTATTACGTTATATGGTATAACGTTATAACGTATTACGTTATATGGTATATCGTTATAACGTATTACGTTATATGGTATAACGTTATACCGTATTACGTTATATGGTATAACGAAATGACGTTTTACGTTATATGGTATAACGGTATAACGTATTACGTTATATGGTATATCGTTATAACGTATTACGGTATATGGTATTACGTTATGACGTATTACGTTATATGGTATAACGTTATAACGTATTACGTTATATGGTATAACGAAATGACGTTTTACGTTATATGCTATTACGTTATAACGTATTACGTTATATGGTATAACGTTATCACGTATTACGTTATATGGCATTACGTTATAACGTATTACGTTATATGGTATAACGAAATGACGTTTTACGTTATATGGTATAACGTTATAACGTATTACGTTATATGGTATAACGTTTTAACGTATTACGTTATATTTTATAACGTTATAACGTATTACGTTATGTGGTATAACGTTATAACGAATTACGTTATATGGTATAACGTTATAACGTATTACGTTATATGGTATAACGTTATAACTTATTACGTTATATGGTATAACTATATAACGTATTACGTCATATGGTATTACGTTATAATGTATTACGTTATATGGTATAACGTTATCACGTATTACGTTATATGGCATTACGTTATAACGTATTACGTTATATGGTATAACAAAATGACGTTTTTCGTTATATGGTATAACGTTATCACGTATTACGTTATATGGCATTACGTTATAACGTATTACGTTATATGGTATAACAAAATGACGTTTTACGTTATATGGTATAACGTTATAACGTATTACGTTATATGGCATTACGTTATAACGTATTACGTTATATGGTATAACAAAATGACGTTTTACGTTATATGGTATAACGTTATAACGTATTACGTTATATGGTATTACGTTTTAACGTATTACGTTATATGGTATAACGTTATAACGTATTACGTTATGTGGCATAACGTTATAACGAATTACGTTATATGGTATAACTATATAAAGTATTACGTTATATGGTATTACGTCATAACGTATTACGTTATATGGTATTACGTTATAACGTATTACGTTATATGGTATAACGTCATAACGTATTACGTTATATGGTATTACGTTATCACGTATTACGTTATATGGTATAACGTTATAACGTATTACGTTATATGGTATAACGTTTTAACGTATTACGTTATATGGTATAACGTTATAACGTATTACGTTATATGGTGTAACGTTATACCGTACTATGTTTTATGGTATAACGAAATGACGTTTTACGTTATATGTTATAACGTTATAACGTATTACGTTATATGGTATAACGTCATAACGTATTACGTCATATGGTATTACGTTATCACGTATTACGTTATATGGTATAACGTTATCACGTATTACGTTATATGGCATTACGTTATAACGTATTACGTTATATGGTATAACGAAATGACGTTTTACGTTATATGGTATAACGTTATAACGTATTACGTTATATGGTATAACGTTTTAACGTATTACGTTATATTTTATAACGTTATAACGTATTACGTTATGTGGTATAACGTTATAACGAATTACGTTATATGGTATAACGTTATAACGTATTACGTTATATGGTATAACGTTATAACTTATTACGTTATATGGTATAACTATATAACGTATTACGTCATATGGTATTACGTTATAATGTATTACGTTATATGGTATAACGTTATCACGTATTACGTTATATGGCATTACGTTATAACGTATTACGTTATATGGTATAACAAAATGACGTTTTACGTTATATGGTATAACGTTATCACGTATTACGTTATATGGCATTACGTTATAACGTATTACGTTATATGGTATAACAAAATGACGTTTTACGTTATATGGTATAACGTTATAACGTATTACGTTATATGGCATTACGTTATAACGTATTACGTTATATGGTATAACAAAATGACGTTTTACGTTATATGGTATAACGTTATAACGTATTACGTTATATGGTATTACGTTCTAACGTATTACGTTATATGGTATAACGTTATAACGTATTACGTTATGTGGCATAACGTTATAACGAATTACGTTATATGGTATAACGTTATAACGTATTACGTTATATGGTATAACGTTATAACTTATTACGTTATATGGTATAACTATATAACGTATTACGTTATATGGTATTACGTCATAACGTATTACGTTATATGGTATTACGTTATAACGTCATAACGTATTACGTTATATGGTATTACGTTATCACGTATTACGTTATATGGTATAACGTTATAACGTATTACGTTATATGGTATAACGTTTTAACGTATTACGTTATATGGTATAACGTTATAACGTATTACGTTATATGGTATATCGTTATAACGTATTACGTTATATGGTATAACGTTATACCGTATTACGTTATATGGTATAACAAAATGACGTTTTACGTTATATGGTATTACGTTATAACGTATTACGTTATATGGTATTACGTTATAACGTATTACGTTATATGGTATAACGTCATAACGTATTACGTTATATGGTATAACGTTATCTCGTATTACGTTATATGGTATATCGTTATAACGTATTACGGTATATGGTATTACGTTATACCGTATTACGTTATATGGTATAACGTTATAACGTATTACGTTATATGGTATAACGTTATAACGTATTACGTTATATGGTATATCGTTATAACGTATTACGTTATATGGTATAACGTTATACCGTATTACGTTATATGGTATAACGAAATGACGTTTTACGTTATATGGTATAACGTTATAACGTATTACGTTATATGGTATATCGTTATAACGTATTACGGTATATGGTATTACGTTATGACGTATTACGTTATATGGTATAACGTTATAACGTATTACGTTATATGGTATAACGAAATGACGTTTTACGTTATATGCTATTACGTTATAACGTATTACGTTATATGGTATAACGTTATCACGTATTACGTTATATGGCATTACGTTATAACGTATTACGTTATATGGTATAACGAAATGACGTTTTACGTTATATGGTATAACGTTATAACGTATTACGTTATATGGTATAACGTTTTAACGTATTACGTTATATTTTATAACGTTATAACGTATTACGTTATGTGGTATAACGTTATAACGAATTACGTTATATGGTATAACGTTATAACGTATTACGTTATATGGTATAACGTTATAACTTATTACGTTATATGGTATAACTATATAACGTATTACGTCATATGGTATTACGTTATAATGTATTACGTTATATGGTATAACGTTATCACGTATTACGTTATATGGCATTACGTTATAACGTATTACGTTATATGGTATAACAAAATGACGTTTTACGTTATATGGTATAACGTTATCACGTATTACGTTATATGGCATTACGTTATAACGTATTACGTTATATGGTATAACAAAATGACGTTTTACGTTATATGGTATAACGTTATAACGTATTACGTTATATGGCATTACGTTATAACGTATTACGTTATATGGTATAACAAAATGACGTTTTACGTTATATGGTATAACGTTATAACGTATTACGTTATATGGTATTACGTTTTAACGTATTACGTTATATGGTATAACGTTATAACGTATTACGTTATGTGGCATAACGTTATAACGAATTACGTTATATGGTATAACTATATAAAGTATTACGTTATATGGTATTACGTCATAACGTATTACGTTATATGGTATTACGTTATAACGTATTACGTTATATGGTATAACGTCATAACGTATTACGTTATATGGTATTACGTTATCACGTATTACGTTATATGGTATAACGTTATAACGTATTACGTTATATGGTATAACGTTTTAACGTATTACGTTATATGGTATAACGTTATAACGTATTACGTTATATGGTGTAACGTTATACCGTACTATGTTTTATGGTATAACGAAATGACGTTTTACGTTATATGTTATAACGTTATAACGTATTACGTTATATGGTATAACGTCATAACGTATTACGTCATATGGTATTACGTTATCACGTATTACGTTATATGGTATAACGTTATCACGTATTACGTTATATGGCATTACGTTATAACGTATTACGTTATATGGTATAACGAAATGACGTTTTACGTTATATGGTATAACGTTATAACGTATTACGTTATATGGTATAACGTTTTAACGTATTACGTTATATTTTATAACGTTATAACGTATTACGTTATGTGGTATAACGTTATAACGAATTACGTTATATGGTATAACGTTATAACGTATTACGTTATGTGGTATAACGTTATAACTTATTACGTTATATGGTATAACTATATAACGTATTACGTCATATGGTATTACGTTATAATGTATTACGTTATATGGTATAACGTTATCACGTATTACGTTATATGGCATTACGTTATAACGTATTACGTTATATGGTATAACAAAATGACGTTTTACGTTATATGGTATAACGTTATCACGTATTACGTTATATGGCATTACGTTATAACGTATTACGTTATATGGTATAACAAAATGACGTTTTACGTTATATGGTATAACGTTATAACGTATTACGTTATATGGCATTACGTTATAACGTATTACGTTATATGGTATAACAAAATGACGTTTTACGTTATATGGTATAACGTTATAACGTATTACGTTATATGGTATTACGTTCTAACGTATTACGTTATATGGTATAACGTTATAACGTATTACGTTATGTGGCATAACGTTATAACGAATTACGTTATATGGTATAACGTTATAACGTATTACGTTATATGGTATAACGTTATAACTTATTACGTTATATGGTATAACTATATAACGTATTACGTTATATGGTATTACGTCATAACGTATTACGTTATATGGTATTACGTTATAACGTATTACGTTATATGGTATAACGTCATAACGTATTACGTTATATGGTATTACGTTATCACGTATTACGTTATATGGTATAACGTTATAACGTATTACGTTATATGGTATAACGTTTTAACGTATTACGTTATATGGTATAACGTTATAACGTATTACGTTATATGGTGTAACGTTATACCGTACTATGTTTTATGGTATAACGAAATGACGTTTTACGTTATATGTTATAACGTTATAACGTATTACGTTATATGGTATAACGTCATAACGTATTACGTCATATGGTATTACGTTATCACGTATTACGTTATATGGTATAACGTTATAACGTATTACGTTATATGATATAACGTTATAACGTATTACGTTATATGGTATAACGTTATAACGTATTACGTAATATGGTATAACGTTATAACGTATTACGTTATATGGTATAACGTCATAACGTATTACGTTATATGGTATTACGTTATCACGTATTACGTTATATGGTATTACGTTGTAACGTATTACGTTATATGGTATAACGTTATCTCGTATTACGTTATATGGTATAACGTTATAACGTATAACGTTATATGGTATTACGTTATAACGTATTACGTTATATGGTATAACGAAATGACGTTTTACGTTATATGGTATTACGTTATAACGTATTACGGTATATGGTATTACGTTATAACGTATTACGTTATATAGTATAACGTTATACCGTATTACGTTATATGGTATAACGTTTTAACGTATTACGTTATATGGTATAACGTTATAACGTATTACGTTATATGGTATATCGTTATAACGTATTACGTTATATGGTATAACGTTATACCGTATTACGTTATATGGTATAACGTTATACCGTATTACGTTATATGGTATAACGAAATGACGTTTTACGTTATATGGTATTACGTTATAACGTATTACGTTATATGGTATTACGTTATAACGTATTACGTTATATGGTATAACGTCATAACGTATTGCGTCATATGGTATTACGTTATCACGTATTACGTTATATGGTATAACGTTATAAAGTATTACGTTATATGGTATAACGTTTTAACGTATTACGTTATATGGTATAACGTTATCACGTATTACGTTATATGGTATAACGTTATCACGTATTACGTTATATGGTATAACGTTATAACGTATTACGTTATATGGTATTACGTTATAACCTATTACGTTATATGGTATAACGTTATAACGTATTACGTTATATGGTATTACGTTATAACGTATTACGTTATATGGTATAACGAAATGACGTTTTACGTTATATGGTATTACGTTATAACGTATTACGGTATATGGTATTACGTTATAACGTATTACGTTATATGGTAGAACGTCATAACGTATTACGTTATATGGTATTACGTTATGACGTATTACGTTATATGGTATAACGTTATAACGTATTACGTTATATGGTATAACGTTTTAACGTATTACGTTATATGGTATAACGTTATCACGTATTACGTTATATGGTATAACGTTATAACGTATTACGTTATATGGTATATCGTTATAACGTATTACGTTATATGGTATAACGAAATGACGTTTTACGTTATATGCTATTACGTTATAACGTATTACGTTATATGGTATAACCTTATCACGTATTACGTTATATGGCATTACGTTATAACGTATTACGTTATATGGTATAACGAAATGACGTTTTACGTTATATGGTATAACGTTATAACGTATTACGTTATATGGTATAACGTTTTAACGTATTACGTTATATTTTATAACGTTATAACGTATTACGTTATGTGGTATAACGTTATAACGAATTACGTTATATGGTATAACGTTATAACGTATTACGTTATATGGTATAACGTTATAACTTATTACGTTATATGGTATAACTATATAACGTATTACGTCATATGGTATTACGTTATAACGTATTACGTTATATGGTATTACGTTATAACGTATTACGTTATATGGTATAACGTTATCACGTATTACGTTATATGGCATTACGTTATAACGTATTACGTTATATGGTATAACAAAATGACGTTTTACGTTATATGGTATAACGTTATCACGTATTACGTTATATGGCATTACGTTATAACGTATTACGTTATATGGTATAACAAAATGACGTTTTACGTTATATGGTATAACGTTATAACGTATTACGTTATATGGCATTACGTTATAACGTATTACGTTATATGGTATAACTATATAACGTATTACGTTATATGGTATTACGTCATAACGTATTACGTTATATGGTATTACGTTATAACGTATTACGTTATATGGTATAACGTCATAACGTATTACGTTATATGGTATTACGTTATCACGTATTACGTTATATGGTATAACGTTATAACCTATTACGTTATATGATATAAAGTTATAACGTATTACGTTATATGGTATAACGTTATAACGTATTACGTTATATGGTATAACGTTATAACGTATTACGTTATATGGTATAACGTCATAACGTATTACGTTATATGGTATTACGTTATCACGTATTACGTTATATGGTATAACGTTGTAACGTATTACGTTATATGGTATAACGTTATCTCGTATTACGTTATATGGTATAACGTTATAACGTATAACGTTATATGGTATTACGTTATAACGTATTACGTTATATGGTATAACGAAATGACGTTTTACGTTATATGTTATAACGTTATAACGTATTACGTTATATGGTATAACGTCATAACGTATTACGTCATATGGTATTACGTTATCACGTATTACGTTATATGGTATAACGTTATAACGTATTACGTTATATGATATAACGTTATAACGTATTACGTTATATGGTATAACGTTATAACGTATTACGTTATATGGTATAACGTTATAACGTATTACGTTATATGGTATAACGTCATAACTTATTACGTTATATGGTATTACGTTATCACGTATTACGTTATATGGTATAACGTTGTAACGTATTACGTTATATGGTATAACGTTATACCGTATTACGTTATATGGTATAACGTTATAACGTATTACGTTATATGGTATAACGTTATAACTTATTACGTTATATGGTATAACTATATAACGTATTACGTCATATGGTATTACGTTATAACGTATTACGTTATATGGTATTACGTTATAACGTATTACGTTATATGGTATAACGTTATCACGTATTACGTTATATGGCATTACGTTATAACGTATTACGTTATATGGTATAACAAAATGACGTTTTACGTTATATGGTATAACGTTATCACGTATTACGTTATATGGCATTACGTTATAACGTATTACGTTATATGGTATAACAAAATGACGTTTTACGTTATATGGTATAACGTTATAACGTATTACGTTATATGGCATTACGTTATAACGTATTACGTTATATGGTATAACAAAATGACGTTTTACGTTATATGGTATAACGTTATAACGTATTACGTTATATGGTATTACGTTTTAACGTATTACGTTATATGGTATAACGTTATAACGTATTACGTTATATGGTATAACGTTATAACTTATTACGTTATATGGTATAACTATATAACGTATTACGTTATATGGCATTACGTTATAACGTATTACGTTATATGGTATAACAAAATGACGTTTTACGTTATATGGTATAACGTTATAACTTATTACGTTATATGGTATAACTATATAACGTATTACGTCATATGGTATTACGTTATAACGTATTACGTTATATGGTATTACGTTATAACGTATTACGTTATATGGTATAACGTTATCACGTATTACGTTATATGGCATTACGTTATAACGTATTACGTTATATGGTATAACGTTATCACGTATTACGTTATATGGCATTACGTTATAACGTATTACGTTATATGGTATAACAAAATGACGTTTTACGTTATATGGTATAACGTTATCACGTATTACGTTATATGGCATTACGTTATAACGTATTACGTTATATGGTATAACAAAATGACGTTTTACGTTATATGGTATAACGTTATAACGTATTACGTTATATGGCATTACGTTATAACGTATTACGTTATATGGTATAACAAAATGACGTTTTACGTTATATGGTATAACGTTATAACGTATTACGTTATATGGTATTACGTTTTAACGTATTACGTTATATGGTATAACGTTATAACTTATTACGTTATATGGTATAACAAAATGACGTTTTACGTTATATGGTATAACGTTATCACGTATTACGTTATATGGCATTACGTTATAACGTATTACGTTATATGGTATAACAAAATGACGTTTTACGTTATATGGCATTACGTTATAACGTATTACGTTATATGGTATAACAAAATGACGTTTTACGTTATATGGTATAACGTTATAACGTATTACGTTATATGGCATTACGTTATAACGTATTACGTTATATGGTATAACAAAATGACGTTTTACGTTATATGGTATAACGTTATAACTTATTACGTTATATGGTATAACTATATAACGTATTACGTCATATGGTATTACGTTATAACGTATTACGTTATATGGTATTACGTTATAACGTATTATGTTATATGGTATAACGTTATCACGTATTACGTTATATCGTATAACGTTATAACGTATTACGTTATGTGGCATAACGTTATAACGAATTACGTTATATGGTATAACGTTATAACGTATTACGTTATATGGTATAACGTTATAACTTATTACGTTATATGGAATAACTATATAACGTATTACGTTATATGGTATTACGTCATAACGTATTACGTTATATGGTATTACGTTATAACGTATTACGTTATATGGTATAACGTCATAACGTATTACGTTATATGGTATTACGTTATCACGTATTACGTTATATGGTATAACGTTATAACGTATTACGTTATATGGTATAACGTTTTAACGTATTACGTTATATGGTATAACGTTATAACGTATTACGTTATATGGTGTAACGTTATACCGTACTATGTTTTATGGTATAACGAAATGACGTTTTACGTTATATGTTATAACGTTATAACGTATTACGTTATATGGTATAACGTCATAACGTATTACGTCATATGGTATTACGTTATCACGTATTACGTTATATGGTATAACGTTATAACGTATTACGTTATATGGTATAACGTTATACCGTATTACGTTATATGGTATAACGTTATACCGTATTACGTTATATGGTATAACGAAATGACGTTTTACGTTATATGGTATTACGTTATAACGTATTACGTTATATGGTATTACGTTATAACGTATTACGTTATATGGTATAACGTCATAACGTATTGCGTCATATGGTATTACGTTATCACGTATTACGTTATATGGTATAACGTTATAACGTATTACGTTATATGGTATAACGTTTTAACGTATTACGTTATATGGTATAACGTTATCACGTATTACGTTATATGGTATAACGTTATCACGTATTACGTTATATGGTATAACGTTATAACGTATTACGTTATATGGTATTACGTTATAACCTATTACGTTATATGGTATAACGTTATAACGTATTACGTTATATGGTATTACGTTATAACGTATTACGTTATATGGTATAACGATATGACGTTTTACGTTATATGGTATTACGTTATAACGTATTACGGTATATGGTATTACGTTATAACGTATTACGTTATATGGTAGAACGTCATAACGTATTACGTTATATGGTATTACGTTATGACGTATTACGTTATATGGTATAACGTTATAACGTATTACGTTATATGGTATAACGTTTTAACGTATTACGTTATATGGTATAACGTTATCACGTATTACGTTATATGGTATAACGTTATAACGTATTACGTTATATGGTATATCGTTATAACGTATTACGTTATATGGTATAACGAAATGACGTTTTACGTTATATGCTATTACGTTATAACGTATTACGTTATATGGTATAACCTTATCACGTATTACGTTATATGGCATTACGTTATAACGTATTACGTTATATGGTATAACGAAATGACGTTTTACGTTATATGGTATAACGTTATAACGTATTACGTTATATGGTATAACGTTTTAACGTATTACGTTATATTTTATAACGTTATAACGTATTACGTTATGTGGTATAACGTTATAACGAATTACGTTATATGGTATAACGTTATAACGTATTACGTTATATGGTATAACGTTATAACTTATTACGTTATATGGTATAACTATATAACGTATTACGTCATATGGTATTACGTTATAACGTATTACGTTATATGGTATTACGTTATAACGTATTACGTTATATGGTATAACGTTATCACGTATTACGTTATATGGCATTACGTTATAACGTATTACGTTATATGGTATAACAAAATGACGTTTTACGTTATATGGTATAACGTTATCACGTATTACGTTATATGGCATTACGTTATAACGTATTACGTTATATGGTATAACAAAATGACGTTTTACGTTATATGGTATAACGTTATAACGTATTACGTTATATGGCATTACGTTATAACGTATTACGTTATATGGTATAACTATATAACGTATTACGTTATATGGTATTACGTCATAACGTATTACGTTATATGGTATTACGTTATAACGTATTACGTTATATGGTATAACGTCATAACGTATTACGTTATATGGTATTACGTTATCACGTATTACGTTATATGGTATAACGTTATAACCTATTACGTTATATGATATAACGTTATAACGTATTACGTTATATGGTATAACGTTATAACGTATTACGTTATATGGTATAACGTTATAACGTATTACGTTATATGGTATAACGTCATAACGTATTACGTTATATGGTATTACGTTATCACGTATTACGTTATATGGTATAACGTTGTAACGTATTACGTTATATGGTATAACGTTATCTCGTATTACGTTATATGGTATAACGTTATAACGTATAACGTTATATGGTATTACGTTATAACGTATTACGTTATATGGTATAACGAAATGACGTTTTACGTTATATGTTATAACGTTATAACGTATTACGTTATATGGTATAACGTCATAACGTATTACGTCATATGGTATTACGTTATCACGTATTACGTTATATGGTATAACGTTATAACGTATTACGTTATATGATATAACGTTATAACGTATTACGTTATATGGTATAACGTTATAACGTATTACGTTATATGGTATAACGTTATATCGTATTACGTTATATGGTATAACGTCATAACTTATTACGTTATATGGTATTACGTTATCACGTATTACGTTATATGGTATAACGTTGTAACGTATTACGTTATATGGTATAACGTTATACCGTATTACGTTATATGGTATAACGTTATAACGTATTACGTTATATGGTATAACGTTATAACTTATTACGTTATATGGTATAACTATATAACGTATTACGTCATATGGTATTACGTTATAACGTATTACGTTATATGGTATTACGTTATAACGTATTACGTTATATGGTATAACGTTATCACGTATTACGTTATATGGCATTACGTTATAACGTATTACGTTATATGGTATAACAAAATGACGTTTTACGTTATATGGTATAACGTTATCACGTATTACGTTATATGGCATTACGTTATAACGTATTACGTTATATGGTATAACAAAATGACGTTTTACGTTATATGGTATAACGTTATAACGTATTACGTTATATGGCATTACGTTATAACGTATTACGTTATATGGTATAACAAAATGACGTTTTACGTTATATGGTATAACGTTATAACGTATTACGTTATATGGTATTACGTTTTAACGTATTACGTTATATGGTATAACGTTATAACGTATTACGTTATATGGTATAACGTTATAACTTATTACGTTATATGGTATAACTATATAACGTATTACGTTATATGGCATTACGTTATAACGTATTACGTTATATGGTATAACAAAATGACGTTTTACGTTATATGGTATAACGTTATAACTTATTACGTTATATGGTATAACTATATAACGTATTACGTCATATGGTATTACGTTATAACGTATTACGTTATATGGTATTACGTTATAACGTATTACGTTATATGGTATAACGTTATCACGTATTACGTTATATGGCATTACGTTATAACGTATTACGTTATATGGTATAACGTTATCACGTATTACGTTATATGGCATTACGTTATAACGTATTACGTTATATGGTATAACAAAATGACGTTTTACGTTATATGGTATAACGTTATCACGTATTACGTTATATGGCATTACGTTATAACGTATTACGTTATATGGTATAACAAAATGACGTTTTACGTTATATGGTATAACGTTATAACGTATTACGTTATATGGCATTACGTTATAACGTATTACGTTATATGGTATAACAAAATGACGTTTTACGTTATATGGTATAACGTTATAACGTATTACGTTATATGGTATTACGTTTTAACGTATTACGTTATATGGTATAACGTTATAACGTATTACGTTATATGGTATAACGTTATAACTTATTACGTTATATGGTATAACAAAATGACGTTTTACGTTATATGGTATAACGTTATCACGTATTACGTTATATGGCATTACGTTATAACGTATTACGTTATATGGTATAACAAAATGACGTTTTACGTTATATGGTATAACGTTATAACGTATTACGTTATATGGTATTACGTTTTAACGTATTACGTTATATGGTATAACGTTATAACGTATTACGTTATATGGTATAACGTTATAACTTATTACGTTATATGGTATAACTATATAACGTATTACGTCATATGGTATTACGTTATAACGTATTACGTTATATGGTATTACGTTATAACGTATTACGTTATATGGTATAACGTTATCACGTATTACGTTATATGGCATTACGTTATAACGTATTACGTTATATGGTATAACAAAATGACGTTTTACGTTATATGGTATAACGTTATCACGTATTACGTTATATGGCATTACGTTATAACGTATTACGTTATATGGTATAACAAAATGACGTTTTACGTTATATGGTATAACGTTATAACGTATTACGTTATATGGCATTACGTTATAACGTATTACGTTATATGGTATAACAAAATGACGTTTTACGTTATATGGTATAACGTTATAACGTATTACGTTATATGGTATTACGTTTTAACGTATTACGTTATATGGTATAACGTTATAACGTATTACGTTATATGGTATAACGTTATAACTTATTACGTTATATGGTATAACTATATAACGTATTACGTTATATGGCATTACGTTATAACGTATTACGTTATATGGTATAACAAAATGACGTTTTACGTTATATGGTATAACGTTATAACTTATTACGTTATATGGTATAACTATATAACGTATTACGTCATATGGTATTACGTTATAACGTATTACGTTATATGGTATTACGTTATAACGTATTACGTTATATGGTATAACGTTATCACGTATTACGTTATATGGCATTACGTTATAACGTATTACGTTATATGGTATAACGTTATCACGTATTACGTTATATGGCATTACGTTATAACGTATTACGTTATATGGTATAACAAAATGACGTTTTACGTTATATGGTATAACGTTATCACGTATTACGTTATATGGCATTACGTTATAACGTATTACGTTATATGGTATAACAAAATGACGTTTTACGTTATATGGTATAACGTTATAACGTATTACGTTATATGGCATTACGTTATAACGTATTACGTTATATGGTATAACAAAATGACGTTTTACGTTATATGGTATAACGTTATAACGTATTACGTTATATGGTATTACGTTTTAACGTATTACGTTATATGGTATAACGTTATAACGTATTACGTTATATGGTATAACGTTATAACTTATTACGTTATATGGTATAACAAAATGACGTTTTACGTTATATGGTATAACGTTATCACGTATTACGTTATATGGCATTACGTTATAACGTATTACGTTATATGGTATAACAAAATGACGTTTTACGTTATATGGTATAACGTTATAACGTATTACGTTATATGGCATTACGTTATAACGTATTACGTTATATGGTATAACAAAATGACGTTTTACGTTATATGGTATAACGTTATAACTTATTACGTTATATGGTATAACTATATAACGTATTACGTCATATGGTATTACGTTATAACGTATTACGTTATATGGTATTACGTTATAACGTATTACGTTATATGGTATAACGTTATCACGTATTACGTTATATGGCATTACGTTATAACGTATTACGTTATATGGTATAACAAAATGACGTTTTACGTTATATGGTATAACGTTATCACGTATTACGTTATATGGCATTACGTTATAACGTATTACGTTATATGGTATAACAAAATGACGTTTTACGTTATATGGTATAACGTCATAACGTATTACGTTATATGGTATTACGTTATCACGTATTACGTTATATGGTATAACGTTGTAACGTATTACGTTATATTGTATAACGTTATCTCGTATTACGTTATATGGTATAACGTTATAACGTATAACGTTATATGGTATTACGTTATAACGTATTACGTTATATGGTATAACGAAATGACGTTTTACGTTATATGTTATAACGTTATAACGTATTACGTTATATGGTATAACGTCATAACGTATTACGTCATATGGTATTACGTTATCACGTATTACGTTATATGGTATAACGTTATAACGTATTACGTTATATGGTATAACGTTATAACGTATTACGTTATATGGTATATCGTTATAACGTATTACGTTATATGGTATAACGTTATACCGTATTACGTTATATGGTATAACGAAATGACGTTTTACGTTATATGGTATTACGTTATAACGTATTACGTTATATGGTATTACGTTATAACGTATTACGTTATATGGTATAACGTCATAACGTATTACGTTATATGGTATAACGTTATCTCGTATTACGTTATATGGTATAACGTTTTAACGTATTACGTTATATGGTATAACGTCATAACGTATTACGTTATATGGTATAACGTTATCTCGTATTACGTTATATGGTATAACGTTTTAACGTATTACGTTATATGGTATAACGTTATCACGTATTACGTTATATGGTATAACGTTATAACGTATTACGGTATATGGTATTACGTTATAACGTATTACGTTATATGGTATAACGTTATACCGTATTACGTTATATGGTATAACGTTATAACGTATTACGGTATATGGTATTACGTTATACCGTATTACGTTATATGGTATAACGTCATAACGTATTACGTTATATGGTATAACGTTATCTCGTATTACGTTATATGGTATAACGTTATCTCGTATTACGTTATATGGTATAACGTTTTAACGTATTACGTTATATGGTATAACGTTATCACGTATTACGTTATATGGTATAACGTTATAACGTATTACGGTATATGGTATTACGTTATAACGTATTACGTTATATGGTATAACGTTATACCGTATTACGGTATATGGTATTACGTTATAACGTATTACGTTATATGGTATAACGTTATACCGTATTACGTTATATGGTATAACGTTATAACGTATTACGGTATATGGTATTACGTTATACCGTATTACGTTATATGGTATAACGTCATAACGTATTACGTTATATGGTATAACGTTATCTCGTATTACGTTATATGGTATATCGTTATCACGTATTACGTTATATGGTATAACGTTGTAACGTATTACGTTATATTGTATAACGTTATCTCGTATTACGTTATATGGTATAACGTTATAACGTATTACGTTATATGGTATATCGTTATAACGTATTACGTTATATGGTATAACGTTATACCGTATTACGTTATATGGTATAACGAAATGACGTTTTACGTTATATGGTATAACGTCATAACGTATTACGTCATATGGTATTACGTTATCACGTATTACGTTATATGGTATAACGTTTTAACGTATTACGTTATATGGTATAACGTTATCACGTATTACGTTATATGGTATAACGTTATAACGTATTACGGTATATGGTATTACGTTATAACGTATTACGTTATATGGTATAACGTTATACCGTATTACGTTATATGGTATAACGTTATAACGTATTACGTTATATGGTATAACGTTATAACGTATTACGTTATATGGTATATCGTTATAACGTATTACGTTATATGGTATAACGTTATACCGTATTACGTTATATGGTATAACAAAATGACGTTTTACGTTATATGGTATTACGTTATAACGTATTACGTTATATGGTATTACGTTATAACGTATTACGTTATATGGTATAACGTCATAACGTATTACGTTATATGGTATAACGTTATCTCGTATTACGTTATATGGTATATCGTTATAACGTATTACGGTATATGGTATTACGTTATAACGTATTACGTTATATGGTATAACGTTATACCGTATTACGTTATATGGTATAACGTTATAACGTATTACGTTATATGGTATAACGTTATAACGTATTACGTTATATGGTATATCGTTATAACGTATTACGTTATATGGTATAACGTTATACCGTATTACGTTATATGGTATAACGAAATGACGTTTTACGTTATATGGTATAACGTTATAACGTATTACGTTATATGGTATATCGTTATAACGTATTACGGTATATGGTATTACGTTATGACGTATTACGTTATATGGTATAACGTTATAACGTATTACGTTATATGGTATAACGAAATGACGTTTTACGTTATATGCTATTACGTTATAACGTATTACGTTATATGGTATAACGTTATCACGTATTACGTTATATGGCATTACGTTATAACGTATTACGTTATATGGTATAACGAAATGACGTTTTACGTTATATGGTATAACGTTATAACGTATTACGTTATATGGTATAACGTTTTAACGTATTACGTTATATTTTATAACGTTATAACGTATTACGTTATGTGGTATAACGTTATAACGAATTACGTTATATGGTATAACGTTATAACGTATTACGTTATATGGTATAACGTTATAACTTATTACGTTATATGGTATAACTATATAACGTATTACGTCATATGGTATTACGTTATAATGTATTACGTTATATGGTATAACGTTATCACGTATTACGTTATATGGCATTACGTTATAACGTATTACGTTATATGGTATAACAAAATGACGTTTTACGTTATATGGTATAACGTTATCACGTATTACGTTATATGGCATTACGTTATAACGTATTACGTTATATGGTATAACAAAATGACGTTTTACGTTATATGGTATAACGTTATAACGTATTACGTTATATGGCATTACGTTATAACGTATTACGTTATATGGTATAACAAAATGACGTTTTACGTTATATGGTATAACGTTATAACGTATTACGTTATATGGTATTACGTTTTAACGTATTACGTTATATGGTATAACGTTATAACGTATTACGTTATGTGGCATAACGTTATAACGAATTACGTTATATGGTATAACGTTATAACGTATTACGTTATATGGTATAACGTTATAACTTATTACGTTATATGGTATAACTATATAACGTATTACGTTATATGGTATTACGTCATAACGTATTACGTTATATGGTATTACGTTATAACGTATTACGTTATATGGTATAACGTCATAACGTATTACGTTATATGGTATTACGTTATCACGTATTACGTTATATGGTATAACGTTATAACGTATTACGTTATATGGTATAACGTTTTAACGTATTACGTTATATGGTATAACGTTATAACGTATTACGTTATATGGTGTAACGTTATACCGTACTATGTTTTATGGTATAACGAAATGACGTTTTACGTTGTATGTTATAACGTTATAACGTATTACGTTATATGGTATAACGTCATAACGTATTACGTCATATGGTATTACGTTATCACGTATTACGTTATATGGTATAACGTTATAACGTATTACGTTATATGATATAACGTTATAACGTATTACGTTATATGGTATAACGTTATAACGTATTACGTAATATGGTATAACGTTATAACGTATTACGTTATATGGTATAACGTCATAACGTATTACGTTATATGGTATTACGTTATCACGTATTACGTTATATGGTATTACGTTGTAACGTATTACGTTATATGGTATAACGTTATCTCGTATTACGTTATATGGTATAACGTTATAACGTATAACGTTATATGGTATTACGTTATAACGTATTACGTTATATGGTATAACGAAATGACGTTTTACGTTATATGGTATTACGTTATAACGTATTACGGTATATGGTATTACGTTATAACGTATTACGTTATATGGTATAACGTTTTAACGTATTACGTTATATGGTATAACGTTATCACGTATTACGTTATATGGTATAACGTTATAACGTATTACGTTATATGGTATAACGTTTTAACGTATTACGTTATATGGTATAACGTTATCACGTATTACGTTATATGGTATAACGTTATCACGTATTACGTTATATGGTATAACGTTATAACGTATTACGTTATATGGTATTACGTTATAACCTATTACGTTATATGGTATAACGTTATAACGTATTACGTTATATGGTATTACGTTATAACGTATTACGTTATATGGTATAACGAAATGACGTTTTACGTTATATGGTATTACGTTATAACGTATTACGGTATATGGTATTACGTTATAACGTATTACGTTATATGGTAGAACGTCATAACGTATTACGTTATATGGTATTACGTTATGACGTATTACGTTATATGGTATAACGTTATAACGTATTACGTTATATGGTATAACGTTTTAACGTATTACGTTATATGGTATAACGTTATCACGTATTACGTTATATGGTATAACATTATAACGTATTACGTTATATGGTATATCGTTATAACGTATTACGTTATATGGTATAACGAAATGACGTTTTACGTTATATGCTATTACGTTATAACGTATTACGTTATATGGTATAACCTTATCACGTATTACGTTATATGGCATTACGTTATAACGTATTACGTTATATGGTATAACGAAATGACGTTTTACGTTATATGGTATAACGTTATAACGTATTACGTTATATGGTATAACGTTTTAACGTATTACGTTATATTTTATAACGTTATAACGTATTACGTTATGTGGTATAACGTTATAACGAATTACGTTATATGGTATAACGTTATAACGTATTACGTTATATGGTATAACGTTATAACTTATTACGTTATATGGTATAACTATATAACGTATTACGTCATATGGTATTACGTTATAACGTATTACGTTATATGGTATTACGTTATAACGTATTACGTTATATGGTATAACGTTATCACGTATTACGTTATATGGCATTACGTTATAACGTATTACGTTATATGGTATAACAAAATGACGTTTTACGTTATATGGTATAACGTTATCACGTCTTACGTTATATGGCATTACGTTATAACGTATTACGTTATATGGTATAACAAAATGACGTTTTACGTTATATGGTATAACGTTATAACGTATTACGTTATATGGTATAACGTCATAACGTATTACGTCATATGGTATTACGTTATCACGTATTACGTTATATGGTATAACGTTATAACGTATTACGTTATATGGTATAACGTTATAACGTATTACGTTATATGGTATATCGTTATAACGTATTACGTTATATGGTATAACGTTATACCGTATTACGTTATATGGTATAACGAAATGACGTATTACGTTATATGGTATTACGTTATAACGTATTACGTTATATGGTATTACGTTATAACGTATTACGTTATATGGTATAACGTCATAACGTATTACGTTATATGGTATAACGTTATCTCGTATTACGTTATATGGTATAACGTTTTAACGTATTACGTTATATGGTATAACGTCATAACGTATTACGTTATATGGTATAACGTTATCTCGTATTACGTTATATGGTATAACGTTTTAACGTATTACGTTATATGGTATAACGTTATCACGTATTACGTTATATGGTATAACGTTATAACGTATTACGGTATATGGTATTACGTTATAACGTATTACGTTATATGGTATAACGTTATACCGTATTACGTTATATGGTATAACGTTATAACGTATTACGTTATATGGTATAACGTTATAACGTATTACGTTATATGGTATATCGTTATAACGTATTACGTTATATGGTATAACGTTATACCGTATTACGTTATATGGTATAACAAAATGACGTTTTACGTTATATGGTATTACGTTATAACGTATTACGTTATATGGTATTACGTTATAACGTATTACGTTATATGGTATAACGTCATAACGTATTACGTTATATGGTATAACGTTATCTCGTATTACGTTATATGGTATATCGTTATAACGTATTACGGTATATGGTATTACGTTATAACGTATTACGTTATATGGTATAACGTTATACCGTATTACGTTATATGGTATAACGTTATAACGTATTACGTTATATGGTATAACGTTATAACGTATTACGTTATATGGTATATCGTTATAACGTATTACGTTATATGGTATAACGTTATACCGTATTACGTTATATGGTATAACGAAATGACGTTTTACGTTATATGGTATAACGTTATAACGTATTACGTTATATGGTATATCGTTCTAACGTATTACGGTATATGGTATTACGTTATGACGTATTACGTTATATGGTATAACGTTATAACGTATTACGTTATATGGTATAACGAAATGACGTTTTACGTTATATGCTATTACGTTATAACGTATTACGTTATATGGTATAACGTTATCACGTATTACGTTATATGGCATTACGTTATAACGTATTACGTTATATGGTATAACGAAATGACGTTTTACGTTATATGGTATAACGTTATAACGTATTACGTTATATGGTATAACGTTTTAACGTATTACGTTATATTTTATAACGTTATAACGTATTACGTTATGTGGTATAACGTTATAACGAATTACGTTATATGGTATAACGTTATAACGTATTACGTTATATGGTATAACGTTATAACTTATTACGTTATATGGTATAACTATATAACGTATTACGTCATATGGTATTACGTTATAATGTATTACGTTATATGGTATAACGTTATCACGTATTACGTTATATGGCATTACGTTATAACGTATTACGTTATATGGTATAACAAAATGACGTTTTACGTTATATGGTATAACGTTATCACGTATTACGTTATATGGCATTACGTTATAACGTATTACGTTATATGGTATAACAAAATGACGTTTTACGTTATATGGTATAACGTTATAACGTATTACGTTATATGGCATTACGTTATAACGTATTACGTTATATGGTATAACAAAATGACGTTTTACGTTATATGGTATAACGTTATAACGTATTACGTTATATGGTATTAAGTTTTAACGTATTACGTTATATGGTATAACGTTATAACGTATTACGTTATGTGGCATAACGTTATAACGAATTACGTTATATGGTATAACTATATAAAGTATTACGTTATATGGTATTACGTCATAACGTATTACGTTATATGGTATTACGTTATAACGTATTACGTTATATGGTATAACGTCATAACGTATTACGTTATATGGTATTACGTTATCACGTATTACGTTATATGGTATAACGTTATAACGTATTACGTTATATGGTATAACGTTTTAACGTATTACGTTATATGGTATAACGTTATAACGTATTACGTTATATGGTGTAACGTTATACCGTACTATGTTTTATGGTATAACGAAATGACGTTTTACGTTATATGTTATAACGTTATAACGTATTACGTTATATGGTATAACGTCATAACGTATTACGTCATATGGTATTACGTTATCACGTATTACGTTATATGGTATAACGTTATCACGTATTACGTTATATGGCATTACGTTATAACGTATTACGTTATATGGTATAACGAAATGACGTTTTACGTTATATGGTATAACGTTATAACGTATTACGTTATATGGTATAACGTTTTAACGTATTACGTTATATTTTATAACGTTATAACGTATTACGTTATGTGGTATAACGTTATAACGAATTACGTTATATGGTATAACGTTATAACGTATTACGTTATATGGTATAACGTTATAACTTATTACGTTATATGGTATAACTATATAACGTATTACGTCATATGGTATTACGTTATAATGTATTACGTTATATGGTATAACGTTATCACGTATTACGTTATATGGCATTACGTTATAACGTATTACGTTATATGGTATAACAAAATGACGTTTTACGTTATATGGTATAACGTTATCACGTATTACGTTATATGGCATTACGTTATAACGTATTACGTTATATGGTATAACAAAATGACGTTTTACGTTATATGGTATAACGTTATAACGTATTACGTTATATGGCATTACGTTATAACGTATTACGTTATATGGTATAACAAAATGACGTTTTACGTTATATGGTATAACGTTATAACGTATTACGTTATATGGTATTACGTTCTAACGTATTACGTTATATGGTATAACGTTATAACGTATTACGTTATGTGGCATAACGTTATAACGAATTACGTTATATGGTATAACGTTATAACGTATTACGTTATATGGTATAACGTTATAACTTATTACGTTATATGGTATAACTATATAACGTATTACGTTATATGGTATTACGTCATAACGTATTACGTTATATGGTATTACGTTATAACGTATTACGTTATATGGTATAACGTCATAACGTATTACGTTATATGGTATTACGTTATCACGTATTACGTTATATGGTATAACGTTATAACGTATTACGTTATATGGTATAACGTTTTAACGTATTACGTTATATGGTATAACGTTATAACGTATTACGTTATATGGTGTAACGTTATACCGTACTATGTTTTATGGTATAACGAAATGACGTTTTACGTTATATGTTATAACGTTATAACGTATTACGTTATATGGTATAACGTCATAACGTATTACGTCATATGGTATTACGTTATCACGTATTACGTTATATGGTATAACGTTATAACGTATTACGTTATATGATATAACGTTATAACGTATTACGTTATATGGTATAACGTTATAACGTATTACGTAATATGGTATTACGTTATAACGTATTACGTTATATGGTATAACGAAATGACGATTTACGTTATATGGTATAACGAAATGACGTTTTACGTTATATGGTATAACGTTATAACGTATTACGTTATATGGTATAACGTTTTAACGTATTACGTTATATGGTATAACGTTATAACGTATTACGTTATGTGGCATAACGTTATAACGAATTACGTTATATGGTATAACTATATAAAGTATTACGTTATATGGTATTACGTCATAACGTATTACGTTATATGGTATTACGTTATAACGTATTACGTTATATGGTATAACGTCATAACGTATTACGTTATATGGTATTACGTTATCACGTATTACGTTATATGGTATAACGTTATAACGTATTACGTTATATGGTATAACGTTTTAACGTATTACGTTATATGGTATAACGTTATAACGTATTACGTTATATGGTGTAACGTTATACCGTACTATGTTTTATGGTATAACGAAATGACGTTTTACGTTATATGTTATAACGTTATAACGTATTACGTTATATGGTATAACGTCATAACGTATTACGTCATATGGTATTACGTTATCACGTATTACGTTATATGGTATAACGTTATCACGTATTACGTTATATGGCATTACGTTATAACGTATTACGTTATATGGTATAACGAAATGACGTTTTACGTTATATGGTATAACGTTATAACGTATTACGTTATATGGTATAACGTTTTAACGTATTACGTTATATTTTATAACGTTATAACGTATTACGTTATGTGGTATAACGTTATAACGAATTACGTTATATGGTATAACGTTATAACGTATTACGTTATATGGTATAACGTTATAACTTATTACGTTATATGGTATAACTATATAACGTATTACGTCATATGGTATTACGTTATAATGTATTACGTTATATGGTATAACGTTATCACGTATTACGTTATATGGCATTACGTTATAACGTATTACGTTATATGGTATAACAAAATGACGTTTTACGTTATATGGTATAACGTTATCACGTATTACGTTATATGGCATTACGTTATAACGTATTACGTTATATGGTATAACAAAATGACGTTTTACGTTATATGGTATAACGTTATAACGTATTACGTTATATGGCATTACGTTATAACGTATTACGTTATATGGTATAACAAAATGACGTTTTACGTTATATGGTATAACGTTATAACGTATTACGTTATATGGTATTACGTTCTAACGTATTACGTTATATGGTATAACGTTATAACGTATTACGTTATGTGGCATAACGTTATAACGAATTACGTTATATGGTATAACGTTATAACGTATTACGTTATATGGTATAACGTTATAACTTATTACGTTATATGGTATAACTATATAACGTATTACGTTATATGGTATTACGTCATAACGTATTACGTTATATGGTATTACGTTATAACGTATTACGTTATATGGTATAACGTCATAACGTATTACGTTATATGGTATTACGTTATCACGTATTACGTTATATGGTATAACGTTATAACGTATTACGTTATATGGTATAACGTTTTAACGTATTACGTTATATGGTATAACGTTATAACGTATTACGTTATATGGTGTAACGTTATACCGTACTATGTTTTATGGTATAACGAAATGACGTTTTACGTTATATGTTATAACGTTATAACGTATTACGTTATATGGTATAACGTCATAACGTATTACGTCATATGGTATTACGTTATCACGTATTACGTTATATGGTATAACGTTATAACGTATTACGTTATATGATATAACGTTATAACGTATTACGTTATATGGTATAACGTTATAACGTATTACGTAATATGGTATAACGTTATAACGTATTACGTTATATGGTATAACGTCATAACGTATTACGTTATATGGTATTACGTTATCACGTATTACGTTATATGGTATTACGTTGTAACGTATTACGTTATATGGTATAACGTTATCTCGTATTACGTTATATGGTATAACGTTATAACGTATAACGTTATATGGTATTACGTTATAACGTATTACGTTATATGGTATAACGAAATGACGTTTTACGTTATATGGTATTACGTTATAACGTATTACGGTATATGGTATTACGTTATAACGTATTACGTTATATAGTATAACGTTATACCGTATTACGTTATATGGTATAACGTTTTAACGTATTACGTTATATGGTATAACGTTATAACGTATTACGTTATATGGTATATCGTTATAACGTATTACGTTATATGGTATAACGTTATACCGTATTACGTTATATGGTATAACGTTATACCGTATTACGTTATATGGTATAACGAAATGACGTTTTACGTTATATGGTATTACGTTATAACGTATTACGTTATATGGTATTACGTTATAACGTATTACGTTATATGGTATAACGTCATAACGTATTGCGTCATATGGTATTACGTTATCACGTATTACGTTATATGGTATAACGTTATAAAGTATTACGTTATATGGTATAACGTTTTAACGTATTACGTTATATGGTATAACGTTATCACGTATTACGTTATATGGTATAACGTTATCACGTATTACGTTATATGGTATAACGTTATAACGTATTACGTTATATGGTATTACGTTATAACCTATTACGTTATATGGTATAACGTTATAACGTATTA
Source organism: Bombus vancouverensis nearcticus (assembly GCF_051014615.1). NCBI lineage: Eukaryota > Metazoa > Arthropoda > Insecta > Hymenoptera > Apidae > Bombus > Bombus vancouverensis. Next base: position 3,758,003 of record NC_134913.1, on the reverse strand, counting down.
CGTTATATGGTATTACGTTATAACGTATTACGTTATATGGTATAACGAAATGACGTTTTACGTTATATGGTATTACGTTATAACGTATTACGGTATATGGTATTACGTTATAACGTATTACGTTATATGGTAGAACGTCATAACGTATTACGTTATATGGTATTACGTTATGACGTATTACGTTATATGGTATAACGTTATAACGTATTACGTTATATGGTATAACGTTTTAACGTATTACGTTATATGGTATAACGTTATCACGTATTACGTTATATGGTATAACGTTATAACGTATTACGTTATATGGTATATCGTTATAACGTATTACGTTATATGGTATAACGAAATGACGTTTTACGTTATATGCTATTACGTTATAACGTATTACGTTATATGGTATAACCTTATCACGTATTACGTTATATGGCATTACGTTATCACGTATTACGTTATATGGTATTACGTTGTAACGTATTACGTTATATGGTATAACGTTATCTCGTATTACGTTATATGGTATAACGTTATAACGTATAACGTTATATGGTATTACGTTATAACGTATTACGTTATATGGTATAACGAAATGACGATTTACGTTATATGGTATAACGAAATGACGTTTTACGTTATATGGTATAACGTTATAACGTATTACGTTATATGGTATAACGTTTTAACGTATTACGTTATATTTTATAACGTTATAACGTATTACGTTATGTGGTATAACGTTATAACGAATTACGTTATATGGTATAACGTTATAACGTATTACGTTATATGGTATAACGTTATAACTTATTACGTTATATGGTATAACTATATAACGTATTACGTCATATGGTATTACGTTATAACGTATTACGTTATATGGTATTACGTTATAACGTATTACGTTATATGGTATAACGTTATCACGTATTACGTTATATGGCATTACGTTATAACGTATTACGTTATATGGTATAACAAAATGACGTTTTACGTTATATGGTATAACGTTATCACGTATTACGTTATATGGCATTACGTTATAACGTATTACGTTATATGGTATAACAAAATGACGTTTTACGTTATATGGTATAACGTTATAACGTATTACGTTATATGGCATTACGTTATAACGTATTACGTTATATGGTATAACTATATAACGTATTACGTTATATGGTATTACGTCATAACGTATTACGTTATATGGTATTACGTTATAACGTATTACGTTATATGGTATAACGTCATAACGTATTACGTTATATGGTATAACGTCATAACGTATTACGTTATATGGTATTACGTTATCACGTATTACGTTATATGGTATAACGTTGTAACGTATTACGTTATATGGTATAACGTTATCTCGTATTACGTTATATGGTATAACGTTATAACGTATAACGTTATATGGTATTACGTTATAACGTATTACGTTATATGGTATAACGAAATGACGTTTTACGTTATATGTTATAACGTTATAACGTATTACGTTATATGGTATAACGTCATAACGTATTACGTCATATGGTATTACGTTATCACGTATTACGTTATATGGTATAACGTTATAACGTATTACGTTATATGATATAACGTTATAACGTATTACGTTATATGGTATAACGTTATAACGTATTACGTTATATGGTATAACGTTATAACGTATTACGTTATATGGTATAACGTCATAACTTATTACGTTATATGGTATTACGTTATCACGTATTACGTTATATGGTATAACGTTGTAACGTATTACGTTATATGGTATAACGTTATACCGTATTACGTTATATGGTATAACGTTATAACGTATTACGTTATATGGTATAACGTTATAACTTATTACGTTATATGGTATAACTATATAACGTATTACGTCATATGGTATTACGTTATAACGTATTACGTTATATGGTATTACGTTATAACGTATTACGTTATATGGTATAACGTTATCACGTATTACGTTATATGGCATTACGTTATAACGTATTACGTTATATGGTATAACAAAATGACGTTTTACGTTATATGGTATAACGTTATCACGTATTACGTTATATGGCATTACGTTATAACGTATTACGTTATATGGTATAACAAAATGACGTTTTACGTTATATGGTATAACGTTATAACGTATTACGTTATATGGCATTACGTTATAACGTATTACGTTATATGGTATAACAAAATGACGTTTTACGTTATATGGTATAACGTTATAACGTATTACGTTATATGGTATTACGTTTTAACGTATTACGTTATATGGTATAACGTTATAACGTATTACGTTATATGGTATAACGTTATAACTTATTACGTTATATGGTATAACTATATAACGTATTACGTTATATGGCATTACGTTATAACGTATTACGTTATATGGTATAACAAAATGACGTTTTACGTTATATGGTATAACGTTATAACTTATTACGTTATATGGTATAACTATATAACGTATTACGTCATATGGTATTACGTTATAACGTATTACGTTATATGGTATTACGTTATAACGTATTACGTTATATGGTATAACGTTATCACGTATTACGTTATATGGCATTACGTTATAACGTATTACGTTATATGGTATAACGTTATCACGTATTACGTTATATGGCATTACGTTATAACGTATTACGTTATATGGTATAACAAAATGACGTTTTACGTTATATGGTATAACGTTATCACGTATTACGTTATATGGCATTACGTTATAACGTATTACGTTATATGGTATAACAAAATGACGTTTTACGTTATATGGTATAACGTTATAACGTATTACGTTATATGGCATTACGTTATAACGTATTACGTTATATGGTATAACAAAATGACGTTTTACGTTATATGGTATAACGTTATAACGTATTACGTTATATGGTATTACGTTTTAACGTATTACGTTATATGGTATAACGTTATAACGTATTACGTTATATGGTATAACGTTATAACTTATTACGTTATATGGTATATCAAAATGACGTTTTACGTTATATGGTATAACGTTATCACGTATTACGTTATATGGCATTACGTTATAACGTATTACGTTATATGGTATAACAAAATGACGTTTTACGTTATATGGCATTACGTTATAACGTATTACGTTATATGGTATAACAAAATGACGTTTTACGTTATATGGTATAACGTTATAACGTATTACGTTATATGGCATTACGTTATAACGTATTACGTTATATGGTATAACAAAATGACGTTTTACGTTATATGGTATAACGTTATAACTTATTACGTTATATGGTATAACTATATAACGTATTACGTCATATGGTATTACGTTATAACGTATTACGTTATATGGTATTACGTTATAACGTATTACGTTATATGGTATAACGTTATCACGTATTACGTTATATGGTATAACGTTATAACGTATTACGTTATATGGTATAACGTTTTAACGTATTACGTTATATGGTATAACGTTATAACGTATTACGTTATATGGTGTAACGTTATACCGTACTATGTTTTATGGTATAACGAAATGACGTTTTACGTTATATGTTATAACGTTATAACGTATTACGTTATATGGTATAACGTCATAACGTATTACGTCATATGGTATTACGTTATCACGTATTACGTTATATGGTATAACGTTATAACGTATTACGTTATATGTTATAACGTTATAACGTATTACGTTATATGGTATAACGTCATAACGTATTACGTCATATGGTATTACGTTATCACGTATTACGTTATGTGGCATAACGTTATAACGAATTACGTTATATGGTATAACGTTATAACGTATTACGTTATATGGTATAACGTTATAACTTATTACGTTATATGGAATAACTATATAACGTATTACGTTATATGGTATTACGTCATAACGTATTACGTTATATGGTATTACGTTATAACGTATTACGTTATATGGTATAACGTCATAACGTATTACGTTATATGGTATTACGTTATCACGTATTACGTTATATGGTATAACGTTATCTCGTATTACGTTATGTGGTATAACGTTATAACGTATAACGTTATATGGTATTACGTTATAACGTATTACGTTATATGGTATAACGAAATGACGTTTTACGTTATATGGTATTACGTTATAACGTATTACGGTATATGGTATTACGTTATAACGTATTACGTTATATAGTATAACGTTATAACGTATTACGTTATATGGTATTACGTTATAACGTATTACGTTATATGGTATAACGTTATCACGTATTACGTTATATCGTATAACGTTATAACGTATTACGTTATGTGGCATAACGTTATAACGAATTACGTTATATGGTATAACGTTATAACGTATTACGTTATATGGTATAACGTTATAACTTATTACGTTATATGGAATAACTATATAACGTATTACGTTATATGGTATTACGTCATAACGTATTACGTTATATGGTATTACGTTATAACGTATTACGTTATATGGTATAACGTCATAACGTATTACGTTATATGGTATTACGTTATCACGTATTACGTTATATGGTATAACGTTATAACGTATTACGTTATATGGTATAACGTTTTAACGTATTACGTTATATGGTATAACGTTATAACGTATTACGTTATATGGTGTAACGTTATACCGTACTATGTTTTATGGTATAACGAAATGACGTTTTACGTTATATGTTATAACGTTATAACGTATTACGTTATATGGTATAACGTCATAACGTATTACGTCATATGGTATTACGTTATCACGTATTACGTTATATGGTATAACGTTATAACGTATTACGTTATATGATATAACGTTATAACGTATTACGTTATATGGTATAACGTTATAACGTATTACGTAATATGGTATAACGTTATAACGTATTACGTTATATGGTATAACGTCATAACGTATTACGTTATATGGTATTACGTTATCACGTATTACGTTATATGGTATTACGTTGTAACGTATTACGTTATATGGTATAACGTTATCTCGTATTACGTTATATGGTATAACGTTATAACGTATAACGTTATATGGTATTACGTTATAACGTATTACGTTATATGGTATAACGAAATGACGTTTTACGTTATATGGTATTACGTTATAACGTATTACGGTATATGGTATTACGTTATAACGTATTACGTTATATAGTATAACGTTATACCGTATTACGTTATATGGTATAACGTTTTAACGTATTACGTTATATGGTATAACGTTATAACGTATTACGTTATATGGTATATCGTTATAACGTATTACGTTATATGGTATAACGTTATACCGTATTACGTTATATGGTATAACGTTATACCGTATTACGTTATATGGTATAACGAAATGACGTTTTACGTTATATGGTATTACGTTATAACGTATTACGTTATATGGTATTACGTTATAACGTATTACGTTATATGGTATAACGTCATAACGTATTGCGTCATATGGTATTACGTTATCACGTATTACGTTATATGGTATAACGTTATAACGTATTACGTTATATGGTATAACGTTTTAACGTATTACGTTATATGGTATAACGTTATCACGTATTACGTTATATGGTATAACGTTATCACGTATTACGTTATATGGTATAACGTTATAACGTATTACGTTATATGGTATTACGTTATAACCTATTACGTTATATGGTATAACGTTATAACGTATTACGTTATATGGTATTACGTTATAACGTATTACGTTATATGGTATAACGAAATGACGTTTTACGTTATATGGTATTACGTTATAACGTATTACGGTATATGGTATTACGTTATAACGTATTACGTTATATGGTAGAACGTCATAACGTATTACGTTATATGTTATTACGTTATGACGTATTACGTTATATGGTATAACGTTATAACGTATTACGTTATATGGTATAACGTTTTAACGTATTACGTTATATGGTATAACGTTATCACGTATTACGTTATATGGTATAACGTTATAACGTATTACGTTATATGGTATATCGTTATAACGTATTACGTTATATGGTATAACGAAATGACGTTTTACGTTATATGCTATTACGTTATAACGTATTACGTTATATGGTATAACCTTATCACGTATTACGTTATATGGCATTACGTTATAACGTATTACGTTATATGGTATAACGAAATGACGTTTTACGTTATATGGTATAACGTTATAACGTATTACGTTATATGGTATAACGTTTTTACGTATTACGTTATATTTTATAACGTTATAACGTATTACGTTATGTGGTATAACGTTATAACGAATTACGTTATATGGTATAACGTTATAACGTATTACGTTATATGGTATAACGTTATAACTTATTACGTTATATGGTATAACTATATAACGTATTACGTCATATGGTATTACGTTATAACGTATTACGTTATATGGTATTACGTTATAACGTATTACGTTATATGGTATAACGTTATCACGTATTACGTTATATGGCATTACGTTATAACGTATTACGTTATATGGTATAACAAAATGACGTTTTACGTTATATGGTATAACGTTATCACGTATTACGTTATATGGCATTACGTTATAACGTATTACGTTATATGGTATAACAAAATGACGTTTTACGTTATATGGTATAACGTTATAACGTATTACGTTATATGGCATTACGTTATAACGTATTACGTTATATGGTATAACTATATAACGTATTACGTTATATGGTATTACGTCATAACGTATTACGTTATATGGTATTACGTTATAACGTATTACGTTATATGGTATAACGTCATAACGTATTACGTTATATGGTATTACGTTATCACGTATTACGTTATATGGTATAACGTTATAACCTATTACGTTATATGATATAACGTTATAACGTATTACGTTATATGGTATAACGTTATAACGTATTACGTTATATGGTATAACGTTATAACGTATTACGTTATATGGTATAACGTCATAACGTATTACGTTATATGGTATTACGTTATCACGTATTACGTTATATGGTATAACGTTGTAACGTATTACGTTATATGGTATAACGTTATCTCGTATTACGTTATATGGTATAACGTTATAACGTATAACGTTATATGGTATTACGTTATAACGTATTACGTTATATGGTATAACGAAATGACGTTTTACGTTATATGTTATAACGTTATAACGTATTACGTTATATGGTATAACGTCATAACGTATTACGTCATATGGTATTACGTTATCACGTATTACGTTATATGGTATAACGTTATAACGTATTACGTTATATGATATAACGTTATAACGTATTACGTTATATGGTATAACGTTATAACGTATTACGTTATATGGTATAACGTTATAACGTATTACGTTATATGGTATAACGTCATAACTTATTACGTTATATGGTATTACGTTATCACGTATTACGTTATATGGTATAACGTTGTAACGTATTACGTTATATGGTATAACGTTATACCGTATTACGTTATATGGTATAACGTTATAACGTATTACGTTATATGGTATAACGTTATAACTTATTACGTTATATGGTATAACTATATAACGTATTACGTCATATGGTATTACGTTATAACGTATTACGTTATATGGTATTACGTTATAACGTATTACGTTATATGGTATAACGTTATCACGTATTACGTTATATGGCATTACGTTATAACGTATTACGTTATATGGTATAACAAAATGACGTTTTACGTTATATGGTATAACGTTATCACGTATTACGTTATATGGCATTACGTTATAACGTATTACGTTATATGGTATAACAAAATGACGTTTTACGTTATATGGTATAACGTTATAACGTATTACGTTATATGGCATTACGTTATAACGTATTACGTTATATGGTATAACAAAATGACGTTTTACGTTATATGGTATAACGTTATAACGTATTACGTTATATGGTATTACGTTTTAACGTATTACGTTATATGGTATAACGTTATAACGTATTACGTTATATGGTATAACGTTATAACTTATTACGTTATATGGTATAACTATATAACGTATTACGTTATATGGCATTACGTTATAACGTATTACGTTATATGGTATAACAAAATGACGTTTTACGTTATATGGTATAACGTTATAACTTATTACGTTATATTGTATAACTATATAACGTATTACGTCATATGGTATTACGTTATAACGTATTACGTTATATGGTATTACGTTATAACGTATTACGTTATATGGTATAACGTTATCACGTATTACGTTATATGGCATTACGTTATAACGTATTACGTTATATGGTATAACGTTATCACGTATTACGTTATATGGCATTACGTTATAACGTATTACGTTATATGGTATAACAAAATGACGTTTTACGTTATATGGTATAACGTTATCACGTATTACGTTATATGGCATTACGTTATAACGTATTACGTTATATGGTATAACAAAATGACGTTTTACGTTATATGGTATAACGTTATAACGTATTACGTTATATGGCATTACGTTATAACGTATTACGTTATATGGTATAACAAAATGACGTTTTACGTTATATGGTATAACGTTATAACGTATTACGTTATATGGTATTACGTTTTAACGTATTACGTTATATGGTATAACGTTATAACGTATTACGTTATATGGTATAACGTTATAACTTATTACGTTATATGGTATAACAAAATGACGTTTTACGTTATATGGTATAACGTTATCACGTATTACGTTATATGGCATTACGTTATAACGTATTACGTTATATGGTATAACAAAATGACGTTTTACGTTATATGGTATAACGTTATAACGTATTACGTTATATGGCATTACGTTATAACGTATTACGTTATATGGTATAACAAAATGACGTTTTACGTTATATGGTATAACGTTATAACTTATTACGTTATATGGTATAACTATATAACGTATTACGTCATATGGTATTACGTTATAACGTATTACGTTATATGGTATTACGTTATAACGTATTACGTTATATGGTATAACGTTATCACGTATTACGTTATATGGCATTACGTTATAACGTATTACGTTATATGGTATAACAAAATGACGTTTTACGTTATATGGTATAACGTTATCACGTATTACGTTATATGGCATTACGTTATAACGTATTACGTTATATGGTATAACAAAATGACGTTTTACGTTATATGGTATAACGTCATAACGTATTACGTTATATGGTATTACGTTATCACGTATTACGTTATATGGTATAACGTTATAACGTATTACGTTATATGATATAACGTTATAACGTATTACGTTATATGGTATAACGTTATAACGTATTACGTTATATGGTATAACGTTATAACGTATTACGTTATATGGTATAACGTCATAACGTATTACGTTATATGGTATTACGTTATCACGTATTACGTTATATGGTATAACGTTGTAACGTATTACGTTATATGGTATAACGTTATCTCGTATTACGTTATATGGTATAACGTTATAACGTATAACGTTATATGGTATTACGTTATAACGTATTACGTTATATGGTATAACGAAATGACGTTTTACGTTATATGTTATAACGTTATAACGTATTACGTTATATGGTATAACGTCATAACGTATTACGTCATATGGTATTACGTTATCACGTATTACGTTATATGGTATAACGTTATAACGTATTACGTTATATGGTATAACGTTATAACGTATTACGTTATATGGTATATCGTTATAACGTATTACGTTATATGGTATAACGTTATACCGTATTACGTTATATGGTATAACGAAATGACGTTTTACGTTATATGGTATTACGTTATAACGTATTACGTTATATGGTATTACGTTATAACGTATTACGTTATATGGTATAACGTCATAACGTATTACGTTATATGGTATAACGTTATCTCGTATTACGTTATATGGTATAACGTTTTAACGTATTACGTTATATGGTATAACGTCATAACGTATTACGTTATATGGTATAACGTTATCTCGTATTACGTTATATGGTATAACGTTTTAACGTATTACGTTATATGGTATAACGTTATCACGTATTACGTTATATGGTATAACGTTATAACGTATTACGGTATATGGTATTACGTTATAACGTATTACGTTATATGGTATAACGTTATACCGTATTACGTTATATGGTATAACGTTATAACGTATTACGGTATATGGTATTACGTTATACCGTATTACGTTATATGGTATAACGTCATAACGTATTACGTTATATGGTATAACGTTATCTCGTATTACGTTATATGGTATATCGTTATAACGTATTACGGTATATGGTATTACGTTATAACGTATTACGTTATATGGTATAACGTTATACCGTATTACGTTATATGGTATAACGTTATAACGTATTAGGTTATATGGTATAACGTTATAACGTATTACGTTATATGGTATATCGTTATAACGTATTACGTTATATGGTATAACGTTATAACGTATTACGTTATATGGTATAACGTTATAACGTATTACGTTATATGGTATATCGTTATAACGTATTACGTTATATGGTATAACGTTATACCGTATTACGTTATATGGTATAACGAAATGACGTTTTACGTTATATGGTATAACGTCATAACGTATTACGTCATATGGTATTACGTTATCACGTATTACGTTATATGGTATAACGTTTTAACGTATTACGTTATATGGTATAACGTTATCACGTATTACGTTATATGGTATAACGTTATAACGTATTACGGTATATGGTATTACGTTATAACGTATTACGTTATATGGTATAACGTTATACCGTATTACGTTATATGGTATAACGTTATAACGTATTACGTTATATGGTATAACGTTATAACGTATTACGTTATATGGTATATCGTTATAACGTATTACGTTATATGGTATAACGTTATACCGTATTACGTTATATGGTATAACAAAATGACGTTTTACGTTATATGGTATTACGTTATAACGTATTACGTTATATGGTATTACGTTATAACGTATTACGTTATATGGTATAACGTCATAACGTATTACGTTATATGGTATAACGTTATCTCGTATTACGTTATATGGTATATCGTTATAACGTATTACGGTATATGGTATTACGTTATAACGTATTACGTTATATGGTGTAACGTTATACCGTATTACGTTATATGGTATAACGTTATAACGTATTACGTTATATGGTATAACGTTATAACGTATTACGTTATATGGTATATCGTTATAACGTATTACGTTATATGGTATAACGTTATACCGTATTGCGTTATATGGTATAACGAAATGACGTTTTACGTTATATGGTATAACGTTATAACGTATTACGTTATATGGTATATCGTTATAACGTATTACGGTATATGGTATTACGTTATGACGTATTACGTTATATGGTATAACGTTATAACGTATTACGTTATATGGTATAACGAAATGACGTTTTACGTTATATGCTATTACGTTATAACGTATTACGTTATATGGTATAACGTTATCACGTATTACGTTATATGGCATTACGTTATAACGTATTACGTTATATGGTATAACGAAATGACGTTTTACGTTATATGGTATAACGTTATAACGTATTACGTTATATGGTATAACGTTTTAACGTATTACGTTATATTTTATAACGTTATAACGTATTACGTTATGTGGTATAACGTTATAACGAATTACGTTATATGGTATAACGTTATAACGTATTACGTTATATGGTATAACGTTATAACTTATTACGTTATATGGTATAACTATATAACGTATTACGTCATATGGTATTACGTTATAATGTATTACGTTATATGGTATAACGTTATCACGTATTACGTTATATGGCATTACGTTATAACGTATTACGTTATATGGTATAACAAAATGACGTTTTACGTTATATGGTATAACGTTATCACGTATTACGTTATATGGCATTACGTTATAACGTATTACGTTATATGGTATAACAAAATGACGTTTTACGTTATATGGTATAACGTTATAACGTATTACGTTATATGGCATTACGTTATAACGTATTACGTTATATGGTATAACAAAATGACGTTTTACGTTATATGGTATAACGTTATAACGTATTACGTTATATGGTATTACGTTTTAACGTATTACGTTATATGGTATAACGTTATAACGTATTACGTTATGTGGCATAACGTTATAACGAATTACGTTATATGGTATAACGTTATAACGTATTACGTTATACGGTATAACGTTATAACTTATTACGTTATATGGTATAACTATATAACGTATTACGTTATATGGTATTACGTCATAACGTATTACGTTATATGGTATTACGTTATAACGTATTACGTTATATGGTATAACGTCATAACGTATTACGTTATATGGTATTACGTTATCACGTATTACGTTATATGGTATAACGTTATAACGTATTACGTTATATGGTATAACGTTTTAACGTATTACGTTATATGGTATAACGTTATAACGTATTACGTTATATGGTGTAACGTTATACCGTACTATGTTTTATGGTATAACGAAATGACGTTTTACGTTGTATGTTATAACGTTATAACGTATTACGTTATATGGTATAACGTCATAACGTATTACGTCATATGGTATTACGTTATCACGTATTACGTTATATGGTATAACGTTATAACGTATTACGTTATATGATATAACGTTATAACGTATTACGTTATATGGTATAACGTTATAACGTATTACGTAATATGGTATAACGTTATAACGTATTACGTTATATGGTATAACGTCATAACGTATTACGTTATATGGTATTACGTTATCACGTATTACGTTATATGGTATTACGTTGTAACGTATTACGTTATATGGTATAACGTTATCTCGTATTACGTTATATGGTATAACGTTATAACGTATAACGTTATATGGTATTACGTTATAACGTATTACGTTATATGGTATAACGAAATGACGTTTTACGTTATATGGTATTACGTTATAACGTATTACGGTATATGGTATTACGTTATAACGTATTACGTTATATAGTATAACGTTATACCGTATTACGTTATATGGTATAACGTTTTAACGTATTACGTTATATGGTATAACGTTATAACGTATTACGTTATATGGTATATCGTTATAACGTATTACGTTATATGGTATAACGTTATACCGTATTACGTTATATGGTATAACGTTATACCGTATTACGTTATATGGTATAACGAAATGACGTTTTACGTTATATGGTATTACGTTATAACGTATTACGTTATATGGTATTACGTTATAACGTATTACGTTATATGGTATAACGTCATAACGTATTTCGTCATATGGTATTACGTTATCACGTATTACGTTATATGGTATAACGTTATAACGTATTACGTTATATGGTATAACGTTTTAACGTATTACGTTATATGGTATAACGTTATCACGTATTACGTTATATGGTATAACGTTATCACGTATTACGTTATATGGTATAACGTTATAACGTATTACGTTATATGGTATTACGTTATAACCTATTACGTTATATGGTATAACGTTATAACGTATTACGTTATATGGTATTACGTTATAACGTATTACGTTATATGGTATAACGAAATGACGTTTTACGTTATATGGTATTACGTTATAACGTATTACGGTATATGGTATTACGTTATAACGTATTACGTTATATGGTAGAACGTCATAACGTATTACGTTATATGGTATTACGTTATGACGTATTACGTTATATGGTATAACGTTATAACGTATTACGTTATATGGTATAACGTTTTAACGTATTACGTTATATGGTATAACGTTATCACGTATTACGTTATATGGTATAACATTATAACGTATTACGTTATATGGTATATCGTTATAACGTATTACGTTATATGGTATAACGAAATGACGTTTTACGTTATATGCTATTACGTTATAACGTATTACGTTATATGGTATAACCTTATCACGTATTACGTTATATGGCATTACGTTATAACGTATTACGTTATATGGTATAACGAAATGACGTTTTACGTTATATGGTATAACGTTATAACGTATTACGTTATATGGTATAACGTTTTAACGTATTACGTTATATTTTATAACGTTATAACGTATTACGTTATGTGGTATAACGTTATAACGAATTACGTTATATGGTATAACGTTATAACGTATTACGTTATATGGTATAACGTTATAACTTATTACGTTATATGGTATAACTATATAACGTATTACGTCATATGGTATTACGTTATAACGTATTACGTTATATGGTATTACGTTATAACGTATTACGTTATATGGTATAACGTTATCACGTATTACGTTATATGGCATTACGTTATAACGTATTACGTTATATGGTATAACAAAATGACGTTTTACGTTATATGGTATAACGTTATCACGTATTACGTTATATGGCATTACGTTATAACGTATTACGTTATATGGTATAACAAAATGACGTTTTACGTTATATGGTATAACGTTATAACGTATTACGTTATATGGTATTACGTTTTAACGTATTACGTTATATGGTATAACGTTATAACGTATTACGTTATATGGTATAACGTTATCACGTATTACGTTATATGGCATTACGTTATAACGTATTACGTTATATGGTATAACAAAATGACGTTTTACGTTATATGGTATAACGTTATCACGTATTACGTTATATGGCATTACGTTATAACGTATTACGTTATATGGTATAACAAAATGACGTTTTACGTTATATGGTATAACGTTATAACGTATTACGTTATATGGCATTACGTTATAACGTATTACGTTATATGGTATAACAAAATGACGTTTTACGTTATATGGTATAACGTTATAACGTATTACGTTATATGGTATTACGTTATAACGTATTACGTTATATGGTATTACGTTTTAACGTATTACGTTATATGGTATAACGTTGTAACGTATTACGTTATATGGTATAACGATATCTCGCATTACGTTATATGGTATAACGTTATAACGTATAACGTTATATGGTATTACGTTATAACGTATTACGTTATATGGTATAACGAAATGACGTTTTACGTTATATGTTATAACGTTATAACGTATTACGTTATATGGTATAACGTCATAACGTATTACGTCATATGGTATTACGTTATCACGTATTACGTTATATGGTATAACGTTATAACGTATTACGTTATATGATATAACGTTATAACGTATTACGTTATATGGTATAACGTTATAACGTATTACGTTATATGGTATAACGTTATAACGTATTACGTTATATGGTATAACGTCATAACGTATTACGTTATATGGTATTACGTTATCACGTATTACGTTATATGGTATAACGTTGTAACGTATTACGTTATATGGTATAACGTTATACCGTATTACGTTATATGGTATAACGTTATAACGTATTACGTTATATGGTATTACGTTATAACGTATTACGTTATATGGTATATCGTTATAACGTATTACGTTATATGGTATAACGTTATACCGTATTACGTTATATGGTATAACGAAATGACGTTTTACGTTATATGGTATTACGTTATAACGTATTACGTTATATGGTATTACGTTATAACGTATTACGTTATATGGTATAACGTCATAACGTATTACGTCATATGGTATTACGTTATCACGTATTACGTTATATGGTATAACGTTATAACGTATTACGTTATATGGTATAGCGTTTTAACGTATTACGTTATATGGAATAACGTTATCACGTATTACGTTATATGGTATAACGTTATCACGTATTACGTTATATGGTATAACGTTATAACGTATTACGTTATATGGTATTACGTTATAACCTATTACGTTATATGGTATAACGTTATAACGTATTACGTTATATGGTATAACGTTATAACGTATTACGTTATATGGTATAACGTTATAACGTATTACGTTATATGGTATAACGTCATAACGTATTACGTTATATGGTATTACGTTATCGCGTATTACGTTATATGGTATAACGTTATAACGTATTACGTTATATGGTATAACGTTATAACGTATTACGTTATATGGTATAACGAAATGACGTTTTACGTTATATGGTATAACGTTATAACGTATTACGTTATATGGTATAACGTTTTAACGTATTACGTTATATTTTATAACGTTATAAAGTATTACGTTATGTCGTATAACGTTATAACGAATTACGTTATATGGTATAACGTTATAACGTATTACGTTATATGGTATAACGTTATAACTTATTACGTTATATGGTATAACTATATAACGTATTACGTCATATGGTATTACGTTATAACGTATTACGTTATATGGTATTACGTTATAACGTATTACGTTATATGGTATAACGTTATCACGTATTACGTTATATGGCATTACGTTATAACGTATTACGTTATATGGTATAACAAAATGACGTTTTACGTTATATGGTATAACGTTATCACGTATTACGTTATATGGCATTACGTTATAACGTATTACGTTATATGGTATAACAAAATGACGTTTTACGTTATATGGTATAACGTTATAACGTATTACGTTATATGGCATTACGTTATAACGTATTACGTTATATGGTATAACAAAATGACGTTTTACGTTATATGGTATAACGTTATAACGTATTACGTTATATGGTATTACGTTTTAACGTATTACGTTATATGGTATAACGTTATAACGTATTACGTTATGTGGTATAACGTTATAACGAATTACGTTATATGGTATAACGTTATAACGTATTACGTTATATGGTATAACGTTATAACTTATTACGTTATATGGTATAACTATATAACGTATTACGTTATATGGTATTACGTCATAACGTATTACGTTATATGGTATTACGTTATAACGTATTACGTTATATGGTATAACGTCATAACTTATTACGTTATATGGTATTACGTTATCACGTATTACGTTATATGGTATAACGTTATAACGTATTACGTTATATGGTATAACGTTTTAACGTATTACGTTATATGGTATAACGTTATAACGTATTACGTTATATGGTGTAACGTTATACCGTACTATGTTTTATGGTATAACGAAATGACGTTTTACGTTATATGTTATAACGTTATAACGTATTACGTTATATGGTATAACGTCATAACGTATTACGTCATATGGTATTACGTTATCACGTATTACGTTATATGGTATAACGTTATAACGTATTACGTTATATGGTATAACGTCATAACGTATTACGTTATATGGTATTACGTTATCACGTATTACGTTATATGGTATAACGTTATAACGTATTACGTTATATGGTATAACGTTTTAACGTATTACGTTATATGGTATAACGTTATAACGTATTACGTTATATGGTGTAACGTTATACCGTACTATGTTTTATGGTATAACGAAATGACGTTTTACGTTATATGTTATAACGTTATAACGTATTACGTTATATGGTATAACGTCATAACGTATTACGTTATATGGTATTACGTTATCACGTATTACGTTATATGGTATAACGTTATAACGTATTACGTTATATGGTATAACGTTTTAACGTATTACGTTATATGGTATAACGTTATAACGTATTACGTTATATGATATAACGTTATAACGTATTACGTTATATGGTATAACGTTATAACGTATTACGTTATATGGTATAACGTTATAACGTATTACGTTATATGGTATAACGTCATAACGTATTACGTTATATGGTATTACGTTATCACGTATTACGTTATATGGTATAACGTTATAACGTATTACGTTATATGGTATAACGTTTTAACGTATTACGTTATATGGTATAACGTTATAACGTATTACGTTATATGGTGTAACGTTATTCCGTACTATGTTTTATGGTATAACGAAATGACGTTTTACGTTATATGGTATTACGTTATAACGTATTACGTTATATGGTATAACGTCATAACTTATTACGTTATATGGTATTACGTTATCACGTATTACGTTATATGGTATAACGTTATAACGTATTACGTTATATGGTATAACGTTTTAACGTATTACGTTATATGGTATAACGTTATAACGTATTACGTTATATGGTGTAACGTTATACCGTACTATGTTTTATGGTATAACGAAATGACGTTTTACGTTATATGTTATAACGTTATAACGTATTACGTTATATGGTATAACGTCATAACGTATTACGTCATATGGTATTACGTTATCACGTATTACGTTATATGGTATAACGTTATAACGTATTACGTTATATGATATAACGTTACAACGTATTACGTTATATGGTATAACGTTATAACGTATTACGTTATATGGTATTACGTTATAACGTATTACGTTATATGGTATAACGTCATAACGTATTACGTTATATGGTGTAACGTTATACCGTACTATGTTTTATGGTATAACGAAATGACGTTTTACGTTATATGTTATAACGTTATAACGTATTACGTTATATGGTATAACGTCATAACGTATTACGTCATATGGTATTACGTTATCACGTATTACGTTATATGGTATAACGTTATAACGTATTACGTTATATGATATAACGTTATAACGTATTACGTTATATGGTATAACGTTATAACGTATTACGTTATATGGTATAACGTTATAACGTATTACGTTATATGGTATAACGTCATAACGTATTACGTTATATGGTATTACGTTATCACGTATTACGTTATATGGTATAACGTTGTAACGTATTACGTTATATGGTGTAACGTTATCTCGTATTACGTTATATGGTATAACGTTATAACGTATTACGTTATATGGTGTAACGTTATACCGTACTATGTTTTATGGTATAACGAAATGACGTTTTACGTTATATGTTATAACGTTATAACGTATTACGTTATATGGTATAACGTCATAACGTATTACGTCATATGGTATTACGTTATCACGTATTACGTTATATGGTATAACGTTATAACGTATTACGTTATATGATATAACGTTATAACGTATTACGTTATATGGTATTACGTTATAACGTATTACGTTATATGGTATAACGAAATGACGTTTTACGTTATATGGTATTACGTTATAACGTATTACGGTATATGGTATTACGTTATAACGTATTACGTTATATAGTATAACGTTATACCGTATTACGTTATATGGTATAACGTTATAACGTATTACGTTATATGGTATAACGTTATAACGTATTACGTTATATGGTATATCGTTATAACGTATTACGTTATATGGTATAACGTTATACCGTATTACGTTATATGGTATAACGAAATGACGTTTTACGTTATATGGTATTACGTTATAACGTATTACGTTATATGGTATTACGTTATAACGTATTACGTTATATGGTATAACGTCATAACGTATTACGTCATATGGTATTACGTTATCACGTATTACGTTATATGGTATAACGTTATAACGTATTACGTTATATGGTATAACGTTTTAACGTATTACGTTATATGGTATAACGTTATAACGTATTACGTTATATGGTATAACGTCATAACGTATTACGTTATATGGTATTACGTTATCACGTATTACGTTATATGGCATTACGTTATAACGTATTACGTTATATGGTATAACGTTATAACGTATTACGTTATATGGTATAACGTTATAACGTATTACGTAATATGGTATAACGTTATAACGTATTACGTTATATGGTATAACGTCATAACGTATTACGTTATATGGTATTACGTTATCACGTATTACGTTATATGGTATAACGTTGTAACGTATTACGTTATATGGTATAACGTTATCTCGTATTACGTTACATGGTATAACGTTATAACGTATAACGTTATATGGTATTACGTTATAACGTATTACGTTATATGGTATAACGAAATGACGTTTTACGTTATATGGTATTACGTTATAACGTATTACGTTATATGGCATTACGTTATAACGTATTACGTTATATGGTATAACAAAATGACGTTTTACGTTATATGGTATAACGTTATCACGTATTACGTTATATGGCATTACGTTATAACGTATTACGTTATATGGTATAACAAAATGACGTTTTACGTTATATGGTATAACGTTATAACGTATTACGTTATATGGCATTACGTTATAACGTATTACGTTATATGGTATAACAAAATGAGGTTTTACGTTATATGGTATAACGTTATAACGTATTACGTTATATGGTATTACGTTTTAACGTATTACGTTATATGGTATAACGTTATAACGTATTGCGTTATGTGGTATAACGTTATAACGAATTACGTTATATGGTATAACGTTATAACGTATTACGTTATATGGTATAACGTTATAACTTATTACGTTATATGGTATAACTATATAACGTATTACGTTATATGGTATAACGTTTTAACGTATTACGTTATATGGTATAACGTTATAACGTATTACGTTATATGGTGTAACGTTATACCGTACTATGTTTTATGGTATAACGAAATGACGTTTTACGTTATATGTTATAACGTTATAACGTATTACGTTATATGGTATAACGTCATAACGTATTACGTCATATGGTATTACGTTATCACGTATTACGTTATATGGTATAACGTTATAACGTATTACGTTATATGATATAACGTTATAACGTATTACGTTATATGGTATAACGTTATAACGTATTACGTTATATGGTATAACGTTATAACGTATTACGTTATATGGTATAACGTCATAACGTATTACGTTATATGGTATTACGTTATCACGTATTACGTTATATGGTATAACGTTGTAACGTATTACGTTATATGGTGTAACGTTATCTCGTATTACGTTATATGGTATAACGTTATAACGTATTACGTTATATGGTGTAACGTTATACCGTACTATGTTTTATGGTATAACGAAATGACGTTTTACGTTATATGTTATAACGTTATAACGTATTACGTTATATGGTATAACGTCATAACGTATTACGTCATATGGTATTACGTTATCACGTATTACGTTATATGGTATAACGTTATAACGTATTACGTTATATGATATAACGTTATAACGTATTACGTTATATGGTATAACGTTATAACGTATTACGTAATATGGTATAACGTTATAACGTATTACGTTATATGGTATAACGTCATAACGTATTACGTTATATGGTATTACGTTATCACGTATTACGTTATATGGTATAACGTTGTAACGTATTACGTTATATGGTATAACGTTATCTCGTATTACGTTACATGGTATAACGTTATAACGTATAACGTTATATGGTATTACGTTATAACGTATTACGTTATATGGTATAACGAAATGACGTTTTACGTTATATGGTATTACGTTATAACGTATTACGGTATATGGTATTACGTTATAACGTATTACGTTATATAGTATAACGTTATACCGTATTACGTTATATGGTATAACGTTATAACGTATTACGTTATATGGTATAACCTTATAACGTATTACGTTATATGGTATATCGTTATAACGTATTACGTTATATGGTATAACGTTATACCGTATTACGTTATATGGTATAACGAAATGACGTTTTACGTTATATGGTATTACGTTATAACGTATTACGTTATATGGTATTACGTTATAACGTATTACGTTATATGGTATAACGTCATAACGTATTACGTCATATGGTATTACGTTATCACGTATTACGTTATATGGTATAACGTTATAACGTATTACGTTATATGGTATAACGTTTTAACGTATTACGTTATATGGTATAACGTTATCACGTATTACGTTATATGGTATAACGTTATCACGTATTACGTTATATGGTATAACTATATAACGTATTACGTTATATGGTATTACGTCATAACGTATTACGTTATATGGTATTACGTTATAACGTATTACGTTATATGGTATAACGTCATAACTTATTACGTTATATGGTATTACGTTATCACGTATTACGTTATATGGTATAACGTTATAACGTATTACGTTATATGGTATAACGTTTTAACGTATTACGTTATATGGTATAACGTTATAACGTATTACGTTATATGGTGTAACGTTATACCGTACTATGTTTTATGGTATAACGAAATGACGTTTTACGTTATATGTTATAACGTTATAACGTATTACGTTATATGGTATAACGTCATAACGTATTACGTCATATGGTATTACGTTATCACGTATTACGTTATATGGTATAACGTTATAACGTATTACGTTATATGATATAACGTTATAACGTATTACGTTATATGGTATAACGTTATAACGTATTACGTTATATGGTATAACGTTATAACGTATTACGTTATATGGTATAACGTCATAACGTATTACGTTATATGGTATTACGTTATCACGTATTACGTTATATGGTATAACGTTGTAACGTATTACGTTATATGGTGTAACGTTATCTCGTATTACGTTATATGGTATAACGTTATAACGTATTACGTTATATGGTGTAACGTTATACCGTACTATGTTTTATGGTATAACGAAATGACGTTTTACGTTATATGTTATAACGTTATAACGTATTACGTTATATGGTATAACGTCATAACGTATTACGTCATATGGTATTACGTTATCACGTATTACGTTATATGGTATAACGTTATAACGTATTACGTTATATGATATAACGTTATAACGTATTACGTTATATGGTATAACGTTATAACGTATTACGTAATATGGTATAACGTTATAACGTATTACGTTATATGGTATAACGTCATAACGTATTACGTTATATGGTATTACGTTATCACGTATTACGTTATATGGTATAACGTTGTAACGTATTACGTTATATGGTATAACGTTATCTCGTATTACGTTACATGGTATAACGTTATAACGTATAACGTTATATGGTATTACGTTATAACGTATTACGTTATATGGTATAACGAAATGACGTTTTACGTTATATGGTATTACGTTATAACGTATTACGGTATATGGTATTACGTTATAACGTATTACGTTATATAGTATAACGTTATACCGTATTACGTTATATGGTATAACGTTATAACGTATTACGTTATATGGTATAACCTTATAACGTATTACGTTATATGGTATATCGTTATAACGTATTACGTTATATGGTATAACGTTATACCGTATTACGTTATATGGTATAACGAAATGACGTTTTACGTTATATGGTATTACGTTATAACGTATTACGTTATATGGTATTACGTTATAACGTATTACGTTATATGGTATAACGTCATAACGTATTACGTCATATGGTATTACGTTATCACGTATTACGTTATATGGTATAACGTTATAACGTATTACGTTATATGGTATAACGTTTTAACGTATTACGTTATATGGTATAACGTTATCACGTATTACGTTATATGGTATAACGTTATCACGTATTACGTTATATGGTATAACGTTATAACGTATTACGTTATATGGTATTACGTTATAACCTATTACGTTATATGGTATAACGTTATAACGTATTACGTTATATGGTATTACGTTATAACGTATTACGTTATATGGTATAACGAAATGACGTTTTACGTTATATGGTATTACGTTATAACGTATTACGGTATATGGTATTACGTTATAACGTATTACGTTATATGGTAGAACGTCATAACGTATTACGTTATATGGTATTACGTTATGACGTATTACGTTATATGGTATAACGTTATAACGTATTACGTTATATGGTATAACGTTTTAACGTATTACGTTATATGGTATAACGTTATCACGTATTACGTTATATGGTATAACGTTATAACGTATTACGTTATATGGTATATCGTTATAACGTATTACGTTATATGGTATAACGAAATGACGTTTTACGTTATATGCTATTACGTTATAACGTATTACGTTATATGGTATAACGTTATCACGTATTACGTTATATGGCATTACGTTATAACGTATTACGTTATATGGTATAACGAAATGACGTTTTACGTTATATGGTATAACGTTATAACGTATTACGTTATATGGTATAACGTTTTAACGTATTACGTTATATTTTATAACGTTATAACGTATTACGTTATGCGGTATAACGTTATAACGAATTACGTTATATGGTATAACGTTATAACGTATTACGTTATATGGTATAACGTTATAACTTATTACGTTATATGGTATAACTATATAACGTATTACGTCATATGGTATTACGTTATAACGTATTACGTTATATGGTATTACGTTATAACGTATTACGTTATATGGTATAACGTTATCACGTATTACGTTATATGGCATTACGTTATAACGTATTACGTTATATGGTATAACAAAATGACGTTTTACGTTATATGGTATAACGTTATCACGTATTACGTTATATGGCATTACGTTATAACGTATTACGTTATATGGTATAACAAAATGACGTTTTACGTTATGTGGTATAACGTTATAACGTATTACGTTATATGGCATTACGTTATAACGTATTACGTTATATGGTATAACAAAATGACGTTTTACGTTATATGGTATAACGTTATAACGTATTACGTTATATGGTATTACGTTTTAACGTATTACGTTATATGGTATAACGTTATAACGTATTACGTTATATGGTATAACGTTATAACTTATTACGTTATATGGTATAACTATATAACGTATTACGTTATATGGTATTACGTCATAACGTATTACGTTATATGGTATTACGTTATAACGTATTACGTTATATGGTATAACGTCATAACGTATTACGTTATATGGTATTACTTTATCACGTATTACGTTATATGGTATAACGTTATAACGTATTACGTTATATGGTATAACGTTATAACGTATTACGTTATATGGTATAACGTTTTAACGTATTACGTTATATGGTATAACGTTATAACGTATTACGTTATATGGTGTAACGTTATACCGTACTATGTTTTATGGTATAACGAAATGACGTTTTACGTTATATGTTATAACGTTATAACGTATTACGTTATATGGTATAACGTCATAACGTATTACGTCATATGGTATTACGTTATCACGTATTACGTTATATGGTATAACGTTATAACGTATTACGTTATATGATATAACGTTATAACGTATTACGTTATATGGTATAACGTTATAACGTATTACGTTATATGGTATAACGTTATAACGTATTACGTTATATGGTATAACGTCATAACGTATTACGTTATATGGTATTACGTTATCACGTATTACGTTATATGGTATAACGTTGTAACGTATTACGTTATATGGTGTAACGTTATCTCGTATTACGTTATATGGTATAACGTTATAACGTATTACGTTATATGGTGTAACGTTATACCGTACTATGTTTTATGGTATAACGAAATGACGTTTTACGTTATATGTTATAACGTTATAACGTATTACGTTATATGGTATAACGTCATAACGTATTACGTCATATGGTATTACGTTATCACGTATTACGTTATATGGTATAACGTTATAACGTATTACGTTATATGATATAACGTTATAACGTATTACGTTATATGGTATTACGTTATAACGTATTACGTTATATGGTATAACGAAATGACGTTTTACGTTATATGGTATTACGTTATAACGTATTACGGTATATGGTATTACGTTATAACGTATTACGTTATATAGTATAACGTTATACCGTATTACGTTATATGGTATAACGTTATAACGTATTACGTTATATGGTATAACGTTATAACGTATTACGTTATATGGTATATCGTTATAACGTATTACGTTATATGGTATAACGTTATACCGTATTACGTTATATGGTATAACGAAATGACGTTTTACGTTATATGGTATTACGTTATAACGTATTACGTTATATGGTATTACGTTATAACGTATTACGTTATATGGTATAACGTCATAACGTATTACGTCATATGGTATTACGTTATCACGTATTACGTTATATGGTATAACGTTATAACGTATTACGTTATATGGTATAACGTTTTAACGTATTACGTTATATGGTATAACGTTATAACGTATTACGTTATATGGTATAACGTCATAACGTATTACGTTATATGGTATTACGTTATCACGTATTACGTTATATGGCATTACGTTATAACGTATTACGTTATATGGTATAACGTTATAACGTATTACGTTATATGGTATAACGTTATAACGTATTACGTAATATGGTATAACGTTATAACGTATTACGTTATATGGTATAACGTCATAACGTATTACGTTATATGGTATTACGTTATCACGTATTACGTTATATGGTATAACGTTGTAACGTATTACGTTATATGGTATAACGTTATCTCGTATTACGTTACATGGTATAACGTTATAACGTATAACGTTATATGGTATTACGTTATAACGTATTACGTTATATGGTATAACGAAATGACGTTTTACGTTATATGGTATTACGTTATAACGTATTACGTTATATGGCATTACGTTATAACGTATTACGTTATATGGTATAACAAAATGACGTTTTACGTTATATGGTATAACGTTATCACGTATTACGTTATATGGCATTACGTTATAACGTATTACGTTATATGGTATAACAAAATGACGTTTTACGTTATATGGTATAACGTTATAACGTATTACGTTATATGGCATTACGTTATAACGTATTACGTTATATGGTATAACAAAATGAGGTTTTACGTTATATGGTATAACGTTATAACGTATTACGTTATATGGTATTACGTTTTAACGTATTACGTTATATGGTATAACGTTATAACGTATTGCGTTATGTGGTATAACGTTATAACGAATTACGTTATATGGTATAACGTTATAACGTATTACGTTATATGGTATAACGTTATAACTTATTACGTTATATGGTATAACTATATAACGTATTACGTTATATGGTATAACGTTTTAACGTATTACGTTATATGGTATAACGTTATAACGTATTACGTTATATGGTGTAACGTTATACCGTACTATGTTTTATGGTATAACGAAATGACGTTTTACGTTATATGTTATAACGTTATAACGTATTACGTTATATGGTATAACGTCATAACGTATTACGTCATATGGTATTACGTTATCACGTATTACGTTATATGGTATAACGTTATAACGTATTACGTTATATGATATAACGTTATAACGTATTACGTTATATGGTATAACGTTATAACGTATTACGTTATATGGTATAACGTTATAACGTATTACGTTATATGGTATAACGTCATAACGTATTACGTTATATGGTATTACGTTATCACGTATTACGTTATATGGTATAACGTTGTAACGTATTACGTTATATGGTGTAACGTTATCTCGTATTACGTTATATGGTATAACGTTATAACGTATTACGTTATATGGTGTAACGTTATACCGTACTATGTTTTATGGTATAACGAAATGACGTTTTACGTTATATGTTATAACGTTATAACGTATTACGTTATATGGTATAACGTCATAACGTATTACGTCATATGGTATTACGTTATCACGTATTACGTTATATGGTATAACGTTATAACGTATTACGTTATATGATATAACGTTATAACGTATTACGTTATATGGTATAACGTTATAACGTATTACGTAATATGGTATAACGTTATAACGTATTACGTTATATGGTATAACGTCATAACGTATTACGTTATATGGTATTACGTTATCACGTATTACGTTATATGGTATAACGTTGTAACGTATTACGTTATATGGTATAACGTTATCTCGTATTACGTTACATGGTATAACGTTATAACGTATAACGTTATATGGTATTACGTTATAACGTATTACGTTATATGGTATAACGAAATGACGTTTTACGTTATATGGTATTACGTTATAACGTATTACGGTATATGGTATTACGTTATAACGTATTACGTTATATAGTATAACGTTATACCGTATTACGTTATATGGTATAACGTTATAACGTATTACGTTATATGGTATAACCTTATAACGTATTACGTTATATGGTATATCGTTATAACGTATTACGTTATATGGTATAACGTTATACCGTATTACGTTATATGGTATAACGAAATGACGTTTTACGTTATATGGTATTACGTTATAACGTATTACGTTATATGGTATTACGTTATAACGTATTACGTTATATGGTATAACGTCATAACGTATTACGTCATATGGTATTACGTTATCACGTATTACGTTATATGGTATAACGTTATAACGTATTACGTTATATGGTATAACGTTTTAACGTATTACGTTATATGGTATAACGTTATCACGTATTACGTTATATGGTATAACGTTATCACGTATTACGTTATATGGTATAACTATATAACGTATTACGTTATATGGTATTACGTCATAACGTATTACGTTATATGGTATTACGTTATAACGTATTACGTTATATGGTATAACGTCATAACTTATTACGTTATATGGTATTACGTTATCACGTATTACGTTATATGGTATAACGTTATAACGTATTACGTTATATGGTATAACGTTTTAACGTATTACGTTATATGGTATAACGTTATAACGTATTACGTTATATGGTGTAACGTTATACCGTACTATGTTTTATGGTATAACGAAATGACGTTTTACGTTATATGTTATAACGTTATAACGTATTACGTTATATGGTATAACGTCATAACGTATTACGTCATATGGTATTACGTTATCACGTATTACGTTATATGGTATAACGTTATAACGTATTACGTTATATGATATAACGTTATAACGTATTACGTTATATGGTATAACGTTATAACGTATTACGTTATATGGTATAACGTTATAACGTATTACGTTATATGGTATAACGTCATAACGTATTACGTTATATGGTATTACGTTATCACGTATTACGTTATATGGTATAACGTTGTAACGTATTACGTTATATGGTGTAACGTTATCTCGTATTACGTTATATGGTATAACGTTATAACGTATTACGTTATATGGTGTAACGTTATACCGTACTATGTTTTATGGTATAACGAAATGACGTTTTACGTTATATGTTATAACGTTATAACGTATTACGTTATATGGTATAACGTCATAACGTATTACGTCATATGGTATTACGTTATCACGTATTACGTTATATGGTATAACGTTATAACGTATTACGTTATATGATATAACGTTATAACGTATTACGTTATATGGTATAACGTTATAACGTATTACGTAATATGGTATAACGTTATAACGTATTACGTTATATGGTATAACGTCATAACGTATTACGTTATATGGTATTACGTTATCACGTATTACGTTATATGGTATAACGTTGTAACGTATTACGTTATATGGTATAACGTTATCTCGTATTACGTTACATGGTATAACGTTATAACGTATAACGTTATATGGTATTACGTTATAACGTATTACGTTATATGGTATAACGAAATGACGTTTTACGTTATATGGTATTACTTTATAACGTATTACGGTATATGGTATTACGTTATAACGTATTACGTTATATAGTATAACGTTATACCGTATTACGTTATATGGTATAACGTTATAACGTATTACGTTATATGGTATAACCTTATAACGTATTACGTTATATGGTATATCGTTATAACGTATTACGTTATATGGTATAACGTTATACCGTATTACGTTATATGGTATAACGAAATGACGTTTTACGTTATATGGTATTACGTTATAACGTATTACGTTATATGGTATTACGTTATAACGTATTACGTTATATGGTATAACGTCATAACGTATTACGTCATATGGTATTACGTTATCACGTATTACGTTATATGGTATAACGTTATAACGTATTACGTTATATGGTATAACGTTTTAACGTATTACGTTATATGGTATAACGTTATCACGTATTACGTTATATGGTATAACGTTATCACGTATTACGTTATATGGTATAACGTTATAACGTATTACGTTATATGGTATTACGTTATAACCTATTACGTTATATGGTATAACGTTATAACGTATTACGTTATATGGTATTACGTTATAACGTATTACGTTATATGGTATAACGAAATGACGTTTTACGTTATATGGTATTACGTTATAACGTATTACGGTATATGGTATTACGTTATAACGTATTACGTTATATGGTAGAACGTCATAACGTATTACGTTATATGGTATTACGTTATGACGTATTACGTTATATGGTATAACGTTATAACGTATTACGTTATATGGTATAACGTTTTAACGTATTACGTTATATGGTATAACGTTATCACGTATTACGTTATATGGTATAACGTTATAACGTATTACGTTATATGGTATATCGTTATAACGTATTACGTTATATGGTATAACGAAATGACGTTTTACGTTATATGCTATTACGTTATAACGTATTACGTTATATGGTATAACGTTATCACGTATTACGTTATATGGCATTACGTTATAACGTATTACGTTATATGGTATAACGAAATGACGTTTTACGTTATATGGTATAACGTTATAACGTATTACGTTATATGGTATAACGTTTTAACGTATTACGTTATATTTTATAACGTTATAACGTATTACGTTATGCGGTATAACGTTATAACGAATTACGTTATATGGTATAACGTTATAACGTATTACGTTATATGGTATAACGTTATAACTTATTACGTTATATGGTATAACTATATAACGTATTACGTCATATGGTATTACGTTATAACGTATTACGTTATATGGTATTACGTTATAACGTATTACGTTATATGGTATAACGTTATCACGTATTACGTTATATGGCATTACGTTATAACGTATTACGTTATATGGTATAACAAAATGACGTTTTACGTTATATGGTATAACGTTATCACGTATTACGTTATATGGCATTACGTTATAACGTATTACGTTATATGGTATAACAAAATGACGTTTTACGTTATGTGGTATAACGTTATAACGTATTACGTTATATGGCATTACGTTATAACGTATTACGTTATATGGTATAACAAAATGACGTTTTACGTTATATGGTATAACGTTATAACGTATTACGTTATATGGTATTACGTTTTAACGTATTACGTTATATGGTATAACGTTATAACGTATTACGTTATATGGTATAACGTTATAACTTATTACGTTATATGGTATAACTATATAACGTATTACGTTATATGGTATTACGTCATAACGTATTACGTTATATGGTATTACGTTATAACGTATTACGTTATATGGTATAACGTCATAACGTATTACGTTATATGGTATTACTTTATCACGTATTACGTTATATGGTATAACGTTATAACGTATTACGTTATATGATATAACGTTATAACGTATTACGTTATATGGTATAACGTTATAACGTATTACGTTATATGGTATAACGTCATAACGTATTACGTTATATGGTATTACGTTATCACGTATTACGTTATATGGTATAACGTTGTAACGTATTACGTTATATGGTATAACGTTATCTCGTATTACGTTATAACGTATAACGTTATATGGTATTACGTTATAACGTATTACGTTATATGGTATAACGAAATGACGTTTTACGTTATATGTTATAACGTTATAACGTATTACGTTATATGGTATAACGTCATAACGTATTACGTCATATGGTATTACGTTATCACGTATTACGTTATATAGTATAACGTTATAACGTATTACGTTATATGATATAACGTTATAACGTATTACGTTATATGGTATAACGTTATAACGTATTACGTTATATGGTATAACGTTATAACGTATTACGTTATATGGTATAACGTCATAACGTATTACGTTATATGGTATTACGTTATCACGTATTACGTTATATGGTATAACGTTGTAACGTATTACGTTATATGGTATAACGTTATCTCGTATTACGTTATATGGTATAACGTTATAACGTATAACGTTATATGGCATTACGTTATAACGTATTACGTTATATGGTATAACAAAATGACGTTTTACGTTATATGGTATAACGTTATCACGTATTACGTTATATGGCATTACGTTATAACGTATTACGTTATATGGTATAACAAAATGACGTTTTACGTTATATGGTATAACGTTATAACGTATTACGTTATATGGCATTACGTTATAACGTATTACGTTATATGGTATAACAAAATGAGGTTTTACGTTATATGGTATAACGTTATAACGTATTACGTTATATGGTATTACGTTTTAACGTATTACGTTATATGGTATAACGTTATAACGTATTGCGTTATGTGGTATAACGTTATAACGAATTACGTTATATGGTATAACGTTATAACGTATTACGTTATATGGTATAACGTTATAACTTATTACGTTATATGGTATAACTATATAACGTATTACGTTATATGGTATTACGTCATAACGTATTACGTTATATGGTATTACGTTATAACGTATTACGTTATATGGTATAACGTCATAACTTATTACGTTATATGGTATTACGTTATCACGTATTACGTTATATGGTATAACGTTATAACGTATTACGTTATATGGTATAACGTTTTAACGTATTACGTTATATGGTATAACGTTATAACGTATTACGTTATATGGTGTAACGTTATACCGTACTATGTTTTATGGTATAACGAAATGTCGTTTTACGTTATATGTTATAACGTTATAACGTATTACGTCATATGGTATAACGTCATAACGTATTACGTCATATGGTATTGCGTTATCACGTATTACGTTATATGGTATAACGTTATAACGTATTACGTTATATGATATAACGTTATAACGTATTACGTTATATGGTATAACGTTATAACGTATTACGTTATATGGTATAACGTTATAACGTATTACGTTATATGGTATAACGTCATAACGTATTACGTTATATGGTATTACGTTATCACGTATTACGTTATATGGTATAACGTTGTAACGTATTACGTTATATGGTGTAACGTTATCTCGTATTACGTTATATGGTATAACGTTATAACGTATTACGTTATATGGTGTAACGTTATACCGTACTATGTTTTATGGTATAACGAAATGACGTTTTACGTTATATGTTATAACGTTATAACGTATTACGTTATATGGTATAACGTCATAACGTATTACGTCATATGGTATTACGTTATCACGTATTACGTTATATGGTATAACGTTATAACGTATTACGTTATATGATATAACGTTATAACGTATTACGTTATATGGTATAACGTTATGACGTATTACGTAATATGGTATAACGTTATAACGTATTACGTTATATGGTATAACGTCATAACGTATTACGTTATATGGTATTACGTTATCACGTATTACGTTATATGGTATAACGTTGTAACGTATTACGTTATATGGTATAACGTTATCTCGTATTACGTTACATGGTATAACGTTATAACGTATAACGTTATATGGTATTACGTTATAACGTATTACGTTATATGGTATAACGAAATGACGTTTCACGTTATATGGTATTACGTTATAACGTATTACGGTATATGGTATTACGTTATAACGTATTACGTTATATAGTATAACGTTATACCGTATTACGTTATATGGTATAACGTTATAACGTATTACGTTATATGGTATAACCTTATAACGTATTACGTTATATGGTATATCGTTATAACGTATTACGTTATATGGTATAACGTTATACCGTATTACGTTATATGGTATAACGAAATGACGTTTTACGTTATATGGTATTACGTTATAACGTATTACGTTATATGGTATTACGTTATAACGTATTACGTTATATGGTATAACGTCATAACGTATTACGTCATATGGTATTACGTTATCACGTATTACGTTATATGGTATAACGTTATAACGTATTACGTTATATGGTATAACGTTTTAACGTATTACGTTATATGGTATAACGTTATCACGTATTACGTTATATGGTATAACGTTATCACGTATTACGTTATATGGTATAACGTTATAACGTATTACGTTATATGGTATTACGTTATAACCTATTACGTTATATGGTATAACGTTATAACGTATTACGTTATATGGTATTACGTTATAACGTATTACGTTATATGGTATAACGAAATGACGTTTTACGTTATATGGTATTACGTTATAACGTATTACGGTATATGGTATTACGTTATAACGTATTACGTTATATGGTAGAACGTCATAACGTATTACGTTATATGGTATTACGTTATGACGTATTACGTTATATGGTATAACGTTATAACGTATTACGTTATATGGTATAACGTTTTAACGTATTACGTTATATGGTATAACGTTATCACGTATTACGTTATATGGTATAACGTTATAACGTATTACGTTATATGGTATATCGTTATAACGTATTACGTTATATGGTATAACGAAATGACGTTTTACGTTATATGCTATTACGTTATAACGTATTACGTTATATGGTATAACGTTATCACGTATTACGTTATATGGCATTACGTTATAACGTATTACGTTATATGGTATAACGAAATGACGTTTTACGTTATATGGTATAACGTTATAACGTATTACGTTATATGGTATAACGTTTTAACGTATTACGTTATATTTTATAACGTTA
Source organism: Bombus vancouverensis nearcticus (assembly GCF_051014615.1). Lineage (NCBI taxonomy): Eukaryota > Metazoa > Arthropoda > Insecta > Hymenoptera > Apidae > Bombus > Bombus vancouverensis. The sequence goes on along the minus strand of NC_134913.1, from coordinate 3,723,108 downwards.
TAACGTATTACGTTATGCGGTATAACGTTATAACGAATTACGTTATATGGTATAACGTTATAACGTATTACGTTATATGGTATAACGTTATAACTTATTACGTTATATGGTATAACTATATAACGTATTACGTCATATGGTATTACGTTATAACGTATTACGTTATATGGTATTACGTTATAACGTATTACGTTATATGGTATAACGTTATCACGTATTACGTTATATGGCATTACGTTATAACGTATTACGTTATATGGTATAACAAAATGACGTTTTACGTTATATGGTATAACGTTATCACGTATTACGTTATATGGCATTACGTTATAACGTATTACGTTATATGGTATAACAAAATGACGTTTTACGTTATGTGGTATAACGTTATAACGTATTACGTTATATGGCATTACGTTATAACGTATTACGTTATATGGTATAACAAAATGACGTTTCACGTTATATGGTATAACGTTATAACGTATTACGTTATATGGTATTACGTTTTAACGTATTACGTTATATGGTATAACGTTATAACGTATTACGTTATATGGTATAACGTTATAACTTATTACGTTATATGGTATAACTATATAACGTATTACGTTATATGGTATTACGTCATAACGTATTACGTTATATGGTATTACGTTATAACGTATTACGTTATATGGTATAACGTCATAACGTATTACGTTATATGGTATTACTTTATCACGTATTACGTTATATGGTATAACGTTATAACGTATTACGTTATATGATATAACGTTATAACGTATTACGTTATATGGTATAACGTTATAACGTATTACGTTATATGGTATAACGTCATAACGTATTACGTTATATGGTATTACGTTATCACGTATTACGTTATATGGTATAACGTTGTAACGTATTACGTTATATGGTATAACGTTATCTCGTATTACGTTATAACGTATAACGTTATATGGTATTACGTTATAACGTATTACGTTATATGGTATAACGAAATGACGTTTTACGTTATATGTTATAACGTTATAACGTATTACGTTATATGGTATAACGTCATAACGTATTACGTCATATGGTATTACGTTATCACGTATTACGTTATATAGTATAACGTTATAACGTATTACGTTATATGATATAACGTTATAACGTATTACGTTATATGGTATAACGTTATAACGTATTACGTTATATGGTATAACGTTATAACGTATTACGTTATATGGTATAACGTCATAACGTATTACGTTATATGGTATTACGTTATCACGTATTACGTTATATGGTATAACGTTGTAACGTATTACGTTATATGGTATAACGTTATCTCGTATTACGTTATATGGTATAACGTTATAACGTATTACGTTATATGGCATTACGTTATAACGTATTACGTTATATGGTATAACAAAATGACGTTTTACGTTATGTGGTATAACGTTATAACGTATTACGTTATATGGCATTACGTTATAACGTATTACGTTATATGGTATAACAAAATGACGTTTTACGTTTTATGGTATAACGTTATAACGTATTACGTTATATGATATAACGTTATAACTTATTACGTTATATGGTATAACTATATAACGTATTACGTTATATGGTATTACGTCATGACGTATTACGTTATATGGTATTACGTTATAACGTATTACGTTATATGGTATAACGTCATAACGTATTACGTTATATGGTATTACTTTATCACGTATTACGTTATATGGTATAACGTTATAACGTATTACGTTATATGATATAACGTTATAACGTATTACGTTATATGGTATAACGTTATAACGTATTACGTTATATGGTATAACGTCATAACGTATTACGTTATATGGTATTACGTTATCACGTATTACGTTATATGGTATAACGTTGTAACGTATTACGTTATATGGTATAACGTTATCTCGTATTACGTTATAACGTATAACGTTATATGGTATTACGTTATAACGTATTACGTTATATGGTATAACGAAATGACGTTTTACGTTATATGGTATTACGTTATAACGTATTACGGTATATGGCATTACGTTATAACGTATTACGTTATATGGTATAACGTTATACCGTATTACGTTATATGGTATAACGTTATAACGTATTACGTTATATGGTATAACGTTATAACGTATTACGTTATATGGTATATCGTTATAACGTATTACGTTATATGGTATAACGTTATACCGTATTACGTTATATGGTATAACGAAATGACGTTTTACGTTATATGGTATTACGTTATAACGTATTACGTTATATGGTATTACGTTATAACGTATTACGTTATATGGTATAACGTCATAACGTATTACGTCATATGGTATTACGTTATCACGTATTACGTGATATGGTATAACGTTATAACGTATTACGTTATATGGTATAACGTTTTAACGTATTACGTTATATGGTATAACGTTATCACGTATTACGTTATATGGTATAACGTTATCACGTATTACGTTATATGGTATAACGTTATAACGTATTACGTTATATGGTATTACGTTATAACCTATTACGTTATATGGTATAACGTTATAACGTATTACGTTATATGGTATAACGTTATAACGTATTACGTTATATGGTATTACGTTATAACCTATTACGTTATATGGTATAACGTTATAACGTATTACGTTATATGGTATTACGTTATAACGTATTACGTTATATGGTATAACGAAATGACGTTTTACGTTATATGGTATTACGTTATAACGTATTACGGTATATGGTATTACGTTATAACGTATTACGTTATATGGTAGAACGTCATAACGTATTACGTTATATGGTATTACGTTTTGACGTATTACGTTATATGGTATAACGTTATAACGTATTACGTTATATGGTATAACGTTTTAACGTATTACGTTATATGGTATAACGTTATCACGTATTACGTTATATGGTATAACGTTATAACGTATTACGTTATATGGTATATCGTTATAACGTATTACGTTATATGGTATAACGAAATGACATTTTACGTTATATGCTATTACGTTATAACGTATTACGTTATATGGTATAACGTTATCACGTATTACGTTATATGGCATTACGTTATAACGTATTACGTTATATGGTATAACGAAATGACGTTTTACGTTATATGGTATAACGTTATAACGTATTACGTTATATGGTATAACGTTTTAACGTATTACGTTATATTTTATAACGTTATAACGTATTACGTTATGCGGTATAACGTTATAACGAATTACGTTATATGGTATAACGTTATAACGTATTACGTTATATGGTATAACGTTATAACTTATTACGTTATATGGTATAACTATATAACGTATTACGTCATATGGTATTACGTTATAACGTATTACGTTATATGGTATTACGTTATAACGTATTACGTTATATGGTATAACGTTATCACGTATTACGTTATATGGCATTACGTTATAACGTATTACGTTATATGGTATAACAAAATGACGTTTTACGTTATATGGTATAACGTTATCACGTATTACGTTATATGGCATTACGTTATAACGTATTACGTTATATGGTATAACAAAATGACGTTTTACGTTATGTGGTATAACGTTATAACGTATTACGTTATATGGCATTACGTTATAACGTATTACGTTATATGGTATAACAAAATGACGTTTTACGTTTTATGGTATAACGTTATAACGTATTACGTTATATGGTATTACGTTTTAACGTATTACGTTATATGGTATAACGTTATAACGTATTACGTTATATGGTATAACGTTATAACTTATTACGTTATATGGTATAACTATATAACGTATTACGTTATATGGTATTACGTCATAACGTATTACGTTATATGGTATTACGTTATAACGTATTACGTTATATGGTATAACGTCATAACGTATTACGTTATATGGTATTACTTTATCACGTATTACGTTATATGGTATAACGTTATAACGTATTACGTTATATGATATAACGTTATAACGTATTACGTTATATGGTATAACGTTATAACGTATTACGTTATATGGTATAACGTCATAACGTATTACGTTATATGGTATTACGTTATCACGTATTACGTTATATGGTATAACGTTGTAACGTATTACGTTATATGGTATAACGTTATCTCGTATTACGTTATAACGTATAACGTTATATGGTATTACGTTATAACGTATTACGTTATATGGTATAACGAAATGACGTTTTACGTTATATGTTATAACGTTATAACGTATTACGTTATATGGTATAACGTCATAACGTATTACGTCATATGGTATTACGTTATCACGTATTACGTTATATGGTATAACGTTATAACGTATTACGTTATATGATATAACGTTATAACGTATTACGTTATATGGTATAACGTTATAACGTATTACGTTATATGGTATAACGTTATAACGTATTACGTTATATGGTATAACGTCATAACGTATTACGTTATATGGTATTACGTTATCACGTATTACGTTATATGGTATAACGTTGTAACGTATTACGTTATATGGTATAACGTTATCTCGTATTACGTTATATGGTATAACGTTATAACGTATAACGTTATATGGTATTACGTTATGACGTATTACGTTATATGGTATAACGAAATGACGTTTTACGTTATATGGTATTACGTTATAACGTATTACGGTATATGGTATTACGTTATAACGTATTACGTTATATGGTATAACGTTATACCGTATTACGTTATATGGTATAACGTTATAACGTATTACGTTATATGGTATAACGTTATAACGTATTACGTTATATGGTATATCGTTATAACGTATTACGTTATATGGTATAACGTTATACCGTATTACGTTATATGGTATAACGAAATGACGTTTTACGTTATATGGTATTACGTTATAACGTATTACGTTATATGGTATTACGTTATAACGTATTACGTTATATGGTATAACGTCATAACGTATTACGTCATATGGTATTACGTTATCACGTATTACGTTATATGGTATAACGTTATAACGTATTACGTTATATGGTATAACGTTTTAACGTATTACGTTATATGGTATAACGTTATCACGTATTACGTTATATGGTATAACGTTATCACGTATTACGTTATATGGTATAACGTTATAACGTATTACGTTATATGGTATTACGTTATAACCTATTACGTTATATGGTATAACGTTATAACGTATTACGTTATATGGTATAACGTTATAACGTATTACGTTATATGGTATAACGTTATAACGTATTACGTTATATGGTATAACGTCATAACGTATTACGTTATATGGTATTACGTTATCGCGTATTACGTTATATGGTATAACGTTATAACGTATTTCGTTATATGGTATAACGTTATCTCGTATTACGTTATATGGTATAACGTTATAACGTATTACGTTATATGGTATAACGTTATAACGTATTACGTTATATGGTATAACGTTATAACGTATTACGTTATATGGTATAACGTCATAACGTATTACGTTATATGGTATAACAAAATGACGTTTTACGTTATATGGTATAACGTTATAACGTATTACGTTATATGGTATTACGTTTTAATGTATTACGTTATATGGTATAACGTTATAACGTATTACGTTATGTGGTATAACGTTATAACGAATTACGTTATATGGTATAACGTTATAACGTATTACGTTATATGGTATTACGTTATAACGTATTACGTTATATGGTATAACGTCATAACTTATTACGTTATATGGTATAACTATATAACGTATTACGTTATATGATATAACGTTATAACGTATTACGTTATATGGTATAACGTTATAACGTATTACGTTATATGGTATAACGTTATAACGTATTACGTTATATGGTATAACGTCATAACGTATTACGTTATATGGTATTACGTTATCACGTATTACGTTATATGGTATAACGTTGTAACGTATTACGTTATATGGTATAACGTTATCTCGTATTACGTTATGTGGTATAACGTTATAACGAATTACGTTATATGGTATAACGTTATAACGTATTACGTTATATGGTATAACGTTATAACTTATTACGTTATATGGTATAACTATATAACGTATTACGTTATATGGTATTACGTCATAACGTATTACGTTATATGGTATTACGTTATAACGTATTACGTTATATGGTATAACGTCATAACTTATTACGTTATATGGTATAACTATATAACGTATTACGTTATATGATATAACGTTATAACGTATTACGTTATATGGTATAACGTTATAACGTATTACGTTATATGGTATAACGTTATAACGTATTACGTTATATGGTATAACGTCATAACGTATTACGTTATATGGTATTACGTTATCACGTATTACGTTATATGGTATAACGTTGTAACGTATTACGTTATATGGTATAACGTTATAACGTATTACGTTATATGGTATAACGTTATACCGTATTACGTTATATGGTATAACGAAATGACGTTTTACGTTATATGGTATTACGTTATAACGTATTACGTTATATGGTATTACGTTATCACGTATTACGTTATATGGCATTACGTTATAACGTATTACGTTATATGGTATAACGAAATGACGTTTTACGTTATATGGTATAACGTTATAACGTATTACGTTATATGGTATAACGTTTTAACGTATTACGTTATATTTTATAACGTTATAACGTATTACGTTATGTGGTATAACGTTATAACGAATTACGTTATATGGTATAACGTTATAACGTATTACGTTATATGGTATAACGTTATAACTTATTACGTTATATGGTATAACTATATAACGTATTACGTCATATGGTATTACATTATAACGTATTACGTTATATGGTATTACGTTATAACGTATTACGTTATATGGTATAACGTTATCACGTATTACGTTATATGGCATTACGTTATAACGTATTACGTTATATGGTATAACAAAATGACGTTTTACGTTATATGGTATAACGTTATCACGTATTACGTTATATGGCATTACGTTATAACGTATTACGTTATATGGTATAACAAAATGACGTTTCACGTTATATGGTATAACGTTATAACGTATTACGTTATATGGCATTACGTTATAACGTATTACGTTATATGGTATAACAAAATGACGTTTTACGTTATATGGTATAACGTTATAACGTATTACGTTATATGGTATTACGTTTTAATGTATTACGTTATATGGTATAACGTTATAACGTATTACGTTATGTGGTATAACGTTATAACGTATTACGTTATGTGGTATAACGTTATAACGAATTACGTTATATGGTATAACGTTATAACGTATTACGTTATATGGTATAACGTTATAACTTATTACGTTATATGGTATAACTATATAACGTATTACGTTATATGGTATTACGTCATAACGTATTACGTGATATGGTATTACGTTATAACGTATTACGTTATATGGTATAACGTCATAACTTATTACGTTAAATGGTATAACTATATAACGTATTACGTTATATGATATAACGTTATAACGTATTACGTTATATGGTATAACGTTATAACGTATTACGTTATATGGTATAACGTTATAACGTATTACGTTATATGGTGTAACGTCATAACGTATTACGTTATATGGTATTACGTTATCACGTATTACGTTATATGGTATTACGTTATCACGTATTACGTTATATGGCATTACGTTATAACGTATTACGTTATATGGTATAACGAAATGACGTTTTACGTTATATGGTATAACGTTATAACGTATTACGTTATATGGTATAACGTTTTAACGTATTACGTTATATTTTATAACGTTATAACGTATTACGTTATGTGGTATAACGTTATAACGAATTACGTTATATGGTATAACGTTATAACGTATTACGTTATATGGTATAACGTTATAACTTATTACGTTATATGGTATAACTATATAACGTATTACGTCATATGGTATTACGTTATAACGTATTACGTTATATGGTATTACGTTATAACGTATTACGTTATATGGTATAACGTTATCACGTATTACGTTATATGGCATTACGTTATAACGTATTACGTTATATGGTATAACAAAATGACGTTTTACGTTATATGGTATAACGTTATCACGTATTACGTTATATGGCATTACGTTATAACGTATTACGTTATATGGTATAACAAAATGACGTTTCACGTTATATGGTATAACGTTATAACGTATTACGTTATATGGCATTACGTTATAACGTATTACGTTATATGGTATAACAAAATGACGTTTTACGTTATATGGTATAACGTTATAACGTATTACGTTATATGGTATTACGTTTTAATGTATTACGTTATATGGTATAACGTTATAACGTATTACGTTATGCGGTATAACGTTATAACGTATTACGTTATGTGGTATAACGTTATAACGAATTACGTTATATGGTATAACGTTATAACGTATTACGTTATATGGTATAACGTTATAACTTATTACGTTATATGGTATAACTATATAACGTATTACGTTATATGGTATTACGTCATAACGTATTACGTTATATGGTATTACGTTATAACGTATTACGTTATATGGTATAACGTCATAACTTATTACGTTATATGGTATAACTATATAACGTATTACGTTATATGATATAACGTTATAACGTATTACGTTATATGGTATAACGTTATAACGTATTACGTTATATGGTATAACGTTATAACGTATTACGTTATATGGTATAACGTCATAACGTATTACGTTATATGGTATTACGTTATCACGTATTACGTTATATGGTATAACGTTGTAACGTATTACGTTATATGGTATAACGTTATCTCGTATTACGTTATATGGTATAACGTTATAACGTATAACGTTATATGGTATTACGTTATAACGTATTACGTTATATGGTATAACGAAATGACGTTTTACGTTATATGGTATTACGTTATAACGTATTACGGTATATGGTATTACGTTATAACGTATTACGTTATATGGTATAACGTTATACCGTATTACGTTATATGGTATAACGTTATAACGTATTACGTTATATGGTATAACGTTATAACGTATTACGTTATATGGTATATCGTTATAACGTATTACGTTATATGGTATAACGTTATACCGTATTACGTTATATGGTATTACGTTATAACGTATTACGTTATATGGTATAACGTCATAACGTATTACGTCATATGGTATTACGTTATCACGTATTACGTTATATGGTATAACGTTATAACGTATTACGTTATATGGTATAACGTTTTAACGTATTACGTTATATGGTATAACGTTATCACGTATTACGTTATATGGTATAACGTTATCACGTATTACGTTATATGGTATAACGTTATAACGTATTACGTTATATAGTATTACGTTATAACCTATTACGTTATATGGTATAACGTTATAACGTATTACGTTATATGGTATTACGTTATAACGTATTACGTTATATGGTATAACGAAATGACGTTTTACGTTATATGGTATTACGTTATAACGTATTACGGTATATGGTATTACGTTATAACGTATTACGTTATATGGTAGAACGTCATAACGTATTACGTTATATGGTATTACGTTATGACGTATTACGTTATATGGTATAACGTTATAACGTATTACGTTATATGGTATAACGTTTTAACGTATTACGTTATATGGTATAACGTTATCACGTATTACGTTATATGGTATAACGTTATAACGTATTACGTTATATGGTATATCGTTATAACGTATTACGTTATATGGTATAACGAAATGACGTTTTACGTTATATGCTATTACGTTATAGCGTATTACGTTATATGGTATAACGTTATCACGTATTACGTTATATGGCATTACGTTATAACGTATTACGTTATATGGTATAACGAAATGACGTTTTACGTTATATGGTATAACGTTATAACGTATTACGTTATATGGTATAACGTTTTAACGTATTACGTTATATTTTATAACGTTATAACGTATTACGTTATGTGGTATAACGTTATAACGAATTACGTTATATGGTATAACGTTATAACGTATTACGTTATATGGTATTACGTCATAACGTATTACGTTATATGGTATTACGTTATAACGTATTACGTTATATGGTATAACGTCATAACGTATTACGTTATATGGTATTACGTTATCACGTATTACGTTATATGGTATAACGTTATAACGTATTACGTTATATGATATAACGTTATAACGTATTACGTTATATGGTATAACGTTATAACGTATTACGTTATATGGTATAACGTTATAACGTATTACGTTATATGGTATAACGTCATAACGTATTACGTTATATGGTATTACGTTATCACGTATTACGTTATATGGTATAACGTTGTAACGTATTACGTTATATGGTGTAACGTTATCTCGTATTACGTTATATGGTATAACGTTATAACGTATAACGTTATATGGTATTACGTTATAACGTATTACGTTATATGGTATAACGAAATGACGTTTTACGTTATATGTTATAACGTTATAACGTATTACGTTATATGGTATAACGTCATAACGTATTACGTCATATGGTATTACGTTATCACGTATTACGTTATATGGTATAACGTTATAACGTATTACGTTATATGATATAACGTTATAACGTATTACGTTATATGGTATAACGTAATAACGTATTACGTTATATGGTATAACGTTATAACGTATTACGTTATATGGTATAACGTCATAACGTATTACGTTATATGGTATTACGTTATCTCGTATTACGTTATATGGTATAACGTTGTAACGTATTACGTTATATGGTATAACGTTATCTCGTATTACGTTATATGGTATAACGTTATAACGTATAACGTTATATGGTATTACGTTATAACGTATTACGTTATATGGTATAACGAAATGACGTTTTACGTTATCTGGTATTACGTTATAACGTATTACGGTATATGGTATTACGTTATAACGTATTACGTTATATGGTATAACGTTATACCGTATTACGTTATATGGTATAACGTTATAACGTATTACGTTATATGGTATAACGTTATAACGTATTACGTTATATGGTATATCGTTATAACGTATTACGTTATATGGTATAACGTTATACCGTATTACGTTATATGGTATAACGAAATGACGTTTTACGTTATATGGTATTACGTTATAACGTATTACGTTATATGGTATTACGTTATAACGTATTGCGTTATATGGTATAACGTCATAACGTATTACGTCATATGGTATTACGTTATCACGTATTACGTTATATGGTATAACGTTATAACGTATTACGTTATATGGTATAACGTTTTAACGTATTACGTTATATGGTATAACGTTATCACGTATTACGTTATATGGTATAACGTTATCACGTATTACGTTATATGGTATAACGTTATAACGTATTACGTTATATGGTATTACGTTATAACCTATTACGTTATATGGTATAACGTTATAACGTATTACGTTATATGGTATAACGTTATAACGTATTACGTTATATGGTATAACGTTATAACGTATTACGTTATATGGTATAACGTCATAACGTATTACGTTATATGGTATTACGTTATCGCGTATTACGTTATATGGTATAACGTCATAACGTATTACGTTATATGGTATAACGTTATCTCGTATTACGTTATATGGTATAACGTTATAACGTATTACGTTATATGGTATTACGTTATAACGTATTACGTTATATGGTATAACGAAATGACGTTTTACGTTATATGGTATTACGTTATAACGTATTACGGTATATGGTATTACGTTATAACGTATTACGTTATATGGTAGGACGTCATAACGTATTACGTTATATGGTATTACGTTATGACGTATTACGTTATATGGTATAACGTTATAACGTATTACGTTATATGGTATAACGAAATGACGTTTTACGTTATATGCTATTACGTTATAACGTATTACGTTATATGGTATAACGTTATCACGTATTACGTTATATGGCATTACGTTGTAACGTATTACGTTATATGGTATTACGTTATAACGTATTGCGTTATATGGTATAACGTCATAACGTATTACGTCATATGGTATTACGTTATCACGTATTACGTTATATGGTATAACGTTATAACGTATTACGTTATATGGTATAACGTTTTAACGTATTACGTTATATGGTATAACGTTATCACGTATTACGTTATATGGTATAACGTTATCACGTATTACGTTATATGGTATAACGTTATAACGTATTACGTTATATGGTATTACGTTATAACCTATTACGTTATATGGTATAACGTTATAACGTATTACGTTATATGGTATAACGTTATAACGTATTACGTTATATGGTATAACGTTATAACGTATTACGTTATATGGTATAACGTCATAACGTATTACGTTATATGGTATTACGTTATCTCGTATTACGTTATATGGTATAACGTTGTAACGTATTACGTTATATGGTATAACGTTATCTCGTATTACGTTATATGGTATAACGTTATAACGTATAACGTTATATGGTATTACGTTATAACGTATTACGTTATATGGTATAACGAAATGACGTTTTACGTTATCTGGTATTACGTTATAACGTATTACGGTATATGGTATTACGTTATAACGTATTACGTTATATGGTATAACGTTATACCGTATTACGTTATATGGTATAACGTTATAACGTATTACGTTATATGGTATAACGTTATAACGTATTACGTTATATGGTATATCGTTATAACGTATTACGTTATATGGTATAACGTTATACCGTATTACGTTATATGGTATAACGAAATGACGTTTTACGTTATATGGTATTACGTTATAACGTATTACGTTATATGGTATTACGTTATAACGTATTGCGTTATATGGTATAACGTCATAACGTATTACGTCATATGGTATTACGTTATCACGTATTACGTTATATGGTATAACGTTATAACGTATTACGTTATATGGTATAACGTTTTAACGTATTACGTTATATGGTATAACGTTATCACGTATTACGTTATATGGTATAACGTTATCACGTATTACGTTATATGGTATAACGTTATAACGTATTACGTTATATGGTATTACGTTATAACCTATTACGTTATATGGTATAACGTTATAACGTATTACGTTATATGGTATAACGTTATAACGTATTACGTTATATGGTATAACGTTATAACGTATTACGTTATATGGTATAACGTCATAACGTATTACGTTATATGGTATTACGTTATCGCGTATTACGTTATATGGTATAACGTCATAACGTATTACGTTATATGGTATAACGTTATCTCGTATTACGTTATATGGTATAACGTTATAACGTATTACGTTATATGGTATTACGTTATAACGTATTACGTTATATGGTATAACGAAATGACGTTTTACGTTATATGGTATTACGTTATAACGTATTACGGTATATGGTATTACGTTATAACGTATTACGTTATATGGTAGGACGTCATAACGTATTACGTTATATGGTATTACGTTATGACGTATTACGTTATATGGTATAACGTTATAACGTATTACGTTATATGGTATAACGCTTTAACGTATTACGTTATATGGTATAACGTTATCACGTATTACGTTATATGGTATAACGTTATAACGTATTACGTTATATGGTATATCGTTATAACGTATTACGTTATATGGTATAACGAAATGACGTTTTACGTTATATGCTATTACGTTATAACGTATTACGTTATATGGTATAACGTTATCACGTATTACGTTATATGGCATTACGTTGTAACGTATTACGTTATATGGTAGAACGAAATGACGTTTTACGTTATATGGTATAATGTTATAACGTATTACGTTATATGGTATAACGTTTTAACGTATTACGTTATATTTTATAACGTTATAACGTATTACGTTATGTGGTATAACGTTATAACGAATTACGTTATATGGTATAACGTTATAACGTATTACGTTATATGGTATAACGTTATAACTTATTATGTTATATGGTATAACTATATAACGTATTACGTCATATGGTATTACGTTATAACGTATTACGTTATATGGTATTACGTTATAACGTATTACGTTATATGGTATAACGTTATCACGTATTACGTTATATGGCATTACGTTATAACGTATTACGTTATATGGTATAACAAAATGACGTTTTACGTTATATGGTATAACGTTATCACGTATTACGTTATATGGCATTACGTTATAACGTATTACGTTATATGGTATAGCAAAATGACGTTTTACGTTATATGGTATAACGTTATAACGTATTACGTTATATGGCATTACGTTATAACGTATTACGTTATATGGTATAACAAAATGACGTTTTACGTTATATGGTATAACGTTATAACGTATTACGTTATATGGTATTACGTTTTAACGTATTACGTTATATGGTATAACGTTATAACGTATTACGTTATATGGTATAACGTTATAACTTATTACGTTATATGGTATAACTATATAACGTATTACGTTATATGGTATTACGTCATAACGTATTACGTTATATGGTATTACGTTATAACGTATTACGTTATATGGTATAACGTCATAACTTATTACGTTATATGGTATTACGTTATCACGTATTACGTTATATGGTATAACGTTATAACGTATTACGTTATATGGTATAACGTTTTAACGTATTACGTTATATGGTATAACGTTATAACGTATTACGTTATATGGTGTAACGTTATACCGTACTATGTTTTATGGTATAACGAAATGACGTTTTACGTTATATGTTATAACGTTATAACGTATTACGTTATATGGTATAACGTCATAACGTATTACGTCATATGGTATTACGTTATCACGTATTACGTTATATGGTATAACGTTATAACGTATTACGTTATATGATATAACGTTATAACGTATTACGTTATATGGTATAACGTTATAACGTATTACGTTATATGGTATAACGTTATAACGTATTACGTTATATGGTATAACGTCATAACGTATTACGTTATATGGTATTACGTTATCACGTATTACGTTATATGGTATAACGTTATAACGTATTACGTTATATGGTATAACGTTATCTCGTATTACGTTATATGGTTTAACGTTATAACGCATAACGTTATATGGTATTACGTTATAACGTATTACGTTGTATGGTATAACGAAATGACGTTTTACGTTATATGGTATTACGTTATAACGTATTACGGTAAGTGGTATTACGTTATAACGTATTACGTTATATGGTATAACGTTATACCGTATTACGTTATATGGTATAACGTTATAACGTATTACGTTATATGGTATAACGTTATAACGTATTACGTTATATGGTATATCGTTATAACGTATTACGTTATATGGTATAACGTTATACCGTATTACGTTATATGGTATAACGTTATACCGTATTACGTTATATGGTATAACGTTTTAACGTATTACGTTATATGGTATAACGTTATAACGTATTACGTTATATGGTGTAACGTTATACCGTACTATGTTTTATGGTATAACGAAATGACGTTTTACGTTATATGTTATAACGTTATAACGTATTACGTTATATGGTATAACGTCATAACGTATTACGTCATATGGTATTACGTTATCACGTATTACGTTATATGGTATAACGTTATAACGTATTACGTTATATGATATAACGTTATAACGTATTACGTTATATGGTATAACGTTATAACGTATTACGTTATATGGTATAACGTTATAACGTATTACGGTATATGGTATTACGTTATAACGTATTACGTTATATGGTATAACTTTATACCGTATTACGTTATATGGTATAACGTTATACCGTATTACGTTATATGGTATAACGAAATGACGTTTTACGTTATATGGTATTACGTTATAACGTATTACGTTATATGGTATTACGTTATAACGTATTACGTTATATGGTATAACGTCATAACGTATTACGTTATATGGTATAACGTTATCTCGTATTACGTTATATGGTATTACGTTATGACGTATTACGTTATATGGTATAACGTTATAACGTATTACGTTATATGGTATAACGTTTTAACGTATTACGTTATATGCTATAACGTTATCACGTATTACGTTATATGGTATAACGTTATAACGTATTACGTTATATGGTATAACGAAATGACGTTTTACGTTATATGCTATTACGTTATAACGTATTACGTTATATGGTATAACGTTATCACGTATTACGTTATATGGCATTACGTTATAACGTATTACGTTATATGGTATAACGAAATGACGTTTTACGTTATATGGTATAACGTTATAACGTATTACGTTATATGGTATAACGTTTTAACGTATTACGTTATATTTTATAACGTTATAACGTATTACGTTATGTGGTATAACGTTATAACGAATTACGTTATATGGTATAACGTTATAACGTATTACGTTATATGGTATAACGTTATAACTTATTACGTTATGTGGTATAACGTTATAACGAAATACGTTATATGGTATAACTTTATAACGTATTACGTTATATGGTGTAACGTTATAACTTATTACGTTATATGGTATAACTATATAACGTATTACGTCATATGGTATTACGTTATAACGTATTACGTTATATGGTATTACGTTATAACGTATTACGTTATATGGTATAACGTTATCACGTATTACGTTATATGGCATTACGTTATAACGTATTACGTTATATGGTATAACGAAATGACGTTTTACGTTATATGTTATAACGTTATAACGTATTACGTTATATGGTATAACGTCATAACGTATTACGTCATATGGTATTACGTTATCACGTATTACGTTATATGGTATAACGTTATAACGTATTACGTTATATGGTATAACGTTTTAACGTATTACGTTATATGGTATAACGTTATCACGTATTACGTTATATGGTATAACGTTATCACGTATTACGTTATATGGTATAACGTTATAACGTGTTACGTTATATGGTATTACGTTATAACCTATTACGTTATATGGTATAACGTTATAACGTATTACGTTATATGATATTACGATATAACGTATTACGTTATATGGTATAACGAAATGACGTTTTACGTTATATGGTATTACGTTATAACGTATTACGGTATATGGTATTACGTTATAACGTATTACGTTATATGGTAGAACGTCATAACGTATTACGTTATATGGTATTACGTTATGACGTATTACGTTATATGGTATAACGTTATAACGTATTACGTTATATGGTATAACGTTTTAACGTATTACGTTATATGGTATAACGTTATCACGTATTACGTTATATGGTATAACGTTATAACGTATTACGTTATATGGTATATCGTTATAACGTATTACGTTATATGGTATAACGAAATGACGTTTTACGTTATATGCTATTACGTTATAACGTATTACGTTATATGGTATAACGTTATCACGTATTACGTTATATGGCATTACGTTATAACGTATTACGTTATATGGTATAACGAAATGACGTTTTACGTTATATGGTATAACGTTATAACGTATTACGTTATATGGTATAACGTTTTAACGTATTACGTTATATTTTATAACGTTATAACGTATTACGTTATGTGGTATAACGTTATAACGAATTACGTTATATGGTATAACGTTATAACGTATTACGTTATATGGTATAACGTTATAACTTATTACGTTATATGGTATAGCTATATAACGTATTACGTCATATGGTATTACGTTATAACGTATTACGTTATATGGTATTACGTTGTAACGTATTACGTTATATGGTATAACGTTATCAAGTATTACGTTATATGGCATTACGTTATAACGTATTACGTTATATGGTATAACAAAATGACGTTTTACGTTATATGGTATAACGTTATCACGTATTACGTTATATGGCATTACGTTATAACGTATTACGTTATATGGTATAACAAAATGACGTTTTACGTTATATGGTATAACGTTATAACGTATTACGTTATATGGCATTACGTTATAACGTATTACGTTATATGGTATAACAAAATGACGTTTTACGTTATATGGTATAACGTTATAACGTATTACGTTATATGGTATTACGTTTTAACGTATTACGTTATATGGTATATCGTTATAACGTATTACGTTATATGGTATAACGAAATGACGTTTTACGTTATATGCTATTACGTTATAACGTATTACGTTATATGGTATAACGCTATCACGTATTACGTTATATGGCATTACGTTATAACGTATTACGTTATATGGTATAACGTTTTAACGTATTACGTTATATGGTATAACGTTATCACGTATTACGTTATATGGTATAACGTTATAACGTATTACGTTATATGGTATATCGTTATAACGTATTACGTTATATGGTATAACGAAACGACGTTTTACGTTATATGCTATTACGTTATAACGTATTACGTTATATGGTATAACGTCATAACGTATTACGTTATATGGTATTACGTTATCACGTATTACGTTATATGGTATAACGTTGTAACGTATTACGTTATATGGTATAACGTTATCTCGTATTACGTTATATGGTATAACGTTATAACGTATTACGTTATATTTTATAACGTTATAACGTATTACGTTATGTGGTATAACGTTATAACGAATTACGTTATATGGTATAACGTTATAACGTATTACGTTATATGGTATAACGTTATAACTTATTACGTTATATGGTATAGCTATATAACGTATTACGTCATATGGTATTACGTTATAACGTATTACGTTATATGGTATTACGTTGTAACGTATTACGTTATATGGTATAACGTTATCAAGTATTACGTTATATGGCATTACGTTATAACGTATTACGTTATATGGTATAACAAAATGACGTTTTACGTTATATGGTATAACGTTATCACGTATTACGTTATATGGCATTACGTTATAACGTATTACGTTATATGGTATAACAAAATGACGTTTTACGTTATATGGTATAACGTTATAACGTATTACGTTATATGGCATTACGTTATAACGTATTACGTTATATGGTATAACAAAATGACGTTTTACGTTATATGGTATAACGTTATAACGTATTACGTTATATGGTATTACGTTTTAACGTATTACGTTATATGGTATATCGTTATAACGTATTACGTTATATGGTATAACGAAATGACGTTTTACGTTATATGCTATTACGTTATAACGTATTACGTTATATGGTATAACGCTATCACGTATTACGTTATATGGCATTACGTTATAACGTATTACGTTATATGGTATAACGTTTTAACGTATTACGTTATATGGTATAACGTTATCACGTATTACGTTATATGGTATAACGTTATAACGTATTACGTTATATGGTATATCGTTATAACGTATTACGTTATATGGTATAACGAAACGACGTTTTACGTTATATGCTATTACGTTATAACGTATTACGTTATATGGTATAACGTCATAACGTATTACGTTATATGGTATTACGTTATCACGTATTACGTTATATGGTATAACGTTGTAACGTATTACGTTATATGGTATAACGTTATCTCGTATTACGTTATATGGTATAACGTTATAACGTATAACGTTATATGGTATTACGTTATAACGTATTACGTTATATGGTATAACGAAATGACGTTTTACGTTATATGTTATAACGTTATAACGTATTACGTTATATGGTATAACGTCATAACGTATTACGTCATATGGTATTACGTTATCACGTATTACGTTATATGGTATAGCGTTATAACGTATTACGTTATATGATATAACGTTATAACGTATTACGTTATATGGTATAACGTTATAACGTATTACGTTATATGGTATAACGTTATAACGTATTACGTTATATGGTATAACGTCATAACGTATTACGTTATATGGTATTACGTTATCACGTATTACGTTATATGGTATAACGTTGTAACGTATTACGTTATATGGTATAACGTTATCTCGTATTACGTTATATGGTATAACGTTATAACGTATAACGTTATATGGTATTACGTTATAACGTATTACGTTATATGGTATAACGAAATGACGTTTTACGTTATATGGTATTACGTTATAACGTATTACGGTATATGGTATTACGTTATAACGTATTACGTTATATGGTATAACGTTATACCGTATAACGTTATATGGTATAACGTTATAACGTATTACGTTATATGGTATAACGTTATAACGTATTACGTTATATGGTATATCGTTATAACGTATTACGTTATATGGTATAACGCTATACCGTATTACGTTATATGGCATTACGTTATAACGTATTACGTCATATGGTATAACAAAATGACGTTTTACGTTATATGGTATAACGTTATAACGTATTACGTTATATGGTATTACGTTTTAACGTATTACGTTATATGGTATAACGTTATAACGTATTACGTTATGTGGTATAACGTTATAACGAATTACGTTATATGGTATAACGTTATAACGTATTACGTTATATGGTATAACGTTATAACTTATTACGTTATATGGTATAACTATATAACGTATTACGTTATATGGTATAACGTTATAACGTATTACGTTATATGGTATAACGTTTTAACGTATGACGTTATATGGTATAACGTTATCACGTATTACGTTATATGGTATAACGTTATCACGTATTACGTTATATGGTATAACGTTATAACGTATTACGTTATATGGTATTACGTTATAACCTATTACGTTATATGGTATGACGTTATAACGTATTACGTTATATGGTATAACGTTATAACGTATTACGTTATATGGTATAACGTTATAACGTATTACGTTATATGGTATAACGTCATAACGTATTACGTTATATGGTATTACGTTATCGCGTATTACGTTATATGGTATAACGTTATAACGTATTACGTTATATGGTATAACGTTATCTCGTATTACGTTATATGGTCTAACGTTATAACGTATTACGTTATATGGTATAACGTTATAACGTATTACGTTATATGGTATAACGTTATAACGTATTACGTTATATGGTATAACGTCATAACGTATTACGTTATATGGTATTACGTTATCACGTATTACGTTATATGGCATTACGTTATAACGTATTACGTTATATGGTATAACGAAATGACGTTTTACGTTATATGGTATAACGTTATAACGTATTACGTTATATGGTATAACGTTTTAACGTATTACGTTATATTTTATAACGTTATAACGTATTACGTTATGTGGTATAACGTTATAACGAATTACGTTATATGGTATAACGTTATAACGTATTACGTTATATGGTATAACGTTATAACTTATTACGTTATATGGTATAACTATATAACGTATTACGTCATATGGTATTACGTTATAACGTATTACGTTATATGGTATTACGTTATAACGTATTACGTTATATGGTATAACGTTATCACGTATTACGTTATATGGCATTACGTTATAACGTATTACGTTATATGGTATAACAAAATGACGTTTTACGTTATATGGTATAACGTTATCACGTATTACGTTATATGGCATTACGTTATAACGTATTACGTTATATGGTATAACAAAATGACGTTTTACGTTATATGGTATAACGTTATAACGTACTACGTTATATGGCATTACGTTATAACGTATTACGTCATATGGTATAACAAAATGACGTTTTACGTTATATGGTATAACGTTATAACGTATTACGTTATATGGTATTACGTTTTAACGTATTACGTTATATGGTATAACGTTATAACGTATTACGTTATGTGGTATAACGTTATAACGAATTACGTTATATGGTATAACGTTATAACGTATTACGTTATATGGTATAACGTTATAACTTATTACGTTATATGGTATAACTATATAACGTATTACGTTATATGGTATTACGTCATAACGTATTACGTTATATGGTATTACGTTATAACGTATTACGTTATATGGTATAACGTCATAACGTATTACGTTATATGGTATTACGTTATCACGTAGTACGTTATATGGTATAACGTTATAACGTATTACGTTATATGGTATAACGTTTTAACGTATTACGTTATATGGTATAACGTTATAACGTATTACGTTATATGGTGTAACGTTATACCGTACTATGTTTTATGGTATAACGAAATGACGTTTTACGTTATATGTTATAACGTTATAACGTATTACGTTATATGGTATAACGTCATAACGTATTACGTCATATGGTATTACGTTATCACGTATTACGTTATATGGTATAACGTTATAACGTATTACGTTATATGATATAACGTTATAACGTATTACGTTATATGGTATAACGTTATAACGTATTACGTTATATGGTATAACGTTATAACGTATTACGTTATATGGTATAACGTCATAACGTATTACGTTATATGGTATTACGTTATCACGTATTACGTTATATGGTATAACGTTGTAACGTATTACGTTATATGGTATAACGTTATCTCGTATTACGTTATATGGTATAACGTTATAACGTATAACGTTATATGGTATTACGTTATAACGTATTACGTTATATGGTATAACGAAATGACGTTTTACGTTATATGGTATTACGTTATAACGTATTACGGTATATGGTATTACGTTATAACGTATTACGTTATATGGTATAACGTTATACCGTATTACGTTATATGGTATAACGTTATAACGTATTACGTTATATGGTATAACGTTATAACGTATTACGTTATATGGTATATCGTTATAACGTATTACGTTATATGGTATAACGTTATACCGTATTACGTTATATGGTATAACGAAATGACGTTTTACGTTATATGGTATTACGTTATAACGTATTACGTTATATGGTATTACGTTATAACGTATTACGTTATATGGTATAACGTCATAACGTATTACGTCATATGACATTACGTTATCACGTATTACGTTATATGGTATAACGTTATAACGTATTACGTTATATGGTATAACGTTTTAACGTATTACGTTATATGGTATAACGTTATCACGTATTACGTTATATGGTATAACGTTATCACGTATTACGTTATATGGTATAACGTTATACCGTATTACGTTATATGGTATAACGAAATGACGTTTTACGTTATATGGTATTACGTTATAACGTATTACGTTATAACGTATTACGTTATATGGTATTACGTTATAACGTATTACGTTATATGGTATAACGTCATAACGTATTACGTTATATGGTATAACGTTATAACGTATTACGTTATATGGTATAACGTTTTAACGTATTACGTTATATGGTATAACGTTATCACGTATTACGTTATATGGTATAACGTTATAACGTATTACGTTATATGGTATATCGTTATAACGTATTACGTTATATGGTATAACGAAATGACGTTTTACGTTATATGCTATTACGTTATAACGTATTACGTTATATGGTATAACGTTATCACGTATTACGTTATATGGCATTACGTTATAACGTATTACGTTATATGGTACAACGAAATGACGTTTTACGTTATATGGTATAACGTTATAACGTATTACGTTATATGGTATAACGTTTTAACGTATTACGTTATATTTTATAACGTTATAACGTATTACGTTATGTGGTATAACGTTATAACGAATTACGTTATATGGTATAACGTTATAACGTATTACGTTATATGGTATAACGTTATAACTTATTACGTTATATGGTATAACTATATAACGTATTACGTCATATGGTATTACGTTATAACGTATTACGTTATATGGTATTACGTTATAACGTATTACGTTATATGGTATAACGTTATCACGTATTACGTTATATGGCATTACGTTATAACGTATTACGTTATATGGTATAACAAAATGACGTTTTACGTTATATGGTATAACGTTATCACGTATTACGTTATATGGCATTACGTTATAACGTATTACGTTATATGGTATAACAAAATGACGTTTTACGTTATATGGTATAACGTTATAACGTATTACGTTATATGGCATTACGTTATAACGTATTACGTTATATGGTATAACAAAATGACGTTTTACGTTATATGGTATAACGTTATAACGTATTACGTTATATGGTATAACGTCATAACGTATTACGTCATATGGTATTACGTTATCACGTATTACGTTATATGGTATAACGTTATAACGTATTACATTATATGGTATAACGTCATAACGTATTACGTTATATGGTATTACGTTATAACGTATTACGTTATATGGTATAACGAAATGACGTATTACGTTATATGGTATTACGTTATAACGTATTACGTTATATGGTATAACGAAATGACGTTTTACGTCATATGGTATTACGTTATCACGTATTACGTTATATGGTATAACGTCATAACGTATTACGTTATATGGTATTACGTTATCACGTATTACGTTATATGGTATAACGTTGTAACGTATTACGTTATATGGTATAACGTTATCTCGTATTACGTTATATGGTATAACGTTATAACGTATAACGTTATATGGTATTACGTTATAACGTATTACGTTATATGGTATAACGAAATGACGTTTTACGTTATATGGTATTACGTTATAACGTATTACGGTATATGGTATTACGTTATAACGTATTACGTTATATGGTATAACGTTATACCGTATTACGTTATATGGTATAACGTTATAACGTATTACGTTATATGGTATAACGTTATAACGTATTACGTTATATGGTATATCGTTATAACGTATTACGTTATATGGTATAACGTTATACCGTATTACGTTATATGGTATAACGAAATGACGTTTTACGTTATATGGTATTACGTTATAACGTATTACGTTATATGGTATTACGTTATAACGTATTACGTTATATGGGATAACGTCATAACGTATTACGTCATATGGCATTACGTTATCACGTATTACGTTATATGGTATAACGTTATAACGTATTACGTTATATGGTATAACGTTTTAACGTATTACGTTATATGGTATAACGTTATCACGTATTACGTTATATGGTATAACGTTATCACGTATTACGTTATATGGTATAACGTTATACCGTATTACGTTATATGGTATAACGAAATGACGTTTTACGTTATATGGTATTACGTTATAACGTATTACGTTATATGGTATTACGTTATAACGTATTACGTTATATGGTATAACGTCATAACGTATTACGTTATATGGTATAACGTTATAACGTATTACGTTATATGGTATAACGTTTTAACGTATTACGTTATATGGTATAACGTTATCACGTATTACGTTATATGGTATAACGTTATAACGTATTACGTTATATGGTATATCGTTATAACGTATTACGTTATATGGTATAACGAAATGACGTTTTACGTTATATGCTATTACGTTATAACGTATTACGTTATATGGTATAACGTTATCACGTATTACGTTATATGGCATTACGTTATAACGTATTACGTTATATGGTACAACGAAATGACGTTTTACGTTATATGGTATAACGTTATAACGTATTACGTTATATGGTATAACGTTTTAACGTATTACGTTATATTTTATAACGTTATAACGTATTACGTTATGTGGTATAACGTTATAACGAATTACGTTATATGGTATAACGTTATAACGTATTACGTTATATGGTATAACGTTATAACTTATTACGTTATATGGTATAACTATATAACGTATTACGTCATATGGTATTACGTTATAACGTATTACGTTATATGGCATTACGTTATAACGTATTACGTTATATGGTATAACGTTATCACGTATTACGTTATATGGCATTACGTTATAACGTATTACGTTATATGGTATAACAAAATGACGTTTTACGTTATATGGTATAACGTTATCACGTATTACGTTATATGGCATTACGTTATAACGTATTACGTTATATGGTATAACAAAATGACGTTTTACGTTATATGGTATAACGTTATAACGTATTACGTTATATGGCATTACGTTATAACGTATTACGTTATATGGTATAACAAAATGACGTTTTACGTTATATGGTATAACGTTATAACGTATTACGTTATATGGTATAACGTCATAACGTATTACGTCATATGGTATTACGTTATCACGTATTACGTTATATGGTATAACGTTATAACGTATTACGTTATATGGTATAACGTCATAACGTATTACGTTATATGGTATTACGTTATAACGTATTACGTTATATGGTATAACGAAATGACGTATTACGTTATATGGTATTACGTTATAACGTATTACGTTATATGGTATAACGAAATGACGTTTTACGTCATATGGTATTACGTTATCACGTATTACGTTATATGGTATAACGTTATAACGTATTACGTTATATGATATAACGTTATAACGTATTACGTTATATGGTATAACGTCATAACGTATTACGTTATATGGTATTACGTTATCACGTATTACGTTATATGGTATAACGTCATAACGTATTACGTTATATGGTATAACGTTATAACGTATTACCTTATATGGTATAACGTTATAACGTATTACGTTATATGGTATAACGTTATAACGTATTACGTTATATGGTATAACGTTGTAACGTATTACGTTATATGGTATAACGTTATCTCGTATTACGTTATATGGTATAACGTTATAACGTATAACGTTATATGGTATTACGTTATAACGTATTACGTTATATGGTATAACGAAATGACGTTTTACGTTATATGTTATAACGTTATAACGTATTACGTTATATGGTATAACGTCATAACGTATTACGTCATATGGTATTACGTTATCACGTATTACGTTATATGGTATAACGTTATAACGTATTACGTTATATGATATAACGTTATAACGTATTACGTTATATGGTATAACGTTATAACGTATTACGTTATATGGTATAACGTTATAACGTATTACGTTATATGGTATAACGTCATAACGTATTACGTTATATGGTATTACGTTATCACGTATTACGTTATATGGTATAACGTTGTAACGTATTACGTTATATGGTATAACGTTATCTCGTATTACGTTATATGGTATAACGTTATAACGTATAACGTTATATGGTATTACGTTATGACGTATTACGTTATATGGTATAACGAAATGACGTTTTACGTTATATGGTATTACGTTATAACGTATTACGGTATATGGTATTACGTTATAACGTATTACGTTATATGGTATAACGTTATACCGTATTACGTTATATGGTATAACGTTATAACGTATTACGTCATATGGTATAACGTTATAACGTATTACGTTATATGGTATATCGTTATAACGTATTACGTTATACGGTATAACGTTATACCGTATTACGTTATATGGTATAACGAAATGACGTTTTACGTTATATGGTATTACGTTATAACGTATTACGTTATATGGTATTACGTTATAACGTATTACGTTATATGGTATAACGTCATAACGTATTACGTCATATGGTATTACGTTATCACGTATTACGTTATATGGTATAACGTTATAACGTATTACGTTATATGGTATAACGTTTTAACGTATTACGTTATATGGTATAACGTTATCACGTATTACGTTATATGGTATAACGTTATCACGTATTACGTTATATGGTATAACGTTATAACGTATTACGTTATATGGTATTACGTTATAACCTATTACGTTATATGGTATAACGTTATAACGTATTACGTTATATGGTATAACGTTATAACGTATTACGTTATATGGTATAACGTTATAACGTATTACGTTATATGGTATAACGTCATAACGTATTACGTTATATGGTATTACGTTATCGCGTATTACGTTATATGGTATAACGTTATAACGTATTACGTTATATGGTATAACGTTATCTCGTATTACGTTATATGGTATAACGTTATAACGTATTACGTTATATGGTATTACGTTATAACGTATTACGTTATATGGTATAACGAAATGACGTTTTACGTTATATGGTATTACGTTATAACGTATTACGGTATATGGTATTACGTTATAACGTATTACGTTATATGGTAGGACGTCATAACGTATTACGTTATATGGTATTACGTTATGACGTATTACGTTATATGGTATAACGTTATAACGTATTACGTTATATGGTATAACGTTTTAACGTATTACGTTATATGGTATAACGTTATCACGTATTACGTTATATGGTATAACGTTATAACGTATTACGTTATATGGTATATCGTTATAACGTATTACGTTATATAGTATAACGAAATGACGTTTTACGTTATATGCTATTACGTTATAACGTATTACGTTATATGGTATAACGTTATCACGTATTACGTTATATGGCATTACGTTATAACGTATTACGTTATATGGTATAACGAAATGACGTTTTACGTTATATGGTATAACGTTATAACGTATTACGTTATATGGTATAACGTTTTAACGTATTACGTTATATTTTATAACGTTATAACGTATTACGTTATGTGGTATAACGTTATAACGAATTACGTTATATGGTATGACGTTATAACGTATTACGTTATATGGTATAACGTTATAACTTATTACGTTATATGGTATAACTATATAACGTATTACGTCATATGGTATTACGTTAGAACGTATTACGTTATATGGTATAACGTTATCACGTATTACGTTATATGGCATTACGTTATAACGTATTACGTTATATGGTATAACGAAATGACGTTTTACGTTATATGGTATAACAAAATGACGTTTTACGTTATATGGTATAACGTTATAACGTATTACGTTATATGGTATTACGTTTTAACGTATTACGTTATATGGTATATCGTTATAACGTATTACGTTATATGGTATAACGAAATGACGTTTTACGTTATATGCTATTACGTTATAACGTATTACGTTATATGGTATAACGCTATCACGTATTACGTTATATGGCATTACGTTATAACGTATTACGTTATATGGTATAACGTTTTAACGTATTACGTTATATGGTATAACGTTATCACGTATTACGTTATATGGTATAACGTTATAACGTATTACGTTATATGGTATATCGTTATAACGTATTACGTTATATGGTATAACGAAACGACGTTTTACGTTATATGCTATTACGTTATAACGTATTACGTTATATGGTATAACGTCATAACGTATTACGTTATATGGTATTACGTTATCACGTATTACGTTATATGGTATAACGTTGTAACGTATTACGTTATATGGTATAACGTTATCTCGTATTACGTTATATGGTATAACGTTATAACGTATAACGTTATATGGTATTACGTTATAACGTATTACGTTATATGGTATAACGAAATGACGTTTTACGTTATATGTTATAACGTTATAACGTATTACGTTATATGGTATAACGTCATAACGTATTACGTCATATGGTATTACGTTATCACGTATTACGTTATATGGTATAACGTTATAACGTATTACGTTATATGATATAACGTTATAACGTATTACGTTATATGGTATAACGTTATAACGTATTACGTTATATGGTATAACGTTATAACGTATTACGTTATATGGTATAACGTCATAACGTATTACGTTATATGGTATTACGTTATCACGTATTACGTTATATGGTATAACGTTATCTCGTATTACGTTATATGGTATAACGTTATAACGTATAACGTTATATGGTATTACGTTATAACGTATTACGTTATATGGTATAACGAAATGACGTTTTACGTTATATGGTATTACGTTATAACGTATTACGGTATATGGTATTACGTTATAACGTATTACGTTATATGGTATAACGTTATACCGTATTACGTTATATGGTATAACGTTATAACGTATTACGTTATATGGTATAACGTTATAACGTATTACGTTATATGGTATATCGTTATAACGTATTACGTTATATGGTATAACGCTATACCGTATTACGTTATATGGCATTACGTTATAACGTATTACGTCATATGGTATAACAAAATGACGTTTTACGTTATATGGTATAACGTTATAACGTATTACGTTATATGGTATTACGTTTTAACGTATTACGTTATATGGTATAACGTTATAACGTATTACGTTATGTGGTATAACGTTATAACGAATTACGTTATATGGTATAACGTTATAACGTATTACGTTATATGGTATAACGTTATAACTTATTACGTTATATGGTATAACTATATAACGTATTACGTTATATGGTATAACGTTATAACGTATTACGTTATATGGTATAACGTTTTAACGTATGACGTTATATGGTATAA
Organism: Bombus vancouverensis nearcticus; assembly: GCF_051014615.1. Classification (NCBI taxonomy): domain Eukaryota; kingdom Metazoa; phylum Arthropoda; class Insecta; order Hymenoptera; family Apidae; genus Bombus; species Bombus vancouverensis. Next base: position 3,692,603 of record NC_134913.1, on the reverse strand, counting down.
CGTTATCACGTATTACGTTATATGGTATAACGTTATCACGTATTACGTTATATGGTATAACGGTATAACGTATTACGTTATATGGTATTACGTTATAACCTATTACGTTATATGGTATGACGTTATAACGTATTACGTTATATGGTATAACGTTATAACGTATTACGTTATATGGTACAACGTTATAACGTATTACGTTATATGGTATAACGTCATAACGTATTACGTTATATGGTATTACGTTATCGCGTATTACGTTATATGGTATAACGTTATAACGTATTACGTTATATGGTATAACGTTATCTCGTATTACGTTATATGGTCTAACGTTATAACGTATTACGTTATATGGTATAACGTTATAACGTATTACGTTATATGGTATAACGTTATAACGTATTACGTTATATGGTATAACGTCATAACGTATTACGTTATATGGTATTACGTTATCACGTATTACGTTATATGGCATTACGTTATAACGTATTACGTTATATGGTATAACGAAATGACGTTTTACGTTATATGGTATAACGTTATAACGTATTACGTTATATGGTATAACGTTTTAACGTATTACGTTATATTTTATAACGTTATAACGTATTACGTTATGTGGTATAACGTTATAACGAATTACGTTATATGGTATAACGTTATAACGTATTACGTTATATGGTATAACGTTATAACTTATTACGTTATATGGTATAACTATATAACGTATTACGTCATATGGTATTACGTTATAACGTATTACGTTATATGGTATTACGTTATAACGTATTACGTTATATGGTATAACGTTATCACGTATTACGTTATATGGCATTACGTTATAACGTATTACGTTATATGGTATAACAAAATGACGTTTTACGTTATATGGTATAACGTTATCACGTATTACGTTATATGGCATTACGTTATAACGTATTACGTTATATGGTATAACAAAATGACGTTTTACGTTATATGGTATAACGTTATAACGTACTACGTTATATGGCATTACGTTATAACGTATTACGTCATATGGTATAACAAAATGACGTTTTACGTTATATGGTATAACGTTATAACGTATTACGTTATATGGTATTACGTTTTAACGTATTACGTTATATGGTATAACGTTATAACGTATTACGTTATGTGGTATAACGTTATAACGAATTACGTTATATGGTATAACGTTATAACGTATTACGTTATATGGTATAACGTTATAACTTATTACGTTATATGGTATAACTATATAACGTATTACGTTATATGGTATTACGTCATAACGTATTACGTTATGTGGTATAACGTTATAACGAATTACGTTATATGGTATAACGTTATAACGTATTACGTTATATGGTATAACGTTATAACTTATTACGTTATATGGTATAACGTTATAACGTATTACGTTATATGGTATAACGTTTTAACGTATTACGTTATATGGTATAACGTTATAACGTATTACGTTATATGGTGTAACGTTATACCGTACTATGTTTTATGGTATAACGAAATGACGTTTTACGTTATATGTTATAACGTTATAACGTATTACGTTATATGGTATAACGTCATAACGTATTACGTCATATGGTATTACGTTATCACGTATTACGTTATATGGTATAACGTTATAACGTATTACGTTATATGATATAACGTTATAACGTATTACGTTATATGGTATAACGTTATAACGTATTACGTTATATGGTATAACGTTATAACGTATTACGTTATATGGTATAACGTCATAACGTATTACGTTATATGGTATTACGTTATCACGTATTACGTTATATGGTATAACGTTGTAACGTATTACGTTATATGGTATAACGTTATCTCGTATTACGTTATATGGTATAACGTTATAACGTATAACGTTATATGGTATTACGTTATAACGTATTACGTTATATGGTATAACGAAATGACGTTTTACGTTATATGGTATTACGTTATAACGTATTACGGTATATGGTATTACGTTATAACGTATTACGTTATATGGTATAACGTTATACCGTATTACGTTATATGGTATAACGTTATAACGTATTACGTTATATGGTATAACGTTATAACGTATTACGTTATATGGTATATCGTTATAACGTATTACGTTATATGGTATAACGCTATACCGTATTACGTTATATGGTATAACGAAATGACGTTTTACGTTATATGGTATTACGTTATAACGTATTACGTTATATGGTATTACGTTATAACGTATTACGTTATATGGTATAACGTCATAACGTATTACGTCATATGGCATTACGTTATCACGTATTACGTAATATGGTATAACGTTATAACGTATTACGTTATATGGTATAACGTTTTAACGTATTACGTTATATGGTATAACGTTATCACGTATTACGTTATATGGTATAACGTTATCACGTATTACGTTATATGGTATAACGTTATACCGTATTACGTTATATGGTATAACGAAATGACGTTTTACGTTATATGGTATTACGTTATAACGTATTACGTTATATGGTATTACGTTATAACGTATTACGTTATATGGTATAACGTCATAACGTATTACGTTATATGGTATAACGTTATAACGTATTACGTTATATGGTATAACGTTTTAACGTATTACGTTATATGGTATAACGTTATCACGTATTACGTTATATGGTATAACGTTATAACGTATTACGTTATATGGTATATCGTTATAACGTATTACGTTATATGGTACAACGAAATGACGTTTTACGTTATATGGTATAACGTTATAACGTATTACGTTATATGGTATAACGTTTTAACGTATTACGTTATATTTTATAACGTTATAACGTATTACGTTATGTGGTATAACGTTATAACGAATTACGTTATATGGTATAACGTTATAACGTATTACGTTATATGGTATAACGTTATAACTTATTACGTTATATGGTATAACTATATAACGTATTACGTCATATGGTATTACGTTATAACGTATTACGTTATATGGTATTACGTTATAACGTATTACGTTATATGGTATAACGTTATCACGTATTACGTTATATGGCATTACGTTATAACGTATTACGTTATATGGTATAACAAAATGACGTTTTACGTTATATGGTATAACGTTATCACGTATTACGTTATATGGCATTACGTTATAACGTGTTACGTTATATGGTATAACAAAATGACGTTTTACGTTATATGGTATAACGTTATAACGTATTACGTTATATGGCATTACGTTATAACGTATTACGTTATATGGTATAACAAAATGACGTTTTACGTTATATGGTATAACGTTATAACGTATTACGTTATATGGTATAACGTCATAACGTATTACGTCATATGGTATTACGTTATCACGTATTACGTTATATGGTATAACGTTATAACGTATTACGTTATATGGTATAACGTCATAACGTATTACGTTATATGGTATTACGTTATAACGTATTACGTTATATGGTATAACGAAATGACGTATTACGTTATATGGTATTACGTTATAACGTATTACGTTATATGGTATAACGAAATGACGTTTTACGTCATATGGTATTACGTTATCACGTATTACGTTATATGGTATAACGTTATAACGTATTACGTTATATGATATAACGTTATAACGTATTACGTTATATGGTATAACGTCATAACGTATTACGTTATATGGTATTACGTTATCACGTATTACGTTATATGGTATAACGTCATAACGTATTACGTTATATGGTATAACGTTATAACGTATTACCTTATATGGTATAACGTTATAACGTATTACGTTATATGGTATAACGTTATAACGTATTACGTTATATGGTATAACGTTGTAACGTATTACGTTATATGGTATAACGTTATCTCGTATTACGTTATATGGTATAACGTTATAACGTATAACGTTATATGGTATTACGTTATAACGTATTACGTTATATGGTATAACGAAATGACGTTTTACGTTATATGTTATAACGTTATAACGTATTACGTTATATGGTATAACGTCATAACGTATTACGTCATATGGTATTACGTTATCACGTATTACGTTATATGGTATAACGTTATAACGTATTACGTTATATGATATAACGTTATAACGTATTACGTTATATGGTATAACGTTATAACGTATTACGTTATATGGTATAACGTTATAACGTATTACGTTATATGGTATAACGTCATAACGTATTACGTTATATGGTATTACGTTATCACGTATTACGTTATATGGTATAACGTTGTAACGTATTACGTTATATGGTATAACGTTATCTCGTATTACGTTATATGGTATAACGTTATAACGTATAACGTTATATGGTATTACGTTATGACGTATTACGTTATATGGTATAACTATATAACGTATTACGTCATATGGTATTACGTTATAACGTATTACGTTATATGGTATTACGTTATAACGTATTACGTTATATGGTATAACGTTATCACGTATTACGTTATATGGCATTACGTTATAACGTATTACGTTATATGGTATAACGTCATAACGTATTACGTTATATGGTATAACGTTATAACGTATTACGTTATATGGTATAACGTTTTAACGTATTACGTTATATGGTATAACGTTATCACGTATTACGTTATATGGTATAACGTTATAACGTATTACGTTATATGGTATATCGTTATAACGTATTACGTTATATGGTACAACGAAATGACGTTTTACGTTATATGGTATAACGTTATAACGTATTACGTTATATGGTATAACGTTTTAACGTATTACGTTATATTTTATAACGTTATAACGTATTACGTTATGTGGTATAACGTTATAACGAATTACGTTATATGGTATAACGTTATAACGTATTACGTTATATGGTATAACGTTATAACTTATTACGTTATATGGTATAACTATATAACGTATTACGTCATATGGTATTACGTTATAACGTATTACGTTATATGGTATTACGTTATAACGTATTACGTTATATGGTATAACGTTATCACGTATTACGTTATATGGCATTACGTTATAACGTATTACGTTATATGGTATAACAAAATGACGTTTTACGTTATATGGTATAACGTTATCACGTATTACGTTATATGGCATTACGTTATAACGTGTTACGTTATATGGTATAACAAAATGACGTTTTACGTTATATGGTATAACGTTATAACGTATTACGTTATATGGCATTACGTTATAACGTATTACGTTATATGGTATAACAAAATGACGTTTTACGTTATATGGTATAACGTTATAACGTATTACGTTATATGGTATAACGTCATAACGTATTACGTCATATGGTATTACGTTATCACGTATTACGTTATATGGTATAACGTTATAACGTATTACGTTATATGGTATAACGTCATAACGTATTACGTTATATGGTATTACGTTATAACGTATTACGTTATATGGTATAACGAAATGACGTATTACGTTATATGGTATTACGTTATAACGTATTACGTTATATGGTATAACGAAATGACGTTTTACGTCATATGGTATTACGTTATCACGTATTACGTTATATGGTATAACGTTATAACGTATTACGTTATATGATATAACGTTATAACGTATTACGTTATATGGTATAACGTCATAACGTATTACGTTATATGGTATTACGTTATCACGTATTACGTTATATGGTATAACGTCATAACGTATTACGTTATATGGTATAACGTTATAACGTATTACCTTATATGGTATAACGTTATAACGTATTACGTTATATGGTATAACGTTATAACGTATTACGTTATATGGTATAACGTTGTAACGTATTACGTTATATGGTATAACGTTATCTCGTATTACGTTATATGGTATAACGTTATAACGTATAACGTTATATGGTATTACGTTATAACGTATTACGTTATATGGTATAACGAAATGACGTTTTACGTTATATGTTATAACGTTATAACGTATTACGTTATATGGTATAACGTCATAACGTATTACGTCATATGGTATTACGTTATCACGTATTACGTTATATGGTATAACGTTATAACGTATTACGTTATATGATATAACGTTATAACGTATTACGTTATATGGTATAACGTTATAACGTATTACGTTATATGGTATAACGTTATAACGTATTACGTTATATGGTATAACGTCATAACGTATTACGTTATATGGTATTACGTTATCACGTATTACGTTATATGGTATAACGTTGTAACGTATTACGTTATATGGTATAACGTTATCTCGTATTACGTTATATGGTATAACGTTATAACGTATAACGTTATATGGTATTACGTTATGACGTATTACGTTATATGGTATAACGAAATGACGTTTTACGTTATATGGTATTACGTTATAACGTATTACGGTATATGGTATTACGTTATAACGTATTACGTTATATGGTATAACGTTATACCGTATTACGTTATATGGTATAACGTTATAACGTATTACGTCATATGGTATAACGTTATAACGTATTACGTTATATGGTATATCGTTATAACGTATTACGTTATACGGTATAACGTTATACCGTATTACGTTATATGGTATAACGAAATGACGTTTTACGTTATATGGTATTACGTTATAACGTATTACGTTATATGGTATTACGTTATAACGTATTACGTTATATGGTATAACGTCATAACGTATTACGTCATATGGTATTACGTTATCACGTATTACGTTATATGGTATGACGTTATAACGTATTACGTTATATGGTATAACGTTTTAACGTATTACGTTATATGGTATAACGTTATCACGTATTACGTTATATGGTATAACGTTATCACGTATTACGTTATATGGTATAACGTTATAACGTATTACGTTATATGGTATTACGTTATAACCTATTACGTTATATGGTATAACGTTATAACGTATTACGTTATATGGTATAACGTTATAACGTATTACGTTATATGGTATAACGTTATAACGTATTACGTTATATGGTATAACGTCATAACGTATTACGTTATATGGTATTACGTTATCGCGTATTACGTTATATGGTATAACGTTATAACGTATTACGTTATATGGTATAACGTTATCTCGTATTACGTTATATGGTATAACGTTATAACGTATTACGTTATATGGTATTACGTTATAACGTATTACGTTATATGGTATAACGAAATGACGTTTTACGTTATATGGTATTACGTTATAACGTATTACGGTATATGCTATTACGTTATAACGTATTACGTTATATGGTAGGACGTCATAACGTATTACGTTATATGGTATTACGTTATGACGTATTACGTTATATGGTATAACGTTATAACGTATTACGTTATATGGTATAACGTTTTAACGTATTACGTTATATGGTATAACGTTATCACGTATTACGTTATATGGTATAACGTTATAACGTATTACGTTATATGGTATATCGTTATAACGTATTACGTTATATAGTATAACGAAATGACGTTTTACGTTATATGCTATTACGTTATAACGTATTACCTTATATGGTATAACGTTATCACGTATTACGTTATATGGCATTACGTTATAACGTATTACGTTATATGGTATAACGAAATGACGTTTTACGTTATATGGTATAACGTTATAACGTATTACGTTATATGGTATAGCGTTTTAACGTATTACGTTATATTTTATAACGTTATAACGTATTACGTTATGTGGTATAACGTTATAACGAATTACGTTATATGGTATGACGTTATAACGTATTACGTTATATGGTATAACGTTATAACTTATTACGTTATATGGTATAACTATATAACGTATTACGTCATATGGTATTACGTTAGAACGTATTACGTTATATGGTATTACGTTATAACGTATTACGTTATATGGTATAACGTTATCACGTATTACGTTATATGGCATTACGTTATAACGTATTACGTTATATGGTATAACAAAATGACGTTTTACGTTATATGGTATAACGTTATCACGTATTACGTTATATGGCATTACGTTATAACGTATTACGTTATATGGTATAACAAAATGACGTTTTACGTTATATGGTATAACGTTATAACGTATTACGTTATATGGCATTACGTTATAACGTATTACGTTATATGGTATAACAAAATGACGTTTTACGTTATATGGTATAACGTTATAACGTATTACGTTATATGGTATTACGTTTTAACGTATTACGTTATATGGTATAACGTTATAACGTATTACGTTATATGGTATAACGTTATAACTTATTACGTTATATGGTATAACTATATAACGTATTACGTTATATGGTATTACGTCATAACGTATTACGTTATATGGTATTACGTTATAACGTATTACGTTATATGGTATAACGTCATAACTTATTACGTTATATGGTATTACGTTATCACGTATTACGTTATATGGTATAACGTTATAACGTATTACGTTATATGGTATAACGTTTTAACGTATTACGTTATATGGTATAACGTTATAAAGTATTACGTTATATGGTGTAACGTTATACCGTACTATGTTTTATGGTATAACGAAATGACGTTTTACGTTATATGTTATAACGTTATAACGTATTACGTTATATGGTATAACGTCATAACGTATTACGTCATATGGTATTACGTTATCACGTATTACGTTATATGGTATAACGTTATAACGTATTACGTTATATGATATAACGTTATAACGTATTACGTTATATGGTATAACGTTATAACGTATTACGTTATATGGTATAGCGTTATAACGTATTACGTTATATGGTATAACGTCATAACGTATTACGTTATATGGTATTACGTTATCACGTATTACGTTATATGGTATAACGTTATAACGTATTACGTTATATGGTATAACGTTATCTCGTATTACGTTATATGGTTTAACGTTATAACGTATAACGTTATATGGTATTACGTTATAACGTATTACGTTATATGGTATAACGAAATGACGTTTTACGTTATATGGTATTACGTTATAACGTATTACGGTATATGGTATTACGTTATAACGTATTACGTTATATGGTATAACGTTATACCGTATTACGTTATATGGTATAACGTTATAACGTATTACGTTATATGGTATAACGTTATAACGTATTACGTTATATGGTATATCGTTATAACGTATTACGTTATATGGTATAACGTTATACCGTATTACGTTATATGGTATAACGAAATGACGTTTTACGTTATATGGTATTACGTTATAACGTATTACGTTATATGGTATTACGTTATAACGTATTACGTTATATGGTATAACGTCATAACGTATTACGTTATATGGTATAACGTTATCTCGTATTACGTTATATGGTATTACGTTATGACGTATTACGTTATATGGTATAACGTTATAACGTATTACGTTATATGGTATAACGTTTTAACGTATTACGTTATATGGTATAACGTTATCACGTATTACGTTATATGGTATAACGTTATAACGTATTACGTTATATGGTATATCGTTATAACGTATTACGTTATATGGTATAACGAAATGACGTTTTACGTTATATGCTATTACGTTATAACGTATTACGTTATATGGTATAACGTCATCACGTATTACGTTATATGGCATTACGTTATAACGTATTACGTTATATGGTATAACGAAATGACGTTTTACGTTATATGGTATAACGTTATAACGTATTACGTTATATGGTATAACGTTTTAATGTATTACGTTATATTTTATAACGTTATAACGTATTACGTTATGTGGTATAACGTTATAACGAATTACGTTATATGGTATAACGTTATAACGTATTACGTTATATGGTATAACGTTATAACTTATTACGTTATATGGTATAACTATATAACGTATTACGTCATATGGTATTACGTTATAACGTATTACGTTATATGGTATTACGTTATAACGTATTACGTTATATGGTATAACGTTATCACGTATTACGTTATATGGCATTACGTTATAACGTATTACGTTATATGGTATAACAAAATGACGTTTTACGTTATATGGTATAACGTTATCACGTATTACGTTATATGGCATTACGTTATAACGTATTACGTTATATGGTATAACAAAATGACGTTTTACGTTATATGGTATAACGTTATAACGTATTACGTTATATGGTATTACGTTATCACGTATTACGTTATATGGTATAACGTTATATCGTATTACGTTATATGGTATAACGTTTTAACGTATTACGTTATATGGTATAACGTTATAACGTATTACGTTATATGGTGTAATGTTATACCGTACTATGTTTTATGGTATAACGAAGTGACGTTTTACGTTATATGTTATAACGTTATAACGTATTACGTTATATGGTATAACGTCATAACGTATTACGTCATATGGTATTACGTTATCACGTATTACGTTATATGGTATAACGTTATAACGTATTATGTTATATGATATAACGTTATATCGTATTACGTTATATGGTATAACGTTATAACGTATTACGTTATATGGTATAACGTTATAACGTATTACGTTATATGGTATAACGTCATAACGTATTACGTTATAAGGTATTACGTTATCACGTATTACGTTATATGGTATATCGTTATAACGTATTACGTTATATGGTATAACGTTATCTCGTATTACGTTATATGGTATAACGTTATAACGTATAACGTTATATGGAATTACGTTATAACGTATTACGTTATATGGTATAACGAAATGACGTTTTACGTTATATGGTGTACGTTATAACGTATTACGGTATATGGTATTACGTTATAACGTATTACGTTATATGGTATAACGTTATACCGTATTACGTTATATGGTATAACGTTATAACGTATTACGTTATATGGTATAACGTTATAACGTATTACGTTATATGGTATATCGTTATAACGTATTACGTTATATGGTATAACGTTATACCGTATTACGTTATATGGTATAAAGAAATGACGTTTTACGTTATATGGTATTACGTTATAACGTATTACGTTATATGGTATAACGTTATACCGTATTACGTTATATGGTATAACGTTATAACGTATTACGTTATATGGTATAACGAAATGACGTTTTACGTTATATGGTATAACGTTATAACGTATTACGTTATATGGTATAACGTTTTAATGTATTACGTTATATTTTATAACGTTATAACGTATTACGTTATGTGGTATAACGTTATAACGAATTACGTTATATGGTATAACGTTATAACGTATTACGTTATATGGTATAACGTTATAACTTATTACGTTATATGGTATAACTATATAACGTATTACGTCATATGGTATTACGTTATAACGTATTACGTTATATGGTATTACGTTATAACGTATTACGTTATATGGTATAACGTTATCACGTATTACGTTATATGGCATTACGTTATAACGTATTACGTTATATGGTATAACAAAATGACGTTTTACGTTATATGGTATAACGTTATCACGTATTACGTTATATGGCATTACGTTATAACGTATTACGTTATATGGTATAACAAAATGACGTTTTACGTTATATGGTATAACGTTATAACGTATTACGTTATATGGTATTACGTTATCACGTATTACGTTATATGGTATAACGTTATATCGTATTACGTTATATGGTATAACGTTTTAACGTATTACGTTATATGGTATAACGTTATAACGTATTACGTTATATGGTGTAATGTTATACCGTACTATGTTTTATGGTATAACGAAGTGACGTTTTACGTTATATGTTATAACGTTATAACGTATTACGTTATATGGTATAACGTCATAACGTATTACGTCATATGGTATTACGTTATCACGTATTACGTTATATGGTATAACGTTATAACGTATTATGTTATATGATATAACGTTATATCGTATTACGTTATATGGTATAACGTTATAACGTATTACGTTATATGGTATAACGTTATAACGTATTACGTTATATGGTATAACGTCATAACGTATTACGTTATAAGGTATTACGTTATCACGTATTACGTTATATGGTATATCGTTATAACGTATTACGTTATATGGTATAACGTTATCTCGTATTACGTTATATGGTATAACGTTATAACGTATAACGTTATATGGAATTACGTTATAACGTATTACGTTATATGGTATAACGAAATGACGTTTTACGTTATATGGTGTACGTTATAACGTATTACGGTATATGGTATTACGTTATAACGTATTACGTTATATGGTATAACGTTATACCGTATTACGTTATATGGTATAACGTTATAACGTATTACGTTATATGGTATAACGTTATAACGTATTACGTTATATGGTATATCGTTATAACGTATTACGTTATATGGTATAACGTTATACCGTATTACGTTATATGGTATAAAGAAATGACGTTTTACGTTATATGGTATTACGTTATAACGTATTACGTTATATGGTATTACGTTATAACGTATTACGTTATATGGTATAACGTCATAACGTATTAAGTCATATGGTATTACGTTATCACGTATTACGTCATATGGTATTACGTTATAACGTATTACGTTATATGGTATTACGTTATAACGTATTACGTTATATGGTATAACGTTATCACGTATTACGTTATATGGCATTACGTTATAACGTATTACGTTATATGGTATAACAAAATGACGTTTTACGTTATATGGTATAACGTTATCACGTATTACGTTATATGGCATTACGTTATAACGTATTACGTTATATGGTATAACAAAATGACGTTTTACGTTATATGGTATAACGTTATAACGTATTACGTTATATGGTATTACGTTATCACGTATTACGTTATATGGTATAACGTTATATCGTATTACGTTATATGGTATAACGTTTTAACGTATTACGTTATATGGTATAACGTTATAACGTATTACGTTATATGGTGTAATGTTATACCGTACTATGTTTTATGGTATAACGAAGTGACGTTTTACGTTATATGTTATAACGTTATAACGTATTACGTTATATGGTATAACGTCATAACGTATTACGTCATATGGTATTACGTTATCACGTATTACGTTATATGGTATAACGTTATAACGTATTATGTTATATGATATAACGTTATATCGTATTACGTTATATGGTATAACGTTATAACGTATTACGTTATATGGTATAACGTTATAACGTATTACGTTATATGGTATAACGTCATAACGTATTACGTTATAAGGTATTACGTTATCACGTATTACGTTATATGGTATATCGTTATAACGTATTACGTTATATGGTATAACGTTATCTCGTATTACGTTATATGGTATAACGTTATAACGTATAACGTTATATGGAATTACGTTATAACGTATTACGTTATATGGTATAACGAAATGACGTTTTACGTTATATGGTGTACGTTATAACGTATTACGGTATATGGTATTACGTTATAACGTATTACGTTATATGGTATAACGTTATACCGTATTACGTTATATGGTATAACGTTATAACGTATTACGTTATATGGTATAACGTTATAACGTATTACGTTATATGGTATATCGTTATAACGTATTACGTTATATGGTATAACGTTATACCGTATTACGTTATATGGTATAAAGAAATGACGTTTTACGTTATATGGTATTACGTTATAACGTATTACGTTATATGGTATTACGTTATAACGTATTACGTTATATGGTATAACGTCATAACGTATTAAGTCATATGGTATTACGTTATCACGTATTACGTTATATGGTATAACGTTATAACGTATTACGTTATATGGTATTACGTTATAACGTATTACGGTATATGGTATTACGTTATAACGTATTACGTTATATGGTAGAACGTCATAACGTATTACGTTATATGGTATTACGTTATGACGTATTACGTTATATGGTATAACGTTATAACGTATTACGTTATATGGTATAACGTTATAACGTATTACGTTATATGGTATTACGTTATAACCTATTACGTTATATGGTATATCGTTATAACGTATTACGTTATATGGTATAACGTTATACCGTATTACGTTATATGGTATAACGAAATGACGTTTTACGTTATATGGTATTACGTTATAACGTATTACGTTATATGGTATTACGTTATAACGTATTACGTTATATGGTATAACGTCATAACGTATTACGTCATATGGTATTACGTTATCACGTATTACGTTATATGGTATAACGTTATAACGTATTACGTTATATGGTATAACGTTTTAACGTATTACGTTATATGGTATAACGTTATCACGTATTTCGTTATATGGTATAACTTTATCACGTATTACGTTATATGGTATAACGTTATAACGTATTACGTTATATGGTATTACGTTATAACCTATTACGTTATATGGTATAACGTTATAACGTATTACGTTATATGGTATAACGTTATAACGTATTACGTTATATGGTATAACGTTATAACGTATTACGTTATATGGTATAACGTCATAACGTATTACGTTATATGGTATTACGTTATCGCGTATTACGTTATATGGTATAACGTTATAACGTATTACGTTATATGGTATAACGTTATCTCGTATTACGTTATATGGTATAACGTTATAACGTATTACGTTATATGGTATTACGTTATAACGTATTACGTTATATGGTATAACGAAATGACGTTTTACGTTATATGGTATTACGTTATAACGTGTTACGGTATATGGTATTACGTTATAACGTATTACGTTATATGGTAGGACGTCATAACGTATTACGTTATATGGTATTACGTTATGACGTATTACGTTATATGGTATAACGTTATAACGTATTACGTTATATGGTATAACGTTTTAACGTATTACGTTATATGGTATAACGTTATCACGTATTACGTTATATGGTATAACGTTATAACGTATTACGTTATATGGTATATCGTTATAACGTATTACGTTATATGGTATAACGAAATGACGTTTTACGTTATATGCTATTACGTTATAACGTATTACGTTATATGGTATAACGTTATCACGTATTACGTTATATGGCATTACGTTATAACGTATTACGTCATATGGTATAACGAAATGACGTTTTACGTTATATGGTATAACGTTATAACGTATTACGTTATATGGTATAACGTTTTAACGTATTACGTTATATTTTATAACGTTATAACGTATTACGTTATGTGGTATAACGTTATAACGAATTACGTTATATGGTATAACGTTATAACGTATTACGTTATATGGTATAACGTTATAACTTATTACGTTATATGGTATAACTATATAACGTATTACGTCATATGGTATTACGTTATAACGTATTACGTTATATGGTATTACGTTATAACGTATTACGTTATATGGTATAACGTTATCACGTATTACGTTATATGGCATTACGTTATAACGTATTACGTTATATGGTATAACAAAATGACGTTTTACGTTATATGGTATAACGTTATCACGTATTACGTTATATGGCATTACGTTATAACGTATTACGTTATATGGTATAACGAAATGACGTTTTACGTTATATGGTATAACGTTATAACGTATTACGTTATATGGTATAACGTTATGACGTATTACGTTATATGGTATAACGTTATAACGTATTACGTTATATGGTATAACGTTATAACGTATTACGTTATATGGTATTACGTTATAACCTATTACGTTATATGGTATATCGTTATAACGTATTACGTTATATGGTATAACGTTATACCGTATTACGTTATATGGTATAACGAAATGACGTTTTACGTTATATGGTATTACGTTATAACGTATTACGTTATATGGTATTACGTTATAACGTATTACGTTATATGGTATAACGTCATAACGTATTACGTCATATGGTATTACGTTATCACGTATTACGTTATATGGTATAACGTTATAACGTATTACGTTATATGGTATAACGTTTTAACGTATTACGTTATATGGTATAACGTTATCACGTATTTCGTTATATGGTATAACTTTATCACGTATTACGTTATATGGTATAACGTTATAACGTATTACGTTATATGGTATTACGTTATAACCTATTACGTTATATGGTATAACGTTATAACGTATTACGTTATATGGTATAACGTTATAACGTATTACGTTATATGGTATAACGTTATAACGTATTACGTTATATGGTATAACGTCATAACGTATTACGTTATATGGTATTACGTTATCGCGTATTACGTTATATGGTATAACGTTATAACGTATTACGTTATATGGTATAACGTTATCTCGTATTACGTTATATGGTATAACGTTATAACGTATTACGTTATATGGTATTACGTTATAACGTATTACGTTATATGGTATAACGAAATGACGTTTTACGTTATATGGTATTACGTTATAACGTGTTACGGTATATGGTATTACGTTATAACGTATTACGTTATATGGTAGGACGTCATAACGTATTACGTTATATGGTATTACGTTATGACGTATTACGTTATATGGTATAACGTTATAACGTATTACGTTATATGGTATAACGTTTTAACGTATTACGTTATATGGTATAACGTTATCACGTATTACGTTATATGGTATAACGTTATAACGTATTACGTTATATGGTATATCGTTATAACGTATTACGTTATATGGTATAACGAAATGACGTTTTACGTTATATGCTATTACGTTATAACGTATTACGTTATATGGTATAACGTTATCACGTATTACGTTATATGGCATTACGTTATAACGTATTACGTCATATGGTATAACGAAATGACGTTTTACGTTATATGGTATAACGTTATAACGTATTACGTTATATGGTATAACGTTTTAACGTATTACGTTATATTTTATAACGTTATAACGTATTACGTTATGTGGTATAACGTTATAACGAATTACGTTATATGGTATAACGTTATAACGTATTACGTTATATGGTATAACGTTATAACTTATTACGTTATATGGTATAACTATATAACGTATTACGTCATATGGTATTACGTTATAACGTATTACGTTATATGGTATTACGTTATAACGTATTACGTTATATGGTATAACGTTATCACGTATTACGTTATATGGCATTACGTTATAACGTATTACGTTATATGGTATAACAAAATGACGTTTTACGTTATATGGTATAACGTTATCACGTATTACGTTATATGGCATTACGTTATAACGTATTACGTTATATGGTATAACGAAATGACGTTTTACGTTATATGGTATAACGTTATAACGTATTACGTTATATGGTATAACGTTTTAACGTATTACGTTATATTTTATAACGTTATAACGTATTACGTCATATGGTATTACGTTATCACGTATTACGTTATATGGTATAACGTTATAACGTATTACGTTATATGGTATATCGTTATAACGTATTACGTTATATGGTATAACGAAATGACGTTTTACGTTATATGCTATTACGTTATAACGTATTACGTTATATGGTATAACGTTATCACGTATTACGTTATATGGCATTACGTTATAACGTATTACGTCATATGGTATAACGAAATGACGTTTTACGTTATATGGTATAACGTTATAACGTATTACGTTATATGGTATAACGTTTTAACGTATTACGTTATATTTTATAACGTTATAACGTATTACGTTATGTGGTATAACGTTATAACGAATTACGTTATATGGTATAACGTTATAACGTATTACGTTATATGGTATAACGTTATAACTTATTACGTTATATGGTATAACTATATAACGTATTACGTCATATGGTATTACGTTATAACGTATTACGTTATATGGTATTACGTTATAACGTATTACGTTATATGGTATAACGTTATCACGTATTACGTTATATGGCATTACGTTATAACGTATTACGTTATATGGTATAACAAAATGACGTTTTACGTTATATGGTATAACGTTATCACGTATTACGTTATATGGCATTACGTTATAACGTATTACGTTATATGGTATAACAAAATGACGTTTTACGTTATATGGTATAACGTTATAACGTATTACGTTATATGGCATTACGTTAAAACGTATTACGTTATATGGTATAACAAAATGACGTTTTACGTTATATGGTATAACGTTATCACGTATTACGTTATATGGCATTACGTTATAACGTATTACGTTATATGGTATAACGAAATGACGTTTTACGTTATATGGTATAACGTTATAACGTATTACGTTATATGGTATAACGTTTTAACGTATTACGTTATATTTTATAACGTTATAACGTATTACGTCATATGGTATTACGTTATAACGTATTACGTTATATGGTATTACGTTATAACGTATTACGTTATATGGTATAACGTTATCACGTATTACGTTATATGGCATTACGTTATAACGTATTACGTTATATGGTATAACAAAATGACGTTTTACGTTATATGGTATAACGTTATCACGTATTACGTTATATGGCATTACGTTATAACGTATTACGTTATATGGTATAACAAAATGACGTTTTACGTTATATGGTATAACGTTATAACGTATTACGTTATATGGCATTACGTTATAACGTATTACGTTATATGGTATAACAAAATGACGTTTTACGTTATATGGTATAACGTTATAACGTATTACGTTATATGGTATTACGTTTTAACGTATTACGTTATATGATATAACGTTATAACGTATTACGTTATATGGTATTACGTTATCACGTATTACGTTATATGGTATAACGTTATAACGTATTACGTTATATGGTATAACGTTTTAACGTATTACGTTATATGGTATAACGTTATAACGTATTACGTTATATGGTGTAACGTTATACCGTACTATGTTTTATGGTATAACGAAATGACGTTTTACGTTATATGTTATAACGTTATAACGTATTACGTTATATGGTATAACGTCATAACGTATTACGTCATATGGTATTACGTTATCACGTATTACGTTATATGGTATAACGTTATAACGTATTACGTTATATGATATAACGTTATATCGTATTACGTTATATGGTATAACGTTATAACGTATTACGTTATATGGTATAACGTTATAACGTATTACGTTATATGGTATAACGTCATAACGTATTACGTTATATGGTATTACGTTATCACGTATTACGTTATATGGTATATCGTTATAACGTATTACGTTATATGGTATAACGTTATCTCGTATTACGTTATATGGTATAACGTTATAACGTATAACGTTATATGGAATTACGTTATAACGTATTACGTTATATGGTATAACGAAATGACGTTTTACGTTATATGGTATTACGTTATAACGTATTACGGTATATGGTATTACGTTATAACGTATTACGTTATATGGTATAACGTTATACCGTATTACGTTATATGGTACAACGTTATAACGTATTACGTTATATGGTATAACGTTATAACGTATTACGTTATATGGTATATCGTTATAACGTATTACGTTATATGGTATAACGTTATACCGTATTACGTTATATGGTATAACGAAATGACGTTTTACGTTATATGGTATTACGTTATAACGTATTACGTTATATGGTATTACGTTATAACGTATTACGTTATATGGTATAACGTCATAACGTATTACGTCATATGGTATTACGTTATCACGTATTACGTTATATGGTATAACGTTATAACGTATTACGTTATATGGTATTACGTTAAAACGTATTACGGTATATGGTATTACGTTATAACGTATTACGTTATATGGTAGAACGTCATAACGTATTACGTTATATGGTATTACGTTATGACGTATTACGTTATATGGTATAACGTTATAACGTATTACGTTATATGGTATAACGTTATAACGTATTACGTTATATGGTATAACGTTATAACGTATTACGTTATATGGTATAACGTCATAACGTATTACGTTATATGGTATTACGTTATCACGTATTACGTTATATGGTATAACGTTATAACGTATTACGTTATATGGTATAACGTTATCTCGTATTACGTTATATGGTATAACGTTATAACGTATAACCTTATATGGTATTACGTTATAACGTATTACGTTACATGGTATAACGAAATGACGTTTTACGTTATATGGTATTACGTTATAACGTATTACGGTATATGGTATTACGTTATAACGTATTACGTTATATGGTATATCGTTATACCGTATTACGTTATATGGTATAACGTTATAACGTATTACGTTATATGGTATAACGTTATAACGTATTACGTTATATGGTATATCGTTATAACGTATTACGTTATATGGTATAACGTTATACCGTATTACGTTATATGGTATAACGAAATGACGTTTTACGTTATATGGTATTACGTTATAACGTATTACGTTATATGGTATTACGTTATAACGTATTACGTTATATGGTATAACGTCATAACGTATTACGTTATATGGTATAACGAAATGACGTTTTACGTTATATGCTATTACGTTATAACGTATTACGTTATATGGTATAACGTTATCACGTATTACGTTATATGGCATTACGTTATAACGTATTACGTCATATGGTATAACGAAATGACGTTTTACGTTATATGGTATAACGTTATAACGTATTACGTTATATGGTATAACGTTTTAACGTATTACGTTATATTTTATAACGTTATAACGTATTACGTTATGTGGTATAACGTTATAACGAATTACGTTATATGGTATAACGTTATAACGTATTACGTTATATGGTATAACGTTATAACTTATTACGTTATATGGTATAACTATATAACGTATTACGTCATATGGTATTACGTTATAACGTATTACGTTATATGGTATTACGTTATAACGTATTACGTTATATGGTATAACGTTATCACGTATTACGTTATATGGCATTACGTTATAACGTATTACGTTATATGGTATAACAAAATGACGTTTTACGTTATATGGTATAACGTTATCACGTATTACGTTATATGGCATTACGTTATAACGTATTACGTTATATGGTATAACGAAATGACGTTTTACGTTATATGGTATAACGTTATAACGTATTACGTTATATGGTATAACGTTATGACGTATTACGTTATATGGTATAACGTTATAACGTATTACGTTATATGGTATAACGTTATAACGTATTACGTTATATGGTATTACGTTATAACCTATTACGTTATATGGTATATCGTTATAACGTATTACGTTATATGGTATAACGTTATACCGTATTACGTTATATGGTATAACGAAATGACGTTTTACGTTATATGGTATTACGTTATAACGTATTACGTTATATGGTATTACGTTATAACGTATTACGTTATATGGTATAACGTCATAACGTATTACGTCATATGGTATTACGTTATCACGTATTACGTTATATGGTATAACGTTATAACGTATTACGTTATATGGTATAACGTTTTAACGTATTACGTTATATGGTATAACGTTATCACGTATTTCGTTATATGGTATAACTTTATCACGTATTACGTTATATGGTATAACGTTATAACGTATTACGTTATATGGTATTACGTTATAACCTATTACGTTATATGGTATAACGTTATAACGTATTACGTTATATGGTATAACGTTATAACGTATTACGTTATATGGTATAACGTTATAACGTATTACGTTATATGGTATAACGTCATAACGTATTACGATATATGGTATTACGTTATCGCGTATTACGTTATATGGTATAACGTTATAACGTATTACGTTATATGGTATAACGTTATCTCGTATTACGTTATATGGTATAACGTTATAACGTATTACGTTATATGGTATTACGTTATAACGTATTACGTTATATGGTATAACGAAATGACGTTTTACGTTATATGGTATTACGTTATAACGTGTTACGGTATATGGTATTACGTTATAACGTATTACGTTATATGGTAGGACGTCATAACGTATTACGTTATATGGTATTACGTTATGACGTATTACGTTATATGGTATAACGTTATAACGTATTACGTTATATGGTATAACGTTTTAACGTATTACGTTATATGGTATAACGTTATCACGTATTACGTTATATGGTATAACGTTATAACGTATTACGTTATATGGTATATCGTTATAACGTATTACGTTATATGGTATAACGAAATGACGTTTTACGTTATATGCTATTACGTTATAACGTATTACGTTATATGGTATAACGTTATCACGTATTACGTTATATGGCATTACGTTATAACGTATTACGTCATATGGTATAACGAAATGACGTTTTACGTTATATGGTGTAACGTTATAACGTATTACGTTATATGGTATAACGTTTTAACGTATTACGTTATATTTTATAACGTTATAACGTATTACGTTATGTGGTATAACGTTATAACGAATTACGTTATATGGTATAACGTTATAACGTATTACGTTATATGGTATAACGTTATAACTTATTACGTTATATGGTATAACTATATAACGTATTACGTCATATGGTATTACGTTATAACGTATTACGTTATATGGTATTACGTTATAACGTATTACGTTATATGGTATAACGTTATCACGTATTACGTTATATGGCATTACGTTATAACGTATTACGTTATATGGTATAACAAAATGACGTTTTACGTTATATGGTATAACGTTATCACGTATTACGTTATATGGCATTACGTTATAACGTATTACGTTATATGGTATAACGAAATGACGTTTTACGTTATATGGTATAACGTTATAACGTATTACGTTATATGGTATAACGTTTTAACGTATTACGTTATATTTTATAACGTTATAACGTATTACGTCATATGGTATTACGTTATCACGTATTACGTTATATGGTATAACGTTATAACGTATTACGTTATATGGTATATCGTTATAACGTATTACGTTATATGGTATAACGAAATGACGTTTTACGTTATATGCTATTACGTTATAACGTATTACGTTATATGGTATAACGTTATCACGTATTACGTTATATGGCATTACGTTATAACGTATTACGTCATATGGTATAACGAAATGACGTTTTACGTTATATGGTATAACGTTATAACGTATTACGTTATATGGTATAACGTTTTAACGTATTACGTTATATTTTATAACGTTATAACGTATTACGTTATGTGGTATAACGTTATAACGAATTACGTTATATGGTATAACGTTATAACGTATTACGTTATATGGTATAACGTTATAACTTATTACGTTATATGGTATAACTATATAACGTATTACGTCATATGGTATTACGTTATAACGTATTACGTTATATGGTATTACGTTATAACGTATTACGTTATATGGTATAACGTTATCACGTATTACGTTATATGGCATTACGTTAAAACGTATTACGTTATATGGTATAACAAAATGACGTTTTACGTTATATGGTATAACGTTATCACGTATTACGTTATATGGCATTACGTTATAACGTATTACGTTATATGGTATAACGAAATGACGTTTTACGTTATATGGTATAACGTTATAACGTATTACGTTATATGGTATAACGTTTTAACGTATTACGTTATATTTTATAACGTTATAACGTATTACGTCATATGGTATTACGTTATAACGTATTACGTTATATGGTATTACGTTATAACGTATTACGTTATATGGTATAACGTTATCACGTATTACGTTATATGGCATTACGTTATAACGTATTACGTTATATGGTATAACAAAATGACGTTTTACGTTATATGGTATAACGTTATCACGTATTACGTTATATGGCATTACGTTATAACGTATTACGTTATATGGTATAACAAAATGACGTTTTACGTTATATGGTATAACGTTATAACGTATTACGTTATATGGCATTACGTTATAACGTATTACGTTATATGGTATAACAAAATGACGTTTTACGTTATATGGTATAACGTTATAACGTATTACGTTATATGGTATTACGTTTTAACGTATTACGTTATATGATATAACGTTATAACGTATTACGTTATATGGTATTACGTTATCACGTATTACGTTATATGGTATAACGTTATAACGTATTACGTTATATGGTATAACGTTTTAACGTATTACGTTATATGGTATAACGTTATAACGTATTACGTTATATGGTGTAACGTTATACCGTACTATGTTTTATGGTATAACGAAATGACGTTTTACGTTATATGTTATAACGTTATAACGTATTACGTTATATGGTATAACGTCATAACGTATTACGTCATATGGTATTACGTTATCACGTATTACGTTATATGGTATAACGTTATAACGTATTACGTTATATGATATAACGTTATATCGTATTACGTTATATGGTATAACGTTATAACGTATTACGTTATATGGTATAACGTTATAACGTATTACGTTATATGGTATAACGTCATAACGTATTACGTTATATGGTATTACGTTATCACGTATTACGTTATATGGTATATCGTTATAACGTATTACGTTATATGGTATAACGTTATCTCGTATTACGTTATATGGTATAACGTTATAACGTATAACGTTATATGGAATTACGTTATAACGTATTACGTTATATGGTATAACGAAATGACGTTTTACGTTATATGGTATTACGTTATAACGTATTACGGTATATGGTATTACGTTATAACGTATTACGTTATATGGTATAACGTTATACCGTATTACGTTATATGGTACAACGTTATAACGTATTACGTTATATGGTATAACGTTATAACGTATTACGTTATATGGTATATCGTTATAACGTATTACGTTATATGGTATAACGTTATACCGTATTACGTTATATGGTATAACGAAATGACGTTTTACGTTATATGGTATTACGTTATAACGTATTACGTTATATGGTATTACGTTATAACGTATTACGTTATATGGTATAACGTCATAACGTATTACGTCATATGGTATTACGTTATCACGTATTACGTTATATGGTATAACGTTATAACGTATTACGTTATATGGTATTACGTTAAAACGTATTACGGTATATGGTATTACGTTATAACGTATTACGTTATATGGTAGAACGTCATAACGTATTACGTTATATGGTATTACGTTATGACGTATTACGTTATATGGTATAACGTTATAACGTATTACGTTATATGGTATAACGTTATAACGTATTACGTTATATGGTATAACGTTATAACGTATTACGTTATATGGTATAACGTCATAACGTATTACGTTATATGGTATTACGTTATCACGTATTACGTTATATGGTATAACGTTATAACGTATTACGTTATATGGTATAACGTTATCTCGTATTACGTTATATGGTATAACGTTATAACGTATAACGTTATATGGTATTACGTTATAACGTATTACGTTACATGGTATAACGAAATGACGTTTTACGTTATATGGTATTACGTTATAACGTATTACGGTATATGGTATTACGTTATAACGTATTACGTTATATGGATATATCGTTATACCGTATTACGTTATATGGTATAACGTTATAACGTATTACGTTATATGGTATAACGTTATAACGTATTACGTTATATGGTATATCGTTATAACGTATTACGTTATATGGTATAACGTTATACCGTATTACGTTATATGGTATAACGAAATGACGTTTTACGTTATATGGTATTACGTTATAACGTATTACGTTATATGGTATTACGTTATAACGTATTACGTTATATGGTATAACGTCATAACGTATTACGTTATATGGTATAACGAAATGACGTTTTACGTTATATGCTATTACGTTATAACGTATTACGTTATATGGTATAACGTTATCACGTATTACGTTATATGGCATTACGTTATAACGTATTACGTCATATGGTATAACGAAATGACGTTTTACGTTATATGGTATAACGTTATAACGTATTACGTTATATGGTATAACGTTTTAACGTATTACGTTATATTTTATAACGTTATAACGTATTACGTTATGTGGTATAACGTTATAACGAATTACGTTATATGGTATAACGTTATAACGTATTACGTTATATGGTATAACGTTATAACTTATTACGTTATATGGTATAACTATATAACGTATTACGTCATATGGTATTACGTTATAACGTATTACGTTATATGGTATTACGTTATAACGTATTACGTTATATGGTATAACGTTATCACGTATTACGTTATATGGCATTACGTTATAACGTATTACGTTATATGGTATAACAAAATGACGTTTTACGTTATATGGTATAACGTTATCACGTATTACGTTATATGGCATTACGTTATAACGTATTACGTTATATGGTATAACGAAATGACGTTTTACGTTATATGGTATAACGTTATAACGTATTACGTTATATGGTATAACGTTATGACGTATTACGTTATATGGTATAACGTTATAACGTATTACGTTATATGGTATAACGTTATAACGTATTACGTTATATGGTATTACGTTATAACCTATTACGTTATATGGTATATCGTTATAACGTATTACGTTATATGGTATAACGTTATACCGTATTACGTTATATGGTATAACGAAATGACGTTTTACGTTATATGGTATTACGTTATAACGTATTACGTTATATGGTATTACGTTATAACGTATTACGTTATATGGTATAACGTCATAACGTATTACGTCATATGGTATTACGTTATCACGTATTACGTTATATGGTATAACGTTATAACGTATTACGTTATATGGTATAACGTTTTAACGTATTACGTTATATGGTATAACGTTATCACGTATTTCGTTATATGGTATAACTTTATCACGTATTACGTTATATGGTATAACGTTATAACGTATTACGTTATATGGTATTACGTTATAACCTATTACGTTATATGGTATAACGTTATAACGTATTACGTTATATGGTATAACGTTATAACGTATTACGTTATATGGTATAACGTTATAACGTATTACGTTATATGGTATAACGTCATAACGTATTACGTTATATGGTATTACGTTATCGCGTATTACGTTATATGGTATAACGTTATAACGTATTACGTTATATGGTATAACGTTATCTCGTATTACGTTATATGGTATAACGTTATAACGTATTACGTTATATGGTATTACGTTATAACGTATTACGTTATATGGTATAACGAAATGACGTTTTACGTTATATGGTATTACGTTATAACGTGTTACGGTATATGGTATTACGTTATAACGTATTACGTTATATGGTAGGACGTCATAACGTATTACGTTATATGGTATTACGTTATGACGTATTACGTTATATGGTATAACGTTATAACGTATTACGTTATATGGTATAACGTTTTAACGTATTACGTTATATGGTATAACGTTATCACGTATTACGTTATATGGTATAACGTTATAACGTATTACGTTATATGGTATATCGTTATAACGTATTACGTTATATGGTATAACGAAATGACGTTTTACGTTATATGCTATTACGTTATAACGTATTACGTTATATGGTATAACGTTATCACGTATTACGTTATATGGCATTACGTTATAACGTATTACGTCATACGGTATAACGAAATGACGTTTTACGTTATATGGTATAACGTTATAACGTATTACGTTATATGGTATAACGTTTTAACGTATTACGTTATATTTTATAACGTTATAACGTATTACGTTATGTGGTATAACGTTATAACGAATTACGTTATATGGTATAACGTTATAACGTATTACGTTATATGGTATAACGTTATAACTTATTACGTTATATGGTATAACTATATAACGTATTACGTCATATGGTATTACGTTATAACGTATTACGTTATATGGTATTACGTTATAACGTATTACGTTATATGGTATAACGTTATCACGTATTACGTTATATGGCATTACGTTATAACGTATTACGTTATATGGTATAACAAAATGACGTTTTACGTTATATGGTATAACGTTATCACGTATTACGTTATATGGCATTACGTTATAACGTATTACGTTATATGGTATAACGAAATGACGTTTTACGTTATATGGTATAACGTTATAACGTATTACGTTATATGGTATAACGTTTTAACGTATTACGTTATATTTTATAACGTTATAACGTATTACGTCATATGGTATTACGTTATCACGTATTACGTTATATGGTATAACGTTATAACGTATTACGTTATATGGTATATCGTTATAACGTATTACGTTATACGGTATAACGAAATGACGTTTTACGTTATATGCTATTACGTTATAACGTATTACGTTATATGGTATAACGTTATCACGTATTACGTTATATGGCATTACGTTATAACGTATTACGTCATATGGTATAACGAAATGACGTTTTACGCTATATGGTATAACGTTATAACGTATTACGTTATATGGTATAACGTTTTAACGTATTACGTTATATTTTATAACGTTATAACGTATTACGTTATGTGGTATAACGTTATAACGAATTACGTTATATGGTATAACGTTATAACGTATTACGTTATATGGTATAACGTTATAACTTATTACGTTATATGGTATAACTATATAACGTATTACGTCATATGGTATTACGTTATAACGTATTACGTTATATGGTATTACGTTATAACGTATTACGTTATATGGTATAACGTTATCACGTATTACGTTATATGGCATTACGTTATAACGTATTACGTTATATGGTATAACAAAATGACGTTTTACGTTATATGGTATAACGTTATCACGTATTACGTTATATGGCATTACGTTATAACGTATTACGTTATATGGTATAACGAAATGACGTTTTACGTTATATGGTATAACGTTATAACGTATTACGTTATATGGTATAACGTTTTAACGTATTACGTTATATTTTATAACGTTATAACGTATTACGTCATATGGTATTACGTTATAACGTATTACGTTATATGGTATTACGTTATAACGTATTACGTTATATGGTATAACGTTATCACGTATTACGTTATATGGCATTACGTTATAACGTATTACGTTATATGGTATAACAAAATGACGTTTTACGTTATATGGTATAACGTTATCACGTATTACGTTATATGGCATTACGTTATAACGTATTACGTTATATGGTATAACAAAATGACGTTTTACGTTATATGGTATAACGTTATAACGTATTACGTTATATGGCATTACGTTATAACGTATTACGTTATATGGTATAACAAAATGACGTTTTACGTTATATGGTATAACGTTATAACGTATTACGTTATATGGTATTACGTTTTAACGTATTACGTTATATGATATAACGTTATAACGTATTACGTTATATGGTATTACGTTATCACGTATTACGTTATATGGTATAACGTTATAACGTATTACGTTATATGGTATAACGTTTTAACGTATTACGTTATATGGTATAACGTTATAACGTATTACGTTATATGGTGTAACGTTATAACGTATTACGTTATATGGTATTACGTTTTAACGTATTACGTTATATGATATAACGTTTTAACGTATTACGTTATATGATATAACGTTATAACGTATTACGTTATATGGTATTACGTTATCACGTATTACGTTATATGGTATAACGTTATAACGTATTACGTTATATGGTATAACGTTTTAACGTATTACGTTATATGGTATAACGTTATAACGTATTACGTTATATGGTGTAACGTTATACCGTACTATGTTTTATGGTATAACAAAATGACGTTTTACGTTATATGGTATAACGTTATAACGTATTACGTTATATGGCATTACGTTATAACGTATTACGTTATATGGTATAACAAAATGACGTTTTACGTTATATGGTATAACGTTATAACGTATTACGTTATATGGTATTACGTTTTAACGTATTACGTTATATGATATAACGTTATAACGTATTACGTTATATGGTATTACGTTATCACGTATTACGTTATATGGTATAACGTTATAACGTATTACGTTATATGGTATAACGTTTTAACGTATTACGTTATATGGTATAACGTTATACCGTATTACGTTATATGGTATAACGAAATGACGTTTTACGTTATATGGTATTACGTTATAACGTATTACGTTATATGGTATTACGTTATAACGTATTACGTTATATGGTATAACGTCATAACGTATTACGTCATATGGTATTACGTTATCACGTATTACGTTATATGGTATAACGTTATAACGTATTACGTTATATGGTATTACGTTAAAACGTATTACGGTATATGGTATTACGTTATAACGTATTACGTTATATGGTAGAACGTCATAACGTATTACGTTATATGGTATTACGTTATGACGTATTACGTTATATGGTATAACGTTATAACGTATTACGTTATATGGTATAACGTTATAACGTATTACGTTATATGGTATAACGTTATAACGTATTACGTTATATGGTATAACGTCATAACGTATTACGTTATATGGTATTACGTTATCACGTATTACGTTATATGGTATAACGTTATAACGTATTACGTTATATGGTATAACGTTATCTCGTATTACGTTATATGGTATAACGTTATAACGTATAACGTTATATGGTATTACGTTATAACGTATTACGTTATATGGTATAACGAAATGACGTTTTACGTTATATGGTATTACGTTATAACGTATTACGGTATATGGTATTACGTTATAACGTATTACGTTATATGGTATATCGTTATACCGTATTACGTTATATGGTATAACGTTATAACGTATTACGTTATATGGTATAACGTTATAACGTATTACGTTATATGGTATATCGTTATAACGTATTACGTTATATGGTATAACGTTATACCGTATTACGTTATATGGTATAACGAAATGACGTTTTACGTTATATGGTATTACGTTATAACGTATTACGTTATATGGTATTACGTTATAACGTATTACGTTATATGGTATAACGTCATAACGTATTACGTTATATGGTATAACGTTATCTCGTATTACGTTATATGGTATTACGTTATGACGTATTACGTTATATGGTATAACGTTATAACGTATTACGTTATATGGTATAACGTTTTAACGTATTACGTTATATGGTATAACGTTATCACGTATTACGTTATATGGTATAACGTTATAACGTATTACGTTATATGGTATATCGTTATAACGTATTACGTTATATGGTATAACGAAATGACGTTTTACGTTATATGCTATTACGTTATAACGTATTACGTTATATGGTATAACGTTATCACGTATTACGTTATATGGCATTACGTTATAACGTATTACGTTATATGGTATAACGAAATGACGTTTTACGTTATATGGTATAACGTTATAACGTATTACGTTATATGGTATAACGTTTTAACGTATTACGTTATATTTTATAACGTTATAACGTATTACGTTATGTGGTATAACGTTATAACGAATTACGTTATATGGTATAACGTTATAACGTATTACGTTATATGGTATAACGTTATAACTTATTACGTTATATGGTATAACTATATAACGTATTACGTCATATGGTATTACGTTATAACGTATTACGTTATGTGGTATTACGTTATAACGTATTACGTTATATGGTATAACGTTATCACGTATTACGTTATATGGCATTACGTTATAACGTATTACGTTATATGGTATAACAAAATGACGTTTTACGTTATATGGTATAACGTTATCACGTATTACGTTATATGGCATTACGTTATAACGTATTACGTTATATGGTATAACGAAATGACGTTTTACGTTATATGGTATAACGTTATAACGTATTACGTTATATGGTATAACGTTTTAACGTATTACGTTATATTTTATAACGTTATAACGTATTACGTCATATGGTATTACGTTATAACGTATTACGTTATATGGTATTACGTTATAACGTATTACGTTATATGGTATAACGTTATCACGTATTACGTTATATGGCATTACGTTATAACGTATTACGTTATATGGTATAACAAAATGACGTTTTACGTTATATGGTATAACGTTATCACGTATTACGTTATATGGCATTACGTTATAACGTATTACGTTTATGGTATAACAAAATGACGTTTTACGTTATATGGTATAACGTTATAACGTATTACGTTATATGGCATTACGTTATAACGTATTACGTTATATGGTATAACAAAATGACGTTTTACGTTATATGGTATAACGTTATAACGTATTACGTTATATGGTATTACGTTTTAACGTATTACGTTATATGATATAACGTTATAACGTATTACGTTATATGGTATTACGTTATCACGTATTACGTTATATGGTATAACGTTATAACGTATTACGTTATATGGTATAACGTTTTAACGTATTACGTTATATGGTATAACGTTATAACGTATTACGTTATATGGTGTAACGTTATAACGTATTACGTTATATGGTATTACGTTTTAACGTATTACGTTATATGATATAACGTTTTAACGTATTACGTTATATGATATAACGTTATAACGTATTACGTTATATGGTATTACGTTATCACGTATTACGTTATATGGTATAACGTTATAACGTATTACGTTATATGGTATAACGTTTTAACGTATTACGTTATATGGTATAACGTTATAACGTATTACGTTATATGGTGTAACGTTATACCGTACTATGTTTTATGGTATAACAAAATGACGTTTTACGTTATATGGTATAACGTTATAACGTATTACGTTATATGGCATTACGTTATAACGTATTACGTTATATGGTATAACAAAATGACGTTTTACGTTATATGGTATAACGTTATAACGTATTACGTTATATGGTATTACGTTTTAACGTATTACGTTATATGATATAACGTTATAACGTATTACGTTATATGGTATTACGTTATCACGTATTACGTTATATGGTATAACGTTATAACGTATTACGTTATATGGTATAACGTTTTAACGTATTACGTCATATGGTATTACGTTATAACGTATTACGTTATATGGTATTACGTTATAACGTATTACGTTATATGGTATAACGTTATCACGTATTACGTTATATGGCATTACGTTATAACGTATTACGTTATATGGTATAACAAAATGACGTTTTACGTTATATGGTATAACGTTATAACGTATTACGTTATATGGTATAACGTTATAACGTATTACGTTATATGGTATAACGTCATAACGTATTACGTTATATGGTATTACGTTATCACGTATTACGTTATATGGTATATCGTTATAACGTATTACGTTATATGGTATAACGTTATCTCGTATTACGTTATATGGTATAACGTTATAACGTATAACGTTATATGGAATTACGTTATAACGTATTACGTTATATGGTATAACGAAATGACGTTTTACGTTATATGGTATTACGTTATAACGTATTACGGTATATGGTATTACGTTATAACGTATTACGTTATATGGTATAACGTTATACCGTATTACGTTATATGGTACAACGTTATAACGTATTACGTTATATGGTATAACGTTATAACGTATTACGTTATATGGTATATCGTTATAACGTATTACGTTATATGGTATAACGTTATACCGTATTACGTTATATGGTATAACGAAATGACGTTTTACGTTATATGGTATTACGTTATAACGTATTACGTTATATGGTATTACGTTATAACGTATTACGTTATATGGTATAACGTCATAACGTATTACGTCATATGGTATTACGTTATCACGTATTACGTTATATGGTATAACGTTATAACGTATTACGTTATATGGTATTACGTTAAAACGTATTACGGTATATGGTATTACGTTATAACGTATTACGTTATATGGTAGAACGTCATAACGTATTACGTTATATGGTATTACGTTATGACGTATTACGTTATATGGTATAACGTTATAACGTATTACGTTATATGGTATAACGTTATAACGTATTACGTTATATGGTATAACGTTATAACGTATTACGTTATATGGTATAACGTCATAACGTATTACGTTATATGGTATTACGTTATCACGTATTACGTTATATGGTATAACGTTATAACGTATTACGTTATATGGTATAACGTTATCTCGTATTACGTTATATGGTATAACGTTATAACGTATTACGTTATATGGTATAACGTTATAACTTATTACGTTATATGGTATAACTATATAACGTATTACGTCATATGGTATTACGTTATAACGTATTACGTTATATGGTATAACGCTATCACGTATTACGTTATATGGCATTACGTTATAACGTATTACGTTATATGGTATAACAAAATGACGTTTTACGTTATATGGTATAACGTTATCACGTATTACGTTATATGGCATTACGTTATAACGTATTACGTTATATGGTATAACAAAATGACGTTTTACGTTATATGGTATAACGTTATAACGTATTACGTTATATGGCATTACGTTATAACGTATTACGTTATATGGTATAACAAAATGACGTTTTACGTTATATGGTATAACGTTATAACGTATTACGTTATATGGTATTACGTTTTAACGTATTACGTTATATGGTATAACGTTATAACGTATTACGTTATGTGGTATAACGTTATAACGAATTACGTTATATGGTATAACGTTATAACGTATTACGTTATATGGTATAACGTTATAACTTATTACGTTATATGGTATAACTATATAACGTATTAAATTATATGGTATTACGTCATAACGTATTACGTTATATGGTATTACGTTATAACGTATTACGTTATATGGTATAACGTCATAACGTATTACGTTATACGGTATTACGTTATCACGTATTACGTTATATGGTATATCGTTATACCGTATTACGTTATATGGTATAACGTTATAACGTATTACGTTATATGGTATAACGTTATAACGTATTACGTTATATGGTATATCGTTATAACGTATTACGTTATATGGTATAACGTTATACCGTATTACGTTATATGGTATAACGAAATGACGTTTTACGTTATATGGTATTACGTTATAACGTATTACGTTATATGGTATTACGTTATAACGTATTACGTTATATGGTATAACGTCATAACGTATTACGTTATATGGTATAACGTTATCTCGTATTACGTTATATGGTATTACGTTATGACGTATTACGTTATATGGTATAACGTTATAACGTATTACGTTATATGGTATAACGTTTTAACGTATTACGTTATATGGTATAACGTTATCACGTATTACGTTATATGGTATAACGTTATAACGTATTACGTTATATGGTATATCGTTATAACGTATTACGTTATATGGTATAACGAAATGACGTTTTACGTTATATGCTATTACGTTATAACGTATTACGTTATATGGTATAACGTTATCACGTATTACGTTATATGGCATTACGTTATAACGTATTACGTTATATGGTATAACGAAATGACGTTTTACGTTATATGGTATAACGTTATAACGTATTACGTTATATGGTATAACGTTTTAACGTATTACGTTATATTTTATAACGTTATAACGTATTACGTTATGTGGTATAACGTTATAACGAATTACGTTATATGGTATAACGTTATAACGTATTACGTTATATGGTATAACGTTATAACTTATTACGTTATATGGTATAACTATATAACGTATTACGTCATATGGTATTACGTTATAACGTATTACGTTATATGGTATTACGTTATAACGTATTACGTTATATGGTATAACGTTATCACGTATTACGTTATATGGCATTACGTTATAACGTATTACGTTATATGGTATAACAAAATGACGTTTTACGTTATATGGTATAACGTTATCACGTATTACGTTATATGGCATTACGTTATAACGTATTACGTTATATGGTATAACGAAATGACGTTTTACGTTATATGGTATAACGTTATAACGTATTACGTTATATGGTATAACGTTTTAACGTATTACGTTATATTTTATAACGTTATAACGTATTACGTCATATGGTATTACGTTATAACGTATTACGTTATATGGTATTACGTTATAACGTATTACGTTATATGGTATAACGTTATCACGTATTACGTTATATGGCATTACGTTATAACGTATTACGTTATATGGTATAACAAAATGACGTTTTACGTTATATGGTATAACGTTATCACGTATTACGTTATATGGCATTACGTTATAACGTATTACGTTATATGGTATAACAAAATGACGTTTTACGTTATATGGTATAACGTTATAACGTATTACGTTATATGGCATTACGTTATAACGTATTACGTTATATGGTATAACAAAATGACGTTTTACGTTATATGGTATAACGTTATAACGTATTACGTTATATGGTATTACGTTTTAACGTATTACGTTATATGATATAACGTTATAACGTATTACGTTATATGGTATTACGTTATCACGTATTACGTTATATGGTATAACGTTATAACGTATTACGTTATATGGTATAACGTTTTAACGTATTACGTTATATGGTATAACGTTATAACGTATTACGTTATATGGTGTAACGTTATAACGTATTACGTTATATGGTATTACGTTTTAACGTATTACGTTATATGATATAACGTTTTAACGTATTACGTTATATGATATAACGTTATAACGTATTACGTTATATGGTATTACGTTATCACGTATTACGTTATATGGTATAACGTTATAACGTATTACGTTATATGGTATAACGTTTTAACGTATTACGTTATATGGTATAACGTTATAACGTATTACGTTATATGGTGTAACGTTATACCGTACTATGTTTTATGGTATAACAAAATGACGTTTTACGTTATATGGTATAACGTTATAACGTATTACGTTATATGGCATTACGTTATAACGTATTACGTTATATGGTATAACAAAATGACGTTTTACGTTATATGGTATAACGTTATAACGTATTACGTTATATGGTATTACGTTTTAACGTATTACGTTATATGATATAACGTTATAACGTATTACGTTATATGGTATTACGTTATCACGTATTACGTTATATGGTATAACGTTATAACGTATTACGTTATATGGTATAACGTTTTAACGTATTACGTCATATGGTATTACGTTATAACGTATTACGTTATATGGTATTACGTTATAACGTATTACGTTATATGGTATAACGTTATCACGTATTACGTTATATGGCATTACGTTATAACGTATTACGTTATATGGTATAACAAAATGACGTTTTACGTTATATGGTATAACGTTATAACGTATTACGTTATATGGTATAACGTTATAACGTATTACGTTATATGGTATAACGTCATAACGTATTACGTTATATGGTATTACGTTATCACGTATTACGTTATATGGTATATCGTTATAACGTATTACGTTATATGGTATAACGTTATCTCGTATTACGTTATATGGTATAACGTTATAACGTATAACGTTATATGGAATTACGTTATAACGTATTACGTTATATGGTATAACGAAATGACGTTTTACGTTATATGGTATTACGTTATAACGTATTACGGTATATGGTATTACGTTATAACGTATTACGTTATATGGTATAACGTTATACCGTATTACGTTATATGGTACAACGTTATAACGTATTACGTTATATGGTATAACGTTATAACGTATTACGTTATATGGTATATCGTTATAACGTATTACGTTATATGGTATAACGTTATACCGTATTACGTTATATGGTATAACGAAATGACGTTTTACGTTATATGGTATTACGTTATAACGTATTACGTTATATGGTATTACGTTATAACGTATTACGTTATATGGTATAACGTCATAACGTATTACGTCATATGGTATTACGTTATCACGTATTACGTTATATGGTATAACGTTATAACGTATTACGTTATATGGTATTACGTTAAAACGTATTACGGTATATGGTATTACGTTATAACGTATTACGTTATATGGTAGAACGTCATAACGTATTACGTTATATGGTATTACGTTATGACGTATTACGTTATATGGTATAACGTTATAACGTATTACGTTATATGGTATAACGTTATAACGTATTACGTTATATGGTATAACGTTATAACGTATTACGTTATATGGTATAACGTCATAACGTATTACGTTA
Organism: Bombus vancouverensis nearcticus; assembly: GCF_051014615.1. NCBI lineage: Eukaryota > Metazoa > Arthropoda > Insecta > Hymenoptera > Apidae > Bombus > Bombus vancouverensis. Next base: position 3,654,246 of record NC_134913.1, on the reverse strand, counting down.
TATGGTATTACGTTATCACGTATTACGTTATATGGTATAACGTTATAACGTATTACGTTATATGGTATAACGTTATCTCGTATTACGTTATATGGTATAACGTTATAACGTATAACGTTATATGGTATTACGTTATAACGTATTACGTTATATGGTATAACGAAATGACGTATTACGTTATATGGTATTACGTTATAACGTATTACGGTATATGGTATTACGTTATAACGTATTACGTTATATGGTATATCGTTATACCGTATTACGTTATATGGTATAACGTTATAACGTATTACGTTATATGGTATAACGTTATAACGTATTACGTTATATGGTATATCGTTATAACGTATTACGTTATATGGTATAACGTTATACCGTATTACGTTATATGGTATAACGAAATGACGTTTTACGTTATATGGTATTACGTTATAACGTATTACGTTATATGGTATTACGTTATAACGTATTACGTTATATGGTATAACGTCATAACGTATTACGTTATATGGTATAACGTTATCTCGTATTACGTTATATGGTATTACGTTATGACGTATTACGTTATATGGTATAACGTTATAACGTATTACGTTATATGGTATAACGTTTTAACGTATTACGTTATATGGTATAACGTTATCACGTATTACGTTATATGGTATAACGTTATAACGTATTACGTTATATGGTATATCGTTATAACGTATTACGTTATATGGTATAACGAAATGACGTTTTACGTTATATGCTATTACGTTATAACGTATTACGTTATATGGTATAACGTTATCACGTATTACGTTATATGGCATTACGTTATAACGTATTACGTTATATGGTATAACGAAATGACGTTTTACGTTATATGGTATAACGTTATAACGTATTACGTTATATGGTATAACGTTTTAACGTATTACGTTATATTTTATAACGTTATAACGTATTACGTTATGTGGTATAACGTTATATGGTATAACGTTATAACGTATTACGTTATATGGTATAACGTTATAACTTATTACGTTATATGGTATAACTATATAACGTATTACGTCATATGGTATTACGTTATAACGTATTACGTTATATGGTATTACGTTATAACGTATTACGTTATAAGGTATAACGCTATCACGTATTACGTTATATGGCATTACGTTATAACGTATTACGTTATATGGTATAACAAAATGACGTTTTACGTTATATGGTATAACGTTATCACGTATTACGTTATATGGCATTACGTTATAACGTATTACGTTATATGGTATAACAAAATGACGTTTTACGTTATATGGTATAACGTTATAACGTATTACGTTATATGGCATTACGTTATAACGTATTACGTTATATGGTATAACAAAATGACGTTTTACGTTATATGGTATAACGTTATAACGTATTACGTTATATGGTATTACGTTTTAACGTATTACGTTATATGGTATAACGTTATAACGTATTACGTTATGTGGTATAACGTTATAACGAATTACGTTATATGGTATAACGTTATAACGTATTACGTTATATGGTATAACGTTATAACTTATTACGTTATATGGTATAACTATATAACGTATTACGTTATATGGTATTACGTCATAACGTATTACGTTATATGGTATTACGTTATAACGTATTACGTTATATGGTATAACGTCATAACGTATTACGTTATACGGTATTACGTTATCACGTATTACGTTATATGGTATAACGTTATAACGTATTACGTTATATGGTATAACGTTTTAACGTATTACGTTATATGGTATAACGTTATAACGTATTACGTTATATGGTGTAACGTTATACCGTACTATGTTTTATGGTATAACGAAATGACGTTTTACGTTATATGTTATAACGTTATAACGTATTACGTTATATGGTATAACGTCATAACGTATTACGTTATATGGTATTACGTTATCACGTATTACGTTATATGGTATAACGTTATAACGTATTACGTTATATGGTATAACGTTTTAACGTATTACGTTATATGGTATAACGTTATAACGTATTACGTTATATGGTGTAACGTTATACCGTACTATGTTTTATGGTATAACGAAATGACGTTTTACGTTATATGTTATAACGTTATAACGTATTACGTTATATGGTATAACGTCATAACGTATTACGTCATATGGTATTACGTTATCACGTATTACGTTATATGGTATAACGTTATAACGTATTACGTTATATGATATAACGTTATAACGTATTACGTTATATGGTATAACGTTATAACGTATTACGTTATATGGTATTACGTTTTAACGTATTACGTTATATGGTATAACGTCATAACGTATTACGTTATGTGGTATAACGTTATAACGAATTACGTTATATGGTATAACGTTATAACGTATTACGTTATATGGTATAACGTTATAACTTATTACGTTATATGGTATAACTATATAACGTATTACGTTATATGGTATTACGTCATAACGTATTACGTTATATGGTATTACGTTATAACGTATTACGTTATATGGTATAACGTCATAACGTATTACGTTATATGGTATTACGTTATCACGTATTACGTTATATGGTATAACGTTATAACGTATTACGTTATATGGTATAACGTTTTAACGTATTACGTTATATGGTATAACGTTATAACGTATTACGTTATATGGTGTAACGTTATACCGTACTATGTTTTATGGTATAACGAAATGACGTTTTACGTTATATGTTATAACGTTATAACGTATTACGTTATATGGTATAACGTCATAACGTATTACGTCATATGGTATTACGTTATCACGTATTACGTTATATGGTATAACGTTATAACGTATTACGTTATATGGTATTACGTTATAACGTATTACGTTATAAGGTATAACGTTATCACGTATTACGTTATATGGTATTACGTTATAACGTATTACGTTATAAGGTATAACGTTATCACGTATTACGTTATATGGCATTACGTTATAACGTATTACGTCATATGGTATTACGTTATCACGTATTACGTTATATGGTATAACGTTATAACGTATTACGTTATATGGTATAACGTTATAACTTATTACGTTATATGGTATAACTATATAACGTATTACGTCATATGGTATTACGTTATAACGTATTACGTTATATGGTATTACGTTATAACGTATTACGTTATAAGGTATAACGTTATCACGTATTACGTTATATGGCATTACGTTATAACGTATTACGTTATATGGTATAACAAAATGACGTTTTACGTTATATGGTATAACGTTATCACGTATTACGTTATATGGCATTACGTTATAACGTATTACGTTATATGGTATAACAAAATGACGTTTTACGTTATATGGTATAACGTTATAACGTATTACGTTATATGGCATTACGTTATAACGTATTACGTTATATGGTATAACAAAATGACGTTTTACGTTATATGGTATAACGTTATAACGTATTACGTTATATGGTATTACGTTTTAACGTATTACGTTATATGGTATAACGTTATAACGTATTACGTTATGTGGTATAACGTTATAACGAATTACGTTATATGGTATAACGTTATAACGTATTACGTTATATGGTATAACGTTATAACGTATTACGTTATATGGTATAACGTTATAACGTATTACGTTATATGGTATAACGTCATAACGTATTACGTTATATGGTATTACGTTATCACGTATTACGTTATATGGTATAACGTTATAACGTATTACGTTATATGGTATAACGTTATCTCGTATTACGTTATATGGTATAACGTTATAACGTATAACGTTATATGGAATTACGTTATAACGTATTACGTTATATGGTATAACGAAATGACGTTTTACGTTATATGGTATTACGTTATAACGTATTACGGTATATGGTATTACGTTATAACGTATTACGTTATATGGTATAACGTTATACCGTATTACGTTATATGGTATAACGTTATAACGTATTACGTTATATGGTATAACGTTATAACGTATTACGTTATATGGTATATCGTTGTAACGTATTACGTTATATGGTATAACGTTATACCGTATTACGTTATATGGTATAACGAAATGACGTTTTACGTTATATGGTATTACGTTATAACGTATTACGTTATATGGTATTACGTTATAACGTATTACGTTATATGGTATAACGTCATAACGTATTACGTCATATGGTATTACGTTATCACGTATTACGTTATATGGTATAAAGTTATAACGTATTACGTTATATGGTATAACGTTTTAACGTATTACGTTATATGGTATAACGTTATCACGTATTACGTTATATGGTATAACGTTATCACGTATTACGTTATATGGTATAACGTTATAACGTATTACGTTATATGGTATTACGTTATAACGTATTACGTTATATGGTATAACGAAATGACGTTTTACGTTATATGGTATTACGTTATAACGTATTACGTTATATGGTATAACGTTATCACGTATTACGTTATATGGTATAACGTTATCACGTATTACGTTATATGGTATAACGTTATAACGTATTACGTTATATGGTATTACGTTATAACCTATTACGTTATATGGTATAACGTTATAACGTATTACGTTATATGGTATAACGTTATAACGTATTACGTTATATGGTATAACGTTATAACGTATTACGTTATATGGTATAACGTCATAACGTATTACGTTATATGGTATTACGTTATCGCGTATTACGTTATATGGTATAACGTTATAACGTATTACGTTATATGGTATAACGTTATCTCGTATTACGTTATATGGTATAACGTTATAACGTATTACGTTATATGGTATTACGTTATAACGTATTACGTTATATGGTATAACGAAATGACGTTTTACGTTATATGGTATTACGTTATAACGTATTACGGTATATGGTGTTACGTTATAACGTATTACGTTATATGGTAGAACGTCATAACGTATTACGTTATATGGTATTACGTTATGACGTATTACGTTATATGGTATAACGTTATAACGTATTACGTTATATGGTATAACGTTATCTCGTATTACGTTATATGGTATAACGTTATAACGTATTACGTTATATGGTATTACGTTATAACGTATTACGTTATAACGTATTACGTTATATGGTATAACGAAATGACGTTTTACGTTATATGGCATTACGTTATAACGTATTACGTTATATGGTATAACAAAATGACGTTTTACGTTATATGGTATAACGTTTAACGTATTACGTTATATGGTATTACGATTTAACGTATTACGTTATATGGTATAACGTCATAACGTATTACGTTATATGGTATTACGTTATCACGTATTACGTTATATGGTATTACGTTATGACGTATTACGTTATATGGTATTACGTTATAACGTATTACGTTATATGGTATAACGTTATAACGTAGTACGCTATATGGTATAACGTTATAACGAATTACGTTATATGGCATTGCGTTAAAACGTATTACGTTATATGGTATAACGTTATAACGTATTACGTTATATGGTATAACGTTATAACGTACTACGTTATATGGTATAACGTTATAACGTATTACGTTATATGGTATTACGTTATGACGTATTACGTTATATGGTATTACGTTATAACGTATTACGTTATATGGTATAACAAAATGACGTTTTACGTTATATGGTATAACGTTTAACGTATTACGTTATATGGTATTACGATTTAACGTATTACGTTATATGGTATAACGTCATAACGTATTACGTTATATGGTATTACGTTATCACGTATTACGTTATATGGTATTACGTTATGACGTATTACGTTATATGGTATTACGTTATAACGTATTACGTTATATGGTATAACGTTATAACGTAGTACGCTATATGGCATTGCCTTATAACGTATTACGTTATATGGCATAGCGTTATAACGTATTACGTTATATGGTATAACGTTATAACGTATTACGTTATATGGTATAACGTTATCTCGTATTACGTTATATGGTATAACGTTATAACGTATTACGTTATATGGTATTACGTTATAACGTATTACGTTATGACGTATTACGTTATATGGTATTACGTTATCTCGTATTACGTTATATGGTATAACGTTATAACGTATTACGTTATATGGTATAACGTTATCTCGTATTACGTTATATGGTATAACGTTATAACGTATTACGTTATATGGTATTACGTTATAACGTATTACGTTATATGGTATAACGAAATGACGTTTTACGTTATATGGTATTACGTTATAACGTATTACGGTATATGGTGTTACGTTATAACGTATTACGTTATATGGTAGAACGTCATAACGTATTACGTTATATGGTATTACGTTATGACGTATTACGTTATATGGTATAACGTTATAACGTATTACGTTATATGGTATAACGTTATCTCGTATTACGTTATATGGTATAACGTTATAACGTATTACGTTATATGGTATTACGTTATAACGTATTACGTTATAACGTATTACGTTATATGGTATAACGAAATGACGTTTTACGTTATATGGCATTACGTTATAACGTATTACGTTATATGGTATAACAAAATGACGTTTTACGTTATATGGTATAACGTTTAACGTATTACGTTATATGGTATTACGATTTAACGTATTACGTTATATGGTATAACGTCATAACGTATTACGTTATATGGTATTACGTTATCACGTATTACGTTATATGGTATTACGTTATGACGTATTACGTTATATGGTATTACGTTATAACGTATTACGTTATATGGTATAACGTTATAACGTAGTACGCTATATGGTATAACGTTATAACGAATTACGTTATATGGCATTGCGTTATAACGTATTACGTTATATGGTATAACGTTATAACGTATTACGTTATATGGTATAACGTTATAACGTACTACGTTATATGGTATAACGTTATAACGTATTACGTTATATGGTATTACGTTATGACGTATTACGTTATATGGTATTACGTTATAACGTATTACGTTATATGGTATAACAAAATGACGTTTTACGTTATATGGTATAACGTTTAACGTATTACGTTATATGGTATTACGATTTAACGTATTACGTTATATGGTATAACGTCATAACGTATTACGTTATATGGTATTACGTTATCACGTATTACGTTATATGGTATTACGTTATGACGTATTACGTTATATGGTATTACGTTATAACGTATTACGTTATATGGTATAACGTTATAACGTAGTACGCTATATGGCATTGCCTTATAACGTATTACGTTATATGGCATAGCGTTATAACGTATTACGTTATATGGTATAACGTTATAACGTATTACGTTATATGGTATAACGTTATAACGTACTACGTTATATGGTATAACGTTATAACGTATTACGTTATATGGTATAACGTTATACCGTATTACGTTATATGGTATAACGTTATACCGTATTACGTCATATGGTATAACGTTATAGCGTATTACGTTATATGGTATAACGTTATAACGTATTACGTTATATGGTATAACGTTATACCGTATTACGTTATATGGTATAACGAAATGACGTTTTACGTTATATGGTATTACGTTATAACGTATTACGTTATATGGTATTACGTTATAACGTATTACGTTATATGGTATAACGTCATAACGTATTACGTCATATGGTATTACGTTATCACGTATTACGTTATATGGTATAACGTTATAACGTATTACGTTATATGGTATAACGTTTTAACATATTACGTTATATGGTATAACGTTATCACGTATTACGTTATATGGTATAACGTTATAACGTATTACGTTATATGGTATTACGTTATAACGTATTACGTTATATGGTATTACGTTATAACGTATTACGGTATATGGTATTACGTTATAACGTATTACGTTATATGGTAGAACGTCATAACGTATTACGTTATATGGTATTACGTTATGACGTATTACGTTATATGGTATAACGTTTAACGTATTACGTTATATGGTATTACGATTTAACGTATTACGTTATATGGTATAACGTCATAACGTATTACGTTATGTGGTATTACGTTATCACGTATTACGTTATATGGTATTACGTTATGACGTATTACGTTATATGGTATTACGTTATAACGTATTACGTTATATGGTATAACGTTATAACGTAGTACGCTATATGGTATAACGTTATAACGAATTACGTTATATGGCATTGCGTTATAACGAATTACGTTATATGGTATTACGTTATAACGTATTACGTTATATGGTATAACGAAATGACGTTTTACGTTATATGGCATTACGTTATAACGTATTACGTTATATGGTATAACAAAATGACGTTTTACGTTATATGGTATAACGTTTAACGTATTACGTTATATGGTATTACGATTTAACGTATTACGTTATATGGTATAACGTCATAACGTATTACGTTATATGGTATTACGTTATCACGTATTACGTTATATGGTATTACGTTATGACGTATTACGTTATATGGTATTACGTTATAACGTATTACGTTATATGGTATAACGTTATAACGTAGTACGCTATATGGTATAACGTTATAACGAATTACGTTATATGGCATTGCGTTATAACGAATTACGTTATATGGCATTGCGTTATAACGTATTACGTTATATGGCATTGCGTTATAACGTATTACGTTATATGGTATAACGTTATAACGTATTACGTTATATGGTATAACGTTATAACGTATTACGTTATATGGTATAACGTTATACCGTATTACGTTATATGGTATAACGTTATACCGTATTACGTCATATGGTATAACGTTATAGCGTATTACGTTATATGGTATAACGTTATAACGTATTACCTTATATGGTATAACGTCATAACGTATTACTTTATATGGTATTACGTTATCACGTATTACGTTATATGGTATAACGTTATAACGTATTACGTTATATGGTATAACGTTATCTCGTATTACGTTATATGCTATAACGTTATAACGTATTACGTTATATGGTATTACGTTATAACGTATTACGTTATATGGTATAACGAAATGACGTTTTACGTTATATGGTATTACGTTATAACGTGTTACGGTATATGGTATTACGTTATAACGTATTACGTTATATGGTAGAACGTCATAACGTATTACGTTATATGGTATTACGTTATGACGTATTACGTTATATGGTATAACGTTATAACGTATTACGTAATGTGTTATAACGTTATAACGTATTACGTTATATGGTATAACGTCATAACGTATTACTTTATATGGTATTACGTTATCACGTATTACGTTATATGGTATAACGTTATAACGTATTACGTTATATGGTATAACGTTATAGCGTATTACGATATATGGTATAACGTCATAACGTATTACTTTATATGGTATTACGTTATCACGTATTACGTTATATGGTATAACGTTATAACGTATCACGTTATACGGTATATCGAAATGACGTTTTACGTTTTATGGTATAACGTTATAGCGTATTACGTTATATGGTATTACGTTATAACTTATTACGTTATATGGTATAACGTCATAACGTATTACTTTATATGGTATTACGTTATCACGTATTACGTTATATGGTATAACGTTATAACGTATTACGTTATATGGTATAACGTTATAACGTATTACGTTATATGGTATAACGTCATAACGTATTACTTTATATGGTATTACGTTATCACGTATTACGTTATATGGTATAACGTCATAACGTATAACTTTATATGGTATTACGTTATCACGTATTACGTTATATGGTATAACGTTATAACGTATTACGTTATATGGTATAACGTTATAACGTATTACGTTATATGGTATAACGTCACAACGTATTACTTTATATGGTATTACGTTATCACGTATTACGTTATATGGTATAACGTTATAACGTATTACGTTATATGGTATAACGTTATCTCGTATTACGTTATATGGTATAACGTTATAACGTATTACGTTATATGGTATTACGTTATAACGTATTACGTTATATGGTATAACGAAATGACGTATTACGTTATATAGTATTACGTTATAACGTATTACGGTATATGGTATTACGTTATAACGTATTACGTTATATGGTAGAACGTCATAACGTATTTCGTTATATGGTATTACGTTATGACGTATTACGTTATATGGTATAACGTTATAACGTATTACGTTATATGGTGTAACGTTTTAACGTATTACGTTATATGGTATAACGTTATCACGTATTACGTTATATGGTATAACGTTATAACGTATTACGTTATATAGTATTACGTTATAACGTATTACGTTATATGGTATAACGTTATAACTTATTACGCTATATGGTATAACGTCATAACGTATTACTTTATATGGTATTACGTTATCACGTATTACGTTATATGGTATAACGTTATAACGTATTACGTTATATGGCATAACGTTATCTCGTATTACGTTATATGGTATAACGTTATAACGTATTACGTTATATGGTATTACGTTATAACGTATTACGTTATATGGTATAACGAAATGACGTTTTACGTTATATGGTATTACGTTATAACGTGTTACGGTATATGGTATTACGTTATAACGTATTACGTTATATGGTAGAACGTCATAACGTATTACGTTATATGGTAGAACGTCATAACGTATTACGTTATATGGTATTACGTTATGACGTATTACGTTATATGGTATAACGTTATAACGTATTACGTAATGTGTTATAACGTTATAACGTATTACGTTATATGGTATAACGTCATAACGTATTACTTTATATGGTATTACGTTATCACGTATTACGTTATATGGTATAACGTTATAACGTATTACGTTATATGGTATAACGTTATAGCGTATTACGATATATGGTATAACGTCATAACGTATTACTTTATATGGTATTACGTTATCACGTATTACGTTATATGGTATAACGTTATAACGTATCACGTTATACGGTATATCGAAATGACGTTTTACGTTTTATGGTATAACGTTATAGCGTATTACGTTATATGGTATTACGTTATAACTTATTACGTTATATGGTATAACGTCATAACGTATTACTTTATATGGTATTACGTTATCACGTATTACGTTATATGGTATAACGTTATAACGTATTACGTTATATGGTATAACGTTATAACGTATTACGTTATATGGTATAACGTCATAACGTATTACTTTATATGGTATTACCTTATCACGTATTACGTTATATGGTATAACGTCATAACGTATAACTTTATATGGTATTACGTTATCACGTATTACGTTATATGGTATAACGTTATAACGTATTACGTTATATGGTATAACGTTATAACGTATTACGTTATATGGTATAACGTCACAACGTATTACTTTATATGGTATTACGTTATCACGTATTACGTTATATGGTATAACGTTATAACGTATTACGTTATATGGTATAACGTTATCTCGTATTACGTTATATGGTATAACGTTATAACGTATTACGTTATATGGTATTACGTTATAACGTATTACGTTATATGGTATAACGAAATGACGTATTACGTTATATAGTATTACGTTATAACGTATTACGGTATATGGTATTACGTTATAACGTATTGCGTTATATGGTAGAACGTCATAACGTATTTCGTTATATGGTATTACGTTATGACGTATTACATTATATGGTATAACGTTATAACGTATTACGTTATATAGTATTACGTTATAACGTATTACGTTATATGGTATAACGTTATAACTTATTACGCTATATGGTATAACGTCATAACGTATTACTTTATATGGTATTACGTTATCACGTATTACGTTATATGGTATAACGTTATAACGTATTACGTTATATGGCATAACGTTATCTCGTATTACGTTATATGGTATAACGTTATAACGTATTACGTTATATGGTATTACGTTATAACGTATTACGTTATATGGTATAACGAAATGACGTTTTACGTTATATGGTATTACGTTATAACGTATTACGGTATATGGTATTACGTTATAACGTATTACGTTATATGGTAGAACGTCATAATGTATTACGTTATATGGTATTACGTTATGACGTATTACGTTATATGGTATAACGTTATAACGTATTACGTAATGTGGTATAACGTTATAACGTATTACGTTATATGGTATAACGTTATCACGTATTACGTTATATGGTATAACGTTATAACGTATTACGTTATATGGTATAACGTTATCACGTATTACGTTATATGGTATAACGTTATAACGTATTACGTTATATGGTATATCGTTATAACGTATTACGTTATATGGTATAACGTTATACCGTATTACGTTATATGGTATAACGAAATGACGTTTTACGTTATATGGTATTACGTTATAACGTATTACGTTATATGGTATAACGTTATCACGTATTACGTTATATGGTATAACGTTATACCGTATTACGTTATATGGTATAACGAAATGACGTTTTACGTTATATGGTATTACGTTATAACGTATTACGTTATATGGTATAACGTTTTAACGTATTACGTTATATGGTATAACGTTATGACGTATTACGTTATATGGTATAACGTTATAACGTATTACGTTATATGGTATAACGTTATCTCGTATTACGTTATATGGTATAACGTTATAACGTATTACGTTATATGGTATTACGTTATAACGTATTACGTTATATGGTATAACGAAATGACGTTTTACGTTATATGGTATTACGTTATAACGTATTACGGTATATGGTATTACGTTATAACGTATTACGTTATATGGTAGAACGTCATAACGTATTACGTTATATGGTATTACGTTATGACGTATTACGTTATATGGTATAACGTTATAACGTATTACGTAATGTGTTATAACGTTATAACGTATTACGTTATATGGTATAACGTCATAACGTATTACTTTATATGGTATTACGTTATCACGTATTACGTTATATGGTATAACGTTATAACGTATTACGTTATATGGTATAACGTTATAGCGTATTACGATATATGGTATAACGTCATAACGTATTACTTTATATGGTATTACGTTATCACGTATTACGTTATATGGTATAACGTTATAACGTATCACGTTATACGGTATATCGAAATGACGTTTTACGTTTTATGGTATAACGTTATAGCGTATTACGTTATATGGTATTACGTTATAACTTATTACGTTATATGGTATAACGTCATAACGTATTACTTTATATGGTATTACGTTATCACGTATTACGTTATATGGTATAACGTTATAACGTATTACGTTATATGGTATAACGTTATAACGTATTACGTTATATGGTATAACGTCATAACGTATTACTTTATATGGTATTACCTTATCACGTATTACGTTATATGGTATAACGTCATAACGTATAACTTTATATGGTATTACGTTATCACGTATTACGTTATATGGTATAACGTTATAACGTATTACGTTATATGGTATAACGTTATAACGTATTACGTTATATGGTATAACGTCACAACGTATTACTTTATATGGTATTACGTTATCACGTATTACGTTATATGGTATAACGTTATAACGTATTACGTTATATGGTATAACGTTATCTCGTATTACGTTATATGGTATAACGTTATAACGTATTACGTTATATGGTATTACGTTATAACGTATTACGTTATATGGTATAACGAAATGACGTATTACGTTATATAGTATTACGTTATAACGTATTACGGTATATGGTATTACGTTATAACGTATTGCGTTATATGGTAGAACGTCATAACGTATTTCGTTATATGGTATTACGTTATGACGTATTACATTATATGGTATAACGTTATAACGTATTACGTTATATAGTATTACGTTATAACGTATTACGTTATATGGTATAACGTTATAACTTATTACGCTATATGGTATAACGTCATAACGTATTACTTTATATGGTATTACGTTATCACGTATTACGTTATATGGTATAACGTTATAACGTATTACGTTATATGGTATAACGTTATCACGTATTACGTTATATGGTATTACGTTATAACGTATTACGTTATATGGTATAACGAAATGACGTTTTACGTTATATGGTATTACGTTATAACGTATTACGGTATATGGTATAACGTTATAGCGTATTACGATATATGGTATAACGTCATAACGTATTACTTTATATGGTATTACGTTATCACGTATTACGTTATATGGTATAACGTTATAACGTATCACGTTATACGGTATATCGAAATGACGTTTTACGTTTTATGGTATAACGTTATAGCGTATTACGTTATATGGTGTTACGTTATAACTTATTACGTTATATGGTATAACGTCATAACGTATTACTTTATATGGTATTACGTTATCACGTATTACGTTATATGGTATAACGTTATACCGTATTACGTTATATGGTATAACGAAATGACGTTTTACGTTATATGGTATTACGTTATAACGTATTACGTTATATGGTATAACGTTTTAACGTATTACGTTATATGGTATAACGTTATAACGTATTACGTTATATGGTATAACGTTATAACGTATTACGTTATATGGTATAACGTCACAACGTATTACTTTATATGGTATTACGTTATCACGTATTACGTTATATGGTATAACGTTATAAAGTATTACGTTATATGGTATAACGTTATCTCGTATTACGTTATATGGTATAACGTTATAACGTATTACGTTATATGGTATTACGTTATAACGTATTACGTTATATGGTATAACGAAATGACGTATTACGTTATATAGTATTACGTTATAACGTATTACGGTATATGGTATTACGTTATAACGTATTGCGTTATATGGTAGAACGTCATAACGTATTTCGTTATATGGTATTACGTTATGACGTATTACATTATATGGTATAACGTTATAACGTATTACGTTATATAGTATTACGTTATAACGTATTACGTTATATGGTATAACGTTATAACTTATTACGCTATATGGTATAACGTCATAACGTATTACTTTATATGGTATTACGTTATCACGTATTACGTTATATGGTATAACGTTATAACGTATTACGTTATATGGCATAACGTTATCTCGTATTACGTTATATGGTATAACGTTATAACGTATTACGTTATATGGTATTACGTTATAACGTATTACGTTATATGGTATAACGAAATGACGTTTTACGTTATATGGTATTACGTTATAACGTATTACGGTATATGGTATTACGTTATAACGTATTACGTTATATGGTAGAACGTCATAATGTATTACGTTATATGGTATTACGTTATGACGTATTACGTTATATGGTATAACGTTATAACGTATTACGTAATGTGGTATAACGTTATAACGTATTACGTTATATGGTATAACGTTATCACGTATTACGTTATATGGTATAACGTTATAACGTATTACGTTATATGGTATAACGTTATCACGTATTACGTTATATGGTATAACGTTATAACGTATTACGTTATATGGTATATCGTTATAACGTATTACGTTATATGGTATAACGTTATACCGTATTACGTTATATGGTATAACGAAATGACGTTTTACGTTATATGGTATTACGTTATAACGTATTACGTTATATGGTATAACGTTATCACGTATTACGTTATATGGTATAACGTTATACCGTATTACGTTATATGGTATAACGAAATGACGTTTTACGTTATATGGTATTACGTTATAACGTATTACGTTATATGGTATAACGTTTTAACGTATTACGTTATATGGTATAACGTTATGACGTATTACGTTATATGGTATAACGTTATAACGTATTACGTTATATGGTATAACGTTATCTCGTATTACGTTATATGGTATAACGTTATAACGTATTACGTTATATGGTATTACGTTATAACGTATTACGTTATATGGTATAACGAAATGACGTTTTACGTTATATGGTATTACGTTATAACGTATTACGGTATATGGTATTACGTTATAACGTATTACGTTATATGGTAGAACGTCATAACGTATTACGTTATATGGTATTACGTTATGACGTATTACGTTATATGGTATAACGTTATAACGTATTACGTAATGTGTTATAACGTTATAACGTATTACGTTATATGGTATAACGTCATAACGTATTACTTTATATGGTATTACGTTATCACGTATTACGTTATATGGTATAACGTTATAACGTATTACGTTATATGGTATAACGTTATAGCGTATTACGATATATGGTATAACGTCATAACGTATTACTTTATATGGTATTACGTTATCACGTATTACGTTATATGGTATAACGTTATAACGTATCACGTTATACGGTATATCGAAATGACGTTTTACGTTTTATGGTATAACGTTATAGCGTATTACGTTATATGGTATTACGTTATAACTTATTACGTTATATGGTATAACGTCATAACGTATTACTTTATATGGTATTACGTTATCACGTATTACGTTATATGGTATAACGTTATAACGTATTACGTTATATGGTATAACGTTATAACGTATTACGTTATATGGTATAACGTCATAACGTATTACTTTATATGGTATTACCTTATCACGTATTACGTTATATGGTATAACGTCATAACGTATAACTTTATATGGTATTACGTTATCACGTATTACGTTATATGGTATAACGTTATAACGTATTACGTTATATGGTATAACGTTATAACGTATTACGTTATATGGTATAACGTCACAACGTATTACTTTATATGGTATTACGTTATCACGTATTACGTTATATGGTATAACGTTATAACGTATTACGTTATATGGTATAACGTTATCTCGTATTACGTTATATGGTATAACGTTATAACGTATTACGTTATATGGTATTACGTTATAACGTATTACGTTATATGGTATAACGAAATGACGTATTACGTTATATAGTATTACGTTATAACGTATTACGGTATATGGTATTACGTTATAACGTATTGCGTTATATGGTAGAACGTCATAACGTATTTCGTTATATGGTATTACGTTATGACGTATTACATTATATGGTATAACGTTATAACGTATTACGTTATATAGTATTACGTTATAACGTATTACGTTATATGGTATAACGTTATAACTTATTACGCTATATGGTATAACGTCATAACGTATTACTTTATATGGTATTACGTTATCACGTATTACGTTATATGGTATAACGTTATAACGTATTACGTTATATGGTATAACGTTATCACGTATTACGTTATATGGTATTACGTTATAACGTATTACGTTATATGGTATAACGAAATGACGTTTTACGTTATATGGTATTACGTTATAACGTATTACGGTATATGGTATAACGTTATAGCGTATTACGATATATGGTATAACGTCATAACGTATTACTTTATATGGTATTACGTTATCACGTATTACGTTATATGGTATAACGTTATAACGTATCACGTTATACGGTATATCGAAATGACGTTTTACGTTTTATGGTATAACGTTATAGCGTATTACGTTATATGGTATTACGTTATAACTTATTACGTTATATGGTATAACGTCATAACGTATTACTTTATATGGTATTACGTTATCACGTATTACGTTATATGGTATAACGTTATACCGTATTACGTTATATGGTATAACGAAATGACGTTTTACGTTATATGGTATTACGTTATAACGTATTACGTTATATGGTATAACGTTTTAACGTATTACGTTATATGGTATAACGTTATGACGTATTACGTTATATGGTATAACGTTATAACGTATTACGTTATATGGTATAACGTTATCTCGTATTACGTTATATGGTATAACGTTATAACGTATTACGTTATATGGTATTACGTTATAACGTATTACGTTATATGGTATAACGAAATGACGTTTTACGTTATATGGTATTACGTTATAACGTATTACGGTATATGGTATTACGTTATAACGTATTACGTTATATGGTAGAACGTCATAACGTATTACGTTATATGGTATTACGTTATGACGTATTACGTTATATGGTATAACGTTATAACGTATTACGTAATGTGTTATAACGTTATAACGTATTACGTTATATGGTATAACGTCATAACGTATTACTTTATATGGTATTACGTTATCACGTATTACGTTATATGGTATAACGTTATAACGTATTACGTTATATGGTATAACGTTATAGCGTATTACGATATATGGTATAACGTCATAACGTATTACTTTATATGGTATTACGTTATCACGTATTACGTTATATGGTATAACGTTATAACGTATCACGTTATACGGTATATCGAAATGACGTTTTACGTTTTATGGTATAACGTTATAGCGTATTACGTTATATGGTATTACGTTATAACTTATTACGTTATATGGTATAACGTCATAACGTATTACTTTATATGGTATTACGTTATCACGTATTACGTTATATGGTATAACGTTATAACGTATTACGTTATATGGTATAACGTTATAACGTATTACGTTATATGGTATAACGTCATAACGTATTACTTTATATGGTATTACCTTATCACGTATTACGTTATATGGTATAACGTCATAACGTATAACTTTATATGGTATTACGTTATCACGTATTACGTTATATGGTATAACGTTATAACGTATTACGTTATATGGTATAACGTTATAACGTATTACGTTATATGGTATAACGTCACAACGTATTACTTTATATGGTATTACGTTATCACGTATTACGTTATATGGTATAACGTTATAACGTATTACGTTATATGGTATAACGTTATCTCGTATTACGTTATATGGTATAACGTTATAACGTATTACGTTATATGGTATTACGTTATAACGTATTACGTTATATGGTATAACGAAATGACGCATTACGTTATATAGTATTACGTTATAACGTATTACGGTATATGGTATTACGTTATAACGTATTGCGTTATATGGTAGAACGTCATAACGTATTTCGTTATATGGTATTACGTTATGACGTATTACATTATATGGTATAACGTTATAACGTATTACGTTATATAGTATTACGTTATAACGTATTACGTTATATGGTATAACGTTATAACTTATTACGCTATATGGTATAACGTCATAACGTATTACTTTATATGGTATTACGTTATCACGTATTACGTTATATGGTATAACGTTATAACGTATTACGTTATATGGCATAACGTTATCTCGTATTACGTTATATGGTATAACGTTATAACGTATTACGTTATATGGTATTACGTTATAACGTATTACGTTATATGGTATAACGAAATGACGTTTTACGTTATATGGTATTACGTTATAACGTATTACGGTATATGGTATTACGTTATAACGTATTACGTTATATGGTAGAACGTCATAATGTATTACGTTATATGGTATTACGTTATGACGTATTACGTTATATGGTATAACGTTATAACGTATTACGTAATGTGGTATAACGTTATAACGTATTACGTTATATGGTATAACGTTATCACGTATTACGTTATATGGTATAACGTTATAACGTATTACGTTATATGGTATAACGTTATCACGTATTACGTTATATGGTATAACGTTATAACGTATTACGTTATATGGTATATCGTTATAACGTATTACGTTATATGGTATAACGTTATACCGTATTACGTTATATGGTATAACGAAATGACGTTTTACGTTATATGGTATTACGTTATAACGTATTACGTTATATGGTATAACGTTATCACGTATTACGTTATATGGTATAACGTTATACCGTATTACGTTATATGGTATAACGAAATGACGTTTTACGTTATATGGTATTACGTTATAACGTATTACGTTATATGGTATAACGTTTTAACGTATTACGTTATATGGTATAACGTTATGACGTATTACGTTATATGGTATAACGTTATAACGTATTACGTTATATGGTATAACGTTATCTCGTATTACGTTATATGGTATAACGTTATAACGTATTACGTAATGTGGTATAACGTTATAACGTATTACGTTATATGGTATAACGTTATCACGTATTACGTTATATGGTATAACGTTATAACGTATTACGTTATATGGTGTAACGTTTTAACGTATTACGTTATATGGTATAACGTTATCACGTATTACGTTATATGGTATAACGTTATAACGTATTACGTTATATAGTATTACGTTATAACGTATTACGTTATAACGTATTACGTTATATGGTATAACGTTATAACTTATTACGCTATATGGTATAACTATATAACGTATTACGTTATATGTCATTACGTTATAACGTATTACGTTATATGGTGAAACGTTATACCGTACTATGTTTTATGGTATAACGAAATGACGTTTTACGTTATATGTTATAAGGTTATAACGTATCACGTTATACGGTATATCTAAATGACGTTTTACGTTTTATGGTATAACGTTATCACGTATTACGTTATATGGTATAACGTTATAACGTATTACGTTATATGGTATAACGTTATCTCGTATTACGTTATATGGTATAACGTTATAACGTATTACGTTATATGGTATTACGTTATCACGTATTACGTTATATGGTATTACGTTATGACGTATTACGTTATATGGTATTACGTTATAACGTATTACGTTATATGGTATAACGTTATAACGTAGTACGCTATATGGTATAACGTTATAACGAATTACGTTATATGGCATTGCGTTATAACGAATTACGTTATATGGCATTGCGTTATAACGTATTACGTTATATGGCATTGCGTTATAACGTATTACGTTATATGGTATAACGTTATAACGTATTACGTTATATGGTATAACGTTATAACGTATTACGTTATATGGTATAACGTTATACCGTATTACGTTATATGGTATAACGTTATACCGTATTACGTCATATGGTATAACGTTATAGCGTATTAAGTTATATGGTATAACGTTATAACGTATTACCTTATATGGTATAACGTCATAACGTATTACTTTATATGGTATTACGTTATCACGTATTACGTTATATGGTATAACGTTATAACGTATTACGTTATATGGTATAACGTTATCTCGTATTACGTTATATGGTATAACGTTATAACGTATTACGTTATATGGTATTACGTTATAACGTATTACGTTATATGGTATAACGAAATGACGTTTTACGTTATATGGTATTACGTTATAACGTGTTACGGTATATGGTATTACGTTATAACGTATTACGTTATATGGTAGAACGTCATAACGTATTACGTTATATGGTATTACGTTATGACGTATTACGTTATATGGTATAACGTTATAACGTATTACGTAATGTGTTATAACGTTATAACGTATTACGTTATATGGTATAACGTCATAACGTATTACTTTATATGGTATTACGTTATCACGTATTACGTTATATGGTATAACGTTATAACGTATTACGTTATATGGTATAACGTTATAGCGTATTACGATATATGGTATAACGTCATAACGTATTACTTTATATGGTATTACGTTATCACGTATTACGTTATATGGTATAACGTTATAACGTATCACGTTATACGGTATATCGAAATGACGTTTTACGTTTTATGGTATAACCTTATAGCGTATTACGTTATATGGTATTACGTTATAACTTATTACGTTATATGGTATAACGTCATAACGTATTACTTTATATGGTATTACGTTATCACGTATTACGTTATATGGTATAACGTTATAACGTATTACGTTATATGGTATAACGTTATAACGTATTACGTTATATGGTATAACGTCATAACGTATTACTTTATATGGTATTACGTTATCACGTATTACGTTATATGGTATAACGTCATAACGTATAACTTTATATGGTATTACGTTATCACGTATTACGTTATATGGTATAACGTTATAACGTATTACGTTATATGGTATAACGTTATAACGTATTACGTTATATGGTATAACGTCACAACGTATTACTTTATATGGTATTACGTTATCACGTATTACGTTATATGGTATAACGTTATAACGTATTACGTTATATGGTATAACGTTATCTCGTATTACGTTATATGGTATAACGTTATAACGTATTACGTTATATGGTATTACGTTATAACGTATTACGTTATATGGTATAACGAAATGACGTATTACGTTATATAGTATTACGTTATAACGTATTACGGTATATGGTATTACGTTGTAACGTATTACGTTATATGGTAGAACGTCATAACGTATTTCGTTATATGGTATTACGTTATGACGTATTACGTTATATGGTATAACGTTATAACGTATTACGTTATATGGTGTAACGTTTTAACGTATTACGTTATATGGTATAACGTTATCACGTATTACGTTATATGGTATAACGTTATAACGTATTACGTTATATAGTATTACGTTATAACGTATTACGTTATATGGTATAACGTTATAACTTATTACGCTATATGGTATAACGTCATAACGTATTACTTTATATGGTATTACGTTATCACGTATTACGTTATATGGTATAACGTTATAACGTATTACGTTATATGGCATAACGTTATCTCGTATTACGTTATATGGTATAACGTTATAACGTATTACGTTATATGGTATTACGTTATAACGTATTACGTTATATGGTATAACGAAATGACGTTTTACGTTATATGGTATTACGTTATAACGTGTTACGGTATATGGTATTACGTTATAACGTATTACGTTATATGGTAGAACGTCATAACGTATTACGTTATATGGTATTACGTTATGACGTATTACGTTATATGGTATAACGTTATAACGTATTACGTAATGTGTTATAACGTTATAACGTATTACGTTATATGGTATAACGTCATAACGTATTACTTTATATGGTATTACGTTATCACGTATTACGTTATATGGTATAACGTTATAACGTATTACGTTATATGGTATAACGTTATAGCGTATTACGATATATGGTATAACGTTATAACGTATTACGTTATATGGTATAACGAAATGACGTATTACGTTATATAGTATTACGTTATAACGTATTACGGTATATGGTATTACGTTATAACGTATTGCGTTATATGGTAGAACGTCATAACGTATTTCGTTATATGGTATTACGTTATGACGTATTACATTATATGGTATAACGTTATAACGTATTACGTTATATAGTATTACGTTATAACGTATTACGTTATATGGTATAACGTTATAACTTATTACGCTATATGGTATAACGTCATAACGTATTACTTTATATGGTATTACGTTATCACGTATTACGTTATATGGTATAACGTTATAACGTATTACGTTATATGGCATAACGTTATCTCGTATTACGTTATATGGTATAACGTTATAACGTATTACGTTATATGGTATTACGTTATAACGTATTACGTTATATGGTATAACGAAATGACGTTTTACGTTATATGGTATTACGTTATAACGTATTACGGTATATGGTATTACGTTATAACGTATTACGTTATATGGTAGAACGTCATAACGTATTACGTTATATGGTATTACGTTATGACGTATTACGTTATATGGTATAACGTTATAACGTATTACGTAATGTGGTATAACGTTATAACGTATTACGTTATATGGTATAACGTTATCACGTATTACGTTATATGGTATAACGTTATAACGTATTACGTTATATGGTATAACGTTATCACGTATTACGTTATATGGTATAACGTTATAACGTATTACGTTATATGGTATATCGTTATAACGTATTACGTTATATGGTATAACGTTATACCGTATTACGTTATATGGTATAACGAAATGACGTTTTACGTTATATGGTATTACGTTATAACGTATTACGTTATATGGTATAACGTTATCACGTATTACGTTATATGGTATAACGTTATACCGTATTACGTTATATGGTATAACGAAATGACGTTTTACGTTATATGGTATTACGTTATAACGTATTACGTTATATGGTATAACGTTTTAACGTATTACGTTATATGGTATAACGTTATGACGTATTACGTTATATGGTATAACGTTATAACGTATTACGTTATATGGTATAACGTTATAACGTATTACGTTATATGGCATAACGTTATCTCGTATTACGTTATATGGTATAACGTTATAACGTATTACGTTATATGGTATTACGTTATAACGTATTACGTTATATGGTATAACGAAATGACGTTTTACGTTATATGGTATTACGTTATAACGTATTACGGTATATGGTATTACGTTATAACGTATTACGTTATATGGTAGAACGTCATAACGTATTACGTTATATGGTATTACGTTATGACGTATTACGTTATATGGTATAACGTTATAACGTATTACGTAATGTGGTATAACGTTATAACGTATTACGTTATATGGTATAACGTTATCACGTATTACGTTATATGGTATAACGTTATAACGTATTACGTTATATGGTATAACGTTATCACGTATTACGTTATATGGTATAACGTTATAACGTATTACGTTATATGGTATATCGTTATAACGTATTACGTTATATGGTATAACGTTATACCGTATTACGTTATATGGTATAACGAAATGACGTTTTACGTTATATGGTATAACGTTATAACGTATTACGTTATATGGTATTACGTTATACCGTATTACGTTATATGGTATAACGAAATGACGTTTTACGTTATATGGTATTACGTTATAACGTATAACTTTATATGGTATTACGTTATCACGTATTACGTTATATGGTATAACGTTATAACGTATTACGTTATATGGTATAACGTTATAACGTATTACGTTATATGGTATAACGTCACAACGTATTACTTTATATGGTATTACGTTATCACGTATTACGTTATATGGTATAACGTTATAACGTATTACGTTATATGGTATAACGTTATCTCGTATTACGTTATATGGTATAACGTTATAACGTATTACGTTATATGGTATTACGTTATAACGTATTACGTTATATGGTATAACGAAATGACGTATTACGTTATATAGTATTACGTTATAACGTATTACGGTATATGGTATTACGTTATAACGTATTGCGTTATATGGTAGAACGTCATAACGTATTTCGTTATATGGTATTACGTTATGACGTATTACATTATATGGTATAACGTTATAACGTATTACGTTATATAGTATTACGTTATAACGTATTACGTTATATGGTATAACGTTATAACTTATTACGCTATATGGTATAACGTCATAACGTATTACTTTATATGGTATTACGTTATCACGTATTACGTTATATGGTATAACGTTATAACGTATTACGTTATATGGCATAACGTTATCTCGTATTACGTTATATGGTATAACGTTATAACGTATTACGTTATATGGTATTACGTTATAACGTATTACGTTATATGGTATAACGAAATGACGTTTTACGTTATATGGTATTACGTTATAACGTATTACGGTATATGGTATTACGTTATAACGTATTACGTTATATGGTAGAACGTCATAACGTATTACGTTATATGGTATTACGTTATGACGTATTACGTTATATGGTATAACGTTATAACGTATTACGTAATGTGGTATAACGTTATAACGTATTACGTTATATGGTATAACGTTATCACGTATTACGTTATATGGTATAACGTTATAACGTATTACGTTATATGGTATAACGTTATCACGTATTACGTTATATGGTATAACGTTATAACGTATTACGTTATATGGTATATCGTTATAACGTATTACGTTATATGGTATAACGTTATACCGTATTACGTTATATGGTATAACGAAATGACGTTTTACGTTATATGGTATTACGTTATAACGTATTACGTTATATGGTATAACGTTATCACGTATTACGTTATATGGTATAACGTTATACCGTATTACGTTATATGGTATAACGAAATGACGTTTTACGTTATATGGTATTACGTTATAACGTATTACGTTATATGGTATAACGTTTTAACGTATTACGTTATATGGTATAACGTTATGACGTATTACGTTATATGGTATAACGTTATAACGTATTACGTTATATGGTATAACGTTATCTCGTATTACGTTATATGGTATAACGTTATAACGTATTACGTTATATGGTATTACGTTATAACGTATTACGTTATATGGTATAACGAAATGACGTTTTACGTTATATGGTATTACGTTATAACGTATTACGGTATATGGTATTACGTTATAACGTATTACGTTATATGGTAGAACGTCATAACGTATTACGTTATATGGTATTACGTTATGACGTATTACGTTATATGGTATAACGTTATAACGTATTACGTAATGTGGTATAACGTTATAACGTATTACGTTATATGGTATAACGTTATCACGTATTACGTTATATGGTATAACGTTATAACGTATTACGTTATATGGTGTAACGTTTTAACGTATTACGTTATATGGTATAACGTTATCACGTATTACGTTATATGGTATAACGTTATAACGTATTACGTTATATAGTATTACGTTATAACGTATTACGTTATATGGTATAACGTTATAACTTATTACGCTATATGGTATAACTATATAACGTATTACGTTATATGTCATTACGTTATAACGTATTACGTTATATGGTGAAACGTTATACCGTACTATGTTTTATGGTATAACGAAATGACGTTTTACGTTATATGTTATAAGGTTATAACGTATCACGTTATACGGTATATCTAAATGACGTTTTACGTTTTATGGTATAACGTTATCACGTATTACGTTATATGGTATAACGTTATAACGTATTACGTTATATGGTATAACGTTATCTCGTATTACGTTATATGGTATAACGTTATAACGTATTACGTTATATGGTATTACGTTATCACGTATTACGTTATATGGTATAACGTTATAACGTATTACGTTATATGGTATAACGTTATAACGTATTACGGTATATGGTATTACGTTATAACGTATTACGTTATATGGTAGAACGTCATAACGTATTACGTTATATGGTATTACGTTATGACGTATTACGTTATATGGTATAACGTTATAACGTATTACGTAATGTGGTATAACGTTATAACGTATTACGTTATATGGTATAACGTTATCACGTATTACGTTATATGGTATAACGTCATAACGTATTACGTTATATGGTATTACGTTATCACGTATTACGTTATATGGTATAACGTTATCACGTATTACGTTATATGGTATAACGTTATAACGTATTACGTTATATGGTATAACGTTATCTCGTATTACGTTATATGGTATAACGTTATAACGTATTACGTTATATGGTATTACGTTATCACGTATTACGTTATATGGTATAACGTTATCACGTATTACGTTATATGGTATAACGTTATAACGTATTACGTTATATGGTATATCGTTATAACGTATTACGTTATATGGTATAACGTTATACCGTATTACGTTATATGGTATAACGAAATGACGTTTTACGTTATATGGTATTACGTTATAACGTATTACGTTATATGGTATAACGTTATCACGTATTACGTTATATGGTATAACGTTATACCGTATTACGTTATATGGTATAACGAAATGACGTTTTACGTTATATGGTATTACGTTATAACGTATTACGTTATATGGTATAACGTTTTAACGTATTACGTTATATGGTATAACGTTATGACGTATTACGTTATATGGTATAACGTTATAACGTATTACGTTATATGGTATAACGTTATCTCGTATTACGTTATATGGTATAACGTTATAACGTATTACGTTATATGGTATTACGTTATAACGTATTACGTTATATGGTATAACGAAATGACATTTTACGTTATATGGTATTACGTTATAACGTATTACGGTATATGGTATTACGTTATAACGTATTACGTTATATGGTAGAACGTCATAACGTATTACGTTATATGGTATTACGTTATGACGTATTACGTTATATGGTATAACGTTATAACGTATTACGTAATGTGGTATAACGTTATAACGTATTACGTTATATGGTATAACGTTATCACGTATTACGTTATATGGTATAACGTTATAACGTATTACGTTATATGGTGTAACGTTTTAACGTATTACGTTATATGGTATAACGTTATCACGTATTACGTTATATGGTATAACGTTATAACGTATTACGTTATATAGTATTACGTTATAACGTATTACGTTATATGGTATAACGTTATAACTTATTACGCTATATGGTATAACTATATAACGTATTACGTTATATGTCATTACGTTATAACGTATTACGTTATATGGTGAAACGTTATACCGTACTATGTTTTATGGTATAACGAAATGACGTTTTACGTTATATGTTATAAGGTTATAACGTATCACGTTATACGGTATATCTAAATGACGTTTTACGTTTTATGGTATAACGTTATCACGTATTACGTTATATGGTATAACGTTATAACGTATTACGTTATATGGTATAACGTTATCTCGTATTACGTTATATGGTATAACGTTATAACGTATTACGTTATATGGTATTACGTTATCACGTATTACGTTATATGGTATAACGTTATAACGTATTACGTTATATGGTATAACGTTATAACGTATTACGTTATATGGTATAACGTTATCACGTATTACGTTATATGGTATAACGTTATAACGTATTACGTTATATGGTATATCGTTATAACGTATTACGTTATATGGTATAACGTTATGCCGTATTACGTTATATGGTATAACGAAATGACGTTTTACGTTATATGGTATTACGTTATAACGTATTACGTTATATGGTATAACGTTATCACGTATTACGTTATATGGCATTACGTTATAACGTATTACGTTATATGGTATTACGTTATAACGTATTACGTTATATGGTAGAACGTCATAACGTATTACGTTATATGGTATTACGTTATGACGTATTACGTTATATGGTATAACGTTATAACGTATTACGTAATGTGGTATAACGTTATACCGTATTTCGTTATATGGTATAACGAAATGACGTTTTACGTTATATGGTATTACGTTATAACGTATTACGTTATATGGTATTACGTTATAACGTATTACGTTATGTGGTATAACGTTTTAACGTATTACGTTATATGGTATAACGTTATAACGTATTACGTTATATGGTATAACGTTATAACGTATTAGGTTATATGGTATAACGTTATAACGTATTACGTTATATGGTATAACGTCATAACGTATTACGTTATATGGTATTACGTTATCACGTATTACGTTATATGGTATAACGTTATAACGTATTACGTTATATGGTATAACGTTTTAACGTATTACGTTATATGGTATAACGTTATAACGTATTACGTTATATGGTATAACGTTTTAACGTATTACGTTATATGGTATAACGAAATGACGTTTTACGTTATATGGTATAACGTTATAACGTATTACGTTATATGGTATAACGTTATAACGTATTACGTTATATGGTCTAACGTTATACCGTATTACGTTATATGGTATTACGTTATCACGTATTACGTTATATGGTATAACGTTTTAACGTATTACGTTATATGGTATAACGTTATCACGTATTACGTTATATGGTATAACGTTATAACGTATTACGTTATATGGTATAACGTTATCACGTATTACGTTATATGGTATAACGTTATAACGAATTACGTTATATGGTATTACGTTATAACGTATTACGGTATATGGTATAACGAAATGACGTTTTACGTTATATGGTATTACGTTATAACGTATTACGGTATATGGTATTACGTTATAACGTATTACGTTATATGGTAGAACGTCATAACGTATTACGTTATATGGTATTACGTTATGACGTATTACGTTATATGGTATAACGTTATAACGTATTACGTAATGTGGTATAACGTTATAACGTATTACGTTATATGGTATAACGTTATCACGTATTACGTTATATGGTATAACGTTATAACGTATTACGTTATATGGTGTAACGTTTTAACGTATTACGTTATATGGTATAACGTTATCACGTATTACGTTATATGGTATAACGTTATAACGTATTACGTTATATAGTATTACGTTATAACGTATTACGTTATATGGTATAACGTTATAACTTATTACGCTATATGGTATAACTATATAACGTATTACGTTATATGTCATTACGTTATAACGTATTACGTTATATGGTGAAACGTTATACCGTACTATGTTTTATGGTATAACGAAATGACGTTTTACGTTATATGTTATAAGGTTATAACGTATCACGTTATACGGTATATCTAAATGACGTTTTACGTTTTATGGTATAACGTTATCTCGTATTACGTTATATGGTATTACGTTATAACGTATTACGTTATATGGTATAACGTCATAACGTATTACTTTATATGGTATTACGTTATCACGTATTACGTTATATGGTATAACGTTATAACGTATTACGATATATGGTATAACGTTATAACGTATTACGTTATATGGTATAACGTTATCACGTATTACGTTATATGGTATAACGTTATAACGTATTACGTTATATGGTATATCGTTATAACGTATTACGTTATATGGTATAACGTTATGCCGTATTACGTTATATGGTATAACGAAATGACGTTTTACGTTATATGGTATTACGTTATAACGTATTACGTTATATGGTATAACGTTATCACGTATTACGTTATATGGCATTACGTTATAACGTATTACGTTATATGGTATTACGTTTTAACGTATTACGTTATATGGTAGAACGTCATAACGTATTACGTTATATGGTATTACGTTATGACGTATTACGTTATATGGTATAACGTTATAACGTATTACGTAATGTGGTATAACGTTATACCGTATTACGTTATATGGTATAACGAAATGACGTTTTACGTTATATGGTATTACGTTATAACGTATTACGTTATATGGTATTACGTTATAACGTATTACGTTATGTGGTATAACGTTTTAACGTATTACGTTATATGGTATAACGTTATAACGTATTACGTTATATGGTATAACGTTATAACGTATTAGGTTATATGGTATAACGTTATAACGTATTACGTTATATGGTATAACGTCATAACGTATTACGTTATATGGTATTACGTTATCACGTATTACGTTATATGGTATAACGTTATAACGTATTACGTTATATGGTATAACGTTTTAACGTATTACGTTATATGGTATAACGTTATCACGTATTACGTTATATGGTATAACGTTATAACGTATTACGTTATATGGTATATCGTTATAACGTATTACGTTATATGGTATAACGAAATGACGTTTTACGTTATATGGTATAACGTTATAACGTATTACGTTATATGGTATAACGTCATAACGTATTACGTTATATGGTCTAACGTTATACCGTATTACGTTATATGGTATTACGTTATCACGTATTACGTTATATGGTATAACGTTTTAACGTATTACGTTATATGGTATAACGTTATCACGTATTACGTTATATGGTATAACGTTATAACGTATTACGTTATATGGTATAACGTTTTAACGTATTACGTTATATGGTATAACGTCATAACGTATTACGTTATATGGCATTACGTTATAACGTATTACGTTATATGGTATTACGTTTTAACGTATTACGTTATATGGTAGAACGTCATAACGTATTACGTTATATGGTATTACGTTATGACGTATTACGTTATATGGTATAACGTTATAACGTATTACGTAATGTGGTATAACGTTACACCGTATTACGTTATATGGTATAACGAAATGACGTTTTACGTTATATGGTATTACGTTATAACGTATTACGTTATATGGTATTACGTTATAACGTATTACGTTATGTGGTATAACGTTTTAACGTATTACGTTATATGGTATAACGTTATAACGTATTACGTTATATGGTATAACGTTTTAACGTATTACGTTATATGGTATAACGTTATCACGTATTACGTTATATGGTATAACGTTATAACGAATTACGTTATATGGTATATCGTTATAACGTATTACGTTATATGGTATAACGTTATACCGTATTACGTTATATGGTATAACGAAATGACGTTTTACGTTATATGGTATTACGTTATAACGTATTACTTTATATGGTATTACGTTATCACGTATTACGTTATATGGTATAACGTTATAACGTATTACGTTATATGGTATAACGTTATACCGTATTACGTTATATGGTATAACGTTATAACGTATTACGTTATATGGTATTACGTTATAACGTATTACGTTATATGGTATAACGAAATGACGTTTTACGTTATATGGTATTACGTTATAACGTATTACGGTATATGGTATTACGTTATAACGTATTACGTTATATGGTAGAACGTCATAACGTATTACGTTATATGGTATTACGTTATAACGTTTTACGTAATGTGGTATAACGTTATAACGTATTACGTTATATGGTATAACGTTATAACGTATTACGTTATATGGTATAACGTTATCTCGTATTACGTTATATGGTATAACGTTATAACGTATTACGTTATATGGTATTACGTTATAACGTATTACGTTATATGGTATAACGTTATCTCGTATTACGTTATATGGTATAACGTTATAACGTATTACGTTATATGGTATTACGTTATAACGTATTACGTTATATGGTATAACGAAATGACGTTTTACGTTATATGGTATAACGTTTTAACGTATTACATTATATGGTATAACGTTATAACGTATTACGTTATATGGTATAACGTTATAACGTATTACGTTATATGGTATAACGTTATAACGTATTACGTTATATGGTCTAACGTTATACCGTATTACGTTATATGGTATTACGTTATCACCTATTACGTTATATGGTATAACGTTTTAACGTATTACGTTATATGGTATAACGTTATCACGTATTACGTTATATGGTATAACGTTATAACGTATTACGTTATATGGTATAACGTTTTAACGTATTACGTTATATGGTATAACGTTATCACGTATTACGTTATATGGTATAACGTTATAACGAATTACGTTATATGGTATATCGTTATAACGTATTACGTTATATGGTATAACGTTATAACGTATTACGTTATATGGTCTAACGTTATACCGTATTACGTTATATGGTATTACGTTATCACCTATTACGTTATATGGTATAACGTTATAACGTATTACGTTATATGGTATAACGTTATACCGTATTACGTTATATGGTATAACGTTATAACGTATTACGTTATATGGTCTAACGTTATACCGTATTACGTTATATGGTATTACGTTATCACGTATTACGTTATATGGTATAACGTTTTAACGTATTACGTTATATGGTATAACGTTATCACGTATTACGTTATATGGAATAACGTCATAACGTATTACGTTATATGGTATTACGTTATCACGTATTACGTTATATGGTATAACGTTATAACGTATTACGTTATATGGTATAACGTTTTAACGTATTACGTTATATGGTATAACGTTATCACGTATTACGTTATATGGTATAACGTTATAACGTATTACGATATATGGTATTACGTTATAACGTATTACGTTATATGGCATAACGAAATGACGTTTTACGTTATATGGTATTGCGTTATAACGTATTACGTTATATGGTATTACGTTATAACGTATTACGTTATATGGTATAACGTCATAACGTATTACGTTATATGGTATAACGTTTTAACGTATTACGTTATATGGTATAACGTTATCACGTATTACGTTATATGGTATAACGTTATAACGTATTACGTTATATGGTATATCGTTATAACGTATTACGTTATATGGTATAACGTTATACCGTATTACGTTATATGCTATAACGAAATGACGTTTTACGTTATATGGTATTACGTTATAACGTATTACGTTATATGGTATAACGTTATCACGTATTACGTTATATGGCATTACGTTATAACGTATTACGTTATATGGTATAACGAAAAGACGTTTTACCTTATATGGTATAACGTTATAACGTATTACGTTATATGGTATTACGTTTTAACGTATTACGTTATATGGTATAACGTTATAACGTATTACGTTATATGGTATAACGAAAAGACGTTTTACGTTATATGGTATAACGTTATAACGTATTACGTTATATGGTATAACGTTATAACGAATTACGTTATATGGCATTACGTTATAACGTATTACGTTATATGGTATAACGTTATAACGTATTACGTTATATGGTGTTACGACCGATCGCGGAGAGACGCGGTCGCGAGGAAAACGCGTCAGCGAGAGGCGTAAATTCTCGCTACGATTCGGTGAATCGACGCCGCGAAGTAGACGTTCCCCTGTTTCGGTTAAGATAACAGAGGTGGTTGAATGAATATGACACAGTATAGTAAGTTATATTTCACCGTTTATTCCACAACTTATAACGAGGATAGTTACACTGGTGCGTATGTACGAGATGAGTGAGTGAATGATCTGCGGGTGTGTATACCCGCTCGAAGGATGTTGACCGTTCGAAGGATGTAGAATCAGTGTTTCTTGGGAGACGATGCTGTCTCGGAGGAAGGCTAAGGATCAGTCTCTAGCGCACGGGACCATCGGATTTGTTGGTGACGATTTTGGCTAAGAGAGTGAGGGAAATAGGCTTCGTTGTTAATTGGTTAAACGAAGGTTGGTGGATTAGGAAGGGTCTTAGCTGCCCTTGATAGAAAGTTGTTATTAGGAAGCATCGTACGTGGAAAAACCCAACTTTCCCTTGCCAAGCCGTAGTAAACAATAGTCTTTAGAAACTGATTTAGAAAAGGACATTTGTTGGGTCTGAAGGACCTTAACGAGCAAATTACTCGGGTTTATGACGGGTACTTAGGCTATTGAGGGTACGCCGTACGGAAGAGCGGACATCTGCTGTCCGTCTGGCCCGCGGTGTGTGACCTGGGCCAGGCAGAGAGTCGCGCGGCGTAACACATGGTATAACGTTATAACGTATTACGTTATATGGTATAACATTATAACGTACTACGTTATATGGTATATCGTTATAACGTATTACGTTATATGGTATAACGTTATACCGTATTACGTTATATGGCATAACGTTATAACGTATTACGTTATATGGTATAACGTTATAACGTATTACGTTATATGGTATAACGTTATAACGTATTACGTTATATGGTATATCGTTATAACGTATTACGTTATATGGTAGAACGTTATACCGTATTACGTTATATTGTATAACGAAATGACGTTTTACGTTATATGGTATTACGTTAGAACGTATTACGTTATATGGTATTACGTTATAACGTATTACGTTATATGGTATAACGTCATAACGTATTACGTTATATTGTATTACGTTATCACGTATTACGTTACATGGTATAACGTTATAACGTATTACGTTATATGGTATAACGTTTTAACGTATAACGTTATATGGTATAACGTCATAACGTATTACTTTATATGGTATTACGTTATCACGTATTACGTTATATGGTATAACGTTATAACGTATTACGTTATATGGTATAACGTTATACCGTATTACGTTATATGGTATAACGTTATAACGTATTACGTTATATGGTATTACGTTATAACGTATTACGTTATATGGTATAACGAAATGACGTTTTACGTTATATGGTATTACGTTATAACGTATTACGGTATATGGTATTACGTTATAACGTATTACGTTATATGGTAGAACGTCATAACGTATTACGTTATATGGTATTACGTTATAACGTATTACGTAATGTGGTATAACGTTATAACGTATTACGTTATATGGTATAACGTTATAACGTATTACGTTATATGGTATAACGTCATAACGTATTACTTTATATGGTATTACGTTATCACGTATTACGTTATATGGTATAACGTCATAACGTATAACTTTATATGGTATTACGTTATCACGTATTACGTTATATGGTATAACGTTATAACGTATTACGTTATATGGTATAACGTTATAACGTATTACGTTATATGGTATAACGTCATAACGTATTACGTTATATGGTATTACGTTATCACGTATTACGTTATATGGCATAACGTTATAACGTATTACGTTATATGGTATAACGTTATCTCGTATTACGTTATATGGTATAACGTTATAACGTATTACGTTATATGGTATTACGTTATAACGTATTACGTTATATGGTATAACGAAATGACGTTTTACGTTATATGGTATTACGTTATAACGTATTACGGTATATGGTATTACGTTATAACGTATTACGTTATATGGTAGAACGTCATAACGTATTACGTTATAGGGTATTACGTTATGACGTATTACGTTATATGGTATAACGTTATAACGTATTACGTAATGTGGTATAACGTTATAACGTATTACGTTATATGGTATAACGTTATCACGTATTACGTTATATGGTATAACGTTATAACGTATTACGTTATATGGTGTAACGTTTTAACGTATTACGTTATATGGTATAACGTTATCACGTATTACGTTATATGGTATAACGTTATAACGTATTACGTTATATAGTATTACGTTATAACGTATTACGTTATATGGTATAATGTTATAACTTATTACGCTATATGGTATAACTATATAACGTATTACGTTATATGTCATTACGTTATAACGTATTACGTTATATGGTGTAACGTTATACCGTACTATGTATTATGGTATAACGAAATGACGTTTTACGTTATATGTTACAAGGTTATAACGTATCACGTTATACGGTATATCGAAATGACGTTTTACGTTTTATGGTATAACGTTATAACGAATTACGTTATATGGTATTACGTTATAACGTATTACGTTATATGGTATTACGTTATAACGTATTACGTTATATGGTATAACGAAATGACGTTTTACGTTATATGGTATTACGTTATAACGTATTACGGTATATGGTATTACGTTATAACGTATTACGTTATATGGTAGAACGTCATAACGTATTACGTTATAGGGTATTACGTTATGACGTATTACGTTATATGGTATAACGTTATAACGTATTACGTAATGTGGTATAACGTTATAACGTATTACGTTATATGGTATAACGTTATCACGTATTACGTTATATGGTATAACGTTATCACGTATTACGTTATATGGTATAACGTTATAACGTATTACGTTATATGGTGTAACGTTTTAACGTATTACGTTATATGGTATAACGTTATCACGTATTACGTTATATGGTATAACGTTATAACGTATTACGTTATATAGTATTACGTTATAACGTATTACGTTATATGGTATAATGTTATAACTTATTACGCTATATGGTATAACTATATAACGTATTACGTTATATGTCATTACGTTATAACGTATTACGTTATATGGTGTAACGTTATACCGTACTATGTATTATGGTATAACGAAATGACGTTTTACGTTATATGTTACAAGGTTATAACGTATCACGTTATACGGTATATCGAAATGACGTTTTACGTTTTATGGTATAACGTTATAACGAATTACGTTATATGGTATTACGTTATAACGTATTACGTTATATGGTATAGCGTCATAACGTATTACTTTATATGGTATTACGTTG
Organism: Bombus vancouverensis nearcticus; assembly: GCF_051014615.1. Taxonomy (NCBI): domain Eukaryota; kingdom Metazoa; phylum Arthropoda; class Insecta; order Hymenoptera; family Apidae; genus Bombus; species Bombus vancouverensis. The sequence goes on along the minus strand of NC_134913.1, from coordinate 3,616,376 downwards.
TCACGTATTACGTTATATGGTATAACGTTATAACGTATTACGTTATATGGTATAACGTTATAACGTATTACGTTATATGGTATAACGTTATCACGTATTACGTTATATGGTATAACCTTATAACGTATTACGTTATACGGTATATCGTTATAACGTATTACGTTATATGGTATAACGTTATACCGTATTACGTTATATGGTATAACGAAATGACGTTTTACGTTATACGGTATTACGGTATAACGTATTACGTTATATGGTATAACGTTATCACGTATTACGTTATATGGCATTACGTTATAACGTATTACGTTATATGGTATTACGTTATAACGTATTACGTTATATGGTAGAACGTCATAACGTATTACGTTATATGGTATTACGTTATGACGTATTACGTTATATGGTATAACGTTATAACGTATTACGTAATGTGGTATAACGTTATACCGTATTACGTTATATGGTATAACGAAATGACGTTTTACGTTATATGGTATTACGTTATAACGTATTACGTTATATGGTATTACGTTATAACGTATTACGTTATGTGGTATAACGTTTTAACGTATTACGTTATATGGTATAACGTTATAACGTATTACGTTATATGGTATAACGTTATAACGTATTAGGTTATATGGTATAACGTTATAACGTATTACGTTATATGGTATAACGTCATAACGTATTACGTTATATGGTATTACGTTATCACCTATTACGTTATATGGTATAACGTTATAACGTATTACGTTATATGGTATAACGTTTTAACGTATTACGTTATATGGTATAACGTTATCACGTATTACGTTATATGGTATAACGTTATAACGTATTACGTTATATGGTATATCGTTATAACGTATTACGTTATATGGTATAACGAAATGACGTTTTACGTTATATGGTATAACGTTATAACGTATTACGTTATATGGTATAACGTTATAACGTATTACGTTATATGGTCTAACGTTATACCGTATTACGTTATATGGTATTACGTTATCACGTATTACGTTATATGGTATAACGTTTTAACGTATTACGTTATATGGTATAACGTTATCACGTATTACGTTATATGGTATAACGTCATAACGTATTACGTTATATGGTATTACGTTATCACGTATTACGTTATATGGTATAACGTTATAACGTATTACTTTATATGGTATAACGTTTTAACGTATTACGTTATATGGTATAACGTTATCACGTATTACGTTATATGGTATAACGTTATAACGTATTACGATATATGGTATTACGTTATAACGTATTACGTTATATGGTATAACGAAATGACGTTTTACGTTATATGGTATTGCGTTATAACGTATTACGTTATATGGTATTACGTTATAACGTATTACGTTATATGGTATAACGTCATAACGTATTACGTTATATGGTATTACGTTATCACGTATTACGTTATATGGTATAACGTTATAACGTATTACGTTATATGGTATAACGTTTTAACGTATTACGTTATATGGTATAACGTTATCACGTATTACGTTATATGGTATAACGTTATAACGTATTACGTTATATGGTATATCGTTATAACGTATTACGTTATATGGTATAACGTTATACCGTATTACGTTATATGGTATAACGAAATGACGTTTTACGTTATATGGTATAACGAAAAGACGTTTTACGTTATATGGTATAACGTTATAACGTATTACGTTATATGGTATAACGTTATAACGAATTACGTTATATGGCATTACGTTATAACGTATTACGTTATATGGTATAACGTTATAACGTATTACGTTATATGGTGTTACGAACGATCGCGGAGAGACGCGGTCGCGAGGAAAACGCGTCAGCGAGAGGCGTAAATTCTCGCTACGATTCGGTGAATCGACGCCGCGAAGTAGTCGTTCCCCTGTTTCGGTTAAGATAACAGAGGTGGTTGAATGAATATGACACAGTATAGTAAGTTATATTTCACCGTTTATTCCACAACTTATAACGAGGATAGTTACACTGGTGCGTATGTACGAGATGAGTGAGTGACTGATCTGCGGGTGTGTATACCCGCTCGAAGGATGTTGACCGTTCGAAGGATGTAGAATCAGTGTTTCTTGGGAGACGATGCTGTCTCGGAGGAAGGCTAAGGATCAGTCTCTAGCGCACGGGACCATCGGATTTGTTGGTGACGATTTTGGCTAAGAGAGTGAGGGAAATAGGCTTCGTTGTTAATTGGTTAAACGATGGTTGGTGGATTAGGAAGGGTCTTAGCTGCCCTTGATAGAAAGTTGTTATTAGGAAGCATCGTACGTGGAAAAACCCAACTTTCCCTTGCCAAGCCGTAGTAAACAATAGTCTTTAGAAACTGATTTAGAAAAGGACATTTGTCGGGTCTGAAGGACCTTAACGAGCAAATTACTCGGGTTTATGACGGGTACTTAGGCTATTGAGGGTACGCCGTACGGAAGAGCGGACATCTGGTGTCCGTCTGGCCCGCGGTGTTTGACCTGGGCCAGGCAGAGAGTCGCGCGGCGTAACATATGGTATAACGTTATAACGTATTACGTTATATGGTATAACATTATAACGTACTACGTTATATGGTATATCGTTATAACGTATTACGTTATATGGTATAACGTTATACCGTATTACGTTATATGGTATAACGTTATAACGTATTACGTTATATGGTATAACGTTATAACGTATTACGTTATATGGTATAACGTTATAACGTATTACGTTATATGGTATATCGTTATAACGTATTACGTTATATGGTAGAACGTTATACCGTATTACGTTATATTGTATAACGAAATGACGTTTTACGTTATATGGTATTACGCTATAACGTATTACGTTATATGGTATTACGTTATAACGTATTACGTTATATGGTATAACGTCATAACGTATTACGTTATATGGTATTACGTTATCACGTATTACGTTACATGGTATAACGTTATAACGTATTACGTTATATGGTATAACGTTTTAACGTATTACGTTATATGGTATAACGTTATCACGTATTACGTTATATGGTATAACGTTATAACGTATTACGTTATATGGTATTACGTTATACCGTATTACGTTATATTGTATAACGAAATGACGTTTTACGTTATATGATATTACGTTATAATGTATTACGTTATATGGTATAATGTTGTAACGTATTACGTTATATGGTATAACGTTATAACGCATTACGTTATATGGTATTACGTTATAACGTATTACGTTATATGGTATTACGTTATACCGTATTACGTTATATTGTATAACGAAATGACGTTTTACGTTATATGATATTACGTTATAACGTATTACGTTATATGGTATTACGTTATAACGTATTACGTTATATGATATAACGTCATAACGTATTACGTTATATTGCATTACGTTATAACGTATTACGTTATATGGTATGACGTTATAACATATTACGTTATATGGTATTACGTTATAATGTATTACGTTATATGGTATAATGTTGTAACGTATTACGTTATATGGTATAACGTTATAACGCATTACGTTATATGGTATAACGTTTTAACGAATTACGTTATATGGCATTACGTTATAACGTATTACGTTATATGGAATAACGTTATACCGTATTACGTAATATGGTATAACGAAATGACGTATTACGTTATATGGTATTACGTTATAACGTATTACGTTATATGGTATGACGTTATAACATATTACGTTATATGGTATAACGTTTTAAGGTATTACGTTATATGGTATAACGTTATAACGTATTACTTTATATGGTATAAGGCTATCACGTATTACGTTATATGGTATAACGATTTAACGTATTACGTTATATGGTATAACGTTATCACGTATTACGTTATATAGTATTACGTTATCACGTATTACGTTATATGGTATAACGTTATAACGTATTACGTTATATGGTATTACGTTATCACGTATTACGCTATACGGTCTAACGTTATACCGTATTAAGTTATATGGTATAACGTCATAACGTATTACGTTATATGGTATAACGTTTTAACGTATTACGTTATATGGTATAACGTTGTAACGTATTACGTTATATGGTATAACGTTATAACGTATTACGTTATATGGTATGACGTTATAACTTATTACGTTATATGGTATAACGTTTTAACGTATTACGTTATATGGTATAACGTTATCACGTAGTACGTTATATGGTATAACGTTATAACGTATTACGTTATATGGTATAACGTTATAACGTATTACGTTATATGGTATAACGCTATAAAGTATTACGTTATATGTCATTACGTTATAACGAATTACGTTATATGGCATTACGTTATAACGTATTACGTTATATGGTATGACGTTATAACATATTACGTTATATGGTATTACGTTATAACGTATTACGTTATATGGTATAACGTTGTAATGTATTACGTTATATGGTATAACGTTATAACGTATTACGTTATATGGTGTAACGTTATACCGTATTACGTTATATGGTATAACGAAATGCTGTTTTACGTTATATGGTATTACGTTATAACGTATTACGTTATATGGTAGAACGTCATAACGTATTACGTTATATGGTATTACGTTATGACGTATTACGTTATATGGTATAACGTTATAACGTATTACGTAATGTGGTATAACGTTATACCGTATTACGTTATATGGTATAACGAAATGACGTATTACGTTATATGGTATTACGTTATAACGTATTACGTTATATGGTATTACGTTATAACGTATTACGTTATGCGGTATAACGTTTTAACGTATTACGTTATATGGTATAACGTTATAACGTATTACGTTATATGGTATAACGTTATAACGTATTAGGTTATATGGTATAGCGTTATAACGTATTACGTTATATGGTATAACGTCATAACGTATTACGTTATATGGTATTACGTTATCACCTATTACGTTATATGGTATATCGTTATAACGTATTACGTTATATGGTATAACGTTTTAACGTATTACGTTATATGGTATAACGTTATCACGTATTACGTTACATGGTATAACGTTATAACGTATTACGTTATATGGTATATCGTTATAACGTATTACGTTATATGGTATAACGAAATGACGTTTTACGTTATATGGTATAACGTTATAACGTATTACGTTATATGGTATAACGTTATAACGTATTACGTTATATGGTCTAACGTTATACCGTATTACGTTATATGGTATTACGTTATCACGTATTACGTTATATGGTATAACGTTTTAACGTATTACGTTATATGGTATAACGTTATCACGTATTACGTTATATGGTATAACGTCATAACGTATTACGTTATATGGTATTACGTTATCACGTATTACGTTATATGGTATAACGTTATAACGTATTACGTTATATGGTATAACGTTTTAACGTATTACGTTATATGGTATAACGTTATCACGTATTACGTTATATGGTATAACGTTATAACGTATTACGATATATGGTATTACGTTATAACGTATTACGTTATATGGTATAACGAAATGACGTTTTACGTTATATGGTATTGCGTTATAACGTATTACGTTATATGGTATTACGTTATAACGTATTACGTTATATGGTATAATGTCATAACGTATTACGTTATATGGTATAACGTTTTAACGTATTACGTTATATGGTATAACGTTATCACGTATTACGTTATATGGTATAACGTTATAACGTATTACGTTATATGGTATATCGTTATAACGTATTACGTTATATGGTATAACGTTATACCGTATTACGTTATATGGTATAACGAAATGACGTTTTACGTTATATGGTATTACGTTATAACGTATTACGTTATATGGTATAACGTTATCACGTATTACGTTATATGGCATTACGTTATAACGTATTACGTTATATGGTATAACGAAAAGACGTTTTACGTTATATGGTATAACGTTATAACGTATTACGTTATATGGTATTACGTTTTAACGTATTACGTTATATGGTATAACGTTATAACGTATTACGTTATATGGTATAACGAAAAGACGTTTTACGTTATATGGTATAACGTTATAACGTATTACGTTATATGGTATAACGTTATAACGAATTACGTTATATGGCATTACGTTATAACGTATTACGTTATATGGTATAACGTTATAACGTATTACGTTATATGGTGTTACGAACGATCGCGGAGAGACGCGGTCGCGAGGAAAACGCGTCAGCGAGAGGCGTAAATTCTCGCTACGATTCGGTGAATCGACGCCGCGAAGTAGTCGTTCCCCTGTTTCGGTTAAGATAACAGAGGTGGTTGAATGAATATGACACAGTATAGTAAGTTATATTTCACCGTTTATTCCACAACTTATAACGAGGATAGTTACACTGGTGCGTATGTACGAGATGAGTGAGTGACTGATCTGCGGGTGTGTATACCCGCTCGAAGGATGTTGACCGTTCGAAGGATGTAGAATCAGTGTTTCTTGGGAGACGATGCTGTCTCGGAGGAAGGCTAAGGATCAGTCTCTAGCGCACGGGACCATCGGATTTGTTGGTGACGATTTTAGCTAAGAGAGTGAGGGAAATAGGCTTCGTTGTTAATTGGTTAAACGAAGGTTGGTGGATTAGGAAGGGTCTTAGCTGCCCTTGATAGAAAGTTGTTATTAGGAAGCATCGTACGTGGAAAAACCCAACTTTCCCTTGCCAAGCCGTAGTAAACAATAGTCTTTAGAAACTGATTTAGAAAAGGACATTTGTTGGGTCTGAAGGACCTTAACGAGCAAATTACTCGGGTTTATGACGGGTACTTAGGCTATTGAGGGTACGCCGTACGGAAGAGCGGACATCTGGTGTCCGTCTGGCCCGCGGTGTGTGACCTGGGCCAGGCAGAGAGTCGCGCGGCGTAACATATGGTATAACGTTATAACGTATTACGTTATATGGTATAACATTATAACGTACTACGTTATATGGTATATCGTTATAACGTATTACGTTATATGGTATAACGTTATACCGTATTACGTTATATGGCATAACGTTATAACGTATTACGTTATATGGTATAACGTTATAACGTATTACGTTATATGGTATAACGTTATAACGTATTACGTTATATGGTATATCGTTATAACGTATTACGTTATATGGTAGAACGTTATACCGTATTACGTTATATTGTATAACGAAATGACGTTTTACGTTATATGGTATTACGTTATAACGTATTACGTTATATGGTATTACGTTATAACGTATTACGTTATATGGTATAACGTCATAACGTATTACGTTATATGGTATTACGTTATCACGTATTACGTTACATGGTATAACGTTATAACGTATTACGTTATATGGTATAACGTTTTAACGTATTACGTTATATGGTATAACGTTATCACGTATTACGTTATATGGTATAACGTTATAACGTATTACGTTATATGGTATTACGTTATACCGTATTACGTTATATTGTATAACGAAATGACGTTTTACGTTATATGATATTACGTTATAACGTATTACGTTATATGGTATTACGTTATAACGTATTACGTTATATGATATAACGTCATAACGTATTACGTTATATTGCATTACGTTATAACGTATTACGTTATATGGTATGACGTTATAACATATTACGTTATATGGTATTACGTTATAATGTATTACGTTATATGGTATAATGTTGTAACGTATTACGTTATATGGTATAACGTTATCACGTATTACGTTATATGGCATTACGTTATAACGTATTACGTTATATGGTATTACGTTATAACGTATTACGTTATATGGTAGAACGTCATAACGTATTACGTTATATGGTATTACGTTATGACGTATTACGTTATATGGTATAACGTTATAACGTATTACGTAATGTGGTATAACGTTATACCGTATTACGTTATATGGTATAACGAAATGACGTTTTACGTTATATGGTATTACGTTATAACGTATTACGTTATATGGTATTACGTTATAACGTATTACGTTATGTGGTATAACGTTTTAACGTATTACGTTATATGGTATAACGTTATAACGTATTACGTTATATGGTATAACGTTATAACGTATTAGGTTATATGGTATAACGTTATAACGTATTACGTTATATGGTATAACGTCATAACGTATTACGTTATATGGTATTACGTTATCACCTATTACGTTATATGGTATAACGTTATAACGTATTACGTTATATGGTATAACGTTTTAACGTATTACGTTATATGGTATAACGTTATCACGTATTACGTTATATGGTATAACGTTATAACGTATTACGTTATATGGTATATCGTTATAACGTATTACGTTATATGGTATAACGAAATGACGTTTTACGTTATATGGTATAACGTTATAACGTATTACGTTATATGGTATAACGTTATAACGTATTACGTTATATGGTCTAACGTTATACCGTATTACGTTATATGGTATTACGTTATCACGTATTACGTTATATGGTATAACGTTTTAACGTATTACGTTATATGGTATAACGTTATCACGTATTACGTTATATGGTATAACGTCATAACGTATTACGTTATATGGTATTACGTTATCACGTATTACGTTATATGGTATAACGTTATAACGTATTACGTTATATGGTATAACGTTTTAACGTATTACGTTATATGGTATAACGTTATCACGTATTACGTTATATGGTATAACGTTATAACGTATTACGATATATGGTATTACGTTATAACGTATTACGTTATATGGTATAACGAAATGACGTTTTACGTTATATGGTATTGCGTTATAACGTATTACGTTATATGGTATTACGTTATAACGTATTACGTTATATGGTATAACGTCATAACGTATTACGTTATATGGTATTACGTTATCACGTATTACGTTATATGGTATAACGTTATAACGTATTACGTTATATGGTATAACGTTTTAACGTATTACGTTATATGGTATAACGTTATCACGTATTACGTTATATGGTATAACGTTATAACGTATTACGTTATATGGTATATCGTTATAACGTATTACGTTATATGGTATAACGAAATGACGTTTTACGTTATATGGTATAACGAAAAGACGTTTTACGTTATATGGTATAACGTTATAACGTATTACGTTATATGGTATAACGTTATAACGAATTACGTTATATGGCATTACGTTATAACGTATTACGTTATATGGTATAACGTTATAACGTATTACGTTATATGGTGTTACGAACGATCGCGGAGAGACGCGGTCGCGAGGAAAACGCGTCAGCGAGAGGCGTAAATTCTCGCTACGATTCGGTGAATCGACGCCGCGAAGTAGTCGTTCCCCTGTTTCGGTTAAGATAACAGAGGTGGTTGAATGAATATGACACAGTATAGTAAGTTATATTTCACCGTTTATTCCACAACTTATAACGAGGATAGTTACACTGGTGCGTATGTACGAGATGAGTGAGTGACTGATCTGCGGGTGTGTATACCCGCTCGAAGGATGTTGACCGTTCGAAGGATGTAGAATCAGTGTTTCTTGGGAGACGATGCTGTCTCGGAGGAAGGCTAAGGATCAGTCTCTAGCGCACGGGACCATCGGATTTGTTGGTGACGATTTTGGCTAAGAGAGTGAGGGAAATAGGCTTCGTTGTTAATTGGTTAAACGATGGTTGGTGGATTAGGAAGGGTCTTAGCTGCCCTTGATAGAAAGTTGTTATTAGGAAGCATCGTACGTGGAAAAACCCAACTTTCCCTTGCCAAGCCGTAGTAAACAATAGTCTTTAGAAACTGATTTAGAAAAGGACATTTGTCGGGTCTGAAGGACCTTAACGAGCAAATTACTCGGGTTTATGACGGGTACTTAGGCTATTGAGGGTACGCCGTACGGAAGAGCGGACATCTGGTGTCCGTCTGGCCCGCGGTGTGTGACCTGGGCCAGGCAGAGAGTCGCGCGGCGTAACATATGGTATAACGTTATAACGTATTACGTTATATGGTATAACATTATAACGTACTACGTTATATGGTATATCGTTATAACGTATTACGTTATATGGTATAACGTTATACCGTATTACGTTATATGGTATAACGTTATAACGTATTACGTTATATGGTATAACGTTATAACGTATTACGTTATATGGTATAACGTTATAACGTATTACGTTATATGGTATATCGTTATAACGTATTACGTTATATGGTAGAACGTTATACCGTATTACGTTATATTGTATAACGAAATGACGTTTTACGTTATATGGTATTACGCTATAACGTATTACGTTATATGGTATTACGTTATAACGTATTACGTTATATGGTATAACGTCATAACGTATTACGTTATATGGTATTACGTTATCACGTATTACGTTACATGGTATAACGTTATAACGTATTACGTTATATGGTATAACGTTTTAACGTATTACGTTATATGGTATAACGTTATCACGTATTACGTTATATGGTATAACGTTATAACGTATTACGTAATATGGTATTACGTTATACCGTATTACGTTATATTGTATAACGAAATGACGTTTTACGTTATATGATATTACGTTATAATGTATTACGTTATATGGTATAATGTTGTAACGTATTACGTTATATGGTATAACGTTATAACGCATTACGTTATATGGTATTACGTTATAACGTATTACGTTATATGGTATTACGTTATACCGTATTACGTTATATTGTATAACGAAATGACGTTTTACGTTATATGATATTACGTTATAACGTATTACGTTATATGGTATTACGTTATAACGTATTACGTTATATGATATAACGTCATAACGTATTACGTTATATTGCATTACGTTATAACGTATTACGTTATATGGTATGACGTTATAACATATTACGTTATATGGTATTACGTTATAATGTATTACGTTATATGGTATAATGTTGTAACGTATTACGTTATATGGTATAACGTTATAACGCATTACGTTATATGGTATAACGTTTTAACGAATTACGTTATATGGCATTACGTTATAACGTATTACGTTATATAGAATAACGTTATACCGTATTACGTAATATGGTATAACGAAATGACGTATTACGTTATATGGTATTATGTTATAACGTATTACGTTATATGGTATGACGTTATAACATATTACGTTATATGGTATAACGTTTTAAGGTATTACGTTATATGGTATAACGTTATAACGTATTACTTTATATGGTATAAGGCTATCACGTATTACGTTATATGGTATAACGATTTAACGTATTACGTTATATGGTATAACGTTATCACGTATTACGTTATATAGTATTACGTTATCACGTATTACGTTATATGGTATAACGTTATAACGTATTACGTTATATGGTATTACGTTATCACGTATTACGCTATACGGTCTAACGTTATACCGTATTAAGTTATATGGTATAACGTCATAACGTATTACGTTATATGGTATAACGTTTTAACGTATTACGTTATATGGTATAACGTTGTAACGTATTACGTTATATGGTATAACGTTATAACGTATTACGTTATATGGTATGACGTTATAACTTATTACGTTATATGGTATAACGTTTTAACGTATTACGTTATATGGTATAACGTTATCACGTAGTACGTTATATGGTATAACGTTATAACGTATTACGTTATATGGTATAACGTTATAACGTATTACGTTATATGGTATAACGCTATAAAGTATTACGTTATATGTCATTACGTTATAACGAATTACGTTATATGGCATTACGTTATAACGTATTACGTTATATGGTATGACGTTATAACATATTACGTTATATGGTATTACGTTATAACGTATTACGTTATATGGTATAACGTTGTAATGTATTACGTTATATGGTATAACGTTATAACGTATTACGTTATATGGTGTAACGTTATACCGTATTACGTTATATGGTATAACGAAATGCTGTTTTACGTTATATGGTATTACGTTATAACGTATTACGTTATATGGTAGAACGTCATAACGTATTACGTTATATGGTATTACGTTATGACGTATTACGTTATATGGTATAACGTTATAACGTATTACGTAATGTGGTATAACGTTATACCGTATTACGTTATATGGTATAACGAAATGACGTTTTACGTTATATGGTATTACGTTATAACGTATTACGTTATATGGTATTACGTTATAACGTATTACGTTATGTGGTATAACGTTTTAACGTATTACGTTATATGGTATAACGTTATAACGTATTACGTTATATGGTATAACGTTATAACGTATTAGGTTATATGGTATAGCGTCATAACGTATTACGTTATATTGCATTACGTTATAACGTATTACGTTATATGGTATGACGTTATAACATATTACGTTATATGGTATTACGTTATAATGTATTACGTTATATGGTATAATGTTGTAACGTATTACGTTATATGGTATAACGTTATCACGTATTACGTTATATGGCATTACGTTATAACGTATTACGTTATATGGTATTACGTTATAACGTATTACGTTATATGGTAGAACGTCATAACGTATTACGTTATATGGTATTACGTTATGACGTATTACGTTATATGGTATAACGTTATAACGTATTACGTAATGTGGTATAACGTTATACCGTATTACGTTATATGGTATAACGAAATGACGTTTTACGTTATATGGTATTACGTTATAACGTATTACGTTATATGGTATTACGTTATAACGTATTACGTTATGTGGTATAACGTTTTAACGTATTACGTTATATGGTATAACGTTATAACGTATTACGTTATATGGTATAACGTTATAACGTATTAGGTTATATGGTATAACGTTATAACGTATTACGTTATATGGTATAACGTCATAACGTATTACGTTATATGGTATTACGTTATCACCTATTACGTTATATGGTATAACGTTATAACGTATTACGTTATATGGTATAACGTTTTAACGTATTACGTTATATGGTATAACGTTATCACGTATTACGTTATATGGTATAACGTTATAACGTATTACGTTATATGGTATATCGTTATAACGTATTACGTTATATGGTATAACGAAATGACGTTTTACGTTATATGGTATAACGTTATAACGTATTACGTTATATGGTATAACGTTATAACGTATTACGTTATATGGTCTAACGTTATACCGTATTACGTTATATGGTATTACGTTATCACGTATTACGTTATATGGTATAACGTTTTAACGTATTACGTTATATGGTATAACGTTATCACGTATTACGTTATATGGTATAACGTCATAACGTATTACGTTATATGGTATTACGTTATCACGTATTACGTTATATGGTATAACGTTATAACGTATTACGTTATATGGTATAACGTTTTAACGTATTACGTTATATGGTATAACGTTATCACGTATTACGTTATATGGTATAACGTTATAACGTATTACGATATATGGTATTACGTTATAACGTATTACGTTATATGGTATAACGAAATGACGTTTTACGTTATATGGTATTACGTTATAACGTATTACGTTATATGGTATAACGTTATACCGTATTACGTTATATGGTATAACGAAATGACGTTTTACGTTATATGGTATTACGTTATAACGTATTACGTTATATGGTATTACGTTATAACGTATTACGTTATGTGGTATAACGTTTTAACGTATTACGTTATATGGTATAACGTTATAACGTATTACGTTATATGGTATAACGTTATAACGTATTAGGTTATATGGTATAGCGTTATAACGTATTACGTTATATGGTATAACGTCATAACGTATTACGTTATATGGTATTACGTTATCACCTATTACGTTATATGGTATAACGTTATAACGTATTACGTTATATGGTATAACGTTTTAACGTATTACGTTATATGGTATAACGTTATCACGTATTACGTTACATGGTATAACGTTATAACGTATTACGTTATATGGTATATCGTTATAACGTATTACGTTATATGGTATAACGAAATGACGTTTTACGTTATATGGTATAACGTTATAACGTATTACGTTATATGGTATAACGTTATAACGTATTACGTTATATGGTCTAACGTTATACCGTATTACGTTATATGGTATTACGTTATCACGTATTACGTTATATGGTATAACGTTTTAACGTATTACGTTATATGGTATAACGTTATCACGTATTACGTTATATGGTATAACGTCATAACGTATTACGTTATATGGTATTACGTTATCACGTATTACGTTATATGGTATAACGTTATAACGTATTACGTTATATGGTATAACGTTATCACGTATTACGTTATATGGTATAACGTTATAACGTATTACGTTATATGGTATAACGTTATAACGTATTACGTTATATGGTATATCGTTATAACGTATTACGTTATATGGTATAACGTTATACCGTATTACGTTATATGGTATAACGAAATGACGTTTTACGTTATATGGCATTACGTTATAACGTATTACGTTATATGGTATAACGTTATCACGTATTACGTTATATGGTATAACGTTATAACGTATTACGTTATATGGTATATCGTTATAACGTATTACGTTATATGGTATAACGTTATACCGTATTACGTTATATGGTATAACGAAATGACGTTTTACGTTATATGGTATTACGTTATAACGTATTACGTTATATGGTATAACGTTATCACGTATTACGTTATATGGCATTACGTTATAACGTATTACGTTATATGGTATAACGAAAAGACGTTTTACGTTATATGGTATAACGTTATAACGTATTACGTTATATGGTATTACGTTTTAACGTATTACGTTATATGGTATAACGTTATAACGTATTACGTTATATGGTATAACGAAAAGACGTTTTACGTTATATGGTATAACGTTATAACGTATTACGTTATATGGTATAACGTTATAACGAATTACGTTATATGGCATTACGTTATAACGTATTACGTTATATGGTATAACGTTATAACGTATTACGTTATATGGTGTTACGAACGATCGCGGAGAGACGCGGTCGCGAGGAAAACGCGTCCGCGAGAGGCGTAAATTCTCGCTACGATTCGGTGAATCGACGCCGCGAAGTAGTCGTTCCCCTGTTTCGGTTAAGATAACAGAGGTGGTTGAATGAATATGACACAGTATAGTAAGTTATATTTCACCGTTTATTCCACAACTTATAACGAGGATAGTTACACTGGTGCGTATGTACGAGATGAGTGAGTGACTGATCTGCGGGTGTGTATACCCGCTCGAAGGATGTTGACCGTTCGAAGGATGTAGAATCAGTGTTTCTTGGGAGACGATGCTGTCTCGGAGGAAGGCTAAGGATCAGTCTCTAGCGCACGGGACCATCGGATTTGTTGGTGACGATTTTAGCTAAGAGAGTGAGGGAAATAGGCTTCGTTGTTAATTGGTTAAACGAAGGTTGGTGGATTAGGAAGGGTCTTAGCTGCCCTTGATAGAAAGTTGTTATTAGGAAGCATCGTACGTGGAAAAACCCAACTTTCCCTTGCCAAGCCGTAGTAAACAATAGTCTTTAGAAACTGATTTAGAAAAGGACATTTGTTGGGTCTGAAGGACCTTAACGAGCAAATTACTCGGGTTTATGACGGGTACTTAGGCTATTGAGGGTACGCCGTACGGAAGAGCGGACATCTGGTGTCCGTCTGGCCCGCGGTGTGTGACCTGGGCCAGGCAGAGAGTCGCGCGGCGTAACATATGGTATAACGTTATAACGTATTACGTTGTATGGTATAACATTATAACGTACTACGTTATATGGTATATCGTTATAACGTATTACGTTATATGGTATAACGTTATACCGTATTACGTTATATGGCATAACGTTATAACGTATTACGTTATATGGTATAACGTTATAACGTATTACGTTATATGGTATAACGTTATAACGTATTACGTTATATGGTATATCGTTATAACGTATTACGTTATATGGTAGAACGTCATAACGTATTACGTTATATGGTATTACGTTATCACCTATTACGTTATATGGTATAACGTTATAACGTATTACGTTATATGGTATAACGTTATAACGTATTACGTTATATGGTATAACGTTATAACGTATTAGGTTATATGGTATAGCGTTATAACGTATTACGTTATATGGTATAACGTCATAACGTATTACGTTATATGGTATTACGTTATCACCTATTACGTTATATGGTATAACGTTATAACGTATTACGTTATATGGTATAACGTTTTAACGTATTACGTTATATGGTATAACGTTATCACGTATTACGTTACATGGTATAACGTTATAACGTATTACGTTATATGGTATATCGTTATAACGTATTACGTTATATGGTATAACGAAATGACGTTTTACGTTATATGGTATAACGTTATAACGTATTACGTTATATGGTATAACGTTATAACGTATTACGTTATATGGTCTAACGTTATACCGTATTACGTTATATGGTATTACGTTATCACGTATTACGTTATATGGTATAACGTTTTAACGTATTACGTTATATGGTATAACGTTATCACGTATTACGTTATATGGTATAACGTCATAACGTATTACGTTATATGGTATTACGTTATCACGTATTACGTTATATGGTATAACGTTATAACGTATTACGTTATATGGTATAACGTTATCACGTATTACGTTATATGGTATAACGTTATAACGTATTACGTTATATGGTATAACGTTATAACGTATTACGTTATATGGTATATCGTTATAACGTATTACGTTATATGGTATAACGTTATACCGTATTACGTTATATGGTATAACGAAATGACGTTTTACGTTATATGGCATTACGTTATAACGTATTACGTTATATGGTATAACGTTATCACGTATTACGTTATATGGTATAACGTTATAACGTATTACGTTATATGGTATATCGTTATAACGTATTACGTTATATGGTATAACGTTATACCGTATTACGTTATATGGTATAACGAAATGACGTTTTACGTTATATGGTATTACGTTATAACGTATTACGTTATATGGTATATCGTTATCACGTATTACGTTATATGGCATTACGTTATAACGTATTACGTTATATGGTATAACGAAAAGACGTTTTACGTTATATGGTATAACGTTATAACGTATTACGTTATATGGTATTACGTTTTAACGTATTACGTTATATGGTATAACGTTATAACGTATTACGTTATATGGTATAACGAAAAGACGTTTTACGTTATATGGTATAACGTTATAACGTATTACGTTATATGGTATAACGTTATAACGAATTACGTTATATGGCATTACGTTATAACGTATTACGTTATATGGTATAACGTTATAACGTATTACGTTATATGGTGTTACGAACGATCGCGGAGAGACGCGGTCGCGAGGAAAACGCGTCCGCGAGAGGCGTAAATTCTCGCTACGATTCGGTGAATCGACGCCGCGAAGTAGTCGTTCCCCTGTTTCGGTTAAGATAACAGAGGTGGTTGAATGAATATGACACAGTATAGTAAGTTATATTTCACCGTTTATTCCACAACTTATAACGAGGATAGTTACACTGGTGCGTATGTACGAGATGAGTGAGTGACTGATCTGCGGGTGTGTATACCCGCTCGAAGGATGTTGACCGTTCGAAGGATGTAGAATCAGTGTTTCTTGGGAGACGATGCTGTCTCGGAGGAAGGCTAAGGATCAGTCTCTAGCGCACGGGACCATCGGATTTGTTGGTGACGATTTTAGCTAAGAGAGTGAGGGAAATAGGCTTCGTTGTTAATTGGTTAAACGAAGGTTGGTGGATTAGGAAGGGTCTTAGCTGCCCTTGATAGAAAGTTGTTATTAGGAAGCATCGTACGTGGAAAAACCCAACTTTCCCTTGCCAAGCCGTAGTAAACAATAGTCTTTAGAAACTGATTTAGAAAAGGACATTTGTTGGGTCTGAAGGACCTTAACGAGCAAATTACTCGGGTTTATGACGGGTACTTAGGCTATTGAGGGTACGCCGTACGGAAGAGCGGACATCTGGTGTCCGTCTGGCCCGCGGTGTGTGACCTGGGCCAGGCAGAGAGTCGCGCGGCGTAACATATGGTATAACGTTATAACGTATTACGTTGTATGGTATAACATTATAACGTACTACGTTATATGGTATATCGTTATAACGTATTACGTTATATGGTATAACGTTATACCGTATTACGTTATATGGCATAACGTTATAACGTATTACGTTATATGGTATAACGTTATAACGTATTACGTTATATGGTATAACGTTATAACGTATTACGTTATATGGTATATCGTTATAACGTATTACGTTATATGGTAGAACGTTATACCGTATTACGTTATATTGTATAACGAAATGACGTTTTACGTTATATGGTATTACGTTATAACGTATTACGTTATATGGTATTACGTTATAACGTATTACGTTATATGGTATAACGTCATAACGTATTACGTTATATGGTATTACGTTATCACGTATTACGTTACATGGTATAACGTTATAACGTATTACGTTATATGGTATAACGTTTTAACGTATTACGTTATATGGTATAACGTTATCACGTATTACGTTATATGGTATAACGTTATAACGTATTACGTTATATGGTATTACGTTATACCGTATTACGTTATATTGTATAACGAAATGACGTTTTACGTTATATGATATTACGTTATAACGTATTACGTTATATGGTATTACGTTATAACGTATTACGTTATATGATATAACGTCATAACGTATTACGTTATATTGCATTACGTTATAACGTATTACGTTATATGGTATGACGTTATAACATATTACGTTATATGGTATTACGTTATAATGTATTACGTTATATGGTATAATGTTGTAACGTATTACGTTATATGGTATAACGTTATAACGCATTACGTTATATGGTATTACGTTATAATGTATTACGTTATATGGTATAATGTTGTAACGTATTACGTTATATGGTATAACGTTATAACGCATTACGTTATATGGTATTACGTTATAACGTATTACGTTATATGGTATTACGTTATACCGTATTACGTTATATTGTATAACGAAATGACGTTTTACGTTATATGATATTACGTTATAACGTATTACGTTATATGGTATTACGTTATAACGTATTACGTTATATGATATAACGTCATAACGTATTACGTTATATTGCATTACGTTATAACGTATTACGTTATATGGTATGACGTTATAACATATTACGTTATATGGTATTACGTTATAATGTATTACGTTATATGGTATAATGTTGTAACGTATTACGTTATATGGTATAACGTTATAACGCATTACGTTATATGGTATAACGTTTTAACGAATTACGTTATATGGCATTACGTTATAACGTATTACGTTATATGGAATAACGTTATACCTTATTACGTAATATGGTATAACGAAATGACGTATTACGTTATATGGTATTACGTTATAACGTATTACGTTATATGGTATGACGTTATAACATATTACGTTATATGGTATAACGTTTTAAGGTATTACGTTATATGGTATAACGTTATAACGTATTACTTTATATGGTATAAGGCTATCACGTATTACGTTATATGGTATAACGATTTAACGTATTACGTTATATGGTATAACGTTATCACGTATTACGTTATATAGTATTACGTTATCACGTATTACGTTATATGGTATAACGTTATAACGTACTACGTTATATGGTATTACGTTATCACGTATTACGCTATACGGTCTAACGTTATACCGTATTAAGTTATATGGTATAACGTCATAACGTATTACGTTATATGGTATAACGTTTTAACGTATTACGTTATATGGTATAACGTTGTAACGTATTACGTTATATGGTATAACGTTATAACGTATTACGTTATATGGTATGACGTTATAACTTATTACGTTATATGGTATAACGTTTTAACGTATTACGTTATATGGTATAACGTTATCACGTAGTACGTTATATGGTATAACGTTATAACGTATTACGTTATATGGTATAACGTTATAACGTATTACGTTATATGGTATAACGCTATAAAGTATTACGTTATATGTCATTACGTTATAACGAATTACGTTATATGGCATTACGTTATAACGTATTACGTTATATGGTATGACGTTATAACATATTACGTTATATGGTATTACGTTATAACGTATTACGTTATATGGTATAACGTTGTAATGTATTACGTTATATGGTATAACGTTATAACGTATTACGTTATATGGTATAACGTTATACCGTATTACGTTATATGGTATAACGAAATGCTGTTTTACGTTATATGGTATTACGTTATAACGTATTACGTTATATGGTATTACGTTATAACGTATTACGTTATGTGGTATAACGTTTTAACGTATTACGTTATATGGTATAACGTTATAACGTATTACGTTATATGGTATAACGTTATAACGTATTAGGTTATATGGTATAACGTTATAACGTATTACGTTATATGGTATAACGTCATAACGTATTACGTTATATGGTATTACGTTATCACCTATTACGTTATATGGTATAACGTTATAACGTATCACGTTATACGGTATATCGAAATGACGTTTTATGTTTTATGGTATAACGTTATAGCGTATTACGTTATATGGTATTACGTTATAACTTATTACGTTATATGGTATAACGTCATAACGTATTACTTTATATGGTATTACGTTATCACGTATTACGTTATATGGTATAACGTTATAACGTATTACGTTATATGGTATAACGTTATAACGTATTACGTTATATGGTATAACGTCATAACGTATTACTTTATATGGTATTACGTTATCACGTATTACGTTATATGGTATAACGTCAAAACGTATAACTTTATATGGTATTACGTTATCACGTATTACGTTATATGGTATAACGTTATAACGTATTACGTTATATGGTATAACGTTATAACGTCATAACGTATTACTTTATATGGTATTACGTTATCACGTATTACGTTATATGGTATAACGTTATAACGTATTACGTTATATGGTATAACGTTATCTCGTATTACGTTATATGGTATAACGTTATAACGTATTACGTTATATGGTATTACGTTATAACGTATTACGTTATATGGTATAACGAAATGACGTTTTACGTTATATGGTATTACGTTATAACGTATTACGGTATATGGTATTACGTTATAACGTATTACGTTATATGGTAGAACGTCATAACGTATTACGTTATATGGTATTACGTTATGACGTATTACGTTATATGGTATAACGTTATAACGTATTACGTAATGTGGTATAACGTTATAACGTATTACGTTACATGGTATAACGTTATCACGTATTACGTTATATGGTCTAACGTTATAACGTATTACGTTATATGGTGTAACGTTTTAACGTATTACGTTATATGGTATAACGTTATCACGTATTACGTTATATGGCATTACGTTATAACGTATTACGTTATATGGTATAACGAAATGACGTTTTACGTTATATGGTACAACGTTATATCGTATTACGTTATATGGTATTACGTTTTAACGTATTACGTTATATGGTATAACGTTATAACGTATTACGTTATGTGGTATAACGTTATAACGAATTACGTTATATGGTATAACGTTATAACGTATTACGTTATATGGTATAACGTTATAACTTATTACGCTATATGGTATAACTATATAACGTATTACGTTATATGTCATTACGTTATAACGTATTACGTTATATGGTGTAACGTTATACCGTACTATGTTCTATGGTATAAAGAAATGACGTTTTACGTTATATGTTATAACGTTATAACGTATCACGTTATACGGTATATCGAAATGACGTTTTACGTTTTATGGTATAACGTTATAACGTATTACGTTATATGGTATTACGTTATAACGTATTACGTTATATGGTATAACGTTATCACGTATTACGTTATATGGCATTACGTTATAACGTATTACGTTATATGGTACAACGAAATGACGTTTTACGTTATATGGTATAACGTTATAACGTATTCCGTTATATGGTATTACGTTTTAACGTATTACGTTATATGGTATAACGTTATAACGTATTACGTTATGTGGTATAACGTTATAACGAATTACGTTATATGGTATAACGTTATAACGTATTACGTTATATGGTATAACGTTATAACTTATTACGTTATATGGTATATCTATATAACGTATTACGTTATATGTCATTACGTTATAACGTATTACGTTATATGGTGTAACGTCATACCGTACTATGTTTTATGGTATAACGAAATGACGTTTTACGTTATATGTTATATCGTTATAACGTATCACGTTATACGGTATATCGAAATGACGTTTTACGTTGTATGGTATAACGTCATAACGTATTACGTTATATGGTATTACGTTATCACGTATTACGTTATATGGTATAACGTTATAACGTATTACGTTATATGGTATTACGTTATAACGTGTTACGTTATATGGTATAACGTTTTAACGTATTACGTTATATGGTATAACGTTATCACGTATTACGTTATATGGTATAACGTTATAACGTATTACGATATATGGTATATCGTTATAACGTATTACGTTATATGGTATAACGTTATACCGTATTACGTTATATGGTATATCGAAATGACGTTTTACGCTATATGGTATTACGTTATAACGTATTACGTTATATGGTATAACGTTATCACGTATTACGTTATATGGCATTACGTTATAACGTATTACGTTATATGGTATAACGAAATGACGTTTTACGTTATATGGTACAACGTTATAACGTATTACGTTATATGGTATTACGTTTTAACGTATTACGTTATATGGTATAACGTTATAACGTATTACGTTATGTGGTATAACGTTATAACGAATTACGTTATATGGTATAACGTTATAACATATTACGTTATATGGTATAACGTTATAACTTATTACGCTATATGGTATAACTATATAACGTATTACGTTATATGTCATTACGTTATAACGTATTACGTTATATGGTGTAACGTTATACCGTACTATGTTTTATGGTATAACGAAATGACGTTTTACTTTATATGTTATAACGTTATAACGTATCACGTTATACGGTATATCGAAATGACGTTTTACGTTTTATGGTATAACGTTATAACGTATTACGTTATATGGTATTACGTTATAACGTATTACGTTATATGGTATAACGTCATAACGTATTACTTTATATGGTATTACGTTATCACGTATTACGTTTTATGGTATAACGTTATAACGTATTACGTTATATGGTATAACGTTATCTCGTATTACGTTATATGGTATAACGTTATAACGTATTACGTTATATGGTATTATGTTATAACGTATTACGTTATATGGTATAACGAAATGACGTTTTACGTTATATGGTATTACGTTATAACGTATTACGGTATATGGTATTACGTTATAACGTATTACGTAATGTGGTATAACGTTATAACGTATTACGTTATATGGTATAACGTTATCACGTATTACGCTATATGGTATAACTATATAACGTATTACCTTATATGTCATTACGTTATAACGTATTACGTTATATGGTGTAACGTTATACCGTACTATGTTTTATGGTATAACGAAATGACGTTTTACGTTATATGTTATAACGTTATAACGTATCACGTTATACGGTATATCGAAATGACGTTTTACGTTTTATGGTATAACGTTATAACGTATTACGTTATATGGTATTACGTTATAACGTATTACGTTATATGGTATAACGTCATAACGTATTACTTTATATGGTATTACGTTATCACGTATTACGTTATATGGTATAACGTTATAACGTATTACGTTATATGGTATAACGTTATAACGTATTACGTTATATGGTATAACGTTATCACGTATTACGTTATATGGTATAACGTTATAACGTATTACGTTATGTGGTATAACGTTATAACGAATTACGTTATATGGTATAACGTTATAACGTATTACGTTATATGGTATAACGTTATAACTTATTACGCTATATGGTATAACTATATAACGTATTACGTTATATGTCATTACGTTATAACGTATTACGTTATATGGTGTAACGTTATACCGTACTATGTTCTATGGTATAAAGAAATGACGTTTTACGTTATATGTTATAACGTTATAACGTATCACGTTATACGGTATATCGAAATGACGTTTTACGTTTTATGGTATAACGTTATAACGTATTACGTTATATGGTATTACGTTATAACGTATTACGTTATATGGTATAACGTTATCACGTATTACGTTATATGGCATTACGTTATAACGTATTACGTTATATGGTACAACGAAATGACGTTTTACGTTATATGGTATAACGTTATAACGTATTCCGTTATATGGTATTACGTTTTAACGTATTACGTTATATGGTATAACGTTATAACGTATTACGTTATGTGGTATAACGTTATAACGAATTACGTTATATGGTATAACGTTATAACGTATTACGTTATATGGTATAACGTTATAACTTATTACGTTATATGGTATATCTATATAACGTATTACGTTATATGTCATTACGTTATAACGTATTACGTTATATGGTGTAACGTCATACCGTACTATGTTTTATGGTATAACGAAATGACGTTTTACGTTATATGTTATATCGTTATAACGTATCACGTTATACGGTATATCGAAATGACGTTTTACGTTGTATGGTATAACGTCATAACGTATTACGTTATATGGTATTACGTTATCACGTATTACGTTATATGGTATAACGTTATAACGTATTACGTTATATGGTATTACGTTATAACGTGTTACGTTATATGGTATAACGTTTTAACGTATTACGTTATATGGTATAACGTTATCACGTATTACGTTATATGGTATAACGTTATAACGTATTACGATATATGGTATATCGTTATAACGTATTACGTTATATGGTATAACGTTATACCGTATTACGTTATATGGTATATCGAAATGACGTTTTACGCTATATGGTATTACGTTATAACGTATTACGTTATATGGTATAACGTTATCACGTATTACGTTATATGGCATTACGTTATAACGTATTACGTTATATGGTATAACGAAATGACGTTTTACGTTATATGGTACAACGTTATAACGTATTACGTTATATGGTATTACGTTTTAACGTATTACGTTATATGGTATAACGTTATAACGTATTACGTTATGTGGTATAACGTTATAACGAATTACGTTATATGGTATAACGTTATAACGTATTACGTTATATGGTATAACGTTATAACTTATTACGCTATATGGTATAACTATATAACGTATTACGTTATATGTCATTACGTTATAACGTATTACGTTATATGGTGTAACGTTATACCGTACTATGTTTTATGGTATAACGAAATGACGTTTTACGTTATATGTTATAACGTTATAACGTATCACGTTATACGGTATATCGAAATGACGTTTTACGTTTTATGGTATAACGTTATAACGTATTACGTTATATGGTATTACGTTATAACGTATTACGTTATATGGTATAACGTCATAACGTATTACTTTATATGGTATTACGTTATCACGTATTACGTTTTATGGTATAACGTTATAACGTATTACGTTATATGGTATAACGTTATCTCGTATTACGTTATATGGTATAACGTTATAACGTATTACGTTATATGGTATTATGTTATAACGTATTACGTTATATGGTATAACGAAATGACGTTTTACGTTATATGGTATTACGTTATAACGTATTACGGTATATGGTATTACGTTATAACGTATTACGTAATGTGGTATAACGTTATAACGTATTACGTTATATGGTATAACGTTATCACGTATTACGCTATATGGTATAACTATATAACGTATTACCTTATATGTCATTACGTTATAACGTATTACGTTATATGGTGTAACGTTATACCGTACTATGTTTTATGGTATAACGAAATGACGTTTTACGTTATATGTTATAACGTTATAGCGTATCACGTTATACGGTATATCGAAATGACGTTTTACGTTTTATGGTATAACGTTATAACGTATTACGTTATATGGTATTACGTTATAACGTATTACGTTATATGGTATAACGTCATAACGTATTACTTTATATGGTATTACGTTATCACGTATTACGTTATATGGTATAACGTTATAACGTATTACGTTATATGGTATAACGTTATAACGTATTACGTTATATGGTATAACGTTATCACGTATTACGTTATATGGTATAACGTTATAACGTATTACGTTATATGGTATATCGTTATAACGTATTACGTTATATGGTATAACGTTATACCGTATTACGTTATATGGTATAACGAAATGACGTTTTACGTTATATGGTATTACGTTATAACGTATTACTTTATATGGTATAACGTTATCACGTATTACGTTATATGGCATTACGTTATAACGTATTACGTTATATGGTATAACGAAATGACGTTTTACGTTATATGGTATAACGTTATAACGTATTACGTTATATGGTATAACGTCATAACGTATTACGTTATATGGTAATACGTTATGACGTATTACGTTATATGGTATAACGTTATAACGTATTACGTTATATGGTATAACGTTATCACGTATTACGTTATATGGTATAAAGTTATAACGTATTACGTTATACGGTGTAACGTTTTAACGTATTACGTTATATGGTATAACGTTATCACGTATTACGTTATATGGTATAACGTTATAACGTATTACGTTATATGGTATTACGTTATAACGTATTACGTTATATGGTATAACGAAATGACGTTTTACGTTATATGGTATTACGTTATAACGTATTACGTTATATGGTATAACGTTATAACGTATTACGTTATATGGTATAACGTTATCACGTATTACGTTATATGGTATAAAGTTATAACGTATTACGTTATACGGTGTAACGTTTTAACGTATTACGTTATATGGTATAACGTTATCACGTATTACGTTATATGGTATAACGTTATAACGTATTACGTTATATGGTATTACGTTATAACGTATTACGTTATATGGTATAACGAAATGACGTTTTACGTTATATGGTATTACGTTATAACGTATTACGTTATATGGTATTACCTTATAACGTATTACGTTATATGGTATAACGTCATTACGTATTACGTTATATGGTATTACGTTATCACGTATTACGTTATATGGTATAACGTTATAACGTATTACGTTATATTGTATAACGTTTCAACGTATTACGTTATATGGTATTACGTTTTAACGTATTACGTTATATGGTATAACGTTATAACGTATTACGTTATGTGGTATAACGTTATAACGAATTACGTTATATGGTATAACGTTATAACGTATTACGTTATATGGTATAACGTTATAACGTATTACGTTATATGGTATAACGTTATAACGTATTACGTTACATGGTATTACGTTATAACGTATTACGTTATATGGTGTAACGTTATACCGTACTATGTTTTATGGTATAACGTTATAACGTATTACGTTATATGGTATTACGTTATAACGTATTACGTTATATGGTATAACGTCATAACGTATTACTTTATATGGTATTACGTTATCACGTATTACGTTATATGGTATAACGTTATAACGTATTACGTTATATGGTATAACGTTATAACGTATTACGTTATATGGTATAACGTTATAACGTATTACGTTATATGGTATTACGTTATAACGTATTACGTTATATGGTGTAACGTTATACCGTACTATGTTTTATGGTATAACGTTATAACGTATTACGTTATATGGTATAACGTCATAACGTATTACTTTATATGGTATTACGTTATCACGTATTACGTTATATGGTATAACGTCATAACGTATTACTTTATAAGGTATTACGTTATCACGTATTACGTTATATGGTATAACGTTATAACGTATTACGTTATATGGTATAACGTTATAACGTATTACGTTATATGGTATAACGTCATAACGTATTACTTTATATGGTATTACGTTATCACGTATTACGTTATATGGTATAACGTTATAACGTATTACGTTATATGGTATAACGTTATCTCGTATTACGTTATATGGTATAACGTTATAACGTATTACGTTATATGGTATTACGTTATAACGTATTACGTTATATGGTATAACGTTATAACGTATTACGTTATATGGTATAACGTTATCTCGTATTACGTTATATGGTATAACGAAATGATGTTTTACGTTATATGGTATTACGTTATAACGTATTACGGTATATGGTATTACGTTATCACGTATTACGTTATATGGTATAACGTTATAACGTATTACGTTATATGGTATAACGTTATAGCGTATTACGATATATGGTATAACGTCATAACGTAATACTTTATATGGTATTACGTTATCACGTATTACGTTATATGGTATAACGTTATAACGTATCACGTTATACGGTATATCGAAATGACGTTTTACGTTTTATGGTATAACGTTATAGCGTATTACGTTATATGGTATTACGTTATAACTTATTACGTTATATGGTATAACGTCATAACGTATTACTTTATATGGTATTACGTTATCACGTATTACGTTATATGGTATAACGTTATAACGTATTACGTTATATGGTATAACGTTATAACGTATTACGTTATATGGTATAACGTCATAAATTATTACTTTATATGGTATTACGTTATCACGTATTACGTTATATGGTATAAAGTCATAACGTATAACTTTATATGGTATTACGTTATCACGTATTACGTTATATGGTATAACGTTATAACGTATTACGTTATATGGTATAACGTTATAACGTATTACGTTATATGGTATAACGTCATAACGTATTACTTTATATGGTATTACGTTATCACGTATTACGTTATATGGTATAACGTTATAACGTATTACGTTATATGGTATAACGTTATCTCGTATTACGTTATATGGTATAACGTTATAACTTATTACGCTATATGGTATAACTATATAACGTATTACGTTATATGTCATTACGTTATAACGTATTACGTTATATGGTATAACGTTATAACGTATTACGTTATATGGTATAACGTTATAACTTATTACGCTATGTGGTATAACTATATAACGTATTACGTTATATGTCATTACGTTATAACGTATTACGTTATATGGTGTAACGTTATACCGTACTATGTTTTATGGTATAACGAAATGACGTTTTACGTTATATGTTATAACGTTATAACGTATCACGTTATACGGTATATCGAAATGACGTTTTACGTTTTATGGTATAACGTTATAACGTATTACGTTATATGGTATTACGTTATAACGTATTACGTTATATGGTATAACGTCATAACGTATTACTTTATATGGTATTACGTTATCACGTATTACGTTATATGGTATAACGTTATAACGTATTACGTTATATGGTATAACGTTATCTCGTATTACGTTATATGGTATAACGTTATAACTTATTACGCTATATGGTATAACTATATAACGTATTACGTTATATGTCATTACGTTATAACGTATTACGTTATATGGTATAACGTTATAACGTATTACGTTATATGGTATAACGTTATAACGTATTACGTTATATGGTATAACGTTATAACGTATTACGTTATATGGTATTACGTTATAACGTATTACGTTATATGGTGTAACGTTATACCGTACTATGTTTTATGGTATAACGTTATAACGTATTACGTTATATGGTATAACGTCATAACGTATTACATTATATGGTATTACGTTATCACGTATTACGTTATATGGTATAACGTCATAACGTATAACTTTATAAGGTATTACGTTATCACGTATTACGTTATATGGTATAACGTTATAACGTATTACGTTATATGGTATAACGTTATAACGTATTACGTTATATGGTATAACGTCATAACGTATTACTTTATATGGTATTACGTTATCACGTATTACGTTATATGGTATAACGTTATAACGTATTACGTTATATGGTATAACGTTATCTCGTATTACGTTATATGGTATAACGTTATAACGTATTACGTTATATGGTATAACGTTATAACGTATTACGTTATATGGTATAACGTCATAACGTATTACTTTATATGGTATTACGTTATCACGTATTACGTTATATGGTATAACGTTATAACGTATTACGTTATATGGTATAACGTTATCTCGTATTACGTTATATGGTATAACGTTATAACGTATTACGTTATATGGTATTACGTTATAACGTATTACGTTATATGGTATAACGTTATAACGTATTACGTTATATGGTATAACGTTATCTCGTATTACGTTATATGGTATAACGAAATGATGTTTTACGTTATATGGTATTACGTTATAACGTATTACGGTATATGGTATTACGTTATCACGTATTACGTTATATGGTATAACGTTATAACGTATTACGTTATATGGTATAACGTTATAGCGTATTACGATATATGGTATAACGTCATAACGTATTACTTTATATGGTATTACGTTATCACGTATTACGTTATATGGTATAACGTTATAACGTATCACGTTATACGGTATATCGAAATGACGTTTTACGTTTTATGGTATAACGTTATAGCGTATTACGTTATATGGTATTACGTTATAACTTATTACGTTATATGGTATAACGTCATAACGTATTACTTTATATGGTATTACGTTATCACGTATTACGTTATATGGTATAACGTTATAACGTATTACGTTATATGGTATAACGTTATAACGTATTACGTTATATGGTATAACGTCATAACGTATTACTTTATATGGTATTACGTTATCACGTATTACGTTATATGGTATAACGTCATAACGTATAACTTTATATGGTATTACGTTATCACGTATTACGTTATATGGTATAACGTTATAACGTATTACGTTATATGGTATAACGTTATAACGTATTACGTTATATGGTATAACGTCATAACGTATTACTTTATATGGTATTACGTTATCACGTATTACGTTATATGGTATAACGTTATAACGTATTACGTTATATGGTATAACGTTATCTCGTATTACGTTATATGGTATAACGTTATAACTTATTACGCTATATGGTATAACTATATAACGTATTACGTTATATGTCATTACGTTATAACGTATTACGTTATATGGTATAACGTTATAACGTATTACGTTATATGGTATAACGTTATAACTTATTACGCTATGTGGTATAACTATATAACGTATTACGTTATATGTCATTACGTTATAACGTATTACGTTATATGGTGTAACGTTATACCGTACTATGTTTTATGGTATAACGAAATGACGTTTTACGTTATATGTTATAACGTTATAACGTATCACGTTATACGGTATATCGAAATGACGTTTTACGTTTTATGGTATAACGTTATAACGTATTACGTTATATGGTATTACGTTATAACGTATTACGTTATATGGTATAACGTCATAACGTATTACTTTATATGGTATTACGTTATCACGTATTACGTTATATGGTATAACGTTATAACGTATTACGTTATATGGTATAACGTTATAACGTATTACGTTATATGGTATAACGTCATAACGTCTTACTTTATATGGTATTACGTTATCACGTATTACGTTATATGGTAAAACGTTATAACGTATTACGTTATATGGTATAACGTTAAAACGTATTACGTTATATGGTATAACGTCATAACGTGTTACTTTATATGGTATTACGTTATCACGTATTACGTTATATGGTATAACGTCATAACGTATTACTTTATATGGTACTACGTTATCACGTATTACGTTATATGGTATAGCGTTATAACGTATTACGTTACATGGTATAACGTTATAACGTATTATGTTATATGGTATAACGTTATAACGTATTACGTTATATGGTATAACGTTATCTCGTATTACGTTATATGGTATAACGAAATGATGTTTTACGTTATATGGTATTACGTTATAACGTATTACGGTATATGGTATTACGTTATCACGTATTACGTTATATGGTATAACGTTATAACGTATTACGTTATATGGTATAACGTTATAGCGTATTACGTTATATGGTATAACGTTATAACGTATTACATTATATGGTATTACGTTATAACGTATTACGTTATATGGTATAACGTTATAACGTATTACGTTATATGGTATAACGTCATAACGTATTACTTTATATGGTATTACGTTATCACGTATTACGTTATATGGTATAACGTTATAACGTATCACGTTATACGGTATATCGAAATGACGTTTTACGTTTTATGGTATAACGTTATAGCGTATTACGTTATATGGTATTACGTTATAACTTATTACTTTATATGGTATAACGTCATAACGTATTACTTTATATGGTATTACGTTATCACGTATTACGTTATATGGTATAACGTTATAACGTATTACGTTATATGGTATAACGTTATAACGTATTACGTTATATGGTATAACGTCATAACGTATTACTTTATATGGTATTACGTTATCACGTATTACGTTATATGGTATAACGTCATAACGTATAACTTTATATGGTATTACGTTATCACGTATTACGTTATATGGTATAACGTTATAACGTATTACGTTATATGGTATAACGAAATGACGTTTTACGTTATATGGTATAACGTCATAACGTATTACTATATATGGTATTACGTTATCACGTATTACGTTATATGGTATAACGTTATAACGTATTACGTTATATGGTATAACGTTATAACGTATTACGTTATATGGTATAACGTTATCACGTATTACTTTATATGGTATTACGTTATCACGTATTACGTTATATGGTATAACGTTATAACGTATTACGTTATATGGTATAACGTTATAACGTATTACGTTATATGGTATAACGAAATGACGTTTTACGTTATATGGTATTACGTTATAACGTATTACGTTATATGGTATAACGTTATCACGTATTACGTTATATGGCATTACGTTATAACGTATTACGTTATATGGTATTACGTTATAACGTATTACGTTATATGGTATAACGTCATAACGTATTACGTTATATGGTATTACGTTATCACGTATTACGTTATATGGTATTACGTTATAACGTATTACGGTATATGGTATTACGTTTTAACGTATTACGTTATATGGTATAACGTTATCACGTATTACGTTATATGGTATAACGTTATAACGTATTACGTTATATGGTATAACGTTATAACGTATTACGTTATATGGTATAACGTCATAACGTATTACTTTATATGGTATTACGTTATCACGTATTACGTTATATGGTATAACGTCATAACGTATAACTTTATATGGTATTACGTTATCACGTATTACGTTATATGGTATTACGTTATCACGTATTACGTTATATGGTATTACGTTATAACGTATTACGTTATATGGTATAACGAAATGACGTTTTACGTTATATGGTATTACGTTATAACGTATTACGGTATAAGGTATTACGTTATAACGTATTACGTTATATGGTAGAACGTCATAACGTATTACGTTATATGGTATTACGTTATGACGTATTACGTTATATGGTGTAACGTTATAACGTATTACGTTATATGGTATTACGTTATAACGTATTACGTTATATGGTATTACGTTATAACGTATTACGTTATATGGTATAACGAAATGACGTTTTACGTTATATGGTAGTACGTTATAACGTATTACGTTATATGGTATAACGTTATAACGTATTACGTTATATGGTATTACGTTATAACGTATTACGTTATATGGTATTACGTTATAACGTATTACGTTATATGGTATAACGAAATGACGTTTTACGTTATATGGTATTACGTTATAACGTATTACGTTATATGGTATAACGTTATCACGTATTACGTTATATGGCATTACGTTATAACGTATTACGTAATGTGGTATAACGTTATAACGTATTACGTTATATGGTATAACGTTATAATGTATTACGTTATATGGTATAACGTTATCTCGTATTACGTTATATGGTATAACGTTATAACGTATTACGTTATATGATATTACGTTATAACGTATTACGTTATATGGTATTACGTTATAACGTATTACGTTATATGGTATAACGAAATGACGTTTTACGTTATATGGTATTACGTTATAACGTATTACGTTATATGGTATAACGTTATAACGTATTACGTTATATGGTATAACGTCATAACGTATTACTTTATATGGTATTACGTTATCACGTATTACGTTATATGGTATAACGTTATAACGTATCACGTTATACGGTATATCGAAATGACGTTTTACGTTTTATGGTATAACGTTATAGCGTATTACGTTATATGGTATTACGTTATAACTTATTACGTTATATGGTATAACGAAATGACGTTTTACGTTATATGGTATAACGAAATGACGTTTTACGTTATATGGTATAACGTTATAACGTATTACGTTATATGGTATAACGTCATAACGTATTACTTTATATGGTATTACGTTATCACGTATTACGTTATATGGTATAACGTTATAACGTATTACGTTATATGGTATAACGTTATCACGTATTACTTTATATGGTATTACGTTATCACGTATTACGTTATATGGTATAACGTTATAACGTATTACGTTATATGGTATAACGTTATAACGTATTACGTTATATGGTATAACGAAATGA
The DNA here is from genome assembly GCF_051014615.1 of Bombus vancouverensis nearcticus. NCBI lineage: Eukaryota > Metazoa > Arthropoda > Insecta > Hymenoptera > Apidae > Bombus > Bombus vancouverensis. The sequence continues at coordinate 3,581,395 of NC_134913.1, read as the reverse complement.
CGTTTTACGTTATATGGTATTACGTTATAACGTATTACGTTATATGGTATAACGTTATCACGTATTACGTTATATGGCATTACGTTATAACGTATTACGTTATATGGTATTACGTTATCACGTATTACGTTATATGGTATAACGTTATAACGTTATAACGTATTACGTTATATGGTATAACGTTATCACGTATTACGTTATATGGTATAACGTTATAACGTATTACGTTATATGGTATATCGTTATAACGTATTACGTTATATGGTATAACGTTATAACGTATTACGTTATATGGTATAACGAAATGACGTTTTACGTTATATGGTATTAAGTTATAACGTATTACGTTATATGGTATAACGTTATCACGTTTTACGTTATATGGCATTACGTTATAACGTATTACGTTATATGGTATAACGAAATGACGTTTTACGTTATATGGTATAACGTTATAACGTATTACGTTATATGGTGTAACGTTTTAACGTATTACGTTATATGGTATAACGTTATCACGTATTACGTTATATGGTATAACGTTATAACGTATTACGTTATATGGTATTACGTTATAACGTATTACGTTATATGGTATAACGAAATGACGTTTTAAGTTATATGGAATTACGTTATAACGTATTACGTTATATGGTATTACCTTATAACGTATTACGTTGTATGGTATAACGTCATTACGTATTACGTTATATGGTATTACGTTATCACGTATTACGTTATATGGTATAACGTTATAACGTATTACGTTATATTGTATAACGTTTTAACGTATTACGTTATATGGTATTACGTTTTAACGTATTACGTTATATGGTATAACGTTATAACGTATTACGTTATGTGGTATAACGTTATAACGAATTACGTTATATGGTATAACGTTATAACGTATTACGTTATATGGTATAACGTTATAACTTATTACGCTATATGGTATAACTATATAACGTATTACGTTATATTTCATTACGTTATAACGTATTACGTTATATGGTGTAACGTTATACCGTACTATGTTTTATGGTATAACGAAATGACGTTTTACGTTATATGTTATAACGTTATAACGTATCACGTTATACGGTATATCGAAATGACTTTTTACGTTTTATGGTATAACGCTATAACGTATTACGTTATATGGTATTACGTTATAACGTATTACGTTATATGGTATAACGTCATAACGTATTACTTTATATGGTATTACGTTATCACGTATTACGTTATATGGTATAATGTTATAACGTATTACGTTATATGGTATAACGTTATAACGTATTACGTTATATGGTATAACGTTATAACGTATTACGTTATATGTTATTACGTTATAACGTATTACGTTATATGGTGTAACGTTATACCGTACTATGTTTTATGGTATAACGTTATAAAGTATTACGTTATATGGTATAACGTCATAACGTATTACTTTATATGGTATTACGTTATCACGTATTACGTTATATGGTATAACGTCATAACGTATTACTTTATATGGTATTACGTTATCACGTATTACGTTATATGGTATAACGTTATAACGTATTACGTTATATGGTATAACGTTATAACGTATTACGTTATATGGTATAACGTCATAACGTATTACTTTATATGGTATTACGTTATCACGTATTACGTTATATGGTATAACGTTATAACGTATTACGTTATATGGTATAACGTTATCTCGTATTACGTTATATGGTATAACGTTATAACGTATTACGTTATATGGTATTACGTTATAACGTATTACGTTATCTGGTATAACGTTATAACGTATTACGTTATATGGTATAACGTTATCTCGTATTACGTTATATGGTATAACGAAATGATGTTTTACGTTATATGGTATTACGTTATAACGTATTACGGTATATGGTATTACGTTATCACGTATTACGTTATATGGTATAACGTTATAACGTATTACGTTATATGGTATAACGTTATAGCGTATTACGATATATGGTATAACGTCATAACGTATTACTTTATATGGTATTTCGTTATCACGTATTACGTTATATGGTATAACGTTATAACGTATCACGTTATACGGTATATCGAAATGACGTTTTACGTTTTATGGTATAACGTTATAGCGTATTACGTTATATGGTATTACGTTATAATTTATTACGTTATATGGTATAACGTCATAACGTATTACTTTATATGGTATTACGTTATCACGTATTACGTTATATGGTATAACGTTATAACGTATTACGTTATATGGTATAACGTTATAACGTATTACGTTATATGGTATAACGTCATAACGTATTACTTTATATGGTATTACGTTATCACGTATTACGTTATATGGTATAACGTCATAACGTATAACTTTATATGGTATTACGTTATCACGTATTACGTTATATGGTATAACGTTATAACGTATTACGTTATATGGTATAACGTTATAACGTATTACGTTATATGGTATAACGTCATAACGTATTACTTTATATGGTATTACGTTATCACGTATTACGTTATATGGTATAACGTTATAACGTATTACGTTATATGGTATAACGTTATCTCGTATTACGTTATATGGTATAACGTTATAACTTATTACGCTATATGGTATAACTATATATCGTATTACGTTATATGTCATTACGTTATAACGTATTACATTATATGGTATAACGTCATAACGTATTACGTTATATGGTATAACGTTATAACTTATTACGCTATATGGTATAACTATATAACGTATTACGTTATATGTCATTACGTTATAACGTATTACGTTATATGGTGTAACGTTATACCGTACTATGTTTTATGGTATAACGAAATGACGTTTTACGTTATATGTTATAACGTTATAACGTATCACGTTATACGGTATATCGAAATGACGTTTTACGTTTTATGGTATAACGTTATGACGTATTACGTTATATGGTATTACGTTATAACGTATTACGTTATATGGTAAAACGTTATAACGTATTACGTTATATGGTATAACGTTATAACGTATTACGTTATATGGTATAACGTCATAACGTATTACTTTATATGGTATTACGTTATCACGTATTACGTTATATGGTATAACGTCATAACGTATTACTTTATATGGTATTACGTTATCACGTATTACGTTATATGGTATAACGTTATAACGTATTACGTTATATGGTATAACGTTATAACGTATTACGTTATATGGTATAACGTCATAACGTATTACTTTATATGGTATTACGTTATCACGTATTACGTTATATGGTATAACGTTATAACGTATTACGTTATATGGTATAACGTTATCTCGTATTACGTTATATGGTATAACGTTATAACGTATTACGTTATATGGTATTACGTTATAACGTATTACGTTATATGGTATAACGTTATAACGTATTACGTTATATGGTATAACGTTATCTCGTATTACGTTATATGGTATTACGAAATGATGTTTTACGTTATATGGTATTACGTTATAACGTATTACGGTATATGGTATTACGTTATCACGTATTACGTTATATGGTATAACGTTATAACGTATTACGTTATATGGTATAACGTTATAGCGTATTACGATATATGGTATAACGTCATAACGTATTACTTTATATGGTATTACGTTATCACGTATTACGTTATATGGTATAACGTTATAACGTATTACGTTATATGGTATAACGTTATAACGTATTACGTTATATGGTATAACGTCATAACGTATTACTTTATACGGTATTACGTTATCACGTATTACGTTATATGGTATAACGTCATAACGTATAACTTTATATGGTATTACGTTATCACGTATTACGTTATATGGTATAACGTTATAACGTATTACGTTATATGGTATAACGTTATAACGTATTACGTTATATGATATAACGTCATAACGTATTACTTTATATGGTATTACGTTATCACGTATTACGTTATATGGTATAACGTTATAACGTATTACGTTATATGGTATAACGTTATCTCATATTACGTTATATGGTATAACGTTATAACGTATTACGTTATATGGTATTACGTTATAACGTATTACGTTATATGGTATAACGAAATGACGTTTTACGTTATATGGTATTACGTTATAACGTATTACGGTATATGGTATTACGTTATAACGTATTACGTTATATGGTAGAACGTCATAACGTATTACGTTATATGGTATTACGTTATGACGTATTACGTTATATGGTATAACGTTATAACGTATTACGTTATATGGTGTAACGTTTTAACGTATTACGTTATATGGTATAACGTTATCACGTATTACGTTATATGGTATAACGTTATAACGTATTACGTTATATAGTATTACGTTATAACGTATTACGTTATATGGTATAACGTTATAACTTATTACGCTATATGGTATAACTATATAACGTATTACGTTATATGTCATTACGTTATAACGTATTACGTTATATGGTGTAACGTTATACCGTACTATGTTTTATGGTATAACGAAATGACGTTTTACGTTATATGTTATAAGGTTATAACGTATCACGTTATACGGTATATCGAAATGACTTTTTACGTTTTATGGTATAACGTTATAACGTATTACGTTATATGGTATTACGTTATAACGTATTACGTTATATGGTATAACGTCATAACGTATTACTTTATATGGTATTACGTTATCACGTATTACGTTATATGGTATAACGTTATAACGTATTACGTTATATGGTATAACGTTATAACGTATAACGTTATATGGTATAACGTTATCACGTATTACGTTATATGGTATAACGTTATAACGTATTACGTTATATGGTATATCGTTATAACGTATTACGTTATATGGTATAACGTTATACCGTATTACGTTATATGGTATAACGAAATGACGTTTTACGTTATATGGTATTACGTTATAACGTATTACGTTATATGGTATAACGTTATCACGTATTACGTTATATGGCATTACGTTATAACGTATTACGTTATATGGTATTACGTTATAACGTATTACGTTATATGGTATAACGTCATAACGTATTACGTTATATGGTATTACGTTATCACGTATTACGTTATATGGTATAACGTCATAACGTATTACGTTATATGGTATAACGTTTTAACGTATTACGTTATATGGTATAACGTTATCACGTATTACGTTATATGGTATAACGTTATAACGTATTACGTTATATGGTATAACGTTATAACGTATTACGTTATATGGTATAACGTCATAACGTATTACTTTATATGGTATTACGTTATCACGTATTACGTTATATGGTATAACGTCATAACGTATAACTTTATATGGTATTACGTTATCACGTATTGCGTTATATGGTATAACGTTATAACGTATTACGTTATATGGTATAACGTTATAACGTATTACGTTATATGGTATAACGTCATAACGTATTACTTTATATGGTATTACGTTATCACGTATTACGTTATATGGTATAACGTTATAACGTATTACGTTATATGGTATAACGTTATCTCGTATTACGTTATATGGTATAACGTTATAACGTATTACGTTATATGGTATTACGTTATAACGTATTACGTTATATGGTATAACGAAATGACGTTTTACGTTATATGGTATTACGTTATAACGTATTACGTTATATGGTATTACGTTATAACGTATTACGTTATATGGTATAACGAAATGACGTTTTACGTTATATGGTATTACGTTATAACGTATTACGTTATATGGTATAACGTCATAACGTATAACTTTATATGGTATTACGTTATCACGTATTGCGTTATATGGTATAACGTTATAACGTATTACGTTATATGGTATAACGTTATAACGTATTACGTTATATGGTATAACGTCATAACGTATTACTTTATATGGTATTACGTTATCACGTATTACGTTATATGGTATAACGTTATAACGTATTACGTTATATGGTATAACGTTATAACGTATTACGTTATATGGTATAACGTCATAACGTATTACTTTATATGGTATTACGTTATCACGTATTACGTTATATGGTATAACGTCATAACGTATAACTTTATATGGTATTACGTTATCACGTATTGCGTTATATGGTATAACGTTATAACGTATTACGTTATATGGTATAACGTTATAACGTATTACGTTATATGGTATAACGTCATAACGTATTACTTTATATGGTATTACGTTATCACGTATTACGTTATATGGTATAACGTTATAACGTATTACGTTATATGGTATAACGTTATCTCGTATTACGTTATATGGTATAACGTTATAACGTATTACGTTATATGGTATTACGTTATAACGTATTACGTTATATGGTATAACGAAATGACGTTTTACGTTATATGGTATTACGTTATAACGTATTACGGTATATGGAATTACGTTATAACATATTACGTTATATGGTAGAACGTCATAACGTATTACGTTATATGGTATTACGTTATGACGTATTACGTTATATGGTATAACGTTATAACGTATTACGTAATGTGGTATAACGTTATAACGTATTACGTTATATGGTATAACGTTATAACGTATTACGTTATATGGTATAACGTTATCTCGTATTACGTTATATGGTATAACGTTATAACGTATTACGTTATATGGTATAACGTTATAACGTATTACGTTATATGGTATAACGTTATCACGTATTACGTTATATGGTATAACGTTATAACGTATTACGTTATATAGTATTACGTTATAACGTATTACGTTATATGGTATAACGTTATAACTTATTACGCTATATGGTATAACTATATAACGTATTACGTTATATGTCATTACGTTATAACGTATTACGTTATATGGTGTAACGTTATACCGTACTATGTTTTATGGTATAACGAAATGACGTTTTACGTTATATGTTATAAGGTTATAACGTATCACGTTATACGGTATATCGAAATGACGTTTTACGTTTTATGGTATAACGTTATAACGTATTACGTTATATGGTATTACGTTATAACGTATTACGTTATATGGTATTACGTTATCACGTATTACGTTATATGGTATAACGTTATAACGTATTACGTTATATGGTATAACGTCATAACGTATTACTTTATATGGTATTACGTTATCACGTATTACGTTATATGGTATAACGTCATAACGTATATCTTTATATGGTATTACGTTATCACGTATTACGTTATATGGTATAACGTTATAACGTATTACGTTATATGGTATAACGTTATAACGTATTACGTTATATGGTATAACGTCATAACGTATTACTTTATATGGTATTACGTTATCACGTATTACGTTATATGGTATAACGTTATAACGTATTACGTTATATGGTATAACGTTATCTCGTATTACGTTATATGGTATAACGTTATAACGTATTACGTTATATGGTATTACGTTATAACGTATTACGTTATACGGTATAACGAAATGACGTTTTACGTTATATGGTATTACGTTATAACGTATTACGGTATATGGTATTACGTTATAACGTATTACGTTATATGGTAGAACGTCATAACGTATTACGTTATATGGTATTACGTTATGACGTATTACGTTATATGGTATAACGTTATAACGTATTACGTTATATGGTGTAACGTTTTAACGTATTACGTTATATGGTATAACGTTATCACGTATTACGTTATATGGTATAACGTTATAACGTATTACGTCATATAGTATTACGTTATAACGTATTACGTTATATGGTATAACGTTATAACTTATTACGCTATATGGTATAACTATATAACGTATTACGTTATATGTCATTACGTTATAACGTATTACGTTATATGGTGTAACGTTATACCGTACTATGTTTTATGGTATAACGAAATGACGTTTTACGTTATATGTTATAAGGTTATAACGTATCACGTTATACGGTATATCGAAATGACATTTTACGTTTTATGGTATAACGTTATAACGTATTACGTTATATGGTATTACGTTATAACGTATTACGTTATATGGTATAACGTCATAACGTATTACTTTATATGGTATAACGTTATAACGTATTACGTTATATGGTATAACGTTATCACGTATTACGTTATACGGTATAACGTTATAACGTATTACGTTATATGGTATAACGTTTTAACGTATTACGTTATATGGTATAACGTTATCACGTATTACGTTATATGGTATAACGTTATAACGTATTACGTTATATGGTATAACGTTTTAACGTATTACGTTATATGGTATAACGTTATATCGTATTACGTTATATGGTATAACGTTATAACGTATTACGTTATATGGTATAACGTTATAACGTATTACGTTATATGGTATTACGTGAGCACGTATTACGTTATATGGTATAACGTTATAACGTATTACGTTATATGGTATAACGTTATAACGTATTACGTTATATGGTATAACGTTATAACGTACTACGTTATATGGTATATCGTTATAACGTATTACGTTATATGGTATAACGTTATACCGTATTACGTTATATGGTATAACGTTATAACGTATTACGTTATATGGTACAACGAAATGACGTTTTTCGTTATATGGTATTACGTTATAACAAACTACGTTATATGGTATTACGTTATAACGTATTACGTTATGTGGTATAACGTTTTAACGTATTACGTTATATGGTATAACGTTATAACGTATTACGTTATATGGTATAACGTTATAACGTATTACGTTATATGGTATAACGTTATAACGTATTACGTTATATGGTATTACGTGAGCACGTATTACGTTATATGGTATAACGTTATAACGTATTACGTTATATGGTATAACGTTTTAACGTATTACGTTATATGGTATAACGTTATCACGTATTACGTTATATGGTATAACGTTATAACTTATTACGTTATATGGTATAACGTTATAACGTATTACGTTATATGGTATAACGTTGTAACGTATTACGTTATATGGTATAACGTTATAACGTATTACGTTATATGGTATAACGTTATAACGTATTACGTTATATGGTATAACGTTATAACGTATTACGTTATATGGTATAACGTTATAACGTATTACGTTATATGGTATTACGTGAGCACGTATTACGATATATGGTATAACGTTATAACGTATTACGTTATATGGTATAACGTTTTAACGTATTACGTTATATGGTATAACGTTTTCACGTATTACGTTATATGGTATAACGTTATAACGTATTACGTTATATGGTATAACGTTATAACGTATTACGTTATATGGTATAACGTTATAACGTGTTCCGTTATATGGTATAACGTTATCACGTATTACGTTATATGGTATATCGTTATAACGTATTACGTTATATGGTATAACGTTATACCGTATTACGTTATATGGTATAACGAAATGACGTTTTTCGTTATATGGTATTACGTTATAACGTATTACGTTATATGGTATTACGTTATAACGTATTACGTTATATGGTATAACGTTATACTGTATTACGTTATATGGTATAACGTTATAACGTATTACGTTATATGGTATAACGTTATAACGTATTACGTTATATGGAATAACGTTATAACGAGTTACGTTATATGGCATTACGTTATAACGTATTACGTTATATGGTATAACGTTATAACGTATTACGTTATATGGTATTACGTTATAACGTATTACGTTATATGGTATAACGTTATACCGTATTACGTTATATGGTATAACGTTATAACGTATTACGTTATATGGTATAACGTTATAACGTATTACGTTATATGGTATTACGTGAGCACGTATTACGTTATATGGTATAACGTTATAACGTATTACGTTATATGGTATAACGTTTTAACGTATTACGTTATATGGTATAACGTTATCACGTATTACGTTATATGGTATAACGTTATAACGTATTACGTTATATGGTATAACGTTATAACGTATTACGTTATATGGTATAACGTTGTAACGTATTACGTTATATGGTATAACGTTATAACGTATTACGTTATATGGTATAACGTTATAACGTATTACGTTATATGGTATAACGTTATAACGTATTACGTTATATGGTATAACGTTATAACGTATTACGTTATGTGGTATTACGTGAGCACGTATTACGTTATATGGTATAACGTTATAACGTATTACGTTATATGGTATAACGTTTTAACGTATTACGTTATATGGTATAACGTTATCACGTATTACGTTATATGGTATAACGTTATAACGTATTACGTTATATGGTATAACGTTATAACGTATTACGTTATATGGTATAACGTTATAACGTATTACGTTATATCTTATAACGTTATCACGTATTACGTTATATGGTATATCGTTATAACGTATTACGTTATATGGTATAACGTTATACCGTATTACGTTATGTGGTATAACGAAATGACGTTTTTCGTTATATGGTATTACGTTATAACGTATTACGTTATATGGTATTACGTTTTAACGTATTACGTTATATGGTATAACGTTATACCGTATTACGTTATATGGTATAACGTTATAACGTATTACGTTATATGGTATAACGTTATAACGTATTACGTTATATGGAATAACGTTATAACGAATTACGTTATATGGCATTACGTTATAACGTATTACGTTATATGGTATAACGTTTTATCGTATTACGTTATATGGTATAACGTTATAACGTATTACGTTATATGGTATAACGTTATAACGTATTACGTTATATGGTGTAACGTTATACCGTACTATGTTTTATGGTATAACGAAATGACGTTTTACGTTATATGTTATAAGGTTATAACGTATCACGTTATACGGTATATCGAAATGACATTTTACGTTTTATGGTATAACGTTATAACGTATTACGTTATATGGTATTACGTTATAACGTATTACGTTATATGGTATAACGTCATAACGTATTACTTTATATGGTATAATATTATAACGTATTACGTTATATGGTATAACGTTATCACGTATTACGTTATATGGTATAACGTTATAACGTATTACGTTATATGGTATAACGTTATCACGTATTACGTTATATGGTATATCGTTATAACGTATTACGTTATATGGTATAACGTTATACCGTATTACGTTATATGGTATAACGAAATGACGTTTTTCGTTATATGGTATTACGTTATAACAAATTACGTTATATGGTATAACGTTATAACGTATTACGTTATATGGAATAACGTTATAACGAATTACGTTATATGGCATTACGTTATAACGTATTACGTTATATGGTATAACGTTTTATCGTATTACGTTATATGGTATAACGTTATAACGTATTACGTTATATGGTATAACGTTATAACGTATTACGTTATATGGTGTAACGTTATACCGTACTATGTTTTATGGTATAACGAAATGACGTTTTACGTTATATGTTATAAGGTTATAACGTATCACGTTATACGGTATATCGAAATGACATTTTACGTTTTATGGTATAACGTTATAACGTATTACGTTATATGGTATTACGTTATAACGTATTACGTTATATGGTATAACGTCATAACGTATTACTTTATATGGTATAATATTATAACGTATTACGTTATATGGTATAACGTTATCACGTATTACGTTATATGGTATAACGTTATAACGTATTACGTTATATGGTATAACGTTTTAACGTATTACGTTATATGGTATAACGTTATATCGTATTACGTTATATGGTATAACGTTATAACGTATTACGTTATATGGTATAACGTTATAACGTATTACGTTATATGGTATTACGTGAGCACGTATTACGTTATATGGTATAACGTTATAACGTATTACGTTATATGGTATAACGTTATAACGTATTACGTTATATGGTATAACGTTATAACGTACTACGTTATATGGTATATCGTTATAACGTATTACGTTATATGGTATAACGTTATACCGTATTACGTTATATGGTATAACGTTATAACGTATTACGTTATATGGTACAACGAAATGACGTTTTTCGTTATATGGTATTACGTTATAACAAATTACGTTATATGGTATTACGTTATAACGTATTACGTTATGTGGTATAACGTTTTAACGTATTACGTTATATGGTATAACGTTATAACGTATTACGTTATATGGTATAACGTTATAACGTATTACGTTATATGGTATAACGTTATAACGTATTACGTTATATGGTATTACGTGAGCACGTATTACGTTATATGGTATAACGTTATAACGTATTACGTTATATGGTATAACGTTTTAACGTATTACGTTATATGGTATAACGTTATCACGTATTACGTTATATGGTATAACGTTATAACGTATTACGTTATATGGTATAACGTTATAACGTATTACGTTATATGGTATAACGTTGTAACGTATTACGTTATATGGTATAACGTTATAACGTATTACGTTATATGGTATAACGTTATAACGTATTACGTTATATGGTATAACGTTATAACGTATTACGTTATATGGTATAACGTTATAACGTATTACGTTATATGGTATTACGTGAGCACGTATTACGATATATGGTATAACGTTATAACGTATTACGTTATATGGTATAACGTTTTAACGTATTACGTTATATGGTATAACGTTATCACGTATTACGTTATATGGTATAACGTTATAACGTATTACGTTATATGGTATAACGTTATAACGTATTACGTTATATGGTATAACGTTATAACGTGTTCCGTTATATGGTATAACGTTATCACGTATTACGTTATATGGTATATCGTTATAACGTATTACGTTATATGGTATAACGTTATACCGTATTACGTTATATGGTATAACGAAATGACGTTTTTCGTTATATGGTATTACGTTATAACGTATTACGTTATATGGTATTACGTTATAACGTATTACGTTATATGGTATAACGTTATACTGTATTACGTTATATGGTATAACGTTATAACGTATTACGTTATATGGTATAACGTTATAACGTATTACGTTATATGGAATAACGTTATAACGAGTTACGTTATATGGCATTACGTTATAACGTATTACGTTATATGGTATAACGTTATAACGTATTACGTTATATGGTATTACGTTATAACGTATTACGTTATATGGTATAACGTTATACCGTATTACGTTATATGGTATAACGTTATAACGTATTACGTTATATGGTATAACGTTATAACGTATTACGTTATATGGTATTACGTGAGCACGTATTACGTTATATGGTATAACGTTATAACGTATTACGTTATATGGTATAACGTTATCACGTATTACGTTATATGGTATAACGTTATAACGTATTACGTTATATGGTATAACGTTATAACGTATTACGTTATATGGTATAACGTTGTAACGTATTACGTTATATGGTATAACGTTATAACGTATTACGTTATATGGTATAACGTTATAACGTATTACGTTATATGGTATAACGTTATAACGTATTACGTTATATGGTATAACGTTATAACGTATTACGTTATGTGGTATTACGTGAGCACGTATTACGTTATATGGTATAACGTTATAACGTATTACGTTATATGGTATAACGTTTTAACGTATTACGTTATATGGTATAACGTTATCACGTATTACGTTATATGGTATAACGTTATAACGTATTACGTTATATGGTATAACGTTATAACGTATTACGTTATATGGTATAACGTTATAACGTATTACGTTATATCTTATAACGTTATCACGTATTACGTTATATGGTATATCGTTATAACGTATTACGTTATATGGTATAACGTTATACCGTATTACGTTATGTGGTATAACGAAATGACGTTTTTCGTTATATGGTATTACGTTATAACGTATTACGTTATATGGTATTACGTTTTAACGTATTACGTTATATGGTATAACGTTATACCGTATTACGTTATATGGTATAACGTTATAACGTATTACGTTATATGGTATAACGTTATAACGTATTACGTTATATGGAATAACGTTATAACGAATTACGTTATATGGCATTACGTTATAACGTATTACGTTATATGGTATAACGTTTTATCGTATTACGTTATATGGTATAACGTTATAACGTATTACGTTATATGGTATAACGTTATAACGTATTACGTTATATGGAATAACGTTATAACGAATTACGTTATATGGCATTACGTTATAACGTATTACGTTATATGGTATAACGTTTTATCGTATTACGTTATATGGTATAACGTTATAACGTATTACGTTATATGGTATAACGTTATAACGTATTACGTTATATGGTATTACGTGAGCACGTATTACGTTATATGGTATTACGTTATAACGTATTACGTTATGTGGTATAACGTTTTAACGTATTACGTTATATGGTATAACGTTATAACGTATTACGTTATATGGTATAACGTTATAACGTATTACGTTATATGGTATAACGTTATAACGTATTACGTTATATGGTATTACGTGAGCACGTATTACGTTATATGGTATAACGTTATAACGTATTACGTTATATGGTATAACGTTTTAACGTATTACGTTATATGGTATAACGTTATCACGTATTACGTTATATGGTATAACGTTATAACGTATTACGTTATATGGTATAACGTTATAACGTATTACGTTATATGGTATAACGTTGTAACGTATTACGTTATATGGTATAACGTTATAACGTATTACGTTATATGGTATAACGTTATAACGTATTACGTTATATGGTATAACGTTATAACGTATTACGTTATATGGTATAACGTTATAACGTATTACGTTATATGGTATTACGTGAGCACGTATTACGATATATGGTATAACGTTATAACGTATTACGTTATATGGTATAACGTTTTAACGTATTACGTTATATGGTATAACGTTATCACGTATTACGTTATATGGTATAACGTTATAACGTATTACGTTATATGGTATAACGTTATAACGTATTACGTTATATGGTATAACGTTATAACGTATTACGTTATATGGTATAACGTTATCACGTATTACGTTATATGGTATATCGTTATAACGTATTACGTTATATGGTATAACGTTATACCGTATTACGTTATATGGTATAACGAAATGACGTTTTTCGTTATATGGTATTACGTTATAACGTATTACGTTATATGGTATTACGTTATAACGTATTACGTTATATGGTATAACGTTATACTGTATTACGTTATATGGTATAACGTTATAACGTATTACGTTATATGGTATAACGTTATAACGTATTACGTTATATGGAATAACGTTATAACGAGTTACGTTATATGGCATTACGTTATAACGTATTACGTTATATGGTATAACGTTATAACGTATTACGTTATATGGTATTACGTTATAACGTATTACGTTATATGGTATAACGTTATACCGTATTACGTTATATGGTATAACGTTATAACGTATTACGTTATATGGTATAACGTTATAACGTATTACGTTATATGGTATTACGTGAGCACGTATTACGTTATATGGTATAACGTTATAACGTATTACGTTATATGGTATAACGTTTTAACGTATTACGTTATATGGTATAACGTTATCACGTATTACGTTATATGGTATAACGTTATAACGTATTACGTTATATGGTATAACGTTATAACGTATTACGTTATATGGTATAACGTTATAACGTATTACGTTATATGGTATAACGTTATAACGTATTACGTTATATGGTATAACGTTATAACGTATTACGTTATATGGTATAACGTTATAACGTATTACGTTATATGGTATAACGTTATAACGTATTACGTTATGTGGTATTACGTGAGCACGTATTACGTTATATGGTATAACGTTATAACGTATTACGTTATATGGTATAACGTTTTAACGTATTACGTTATATGGTATAACGTTATCACGTATTACGTTATATGGTATAACGTTATAACGTATTACGTTATATGGTATAACGTTATAACGTATTACGTTATATGGTATAACGTTATAACGTATTACGTTATATCTTATAACGTTATCACGTATTACGTTATATGGTATATCGTTATAACGTATTACGTTATATGGTATAACGTTATACCGTATTACGTTATGTGGTATAACGAAATGACGTTTTTCGTTATATGGTATTACGTTATAACGTATTACGTTATATGGTATTACGTTTTAACGTATTACGTTATATGGTATAACGTTATACCGTATTACGTTATATGGTATAACGTTATAACGTATTACGTTATATGGTATAACGTTATAACGTATTACGTTATATGGAATAACGTTATAACGAATTACGTTATATGGCATTACGTTATAACGTATTACGTTATATGGTATAACGTTTTATCGTATTACGTTATATGGTATAACGTTATAACGTATTACGTTATATGGTATATCGTTATAACGTATTACGTTATATGGTATAACGTTATACCGTATTACGTTATATGGTATAACGAAATGACGTTTTACGTTATATGGTATTACGTTATAACGTATTACGTTATATGGTATTACGTTATAACGTATTACGTTATATGGTATAACGTCATAAGGTATTACGTTATATGGTATTACGTTATCACGTATTACGTTATATGGTATAACGTTATCACGTATTACGTTATGTGGTATAACGTTATAACGTATTACGTTATATGGTATTACGTTATAACGTATTACGTTATATGGTATAACGTTATAACGTATTACGTTATATGGTATAACGTTTTAACGTATTACGTAATATGGTATAACGTTATCACGTATTACGTTATATGGTATATCGTTAAAACGTATTACGTTATATGGTATAACGTTATACCGTATTACGTTATATGGTATAACGAAATGACGTTTTACGTTATATGGTATTACGTTATAACGTATTACGTTATATGGTATTACGTTATAACGTATTACGTTATATGGTATAACGTCATAAGGTATTACGTTATATGGTATTACGTTATCACGTATTACGTTATATGGTATAACGTTATCACGTATTACGTTATATGGAAAACGTTATACCGTATTACGTTATATGGTATAACGAAATGACGTTTTACGTTATATGGTATTACGTTATAACGTATTACGGTATATGGAATTACGTTATAACGTATTACGTTATATGGTAGAACGTCATAACGTATTACGTTATATGGTATTACGTTATGACGTATTACGTTATATGGTATAACGTTATAACGTATTACGTAATGTGGTATAACGTTATAACGTATTACGTTATATGGTATAACGTTATAACGTATTACGTTATATGGTATAACGTTATCTCGTATTACGTTATATGGTATAACGTTATAACGTATTACGTTATATGGTATTACGTTATAACGAGTTACGTTATATGGCATTACGTTATAACGTATTACGTTATATGGTATAACGTTATAACGTATTACGTTATATGGTATTACGTTATAACGTATTACGTTATATGGTATAACGTTATACCGTATTACGTTATATGGTATAACGTTATAACGTATTACGTTATATGGTATAACGTTATAACGTATTACGTTATATGGTATTACGTGAGCACGTATTACGTTATATGGTATAACGTTATAACGTATTACGTTATATGGTATAACGTTTTAACGTATTACGTTATATGGTATAACGTTATCACGTATTACGTTATATGGTATAACGTTATAACGTATTACGTTATATGGTATAACGTTATAACGTATTACGTTATATGGTATAACGTTGCAACGTATTACGTTATATGGTATAACGTTATAACGTATTACGTTATATGGTATAACGTTATAACGTATTACGTTATATGGTATAACGTTATAACGTATTACGTTATATGGTATAACGTTATAACGTATTACGTTATGTGGTATTACGTGAGCACGTATTACGTTATATGGTATAACGTTATAACGTATTACGTTATATGGTATAACGTTTTAACGTATTACGTTATATGGTATAACGTTATCACGTATTACGTTATATGGTATAACGTTATAACGTATTACGTTATATGGTATAACGTTATAACGTATTACGTTATATGGTATAACGTTATAACGTATTACGTTATATCTTATAACGTTATCACGTATTACGTTATATGGTATATCGTTATAACGTATTACGTTATATGGTATAACGTTATACCGTATTACGTTATGTGGTATAACGAAATGACGTTTTTCGTTATATGGTATTACGTTATAACGTATTACGTTATATGGTATTACGTTTTAACGTATTACGTTATATGGTATAACGTTATACCGTATTACGTTATATGGTATAACGTTATAACGTATTACGTTATATGGTATAACGTTATAACGTATTACGTTATATGGAATAACGTTATAACGAATTACGTTATATGGCATTACGTTATAACGTATTACGTTATATGGTATAACGTTTTATCGTATTACGTTATATGGTATAACGTTATAACGTATTACGTTATATGGTATAACGTTATAACGTATTACGTTATATGGAATAACGTTATAACGAATTACGTTATATGGCATTACGTTATAACGTATTACGTTATATGGTATAACGTTTTATCGTATTACGTTATATGGTATAACGTTATAACGTATTACGTTATATGGTATAACGTTATAACGTATTACGTTATATGGTATTACGTGAGCACGTATTACGTTATATGGTATTACGTTATAACGTATTACGTTATGTGGTATAACGTTTTAACGTATTACGTTATATGGTATAACGTTATAACGTATTACGTTATATGGTATAACGTTATAACGTATTACGTTATATGGTATAACGTTATAACGTATTACGTTATATGGTATTACGTGAGCACGTATTACGTTATATGGTATAACGTTATAACGTATTACGTTATATGGTATAACGTTTTAACGTATTACGTTATATGGTATAACGTTATCACGTATTACGTTATATGGTATAACGTTATAACGTATTACGTTATATGGTATAACGTTATAACGTATTACGTTATATGGTATAACGTTGTAACGTATTACGTTATATGGTATAACGTTATAACGTATTACGTTATATGGTATAACGTTATAACGTATTACGTTATATGGTATAACGTTATAACGTATTACGTTATATGGTATAACGTTATAACGTATTACGTTATATGGTATTACGTGAGCACGTATTACGATATATGGTATAACGTTATAACGTATTACGTTATATGGTATAACGTTTTAACGTATTACGTTATATGGTATAACGTTATCACGTATTACGTTATATGGTATAACGTTATAACGTATTACGTTATATGGTATAACGTTATAACGTATTACGTTATATGGTATAACGTTATAACGTATTACGTTATATGGTATAACGTTATCACGTATTACGTTATATGGTATATCGTTATAACGTATTACGTTATATGGTATAACGTTATACCGTATTACGTTATATGGTATAACGAAATGACGTTTTTCGTTATATGGTATTACGTTATAACGTATTACGTTATATGGTATTACGTTATAACGTATTACGTTATATGGTATAACGTTATACTGTATTACGTTATATGGTATAACGTTATAACGTATTACGTTATATGGTATAACGTTATAACGTATTACGTTATATGGAATAACGTTATAACGAGTTACGTTATATGGCATTACGTTATAACGTATTACGTTATATGGTATAACGTTATAACGTATTACGTTATATGGTATTACGTTATAACGTATTACGTTATATGGTATAACGTTATACCGTATTACGTTATATGGTATAACGTTATAACGTATTACGTTATATGGTATTACGTGAGCACGTATTACGTTATATGGTATAACGTTATAACGTATTACGTTATATGGTATAACGTTTTAACGTATTACGTTATATGGTATAACGTTATCACGTATTACGTTATATGTTATAACGTTATAACGTATTACGTTATATGGTATAACGTTATAACGTATTACGTTATATGGTATAACGTTGTAACGTATTACGTTATATGGTATAACGTTATAACGTATTACGTTATATGGTATAACGTTATAACGTATTACGTTATATGGTATAACGTTATAACGTATTACGTTATATGGTATAACGTTATAACGTATTACGTTATGTGGTATTACGTGAGCACGTATTACGTTATATGGTATAACGTTATAACGTATTACGTTATATGGTATAACGTTTTAACGTATTACGTTATATGGTATAACGTTATCACGTATTACGTTATATGGTATAACGTTATAACGTATTACGTTATATGGTATAACGTTATAACGTATTACGTTATATGGTATAACGTTATAACGTATTACGTTATATCTTATAACGTTATCACGTATTACGTTATATGGTATATCGTTATAACGTATTACGTTATATGGTATAACGTTATACCGTATTACGTTATGTGGTATAACGAAATGACGTTTTTCGTTATATGGTATTACGTTATAACGTATTACGTTATATGGTATTACGTTTTAACGTATTACGTTATATGGTATAACGTTATACCGTATTACGTTATATGGTATAACGTTATAACGTATTACGTTATATGGTATAACGTTATAACGTATTACGTTATATGGAATAACGTTATAACGAATTACGTTATATGGCATTACGTTATAACGTATTACGTTATATGGTATAACGTTTTATCGTATTACGTTATATGGTATAACGTTATAACGTATTACGTTATATGGTATATCGTTATAACGTATTACGTTATATGGTATAACGTTATACCGTATTACGTTATATGGTATAACGAAATGACGTTTTACGTTATATGGTATTACGTTATAACGTATTACGTTATATGGTATTACGTTATAACGTATTACGTTATATGGTATAACGTCATAAGGTATTACGTTATATGGTATTACGTTATCACGTATTACGTTATATGGTATAACGTTATCACGTATTACGTTATGTGGTATAACGTTATAACGTATTACGTTATATGGTATTACGTTATAACGTATTACGTTATATGGTATAACGTTATAACGTATTACGTTATATGGTATAACGTTTTAACGTATTACGTAATATGGTATAACGTTATCACGTATTACGTTATATGGTATATCGTTATAACGTATTACGTTATATGGTATAACGTTATACCGTATTACGTTATATGGTATAACGAAATGACGTTTTACGTTATATGGTATTACGTTATAACGTATTACGTTATATGGTATTACGTTATAACGTATTACGTTATATGGTATAACGTCATAAGGTATTACGTTATATGGTATTACGTTATCACGTATTACGTTATATGGTATAACGTTATCACGTATTACGTTATATGGAAAACGTTATACCGTATTACGTTATATGGTATAACGAAATGACGTTTTACGTTATATGGTATTACGTTATAACGTATTACGGTATATGGAATTACGTTATAACGTATTACGTTATATGGTAGAACGTCATAACGTATTACGTTATATGGTATTACGTTATGACGTATTACGTTATATGGTATAACGTTATAACGTATTACGTAATGTGGTATAACGTTATAACGTATTACGTTATATGGTATAACGTTATAACGTATTACGTTATATGGTATAACGTTATCTCGTATTACGTTATATGGTATAACGTTATAACGTATTACGTTATATGGTATTACGTTATAACGAGTTACGTTATATGGCATTACGTTATAACGTATTACGTTATATGGTATAACGTTATAACGTATTACGTTATATGGTATTACGTTATAACGTATTACGTTATATGGTATATCGTTATACCGTATTACGTTATATGGTATAACGTTATAACGTATTACGTTATATGGTATAACGTTATAACGTATTACGTTATATGGTATTACGTGAGCACGTATTACGTTATATGGTATAACGTTATAACGTATTACGTTATATGGTATAACGTTTTAACGTATTACGTTATATGGTATAACGTTATCACGTATTACGTTATATGGTATAACGTTATAACGTATTACGTTATATGTTATAACGTTATAACGTATTACGTTATATGGTATAACGTTGTAACGTATTACGTTATATGGTATAACGTTATAACGTATTACGTTATATGGTATAACGTTATAACGTATTACGTTATATGGTATAACGTTATAACGTATTATGTTATATGGTATAACGTTATAACGTATTACGTTATGTGGTATTACGTGAGCACGTATTACGTTATATGGTATAACGTTATAACGTATTACGTTATATGGTATAACGTTTTAACGTATTACGTTATATGGTATAACGTTATCACGTATTACGTTATATGGTATAACGTTATAACGTATTACGTTATATGGTATAACGTTATAACGTATTACGTTATATGGTATTACGTTATAACGTATTACGTTATATCTTATAACGTTATCACGTATTACGTTATATGGTATATCGTTATAACGTATTACGTTATATGGTATAACGTTATACCGTATTACGTTATGTGGTATAACGAAATGACGTTTTTCGTTATATGGTATTACGTTATAACGTATTACGTTATATGGTATTACGTTTTAACGTATTACGTTATATGGTATAACGTTATACCGTATTACGTTATATGGTATAACGTTATAACGTATTACGTTATATGGTATAACGTTATAACGTATTACGTTATATGGAATAACGTTATAACGAATTACGTTATATGGCATTACGTTATAACGTATTACGTTATATGGTATAACGTTTTATCGTATTACGTTATATGGTATAACGTTATAACGTATTACGTTATATGGTATATCGTTATAACGTATTACGTTATATGGTATAACGTTATACCGTATTACGTTATATGGTATAACGAAATGACGTTTTACGTTATATGGTATTACGTTATAACGTATTACGTTATATGGTATTACGTTATAACGTATTACGTTATATGGTATAACGTCATAAGGTATTACGTTATATGGTATTACGTTATCACGTATTACGTTATATGGTATAACGTTATCACGTATTACGTTATGTGGTATAACGTTATAACGTATTACGTTATATGGTATTACGTTATAACGTATTACGTTATATGGTATAACGTTATAACGTATTACGTTATATGGTATAACGTTTTAACGTATTACGTAATATGGTATAACGTTATCACGTATTACGTTATATGGTATATCGTTATAACGTATTACGTTATATGGTATAACGTTATACCGTATTACGTTATATGGTATAACGAAATGACGTTTTACGTTATATGGTATTACGTTATAACGTATTGCGTTATATGGTATTACGTTATAACGTATTACGTTATATGGTATAACGTCATAAGGTATTACGTTATATGGTATTACGTTATCACGTATTACGTTATATGGTATAACGTTATCACGTATTACGTTATATGGTATAACGTTATACCGTATTACGTTATATGGTATATCGAAATGACGTTTTACGTTATATGGTATTACGTTATAACGTATTACGGTATATGGAATTACGTTATAACGTATTACGTTATATGGTAGAACGTCATAACGTATTACGTTATATGGTATTACGTTATGACGTATTACGTTATATGGTATAACGTTATAACGTATTACGTAATGTGGTATAACGTTATAACGTATTACGTTATATGGTATAACGTTATAACGTATTACGTTATATGGTATAACGTTATCTCGTATTACGTTATATGGTATAACGTTATAACGTATTACGTTATATGGTATTACGTTATAACGTATTACGTTATATGGTATAACGAAATGACGTTTTACGTTATATGGTATTACGTTATAACGTATTACGTTATATGGCATTACGTTATAACGTATTACGTTATATGGTATAACGTTTTAACGTATTACGTTATATGGTATAACGTTATACCGTATTACGTTATATGGTATAACGAAATGACGTTTTTCGTTATATGGTATTACGTTATAACGTATTACGTTATATGGTATTACGTTATCACGTATTACGTTATATGGTATAACGTTATCACGTATTACGTTATGTGGTATAACGTTATAACGTATTACGTTATATGGTATTACGTTATAACGTATTACGTTATATGGTATAACGTTATAACGTATTACGTTATATGGTATAACGTTTTAACGTATTACGTAATATGGTATAACGTTATCACGTATTACGTTATATGGTATAACGTTATAACGTATTACGTTATATGGTATGACGTTATAACATATTACGTTATATGGTATTACGTTATAACGTATTACGTTATATGGTATAACGTTGTAACGTATTACGTTATATGGAATAACGTTATAACGAATTACGTTATATGGCATTACGTTATAACGTATTACGTTATATGGTATAACGTTATAACGTACTACGTTATATGGTATAACGTTATACCGTATTACGTTATATGGTATAACGTTATAACGTATTACGTTATATGGAATAACGTTATAACGAATTACGTTATATGGCATTACGTTATAACGTATTATGTTATATGGTATAACGTTTTAACGTATTACGTTATATGGTATAACGTTATACCGTATTACGTTATATGGTATTACGTGAGCACGTATTACGTTATATGGTATAACGTTATAACGTATTACGTTATATGGTATAACGTTTTAACGTATTACGTTATATGGTATAACGTTATCACGTATTACGTTATATGGTATAACGTTATAACGTATTACGTTATATGGTATAACGTTATAACGTATTACGTTATATGGTATAACGTTGTAACGTATTACGTTATATGGTATAACGTTATAACGTATTACGTTATATGGTATAACGTTATAACGTATTACGTTATATGGTATAACGTTATAACGTATTACGTTATATGGTATAACGTTATAACGTATTACGTTATGTGGTATTACGTGAGCACGTATTACGTTATATGGTATAACGTTATAACGTATTACGTTATATGGTATAACGTTATAACGTATTACGTTATATGGTATAACGTTGTAACGTATTACGTTATATGGTATAACGTTATAACGTATTACGTTATATGGTATAACGTTATAACGTATTACGTTATATGGTATAACGTTATAACGTATTACGTTATATGGTATAACGTTATAACGTATTACGTTATATGGTATTACGTGAGCACGTATTACGATATATGGTATAACGTTATAACGTATTACGTTATATGGTATAACGTTTTAACGTATTACGTTATATGGTATAACGTTATCACGTATTACGTTATATGGTATAACGTTATAACGTATTACGTTATATGGTATAACGTTATAACGTATTACGTTATATGGTATAACGTTATAACGTATTACGTTATATGGTATAACGTTATCACGTATTACGTTATATGGTATATCGTTATAACGTATTACGTTATATGGTATAACGTTATACCGTATTACGTTATATGGTATAACGAAATGACGTTTTTCGTTATATGGTATTACGTTATAACGTATTACGTTATATGGTATTACGTTATAACGTATTACGTTATATGGTATAACGTTATACTGTATTACGTTATATGGTATAACGTTATAACGTATTACGTTATATGGTATAACGTTATAACGTATTACGTTATATGGAATAACGTTATAACGAGTTACGTTATATGGCATTACGTTATAACGTATTACGTTATATGGTATAACGTTATAACGTATTACGTTATATGGTATTACGTTATAACGTATTACGTTATATGGTATAACGTTATACCGTATTACGTTATATGGTATAACGTTATAACGTATTACGTTATATGGTATTACGTGAGCACGTATTACGTTATATGGTATAACGTTATAACGTATTACGTTATATGGTATAACGTTTTAACGTATTACGTTATATGGTATAACGTTATCACGTATTACGTTATATGTTATAACGTTATAACGTATTACGTTATATGGTATAACGTTATAACGTATTACGTTATATGGTATAACGTTGTAACGTATTACGTTATATGGTATAACGTTATAACGTATTACGTTATATGGTATAACGTTATAACGTATTACGTTATATGGTATAACGTTATAACGTATTACGTTATATGGTATAACGTTATAACGTATTACGTTATGTGGTATTACGTGAGCACGTATTACGTTATATGGTATAACGTTATAACGTATTACGTTATATGGTATAACGTTTTAACGTATTACGTTATATGGTATAACGTTATCACGTATTACGTTATATGGTATAACGTTATAACGTATTACGTTATATGGTATAACGTTATAACGTATTACGTTATATGGTATAACGTTATAACGTATTACGTTATATCTTATAACGTTATCACGTATTACGTTATATGGTATATCGTTATAACGTATTACGTTATATGGTATAACGTTATACCGTATTACGTTATGTGGTATAACGAAATGACGTTTTTCGTTATATGGTATTACGTTATAACGTATTACGTTATATGGTATTACGTTTTAACGTATTACGTTATATGGTATAACGTTATACCGTATTACGTTATATGGTATAACGTTATAACGTATTACGTTATATGGTATAACGTTATAACGTATTACGTTATATGGAATAACGTTATAACGAATTACGTTATATGGCATTACGTTATAACGTATTACGTTATATGGTATAACGTTTTATCGTATTACGTTATATGGTATAACGTTATAACGTATTACGTTATATGGTATATCGTTATAACGTATTACGTTATATGGTATAACGTTATACCGTATTACGTTATATGGTATAACGAAATGACGTTTTACGTTATATGGTATTACGTTATAACGTATTACGTTATATGGTATTACGTTATAACGTATTACGTTATATGGTATAACGTCATAAGGTATTACGTTATATGGTATTACGTTATCACGTATTACGTTATATGGTATAACGTTATCACGTATTACGTTATGTGGTATAACGTTATAACGTATTACGTTATATGGTATTACGTTATAACGTATTACGTTATATGGTATAACGTTATAACGTATTACGTTATATGGTATAACGTTTTAACGTATTACGTAATATGGTATAACGTTATCACGTATTACGTTATATGGTATATCGTTATAACGTATTACGTTATATGGTATAACGTTATACCGTATTACGTTATATGGTATAACGAAATGACGTTTTACGTTATATGGTATTACGTTATAACGTATTACGTTATATGGTATTACGTTATAACGTATTACGTTATATGGTATAACGTCATAAGGTATTACGTTATATGGTATTACGTTATCACGTATTACGTTATATGGTATAACGTTATCACGTATTACGTTATATGGAAAACGTTATACCGTATTACGTTATATGGTATAACGAAATGACGTTTTACGTTATATGGTATTACGTTATAACGTATTACGGTATATGGAATTACGTTATAACGTATTACGTTATATGGTAGAACGTCATAACGTATTACGTTATATGGTATTACGTTATGACGTATTACGTTATATGGTATAACGTTATAACGTATTACGTAATGTGGTATAACGTTATAACGTATTACGTTATATGGTATAACGTTATAACGTATTACGTTATATGGTATAACGTTATCTCGTATTACGTTATATGGTATAACGTTATAACGTATTACGTTATATGGTATTACGTTATAACGAGTTACGTTATATGGCATTACGTTATAACGTATTACGTTATATGGTATAACGTTATAACGTATTACGTTATATGGTATTACGTTATAACGTATTACGTTATATGGTATAACGTTATACCGTATTACGTTATATGGTATAACGTTATAACGTATTACGTTATATGGTATAACGTTATAACGTATTACGTTATATGGTATTACGTGAGCACGTATTACGTTATATGGTATAACGTTATAACGTATTACGTTATATGGTATAACGTTTTAACGTATTACGTTATATGGTATAACGTTATCACGTATTACGTTATATGGTATAACGTTATAACGTATTACGTTATATGTTATAACGTTATAACGTATTACGTTATATGGTATAACGTTGTAACGTATTACGTTATATGGTATAACGTTATAACGTATTACGTTATATGGTATAACGTTATAACGTATTACGTTATATGGTATAACGTTATAACGTATTATGTTATATGGTATAACGTTATAACGTATTACGTTATGTGGTATTACGTGAGCACGTATTACGTTATATGGTATAACGTTATAACGTATTACGTTATATGGTATAACGTTTTAACGTATTACGTTATATGGTATAACGTTATCACGTATTACGTTATATGGTATAACGTTATAACGTATTACGTTATATGGTATAACGTTATAACGTATTACGTTATATGGTATTACGTTATAACGTATTACGTTATATCTTATAACGTTATCACGTATTACGTTATATGGTATATCGTTATAACGTATTACGTTATATGGTATAACGTTATACCGTATTACGTTATGTGGTATAACGAAATGACGTTTTTCGTTATATGGTATTACGTTATAACGTATTACGTTATATGGTATTACGTTTTAACGTATTACGTTATATGGTATAACGTTATACCGTATTACGTTATATGGTATAACGTTATAACGTATTACGTTATATGGTATAACGTTATAACGTATTACGTTATATGGAATAACGTTATAACGAATTACGTTATATGGCATTACGTTATAACGTATTACGTTATATGGTATAACGTTTTATCGTATTACGTTATATGGTATAACGTTATAACGTATTACGTTATATGGTATATCGTTATAACGTATTACGTTATATGGTATAACGTTATACCGTATTACGTTATATGGTATAACGAAATGACGTTTTACGTTATATGGTATTACGTTATAACGTATTACGTTATATGGTATTACGTTATAACGTATTACGTTATATGGTATAACGTCATAAGGTATTACGTTATATGGTATTACGTTATCACGTATTACGTTATATGGTATAACGTTATCACGTATTACGTTATGTGGTATAACGTTATAACGTATTACGTTATATGGTATTACGTTATAACGTATTACGTTATATGGTATAACGTTATAACGTATTACGTTATATGGTATAACGTTTTAACGTATTACGTAATATGGTATAACGTTATCACGTATTACGTTATATGGTATATCGTTATAACGTATTACGTTATATGGTATAACGTTATACCGTATTACGTTATATGGTATAACGAAATGACGTTTTACGTTATATGGTATTACGTTATAACGTATTGCGTTATATGGTATTACGTTATAACGTATTACGTTATATGGTATAACGTCATAAGGTATTACGTTATATGGTATTACGTTATCACGTATTACGTTATATGGTATAACGTTATCACGTATTACGTTATATGGTATAACGTTATACCGTATTACGTTATATGGTATATCGAAATGACGTTTTACGTTATATGGTATTACGTTATAACGTATTACGGTATATGGAATTACGTTATAACGTATTACGTTATATGGTATTACGTTATCACGTATTACGTTATATGGTATAACGTTATCACGTATTACGTTATATGGTATTACGTTATAACGTATTACGTTATATGGTATAACGTTATAACGTATTACGTTATATGGTATAACGTTTTAACGTATTACGTAATATGGTATAACGTTATCACGTATTACGTTATATGGTATAACGTTATAACGTATTACGTTATATGGTATGACGTTATAACATATTACGTTATATGGTATTACGTTATAACGTATTACGTTATATGGTATAACGTTGTAACGTATTACGTTATATGGAATAACGTTATAACGAATTACGTTATATGGCATTACGTTATAACGTATTACGTTATATGGTATAACGTTATAACGTACTACGTTATATGGTATAACGTTATACCGTATTACGTTATATGGTATAACGTTATAACGTATTACGTTATATGGAATAACGTTATAACGAATTACGTTATATGGCATTACGTTATAACGTATTATGTTATATGGTATAACGTTTTAACGTATTACGTTATATGGTATAACGTTATACCGTATTACGTTATATGGTATTACGTGAGCACGTATTACGTTATATGGTATAACGTTATAACGTATTACGTTATATGGTATAACGTTTTAACGTATTACGTTATATGGTATAACGTTATCACGTATTACGTTATATGGTATAACGTTATAACGTATTACGTTATATGGTATAACGTTATAACGTATTACGTTATATGGTATAACGTTGTAACGTATTACGTTATATGGTATAACGTTATAACGTATTACGTTATATGGTATAACGTTATAACGTATTACGTTATATGGTATAACGTTATAACGTATTACGTTATATGGTATAACGTTATAACGTATTACGTTATGTGGTATTACGTGAGCACGTATTACGTTATATGGTATAACGTTATAACGTATTACGTTATATGGTATAACGTTTTAACGTATTACGTTATATGGTATAACGTTATCACGTATTACGTTATATGGTATAACGTTATAACGTATTACGTTATATGGTATAACGTTATAACGTATTACGTTATATGGTATAACGTTATAACGTATTACGTTATATCTTATAACGTTATCACGTATTACGTTATATGGTATATCGTTATAACGTATTACGTTATATGGTATAACGTTATACCGTATTACGTTATGTGGTATAACGAAATGACGTTTTTCGTTATATGGTATTACGTTATAACGTATTACGTTATATGGTATTACGTTTTAACGTATTACGTTATATGGTATAACGTTATACCGTATTACGTTATATGGTATAACGTTATAACGTATTACGTTATATGGTATAACGTTATAACGTATTACGTTATATGGAATAACGTTATAACGAATTACGTTATATGGCATTACGTTATAACGTATTACGTTATATGGTATAACGTTTTATCGTATTACGTTATATGGTATAACGTTATAACGTATTACGTTATATGGTATATCGTTATAACGTATTACGTTATATGGTATAACGTTATACCGTATTACGTTATATGGTATAACGAAATGACGTTTTACGTTATATGGTATTACGTTATAACGTATTACGTTATATGGTATTACGTTATAACGTATTACGTTATATGGTATAACGTCATAAGGTATTACGTTATATGGTATTACGTTATCACGTATTACGTTATATGGTATAACGTTATCACGTATTACGTTATGTGGTATAACGTTATAACGTATTACGTTAGATGGTATTACGTTATAACGTATTACGTTATATGGTATAACGTTATAACGTATTACGTTATATGGTATAACGTTTTAACGTATTACGTAATATGGTATAACGTTATCACGTATTACGTTATATGGTATATCGTTATAACGTATTACGTTATATGGTATAACGTTATACCGTATTACGTTATATGGTATAACGAAATGACGTTTTACGTTATATGGTATTACGTTATAACGTATTACGTTATATGGTATTACGTTATAACGTATTACGTTATATGGTATAACGTCATAAGGTATTACGTTATATGGTATTACGTTATCACGTATTACGTTATATGGTATAACGTTATCACGTATTACGTTATATGGTATAACGTTATACCGTATTACGTTATATGGTATAACGAAATGACGTTTTACGTTATATGGTATTACGTTATAACGTATTACGGTATATGGAATTACGTTATAACGTATTACGTTATATGGTAGAACGTCATAACGTATTACGTTATATGGTATTACGTTATGACGTATTACGTTATATGGTATAACGTTATAACGTATTACGTAATGTGGTATAACGTTATAACGTATTACGTTATATGGTATAACGTTATAACGTATTACGTTATATGGTATAACGTTATCTCGTATTACGTTATATGGTATAACGTTATAACGTATTACGTTATATGGTATTACGTTATAACGAGTTACGTTATATGGCATTACGTTATAACGTATTACGTTATATGGTATAACGTTATAACGTATTACGTTATATGGTATTACGTTATAACGTATTACGTTATATGGTATAACGTTATACCGTATTACGTTATATGGTATAACGTTATAACGTATTACGTTATATGGTATAACGTTATAACGTATTACGTTATATGGTATTACGTGAGCACGTATTACGTTATATGGTATAACGTTATAACGTATTACGTTATATGGTATAACGTTTTAACGTATTACGTTATATGGTATAACGTTATCACGTATTACGTTATATGGTATAACGTTATAACGTTATAACGTATTACGTTATATGGTATAACGTTGTAACGTATTACGTTATATGGTATAACGTTATAACGTATTACGTTATATGGTATAACGTTATAACGTATTACGTTATATGGTATAACGTTATAACGTATTACGTTATATGGTATAACGTTATAACGTATTACGTTATGTGGTATTACGTGAGCACGTATTACGTTATATGGTATAACGTTATAACGTATTACGTTATATGGTATAACGTTTTAACGTATTACGTTATATGGTATAACGTTATCACGTATTACGTTATATGGTATAACGTTATAACGTATTACGTTATATGGTATAACGTTATAACGTATTACGTTATATGGTATAACGTTATAACGTATTACGTTATATCTAATAACGTTATCACGTATTACGTTATATGGTATATCGTTATAACGTATTACGTTATATGGTA
Source organism: Bombus vancouverensis nearcticus (assembly GCF_051014615.1). Lineage (NCBI taxonomy): Eukaryota > Metazoa > Arthropoda > Insecta > Hymenoptera > Apidae > Bombus > Bombus vancouverensis. The sequence continues at coordinate 3,548,363 of NC_134913.1, read as the reverse complement.
TAACGTTATACCGTATTACGTTATGTGGTATAACGAAATGACGTTTTTCGTTATATGGTATTACGTTATAACGTATTACGTTATAACGTATTACGTTATATGGTATTACGTTTTAACGTATTACGTTATATGGTATAACGTTATACCGTATTACGTTATATGGTATAACGTTATAACGTATTACGTTATATGGTATAACGTTATAACGTATTACGTTATATGGAATAACGTTATAACGAATTACGTTATATGGCATTACGTTATAACGTATTACGTTATATGGTATAACGTTTTATCGTATTACGTTATATGGTATAACGTTATAACGTATTACGTTATATGGTATATCGTTATAACGTATTACGTTATATGGTATAACGTTATACCGTATTACGTTATATGGTATAACGAAATGACGTTTTACGTTATATGGTATTACGTTATAACGTATTACGTTATATGGTATTACGTTATAACGTATTACGTTATATGGTATAACGTCATAAGGTATTACGTTATATGGTATTACGTTATCACGTATTACGTTATATGGTATAACGTTATCACGTATTACGTTATGTGGTATAACGTTATAACGTATTACGTTATATGGTATTACGTTATAACGTATTACGTTATATGGTATAACGTTATAACGTATTACATTATATGGTATAACGTTTTAACGTATTACGTAATATGGTATAACGTTATCACGTATTACGTTATATGGTATATCGTTATAACGTATTACGTTATATGGTATAACGTTATACCGTATTACGTTATATGGTATAACGAAATGACGTTTTACGTTATATGGTATTACGTTATAACGTATTACGTTATATGGTATTACGTTATAACGTATTACGTTATATGGTATAACGAAATGACGTTTTACGTTATATGGTATTACGTTATAACGTATTACGTTATATGGCATTACGTTATAACGTATTACGTTATATGGTATAACGTTTTAACGTATTACGTTATATGGTATAACGTTATACCGTATTACGTTATATGGTATAACGAAATGACGTTTTTCGTTATATGGTATTACGTTATAACGTATTACGTTATATGGTATTACGTTATCACGTATTACGTTATATGGTATAACGTTATCACGTATTACGTTATGTGGTATAACGTTATAACGTATTACGTTATATGGTATTACGTTATAACGTATTACGTTATATGGTATAACGTTATAACGTATTACGTTATATGGTATAACGTTTTAACGTATTACGTAATATGGTATAACGTTATCACGTATTACGTTATATGGTATAACGTTATAACGTATTACGTTATATGGTATGACGTTATAACATATTACGTTATATGGTATTACGTTATAACGTATTACGTTATATGGTATAACGTTGTAACGTATTACGTTATATGGAATAACGTTATAACGAATTACGTTATATGGCATTACGTTATAACGTATTACGTTATATGGTATAACGTTATAACGTATTACGTTATATGGTATAACGTTATAACGTATTACGTTATATGGTATAACGTTATAACGTACTACGTTATATGGTATAACGTTATACCGTATTACGTTATATGGTATAACGTTATAACGTATTACGTTATATGGAATAACGTTATAACGAATTACGTTATATGGCATTACGTTATAACGTATTATGTTATATGGTATAACGTTTTAACGTATTACGTTATATGGTATAACGTTATACCGTATTACGTTATATGGTATAACGAAATGACGTTTTTCGTTATATGGTATTACGTTATAACGTATTACGTTATATGGTATTACGTTATAACGTATTACGTTATATGGTATAACGTTATACCGTATTACGTTATATGGTATAACGTTATAACGTATTACGTTATATGGTATAACGTTATAACGTATTACGTTATATGGAATAACGTTATAACGAATTACGTTATATGGCATTACGTTATAACGTATTACTTTATATGGCATTACGTTATAACGTATTACGTTATATGGTATAACGTTATAACGTATTACGTTATATGGTATAACGTTATAACGTATTACGTTATATGGTATAACGTTATCACGTATTACGTTATATGGTATAACGTTATCACGTATTACGTTATATGGTATATCGTTATAACGTATTACGTTATATGGTATAACGTTATACCGTATTACGTTATATGGTATAACGAAATGACGTTTTTCGTTATATGGTATTACGTTATAACGTATTACGTTATATGGTATTACGTGAGCACGTATTACGTTATATGGTATAACGTTATAACGTATTACGTTATATGGTATAACGTTTTAACGTATTACGTTATATGGTATAACGTTATCACGTATTACGTTATATGGTATAACGTTATAACGTATTACGTTATATGGTATAACGTTATAACGTATTACGTTATATGGTATAACGTTATACCGTATTACGTTATATGGTATAACGTTATAACGTATTACGTTATATGGTACAACGCTATAACGTATTACGTTATATGGAATATCGTTATAACGTATTACGTTATATGGTATAACGTTATACCGTATTACGTTATATGGTATAACGAAATGACGTTTAACGTTATATGGTATTACGTTATAACGTATTACGTTATATGGTATTACGTTATAACGTATTACGCTATATGGTATAACGTCATAACGTATTACGTTATATGGTATTACGTTATCACGTATTACGTTATATGGTATAACGTTATAACGTATTACGTTATATGGTATATCGTTATAACGTATTACGTGATATGGTATAACTTTATACCGTATTACGTTATATGGTATAACGAAGTGACGTTTTACGTTATATGGTATTACGTTATAACGTATTACGTTATATGGTATAACGTTATCACGTATTACGTTATATGGCATTACGTTATAACGTATTACGTTATATGGTATAACGAAATGACGTTTTACGTTATATGGTATAACGTTACAACGTATTACGTTATATGGTATTACGTTTTAACGTATTACGTTATATGGTATAACGTTATAACGTATTACGTTATATGGTATTACGTTATCACGTATTACGTTATATGGTATGACGTTATAACATATTACGTTATATGGTATTACGTTATAACGTATTACGTTATATGGTATAACGTTGTAACGTATTACGTTATATGGAATAACGTTATAACGAATTACGTTATATGGTATAACTTTATAACGTATTACGTTATATGGTATTACGTTATCACGTATTACGTTATATGGTATGACGTTATAACATATTACGTTATATGGTATTACGTTATAACGTATTACGTTATATGGTATAACGTTGTAACGTATTACGTTATATGGAATAACGTTATAACGAATTACGTTATATGGCATTACGTTATAACGTATTACGTTATATGGTATAACGTTATAACGTATTACGTTATATGGTATAACGTTATAACGTATTACGTTATATGGTATAACGTTATCACGTATTACGTTATATGGTATAACGTTATCACGTATTACGTTATATGGTATATCGTTATAACGTATTACGTTATATGGTATAACGTTATACCGTATTACGTTATATGGTATAACGAAATGACGTTTTTCGTTATATGGTATTACGTTATAACGTATTACGTTATATGGTATAACGTTATAACGTATTACGTTATATGGTATAACGTTATACCGTATTACGTTATATGGTATAACGTTATAACGTATTACGTTATATGGTACAACGCTATAACGTATTACGTTATATGGAATATCGTTATAACGTATTACGTTATATGGTATAACGTTATACCGTATTACGTTATATGGTATAACGAAATGACGTTTTACGTTATATGGTATTACGTTATAACGTATTACGTTATATGATATTACGTTATAACGTATTACGCTATATGGTATAACGTCATAACGTATTACGTTATATGGTATTACGTTATCACGTATTACGTTATATGGTATAACGTTATAACGTATTACGTTATATGGTATATCGTTATAACGTATTACGTGATATGGTATAACTTTATACCGTATTACGTTATATGGTATAACGAAGTGACGTTTTACGTTATATGGTATTACGTTATAACGTATTACGTTATATGGTATAACGTTATCACGTATTACGTTATATGGCATTACGTTATAACGTATTACGTTATATGGTATAACGAAATGACGTTTTACGTTATATGGTATAACGTTACAACGTATTACGTTATATGGTATTACGTTTTAACGTATTACGTTATATGGTATAACGTTATAACGTATTACGTTATATGGTATTACGTTAACACGTATTACGTTATATGGTATGACGTTATAACATATTACGTTATATGGTAATACGTTATAACGTATTACGTTATATGGTATAACGTTGTAACGTATTACGTTATATGGAATAACGTTATAACGAATTACGTTATATGGCATTACGTTATAACGTATTACGTTATATGGTATAACGTTATAACGTATTACGTTATATGGTATAACGTTATAACGTATTACGTTATATGGTATAACGTTATAACGTACTACGTTATATGGTATAACGTTATACCGTATTACGTTATATGGTATAACGTTATAACGTATTACGTTATATGGAATAACGTTATAACGAATTACGTTATATGGCATTACGTTATAACGTATTATGTTATATGGTATAACGTTTTAACGTATTACGTTATATGGTATAACGTTATACCGTATTACGTTATATGGTATAACGAAATGACGTTTTTCGTTATATGGTATTACGTTATAACGTATTACGTTATATGGTATTACGTTATAACGTATTACGTTATATGGTATAACGGTATACCGTATTACGTTATATGGTATAACGTTATAACGTATTACGTTATATGGTATAACGTTATAACGTATTACGTTTTATGGAATAACGTTATAACGAATTACGTTATATGGCATTACGTTATAACGTATTACGTTATATGGCATTACGTTATAACGTATTACGTTATATGGTATAACGTTATAACGTATTACGTTATATGGTATAACGTTATAACGTATTACGTTATATGGTATAACGTTATCACGTATTACGTTATATGGTATAACGTTATCACGTATTACGTTATATGGTATATCGTTATAACGTATTACGTTATATGGTATAACGTTATACCGTATTACGTTATATGGTATAACGAAATGACGTTTTTCGTTATATGGTATTACGTTATAACGTATTACGTTATATGGTATTACGTTATAACGTATTACGTTATATGGTATAACGGTATACCGTATTACGTTATATGGTATAACGTTATAACGTATTACGTTATATGGTATAACGTTATAACGTATTACGTTATATGGCATTACGTTATAACGTATTACGTTATATGGTATAACGTTTTAACGTATTACGTTATATGGTATAACGTTATACCGTATTACGTTATATGGTATAACGAAATGACGTTTTTCGTTATATGGTATTACGTTATAACGTATTACGTTATATGGTATTACGTTATCACGTATTACGTTATATGGTATAACGTTATCACGTATTACGTTATGTGGTATAACGTTATAACGTATTACGTTATATGGTATTACGTTATAACATATTACGTTATATGGTATAACTTTATAACGTATTACGTTATATGGTATAACGTTTTAACGTATTACGTAATATGGTATAACGTTATCACGTATTACGTTATATGGTATAACGTTATAACGTATTACGTTATATGGTATGACGTTATAACATATTACGTTATATGGTATTACGTTATAACGTATTACGTTATATGGTATAACGTTGTAACGTATTACGTTATATGGAATAACGTTATAACGAATTACGTTATATGGCATTACGTTATAACGTATTACGTTATATGGTATAACGTTATAACGTATTACGTTATATGGTATAACGTTATAACGTATTACGTTATATGGTATAACGTTATAACGTACTACGTTATATGGTATAACGTTATACCGTATTACGTTATATGGTATAACGTTATAACGTATTACGTTATATGGAATAACGTTATAACGAATTACGTTATATGGCATTACGTTATAACGTATTATGTTATATGGTATAACGTTTTAACGTATTACGTTATATGGTATAACGTTATACCGTATTACGTTATATGGTATAACGAAATGACGTTTTTCGTTATATGGTATTACGTTATAACGTATTACGTTATATGGTATTACGTTATAACGTATTACGTTATATGGTATAACGTTATACCGTATTACGTTATATGGTATAACTTTATAACGTATTACGTTATATGGTATAACGTTATAACGTATTACGTTATATGGAATAACGTTATAACGAATTACGTTATATGGCATTACGTTATAACGTATTACGTTATATGGCATTACGTTATAACGTATTACGTTATATGGTATAACGTTATAACGTATTACGTTATATGGTATAACGTTATAACGTATTACGTTATATGGTATAACGTTATCACGTATTACGTTATATGGTATAACGTTATCACGTATTACGTTATATGGTATATCGTTATAACGTATTACGTTATATGGTATAACGTTATACCGTATTACGTTATGTGGTATAACGAAATGACGTTTTTCGTTATATGGTATTACGTTATAACGTATTACGTTATATGGTATTACGTGAGCACGTATTACGTTATATGGTATAACGTTATAACGTATTACGTTATATGGTATAACGTTTTAACGTATTACGTTATATGGTATAACGTTATCACGTATTACGTTATATGGTATAACGTTATAACGTATTACGTTATATGGTATAACGTTATAACGTATTACGTTATATGGTATAACGTTATACCGTATTACGTTATATGGTATAACGTTATAACGTATTACGTTATATGGTACAACGCTATAACGTATTACGTTATATGGAATATCGTTATAACGTATTACGTTATATGGTATAACGTTATACCGTATTACGTTATATGGTATAACGAAATGACGTTTAACGTTATATGGTATTACGTTATAACGTATTACGTTATATGGTATTACGTTATAACGTATTACGCTATATGGTATAACGTCATAACGTATTACGTTATATGGTATTACGTTATCACGTATTACGTTATATGGTATAACGTTATAACGTATTACGTTATATGGTATATCGTTATAACGTATTACGTGATATGGTATAACTTTATACCGTATTACGTTATATGGTATAACGAAGTGACGTTTTACGTTATATGGTATTACGTTATAACGTATTACGTTATATGGTATAACGTTATCACGTATTACGTTATATGGCATTACGTTATAACGTATTACGTTATATGGTATAACGAAATGACGTTTTACGTTATATGGTATAACGTTACAACGTATTACGTTATATGGTATTACGTTTTAACGTATTACGTTATATGGTATAACGTTATAACGTATTACGTTATATGGTATTACGTTATCACGTATTACGTTATATGGTATGACGTTATAACATATTACGTTATATGGTATTACGTTATAACGTATTACGTTATATGGTATAACGTTGTAACGTATTACGTTATATGGAATAACGTTATAACGAATTACGTTATATGGTATAACTTTATAACGTATTACGTTATATGGTATTACGTTATCACGTATTACGTTATATGGTATGACGTTATAACATATTACGTTATATGGTATTACGTTATAACGTATTACGTTATATGGTATAACGTTGTAACGTATTACGTTATATGGAATAACGTTATAACGAATTACGTTATATGGCATTACGTTATAACGTATTACGTTATATGGTATAACGTTATAACGTATTACGTTATATGGTATAACGTTATAACGTATTACGTTATATGGTATAACGTTATCACGTATTACGTTATATGGTATAACGTTATCACGTATTACGTTATATGGTATATCGTTATAACGTATTACGTTATATGGTATAACGTTATACCGTATTACGTTATATGGTATAACGAAATGACGTTTTTCGTTATATGGTATTACGTTATAACGTATTACGTTATATGGTATAACGTTATAACGTATTACGTTATATGGTATAACGTTATACCGTATTACGTTATATGGTATAACGTTATAACGTATTACGTTATATGGTACAACGCTATAACGTATTACGTTATATGGAATATCGTTATAACGTATTACGTTATATGGTATAACGTTATACCGTATTACGTTATATGGTATAACGAAATGACGTTTTACGTTATATGGTATTACGTTATAACGTATTACGTTATATGATATTACGTTATAACGTATTACGCTATATGGTATAACGTCATAACGTATTACGTTATATGGTATTACGTTATCACGTATTACGTTATATGGTATAACGTTATAACGTATTACGTTATATGGTATATCGTTATAACGTATTACGTGATATGGTATAACTTTATACCGTATTACGTTATATGGTATAACGAAGTGACGTTTTACGTTATATGGTATTACGTTATAACGTATTACGTTATATGGTATAACGTTATCACGTATTACGTTATATGGCATTACGTTATAACGTATTACGTTATATGGTATAACGAAATGACGTTTTACGTTATATGGTATAACGTTACAACGTATTACGTTATATGGTATTACGTTTTAACGTATTACGTTATATGGTATAACGTTATAACGTATTACGTTATATGGTATTACGTTAACACGTATTACGTTATATGGTATGACGTTATAACATATTACGTTATATGGTAATACGTTATAACGTATTACGTTATATGGTATAACGTTGTAACGTATTACGTTATATGGAATAACGTTATAACGAATTACGTTATATGGCATTACGTTATAACGTATTACGTTATATGGTATAACGTTATAACGTATTACGTTATATGGTATAACGTTATAACGTATTACGTTATATGGTATAACGTTATAACGTACTACGTTATATGGTATAACGTTATACCGTATTACGTTATATGGTATAACGTTATAACGTATTACGTTATATGGAATAACGTTATAACGAATTACGTTATATGGCATTACGTTATAACGTATTATGTTATATGGTATAACGTTTTAACGTATTACGTTATATGGTATAACGTTATACCGTATTACGTTATATGGTATAACGAAATGACGTTTTTCGTTATATGGTATTACGTTATAACGTATTACGTTATATGGTATTACGTTATAACGTATTACGTTATATGGTATAACGGTATACCGTATTACGTTATATGGTATAACGTTATAACGTATTACGTTATATGGTATAACGTTATAACGTATTACGTTTTATGGAATAACGTTATAACGAATTACGTTATATGGCATTACGTTATAACGTATTACGTTATATGGCATTACGTTATAACGTATTACGTTATATGGTATAACGTTATAACGTATTACGTTATATGGTATAACGTTATAACGTATTACGTTATATGGTATAACGTTATCACGTATTACGTTATATGGTATAACGTTATCACGTATTACGTTATATGGTATATCGTTATAACGTATTACGTTATATGGTATAACGTTATACCGTATTACGTTATATGGTATAACGAAATGACGTTTTTCGTTATATGGTATTACGTTATAACGTATTACGTTATATGGTATTACGTTATAACGTATTACGTTATATGGTATAACGGTATACCGTATTACGTTATATGGTATAACGTTATAACGTATTACGTTATATGGTATAACGTTATAACGTATTACGTTATATGGCATTACGTTATAACGTATTACGTTATATGGTATAACGTTTTAACGTATTACGTTATATGGTATAACGTTATACCGTATTACGTTATATGGTATAACGAAATGACGTTTTTCGTTATATGGTATTACGTTATAACGTATTACGTTATATGGTATTACGTTATCACGTATTACGTTATATGGTATAACGTTATCACGTATTACGTTATGTGGTATAACGTTATAACGTATTACGTTATATGGTATTACGTTATAACATATTACGTTATATGGTATAACTTTATAACGTATTACGTTATATGGTATAACGTTTTAACGTATTACGTAATATGGTATAACGTTATCACGTATTACGTTATATGGTATAACGTTATAACGTATTACGTTATATGGTATGACGTTATAACATATTACGTTATATGGTATTACGTTATAACGTATTACGTTATATGGTATAACGTTGTAACGTATTACGTTATATGGAATAACGTTATAACGAATTACGTTATATGGCATTACGTTATAACGTATTACGTTATATGGTATAACGTTATAACGTATTACGTTATATGGTATAACGTTATAACGTATTACGTTATATGGTATAACGTTATAACGTACTACGTTATATGGTATAACGTTATACCGTATTACGTTATATGGTATAACGTTATAACGTATTACGTTATATGGAATAACGTTATAACGAATTACGTTATATGGCATTACGTTATAACGTATTATGTTATATGGTATAACGTTTTAACGTATTACGTTATATGGTATAACGTTATACCGTATTACGTTATATGGTATAACGAAATGACGTTTTTCGTTATATGGTATTACGTTATAACGTATTACGTTATATGGTATTACGTTATAACGTATTACGTTATATGGTATAACGTTATACCGTATTACGTTATATGGTATAACTTTATAACGTATTACGTTATATGGTATAACGTTATAACGTATTACGTTATATGGAATAACGTTATAACGAATTACGTTATATGGCATTACGTTATAACGTATTACGTTATATGGCATTACGTTATAACGTATTACGTTATATGGTATAACGTTATAACGTATTACGTTATATGGTATAACGTTATAACGTATTACGTTATATGGTATAACGTTATCACGTATTACGTTATATGGTATAACGTTATCACGTATTACGTTATATGGTATATCGTTATAACGTATTACGTTATATGGTATAACGTTATACCGTATTACGTTATGTGGTATAACGAAATGACGTTTTTCGTTATATGGTATTACGTTATAACGTATTACGTTATATGGTATTACGTGAGCACGTATTACGTTATATGGTATAACGTTATAACGTATTACGTTATATGGTATAACGTTTTAACGTATTACGTTATATGGTATAACGTTATCACGTATTACGTTATATGGTATAACGTTATAACGTATTACGTTATATGGTATAACGTTATAACGTATTACGATATATGGTATAACGTTATACCGTATTACGTTATATGGTATAACGTTATAACGTATTACGTTATATGGTATAACGCTATAACGTATTACGTTATATGGAATATCGTTATAACGTATTACGTTATATGGTATAACGTTATACCGTATTACGTTATATGGTATAACGAAATGACGTTTTACGTTATATGGTATTACGTTATAACGTATTACGCTATATGGTATAACGTCATAACGTATTACGTTATATGGTATTACGTTATCACGTATTACGTTATATGGTATAACGTTATAACGTATTACGTTATATGGTATATCGTTATAACGTATTACGTGATATGGTATAACTTTATACCGTATTACGTTATATGGTATAACGAAGTGACGTTTTACGTTATATGGTATTACGTTATAACGTATTACGTTATATGGTATAACGTTATCACGTATTACGTTATATGGCATTACGTTATAACGTATTACGTTATATGGTATAACGAAATGACGTTTTACGTTATATGGTATAACGTTACAACGTATTACGTTATATGGTATTACGTTTTAACGTATTACGTTATATGGTATAACGTTATAACGTATTACGTTATATGGTATTACGTTATCACGTATTACGTTATATGGTATGACGTTATAACATATTACGTTATATGGTATTACGTTATAACGTATTACGTTATATGGTATAACGTTGTAACGTACTACGTTATATGGTATAACGTTATACCGTATTACGTTATATGGTATAACGTTATAACGTATTACGTTATATGGAATAACGTTATAACGAATTACGTTATATGGCATTACGTTATAACGTATTATGTTATATGGTATAACGTTTTAACGTATTACGTTATATGGTATAACGTTATACCGTATTACGTTATATGGTATAACGAAATGACGTTTTTCGTTATATGGTATTACGTTATAACGTATTACGTTATATGGTATTACGTTATAACGTATTACGTTATATGGTATAACGGTATACCGTATTACGTTATATGGTATAACGCTATAACGTATTACGTTATATGGAATATCGTTATAACGTATTACGTTATATGGTATAACGTTATACCGTATTACGTTATATGGTATAACGAAATGACGTTTTACGTTATATGGTATTACGTTATAACGTATTACGCTATATGGTATAACGTCATAACGTATTACGTTATATGGTATTACGTTATCACGTATTACGTTATATGGTATAACGTTATAACGTATTACGTTATATGGTATATCGTTATAACGTATTACGTGATATGGTATAACTTTATACCGTATTACGTTATATGGTATAACGAAGTGACGTTTTACGTTATATGGTATTACGTTATAACGTATTACGTTATATGGTATAACGTTATCACGTATTACGTTATATGGCATTACGTTATAACGTATTACGTTATATGGTATAACGAAATGACGTTTTACGTTATATGGTATAACGTTACAACGTATTACGTTATATGGTATTACGTTTTAACGTATTACGTTATATGGTATAACGTTATAACGTATTACGTTATATGGTATTACGTTATCACGTATTACGTTATATGGTATGACGTTATAACATATTACGTTATATGGTATTACGTTATAACGTATTACGTTATATGGTATAACGTTGTAACGTATTACGTTATATGGAATAACGTTATAACGAATTACGTTATATGGCATTACGTTATAACGTATTACGTTATATGGTATAACGTTATAACGTATTACGTTACATGGTATAACGTTATAACGTATTACGTTATATGGTATAACGTTATAACGTATTACGTTATATGGTATAACGTTATAACGTATTACGTTATATGGTATAACTTTATAACGTACTACGTTATATGGTATAACGTTATACCGTATTACGTTATATGGTATAACGTTATAACGTATTACGTTATATGGAATAACGTTATAACGAATTACGTTATATGGCATTACGTTATAACGTATTATGTTATATGGTATAACGTTATCACGTATTACGTTATATGGCATTACGTTATAACGTATTACGTTATATGGTATAACGAAATGACGTTTTACGTTATATGGTATAACGTTACAACGTATTACGTTATATGGTATAACGTTATAACGTATTACGTTATATGGTATAACGTTATAACGTATTACGTTATATGGAATAACGTTATAACGAATTACGTTATATGGCATTACGTTATAACGTATTACGTTATATGGCATTACGTTATAACGTATTACGTTATATGGTATAACGTTATAACGTATTACGTTATATGGTATAACGTTATAACGTATTACGTTATATGGTATAACGTTATCACGTATTACGTTATATGGTATAACGTTATCACGTATTACGTTATATGGTATATCGTTATAACGTATTACGTTATATGGTATAACGTTATACCGTATTACGTTATATGGTATAACGAAATGACGTTTTTCGTTATATGGTATTGCGTTATAACGTATTACGTTATATGGTATTACGTTATAACGTATTACGTTATATGGTATAACGTTATACCGTATTACGTTATATGGTATAACGTTATAACGTATTACGTTATATGGTATAACGTTATAACGTATTACGTTATATGGAATAACGTTATAACGAATTACGTTATATGGCATTACGTTATAACGTATTACGTTATATGGTATAACGTTATAACGTATTACGTTATATGGTATTACGTTATAACGTATTACGTTATATGGTATAACGTTATACCGTATTACGTTATATGGTATAACGTTATAACGTATTACGTTATATGGTATAACGTTATAACGTATTACGTTATATGGTATTACGTGAGCACGTATTACGTTATATGGTATAACGTTATAACGTATTACGTTATATGGTATAACGTTTTAACGTATTACGTTATATGGTATAACGTTATCACGTATTACGTTATATGGTATAACGTTATAACGTATTACGTTATATGGTATAACGTTATAACGTATTACGTTATATGGTATAACGCTATAACGTATTACGTTATATGGAATATCGTTATAACGTATTACGTTATATGGTATAACGTTATACCGTATTACGTTATATGGTATAACGAAATGACGTTTTACGTTATATGGTATTACGTTATAACGTATTACGCTATATGGTATAACGTCATAACGTATTACGTTATATGGTATTACGTTATCACGTATTACGTTATATGGTATAACGTTATAACGTATTACGTTATATGGTATATCGTTATAACGTATTACGTGATATGGTATAACTTTATACCGTATTACGTTATATGGTATAACGAAGTGACGTTTTACGTTATATGGTATTACGTTATAACGTATTACGTTATATGGTATAACGTTATCACGTATTACGTTATATGGCATTACGTTATAACGTATTACGTTATATGGTATAACGAAATGACGTTTTACGTTATATGGTATAACGTTACAACGTATTACGTTATATGGTATTACGTTTTAACGTATTACGTTATATGGTATAACGTTATAACGTATTACGTTATATGGTATTACGTTATCACGTATTACGTTATATGGTATGACGTTATAACATATTACGTTATATGGTATTACGTTATAACGTATTACGTTATATGGTATAACGTTGTAACGTACTACGTTATATGGTATAACGTTATACCGTATTACGTTATATGGTATAACGTTATAACGTATTACGTTATATGGAATAACGTTATAACGAATTACGTTATATGGCATTACGTTATAACGTATTATGTTATATGGTATAACGTTTTAACGTATTACGTTATATGGTATAACGTTATACCGTATTACGTTATATGGTATAACGAAATGACGTTTTTCGTTATAT
Organism: Bombus vancouverensis nearcticus; assembly: GCF_051014615.1. NCBI lineage: Eukaryota > Metazoa > Arthropoda > Insecta > Hymenoptera > Apidae > Bombus > Bombus vancouverensis. The sequence continues at coordinate 3,533,082 of NC_134913.1, read as the reverse complement.
GGTATTACGTTATAACGTATTACGTTATATGGTATTACGTTATAACGTATTACGTTATATGGTATAACGGTATACCGTATTACGTTATATGGTATAACGCTATAACGTATTACGTTATATGGAATATCGTTATAACGTATTACGTTATATGGTATAACGTTATACCGTATTACGTTATATGGTATAACGAAATGACGTTTTACGTTATATGGTATTACGTTATAACGTATTACGCTATATGGTATAACGTCATAACGTATTACGTTATATGGTATTACGTTATCACGTATTACGTTATATGGTATAACGTTATAACGTATTACGTTATATGGTATATCGTTATAACGTATTACGTGATATGGTATAACTTTATACCGTATTACGTTATATGGTATAACGAAGTGACGTTTTACGTTATATGGTATTACGTTATAACGTATTACGTTATATGGTATAACGTTATCACGTATTACGTTATATGGCATTACGTTATAACGTATTACGTTATATGGTATAACGAAATGACGTTTTACGTTATATGGTATAACGTTACAACGTATTACGTTATATGGTATTACGTTTTAACGTATTACGTTATATGGTATAACGTTATAACGTATTACGTTATATGGTATTACGTTATCACGTATTACGTTATATGGTATGACGTTATAACATATTACGTTATATGGTATTACGTTATAACGTATTACGTTATATGGTATAACGTTGTAACGTATTACGTTATATGGAATAACGTTATAACGAATTACGTTATATGGCATTACGTTATAACGTATTACGTTATATGGTATAACGTTATAACGTATTACGTTACATGGTATAACGTTATAACGTATTACGTTATATGGTATAACGTTATAACGTATTACGTTATATGGTATAACGTTATAACGTATTACGTTATATGGTATAACTTTATAACGTACTACGTTATATGGTATAACGTTATACCGTATTACGTTATATGGTATAACGTTATAACGTATTACGTTATATGGAATAACGTTATAACGAATTACGTTATATGGCATTACGTTATAACGTATTATGTTATATGGTATAACGTTATCACGTATTACGTTATATGGCATTACGTTATAACGTATTACGTTATATGGTATAACGAAATGACGTTTTACGTTATATGGTATAACGTTACAACGTATTACGTTATATGGTATAACGTTATAACGTATTACGTTATATGGTATAACGTTATAACGTATTACGTTATATGGAATAACGTTATAACGAATTACGTTATATGGCATTACGTTATAACGTATTACGTTATATGGCATTACGTTATAACGTATTACGTTATATGGTATAACGTTATAACGTATTACGTTATATGGTATAACGTTATAACGTATTACGTTATATGGTATAACGTTATCACGTATTACGTTATATGGTATAACGTTATCACGTATTACGTTATATGGTATATCGTTATAACGTATTACGTTATATGGTATAACGTTATACCGTATTACGTTATATGGTATAACGAAATGACGTTTTTCGTTATATGGTATTGCGTTATAACGTATTACGTTATATGGTATTACGTTATAACGTATTACGTTATATGGTATAACGTTATACCGTATTACGTTATATGGTATAACGTTATAACGTATTACGTTATATGGTATAACGTTATAACGTATTACGTTATATGGAATAACGTTATAACGAATTACGTTATATGGCATTACGTTATAACGTATTACGTTATATGGTATAACGTTATAACGTATTACGTTATATGGTATTACGTTATAACGTATTACGTTATATGGTATAACGTTATACCGTATTACGTTATATGGTATAACGTTATAACGTATTACGTTATATGGTATAACGTTATAACGTATTACGTTATATGGTATTACGTGAGCACGTATTACGTTATATGGTATAACGTTATAACGTATTACGTTATATGGTATAACGTTTTAACGTATTACGTTATATGGTATAACGTTATCACGTATTACGTTATATGGTATAACGTTATAACGTATTACGTTATATGGTATAACGTTATAACGTATTACGTTATATGGTATAACGTTATACCGTATTACGTTATATGGTATAACGTTATAACGTATTACGTTATATGGTATAACGCTATAACGTATTACGTTATATGGAATATCGTTATAACGTATTACGTTATATGGTATAACGTTATACCGTATTACGTTATATGGTATAACGAAATGACGTTTTACGTTATATGGTATTACGTTATAACGTATTACGTTATATGGTATTACGTTATAATGTATTACGCTATATGGTATAACGTCATAACGTATTACGTTATATGGTATTACGTTATCACGTATTACGTTATATGGTATAACGTTATAACGTATTACGTTATATGGTATATCGTTATAACGTATTACGTGATATGGTATAACTTTATACCGTATTACGTTATGTGGTATAACGAAGTGACGTTTTACGTTATATGGTATTACGTTATAACGTATTACGTTATATGGTATAACGTTATCACGTATTACGTTATATGGCATTACGTTATAACGTATTACGTTATATGGCATTACGTTATAACGTATTACGTTATATGGTATAACGAAATGACGTTTTACGTTATATGGTATAACGTTACAACGTATTACGTTATATGGTATTACGTTTTAACGTATTACGTTATATGGTATAACGTTATAACGTATTACGTTATATGGTATTACGTTATCACGTATTACGTTATATGGTATGACGTTATAACGTATTACGTTATATGGTATAACGTTGTAACGTATTACGTTATATGGAATAACGTTATAACGAATTACGTTATATGGCATTACGTTATAACGTATTACGTTATATGGTATAACGTTATAACGTATTACGTTATATGGTATAACGTTATAACGTACTACGTTATATGGTATAACGTTATACCGTATTACGTTATATGGTATAACGTTATAACGTATTACGTTATATGGAATAACGTTATAACGAATTACGTTATATGGCATTACGTTATAACGTATTATGTTATATGGTATAACGTTTTAACGTATTACGTTATATGGTATAACGTTATACCGTATTACGTTATATGGTATAACGAAATGACGTTTTTCGTTATATGGTATTACGTTATAACGTATTACGTTATATGGTATTACGTTATAACGTATTACGTTATATGGTATAACGGTATACCGTATTACGTTATATGGTATAACGTTATAACGTATTACGTTATATGGTATAACGTTATAACGTATTACGTTATATGGAATAACGTTATAACGAATTACGTTATATGGCATTACGTTATAACGTATTACGTTATATGGCATTACGTTATAACGTATTACGTTATATGGTATAACGTTATAACGTATTACGTTATATGGTATAACGTTATAACGTATTACGTTATATGGTATAACGTTATCACGTATTACGTTATATGGTATAACGTTATCACGTATTACGTTATATGGTATATCGTTATAACGTATTACGTTATATGGTATAACGTTATAACGTATTACGTTATATGGTATAACGAAATGACGTTTTTCGTTATATGGTATTACGTTATAACGTATTACGTTATATGGTATTACGTTATAACGTATTACGTTATATGGTATAACGTTACAACGTATTACGTTATATGGTATTACGTTTTAACGTATTACGTTATATGGTATAACGTTATAACGTATTACGTTATATGGTATTACGTTATCACGTATTACGTTATATGGTATAACGTTATAACGTATTACGTTATATGGTATAACGTTATAACGTATTACGTTAAATGGTATAACGTTATAACGTATAACGTTATATGGTATTACGTTATAACGTATTACGTTATATGGTATAACGTTATACCGTATTACGTTATATGGTATAACGTTATACCGTATTACGTTATATGGTATAACGTTATAACGTATTACGTTATATGGTATAACGTTATCACGTATTACGTTATATGGTATTACGTTATAACGTATTACGTTATATGGTATATCGTTATAACGTATTACGTTATATGGTATAACGTTATACCGTATTACGTTATATGGTATAACGAAATGACGTTTTTCGTTATATGGTATTGCGTTATAACGTATTACGTTATATGGTATTACGTTATAACGTATTACGTTATATGGTATAACGTTATACCGTATTACGTTATATGGTATAACGTTATAACGTATTACGTTATATGGTATAACGTTATAACGTATTACGTTATATGGAATAACGTTATAACGAATTACGTTATATGGCATTACGTTATAACGTATTACGTTATATGGTATAACGTTATAACGTATTACGTTATATGGTATTACGTTATAACGTATTACGTTATATGGTATAACGTTATACCGTATTACGTTATATGGTATAACGTTATAACGTATTACGTTATATGGTATAACGTTATAACGTATTACGTTATATGGAATAACGTTATAACGAATTACGTTATATGGCATTACGTTATAACGTATTACGTTATATGGTATAACGTTATAACGTATTACGTTATATGGTATTACGTTATAACGTATTACGTTATATGGTATAACGTTATACCGTATTACGTTATATGGTATAACGTTATAACGTATTACGTTATATGGTATAACGTTATAACGTATTACGTTATATGGTATTACGTGAGCACGTATTACGTTATATGGTATAACGTTATAACGTATTACGTTATATGGTATAACGTTTTAACGTATTACGTTATATGGTATAACGTTATCACGTATTACGTTATATGGTATAACGTTATAACGTATTACGTTATATGGTATAACGTTATAACGTATTACGTTATATGGTATAACGTTATACCGTATTACGTTATATGGTATAACGTTATAACGTATTACGTTATATGGTATAACGCTATAACGTATTACGTTATATGGAATATCGTTATAACGTATTACGTTATATGGTATAACGTTATACCGTATTACGTTATATGGTATAACGAAATGACGTTTTACGTTATATGGTATTACGTTATAACGTATTACGTTATATGGTATTACGTTATAACGTATTACGCTATATGGTATAACGTCATAACGTATTACGTTATATGGTATTACGTTATAACGTATTACGTTATATGGTATTACGTTATAACGTATTACGTTATATGGTATAACGGTATACCGTATTACGTTATATGGTATAACGTTATAACGTATTACGTTATATGGTATAACGTTATAACGTATTACGTTATATGGAATAACGTTATAACGAATTACGTTATATGGCATTACGTTATAACGTATTACGTTATATGGCATTACGTTATAACGTATTACGTTATATGGTATAACGTTATAACGTATTACGTTATATGGTATAACGTTATAACGTATTACGTTATATGGTATAACGTTATCACGTATTACGTTATATGGTATAACGTTATCACGTATTACGTTATATGGTATATCGTTATAACGTATTACGTTATATGGTATAACGTTATACCGTATTACGTTATATGGTATAACGAAATGACGTTTTTCGTTATATGGTATTACGTTATAACGTATTACGTTATATGGTATTACGTTATAACGTATTACGTTATATGGTATAACGTTATACCGTATTACGTTATATGGTATAACGTTATAACGTATTACGTTATATGGTATAACGTTATAACGTATTACGTTATATGGAATAACGTTATAACGAATTACGTTATATGGCATTACGTTATAACGTATTACGTTATATGGTATAACGTTATAACGTATTACGTTATATGGTATTACGTTATAACGTATTACGTTATATGGTATAACGTTATACCGTATTACGTTATATGGTATAACGTTATAACGTATTACGTTATATGGTATAACGTTATAACGTATTACGTTATATGGTATTACGTGAGCACGTATTACGTTATATGGTATAACGTTATAACGTATTACGTTATATGGTATAACGTTTTAACGTATTACGTTATATGGTATAACGTTATCACGTATTACGTTATATGGTATAACGTTATAACGTATTACGTTATATGGTATAACGTTATAACGTATTACGTTATATGGTATAACGTTATACCGTATTACGTTATATGGTATAACGTTATAACGTATTACGTTATATGGTATAACGCTATAACGTATTACGTTATATGGAATATCGTTATAACGTATTACGTTATATGGTATAACGTTATACCGTATTACGTTATATGGTATAACGAAATGACGTTTTACGTTATATGGTATTACGTTATAACGTATTACGTTATATGGTATTACGTTATAACGTATTACGCTATATGGTATAACGTCATAACGTATTACGTTATATGGTATTACGTTATCACGTATTACGTTATATGGTATAACGTTATAACGTATTACGTTATATGGTATATCGTTATAACGTATTACGTGATATGGTATAACTTCATACCGTATTACGTTATATGGTATAACGAAGTGACGTTTTACGTTATATGGTATTACGTTATAACGTATTACGTTATATGGTATAACGTTATCACGTATTACGTTATATGGCATTACGTTATAACGTATTACGTTATATGGTATAACGAAATGACGTTTTACGTTATATGGTATAACGTTACAACGTATTACGTTATATGGTATTACGTTTTAACGTATTACGTTATATGGTATAACGTTATAACGTATTACGTTATATGGTATTACGTTATCACGTATTACGTTATATGGTATAACGTTATAACGTATTACGTTATATGGTATAACGTTATAACGTATTACGTTAAATGGTATAACGTTATAACGTATAACGTTATATGGTATAACGTTATAACGTACTACGTTATATGGTATATCGTTATAACGTATTACGTTATATGGTATAACGTTATACCGTATTACGTTATATGGTATAACGTTATAACGTATTACGTTATATGGTATAACGTTATCACGTATTACGTTATATGGTATAACGTTATCACGTATTACGTTATATGGTATATCGTTATAACGTATTACGTTATATGGTATAACGTTATACCGTATTACGTTATATGGTATAACGAAATGACGTTTTTCGTTATATGGTATTACGTTATAACGTATTACGTTATATGGTATTACGTTATAACGTATTACGTTATATGGTATAACGTTATACCGTATTACGTTATATGGTATAACGTTATAACGTATTACGTTAAATGGTATAACGTTATAACGTATTACGTTATATGGAATAACGTTATAACGAATTACGTTATATGGCATTACGTTATAACGTATTACGTTATATGGTATAACGTTATAACGTATTACGTTATATGGTATTACGTTATAACGTATTACGTTATATGGTATAACGTTATACCGTATTACGTTATATGGTATAACGTTATAACGTATTACGTTATATGGTATAACGTTATAACGTATTACGTTATATGGTATTACGTGAGCACGTATTACGTTATATGGTATAACGTTATAACGTATTAAGTTATATGGTATAACGTTTTAACGTATTACGTTATATGGTATAACGTTATCACGTATTACGTTATATGGTATAACGTTATAACGTATTACGTTATATGGTATAACGTTATAACGTATTACGTTATATGGTATAACGTTATACCGTATTACGTTATATGGTATAACGTTATAACGTATTACGTTATATGGTATAACGCTATAACGTATTACGTTATATGGAATATCGTTATAACGTATTACGTTATATGGTATAACGTTATACCGTATTACGTTATATGGTATAACGAAATGACGTTTTACGTTATATGGTATTACGTTATAACGTATTACGTTATATGGTATTACGTTATAACGTATTACGCTATATGGTATAACGTCATAACGGATTACGTTATATGGTATTACGTTATCACGTATTACGTTATATGGTATAACGTTATAACGTATTACGTTATATGGTATATCGTTATAACGTATTACGTGATATGCTATAACTTTATACCGTATTACGTTATATGGTATAACGAAGTGACGTTTTACGTTATATGGTATTACGTTATAACGTATTACGTTATATGGTATAACGTTATCACGTATTACGTTATATGGCATTACGTTATAACGTATTACGTTATATGGTATAACGAAATGACGTTTTACGTTATATGGTATAACGTTACAACGTATTACGTTATATGGTATTACGTTTTAACGTATTACGTTATATGGTATAACGTTATAACGTATTACGTTATATGGTATTACGTTATCACGTATTACGTTATATGGTATGACGTTATAACATATTACGTTATATGGTATTACGTTATAACGTATTACGTTATATGGTATAACGTTGTAACGTATTACGTTATATGGAATAACGTTATAACGAATTACGTTATATGGCATTACGTTATAACGTATTACGTTATATGGTATAACGAAATGACGTTTTTCGTTATATGGTATTACGTTATAACGTATTACGTTATATGGTATTACGTTATAACGTATTACGTTATATGGTATAACGGTATACCGTATTACGTTATATGGTATAACGTTATAACGTATTACGTTATATGGTATAACGTTATAACGTATTACGTTATATGGAATAACGTTATAACGAATTACGTTATATGGCATTACGTTATAACGTATTACGTTATATGGCATTACGTTATAACGTATTACGTTATATGGTATAACGGTATACCGTATTACGTTATATGGTATAACGTTATAACGTATTACGTTATATGGTATAACGTTATAACGTATTACGTTATATGGAATAACGTTATAACGTATTACGTTATATGGTATTACGTTATAACGTATTACGTTATATGGTATAACGTTATACCGTATTACGTTATATGGTATAACGTTATAACGTATTACGTTATATGGTATAACGTTATAACGTATTACGTTATATGGAATAACGTTATAACGAATTACGTTATATGGCATTACGTTATAACGTATTACGTTATATGGTATAACGTTATAACGTATTACGTTATATGGTATTACGTTATAACGTATTACGTTATATGGTATAACGTTATACCGTATTACGTTATATGGTATAACGTTATAACGTATTACGTTATATGGCATAACGTTATAACGTATTACGTTATATGGTATTACGTGAGCACGTATTACGTTATATGGTATAACGTTATAACGTATTACGTTATATGGTATAACGTTTTAACGTATTACGTTATATGGTATAACGTTATCACGTATTACGTTATATGGTATAACGTTATAACGTATTACGTTATATGGTATTACGTTATCACGTATTACGATATATGGTATAACGTTATAACGTATTACGTTATATGGTATATCGTTATACCGTATTACGCTATATGGTATAACGTTATACCGTATTACGCTATATGGTATAACGTCATAACGTATTACGTTATATGGTATAACGTTATAACGTATTACGTTATATGGTATAACGTTATAACGTATTACGTTATATGGTATAACGTTATACCGTATTACGTTATATGGTATAACGTTATACCGTATTACGCTATATGGTATAACGTCATAACGTATTACGTTATATGGTATTACGTTATCACGTATTACGTTATATGGTATAACGTTATAACGTATTACGTTATATGGTATATCGTTATAACGTATTACGTGATATGGTATAACTTTATACCGTATTACGTTATATGGTATAACGAAGTGACGTTTTACGTTATATGGTATTACGTTATAACGTATTACGTTATGTGGTATAACGTTATCACGTATTACGTTATATGGCATTACGTTATAACGTATTACGTTATATGGTATAACGAAATGACGTTTTGCGTTATATGGTATAACGTTACAACGTATTACGTTATATGGTATTACGTTTTAACGTATTACGTTATATGGTATAACGTTATAACGTATTACGTTATATGGTATTACGTTATCACGTATTACGTTACATGGTATAACGTTATAACGTATTACGTTATATGGTATAACGTTATAACGTATTACGTTAAATGGTATAACGTTATAACGTATAACGTTATATGGTATAACGTTATAACGTACTACGTTATATGGTATATCGTTATAACGTATTACGTTATATGGTATAACGTTATACCGTATTACGTTATATGGTATAACGTTATAACGTATTACGTTATATGGTATAACGTTATAACGTATTACGTTATATGGAATATCGTTATAACGTATTACGTTATATGGTATAACGTTATACCGTATTACGTTATATGGTATAACGAAATGACGTTTTTCGTTATATGGTATTACGTTATAACGTATTACGTTATATGGTATTACGTTATAACGTATTACGTTATGTGGTATAACGTTTTAACGTATTACGTTATATGGTATAACGTTATAACGTATTACGTTATATGGTATAACGTTATAACGTATTACGTTATATGGTATAACGTTATAACGTATTACGTTATATGGTATTACGTGAGCACGTATTACGTTATATGGTATAACGTTATAACGTAATGCGTTATATGGTATAACGTTTTAACGTATTACGTTATATGGTATAACGTTATCACGTATTACGTTATATGGTATAACGTTATAACGTATTACGTTATATGGTATAACGTTATAACGTATTACGTTATATGGTATTACGTGAGCACGTATTACGTTATATGGTATAACGTTATAACGTATTACGTTATATGGTATAACGTTTTAACGTATTACGTTATATGGAATAACGTTATAACGAATTACGTTATATGGCATTACGTTATAACGTATTACGTTATATGGTATAACGTTATAACGTATTACGTTATATGGTATTACGTTATAACGTATTACGTTATATGGTATAACGTTATACCGTATTACGTTATATGGTATAACGTTATAACGTATTACGTTATATGGTATAACGTTATAACGTATTACGTTATATGGAATAACGTTATAACGAATTACGTTATATGGCATTACGTTATAACGTATTACGTTATATGGTATAACGTTATAACGTATTACGTTATATGGTATAACGTTATAACGTATTACGTTATATGGCATAACGTTATAACGTACTACGTTATATGGTATATCGTTATAACGTATTACGTTATATGGTATAACGTTATACCGTATTACGTTATATGGTATAACGTTATAACGTATTACGTTATATGGAATATCGTTATAACGTATTACGTTATATGGTATAACGTTATACCGTATTACGTTATATGGTATAACGAAATGACGTTTTACGTTATATGGTATTACGTTATAACGTATTACGTTATATGGTATTACGTTATAACGTATTACGTTATATGGTATAACGTCATAACGTATTACGTTATATGGTATTACGTTATCACGTATTACGATATATGGTATAACGTTATAACGTATTACGTTATATGGTATATCGTTATAACGTATTACGTTATATGGTATAACGTTATCACGTATTACGTTATATGGCATTACGTTATAACGTATTACGTTATATGGTATAACGAAATGACGTTTTACGTTATATGGTATAACGTTACAACGTATTACGTTATATGGTATTACGTTTTAACGTATTACGTTATATGGTATAACGTTATAACGTATTACGTTATATGGTATTACGTTATCACGTATTACGTTATATGGTATAACGTTATAACGTATTACGTTATATGGTATAACGTTATAACGTATTACGTTAAATGGTATAACGTTATAACGTATAACGTTATATGGTATAACGTTATAACGTACTACGTTATATGGTATATCGTTATAACGTATTACGTTATATGGTATAACGTTATACCGTATTACGTTATATGGTATAACGTTATAACGTATTACGTTATATGGTATAACGTTATAACGTATTACGTTATATGGAATATCGTTATAACGTATTACGTTATATGGTATAACGTTATACCGTATTACGTTATATGGTATAACCAAATGACGTTTTTCGTTATATGGTATTACGTTATAACGTATTACGTTATATGGTATTACGTTATAACGTATTACGTTATGTGGTATAACGTTTTAACGTATTACGTTATATGGTATAACGTTATAACGTATTACGTTATATGGTATAACGTTATAACGTATTACGTTATATGGTATAACGTTATAACGTATTACGTTATATGGTATTACGTGAGCACGTATTACGTTATATGGTATAACGTTATAACGTATTACGTTATATGGTATAACGTTTTAACGTATTACGTTATATGGTATAACGTTATCACGTATTACGTTATATGGTATAACGTTATAACGTATTACGTTATATGGTATAACGTTATAACGTATTACGTTATATGGTATAACGTTGTAACGTATGACGTTATATGGTATAACGTTATAACGTATCACGTTATATGGTATAACGTTATAACGTATTACGTTATATGGTATAACGTTATAACGTATTACGTTATATGGTATAACGTTATAACGTATTACGTTATATGGTATTACGTGAGCACGTATTACGTTATATGGTATAACGTTATAACGTATTACGTTATATGGTATTACGTGAGCACGTATTACGTTATATGGTATAACGTTATAACGTATTACGTTATATGGTATGACGTTTTAACGTATTACGTTATATGGTATAACGTTATCACGTATTACGATATATGGTAAAACGTTATAACGTATTACGTTATATGGTATAACGTTATAACGTATTACGTTATATAGTATAACGTTATAACGTATTACGTTATATGGTATAACGTTATCACGTATTACGTTATATGGCATATCGTTATAACGTATTACGTTATATGGTATAACGCTATACCGTATTACGTTATATGGTATAACGAAATGACGTTTCTCGTTATATGGTATTGCGTTATAACGTATTACGTTATATGGTATTACGTTATAACGTATTACGTTATATGGTATAACGTTATACTGTATTACGTTATATGTTATAACGTTATAACGTATTACGTTATATGGTATAACGTTATAACGTATTACGTTATATGGAATAACGTTATAGCAAATTACGTTATATGGCATTACGTTATAACGTATTACGTTATATGGTATAACGTTATAACGTATTACGTTATATGGTATTACGTTATAACGTATTACGTTATATGGTATAACGTTATACCGTATTACGTTATATGGTATAACGTTATAACGTATTACGTTATATGGTATAACGTTATAACGTATTACGTTATATGGTATTACGTGAGCACGTATTACGTTATATGGTATAACGTTATAACGTATTACGTTATATGGTATAACGTTTTAACGTATTACGTTATATGGTATAACGTTATCACGTATTACGTTATATGGTATAACGTTATAACGTATTACGTTATATGGTATAACGTTGTAACGTATTACGTTATATGGTATAACGTTGTAACGTATTACGTTATATGGTATTACGTGAGCACGTATTACGTTATATGGTATAACGTTATAACGTATTACGTTATATGGTATAACGTTTTAACGTATTACGTTATATGGTATAACGTTATCACGTATTACGTTATATGGTATAACGTTATAACGTATTACGTTATATGGTATAACGTTATAACGTATTACGTTATATGGTATAACGTTATACCGTATTACGTTATATGGTATAACGTTATAACGTATTACGTTATATGGTATAACGCTATAACGTATTACGTTATATGGAATATCGTTATAACGTATTACGTTATATGGTATAACGTTATACCGTATTACGTTATATGGTATAACGAAATGACGTTTTACGTTATATGGTATTACGTTATAACGTATTACGTTATATGGTATTACGTTATAACGTATTACGCTATATGGTATAACGTCATAACGTATTACGTTATATGGTATTACGTTATCACGTATTACGTTATATGGTATAACGTTATAACGTATTACGTTATATGGTATATCGTTATAACGTATTACGTGATATGGTATAACTTTATACCGTATTACGTTATATGGTATAACGAAGTGACGTTTTACGTTATATGGTATTACGTTATAACGTATTACGTTATATGGTATAACGTTATCACGTATTACGTTATATGGCATTACGTTATAACGTATTACGTTATATGGTATAACGAAATGACGTTTTACGTTATATGGTATAACGTTACAACGTATTACGTTATATGGTATTACGTTTTAACGTATTACGTTATATGGTATAACGTTATAACGTATTACGTTATATGGAATTACGTTATCACGTATTACGTTATATGGTATAACGTTATAACGTATTACGTTATATGGTATAACGTTATAACGTATTACGTTAAATGGTATAACGTTATAACGTATAACGTTATATGGTATAACGTTATAACGTACTACGTTATATGGTATATCGTTATAACGTATTACGTTATATGGTATAACGTTATACCGTATTACGTTATATGGTATAACGTTATAAAGTATTACGTTATATGGTATAACGTTATAACGTATTACGTTATATGGAATATCGTTATAACGTATTACGTTATATGGTATAACGTTATACCGTATTACGTTATATGGTATAACGAAATGACGTTTTTCGTTATATGGTATTACGTTATAACGTATTACGTTATATGGTATTACGTTATAACGTATTACGTTATGTGGTATAACGTTTTAACGTATTACGTTATATGGTATAACGTTATAACGTATTACGTTATATGGTATAACGTTATAACGTATTACGTTATATGGTATAACGTTATAACGTATTACGTTATATGGTATTACGTGAGCACGTATTACGTTATATGGTATAACGTTGTAACGTATTACGTTATATGGTATAACGTTATAACGTATTACGTTATATGGTATAACGTTATAACGTATTACGTTATATGGTATAACGTTATAACGTATTACGTTATATGGTATAACGTTATAACGTATTACGTTATATGGTATTACGTGAGCACGTATTACGTTATATGGTATAACGTTATAACGTATTACGTTATATGGTATAACGTTTTAACGTATTACGTTATATGGTATAACGTTATCACTTATTACGTTATATGGTATAACGTTATAACGTATTACGTTATATGGTATAACGTTATAACGTATTACGTTATCTAGTATAACGTTATAACGTATTACGTTATATGGTATAACGTTATCACGTATTACGTTATATGGTATATCGTTATAACGTATTACGTTATATGGTATAACGTTATACCGTATTACGTTATATGGTATAACGAAATGACGTTTTTCGTTATATGGTATTACGTTATAACGTATTACGTTACATGGTATTACGTTATAACGTATTACGTTATATGGTATAACGTTATACTGTATTACGTTATATGGTATAACGTTATAACGTATTACGTTATATGGTATAACGTTATAACGTATTACGTTATATGGAATAACGTTATAACGAATTACGTTATATGGCATTACGTTATAACGTATTACGTTATATGGTATAACGTTATAACGTATTACGTTATATGGTATTACGTTATAACGTATTACGTTATATGGTATAACGTTATACCGTATTACGTTATATGGTATAACGTTATAACGTATTACGTTATATGGTATAACGTTATAACGTATTACGTTATATGGTATTACGTGAGCACGTATTACGTTATATGGTATAACGTTATAACGTATTACGTTATATGGTATAACGTTTTAACGTATTACGTTATATGGTATAACGTTATCACGTATTACGTTATATGGTATAACGTTATAACGTATTACGTTATATGGTATAACGTTGTAACGTATTACGTTATATGGTATAACGTTGTAACGTATTACGTTATATGGTATAACGTTATAACGTATTACGTTATATGGTATAACGTTATAACGTATTACGTTATATGGTATAACGTTATCACGTATTACGTTATATGGTATAACGTTATACCGTATTACGTTATATGGTATAACGAAATGACGTTTTTCGTTATATGGTATTACGTTATAACGTATTACGTTATATGGTATTACGTTATAACGTATTACGTTATATGGTATAACGCTATACCGTATTACGTTATATGGTATAACGTTATAACGTATTACGTTATATGGTATAACGTTATAACGTATTACGTTATATGGAATAACGTTATAACGAATTACGTTATATGGCATTACGTTATAACGTATTACGTTATATGGTATAACGTTATAACGTATTACGTTATATGGTATAACGTTATAACGTATTACGTTATATGGCATAACGTTATAACGTACTACGTTATATGGTATATCGTTATAACGTATTACGTTATATGGTATAACGTTATACCGTATTACGTTATATGGTATAACGTTATAACGTATTACGTTATATGGTATAACGTTATAACGTATTACGTTATATGGAATATCGTTATAACGTATTACGTTATATGGTATAACGTTATACCGTATTACGTTATATGGTATAACGAAATGACGTTTTACGTTATATGGTATTACGTTATAACGTATTACGTTATATGGTATTACGTTATAACGTATTACGTTATATGGTATAACGTCATAACTTATTACGTTATATGGTACTACGTTATCACGTATTACGATATATGGTATAACGTTATAACGTATTACGTTATATGGTATATCGTTATAACGTATTACGTTATATGGTATAACGTTATACCGTATTACGTTATATGGTATAACGAAGTGACGTTTTACGTTATATGGTATTACGTTATAACGTATTACGTTATATGGTATAACGTTATCACGTATTACGTTATATGGCATTACGTTATAACGTATTACGTTATATGGTATAACGAAATGACGTTTTACGTTATATGGTATTACGTTACAACGTATTACGTTATATGGTATTACGTTTTAACGTATTACGTTATATGGTATAACGTTATAACGTATTACGTTATATGGTATTACGTTATCACGTATTACGTTATATGGTATAACGTTATAACGTATTACGTTATATGGTATAACGTTATAACGTATTACGTTAAATGGTATAACGTTATAACGTATAACGTTATATGGTATAACGTTATAACGTACTACGTTATATGGTATATCGTTATAACGTATTACGTTATATGGTACAACGTTATACCGTATTACGTTATATGGTATAACGTTATACCGTATTACGTTATATGGTATAACGAAATGACGTTTTACGTTATATGGTATTACGTTATAACGTATTACGTTATATGGTATTACGTTATAACGTATTACGCTATATGGTATAACGTCATAACGTATTACGTTATATGGTATTACGTTATCACGTATTACGATATATGGTATAACGTTATAACGTATTACGTTATATGGTATATCGTTATAACGTATTACGTGATATGGTATAACTTTATACCGTATTACGTTATATGGTATAACGAAGTGACGTTTTACGTTATATGGTATTACGTTATAACGTATTACGTTATATGGTATAACGTTATCACGTATTACGTTATATGGCATTACGTTATAACGTATTACGTTATATGGTATAACGAAATGACGTTTTACGTTATATGGTATAACGTTCCAACGTATTACGTTATATGGTATTACGTTTTAACGTATTACGTTATATGGTATAACGTTATAACGTATTACGTTATATGGTATTACGTTATCACGTATTACGTTATATGGTATAACGTTATAACGTATTACGTTATATGGTATAACGTTATAACGTATTACGTTAAATGGTATAACGTTATAACGTATAACGTTATATGGTATAACGTTATAACGTACTACGTTATATGGTATATCGTTATAACGTATTACGTTATATGGTATAACGTTATACCGTATTACGTTATATGGTATAACGTTATAACGTATTACGTTATATGGTATAACGTTATAACGTATTACGTTATATGGAATATCGTTATAACGTATTACGTTATATGGTATAACGTTATACCGTATTACGTTATATGGTATAACGAAATGACGTTTTTCGTTATATGGTATTACGTTATAACGTATTACGTTATATGGTATTACGTTATAACGTATTACGTTATGTGGTATAACGTTTTAACGTATTACGTTATATGGTATAACGTTATAACGTATTACGTTATATGGTATAACGTTATAACGTATTACGTTATATGGTATAACGTTATAACGTATTACGTTATATGGTATTACGTGAGCACGTATTACGTTATATGGTATAACGTTATAACGTATTACGTTATATGGTATAACGTTTTAACGTATTACGTTATATGGTATAACGTTATCACGTATTACGTTATATGGTATAACGTTATAACGTATTACGTTATATGGTATAACGTTATAACGTATTACGTTATATGGTATAACGTTGTAACGTATTACGTTATATGGTATAACGTTATAACGTATTACGTTATATGGTATAACGTTATAACGTATTACGTTATATGGTATAACGTTATAACGTATTACGTTATATGGTATAACGTTATAACGTATTACGTTATATGGTATTACGTGAGCACGTATTACGTTATATGGTATAACGTTATAACGTATTACGTTATATGGTATAACGTTTTAACGTATTACGTTATATGGTATAACGTTATCACTTATTACGTTATATGGTATAACGTTATAACGTATTACGTTATATGGTATAACGTTATAACGTATTACGTTATATAGTATAACGTTATAACGTATTACGTTATATGGTATAACGTTATCACGTATTACGTTATATGGTATATCGTTATAACGTATTACGTTATATGGTATAACGTTATACCGTATTACGTTATATGGTATAACGAAATGACGTTTTTCGTTATATGGTATTACGTTATAACGTATTACGTTACATGGTATTACGTTATAACGTATTACGTTATATGGTATAACGTTATACTGTATTACGTTATATGGTATAACGTTATAACGTATTACGTTATATGGTATAACGTTATAACGTATTACGTTATATGGAATAACGTTATAACGAATTACGTTATATGGCATTACGTTATAACGTATTACGTTATATGGTATAACGTTATAACGTATTACGTTATATGGTATTACGTTATAACGTATTACGTTATATGGTATAACGTTATACCGTATTACGTTATATGGTATAACGTTATAACGTATTACGTTATATGGTATAACGTTATAACGTATTACGTTATATGGTATTACGTGAGCACGTATTACGTTATATGGTATAACGTTATAACGTATTACGTTATATGGTATAACGTTTTAACGTATTACGTTATATGGTATAACGTTATCACGTATTACGTTATATGGTATAACGTTATAACGTATTACGTTATATGGTATAACGTTATACCGTATTACGTTATATGGTATAACGTTATACCGTATTACGTTATATGGTATAACGTTATAACGTATTACGTTATATGGTATAACGTTATCACGTATTACGTTATATGGTATTACGTTATAACGTATTACGTTATATGGTATATCGTTATAACGTATTACGTTATATGGTATAACGTTATACCGTATTACGTTATATGGTATAACGAAATGACGTTTTTCGTTATATGGTATTGCGTTATAACGTATTACGTTATATGGTATTACGTTATAACGTATTACGTTATATGGTATAACGTTATACCGTATTACGTTATATGGTATAACGTTATAACGTATTACGTTATATGGTATAACGTTATAACGTATTACGTTATATGGAATAACGTTATAACGAATTACGTTATATGGCATTACGTTATAACGTATTACGTTATATGGTATAACGTTATAACGTATTACGTTATATGGTATTACGTTATAACGTATTACGTTATATGGTATAACGTTATACCGTATTACGTTATATGGTATAACGTTATAACGTATTACGTTATATGGTATAACGTTATAACGTATTACGTTATATGGAATAACGTTATAACGAATTACGTTATATGGCATTACGTTATAACGTATTACGTTATATGGTATAACGTTATAACGTATTACGTTATATGGTATTACGTTATAACGTATTACGTTATATGGTATAACGTTATACCGTATTACGTTATATGGTATAACGTTATAACGTATTACGTTATATGGTATAACGTTATAACGTATTACGTTATATGGTATTACGTGAGCACGTATTACGTTATATGGTATAACGTTATAACGTATTACGTTATATGGTATAACGTTTTAACGTATTACGTTATATGGTATAACGTTATCACGTATTACGTTATATGGTATAACGTTATAACGTATTACGTTATATGGTATAACGTTATAACGTATTACGTTATATGGTATAACGTTATACCGTATTACGTTATATGGTATAACGTTATAACGTATTACGTTATATGGTATAACGCTATAACGTATTACGTTATATGGAATATCGTTATAACGTATTACGTTATATGGTATAACGTTATACCGTATTACGTTATATGGTATAACGAAATGACGTTTTACGTTATATGGTATTACGTTATAACGTATTACGTTATATGGTATTACGTTATAACGTATTACGCTATATGGTATAACGTCATAACGTATTACGTTATATGGTATTACGTTATCACGTATTACGTTATATGGTATAACGTTATAACGTATTACGTTATATGGTATATCGTTATAACGTATTACGTGATATGGTATAACTTCATACCGTATTACGTTATATGGTATAACGAAGTGACGTTTTACGTTATATGGTATTACGTTATAACGTATTACGTTATATGGTATAACGTTATAACGTATTACGTTATATGGTATAACGTTGTAACGTATTACGTTATATGGAATAACGTTATAACGAATTACGTTATATGGCATTACGTTATAACGTATTACGTTATATGGTATAACGTTATAACGTATTACGTTATATGGTATAACGTTATAACGTATTACGTTATATGGTATAACGTTATAACGTACTACGTTATATGGTATAACGTTATACCGTATTACGTTATATGGTATAACGTTATAACGTATTACGTTATATGGAATAACGTTATAACGAATTACGTTATATGGCATTACGTTATAACGTATTCTGTTATATGGTATAACGTTTTAACGTATTACGTTATATGGTATAACGTTATACCGTATTACGTTATATGGTATAACGAAATGACGTTTTTCGTTATATGGTATTACGTTATAACGTATTACGTTATATGGTATTACGTTATAACGTATTACGTTATATGGTATAACGGTATACCGTATTACGTTATATGGTATAACGTTATAACGTATTACGTTATATGGTATAACGTTATAACGTATTACGTTATATGGAATAACGTTATAACGAATTACGTTATATGGCATTACGTTATAACGTATTACGTTATATGGCATTACGTTATAACGTATTACGTTATATGGTATAACGTTATAACGTATTACGTTATATGGTATAACGTTATAACGTATTACGTTATATGGTATAACGTTATCACGTATTACGTTATATGGTATAACGTTATCACGTATTACGTTATATGGTATATCGTTATAACGTATTACGTTATATGGTATAACGTTATACCGTATTACGTTATATGGTATAACGAAATGACGTTTTTCGTTATATGGTATTACGTTATAACGTATTACGTTATATGGTATTACGTTATAACGTATTACGTTATATGGTATAACGTTATACCGTATTACGTTATATGGTATAACGTTATAACGTATTACGTTATATGGTATAACGTTATAACGTATTACGTTATATGGAATAACGTTATAACGAATTACGTTATATGGCATTACGTTATAACGTATTACGTTATATGGTATAACGTTATAACGTATTACGTTATATGGTATTACGTTATAACGTATTACGTTATATGGTATAACGTTATACCGTATTACGTTATATGGTATAACGTTATAACGTATTACGTTATATGGTATAACGTTATAACGTATTACGTTATATGGTATTACGTGAGCACGTATTACGTTATATGGTATAACGTTATAACGTATTACGTTATATGGTATAACGTTTTAACGTATTACGTTATATGGTATAACGTTATCACGTATTACGTTATATGGTATAACGTTATAACGTATTACGTTATATGGTATAACGTTATAACGTATTACGTTATATGGTATAACGTTATACCGTATTACGTTATATGGTATAACGTTATAACGTATTACGTTATATGGTATAACGCTATAACGTATTACGTTATATGGAATATCGTTATAACGTATTACGTTATATGGTATAACGTTATACCGTATTACGTTATATGGTATAACGAAATGACGTTTTACGTTATATGGTATTACGTTATAACGTATTACGTTATATGGTATTACGTTATAACGTATTACGCTATATGGTATAACGTCATAACGTATTACGTTATATGGTATTACGTTATCACGTATTACGTTATATGGTATAACGTTATAACGTATTACGTTATATGGTATATCGTTATAACGTATTACGTGATATGGTATAACTTCATACCGTATTACGTTATATGGTATAACGAAGTGACGTTTTACGTTATATGGTATTACGTTATAACGTATTACGTTATATGGTATAACGTTATCACGTATTACGTTATATGGCATTACGTTATAACGTATTACGTTATATGGTATAACGAAATGACGTTTTACGTTATATGGTATAACGTTACAACGTATTACGTTATATGGTATTACGTTTTAACGTATTACGTTATATGGTATAACGTTATAACGTATTACGTTATATGGTATTACGTTATCACGTATTACGTTATATGGTATAACGTTATAACGTATTACGTTATATGGTATAACGTTATAACGTATTACGTTAAATGGTATAACGTTATAACGTATAACGTTATATGGTATAACGTTATAACGTACTACGTTATATGGTATATCGTTATAACGTATTACGTTATATGGTATAACGTTATACCGTATTACGTTATATGGTATAACGTTATAACGTATTACGTTATATGGTATAACGTTATCACGTATTACGTTATATGGTATAACGTTATCACGTATTACGTTATATGGTATATCGTTATAACGTATTACGTTATATGGTATAACGTTATACCGTATTACGTTATATGGTATAACGAAATGACGTTTTTCGTTATATGGTATTACGTTATAACGTATTACGTTATATCGTATTACGTTATAACGTATTACGTTATATGGTATAACGTTATACCGTATTACGTTATATGGTATAACGTTATAACGTATTACGTTAAATGGTATAACGTTATAACGTATTACGTTATATGGAATAACGTTATAACGAATTACGTTATATGGCATTACGTTATAACGTATTACGTTATATGGTATAACGTTATAACGTATTACGTTATATGGTATTACGTTATAACGTATTACGTTATATGGTATAACGTTATACCGTATTACGTTATATGGTATAACGTTATAACGTATTACGTTATATGGTATAACGTTATAACGTATTACGTTATATGGTATTACGTGAGCACGTATTACGTTATATGGTATAACGTTATAACGTATTAAGTTATATGGTATAACGTTTTAACGTATTACGTTATATGGTATAACGTTATCACGTATTACGTTATATGGTATAACGTTATAACGTATTACGTTATATGGTATAACGTTATAACGTATTACGTTATATGGTATAACGTTATACCGTATTACGTTATATGGTATAACGTTATAACGTATTACGTTATATGGTATAACGCTATAACGTATTACGTTATATGGAATATCGTTATAACGTATTACGTTATATGGTATAACGTTATACCGTATTACGTTATATGGTATAACGAAATGACGTTTTACGTTATATGGTATTACGTTATAACGTATTACGTTATATGGTATTACGTTATAACGTATTACGCTATATGGTATAACGTCATAACGGATTACGTTATATGGTATTACGTTATCACGTATTACGTTATATGGTATAACGTTATAACGTATTACGTTATATGGTATATCGTTATAACGTATTACGTGATATGCTATAACTTTATACCGTATTACGTTATATGGTATAACGAAGTGACGTTTTACGTTATATGGTATTACGTTATAACGTATTACGTTATATGGTATAACGTTATCACGTATTACGTTATATGGCATTACGTTATAACGTATTACGTTATATGGTATAACGAAATGACGTTTTACGTTATATGGTATAACGTTACAACGTATTACGTTATATGGTATTACGTTTTAACGTATTACGTTATATGGTATAACGTTATAACGTATTACGTTATATGGTATTACGTTATCACGTATTACGTTATATGGTATGACGTTATAACATATTACGTTATATGGTATTACGTTATAACGTATTAC
Organism: Bombus vancouverensis nearcticus; assembly: GCF_051014615.1. Classification (NCBI taxonomy): domain Eukaryota; kingdom Metazoa; phylum Arthropoda; class Insecta; order Hymenoptera; family Apidae; genus Bombus; species Bombus vancouverensis. The sequence goes on along the minus strand of NC_134913.1, from coordinate 3,508,369 downwards.
GTTATATGGTATAACGTTGTAACGTATTACGTTATATGGAATAACGTTATAACGAATTACGTTATATGGCATTACGTTATAACGTATTACGTTATATGGTATAACGAAATGACGTTTTTCGTTATATGGTATTACGTTATAACGTATTACGTTATATGGTATTACGTTATAACGTATTACGTTATATGGTATAACGGTATACCGTATTACGTTATATGGTATAACGTTATAACGTATTACGTTATATGGTATAACGTTATAACGTATTACGTTATATGGAATAACGTTATAACGAATTACGTTATATGGCATTACGTTATAACGTATTACGTTATATGGCATTACGTTATAACGTATTACGTTATATGGTATAACGTTATAACGTATTACGTTATATGGTATAACGTTATAACGTATTACGTTATATGGTATAACGTTATCACGTATTACGTTATATGGTATAACGTTATCACGTATTACGTTATATGGTATATCGTTATAACGTATTACGTTATATGGTATAACGTTATACCGTATTACGTTATATGGTATAACGAAATGACGTTTTTCGTTATATGGTATTACGTTATAACGTATTACGTTATATGGTATTACGTTATAACGTATTACGTTATATGGTATAACGTTATACCGTATTACGTTATATGGTATAACGTTATAACGTATTACGTTATATGGTATAACGTTATAACGTATTACGTTATATGGAATAACGTTATAACGAATTACGTTATATGGCATTACGTTATAACGTATTACGTTATATGGTATAACGTTATAACGTATTACGTTATATGGTATTACGTTATAACGTATTACGTTATATGGTATAACGTTATACCGTATTACGTTATATGGTATAACGTTATAACGTATTACGTTATATGGTATAACGTTATAACGTATTACGTTATATGGTATTACGTGAGCACGTATTACGTTATATGGTATAACGTTATAACGTATTACGTTATATGGTATAACGTTTTAACGTATTACGTTATATGGTATAACGTTATCACGTATTACGTTATATGGTATAACGTTATAACGTATTACGTTATATGGTATTACGTTATCACGTATTACGATATATGGTATAACGTTATAACGTATTACGTTATATGGTATATCGTTATACCGTATTACGCTATATGGTATAACGTTATACCGTATTACGCTATATGGTATAACGTCATAACGTATTACGTTATATGGTATAACGTTATAACGTATTACGTTATATGGTATAACGTTATAACGTATTACGTTATATGGTATAACGTTATACCGTATTACGTTATATGGTATAACGTTATACCGTATTACGCTATATGGTATAACGTCATAACGTATTACGTTATATGGTATTACGTTATCACGTATTACGTTATATGGTATAACGTTATAACGTATTACGTTATATGGTATATCGTTATAACGTATTACGTGATATGGTATAACTTTATACCGTATTACGTTATATGGTATAACGAAGTGACGTTTTACGTTATATGGTATTACGTTATAACGTATTACGTTATGTGGTATAACGTTATCACGTATTACGTTATATGGCATTACGTTATAACGTATTACGTTATATGGTATAACGAAATGACGTTTTGCGTTATATGGTATAACGTTACAACGTATTACGTTATATGGTATTACGTTTTAACGTATTACGTTATATGGTATAACGTTATAACGTATTACGTTATATGGTATTACGTTATCACGTATTACGTTACATGGTATAACGTTATAACGTATTACGTTATATGGTATAACGTTATAACGTATTACGTTAAATGGTATAACGTTATAACGTATAACGTTATATGGTATAACGTTATAACGTACTACGTTATATGGTATATCGTTATAACGTATTACGTTATATGGTATAACGTTATACCGTATTACGTTATATGGTATAACGTTATAACGTATTACGTTATATGGTATAACGTTATAACGTATTACGTTATATGGAATATCGTTATAACGTATTACGTTATATGGTATAACGTTATACCGTATTACGTTATATGGTATAACGAAATGACGTTTTTCGTTATATGGTATTACGTTATAACGTATTACGTTATATGGTATTACGTTATAACGTATTACGTTATGTGGTATAACGTTTTAACGTATTACGTTATATGGTATAACGTTATAACGTATTACGTTATATGGTATAACGTTATAACGTATTACGTTATATGGTATAACGTTATAACGTATTACGTTATATGGTATTACGTGAGCACGTATTACGTTATATGGTATAACGTTATAACGTAATGCGTTATATGGTATAACGTTTTAACGTATTACGTTATATGGTATAACGTTATCACGTATTACGTTATATGGTATAACGTTATAACGTATTACGTTATATGGTATAACGTTATAACGTATTACGTTATATGGTATTACGTGAGCACGTATTACGTTATATGGTATAACGTTATAACGTATTACGTTATATGGTATAACGTTTTAACGTATTACGTTATATGGAATAACGTTATAACGAATTACGTTATATGGCATTACGTTATAACGTATTACGTTATATGGTATAACGTTATAACGTATTACGTTATATGGTATTACGTTATAACGTATTACGTTATATGGTATAACGTTATACCGTATTACGTTATATGGTATAACGTTATAACGTATTACGTTATATGGTATAACGTTATAACGTATTACGTTATATGGAATAACGTTATAACGAATTACGTTATATGGCATTACGTTATAACGTATTACGTTATATGGTATAACGTTATAACGTATTACGTTATATGGTATAACGTTATAACGTATTACGTTATATGGCATAACGTTATAACGTACTACGTTATATGGTATATCGTTATAACGTATTACGTTATATGGTATAACGTTATACCGTATTACGTTATATGGTATAACGTTATAACGTATTACGTTATATGGAATATCGTTATAACGTATTACGTTATATGGTATAACGTTATACCGTATTACGTTATATGGTATAACGAAATGACGTTTTACGTTATATGGTATTACGTTATAACGTATTACGTTATATGGTATTACGTTATAACGTATTACGTTATATGGTATAACGTCATAACGTATTACGTTATATGGTATTACGTTATCACGTATTACGATATATGGTATAACGTTATAACGTATTACGTTATATGGTATATCGTTATAACGTATTACGTTATATGGTATAACGTTATCACGTATTACGTTATATGGCATTACGTTATAACGTATTACGTTATATGGTATAACGAAATGACGTTTTACGTTATATGGTATAACGTTACAACGTATTACGTTATATGGTATTACGTTTTAACGTATTACGTTATATGGTATAACGTTATAACGTATTACGTTATATGGTATTACGTTATCACGTATTACGTTATATGGTATAACGTTATAACGTATTACGTTATATGGTATAACGTTATAACGTATTACGTTAAATGGTATAACGTTATAACGTATAACGTTATATGGTATAACGTTATAACGTACTACGTTATATGGTATATCGTTATAACGTATTACGTTATATGGTATAACGTTATACCGTATTACGTTATATGGTATAACGTTATAACGTATTACGTTATATGGTATAACGTTATAACGTATTACGTTATATGGAATATCGTTATAACGTATTACGTTATATGGTATAACGTTATACCGTATTACGTTATATGGTATAACCAAATGACGTTTTTCGTTATATGGTATTACGTTATAACGTATTACGTTATATGGTATTACGTTATAACGTATTACGTTATGTGGTATAACGTTTTAACGTATTACGTTATATGGTATAACGTTATAACGTATTACGTTATATGGTATAACGTTATAACGTATTACGTTATATGGTATAACGTTATAACGTATTACGTTATATGGTATTACGTGAGCACGTATTACGTTATATGGTATAACGTTATAACGTATTACGTTATATGGTATAACGTTTTAACGTATTACGTTATATGGTATAACGTTATCACGTATTACGTTATATGGTATAACGTTATAACGTATTACGTTATATGGTATAACGTTATAACGTATTACGTTATATGGTATAACGTTGTAACGTATTACGTTATATGGTATAACGTTATAACGTATCACGTTATATGGTATAACGTTATAACGTATTACGTTATATGGTATAACGTTATAACGTATTACGTTATATGGTATAACGTTATAACGTATTACGTTATATGGTATTACGTGAGCACGTATTACGTTATATGGTATAACGTTATAACGTATTACGTTATATGGTATTACGTGAGCACGTATTACGTTATATGGTATAACGTTATAACGTATTACGTTATATGGTATGACGTTTTAACGTATTACGTTATATGGTATAACGTTATCACGTATTACGATATATGGTAAAACGTTATAACGTATTACGTTATATGGTATAACGTTATAACGTATTACGTTATATAGTATAACGTTATAACGTATTACGTTATATGGTATAACGTTATCACGTATTACGTTATATGGCATATCGTTATAACGTATTACGTTATATGGTATAACGCTATACCGTATTACGTTATATGGTATAACGAAATGACGTTTCTCGTTATATGGTATTGCGTTATAACGTATTACGTTATATGGTATTACGTTATAACGTATTACGTTATATGGTATAACGTTATACTGTATTACGTTATATGTTATAACGTTATAACGTATTACGTTATATGGTATAACGTTATAACGTATTACGTTATATGGAATAACGTTATAGCAAATTACGTTATATGGCATTACGTTATAACGTATTACGTTATATGGTATAACGTTATAACGTATTACGTTATATGGTATTACGTTATAACGTATTACGTTATATGGTATAACGTTATACCGTATTACGTTATATGGTATAACGTTATAACGTATTACGTTATATGGTATAACGTTATAACGTATTACGTTATATGGTATTACGTGAGCACGTATTACGTTATATGGTATAACGTTATAACGTATTACGTTATATGGTATAACGTTTTAACGTATTACGTTATATGGTATAACGTTATCACGTATTACGTTATATGGTATAACGTTATAACGTATTACGTTATATGGTATAACGTTGTAACGTATTACGTTATATGGTATAACGTTGTAACGTATTACGTTATATGGTATTACGTGAGCACGTATTACGTTATATGGTATAACGTTATAACGTATTACGTTATATGGTATAACGTTTTAACGTATTACGTTATATGGTATAACGTTATCACGTATTACGTTATATGGTATAACGTTATAACGTATTACGTTATATGGTATAACGTTATAACGTATTACGTTATATGGTATAACGTTATACCGTATTACGTTATATGGTATAACGTTATAACGTATTACGTTATATGGTATAACGCTATAACGTATTACGTTATATGGAATATCGTTATAACGTATTACGTTATATGGTATAACGTTATACCGTATTACGTTATATGGTATAACGAAATGACGTTTTACGTTATATGGTATTACGTTATAACGTATTACGTTATATGGTATTACGTTATAACGTATTACGCTATATGGTATAACGTCATAACGTATTACGTTATATGGTATTACGTTATCACGTATTACGTTATATGGTATAACGTTATAACGTATTACGTTATATGGTATATCGTTATAACGTATTACGTGATATGGTATAACTTTATACCGTATTACGTTATATGGTATAACGAAGTGACGTTTTACGTTATATGGTATTACGTTATAACGTATTACGTTATATGGTATAACGTTATCACGTATTACGTTATATGGCATTACGTTATAACGTATTACGTTATATGGTATAACGAAATGACGTTTTACGTTATATGGTATAACGTTACAACGTATTACGTTATATGGTATTACGTTTTAACGTATTACGTTATATGGTATAACGTTATAACGTATTACGTTATATGGAATTACGTTATCACGTATTACGTTATATGGTATAACGTTATAACGTATTACGTTATATGGTATAACGTTATAACGTATTACGTTAAATGGTATAACGTTATAACGTATAACGTTATATGGTATAACGTTATAACGTACTACGTTATATGGTATATCGTTATAACGTATTACGTTATATGGTATAACGTTATACCGTATTACGTTATATGGTATAACGTTATAAAGTATTACGTTATATGGTATAACGTTATAACGTATTACGTTATATGGAATATCGTTATAACGTATTACGTTATATGGTATAACGTTATACCGTATTACGTTATATGGTATAACGAAATGACGTTTTTCGTTATATGGTATTACGTTATAACGTATTACGTTATATGGTATTACGTTATAACGTATTACGTTATGTGGTATAACGTTTTAACGTATTACGTTATATGGTATAACGTTATAACGTATTACGTTATATGGTATAACGTTATAACGTATTACGTTATATGGTATAACGTTATAACGTATTACGTTATATGGTATTACGTGAGCACGTATTACGTTATATGGTATAACGTTGTAACGTATTACGTTATATGGTATAACGTTATAACGTATTACGTTATATGGTATAACGTTATAACGTATTACGTTATATGGTATAACGTTATAACGTATTACGTTATATGGTATAACGTTATAACGTATTACGTTATATGGTATTACGTGAGCACGTATTACGTTATATGGTATAACGTTATAACGTATTACGTTATATGGTATAACGTTTTAACGTATTACGTTATATGGTATAACGTTATCACTTATTACGTTATATGGTATAACGTTATAACGTATTACGTTATATGGTATAACGTTATAACGTATTACGTTATCTAGTATAACGTTATAACGTATTACGTTATATGGTATAACGTTATCACGTATTACGTTATATGGTATATCGTTATAACGTATTACGTTATATGGTATAACGTTATACCGTATTACGTTATATGGTATAACGAAATGACGTTTTTCGTTATATGGTATTACGTTATAACGTATTACGTTACATGGTATTACGTTATAACGTATTACGTTATATGGTATAACGTTATACTGTATTACGTTATATGGTATAACGTTATAACGTATTACGTTATATGGTATAACGTTATAACGTATTACGTTATATGGAATAACGTTATAACGAATTACGTTATATGGCATTACGTTATAACGTATTACGTTATATGGTATAACGTTATAACGTATTACGTTATATGGTATTACGTTATAACGTATTACGTTATATGGTATAACGTTATACCGTATTACGTTATATGGTATAACGTTATAACGTATTACGTTATATGGTATAACGTTATAACGTATTACGTTATATGGTATTACGTGAGCACGTATTACGTTATATGGTATAACGTTATAACGTATTACGTTATATGGTATAACGTTTTAACGTATTACGTTATATGGTATAACGTTATCACGTATTACGTTATATGGTATAACGTTATAACGTATTACGTTATATGGTATAACGTTGTAACGTATTACGTTATATGGTATAACGTTGTAACGTATTACGTTATATGGTATAACGTTATAACGTATTACGTTATATGGTATAACGTTATAACGTATTACGTTATATGGTATAACGTTATCACGTATTACGTTATATGGTATAACGTTATACCGTATTACGTTATATGGTATAACGAAATGACGTTTTTCGTTATATGGTATTACGTTATAACGTATTACGTTATATGGTATTACGTTATAACGTATTACGTTATATGGTATAACGCTATACCGTATTACGTTATATGGTATAACGTTATAACGTATTACGTTATATGGTATAACGTTATAACGTATTACGTTATATGGAATAACGTTATAACGAATTACGTTATATGGCATTACGTTATAACGTATTACGTTATATGGTATAACGTTATAACGTATTACGTTATATGGTATAACGTTATAACGTATTACGTTATATGGCATAACGTTATAACGTACTACGTTATATGGTATATCGTTATAACGTATTACGTTATATGGTATAACGTTATACCGTATTACGTTATATGGTATAACGTTATAACGTATTACGTTATATGGTATAACGTTATAACGTATTACGTTATATGGAATATCGTTATAACGTATTACGTTATATGGTATAACGTTATACCGTATTACGTTATATGGTATAACGAAATGACGTTTTACGTTATATGGTATTACGTTATAACGTATTACGTTATATGGTATTACGTTATAACGTATTACGTTATATGGTATAACGTCATAACTTATTACGTTATATGGTACTACGTTATCACGTATTACGATATATGGTATAACGTTATAACGTATTACGTTATATGGTATATCGTTATAACGTATTACGTTATATGGTATAACGTTATACCGTATTACGTTATATGGTATAACGAAGTGACGTTTTACGTTATATGGTATTACGTTATAACGTATTACGTTATATGGTATAACGTTATCACGTATTACGTTATATGGCATTACGTTATAACGTATTACGTTATATGGTATAACGAAATGACGTTTTACGTTATATGGTATTACGTTACAACGTATTACGTTATATGGTATTACGTTTTAACGTATTACGTTATATGGTATAACGTTATAACGTATTACGTTATATGGTATTACGTTATCACGTATTACGTTATATGGTATAACGTTATAACGTATTACGTTATATGGTATAACGTTATAACGTATTACGTTAAATGGTATAACGTTATAACGTATAACGTTATATGGTATAACGTTATAACGTACTACGTTATATGGTATATCGTTATAACGTATTACGTTATATGGTACAACGTTATACCGTATTACGTTATATGGTATAACGTTATACCGTATTACGTTATATGGTATAACGAAATGACGTTTTACGTTATATGGTATTACGTTATAACGTATTACGTTATATGGTATTACGTTATAACGTATTACGCTATATGGTATAACGTCATAACGTATTACGTTATATGGTATTACGTTATCACGTATTACGATATATGGTATAACGTTATAACGTATTACGTTATATGGTATATCGTTATAACGTATTACGTGATATGGTATAACTTTATACCGTATTACGTTATATGGTATAACGAAGTGACGTTTTACGTTATATGGTATTACGTTATAACGTATTACGTTATATGGTATAACGTTATCACGTATTACGTTATATGGCATTACGTTATAACGTATTACGTTATATGGTATAACGAAATGACGTTTTACGTTATATGGTATAACGTTCCAACGTATTACGTTATATGGTATTACGTTTTAACGTATTACGTTATATGGTATAACGTTATAACGTATTACGTTATATGGTATTACGTTATCACGTATTACGTTATATGGTATAACGTTATAACGTATTACGTTATATGGTATAACGTTATAACGTATTACGTTAAATGGTATAACGTTATAACGTATAACGTTATATGGTATAACGTTATAACGTACTACGTTATATGGTATATCGTTATAACGTATTACGTTATATGGTATAACGTTATACCGTATTACGTTATATGGTATAACGTTATAACGTATTACGTTATATGGTATAACGTTATAACGTATTACGTTATATGGAATATCGTTATAACGTATTACGTTATATGGTATAACGTTATACCGTATTACGTTATATGGTATAACGAAATGACGTTTTTCGTTATATGGTATTACGTTATAACGTATTACGTTATATGGTATTACGTTATAACGTATTACGTTATGTGGTATAACGTTTTAACGTATTACGTTATATGGTATAACGTTATAACGTATTACGTTATATGGTATAACGTTATAACGTATTACGTTATATGGTATAACGTTATAACGTATTACGTTATATGGTATTACGTGAGCACGTATTACGTTATATGGTATAACGTTATAACGTATTACGTTATATGGTATAACGTTTTAACGTATTACGTTATATGGTATAACGTTATCACGTATTACGTTATATGGTATAACGTTATAACGTATTACGTTATATGGTATAACGTTATAACGTATTACGTTATATGGTATAACGTTGTAACGTATTACGTTATATGGTATAACGTTATAACGTATTACGTTATATGGTATAACGTTATAACGTATTACGTTATATGGTATAACGTTATAACGTATTACGTTATATGGTATAACGTTATAACGTATTACGTTATATGGTATTACGTGAGCACGTATTACGTTATATGGTATAACGTTATAACGTATTACGTTATATGGTATAACGTTTTAACGTATTACGTTATATGGTATAACGTTATCACTTATTACGTTATATGGTATAACGTTATAACGTATTACGTTATATGGTATAACGTTATAACGTATTACGTTATATAGTATAACGTTATAACGTATTACGTTATATGGTATAACGTTATCACGTATTACGTTATATGGTATATCGTTATAACGTATTACGTTATATGGTATAACGTTATACCGTATTACGTTATATGGTATAACGAAATGACGTTTTTCGTTATATGGTATTACGTTATAACGTATTACGTTACATGGTATTACGTTATAACGTATTACGTTATATGGTATAACGTTATACTGTATTACGTTATATGGTATAACGTTATAACGTATTACGTTATATGGTATAACGTTATAACGTATTACGTTATATGGAATAACGTTATAACGAATTACGTTATATGGCATTACGTTATAACGTATTACGTTATATGGTATAACGTTATAACGTATTACGTTATATGGTATTACGTTATAACGTATTACGTTATATGGTATAACGTTATACCGTATTACGTTATATGGTATAACGTTATAACGTATTACGTTATATGGTATAACGTTATAACGTATTACGTTATATGGTATTACGTGAGCACGTATTACGTTATATGGTATAACGTTATAACGTATTACGTTATATGGTATAACGTTTTAACGTATTACGTTATATGGTATAACGTTATCACGTATTACGTTATATGGTATAACGTTATAACGTATTACGTTATATGGTATAACGTTGTAACGTATTACGTTATATGGTATAACGTTGTAACGTATTACGTTATATGGTATAACGTTATAACGTATTACGTTATATGGTATAACGTTATAACGTATTACGTTATATGGTATAACGTTATCACGTATTACGTTATATGGTATAACGTTATAACGTATTACGTTATATGGTATATCGTTATAATGTATTACGTTATATGGTATAACGTTATACCGTATTACGTTATATGGTATAACGAAATGACGTTTTTCGTTATATGGTATTACGTTATAACGTATTACGTTATATGGTATTACGTTATAACGTATTACGTTATATGGTAAAACGCTATACCGTATTACGTTATATGGTATAACGTTATAACGTATTACGTTATATGGTATAACGTTATAACGTATTACGTTATATGGAATAACGTTATAACGAATTACGTTATATGGCATTACGTTATAACGTATTACGTTATATGGTATAACGTTACAACGTATTACGTTATATGGTATAACGTTATAACGTATTACGTTATATGGCATTACGTTATAACGTACTACGTTATATGGTATATCGTTATAACGTATTACGTTATATGGTATAACGTTATACCGTATTACGTTATATGGTATAACGTTATAACGTATTACGTTATATGGTATAACGTTACAACGTATTACGTTATATGGAATATCGTTATAACGTATTACGTTATATGGTATAACGTTATACCGTATTACGTTATATGGTATAACGAAATGACGTTTTACGTTATATGGTATTACGTTATAACGTATTACGTTATATGGTATTACGTTATAACGTATTACGTTATATGGTATAACGTCATAACGTATTACGTTATATGGTATTACGTTATCACGTATTACGTTATATGGTATAACGTTATAACGTATTACGTTATATGGTATATCGTTATAACGTATTACGTTATACGGTATAACGTTATACCGTATAACGTTATATGGTATAACGAAGTGACGTTTTACGTTATATGGTATTACGTTATAACGTATTACGTTATATGGTATAACGTTATCACGTATTACGTTATATGGCATTACGTTATAACGTATTACGTTATATGGTATAACGAAATGACGTTTTACGTTATATGGTATAACGTTATAACGTATTACGTTATATGGTATAACGTTATAACGTATTACGTTATATGGTATAACGTTTTAACGTATTACGTTATATGGTATAACGTTATCACGTATTACGTTATATGGTATAACGTTATAACGTATTACGTTATATGGTATAACGTTATAACGTATTACGTTATATGGTATAACGTTGTAACGTATTACGTTATATGGTATAACGTTATAACGTATTACGTTATATGGTATAACGTTATAACGTATTACGTTATATGGTATAACGTTATAACGTATTACGTTATATGGTATAACGTTATAACGTATTACGTTATATGGTATTACGTGAGCACGTATTACGTTATATGGTATAACGTTATAACGTATTACGTTATATGGTATAACGTTTTAACGTATTACGTTATATGGTATAACGTTATCACTTATTACGTTATATGGTATAACGTTATAACGTATTACGTTATATGGTATAACGTTATAACGTATTACGTTATATAGTATAACGTTATAACGTATTACGTTATATGGTATAACGTTATCACGTATTACGTTATATGGTATATCGTTATAACGTATTACGTTATATGGTATAACGTTATACCGTATTACGTTATATGGTATAACGAAATGACGTTTTTCGTTATATGGTATTACGTTATAACGTATTACGTTACATGGTATTACGTTATAACGTATTACGTTATATGGTATAACGTTATACTGTATTACGTTATATGGTATAACGTTATAACGTATTACGTTATATGGTATAACGTTATAACGTATTACGTTATATGGAATAACGTTATAACGAATTACGTTATATGGCATTACGTTATAACGTATTACGTTATATGGTATAACGTTATAACGTATTACGTTATATGGTATTACGTTATAACGTATTACGTTATATGGTATAACGTTATACCGTATTACGTTATATGGTATAACGTTATAACGTATTACGTTATATGGTATAACGTTATAACGTATTACGTTATATGGTATTACGTGAGCACGTATTACGTTATATGGTATAACGTTATAACGTATTACGTTATATGGTATAACGTTTTAACGTATTACGTTATATGGTATAACGTTATCACGTATTACGTTATATGGTATAACGTTATAACGTATTACGTTATATGGTATAGCGTTGTAACGTATTACGTTATATGGTATAACGTTGTAACGTATTACGTTATATGGTATAACGTTATAACGTATTACGTTATATGGTATAACGTTATAACGTATTACGTTATATGGTATAACGTTATCACGTATTACGTTATATGGCATTACGTTATAACGTATTACGTTATATGGTATAACGTTATAACGTATTACGTTATATGGTATTACGTTATAACGTATTACGTTATATGGTATAACGTTATACCGTATTACGTTATATGGTATAACGTTATAACGTATTACGTTATATGGTATAACGTTATAACGTATTACGTTATATGGTATTACGTGAGCACGTATTACGTTATATGGTATAACGTTATAACGTATTACGTTATATGGTATAACGTTTTAACGTATTACGTTATATGGTATAACGTTATCACGTATTACGTTATATGGTATAACGTTATAACGTATTACGTTATATGGTATAACGTTGTAACGTATTACGTTATATGGTATAACGTTGTAACGTATTACGTTATATGGTATAACGTTATAACGTATTACGTTATATGGTATAACGTTATAACGTATTACGTTATATGGTATAACGTTATCACGTATTACGTTATATGGTATAACGTTATAACGTATTACGTTATATGGTATATCGTTATAATGTATTACGTTATATGGTATAACGTTATACCGTATTACGTTATATGGTATAACGAAATGACGTTTTTCGTTATATGGTATTACGTTATAACGTATTACGTTATATGGTATTACGTTATAACGTATTACGTTATATGGTATAACGCTATACCGTATTACGTTATATGGTATAACGTTATAACGTATTACGTTATATGGTATAACGTTATAACGTATTACGTTATATGGAATAACGTTATAACGAATTACGTTATATGGCATTACGTTATAACGTATTACGTTATATGGTATAACGTTATAACGTATTACGTTATATGGTATAACGTTATAACGTATTACGTTATATGGCATTACGTTATAACGTACTACGTTATATGGTATATCGTTATAACGTATTACGTTATATGGTATAACGTTATACCGTATTACGTTATATGGTATAACGTTATAACGTATTACGTTATATGGTATAACGTTACAACGTATTACGTTATATGGAATATCGTTATAACGTATTACGTTATATGGTATAACGTTATACCGTATTACGTTATATGGTATAACGAAATGACGTTTTACGTTATATGGTATTACGTTATAACGTATTACGTTATATGGTATTACGTTATAACGTATTACGTTATATGGTATAACGTCATAACGTATTACGTTATATGGTATTACGTTATCACGTATTACGTTATATGGTATAACGTTATAACGTATTACGTTATATGGTATAACGTTTTAACGTATTACGTTATATGGTATAACGTTATAACGTATTACGTTATATGGTATAACGTTATAACGTATTACGTTATATGGTATAACGTTATAACGTATTACGTTATATGGTATTACGTGAGCACGTATTACGTTATATGGTATAACGTTATAACGTATTACGTTATATGGTATTACGTGAGCACGTATTACGTTATATGGTATAACGTTATAACGTATTACGTTATATGGTATAACGTTTTAACGTATAACGTTATATGGTATAACGTTATCACGTATTACGTTATATGGTATAACGTTATAACGTATTACGTTATATGGTATAACGTTGTAACGTATTACGTTATATGGTATAACGTTGTAACGTATTACGTTATATGGTATAACGTTATAACGTATTACGTTATATGGTATAACGTTATAACGTATTACGTTATATGGTATAACGTTATCACGTATTACGTTATATGGTATAACGTTATAACGTATTACGTTATATGGTATAACGTTATAACGTATTACGTTATATGGTATAACGAAATGACGTTTTTCGTTATATGGTATAACGTTATAACGTATTACGTTATATGGAATAACGTTATAACGAATTACGTTATATGGCATTACGTTATAACGTATTACGTTATATGGTATAACGTTATAACGTATTACGTTATATGGTATTACGTTATAACGTATTACGTTATATGGTATAACGTTATACCGTATTACGTTATATGGTATAACGTTATAACGTATTACGTTATATGGTATAACGTTATAACGTATTACGTTATATGGTATTACGTGAGCACGTATTACGTTATATGGTATAACGTTATAACGTATTACGTTATATGGTATAACGTTTTAACGTATTACGTTATATGGTATAACGTTATCACGTATTACGTTATATGGTATAACGTTATAACGTATTACGTTATATGGTATAACGTTGTAACGTATTACGTTATATGGTATAACGTTGTAACGTATTACGTTATATGGTATAACGTTATAACGTATTACGTTATATGGTATAACGTTATAACGTATTACGTTATATGGTATAACGTTATCACGTATTACGTTATATGGTATAACGTTATAACGTATTACGTTATATGGTATAACGTTATAACGTATTACGTTATATGGTATAACGTTATAACGTATTACGTTATATGGTATAACGTTATCACGTATTACGTTATATGGTATATCGTTATAATGTATTACGTTATATGGTATAACGTTATACCGTATTACGTTATATGGTATAACGAAATGACGTTTTTCGTTATATGGTATTACGTTATAACGTATTACGTTATATGGTATTACGTTATAACGTATTACGTTATATGGTATAACGCTATACCGTATTACGTTATATGGTATAACGTTATAACGTATTACGTTATATGGTATAACGTTATAACGTATTACGTTATAGGGAATAACGTTATAACGAATTACGTTATATGGTATAACGTTATAACGTATTACGTTATATGGTATAACGTTATAACGTATTACGTTATATGGTATAACGTTATAACGTATTACGTTATATGGCATTACGTTATAACGTACTACGTTATATGGTATATCGTTATAACGTATTACGTTATATGGTATAACGTTATAACGTATTACGTTATATGGTATTACGTTATAACGTATTACGTTATATGGTATAACGTTATACCGTATTACGTTATATGGTATAACGTTATAACGTATTACGTTATATGGTATAACGTTATAACGTATTACGTTATATGGTATTACGTGAGCACGTATTACGTTATATGGTATAACGTTATAACGTATTACGTTATATGGTATAACGTTTTAACGTATTACGTTATATGGTATAACGTTATCACGTATTACGTTATATGGTATAACGTTATAACGTATTACGTTATATGGTATAACGTTGTAACGTATTACGTTATATGGTATAACGTTGTAACGTATTACGTTATATGGTATAACGTTATAACGTATTACGTTATATGGTATAACGTTATAACGTATTACGTTATATGGTATAACGTTATCACGTATTACGTTATATGGTATAACGTTATAACGTATTACGTTATATGGTATATCGTTATAATGTATTACGTTATATGGTATAACGTTATACCGTATTACGTTATATGGTATAACGAAATGACGTTTTTCGTTATATGGTATTACGTTATAACGTATTACGTTATATGGTATTACGTTATAACGTATTACGTTATATGGTATAACGCTATACCGTATTACGTTATATGGTATAACGTTATAACGTATTACGTTATATGGTATAACGTTATAACGTATTACGTTATATGGAATAACGTTATAACGAATTACGTTATATGGCATTACGTTATAACGTATTACGTTATATGGTATAACGTTATAACGTATTACGTTATATGGTATAACGTTATAACGTATTACGTTATATGGCATTACGTTATAACGTACTACGTTATATGGTATATCGTTATAACGTATTACGTTATATGGTATAACGTTATACCGTATTACGTTATATGGTATAACGTTATAACGTATTACGTTATATGGTATAACGTTACAACGTATTACGTTATATGGAATATCGTTATAACGTATTACGTTATATGGTATAACGTTATACCGTATTACGTTATATGGTATAACGAAATGACGTTTTACGTTATATGGTATTACGTTATAACGTATTACGTTATATGGTATTACGTTATAACGTATTACGTTATATGGTATAACGTCATAACGTATTACGTTATATGGTATTACGTTATCACGTATTACGTTATATGGTATAACGTTATAACGTATTACGTTATATGGTATAACGTTTTAACGTATTACGTTATATGGTATAACGTTATAACGTATTACGTTATATGGTATAACGTTATAACGTATTACGTTATATGGTATAACGTTATAACGTATTACGTTATATGGTATTACGTGAGCACGTATTACGTTATATGGTATAACGTTATAACGTATTACGTTATATGGTATTACGTGAGCACGTATTACGTTATATGGTATAACGTTATAACGTATTACGTTATATGGTATAACGTTTTAACGTATAACGTTATATGGTATAACGTTATCACGTATTACGTTATATGGTATAACGTTATAACGTATTACGTTATATGGTATAACGTTGTAACGTATTACGTTATATGGTATAACGTTGTAACGTATTACGTTATATGGTATAACGTTATAACGTATTACGTTATATGGTATAACGTTATAACGTATTACGTTATATGGTATAACGTTATCACGTATTACGTTATATGGTATAACGTTATAACGTATTACGTTATATGGTATAACGTTATAACGTATTACGTTATATGGTATAACGAAATGACGTTTTTCGTTATATGGTATAACGTTATAACGTATTACGTTATATGGAATAACGTTATAACGAATTACGTTATATGGCATTACGTTATAACGTATTACGTTATATGGTATAACGTTATAACGTATTACGTTATATGGTATTACGTTATAACGTATTACGTTATATGGTATAACGTTATACCGTATTACGTTATATGGTATAACGTTATAACGTATTACGTTATATGGTATAACGTTATAACGTATTACGTTATATGGTATTACGTGAGCACGTATTACGTTATATGGTATAACGTTATAACGTATTACGTTATATGGTATAACGTTTTAACGTATTACGTTATATGGTATAACGTTATCACGTATTACGTTATATGGTATAACGTTATAACGTATTACGTTATATGGTATAACGTTGTAACGTATTACGTTATATGGTATAACGTTGTAACGTATTACGTTATATGGTATAACGTTATAACGTATTACGTTATATGGTATAACGTTATAACGTATTACGTTATATGGTATAACGTTATCACGTATTACGTTATATGGTATAACGTTATAACGTATTACGTTATATGGTATAACGTTATAACGTATTACGTTATATGGTATAACGTTATAACGTATTACGTTATATGGTATAACGTTATCACGTATTACGTTATATGGTATATCGTTATAATGTATTACGTTATATGGTATAACGTTATACCGTATTACGTTATATGGTATAACGAAATGACGTTTTTCGTTATATGGTATTACGTTATAACGTATTACGTTATATGGTATTACGTTATAACGTATTACGTTATATGGTATAACGCTATACCGTATTACGTTATATGGTATAACGTTATAACGTATTACGTTATATGGTATAACGTTATAACGTATTACGTTATAGGGAATAACGTTATAACGAATTACGTTATATGGTATAACGTTATAACGTATTACGTTATATGGTATAACGTTATAACGTATTACGTTATATGGTATAACGTTATAACGTATTACGTTATATGGCATTACGTTATAACGTACTACGTTATATGGTATATCGTTATAACGTATTACGTTATATGGTATAACGTTATACCGTATTACGTTATATGGTATAACGTTATAACGTATTACGTTATATGGTATAACGTTACAACGTATTACGTTATATGGTATAACGTTATACCGTATTACGTTATATGGTATAACGTTATAACGTATTACGTTATATGGTATAACGTTGTAACGTATTACGTTATATGGTATAACGTTGTAACGTATTACGTTATATGGTATAACGTTATAACGTATTACGTTATATGGTATAACGTTATCACGTATTACGTTATATGGTATAACGTTATAACGTATTACGTTATATGGTATTACGTTATAACGTATTACGTTATATGGTATTACGTTATAACGTATTACGTTATATGGTATAACGTCATAACGTATTACGTTATATGGTATTACGTTATCACGTATTACGTTATATGGTATAACGTTATAACGTATTACGTTATATGGTATATCGTTATAACGTATTACGTTATACGGTATAACGTTATACCGTATTACGTTATATGGTATAACGAAGTGACGTTTTACGTTATATGGTATTACGTTATAACGTATTACGTTATATGGTATAACGTTATCACGTATTACGTTATATGGCATTACGTTATAACGTATTACGTTATATGGTATAACGAAATGACGTTTTACGTTATATGGTATAACGTTATAACGTATTACGTTATATGGTATAACGTTATAACGTATTACGTTAAATGGTATAACGTTATAACGTATAACGTTATATGGTATAACGTTATAACGTACTACGTTATATGGTATATCGTTATAACGTATTACGTTATATGGTATGACGTTATACCGTATTACGTTATATGGTATAACGTTATAACGTATTACGTTATATGGTATAACGTTATAACGTATTACGTTATATGGAATATCGTTATAACGTATTACGTTATATGGTATAACGTTATACCGTATTACGTTATATGGTATAACGAAATGACGTTTTTCGTTATATGGTATTACGTTATAACGTATTACGTTATATGGTATTACGTTATAACGTATTACGTTATGTGGTATAACGTTTTAACGTATTACGTTATATGGTATAACGTTACAACGTATTACGTTATATGGAATATCGTTATAACGTATTACGTTATATGGTATAACGTTATACCGTATTACGTTATATGGTATAACGAAATGACGTTTTACGTTATATGGTATTACGTTATAACGTATTACGTTATATGGTATTACGTTATAACGTATTACGTTATATGGTATAACGTCATAACGTATTACGTTATATGGTATTACGTTTTAACGTATTACGTTATATGGTATAACGTTGTAACGTACTACGTTATATGGTATAACGTTGTAACGTATTACGTTATATGGTATAAAGTTATAACGTATTACTTTATATGGTATAACGTTATAACGTATTACGTTATATGGTATAACGTTATCACGTATTACGTTATATGGTATAACGTTATAACGTATTACGTTATATGGTATAACGTTATAACGTATTACGTTATATGGTATAACGAAATGACGTTTTTCGTTATATGGTATAACGTTATAACGTATTACGTTATATGGAATAACGTTATAACGAATTACGTTATATGGCATTACGTTATAACGTATTACGTTATATGGTATAACGTTATAACGTATTACGTTATATGGTATTACGTTATAACGTATTACGTTATATGGTATAACGTTATACCGTATTACGTTATATGGTATAACGTTATAACGTATTACGTTATATGGTATACCGTTATAACGTATTACGTTATATGGTATTACGTGAGCACGTATTACGTTATATGGTATAACGTTATAACGTATTACGTTATATGGTATAACGTTTTAACGTATTACGTTATATGGTATAACGTTATCACGTATTACGTTATATGGTATAACGTTATAACGTATTACGTTATATGGTATAACGTTATAACGTATTACGTTATATGGTATTACGTTATAACGTATTACGTTATATGGTATAACGCTATACCGTATTACGTTATATGGTATA
The DNA here is from genome assembly GCF_051014615.1 of Bombus vancouverensis nearcticus. Taxonomy (NCBI): domain Eukaryota; kingdom Metazoa; phylum Arthropoda; class Insecta; order Hymenoptera; family Apidae; genus Bombus; species Bombus vancouverensis. The sequence continues at coordinate 3,486,816 of NC_134913.1, read as the reverse complement.
ACGTTATAACGTATTACGTTATATGGTATAACGTTATAACGTATTACGTTATATGGTATAACGTTATAACGTATTACGTTATATGGTATAACGTTATAACGTATTACGTTATATGGTATAACGTTATCACGTATTACGTTATATGGTATATCGTTATAATGTATTACGTTATATGGTATAACGTTATACCGTATTACGTTATATGGTATAACGAAATGACGTTTTTCGTTATATGGTATTACGTTATAACGTATTACGTTATATGGTATTACGTTATAACGTATTACGTTATATGGTATAACGTTATAACGTATTACGTTATATGGTATAACGTTTTAACGTATTACGTTATATGGTATAACGTTATAACGTATTACGTTATATGGTATTACGTTATAACGTATTACGTTATATGGTATAACGCTATACCGTATTACGTTATATGGTATAACGTTATAACGTATTACGTTATATGGTATAACGTTATAACGTATTACGTTATATGGTATAACGTTATAACGTATTACGTTATATGGAATATCGTTATAACGTATTACGTTATATGGTATAACGTTATACCGTATTACGTTATATGGTATAACGAAATGACGTTTTTCGTTATATGGTATTACGTTATAACGTATTACGTTATATGGTATTACGTTATAACGTATTACGTTATGTGGTATAACGTTTTAACGTATTACGTTATATGGTATAACGTTATAACGTATTACGTTATATGGTATAACGTTATAACGTATTACGTTATATGGTATAACGTTATAACGTATTACGTTATATGGTATTACGTGAGCACGTATTACGTTATATGGTATAACGTTATAACGTATTACGTTATATGGTATTACGTGAGCACGTATTACGTTATATGGTATAACGTTATAACGTATTACGTTATATGGTATAACGTTTTAACGTATTACGTTATATGGTATAACGTTATCACGTATTACGTTATATGGTATAACGTTATAACGTATTACGTTATATGGTATAACGTTGTAACGTATTACGTTATATGGTATAACGTTGTAACGTATTACGTTATATGGTATAAAGTTATAACGTATTACTTTATATGGTATAACGTTATAACGTATTACGTTATATGGTATAACGTTATCACGTATTACGTTATATGGTATAACGTTATAACGTATTACGTTATATGGTATAACGTTATAACGTATTACGTTATATGGTATAACGAAATGACGTTTTTCGTTATATGGTATAACGTTATAACGTATTACGTTATATGGAATAACGTTATAACGAATTACGTTATATGGCATTACGTTATAACGTATTACGTTATATGGTATAACGTTATAACGTATTACGTTATATGGTATTACGTTATAACGTATTACGTTATATGGTATAACGTTATACCGTATTACGTTATATGGTATAACGTTATAACGTATTACGTTATATGGTATAACGTTATAACGTATTACGTTATATGGTATTACGTGAGCACGTATTACGTTATATGGTATAACGTTATAACGTATTACGTTATATGGTATAACGTTTTAACGTATTACGTTATATGGTATAACGTTATCACGTATAGCGTTATATGGTATAACGTTATAACGTATTACGTTATATGGTATAACGTTGTAACGTATTACGTTATATGGTATAACGTTGTAACGTATTACGTTATATGGTATAACGTTATAACGTATTACGTTATATGGTATAACGTTATAACGTATTACGTTATATGGTATAACGTTATCACGTATTACGTTATATGGTATAACGTTATAACGTATTACGTTATATGGTATAACGTTATAACGTATTACGTTATATGGTATAACGTTATAACGTATTACGTTATATGGTATAACGTTATCACGTATTACGTTATATGGTATATCGTTATAATGTATTACGTTATATGGTATAACGTTATACCGTATTACGTTATATGGTATAACGAAATGACGTTTTTCGTTATATGGTATTACGTTATAACGTATTACGTTATATGGTATTACGTTATAACGTATTACGTTATATGGTATAACGCTATACCGTATTACGTTATATGGTATAACGTTATAACGTATTACGTTATATGGTATAACGTTATAACGTATTACGTTATATGGAATAACGTTATAACGAATTACGTTATATGGCATTACGTTATAACGTATTACGTTATATGGTATAACGTTATAACGTATTACGTTATATGGTATAACGTTATATCGTATTACGTTATATGGTATAACGTTATACCGTATTACGTTATATGGTATAACGTTATAACGTATTACGTTATATGGTATAACGTTACAACGTATTACGTTATATGGAATATCGTTATAACGTATTACGTTATATGGTATAACGTTATACCGTATTACGTTATATGGTATAACGAAATGACGTTTTACGTTATATGGTATTACGTTATAACGTATTACGTTATATGGTATTACGTTATAACGTATTACGTTATATGGTATAACGTCATAACGTATTACGTTATATGGTATTACGTTATCACGTATTACGTTATATGGTATAACGTTATAACGTATTACGTTATATGGTATATCGTTATAACGTATTACGTTATACGGTATAACGTTATACCGTATTACGTTATATGGTATAACGAAGTGACGTTTTACGTTATATGGTATTACGTTATAACGTATTACGTTATATGGTATAACGTTATCACGTATTACGTTATATGGCATTACGTTATAACGTATTACGTTATATGGTATAACGAAATGACGTTTTACGTTATATGGTATAACGTTATAACGTATTACGTTATATGGTATAACGTTATAACGTATTACGTTAAATGGTATAACGTTATAACGTATAACGTTATATGGTATAACGTTATAACGTACTACGTTATATGGTATATCGTTATAACGTATTACGTTATATGGTATAACGTTATACCGTATTACGTTATATGGTATAACGTTATAACGTATTACGTTATATGGTATAACGTTATAACGTATTACGTTATATGGAATATCGTTATAACGTATTACGTTATATGGTATAACGTTATACCGTATTACGTTATATGGTATAACGAAATGACGTTTTTCGTTATATGGTATTACGTTATAACGTATTACGTTATATGGTATTACGTTATAACGTATTACGTTATGTGGTATAACGTTTTAACGTATTACGTTATATGGTATAACGTTATAACGTATTACGTTATATGGTATAACGTTATAACGTATTACGTTATATGGTATAACGTTATAACGTATTACGTTATATGGTATTACGTGAGCACGTATTACGTTATATGGTATAACGTTATAACGTATTACGTTATATGGTATAACGTTTTAACGTATTACGTTATATGGTATAACGTTATCACGTATTACGTTATATGGTATTACGTTATAACGTATTACGTTATATGGTATAACGTTATAACGTATTACGTTATATGGTATAACGTTGTAACGTATTACGTTATATGGTATAACGTTATAACGTATTACGTTATATGGTATAACGTTATAACGTATTACGTTATATGGTATAACGTTATAACGTATTACGTTATATGGTATAACGTTATAACGTATTACGTTATATGGTATTACGTGAGCACGTATTACGTTATATGGTATAACGTTATAACGTATTACGTTATATGGTATAACGTTTTAACGTATTACGTTATATGGTATAACGTTATCACTTATTACGTTATATGGTATAACGTTATAACGTATTACGTTATATGGTATAACGTTATAACGTATTACGTTATATAGTATAACGTTATAACGTATTACGTTATATGGTATAACGTTATCACGTATTACGTTATATGGTATATCGTTATAACGTATTACGTTATATGGTATAACGTTATACCGTATTACGTTATATGGTATAACGAAATGACGTTTTTCTTTATATGGTATTACGTTATAACGTATTACGTTACATGGTATTACGTTATAACGTATTACGTTATATGGTATAACGTTATACTGTATTACGTTATATGGTATAACGTTATAACGTATTACGTTATATGGTATAACGTTATAACGTATTACGTTATATGGAATAACGTTATAACGAATTACGTTATATGGCATTACGTTATAACGTATTACGTTATATGGTATAACGTTATAACGTATTACGTTATATGGTATTACGTTATAACGTATTACGTTATATGGTATAACGTTATACCGTATTACGTTATATGGTATAACGTTATAACGTATTACGTTATATGGTATAACGTTATAACGTATTACGTTATATGGTATTACGTGAGCACGTATTACGTTATATGGTATAACGTTATAACGTATTACGTTATATGGTATAACGTTTTAACGTATTACGTTATATGGTATAACGTTATCACGTATTACGTTATATGGTATAACGTTATAACGTATTACGTTATATGGTATAACGTTGTAACGTATTACGTTATATGGTATAACGTTATAACGTATTACGTTATATGGTATAACGTTATAACGTATTACGTTATATGGTATAACGTTATCACGTATTACGTTATATGGTATATCGTTATAATGTATTACGTTATATGGTATAACGTTATACCGTATTACGTTATATGGTATTACGAAATGACGTTTTTCGTTATATGGTATTACGTTATAACGTATTACGTTATATGGTATTACGTTATAACGTATTACGTTATATGGTATAACGCTATACCGTATTACGTTATATGGTATAACGTTATAACGTATTACGTTATATGGTATAACGTTATAACGTATTACGTTATATGGAATAACGTTATAACGAATTACGTTATATGGCATTACGTTATAACGTATTACGTTATATGGTATAACGTTATAACGTATTACGTTATATGGTATAACGTTATAACGTATTACGTTATATGGTATAACGTTATAACGTATTACGTTATATGGTATAACGTTATAACGTATTACGTTATATGGAATATCGTTATAACGTATTACGTTATATGGTATAACGTTATACCGTATTACGTTATATGGTATAACGAAATGACGTTTTACGTTATATGGTATTACGTTATAACGTATTACGTTATATGGTATTACGTTATAACGTATTACGTTATATGGTATAACGTCATAACGTATTACGTTATATGGTATTACGTTATCACGTATTACGTTATATGGTATAACGTTATAACGTATTACGTTATATGGTATATCGTTATAACGTATTACGTTATATGGTATAACGTTATACCGTATTACGTTATATGGTATCACGAAGTGACGTTTTACGTTATATGGTATTACGTTATAGCGTATTACGTTATATGGTATAACGTTATCACGTATTACGTTATATGGCATTACGTTATAACGTATTACGTTATATGGTATAACGAAATGACGTTTTACGTTATATGGTATAACGTTACAACGTATTACGTTATATGGTATTACATTTTAACGTATTACGTTATATGGTATAACGTTATAACGTATTACGTTATATGGTATTACGTTATCATGTATTACGTTATATGGTATAACGTTATAACGTATTACGTTATATGGTATAACGTTATAAGGTATTACGTTAAATGGTATAACGTTATAACGTATAACGTTATATGGTATAACGTTATAACGTACTACGTTATATGGTATATCGTTATAACGTATTACGTTATATGGTATAACGTTATACCGTATTACGTTATATGGTATAACGTTATAACGTATTACGTTATATGGTATAACGTTATAACGTATTACGTTATATGGAATATCGTTATAACGTATTACGTTATATGGTATAACGTTATACCGTATTACGTTATATGGTATAACGAAATGACGTTTTTCGTTATATGGTATAACGTTATAACGTATTACGTTATATGGAATAACGTTATAACGTACTACGTTATATGGTATATCGTTATAACGTATTACGTTATATGGTATAACGTTATACCGTATTACGTTATATGGTATTACGTTATAACGTATTACGTTATATGGTATAACGTTATCACGTATTACGTTATATGGCATTACGTTATAACGTATTACGATATATGGTATAACGTTATAACGTATTACGTTATATGGTATAACGTTGTAACGTATTACGTTATATGGTATAACGTTATAACGTATTACGTTATATGGTATAACGTTATAACGTATTACGTTATATGGTATAACGTTATAACGTATTACGTTATATGGTATAACGTTATAACGTATTACGTTATATGGTATTACGTGAGCACGTATTACGTTATATGGTATAACGTTATAACGTATTACGTTATATGGTATAACGTTTTAACGTATTACGTTATATGGTATAACGTTATCACGTATTACGTTATATGGTATAACGTTATAACGTATTACGTTATATGGTATAACGTTATAACGTATTACGTTATATAGTATAACGTTATAACGTATTACGTTATATGGTATAACGTTATCACGTATTACGTTATATGGTATATCGTTATAACGTATTACGTTATATTTTATAACGTTATACCGTATTACGTTATATGGTATAACGAAATGACGTTTTTCGTTATATGGTATTACGTTATAACGTATTACGTTATATGGTATTACGTTATAACGTATTACGTTATATGGTATAACGTTATACTGTATTACGTTATATGGTATAACGTTATAACGTATTACGTTATATGGTATAACGTTATAACGTATTATGTTATATGGAATAACGTTATAACGAATTACGTTATATGGCATTACGTTATAACGTATTACGTTATATGGTATAACGTTATAACGTATTACGTTATATGGTATTACGTTATAACGTATTACGTTATATGGTATAACGTTATACCGTATTACGTTATATGGTATAACGTTATAACGTATTACGTTATATGGTATAACGTTATAACGTATTACGTTATATGGTATTACGTGAGCACGTATTACGTTATATGGTATTACGTTATAACGTATTACGTTATATGGTATTACGTTATAACGTATTACGTTATATGGTATAACGTTATACTGTATTACGTTATATGGTATAACGTTATAACGTATTACGTTATATGGTATAACGTTATAACGTATTATGTTATATGGAATAACGTTATAACGAATTACGTTATATGGCATTACGTTATAACGTATTACGTTATATGGTATAACGTTATAACGTATTACGTTATATGGTATTACGTTATAACGTATTACGTTATATGGTATAACGTTATACCGTATTACGTTATATGGTATAACGTTATAACGTATTACGTTATATGGTATAACGTTATAACGTATTACGTTATATGGTATTACGTGAGCACGTATTACGTTATATGGTATAACGTTATAACGTATTACGTTATATGGTATAACGTTTTAACGTATTACGTTATATGGTATAACGTTATCACGTATTACGTTATATGGTATAACGTTATAACGTATTACGTTATATGGTATAACGTTGTAACGTATTACGTTATATGGTATAACGTTGTAACGTATTACGTTATATGGTATAACGTTATAACGTATTACGTTATATGGTATAACGTTATAACGTATTACGTTATATGGTATAACGTTATCACGTATTACGTTATATGGTATAACGTTATAACGTATTACGTTATATGGTATAACGTTATAACGTATTACGTTATATGGCATAACGTTATAACGTACTACGTTATATGGTATATCGTTATAACGTATTACGTTATATGGTATAACGTTATACCGTATTACGTTATATGGTATAACGTTATAACGTATTACGTTATATGGTATAACGTTATAACGTATTACGTTATATGGAATATCGTTATAACGTATTACGTTATATGGTACAACGTTATACCGTATTACGTTATATGGTATAACGAAATGACGTTTTACGTTATATGGTATTACGTTATAACGTATTACGTTATATGGTATTACGTTATAACGTATTACGTTATATGGTATAACGTCATAACGTATTACGTTATATGGTATTACGTTATCACGTATTACGTTATATGGTATAACGTTATAACGTATTACGTTATATGGTATATCGTTATAACGTATTACGTTATATGGTATAACGTTATACCGTATTACGTTATATGGTATAACGAAGTGACGTTTTACGTTATATGGTATTACGTTATAACGTATTACGTTATATGGTATAACGTTATCACGTATTACGTTATATGGCATTACGTTATAACGTATTACGTTATATGGTATAACGAAATGACGTTTTACGTTATATGGTATATCGTTATAACGTATTACGTTATATGGTATAACGTTATAACGTATTACGTTATATGGTATATCGTTATAACGTATTACGTTATATGGTATAACGTTATACCGTATTACGTTATATGGTATTACGTTATAACGTATTACGTTATATGGTATAACGTTATCACGTATTACGTTATATGGCATTACGTTATAACGTATTACGTTATATGGTATAACGTTATAACGTATTACGTTATATGGTATAACGTTGTAACGTATTACGTTATATGGTATAACGTTATAACGTATTACGTTATATGGTATAACGTTATAACGTATTACGTTATATGGTATAACGTTATAACGTATTACGTTATATGGTATAACGTTATAACGTATTACGTTATATGGTATTACGTGAGCACGTATTACGTTATATGGTATAACGTTATAACGTATTACGTTATATGGTATAACGTTTTAACGTATTACGTTATATGGTATAACGTTATCACGTATTACGTTATATGGTATAACGTTATAACGTATTACGTTATATGGTATAACGTTATAACGTATTACGTTATATAGTATAACGTTATAACGTATTACGTTATATGGTATAACGTTATCACGTATTACGTTATATGGTATATCGTTATAACGTATTACGTTATATTTTATAACGTTATACCGTATTACGTTATATGGTATAACGAAATGACGTTTTTCGTTATATGGTATTACGTTATAACGTATTACGTTATATGGTATTACGTTATAACGTATTACGTTATATGGTATAACGTTATACTTTATTACGTTATATGGTATAACGTTATAACGTATTACGTTATATGGTATAACGTTATAACGTATTATGTTATATGGAATAACGTTATAACGAATTACGTTATATGGCATTACGTTATAACGTATTACGTTATATGGTATAACGTTATAACGTATTACGTTATATGGTATTACGTTATAACGTATTACGTTATATGGTATAACGTTATACCGTATTACGTTATATGGTATAACGTTATAACGTATTACGTTATATGGTATAACGTTATAACGTATTACGTTATATGGTATTACGTGAGCACGTATTACGTTATATGGTATTACGTTATAACGTATTACGTTATATGGTATTACGTTATAACGTATTACGTTATATGGTATAACGTTATACTGTATTACGTTATATGGTATAACGTTATAACGTATTACGTTATATGGTATAACGTTATAACGTATTATGTTATATGGAATAACGTTATAACGAATTACGTTATATGGCATTACGTTATAACGTATTACGTTATATGGTATAACGTTATAACGTATTACGTTATATGGTATTACGTTATAACGTATTACGTTATATGGTATAACGTTTTAACGTATTACGTTATATGGTATAACGTTATCACGTATTACGTTATATGGTATAACGTTATACCGTATTACGTTATATGGTATATCGTTATAACGTATTACGTTATATGGTATAACGTTATACCGTATTACGTTATATGGTATAACGAAATGATGTTTTTCTTTATATGGTATTACGTTATAACGTATTACGTTACATGGTATTACGTTATAACGTATTACGTTATATGGTATAACGTTATACTGTATTACGTTATATGGTATAACGTTATAACGTATTACGTTATATGGTATAACGTTATAACGTATTACGTTATATGGAATAACGTTATAACGAATTACGTTATATGGCATTACGTTATAACGTATTACGTTATATGGTATAACGTTATAACGTATTACGTTATATGGTATTACGTTATAACGTATTACGTTATATGGTATAACGTTATACCGAATTACGTTATATGGTATAACGTTATAACGTATTACGTTATATGGTATAACGTTATAACGTATTACGTTATATGGTATTACGTGAGCACGTATTACGTTATATGGTATAACGTTATAACGTATTACGTTATATGGTATAACGTTTTAACGTATTACGTTATATGGTATAACGTTATCACGTATTACGTTATATGGTATAACGTTATAACGTATTACGTTATATGGTATAACGTTGTAACGTATTACGTTATATGGTATAACGTTATAACGTATTACGTTATATGGTATAACGTTATAACGTATTACGTTATATGGTATAACGTTATCACGTATTACGTTATATGGTATATCGTTATAATGTATTACGTTATATGGTATAACGTTATACCGTATTACGTTATATGGTATAACGAAATGACGTTTTTCGTTATATGGTATTACGTTATAACGTATTACGTTATATGGTATTACGTTATAACGTATTACGTTATATGGTATAACGCTATACCGTATTACGTTATATGGTATAACGTTATAACGTATTACGTTATATGGTATAACGTTATAACGTATTACGTTATATGGAATAACGTTATAACGAATTACGTTATATGGCATTACGTTATAACGTATTACGTTATATGGTATAACGTTATAACGTATTACGTTATATGGTATAACGTTATAACGTATTACGTTATATGGCATAACGTTATAACGTACTACGTTATATGGTATATCGTTATAACGTATTACGTTATATGGTATAACGTTATACCGTATTACGTTATATGGTATAACGTTATAACGTATTACGTTATATGGTATAACGTTATAACGTATTACGTTATATGGAATATCGTTATAACGTATTACGTTATATGGTATAACGTTATACCGTATTACGTTATATGGTATAACGAAATGACGTTTTACGTTATATGGTATTACGTTATAACGTATTACGTTATATGGTATTACGTTATAACGTATTACGTTATATGGTATAACGTCATAACGTATTACGTTATATGGTATTACGTTATCACGTATTACGTTATATGGTATAACGTTATAACGTATTACGTTATATGGTATATCGTTATAACGTATTACGTTATATGGTATAACGTTATACCGTATTACGTTATATGGTATCACGAAGTGACGTTTTACGTTATATGGTATTACGTTATAACGTATTACGTTATATGGTATAACGTTATCACGTATTACGTTATATGGCATTACGTTATAACGTATTACGTTATATGGTATAACGAAATGACGTTTTACGTTATATGGTATAACGTTACAACGTATTACGTTATATGGTATTACATTTTAACGTATTACGTTATATGGTATAACGTTATAACGTATTACGTTATATGGTATTACGTTATCATGTATTACGTTATATGGTATAACGTTATAACGTATTACGTTATATGGTATAACGTTATAAGGTATTACGTTAAATGGTATAACGTTATAACGTATAACGTTATATGGTATAACGTTATAACGTACTACGTTATATGGTATATCGTTATAACGTATTACGTTATATGGTATAACGTTATACCGTATTACGTTATATGGTATAACGTTATAACGTATTACGTTATATGGTATAACGTTATAACGTATTACGTTATATGGAATATCGTTATAACGTATTACGTTATATGGTATAACGTTATACCGTATTACGTTATATGGTATAACGAAATGACGTTTTTCGTTATATGGTATAACGTTATAACGTATTACGTTATATGGAATAACGTTATAACGTACTACGTTATATGGTATATCGTTATAACGTATTACGTTATATGGTATAACGTTATACCGTATTACGTTATATGGTATTACGTTATAACGTATTACGTTATATGGTATAACGTTATCACGTATTACGTTATATGGCATTACGTTATAACGTATTACGATATATGGTATAACGTTATAACGTATTACGTTATATGGTATAACGTTGTAACGTATTACGTTATATGGTATAACGTTATAACGTATTACGTTATATGGTATAACGTTATAACGTATTACGTTATATGGTATAACGTTATAACGTATTACGTTATATGGTATAACGTTATAACGTATTACGTTATATGGTATTACGTGAGCACGTATTACGTTATATGGTATAACGTTATAACGTATTACGTTATATGGTATAACGTTTTAACGTATTACGTTATATGGTATAACGTTATCACGTATTACGTTATATGGTATAACGTTATAACGTATTACGTTATATGGTATAACGTTATAACGTATTACGTTATATAGTATAACGTTATAACGTATTACGTTATATGGTATAACGTTATCACGTATTACGTTATATGGTATATCGTTATAACGTATTACGTTATATTTTATAACGTTATACCGTATTACGTTATATGGTATAACGAAATGACGTTTTTCGTTATATGGTATTACGTTATAACGTATTACGTTATATGGTATTACGTTATAACGTATTACGTTATATGGTATAACGTTATACTGTATTACGTTATATGGTATAACGTTATAACGTATTACGTTATATGGTATAACGTTATAACGTATTATGTTATATGGAATAACGTTATAACGAATTACGTTATATGGCATTACGTTATAACGTATTACGTTATATGGTATAACGTTATAACGTATTACGTTATATGGTATTACGTTATAACGTATTACGTTATATGGTATAACGTTATACCGTATTACGTTATATGGTATAACGTTATAACGTATTACGTTATATGGTATAACGTTATAACGTATTACGTTATATGGTATTACGTGAGCACGTATTACGTTATATGGTATTACGTTATAACGTATTACGTTATATGGTATTACGTTATAACGTATTACGTTATATGGTATAACGTTATACTGTATTACGTTATATGGTATAACGTTATAACGTATTACGTTATATGGTATAACGTTATAACGTATTATGTTATATGGAATAACGTTATAACGAATTACGTTATATGGCATTACGTTATAACGTATTACGTTATATGGTATAACGTTATAACGTATTACGTTATATGGTATTACGTTATAACGTATTACGTTATATGGTATAACGTTATACCGTATTACGTTATATGGTATAACGTTATAACGTATTACGTTATATGGTATAACGTTATAACGTATTACGTTATATGGTATTACGTGAGCACGTATTACGTTATATGGTATAACGTTATAACGTATTACGTTATATGGTATAACGTTTTAACGTATTACGTTATATGGTATAACGTTATCACGTATTACGTTATATGGTATAACGTTATAACGTATTACGTTATATGGTATAACGTTGTAACGTATTACGTTATATGGTATAACGTTGTAACGTATTACGTTATATGGTATAACGTTATAACGTATTACGTTATATGGTATAACGTTATAACGTATTACGTTATATGGTATAACGTTATCACGTATTACGTTATATGGTATAACGTTATAACGTATTACGTTATATGGTATAACGTTATAACGTATTACGTTATATGGCATAACGTTATAACGTACTACGTTATATGGTATATCGTTATAACGTATTACGTTATATGGTATAACGTTATACCGTATTACGTTATATGGTATAACGTTATAACGTATTACGTTATATGGTATAACGTTATAACGTATTACGTTATATGGAATATCGTTATAACGTATTACGTTATATGGTACAACGTTATACCGTATTACGTTATATGGTATAACGAAATGACGTTTTACGTTATATGGTATTACGTTATAACGTATTACGTTATATGGTATTACGTTATAACGTATTACGTTATATGGTATAACGTCATAACGTATTACGTTATATGGTATTACGTTATCACGTATTACGTTATATGGTATAACGTTATAACGTATTACGTTATATGGTATATCGTTATAACGTATTACGTTATATGGTATAACGTTATACCGTATTACGTTATATGGTATAACGAAGTGACGTTTTACGTTATATGGTATTACGTTATAACGTATTACGTTATATGGTATAACGTTATCACGTATTACGTTATATGGCATTACGTTATAACGTATTACGTTATATGGTATAACGAAATGACGTTTTACGTTATATGGTATATCGTTATAACGTATTACGTTATATGGTATAACGTTATAACGTATTACGTTATATGGTATATCGTTATAACGTATTACGTTATATGGTATAACGTTATACCGTATTACGTTATATGGTATTACGTTATAACGTATTACGTTATATGGTATAACGTTATCACGTATTACGTTATATGGCATTACGTTATAACGTATTACGTTATATGGTATAACGTTATAACGTATTACGTTATATGGTATAACGTTGTAACGTATTACGTTATATGGTATAACGTTATAACGTATTACGTTATATGGTATAACGTTATAACGTATTACGTTATATGGTATAACGTTATAACGTATTACGTTATATGGTATAACGTTATAACGTATTACGTTATATGGTATTACGTGAGCACGTATTACGTTATATGGTATAACGTTATAACGTATTACGTTATATGGTATAACGTTTTAACGTATTACGTTATATGGTATAACGTTATCACGTATTACGTTATATGGTATAACGTTATAACGTATTACGTTATATGGTATAACGTTATAACGTATTACGTTATATAGTATAACGTTATAACGTATTACGTTATATGGTATAACGTTATCACGTATTACGTTATATGGTATATCGTTATAACGTATTACGTTATATTTTATAACGTTATACCGTATTACGTTATATGGTATAACGAAATGACGTTTTTCGTTATATGGTATTACGTTATAACGTATTACGTTATATGGTATTACGTTATAACGTATTACGTTATATGGTATAACGTTATACTTTATTACGTTATATGGTATAACGTTATAACGTATTACGTTATATGGTATAACGTTATAACGTATTATGTTATATGGAATAACGTTATAACGAATTACGTTATATGGCATTACGTTATAACGTATTACGTTATATGGTATAACGTTATAACGTATTACGTTATATGGTATTACGTTATAACGTATTACGTTATATGGTATAACGTTATACCGTATTACGTTATATGGTATAACGTTATAACGTATTACGTTATATGGTATAACGTTATAACGTATTACGTTATATGGTATTACGTGAGCACGTATTACGTTATATGGTATTACGTTATAACGTATTACGTTATATGGTATTACGTTATAACGTATTACGTTATATGGTATAACGTTATACTGTATTACGTTATATGGTATAACGTTATAACGTATTACGTTATATGGTATAACGTTATAACGTATTATGTTATATGGAATAACGTTATAACGAATTACGTTATATGGCATTACGTTATAACGTATTACGTTATATGGTATAACGTTATAACGTATTACGTTATATGGTATTACGTTATAACGTATTACGTTATATGGTATAACGTTATACCGTATTACGTTATATGGTATAACGTTATAACGTATTACGTTATATGGTATAACGTTATAACGTATTACGTTATATGGTATTACGTGAGCACGTATTACGTTATATGGTATAACGTTATAACGTATTACGTTATATGGTATAACGTTTTAACGTATTACGTTATATGGTATAACGTTATCACGTATTACGTTATATGGTATAACGTTATAACGTATTACGTTATATGGTATAACGTTGTAACGTATTACGTTATATGGTATAACGTTGTAACGTATTACGTTATATGGTATAACGTTGTAACGTATTACGTTATATGGTATAACGTTATAACGTATTACGTTATATGGTATAACGTTATCACGTATTACGTTATATGGTATAACGTTATAACGTATTACGTTATATGGTATAACGTTATAACGTATTACGTTATATGGCATAACGTTATAACGTACTACGTTATATGGTATATCGTTATAACGTATTACGTTATATGGTATAACGTTATACCGTATTACGTTATATGGTATAACGTTATAACGTATTACGTTATATGGTATAACGTTATAACGTATTACGTTATATGGAATATCGTTATAACGTATTACGTTATATGGTACAACGTTATACCGTATTACGTTATATGGTATAACGAAATGACGTTTTACGTTATATGGTATTACGTTATAACGTATTACGTTATATGGTATTACGTTATAACGTATTACGTTATATGGCATAACGTCATAACGTATTACGTTATATGGTATTACGTTATCACGTATTACGTTATATGGTATAACGTTATAACGTATTACGTTATATGGTATATCGTTATAACGTATTACGTTATATGGTATAACGTTATACCGTATTACGTTATATGGTATAACGAAGTGACGTTTTACGTTATATGGTATTACGTTATAACGTATTACGTTATATGGTATAACGTTATCACGTATTACGTTATATGGCATTACGTTATAACGTATTACGTTATATGGTATAACGAAATGACGTTTTACGTTATATGGTATATCGTTATAACGTATTACGTTATATGGTATAACGTTATAACGTATTACGTTATATGGTATATCGTTATAACGTATTACGTTATATGGTATAACGTTATACCGTATTACGTTATATGGTATAACGTTGTAACGTATTACGTTATATGGTATTACGTTATAACGTATTACGTTATATGGTATAACGTTATCACGTATTACGTTATATGGCATTACGTTATAACGTATTACGTTATATGGTATAACGAAATGACGTTTTACGTTATATGGTATATCGTTATAACGTATTACGTTATATGGTATAACGTTATAACGTATTACGTTATATGGTATATCGTTATAACGTATTACGTTATATGGTATAACGTTATACCGTATTACGTTATATGGTATAACGAAGTGACGTTTTACGTTATATGGTATAACGTTATACCGTATTACGTTATATGGTATAACGTTATAACGTATTACGTTATATGGCATAACGTTATAACGTACTACGTTATATGGTATATCGTTATAACGTATTACGTTATATGGTATAACGTTATACCGTATTACGTTATATGGTATAACGTTATAACGTATTACGTTATATGGTATAACGTTATAACGTATTACGTTATATGGAATATCGTTATAACGTATTACGTTATATGGTACAACGTTATACCGTATTACGTTATATGGTATAACGAAATGACGTTTTACGTTATATGGTATTACGTTATAACGTATTACGTTATATGGTATTACGTTATAACGTATTACGTTATATGGCATAACGTCATAACGTATTACGTTATATGGTAT
Source organism: Bombus vancouverensis nearcticus (assembly GCF_051014615.1). Taxonomy (NCBI): domain Eukaryota; kingdom Metazoa; phylum Arthropoda; class Insecta; order Hymenoptera; family Apidae; genus Bombus; species Bombus vancouverensis. The sequence goes on along the minus strand of NC_134913.1, from coordinate 3,469,177 downwards.
TACGTTATCACGTATTACGTTATATGGTATAACGTTATAACGTATTACGTTATATGGTATATCGTTATAACGTATTACGTTATATGGTATAACGTTATACCGTATTACGTTATATGGTATAACGAAGTGACGTTTTACGTTATATGGTATTACGTTATAACGTATTACGTTATATGGTATAACGTTATCACGTATTACGTTATATGGCATTACGTTATAACGTATTACGTTATATGGTATAACGAAATGACGTTTTACGTTATATGGTATATCGTTATAACGTATTACGTTATATGGTATAACGTTATAACGTATTACGTTATATGGTATATCGTTATAACGTATTACGTTATATGGTATAACGTTATACCGTATTACGTTATATGGTATAACGTTGTAACGTATTACGTTATATGGTATTACGTTATAACGTATTACGTTATATGGTATAACGTTATCACGTATTACGTTATATGGCATTACGTTATAACGTATTACGTTATATGGTATAACGAAATGACGTTTTACGTTATATGGTATATCGTTATAACGTATTACGTTATATGGTATAACGTTATAACGTATTACGTTATATGGTATATCGTTATAACGTATTACGTTATATGGTATAACGTTATACCGTATTACGTTATATGGTATAACGAAGTGACGTTTTACGTTATATGGTATAACGTTATACCGTATTACGTTATATGGTATAACGTTATAACGTATTACGTTATATGGCATTACGTTATAACGTATTACGTTATATGGTATTACGTTTTAACGTATTACGTTATATGGTATAACGTTATAACGTATTACGTTTTATGGTATAACGTTATAACGAATTACGTTATATGGCTTTACGTTATAACGTATTACATTATATAGTATAACGTTATACCGTATTACGTTATATGGTATAACGAAATGACGTTTTACGTTATATGGTATTACGTTATAACGTATTACGTTATATGGTATAACGTTATACCGTATTACGTTATATGGTATAACGTTATAACGTATTACGTTATATGGTATAACGTTATAACGTATTACGTTATATGGTATTACGTGAGCACGTATTACGTTATATGGTATAACGTTATAACGTATTACGTTATATGGTATAACGTTTTAACGTATTACGTTATATGGTATAACGTTATCACGTATTACGTTATATGGTATAACGTTATAACGTATTACGTTATATGGTATAACGTTGTAACGTATTACGTTATATGGTATAACGTTGTAACGTATTACGTTATATGGTATAACGTTATAACGTATTACGTTATATGGTATAACGTTATAACGTATTATGTTATATGGAATAACGTTATAACGAATTACGTTATATGGCATTACGTTATAACGTATTACGTTATATGGTATAACGTTATAACGTATTACGTTATATGGTATTACGTTATAACGTATTACGTTATATGGTATAACGTTATACCGTATTACGTTATATGGTATAACGTTATAACGTATTACGTTATATGGTATAACGTTATAACGTATTACGTTATATGGTATTACGTGAGCACGTATTACGTTATATGGTATAACGTTATAACGTATTACGTTATATGGTATAACGTTTTAACGTATTACGTTATATGGTATAACGTTATCACGTATTACGTTATATGGTATAACGTTATAACGTATTACGTTATATGGTATAACGTTGTAACGTATTACGTTATATGGTATAACGTTGTAACGTATTACGTTATATGGTATAACGTTGTAACGTATTACGTTATATGGTATAACGTTATAACGTATTACGTTATATGGTATAACGTTATCACGTATTACGTTATATGGTATAACGTTATAACGTATTACGTTATATGGTATAACGTTATAACGTATTACGTTATATGGCATAACGTTATAACGTACTACGTTATATGGTATATCGTTATAACGTATTACGTTATATGGTATAACGTTATAACGAATTACGTTATATGGCATTACGTTATAACGTATTACGTTATATGGTATAACGTTATAACGTATTACGTTATATGGTATTACGTTATAACGTATTACGTTATATGGTATAACGTTATACCGTATTACGTTATATGGTATAACGTTATAACGTATTACGTTATATGGTATAACGTTATAACGTATTACGTTATATGGTATTACGTTATAACGTATTACGTTATATGGTATAACGTTATACCGTATTACGTTATATGGTATAACGTTATAACGTATTACGTTATATGGTATAACGTTATAACGTATTACGTTATATGGTATTACGTGAGCACGTATTACGTTATATGGTATTACGTTATAACGTATTACGTTATATGGTATTACGTTATAACGTATTACGTTATATGGTATAACGTTATACTGTATTACGTTATATGGTATAACGTTATAACGTATTACGTTATATGGTATAACGTTATAACGTATTATGTTATATGGAATAACGTTATAACGAATTACGTTATATGGCATTACGTTATAACGTATTACGTTATATGGTATAACGTTATAACGTATTACGTTATATGGTATTACGTTATAACGTATTACGTTATATGGTATAACGTTATACCGTATTACGTTATATGGTATAACGTTATAACGTATTACGTTATATGGTATAACGTTATAACGTATTACGTTATATGGTATTACGTGAGCACGTATTACGTTATATGGTATAACGTTATAACGTATTACGTTATATGGTATAACGTTTTAACGTATTACGTTATATGGTATAACGTTATCACGTATTACGTTATATGGTATAACGTTATAACGTATTACGTTATATGGTATAACGTTGTAACGTATTACGTTATATGGTATAACGTTGTAACGTATTACGTTATATGGTATAACGTTGTAACGTATTACGTTATATGGTATAACGTTATAACGTATTACGTTATATGGTATAACGTTATCACGTATTACGTTATATGGTATAACGTTATAACGTATTACGTTATATGGTATAACGTTATAACGTATTACGTTATATGGCATAACGTTATAACGTACTACGTTATATGGTATATCGTTATAACGTATTACGTTATATGGTATAACGTTATACCGTATTACGTTATATGGTATAACGTTATAACGTATTACGTTATATGGTATAACGTTATAACGTATTACGTTATATGGAATATCGTTATAACGTATTACGTTATATGGTACAACGTTATACCGTATTACGTTATATGGTATAACGAAATGACGTTTTACGTTATATGGTATTACGTTATAACGTATTACGTTATATGGTATTACGTTATAACGTATTACGTTATATGGTATAACGTCATAACGTATTACGTTATATGGTATTACGTTATCACGTATTACGTTATATGGTATAACGTTATAACGTATTACGTTATATGGTATATCGTTATAACGTATTACGTTATATGGTATAACGTTATACCGTATTACGTTATATGGTATAACGAAGTGACGTTTTACGTTATATGGTATTACGTTATAACGTATTACGTTATATGGTATAACGTTATCACGTATTACGTTATATGGCATTACGTTATAACGTATTACGTTATATGGTATAACGAAATGACGTTTTACGTTATATGGTATATCGTTATAACGTATTACGTTATATGGTATAACGTTATAACGTATTACGTTATATGGTATATCGTTATAACGTATTACGTTATATGGTATAACGTTATACCGTATTACGTTATATGGTATAACGTTGTAACGTATTACGTTATATGGTATTACGTTATAACGTATTACGTTATATGGTATAACGTTATCACGTATTACGTTATATGGCATTACGTTATAACGTATTACGTTATATGGTATAACGAAATGACGTTTTACGTTATATGGTATATCGTTATAACGTATTACGTTATATGGTATAACGTTATAACGTATTACGTTATATGGTATATCGTTATAACGTATTACGTTATATGGTATAACGTTATACCGTATTACGTTATATGGTATAACGAAGTGACGTTTTACGTTATATGGTATAACGTTATACCGTATTACGTTATATGGTATAACGTTATAACGTATTACGTTATATGGCATTACGTTATAACGTATTACGTTATATGGTATTACGTTTTAACGTATTACGTTATATGGTATAACGTTATAACGTATTACGTTTTATGGTATAACGTTATAACGAATTACGTTATATGGCTTTACGTTATAACGTATTACATTATATAGTATAACGTTATACCGTATTACGTTATATGGTATAACGAAATGACGTTTTACGTTATATGGTATTACGTTATAACGTATTACGTTATATGGTATAACGTTATACCGTATTACGTTATATGGTATAACGTTATAACGTATTACGTTATATGGTATAACGTTATAACGTATTACGTTATATGGTATTACGTGAGCACGTATTACGTTATATGGTATAACGTTATAACGTATTACGTTATATGGTATAACGTTTTAACGTATTACGTTATATGGTATAACGTTATCACGTATTACGTTATATGGTATAACGTTATAACGTATTACGTTATATGGTATAACGTTGTAACGTATTACGTTATATGGTATAACGTTGTAACGTATTACGTTATATGGTATAACGTTATAACGTATTACGTTATATGGTATAACGTTATAACGTATTATGTTATATGGAATAACGTTATAACGAATTACGTTATATGGCATTACGTTATAACGTATTACGTTATATGGTATAACGTTATAACGTATTACGTTATATGGTATTACGTTATAACGTATTACGTTATATGGTATAACGTTATACCGTATTACGTTATATGGTATAACGTTATAACGTATTACGTTATATGGTATAACGTTATAACGTATTACGTTATATGGTATTACGTGAGCACGTATTACGTTATATGGTATAACGTTATAACGTATTACGTTATATGGTATAACGTTTTAACGTATTACGTTATATGGTATAACGTTATCACGTATTACGTTATATGGTATAACGTTATAACGTATTACGTTATATGGTATTACGTGAGCACGTATTACGTTATATGGTATAACGTTATAACGTATTACGTTATATGGTATAACGTTATAACGTATTACGTTATATGGTATTACGTGAGCACGTATTACGTTATATGGTATTACGTTATAACGTATTACGTTATATGGTATTACGTTATAACGTATTACGTTATATGGTATAACGTTATACTGTATTACGTTATATGGTATAACGTTATAACGTATTACGTTATATGGTATAACGTTATAACGTATTATGTTATATGGAATAACGTTATAACGAATTACGTTATATGGCATTACGTTATAACGTATTACGTTATATGGTATAACGTTATAACGTATTACGTTATATGGTATTACGTTATAACGTATTACGTTATATGGTATAACGTTATACCGTATTACGTTATATGGTATAACGTTATAACGTATTACGTTATATGGTATAACGTTATAACGTATTACGTTATATGGTATTACGTGAGCACGTATTACGTTATATGGTATAACGTTATAACGTATTACGTTATATGGTATAACGTTTTAACGTATTACGTTATATGGTATAACGTTATCACGTATTACGTTATATGGTATAACGTTATAACGTATTACGTTATATGGTATAACGTTGTAACGTATTACGTCATATGGTATAACGTTGTAACGTATTACGTTATATGGTATAACGTTGTAACGTATTACGTTATATGGTATAACGTTATAACGTATTACGTTATATGGTATAACGTTATCACGTATTACGTTATATGGTATAACGTTATAACGTATTACGTTATATGGTATAACGTTATAACGTATTACGTTATATGGCATAACGTTATAACGTACTACGTTATATGGTATATCGTTATAACGTATTACGTTATATGGTATAACGTTATACCGTATTACGTTATATGGTATAACGTTATAACGTATTACGTTATATGGTATAACGTTATAACGTATTACGTTATATGGAATATCGTTATAACGTATTACGTTATATGGTACAACGTTATACCGTATTACGTTATATGGTATAACGAAATGACGTTTTACGTTATATGGTATTACGTTATAACGTATTACGTTATATGGTATTACGTTATAACGTATTACGTTATATGGTATAACGTCATAACGTATTACGTTATATGGTATTACGTTATCACGTATTACGTTATATGGTATAACGTTATAACGTATTACGTTATATGGTATATCGTTATAACGTATTACGTTATATGGTATAACGTTATACCGTATTACGTTATATGGTATAACGAAGTGACGTTTTACGTTATATGGTATTACGTTATAACGTATTACGTTATATGGTATAACGTTATCACGTATTACGTTATATGGCATTACGTTATAACGTATTACGTTATATGGTATAACGAAATGACGTTTTACGTTATATGGTATATCGTTATAACGTATTACGTTATATGGTATAACGTTATAACGTATTACGTTATATGGTATATCGTTATAACGTATTACGTTATATGGTATAACGTTATACCGTATTACGTTATATGGTATAACGAAGTGACGTTTTACGTTATACGGTATAACGTTATACCGTATTACGTTATATGGTATAACGTTATAACGTATTACGTTATATGGCATTACGTTATAACGTATTACGTTATATGGTATTACGTTTTAACGTATTACGTTATATGGTATAACGTTATAACGTATTACGTTTTATGGTATAACGTTATAACGAATTACGTTATATGGCTTTACGTTATAACGTATTACATTATATAGTATAACGTTATACCGTATTACGTTATATGGTATAACGAAATGACGTTTTACGTTATATGGTATTACGTTATAACGTATTACGTTATATGGTATAACGTTATACCGTATTACGTTATATGGTATAACGTTATAACGTATTACGTTATATGGTATAACGTTATAACGTATTACGTTATATGGTATTACGTGAGCACGTATTACGTTATATGGTATAACGTTATAACGTATTACGTTATATGGTATAACGTTTTAACGTATTACGTTATATGGTATAACGTTATCACGTATTACGTTATATGGTATAACGTTATAACGTATTACGTTATATGGTATAACGTTGTAACGTATTACGTTATATGGTATAACGTTGTAACGTATTACGTTATATGGTATAACGTTATAACGTATTACGTTATATGGTATAACGTTATAACGTATTACGTTATATGGTATAACGTTATAACGTATTACGTTATATGGTATAACGTTATAACGTATTACGTTATATGGTATTACGTGAGCACGTATTACGTTATATGTTATAACGTTGTAACGTATTACGTTATATGGTATAACGGTTTAACGTATTACGTTATATGGTATAACGTTATCACGTATTACGTTATATGGTATAACGTTATAACGTATTACGTTATATGGTATAACGTTATAACGTATTACGTTATATGGTATAACGAAATGACGTTTTACGTTATATGGTATTACGTTATAACGTATTACGTTATATGGTATAACGTTATACCGTATTACGTTATATGGTATAACGTTATAACGTATTACGTTATATGGTATAACGTTATAACGTATTACGTTATATGGTATTACGTGAGCACGTATTACGTTATATGGTATAACGTTATAACGTATTACGTTATATGGTATAACGTTTTAACGTATTACGTTATATGGTATAACGTTATCACGTATTACGTTATATGGTATAACGTTATAACGTATTACGTTATATGGTATAACGTTGTAACGTATTACGTTATATGGTATAACGTTGTAACGTATTACGTTATATGGTATAACGTTATAACGTATTACGTTATATGGTATAACGTTATAACGTATTATGTTATATGGAATAACGTTATAACGAATTACGTTATATGGCATTACGTTATAACGTATTACGTTATATGGTATAACGTTATAACGTATTACGTTATATGGTATTACGTTATAACGTATTACGTTATATGGTATAACGTTATACCGTATTACGTTATATGGTATAACGTTATAACGTATTACGTTATATGGTATAACGTTATAACGTATTACGTTATATGGTATTACGTGAGCACGTATTACGTTATATGGTATAACGTTATAACGTATTACGTTATATGGTATAACGTTTTAACGTATTACGTTATATGGTATAACGTTATCACGTATTACGTTATATGGTATAACGTTATAACGTATTACGTTATATGGTATAACGTTGTAACGTATTACGTTATATGGTATAACGTTGTAACGTATTACGTTATATGGTATAACGTTGTAACGTATTACGTTATATGGTATAACGTTATAACGTATTACGTTATATGGTATAACGTTATCACGTATTACGTTATATGGTATAACGTCATAACGTATTACGTTATATGGTATAACGTTATAACGTATTACGTTATATGGCATAACGTTATAACGTACTACGTTATATGGTATATCGTTATAACGTATTACGTTATATGGTATAACGTTATAACGAATTACGTTATATGGCATTACGTTATAACGTATTACGTTATATGGTATAACGTTATAACGTATTACGTTATATGGTATTACGTTATAACGTATTACGTTATATGGTATAACGTTATACCGTATTACGTTATATGGTATAACGTTATAACGTATTACGTTATATGGTATAACGTTATAACGTATTACGTTATATGGTATTACGTTATAACGTATTACGTTATATGGTATAACGTTATACCGTATTACGTTATATGGTATAACGTTATAACGTATTACGTTATATGGTATAACGTTATAACGTATTACGTTATATGGTATTACGTGAGCACGTATTACGTTATATGGTATTACGTTATAACGTATTACGTTATATGGTATTACGTTATAACGTATTACGTTATATGGTATAACGTTATACTGTATTACGTTATATGGTATAACGTTATAACGTATTACGTTATATGGTATAACGTTATAACGTATTATGTTATATGGAATAACGTTATAACGAATTACGTTATATGGCATTACGTTATAACGTATTACGTTATATGGTATAACGTTATAACGTATTACGTTATATGGTATTACGTTATAACGTATTACGTTATATGGTATAACGTTATACCGTATTACGTTATATGGTATAACGTTATAACGTATTACGTTATATGGTATAACGTTATAACGTATTACGTTATATGGTATTACGTGAGCACGTATTACGTTATATGGTATAACGTTATAACGTATTACGTTATATGGTATAACGTTTTAACGTATTACGTTATATGGTATAACGTTATCACGTATTACGTTATATGGTATAACGTTATAACGTATTACGTTATATGGTATAACGTTGTAACGTATTACGTTATATGGTATAACGTTGTAACGTATTACGTTATATGGTATAACGTTGTAACGTATTACGTTATATGGTATAACGTTATAACGTATTACGTTATATGGTATAACGTTATCACGTATTACGTTATATGGTATAACGTTATAACGTATTACGTTATATGGTATAACGTTATAACGTATTACGTTATATGGCATAACGTTATAACGTACTACGTTATATGGTATATCGTTATAACGTATTACGTTATATGGTATAACGTTATACCGTATTACGTTATATGGTATAACGTTATAACGTATTACGTTATATGGTATAACGTTATAACGTATTACGTTATATGGAATATCGTTATAACGTATTACGTTATATGGTACAACGTTATACCGTATTACGTTATATGGTATAACGAAATGACGTTTTACGTTATATGGTATTACGTTATAACGTATTACGTTATATGGTATTACGTTATAACGTATTACGTTATATGGTATAACGTCATAACGTATTACGTTATATGGTATTACGTTATCACGTATTACGTTATATGGTATAACGTTATAACGTATTACGTTATATGGTATATCGTTATAACGTATTACGTTATATGGTATAACGTTATACCGTATTACGTTATATGGTATAACGAAGTGACGTTTTACGTTATATGGTATTACGTTATAACGTATTACGTTATATGGTATAACGTTATCACGTATTACGTTATATGGCATTACGTTATAACGTATTACGTTATATGGTATAACGAAATGACGTTTTACGTTATATGGTATATCGTTATAACGTATTACGTTATATGGTATAACGTTATAACGTATTACGTTATATGGTATATCGTTATAACGTATTACGTTATATGGTATAACGTTATACCGTATTACGTTATATGGTATAACGTTGTAACGTATTACGTTATATGGTATTACGTTATAACGTATTACGTTATATGGTATAACGTTATCACGTATTACGTTATATGGCATTACGTTATAACGTATTACGTTATATGGTATAACGAAATGACGTTTTACGTTATATGGTATATCGTTATAACGTATTACGTTATATGGTATAACGTTATAACGTATTACGTTATATGGTATATCGTTATAACGTATTACGTTATATGGTATAACGTTATACCGTATTACGTTATATGGTATAACGAAGTGACGTTTTACGTTATATGGTATAACGTTATACCGTATTACGTTATATGGTATAACGTTATAACGTATTACGTTATATGGCATTACGTTATAACGTATTACGTTATATGGTATTACGTTTTAACGTATTACGTTATATGGTATAACGTTATAACGTATTACGTTTTATGGTATAACGTTATAACGAATTACGTTATATGGCTTTACGTTATAACGTATTACATTATATAGTATAACGTTATACCGTATTACGTTATATGGTATAACGAAATGACGTTTTACGTTATATGGTATTACGTTATAACGTATTACGTTATATGGTATAACGTTATACCGTATTACGTTATATGGTATAACGTTATAACGTATTACGTTATATGGTATAACGTTATAACGTATTACGTTATATGGTATTACGTGAGCACGTATTACGTTATATGGTATAACGTTATAACGTATTACGTTATATGGTATAACGTTTTAACGTATTACGTTATATGGTATAACGTTATCACGTATTACGTTATATGGTATAACGTTATAACGTATTACGTTATATGGTATAACGTTGTAACGTATTACGTTATATGGTATAACGTTGTAACGTATTACGTTATATGGTATAACGTTATAACGTATTACGTTATATGGTATAACGTTATAACGTATTATGTTATATGGAATAACGTTATAACGAATTACGTTATATGGCATTACGTTATAACGTATTACGTTATATGGTATAACGTTATAACGTATTACGTTATATGGTATTACGTTATAACGTATTACGTTATATGGTATAACGTTATACCGTATTACGTTATATGGTATAACGTTATAACGTATTACGTTATATGGTATAACGTTATAACGTATTACGTTATATGGTATTACGTGAGCACGTATTACGTTATATGGTATAACGTTATAACGTATTACGTTATATGGTATAACGTTTTAACGTATTACGTTATATGGTATAACGTTATCACGTATTACGTTATATGGTATAACGTTATAACGTATTACGTTATATGGTATTACGTGAGCACGTATTACGTTATATGGTATAACGTTATAACGTATTACGTTATATGGTATAACGTTATAACGTATTACGTTATATGGTATTACGTGAGCACGTATTACGTTATATGGTATTACGTTATAACGTATTACGTTATATGGTATTACGTTATAACGTATTACGTTATATGGTATAACGTTATACTGTATTACGTTATATGGTATAACGTTATAACGTATTACGTTATATGGTATAACGTTATAACGTATTATGTTATATGGAATAACGTTATAACGAATTACGTTATATGGCATTACGTTATAACGTATTACGTTATATGGTATAACGTTATAACGTATTACGTTATATGGTATTACGTTATAACGTATTACGTTATATGGTATAACGTTACACCGTATTACGTTATATGGTATAACGTTATAACGTATTACGTTATATGGTATAACGTTATAACGTATTACGTTATATGGTATTACGTGAGCACGTATTACGTTATATGGTATAACGTTATAACGTATTACGTTATATGGTATAACGTTTTAACGTATTACGTTATATGGTATAACGTTATCACGTATTACGTTATATGGTATAACGTTATAACGTATTACGTTATATGGTATAACGTTGTAACGTATTACGTCATATGGTATAACGTTGTAACGTATTACGTTATATGGTATAACGTTGTAACGTATTACGTTATATGGTATAACGTTATAACGTATTACGTTATATGGTATAACGTTATCACGTATTACGTTATATGGTATAACGTTATAACGTATTACGTTATATGGTATAACGTTATAACGTATTACGTTATATGGCATAACGTTATAACGTACTACGTTATATGGTATATCGTTATAACGTATTACGTTATATGGTATAACGTTATACCGTATTACGTTATATGGTATAACGTTATAACGTATTACGTTATATGGTATAACGTTATAACGTATTACGTTATATGGAATATCGTTATAACGTATTACGTTATATGGTACAACGTTATACCGTATTACGTTATATGGTATAACGAAATGACGTTTTACGTTATATGGTATTACGTTATAACGTATTACGTTATATGGTATTACGTTATAACGTATTACGTTATATGGTATAACGTTATACTGTATTACGTTATATGGTATAACGTTATAACGTATTACGTTATATGGTATAACGTTATAACGTATTATGTTATATGGAATAACGTTATAACGAATTACGTTATATGGCATTACGTTATAACGTATTACGTTATATGGTATAACGTTATAACGTATTACGTTATATGGTATTACGTTATAACGTATTACGTTATATGGTATAACGTTATACCGTATTACGTTATATGGTATAACGTTATAACGTATTACGTTATATGGTATAACGTTATAACGTATTACGTTATATGGTATTACGTGAGCACGTATTACGTTATATGGTATAACGTTATAACGTATTACGTTATATGGTATAACGTTTTAACGTATTACGTTATATGGTATAACGTTATCACGTATTACGTTATATGGTATAACGTTATAACGTATTACGTTATATGGTATAACGTTGTAACGTATTACGTTATATGGTATAACGTTGTAACGTATTACGTTATATGGTATAACGTTGTAACGTATTACGTTATATGGTATAACGTTATAACGTATTACGTTATATGGTATAACGTTATCACGTATTACGTTATATGGTATAACGTTATAACGTATTACGTTATATGGTATAACGTTATAACGTATTACGTTATATGGCATAACGTTATAACGTACTACGTTATATGGTATATCGTTATAACGTATTACGTTATATGGTATAACGTTATACCGTATTACGTTATATGGTATAACGTTATAACGTATTACGTTATATGGTATAACGTTATAACGTATTACGTTATATGGAATATCGTTATAACGTATTACGTTATATGGTACAACGTTATACCGTATTACGTTATATGGTATAACGAAATGACGTTTTACGTTATATGGTATTACGTTATAACGTATTACGTTATATGGTATTACGTTATAACGTATTACGTTATATGGTATAACGTCATAACGTATTACGTTATATGGTATTACGTTATCACGTATTACGTTATATGGTATAACGTTATAACGTATTACGTTATATGGTATATCGTTATAACGTATTACGTTATATGGTATAACGTTATACCGTATTACGTTATATGGTATAACGAAGTGACGTTTTACGTTATATGGTATTACGTTATAACGTATTACGTTATATGGTATAACGTTATCACGTATTACGTTATATGGCATTACGTTATAACGTATTACGTTATATGGTATAACGAAATGACGTTTTACGTTATATGGTATATCGTTATAACGTATTACGTTATATGGTATAACGTTATAACGTATTACGTTATATGGTATATCGTTATAACGTATTACGTTATATGGTATAACGTTATACCGTATTACGTTATATGGTATAACGTTGTAACGTATTACGTTATATGGTATTACGTTATAACGTATTACGTTATATGGTATAACGTTATCACGTATTACGTTATATGGCATTACGTTATAACGTATTACGTTATATGGTATAACGAAATGACGTTTTACGTTATATGGTATATCGTTATAACGTATTACGTTATATGGTATAACGTTATAACGTATTACGTTATATGGTATATCGTTATAACGTATTACGTTATATGGTATAACGTTATACCGTATTACGTTATATGGTATAACGAAGTGACGTTTTACGTTATATGGTATAACGTTATACCGTATTACGTTATATGGTATAACGTTATAACGTATTACGTTATATGGCATTACGTTATAACGTATTACGTTATATGGTATTACGTTTTAACGTATTACGTTATATGGTATAACGTTATAACGTATTACGTTTTATGGTATAACGTTATAACGAATTACGTTATATGGCTTTACGTTATAACGTATTACATTATATAGTATAACGTTATACCGTATTACGTTATATGGTATAACGAAATGACGTTTTACGTTATATGGTATTACGTTATAACGTATTACGTTATATGGTATAACGTTATACCGTATTACGTTATATGGTATAACGTTATAACGTATTACGTTATATGGTATAACGTTATAACGTATTACGTTATATGGTATTACGTGAGCACGTATTACGTTATATGGTATAACGTTATAACGTATTACGTTATATGGTATAACGTTTTAACGTATTACGTTATATGGTATAACGTTATCACGTATTACGTTATATGGTATAACGTTATAACGTATTACGTTATATGGTATAACGTTGTAACGTATTACGTTATATGGTATAACGTTGTAACGTATTACGTTATATGGTATAACGTTATAACGTATTACGTTATATGGTATAACGTTATAACGTATTATGTTATATGGAATAACGTTATAACGAATTACGTTATATGGCATTACGTTATAACGTATTACGTTATATGGTATAACGTTATAACGTATTACGTTATATGGTATTACGTTATAACGTATTACGTTATATGGTATAACGTTATACCGTATTACGTTATATGGTATAACGTTATAACGTATTACGTTATATGGTATAACGTTATAACGTATTACGTTATATGGTATTACGTGAGCACGTATTACGTTATATGGTATAACGTTATAACGTATTACGTTATATGGTATAACGTTTTAACGTATTACGTTATATGGTATAACGTTATCACGTATTACGTTATATGGTATAACGTTATAACGTATTACGTTATATGGTATTACGTGAGCACGTATTACGTTATATGGTATAACGTTATAACGTATTACGTTATATGGTATAACGTTATAACGTATTACGTTATATGGTATTACGTGAGCACGTATTACGTTATATGGTATTACGTTATAACGTATTACGTTATATGGTATTACGTTATAACGTATTACGTTATATGGTATAACGTTATACTGTATTACGTTATATGGTATAACGTTATAACGTATTACGTTATATGGTATAACGTTATAACGTATTATGTTATATGGAATAACGTTATAACGAATTACGTTATATGGCATTACGTTATAACGTATTACGTTATATGGTATAACGTTATAACGTATTACGTTATATGGTATTACGTTATAACGTATTACGTTATATGGTATAACGTTACACCGTATTACGTTATATGGTATAACGTTATAACGTATTACGTTATATGGTATAACGTTATAACGTATTACGTTATATGGTATTACGTGAGCACGTATTACGTTATATGGTATAACGTTATAACGTATTACGTTATATGGTATAACGTTTTAACGTATTACGTTATATGGTATAACGTTATCACGTATTACGTTATATGGTATAACGTTATAACGTATTACGTTATATGGTATAACGTTGTAACGTATTACGTCATATGGTATAACGTTGTAACGTATTACGTTATATGGTATAACGTTGTAACGTATTACGTTATATGGTATAACGTTATAACGTATTACGTTATATGGTATAACGTTATCACGTATTACGTTATATGGTATAACGTTATAACGTATTACGTTATATGGTATAACGTTATAACGTATTACGTTATATGGCATAACGTTATAACGTACTACGTTATATGGTATATCGTTATAACGTATTACGTTATATGGTATAACGTTATACCGTATTACGTTATATGGTATAACGTTATAACGTATTACGTTATATGGTATAACGTTATAACGTATTACGTTATATGGAATATCGTTATAACGTATTACGTTATATGGTACAACGTTATACCGTATTACGTTATATGGTATAACGAAATGACGTTTTACGTTATATGGTATTACGTTATAACGTATTACGTTATATGGTATTACGTTATAACGTATTACGTTATATGGTATAACGTCATAACGTATTACGTTATATGGTATTACGTTATCACGTATTACGTTATATGGTATAACGTTATAACGTATTACGTTATATGGTATATCGTTATAACGTATTACGTTATATGGTATAACGTTATACCGTATTACGTTATATGGTATAACGAAGTGACGTTTTACGTTATATGGTATTACGTTATAACGTATTACGTTATATGGTATAACGTTATCACGTATTACGTTATATGGCATTACGTTATAACGTATTACGTTATATGGTATAACGAAATGACGTTTTACGTTATATGGTATATCGTTATAACGTATTACGTTATATGGTATAACGTTATAACGTATTACGTTATATGGTATATCGTTATAACGTATTACGTTATATGGTATAACGTTATACCGTATTACGTTATATGGTATAACGAAGTGACGTTTTACGTTATATGGTATAACGTTATACCGTATTACGTTATATGGTATAACGTTATAACGTATTACGTTATATGGCATTACGTTATAACGTATTACGTTATATGGTATTACGTTTTAACGTATTACGTTATATGGTATAACGTTATAACGTATTACGTTTTATGGTATAACGTTATAACGAATTACGTTATATGGCTTTACGTTATAACGTATTACATTATATAGTATAACGTTATACCGTATTACGTTATATGGTATAACGAAATGACGTTTTACGTTATATGGTATTACGTTATAACGTATTACGTTATATGGTATAACGTTATACCGTATTACGTTATATGGTATAACGTTATAACGTATTACGTTATATGGTATAACGTTATAACGTATTACGTTATATGGTATTACGTGAGCACGTATTACGTTATATGGTATAACGTTATAACGTATTACGTTATATGGTATAACGTTTTAACGTATTACGTTATATGGTATAACGTTATCACGTATTACGTTATATGGTATAACGTTATAACGTATTACGTTATATGGTATAACGTTGTAACGTATTACGTTATATGGTATAACGTTGTAACGTATTACGTTATATGGTATAACGTTATAACGTATTACGTTATATGGTATAACGTTATAACGTATTACGTTATATGGTATAACGTTATAACGTATTACGTTATATGGTATAACGTTATAACGTATTACGTTATATGGTATTACGTGAGCACGTATTACGTTATATGTTATAACGTTGTAACGTATTACGTTATATGGTATAACGGTTTAACGTATTACGTTATATGGTATAACGTTATCACGTATTACGTTATATGGTATAACGTTATAACGTATTACGTTATATGGTATAACGTTATAACGTATTACGTTATATGGTATAACGTTATAACGTATTACGTTATATGGTATAACGTTATAACGTATTACGTTATATGGTATATCGTTATAACGTATTACGTTATATGGTATAACGTTATACCGTATTACGTTATATGGTATAACGAAATGACGTTTTTCGTTATATGGTATTACGTTATAACGTATTACGTTATATGGTATTACGTTATAACGTATTACGTTATGTGGTATAACGTTTTAACGTATTACGTTATATGGTATAACGTTATAACGTATTACGTTATATGGTATAACGTTATAACGTATTACGTTATATGGTATAACGTTATAACGTATTACGTTATATGGTATTACGTGAGCACGTATTACGTTATATGGTATAACGTTATAACGTATTACGTTATATGGTATAACGTTTTAACGTATTACGTTATATGGTATAACGTTATCACGTATTACGTTATATGGTATAACGTTATAACGTATTACGTTATATGGTATAACGTTATAACGTATTACGTTATATGGTATAACGTTGTAACGTATTACGTTATATGGTATAACGTTATAACGTATTACGTTATATGGTATAACGTTATAACGTATTACGTTATATGGTATAACGTTATAACGTATTACGTTATATGGTATAACGTTATAACGTATTACGTTATATGGTATTACGTGAGCACGTATTACGTTATATGGTATAACGTTATAACGTATTACGTTATATGGTATAACGTTTTAACGTATTACGTTATATGGTATAACGTTATAACGTATTACGTTATATAGTATAACGTTATAACGTATTACGTTATATGGTATAACGTTATCACGTATTACGTTATATGGTATATCGTTATAACGTATTACGTTATATGGTATAACGTTATACCGTATTACGTTATATGGTATAACGAAATGACGTTTTTCTTTATATGGTATTACGTTATAACGTATTACGTTACATGGTATTACGTTATAACGTATTACGTTATATGGTATAACGTTATACTGTATTACGTTATATGGTATAACGTTATAACGTATTACGTTATATGGTATAACGTTATAACGTATTACGTTATATGGAATAACGTTATAACGAATTACGTTATATGGCATTACGTTATAACGTATTACGTTATATGGTATAACGTTATAACGTATTACGTTATATGGTATTACGTTATAACGTATTACGTTATATGGTATAACGTTATACCGTATTACGTTATATGGTATAACGTTATAACGTATTACGTTATATGGTATAACGTTATAACGTATTACGTTATATGGTATAACGTTATAACGTATTACGTTGTATGGTATTACGTGAGCACGTATTACGTTATATGGTATAACGTTATAACGTATTACGTTATATGGTATAACGTTTTAACGTATTACGTTATATGGTATAACGTTATCACGTATTACGTTATATGGTATAACGTTATAACGTATTACGTTATATGGTATAACGTTATAACGTATTACGTTATATGGTATAACGTTGTAACGTATTACGTTATATGGTATAACGTTATAACGTATTACGTTATATGGTATAACGTTATAACGTATTACGTTATATGGTATAACGTTATAACGTATTACGTTATATGGTATAACGTTATAACGTATTACGTTATATGGTATTACGTGAGCACGTATTACGTTATATGGTATAACGTTATAACGTATTACGTTATATGGTATAACGTTTTAACGTATTACGTTATATGGTATAACGTTATCACTTATTACGTTATATGGTATAACGTTATAACGTATTACGTTATATGGTATAACGTTATAACGTATTACGTTATATGGTATTACGTGAGCACGTATTACGTTATATGGTATAACGTTATAACGTATTACGTTATATGGTATAACGTTATAACGTATTACGTTATATGGTATAACGTTATCACGTATTACGTTATATGGTATAACGTTATAACGTATTACGTTATATGGTATAACGTTGTAACGTATTACGTTATATGGTATAACGTTATAACGTATTACGTTATATGGTATAACGTTATAACGTATTACGTTATATGGTATAACGTTATCACGTATTACGTTATATGGTATATCGTTATAATGTATTACGTTATATGGTATAACGTTATACCGTATTACGTTGTATGGTATAACGAAATGACGTTTTTCGTTATATGGTATTACGTTATAACGTATTACGTTATATGGTATTACGTTGTAACGTATTACGTTATATGGTATAACGCTATACCGTATTACGTTATATGGTATAACGTTATCACGTATTACGTTATATGGCAATACGTTATAACGTATTACGTTATATGGTATTACGTTTTAACGTATTACGTTATATGGTATAACGTTATAACATATTACGTTATATGGTATAACGTTTTAACGTATTACGTTATATGGTATAACGTTATAACGTATTACGTTATATGGTACAACGTTATAACGTATTACGTTATATGGTATAACGCTATAAAGTATTACGTTATATGTCATTACGTTATAACGAATTACGTTATATGGCATTACGTTATAACGTATTACGATATATGGTATGACGTTATAACATATTACGTTATATGGTATTACGTTATAACGTATTACGTTATATGGTATAACGTTGTAACGTATTACGTTATATGGTATAACGTAATAACGTATTACGTTATATGGTATATCGTTATAACGTATTACGATATATGGTATAACGTTATACCGTATTACGTTATATGGTATAACGAAATGACGTTTTTTGTTATATGGTATTACGTTATAACGTATTACGTTATATGGTATTACGTTATAACGTATTACGTTATGTGGTATAACGTTTAAACGTATTACGTTATATGGTATAACGTTATAACGTATTACGTTATATGGTATAACGTTATAACGTATTACGTAATATGGTATAACGTTATAACGTATTACGTTATATGGTATTACGTGAGCACGTATTACGTTATATGGTATAACGTTATAACGTATTACGTTATATGGTATAACGTTTTAACGTATTACGTTATATGGTATAACGTTATCACGTATTACGTTATATGGTATAACGTTATAGCGTATTACGTTATATGGTATTACGTTATAACGTATTGCGTTATATGGTATAACGTTATAACGTATTACGTTATATGGAATAACGTTATAACGAATTACGTTATATGGCATTACGTTATAACGTATTACGTTATATGGTATAACGTTATAACGTATTACGTTATATGGTATAACGTTATAACGTATTACGTTATATGGTATAACGTTATAACGTACTACGTTATATGGTATATCGTTATAACGTATTACGTTATATGGTATAACGTTATACCGTATTACGTTATATGGTATAACGTTATAACGTATTACGTTATATGGTATAACGTTATAACGTATTACGTTATATGGTATATCGTTATAACGTATTACGTTATATGGTATAACGTTATACCGTATTACGTTATATGGTATAACGAAATGACGTTTTACGCTATATGGTATTACGTTATAACGTATTACGTTATATGGTATAACGTTATCACGTATTACGTTATATGGTATAACGTTATAACGTATTACGTTATATGGTATATCGTTATAACGTATTACGTTATATGGTATAACGTTATACCGTATTACGTTATATGGTATAACGAAATGACGTTTTACGTTATATGGTATTACGTTATAACGTATTACGTTATATGGTATAACGTTATCACGTATTACGTTATATGGCATTACGTTATAACGTATTACGTTATATGGTATAACGAAATGACGTTTTTCGTTATATGGTATTACGTTATAACGTATTACGTTATATGGTATTACGTTATAACGTATTACGTTATATGGTATAACGTTATACTGTATTACGTTATATGGTATAACGTTATAACGTATTACGTTATATGGTATAACGTTATAACGTATTACGTTATATGGAATAACGTTATAACGAATTACGTTATATGGCATTACGTTATAACATATTACGTTATATGGTATAACGTTATAACGTATTACGTTATATGGTATTACGTTATAACGTATTACGTTATATGGTATAACGTTATACCGTATTACGTTATATGGTATAACGTTATAACGTATTACGTTATATGGTATAACGTTATAACGTATTACGTTATATGGTATAACGTTATAACGTATTACGTTATATGGTATAACGTTATAACGTATTACGTTATATGGCATAACGTTATAACGTACTACGTTATATGGTATATCGTTATAACGTATTACGTTATATGGTATAACGTTATACCGTATTACGTTATATGGTATAACGTTATAACGTATTACGTTATATGGTATATCGTTATAACGTATTACGTTATATGGTATAACGTTATACCGTATTACGTTATATGGTATAACGTTATAACGTATTACGTTATATGGTATAACGTTATAACGTATTACGTTATATGGAATATCGTTATAACGTATTACGTTATATGGTATAACGTTATACCGTATTACGTTATATGGTATAACGAAATGACGTTTTACGTTATATGGTATTACGTTATATCGTATTACGTTATATGGTATTACGTTATAACGTATTACGTTATATGGTATAACGTCATAACGTATTACGTTATATGGTATTACGTTATCACGTATTACGTTATATGGTATAACGTTATAACGTATTACGTTATATGGTATATCGTTATAACGTATTACGTTATATGGTATAACGTTATACCGTATTACGTTATATGGTATAACGAAGTGACGTTTTACGTTATATGGTATTACGTTATAACGTATTACGTTATATGGTATAACGTTATCACGTATTACGTTATATGGCATTACGTTATAACGTATTACGTTATATGGTATAACGAAATGACGTTTTACGTTATATGGTATAACGTTATAACGTATTACGTTATATGGTATTACGCTTTAACGTATTACGTTATATGGTATAACGTTATAACGTATTACGTTATATGGTATTACGTTATCACGTATTACGTTATATGGTATAACGTTATAACGTATTACGTTATATGGTATAACGTTTTAACGTATTACCGTATATGGTATAACGATATCACGTATTACGTTATATGGTATAACGTTATAACGTATTACGTTATATGGTATATCGTTATAACGTATTACGTTATATGGTATAACGTTATACCGCATTACGTTATATGGTATAACGAAATGACGTTTTACGTTATATGGTATTACGTTATAACGTATTACGTTATATGGTATAACGTTATCACGTATTACGTTATATGGCATTACGTTATAACGTATTACGTTATATGGTATTACGTTTTAACGTATTACGTTATATGGTATAACGTTATAACGTATTACGTTATATGGTATAACGTTATAACGAATTACGTTATATGGCTTTACGTTATAACGTATTACGTTATATGGTATAACGTTATACCGTATTACGTTATATGGTATAACGAAATGACGTTTTACGTTATATGGTATTACGTTATAACGTATTACGTTATATGGTATAACGTTATCACGTATTACGTTATATGGCATTACGTTATAACGTATTACGTTATATGGTATTACGTTTTAACGTATTACGTTATATGGTATAACGTTATAACATATTACGTTATATGGTATAACGTTTTAACGTATTACGTTATATGGTATAACGTTATAACGTATTACGTTATATGGTATAACGTTATAACGTATTACGTTATATGGTATAACGCTATAAAGTATTACGTTATATGTCATTACGTTATAACGAATTACGTTATATGGCATTACGTTATAACGTATTACGATATATGGTATGACGTTATAACATATTACGTTATATGGTATTACGTTATAACGTATTACGTTATATGGTATAACGTTGTAACGTATTACGTTATATGGTATAACGTAATAACGTATTACGTTATATGGTATATCGTTATAACGTATTACGATATATGGTATAACGTTATACCGTATTACGTTATATGGTATAACGAAATGACGTTTTTTGTTATATGGTATTACGTTATAACGTATTACGTTATATGGTATTACGTTATAACGTATTACGTTATGTGGTATAACGTTTAAACGTATTACGTTATATGGTATAACGTTATAACGTATTACGTTATATGGTATAACGTTATAACGTATTACGTTATATGGTATAACGTTATAACGTATTACGTTATATGGTATTACGTGAGCACGTATTACGTTATATGGTATAACGTTATAACGTATTACGTTATATGGTATAACGTTTTAACGTATTACGTTATATGGTATAACGTTATCACGTATTACGTTATATGGTATAACGTTATAACGTATTACATTATATGGTATTACGTTATAACGTATTACGTTATATGGTATAACGTTATAACGTATTACGTTATATGGAATAACGTTATAACGTATTACGTTATATGGTATAACGTTATAACGTATTACGTTATATGGTATAACGTTATAACGTATTACGTTATATGGTATTACGTGAGCACGTATTACGTTATATGGTATAACGTTATAACGTATTACGTTATATGGTATAACGTTTTAACGTATTACGTTATATGGTATAACGTTATCACGTATTACGTTATATGGTATAACGTTATAACGTATTACGTTATATGGTATAACGTTATAACGTATTACGTTATATGGTATAACGTTGTAACGTATTACGTTATATGGTATAACGTTATAACGTATTACGTTATATGGTATAACGTTATAACGTATTACGTTATATGGTATAACGTTATAACGTATTACGTTATCTGGTATAACGTTATAACGTATTACGTTATATGGTATTACGTGAGCACGTATTACGTTATATGGTATAACGTTATAACGTATTACGTTATATGGTATAACGTTTTAACGTATTACGTTATATGGTATAACGTTATCACTTATTACGTTATATGGTATAACGTTATAACGTATTACGTTATATGGTATAACGTTATAACGTATTACGTTATATGGTATTACGTGAGCACGTATTACGTTATATGGTATAACGTTATAACGTATTACGTTATATGGTATAACGTTATAACGTATTACGTTATATGGTATAACGTTATCACGTATTACGTTATATGGTATAACGTTATAACGTATTACGTTATATGGTATAACGTTGTAACGTATTACGTTATATGGTATAACGTTATAACGTATTACGTTATATGGTATAACGTTATAACGTATTACGTTATATGGTATAACGTTATCACGTATTACGTTATATGGTATATCGTTATAATGTATTACGTTATATGGTATAACGTTATACCGTATTACGTTGTATGGTATAACGAAATGACGTTTTTCGTTATATGGTATTACGTTATAACGTATTACGTTATATGGTATAACGTTATAACGTATTACGTTATATGGTATAACGTTATCACGTATTACGTTATATGGCATTACGTTATAACGTATTACGTTATATGGTATTACGTTTTAACGTATTACGTTATATGGTATAACATTATAACATATTACGTTATATGGTATAACGTTTTAACGTATTACGTTATATGGTATAACGTTATAACGTATTACGTTATATGGTATAACGTTATAACGTATTACGTTATATGGTATAACGCTATAAAGTATTACGTTATATGTCATTACGTTATAACGAATTACGTTATATGGCATTACGTTATAACGTATTACGATATATGGTATGACGTTATAACATATTACGTTATATGGTATTACGTTATAACGTATTACGTTATATGGTATAACGTTGTAACGTATTACGTTATATGGTATAACGTAATAACGTATTACGTTATATGGTATATCGTTATAACGTATTACGATATATGGTATAACGTTATACCGTATTACGTTATATGGTATAACGAAATGACGTTTTTTGTTATATGGTATTACGTTATAACGTATTACGTTATATGGTATTACGTTATAACGTATTACGTTATGTGGTATAACGTTTAAACGTATTACGTTATATGGTATAACGTTATAACGTATTACGTTATATGGTATAACGTTATAACGTATTACGTTATATGGTATAACGTTATAACGTATTACGTTATATGGTATTACGTGAGCACGTATTACGTTATATGGTATAACGTTATAACGTATTACGTTATATGGTATAACGTTTTAACGTATTACGTTATATGGTATAACGTTATCACGTATTACGTTATATGGTATAACGTTATAACGTATTACGTTATATGGTATTACGTTATAACGTATTACGTTATATGGTATAACGTTATAACGTATTACGTTATATGGTATTACGTGAGCACGTATTACGTTATATGGTATAACGTTATAACGTATTACGTTATATGGTATAACGTTTTAACGTATTACGTTATATGGTATAACGTTATCACGTATTACGTTATATGGTATAACGTTATAACGTATTACATTATATGGTATTACGTTATAACGTATTACGTTATATGGTATAACGTTATAACGTATTACGTTATATGGAATAACGTTATAACGTATTACGTTATATGGTATAACGTTATAACGTATTACGTTATATGGTATAACGTTATAACGTATTACGTTATATGGTATTACGTGAGCACGTATTACGTTATATGGTATAACGTTATAACGTATTACGTTATATGGTATAACGTTTTAACGTATTACGTTATATGGTATAACGTTATCACGTATTACGTTATATGGTATAACGTTATAACGTATTACGTTATATGGTATAACGTTATAACGTATTACGTTATATGGTATAACGTTGTAACGTATTACGTTATATGGTATAACGTTATAACGTATTACGTTATATGGTATAACGTTATAACGTATTACGTTATATGGTATAACGTTATAACGTATTACGTTATATGGTATAACGTTATAACGTATTACGTTATATGGTATTACGTGAGCACGTATTACGTTATATGGTATAACGTTATAACGTATTACGTTATATGGTATAACGTTATAACGTATTACGTTATATGGAATAACGTTATAACGTATTACGTTATATGGTATAACGTTATAACGTATTACGTTATATGGTATAACGTTATAACGTATTACGTTATATGGTATTACGTGAGCACGTATTACGTTATATGGTATAACGTTATAACGTATTACGTTATATGGTATAACGTTTTAACGTATTACGTTATATGGTATAACGTTATCACGTATTACGTTATATGGTATTACGTTATAACGTATTACGTTATATGGTATAACGTTATAACGAATTACGTTATATGGCATTACGTTATAACGTATTACGATATATGGTATGACGTTATAACATATTACGTTATATGGTATTACGTTATAACGTATTACGTTATATGGTATAACGTTGTAACGTATTACGTTATATGGTATAACGTAATAACGTATTACGTTATATGGTATATCGTTATAACGTATTACGATATATGGTATAACGTTATACCGTATTACGTTATATGGTATAACGAAATGACGTTTTTTGTTATATGGTATTACGTTATAACGTATTACGTTATATGGTATTACGTTATAACGTATTACGTTATGTGGTATAACGTTTAAACGTATTACGTTATATGGTATAACGTTATAACGTATTACGTTATATGGTATAACGTTATAACGTATTACGTTATATGGTATAACGTTATAACGTATTACGTTATATGGTATTACGTGAGCACGTATTACGTTATATGGTATAACGTTATAACGTATTACGTTATATGGTATAACGTTTTAACGTATTACGTTATATGGTATAACGTTATCACGTATTACGTTATATGGTATAA
Organism: Bombus vancouverensis nearcticus; assembly: GCF_051014615.1. Taxonomy (NCBI): domain Eukaryota; kingdom Metazoa; phylum Arthropoda; class Insecta; order Hymenoptera; family Apidae; genus Bombus; species Bombus vancouverensis. Next base: position 3,441,155 of record NC_134913.1, on the reverse strand, counting down.
CGTTATAACGTATTACGTTATATGGTATTACGTTATAACGTATTACGTTATATGGTATAACGTTATAACGTATTACGTTATATGGAATAACGTTATAACGAATTACGTTATATGGCATTACGTTATAACGTATTACGTTATATGGTATAACGTTAAAACGTATTACGTTATATGGTATAACGTTATAACGTATTACGTTATATGGTATAACGTTATAACGTACTACGTTATATGGTATATCGTTATAACGTATTACGTTATATGGTATAACGTTATACCGTATTACGTTATATGGTATAACGTTATAACGTATTACGTTATATGGTATAACGTTATAACGTATTACGTTATATGGTATATCGTTATAACGTATTACGTTATATGGTATAACGTTATACCGTATTACGTTATATGGTATAACGAAATGACGTTTTACGTTATATGGTATTACGTTATAACGTATTACGTTATATGGTATAACGTTATCACGTATTACGTTATATGGTATAACGTTATAACGTATTACGTTATATGGTATATCGTTATAACGTATTACGTTATATGGTATAACGTTATACCTTATTACGTTATATGGTATAACGAAATGACGTTTTACGTTATATGGTATTACGTTATAACGTATTACGTTATATGGTATAACGTTATCACGTATTACGTTATATGGCATTACGTTATAACGTATTACGTTATATGGTATAACGAAATGACGTTTTTCGTTATATGGTATTACGTTATAACGTATTACGTTATATGGTATTACGTTATAACGTATTACGTTATATGGTATAACGTTATACTGTATTACGTTATATGGTATAACGTTATAACGTATTACGTTATATGGTATAACGTTATAACGTATTACGTTATATGGAATAACGTTATAACGAATTACGTTATATGGCATTACGTTATAACATATTACGTTATATGGTATAACGTTATAACGTATTACGTTATATGGTATTACGTTATAACGTATTACGTTATATGGTATAACGTTATACCGTATTACGTTATATGGTATAACGTTATAACGTATTACGTTATATGGTATAACGTTATAACGTATTACGTTATATGGTATTACGTGAGCACGTATTACGTTATATGGTATAACGTTATAACGTATTACGTTATATGGTATAACGTTTTAACGTATTACGTTATATGGTATAACGTTATCACGTATTACGTTATATGGTATAACGTTATAACGTATTACGTTATATGGTATAACGTTGTAACGTATTACGTTATATGGTATTACGTTATAACGTATTACGTTATATGGTATTACGTTATAACGTATTACGTTATATGGTATAACGTTATACCGTATTACGTTATATGGTATAACGTTATAACGTATTACGTTATATGGAATAACGTTATAACGAATTACGTTATATGGCATTACGTTATAACGTATTACGTTATATGGTATAACGTTATAACGTATTACGTTATATGGTATAACGTTATAACGTATTACGTTATATGGCATAACGTTATGTAGTATCGTGGACGAAAGGCCTGGGAAATATCGGACGAACTATGAACAGTGTCGCGAGAGCCGAGGCGCCGTCGGGCCCATCAATGTGTCATCGGTCTTTTCAAGTGCATAGTTTCGTGGAAAAGACCTACGTGACCCTGGCCACGAGCGTCTGCGGAACACGTGTGCGGTGGGCCTAGGAAAAGGACAACAGAATGCGACAACGGCCAGAAAGGGTCAGTCGGGAAACAGTGTGCGAGTCGAGAACGAGAGTGCGAGTCGAGGAGCCGAGTGCGAGTTGAGCGGAGACGGAGGTTGCGAGTGGCGTTGCCGAGAGAGCGTGGATTGCGCTGTGTTCTGTACGTTTGGTATGAATAGTTCAAGTTAAGCCACAATCGTCTCTTCTGTCTGATTAACATCTCTATTGTCCACGTTTTGTAAACATATTACATCACGATATTACATATTTTGGGGGCTCAGCCGGGATTGGACAAGACAGAAAACGAAACGGTTTAACAGAGCTATTCGAGCTAGTTGTGAATTTACCGGTACGCGGTGCGGTAAAAGACGATATCGTTGACTGTTTAAGTTTGTGTTGTGTGAAAAATGGCCAACGTCGGGGACGAACGATTGTCGGGTGAAGAGGGTTCGACGCTGGAGGAGCTGAGGAATAAGCTCGCGCGAATGAACCTCCCTATATCGGGTGCGAGGTCAGTGCTGATTGCAAGGCTGAATCGGGCGTGTAGGGCTGGACAATCGTATCGTAAGGGATCGACGGGCGGTGAAGAGCTAACCAGTCAACGAGATTTAGAAAATGTACAGAGAGCTGAGCGTGATTGCAACGAAGATGAGGATGTTGAGAAAATGAATACGAAGGAGTTGAAGGAGCGCCTCGCTAGTTTGGGTTTAAAAACGACGGGAAGAAAAGTAGAGTTACGCGCACGGCTACGAGCGGCCATGGATGGTAATGACATATCGTCGGAAGAAGAAAGCGACGACGAAAGTGAGGATGAAGATGGCAAGAAAAACGCAAGAGAATACAAGAGAGATACGCGAAGGGTGTATCAGGACCGTGACGAATGTTGTCGAAGGGCATGTGTTGGTTCGACACTGAGTTTTAGAGACGTCGAAGATGCATTAGAGTCGTTTAGTGGCGACAAAGGTGAAAATGTCGAACGATGGTTCGAGTCGTTCGAGGAAGTCGCTGATACGTGCATGTGGTCGGATGGGCAGAAGGCAGTCTACGCAAGGAAGCTGCTGAAGGGATCAGCGAAAATATTTGCGAGCTTCGAGTGTCATGCCAGGACTTGGCATGAGTTGAAGAGGGGGCTAGTGAAAGAATTTTCGAGGAAAGTCAGCAGTAGGCAAGTTCATCAGAAACTTGAAGAAACAAAAAAGGAGAGCGATGAAGCATGTTTGGCTTACATGTACCGCATGCTCGAAATAGCCAGCCATGTGGACATGGAGGAGGAAGCAAAGGTGGAATACATAGTGGATGGAATAATAGACGACGAGAACAATAAGGCTGTATTGTACGGCGCTACGTCAATCAAAGAGTTGAGGAAGAGGTTAGTGATGTACGAAGAGCAGAAGAGTCGCAGAGCAAAGTCGATTGTGAAGCCGGCTAAAACCCAGAAGAACGGGAAGCCCAGTCAATCTGTAGATGCAATGAAGAAAAGAAGATGCTTCATTTGCGGTAGTGAGGATCATCTAAGTGTTAAGTGTCCGGAGAGGGGAGAAGGTGTTAGGTGTTTCAAGTGCAGCGGATTTGGACATATTGCAGCAAGGTGTACGGCACGACCGAAAGAGACTTGCGTAGTGTCAAGATCCGAAAAGGGAAAGTACTTGAAGGACGTGTCGATAGATGGCTGCAGGTTTGTCTCGTTAGTGGATACAGGTAGTGACCTTACGTTCATACGAGCGGATGAGTATGCGAGGTTAGGATCACCACCTCTGGGAAACTGCAAACTTAGGTTCGATGGTTTTGGTTCTGTTGGCAATAGTACCTGGGGCGAGTTTACAAGGGTAATGACGGTCGACGGGTACGACTTTACTGTCACCCTGCATGTTGTCTCGAATAAGGTAATGACAAGACACAGTCTACTCTTAGGTACCGATTTTTTAGACCAGGTAGAGTTGCGAGTCAAACGGGGCGAGGTGACATTTTTACGACTCGACGATCAGACCGACGGTCACGAGGACGCGCTGGATGTACTGGGGGTAAACGCGGTAGAACAGACCGACGAAACAGACCTGACACGCGTACGGGAACCGCATTATCGTGAAGCGATTCGCGATATCGTTAGGGGGTATAGGCCGGAGAAGAAGCGAGACGTCGGAATAACCGAGAAAATAGTTCTGAAAAGCGACAAACCGGTAGCGCGAAGACCGCGAAGACTGGCGCCGAGGGGGAACGGGCAGCATGTCGACCAGGTTCAGAAATACCTGAATTCCACCGTAAACAGAAGCACAGGGAAGACTCCTTTCCAGCTACTGGTCGGGGTCGAAATGCAAGTCAGGGAAGAGGCGAAGATTAGAAAGCTGATCGACGAAGAGTGGGCCGCGAGGGTTGGAGAACAACGTCGCGAGCTACGTGAGGACGCGAAGAGGAAGATCGCCGCAACTCAAGAGGAGAATCGTCGAAGTTACAAGAAAAGAAGAAAGCGTGCGAAGCAGTACCGAAGGAAGGACCCGCACACACCTCGATTTTATGAAACCTTGGGTCCTAAATGCCGAAAGTGACGCATCTGATGACAGCGAGATAGAAGGCAACATCTGAGGGCAGATGTTATTGCAGGATGGCCGAATGTAGTATCGTGGACGAAAGGCCTGGGAAATATCGGACGAACTATGAACAGTGTCGCGAGAGCCGAGGCGCCGTCGGGCCCATCAATGTGTCATCGGTCTTTTCAAGTGCATAGTTTCGTGGAAAAGACCTACGTGACCCTGGCCACGAGCGTCTGCGGAACACGTGTGCGGTGGGCCTAGGAAAAGGACAACAGAATGCGACAACGGCCAGAAAGGGTCAGTCGGGAAACAGTGTGCGAGTCGAGAACGAGAGTGCGAGTCGAGGAGCCGAGTGCGAGTTGAGCGGAGACGGAGGTTGCGAGTGGCGTTGCCGAGAGAGCGTGGATTGCGCTGTGTTCTGTACGTTTGGTATGAATAGTTCAAGTTAAGCCACAATCGTCTCTTCTGTCTGATTAACATCTCTATTGTCCACGTTTTGTAAACATATTACATCACGATATTACAGTTATAACGTACTACGTTATATGGTATATCGTTATAACGTATTACGTTATATGGTATAACGTTATACCGTATTACGTTATATGGTATAACGTTATAACGTATTACGTTATATGGTATATCGTTATAACGTATTACGTTATATGGTATAACGTTATACCGTATTACGTTATATGGTATAACGTTATAACGTATTACGTTATATGGTATAACGTTATAACGTATTACGTTATATGGAATATCGTTATAACGTATTACGTTATATGGTATAACGTTATACCGTATTACGTTATATGGTATAACGAAATGACGTTTTACGTTATATGGTATTACGTTATATCGTATTACGTTATATGGTATTACGTTATAACGTATTACGTTATATGGTATAACGTCATAACGTATTACGTTATATGGTATTACGTTATCACGTATTACGTTATATGGTATAACGTTATAACGTATTACGTTATATGGTATATCGTTATAACGTATTACGTTATATGGTATAACGTTATACCGTATTACGTTATATGGTATAACGAAGTGACGTTTTACGTTATATGGTATTACGTTATAACGTATTACGTTATATGGTATAACGTTATCACGTATTACGTTATATGGCATTACGTTATAACGTATTACGTTATATGGTATAACGAAATGACGTTTTACGTTATATGGTATAACGTTGTAACGTATTACGTTATATGGTATTACGTTTTAACGTATTACGTTATATGGTATAACGATATAACGTATTACGTTATATGGTATTACGTTATCACGTATTACGTTATATGGTATAACGTTATAACGTATTACGTTATATGGTATAACGTTTTAACGTATTACCGTATATGGTATAACGTTATCACGTATTACGTTATATGGTATAACGTTATAACGTATTACGTTATATGGTATATCGTTATAACGTATTACGTTATATGGTATAACGTTATACCGCATTACGTTATATGGTATAACGAAATGACGTTTTACGTTATATGGTATTACGTTATAACGTATTACGTTATATGGTATAACGTTATCACGTATTACGTTATATGGCATTACGTTATAACGTATTACGTTATATGGTATTACGTTTTAACGTATTACGTTATATGGTATAACGTTATAACGTATTACGTTATATGGTATAACGTTATAACGAATTACGTTATATGGCTTTACGTTATAACGTATTACGTTATATGGAATAACGTTATACCGTATTACGTTATATGGTATAACGAAATGACGTTTTACGTTATATGGTATTACGTTATAACGTATTACGTTATATGGTATAACGTTATCACGTATTACGTTATATGGCATTACGTTATAACGTATTACGTTATATGGTATTACGTTTTAACGTATTACGTTATATGGTATAACGTTATAACATATTACGTTATATGGTATAACGTTTTAACGTATTACGTTATATGGTATAACGTTATAACGTATTACGTTATATGGTATAACGTTATAACGTATTACGTTATATGGTATAACGCTATAAAGTATTACGTTATATGTCATTACGTTATAACGAATTACGTTATATGGCATTACGTTATAACGTATTACGATATATGGTATGACGTTATAACATATTACGTTATATGGTATTACGTTATAACGTATTACGTTATATGGTATAACGTTGTAACGTATTACGTTATATGGTATAACGTAATAACGTATTACGTTATATGGTATATCGTTATAACGTATTACGATATATGGTATAACGTTATACCGTATTACGTTATATGGTATAACGAAATGACGTTTTTTGTTATATGGTATTACGTTATAACGTATTACGTTATATGGTATTACGTTATAACGTATTACGTTATGTGGTATAACGTTTAAACGTATTACGTTATATGGTATAACGTTATAACGTATTACGTTATATGGTATAACGTTATAACGTATTACGTTATATGGTATAACGTTATAACGTATTACGTTATATGGTATTACGTGAGCACGTATTACGTTATATGGTATAACGTTATAACGTATTACGTTATATGGTATAACGTTTTAACGTATTACGTTATATGGTATAACGTATTACGTTATATGGTATAACGTTTTAACGTATTACGTTATATGGTATAACGTTATCACGTATTACGCTATATGGTATAACGTTATAACGTATTACATTATATGGTATTACGTTATAACGTATTACGTTATATGGTATAACGTTATAACGTATTACGTTATATGGAATAACGTTATAACGAATTACGTTATATGGCATTACGTTATAACGTATTACGTTATATGGTATAACGTTATAACGTATTACGTTATATGGTATAACGTTATAACGTATTACGTTATATGGTATAACGTTATAACGTACTACGTTATATGGTATATCGTTATAACGTATTACGTTATATGGTATAACGTTATACCGTATTACGTTATATGGTATAACGTTATAACGTATTACGTTATATGGTATAACGTTATAACGTATTACGTTATATGGTATAACGTTATAACGTATTACGTTATATGGTATATCGTTATAACGTATTACGTTATATGGTATAACGTTATACCGTATTACGTTATATGGTATAACGAAATGACGTTTTACGTTATATGGTATTACGTTATAACGTATTACGTTATATGGTATAACGTTATCACGTATTACGTTATATGGTATAACGTTATAACGTATTACGTTATATGGTATATCGTTATAACGTATTACGTTATATGGTATAACGTTATACCGTATTACGTTATATGGTATAACGAAATGACGTTTTACGTTATATGGTATTACGTTATAACGTATTACGTTATATGGTATAACGTTATCACGTATTACGTTATATGGCATTACGTTATAACGTATTACGTTATATGGTATAACGAAATGACGTTTTTCGTTATATGGTATTACGTTATAACGTATTACGTTATATGGTATTACGTTATAACGTATTACGTTATATGGTATAACGTTATACTGTATTACGTTATATGGTATAACGTTATAACGTATTACGTTATATGGTATAACGTTATAACGTATTACGTTATATGGAATAACGTTATAACGAATTACGTTATATGGCATTACGTTATAACGTATTACGTTATATGGTATAACGTTATAACGTATTACGTTATATGGTATTACGTTATAACGTATTACGTTATATGGTATAACGTTATACCGTATTACGTTATATGGTATAACGTTATAACGTATTACGTTATATGGTATAACGTTATAACGTATTACGTTATATGGTATTACGTGAGCACGTATTACGTTATATGGTATAACGTTATAACGTATTACGTTATATGGTATAACGTTTTAACGTATTACGTTATATGGTATAACGTTATCACGTATTACGTTATATGGTATAACGTTATAACGTATTACGTTATATGGTATAACGTTGTAACGTATTACGTTATATGGTATTACGTTATAACGTATTACGTTATATGGTATTACGTTATAACGTATTACGTTATATGGTATAACGTTATACCGTATTACGTTATATGGTATAACGTTATAACGTATTACGTTATATGGTATAACGTTATAACGTATTACGTTATATGGAATAACGTTATAACGAATTACGTTATATGGCATTACGTTATATCGTATTACGTTATATGGTATAACGTTATAACGTATTACGTTATATGGTATAACGTTATAACGTATTACGTTATATGGCATAACGTTATAACGTACTACGTTATATGGTATATCGTTATAACGTATTACGTTATATGGTATAACGTTATACCGTATTACGTTATATGGTATAACGTTATAACGTATTACGTTATATGGTATAACGTTATAACGTATTACGTTATATGGTATAACGTTATCACGTATTACGTTATATGGTATAACGTTATAACGTATTACGTTATATGGTATAACGTTGTAACGTATTACGTTATATGGTATAACGTTATAACGTATTACGTTATATGGTATAACGTTATAACGTATTACGTTATATGGTATAACGTTATCACGTATTACGTTATATGGTATATCGTTATAATGTATTACGTTATATGGTTTAACGTTATACCGTATTACGTTGTATGGTATAACGAAATGACGTTTTTCGTTATATGGTATTACGTTATAACGTATTACGTTATATGGTATAACGTTATAACGTATTACGTTATATGGTATAACGTTATCACGTATTACGTTATATGGCATTACGTTATAACGTATTACGTTATATGGTATTACGTTTTAACGTATTACGTTATATGGTATAACATTATAACATATTACGTTATATGGTATAACGTTTTAACGTATTACGTTATATGGTATAACGTTATAACGTATTACGTTATATGGTATAACGTTATAACGTATTACGTTATATGGTATAACGCTATAAAGTATTACGTTATATGTCATTACGTTATAACGAATTACGTTATATGGCATTACGTTATAACGTATTACGATATATGGTATGACGTTATAACATATTACGTTATATGGTATTACGTTATAACGTATTACGTTATATGGTATAACGTTGTAACGTATTACGTTATATGGTATAACGTAATAACGTATTACGTTATATGGTATATCGTTATAACGTATTACGATATATGGTATAACGTTATACCGTATTACGTTATATGGTATAACGAAATGACGTTTTTTGTTATATGGTATTACGTTATAACGTATTACGTTATATGGTATTACGTTATAACGTATTACGTTATGTGGTATAACGTTTAAACGTATTACGTTATATGGTATAACGTTATAACGTATTACGTTATATGGTATAACGTTATAACGTATTACGTTATATGGTATAACGTTATAACGTATTACGTTATATGGTATAACGTTATAACGTATTACGTTATATGGTATTACGTGAGCACGTATTACGTTATATGGTATAACGTTATAACGTATTACGTTATATGGTATAACGTTTTAACGTATTACGTTATATGGTATAACGTTATCACGTATTACGTTATATGGTATAACGTTATAACGTATTACGTTATATGGTATTACGTTATAACGTATTACGTTATATGGTATAACGTTATAACGTATTACGTTATATGGTATTACGTGAGCACGTATTACGTTATATGGTATAACGTTATAACGTATTACGTTATATGGTATAACGTTTTAACGTATTACGTTATATGGTATAACGTTATCACGTATTACGTTATATGGTATAACGTTATAACGTATTACATTATATGGTATTACGTTATAACGTATTACGTTATATGGTATAACGTTATAACGTATTACGTTATATGGAATAACGTTATAACGTATTACGTTATATGGTATAACGTTATAACGTATTACGTTATATGGTATAACGTTATAACGTATTACGTTATATGGTATTACGTGAGCACGTATTACGTTATATGGTATAACGTTATAACGTATTACGTTATATGGTATAACGTTTTAACGTATTACGTTATATGGTATAACGTTATCACGTATTACGTTATATGGTATAACGTTATAACGTATTACGTTATATGGTATAACGTTATAACGTATTACGTTATATGGTATAACGTTGTAACGTATTACGTTATATGGTATAACGTTATAACGTATTACGTTATATGGTATAACGTTATAACGTATTACGTTATATGGTATAACGTTATAACGTATTACGTTATATGGTATAACGTTATAACGTATTACGTTATATGGTATTACGTGAGCACGTATTACGTTATATGGTATAACGTTATAACGTATTTCGTTATATGGTATAACGTTATAACGTATTACGTTATATGGAATAACGTTATAACGTATTACGTTATATGGTATAACGTTATAACGTATTACGTTATATGGTATAACGTTATAACGTATTACGTTATATGGTATTACGTGAGCACGTATTACGTTATATGGTATAACGTTATAACGTATTACGTTATATGGTATAACGTTTTAACGTATTACGTTATATGGTATAACGTTATCACGTATTACGTTATATGGTATTACGTTATAACGTATTACGTTATATGGTATAACGTTATAACGAATTACGTTATATGGCATTACGTTATAACGTATTACGATATGTAGTATCGTGGACGAAAGGCCTGGGAAATATTGGACGAACTATGAACAGTGTCGCGAGAGCCGGGGCGCCGTCGGGCCCATCAATGTGTCATCGGTCTTTTCAAGTGCATAGTTTCGTGGAAAAGACCTACGTGACCCTGGCCACGAGCGTCTGCAGAACACGTGTGCGGTGGGCCTAGGAAAAGGGCAATGGAATGCGACAACAGTGAGTCGAAAAGCAGAGTGCGAGTCGGGAAACAGAGCGCGAGTTGAGAAGCAGAGTGCGAGTCGAGGAGCCGAGTGCGAGTTGAGCGGAGACGGAGGTTGCGAGTGGCGTTGCCGAGAGAGTGTGGATTGCGCTGTGTTCTGTACGTTTGGTATGAATAGTTCAAGTTAAGCCACAATCGTCTCTTCTGTCCGATTAACATCTCTATTGTCCACGTTTTGTAAACATATTACATCACGATATTACATAATTTTGGGGGCTCAGCCGGGATTGGACAAGACAGAAAACGAAACGGTTTAACAGAGCTATTCGAGCTAGTTGTGAATTTACCGGTACGCGGTGCGGTAAAAGACGATATCGTTGACTGTTTAAGTTTGTGTTGTGTGAAAAATGGCCAACGTCGGGGACGAACGATTGTCGGGTGAAGAGGGTTCGACGCTGGAGGAGCTGAGGAATAAGCTCGCGCGAATGAACCTCCCTATATCGGGTGCGAGGTCAGTGCTGATTGCAAGGCTGAATCGGGCGTGTAGGGCTGGACAATCGTATCGTAAGGGATCGACGGGCGGTGAAGAGCTAACCGGTCAACGAGATTTAGAAAGTGTACAGAGAGCTGAGCGTGATTGCAACGAAGATGAGGATGTTGAGAAAATGAATACGAAGGAGTTGAAGGAGCGCCTCGCTAGTTTGGGTTTAAAAACGACGGGAAGAAAAGTAGAATTACGCGCACGGCTACGAGCGGCCATGGATGGTAATGACATATCGTCGGAAGAAGAAAGCGACGACGAAAGTGAGGATGAAGATGACAGAAAAAACGCCAGAGGATACAAGAGAGGTACGCGAAGGTTGTATCAGGGCCGTGACGAATGTTGTCGAAGGGCATGTGTTGGTTCGACGCTGAGTTTTAGAGACGTCGAAGATGCATTAGAGTCGTTTAGTGGCGACAAAGGTGAAAATGTCGAACGATGGTTCGAGTCGTTCGAGGAAGTCGCTGATACGTGCATGTGGTCGGATGGGCAGAAGGCAGTCTACGCAAGGAAGCTGCTGAAGGGATCAGCGAAAATATTTGCGAGCTTCGAGTGTCATGCCAGGACTTGGCATGAGTTGAAGAGGGGGCTAGTGAAAGAATTTTCGAGGAAAGTCAACAGTAGGCAAGTTCATCAGAAACTTGAAGAAACAAAAAAGGAGAGCGATGAAGCATGTTTGGCTTACATGTACCGCATGCTCGAAATAGCCAGCCATGTGGACATGGAGGAGGAAGCAAAGGTGGAATACATAGTGGATGGAATAATAGACGACGAGAACAATAAGGCTGTATTGTACGGCGCTACGTCAATCAAAGAGCTGAGGAAGAGGTTAGTGATGTACGAAGAGCAGAAGAGTCGCAGAGCAAAGTCGATTGTGAAGCCGGCTAAAACCCAGAAGAACGGGAAGCCCAGTCAATCTGTAGATGCAATGAAGAAAAGAAGATGCTTCATTTGCGGTAGTGAGGATCATCTAAGTGTTAAGTGTCCGGAGAGGGGAGAAGGTGTTAGGTGTTTCAAGTGCAGCGGATTTGGACATATTGCAGCAAGGTGTACGGCACGACCGAAAGAGACTTGCGTAGTGTCAAGATCCGAAAAGGGAAAGTACTTGAAGGACGTGTCGATAGATGGCTGCAGGTTTGTCTCGTTAGTGGATACAGGTAGTGACCTTACGTTCATACGAGCGGATGAGTATGCGAGGTTAGGATCACCACCTCTGGGAAACTGCAAACTTAGGTTCGATGGTTTTGGTTCTGTTGGCAATAGTACCTGGGGCGAGTTTACAAGGGTAATGACGGTCGACGGGTACGACTTTACTGTCACCCTGCATGTTGTCTCGAATAAGGTAATGACAAGACACAGTCTACTCTTAGGTACCGACTTTTTAGACCAGGTAGAGTTGCGAGTCAAACGGGGCGAGGTGACATTTTTACGACTCGACGATCAGACCGACGGTCACAAGGACGCGCCGGATGTACTGAGGGTAAACGCGATAGAACAATCCGACGAGATCGATTTGACACACGTACGGGAACCGCATTATCGTGAAGCGATTCGCGATATCGTTAGGGGGTATAGGCCGGAGAAGAAGCGAGACGTCGGAATAACCGAAAAAGTAGTTTTGGAAAGCGACAAGCCGGTAGCGCGAAGACCGCGAAGACTGGCGCCGTCGGAAAGAAAGGAAGAAGATGATTTGATGGAAGCGTGGACAAACGAGGGTGTCATCAAATCGTCAGACTTGGAGTATGCGAGTCCGATAGGTGTAGTTAGAAAGAAAGATTTGTGTGTGCGTGTGGCTAGATGGGCCTTGTTACTAGGCGAGATTAAGTATCAGGCGTGTCATCGGCCGGGGAAAAGTATGCAGCATGTAGATGCTCCGAGTAGGAACCCCCTGCCGAGCACTATGTATGTAACGGAGAGTGAAGACGGGCTGATTGCACGGTTGAGAAGGGCACAGAACAAGGACATTGAAGTCTGTAGGATTTTGGACGCCGCAACGTGCAGTCAGGCCGATGGGCAGGTAGTAAGAAACAATATTTTGTATAAGGAGTGTGAGGACGATGTGCTAATAGTAGTATCGAAGGCGATGCGGGCTCAGGTAGTCAGGCAAGCGCACGAGCGTGGGCATTTCGAGGTTACCAAAACAGAAGCTATGGTCAAGAAGGACTTCTGGTTCAAGGGGTTACGCGAAAAGGTTGAACACGTGGTATCCAGCTGCCTTGACTGTAGCCTAACCGAGCGAAACATAGGTAAGCTAGAAGGGAGCCTGCGAAATTACAAGAAAAGAAGAAAGCGTGCGAAGCAGTACCGAAGGAAGGACCCGCACACACCTCGATTTTATGAAACCTTGGGTCCTAAATGCCGAAAGTGACGCATCTGATGACAGCGAGATAGAAGGCAACATCTGAGGGCAGATGTTATTGCAGGATGGCCGAATGTAGTATCGTGGACGAAAGGCCTGGGAAATATCGGACGAACTATGAACAGTGTCGCGAGAGCCGGGGCGCCGTCGGGCCCATCAATGTGTCATCGGTCTTTTCAAGTGCATAGTTTCGTGGAAAAGACCTACGTGACCCTGGCCACGAGCGTCTGCAGAACACGTGTGCGGTGGGCCTAGGAAAAGGGCAATGGAATGCGACAACAGTGAGTCGAAAAGCAGAGTGCGAGTCGGGAAACAGAGCGCGAGTTGAGAAGCAGAGTGCGAGTCGAGGAGCCGAGTGCGAGTTGAGCGGAGACGGAGGTTGCGAGTGGCGTTGCCGAGAGAGTGTGGATTGCGCTGTGTTCTGTACGTTTGGTATGAATAGTTCAAGTTAAGCCACAATCGTCTCTTCTGTCCGATTAACATCTCTATTGTCCACGTTTTGTAAACATATTACATCACGATATTACAGATATATGGTATGACGTTATAACATATTACGTTATATGGTATTACGTTATAACGTATTACGTTATATGGTATAACGTTGTAACGTATTACGTTATATGGTATAACGTAATAACGTATTACGTTATATGGTATATCGTTATAACGTATTACGATATATGGTATAACGTTATACCGTATTACGTTATATGGTATAACGAAATGACGTTTTTTGTTATATGGTATTACGTTATAACGTATTACGTTATATGGTATTACGTTATAACGTATTACGTTATGTGGTATAACGTTTAAACGTATTACGTTATATGGTATAACGTTATAACGTATTACGTTATATGGTATAACGTTATAACGTATTACGTTATATGGTATAACGTTATAACGTATTACGTTATATGGTATTACGTGAGCACGTATTACGTTATATGGTATAACGTTATAACGTATTACGTTATATGGTATAACGTTTTAACGTATTACGTTATATGGTATAACGTTATCACGTATTACGTTATATGGTATAACGTTATAACGTATTACGTTATATGGTATTACGTTATAACGTATTACGTTATATGGTATAACGTTATAACGTATTACGTTATATGGAATAACGTTATAACGAATTACGTTATATGGCATTACGTTATAACGTATTACGTTATATGGTATAACGTTAAAACGTATTACGTTATATGGTATAACGTTATAACGTATTACGTTATATGGTATAACGTTATAACGTACTACGTTATATGGTATATCGTTATAACGTATTACGTTATATGGTATAACGTTATACCGTATTACGTTATATGGTATAACGTTATAACGTATTACGTTATATGGTATAACGTTATAACGTATTACGTTATATGGTATATCGTTATAACGTATTACGTTATATGGTATAACGTTATACCGTATTACGTTATATGGTATAACGAAATGACGTTTTACGTTATATGGTATTACGTTATAACGTATTACGTTATATGGTATAACGTTATCACGTATTACGTTATATGGTATAACGTTATAACGTATTACGTTATATGGTATATCGTTATAACGTATTACGTTATATGGTATAACGTTATACCTTATTACGTTATATGGTATAACGAAATGACGTTTTACGTTATATGGTATTACGTTATAACGTATTACGTTATATGGTATAACGTTATCACGTATTACGTTATATGGCATTACGTTATAACGTATTACGTTATATGGTATAACGAAATGACGTTTTTCGTTATATGGTATTACGTTATAACGTATTACGTTATATGGTATTACGTTATAACGTATTACGTTATATGGTATAACGTTATACTGTATTACGTTATATGGTATAACGTTATAACGTATTACGTTATATGGTATAACGTTATAACGTATTACGTTATATGGAATAACGTTATAACGAATTACGTTATATGGCATTACGTTATAACATATTACGTTATATGGTATAACGTTATAACGTATTACGTTATATGGTATTACGTTATAACGTATTACGTTATATGGTATAACGTTATACCGTATTACGTTATATGGTATAACGTTATAACGTATTACGTTATATGGTATAACGTTATAACGTATTACGTTATATGGTATTACGTGAGCACGTATTACGTTATATGGTATAACGTTATAACGTATTACGTTATATGGTATAACGTTTTAACGTATTACGTTATATGGTATAACGTTATCACGTATTACGTTATATGGTATAACGTTATAACGTATTACGTTATATGGTATAACGTTGTAACGTATTACGTTATATGGTATTACGTTATAACGTATTACGTTATATGGTATTACGTTATAACGTATTACGTTATATGGTATAACGTTATACCGTATTACGTTATATGGTATAACGTTATAACGTATTACGTTATATGGAATAACGTTATAACGAATTACGTTATATGGCATTACGTTATAACGTATTACGTTATATGGTATAACGTTATAACGTATTACGTTATATGGTATAACGTTATAACGTATTACGTTATATGGCATAACGTTATGTAGTATCGTGGACGAAAGGCCTGGGAAATATCGGACGAACTATGAACAGTGTCGCGAGAGCCGAGGCGCCGTCGGGCCCATCAATGTGTCATCGGTCTTTTCAAGTGCATAGTTTCGTGGAAAAGACCTACGTGACCCTGGCCACGAGCGTCTGCGGAACACGTGTGCGGTGGGCCTAGGAAAAGGACAACAGAATGCGACAACGGCCAGAAAGGGTCAGTCGGGAAACAGTGTGCGAGTCGAGAACGAGAGTGCGAGTCGAGGAGCCGAGTGCGAGTTGAGCGGAGACGGAGGTTGCGAGTGGCGTTGCCGAGAGAGCGTGGATTGCGCTGTGTTCTGTACGTTTGGTATGAATAGTTCAAGTTAAGCCACAATCGTCTCTTCTGTCTGATTAACATCTCTATTGTCCACGTTTTGTAAACATATTACATCACGATATTACATATTTTGGGGGCTCAGCCGGGATTGGACAAGACAGAAAACGAAACGGTTTAACAGAGCTATTCGAGCTAGTTGTGAATTTACCGGTACGCGGTGCGGTAAAAGACGATATCGTTGACTGTTTAAGTTTGTGTTGTGTGAAAAATGGCCAACGTCGGGGACGAACGATTGTCGGGTGAAGAGGGTTCGACGCTGGAGGAGCTGAGGAATAAGCTCGCGCGAATGAACCTCCCTATATCGGGTGCGAGGTCAGTGCTGATTGCAAGGCTGAATCGGGCGTGTAGGGCTGGACAATCGTATCGTAAGGGATCGACGGGCGGTGAAGAGCTAACCAGTCAACGAGATTTAGAAAATGTACAGAGAGCTGAGCGTGATTGCAACGAAGATGAGGATGTTGAGAAAATGAATACGAAGGAGTTGAAGGAGCGCCTCGCTAGTTTGGGTTTAAAAACGACGGGAAGAAAAGTAGAGTTACGCGCACGGCTACGAGCGGCCATGGATGGTAATGACATATCGTCGGAAGAAGAAAGCGACGACGAAAGTGAGGATGAAGATGGCAAGAAAAACGCAAGAGAATACAAGAGAGATACGCGAAGGGTGTATCAGGACCGTGACGAATGTTGTCGAAGGGCATGTGTTGGTTCGACACTGAGTTTTAGAGACGTCGAAGATGCATTAGAGTCGTTTAGTGGCGACAAAGGTGAAAATGTCGAACGATGGTTCGAGTCGTTCGAGGAAGTCGCTGATACGTGCATGTGGTCGGATGGGCAGAAGGCAGTCTACGCAAGGAAGCTGCTGAAGGGATCAGCGAAAATATTTGCGAGCTTCGAGTGTCATGCCAGGACTTGGCATGAGTTGAAGAGGGGGCTAGTGAAAGAATTTTCGAGGAAAGTCAGCAGTAGGCAAGTTCATCAGAAACTTGAAGAAACAAAAAAGGAGAGCGATGAAGCATGTTTGGCTTACATGTACCGCATGCTCGAAATAGCCAGCCATGTGGACATGGAGGAGGAAGCAAAGGTGGAATACATAGTGGATGGAATAATAGACGACGAGAACAATAAGGCTGTATTGTACGGCGCTACGTCAATCAAAGAGTTGAGGAAGAGGTTAGTGATGTACGAAGAGCAGAAGAGTCGCAGAGCAAAGTCGATTGTGAAGCCGGCTAAAACCCAGAAGAACGGGAAGCCCAGTCAATCTGTAGATGCAATGAAGAAAAGAAGATGCTTCATTTGCGGTAGTGAGGATCATCTAAGTGTTAAGTGTCCGGAGAGGGGAGAAGGTGTTAGGTGTTTCAAGTGCAGCGGATTTGGACATATTGCAGCAAGGTGTACGGCACGACCGAAAGAGACTTGCGTAGTGTCAAGATCCGAAAAGGGAAAGTACTTGAAGGACGTGTCGATAGATGGCTGCAGGTTTGTCTCGTTAGTGGATACAGGTAGTGACCTTACGTTCATACGAGCGGATGAGTATGCGAGGTTAGGATCACCACCTCTGGGAAACTGCAAACTTAGGTTCGATGGTTTTGGTTCTGTTGGCAATAGTACCTGGGGCGAGTTTACAAGGGTAATGACGGTCGACGGGTACGACTTTACTGTCACCCTGCATGTTGTCTCGAATAAGGTAATGACAAGACACAGTCTACTCTTAGGTACCGATTTTTTAGACCAGGTAGAGTTGCGAGTCAAACGGGGCGAGGTGACATTTTTACGACTCGACGATCAGACCGACGGTCACGAGGACGCGCTGGATGTACTGGGGGTAAACGCGGTAGAACAGACCGACGAAACAGACCTGACACGCGTACGGGAACCGCATTATCGTGAAGCGATTCGCGATATCGTTAGGGGGTATAGGCCGGAGAAGAAGCGAGACGTCGGAATAACCGAGAAAATAGTTCTGAAAAGCGACAAACCGGTAGCGCGAAGACCGCGAAGACTGGCGCCGAGGGGGAACGGGCAGCATGTCGACCAGGTTCAGAAATACCTGAATTCCACCGTAAACAGAAGCACAGGGAAGACTCCTTTCCAGCTACTGGTCGGGGTCGAAATGCAAGTCAGGGAAGAGGCGAAGATTAGAAAGCTGATCGACGAAGAGTGGGCCGCGAGGGTTGGAGAACAACGTCGCGAGCTACGTGAGGACGCGAAGAGGAAGATCGCCGCAACTCAAGAGGAGAATCGTCGAAGTTACAAGAAAAGAAGAAAGCGTGCGAAGCAGTACCGAAGGAAGGACCCGCACACACCTCGATTTTATGAAACCTTGGGTCCTAAATGCCGAAAGTGACGCATCTGATGACAGCGAGATAGAAGGCAACATCTGAGGGCAGATGTTATTGCAGGATGGCCGAATGTAGTATCGTGGACGAAAGGCCTGGGAAATATCGGACGAACTATGAACAGTGTCGCGAGAGCCGAGGCGCCGTCGGGCCCATCAATGTGTCATCGGTCTTTTCAAGTGCATAGTTTCGTGGAAAAGACCTACGTGACCCTGGCCACGAGCGTCTGCGGAACACGTGTGCGGTGGGCCTAGGAAAAGGACAACAGAATGCGACAACGGCCAGAAAGGGTCAGTCGGGAAACAGTGTGCGAGTCGAGAACGAGAGTGCGAGTCGAGGAGCCGAGTGCGAGTTGAGCGGAGACGGAGGTTGCGAGTGGCGTTGCCGAGAGAGCGTGGATTGCGCTGTGTTCTGTACGTTTGGTATGAATAGTTCAAGTTAAGCCACAATCGTCTCTTCTGTCTGATTAACATCTCTATTGTCCACGTTTTGTAAACATATTACATCACGATATTACAGTTATAACGTACTACGTTATATGGTATATCGTTATAACGTATTACGTTATATGGTATAACGTTATACCGTATTACGTTATATGGTATAACGTTATAACGTATTACGTTATATGGTATATCGTTATAACGTATTACGTTATATGGTATAACGTTATACCGTATTACGTTATATGGTATAACGTTATAACGTATTACGTTATATGGTATAACGTTATAACGTATTACGTTATATGGAATATCGTTATAACGTATTACGTTATATGGTATAACGTTATACCGTATTACGTTATATGGTATAACGAAATGACGTTTTACGTTATATGGTATTACGTTATATCGTATTACGTTATATGGTATTACGTTATAACGTATTACGTTATATGGTATAACGTCATAACGTATTACGTTATATGGTATTACGTTATCACGTATTACGTTATATGGTATAACGTTATAACGTATTACGTTATATGGTATATCGTTATAACGTATTACGTTATATGGTATAACGTTATACCGTATTACGTTATATGGTATAACGAAGTGACGTTTTACGTTATATGGTATTACGTTATAACGTATTACGTTATATGGTATAACGTTATCACGTATTACGTTATATGGCATTACGTTATAACGTATTACGTTATATGGTATAACGAAATGACGTTTTACGTTATATGGTATAACGTTGTAACGTATTACGTTATATGGTATTACGTTTTAACGTATTACGTTATATGGTATAACGATATAACGTATTACGTTATATGGTATTACGTTATCACGTATTACGTTATATGGTATAACGTTATAACGTATTACGTTATATGGTATAACGTTTTAACGTATTACCGTATATGGTATAACGTTATCACGTATTACGTTATATGGTATAACGTTATAACGTATTACGTTATATGGTATATCGTTATAACGTATTACGTTATATGGTATAACGTTATACCGCATTACGTTATATGGTATAACGAAATGACGTTTTACGTTATATGGTATTACGTTATAACGTATTACGTTATATGGTATAACGTTATCACGTATTACGTTATATGGCATTACGTTATAACGTATTACGTTATATGGTATTACGTTTTAACGTATTACGTTATATGGTATAACGTTATAACGTATTACGTTATATGGTATAACGTTATAACGAATTACGTTATATGGCTTTACGTTATAACGTATTACGTTATATGGAATAACGTTATACCGTATTACGTTATATGGTATAACGAAATGACGTTTTACGTTATATGGTATTACGTTATAACGTATTACGTTATATGGTATAACGTTATCACGTATTACGTTATATGGCATTACGTTATAACGTATTACGTTATATGGTATTACGTTTTAACGTATTACGTTATATGGTATAACGTTATAACATATTACGTTATATGGTATAACGTTTTAACGTATTACGTTATATGGTATAACGTTATAACGTATTACGTTATATGGTATAACGTTATAACGTATTACGTTATATGGTATAACGCTATAAAGTATTACGTTATATGTCATTACGTTATAACGAATTACGTTATATGGCATTACGTTATAACGTATTACGATATATGGTATGACGTTATAACATATTACGTTATATGGTATTACGTTATAACGTATTACGTTATATGGTATAACGTTGTAACGTATTACGTTATATGGTATAACGTAATAACGTATTACGTTATATGGTATATCGTTATAACGTATTACGATATATGGTATAACGTTATACCGTATTACGTTATATGGTATAACGAAATGACGTTTTTTGTTATATGGTATTACGTTATAACGTATTACGTTATATGGTATTACGTTATAACGTATTACGTTATGTGGTATAACGTTTAAACGTATTACGTTATATGGTATAACGTTATAACGTATTACGTTATATGGTATAACGTTATAACGTATTACGTTATATGGTATAACGTTATAACGTATTACGTTATATGGTATTACGTGAGCACGTATTACGTTATATGGTATAACGTTATAACGTATTACGTTATATGGTATAACGTTTTAACGTATTACGTTATATGGTATAACGCATTACGTTATATGGTATAACGTTTTAACGTATTACGTTATATGGTATAACGTTATCACGTATTACGCTATATGGTATAACGTTATAACGTATTACATTATATGGTATTACGTTATAACGTATTACGTTATATGGTATAACGTTATAACGTATTACGTTATATGGAATAACGTTATAACGAATTACGTTATATGGCATTACGTTATAACGTATTACGTTATATGGTATAACGTTATAACGTATTACGTTATATGGTATAACGTTATAACGTATTACGTTATATGGTATAACGTTATAACGTACTACGTTATATGGTATATCGTTATAACGTATTACGTTATATGGTATAACGTTATACCGTATTACGTTATATGGTATAACGTTATAACGTATTACGTTATATGGTATAACGTTATAACGTATTACGTTATATGGTATAACGTTATAACGTATTACGTTATATGGTATATCGTTATAACGTATTACGTTATATGGTATAACGTTATACCGTATTACGTTATATGGTATAACGAAATGACGTTTTACGTTATATGGTATTACGTTATAACGTATTACGTTATATGGTATAACGTTATCACGTATTACGTTATATGGTATAACGTTATAACGTATTACGTTATATGGTATATCGTTATAACGTATTACGTTATATGGTATAACGTTATACCGTATTACGTTATATGGTATAACGAAATGACGTTTTACGTTATATGGTATTACGTTATAACGTATTACGTTATATGGTATAACGTTATCACGTATTACGTTATATGGCATTACGTTATAACGTATTACGTTATATGGTATAACGAAATGACGTTTTTCGTTATATGGTATTACGTTATAACGTATTACGTTATATGGTATTACGTTATAACGTATTACGTTATATGGTATAACGTTATACTGTATTACGTTATATGGTATAACGTTATAACGTATTACGTTATATGGTATAACGTTATAACGTATTACGTTATATGGAATAACGTTATAACGAATTACGTTATATGGCATTACGTTATAACGTATTACGTTATATGGTATAACGTTATAACGTATTACGTTATATGGTATTACGTTATAACGTATTACGTTATATGGTATAACGTTATACCGTATTACGTTATATGGTATAACGTTATAACGTATTACGTTATATGGTATAACGTTATAACGTATTACGTTATATGGTATTACGTGAGCACGTATTACGTTATATGGTATAACGTTATAACGTATTACGTTATATGGTATAACGTTTTAACGTATTACGTTATATGGTATAACGTTATCACGTATTACGTTATATGGTATAACGTTATAACGTATTACGTTATATGGTATAACATTGTAACGTATTACGTTATATGGTATTACGTTATAACGTATTACGTTATATGGTATTACGTTATAACGTATTACGTTATATGGTATAACGTTATACCGTATTACGTTATATGGTATAACGTTATAACGTATTACGTTATATGGTATAACGTTATAACGTATTACGTTATATGGAATAACGTTATAACGAATTACGTTATATGGCATTACGTTATATCGTATTACGTTATATGGTATAACGTTATAACGTATTACGTTATATGGTATAACGTTATAACGTATTACGTTATATGGCATAACGTTATAACGTACTACGTTATATGGTATATCGTTATAACGTATTACGTTATATGGTATAACGTTATACCGTATTACGTTATATGGTATAACGTTATAACGTATTACGTTATATGGTATAACGTTATAACGTATTACGTTATATGGAATATCGTTATAACGTATTACGTTATATGGTATAACGTTATACCGTATTACGTTATATGGTATAACGAAATGACGTTTTACGTTATATGGTATAACGTTATAACGTATTACGTTATATGGTATTACGTTTTAACGTATTACGTTATATGGTATAACGTTATAACGTATTACGTTATATGGTATTACGTTATCACGTATTACGTTATATGGTATAACGTTATAACGTATTACGTTATATGGTATAACGTTTTAACGTATTACGTTATATGGTATAACGTTATCACGTATTACGTTATATGGTATAACGTTATAACGTATTACGTTATATGGTATATCGTTATAACGTATTACGTTATATGGTATAACGTTATACCGTATTACGTTATATGGTATAACGAAATGACGTTTTACGTTATATGGTATTACGTTATAACGTATTACGTTATATGGTATAACGTTATCACGTATTACGTTATATGGCATTACGTTATAACGTATTACGTTATATGGTATTACGTTTTAACGTATTACGTTATATGGTATAACGTTATAACGTATTACGTTATATGGTATAACGTTATAACGAATTACGTTATATGGCTTTACGTTATAACGTATTACGTTATATGGTATAACGTTATACCGTATTACGTTATATGGTATAACGAAATGACGTTTTACGTTATATGGTATTACGTTATAACGTATTACGTTATATGGTATAACGTTATACCGTATTACGTTATATGGTATAACGTTATAACGTATTACGTTATATGGTATAACGTTATAACGAATTACGTTATATGGTATTACGTGAGCACGTATTACGTTATATGGTATAACGTTATAACGTATTACGTTATATGGTATAACGTTTTAACGTATTACGTTATATGGTATAACGTTATCACGTATTACGTTATATGGTATAACGTTATAACGTATTACGTTATATGGTATAACGTTGTAACGTATTACGTTATATGGTATAACGTTGTAACGTATTACGTTATATGGTATAACGTTATAACGTATTACGTTATATGGTATAACGTTATAACGTATTACGTTATATGGTATAACGTTATAACGTATTACGTTATATGGTATAACGTTATAACGTATTACGTTATATGGTATTACGTGAGCACGTATTACGTTATATGTTATAACGTTATAACGTATTACGTTATATGGTATAACGGTTTAACGTATTACGTTATATGGTATAACGTTATCACGTATTACGTTATATGGTATAACGTTATAACGTATTACGTTATATGGTATAACGTTATAACGTATTACGTTATATGGTATAACGTTATAACGTATTACGTTATATGGTATAACGTTATCACGTATTACGTTATATGGTATATCGTTATAACGTATTACGTTATATGGTATAACGTTATACCGTATTACGTTATATGGTATAACGAAATGACGTTTTTCGTTATATGGTATTACGTTATAACGTATTACGTTATATGGTATTACGTTATAACGTATTACGTTATATGGTATAACGTTATACCGTATTACGTTATATGGTATAACGTTATAACGTATTACGTTATATGGTATAACGTTATAACGTATTACGTTATATGGAATAACGTTATAACGAATTACGTTATATGGCATTACGTTATAACGTATTACGTTATATGGTATATCGTTATAACGTATTACGTTATATGGTATAACGTTATAACGTATTACGTTATATGGCATAACGTTATAACGTACTACGTTATATGGTATATCGTTATAACGTATTACGTTATATGGTATAACGTTATACCGTATTACGTTATATGGCATAACGTTATAACGTACTACGTTATATGGTATATCGTTATAACGTATTACGTTATATGGTATAACGTTATACCGTATTACGTTATATGGTATAACGTTATAACGTATTACGTTATATGGTATAACGTCATAACGTATTACGTTATATGGTATTACGTTATCACGTATTACGTTATATGGTATAACGTTATAACGTATTACGTTATATGGTATATCGTTATAACGTATTACGTTATATGGTATAACGTTATACCGTATTACGTTATATGGTATAACGAAGTGACGTTTTACGTTATATGGTATTACGTCATAACGTATTACGTTATATGGTATAACGTTATCACGTATTACGTTATATGGCATTACGTTATAACGTATTACGTTATATGGTATAACGTTATAACGTATTACGTTATATGGTATAACGTTATAACGTATTACGTTATATGGAATAACGTTATAACGAATTACGTTATATGGCATTACGTTATAACATATTACGTTATATGGTATAACGTTATAACGTATTACGTTATATGGTATTACGTTATAACGTATTACGTTATATGGTATAACGTTATACCGTATTACGTTATATGGTATAACGTTATAACGTATTACGTTATATGGTATAACGTTATAACGTATTACGTTATATGGTATTACGTGAGCACGTATTACGTTATATGGTATAACGTTATAACGTATTACGTTATATGGTATAACGTTTTAACGTATTACGTTATATGGTATAACGTTATCACGTATTACGTTATATGGTATAACGTTATAACGTATTACGTTATATGGTATAACGTTGTAACGTATTACGTTATATGGTATTACGTTATAACGTATTACGTTATATGGTATTACGTTATAACGTATTACGTTATATGGTATAACGTTATACCGTATTACGTTATATGGTATAACGTTATAACGTATTACGTTATATGGAATAACGTTATAACGAATTACGTTATATGGCATTACGTTATAACGTATTACGTTATATGGTATAACGTTATAACGTATTACGTTATATGGTATAACGTTATAACGTATTACGTTATATGGCATAACGTTATAACGTACTACGTTATATGGTATATCGTTATAACGTATTACGTTATATGGTATAACGTTATACCGTATTACGTTATATGGTATAACGTTATAACGTATTACGTTATATGGTATATCGTTATAACGTATTACGTTATATGGTATAACGTTATACCGTATTACGTTATATGGTATAACGTTATAACGTATTACGTTATATGGTATAACGTTATAACGTATTACGTTATATGGAATATCGTTATAACGTATTACGTTATATGGTATAACGTTATACCGTATTACGTTATATGGTATAACGAAATGACGTTTTACGTTATATGGTATTACGTTATATCGTATTACGTTATATGGTATTACGTTATAACGTATTACGTTATATGGTATAACGTCATAACGTATTACGTTATATGGTATTACGTTATCACGTATTGCGTTATATGGTATAACGTTATAACGTATTACGTTATATGGTATATCGTTATAACGTATTACGTTATATGGTATAACGTTATACCGTATTACGTTATATGGTATAACGAAGTGACGTTTTACGTTATATGGTATTACGTTATAACGTATTACGTTATATGGTATAACGTTATCACGTATTACGTTATATGGCATTACGTTATAACGTATTACGTTATATGGTATAACGAAATGACGTTTTACGTTATATGGTATAACGTTATAACGTATTACGTTATATGGTATTACGTTTTAACGTATTACGTTATATGGTATAACGATATAACGTATTACGTTATATGGTATTACGTTATCACGTATTACGTTATATGGTATAACGTTATAACGTATTACGTTATATGGTATAACGTTTTAACGTATTACCGTATATGGTATAACGTTATCACGTATTACGTTATATGGTATAACGTTATAACGTATTACGTTATATGGTATATCGTTATAACGTATTACGTTATATGGTATAACGTTATACCGCATTACGTTATATGGTATAACGAAATGACGTTTTACGTTATATGGTATTACGTTATAACGTATTACGATATATGGTATAACGTTATCACGTATTACGTTATATGGCATTACGTTATAACGTATTACGTTATATGGTATTACGTTTTAACGTATTACGTTATATGGTATAACGTTATAAAGTATTACGTTATATGGTATAACGTTATAACGAATTACGTTATATGGCTTTACGTTATAACGTATTACGTTATATGGAATAACGTTATACCGTATTACGTTATATGGTATAACGAAATGACGTTTTACGTTATATGGTATTACGTTATAACGTATTACGTTATATGGTATAACGTTATCACGTATTACGTTATATGGCATTACGTTATAACGTATTACGTTATATGGTATTACGTTTTAACGTATTACGTTATATGGTATAACGTTATAACATATTACGTTATATGGTATAACGTTTTAACGTATTACGTTATATGGTATAACGTTATAACGTATTACGTTATATGGTATAACGTTATAACGTATTACGTTATATGGTATAACGCTATAAAGTATTACGTTATATGTCATTACGTTATAACGAATTACGTTATATGGCATTACGTTATAACGTATTACGATATATGGTATGACGTTATAACATATTACGTTATATGGTATTACGTTATAACGTATTACGTTATATGGTATAACGTTGTAACGTATTACGTTATATGGTATAACGTAATAACGTATTACGTTATATGGTATATCGTTATAACGTATTACGATATATGGTATAACGTTATACCGTATTACGTTATATGGTATAACGAAATGACGTTTTTTGTTATATGGTATTACGTTACAACGTATTACGTTATATGGTATTACGTTATAACGTATTACGTTATGTGGTATAACGTTTAAACGTATTACGTTATATGGTATAACGTTATAACGTATTACGTTATATGGTATAACGTTATAACGTATTACGTTATATGGTATAACGTTATAACGTATTACGTTATATGGTATTACGTGAGCACGTATTACGTTATATGGTATAACGTTATAACGTATTACGTTATATGGTATAACGTTTTAACGTATTACGTTATATGGTATAACGTATTACGTTATATGGTATAACGTTTTAACGTATTACGTTATATGGTATAACGTTATCACGTATTACGCTATATGGTATAACGTTATAACGTATTACATTATATGGTATTACGTTATAACGTATTACGTTATATGGTATAACGTTATAACGTATTACGTTATATGGAATAACGTTATAACGAATTACGTTATATGGCATTACGTTATAACGTATTACGTTATATGGTATAACGTTATAACGTATTACGTTATATGGTATAACGTTATAACGTATTACGTTATATGGTATAACGTTATAACGTACTACGTTATATGGTATATCGTTATAACGTATTACGTTATATGGTATAACGTTATACCGTATTACGTTATATGGTATAACGTTATAACGTATTACGTTATATGGTATAACGTTATAACGTATTACGTTATATGGTATAACGTTATAACGTATTACGTTATATGGTATATCGTTATAACGTATTACGTTATATGGTATAACGTTATACCGTATTACGTTATATGGTATAACGAAATGACGTTTTACGTTATATGGTATTACGTTATAACGTATTACGTTATATGGTATAACGTTATCACGTATTACGTTATATGGTATAACGTTATAACGTATTACGTTATATGGTATATCGTTATAACGTATTACGTTATATGGTATAACGTTATACCGTATTACGTTATATGGTATAACGAAATGACGTTTTACGTTATATGGTATTACGTTATAACGTATTACGTTATATGGTATAACGTTATCACGTATTACGTTATATGGCATTACGTTATAACGTATTACGTTATATGGTATAACGAAATGACGTTTTTCGTTATATGGTATTACGTTATAACGTATTACGTTATATGGTATTACGTTATAACGTATTACGTTATATGGTATAACGTTATACTGTATTACGTTATATGGTATAACGTTATAACGTATTACGTTATATGGTATAACGTTATAACGTATTACGTTATATGGAATAACGTTATAACGAATTACGTTATATGGCATTACGTTATAACGTATTACGTTATATGGTATAACGTTATAACGTATTACGTTATATGGTATAACGTTATAACGTATTACGTTATATGGTATAACGTTATAACGTATTACGTTATATAGTATAACGCTATAAAGTATTACGTTATATGTCATTACGTTATAACGAATTACGTTATATGGCATTACGTTATAACGTATTACGATATATGGTATGACGTTATAACATATTACGTTATATGGTATTACGTTATAACGTATTACGTTATATGGTATAACGTTGTAACGTATTAGGTTATATGGTATAACGTAATAACGTATTACGTTATATGGTATGTCGTTATAACGTATTACGATATATGGTATAACGTTATACCGTATTACGTTATATGGTATAACGAAATGACGTTTTTTGTTATATGGTATTACGTTATAACGTATTACGTTATATGGTATTACGTTATAACGTATTACGTTATATGGTATAACGTTATACCGTATTACGTTATATGGTATAACGAAATGACGTTTTACGTTATATGGTATTACGTTTTAACGTATTACGTTATATGGTATAACGTTATAACGTATTACGTTATATGGCATTACGTTATAACGTATTACGTTATATGGTATAACGTTATACCGTATTACGTTATATGGTATAACGAAATGACGTTTTACGTTATATGGTATTACGTTATAACGTATTACGTTATATGGTATAACGTTATCACGTATTACGTTATATGGCATTACGTTATACCGTATTACGTTATATGGTATTACGTTTTAACGTATTACGTTATATGGTATAACGTTATAACATATTACGTTATATGGTATAACGTTTTAACGTATTACGTTATATGGTATAACGTTATAACGTATTCCGTTATATGGTATAACGTTATAACGTATTACGTTATATGGTATTACGTTTTAACGTATTACGTTATATGGTATAACGTTATAACATATTACGTTATATGGTATAACGTTTTAACGTATTACGTTATATGGTATAACGCTATAAAGTATTACGTTATATGTCATTACGTTATAACGAATTACGTTATATGGCATTACGTTATAACGTATTACGATATATGGTATGACGTTATAACATATTACGTTATATGGTATTACGTTATAACGTATTACGTTATATGGTATAACGTTGTAACGTATTACGTTATATGGTATAACGTAATAACGTATTACGTTATATGGTATATCGTTATAACGTATTACGATATATGGTATAACGTTATACCGTATTACGTTATATGGTATAACGAAATGACGTTTTTTGTTATATGGTATTACGTTATAACGCATTACGTTATATGGTATTACGTTATAACGTATTACGTTATGTGGTATAACGTTTAAACGTATTACGTTATATGGTATAACGTTATAACGTATTACGTTATATGGTATAACGTTATAACGTATTACGTTATATGGTATAACGTTATAACGTATTACGTTATATGGTATAACGTTATAACGTATTACGTTATATGGTATTACGTGAGCACGTATTACGTTATATGGTATAACGTTATAACGTATTACGTTATATGGTATAACGTTTTAACGTATTACGTTATATGGTATAACGTTATCACGTATTACGTTATATGGTATAACGTTATAACGTATTACGTTATATGGTATTACGTTATAACGTATTACGTTATATGGTATAACGTTATAACGTATTACGTTATATGGAATAACGTTATAACGAATTACGTTATATGGCATTACGTTATAACGTATTACGTTATATGGTATAACGTTATAACGTATTACGTTATATGGTATAACGTTATAACGTATTACGTTATATGGTATAACGTTATAACGTACTACGTTATATGGTATATCGTTATAACGTATTACGTTATATGGTATAACGTTATACCGTATTACGTTATATGGTATAACGTTATAACGTATTACGTTATATGGTATAACGTTATAACGTATTACGTTATATGGTATATCGTTATAACGTATTACGTTATATGGTATAACGTTATACCGTATTACGTTATATGGTATAACGAAATGACGTTTTACGTTATATGGTATTACGTTATAACGTATTACGTTATATGGTATTACGTTATAACGTATTACGTTATATGGTATAACGTCATAACGTATTACGTTATATGGTATTACGTTATCACGTGTTACGTTATATGGTATAACGTTATAACGTATTACGTTATATGGTATATCGTTATAACGTATTACGTTATATGGTATAACGTTATACCGTATTACGTTATATGGTATAACGTTATAACGTATTACGTTATATGGTATAACGTTATAACGTACTACGTTATATGGTATATCGATATAACGTATTACGTTATATGGTATAACGTTATACCGTATTACGTTATATGGAATAACGTTATAACGTATTACGTTATATGGTATAACGTTATAACGTATTACGTTATATGGTATATCGTTATAACGTATTACGTTATATGGTATAACGTTATACCGTATTACGTTATATGGTATAACGAAATGACGTTTTACGTTATATGGTATTACGTTATAACGTATTACGTTATATGGTATTACGTTATAACGTATTATGTTATATGGTATAACGTCATAACGTATTACGTTATATGGTATTACGTTATCACGTATTACGTTATATGGTATAACGTTATCACGTATTACGTTATGTGGTATAACGAAATGACGTTTTACGTTATATGGTATAACGTTATAACGTATTACGTTATATGGTATTACGTTATAACGTATTACGTTATATGATATAACGTTATCACGTATTACGTTATATGGTATAACGTTATACCGTATTACGTTATATGGTATAACGAAATGACGTTTTTTGTTATATGGTATTACGTTATAACGTATTTCGTTATATGGCATTACGTTATAACGTATTACGTTATAACGTATTACGTTATATGGCATTACGTTATAACGTATTACGTTATATGGTATAACGAAATGACGTTTTACGTTATATGGTATAACGTTATAACGTATTACGTTATATGGTATAACGAAATGACGTTTTACGTTATATGGTATTACGTTATAACGTATTACGTTATATGGTATTACGTTATAACGTATTACGTTATATGGTATAACGTTATAACGTATTACGTTATATGGTATAACGTTATCACGTATTACGTTGTATGTCATTACGTTATAACGTATTACGTTATATGGTATAACGAAATGACGTTTTACGTTATATGGTATTACGTTATAACGTATTACGTTATATGGTATAACGCTATACCGTATTACGTTATATGGAATAACGTTATAACGTATTACGTTATATGGTATAACGTTATAACGTATTACGTTATATGGTATATCGTTATAACGTATTACGTTATATGGTATAACGTTATACCGTATTACGTTATATGGTATAACGAAATGACGTTTTACGTTATATGGTATTACGTTATAACGTATTACGTTATATGGTATTACGTTATAACGTATTACGTTATATGGTATATCGTTATAACGTATTACGTTATATGGTATAACGTTATACCGTATTACGTTATATGGTATAACGAAATGACGTTTTACGTTATATGGTATTACGTTATAACGTAGTACGTTATATGGTATAACGTTGTAACGTATTACGTTATATGGTATAACGTAATAACGTATTACGTTATATGGTATATCGTTATAACGTATTACGATATATGGTATAACGTTATACCGTATTACGTTATATGGTATAACGAAATGACGTTTTTTGTTATATGGTATTACGTTATAACGTATTACGTTATATGGCATTACGTTATAACGTATTACGTTATAACGTATTACGTTATATGGCATTACGTTATAACGTATTACGTTATATGGTATAACGAAATGACGTTTTACGTTATATGGTATAACGTTATAACGTATTACGTTATATGGTATTACGTTTTAACGTATTACGTTATATGGTATAACGTTATAACGTATTACGTTATATGGTATTACGTTATCACGTATTACGTTATATGGTATAACGTTATAACGTATTACGTTATATGGTATAACGTTTTAACGTATTACGTTATATGGTATAACGTTATCACGTATTACGTTATATGGTATAACGTTATAACGTATTACGTTATATGGTATATCGTTATAACGTATTACGTTATATGGTATAACGTTATACCGTATTACGTTATATGGTATTACGTGAGCACGTATTACGTTATATGGTATAACGTTATAACGTATTACGTTATATGGTATAACGTTTTAACGTATTACGTTATATGGTATAACGTTATCACGTATTACGTTATATGGTATAACGTTATAACGTATTACGTTATATGGTATAACGTTATAACGTATTACGTTATATGGTATAACGTTATCACGTATTACGTTATATGGTATATCGTTATAATGTATTACGTTATATGGTATAACGTTATACCGTATTACGTTATATGGTATAACGAAATGACGTTTTTCGTTATATGGTATTACGTTATAACGTATTACGTTATATGGTATTACGTTATAACGTATTACGTTATATGGTATAACGTTATACCGTATTACGTTATATGGTATAACATTATAACGTATTACGTTATATGGTATAACGTTATAACGTATTACGTTATATGGAATAACGTTATAACGAATTACGTTATATGGCATTACGTTATAACGTATTACGTTATATGGTATAACGTTATAACGTATTACGTTATATGGTATAACGTTATAACGTATTACGTTATATGGCATAACGTTATAACGTACTACGTTATATGGTATATCGTTATAACGTATTACGTTATATGGTATAACGTTATACCGTATTACGTTATATGGTATAACGTTATAACGTATTACGTTATATGGTATAACGTTATAACGTATTACGTTATATGGTATAACGAAATGACGTTTTTTGTTATATGGTATTACGTTATAACGCATTACGTTATATGGTATTACGTTATAACGTATTACGTTATGTGGTATAACGTTTAAACGTATTACGTTATATGGTATAACGTTATAACGTATTACGTTATATGGTATAACGTTATAACGTATTACGTTATATGGTATAACGTTATAACGTATTACGTTATATGGTATAACGTTATAACGTATTACGTTATATGGTATTACGTGAGCACGTATTACGTTATATGGTATAACGTTATAACGTATTACGTTATATGGTATAACGTTTTAACGTATTACGTTATATGGTATAACGTTATCACGTATTACGTTATATGGAATAACGTTATAACGTATTACGTTATATGGTATTACGTTATAACGTATTACGTTATATGGTATAACGTTATAACGTATTACGTTATATGGAATAACGTTATAACGAATTACGTTATATGGCATTACGTTATAACGTATTACGTTATATGGTATAACGTTATAACGTATTACGTTATATGGTATAACGTTATAACGTATTACGTTATATGGTATAACGTTATAACGTACTACGTTATATGGTATATCGTTATAACGTATTACGTTATATGGTATAACGTTATACCGTATTACGTTATATGGTATAACGTTATAACGTATTACGTTATATGGTATAACGTTATAACGTATTACGTTATATGGTATATCGTTATAACGTATTACGTTATATGGTATAACGTTATACCGTATTACGTTATATGGTATAACGAAATGACGTTTTACGTTATATGGTATTACGTTATAACGTATTACGTTATATGGTATTACGTTATAACGTATTACGTTATATGGTATAACGTCATAACGTATTACGTTATATGGTATTACGTTATCACGTGTTACGTTATATGGTATAACGTTATAACGTATTACGTTATATGGTATATCGTTATAACGTATTACGTTATATGGTATAACGTTATACCGTATTACGTTATATGGTATAACGTTATAACGTATTACGTTATATGGTATAACGTTATAACGTACTACGTTATATGGTATATCGATATAACGTATTACGTTATATGGTATAACGTTATACCGTATTACGTTATATGGAATAACGTTATAACGTATTACGTTATATGGTATAACGTTATAACGTATTACGTTATATGGTATATCGTTATAACGTATTACGTTATATGGTATAACGTTATACCGTATTACGTTATATGGTATAACGAAATGACGTTTTACGTTATATGGTATTACGTTATAACGTATTACGTTATATGGTATTACGTTATAACGTATTATGTTATATGGTATAACGTCATAACGTATTACGTTATATGGTATTACGTTATCACGTATTACGTTATATGGTATAACGTTATCACGTATTACGTTATGTGGTATAACGAAATGACGTTTTACGTTATATGGTATAACGTTATAACGTATTACGTTATATGGTATTACGTTATAACGTATTACGTTATATGATATAACGTTATCACGTATTACGTTATATGGTATAACGTTATACCGTATTACGTTATATGGTATAACGAAATGACGTTTTTTGTTATATGGTATTACGTTATAACGTATTTCGTTATATGGCATTACGTTATAACGTATTACGTTATAACGTATTACGTTATATGGCATTACGTTATAACGTATTACGTTATATGGTATAACGAAATGACGTTTTACGTTATATGGTATAACGTTATAACGTATTACGTTATATGGTATAACGAAATGACGTTTTACGTTATATGGTATTACGTTATAACGTATTACGTTATATGGTATTACGTTATAACGTATTACGTTATATGGTATAACGTTATAACGTATTACGTTATATGGTATAACGTTATCACGTATTACGTTGTATGTCATTACGTTATAACGTATTACGTTATATGGTATAACGAAATGACGTTTTACGTTATATGGTATTACGTTATAACGTATTACGTTATATGGTATAACGTTATCACGTATTACGTTATATGGCATTACGTTATAACGTATTACGTTATATGGTATTACGTTTTAACGTATTACGTTATATGGTATAACGTTATAACATATTACGTTATATGGTATAACGTTTTAACGTATTACGTTATATGGTATAACGTTATAACGTATTCCGTTATATGGTATAACGTTATAACGTATTACGTTATATGGTATTACGTTTTAACGTATTACGTTATATGGTATAACGTTATAACATATTACGTTATATGGTATAACGTTTTAACGTATTACGTTATATGGTATAACGCTATAAAGTATTACGTTATATGTCATTACGTTATAACGAATTACGTTATATGGCATTACGTTATAACGTATTACGATATATGGTATGACGTTATAACATATTACGTTATATGGTATTACGTTATAACGTATTACGTTATATGGTATAACGTTGTAACGTATTACGTTATATGGTATAACGTAATAACGTATTACGTTATATGGTATATCGTTATAACGTATTACGATATATGGTATAACGTTATACCGTATTACGTTATATGGTATAACGAAATGACGTTTTACGTTATATGGTATTACGTTATAACGTATTACGTTATATGGTATAACGCTATACCGTATTACGTTATATGGAATAACGTTATAACGTATTACGTTATATGGTATAACGTTATAACGTATTACGTTATATGGTATATCGTTATAACGTATTACGTTATATGGTATAACGTTATACCGTATTACGTTATATGGTATAACGAAATGACGTTTTACGTTATATGGTATTACGTTATAACGTATTACGTTATATGGTATTACGTTATAACGTATTACGTTATATGGTATATCGTTATAACGTATTACGTTATATGGTATAACGTTATACCGTATTACGCTATATGGTATAACGAAATGACGTTTTACGTTATATGGTATTACGTTATAACGTAGTACGTTATATGGTATAACGTTGTAACGTATTACGTTATATGGTATAACGTAATAACGTATTACGTTATATGGTATATCGTTATAACGTATTACGATATATGGTATAACGTTATACCGTATTACGTTATATGGTATAACGAAATGACGTTTTTTGTTATATGGTATTACGTTATAACGTATTACGTTATATGGCATTACGTTATAACGTATAACGTTATAACGTATTACGTTATATGGCATTACGTTATAACGTATTACGTTATATGGTATAACGAAATGACGTTTTACGTTATATGGTATAACGTTATAACGTATTACGTTATATGGTATTACGTTTTAACGTATTACGTTATATGGTATAACGTTATAACGTATTACGTTATATGGTATTACGTTATCACGTATTACGTTATATGGTATAACGTTATAACGTATTACGTTATATGGTATAACGTTTTAACGTATTACGTTATATCGTATAACGTTATCACGTATTACGTTATATGGTATAACGTTATAACGTATTACGTTATATGGTATATCGTTATAACGTATTACGTTATATGGTATAACGTTATACCGTATTACGTTATATGGTATAACGAAATGACGTTTTACGTTATATGGTATTACGTTATAACGTATTACGTTATATGGTATAACGTTATCACGTATTACGTTATATGGCATTACGTTATAACGTATTACGTTATATGGTATTACGTGAGCACGTATTACGTTATATGGTATAACGTTATAACGTATTACGTTATATGGTATAACGTTTTAACGTATTACGTTATATGGTATAACGTTATCACGTATTACGTTATATGGTATAACGTTATAACGTATTACGTTATATGGTATAACGTTGTAACGTATTACGTTATATGGTATAACGTTGTAACGTATTACGTTATATGGTATAACGTTATAACGTATTACGTTATATGGTACAACGTTATAACGTATTACGTTATATGGTATAACGTTATAACGTATTACGTTATATGGTATAACGTTATAACGTATTACGTTATATGGTATTACGTGAGCACGTATTACGTTATATGGCATAACGTTATAACGTATTACGTTATATGGTATAACGGTTTAACGTATTACGTTATATGGTATAACGTTATCACGTATTACGTTATATGGTATAACGTTATAACGTATTACGTTATATGGTATAACGTTATAACGTATTACGTTATATGGTATAACGTTATAACGTATTACGTTATATGGTATAACGTTATCACGTATTACGTTATATGGTATATCGTTATAATGTATTACGTTATATGGTATAACGTTATACCGTATTACGTTATATGGTATAACGAAATGACGTTTTTCGTTATATGGTATTACGTTATAACGTATTACGTTATATGGTATTACGTTATAACGTATTACGTTATATGGTATAACGTTATACCGTATTACGTTATATGGTATAACATTATAACGTATTACGTTATATGGTATAACGTTATAACGTATTACGTTATATGGAATAACGTTATAACGAATTACGTTATATGGCATTACGTTATAACGTATTACGTTATATGGTATAACGTTATAACGTATTACGTTATATGGTATAACGTTATAACGTATTACGTTATATGGCATAACGTTATAACGTACTACGTTATATGGTATATCGTTATAACGTATTACGTTATATGGTATAACGTTATACCGTATTACGTTATATGGTATAACGTTATAACGTATTACGTTATATGGTATAACGTTATAACGTATTACGTTATATGGTATAACGAAATGACGTTTTTTGTTATATGGTATTACGTTATAACGCATTACGTTATATGGTATTACGTTATAACGTATTACGTTATGTGGTATAACGTTTAAACGTATTACGTTATATGGTATAACGTTATAACGTATTACGTTATATGGTATAACGTTATAACGTATTACGTTATATGGTATAACGTTATAACGTATTACGTTATATGGTATAACGTTATAACGTATTACGTTATATGGTATTACGTGAGCACGTATTACGTTATATGGTATAACGTTATAACGTATTACGTTATATGGTATAACGTTTTAACGTATTACGTTATATGGTATAACGTTATCACGTATTACGTTATATGGAATAACGTTATAACGTATTACGTTATATGGTATTACGTTATAACGTATTACGTTATATGGTATAACGTTATAACGTATTACGTTATATGGAATAACGTTATAACGAATTACGTTATATGGCATTACGTTATAACGTATTACGTTATATGGTATAACGTTATAACGTATTACGTTATATGGTATAACGTTATAACGTATTACGTTATATGGTATAACGTTATAACGTACTACGTTATATGGTATATCGTTATAACGTATTACGTTATATGGTATAACGTTATACCGTATTACGTTATATGGTATAACGTTATAACGTATTACGTTATATGGTATAACGTTATAACGTATTACGTTATATGGTATATCGTTATAACGTATTACGTTATATGGTATAACGTTATACCGTATTACGTTATATGGTATAACGAAATGACGTTTTACGTTATATGGTATTACGTTATAACGTATTACGTTATATGGTATTACGTTATAACGTATTACGTTATATGGTATAACGTCATAACGTATTACGTTATATGGTATTACGTTATCACGTGTTACGTTATATGGTATAACGTTATAACGTATTACGTTATATGGTATATCGTTATAACGTATTACGTTATATGGTATAACGTTATACCGTATTACGTTATATGGTATAACGTTATAACGTATTACGTTATATGGTATAACGTTATAACGTACTACGTTATATGGTATATCGATATAACGTATTACGTTATATGGTATAACGTTATACCGTATTACGTTATATGGAATAACGTTATAACGTATTACGTTATATGGTATAACGTTATAACGTATTACGTTATATGGTATATCGTTATAACGTATTACGTTATATGGTATAACGTTATACCGTATTACGTTATATGGTATAACGAAATGACGTTTTACGTTATATGGTATTACGTTATAACGTATTACGTTATATGGTATTACGTTATAACGTATTATGTTATATGGTATAACGTCATAACGTATTACGTTATATGGTATTACGTTATCACGTATTACGTTATATGGTATAACGTTATCACGTATTACGTTATGTGGTATAACGAAATGACGTTTTACGTTATATGGTATAACGTTATAACGTATTACGTTATATGGTATTACGTTATAACGTATTACGTTATATGATATAACGTTATCACGTATTACGTTATATGGTATAACGTTATACCGTATTACGTTATATGGTATAACGAAATGACGTTTTTTGTTATATGGTATTACTTTATAACGTATTTCGTTATATGGCATTACGTTATAACGTATTACGTTATAACGTATTACGTTATATGGCATTACGTTATAACGTATTACGTTATATGGTATAACGAAATGACGTTTTACGTTATATGGTATAACGTTATAACGTATTACGTTATATGGTATAACGAAATGACGTTTTACGTTATATGGTATTACGTTATAACGTATTACGTTATATGGTATTACGTTATAACGTATTACGTTATATGGTATAACGTTATAACGTATTACGTTATATGGTATAACGTTATCACGTATTACGTTGTATGTCATTACGTTATAACGTATTACGTTATATGGTATAACGAAATGACGTTTTACGTTATATGGTATTACGTTATAACGTATTACGTTATATGGTATAACGCTATACCGTATTACGTTATATGGAATAACGTTATAACGTATTACGTTATATGGTATAACGTTATAACGTATTACGTTATATGGTATATCGTTATAACGTATTACGTTATATGGTATAACGTTATACCGTATTACGTTATATGGTATAACGAAATGACGTTTTACGTTATATGGTATTACGTTATAACGTATTACGTTATATGGTATTACGTTATAACGTATTACGTTATATGGTATATCGTTATAACGTATTACGTTATATGGTATAACGTTATACCGTATTACGTTATATGGTATAACGAAATGACGTTTTACGTTATATGGTATTACGTTATAACGTATTACGTTATATGGTATAACGTTGTAACGTATTACGTTATATGGTATAACGTAATAACGTATTACGTTATATGGTATATCGTTATAACGTATTACGATATATGGTATAACGTTATACCGTATTACGTTATATGGTATAACGAAATGACGTTTTTTGTTATATGGTATTACGTTATAACGTATTACGTTATATGGCATTACGTTATAACGTATTACGTTATAACGTATTACGTTATATGGCATTACGTTATAACGTATTACGTTATATGGTATAACGAAATGACGTTTTACGTTATATGGTATAACGTTATAACGTATTACGTTATATGGTATTACGTTTTAACGTATTACGTTATATGGTATAACGTTATAACGTATTACGTTATATGGTATTACGTTATCACGTATTACGTTATATGGTATAACGTTATAACGTATTACGTTATATGGT
The DNA here is from genome assembly GCF_051014615.1 of Bombus vancouverensis nearcticus. NCBI lineage: Eukaryota > Metazoa > Arthropoda > Insecta > Hymenoptera > Apidae > Bombus > Bombus vancouverensis. The sequence continues at coordinate 3,398,717 of NC_134913.1, read as the reverse complement.
ATAACGTTTTAACGTATTACGTTATATGGTATAACGTTATCACGTATTACGTTATATGGTATAACGTTATAACGTATTACGTTATATGGTATATCGTTATAACGTATTACGTTATATGGTATAACGTTATACCGTATTACGTTATATGGTATAACGAAATGACGTTTTACGTTATATGGTATTACGTTATAACGTATTACGTTATATGGTATAACGTTATCACGTATTACGTTATATGGCATTACGTTATAACGTATTACGTTATATGGTATTACGTGAGCACGTATTACGTTATATGGTATAACGTTATAACGTATTACGTTATATGGTATAACGTTTCAACGTATTACGTTATATGGTATAACGTTATCACGTATTACGTTATATGGTATAACGTTATAACGTATTACGTTATATGGTATAACGTTGTAACGTATTACGTTATATGGTATAACGTTGTAACGTATTACGTTATATGGTATAACGTTATAACGTATTACGTTATATGGTACAACGTTATAACGTATTACGTTATATGGTATAACGTTATAACGTATTACGTTATATGGTATAACGTTATAACGTATTACGTTATATGGTATTACGTGAGCACGTATTACGTTATATGGCATAACGTTATAACGTATTACGTTATATGGTATAACGGTTTAACGTATTACGTTATATGGTATAACGTTATCACGTATTACGTTATATGGTATAACGTTATAACGTATTACGTTATATGGTATAACGTTATAACGTATTACGTTATATGGTATAACGTTATAACGTATTACGTTATATGGTATAACGTTATCACGTATTACGTTATATGGTATATCGTTATAATGTATTACGTTATATGGTATAACGTTATACCGTATTACGTTATATGGTATAACGAAATGACGTTTTTCGTTATATGGTATTACGTTATAACGTATTACGTTATATGGTATTACGTTATAACGTATTACGTTATATGGTATAACGTTATACCGTATTACGTTATATGGTATAACGTTATAACGTATTACGTTATATGGTATAACGTTATAACGTATTACGTTATATGGAATAACGTTATAACGAATTACGTTATATGGCATTACGTTATAACGTATTACGTTATATGGTATAACGTTATAACGTATTACGTTATATGGTATAACGTTATAACGTATTACGTTATATGGCATAACGTTATAACGTACTACGTTATATGGTATATCGTTATAACGTATTACGTTATATGGTATAACGTTATACCGTATTACGTTATATGGTATAACGTTATAACGTATTACGTTATATGGTATAACGTTATAACGTATTACGTTATATGGAATATCGTTATAACGTATTACGTTATATGGTATAACGTTATACCGTATTACGTTATATGGTATAACGAAATGACGTTTTACGTTATATGGTATTACGTTATAACGTATTACGTTATATGGTATTACGTTATAACGTATTACGTTATATGGTATAACGTCATAACGTATTACGTTATATGGTATTACGTTATCACGTATTACGTTATATGGTATAACGTTATAACGTATTACGTTATATGGCATTACGTTATAACGTATTACGTTATATGGTATAACGAAATGACGTTTTACGTTATATGGTATAACGTTATAACGTATTACGTTATATGGTATAACGAAATGACGTTTTACGTTATATGGTATTACGTTATAACGTATTACGTTATATGGTATTACGTTATAACGTATTACGTTATATGGTATAACGTTATAACGTATTACGTTATATGGTATAACGTTGTCACGTATTACGTTGTATGTCATTACGTTATAACGTATTACGTTATATGGTATAACGAAATGACGTTTTACGTTATATGGTATTACGTTATAACGTATTACGTTATATGGTATAACGTTATACCGTATTACGTTATATGGAATAACGTTATAACGTATTACGTTATATGGTATAACGTTATAACGTATTACGTTATATGGTATATCGTTATAACGTATTACGTTATATGGTATAACGTTATACCGTATTACGTTATATGGTATAACGAAATGACGTTTTACGTTATATGGTATTACGTTATAACGTATTACGTTATATGGTATTACGTTATAACGTATTACGTTATATGGTATATCGTTATAACGTATTACGTTATATGGTATAACGTTATACCGTATTACGTTATATGGTATAACGAAATGACGTTTTACGTTATATGGTATTACGTTATAACGTATTACGTTATATGGTATAACGTTGTAACGTATTACGTTATATGGTATAACGTAATAACGTATTACGTTATATGGTATATCGTTATAACGTATTACGATATATGGTATAACGTTATACCGTATTACGTTATATGGTATAACGAAATGACGTTTTTTGTTATATGGTATTACGTTATAACGTATTACGTTATATGGCATTACGTTATAACGTATTACGTTATAACGTATTACGTTATATGGCATTACGTTATAACGTATTACGTTATATGGTATAACGAAATGACGTTTTACGTTATATGGTATAACGTTATAACGTATTACGTTATATGGTATTACGTTTTAACGTATTACGTTATATGGTATAACGTTATAACGTATTACGTTATATGGTATTACGTTATCACGTATTACGTTATATGGTATAACGTTATAACGTATTACGTTATATGGTATAACGTTTTAACGTATTACGTTATATGGTATAACGTTATCACGTATTACGTTATATGGTATAACGTTATAACGTATTACGTTATATGGTATATCGTTATACCGTATTACGTTATATGGAATAACGTTATAACGTATTACGTTATATGGTATAACGTTATAACGTATTACGTTATATGGTATATCGTTATAACGTATTACGTTATATGGTATAACGTTATACCGTATTACGTTATATGGTATAACGAAATGACGTTTTACGTTATATGGTATTACGTTATAACGTATTACGTTATATGGTATTACGTTATAACGTATTATGTTATATGGTATAACGTCATAACGTATTACGTTATATGGTATTACGTTATCACGTATTACGTTATATGGTATAACGTTATCACGTATTACGTTATGTGGTATAACGAAATGACGTTTTACGTTATATGGTATAACGTTATAACGTATTACGTTATATGGTATTACGTTATAACGTATTACGTTATATGATATAACGTTATCACGTATTACGTTATATGGTATAACGTTATACCGTATTACGTTATATGGTATAACGAAATGACGTTTTTTGTTATATGGTATTACGTTATAACGTATTTCGTTATATGGCATTACGTTATAACGTATTACGTTATAACGTATTACGTTATATGGCATTACGTTATAACGTATTACGTTATATGGTATAACGAAATGACGTTTTACGTTATATGGTATAACGTTATAACGTATTACGTTATATGGTATAACGAAATGACGTTTTACGTTATATGGTATTACGTTATAACGTATTACGTTATATGGTATTACGTTATAACGTATTACGTTATATGGTATAACGTTATAACGTATTACGTTATATGGTATAACGTTATCACGTATTACGTTGTATGTCATTACGTTATAACGTATTACGTTATATGGTATAACGAAATGACGTTTTACGTTATATGGTATTACGTTATAACGTATTACGTTATATGGTATAACGCTATACCGTATTACGTTATATGGAATAACGTTATAACGTATTACGTTATATGGTATAACGTTATAACGTATTACGTTATATGGTATATCGTTATAACGTATTACGTTATATGGTATAACGTTATACCGTATTACGTTATATGGTATAACGAAATGACGTTTTACGTTATATGGTATTACGTTATAACGTATTACGTTATATGGTATTACGTTATAACGTATTACGTTATATGGTATATCGTTATAACGTATTACGTTATATGGTATAACGTTATACCGTATTACGTTATATGGTATAACGAAATGACGTTTTACGTTATATGGTATTACGTTATAACGTATTACGTTATATGGTATAACGTTGTAACGTATTACGTTATATGGTATAACGTAATAACGTATTACGTTATATGGTATATCGTTATAACGTATTACGATATATGGTATAACGTTATACCGTATTACGTTATATGGTATAACGAAATGACGTTTTTTGTTATATGGTATTACGTTATAACGTATTACGTTATATGGCATTACGTTATAACGTATTACGTTATAACGTATTACGTTATATGGCATTACGTTATAACGTATTACGTTATATGGTATAACGAAATGACGTTTTACGTTATATGGTATAACGTTATAACGTATTACGTTATATGGTATTACGTTTTAACGTATTACGTTATATGGTATAACGTTATAACGTATTACGTTATATGGTATTACGTTATCACGTATTACGTTATATGGTATAACGTTATAACGTATTACGTTATATGGTATAACGTTTTAACGTATTACGTTATATGGTATAACGTTATCACGTATTACGTTATATGGTATAACGTTATAACGTATTACGTTATATGGTATATCGTTATAACGTATTACGTTATATGGTATAACGTTATACCGTATTACGTTATATGGTATAACGAAATGACGTTTTACGTTATATGGTATTACGTTATAACGTATTACGTTATATGGTATAACGTTATCACGTATTACGTTATATGGCATTACGTTATAACGTATTACGTTATATGGTATTACGTGAGCACGTATTACGTTATATGGTATAACGTTATAACGTATTACGTTATATGGTATAACGTTTCAACGTATTACGTTATATGGTATAACGTTATCACGTATTACGTTATATGGTATAACGTTATAACGTATTACGTTATATGGTATAACGTTGTAACGTATTACGTTATATGGTATAACGTTGTAACGTATTACGTTATATGGTATAACGTTATAACGTATTACGTTATATGGTACAACGTTATAACGTATTACGTTATATGGTATAACGTTATAACGTATTACGTTATATGGTATAACGTTATAACGTATTACGTTATATGGTATTACGTGAGCACGTATTACGTTATATGGCATAACGTTATAACGTATTACGTTATATGGTATAACGGTTTAACGTATTACGTTATATGGTATAACGTTATCACGTATTACGTTATATGGTATAACGTTATAACGTATTACGTTATATGGTATAACGTTATAACGTATTACGTTATATGGTATAACGTTATAACGTATTACGTTATATGGTATAACGTTATCACGTATTACGTTATATGGTATATCGTTATAATGTATTACGTTATATGGTATAACGTTATACCGTATTACGTTATATGGTATAACGAAATGACGTTTTTCGTTATATGGTATTACGTTATAACGTATTACGTTATATGGTATTACGTTATAACGTATTACGTTATATGGTATAACGTTATACCGTATTACGTTATATGGTATAACGTTATAACGTATTACGTTATATGGTATAACGTTATAACGTATTACGTTATATGGAATAACGTTATAACGAATTACGTTATATGGCATTACGTTATAACGTATTACGTTATATGGTATAACGTTATAACGTATTACGTTATATGGTATAACGTTATAACGTATTACGTTATATGGCATAACGTTATAACGTACTACGTTATATGGTATATCGTTATAACGTATTACGTTATATGGTATAACGTTATACCGTATTACGTTATATGGTATAACGTTATAACGTATTACGTTATATGGTATAACGTTATAACGTATTACGTTATATGGAATATCGTTATAACGTATTACGTTATATGGTATAACGTTATACCGTATTACGTTATATGGTATAACGAAATGACGTTTTACGTTATATGGTATTACGTTATAACGTATTACGTTATATGGTATAACGTTGTAACGTATTACGTTATATGGTATAACGTAATAACGTATTACGTTATATGGTATATCGTTATAACGTATTACGATATATGGTATAACGTTATACCGTATTACGTTATATGGTATAACGAAATGACGTTTTTTGTTATATGGTATTACGTTATAACGTATTACGTTATATGGCATTACGTTATAACGTATTACGTTATAACGTATTACGTTATATGGCATTACGTTATAACGTATTACGTTATATGGTATAACGAAATGACGTTTTACGTTATATGGTATAACGTTATAACGTATTACGTTATATGGTATTACGTTTTAACGTATTACGTTATATGGTATAACGTTATAACGTATTACGTTATATGGTATTACGTTATCACGTATTACGTTATATGGTATAACGTTATAACGTATTACGTTATATGGTATAACGTTTTAACGTATTACGTTATATGGTATAACGTTATCACGTATTACGTTATATGGTATAACGTTATAACGTATTACGTTATATGGTATATCGTTATACCGTATTACGTTATATGGAATAACGTTATAACGTATTACGTTATATGGTATAACGTTATAACGTATTACGTTATATGGTATATCGTTATAACGTATTACGTTATATGGTATAACGTTATACCGTATTACGTTATATGGTATAACGAAATGACGTTTTACGTTATATGGTATTACGTTATAACGTATTACGTTATATGGTATTACGTTATAACGTATTATGTTATATGGTATAACGTCATAACGTATTACGTTATATGGTATTACGTTATCACGTATTACGTTATATGGTATAACGTTATCACGTATTACGTTATGTGGTATAACGAAATGACGTTTTACGTTATATGGTATAACGTTATAACGTATTACGTTATATGGTATTACGTTATAACGTATTACGTTATATGATATAACGTTATCACGTATTACGTTATATGGTATAACGTTATACCGTATTACGTTATATGGTATAACGAAATGACGTTTTTTGTTATATGGTATTACGTTATAACGTATTTCGTTATATGGCATTACGTTATAACGTATTACGTTATAACGTATTACGTTATATGGCATTACGTTATAACGTATTACGTTATATGGTATAACGAAATGACGTTTTACGTTATATGGTATAACGTTATAACGTATTACGTTATATGGTATAACGAAATGACGTTTTACGTTATATGGTATTACGTTATAACGTATTACGTTATATGGTATTACGTTATAACGTATTACGTTATATGGTATAACGTTATAACGTATTACGTTATATGGTATAACGTTATCACGTATTACGTTGTATGTCATTACGTTATAACGTATTACGTTATATGGTATAACGAAATGACGTTTTACGTTATATGGTATTACGTTATAACGTATTACGTTATATGGTATAACGCTATACCGTATTACGTTATATGGAATAACGTTATAACGTATTACGTTATATGGTATAACGTTATAACGTATTACGTTATATGGTATATCGTTATAACGTATTACGTTATATGGTATAACGTTATACCGTATTACGTTATATGGTATAACGAAATGACGTTTTACGTTATATGGTATTACGTTATAACGTATTACGTTATATGGTATTACGTTATAACGTATTACGTTATATGGTATATCGTTATAACGTATTACGTTATATGGTATAACGTTATACCGTATTACGTTATATGGTATAACGAAATGACGTTTTACGTTATATGGTATTACGTTATAACGTATTACGTTATATGGTATAACGTTGTAACGTATTACGTTATATGGTATAACGTAATAACGTATTACGTTATATGGTATATCGTTATAACGTATTACGATATATGGTATAACGTTATACCGTATTACGTTATATGGTATAACGAAATGACGTTTTTTGTTATATGGTATTACGTTATAACGTATTACGTTATATGGCATTACGTTATAACGTATTACGTTATAACGTATTACGTTATATGGCATTACGTTATAACGTATTACGTTATATGGTATAACGAAATGACGTTTTACGTTATATGGTATAACGTTATAACGTATTACGTTATATGGTATTACGTTTTAACGTATTACGTTATATGGTATAACGTTATAACGTATTACGTTATATGGTATTACGTTATCACGTATTACGTTATATGGTATAACGTTATAACGTATTACGTTATATGGTATAACGTTTTAACGTATTACGTTATATGGTATAACGTTATCACGTATTACGTTATATGGTATAACGTTATAACGTATTACGTTATATGGTATATCGTTATAACGTATTACGTTATATGGTATAACGTTATACCGTATTACGTTATATGGTATAACGAAATGACGTTTTACGTTATATGGTATTACGTTATAACGTATTACGTTATATGGTATAACGTTATCACGTATTACGTTATATGGCATTACGTTATAACGTATTACGTTATATGGTATTACGTGAGCACGTATTACGTTATATGGTATAACGTTATAACGTATTACGTTATATGGTATAACGTTTCAACGTATTACGTTATATGGTATAACGTTATCACGTATTACGTTATATGGTATAACGTTATAACGTATTACGTTATATGGTATAACGTTGTAACGTATTACGTTATATGGTATAACGTTGTAACGTATTACGTTATATGGTATAACGTTATAACGTATTACGTTATATGGTACAACGTTATAACGTATTACGTTATATGGTATAACGTTATAACGTATTACGTTATATGGTATAACGTTATAACGTATTACGTTATATGGTATTACGTGAGCACGTATTACGTTATATGGCATAACGTTATAACGTATTACGTTATATGGTATAACGGTTTAACGTATTACGTTATATGGTATAACGTTATCACGTATTACGTTATATGGTATAACGTTATAACGTATTACGTTATATGGTATAACGTTATAACGTATTACGTTATATGGTATAACGTTATAACGTATTACGTTATATGGTATAACGTTATCACGTATTACGTTATATGGTATATCGTTATAATGTATTACGTTATATGGTATAACGTTATACCGTATTACGTTATATGGTATAACGAAATGACGTTTTTCGTTATATGGTATTACGTTATAACGTATTACGTTATATGGTATTACGTTATAACGTATTACGTTATATGGTATAACGTTATACCGTATTACGTTATATGGTATAACGTTATAACGTATTACGTTATATGGTATAACGTTATAACGTATTACGTTATATGGAATAACGTTATAACGAATTACGTTATATGGCATTACGTTATAACGTATTACGTTATATGGTATAACGTTATAACGTATTACGTTATATGGTATAACGTTATAACGTATTACGTTATATGGCATAACGTTATAACGTACTACGTTATATGGTATATCGTTATAACGTATTACGTTATATGGTATAACGTTATACCGTATTACGTTATATGGTATAACGTTATAACGTATTACGTTATATGGTATAACGTTATAACGTATTACGTTATATGGAATATCGTTATAACGTATTACGTTATATGGTATAACGTTATACCGTATTACGTTATATGGTATAACGAAATGACGTTTTACGTTATATGGTATTACGTTATAACGTATTACGTTATATGGTATTACGTTATAACGTATTACGTTATATGGTATAACGTCATAACGTATTACGTTATATGGTATTACGTTATCACGTATTACGTTATATGGTATAACGTTATAACGTATTACGTTATATGGCATTACGTTATAACGTATTACGTTATATGGTATAACGAAATGACGTTTTACGTTATATGGTATAACGTTATAACGTATTACGTTATATGGTATAACGAAATGACGTTTTACGTTATATGGTATTACGTTATAACGTATTACGTTATATGGTATTACGTTATAACGTATTACGTTATATGGTATAACGTTATAACGTATTACGTTATATGGTATAACGTTGTCACGTATTACGTTGTATGTCATTACGTTATAACGTATTACGTTATATGGTATAACGAAATGACGTTTTACGTTATATGGTATTACGTTATAACGTATTACGTTATATGGTATAACGTTATACCGTATTACGTTATATGGAATAACGTTATAACGTATTACGTTATATGGTATAACGTTATAACGTATTACGTTATATGGTATATCGTTATAACGTATTACGTTATATGGTATAACGTTATACCGTATTACGTTATATGGTATAACGAAATGACGTTTTACGTTATATGGTATTACGTTATAACGTATTACGTTATATGGTATTACGTTATAACGTATTACGTTATATGGTATATCGTTATAACGTATTACGTTATATGGTATAACGTTATACCGTATTACGTTATATGGTATAACGAAATGACGTTTTACGTTATATGGTATTACGTTATAACGTATTACGTTATATGGTATAACGTTGTAACGTATTACGTTATATGGTATAACGTAATAACGTATTACGTTATATGGTATATCGTTATAACGTATTACGATATATGGTATAACGTTATACCGTATTACGTTATATGGTATAACGAAATGACGTTTTTTGTTATATGGTATTACGTTATAACGTATTACGTTATATGGCATTACGTTATAACGTATTACGTTATAACGTATTACGTTATATGGCATTACGTTATAACGTATTACGTTATATGGTATAACGAAATGACGTTTTACGTTATATGGTATAACGTTATAACGTATTACGTTATATGGTATTACGTTTTAACGTATTACGTTATATGGTATAACGTTATAACGTATTACGTTATATGGTATTACGTTATCACGTATTACGTTATATGGTATAACGTTATAACGTATTACGTTATATGGTATAACGTTTTAACGTATTACGTTATATGGTATAACGTTATCACGTATTACGTTATATGGTATAACGTTATAACGTATTACGTTATATGGTATATCGTTATAACGTATTACGTTATATGGTATAACGTTATACCGTATTACGTTATATGGTATAACGAAATGACGTTTTACGTTATATGGTATTACGTTATAACGTATTACGTTATATGGTATTACGTTATAACGTATTACGTTATATGGTATAACGTCATAACGTATTACGTTATATGGTATTACGTTATCACGTATTACGTTATATGGTATAACGTTGTAACGTATTACGTTATATTGTATAACGTAATAACGTATTACGTTATATGGTATATCGTTATAACGTATTACGATATATGGTATAACGTTATACCGTATTACGTTATATGGTATAACGAAATGACGTTTTACGTTATATGGTATTACGTTATAACGTATTACGTTATATGGTATATCGTTATAACGTATTACGTTATATGGTATAACGTTATACCGTATTACGTTATATGGTATAACGAAATGACGTTTTACGTTATATGGTATTACGTTATAACGTATTACGTTATATGGTATAACGTTATCACGTATTACGTTATATGGCATTACGTTATAACTTATTACGTTATATGGTATTACGTGAGCACGTATTACGTTATATGGTATAACGTTATAACGTATTACGTTATATGGTATAACGTTTTAACGTATTACGTTATATGGAATAACGTTATAACGAATTACGTTATATGGCATTACGTTATAACGTATTACGTTATATGGTATAACGTTATCACGTATTACGTTGTATGTCATTACGTTATAACGTATTACGTTATATGGTATAACGAAATGACGTTTTACGTTATATGGTATTACGTTATAACGTATTACGTTATATGGTATAACGCTATACCGTATTACGTTATATGGAATAACGTTATAACGTATTACGTTATATGGTATAACGTTATAACGTATTACGTTATATGGTATATCGTTATAACGTATTACGTTATATGGTATAACGTTATACCGTATTACGTTATATGGTATAACGAAATGACGTTTTACGTTATATGGTATTACGTTATAACGTATTACGTTATATGGTATTACGTTATAACGTATTACGTTATATGGTATATCGTTATAACGTATTACGTTATATGGTATAACGTTATACCGTATTACGTTATATGGTATAACGAAATGACGTTTTACGTTATATGGTAATACGTTATAACGTATTACGTTATATGGTATAACGTTGTAACGTATTACGTTATATGGTATAACGTAATAACGTATTACGTTATATGGTATATCGTTATAACGTATTACGATATATGGTATAACGTTATACCGTATTACGTTATATGGTATAACGAAATGACGTTTTTTGTTATATGGTATTACGTTATAACGTATTACGTTATATGGCATTACGTTATAACGTATTACGTTATATGGTATAACGTTATCACGTATTACGTTATATGATACAACGTTATAACGTATTACGTTATATGGTATAACGTTGTAACGTATTACGTTATATGGTATAACGTTGTAACGTATTACGTTATATGGTATTACGTGAGCACGTATTACGTTATATGGTATAACGTTATCACGTATTACGTTATATGGTATAACGTTATAACGTATTACGTTATATGGTATAACGTTATAACGTATTACGTTATATGGTATAACGTTATAACGTATTACGTTATATGGTATAACGTTATCACGTATTACGTTATATGGTATATCGTTATAATGTATTACGTTATATGGTATAACGTTATACCGTATTACGTTATATGGTATAACGAAATGACGTTTTTCGTTATATGGTATTACGTTATAACGTATTACGTTATATGGTATTACGTTATAACGTATTACGTTATATGGTATAACGTTATACCGTATTACGTTATATGGTATAACGTTATAACGTATTACGTTATATGGTATAACGTTATAACGCATTACGTTATATGGAATAACGTTATAACGAATTACGTTATATGGCATTACGTTATAACGTATTACGTTATATGGTATAACGTTATAACGTATTACGTTATATGGTATAACGTTATAACGTATTACGTTATATGGCATAACGTTATAACGTACTACGTTATATGGTATATCGTTATAACGTATTACGTTATATGGTATAACGTTATACCGTATTACGTTATATGGTATAACGTTATAACGTATTACGTTATATGGTATAACGTTATAACGTATTCCGTTATATGGAATATCGTTATAACGTATTACGTTATATGGTATAACGTTATACCGTATTACGTTATATGGTATAACGAAATGACGTTTTACGTTATATGGTATTACGTTATAACGTATTACGTTATATGGTATTACGTTATAACGTATTACGTTATATGGTATAACGTCATAACGTATTACGTTATATGGTATTACGTTATCACGTATTACGTTATATGGTATAACGTTATAACGTATTACGTTATATGGCATTACGTTATAACGTATTACGTTATATGGTATAACGAAATGACGTTTTACGTTATATGGTATAACGTTATAACGTATTACGTTATATGGTATAACGAAATGACGTTTTACGTTATATGGTATTACGTTATAACGTATTACGTTATATGGTATTACGTTATAACGTATTACGTTATATGGTATAACGTTATAACGTATTACGTTATATGGTATAACGTTGTCACGTATTACGTTGTATGTCATTACGTTATAACGTATTACGTTATATGGTATAACGAAATGACGTTTTACGTTATATGGTATTACGTTATAACGTATTACGTTATATGGTATAACGTTATACCGTATTACGTTATATGGAATAACGTTATAACGTATTACGTTATATGGTATAACGTTATAACGTATTACGTTATATGGTATATCGTTATAACGTATTACGTTATATGGTATAACGTTATACCGTATTACGTTATATGGTATAACGAAATGACGTTTTACGTTATATGGTATTACGTTATAACGTATTACGTTATATGGTATAACGTTATCACGTATAACGTTATATGGTATAACGTTATCACGTATTACGTTATATGGTATATCGTTATAACGTATTACGTTATATGGTATAACGTTATACCGTATTACGTTATATGGTATAACGAAATGACGTTTTACGTTATATGGTATTACGTTATAACGTATTATGTTATATGGTATAACGTTGTAACGTATTACGTTATATGGTATAACGTAATAACGTATTACGTTATATGGTATATCGTTATAACGTATTACGATATATGGTATAACGTTATACCGTATTACGTTATATGGTATAACGAAATGACGTTTTTTGTTATATGGTATTACGTTATAACGTATTACGTTATATGGCATTACGTTATAACGTATTACGTTATAACGTATTACGTTATATGGCATTACGTTATAACGTATTACGTTATATGGTATAACGAAATGACGTTTTACGTTATATGGTATAACGTTATAACGTATTACGTTATATGGTATTACGTTTTAACGTATTACGTTATATGGTATAACGTTATAACGTATTACGTTATATGGTATTACGTTATCACGTATTACGTTATATGGTATAACGTTATAACGTATTACGTTATATGGTATAACGTTTTAACGTATTACGTTATATGGTATAACGTTATCACGTATTACGTTATATGGTATAACGTTATAACGTATTACGTTATATGGTATATCGTTATAACGTATTACGTTATATGGTATAACGTTATACCGTATTACGTTATATGGTATAACGAAATGACGTTTTACGTTATATGGTATTACGTTATAACGTATTACGTTATATGGTATAACGTTATCACGTATTACGTTATATGGCATTACGTTATAACGTATTACGTTATATGGTATTACGTGAGCACGTATTACGTTACATGGTATAACGTTATAACGTATTACGTTATATGGTATAACGTTTTAACGTATTACGTTATATGGAATAACGTTATAACGAATTACGTTATATGGCATTACGTTATAACGTATTACGTTATATGGTATAACGTTATAACGTATTACGTTATATGGTATAACGTTATAACGTATTACGTTATATGGCATAACGTTATAACGTACTACGTTATATGGTATATCGTTATAACGTATTACGTTATATGGTATAACGTTATACCGTATTACGTTATATGGTATAACGTTATAACGTATTACGTTATATGGTATAACGTTATAACGTATTACGTTATATGGAATATCGTTATAACGTATTACGTTATATGGTATAACGTTATACCGTATTACGTTATATGGTATAACGAAATGACGTTTTACGTTATATGGTATTACGTTATAACGTATTACGTTATATGGTATTACGTTATAACGTATTACGTTATATGGTATAACGTCATAACGTATTACGTTATATGGTATTACGTTATCACGTATTACGTTATATGGTATAACGTTATAACGTATTACGTTATATGGCATTACGTTATAACGTATTACGTTATATGGTATAACGTTATAACGTATTACGTTATATGGTATTACGTTATCACGTATTACGTTATATGGTATAACGTTATAACGTATTACGTTATATGGTATAACGTTTTAACGTATTACGTTATATGGTATAACGTTATCACGTATTACGTTATATGGTATAACGTTATAACGTATTACGTTATATGGTATATCGTTATAACGTATTACGTTATATGGTATAACGTTATACCGTATTACGTTATATGGTATAACGAAATGACGTTTTACGTTATATGGTATTACGTTATAACGTATTACGTTATATGGTATAACGTTATCACGTATTACGTTATATGGCATTACGTTATAACGTATTACGTTATATGGTATAACGTTATAACGTATTACGTTATATGGCATTACGTTATAACGTATTACGTTATATGGTATAACGTTATAACGTATTACGTTATATGGTATAACGTTATAACGTATTACGTTATATGGCATAACGTTATAACGTACTACGTTATATGGTATATCGTTATAACGTATTACGTTATATGGTATAACGTTATACCGTATTACATTATATGGTATAACGTTATAACGTATTACGTTATATGGTATAACGTTATAACGTATTACGTTATATGGAATATCGTTATAACGTATTACGTTATATGGTATAACGTTATACCGTATTACGTTATATGGTATAACGAAATGACGTTTTACGTTTTATGGTATTACGTTATAACGTATTACGTTATATGGTATTACGTTATAACGTATTACGTTATATGGTATAACGTCATAACGTATTACGTTATATGGTATTACGTTATCACGTATTACGTTATATGGTATAACGTTATAACGTATTACGTTATATGGCATTACGTTATAACGTATTACGTTATATGGTATAACGAAATGACGTTTTACGTTATATGGTATAACGTTATAACGTATTACGTTATATGGTATAACGAAATGACGTTTTACGTTATATGGTATTACGTTATAACGTATTACGTTATATGGTATTACGTTATAACGTATTACGTTATATGGTATAACGTTATAACGTATTACGTTATATGGTATAACGTTGTCACGTATTACGTTGTATGTCATTACGTTATAACGTATTACGTTATATGGTATAACGAAATGACGTTTTACGTTATATGGTATTACGTTATAACGTATTACGTTATATGGTATAACGTTATACCGTATTACGTTATATGGAATAACGTTATAACGTATTACGTTATATGGTATAACGTTATAACGTATTACGTTATATGGTATATCGTTATAACGTATTACGTTATATGGTATAACGTTATACCGTATTACGTTATATGGTATAACGAAATGACGTTTTACGTTATATGGTATTACGTTATAACGTATTACGTTATATGGTGTTACGTTATAACGTATTACGTTATATGGTATATCGTTATAACGTATTACGTTATATGGTATAACGTTATACCGTATTACGTTATATGGTATAACGAAATGACGTTTTACGTTATATGGTATTACGTTATAACGTATTACGTTATATGGTATAACGTTGTAACGTATTACGTTATATGGTATAACGTAATAACGTATTACGTTATATGGTATATCGTTATAACGTATTACGGTATATGGTATAACGTTATACCGTATTACGTTATATGGTATAACGAAATGACGTTTTTTGTTATATGGTATTACGTTATAACGTATTACGTTATATGGCATTACGTTATAACGTATTACGTTATAACGTATTACGTTATATGGCATTACGTTATAAGGTATTTCGTTATATGGTATAACGAAATGACGTTTTACGTTATATGGTATAACGTTATAACGTATTACGTTATATGGTATTACGTTTTAACGTATTACGTTATATGGTATAACGTTATAACGTATTACGTTATATGGTATTACGTTATCACGTATTACGTTATATGGTATAACGTTATAACGTATTACGTTATATGGTATAACGTTTTAACGTATTACGTTATATGGTATAACGTTATCACGTATTACGTTATATGGTATAACGTTATAACGTATTACGTTATATGGTATATCGTTATAACGTATTACGTTATATGGTATAACGTTATACCGTATGACGTTATATGGTATAACGAAATGACGTTTTACGTTATATGGTATTACGTTATAACGTATTACGTTATATGGTATAACGTTATCACGTATTACGTTATATGGCATTACGTTATAACGTATTACGTTATGTGGTATTACGTGAGCACGTATTACGTTATATGGTATAACGTTATAACGTATTACGTTATATGGTATAACGTTTTAACGTATTACGTTATATGGTATAACGTTATCACGTATTACGTTATATGGTATAACGTTATAACGTATTACGTTATATGGTATAACGTTGTAACGTATTACGTTATTTGGTATAACGTTGTAACGTATTACGTTATATGGTATAACGTTATAACGTATTACGTTATATGGTATAACGTTATAACGTATTACGTTATATGGTATAACGTTATAACGTATTACGTTATATGGTATAACGTTATAACGTATTACGTTATATGGTATTACGTGAGCACGTATTACGTTATATGGCATAACGTTATAAAGTATTACGTTATATGGTATAACGGTTTAACGTATTACGTTATATGGTATAACGTTATCACGTATTACGTTATATGGTATAACGTTATAACGTATTACGTTATATGGTATAACGTTATAACGTATTACGTTATATGGTATAACGTTATAACGTATTACGTTATATGGTATAACGTTATCACGTATTACGTTATATGGTATATCGTTATAATGTATTACGTTATATGGTATAACGTTATACCGTATTACGTTATATGGTATAACGAAATGACGTTTTTCGTTATATGGTATTACGTTATAACGTATTACGTTATATGGTATTACGTTATAACGTATTACGTTATATGGTATAACGTTATACCGTATTACGTTATATGGTATAACGTTATAACGTATTACGTTATATGGTATAACGTTATACCGTATTACGTTATATGGTATAACGAAATGACGTTTTACGTTATATGGTATTACGTTATAACGTATTACGTTATATGGCATTACGTTATAACGTATTACGTTATATGGTATAACGTTATAACGTATTACGTTATATGGTATAACGTTATAACGTATTACGTTATATGGCATAACGTTATAACGTACTACGTTATATGGTATATCGTTATAACGTATTACGTTATATGGTATAACGTTATACCGTATTACGTTATATGGTATAACGTTATAACGTATTACGTTATATGGTATAACGTTATAACGTATTACGTTATATGGAATATCGTTATAACGTATTACGTTATATGGTATAACGTTATACCGTATTACGTTATATGGTATAACGAAATGACGTTTTACGTTATATGGTATTACGTTATAACGTATTACGTTATATGGTATTACGTTATAACGTATTACGTTATATGGTATAACGTCATAACGTATTACGTTATATGGTATTACGTTATCACGTATTACGTTATATGGTATAACGTTATAACGTATTACGTTATATGGCATTACGTTATAACGTATTACGTTATATGGTATAACGAAATGACTTTTTACGTTATATGGTATAACGTTATAACGTATTACGTTATATGGTATAACGAAATGACGTTTTACGTTATATGGTATTACGTTATAACGTATTACGTTATATGGTATTACGTTATAACGTATTACGTTATATGGTATAACGTTATAACGTATTACGTTATATGGTATAACGTTGTCACGTATTACGTTGTATGTCATTACGTTATAACGTATTACGTTATATGGTATAACGAAATGACGTTTTACGTTATATGGTATTACGTTATAACGTATTACGTTATATGGTATAACGTTATACCGTATTACGTTATATGGAATAACGTTATAACGTATTACGTTATATGGTATAACGTTATAACGTATTACGTTATATGGTATATCGTTATAACGTATTACGTTATATGGTATAACGTTATACCGTATTACGTTATATGGTATAACGAAATGACGTTTTACGTTATATGGTATTACGTTATAACGTATTACGTTATATGGTATTACGTTATAACGTATTACGTTATATGGTATATCGTTATAACGTATTACGTTATATGGTATAACGTTATACCGTATTACGTTATATGGTATAACGAAATGACGTTTTACGTTATATGGTATTACGTTATAACGTATTACGTTATATGGTATAACGTTGTAACGTATTACGTTATATGGTATAACGTAATAACGTATTACGTTATATGGTATATCGTTATAACGTATTACGATATATGGTATAACGTTATACCGTATTACGTTATATGGTATAACGAAATGACGTTTTTTGTTATATGGTATTACGTTATAACGTATTACGTTATATGGCATTACGTTATAACGTATTACGTTATAACGTATTACGTTATATGGCATTACGTTATAACGTATTACGTTATATGGTATAACGAAATGACGTTTTACGTTATATGGTATAACGTTATAACGTATTACGTTATATGGTATTACGTTTTAACGTATTACGTTATATGGTATAACGTTATAACGTATTACGTTATATGGTATTACGTTATCACGTATTACGTTATATGGTATAACGTTATAACGTATTACGTTATATGGTATAACGTTTTAACGTATTACGTTATATGGTATAACGTTATCACGTATTACGTTATATGGTATAACGTTATAACGTATTACGTTATATGGTATATCGTTATAACGTATTACGTTATATGGTATAACGTTATACCGTATTACGTTATATGGTATAACGAAATGACGTTTTACGTTATATGGTATTACGTTATAACGTATTACGTTATATGGTATAACGTTATCACGTATTACGTTATATGGCATTACGTAATAACGTATTACGTTATATG
Source organism: Bombus vancouverensis nearcticus (assembly GCF_051014615.1). Lineage (NCBI taxonomy): Eukaryota > Metazoa > Arthropoda > Insecta > Hymenoptera > Apidae > Bombus > Bombus vancouverensis. Next base: position 3,378,169 of record NC_134913.1, on the reverse strand, counting down.
GTATTACGTGAGCACGTATTACGTTATATGGTATAACGTTATAACGTATTACGTTATATGGTATAACGTTTTAACGTATTACGTTATATGGAATAACGTTATAACGAATTACGTTATATGGCATTACGTTATAACGTATTACGTTATATGGTATAACGTTATAACGTATTACGTTATATGGTATAACGTTATAACGTATTACGTTATATGGCATAACGTTATAACGTACTACGTTATATGGTATATCGTTATAACGTATTACGTTATATGGTATAACGGTATCACGTATTACGTTATATGGCATTACGTTATAACGTATTACGTTATGTGGTATTACGTGAGCACGTATTACGTTATATGGTATAACGTTATAACGTATTACGTTATATGGTATAACGTTTTAACGTATTACGTTATATGGTATAACGTTATCACGTATTACGTTATATGGTATAACGTTATAACGTATTACGTTATATGGTATAACGTTGTAACGTATTACGTTATTTGGTATAACGTTGTAACGTATTACGTTATATGGTATAACGTTATAACGTATTACGTTATATGGTATAACGTTATAACGTATTACGTTATATGGTATAACGTTATAACGTATTACGTTATATGGTATAACGTTATAACGTATTACGTTATATGGTATTACGTGAGCACGTATTACGTTATATGGCATAACGTTATAAAGTATTACGTTATATGGTATAACGGTTTAACGTATTACGTTATATGGTATAACGTTATCACGTATTACGTTATATGGTATAACGTTATAACGTATTACGTTATATGGTATAACGTTATAACGTATTACGTTATATGGAATAACGTTATAACGTATTACGTTATATGGTATAACGAAATGACGTTTTACGTTATATGGTATATCGTTATAACGTATTACGTTATATGGTATAACGTTATACCGTATTACGTTATATGGAATAACGTTATAACGTATTACGTTATATGGTATAACGTTATAACGTATTACGTTATATGGTATATCGTTATAACGTATTACGTTATATGGTATAACGTTATACCGTATTACGTTATATGGTATAACGAAATGACGTTTTACGTTATATGGTATTACGTTATAACGTATTACGTTATATGGTATTACGTTATAACGTATTACGTTATATGGTATATCGTTATAACGTATTACGTTATATGGTATAACGTTATACCGTATTACGTTATATGGTATAACGAAATGACGTTTTACGTTATATGGTATTACGTTATAACGTATTACGTTATATGGTATAACGTTGTAACGTATTACGTTATATGGTATAACGTAATAACGTATTACGTTATATGGTATATCGTTATAACGTATTACGATATATGGTATAACGTTATACCGTATTACGTTATATGGTATAACGAAATGACGCTTTTTGTTATATGGTATTACGTTATAACGTATTACGTTATATGGCATTACGTTATAACGTATTACGTTATAACGTATTACGTTATATGGCATTACGTTATAACGTATTACGTTATAACGTATTACGTTATATGGCATTACGTTATAACGTATTACGTTATATGGTATAACGAAATGACGTTTTACGTTATATGGTATAACGTTATAACGTATTACGTTATATGGTATTACGTTTTAACGTATTACGTTATATGGTATAACGTTATAACGTATTACGTTATATGGTATTACGTTATCACGTATTACGTTATATGGTATAACGTTATAACGTATTACGTTATATCGTATAACGTTTTAACGTATTACGTTATATGGTATAACGTTATCACGTATTACGTTATATGGTATAACGTTATAACGTATTACGTTATATGGTATATCGTTATAACGTATTACGTTATATGGTATAACGTTATACCGTATTACGTTATATGGTATAACGAAATGACGTTTTACGTTATATGGTATTACGTTATAACGTATTACGTTATATGGTATAACGTTATCACGTATTACGTTATATGGCATTACGTTATAACGTATTACGTTATGTGGTATTACGTGAGCACGTATTACGTTATATGGTATAACGTTATAACGTATTACGTTATATGGTATAACGTTTTAACGTATTACGTTATATGGTATAACGTTATCACGTATTACGTTATATGGTATAACGTTATAACGTATTACGTTATATGGTATAACGTTGTAACGTATTACGTTATTTGGTATAACGTTGTAACGTATTACGTTATATGGTATAACGTCATAACGTATTACGTTATATGGTATTACGTTATCACGTATTACGTTATATGGTATAACTTTATAACGTATTACGTTATATGGTATATCGTTATAACGTATTACGTTATATGGTATAACGTTATACCGTATTACGTTATATGGTATAACGAAGTGACGTTTTACGTTATATGGTATTACGTTATAACGTATTACGTTATATGGTATAACGTTATCACTTATTACGTTATATGGCATTACGTTATAACGTATTACGTTATATGGTATAACGAAATGACGTTTTACGTTATATGGTATAACGTTATAACGTATTACGTTATATGGTATTACGTTTTAACGTATTACGTTATATGGTATAACGTTATAACGTATTACGTTATATGGTATTACGTTATCACGTATTACGTTATATGGTATAACGTTATAACGTATTACGTTATATGGTATAACGTTTTAACGTATTACGTTTTATGGTATAACGTTATCACGTATTACGTTATATGGTATAACGTTATAACGTATTACGTTATATGGTATATCGTTATAACGTATTACGTTATATGGTATAACGTTATACCGTATTACGTTATATGGTATAACGTTATACTGTATTACGTTATATGGTATAACGTTATAACGTATTACGTTATATGGTATAACGTTATCACGTATTACGTTATATGGCATTACGTTACAACGTATTACGTTATATGGTATTACGTTTTAACGTATTACGTTATATGGTATTACGTTATAACGTATTACGTTATATGGTATAACGTTATAACGTATTACGTTATATGGTATAACGTTATATCGTATTACGTTATATGGTATTACGTGAGCACGTATTACGTTATATGGTATAACGTTATAACGTATTACCTTATATGGTATAACGTTTTAACGTATTACGTTATATGGTATAACGTTATCACGTATTACGTTATATGGTATAACGTTATAACGTATTAAGTTATATGGTATAACGTTATAACGTATTACGTTATATAGTATAACGTTATAACGTATTACGTTATATGGTATAACGTTATCACGTATTACGTTATATGGTATATCGTTATAACGTATTACGTTATATGGTATAACGTTATACCGTATTACGTTATATGGTATAACGAAATGACGTTTTTCGTTATATGGTATTACGTTATAACGTATTACGTTATATGGTATTACGTTATAACGTATTACGTTATATGGTATAACGTTATACTGTATTACGTTATATGGTATAACGTTATAACGTATTACGTTATATGGTATAACGTTATAACGTATTACGTTATATGGAATAACGTTATAACGAATTACGTTATATGGCATTACGTTATAACGTATTACGTTATATGGTATAACGTTATAACGTATTACGTTATATGGTATTACGTTATAACGTATTACGTTATACGGTATAACGTTATACCGTATTACGTTATATGGTATAACGTTATAACGTATTACGTTATATGGTATAACGTTATAACGTATTACGTTATATGGTATTACGTGAGCACGTATTACGTTATATGGTATAACGTTATAACGTATTACGTTATATGGTATATCGTTTTAACGTATTACGTTATATGGTATAACGTTATCACGTATTACGTTATATGGTATAACGTTATAACGTATTACGTTATATGGTATATCGTTATAACGTATTACGTTATATGGTATAACGTTATACCGTATTACCTTATATGGTATAACGAAATGACGTTTTACGTTATATGGTATTACGTTATAACGTATTACGTTATATGGTATAACGTTATCACGTATTACGTTATATGGCATTACGTTATAACGTATTACGTTATATGGTATTACGTTTTAACGTATTACGTTATATGGTATAACGTTATAACGTATTACGTTATATGATATTACGTTATAACGTATTACGTTATATGGTATAACGTTATCACGTATTACGTTATATGGTATAACGTTATCACGTATTACGTTATATGGTATAACGTTATAACGTATTACGTTATATGGTATATCGTTATAACGTATTACGTTATATGGTATAACGTTATACCGTATTACGTTATATGGTATAACGAAATGACGTTTTACGTTATATGGTATTACGTTATAACGTATTACGTTATATGGTATAACGTTATAACGTATTACGTTATATGGTATAACGTTATAACGTATTACGTTATATGGTATTACGTGAGCACGTATTACGTTATATGGTATAACGTTATAACGTATTACGTTATATGGTATAACGTTATAACGTATTACGTTATATGGCATAACGTTATAACGTACTACGTTATATGGTATATCGTTATAACGTATTACGTTATATGGTATAACGTTATACCGTATTACGTTATATGGTATAACGTTATAACGTATTACGTTATATGGTATAACGTTATAACGTATTACGTTATATGGAATATCGTTATAACGTATTACGTTATATGGTATAACGTTATACCGTATTACGTTATATGGTATAACGAAATAACGTTTTACGTTATATGGTATTACGTTATAACGTATTACGTTATATGGTATTACGTTATAACGTATTACGTTATATGGTATAACGTCATAACGTATTACGTTATATGGTATTACGTTATCACGTATTACGTTATATGGTATAACTTTATAACGTATTACGTTATATGGTATATCGTTATAACGTATTACGTTATATGGTATAACGTTATACCGTATTACGTTATATGGTATAACGAAGTGACGTTTTACGTTATATGGTATTACGTTATAACGTATTACGTTATATGGTATAACGTTATCACGTATTACGTTATATGGCATTACGTTATAACGTATTACGTTATATGGTATAACGAAATGACGTTTTACGTTATATGGTATAACGTTATAACGTATTACGTTATATGGTATTACGTTTTAACGTATTACGTTATATGGTATAACGTTATAACGTATTACGTTATATGGTATTACGTTATCACGTATTACGTTATATGGTATAACGTTATAACGTATTACGTTATATGGTATAACGTTTTAACGTATTACGTTTTATGGTATAACGTTATCACGTATTACGTTATATGGTATAACGTTATAACGTATTACGTTATATGGTATATCGTTATAACGTATTACGTTATATGGTATAACGTTATACCGTATTACGTTATATGGTATAACGAAATGACGTTTTACGTTATATGGTATTACGTTATAACGTATTACGTTATATGGTATAACGTTATCACGTATTACGTTATATGGTATTACGTGAGCACGTATTACGTTATATGGTATTACGTTTTAACGTATTACGTTATATGGTATTACGTTATAACGTATTACGTTATATGGTATAACGTTATAACGTATTACGTTATATGGTATAACGTTATAACGTATTACGTTATATGGTATTACGTGAGCACGTATTACGTTATATGGTATAACGTTATAACGTATTACGTTATATGGTATAACGTTTTAACGTATTACGTTATATGGTATAACGTTATCACGTATTACGTTATATGGTATAACGTTATAACGTATTAAGTTATATGGTATAACGTTATAACGTATTACGTTATATAGTATAACGTTATAATTTATTACGTTATATGGTATAACGTTATCACGTATTACGTTATATGGTATATCGTTATAACGTATTACGTTATATGGTATAACGTTATACCGTATTACGTTATATGGTATAACGAAATGACGTTTTTCGTTATATGGTATTACGTTATAACGTATTACGTTATATGGTATTACGTTATAACGTATTACGTTATATGGTATAACGTTATACTGTATTACGTTATATGGTATAACGTTATAACGTATTACGTTATATGGAATAACGTTATAACGAATTACGTTATATGGCATTACGTTATAACGTATTACGTTATATGGTATAACGTTATAACGTATTACGTTATATGGTATTACGTTATAACGTATTACGTTATACGGTATAACGTTATACCGTATTACGTTATATGGTATAACGTTATAACGTATTACGTTATATGGTATAACGTTATAACGTATTACGTTATATGGTATTACGTGAGCACGTATTACGTTATATGGTATAACGTTATAACGTATTACGTTATATGGTATATCGTTTTAACGTATTACGTTATATGGTATAACGTTATCACGTATTACGTTATATGGTATATCGTTTTAACGTATTACGTTATATGGTATAACGTTATCACGTATTACGTTATATGGTATAACGTTATAACGTATTACGTTATATGGTATAACGTTGTAACGTATTACGTTATATGGTATAACGTTGTAACGTATTACGTTATATGGTATAACGTTATAACGTATTACGTTATATGGTATAACGTTATAACGTATTACGTTATATGGTATCACGTTATCACGTATTACGTTATATGGTATAACGTTATAACGTATTACGTTATATGGTATAATGTTATAACGTATTACGTTATATGGTATAACGTTATAACGTATTACGTTATATGGTATAACGTTATCATGTATTACGTTATATGGTATATCGTTATAATGTATTACGTTATATGGTATAACCTTTTACCGTATTACGTTATATGGTATAACGAAATGACGTTTTTCGTTATATGGTATTACGTTATAACGTATTACGTTATATGGTATAACGTTATACCGTATTACGTTATATGGTATAACGTTATATCGTATTACGTTATATGGTATAACGTTATAACGTATTACGTTATATGGTATAACGTTATAACGTATTACGTTATATGGTATTACGTGAGCACGTATTACGTTATATGGTATAACGTTATAACGTATTACGTTATATGGTATATCGTTTTAACGTATTACGTTATATGGTATAACGTTATCACGTATTACGTTATATGGTATAACGTTATAACGTATTACGTTATATGGTATAACGTTGTAACGTATTACGTTATATGGTATAACGTTGTAACGTATTACGTTATATGGTATAACGTTATAACGTATTACGTTATATGGTATAACGTTATAACGTATTACGTTATATGGTATCACGTTATCACGTATTACGTTATATGGTATAACGTTATAACGTATTACGTTATATGGTATAATGTTATAACTTATTACGTTATATGGTATAACGTTATAACGTATTACGTTATATGGCATAACGTTATAACGTACTACGTTATATGGTATATCGTTATAACGTATTACGTTATATGGTATAACGTTATACCGTATTACGTTATATGGTATAACGTTATAACGTATTACGTTATATGGTATAACGTTATAACTTATTACGTTATATGGAATATCGTTATAACGTATTACGTTATATGGTATAACGTTATACCGTATTACGTTATATGGTATAACGAAATAACGTTTTACGTTATATGGTATTACGTTATAACGTATTACGTTATATGGTATTACGTTATAACGTATTACGTTATATGGTATAACGTCATAACGTATTACGTTATATGGTATTACGTTATCACGTATTACGTTATATGGTATAACTTTATAACGTATTACGTTATATGGTATATCGTTATAACGTATTACGTTATATGGTATAACGTTATACCGTATTACGTTATATGGTATAACGAAGTGACGTTTTACGTTATATGGTATTACGTTATAACGTATTACGTTATATGGTATAACGTTATCACGTATTACGTTATATGGCATTACGTTATAACGTATTACGTTATATGGTATAACGAAATGACGTTTTACGTTATATGGTATAACGTTATAACGTATTACGTTATATGGTATTACGTTTTAACGTATTACGTTATATGGTATAACGTTATAACGTATTACGTTATATGGTATTACGTTATCACGTATTACGTTATATGGTATAACGTTATAACGTATTACGTTATATGGTATAACGTTTTAACGTATTACGTTTTATGGTATAACGTTATCACGTATTACGTTATATGGTATAACGTTATAACGTATTACGTTATATGGTATATCGTTATAACGTATTACGTTATATGGTATAACGTTATACCGTATTACGTTATATGGTATAACGTTATACTGTATTACGTTATATGGTATAACGTTATAACGTATTACGTTATATGGTATAACGTTATCACGTATTACGTTATATGGCATTACGTTACAACGTATTACGTTATATGGTATTACGTTTTAACGTATTACGTTATATGGTATTACGTTATAACGTATTACGTTATATGGTATAACGTTATAACGTATTACGTTATATGGTATAACGTTATAACGTATTACGTTATATGGTATTACGTGAGCACGTATTACGTTATATGGTATAACGTTATAACGTATTACGTTATATGGTATAACGTTTTAACGTATTACGTTATATGGTATAACGTTATCACGTATTACGTTATATGGTATAACGTTATAACGTATTAAGTTATATGGTATAACGTTATAACGTATTACGTTATATAGTATAACGTTATAACGTATTACGTTATATGGTATAACGTTATCACGTATTACGTTATATGGTATATCGTTATAACGTATTACGTTATATGGTATAACGTTATACCGTATTACGTTATATGGTATAACGAAATGACGTTTTTCGTTATATGGTATTACGTTATAACGTATTACGTTATATGGTATTACGTTATAACGTATTACGTTATATGGTATAACGTTATACTGTATTACGTTATATGGTATAACGTTATAACGTATTACGTTATATGGTATAACGTTATAACGTATTACGTTATATGGAATAACGTTATAACGAATTACGTTATATGGCATTACGTTATAACGTATTACGTTATATGGTATAACGTTATAACGTATTACGTTATATGGTATTACGTTATAACGTATTACGTTATACGGTATAACGTTATACCGTATTACGTTATATGGTATAACGTTATAACGTATTACGTTATATGGTATAACGTTATAACGTATTACGTTATATGGTATTACGTGAGCACGTATTACGTTATATGGTATAACGTTATAACGTATTACGTTATATGGTATATCGTTTTAACGTATTACGTTATATGGTATAACGTTATCACGTATTACGTTATATGGTATAACGTTATAACGTATTACGTTATATGGTATATCGTTATAACGTATTACGTTATATGGTATAACGTTATACCGTATTACCTTATATGGTATAACGAAATGACGTTTTACGTTATATGGTATTACGTTATAACGTATTACGTTATATGGTATAACGTTATCACGTATTACGTTATATGGCATTACGTTATAACGTATTACGTTATATGGTATTACGTTTTAACGTATTACGTTATATGGTATAACGTTATAACGTATTACGTTATATGATATTACGTTATAACGTATTACGTTATATGGTATAACGTTATCACGTATTACGTTATATGGTATAACGTTATCACGTATTACGTTATATGGTATAACGTTATAACGTATTACGTTATATGGTATATCGTTATAACGTATTACGTTATATGGTATAACGTTATACCGTATTACGTTATATGGTATAACGAAATGACGTTTTACGTTATATGGTATTACGTTATAACGTATTACGTTATATGGTATAACGTTATAACGTATTACGTTATATGGTATAACGTTATAACGTATTACGTTATATGGTATTACGTGAGCACGTATTACGTTATATGGTATAACGTTATAACGTATTACGTTATATGGTATAACGTTATAACGTATTACGTTATATGGCATAACGTTATAACGTACTACGTTATATGGTATATCGTTATAACGTATTACGTTATATGGTATAACGTTATACCGTATTACGTTATATGGTATAACGTTATAACGTATTACGTTATATGGTATAACGTTATAACGTATTACGTTATATGGAATATCGTTATAACGTATTACGTTATATGGTATAACGTTATACCGTATTACGTTATATGGTATAACGAAATAACGTTTTACGTTATATGGTATTACGTTATAACGTATTACGTTATATGGTATTACGTTATAACGTATTACGTTATATGGTATAACGTCATAACGTATTACGTTATATGGTATTACGTTATCACGTATTACGTTATATGGTATAACTTTATAACGTATTACGTTATATGGTATATCGTTATAACGTATTACGTTATATGGTATAACGTTATACCGTATTACGTTATATGGTATAACGAAGTGACGTTTTACGTTATATGGTATTACGTTATAACGTATTACGTTATATGGTATAACGTTATCACGTATTACGTTATATGGCATTACGTTATAACGTATTACGTTATATGGTATAACGAAATGACGTTTTACGTTATATGGTATAACGTTATAACGTATTACGTTATATGGTATTACGTTTTAACGTATTACGTTATATGGTATAACGTTATAACGTATTACGTTATATGGTATTACGTTATCACGTATTACGTTATATGGTATAACGTTATAACGTATTACGTTATATGGTATAACGTTTTAACGTATTACGTTTTATGGTATAACGTTATCACGTATTACGTTATATGGTATAACGTTATAACGTATTACGTTATATGGTATATCGTTATAACGTATTACGTTATATGGTATAACGTTATACCGTATTACGTTATATGGTATAACGAAATGACGTTTTACGTTATATGGTATTACGTTATAACGTATTACGTTATATGGTATAACGTTATCACGTATTACGTTATATGGTATTACGTGAGCACGTATTACGTTATATGGTATTACGTTTTAACGTATTACGTTATATGGTATTACGTTATAACGTATTACGTTATATGGTATAACGTTATAACGTATTACGTTATATGGTATAACGTTATAACGTATTACGTTATATGGTATTACGTGAGCACGTATTACGTTATATGGTATAACGTTATAACGTATTACGTTATATGGTATAACGTTTTAACGTATTACGTTATATGGTATAACGTTATCACGTATTACGTTATATGGTATAACGTTATAACGTATTAAGTTATATGGTATAACGTTATAACGTATTACGTTATATAGTATAACGTTATAACGTATTACGTTATATGGTATAACGTTATCACGTATTACGTTATATGGTATATCGTTATAACGTATTACGTTATATGGTATAACGTTATACCGTATTACGTTATATGGTATAACGAAATGACGTTTTTCGTTATATGGTATTACGTTATAACGTATTACGTTATATGGTATTACGTTATAACGTATTACGTTATATGGTATAACGTTATACTGTATTACGTTATATGGTATAACGTTATAACGTATTACGATATATGGTATAACGTTATAACGTATTACGTTATATGGAATAACGTTATAACGAATTACGTTATATGGCATTACGTTATAACGTATTACGTTATATGGTATAACGTTATAACGTATTACGTTATATGGTATTACGTTATAACGTATTACGTTATACGGTATAACGTTATACCGTATTACGTTATATGGTATAACGTTATAACGTATTACGTTATATGGTATAACGTTATAACGTATTACGTTATATGGTATTACGTGAGCACGTATTACGTTATATGGTATAACGTTATAACGTATTACGTTATATGGTATATCGTTTTAACGTATTACGTTATATGGTATAACGTTATCACGTATTACGTTATATGGTATATCGTTTTAACGTATTACGTTATATGGTATAACGTTATCACGTATTACGTTATATGGTATAACGTTATAACGTATTACGTTATATGGTATAACGTTGTAACGTATTACGTTATATGGTATAACGTTGTAACGTATTACGTTATATGGTATAACGTTATAACGTATTACGTTATATGGTATAACGTTATAACGTATTACGTTATATGGTATCACGTTATCACGTATTACGTTATATGGTATAACGTTATAACGTATTACGTTATATGGTATAATGTTATAACGTATTACGTTATATGGTATAACGTTATAACGTATTACGTTATATGGTATAACGTTATCATGTATTACGTTATATGGTATATCGTTATAATGTATTACGTTATATGGTATAACCTTTTACCGTATTACGTTATATGGTATAACGAAATGACGTTTTTCGTTATATGGTATTACGTTATAACGTATTACGTTATATGGTATAACGTTATACCGTATTACGTTATATGGTATAACGTTATAACGTATTACGTTATATGGTATAACGTTATAACGTATTACGTTATATGGTATAACGTTATAACGTATTACGTTATATGGTATTACGTGAGCACGTATTACGTTATATGGTATAACGTTATAACGTATTACGTTATATGGTATATCGTTTTAACGTATTACGTTATATGGTATAACGTTATCACGTATTACGTTATATGGTATAACGTTATAACGTATTACGTTATATGGTATAACGTTGTAACGTATTACGTTATATGGTATAACGTTGTAACGTATTACGTTATATGGTATAACGTTATAACGTATTACGTTATATGGTATAACGTTATAACGTATTACGTTATATGGTATCACGTTATCACGTATTACGTTATATGGTATAACGTTATAACGTATTACGTTATATGGTATAATGTTGTAACGTATTACGTTATATGGTATAACGTTATAACGTATTACGTTATATGGCATAACGTTATAACGTACTACGTTATATGGTATATCGTTATAACGTATTACGTTATATGGTATAACGTTATACCGTATTACGTTATATGGTATAACGTTATAACGTATTACGTTATATGGTATAACGTTATAACGTATTACGTTATATGGAATATCGTTATAACGTATTACGTTATATGGTATAACGTTATACCGTATTACGTTATATGGTATAACGAAATAACGTTTTACGTTATATGGTATTACGTTATAACGTATTACGTTATATGGTATTACGTTATAACGTATTACGTTATATGGTATAACGTCATAACGTATTACGTTATATGGTATTACGTTATCACGTATTACGTTATATGGTATAACTTCATAACGTATTACGTTATATGGTATATCGTTATAACGTATTACGTTATATGGTATAACGTTATACCGTATTACGTTATATGGTATAACGAAGTGACGTTTTACGTTATATGGTATTACGTTATAACGTATTACGTTATATGGTATAACGTTATCACGTATTACGTTATATGGCATTACGTTATAACGTATTACGTTATATGGTATAACGAAATGACGTTTTACGTTATATGGTATAACGTTATAACGTATTACGTTATATGGTATTACGTTTTAACGTATTACGTTATATGGTATAACGTTATAACGTATTACGTTATATGGTATTACGTTATCACGTATTACGTTATATGGTATAACGTTATAACGTATTACGTTATATGGTATAACGTTTTAACGTATTACGTTTTATGGTATAACGTTATCACGTATTACGTTATATGGTATAACGTTATAACGTATTACGTTATATGGTATATCGTTATAACGTATTACGTTATATGGTATAACGTTATACCGTATTACGTTATATGGTATAACGTTATACTGTATTACGTTATATGGTATAACGTTATAACGTATTACGTTATATGGTATAACGTTATCACGTATTACGTTATATGGCATTACGTTACAACGTATTACGTTATATGGTATTACGTTTTAACGTATTACGTTATATGGTATTACGTTATAACGTATTACGTTATATGGTATAACGTTATAACGTATTACGTTATATGGTATAACGTTATAACGTATTACGTTATATGGTATTACGTGAGCACGTATTACGTTATATGGTATAACGTTATAACGTATTACGTTATATGGTATAACGTTTTAACGTATTACGTTATATGGTATAACGTTATCACGTATTACGTTATATGGTATAACGTTATAACGTATTAAGTTATATGGTATAACGTTATAACGTATTACGTTATATAGTATAACGTTATAACGTATTACGTTATATGGTATAATGTTATCACGTATTACGTTATATGGTATATCGTTATAACGTATTACGTTATATGGTATAACGTTATACCGTATTACGTTATATGGTATAACGAAATGACGTTTTTCGTTATATGGTATTACGTTATAACGTATTACGTTATATGGTATTACGTTATAACGTATTACGTTATATGGTATAACGTTATACTGTATTACGTTATATGGTATAACGTTATAACGTATTACGTTATATGGTATAACGTTATAACGTATTACGTTATATGGAATAACGTTATAACGAATTACGTTATATGGCATTACGTTATAACGTATTACGTTATATGGTATAACGTTATAACGTATTACGTTATATGGTATTACGTTATAACGTATTACGTTATACGGTATAACGTTATACCGTATTACGTTATATGGTATAACGTTATAACGTATTACGTTATATGGTATAACGTTATAACGTATTACGTTATATGGTATTACGTGAGCACGTATTACGTTATATGGTATAACGTTATAACGTATTACGTTATATGGTATATCGTTTTAACGTATTACGTTATATGGTATAACGTTATCACGTATTACGTTATATGGTATATCGTTTTAACGTATTACGTTATATGGTATAACGTTATCACGTATTACGTTATATGGTATAACGTTATAACGTATTACGTTATATGGTATAACGTTGTAACGTATTACGTTATATGGTATAACGTTGTAACGTATTACGTTATATGGTATAACGTTATAACGTATTACGTTATATGGTATAACGTTATAACGTATTACGTTATATGGTATCACGTTATCACGTATTACGTTATATGGTATAACGTTATAACGTATTACGTTATATGGTATAATGTTATAACGTATTACGTTATATGGTATAACGTTATAACGTATTACGTTATATGGTATAACGTTATCATGTATTACGTTATATGGTATATCGTTATAATGTATTACGTTATATGGTATAACCTTTTACCGTATTACGTTATATGGTATAACGAAATGACGTTTTTCGTTATATGGTATTACGTTATAACGTATTACGTTATATGGTATAACGTTATACCGTATTACGTTATATGGTATAACGTTATAACGTATTACGTTATATGGTATAACGTTATAACGTATTACGTTATATGGTATAACGTTATAACGTATTACGTTATATGGTATTACGTGAGCACGTATTACGTTATATGGTATAACGTTATAACGTATTACGTTATATGGTATATCGTTTTAACGTATTACGTTATATGGTATAACGTTATCACGTATTACGTTATATGGTATAACGTTATAACGTATTACGTTATATGGTATAACGTTGTAACGTATTACGTTATATGGTATAACGTTGTAACGTATTACGTTATATGGTATAACGTTATAACGTATTACGTTATATGGTATAACGTTATAACGTATTACGTTATATGGTATCACGTTATCACGTATTACGTTATATGGTATAACGTTATAACGTATTACGTTATATGGTATAATGTTATAACGTATTACGTTATATGGTATAACGTTATAACGTATTACGTTATATGGTATAACGTTATCATGTATTACGTTATATGGTATATCGTTATAATGTATTACGTTATATGGTATAACCTTTTACCGTATTACGTTATATGGTATAACGAAATGACGTTTTTCGTTATATGGTATTACGTTATAACGTATTACGTTATATGGTATAACGTTATACCGTATTACGTTATATGGTATAACGTTATAACGTATTACGTTATATGGTATAACGTTATAACGTATTACGTTATATAGTATAACGTTATAACGTATTACGTTATATGGTATAACGTTATCACGTATTACGTTATATGGTATATCGTTATAACGTATTACGTTATATGGTATAACGTTATACCGTATTACGTTATATGGTATAACGAAGTGACGTTTTACGTTATATGGTATTACGTTATAACGTATTACGTTATATGGTATAAGGTTATCACGTATTACGTTATATGGCATTACGTTATAACGTATTACGTTATATGGTATAACGAAATGACGTTTTACGTTATATGGTATAACGTTATAACGTATTACGTTATATGGTATTACGTTTTAACGTATTACGTTATATGGTATAACGTTATAACGTATTACGTTATATGGTATTACGTTATCACGTATTACGTTATATGGTATAACGTTATAACGTATTACGTTATATGGTATAACGTTTTAACGTATTACGTTATATGGTATAACGTTATAACGTATTACGTTATATGGTATAACGTTATAACGTATTACGTTATATGGTATAACGTTATAACGTATTACGTTATATGGTATTACGAGAGCACGTATTACGTTATATGGTATAACGAAATGACGTTTTACGTTATATGGTATAACGTTATAACGTATTACGTTATATGGTATTACGTTTTAACGTATTACGTTATATGGTATAACGTTATAACGTATTACGTTATATGGTATTACGTTATCACGTATTACGTTATATGGTATAACGTTATAACGTATTACGTTATATGGTATAACGTTTTAACGTATTACGTTATATGGTATAACGTTATAACGTATTACGTTATATGGTATAACGTTATAACGTATTACGTTATATGGTATAACGTTATAACTTATTACGTTATATGGTATTACGAGAGCACGTATTACGTTATATGGTATAACGTTATAACGTATTACGTTATATGGTATTACGTTATAACGTATTACGTTATATGGTATAACGTTATAACGTATTACGTTATATAGTATAACGTTATAACGTATTACGTTATATGGTATAACGTTATCACGTATTACGTTATATGGTATATCGTTATAACGTATTACGTTATATGGTATAACGTTATACCGTATTACGTTATATGGTATAACGAAATGACGTTTTTCGTTATATGGTATTACGTTATAACGTATTACGTTATATGGTATTACGTTATAACGTATTACGTTATATGGTATAACGTTATACTGTATTACGTTATATGGTATAACGTTATAACGTATTACGTTATATGGTATAACGTTATAACGTATTACGTTATATGGAATAACGTTATAACGAATTACGTTATATGGCATTACGTTATAACGTATTACGTTATATGGTATAACGTTATAACGTATTACGTTATATGGTATTACGTTATAACGTATTACGTTATACGGTATAACGTTATACCGTATTACGTTATATGGTATAACGTTATAACGTATTACGTTATATGGTATAACGTTATAACGTATTACGTTATATGGTATTACGTGAGCACGTATTACGTTATATGGTATAACGTTATAACGTATTACGTTATATGGTATATCGTTTTAACGTATTACGTTATATGGTATAACGTTATCACGTATTACGTTATATGGTATATCGTTTTAACGTATTACGTTATATGGTATAACGTTATCACGTATTACGTTATATGGTATAACGTTATAACGTATTACGTTATATGGTATAACGTTGTAACGTATTACGTTATATGGTATAACGTTGTAACGTATTACGTTATATGGTATAACGTTATAACGTATTACGTTATATGGTATAACGTTATAACGTATTACGTTATATGGTATCACGTTATCACGTATTACGTTATATGGTATAACGTTATAACGTATTACGTTATATGGTATAATGTTATAACGTATTACGTTATATGGTATAACGTTATAACGTATTACGTTATATGGTATAACGTTATCATGTATTACGTTATATGGTATATCGTTATAATGTATTACGTTATATGGTATAACCTTTTACCGTATTACGTTATATGGTATAACGAAATGACGTTTTTCGTTATATGGTATTACGTTATAACGTATTACGTTATATGGTATAACGTTATACCGTATTACGTTATATGGTATAACGTTATAACGTATTACGTTATATGGTATAACGTTATAACGTATTACGTTATATGGTATAACGTTATAACGTATTACGTTATATGGTATTACGTGAGCACGTATTACGTTATATGGTATAACGTTATAACGTATTACGTTATATGGTATATCGTTTTAACGTATTACGTTATATGGTATAACGTTATCACGTATTACGTTATATGGTATAACATTATAACGTATTACGTTATATGGTATAACGTTGTAACGTATTACGTTATATGGTATAACGTTGTAACGTATTACGTTATATGGTATAACGAAATGACGTTTTTCGTTATATGGTATTACGTTATAACGTATTACGTTATATGGTATAACGTTATACCGTATTACGTTATATGGTATAACGTTATAACGTATTACGTTATATGGTATAACGTTATAACGTATTACGTTATATGGTATAACGTTATAACGTATTACGTTATATGGTATTACGTGAGCACGTATTACGTTATATGGTATAACGTTATACCGTATTACGTTATATGGTATAACGAAGTGACGTTTTACGTTATATGGTATTACGTTATAACGTATTACGTTATATGGTATAAGGTTATCACGTATTACGTTATATGGCATTACGTTATAACGTATTACGTTATATGGTATAACGAAATGACGTTTTACGTTATATGGTATAACGTTATAACGTATTACGTTATATGGTATTACGTTTTAACGTATTACGTTATATGGTATAACGTTATAACGTATTACGTTATATGGTATTACGTTATCACGTATTACGTTATATGGTATAACGTTATAACGTATTACGTTATATGGTATAACGTTTTAACGTATTACGTTATATGGTATAACGTTATAACGTATTACGTTATATGGTATAACGTTATAACGTATTACGTTATATGGTATAACGTTATAACGTATTACGTTATATGGTATTACGAGAGCACGTATTACGTTATATGGTATAACGAAATGACGTTTTACGTTATATGGTATAACGTTATAACGTATTACGTTATATGGTATTACGTTTTAACGTATTACGTTATATGGTATAACGTTATAACGTATTACGTTATATGGTATTACGTTATCACGTATTACGTTATATGGTATAACGTTATAACGTATTACGTTATATGGTATTACGTTTTAACGTATTACGTTATATGGTATAACGTTGTAACGTATTACGTTATATGGTATAACGTTGTAACGTATTACGTTATATGGTATAACGAAATGACGTTTTTCGTTATATGGTATTACGTTATAACGTATTACGTTATATGGTATAACGTTATACCGTATTACGTTATATGGTATAACGTTATAACGTATTACGTTATATGGTATAACGTTATAACGTATTACGTTATATGGTATTACGTTATCACGTATTACGTTATATGGTATAACGTTATAACGTATTACGTTATATGGTATAACGTTTTAACGTATTACGTTATATGGTATAACGTTATAACGTATTACGTTATATGGTATAACGTTATACTGTATTACGTTATATGGTATAACGTTATAACGTATTACGTTATATGGTATAACGTTATAACGTATTACGTTATATGGAATAACGTTATAACGAATTACGTTATATGGCATTACGTTATAACGTATTACGTTATATGGTATAACGTTATAACGTATTACGTTATATGGTATTACGTTATAACGTATTACGTTATACGGTATAACGTTATACCGTATTACGTTATATGGTATAACGTTATAACGTATTACGTTATATGGTATAACGTTATAACGTATTACGTTATATGGTATTACGTGAGCACGTATTACGTTATATGGTATAACGTTATAACGTATTACGTTATATGGTATATCGTTTTAACGTATTACGTTATATGGTATAACGTTATCACGTATTACGTTATATGGTATATCGTTTTAACGTATTACGTTATATGGTATAACGTTATCACGTATTACGTTATATGGTATAACGTTATAACGTATTACGTTATATGGTATAACGTTGTAACGTATTACGTTATATGGTATAACGTTGTAACGTATTACGTTATATGGTATAACGTTATAACGTATTACGTTATATGGTATAACGTTATAACGTATTACGTTATATGGTATCACGTTATCACGTATTACGTTATATGGTATAACGTTATAACGTATTACGTTATATGGTATAATGTTATAACGTATTACGTTATATGGTATAACGTTATAACGTATTACGTTATATGGTATAACGTTATCATGTATTACGTTATATGGTATATCGTTATAATGTATTACGTTATATGGTATAACCTTTTACCGTATTACGTTATATGGTATAACGAAATGACGTTTTTCGTTATATGGTATTACGTTATAACGTATTACGTTATATGGTATAACGTTATACCGTATTACGTTATATGGTATAACGTTATAACGTATTACGTTATATGGTATAACGTTATAACGTATTACGTTATATGGTATAACGTTATAACGTATTACGTTATATGGTATTACGTGAGCACGTATTACGTTATATGGTATAACGTTATAACGTATTACGTTATATGGTATATCGTTTTAACGTATTACGTTATATGGTATAACGTTATCACGTATTACGTTATATGGTATAACATTATAACGTATTACGTTATATGGTATAACGTTGTAACGTATTACGTTATATGGTATAACGTTGTAACGTATTACGTTATATGGTATAACGTTATAACGTATTACGTTATATGGTATAACGTTATAACGTATTACGTTATATGGTATCACGTTATCACGTATTACGTTATATGGTATAACGTTATAACGTATTACGTTATATGGTATAATGTTATAACGTATTACGTTATATGGTATAACGTTATAACGTATTACGTTATATGGCATAACGTTATAACGTACTACGTTATATGGTATATCGTTATAACGTATTACGTTATATGGTATAACGTTATACCGTATTACGTTATATGGTATAACGTTATAACGTATTACGTTATATGGTATAACGTTATAACGTATTACGTTATATGGAATATCGTTATAACGTATTACGTTATATGGTATAACGTTATACCGTATTACGTTATATGGTATAACGAAATAACGTTTTACGTTATATGGTATTACGTTATAACGTATTACGTTATATGGTATTACGTTATAACGTATTACGTTATATGGTATAACGTCATAACGTATTACGTTATATGGTATTACGTTATCACGTATTACGTTATATGGTATAACTTTATAACGTATTACGTTATATGGTATATCGTTATAACGTATTACGTTATATGGTATAACGTTATACCGTATTACGTTATATGGTATAACGAAGTGACGTTTTACGTTATATGGTATTACGTTATAACGTATTACGTTATATGGTATAACGTTATCACGTATTACGTTATATGGCATTACGTTATAACGTATTACGTTATATGGTATAACGAAATGACGTTTTACGTTATATGGTATAACGTTATAACGTATTACGTTATATGGTATTACGTTTTAACGTATTACGTTATATGGTATAACGTTATAACGTATTACGTTATATGGTATTACGTTATCACGTATTACGTTATATGGTATAACGTTATAACGTATTACGTTATATGGTATAACGTTTTAACGTATTACGTTTTATGGTATAACGTTATCACGTATTACGTTATATGGTATAACGTTATAACGTATTACGTTATATGGTATATCGTTATAACGTATTACGTTATATGGTATAACGTTATACCGTATTACGTTATATGGTATAACGTTATACTGTATTACGTTATATGGTATAACGTTATAACGTATTACGTTATATGGTATAACGTTATCACGTATTACGTTATATGGCATTACGTTACAACGTATTACGTTATATGGTATTACGTTTTAACGTATTACGTTATATGGTATTACGTTATAACGTATTACGTTATATGGTATAACGTTATAACGTATTACGTTATATGGTATAACGTTATAACGTATTACGTTATATGGTATTACGTGAGCACGTATTACGTTATATGGTATAACGTTATAACGTATTACGTTATATGGTATAACGTTTTAACGTATTACGTTATATGGTATAACGTTATCACGTATTACGTTATATGGTATAACGTTATAACGTATTAAGTTATATGGTATAACGTTATAACGTATTACGTTATATAGTATAACGTTATAACGTATTACGTTATATGGTATAATGTTATCACGTATTACGTTATATGGTATATCGTTATAACGTATTACGTTATATGGTATAACGTTATACCGTATTACGTTATATGGTATAACGAAATGACGTTTTTCGTTATATGGTATTACGTTATAACGTATTACGTTATATGGTATTACGTTATAACGTATTACGTTATATGGTATAACGTTATACTGTATTACGTTATATGGTATAACGTTATAACGTATTACGTTATATGGTATAACGTTATAACGTATTACGTTATATGGAATAACGTTATAACGAATTACGTTATATGGCATTACGTTATAACGTATTACGTTATATGGTATAACGTTATAACGTATTACGTTATATGGTATTACGTTATAACGTATTACGTTATACGGTATAACGTTATACCGTATTACGTTATATGGTATAACGTTATAACGTATTACGTTATATGGTATAACGTTATAACGTATTACGTTATATGGTATTATGTGAGCACGTATTACGTTATATGGTATAACGTTATAACGTATTACGTTATATGGTATATCGTTTTAACGTATTACGTTATATGGTATAACGTTATCACGTATTACGTTATATGGTATATCGTTTTAACGTATTACGTTATATGGTATAACGTTATCACGTATTACGTTATATGGTATAACGTTATAACGTATTACGTTATATGGTATAACGTTGTAACGTATTACGTTATATGGTATAACGTTGTAACGTATTACGTTATATGGTATAACGTTATAACGTATTACGTTATATGGTATAACGTTATAACGTATTACGTTATATGGTATCACGTTATCACGTATTACGTTATATGGTATAACGTTATAACGTATTACGTTATATGGTATAATGTTATAACGTATTACGTTATATGGTATAACGTTATAACGTATTACGTTATATGGTATAACGTTATCATGTATTACGTTATATGGTATATCGTTATAATGTATTACGTTATATGGTATAACCTTTTACCGTATTACGTTATATGGTATAACGAAATGACGTTTTTCGTTATATGGTATTACGTTATAACGTATTACGTTATATGGTATAACGTTATACCGTATTACGTTATATGGTATAACGTTATAACGTATTACGTTATATGGTATAACGTTATAACGTATTACGTTATATGGTATAACGTTATAACGTATTACGTTATATGGTATTACGTGAGCACGTATTACGTTATATGGTATAACGTTATAACGTATTACGTTATATGGTATATCGTTTTAACGTATTACGTTATATGGTATAACGTTATCACGTATTACGTTATATGGTATAACGTTGTAACGTATTACGTTATATGGTATAACGTTGTAACGTATTACGTTATATGGTATAACGTTGTAACGTATTACGTTATATGGTATAACGTTATAACGTATTACGTTATATGGTATAACGTTATAACGTATTACGTTATATGGTATCACGTTATCACGTATTACGTTATATGGTATAACGTTATAACGTATTACGTTATATGGTATAATGTTATAACGTATTACGTTATATGGTATAACGTTATAACGTATTACGTTATATGGTATAACGTTATCATGTATTACGTTATATGGTATATCGTTATAATGTATTACGTTATATGGTATAACCTTTTACCGTATTACGTTATATGGTATAACGAAATGACGTTTTTCGTTATATGGTATTACGTTATAACGTATTACGTTATATGGTATAACGTTATACCGTATTACGTTATATGGTATAACGTTATAACGTATTACGTTATATGGTATAACGTTATAACGTATTACGTTATATAGTATAACGTTATAACGTATTACGTTATATGGTATAACGTTATCACGTATTACGTTATATGGTATATCGTTATAACGTATTACGTTATATGGTATAACGTTATACCGTATTACGTTATATGGTATAACGAAGTGACGTTTTACGTTATATGGTATTACGTTATAACGTATTACGTTATATGGTATAAGGTTATCACGTATTACGTTATATGGCATTACGTTATAACGTATTACGTTATATGGTATAACGAAATGACGTTTTACGTTATATGGTATAACGTTATAACGTATTACGTTATATGGTATTACGTTTTAACGTATTACGTTATATGGTATAACGTTATAACGTATTACGTTATATGGTATTACGTTATCACGTATTACGTTATATGGTATAACGTTATAACGTATTACGTTATATGGTATAACGTTTTAACGTATTACGTTATATGGTATAACGTTATAACGTATTACGTTATATGGTATAACGTTATAACGTATTACGTTATATGGTATAACGTTATAACGTATTACGTTATATGGTATTACGAGAGCACGTATTACGTTATATGGTATAACGTTATAACGTATTACGTTATATGGTATTACGTTATAACGTATTACGTTATATGGTATAACGTTATACCGTATTACGTTATATGGTATAACGTTATAACGTATTACGTTATATGGTATAACGTTATAACGTATTACGTTATATGGTATTACGTGAGCACGTATTACGTTATATGGTATAACGTTATAACGTATTACGTTATATGGTATAACGTTTTAACGTATTACGTTATATGGTATAACGTTA
Source organism: Bombus vancouverensis nearcticus (assembly GCF_051014615.1). NCBI lineage: Eukaryota > Metazoa > Arthropoda > Insecta > Hymenoptera > Apidae > Bombus > Bombus vancouverensis. The sequence goes on along the minus strand of NC_134913.1, from coordinate 3,352,898 downwards.
TCACGTATTACGTTATATGGTATAACGTTATAACGTATTACGTTATATGGTATAACGTTGTAACGTATTACGTTATATGGTATAACGTTGTAACGTATTACGTTATATGCTATAACGTTATAACGTATTACGTTATATGGTATAACGTTATAACGTATTACGTTATATGGTATAACGTTATAACGTATTACGTTATATGGTATAACGTTATAACGTATTACGTTATATGGTATAACGTTATACCGTATTACGTTATATGGTATAACGAAGTGACGTTTTACGTTATATGGTATTACGTTATAACGTATTACGTTATATGGTATAAGGTTATCACGTATTACGTTATATGGCATTACGTCATAACGTATTACGTTATATGGTATAACGAAATGACGTTTAACGTTATATGGTATAACGTTATAACGTATTACGTTATATGGTATTACGTTTTAACGTATTACGTTATATGGTATAACGTTATAACTTATTACGTTATATGGCATAACGTTATAACGTACTACGTTATATGGTATATCGTTATAACGTATTACGTTATATGGTATAACGTTATACCGTATTACGTTATATGGTATAACGTTATAACGTATTACGTTATATGGTATAACGTTATACCGTATTACGTTATATGGTATAACGAAGTGACGTTTTACGTTATATGGTATTACGTTATAACGTATTACGTTATATGGTATAAGGTTATCACGTATTACCTTATATGGTATAACGTTATAACGTATTACGTTATATGGAATAACGTTATAACGAATTACGTTATATGGCATTACGTTATAACGTATTACGTTATATGGTATAACGTTATAACGTATTACGTTATATGGTATAACGTTATAACTTATTACGTTATATGGCATAACGTTATAACGTACTACGTTATATGGTATATCGTTATAACGTATTACGTTATATGGTATAACGTTATACCGTATTACGTTATATGGTATAACGTTATAACGTATTACGTTATATGGTATAACGTTATAACGTATTACGTTATATGGAATATCGTTATAACGTATTACGTTATATGGTATAACGTTATACCGTATTACGTTATATGGTATAACGAAATGACGTTTTACGTTATATGGTATTACGTTATAACGTATTACGTTATATGGTATTACGTTATAACGTATTACGTTATATGGTATAACGTCATAACGTATTACGTTATATGGTATTACGTTATCACGTATTACGTTATATGGTATAACGTTATAACGTATTACGTTATATGGTATATCGTTATAACGTATTACGTTATATGGTATAACGTTATACCGTATTACGTTATATGGTATAACGAAGTGACGTTTTACGTTATATGGTATTACGTTATAACGTATTACGTTATATGGTATAACGTTATCACGTATTACGTTATATGGCATTACGTTATAACGTATTACGTTATATGGTATAACGAAATGACGTTTTACGTTATATGGTATAACGTTATAACGTATTACGTTATATGGTATTACGTTTTAACGTATTACGTTATATGGTATAACGTTATAACGTATTACGTTATATGGTATTACGTTATCACGTATTACGTTATATGGTATAACGTTATAACGTATTACGTTATATGGTATAACGTTTTAACGTATTACGTTATATGGTATAACGTTATCACGTATTACGTTATATGGTATAACGTTATAACGTATTACGTTATATGGTATATCGTTATAACGTATTACGTTATATGGTATAACGTTATACCGTATTACGTTATATGGTATAACGAAATGACGTTTTACGTTATATGGTATTACGTTATAACGTATTACGTTATATGGTATAACGATATCACGTATTACGTTATATGGCATTACGTTATAACGTATTACGTTATATGGTATTACGTTTTAACGTATTACGTTATATGGTATAACGTTATAACGTATTACGTTATATGATATTACGTTATAACGTATTACGTTATATGGTATAACGTTATAACGTATTACGTTATATGGTATAACGTTATAACGAATTACGTTATATGGCATTACGTTATAACGTATTACGTTATATGGTATAACGTTATACCGTATTACGTTATATGGTATAACGAAATGACGTTTTACGTTATATGGTATTACGTTATAACGTATTACGTTATATGGTATAACGTTATCACGTATTACGTTATATGGCATTACGTTATAACGTATTACGTTATATGGTATTACGTTTTAACGTATTACGTTATATGGTATAACGTTATAACATATTACGTTATATGGTATAACGTTATAACGAATTACGTTATATGGCATTACGTTATAACGTATTACGTTATATGGTATAACGTTATAACGTATTACGTTATATGGTATAACGAAGTGACGTTTTACGTTATATGGTATTACGTTATAACGTATTACGTTATATGGTATAACGTTATCACGTATTACGTTATATGGCATTACGTTATAACGTATTACGTTATATGGTATAACGAAATGACGTTTTACGTTATATGGTATAACGTTATAACGTATTACGTTATATGGTATTACGTTTTAACGTATTACGTTATATGGTATAACGTTATAACGTATTACGTTATATGGTATTACGTTATCACGTATTACGTTATATGGTATAACGTTATAACGTATTACGTTATATGGTATAACGTTTTAACGTATTACGTTATATGGTATAACGTTATCACGTATTACGTTATATGGTATAACGTTATAACGTATTACGTTATATGGTATATCGTTATAACGTATTACGTTATATGGTATAACGTTATAACGTATTACGTTATATGGTATAACGAAATGACGTTTTACGTTATATGGTATTACGTTATAACGTATTACGTTATATGGTATAACGATATCACGTATTACGTTATATGGCATTACGTTATAACGTATTACGTTATATGGTATTACGTTTTAACGTATTACGTTATATGGTATAACGTTATAACGTATTACGTTATATGATATTACGTTATAACGTATTACGTTATATGGTATAACGTTATAACGTATTACGTTATATGGTATAACGTTATAACGAATTACGTTATATGGCATTACGTTATAACGTATTACGTTATATGGTATAACGTTATACCGTATTACGTTATATGGTATAACGAAATGACGTTTTACGTTATATGGTATTACGTTATAACGTATTACGTTATATGGTATAACGTTATCACGTATTACGTTATATGGCATTACGTTATAACGTATTACGTTATATGGTATTACGTTTTAACGTATTACGTTATATGGTATAACGTTATAACATATTACGTTATATGGTATAACGTTATAACGAATTACGTTATATGGCATTACGTTATAACGTATTACGTTATATGGTATAACGTTATAACGTATTACGTTATATGGTATTACGTTATAACGTATTACGTTATATGGTATAACGTTATACCGTATTACGTTATATGGTATAACGTTATAACGTATTACGTTATATGGTATAACGTTATAACGTATTACGTTATATGGTATTACGTGAGCACGTATTACGTTATATGGTATAACGTTATAACGTATTACGTTATATGGTATAACGTTTTAACGTATTACGTTATATGGTATAACGTTATCACGTATTACGTTATATGGTATAACGTTATAACGTATTACGTTATATGGTATAACGTTGTAACGTATTACGTTATATGGTATAACGTTGTAACGTATTACGTTATATGGTATAACGTTATAACGTATTACGTTATATGGTATAACGTTATAACGTATTACGTTATATGGTATAACGTTATAACGTATTACGTTATATGGTATAACGTTATAACGTATTACGTTATATGGTATTACGTGAGCACGTATTACGTTATATGGTATAACGTTATAACGTATTACGTTATATGGTATAACGGTTTAACGTATTACGTTATATGGTATAACGTTATCACGTATTACGTTATATGGTATAACGTTATAACGTATTACCTTATATGGTATAACGTTATAACGTATTACGTTATATGGTATAACGTTATAACGTATTACGTTATATGGTATAACGTTATCACGTATTACGTTATATGGTATATCGTTATAACGTATTACGTTATATGGTATAACGTTATACCGTATTACGTTATATGGTATAACGAAATGACGTTTTTCGTTATATGGTATTACGTTATAACGTATTACGTTATATGGCATTACGTTATAACGTATTACGTTATATGGTATTACGTTTTAACGTATTACGTTATATGGTATAACGTTATAACATATTACGTTATATGGTATAACGTTTTAACGTATTACGTTATATGGTATTACGTGAGCACGTATTACGTTATATGGTATAACGTTATAACGTATTACGTTATATGGTATAACGAAGTGACGTTTTACGTTATATGGTATTACGTTATAACGTATTACGTTATATGGTATAAGGTTATCACGTATTACGTTATATGGCATTACGTTATAACGTATTACGTTATATGGTATAACGAAATGACGTTTTACGTTATATGGTATAACGTTATAACGTATTACGTTATATGGTATTACGTTTTAACGTATTACGTTATATGGTATAACGTTATAACGTATTACGTTATATGGTATTACGTTATCACGTATTACGTTATATGGTATAACGTTATAACGTATTACGTTATATGGTATAAAGTTTTAACGTATTACGTTATATGGTATAACGTTATCACGTATTACGTTATATGGTATAACGTTATAACGTATTACGTTATATGGTATATCGTTATAACGTATTACGTTATATGGTATAACGTTATACCGTATTACGTTATATGGTATAACGAAATGACGTTTTACGTTATATGGTATTACGTTATAACGTATTACGTTATATGGTATAACGTTATCACGTATTACGTTATATGGCATTACGTTATAACGTATTACGTTATATGGTATTACGTTTTAACGTATTACGTTATATGGTATAGCGTTATAACGTATTACGTTATATGATATTACGTTATAACGTATTACGTTATATGGTATAACGTTATAACGTATTACGTTATATGGTATAACGTTATAACGAATTACGTTATATGGCATTACGTTATAACGTATTACGTTATATGGTATAACGTTATACCGTATTACGTTATATGGTATAACGAAATGACGTTTTACGTTATATGGTATTACGTTATAACGTATTACGTTATATGGTATAACGTTATAACGTATTACGTTATATGGTATAACGCTATAAAGTATTACGTTATATGTCATTACGTTATAACGAATTACGTTATATGGCATTACGTTATAACGTATTACGATATATGGTATGACGTTATAACATATTACGTTATATGGTATTACGTTATAACGTATTACGTTATATGGTATAACGTTGTAACGTATTACGTTATATGGTATAACGTAATAACGTATTACGTTATATGGTATATCGTTATAACGTATTACGATATATGGTATAACGTTATACCGTATTACGTTATATGGTATAACGAAATGACGTTTTACGTTATATGGTATTACGTTATAACGTATTACGTTATATGGTATAACGTTATCACGTATTACGTTATATGGCATTACGTTATAACGTATTGCGTTATATGGTATTACGTTTTAACGTATTACGTTATATGGTATAGCGTTATAACGTATTACGTTATATGATATTACGTTATAACGTATTACGTTATATGGTATAACGTTATAACGTATTACGTTATATGGTATAACGTTATAGCGAATTACGTTATATGGCATTACGTTATAACGTATTACGTTATATAGTATAACGTTATACCGTATTACGTTATATGGTATAACGAAATGACGTTTTACGTTATATGGTATTACGTTATAACGTATTACGTTATATGGTATAACGTTATCACGTATTACGTTATATGGCATTACGTTATAACGTATTACGTTATATGGCATTACGTTATAACGTATTACGTTATATGGTATAACGTTATAACGTATTACGTTATATGGTATAACGTTATCACGTATTACGTTATATGGTATTACGTTATAACGTATTACGTTATATGGTATAACGTTATAACGTATTACGTTATATGGAATAACGTTATAACGAATTACGTTATATGGCATTACGTTATAACGTATTACGTTATATGGTATAACGTTATAACGTATTACGTTATATGGTATAACGTTATAACGTATTACGTTATATGATATAACGTTATAACGTACTACGTTATATGGTATATCGTTATAACGCATTACCTTATATGGTATAACGTTATACCGTATTACGTTATATGGTATAACGTTATAACGTATTACGTTATGTGGTATAACGTTTAAACGTATTACGTTATATGGTATAACGTTATAACGTATTACGTTATATGGTATAACGTTATAACGTATTACGTTATATGGTATAACGTTATAACGTATTACGTTATATGGTATTACGTGAGCACGTATTACGTTATATGGTATAACGTTATAACGTATTACGTTATATGGTATAACGTTTTAACGTATTACGTTATATGGTATAACGTTATCACGTATTACGTTATATGGTATAACGTTATAACGTATTACGTTATATGGTATTACGTTATAACGTATTACGTTATATGGTATAACGTTATAACGTATTACGTTATATGGAATAACGTTATAACGAATTACGTTATATGGCATTACGTTATAACGTATTATGTTATATGGTATAACGTTATAACGTATTACGTTATATGGTATAACGTTATAACGTATTACGTTATATGGTATAACGTTATAACGTACTACTTTATATGGTATATCGTTATAACGTATTACCTTATATGGTATAACGTTATACCGTATTACGTTATATGGTATAACGTTATAACGTATTACGTTATATGGTATAACGTTATAACGTATTACGTTATATGGTATATCGTTATAACGTATTACGTTATATGGTATAACGTTATACCGTATTACGTTATATGGTATAACGAAATGACGTTTTACGTTATATGGTATTACGTTATAACGTATTACGTTATATGGTATTACGTTATAACGTATTACGTTATATGGTATAACGTCATAACGTATTACGTTATATGGTATTACGTTATCACGTGTTACGTTATATGGTATAACGTTATAACGTATTACGTTATATGGTATATCGTTATAACGTATTACGTTATATGTCATTACGTTATAACGTATTACGTTATATGGTATAACGAAATGACGTTTTACGTTATATGGTATTACGTTATAACGTATTACGTTATATGGTATTACGTTATAACGTATTACGTTATATGGTATAACGTTATCACGTATTACGTTATATGGTATATCGTTATAACGTATTACGTTATATGGTATAACGTTATACCGTATTACGTTATATGGTATAACGAAATGACGTTTTTCGTTATATGGTATTACGTTATAACGTATTACGTTATATGGCATTACGTTATAACGTATTACGTTATATGGTATTACGTTTTAACGTATTACGTTATATGGTATAACGTTATAACATATTACGTTATATGGTATAACGTTTTAACGTATTACGTTATATGGTATTACGTGAGCACGTATTACGTTATATGGTATAACGTTATAACGTATTACGTTATATGGTATAACGAAGTGACGTTTTACGTTATATGGTATTACGTTATAACGTATTACGTTATATGGTATAAGGTTATCACGTATTACGTTATATGGCATTACGTTATAACGTATTACGTTATATGGTATAACGAAATGACGTTTTACGTTATATGGTATAACGTTATAACGTATTACGTTATATGGTATTACGTTTTAACGTATTACGTTATATGGTATAACGTTATAACGTATTACGTTATATGGTATTACGTTATCACGTATTACGTTATATGGTATAACGTTATAACGTATTACGTTATATGGTATAAAGTTTTAACGTATTACGTTATATGGTATAACGTTATCACGTATTACGTTATATGGTATAACGTTATAACGTATTACGTTATATGGTATATCGTTATAACGTATTACGTTATATGGTATAACGTTATACCGTATTACGTTATATGGTATAACGAAATGACGTTTTACGTTATATGGTATTACGTTATAACGTATTACGTTATATGGTATAACGTTATCACGTATTACGTTATATGGCATTACGTTATAACGTATTACGTTATATGGTATTACGTTTTAACGTATTACGTTATATGGTATAGCGTTATAACGTATTACGTTATATGATATTACGTTATAACGTATTACGTTATATGGTATAACGTTATAACGTATTACGTTATATGGTATAACGTTATAACGAATTACGTTATATGGCATTACGTTATAACGTATTACGTTATATGGTATAACGTTATACCGTATTACGTTATATGGTATAACGAAATGACGTTTTACGTTATATGGTATTACGTTATAACGTATTACGTTATATGGTATAACGTTATAACGTATTACGTTATATGGTATAACGCTATAAAGTATTACGTTATATGTCATTACGTTATAACGAATTACGTTATATGGCATTACGTTATAACGTATTACGATATATGGTATGACGTTATAACATATTACGTTATATGGTATTACGTTATAACGTATTACGTTATATGGTATAACGTTGTAACGTATTACGTTATATGGTATAACGTAATAACGTATTACGTTATATGGTATATCGTTATAACGTATTACGATATATGGTATAACGTTATACCGTATTACGTTATATGGTATAACGAAATGACGTTTTACGTTATATGGTATTACGTTATAACGTATTACGTTATATGGTATAACGTTATCACGTATTACGTTATATGGCATTACGTTATAACGTATTGCGTTATATGGTATTACGTTTTAACGTATTACGTTATATGGTATAGCGTTATAACGTATTACGTTATATGATATTACGTTATAACGTATTACGTTATATGGTATAACGTTATAACGTATTACGTTATATGGTATAACGTTATAACGAATTACGTTATATGGCATTACGTTATAACGTATTACGTTATATAGTATAACGTTATACCGTATTACGTTATATGGTATAACGAAATGACGTCTTACGTTATATGGTATTACGTTATAACGTATTACGTTATATGGTATAACGTTATCACGTATTACGTTATATGGCATTACGTTATAACGTATTACGTTATATGGCATTACGTTATAACGTATTACGTTATATGGTATAACGTTATAACGTATTACGTTATATGGTATAACGTTATCACGTATTACGTTATATGGTATTACGTTATAACGTATTACGTTATATGGTATAACGTTATAACGTATTACGTTATATGGAATAACGTTATAACGAATTACGTTATATGGCATTACGTTATAACGTATTACGTTATATGGTATAACGTTATAACGTATTACGTTATATGGTATAACGTTATAACGTATTACGTTATATGATATAACGTTATAACGTACTACGTTATATGGTATATCGTTATAACGCATTACCTTATATGGTATAACGTTATACCGTATTACGTTATATGGTATAACGTTATAACGTATTACGTTATGTGGTATAACGTTTAAACGTATTACGTTATATGGTATAACGTTATAACGTATTACGTTATATGGTATAACGTTATAACGTATTACGTTATATGGTATAACGTTATAACGTATTACGTTATATGGTATTACGTGAGCACGTATTACGTTATATGGTATAACGTTATAACGTATTACGTTATATGGTATAACGTTTTAACGTATTACGTTATATGGTATAACGTTATCACGTATTACGTTATATGGTATAACGTTATAACGTATTACGTTATATGGTATTACGTTATAACGTATTACGTTATATGGTATAACGTTATAACGTATTACGTTATATGGAATAACGTTATAACGAATTACGTTATATGGCATTACGTTATAACGTATTATGTTATATGGTATAACGTTATAACGTATTACGTTATATGGTATAACGTTATAACGTATTACGTTATATGGTATAACGTTATAACGTACTACTTTATATGGTATATCGTTATAACGTATTACCTTATATGGTATAACGTTATACCGTATTACGTTATATGGTATAACGTTATAACGTATTACGTTATATGGTATAACGTTATAACGTATTACGTTATATGGTATATCGTTATAACGTATTACGTTATATGGTATAACGTTATACCGTATTACGTTATATGGTATAACGAAATGACGTTTTACGTTATATGGTATTACGTTATAACGTATTACGTTATATGGTATTACGTTATAACGTATTACGTTATATGGTATAACGTCATAACGTATTACGTTATATGGTATTACGTTATCACGTGTTACGTTATATGGTATAACGTTATAACGTATTACGTTATATGGTATATCGTTATAACGTATTACGTTATATGTCATTACGTTATAACGTATTACGTTATATGTCATTACGTTATAACGTATTACGTTATATGGTATAACGAAATGACGTTTTACGTTATATGGTATTACGTTATAACGTATTACGTTATATGGTATTACGTTATAACGTATTACGTTATATGGTATAACGTTATAACGTATTACGTTATATGGTATAACGTTATAACGTATTACGTTATATGGTATAACGTTATAACGTACTACGTTATATGGTATATCGTTATAACGTATTACGTTATATGGTATAACGTTATACCGTATTACGTTATATGGTATAACGTTATAACGTATTACGTTATATGGTATTACGTTTTAACGTATTACGTTATATGGTATAACGTTATAACGTATTACGTTATATGGTATTACGTTATCACGTATTACGTTATATGGTATAACGTTATAACGTATTACGTTATATGGTATAACGTTTTAACGTATTACGTTATATGGTATAACGTTATAACGTATTACGTTATATGGTATTACGTTATCACGTATTACGTTATATGGTATAACGTTATAACGTATTACGTTATATGGTATAACGTTTTAACGTATTACGTTATATGGTATAACGTTATAACGTATTACGTTATATGGTATTACGTTTTAACGTATTACGTTATATGGTATAACGTTATAACGTATTACGTTATATGGTATTACGTTATCACGTATTACGTTATATGGTATAACGTCATAACGTATTACGTTATATGGTATAACGTTATAACGTATTACGTTATATGGTATATCGTTATAACGTATTACGTTATATGGTATAACGTTATACCGTATTACGTTATATGGTATAACGAAATGACGTTTTACGTTATATGGTATTACGTTATAACGTATTACATTATATGGTATTACGTTATAACGTATTATGTTATATGGTATAACGTCATAACTTATTACGTTATATGGTATTACGTTATCACGTATTACGTTATATGGTATAACGTTATCACGTATTACGTTATGTGGTATAACGTTATAACGTATTACGTTATATGGTATTACGTTTTAACGTATTACGTTATATGGTATAACGAAATGACGTTTTACGTTATATGGTATAACGTTATAACGTATTACGTTATATGGTATTACGTTTTAACGTATTACGTTATATGGTATAACGTTATAACGTATTACGTTATATGGTATTACGTTATCACGTATTACGTTATATGGTATAACGTTATAACGTATTACGTTATATGGTATAACGTTTTAACGTATTACGTTATATGGTATAACGTTATCACGTATTACGTTATATGGTATAACGTTATAACGTATTACGTAATATGGTATAACGTTGTAACGTATTACGTTATATGGTATAACGTTGTAACGTATTACGTTATATGGTATAACGTTATAACGTATTACGTTATATGGTATAACGTTATAACGTATTACGTTATATGGTATAACGTTATAACGTATTACGTTATATGGTATAACGTTATAACGTATTACGTTATATGGTATAACGTTATAACGTATTACGTTATATGGTATTACGTGAGCACGTATTACGTTATATGGTATAACGTTATAACGTATTACGTTATATGGTATAACGGTTTAACGTATTACGTTATATGGTATAACGTTATCACGTATTACGTTATATGGTATAACGTTATAACGTATTACGTTATATGGTATAACGTTATAACGTATTACGTTATATGGTATAACGTTATAACGTATTACGTTATATGGTATAACGTTATCACGTATTACGTTATATGGTATTACGTTATCACGTATTACGTTATATGGTATAACGTTATACCGTATTACGTTATATGGTATAACGAAATGACGTTTTTCGTTATATGGTATTACGTTATAACGTATTACGTTATATGGTATAACGTTATACCGTATTACGTTATATGGTATAACGAAGTGACGTTTTACGTTATATGGTATTACGTTATAACGTATTACGTTATATGGTATAAGGTTATCACGTATTACGTTATATGGCATTACGTTATAACGTATTACGTTATATGGTATAACGAAATGACGTTTTACGTTATATGGTATAACGTTATAACGTATTACGTTATATGGTATTACGTTTTAACGTATTACGTTATATGGTATAACGTTATAACGTATTACGTTATATGGTATTACGTTATCACGTATTACGTTATATGGTATAACGTTATAACGTATTACGTTATATGGTATAACGTTTTAACGTATTACGTTATATGGTATAACGTTATCACGTATTACGTTATATGGTATAACGTTATAACGTATTACGTTATATGGTATATCGTTATAACGTATTACGTTATATGGTATAACGTTATACCGTATTACGTTATATGGTATAACGAAATGACGTTTTACGTTATATGGTATTACGTTATAACGTATTACGTTATATGGTATAACGTTATCACGTATTACGTTATATGGCATTACGTTATAACGTATTACGTTATATGGTATTACGTTTTAACGTATTACGTTATATGGTATAGCGTTATAACGTATTACGTTATATGATATTACGTTATAACGTATTACGTTATATGGTATAACGTTATAACGTATTACGTTATATGGTATAACGTTATAACGAATTACGTTATATGGCATTACGTTATAACGTATTACGTTATATGGTATAACGTTATACCGTATTACGTTATATGGTATAACGAAATGACGTTTTACGTTATATGGTATTACGTTATAACGTATTACGTTATATGGTATAACGTTATCACGTATTACGTTATATGGCATTACGTTATAACGTATTACGTTATATGGTATTACGTTTTAACGTATTACGTTATATGGTATAACGTTATAACATATTACGTTATATGGTATAACGTTTTAACGTATTACGTTATATGGTATAACGTTATAACGTATTACGTTATATGGTATAACGTTATAACGTATTACGTTATATGGTATAACGCTATAAAGTATTACGTTATATGTCATTACGTTATAACGAATTACGTTATATGGCAATACGTTATAACGTATTACGATATATGGTATGACGTTATAACATATTACGTTATATGGTATTACGTTATAACGTATTACGTTATATGGTATAACGTTGTAACGTATTACGTTATATGGTATAACGTAATAACGTATTACGTTATATGGTATAACGTTATAACGTATTACGTTATATGGTATAACGTTATAACGAATTACGTTATATGGCATTACGTTATAACGTATTACGTTATATGGTATAACGTTATACCGTATTACGTTATATGGTATAACGAAATGACGTTTTACGTTATATGGTATTACGTTATAACGTATTACGTTATATGGTATAACGTTATCACGTATTACGTTATATGGCATTACGTTATAACGTATTACGTTATATGGCATTACGTTATAACGTATTACGTTATATGGTATAACGTTATAACGTATTACGTTATATGGTATAACGTTATCACGTATTACGTTATATGGTATTACGTTATAACGTATTACGTTATATGGTATAACGTTATAACGTATTACGTTATATGGAATAACGTTATAACGAATTACGTTATATGGCATTACGTTATAACGTATTACGTTATATGGTATAACGTTATAACGTATTACGTTATATGGTATAACGTTATAACGTATTACGTTATATGGTATAACGTTATAACGTACTACGTTATATGGTATATCGTTATAACGTATTACCTTATATGGTATAACGTTATACCGTATTACGTTATATGGTATAACGTTATAACGTATTACGTTATGTGGTATAACGTTTAAACGTATTACGTTATATAGTATAACGTTATAACGTATTACGTTATATGGTATAACGTTATAACGTATTACGTTATATGGTATAACGTTATAACGTATTACGTTATATGGTATTACGTGAGCACGTATTACGTTATATGGTATAACGTTATAACGTATTACGTTATATGGTATAACGTTTTAACGTATTACGTTATATGGTATAACGTTATCACGTATTACGTTATATGGTATAACTTTATAACGTACTACGTTATATGGTATATCGTTATAACGTATTACCTTATATGGTATAACGTTATACCGTATTACGTTATATGGTATAACGTTATAACGTATTACGTTATGTGGTATAACGTTTAAACGTATTACGTTATATGGTATAACGTTATAACGTATTACGTTATATGGTATAACGTTATAACGTATTACGTTATATGGCATAACGTTATAACGTATTACGTTATATGGTATTACGTGAGCACGTATTACGTTATATGGTATAACGTTATAACGTATTACGTTATATGGTATAACGTTTTAACGTATTACGTTATATGGTATAACGTTATCACGTATTACGTTATATGGTATAACGTTATAACGTATTACGTTATATGGTATTACGTTATAACGTATTACGTTATATGGTATAACGTTATAACGTATTACGTTATATGGAATAACGTTATAACGAATTACGTTATATGGCATTACGTTATAACGTATTACGTTATATGGTATAACGTTATAACGTATTA
The DNA here is from genome assembly GCF_051014615.1 of Bombus vancouverensis nearcticus. Lineage (NCBI taxonomy): Eukaryota > Metazoa > Arthropoda > Insecta > Hymenoptera > Apidae > Bombus > Bombus vancouverensis. The sequence continues at coordinate 3,337,708 of NC_134913.1, read as the reverse complement.
CGTTATATGGTATAACGTTATAACGTATTACGTTATATGGTATAACGTTATAACGTACTACTTTATATGGTATATCGTTATAACGTATTACCATATATGGTATAACGTTATACCGTATTACGTTATATGGTATAACGTTATAACGTATTACGTTATATGGTATAACGTTATAACGTATTACGTTATATGGTATAACGTTATAACGTATTACGTTATATGGTATTACGTGAGCACGTATTACGTTATATGGTATAACGTTTTAACGTATTACGTTATATGGTATAACGTTATCACGTATTACGTTATATGGTATAACGTTATAACGTATTACGTTATATGGTATTACGTGAGCACGTATTACGTTATATGGTATAACGTTATAACGTATTACGTTATATGGTATAACGTTTTAACGTATTACGTTATATGGTATAACGTTATCACGTATTACGTTATATGGTATAACGTTATAACGTATTACGTTATATGGTATTACGTTATAACGTATTACGTTATATGGTATAACGTTATAACGTATTACGTTATATGGAATAACGTTATAACGAATTACGTTATATGGCATTACGTTATAACGTATTACGTTATATGGTATAACGTTATCACGTATTACGTTATATGGTATAACGTTATAACGTATTACGTTATATGGTATTACGTTATAACGTATTACGTTATATGGTATAACGTTATAACGTATTACGTTATGTGGTATAACGTTTAAACGTATTACGTTATATGGTATAACGTTATAACGTATTACGTTATATGGTATAACGTTATAACGTATTACGTTATATGGTATAACGTTATAACGTATTACGTTATATGGTATTACGTGAGCACGTATTACGTTATATGGTATAACGTTATAACGTATTACGTTATATGGTATAACGTTTTAACGTATTACGTTATATGGTATAACGTTATCACGTATTACGTTATATGGTATAACGTTATAACGTATTACGTTATATGGTATTACGTTATAACGTATTACGTTATATGGTATAACGTTATAACGTATTACGTTATATGGAATAACGTTATAACGAATTACGTTATATGGCATTACGTTATAACGTATTACGTTATATGGTATAACGTTATAACGTATTACGTTATATGGTATAACGTTATAACGTATTACGTTATATGGTATAACGTTATAACGTACTACTTTATATGGTATATCGTTATAACGTATTACCATATATGGTATAACGTTATACCGTATTACGTTATATGGTATAACGTTATAACGTATTACGTTATATGGTATAACGTTATAACGTATTACGTTATATGGTATATCGTTATAACGTATTACGTTATATGGTATAACGTTATACCGTATTACGTTATATGGTATAACGAAATGACGTTTTACGTTATATGGTATTACGTTATAACGTATTACGTTATATGGTATTACGTTATAACGTATTACGTTATATGGTATAACGTCATAACGTATTACGTTATATGGTATTACGTTATCACGTGTTACGTTATATGGTATAACGTTATAACGTATTACGTTATATGGTATATCGTTATAACGTATTACGTTATATGGTATAACGTTATAACGTATTACGTTATATGGTATAACGAAATGACGTTTTACGTTATATGGTATTACGTTATAACGTATTACGTTCTATGGTATAACGTTATCACGTATTACGTTGTATGTCATTACGTTATAACGTATTACGTTATATGGTATAACGAAATGACGTTTTACGTTATATGGTATTACGTTATAACGTATTACGTTATATGGTATTACGTTATAACGTATTACGTTATATGGTATAACGTTATAACGTATTACGTTATATGGTATAACGTTATAACGTATTACGTTATATGGTATAACGTTATAACGTACTACGTTATATGGTATATCGTTATAACGTATTACGTTATATGATATGACGTTATAACGTATTACGTTATATGGTATAACGTTATAACGTATTACGTTATATGGTATAACGTCATAACGTATTACGTTATATGGTATTACGTTATCACGTGTTACGTTATATGGTATAACGTTATAACGTATTACGTTATATGGTATAACGTTATACCGTATTACGTTATATGGTATAACGAAATGACGTTTTACGTTATATGGTATTACGTTATAACGTATTACGTTATATGGTATAACGTTATCACGTATTACGTTATATGGCATTACGTTATAACGTATTACGTTATATGGTATTACGTTTTAACGTATTACGTTATATGGTATAACGTTATAACATATTACATTATATGGTATAACGTTTTAACGTATTACGTTATATGGTATAACGTTATAACGAATTACGTTATATGGCATTACGTTATAACGTATTACGTTATATGGTATAACGTTATACCGTATTACGTTATATGGTATAACGAAATGACGTTTTACGTTATATGGTATTACGTTATAACGTATTACGTTATATGGTATAACGTTATCACGTATTACGTTATATGGCATTACGTTATAACGTATTACGTTATATGGTATTACGTTTTAACGTATTACGTTATATGGTATAACGTTATAACATATTACGTTATATGGTATAACGTTTTAACGTATTACGTTATATGGTATAACGTTATAACGTATTACGTTATATGGTATAACGTTATAACGTATTACGTTATATGGTATAACGTTATAACGTATTACGTTATATGGTATAACGTTATAACGTATTACGTTATATGGTATTACGTGAGCACGTATTACGTTATATGGTATAACGTTATAACGTATTACGTTATATGGTATAACGGTTTAACGTATTACGTTATATGGTATAACGTTATCACGTATTACGTTATATGGTATAACGTTATAACGTATTACGTTATATGGTATAACGTTATAACGTATTACGTTATATGGTATAACGTTATAACGTATTACGTTATATGGTATAACGTTATCACGTATTACGTTATATGGTATATCGTTATAACGTATTACGTTATATGGTATAACGTTATACCGTATTACGTTATATGGTATAACGAAATGACGTTTTTCGTTATATGGTATTACGTTATAACGTATTACGTTATATGGTATAACGTTATACCGTATTACGTTATATGGTATAACGAAGTGACGTTTTACGTTATATGGTATTACGTTATAACGTATTACGTTATATGGTATAAGGTTATCACGTATTACGTTATATGGCATTACGTTATAACGTATTACGTTATATGGTATAACGAAATGACGTTTTACGTTATATGGTATAACGTTATAACGTATTACGTTATATGGTATTACGTTTTAACGTATTACGTTATATGGTATAACGTTATAACGTATTACGTTATATGGTATTACGTTATCACGTATTACGTTATATGGTATAACGTTATAACGTATTACGTTATATGGTATAACGTTTTAACGTATTACGTTATATGGTATAACGTTATCACGTATTACGTTATATGGTATAACGTTATAACGTATTACGTTATATGGTATATCGTTATAACGTATTACGTTATATGGTATAACGTTATACCGTATTACGTTATATGGTATAACGAAATGACGTTTTACGTTATATGGTATTACGTTATAACGTATTACGTTATATGGTATAACGTTATCACGTATTACGTTATATGGCATTACGTTATAACGTATTACGTTATATGGTATTACGTTTTAACGTATTACGTTATATGGTATAGCGTTATAACGTATTACGTTATATGATATTACGTTATAACGTATTACGTTATATGGTATAACGTTATAACGTATTACGTTATATGGTATAACGTTATAACGAATTACGTTATATGGCATTACGTTATAACGTATTACGTTATATGGTATAACGTTATACCGTATTACGTTATATGGTATAACGAAATGACGTTTTACGTTATATGGTATTACGTTATAACGTATTACGTTATATGGTATAACGTTATCACGTATTACGTTATATGGCATTACGTTATAACGTATTACGTTATATGGTATTACGTTTTAACGTATTACGTTATATGGTATAACGTTATAACATATTACGTTATATGGTATAACGTTTTAACGTATTACGTTATATGGTATAACGTTATAACGTATTACGTTATATGGTATAACGTTATAACGTATTACGTTATATGGTATAACGCTATAAAGTATTACGTTATATGTCATTACGTTATAACGAATTACGTTATATAGCAATACGTTATAACGTATTACGATATATGGTATGACGTTATAACATATTACGTTATATGGTATTACGTTATAACGTATTACGTTATATGGTATAACGTTGTAACGTATTACGTTATATGGTATAACGTAATAACGTATTACGTTATATGGTATAACGTTTTAACGTATTACGTTATATGGTATAACGTTATCACGTATTACGTTATATGGTATAACGTTATAACGTATTACGTTATATGGTATATCGTTATAACGTATTACGTTATATGGTATAACGTTATACCGTATTACGTTATATGGTATAACGAAATGACGTTTTACGTTATATGGTATTACGTTATAACGTATTACGTTATATGGTATAACGTTATCACGTATTACGTTATATGGCATTACGTTATAACGTATTACGTTATATGGTATTACGTTTTAACGTATTACGTTATATGGTATAGCGTTATAACGTATTACGTTATATGATATTACGTTATAACGTATTACGTTATATGGTAGAACGTTATACCGTATTACGTTATATGGTATAACGAAATGACGTTTTACGTTATATGGTATTACGTTATAACGTATTACGTTATATGGTATAACGTTATCACGTATTACGTTATATGGCATTACGTTATAACGTATTACGTTATATGGCATTACGTTATAACGTATTACGTTATATGGTATAACGTTATAACGTATTACGTTATATGGTATAACGTTATTACGTATTACGTTATATGGTATTACGTTATAACGTATTACGTTATATGGTATAACGTTATAACGTATTACGTTATATGGAATAACGTTATAACGAATTACGTTATATGGCATTACGTTATAACGTATTACGTTATATGGTATAACGTTATAACGTATTACGTTATATGGTATAACGTTATAACGTATTACGTTATATGGTATAACGTTATAACGTACTACGTTATATGGTATATCGTTATAACGTATTACCTTATATGGTATAACGTTATACCGTATTACGTTATATGGTATAACGTTATAACGTATTACGTTATGTGGTATAACGTTTAAACGTATTACGTTATATAGTATAACGTTATAACGTATTACGTTATATGGTATAACGTTATAACGTATTACGTTATATGGTATAACGTTATAACGTATTACGTTATATGGTATTACGTGAGCACGTATTACGTTATATGGTATAACGTTATAACGTATTACGTTATATGGTATAACGTTTTAACGTATTACGTTATATGGTATAACGTTATCACGTATTACGTTATATGGTATAACGTTATAACGTACTACGTTATATGGTATATCGTTATAACGTATTACCTTATATGGTATAACGTTATACCGTATTACGTTATATGGTATAACGTTATAACGTATTACGTTATGTGGTATAACGTTTAAACGTATTACGTTATATGGTATAACGTTATAACGTATTACGTTATATGGTATAACGTTATAACGTATTACGTTATATGGTATAACGTTATAACGTATTACGTTATATGGTATTACGTGAGCACGTATTACGTTATATGGTATAACGTTATAACGTATTACGTTATATGGTATAACGTTTTAACGTATTACGTTATATGGTATAACGTTATCACGTATTACGTTATATGGTATAACGTTATAACGTATTACGTTATATGGTATAACGTTATAACGTATTACGTTATATGGTATAACGTTATAACGTACTACTTTATATGGTATATCGTTATAACTTATTACCTTATATGGTATAACGTTATACCGTATTACGTTATATGGTATAACGTTATAACGTATTACGTTATATGGTATAACGTTATAACGTATTACGTTATATGGTATATCGTTATAACGTATTACGTTATATGGTATAACGTTATACCGTATTACGTTATATGGTATAACGAAATGACGTTTTACGTTATATGGTATTACGTTATAACGTATTACGTTATATGGTATTACGTTATAACGTATTACGTTATATGGTATAACGTCATAACGTATTACGTTATATGGTATTACGTTATCACGTGTTACGTTATATGGTATAACGTTATAACGTATTACGTTATATGGTATATCGTTATAACGTATTACGTTATATGGTATAACGTTATAACGTATTACGTTATATGGTATAACGAAATGACGTTTTACGTTATATGGTATTACGTTATAACGTATTACGTTCTATGGTATAACGTTATCACGTATTACGTTGTATGTCATTACGTTATAACGTATTACGTTATATGGTATAACGAAATGACGTTTTACGTTATATGGTATTACGTTATAACGTATTACGTTATATGGTATTACGTTATAACGTATTACGTTATATGGTAAAACGTTATAACGTATTACGTTATATGGTATAACGTTATAACGTATTACGTTATATGGTATAACGTTATAACGTACTACGTTATATGGTATATCGTTATAACGTATTACGTTATATGGTATAACGTTATACCGTATTACGTTATATGGTATAACGTTATAACGTATTACGTTATATGGTATAACGTTATAACGTATTACGTTATATGGTATATCGTTATAACGTATTACGTTATATGGTATAACGTTATACCGTATTACGTTATATGGTATAACGAAATGACGTTTTACGTTATATGGTATTACGTTATAACGTATTACGTTATATGGTATTACGTTATAACGTATTATGTTATATGGTATAACGTCATAACTTATTACGTTATATGGTATTACGTTATCACGTATTACGTTATATGGTATAACGTTATCACGTATTACGTTATGTGGTATAACGTTATAACGTATTACGTTATATGGCATTACGTTATAACGTATTACGTTATAACGTATTACGTTATATGGCATTACGTTATAACGTATTACGTTATATGGTATAACGAAATGACGTTTTACGTTATATGGTATAACGTTATAACGTATTACGTTATATGGTATTACGTTTTAACGTATTACGTTATATTGTATAACGTTATAACGTATTACGTTATATGGTATTACGTTATCACGTATTACGTTATATGGTATAACGTTATAACGTATTACGTTATATGGTATAACGTTTTAACGTATTACGTTATATGGTATAACGTTATCACGTATTACGTTATATGGTATAACGTTATAACGTATTACGTTATATGGTATATCGTTATAACGTATTACGTTATATGGTATAACGTTATACCGTATTACGTTATATGGTATAACGAAATGACGTTTTACGTTATATGGTATTACGTTATAACGTATTACGTTATATGGTATAACGTTATCACGTATTACGTTATATGGCATTACGTTATAACGTATTACGTTATATGGTATTACGTGAGCACGTATTACGTTATATGGTATAACGTTATAACGTATTACGTTATATGGTATAACGTTTTAACGTATTACGTTATATGGTATAACGTTATCACGTATTACGTTATATGGTATAACGTTATAACGTATTACGTTATATGGTATAACGTTGTAACGTATTACGTTATATGGTATAACGTTGTAACGTATTACGTTATATGGTATAACGTTATAACGTATTACGTTGTATGGTATAACGTTATAACGTATTACGTTATATGGTATAACGTTATAACGTATTACGTTATATGGTATAACGTTATAACGTATTACGTTATATGGTATTACGTGAGCACGTATTACGTTATATGGTATAACGTTATAACGTATTACGTTATATGGTATAACGGTTTAACGTATTACGTTATATGGTATAACGTTATAACGAATTACGTTATATGGCATTACGTTATAACGTATTACGTTATATGGTATAACGTTATACCGTATTACGTTATATGGTATAACGAAATGACGTTTTACGTTATATGGTATTACGTTATAACGTATTACGTTATATGGTATAACGTTATCACGTATTACGTTATATGGCATTACGTTATAACGTATTACGTTATATGGTATAACGTTATAACGAATTACGTTATATGGCATTACGTTATAACGTATTACGTTATATGGTATTACGTGAGCACGTATTACGTTATATGGTATAACGTTATAACGTATTACGTTATATGGTATAACGTTATCACGTATTACGTTATATGGTATAACGTTATAACGTATTACGTTATATGGTATAACGTTGTAACGTATTACGTTATATGGTATAACGTTGTAACGTATTACGTTATATGGTATAACGTTATAACGTATTACGTTATATGGTATAACGTTATAACGTATTACGTTATATGGTATAACGTTATAACGTATTACGTTATATGGTATAACGTTATAACGTATTACGTTATATGGTATTACGTGAGCACGTATTACGTTATATGGTATAACGTTATAACGTATTACGTTATATGGTATAACGGTTTAACGTATTACGTTATATGGTATAACGTTATAACGAATTACGTTATATGGCATTACGTTATAACGTATTACGTTATATGGTATAACGTTATACCGTATTACGTTATATGGTATAACGAAATGACGTTTTACGTTATATGGTATTACGTTATAACGTATTACGTTATATGGTATAACGTTATCACGTATTACGTTATATGGCATTACGTTATAACGTATTACGTTATATGGTATTACGTTTTAACGTATTACGTTATATGGTATAGCGTTATAACGTATTACGTTATATGATATTACGTTATAACGTATTACGTTATATGGTATAACGTTATAACGTATTACGTTATATGGTATAACGTTATAACGAATTACGTTATATGGCATTACGTAATAACGTATTACGTTATATGGTATAACGTTATACCGTATTACGTTATATGGTATAACGAAATGACGTTTTACGTTATATGGTATTACGTTATAACGTATTACGTTATATGGTATAACGTTATCACGTATTACGTTATATGGCATTACGTTATAACGTATTACGTTATATGGTATTACGTTTTAACGTATTACGTTATATGGTATAACGTTATAACATATTACGTTATATGGTATAACGTTTTAACGTATTACGTTATATGGTATAACGTTATCACGTATTACGTTATATGGTATAACGTTATAACGTATTACGTTATATGGTATTACGTTATAACGTATTACGTTATATGGTATAACGTTATAACGTATTACGTTATATGGAATAACGTTATAACGAATTACGTTATATGGCATTACGTTATAACGTATTACGTTATATGGTATAACGTTATAACGTATTACGTTATATGGTATAACGTTATAACGTATTACGTTATATGGTATAACGTTATAACGTACTACGTTATATGGTATATCGTTATAACGTATTACCTTATATGGTATAACGTTATACCGTATTACGTTATATGGTATAACGTTATAACGTATTACGTTATGTGGTATAGCGTTTAAACGTATTACGTTATATGGTATAACGTTATAACGTATTACGTTATATGGTATAACGTATAACGTATTACGTTATATGGTATAACGTTATAAGGTATTACGTTATATGGTATTACGTGAGCACGTATTACGTTATATGGTATAACGTTATAACGTATTACGTTATATGGTATAACGTTTTAACGTATTACGTTATATGGTATAACGTTATCACGTATTACGTTATATGGTATAACGTTATAACGTATTACGTTATATGGTATTACGTTATAACGTATTACGTTATATGGTATAACGTTATAACGTATTACGTTATATGGAATAACGTTATAACGAATTACGTTCTATGGCATTACGTTATAACGTATTACGTTATATGGTATAACGTTATAACGTATTACGTTATATGGTATAACGTTATAACGTAATACGTTATATGGTATAACGTTATAACGTACTACTTTATATGGTATATCGTTATAACGTATTACCTTATATGGTATAACGTTATACCGTATTACGTTATATGGTATAACGTTATAACGTATTACGTTATATGGTATAACGTTATAACGTATTACGTTATATGGTATATCGTTATAACGTATTACGTTATATGGTATAACGTTATACCGTATTACGTTATATGGTATAACGAAATGACGTTTTACGTTATATGGTATTACGTTATAACGTATTACGTTATATGGTATTACGTTATAACGTATTACGTTATATGGTATAACGTCATAACGTATTACGTTATATGGTATTACGTTATCACGTGTTACGTTATATGGTATAACGTTATAACGTATTACGTTATATGGTATATCGTTATAACGTATTACGTTATATGGTATAACGTTATAACGTATTACGTTATATGGTATAACGAAATGACGTTTTACGTTATATGGTATTACGTTATAACGTATTACGTTATATGGTATAACGTTATCACGTATTACGTTGTATGTCATTACGTTATAACGTATTACGTTATATGGTATAACGAAATGACGTTTTACGTTATATGGTATTACGTTATAACGTATTACGTTATATGGTATTACGTTATAACGTATTACGTTATATGGTATAACGTTATAACGTATTACGTTATATGGTATAACGTTATAACGTATTACGTTATATGGTATAACGTTATAACGTACTACGTTATATGGTATATCGTTATAACGTATTACGTTATATGGTATAACGTTATACCGTATTACGTTATATGGTATAACGTTATAACGTATTACGTTATATGGTATAACGTTATAACGTATTACGTTATATGGTATATCGTTATAACGTATTACGTTATACGGTATAACGTTATACCGTATTACGTTATATGGTATAACGAAATGACGTTTTACGTTATATGGTATTACGTTATAACGTATTACGTTATATGGTATTACGTTATAACGTATTATGTTATATGGTATAACGTCATAACTTATTACGTTATATGGTATTACGTTATCACGTATTACGTTATATGGTATAACGTTATCACGTATTACGTTATGTGGTATAACGTTATAACGTATTACGTTATATGGCATTACGTTATAACGTATTACGTTATAACGTATTACGTTATATGGCATTACGTTATAACGTATTACGTTATATGGTATAACGAAATGACGTTTTACGTTATATGGTATAACGTTATAACGTATTACGTTATATGGTATTACGTTTTAACGTATTACGTTATATGGTATAACGTTATACCGTATTACGTTATATGGTATAACGAAATGACGTTTTACGTTATATGGTATTACGTTATAACGTATTACGTTATATGGTATAACGTTATCACGTATTACGTTATATGGCATTACGTTATAACGTATTACGTTATATGGTATAACGTTATAACGAATTACGTTATATGGCATTACGTTATAACGTATTACGTTATATGGTATTACGTGAGCACGTATTACGTTATATGGTATAACGTTATAACGTATTACGTTATATGGTATAACGTTTTAACGTATTACGTTATATGGTATAACGTTATCACGTATTACGTTATATGGTATAACGTTATAACGTATTACGTTATATGGTATAACGTTGTAACGTATTACGTTATATGGTATAACGTTGTAACGTATTACGTTATATGGTATAACGTTATAACGTATTACGTTATATGGTATAACGTTATAACGTATTACGTTATATGGTATAACGTTATAACGTATTACGTTATATGGTATAACGTTATAACGTATTACGTTATATGGTATTACGTGAGCACGTATTACGTTATATGGTATAACGTTATAACGTATTACGTTATATGGTATAACGGTTTAACGTATTACGTTATATGGTATAACGTTATAACGAATTACGTTATATGGCATTACGTTATAACGTATTACGTTATATGGTATAACGTTATACCGTATTACGTTATATGGTATAACGAAATGACGTTTTACGTTATATGGTATTACGTTATAACGTATTACGTTATATGGTATAACGTTATCACGTATTACGTTATATGGCATTACGTTATAACGTATTACGTTATATGGTATTACGTTTTAACGTATTACGTTATATGGTATAGCGTTATAACGTATTACGTTATATGATATTACGTTATAACGTATTACGTTATATGGTATAACGTTATAACGTATTACGTTATATGGTATAACGTTATAACGAATTACGTTATATGGCATTACGTAATAACGTATTACGTTATATGGTATAACGTTATACCGTATTACGTTATATGGTATAACGAAATGACGTTTTACGTTATATGGTATTACGTTATAACGTATTACGTTATATGGTATAACGTTATCACGTATTACGTTATATGGCATTACGTTATAACGTATTACGTTATATGGTATTACGTTTTAACGTATTACGTTATATGGTATAACGTTATAACATATTACGTTATATGGTATAACGTTTTAACGTATTACGTTATATGGTATAACGTTATAACGTATTACGTTATATGGTATAACGTTATAACGTATTACGTTATATGGTATAACGCTATAAAGTATTACGTTATATGTCATTACGTTATAACGAATTACGTTATATGGCATTACGTTATAACGTATTACGATATATGGTATGACGTTATAACATATTACGTTATATGGTATTACGTTATAACGTATTACGTTATATGGTATAACGTTGTAACGTATTACGTTATATGGTATAACGTAATAACGTATTACGTTATATGGGATATCGTTATAACGTATTACGATATATGGTATAACGTTATACCGTATTACGTTATATGGTATAACGAAATGACGTTTTTTGTTATATGGTATTACGTTTCTAACGTATTACGTTATATGGTATTACGTTATAACGTATTACGTTATGTGGTATAACGTTTAAACGTATTACGTTATATGGTATAACGTTATAACGTATTACGTTATATGGTATAACGTTATAAGGTATTACGTTATATGGTATAACGTTATAACGTATTACGTTATATGGTATTACGTGAGCACGTATTACGTTATATGGTATAACGTTATAACGTATTACGTTATATGGTTTAACGTTTTAACGTATTACGTTATATGGTATAACGTTATCACGTATTACGTTATATGGTATAACGTTATAACGTATTACGTTATATGGTATTACGTTATAACGTATTACGTTATATGGTATAACGTTATAACGTATTACGTTATATGGAATAACGTTATAACGAATTACGTTATATGGCATTACGTTATAACGTATTACGTTATATGGTATAACGTTATAACGTATTACGTTATATGGTATAACGTTATAACGTATTACGTTATATGGTATAACGTTATAACGTACTACGTTATATGGTATATCGTTATAACGTATTACCTTATATGGTATAACGTTATACCGTATTACGTTATATGGTATAACGTTATAACGTATTACGTTATGTGGTATAGCGTTTAAACGTATTACGTTATATGGTATAACGTTATAACGTATTACGTTATATGGTATAACGTATAACGTATTACGTTATATGGTATAACGTTATAACGTATTACGTTATATGGTATTACGTGAGCACGTATTACGTTATATGGTATAACGTTATAACGTATTACGTTATATGGTATAACGTTTTAACGTATTACGTTATATGGTATAACGTTATCACGTATTACGTTATATGGTATAACGTTATAACGTATTACGTTATATGGTATTACGTTATAACGTATTACGTTATATGGTATAACGTTATAACGTATTACGTTATATGGAATAACGTTATAACGAATTACGTTCTATGGCATTACGTTATAACGTATTACGTTATATGGTATAACGTTATAACGTATTACGTTATATGGTATAACGTTATAACGTAATACGTTATATGGTATAACGTTATAACGTACTACTTTATATGGTATATCGTTATAACGTATTACCTTATATGGTATAACGTTATACCGTATTACGTTATATGGTATAACGTTATAACGTATTACGTTATATGGTATAACGTTATAACGTATTACGTTATATGGTATATCGTTATAACGTATTACGTTATATGGTATAACGTTATACCGTATTACGTTATATGGTATAACGAAATGACGTTTTACGTTATATGGTATTACGTTATAACGTATTACGTTATATGGTATTACGTCATAACGTATTACGTTATATGGTATAACGTTATAACGTATTACGTTATATGGAATAACGTTATAACGAATTACGTTATATGGCATTACGTTATAACGTATTACGTTATATGGTATAACGTTATAACGTATTACGTTATATGGTATAACGTTATAACGTATTACGTTATATGGTATAACGTTATAACGTACTACGTTATATGGTATATCGTTATAACGTATTACCTTATATGGTATAACGTTATACCGTATTACGTTATATGGTATAACGTTATAACGTATTACGTTATATGGTATAACGTTATAACGTATTACGTTATATGGTATATCGTTATAACGTATTACGTTATATGGTATAACGTTATACCGTATTACGTTATATGGTATAACGAAATGACGTTTTACGTTATATGGTATTACGTTATAACGTATTACGTTATATGGTATAACGTTATAACGTATTACGTTATATGGTATAACGAAATGACGTTTTACGTTATATGGTATTACGTTATAACGTATTACGTTATATGGTATAACGTTATCACGTATTACGTTGTATGTCATTACGTTATAACGTATTACGTTATATGGTATATCGAAATGACGTTTTACGTTATATGGTATTACGTTATAACGTATTACGTTATATGGTATTACGTTATAACGTATTACGTTATATGGTATAACGTTATAACGTATTACGTTATATGGTATAACGTTATAACGTATTACGTTATATGGTATAACGTTATAACGTACTACGTTATATGGTATATCGTTATAACGTATTACGTTATATGGTATAACGTTATACCGTATTACGTTATATGGTATAACGTTATAACGTATTACGTTATATGGTATAACGTTATAACGTATTACGTTATATGGTATATCGTTATAACGTATTACGTTATATGGTATAACGTTATACCGTATTACGTTATATGGTATAACGAAATGACGTTTTACGTTATATGGTATTACGTTATAACGTATTACGTTATATGGTATTACGTTATAACGTATTATGTTATATGGTATAACGTCATAACTTATTACGTTATATGGTATTACGTTATCACGTATTACGTTATATGGTATAACGTTATCACGTATTACGTTATGTGGTATAACGTTATAACGTATTACGTTATATGGCATTACGTTATAACGTATTACGTTATAACGTATTACGTTATATGGCATTACGTTATAACGTATTACGTTATATGGTATAACGAAATGACGTTTTACGTTATATGGTATAACGTTATAACGTATTACGTTATATGGTATTACGTTTTAACGTATTACGTTATATGGTATAACGTTATAACGTATTACGTTATATGGTATTACGTTATCACGTATTACGTTATATGGTATAACGTTATAACGTATTACGTTATATGGTATAACGTTTTAACGTATTACGTTATATGGTATAACGTTATCACGTATTACGTTATATGGTATAACGTTATAACGTATTACGTTATATGGTATATCGTTATAACGTATTACGTTATATGGTATAACGTTATACCGTATTACGTTATATGGTATAACGAAATGACGTTTTACGTTATATGGTATTACGTTATAACGTATTACGTTATATGGTATAACGTTATCACGTATTACGTTATATGGCATTACGTTATAACGTATTACGTTATATGGTATTACGTGAGCACGTATTACGTTATATGGTATAACGTTATAACGTATTACGTTATATGGTATAACGTTTTAACGTATTACGTTATATGGTATAACGTTATCACGTATTACGTTATATGGTATAACGTTATAACGTATTACGTTATATGGTATAACGTTGTAACGTATTACGTTATATGGTATAACGTTGTAACGTATTACGTTATATGGTATAACGTTATAACGTATTACGTTATATGGTATAACGTTATAACGTATTACGTTATATGGTATAACGTTATAACGTATTACGTTATATGGTATAACGTTATAACGTATTACGTTATATGGTATTACGTGAGCACGTATTACGTTATATGGCATAACGTTATAACGTATTACGTTATATGGTATAACGGTTTAACGTATTACGTTATATGGTATAACGTTATCACGTATTACGTTATATGGTATAACGTTATAACGTATTACGTTATATGGTATAACGTTATAACGTATTACGTTATATGGTATAACGCTATAACGTATTACATTATATGGTATAACGTTATCACGTATTACGTTATATGGTATATCGTTATAATGTATTACGTTATATGGTATAACGTTATACCGTATTACGTTATATGGTATAACGAAATGACGTTTTTCGTTATATGGTATTACGTTATAACGTATTACGTTATATCGTATTACGTTATAACGTATTACGTTATATGGTATAACGTTATACCGTATTACGTTATATGGTATAACGTTATACCGTATTACGTTATATGGTATAACGTTATAACGTATTACGTTATATGGTATAACGTTATAACGTATTACGTTATATGGAATAACGTTATAACGAATTACGTTATATGGCATTACGTTATAACGTATTACGTTATATGGTATAACGTTATAACGTATTACG
The DNA here is from genome assembly GCF_051014615.1 of Bombus vancouverensis nearcticus. Taxonomy (NCBI): domain Eukaryota; kingdom Metazoa; phylum Arthropoda; class Insecta; order Hymenoptera; family Apidae; genus Bombus; species Bombus vancouverensis. Next base: position 3,320,652 of record NC_134913.1, on the reverse strand, counting down.
TTATATGGTATAACGTTATAACGTATTACGTTATATGGCATAACGTTATAACGTACTACGTTATATGGTATATCGTTATAACGTATTACGTTATATGGTATAACGTTATACCGTATTACGTTATATGGTATAACGTTATAACGTATTACGTTATATTGTATAACGTTATAACGTATTACGTTATATGGAATATCGTTATAACGTATTACGTTATATGGTATAACGTTATACCGTATTACGTTATATGGTATAACGAAATGACGTTTTACGTTATATGGTATTACGTTATAACGTATTACGTTATATGGTATTACGTTATAACGTATTACGTTATATGGTATAACGTCATAACGTATTACGTTATATGGTATTACGTTATCACGTATTACGTTATATGGTATAACGTTATAACGTATTACGTTATATGGTATATCGTTATAACGTATTACGTTATATGGTATAACGTTATACCGTATTACGTTATATGGTATAACGAAGTGACGTTTTACGTTATATGGTATTACGTTATAACGTATTACGTTATATGGTATAACGTTATCACGTATTACGTTATATGGCATTACGTTATAACGTATTACGTTATATGGTATAACGAAATGACGTTTTACGTTATATGGTATAACGTTATAACGTATTACGTTATATGGTATTACGTTTTAACGTATTACGTTATATGGTATAACGTTATAACGTATTACGTTATATGGTATTACGTTATCACGTATTACGTTATATGGTATAACGTTATAACGTATTACGTTATATGGTATAACGTTTTAACGTATTACGTTATATGGTATAACGTTATCACGTATTACGTTATATGGTATAACGTTATAACGTATTACGTTATATGGTATATCGTTATAACGTATTACGTTATATGGTATAACGTTATACCGTATTACGTTATATGGTATAACGAAATGACGTTTTACGTTATATGGTATTACGTTATAACGTATTACGTTATATGGTATAACGTTATCACGTATTACGTTATATGGCATTACGTTATAACGTATTACGTTATATGGTATTACGTTTTAACGTATTACGTTATATGGTATAACGTTATAACGTATTACGTAATATGATATTTCGTTATAACGTATTACGTTATATGGTATAACGTTATAACGTATTACGTTATATGGTATAACGTTATAACGAATTACGTTATATGGCATTACGTTATAACGTATTACGTTATATGGTATAACGTTATACCGTATTACGTTATATGGTATAACGAAATGACGTTTTACGTTATATGGTATTACGTTATAACGTATTACGTTATATGGTATAACGTTATCACGTATTACGTTATATGGCATTACGTTATAACGTATTACGTTATATGGTATTACGTTTTAACGTATTACGTTATATGGTATAACGTTATAACATATTACGTTATATGGTATAACGTTATAACGAATTACGTTATATGGCATTACGTTATAACGTATTACGTTATATGGTATAACGTTATAACGTATTACGTTATATGGTATTACGTTATAACGTATTACGTTATATGGTATAACGTTATACCGTATTACGTTATATGGTATAACGTTATAACGTATTACGTTATATGGTATAACGTTATAACGAATTACGTTATATGGCATTACGTTATAACGTATTACGTTATATGGTATAACGTTATACCGTATTACGTTATATGGTATAACGAAATGACGTTTTACGTTATATGGTATTACGTTATAACGTATTACGTTATATGGTATAACGTTATCACGTATTACGTTATATGGCATTACGTTATAACGTATTACGTTATATGGTATTACGTTTTAACGTATTACGTTATATGGTATAACGTTATATGGTATAAAGAAATGACGTTTTACGTTGTATGGTATTACGTTATAACGTATTACGTTATATGGTATAACGTTATCACGTATTACGTTATATGGCATTACGTTATAACGTATTACGTTATATGGTATTACGTTTTAACGTATTACGTTATATGGAATAACGTTATAACGAATTACGTTATATGGCATTACGTTATAACGTATTACGTTATATGGTATAACGTTTTAACGTATTACGTTATATGGTATAACGTTATAACGTATTACGTTATATGGTATATCGTTATAACGTATTACGTTATATGGTATAACGTTATACCGTATTACGTTATATGGTATAACGAAATGACGTCTTACGTTATATGGTATTACGTTATAACGTATTACGTTATATGGTATTACGTTATAACGTATTACGTTATATGGTATAACGTCATAAGGTATTACGTTATATGGTATTACGTTATCACGTATTACGTTATATGGTATAACGTTATCACGTATTACGTTATGTGGTATAACGTTATAACGTATTACGTTATATGGTATTACGTTATAACGTATTACGTTATATGGTATAACGTTATAACGTATTACGTTATATGGTATAACGTTTTAACGTATTACGTAATATGGTATAACGTTATCACGTATTACGTTATATGGTATAACGTTATAACGTATTACGTTATATGGTATGACGTTATAACATATCACGTTATATGGTATAACGTTTTAACGTATTACGTTATATGGTATAACGTTATCACGTATTACGTTATGTGGTATAACGTTATAACGTATTACGTTATATGGTATTACGTTATAACGTATTACGTTATATGGTATAACGTTATAACGTATTACGTTATATGGTATTACGTTATAACGTATTATGTTATATGGTATAACGTCATAACGTATTACGTTATATGGTATTACGTTATCACGTATTACGTTATATGGTATAACGTTATCACGTATTACGTTATGTGGTATAACGTTATAACGTATTACGTTATATGGTATGACGTTATAACATATTACGTTATATGGTATAACGTTTTAACGTATTACGTTATATGGTATAACGTTATCACGTATTACGTTATGTGGTATAACGTTATAACGTATTACGTTATATGGTATTACGTTATAACGTATTACGTTATATGGTATAACGTTATAACGTATTACGTTATATGGTATTACGTTATAACGTATTATGTTATATGGTATAACGTCATAACGTATTACGTTATATGGTATTACGTTATAACGTATTACGTTATATGGTATAACGTTATAACGTATTACGTTATATGGTATTACGTTATAACGTATTACGTTATATGGCATAACGTTATAACGTACTACGTTATATGGTATATCGTTATAACGTATTACGTTATATGGTATAACGTTATACCGTATTACGTTATATGGTATATCGTTATAACGTATTACGTTATATGGTATAACGTTATAACGTATTACGTTATATGGAATATCGTTATAACGTATTACGTTATATGGTATAACGTTATACCGTATTACGTTATATGGTATAACGAAATGACGTTTTACGTTATATGGTATTACTTTATAACGTATTACGTTATATGGTATTACGTTATAACGTATTACGTTATATGGTATAACGTCATAACGTATTACGTTATATGGTACTACGTTATCACGTATTACGTTATATGGTATAACGTTATAACGTATTACGTTATATGGTATATCGTTATAACGTATTACGTTATATGGTATAACGTTATACCGTATTACGTTATATGGTATAACGAAGTGACGTTTTACGTTATATGGTATTACGTTATAACGTATTACGTTATATGGTATAACGTTATCACGTATTACGTTATATGGCATTACGTTATAACGTATTACGTTATATGGTATAACGAAATGACGTTTTACGTTATATGGTATAACGTTATAACGTATTACGTTATATGGTATTACGTTTTAACGTATTACGTTATATGGTATAACGTTATAACGTATTACGTTATATGGTATAACGTTATAACGTATTACGTTATATGGTATAACGTTATAACGTATTACGTTATATGGTATAACGCTATAAAGTATTACGTTATATGTCATTACGTTATAACGAATTACGTTATATGGCATTACGTTATAACGTATTACGATATATGGTATGACGTTATAACATATTACGTTATATGGTATTACGTTATAAAGTATTACGTTATATGGTATAACGTTGTAACGTATTACGTTATATGGTATAACGTAATAACGTATTACGTTATATGGTATATCGTTATAACGTATTACGATATATGGTATAACGTTATACCGTATTACGTTATATGGTATAACGAAATGACGTTTTTTGTTATATGGTATTACGTTATAACGTATTACGTTATATGGTATTACGTTATAACGTATTACGTTATGTGGTATAACGTTTAAACGTATTACGTTATATGGTATAACGTTATAAAGTATTACGTTATATGGTATAACGTTATAACGTATTACGTTATATGGTATAACGTTATAACGTATTACGTTATATGGTATTACGTGAGCACGTATTACGTTATATGGTATAACGTTATAACGTATTACGTTATATGGTATAACGTTTTAACGTATTACGTTATATGGTATAACGTTATCACGTATTACGTTATATGGTATAACGTTATAACGTATTACGTTATATGGTATTACGTTATAACGTATTACGTTATATGGTATAACGTTATAACGTATTACGTTATATGGAATAACGTTATAACGAATTACGTTATATGGCATTACGTCATAACGTATTACGTTATATGGTATAACGTTATAACGTATTACGTTATATGGTATAACGTTATAACGTATTACGTTATATGGTATAACGTTATAACGTACTACGTTATATGGTATATCGTTATAACGTATTACGTTATATGGTACAACGTCATAACGTATTACGTTATATGGTATTACGTTATCACGTGTTACGTTATATGGTATAACGTTATCACGTATTACGTTATATGGCATTACGTTATAACGTATTACGTTATATGGTATAACGTTATAACGTATTACGTTATATGGTATATCGTTATAACGTATTACGTTATATGGTATAACGTTATACCGTATTACGTTATATGGTATAACGTTATAACGTATTACGTTATATGGTATATCGTTATAACGTATTACGTTATATGGTATAACGTTATACCGTATTACGTTATATGGTATTACGTGAGCACGTATTACGTTATATGGTATAACGTTATAACGTATTACGTTATATGGTATAACGTTTTAACGTATTACGTTATATGGTATAACGTTATAACGTATTACGTTATATGGTATTACGTTATAACGTATTACGTTATATGGTATTACGTTATAACGTATTACGTTATATGGTATAACGTTATAACGTATTACGTTATATGGAATAACGTTATAACGAATTACGTTATATGGCATTACGTCATAACGTATTACGTTATATGGTATAACGTTATAACGTATTACGTTATATGGTATAACGTTATAACGTATTACGTTATATGGTATAACGTTATAACGTACTACGTTATATGGTATATCGTTATAACGTATTACGTTATATGGTACAACGTCATAACGTATTACGTTATATGGTATTACGTTATCACGTGTTACGTTATATGGTATAACGTTATCACGTATTACGTTATATGGCATTACGTTATAACGTATTACGTTATATGGTATAACGTTATAACGTATTACGTTATATGGTATATCGTTATAACGTATTACGTTATATGGTATAACGTTATACCGTATTACGTTATATGGTATAACGTTATAACGTATTACGTTATATGGTATATCGTTATAACGTATTACGTTATATGGTATAACGTTATACCGTATTACGTTATATGGTATAACGAAATGACGTTTTACGTTATATGGTATTACGTTATAACGTATTACGTTATATGGTATTACGTTATAACGTATCACGTTATATGGTATAACGTCATAACGTATTACGTTATATGGTATTACGTTATCACGTGTTACGTTATATGGTATAACGTTATAACGTATTACGTTATATGGTATATCGTTATAACGTATTACGTTATATGGTATAACGTTATACCGTATTACGTTATATGGTATAACGAAATGACGTTTTACGTTATATGGTATTACGTTATAACGTATTACGTTACATGGTATAACGTTATCACGTATTACGTTATATGGCATTACGTTATAACGTATTACGTTATATGGTATAACGTTATAACGTATTACGTTATATGGTATATCGTTATAACGTATTACGTTATATGGTATAACGTTATACCGTATTACGTTATATGGTATAACGAAATGACGTTTTACGTTATATGGTATTACGTTATAACGTATTACGTTATATGGTATTACGTTATAACGTATTATGTTATATGGTATAACGTCATAACGTATTACGTTATATGGTATTACGTTATCACGTATTACGTTATATGGTATAACGTTATCACGTATTACGTTATGTGGTATAACGTTATAACGTATTACGTTATATGGCATTACGTTATAACGTATTACGTTATAACGTATTACGTTATGTGGCATTACGTTATGACGTATTACGTTATATGGTATAACGAAATGACGTTTTACGTTATATGGTATAACGTTATAACGTATTACGTTATATGGTATTACGTTTTAACGTATTACGTTATATGGTATAACGTTATAACGTATTACGTTATATGGTATTACGTTATCACGTATTACGTTATATGGTATAACGTTATAACGTATTACGTTATATGGTATAACGTTTTAACGTATTACGTTATATGGTATAACGTTATCACGTATTACGTTATATGGTATAACGTTATAACGTATTACGTTATATGGTATATCGTTATAACGTATTACGTTATATGGTATAACGTTATACCGTATTACGTTATATGGTATAACGAAATGACGTTTTACGTTATATGGTATTACGTTATAACGTATTACGTTATATGGTATAACGTTATCACGTATTACGTTATATGGCATTACGTTATAACGTATTACGTTATATGGCATTACGTTTTAACGTATTACGTTATATGGTATAACGTTATAACGTATTACGTTATATGATATTACGTTATAACGTATTACGTTATATGGTATAACGTTATAACATATTACGTTATATAGTATAACGTTATAACGAATTACGTTATATGGCATTTCGTTATAACGTATTACGTTATATGGTATAACGAATTGACGTTTTACGTTATATGGTATATCGTTATAACGTATTACGTTATATGGTATAACGTTATACCGTATTACGTTATATGGTATAAAGAAATGACGTTTTACGTTGTATGGTATTACGTTATAACGTATTACGTTATATGGTATAACGTTATCACGTATTACGTTATATGGCATTACGTTATAACGTATTACGTTATATGGTATTACGTTTTAACGTATTACGTTATATGGAATAACGTTATAACGAATTACGTTATATGGCATTACGTTATAACGTATTACGTTATATGGTATAACGTTTTAACGTATTACGTTATATGGTATAACGTTATAACGTATTACGTTATATGGTATATCGTTATAACGTATTACGTTATATGGTATAACGTTATACCGTATTACGTTATATGGTATAACGAAATTACGTCTTACGTTATATGGTATTACGTTATAACGTATTACGTTATATGGTATTACGTTATAACGTATTACGTTATATGGTATAACGTCATAAGGTATTACGTTATATGGTATTACGTTATCACGTATTACGTTATATGGTATAACGTTATCACGTATTACGTTATGTGGTATAACGTTATAACGTATTACGTTATATGGTATTACGTTATAACGTATTACGTTATATGGTATAACGTTATAACGTATTACGTTATATGGTATAACGTTTTAACGTATTACGTAATATGGTATAACGTTATCACGTATTACGTTATATGGTATAACGTTATAACGTATTACGTTATATGGTATGACGTTATAACATATTACGTTATATGGTATAACGTTTTAACGTATTACGTTATATGGTATAACGTTATCACGTATTACGTTATGTGGTATAACGTTATAACGTATTACGTTATATGGTATTACGTTATAACGTATTACGTTATATGGTATAACGTTATAACGTATTACGTTATATGGTATTACGTTATAACGTATTATGTTATATGGTATAACGTCATAACGTATTACGTTATATGGTATTACGTTATCACGTATTACGTTATATGGTATAACGTTATCACGTATTACGTTATGTGGTATAACGTTATAACGTATTACGTTATATGGTATGACGTTATAACATATTACGTTATATGGTATAACGTTTTAACGTATTACGTTATATGGTATAACGTTATCACGTATTACGTTATGTGGTATAACGTTATAACGTATTACGTTATATGGTATTACGTTATAACGTATTACGTTATATGGTATAACGTTATAACGTATTACGTTATATGGTATTACGTTATAACGTATTATGTTATATGGTATAACGTCATAACGTATTACGTTATATGGTATTACGTTATAACGTATTACGTTATATGGTATAACGTTATAACGTATTACGTTATATGGTATAACGTTTTAACGTATTACGTAATATGGTATAACGTTATCACGTATTACGTTATATGGTATAACGTTATAACGTATTACGTTATATGGTATGACGTTATAACATATTACGTTATATGGTATAACGTTTTAACGTATTACGTTATATGGTATAACGTTATCACGTATTACGTTATATGGTATGACGTTATAACATATTACGTTATATGGTATAACGTTTAACGTATTACGTTATATGGTATAACGTTATCACGTATTACGTTATGTGGTATAACGTTATAACGTATTACGTTATATGGTATTACGTTATAACGTATTACGTTATATGGTATAACGTTATAACGTATTACGTTATATGGTATTACGTTATAACGTATTATGTTATATGGTATAACGTCATAACGTATTACGTTATATGGTATTACGTTATAACGTATTACGTTATATGGTATAACGTTATAACGTATTACGTTATATGGTATTACGTTATAACGTATTACGTTATATGGCATAACGTTATAACGTACTACGTTATATGGTATATCGTTATAACGTATTACGTTATATGGTATAACGTTATACCGTATTACGTTATATGGTATATCGTTATAACGTATTACGTTATATGGTATAACGTTATAACGTATTACGTTATATGGAATATCGTTATAACGTATTACGTTATATGGTATAACGTTATACCGTATTACGTTATATGGTATAACGAAATGACGTTTTACGTTATATGGTATTACTTTATAACGTATTACGTTATATGGTATTACGTTATAACGTATTACGTTATATGGTATAACGTCATAACGTATTACGTTATATGGTACTACGTTATCACGTATTACGTTATATGGTATAACGTTATAACGTATTACGTTATATGGTATATCGTTATAACGTATTACGTTATATGGTATAACGTTATACCGTATTACGTTATATGGTATAACGAAGTGACGTTTTACGTTATATGGTATTACGTTATAACGTATTACGTTATATGGTATAACGTTATCACGTATTACGTTATATGGCATTACGTTATAACGTATTACGTTATATGGTATAACGAAATGACGTTTTACGTTATATGGTATAACGTTATAACGTATTACGTTATATGGTATTACGTTTTAACGTATTACGTTATATGGTATAACGTTATAACGTATTACGTTATATGGTATAACGTTATAACGTATTACGTTATATGGTATAACGTTATAACGTATTACGTTATATGGTATAACGCTATAAAGTATTACGTTATATGTCATTACGTTATAACGAATTACGTTATATGGCATTACGTTATAACGTATTACGATATATGGTATGACGTTATAACATATTACGTTATATGGTATTACGTTATAAAGTATTACGTTATATGGTATAACGTTGTAACGTATTACGTTATATGGTATAACGTAATAACGTATTACGTTATATGGTATATCGTTATAACGTATTACGATATATGGTATAACGTTATACCGTATTACGTTATATGGTATAACGAAATGACGTTTTTTGTTATATGGTATTACGTTATAACGTATTACGTTATATGGTATTACGTTATAACGTATTACGTTATGTGGTATAACGTTTAAACGTATTACGTTATATGGTATAACGTTATAAAGTATTACGTTATATGGTATAACGTTATAACGTATTACGTTATATGGTATAACGTTATAACGTATTACGTTATATGGTATTACGTGAGCACGTATTACGTTATATGGTATAACGTTATAACGTATTACGTTATATGGTATAACGTTTTAACGTATTACGTTATATGGTATAACGTTATCACGTATTACGTTATATGGTATAACGTTATAACGTATTACGTTATATGGTATTACGTTATAACGTATTACGTTATATGGTATAACGTTATAACGTATTACGTTATATGGAATAACGTTATAACGAATTACGTTATATGGCATTACGTCATAACGTATTACGTTATATGGTATAACGTTATAACGTATTACGTTATATGGTATAACGTTATAACGTATTACGTTATATGGTATAACGTTATAACGTACTACGTTATATGGTATATCGTTATAACGTATTACGTTATATGGTACAACGTCATAACGTATTACGTTATATGGTATTACGTTATCACGTGTTACGTTATATGGTATAACGTTATAACGTATTACGTTATATGGTATATCGTTATAACGTATTACGTTATATGGTATAACGTTATACCGTATTACGTTATATGGTATAACGAAATGACGTTTTACGTTATATGGTATTACGTTATAACGTATTACGTTACATGGTATAACGTTATCACGTATTACGTTATATGGCATTACGTTATAACGTATTACGTTATATGGTATAACGTTATAACGTATTACGTTATATGGTATATCGTTATAACGTATTACGTTATATGGTATAACGTTATACCGTATTACGTTATATGGTATAACGTTATAACGTATTACGTTATATGGTATATCGTTATAACGTATTACGTTATATGGTATAACGTTATACCGTATTACGTTATATGGTATAACGAAATGACGTTTTACGTTATATGGTATTACGTTATAACGTATTACGTTATATGGTATTACGTTATAACGTATCACGTTATATGGTATAACGTCATAACGTATTACGTTATATGGTATTACGTTATCACGTGTTACGTTATATGGTATAACGTTATAACGTATTACGTTATATGGTATATCGTTATAACGTATTACGTTATATGGTATAACGTTATACCGTATTACGTTATATGGTATAACGAAATGACGTTTTACGTTATATGGTATTACGTTATAACGTATTACGTTACATGGTATAACGTTATCACGTATTACGTTATATGGCATTACGTTATAACGTATTACGTTATATGGTATAACGTTATAACGTATTACGTTATATGGTATATCGTTATAACGTATTACGTTATATGGTATAACGTTATACCGTATTACGTTATATGGTATAACGAAATGACGTTTTACGTTATATGGTATTACGTTATAACGTATTACGTTATATGGTATTACGTTATAACGTATTATGTTATATGGTATAACGTCATAACGTATTACGTTATATGGTATTACGTTATCACGTATTACGTTATATGGTATAACGTTATCACGTATTACGTTATGTGGTATAACGTTATAACGTATTACGTTATATGGCATTACGTTATAACGTATTACGTTATATGGCATTACGTTATGACGTATTACGTTATATGGTATAACGAAATGACGTTTTACGTTATATGGTATAACGTTATAACGTATTACGTTATATGGTATTACGTTTTAACGTATTACGTTATATGGTATAACGTTATAACGTATTACGTTATATGGTATTACGTTATCACGTATTACGTTATATGGTATAACGTTATAACGTATTACGTTATATGGTATAACGTTTTAACGTATTACGTTATATGGTATAACGTTATCACGTATTACGTTATATGGTATAACGTTATAACGTATTACGTTATATGGTATATCGTTATAACGTATTACGTTATATGGTATAACGTTATACCGTATTACGTTATATGGTATAACGAAATGACGTTTTACGTTATATGGTATTACGTTATAACGTATTACGTTATATGGTATAACGTTATCACGTATTACGTTATATGGCATTACGTTATAACGTATTACGTTATATGGCATTACGTTTTAACGTATTACGTTATATGGTATAACGTTATAACGTATTACGTTATATGATATTACGTTATAACGTATTACGTTATATGGTATAACGTTATAACGTATTACGTTATATGGTATAACGTTATAACGAATTACGTTATATGGCAGTTCGTTATAACGTATTACGTTATATGGTATAACGAATTGACGTTTTACGTTATATGGTATATCGTTATAACGTATTACGTTATATGGTATAACGTTATACCGTATTACGTTATATGGTATAAAGAAATGACGTTTTACGTTGTATGGTATTACGTTATAACGTATTACGTTATATGGTATAACGTTATCACGTATTACGTTATATGGCATTACGTTATAACGTATTACGTTATATGGTATTACGTTTTAACGTATTACGTTATATGGAATAACGTTATAACGAATTACGTTATATGGCATTACGTTATAACGTATTACGTTATATGGTATAACGTTTTAACGTATTACGTTATATGGTATAACGTTATAACGTATTACGTTATATGGTATATCGTTATAACGTATTACGTTATATGGTATAACGTTATACCGTATTACGTTATATGGTATAACGAAATGACGTCTTACGTTATATGGTATTACGTTATAACGTATTACGTTATATGGTATTACGTTATAACGTATTACGTTATATGGTATAACGTCATAAGGTATTACGTTATATGGTATTACGTTATCACGTATTCCGTTATATGGTATAACGTTATCACGTATTACGTTATGTGGTATAACGTTATAACGTATTACGTTATATGGTATTACGTTATAACGTATTACGTTATATGGTATAACGTTATAACGTATTACGTTATATGGTATAACGTTTTAACGTATTACGTAATATGGTATAACGTTATCACGTATTACGTTATATGGTATAACGTTATAACGTATTACGTTATATGGTATGACGTTATAACATATTACGTTATATGGTATAACGTTTTAACGTATTACGTTATATGGTATAACGTTATCACGTATTACGTTATGTGGTATAACGTTATAACGTATTACGTTATATGGTATTACGTTATAACGTATTACGTTATATGGTATAACGTTATAACGTATTACGTTATATGGAATAACGTTATAACGAATTACGTTATATGGCATTACGTTATAACGTATTACGTTATATGGTATAACGTTTTAACGTATTACGTTATATGGTATAACGTTATAACGTATTACGTTATATGGTATATCGTTATAACGTATTACGTTATATGGTATAACGTTATACCGTATTACGTTATATGGTATAACGAAATGACGTCTTACGTTATATGGTATTACGTTATAACGTATTACGTTATATGGTATTACGTTATAACGTATTACGTTATATGGTATAACGTCATAAGGTATTACGTTATATGGTATTACGTTATCACGTATTACGTTATATGGTATAACGTTATCACGTATTACGTTATGTGGTATAACGTTATAACGTATTACGTTATATGGTATTACGTTATAACGTATTACGTTATATGGTATAACGTTATAACGTATTACGTTATATGGTATAACGTTTTAACGTATTACGTAATATGGTATAACGTTATCACGTATTACGTTATATGGTATAACGTTATAACGTATTACGTTATATGGTATGACGTTATAACATATTACGTTATATGGTATAACGTTTTAACGTATTACGTTATATGGTATAACGTTATCACGTATTACGTTATGTGGTATAACGTTATAACGTATTACGTTATATGGTATTACGTTATAACGTATTACGTTATATGGTATAACGTTATAACGTATTACGTTATATGGTATTACGTTATAACGTATTATGTTATATGGTATAACGTCATAACGTATTACGTTATATGGTATTACGTTATCACGTATTACGTTATATGGTATAACGTTATCACGTATTACGTTATGTGGTATAACGTTATAACGTATTACGTTATATGGTATGACGTTATAACATATTACGTTATATGGTATAACGTTTTAACGTATTACGTTATATGGTATAACGTTATCACGTATTACGTTATGTGGTATAACGTTATAACGTATTACGTTATATGGTATTACGTTATAACGTATTACGTTATATGGTATAACGTTATAACGTATTACGTTATATGGTATTACGTTATAACGTATTATGTTATATGGTATAACGTCATAACGTATTACGTTATATGGTATTACGTTATAACGTATTACGTTATATGGTATAACGTTATAACGTATTACGTTATATGGTATTACGTTATAACGTATTATGTTATATGGTATAACGTCATAACGTATTACGTTATATGGTATTACGTTATCACGTATTACGTTATGTGGTATAACGTTATAACGTATTACGTTATATGGCATTACGTTATAACGTATTACGTTATAACGTATTACGTTATATGGCATTACGTTATGACGTATTACGTTATATGGTATAACGAAATGACGTTTTACGTTATATGGTATAACGTTATAACGTATTACGTTATATGGTATTACGTTTTAACGTATTACGTTATATGGTATAACGTTATAACGTATTACGTTATATGGTATTACGTTATCACGTATTACGTTATATGGTATAACGTTATAACGTATTACGTTATATGGTATAACGTTATAACGTATTACGTTATATGGTATTACGTTATCACGTATTACGTTATATGGTATAACGTTATAACGTATTACGTTATATGGTATAACGTTATAACGAATTAAGTTATATGGCATTTCGTTATAACGTATTACGTTATATGGTATAACGAAATGACGTTTTACGTTATATGGTATATCGTTATAACGTATTACGTTATATGGTATAACGTTATACCGTATTACGTTATATGGTATAACGAAATGACGTTTTACGTTGTATGGTATTACGTTATAACGTATTACGTTATATGGTATAACGTTATCACGTATTACGTTATATGGCATTACGTTATAACGTATTACGTTATATGGTAAGACGTTTTAACGTATTACGTTTTATGGAATAACGTTATAACGAATTACGTTATATGGCATTACGTTATAACGTATTACGTTATATGGTATAACGTTTTAACGTATTACGTTATATGGTATAACGTTATAACGTATTACGTTATATGGTATATCGTTATAACGTATTACGTTATATGGTATAACGTTATACCGTATTACGTTATATGGTATAACGAAATGACGTCTTACGTTATATGGTATTACGTTATAACGTATTACGTTATATGGTATTACGTTATAACGTATTACGTTATATGGTATAACGTCATAAGGTATTACGTTATATGGTATTACGTTTTAACGTATTACGTAATATGGTATAACGTTATCACGTATTACGTTATATGGTATAACGTTATAACGTATTACGTTATATGGTATGACGTTATAACATATTACGTTATATGGTATAACGTTTTAACGTATTACGTTATATGGTATAACGTTATCACGTAGTACGTTATATGGTATAACGTTATAACGTATTACGTTATATGGTATAACGTTATAACGTATTACGTTATATGGTATAACGCTATAAAGTATTACGTTATATGTCATTGCGTTATAACGAATTACGTTATATGGCATTACGTTATAACGTATTACGATATATGGTATGACGTTATAACATATTACGTTATATGGTATTACGTTATAACGTATTACGTTATATGGTATAACGTTGTAACCTATTACGTTATACGGTATAACGTTATAACGTATTACGTTTAATGGTATATCGTTATAACGTATTACGTTATATGGTATAACGTTATAACGTATTACGTTATATGGTATAACGTTATAACGAATTAAGTTATATGGCATTTCGTTATAACGTATTACGTTATATGGTATAACGAAATGACGTTTTACGTTATATGGTATATCGTTATAACGTATTACGTTATATGGTATAACGTTATACCGTATTACGTTATATGGTATAACGAAATGACGTTTTACGTTGTATGGTATTACGTTATAACGTATTACGTTATATGGTATAACGTTATCACGTATTACGTTATATGGCATTACGTTATAACGTATTACGTTATATGGTAAGACGTTTTAACGTATTACGTTTTATGGAATAACGTTATAACGAATTACGTTATATGGCATTACGTTATAACGTATTACGTTATATGGTATAACGTTTTAACGTATTACGTTATATGGTATAACGTTATAACGTATTACGTTATATGGTATATCGTTATAACGTATTACGTTATATGGTATAACGTTATACCGTATTACGTTATATGGTATAACGAAATGACGTCTTACGTTATATGGTATTACGTTATAACGTATTACGTTATATGGTATTACGTTATAACGTATTACGTTATATGGTATAACGTCATAAGGTATTACGTTATATGGTATTACGTTTTAACGTATTACGTAATATGGTATAACGTTATCACGTATTACGTTATATGGTATAACGTTATAACGTATTACGTTATATGGTATGACGTTATAACATATTACGTTATATGGTATAACGTTTTAACGTATTACGTTATATGGTATAACGTTATCACGTAGTACGTTATATGGTATAACGTTATAACGTATTACGTTATATGGTATAACGTTATAACGTATTACGTTATATGGTATAACGCTATAAAGTATTACGTTATATGTCATTGCGTTATAACGAATTACGTTATATGGCATTACGTTATAACGTATTACGATATATGGTATGACGTTATAACATATTACGTTATATGGTATTACGTTATAACGTATTACGTTATATGGTATAACGTTGTAACGTATTACGTTATACGGTATAACGTTATAACGTATTACGTTTAATGGTATATCGTTATAACGTATTACGTTATATGGTATAACGTTATACCGTATTACGTTATATGGTATAACGAAATGACGTTTTTCGTTATATGGTATTAAGTTATAACGTATTACGTTATATGGTATTACGTTATAACGTATTACGTTATGTGGTATAACGTTTTAACGTATTACGTTATATGGTATAACGTTATGACGTATTACGTTATATGGTATAACGTTATAACGTATTACGTTATATGGTATAACGTTATAACGTATTACGTTATATGGTATTACGTGAGCACGTATTACGTTATATGGTATAACGTTATAACGTATTACGTTATATGGTATAACGTTTTAACGTATTACGTTATATGGTATAACGTTGTAGCGTATTACGTTATATGGTATAACGTTATAACGTATTACGTTATATGGTATATCGTTATAACGTATTACGTTATATGGTATAACGTTATACCGTATTACGTTATATGGTATAACGAAATGACGTTTTTCGTTATATGGTATTACGTTATAACGTATTACGTTATATGGTATTACGTTATAACGTATTACGTTATATGGTATAACGTTATAACGTATTACGTTATATGGTATAACGTTATAACGTATTACGTTATATGGTATAACGTTATAACGTATTACGTTATATGGAATAACGTTACAACGAATTACGTTATATGGCATTACGTTATAACGTATTACGTTATATGGTATAACGTTATAACGTATTACGTTATATGGTATAACGTTATAACGTATTACGTTATATGGTATAACGTTATAACGTACTACGTTATATGGTATAACGTTATACCGTATTACGTTATATGGTATAACGTTATAACGTATTACGTTATATGGAATAACGTTATAACGTATTACGTTATATGGTATTACGTTTTAACGTATTACGTTATATGGTATAACGTTATAACGTATTACGTTATATGGTATAACGTTATAACGTACTACGTTATATGGTGTAACGTTATACCGTATTACGTTATATGGTATAACGTTATAACGTATTACGTTATATGGAATAACGTTATAACGAATTACGTTATATGGCATTACGTTATAACGTATTACGTTATATGGTATAACGTTTTAACGTATTACGTTATATGGTATAACGTTATACCGTATTACGTTATATGGTATAACGAAATGACGTTTTTCGTTATATGGTATTACGTTATAACGTATTACGTTATATGGTATTACGTTATAACGTATTACGTTATATGGTATAACGTTATAACGTACTACGTTATATGGTATAACGTTATACCGTATTACGTTATATGGTATAACGTTATAACGAATTACGTTATATGGAATAACGTTATAACGAATTACGTTATATGGCATTACGTTATAACGTATTACGTTATATGGTATAACGTTATAACGTATTACGTTATATGGTATAACGTTATCACGTATTACGTTATGTGGTATAACGTTATAACGTATTACGTTATATGGTATTACGTTATAACGTATTACGTAATATGGTATAACGTTATAACGTATTACGTTATATGGTATAACGTTTTAACGTATTACGTAATATGGTATAACGTTATCACGTATTACGTTATATGGTATAACGTTATAACGTATTACGTTATATGGTATGACGTTATAATATATTACGTTATATGGTATAACGTTTTAACGTATTACGTTATATGGTATAACGCTATAAAGTATTACGTTATATGTCATTACGTTATAACGAATTACGTTATATGGCATTACGTTATAACGTATTACGATATATGGTATGACGTTATAACATATTACGTTATATGGTATTACGTTATAACGTATTACGTTATATGGTATAACGTTGTAACGTATTACGTTATATGGTATAACGTTATAACGTATTACGTTATATGGTATATCGTTATAACGTATTACGTTATATGGTATAACGTTATACCGTATTACGTTATATGGTATAACGAAATGACGTTTTTCGTTATATGGTATTACGTTATAACGTATTACGTTATATGGTATTACGTTATAACGTATTACGTTATGTGGTATAACGTTTTAACGTATTACGTTATATGGTATAACGTTATAACGTATTACGTTATATGGTATAACGTTATAACGTATTACGTTATATGGTATAACGTTATAACGTATTACGTTATATGGTATTACGTGAGCACGTATTACGTTATATTTTATAACGTTATAACGTATTACGTTATATGGTATAACGTTTTAACGTATTACGTTATATGGTATAACGTTATCACGTATTACGTTATATGGTATAACGTTATAACGTATTACGTTATATGGTATAACGTTATAACGTATTACGTTATATGGTATAACGTTATACCGTATTACGTTATATGGTATAACGAAATGACGTTTTACGTTATATGGTATTACGTTATATGGAATAACGTTATAACGAATTACGTTATATGGCATTACGTTATAACGTATTACGTTATATGGTATAACGTTTTAACGTATTACGTTATATGGTATAACGTTATGCCGTATTACGTTATATGGTATAACGAAATGACGTTTTTCGTTATATGGTATTACGTTATAACGTATTACGTTATATGGTATTACGTTATAACGTATTACGTTATATGGTATAACGTTATAACGTACTACGTTATATGGTATAACGTTATACCGTATTACGTTATATGGTATAACGTTATCACGTAGTACGTTATATGGTATAACGTTATAACGTATTACGTTATATGGTGTAACGTTATAACGTATTACGTTATATGGTATAACGCTATAAAGTATTACGTTATATGTCATTACGTTATAACGAATTACGTTATATGGCATTACGTTATAACGTATTACGATATATGGTATGACGTTATAACATATTACGTTATATGGTATTACGTTATAACGTATTACGTTATATGGTATAACGTTGTAACGTATTACGTTATATGGTATAACGTTATAACGTATTACGTTATATGGTATATCGTTATAACGTATTACGTTATATGGTATTACGTGAGCACGTATTACGTTATATGGTATAACGTTATAACGTATTACGTTATATGGTATAACGTTTTAACGTATTACGTTATATGGTATAACGTTATCACGTATTACGTTATATGGTATAACGTTATAACGTATTACGTTATATGGTATAACGTTATAACGTATTACGTTATATGGTATAACGTTGTAACGTATTACGTTATATGGTATAACGTTATAACGTATTACGTTATATGGTATAACGTTATAACGTATTACGTTATATGGTATAACGTTATAACGTATTACGTTATATGGTATTACGTTATAACGTATTACGTTATATGGTATAACGTCATAACGTATTACGTTATATGGTATTACGTTATCACGTATTACGTTATATTTTATAACGTTATAACGTATTACGTTATATGGTATAACGTTATAACGTATTACGTTATATGGTATAACGTTATACCGTATTACGTTATATGGTATAACGAAATGACGTTTTACGTTATATGGTATTACGTCATAACGTATTACGTTATATGGTATAACGTTATAACGTATTACGTTATATGGTATAACGTTATCACGTATTACGTTATATGGTATATCGTTATAATGTATTACGTTATATGGTATAACGTTATACCGTATTACGTTATATGGTATAACGAAATGACGTTTTTCGTTATATGGTATTACGTTATAACGTATTACGTTATATGGTATTACGTTATAACGTATTACGTTATATGGTATAACGTTATACCGTATTACGTTATATGGTATAACGTTATAACGTATTACGTTATATGGTATAACGTTATAACGTATTACGTTATATGGAATAACGTTATAACGAATTACGTTATATGGCATTACGATATAACGTATTACGTTATATGGTATAACGTTATAACGTAATACGTTATATGGTATAACGTTATAACGTATTACGTTATATGGCATAACGTTATAACGTACTACGTTATATGGTATATCGTTATAACGTATTACGTTATATGGTATAACGTTATACCGTATTACGTTATATGGTATAACGTTATAACGTATTACGTTATATGGTATAACGTTATAACGTATTACGTTATATGGAATATCGTTATAACGTATTACGTTATATGGTATAACGTTATACCGTATTACGTTATATGGTATAACGAAATGACGTTTTACGTTATATGGTATTACGTTATAACGTATTACGTTATATGGTATTACGTTATAACGTATTACGTTATATGGTATAACGTCATAACGTATTACGTTATATGGTATTACGTTATCACGTATTACGTTATATGGTATAACGTTATAACGTATTACGTTATATGGTATATCGTTATAACGTATTACGTTATATGGTATAACGTTATACCGTATTACGTTATATGGTATAACGAAGTGACGTTTTACGTTATATGGTATTACGTTATAACGTATTACGTTATATGGTATAACGTTATCACGTATTACGTTATATGGCATTACGTTATAACGTATTACGTTATATGGTATAACGAAATGACGTTTTACGTTATATGGTATAACGTTATAACGTATTACGTTATATGGTATTACGTTATAACGTATTACGTTATATGGTATTACGTTATCACGTATTACGTTATATGGTATAACGTTATAACGTATTACGTTATATGGTATAACGTTTTAACGTATTACGTTATATGGTATAACGTTTTAACGTATTACGTTATATGGTATAACGTTATCACGTATTACGTTATATGGTATAACGTTATAACGTATTACGTTATATGGTATAACGTTATCACGTATTACGTTATATGGTATAACGTTATAACGTATTACGTTATATGGTATATCGTTATAACGTATTACGTTATATGGTATAACGTTATAACGTATTACGTTATATGGTATAACGTTTTAACGTATTACGTAATATGGTATAACGTTATCACGTATTACGTTATATGGTATAACGTTATAACGTATTACGTTATATGGTATGACGTTATAACATATTACGTTATATGGTATAACGTTTTAACGTATTACGTTATATGGTATAACGTTATCACGTAGTACGTTATATGGTATAACGTTATAACGTATTACGTTATATGGTATAACGTTTTAACGTATTACGTTATATGGTATAACGTTATAACGTATTACGTTATATGGTATAACGTTATCACGTATTACGTTATATGGTATAACGTTATAACGTATTACGTTATATGGTATATCGTTATAACGTATTACGTTATATGGTATAACGTTATAACGTATTACGTTATATGGTATAACGTTTTAACGTATTACGTAATATGGTATAACGTTATCACGTATTACGTTATATGGTATAACGTTATAACGTATTACGTTATATGGTATGACGTTATAACATATTACGTTATATGGTATAACGTTATAACGTATTACGTTATATGGTATTACGTGAGCACGTATTACGTTATATGGTATAACGTTATAACGTATTACGTTATATGGTATAACGTTTTAACGTATTACGTTATATGGTATAACGTTATAACGTATTACGTTATATGGTATAACGTTATAACGTATTACGTTATATGGTATAACGTTATAACGTATTACGTTATATGGTATAACGTTGTAGCGTATTACGTTATATGGTATAACGTTATAACGTATTACGTTATATGGTATATCGTTATAACGTATTACGTTATATGGTATAACGTTATACCGTATTACGTTATATGGTATAACGAAATGACGTTTTTCGTTATATGGTATTACGTTATAACGTATTACGTTATATGGTATTACGTTATAACGTATTACGTTATATGGTATAACGTTATAACGTATTACGTTATATGGTATAACGTTATAACGTATTACGTTATATGGTATAACGTTATAACGTATTACGTTATATGGAATAACGTTACAACGAATTACGTTATATGGCATTACGTTATAACGTATTACGTTATATGGTATAACGTTATAACGTATTACGTTATATGGTATAACGTTATAACGTATTACGTTATATGGTATAACGTTATAACGTACTACGTTATATGGTATAACGTTATACCGTATTACGTTATATGGTATAACGTTATAACGTATTACGTTATATGGAATAACGTTATAACGTATTACGTTATATGGTATTACGTTTTAACGTATTACGTTATATGGTATAACGTTATAACGTATTACGTTATATGGTATAACGTTATAACGTACTACGTTATATGGTGTAACGTTATACCGTATTACGTTATATGGTATAACGTTATAACGTATTACGTTATATGGAATAACGTTATAACGAATTACGTTATATGGCATTACGTTATAACGTATTACGTTATATGGTATAACGTTTTAACGTATTACGTTATATGGTATAACGTTATACCGTATTACGTTATATGGTATAACGAAATGACGTTTTTCGTTATATGGTATTACGTTATAACGTATTACGTTATATGGTATTACGTTATAACGTATTACGTTATATGGTATAACGTTATAACGTACTACGTTATATGGTATAACGTTATACCGTATTACGTTATATGGTATAACGTTATAACGAATTACGTTATATGGAATAACGTTATAACGAATTACGTTATATGGCATTACGTTATAACGTATTACGTTATATGGTATAACGTTATAACGTATTACGTTATATGGTATAACGTTATCACGTATTACGTTATGTGGTATAACGTTATAACGTATTACGTTATATGGTATTACGTTATAACGTATTACGTAATATGGTATAACGTTATAACGTATTACGTTATATGGTATAACGTTTTAACGTATTACGTAATATGGTATAACGTTATCACGTATTACGTTATATGGTATAACGTTATAACGTATTACGTTATATGGTATGACGTTATAATATATTACGTTATATGGTATAACGTTTTAACGTATTACGTTATATGGTATAACGTTATCACGTAGTACGTTATATGGTATAACGTTATAACGTATTACGTTATATGGTGTAACGTTATAACGTATTACGTTATATGGTATAACGCTATAAAGTATTACGTTATATGTCATTACGTTATAACGAATTACGTTATATGGCATTACGTTATAACGTATTACGATATATGGTATGACGTTATAACATATTACGTTATATGGTATTACGTTATAACGTATTACGTTATATGGTATAACGTTGTAACGTATTACGTTATATGGTATAACGTTATAACGTATTACGTTATATGGTATATCGTTATAACGTATTACGTTATATGGTATAACGTTATACCGTATTACGTTATATGGTATAACGAAATGACGTTTTTCGTTATATGGTATTACGTTATAACGTATTACGTTATATGGTATTACGTTATAACGTATTACGTTATGTGGTATAACGTTTTAACGTATTACGTTATATGGTATAACGTTATAACGTATTACGTTATATGGTATAACGTTATAACGTATTACGTTATATGGTATAACGTTATAACGTATTACGTTATATGGTATTACGTGAGCACGTATTACGTTATATTTTATAACGTTATAACGTATTACGTTATATGGTATAACGTTTTAACGTATTACGTTATATGGTATAACGTTATCACGTATTACGTTATATGGTATAACGTTATAACGTATTACGTTATATGGTATAACGTTATAACGTATTACGTTATATGGTATAACGTTATACCGTATTACGTTATATGGTATAACGAAATGACGTTTTACGTTATATGGTATTACGTTATATGGAATAACGTTATAACGAATTACGTTATATGGCATTACGTTATAACGTATTACGTTATATGGTATAACGTTTTAACGTATTACGTTATATGGTATAACGTTATACCGTATTACGTTATATGGTATAACGAAATGACGTTTTTCGTTATATGGTATTACGTTATAACGTATTACGTTATATGGTATTACGTTATAACGTATTACGTTATATGGTATAACGTTATAACGTACTACGTTATATGGTATAACGTTATACCGTATTACGTTATATGGTATAACGTTATCACGTAGTACGTTATATGGTATAACGTTATAACGTATTACGTTATATGGTGTAACGTTATAACGTATTACGTTATATGGTATAACGCTATAAAGTATTACGTTATATGTCATTACGTTATAACGAATTACGTTATATGGCATTACGTTATAACGTATTACGATATATGGTATGACGTTATAACATATTACGTTATATGGTATTACGTTATAACGTATTACGTTATATGGTATAACGTTGTAACGTATTACGTTATATGGTATAACGTTATAACGTATTACGTTATATGGTATATCGTTATAACGTATTACGTTATATGGTATTACGTGAGCACGTATTACGTTATATGGTATAACGTTATAACGTATTACGTTATATGGTATAACGTTTTAACGTATTACGTTATATGGTATAACGTTATCACGTATTACGTTATATGGTATAACGTTATAACGTATTACGTTATATGGTATAACGTTATAACGTATTACGTTATATGGTATAACGTTGTAACGTATTACGTTATATGGTATAACGTTATAACGTATTACGTTATATGGTATAACGTTATAACGTATTACGTTATATGGTATAACGTTATAACGTATTACGTTATATGGTATTACGTTATAACGTATTACGTTATATGGTATAACGTCATAACGTATTACGTTATATGGTATTACGTTATCACGTATTACGTTATATTTTATAACGTTATAACGTATTACGTTATATGGTATAACGTTATAACGTATTACGTTATATGGTATAACGTTATACCGTATTACGTTATATGGTATAACGAAATGACGTTTTACGTTATATGGTATTACGTCATAACGTATTACGTTATATGGTATAACGTTATAACGTATTACGTTATATGGTATAACGTTATCACGTATTACGTTATATGGTATATCGTTATAATGTATTACGTTATATGGTATAACGTTATACCGTATTACGTTATATGGTATAACGAAATGACGTTTTTCGTTATATGGTATTACGTTATAACGTATTACGTTATATGGTATTACGTTATAACGTATTACGTTATATGGTATAACGTTATACCGTATTACGTTATATGGTATAACGTTATAACGTATTACGTTATATGGTATAACGTTATAACGTATTACGTTATATGGAATAACGTTATAACGAATTACGTTATATGGCATTACGATATAACGTATTACGTTATATGGTATAACGTTATAACGTATTACGTTATATGGTATAACGTTATAACGTATTACGTTATATGGCATAACGTTATAACGTACTACGTTATATGGTATATCGTTATAACGTATTACGTTATATGGTATAACGTTATACCGTATTACGTTATATGGTATAACGTTATAACGTATTACGTTATATGGTATAACGTTATAACGTATTACGTTATATGGAATATCGTTATAACGTATTACGTTATATGGTATAACGTTATACCGTATTACGTTATATGGTATAACGAAATGACGTTTTACGTTATATGGTATTACGTTATAACGTATTACGTTATATGGTATTACGTTATAACGTATTACGTTATATGGTATAACGTCATAACGTATTACGTTATATGGTATTACGTTATCACGTATTACGTTATATGGTATAACGTTATAACGTATTACGTTATATGGTATATCGTTATAACGTATTACGTTATATGGTATAACGTTATACCG
Organism: Bombus vancouverensis nearcticus; assembly: GCF_051014615.1. NCBI lineage: Eukaryota > Metazoa > Arthropoda > Insecta > Hymenoptera > Apidae > Bombus > Bombus vancouverensis. Next base: position 3,293,495 of record NC_134913.1, on the reverse strand, counting down.
TATTACGTTATATGGTATAACGAAGTGACGTTTTACGTTATATGGTATTACGTTATAACGTATTACGTTATATGGTATAACGTTATCACGTATTACGTTATATGGCATTACGTTATAACGTATTACGTTATATGGTATAACGAAATGACGTTTTACGTTATATGGTATAACGTTATAACGTATTACGTTATATGGTATTACGTTATAACGTATTACGTTATATGGTATTACGTTATCACGTATTACGTTATATGGTATAACGTTATAACGTATTACGTTATATGGTATAACGTTTTAACGTATTACGTTATATGGTATAACGTTTTAACGTATTACGTTATATGGTATAACGTTATCACGTATTACGTTATATGGTATAACGTTATAACGTATTACGTTATATGGTATAACGTTATCACGTATTACGTTATATGGTATAACGTTATAACGTATTACGTTATATGGTATATCGTTATAACGTATTACGTTATATGGTATAACGTTATAACGTATTACGTTATATGGTATAACGTTTTAACGTATTACGTAATATGGTATAACGTTATCACGTATTACGTTATATGGTATAACGTTATAACGTATTACGTTATATGGTATGACGTTATAACATATTACGTTATATGGTATAACGTTTTAACGTATTACGTTATATGGTATAACGTTATCACGTAGTACGTTATATGGTATAACGTTATAACGTATTACGTTATATGGTGTAACGTTATAACGTATTACGTTATATGGTATAACGCTATAAAGTATTACGTTATATGTCATTACGTTATAACGAATTACGTTATATGGCATTACGTTATAACGTATTACGATATATGGTATGACGTTATAACATATTACGTTATATGGTATTACGTTATAACGTATTACGTTATATGGTATAACGTTGTAACGTATTACGTTATATGGTATAACGTTATAACGTATTACGTTATATGGTATATCGTTATAACGTATTACGTTATATGGTATAACGTTATACCGTATTACGTTATATGGTATAACGAAATGACGTTTTTCGTTATATGGTATTACGTTATAACGTATTACGTTATATGGTATTACGTTATAACGTATTACGTTATGTGGTATAACGTTTTAACGTATTACGTTATATGGTATAACGTTATAACGTATTACGTTATATGGTATAACGTTATAACGTATTACGTTATATGGTATAACGTTATAACGTATTACGTTTAATGGTATATCGTTATAACGTATTACGTTATATGGTATAACGTTATACCGTATTACGTTATATGGTATAACGAAATGACGTTTTTCGTTATATGGTATTAAGTTATAACGTATTACGTTATATGGTATAACGTTATAACGTATTACGTTATATGGTATAACGCTATAAAGTATTACGTTATATGTCATTGCGTTATAACGAATTACGTTATATGGCATTACGTTATAACGTATTACGATATATGGTATGACGTTATAACATATTACGTTATATGGTATTACGTTATAACGTATTACGTTATATGGTATAACGTTGTAACGTATTACGTTATACGGTATAACGTTATAACGTATTACGTTTAATGGTATATCGTTATAACGTATTACGTTATATGGTATAACGTTATACCGTATTACGTTATATGGTATAACGAAATGACGTTTTTCGTTATATGGTATTAAGTTATAACGTATTACGTTATATGGTATTACGTTATAACGTATTACGTTATGTGGTATAACGTTTTAACGTATTACGTTATATGGTATAACGTTATGACGTATTACGTTATATGGTATAACGTTATAACGTATTACGTTATATGGTATAACGTTATAACGTATTACGTTATATGGTATTACGTGAGCACGTATTACGTTATATGGTATAACGTTATAACGTATTACGTTATATGGTATAACGTTTTAACGTATTACGTTATATGGTATAACGTTATAACGTATTACGTTATATGGTATAACGTTATAACGTATTACGTTATATGGTATAACGTTATAACGTATTACGTTATATGGTATAACGTTGTAGCGTATTACGTTATATGGTATAACGTTATAACGTATTACGTTATATGGTATATCGTTATAACGTATTACGTTATATGGTATAACGTTATACCGTATTACGTTATATGGTATAACGAAATGACGTTTTTCGTTATATGGTATTACGTTATAACGTATTACGTTATATGGTATTACGTTATAACGTATTACGTTATATGGTATAACGTTATAACGTATTACGTTATATGGTATAACGTTATAACGTATTACGTTATATGGTATAACGTTATAACGTATTACGTTATATGGAATAACGTTACAACGAATTACGTTATATGGCATTACGTTATAACGTATTACGTTATATGGTATAACGTTATAACGTATTACGTTATATGGTATAACGTTATAACGTATTACGTTATATGGTATAACGTTATAACGTACTACGTTATATGGTATAACGTTATACCGTATTACGTTATATGGTATAACGTTATAACGTATTACGTTATATGGAATAACGTTATAACGTATTACGTTATATGGTATTACGTTTTAACGTATTACGTTATATGGTATAACGTTATAACGTATTACGTTATATGGTATAACGTTATAACGTACTACGTTATATGGTGTAACGTTATACCGTATTACGTTATATGGTATAACGTTATAACGTATTACGTTATATGGAATAACGTTATAACGAATTACGTTATATGGCATTACGTTATAACGTATTACGTTATATGGTATAACGTTTTAACGTATTACGTTATATGGTATAACGTTATACCGTATTACGTTATATGGTATAACGAAATGACGTTTTTCGTTATATGGTATTACGTTATAACGTATTACGTTATATGGTATTACGTTATAACGTATTACGTTATATGGTATAACGTTATAACGTACTACGTTATATGGTATAACGTTATACCGTATTACGTTATATGGTATAACGTTATAACGAATTACGTTATATGGAATAACGTTATAACGAATTACGTTATATGGCATTACGTTATAACGTATTACGTTATATGGTATAACGTTATAACGTATTACGTTATATGGTATAACGTTATCACGTATTACGTTATGTGGTATAACGTTATAACGTATTACGTTATATGGTATTACGTTATAACGTATTACGTAATATGGTATAACGTTATAACGTATTACGTTATATGGTATAACGTTTTAACGTATTACGTAATATGGTATAACGTTATCACGTATTACGTTATATGGTATAACGTTATAACGTATTACGTTATATGGTATGACGTTATAATATATTACGTTATATGGTATAACGTTTTAACGTATTACGTTATATGGTATAACGTTATCACGTAGTACGTTATATGGTATAACGTTATAACGTATTACGTTATATGGTGTAACGTTATAACGTATTACGTTATATGGTATAACGCTATAAAGTATTACGTTATATGTCATTACGTTATAACGAATTACGTTATATGGCATTACGTTATAACGTATTACGATATATGGTATGACGTTATAACATATTACGTTATATGGTATTACGTTATAACGTATTACGTTATATGGTATAACGTTGTAACGTATTACGTTATATGGTATAACGTTATAACGTATTACGTTATATGGTATATCGTTATAACGTATTACGTTATATGGTATAACGTTATACCGTATTACGTTATATGGTATAACGAAATGACGTTTTTCGTTATATGGTATTACGTTATAACGTATTACGTTATATGGTATTACGTTATAACGTATTACGTTATGTGGTATAACGTTTTAACGTATTACGTTATATGGTATAACGTTATAACGTATTACGTTATATGGTATAACGTTATAACGTATTACGTTATATGGTATAACGTTATAACGTATTACGTTATATGGTATTACGTGAGCACGTATTACGTTATATTTTATAACGTTATAACGTATTACGTTATATGGTATAACGTTTTAACGTATTACGTTATATGGTATAACGTTATCACGTATTACGTTATATGGTATAACGTTATAACGTATTACGTTATATGGTATAACGTTATAACGTATTACGTTATATGGTATTACGTTTTAACGTACTACGTTATATGGTGTAACGTTATAACGTATTACGTTATATGGTATTACGTTATCACGTATTACGTTATATGGTATAACGTTATACCGTATTACGTTATATGGTATAACGAAATGACGTTTTACTTTATATGGTATTACGTCATAACGTATTACGTTATATGGTATAACGTTATAACGTATTACGTTATATGGTATAACGTTATCACGTATTACGTTATATGGTATATCGTTATAATGTATTACGTTATATGGTATAACGTTATACCGTATTACGTTATATGGTATAACGAAATGACGTTTTTCGTTATATGGTATTACGTTATAACGTATTACGTTATATGGTATTACGTTATAACGTATTACGTTATATGGTATAACGTTATACCGTATTACGTTATATGGTATAACGTTATAACGTATTACGTTATATGGTATAACGTTATAACGTATTACGTTATATGGAATAACGTTATAACGAATTACGTTATATGGCATTACGATATAACGTATTACGTTATATGGTATAACGTTATAACGTATTACGTTATATGGTATAACGTTATAACGTATTACGTTATATGGCATAACGTTATAACGTACTACGTTATATGGTATATCGTTATAACGTATTACGTTATATGGTATAACGTTATACCGTATTACGTTATATGGTATAACGTTATAACGTATTACGTTATATGGTATAACGTTATAACGTATTACGTTATATGGAATATCGTTATAACGTATTACGTTATATGGTATAACGTTATACCGTATTACGTTATATGGTATAACGAAATGACGTTTTACGTTATATGGTATTACGTTATAACGTATTACGTTATATGGTATTACGTTATAACGTATTACGTTATATGGTATAACGTCATAACGTATTACGTTATATGGTATTACGTTATCACGTATTACGTTATATGGTATAACGTTATAACGTATTACGTTATATGGTATATCGTTATAACGTATTACGTTATATGGTATAACGTTATACCGTATTACGTTATATGGTATAACGAAGTGACGTTTTACGTTATATGGTATTACGTTATAACGTATTACGTTATATGGTATAACGTTATCACGTATTACGTTATATGGCATTACGTTATAACGTATTACGTTATATGGTATAACGAAATGACGTTTTACGTTATATGGTATAACGTTATAACGTATTACGTTATATGGTATTACGTTATAACGTATTACGTTATATGGTATTACGTTATCACGTATTACGTTATATGGTATAACGTTATAACGTATTACGTTATATGGTATAACGTTTTAACGTATTACGTTATATGGTATAACGTTTTAACGTATTACGTTATATGGTATAACGTTATCACGTATTACGTTATATGGTATAACGTTATAACGTATTACGTTATATGGTATAACGTTATCACGTATTACGTTATATGGTATAACGTTATAACGTATTACGTTATATGGTATATCGTTATAACGTATTACGTTATATGGTATAACGTTATAACGTATTACGTTATATGGTATAACGTTTTAACGTATTACGTAATATGGTATAACGTTATCACGTATTACGTTATATGGTATAACGTTATAACGTATTACGTTATATGGTATGACGTTATAACATATTACGTTATATGGTATAACGTTTTAACGTATTACGTTATATGGTATAACGTTATCACGTAGTACGTTATATGGTATAACGTTATAACGTATTACGTTATATGGTGTAACGTTATAACGTATTACGTTATATGGTATAACGCTATAAAGTATTACGTTATATGTCATTACGTTATAACGAATTACGTTATATGGCATTACGTTATAACGTATTACGATATATGGTATGACGTTATAACATATTACGTTATATGGTATTACGTTATAACGTATTACGTTATATGGTATAACGTTGTAACGTATTACGTTATATGGTATAACGTTATAACGTATTACGTTATATGGTATATCGTTATAACGTATTACGTTATATGGTATAACGTTATACCGTATTACGTTATATGGTATAACGAAATGACGTTTTTCGTTATATGGTATTACGTTATAACGTATTACGTTATATGGTATTACGTTATAACGTATTACGTTATGTGGTATAACGTTTTAACGTATTACGTTATATGGTATAACGTTATAACGTATTACGTTATATGGTATAACGTTATAACGTATTACGTTATATGGTATAACGTTATAACGTATTACGTTTAATGGTATATCGTTATAACGTATTACGTTATATGGTATAACGTTATACCGTATTACGTTATATGGTATAACGAAATGACGTTTTTCGTTATATGGTATTAAGTTATAACGTATTACGTTATATGGTATAACGTTATAACGTATTACGTTATATGGTATAACGCTATAAAGTATTACGTTATATGTCATTGCGTTATAACGAATTACGTTATATGGCATTACGTTATAACGTATTACGATATATGGTATGACGTTATAACATATTACGTTATATGGTATTACGTTATAACGTATTACGTTATATGGTATAACGTTGTAACGTATTACGTTATACGGTATAACGTTATAACGTATTACGTTTAATGGTATATCGTTATAACGTATTACGTTATATGGTATAACGTTATACCGTATTACGTTATATGGTATAACGAAATGACGTTTTTCGTTATATGGTATTAAGTTATAACGTATTACGTTATATGGTATTACGTTATAACGTATTACGTTATGTGGTATAACGTTTTAACGTATTACGTTATATGGTATAACGTTATGACGTATTACGTTATATGGTATAACGTTATAACGTATTACGTTATATGGTATAACGTTATAACGTATTACGTTATATGGTATTACGTGAGCACGTATTACGTTATATGGTATAACGTTATAACGTATTACGTTATATGGTATAACGTTTTAACGTATTACGTTATATGGTATAACGTTATAACGTATTACGTTATATGGTATAACGTTATAACGTATTACGTTATATGGTATAACGTTATAACGTATTACGTTATATGGTATAACGTTGTAGCGTATTACGTTATATGGTATAACGTTATAACGTATTACGTTATATGGTATATCGTTATAACGTATTACGTTATATGGTATAACGTTATACCGTATTACGTTATATGGTATAACGAAATGACGTTTTTCGTTATATGGTATTACGTTATAACGTATTACGTTATATGGTATAACGTTATACCGTATTACGTTATATGGTATAACGTTATAACGTATTACGTTATATGGAATAACGTTATAACGTATTACGTTATATGGTATTACGTTTTAACGTATTACGTTATATGGTATAACGTTATAACGTATTACGTTATATGGTATAACGTTATAACGTACTACGTTATATGGTGTAACGTTATACCGTATTACGTTATATGGTATAACGTTATAACGTATTACGTTATATGGAATAACGTTATAACGAATTACGTTATATGGCATTACGTTATAACGTATTACGTTATATGGTATAACGTTTTAACGTATTACGTTATATGGTATAACGTTATACCGTATTACGTTATATGGTATAACGAAATGACGTTTTTCGTTATATGGTATTACGTTATAACGTATTACGTTATATGGTATTACGTTATAACGTATTACGTTATATGGTATAACGTTATAACGTACTACGTTATATGGTATAACGTTATACCGTATTACGTTATATGGTATAACGTTATAACGAATTACGTTATATGGAATAACGTTATAACGAATTACGTTATATGGCATTACGTTATAACGTATTACGTTATATGGTATAACGTTATAACGTATTACGTTATATGGTATAACGTTATCACGTATTACGTTATGTGGTATAACGTTATAACGTATTACGTTATATGGTATTACGTTATAACGTATTACGTAATATGGTATAACGTTATAACGTATTACGTTATATGGTATAACGTTTTAACGTATTACGTAATATGGTATAACGTTATCACGTATTACGTTATATGGTATAACGTTATAACGTATTACGTTATATGGTATGACGTTATAATATATTACGTTATATGGTATAACGTTTTAACGTATTACGTTATATGGTATAACGTTATCACGTAGTACGTTATATGGTATAACGTTATAACGTATTACGTTATATGGTGTAACGTTATAACGTATTACGTTATATGGTATAACGCTATAAAGTATTACGTTATATGTCATTACGTTATAACGAATTACGTTATATGGCATTACGTTATAACGTATTACGATATATGGTATGACGTTATAACATATTACGTTATATGGTATTACGTTATAACGTATTACGTTATATGGTATAACGTTGTAACGTATTACGTTATATGGTATAACGTTATAACGTATTACGTTATATGGTATATCGTTATAACGTATTACGTTATATGGTATAACGTTATACCGTATTACGTTATATGGTATAACGAAATGACGTTTTTCGTTATATGGTATTACGTTATAACGTATTACGTTATATGGTATTACGTTATAACGTATTACGTTATGTGGTATAACGTTTTAACGTATTACGTTATATGGTATAACGTTATAACGTATTACGTTATATGGTATAACGTTATAACGTATTACGTTATATGGTATAACGTTATAACGTATTACGTTATATGGTATTACGTGAGCACGTATTACGTTATATTTTATAACGTTATAACGTATTACGTTATATGGTATAACGTTTTAACGTATTACGTTATATGGTATAACGTTATCACGTATTACGTTATATGGTATAACGTTATAACGTATTACGTTATATGGTTTAACGTTATAACGTATTACGTTATATGGTATTACGTTTTAACGTACTACGTTATATGGTGTAACGTTATAACGTATTACGTTATATGGTATTACGTTATCACGTATTACGTTATATGGTATAACGTTATAACGTATTACGTTATATGGTATAACGTTTTAACGTATTACGTTATATGGTATAACGTTATCACGTAGTACGTTATATGGTATAACGTTATAACGTATTACGTTATATGGTATAACGTTATAACGTATTACGTTATATGGTATAGCGCTATAAAGTATTACGTTATATGTCATTACGTTATAACGAATTAAGTTATATGGCATTACGTTATAACGTATTACGATATATGGTATGACGTTATAACATATTACGTTATATGGTATTACGTTATAACGTATTACGTTATATGGTATAACGTTCTAACGTATTACGTTATATGGTATAACGTAATAACGTATTACGTTATATGGTATATCGTTATAACGTATTACGTTATATGGTATAACGTTATACCGTATTACGTTATATGGTATAACGAAATGACGTTTTTCGTTATATGGTATTACGTTATAACGTATTACGTTATATGGTATAACGTTATAACGTATTACGTTATATGATATTACGTTATAACGTATTACGTTATATGGAATAACGTTATAATGAATTACGTTATATGGCATTACGATATAACGTATTACGTTATATGGTATAACGTTATAACGTATTACGTTATATGGTATAACGTTATAACGTATTACGTTATATGGTATAACGTTATAACGTATTACGTTATATGGTATAACGTTATAACGTATTACGTTATATGGAATATCGTTATAACGTATTACGTTATATGGTATAACGTTATACCGTATTACGTTATATGGTATAACGAAATGACGTTTTACGTTATATGGTATTACGTTATAACGTATTACGTTATATGGTATTACGTTATAACGTATTACGTTATATGGTATAACGTCATAACGTATTACGTTATATGGTATTACGTTATCACGTATTACGTTATATGGTATAACGTTATAACGTATTACGTTATATGGTATATCGTTATAACGTATTACGTTATATGGTATAACGTTATACCGTTTTACGTTATATGGTATAACGAAGTGACGTTTTACGTTATATGGTATTACGTTATAACGTATTACGTTATATGGTATAACGTTATCACGTATTACGTTATATGGCATTACCTTATAACGTATTACGTTATATGGTATAACGAAATGACGTTTTACGTTATATGGAATATCGTTATAACGTATTACGTTATATGGTATAACGTTATACCGTATTACGTTATATGGTATAACGAAATGACGTTTTACGTTATACGGTATTACGTTATAACGTATTACGTTATATGGTATTACGTTATAACGTATTACGTTATATGGTATAACGTCATAACGTATTACGTTATATGGTATTACGTTATCACGTATTACGTTATATGGTATAACGTTATAACGTATTACGTTATATGGTATAACGTTTTAACGTATTACGTTATATGGTATAACGTTATAACGTATTACGTTATATGGTATATCGTTATAACGTATTACGTTATATGGTATAACGTTATACCGTATTACGTTATATGGTATAACGAAATGACGTTTTACGTTATATGGTATTACGTTATAACGTATTACGTTATATGGTATAACGTTATCACGTATTACGTTATATGGCATTACGTTATAACGTATTACGTTATATGGTATTACGTTTTAACGTATTACGTTATATGGTATAACGTTATAACGTATTACGTTATATGATATTACGTTATAACGTATTACGTTATATGGTATAACGTTATAACGTATTACGTTATATGGTATAACGTTATAACGAATTACGTTATATGGCATTACGTTATAACGTATTACGTTATATGGTATAACGTTATACCGTATTACGTTATATGGTATAACGAAATGACGTTTTACGTTATATGGTATTACGTTATAACGTATTACGTTATATGGTATAACGTTATCACGTATTACGTTATATGGCATTACGTTATTACGTATTACGTTATATGGTATTACGTTTTAACGTATTACGTTATATGGTATAACGTTATAACATATTACGTTATATGGTATAACGTTATAACGAATTACGTTATATGGCATTACGTTATAACGTATTACGTTATATGGTATAACGTTATAACGTATTACGTTATATGGTATTACGTTATAACGTATTACGTTATATGGTATAACGTTATACCGTATTACGTTATATGGTATAACGTTATAACGTATTACGTTATATGGTATAACGTTATAACGTATTACGTTATATGGTATTACGTGAGCACGTATTACGTTATATGGTATAACGTTATAACGTATTACGTTATATGGTATAACGTTTTAACGTATTACGTTATATGGTATAACGTTATCACGTATTACGTTATATGGTATAACGTTATAACGTATTACGTTATATGGTATAACGTTGTAACGTATTACGTTATATGGTATAACGTTGTAACGTATTACGTTATATGGCATTACGTTATTACGTATTACGTTATATGGTATAACGTTATACCGTTTTACGTTATATGGTATAACGAAGTGACGTTTTACGTTATATGGTATTACGTTATAACGTATTACGTTATATGGTATAACGTTATCACGTATTACGTTATATGGCATTACCTTATAACGTATTACGTTATATGGTATAACGAAATGACGTTTTACGTTCTATGGAATATCGTTATAACGTATTACGTTATATGGTATAACGTTATACCGTATTACGTTATATGGTATAACGAAATGACGTTTTACGTTATACGGTATTACGTTATAACGTATTACGTTATATGGTATTACGTTATAACGTATTACGTTATATGGTATAACGTCATAACGTATTACGTTATATGGTATTACGTTATCACGTATTACGTTATATGGTATAACGTTATAACGTATTACGTTATATGGTATAACGTTTTAACGTATTACGTTATATGGTATAACGTTATAACGTATTACGTTATATGGTATATCGTTATAACGTATTACGTTATATGGTATAACGTTATACCGTATTACGTTATATGGTATAACGAAATGACGTTTTACGTTATATGGTATTACGTTATAACGTATTACGTTATATGGTATAACGTTATCACGTATTACGTTATATGGCATTACGTTATAACGTATTACGTTATATGGTATTACGTTTTAACGTATTACGTTATATGGTATAACGTTATAACGTATTACGTTATATGATATTACGTTATAACGTATTACGTTATATGGTATAACGTTATAACGTATTACGTTATATGGTATAACGTTATAACGAATTACGTTATATGGCATTACGTTATAACGTATTACGTTATATGGTATAACGTTATACCGTATTACGTTATATGGTATAACGAAATGACGTTTTACGTTATATGGTATTACGTTATAACGTATTACGTTATATGGTATAACGTTATCACGTATTACGTTATATGGCATTACGTTATTACGTATTACGTTATATGGTATTACGTTTTAACGTATTACGTTATATGGTATAACGTTATAACATATTACGTTATATGGTATAACGTTATAACGAATTACGTTATATGGCATTACGTTATAACGTATTACGTTATATGGTATAACGTTATAACGTATTACGTTATATGGTATTACGTTATAACGTATTACGTTATATGGTATAACGTTATACCGTATTACGTTATATGGTATAACGTTATAACGTATTACGTTATATGGTATAACGTTATAACGTATTACGTTATATGGTATTACGTGAGCACGTATTACGTTATATGGTATAACGTTATAACGTATTACGTTATATGGTATAACGTTTTAACGTATTACGTTATATGGTATAACGTTATCACGTATTACGTTATATGGTATAACGTTATAACGTATTACGTTATATGGTATAACGTTGTAACGTATTACGTTATATGGTATAACGTTGTAACGTATTACGTTATATGGTATAACGTTATAACGTATTACGTTATATGGTATAACGTTATAACGTATTACCTTATATGGTATAACGTTGTAACGTATTACGTTATATGGTATAACGTTATAACGTATTACGTTATATGGTATTACGTGAGCACGTATTACGTTATATGGTATAACGTTATAACGTATTACGTTATATGGTATAACGGTTTAACGTATTATGTTATATTGTATAACGTTATCACGTATTACGTTATATGGTATAACGTTATAACGTATTACGTTATATGGTATAACGTTATAACGTATTACGTTATATGGTATAACGTTATAACGTATTACGTTATATGGTATAACGTTATCACGTATTACGTTATATGGTATATCGTTATAACGTATTACGTTATATGGTATAACGTTATACCGTATTACGTTATATGGTATAACGAAATGACGTTTTTCGTTATATGGTATTACGTTATAACGTATTACGTTATATGGTATTACGTTATAACGTATTACGTTATATGGTATAACGTTATACCGTATTACGTTATATGGTATAACGTTATAACGTATTACGTTATATGGTATAACGTTATAACGTATTACGTTATATGGAATAACGTTATAACGAATTACGTTATATGGCATTACGTTATAACGTATTACGTTATATGGTATAACGTTATAACGTATTACGTTATATGGTATAACGTTATAACGTATTACGTTATATGGCATAACGTTATAACGTACTACGTTATATGGTATATCGTTATAACGTATTACGTTATATGGTATAACGTTATACCGTATTACGTTATATGGCATAACGTTATAACGTACTACGTTATATGGTATATCGTTATAACGTATTACGTTATATGGTATAACGTTATACCGTATTACGTTATATGGTATAACGTTATAACGTATTACGTTATATGGTATAACGTCATAACGTATTACGTTATATGGTATTACGTTATCACGTATTACGTTATATGGTATAACGTTATAACGTATTACGTTATATGGTATATCGTTATAACGTATTACGTTATATGGTATAACGTTATACCGTATTACGTTATATGGTATAACGAAGTGACGTTTTACGTTATATGGTATTACGTTATAACGTATTACGTTATATGGTATAAGGTTATCACGTATTACGTTATATGGCATTACGTTATAACGTATTACGTTATATGGTATAACGAAATGACGTTTTACGTTATATTGTATAACGTTATAACGTATTACGTTATATGGTATTACGTTTTAACGTATTACGTTATATGGTATAACGTTATAACGTATTACGTTATATGGTATTACGTTATCACGTATTACGTTATATGGTATAACGTTATAACGTATTACGTTATATGGTATAACGTTTTAACGTATTACGTTATATGGTATAACGTTATCACGTATTACGTTATATGGTATAACGTTATAACGTATTACGTTATATGGTATATCGTTATAACGTATTACGTTATATGGTAAAACGTTATACCGTATTACGTTATATGGTATAACGAAATGACGTTTTACGTTATATGGTATTACGTTATAACGTATTACGTTATATGGTATAACGTTATCACGTATTACGTTATATGGCATTACGTTATAACGTATTACGTTATATGGTATTACGTTTTAACGTATTACGTTATATGGTATAGCGTTATAACGTATTACGTTATATGATATTACGTTATAACGTATTACGTTATATGGTATAACGTTATAACGTATTACGTTATATGGTATAACGTTATAACGAATTACGTTATATGGCATTACGTTATAACGTATTACGTTATATGGTATAACGTTATACCGTATTACGTTATATGGTATAACGAAATGACGTTTTACGTTATATGGTATTACGTTATAACGTATTACGTTATATGGTATAACGTTATCACGTATTACGTTATATGGCATTACGTTATAACGTATTACGTTATATGGTATTACGTTTTAACGTATTACGTTATATGGTATAACGTTATAACATATTACGTTATATGGTATAACGTTTTAACGTATTACGTTATATGGTATAACGTTATAACGTATTACGTTATATGGTATAACGTTATAACGTATTACGTTATATGGTATAACGCTATAAAGTATTACGTTATATGTCATTACGTTATAACGAATTACGTTATATGGCATTACGTTATAACGTATTACGATATATGGTATGACGTTATAACATATTACGTTATATGGTATTACGTTATAACGTATTACGTTATATGGTATAACGTTGTAACGTATTACGTTATATGGTATAACGTAATAACGTATTACGTTATATGGTATATCGTTATAACGTATTACGATATATGGTATAACGTTATACCGTATTACGTTATATGGTATAACGAAATGACGTTTTTTGTTATATGGTATTACGTTATAACGTATTACGTTATATGGTATTACGTTATAACGTATTACGTTATGTGGTATAACGTTTAAACGTATTACGTTATGTGGTATAACGTTATAACGTATTACGTTATATGGTATAACGTTATAACGTATTACGTTATATGGTGTAACGTTATAACGTATTACGTTATATGGTATTACGTGAGCACGTATGACGTTATATGGTATAACGTTATAACGTATTACGTTATATGGTATAACGTTTTAACGTATTACGTTATATGGTATAACGTTATCACGTATTACGTTATATGGTATAACGTTATAACGTATTACGTTATATGGTATTACGTTATAACGTATTACGTTATATGGTATAACGTTATAACGTATTACGTTATATGGAATAACGTTATAACGAATTACGTTACATGGCATTACGTTATAACGTATTACGTTATATGGTATAACGTTATAACGTATTACGTTATATGGTATTACGTTATAACGTATTACGTTATATGGTATAACGTCATAACGTATTACGTTATATGGTACTACGTTATCACGTGTTACGTTATATGGTATAACGTTATAACGTATTACGTTATATGGTATATCGTTATAACGTATTACGTTATATGGTATAACGCTATAAAGTATTACGTTATATGTCATTACGTTATAACGAATTACGTTATATGGCATTACGTTATAACGTATTACGATATATGGTATGACGTTATAACATATTACGTTATATGGTATTACGTTATAACGTATTACGTTATATGGTATAACGTTGTAACGTATTACGTTATATGGTATAACGTAATAACGTATTACGTTATATGGTATATCGTTATAACGTATTACGATATATGGTATAACGTTATACCGTATTACGTTATATGGTATAACGAAATGACGTTTTTTGTTATATGGTATTACGTTATAACGTATTACGTTATATGGTATTACGTTATAACGTATTACGTTATGTGGTATAACGTTTAAACGTATTACGTTATGTGGTATAACGTTATAACGTATTACGTTATATGGTATAACGTTATAACGTATTACGTTATATGGTATAACGTTATAACGTATTACGTTATATGGTATTACGTGAGCACGTATGACGTTATATGGTATAACGTTATAACGTATTACGTTATATGGTATAACGTTTTAACGTATTACGTTATATGGTATAACGTTATCACGTATTACGTTATATGGTATAACGTTATAACGTATTACGTTATATGGTATTACGTTATAACGTATTACGTTATATGGTATAACGTTATAACGTATTACGTTATATGGAATAACGTTATAACGAATTACGTTACATGGCATTACGTTATAACGTATTACGTTATATGGTATAACGTTATAACGTATTACGTTATATGGTATTACGTTATAACGTATTACGTTATATGGTATAACGTCATAACGTATTACGTTATATGGTACTACGTTATCACGTGTTACGTTATATGGTATAACGTTATAACGTATTACGTTATATGGTATATCGTTATAACGTATTACGTTATATGGTATAACGTTATAACGTATTACGTTATATGGTATAACGAAATGACGTTTTACGTTATATGGTATTACGTTATAACGTATTACGTTATATGGTATAACGTTATCACGTATTACGTTGTATGCCATTACGTTATAACGCATTACGTTATATGGTATAACGAAATGACGTTTTACGTTATATGGTATTACGTTATAACGTATTACGTTATATGGCATTACGTTATAACGTATTACGTTATATGGTATTACGTTTTAACGTATTACGTTATATGGTATAACGTTATAACGTATTACGTAATATGATATTACGTTATAACGTATTACGTTATATGGTATAACGTTATAACGTATTACGTTATATGGTATAACGTTATAACGAATTACGTTATATGGCATTACGTTATAACGTATTACGTTATATGGTATAACGTTATACCGTATTACGTTATATGGTATAACGAAATGACGTTTTACGTTATATGGTATTACGTTATAACGTATTACGTTATATGGTATAACGTTATACCGTATTACGTTATATGGTATAACGTTATAACGTATTACGTTATATGGTATAACGTTATAACGTATTACGTTATATGGTATTACGTGAGCACGTATTACGTTATATGGTATAACGTTATAACGTATTACGTTATATGGTATAACGTTTTAACGTATTACGTTATATGGTATAACGTTATCACGTATTACGTTATATGGTATAACGTTATCACGTATTACGTTATATGGTATAACGTTATAACGTATTACGTTATATGGTATAACGTTGTAACGTATTACGTTATATGGTATAACGTTGTAACGTATTACGTTATATGGTATAACGTTATAACGTATTACGTTATATGGTATTACGTGAGCACGTATGGCGTTATATGGTATAACGTTATAACGTATTACGTTATATGGTATAACGTTTTAACGTATTACGTTATATGGTATAACGTTATCACGTATTACGTTATATGGTATAACGTTATAACGTATTACGTTATATGGTATTACGTTATAACGTATTACGTTATATGGTATTACGTTATAACGTATTACGTTATGTGGTATAACGTTTTAACGTATTACGTTATATGGTATAACGTTATAACGTATTACGTTATATGGTATAACGTTATAACGTATTACGTTATATGGTATAACGTTATAACGTATTACGTTATATGGTATTACGTGAGCACGTATTACGTTATATTTTATAACGTTATAACGTATTACGTTATATGGTATAACGTTTTAACGTATTACGTTATATGGTATAACGTTATCACGTATTACGTTATATGGTATAACGTTATAACGTATTACGTTATATGGTATAACGTTATAACGTATTACGTTATATGGTATTACGTTTTAACGTACTACGTTATATGGTGTAACGTTATAACGTATTACGTTATATGGTATTACGTTATCACGTATTACGTTATATGGTATAACGTTATACCGTATTACGTTATATGGTATAACGAAATGACGTTTTACTTTATATGGTATTACGTCATAACGTATTACGTTATATGGTATAACGTTATAACGTATTACGTTATATGGTATAACGTTATCACGTATTACGTTATATGGTATATCGTTATAATGTATTACGTTATATGGTATAACGTTATACCGTATTACGTTATATGGTATAACGAAATGACGTTTTTCGTTATATGGTATTACGTTATAACGTATTACGTTATATGGTATTACGTTATAACGTATTACGTTATATGGTATAACGTTATACCGTATTACGTTATATGGTATAACGTTATAACGTATTACGTTATATGGTATAACGTTATAACGTATTACGTTATATGGAATAACGTTATAACGAATTACGTTATATGGCATTACGATATAACGTATTACGTTATATGGTATAACGTTATAACGTATTACGTTATATGGTATAACGTTATAACGTATTACGTTATATGGCATAACGTTATAACGTACTACGTTATATGGTATATCGTTATAACGTATTACGTTATATGGTATAACGTTATACCGTATTACGTTATATGGTATAACGTTATAACGTATTACGTTATATGGTATAACGTTATAACGTATTACGTTATATGGAATATCGTTATAACGTATTACGTTATATGGTATAACGTTATACCGTATTACGTTATATGGTATAACGAAATGACGTTTTACGTTATATGGTATTACGTTATAACGTATTACGTTATATGGTATTACGTTATAACGTATTACGTTATATGGTATAACGTCATAACGTATTACGTTATATGGTATTACGTTATCACGTATTACGTTATATGGTATAACGTTATAACGTATTACGTTATATGGTATATCGTTATAACGTATTACGTTATATGGTATAACGTTATACCGTATTACGTTATATGGTATAACGAAGTGACGTTTTACGTTATATGGTATTACGTTATAACGTATTACGTTATATGGTATAACGTTATCACGTATTACGTTATATGGCATTACGTTATAACGTATTACGTTATATGGTATAACGAAATGACGTTTTACGTTATATGGTATAACGTTATAACGTATTACGTTATATGGTATTACGTTATAACGTATTACGTTATATGGTATTACGTTATCACGTATTACGTTATATGGTATAACGTTATAACGTATTACGTTATATGGTATAACGTTTTAACGTATTACGTTATATGGTATAACGTTTTAACGTATTACGTTATATGGTATAACGTTATCACGTATTACGTTATATGGTATAACGTTATAACGTATTACGTTATATGGTATAACGTTATCACGTATTACGTTATATGGTATAACGTTATAACGTATTACGTTATATGGTATATCGTTATAACGTATTACGTTATATGGTATAACGTTATAACGTATTACGTTATATGGTATAACGTTTTAACGTATTACGTAATATGGTATAACGTTATCACGTATTACGTTATATGGTATAACGTTATAACGTATTACGTTATATGGTATGACGTTATAACATATTACGTTATATGGTATAACGTTTTAACGTATTACGTTATATGGTATAACGTTATCACGTAGTACGTTATATGGTATAACGTTATAACGTATTACGTTATATGGTGTAACGTTATAACGTATTACGTTATATGGTATAACGCTATAAAGTATTACGTTATATGTCATTACGTTATAACGAATTACGTTATATGGCATTACGTTATAACGTATTACGATATATGGTATGACGTTATAACATATTACGTTATATGGTATTACGTTATAACGTATTACGTTATATGGTATAACGTTGTAACGTATTACGTTATATGGTATAACGTTATAACGTATTACGTTATATGGTATATCGTTATAACGTATTACGTTATATGGTATAACGTTATACCGTATTACGTTATATGGTATAACGAAATGACGTTTTTCGTTATATGGTATTACGTTATAACGTATTACGTTATATGGTATTACGTTATAACGTATTACGTTATGTGGTATAACGTTTTAACGTATTACGTTATATGGTATAACGTTATAACGTATTACGTTATATGGTATAACGTTATAACGTATTACGTTATATGGTATAACGTTATAACGTATTACGTTTAATGGTATATCGTTATAACGTATTACGTTATATGGTATAACGTTATACCGTATTACGTTATATGGTATAACGAAATGACGTTTTTCGTTATATGGTATTAAGTTATAACGTATTACGTTATATGGTATAACGTTATAACGTATTACGTTATATGGTATAACGCTATAAAGTATTACGTTATATGTCATTGCGTTATAACGAATTACGTTATATGGCATTACGTTATAACGTATTACGATATATGGTATGACGTTATAACATATTACGTTATATGGTATTACGTTATAACGTATTACGTTATATGGTATAACGTTGTAACGTATTACGTTATACGGTATAACGTTATAACGTATTACGTTTAATGGTATATCGTTATAACGTATTACGTTATATGGTATAACGTTATACCGTATTACGTTATATGGTATAACGAAATGACGTTTTTCGTTATATGGTATTAAGTTATAACGTATTACGTTATATGGTATTACGTTATAACGTATTACGTTATGTGGTATAACGTTTTAACGTATTACGTTATATGGTATAACGTTATGACGTATTACGTTATATGGTATAACGTTATAACGTATTACGTTATATGGTATAACGTTATAACGTATTACGTTATATGGTATTACGTGAGCACGTATTACGTTATATGGTATAACGTTATAACGTATTACGTTATATGGTATAACGTTTTAACGTATTACGTTATATGGTATAACGTTATAACGTATTACGTTATATGGTATAACGTTATAACGTATTACGTTATATGGTATAACGTTGTAGCGTATTACGTTATATGGTATAACGTTATAACGTATTACGTTATATGGTATATCGTTATAACGTATTACGTTATATGGTATAACGTTATACCGTATTACGTTATATGGTATAACGAAATGACGTTTTTCGTTATATGGTATTACGTTATAACGTATTACGTTATATGGTATAACGTTATACCGTATTACGTTATATGGTATAACGTTATAACGTATTACGTTATATGGAATAACGTTATAACGTATTACGTTATATGGTATTACGTTTTAACGTATTACGTTATATGGTATAACGTTATAACGTATTACGTTATATGGTATAACGTTATAACGTACTACGTTATATGGTGTAACGTTATACCGTATTACGTTATATGGTATAACGTTATAACGTATTACGTTATATGGAATAACGTTATAACGAATTACGTTATATGGCATTACGTTATAACGTATTACGTTATATGGTATAACGTTTTAACGTATTACGTTATATGGTATAACGTTATACCGTATTACGTTATATGGTATAACGAAATGACGTTTTTCGTTATATGGTATTACGTTATAACGTATTACGTTATATGGTATTACGTTATAACGTATTACGTTATATGGTATAACGTTATAACGTACTACGTTATATGGTATAACGTTATACCGTATTACGTTATATGGTATAACGTTATAACGAATTACGTTATATGGAATAACGTTATAACGAATTACGTTATATGGCATTACGTTATAACGTATTACGTTATATGGTATAACGTTATAACGTATTACGTTATATGGTATAACGTTATCACGTATTACGTTATGTGGTATAACGTTATAACGTATTACGTTATATGGTATTACGTTATAACGTATTACGTAATATGGTATAACGTTATAACGTATTACGTTATATGGTATAACGTTTTAACGTATTACGTAATATGGTATAACGTTATCACGTATTACGTTATATGGTATAACGTTATAACGTATTACGTTATATGGTATGACGTTATAATATATTACGTTATATGGTATAACGTTTTAACGTATTACGTTATATGGTATAACGTTATCACGTAGTACGTTATATGGTATAACGTTATAACGTATTACGTTATATGGTGTAACGTTATAACGTATTACGTTATATGGTATAACGCTATAAAGTATTACGTTATATGTCATTACGTTATAACGAATTACGTTATATGGCATTACGTTATAACGTATTACGATATATGGTATGACGTTATAACATATTACGTTATATGGTATTACGTTATAACGTATTACGTTATATGGTATAACGTTGTAACGTATTACGTTATATGGTATAACGTTATAACGTATTACGTTATATGGTATATCGTTATAACGTATTACGTTATATGGTATAACGTTATACCGTATTACGTTATATGGTATAACGAAATGACGTTTTTCGTTATATGGTATTACGTTATAACGTATTACGTTATATGGTATTACGTTATAACGTATTACGTTATGTGGTATAACGTTTTAACGTATTACGTTATATGGTATAACGTTATAACGTATTACGTTATATGGTATAACGTTATAACGTATTACGTTATATGGTATAACGTTATAACGTATTACGTTATATGGTATTACGTGAGCACGTATTACGTTATATTTAATAACGTTATAACGTATTACGTTATATGGTATAACGTTTTAACGTATTACGTTATATGGTATAACGTTATCACGTATTACGTTATATGGTATAACGTTATAACGTATTACGTTATATGGTATAACGTTATAACGTATTACGTTATATGGTATTACGTTTTAACGTACTACGTTATATGGTGTAACGTTATAACGTATTACGTTATATGGTATTACGTTATCACGTATTACGTTATATGGTATAACGTTATAACGTATTACGTTATATGGTATAACGTTTTAACGTATTACGTTATATGGTATAACGTTATCACGTAGTACGTTATATGGTATAACGTTATAACGTATTACGTTATATGGTATAACGTTATAACGTATTTCGTTATATGGTATAGCGCTATAAAGTATTACGTTATATGTCATTACGTTATAACGAATTAAGTTATATGGCATTACGTTATAACGTATTACGATATATGGTATGACGTTATAACATATTACGTTATATGGTATTACGTTATAACGTATTACGTTATATGGTATAACGTTCTAACGTATTACGTTATATGGTATAACGTAATAACGTATTACGTTATATGGTATATCGTTATAACGTATTACGTTATATGGTATAACGTTATACCGTATTACGTTATATGGTATAACGAAATGACGTTTTTCGTTATATGGTATTACGTTATAACGTATTACGTTATATGGTATAACGTTATAACGTATTACGTTATATGATATTACGTTATAACGTATTACGTTATATGGAATAACGTTATAACGAATTACGTTATATGGCATTACGATATAACGTATTACGTTATATGGTATAACGTTATAACGTATTACGTTATATGGTATAACGTTATAACGTATTACGTTATATGGTATAACGTTATAACGTATTACGTTATATGGTATAACGTTATAACGTATTACGTTATATGGAATATCGTTATAACGTATTACGTTATATGGTATAACGTTATACCGTATTACGTTATATGGTATAACGAAATGACGTTTTACGTTATATGGTATTACGTTATAACGTATTACGTTATATGGTATTACGTTATAACGTATTACGTTATATGGTATAACGTCATAACGTATTACGTTATATGGTATTACGTTATCACGTATTACGTTATATGGTATAACGTTATAACGTATTACGTTATATGGTATATCGTTATAACGTATTACGTTATATGGTATAACGTTATACCGTTTTACGTTATATGGTATAACGAAGTGACGTTTTACGTTATATGGTATTACGTTATAACGTATTACGTTATATGGTATAACGTTATCACGTATTACGTTATATGGCATTACCTTATAACGTATTACGTTATATGGTATAACGAAATGACGTTTTACGTTATATGGAATATCGTTATAACGTATTACGTTATATGGTATAACGTTATACCGTATTACGTTATATGGTATAACGAAATGACGTTTTACGTTATACGGTATTACGTTATAACGTATTACGTTATATGGTATTACGTTATAACGTATTACGTTATATGGTATAACGTCATAACGTATTACGTTATATGGTATTACGTTATCACGTATTACGTTATATGGTATAACGTTATAACGTATTACGTTATATGGTATAACGTTTTAACGTATTACGTTATATGGTATAACGTTATAACGTATTACGTTATATGGTATATCGTTATAACGTATTACGTTATATGGTATAACGTTATACCGTATTACGTTATATGGTATAACGAAATGACGTTTTACGTTATATGGTATTACGTTATAACGTATTACGTTATATGGTATAACGTTATCACGTATTACGTTATATGGCATTACGTTATAACGTATTACGTTATATGGTATTACGTTTTAACGTATTACGTTATATGGTATAACGTTATAACGTATTACGTTATATGATATTACGTTATAACGTATTACGTTATATGGTATAACGTTATAACGTATTACGTTATATGGTATAACGTTATAACGAATTACGTTATATGGCATTACGTTATAACGTATTACGTTATATGGTATAACGTTATACCGTATTACGTTATATGGTATAACGAAATGACGTTTTACGTTATATGGTATTACGTTATAACGTATTACGTTATATGGTATAACGTTATCACGTATTACGTTATATGGCATTACGTTATTACGTATTACGTTATATGGTATTACGTTTTAACGTATTACGTTATATGGTATAACGTTATAACATATTACGTTATATGGTATAACGTTATAACGAATTACGTTATATGGCATTACGTTATAACGTATTACGTTATATGGTATAACGTTATAACGTATTACGTTATATGGTATTACGTTATAACGTATTACGTTATATGGTATAACGTTATACCGTATTACGTTATATGGTATAACGTTATAACGTATTACGTTATATGGTATAACGTTATAACGTATTACGTTATATGGTATTACGTGAGCACGTATTACGTTATATGGTATAACGTTATAACGTATTACGTTATATGGTATAACGTTTTAACGTATTACGTTATATGGTATAACGTTATCACGTATTACGTTATATGGTATAACGTTATAACGTATTACGTTATATGGTATAACGTTGTAACGTATTACGTTATATGGTATAACGTTGTAACGTATTACGTTATATGGTATAACGTTATAACGTATTACGTTATATGGTATAACGTTATAACGTATTACCTTATATGGTATAACGTTGTAACGTATTACGTTATATGGTATAACGTTATAACGTATTACGTTATATGGTATTACGTGAGCACGTATTACGTTATATGGTATAACGTTATAACGTATTACGTTATATGGTATAACGGTTTAACGTATTATGTTATATGGTATAACGTTATCACGTATTGCGTTATATGGTATAACGTTATAACGTATTACGTTATATGGTATAACGTTATAACGTATTACGTTATATGGTATAACGTTATAACGTATTACGTTATATGGTATAACGTTATCACGTATTACGTTATATGGTATATCGTTATAACGTATTACGTTATATGGTATAACGTTATACCGTATTACGTTATATGGTATAACGAAATGACGTTTTTCGTTATATGGTATTACGTTATAACGTATTACGTTATATGGTATTACGTTATAACGTATTACGTTATATGGTATAACGTTATACCGTATTACGTTATATGGTATAACGTTATAACGTATTACGTTATATGGTATAACGTTATAACGTATTACGTTATATGGAATAACGTTATAACGAATTACGTTATATGGCATTACGTTATAACGTATTACGTTATATGGTATAACGTTATAACGTATTACGTTATATGGTATAACGTTATAACGTATTACGTTATATGGCATAACGTTATAACGTACTACGTTATATGGTATATCGTTATAACGTATTACGTTATATGGTATAACGTTATACCGTATTACGTTATATGGCATAACGTTATAACGTACTACGTTATATGGTATATCGTTATAACGTATTACGTTATATGGTATAACGTTATACCGTATTACGTTATATGGTATAACGATATAACGTATTACGTTATATGGTATAACGTCATAACGTATTACGTTATATGGTATTACGTTACCACGTATTACGTTATATGGTATAACGTTATAACGTATTACGTTATATGGTATATCGTTATAACGTATTACGTTATATGGTATAACGTTATACCGTATTACGTTATATGGTATAACGAAGTGACGTTTTACGTTATATGGTATTACGTTATAACGTATTACGTTATATGGTATAAGGTTATCACGTATTACGTTATATGGCATTACGTTATAACGTATTACGTTATATGGTATAACGAAATGACGTTTTACGTTATATGGTATAACGTTATAACGTATTACGTTATATGGTATTACGTTTTAACGTATTACGTTATATGGTATAACGTTATAACGTATTACGTTATATGGTATTACGTTATCACGTATTACGTTATATGGTATAACGTTATAACGTATTACGTTATATGGTATAACGTTTTAACGTATTACGTTATATGGTATAACGTTATCACGTATTACGTTATATGGTATAACGTTATAACGTATTACGTTATATGGTATATCGTTATAACGTATTACGTTATATGGTAAAACGTTATACCGTATTACGTTATATGGTATAACGAAATGACGTTTTACGTTATATGGTATTACGTTATAACGTATTACGTTATATGGTATAACGTTATCACGTATTACGTTATATGGCATTACGTTATAACGTATTACGTTATATGGTATTACGTTTTAACGTATTACGTTATATGGTATAGCGTTATAACGTATTACGTTATATGATATTACGTTATAACGTATTACGTTATATGGTATAACGTTATAACGTATTACGTTATATGGTATAACGTTATAACGAATTACGTTATATGGCATTACGTTATAACGTATTACGTTATATGGTATAACGTTATACCGTATTACGTTATATGGTATAACGTTATAACGTATTACCTTATATGGTATAACGTTGTAACGTATTACGTTATATGGTATAACGTTATAACGTATTACGTTATATGATATTACGTTATAACGTATTACGTTATATGGTATAACGTTATAACGTATTACGTTATATGGTATAACGTTTTAACGTATTACGTTATATGGTATAACGTTATCACGTATTACGTTATATGGTATAACGTTATAACGTATTACGTTATATGGTATAACGTTGTAACGTATTACGTTATATGGTATAACGTTGTAACGTATTACGTTATATGGTATAACGTTATAACGTATTACGTTATATGGTATAACGTTATAACGTATTACCTTATATGGTATAACGTTGTAACGTATTACGTTATATGGTATAACGTTATAACGTATTACGTTATATGATATTACGTTATAACGTATTACGTTATATGGTATAACGTTATAACGTATTACGTTATATGGTATAACGTTATAACGAATTACGTTATATGGCATTACGTTATAACGTATTACGTTATATGGTATAACGTTATACCGTATTACGTTATATGGTATAACGAAATGACGTTTTACGTTATATGGTATTACGTTATAACGTATTACGTTATATGGTATAACGTTATCACGTATTACGTTATATGGCATTACGTTATTACGTATTACGTTATATGGTATTACGTTTTAACGTATTACGTTATATGGTATAACGTTATAACATATTACGTTATATGGTATAACGTTATAACGAATTACGTTATATGGCATTACGTTATAACGTATTACGTTATATGGTATAACGTTATAACGTATTACGTTATATGGTATTACGTTATAACGTATTACGTTATATGGTATAACGTTATACCGTATTACGTTATATGGTATAACGTTATAACGTATTACGTTATATGGTATAACGTTATAACGTATTACGTTATATGGTATTACGTGAGCACGTATTACGTTATATGGTATAACGTTATAACGTATTACGTTATATGGTATAACGTTTTAACGTATTACGTTATATGGTATAACGTTATCACGTATTACGTTATATGGTATAACGTTATAACGTATTACGTTATATGGTATAACGTTGTAACGTATTACGTTATATGGTATAACGTTGTAACGTATTACGTTATATGGTATAACGTTATAACGTATTACGTTATATGGTATAACGTTATAACGTATTACCTTATATGGTATAACGTTGTAACGTATTACGTTATATGGTATAACGTTATAACGTATTACGTTATATGGTATTACGTGAGCACGTATTACGTTATATGGTATAACGTTATAACGTATTACGTTATATGGTATAACGGTTTAACGTATTATGTTATATGGTATAACGTTATCACGTATTACGTTATATGGTATAACGTTATAACGTATTACGTTATATGGTATAACGTTATAACGTATTACGTTATATGGTATAACGTTATAACGTATTACGTTATATGGTATAACGTTATCACGTATTACGTTATATGGTATATCGTTATAACGTATTACGTTATATGGTATAACGTTATACCGTATTACGTTATATGGTATAACGAAATGACGTTTTTCGTTATATGGTATTACGTTATAACGTATTACGTTATATGGTATTACGTTATAACGTATTACGTTATATGGTATAACGTTATACCGTATTACGTTATATGGTATAACGTTATAACGTATTACGTTATATGGTATAACGTTATAACGTATTACGTTATATGGAATAACGTTATAACGAATTACGTTATATGGCATTACGTTATAACGTATTACGTTATATGGTATAACGTTATAACGTATTACGTTATATGGTATAACGTTATAACGTATTACGTTATATGGCATAACGTTATAACGTACTACGTTATATGGTATATCGTTATAACGTATTACGTTATATGGTATAACGTTATACCGTATTACGTTATATGGCATAACGTTATAACGTACTACGTTATATGGTATATCGTTATAACGTATTACGTTATATGGTATAACGTTATACCGTATTACGTTATATGGTATAACGATATAACGTATTACGTTATATGGTATAACGTCATAACGTATTACGTTATATGGTATTACGTTATCACGTATTACGTTATATGGTATAACGTTATAACGTATTACGTTATATGGTATATCGTTATAACGTATTACGTTATATGGTATAACGTTATACCGTATTACGTTATATGGTATAACGAAGTGACGTTTTACGTTATATGGTATTACGTTATAACGTATTACGTTATATGGTATAAGGTTATCACGTATTACGTTATATGGCATTACGTTATAACGTATTACGTTATATGGTATAACGAAATGACGTTTTACGTTATATGGTATAACGTTATAACGTATTACGTTATATGGTATTACGTTTTAACGTATTACGTTATATGGTATAACGTTATAACGTATTACGTTATATGGTATTACGTTATCACGTATTACGTTATATGGTATAACGTTATAACGTATTACGTTATATGGTATAACGTTTTAACGTATTACGTTATATGGTATAACGTTATCACGTATTACGTTATATGGTATAACGTTATAACGTATTACGTTATATGGTATATCGTTATAACGTATTACGTTATATGGTAAAACGTTATACCGTATTACGTTATATGGTATAACGAAATGACGTTTTACGTTATATGGTATTACGTTATAACGTATTACGTTATATGGTATAACGTTATCACGTATTACGTTATATGGCATTACGTTATAACGTATTACGTTATATGGTATAACGTTATACCGTATTACGTTATATGGTATAACGAAATGACGTTTTACGTTATATGGTATTACGTTATAACGTATTACGTTATATGGTATTACGTTATAACGTATTACGTTATATGGTATAACGTCATAACGTATTACGTTATATGGTATTACGTTATCACGTATTACGTTATATGGTATAACGTTATAACGTATTACGTTATATGGTATATCGTTATAACGTATTACGTTATATGGTATAACGTTATACCGTTTTACGTTATATGGTATAACGAAGTGACGTTTTACGTTATATGGTATTACGTTATAACGTATTACGTTATATGGTATAACGTTATCACGTATTACGTTATATGGCATTACCTTATAACGTATTACGTTATATGGTATAACGAAATGACGTTTTACGTTATATGGAATATCGTTATAACGTATTACGTTATATGGTATAACGTTATACCGTATTACGTTATATGGTATAACGAAATGACGTTTTACGTTATACGGTATTACGTTATAACGTATTACGTTATATGGTATTACGTTATAACGTATTACGTTATATGGTATAACGTCATAACGTATTACGTTATATGGTATTACGTTATCACGTATTACGTTATATGGTATAACGTTATAACGTATTACGTTATATGGTATAACGTTTTAACGTATTACGTTATATGGTATAACGTTATAACGTATTACGTTATATGGTATATCGTTATAACGTATTACGTTATATGGTATAACGTTATACCGTATTACGTTATATGGTATAACGAAATGACGTTTTACGTTATATGGTATTACGTTATAACGTATTACGTTATATGGTATAACGTTATCACGTATTACGTTATATGGCATTACGTTATAACGTATTACGTTATATGGTATTACGTTTTAACGTATTACGTTATATGGTATAACGTTATAACGTATTACGTTATATGATATTACGTTATAACGTATTACGTTATATGGTATAACGTTATAACGTATTACGTTATATGGTATAACGTTATAACGAATTACGTTATATGGCATTACGTTATAACGTATTACGTTATATGGTATAACGTTATACCGTATTACGTTATATGGTATAACGAAATGACGTTTTACGTTATATGGTATTACGTTATAACGTATTACGTTATATGGTATAACGTTATCACGTATTACGTTATATGGCATTACGTTATTACGTATTACGTTATATGGTATTACGTTTTAACGTATTACGTTATATGGTATAACGTTATAACATATTACGTTATATGGTATAACGTTATAACGAATTACGTTATATGGCATTACGTTATAACGTATTACGTTATATGGTATAACGTTATAACGTATTACGTTATATGGTATTACGTTATAACGTATTACGTTATATGGTATAACGTTATACCGTATTACGTTATATGGTATAACGTTATAACGTATTACGTTATATGGTATAACGTTATAACGTATTACGTTATATGGTATTACGTGAGCACGTATTACGTTATATGGTATAACGTTATAACGTATTACGTTATATGGTATAACGTTTTAACGTATTACGTTATATGGTATAACGTTATCACGTATTACGTTATATGGTATAACGTTATAACGTATTACGTTATATGGTATAACGTTGTAACGTATTACGTT
This sequence comes from Bombus vancouverensis nearcticus, assembly GCF_051014615.1. Classification (NCBI taxonomy): domain Eukaryota; kingdom Metazoa; phylum Arthropoda; class Insecta; order Hymenoptera; family Apidae; genus Bombus; species Bombus vancouverensis. Next base: position 3,261,206 of record NC_134913.1, on the reverse strand, counting down.
ATATGGTATAACGTTGTAACGTATTACGTTATATGGTATAACGTTATAACGTATTACGTTATATGGTATAACGTTATAACGTATTACCTTATATGGTATAACGTTGTAACGTATTACGTTATATGGTATAACGTTATAACGTATTACGTTATATGGTATTACGTGAGCACGTATTACGTTATATGGTATAACGTTATAACGTATTACGTTATATGGTATAACGGTTTAACGTATTATGTTATATGGTATAACGTTATCACGTATTGCGTTATATGGTATAACGTTATAACGTATTACGTTATATGGTATAACGTTATAACGTATTACGTTATATGGTATAACGTTATAACGTATTACGTTATATGGTATAACGTTATCACGTATTACGTTATATGGTATATCGTTATAACGTATTACGTTATATGGTATAACGTTATACCGTATTACGTTATATGGTATAACGAAATGACGTTTTTCGTTATATGGTATTACGTTATAACGTATTACGTTATATGGTATTACGTTATAACGTATTACGTTATATGGTATAACGTTATACCGTATTACGTTATATGGTATAACGTTATAACGTATTACGTTATATGGTATAACGTTATAACGTATTACGTTATATGGAATAACGTTATAACGAATTACGTTATATGGCATTACGTTATAACGTATTACGTTATATGGTATAACGTTATAACGTATTACGTTATATGGTATAACGTTATAACGTATTACGTTATATGGCATAACGTTATAACGTACTACGTTATATGGTATATCGTTATAACGTATTACGTTATATGGTATAACGTTATACCGTATTACGTTATATGGCATAACGTTATAACGTACTACGTTATATGGTATATCGTTATAACGTATTACGTTATATGGTATAACGTTATACCGTATTACGTTATATGGTATAACGATATAACGTATTACGTTATATGGTATAACGTCATAACGTATTACGTTATATGGTATTACGTTACCACGTATTACGTTATATGGTATAACGTTATAACGTATTACGTTATATGGTATATCGTTATAACGTATTACGTTATATGGTATAACGTTATACCGTATTACGTTATATGGTATAACGAAGTGACGTTTTACGTTATATGGTATTACGTTATAACGTATTACGTTATATGGTATAAGGTTATCACGTATTACGTTATATGGCATTACGTTATAACGTATTACGTTATATGGTATAACGAAATGACGTTTTACGTTATATGGTATAACGTTATAACGTATTACGTTATATGGTATTACGTTTTAACGTATTACGTTATATGGTATAACGTTATAACGTATTACGTTATATGGTATTACGTTATCACGTATTACGTTATATGGTATAACGTTATAACGTATTACGTTATATGGTATAACGTTTTAACGTATTACGTTATATGGTATAACGTTATCACGTATTACGTTATATGGTATAACGTTATAACGTATTACGTTATATGGTATATCGTTATAACGTATTACGTTATATGGTAAAACGTTATACCGTATTACGTTATATGGTATAACGAAATGACGTTTTACGTTATATGGTATTACGTTATAACGTATTACGTTATATGGTATAACGTTATCACGTATTACGTTATATGGCATTACGTTATAACGTATTACGTTATATGGTATTACGTTTTAACGTATTACGTTATATGGTATAGCGTTATAACGTATTACGTTATATGATATTACGTTATAACGTATTACGTTATATGGTATAACGTTATAACGTATTACGTTATATGGTATAACGTTATAACGAATTACGTTATATGGCATTACGTTATAACGTATTACGTTATATGGTATAACGTTATACCGTATTACGTTATATGGTATAACGTTATAACGTATTACCTTATATGGTATAACGTTGTAACGTATTACGTTATATGGTATAACGTTATAACGTATTACGTTATATGATATTACGTTATAACGTATTACGTTATATGGTATAACGTTATAACGTATTACGTTATATGGTATAACGTTTTAACGTATTACGTTATATGGTATAACGTTATCACGTATTACGTTATATGGTATAACGTTATAACGTATTACGTTATATGGTATAACGTTGTAACGTATTACGTTATATGGTATAACGTTGTAACGTATTACGTTATATGGTATAACGTTATAACGTATTACGTTATATGGTATAACGTTATAACGTATTACCTTATATGGTATAACGTTGTAACGTATTACGTTATATGGTATAACGTTATAACGTATTACGTTATATGATATTACGTTATAACGTATTACGTTATATGGTATAACGTTATAACGTATTACGTTATATGGTATAACGTTATAACGAATTACGTTATATGGCATTACGTTATAACGTATTACGTTATATGGTATAACGTTATACCGTATTACGTTATATGGTATAACGAAATGACGTTTTACGTTATATGGTATTACGTTATAACGTATTACGTTATATGGTATAACGTTATCACGTATTACGTTATATGGCATTACGTTATTACGTATTACGTTATATGGTATTACGTTTTAACGTATTACGTTATATGGTATAACGTTATAACATATTACGTTATATGGTATAACGTTATAACGAATTACGTTATATGGCATTACGTTATAACGTATTACGTTATATGGTATAACGTTATAACGTATTACGTTATATGGTATTACGTTATAACGTATTACGTTATATGGTATAACGTTATACCGTATTACGTTATATGGTATAACGTTATAACGTATTACGTTATATGGTATAACGTTATAACGTATTACGTTATATGGTATTACGTGAGCACGTATTACGTTATATGGTATAACGTTATAACGTATTACGTTATATGGTATAACGTTTTAACGTATTACGTTATATGGTATAACGTTATCACGTATTACGTTATATGGTATAACGTTATAACGTATTACGTTATATGGTATAACGTTGTAACGTATTACGTTATATGGTATAACGTTGTAACGTATTACGTTATATGGTATAACGTTATAACGTATTACGTTATATGGTATAACGTTATAACGTATTACCTTATATGGTATAACGTTGTAACGTATTACGTTATATGGTATAACGTTATAACGTATTACGTTATATGGTATTACGTGAGCACGTATTACGTTATATGGTATAACGTTATAACGTATTACGTTATATGGTATAACGGTTTAACGTATTATGTTATATGGTATAACGTTATCACGTATTACGTTATATGGTATAACGTTATAACGTATTACGTTATATGGTATAACGTTATAACGTATTACGTTATATGGTATAACGTTATAACGTATTACGTTATATGGTATAACGTTATCACGTATTACGTTATATGGTATATCGTTATAACGTATTACGTTATATGGTATAACGTTATACCGTATTACGTTATATGGTATAACGAAATGACGTTTTTCGTTATATGGTATTACGTTATAACGTATTACGTTATATGGTATTACGTTATAACGTATTACGTTATATGGTATAACGTTATACCGTATTACGTTATATGGTATAACGTTATAACGTATTACGTTATATGGTATAACGTTATAACGTATTACGTTATATGGAATAACGTTATAACGAATTACGTTATATGGCATTACGTTATAACGTATTACGTTATATGGTATAACGTTATAACGTATTACGTTATATGGTATAACGTTATAACGTATTACGTTATATGGCATAACGTTATAACGTACTACGTTATATGGTATATCGTTATAACGTATTACGTTATATGGTATAACGTTATACCGTATTACGTTATATGGCATAACGTTATAACGTACTACGTTATATGGTATATCGTTATAACGTATTACGTTATATGGTATAACGTTATACCGTATTACGTTATATGGTATAACGATATAACGTATTACGTTATATGGTATAACGTCATAACGTATTACGTTATATGGTATTACGTTATCACGTATTACGTTATATGGTATAACGTTATAACGTATTACGTTATATGGTATATCGTTATAACGTATTACGTTATATGGTATAACGTTATACCGTATTACGTTATATGGTATAACGAAGTGACGTTTTACGTTATATGGTATTACGTTATAACGTATTACGTTATATGGTATAAGGTTATCACGTATTACGTTATATGGCATTACGTTATAACGTATTACGTTATATGGTATAACGAAATGACGTTTTACGTTATATGGTATAACGTTATAACGTATTACGTTATATGGTATTACGTTTTAACGTATTACGTTATATGGTATAACGTTATAACGTATTACGTTATATGGTATTACGTTATCACGTATTACGTTATATGGTATAACGTTATAACGTATTACGTTATATGGTATAACGTTTTAACGTATTACGTTATATGGTATAACGTTATCACGTATTACGTTATATGGTATAACGTTATAACGTATTACGTTATATGGTATATCGTTATAACGTATTACGTTATATGGTAAAACGTTATACCGTATTACGTTATATGGTATAACGAAATGACGTTTTACGTTATATGGTATTACGTTATAACGTATTACGTTATATGGTATAACGTTATCACGTATTACGTTATATGGCATTACGTTATAACGTATTACGTTATATGGTATTACGTTTTAACGTATTACGTTATATGGTATAGCGTTATAACGTATTACGTTATATGATATTACGTTATAACGTATTACGTTATATGGTATAACGTTATAACGTATTACGTTATATGGTATAACGTTATAACGAATTACGTTATATGGCATTACGTTATAACGTATTACGTTATATGGTATAACGTTATACCGTATTACGTTATATGGTATAACGAAATGACGTTTTACGTTATATGGTATTACGTTATAACGTATTACGTTATATGGTATAACGTTATCACGTATTACGTTATATGGCATTACGTTATAACGTATTACGTTATATGGTATTACGTTTTAACGTATTACGTTATATGGTATAACGTTATAACATATTACGTTATATGGTATAACGTTTTAACGTATTACGTTATATGGTATAACGTTATAACGTATTACGTTATATGGTATAACGTTATAACGTATTACGTTATATGGTATAACGCTATAAAGTATTACGTTATATGTCATTACGTTATAACGAATTACGTTATATGGCATTACGTTATAACGTATTACGATATATGGTATGACGTTATAACATATTACGTTATATGGTATTACGTTATAACGTATTACGTTATATGGTATAACGTTGTAACGTATTACGTTATATGGTATAACGTAATAACGTATTACGTTATATGGTATATCGTTATAACGTATTACGATATATGGTATAACGTTATACCGTATTACGTTATATGGTATAACGAAATGACGTTTTTTGTTATATGGTATTACGTTATAACGTATTACGTTATATGGTATTACGTTATAACGTATTACGCTATGTGGTATAACGTTTAAACGTATTACGTTATGTGGTATAACGTTATAACGTATTACGTTATATGGTATAACGTTATAACGTATTACGTTATATGGTATAACGTTATAACGTATTACGTTATATGGTATTACGTGAGCACGTATGACGTTATATGGTATAACGTTATAACGTATTACGTTATATGGTATAACGTTTTAACGTATTACGTTATATGGTATAACGTTATCACGTATTACGTTATATGGTATAACGTTATAACGTATTACGTTATATGGTATAACGTTATCACGTATTACGTTATATGGTATAACGTTATAACGTATTACGTTATATGGTATATCGTTATAACGTATTACGTTATATGGTAAAACGTTATACCGTATTACGTTATATGGTATAACGAAATGACGTTTTACGTTATATGGTATTACGTTATAACGTATTACGTTATATGGTATAACGTTATCACGTATTACGTTATATGGCATTACGTTATAACGTATTACGTTATATGGTATTACGTTTTAACGTATTACGTTATATGGTATAGCGTTATAACGTATTACGTTATATGATATTACGTTATAACGTATTACGTTATATGGTATAACGTTATAACGTATTACGTTATATGGTATAACGTTATAACGAATTACGTTATATGGCATTACGTTATAACGTATTACGTTATATGGTATAACGTTATACCGTATTACGTTATATGGTATAACGAAATGACGTTTTACGTTATATGGTATTACGTTATAACGTATTACGTTATATGGTATAACGTTATCACGTATTACGTTATATGGCATTACGTTATAACGTATTACGTTATATGGTATTACGTTTTAACGTATTACGTTATATGGTATAACGTTATAACATATTACGTTATATGGTATAACGTTTTAACGTATTACGTTATATGGTATAACGTTATAACGTATTACGTTATATGGTATAACGTTATAACGTATTACGTTATATGGTATAACGCTATAAAGTATTACGTTATATGTCATTACGTTATAACGAATTACGTTATATGGCATTACGTTATAACGTATTACGATATATGGTATGACGTTATAACATATTACGTTATATGGTATTACGTTATAACGTATTACGTTATATGGTATAACGTTGTAACGTATTACGTTATATGGTATAACGTAATAACGTATTACGTTATATGGTATATCGTTATAACGTATTACGATATATGGTATAACGTTATACCGTATTACGTTATATGGTATAACGAAATGACGTTTTTTGTTATATGGTATTACGTTATAACGTATTACGTTATATGGTATTACGTTATAACGTATTACGCTATGTGGTATAACGTTTAAACGTATTACGTTATGTGGTATAACGTTATAACGTATTACGTTATATGGTATAACGTTATAACGTATTACGTTATATGGTATAACGTTATAACGTATTACGTTATATGGTATTACGTGAGCACGTATGACGTTATATGGTATAACGTTATAACGTATTACGTTATATGGTATAACGTTTTAACGTATTACGTTATATGGTATAACGTTATCACGTATTACGTTATATGGTATAACGTTATAACGTATTACGTTATATGGTATTACGTTATAACGTATTACGTTATATGGTATAACGTTATAACGTATTACGTTATATGGAATAACGTTATAACGAATTACGTTACATGGCATTACGTTATAACGTATTACGTTATATGGTATAACGTTATAACGTATTACGTTATATGGTATTACGTTATAACGTATTACGTTATATGGTATAACGTCATAACGTATTACGTTATATGGTACTACGTTATCACGTGTTACGTTATATGGTATAACGTTATAACGTATTACGTTATATGGTATATCGTTATAACGTATTACGTTATATGGTATAACGCTATAAAGTATTACGTTATATGTCATTACGTTATAACGAATTACGTTATATGGCATTACGTTATAACGTATTACGATATATGGTATGACGTTATAACATATTACGTTATATGGTATTACGTTATAACGTATTACGTTATATGGTATAACGTTGTAACGTATTACGTTATATGGTATAACGTAATAACGTATTACGTTATATGGTATATCGTTATAACGTATTACGATATATGGTATAACGTTATACCGTATTACGTTATATGGTATAACGAAATGACGTTTTTTGTTATATGGTATTACGTTATAACGTATTACGTTATATGGTATTACGTTATAACGTATTACGTTATGTGGTATAACGTTTAAACGTATTACGTTATGTGGTATAACGTTATAACGTATTACGTTATATGGTATAACGTTATAACGTATTACGTTATATGGTATAACGTTATAACGTATTACGTTATATGGTATTACGTGAGCACGTATGACGTTATATGGTATAACGTTATAACGTATTACGTTATATGGTATAACGTTTTAACGTATTACGTTATATGGTATAACGTTATCACGTATTACGTTATATGGTATAACGTTATAACGTATTACGTTATATGGTATTACGTTATAACGTATTACGTTATATGGTATAACGTTATAACGTATTACGTTATATGGAATAACGTTATAACGAATTACGTTACATGGCATTACGTTATAACGTATTACGTTATATGGTATAACGTTATAACGTATTACGTTATATGGTATTACGTTATAACGTATTACGTTATATGGTATAACGTCATAACGTATTACGTTATATGGTACTACGTTATCACGTGTTACGTTATATGGTATAACGTTATAACGTATTACGTTATATGGTATATCGTTATAACGTATTACGTTATATGGTATAACGTTATAACGTATTACGTTATATGGTATAACGAAATGACGTTTTACGTTATATGGTATTACGTTATAACGTATTACGTTATATGGTATAACGTTATCACGTATTACGTTGTATGCCATTACGTTATAACGCATTACGTTATATGGTATAACGAAATGACGTTTTACGTTATATGGTATTACGTTATAACGTATTACGTTATATGGCATTACGTTATAACGTATTACGTTATATGGTATTACGTTTTAACGTATTACGTTATATGGTATAACGTTATAACGTATTACGTAATATGATATTACGTTATAACGTATTACGTTATATGGTATAACGTTATAACGTATTACGTTATATGGTATAACGTTATAACGAATTACGTTATATGGCATTACGTTATAACGTATTACGTTATATGGTATAACGTTATACCGTATTACGTTATATGGTATAACGAAATGACGTTTTACGTTATATGGTATTACGTTATAACGTATTACGTTATATGGTATAACGTTATACCGTATTACGTTATATGGTATAACGTTATAACGTATTACGTTATATGGTATAACGTTATAACGTATTACGTTATATGGTATTACGTGAGCACGTATTACGTTATATGGTATAACGTTATAACGTATTACGTTATATGGTATAACGTTTTAACGTATTACGTTATATGGTATAACGTTATCACGTATTACGTTATATGGTATAACGTTATCACGTATTACGTTATATGGTATAACGTTATAACGTATTACGTTATATGGTATAACGTTGTAACGTATTACGTTATATGGTATAACGTTGTAACGTATTACGTTATATGGTATAACGTTATAACGTATTACGTTATATGGTATAACGTTATAACGTATTACGTTATATGGTATAACGTTATAACGTATTACGTTATATGGTATAACGTTATAACGTATTACGTTATATGGTATTACGTGAGCACGTATTACGTTATATGGTATAACGTTATAACGTATTACGTTATATGGTATAACGGTTTAACGTATTACGTTATATGGTATAACGTTATCACGTATTACGTTATATGGTATAACGTTATAACGTATTACGTTATATGGTATAACGTTATAACGTATTACGTTATATGGTATAACGTTATCACGTATTACGTTATATGGTATATCGTTATAACGTATTACGTTATATGGTATAACGTTATACCGTATTACGTTATATGGTATAACGAAATGACGTTTTTCGTTATATGGTATTACGTTATAACGTATTACGTTATATGGTATTACGTTATAACGTATTACGTTATATGGTATAACGTTATACCGTATTACGTTATATGGTATAACGTTATAACGTATTACGTTATATGGTATAACGTTATAACGTATTACGTTATATGGTATAACGTTATAACGTATTACGTTATATGGCATAACGTTATAACGTAGTACGTTATATGGTATATCGTTATAACGTATTACGTTATATGGTATAACGTTATAACGTATTACGTTATATGGTATAACGTTATAACGTATTACGTTATATGGAATAACGTTATAACGAATTACGTTATATGGTATAACGTTATAACGTATTACGTTATATGGTATAACGTTATAACGTATTACGTTATATGGAATAACGTTATAACGAATTACGTTATATGGCATTACGTTATAACGTATTACGTTATATGGTATAACGTTATAACGTATTACGTTATATGGAATAACGTTATAACGAATTACGTTATATGGCATTACGTTATAACGTATTACGTTATATGGTATAACGTTATAACGTATTACGTTATATGGTATAACGTTATAACGTATTACGTTATATGGCATAACGTTATAACGTAGTACGTTATATGGTATATCGTTATAACGTATTACGTTATATGGTATAACGTTATACCGTATTACGTTATATGGTATAACGTTATAACGTATTACGTTATATGGTATAACGTTATAACGTATTACGTTATATGGAATATCGTTATAACGTATTACGTTATATGGTATAACGTTATACCGTATTACGTTATATGGTATAACGAAATGACGTTTTACGTTATATGGTATTACGTGAGCACGTATTACGTTATATGGTATAACGTTATAACGTATTACGTTATATGGTATAACGGTTTAACGTATTACGTTATATGGTATAACGTTATAACGTATTACGTTATATGGTATTACGTGAGCACGTATTACGTTATATGGTATAACGTTATAACGTATTACGTTATATGGTATAACGGTTTAACGTATTACGTTATATGGTATAACGTTATCACGTATTACGTTATATGGTATAACGTTATAACGTATTACGTTATATGGTATAACGTTATAACGTATTACGTTATATGGTATAACGTTATCACGTATTACGTTATATGGTATATCGTTATAACGTATTACGTTATATGGTATAACGTTATACCGTATTACGTTATATGGTATAACGAAATGACGTTTTTCGTTATATGGTATTACGTTATAACGTATTACGTTATATGGTATAACGTTATAACGTATTACGTTATATGGCATAACGTTATAACGTATTACGTTATATGGTATAACGTTATAAGGTATTACGTTATATGGTATAACGTTATAACGTATTACGTTATATGGAATATCGTTATAACGTATTACGTTATATGGTATAACGTTATACCGTATTACGTTATATGGTATAACGAAATGACGTTTTTCGTTATATGGTATTACGTTATAACGTATTACGTTATATGGTATAACGTTATAACGTATTACGTTATATGGTATAACGTTATAACGTATTACGTTATATGGTATAACGTTATCACGTATTACGTTATATGGTATATCGTTATAACGTATTACGTTATATGGTATAACGTTATACCGTATTACGTTATATGGTATAACGAAATGACGTTTTTCGTTATATGGTATTACGTTATAACGTATTACGTTATATGGTATTACGTTTTAACGTATTACGTTATATGGTATAACGTTATAACGTATTACGTTATATGGTATTACGTTATCACGTATTACGTTATATGGTATAACGTTATCACGTATTACGTTATATGGTATAACGTTATAACGTATTACGTTATATGTTATATCGTTATAACGTATTACGTTATATGGTATAACGTTATACCGTATTACGTTATATGGTATAACGAAATGACGTTTTACGTTATATGGTATTACGTTATAACGTATTACGTTATATGGTATAACGTTATCACGTATTACGTTATATGGCATTACGTTATAACGTATTACGTTATATGGTATTACGTTTTAACGTATTACGTTATATGGTATAACGTTATAACGTATTACGTAATATGATATTACGTTATAACGTATTACGTTATATGGTATAACGTTATAACGTATTACGTTATATGGTATAACGTTATAACGAATTACGTTATATGGCATTACGTTATAACGTATTACGTTATATGGTATAACGTTATACCGTATTACGTTATATGGTATAACGAAATGACGTTTTACGTTATATGGTATTACGTTATAACGTATTACGTTATATGGTATAACGTTATCACGTATTACGTTATATGGCATTACGTTATAACGTATTACGTTATATGGTATTACGTTTTAACGTATTACGTTATATGGTATAACGTTATAACATATTACGTTATATGGTATAACGTTATAACGAATTACGTTATATGGCATTACGTTATAACGTATTACGTTATATGGTATAACGTTATAACGTATTACGTTATATGGTATTACGTTATAACGTATTACGTTATATGGTATAACGTTATACCGTATTAAGTTATATGGTATAACGTTATAACGTATTACGTTATATGGTATAACGTTATAACGTATTACGTTATATGGTATTACGTGAGCACGTATTACGTTATATGGTATAACGTTATAACGTATTACGTTATATGGTATAACGTTTTAACGTATTACGTTATATGGTATAACGTTATCACGTATTACGTTATATGGTATAACGTTATAACGTATTACGTTATATGGTATAACGTTGTAACGTATTACGTTATATGGTATAACGTTGTAACGTATTACGTTATATGGTATAACGTTATAACGTATTACGTTATATGGTATAACGTTATAACGTATTACGTTATATGGTATAACGTTATAACGTATTACGTTATATGGTATAACGTTATAACGTATTACGTTATATGGTATTACGTGAGCACGTATTACGTTATATGGTATAACGTTATAACGTATTACGTTATATGGTATAACGGTTTAACGTATTACGTTATATGGTATAACGTTATCACGTATTACGTTATATGGTATAACGTTATAACGTATTACGTTATATGGTATAACGTTATAACGTATTACGTTATATGGTATAACGTTATAACGTATTACGTTATATGGTATAACGTTATCACGTATTACGTTATATGGTACATCGTTATAACGTATTACGTTATATGGTATAACGTTATACCGTATTACGTTATATGGTATAACGAAATGACGTTTTTCGTTATATGGTATTACGTTATAACGTATTACGTTATATGGTATTACGTTATACCGTATTACGTTATATGGTATAACGAAATGACGTTTTACGTTATATGGTATTACGTTATAACGTATTACGTTATATGGTATAACGTTATAACGTATTACGTTATATGGTATAAGGTTTTAACGTATTACGTTATATGGTATAACGTTATCACGTATTACGTTATATGGTATAACGTTATAACGTATTACGTTATATGGTATATCGTTATAACGTATTACGTTATATGGTATAACGTTATACCGTATTACGTTATATGGTATAACGAAATGACGTTTTACGTTATATGGTATTACGTTATAACGTATTACGTTATATGGTATAACGTTATCACGTATTACGTTATATGGCATTACGTTATAACGTATTACGTTATATGGTATTACGTTTTAACGTATTACGTTATATGGTATAACGTTATAACGTATCACGTAATATGATATTACGTTATAACGTATTACGTTATATGGTATAACGTTATAACGTATTACGTTATATGGTATAACGTTATAACGAATTACGTTATATGGCATTACGTTATAACGTATTACGTTATATGGTATAACGTTATACCGTATTACGTTATATGGTATAACGAAATGACGTTTTACGTTATATGGTATTACGTTATAACGTATTACGTTATATGGTATAACGTTATACCGTATTACGTTATATGGTATAACGTTATAACGTATTACGTTATATGGTATAACGTTATAACGTATTACGATATATGGTATTACGTGAGCACGTATTACGTTATATGGTATAACGTTATAACGTATTACGTTATATGGTATAACGTTTTAACGTATTACGTTATATGGTATAACGTTATCACGTATTACGTTATATGGTATAACGTTATCACGTATTACGTTATATGGTATAACGTTATAACGTATTACGTTATATGGTATAACGTTGTAACGTATTACGTTATATGGTATAACGTTGTAACGTATTACGTTATATGGTATAACGTTATAACGTATTACGTTATATGGTATAACGTTATAACGTATTACGTTATATGGTATAACGTTATAACGTATTACGTTATATGGTATAACGTTATAACGTATTACGTTATATGGTATTACGTGAGCACGTATTACGTTATATGGTATAACGTTATAACGTATTACGTTATATGGTATAACGGTTTAACGTATTACGTTATATGGTATAACGTTATCACGTATTACGTTATATGGTATAACGTTATAACGTATTACGTTATATGGTATAACGTTATAACGTATTACGTTATATGGTGTAACGTTATCACGAATTACGTTATATGGTATATCGTTATAACGTATTACGTTATATGGTATAACGTTATACCGTATTACGTTATATGGTATAACGAAATGACGTTTTTCGTTATATGGTATTACGTTATAACGTATTACGTTATATGGTATTACGTTATAACCTATTACGTTATATGGTATAACGTTATACCGTATTACGTTATATGGTATAACGTTATAACGTATTACGTTATATGGTATAACGTTATAACGTATTACGTTATATGGAATAACGTTATAACGAATTACGTTATATGGCATTACGTTATAACGTATTACGTTATATGGTATAACGTTATAACGTATTACGTTATATGGTATAACGTTATAACGTATTACGTTATATGGCATAACGTTATAACGTACTACGTTATATGGTATATCGTTATAACGTATTACGTTATATGGTATAACGTTATACCGTATTACGTTATATGGTATATCGTTATAACGTATTACCTTATATGGTATAACGTTATAACGTATTACGTTATATGGAATATCGTTATAACGTATTACGTTATATGGTATAACGTTATACCGTATTACGTTATATGGTATAACGAAATGACGTTTTACGTCATATGGTATTACGTTATAACGTATTACGTTATATGGTATTACGTTATAACGTATTACGTTATATGGTATAACGTCATAACGTATTACGTTATATGGTATTACGTTATCACGTATTACGTTATATGGTATAACGTTATAACGTATTACGTTATATGGTATAACGTTATAACGTATTACGTTATATGGTATAACGTTATCACGTATTACGTTATATGGTATATCGTTATAACGTATTACGTTATATGGTATAACGTTATACCGTATTACGTTATATGGTATAACGAAATGACGTTTTTCGTTATATGGTATTACGTTATAACGTATTACGTTATATGGTATTACGTTATAACGTATTACGTTATATGGTATAACGTTATACCGTATTACGTTATATGGTATAACGTTATAACGTATTACGTTATATGGTATAACGTTATAACGTATTACGTTATATGGTATAACGTTATAACGTATTACGTTATATGGCATAACGTTATAACGTAGTACGTTATATGGTATATCGTTATAACGTATTACGTTATATGGTATAACGTTATAACGTATTACGTTATATGGTATAACGTTATAACGTATTACGTTATATGGAATAACGTTATAACGAATTACGTTATATGGCATTACGTTATAACGTATTACGTTATATGGTATAACGTTATAACGTATTACGTTATATGGTATAACGTTATAACGTATTACGTTATATGGCATAACGTTATAACGTATTACGTTATATGGTATAACGTTATAAGGTATTACGTTATATGGTATAACGTTATAACGTATTACGTTATATGGAATATCGTTATAACGTATTACGTTATATGGTATAACGTTATACCGTATTACGTTATATGGTATAACGAAATGACGTTTTTCGTTATATGGTATTACGTTATAACGTATTACGTTATATGGTATTACGTTATAACGTATTACGTTATATGGTATAACGTTATACCGTATTACGTTATATGGTATAACGTTATAACGTATTACGTTATATGGTATAACGTTATAACGTATTACGTTATATGGAATAACGTTATAACGAATTACGTTATATGGCATTACGTTATAACGTATTACGTTATATGGTATAACGTTATAACGTATTACGTTATATGGTATAACGTTATAACGTATTACGTTATATGGCATAACGTTATAACGTAGTACGTTATATGGTATATCGTTATAACGTATTACGTTATATGGTATAACGTTATACCGTATTACGTTATATGGTATAACGTTATAACGTATTACGTTATATGGTATAACGTTATAACGTATTACGTTATATGGAATATCGTTATAACGTATTACGTTATATGGTATAACGTTATACCGTATTACGTTATATGGTATAACGAAATGACGTTTTACGTTATATGGTATTACGTTATAACGTATTACGTTATATGGTATTACGTTATAACGTATTACGTTATATGGTATAACGTCATAACGTATTACGTTATATGGTATTACGTTATCACGTATTACGTTATATGGTATAACGTTATAACGTATTACGTTATATGGTATATCGTTATAACGTATTACGTTATATGGTATAACGTTATACCGTATTACGTTATATGGTATAACGAAGTGACGTTTTACGTTATATGGTATTACGTTATAACGTATTACGTTATATGGTATAACGTTATCACGTATTACGTTATATGGCATTACGTTATAACGTATTACGTTATATGGTATAACGAAATGACGTTTTACGTTATATGGTATAACGTTATAACGTATTACGTTATATGGTATTACGTTTTAACGTATTACGTTATATGGTATAACGTTATAACGTATTACGTTATATGGTATTACGTTATCACGTATTACGTTATATGGTATAACGTTATCACGTATTACGTTATATGGTATAACGTTATAACGTATTACGTTATATGTTATATCGTTATAACGTATTACGTTATATGGTATAACGTTATACCGTATTACGTTATATGGTATAACGAAATGACGTTTTACGTTATATGGTATTACGTTATAACGTATTACGTTATATGGTATAACGTTATCACGTATTACGTTATATGGCATTACGTTATAACGTATTACGTTATATGGTATTACGTTTTAACGTATTACGTTATATGGTATAACGTTATAACGTATTACGTAATATGATATTACGTTATAACGTATTACGTTATATGGTACAACGTTATAACGTATTACGTTATATGGTATAACGTTATAACGAATTACGTTATATGGCATTACGTTATAACGTATTACGTTATATGGTATAACGTTATACCGTATTACGTTATATGGTATAACGAAATGACGTTTTACGTTATATGGTATTACGTTATAACGTATTACGTTATATGGTATAACGTTATCACGTATTACGTTATATGGCATTACGTTATAACGTATTACGTTATATGGTATTACGTTTTAACGTATTACGTTATATGGTATAACGTTATAACATATTACGTTATATGGTATAACGTTATAACGAATTACGTTATATGGCATTACGTTATAACGTATTACGTTATATGGTATAACGTTATAACGTATTACGTTATATGGTATTACGTTATAACGTATTACGTTATATGGTATAACGTTATACCGTATTAAGTTATATGGTATAACGTTATAACGTATTACGTTATATGGTATAACGTTATAACGTATTACGTTATATGGTATTACGTGAGCACGTATTACGTTATATGGTATAACGTTATAACGTATTACGTTATATGGTATAACGTTTTAACGTATTACGTTATATGGTATAACGTTATCACGTATTACGTTATATGGTATAACGTTATAACGTATTACGTTATATGGTATAACGTTGTAACGTATTACGTTATATGGTATAACGTTGTAACGTATTACGTTATATGGTATAACGTTATAACGTATTACGTTATATGGTATAACGTTATAACGTATTACGTTATATGGTATAACGTTATAACGTATTACGTTATATGGTATAACGTTATAACGTATTACGTTATATGGTATTACGTGAGCACGTATTACGTTATATGGTATAACGTTATAACGTATTACGTTATATGGTATAACGGTTTAACGTATTACGTTATATGGTATAACGTTATCACGTATTACGTTATATGGTATAACGTTATAACGTATTACGTTATATGGTATAACGTTATAACGTATTACGTTATATGGTATAACGTTATAACGTATTACGTTATATGGTATAACGTTATCACGTATTACGTTATATGGTATATCGTTATAACGTATTACGTTATATGGTATAACGTTATACCGTATTACGTTATATGGTATAACGAAATGACGTTTTTCGTTATATGGTATTACGTTATAACGTATTACGTTATATGGTATTACGTTATACCGTATTACGTTATATGGTATAACGAAATGACGTTTTACGTTATATGGTATTACGTTATAACGTATTACGTTATATGGTATAACGTTATAACGTATTACGTTATATGGTATAAGGTTTTAACGTATTACGTTATATGGTATAACGTTATCACGTATTACGTTATATGGTATAACGTTATAACGTATTACGTTATATGGTATATCGTTATAACGTATTACGTTATATGGTATAACGTTATACCGTATTACGTTATATGGTATAACGAAATGACGTTTTACGTTATATGGTATTACGTTATAACGTATTACGTTATATGGTATAACGTTATCACGTATTACGTTATATGGCATTACGTTATAACGTATTACGTTATATGGTATTACGTTTTAACGTATTACGTTATATGGTATAACGTTATAACGTATTACGTAATATGATATTACGTTATAACGTATTACGTTATATGGTATAACGTTATAACGTATTACGTTATATGGTATAACGTTATAACGAATTACGTTATATGGCATTACGTTATAACGTATTACGTTATATGGTATAACGTTATACCGTATTACGTTATATGGTATAACGAAATGACGTTTTACGTTATATGGTATTACGTTATAACGTATTACGTTATATGGTATAACGTTATACCGTATTACGTTATATGGTATAACGTTATAACGTATTACGTTATATGGTATAACGTTATAACGTATTACGATATATGGTATTACGTGAGCACGTATTACGTTATATGGTATAACGTTATAACGTATTACGTTATATGGTATAACGTTTTAACGTATTACGTTATATGGTATAACGTTATCACGTATTACGTTATATGGTATAACGTTATCACGTATTACGTTATATGGTATAACGTTATAACGTATTACGTTATATGGTATAACGTTGTAACGTATTACGTTATATGGTATAACGTTGTAACGTATTACGTTATATGGTATAACGTTATAACGTATTACGTTATATGGTATAACGTTATAACGTATTACGTTATATGGTATAACGTTATAACGTATTACGTTATATGGTATAACGTTATAACGTATTACGTTATATGGTATTACGTGAGCACGTATTACGTTATATGGTATAACGTTATAACGTATTACGTTATATGGTATAACGGTTTAACGTATTACGTTATATGGTATAACGTTATCACGTATTACGTTATATGGTATAACGTTATAACGTATTACGTTATATGGTATAACGTTATAACGTATTACGTTATATGGTGTAACGTTATCACGAATTACGTTATATGGTATATCGTTATAACGTATTACGTTATATGGTATAACGTTATACCGTATTACGTTATATGGTATAACGAAATGACGTTTTTCGTTATATGGTATTACGTTATAACGTATTACGTTATATGGTATTACGTTATAACCTATTACGTTATATGGTATAACGTTATACCGTATTACGTTATATGGTATAACGTTATAACGTATTACGTTATATGGTATAACGTTATAACGTATTACGTTATATGGAATAACGTTATAACGAATTACGTTATATGGCATTACGTTATAACGTATTACGTTATATGGTATAACGTTATAACGTATTACGTTATATGGTATAACGTTATAACGTATTACGTTATATGGCATAACGTTATAACGTACTACGTTATATGGTATATCGTTATAACGTATTACGTTATATGGTATAACGTTATACCGTATTACGTTATATGGTATATCGTTATAACGTATTACCTTATATGGTATAACGTTATAACGTATTACGTTATATGGAATATCGTTATAACGTATTACGTTATATGGTATAACGTTATACCGTATTACGTTATATGGTATAACGAAATGACGTTTTACGTCATATGGTATTACGTTATAACGTATTACGTTATATGGTATTACGTTATAACGTATTACGTTATATGGTATAACGTCATAACGTATTACGTTATATGGTATTACGTTATCACGTATTACGTTATATGGTATAACGTTATAACGTATTACGTTATATGGTATATCGTTATAACGTATTACGTTATATGGTATAACGTTATACCGTATTACGTTATATGGTATAACGAAGTGACGTTTTACGTTATATGGTATTACGTTATAACGTATTACGTTATATGGTATAACGTTATCACGTATTACGTTATATGGCATTACGTTATAACGTATTACGTTATATGGTATAACGTTTTAACGTATTACGTTATATGGTATAACGTTATCACGTATTACGTTATATGGTATAACGTTATAACGAATTACGTTATATGGTATATCGTTATAACGTATTACGTTATATGGTATAACGTTATACCGTATTACGTTATATGGTATAACGAAATGACGTTTTACGTTATATGGTATTACGTTATAACGTATTACGTTATATGGTATAACGTTATCACGTATTACGTTATATGGTATAACGTTATAACATATTACGCTATATGGTATAACGTTTTAACGTATTACGTTATATGGTATAACGTTATAACGTATTACGTTATATGGTATTACGTGAGCACGTATTACGTTATATGGTATAACGTTATAACGTATTACGTTATATGGTATTACGTGAGCACGTATTACGTTATATGGTATAACGTTATAACGTATTACGTTATATGGTATAACGTTATAACGTATTACGTTATATGGTATAACGTTATCACGTATTACGTTATATGGTATATCGTTATAACGTAATACGTTATATGGTATAACGTTATACCGTATTACGTTATATGGTATAACGAAATGACGTTTTTCGTTATATGGTATTACGTTATAACGTATTACGTTATATGGTATTACGTTATAACGTATTACGTTATATGGTATAAAGTTATACCGTATTACGTTATATGGTATAACGTTATAACGTATTACGTTATATGGTATAACGTTATAACGTATTACGTTATATGGAATAACGTTATAACGAATTACGTTATATGGCATTACGTTATAACGTATTACGTTATATGGTATAACGTTATAACGTATTACGTTATATGGTATAACGTTATAACGTATTACGTTATATGGCATAACGTTATAACGTACTACGTTATATGGTATATCGTTATAACGTATTACGTTATATGGTATAACGTTATACCGTATTACGTTATATGGTATATCGTTATAACGTATTACGTTATATGGTATAACGTTATAACGTATTACGTTATATGGAATATCGTTATAACGTATTACGTTATATGGTATAACGTTATACCGTATTACGTTATATGGTATAACGAAATGACGTTTTACGTTATATGGTATTACGTTATAACGTATTACGTTATATGGTATTACGTTATAACGTATTACGTTATATGGTATAAAGTTATACCGTATTACGTTATATGGTATAACGTTATAACGTATTACGTTATATGGTATAACGTTATAACGTATTACGTTATATGGAATAACGTTATAACGAATTACGTTATATGGCATTACGTTATAACGTATTACGTTATATGGTATAACGTTATAACGTATTACGTTATATGGTATAACGTTATAACGTATTACGTTATATGGCATAACGTTATAACGTACTACGTTATATGGTATATCGTTATAACGTATTACGTTATATGGTATAACGTTATACCGTATTACGTTATATGGTATATCGTTATAACGTATTACGTTATATGGTATAACGTTATAACGTATTACGTTATATGGAATATCGTTATAACGTATTACGTTATATGGTATAACGTTATACCGTATTACGTTATATGGTATAACGAAATGACGTTTTACGTTATATGGTATTACGTTATAACGTATTACGTTATATGGTATTACGTTATAACGTATTACGTTATATGGTATAACGTCATAACGTATTACGTTATATGGTATTACGTTATCACGTATTACGTTATATGGTATAACGTTATAACGTATTACGTTATATGGTATATCGTTATAACGTATTACGTTATATGGTATAACGTTATCACGTATTACGTTATATGGTATAACGTTATAACGTATTACGTTATATGGTATAACGTTATAACATATTACGTTATATGGTATAACGTTTTAACGTATTACGTTATATGGTATAACGTAATAACGTATTACGTTATATGGTATATCGTTATAACGTATTACGATATATGGTATAACGTTATACCGTATTACGTTATATGGTATAACGAAATGACGTTTTTTGTTATATGGTATTACGTTATAACGTATTACGTTATATGGTATTACGTTATAACGTATTACGTTATGTGGTATAACGTTTAAACGTATTACGTTATATGGTATAACGTTATAACGTATTACGTTATATGGTATAACGTTATAACGTATTACGTTATATGGTATAACGTTATAACGTATTACGTTATATGGTATTACGTGAGCACGTATTACGTTATATGGTATAACGTTATAACGTATTACGTTATATGGTATAACGTTTTAACGTATTACGTTATATGGTATAACGTTATCACGTATTACGTTATATGGTATAACGTTATAACGTATTACGTTATATGGTATTACGTTATAACGTATTACGTTATATGGTATAACGTTATAACGTATTACGTTATATGGAATAACGTTATAACGAATTACGTTATATGGCATTACGTCATAACGTATTACGTTATATGGTATAACGTTATAACGTATTACGTTATATGGTATAACGTTATAACGTATTACGTTATATGGTATAACGTTATAACGTACTACGTTATATGGTATATCGTTATAACGTATTACGTTATATGGTATAACGTTATACCGTATTACGTTATATGGTATAACGTTATAACGTATTACGTTATATGGTATAACGTTATAACGTATTACGTTATATGGTATATCGTTATAACGTATTACGTTATATGGTGTAACGTTATACCGTATTACGTTATATGGTATAACGAAATGACGTTTTACGTTATATGGTATTACGTTATAACGTATTACGTTATATGGTATAACGTTATAACGTATTACGTTATATGGTATAACGTTATAACGTATTACGTTATATGGTATAACGAAATGACGTTTTACGTTATATGGTATTACGTTATAACGTATTACGTTATATGGTATTACGTTATAACGTATTACGTTATATGGTATAACGTTATAACGTATTACGTTATATGGTATAACGTTATAACGTATTACGTTATATGGTATAACGTTATAACGTACTACGTTATATGGTATATCGTTATAACGTATTACGTTATATGGTATAACGTTATACCGTATTACGTTATGTGGTATAACGTTATAACGTATTACGTTATATGGTATAACGTTATAACGTATTACGTTATATGGTATATCGTTATAACGTATTACGTTATATGGTATAACGTTATACCGTATTACGTTATATGGTATAACGAAATGACGTTTTACGTTATATGGTATTACGTTATAACGTATTACGTTATATGGTATTACGTTATAACGTATTATGTTATATGGTATAACGTCATAACGTATTACGTTATATGGTATTACGTTATCACGTATTACGTTATATGGTATAACGTTATCACGTATTACGTTATGTGGTATAACGTTATAACGTATTACGTTATATGGCATTACGTTATAACGTATTACGTTATAACGTATTACGTTATATGGCATTACGTTATGACGTATTACGTTATATGGTATAACGAATTGACGTTTTACGTTATATGGTATAACGTTATAACGTATTACGTTATATGGTATTACGTTTTAACGTATTACGTTATATGGTATAACGTTATAACATATTACGTTATATGGTATTACGTTATCACGTATTACGTTATATGGTATAACGTTATAACGTATTACGTTATATGGTATAACGTTTTAACGTATTACGTTATATGGTATAACGTTATCACGTATTACGTTATATGGTATAACGTTATAACGTATTACGTTATATGGTATATCGTTATAACGTATTACGTTATATGGTATAACGTTATACCGTATTACGTTATATGGTATAACGAAATGACGTTTTACGTTATATGGTATTACGTTATAACGTATTACGTTATATGGTATAACGTTATCACGTATTACGTTATATGGCATTACGTTATAACGTATTACGTTATATGGTATTACGTTTTAACGTATTACGTTATATGGTATAACGTTATAACGTATTACGTTATATGATATTACGTTATAACGTATTACGTTATATGGTATAACGTTATAACGTATTACGTTATATGGTATAACGTTATAACGAATTACGTTATATGGCATTTCGTTATAACGTATTACGTTATATGGTATAACGAAATGACGTTTTACGTTATATGGTATATCGTTATAACGTATTACGTTATATGGTATAACGTTATACCGTATTACGTTATATGGTATAACGAAATGACATTTTACGTTGTATGGTATTACGTTATAACGTATTACGTTATATGGTATAACGTTATCACGTATTACGTTATATGGCATTACGTTATAACGTATTACGTTATATGGTATTACGTTTTAACGTATTACGTTATATGGAATAACGTTATAACGGATTACGTTATATGGCATTACGTTATAACGTATTACGTTATATGGTATAACGTTTTAACGTATTACGTTATATGGTATAACGTTATAACGTATTACGTTATATGGTATATCGTTATAACGTATTACGTTGTATGGTATAACGTTATACCGTATTACGTTATATGGTATAACGAAATGACGTCTTACGTTATATGGTATTACGTTATAACGTATTACGTTATATGGTATTACGTTATAACGTATTACGTTATATGGTATAACGTCATAAGGTATTACGTTATATGGTATTACGTTATCACGTATTACGTTATATGGTATAACGTTATCACGTATTACGTTATGTGGTATAACGTTATAACGTATTACGTTATATGGTATTACGTTATAACGTATTACGTTATATGGTATAACGTTATAACGTATTACGTTATATGGTATAACGTTTTAACGTATTACGTAATATGGTATAACGTTATCACGTATTACGTTATATGGTATAACGTTATAACGTATTGCGTTATATGGTATGACGTTATAACATATTACGTTATATGGTATAACGTTTTAACGTATTACGTTATATGGTATAACGTTATCACGTAGTACGTTATATGGTATAACGTTATAACGTATTACGTTATATGGTATAACGTTATAACGTATTACGTTATATGGTATAACGCTATAAAGTATTACGTTATATGTCATTGCGTTATAACGAATTACGTTATATGGCATTACGTTATAACGTATTACGATATATGGTATGACGTTATAACATATTACGTTATATGGTATTACGTTATAACGTATTACGTTATATGGTATAACGTTGTAACGTATTACGTTATACGGTATAACGTTATAACGTATTACGTTTAATGGTATATCGTTATAACGTATTACGTTATATGGTATAACGTTATACCGTATTACGTTATATGGTATAACGAAATGACGTTTTTCGTTATATGGTATTACGGTATAACGTATTACGTTATATGGTATTACGTTATAACGTATTACGTTATGTGGTATAACGTTTTAACGTATTACGTTATATGGTATAACGTTATGACGTATTACGTTATATGGTATAACGTTATAACGTATTACGTTATATGGTATAACGTTATAACGTATTACGTTATATGGTATTACGTGAGCACGTATTACGTTATATGGTATAACGTTATAACGTATTACGTTATATGGTATAACGTTATAACGTATTACGTTATATGGTATATCGTTATAACGTATTACGTTATATGGTATAACGTTATACCGTATTACGTTATATGGTATAACGAAATGACGTTTTACGTTATATGGTATTACGTTATAACGTATTACGTTATATGGTATTACGTTATAACGTATTATGTTATATGGTATAACGTCATAACGTATTACGTTATATGGTATTACGTTATCACGTATTACGTTATATGGTATAACGTTATCACGTATTACGTTATGTGGTATAACGTTATAACGTATTACGTTATATGGCATTACGTTATAACGTATTACGTTATAACGTATTACGTTATATGGCATTACGTTATGACGTATTACGTTATATGGTATAACGAAATGACGTTTTACGTTATATGGTATAACGTTATAACGTATTACGTTATATGGTATTACGTTTTAACGTATTACGTTATATGGTATAACGTTATAACGTATTACGTTATATGGTATTACGTTATCACGTATTACGTTATATGGTATAACGTTATAACGTATTACGTTATATGGTATAACGTTTTAACGTATTACGTTATATGGTATAACGTTATCACGTATTACGTTATATGGTATAACGTTATAACGTATTACGTTATATGGTATATCGTTATAACGTATTACGTTATATGGTATAACGTTATACCGTATTACGTTATATGGTATAACGAAATGACGTTTTACGTTATATGGTATTACGTTATAACGTATTACGTTATATGGTATAACGTTATCACGTATTACGTTATATGGCATTACGTTATAACGTATTACGTTATATGGTATTACGTTTTAACGTATTACGTTATATGGTATAACGTTATAACGTATTACGTTATATGATATTACGTTATAACGTATTACGTTATATGGTATAACGTTATAACGTATTACGTTATATGGTATAACGTTATAACGAATTACGTTATATGGCATTTCGTTATAACGTATTACGTTATATGGTATAACGAAATGACGTTTTACGTTATATGGTATTACGTTATAACGTATTACGTTATATGGTATAACGTTATAACGTATTACGTTATATGGTATAACGTTATAACGTATTACGTTATATGGTATAACGAAATGACGTTTTACGTTATATGGTATTACGTTATAACGTATTACGTTATATGGTATTACGTTATAACGTATTACGTTATATGGTATAACGTTATAACGTATTACGTTATATGGTATAACGTTATAACGTATTACGTTATATGGTATAACGTTATAACGTACTACGTTATATGGTATATCGTTATAACGTATTACGTTATATGGTATAACGTTATACCGTATTACGTTATGTGGTATAACGTTATAACGTATTACGTTATATGGTATAACGTTATAACGTATTACGTTATATGGTATATCGTTATAACGTATTACGTTATATGGTATAACGTTATACCGTATTACGTTATATGGTATAACGAAATGACGTTTTACGTTATATGGTATTACGTTATAACGTATTACGTTATATGGTATTACGTTATAACGTATTATGTTATATGGTATAACGTCATAACGTATTACGTTATATGGTATTACGTTATCACGTATTACGTTATATGGTATAACGTTATCACGTATTACGTTATGTGGTATAACGTTATAACGTATTACGTTATATGGCATTACGTTATAACGTATTACGTTATAATGTATTACGTTATATGGCATTACGTTATGACGTATTACGTTATATGGTATAACGAAATGACGTTTTACGTTATATGGTATAACGTTATAACGTATTACGTTATATGGTATTACGTTTTAACGTATTACGTTATATGGTATAACGTTATAACATCTTACGTTATATGGTATTACGTTATCACGTATTACGTTATATGGTATAACGTTATAACGTATTACGTTATATGGTATAACGTTTTAACGTATTACGTTATATGGTATAACGTTATCACGTATTACGTTATATGGTATAACGTTATAACGTATTACGTTATATGGTATAACGTTATAACGAATTACGTTATATGGCATTTCGTTATAACGTATTACGTTATATGGTATAACGAAATGACGTTTTACGTTATATGGTATTACGTTATAACGTATTACGTTATATGGTATAACGTTATAACGTATTACGTTATATGGTATAACGTTATAACGTATTACGTTATATGGTATAACGAAATGACGTTTTACGTTATATGGTATTACGTTATAACGTATTACGTTATATGGTATTACGTTATAACGTATTACGTTATATGGTATAACGAAATGACGTTTTACGTTATATGGTATATCGTTATAACGTATTACGTTATATGGTATAACGTTATACCGTATTACGTTATATGGTATAACGAAATGACATTTTACGTTGTATGGTATTACGTTATAACGTATTACGTTATATGGTATAACGTTATCACGTATTACGTTATATGGCATTACGTTATAACGTATTACGTTATATGGTATTACGTTTTAACGTATTACGTTATATGGAATAACGTTATAACGGATTACGTTATATGGCATTACGTTATAACGTATTACGTTATATGGTATAACGTTTTAACGTATTACGTTATATGGTATAACGTTATAACGTATTACGTTATATGGTATATCGTTATAACGTATTACGTTATATGGTATAACGTTATACCGTATTACGTTATATGGTATAACGAAATGACGTCTTACGTTATATGGTATTACGTTATAACGTATTACGTTATATGGTATAACGTTATAACGTATTACGTTATATGGTATAACGTTTTAACGTATTACGTAATATGGTATAACGTTATCACGTATTACGTTATATGGTATAACGTTATAACGTATTGCGTTATATGGTATGACGTTATAACATATTACGTTATATGGTATAACGTTTTAACGTATTACGTTATATGGTATAACGTTATCACGTAGTACGTTATATGGTATAACGTTATAACGTATTACGTTATATGGTATAACGTTATAACGTATTACGTTATATGGTATAACGCTATAAAGTATTACGTTATATGTCATTGCGTTATAACGAATTACGTTATATGGCATTACGTTATAACGTATTACGATATATGGTATGACGTTATAACATATTACGTTATATGGTATTACGTTATAACGTATTACGTTATATGGTATAACGTTGTAACGTATTACGTTATACGGTATAACGTTATAACGTATTACGTTTAATGGTATATCGTTATAACGTATTACGTTATATGGTATAACGTTATACCGTATTACGTTATATGGTATAACGAAATGACGTCTTACGTTATATGGTATGACGTTATAACATATTACGTTATATGGTATAACGTTTTAACGTATTACGTTATATGGTATAACGTTATCACGTAGTACGTTATATGGTATAACGTTATAACGTATTACGTTATATGGTATAACGTTATAACGTATTACGTTATATGGTATAACGCTATAAAGTATTACGTTATATGTCATTGCGTTATAACGAATTACGTTATATGGCATTACGTTATAACGTATTACGTTATATGGTATATCGTTATAACGTATTACGTTATATGGTATAACGTTATCACGTATTACGTTATGTGGTATAACGTTATAACGTATTACGTTATATGGTATTACGTTATAACGTATTACGTTATATGGTATAACGTTATAACGTATTACGTTATATGGTATAACGTTTTAACGTATTACGTAATATGGTATAACGTTATCACGTATTACGTTATATGGTATAACGTTATAACGTATTGCGTTATATGGTATGACGTTATAACATATTACGTTATATGGTATAACGTTTTAACGTATTACGTTATATGGTATAACGTTATCACGTAGTACGTTATATGGTATAACGTTATAACGTATTACGTTATATGGTATAACGTTATAACGTATTACGTTATATGGTATAACGCTATAAAGTATTACGTTATATGTCATTGCGTTATAACGAATTACGTTATATGGCATTACGTTATAACGTATTACGATATATGGTATGACGTTATAACATATTACGTTATATGGTATTACGTTATAACGTATTACGTTATATGGTATAACGTTGTAACGTATTACGTTATACGGTATAACGTTATAACGTATTACGTTTAATGGTATATCGTTATAACGTATTACGTTATATGGTATAACGTTATACCGTATTACGTTATATGGTATAACGAAATGACGTTTTTCGTTATATGGTATTACGTTATAACGTATTACGTTATATGGTATTACGTTATAACGTATTACGTTATGTGGTATAACGTTTTAACGTATTACGTTATATGGTATAACGTTATGACGTATTACGTTATATGGTATAACGTTATAACGTATTACGTTATATGGTATAACGTTATAACGTATTACGTTATATGGTATTACGTGAGCACGTATTACGTTATATGGTATAACGTTATAACGTATTACGTTATATGGTATAACGTTATAACGTATTACGTTATATGGTATATCGTTATAACGTATTACGTTATATGGTATAACGTTATACCGTATTACGTTATATGGTATAACGAAATGACGTTTTACGTTATATGGTATTACGTTATAACGTATTACGTTATATGGTATTACGTTATAACGTATTATGTTATATGGTATAACGTCATAACGTATTACGTTATATGGTATTACGTTATCACGTATTACGTTATATGGTATAACGTTATCACGTATTACGTTATGTGGTATAACGTTATAACGAATTACGTTATATGGCATTACGTTATAACGTATTACGTTATAACGTATTACGTTATATGGCATTACGTTATGACGTATTACGTTATATGGTATAACGAAATGACGTTTTACGTTATATGGTATAACGTTATAACGTATTACGTTATATGGTATTACGTTTTAACGTATTACGTTATATGGTATAACGTTATAACGTATTACGTTATATGGTATTACGTTATCACGTATTACGTTATATGGTATAACGTTATAACGTATTACGTTATATGGTATAACGTTTTAACGTATTACGTTATATGGTATAACGTTATCACGTATTACGTTATATGGTATAACGTTATAACGTATTACGTTATATGGTATATCGTTATAACGTATTACGTTATATGGTATAACGTTATACCGTATTACGTTATATGGTATAACGAAATGACGTTTTACGTTATATGGTATTACGTTATAACGTATTACGTTATATGGTATAACGTTATCACGTATTACGTTATATGGCATTACGTTATAACGTATTACGTTATATGGTATTACGTTTTAACGTATTACGTTATATGGTATAACGTTATAACGTATTACGTTATATGATATTACGTTATAACGTATTACGTTATATGGTATAACGTTATAACGTATTACGTTATATGGTATAACGTTATAACGAATTACGTTATATGGCATTTCGTTATAACGTATTACGTTATATGGTATAACGAAATGACGTTTTACGTTATATGGTATATCGTTATAACGTATTACGTTATATGGTATAACGTTATACCGTATTACGTTATATGGTATAACGAAATGACGTTTTACGTTGTATGGTATTACGTTATAACGTATTACGTTATATGGTATAACGTTATCACGTATTACGTTATATGGCATTACGTTATAACGTATTACGTTATATGGTATTACGTTTTAACGTATTACGTTATATGGAATAACGTTATAACGGATTACGTTATATGGCATTACGTTATAACGTATTACGTTATATGGTATAACGTTTTAACGTATTACGTTATATGGTATAACGTTATAACGTATTACGTTATATGGTATATCGTTATAACGTATTACGTTATATGGTATAACGTTATACCGTATTACGTTATATGGTATAACGAAATGACGTCTTACGTTATATGGTATTACGTTATAACGTATTACGTTATATGGTATTACGTTATAACGTATTACGTTATATGGTATAACGTCATAAGGTATTACGTTATATGGTATTACGTTATCACGTATTACGTTATATGGTATAACGTTATCACGTATTACGTTATGTGGTATAACGTTATAACGTATTACGTTATATGGTATTACGTTATAACGTATTACGTTATATGGTATAACGTTATAACGTATTACGTTATATGGTATAACGTTTTAACGTATTACGTAATATGGTATAACGTTATCACGTATTACGTTATATGGTATAACGTTATAACGTATTGCGTTATATGGTATGACGTTATAACATATTACGTTATATGGTATAACGTTTTAACGTATTACGTTATATGGTATAACGTTATCACGTAGTACGTTATATGGTATAACGTTATAACGTATTACGTTATATGGTATAACGTTATAACGTATTACGTTATATGGTATAACGCTATAAAGTATTACGTTATATGTCATTGCGTTATAACGAATTACGTTATATGGCATTACGTTATAACGTATTACGATATATGGTATGACGTTATAACATATTACGTTATATGGTATTACGTTATAACGTATTACGTTATATGGTATAACGTTGTAACGTATTACGTTATACGGTATAACGTTATAACGTATTACGTTTAATGGTATATCGTTATAACGTATTACGTTATATGGTATAACGTTATACCGTATTACGTTATATGGTATAACGAAATGACGTATTACGTTATATGGTATAACGTTTTAACGTATTACGTAATATGGTATAACGTTATCACGTATTACGTTATATGGTATAACGTTATAACGTATTGCGTTATATGGTATGACGTTATAACATATTACGTTATATGGTATAACGTTTTAACGTATTACGTTATATGGTATAACGTTATCACGTAGTACGTTATATGGTATTACGTTATAACGTATTACGTTATATGGTATTACGTTATAACGTATTACGTTATGTGGTATAACGTTTTAACGTATTACGTTATATGGTATAACGTTATGACGTATTACGTTATATGGTATAACGTTATAACGTATTACGTTATATGGTATAACGTTATAACGTATTACGTTATATGGTATTACGTGAGCACGTATTACGTTATATGGTATAACGTTATAACGTATTACGTTATATGGTATAACGTTTTAACGTATTACGTTATATGGTATAACGTTATAACGTATTACGTTATATGGTATAACGTTATATCGTATTACGTTATATGGTATAACGTTATAACGTATTACGTTATATGGTATAACGTTGTAGCGTATTACGTTATATGGTATAACGTTATAACGTATTACGTTATATGGTATTACGTTATAACGTATTACGTTATATGGTATAACGTTATAACGTATTACGTTATATGGTATAACGTTATAACGTATTACGTTATATGGTATAACGAAATGACGTTTTACGTTATATGGTATTACGTTATAACGTATTACGTTATATGGTATTACGTTATAACGTATTACGTTATATGGTATAACGTTATAACGTATTACGTTATATGGTATTACGTTATCACGTATTACGTTATATGGTATAACGTTATAACGTATTACGTTATATGGTATAACGTTTTAACGTATTACGTTATATGGTATAACGTTATCACGTATTACGTTATATGGTATAACGTTATAACGTATTACGTTATATGGTATATCGTTATAACGTATTACGTTATATGGTATAACGTTATACCGTATTACGTTATATGGTATAACGAAATGACGTTTTACGTTATATGGTATTACGTTATAACGTATTACGTTATATGGTATAACGTTATCACGTATTACGTTATATGGCATTACGTTATAACGTATTACGTTATATGGTATTACGTTTTAACGTATTACGTTATATGGTATAACGTTATAACGTATTACGTTATATGATATTACGTTATAACGTATTACGTTATATGGTATAACGTTATAACGTATTACGTTATATGGTATAACGTTATAACGAATTACGTTATATGGCATTTCGTTATAACGTATTACGTTATATGGTATAACGAAATGACGTTTTTCGTTATATGGTATTACGTTATAACGTATTACGTTATATGGTATTACGTTATAACGTATTACGTTATATGGTATAACGTTATACCGTATTACGTTATATGGTATAACGTTATAACGTATTACGTTATATGGAATAACGTTATAACGAATTACGTTATATGGCATTACGTTATAACGTATTACGTTATATGGTATAACGTTATAACGTATTACGTTATATGGTATAACGTTATCACGTATTACGTTATGTGGTATAACGTTATAACGTATTACGTTATATGGTATTACGTTATAACGTATTACGTAATATGGTATAACGTTATAACGTATTACGTTATATGGTATAACGTTTTAACGTATTACGTAATATGGTATAACGTTATCACGTATTACGTTATATGGTATAACGTTATAACGTATTACGTTATATGGTATGACGTTATAACATATTACGTTATATGGTATAACGTTTTAACGTATTACGTTATATGGTATAACGTTATCACGTAGTACGTTATATGGTATAACGTTATAACGTATTACGTTATATGGTGTAACGTTATAACGTATTACGTTATATGGTATAACGCTATAAAGTATTACGTTATATGTCATTACGTTATAACGAATTACGTTATATGGCATTACGTTATAACGTATTACGATATATGGTATGACGTTATAACATATTACGTTATATGGTATTACGTTATAACGTATTACGTTATATGGTATAACGTTGTAACGTATTACGTTATATGGTATAACGTTATAACGTATTACGTTATATGGTATATCGTTATAACGTATTACGTTATATGGTATAACGTTATACCGTATTACGTTATATGGTATAACGAAATGACGTTTTTCGTTATATGGTATTACGTTATAACGTATTACGTTATATGGTATTACGTTATAACGTATTACGTTATGTGGTATAACGTTTTAACGTATTACGTTATATGGTATAACGTTATAACGTATTACGTTATATGGTATAACGTTATAACGTATTACGTTATATGGTGTAACGTTATAACGTATTACGTTATATGGTATTACGTGAGCACGTATTACGTTATATGGTATAACGTTATAACGTATTACGTTATATGGTATATCGTTATAACGTATTACGTTATATGGTATAACGTTATACCGTATTACGTTATATGGTATAACGAAATGACGTTTTTCGTTATATGGTATTATGTTATAACGTATTACGTTATATGGTATTACGTTATAACGTATTACGTTATATGGTATAACGTTATAACGTATTACGTTATATGGTATAACGTTATAACGTATTACGTTATATGGTATAACGTTATGACGTATTACGTTATATGGAATAACGTTACAACGAATTACGTTATATGGCATTACGTTATAACGTATTACGTTATATGGTATAACGTTATAACGTATTACGTTATATGGTATAACGTTATAACGTACTACGTTATATGGTATAACGTTATACCGTATTACGTTATATGGTATAACGTTATAACGTATTACGTTATATGGAATAACGTTATAACGTATTACGTTACATGGTATTACGTTTTAACGTATTACGTAATATGGTATAACGTTATAACGTATTACGTTATATGGTATAACGTTATAACGTACTACGTTATATGGTATAACGTTATACCGTATTACGTTATATGGTATAACGTTATAACGTATTACGTTATATGGAATAACGTTATAACGAATTACGTTATATGGCATTACGTTATAACGTATTACGTTATATGGTATAACGTTTTATCGTATTACGTTATATGGTATAACGTTATACCGTATTACGTTATATGGTATAACGAAATGACGTTTTTCGTTATATGGTATTACGTTATAACGTATTACGTTATATCTTATTACGTTATAACGTATTACGTTATATGGTATAACGTTATAACGTACTACGTTATATGGTATAACGTTATACCGTATTACGTTATATGGTATAACGTTATAACGTATTACGTTATATGGAATAACGTTATAACGAATTACGTTATATGGCATTACGTTATAACGTATTACGTTATATGGTATAACGTTATAACGTATTACGTTATATGGTATAACGTTATCACGTATTACGTTATGTGGTATAACGTTATAACGTATTACGTTATATGGTATTACGTTATAACGTATTACGTAATATGGTATAACGTTATAACGTATTACGTTATATGGTATAACGTTTTAACGTATTACGTAATATGGTATAACGTTATCACGTATTACGTTATATGGTATAACGTTATAACGTATTACGTTATATGGTATGACGTTATAACATATTACGTTATATGGTATAACGTTTTAACGTATTACGTTATATGGTATAACGTTATCACGTAGTACGTTATATGGTATAACGTTATAACGTATTACGTTATATGGTGTAACGTTATAACGTATTACGTTATATGGTATAACGCTATAAAGTATTACGTTATATGTCATTACGTTATAACGAATTACGTTATATGGCATTACGTTATAACGTATTACGTTATATGGTATAACGTTATAACGTACTACGTTATATGGTATAACGTTATACCGTATTACGTTATATGGTATAACGCTATAAAGTATTACGTTATATGTCATTACGTTATAACGAATTACGTTATATGGCATTACGTTATAACGTATTACGATATATGGTATGACGTTATAACATATTACGTTATATGGTATTACGTTATAACGTATTACGTTATATGGTATAACGTTGTAACGTATTACGTTATATGGTATAACGTTATAACGTATTACGTTATATGGTATATCGTTATAACGTATTACGTTATATGGTATAACGTTATACCGTATTACGTTATATGGTATAACGAAATGACGTTTTTCGTTATATGGTATTACGTTATAACGTATTACGTTATATGGTATTACGTTATAACGTATTACGTTATGTGGTATAACGTTTTAACGTATTACGTTATATGGTATAACGTTATAACGTATTACGTTATATGGTATAACGTTATAACGTATTACGTTATATGGTACAACGTTATAACGTATTACGTTATATGGTATTACGTGAGCACGTATTACGTTATATGGTATAACGTTATAAC
This sequence comes from Bombus vancouverensis nearcticus, assembly GCF_051014615.1. NCBI lineage: Eukaryota > Metazoa > Arthropoda > Insecta > Hymenoptera > Apidae > Bombus > Bombus vancouverensis. The sequence goes on along the minus strand of NC_134913.1, from coordinate 3,223,716 downwards.
GTATTACGTTATATGGTATAACGTTTTAACGTATTACGTTATATGGTATAACGTTATCACGTATTACGTTATATGGTATAACGTTATAACGTATTACGTTATATGGTATAACGTTATAACGTATTACGTTATATGGTATAACGTTATAACGTACTACGTTATATGGTATAACGTTATACCGTATTACGTTATATGGTATAACGTTATAACGTATTACGTTATATGGTATAACGTTATAACGTATTACGTTATATGGAATAACGTTATACCGTATTACGTTATATGGTATAACGTTATAACGTATTACGTTATATGGAATAACGTTATAACGAATTACGTTATATGGCATTACGTTATAACGTATTACGTTATATGGTATAACGTTATAACGTATTACGTTATATGGTATAACGTTATCACGTATTACGTTATATGGTATAACGTTATAACGTATTACGTTATATGGTATTACGTGAGCACGTATTACGTTATATGGTATAACGTTATAACGTATTACGTTATATGGTATAACGGTTTAACGTATTACGTTATATGGTATAACGTTATCACGTATTACGTTATATGGTATAACGTTATAACGTATTACGTTATATGGTATAACGTTATAACGTATTACGTTATATGGTATAACGTTATAACGTATTACGTTATATGGTATAACGTTATCACGTATTACGTTATATGGTATATCGTTATAACGTATTACGTTATATGGTATAACGTTATACCGTATTACGTTATATGGTATAACGAAATGACGTTTTTCGTTATATGGTATTACGGTATAACGTATTACGTTATATGGTATTACGTTATAACGTATTACGTTATATGGTATAAAGTTATACCGTATTACGTTATATGGTATAACGTTATAACGTATTACGTTATATGGTATAACGTTATAACGTATTACGTTATATGGAATAACGTTATAACGAATTACGTTATATGGCATTACGTTATAACGTATTACGTTATATGGCATAACGTTATAACGTACTACGTTATATGGTATATCGTTATAACGTATTACGTTATATGGTATAACGTTATACCGTATTACGTTATATGGTATATCGTTATAACGTATTACGTTATATGGTATAACGTTATAACGTATTACGTTATATGGAATATCGTTATAACGTATTACGTTATATGGTATAACGTTATACCGTATTACGTTATATGGTATAACGAAATGACGTTTTACGTTATATGGTATTACGTTATAACGTATTACGTTATATGGTATTACGTTATAACGTATTACGTTATATGGTATAACGTCATAACGTATTACGTTATATGGTATTACGTTATCACGTATTACGTTATATGGTATAACGTTATAACGTATTACGTTATATGGTATATCGTTATAACGTATTACGTTATATGGTATAACGTTATCACGTATTACGTTATATGGTATAACGTTATAACGTATTACGTTATATGGTATAACGTTATAACATATTACGTTATATGGTATTACGTTATCACGTATTACGTTATATGGTATAACGTTATAACGTATTACGTTATATGGTATAACGTTTTAACGTATTACGTTATATGGTATAACGTTATCACGTATTACGTTATATGGTATAACGTTATAACGTATTACGTTATATGGTATATCGTTATAACGTATTACGTTATATGGTATAACGTTATACCGTATTACGTTATATGGTATAACGAAATGACGTTTTACGTTATATGGTATTACGTTATAACGTATTACGTTATATGGTATAACGTTATCACGTATTACGTTATATGGCATTACGTTATAACGTATTACGTTATATGGTATTACGTTTTAACGTATTACGTTATATGGTATAACGTTATAACGTATTACGTTATATGATATTACGTTATAACGTATTACGTTATATGGTATAACGTTATAACGTATTACGTTATATGGTATAACGTTATAACGAATTACGTTATATGGCATTTCGTTATCACGTATTACGTTATATGGTATAACGTTATCACGTATTACGTTATATGGTATAACGTTATAACGTATTACGTTATATGGAATAACGTTATAACGAATTACGTTATATGGCATTACGTCATAACGTATTACGTTATATGGTATAACGTTATCACGTATTACGTTCTATGGTATAACGTTATAACGTATTACGTTATATGGAATTACGTTATAACGTATTACGTTATATGGTATAACGTTATAACGTATTACGTTATATGGAATAACGTTATAACGAATTTCGTTATATGGCATTACGTCATAACGTATTACGTTATATGGTATAACGTTATAACGTATTACGTTATATGGTATAACGTTATAACGTATTACGTTATATGGTATAACGTTATAACGTACTACGTTATATGGTATATCGTTATAACGTATTACGTTATATGGTATAACGTTATACCGTATTACGTTATATGGTATAACGTTATAACGTATTACGTTATATGGTATAACGTTATAACGTATTACGTTATATGGTATATCGTTATAACGTATTACGTTATATGGTGTAACGTTATACCGTATTACGTTATATGGTATAACGAAATGACGTTTTACGTTATATGGTATTACGTTATAACGTATTACGTTATATGGTATAACGTTATAACGTATTACGTTATATGGTATAACGTTATAACGTATTACGTTATATGGTATAACGAAATGACGTTTTACGTTATATGGTATTACGTTATAACGTATTACGTTATATGGTATTACGTTATAACGTATTACGTTATATGGTATAACGTTATAACGTATTACGTTATATGGTATAACGTTATAACGTATTACGTTATATGGTATAACGTTATAACGTACTACGTTATATGGTATATCGTTATAACGTATTACGTTATATGGTATAACGTTATACCGTATTACGTTATGTGGTATAACGTTATAACGTATTACGTTATATGGTATAACGTTATAACGTATTACGTTATATGGTATATCGTTATAACGTATTACGTTATATGGTATAACGTTATACCGTATTACGTTATATGGTATAACGAAATGACGTTTTACGTTATATGGTATTACGTTATAACGTATTACGTTATATGGTATTACGTTATAACGTATTATGTTATATGGTATAACGTCATAACGTATTACGTTATATGGTATTACGTTATCACGTATTACGTTATATGGTATAACGTTATCACGTATTACGTTATGTGGTATAACGTTATAACGTATTACGTTATATGGCATTACGTTATAACGTATTACGTTGTAACGTATTACGTTATATGGCATTACGTTATGACGTATTACGTTATATGGTATAACGAAATGACGTTTTACGTTATATGGTATAACGTTATAACGTATTACGTTATATGGTATTACGTTTTAACGTATTACGTTATATGGTATAACGTTATAACGTATTACGTTATATGGTATTACGTTATCACGTATTACGTTATATGGTATAACGTTATAACGTATTACGTTATATGGTATAACGTTTTAACGTATTACGTTATATGGTATAACGTTATCACGTATTACGTTATATGGTATAACGTTATAACGTATTACGTTATATGGTATATCGTTATAACGTATTACGTTATATGGTATAACGTTATACCGTATTACGTTATATGGTATAACGAAATGACGTTTTACGTTATATGGTATTACGTTATAACGTATTACGTTATATGGTATAACGTTATCACGTATTACGTTATATGGCATTACGTTATAACGTATTACGTTATATGGTATTACGTTTTAACGTATTACGTTATATGGTATAACGTTATAACGTATTACGTTATATGATATTACGTTATAACGTATTACGTTATATGGTATAACGTTATAACGTATTACGTTATATGGTATAACGTTATAACGAATTACGTTATATGGCATTTCGTTATAACGTATTACGTTATATGGTATAACGAAATGACGTTTTACGTTATATGGTATATCGTTATAACGTATTACGTTATATGGTATAACGTTATACCGTATTACGTTATATGGTATAACGAAATGACGTTTTACGTTGTATGGTATTACGTTATAACGTATTACGTTATATGGTATAACGTTATCACGTATTACGTTATATGGCATTACGTTATAACGTATTACGTTATATGGTATTACGTTTTAACGTATTACGTTATATGGAATAACGTTATAACGAATTACGTTATATGGCATTACGTTATAACGTATTACGTTATATGGTATAACGTTTTAACGTATTACGTTATATGGTATAACGTTATAACGTATTACGTTATATGGTATATCGTTATAACGTATTACGTTATATGGTATAACGTTATACCGTATTACGTTATATGGTATAACGAAATGACGTCTTACGTTATATGGTATTACGTTATAACGTATTACGTTATATGGTATTACGTTATAACGTATTACGTTATATGGTATAACGTCATAAGGTATTACGTTATATGGTATTACGTTATCACGTATTACGTTATATGGTATAACGTTATCACGTATTACGTTATGTGGTATAACGTTATAACGTATTACGTTATATGGTATTACGTTATAACGTATTACGTTATATGGTATAACGTTATAACGTATTACGTTATATGGTATAACGTTTTAACGTATTACGTAATATGGTATAACGTTATCACGTATTACGTTATATGGTATAACGTTATAACGTATTGCGTTATACGGTATGACGTTATAACATATTACGTTATATGGTATAACGTTTTAACGTATTACGTTATATGGTATAACGTTATCACGTAGTACGTTATATGGTATAACGTTATAACGTATTACGTTATATGGTATAACGTTATAACGTATTACGTTATATGGTATAACGTTATAACGTATTACGTTATATGGTATAACGCTATAAAGTATTACGTTATATGTCATTGCGTTATAACGAATTACGTTATATGGCATTACGTTATAACGTATTACGATATATGGTATGACGTTATAACATATTACGTTATATGGTATTACGTTATAACGTATTACGTTATATGGTATAACGTTGTAACGTATTACGTTATACGGTATAACGTTATAACGTATTACGTTTAATGGTATATCGTTATAACGTATTACGTTATATGGTATAACGTTATACCGTATTACGTTATATGGTATAACGAAATGACGTTTTTCGTTATATGGTATTACGTTATAACGTATTACGTTATATGGTATTACGTTATAACGTATTACGTTATGTGGTATAACGTTTTAACGTATTACGTTATATGGTATAACGTTATCACGTATTACGTTATATGGTATAACGTTATAACGTATTACGTTATATGGTATAACGTTATAACGTATTACGTTATATGGTATAACGTTATAACGTACTACGTTATATGGTATAACGTTATACCGTATTACGTTATATGGTATAACGTTATAACGTATTACGTTATATGGTATAACGTTATAACGTATTACGTTATATGGAATAACGTTATACCGTATTACGTTATATGGTATAACGTTATAACGTATTACGTTATATGGAATAACGTTATAACGAATTACGTTATATGGCATTACGTTATAACGTATTACGTTATATGGTATAACGTTATAACGTATTACGTTATATGGTATAACGTTATCACGTATTACGTTATATGGTATAACGTTATAACGTATTACGTTATATGGTATAACGTTTTAACGTATTACGTTATATGGTATAACGTTATCACGTATTACGTTATATGGTATAACGGTTTAACGTATTACGTTATATGGTATAACGTTATCACGTATTACGTTATATGGTATAACGTTATAACGTATTACGTTATATGGTATAACGTTATAACGTATTACGTTATATGGTATAACGTTATAACGTATTACGTTATATGGTATAACGTTATCACGTATTGCGTTATATGGTATATCGTTATAACGTATTACGTTATATGGTATAACGTTATACCGTATTACGTTATATGGTATAACGAAATGACGTTTTTCGTTATATGGTATTACGTTATAACGTATTACGTTATATGGTATTACGTTATAACGTATTACGTTATATGGTATAAAGTTATACCGTATTACGTTATATGGTATAACGTTATAACGTATTACGTTATATGGTATAACGTTATAACGTATTACGTTATATGGAATAACGTTATAACGAATTACGTTATATGGCATTACGTTATAACGTATTACGTTATATGGTATAACGTTATAACGTATTACGTTATATGGTATAACGTTATAACGTATTACGTTATATGGCATAACGTTATAACGTACTACGTTATATGGTATATCGTTATAACGTATTACGTTATATGGTATAACGTTATACCGTATTACGTTATATGGTATATCGTTATAACGTATTACGTTATATGGTATAACGTTATAACGTATTACGTTATATGGAATATCGTTGTAACGTATTACGTTATATGGTATAACGTTATACCGTATTACGTTATATGGTATAACGAAATGACGTTTTACGTTATATGGTATTACGTTATAACGTATTACGTTATATGGTATAACGTTATAACGTATTACGTTATATGGTATAACGCTATAAAGTATTACGTTATATGTCATTGCGTTATAACGAATTACGTTATATGGCATTACGTTATAACGTATTACGATATATGGTATGACGTTATAACATATTACGTTATATGGTATTACGTTATAACGTATTACGTTATATGGTATAACGTTGTAACGTATTACGTTATACGGTATAACGTTATAACGTATTACGTTTAATGGTATATCGTTATAACGTATTACGTTATATGGTATAACGTTATACCGTATTACGTTATATGGTATAACGAAATGACGTTTTTCGTTATATGGTATTACGTTATAACGTATTACGTTATATGGTATTACGTTATAACGTATTACGTTATGTGGTATAACGTTTTAACGTATTACGTTATATGGTATAACGTTATCACGTATTACGTTATATGGTATAACGTTATAACGTATTACGTTATATGGTATAACGTTATAACGTATTACGTTATATGGTATAACGTTATAACGTACTACGTTATATGGTATAACGTTATACCGTATTACGTTATATGGTATAACGTTATAACGTATTACGTTATATGGTATAACGTTATAACGTATTACGTTATATGGAATAACGTTATACCGTATTACGTTATATGGTATAACGTTATAACGTATTACGTTATATGGAATAACGTTATAACGAATTACGTTATATGGCATTACGTTATAACGTATTACGTTATATGGTATAACGTTATAACGTATTACGTTATATGGTATAACGTTATCACGTATTACGTTATATGGTATAACGTTATAACGTATTACGTTATATGGTATTACGTGAGCACGTATTACGTTATATGGTATAACGTTATAACGTATTACGTTATATGGTATAACGGTTTAACGTATTACGTTATATGGTATAACGTTATCACGTATTACGTTATATGGTATAACGTTATAACGTATTACGTTATATGGTATAACGTTATAACGTATTACGTTATATGGTATAACGTTATAACGTATTACGTTATATGGTATAACGTTATCACGTATTACGTTATATGGTATATCGTTATAACGTATTACGTTATATGGTATAACGTTATACCGTATTACGTTATATGGTATAACGAAATGACGTTTTTCGTTATATGGTATTACGTTATAACGTATTACGTTATATGGTATTACGTTATAACGTATTACGTTATATGGTACAAAGTTATACCGTATTACGTTATATGGTATAACGTTATAACGTATTACGTTATATGGTATAACGTTATAACGTATTACGTTATATGGAATAACGTTATAACGAATTACGTTATATGGCATTACGTTATAACGTATTACGTTATATGGTATAACGTTATAACGTATTACGTTATATGGTATAACGTTATAACGTATTACGTTATATGGCATAACGTTATAACGTACTACGTTATATGGTATATCGTTATAACGTATTACGTTATATGGTATAACGTTATACCGTATTACGTTATATGGTATATCGTTATAACGTATTACGTTATATGGTATAACGTTATAACGTATTACGTTATATGGAATATCGTTATAACGTATTACGTTATATGGTATAACGTTATACCGTATTACGTTATATGGTATAACGAAATGACGTTTTACGTTATATGGTATTACGTTATAACGTATTACGTTATATGGTATTACGTTATAACGTATTACGTTATATGGTATAACGTCATAACGTATTACGTTATATGGTATTACGTTATCACGTATTACGTTATATGGTATAACGTTATAACGTATTACGTTATATGGTATATCGTTATAACGTATTACGTTATATGGTATAACGTTATCACGTATTACGTTATATGGTATAACGTTATAACGTATTACGTTATATGGTATAACGTTATAACATATTACGTTATATGGTATTACGTTATCACGTATTACGTTATATGGTATAACGTTATCACGTATTACGTTATATGGTATAACGTTATAACGTATTACGTTATATGGAATAACGTTATAACGAATTACGTTATATGGCATTACGTCATAACGTATTACGTTATATGGTATAACGTTATCACGTATTACGTTATATGGTATAACGTTATAACGTATTACGTTATATGGTATTACGTTATAACGTATTACGTTATATGGTATAACGTTATAACGTATTACGTTATATGGAATAACGTTATAACGAATTACGTTATATGGCATTACGTCATAACGTATTACGTTATATGGTATAACGTTATAACGTATTACGTTATATGGTATAACGTTATAACGTATTACGTTATATGGTATAACGTTATAACGTACTACGTTATATGGTATATCGTTATAACGTATTACGTTATATGGTATAACGTTATACCGTATTACGTTATATGGTATAACGTTATAACGTATTACGTTATATGGTATAACGTTATAACGTATTACGTTATATGGTATATCGTTATAACGTATTACGTTATATGGTGTAACGTTATACCGTATTACGTTATATGGTATAACGAAATGACGTTTTACGTTATATGGTATTACGTTATAACGTATTACGTTATATGGTATAACGTTATAACGTATTACGTTATATGGTATAACGTTATAACGTATTACGTTATATGGTATAACGTTATAACGTACTACGATATATGGTATATCGTTATAACGTATTACGTTATATGGTATAACGTTATACCGTATTACGTTATGTGGTATAACGTTATAACGTATTACGTTATATGGTATAACGTTATAACGTATTACGTTATATGGTATATCGTTATAACGTATTACGTTATATGGTATAACGTTATACCGTATTACGTTATATGGTATAACGAAATGACGTTTTACGTTATATGGTATTACGTTATAACGTATTACGTTATATGGTATTACGTTATAACGTATTATGTTATATGGTATAACGTCATAACGTATTACGTTATATGGTATTACGTTATCACGTATTACGTTATATGGTATAACGTTATCACGTATTACGTTATGTGGTATAACGTTATAACGTATTACGTTATATGGCATTACGTTATAACGTATTACGTTATAACGTATTACGTTATATGGCATTACGTTATGACGTATTACGTTATATGGTATAACGAAATGACGTTTTACGTTATATGGTATAACGTTATAACGTATTACGTTATATGGTATTACGTTTTAACGTATTACGTTATATGGTATAACGTTATAACGTATTACGTTATATGGTATTACGTTATCACGTATTACGTTATATGGTATAACGTTATAACGTATTACGTTATATGGTATAACGTTTTAACGTATTACGTTATATGGTATAACGTTATCACGTATTACGTTATATGGTATAACGTTATAACGTATTACGTTATATGGTATATCGTTATAACGTATTACGTTATATGGTATAACGTTATACCGTATTACGTTATATGGTATAACGAAATGACGTTTTACGTTATATGGTATTACGTTATAACGTATTACGTTATATGGTATAACGTTATCACGTATTACGTTATATGGCATTACGTTATAACGTATTACGTTATATGGTATTACGTTTTAACGTATTACGTTATATGGTATAACGTTATAACGTATTACGTTATATGATATTACGTTATAACGTATTACGTTATATGGTATAACGTTATAACGTATTACGTTATATGGTATAACGTTATAACGAATTACGTTATATGGCATTTCGTTATAACGTATTACGTTATATGGTATAACGAAATGACGTTTTACGTTATATGGTATATCGTTATAACGTATTACGTTATATGGTATAACGTTATACCGTATTACGTTATATGGTATAACGAAATGACGTTTTACGTTGTATGGTATTACGTTATAACGTATTACGTTATATGGTATAACGTTATCACGTATTACGTTATATGGCATTACGTTATAACGTATTACGTTATATGGTATTACGTTTTAACGTATTACGTTATATGGAATAACGTTATAACGAATTACGTTATATGGCATTACGTTATAACGTATTACGTTATATGGTATAACGTTTTAACGTATTACGTTATATGGTATAACGTTATAACGTATTACGTTATATGGTATATCGTTATAACGTATTACGTTATATGGTATAACGTTATACCGTATTACGTTATATGGTATAACGAAATGACGTCTTACGTTATATGGTATTACGTTATAACGTATTACGTTATATGGTATTGCGTTATAACGTATTACGTTATATGGTATAACGTCATAAGGTATTACGTTATATGGTATTACGTTATCACGTATTACGTTATATGGTATAACGTTATCACGTATTACGTTATGTGGTATAACGTTATAACGTATTACGTTATATGGTATTACGTTATAACGTATTACGTTATATGGTATAACGTTATAACGTATTACGTTATATGGTATAACGTTTTAACGTATTACGTAATATGGTATAACGTTATCACGTATTACGTTATATGGTATAACGTTATAACGTATTGCGTTATACGGTATGACGTTATAACATATTACGTTATATGGTATAACGTTTTAACGTATTACGTTATATGGTATAACGTTATCACGTAGTACGTTATATGGTATAACGTTATAACGTATTACGTTATATGGTATAACGTTATAACGTATTACGTTATATGGTATAACGCTATAAAGTATTACGTTATATGTCATTGCGTTATAACGAATTACGTTATATGGCATTACGTTATAACGTATTACGATATATGGTATGACGTTATAACATATTACGTTATATGGTATTACGTTATAACGTATTACGTTATATGGTATAACGTTGTAACGTATTACGTTATACGGTATAACGTTATAACGTATTACGTTTAATGGTATATCGTTATAACGTATTACGTTATATGGTATAACGTTATACCGTATTACGTTATATGGTATAACGAAATGACGTTTTTCGTTATATGGTATTACGTTATAACGTATTACGTTATATGGTATTACGTTATAACGTATTACGTTATGTGGTATAACGTTTTAACGTATTACGTTATATGGTATAACGTTATGACGTATTACGTTATATGGTATAACGTTATAACGTATTACGTAATATGGTATAACGTTATCACGTATTACGTTATATGGTATAACGTTATAACGTATTACGTTATATGGTATGACGTTATAACATATTACGTTATATGGTATAACGTTTTAACGTATTACGTTATATGGTATAACGTTATCACGTAGTACGTTATATGGTATAACGTTATAACGTATTACGTTATATGGTGTAACGTTATAACGTATTACGTTATATGGTATAACGCTATAAAGTATTACGTTATATGTCATTACGTTATAACGAATTACGTTATATGGCATTACGTTATAACGTATTACGATATATGGTATGACGTTATAACATATTACGTTATATGGTATTACGTTATAACGTATTACGTTATATGGTATAACGTTGTAACGTATTACGTTATATGGTATAACGTTATAACGTATTACGTTATATGGTATATCGTTATAACGTATTACGTTATATGGTATAACGTTATACCGTATTACGTTATATGGTATAACGAAATGACGTTTTTCGTTATATGGTATTACGTTATAACGTATTACGTTATATGGTATTACGTTATAACGTATTACGTTATGTGGTATAACGTTTTAACGTATTACGTTATATGGTATAACGTTATAACGTATTACGTTATATGGTATAACGTTATAACGTATTACGTTATATGGTATAACGTTATAACGTATTACGTTATATGGTATTACGTGAGCACGTATTACGTTATATGGTATAACGTTATAACGTATTACGTTATATGGTATAACGTTTTAACGTATTACGTTATATGGTATAACGTTATCACGTATTACGTTATATGGTATAACGTTATAACGTATTACGTTATATGGTATAACGTTATAACGTACTACGTTATATGGTATAACGTTATACCGTATTACGTTATATGGTATAACGTTATAACGTATTACGTTATATGGAATAACGTTATAACGAATTACGTTATATGGCATTACGTTATAACGTATTACGTTATATGGTATAACGTTTTAACGTATTACGTTATATGGTATAACGTTATACCGTATTACGTTATATGGTATAACGAAATGACGTTTTTCGTTATATGGTATTACGTTATAACGTATTACGTTATATGGTATTACGTTATAACGTATTACGTTATATGGTATAACGTTATAACGTACTACGTTATATGGTATAACGTTATACCGTATTACGTTATATGGTATAACGTTATAACGTATTACGTTATATGGAATAACGTTATACCGTATTACGTTATATGGTATAACGTTATAACGTATTACGTTATATGGAATAACGTTATAACGAATTACGTTATATGGCATTACGTTATAACGTATTACGTTATATGGTATAACGTTATAACATATTACGTTATATGGTATAACGTTTTAACGTATTACGTTATATGGTATAACGTAATAACGTATTACGTTATATGGTATATCGTTATAACGTATTACGATATATGGTATAACGTTATCACGTATTACGTTATATGGAATAACGTTATAACGAATTACGTTATATGGCATTACGTTATAACGTATTACGTTATATGGTATAACGTTTTAACGTATTACGTTATATGGTATAACGTTATACCGTATTACGTTATATGGTATAACGAAATGACGTTTTTCGTTATATGGTATTACGTTATAACGTATTACGTTATATGGTATTACGTTATAACGTATTACGTTATATGGTATAACGTTATAACGTACTACGTTATATGGTATAACGTTATACCGTATTACGTTATATGGTATAACGTTATAACGTATTACGTTATATGGAATAACGTTATACCGTATTACGTTATATGGTATAACGTTATAACGTATTACGTTATATGGAATAACGTTATAACGAATTACGTTATATGGCATTACGTTATAACGTATTACGTTATATGGTATAACGTTATAACGTATTACGTTATATGGTATAACGTTATCACGTATTACGTTATATGGTATAACGTTATAACGTATTACGTTATATGGTATTACGTGAGCACGTATTACGTTATATGGTATAACGTTATAACGTATTACGTTATATGGTATAACGGTTTAACGTATTACGTTATATGGTATAACGTTATCACGTATTACGTTATATGGTATAACGTTATAACGTATTACGTTATATGGTATAACGTTATAACGTATTACGTTATATGGTATAACGTTATAACGTATTACGTTATATGGTATAACGTTATCACGTATTACGTTATATGGTATATCGTTATAACGTATTACGTTATATGGTATAACGTTATACCGTATTACGTTATATGGTATAACGAAATGACGTTTTTCGTTATATGGTATTACGTTATAACGTATTACGTTATATGGTATTACGTTATAACGTATTACGTTATATGGTATAAAGTTATACCGTATTACGTTATATGGTATAACGTTATAACGTATTACGTTATATGGTATAACGTTATAACGTATTACGTTATATGGAATAACGTTATAACGAATTACGTTATATGGCATTACGTTATAACGTATTACGTTATATGGTATAACGTTATAACGTATTACGTTATATGGTATAACGTTATAACGTATTACGTTATATGGCATAACGTTATAACGTACTACGTTATATGGTATAACGTTATAACGTATTACGTTATATGGTATAACGTTATACCGTATTACGTTATATGGTATATCGTTATAACGTATTACGTTATATGGTATAACGTTATAACGTATTACGTTATATGGAATATCGTTATAACGTATTACGTTATATGGTATAACGTTATACCGTATTACGTTATATGGTATAACGAAATGACGTTTTACGTTATATGGTATTACGTTATAACGTATTACGTTATATGGTATTACGTTATAACGTATTACGTTATATGGTATAACGTCATAACGTATTACGTTATATGGTATTACGTTATCACGTATTACGTTATATGGTATAACGTTATAACGTATTACGTTATATGGTATATCGTTATAACGTATTACGTTATATGGTATAACGTTATCACGTATTACGTTATATGGTATAACGTTATAACGTATTACGTTATATGGTATAACGTTATAACATATTACGTTATATGGTATAACGTTATAACATATTACGTTATATGGTATAACGTTTTAACGTATTACGTTATATGGTATAACGTAATAACGTATTACGTTATATGGTATATCGTTATAACGTATTACGTTACATGGTATTACGTTTTAACGTATTACGTTATATGGTATAACGTTATAACGTATTACGTTATATGGTATAACGTTATAACGTACTACGTTATATGGTATAACGTTATACCGTATTACGTTATATGGTATAACGTTATAACGTATTACGTTATATGGAATAACGTTATAACGAATTACGTTATATGGCATTACGTTATAACGTATTACGTTATATGGTATAACGTTATAACGTATTACGTTATATGGTATAACGTTATCACGTATTACGTTATGTGGTATAACGTTATAACGTATTACGTTATATGGTATTACGTTATAACGTATTACGTAATATGGTATAACGTTATAACGTATTACGTTATATGGTATAACGTTTTAACGTATTACGTAATATGGTATAACGTTATCACGTATTACGTTATATGGTATAACGTTATAACGTATTACGTTATATGGTATGACGTTATAACATATTACGTTATATGGTATAACGTTTTAACGTATTACGTTATATGGTATAACGTTATCACGTAGTACGTTATATGGTATAACGTTATAACGTATTACGTTATATGGTGTAACGTTATAACGTATTACGTTATATGGTATAACGCTATAAAGTATTACGTTATATGTCATTACGTTATAACGAATTACGTTATATGGCATTACGTTATAACGTATTACGATATATGGTATGACGTTATAACATATTACGTTATATGGTATTACGTTATAACGTATTACGTTATATGGTATAACTTTGTAACGTATTACGTTATATGGTATAACGTTATAACGTATTACGTTATATGGTATATCGTTATAACGTATTACGTTATATGGTATAACGTTATACCGTATTACGTTATATGGTATAACGAAATGACGTTTTTCGTTATATGGTATTACGTTATAACGTATTACGTTATATGGTATTACGTTATAACGTATTACGTTATGTGGTATAACGTTTTAACGTATTACGTTATATGGTATAACGTTATAACGTATTACGTTATATGGTATAACGTTATAACGTATTACGTTATATGGTATAACGTTATAACGTATTACGTTATATGGTATTACGTGAGCACGTATTACGTTATATGGTATAACGTTATAACGTATTACGTTATATGGTATAACGTTTTAACGTATTACGTTATATGGTATAACGTTATCACGTATTACGTTATATGGTATAACGTTATAACGTATTACGTTATATGGTATAACGTTATAACGTATTACGTTATATGGTATAACGTTATAACGTACTACGTTATATGGTATAACGTTATACCGTATTACGTTATATGGTATAACGTTATAACGTATTACGTTATATGGAATAACGTTATAACGAATTACGTTATATGTTATTACGTTATAACGTATTACGTTATATGGTATAACGTTTTAACGTATTACGTTATATGGTATAACGTTATACCGTATTACGTTATATGGTATAACGAAATGACGTTTTTCGTTATATGGTATTACGTTATAACGTATTACGTTATATGGTATTACGTTATAACGTATTACGTTATATGGTATAACGTTATAACGTACTACGTTATATGGTATAACGTTATACCGTATTACGTTATATGGTATAACGTTATAACGTATTACGTTATATGGAATAACGTTATAACGAATTACGTTATATGGCATTACGTTATAACGTATTACGTTATATGGTATAACGTTATAACGTATTACGTTATATGGTATAACGTTATCACGTATTACGTTATGTGGTATAACGTTATAACGTATTACGTTATATGGTATTACGTTATAACGTATTACGTAATATGGTATAACGTTATAACGTATTACGTTATATGGTATAACGTTTTAACGTATTACGTAATATGGTATAACGTTATCACGTATTACGTTATATGGTATAACGTTATAACGTATTACGTTATATGGTATGACGTTATAACATATTACGTTATATGGTATAACGTTTTAACGTATTACGTTATATGGCATTACGTTATAACGTATTACGATATATGGTATGACGTTATAACATATTACGTCATATGGTATTACGTTATAACGTATTACGTTATATGGTATAACTTTGTAACGTATTACGTTATATGGTATAACGTTATAACGTATTACGTTATATGGTATATCGTTATAACGTATTACGTTATATGGTATAACGTTATACCGTATTACGTTATATGGTATAACGAAATGACGTTTTTCGTTATATGGTATTACGTTATAACGTATTACGTTATATGGTATTACGTTATAACGTATTACGTTATGTGGTATAACGTTTTAACGTATTACGTTATATGGTATAACGTTATAACGTATTACGTTATATGGTATAACGTTATAACGTATTACGTTATATGGTATAACGTTATAACGTATTACGTTATATGGTATTACGTGAGCACGTATTACGTTATATGGTATAACGTTATAACGTATTACGTTATATGGTATAACGTTTTAACGTATTACGTTATATGGTATAACGTTATCACGTATTACGTTATATGGTATAACGTTATAACGTATTACGTTATATGGTATAACGTTATAACGTATTACGTTATATGGTATAACGTTATAACGTACTACGTTATATGGTATAACGTTATACCGTATTACGTTATATGGTATAACGTTATAACGTATTACGTTATATGGAATAACGTTATAACGAATTACGTTATATGGCATTACGTTATAACGTATTACGTTATATGGTATAACGTTTTAACGTATTACGTTATATGGTATAACCTTATACCGTATTACGTTATATGGTATAACGTTATAACGTATTACGTTATATGGTATAACGTTATAACGTATTACGTTATATGGTATTACGTGAGCACGTATTACGTTATATGGTATAACGTCATAACGTATTACGTTATATGGTATTACGTTATCACGTATTGCGTTATATGGTATAACGTTATAACGTATTACGTTATATGGTATAACGTTATAACGTATTACGTTATATGGTATAACGTTATAACGTACTACGTTATATGGTATAACGTTATACCGTATTACGTTATATGGTATAACGTTATAACGTATTACGTTATATGGAATAACGTTATAACGAATTACGTTATATGGCATTACGTTATAACGTATTACGTTATATGGTATAACGTTTTAACGTATTACGTTATATGGTATAACGTTATACCGTATTACGTTATATGGTATAACGTTATAACATATTACGTTATATGGTATAACGTTTTAACGTATTACGTTATATGGTATAACGTAATAACGTATTACGTTATATGGTATATCGTTATAACGTATTACGATATATGGTATAACGTTATACCGTATTACGTTATATGGTATAACGAAATGACGTTTTTTGTTATATGGTATTACGTTATAACGTATTACGTTATATGGTATTACGTTATAACGTATTACGTTATGTGGTATAACGTTTAAACGTATTACGTTATATGGTATAACGTTATAACGTATTACGTTATATGGTATTACGTTATAACGTATTACGTAATATGGTATATATGGTTATATGGCATTACGTTATAACGTATTACGTTATATGGTATAACGTTATAACGTATTACGTTATATGGTATAACGTTATAACGTATTACGTTATATGGTATAACGTTATAACGTACTACGTTATATGGTATAACGTTATACCGTATTACGTTATATGGTATAACGTTATAACGTATTACGTTATATGGAATAACGTTATAACGTATTACGTTACATGGTATTACGTTTTAACGTATTACGTTATATGGTATAACGTTATAACGTATTACGTTATATGGTATAACGTTATAACGTACTACGTTATATGGTATAACGTTATACCGTATTACGTTATATGGTATAACGTTATAACGTATTACGTTATATGGAATAACGTTATAACGAATTACGTTATATGGCATTACGTTATAACGTATTACGTTATATGGTATAACGTTTTAACGTATTACGTTATATGGTATAACGTTATACCGTATTACGTTATATGGTATAACGAAATGACGTTTTTCGTTATATGGTATTACGTTATAACGTATTACGTTATATGGTATTACGTTATAACGTATTACGTTATATGGTATAACGTTATAACGTACTACGTTATATGGTATAACGTTATACCGTATTACGTTATATGGTATAACGTTATAACGTATTACGTTATATGGAATAACGTTATAACGAATTACGTTATATGGCATTACGTTATAACGTATTACGTTATATGGTATAACGTTATAACGTATTACGTTATATGGTATAACGTTATCACGTATTACGTTATGTGGTATAACGTTATAACGTATTACGTTATATGGTATTACGTTATAACGTATTACGTAATATGGTATAACGTTATAACGTATTACGTTATATGGTATAACGTTTTAACGTATTACGTAATATGGTATAACGTTATCACGTATTACGTTATATGGTATAACGTTATAACGTATTACGTTATATGGTATGACGTTATAACATATTACGTTATATGGTATAACGTTTTAACGTATTACGTTATATGGTATAACGTTATCACGTAGTACGTTATATGGTATAACGTTATAACGTATTACGTTATATGGTGTAACGTTATAACGTATTACGTTATATGGTATAACGCTATAAAGTATTACGTTATATGTCATTACGTTATAACGAATTACGTTATATGGCATTACGTTATAACGTATTACGATATATGGTATGACGTTATAACATATTACGTTATATGGTATTACGTTATAACGTATTACGTTATATGGTATAACTTTGTAACGTATTACGTTATATGGTATAACGTTATAACGTATTACGTTATATGGTATATCGTTATAACGTATTACGTTATATGGTATAACGTTATACCGTATTACGTTATATGGTATAACGAAATGACGTTTTTCGTTATATGGTATTACGTTATAACGTATTACGTTATATGGTATTACGTTATAACGTATTACGTTATGTGGTATAACGTTTTAACGTATTACGTTATATGGTATAACGTTATAACGTATTACGTTATATGGTATAACGTTATAACGTATTACGTTATATGGTATAACGTTATAACGTATTACGTTATATGGTATTACGTGAGCACGTATTACGTTATATGGTATAACGTTATAACGTATTACGTTATATGGTATAACGTTTTAACGTATTACGTTATATGGTATAACGTTATCACGTATTACGTTATATGGTATAACGTTATAACGTATTACGTTATATGGTATAACTTTATAACGTATTACGTTATATGGTATAACGTTATAACGTACTACGTTATATGGTATAACGTTATACCGTATTACGTTATATGGTATAACGTTATAACGTATTACGTTATATGGAATAACGTTATAACGAATTACGTTATATGGTATTACGTTATAACGTATTACGTTATATGGTATAACGTTTTAACGTATTACGTTATATGGTATAACGTTATACCGTATTACGTTATATGGTATAACGAAATGACGTTTTTCGTTATATGGTATTACGTTATAACGTATTACGTTATATGGTATTACGTTATAACGTATTACGTTATATGGTATAACGTTATAACGTACTACGTTATATGGTATAACGTTATACCGTATTACGTTATATGGTATAACGTTATAACGTATTACGTTATATGGAATAACGTTATAACGAATTACGTTATATGGCATTACGTTATAACGTATTACGTTATATGGTATAACGTTATAACGTATTACGTTATATGGTATAACGTTATCACGTATTACGTTATGTGGTATAACGCTATAACGTATTACGTTATATGGTATTACGTTATAACGTATTACGTAATATGGTATAACGTTATAACGTATTACGTTATATGGTATAACGTTTTAACGTATTACGTAATATGGTATAACGTTATCACGTATTACGTTATATGGTATAACGTTATAACGTATTACGTTATATGGTATGACGTTATAACATATTACGTTATATGGTATAACGTTTTAACGTATTACGTTATATGGCATTACGTTATAACGTATTACGATATATGGTATGACGTTATAACATATTACGTCATATGGTATTACGTTATAACGTATTACGTTATATGGTATAACTTTGTAACGTATTACGTTATATGGTATAACGTTATAACGTATTACGTTATATGGTATATCGTTATAACGTATTACGTTATATGGTATAACGTTATACCGTATTACGTTATATGGTATAACGAAATGACGTTTTTCGTTATATGGTATTACGTTATAACGTATTACGTTATATGGTATTACGTTATAACGTATTACGTTATGTGGTATAACGTTTTAACGTATTACGTTATATGGTATAACGTTATAACGTATTACGTTATATGGTATAACGTTATAACGTATTACGTTATATGGTATAACGTTATAACGTATTACGTTATATGGTATTACGTGAGCACGTATTACGTTATATGGTATAACGTTATAACGTATTACGTTATATGGTATAACGTTTTAACGTATTACGTTATATGGTATAACGTTATCACGTATTACGTTATATGGTATAACGTTATAACGTATTACGTTATATGGTATAACGTTATAACGTATTACGTTATATGGTATAACGTTATAACGTACTACGTTATATGGTATAACGTTATACCGTATTACGTTATATGGTATAACGTTATAACGTATTACGTTATATGGAATAACGTTATAACGAATTACGTTATATGGCATTACGTTATAACGTATTACGTTATATGGTATAACGTTTTAACGTATTACGTTATATGGTATAACGTTATACCGTATTACGTTATATGGTATAACGTTATAACGTATTACGTTATATGGTATAACGTTATAACGTATTACGTTATATGGTATTACGTGAGCACGTATTACGTTATATGGTATAACGTTATAACGTATTACGTTATATGGTATAACGTTATACCGTATTACGTTATATGGTATAACGTTATAACGTATTACGTTATATGGAATAACGTTATAACGAATTACGTTATATGGCATTACGTTATAACGTATTACGTTATATGGTATAACGTTATAACGTATTACGTTATATGGTATAACGTTATCACGTATTACGTTATGTGGTATAACGTTATAACGTATTACGTTATATGGTATTACGTTATAACGTATTACGTAATATGGTATAACGTTATAACGTATTACGTTATATGGTATAACGTTTTAACGTATTACGTAATATGGTATAACGTTATCACGTATTACGTTATATGGTATAACGTTATAACGTATTACGTTATATGGTATGACGTTATAACATATTACGTTATATGGTATAACGTTTTAACGTATTACGTTATATGGTATAACGTTATCACGTAGTACGTTATATGGTATAACGTTATAACGTATTACGTTATATGGTGTAACGTTATAACGTATTACGTTATATGGTATAACGCTATAAAGTATTACGTTATATGTCATTACGTTATAACGAATTACGTTATATGGCATTACGTTATAACGTATTACGATATATGGTATGACGTTATAACATATTACGTTATATGGTATTACGTTATAACGTATTACGTTATATGGTATAACGTTATCACGTATTACGTTATGTGGTATAACGTTATAACGTATTACGTTATATGGTATTACGTTATAACGTATTACGTAATATGGTATAACGTTATAACGTATTACGTTATATGGTATAACGTTTTAACGTATTACGTAATATGGTATAACGTTATCACGTATTACGTTATATGGTATAACGTTATAACGTATTACGTTATATGGTATGACGTTATAACATATTACGTTATATGGTATAACGTTTTAACGTATTACGCTATATGGCATTACGTTATAACGTATTACGATATATGGTATGACGTTATAACATATTACGTCATATGGTATTACGTTATAACGTATTACGTTATATGGTATAACTTTGTAACGTATTACGTTATATGGTATAACGTTATAACGTATTACGTTATATGGTATATCGTTATAACGTATTACGTTATATGGTATAACGTTATACCGTATTACGTTATATGGTATAACGAAATGACGTTTTTCGTTATATGGTATTACGTTATAACGTATTACGTTATATGGTATTACGTTATAACGTATTACGTTATGTGGTATAACGTTTTAACGTATTACGTTATATGGTATAACGTTATAACGTATTACGTTATATGGTATAACGTTATAACGTATTACGTTATATGGTATAACGTTATAACGTATTACGTTATATGGTATTACGTGAGCACGTATTACGTTATATGGTATAACGTTATAACGTATTACGTTATATGGTATAACGTTTTAACGTATTACGTTATATGGTATAACGTTATCACGTATTACGTTATATGGTATAACGTTATAACGTATTACGTTATATGGTATAACGTTATAACGTATTACGTTATATGGTATATCGTTATAACGTATTACGTTATATGGTATAACGTTATACCGTATTACGTTATATGGTATAACGAAATGACGTTTTTCGTTATATGGTATTACGTTATAACGTATTACGTTATATGGTATTACGTTATAACGTATTACGTTATGTGGTATAACGTTTTAACGTATTACGTTATATGGTATAACGTTATAACGTATTACGTTATATGGTATAACGTTATAACGTATTACGTTATATGGTATAACGTTATAACGTATTACGTTATATGGTATTACGTGAGCACGTATTACGTTATATGGTATAACGTTATAACGTATTACGTTATATGGTATAACGTTTTAACGTATTACGTTATATGGTATAACGTTATCACGTATTACGTTATATGGTATAACGTTATAACGTATTACGTTATATGGTATAACGTTATAACGTATTACGTTATATGGTATAACGTTATAACGTACTACGTTATATGGTATAACGTTATACCGTATTACGTTATATGGTATAACGTTATAACGTATTACGTTATATGGAATAACGTTATAACGAATTACGTTATATGGCATTACGTTATAACGTATTACGTTATATGGTATAACGTTTTAACGTATTACGTTATATGGTATAACGTTATAACGTATTACGTTATATGGTATAACGAAATGACGTTTTTCGTTATATGGTATTACGTTATAACGTATTACGTTATATGGTATTACGTTATAACGTATTACGTTATATGGTATAACGTTATAACGTACTACGTTATATGGTATAACGTTATACCGTATTACGTTATATGGTATAACGTTATAACGTATTACGTTATATGGAATAACGTTATAACGAATTACGTTATATGGCATTACGTTATAACGTATTACGTTATATGGTATAACGTTATAACGTATTACGTTATATGGTATAACGTTATCACGTATTACGTTATGTGGTATAACGTTATAACGTATTACGTTATATGGTATTACGTTATAACGTATTACGTAATATGGTATAACGTTATAACGTATTACGTTATATGGTATAACGTTTTAACGTATTACGTAATATGGTATAACGTTATCACGTATTACGTTATATGGTATAACGTTATAACGTATTACGTTATATGGTATGACGTTATAACATATTACGTTATATGGTATTACGTTATAACGTATTACGTTATATGGCATTACGTTATAACGTATTACGTTATATGGTATAACGTTATAACGTATTACGTTATATGGTATTACGTTATAACGTATTACGTAATATGGTATAACGTTATAACGTATTACGTTATATGGTATATCGTTATAACGTATTACGTTATATGGTATAACGTTATACCGTATTACGTTATATGGTATAACGAAATGACGTTTTTCGTTATATGGTATTACGTTATAACGTATTACGTTATATGGTATTACGTTATAACGTATTACGTTATGTGGTATAACGTTTTAACGTATTACGTTATATGGTATAACGTTATAACGTATTACGTTATATGGTATAACGTTATAACGTATTACGTTATATGGTATAACGTTATAACGTATTACGTTATATGGTATTACGTGAGCACGTATTACGTTATATGGTATAACGTTATAACGTATTACGTTATATGGTATAACGTTTTAACGTATTACGTTATATGGTATAACGTTACCACGTATTACGTTATATGGTATAACGTTATAACGTATTACGTTATATGGTATAACGTTATAACGTATTACGTTATATGGTATAACGTTATAACGTACTACGTTATATGGTATAACGTTATACCGTATTACGTTATATGGTATAACGTTATAACGTATTACGTTATATGGAATAACGTTATAACGAATTACGTTATATGGCATTACGTTATAACGTATTACGTTATATGGTATAACGTTTTAACGTATTACGTTATATGGTATAACGAAATGACGTTTTTCGTTATATGGTATTACGTTATAACGTATTACGTTATATGGTATTACGTTATAACGTATTACGTTATATGGTATAACGTTATAACGTACTACGTTATATGGTATAACGTTATACCGTATTACGTTATATGGTATAACGTTATAACGTATTACGTTATATGGAATAACGTTATAACGAATTACGTTATATGGCATTACGTTATAACGTATTACGTTATATGGTATAACGTTATAACGTATTACGTTATATGGTATAACGTTATCACGTATTACGTTATGTGGTATAACGTTATAACGTATTACGTTATATGGTATTACGTTATAACGTATTACGTAATATGGTATAACGTTATAACGTATTACGTTATATGGTATAACGTTTTAACGTATTACGTAATATGGTATAACGTTATCACGTATTACGTTATATGGTATAACGTTATAACGTATTACGTTATATGGTATGACGTTATAACATATTACGTTATATGGTATAACGTTTTAACGTATTACGTTATATGGTATAACGTTATGACGTAGTACGTTATATGGTATAACGTTATAACGTATTACGTTATATGGTGTAACGTTATAACGTATTACGTTATATGGTATAACGCTATAAAGTATTACGTTATATGTCATTACGTTATAATGAATTACGTTATATGGCATTACGTTATAACGTATTACGATATATGGTATGACGTTATAACATATTACGTTATATGGTATTACGTTATAACGTATTACGTTATATGGTATAACGTTGTAACGTATTACGTTATATGGTATAACGTTATAACGTATTACGTTATATGGTATATCGTTATAACGTATTACGTTATATGGTATAACGTTATACCGTATTACGTTATATGGTATAACGAAATGACGTTTTTCGTTATATGGTATTACGTTATAACGTATTACGTTATATGGTATTACGTTATAACGTATTACGTTATGTGGTATAACGTTTTAACGTATTACGTTATATGGTATAACGTTATAACGTATTACGTTATATGGTATAACGTTATAACGTATTACGTTATATGGTATAACGTTATAACGTATTACGTTATATGGTATTACGTGAGCACGTATTACGTTATATGGTATAACGTTATAACGTATTACGTTATATGGTATAACGTTATCACGTATTACGTTATATGGTATAACGTTATAACGTATTACGTTATATGGTATAACGTTATAACGTATTACGTTATATGGTATAACGTTGTAACGTATTACGTTATATGGTATAACGTTATAACGTATTACGTTATATGGTATAACGTTATAACGTATTACGTTATATGGTATAACGTTATAACGTATTACGTTATATGGTATTACGTTATAACGTATTACGTTATATGGTATAACGTCATAACGTATTACGTTATATGGTATTACGTTATCACGTATTACGTTATATGGTATAACGTTATAACGTATTACGTTATATGGTATAACGTTATAACGTATTACGTTATATGGTATAACGTTATACCGTATTACGTTATATGGTATAACGAAATGACGTTTTACGTTATATGGTATTACGTCATAACGTATTACGTTATATGGTATAACGTTATCACGTATTACGTTATGTGGCATTACGTTATAACGTATTACGTTATATGGTATAACGAAATGACGTTTTACGTTATATGGTATAACGTTATAATGTATTACGTTATATGGTATTACGTTTTGACGTATTACGTTATATGGTATAACGTTATAACGTATTACGTTATATGGTATTACGTTATCACGTATTACGTTATATGGTATAACGTTATAACGTATTACGTTATATGGTATAACGTTTTAACGTATTACGTTATATGGTATAACGTTATAACGTATTACGTTATATGGTATAACGTTATACCGTATTACGTTATATGGTATAACGAAATGACGTTTTACGTTATACGGTATTACGTTATAACGTATTACGTTATATGGTATAACGTTATCACGTATTACGTTATATGGCATTACGTTATAACGTATTACGTTATATGGTATTACGTTTTAACGTGTTACGTTATATGGTATAACGTTATAACATATTACGTTATATGGTATAACGTTTTAACGTATTACGTTATATGGTATAACGTTATCACGTAGTACGTTATATGGTATAACGTTATAACGTATTACGTTATATGGTATAACGTTATAACGTATTACGTTATATGGTATAACGCTATAAAGTATTACGTTATATGTCATTACGTTATAACGAATTAAGTTATATGGCATTACGTTATAACGTATTACGATATATGGTATGACGTTATAACATATTACGTTATATGGTATTACGTTATAACGTATTACGTTATATGGTATAACGTTGTAACGTATTACGTTATATGGTATAACGTAATAACGTATTACGTTATATGGTATATCGTTATAACGTATTACGTTATATGGTATAACGTTATACCGTATTACGTTATATGGTATAACGAAATGACGTTTTTCGTTATATGGTATTACGTTATAACGTATTACGTTATATGGTATTACGTTATAACGTATTACGTTATGTGGTATAACGTTTAAACGTATTACGTTATATGGTATAACGTTATAACGTATTACGTTATATGGTATAACGTTATAACGTATTACGTTATATGGTATAACGTTATAACGTATTACGTTATATGGTATTACGTGAGCACGTATTACGTTATATGGTATAACGTTATAACGTATTACGTTATATGGTGTAACGTTTTAACGTATTACGTTATATGGTATAACGTTATCACGTATTACGTTAAATGGTATAACGTTATAACGTATTACGTTATATGGTATTACGTTATATGGTATAACGTTATAACGTATTACGTTATATGGAATAACGGTATAACGAATTACGTAATATGGCATTACGTTATAACGTATTACGTTATATGGTATAACGTTATAACGTATTACGTTATATGGTATAACGTTATAACGTATTACGTTATATGGTATAACGTTATAACGTACTACGTTATATGGTATATCGTTATAACGTATTACGTTATATGGTATAACGTAATACCGTATTACGTTATATGGTATAACGTTATAACGTATTACGTTATATGGTATAACGTTATAACGTATTACGTTATATGGTATATCGTTATAACGTATTACGTTATATGGTATAACGTTATAACGTATTACGTTATATGGTATAACCTTATAACTTATTACGTTATATGGTATAACGTTATCACGTATTACGTTATATGGTATAACGTTATAACGTATTACGTTATATGGTATAACGTTATAACGTATTACGTTATATGGTATTACGTGAGCACGTATTACGTTATATGGTATAACGTTATAACGTATTACGTTATATGGTGTAACGTTTTAACGTATTACGTTATATGGTATAACGTTATCACGTATTACGTTAAATGGTATAACGTTATAACGTATTACGTTATATCGTATTACGTTTTAACGTATTACGTTATATGGTATAACGTTTTAACGTATTACGTTATATGGTATAACGTTTTAACGTATTACGTTATATGGTATAACGTTATCACGTATTACGTTATATGGTATAACGTTATAACGTATTACGTTATATGGTATATCGTTATAACGTATTACGTTATATGGTATAACGTTATACCGTATTACGTTATATGGTATAACGAAATGACGTTTTTCGTTATATGGTATTACGTTATAACGTATTACGTTATATGGTATTACGTTATAACGTATTACGTTATGTGGTATAACGTTTAAACGTATTACGTTATATGGTATAACGTTATAACGTATTACGTTATATGGTATAACGTTATAACGTATTACGTTATATGGTATAACGTTATAACGTATTACGTTATATGGTATTACGTGAGCACGTATTACGTTATATGGTATAACGTTATAACGTATTACGTTATATGCTGTAACGTTTTAACGTATTACGTTATATGGTATAACGTTATCACGTATTACGTTAAATGGTATAACGTTGTAACGTATTACGTTATATGGTATTACGTTTTAACGTATTACGTTATATGGTATAACGTTATAACGTATTACGTTATATGGAATAACGTTATAACGAATTACGTAATATGGCATTACGTTATAACGTATTACGTTATATGGTATAACGTTATCACGTATTACGTTAAATGGTATAACGTTATAACGTATTACGTTATATGGTATTACATTTTAACGTATTACGTTATATGGTATAACGTTATAACGTATTACGTTATATGGTATAACGTTATAACGTATTACGTTATATGGTATAACGTTATCACGTATTACGTTATATGTTATAACGTTATAACGTATTACGTTATATGGTATAACGTTATAACGTATTACGTTATATGGTATAACGTTGTAACGTATTACGTTATATGGTATAACGTTATAACGTATTACGTTATATGGTATAACGTTATAACGTATTACGTTATATGGTATAACGTTATAACGTATGACGTTATATGGTATTACGTTATAACGTATTACGTTATATGGTATAACGTCATAACGTATTACGTTATATGGTATTACGTTATCACGTATTACGTTATATGGTATAACGTTATAACGTATTACGTTATATGGTATAACGTTATAACGTATTACGTTATATGGTATAACGTTATACCGTATTACGTTATATGGTATAACGAAATGACGTTTTACGTTATATGGTATTACGTCATAACGTATTACGTTATATGGTATAACGTTATCACGTATTACGTTATATGGCATTACGTTATAACGTATTACGTTATATGGTATAACGAAATGTCGTTTTACGTTATATGGTATAACGTTATAATGTATTACGTTATATGGTATTACGTTTTAACGTATTACGTTATATGGTATAACGTTATAACGTATTACGTTATATGGTATTACGTTATCACGTATTACGTTATATGGTATAACGTTATAACGTATTACGTTATATGGTATAACGTTTTAACGTATTACGTTATATGGTATAACGTTATCACGTATTACGTTATATGGTATAACGTTATAACGTATTACGTTATATGGTATATCGTTATAACGTATTACGTTATATGGTATAACGTTATACCGTATTACGTTATATGGTATAACGAAATGACGTTTTACGTTATATGGTATTACGTTATAACGTATTACGTTATATGGTATAACTTTATCACGTATTACGTTATATGGCATTACGTTATAACGTATTACGTTATATGGTATTACGTTTTAATGTATTACGTTATATGGTATAACGTTATAACGTATTACGTTATATGATATTACGTTATAACGTATTACGTTATATGGTATAACGTTATAACGTATTACGTTATATGGTATAACGTTATAACGAATTAATTTATATGGCATTACGTTATAACGTATTACGTTATATGGTATAACGTTATACCGTATTACGTTATATGGTATAACGAAATGACGTTTTACGTTATACGGTATTACGTTATAACGTATTACGTTATATGGTATAACGTTATCACGTATTACGTTATATGGCATTACGTTATAACGTATTACGTTATATGGTATTACGTTTTAACGTATTACGTTATATGGTATAACGTTATAGCATATTACGTTATATGGTATAACGTTTTAACGTATTACCTTATATGGTATAACGTTATCACGTAGTACGTTATATGGTATAACGTTATAACGTATTACGTTATATGGTATAACGTTATAACGTATTACGTTATATGGTATAACGCTATAAAGTATTACGTTATATGTCATTACGTTATAACGAATTAAGTTATATGGCATTACGTTATAACGTATTACGATATATGGTATGACGTTATAACATATTACGTTATATGGTATTACGTTATAAAGTATTACGTTATATGGTATAACGTTGTAACGTATTACGTTATATGGTATAACGTAATAACGTATTACGTTATATGGTATATCGTTATAACGTATTACGTTATATGGTATAACGTTATACCGTATTACGTTATATGGTATAACGAAATGACGTTTTTCGTTATATGGTATTACGTTATAACGTATTACGTTATATGGTATTACGTTATAACGTATTACGTTATGTGGTATAACGTTTAAACGTATTACGTTATATGGTATAACGTTATAACGTATTACGTTATATGGTATAACGTTATAACGTATTACGTTATATGGTATAACGTTATAACGTATTACGTTATATGGTGTTACGTGAGCACGTATTACGTTATATGGTATACCGTTATAACGTATTACGTTATATGGTGTAACGTTTTAACGTATTACGTTATATGGTATAACGTTATCACGTATTACGTTAAATGGTATAACGTTATAACGTATTACGTTATATGGTATTACGTTTTAACGTATTACGTTATATGGTATAACGTTATAACGTATTACGTTATATGGAATAACGTTATAACGAATTACGTAATATGGCATTACGTTATAACGTATTACGTTATATGGTATAACGTTATAACGTATTACGTTATATGGTATAACGTTATAACGTATTACGTTATATGGTATAACGTTATAACGTACTACGTTATATGGTATATTGTTATAACGTATTACGTTATATGGTATTACGTGAGCACGTATTACGTTATATGGTATAACGTTATAACGTATTACGTTATATGGTGTAACGTTTTAACGTATTACGTTATATGGTATAACGTTATCACGTATTACGTTAAATGGTATAACGTTATAACGTATTACGTTATATGGTATTACGTTTTAACGTATTACGTTATATGGTATAACGTTATAACGTATTACGTTATATGGTATAACGTTTTAACGTATTACGTTATATGGTATAACGTTATCACGTATTACGTTATATGGTATAACGTTTTAACGTATTACGTTATATGGTATATCGTTATAACGTATTACGTTATATGGTATAACGTTATACCGTATTACGTTATATGGTATAACGAAATGACGTTTTTCGTTATATGGTATTACGTTATAACGTATTACGTTATATGGTATTACGTTATAACGTATTACGTTATGTGGTATAACGTTTAAACGTATTACGTTATATGGTATAACGTTATAACGTATTACGTTATATGGTATAACGTTATAACGTATTACGTTATATGGTATAACGTTATAACGTATTACGTTATATGGTATTACGTGAGCACGTATTACGTTATATGGTATATCGTTATAACGTATTACGTTATATGGTATAACGTTATACCGTATTACGTTATATGGTATAACGAAATGACGTTTTACGTTATATGGTATTACGTTATAACGTATTACGTTATATGGTATTACGTTATAACGTATTACGTTATATGGTATAACGTCATAACGTATTACGTTATATGGTATTACGTTATCACGTGTTACGTTATATGGTATAACGTTATAACGTATTACGTTATATGGTATAACGTCATAACGTATTACGTTATATGGTATTACGTTATCACGTATTACGTTATATGGTATAACGTTATAACGTATTACGTTATATGGTATAACGTTATAACGTATTACGTTATACGGTATAACGTTATACCGTATTACGTTATATGGTATAACGAAATGACGTTTTACGTTATATGGTATTACGTCATAACGTATTACGTTATATGGTATAACGTTATCACGTATTACGTTATATGGCATTACGTTATAACGTATTACGTTATATGGTATAACGAAATGACGTTTTACGTTATATGGTATAACGTTATAATGTATTACGTTATATGGTATTACGTTTTAACGTATTACGTTATATGGTATAACGTTATAACGTATTACGTTATATGGTATTACGTTATCACGTATTACGTTATATGGTATAACGTTATAACGTATTACGTTATATGGTATTACGTTTTAACGTATTACGTTATATGGTATAACGTTATCACGTATTACGTTATATGGTATAACGTTATAACGTATTACGTTATATGGTATAACGTTATAACGTATTACGTTATATGGTATAACGTTGTAACGTATTACGTTATATGGTATAACGTTATACCGTATTACGTTATATGGTATAACGTTATAACGTATTACGTTATATGGTATAACGTTATAACGTATTACGTTATATGGAATAACGTTATAACGAATTACGTTATATGGCATTACGTTATAACGTATTACGTTATATGGTATAACGTTATAACGTATTACGTTATATGGTATAACGTTATAACGTATTACGTTATATGGCATAACGTTATAACGTACTACGTTATATGGTATATCGTTATAACGTATAACGTTATATGGTATAACGTTATACCGTATTACGTTATATGGTATATCGTTATAACGTATTACGTTATATGGTATAACGTTATAACGTATTACGTTATATGGAATATCGTTATAACGTATTACGTTATATGGTATAACGTTATACCGTATTACGTTATATGGTATAACGTTATAACGTATTACGTTATATGGTATAACGTTATAACGAATTACGTTATATGGCATTACGTTATAACGTATTACGTTATATGGTATAACGTTATACCGTATTACGTTATATGGTATAACGAAATGACGTTTTACGTTATATGGTATTACGTTATAACGTATTACGTTATATGGTATAACGTTATACCGTATTACGTTATATGGTATAACGTTATAACGTATTACGTTATATGGTATAACGTTATAACGTATTACGTTATATGGTATTACGTGAGCACGTATTACGTTATATGGTATAACGTTATAACGTATTACGTTATATGGTATAACGTTTTAACGTATTACGTTATATGGTATAACGTTATCACGTATTACGTTATATGGTATAACGTTGTAACGTATTACGTTATATGGTATAACGTTGTAACGTATTACGTTATATGGTATAACGTTGTAACGTATTACGTTATATGGTATAACGTTATAACGTATTACGTTATATGGTATAACGTTATAACGTATTACGTTATATGGTATAACGTTATAACGTATTACGTTATATGGTATAACGTTATAACGTATTACGTTATATGGTATAACGTTATCACGTATTACGTTATATGGTATATCGTTATAACGTATTACGTTATATGGTATAACGTTATACCGTATTACGTTATATGGTGTAACGAAATGTCGTTTTTCGTTATATGGTATTACGTTATAACGTATTACGTTATATGGTATAACGTTATAACGTATTACGTTATATGGTATAACGTTATAACATATTACGTTATATGGTATAACGTTATAACGTATTACGTTATGTGGTATAACGTTATAACGTATTACGTTATATGGTATAACGTTATAACGTACTACGTTATATGGTATATCGTTATAACGTATTACGTTATATGGTATTACGTTATAACGTATTACGTTATATGGTATATCGTTATAACGTATTACGTTATATGGTATAACGTTATACCGTATTACGTTATATGGTATAACGAAATGACGTTTTTCGTTATATGGTATTACGTTATAACGTATTACGTTATATGGTATTACGTTATAACGTATTACGTTATATGGTATAAAGTTATACCGTATTACGTTATATGGTATAACGTTATAACGTATTACGTTATATGGTATAACGTTATAACGTATTACGTTATATGGAATAACGTTATAACGAATTACGTTATATGGCATTACGTTATAACGTATTACGTTATATGGTATAACGTTATAACGTATTACGTTATATGGTATAACGTTATAACGTATTACGTTATATGGCATAACGTTATAACGTACTACGTTATATGGTATATCGTTATAACGTATTACGTTATATGGTATAACGTTATACCGTATTACGTTATATGGTATATCGTTATAACGTATTACGTTATATGGTATAACGTTATAACGTATTACGTTATATGGAATATCGTTATAACGTATTACGTTATATGGTATAACGTTATACCGTATTACGTTATATGGTATAACGAAATGACGTTTTACGTTATATGGTATTACGTTATAACGTATTACGTTATATGGTATTACGTTATAACGTATTACGTTATATGGTATAACGTCATAACGTATTACGTTATATGGTATTACGTTATCACGTATTACGTTATATGGTATAACGTTATAACGTATTACGTTATATGGTATAACGTTATCACGTATTACGTAATATGGTATAACGTTATAACGTATTACGTTATATGGTATAACGTTATAACATATTACGTTATATGGTATAACGTTATAACGTACTACGTTATATGGTATATCGTTATAACGTATTACGTTATATGGTATAACGTTATAACGTATTACGTTATATGGTATAACGTTATAACGTACTACGTTATATGGTATATCGTCATAACGTATTACGTTATATGGTATAACGTTATACCGTATTACGTTATGTGGTATAACGTTATAACGTATTACGTTATATGGTATAACGTTATAACGTACTACGTTATATGGTATATCGTTATAACGTATTACGTTATATGGTATTACGTTATAACGTATTACGTTATATGGTATAACGTTATAACGTATTACGTTATATGGTATAACGTTATAACGTATTACGTTATATGGTATAACGAAATGACGTTTTACGTTATATGGTATTACGTTATAACGTATTACGTTATATGGTATTACGTTATAACGTATTACGTTATATGGTATAACGTTATAACGTATTACGTTATATGGTATAACGTTATAACGTATTACGTTATATGGTATAACGTTATAACGTACTACGTTATATGGTATATCGTTATAACGTATTACGTTATATGGTATAACGTTATACCGTATTACGTTATGTGGTATAACGTTATAACGTATTACGTTATATGGTATAACGTTATAACGTATTACGTTATATGGTATATCGTTATAACGTATTACGTTATATGGTATAACGTTATACCGTATTACGTTATATGGTATAACGAAATGACGTTTTACGTTATATGGTATTACGTTATAACGTATTACGTTATATGGTATTACGTTATAACGTATTATGTTATATGGTATAACGTCATAACGTATTACGTTATATGGTATTACGTTATCACGTATTACGTTATATGGTATAACGTTATCACGTATTACGTTATGTGGTATAACGTTATAACGTATTACGTTATATGGCATTACGTTATAACGTATTACGTTATAACGTATTACGTTATATGGCATTACGTTATGACGTATTACGTTATATGGTATAACGAAATGACGTTTTACGTTATATGGTATAACGTTATAACGTATTACGTTATATGGTATTACGTTTTAACGTATTACGTTATATGGTATAACGTTATAACGTATTACGTTATATGGTATTACGTTATCACGTATTACGTTATATGGTATAACGTTATAACGTATTACGTTATATGGTGTTACGTGAGCACGTATTACGTTATATGGTATACCGTTATAACGTATTACGTTATATGGTGTAACGTTTTAACGTATTACGTTATATGGTATAACGTTATCACGTATTACGTTAAATGGTATAACGTTATAACGTATTACGTTATATGGTATTACGTTTTAACGTATTACGTTATATGGTATAACGTTATAACGTATTACGTTATATGGAATAACGTTATAACGAATTACGTAATATGGCATTACGTTATAACGTATTACGTTATATGGTATAACGTTATAACGTATTACGGTATATGGTATAACGTTATAACGTATTACGTTATATGGTATAACGTTATAACGTACTACGTTATATGGTATATCGTTATAACGTATTACGTTATATGGTATTACGTGAGCACGTATTACGTTATATGGTATAACGTTATAACGTATTACGTTATATGGTGTAACGTTTTAACGTATTACGTTATATGGTATAACGTTATCACGTATTACGTTAAATGGTATAACGTTATAACGTATTACGTTATATGGTATTACGTTTTAACGTATTACGTTATATGGTATAACGTTATAACGTATTACGTTATATGGTATAACGTTTTAACGTATTACGTTATATGGTATAACGTTATCACGTATTACGTTATATGGTATAACGTTATAACGTATTACGTTATATGGTATATCGTTATAACGTATTACGTTATATGGTATAACGTTATACCGTATTACGTTATATGGTATAACGAAATGACGTTTTTCGTTATATGGTATTACGTTATAACGTATTACGTTATATGGTATTACGTTATAACGTATTACGTTATGTGGTATAACGTTTAAACGTATTACGTTATATGGTATAACGTTATAACGTATTACGTTATATGGTATAACGTTATAACGTATTACGTTATATGGTATAACGTTATAACGTATTACGTTATATGGTATTACGTG
The DNA here is from genome assembly GCF_051014615.1 of Bombus vancouverensis nearcticus. Lineage (NCBI taxonomy): Eukaryota > Metazoa > Arthropoda > Insecta > Hymenoptera > Apidae > Bombus > Bombus vancouverensis. The sequence continues at coordinate 3,185,634 of NC_134913.1, read as the reverse complement.
AGCACGTATTACGTTATATGGTATATCGTTATAACGTATTACGTTATATGGTATAACGTTATACCGTATTACGTTATATGGTATAACGAAATGACGTTTTACGTTATATGGTATTACGTTATAACGTATTACGTTATATGGTATTACGTTATAACGTATTACGTTATATGGTATTACGTTATAACGTATTACGTTATGTGGTATAACGTTTAAACGTATTACGTTATATGGTATAACGAAATGACGTTTTTCGTTATATGGTATTACGTTGTAACGTATTACGTTATATGGTATTACGTTATAACGTATTACGTTATGTGGTATAACGTTTAAACGTATTACGTTATATGGTATAACGTTATAACGTATTACGTTATATGGTATAACGTCATAACGTATTACGTTATATGGTATTACGTTATCACGTGTTACGTTATATGGTATAACGTTATAACGTATTACGTTATATGGTATAACGTCATAACGTATTACGTTATATGGTATTACGTTATCACGTATTACGTTATATGGTATAACGTTATAACGTATTACGTTATATGGTATAACGTTGTAACGTATTACGTTATATGGTATAACGTTATACCGTATTACGTTACATGGCATAACGTTATAACGTATTACGTTATATGGTATATCGTTATAACGTATAACGTTATATGGTATAACGTTATACCGTATTACGTTATATGGTATATCGTTATAACGTATTACGTTATATGGTATAACGTTATAACGTATTACGTTATATGGAATATCGTTATAACGTATTACGTTATATGGTATAACGTTATACCGTATTACGTTATATGGTATAACGAAATGACGTTTTACGTTATATGGTATTACGTTATAACGTATTACGTTATATGGTATAACGTTATACCGTATTACGTTATATGGTATAACGTTATAACGTATTACGTTATATGGTATAACGTTATAACGTATTACGTTATATGGTATTACGTGAGCACGTATTACGTTATATGGTATAACGTTATAACGTATTACGTTATATGGTATAACGTTTTAACGTATTACGTTATATGGTATAACGTTATCACGTATTACGTTATATGGTATAACGTTGTAACGTATTACGTTATATGGTATAACGTTGTAACGTATTACGTTATATGGTATAACGTTGTAACGTATTACGTTATATGGTATAACGTTATAACGTATTACGTTATATGGTATAACGTTATAACGTATTACGTTATATGGTATAACGTTATAACGTATTACGTTATATGGTATAACGTTATAACGTATTACGTTATATGGTATTACGTGAGCACGTATTACGTTATATGGTATAACGTTATAACGTATTACGTTATATGGTATAACGGTTTAACGTATTACGTTATATGGTATAACGTTATCACGTATTACGTTATATGGTATAACGTTATAACGTATTACGTTATATGGTATAACGTTATAACGTATTACGTTATATGGTATAACGTTATAACGTATTACGTTATATGGTATAACGTTATCACGTATTACGTTATATGGTATATCGTTATAACGTATTACGTTATATGGTATAACGTTATACCGTATTACGTTATATGGTATAACGAAATGACGTTTTTCGTTATATGGTATTACGTTATAACGTATTACGTTATATGGTATAACGTTATAACGTATTACGTTATATGGTATAACGTTATAACATATTACGTTATATGGTATAACGTTATAACGTATTACGTTATGTGGTATAACGTTATAACGTATTACGTTATATGGTATAACGTTATAACGTACTACGTTATATGGTATATCGTTATAACGTATTACGTTATATGGTATTACGTTATAACGTATTACGTTATATGGTATATCGTTATAACGTATTACGTTATATGGTATAACGTTATACCGTATTACGTTATATGGTATAACGAAATGACGTTTTTCGTTATATGGTATTACGTTATAACGTATTACGTTATATGGTATTACGTTATAACGTATTACGTTATATGGTATAAAGTTATACCGTATTACGTTATATGGTATAACGTTATAACGTATTACGTTATATGGTATAACGTTATAACGTATTACGTTATATGGAATAACGTTATAACGAATTACGTTATATGGCATTACGTTATAACGTATTACGTTATATGGTATAACGTTATAACGTATTACGTTATATGGTATAACGTTATAACGTATTACGTTATATGGCATAACGTTATAACGTACTACGTTATATGGTATATCGTTATAACGTATTACGTTATATGGTATAACGTTATACCGTATTACGTTATATGGTATATCGTTATAACGTATTACGTTATATGGTATAACGTTATAACGTATTACGTTATATGGAATATCGTTATAACGTATTACGTTATATGGTATAACGTTATACCGTATTACGTTATATGGTATAACGAAATGACGTTTTACGTTATATGGTATTACGTTATAACGTATTACGTTATATGGTATTACGTTATAACGTATTACGTTATATGGTATAACGTCATAACGTATTACGTTATATGGTATTACGTTATCACGTATTACGTTATATGGTATAACGTTATAACGTATTACGTTATATGGTATATCGTTATAACGTATTACGTTATATGGTATAACGTTATCACGTATTACGTTATATGGTATAACGTTATAACGTATTACGTTATATGGTATAACGTTATAACATATTACGTTATATGTTATAACGTTATAACGTACTACGTTATATGGTATATCGTTATAACGTATTACGTTATATGGTATAACGTTATAACGTATTACGTTATATGGTATAACGTTATAACGTACTACGTTATATGGTATATCGTTATAACGTATTACGTTATATGGTATAACGTTATACCGTATTACGTTATGTGGTATAACGTTATAACGTATTACGTTATATGGTATAACGTTATAACGTACTACGTTATATGGTATATCGTTATAACGTATTACGTTATATGGTATTACGTTATAACGTATTACGTTATATGGTATAACGTTATAACGTATTACGTTATATGGTATAACGTTATAACGTATTACGTTATATGGTATAACGAAATGACGTTTTACGTTATATGGTATTACGTTATAACGTATTACGTTATATGGTATTACGTTATAACGTATTACGTTATATGGTATAACGTTATAACGTATTACGTTATATGGTATAACGTTATAACGTATTACGTTATATGGTATAACGTTATAACGTACTACGTTATATGGTATATCGTTATAACGTATTACGTTATATGGTATAACGTTATACCGTATTACGTTATGTGGTATAACGTTATAACGTATTACGTTATATGGTATAACGTTATAACGTATTACGTTATATGGTATATCGTTATAACGTATTACGTTATATGGTATAACGTTATACCGTATTACGTTATATGGTATAACGAAATGACGTTTTACGTTATATGGTATTACGTTATAACGTATTACGTTATATGGTATTACGTTATAACGTATTATGTTATATGGTATAACGTCATAACGTATTGCGTTATATGGTATTACGTTATCACGTATTACGTTATATGGTATAACGTTATCACGTATTACGTTATGTGGTATAACGTTATAACGTATTACGTTATATGGCATTACGTTATAACGTATTACGTTATAACGTATTACGTTATATGGCATTACGTTATGACGTATTACGTTATATGGTATAACGAAATGACGTTTTACGTTATATGGTATAACGTTATAACGTATTACGTTATATGGTATTACGTTTTAACGTATTACGTTATATGGTATAACGTTATAACGTATTACGTTATATGGTATTACGTTATCACGTATTACGTTATATGGTATAACGTTATAACGTATTACGTTATATGGTATAACGTTTTAACGTATTACGTTATATGGTATAACGTTATCACGTATTACGTTATATGGTATAACGTTATAACGTATTACGTTATATGGTATATCGTTATAACGTATTACGTTATATGGTATAACGTTATACCGTATTACGTTATATGGTATAACGAAATGACGTTTTACGTTATATGGTATTACGTTATAACGTATTACGTTATATGGTATAACGTTATCACGTATTACGTTATATGGCATTACGTTATAACGTATTACGTTATATGGTATTACGTTTTAACGTATTACGTTATATGGTATAACGTTATAACGTATTACGTTATATGATATTACGTTATAACGTATTACGTTATATGGTATAACGTTATAACGTATTACGTTATATGGTATAACGTTACAACGAATTACGTTATATGGCATTTCGTTATAACGTATTACGTTATATGGTATAACGAAATGACGTTTTACGTTATATGGTATATCGTTATAACGTATTACGTTATATGGTATAACGTTATACCGTATTACGTTATATGGTATAACGAAATGACGTTTTACGTTGTATGGTATTACGTTATAACGTATTACGTTATATGGTATAACGTTATCACGTATTACGTTATATGGCATTACGTTATAACGTATTACGTTATATGGTATTACGTTTTAACGTATTACGTTATATGGAATAACGTTATAACGAATTACGTTATATGGCATTACGTTATAACGTATTACGTTATATGGTATAACGTTTTAACGTATTACGTTATATGGTATAACGTTATAACGTATTACGTTATATGGTATATCGTTATAACGTATTACGTTATATGGTATAACGTTATACCGTATTACGTTATATGGTATAACGAAATGACGTCTTACGTTATATGGTATTACGTTATAACGTATTACGTTATATGGTATTACGTTATAACGTATTACGTTATATGGTATAACGTCATAAGGTATTACGTTATATGGTATTACGTTATCACGTATTACGTTATATGGTATAACGTTATCACGTATTACGTTATGTGGTATAACGTTATAACGTATTACGTTATATGGTATTACGTTATAACGTATTACGTTATATGGTATAACGTTATAACGTATTACGTTATATGGTATAACGTTTTAACGTATTACGTAATATGGTATAACGTTATCACGTATTACGTTATATGGTATAACATTATAACGTATTGCGTTATATGGTATGACGTTATAACATATTACGTTATATGGTATAACGTTTTAACGTATTACGTTATATGGTATAACGTTATCACGTAGTACGTTATATGGTATAACGTTATAACGTATTACGTTATATGGTATAACGTTATAACGTATTACGTTATATGGTATAACGTCATAAGGTATTACGTTATATGGTATTACGTTATCACGTATTACGTTATATGGTATAACGTCATAAGGTATTACGTTATATGGTATTACGTTATCACGTATTACGTTATATGGTATAACGTTATCACGTATTACGTTATGTGGTATATCGTTATAACGTATTACGTTATATGGTATTACGTTATAACGTATTACGTTATATGTCATTGCGTTATAACGAATTACGTTATATGGCATTACGTTATAACGTATTACGATATATGGTATGACGTTATAACATATTACGTTATATGGTATTACGTTATAACGTATTACGTTATATGGTATAACGTTGTAACGTATTACGTTATACGGTATAACGTTATAACGTATTACGTTTAATGGTATATCGTTATAACGTATTACGTTATATGGTATAACGTTATACCGTATTACGTTATATGGTATAACGAAATGACGTTTTTCGTTATATGGTATTACGTTATAACCTATTACGTTATATGGTATTACGTTATAACGTATTACGTTATGTGGTATAACGTTTTAACGTATTACGTTATATGGTATAACGTTATGACGTATTACGTTATATGGTATAACGTTATAACGTATTACGTTATATGGTATAACGTTATAACGTATTACGTTATATGGTATTACGTGAGCACGTATTACGTTATATGGTATAACGTTATAACGTATTACGTTATATGGTATAACGTTTTAACGTATTACGTTATATGGTATAACGTTATAACGTATTACGTTATATGGTATAACGTTATATCGTATTACGTTATATGGTATAACGTTATAACGTATTACGTTATATGGTATAACGTTGTAGCGTATTACGTTATATGGTATAACGTTATAACGTATTACGTTATATGGTATATCGTTATAACGTATTACGTTATATGGTATAACGTTATACCGTATTACGTTATATGGTATAACGAAATGACGTTTTTCGTTAAATGGTATTACGTTATAACGTATTACGTTATATGGTATTACATTATAACGTATTACGTTATATGGTATAACGTTATAACGTATTACGTTATATGGTATAACGTTATAACGTATTACGTTATATGGTATAACGTTATGACGTATTACGTTATATGGAATAACGTTACAACGAATTACGTTATATGGCATTACGTTATAACGTATTACGTTATATGGTATAACGTTATAACGTATTACGTTATATGGTATAACGTTATAACGTATTACGTTATATGGTATAACGTTATAACGTACTACGTTATATGGTATAACGTTATACCGTATTACGTTATATGGTATAACGTTATAACGTATTACGTTATATGGAATAACGTTATAACGTATTACGTTACATGGTATTACGTTTTAACGTATTACGTTATATGGTATAACGTTATAACGTATTACGTTATATGGTATAACGTTATAACGTACTACGTTATATGGTATAACGTTATACCGTATTACGTTATATGGTATAACGTTATAACGTATTACGTTATATGGAATAACGTTATAACGAATTACGTTATATGGCATTACGTTATAACGTATTACGTTATATGGTATAACGTTTTAACGTATTACGTTATATGGTATAACGTTATACCGTATTACGTTATATGGTATAACGAAATGACGTTTTTCGTTATATGGTATTACGTTATAACGTATTACGTTATATGGTATTACGTTATAACGTATTACGTTATATGGTATAACGTTATAACGTACTACGTTATATGGTATATCGTTATACCGTATTACGTTATATGGTATAACGTTATAACGTATTACGTTATATGGAATAACGTTATAACGAATTACGTTATATGGCATTACGTTATAACGTATTACGTTATATGGTATAACGTTATAACGTATTACGTTATATGGTATAACGTTATCACGTATTACGTTATGTGGTATAACGTTATAACGTATTACGTTATATGGTATTACGTTATAACGTATTACGTAATATGGTATAACGTTATAACGTATTACGTTATATGGTATAACGTTTTAACGTATTACGTAATATGGTATAACGTTATCACGTATTACGTTATATGGTATAACGTTATAACGTATTACGTTATATGGTATGACGTTATAACATATTACGTTATATGGTATAACGTTTTAACGTATCACGTTATATGGTATAACGTTATCACGTAGTACGTTATATGGTATAACGTTATAACGTATTACGTTATATGGTGTAACGTTATAACGTATTACGTTATATGGTATAACGCTATAAAGTATTACGTTATATGTCATTACGTTATAACGAATTACGTTATATGGCATTACGTTATAACGTATTACGATATATGGTATGACGTTATAACATATTACGTTATATGGTATTACGTTATAACGTATTACGTTATATGGTATAACGTTGTAACGTATTACGTTATATGGTATAACGTTATAACGTATTACGTTATATGGTATATCGTTATAACGTATTACGTTATATGGCATAACGTTATACCGTATTACGTTATATGGTATAACGAAATGACGTTTTTCGTTATGTGGTACTACGTTATAACGTATTACGTTATATGGTATTACGTTATAACGTATTACGTTATGTGGTATAACGTTTTAACGTATTACGTTATATGGTATAACGTTATAACGTATTACGTTATATGGTATAACGTTATAACGTATTACGTTATATGGTATAACGTTATAACGTATTACGTTATATGGTATTACGTGAGCACGTATTACGTTATATGGTATAACGTTATAACGTATTACGTTATATGGTATAACGTTTTAACGTATTACGTTATATGGTATAATGTTATCACGTATTACGTTATATGGTATAACGTTATAACGTATTACGTTATATGGTATAACGTTATAACGTATTACGTTATATGGTATAACGTTATAACGTACTACGTTATATGGTATAACGTTATACCGTATTACGTTATATGGTATAACGTTATAACGTATTACGTTATATGGAATAACGTTATAACGAATTACGTTACATGGCATTACGTTATAACGTATTACGTTATATGGTATAACGTTTTAACGTATTACGTTATATGGTATAACGTTATACCGTATTACGTTATATGGTATAACGAAATGACGTTTTTCGTTATATGGTATAACGTTATAACGTATTACGTTATATGGTATTACGTTATAACGTATTACGTTATATGGTATAACGTTATAACGTACTACGTTATATGGTATAACGTTATACCGTATTACGTTATATGGTATAACGTTATAACGTATTACGTTATATGGAATAACGTTATAACGAATTACGTTATATGGCATTACGTTATAACGTATTACGTTATATGGTATAACGTTATAACGTATTACGTTATATGGTATAACGTTATCACGTATTACGTTATGTGGTATAACGTTATAACGTATTACGTTATATGGTATTACGTTATAACGTATTACGTGATATGGTATAACGTTATAACGTATTACGTTATATGGTATAACGTTTTAACGTATTACGTATTATGGTATAACGTTATCACGTATTACGTTATATGGTATAACGTTATAACGTATTACGTTATATGGTATGACGTTATAACATATTACGTTATATGGTATAACGTTTTAACGTATTACGTTATATGGTATAACGTTATCACGTAGTACGTTATATGGTATAACGTTATAACGTATTACGTTATATGGTGTAACGTTATAACGTATTACGTTATATGGTATAACGCTATAAAGTATTACGTTATATGTCATTACGGTATAACGAATTACGTTATATGGCATTACGTTATAACGTATTACGATATATGGTATGACGTTATAACATATTACGTTATATGGTATTACGTTATAACGTATTACGTTATATGGTATAACGTTGTAACGTATTACGTTATATGGTATAACGTTATAACGTATTACGTTATATGGTATATCGTTATAACGTATTACGTTATATGGTATAACGTTATACCGTATTACGTTATATGGTATAACGAAATGACGTTTTTCGTTATATGGTATTACGTTATAACGTATTACGTTATATGGTATTACGTTATAACGTATTACGTTATGTGGTATAACGTTTTAACGTATTACGTTATATGGTATAACGTTATAACGTATTACGTTATATGGTATAACGTTATAACGTATTACGTTATATGGTATAACGTTATAACGTATTACGTTATATGGTATTACGTGAGCACGTATTACGTTATATGGTATAACGTTATAACGTATTACGTTATATGGTATAACGTTATCACGTATTACGTTATATGGTATAACGTTATAACGTATTACGTTATATGGTATAACGTTATAACGTATTACGTTATATGGTATAACGTTGTAACGTATTACGTTATATGGTATAACGTTATAACGTATTACGTTATATGGTATAACGTTATAACGTATTACGTTATATGGTATAACGTTATAACGTATTACGTTATATGGTATTACGTTATAACGTATTACGTTATATGGTATAACGTCATAACGTATTACGTTATATGGTATTACGTTATCACGTATTACGTTATATGGTATAACGTTATAACGTATTACGTTATATGGTATAACGTTATAACGTATTACGTTATATGGTATAACGTTATACCGTATTACGTTATATGGTATAACGAAATGACGTTTTACGTTATATGGTATTACGTCATAACGTATTACGTTATATGGTATAACGTTATCACGTATTACGTTATATGGCATTACGTTATAACGTATTACGTTATATGGTATAACGAAATGACGTTTTACGTTATATGGTATAACGTTATAATGTATTACGTTATATGGTATTACGTTATAACGTATTACGTTATATGGAATAACGTTATAACGTATTACGTTACATGGTATTACGTTTTAACGTATTACGTTATATGGTATAACGTTATAACGTATTACGTTATATGGTATAACGTTATAACGTACTACGTTATATGGTATAACGTTATACCGTATTACGTTATATGGTATAACGTTATAACGTATTACGTTATATGGAATAACGTTATAACGAATTACGTTATATGGCATTACGTTATAACGTATTACGTTATATGGTATAACGTTTTAACGTATTACGTTATATGGTATAACGTTATACCGTATTACGTTATATGGTATAACGAAATGACGTTTTTCGTTATATGGTATTACGTTATAACGTATTACGTTATATGGTATTACGTTATAACGTATTACGTTATATGGTATAACGTTATAACGTACTACGTTATATGGTATATCGTTATACCGTATTACGTTATATGGTATAACGTTATAACGTATTACGTTATATGGAATAACGTTATAACGAATTACGTTATATGGCATTACGTTATAACGTATTACGTTATATGGTATAACGTTATAACGTATTACGTTATATGGTATAACGTTATCACGTATTACGTTATGTGGTATAACGTTATAACGTATTACGTTATATGGTATTACGTTATAACGTATTACGTAATATGGTATAACGTTATAACGTATTACGTTATATGGTATAACGTTTTAACGTATTACGTAATATGGTATAACGTTATCACGTATTACGTTATATGGTATAACGTTATAACGTATTACGTTATATGGTATGACGTTATAACATATTACGTTATATGGTATAACGTTTTAACGTATTACGTTATATGGTATAACGTTATCACGTAGTACGTTATATGGTATAACGTTATAACGTATTACGTTATATGGTGTAACGTTATAACGTATTACGTTATATGGTATAACGCTATAAAGTATTACGTTATATGTCATTACGTTATAACGAATTACGTTATATGGCATTACGTTATAACGTATTACGATATATGGTATGACGTTATAACATATTACGTTATATGGTATTACGTTATAACGTATTACGTTATATGGTATAACGTTGTAACGTATTACGTTATATGGTATAACGTTGTAACGTATTACGTTATATGGTATATCGTTATAACGTATTACGTTATATGGTATAACGTTATACCGTATTACGTTATATGGTATAACGAAATGACGTTTTTCGTTATGTGGTACTACGTTATAACGTATTACGTTATATGGTATTACGTTATAACGTATTACGTTATGTGGTATAACGTTATAACGTACTACGTTATATGGTATATCGTTATACCGTATTACGTTATATGGTATTACGTTATAACGTATTACGTTATATGGAATAACGTTATAACGTATTACGTTACATGGTATTACGTTATAACGTATTACGTTATATGGTATAACGAAATGACGTTTTACGTTATATGGTATAACGTTATAATGTATTACGTTATATGGTATTACGTTATAACGTATTACGTTATATGGAATAACGTTATAACGTATTACGTTACATGGTATTACGTTATAACGTATTACGTTATATGGTATAACGAAATGACGTTTTACGTTATATGGTATAACGTTATAATGTATTACGTTATATGGTATTACGTTATAACGTATTACGTTATATGGAATAACGTTATAACGTATTACGTTACATGGTATTACGTTTTAACGTATTACGTTATATGGTATAACGTTATAACGTATTACGTTATATGGTATAACGTTATAACGTACTACGTTATATGGTATAACGTTATACCGTATTACGTTATATGGTATAACGTTATAACGTATTACGTTATATGGAATAACGTTATAACGAATTACGTTATATGGCATTACGTTATAACGTATTACGTTATATGGTATAACGTTTTAACGTATTACGTTATATGGTATAACGTTATACCGTATTACGTTATATGGTATAACGAAATGACGTTTTTCGTTATATGGTATTACGTTATAACGTATTACGTTATATGGTATTACGTTATAACGTATTACGTTATATGGTATAACGTTATAACGTACTACGTTATATGGTATATCGTTATACCGTATTACGTTATATGGTATAACGTTATAACGTATTACGTTATATGGAATAACGTTATAACGAATTACGTTATATGGCATTACGTTATAACGTATTACGTTATATGGTATAACGTTATAACGTATTACGTTATATGGTATAACGTTATCACGTATTACGTTATGTGGTATAACGTTATAACGTATTACGTTATATGGTATTACGTTATAACGTATTACGTAATATGGTATAACGTTATAACGTATTACGTTATATGGTATAACGTTTTAACGTATTACGTAATATGGTATAACGTTATCACGTATTACGTTATATGGTATAACGTTATAACGTATTACGTTATATGGTATGACGTTATAACATATTACCTTATATGGTATAACGTTTTAACGTATTACGTTATATGGTATAACGTTATCACGTAGTACGTTATATGGTATAACGTTATAACGTATTACGTTATATGGTGTAACGTTATAACGTATTACGTTATATGGTATAACGCTATAAAGTATTACGTTATATGTCATTACGTTATAACGAATTACGTTATATGGCATTACGTTATAACGTATTACGATATATGGTATGACGTTATAACATATTACGTTATATGGTATTACGTTATAACGTATTACGTTATATGGTATAACGTTGTAACGTATTACGTTATATGGTATAACGTTATAACGTATTACGTTATATGGTATATCGTTATAACGTATTACGTTATATGGTATAACGTTATACCGTATTACGTTATATGGTATAACGAAATGACGTTTTTCGTTATGTGGTACTACGTTATAACGTATTACGTTATATGGTATTACGTTATAACGTATTACGTTATGTGGTATAACGTTTTAACGTATTACGTTATATGGTATAACGTTATAACGTATTACGTTATATGGTATAACGTTATAACGTATTACGTTATATGGTATAACGTTATAACGTATTACGTTATATGGTATTACGTGAGCACGTATTACGTTATATGGTATAACGTTATGACGTATTACGTTATATGGTATAACGTTTTAACGTATTACGTTATATGGTATAACGTTATCACGTATTACGTTATATGGTATAACGTTATAACGTATTACGTTATATGGTATAACGTTATAACGTATTACGTTATATGGTATAACGTTATAACGTACTACGTTATATGGTATAACGTTATACCGTATTACGTTATATGGTATAACGTTATAACGTATTACGTTATATGGAATAACGTTATAACGAATTACGTTATATGGCATTACGTTATAACGTATTACGTTATATGGTATAACGTTTTAACGTATTACGTTATATGGTATAACGTTATACCGTATTACGTTATATGGTATAACGAAATGACGTTTTTCGTTATATGGTATTACGTTATAACGTATTACGTTATATGGTATTACGTTATAACGTATTACGTTATATGGTATAACGTTATAACGTACTACGTTATATGGTATAACGTTATACCGTATTACGTTATATGGTATAACGTTATAACGTATTACGTTATATGGAATAACGTTATAACGAATTACGTTATATGGCATTACGTTATAACGTATTACGTTATATGGTATAACGTTATAACGTATTACGTTATATGGTATAACGTTATCACGTATTACGTTATGTGGTATAACGTTATAACGTATTACGTTATATGGTATTACGTTATAACGTATTACGTAATATGGTATAACGTTATAACGTATTACGTTATATGGTATAACGTTTTAACGTATTACGTAATATGGTATAACGTTATCACGTATTACGTTATATGGTACAACGTTATAACGTATTACGTTATATGGTATGACGTTATAACATATTACGTTATATGGTATAACGTTTTAACGTATTACGTTATATGGTATAACGTTATCACGTAGTACGTTATATGGTATAACGTTATAACGTATTACGTTATATGGTGTAACGTTATAACGTATTACGTTATATGGTATAACGCTATAAAGTATTACGTTATATGTCATTACGGTATAACGAATTACGTTATATGGCATTACGTTATAACGTATTACGATATATGGTATGACGTTATAACATATTACGTTATATGGTATTACGTTATAACGTATTACGTTATATGGTATAACGTTGTAACGTATTACGTTATATGGTATAACGTTATAACGTATTACGTTATATGGTATATCGTTATAACGTATTACGTTATATGGTATAACGTTATACCGTATTACGTTATATGGTATAACGAAATGACGTTTTTCGTTATATGGTATTACGTTATAACGTATTACGTTATATGGTATTACGTTATAACGTATTACGTTATGTGGTATAACGTTTTAACGTATTACGTTATATGGTATAACGTTATAACGTATTACGTTATATGGTATAACGTTATAACGTATTACGTTATATGGTATAACGTTATAACGTATTACGTTATATGGTATTACGTGAGCACGTATTACGTTATATGGTATAACGTTATAACGTATTACGTTATATGGTATAACGTTATCACGTATCACGTTATATGGTATAACGTTATAACGTATTACGTTATATGGTATAACGTTATAACGTATTACGTTATATGGTATAACATTGTAACGTATTACGTTATATGGTATAACGTTATAACGTATTACGTTATATGGTATAACGTTATAACGTATTACGTTATATGGTATAACGTTATAACGTATTACGTTATATGGTATTACGTTATAACGTATTACGTTATATGGTATAACGTCATAACGTATTACGTTATATGGTATTACGTTATCACGTATTACGTTATATGGTATAACGTTATAACGTATTACGTTATATGGTATAACGTTATACCGTATTACGTTATATGGTATAACGAAATGACGTTTTACGTTATATGGTATTACGTCATAACGTATTACGTTATATGGTATAACGTTATCACGTATTACGTTATATGGCATTACGTTATAACGTATTACGTTATATGGTATAACGAAATGACGTTTTACGTTATATGGTATAACGTTATAATGTATTACGTTATATGGTATTACGTTTTAACGTATTACGTTATATGGTATAACGTTATAACGTATTACGTTATATGGTATTACGTTATCACGTATTACGTTATATGGTATAACGTTATAACGTATTACGTTATATGGTATAACGTTTTAACGTATTACGTTATATGGTATAACGTTATCACGTATTACGTTATATGGTATAACGTTATAACGTATTACGTTATATGGTATATCGTTATAACGTATTACGTTATATGGTATAACGTTATACCGTATTACGTTATATGGTATAACGAAATGACGTTTTACGTTATATGGTATTACGTTATAACGTATTACGTTATATGGTATAACTTTATCACGTATTACGTTATATGGCATTACGTTATAACGTATTACGTTATATGGTATTACGTTTTAATGTATTACGTTATATGGTATAACGTTATAACGTATTACGTTATATGATATTACGTTATAACGTATTACGTTATATGGTATAACGTTATAACGTATTACGTTATATGGTATAACGTTATAACGAATTAATTTATATGGCATTACGTTATAACGTATTACGTTATATGGTATAACGTTATACCGTATTACGTTATATGGTATAACGAAATGACGTTTTACGTTATACGGTATTACGTTATAACGTATTACGTTATATGGTATAACGTTATCACGTATTACGTTATATGGCATTACGTTATAACGTATTACGTTATATGGTATTACGTTTTAACGTATTACGTTATATGGTATAACGTTATAACATATTACGTTATATGGTATAACGTTTTAACGTATTACGTTATATGGTATAACGTTATCACGTAGTACGTTATATGGTATAACGTTATAACGTATTACGTTATATGGTATAACGTTATAACGTATTACGTTATATGGTATAACGCTATAAAGTATTACGTTATATGTCATTACGTTATAACGAATTAAGTTATATGGCATTACGTTATAACGTATTACGATATATGGTATGACGTTATAACATATTACGTTATATGGTATTACGTTATAACGTATTACGTTATATGGTATAACGTTGTAACGTATTACGTTATATGGTATAACGTAATAACGTATTACGTTATATGGTATATCGTTATAACGTATTACGTTATATGGTATAACCTTATACCGTATTACGTTATATGGTATAACGAAATGACGTTTTTCGTTATATGGTATTACGTTATAACGTATTACGTTATATGGTATTACGTTATAACGTATTACGTTATGTGGTATAACGTTTAAACGTATTACGTTATATGGTATAACGTTATAACGTATTACGTTATATGGTATAACGTTATAACGTATTACGTTATATGGTATAACGTTATAACGTATTACGTTATATGGTATTACGTGAGCACGTATTACGTTATATGGTATAACGTTATAACGTATTACGTTATATGGTGTAACGTTTTAACGTATTACGTTATATGGTATAACGTTATCACGTATTACGTTAAATGGTATAACGTTATAACGTATTACGTTATATGGTATTACGTTATATGGTATAACGTTATAACGTATTACGTTATATGGAATAACGGTATAACGAATTACGTAATATGGCATTACGTTATAACGTATTACGTTATATGGTATAACGTTATAACGTATTACGTTATATGGTATAACGTTATAACGTATTACGTTATATGGTATAACGTTATAACGTACTACGTTATATGGTATATCGTTATAACGTATTACGTTATATGGTATAACGTTATACCGTATTACGTTATATGGTATAACGTTATAACGTATTACGTTATATGGTATAACGTTATAACGTATTACGTTATATGGTATATCGTTATAACGTATTACGTTATATGGTAAAACGTTATAACGTATTACGTTATATGGTATAACGTTATAACTTATTACGTTATATGGTGTAACGTTATCATGTATTACGTTATATGGTATAACGTTATAACGTATTACGTTATATGGTATAACGTTATAACGTATTACGTTATATGGTATTACGTGAGCACGTATTACGTTATATGGTATAACGTTATAACGTATTACGTTATATGGTGTAACGTTTTAACGTATTACGTTATATGGTATAACGTTATCACGTATTACGTTAAATGGTATAACGTTATAACGTATTACGTTATATGGTATTACGTTTTAACGTATTACGTTATATGGTATAACGTTATAACGTATTACGTTATATGGTATAACGTTTTAACGTATTACGTTATATGGTATAACGTTATCACGTATTACGTTATATGGTATAACGTTATAACGTATTACGTTATATGGTATATCGTTATAACGTATTACGTTATATGGTATAACGTTATACCGTATTACGTTATATGGTATAACGAAATGACGTTTTTCGTTATATGGTATTACGTTATAACGTATTACGTTATATGGTATTACGTTATAACGTATTACGTTATGTGGTATAACGTTTAAACGTATTACGTTATATGGTATAACGTTATAACGTATTACGTTATATGGTATAACGTTATAACGTATTACGTTATATGGTATTACGTGAGCACGTATTACGTTATATGGTATAACGTTATAACGTATTACGTTATATGGTGTAACGTTTTAACGTATTACGTTATATGGTATAACGTTATCACGTATTACGTTAAATGGTATAACGTTGTAACGTATTACGTTATATGGTATTACGTTTTAACGTATTACGTTATATGGTATAACGTTATAACGTATTACGTTATATGGAATAACGTTATAACGAATTACGTAATATGGCATTACGTTATAACGTATTACGTTATATGGTATAACGTTATCACGTATTACGTTAAATGGTATAACGTTATAACGTATTACGTTATATGGTATTACGTTATAACGTATTACGTTATATGGTATAACGTTATAACGTACTACGTTATATGGTATAACGTTATACCGTATTACGTTATATGGTATAACGTTATAACGTATTACGTTATATGGAATAACGTTATAACGAATTACGTTATATGGCATTACGTTATAACGTATTACGTTATATGGTATAACGTTTTAACGTATTACGTTATATGGTATAACGTTATACCGTATTACGTTATATGGTATAACGAAATGACGTTTTTCGTTATATTTTATTACGTTATAACGTATTACGTTATATGGTATTACGTTATAACGTATTACGTTATATGGTATAACGTTATAACGTACTACGTTATATGGTATAACGTTATACCGTATTACGTTATATGGTATAACGTTATAACGTATTACGTTATATGGAATAACGTTATAACGAATTACGTTATATGGCATTACGTTATAACGTATTACGTTATATGGTATAACGTTATAACGTATTACGTTATATGGTATAACGTTATCACGTATTACGTTATGTGGTATAACGTTATAACGTATTACGTTATATGGTATTACGTTATAACGTATTACGTAATATGGTATAACGTTATAACGTATTACGTTATATGGTATAACGTTTTAACGTATTACGTAATATGGTATAACGTTATCACGTATTACGTTATATGGTATAACGTTATAACGTATTACGTTATATGGTATGACGTTATAACATATTACGTTATATGGTATAACGTTTTACTGTATTACGTTATATGGTATAACGTTATCACGTAGTACGTTATATGGTATAACGTTATAACGTATTACGTTATATGGTGTAACGTTATAACGTATTACGTTATATGGTATAACGCTATAAAGTATTACGTTATATGTCATTACGGTATAACGAATTACGTTATATGGCATTACGTTATAACGTATTACGATATATGGTATGACGTTATAACATATTACGTTATATGGTATTACGTTATAACGTATTACGTTATATGGTATAACGTTGTAACGTATTACGTTATATGGTATAACGTTATAACGTATTACGTTATATGGTATATCGTTATAACGTATTACGTTATATGGTATAACGTTATACCGTATTACGTTATATGGTATAACGAAATGACGTTTTTCGTTATATGGTATTACGTTATAACGTATTACGTTATATGGTATTACGTTATAACGTATTACGTTATGTGGTATAACGTTTTAACGTATTACGTTATATGGTATAACGTTATAACGTATTACGTTATATGGTATAACGTTATAACGTATTACGTTATATGGTATAACGTTATAACGTATTACGTTATATGGTATTACGTGAGCACGTATTACGTTATATGGTATAACGTTATAACGTATTACGTTATATGGTATAACGTTATCACGTATTACGTTATATGGTATAACGTTATAACGTATTACGTTATATGGTATAACGTTATAACGTATTACGTTATATGGTATAACGTTGTAACGTATTACGTTATATGGTATAACGTTATAACGTATTACGTTATATGGTATAACGTTATAACGTATTACGTTATATGGTATAACGTTATAACGTATTACGTTATATGGTATTACGTTATAACGTATTACGTTATATGGTATAACGTCATAACGTATTACGTTATATGGTATTACGTTATCACGTATTACGTTATATGGTATAACGTTATAACGTATTACGTTATATGGTATAACGTTATAACGTATTACGTTATATGGTATAACGTTATACCGTATTACGTTATATGGTATAACGAAATGACGTTTTACGTTATATGGTATTACGTCATAACGTATTACGTTATATGGTATAACGTTATCACGTATTACGTTATATGGCATTACGTTATAACGTATTACGTTATATGGTATAACGAAATGACGTTTTACGTTATATGGTATAACGTTATAATGTATTACGTTATATGGTATTACGTTTTAACGTATTACGTTATATGGTATAACGTTATAACGTATTACGTTATATGGTATTACGTTATCACGTATTACGTTATATGGTATAACGTTATAACGTATTACGTTATATGGTATAACGTTATAACGTATTACGTTATATGGTATAACGTTTTAACGTATTACGTTATATGGTATTACGTTATCACGTATTACGTTATATGGTATAACGTTATACCGTATTACGTTATATGGTATAACGAAATGACGTTTTACGTTATACGGTATTACGTTATAACGTATTACGTTATATGGTATAACGTTATCACGTATTACGTTATATGGCATTACGTTATAACGTATTACGTTATATGGTATTACGTTTTAACGTATTACGTTATATGGTATAACGTTATAACATATTACGTTATATGGTATAACGTTTTAACGTATTACGTTATATGGTATAACGTTATCACGTAGTACGTTATATGGTATAACGTTATAACGTATTACGTTATATGGTATAACGTTATAACGTATTACGTTATATGGTATAACGCTATAAAGTATTACGTTATATGTCATTACGTTATAACGAATTAAGTTATGTGGTATAACGTTTAAACGTATTACGTTATATGGTATAACGTTATAACGTATTACGTTATATGGTATAACGTTATAACGTATTACGTTATATGGTATAACGTTATAACGTATTACGTTATATGGTATTACGTGAGCACGTATTACGTTATATGGTATAACGTTATAACGTATTACGTTATATGGTGTAACGTTTTAACGTATTACGTTATATGGTATAACGTTATCACGTATTACGTTAAATGGTATAACGTTATAACGTATTACGTTATATGGTATTACGTTATATGGTATAACGTTATCACGTAGTACGTTATATGGTATAACGTTATAACGTATTACGTTATATGGTATAACGTTATAACGTATTACGTTATATGGTATAACGCTATAAAGTATTACGTTATATGTCATTACGTTATAACGAATTAAGTTATGTGGTATAACGTTATAACGTATTACGTTATATGGTATAACGTTATAACGTATTACGTTATATGGTATTACGTGAGCACGTATTACGTTATATGGTATAACGTTATACCGTATTACGTTATATGGTATAACGAAATGACGTTTTACGTTATACGGTATTACGTTATAACGTATTACGTTATATGGTATAACGTTATCACGTATTACGTTATATGGCATTACGTTATAACGTATTACGTTATATGGTATTACGTTTTAACGTATTACGTTATATGGTATAACGTTATAACATATCACGTTATATGGTATAACGTTTTAACGTATTACGTTATATGGTATAACGTTATCACGTAGTACGTTATATGGTATAACGTTATAACGTATTACGTTATATGGTATAACGTTATAACGTACTACGTTATATGGTATATCGTTATAACGTATTACGTTATATGGTATGACGTTATACCGTATTACGTTATATGGTATAACGTTATAACGTATTACGTTATATGGTATAACGTTATAACGTATTACGTTATATGGTATATCGTTATAACGTATTACGTTATATGGTATAACGTTATAACGTATTACGTTATATGGTATAACGTTATAACTTATTACGTTATATGGTGTAACGTTATCACGTATTACGTTATATGGTATAACGTTATAACGTATTACGTTATATGGTATAACGTTATAACGTATTACGTTATATGGTATTACGTGAGCACGTATTACGTTATATGGTATAACGTTATAACGTATTACGTTATATGGTGTAACGTTTTAACGTATTACGTTATATGGTATAACGTTATCACGTATTACGTTAAATGGTATAACGTTATAACGTATTACGTTATATGGTATTACGTTTTAACGTATTACGTTATATGATATAACGTTATAACGTATTACGTTATATGGTATAACGTTTTAACGTATTACGTTATATGGTATAACGTTATCACGTATTACGTTATATGGTATAACGTTATAACGTATTACGTTATATGGTATATCGTTATAACGTATTACGTTATATGGTATAACGTTATACCGTATTACGTTATATGGTATAACGAAATGACGTTTTTCGTTATATGGTATTACGTTATAACGTATTACGTTATATGGTATTACGTTATAACGTATTACGTTATGTGGTATAACGTTTAAACGTGTTACGTTATATGGAATAACGTTATAACGTATTACGTTATATGGTATAACGTTATAACGTATTACGTTATATGGTATTACGTGAGCACGTATTACGTTATATGGTATAACGTTATAACGTATTACGTTATATGGTGTAACGTTTTAACGTATTACGTTATATGGTATAACGTTATCACGTATTACGTTAAATGGTATAACGTTGTAACGTATTACGTTATATGGTATTACGTTTTAACGTATTACGTTATATGGTATAACGTTATAACGTATTACGTTATATGGAATAACGTTATAACGAATTACGTAATATGGCATTACGTTATAACGTATTACGTTATATGGTATAACGTTATCACGTATTACGTTAAATGGTATAACGTTATAACGTATTACGTTATATGGTATTACGTTTTAACGTATTACGTTATATGGTATAACGTTATAACGTATTACGTTATATGGTATAACGTTATAACGTATTACGTTATATGGTATAACGTTATCACGTATTACGTTATATGGTATAACGTTATAACGTATTACGTTATATGGTATAACGTTATAACGTATTACGTTATATGGTATAACGTTGTAACGTATTACGTTATATGGTATAACGTTATAACGTATTACGTTATATGGTATAACGTTATAACGTATTACGTTATATGGTATAACGTTATAACGTATTACGTTATATGGCATTACGTTATAACGTATTACGTTATATGGTATAACGTTATACCGTATTACGTTATATGGTATAACGAAATGACGTTTTACGTTATACGGTATTACGTTATAACGTATTACGTTATATGGTATAACGTTATCACGTATTACGTTATATGGCATTACGTTATAACGTATTACGTTATATGGTATTACGTTTTAACGTATTACGTTATATGGTATAACGTTATAACATATTACGTTATATGGTATAACGTTTTAACGTATTACGTTATATGGTATAACGTTATCACGTAGTACATTATATGGTATAACGTTATAACGTATTACGTTATATGGTATAACGTTATAACGTATTACGTTATATGGTATAACGCTATAAAGTATTACGTTATATGTCATTACGTTATAACGAATTAAGTTATATGGCATTACGTTATAACGTATTACGATATATGGTATGACGTTATAACATATTACGTTATATGGTATTACGTTATAACGTATTACGTTATATGGTATAACGTTGTAACGTATTACGTTATATGGTATAACGTAATAACGTATTACGTTATATGGTATATCGTTATAACGTATTACGTTATATGGTATAACGTTATACCGTATTACGTTATATGGTATAACGAAATGACGTTTTTCGTTATATGGTATTACGTTATAACGTATTACGTTATATGGTATTACGTTATAACGTATTACGTTATGTGGTATAACGTTTAAACGTATTACGTTATATGGTATAACGTTATAACGTATTACGTTATATGGTATAACGTTATAACGTATTACGTTATATGGTATAACGTTATAACGTATTACGTTATATGGTATTACGTGAGCACGTATTACGTTATATGGTATAACGTTATAACGTATTACGTTATATGGTGTAACGTTTTAACGTATTACGTTATATGGTATAACGTTATCACGTATTACGTTAAATGGTATAACGTTATAACGTATTACGTTATATGGTATTACGTTATATGGTATAACGTTATAACGTATTACGTTATATGGAATAACGGTATAACGAATTACGTAATATGGCATTACGTTATAACGTATTACGTTATATGGTATAACGTTATAACGTATTACGTTATATGGTATAACGTTATAACGTATTACGTTATATGGTATAACGTTATAACGTACTACGTTATATGGTATATCGTTATAACGTATTACGTTATATGGTATAACGTTATACCGTATTACGTTATATGGTATAACGTTATAACGTATTACGTTATATGGTATAACGTTATAACGTATTACGTTATATGGTATATCGTTATAACGTATTACGTTATATGGTATAACGTTATAACGTATTACGTTATATGGTATAACGTTATAACTTATTACGTTATATGGTGTAACGTTATCACGTATTACGTTATATGGTATAACGTTAAAACGTATTACGTTATATGGTATAACGTTATAACGTATTACGTTATATGGTATTACGTGAGCACGTATTACGTTATATGGTATAACGTTATAACGTATTACGTTATATGGTGTAAAGTTTTAACGTATTACGTTATATGGTATAACGTTATCACGTATTACGTTAAATGGTATAACGTTATAACGTATTACGTTATATGGTATTACGTTTTAACGTATTACGTTATATGATATAACGTTATAACGTATTACGTTATATGGTATAACGTTTTAACGTATTACGTTATATGGTATAACGTTATCACGTATTACGTTATATGGTATAACGTTATAACGTATTACGTTATATGGTATATCGTTATAACGTATTACGTTATATGGTATAACGTTATACCGTATTACGTTATATGGTATAACGAAATGACGTTTTTCGTTATATGGTATTACGTTATAACGTATTACGTTATATGGTATTACGTTATAACGTATTACGTTATGTGGTATAACGTTTAAACGTGTTACGTTATATGGTATAACGTTATAACGTATTACGTTATATGGTATAACGTTATAACGTATTACGTTATATGGTATTACGTGAGCACGTATTACGTTATATGGTATAACGTTATAACGTATTACGTTATATGGTGTAACGTTTTAACGTATTACGTTATATGGTATAACGTTATCACGTATTACGTTAAATGGTATAACGTTGTAACGTATTACGTTATATGGTATTACGTTTTAACGTATTACGTTATATGGTATAACGTTATAACGTATTACGTTATATGGAATAACGTTATAACGAATTACGTAATATGGCATTACGTTATAACGTATTACGTTATATGGTATAACGTTATCACGTATTACGTTAAATGGTATAACGTTATAACGTATTACGTTATATGGTATTACGTTTTAACGTATTACGTTATATGGTATAACGTTATAACGTATTACGTTATATGGTATAACGTTATAACGTATTACGTTATATGGTATAACGTTATCACGTATTACGTTATATGGTATAACGTTATAACGTATTACGTTATATGGTATAACGTTATAACGTATTACGTTATATGGTATAACGTTGTAACGTATTACGTTATATGGTATAACGTTATAACGTATTACGTTATATGGTATAACGTTATAACGTATTACGTTATATGGTATAACGTTATAACGTATTACGTTATATGGTATTACGTTATAACGTATTACGTTATATGGTATAACGTCATAACGTATTACGTTATATGGTATTACGTTATCACGTATTACGTTATATGGTATAACGTTATAACGTATTACGTTATATGGTATAACGTTATAACGTATTACGTTATATGGTATAACGTTATACCGTATTACGTTATATGGTATAACGAAATGACGTTTTACGTTATATGGTATTACGTCATAACGTATTACGTTATATGGAATAACGTTATCACGTATTACGTTATATGGCATTACGTTATAACGTATTACGTTATATGGTATAACGAAATGACGTTTTACGTTATATGGTATAACGTTATAATGTATTACGTTATATGGTATTACGTTTTAACGTATTACGTTATATGGTATAACGTTATAACGTATTACGTTATATGGTATTACGTTATCACGTATTACGTTATATGGTATAACGTTATAACGTATTACGTTATATGGTATAACGTTTTAACGTATTACGTTATATGGTATAACGTTATCACGTATTACGTTATATGGTATAACGTTATAACGTATTACGTTATATGGTATATCGTTATAACGTATTACGTTATATGGTATAACGTTATACCGTATTACGTTATATGGTATAACGAAATGACGTTTTACGTTATATGGTATTACGTTATAACGTATTACGTTATATGGTATAACTTTATCACGTATTACGTCATATGGCATTACGTTATAACGTATTACGTTATATGGTATTACGTTTTAATGTATTACGTTATATGGTATAACGTTATAACGTATTACGTTATATGATATTACGTTATAACGTATTACGTTATATGGTATAACGTTATACCGTATTACGTTATATGGTATAACGAAATGACGTTTTACGTTATACGGTATTACGTTATAACGTATTACGTTATATGGTATAACGTTATCACGTATTACGTTATATGGTATTACGTTATAACGTATTACGTTATATGGTATTACGTTTTAACGTATTACGTTATATGGTATTACGTTATAGCATATTACGTTATATGGTATAACGTTTTAACGTATTACCTTATATGGTATAACGTTATCACGTAGTACGTTATATGGTATAACGTTATAACGTATTACGTTATATGGTATAACGTTATAACGTATTACGTTATATGGTATAACGCTATAAAGTATTACGTTATATGTCATTACGTTATAACGAATTAAGTTATATGGCATTACGTTATAACGTATTACGATATATGGTATGACGTTATAACATATTACGTTATATGGTATTACGTTATAACGTATTACGTTATATGGTATAACGTTGTAACGTATTACGTTATATGGTATAACGTAATAACGTATTACGTTATATGGTATATCGTTATAACGTATTACGTTATATGGTATAACGTTATACCGTATTACGTTATATGGTATAACGAAATGACGTTTTTCGTTATATGGTATTACGTTATAACGTATTACGTTATATGGTATTACGTTATAACGTATTACGTTATGTGGTATAACGTTTAAACGTATTACGTTATATGGTATAACGTTATAACGTATTACGTTATATGGTATAACGTTATAACGTATTACGTTATATGGTATAACGTTATAACGTATTACGTTATATGGTGTTACGTGAGCACGTATTACGTTATATGGTATAACGTTATAACGTATTACGTTATATGGTGTAACGTTTTAACGTATTACGTTATATGGTATAACGTTATCACGTATTACGTTAAATGGTATAACGTTATAACGTATTACGTTATATGGTATTACGTTTTAACGTATTACGTTATATGGTATAACGTTATAACGTATTACGTTATATGGAATAACGTTATAACGAATTACGTAATATGGCATTACGTTATAACGTATTACGTTATATGGTATAACGTTATAACGTATTACGTTATATGGTATAACGTTATAACGTATTACGTTATATGGTATAACGTTATAACGTACTACGTTATATGGTATATCGTTATAACGTATTACGTTATATGGTATTACGTGAGCACGTATTACGTTATATGGTATAACGTTATAACGTATTACGTTATATGGTGTAACGTTTTAACGTATTACGTTATATGGTATAACGTTATCACGTATTACGTTAAATGGTATAACGTTATAACGTATTACGTTATATGGTATTACGTTTTAACGTATTACGTTATATGGTATAACGTTATACCGTATTACGTTATATGGTATAACGTTTTAACGTATTACGTTATATGGTATAACGTTATCACGTATTACGTTATATGGTATAACGTTATAACGTATTACGTTATATGGTATATCGTTATAACGTATTACGTTATATGGTATAACGTTATACCGTATTACGTTATATGGTATAACGAAATGACGTCTTTCGTTATATGGTATTACGTTATAACGTATTACGTTATATGGTATTACGTTATAACGTATTACGTTATGTGGTATAACGTTTAAACGTATTACGTTATATGGTATAACGTTATAACGTATTACGTTATATGGTATAACGTTATAACGTATTACGTTATATGGTATAACGTTATAACGTATTACGTTATATGGTATTACGTGAGCACGTATTACGTTATATGGTATATCGTTATAACGTATTACGTTATATGGTATAACGTTATACCGTATTACGTTATATGGTATAACGAAATGACGTTTTACGTTATATGGTATAACGAAATGACGTTTTACGTTATATGGTATAACGTTATAATGTATTACGTTATATGGTATTACGTTTTAACGTATTACGTTATATGGTATAACGTTATAACGTATTACGTTATATGGTATTACGTTATCACGTATTACGTTATATGGTATTACGTTTTAACGTATTACGTTATATGGTATAACGTTATAACGTATTACGTTATATGGTATAACGTCATAACGTATTACGTTATATGGTATTACGTTATCACGTATTACGTTATATGGTATAACGTTATAACGTATTACGTTATATGGTATAACGTTATAACGTATTACGTTATATGGTATAACGTAATAACGTATTACGTTATATGGTATATCGTTATAACGTATTACGTTATATGGTATAACGTTATACCGTATTACGTTATATGGTATAACGAAATGACGTTTTTCGTTATATGGTATTACGTTATAACGTATTACGTTATATGGTATTACGTTATAACGTATTACGTTATGTGGTATAACGTCTAAACGTATTACGTTATATGGTATAACGTTATAACGTATTACGTTATATGGTATAACGTTATAACGTATTACGTTATATGGTATAACGTTATAACGTATTACGTTATATGGTGTTACGTGAGCACGTATTACGTTATATGGTATAACGTTATAACGTATTACGTTATATGGTGTAACGTTTTAACGTATTACGTTATATGGTATAACGTTATCACGTATTACGTTAAATGGTATAACGTTATAACGTATTACGTTATATGGTATTACGTTTTAACGTATTACGTTATATGGTATAACGTTATAACGTATTACGTTATATGGAATAACGTTATAACGAATTACGTAATATGGCATTACGTTATAACGTATTACGTTATATGGTATAACGTTATAACGTATTACGTTATATGGTATAACGTTATAACGTATTACGTTATATGGTATAACGTTATAACGTACTACGTTATATGGTATATCGTTATAACGTATTACGTTATATGGTATTACGTGAGCACGTATTACGTTATATGGTATAACGTTATAACGTATTACGTTATATGGTGTAACGTTTTAACGTATTACGTTATATGGTATAACGTTATCACGTATTACGTTAAATGGTATAACGTTATAACGTATTACGTTATATGGTATTACGTTTTAACGTATTACGTTATATGGTATAACGTTATACCGTATTACGTTATATGGTATAACGTTTTAACGTATTACGTTATATGGTATAACGTTATCACGTATTACGTTATATGGTATAACGTTATAACGTATTACGTTATATGGTATATCGTTATAACGTATTACGTTATATGGTATAACGTTATACCGTATTACGTTATATGGTATAACGAAATGACGTCTTTCGTTATATGGTATTACGTTATAACGTATTACGTTATATGGTATTACGTTATAACGTATTACGTTATGTGGTATAACGTTTAAACGTATTACGTTATATGGTATAACGTTATAACGTATTACGTTATATGGTATAACGTTATAACGTATTACGTTATATGGTATAACGTTATAACGTATTACGTTATATGGTATTACGTGAGCACGTATTACGTTATATGGTATATCGTTATAACGTATTACGTTATATGGTATAACGTTATACCGTATTACGTTATATGGTATAACGAAATGACGTTTTACGTTATATGGTATAACGAAATGACGTTTTACGTTATATGGTATAACGTTATAATGTATTACGTTATATGGTATTACGTTTTAACGTATTACGTTATATGGTATAACGTTATAACGTATTACGTTATATGGTATTACGTTATCACGTATTACGTTATATGGTATTACGTTTTAACGTATTACGTTATATGGTATAACGTTATAACGTATTACGTTATATGGTATAACGTCATAACGTATTACGTTATATGGTATTACGTTATCACGTATTACGTTATATGGTATAACGTTATAACGTATTACGTTATATGGTATAACGTTATAACGTATTACGTTATATGGTATAACGTAATAACGTATTACGTTATATGGTATATCGTTATAACGTATTACGTTATATGGTATAACGTTATACCGTATTACGTTATATGGTATAACGAAATGACGTTTTTCGTTATATGGTATTACGTTATAACGTATTACGTTATATGGTATTACGTTATAACGTATTACGTTATGTGGTATAACGTCTAAACGTATTACGTTATATGGTATAACGTTATAACGTATTACGTTATATGGTATAACGTTATAACGTATTACGTTATATGGTATAACGTTATAACGTATTACGTTATATGGTGTTACGTGAGCACGTATTACGTTATATGGTATAACGTTATAACGTATTACGTTATATGGTGTAACGTTTTAACGTATTACGTTATATGGTATAACGTTATCACGTATTACGTTAAATGGTATAACGTTATAACGTATTACGTTATATGGTATTACGTTTTAACGTATTACGTTATATGGTATAACGTTATAACGTATTACGTTATATGGAATAACGTTATAACGAATTACGTAATATGGCATTACGTTATAACGTATTACGTTATATGGTATAACGTTATAACGTATTACGTTATATGGTATAACGTTATAACGTATTACGTTATATGGTATAACGTTATAACGTACTACGTTATATGGTATATCGTTATAACGTATTACGTTATATGGTATTACGTGAGCACGTATTACGTTATATGGTATAACGTTATAACGTATTACGTTATATGGTGTAACGTTTTAACGTATTACGTTATATGGTATAACGTTATCACGTATTACGTTAAATGGTATAACGTTATAACGTATTACGTTATATGGTATTACGTTTTAACGTATTACGTTATATGGTATAACGTTATACCGTATTACGTTATATGGTATAACGTTTTAACGTATTACGTTATATGGTATAACGTTATCACGTATTACGTTATATGGTATAACGTTATAACGTATTACGTTATATGGTATATCGTTATAACGTATTACGTTATATGGTATAACGTTATACCGTATTACGTTATATGGTATAACGAAATGACGTCTTTCGTTATATGGTATTACGTTATAACGTATTACGTTATATGGTATTACGTTATAACGTATTACGTTATGTGGTATAACGTTTAAACGTATTACGTTATATGGTATAACGTTATAACGTATTACGTTATATGGTATAACGTTATAACGTATTACGTTATATGGTATAACGTTATAACGTATTACGTTATATGGTATTACGTGAGCACGTATTACGTTATATGGTATATCGTTATAACGTATTACGTTATATGGTATAACGTTATACCGTATTACGTTATATGGTATAACGAAATGACGTTTTACGTTATATGGTATTACGTTATAACGTATTACGTTATATGGTATTACGTTATAACGTATTACGTTATATGGTATAACGTCATAACGTATTACGTTATATGGTATTACGTTATCACGTGTTACGTTATATGGTATAACGTTATAACGTATTACGTTATATGGTATAACGTCATAACGTATTACGTTATATGGTATTACGTTATCACGTATTACGTTATATGGTATAACGTTATAACGTATTACGTTATATGGTATAACGTTATAACGTATTACGTTATATGGTATAACGTTATACCGTATTACGTTATATGGTATAACGAAATGACGTTTTACGTTATATGGTATTACGTCATAACGTATTACGTTATATGGTATAACGTTATCACGTATTACGTTATATGGCATTACGTTATAACGTATTACGTTATATGGTATAACGAAATGACGTTTTACGTTATATGGTATAACGTTATAATGTATTACGTTATATGGTATTACGTTTTAACGTATTACGTTATATGGTATAACGTTATAACGTATTACGTTATATGGTATTACGTTATCACGTATTACGTTATATGGTATTACGTTTTAACGTATTACGTTATATGGTATAACGTTATAACGTATTACGTTATATGGTATAACGTCATAACGTATTACGTTATATGGTATTACGTTATCACGTATTACGTTATATGGTATAACGTTATAACGTATTACGTTATATGGTATAACGTTATAACGTATTACGTTATATGGTATAACGTTATACCGTATTACGTTATATGGTATAACGAAATGACGTTTTACGTTATATGGTATTACGTCATAACGTATTACGTTATATGGTATAACGTTATCACGTATTACGTTATATGGCATTACGTTATAACGTATTACGTTATATGGTATAACGAAATGACGTTTTACGTTATATGGTATAACGTTATAATGTATTACGTTATATGGTATTACGTTTTAACGTATTACGTTATATGGTATAACGTTATAACGTATTACGTTATATGGTATTACGTTATCACGTATTACGTTATATGGTATTACGTTTTAACGTATTACGTTATATGGTATAACGTTATAATGTATTACGTTATATGGTATTACGTTTTAACGTATTACGTTATATGGTATAACGTTTTAACGTATTACGATATATGGTATAACGTTATCACGTATTACGTTATATGGTATAACGTTATAACGTATTACGTTATATGGTATATCGTTATAACGTATTACGTTATATGGTATAACGTTATACCGTATTACGTTATATGGTATAACGAAATGACGTTTTACGTTATATGGTATTACGTTATAACGTATTACGTTATATGGTATAACGTTATAGCATATTACGTTATATGGTATAACGTTTTAACGTATTACCTTATATGGTATAACGTTATCACGTAGTACGTTATATGGTATAACGTTATAACGTATTACGTTATATGGTATAACGTTATAACGTATTACGTTATATGGTGTTACGTGAGCACGTATTACGTTATATGGTATAACGTTATAACGTATTACGTTATATGGTATTACGTTATCACGTATTACGTTATATGGTATTACGTTTTAACGTATTACGTTATATGGTATAACGTTATAATGTATTACGTTATATGGTATTACGTTTTAACGTATTACGTTATATGGTATAACGTTTTAACGTATTACGATATATGGTATAACGTTATCACGTATTACGTTATATGGTATAACGTTATAACTTATTACGTTATATGGTGTAACGTTATCACGTATTACGTTATATGGTATAACGTTATAACGTATTACGTTATATGGTATAACGTTATAACGTATTACGTTATATGGTATTACGTGAGCACGTATTACGTTATATGGTATAACGTTATAACGTATTACGTTATATGGTGTAACGTTTTAACGTATTACGTTATATGGTATAACGTTATCACGTATTACGTTAAATGGTATAACGTTATAACGTATTACGTTATATGGTATTACGTTTTAACGTATTACGTTATATGATATAACGTTATAACGTATTACGTTATATGGTATAACGTTTTAACGTATTACGTTATATGGTATAACGTTATCACGTATTACGTTATATGGTATAACGTTATAACGTATTACGTTATATGGTATATCGTTATAACGTATTACGTTATATGGTATAACGTTATACCGTATTACGTTATATGGTATAACGAAATGACGTTTTTCGTTATATGGTATTACGTTATAACGTATTACGTTATATGATATTACGTTATAACGTATTACGTTATGTGGTATAACGTTTAAACGTGTTACGTTATATGGTATAACGTTATAACGTATTACGTTATATGGTATTACGTGAGCACGTATTACGTTATATGGTATAACGTTATAACGTATTACGTTATATGGTGTAACGTTTTAACGTATTACGTTATATGGTATAACGTTATCACGTATTACGTTAAATGGTATAACGTTGTAACGTATTACGTTATATGGTATTACGTTTTAACGTATTACGTTATATGGTATAACGTTATAACGTATTACGTTATATGGAATAACGTTATAACGAATTACGTAATATGGCATTACGTTATAACGTATTACGTTATATGGTATAACGTTATCACGTATTACGTTAAATGGTATAACGTTATAACGTATTACGTTATATGGTATTACGTTTTAACGTATTACGTTATATGGTATAACGTTATAACGTATTACGTTATATGGTATAACGTTATAACGTATTACGTTATATGGTATAACGTTATCACGTATTACGTTATATGGTATAACGTTATAACGTATTACGTTATATGGTATAACGTTATAACGTATTACGTTATATGGTATAACGTTGTAACGTATTACGTTATATGGTATAACGTTATAACGTATTACGTTATATGGTATAACGTTATAACGTATTACGTTATATGGTATAACGTTATAACGTATTACGTTATATGGTATTACGTTATAACGTATTACGTTATATGGTATAACGTCATAACGTATTACGTTATATGGTATTACGTTATCACGTATTACGTTATATGGTATAACGTTATAACGTATTACGTTATATGGTATAACGTTCTAACGTATTACGTTATATGGTATAACGTTATACCGTATTACGTTATATGGTATAACGAAATGACGTTTTACGTTATATGGTATTACGTCATAACGTATTACGTTATATGGAATAACGTTATCACGTATTACGTTATATGGCATTACGTTATAACGTATTACGTTATATGGTATAACGAAATGACGTTTTACGTTATATGGTATAACGTTATAATGTATTACGTTATATGGTATAACGTTATAACGTATTACGTTATATGGTATAACGTTTTAACGTATTACGTTATATGGTATAACGTTATCACGTATTACGTTATATGGTATAACGTTATAACGTATTACGTTATATGGTATATCGTTATAACGTATTACGTTATATGGTATAACGTTATACCGTATTACGTTATATGGTATAACGAAATGACGTTTTACGTTATATGGTATTACGTTATAACGTATTACGTTATATGGTATAACTTTATCACGTATTACGTTATATGGCATTACGTTATAACGTATTACGTTATATGGTATTACGTTTTAATGTATTACGTTATATGGTATAACGTTATAACGTATTACGTTATATGATATTACGTTATAACGTATTACGTTATATGGTATAACGTTATAACGTATTACGTTATATGGTATAACGTTATAACGAATTAATTTATATGGCATTACGTTATAACGTATTACGTTATATGGTATAACGTTATACCGTATTACGTTATATGGTATAACGAAATGACGTTTTACGTTATACGGTATTACGTTATAACGTATTACGTTATATGGTATAACGTTATCACGTATTACGTTATATGGTATTACGTTATAACGTATTACGTTATATGGTATTACGTTTTAACGTATTACGTTATATGGTATAACGTTATAGCATATTACGTTATATGGTATAACGTTTTAACGTATTACCTTATATGGTATAACGTTATCACGTAGTACGTTATATGGTATAACGTTATAACGTATTACGTTATATGGTATAACGTTATAACGTATTACGTTATATGGTATAACGCTATAAAGTATTACGTTATATGTCATTACGTTATAACGAATTAAGTTATATGGCATTACGTTATAACGTATTACGATATATGGTATGACGTTATAACATATTACGTTATATGGTATTACGTTATAACGTATTACGTTATATGGTATAACGTTGTAACGTATTACGTTATATGGTATAACGTAATAACGTATTACGTTATATGGTATATCGTTATAACGTATTACGTTATATGGTATAACGTTATACCGTATTACGTTATATGGTATAACGAAATGACGTTTTTCGTTATATGGTATTACGTTATAACGTATTACGTTATATGGTATTACGTTATAACGTATTACGTTATGTGGTATAACGTTTAAACGTATTACGTTATATGGTATAACGTTATAACGTATTACGTTATATGGTATAACGTTATAACGTATTACGTTATATGGTATAACGTTATAACGTATTACGTTATATGGTGTTACGTGAGCACGTATTACGTTATATGGTATAACGTTATAACGTATTACGTTATATGGTGTAACGTTTTAACGTATTACGTTATATGGTATAACGTTATCACGTATTACGTTAAATGGTATAACGTTATAACGTATTACGTTATATGGTATTACGTTTTAACGTATTACGTTATATGGTATAACGTTATAACGTATTACGTTATATGGAATAACGTTATAACGAATTACGTAATATGGCATTACGTTATAACGTATTACGTTATATGGTATAACGTTATAACGTATTACGTTATATGGTATAACGTTATAACGTATTACGTTATATGGTATAACGTTATAACGTACTACGTTATATGGTATATCGTTATAACGTATTACGTTATATGGTATTACGTGAGCACGTATTACGTTATATGGTATAACGTTATAACGTATTACGTTATATGGTGTAACGTTTTAACGTATTACGTTATATGGTATAACGTTATTACGTATTACGTTAAATGGTATAACGTTATAACGTATTACGTTATATGGTATTACGTTTTAACGTATTACGTTATATGGTATAACGTTATACCGTATTACGTTATATGGTATAACGTTTTAACGTATTACGTTATATGGTATAACGTTATCACGTATTACGTTATATGGTATAACGTTATAACGTATTACGTTATATGGTATATCGTTATAACGTATTACGTTATATGGTATAACGTTATACCGTATTACGTTATATGGTATAACGAAATGACGTTTTTCGTTATATGGTATTACGTTATAACGTATTACGTTATATGGTATTACGTTATAACGTATTACGTTATGTGGTATAACGTTTAAACGTATTACGTTATATGGTATAACGTTATAACGTATTACGTTATATGGTATAACGTTATAACGTATTACGTTATATGGTATAACGTTATAACGTATTACGTTATATGGTATTACGTGAGCACGTATTACGTTATATGGTATATCGTTATAACGTATTACGTTATATGGTATAACGTCATACCGTATTACGTTATATGGTATAACGAAATGACGTTTTACGTTATATGGTATTACGTTATAACGTATTACGTTATATGTTATTACGTTATAACGTATTACGTTATATGGTATAACGTCATAACGTATTACGTTATATGGTATTACGTTATCACGTGTTACGTTATATGGTATAACGTTATAACGTATTACGTTATATGGTATAACGTCATAACGTATTACGTTATATGGTATTACGTTATCACGTATTACGTTATATGGTATAACGTTATAACGTATTACGTTATATGGTATAACGTTATAACGTATTACGTTATATGGTATAACGTTATACCGTATTACGTTATATGGTATAACGAAATGACGTTTTACGTTATATGGTATTACGTCATAACGTATTACGTTATATGGTATAACGTTATCACGTATTACGTTATATGGCATTACGTTATAACGTATTACGTTATATGGTATAACGAAATGACGTTTTACGTTATATGGTATAACGTTATAATGTATTACGTTATATGGTATTACGTTTTAACGTATTACGTTATATGGTATAACGTTATAACGTATTACGTTATATGGTATTACGTTATCACGTATTACGTTATATGGTATTACGTTTTAACGTATTACGTTATATGGTATAACGTTATAATGTATTACGTTATATGGTATTACGTTTTAACGTATTACGTTATATGGTATAACGTTTTAACGTATTACGATATATGGTATAACGTTATCACGTATTACGTTATATGGTATAACGTTATAACGTATTACGTTATATGGTATATCGTTATAACGTATTACGTTATATGGTATAACGTTATACCGTATTACGTTATATGGTATAACGAAATGACGTTTTACGTTATATGGTATTACGTTATAACGTATTACGTTATATGGTATAACGTTATAGCATATTACGTTATATGGTGTTACGTGAGCACGTATTACGTTATATGGTATAACGTTATAACGTATTACGTTATATGGTGTAACGTTTTAACGTATTATGTTATATGGTATAACGTTATCACGTATTACGTTAAATGGTATAACGTTATAACGTATTACGATATATGGTATGACGTTATATCATATTACGTTATATGGTATTACGTTATAACGTATTACGTTATATGGAATAACGTTATAACGAATTACGTAATATGGCATTACGTTATAACGTATTACGTTATATGGTATATCGTTATAACGTATTACGTTATATGGTATAACGTTATACCGTATTACGTTATATGGTATAACGAAATGACGTTTTACGTTATATGGTATTACGTTATAACGTATTACGTTATATGGTATAACGTTATAACGTATTACGTTATATGGTATAACGCTATAAAGTATTACGTTATATGTCATTACGTTATAACGAATTAAGTTATATGGCATTACGTTATAACGTATTACGATATATGGTATGACGTTATAACATATTACGTTATATGGTATTACGTTATAACGTATTACGTTATATGGTATAACGTTGTAACGTATTACGTTATATGGTATAACGTAATAACGTATTACGTTATATGGTATATCGTTATAACGTATTACGTTATATGGTATAACGTTATACCGTATTACGTTATATGGTATAACGAAATGACGTTTTTCGTTATATGGTATTACGTTATAACGTATTACGTTATATGGTATTACGTTATAACGTATTACGTTATGTGGTATAACGTTTAAACGTATTACGTTATATGGTATAACGTTATAACGTATTACGTTATATGGTATAACGTTATAACGTATTACGTTATATGGTATAACGTTATAACGTATTACGTTATATGGTGTTACGTGAGCACGTATTACGTTATATGGTGTAACGTTATAACGTATTACGTTATATGGTGTAACGTTTTAACGTATTATGTTATATGGTATAACGTTATCACGTATTACGTTAAATGGTATAACGTTATAACGTATTACGTTATATGGTATTACGTTTTAACGTATTACGTTATATGGTATAACGTTATAACGTATTACGTTATATGGAATAACGTTATGACGAATTACGTAATATGGCATTATGTTATAACGTATTACGTTATATGGTATAACGTTATAACGTATTACGTTATATGGTATAGCGTTATAACGTATTACGTTATATGGTATAACGTTATAACGTACTACGTTATATGGTATATCGTTATAACGTATTACGTTATATGGTATAACGTTATACCGTATTACGTTATATGGTATAACGTTATAACGTATTACGTTATATGGTATAACGTTATAACGTATTACGTTATATGGTATATCGTTATAACGTATTACGTTATATGGTATAACGTTATAACGTATTACGTTATATGGTATAACGTTATAACGTATTACGTTATATGGTATAACGTTATCACGTATTACGTTATATGGTATAACGTTATAACGTATTACGTTATATGGTATTACGTTTTAACGTATTACGTTATATGGTATAACGTTATAACGTATTACGTTATATGGTATAACGTTTTAACGTATTACGTTATATGGTATAACGTTATAACGTATTACGTTATATGGTATAACGTTTTAACGTATTACGTTATATGGTATAACGTTATCACGTATTACGTTATATGGTATAACGTTATAACGTATTACATAATATGGTATATCGTTATAACGTATTACGTTATATGGTATAACGTTATAACGTATTACGTTATATGGTATAACGTTATAACGTATTACGTTATATGGTATTACGTGAGCACGTATTACGTTATATGGTATATCGTTATAACGTATTACGTTATATGGTATAACGTTATACCGTATTACGTTATATGGTATAACGAAATGACGTTTTACGTTATATGGTATTACGTTATAACGTATTACGTTATATGGTATTACGTTATAACGTATTACGTTATATGGTATAACGTCATAACGTATTACGTTATATGGTATTACGTTATCACGTGTTACGTTATATGGTATAACGTTATAACGTATTACGTTATATGGTATATCGTTATAACGTATTACGTTATATGGTATAACGTTATACCGTATTACGTTATATGGTATAACGAAATGACGTTTTACGTTATATGGTATTACGTTATAACGTATTACGTTATATGGTATAACGTTATCACGTATTACGTTGTATGGCATGACGTTATAACGTATTACGTTATATGGTATAACGAAATGACGTTTTACGTTATATGGTATAACGTTATAACGTATTACGTTATATGGTATTACGTTTTAACGTATTACGTTATATGGTATAACGTTATAACGTATTACGTTATATGGTATAACGTTATAACGTATTACGTTATATGGTATTGCGTTATCACGTATTACGTTCTATGGTATAACGTTATAACGTATTACGTTATATGGCATTACGTTTTAACGTATTACGTTATATGGTATAACGTTATAACGTATTACGTTATATGGTATAACGTTATAACGTACTACGTTATATGGTATATCGTTATAACGTATTACGTTATATGGTATAACGTTATACCGTATTACGTTATATGGTATACCGTTATAACGTATTACGTTATATGGTATAACGTTATAACGTATTACGTTATATGGTATAGCGTTATAACGTATTACGTTATATGGTATAACGTTATACCGTATTACGTTATATGGTATAACGAAATGACGTTTTTCGTTATATGGTATTACGTTATAACGTATTACGTTATATGGTATTACGTTATAACGTATTACGTTATATGGTATAACGTCATAACGTATTACGTTATATGGTATTACGTTATCACGTGTTACGTTATATGGTATTACGTTATAACGTATTACGTTATATGGTATAACGTTATAACGTATTACGTTATATGGTATAACGTTATAACGAATTACGTTATATGGCATTACGTTATAACGTATTACGTTATATGGAATAACGTTATAACGTATTACGTTATATGCTATAACGTTATAACGTATTACGTTATATGGTATTACGTTTTGACGTATTACGTTATATGGTATAACGTTATAACGTATTACGTTATATGGTATTACGTTATAACGTATTACGTTATATGGTATAACGTTATAACGTATTACGTTATATGGTATAACGTTATAACGTATTACGTTATATGGTATAACGTTACAACGTATTACGTTATATGGTATAACGTTATAACGTATTACGTTATATGGTGTTACGTGAGCACGTATTACGTTATATGGTATAACGTTATAACGTATTACGTTATATGGTGTAACGTTTTAACGTATTACGTTATATGGTATAACGTTATCACGTATTACGTTAAATGGTATAACGTTATAACGTATTACGTTATATGGTATTACGTTTTAACGTATTACGTTATATGGTATAACGTTATAACGTATTACGTTATATGGTATAACGTTATAACGTATTACGTTATATGGTATAACGTTATCACGTATTACGTTATATGGTATAACGTTATAACGTATTACGTTATATGGTATAACGTTATAACGTATTACGTTATATGGTATAACGTTGTAACGTATTACGTTATATGGTATAACGTTATAACGTATTACGTTATATGGTATAACGTTATAACGTATTACGTTATATGGTATAACGTTATAACGTATTACGTTATATGGTATTACGTTATAACGTATTACGTTATATGGTATAACGTCATAACGTATTACGTTATATGGTATTACGTTATCACGTATTACGTTATATGGTATAACGTTATAACGTATTACGTTATATGGTATAACGTTCTAACGTATTACGTTATATGGTATAACGTTATACCGTATTACGTTATATGGTATAACGAAATGACGTTTTACGTTATATGGTATTACGTCATAACGTATTACGTTATATGGAATAACGTTATCACGTATTACGTTATATGGCATTACGTTATAACGTATTACGTTATATGGTATAACGAAATGACGTTTTACGTTATATGGTATAACGTTATAATGTATTACGTTATATGGTATAACGTTATAACGTATTACGTTATATGGTATAACGTTTTAACGTATTACGTTATATGGTATAACGTTATCACGTATTACGTTATATGGTATAACGTTATAACGTATTACGTTATATGGTATATCGTTATAACGTATTACGTTATATGGTATAACGTTATACCGTATTACGTTATATGGTATAACGAAATGACGTTTTACGTTATATGGTATTACGTTATAACGTATTACGTTATATG
Source organism: Bombus vancouverensis nearcticus (assembly GCF_051014615.1). NCBI lineage: Eukaryota > Metazoa > Arthropoda > Insecta > Hymenoptera > Apidae > Bombus > Bombus vancouverensis. The sequence goes on along the minus strand of NC_134913.1, from coordinate 3,142,624 downwards.
GTATAACTTTATCACGTATTACGTTATATGGCATTACGTTATAACGTATTACGTTATATGGTATTACGTTTTAATGTATTACGTTATATGGTATAACGTTATAACGTATTACGTTATATGATATTACGTTATAACGTATTACGTTATATGGTATAACGTTATAACGTATTACGTTATATGGTATAACGTTATAACGAATTAATTTATATGGCATTACGTTATAACGTATTACGTTATATGGTATAACGTTATACCGTATTACGTTATATGGTATAACGAAATGACGTTTTACGTTATACGGTATTACGTTATAACGTATTACGTTATATGGTATAACGTTATCACGTATTACGTTATATGGTATTACGTTATAACGTATTACGTTATATGGTATTACGTTTTAACGTATTACGTTATATGGTATAACGTTATAGCATATTACGTTATATGGTATAACGTTTTAACGTATTACCTTATATGGTATAACGTTATCACGTAGTACGTTATATGGTATAACGTTATAACGTATTACGTTATATGGTATAACGTTATAACGTATTACGTTATATGGTATAACGCTATAAAGTATTACGTTATATGTCATTACGTTATAACGAATTAAGTTATATGGCATTACGTTATAACGTATTACGATATATGGTATGACGTTATAACATATTACGTTATATGGTATTACGTTATAACGTATTACGTTATATGGTATAACGTTGTAACGTATTACGTTATATGGTATAACGTAATAACGTATTACGTTATATGGTATATCGTTATAACGTATTACGTTATATGGTATAACGTTATACCGTATTACGTTATATGGTATAACGAAATGACGTTTTTCGTTATATGGTATTACGTTATAACGTATTACGTTATATGGTATTACGTTATAACGTATTACGTTATGTGGTATAACGTTTAAACGTATTACGTTATATGGTATAACGTTATAACGTATTACGTTATATGGTATAACGTTATAACGTATTACGTTATATGGTATAACGTTATAACGTATTACGTTATATGGTGTTACGTGAGCACGTATTACGTTATATGGTATAACGTTATAACGTATTACGTTATATGGTGTAACGTTTTAACGTATTACGTTATATGGTATAACGTTATCACGTATTACGTTAAATGGTATAACGTTATAACGTATTACGTTATATGGTATTACGTTTTAACGTATTACGTTATATGGTATAACGTTATAACGTATTACGTTATATGGAATAACGTTATAACGAATTACGTAATATGGCATTACGTTATAACGTATTACGTTATATGGTATAACGTTATAACGTATTACGTTATATGGTATAACGTTATAACGTATTACGTTATATGGTATAACGTTATAACGTACTACGTTATATGGTATATCGTTATAACGTATTACGTTATATGGTATTACGTGAGCACGTATTACGTTATATGGTATAACGTTATAACGTATTACGTTATATGGTGTAACGTTTTAACGTATTACGTTATATGGTATAACGTTATTACGTATTACGTTAAATGGTATAACGTTATAACGTATTACGTTATATGGTATTACGTTTTAACGTATTACGTTATATGGTATAACGTTATACCGTATTACGTTATATGGTATAACGTTTTAACGTATTACGTTATATGGTATAACGTTATCACGTATTACGTTATATGGTATAACGTTATAACGTATTACGTTATATGGTATATCGTTATAACGTATTACGTTATATGGTATAACGTTATACCGTATTACGTTATATGGTATAACGAAATGACGTTTTTCGTTATATGGTATTACGTTATAACGTATTACGTTATATGGTATTACGTTATAACGTATTACGTTATGTGGTATAACGTTTAAACGTATTACGTTATATGGTATAACGTTATAACGTATTACGTTATATGGTATAACGTTATAACGTATTACGTTATATGGTATAACGTTATAACGTATTACGTTATATGGTATTACGTGAGCACGTATTACGTTATATGGTATATCGTTATAACGTATTACGTTATATGGTATAACGTTATACCGTATTACGTTATATGGTATAACGAAATGACGTTTTACGTTATATGGTATTACGTTATAACGTATTACGTTATATGTTATTACGTTATAACGTATTACGTTATATGGTATAACGTCATAACGTATTACGTTATATGGTATTACGTTATCACGTGTTACGTTATATGGTATAACGTTATAACGTATTACGTTATATGGTATAACGTCATAACGTATTACGTTATATGGTATTACGTTATCACGTATTACGTTATATGGTATAACGTTATAACGTATTACGTTATATGGTATAACGTTATAACGTATTACGTTATATGGTATAACGTTATACCGTATTACGTTATATGGTATAACGAAATGACGTTTTACGTTATATGGTATTACGTCATAACGTATTACGTTATATGGTATAACGTTATCACGTATTACGTTATATGGCATTACGTTATAACGTATTACGTTATATGGTATAACGAAATGACGTTTTACGTTATATGGTATAACGTTATAATGTATTACGTTATATGGTATTACGTTTTAACGTATTACGTTATATGGTATAACGTTATAACGTATTACGTTATATGGTATTACGTTATCACGTATTACGTTATATGGTATTACGTTTTAACGTATTACGTTATATGGTATAACGTTATAATGTATTACGTTATATGGTATTACGTTTTAACGTATTACGTTATATGGTATAACGTTTTAACGTATTACGATATATGGTATAACGTTATCACGTATTACGTTATATGGTATAACGTTATAACGTATTACGTTATATGGTATATCGTTATAACGTATTACGTTATATGGTATAACGTTATACCGTATTACGTTATATGGTATAACGAAATGACGTTTTACGTTATATGGTATTACGTTATAACGTATTACGTTATATGGTATAACGTTATAGCATATTACGTTATATGGTGTTACGTGAGCACGTATTACGTTATATGGTATAACGTTATAACGTATTACGTTATATGGTGTAACGTTTTAACGTATTATGTTATATGGTATAACGTTATCACGTATTACGTTAAATGGTATAACGTTATAACGTATTACGATATATGGTATGACGTTATATCATATTACGTTATATGGTATTACGTTATAACGTATTACGTTATATGGAATAACGTTATAACGAATTACGTAATATGGCATTACGTTATAACGTATTACGTTATATGGTATATCGTTATAACGTATTACGTTATATGGTATAACGTTATACCGTATTACGTTATATGGTATAACGAAATGACGTTTTACGTTATATGGTATTACGTTATAACGTATTACGTTATATGGTATAACGTTATAACGTATTACGTTATATGGTATAACGCTATAAAGTATTACGTTATATGTCATTACGTTATAACGAATTAAGTTATATGGCATTACGTTATAACGTATTACGATATATGGTATGACGTTATAACATATTACGTTATATGGTATTACGTTATAACGTATTACGTTATATGGTATAACGTTGTAACGTATTACGTTATATGGTATAACGTAATAACGTATTACGTTATATGGTATATCGTTATAACGTATTACGTTATATGGTATAACGTTATACCGTATTACGTTATATGGTATAACGAAATGACGTTTTTCGTTATATGGTATTACGTTATAACGTATTACGTTATATGGTATTACGTTATAACGTATTACGTTATGTGGTATAACGTTTAAACGTATTACGTTATATGGTATAACGTTATAACGTATTACGTTATATGGTATAACGTTATAACGTATTACGTTATATGGTATAACGTTATAACGTATTACGTTATATGGTGTTACGTGAGCACGTATTACGTTATATGGTGTAACGTTATAACGTATTACGTTATATGGTGTAACGTTTTAACGTATTATGTTATATGGTATAACGTTATCACGTATTACGTTAAATGGTATAACGTTATAACGTATTACGTTATATGGTATTACGTTTTAACGTATTACGTTATATGGTATAACGTTATAACGTATTACGTTATATGGAATAACGTTATGACGAATTACGTAATATGGCATTATGTTATAACGTATTACGTTATATGGTATAACGTTATAACGTATTACGTTATATGGTATAGCGTTATAACGTATTACGTTATATGGTATAACGTTATAACGTACTACGTTATATGGTATATCGTTATAACGTATTACGTTATATGGTATAACGTTATACCGTATTACGTTATATGGTATAACGTTATAACGTATTACGTTATATGGTATAACGTTATAACGTATTACGTTATATGGTATATCGTTATAACGTATTACGTTATATGGTATAACGTTATAACGTATTACGTTATATGGTATAACGTTATAACGTATTACGTTATATGGTATAACGTTATCACGTATTACGTTATATGGTATAACGTTATAACGTATTACGTTATATGGTATTACGTTTTAACGTATTACGTTATATGGTATAACGTTATAACGTATTACGTTATATGGTATAACGTTTTAACGTATTACGTTATATGGTATAACGTTATAACGTATTACGTTATATGGTATAACGTTTTAACGTATTACGTTATATGGTATAACGTTATCACGTATTACGTTATATGGTATAACGTTATAACGTATTACATAATATGGTATATCGTTATAACGTATTACGTTATATGGTATAACGTTATAACGTATTACGTTATATGGTATAACGTTATAACGTATTACGTTATATGGTATTACGTGAGCACGTATTACGTTATATGGTATATCGTTATAACGTATTACGTTATATGGTATAACGTTATACCGTATTACGTTATATGGTATAACGAAATGACGTTTTACGTTATATGGTATTACGTTATAACGTATTACGTTATATGGTATTACGTTATAACGTATTACGTTATATGGTATAACGTCATAACGTATTACGTTATATGGTATTACGTTATCACGTGTTACGTTATATGGTATAACGTTATAACGTATTACGTTATATGGTATATCGTTATAACGTATTACGTTATATGGTATAACGTTATACCGTATTACGTTATATGGTATAACGAAATGACGTTTTACGTTATATGGTATTACGTTATAACGTATTACGTTATATGGTATAACGTTATCACGTATTACGTTGTATGGCATGACGTTATAACGTATTACGTTATATGGTATAACGAAATGACGTTTTACGTTATATGGTATAACGTTATAACGTATTACGTTATATGGTATTACGTTTTAACGTATTACGTTATATGGTATAACGTTATAACGTATTACGTTATATGGTATAACGTTATAACGTATTACGTTATATGGTATTGCGTTATCACGTATTACGTTCTATGGTATAACGTTATAACGTATTACGTTATATGGCATTACGTTTTAACGTATTACGTTATATGGTATAACGTTATAACGTATTACGTTATATGGTATAACGTTATAACGTACTACGTTATATGGTATATCGTTATAACGTATTACGTTATATGGTATAACGTTATACCGTATTACGTTATATGGTATACCGTTATAACGTATTACGTTATATGGTATAACGTTATAACGTATTACGTTATATGGTATAGCGTTATAACGTATTACGTTATATGGTATAACGTTATACCGTATTACGTTATATGGTATAACGAAATGACGTTTTTCGTTATATGGTATTACGTTATAACGTATTACGTTATATGGTATTACGTTATAACGTATTACGTTATATGGTATAACGTCATAACGTATTACGTTATATGGTATTACGTTATCACGTGTTACGTTATATGGTATTACGTTATAACGTATTACGTTATATGGTATAACGTTATAACGTATTACGTTATATGGTATAACGTTATAACGAATTACGTTATATGGCATTACGTTATAACGTATTACGTTATATGGAATAACGTTATAACGTATTACGTTATATGCTATAACGTTATAACGTATTACGTTATATGGTATTACGTTTTGACGTATTACGTTATATGGTATAACGTTATAACGTATTACGTTATATGGTATTACGTTATAACGTATTACGTTATATGGTATAACGTTATAACGTATTACGTTATATGGTATAACGTTATAACGTATTACGTTATATGGTATAACGTTACAACGTATTACGTTATATGGTATAACGTTATAACGTATTACGTTATATGGTGTTACGTGAGCACGTATTACGTTATATGGTATAACGTTATAACGTATTACGTTATATGGTGTAACGTTTTAACGTATTACGTTATATGGTATAACGTTATCACGTATTACGTTAAATGGTATAACGTTATAACGTATTACGTTATATGGTATTACGTTTTAACGTATTACGTTATATGGTATAACGTTATAACGTATTACGTTATATGGAATAACGTTATAACGAATTACGTAATATGGCATTACGTTATAACGTATTACGTTATATGGTATAACGTTATAACGTATTACGTTATATGGTATAACGTTATAACGTATTACGTTATATGGTATAACGTTATAACGTACTACGTTATATGGTATATCGTTATAACGTATTACGTTATATGGTATTACGTGAGCACGTATTACGTTATATGGTATAACGTTATAACGTATTACGTTATATGGTGTAACGTTTTAACGTATTACGTTATATGGTATAACGTTATCACGTATTACGTTAAATGGTATAACGTTGTAACGTATTACGTTATATGGTATTACGTTTTAACGTATTACGTTATATGGTATAACGTTATAACGTATTACGTTATATGGAATAACGTTATAACGAATTACGTAATATGGCATTACCTTATAACGTATTACGTTATATGGTATAACGTTATCACGTATTACGTTAAATGGTATAACGTTATAGCGTATTACGTTATATGGTATTACGTTTTAACGTATTACGTTATATGGTATAACGTTATAACGTATTACGTTATATGGTATAACGTTATAACGTATTACGTTATATGGTATAACGTTATCACGTATTACGTTATATGGTATAACGTTATAACGTATTACGTTATATGGTATAACGTTATAACGTATTACGTTATATGGAATAACGTTGTAACGTATTACGTTATATGGTATAACGTTATAACGTATTACGTTATATGGTATAACGTTATAACGTATTACGTTATATGGTATAACGTTATAACGTATTACGTTATATGGTATTACGTTATAACGTATTACGTTATATGGTATAACGTCATAACGTATTACGTTATATGGTATTACGTTATCACGTATTACGTTATATGGTATAACGAAATGACGTTTTTCGTTATATGGTATTACGTTATAACGTATTACGTTATATGGTATTACGTTATAACGTATTACGTTATGTGGTATAACGTTTAAACGTATTACGTTATATGGTATAACGTTATAACGTATTACGTTATATGGTATAACGTTATAACGTATTACGTTATATGGTATAACGTTATAACGTATCACGTTATATGGTATTACGTGAGCACGTATTACGTTATATGGTATATCGTTATAACGTATTACGTTATATGGTATAACGTTATACCGTATTACGTTATATGGTATAACGAAATGACGTTTTACGTTATATGGTATTACGTTATAACGTATTACGTTATATGGTATTACGTTATAACGTATTACGTTATATGGTATAACGTCATAACGTATTACGTTATATGGTATTACGTTATCACGTGTTACGTTATATGGTATAACGTTATAACGTATTACGTTATATGGTATAACGTCATAACGTATTACGTTATATGGTATTACGTTATCACGTATTACGTTATATGGTATAACGTTATCACGTATTACGTTATATGGTATAACGTTATAACGTATTACGTTATATGGTATAACGTTATAACGTATTACGTTATATGGAATAACGTTGTAACGTATTACGTTATATGGTATAACGTTATAACGTATTACGTTATATGGTATAACGTTATAACGTATTACGTTATATGGTATAACGTTATAACGTATTACGTTATATGGTATTACGTTATAACGTATTACGTTATATGGTATAACGTCATAACGTATTACGTTATATGGTATTACGTTATCACGTATTACGTTATATGGTATAACGTTATAACGTATTACGTTATATGGTATAACGTTATAACGTATTACGTTATATGGTATAACGTTATACCGTATTACGTTATATGGTATAACGTTATCACTTATTACGTTATATGGCATTACGTTATAACGTATTACGTTATATGGTATAACGAAATGACGTTTTACGTTATATGGTATAACGTTATAATGTATTACGTTATATGGTATTACGTTTTAACGTATTACGTTATATGGTATAACGTTATAACGTATTACGTTATATGGTATTACGTTATCACGTATTACGTTATATGGTATAACGTTATAACGTATTACGTTATATGGTATTACGTTTTAATGTATTACGTTATATGGTATAACGTTATAACGTATTACGTTATATGATATTACGTTATAACGTATTACGTTATATGGTATAACGTTATAACGTATTACGTTATATGGTATAACGTTATAACGAATTAATTTATATGGCATTACGTTATAACGTATTACGTTATATGGTATAACGTTATACCGTATTACGTTATATGGTATAACGAAATGACGCTTTACGTTATACGGTATTACGTTATAACGTATTACGTTATATGGTATAACGTTATCACGTATTACGTTATATGGCATTACGTTATAACGTATTACGTTATATGGTATTACGTTTTAACGTATTACGTTATATGGTATAACGTTATAGCATATTACGTTATATGGTATAACGTTTTAACGTATTACCTTATATGGTATAACGTTATCACGTAGTACGTTATATGGTATAACGTTATAACGTATTACGTTATATGGTATAACGTTATAACGTATTACGTTATATGGTATAACGCTATAAAGTATTACGTTATATGTCATTACGTTATAACGAATTAAGTTATATGGCATTACGTTATAACGTATTACGATATATGGTATGACGTTATAACATATTACGTTATATGGTATTACGTTATAACGTATTACGTTATATGGTATAACGTTGTAACGTATTACGTTATATGGTATAACGTAATAACGTATTACGTTATATGGTATATCGTTATAACGTATTACGTTATATGGTATAACGTTATACCGTATTACGTTATATGGTATAACGAAATGACGTTTTTCGTTATATGGTATTACGTTATAACGTATTACGTTATATGGTATTACGTTATAACGTATTACGTTATGTGGTATAACGTTTAAACGTATTACGTTATATGGTATAACGTTATAACGTATTACGTTATATGGTATAACGTTATAACGTATTACGTTATATGGTGTTACGTGAGCACGTATTACGTTATATGGTATAACGTTATAACGTATTACGTTATATGGTGTAACGTTTTAACGTATTATGTTATATGGTATAACGTTATCACGTATTACGTTAAATGGTATAACGTTATAACGTATTACGTTATATGGTATTACGTTTTAACGTATTACGTTATATGGTATAACGTTATAACGTATTACGTTATATGGAATAACGTTATAACGAATTACGTAATATGGCATTACGTTATAACGTATTACGTTATATGGTATAACGTTATAACGTATTACGTTATATGGTATAGCGTTATAACGTATTACGTTATATGGTATAACGTTATAACGTACTACGTTATATGGTATAACGTTATAACGTATTACGTTATATGGTATATCGTTATAACGTATTACGTTATATGGTATAACGTTATAACGTATTACGTTATATGGTATAACGTTATAACGTATTACGTTATATGGTATAACGTTATCACGTATTACGTTATATGGTATAACGTTATAACGTATTACGTTATATGGTATAACGTTATAACGTATTACGTTATATGGTATTACGTGAGCACGTATTACGTTATATGGTATAACGTTATAACGTATTACGTTATATGGTGTAACCTTTTAACGTATTACGTTATATGGTATAACGTTATCACGTATTACGTTAAATGGTATAACGTTATAACGTATTACGTTATATGGTATTACGTTTTAACGTATTACGTTATATGGTATAACGTTATAACGTATTACGTTATATGGTATAACGTTTTAACGTATTACGTTATATGGTATAACGTTATCACGTATTACGTTATATGGTATAACGTTATAACGTATTACGTTATATGGTATATCGTTATAACGTATTACGTTATATGGTATAACGTTATACCGTATTACGTTATATGGTATAACGAAATGACGTTTTTCGTTATATGGTATTACGTTATCACGTATTACGTTATATGGTATAACGTTATAACGTATTACGTTATATGGTATAACGTTATCACGTATTACGTTAAATGGTATAACGTTATAACGTATTACGTTATATGGTATAACGTTTAAACGTATTACGTTATATGGTATAACGTTATAACGTATTACGTTATATGGTATAACGTTATAACGTATTACGTTATATGGTATAACGTTATAACGTATTACGTTATATGGTATTACGTGAGCACGTATTACGTTATATGGTATATCGTTATAACGTATTACGTTATATGGTATAACGTTATACCGTATTACGTTATATGGTATAACGAAATGACGTTTTACGTTATATGGTATTACGTTATAACGTATTACGTTATATGGTATTACGTTATAACGTATTACGTTATATGGTATAACGTCATAACGTATTACGTTATATGGTAATACGTTATCACGTGTTACGTTATATGGTATAACGTTATAACGTATTACGTTATATGGTATATCGTTATAACGTATTACGTTATATGGTATAACGTTATACCGTATTACGTTATATGGTATAACGAAATGACGTTTTACGTTATATGGTATTACGTCATAACGTATTACGTTATATGGTATAACGTTATCACGTATTACGTTGTATGGCATTACGTTATAACGTATTACGTTATATGGTATAACGAAATGACGTTTTACGTTATATGGTATAACGTTATAACGTATTACGTTATATGGTATTACGTTTTAACGTATTACGTTATATGGTATAACGTTATAACGTATTACGTTATATGGTATAACGTTATAACGTATTACGTTATATGGTATTGCGTTATCACGTATTACGTTCTATGGTATAACGTTATAACGTATTACGTTATATGGCATTACGTTTTAACGTATTACGTTATATGGTATAACGTTATAACGTATTACGTTATATGGTATAACGTTATAACGTACTACGTTATATGGTATATCGTTATAACGTATTACGTTATATGGTATAACGTTATACCGTATTACGTTATATGGTATACCGTTATAACGTATTACGTTATATGGTATAACGTTATAACGTATTACGTTATATGGTATATCGTTATAACGTATTACGTTATATGGTATAACGTTATACCGTATTACGTTATATGGTATAACGAAATGACGTTTTTCGTTATATGGTATTACGTTATAACGTATTACGTTATATGGTATTACGTTATAACGTATTACGTTATATCGTATAACGTCATAACGTATTACGTTATATGGTATTACGTTATCACGTGTTACGTTATATGGTATTACGTTATAACGTATTACGTTATATGGTATAACGTTATAACGTATTACGTTATATGGTATAACGTTATAACGAATTACGTTATATGGCATTACGTTATAACGTATTACGTTATATGGAATAACGTTATAACGTATTACGTTATATGCTATAACGTTATAACGTATTACGTTATATGGTATTACGTTTTGACGTATTACGTTATATGGTATAACGTTATAACGTATTACGTTATATGGTATTACGTTATAACGTATTAGGTTATATGGTATAACGTTATAACGTATTACGTTATATGGTATAACGTTATAACGTATTACGTTATATGGTATAACGTTATAACGTATTACGTTATATGGTATAACGTTATAACGTATTACGTTATATGGTGTTACGTGAGCACGTATTACGTTATATGGTATAACGTTATAACGTATTACGTTATATGGTGTAACGTTTTAACGTATTACGTTATATGGTATAACGTTATCACGTATTACGTTAAATGGTATAACGTTATAACGTATTACGTTATATGGTATTACGTTTTAACGTATTACGTTATATGGTATAACGTTATAACGTATTACGTTATATGGAATAACGTTATAACGAATTACGTAATATGGCATTACGTTATAACGTATTACGTTATATGGTATAACGTTATAACGTATTACGTTATATGGTATAACGTTATAACGTATTACGTTATATGGTATAACGTTATAACGTACTACGTTATATGGTATATCGTTATAACGTATTACGTTATATGGTATTACGTGAGCACGTATTACGTTATATGGTATAACGTTATAACGTATTACGTTATATGGTGTAACGTTTTAACGTATTACGTTATATGGTATAACGTTATCACGTATTACGTTAAATGGTATAACGTTGTAACGTATTACGTTATATGGTATTACGTTTTAACGTATTACGTTATATGGTATAACGTTATAACGTATTACGTTATATGGAATAACGTTATAACGAATTACGTAATATGGCATTACGTTATAACGTATTACGTTATATGGTATAACGTTATCACGTATTACGTTATATGGTATAACGTTATAACGTATTACGTTATATGGTATAACGTTATAACGTATTACGTTATATGGTATAACGTTATAACGTATTACGTTATATGGTATTACGTTATAACGTATTACGTTATATGGTATAACGTCATAACGTATTACGTTATATGGTATTACGTTATCACGTATTACGTTATATGGTATAACGTTATAACGTATTACGTTATATGGTATAACGTTATACCGTATTACGTTATATGGTATAACGAAATGACGTTTTACGTTATATGGTATTACGTCATAACGTATTACGTTATATGGTATAACGTTATCACGTATTACGTTATATGGCATTACGTTATAACGTATTACGTTATATGGTATAACGAAATGACGTTTTACGTTATATGGTATAACGTTATAATGTATTACGTTATATGGTATTACGTTTTAACGTATTACGTTATATGGTATAACGTTATAACGTATTACGTTATATGGTATTACGTTATCACGTATTACGTTATATGGTATAACGTTATAACGTATTACGTTATATGGTATAACGTTTTAACGTATTACGTTATATGGTATAACGTTATCACGTATTACGTTATATGGTATAACGTTATAACGTATTACGTTATATGGTATATCGTTATAACGTATTACGTTATATGGTATAACGTTATACCGTATTACGTTATATGGTATAACGAAATGACGTTTTACGTTATATGGTATTACGTTATAACGTATTACGTTATATGGTATAACTTTATCACGTATTACGTTATATGGCATTACGTTATAACGTATTACGTTATATGGTATTACGTTTTAATGTATTACGTTATATGGTATAACGTTATAACGTATTACGTTATATGATATTACGTTATAACGTATTACGTTATATGGTATAACGTTATAACGTATTACGTTATATGGTATAACGAAATGACGTTTTACGTTATACGGTATTACGTTATAACGTATTACGTTATATGGTATAACGTTATCACGTATTACGTTATATGGCATTACGTTATAACGTATTACGTTATATGGTATTACGTTTTAACGTATTACGTTATATGGTATAACGTTATAGCATATTACGTTATATGGTATAACGTTTTAACGTATTACCTTATATGGTATACCGTTATCACGTAGTACGTTATATGGTATAACGTTATAACGTATTACGTTATATGGTATAACGTTATAACGTATTACGTTATATGGTATAACGCTATAAAGTATTACGTTATATGTCATTACGTTATAACGAATTAAGTTATATGGCATTACGTTATAACGTATTACGATATATGGTATGACGTTATAACATATTACGTTATATGGTATTACGTTATAACGTATTACGTTATATGGTATAACGTTGTAACGTATTACGTTATATGGTATAACGTAATAACGTATTACGTTATATGGTATATCGTTATAACGTATTACGTTATATGGTATAACGTTATACCGTATTACGTTATATGGTATAACGAAATGACGTTTTTCGTTATATGGTATTACGTTATAACGTATTACGTTATATGGTATTACGTTATAACGTATTACGTTATGTGGTATAACGTTTAAACGTATTACGTTATATGGTATAACGTTATAACGTATTACGTTATATGGTATAACGTTATAACGTATTACGTTATATGGTATAACGTTATAACGTATTACGTTATATGGTGTTACGTGAGCACGTATTACGTTATATGGTATAACGTTATAACGTATTACGTTATATGGTGTAACGTTTTAACGTATTACGTTATATGGTATAACGTTATCACGTATTACGTTAAATGGTATAACGTTATAACGTATTACGTTATATGGTATTACGTTTTAACGTATTACGTTATATGGTATAACGTTATAACGTATTACGTTATATGGAATAACGTTATAACGAATTACGTAATATGGCATTACGTTATAACGTATTACGTTATATGGTATAACGTTATAACGTATTACGTTATATGGTATAACGTTATAACGTATTACGTTATATGGTATAACGTTATAACGTACTACGTTATATGGTATATCGTTATAACGTATTACGTTATATGGTATTACGTGAGCACGTATTACGTTATATGGTATAACGTTATAACGTATTACGTTATATGGTGTAACGTTTTAACGTATTACGTTATATGGTATAACGTTATCACGTATTACGTTAAATGGTATAACGTTATAACGTATTACGTTATATGGTATTACGTTTTAACGTATTACGTTATATGGTATAACGTTATAACGTATTACGTTATATGGTATAACGTTTTAACGTATTACGTTATATGGTATAACGTTATCACGTATTACGTTATATGGTATAACGTTATAACGTATTACGTTATATGGTATATCGTTATAACGTATTACGTTATATGGTATAACGTTATACCGTATTACGTTATATGGTATAACGAAATGACGTTTTTCGTTATATGGTATTACGTTATAACGTATTACGTTATATGGTATTACGTTATAACGTATTACGTTATATGGTATAACGTCATAACGTATTACGTTATATGGTATTACGTTATCACGTGTTACGTTATATGGTATAACGTTATACCGTATTACGTTATATGGTATAACGTTATCACTTATTACGTTATATGGCATTACGTTATAACGTATTACGTTATATGGTATTACGTTTTAACGTATTACGTTATATGGTATAACGTTATAGCATATTACGTTATATGGTATAACGTTTTAACGTATTACCTTATATGGTATACCGTTATCACGTATTACGTTATATGGTATAACGTTGTAACGTATTACGTTATATGGTATTACGTTATAACGTATTACGTTATATGGTATTACGTTATAACGTATTACGTTATATGGTATAACGTTATCACGTATTACGTTAAATGGTATAACGTTGTAACGTATTACGTTATATGGTATTACGTTTTAACGTATTACGTTATATGGTATAACGTTATAACGTATTACGTTATATGGTATATCGTTATAACGTATTACGTTATATGGTATAACGTTATACCGTATTACGTTATATGGTATAACGAAATGACGTTTTTCGTTATATGGTATTACGTTATAACGTATTACGTTATATGGTATTACGTTATAACGTATTACGTTATATGGTATAACGTTATAACGTACTACGTTATATGGTATATCGTTATAACGTATTACGTTATATGGTATTACGTGAGCACGTATTACGTTATATGGTATAACGTTATAACGTATTACGTTATATGGTGTAACGTTTTAACGTATTACGTTATATGGTATAACGTTATCACGTATTACGTTAAATGGTATAACGTTGTAACGTATTACGTTATATGGTATTACGTTTTAACGTATTACGTTATATGGTATAACGTTATAACGTATTACGTTATATGGAATAACGTTATAACGAATTACGTAATATGGCATTACCTTATAACGTATTACGTTATATGGTATAACGTTATCACGTATTACGTTAAATGGTATAACGTTATAACGTATTACGTTATATGGTATTACGTTTTAACGTATTACGTTATATGGTATAACGTTATAACGTATTACGTTATATGGTATAACGTTATAACGTATTACGTTATATGGTATAACGTTATCACGTATTACGTTATATGGTATAACGTTATAACGTATTACGTTATATGGTATAACGTTATAACGTATTACGTTATATGGAATAACGTTGTAACGTATTACGTTATATGGTATAACGTTATAACGTATTACGTTATATGGTATAACGTTATAACGTATTACGTTATATGGTATAACGTTATAACGTATTACGTTATATGGTATTACGTTATAACGTATTACGTTATATGGTATAACGTCATAACGTATTACGTTATATGGTATTACGTTATCACGTATTACGTTATATGGTATAACGAAATGACGTTTTTCGTTATATGGTATTACGTTATAACGTATTACGTTATATGGTATTACGTTATAACGTATTACGTTATGTGGTATAACGTTTAAACGTATTACGTTATATGGTATAACGTTATAACGTACTACGTTATATGGTATAACGTTATAACGTATTACGTTATATGGTATAACGTTATAACGTATCACGTTATATGGTATTACGTGAGCACGTATTACGTTATATGGTATATCGTTATAACGTATTACGTTATATGGTATAACGTTATACCGTATTACGTTATATGGTATAACGAAATGACGTTTTACGTTATATGGTATTACGTTATAACGTATTACGTTATATGGTATTACGTTATAACGTATTACGTTATATGGTATAACGTCATAACGTATTACGTTATATGGTATTACGTTATCACGTGTTACGTTATATGGTATAACGTTATAACGTATTACGTTATATGGTATAACGTCATAACGTATTACGTTATATGGTATTACGTTATCACGTATTACGTTATATGGTATAACGTTATCACGTATTACGTTATATGGTATAACGTTATAACGTATTACGTTATATGGTATAACGTTATAACGTATTACGTTATATGGAATAACGTTGTAACGTATTACGTTATATGGTATAACGTTATAACGTATTACGTTATATGGTATAACGTTATAACGTATTACGTTATATGGTATAACGTTATAACGTATTACGTTATATGGTATTACGTTATAACGTATTACGTTATATGGTATAACGTCATAACGTATTACGTTATATGGTATTACGTTATCACGTATTACGTTATATGGTATAACGTTATAACGTATTACGTTATATGGTATAACGTTATAACGTATTACGTTATATGGTATAACGTTATACCGTATTACGTTATATGGTATAACGTTATCACTTATTACGTTATATGGCATTACGTTATAACGTATTACGTTATATGGTATAACGAAAT
This sequence comes from Bombus vancouverensis nearcticus, assembly GCF_051014615.1. Classification (NCBI taxonomy): domain Eukaryota; kingdom Metazoa; phylum Arthropoda; class Insecta; order Hymenoptera; family Apidae; genus Bombus; species Bombus vancouverensis. The sequence continues at coordinate 3,124,732 of NC_134913.1, read as the reverse complement.
GACGTTTTACGTTATATGGTATAACGTTATAATGTATTACGTTATATGGTATTACGTTTTAACGTATTACGTTATATGGTATAACGTTATAACGTATTACGTTATATGGTATTACGTTATCACGTATTACGTTATATGGTATAACGTTATAACGTATTACGTTATATGGTATTACGTTTTAATGTATTACGTTATATGGTATAACGTTATAACGTATTACGTTATATGATATTACGTTATAACGTATTACGTTATATGGTATAACGTTATAACGTATTACGTTATATGGTATAACGTTATAACGAATTAATTTATATGGCATTACGTTATAACGTATTACGTTATATGGTATAACGTTATACCGTATTACGTTATATGGTATAACGAAATGACGCTTTACGTTATACGGTATTACGTTATAACGTATTACGTTATATGGTATAACGTTATCACGTATTACGTTATATGGCATTACGTTATAACGTATTACGTTATATGGTATTACGTTTTAACGTATTACGTTATATGGTATAACGTTATAGCATATTACGTTATATGGTATAACGTTTTAACGTATTACCTTATATGGTATAACGTTATCACGTAGTACGTTATATGGTATAACGTTATAACGTATTACGTTATATGGTATAACGTTATAACGTATTACGTTATATGGTATAACGCTATAAAGTATTACGTTATATGGTATTACGTTTTGACGTATTACGTTATATGGTATAACGTTATAACGTATTACGTTATATGGTATTACGTTATAACGTATTAGGTTATATGGTATAACGTTATAACGTATTACGTTATATGGTATAACGTTATAACGTATTACGTTATATGGTATAACGTTATAACGTATTACGTTATATGGTATAACGTTATAACGTATTACGTTATATGGTGTTACGTGAGCACGTATTACGTTATATGGTATAACGTTATAACGTATTACGTTATATGGTGTAACGTTTTAACGTATTACGTTATATGGTATAACGTTATCACGTATTACGTTAAATGGTATAACGTTATAACGTATTACGTTATATGGTATTACGTTTTAACGTATTACGTTATATGGTATAACGTTATAACGTATTACGTTATATGGAATAACGTTATAACGAATTACGTAATATGGCATTACGTTATAACGTATTACGTTATATGGTATAACGTTATAACGTATTACGTTATATGGTATAACGTTATAACGTATTACGTTATATGGTATAACGTTATAACGTACTACGTTATATGGTATATCGTTATAACGTATTACGTTATATGGTATTACGTGAGCACGTATTACGTTATATGGTATAACGTTATAACGTATTACGTTATATGGTGTAACGTTTTAACGTATTACGTTATATGGTATAACGTTATCACGTATTACGTTAAATGGTATAACGTTGTAACGTATTACGTTATATGGTATTACGTTTTAACGTATTACGTTATATGGTATAACGTTATAACGTATTACGTTATATGGAATAACGTTATAACGAATTACGTAATATGGCATTACGTTATAACGTATTACGTTATATGGTATAACGTTATCACGTATTACGTTATATGGTATAACGTTATAACGTATTACGTTATATGGTATAACGTTATAACGTATTACGTTATATGGTATAACGTTATAACGTATTACGTTATATGGTATTACGTTATAACGTATTACGTTATATGGTATAACGTCATAACGTATTACGTTATATGGTATTACGTTATCACGTATTACGTTATATGGTATAACGTTATAACGTATTACGTTATATGGTATAACGTTATACCGTATTACGTTATATGGTATAACGAAATGACGTTTTACGTTATATGGTATTACGTCATAACGTATTACGTTATATGGTATAACGTTATCACGTATTACGTTATATGGCATTACGTTATAACGTATTACGTTATATGGTATAACGAAATGACGTTTTACGTTATATGGTATAACGTTATAATGTATTACGTTATATGGTATTACGTTTTAACGTATTACGTTATATGGTATAACGTTATAACGTATTACGTTATATGGTATTACGTTATCACGTATTACGTTATATGGTATAACGTTATAACGTATTACGTTATATGGTATAACGTTTTAACGTATTACGTTATATGGTATAACGTTATCACGTATTACGTTATATGGTATAACGTTATAACGTATTACGTTATATGGTATATCGTTATAACGTATTACGTTATATGGTATAACGTTATACCGTATTACGTTATATGGTATAACGAAATGACGTTTTACGTTATATGGTATTACGTTATAACGTATTACGTTATATGGTATAACTTTATCACGTATTACGTTATATGGCATTACGTTATAACGTATTACGTTATATGGTATTACGTTTTAATGTATTACGTTATATGGTATAACGTTATAACGTATTACGTTATATGATATTACGTTATAACGTATTACGTTATATGGTATAACGTTATAACGTATTACGTTATATGGTATAACGAAATGACGTTTTACGTTATACGGTATTACGTTATAACGTATTACGTTATATGGTATAACGTTATCACGTATTACGTTATATGGCATTACGTTATAACGTATTACGTTATATGGTATTACGTTTTAACGTATTACGTTATATGGTATAACGTTATAGCATATTACGTTATATGGTATAACGTTTTAACGTATTACCTTATATGGTATACCGTTATCACGTAGTACGTTATATGGTATAACGTTATAACGTATTACGTTATATGGTATAACGTTATAACGTATTACGTTATATGGTATAACGCTATAAAGTATTACGTTATATGTCATTACGTTATAACGAATTAAGTTATATGGCATTACGTTATAACGTATTACGATATATGGTATGACGTTATAACATATTACGTTATATGGTATTACGTTATAACGTATTACGTTATATGGTATAACGTTGTAACGTATTACGTTATATGGTATAACGTAATAACGTATTACGTTATATGGTATATCGTTATAACGTATTACGTTATATGGTATAACGTTATACCGTATTACGTTATATGGTATAACGAAATGACGTTTTTCGTTATATGGTATTACGTTATAACGTATTACGTTATATGGTATTACGTTATAACGTATTACGTTATGTGGTATAACGTTTAAACGTATTACGTTATATGGTATAACGTTATAACGTATTACGTTATATGGTATAACGTTATAACGTATTACGTTATATGGTATAACGTTATAACGTATTACGTTATATGGTGTTACGTGAGCACGTATTACGTTATATGGTATAACGTTATAACGTATTACGTTATATGGTGTAACGTTTTAACGTATTACGTTATATGGTATAACGTTATCACGTATTACGTTAAATGGTATAACGTTATAACGTATTACGTTATATGGTATTACGTTTTAACGTATTACGTTATATGGTATAACGTTATAACGTATTACGTTATATGGAATAACGTTATAACGAATTACGTAATATGGCATTACGTTATAACGTATTACGTTATATGGTATAACGTTATAACGTATTACGTTATATGGTATAACGTTATAACGTATTACGTTATATGGTATAACGTTATAACGTACTACGTTATATGGTATATCGTTATAACGTATTACGTTATATGGTATTACGTGAGCACGTATTACGTTATATGGTATAACGTTATAACGTATTACGTTATATGGTGTAACGTTTTAACGTATTACGTTATATGGTATAACGTTATCACGTATTACGTTAAATGGTATAACGTTATAACGTATTACGTTATATGGTATTACGTTTTAACGTATTACGTTATATGGTATAACGTTATAACGTATTACGTTATATGGTATAACGTTTTAACGTATTACGTTATATGGTATAACGTTATCACGTATTACGTTATATGGTATAACGTTATAACGTATTACGTTATATGGTATATCGTTATAACGTATTACGTTATATGGTATAACGTTATACCGTATTACGTTATATGGTATAACGAAATGACGTTTTTCGTTATATGGTATTACGTTATAACGTATTACGTTATATGGTATTACGTTATAACGTATTACGTTATGTGGTATAACGTTTAAACGTATTACGTTATATGGTATAACGTTATAACGTATTACGTTATATGGTATAACGTTATAACGTATTACGTTATATGGTATAACGTTATAACGTATTACGTTATATGGTATTACGTGAGCACGTATTACGTTATATGGTATATCGTTATAACGTATTACGTTATATGGTATAACGTTATACCGTATTACGTTATATGGTATAACGAAATGACGTTTTACGTTATATGGTATTACGTTATAACGTATTACGTTATATGGTATTACGTTATAACGTATTACGTTATATGGTATAACGTCATAACGTATTACGTTATATGGTATTACGTTATCACGTGTTACGTTATATGGTATAACGTTATAACGTATTACGTTATATGGTATAACGTCATAACGTATTACGTTATATGGTATTACGTTATCACGTATTACGTTATATGGTATAACGTTATAACGTATTACGTTATATGGTATAACGTTATAACGTATTACGTTATATGGTATAACGTTATACCGTATTACGTTATATGGTATAACGAAATGACGTTTTACGTTATATGGTATTACGTCATAACGTATTACGTTATATGGTATAACGTTATCACGTATTACGTTATATGGCATTACGTTATAACGTATTACGTTATATGGTATAACGAAATGACGTTTTACGTTATATGGTATAACGTTATAATGTATTACGTTATATGGTATTACGTTTTAACGTATTACGTTTTATGGTATAACGTTATAACGTATTACGTTATATGGTATTACGTTATCACGTATTACGTTATATGGTATAACGTTATAACGTATTACGTTATATGGTATAACGTTTTAACGTATTACGTTATATGGTATAACGTTATCACGTATTACGTTATATGGTATAACGTTATAACGTATTACGTTATATGGTATATCGTTATAACGTATTACGTTATATGGTATAACGTTATACCGTATTACGTTATATGGTATAACGAAATGACGTTTTACGTTATATGGTATTACGTTATAACGTATTACGTTATATGGTATAACTTTATCACGTATTACGTTATATGGCATTACGTTATAACGTATTACGTTATATGGTATTACGTTATCACGTATTACGTTATATGGTATAACGTTATAACGTATTACGTTATATGGTATAACGTTATAACGTATTACGTTATATGGTATAACGTTATAACGTATTACGTTATATGGTATAACGTTATTACGTATTACGTTATATGGTATTACGTTATAACGTACTACGTTATATGGTATAACGTCATAACGTATTGCGTTATATGGTATTACGTTATCACGTATTGCGTTATATCGTATAACGTTATAACGTATTACGTTATATGGTATAACGTTATAACGTATTACGTTATATGGTATTACGTTATAACGTATTACGTTATATGGTATAACGTCATAACGTATTACGTTATATGGTATTACGTTATCACGTATTGCGTTATATGGTATAACGTTATAACGTATTACGTTATATGGTATAACGTTTTAACGTATTACGTTATATGGTATAACGTTATCACGTATTACGTTATATGGTATAACGTTATAACGTATTACGTTATAACGTATTACGTTATATGGTATAACATTATAACGTATTACGTTATACGGTATAACGTTATAACGTATTACGTTATATGGTATAACGTTATAACGTATTACGTTATATGGTATAACGTATTACGTTATATGGTATTACGTTATAACGTATTACGTTATATGGTATAACGTTATAACGTATTACGTTATGTGGTATTACGTTATAACGTATTACGTTATATGGTATAACGTTATAACGTATTACGTTATATGGTAAAACGTTATAACGTATTACGTTATATGGTATAACGTTATAACGTATTACGTTATATGGTAGAACGTCATAACGTATTACGATATATGGTATTACGTTATCACGTATTACGTTATATGGTGTAACGTTATAACGTATTACGTTATATGGTATAACGTTTTAACGTATTACGTCATATGGTATAACGTTATCACGTATTACGTTATATGGTATAACGTTATAACGTATTACGTTATATGGTATAACGTTATAACGTATTACGTTATATGGTATAACGTTATAACGTATTACGTTATATGGTATAACGTTATAACGTATTACGTTATATGGTATTACGTTATAACGTATTACGTTATATGGTATAACGTCATAACGTATTACGTTATATGGTATTACGTTATCACGTATTGCGTTATATAGTATAACGTTATAACGTATTACGTTATATGGTATAACGTTTTAACGTAATATGTTATATGGTATAACGTTATCACGTATTACGTTATATGGTATTACGTTATAACGTATTACGTTATATGGTATAACGTTATAACGTATTACGTTATATGGTATAACGTTATAACGTATTACGTTATATGGTATAACGTTATAACGTATTACGTTATATGGTATTACGTTATAACGTATTACGTTATATGGTATAACGTCATAACGTATTACGTTATATGGTATTACGTTATCACGTATTGCGTTATATAGTATAACGTTATAACGTATTACGTTATATGGTATAACGTTTTAACGTATTACGTTATATGGTATAACGTTATCACGTATTACGTTATATGGTATAACGTTATAACGTATTACGTTATGTGGTATTACGTTATAACGTATTTCGTCATATGGTATAACGTTATAACGTATTACGTTATATGGTATAACGTTATAACGTATTACGTTATATGGTATAACGTTATAACGTATTACGTTATATGGTATAACGTCATAACGTATTACGTTATATGGTATTACGTTATCACGTATTGCGTTATATGGTATAACGTTATAACGTATTACGTTATATGGTATAACGTTTTAACGTATTACGTTATATGGTATAACGTTATCACGTATTACGTTATATGGTATTAACGTTATAACGTATTACGTTATAACGTATTACGATATATGCTATAACAGTATAACGTATTACGTTATACGGTATAACGTTATAACGTATTACGTTATATGGTATAACGTTATAACGTATTACGTTATATGGTATAACGTATTACGTTATATGGTATTACGTTATAACGTATTACGTTATATGGTATAACGTCATAACGTATTACGTTATATGGTATTACGTTATCACGTATTGCGTTATATGGTATAACGTTATAACGTATTACGTTATATGGTATAACGTTTTAACGTATTACGTTATATGGTATATCGTTATAACGTATTACGTTATATGGTATAACGTTATACCGTATTACGTTATATGGTATAACGTTATCACGTATTACGTTATATGGTATAACGTTATAACGTATTACGTCATATGGTATAACGTTATCACGTATTACGTTATATGGTATAACGTTATAACGTATTACGTTATATGGTATAACGTTATACCGTATTACGTTATATGGTATTACGTTATCACGTATTGCGTTATATAGTATAACGTTATAACGTATTACGTTATATGGTATAACGTTTTAACGTATTACGTTATATGGTATAACGTTATCACGTATTACTTTATATGGTATAACGTTATAACGTAATACGTTATATGGTATTACGTTATAACGTATTACGTCATATGGTATAACGTTATAACGTATTACGTTATATGGTATTACGTCACAACGTATTACGTCATATGGTATAACGTTATAACGTATTACGTTATATGGTATAACGTCATAACGTATTACGTTATATGGTGTTACGTTATCACGTATTACGTTATATGGTATAACGTTTTAACGGATTACGTTATATGGTATAACGTTATCACGTATTACGTTATATGGTATAACGTTATAACGTATTACGTTATATGGTATTACGTTATAACGAATTACGTTATATGGTATAACGTTATAACGTATTACGTTATATGGTATAACGTTTTAACGTATTACGTTATATGGTATAACGTTATCACGTATTACGTTATATGGTATAACGTCATAACGTATTACGTTATATGGTATTACGTTATCACGTATTGCGTTATATGGTATAACGTTATAACGTATTACGTTATATGGTATAACGTTTTAACGTATTACGTCATATGGTATAACGTTATCACGTATTACGTTATATGGTATAACGTTATAACGTATTACGTTATATGGTATAACGTTATAACGTATTACGGTATATGGTATAACGTTATAACGTATTACGTTATATGGTATAACGTTATAACGTATTACGTTATATGGTTTTACGTTATAACGTATTACGTTATATGGTATAACGTCATAACGTATTACGTTATATGGTATTACGTTATCACGTATTGCGTTATATGGTATAACGTTATAACGTATTACGTTATATGGTATAACGTTTTAACGTATTACGTTATATGGTATAACGTTATCACGTATTACGTTATATGGTATAACGTTATAACGTATTACGTTATAACGTATTACGTTATATGGTATAACATTATAACGTATTACGTTATACGGTATAACGTTATAACGTATTACGTTATATGGTATAACGTTATAACGTATTACGTTATATGGTATAACGTATTACGTTATATGGTATTACGTTATAACGTATTACGTTATATGGTATAACGTCATAACGTATTACGTTATATGGTATAACGTCATAACGTATTACGTTATATGGTATTACGTTATCACGTATTGCGTTGTATGGTATTACGTTATAACGTATTACGTTATATGGTATAACGTTATAACGTATTACGTTATGTGGTATTACGTTATAACGTATTACGTTATATGGTATAACGTTATAACGTATTACGTTATATGGTAAAACGTTATAACGTATTACGTTATATGGTATAACGTTATAACGTATTACGTTATATGGTATAACGTCATAACGTATTACGATATATGGTATTACGTTATCACGTATTACGTTATATGGTATAACGTTATAACGTATTACGTTATATGGTATAACGTTTTAAAGTATTACGTCATATGGTATAACGTTATCACGTATTACGTTATATGGTATAACGTTATAACGTATTACGTTATATGGTATAACGTTATAACGTATTACGTTATATGGTATAACGTTATAACGTATTACGTTATATGGTATAACGTTATAACGTATTACGTTATATGGTATTACGTTATAACGTATTACGTTATATGGTATAACGTCATAACGTATTACGTTATATGGTATTACGTTATCACGTATTGCGTTATATAGTATAACGTTATAACGTATTACGTTATATGGTATAACGTTTTAACGTATTACGTTATATGGTATAACGTTATCACGTATTACGTTATATGGTATTACGTTATAACGTATTACGTTATATGGTATAACGTTATAACGTATTACGTTATATGGTATAACGTTATAACGTATTACGTTATATGGTATAACGTTATAACGTATTACGTTATATGGTATTACGTTATAACGTATTACGTTATATGGTATAACGTCATAACGTATTACGTTATATGGTATTACGTTATCACGTATTGCGTTATATAGTATAACGTTATAACGTATTACGTTATATGGTATAACGTTTTAACGTATTACGTTATATGGTATAACGTTATCACGTATTACGTTATATGGTATAACGTTATAACGTATTACGTTATGTGGTATTACGTTATAACGTATTTCGTCATATGGTATAACGTTATAACGTATTACGTTATATGGTATAACGTTATAACGTATTACGTTATATGGTATAACGTTATAACGTATTACGTTATATGGTATAACGTCATAACGTATTACGTTATATGGTATTACGTTATCACGTATTGCGTTATATGGTATAACGTTATAACGTATTACGTTATATGGTATAACGTTTTAACGTATTACGTTATATGGTATAACGTTATCACGTATTACGTTATATGGTATTACGTTATAACGTATTACGTTATATGGTACAACATTATAACGTATTACGTTATACGGTATAACGTTATAACGTATTACGTTATATGGTATAACGTTATAACGTATTACGTTATATGGTATAACGTATTACGTTATATGGTATTACGTTATAACGTATTACGTTATATGGTATAACGTCATAACGTATTACGTTATATGGTATTACGTTATCACGTATTGCGTTATATGGTATAACGTTACAACGTATTACGTTATATGGTATAACGTTATAACGTATTACGTTATATGGTATAACGTATTACGTTATATGGTATTACGTTATAACGTATTACGTTATATGGTATAACGTTATAACGTATTACGTTATGTGGTATTACGTTATAACGTATTACGTTATATGGTATAACGTTATAACGTATTACGTTATATGGTAAAACGTTATAACGTATTACGTTATATGGTATAACGTTATAACGTATTACGTTATATGGTAGAACGTCATAACGTATTACGATATATGGTATTACGTTATCACGTATTACGTTATATGGTATAACGTTATCACGTATTACTTTATATGGTATAACGTTATAACGTATTACGTTATATGGTATTACGTTATAACGTATTACGTCATATGGTATAACGTTATAACGTATTACGTTATATGGTATTACGTTACAACGTATTACGTCATATGGTATAACGTTATAACGTATTACGTTATATGGTGTAACGTTTTAACGTATTACGTTATATGGTATAACGTTATCACGTATTACGTTAAATGGTATAACGTTATAACGTATTACGTTATATGGTATTACGTTTTAACGTATTACGTTATATGGTATAACGTTATAACGTATTACGTTATATGGAATAACGTTATAACGAATTACGTAATATGGCATTACGTTATAACGAATTACGTAATATGGCATTACGTTATAACGTATTACGTTATATGGTATAACGTTATAACGTATTACGTTATATGGTATAACGTTATAACGTATTACGTTATATGGTATAACGTTATAACGTACTACGTTATATGGTATATCGTTATAACGTATTACGTTATATGGTATTACGTGAGCACGTATTACGTTATATGGTATAACGTTATAACGTATTACGTTATATGGTGTAACGTTTTAACGTATTACGTTATATGGTATAACGTTATCACGTATTACGTTAAATGGTATAACGTTGTAACGTATTACGTTATATGGTATTACGTTTTAACGTATTACGTTATATGGTATAACGTTATAACGTATTACGTTATATGGAATAACGTTATAACGAATTACGTAATATGGCATTACGTTATAACGTATTACGTTATATGGTATAACGTTATCACGTATTACGTTATATGGTATAACGTTATAACGTATTACGTTATATGGTATAACGTTATAACGTATTACGTTATATGGTATAACGTTATAACGTATTACGTTATATGGTATTACGTTATAACGTATTACGTTATATGGTATAACGTCATAACGTATTACGTTATATGGTATTACGTTATCACGTATTACGTTATATGGTATAACGTTATAACGTATTACGTTATATGGTATAACGTTATACCGTATTACGTTATATGGTATAACGAAATGACGTTTTACGTTATATGGTATTACGTCATAACGTATTACGTTATATGGTATAACGTTATCACGTATTACGTTATATGGCATTACGTTATAACGTATTACGTTATATGGTATAACGAAATGACGTTTTACGTTATATGGTATAACGTTATAATGTATTACGTTATATGGTATTACGTTTTAACGTATTACGTTATATGGTATAACGTTATAACGTATTACGTTATATGGTATTACGTTATCACGTATTACGTTATATGGTATAACGTTATAACGTATTACGTTATATGGTATAACGTTTTAACGTATTACGTTATATGGTATAACGTTATCACGTATTACGTTATATGGTATAACGTTATAACGTATTACGTTATATGGTATATCGTTATAACGTATTACGTTATATGGTATAACGTTATACCGTATTACGTTATATGGTATAACGAAATGACGTTTTACGTTATATGGTATTACGTTATAACGTATTACGTTATATGGTATAACTTTATCACGTATTACGTTATATGGCATTACGTTATAACGTATTACGTTATATGGTATTACGTTTTAATGTATTACGTTATATGGTATAACGTTATAACGTATTACGTTATATGATATTACGTTATAACGTATTACGTTATATGGTATAACGTTATAACGTATTACGTTATATGGTATAACGAAATGACGTTTTACGTTATACGGTATTACGTTATAACGTATTACGTTATATGGTATAACGTTATCACGTATTACGTTATATGGCATTACGTTATAACGTATTACGTTATATGGTATTACGTTTTAACGTATTACGTTATATGGTATAACGTTATAGCATATTACGTTATATGGTATAACGTTTTAACGTATTACCTTATATGGTATACCGTTATCACGTAGTACGTTATATGGTATAACGTTATAACGTATTACGTTATATGGTATAACGTTATAACGTATTACGTTATATGGTATAACGCTATAAAGTATTACGTTATATGTCATTACGTTATAACGAATTAAGTTATATGGCATTACGTTATAACGTATTACGATATATGGTATGACGTTATAACATATTACGTTATATGGTATTACGTTATAACGTATTACGTTATATGGTATAACGTTGTAACGTATTACGTTATATGGTATAACGTAATAACGTATTACGTTATATGGTATATCGTTATAACGTATTACGTTATATGGTATAACGTTATACCGTATTACGTTATATGGTATAACGAAATGACGTTTTTCGTTATATGGTATTACGTTATAACGTATTACGTTATATGGTATTACGTTATAACGTATTACGTTATGTGGTATAACGTTTAAACGTATTACGTTATATGGTATAACGTTATAACGTATTACGTTATATGGTATAACGTTATAACGTATTACGTTATATGGTATAACGTTATAACGTATTACGTTATATGGTGTTACGTGAGCACGTATTACGTTATATGGTATAACGTTATAACGTATTACGTTATATGGTGTAACGTTTTAACGTATTACGTTATATGGTATAACGTTATCACGTATTACGTTAAATGGTATAACGTTATAACGTATTACGTTATATGGTATTACGTTTTAACGTATTACGTTATATGGTATAACGTTATAACGTATTACGTTATATGGAATAACGTTATAACGAATTACGTAATATGGCATTACGTTATAACGTATTACGTTATATGGTATAACGTTATAACGTATTACGTTATATGGTATAACGTTATAACGTATTACGTTATATGGTATAACGTTATAACGTACTACGTTATATGGTATATCGTTATAACGTATTACGTTATATGGTATTACGTGAGCACGTATTACGTTATATGGTATAACGTTATAACGTATTACGTTATATGGTGTAACGTTTTAACGTATTACGTTATATGGTATAACGTTATCACGTATTACGTTAAATGGTATAACGTTATAACGTATTACGTTATATGGTATTACGTTTTAACGTATTACGTTATATGGTATAACGTTATAACGTATTACGTTATATGGTATAACGTTTTAACGTATTACGTTATATGGTATAACGTTATCACGTATTACGTTATATGGTATAACGTTATAACGTATTACGTTATATGGTATATCGTTATAACGTATTACGTTATATGGTATAACGTTATACCGTATTACGTTATATGGTATAACGAAATGACGTTTTTCGTTATATGGTATTACGTTATAACGTATTACGTTATATGGTATTACGTTATAACGTATTACGTTATGTGGTATAACGTTTAAACGTATTACGTTATATGGTATAACGTTATAACGTATTACGTTATATGGTATAACGTTATAACGTATTACGTTATATGGTATAACGTTATAACGTATTACGTTATATGGTATTACGTGAGCACGTATTACGTTATATGGTATATCGTTATAACGTATTACGTTATATGGTATAACGTTATACCGTATTACGTTATATGGTATAACGAAATGACGTTTTACGTTATATGGTATTACGTTATAACGTATTACGTTATATGGTATTACGTTATAACGTATTACGTTATATGGTATAACGTCATAACGTATTACGTTATATGGTATTACGTTATCACGTGTTACGTTATATGGTATAACGTTATAACGTATTACGTTATATGGTATAACGTCATAACGTATTACGTTATATGGTATTACGTTATCACGTATTACGTTATATGGTATAACGTTATAACGTATTACGTTATATGGTATAACGTTATAACGTATTACGTTATATGGTATAACGTTATACCGTATTACGTTATATGGTATAACGAAATGACGTTTTACGTTATATGGTATTACGTCATAACGTATTACGTTATATGGTATAACGTTATCACGTATTACGTTATATGGCATTACGTTATAACGTATTACGTTATATGGTATAACGAAATGACGTTTTACGTTATATGGTATAACGTTATAATGTATTACGTTATATGGTATTACGTTTTAACGTATTACGTTTTATGGTATAACGTTATAACGTATTACGTTATATGGTATTACGTTATCACGTATTACGTTATATGGTATAACGTTATAACGTATTACGTTATATGGTATAACGTTTTAACGTATTACGTTATATGGTATAACGTTATCACGTATTACGTTATATGGTATAACGTTATAACGTATTACGTTATATGGTATATCGTTATAACGTATTACGTTATATGGTATAACGTTATACCGTATTACGTTATATGGTATAACGAAATGACGTTTTACGTTATATGGTATTACGTTATAACGTATTACGTTATATGGTATAACTTTATCACGTATTACGTTATATGGCATTACGTTATAACGTATTA
Organism: Bombus vancouverensis nearcticus; assembly: GCF_051014615.1. Lineage (NCBI taxonomy): Eukaryota > Metazoa > Arthropoda > Insecta > Hymenoptera > Apidae > Bombus > Bombus vancouverensis. The sequence continues at coordinate 3,109,537 of NC_134913.1, read as the reverse complement.
CGTTATATGGTATTACGTTATCACGTATTACGTTATATGGTATAACGTTATAACGTATTACGTTATATGGTATAACGTTATAACGTATTACGTTATATGGTATAACGTTATAACGTATTACGTTATATGGTATAACGTTATTACGTATTACGTTATATGGTATTACGTTATAACGTACTACGTTATATGGTATAACGTCATAACGTATTGCGTTATATGGTATTACGTTATCACGTATTGCGTTATATCGTATAACGTTATAACGTATTACGTTATATGGTATAACGTTATAACGTATTACGTTATATGGTATTACGTTATAACGTATTACGTTATATGGTATAACGTCATAACGTATTACGTTATATGGTATTACGTTATCACGTATTGCGTTATATGGTATAACGTTATAACGTATTACGTTATATGGTATAACGTTTTAACGTATTACGTTATATGGTATAACGTTATCACGTATTACGTTATATGGTATAACGTTATAACGTATTACGTTATAACGTATTACGTTATATGGTATAACATTATAACGTATTACGTTATACGGTATAACGTTATAACGTATTACGTTATATGGTATAACGTTATAACGTATTACGTTATATGGTATAACGTATTACGTTATATGGTATTACGTTATAACGTATTACGTTATATGGTATAACGTTATAACGTATTACGTTATGTGGTATTACGTTATAACGTATTACGTTATATGGTATAACGTTATAACGTATTACGTTATATGGTAAAACGTTATAACGTATTACGTTATATGGTATAACGTTATAACGTATTACGTTATATGGTAGAACGTCATAACGTATTACGATATATGGTATTACGTTATCACGTATTACGTTATATGGTGTAACGTTATAACGTATTACGTTATATGGTATAACGTTTTAACGTATTACGTCATATGGTATAACGTTATCACGTATTACGTTATATGGTATAACGTTATAACGTATTACGTTATATGGTATAACGTTATAACGTATTACGTTATATGGTATAACGTTATAACGTATTACGTTATATGGTATAACGTTATAACGTATTACGTTATATGGTATTACGTTATAACGTATTACGTTATATGGTATAACGTCATAACGTATTACGTTATATGGTATTACGTTATCACGTATTGCGTTATATAGTATAACGTTATAACGTATTACGTTATATGGTATAACGTTTTAACGTAATATGTTATATGGTATAACGTTATCACGTATTACGTTATATGGTATTACGTTATAACGTATTACGTTATATGGTATAACGTTATAACGTATTACGTTATATGGTATAACGTTATAACGTATTACGTTATATGGTATAACGTTATAACGTATTACGTTATATGGTATTACGTTATAACGTATTACGTTATATGGTATAACGTCATAACGTATTACGTTATATGGTATTACGTTATCACGTATTGCGTTATATAGTATAACGTTATAACGTATTACGTTATACGGTATAACGTTTTAACGTATTACGTTATATGGTATAACGTTATCACGTATTACGTTATATGGTATAACGTTATAACGTATTACGTTATGTGGTATTACGTTATAACGTATTTCGTCATATGGTATAACGTTATAACGTATTACGTTATATGGTATAACGTTATAACGTATTACGTTATATGGTATAACGTTATAACGTATTACGTTATATGGTATAACGTCATAACGTATTACGTTATATGGTATTACGTTATCACGTATTGCGTTATATGGTATAACGTTATAACGTATTACGTTATATGGTATAACGTTTTAACGTATTACGTTATATGGTATAACGTTATCACGTATTACGTTATATGGTATTAACGTTATAACGTATTACGTTATAACGTATTACGATATATGGTATAACAGTATAACGTATTACGTTATACGGTATAACGTTATAACGTATTACGTTATATGGTATAACGTTATAACGTATTACGTTATATGGTATAACGTATTACGTTATATGGTATTACGTTATAACGTATTACGTTATATGGTATAACGTCATAACGTATTACGTTATATGGTATTACGTTATCACGTATTGCGTTATATGGTATAACGTTATAACGTATTACGTTATATGGTATAACGTTTTAACGTATTACGTTATATGGTATATCGTTATAACGTATTACGTTATATGGTATAACGTTATACCGTATTACGTTATATGGTATAACGTTATCACGTATTACGTTATATGGTATAACGTTATAACGTATTACGTCATATGGTATAACGTTATCACGTATTACGTTATATGGTATAACGTTATAACGTATTACGTTATATGGTATAACGTTATACCGTATTACGTTATATGGTATTACGTTATCACGTATTGCGTTATATAGTATAACGTTATAACGTATTACGTTATATGGTATAACGTTTTAACGTATTACGTTATATGGTATAACGTTATCACGTATTACTTTATATGGTATAACGTTATAACGTAATACGTTATATGGTATTACGTTATAACGTATTACGTCATATGGTATAACGTTATAACGTATTACGTTATATGGTATTACGTCACAACGTATTACGTCATATGGTATAACGTTATAACGTATTACGTTATATGGTATAACGTCATAACGTATTACGTTATATGGTGTTACGTTATCACGTATTACGTTATATGGTATAACGTTTTAACGGATTACGTTATATGGTATAACGTTATCACGTATTACGTTATATGGTATAACGTTATAACGTATTACGTTATATGGTATTACGTTATAACGAATTACGTTATATGGTATAACGTTATAACGTATTACGTTATATGGTATAACGTTTTAACGTATTACGTTATATGGTATAACGTTATCACGTATTACGTTATATGGTATAACGTCATAACGTATTACGTTATATGGTATTACGTTATCACGTATTGCGTTCTATGGTATAACGTTATAACGTATTACGTTATATGGTATAACGTTTTAACGTATTACGTCATATGGTATAACGTTATCACGTATTACGTTATATGGTATAACGTTATAACGTATTACGTTATATGGTATAACGTTATAACGTATTACGGTATATGGTATAACGTTATAACGTATTACGTTATATGGTATAACGTTATAACGTATTACGTTATATGGTTTTACGTTATAACGTATTACGTTATATGGTATAACGTCATAACGTATTACGTTATATGGTATTACGTTATCACGTATTGCGTTATATGGTATAACGTTATAACGTATTACGTTATATGGTATAACGTTTTAACGTATTACGTTATATGGTATAACGTTATCACGTATTACGTTATATGGTATAACGTTATAACGTATTACGTTATAACGTATTACGTTATATGGTATAACATTATAACGTATTACGTTATACGGTATAACGTTATAACGTATTACGTTATATGGTATAACGTTATAACGTATTACGTTATATGGTATAACGTATTACGTTATATGGTATTACGTTATAACGTATTACGTTATATGGTATAACGTCATAACGTATTACGTTATATGGTATAACGTCATAACGTATTACGTTATATGGTATTACGTTATCACGTATTGCGTTATATGGTATTACGTTATAACGTATTACGTTATATGGTATAACGTTATAACGTATTACGTTATGTGGTATTACGTTATAACGTATTACGTTATATGGTATAACGTTATAACGTATTACGTTATATGGTAAAACGTTATAACGTATTACGTTATATGGTATAACGTTATAACGTATTACGTTATATGGTATAACGTCATAACGTATTACGATATATGGTATTACGTTATCACGTATTACGTTATATGGTATAACGTTATAACGTATTACGTTATATGGTATAACGTTTTAAAGTATTACGTCATATGGTATAACGTTATCACGTATTACGTTATATGGTATAACGTTATAACGTATTACGTTATATGGTATAACGTTATAACGTATTACGTTATATGGTATAACGTTATAACGTATTACGTTATATGGTATAACGTTATAACGTATTACGTTATATGGTATTACGTTATAACGTATTACGTTATATGGTATAACGTCATAACGTATTACGTTATATGGTATTACGTTATCACGTATTGCGTTATATAGTATAACGTTATAACGTATTACGTTATATGGTATAACGTTTTAACGTATTACGTTATATGGTATAACGTTATCACGTATTACGTTATATGGTATTACGTTATAACGTATTACGTTATATGGTATAACGTTATAACGTATTACGTTATATGGTATAACGTTATAACGTATTACGTTATATGGTATAACGTTATAACGTATTACGTTATATGGTATTACGTTATAACGTATTACGTTATATGGTATAACGTCATAACGTATTACGTTATATGGTATTACGTTATCACGTATTGCGTTATATAGTATAACGTTATAACGTATTACGTTATATGGTATAACGTTTTAACGTATTACGTTATATGGTATAACGTTATCACGTATTACGTTATATGGTATAACGTTATAACGTATTACGTTATGTGGTATTACGTTATAACGTATTTCGTCATATGGTATAACGTTATAACGTATTACGTTATATGGTATAACGTTATAACGTATTACGTTATATGGTATAACGTTATAACGTATTACGTTATATGGTATAACGTCATAACGTATTACGTTATATGGTATTACGTTATCACGTATTGCGTTATATGGTATAACGTTATAACGTATTACGTTATATGGTATAACGTTTTAACGTATTACGTTATATGGTATAACGTTATCACGTATTACGTTATATGGTATTACGTTATAACGTATTACGTTATATGGTACAACATTATAACGTATTACGTTATACGGTATAACGTTATAACGTATTACGTTATATGGTATAACGTTATAACGTATTACGTTATATGGTATAACGTATTACGTTATATGGTATTACGTTATAACGTATTACGTTATATGGTATAACGTCATAACGTATTACGTTATATGGTATTACGTTATCACGTATTGCGTTATATGGTATAACGTTACAACGTATTACGTTATATGGTATAACGTTTTAACGTATTACGTTATATGGTATATCGTTATAACGTATTACGTTATATGGTATAACGTTATACCGTATTACGTTATATGGTATAACGTTATCACGTATTACGTTATATGGTATAACGTTATAACGTATTACGTCATATGGTATAACGTTATCACGTATTACGTTATATGGTATAACGTTATAACGTATTACGTTATATGGTATAACGTTATACCGTATTACGTTATATGGTATTACGTTATCACGTATTGCGTTATATAGTATAACGTTATAACGTATTACGTTATATGGTATAACGTTTTAACGTATTACGTTATATGGTATAACGTTATCACGTATTACTTTATATGGTATAACGTTATAACGTATTACGTTATATGGTATTACGTTATAACGTATTACGTCATATGGTATAACGTTATAACGTATTACGTTATATGGTATTACGTTACAACGTATTACGTCATATGGTATAACGTTATAACGTATTACGTTATATGGTATAACGTCATAACGTATTACGTTATATGGTATTACGTTATCACATATTACGTTATATGGTATAACGTTTTAACGGATTACGTTATATGGTATAACGTTATCACGTATTACTTTATATGGTATAACGTTATAACGTATTACGTTATATGGTATTACGTTATAACGTATTACGTCATATGGTATAACGTTATAACGTATTACGTTATATGGTATTACGTTACAACGTATTACGTCATATGGTATAACGTTATAACGTATTACGTTATATGGTATAACGTCATAACGTATTACGTTATATGGTATTACGTTATCACATATTACGTTATATGGTATAACGTTTTAACGGATTACGTTATATGGTATAACGTTATCACGTATTACGTTATATGGTATAACGTTATAACGTATTACGTTATATGGTATTACGTTATAACGAATTACGTTATATGGTATAACGTTATAACGTATTACGTTATATGGTATAACGTTTTAACGTATTACGTTATATGGTATAACGTTATCACGTATTACGTTATATGGTATAACGTCATAACGTATTACGTTATATGGTATTACGTTATCACGTATTGCGTTATATGGTATAACGTTATAACGTATTACGTTATATGGTATAACGTTTTAACGTATTACGTCATATGGTATAACGTTATCACGTATTACGTTATATGGTATAACGTTATAACGTACTACGTTATATGGTATATCGTTATAACGTATTACGTTATATGGTATAACGTTATACCGTATTACGTTATATGGTATAACGTTATCACGTATTACGTTATATGGTATAACGTTATCACGTATTGCGTTATATGGTATAACGTTATAACGTATTACGTTATATGGTATAACGTTTTAATGCATTACGTCATATGGTATAACGTTATCACGTATTACGTTATATGGTATTACGTTATCACCTATTGCGTTATATGGTATAACGTTATAACGTATTACGTTATATGGTATAACGTTTTAACGTATTACGTTATATGGTATAACGTTATCACGTATTACGTTATATGGTATAACGTTATACCGTATTACGTTATATGGTATAACGAAATGACGTTTTACGTTATATGGTATTACGTTATAACGTATTACGTTATATGGTATAACGTCATAACGTATTACGTTATATGGTATTACGTTATCACGTATTGCGTTATATGGTATAACGTTATAACGTATTACGTTATATGGTATAACGTTTTAACGTATTACGTTATATGGTATAACGTCATAACGTATTACGTTATATGGTATTACGTTATCACGTATTACGTTATATGGTATAACGTTATAACGTATTACGTTATATGGTATTACGTTATAACGTATTACGTTATATGGTATAACGTCATAACGTATTACGTTATATGGTATTACGTTATCACGTATTTCGCTATATGGTATAACGTTATAACGTATTACGTTATATGGTATAACGTTTTAACGTATTACGTTATATGGTATAACGTTATCACGTATTGCGTTATATGGTATAACGTTATAACGTATTACGTTATATGGTATAACGTCTTAACGTATTACGTTATATGGTATTAACGTCATAACGTATTACGTTATATGGTATTACGTTATCACGTATTACGTTATATGGTATAACGTGTTAACGTATTACGTTATATGGTATAACGTTATCACGTATTACGTTATATGGTATAACGTCATAACGTATTACGTTATATGGTATTACGTTATCACGTATTGCGTTATATGGTATAACGTTATAACGTATTACGTTATATGGTATAACGTTGTAACGTATTACGTTATATGGTATAACGTTATAACGTATTACGTTATATGGTATAACGAAATGACGTTTTACGTTATATGGTATTACGTTATAACGTATTACGTTATATGGTATTACGTTATAACGTATTACGTTATATGGTATAACGTCATAACGTATTACGTTATATGGTATTACGTTATCACGTATTGCGTTATATGGTATAACGTTATAACGTATTACGTTATATGGTATAACGTTTTAACGTATTACGTTATATGGTATAACGTTATCACGTATTCCGTTATATGGTATTAACGTTATAACGTATTACGTTATATGGTATTACGTTATCACGTATTGCGTTATATAGTATAACGTTATAACGTATTACGTTATATGGTATAACGTTTTAACGTATTATGTTATATGGTATAACGTTATCACGTATTACTTTATATGGTATAACGTTATAACGTATTACGTTATATGGTATTACGTTACAACGTATTACGTCATATGGTATAACGTTATAACGTATTACGTTATATGGTATTACGTTATAACGTATTACGTCATATGGTATAACGTTATAACGTATTACGTTATATGGTATAACGTCATAACGTATTACGTTATATGGTATTACGTTATCACGTATTACGTTATATGGTATAACGTTTTAACGGATTACGTTATATGGTATAACGTTATCACGTATTACGTTATATGGTATAACGTTATAACGTATTACGTTATATGGTATTACGTTATAACGTATTACGGTATATGGTATAACGTTATAACGTATTACGTTATATGGTATAACGTTATAACGTATTACGTTATATGGTATTACGTTATAACGTATTACGTTATATGGTATAACGTTATAACGTATTACGTTATATGGTATAACGTTTTAACGTATTACGTTATATGGTATAACGTTTTAACGTATTACGTTATATGGTATAACGTTATAACGTATTACGTTATATGGTATTACGTTATAACGTATTACGTTATATGGTATTACGTTATCACGTATTGCGTTATATGGTATAACGTTATAACGTATTACGTTATATGGTATAACGTTTTAACGTATTACGTTATATGGTATAACGTTATCACGTATTACGTTATATGGTATAACGTTATAACGTATTACGTTATAACGTATTACGTTATATGGTATAACATTATAACGTATTACGTTATACGGTATAACGTTATAACGTATTACGTTATATGGTATAACGTTATAACGTATTACGTTATATGGTATAACGTATTACGTTATATGGTATTACGTTATAACGTATTACGTTATATGGTATAACGTCATAACGTATTACGTTATATGGTATAACGTCATAACGTATTACGTTATATGGTATTACGTTATCACGTATTGCGTTATATGGTATTACGTTATAACGTATTACGTTATATGGTATAACGTTATAACGTATTACGTTATGTGGTATTACGTTATAACGTATTACGTTATATGGTATAACGTTATAACGTATTACGTTATATGGTAAAACGTTATAACGTATTACGTTATATGGTATAACGTTATAACGTATTACGTTATATGGTATAACGTCATAACGTATTACGATATATGGTATTACGTTATCACGTATTACGTTATATGGTATAACGTTATAACGTATTACGTTATATGGTATAACGTTTTAACGTATTACGTCATTTGGTATAACGTTATCACGTATTACGTTATATGGTATAACGTTATAACGTATTACGTTATATGGTATAACGTTATAACGTATTACGTTATATGGTATAACGTTATAACGTATTACGTTATATGGTATAACGTTATAACGTATTACGTTATATGGTATTACGTTATAACGTATTACGTTATATGGTATAACGTCATAACGTATTACGTTATATGGTATTACGTTATCACGTATTGCGTTATATAGTATAACGTTATAACGTATTACGTTATATGGTATAACGTTTTAACGTATTACGTTATATGGTATAACGTTATCACGTATTACGTTATATGGTATTACGTTATAACGTATTACGTTATATGGTATAACGTTATAACGTATTACGTTATATGGTATAACGTTTTAACGTATTACGTTATATGGTATAACGTTATCACGTATTACGTTATATGGTATATCGTTATAACGTATTACGTTATAACGTATTACGTTATATGGTATAACATTATAACGTATTACGTTATACGGTATAACGTTATAACGTATTACGTTATATGGTATAACGTTATAACGTATTACGTTATATGGTATAACGTATTACGTTATATGGTATTACGTTATAACGTATTACGTTATATGGTATAACGTCATAACGTATTACGTTATATGGTATAACGTCATAACGTATTACGTTATATGGTATTACGTTATCACGTATTGCGCTATATGGTATTACGTTATAACGTATTACGTTATATGGTATAACGTTATAACGTATTACGTTATGTGGTATTACGTTATAACGTATTACGTTATATGGTATAACGTTATAACGTATTACGTTATATGGTAAAACGTTATAACGTATTACGTTATATGGTATAACGTTATAACGTATTACGTTATATGGTATAACGTCATAACGTATTACGATATATGGTATTACGTTATCACGTATTACGTTATATGGTATAACGTTTTAACGTATTACGTTATATGGTATAACGTTATCACGTATTACGTTATATGGTATTACGTTATAACGTATTACGTTATATGGTATAACGTTATAACGTATTACGTTATATGGTATAACGTTATAACGTATTACGTTATATGGTATAACGTTTTAACGTATTACGTCATATGGTATAACGTTATCACGTATTACGTTATATGGTATAACGTTATAACGTATTACGTTATACGGTATAACGTTATAACGTATTACGTTATATGGTATAACGTTATAACGTATTACGTTATATGGTATAACGTTATAACGTATTACGTTATATGGTATTACGTTATAACGTATTACGTTATATGGTATAACGTCATAACGTATTACGTTATATGGTATTACGTTATCACGTATTGCGTTATATAGTATAACGTTATAACGTATTACGTTATATGGTATAACGTTTTAACGTATTACGTTATATGGTATAACGTTATCACGTATTACGTTATATGGTATTACGTTATAACGTATTACGATATATGGTATAACATTATAACGTATTACGTTATACGGTATAACGTTATAACGTATTACGTTATATGGTATAACGTTATAACGTATTACGTTATATGGTATTACGTTATAACGTATTACGTTATATGGTATAACGTCATAACGTATTACGTTATATGGTATTACGTTATCACGTATTGCGTTATATGGTATAACGTTATAACGTATTACGTTATATGGTATAACGTTTTAACGTATTACGTTATATGGTATATCGTTATAACGTATTACGTTATATGGTATAACGTTATACCGTATTACGTTATATGGTATAACGTTATCACGTATTACGTTATATGGTATAACGTTATAACGTATTACGTCATATGGTATAACGTTATCACGTATTACGTTATATGGTATAACGTTATAACGTATTACGTTATATGGTATAACGTTATACCGTATTACGTTATATGGTATTACGTTATCACGTATTGCGTTATATAGTATAACGTTATAACGTATTACGTTATATGGTATAACGTTATCACGTATTACTTTATATGGTATAACGTTATAACGTATTACGTTATATGGTATTACGTTATAACGTATTACGTCATATGGTATAACGTTATAACGTATTACGTTATATGGTATTACGTTACAACGTATTACGTCATATGGTATAACGTTATAACGTATTACGTTATATGGTATAACGTCATAACGTATTACGTTATATGGTATTACGTTATCACGTATTACGTTATATGGTATAACGTTTTAACGGATTACGTTATATGGTATAACGTTATCACGTATTACGTTATATGGTATAACGTTATAACGTATTACGTTATATGGTATTACGTTATAACGAATTACGTTATATGGTATAACGTTATAACGTATTACGTTATATGGTATAACGTTTTAACGTATTACGTTATATGGTATAACGTTATCACGTATTACGTTATATGGTATAACGTCATAACGTATTACGTTATATGGTATTACGTTATCACGTATTGCGTTATATGGTATAACGTTATAACGTATTACGTTATATGGTATAACGTTTTAACGTATTACGTCATATGGTATAACGTTATCACGTATTACGTTATATGGTATAACGTTATAACGTACTACGTTATATGGTATATCGTTATAACGTATTACGTTATATGGTATAACGTTATACCGTATTACGTTATATGGTATAACGTTATCACGTATTACGTTATATGGTATAATGTTATTACGTATTGCGTTATATGGTATAACGTTATAACGTATTACGTTATATGGTATAACGTTTTAATGCATTACGTCATATGGTATAACGTTATAACGTATTACGTTATATGGTATTACGTTATAACGTATTACGTCATATGGTATAACGTTATAACGTATTACGTTATATGGTATAACGTCATAACGTATTACGTTATATGGTATTACGTTATCACGAATTACGTTATATGGTATAACGTTTTAACGGATTACGTTATATGGTATAACGTTATCACGTATTACGTTATATGGTATAACGTTATAACGTATTACGTTATATGGTATTACGTTATAACGTATTACGTTATATGGTATAACGTTATAACGTATTACGTTATATGGTATAACGTTTTAACGTATTACGTTATATGGTATAACGTTATCACGTATTACGTTATATGGTATAACGTTATAACGTATTACGTCATATGGTATAACGTTATAACGTATTACGTTATATGGTATAACGTCATAACGTATTACGTTATATGGTATTACGTTATCACGAATTACGTTATATGGTATAACGTTTTAACGGATTACGTTATATGGTATAACGTTATCACGTATTACGTTATATGGTATAACGTTATAACGTATTACGTTATATGGTATTACGTTATAACGTATTACGTTATATGGTATAACGTTATAACGTATTACGTTATATGGTATAACGTTTTAACGTATTACGTTATATGGTATAACGTTATCACGTATTACGTTATATGGTATAACGTCATAACGTATTACGTTATATGGTATTACGTTATCACGTATTGCGTTATATGGTATAACGTTATAACGTATTACGTTATATGGTATAACGTTTTAACGTATTACGTCATATGGTATAACGTTATCACGTATTACGTTATATGGTATAACGTTATAACGTATTACGCTATATGGTATAACGTTATAACGTATTACGGTATATGGTATAACGTTATAACGTATGACGTTATATGGTATAACGTTATAACGTATTACGTTATATGGTATTACGTTATAACGTATTACGTTATATGGTATAACGTCATAACGTATTACGTTATATGGTATTACGTTATCACGTATTGCGTTATATGGTATAACGTTATAACGTATTACGTTATATGGTATAACGTTTTAACGTATTACGTTATATGGTATAACGTTATAACGTATTACGTTATATGGTATAACATTATAACGTATTACGTTATACGGTATAACGTTATAACGTATTACGTTATATGGTATAACGTTATAACGTATTACGTTATATGGTATAACGTATTACGTTATATGGTATTACGTTATAACGTATTACGTTATATGGTATAACGTCATAACGTATTACGTTATATGGTATAACGTTTTAACGTATTACGTCATATGGTATAACGTTATCACGTATTACGTTATATGGTATAACGTTATAACGTATTACGTTATATGGTATAACGTTTTAACGTATTACGTTATATGGTATAACGTTATCACGTATTACGTTATAACGTATTACGTTATATGGTATAACATTATAACGTATTGCGTTATATGGTATAACGTTATAACGTATTACGTTATATGGTATAACGTTTTAACGTATTACGTCTTATGGTATAACGTTATCACGTATTACGTTATATGGTATAACGTTATCACGTATTACGTTATATGGTATAACGTTATAACGTATTACGTTATATGGTATAACGTTATAACGTATTACGGTATATGGTATAACGTTATAACGTATTACGTTATATGGTATTACGTTATAACGTATTACGTTATATGGTATAACGTTATAACGTATTACGTTATATGGTATAACGTCATAACGTTTTACGTTATATGGTATTACGTTATCACGTATTGCGTTATATGGTATAACGTTATAACTTATTACGTTATATGGTATTACGTTATAACGTATTACGTTATATGGTATAACGTTATAACGTATTACGTTATATGGTATAACGTCATAACGTATTACGTTATATGGTATTACGTTATCACGTATTGCGTTATATGGTATAACGTTATAACGTATTACGTTATATGGTATAACGTTTTAACGTATTACGTCATATGGTATAACGTTATCACGTATTACGTTATATGGTATAACGTTATCACGTATTACGTTATATGGTATAACGTTATAACGTTTTACGTTATATGGTATTACGTTATAACGTATTACGTTATATGGTATAACGTTATAAAGTATTACGTTATATGGTATAACGTCATAACGTATTACGTTATATGGTATTACGTTATCACGTATTGCGTTATATGGTATAACGTTATAACGTATTACGTTATATGGTATAACGTTTTAACGTATTACGTTATATGGTATAACGTTATCACGTATTACGTTATATGGTATAACGTTATATCGTATTACGTTATAACGTATTACGTTATATGGTATAACATTATAACGTATTACGTTATACGGTATAACGTTATAACGTATTACGTTATATGGTATAACGTTATAACGTATTACGTTATATGGTATAACGTATTACGTTATATGGTATTACGTTATAACGTATTACGTTATATGGTATAACGTTTTAACGTATTACGTTATATGGTATAACGTTATCACGTATTACGTTATATGGTATAACGTCATAACGTATTACGTTATATGGTATTACGTTATCACGTATTGCGTTATATGGTATAACGTTATAACGTATTACGTTATATGGTATAACGTTTTAACGTATTACGTCATATGGTATAACGTTATCACGTATTACGTTATATGGTATAACGTTATAACGTATTACGTTATATGGTATAACGTTATAACGTATTACGTTATATGGTATAACGTTTTAACGTATTACGTTATATGGTATAACGTTATAACGTATTACGTTATATGGTATAACATTATAACGTATTACGTTATACGGTATAACGTTATAACGTATTACGTTATATGGTATAACGTTATAACGTATTACGTTATATGGTATAACGTATTACGTTATATGGTATTACGTTATAACGTATTACGTTATATGGTATAACGTCATAACGTATTACGTTATATGGTATAACGTTTTAACGTATTACGTCATATGGTATAACGTTATCACGTATTACGTTATATGGTATAACGTTATAACGTATTACGTTATATGGTATAACGTTTTAACGTATTACGTTATATGGTATAACGTTATCACGTATTACGTTATAACGTATTGCGTTATATGGTATAACATTATAACGTATTGCGTTATATGGTATAACGTTATAACGTATTACGTTATATGGTATAACGTTTTAACGTATTACGTCTTATGGTATAACGTTATCACGTATTACGTTATATGGTATAACGTTATAACGTATTACGTTATATGGTATAACATTATAACGTATTACGTTATACGGTATAACGTTATAACGTATTACGTTATATGGTATAACGTTATAACGTATTACGTTATATGGTATAACGTTTTAACGTATTACGTTATATGGTATAACGTTATCACGTATTACGTTATATGGTATAACGTCATAACGTATTACGTTATATGGTATTACGTTATCACGTATTGCGTTATACGGTATAACGTTATAACGTATTACGTTATATGGTATAACGTTTTAACGTATTACGTCATATGGTATAACGTTATCACGTATTACGTTATATGGTATAACGTTATAACGTATTACGTTATATGGTATAACGTTATAACGTATTACGGTATATGGTATAACGTTATAACGTATTACGTTATATGGTATAACGTTATAACGTATTACGTTATATGGTATTACGTTATAACGTATTACGTTATATGGTATAACGTCATAACGTATTACGTTATATGGTATTACGTTATCACGTATTGCGTTATATGGTATAACGTTATAACGTATTACGTTATATGGTATAACGTTTTAACGTATTACGTTATATGGTATAACGTTATAACGTATTACGTTATATGGTATAACATTATAACGTATTACGTTATACGGTATAACGTTATAACGTATTACGTTATATGGTATAACGTTATAACGTATTACGTTATATGGTATAACGTATTACGTTATATGGTATTACGTTATAACGTATTACGTTATATGGTATAACGTCATAACGTATTACGTTATATGGTATAACGTTTTAACGTATTACGTCATATGGTATAACGTTATCACGTATTACGTTATATGGTATAACGTTATAACGTATTACGTTATATGGTATAACGTTTTAACGTATTACGTTATATGGTATAACGTTATCACGTATTACGTTATAACGTATTACGTTATATGGTATAACATTATAACGTATTGCGTTATATGGTATAACGTTATAACGTATTACGTTATATGGTATAACGTTTTAACGTATTACGTCTTATGGTATAACGTTATCACGTATTACGTTATATGGTATAACGTTATCACGTATTACGTTATATGGTATAACGTTATAACGTATTACGTTATATGGTATAACGTTATAACGTATTACGGTATATGGTATAACGTTATAACGTATTACGTTATATGGTATTACGTTATAACGTATTACGTTATATGGTATAACGTTATAACGTATTACGTTATATGGTATAACGTCATAACGTATTACGTTATATGGTATTACGTTATCACGTATTGCGTTATATGGTATAACGTTATAACGTATTACGTTATATGGTATTACGTTATAACGTATTACGTTATATGGTATAACGTTATAACGTATTACGTTATATGGTATAACGTCATAACGTATTACGTTATATGGTATTACGTTATCACGTATTGCGTTATATGGTATAACGTTATAACGTATTACGTTATATGGTATAACGTTTTAACGTATTACGTCATATGGTATAACGTTATCACGTATTACGTTATATGGTATAACGTTATCACGTATTACGTTATATGGTATAACGTTATAACGTATTACGTTATATGGTATTACGTTATAACGTATTACGTTATATGGTATAACGTTATAAAGTATTACGTTATATGGTATAACGTCATAACGTATAACGTTATATCGTATTACGTTATAACGTATTACGTTATATGGTATAACATTATAACGTATTACGTTATACGGTATAACGTTATAACGTATTACGTTATATGGTATAACGTTATAACGTATTACGTTATATGGTATAACGTATTACGTTATATGGTATTACGTTATAACGTATTACGTTATATGGTATAACGTCATAACGTATTACGTTATATGGTATTACGTTATCACGTATTGCGTTATATGGTATAACGTTATAACGTATTACGTTATATGGTATAACGTTTTAACGTATTACGTCATATGGTATAACGTTATCACGTATTACGTTATATGGTATAACGTTATAACGTATTACGTTATATGGTATAACGTTATAACGTATTACGTTATATGGTATAACGTTTTAACGTATTACGTTATATGGTATAACATTATAACGTATTACGTTATATGGTATAACATTATAACGTATTACGTTATACGGTATAACGTTATAACGTATTACGTTATATGGTATAACGTTATAACGTATTACGTTATATGGTATAACGTATTACGTTATATGGTATTACGTTATAACGTATTACGTTATATGGTATAACGTCATAACGTATTACGTTATATGGTATAACGTTTTAACGTATTACGTCATATGGTATAACGTTATCACGTATTACGTTATATGGTATAACGTTATAACGTATTACGTTATATGGTATAACGTTTTAACGTATTACGTTATATGGTATAACGTTATCACGTATTACGTTATAACGTATTACGTTATATGGTATAACATTATAACGTATTGCGTTATATGGTATAACGTTATAACGTATTACGTTATATGGTATAACGTTTTAACGTATTACGTCTTATGGTATAACGTTATCACGTATTACGTTATATGGTATATCGTTATAACGTATTACGTTATATGGTATAACATTATAACGTATTACGTTATACGGTATAACGTTATAACGTATTACGTTATATGGTATAACGTTATAACGTATTACGTTATATGGTATAACGTATTACGTTATATGGTATTACGTTATAACGTATTACGTTATATGGTATAACGTCATAACGTATTACGTTATATGGTATAACGTTTTAACGTATTACGTCATATGGTATAACGTTATCACGTATTACGTTATATGGTATAACGTTATAACGTATTACGTTATATGGTATAACGTTTTAACGTATTACGTTATATGGTATAACGTTATCACGTATTACGTTATAACGTATTACGTTATATGGTATAACATTATAACGTATTGCGTTATATGGTATAACGTTATAACGTATTACGTTATATGGTATAACGTTTTAACGTATTACGTCTTATGGTATAACGTTATCACGTATTACGTTATATGGTATAACGTTATCACGTATTACGTTATATGGTATAACGTTATAACGTATTACGTTATATGGTATAACGTTATAACGTATTACGGTATATGGTATAACGTTATAACGTATTACGTTATATGGTATTACGTTATAACGTATTACGTTATATGGTATAACGTTATAACGTATTACGTTATATGGTATAACGTCATAACGTATTACGTTATATGGTATTACGTTATCACGTATTGCGTTATATGGTATAACGTTATAACGTATTACGTTATATGGTATTACGTTATAACGTATTACGTTATATGGTATAACGTTATAACGTATTACGTTATATGGTATAACGTCATAACGTATTACGTTATATGGTATAACGTTATCACGTATTACGTTATAACGTATTACGTTATATGGTATAACATTATAACGTATTGCGTTATATGGTATAACGTTATAACGTATTACGTTATATGGTATAACGTTTTAACGTATTACGTCTTATGGTATAACGTTATCACGTATTACGTTATATGGTATAACGTTATCACGTATTACGTTATATGGTATTACGTTATCACGTATTGCGTTATATGGTATAACGTTATAACGTATTACGTTATATGGTATTACGTTATAACGTATTACGTTATATGGTATAACGTTATAACGTATTACGTTATATGGTATAACGTTATAACGTATTACGTTATATGGTATTACGTTATAACGTATTACGTTATATGGTATAACATTATAACGTATTACGTTATACGGTATAACGTTATAACGTATTACGTTATATGGTATAACGTTATAACGTATTACGTTATATGGTATAACGTATTACGTTATATGGTATTACGTTATAACGTATTACGTTATATGGTATAACGTCATAACGTATTACGTTATATGGTATAACGTCATAACGTATTACGTTATATGGTATTACGTTATCACGTATTGCGTTATATGGTATTACGTTATAACGTATTACGTTATATGGTATAACGTTATAACGTATTACGTTATGTGGTATTACGTTATAACGTATTACGTTATATGGTATAGCGTTATAACGTATTACGTTATATGGTAAAACGTTATAACGTATTACGTTATATGGTATAACGTTATAACGTATTACGTTATATGGTATAACGTCATAACGTATTACGATATATGGTATTACGTTATCACGTATTACGTTATATGGTATAACGTTATAACGTATTACGTTATATGGTATAACGTTTTAACGTATTACGTCATATGGTATAACGTTATCACGTATTACGTTATATGGTATAATGTTATAACGTATTACGTTATATGGTATAACGTTATAACGTATTACGTTATATGGTATAACGTTATAACGTATTACGTTATATGGTATAACGTTATAACGTATTACGTTATATGGTATAACGTTATAACGTATTACGTTATATGGTATTACGTTATAACGTATTACGTTATATGGTATAACGTCATAACGTATTACGTTATATGGTATTACGTTATCACGTATTGCGTTATATAGTATAACGTTATAACGCATTACGTTATATGGTATAACGTTTTAACGTATTACGTTATATGGTATAACGTTATCACGTATTACGTTATATGGTATTACGTTATAACGTATTACGTTATATGGTATAACGTTATAACGTATTGCGTTATATGGTATAACGTTATAACGTATTACGTTATATGGTACAACGTTATAACGTATTACGTTATATGGTATTACGTTATAACGTATTACGTTATATGGTATAACGTCATAACGTATTACGTTATATGGTATTACGTTATCACGTATTGCGTTATATAGTATAACGTTATAACGTATTACGTTATATGGTATAACGTTTTAACGTATTACGTTATATGGTATAACGTTATCACGTATTACGTTATATGGTATAACGTTATAACGTATTACGTTATGTGGTATTACGTTATAACGTATTTCGTCATATGGTATAACGTTATAACGTATTACGTTATATGGTATAACGTTATAACGTATTACGTTATATGGTATAACGTTATAACGTATTACGTTATATGGTATAACGTCATAACGTATTACGTTATATGGTATTACGTTATCACGTATTGCGTTATATGGTATAACGTTATAACGTATTACGTTATATGGTATAACGTTTTAACGTATTACGTTATATGGTATAACGTCATAACGTATTACGTTATATGGTATTACGTTATCACGTATTACGTTATATGGTATAACGTTTTAACGGATTACGTTATATGGTATAACGTTATCACGTATTACGTTATATGGTATAACGTTATAACGTATTACGTTATATGGTATAACGTCATAACGTATTACGTTATATGGTATTACGTTATCACGTATTACGTTATATGGTATAACGTTTTAACGGATTACGTTATATGGTATAACGTTATCACGTATTACGTTATATGGTATAACGTTATAACGTATTACGTTATATGGTATTACGTTATAACGAATTACGTTATATGGTATAACGTTATAACGTATTACGTTATATGGTATAACGTTTTAACGTATTACGTTATATGGTATAACGTTATCACGTATTACGTTATATGGTATAACGTCATAACGTATTACGTTATATGGTATTATGTTATCACGTATTGCGTTATATGGTATAACGTTATAACGTATTACGTTATATGGTATAACGTTTTAACGTATTACGTCATATGGTATAACGTTATCACGTATTACGTTATATGGTATAACGTTATAACGTACTACGTTATATGGTATATCGTTATAACGTATTACGTTATATGGTATAACGTTATACCGTATTACGTTATATGGTATAACGTTATCACGTATTACGTTATATGGTATAACGTTATCACGTATTGCGTTATATGGTATAACGTTATAACGTATTACGTTATATGGTATAACGTTTTAATGCATTACGTCATATGGTATAACGTTATCACGTATTACGTTATATGGTATAACGTTATGACGTATTACGTTATATGGTATAACGTTATAACGTATTACGTTATATGGTATAACGTTATAACGTATTACGTTATATGGTATAACGAAATGACGTTTTACGTTATATGGTATTACGTTATAACGTATTACGTTATATGGTATTACGTTATAACGTATTACGTTATATGGTATAACGTCATAACGTATTACGTTATATGGTATTACGTTATCACGTATTGCGTTATATGGTATAACGTTATAACGTATTACGTTATATGGTATAACGTTTTAACGTATTACGTTATATGGTATAACGTTATCACGTATTCCGTTATATGGTATTAACGTTATAACGTATTACGTTATATGGTATTACGTTATCACGTATTGCGTTATATGGTATAACGTTATAACGTATTACGTTATATGGTATAACGTTTTAACGTATTACGTTATATGGTATAACGTTATCACGTATTACGTTATATGGTATAACGTTATCACGTATTACGTTATATGGTATTACGTTATAACGTATTACGTTATATGGTATAACGTTATAACGTATTGCGTTATATGGTATAACGTTATAACGTATTACGTTATATGGTACAACGTTATAACGTATTACGTTATATGGTATTACGTTATAACGTATTACGTTATATGGTATAACGTCATAACGTATTACGTTATATGGTATTACGTTATCACGTATTGCGTTATATAGTATAACGTTATAACGTATTACGTTATATGGTATAACGTTTTAACGTATTACGTTATATGGTATAACGTTATCACGTATTACGTTATATGGTATAACGTTATAACGTATTACGTTATACGGTATAACGTTATAACGTATTACGTTATATGGTATAACGTTATAACGTATTACGTTATATGGTATAACGTTATAACGTATTACGTTATATGGTATTACGTTATAACGTATTACGTTATATGGTATAACGTCATAACGTATTACGTTATATGGTATTACGTTATCACGTATTGCGTTATATAGTATAACGTTATAACGTATTACGTTATATGGTATAACGTTTTAACGTATTACGTTATATGGTATAACGTTATCACGTATTACGTTATATGGTATTACGTTATAACGTATTACGATATATGGTATAACATTATAACGTATTACGTTATACGGTATAACGTTATAACGTATTACGTTATATGGTATAACGTTATAACGTATTACGTTATATGGTATTACGTTATAACGTATTACGTTATATGGTATAACGTCATAACGTATTACGTTATATGGTATTACGTTATCACGTATTGCGTTATATGGTATAACGTTATAACGTATTACGTTATATGGTATAACGTTTTAACGTATTACGTTATATGGTATATCGTTATAACGTATTACGTTATATGGTATAACGTTATACCGTATTACGTTATATGGTATAACGTTATCACGTATTACGTTATATGGTATAACGTTATAACGTATTACGTCATATGGTATAACGTTATCACGTATTACGTTATATGGTATAACGTTATAACGTATTACGTTATATGGTATAACGTTATACCGTATTACGTTATATGGTATTACGTTATCACGTATTGCGTTATATAGTATAACGTTATAACGTATTACGTTATATGGTATAACGTTATCACGTATTACTTTATATGGTATAACGTTATAACGTATTACGTTATATGGTATTACGTTATAACGTATTACGTCATATGGTATAACGTTATAACGTATTACGTTATATGGTATTACGTTACAACGTATTACGTCATATGGTATAACGTTATAACGTATTACGTTATATGGTATAACGTCATAACGTATTACGTTATATGGTATTACGTTATCACGTATTACGTTATATGGTATAACGTTTTAACGGATTACGTTATATGGTATAACGTTATCACGTATTACGTTATATGGTATAACGTTATAACGTATTACGTTATATGGTATTACGTTATAACGAATTACGTTATATGGTATAACGTTATAACGTATTACGTTATATGGTATAACGTTTTAACGTATTACGTTATATGGTATAACGTTATCACGTATTACGTTATATGGTATAACGTCATAACGTATTACGTTATATGGTATTACGTTATCACGTATTGCGTTATATGGTATAACGTTATAACGTATTACGTTATATGGTATAACGTTTTAACGTATTACGTCATATGGTATAACGTTATCACGTATTACGTTATATGGTATAACGTTATAACGTACTACGTTATATGGTATATCGTTATAACGTATTACGTTATATGGTATAACGTTATACCGTATTACGTTATATGGTATAACGTTATCACGTATTACGTTATATGGTATAATGTTATTACGTATTGCGTTATATGGTATAACGTTATAACGTATTACGTTATATGGTATAACGTTTTAATGCATTACGTCATATGGTATAACGTTATAACGTATTACGTTATATGGTATTACGTTATAACGTATTACGTCATATGGTATAACGTTATAACGTATTACGTTATATGGTATAACGTCATAACGTATTACGTTATATGGTATTACGTTATCACGTATTACGTTATATGGTATAACGTTTTAACGGATTACGTTATATGGTATAACGTTATCACGTATTACGTTATATGGTATAACGTTATAACGTATTACGTTATATGGTATTACGTTATAACGTATTACGTTATATGGTATAACGTTATAACGTATTACGTTATATGGTATAACGTTTTAACGTATTACGTTATATGGTATAACGTTATCACGTATTACGTTATATGGTATAACGTCATAACGTATTACGTTATATGGTATTACGTTATCACGTATTGCGTTATATGGTATAACGTTATAACGTATTACGTTATATGGTATAACGTTTTAACGTATTACGTCATATGGTATAACGTTATCACGTATTACGTTATATGGTATAACGTTATAACGTATTACGTTATATGGTATAACGTTATAACGTATTACGGTATATGGTATAACGTTATAACGTATTACGTTATATGGTATAACGTTATAACGTATTACGTTATATGGTATTACGTTATAACGTATTACGTTATATGGTATAACGTCATAACGTATTACGTTATATGGTATTACGTTATCACGTATTGCGTTATATGGTATAACGTTATAACGTATTACGTTATATGGTATAACGTTTTAACGTATTACGTTATATGGTATAACGTTATAACGTATTACGTTATATGGTATAACATTATAACGTATTACGTTATACGGTATAACGTTATAACGTATTACGTTATATGGTATAACGTTATAACGTATTACGTTATATGGTATAACGTATTACGTTATATGGTATTACGTTATAACGTATTACGTTATATGGTATAACGTCATAACGTATTACGTTATATGGTATAACGTTTTAACGTATTACGTCATATGGTATAACGTTATCACGTATTACGTTATATGGTATAACGTTATAACGTATTACGTTATATGGTATAACGTTTTAACGTATTACGTTATATGGTATAACGTTATCACGTATTACGTTATAACGTATTACGTTATATGGTATAACATTATAACGTATTGCGTTATATGGTATAACGTTATAACGTATTACGTTATATGGTATAACGTTTTAACGTATTACGTCTTATGGTATAACGTTATCACGTATTACGTTATATGGTATAACGTTATCACGTATTACGTTATATGGTATAACGTTATAACGTATTACGTTATATGGTATAACGTTATAACGTATTACGGTATATGGTATAACGTTATAACGTATTACGTTATATGGTATTACGTTATAACGTATTACGTTATATGGTATAACGTTATAACGTATTACGTTATATGGTATAACGTCATAACGTATTACGTTATATGGTATTACGTTATCACGTATTGCGTTATATGGTATAACGTTATAACGTATTACGTTATATGGTATTACGTTATAACGTATTACGTTATATGGTATAACGTTATAACGTATTACGTTATATGGTATAACGTCATAACGTATTACGTTATATGGTATTACGTTATCACGTATTGCGTTATATGGTATAACGTTATAACGTATTACGTTATATGGTATAACGTTTTAACGTATTACGTCATATGGTATAACGTTATCACGTATTACGTTATATGGTATAACGTTATCACGTATTACGTTATATGGTATAACGTTATAACGTTTTACGTTATATGGTATTACGTTATAACGTATTACGTTATATGGTATAACGTTATAAAGTATTACGTTATATGGTATAACGTCATAACGTATTACGTTATATGGTATTACGTTATCACGTATTGCGTTATATGGTATAACGTTATAACGTATTACGTTATATGGTATAACGTTTTAACGTATTACGTTATATGGTATAACGTTATCACGTATTACGTTATATGGTATAACGTTATATCGTATTACGTTATAACGTATTACGTTATATGGTATAACATTATAACGTATTACGTTATACGGTATAACGTTATAACGTATTACGTTATATGGTATAACGTTATAACGTATTACGTTATATGGTATAACGTATTACGTTATATGGTATTACGTTATAACGTATTACGTTATATGGTATAACGTTTTAACGTATTACGTTATATGGTATAACGTTATCACGTAATACGTTATATGGTATAACGTCATAACGTATTACGTTATATGGTATTACGTTATCACGTATTGCGTTATATGGTATAACGTTATAACGTATTACGTTATATGGTATAACGTTTTAACGTATTACGTCATATGGTATAACGTTATCACGTATTACGTTATATGGTATAACGTTATAACGTATTACGTTATATGGTATAACGTTATAACGTATTACGTTATATGGTATAACGTTTTAACGTATTACGTTATATGGTATAACGTTATAACGTATTACGTTATATGGTATAACATTATAACGTATTACGTTATACGGTATAACGTTATAACGTATTACGTTATATGGTATAACGTTATAACGTATTACGTTATATGGTATAACGTATTACGTTATATGGTATTACGTTATAACGTATTACGTTATATGGTATAACGTCATAACGTATTACGTTATATGGTATAACGTTTTAACGTATTACGTCATATGGTATAACGTTATCACGTATTACGTTATATGGTATAACGTTATAACGTATTACGTTATATGGTATAACGTTTTAACGTATTACGTTATATGGTATAACGTTATCACGTATTACGTTATAACGTATTACGTTATATGGTATAACATTATAACGTATTGCGTTATATGGTATAACGTTATAACGTATTACGTTATATGGTATAACGTTTTAACGTATTACGTCTTATGGTATAACGTTATCACGTATTACGTTATATGGTATAACGTTATAACGTATTACGTTATATGGTATAACATTATAACGTATTACGTTATACGGTATAACGTTATAACGTATTACGTTATATGGTATAACGTTATAACGTATTACGTTATATGGTATAACGTTTTAACGTATTACGTTATATGGTATAACGTTATCACGTATTACGTTATATGGTATAACGTCATAACGTATTACGTTATATGGTATTACGTTATCACGTATTGCGTTATATGGTATAACGTTATAACGTATTACGTTATATGGTATGACGTTTTAACGTATTACGTCATATGGTATAACGTTATCACGTATTACGTTATATGGTATAACGTTATAACGTATTACGTTATATGGTATAACGTTATAACGTATTACGGTATATGGTATAACGTTATAACGTATTACGTTATATGGTATAACGTTATAACGTATTACGTTATATGGTATTACGTTATAACGTATTACGTTATATGGTATAACGTCATAACGTATTACGTTATATGGTATTACGTTATCACGTATTGCGTTATATGGTATAACGTTATAACGTATTACGTTATATGGTATAACGTTTTAACGTATTACGTTATATGGTATAACGTTATAACGTATTACGTTATATGGTATAACATTATAACGTATTACGTTATACGGTATAACGTTATAACGTATTACGTTATATGGTATAACGTTATAACGTATTACGTTATATGGTATAACGTATTACGTTATATGGTATTACGTTATAACGTATTACGTTATATGGTATAACGTCATAACGTATTACGTTATATGGTATAACGTTTTAACGTATTACGTCATATGGTATAACGTTATCACGTATTACGTTATATGGTATAACGTTATAACGTATTACGTTATATGGTATAACGTTTTAACGTATTACGTTATATGGTATAACGTTATCACGTATTACGTTATAACGTATTACGTTATATGGTATAACATTATAACGTATTGCGTTATATGGTATAACGTTATAACGTATTACGTTATATGGTATAACGTTTTAACGTATTACGTCTTATGGTATAACGTTATCACGTATTACGTTATATGGTATAACGTTATCACGTATTACGTTATATGGTATAACGTTATAACGTATTACGTTATATGGTATAACGTTATAACGTATTACGGTATGTGGTATAACGTTATAACGTATTACGTTATATGGTATTACGTTATAACGTATTACGTTATATGGTATAACGTTATAACGTATTACGTTATATGGTATAACGTCATAACGTATTACGTTATATGGTATTACGTTATCACGTATTGCGTTATATGGTATAACGTTATAACGTATTACGTTATATGGTATTACGTTATAACGTATTACGTTATATGGTATAACGTTATAACGTATTACGTTATATGGTATAACGTCATAACGTATTACGTTATATGGTATTACGTTATCACGTATTGCGTTATATGGTATAACGTTATAACGTATTACGTTATATGGTATAACGTTTTAACGTATTACGTCATATGGTATAACGTTATCACGTATTACGTTATATGGTATAACGTTATCACGTATTACGTTATATGGTATAACGTTATAACGTATTACGTTATATGGTATTACGTTATAACGTATTACGTTATATGGTATAACGTTATAAAGTATTACGTTATATGGTATAACGTCATAACGTATAACGTTATATCGTATTACGTTATAACGTATTACGTTATATGGTATAACATTATAACGTATTACGTTATACGGTATAACGTTATAACGTATTACGTTATATGGTATAACGTTATAACGTATTACGTTATATGGTATAACGTATTACGTTATATGGTATTACGTTATAACGTATTACGTTATATGGTATAACGTCATAACGTATTACGTTATATGGTATTACGTTATCACGTATTGCGTTATATGGTATAACGTTATAACGTATTACGTTATATGGTATAACGTTTTAACGTATTACGTCATATGGTATAACGTTATCACGTATTACGTTATATGGTATAACGTTATAACGTATTACGTTATATGGTATAACGTTATAACGTATTACGTTATATGGTATAACGTTTTAACGTATTACGTTATATGGTATAACGTTATAACGTATTACGTTATATGGTATAACATTATAACGTATTACGTTATACGGTATAACGTTATAACGTATTACGTTATATGGTATAACGTTATAACGTATTACGTTATATGGTATAACGTATTACGTTATATGGTATTACGTTATAACGTATTACGTTATATGGTATAACGTCATAACGTATTACGTTATATGGTATAACGTTTTAACGTATTACGTCATATGGTATAACGTTATCACGTATTACGTTATATGGTATAACGTTATAACGTATTACGTTATATGGTATAACGTTTTAACGTATTACGTTATATGGTATAACGTTATCACGTATTACGTTATAACGTATTACGTTATATGGTATAACATTATAACGTATTGCGTTATATGGTATAACGTTATAACGTATTACGTTATATGGTATAACGTTTTAACGTATTACGTCTTATGGTATAACGTTATCACGTATTACGTTATATGGTATAACGTTATAACGTATTACGTTATATGGTATAACATTATAACGTATTACGTTATACGGTATAACGTTATAACGTATTACGTTATATGGTATAACGTTATAACGTATTACGTTATATGGTATAACGTATTACGTTATATGGTATTACGTTATAACGTATTACGTTATATGGTATAACGTCATAACGTATTACGTTATATGGTATAACGTTTTAACGTATTACGTCATATGGTATAACGTTATCACGTATTACGTTATATGGTATAACGTTATAACGTATTACGTTATATGGTATAACGTTTTAACGTATTACGTTATATGGTATAACGTTATCACGTATTACGTTATAACGTATTACGTTATATGGTATAACATTATAACGTATTGCGTTATATGGTATAACGTTATAACGTATTACGTTATATGGTATAACGTTTTAACGTATTACGTCTTATGGTATAACGTTATCACGTATTACGTTATATGGTATAACGTTATCACGTATTACGTTATATGGTATAACGTTATAACGTATTACGTTATATGGTATAACGTTATAACGTATTACGGTATATGGTATAACGTTATAACGTATTACGTTATATGGTATTACGTTATAACGTATTACGTTATATGGTATAACGTTATAACGTATTACGTTATATGGTATAACGTCATAACGTATTACGTTATATGGTATTACGTTATCACGTATTGCGTTATATGGTATAACGTTATAACGTATTACGTTATATGGTATTACGTTATAACGTATTACGTTATATGGTATAACGTTATAACGTATTACGTTATATGGTATAACGTCATAACGTATTACGTTATATGGTATTACGTTATCACGTATTGCGTTATATGGTATAACGTTATAACGTATTACGTTATATGGTATAACGTTTTAACGTATTACGTTATATGGTATAACGTTATCACGTATTACGTTATATGGTATAACGTTATATCGTATTACGTTATAACGTATTACGTTATATGGTATAACATTATAACGTATTACGTTATACGGTATAACGTTATAACGTATTACGTTATATGGTATAACGTTATAACGTATTACGTTATATGGTATAACGTATTACGTTATATGGTATTACGTTATAACGTATTACGTTATATGGTATAACGTCATAACGTATTACGTTATATGGTATAACGTCATAACGTATTACGTTATATGGTATTACGTTATCACGTATTGCGTTATATGGTATTACGTTATAACGTATTACGTTATATGGTATAACGTTATAACGTATTACGTTATGTGGTATTACGTTATAACGTATTACGTTATATGGTATAGCGTTATAACGTATTACGTTATATGGTAAAACGTTATAACGTATTACGTTATATGGTATAACGTTATAACGTATTACGTTATATGGTATAACGTCATAACGTATTACGATATATGGTATTACGTTATCACGTATTACGTTATATGGTATAACGTTATAACGTATTACGTTATATGGTATAACGTTTTAACGTATTACGTCATATGGTATAACGTTATCACGTATTACGTTATATGGTATAATGTTATAACGTATTACGTTATATGGTATAACGTTATAACGTATTACGTTATATGGTATAACGTTATAACGTATTACGTTATATGGTATAACGTTATAACGTATTACGTTATATGGTATAACGTTATAACGTATTACGTTATATGGTATTACGTTATAACGTATTACGTTATATGGTATAACGTCATAACGTATTACGTTATATGGTATTACGTTATCACGTATTGCGTTATATAGTATAACGTTATAACGCATTACGTTATATGGTATAACGTTTTAACGTATTACGTTATATGGTATAACGTTATCACGTATTACGTTATATGGTATTACGTTATAACGTATTACGTTATATGGTATAACGTTATAACGTATTGCGTTATATGGTATAACGTTATAACGTATTACGTTATATGGTACAACGTTATAACGTATTACGTTATATGGTATTACGTTATAACGTATTACGTTATATGGTATAACGTCATAACGTATTACGTTATATGGTATTACGTTATCACGTATTGCGTTATATAGTATAACGTTATAACGTATTACGTTATATGGTATAACGTTTTAACGTATTACGTTATATGGTATAACGTTATCACGTATTACGTTATATGGTATAACGTTATAACGTATTACGTTATGTGGTATTACGTTATAACGTATTTCGTCATATGGTATAACGTTATAACGTATTACGTTATATGGTATAACGTTATAACGTATTACGTTATATGGTATAACGTTATAACGTATTACGTTATATGGTATAACGTCATAACGTATTACGTTATATGGTATTACGTTATCACGTATTGCGTTATATGGTATAACGTTATAACGTATTACGTTATATGGTATAACGTTTTAAC
Organism: Bombus vancouverensis nearcticus; assembly: GCF_051014615.1. Taxonomy (NCBI): domain Eukaryota; kingdom Metazoa; phylum Arthropoda; class Insecta; order Hymenoptera; family Apidae; genus Bombus; species Bombus vancouverensis. The sequence goes on along the minus strand of NC_134913.1, from coordinate 3,077,570 downwards.
GTATTACGTTATATGGTATAACGTCATAACGTATTACGTTATATGGTATTACGTTATCACGTATTACGTTATATGGTATAACGTTTTAACGGATTACGTTATATGGTATAACGTTATCACGTATTACGTTATATGGTATAACGTTATAACGTATTACGTTATATGGTATAACGTCATAACGTATTACGTTATATGGTATTACGTTATCACGTATTACGTTATATGGTATAACGTTTTAACGGATTACGTTATATGGTATAACGTTATCACGTATTACGTTATATGGTATAACGTTATAACGTATTACGTTATATGGTATTACGTTATAACGAATTACGTTATATGGTATAACGTTATAACGTATTACGTTATATGGTATAACGTTTTAACGTATTACGTTATATGGTATAACGTTATCACGTATTACGTTATATGGTATAACGTCATAACGTATTACGATATATGGTATTACGTTATCACGTATTACGTTATATGGTATAACGTTATAACGTATTACGTTATATGGTATAACGTTTTAACGTATTACGTCATATGGTATAACGTTATCACGTATTACGTTATACGGTATAACGTTATAACGTATTACGTTATATGGTATAACGTTATAACGTATTACGTTATATGGTATAACGTATTACGTTATATGGTATTACGTTATAACGTATTACGTTATATGGTATAACGTCATAACGTATTACGTTATATGGTATAACGTTTTAACGTATTACGTCATATGGTATAACGTTATCACGTATTACGTTACAACGTATTACGTTATATGGTATAACATTATAACGTATTGCGTTATATGGTATAACGTTATAACGTATTACGTTATATGGTATAACGTTTTAACGTATTACGTCTTATGGTATAACGTTATCACGTATTACGTTATATGGTATAACGTTATCACGTATTACGTTATATGGTATAACGTTATAACGTATTACGTTATATGGTATAACGTTATAACGTATTACGGTATATGGTATAACGTTATAACGTATTACGTTATATGGTATTACGTTATAACGTATTACGTTATATGGTATAACGTTATAACGTATTACGTTATATGGTATAACGTCATAACGTATTACGTTATATGGTATTACGTTATCACGTATTGCGTTATATGGTATAACGTTATAACGTATTACGTTATATGGTATTACGTTATAACGTATTACGTTATATGGTATAACGTTATAACGTATTACGTTATATGGTATAACGTCATAACGTATTACGTTATATGGTATTACGTTATCACGTATTGCGTTATATGGTATAACGTTATAACGTATTACGTTATATGGTATAACGTTTTAACGTATTACGTCATATGGTATAACGTTATCACGTATTACGTTATATGGTATAACGTTATCACGTATTACGTTATATGGTATAACGTTATAACGTATTACGTTATATGGTATTACGTTATAACGTATTACGTTATATGGTATAACGTTATAAAGTATTACGTTATATGGTATAACGTCATAACGTATTACGTTATATGGTATTACGTTATCACGTATTGCGTTATATGGTATAACGTTATAACGTATTACGTTATATGGTATAACGTTTTAACGTATTACGTTATATGGTATAACGTTATCACGTATTACGTTATATGGTATAACGTTATATCGTATTACGTTATAACGTATTACGTTATATGGTATAACATTATAACGTATTACGTTATACGGTATAACGTTATAACGTATTACGTTATATGGTATAACGTTATAACGTATTACGTTATATGGTATAACGTATTACGTTATATGGTATTACGTTATAACGTATTACGTTATATGGTATAACGTCATAACGTATTACGTTATATGGTATAACGTCATAACGTATTACGTTATATGGTATTACGTTATCACGTATTGCGTTATATGGTATTACGTTATAACGTATTACGTTATATGGTATAACGTTATAACGTATTACGTTATGTGGTATTACGTTATAACGTATTACGTTATATGGTATAGCGTTATAACGTATTACGTTATATGGTAAAACGTTATAACGTATTACGTTATATGGTATAACGTTATAACGTATTACGTTATATGGTATAACGTCATAACGTATTACGATATATGGTATTACGTTATCACGTATTACGTTATATGGTATAACGTTATAACGTATTACGTTATATGGTATAACGTTTTAACGTATTACGTCATATGGTATAACGTTATCACGTATTACGTTATATGGTATAATGTTATAACGTATTACGTTATATGGTATAACGTTATAACGTATTACGTTATATGGTATAACGTTATAACGTATTACGTTATATGGTATAACGTTATAACGTATTACGTTATATGGTATAACGTTATAACGTATTACGTTATATGGTATTACGTTATAACGTATTACGTTATATGGTATAACGTCATAACGTATTACGTTATATGGTATTACGTTATCACGTATTGCGTTATATAGTATAACGTTATAACGCATTACGTTATATGGTATAACGTTTTAACGTATTACGTTATATGGTATAACGTTATCACGTATTACGTTATATGGTATTACGTTATAACGTATTACGTTATATGGTATAACGTTATAACGTATTGCGTTATATGGTATAACGTTATAACGTATTACGTTATATGGTACAACGTTATAACGTATTACGTTATATGGTATTACGTTATAACGTATTACGTTATATGGTATAACGTCATAACGTATTACGTTATATGGTATTACGTTATCACGTATTGCGTTATATAGTATAACGTTATAACGTATTACGTTATATGGTATAACGTTTTAACGTATTACGTTATATGGTATAACGTTATCACGTATTACGTTATATGGTATAACGTTATAACGTATTACGTTATGTGGTATTACGTTATAACGTATTTCGTCATATGGTATAACGTTATAACGTATTACGTTATATGGTATAACGTTATAACGTATTACGTTATATGGTATAACGTTATAACGTATTACGTTATATGGTATAACGTCATAACGTATTACGTTATATGGTATTACGTTATCACGTATTGCGTTATATGGTATAACGTTATAACGTATTACGTTATATGGTATAACGTTTTAACGTATTACGTTATATGGTATAACGTCATAACGTATTACGTTATATGGTATTACGTTATCACGTATTACGTTATATGGTATAACGTTTTAACGGATTACGTTATATGGTATAACGTTATCACGTATTACGTTATATGGTATAACGTTATAACGTATTACGTTATATGGTATAACGTCATAACGTATTACGTTATATGGTATTACGTTATCACGTATTACGTTATATGGTATAACGTTTTAACGGATTACGTTATATGGTATAACGTTATCACGTATTACGTTACATGGTATAACGTTATAACGTATTACGTTATATGGTATTACGTTATAACGAATTACGTTATATGGTATAACGTTATAACGTATTACGTTATATGGTATAACGTTTTAACGTATTACGTTATATGGTATAACGTTATCACGTATTACGTTATATGGTATAACGTCATAACGTATTACGTTATATGGTATTATGTTATCACGTATTGCGTTATATGGTATAACGTTATAACGTATTACGTTATATGGTATAACGTTTTAACGTATTACGTCATATGGTATAACGTTATCACGTATTACGTTATATGGTATAACGTTATAACGTACTACGTTATATGGTATATCGTTATAACGTATTACGTTATATGGTATAACGTTATACCGTATTACGTTATATGGTATAACGTTATCACGTATTACGTTATATGGTATAACGTTATCACGTATTGCGTTATATGGTATAACGTTATAACGTATTACGTTATATGGTATAACGTTTTAATGCATTACGTCATATGGTATAACGTTATCACGTATTACGTTATATGGTATAACGTTATGACGTATTACGTTATATGGTATAACGTTATAACGTATTACGTTATATGGTATAACGTTATAACGTATTACGTTATATGGTATAACGAAATGACGTTTTACGTTATATGGTATTACGTTATAACGTATTACGTTATATGGTATTACGTTATAACGTATTACGTTATATGGTATAACGTCATAACGTATTACGTTATATGGTATTACGTTATCACGTATTGCGTTATATGGTATAACGTTATAACGTATTACGTTATATGGTATAACGTTTTAACGTATTACGTTATATGGTATAACGTTATCACGTATTCCGTTATATGGTATTAACGTTATAACGTATTACGTTATATGGTATTACGTTATCACGTATTGCGTTATATGGTATAACGTTATAACGTATTACGTTATATGGTATAACGTTTTAACGTATTACGTTATATGGTATAACGTTATCACGTATTACGTTATATGGTATAACGTTATCACGTATTACGTTATATGGTATTACGTTATAACGTATTACGTTATATGGTATAACGTTATAACGTATTGCGTTATATGGTATAACGTTATAACGTATTACGTTATATGGTACAACGTTATAACGTATTACGTTATATGGTATTACGTTATAACGTATTACGTTATATGGTATAACGTCATAACGTATTACGTTATATGGTATTACGTTATCACGTATTGCGTTATATAGTATAACGTTATAACGTATTACGTTATATGGTATAACGTTTTAACGTATTACGTTATATGGTATAACGTTATCACGTATTACGTTATATGGTATAACGTTATAACGTATTACGTTATGTGGTATTACGTTATAACGTATTTCGTCATATGGTATAACGTTATAACGTATTACGTTATATGGTATAACGTTATAACGTATTACGTTATATGGTATAACGTTATAACGTATTACGTTATATGGTATAACGTCATAACGTATTACGTTATATGGTATTACGTTATCACGTATTGCGTTATATGGTATAACGTTATAACGTATTACGTTATATGGTATAACGTTTTAACGTATTACGTTATATGGTATAACGTCATAACGTATTACGTTATATGGTATTACGTTATCACGTATTACGTTATATGGTATAACGTTTTAACGGATTACGTTATATGGTATAACGTTATCACGTATTACGTTATATGGTATAACGTTATAACGTATTACGTTATATGGTATAACGTCATAACGTATTACGTTATATGGTATTACGTTATCACGTATTACGTTATATGGTATAACGTTTTAACGGATTACGTTATATGGTATAACGTTATCACGTATTACGTTATATGGTATAACGTTATAACGTATTACGTTATATGGTATTACGTTATAACGAATTACGTTATATGGTATAACGTTATAACGTATTACGTTATATGGTATAACGTTTTAACGTATTACGTTATATGGTATAACGTTATCACGTATTACGTTATATGGTATAACGTCATAACGTATTACGTTATATGGTATTACGTTATCACGTATTGCGTTATATGGTATAACGTTATAACGTATTACGTTATATGGTATAACGTTTTAACGTATTACGTCATATGGTATAACGTTATCACGTATTACGTTATATGGTATAACGTTATAACGTACTACGTTATATGGTATATCGTTATAACGTATTACGTTATATGGTATAACGTTATACCGTATTACGTTATATGGTATAACGTTATCACGTATTACGTTATATGGTATAACGTTATCACGTATTGCGTTATATGGTATAACGTTATAACGTATTACGTTATATGGTATAACGTTTTAATGCATTACGTCATATGGTATAACGTTATCACGTATTACGTTATATGGTATAACGTTATCACGTATTACGTTATATGGTATAACGTTATAACGTATTACGTTATATGGTATAACGTTATAACGTATTACGTTATATGGTATAACGAAATGACGTTTTACGTTATATGGTATTACGTTATAACGTATTACGTTATATGGTATTACGTTATAACGTATTACGTTATATGGTATAACGTCATAACGTATTACGTTATATGGTATTACGTTATCACGTATTGCGTTATATGGTATAACGTTATAACGTATTACGTTATATGGTATAACGTTTTAACGTATTACGTTATATGGTATAACGTTATCACGTATTCCGTTATATGGTATTAACGTTATAACGTATTACGTTATATGGTATTACGTTATCACGTATTGCGTTATATGGTATAACGTTATAACGTATTACGTTATATGGTATAACGTTTTAACGTATTACGTTATATGGTATAACGTTATCACGTATTACGTTATATGGTATTACGTTATCACGTATTGCGCTATATGGTATGACGTTATAACGTATTACGTTATATGGTATAACGTTTTAACGTATTACGTTGTATGGTATAACGTTATCACGTATTACGTTATATGGTATAACGTTATACCGTATTACGTTATATGGTATAACGAAATGACGTTTTACGTTATATGGTATTACGTTATAACGTATTACGTTATATGGTATTACGTTATAACGTATTACGTTATATGGTATAACGTCATAACGTATTACGTTATATGGTATTACGTTATCACGTATTGCGTTATATGGTATAACGTTATAACGTATTACGTTATATGGTATAACGTTTTAACGTATTACGTTATATGGTATAACGTTATCACGTATTACGTTATATGGTATAACGTTATAACGTATTACGTCATATGGTATAACGTTATAACGTATTACGTTATATGGTATTACGTTATAACGTATTACGTTATATGGTATAACGTTATAACGTATTACGTTATATGGTATAACGTTTTAACGTATTGCGTTATATAGTATAACGTTATAACGTATTACGTTATATGGTATAACGTCATAACGTATTACGTTATATGGTATTACGTTATCACGTATTACTTTATATGGTATAACGTTATAACGTATTACGTTATATGGTATAACGTTTTAACGTATTACGTTATATGGTATAACGTTATCACGTATTACGTTATATGGTATAACGTCATAACGTATTACGTTATATGGTATAACGTTATCACGTATTACTTTATATGGTATAACGTTATAACGTATTACGTTATATGGTATTACGTTATAACGTATTACGTTATATGGTATAACGTTTTAACGTATTACGTCATATGGTATAACGTTATTACGTATTACGTTATATGGTATAACGTTATCACGTATTACGTTATATGGTATAACGTTATAACGTATTACGTTATATGGTATTACGTTATAACGTATTACGTTATATGGTATAACGTTATAACGTATTACGTTATATGGTATAACGTCATAACGTATTACGTTATATGGTATAACGTCATAACGTATTACGTTATATGGTATTACGTTATCACGTATTGCGTTATATGGTATAACGTTATAACGTATTACGTTATATGGTATAACGTTTTAACGTATTACGTTATATGGTATAACGTTATCACGTATTCCGTTATATGGTATTAACGTTATAACGTATTACGTTATATGGTATTACGTTATCACGTATTGCGTTATATGGTATAACGTTATAACGTATTACGTTATATGGTATAACGTTTTAACGTATTACGTTATATGGTATAACGTTATCACGTATTACGTTATATGGTATAACGTTATCACGTATTACGTTATATGGTATTACGTTATAACGTATTACGTTATATGGTATAACGTTATAACGTATTGCGTTATATGGTATAACGTTATAACGTATTACGTTATATGGTACAACGTTATAACGTATTACGTTATATGGTATTACGTTATAACGTATTACGTTATATGGTATAACGTCATAACGTATTACGTTATATGGTATTACGTTATCACGTATTGCGTTATATAGTATAACGTTATAACGTATTACGTTATATGGTATAACGTTTTAACGTATTACGTTATATGGTATAACGTTATCACGTATTACGTTATATGGTATAACGTTATAACGTATTACGTTATGTGGTATTACGTTATAACGTATTTCGTCATATGGTATAACGTTATAACGTATTACGTTATATGGTATAACGTTATAACGTATTACGTTATATGGTATAACGTTATAACGTATTACGTTATATGGTATAACGTCATAACGTATTACGTTATATGGTATTACGTTATCACGTATTGCGTTATATGGTATAACGTTATAACGTATTACGTTATATGGTATAACGTTTTAACGTATTACGTTATATGGTATAACGTCATAACGTATTACGTTATATGGTATTACGTTATCACGTATTACGTTATATGGTATAACGTTTTAACGGATTACGTTATATGGTATAACGTTATCACGTATTACGTTATATGGTATAACGTTATAACGTATTACGTTATATGGTATAACGTCATAACGTATTACGTTATATGGTATTACGTTATCACGTATTACGTTATATGGTATAACGTTTTAACGGATTACGTTATATGGTATAACGTTATCACGTATTACGTTATATGGTATAACGTTATAACGTATTACGTTATATGGTATTACGTTATAACGAATTACGTTATATGGTATAACGTTATAACGTATTACGTTATATGGTATAACGTTTTAACGTATTACGTTATATGGTATAACGTTATCACGTATTACGTTATATGGTATAACGTCATAACGTATTACGTTATATGGTATTACGTTATCACGTATTGCGTTATATGGTATAACGTTATAACGTATTACGTTATATGGTATAACGTTTTAACGTATTACGTCATATGGTATAACGTTATCACGTATTACGTTATATGGTATAACGTTATAACGTACTACGTTATATGGTATATCGTTATAACGTATTACGTTATATGGTATAACGTTATACCGTATTACGTTATATGGTATAACGTTATCACGTATTACGTTATATGGTATAACGTTATCACGTATTGCGTTATATGGTATAACGTTATAACGTATTACGTTATATGGTATAACGTTTTAATGCATTACGTCATATGGTATAACGTTATCACGTATTACATTATATGGTATAACGTTATCACGTATTACGTTATATGGTATAACGTTATAACGTATTACGTTATATGGTATAACGTTATAACGTATTACGTTATATGGTATAACGAAATGACGTTTTACGTTATATGGTATTACGTTATAACGTATTACGTTATATGGTATTACGTTATAACGTATTACGTTATATGGTATAACGTCATAACGTATTACGTTATATGGTATTACGTTATCACGTATTGCGTTATATGGTATAACGTTATAACGTATTACGTTATATGGTATAACGTTTTAACGTATTACGTTATATGGTATAACGTTATCACGTATTCCGTTATATGGTATTAACGTTATAACGTATTACGTTATATGGTATTACGTTATCACGTATTGCGTTATATGGTATAACGTTATAACGTATTACGTTATATGGTATAACGTTTTAACGTATTACGTTATATGGTATAACGTTATCACGTATTACGTTATATGGTATTACGTTATCACGTATTGCGCTATATGGTATGACGTTATAACGTATTACGTTATATGGTATAACGTTTTAACGTATTACGTTGTATGGTATAACGTTATCACGTATTACGTTATATGGTATAACGTTATACCGTATTACGTTATATGGTATAACGAAATGACGTTTTACGTTATATGGTATTACGTTATATGGTATTACGTTATAACGTATTACGTTATATGGTATAACGTCATAACGTATTACGTTATATGGTATTACGTTATCACGTATTGCGTTATATGGTATAACGTTATAACGTATTACGTTATATGGTATAACGTTTTAACGTATTACGTTATATGGTATAACGTTATCACGTATTACGTTATATGGTATAACGTTATAACGTATTACGTCATATGGTATAACGTTATTACGTATTACGTTATATGGTATTACGTTATAACGTATTACGTTATATGGTATAACGTTATAACGTATTACGTTATATGGTATAACGTTTTAACGTATTGCGTTATATAGTATAACGTTATAACGTATTACGTTATATGGTATAACGTCATAACGTATTACGTTATATGGTATAACGTATTACGTTATATGGTATTACGTTATAACGTATTACGTTATATGGTATAACGTTATAACGTATTACGTTATATGGTATAACGTTATCACGTATTACGTTATATGGTATAAAGTTATAACGTATTACGTTATATGGTATAACGTTTTAACGTATTACGTTATATGGTATAACGTTATCACGTATTACGTTATATGGTATAACGTTATATCGTATTACGTTATAACGTATTACGTTATATGGTATAACATTATAACGTATTACGTTATACGGTATAACGTTATAACGTATTACGTTATATGGTATAACGTTATCACGTATTACGTTATATGGTATAACGTTATATCGTATTACGTTATATGGTATAACATTATAACGTATTACGTTATACGGTATAACGTTATAACGTATTACGTTATATGGTATAACGTTATAACGTATTACGTTATATGGTATAACGTATTACGTTATATGGTATTACGTTATAACGTATTACGTTATATGGTATAACGTCATAACGTATTACGTTATATGGTATAACGTCATAACGTATTACGTTATATGGTATTACGTTATCACGTATTGCGTTATATAGTATAACGTTATAACGCATTACGTTATATGGCATAACGTTATAACGTATTACGTTATATGGTATAACGTTTTAACGTATTACGTTATATGGTATAACGTTATCACGTATTACGTTATATGGTATAACGTTATATCGTATTACGTTATAACGTATTACGTTATATGGTATAACATTATAACGTATTACGTTATACGGTATAACGTTATAACGTATTACGTTATATGGTATAACGTTATAACGTATTACGTTATATGGTATAACGTATTACGTTATATGGTATTACGTTATAACGTATTACGTTATATGGTATAACGTCATAACGTATTACGTTATATGGTATAACGTCATAACGTATTACGTTATATGGTATTACGTTATCACGTATTGCGTTATATGGTATTACGTTATAACGTATTACGTTATATGGTATAACGTTATAACGTATTACGTTATGTGGTATTACGTTATAACGTATTACGTTATATGGTATAGCGTTATAACGTATTACGTTATATGGTAAAACGTTATAACGTATTACGTTATATGGTATAACGTTATAACGTATTACGTTATATGGTATAACGTCATAACGTATTACGATATATGGTATTACGTTATCACGTATTACGTTATATGGTATAACGTTATAACGTATTACGTTATATGGTATAACGTTTTAACGTATTACGTCATATGGTATAACGTTATCACGTATTACGTTATATGGTATAACGTTATAACGTATTACGTTATATGGTATAACGTTATAACGTATTACGTTATATGGTATAACGTTATAACGTATTACGTTATATAGTATAACGTTATAACGTATTACGTTATATGGTATTACGTTATAACGTATTACGTTATATGGTATAACGTCATAAAGTATTACGTTATATGGTATTACGTTATCACGTATTGCGTTATATAGTATAACGTTATAACGCATTACGTTATATGGTATAACGTTTTAACGTATTACGTTATATGGTATAACGTTATCACGTATTACGTTATATGGTATAACGTTATAACGTATTACGTTATATGGTATAACGTTATAACGTATTGCGTTATATGGTATAACGTTATAACGTATTACGTTATATGGTACAACGTTATAACGTATTACGTTATATGGTATTACGTTATAACGTATTACGTTATATGGTATAACGTCATAACGTATTACGTTATATGGTATTACGTTATCACGTATTGCGTTATATAGTATAACGTTATAACGTATTACGTTATATGGTATAACGTTTTAACGTATTACGTTATATGGTATAACGTTATCACGTATTACGTTATATGGTATAACGTTATAACGTATTACGTTATGTGGTATTACGTTATAACGTATTTCGTCATATGGTATAACGTTATAACGTGTTACGTTATATGGTATAACGTTATAACGTATTACGTTATATGGTATAACGTTATAACGTATTACGTTATATGGTATAACGTCATAACGTATTACGTTATATGGTATTACGTTATCACGTATTGCGTTATATGGTATAACGTTATAACGTATTACGTTATATGGTATAACGTTTTAACGTATTACGTTATATGGTATAACGTCATAACGTATTACGTTATATGGTATTACGTTATCACGTATTACGTTATATGGTATAACGTTTTAACGGATTACGTTATATGGTATAACGTTATCACGTATTACGTTATATGGTATAACGTTATAACGTATTACGTTATATGGTATAACGTCATAACGTATTACGTTATATGGTATTACGTTATCACGTATTACGTTATATGGTATAACGTTTTAACGGATTACGTTATATGGTATAACGTTATCACGTATTACGTTATATGGTATAACGTTATAACGTATTACGTTATATGGTATTACGTTATAACGAATTACGTTATATGGTATAACGTTATAACGTATTACGTTATATGGTATAACGTTTTAACGTATTACGTTATATGGTATAACGTTATCACGTATTACGTTATATGGTATAACGTCATAACGTATTACGTTACATGGTATTACGTTATCACGTATTGCGTTATATGGTATAACGTTATAACGTATTACGTTATATGGTATAACGTTTTAACGTATTACGTCATATGGTATAACGTTATCACGTATTACGTTATATGGTATAACGTTATAACGTACTACGTTATATGGTATATCGTTATAACGTATTACGTTATATGGTATAACGTTATACCGTATTACGTTACATGGTATAACGTTATCACGTATTACGTTATATGGTATAACGTTATCACGTATTGCGTTATATGGTATAACGTTATAACGTATTACGTTATATGGTATAACGTTTTAATGCATTACGTCATATGGTATAACGTTATCACGTATTACGTTATATGGTATAACGTTATCACGTATTACGTTATATGGTATAACGTTATAACGTATTACGTTATATGGTATAACGTTATAACGTATTACGTTATATGGTATAACGAAATGACGTTTTACGTTATATGGAATTACGTTATAACGTATTACGTTATATGGTATTACGTTATAACGTATTACGTTATATGGTATAACGTCATAACGTATTACGTTATATGGTATTACGTTATCACGTATTGCGTTATATGGTATAACGTTATAACGTATTACGTTATATGGTATAACGTTTTAACGTATTACGTTATATGGTATAACGTTATCACGTATTCCGTTATATGGTATTAACGTTATAACGTATTACGTTATATGGTATTACGTTATCACGTATTGCGTTATATGGTATAACGTTATAACGTATTACGTTATATGGTATAACGTTTTAACGTATTACGTTATATTGTATAACGTTATCACGTATTACGTTATATGGTATTACGTTATCACGTATTGCGCTATATGGTATAACGTTATAACGTATTACGTTATATGGTATAACGTCATAACGTATTACGTTATATGGTATTACGTTATCACGTATTACGTTATATGGTATAACGTTTTAACGGATTACGTTATATGGTATAACGTTATCACGTATTACGTTATATGGTATAACGTTATAACGTATTACGTTATATGGTATTACGTTATAACGAATTACGTTATATGGTATAACGTTATAACGTATTACGTTATATGGTATAACGTTTTAACGTATTACGTTATATGGTATAACGTTATCACGTATTACGTTATATGGTATAACGTCATAACGTAATACGTTACATGGTATTACGTTATCACGTATTGCGTTATATGGTATAACGTTATAACGTATTACGTTATATGGTATAACGTTTTAACGTATTACGTCATATGGTATAACGTTATCACGTATTACGTTATATGGTATAACGTTATAACGTACTACGTTATATGGTATATCGTTATAACGTATTACGTTATATGGTATAACGTTATACCGTATTACGTTACATGGTATAACGTTATCACGTATTACGTTATATGGTATAACGTTATCACGTATTGCGTTATATGGTATAACGTTATAACGTATTACGTTATATGGTATAACGTTTTAATGCATTACGTCATATGGTATAACGTTATCACGTATTACGTTATATGGTATAACGTTATCACGTATTACGTTATATGGTATAACGTTATAACGTATTACGTTATATGGTATAACGTTATAACGTATTACGTTATATGGTATAACGAAATGACGTTTTACGTTATATGGAATTACGTTATAACGTATTACGTTATATGGTATTACGTTATAACGTATTACGTTATATGGTATAACGTCATAACGTATTACGTTATATGGTATTACGTTATCACGTATTGCGTTATATGGTATAACGTTATAACGTATTACGTTATATGGTATAACGTTTTAACGTATTACGTTATATGGTATAACGTTATCACGTATTCCGTTATATGGTATTAACGTTATAACGTATTACGTTATATGGTATTACGTTATCACGTATTGCGCTATATGGTATAACGTTATAACGTATTACGTTATATGGTATAACGTTTTAACGTATTACGTTATATGGTATAACGTTATCACGTATTACGTTATATGGTATTACGTTATCACGTATTGCGCTATATGGTATAACGTTATAACGTATTACGTTATATGGTATAACGTTTTAACGTATTACGTTATATGGTATAACGTTATCACGTATTACGTTATATGGTATAACGTTATACCGTATTACGTTATATGGTATAACGAAATGACGTTTTACGTTATATGGTATTACGTTATAACGTATTACGTTATATGGTATTACGTTATAACGTATTACGTTATATGGTATAACGTCATAACGTATTACGTTATATGGTATTACGTTATCACGTATTGCGTTATATGGTATAACGTTATAACGTATTACGTTATATGGTATAACGTTTTAACGTATTACGTTATATGGTATAACGTTATCACGTATTACGTTATATGGTATAACGTTATAACGTATTACGTTATATGGTATAACGTCATAACGTATTACGTTATATGGTATTACGTTATCACGTATTACGTTATATGGTATAACGTTATAACGTATTACGTTATATGGTATAACGTTATAACGTATTACGTTATATGGTATAACGTCATAACGTATTGCGTTATATGGTATTACGTTATAACGTACTACGTTATATGGTATAACGTCATAACGTATTACGTTATATGGTATAACGTTTTAACGTATTACGTTATATGGTATAACGTTATCACGTATTACGTTATATGGTATAACGTTATAACGTATTACGTTATATGGTATAACGTTATCACGTATTACGTCATATGGTATAACGTTATAACGTATTACGTTATATGGTATTACGTTATAACGTATTACGTTATATGGTATAACGTTATAACGTATTACGTTATATGCTATAACGTTATAACATATTACGTTATATGGTATTACGTTATAACGTATTACGTTATATGGTATAACGTCATAACGTATTACGTTATATGGTATTACGTTATCACGTATTGCGTTATATAGTATAACGTTATAACGTATTACGTTATATGGTATAACGTTTTAACGTATTACGTTATATGGTATAACGTTATCACGTATTACTTTATATGGTATAACGTTATAACGTATTACGTTATATGGTATTATGTTATAACGTATTACGTCATATGGTATAACGTTATAACGTATTACGTTATATGGTATTACGTTATAACGTATTACGTCATATGGTATAACGTTATAACGTATTACGTTATATGGTATAACGTCATAACGTATTACGTTATATGGTATTACGTTATCACGTATTACGTTATATGGTATAACGTTTTAACGGATTACGTTATATGGTATAACGTTATCACGTATTACGTTATATGGTATAACGTTATAACGTATTACGTTATATGGTATTACGTTATAACGTATTACGTTATATGGTATAACGTTATAACGTATTACGTTATATGGTATAACGTTTTAACGTATTACGTTATATGGTATAACGTTATCACGTATTACGTTATATGGTATAACGTCATAACGTATTACGTTATATGGTATTACGTTATCACGTATTACTTTATATGGTATAACGTTATAACGTATTACGTTATATGGTATTACGTTATAACGTATTACGTTATATGGTATAACGTTTTAACGTATTACGTCATATGGTATAACGTTATCACGTATTACGTTATATGGTATAACGTTATCACGTATTACGTTATATGGTATAACGTTATAACGTATTACGTTATATGGTATTACGTTATAACGTATTACGTTATATGGTATAACGTTATAACGTATTACGTTATATGGTATAACGTCATAATGTATTACGTTATATGGTATTACGTTATCACGTATTGCGTTATATGGTATAACGTTATAACGTATTACGTTATATGGTATAACGTTTTAACGTATTACGTTATATGGTATAACGTTATCACGTATTACGTTATATGGTATAACGTTATATCGTATTACGTTATAACGTATTACGTTATATGGTATAACATTATAACGTATTACGTTATACGGTATAACGCTATAACGTATTACGTTATATGGTATAACGTTATAACGTATTACGTTATATGGTATAACGTATTACGTTATATGGTATTACGTTATAACGTATTACGTTATATGGTATAACGTCATAACGTATTACGTTATATGGTATAACGTCATAACGTATTACGTTATATGGTATTACGTTATCACGTATTGCGTTATATGGTATTACGTTATAACGTATTACGTTATATGGTATAACGTTATAACGTATTACGTTATGTGGTATTACGTTATAACGTATTACGTTATATGGTATAGCGTTATAACGTATTACGTTATATGGTAAAACGTTATAACGTATTACGTTATATGGTATAACGTTATAACGTATTACGTTATATGGTATAACGTCATAACGTATTACGATATATGGTATAACGTTATAACGTATTACGTTATATGGTACAACGTTATAACGTATTACGTTATATGGTATTACGTTATAACGTATTACGTTATATGGTATAACGTCATAACGTATTACGTTATATGGTATTACGTTATCACGTATTGCGTTATATAGTATAACGTTATAACGTATTACGTTATATGGTATAACGTTTTAACGTATTACGTTATATGGTATAACGTTATCACGTATTACGTTATATGGTATAACGTTATAACGTATTACGTTATGTGGTATTACGTTATAACGTATTTCGTCATATGGTATAACGTTATAACGTATTACGTTATATGGTATAACGTTATAACGTATTACGTTATATGGTATAACGTTATAACGTATTACGTTATATGGTATAACGTCATAACGTATTACGTTATATGGTATTACGTTATCACGTATTGCGTTATATGGTATAACGTTATAACGTATTACGTTATATGGTATAACGTTTTAACGTATTACGTTATATGGTATAACGTCATAACCTATTACGTTATATGGTATTACGTTATCACGTATTACGTTATATGGTATAACGTTTTAACGGATTACGTTATATGGTATAACGTCATAACGTATTACGTTATATGGTATTACGTTATCACGTATTGCGTTATATGGTATAACGTTATAACGTATTACGTTATATGGTATAACGTTTTAACGTATTACGTTATATGGTATAACGTTATCACGTATTACGTTATATGGTATAACGTTATATCGTATTACGTTATAACGTATTACGTTATATGGTATAACATTATAACGTATTACGTTATACGGTATAACGTTATAACGTATTACGTTATATGGTATAACGTTATAACGTATTACGTTATATGGTATAACGTATTACGTTATATGGTATTACGTTATAACGTATTACGTTATATGGTATAACGTCATAACGTATTACGTTATATGGTATAACGTCATAACGTATTACGTTATATGGTATTACGTTATCACGTATTGCGTTATATGGTATTACGTTATAACGTATTACGTTATATGGTATAACGTTATAACGTATTACGTTATGTGGTATTACGTTATAACGTATTACGTTATATGGTATAGCGTTATAACGTATTACGTTATATGGTAAAACGTTATAACGTATTACGTTATATGGTATAACGTTATAACGTATTACGTTATATGGTATAACGTCATAACGTATTACGATATATGGTATAACGTTATAACGTATTACGTTATATGGTACAACGTTATAACGTATTACGTTATATGGTATTACGTTATAACGTATTACGTTATATGGTATAACGACATAACGTATTACGTTATATGGTATTACGTTATCACGTATTGCGTTATATAGTATAACGTTATAACGTATTACGTTATATGGTATAACGTTTTAACGTATTACGTTATATGGTATAACGTTATCACGTATTACGTTATATGGTATAACGTTATAACGTATTACGTTATGTGGTATTACGTTATAACGTATTTCGTCATATGGTATAACGTTATAACGTATTACGTTATATGGTATAACGTTATAACGTATTACGTTATATGGTATAACGTTATAACGTATTACGTTATATGGTATAACGTCATAACGTATTACGTTATATGGTATTACGTTATCACGTATTGCGTTATATGGTATAACGTTATAACGTATTACGTTATATGGTATAACGTTTTAACGTATTACGTTATATGGTATAACGTCATAACGTATTACGTTATATGGTATTACGTTATCACGTATTACGTTATATGGTATAACGTTTTAACGGATTACGTTATATGGTATAACGTTATCACGTATTACGTTATATGGTATAACGTTATAACGTATTACGTTATATGGTATAACGTCATAACGTATTACGTTATATGGTATTACGTTATCACGTATTACGTTATATGGTATAACGTTTTAACGGATTACGTTATATGGTATAACGTTATCACGTATTACGTTATATGGTATAACGTTATAACGTATTACGTTATATGGTGTTACGTTATAACGAATTACGTTATATGGTATAACGTTATAACGTATTACGTTATATGGTATAACGTTTTAACGTATTACGTTATATGGTATAACGTTATCACGTATTACGTTATATGGTATAACGTCATAACGTATTACGTTATATGGTATTACGTTATCACGTATTGCGTTATATGGTATAACGTTATAACGTATTACGTTATATGGTATAACGTTTTAACGTATTACGTCATATGGTATAACGTTATCACGTATTACGTTATATGGTATAACGTTATAACGTACTACGTCATATGGTATATCGTTATAACGTATTACGTTATATGGTATAACGTTATACCGTATTACGTTATATGGTATAACGTTATAACGTATTACGTTATATGGTATAACGTTATAACGTATTACGTTATATGGTATAACGTTATAACGTATTACGTTATATGGTATAACGTTATAACGTATTACGTTATATGGTATAACGTTATAACGTCTTACGTTATATGGTATAACGTTATAACGTATTACGTTATATGGTATAACGTTATAACGTATTACGTTATATGGTATTACGTTATAACGTATTACGTTATATGGTATAACGTCATAACGTATTACGTTATATGGTATAACGTTTTAACGTATTACGTTATATGGTATAACGTTATCACGTATTACGTTATATGGTATAACGTTATAACGTATTACGTTATGAGGTATTACGTTATAACGTATTTCGTCATATGGTATAACGTTATAACGTATTACGTTATATGGTATAACGTTATAACGTATTACGTTATATGGTATAACGTTATAACGTATTACGTTATATGGTATAACGTCATAACGTATTACGTTATATGGTATTACGTTATCACGTATTGCGTTATATGGTATAACGTTATAACGTATTACGTTATATGGTATAACGTTTTAACGTATTACGTTATATGGTATAACGTTATCACGTATTACGTTATATGGTATTAACGTTATAACGTATTACGTTATAACGTATTACGATATATGATATAACATTATAACGTATTACGTTATACGGTATAACGTTATAACGTATTACGTTATATGGTATAACGTTATAACGTATTACGTTATATGGTATAACGTATTACGTTATATGGTATTACGTTATAACGTATTACGTTATATGGTATAACGTCATAACGTATTACGTTATATGGTATTACGTTATCACGTATTGCGTTATATGGTATAACGTTTTAACGTATTACGTTATATGGTATAACGTTATCACGTATTACGTTATATGGTATAACGTCATAACGTATTACGTTATATGGTATTACGTTATCACGTATTGCGTTATATGGAATAACGTTATAACGTATTACGTTATATGGTATAACGTTTTAACGTATTACGTCATATGGTATAACGTTATCACGTATTACGTTATATGGTATAACGTTATAACGTACTACGTTATATGGTATATCGTTATAACGTATTACGCTATATGGTATAACGTTATACCGTATTACGTTATATGGTATAACGTTATCACGTATTACGTTATATGGTATAACGTTATCACGTATTGCGTTATATGGTATAACGTTATAACGTATTACGTTATATGGTATAACGTTTTAATGCATTACGTCATATGGTATAACGTTATCACGTATTACGTTATATGGTATAACGTTATAACGTATTACGTTATATGGTATAACGTTATAACGTATTACGTTATATGGTATAACGTTATAACGTATTACGTTATATGGTATAACGAAATGACGTTTTACGTTATATGGTATTACGTTATAACGTATTACGTAATATGGTATTACGTTATAACGTATTACGTTATATGGTATAACGTCATAACGTATTACGTTATATGGTATTACGTTATCACGTATTGCGTTATATGGTATAACGTTATAACGTATTACGTTATATGGTATAACGTTTTAACGTATTACGTTATATGGTATAACGTTATCACGTATTACGTTATATGGTATTAACGTTATAACGTATTACGTTATATGGTATTACGTTATCACGTATTGCGTTATATGGTATAACGTTATAACGTATTACGTTATATGGTACAACGTTTTAACGTATTACGTTATATGGTATAACATTATAACGTATTACGTTATACGGTATAACGTTATAACGTATTACGTTATATGGTATAACGTTTTAACGTATTACGTTATATGGTATAACGTTATCACGTATTACGTTATATGGTATTAACGTTATAACGTATTACGATATATGGTATTACGTTATCACGTATTGCGTTATATGGTATAACGTTATAACGTATTACGTTATATGGTACGACGTTTTAACGTATTACGTCATAGGGTATAACGTTATCACGTATTACGTTATATGGTATAACGTTATAACGTATTACGTTATATGGTATATCGTTATAACGTATTACGTTATATGGTATAACGTTATAACGTATTACGTTATATGGTATAACGTTATAACGTATTACGGTATATGGTATAACGTTATAACGTATTACGTTATATGGTATAACGTTATAACGTATCACGTTATATGGTATTACGTTATAACGTATTACGTTATATGGTATAACGTCATAACGTATTACGTTATATGGTATTACGTTATCACGTATTGCGTTATATGGTATAACGTTATAACGTATTACGTTATATGGTATAACGTTTTAACGTATTACGTTATATGGTATAACGTTATCACGTATTACGTTATATGGTATAACGTTATAACGTATTACGTTATAACGTATTACGTTATATGGTATAACATTATAACGTATTACGTTATACGGTATAACGTTATAACGTATTACGTTATATGGTATAACGTCATAACGTATTACGATATATGGTATTACGTTATCACGTATTATGTTATATGGTATAACGTTATAACGTATTACGTTATATGGTATAAAGTTTTAACGTATTACGTCATATGGTATAACGTTATCACGTATTACGTTATATGGTATAACGTTATAACGTATTACGTTATATGGTATAACGTTATAACGTATTACGTTATATGGTATAACGTTATAACGTATTACGTTATATGGTATAACGTTATAACGTATTACGTTATATGGTATTACGTTATAACGTATTACGTTATGTGGTATTACGTTATAACGTATTACGTTATATGGTATAACGTTATAACGTATTACGTTATATGGTAAAACGTTATAACGTATTACGTTATATGGTATAACGTTATAACGTATTACGTTATATGGTATAACGTCATAACGTATTACGATATATGGTATTACGTTATCACGTATTACGTTATATGGTATAACGTTATAACGTATTACGTTATATGGTATAACGTTTTAACGTATTACGTCATATGGTGTAACGTTATCACGTATTACGTTATATGGTATAACGTTATAACGTATTACGTTATATGGTATAACGTTATAACGTATTACGTTATATGGTATAACGTTATAACGTATTACGTTATATGGTATAACGTTATAACGTATTACGTTATATGGTATAACGTTATAACGTATTACGTTATATGGTATAACGTTATAACGTATTACGTTATATGGTATTACGTTATAACGTATTACGTTATATGGTATAACGTCATAACGTATTACGTTATATGGTATAACGTTTTAACGTATTACGTTATATGGTATAACGTTATCACGTATTACGTTATATGGTATAACGTTATAACGTATTACGTTATGAGGTATTACGTTATAACGTATTTCGTCATATGGTATAACGTTATAACGTATTACGTTATATGGTATAACGTTATAACGTATTACGTTATATGGTATAACGTTATAACGTATTACGTTATATGGTATAACGTCATAACGTATTACGTTATATGGTATTACGTTATCACGTATTGCGTTATATGGTATAACGTTATAACGTATTACGTTATATGGTATAACGTTTTAACGTATTACGTTATATGGTATAACGTTATCACGTATTACGTTATATGGTATTAACGTTATAACGTATTACGATATAACGTATTACGATATATGATATAACATTATAACGTATTACGTTATACGGTATAACGTTATAACGTATTACGTTATATGGTATAACGTTATAACGTATTACGTTATATGGTATAACGTATTACGTTATATGGTATTACGTTATAACGTATTACGTCATATGGTATAACGTCATAACGTATTACGTTATATGGTATTACGTTATCACGTATTGCGTTATATGGTATAACGTTTTAACGTATTACGTTATATGGTATAACGTTATCACGTATTACGTTATATGGTATAACGTCATAACGTATTACGTTATATGGTATTACGTTATCACGTATTGCGTTATATGGAATAACGTTATAACGTATTACGTTATATGGTATAACGTTTTAACGTATTACGTCATATGGTATAACGTTATCACGTATTACGTTATATGGTATAACGTTATAACGTACTACGTTATATGGTATATCGTTATAACGTATTACGCTATATGGTATAACGTTATACCGTATTACGTTATATGGTATAACGTTATCACGTATTACGTTATATGGTATAACGTTATCACGTATTGCGTTATATGGTATAACGTTATAACGTATTACGTTATATGGTATAACGTTTTAATGCATTACGTCATATGGTATAACGTTATCACGTATTACGTTATATGGTATAACGTTATAACGTATTACGTTATATGGTATAACGTTATAACGTATTACGTTATATGGTATAACGTTATAACGTATTACGTTATATGGTATAACGAAATGACGTTTTACGTTATATGGTATTACGTTATAACGTATTACGTAATATGGTATTACGTTATAACGTATTACGTTATATGGTATAACGTCATAACGTATTACGTTATATGGTATTACGTTATCACGTATTGCGTTATATGGTATAACGTTATAACGTATTACGTTATATGGTATAACGTTTTAACGTATTACGTTATATGGTATAACGTTATCACGTATTACGTTATATGGTATTAACGTTATAACGTATTACGTTATATGGTATTACGTTATCACGTATTGCGTTATATGGTATAACGTTATAACGTATTACGTTATATGGTACAACGTTTTAACGTATTACGTTATATGGTATAACATTATAACGTATTACGTTATACGGTATAACGTTATAACGTATTACGTTATATGGTATAACGTTTTAACGTATTACGTTATATGGTATAACGTTATCACGTATTACGTTATATGGTATTAACGTTATAACGTATTACGTTATATGGTATTACGTTATCACGTATTGCGTTATATGGTATAACGTTATAACGTATTACGTTATATGGTACGACGTTTTAACGTATTACGTCATATGGTATAACGTTATCACGTATTACGTTATATGGTATAACGTTATAACGTATTACGTTATATGGTATATCGTTATAACGTATTACGTTATATGGTATAACTTTATAACGTATTACGTTATATGGTATAACGTTATAACGTATTACGGTATATGGTATAACGTTATAACGTATTACGTTATATGGTATAACGTTATAACGTATTACGTTATATGGTATTACGTTATAACGTATTACGTTATATGGTATAACGTCATAACGTATTACGTTATATGGTATTACGTTATCACGTATTGCGTTATATGGTATAACGTTATAACGTATTACGTTATATGGTATAACGTTTTAACGTATTACGTTATATGGTATAACGTTATCACGTATTACGTTATATGGTATAACGTTATAACGTATTACGTTATAACGTATTACGTTATATGGCATAACATTATAACGTATTACGTTATACGGTATAACGTTATAACGTATTACGTTATATGGTATAACGTTATAACGTATTACGTTATATGGTATAACGTATTACGTTATATGGTATAACGTTATAACGTATTACGTTATATGGTATAACGTTATCACGTATTACGTTATATGGTATAACGTTATAACGTATTACGTTATATGGTATAACGTCATAACGTATTACGTTATATGGTATTACGTTATCACGTATTACGTTATATGGTATAACGTTATAACGTATTACGTTATATGGTATAACGTTATAACGTATTACGTTATGTGGTATAACGTTATAACGAATTACGTTATATGGTATAACGTTATAACGTATTTGGTTATATGGCATTACGTTATAGCATATTACGTTACGTGGTATTAAGTTATAACGTATAACGTTATATGGTATAACGTTTTAACGTATTACGTAATATGGTATAACGTTATCACGTATTACGTTATATGGTATAACGTTATAACGTATTACGTTATATGGTATGACGTTATAACATATTACGTTATATGGTATAACGTTTAAAGGTATTACGTTATATGGTATAACGTTATAACGTATTACGTTATATGGTATAACGTTATAACGTACTACGTTATATGGTATATAGTTATAACGTATTACGTTATATGGTATAACGTTATACCGTATTACGTTATATGGTATAACGTTATCACGTATTACGTTATATGGTATAACGTTATAACGTATTACGTTATATGGTATTACGTTATAACGTATTACGTTATATGGTATAACGTTATAACGTATTACGTTATATGGTATAACGTTATAACGTATTACGTTATATGGTATTACGTTATAACGTATTACGTTATATGGTATAACGTTATAACGTATTACGTTATATGGTATTACGTTATAACGTATTACGTTATATGGTATAACGTCATAACGTATTACGTTATATGGTATTACGTTATCACGTATTGCGTTATATGGTATAACGTTATAACGTATTACGTTATATGGTATAACGTTTTAACGTATTACGTTATATGGTATAACGTTATCACGTATTACGTTATATGGTATAACGTTATAACGTATTACGTTATAAAGTATTACGTTATATGGTATAACATTATAACGTATTACGTTATACGGTATAACGTTATAACGTATTACGTTATATGGTATAACGTTATAACGTATTACGTTATATGGTATAACGTATTACGTTATATGGTATAACGTCATAACGTATTACGTTATATGGTATTACGTTATCACGTATTGCGTTATATGGTATAACGTTATAACGTATTACGTTATATGGTATAACGTTTTAACGTATTACGTTATATGGTATAACGTTATCACGTATTACGTTATATGGTATTAACGTTATAACGTATTACGTTATATGGTATTACGTTATCACGTATTGCGTTATATGGTATAACGTTATAACGTATTACGTTATATGGTACAACGTTTTAACGTATTACGTTATATGGTATAACATTATAACGTACTACGTTATACGGTATAACGTTATAACGTATTACGTTATATGGTATAACGTTTTAACGTATTACGTTATATGGTATAACGTTATCACGTATTACGTTATATGGTATTAACGTTATAACGTATTACGTTATATGGTATTACGTTATCACGTATTGCGTTATATGGTATAACGTTATAACGTATTACGTTATATGGTACGACGTTTTAACGTATTACGTCATATGGTATAACGTTATCACGTATTACGTTATATGGTATAACGTTATAACGTATTACGTTATATGGTATATCGTTATAACGTATTACGTTATATGGTATAACGTTATAACGTATTTGGTTATATGGCATTACGTTATAGCATATTACGTTACGTGGTATTAAGTTATAACGTATAACGTTATATGGTATAACGTTTTAACGTATTACGTAATATGGTATAACGTTATCACGTATTACGTTATATGGTATAACGTTATAACGTATTACGTTATATGGTATTACGTTATCACGTATTGCGTTATATGGTATAACGTTATAACGTATTACGTTATATGGTATAACGTTTTAACGTATTACGTTATATGGTATAACGTTATCACGTATTACGTTATATGGTATAACGTTATAACGTATTACGTTATAACGTATTACGTTATATGGCATAACATTATAACGTATTACGTTATACGGTATAACGTTATAACGTATTACGTTATATGGTATAACGTTATAACGTATTACGTTATATGGTATAACGTATTACGTTATATGGTATAACGTTATAACGTATTACGTTATATGGTATAACGTTATCACGTATTACGTTATATGGTATAACGTTATAACGTATTACGTTATATGGTATAACGTCATAACGTATTACGTTATATGGTATTACGTTATCACGTATTACGTTATATGGTATAACGTTATAACGTATTACGTTATATGGTATAACGTTATAACGTATTACGTTATGTGGTATAACGTTATAACGAATTACGTTATATGGTATAACGTTATAACGTATTTGGTTATATGGCATTACGTTATAGCATATTACGTTACGTGGTATTAAGTTATAACGTATAACGTTATATGGTATAACGTTTTAACGTATTACGTAATATGGTATAACGTTATCACGTATTACGTTATATGGTATAACGTTATAACGTATTACGTTATATGGTATGACGTTATAACATATTACGTTATATGGTATAACGTTTAAAGGTATTACGTTATATGGTATAACGTTATAACGTATTACGTTATATGGTATAACGTTATAACGTACTACGTTATATGGTATATAGTTATAACGTATTACGTTATATGGTATAACGTTATACCGTATTACGTTATATGGTATAACGTTATCACGTATTACGTTATATGGTATAACGTTATAACGTATTACGTTATATGGTATTACGTTATAACGTATTACGTTATATGGTATAACGTTATAACGTATTACGTTATATGGTATAACGTTATAACGTATTACGTTATATGGTATTACGTTATAACGTATTACGTTATATGGTATAACGTTATAACGTATTACGTTATATGGTATTACGTTATAACGTATTACGTTATATGGTATAACGTCATAACGTATTACGTTATATGGTATTACGTTATCACGTATTGCGTTATATGGTATAACGTTATAACGTATTACGTTATATGGTATAACGTTTTAACGTATTACGTTATATGGTATAACGTTATCACGTATTACGTTATATGGTATAACGTTATAACGTATTACGTTATAAAGTATTACGTTATATGGTATAACATTATAACGTATTACGTTATACGGTATAACGTTATAACGTATTACGTTATATGGTATAACGTTATAACGTATTACGTTATATGGTATAACGTATTACGTTATATGGTATTACGTTATAACGTATTACGTTATATGGTATAACGTCATAACGTATTACGTTATATGGTATTACGTTATCACGTATTGCGTTATATGGTATATCGTTATAACGTATTACGTTATATGGTATAACGTTATAACGTATTACGTTATATGGTGTAACGTCATAACGTATTACGTTATATGGTATTACGTTATCACGTATTACGTTATATGGTATAACGTTATAACGTATTACGTTATATGGTATAACGTTTTAACTTATTACGTCATATGGTATAACGTTATCACGTATTACGTTATATGGTATAACGTTATAACGTATTACGTTATATGGTATAACGTTTTAACGTATTACGTTATATGGTATAACGTTATCACGTATTACGTTATATGGTATAACGTTATAACGCATTACTTTATATGGTATTACGTTATAACGTATTACGTTATATGGTATAACGTTTTAACGTATTACGTTATATGGTATAACGTTATCACGTATTACGTTATATGGTATAACGTTATAACGTATTACGTTATATGGTATAACGTTATAACGTATTACGTTATATGGTATTACGTTATCACGTATTACGTTATATGGTATAACGTTATAACGTATTACGTTATATGGTATAACGTTATAACGTATTACGTTATGTGGTATAACGTTATAACGAATTACGTTATATGGTATAACGTTATAACGTATTTGGCTATATGGCATTACGTTATAGCATATTACGTTATGTGGTATTAAGTTATAACGTATAACGTTATATGGTATAACGTTTTAACGTATTACGTATTATGGTATAACGTTATCACGTATTACGTTATATGGTATAACGTTATAACGTATTACGTTATATGGTATGACGTTATAACATATTACGTTATATGGTATAACGTTTAAAGGTATTACGTTATATGGTATAACGTTATAACGTATTACGTTATATGGTATAACGTTATAACGTACTACGTTATATGGTATATCGTTATAACGTATTACGTTATATGGTATAACGTTATACCGTATTACGTTATATGGTATAACGTTATCACGTATTACGTTATATGGTATAACGTTATAACGTATTACTTTATATGGTATTACGTTATAACGTATTACGTTGTATGGTATAACGTTTTAACGTATTACGTTATATGGTATAACGTTATCACGTATTACGTTATATGGTATAACGTTATAACGTATTACGTCATATGGTATAACGTTATCACGTATTACGTTATATGGTATAACGTTATAACGTATTACGTTATATGGTATAACGTTATAACGTATTACGTTATATGGTATTACGTTATAACGTATTACGTTATATGGTATAACGTCATAACGTATTACGTTATATGGTATTACGTTATCACGTATTGCGTTATATAGTATAACGTTATAACTTATTACGTTATATGGTATAACGTTTTAACGTATTACGTTATATGGTATAACGTTATCACGTATTACGTTATATGGTATAACGTTATAACGTATTACGTTATGTGGTATTACGTTATAACGTATTTCGTCATATGGTATAACGTTATAACGTATTACGTTATATGGTATAACGTTATAACGTATTACGTTATATGGTATAACGTTATAACGTATTACGTTATATGGTATAACGTCATAACGTATTACGTTATATGGTATTACGTTATCACGTATTGCGTTATATGGTATAACGTTATAACGTATTACGTTATATGGTATAACGTTTTAACGTATTACGTTATATGGTATAACGTTATCACGTATTAAGTTATATGGTATTAACGTTATAACGTATTACGTTATAACGTATTACGATATATGGTATAACATTATAACGTATTACGTTATACGGTATAACGTTATAACGTATTACGTTATATGGTATAACGTTATAACGTATTACGTTATATGGTATAACGTATTACGTTATATGGTATTACGTTATAACGTATTACGTTATATGGTATAACGTCTTAACGTATTACGTTATATGGTATTACGTTATCACATATTGCGTTATATGGTATAACGTTTTAACGTATTACGTTATATGGTATAACGTTATCACGTATTACGTTATATGGTATAACGTTATAACGTATTACGTTATATGGTATAACGTTTTAACGTATTACGTTATATGGTATAACGTTATCACGTATTACGTTATATGGTATAACGTTATAACGTATTACTTTATATGGTATTACGTTATAACGTATTACGTTATATGGTATAACGTTTTAACGTATTACGTTATATGGTATAACGTTATCACGTATTACGTTATATGGTATAACGTTATAACGTATTACGTTATATGGTATTACGTTATCACGTATTGCGTTATATGGTATAACGTTATAACGTATTACGTTATATGGTATAACGTTTTAACGTATTACGTTATATGGTATAACGTTATCACGTATTACGTTATATGGTATAACGTTATAACGTATTACTTTATATGGTATTACGTTATAACGTATTACGTTGTATGGTATAACGTTTTAACGTATTACGTTATATGGTATAACGTTATCACGTATTACGTTATATGGTATAACGTTATAACGTATTACGTCATATGGTATAACGTTATCACGTATTACGTTATATGGTATAACGTTATAACGTATTACGTTATATGGTATAACGTTATAACGTATTACGTTATATGGTATTACGTTATAACGTATTACGTTATATGGTATAACGTCATAACGTATTACGTTATATGGTATTACGTTATCACGTATTGCGTTATATAGTATAACGTTATAACGTATTACGTTATATGGTATAACGTTTTAACGTATTACGTTATATGGTATAACGTTATCACGTATTACGTTATATGGTATAACGTTATAACGTATTACGTTATGTGGTATTACGTTATAACGTATTTCGTCATATGGTATAACGTTATAACGTATTACGTTATATGGTATAACGTTATAACGTATTACGTTATATGGTATAACGTTATAACGTATTACGTTATATGGTATAACGTTATAACGTATTACGTTATATGGTATAACGTTATCACGTATTACGTTATATGGTATAACGTTATCACGTATTACGTTATATGGTATAACGTCATAACGTATTACGTTATATGGTATAACGTTATAACGTATTACGTTATATGGTATAACGTTATAACGTATTACGTTATATGGTATAACGTTATAACGTATTACGTTATATGGTATAACGTTATCACGTATTAAGTTATATGGTATTAACGTTATAACGTATTACGTTATAACGTATTACGATATATGGTATAACATTATAACGTATTACGTTATACGGTATAACGTTATAACGTATTACGTTATATGGTATAACGTTATAACGTATTACGTTATATGGTATAACGTATTACGTTATATGGTATTACGTTATAACGTATTACGTTATATGGTATAACGTCATAACGTATTACGTTATATGGTATTACGTTATCACATATTGCGTTATATGGTATAACGTTTTAACGTATTACGTTATATGGTATAACGTTATCACGTATTACGTTATATGGTATAACGTTATAACGTATTACGTTATATGGTATAACGTTTTAACGTATTACGTTATATGGTATAACGTTATCACGTATTACGTTATATGGTATAACGTTATAACGTATTACGTTATATGGTATAACGTTATAACGTATTACGTTATATGGTATAACGTTATAACGTATTACGTTATGTGGTATAACGTTATAACGAATTACGTTATATGGTATAACGTTATAACGTATTTGGCTATATGGCATTACGTTATAGCATATTACGTTATGTGGTATTAAGTTATAACGTATAACGTTATATGGTATAACGTTATAACGTATTACGTTATATGGTATAACGTTATAACGTATTACGTTATATGGTATAACGTTATAACGTATTACGTTATGTGGTATAACGTTATAACGAATTACGTTATATGGTATAACGTTATAACGTATTTGGCTATATGGCATTACGTTATAGCATATTACGTTATGTGGTATTAAGTTATAACGTATAACGTTATATGGTATAACGTTATAACGTATTACGTTATATGGTATAACGTTTTAACGTATTACGTCATATGGTATAACGTTATCACGTATTACGTTATATGGTATAACGTTATAACGTATTACGTTATATGGTATAACGTTTTAACGTATTACGTTATATGGTATAACGTTATCACGTATTACGTTATATGGTATAACGTTATAACGTATTACGTTATATGGTATTACGTTATCACGTATTGCGTTATATGGTATAACGTTATAACGTATTACGTTATATGGTATAACGTTTTAACGTATTACGTTATATGGTATAACGTTATCACGTATTACGTTATATGGTATAACGTTATAACGTATTACTTTATATGGTATTACGTTATAACGTATTACGTTGTATGGTATAACGTTTTAACGTATTACGTTATATGGTATAACGTTATCACGTATTACGTTATATGGTATAACGTTATAACGTATTACGTCATATGGTATAACGTTATCACGTATTACGTTATATGGTATAACGTTATAACGTATTACGTTATATGGTATAACGTTATAACGTATTACGTTATATGGTATAACGTTATCACGTATTACGTTATATGGTATAACGTTATAACGTATTACTTTATATGGTATTACGTTATAACGTATTACGTTATATGGTATAACGTTTTAACGTATTACGTTATATGGTATAACGTTATCACGTATTACGTTATATGGTATAACGTTATAACGTATTACGTTATATGGTATTACGTTATCACGTATTGCGTTATATGGTATAACGTTATAACGTATTACGTTATATGGTATAACGTTATAACGTATTACGTTATATGGTATAACGTATTACGTTATATGGTATTACGTTATAACGTATTACGTTATATGGTATAACGTCTTAACGTATTACGTTATATGGTATTACGTTATCACATATTGCGTTATATGGTATAACGTTTTAACGTATTACGTTATATGGTATAACGTTATCACGTATTACGTTATATGGTATAACGTTATAACGTATTACGTTATATGGTATAACGTTTTAACGTATTACGTTATATGGTATAACGTTATCACGTATTACGTTATATGGTATAACGTTATAACGTATTACTTTATATGGTATTACGTTATAACGTATTACGTTATATGGTATAACGTTTTAACGTATTACGTTATATGGTATAACGTTATCACGTATTACGTTATATGGTATAACGTTATAACGTATTACGTTATATGGTATTACGTTATCACGTATTGCGTTATATGGTATAACGTTATAACGTATTACGTTATATGGTATAACGTTTTAACGTATTACGTTATATGGTATAACGTTATCACGTATTACGTTATATGGTATAACGTTATAACGTATTACTTTATATGGTATTACGTTATAACGTATTACGTTGTATGGTATAACGTTTTAACGTATTACGTTATATGGTATAACGTTATCACGTATTACGTTATATGGTATAACGTTATAACGTATTACGTCATATGGTATAACGTTATCACGTATTACGTTATATGGTATAACGTTATAACGTATTACGTTATATGGTATAACGTTATAACGTATTACGTTATATGGTATTACGTTATAACGTATTACGTTATATGGTATAACGTCATAACGTATTACGTTATATGGTATTACGTTATCACGTATTGCGTTATATAGTATAACGTTATAACGTATTACGTTATATGGTATAACGTTTTAACGTATTACGTTATATGGTATAACGTTATCACGTATTACGTTATATGGTATAACGTTATAACGTATTACGTTATGTGGTATTACGTTATAACGTATTTCGTCATATGGTATAACGTTATAACGTATTACGTTATATGGTATAACGTTATAACGTATTACGTTATATGGTATAACGTTATAACGTATTACGTTATATGGTATAACGTTATAACGTATTACGTTATATGGTATAACGTTATCACGTATTACGTTATATGGTATAACGTTATCACGTATTACGTTATATGGTATAACGTCATAACGTATTACGTTATATGGTATAACGTTATAACGTATTACGTTATATGGTATAACGTTATAACGTATTACGTTATATGGTATAACGTTATAACGTATTACGTTATATGGTATAACGTTATCACGTATTAAGTTATATGGTATTAACGTTATAACGTATTACGTTATAACGTATTACGATATATGGTATAACATTATAACGTATTACGTTATACGGTATAACGTTATAACGTATTACGTTATATGGTATAACGTTATAACGTATTACGTTATATGGTATAACGTATTACGTTATATGGTATTACGTTATAACGTATTACGTTATATGGTATAACGTCATAACGTATTACGTTATATGGTATTACGTTATCACATATTGCGTTATATGGTATAACGTTTTAACGTATTACGTTATATGGTATAACGTTATCACGTATTACGTTATATGGTATAACGTTATAACGTATTACGTTATATGGTATAACGTTTTAACGTATTACGTTATATGGTATAACGTTATCACGTATTACGTTATATGGTATAACGTTATAACGTATTACGTTATATGGTATAACGTTATAACGTATTACGTTATATGGTATAACGTTATAACGTATTACGTTATGTGGTATAACGTTATAACGAATTACGTTATATGGTATAACGTTATAACGTATTTGGCTATATGGCATTACGTTATAGCATATTACGTTATGTGGTATTAAGTTATAACGTATAACGTTATATGGTATAACGTTATAACGTATTACGTTATATGGTATAACGTTATAACGTATTACGTTATATGGTATTACGTTATCACATATTGCGTTATATGGTATAACGTTTTAACGTATTACGTTATATGGTATAACGTTATCACGTATTACGTTATATGGTATAACGTTATAACGTATTACGTTATATGGTATAACGTTTTAACGTATTACGTTATATGGTATAGCGTTATCACGTATTACGTTATATGGTATAACGTTATAACGTATTACGTTATATGGTATAACGTTATAACGTATTACGTTATATGGTATAACGTTATAACGTATTACGTTATGTGGTATAACGTTATAACGAATTACGTTATATGGTATAACGTTATAACGTATTTGGCTATATGGCATTACGTTATAGCATATTACGTTATGTGGTATTAAGTTATAACGTATAACGTTATATGGTATAACGTTATAACGTATTACGTTATATGGTATAACGTTATCACGTATTACGTTATATGGTATAACGTTATAACGTATTACTTTATATGGTATTACGTTATAACGTATTACGTTGTATGGTATAACGTTTTAACGTATTACGTTATATGGTATAACGTTATCACGTATTACGTTATATGGTATAACGTTATAACGTATTACGTCATATGGTATAACGTTATCACGTATTACGTTATATGGTATAACGTTATAACGTATTACGTTATATGGTATAACGTTATAACGTATTACGTTATATGGTATTACGTTATAACGTATTACGTTATATGGTATAACGTCATAACGTATTACGTTATATGGTATTACGTTATCACGTATTGCGTTATATAGTATAACGTTATAACGTATTACGTTATATGGTATAACGTTTTAACGTATTACGTTATATGGTATAACGTTATCACGTATTACGTTATATGGTATAACGTTATAACGTATTACGTTATGTGGTATTACGTTATAACGTATTTCGTCATATGGTATAACGTTATAACGTATTACGTTATATGGTATAACGTTATAACGTATTACGTTATATGGTATAACGTTATAACGTATTACGTTATATGGTATAACGTTATAACGTATTACGTTATATGGTATAACGTTATCACGTATTACGTTATATGGTATAACGTTATCACGTATTACGTTATATGGTATAACGTCATAACGTATTACGTTATATGGTATAACGTTATAACGTATTACGTTATATGGTATAACGTTATAACGTATTACGTTATATGGTATAACGTTATAACGTATTACGTTATATGGTATAACGTTATCACGTATTAAGTTATATGGTATTAACGTTATAACGTATTACGTTATAACGTATTACGATATATGGTATAACATTATAACGTATTACGTTATACGGTATAACGTTATAACGTATTACGTTATATGGTATAACGTTATAACGTATTACGTTATATGGTATAACGTATTACGTTATATGGTATTACGTTATAACGTATTACGTTATATGGTATAACGTCATAACGTATTACGTTATATGGTATTACGTTATCACATATTGCGTTATATGGTATAACGTTTTAACGTATTACGTTATATGGTATAACGTTATCACGTATTACGTTATATGGTATAACGTTATAACGTATTACGTTATATGGTATAACGTTTTAACGTATTACGTTATATGGTATAACGTTATCACGTATTACGTTATATGGTATAACGTTATAACGTATTACGTTATATGGTATAACGTTATAACGTATTACGTTATATGGTATAACGTTATAACGTATTACGTTATGTGGTATAACGTTATAACGAATTACGTTATATGGTATAACGTTATAACGTATTTGGCTATATGGCATTACGTTATAGCATATTACGTTATGTGGTATTAAGTTATAACGTATAACGTTATATGGTATAACGTTATAACGTATTACGTTATATGGTATAACGTTATAACGTATTACGTTATATGGTATAACGTTATAACGTATTACGTTATGTGGTATAACGTTATAACGAATTACGTTATATGGTATAACGTTATAACGTATTTGGCTATATGGCATTACGTTATAGCATATTACGTTATGTGGTATTAAGTTATAACGTATAACGTTATATGGTATAACGTTATAACGTATTACGTTATATGGAATAACGTTTTAACGTATTACGTCATATGGTATAACGTTATCACGTATTACGTTATATGGTATAACGTTATAACGTATTACGTTATATGGTATAACGTTTTAACGTATTACGTTATATGGTATAACGTCATAACGTATTACGTTATATGGTATTACGTTATCACGTATTGCGTTATATGGTATAACGTTATAACGTATTACGTTATATGGTATAACGTTTTAACGTATTACGTTATATGGTATTACGTTATCACGTATTACGTTATATGGTATAACGTTATAACGTATTACGTTATATGGTATAACGTCATAACGTATTACGTTATATGGTATTACGTTATCACGTATTGCGTTATATGGTATAACGTTATAACGTATTACGTTATATGGTATAACGTTTTAACGTATTACGTTATATGGTATTACGTTATCACGTATTACGTTATATGGTATAACGTTATAACGTATTACGTTATATGGTATAACGTTTTAACGTATTACGTTATATGGTATAACGTTATCACGTATTACGTTATATGGTATAACGTTATAACGTATTACGTTATGTGGTATAACGTTATAACGAATTACGTTATATGGTATAACGTTATAACGTATTTGGCTATATGGCATTACGTTATAGCATATTACGTTATGTGGTATTAAGTTATAACGTATAACGTTATATGGTATAACGTTATAACGTATTACGTTATATGGTATAACGTTTTAACGTATTACGTCATATGGTATAACGTTATAACGTATTACGTTATAACGTATTACGATATATGGTATAACATTATAACGTATTACGTTATACGGTATAACGTTATAACGTATTACGTTATATGGTATAACGTTATAACGTATTACGTTATATGGTATAACGTATTACGTTATATGGTATTACGTTATAACGTATTACGTTATATGGTATAACGTCATAACGTATTACGTTATATGGTATTACGTTATCACGTATTACGTTATATGGTATAACGTTATAACGTATTACGTTATATGGTATAACGTTTTAACGTATTACGTTATATGGTATAGCGTTATAACGTATTACGTTATATGGTATAACGTCATAACGCATTACGTTATATGGTATTACGTTATCACGTATTACGTTATATGGTATAACGTTATAACGTATTACGTTATATGGTATAACGTTATAACGTATTACGTTATGTGGTATAACGTTATAACGAATTACGTTATATGGTATAACGTTATAACGTATTTGGCTATATGGCATTACGTTATAGCATATTACGTTATGTGGTATTAAGTTATAACGTACAACGTTATATGGTATAACGTTATAACGTATTACGTTATATGGTATAACGTTTTAACGTATTACGTCATATGGTATAACGTTATCACGTATTACGTTATATGGTATAACGTTATAACGTATTACGTTATATGGTATAACGTTTTAACGTATTACGTTATATGGTATAACGTTATCACGTATTACGTTATATGGTATAACGTTATAACGTATTACTTTATATGGTATTACGTTATAACGTATTACGTTATATGGTATAACGTTTTAACGTATTACGTTATATGGTATAACGTTATCACGAATTACGTTATATGGTATAACGTTATAACGTATTACGTTATATGGTATAACGTCATAACGTATTACGTTATATGGTATTACGTTATCACGTATTACGTTATATGGTATAACGTTATAACGTATTACGTTATATGGTATAACGTCATAACGTATTACGTTATATGGTATTACGTTATCACGTATTGCGTTATATGGTATAACGTTATAACGTATTACGTTATATGGTATAACGTTTTAACGTATTACGTTATATGGTATTACGTTATCACGTATTACGTTATATGGTATAACGTTATAACGTATTACGTTATATGGTATAACGTTTTAACGTATTACGTTATATGGTATAACGTTATCACGTATTACGTTATATGGTATGACGTTATAACATATTACGTTATATGGTATAACGTTTAAAGGTATTACGTTATATGGTATAACGTTATAACGTATTACGTTATATGGTATAACGTTATAACGTACTACGTTATATGGTATATCGTTATAACGTATTACGTTATATGGTATAACGTTATACCGTATTACGTTATATGGTATAACGTTATCACGTATTACGTTATATGGTATAACGTTATAACGTATTACGTTATATGGTATTACGTTATAACGTATTACGTTATATGGCATAACGTTATAACGTATTACGTTATATGGTATAACGTTATAACGTATTACGTTATATGGTATAACGTTATAACGTATTACGTTATATGGTATTACGTTATAACGTATTACGTTATATGGTATAACGTCATAACGTATTACGTTATATGGTATAACGTTATCACGAATTACGTTATATGGTATAACGTTATAACGTATTACGTTATATGGTATAACGTTTTAACGTATTACGTTATATGGTATAACGTTATCACGTATTACGTTATATGGTATAACGTTATAACGTATTACTTTATATGGTATTACGTTATAACGTATTACGTTGTATGGTATAACGTTTTAACGTATTACGTTATATGGTATAACGTTATCACGTATTACGTTATATGGTATAACGTTATAACGTATTACGTCATATGGTATAACGTTATCACGTATTACGTTATATGGTATAACGTTATAACGTATTACGTTATATGGTATAACGTTATAACGTATTACGTTATATGGTATTACGTTATAACGTATTACGTTATATGGTATAACGTCATAACGTATTACGTTATATGGTATTACGTTATCACGTATTGCGTTATATAGTATAACGTTATAACGTATTACGTTATATGGTATAACGTTTTAACGTATTACGTTATATGGTATAACGTTATCACGTATTACGTTATATGGTATAACGTTATAACGTATTACGTTATGTGGTATTACGTTATAACGTATTTCGTCATATGGTATAACGTTATAACGTATTACGTTATATGGTATAACGTTATAACGTATTACGTTATATGGTATAACGTTATAACGTATTACGTTATATGGTATAACGTCATAACGTATTACGTTATATGGTATTACGTTATCACGTATTGCGTTATATGGTATAACGTTATAACGTATTACGTTATATGGTATAACGTTTTAACGTATTACGTTATATGGTATAACGTTATCACGTATTAAGTTATATGGTATTAACGTTATAACGTATTACGTTATAACGTATTACGATATATGGTATAACATTATAACGTATTACGTTATACGGTATAACGTTATAACGTATTACGTTATATGGTATAACGTTATAACGTATTACGTTATATGGTATAACGTATTACGTTATATGGTATTACGTTATAACGTATTACGTTATATGGTATAACGTCATAACGTATTACGTTATATGGTATTACGTTATCACATATTGCGTTATATGGTATAACGTTTTAACGTATTACGTTATATGGTATAACGTTATCACGTATTACGTTATATGGTATAACGTTATAACGTATTACGTTATATGGTATAACGTTTTAACGTATTACGTTATATGGTATAACGTTATCACGTATTACGTTATATGGTATAACGTTATAACGTATTACTTTATATGGTATTACGTTATAACGTATTACGTTATATGGTATAACGTTTTAACGTATTACGTTATATGGTATAACGTTATCACGTATTACGTTATATGGTATAACGTTATAACGTATTACGTTATATGGTATTACGTTATCACGTATTGCGTTATATGGTATAACGTTATAACGTATTACGTTATATGGTATAACGTTTTAACGTATTACGTTATATGGTATAACGTTATCACGTATTACGTTATATGGTATAACGTTATAACGTATTACTTTATATGGTATTACGTTATAACGTATTACGTTGTATGGTATAACGTTTTAACGTATTACGTTATATGGTATAACGTTATCACGTATTACGTTATATGGTATAACGTTATAACGTATTACGTCATATGGTATAACGTTATCACGTATTACGTTATATGGTATAACGTTATAACGTATTACGTTATATGGTATAACGTTATAACGTATTACGTTATATGGTATTACGTTATAACGTATTACGTTATATGGTATAACGTCATAACGTATTACGTTATATGGTATTACGTTATCACGTATTGCGTTATATAGTATAACGTTATAACGTATTACGTTATATGGTATAACGTTTTAACGTATTACGTTATATGGTATAACGTTATCACGTATTACGTTATATGGTATAACGTTATAACGTATTACGTTATGTGGTATTACGTTATAACGTATTTCGTCATATGGTATAACGTTATAACGTATTACGTTATATGGTATAACGTTATAACGTATTACGTTATATGGTATAACGTTATAACGTATTACGTTATATGGTATAACGTTATAACGTATTACGTTATATGGTATAACGTTATCACGTATTACGTTATATGGTATAACGTTATCACGTATTACGTTATATGGTATAACGTCATAACGTATTACGTTATATGGTATAACGTTATAACGTATTACGTTATATGGTATAACGTTATAACGTATTACGTTATATGGTATAACGTTATAACGTATTACGTTATATGGTATAACGTTATCACGTATTAAGTTATATGGTATTAACGTTATAACGTATTACGTTATAACGTATTACGATATATGGTATAACATTATAACGTATTACGTTATACGGTATAACGTTATAACGTATTACGTTATATGGTATAACGTTATAACGTATTACGTTATATGGTATAACGTATTACGTTATATGGTATTACGTTATAACGTATTACGTTATATGGTATAACGTCATAACGTATTACGTTATATGGTATTACGTTATCACATATTGCGTTATATGGTATAACGTTTTAACGTATTACGTTATATGGTATAACGTTATCACGTATTACGTTATATGGTATAACGTTATAACGTATTACGTTATATGGTATAACGTTTTAACGTATTACGTTATATGGTATAACGTTATCACGTATTACGTTATATGGTATAACGTTATAACGTATTACTTTATATGGTATTACGTTATAACGTATTACGTTATATGGTATAACGTTTTAACGTATTACGTTATATGGTATAACGTTATCACGTATTACGTTATATGGTATAGCGTTATAACGTATTACGTTATATGGTATAACGTCATAACGTATTACGTTATATGGTATTACGTTATCACGTATTACGTTATATGGTATAACGTTATAACGTATTACGTTATATGGTATAACGTTATAACGTATTACGTTATGTGGTATAACGTTATAACGAATTACGTTATATGGTATAACGTTATAACGTATTTGGCTATATGGCATTACGTTATAGCATATTACGTTATGTGGTATTAAGTTATAACGTATAACGTTATATGGTATAACGTTATAACGTATTACGTTATATGGTATAACGTTTTAACGTATTACGTAATATGGTATAACGTCATAACGTATTACGTTATATGGTATTACGTTATCACGTATTGCGTTATATAGTATAACGTTATAACGTATTACGTTATATGGTATAACGTTTTAACGTATTACGTTATATGGTATAACGTTATCACGTATTACGTTATATGGTATAACGTTATAACGTATTACGTTATGTGGTATTACGTTATAACGTATTTCGTCATATGGTATAACGTTATAACGTATTACGTTATATGGTATAACGTTATAACGTATTACGTTATATGGTATAACGTTATAACGTATTACGTTATATGGTATAACGTTATAACGTATTACGTTATATGGTATAACGTTATCACGTATTACGTTATATGGTATAACGTTATCACGTATTACGTTATATGGTATAACGTCATAACGTATTACGTTATATGGTATAACGTTATAACGTATTACGTTATATGGTATAACGTTATAACGTATTACGTTATATGGTATAACGTTATAACGTATTACGTTATATGGTATAACGTTATCACGTATTAAGTTATATGGTATTAACGTTATAACGTATTACGTTATAACGTATTACGATATATGGTATAACATTATAACGTATTACGTTATACGGTATAACGTTATAACGTATTACGTTATATGGTATAACGTTATAACGTATTACGTTATATGGTATAACGTATTACGTTATATGGTATTACGTTATAACGTATTACGTTATATGGTATAACGTCATAACGTATTACGTTATATGGTATTACGTTATCACATATTGCGTTATATGGTATAACGTTTTAACGTATTACGTTATATGGTATAACGTTATCACGTATTACGTTATATGGTATAACGTTATAACGTATTACGTTATATGGTATAACGTTTTAACGTATTACGTTATATGGTATAACGTTATCACGTATTACGTTATATGGTATAACGTTATAACGTATTACTTTATATGGTATTACGTTATAACGTATTACGTTATATGGTATAACGTTTTAACGTATTACGTTATATGGTATAACGTTATCACGTATTACGTTATATGGTATAGCGTTATAACGTATTACGTTATATGGTATAACGTCATAACGTATTACGTTATATGGTATTACGTTATCACGTATTACGTTATATGGTATAACGTTATAACGTATTACGTTATATGGTATAACGTTATAACGTATTACGTTATGTGGTATAACGTTATAACGAATTACGTTATATGGTATAACGTTATAACGTATTTGGCTATATGGCATTACGTTATAGCATATTACGTTATGTGGTATTAAGTTATAACGTATAACGTTATATGGTATAACGTTATAACGTATTACGTTATATGGTATAACGTTTTAACGTATTACGTCATATGGTATAACGTTATCACGTATTACGTTATATGGTATAACGTTATAACGTATTACGTTATATGGTATAACGTTTTAACGTATTACGTTATATGGTATAA
This sequence comes from Bombus vancouverensis nearcticus, assembly GCF_051014615.1. Classification (NCBI taxonomy): domain Eukaryota; kingdom Metazoa; phylum Arthropoda; class Insecta; order Hymenoptera; family Apidae; genus Bombus; species Bombus vancouverensis. The sequence continues at coordinate 3,032,794 of NC_134913.1, read as the reverse complement.
CGTTATCACGTATTACGTTATATGGTATAACGTTATAACGTATTACTTTATATGGTATTACGTTATAACGTATTACGTTATATGGTATAACGTTTTAACGTATTACGTTATATGGTATAACGTTATCACGAATTACGTTATATGGTATAACGTTATAACGTATTACGTTATATGGTATAACGTCATAACGTATTACGTTATATGGTATTACGTTATCACGTATTACGTTATATGGTATAACGTTATAACGTATTACGTTATATGGTATAACGTCATAACGTATTACGTTATATGGTATTACGTTATCACGTATTGCGTTATATGGTATAACGTTATAACGTATTACGTTATATGGTATAACGTTTTAACGTATTACGTTATATGGTATTACGTTATCACGTATTACGTTATATGGTATAACGTTATAACGTATTACGTTATATGGTATAACGTTTTAACGTATTACGTTATATGGTATAACGTTATCACGTATTACGTTATATGGTATAACGTTATAACGTATTACGTTATGTGGTATAACGTTATAACGAATTACGTTATATGGTATAACGTTATAACGTATTTGGCTATATGGCATTACGTTATAGCATATTACGTTATGTGGTATTAAGTTATAACGTATAACGTTATATGGTATAACGTTTTAACGTATTACGTAATATGGTATAACGTTATCACGTATTACGTTATATGGTATAACGTTATAACGTATTACGTTATATGGTATGACGTTATAACATATTACGTTATATGGTATAACGTTTAAAGGTATTACGTTATATGGTATAACGTTATAACGTATTACGTTATATGGTATAACGTTATAACGTACTACGTTATATGGTATATCGTTATAACGTATTACGTTATATGGTATAACGTTATACCGTATTACGTTATATGGTATAACGTTATCACGTATTACGTTATATGGTATAACGTTATAACGTATTACGTTATATGGTATTACGTTATAACGTATTACGTTATATGGCATAACGTTATAACGTATTACGTTATATGGTATAACGTTATAACGTATTACGTTATATGGTATAACGTTATAACGTATTACGTTATATGGTATTACGTTATAACGTATTACGTTATATGGTATAACGTCATAACGTATTACGTTATATGGTATTACGTTATCACGTATTGCGTTATATGGTATAACGTTATAACGTATTACGTTATATGGTATAACGTTTTAACGTATTACGTTATATGGTATAACGTTATCACGTATTACGTTATATGGTATAACGTTATAACGTATTACTTTATATGGTATTACGTTATAACGTATTACGTTGTATGGTATAACGTTTTAACGTATTACGTTATATGGTATAACGTTATCACGTATTACGTTATATGGTATAACGTTATAACGTATTACGTCATATGGTATAACGTTATCACGTATTACGTTATATGGTATAACGTTATAACGTATTACGTTATATGGTATAACGTTATAACGTATTACGTTATATGGTATTACGTTATAACGTATTACGTTATATGGTATAACGTCATGACGTATTACGTTATATGGTATTACGTTATCACGTATTGCGTTATATAGTATAACGTTATAACGTATTACGTTATATGGTATAACGTTTTAACGTATTACGTTATATGGTATAACGTTATCACGTATTACGTTATATGGTATAACGTTATAACGTATTACGTTATGTGGTATTACGTTATAACGTATTTCGTCATATGGTATAACGTTATAACGTATTACGTTATATGGTATAACGTTATAACGTATTACGTTATATGGTATAACGTTATAACGTATTACGTTATATGGTATAACGTCATAACGTATTACGTTATATGGTATTACGTTATCACGTATTGCGTTATATGGTATAACGTTATAACGTATTACGTTATATGGTATAACGTTTTAACGTATTACGTTATATGGTATAACGTTATCACGTATTAAGTTATATGGTATTAACGTTATAACGTATTACGTTATAACGTATTACGATATATGGTATAACATTATAACGTATTACGTTATACGGTATAACGTTATAACGTATTACGTTATATGGTATAACGTTATAACGTATTACGTTATATGGTATAACGTATTACGTTATATGGTATTACGTTATAACGTATTACGTTATATGGTATAACGTCATAACGTATTACGTTATATGGTATTACGTTATCACATATTGCGTTATATGGTATAACGTTTTAACGTATTACGTTATATGGTATAACGTTATCACGTATTACGTTATATGGTATAACGTTATAACGTATTACGTTATATGGTATAACGTTTTAACGTATTACGTTATATGGTATAACGTTATCACGTATTACGTTATATGGTATAACGTTATAACGTATTACTTTATATGGTATTACGTTATAACGTATTACGTTATATGGTATAACGTTTTAACGTATTACGTTATATGGTATAACGTTATCACGTATTACGTTATATGGTATAACGTTATAACGTATTACGTTATATGGTATTACGTTATCACGTATTGCGTTATATGGTATAACGTTATAACGTATTACGTTATATGGTATAACGTTTTAACGTATTACGTTATATGGTATAACGTTATCACGTATTACGTTATATGGTATAACGTTATAACGTATTACTTTATATGGTATTACGTTATAACGTATTACGTTGTATGGTATAACGTTTTAACGTATTACGTTATATGGTATAACGTTATCACGTATTACGTTATATGGTATAACGTTATAACGTATTACGTCATATGGTATAACGTTATCACGTATTACGTTATATGGTATAACGTTATAACGTATTACGTTATATGGTATAACGTTATAACGTATTACGTTATATGGTATTACGTTATAACGTATTACGTTATATGGTATAACGTCATAACGTATTACGTTATATGGTATTACGTTATCACGTATTGCGTTATATAGTATAACGTTATAACGTATTACGTTATATGGTATAACGTTTTAACGTATTACGTTATATGGTATAACGTTATCACGTATTACGTTATATGGTATAACGTTATAACGTATTACGTTATGTGGTATTACGTTATAACGTATTTCGTCATATGGTATAACGTTATAACGTATTACGTTATATGGTATAACGTTATAACGTATTACGTTATATGGTATAACGTTATAACGTATTACGTTATATGGTATAACGTTATAACGTATTACGTTATATGGTATAACGTTATCACGTATTACGTTATATGGTATAACGTTATCACGTATTACGTTATATGGTATAACGTCATAACGTATTACGTTATATGGTATAACGTTATAACGTATTACGTTATATGGTATAACGTTATAACGTATTACGTTATATGGTATAACGTTATAACGTATTACGTTATATGGTATAACGTTATCACGTATTAAGTTATATGGTATTAACGTTATAACGTATTACGTTATAACGTATTACGATATATGGTATAACATTATAACGTATTACGTTATACGGTATAACGTTATAACGTATTACGTTATATGGTATAACGTTATAACGTATTACGTTATATGGTATAACGTATTACGTTATATGGTATTACGTTATAACGTATTACGTTATATGGTATAACGTCATAACGTATTACGTTATATGGTATTACGTTATCACATATTGCGTTATATGGTATAACGTTTTAACGTATTACGTTATATGGTATAACGTTATCACGTATTACGTTATATGGTATAACGTTATAACGTATTACGTTATATGGTATAACGTTTTAACGTATTACGTTATATGGTATAACGTTATCACGTATTACGTTATATGGTATAACGTTATAACGTATTACTTTATATGGTATTACGTTATAACGTATTACGTTATATGGTATAACGTTTTAACGTATTACGTTATATGGTATAACGTTATCACGTATTACGTTATATGGTATAGCGTTATAACGTATTACGTTATATGGTATAACGTCATAACGTATTACGTTATATGGTATTACGTTATCACGTATTACGTTATATGGTATAACGTTATAACGTATTACGTTATATGGTATAACGTTATAACGTATTACGTTATGTGGTATAACGTTATAACGAATTACGTTATATGGTATAACGTTATAACGTATTTGGCTATATGGCATTACGTTATAGCATATTACGTTATGTGGTATTAAGTTATAACGTATAACGTTATATGGTATAACGTTATAACGTATTACGTTATATGGTATAACGTTTTAACGTATTACGTCATATGGTATAACGTTATCACGTATTACGTTATATGGTATAACGTTATAACGTATTACGTTATATGGTATAACGTTTTAACGTATTACGTTATATGGTATAACGTTATCACGTATTACGTTATATGGTATAACGTTATAACGTATTACTTTATATGGTATTACGTTATAACGTATTACGTTATATGGTATAACGTTTTAACGTATTACGTTATATGGTATAACGTTATCACGAATTACGTTATATGGTATAACGTTATAACGTATTACGTTATATGGTATAACGTCATAACGTATTACGTTATATGGTATTACGTTATCACGTATTACGTTATATGGTATAACGTTATAACGTATTACGTTATATGGTATAACGTCATAACGTATTACGTTATATGGTATTACGTTATCACGTATTGCGTTATATGGTATAACGTTATAACGTATTACGTTATATGGTATAACGTTTTAACGTATTACGTTATATGGTATAACGTTATCACGTATTACGTTATATGGTATAACGTTATAACGTATTACTTTATATGGTATTACGTTATAACGTATTACGTTATATGGTATAACGTTTTAACGTATTACGTTATATGGTATAACGTTATCACGTATTACGTTATATGGTATAACGTTATAACGTATTACGTCATATGGTATAACGTTATCACGTATTACGTTATATGGTATAACGTATTACGTTATATGGTATTACGTTATAACGTATTACGTTATATGGTATAACGTCATAACGTATTACGTTATATGGTATTACGTTATCACGTATTGCGTTATATGGTATAACGTTATAACGTATTACGTTATATGGTATAACGTTTTAACGTATTACGTTATATGGTATAACGTTATCACGTATTACGTTATATGGTATAACGTTATAACGTATTACGTTATATGGTATAACGTATTACGTTATATGGTATTACGTTATAACGTATTACGTTATATGGTATAACGTCATAACGTATTACGTTATATGGTATTACGTTATCACGTATTGCGTTATATGGTATAACGTTTTAACGTATTACGTTATATGGTATAACGTTATCACGTATTACGTTATATGGTATAACGTCATAACGTATTACGTTATATGGTATTACGTTATCACGTATTGCGTTATATGGAATAACGTTATAACGTATTACGTTATATGGTATAACGTTTTAACGTATTACGTCATATGGTATAACGTTATCACGTATTACGTTATATGGTATAACGTTATAACGTACTACGTTATATGGTATATCGTTATAACGTATTACGCTATATGGTATAACGTTATAACGTATTACGTTATATGGTATAACGTTATCACGTATTACGTTATATGGTATAACGTTATCACGTATTGCGTTATATGGTATAACGTTATAACGTATTACGTTATATGGTATAACGTTTTAATGCATTACGTCATATGGTATAACGTTATCACGTATTACGTTATATGGTATAACGTTATAACGTATTACGTTATATGGTATAACGTTATAACGTATTACGTTATATGGTATAACGTTATAACGTATTACGTTATATGGTATAACGAAATGACGTTTTACGTTATATGGTATTACGTTATAACGTATTACGTAATATGGTATTACGTTATAACGTATTACGTTATATGGTATAACGTCATAACGTATTACGTTATATGGTATTACGTTATCACGTATTGCGTTATATGGTATAACGTTATAACGTATTACGTTATATGGTATAACGTTTTAACGTATTACGTTATATGGTATAACGTTATCACGTATTACGTTATATGGTATTAACGTTATAACGTATTACGTTATATGGTATTACGTTATCACGTATTGCGTTATATGGTATAACGTTATAACGTATTACGTTATATGGTACAACGTTTTAACGTATTACGTTATATGGTATAACATTATAACGTATTACGTTATACGGTATAACGTTATAACGTATTACGTTATATGGTATAACGTTTTAACGTATTACGTTATATGGTATAACGTTATCACGTATTACGTTATATGGTATTAACGTTATAACGTATTACGTTATATGGTATTACGTTATCACGTATTGCGTTATATGGTATAACGTTATAACGTATTACGTTATATGGTACGACGTTTTAACGTATTACGTCATATGGTATAACGTTATCACGTATTACGTTATATGGTATAACGTTATAACGTATTACGTTATATGGTATATCGTTATAACGTATTACGTTATATGGTATAACGTTATAACGTATTACGTTATATGGTATAACGTTATAACGTATTACGGTATATGGTATAACGTTATAACGTATTACGTTATATGGTATAACGTTATAACGTATTACGTTATATGGTATTACGTTATAACGTATTACGTTATATGGTATAACGTCATAACGTATTACGTTATATGGTATTACGTTATCACGTATTGCGTTATATGGTATAACGTTATAACGTATTACGTTATATGGTATAACGTTTTAACGTATTACGTTATATGGTATAACGTTATCACGTATTACGTTATATGGTATAACGTTATAACGTATTACGTTATAACGTATTACGTTATATGGCATAACATTATAACGTATTACGTTATACGGTATAACGTTATAACGTATTACGTTATATGGTATAACGTTATAACGTATTACGTTATATGGTATAACGTATTACGTTATATGGTATAACGTTATAACGTATTACGTTATATGGTATAACGTTATCACGTATTACGTTATATGGTATAACGTTATAACGTATTACGTTATATGGTATAACGTCATAACGTATTACGCTATATGGTATTACGTTATCACGTATTACGTTATATGGTATAACGTTATAACGTATTACGTTATATGGTATAACGTTATAACGTATTACGTTATGTGGTATAACGTTATAACGAATTACGTTATATGGTATAACGTTATAACGTATTTGGCTATATGGCATTACGTTATAGCATATTACGTTATGTGGTATTAAGTTATAACGTATAACGTTATATGGTATAACGTTATAACGTATTACGTTATATGGTATAACGTTTTAACGTATTACGTCATATGGTATAACGTTATCACGTCTGACGTTATATGGTATAACGTTATAACGTATTACGTTATATGGTATAACGTTTTAACGTATTACGTTATATGGTATAACGTTATCACGTATTACGTTATATGGTATAACGTTATAACGTATTACTTTATATGGTATTACGTTATAACGCATTACGTTATATGGTATAACGTTTTAACGTATTACGTTATATGGTATAACGTTATCACGAATTACGTTATATGGTATAACGTTATAACGTATTACGTTATATGGTATAACGTCATAACGTATTACGTTATATGGTATTACGTTATCACGTATTACGTTATATGGTATAACGTTATAACGTATTACGTTATATGGTATAACGTCATAACGTATTACGTTATATGGTATTACGTTATCACGTATTGCGTTATATGGTATAACGTTATAACGTATTACGTTATATGGTATAACGTTTTAACGTATTACGTTATATGGTATAACGTTATCACGTATTACGTTATATGGTATAACGTTATAACGTATTACTTTATATGGTATTACGTTATAACGTATTACGTTATATGGTATAACGTTTTAACGTATTACGTTATATGGTATAACGTTATCACGTATTACGTTATATGGTATAACGTTATAACGTATTACGTCATATGGTATAACGTTATCACGTATTACGTTATATGGTATAACGTATTACGTTATATGGTATTACGTTATAACGTATTACGTTATATGGTATAACGTCATAACGTATTACGTTATATGGTATTACGTTATCACGTATTGCGTTATATGGTATAACGTTATAACGTATTACGTTATATGGTATAACGTTTTAACGTATTACGTTATATGGTATAACGTTATCACGTATTACGTTATATGGTATAACGTTATAACGTATTACGTTATATGGTATTACGTTATAACGTATTACGTTATATGGTATAACGTCATAACGTATTACGTTATATGGTATTACGTTATCACGTATTGCGTTATATGGTATAACGTTTTAACGTATTACGTTATATGGTATAACGTTATCACGTATTACGTTATATGGTATAACGTCATAACGTATTACGTTATATGGTATTACGTTATCACGTATTGCGTTATATGGAATAACGTTATAACGTATTACGTTATATGGTATAACGTTTTAACGTATTACGTCATATGGTATAACGTTATCACGTATTACGTTATATGGTATAACGTTATAACGTACTACGTTATATGGTATATCGTTATAACGTATTACGCTATATGGTATAACGTTATAACGTATTACGTCATATGGTATAACGTTATCACGTATTACGTTATATGGTATAACGTTATCACGTATTGCGTTATATGGTATAACGTTATAACGTATTACGTTATATGGTATAACGTTTTAATGCATTACGTCATATGGTATAACGTTATCACGTATTACGTTATATGGTATAACGTTATAACGTATTACGTTATATGGTATAACGTTATAACGTATTACGTTATATGGTATAACGTTATAACGTATTACGTTATATGGTATAACGAAATGACGTTTTACGTTATATGGTATTACGTTATAACGTATTACGTAATATGGTATTACGTTATAACGTATTACGTTATATGGTATAACGTCATAACGTATTACGTTATATGGTATTACGTTATCACGTATTGCGTTATATGGTATAACGTTATAACGTATTACGTTATATGGTATAACGTTTTAACGTATTACGTTATATGGTATAACGTTATCACGTATTACGTTATATGGTATTAACGTTATAACGTATTACGTTATATGGTATTACGTTATCACGTATTGCGTTATATGGTATAACGTTATAACGTATTACGTTATATGGTACAACGTTTTAACGTATTACGTTATATGGTATAACATTATAACGTATTACGTTATACGGTATAACGTTATAACGTATTACGTTATATGGTATAACGTTTTAACGTATTACGTTATATGGTATAACGTTATCACGTATTACGTTATATGGTATTAACGTTATAACGTATTACGTTATACGGTATAACGTTATAACGTATTACGTTATATGGTATAACGTTTTAACGTATTACGTTATATGGTATAACGTTATCACGTATTACGTTATATGGTATAACGTCATAACGTATTACGTTATATGGTATTACGTTATCACGTATTGCGTTATATGGTATAACGTTATAACGTATTACGTTATATGGTATAACGTTTTAACGTATTACGTTATATGGTATAACGTTATAACGTATTACGTTATATGGTATGACGTTATAACATATTACGTTATATGGTATAACGTTTAAAGGTATTACGTTATATGGTATAACGTTATAACGTATTACGTTATATGGTATAACGTTATAACGTACTACGTTATATGGTATATAGTTATAACGTATTACGTTATATGGTATAACGTTATACCGTATTACGTTATATGGTATAACGTTATCACGTATTACGTTATATGGTATAACGTTATAACGTATTACGTTATATGGTATTACGTTATAACGTATTACGTTATATGGTATAACGTTATAACGTATTACGTTATATGGTATAACGTTATAACGTATTACGTTATATGGTATTACGTTATAACGTATTACGTTATATGGTATAACGTTATAACGTATTACGTTATATGGTATTACGTTATAACGTATTACGTTATATGGTATAACGTCATAACGTATTACGTTATATGGTATTACGTTATCACGTATTGCGTTATATGGTATAACGTTATAACGTATTACGTTATATGGTATAACGTTTTAACGTATTACGTTATATGGTATAACGTTATCACGTATTACGTTATATGGTATAACGTTATAACGTATTACGTTATAAAGTATTACGTTATATGGTATAACATTATAACGTATTACGTTATACGGTATAACGTTATAACGTATTACGTTATATGGTATAACGTTATAACGTATTACGTTATATGGTATAACGTATTACGTTATATGGTATTACGTTATAACGTATTACGTTATATGGTATAACGTCATAACGTATTACGTTATATGGTATTACGTTATCACGTATTGCGTTATATGGTATATCGTTATAACGTATTACGTTATATGGTATAACGTTATAACGTATTACGTTATATGGTGTAACGTCATAACGTATTACGTTATATGGTATTACGTTATCACGTATTACGTTATATGGTATAACGTTATAACGTATTACGTTATATGGTATAACGTTTTAACTTATTACGTCATATGGTATAACGTTATCACGTATTACGTTATATGGTATAACGTTATAACGTATTACGTTATATGGTATAACGTTTTAACGTATTACGTTATATGGTATAACGTTATCACGTATTACGTTATATGGTATAACGTTATAACGCATTACTTTATATGGTATTACGTTATAACGTATTACGTTATATGGTATAACGTTTTAACGTATTACGTTATATGGTATAACGTTATCACGTATTACGTTATATGGTATAACGTTATAACGTATTACGTTATATGGTATAACGTTATAACGTATTACGTTATATGGTATTACGTTATCACGTATTACGTTATATGGTATAACGTTATAACGTATTACGTTATATGGTATAACGTTATAACGTATTACGTTATGTGGTATAACGTTATAACGAATTACGTTATATGGTATAACGTTATAACGTATTTGGCTATATGGCATTACGTTATAGCATATTACGTTATGTGGTATTAAGTTATAACGTATAACGTTATATGGTATAACGTTTTAACGTATTACGTATTATGGTATAACGTTATCACGTATTACGTTATATGGTATAACGTTATAACGTATTACGTTATATGGTATGACGTTATAACATATTACGTTATATGGTATAACGTTTAAAGGTATTACGTTATATGGTATAACGTTATAACGTATTACGTTATATGGTATAACGTTATAACGTACTACGTTATATGGTATATCGTTATAACGTATTACGTTATATGGTATAACGTTATACCGTATTACGTTATATGGTATAACGTTATCACGTATTACGTTATATGGTATAACGTTATAACGTATTACTTTATATGGTATTACGTTATAACGTATTACGTTGTATGGTATAACGTTTTAACGTATTACGTTATATGGTATAACGTTATCACGTATTACGTTATATGGTATAACGTTATAACGTATTACGTCATATGGTATAACGTTATCACGTATTACGTTATATGGTATAACGTTATAACGTATTACGTTATATGGTATAACGTTATAACGTATTACGTTATATGGTATTACGTTATAACGTATTACGTTATATGGTATAACGTCATAACGTATTACGTTATATGGTATTACGTTATCACGTATTGCGTTATATAGTATAACGTTATAACTTATTACGTTATATGGTATAACGTTTTAACGTATTACGTTATATGGTATAACGTTATCACGTATTACGTTATATGGTATAACGTTATAACGTATTACGTTATGTGGTATTACGTTATAACGTATTTCGTCATATGGTATAACGTTATAACGTATTACGTTATATGGTATAACGTTATAACGTATTACGTTATATGGTATAACGTTATAACGTATTACGTTATATGGTATAACGTCATAACGTATTACGTTATATGGTATTACGTTATCACGTATTGCGTTATATGGTATAACGTTATAACGTATTACGTTATATGGTATAACGTTTTAACGTATTACGTTATATGGTATAACGTTATCACGTATTAAGTTATATGGTATTAACGTTATAACGTATTACGTTATAACGTATTACGATATATGGTATAACATTATAACGTATTACGTTATACGGTATAACGTTATAACGTATTACGTTATATGGTATAACGTTATAACGTATTACGTTATATGGTATAACGTATTACGTTATATGGTATTACGTTATAACGTATTACGTTATATGGTATAACGTCTTAACGTATTACGTTATATGGTATTACGTTATCACATATTGCGTTATATGGTATAACGTTTTAACGTATTACGTTATATGGTATAACGTTATCACGTATTACGTTATATGGTATAACGTTATAACGTATTACGTTATATGGTATAACGTTTTAACGTATTACGTTATATGGTATAACGTTATCACGTATTACGTTATATGGTATAACGTTATAACGTATTACTTTATATGGTATTACGTTATAACGTATTACGTTATATGGTATAACGTTTTAACGTATTACGTTATATGGTATAACGTTATCACGTATTACGTTATATGGTATAACGTTATAACGTATTACGTTATATGGTATTACGTTATCACGTATTGCGTTATATGGTATAACGTTATAACGTATTACGTTATATGGTATAACGTTTTAACGTATTACGTTATATGGTATAACGTTATCACGTATTACGTTATATGGTATAACGTTATAACGTATTACTTTATATGGTATTACGTTATAACGTATTACGTTGTATGGTATAACGTTTTAACGTATTACGTTATATGGTATAACGTTATCACGTATTACGTTATATGGTATAACGTTATAACGTATTACGTCATATGGTATAACGTTATCACGTATTACGTTATATGGTATAACGTTATAACGTATTACGTTATATGGTATAACGTTATAACGTATTACGTTATATGGTATTACGTTATAACGTATTACGTTATATGGTATAACGTCATAACGTATTACGTTATATGGTATTACGTTATCACGTATTGCGTTATATAGTATAACGTTATAACGTATTACGTTATATGGTATAACGTTTTAACGTATTACGTTATATGGTATAACGTTATCACGTATTACGTTATATGGTATAACGTTATAACGTATTACGTTATGTGGTATTACGTTATAACGTATTTCGTCATATGGTATAACGTTATAACGTATTACGTTATATGGTATAACGTTATAACGTATTACGTTATATGGTATAACGTTATAACGTATTACGTTATATGGTATAACGTTATAACGTATTACGTTATATGGTATAACGTTATCACGTATTACGTTATATGGTATAACGTTATCACGTATTACGTTATATGGTATAACGTCATAACGTATTACGTTATATGGTATAACGTTATAACGTATTACGTTATATGGTATAACGTTATAACGTATTACGTTATATGGTATAACGTTATAACGTATTACGTTATATGGTATAACGTTATCACGTATTAAGTTATATGGTATTAACGTTATAACGTATTACGTTATAACGTATTACGATATATGGTATAACATTATAACGTATTACGTTATACGGTATAACGTTATAACGTATTACGTTATATGGTATAACGTTATAACGTATTACGTTATATGGTATAACGTATTACGTTATATGGTATTACGTTATAACGTATTACGTTATATGGTATAACGTCATAACGTATTACGTTATATGGTATTACGTTATCACATATTGCGTTATATGGTATAACGTTTTAACGTATTACGTTATATGGTATAACGTTATCACGTATTACGTTATATGGTATAACGTTATAACGTATTACGTTATATGGTATAACGTTTTAACGTATTACGTTATATGGTATAACGTTATCACGTATTACGTTATATGGTATAACGTTATAACGTATTACGTTATATGGTATAACGTTATAACGTATTACGTTATATGGTATAACGTTATAACGTATTACGTTATGTGGTATAACGTTATAACGAATTACGTTATATGGTATAACGTTATAACGTATTTGGCTATATGGCATTACGTTATAGCATATTACGTTATGTGGTATTAAGTTATAACGTATAACGTTATATGGTATAACGTTATAACGTATTACGTTATATGGTATAACGTTATAACGTATTACGTTATATGGTATAACGTTATAACGTATTACGTTATGTGGTATAACGTTATAACGAATTACGTTATATGGTATAACGTTATAACGTATTTGGCTATATGGCATTACGTTATAGCATATTACGTTATGTGGTATTAAGTTATAACGTATAACGTTATATGGTATAACGTTATAACGTATTACGTTATATGGTATAACGTTTTAACGTATTACGTCATATGGTATAACGTTATCACGTATTACGTTATATGGTATAACGATATAACGTATTACGTTATATGGTATAACGTTTTAACGTATTACGTTATATGGTATAACGTCATAACGTATTACGTTATATGGTATTACGTTATCACGTATTGCGTTATATGGTATAACGTTATAACGTATTACGTTATATGGTATAACGTTTTAACGTATTACGTTATATGGTATTACGTTATCACGTATTACGTTATATGGTATAACGTTATAACGTATTACGTTATATGGTATAACGTCATAACGTATTACGTTATATGGTATTACGTTATCACGTATTGCGTTATATGGTATAACGTTATAACGTATTACGTTATATGGTATAACGTTTTAACGTATTACGTTATATGGTATTACGTTATCACGTATTACGTTATATGGTATAACGTTATAACGTATTACGTTATATGGTATAACGTTTTAACGTATTACGTTATATGGTATAACGTTATCACGTATTACGTTATATGGTATAACGTTATAACGTATTACGTTATGTGGTATAACGTTATAACGAATTACGTTATATGGTATAACGTTATAACGTATTTGGCTATATGGCATTACGTTATAGCATATTACGTTATGTGGTATTAAGTTATAACGTATAACGTTATATGGTATAACGTTATAACGTATTACGTTATATGGTATAACGTTTTAACGTATTACGTCATATGGTATAACGTTATAACGTATTACGTTATAACGTATTACGATATATGGTATAACATTATAACGTATTACGTTATACGGTATAACGTTATAACGTATTACGTTATATGGTATAACGTTATAACGTATTACGTTATATGGTATAACGTATTACGTTATATGGTATTACGTTATAACGTATTACGTTATATGGTATAACGTCATAACGTATTACGTTATATGGTATTACGTTATCACGTATTACGTTATATGGTATAACGTTATAACGTATTACGTTATATGGTATAACGTTTTAACGTATTACGTTATATGGTATAGCGTTATAACGTATTACGTTATATGGTATAACGTCATAACGCATTACGTTATATGGTATTACGTTATCACGTATTACGTTATATGGTATAACGTTATAACGTATTACGTTATATGGTATAACGTTATAACGTATTACGTTATGTGGTATAACGTTATAACGAATTACGTTATATGGTATAACGTTATAACGTATTTGGCTATATGGCATTACGTTATAGCATATTACGTTATGTGGTATTAAGTTATAACGTATAACGTTATATGGTATAACGTTATAACGTATTACGTTATATGGTATAACGTTTTAACGTATTACGTCATATGGTATAACGTTATCACGTATTACGTTATATGGTATAACGTTATAACGTATTACGTTATATGGTATAACGTTTTAACGTATTACGTTATATGGTATAACGTTATCACGTATTACGTTATATGGTATAACGTTATAACGTATTACTTTATATGGTATTACGTTATAACGTATTACGTTATATGGTATAACGTTTTAACGTATTACGTTATATGGTATAACGTTATCACGAATTACGTTATATGGTATAACGTTATAACGTATTACGTTATATGGTATAACGTCATAACGTATTACGTTATATGGTATTACGTTATCACGTATTACGTTATATGGTATAACGTTATAACGTATTACGTTATATGGTATAACGTCATAACGTATTACGTTATATGGTATTACGTTATCACGTATTGCGTTATATGGTATAACGTTATAACGTATTACGTTATATGGTATAACGTTTTAACGTATTACGTTATATGGTATTACGTTATCACGTATTACGTTATATGGTATAACGTTATAACGTATTACGTTATATGGTATAACGTTTTAACGTATTACGTTATATGGTATAACGTTATCACGTATTACGTTATATGGTATGACGTTATAACATATTACGTTATATGGTATAACGTTTAAAGGTATTACGTTATATGGTATAACGTTATAACGTATTACGTTATATGGTATAACGTTATAACGTACTACGTTATATGGTATATCGTTATAACGTATTACGTTATATGGTATAACGTTATACCGTATTACGTTATATGGTATAACGTTATCACGTATTACGTTATATGGTATAACGTTATAACGTATTACGTTATATGGTATTACGTTATAACGTATTACGTTATATGGCATAACGTTATAACGTATTACGTTATATGGTATAACGTTATAACGTATTACGTTATATGGTATAACGTTATAACGTATTACGTTATATGGTATTACGTTATAACGTATTACGTTATATGGTATAACGTCATAACGTATTACGTTATATGGTATTACGTTATCACGTATTGCGTTATATGGTATAACGTTATAACGTATTACGTTATATGGTATAACGTTTTAACGTATTACGTTATATGGTATAACGTTATCACGTATTACGTTATATGGTATAACGTTATAACGTATTACTTTATATGGTATTACGTTATAACGTATTACGTTGTATGGTATAACGTTTTAACGTATTACGTTATATGGTATAACGTTATCACGTATTACGTTATATGGTATAACGTTATAACGTATTACGTCATATGGTATAACGTTATCACGTATTACGTTATATGGTATAACGTTATAACGTATTACGTTATATGGTATAACGTTATAACGTATTACGTTATATGGTATTACGTTATAACGTATTACGTTATATGGTATAACGTCATAACGTATTACGTTATATGGTATTACGTTATCACGTATTGCGTTATATAGTATAACGTTATAACGTATTACGTTATATGGTATAACGTTTTAACGTATTACGTTATATGGTATAACGTTATCACGTATTACGTTATATGGTATAACGTTATAACGTATTACGTTATGTGGTATTACGTTATAACGTATTTCGTCATATGGTATAACGTTATAACGTATTACGTTATATGGTATAACGTTATAACGTATTACGTTATATGGTATAACGTTATAACGTATTACGTTATATGGTATAACGTCATAACGTATTACGTTATATGGTATTACGTTATCACGTATTGCGTTATATGGTATAACGTTATAACGTATTACGTTATATGGTATAACGTTTTAACGTATTACGTTATATGGTATAACGTTATCACGTATTAAGTTATATGGTATTAACGTTATAACGTATTACGTTATAACGTATTACGATATATGGTATAACATTATAACGTATTACGTTATACGGTATAACGTTATAACGTATTACGTTATATGGTATAACGTTATAACGTATTACGTTATATGGTATAACGTATTACGTTATATGGTATAACGTTATAACGTATTACGTTATATGGTATAACGTTTTAACGTATTACGTTATATGGTATAACGTTATCACGTATTACGTTATATGGTATAACGTTATAACGTATTACTTTATATGGTATTACGTTATAACGTATTACGTTGTATGGTATAACGTTTTAACGTATTACGTTATATGGTATAACGTTATCACGTATTACGTTATATGGTATAACGTTATAACGTATTACGTCATATGGTATAACGTTATCACGTATTACGTTATATGGTATAACGTTATAACGTATTACGTTATATGGTATAACGTTATAACGTATTACGTTATATGGTATTACGTTATAACGTATTACGTTATATGGTATAACGTCATAACGTATTACGTTATATGGTATTACGTTATCACGTATTGCGTTATATAGTATAACGTTATAACGTATTACGTTATATGGTATAACGTTTTAACGTATTACGTTATATGGTATAACGTTATCACGTATTACGTTATATGGTATAACGTTATAACGTATTACGTTATGTGGTATTACGTTATAACGTATTTCGTCATATGGTATAACGTTATAACGTATTACGTTATATGGTATAACGTTATAACGTATTACGTTATATGGTATAACGTTATAACGTATTACGTTATATGGTATAACGTTATAACGTATTACGTTATATGGTATAACGTTATCACGTATTACGTTATATGGTATAACGTTATCACGTATTACGTTATATGGTATAACGTCATAACGTATTACGTTATATGGTATAACGTTATAACGTATTACGTTATATGGTATAACGTTATAACGTATTACGTTATATGGTATAACGTTATAACGTATTACGTTATATGGTATAACGTTATCACGTATTAAGTTATATGGTATTAACGTTATAACGTATTACGTTATAACGTATTACGATATATGGTATAACATTATAACGTATTACGTTATACGGTATAACGTTATAACGTATTACGTTATATGGTATAACGTTATAACGTATTACGTTATATGGTATAACGTATTACGTTATATGGTATTACGTTATAACGTATTACGTTATATGGTATAACGTCATAACGTATTACGTTATATGGTATTACGTTATCACATATTGCGTTATATGGTATAACGTTTTAACGTATTACGTTATATGGTATAACGTTATCACGTATTACGTTATATGGTATAACGTTATAACGTATTACGTTATATGGTATAACGTTTTAACGTATTACGTTATATGGTATAACGTTATCACGTATTACGTTATATGGTATAACGTTATAACGTATTACTTTATATGGTATTACGTTATAACGTATTACGTTATATGGTATAACGTTTTAACGTATTACGTTATATGGTATAACGTTATCACGTATTACGTTATATGGTATAGCGTTATAACGTATTACGTTATATGGTATAACGTCATAACGTATTACGTTATATGGTATTACGTTATCACGTATTACGTTATATGGTATAACGTTATAACGTATTACGTTATATGGTATAACGTTATAACGTATTACGTTATGTGGTATAACGTTATAACGAATTACGTTATATGGTATAACGTTATAACGTATTTGGCTATATGGCATTACGTTATAGCATATTACGTTATGTGGTATTAAGTTATAACGTATAACGTTATATGGTATAACGTTATAACGTATTACGTTATATGGTATAACGTTTTAACGTATTACGTCATATGGTATAACGTCATAACGTATTACGTTATATGGTATTACGTTATCACGTATTGCGTTATATAGTATAACGTTATAACGTATTACGTTATATGGTATAACGTTTTAACGTATTACGTTATATGGTATAACGTTATCACGTATTACGTTATATGGTATAACGTTATAACGTATTACGTTATGTGGTATTACGTTATAACGTATTTCGTCATATGGTATAACGTTATAACGTATTACGTTATATGGTATAACGTTATAACGTATTACGTTATATGGTATAACGTTATAACGTATTACGTTATATGGTATAACGTTATAACGTATTACGTTATATGGTATAACGTTATCACGTATTACGTTATATGGTATAACGTTATCACGTATTACGTTATATGGTATAACGTCATAACGTATTACGTTATATGGTATAACGTTATAACGTATTACGTTATATGGTATAACGTTATAACGTATTACGTTATATGGTATAACGTTATAACGTATTACGTTATATGGTATAACGTTATCACGTATTAAGTTATATGGTATTAACGTTATAACGTATTACGTTATAACGTATTACGATATATGGTATAACATTATAACGTATTACGTTATACGGTATAACGTTATAACGTATTACGTTATATGGTATAACGTTATAACGTATTACGTTATATGGTATAACGTATTACGTTATATGGTATTACGTTATAACGTATTACGTTATATGGTATAACGTCATAACGTATTACGTTATATGGTATTACGTTATCACATATTGCGTTATATGGTATAACGTTTTAACGTATTACGTTATATGGTATAACGTTATCACGTATTACGTTATATGGTATAACGTTATAACGTATTACGTTATATGGTATAACGTTTTAACGTATTACGTTATATGGTATAACGTTATCACGTATTACGTTATATGGTATAACGTTATAACGTATTACTTTATATGGTATTACGTTATAACGTATTACGTTATATGGTATAACGTTTTAACGTATTACGTTATATGGTATAACGTTATCACGTATTACGTTATATGGTATAGCGTTATAACGTATTACGTTATATGGTATAACGTCATAACGTATTACGTTATATGGTATTACGTTATCACGTATTACGTTATATGGTATAACGTTATAACGTATTACGTTATATGGTATAACGTTATAACGTATTACGTTATGTGGTATAACGTTATAACGAATTACGTTATATGGTATAACGTTATAACGTATTTGGCTATATGGCATTACGTTATAGCATATTACGTTATGTGGTATTAAGTTATAACGTATAACGTTATATGGTATAACGTTATAACGTATTACGTTATATGGTATAACGTTTTAACGTATTACGTCATATGGTATAACGTTATCACGTATTACGTTATATGGTATAACGTTATAACGTATTACGTTATATGGTATAACGTTTTAACGTATTACGTTATATGGTATAACGTTATCACGTATTACGTTATATGGTATAACGTTATAACGTATTACTTTATATGGTATTACGTTATAACGTATTACGTTATATGGTATAACGTTTTAACGTATTACGTTATATGGTATAACGTTATCACGAATTACGTTATATGGTATAACGTTATAACGTATTACGTTATATGGTATAACGTCATAACGTATTACGTTATATGGTATTACGTTATCACGTATTACGTTATATGGTATAACGTTATAACGTATTACGTTATATGGTATAACGTCATAACGTATTACGTTATATGGTATTACGTTATCACGTATTGCGTTATATGGTATAACGTTATAACGTATTACGTTATATGGTATAACGTTTTAACGTATTACGTTATATGGTATTACGTTATCACGTATTACGTTATATGGTATAACGTTATAACGTATTACGTTATATGGTATAACGTTTTAACGTATTACGTTATATGGTATAACGTTATCACGTATTACGTTATATGGTATAACGTTATAACGTATTACGTTATGTGGTATAACGTTATAACGAATTACGTTATATGGTATAACGTTATAACGTATTTGGCTATATGGCATTACGTTATAGCATATTACGTTATGTGGTATTAAGTTATAACGTATAACGTTATATGGTATAACGTTTTAACGTATTACGTAATATGGTATAACGTTATCACGTATTACGTTATATGGTATAACGTTATAACGTATTACGTTATATGGTATGACGTTATAACATATTACGTTATATGGTATAACGTTTAAAGGTATTACGTTATATGGTATAACGTTATAACGTATTACGTTATATGGTATAACGTTATAACGTACTACGTTATATGGTATATCGTTATAACGTATTACGTTATATGGTATAACGTTATACCGTATTACGTTATATGGTATAACGTTATCACGTATTACGTTATATGGTATAACGTTATAACGTATTACGTTATATGGTATTACGTTATAACGTATTACGTTATATGGCATAACGTTATAACGTATTACGTTATATGGTATAACGTTATAACGTATTACGTTATATGGTATAACGTTATAACGTATTACGTTATATGGTATTACGTTATAACGTATTACGTTATATGGTATAACGTCATAACGTATTACGTTATATGGTATTACGTTATCACGTATTGCGTTATATGGTATAACGTTATAACGTATTACGTTATATGGTATAACGTTTTAACGTATTACGTTATATGGTATAACGTTATCACGTATTACGTTATATGGTATAACGTTATAACGTATTACTTTATATGGTATTACGTTATAACGTATTACGTTGTATGGTATAACGTTTTAACGTATTACGTTATATGGTATAACGTTATCACGTATTACGTTATATGGTATAACGTTATAACGTATTACGTCATATGGTATAACGTTATCACGTATTACGTTATATGGTATAACGTTATAACGTATTACGTTATATGGTATAACGTTATAACGTATTACGTTATATGGTATTACGTTATAACGTATTACGTTATATGGTATAACGTCATGACGTATTACGTTATATGGTATTACGTTATCACGTATTGCGTTATATAGTATAACGTTATAACGTATTACGTTATATGGTATAACGTTTTAACGTATTACGTTATATGGTATAACGTTATCACGTATTACGTTATATGGTATAACGTTATAACGTATTACGTTATGTGGTATTACGTTATAACGTATTTCGTCATATGGTATAACGTTATAACGTATTACGTTATATGGTATAACGTTATAACGTATTACGTTATATGGTATAACGTTATAACGTATTACGTTATATGGTATAACGTCATAACGTATTACGTTATATGGTATTACGTTATCACGTATTGCGTTATATGGTATAACGTTATAACGTATTACGTTATATGGTATAACGTTTTAACGTATTACGTTATATGGTATAACGTTATCACGTATTAAGTTATATGGTATTAACGTTATAACGTATTACGTTATAACGTATTACGATATATGGTATAACATTATAACGTATTACGTTATACGGTATAACGTTATAACGTATTACGTTATATGGTATAACGTTATAACGTATTACGTTATATGGTATAACGTATTACGTTATATGGTATTACGTTATAACGTATTACGTTATATGGTATAACGTCATAACGTATTACGTTATATGGTATTACGTTATCACATATTGCGTTATATGGTATAACGTTTTAACGTATTACGTTATATGGTATAACGTTATCACGTATTACGTTATATGGTATAACGTTATAACGTATTACGTTATATGGTATAACGTTTTAACGTATTACGTTATATGGTATAACGTTATCACGTATTACGTTATATGGTATAACGTTATAACGTATTACTTTATATGGTATTACGTTATAACGTATTACGTTATATGGTATAACGTTTTAACGTATTACGTTATATGGTATAACGTTATCACGTATTACGTTATATGGTATAACGTTATAACGTATTACGTTATATGGTATTACGTTATCACGTATTGCGTTATATGGTATAACGTTATAACGTATTACGTTATATGGTATAACGTTTTAACGTATTACGTTATATGGTATAACGTTATCACGTATTACGTTATATGGTATAACGTTATAACGTATTACTTTATATGGTATTACGTTATAACGTATTACGTTGTATGGTATAACGTTTTAACGTATTACGTTATATGGTATAACGTTATCACGTATTACGTTATATGGTATAACGTTATAACGTATTACGTCATATGGTATAACGTTATCACGTATTACGTTATATGGTATAACGTTATAACGTATTACGTTATATGGTATAACGTTATAACGTATTACGTTATATGGTATTACGTTATAACGTATTACGTTATATGGTATAACGTCATAACGTATTACGTTATATGGTATTACGTTATCACGTATTGCGTTATATAGTATAACGTTATAACGTATTACGTTATATGGTATAACGTTTTAACGTATTACGTTATATGGTATAACGTTATCACGTATTACGTTATATGGTATAACGTTATAACGTATTACGTTATGTGGTATTACGTTATAACGTATTTCGTCATATGGTATAACGTTATAACGTATTACGTTATATGGTATAACGTTATAACGTATTACGTTATATGGTATAACGTTATAACGTATTACGTTATATGGTATAACGTTATAACGTATTACGTTATATGGTATAACGTTATCACGTATTACGTTATATGGTATAACGTTATCACGTATTACGTTATATGGTATAACGTCATAACGTATTACGTTATATGGTATAACGTTATAACGTATTACGTTATATGGTATAACGTTATAACGTATTACGTTATATGGTATAACGTTATAACGTATTACGTTATATGGTATAACGTTATCACGTATTAAGTTATATGGTATTAACGTTATAACGTATTACGTTATAACGTATTACGATATATGGTATAACATTATAACGTATTACGTTATACGGTATAACGTTATAACGTATTACGTTATATGGTATAACGTTATAACGTATTACGTTATATGGTATAACGTATTACGTTATATGGTATTACGTTATAACGTATTACGTTATATGGTATAACGTCATAACGTATTACGTTATATGGTATTACGTTATCACATATTGCGTTATATGGTATAACGTTTTAACGTATTACGTTATATGGTATAACGTTATCACGTATTACGTTATATGGTATAACGTTATAACGTATTACGTTATATGGTATAACGTTTTAACGTATTACGTTATATGGTATAACGTTATCACGTATTACGTTATATGGTATAACGTTATAACGTATTACTTTATATGGTATTACGTTATAACGTATTACGTTATATGGTATAACGTTTTAACGTATTACGTTATATGGTATAACGTTATCACGTATTACGTTATATGGTATAGCGTTATAACGTATTACGTTATATGGTATAACGTCATAACGTATTACGTTATATGGTATTACGTTATCACGTATTACGTTATATGGTATAACGTTATAACGTATTACGTTATATGGTATAACGTTATAACGTATTACGTTATGTGGTATAACGTTATAACGAATTACGTTATATGGTATAACGTTATAACGTATTTGGCTATATGGCATTACGTTATAGCATATTACGTTATGTGGTATTAAGTTATAACGTATAACGTTATATGGTATAACGTTATAACGTATTACGTTATATGGTATAACGTTTTAACGTATTACGTCATATGGTATAACGTTATCACGTATTACGTTATATGGTATAACGTTATAACGTATTACGTTATATGGTATAACGTTTTAACGTATTACGTTATATGGTATAACGTTATCACGTATTACGTTATATGGTATAACGTTATAACGTATTACTTTATATGGTATTACGTTATAACGTATTACGTTATATGGTATAACGTTTTAACGTATTACGTTATATGGTATAACGTTATCACGAATTACGTTATATGGTATAACGTTATAACGTATTACGTTATATGGTATAACGTCATAACGTATTACGTTATATGGTATTACGTTATCACGTATTACGTTATATGGTATAACGTTATAACGTATTACGTTATATGGTATAACGTCATAACGTATTACGTTATATGGTATTACGTTATCACGTATTGCGTTATATGGTATAACGTTATAACGTATTACGTTATATGGTATAACGTTTTAACGTATTACGTTATATGGTATAACGTTATCACGTATTACGTTATATGGTATAACGTTATAACGTATTACTTTATATGGTATTACGTTATAACGTATTACGTTATATGGTATAACGTTTTAACGTATTACGTTATATGGTATAACGTTATCACGTATTACGTTATATGGTATAACGTTATAACGTATTACGTCATATGGTATAACGTTATCACGTATTACGTTATATGGTATAACGTATTACGTTATATGGTATTACGTTATAACGTATTACGTTATATGGTATAACGTCATAACGTATTACGTTATATGGTATTACGTTATCACGTATTGCGTTATATGGTATAACGTTATAACGTATTACGTTATATGGTATAACGTTTTAACGTATTACGTTATATGGTATAACGTTATCACGTATTACGTTATATGGTATAACGTTATAACGTATTACGTTATATGGTATAACGTATTACGTTATATGGTATTACGTTATAACGTATTACGTTATATGGTATAACGTCATAACGTATTACGTTATATGGTATTACGTTATCACGTATTGCGTTATATGGTATAACGTTTTAACGTATTACGTTATATGGTATAACGTTATCACGTATTACGTTATATGGTATAACGTCATAACGTATTACGTTATATGGTATTACGTTATCACGTATTGCGTTATATGGAATAACGTTATAACGTATTACGTTATATGGTATAACGTTTTAACGTATTACGTCATATGGTATAACGTTATCACGTATTACGTTATATGGTATAACGTTATAACGTACTACGTTATATGGTATATCGTTATAACGTATTACGCTATATGGTATAACGTTATAACGTATTACGTTATATGGTATAACGTTATCACGTATTACGTTATATGGTATAACGTTATCACGTATTGCGTTATATGGTATAACGTTATAACGTATTACGTTATATGGTATAACGTTTTAATGCATTACGTCATATGGTATAACGTTATCACGTATTACGTTATATGGTATAACGTTATAACGTATTACGTTATATGGTATAACGTTATAACGTATTACGTTATATGGTATAACGTTATAACGTATTACGTTATATGGTATAACGAAATGACGTTTTACGTTATATGGTATTACGTTATAACGTATTACGTAATATGGTATTACGTTATAACGTATTACGTTATATGGTATAACGTCATAACGTATTACGTTATATGGTATTACGTTATCACGTATTGCGTTATATGGTATAACGTTATAACGTATTACGTTATATGGTATAACGTTTTAACGTATTACGTTATATGGTATAACGTTATCACGTATTACGTTATATGGTATTAACGTTATAACGTATTACGTTATATGGTATTACGTTATCACGTATTGCGTTATATGGTATAACGTTATAACGTATTACGTTATATGGTACAACGTTTTAACGTATTACGTTATATGGTATAACATTATAACGTATTACGTTATACGGTATAACGTTATAACGTATTACGTTATATGGTATAACGTTTTAACGTATTACGTTATATGGTATAACGTTATCACGTATTACGTTATATGGTATTAACGTTATAACGTATTACGTTATATGGTATTACGTTATCACGTATTGCGTTATATGGTATAACGTTATAACGTATTACGTTATATGGTACGACGTTTTAACGTATTACGTCATATGGTATAACGTTATCACGTATTACGTTATATGGTATAACGTTATAACGTATTACGTTATATGGTATATCGTTATAACGTATTACGTTATATGGTATAACGTTATAACGTATTACGTTATATGGTATAACGTTATAACGTATTACGGTATATGGTATAACGTTATAACGTATTACGTTATATGGTATAACGTTATAACGTATTACGTTATATGGTATTACGTTATAACGTATTACGTTATATGGTATAACGTCATAACGTATTACGTTATATGGTATTACGTTATCACGTATTGCGTTATATGGTATAACGTTATAACGTATTACGTTATATGGTATAACGTTTTAACGTATTACGTTATATGGTATAACGTTATCACGTATTACGTTATATGGTATAACGTTATAACGTATTACGTTATAACGTATTACGTTATATGGCATAACATTATAACGTATTACGTTATACGGTATAACGTTATAACGTATTACGTTATATGGTATAACGTTATAACGTATTACGTTATATGGTATAACGTATTACGTTATATGGTATAACGTTATAACGTATTACGTTATATGGTATAACGTTATCACGTATTACGTTATATGGTATAACGTTATAACGTATTACGTTATATGGTATAACGTCATAACGTATTACGCTATATGGTATTACGTTATCACGTATTACGTTATATGGTATAACGTTATAACGTATTACGTTATATGGTATAACGTTATAACGTATTACGTTATGTGGTATAACGTTATAACGAATTACGTTATATGGTATAACGTTATAACGTATTTGGCTATATGGCATTACGTTATAGCATATTACGTTATGTGGTATTAAGTTATAACGTATAACGTTATATGGTATAACGTTATAACGTATTACGTTATATGGTATAACGTTTTAACGTATTACGTCATATGGTATAACGTTATCACGTCTGACGTTATATGGTATAACGTTATAACGTATTACGTTATATGGTATAACGTTTTAACGTATTACGTTATATGGTATAACGTTATCACGTATTACGTTATATGGTATAACGTTATAACGTATTACTTTATATGGTATTACGTTATAACGCATTACGTTATATGGTATAACGTTTTAACGTATTACGTTATATGGTATAACGTTATCACGAATTACGTTATATGGTATAACGTTATAACGTATTACGTTATATGGTATAACGTCATAACGTATTACGTTATATGGTATTACGTTATCACGTATTACGTTATATGGTATAACGTTATAACGTATTACGTTATATGGTATAACGTCATAACGTATTACGTTATATGGTATTACGTTATCACGTATTGCGTTATATGGTATAACGTTATAACGTATTACGTTATATGGTATAACGTTTTAACGTATTACGTTATATGGTATAACGTTATCACGTATTACGTTATATGGTATAACGTTATAACGTATTACTTTATATGGTATTACGTTATAACGTATTACGTTATATGGTATAACGTTTTAACGTATTACGTTATATGGTATAACGTTATCACGTATTACGTTATATGGTATAACGTTATAACGTATTACGTCATATGGTATAACGTTATCACGTATTACGTTATATGGTATAACGTATTACGTTATATGGTATTACGTTATAACGTATTACGTTATATGGTATAACGTCATAACGTATTCCGTTATATGGTATTACGTTATCACGTATTGCGTTATATGGTATAACGTTATAACGTATTACGTTATATGGTATAACGTTTTAACGTATTACGTTATATGGTATAACGTTATCACGTATTACGTTATATGGTATAACGTTATAACGTATTACGTTATATGGTATTACGTTATAACGTATTACGTTATATGGTATAACGTCATAACGTATTACGTTATATGGTATTACGTTATCACGTATTGCGTTATATGGTATAACGTTTTAACGTATTACGTTATATGGTATAACGTTATCACGTATTACGTTATATGGTATAACGTCATAACGTATTACGTTATATGGTATTACGTTATCACGTATTGCGTTATATGGAATAACGTTATAACGTATTACGTTATATGGTATAACGTTTTAACGTATTACGTCATATGGTATAACGTTATCACGTATTACGTTATATGGTATAACGTTATAACGTACTACGTTATATGGTATATCGTTATAACGTATTACGCTATATGGTATAACGTTATAACGTATTACGTCATATGGTATAACGTTATCACGTATTACGTTATATGGTATAACGTTATCACGTATTGCGTTATATGGTATAACGTTATAACGTATTACGTTATATGGTATAACGTTTTAATGCATTACGTCATATGGTATAACGTTATCACGTATTACGTTATATGGTATAACGTTATAACGTATTACGTTATATGGTATAACGTTATAACGTATTACGTTATATGGTATAACGTTATAACGTATTACGTTATATGGTATAACGAAATGACGTTTTACGTTATATGGTATTACGTTATAACGTATTACGTAATATGGTATTACGTTATAACGTATTACGTTATATGGTATAACGTCATAACGTATTACGTTATATGGTATTACGTTATCACGTATTGCGTTATATGGTATAACGTTATAACGTATTACGTTATATGGTATAACGTTTTAACGTATTACGTTATATGGTATAACGTTATCACGTATTACGTTATATGGTATTAACGTTATAACGTATTACGTTATATGGTATTACGTTATCACGTATTGCGTTATATGGTATAACGTTATAACGTATTACGTTATATGGTACAACGTTTTAACGTATTACGTTATATGGTATAACATTATAACGTATTACGTTATACGGTATAACGTTATAACGTATTACGTTATATGGTATAACGTTTTAACGTATTACGTTATATGGTATAACGTTATCACGTATTACGTTATATGGTATTAACGTTATAACGTATTACGTTATATGGTATTACGTTATCACGTATTGCGTTATATGGTATAACGTTATAACGTATTACGTTATATGGTACGACGTTTTAACGTATTACGTCATATGGTATAACGTTATCACGTATTACGTTATATGGTATAACGTTATAACGTATTACGTCATATGGTATATCGTTATAACGTATTACGTTATATGGTATAACGTTATAACGTATTACGTTATATGGTATAACGTTATAACGTATTACGGTATATGGTATAACGTTATAACGTATTACGTTATATGGTATAACGTTATAACGTATTACGTTATATGGTATTACGTTATAACGTATTACGTTATATGGTATAACGTCATAACGTATTACGTTATATGGTATTACGTTATCACGTATTGCGTTATATGGTATAACGTTATAACGTATTACGTTATATGGTATAACGTTTTAACGTATTACGTTATATGGTATAACGTTATCACGTATTACGTTATATGGTATAACGTTGTAACGTATTACGTTATAACGTATTACGTTATATGGCATAACATTATAACGTATTACGTTATACGGTATAACGTTATAACGTATTACGTTATATGGTATAACGTTATAACGTATTACGTTATATGGTATAACGTATTACGTTATATGGTATAACGTTATAACGTATTACGTTATATGGTATAACGTTATCACGTATTACGTTATATGGTATAACGTTATAACGTATTACGTTATATGGTATAACGTCATAACGTATTACGTTATATGGTATTACGTTATCACGTATTACGTTATATGGTATAACGTTATAACGTATTACGTTATATGGTATAACGTTATAACGTATTACGTTATGTGGTATAACGTTATAACGAATTACGTTATATGGTATAACGTTATAACGTATTTGGTTATATGGCATTACGTTATAGCATATTACGTTACGTGGTATTAAGTTATAACGTATAACGTTATATGGTATAACGTTTTAACGTATTACGTAATATGGTATAACGTTATCACGTATTACGTTATATGGTATAACGTTATAACGTATTACGTTATATGGTATGACGTTATAACATATTACGTTATATGGTATAACGTTTAAAGGTATTACGTTATATGGTATAACGTTATAACGTATTACGTTATATGGTATAACGTTATAACGTACTACGTTATATGGTATATAGTTATAACGTATTACGTTATATGGTATAACGTTATACCGTATTACGTTATATGGTATAACGTTATCACGTATTACGTTATATGGTATAACGTTATAACGTATTACGTTATATGGTATTACGTTATAACGTATTACGTTATATGGTATAACGTTATAACGTATTACGTTATATGGTATAACGTTATAACGTATTACGTTATATGGTATTACGTTATAACGTATTACGTTATATGGTATAACGTTATAACGTATTACGTTATATGGTATTACGTTATAACGTATTACGTTATATGGTATAACGTCATAACGTATTACGTTATATGGTATTACGTTATCACGTATTGCGTTATATGGTATAACGTTATAACGTATTACGTTATATGGTATAACGTTTTAACGTATTACGTTATATGGTATAACGTCATAACGTATTACGTTATATGGTATTACGTTATCACGTATTGCGTTATATGGTATAACGTTATAACGTATTACGTTATATGGTATAACGTTTTAACGTATTACGTTATATGGTATAACGTTATCACGTATTACGTTATATGGTATAACGTTATAACGTATTACGTTATATGGTATAACGTATTACGTTATATGGTATTACGTTATAACGTATTACGTTATATGGTATAACGTCATAACGTATTACGTTATATGGTATTACGTTATCACGTATTGCGTTATATGGTATAACGTTTTAACGTATTACGTTATATGGTATAACGTTATCACGTATTACGTTATATGGTATAACGTCATAACGTATTACGTTATATGGTATTACGTTATCACGTATTGCGTTATATGGAATAACGTTATAACGTATTACGTTATATGGTATAACGTTTTAACGTATTACGTCATATGGTATAACGTTATCACGTATTACGTTATATGGTATAACGTTATAACGTACTACGTTATATGGTATATCGTTATAACGTATTACGCTATATGGTATAACGTTATAACGTATTACGTTATATGGTATAACGTTATCAGGTATTACGTTATATGGTATAACGTTTTAACGTATTACGTTATATGGTATAACGTTTTAACGTATTACGTTATATGGTATAACGTTATCACGTATTACGTTATATGGTATAACGTTATAACGTATTACGTTATAACGTATTACGTTATATGGCATAACATTATAACGTATTACGTTATGTGGTATAACGTTATAACGAATTACGTTATATGGTATAACGTTATAACGTATTTGGTTATATGGCATTACGTTATAGCATATTACGTTACGTGGTATAACGTTATCACGTATTACGTTATATGGTATAACGTTATAACGTATTACGTCATATGGTATAACGTTATCACGTATTACGTTATATGGTATAACGTATTACGTTATATGGTATTACGTTATAACGTATTACGTTATATGGTATAACGTCATAACGTATTACGTTATATGGTATTACGTTATCACGTATTGCGTTATATGGTATAACGTTATAACGTATTACGTTATATGGTATAACGTTTTAACGTATTACGTTATATGGTATAACGTTATCACGTATTACGTTATATGGTATAACGTTATAACGTATTACGTTATATGGTATAACGTATTACGTTATATGGTATTACGTTATAACGTATTACGTTATATGGTATAACGTCATAACGTATTACGTTATATGGTATTACGTTATCACGTATTGCGTTATATGGTATAACGTTTTAACGTATTACGTTATATGGTATAACGTTATCACGTATTACGTTATATGGTATAACGTCATAACGTATTACGTTATATGGTATTACGTTATCACGTATTGCGTTATATGGAATAACGTTATAACGTATTACGTTATATGGTATAACGTTTTAACGTATTACGTCATATGGTATAACGTTATCACGTATTACGTTATATGGTATAACGTTATAACGTACTACGTTATATGGTATATCGTTATAACGTATTACGCTATATGGTATAACGTTATAACGTATTACGTTATATGGTATAACGTTATCACGTATTACGTTATATGGTATAACGTTATCACGTATTGCGTTATATGGTATAACGTTATAACGTATTACGTTATATGGTATAACGTTTTAATGCATTACGTCATATGGTATAACGTTATCACGTATTACGTTATATGGTATAACGTTATAACGTATTACGTTATATGGTATAACGTTATAACGTATTACGTTATATGGTATAACGTTATAACGTATTACGTTATATGGTATAACGAAATGACGTTTTACGTTATATGGTATTACGTTATAACGTATTACGTAATATGGTATTACGTTATAACGTATTACGTTATATGGTATAACGTCATAACGTATTACGTTATATGGTATTACGTTATCACGTATTGCGTTATATGGTATAACGTTATAACGTATTACGTTATATGGTATAACGTTTTAACGTATTACGTTATATGGTATAACGTTATCACGTATTACGTTATATGGTATTAACGTTATAACGTATTACGTTATATGGTATTACGTTATCACGTATTGCGTTATATGGTATAACGTTATAACGTATTACGTTATATGGTACAACGTTTTAACGTATTACGTTATATGGTATAACATTATAACGTATTACGTTATACGGTATAACGTTATAACGTATTACGTTATATGGTATAACGTTTTAACGTATTACGTTATATGGTATAACGTTATCACGTATTACGTTATATGGTATTAACGTTATAACGTATTACGTTATATGGTATTACGTTATCACGTATTGCGTTATATGGTATAACGTTATAACGTATTACGTTATATGGTACGACGTTTTAACGTATTACGTCATATGGTATAACGTTATCACGTATTACGTTATATGGTATAACGTTATAACGTATTACGTTATATGGTATATCGTTATAACGTATTACGTTATATGGTATAACGTTATAACGTATTACGTTATATGGTATAACGTTATAACGTATTACGGTATATGGTATAACGTTATAACGTATTACGTTATATGGTATAACGTTATAACGTATTACGTTATATGGTATTACGTTATAACGTATTACGTTATATGGTATAACGTCATAACGTATTACGTTATATGGTATTACGTTATCACGTATTGCGTTATATGGTATAACGTTATAACGTATTACGTTATATGGTATAACGTTTTAACGTATTACGTTATATGGTATAACGTTATCACGTATTACGTTATATGGTATAACGTTATAACGTATTACGTTATAACGTATTACGTTATATGGCATAACATTATAACGTATTACGTTATACGGTATAACGTTATAACGTATTACGTTATATGGTATAACGTTATAACGTATTACGTTATATGGTATAACGTATTACGTTATATGGTATAACGTTATAACGTATTACGTTATATGGTATAACGTTATCACGTATTACGTTATATGGTATAACGTTATAACGTATTACGTTATATGGTATAACGTCATAACGTATTACGCTATATGGTATTACGTTATCACGTATTACGTTATATGGTATAACGTTATAACGTATTACGTTATATGGTATAACGTTATAACGTATTACGTTATGTGGTATAACGTTATAACGAATTACGTTATATGGTATAACGTTATAACGTATTTGGCTATATGGCATTACGTTATAGCATATTACGTTATGTGGTATTAAGTTATAACGTATAACGTTATATGGTATAACGTTATAACGTATTACGTTATATGGTATAACGTTTTAACGTATTACGTCATATGGTATAACGTTATCACGTATTACGTTATATGGTATAACGTTATAACGTATTACGTTATGTGGTATAACGTTTTAACGTATTACGTTATATGGTATAACGTTATCACGTATTACGTTATATGGTATAACGTTATAACGTATTACTTTATATGGTATTACGTTATAACGCATTACGTTATATGGTATAACGTTTTAACGTATTACGTTATATGGTATAACGTTATCACGAATTACGTTATATGGTATAACGTTATAACGTATTACGTTATATGGTATAACGTCATAACGTATTACGTTATATGGTATTACGTTATCACGTATTACGTTATATGGTATAACGTTATAACGTATTACGTTATATGGTATAACGTCATAACGTATTACGTTATATGGTATTACGTTATCACGTATTGCGTTATATGGTATAACGTTATAACGTATTACGTTATATGGTATAACGTTTTAACGTATTACGTTATATGGTATAACGTTATCACGTATTACGTTATATGGTATAACGTTATAACGTATTACTTTATATGGTATTACGTTATAACGTATTACGTTATATGGTATAACGTTTTAACGTATTACGTTATATGGTATAACGTTATCACGTATTACGTTATATGGTATAACGTTATAACGTATTACGTCATATGGTATAACGTTATCACGTATTACGTTATATGGTATAACGTATTACGTTATATGGTATTACGTTATAACGTATTACGTTATATGGTATAACGTCATAACGTATTACGTTATATGGTATTACGTTATCACGTATTGCGTTATATGGTATAACGTTATAACGTATTACGTTATATGGTATAACGTTTTAACGTATTACGTTATATGGTATAACGTTATCACGTATTACGTTATATGGTATAACGTTATAACGTATTACGTTATATGGTATTACGTTATAACGTATTACGTTATATGGTATAACGTCATAACGTATTACGTTATATGGTATTACGTTATCACGTATTGCGTTATATGGTATAACGTTTTAACGTATTACGTTATATGGTATAACGTTATCACGTATTACGTTATATGGTATAACGTCATAACGTATTACGTTATATGGTATTACGTTATCACGTATTGCGTTATATGGAATAACGTTATAACGTATTACGTTATATGGTATAACGTTTTAACGTATTACGTCATATGGTATAACGTTATCACGTATTACGTTATATGGTATAACGTTATAACGTACTACGTTATATGGTATATCGTTATAACGTATTACGCTATATGGTATAACGTTATAACGTATTACGTCATATGGTATAACGTTATCACGTATTACGTTATATGGTATAACGTTATCACGTATTGCGTTATATGGTATAACGTTATAACGTATTACGTTATATGGTATAACGTTTTAATGCATTACGTCATATGGTATAACGTTATCACGTATTACGTTATATGGTATAACGTTATAACGTATTACGTTATATGGTATAACGTTATAACGTATTACGTTATATGGTATAACGTTATAACGTATTACGTTATATGGTATAACGAAATGACGTTTTACGTTATATGGTATTACGTTATAACGTATTACGTAATATGGTATTACGTTATAACGTATTACGTTATATGGTATAACGTCATAACGTATTACGTTATATGGTATTACGTTATCACGTATTGCGTTATATGGTATAACGTTATAACGTATTACGTTATATGGTATAACGTTTTAACGTATTACGTTATATGGTATAACGTTATCACGTATTACGTTATATGGTATTAACGTTATAACGTATTACGTTATATGGTATTACGTTATCACGTATTGCGTTATATGGTATAACGTTATAACGTATTACGTTATATGGTACAACGTTTTAACGTATTACGTTATATGGTATAACATTATAACGTATTACGTTATACGGTATAACGTTATAACGTATTACGTTATATGGTATAACGTTTTAACGTATTACGTTATATGGTATAACGTTATCACGTATTACGTTATATGGTATTAACGTTATAACGTATTACGTTATATGGTATTACGTTATCACGTATTGCGTTATATGGTATAACGTTTTAACGTATTACGTTATATGGTACGACGTTTTAACGTATTACGTCATATGGTATAACGTTATCACGTAATACGTTATATGGTATAACGTTATAACGTATTACGTCATATGGTATATCGTTATAACGTATTACGTTATATGGTATAACGTTGTAACGTATTACGTTATAACGTATTACGTTATATGGCATAACATTATAACGTATTACGTTATACGGTATAACGTTATAACGTATTACGTTATATGGTATAACGTTATAACGTATTACGTTATATGGTATAACGTATTACGTTATATGGTATAACGTATTACGTTATATGGTATAACGTTATCACGTATTACGTTATATGGTATAACGTTATAACGTATTACGTTATATGGTATAACGTCATAACGTATTACGTTATATGGTATTACGTTATCACGTATTACGTTATATGGTATAACGTTATAACGTATTACGTTATATGGTATAACGTTATAACGTATTACGTTATGTGGTATAACGTTATAACGAATTACGTTATATGGTATAACGTTATAACGTATTTGGTTATATGGCATTACGTTATAGCATATTACGTTACGTGGTATTAAGTTATAACGTATAACGTTATATGGTATAACGTTTTAACGTATTACGTAATATGGTATAACGTTATCACGTATTACGTTATATGGTATAACGTTATAACGTATTACGTTATATGGTATGACGTTATAACATATTACGTTATATGGTATAACGTTTAAAGGTATTACGTTATATGGTATAACGTTATAACGTATTACGTTATATGGTATAACGTTATAACGTACTACGTTATATGGTATATAGTTATAACGTATTACGTTATATGGTATAACGTTATACCGTATTACGTTATATGGTATAACGTTATCACGTATTACGTTATATGGTATAACGTTATAACGTATTACGTTATATGGTATTACGTTATAACGTATTACGTTATATGGTATAACGTTATAACGTATTACGTTATATGGTATAACGTTATAACGTATTACGTTATATGGTATTACGTTATAACGTATTACGTTATATGGTATAACGTTATAACGTATTACGTTATATGGTATTACGTTATAACGTATTACGTTATATGGTATAACGTCATAACGTATTACGTTATATGGTATTACGTTATCACGTATTGCGTTATATGGTATAACGTTATAACGTATTACGTTATATGGTATAACGTTTTAACGTATTACGTTATATGGTATAACGTTATCACGTATTACGTTATATGGTATAACGTTATAACGTATTACGTTATAAAGTATTACGTTATATGGTATAACATTATAACGTATTACGTTATACGGTATAACGTTATAACGTATTACGTTATATGGTATAACGTTATAACGTATTACGTTATATGGTATAACGTATTACGTTATATGGTATTACGTTATAACGTATTACGTTATATGGTATAACGTCATAACGTATTACGTTATATGGTATTACGTTATCACGTATTGCGTTATATGGTATATCGTTATAACGTATTACGTTATATGGTATAACGTTATAACGTATTACGTTATATGGTGTAACGTCATAACGTATTACGTTATATGGTATTACGTTATCACGTATTACGTTATATGGTATAACGTTATAACGTATTACGTTATATGGTATAACGTTTTAACTTATTACGTCATATGGTATAACGTTATCACGTATTACGTTATATGGTATAACGTTATAACGTATTACGTTATATGGTATAACGTTTTAACGTATTACGTTATATGGTATAACGTTATCACGTATTACGTTATATGGTATAACGTTATAACGCATTACTTTATATGGTATTACGTTATAACGTATTACGTTATATGGTATAACGTTTTAACGTATTACGTTATATGGTATAACGTTATCACGTATTACGTTATATGGTATAACGTTATAACGTATTACGTTATATGGTATAACGTTCTAACGTATTACGTTATATGGTATTACGTTATCACGTATTACGTTATATGGTATAACGTTATAACGTATTACGTTATATGGTATAACGTTATAACGTATTACGTTATGTGGTATAACGTTATAACGAATTACGTTATATGGTATAACGTTATAACGTATTTGGCTATATGGCATTACGTTATAGCATATTACGTTATGTGGTATTATGTTATAACGTATAACGTTATATGGTATAACGTTTTAACGTATTACGTAATATGGTATAACGTTATCACGTATTACGTTATATGGTATAACGTTATAACGTATTACGTTATATGGTATGACGTTATAACATATTACGTTATATGGTATAACGTTTAAAGGTATTACGTTATATGGTATAACGTTATAACGTATTACGTTATATGGTATAACGTTATAACGTACTACGTTATATGGTATATCGTTATAACGTATTACGTTATATGGTATAACGTTATACCGTATTACGTTATATGGTATAACGTTATCACGTATTACGTTATATGGTATAACGTTATAACGTATTACGTTATATGGTATTACGTTATAACGTATTACGTTATATGGCATAACGTTATAACGTATTACGTTATATGGTATAACGTTATAACGTATTACGTTATATGGTATAACGTTATAACGTATTACGTTATATGGTATTACGTTATAACGTATTACGTTATATGGTATAACGTCATAACGTATTACGTTATATGGTATTACGTTATCACGTATTACTTTATATGGTATTACGTTATAACGTATTACGTTGTATGGTATAACGTTTTAACGTATTACGTTATATGGTATAACGTTATCACGTATTACGTTATATGGTATAACGTTTTAACGTATTACGTCATATGGTATAACGTTATCACGTATTACGTTATATGGTATAACGTTATAACGTACTACGTTATATGGTATATCGTTATAACGTATTACGTTATATGGTATAACGTTATACCGTATTACGTTATATGGTATAACGTTACCACGTATTACGTTACATGGTATAACGTTATCACGTATTGCGTTATATGGTATAACGTTATAACGTATTACGTTATATGGTATAACGTTATAACGTATTACGTTATATGGTATAACGTTATAACGTATTACGTTATATGGTATTACGTTATAACGTATTACGTTATATGGTATAACGTCATAACGTATTACGTTATATGGTATTACGTTATCACGTATTGCGTTATATGGTATAACGTTATAACGTATTACGTTATATGGTATAACGTTTTAACGTATTACGTTATATGGTATAACGTTATCACGTATTACGTTATATGGTATAACGTTATAACGTATTACGTTATAAAGTATTACGTTATATGGTATAACATTATAACGTATTACGTTATACGGTATAACGTTATAACGTATTACGTTATATGGTATAACGTTATAACGTATTACGTTATATGGTATAACGTATTACGTTATATGGTATTACGTTATAACGTATTACGTTATATGGTATAACGTCATAACGTATTACGTTATATGGTATTACGTTATCACGTATTGCGTTATATGGTATATCGTTATAACGTATTACGTTATATGGTATAACGTTATAACGTATTACGTTATATGGTATAACGTCATAACGTATTACGTTATATGGTATTACGTTATCACGTATTACGTTATATGGTATAACGTTATAACGTATTACGTTATATGGTATAACGTTTTAACTTATTACGTCATATGGTATAACGTTATCACGTATTACGTTATATGGTATAACGTTATAACGTATTACGTTATATGGTATAACGTTTTAACGTATTACGTTATATGGTATAACGTTATCACGTATTACGTTATATGGTATAACGTTATAACGTATTACTTTATATGGTATTACGTTATAACGTATTACGTTATATGGTATAACGTTTTAACGTATTACGTTATATGGTATAACGTTATCACGTATTACGTTATATGGTATAACGTTATAACGTATTACGTTATATGGTATAACGTCATAACGTATTACGTTATATGGTATTACGTTATCACGTATTACGTTATATGGTATAACGTTATAACGTATTACGTTATATGGCATAACGTTATAACGTATTACGTTATGTGGTATAACGTTATAACGAATTACGTTATATGGTATAACGTTATAACGTATTTGGCTATATGGCATTACGTTATAGCATATTACGTTATGTGGTATTAAGTTATAACGTATAACGTTATATGGTATAACGTTATAACGTATTACGTTATATGGTATAACGTTTTAACGTATTACGTCATATGGTATAACGTTATCACGTATTACGTTATATGGTATAACGTTATAACGTATTACGTTATATGGTATAACGTTTTAACGTATTACGTTATATGGTATAACGTTATCACGTATTACGTTATATGGTATAACGTTATAACGTATTACTTTATATGGTATTACGTTATAACGTATTACGTTATATGGTATAACGTTTTAACGTATTA
The DNA here is from genome assembly GCF_051014615.1 of Bombus vancouverensis nearcticus. Classification (NCBI taxonomy): domain Eukaryota; kingdom Metazoa; phylum Arthropoda; class Insecta; order Hymenoptera; family Apidae; genus Bombus; species Bombus vancouverensis. The sequence goes on along the minus strand of NC_134913.1, from coordinate 2,990,435 downwards.
CGTTATATGGTATAACGTTATCACGAATTACGTTATATGGTATAACGTTATAACGTATTACGTTATATGGTATAACGTCATAACGTATTACGTTATATGGTATTACGTTATCACGTATTACGTTATATGGTATAACGTTATAACGTATTACGTTATATGGTATAACGTCATAACGTATTACGTTATATGGTATAACGTTATCACGTATTACGTTATATGGTATTACGTTATAACGTATTACGTTATATGGTATAACGTTTTAACGTATTACGTTATATGGTATAACGTTATCACGTATTACGTTATATGGTATAACGTTATAACGTATTACGTCATATGGTATAACGTTATCACGTATTACGTTATATGGTATAACGTTATAACGTATTACGTTATATGGTATAACGTTATCACGTATTACGTTATATGGTATAACGTTATAACGTATTACGTCATATGGTATAACGTTATCACGTATTACGTTATATGGTATAACGTTATAACGTATTACGTTATATGGTATAACGTTATACCGTATTACGTTATATGGTATAACGAAATGACGTTTTACGTTATATGGTATTACGTTATCACGTATTGCGTTATATGGTATAACGTTATAACGTATTACGTTATATGGTATAACGTTTTAATGTATTACGTCATATGGTATAACGTTATCACGTATTACGTTATATGGTATAACGTTATAACGTATTACGTTATATGGTATAACGTTATAACGTATTACGTTATATGGTATAACGTTATAACGTATTACGTTATATGGTATAACGTTTTAACGTATTACGTTATATGGTATAACGTTATCACGTATTACGTTATATGGTATTGCGTTATCACGTATTGCGTTATATGGTATAACGTTATAACGTATTACGTTATATGGTATAACGTTTTAACGTATTACGTTATATGGTATAACGTTATCACGTATTACGTTATATGGTATAACGTTATACCGTATTACGTTATATGGTATAACGAAATGACGTTTTACGTTATATGGTATTACGTTATAACGTATTACGTTATATGGTATTACGTTATAACGTATTACGTTATATGGTATAACGTCATAACGTATTACGTTATATGGTATTACGTTATCACGTATTGCGTTATATGGTATAACGTTATAACGTATTACGTTATATGGTATAACGTTTTAATGTATTACGTCATATGGTATAACGTTATCACGTATTACGTAATATGGTATAACGTTATAACGTATTACGTTATATGGTATAACGTTATAACGTATTACGTTATATGGTATAACGTTATAACGTATTACGTTATATGGTATAACGAAATGACGTTTTACGTTATATGGTATTACGTTATAACGTATTACGTTATATGGTATTACGTTATAACGTATTACGTTATATGGTATAACGTCATAACGTATTACGTTATATGGTATTACGTTATCACGTATTGCGTTATATGGTATAACGTTATAACGTATTACGTTATATGGTATAACGTTTTAACGTATTACGTTATATGGTATAACGTTATCACGTATTACGTTATATGGTATTAACGTTATAACGTATTACGTTATATGGTATTACGTTATCACGTATTGCGTTATATGGTATAACGTTATAACGTATTACGTTATATAGTACGACGTTTTAACGTATTACGTCATATGGTATAACGTTATCACGTATTACGTTATATGGTATAACGTCATAACGTATTACGTTATATGGTATTACGTTATCACGTATTGCGTTATATGGTATAACGTTATAACGTATTACGTTATATGGTATAACGTTTTAACGTATTACGTTATATGGTATAACGTTATCACGTATTACGTTATATGGTATTAACGTTATAACGTATTACGTTATATGGTATTACGTTATCACGTATTGCGTTATATGGTATAACGTTATAACGTATTACGTTATATGGTACAACGTTTTAACGTATTACGTTATATGGTATAACATTATAACGTATTACGTTATACGGTATAACGTTATAACGTATTACGTTATATGGTATAACGTTTTAACGTATTACGTTATATGGTATAACGTTATCACGTATTACGTTATATGGTATTAACGTTATAACGTATTACGTTATATGGTATTACGTTATCACGTATTGCGTTATATGGTATAACGTTATAACGTATTACGTTATATGGTACGACGTTTTAACGTATTACGTCATATGGTATAACGTTATCACGTATTACGTTATATGGTATAACGTTATAACGTATTACGTTATATGGTATATCGTTATAACGTATTACGTTATATGGTATAACGTTATAACGTATTACGTTATATGGTATAACGTTATAACGTATTACGGTATATGGTATAACGTTATAACGTATTACGTTATATGGTATAACGTTATAACGTATTACGTTATATGGTATTACGTTATAACGTATTACGTTATATGGTATAACGTCATAACGTATTACGTTATATGGTATTACGTTATCACGTATTGCGTTATATGGTATAACGTTATAACGTATTACGTTATATGGTATAACGTTTTAACGTATTACGTTATATGGTATAACGTTATCACGTATTACGTTATATGGTATAACGTTACAACGTATTACGTTATAACGTATTACGTTATATGGCATAACATTATAACGTATTACGTTATACGGTATAACGTTATAACGTATTACGTTATATGGTATAACGTTATAACGTATTACGTTATATGGTATAACGTATTACGTTATATGGTATAACGTATTACGTTATATGGTATAACGTTATAACGTATTACGTTATATGGTATAACGTTATCACGTATTACGTTATATGGTATAACGTTATAACGTATTACGTTATATGGTATAACGTCATAACGTATTACGTTATATGGTATTACGTTATCACATATTACGTTATATGGTATAACGTTATAACGTATTACGTTATATGGTATAACGTTATAACGTATTACGTTATGTGGTATAACGTTATAACGAATTACGTTATATGGTATAACGTTATAACGTATTTGGTTATATGGCATTACGTTATAGCATATTACGTTACGTGGTATTAAGTTATAACGTATAACGTTATATGGTATAACGTTTTAACGTATTACGTAATATGGTATAACGTTATCACGTATTACGTTATATGGTATAACGTTATAACGTATTACGTTATATGGTATGACGTTATAACATATTACGTTATATGGTATAACGTTTAAAGGTATTACGTTATATGGTATAACGTTATAACGTATTACGTTATATGGTATAACGTTATAACGTACTACGTTATATGGTATAACGTTATCACGTATTACGTTATATGGTATAACGTTATAACGTATTACTTTATATGGTATTACGTTATAACGTATTACGTTATATGGTATTACGTTATCACGTATTACTTTATATGGTATTACGTTATAACGTATTACGTTATATGGTATTACGTTATAACGTATTACGTTATATGGTATAACGTCATAACGTATTACGTTATATGGTATTACGTTATCACGTATTGCGTTATATGGTATAACGTTATAACGTATTACGTTATATGGTATAACGTTTTAACGTATTACGTTATATGGTATAACGTTATCACGTATTACGTTATATGGTATAACGTTATAACGTATTACGTTATAACGTATTACGTTATATGGCATAACATTATAACGTATTACGTTATACGGTATAACGTTATAACGTATTACGTTATATGGTATAACGTTATAACGTATTACGTTATATGGTATAACGTATTACGTTATATGGTATAACGTTATAACGTATTACGTTATATGGTATAACGTCATAACGTATTACGTTATATGGTATTACGTTATCACGTATTACGTTATATGGTATAACGTTATAACGTATTACGTTATAACGTATTACGTTATATGGCATAACATTATAACGTATTACGTTATACGGTATAACGTTATAACGTATTACGTTATATGGTATAACGTTATAACGTATTACGTTATATGGTATAACGTATTACGTTATATGGTATAACGTTATAACGTATTACGTTATATGGTATAACGTCATAACGTATTACGTTATATGGTATTACGTTATCACGTATTACGTTATATGGTATAACGTTATAACGTATTACGTTATAACGTATTACGTTATATGGCGTAACATTATAACGTATTACGTTATACGGTATAACGTTATAACGTATTACGTTATATGGTATAACGTTATAACGTATTACGTTATATGGTATAACGTATTACGTTATATGGTATAACGTTATAACGTATTACGTTATATGGTATAACGTCATAACGTATTACGTTATATGGTATTACGTTATCACGTATTACGTTATATGGTATAACGTTATAACGTATTACGTTATATGGTATAACGTTATAACGTATTACGTTATGTGGTATAACGTTATAACGAATTACGTTATATGGTATAACGTTATAACGTATTTGGTTATATGGCATTACGTTATAGCATATTACGTTACGTGGTATTAAGTTATAACGTATAACGTTATATGGTATAACGTTTTAACGTATTACGTAATATGGTATAACGTTATCACGTATTACGTTATATGGTATAACGTTATAACGTATTACGTTATATGGTATAACGTTTTAACGTATTACGTTATATGGTATAACGTTATCACGTATTACGTTATATGGTATTAACGTTATAACGTATTACGTTATATGGTATTACGTTATCACGTATTGCGTTATATGGTATAACGTTATAACGTATTACGTTATATGGTACGACGTTTTAACGTATTACGTCATATGGTATAACGTTATCACGTATTACGTTATATGGTATAACGTTATAACGTATTACGTTATATGGTATATCGTTATAACGTATTACGTTATATGGTATAACGTTATAACGTATTACGTTATATGGTATAACGTTATAACGTATTACGGTATATGGTATAACGTTATAACGTATTACGTTATATGGTATAACGTTATAACGTATTACGTTATATGGTATTACGTTATAACGTATTACGTTATATGGTATAACGTCATAACGTATTACGTTATATGGTATTACGTTATCACGTATTGCGTTATATGGTATAACGTTATAACGTATTACGTTATATGGTATAACGTTTTAACGTATTACGTTATATGGTATAACGTTATCACGTATTACGTTATACGGTATAACGTTATAACGTATTACGTTATAACGTATTACGTTATATGGCATAACATTATAACGTATTACGTTATACGGTATAACGTTATAACGTATTACGTTATATGGTATAACGTTATAACGTATTACGTTATATGGTATAACGTATTACGTTATATGGTATAACGTTATAACGTATTACGTTATATGGTATAACGTCATAACGTATTACGTTATATGGTATTACGTTATCACGTATTACGTTATATGGTATAACGTTATAACGTATTACGTTATAACGTATTACGTTATATGGCATAACATTATAACGTATTACGTTATACGGTATAACGTTATAACGTATTACGTTATATGGTATAACGTTATAACGTATTACGTTATATGGTATAACGTATTACGTTATATGGTATAACGTTATAACGTATTACGTTATATGGTATAACGTCATAACGTATTACGTTATATGGTATTACGTTATCACGTATTACGTTATATGGTATAACGTTATAACGTATTACGTTATAACGTATTACGTTATATGGCATAACATTATAACGTATTACGTTATACGGTATAACGTTATAACGTATTACGTTATATGGTATAACGTTATAACGTATTACGTTATATGGTATAACGTATTACGTTATATGGTATAACGTTATAACGTATTACGTTATATGGTATAACGTCATAACGTATTACGTTATATGGTATTACGTTATCACGTATTACGTTATATGGTATAACGTTATAACGTATTACGTTATATGGTATAACGTTATAACGTATTACGTTATGTGGTATAACGTTATAACGAATTACGTTATATGGTATAACGTTATAACGTATTTGGTTATATGGCATTACGTTATAGCATATTACGTTACGTGGTATTAAGTTATAACGTATAACGTTATATGGTATAACGTTTTAACGTATTACGTAATATGGTATAACGTTATCACGTATTACGTTATATGGTATAACGTTATAACGTATTACGTTATATGGTATGACGTTATAACGTATTACGTTATATGGTATAACGTTTAAAGGTATTACGTTATATGGTATAACGTTATAACGTATTACGTTATATGGTATAACGTTATAACGTACTACGTTATATGGTATAACGTTATCACGTATTACGTTATATGGTATAACGTTATAACGTATTACTTTATATGGTATTACGTTATAACGTATTACGTTGTATGGTATAACGTTTTAACGTATTACGTTATATGGTATAACGTTATCACGTATTACGTTATATGGTATAACGTTATAACGTATTACGTCATATGGTATAACGTTATCACGTACTACGTTATATGGTATAACGTTATAACGTATTACGTTATATGGTATAACGTTTTAACGTATTACGTTATATGGTATAACGTTATCACGTATTACGTTATATGGTATTAACGTTATAACGTATTACGTTATATGGTATTACGTTATCACGTATTGCGTTATATGGTATAACGTTATAACGTATTACGTTATATGGTACGACGTTTTATCGTATTACGTCATATGGTATAACGTTATCACGTATTACGTTATATGGTATAACGTCATAACGTATTACGTTATATGGTATTACGTTATCACGTATTGCGTTATATGGTATAACGTTATAACGTATTACGTTATATGGTATAACGTTTTAACGTATTACGTTATATGGTATAACGTTATCACGTATTACGTTATATGGTATTAACGTTATAACGTATTACGTTATATGGTATTACGTTATCACGTATTGCGTTATATGGTATAACGTTATAACGTATTACGTTATATGGTACAACGTTTTAACGTATTACGTTATATGGTATAACATTATAACGTATTACGTTATACGGTATAACGTTATAACGTATTACGTTATATGGTATAACGTTTTAACGTATTACGTTATATGGTATAACGTTATCACGTATTACGTTATATGGTATTAACGTTATAACGTATTACGTTATATGGTATTACGTTATCACGTATTGCGTTATATGGTATAACGTTATAACGTATTACGTTATATGGTACGACGTTTTAACGTATTACGTCATATGGTATAACGTTATCACGTATTACGTTATATGGTATAACGTTATAACGTATTACGTTATATGGTATATCGTTATAACGTATTACGTTATATGGTATAACGTTATAACGTATTACGTTATATGGTATAACGTTATAACGTATTACGGTATATGGTATAACGTTATAACGTATTACGTTATATGGTATAACGTTATAACGTATTACGTTATATGGTATTACGTTATAACGTATTACGTTATATGGTATAACGTCATAACGTATTACGTTATATGGTATTACGTTATCACGTATTGCGTTATATGGTATAACGTTATAACGTATTACGTTATATGGTATAACGTTTTAACGTATTACGTTATATGGTATAACGTTATCACGTATTACGTTATATGGTATAACGTTATAACGTATTACGTTATATGGCATAACATTATAACGTATTACGTTATACGGTATAACGTTATAACGTATTACGTTATATGGTATAACGTTATAACGTATTACGTTATATGGTATAACGTATTACGTTATATGGTATAACGTTATAACGTATTACGTTATATGGTATAACGTCATAACGTATTACGTTATATGGTATTACGTTATCACGTATTACGTTATATGGTATAACGTTATAACGTATTACGTTATAACGTATTACGTTATATGTCATAACATTATAACGTATTACGTTATACGGTATAACGTTATAACGTATTACGTTATATGGTATAACGTTATAACGTATTACGTTATATGGTATAACGTATTACGTTATATGGTATAACGTTATAACGTATTACGTTATATGGTATAACGTCATAACGTATTACGTTATATGGTATTACGTTATCACGTATTACGTTATATGGTATAACGTTATAACGTATTACGTTATAACGTATTACGTTATATGGCATAACATTATAACGTATTACGTTATACGGTATAACGTTATAACGTATTACGTTATATGGTATAACGTTATAACGTATTACGTTATATGGTATAACGTATTACGTTATATGGTATAACGTTATAACGTATTACGTTATATGGTATAACGTCATAACGTATTACGTTATATGGTATTACGTTATCACGTATTACGTTATATGGTATAACGTTATAACGTATTACGTTATATGGTATAACGTTATAACGTATTACGTTATGTGGTATAACGTTATAACGAATTACGTTATATGGTATAACGTTATAACGTATTTGGTTATATGGCATTACGTTATAGCATATTACGTTACGTGGTATTAAGTTATAACGTATAACGTTATATGGTATAACGTTTTAACGTATTACGTAATATGGTATAACGTTATCACGTATTACGTTATATGGTATAACGTTATAACGTATTACGTTATATGGTATAACGTTTTAACGTATTACGTTATATGGTATAACGTTATCACGTATTACGTTATATGGTATTAACGTTATAACGTATTACGTTATATGGTATTACGTTATCACGTATTGCGTTATATGGTATAACGTTATAACGTATTACGTTATATGGTACGACGTTTTAACGTATTACGTCATATGGTATAACGTTATCACGTATTACGTTATATGGTATAACGTTATAACGTATTACGTTATATGGTATATCGTTATAACGTATTACGTTATATGGTATAACGTTATAACGTATTACGTTATATGGTATAACGTTATAACGTATTACGGTATATGGTATAACGTTATAACGTATTACGTTATATGGTATAACGTTATAACGTATTACGTTATATGGTATTACGTTATAACGTATTACGTTATATGGTATAACGTCATAACGTATTACGTTATATGGTATTACGTTATCACGTATTGCGTTATATGGTATAACGTTATAACGTATTACGTTATATGGTATAACGTTTTAACGTATTACGTTATATGGTATAACGTTATCACGTATTACGTTATATGGTATAACGTTATAACGTATTACGTTATAACGTATTACGTTATATGGCATAACATTATAACGTATTACGTTATACGGTATAACGTTGTAACGTATTACGTTATATGGTATAACGTTATAACGTATTACGTTATATGGTATAACGTATTACGTTATATGGTATAACGTTATAACGTATTACGTTATATGGTATAACGTCATAACGTATTACGTTATATGGTATTACGTTATCACGTATTACGTTATATGGTATAACGTTATAACGTATTACGTTATAACGTATTACGTTATATGGCATAACATTATAACGTATTACGTTATACGGTATAACGTTATAACGTATTACGTTATATGGTATAACGTTATAACGTATTACGTTATATGGTATAACGTATTACGTTATATGGTATAACGTTATAACGTATTACGTTATATGGTATAACGTCATAACGTATTACGTTATATGGTATTACGTTATCACGTATTACGTTATATGGTATAACGTTATAACGTATTACGTTATAACGTATTACGTTATATGGCATAACATTATAACGTATTACGTTATACGGTATAACGTTATAACGTATTACGTTATATGGTATAACGTTATAACGTATTACGTTATATGGTATAACGTATTACGTTATATGGTATAACGTTATAACGTATTACGTTATATGGTATAACGTCATAACGTATTACGTTATATGGTATTACGTTATCACGTATTACGTTATATGGTATAACGTTATAACGTATTACGTTATATGGTATAACGTTATAACGTATTACGTTATGTGGTATAACGTTATAACGAATTACGTTATATGGTATAACGTTATAACGTATTTGGTTATATGGCATTACGTTATAGCATATTACGTTACGTGGTATTAAGTTATAACGTATAACGTTATATGGTATAACGTTTTAACGTATTACGTAATATGGTATAACGTTATCACGTATTACGTTATATGGTATAACGTTATAACGTATTACGTTATATGGTATGACGTTATAACATATTACGTTATATGGTATAACGTTTAAAGGTATTACGTTATATGGTATAACGTTATAACGTATTACGTTATATGGTATAACGTTATAACGTACTACGTTATATGGTATAACGTTATCACGTATTACGTTATATGGTATAACGTTATAACGTATTACTTTATATGGTATTACGTTATAACGTATTACGTTGTATGGTATAACGTTTTAACGTATTACGTTATATGGTATAACGTTATCACGTATTACGTTATATGGTATAACGTTAAAACGTATTACGTCATATGGTATAACGTTATCACGTACTACGTTATATGGTATAACGTTATAACGTATTACGTTATATGGTATAACGTTATAACGTATTACGTTATATGGTATTACGTTATAACGTATTACGTTATATGGTATAACGTCATAACGTATTACGTTATATGGTATTACGTTATCACGTATTGCGTTATATAGTATAACGTTATAACGTATTACGTTATATGGTATAACGTTTTAACGTATTACGTTATATGGTATAACGTTATCACGTATTACGTTATATGGTATAACGTTATAACGTATTACGTTATGTGGTATTACGTTATAACGTATTTCGTCATATGGTATAACGTTATAACGTATTACGTTATATGGTATAACGTTATAACGTATTACGTTATATGGTATAACGTTATAACGTATTACGTTATATGGTATAACGTCATAACGTATTACGTTATATGGTATTACGTTATCACGTATTGCGTTATATGGTATAACGTTATAACGTATTACGTTATATGGTATAACGTTTTAACGTATTACGTTATATGGTATAACGTTATCACGTATTAAGTTATATGGTATTAACGTTATAACGTATTACGTTATAACGTATTACGATATATGGTATAACATTATAACGTATTACGTTATACGGTATAACGTTATAACGTATTACGTTATATGGTATAACGTTATAACGTATTACGTTATATGGTATAACGTATTACGTTATATGGTATTACGTTATAACGTATTACGTTATATGGTATAACGTCATAACGTATTACGTTATATGGTATTACGTTATCACGTATTGCGTTATATGGTATAACGTTTTAACGTATTACGTTATATGGTATAACGTTATCACGTATTACGTTATATGGTATAACGTCATAACGTATTACGTTATATGGTATTACGTTATCACGTATTGCGTTATATGGAATAACGTTATAACGTATTACGTTATATGGTATAACGTTTTAACGTATTACGTCATATGGTATAACGTTATCACGTATTACGTTATATGGTATAACGTTATAACGTACTACGTTATATGGTATATCGTTATAACGTATTACGTTATATGGTATAACGTTATACCGTATTACGTTATATGGTATAACGTTACCACGTATTACGTTACATGGTATAACGTTATCACGTATTGCGTTATATGGTATAACGTTATAACGTATTACGTTATATGGTATAACGTTATAACGTATTACGTTATATGGTATAACGTTATAACGTATTACGTTATATGGTATTACGTTATAACGTATTACGTTATATGGTATAACGTCATAACGTATTACGTTATATGGTATTACGTTATCACGTATTGCGTTATATGGTATAACGTTATAACGTATTACGTTATATGGTATAACGTTTTAACGTATTGCGTTATATGGTATAACGTTATCACGTATTACGTTATATGGTATAACGTTATAACGTATTACGTTATAAAGTATTACGTTATATGGTATAACATTATAACGTATTACGTTATACGGTATAACGTTATAACGTATTACGTTATATGGTATAACGTTATAACGTATTACGTTATATGGTATAACGTATTACGTTATATGGTATTACGTTATAACGTATTACGTTATATGGTATAACGTCATAACGTATTACGTTATATGGTATTACGTTATCACGTATTGCGTTATATGGTATATCGTTATAACGTATTACGTTATATGGTATAACGTTATAACGTATTACGTTATATGGTATAACGTCATAACGTATTACGTTATATGGTATTACGTTATCACGTATTACGTTATATGGTATAACGTTATAACGTATTACGTTATATGGTATAACGTTTTAACTTATTACGTCATATGGTATAACGTTATCACGTATTACGTTATATGGTATAACGTTATAACGTATTACGTTATATGGTATAACGTTTTAACGTATTACGTTATATGGTATAACGTTATCACGTATTACGTTATATGGTATAACGTTATAACGTATTACTTTATATGGTATTACGTTATAACGTATTACGTTATATGGTATAACGTTTTAACGTATTACGTTATATGGTATAACGTTATCACGTATTACGTTATATGGTATAACGTTATAACGTATTACGTTATATGGTATAACGTCATAACGTATTACGTTATATGGTATTACGTTATCACGTATTACGTTATATGGTATAACGTTATAACGTATTACGTTATATGGTATAACGTTATAACGTATTACGTTATGTGGTATGACGTTATAACGAATTACGTTATATGGTATAACGTTGTAACGTATTTGGCTATATGGCATTACGTTATAGCATATTACGTTATGTGGTATTAAGTTATAACGTATAACGTTATATGGTATAACGTTATAACGTATTACGTTATATGGTATAACGTTTTAACGTATTACGTCATATGGTATAACGTTATCACGTATTACGTTATATGGTATAACGTTATAACGTATTACGTTATATGGTATAACGTTTTAACGTATTACGTTATATGGTATAACGTTATCACGTATTACGTTATATGGTATAACGTTATAACGTATTACTTTATATGGTATTACGTTATAACGTATTACGTTATATGGTATAACGTTTTAACGTATTACGTTATATGGTATAACGTTATCACGAATTACGTTATATGGTATAACGTTATAACGTATTACGTTATATGGTATAACGTCATAACGTATTACGTTATATGGTATTACGTTATCACGTATTACGTTATATGGTATAACGTTATAACGTATTACGTTATATGGTATAACGTCATAACGTATTACGTTATATGGTATTACGTTATCGCGTATTGCGTTATATGGTATAACGTTATAACGTATTACGTTATATGGTATAACGTTTTGACGTATTACGTTATATGGTATAACGTTATCACGTATTACGTTATATGGTATAACGTTATAACGTATTACTTTATATGGTATTACGTTATAACGTATTACGTTATATGGTATAACGTTTTAACGTATTACGTTATATGGTATAACGTTATCACGTATTACGTTATATGGTATAACGTTATAACGTATTACGTCATATGGTATAACGTTATCACGTATTACGTTATATGGTATAACGTTATAACGTATTACGTTATATGGTATAACGTTATCACTTATTACGTTATATGGTATAACGTTATAACGTATTACGTCATATGGTATAACGTTATCACGTATTACGTTATATGGTATAACGTTATAACGTATTACGTTATATGGTATAACGTTATACCGTATTACGTTATATGGTATAACGAAATGACGTTTTACGTTATATGGTATTACGTTATAACGTATTACGTTATATGGTATTACGTTATAACGTATTACGTTATATGGTATAACGTCATAACGTATTACGTTATATGGTATTACGTTATCACGTATTGCGTTATATGGTATAACGTTATAACGTATTACGTTATATGGTATAACGTTTTAATGTATTACGTCATATGGTATAACGTTATCACGTATTACGTTATATGGTATAACGTTATAACGTATTACGTTATATGGTATAACGTTATAACGTATTACGTTATATGGTATAACGTTATAACGTATTACGTTATATGGTATAACGTTTTAACGTATTACGTTATATGGTATAACGTTATCACGTATTACGTTATATGGTATTGCGTTATCACGTATTGCGTTATATGGTATAACGTTATAACGTATTACGTTATATGGTATAACGTTTTAACGTATTACGTTATATGGTATAACGTTATCACGTATTACGTTATATGGTATAACGTTATACCGTATTACGTTATATGGTATAACGAAATGACGTTTTACGTTATATGGTATTACGTTATAACGTATTACGTTATATGGTATTACGTTATAACGTATTACGTTATATGGTATAACGTCATAACGTATTACGTTATATGGTATTACGTTATCACGTATTGCGTTATATGGTATAACGTTATAACGTATTACGTTATATGGTATAACGTTTTAATGTATTACGTCATATGGTATAACGTTATCACGTATTACGTTATATGGTATAACGTTATAACGTATTACGTTATATGGTATAACGTTATAACGTATTACGTTATATGGTATAACGTTATAACGTATTACGTTATATGGTATAACGAAAGGACGTTTTACGTTATATGGTATTACGTTATAACGTATTACGTTATATGGTATTACGTTATAACGTATTACGTTATATGGTATAACGTCATAACGTATTACGTTATATGGTATTACGTTATCACGTATTGCGTTATATGGTATAACGTTATAACGTATTACGTTATATGGTATAACGTTTTAACGTATTACGTTATATGGTATAACGTTATCACGTATTACGTTATATGGTATTAACGTTATAACGTATTACGTTATATGGTATTACGTTATCACGTATTGCGTTATATGGTATAACGTTATAACGTATTACGTTATATGGTATAACGTTTTAACGTATTACGTTATATGGTATAACGTTATCACGTATTACGTTATATGGTATTACGTTATCACGTATTGCGTTATATGGTATAACGTTATAACGTATTACGTTATATGGTATAACGTTTTAACGTATTACGTTATATGGTATAACGTTATCACGTATTACGTTATATGGTATAACGTTATACCGTATTACGTTATATGGTATAACGAAATGACGTTTTACGTTATATGGTATTACGTTATAACGTATTACGTTATATGGTATTACGTTATAACGTATTACGTTATATGGTATAACGTCATAACGTATTACGTTATATGGTATTACGTTATCACGTATTGCGTTATATGGTATAACGTTATAACGTATTACGTTATATGGTATAACGTTTTAACGTATTACGTTATATGGTATAACGTTATCACGTATTACGTTATATGGTATTAACGTTATAACGTATTACGTTATATGGTATAACGTTATAACGTATTACGTTATATGGTATAACGTTATAACGTATTACGTTATATGGTATAACGTTATAACGTATTACGTTATATGGTATAACGTTATAACGTATTACGTTATATGGTATTACGTTATAACGTATTACGTTATATGGTATAACGTCATAACGTATTACGTTATATGGTATAACGTTATAACGTATTACGTTATATGGTATAACGTTATAACGTATTACGTTATATGGTATAACGTCATAACGTATTACGTTATATGGTATTACGTTATCACGTATTACGTTATATGGTATTACGTTATCACGTATTACGTTATATGGTATAACGTTATAACGTTTTACGTTATATGGTATAACGTCATAACGTATTACGTTATATGGTATTACGGTATCACTTATTGCGTTATATGGTATAACGTTATAACGTATTACGTTATATGGTATAACGTTTTAACGTATTACGTTATATGGTATAACGTTATCACGTATTACGTTATATGGTATAACGTTATAACGTATTACGTTATATGGTATTACGTTATAACGTATTACGTTATATGGTATAACGTTATAACGTATTACGTTATACGGTATAACGTTATAACGTATTACGTTATATGGTATAACGTTATAACGTATTACGTTATATGGTATAACGTATTACGTTATATGGTATTACGTTATAACGTATTACGTTATATGGTATAACGTCATAACGTATTACGTTATATGGTATTACGTTATCACGTATTGCGTTATATGGTATAACGTTATAACGTATTACGTTATATGGTATAACGTTTTAACGTATTACGTTGTATGGTATAACGTTATCACGTATTACGTTATATGGTATAACGTTATAACGTATTACGTTATATGGTATTACGTTATAACGTATTACGTTATATGGTATAACGTTATAACGTATTACGTTATATGGTATAACGTTATAACGTATTACGCTATATGGTATAAAGTTATAACGTATTACGTTATATGGTATAACGTCATAACGTATTACGTTATATGGTATTACGTTATCACGTATTACGTTATATGGTATAATGTTATAACGTATTACGTTATATGGTATAACGTTTTAACGTATTACGTCATATGGTATAACGTTATCACGTATTACGTTATATGGTATAACGTTATAACGTATTACGTTATATGGTATAACGTTATAACGTATTACGTTATATGGTATAACGTTATAACGTATTACGTTATATGGTATAACGTTTTAACGTATTACGTCATATGGTATTACGTTATAACGTATTACGTTATATGGTATAACATTATAACGTATTACGTTATACGGTATAACGTTATAACGTATTACGTTACATTGTATAACGTTATAACGTATTACGTTATGTGGTATAACGTATTACGTTATATGGTATTACGTTATAACGTATTACGTTATATGGTATTACGTTATCACGTATTGCGTTATATGGTATAACGTTATAACGTATTACGTTATATGGTATAACGTATTGCGTTATATGGTATTACGTTATAACGTATTACGTTATATGGTATAACGTCATAACGTATTACGTTATATGGTATTACGTTATCACGTATTGCGTTATATGGTATAACGTTATAACGTATTACGTTATATGGTATAACGTTTTAACGTATTACGTTATATGGTATAACGTCATAACGTATTACGTTATATGGTATTACGTTATCACGTATTGCGTTATATGGTATAACGTTATAACGTATTACGTTATATGGTATAACGTTTTAACGTATTACGTTATATGGTATAACGTTATCACGTATTACGTTATATGGTATGACGTTATAACGTATTACGTTATATGGTATAACGTATTACGTTATATGGTATTACGTTATAACGTGTTACGTTATATGGTATAACGTCATAACGTATTACGTTATATGGTATTACGTTATCACGTATTGCGTTATATGGTATAACGTTTTAACGTATTACGTTATATGGTATAACGTTATCACGTATTACGTTATATGGTATAACGTTATCACGTATTACGTTATATGGTATAACGTTATACCGTATTACGTTATATGGTATAACGTTATCACGTATTACGTTATATGGTATAACGTTATAACGTATTACGTTATATGGTATAACGTATTACGTTATATGGTATTACGTTATAACGTGTTACGTTATATGGTATAACGTCATAACGTATTACGTTATATGGTATTACGTTATCACGTATTGCGTTATATGGTATAACGATTTAACGTATTACGTTATATGGTATAACGTTATCACGTATTACGTTATATGGTATAACGTTATCACGTATTACGTTATATGGTATAACGTTATACCGTATTACGTTATATGGTATTACGTTATAACGTATTACGTTATATGGTATTACGTTATAACGTATTACGTTATATGGTATAACGTCATAACGTATTACGTTATATGGTATTACGTTATCACGTATTGCGTTATATGGTATAACGTTATAACGTATTACGTTATATGGTATAACGTTTTAACGTATTACGTTATATGGTATAACGTTATAACGTATTACGTTATATGGTATAACGTTATCACGTATTACGTTATATGGTATAACGTATTACGTTATATGGTATTACGTTATAACGTATTACGTTATATGGTATAACGTCATAACGTATTACGTTATATGGTATTACGTTATCACGTATTGCGTTATATGGTATAACGTTATAACGTATTACGTTATATGGTATAACGTTTTAACGTATTACGTTATATGGTATAACGTTATCACGTATTACGTTATATGGTATAACGTATTACGTTATATGGTATTACGTTATAACGTATTACGTTATATGGTATAACGTCATAACGTATTACGTTATATGGTATTACGTTATCACGTATTGCGTTATATGGTATAACGTTATAACGTATTACGTTATATGGTATATCGTTTTAACGTATTACGTTATATGGTATATCGTTATAACGTATTACGTTATATGGTATAACGTTATACCGTATTACGTTATATGGTATAACGTTAAAACGTATTACGTTATATGGTATTACGTTATAACGTATTACGTTATATGGTATAACGTCATAACGTATTACGTTATATGGTATTACGTTATCACGTATTGCGTTATATAGTATAACGTTATAACGTATTACGTTATATGGTATAACGTTTTAACGTATTACGTTATATGGTATAACGTTATCACGTATTACGTTATATGGTATAACGTTATAACGTATTACGTTATGTGGTATTACGTTATAACGTATTTCGTCATATGGTATAACGTTATAACGTATTACGTTATATGGTATAACGTTATAACGTATTACGTTATATGGTATAACGTTATAACGTATTACGTTATATGGTATAACGTCATAACGTATTACGTTATATGGTATTACGTTATAACGTATTACGTTATATGGTATAACGTCATAACGTATTACGTTATATGGTATTACGTTATCACGTATTGCGTTATATGGTATAACGATTTAACGTATTACGTTATATGGTATAACGTTATCACGTATTACGTTATATGGTATAACGTTATCACGTATTACGTTATATGGTATAACGTTATACCGTATTACGTTATATGGTATTACGTTATAACGTATTACGTTATATGGTATTACGTTATAACGTATTACGTTATATGGTATAACGTCATAACGTATTACGTTATATGGTATTACGTTATCACGTATTGCGTTATATGGTATAACGTTATAACGTATTACGTTATATGGTATAACGTTTTAACGTATTACGTTATATGGTATAACGTTATAACGTATTACGTTATATGGTATAACGTTATCACGTATTACGTTATATGGTATAACGTATTACGTTATATGGTATTACGTTATAACGTATTACGTTATATGGTATAACGTCATAACGTATTACGTTATATGGTATTACGTTATCACGTATTGCGTTATATGGTATAACGTTATAACGTATTACGTTATATGGTATAACGTTTTAACGTATTACGTTATATGGTATAACGTTATCACGTATTACGTTATATGGTATAACGTATTACGTTATATGGTATTACGTTATAACGTATTACGTTATATGGTATAACGTCATAACGTATTACGTTATATGGTATTACGTTATCACGTATTGCGTTATATGGTATAACGTTATAACGTATTACGTTATATGGTATATCGTTTTAACGTATTACGTTATATGGTATATCGTTATAACGTATTACGTTATATGGTATAACGTTATACCGTATTACGTTATATGGTATAACGTTAAAACGTATTACGTTATATGGTATTACGTTATAACGTATTACGTTATATGGTATAACGTCATAACGTATTACGTTATATGGTATTACGTTATCACGTATTGCGTTATATAGTATAACGTTATAACGTATTACGTTATATGGTATAACGTTTTAACGTATTACGTTATATGGTATAACGTTATCACGTATTACGTTATATGGTATAACGTTATAACGTATTACGTTATGTGGTATTACGTTATAACGTATTTCGTCATATGGTATAACGTTATAACGTATTACGTTATATGGTATAACGTTATAACGTATTACGTTATATGGTATAACGTTATAACGTATTACGTTATATGGTATAACGTCATAACGTATTACGTTATATGGTATTACGTTATAACGTATTACGTTATATGGTATAACGTCATAACGTATTACGTTATATGGTATTACGTTATCACGTATTGCGTTATATGGTATAACGATTTAACGTATTACGTTATATGGTATAACGTTATCACGTATTACGTTATATGGTATAACGTTATCACGTATTACGTTATATGGTATAACGTTATACCGTATTACGTTATATGGTATTACGTTATAACGTATTACGTTATATGGTATTACGTTATAACGTATTACGTTATATGGTATAACGTCATAACGTATTACGTTATATGGTATTACGTTATCACGTATTGCGTTATATGGTATAACGTTATAACGTATTACGTTATATGGTATAACGTTTTAACGTATTACGTTATATGGTATAACGTTATAACGTATTACGTTATATGGTATAACGTTATCACGTATTACGTTATATGGTATAACGTATTACGTTATATGGTATTACGTTATAACGTATTACGTTATATGGTATAACGTCATAACGTATTACGTTATATGGTATTACGTTATCACGTATTGCGTTATATGGTATAACGTTATAACGTATTACGTTATATGGTATAACGTTTTAACGTATTACGTTATATGGTATAACGTTATCACGTATTACGTTATATGGTATAACGTATTACGTTATATGGTATTACGTTATAACGTATTACGTTATATGGTATAACGTCATAACGTATTACGTTATATGGTATTACGTTATCACGTATTGCGTTATATGGTATAACGTTATAACGTATTACGTTATATGGTATATCGTTTTAACGTATTACGTTATATGGTATATCGTTATAACGTATTACGTTATATGGTATAACGTTATACCGTATTACGTTATATGGTATAACGTTAAAACGTATTACGTTATATGGTATTACGTTATAACGTATTACGTTATATGGTATAACGTCATAACGTATTACGTTATATGGTATTACGTTATCACGTATTGCGTTATATAGTATAACGTTATAACGTATTACGTTATATGGTATAACGTTTTAACGTATTACGTTATATGGTATAACGTTATCACGTATTACGTTATATGGTATAACGTTATAACGTATTACGTTATGTGGTATTACGTTATAACGTATTTCGTCATATGGTATAACGTTATAACGTATTACGTTATATGGTATAACGTTATAACGTATTACGTTATATGGTATAACGTTATAACGTATTACGTTATATGGTATAACGTCATAACGTATTACGTTATATGGTATTACGTTATCACGTATTACGTTATATGGTATAACGTTTTAACGGATTACGTTATATGGTATAACGTTATCACGTATTATGTTATATGGTATAACGTCATAACGTATTACGTTATATGGTATTACGTTATCACGTATTGCGTTATATGGTATAACGTTATAACGTATTACGTTATATGGTACAACGTTTTAACGTATTACTTTATATGGTATAACGTTATCACGTATTACGTTATATGGTATTAACGTTATAACGTATTACGTTATAACGTATTACGATATATGGTATAACATTATAACGTATTACGTTATACGGTATAACGTTATAACGTATTACGTTATATGGTATAACGTTATAACGTATTATGTTATATGGTATAACGTATTACGTTATATGGTATTACGTTATCACGTATTGCGTTATATGGTATAACGTCATAACGTATTACGTTATATGGTATTACGTTATCACGTATTGCGTTATATGGTATAACGTTATAACGTATTACGTTATATGGTATAACGTTTTAACGTATTACGTTATATGGTATATCGTTATAACGTATTACGTTATATGGTATAACGTTATACCGTATTACGTTATATGGTATAACGTTATCACGTATTACGTTATATGGTATAACGTTATAACGTATTACGTCATATGGTATAACGTTATCACGTATTACGTTATATGGTATAACGTTATAACGTATTACGTTATATGGTATAACGTTATAACGTATTACGTTATATGGTATAACGTTTTAACGTATTACGTTATATGGTATAACGTTATCACGTATTACGTTATATGGTATTACGTTATCACGTATTGCGTTATATGGTATAACGTTATAACGTATTACGTTATATGGTATAACGTTTTAACGTATTACGTTATATGGTATAACGTTATCACGTATTACGTTATATGGTATAACGTTATAACGTATTACGTTATATGGTATAACGAAATGACGTTTTACGTTATATGGTATTACGTTATAACGTATTACGTTATATGGTATTACGTTATAACGTATTACGTTATATGGTATAACGTCATAACGTATTACGTTATATGGTATTACGTTATCACGTATTGCGTTATATGTTATAACGTTATAACGTATTACGTTATATGGTATATCGTTTTAACGTATTACGTTATATGGTATAACGTTATCACGTATTACGTTATATGGTATTAACGTTATAACGTATTACGTTATAACGTATTGCGATATATGGTATAACATTATAACGTATTACGTTATACGGTATAACGTTATAACGTATTACGTTATATGGTATAACGTTATAACGTATTACGTTATATGGTATAACGTATTACGTTATATGGTATTACGTTATAACGTATTACGTTATATGGTATAACGTCATAACGTATTACGTTATATGGTATTACGTTATCACGTATTGCGTTATATGGTATAACGTTATAACGTATTACGTTATATGGTATATCGTTTTAACGTATTACGTTATATGGTATATCGTTATAACGTATTACGTTATATGGTATAACGTTATACCGTATTACGTTATATGGTATAACGTTATAACGTATTACGTTATATGGTATAACGTTATAACGTATTACGTTATATGGTATAACGTCATAACGTATTACGTTATATGGTATTACGTTATCACGTATTACGTTATATGGTATAACGTTATCACGTATTACGTTATATGGTATAACGTTATAACGTATTACGTTATGTGGTATTACGTTATAACGTATTTCGTCATATGGTATAACGTTATAACGTATTACGTTATATGGTATAACGTTATAACGTATTACGTTATATGGTATAACGTTATAACGTATTACGTTATATGGTATAACGTCATAACGTATTACGTTATATGGTATTACGTTATCACGTATTACGTTATATGGTATATCGTTTTAACGGATTACGTTATATGGTATAACGTTATCACGTATTACGTTATATGGTATAACGTTATAACGTATTACGTTATATGGTATTACGTTATAACGTATTACGTTATATGGTATAACGTTATAACGTATTACGTTATATGGTATAACGTTATAACGTATTACGTTATATGGTATAACGTTATAACGTATTACGTTATATGGTGTAACCTTTTTTACGTATTACGTTATATGGTGTAACGTTATCACGTATTACGTTATATGGTATTACGTTATAACGTATTACGTTATATGGTATAACGTCATAACTTATTACGTTATATGGTATTACGTTATCACGTATTGCGTTATATAGTATAACGTTATAACGTATTACGTTATATGGTATAACGTTTTAACGTATTACGTTATATGGTATAACGTTATCACGTATTACATTATATGGTATAACGTTATAACGTATTACGTTATATGGTATTACGTTATAACGTATTACGTCATATGGTATAACGTTATAACGTATTACGTTATATGGTATAACGTTATAACGTATTACGTTATATGGTATAACGTTATAACGTATTACGTTATATGTTATAACGTCATAACGTATTACGTTATATGGTATTACGTTATCACGTATTACGTTATATGGTATAACGTTTTAACGGATTACGTTATATGGTATAACGTTATCACGTATTACGTTATATGGTATAGCGTTATAACGTATTACGTTATATGGTATAACGTTATAACGTATTACGTTATATGGTGTAACGTTTTAACGTATTACGTTATATGGTGTAACGTTATCACGTATTACGTTGTATGGTATAACGTTCTAACCTATTACGTTATATGGTATAACGTTATAACGTATTACGTTATATGGTATTACGTTATCACGTATTGCGTTATATAGTATAACGTTATAACGTATTACGTTATATGGTATAACGTTTTAACGTATTACGTTATATGGTATAACGTTATCACGTATTACATTATATGGTATAACGTTATAACGTATTACGTTATATGGTATTACGTTATAACGTATTACGTCATATGGTATAACGTTATAACGTATTACGTTATATGGTATAACGTTATAACGTATTACGTTATATGGTATAACGTTATAACGTATTACGTTATATGTTATAACGTCATAACGTATTACGTTATATGGTATTACGTTATCACGTATTACGTTATATGGTATAACGTTTTAACGGATTACGTTATATGGTATAACGTTATCACGTATTACGTTATATGGTATAGCGTTATAACGTATTACGTTATATGGTATAACGTTATAACGTATTACGTTATATGGTGTAACGTTTTAACGTATTACGTTATATGGTGTAACGTTATCACGTATTACGTTGTATGGTATAACGTTCTAACCTATTACGTTATATGGTATAACGTTATAACGTATTACGTTATATGGTATTACGTTATCACGTATTGCGTTATATAGTATAACGTTATAACGTATTACGTTATATGGTATAACGTTTTAACGTATTACGTTATATGGTATAACGGTATCACGTATTACGTTATATGGTATAACGTTATAACGTATTACGTTATATGGTATTACGTTATAACGTATTTCGTCATATGGTATAACATTATAACGTATTACGTTATATGGTATTACGTTATAAAGTATTTCGTCATATGGTATAACGTTATAACGTATTACGTTATATGGTATAACGTTTTAACGGATTACGTTATATGGTATAACGATATAACGTATTACGTTATATGGTATTACGTTATAACGTATTATGTTATATGGTATAACGTCATAACGTATTACGTTATATGGTATTACGTTATCACGTATTGCGTTATATAGTATAACGTTATAACGTATTACGTTATATGGTATAACGTTATAACGTATTACGTTATATGGTATAACGTTATAACGTATTACGTTATATGGTATAACGTTATCACGTATTACGTTATATGGTATAACGTTATAACGTATTACGTTATATGGTATTACGTTATAACGTATTACGTTATATGGTATAACGTTATAACGTATTACGTTATATGGTATAACGTTATAACGTATTACGTTATATGGTATAACGTTATAACGTATTACGTTATATGGTATAACGTTATAACGTATTACGTTATATGGTATTACGTTATCACGTATTGCGTTATATGGTATAACGTTATAACGTATTACGTTATATGGTATAACGTTTTAACGTATTACGTTATATGGTATAACGTTATCACGTATTACGTTATATGGTATAACGTTATAACGTATTACGTTATAACGTATTACGTTATATGGTATAACATTATAACGTATTACGTTATACGGTATAACGTTATAACGTATTACGTTATATGGTATAACGTAATAACGTATTACGTTATATGGTATAACGTATTACGTTATATGGTATTACGTTATAACGTATTACGTTATATGGTATAACGTCATAACGTATTACGTTATATGGTATTACGTTATCACGTATTGCGTTATATGGTATAACGTTATAACGTATTACGTTATATGGTATAACGTTATAACGTATTACGTTATATGGTATAACGTCATAACGTATTACGTTATATGGTATTACGTTATCACGTATTACGTTATATGGTATAACGTTATAACGAATTACGTTATATGGTATAACGTTATAACGTATTTGGTTATATGGCATTACGTTATAGCATATTACGTTATGTGGTATTAAGTTATAACGTATAACGTTATATGGTATAACGTTTTAACGTATTACGTAACATGGTATAACGTTATCACGTATTACGTTATATGGTATAACGTTATAACGTATTACGTTATATGGTATGACGTTATAACATATTACGTTATATGGTATAACGTTTAAAGGTATTACGTTATATGGTATAACGTTATAACGTATTACGTTATATGGTATAACGTTATAACGTACTACGTTATATGGTATAACGAAATGACGTTTTACGTTATATGGTATTACGTTATAACGTATTACGTTATATGGTATTACGTTATAACGTATTACGTTATATGGTATAACGTCATAACGTATTACGTTATATGGTATTACGTTATCACGTATTGCGTTATATGGTATAACGTTATAACGTATTACGTTATATGGTATAACGTTTTAACGTATTACGTTATATGGTATAACGTTATCACGTATTACGTTATATGGTATAACGTTTTAACGTATTACGTCATATGGTATAACGTTATCACGTATTACGTTATATGGTATAACGTTTTAACGTATTACGTTATATGGTATAACGTTATCACGTATTACGTTATATGGTATTACGTTATCACGTATTGCGTTATATGGTATAACGTTATAACGTATTACGTTATATGGTATAACGTTTTAACGTATTACGTTATATGGTATAACGTTATCACGTATTACGTTATATGGTATAACGTTATAACGTATTACGTTATATGGTATAACGTCATAACGTATTACGTTATATGGTATTACGTTATCACGTATTGCGTTATATGGTATAACGTTATAACGTATTACGTTATATGGTATAACGTTTTAACGTATTACGTTATATGGTATAACGTTATCACGTATTACGTTATATGGTATAACGTTATAACGTATTACGTTATAACGTATTACGTTATATGGTATAACATTATAACGTATTACGTTATACGGTATAACGTTATAACGTATTACGTTATATGGTATAACGTTATAACGTATTACGTTATATGGTATAACGTTATAACGTATTACGTTATATGGTATAACGTTATCACGTATTACGTTATATGGTATAACGCTATAACGTATTACGTTATATGGTATAACGTCATAACGTATTACGTTATATGGTATTACGTTATCACGTATTACGTTATATGGTATAACGTTATAACGTATTACGTTATATGGTATAACGTTATAACGTATTACGTTATGTGGTATAACGTTATAACGAATTACGTTATATGGTATAACGTTATAACGTATTTGGTTATATGGCATTACGTTATAGCATATTACGTTACGTGGTATTAAGTTATAACGTATAACGTTATATGGTATAACGTTTTAACGTATTACGTAATATGGTATAACGTTATCACGTATTACGTTATATGGTATTACGTTATCACGTATTGCGTTATATGGTATAACGTTATAACGTATTACGTTATATGGTATAACGTTTTAACGTATTACGTTATATGGTATATCGTTATAACGTATTACGTTATATGGTATAACGTTATAACGTATTACGTTATATGGTATAACGTATTACGTTATATGGTATTACGTTATAACGTATTACGTTATATGGTATAACGTCATAACGTATTACGTTATCACGTATTGCGTTATATGGTATAACGTTATAACGTATTACGTTATATGGTATAACGTTTTAACGTATTACGTTATATGGTATATCGTTATAACGTATTACGTTATATGGTATAACGTTATACCGTATTACGTTATATGGTATTACGTTATAACGTATTACGTTATATGGTATAACGTCATAACGTATTACGTTATATGGTATTACGTTATCACGTATTGCGTTATATGGTATAACGTTATAACGTATTACGTTATATGGTATAACGTTTTAACGTATTACGTTATATGGTATAACGTTATCACGTATTACGTTATATGGTATAACGTTATAACGTATTACGTTATAACGTATTACGTTATATGGTATAACATTATAACGTATTACGTTATACGGTATAACGTTATAACGTATTACGTTATATGGTATAACGTTATAACGTATTACGTTATATGGTATAACGTCATAACGTATTACGTTATATGGTATTACGTTATCACGTATTGCGTTATATAGTATAAAGTTATAACGTATTACGTTATATGGTATAACGCTTTAACGTATTACGTTATATGGTATAACGTTATCACGTATTACGTTATATGGTATAACGTTATAACGTATTACGTCATATGGTATAACGTTATCACGTATTACGTTATATGGTATAACGTTATAACGTATTACGTTATATGGTATAACGTTATACCGTATTACGTTATATGGTATAACGAAATGACGTTTTACGTTATATGGTATTACGTTATAACGTATTACGTTATATGGTATTACGTTATAACGTATTACGTTATATGGTATAACGTCATAACGTATTACGTTATATGGTATTACGTTATCACGTATTGCGTTATATGGTATAACGTTATAACGTATTACGTTATATGGTATAACGTTTTAATGTATTACGTCATATGGTATAACGTTATCACGTATTACGTTATATGGGGTAACGTTATAACGTATTACGTTATATGGTATAACGTTATAACGTATTACGTTATATGGTATAACGTTATAACGTATTACGTTATATGGTATAACGAAATGACGTTTTACGTTATATGGTATTACGTTATAACGTATTACGTTATATGGTATTACGTTATAACGTATTACGTTATATGGTATAACGTCATAACGTATTACGTTATATGGTATTACGTTATCACGTATTGCGTTATATGGTATAACGTTATAACGTATTACGTTATATGGTATAACGTTTTAACGTATTACGTTATATGGTATAACGTTATCACGTATTACGTTATATGGTATTAACGTTATAACGTATTACGTTATATGGTATTACGTTATCACGTATTGCGTTATATGGTATAACGTTATAACGTATTACGTTATATGGTATAACGTTTTAACGTATTACGTTATATGGTATAACGTTATCACGTATTACGTTATATGGTATTACGTTATAACGTATTACGTTATATGGTATAACGTCATAACGTATTACGTTATATGGTATTACGTTATCACGTATTGCGTTTTATGGTATAACGTTATAACGTATTACGTTATATGGTATAACGTTTTAACGTATTACGTTATATGGTATAACGTTATCACGTATTACGTTATATGGTATAACGTTATAACGTATTACGTTATATGGTATTACGTTATAACGTATTACGTCATATGGTATAACGTTATAACGTATTACGTTATATGGTATAACGTTATAACGTATTACGTTATATGGTATAACGTTGTAACGTATTACGTTATATGGTATAACGTCATAACGTATTACGTTATATGGTATTACGTTATCACGTATTACGTTATATGGTATAACGTTATAACGTTTTACGTTATATGGTATAACGTCATAACGTATTACGTTATATGGTATTACGTTATCACTTATTGCGTTATATGGTATAACGTTATAACGTATTACGTTATATGGTATAACGTTTTAACGTATTACGTTATATGGTATAACGTTATCACGTATTACGTTATATGGTATAACGTTATAACGTATTACGTTATATGGTATTACGTTATAACGTATTACGTTATATGGCATAACGTTATAACGTATTACGTTATACGGTATAACGTTATAACGTATTACGTTATATGGTATAACGTTATAACGTATTACGTTATATGGTATAACGTATTACGTTATATGGTATTACGTTATAACGTATTACGTTATATGGTATAACGTCATAACGTATTACGTTATATGGTATTACGTTATCACGTATTGCGTTATATGGTATAACGTTATAACGTAACACGTTATATGGTATAACGTTTTAACGTATTACGTTATATGGTATAACGTTATCACGTATTACGTTATATGGTATAACGTTATAACGTATTACGTTATATGGTATAACGTTATAACGTATTACGTTATACGGTATAACGTTATAACGTATTACGTTATATGGTATAACGTTATAACGTATTACGTTATATGGTATAACGTATTACGTTATATGGTATTACGTTATAACGTATTACGTTATATGGTATAACGTCATAACGTATTACGTTATATGGTATTACGTTATCACGTATTGCGTTATATGGTATAACGTTATAACGTAACACGTTATATGGTATAACGTTTTAACGTATTACGTTATATGGTATAACGTTATCACGTATTACGTTATATGGTATAACGTTATAACGTATTACGTTATATGGTATTACGTTATAACGTATTACGTTATATGGTATAACGTTATCACGTATTACGTTATATGGTATAATGTTATAACGTATTACGTTATATGGTATAACGTTTTAACGTATTACGTCATATGGTATAACGTTATCAAGTATTACGTTATATGGTATAACGTTATAACGTATTACGTTATATGGTATAACGTTATAACGTATTACGTTATATAGTATAACGTTATAACGTATTACGTTATATGGTATAACGTTTTAACGTATTACGTCATATGGTATTACGTTATAACGTATTACGTTATATGGTATAACATTATAACGTATTACGTTATACGGTATGACGTTATAACGTATTACGTTACATTGTATAACGTTATAACGTATTACGTTATATGGTATAACGTATTACGTTATATGGTATAACGTTTTAACGTATTACGTTATATGGTATAACGTTATCACGTATTACGTTATATGGTATGACGTTATAACGTATTACGTTATATGGTATTACGTTATAACGTATTACGTTATATGGTATAACGTTATAACGTATTACGTTATATGGTATAACGTTTTAACGTATTACGTTATATGGTATTACGTTATAACGTATTACGTTATATGGTATAACGTCATAACGTATTACGTTATATGGTATTACGTTATCACGTATTGCGTTATATGGTATAACGTTATAACGTATTACGTTATATGGTATAACGTTTTAACGTATTACGTTATATGGTATAACGTTATCACGTATTACGTTATATGGTATGACGTTATAACGTATTACGTTATATGGTATAACGTATTACGTTATATGGTATTACGTTATAACGTGTTACGTTATATGGTATAACGTCATAACGTATTACGTTATATGGTATTACGTTATCACGTATTGCGTTATATGGTATAACGTTTTAACGTATTACGTTATATGGTATAACGTTATCACGTATTACGTTATATGGTATAACGTTATCACGTATTACGTTATATGGTATAACGTTATACCGTATTACGTTATATGGTATCACGTTATAACGTATTACGTTATATGGTATTACGTTATAACGTATTACGTTATATGGTATAACGTCATAACGTATTACGTTATATGGTATTACGTTATCACGTATTGCGTTATATGGTATAACGTTATAACGTATTACGTTATATGGTATAACGTTTTAACGTATTACGTTATATGTTATAACGTTATCACGTATTACGTTATATGGTATTAACGTTATAACGTATTACGTTATAACGTATTACGATATATGGTATAACATTATAACGTATTACGTTATACGGTATAACGTTATAACGTATTACGTTATATGGTATAACGTTATAAGGTATTACGTTATATGGTATAACGTATTACGTTATATGGTATTACGTTATCACGTATTGCGTTATATGGTATAACGTCATAACGTATTACGTTATATGGTATTACGTTATCACGTATTGCGTTATATGGTATAACGTTATAACGTATTACGTTATATGGTATAACGTTTTAACGTATTACGTTATATGGTATATCGTTATAACGTATTACGTTATATGGTATAACGTTATACCGTATTACGTTATATGGTATAACGTTATAACGTATTACGTTATATGGTATGACGTTATAACATATTACGTTATATGGTATAACGTTTAAAGGTATTACGTTATATGGTATAACGTTATAACGTATTACGTTATATGGTATAACGTTATAACGTACTACGTTATATGGTATAACGAAATGACGTTTTACGTTATATGGTATTACGTTATAACGTATTACGTTATATGGTATTACGTTATAACGTATTACGTTATATGGTATAACGTCATAACGTATTACGTTATATGGTATTACGTTATCACGTATTGCGTTATATGGTATAACGTTATAACGTATTACGTTATATGGTATAACGTTTTAACGTATTACGTTATATGGTATAACGTTATCACGTATTACGTTATATGGTATAACGTTTTAACGTATTACGTCATATGGTATAACGTTATCACGTATTACGTTATATGGTATAACGTTTTAACGTATTACGTTATATGGTATAACGTTATCACGTATTACGTTATATGGTATTACGTTATCACGTATTGCGTTATATGGTATAACGTTATAACGTATTACGTTATATGGTATAACGTTTTAACGTATTACGTTATATGGTATAACGTTATCACGTATTACGTTATATGGTATAACGTTATAACGTATTACGTTATATGGTATAACGTCATAACGTATTACGTTATATGGTATTACGTTATCACGTATTGCGTTATATGGTATAACGTTATAACGTATTACGTTATATGGTATAACGTTTTAACGTATTACGTTATATGGTATAACGTTATCACGTATTACGTTATATGGTATAACGTTATAACGTATTACGTTATAACGTATTACGTTATATGGTATAACATTATAACGTATTACGTTATACGGTATAACGTTATAACGTATTACGTTATATGGTATAACGTTATAACGTATTACGTTATATGGTATAACGTTATAACGTATTACGTTATATGGTATAACGTTATCACGTATTACGTTATATGGTATAACGCTATAACGTATTACGTTATATGGTATAACGTCATAACGTATTACGTTATATGGTATTACGTTATCACGTATTACGTTATATGGTATAACGTTATAACGTATTACGTTATATGGTATAACGTTATAACGTATTACGTTATGTGGTATAACGTTATAACGAATTACGTTATATGGTATAACGTTATAACGTATTTGGTTATATGGCATTACGTTATAGCATATTACGTTACGTGGTATTAAGTTATAACGTATAACGTTATATGGTATAACGTTTTAACGTATTACGTAATATGGTATAACGTTATCACGTATTACGTTATATGGTATTACGTTATCACGTATTGCGTTATATGGTATAACGTTATAACATATTACGTTATATGGTATAACGTTTTAACGTATTACGTTATATGGTATATCGTTATAACGTATTACGTTATATGGTATAACGTTATAACGTATTACGTTATATGGTATAACGTATTACGTTATATGGTATTACGTTATCACGTATTGCGTTATATGGTATAACGTTATAACGTATTACGTTATATGGTATAACGTTTTAACGTATTACGTTATATGGTATATCGTTATAACGTATTACGTTATATGGTATAACGTTATACCGTATTACGTTATATGGTATTACGTTATAACGTATTACGTTATATGGTATAACGTCATAACGTATTACGTTATATGGTATTACGTTATCACGTATTGCGTTATATGGTATAACGTTATAACGTATTACGTTATATGGTATAACGTTTTAACGTATTACGTTATATGGTATAACGTTATCACGTATTACGTTATATGGTATAACGTTATCACGTATTACGTTATATGGTATAACGCTATAACGTATTACGTTATATGGTATAACGTCATAACGTATTACGTTATATGGTATTACGTTATCACGTATTACGTTATATGGTATAACGTTATAACGTATTACGTTATATGGTATAACGTTATAACGTATTACGTTATGTGGTATAACGTTATAACGAATTACGTTATATGGTATAACGTTATAACGTATTTGGTTATATGGCATTACGTTATAGCATATTACGTTACGTGGTATTAAGTTATAACGTATAACGTTATATGGTATAACGTTTTAACGTATTACGTAATATGGTATAACGTTATCACGTATTACGTTATATGGTATTACGTTATCACGTATTGCGTTATATGGTATAACGTTATAACGTATTACGTTATATGGTATAACGTTTTAACGTATTACGTTATATGGTATATCGTTATAACGTATTACGTTATATGGTATAACGTTATAACGTATTACGTTATATGGTATAACGTATTACGTTATATGGTATTACGTTATAACGTATTACGTTATATGGTATAACGTCATAACGTATTACGTTATCACGTATTGCGTTATATGGTATAACGTTATAACGTATTACGTTATATGGTATAACGTTTTAACGTATTACGTTATATGGTATATCGTTATAACGTATTACGTTATATGGTATAACGTTATACCGTATTACGTTATATGGTATTACGTTATAACGTATTACGTTATATGGTATAACGTCATAACGTATTACGTTATATGGTATTACGTTATCACGTATTGCGTTATATGGTATAACGTTATAACGTATTACGTTATATGGTATAACGTTTTAACGTATTACGTTATATGGTATAACGTTATCACGTATTACGTTATATGGTATAACGTTATAACGTATTACGTTATAACGTATTACGTTATATGGTATAACATTATAACGTATTACGTTATACGGTATAACGTTATAACGTATTACGTTATATGGTATAACGTTATAACGTATTACGTTATATGGTATAACGTCATAACGTATTACGTTATATGGTATTACGTTATCACGTATTGCGTTATATAGTATAAAGTTATAACGTATTACGTTATATGGTATAACGCTTTAACGTATTACGTTATATGGTATAACGTTATCACGTATTACGTTATATGGTATAACGTTATAACGTATTACGTCATATGGTATAACGTTATCACGTATTACGTTATATGGTATAACGTTATAACGTATTACGTTATATGGTATAACGTTATACCGTATTACGTTATATGGTATAACGAAATGACGTTTTACGTTATATGGTATTACGTTATAACGTATTACGTTATATGGTATTACGTTATAACGTATTACGTTATATGGTATAACGTCATAACGTATTACGTTATATGGTATTACGTTATCACGTATTGCGTTATATGGTATAACGTTATAACGTATTACGTTATATGGTATAACGTTTTAATGTATTACGTCATATGGTATAACGTTATCACGTATTACGTTATATGGGGTAACGTTATAACGTATTACGTTATATGGTATAACGTTATAACGTATTACGTTATATGGTATAACGTTATAACGTATTACGTTATATGGTATAACGAAATGACGTTTTACGTTATATGGTATTACGTTATAACGTATTACGTTATATGGTATTACGTTATAACGTATTACGTTATATGGTATAACGTCATAACGTATTACGTTATATGGTATTACGTTATCACGTATTGCGTTATATGGTATAACGTTATAACGTATTACGTTATATGGTATAACGTTTTAACGTATTACGTTATATGGTATAACGTTATCACGTATTACGTTATATGGTATTAACGTTATAACGTATTACGTTATATGGTATTACGTTATCACGTATTGCGTTATATGGTATAACGTTATAACGTATTACGTTATATGGTATAACGTTTTAACGTATTACGTTATATGGTATAACGTTATCACGTATTACGTTATATGGTATTACGTTATAACGTATTACGTTATATGGTATAACGTCATAACGTATTACGTTATATGGTATTACGTTATCACGTATTGCGTTTTATGGTATAACGTTATAACGTATTACGTTATATGGTATAACGTTTTAACGTATTACGTTATATGGTATAACGTTATCACGTATTACGTTATATGGTATAACGTTATAACGTATTACGTTATATGGTATTACGTTATAACGTATTACGTCATATGGTATAACGTTATAACGTATTACGTTATATGGTATAACGTTATAACGTATTACGTTATATGGTATAACGTTGTAACGTATTACGTTATATGGTATAACGTCATAACGTATTACGTTATATGGTATTACGTTATCACGTATTACGTTATATGGTATAACGTTATAACGTTTTACGTTATATGGTATAACGTCATAACGTATTACGTTATATGGTATTACGTTATCACTTATTGCGTTATATGGTATAACGTTATAACGTATTACGTTATATGGTATAACGTTATAACGAATTACGTTATATGGTATAACGTTATAACGTATTACGT
Source organism: Bombus vancouverensis nearcticus (assembly GCF_051014615.1). Taxonomy (NCBI): domain Eukaryota; kingdom Metazoa; phylum Arthropoda; class Insecta; order Hymenoptera; family Apidae; genus Bombus; species Bombus vancouverensis. Next base: position 2,953,699 of record NC_134913.1, on the reverse strand, counting down.
TATGTGGTATAACGTTATAACGAATTACGTTATATGGTATAACGTTATAACGTATTTGGTTATATGGCATTACGTTATAGCATATTACGTTACGTGGTATTAAGTTATAACGTATAACGTTATATGGTATAACGTTTTAACGTATTACGTAATATGGTATAACGTTATCACGTATTACGTTATATGGTATTACGTTATCACGTATTGCGTTATATGGTATAACGTTATAACATATTACGTTATATGGTATAACGTTTTAACGTATTACGTTATATGGTATATCGTTATAACGTATTACGTTATATGGTATAACGTTATAACGTATTACGTTATATGGTATAACGTATTACGTTATATGGTATTACGTTATCACGTATTGCGTTATATGGTATAACGTTATAACGTATTACGTTATATGGTATAACGTTTTAACGTATTACGTTATATGGTATATCGTTATAACGTATTACGTTATATGGTATAACGTTATACCGTATTACGTTATATGGTATTACGTTATAACGTATTACGTTATATGGTATAACGTCATAACGTATTACGTTATATGGTATTACGTTATCACGTATTGCGTTATATGGTATAACGTTATAACGTATTACGTTATATGGTATAACGTTTTAACGTATTACGTTATATGGTATAACGTTATCACGTATTACGTTATATGGTATAACGTTATCACGTATTACGTTATATGGTATAACGCTATAACGTATTACGTTATATGGTATAACGTCATAACGTATTACGTTATATGGTATTACGTTATCACGTATTACGTTATATGGTATAACGTTATAACGTATTACGTTATATGGTATAACGTTATAACGTATTACGTTATGTGGTATAACGTTATAACGAATTACGTTATATGGTATAACGTTATAACGTATTTGGTTATATGGCATTACGTTATAGCATATTACGTTACGTGGTATTAAGTTATAACGTATAACGTTATATGGTATAACGTTTTAACGTATTACGTAATATGGTATAACGTTATCACGTATTACGTTATATGGTATTACGTTATCACGTATTGCGTTATATGGTATAACGTTATAACGTATTACGTTATATGGTATAACGTTTTAACGTATTACGTTATATGGTATATCGTTATAACGTATTACGTTATATGGTATAACGTTATAACGTATTACGTTATATGGTATAACGTATTACGTTATATGGTATTACGTTATAACGTATTACGTTATATGGTATAACGTCATAACGTATTACGTTATATGGTATTACGTTATCACGTATTGCGTTATATGGTATAACGTTATAACGTATTACGTTATATGGTATAACGTTTTAACGTATTACGTTATATGGTATAACGTTATCACGTATTACGTTATATGGTATGACGTTATAACGTATTACGTTATATGGTATAACGTTAAAACGTATTACGTTATATGGTATTAACGTTATAACGTATTACGTTATAACGTATTACGATATATGGTATAACATTATAACGTATTACGTTATACGGTATAACGTTATAACGTATTACGTTATATGGTATAACGTTATAAGGTATTACGTTATATGGTATAACGTATTACGTTATATGGTATTACGTTATCACGTATTGCGTTATATGGTATAACGTCATAACGTATTACGTTATATGGTATTACGTTATCACGTATTGCGTTATATGGTATAACGTTATAACGTATTACGTTATATGGTATAACGTTTTAACGTATTACGTTATATGGTATATCGTTATAACGTATTACGTTATATGGTATAACGTTATACCGTATTACGTTATATGGTATAACGTTATAACGTATTACGTTATATGGTATGACGTTATAACATATTACGTTATATGGTATAACGTTTAAAGGTATTACGTTATATGGTATAACGTTATAACGTATTACGTTATATGGTATAACGTTATAACGTACTACGTTATATGGTATAACGAAATGACGTTTTACGTTATATGGTATTACGTTATAACGTATTACGTTATATGGTATTACGTTATAACGTATTACGTTATATGGTATAACGTCATAACGTATTACGTTATATGGTATTACGTTTTAACGTATTACGTTATATGGTATAACGTTATAACGTATTACGTTATATGGTATAACGTTTTAACGTATTACGTTATATGGTATAACGTTATCACGTATTACGTTATATGGTATAACGTTTTAACGTATTACGTCATATGGTATAACGTTATCACGTATTACGTTATATGGTATAACGTTTTAACGTATTACGTTATATGGTATAACGTTATCACGTATTACGTTATATGGTATTACGTTATCACGTATTGCGTTATATGGTATAACGTTATAACGTATTACGTTATATGGTATAACGTTTTAACGTATTACGTTATATGGTATAACGTTATCACGTATTACGTTATATGGTATAACGTTATAACGTATTACGTTATATGGTATAACGTCATAACGTATTACGTTATATGGTATTACGTTATCACGTATTGCGTTATATGGTATAACGTTATAACGTATTACGTTATATGGTATAACGTTTTAACGTATTACGTTATATGGTATAACGTTATCACGTATTACGTTATATGGTATAACGTTATAACGTATTACGTTATAACGTATTACGTTATATGGTATAACATTATAACGTATTACGTTATACGGTATAACGTTATAACGTATTACGTTATATGGTATAACGTTATAACGTATTACGTTATATGGTATAACGTTATAACGTATTACGTTATATGGTATAACGTTATCACGTATTACGTTATATGGTATAACGCTATAACGTATTACGTTATATGGTATAACGTCATAACGTATTACGTTATATGGTATTACGTTATCACGTATTACGTTATATGGTATAACGTTATAACGTATTACGTTATATGGTATAACGTTATAACGTATTACGTTATGTGGTATAACGTTATAACGAATTACGTTATATGGTATAACGTTATAACGTATTTGGTTATATGGCATTACGTTATAGCATATTACGTTACGTGGTATTAAGTTATAACGTATAACGTTATATGGTATAACGTTTTAACGTATTACGTAATATGGTATAACGTTATCACGTATTACGTTATATGGTATTACGTTATCACGTATTGCGTTATATGGTATAACGTTATAACATATTACGTTATATGGTATAACGTTTTAACGTATTACGTTATATGGTATATCGTTATAACGTATTACGTTATATGGTATAACGTTATAACGTATTACGTTATATGGTATAACGTATTACGTTATATGGTATTACGTTATCACGTATTGCGTTATATGGTATAACGTTATAACGTATTACGTTATATGGTATAACGTTTTAACGTATTACGTTATATGGTATATCGTTATAACGTATTACGTTATATGGTATAACGTTATACCGTATTACGTTATATGGTATTACGTTATAACGTATTACGTTATATGGTATAACGTCATAACGTATTACGTTATATGGTATTACGTTATCACGTATTGCGTTATATGGTATAACGTTATAACGTATTACGTTATATGGTATAACGTTTTAACGTATTACGTTATATGGTATAACGTTATCACGTATTACGTTATATGGTATAACGTTATAACGTTTTACGTTATAACGTATTACGTTATATGGTATAACATTATAACGTATTACGTTATACGGTATAACGTTATAACGTATTACGTTATATGGTATAACGTTATAACGTATTACGTTATATGGTATAACGTCATAACGTATTACGTTATATGGTATTACGTTATCACGTATTGCGTTATATAGTATAACGTTATAACGTATTACGTTATATGGTATAACGCTTTAACGTATTACGTTATATGGTATAACGTTATCACGTATTACGTTATATGGTATAACGTTATAACGTATTACGTTATATGGTATAACGTTATAACGTACTACGTTATATGGTATAACGAAATGACGTTTTACGTTATATGGTATTACGTTATAACGTATTACGTTATATGGTATTACGTTATAACGTATTACGTTATATGGTATAACGTCATAACGTATTACGTTATATGGTATTACGTTATCACGTATTGCGTTATATGGTATAACGTTATAACGTATTACGTTATATGGTATAACGTTTTAACGTATTACGTTATATGGTATAACGTTATCACGTATTACGTTATATGGTATAACGTTTTAACGTATTACGTCATATGGTATAACGTTATCACGTATTACGTTATATGGTATAACGTTTTAACGTATTACGTTATATGGTATAACGTTATCACGTATTACGTTATATGGTATTACGTTATCACGTATTGCGTTATATGGTATAACGTTATAACGTATTACGTTATATGGTATAACGTTTTAACGTATTACGTTATATGGTATAACGTTATCACGTATTACGTTATATGGTATAACGTTATAACGTATTACGTTATATGGTATAACGTCATAACGTATTACGTTATATGGTATTACGTTATCACGTATTGCGTTATATGGTATAACGTTATAACGTATTACGTTATATGGTATAACGTTTTAACGTATTACGTTATATGGTATAACGTTATCACGTATTACGTTATATGGTATAACGTTATAACGTATTACGTTATAACGTATTACGTTATATGGTATAACATTATAACGTATTACGTTATACGGTATAACGTTATAACGTATTACGTTATATGGTATAACGTTATAACGTATTACGTTATATGGTATAACGTTATAACGTATTACGTTATATGGTATAACGTTATCACGTATTACGTTATATGGTATAACGCTATAACGTATTACGTTATATGGTATAACGTCATAACGTATTACGTTATATGGTATTACGTTATCACGTATTACGTTATATGGTATAACGTTATAACGTATTACGTTATATGGTATAACGTTATAACGTATTACGTTATGTGGTATAACGTTATAACGAATTACGTTATATGGTATAACGTTATAACGTATTTGGTTATATGGCATTACGTTATAGCATATTACGTTACGTGGTATTAAGTTATAACGTATAACGTTATATGGTATAACGTTTTAACGTATTACGTAATATGGTATAACGTTATCACGTATTACGTTATATGGTATTACGTTATCACGTATTGCGTTATATGGTATAACGTTATAACATATTACGTTATATGGTATAACGTTTTAACGTATTACGTTATATGGTATATCGTTATAACGTATTACGTTATATGGTATAACGTTATAACGTATTACGTTATATGGTATAACGTATTACGTTATATGGTATTACGTTATAACGTATTACGTTATATGGTATAACGTCATAACGTATTACGTTATCACGTATTGCGTTATACGGTATAACGTTATAACGTATTACGTTATATGGTATAACGTTTTAACGTATTACGTTATATGGTATATCGTTATAACGTATTACGTTATATGGTATAACGTTATACCGTATTACGTTATATGGTATTACGTTATAACGTATTACGTTATATGGTATAACGTCATAACGTATTACGTTATATGGTATTACGTTATCACGTATTGCGTTATATGGTATAACGTTATAACGTATTACGTTATATGGTATAACGTTTTAACGTATTACGTTATATGGTATAACGTTATCACGTATTACGTTATATGGTATAACGTTATAACGTTTTACGTTATAACGTATTACGTTATATGGTATAACATTATAACGTATTACGTTATACGGTATAACGTTATAACGTATTACGTTATATGGTATAACGTTATAACGTATTACGTTATATGGTATAACGTCATAACGTATTACGTTATATGGTATTACGTTATCACGTATTGCGTTATATAGTATAACGTTATAACGTATTACGTTATATGGTATAACGCTTTAACGTATTACGTTATATGGTATAACGTTATCACGTATTACGTTATATGGTATAACGTTATAACGTATTACGTCATATGGTATAACGTTATCACGTATTACGTTATATGGTATAACGTTATAACGTATTACGTTATATGGTATAACGTTATACCGTATTACGTTATATGGTATAACGAAATGACGTTTTACGTTATATGGTATTACGTTATAACGTATTACGTTATATGGTATTACGTTATAACGTATTACGTTATATGGTATAACGTCATAACGTATTACGTTATATGGTATTACGTTATCACGTATTGCGTTATATGGTATAACGTTATAACGTATTACGTTATATGGTATAACGTTTTAATGTATTACGTCATATGGTATAACGTTATCACGTATTACGTTATATGGGGTAACGTTATAACGTATTACGTTATATGGTATAACGTTATAACGTATTACGTTATATGGTATAACGTTATAACGTATTACGTTATATGGTATAACGAAATGACGTTTTACGTTATATGGTATTACGTTATAACGTATTACGTTATATGGTATTACGTTATAACGTATTACGTTATATGGTATAACGTCATAACGTATTACGTTATATGGTATTACGTTATCACGTATTGCGTTATATGGTATAACGTTATAACGTATTACGTTATATGGTATAACGTTTTAACGTATTACGTTATATGGTATAACGTTATCACGTATTACGTTATATGGTATTAACGTTATAACGTATTACGTTATATGGTATTACGTTATCACGTATTGCGTTATATGGTATAACGTTATAACGTATTACGTTATATGGTATAACGTTTTAACGTATTACGTTATATGGTATAACGTTATCACGTATTACGTTATATGGTATTACGTTATAACGTATTACGTTATATGGTATAACGTCATAACGTATTACGTTATATGGTATTACGTTATCACGTATTGCGTTTTATGGTATAACGTTATAACGTATTACGTTATATGGTATAACGTTTTAACGTATTACGTTATATGGTATAACGTTATCACGTATTACGTTATATGGTATAACGTTATAACGTATTACGTTATATGGTATTACGTTATAACGTATTACGTCATATGGTATAACGTTATAACGTATTACGTTATATGGTATAACGTTATAACGTATTACGTTATATGGTATTACGTTATAACGTATTACGTTATATGGTATAACGTCATAACGTATTACGTTATATGGTATTACGTTATCACGTATTGCGTTATATGGTATAACGTTATAACGTAACACGTTATATGGTATAACGTTTTAACGTATTACGTTATATGGTATAACGTTATCACGTATTACGTTATATGGTATGACGTTATAACGTATTACGTTATATGGTATAACGTATTACGTTATATGGTATTACGTTATAACGTGTTACGTTATATGGTATAACGTCATAACGTATTACGTTATATGGTATTACGTTATCACGTATTGCGTTATATGGTATAACGTTTTAACGTATTACGTTATATGGTATAACGTTATCACGTATTACGTTATATGGTATAACGTTATCACGTATTACGTTATATGGTATAACGTTATACCGTATTACGTTATATGGTATCACGTTATAACGTATTACGTTATATGGTATTACGTTATAACGTATTACGTTATATGGTATAACGTCATAACGTATTACGTTATATGGTATTACGTTATCACGTATTGCGTTATATGGTATAACGTTATAACGTATTACGTTATATGGTATAACGTTTTAACGTATTACGTTATATGTTATAACGTTATCACGTATTACGTTATATGGTATTAACGTTATAACGTATTACGTTATAACGTATTACGATATATGGTATAACATTATAACGTATTACGTTATACGGTATAACGTTAAAACGTATTACGTTATATGGTATAACGTTATAACGTATTACGTTATATGGTATAACGTATTACGTTATATGGTATTACGTTATCACGTATTGCGTTATATGGTATAACGTCATAACGTATTACGTTATATGGTATTACGTTATCACGTATTGCGTTATATGGTATAACGTTATAACGTATTACGTTATATGGTATAACGTTTTAACGTATTACGTTATATGGTATATCGTTATAACGTATTACGTTATATGGTATAACGTTATACCGTATTACGTTATATGGTATAACGTTATCACGTATTACGTTATATGGTATAACGTTATAACGTATTACGTCATATGGTATAACGTTATCACGTATTACGTTATATGGTATAACGTTATAACGTATTACGTTATATGGTATAACGTTATACCGTATTACGTTATATGGTATAACGAAATGACGTTTTACGTTATATGGTATTACGTTATAACGTATTACGTTATATGGTATTACGTTATAACGTATTACGTTATATGGTATAACGTCATAACGTATTACGTTATATGGTATTACGTTATCACGTATTGCGTTATATGGTATAACGTTATAACGTATTACGTTATATGGTATAACGTTTTAATGTATTACGTCATATGGTATAACGTTATCACGTATTACGTTATATGGTATAACGTTATAACGTATTACGTTATATGGTATAACGTTATAACGTATTACGTTATATGGTATAACGTTATAACGTATTATGTTATATGGTATAACGAAATGACGTTTTACGTTATATGGTATTACGTTATAACGTATTACGTTATATGGTATTACGTTATAACGTATTACGTTATATGGTATAACGTCATAACGTATTACGTTATATGGTATTACGTTATCACGTATTGCGTTATATGGTATAACGTTATAACGTATTACGTTATATGGTATAACGTTTTAACGTATTACGTTATATGGTATAGCGTTATCACGTATTACGTTATATGGTATTAACGTTATAACGTATTACGTTATATGGTATTACGTTATCACGAATTGCGTTATATGGTATAACGTTATAACGTATTACGTTATATGGTATAACGTTTTAACGTATTACGTTATATGGTATAACGTTATCACGTATTACGTTATATGGTATTACGTTATCACGTATTGCGTTATATGGTATAACGTTATAACGTATTACGTTATATGGTATAACGTTTTAACGTATTACGTTATATGGTATAACGTTATCACGTATTACGTTATATGGTATAACGTTATACCGTATTACGTTATATGGTATAACGAAATGACGTTTTACGTTATATGGTATTACGTTATAACGTATTACGTTATATGGTATTACGTTATAACGTATTACGTTATATGGTATAACGTCATAACGTATTACGTTATATGGTATTACGTTATCACGTATTGCGTTATATGGTATAACGTTATAACGTATTACGTTATATGGTATAACATTTTAACGTATTACGTTATATGGTATAACGTTATCACGTATTACGTTATATGGTATTAACGTTATAACGTATTACGTTATAACGTATTACGATATATGGTATAACATTATAACGTATTACGTTATACGGTATAACGTTATAACGTATTACGTTATATGGTATAACGTTATAACGTATTACGTTATATGGTATAACGTATTACGTTATATGGTATTACGTTATAACGTATTACGTTATATGGTATAACGTCATAACGTATTACGTTATATGGTATTACGTTATCACGTATTGCGTTATATGGTATAACGTTATAACGTATTACGTTATATGGTATATCGTTTTAACGTATTACGTTATATGGTATATCGTTATAACGTATTACGTTATATGGTATAACGTTATACCGTATTACGTTATATGGTATAACGTTATAACGTATTACGTTATATGGTATTACGTTATAACGTATTACGTTATATGGTATAACGTCATAACGTATTACGTTATATGGTATTACGTTATCACGTATTGCGTTATATAGTATAACGTTATAACGTATTACGTTATATGGTATAACGTTTTAACGTATTACGTTATATGGTATAACGTTATCACGTATTACGTTATATGGTATAACGTTATAACGTATTACGTTATATGGTATAACGTCATAACGTATTACGTTATATGGTATTACGTTATCACGTATTACGTTATATGGTATAACGTTTTAACGGATTACGTTATATGGTATAACGTTATCACGTATTACGTTATATGGTATAACGTTATAACGTATTACGTTATATGGTATTACGTTATAACGTATTACGTTATATGGTATAACGTTATAACGTATTACGTTATATGGTATAACGTTATAACGTATTACGTTATATGGTATAACGTTATAACGTATTACGTTATATGGTGTAACGTTATAACGTATTACGTTATATGGTATAACGTTATAACGTATTACGTTATATGGTATAACGTTATAACGTATTACGTTATATGGTGTAACGTTATAACGTATTACGTTATATGGTAAAACGTCATAACGTATTACGTTATATGGTATTACGTTATAACGTATTACGTTATATGGTATAACGTTATAACGTATTACGTTATATGGTGTAACGTTATAACGTATTACGTTATATGGTATAACGTCATAACGTATTACGTTATATGGTATTACGTTATCACGTATTACGTTATATGGTATAACGTTTTAACGGATTACGTTATATGGTATAACGTTATCACGTATTACGTTATATGGTATAACGTTATAACGTATTACGTTATATGGTATTACGTTATAACGTATTACGTTATATGGTATAACGTTATAACGTATTACGTTATATGGTATAACGTTATAACGTATTACGTTATATGGTATAACGTTATAACGTATTACGTTATATGGTGTAACGTTATAACGTATTACGTTATATGGTATAACGTTATAACGTATTACGTTATATGGTATAACGTTATAACGTATTACGTTATATGGTGTAACGTTATAACGTATTACGTTATATGGTAAAACGTCATAACGTATTACGTTATATGGTATTACGTTATCACGTATTACGTTATATGGTATAACGTTTTAACGGATTACGTTATATGGTATAACGTTATCACGTATTACGTTATATGGTATAACGTTATAACGTATTACGTTATATGGTATTACGTTATAACGTATTACGTTATATGGTATAACGTTATAACGTATTATGTTATATGGTATAACGTTATAACGTATTACGTTATATGGTATTACGTTATAACGTATTACGTTATATGGTATAACGTTATAACGTATTACGTTATATGGTATTACGTTATAACGTATTTCGTCATATGGTATAACGTTATAACGTATTACGTTATATGGTATTACGTTATAACGTATTTCGTCATATGGTATAACGTTATAACGTATTACGTTATATGGTATAACGTTTTAACCGATTACGTTATATGGTATAACGTTATAACGTATTACGTTATATGGTATTACGTTATAACGTATTATGTTATATGGTATAACGTCATAACGTATTACGTTATATGGTATAACGTTGTAACGTATTACGTTATATGGTATTACGTTATAACGTATTACGTTATATGGTATAACGTTATAACGTATTACGTTATATGGTATAACGTTATAACGTATTACGTTATATGGTATAACGTTATAACGTATTACGTTATATGGTATAACGTTATATGATATAACGTTATAACGTATTACGTTATATGGTATACCGTTATAACGTATTACGTTATATGGTATATCGTTATAACGTATTACGTTATATGGTATTACGTTATAACGTATTACGTTATATGGTATAACGTTATAACGAATTACGTTATATGGCATTACGTTATAACGTATTACGTTATATGGTATTACGTTATAACGTATTACGTTATATGGTATAACGTTATAACGTATTACGTTATATGGTATAACGTTATAACGTATTACGTTATATGGTATAACGTTATAACGTATTACGTTATATGGTATAACGTTATAACGTATTACGTTATATGGTATAACGTTATAACGTATTACGTTATATGGTATAACGTTATAACGTATTACGTTATATGGTATTACGTTATAACGTATTACGTTATATGGTATAACGTCATAACGTATTACGTTATATGGTATTACGTTATCACGTATTGCGTTTTATGGTATAACGTTATAACGTATTACGTTATATGGTATAACGTTTTAACGTATTACGTTATATGGTATAACGTTATCGCGTATTACGTTATATGGTATAACGTTATAACGTATTACGTTATATGGTATTACGTTATAACGTATTACGTTATATGGCATTACGTTATAACGTATTACGTTATATGGTATAACGTTATAACGTATTACGTTATATGGTATAACGTTATAACGTATTACGTTATATGGTATAACGTTATAACGTACTACGTTATATGGTATATCGTTATAACGTATTACGTTATATGGTATAACGTTATACCGTACTACGTTATATGGTATAACGTTATCACGTATTACGTTATATGGTATTAACGCTATAACGTATTACGTTATATGGTATTACGTTATCACGTATTGCGTTATATGGTATAACGTTATAACGTATTACGTTATATGGTATAACGTTTTAACGTATTACGTTATATGGTATAACGTTATCACGTATTACGTTATATGGTATTACGTTATCACGTATTGCGTTATATGGTATAACGTTATAACGTATTACGTTACACGGTATAACGTTTTAACGTATTACGTTATATGGTATAACGTTATCACGTATTACGTTATATGGTATAACGTTATACCGTATTACGTTATATGGTATAACGAAATGACGTTTTACGTTATATGGTATGACGTTATAACGTATTACGTTATATGGTATTACGTTATAACGTATTACGTTATATGGTATAACGTCATAACGTATTACGTTATATGGTATTACGTTATCACGTATTGCGTTATATGGTATAACGTTATAACGTATTACGTTATATGGTATAACGTTTTAACGTATTACGTTATATGGTATAACGTTATCACGTATTACGTTATATGGTATAACGTTATAACGTATTACGTTATATGGTATAACGTTATAACGTATTACGTTATATGGTATTACGTTATAACGTATTACGTTATATGGTATAACGTCATAACGTATTACGTTATATGGTATTACGTTATCACGTATTGCGTTTTATGGTATAACGTTATAACGTATTACGTTATATGGTATAACGTTTTAACGTATTACGTTATATGGTATAACGTTATCACGTATTACGTTATATGGTATAACGTTATAACGTATTACGTTATATGGTATTACGTTATAACGTATTACGTCATATGGTATAACGTTATAACGTATTACGTTATATGGTATAACGTTATAACGTATTACGTTATATGGTATAACGTTATAACGTATTACGTTATATGGTATAACGTCATAATGTATTACGTTATATGGTATTACGTTATCACGTATTACGTTATATGGTATAACGTTATAACGTTTTACGTTATATGGTATAACGTCATAACGTATTACGTTATATGGTATTACGTTATCACTTATTGCGTTATATGGTATAACGTTATAACGTATTACGTTATATGGTATAACGTTTTAACGTATTACGTTATATGGTATAACGTTATCACGTATTACGTTATATGGTATAACGTTATAACGTATTACGTTATATGGTATTACGTTATAACGTATTACGTTATATGGTATAACGTTATAACGTATTACGTTATACGGTATAACGTTATAACGTATTACGTTATATGGTATAACGTTATAACGTATTACGTTATATGGTATAACGTATTACGTTATATGGTATTACGTTATAACGTATTACGTTATATGGTATAACGTCATAACGTATTACGTTATATGGTATTACGTTATCACGTATTGCGTTATATGGTATAACGTTATAACGTAACACGTTATATGGTATAACGTTTTAACGTATTACGTTATATGGTATAACGTTATCACGTATTACGTTATATGGTATAACGTTATAACGTATTACGTTATATGGTATTACGTTATAACGTATTACGTTATATGGTATAACGTTATAACGTATTACGTTATATGGTATAACGTTATAACGTATTACATTATATGGTATAAAGTTATAACGTATTACGTTATATGGTATGACGTCATAACGTATTGCGTTATATGGTATTACGTTATCACGTATTACGTTATATGGTATAATGTTATAACGTATTACGTTATATGGTATAACGTTTTAACGTATTACGTCCTATGGTATAACGTTATCAAGTATTACGTTATATGGTATAACGTTATAACGTATTACGTTATATGGTATAACGTTATAACGTATTACGTTATATGGTATAACGTTATAACGTATTACGTTATATGGTATAACGTTTTAACGTATTACGTCATATGGTATTACGTTATAACGTATTACGTTATATGGTATAACATTATAACGTATTACGTTATACGGTATGACATTATAACGTATTACGTTACATTGTATAACGTTATAACGTATTACGTTATATGGTATAACGTATTACGTTATATGGTATAACGTTTTAACGTATTACGTTATATGGTATAACGTTATCACGTATTACGTTATATGGTATGACGTTATAACGTATTACGTTATATGGTATTACGTTATAACGTATTACGTTATATGGTATAACGTTATAACGTATTACGTTATATGGTATAACGTTTTAACGTATTACGTTATATGGTATTACGTTATAACGTATTACGTTATATGGTATAACGTCATAACGTATTACGTTATATGGTATTACGTTATCACGTATTGCGTTATATGGTATAACGTTATAACGTATTACGTTATATGGTATAACGTTTTAACGTATTACGTTATATGGTATAACGTTATCACGTATTACGTTATATGGTATGACGTTATAACGTATTACGTTATATGGTATAACGTATTACGTTATATGGTATTACGTTATAACGTGTTACGTTATATGGTATAACGTCATAACGTATTACGTTATATGGTATTACGTTATCACGTATTGCGTTATATGGTATAACGTTTTAACGTATTACGTTATATGGTATAACGTTATCACGTATTACGTTATATGGTATAACGTTATCACGTATTACGTTATATGGTATAACGTTATACCGTATTACGTTATATGGTATCACGTTATAACGTATTACGTTATATGGTATTACGTTATAACGTATTACGTTATATGGTATAACGTCATAACGTATTACGTTATATGGTATTACGTTATCACGTATTGCGTTACATGGTATAACGTTATAACGTATTACGTTATATGGTATAACGTTTTAACGTATTACGTTATATGTTATAACGTTATCACGTATTACGTTATATGGTATTAACGTTATAACGTATTACGATATATGGTATAACATTATAACGTATTACGTTATACGGTATAACGTTATAACGTATTACGTTATATGGTTTAACGTTATAACGTATTACGTTATATGGTATTACGTTATCACGTATTGCGTTATATGGTATAACGTCATAACGTATTACGTTATATGGTATTACGTTATCACGTATTGCGTTATATGGTATAACGTTATAACGTATTACGTTATATGGTATAACGTTTTAACGTATTACGTTATATGGTATATCGTTATAACGTATTACGTTATATGGTATAACGTTATACCGTATTACGTTATATGGTATAACGTTATCACGTATTACGTTATATGGTATAACGTTATAACGTATTACGTCATATGGTATAACGTTATCACGTATTACGTTATATGGTATAACGTTATAACGTATTACGTTATATGGTATAACGTTATACCGTATTACGTTATATGGTATAACGAAATGACGTTTTACGTTATATGGTATTACGTTATAACGTATTACGTTATATGGTATTACGTTATAACGTATTACGTTATATGGTATAACGTCATAACGTATTACGTTATATGGTATTACGTTATCACGTATTGCGTTATATGGTATAACGTTATAACGTATTACGTTATATGGTATAACGTTTTAATGTATTACGTCATATGGTATAACGTTATCACGTATTACGTTATATGGTATAACGTTATAACGTATTACGTTATATTGTATAACGTTATAACGTATTACGTTATATGGTATAACGTTATAACGTATTATGTTATATGGTATAACGAAATGACGTTTTACGTTATATGGTATTACGTTATAACGTATTACGTTATATGGTATTACGTTATAACGTATTACGTTATATGGTATAACGTCATAACGTATTACGTTATATGGTATTACGTTATCACGTATTGCGTTATATGGTATAACGTTATAACGTATTACGTTATATGGTATAACGTTTAAACGTATTACGTTATATGGTATAACGTTATCACGTATTATGTTATATGGTATTAACGTTATAACGTATTACGTTATATGGTATTACGTTATCACGTATTGCGTTATATGGTATAACGTTATAACGTATTACGTTATATGGTATAACGTTTTAACGTATTACGTTATATGGTATAACGTTATCACGTATTACGTTATATGGTATTACGTTATCACGTATTGCGTTATATGGTATAACGTTATAACGTATTACGTTATATGGTATAACGTTTTAACGTATTACGTTATATGGTATTACGTTATCACGTATTACGTTATATGGTATAACGTTATACCGTATTACGTTATATGGTATAACGAAATGACGTTTTACGTTATATGGTATTACGTTATAACGTATTACGTTATATGGTATTACGTTATAACGTATTACGTTATATGGTATAACGTCATAACGTATTACGTTATATGGTATTACGTTATCACGTATTGCGTTATATGGTATAACGTTATAACGTATTACGTTATATGGTATAACATTTTAACGTATTACGTTATATGGTATAACGTTATCACGTATTACGTTATATGGTATTAACGTTATAACGTATTACGTTATAACGTATTACGATATATGGTATAACATTATAACGTATTACGTTATACGGTATAACGTTATAACGTATTACGTTATATGGTATAACGTTATAACGTATTACGTTATATGGTATAACGTATTACGTTATATGGTATTACGTTATAACGTATTACGTTATATGGTATTACGTTATAACGTATTACGTTATATGGTATAACGTCATAACGTATTACGTTATATGGTATTACGTTATCACGTATTGCGTTATATGGTTTAACGTTATAACGTATTACGTTATATGGTATAACGTTTTAACGTATTACGTTATATGGTATTACGTTATCACGTATTACGTTATATGGTATAACGTTTTAACGGATTACGTTATATGGTATAACGTTATCACGTATTACGTTATATGGTATAACGTTATAACGTATTACGTTATATGGTATTACGTTATAACGTATTACGTTATATGGTATAACGTTATAACGTATTATGTTATATGGTATAACGTTATAACGTATTACGTTATATGGTATTACGTTATAACGTATTACGTCATATGGTATAACGTTATAACGTATTACGTTATATGGTATAACGTTATAACGTATTACGTTATATGGTATAACGTTATAACGTATTACGTTATATGTTATAACGTCATAACGTATTACGTTATATGGTATTACGTTATCACGTATTACGTTATATGGTATAACGTTTTAACGGATTACGTTATATGGTATAACGGTATCACGTATTACGTTATATGGTATAACGTTATAACGTATTACGTTATATGGTATTACGTTATAACGTATTTCGTCATATGGTATAACGTTATAACGTATTACGTTATATGGTATTACGTTATAACGTATTTCGTCATATGGTATAACGTTATAACGTATTACGTTATATGGTATAACGTTTTAACCGATTACGTTATATGGTATAACGTTATAACGTATTACGTTATATGGTATTACGTTATAACGTATTATGTTATATGGTATAACGTCATAACGTATTACGTTATATGGTATTACGTTATCACGTATTGCGTTATATAGTATAACGTTATAACGTATTACGTTATATGGTATAACGTTTTAACGTATTACGTTATATGGTATAACGTTATCACGTATTACGTTATATGGTATAACGTTATAACGTATTACGTTATGTGGTATTACGTTATAACGTATTTCGTCATATGGTATAACGTTATAACGTATTACGTTATATGGTATAACGTTATAACGTATTACGTTATATGGTATAACGTCATAACGTATTACGTTATATGGTATTACGTTATCACGTATTACGTTATATGGTATAACGTTTTAACGGATTACGTTATATGGTATAACGTTATCACGTATTACGTTATATGGTATAACGTTATAACGTATTACGTTATATGGTATTACGTTATAACGTATTACGTTATATGGTATAACGTTATAACGTATTACGTTATATGGTATAACGTTATAACGTATTACGTTATATGGTATAACGTTATAACGTATTACGTTATATGGTATAACGTTATAACGTATTACGTTATATGGTGTAACGTTATAACGTATTACGTTATATGGTATAACGTCATAACGTATTACGTTATATGGTATTACGTTATCACGTATTACGTTATATGGTATAACGTTTTAACGGATTACGTTATATGGTATAACGTTATCACGTATTACGTTATATGGTATAACGTTATAACGTATTACGTTATATGGTATTACGTTATAACGTATTACGTTATATGGTATAACGTTATAACGTATTATGTTATATGGTATAACGTTATAACGTATTACGTTATATGGTATTACGTTATAACGTATTACGTCATATGGTATAACGTTATAACGTATTACGTTATATGGTATAACGTTATAACGTATTACGTTATATGGTATAACGTTATAACGTATTACGTTATATGTTATAACGTCATAACGTATTACGTTATATGGTATTACGTTATCACGTATTACGTTATATGGTATAACGTTTTAACGGATTACGTTATATGGTATAACGTTATCACGTATTACGTTATATGGTATAACGTTATAACGTATTACGTTATATGGTATAACGTTATAACGTATTACGTTATATGGTGTAACGTTTTAACGTATTACGTTATATGGTGTAACGTTATCACGTATTACGTTATATGGTATAACGTTTTAACGTATTACGTTATATGGTATAACGTTATAACGTATTACGTTATATGGTATTACGTTATCACGTATTGCGTTATATAGTATAACGTTATAACGTATTACGTTATATGGTATAACGTTTTAACGTATTACGTTATATGGTATAACGGTATCACGTATTACGTTATATGGTATAACGTTATAACGTATTACGTTATATGGTATTACGTTATAACGTATTTCGTCATATGGTATAACGTTATAACGTATTACGTTATATGGTATTACGTTATAACGTATTTCGTCATATGGTATAACGTTATAACGTATTACGTTATATGGTATAACGTTTTAACCGATTACGTTATATGGTATAACGTTATAACGTATTACGTTATATGGTATTACGTTATAACGTATTATGTTATATGGTATAACGTCATAACGTATTACGTTATATGGTATTACGTTATCACGTATTGCGTTATATAGTATAACGTTATAACGTATTACGTTATATGGTATAACGTTATAACGTATTACGTTATAAGGTATAACGTTATAACGTATTACGTTATATGGTATAACGTTATCACGTATTACGTTATATGGTATAACGTTGTAACGTATTACGTTATATGGTATTACGTTATAACGTATTACGTTATATGGTATAACGTTATAACGTATTACGTTATATGGTATAACGTTATAACGTATTACGTTATATGGTATAACGTTATAACGTATTACGTTATATGGTATAACGTTATATGATATAACGTTATAACGTATTACGTTATATGGTATACCGTTATAACGTATTACGTTATATGGTATATCGTTATAACGTATTACGTTATATGGTATTACGTTATAACGTATTACGTTATATGGTATAACGTTATAACGAATTACGTTATATGGTATAACGTTATAACGTATTACGTTATATGGTATTACGTTATAACGTATTACGTTATATGGTATAACGTTATAACGTATTACGTTATATGGTATAACGTTATAACGTATTACGTTATATGGTATAACGTTATAACGTACTACGTCATATGGTATATCGTTATAACGTATTACGTTATATGGTATAACGTTATAACGTATTACGTTATATGGTATTACGTTATAACGTATTACGTTATATGGTATAACGTTATAACGTATTACGTTATATGGTATAACGTTATAACGTATTACGTTATATGGTATAACGTTATAACGTATTACGTTATGTGGTATAACGTTATAACGAATTACGTTATATGGTATAACGTTATAACGTATTTGGTTATATGGCATTACGTTATAGCATATTACGTTATGTGGTATTAAGTTATAACGTATAACGTTATATGGTATAACGTTTTAACGTATTACGTAATATGGTATAACGTTATCACGTATTACGTTATATGGTATAACGTTATAACGTATTACGTTATATGGTATAACGTTATAACGTACTACGTCATATGGTATATCGTTATAACGTATTACGTTATATGGTATAACGTTATAACGTATTACGTTATATGGTATTACGTTATAACGTATTACGTTATATGGTATAACGTTATAACGTATTACGTTATATGGTATAACGTTATAACGTATTACGTTATATGGTATAACGTTATAACGTATTACGTTATGTGGTATAACGTTATAACGAATTACGTTATATGGTATAACGTTATAACGTATTTGGTTATATGGCATTACGTTATAGCATATTACGTTATGTGGTATTAAGTTATAACGTATAACGTTATATGGTATAACGTTTTAACGTATTACGTAATATGGTATAACGTTATCACGTATTACGTTATATGGTATAACGTTATAACGTATTACGTTATATGGTATGACGTTATAACATATTACGTTATATGGTATAACGTTTACAGGTATTACGTTATATGGTATAATGTTATAACGTATTACGTTATATGGTATTACGTTATAACGTATTACGTTATATGGTATAACGTTTTAACGGATTACGTTATATGGTATAACGTTATCACGTATTACGTTATATGGTATAACGTTATAACGTATTACGTTATATGGTATAACGTTATAACGTATTACGTTATATGGTGTAACGTTTTAACGTAATACGTTATATGGTGTAACGTTATCACGTATTACGTTATATGGTATAACGTTTTAACGTATTACGTTATATGGTATAACGTTATAACGTATTACGTTATATGGTATTACGTTATCACGTATTGCGTTATATAGTATAACGTTATAACGTATTACGTTATATGGTATAACGTTTTAACGTATTACGTTATATGGTATAACGGTATCACGTATTACGTTATATGGTATAACGTTATAACGTATTACGTTATATGGTATTACGTTATAACGTATTTCGTCATGTGGTATAACGTTATAACGTATTACGTTATATGGTATAACGTTATAACGTATTACGTTATATGGTATAACGTTATATGATATAACGTTATAACGTATTACGTTATATGGTATACCGTTATAACGTATTACGTTATATGGTATATCGTTATAACGTATTACGTTATATGGTATAACGTTATAACGTATTACGTTATATGGTATAACGTTATAACGTATTACGTTATATGGTGTAACGTTTTAACGTATTACGTTATATGGTGTAACGTTTTAACGGATTACGTTATATGGTATAACGTTATCACGTATTACGTTATATGGTATAACGTTATAACGTATTACGTTATATGGTATAACGTTATAACGTATTACGTTATATGGTGTAACGTTTTAACGTAATACGTTATATGGTATTACGTTATCACGTATTGCGTTATATAGTATAACGTTATAACGTATTACGTTATATGGTATAACGTTTTAACGTATTACGTTATATGGTATAACGGTATCACGTATTACGTTATATGGTATAACGTCATAACGTATTACGTTATATGGTATTACGTTATCACGTATTGCGTTATATAGTATAACGTTATAACGTATTACGTTATATGGTATAACGTTATAACGTATTACGTTATATGGTATAACGTTATAACGTATTACGTTATATGGTATAACGTTATCACGTATTACGTTATATGGTATAACGTTATAACGTATTACGTTATATGGTATTACGTTATAACGTATTACGTTATATGGTATAACGTTATAACGTATTACGTTATATGGTATAACGTTATAACGTATTACGTTATATGGTATAACGTTATAACGTATTACGTTATATGGTATAACGTTATATGATATAACGTTATAACGTATTACGTTATATGGTATACCGTTATAACGTATTACGTTATATGGTATATCGTTATAACGTATTACGTTATATGGTATTACGTTATAACGTATTACGTTATATGGTATAACGTTATAACGAATTACGTTATATGGCATTACGTTATAACGTATTACGTTATATGGTATAACGTTATAACGTATTACGTTATATGGTATAACGTTATAACGTATTACGTTATATGGTATAACGTTATAACGTATTACGTTATATGGTATTACGTTATAACGTATTACGTTATATGGTATAACGTTATAACGTATTACGTTATATGGTATTACGTTATAACGTATTACGTTATATGGTATAACGTTATAACGTATTACGTTATATGGTATAACGTTATAACGTATTACGTTATATGGTATAACGTTATAACGTATTACGTTATATGGTATAACGTTATAACGTATTACGTTATATGGTATTACGTTATAACGTATTACGTTATATGGTATAACGTCATAACGTATTACGTTATATGGTATTACGTTATCACGTATTGCGTTTTATGGTATAACGTTATAACGTATTACGTTATATGGTATAACGTTTTAACGTATTACGTTATATGGAATAACGTTATCGCGTATTACGTTATATGGTATAACGTTATAACGTATTACGTTATATGGTATTACGTTATAACGTATTACGTTATATGGCATTACGTTATAACGTATTACGTTATATGGTATAACGTTATAACGTATTACGTTATATGGTATAACGTTATAACGTATTACGTTATATGGTATAACGTTATAACGTACTACGTTATATGGTATATCGTTATAACGTATTACGTTATATGGTATAACGTTATACCGTACTACGTTATATGGTATAACGTTATCACGTATTACGTTATATGGTATAACGTTATACCGTATTACGTTATATGGTATTACGTTATAACGTATTACGTTATATGGTATAACGTTATAACGTATTACGTTATATGGTATTACGTTATAACGTATTACGTTAAATGGTATAACGTTATAACGTATTACGTTATATGGTATAACGTTATAACGTATTACGTTATATGGTATAACGAAATGACGTTTTACGTTATATGGTATTACGTTATAACGTATTACGTTATATGGTATTACGTTATAACGTATTACGTTATATGGTATAACGTCATAACGTATTACGTTATATGGTATTACGTTATCACGTATTGCGTTATATGGTATAACGTTATAACGTATTACGTTATATGGTATAACATTTTAACGTATTACGTTATATGGTATAACGTTATCACGTATTACGTTATATGGTATTAACGTTATAACGTATTACGTTATAACGTATTACGATATATGGTATAACATTATAACGTATTACGTTATACGGTATAACGTTATAACGTATTACGTTATATGGTATAACGTTATAACGTATTACGTTATATGGTATAACGTATTACGTTATATGGTATTACGTTATAACGTATTACGTTATATGGTATAACGTCATAACGTATTACGTTATATGGTATTACGTTATCACGTATTGCGTTATATGGTATAACGTTATAACGTATTACGTTATATGGTATAACGTTTTAACGTATTACGTTATATGGTATTACGTTATCACGTATTACGTTATATGGTATAACGTTTTAACGGATTACGTTATATGGTATAACGTTATCACGTATTACGTTATATGGTATAACGTTATAACGTATTACGTTATATGGTATTACGTTATAACGTATTACGTTATATGGTATAACGTTATAACGTATTATGTTATATGGTATAACGTTATAACGTATTACGTTATATGGTATTACGTTATAACGTATTACGTCATATGGTATAACGTTATAACGTATTACGTTATATGGTATAACGTTATAACGTATTACGTTATATGGTATAACGTCATAACGTATTACGTTATATGGTATTACGTTATCACGTATTACGTTATATGGTATAACGTTATAACGTATTACGTTATATGGTATAACGTTATCACGTATTACGTTATATGGTATAACGTTATAACGTATTACGTTATATGGTATTACGTTATAACGTATTACGTTATATGGTATAACGTTATAACGTATTACGTTATATGGTATAACGTTATAACGTATTACGTTATATGGTATAACGTTATAACGTATTACGTTATATGGTATAACGTTATAACGTATTACGTTATATGGTGTAACGTTATAACGTATTACGTTATATGGTATAACGTCATAACGTATTACGTTATATGGTATTACGTTATCACGTATTACGTTATATGGTATAACGTTTTAACGGATTACGTTATATGGTATAACGTTATCACGTATTACGTTATATGGTATAACGTTATAACGTATTACGTTATATGGTATTACGTTATAACGTATTACGTTATATGGTATAACGTTATAACGTATTACGTTATATGGTATAACGTTATAACGTATTACGTTATATGGTATTACGTTATAACGTATTACGTCATATGGTATAACGTTATAACGTATTACGTTATATGGTATAACGTTATAACGTATTACGTTATATGGTATAACGTTATAACGTATTACGTTATATGTTATAACGTCATAACGTATTACGTTATATGGTATTACGTTATCACGTATTACGTTATATGGTATAACGTTTTAACGGATTACGTTATATGGTATAACGTTATCACGTATTACGTTATATGGTATAACGTTATAACGTATTACGTTATATGGTATAACGTTATAACGTATTACGTTATATGGTGTAACGTTTTAACGTATTACGTTATATGGTGTAACGTTATCACGTATTACGTTATATGGTATAACGTTTTAACGTATTACGTTATATGGTATAACGTTATAACGTATTACGTTATATGGTATTACGTTATCACGTATTGCGTTATATAGTATAACGTTATAACGTATTACGTTATATGGTATAACGTTTTAACGTATTACGTTATATGGTATAACGGTATCACGTATTACGTTATATGGTATAACGTTATAACGTATTACGTTATATGGTATTACGTTATAACGTATTTCGTCATATGGTATAACGTTATAACGTATTACGTTATATGGTATTACGTTATAACGTATTTCGTCATATGGTATAACGTTATAACGTATTACGTTATATGGTATAACGTTTTAACCGATTACGTTATATGGTATAACGTTATAACGTATTACGTTATATGGTATTACGTTATAACGTATTATGTTATATGGTATAGCGTCATAACGTATTACGTTATATGGTATTACGTTATCACGTATTGCGTTATATAGTATAACGTTATAACGTATTACGTTATATGGTATAACGTTATAACGTATTACGTTATATGGTATAACGTTATAACGTATTACGTTATATGGTATAACGTTATCACGTATTACGTTATATGGTATAACGTTGTAACGTATTACGTTATATGGTATTACGTTATAACGTATTACGTTATATGGTATAACGTTATAACGTATTACGTTATATGGTATAACGTTATAACGTATTACGTTATATGGTATAACGTTATAACGTATTACGTTATATGGTATAACGTTATATGATATAACGTTATAACGTATTACGTTATATGGTATACCGTTATAACGTATTACGTTATATGGTATATCGTTATAACGTATTACGTTATATGGTATTACGTTATAACGTATTACGTTATATGGTATAACGTTATAACGAATTACGTTATATGGTATAACGTTATAACGTATTACGTTATATGGTATTACGTTATAACGTATTACGTTATATGGTATAACGTTATAACGTATTACGTTATATGGCATTACGTTATAACGTATTACGTTATATGGTATAACGTTATAACGTATTACGTTATATGGTATAACGTTATAACGTATTACGTTATATGGTATAACGTTATAACGTACTACGTTATATGGTATATCGTTATAACGTATTACGTTATATGGTATAACGTTATAACGTATTACGTTATATGGTATTACGTTATAACGTATTACGTTATATGGTATAACGTTATAACGTATTACGTTATATGGTATAACGTTATAACGTATTACGTTATATGGTATAACGTTATAACGTATTACGTTATGTGGTATAACGTTATAACGAATTACGTTATATGGTATAACGTTATAACGTATTTGGTTATATGGCATTACGTTATAGCATATTACGTTATGTGGTATTAAGTTATAACGTATAACGTTATATGGTATAACGTTTTAACGTATTACGTAATATGGTATAACGTTATCACGTATTACGTTATATGGTATAACGTTATAACGTATTACGTTATATGGTACGACGTTATAACATATT
Organism: Bombus vancouverensis nearcticus; assembly: GCF_051014615.1. NCBI lineage: Eukaryota > Metazoa > Arthropoda > Insecta > Hymenoptera > Apidae > Bombus > Bombus vancouverensis. Next base: position 2,926,752 of record NC_134913.1, on the reverse strand, counting down.
ACGTTATATGGTATAACGTTTACAGGTATTACGTTATATGGTATAATGTTATAACGTATTACGTTATATGGTATTACGTTATAACGTATTACGTTATATGGTATAACGTTTTAACGGATTACGTTATATGGTATAACGTTATCACGTATTACGTTATATGGTATAACGTTATAACGTATTACGTTATATGGTATAACGTTATAACGTATTACGTTATATGGTGTAACGTTTTAACGTAATACGTTATATGGTGTAACTTTATCACGTATTACGTTATATGGTATAACGTTTTAACGTATTACGTTATATGGTATAACGTTATAACGTATTACGTTATATGGTATTACGTTATCACGTATTGCGTTATATAGTATAACGTTATAACGTATTACGTTATATGGTATAACGTTTTAACGTATTACGTTATATGGTATAACGGTATCACGTATTACGTTATATGGTATAACGTTATAACGTATTACGTTATATGGTATTACGTTATAACGTATTTCGTCACATGGTATAACGTTATAACGTATTACGTTATATGGTATTACGTTATAACGTATTTCGTCATATGGTATAACGTTATAACGTATTACGTTATATGGTATAACGTTTTAACCGATTACGTTATATGGTATAACGTTATAACGTATTACGTTATATGGTATTACGTTATAACGTATTATGTTATATGGTATAACGTCATAACGTATTACGTTATATGGTATTACGTTATCACGTATTGCGTTATATAGTATAACGTTATAACGTATTACGTTATATGGTATAACGTTATAACGTACTACGTTATATGGTATATCGTTATAACGTATTACGTTATATGGTATAACGTTATACCGTACTACGTTATATGGTATAACGTTATCACGTATTACGTTATATGGTATAACGTTATACCGTATTACGTTATATGGTATTACGTTATAACGTATTACGTTATATGGTATAACGTTATAACGTATTACGTTATATGGTATTACGTTATAACGTATTACGTTAAATGGTATAACGTTATAACGTATTACGTTATATGGTATAACGTTATAACGTATTACGTTATATGGTATTACGTTATAACGTATTGCGTTTTATGGTATAACGTTATAACGTATTACGTTATATGGTATAACGTTTTAACGTATTACGTTATATGGTATAACGTTATCGCGTATTACGTTATATGGTATAACGTTATAACGTATTACGTTATATGGTATTACGTTATAACGTATTACGTCATATGGTATAACGTTATAACGTATTACGTTATATGGTATTACGTTATAACGTATTACGTTATATGGTATAACGTTATAACGTATTACGTTATATGGTATAGCGTTATAACGTATTACGTTATATGGTATTACGTTATAACGTATTACGTCATATGGTATAACGTTATAACGTATTACGTTATATGGTATAACGTTATAACGTATTACGTTATATGGTATTACGTTATAACGTATTACGTTATATGGTATAACGTTATAACGTATTACGTTATATGGTATAACGTTATAACGTATTACGTTATATGGTATAACGTTATAACGTACTACGTTATATGGTATATCGTTATAACGTATTACGTTATATGGTATAACGTTATACCGTACTACGTTATATGGTATAACGTTATCACGTATTACGTTATATGGTATAACGTTATACCGTATTACGTTATATGGTGTAACGTTTTAACGTATTACGTTATATGGTGTAACGTTATCACGTATTACGTTATATGGTATAACGTTATAACGTATTACGTTATATGGTATAACGTTATAACGTATTACGTTATATGGTATAACGTTATAACGTATTACGTTATATGGTATAACGTTATAACGTATTACGTTATATGGTGTAACGTTATAACGTATTACGTTATATGGTATAACGTCATAACGTATTACGTTATATGGTATTACGTTATCACGTATTACGTTATATGGTATAACGTTTTAACGGATTACGTTATATGGTATAACGTTATCACGTATTACGTTATATGGTATAACGTTATAACGTATTACGTTATATGGTATTACGTTATAACGTATTACGTTATATGGTATAACGTTATAACGTATTACGTTATATGGTATAACGTTATAACGTATTACGTTATATGGTATTACGTTATAACGTATTACGTCATATGGTATAACGTTATAACGTATTACGTTATATGGTATAACGTTATAACGTATTACGTTATATGTTATAACGTCATAACGTATTACGTTATATGGTATTACGTTATCACGTATTACGTTATATGGTATAACGTTTTAACGGATTACGTTATATGGTATAACGTTATCACGTATTACGTTATATGGTATAACGTTATAACGTATTACGTTATATGGTATAACGTTATAACGTATTACGTTATATGGTGTAACGTTTTAACGTATTACGTTATATGGTGTAACGTTATCACGTATTACGTTATATGGTATAACGTTTTAACGTATTACGTTATATGGTATAACGTTATAACGTATTACGTTATATGGTATTACGTTATCACGTATTGCGTTATATAGTATAACGTTATAACGTATTACGTTATATGGTATAACGTTTTAACGTATTACGTTATATGGTATAACGGTATCACGTATTACGTTATATGGTATAACGTTATAACGTATTACGTTATATGGTATTACGTTATAACGTATTTCGTCATATGGTATAACGTTATAACGTATTACGTTATATGGTATTACGTTATAACGTATTTCGTCATATGGTATAACGTTATAACGTATTACGTTATATGGTATAACGTTTTAACCGATTACGTTATATGGTATAACGTTATAACGTATTACGTTATATGGTATTACGTTATAACGTATTATGTTATATGGTATAACGTCATAACGTATTACGTTATATGGTATTACGTTATCACGTATTGCGTTATATAGTATAACGTTATAACGTATTACGTTATATGGTATAACGTTATAACGTATTACGTTATATGGTATAACGTTATAACGTATTACGTTATATGGTATAACGTTATCACGTATTACGTTATATGGTATAACGTTGTAACGTATTACGTTATATGGTATTACGTTATAACGTATTACGTTATATGGTATAACGTTATAACGTATTACGTTATATGGTATAACGTTATAACGTATTACGTTATATGGTATAACGTTATAACGTATTACGTTATATGGTATAACGTTATATGATATAACGTTATAACGTATTACGTTATATGGTATACCGTTATAACGTATTACGTTATATGGTATATCGTTATAACGTATTACGTTATATGGTATTACGTTATAACGTATTACGTTATATGGTATAACGTTATAACGAATTACGTTATATGGTATAACGTTATAACGTATTACGTTATATGGTATTACGTTATAACGTATTACGTTATATGGTATAACGTTATAACGTATTACGTTATATGGCATTACGTTATAACGTATTACGTTATATGGTATAACGTTATAACGTATTACGTTATATGGTATAACGTTATAACGTATTACGTTATATGGTATAACGTTATAACGTACTACGTTATATGGTATATCGTTATAACGTATTACGTTATATGGTATAACGTTATAACGTATTACGTTATATGGTATTACGTTATAACGTATTACGTTATATGGTATAACGTTATAACGTATTACGTTATATGGTATAACGTTATAACGTATTACGTTATATGGTATAACGTTATAACGTATTACGTTATGTGGTATAACGTTATAACGAATTACGTTATATGGTATAACGTTATAACGTATTTGGTTATATGGCATTACGTTATAGCATATTACGTTATGTGGTATTAAGTTATAACGTATAACGTTATATGGTATAACGTTTTAACGTATTACGTAATATGGTATAACGTTATCACGTATTACGTTATATGGTATAACGTTATAACGTATTACGTTATATGGTACGACGTTATAACATATTACGTTATATGGTATAACGTTTACAGGTATTACGTTATATGGTATAATGTTATAACGTATTACGTTATATGGTATTACGTTATAACGTATTACGTTATATGGTATAACGTTTTAACGGATTACGTTATATGGTATAACGTTATCACGTATTACGTTATATGGTATAACGTTATAACGTATTACGTTATATGGTATAACGTTATAACGTATTACGTTATATGGTGTAACGTTTTAACGTAATACGTTATATGGTGTAACTTTATCACGTATTACGTTATATGGTATAACGTTTTAACGTATTACGTTATATGGTATAACGTTATAACGTATTACGTTATATGGTATTACGTTATCACGTATTGCGTTATATAGTATAACGTTATAACGTATTACGTTATATGGTATAACGTTTTAACGTATTACGTTATATGGTATAACGGTATCACGTATTACGTTATATGGTATAACGTTATAACGTATTACGTTATATGGTATTACGTTATAACGTATTTCGTCACATGGTATAACGTTATAACGTATTACGTTATATGGTATTACGTTATAACGTATTTCGTCATATGGTATAACGTTATAACGTATTACGTTATATGGTATAACGTTTTAACCGATTACGTTATATGGTATAACGTTATAACGTATTACGTTATATGGTATTACGTTATAACGTATTATGTTATATGGTATAACGTCATAACGTATTACGTTATATGGTATTACGTTATCACGTATTGCGTTATATAGTATAACGTTATAACGTATTACGTTATATGGTATAACGTTATAACGTACTACGTTATATGGTATATCGTTATAACGTATTACGTTATATGGTATAACGTTATACCGTACTACGTTATATGGTATAACGTTATCACGTATTACGTTATATGGTATAACGTTATACCGTATTACGTTATATGGTATTACGTTATAACGTATTACGTTATATGGTATAACGTTATAACGTATTACGTTATATGGTATAACGTCATAACGTATTACGTTATATGGTATTACGTTATCACGTATTACGTTATATGGTATAACGTTTTAACGGATTACGTTATATGGTATAACGTTATCACGTATTACGTTATATGGTATAACGTTATAACGTATTACGTTATATGGTATTACGTTATAACGTATTACGTTATATGGTATAACGTTATAACGTATTACGTTATATGGTATAACGTTATAACGTATTACGTTATATGGTATTACGTTATAACGTATTACGTCATATGGTATAACGTTATAACGTATTACGTTATATGGTATAACGTTATAACGTATTACGTTATATGGTATAACGTTATAACGTATTACGTTATATGTTATAACGTCATAACGTATTACGTTATATGGTATTACGTTATCACGTATTACGTTATATGGTATAACGTTTTAACGGATTACGTTATATGGTATAACGTTATCACGTATTACGTTATATGGTATAACGTTATAACGTATTACGTTATATGGTATAACGTTATAACGTATTACGTTATATGGTGTAACGTTTTAACGTATTACGTTATATGGTGTAACGTTATCACGTATTACGTTATATGGTATAACGTTTTAACGTATTACGTTATATGGTATAACGTTATAACGTATTACGTTATATGGTATTACGTTATCACGTATTGCGTTATATAGTATAACGTTATAACGTATTACGTTATATGGTATAACGTTTTAACGTATTACGTTATATGGTATAACGGTATCACGTATTACGTTATATGGTATAACGTTATAACGTATTACGTTATATGGTATTACGTTATAACGTATTTCGTCATATGGTATAACGTTATAACGTATTACGTTATATGGTATTACGTTATAACGTATTTCGTCATATGGTATAACGTTATAACGTATTACGTTATATGGTATAACGTTTTAACCGATTACGTTATATGGTATAACGTTATAACGTATTACGTTATATGGTATTACGTTATAACGTATTATGTTATATGGTATAACGTCATAACGTATTACGTTATATGGTATTACGTTATCACGTATTGCGTTATATAGTATAACGTTATAACGTATTACGTTATATGGTATAACGTTATAACGTATTACGTTATATGGTATAACGTTATAACGTATTACGTTATATGGTATAACGTTATCACGTATTACGTTATATGGTATAACGTTGTAACGTATTACGTTATATGGTATTACGTTATAACGTATTACGTTATATGGTATAACGTTATAACGTATTACGTTATATGGTATAACGTTATAACGTATTACGTTATATGGTATAACGTTATAACGTATTACGTTATATGGTATAACGTTATATGATATAACGTTATAACGTATTACGTTATATGGTATACCGTTATAACGTATTACGTTATATGGTATATCGTTATAACGTATTACGTTATATGGTATTACGTTATAACGTATTACGTTATATGGTATAACGTTATAACGAATTACGTTATATGGTATAACGTTATAACGTATTACGTTATATGGTATTACGTTATAACGTATTACGTTATATGGTATAACGTTATAACGTATTACGTTATATGGCATTACGTTATAACGTATTACGTTATATGGTATAACGTTATAACGTATTACGTTATATGGTATAACGTTATAACGTATTACGTTATATGGTATAACGTTATAACGTACTACGTTATATGGTATATCGTTATAACGTATTACGTTATATGGTATAACGTTATAACGTATTACGTTATATGGTATTACGTTATAACGTATTACGTTATATGGTATAACGTTATAACGTATTACGTTATATGGTATAACGTTATAACGTATTACGTTATATGGTATAACGTTATAACGTATTACGTTATGTGGTATAACGTTATAACGAATTACGTTATATGGTATAACGTTATAACGTATTTGGTTATATGGCATTACGTTATAGCATATTACGTTATGTGGTATTAAGTTATAACGTATAACGTTATATGGTATAACGTTTTAACGTATTACGTAATATGGTATAACGTTATCACGTATTACGTTATATGGTATAACGTTATAACGTATTACGTTATATGGTACGACGTTATAACATATTACGTTATATGGTATAACGTTTACAGGTATTACGTTATATGGTATAATGTTATAACGTATTACGTTATATGGTATTACGTTATAACGTATTACGTTATATGGTATAACGTTTTAACGGATTACGTTATATGGTATAACGTTATCACGTATTACGTTATATGGTATAACGTTATAACGTATTACGTTATATGGTATAACGTTATAACGTATTACGTTATATGGTGTAACGTTTTAACGTAATACGTTATATGGTGTAACTTTATCACGTATTACGTTATATGGTATAACGTTTTAACGTATTACGTTATATGGTATAACGTTATAACGTATTACGTTATATGGTATTACGTTATCACGTATTGCGTTATATAGTATAACGTTATAACGTATTACGTTATATGGTATAACGTTTTAACGTATTACGTTATATGGTATAACGGTATCACGTATTACGTTATATGGTATAACGTTATAACGTATTACGTTATATGGTATTACGTTATAACGTATTTCGTCACATGGTATAACGTTATAACGTATTTCGTCACATGGTATAACGTTATAACGTATTACGTTATATGGTATTACGTTATAACGTATTTCGTCATATGGTATAACGTTATAACGTATTACGTTATATGGTATAACGTTTTAACCGATTACGTTATATGGTATAACGTTATAACGTATTACGTTATATGGTATTACGTTATAACGTATTATGTTATATGGTATAACGTCATAACGTATTACGTTATATGGTATTACGTTATCACGTATTGCGTTATATAGTATAACGTTATAACGTATTACGTTATATGGTATAACGTTATAACGTACTACGTTATATGGTATATCGTTATAACGTATTACGTTATATGGTATAACGTTATACCGTACTACGTTATATGGTATAACGTTATCACGTATTACGTTATATGGTATAACGTTATACCGTATTACGTTATATGGTATTACGTTATAACGTATTACGTTATATGGTATAACGTTATAACGTATTACGTTATATGGTATTACGTTATAACGTATTACGTTAAATGGTATAACGTTATAACGTATTACGTTATATGGTATAACGTTATAACGTATTACGTTATATGGTATTACGTTATAACGTATTGCGTTTTATGGTATAACGTTATAACGTATTACGTTATATGGTATAACGTTTTAACGTATTACGTTATATGGTATAACGTTATCGCGTATTACGTTATATGGTATAACGTTATAACGTATTACGTTATATGGTATTACGTTATAACGTATTACGTCATATGGTATAACGTTATAACGTATTACGTTATATGGTATAACGTTATAACGTATTACGTTATATGGTATTACGTTATCACGTATTGCGTTATATAGTATAACGTTATAACGTATTGCGTTATATAGTATAACGTTATAACGTATTGCGTTATATAGTATAACGTTATAACGTATTACGTTATATGGTATAACGTTATAACGTATTACGTTATATGGTACAACGTTATAACGTATTACGTTATATGGTATAACGTTATCACGTATTACGTTATATGGTATAACGTTATAACGTATTACGTTATATGGTATTACGTTATAACGTATTACGTTATATGGTATAACGTTATAACGTATTACGTTATATGGTATAACGTTATAACGTATTACGTTATATGGTATAACGTTATAACGTATTACGTTATATGGTATAACGTTATATGATATAACGTTATAACGTATTACGTTATATGGTATACCGTTATAACGTATTACGTTATATGGTATATCGTTATAACGTATTACGTTATATGGTATTACGTTATAACGTATTACGTTATATGGTATAACGTTATAACGAATTACGTTATATGGCATTACGTTATAACGTATTACGTTATATGGTATAACGTTATAACGTATTACGTTATATGGTATAACGTTATAACGTATTACGTTATATGGTATAACGTTATATGATATAACGTTATAACGTATTACGTTATATGGTATACCCTTATAACGTATTACGTTATATGGTATATCGTTATAACGTATTACGTTATATGGTATTACGTTATAACGTATTACGTTATATGGTATAACGTTATAACGAATTACGTTATATGGTATAACGTTATAACGTATTACGTTATATGGTATTACGTTATAACGTATTACGTTATATGGTATAACGTTATAACGTATTACGTTATATGGCATTACGTTATAACGTATTACGTTATATGGTATAACGTTATAACGTATTACGTTATATGGTATAACGTTATAACGTATTACGTTATATGGTATAACGTTATAACGTACTACGTTATATGGTATATCGTTATAACGTATTACGTTATATGGTATAACGTTATAACGTATTACGTTATATGGTATTACGTTATCACGTATTACGTTATATGGTATAACGTTATAACGTATTACGTTATATGGTATGACGTTATAACATATTACGTTATATGGTATAACGTTTACAGGTATTACGTTATATGGTATAATGTTATAACGTATTACGTTATATGGTATTACGTTATAACGTATTACGTTATATGGTATAACGTTTTAACGGATTACGTTATATGGTATAACGTTATCACGTATTACGTTATATGGTATAACGTTATAACGTATTACGTTATATGGTATAACGTTATAACGTATTACGTTATATGGTGTAACGTTTTAACGTAATACGTTATATGGTGTAACTTTATCACGTATTACGTTATATGGTATAACGTTTTAACGTATTACGTTATATGGTATAACGTTATAACGTATTACGTTATATGGTATTACGTTATCACGTATTGCGTTATATAGTATAACGTTATAACGTATTACGTTATATGGTATAACGTTTTAACGTATTACGTTATATGGTATAACGGTATCACGTATTACGTTATATGGTATAACGTTATAACGTATTACGTTATATGGTATTACGTTATAACGTATTTCGTCACATGGTATAACGTTATAACGTATTACGTTATATGGTATTACGTTATAACGTATTTCGTCATATGGTATAACGTTATAACGTATTACGTTATATGGTATAACGTTTTAACCGATTACGTTATATGGTATAACGTTATAACGTATTACGTTATATGGTATTACGTTATAACGTATTATGTTATATGGTATAACGTCATAACGTATTACGTTATATGGTATTACGTTATCACGTATTGCGTTATATAGTATAACGTTATAACGTATTACGTTATATGGTATAACGTTATAACGTACTACGTTATATGGTATATCGTTATAACGTATTACGTTATATGGTATAACGTTATACCGTACTACGTTATATGGTATAACGTTATCACGTATTACGTTATATGGTATAACGTTATACCGTATTACGTTATATGGTATTACGTTATAACGTATTACGTTATATGGTATAACGTTATAACGTATTACGTTATATGGTATTACGTTATAACGTATTACGTTAAATGGTATAACGTTATAACGTATTACGTTATATGGTATAACGTTATAACGTATTACGTTATATGGTATTACGTTATAACGTATTGCGTTTTATGGTATAACGTTATAACGTATTACGTTATATGGTATAACGTTTTAACGTATTACGTTATATGGTATAACGTTATCGCGTATTACGTTATATGGTATAACGTTATAACGTATTACGTTATATGGTATTACGTTATAACGTATTACGTCATATGGTATAACGTTATAACGTATTACGTTATATGGTATAACGTTATAACGTATTATGTTATATGGTATAACGTCATAACGTATTACGTTATATGGTATTACGTTATCACGTATTGCGTTATATAGTATAACGTTATAACGTATTGCGTTATATAGTATAACGTTATAACGTATTACGTTATATGGTATAACGTTATAACGTATTACGTTATATGGTACAACGTTATAACGTATTACGTTATATGGTATAACGTTATCACGTATTACGTTATATGGTATAACGTTATAACGTATTACGTTATATGGTATTACGTTATAACGTATTACGTTATATGGTATAACGTTATAACGTATTACGTTATATGGTATAACGTTATAACGTATTACGTTATATGGTATAACGTTATAACGTATTACGTTATATGGTATAACGTTATATGATATAACGTTATAACGTATTACGTTATATGGTATACCGTTATAACGTATTACGTTATATGGTATATCGTTATAACGTATTACGTTATATGGTATTACGTTATAACGTATTACGTTATATGGTATAACGTTATAACGAATTACGTTATATGGCATTACGTTATAACGTATTACGTTATATGGTATAACGTTATAACGTATTACGTTATATGGTATAACGTTATAACGTATTACGTTATATGGTATAACGTTATAACGTATTACGTTATATGGTATTACGTTATAACGTATTACGTTATATGGTATTACGTTATAACGTATTACGTTATATGGTGTTACGTTATAACGTATTACGTTATATGGTATAACGTTATAACGTATTACGTTATATGGTATAACGTTATAACGTATTACGTTATATGGTATAACGTTATAACGTATTACGTTATATGGTATAACGTTATAACGTATTACGTTATATGGTATAACGTTATAACGTATTACGTTATATGGTATAACGTTATAACGTATTACGTTATATGGTATAACGTTATAACGTATTACGTTATATGGTACTACGTTATAACGTATTACGTTATATGGTATAACGTTATAACGTATTACGTTATATGGTATTACGTTATAACGTATTACGTTAAATGGTATAACGTTATAACGTATTACGTTATATGGTATAACGTTATAACGTATTACGTTATATGGTATAACGTTATAACGTATTACGTTATATGGTATAACGTTATAACGTATTACGTTATATGGTATTACGTTATAACGTATTACGTTATATGGTATAACGTCATAACGTATTACGTTATATGGTATTACGTTATCACGTATTGCGTTTTATGGTATAACGTTATAACGTATTACGTTATATGGTATAACGTTTTAACGTATTACGTTATATGGTATAACGTTATCGCGTATTACGTTATATGGTATAACGTTATAACGTATTACGTTATATGGTATTACGTTATAACGTATTACGTTATATGGCATTACGTTATAACGTATTACGTTATATGGTATAACGTTATAACGTATTACGTTATATGGTATAACGTTATAACGTATTACGTTATATGGTATAACGTTATAACGTACTACGTTATATGGTATATCGTTATAACGTATTACGTTATATGGTATAACGTTATACCGTACTACGTTATATGGTATAACGTTATCACGTATTACGTTATATGGTATAACGTTATACCGTATTACGTTATATGGTATTACGTTATAACGTATTACGTTATATGGTATAACGTTATAACGTATTACGTTATATGGTATTACGTTATAACGTATTGCGTTTTATGGTATAACGTTATAACGTATTACGTTATATGGTATAACGTTTTAACGTATTACGTTATATGGTATAACGTTATCGCGTATTACGTTATATGGTATAACGTTATAACGTATTACGTTATATGGTATTACGTTATAACGTATTACGTCATATGGTATAACGTTATAACGTATTACGTTATATGGTATAACGTTATAACGTATTACGTTATATGGTATAACGTTATAACGTATTACGTTATATGGTATAACGTCATAACGTATTACGTTATATGGTATTACGTTATAACGTATTACGATATATGGTATAACGTTATAACGTATTACGTTATATGGTATTACGTTATAACGTATTACGTTATATGGTATAACGTCATAACGTATTACGTTATATGGTATTACGTTATCACTTATTGCGTTATATGGTATAACGTTATAACGTATTACGTTATATGGTATAACGTTTTAACGTATTACGTTATATGGTATAACGTTATCACGTATTACGTTATATGGTATAACGTTATAACGTATTACGTTATATGGTATTACGTTATAACGTATTACGTTATATGGTATAACGTTATAACGTATTACGTTATATGGCATTACGTTATAACGTATTACGTTATATGGTATAACGTTATAACGTATTACGTTATATGGTATAACGTTATAACGTATTACGTTATATGGTATAACGTTATATCGTACTACGTTATATGGTATATCGTTATAACGTATTACGTTATATGGTATAACGTTATAACGTATAACGTTATATGGTATTACGTTATAACGTATTACGTTATATGGTATAACGTTATAACGTATTACGTTAGATGGTATAACGTTATAACGTATTACGTTATATGGTATAACGTTATAACGTATTACGTTATGTGGTATAACGTTATAACGAATTACGTTATATGGTATAACGTTATAACGTATTTGGTTATATGGCATTACGTTATAGCATATTACGTTATGTGGTATTAAGTTATAACGTATAACGTTATATGGTATAACGTTTTAACGTATTACGTAATATGGTATAACGTTATCACGTATTACGTTATATGGTATAACGTTATAACGTATTACGTTATATGGTATGACGTTATAACATATTACGTTATATGGTATAACGTTTACAGGTATTACGTTATATGGTATAATGTTATAACGTATTACGTTATATGGTATTACGTTATAACGTATTACGTTATATGGTATAACGTTTTAACGGATTACGTTATATGGTATAACGTTATCACGTATTACGTTATATGGTATAACGTTATAACGTATTACGTTATATGGTATAACGTTATAACGTATTACGTTATATGGTGTAACGTTTTAACGTAATACGTTATATGGTGTAACGTTATCACGTATTACGTTATATGGTATAACGTTTTAACGTATTACGTTATATGGTATAACGTTATAACGTATTACGTTATATGGTATTACGTTATCACGTATTGCGTTATATAGTATAACGTTATAACGTATTACGTTATATGGTATAACGTTTTAACGTATTACGTTATATGGTATAACGGTATCACGTATTACGTTATATGGTATAACGTTATAACGTATTACGTTATATGGTATTACGTTATAACGTATTTCGTCATATGGTATAACGTTATAACGTATTACGTTATATGGTATTACGTTATAACGTATTTCGTCATATGGTATAACGTTATAACGTATTACGTTATATGGTATAACGTTTTAACCGATTACGTTATATGGTATAACGTTATAACGTATTACGTTATATGGTATTACGTTATAACGTATTATGTTATATGGTATAACGTCATAACGTATTACGTTATATGGTATTACGTTATCACGTATTGCGTTATATAGTATAACGTTATAACGTATTACGTTATATGGTATAACGTTATAACGTATTACGTTATACGGTATAACGTTATAACGTATTACGTTATATGGTATAACGTTATCACGTATTACGTTATATGGTATAACGTTATAACGTATTACGTTATATGGTATTACGTTATAACGTATTACGTTATATGGTATAACGTTATAACGTATTACGTTATATGGTATAACGTTATAACGTATTACGTTATATGGTATAACGTTATAACGTATTACGTTATATGGTATAACGTTATATGATATAACGTTATAACGTATTACGTTATATGGTATACCGTTATAACGTATTACGTTATATGGTATATCGTTATAACGTATTACGTTATATGGTATTACGTTATAACGTATTACGTTATATGGTATAACGTTATAACGAATTACGTTATATGGCATTACGTTATAACGTATTACGTTATATGGTATAACGTTATAACGTATTACGTTATATGGTATAACGTTATAACGTATTACGTTATATGGTATAACGTTATAACGTATTACGTTATATGGTATTACGTTATAACGTATTACGTTATATGGTATAACGTTATAACGTATTACGTTATATGGTATTACGTTATAACGTATTACGTTATATGGTATAACGTTATAACGTATTACGTTATATGGTATAACGTTTTAACGTATTACGTTATATGGTATAACGTTATAACGTATTACGTTATATGGTATAACGTTATAACGTATTACGTTATATGGTATAACGTTATAACGTATTACGTTATATGGTATTACGTTATAACGTATTACGTTATATGGTATAACGTCATAACGTATTACGTTATATGGTATTACGTTATCACGTATTGCGTTTTATGGTATAACGTTATAACGTATTACGTTATATGGTATAACGTTTTAACGTATTACGTTATATGGTATAACGTTATCGCGTATTACGTTATATGGTATAACGTTATAACGTATTACGTTATATGGTATTACGTTATAACGTATTACGTTATATGGCATTACGTTATAACGTATTACGTTATATGGTATAACGTTATAACGTATTACGTTATATGGTATAACGTTATAACGTATTACGTTATATGGTATAACGTTATAACGTACTACGTTATATGGTATATCGTTATAACGTATTACGTTATATGGTATAACGTTATACCGTACTACGTTATATGGTATAACGTTATCACGTATTACGTTATATGGTATAACGTTATACCGTATTACGTTATATGGTATTACGTTATAACGTATTACGTTATATGGTATAACGTTATAACGTATTACGTTATATGGTATTACGTTATAACGTATTACGTTAAATGGTATAACGTTATAACGTATTACGTTATATGGTATAACGTTATAACGTATTACGTTATATGGTATTACGTTATAACGTATTGCGTTTTATGGTATAACGTTATAACGTATTACGTTATATGGTATAACGTTTTAACGTATTACGTTATATGGTATAACGTTATCGCGTATTACGTTATATGGTATAACGTTATAACGTATTACGTTATATGGTATTACGTTATAACGTATTACGTCATATGGTATAACGTTATAACGTATTACGTTATATGGTATAACGTTATAACGTATTATGTTATATGGTATAACGTCATAACGTATTACGTTATATGGTATTACGTTATCACGTATTGCGTTATATAGTATAACGTTATAACGTATTGCGTTATATCGTATAACGTTATAACGTATTACGTTATATGGTATAACGTTATAACGTATTACGTTATATGGTATAACGTTATAACGTATTACGTTATATGGTATAACGTTATCACGTATTACGTTATATGGTATAACGTTATAACGTATTACGTTATATGGTATTACGTTATAACGTATTACGTTATATGGTATAACGTTATAACGTATTACGTTATATGGTATAACGTTATAACGTATTACGTTATATGGTATAACGTTATAACGTATTACGTTATATGGTATAACGTTATATGATATAACGTTATAACGTATTACGTTATATGGTATACCGTTATAACGTATTACGTTATATGGTATATCGTTATAACGTATTACGTTATATGGTATTACGTTATAACGTATTACGTTATATGGTATAACGTTATAACGAATTACGTTATATGGCATCACGTTATAACGTATTACGTTATATGGTATAACGTTATAACGTATTACGTTATATGGTATAACGTTATAACGTATTACGTTATATGGTATAACGTTATAACGTATTACGTTATATGGTATTACGTTATAACGTATTACGTTATATGGTATAACGTTATAACGTATTACGTTATATGGTATTACGTTATAACGTATTACGTTATATGGTATAACGTTATAACGTATTACGTTATATGGTATAACGTTATAACGTATTACGTTATATGGTATAACGTTATAACGTATTACGTTATATGGTATAACGTTATAACGTATTACGTTATATGGTATAACGTTATAACGTATTACGTTATATGGTATAACGTTATAACGTATTACGTTATATGGTATAACGTTATAACGTATTACGTTATATGGTATTACGTTATAACGTATTACGTTATATGGTATAACGTTATAACGTATTACGTTATATGGTATTACGTTATAACGTATTACGTTATATGGTATAACGTTATAACGTATTACGTTATATGGTATAACGTTATAACGTATTACGTTATATGGTATAACGTTATAACGTATTACGTTATATGGTATAACGTTATAACGTATTACGTTATATGGTATTACGTTATAACGTATTACGTTATATGGTATAACGTCATAACGTATTACGTTATATGGTATTACGTTATCACGTATTGCGTTTTATGGTATAACGTTATAACGTATTACGTTATATGGTATAACGTTTTAACGTATTACGTTATATGGTATAACGTTATCGCGTATTACGTTATATGGTATAACGTTATAACGTATTACGTTATATGGTATTACGTTATAACGTATTACGTTATATGGCATTACGTTATAACGTATTACGTTATATGGTATAACGTTATAACGTATTACGTTATATGGTATAACGTTATAACGTATTACGTTATATGGTATAACGTTATAACGTACTACGTTATATGGTATATCGTTATAACGTATTACGTTATATGGTATAACGTTATACCGTACTACGTTATATGGTATAACGTTATCACGTATTACGTTATATGGTATAACGTTATACCGTATTACGTTATATGGTATTACGTTATAACGTATTACGTTATATGGTATAACGTTATAAAGTATTACGTTATATGGTATTACGTTATAACGTATTACGTTAAATGGTATAACGTTATAACGTATTACGTTATATGGTATAACGTTATAACGTATTACGTTATATGGTATTACGTTATAACGTATTGCGTTTTATGGTATAACGTTATAACGTATTACGTTATATGGTATAACGTTTTAACGTATTACGTTATATGGTATAACGTTATCGCGTATTACGTTATATGGAATAACGTTATAACGTATTACGTTATATGGTATTACGTTATAACTTATTACGTCATATGGTATAACGTTATAACGTATTACGTTATATGGTATAACGTTATAACGTATTACGTTATATGGTATAACGTTATAACGTATTACGTTATATGGTATTACGTTATCACGTATTGCGTTATATAGAATAACGTTATAACGTATTACGTTATATGGTATAACGTTTTAACGTATTACGTTATATGGTATAACGGTATCACGTATTACGTTATATGGTATAACGTTATAACGTATTACGTTATATGGTATTACGTTATAACGTATTTCGTCATATGGTATAACGTTATAACGTATTACGTTATATGGTATTACGTTATAACGTATTTCGTCATATGGTATAACGTTATAACGTATTACGTTATATGGTATAACGTTTTAACCGATTACGTTATATGGTATAACGTTATAACGTATTACGTTATATGGTATTACGTTATAACGTATTATGTTATATGGTATAACGTCATAACGTATTACGTTATATGGTATTACGTTATCACGTATTGCGTTATATAGTATAACGTTATAACGTATTACGTTATATGGTATAACGTTATAACGTATTACGTTATATGGTATAACGTTATAACGTATTACGTTATATGGTATAACGTTATCACGTATTACGTTATATGGTATAACGTTATAACGTATTACGTTATATGGTATTACGTTATAACGTATTACGTTATATGGTATAACGTTATAACGTATTACGTTATATGGTATAACGTTATAACGTATTACGTTATATGGTATAACGTTATAACGTATTACGTTATATGGTATAACGTTATATGATATAACGTTATAACGTATTACGTTATATGGTATACCGTTATAACGTATTACGTTATATGGTATATCGTTATAACGTATTCCGTTATATGGTATTACGTTATAACGTATTACGTTATATGGTATAACGTTATAACGAATTACGTTATATGGCATTACGTTATAACGTATTACGTTATATGGTATAACGTTATAACGTATTACGTTATATGGTATAACGTTATAACGTATTACGTTATATGGTATAACGTTATAACGTATTACGTTATATGGTATTACGTTATAACGTATTACGTTATATGGTATAACGTTATAACGTATTACGTTATATGGTATTACGTTATAACGTATTACGTTATATGGTATAACGTTATAACGTATTACGTTATATGGTATAACGTTATAACGTATTACGTTATATGGTATAACGTTATAACGTATTACGTTATATGGTATAACGTTATAACGTATTACGTTATATGGTATAACGTTATAACGTATTACGTTATATGGTATTACGTTATAACGTATTACGTTATATGGTATAACGTCATAACGTATTACGTTATATGGTATTACGTTATCACGTATTGCGTTTTATGGTATAACGTTATAACGTATTACGTTATATGGTATAACGTTTTAACGTATTACGTTATATGGTATAACGTTATCGCGTATTACGTTATATGGTATAACGTTATAACGTATTACGTTATATGGTATTACGTTATAACGTATTACGTTATATGGCATTACGTTATAACGTATTACGTTATATGGTATAACGTTATAACGTATTACGTTATATGGTATAACGTTATAACGTATTACGTTATATGGTATAACGTTATAACGTACTACGTTATATGGTATATCGTTATAACGTATTACGTTATATGGTATAACGTTATACCGTACTACGTTATATGGTATAACGTTATCACGTATTACGTTATATGGTATAACGTTATACCGTATTACGTTATATGGTATTACGTTATAACGTATTACGTTATATGGTATAACGTTATAACGTATTACGTTATATGGTATTACGTTATAACGTATTACGTTAAACGGTATAACGTTATAACGTATTACGTTATATGGTATAACGTTATAACGTATTACGTTATATGGTATAACGTCATAACGTATTACGTTATATGGTATTACGTTATCACGTATTGCGTTTTATGGTATAACGTTATAACGTATTACGTTATATGGTATTACGTTATAACGTATTACGTTATATGGTATAACGTTATAACGTATTACGTTATATGGTATTACGTTATAACGTATTACGTTATATGGTATAACGTCATAACGTATTACGTTATATGGTATTACGTTATCACGTATTGCGTTTTATGGTATAACGTTATAACGTATTACGTTATATGGTATAACGTTTTAACGTATTACGTTATATGGTATAACGTTATCGCGTATTACGTTATATGGTATAACGTTATAACGTATTACGTTATATGGTATTACGTTATAACGTATTACGTTATATGGCATTACGTTATAACGTATTACGTTATATGGTATAACGTTATAACGTATTACGTTATATGGTATAACGTTATAACGTATTACGTTATATGGTATAACGTTATAACGTACTACGTTATATGGTATATCGTTATAACGTATTACGTTATATGGTATAACGTTATACCGTACTACGTTATATGGTATAACGTTATCACGTATTACGTTATATGGTATAACGTTATACCGTATTACGTTATATGGTATTACGTTATAACGTATTACGTTATATGGTATAACGTTATAACGTATTACGTTATATGGTATTACGTTATAACGTATTACGTTAAACGGTATAACGTTATAACGTATTACGTTATATGGTATAACGTTATAACGTATTACGTTATATGGTATTACGTTATAACGTATTGCGTTTTATGGTATAACGTTATAACGTATTACGTTATATGGTATAACGTTTTAACGTATTACGTTATATGGTATAACGTTATAACGTATTACGTTATATGGTATAACGTTTTAACGTATTACGTTATATGGTATAACGTTATAACGTATTACGTTATATGGTATAACGTTATAACGTATTACGTTATATGGTATTACGTTATAACGTATTACGTTATATGGTATAACGTTATAACGTATTACGTTATATGGTATTACGTTATAACGTATTACGTTATATGGTATAACGTTATAACGTATTACGTTATATGGTATAACGTTATAACGTATTACGTTATATGGTATAACGTTATAACGTATTACGTTATATGGTATAACGTTATAACGTATTACGTTATATGGTATAACGTTATAACGTATTACGTTATATGGTATAACGTTATAACGTATTACGTTATATGGTATAACGTTATAACGTATTACGTTATATGGTATTACGTTATAACGTATTACGTTATATGGTATAACGTTATAACGTATTACGTTATATGGTATTACGTTATAACGTATTACGTTATATGGTATAACGTTATAACGTATTACGTTATATGGTATTACGTTATAACGTATTACGTTATATGGTATAACGTTATAACGTATTACGTTATATGGTATTACGTTATAACGTATTACGTTATATGGTATAACGTTATAACGTATTACGTTATATGGTATAACGTTATAACGTATTACGTTATATGGTATTACGTTATAACGTATTACGTTATATGGTATAACGTCATAACGTATTACGTTATATGGTATTACGTTATCACGTATTGCGTTTTATGGTATAACGTCATAACGTATTACGTTATATGGTATTACGTTATCACGTATTGCGTTTTATGGTATAACGTTATAACGTATTACGTTATATGGTATAACGTTTTAACGTATTACGTTATATGGTATAACGTTATCGCGTATTACGTTATATGGTATAACGTTATAACGTATTACGTTATATGGTATTACGTTATAACGTATTACGTTATATGGCATTACGTTATAACGTATTACGTTATATGGTATAACGTTATAACGTATTACGTTATATGGTATAACGTTATAACGTATTACGTTATATGGTATAACGTTATAACGTACTACGTTATATGGTATATCGTTATAACGAATTACGTTATATGGTATAACGTTATACCGTACTACGTTATATGGTATAACGTTATCACGTATTACGTTATATGGTATAACGTTATACCGTATTACGTTATATGGTATTACGTTATAACGTATTACGTTATATGGTATAACGTTATAAAGTATTACGTTATATGGTATTACGTTATAACGTATTACGTTAAATGGTATAACGTTATAACGTATTACGTTATATGGTATAACGTTATAACGTATTACGTTATATGGTATTACGTTATAACGTATTGCGTTTTATGGTATAACGTTATAACGTATTACGTTATATGGTATAACGTTTTAACGTATTACGTTATATGGTATAACGTTATCGCGTATTACGTTATATGGAATAACGTTATAACGTATTACGTTATATGGTATTACGTTATAACTTATTACGTCATATGGTATAACGTTATAACGTATTACGTTATATGGTATAACGTTATAACGTATTATGTTATATGGTATAACGTCATAACGTATTACGTTATATGGTATAACGTTATAACGTATTACGTTATATGGTATAACGTTATCACGTATTACGTTATATGGTATAACGTTATAACGTATTACGTTATATGGTATAACGTTATAACGTATTACGTTATATGGTATAACGTTATATGATATAACGTTATAACGTATTACGTTATATGGTATACCGTTATAACGTATTACGTTATATGGTATATCGTTATAACGTATTACGTTATATGGTATTACGTTATAACGTATTACGTTATATGGAATAACGTTATAACGTATTTGGTTATATGGCATTACGTTATAGCATATTACGTTATGTGGTATTAAGTTATAACGTATAACGTTATATGGTATAACGTTTTAACGTATTACGTAATATGGTATAACGTTATCACGTATTACGTTATATGGTATAACGTTATAACGTATTACGTTATATGGTATAACGTTATAACGTATTACGTTATATGGTATAACGTTATAACGTACTACGTTATATGGTATATCGTTATAACGTATTACGTTATATGGTATAACGTTATACCGTACTACGTTATATGGTATAACGTTATCACGTATTACGTTATATGGTATAACGTTATACCGTATTACGTTAAATGGTATTACGTTATAACGTATTACGTTATATGGTATAACGTTATAAAGTATTACGTTATATGGTATTACGTTATAACGTATTACGTTAAATGGTATAACGTTATAACGTATTACGTTATATGGTATAACGTTATAACGTATTACGTTATATGGTATTACGTTATAACGTATTGCGTTTTATGGTATAACGTTATAACGTATTACGTTATATGGTATAACGTTTTAACGTATTACGTTATATGGTATAACGTTATCGCGTATTACGTTATATGGAATAACGTTATAACGTATTACGTTATATGGTATTACGTTATAACTTATTACGTCATATGGTATAACGTTATAACGTATTACGTTATATGGTATAACGTTATAACGTATTACGTTATATGGTATAACGTTATAACGTATTACGTTATATGGTATTACGTTATCACGTATTGCGTTATATAGAATAACGTTATAACGTATTACGTTATATGGTATAACGTTTTAACGTATTACGTTATATGGTATAACGGTATCACGTATTACGTTATATGGTATAACGTTATAACGTATTACGTTATATGGTATTACGTTATAACGTATTTCGTCATATGGTATAACGTTATAACGTATTACGTTATATGGTATTACGTTATAACGTATTTCGTCATATGGTATAACGTTATAACGTATTACGTTATATGGTATAACGTTTTAACCGATTACGTTATATGGTATAACGTTATAACGTATTACGTTATATGGTATTACGTTATAACGTATTATGTTATATGGTATAACGTCATAACGTATTACGTTATATGGTATTACGTTATCACGTATTGCGTTATATAGTATAACGTTATAACGTATTACGTTATATGGTATAACGTTATAACGTATTACGTTATATGGTATAACGTTATAACGTATTACGTTATATGGTATAACGTTATCACGTATTACGTTATATGGTATAACGTTATAACGTATTACGTTATATGGTATTACGTTATAACGTATTACGTTATATGGTATAACGTTATAACGTATTACGTTATATGGTATAACGTTATAACGTATTACGTTATATGGTATAACGTTATAACGTATTACGTTATATGGTATAACGTTATATGATATAACGTTATAACGTATTACGTTATATGGTATACCGTTATAACGTATTACGTTATATGGTATATCGTTATAACGTATTACGTTATATGGTATTACGTTATAACGTATTACGTTATATGGTATAACGTTATAACGAATTACGTTATATGGCATTACGTTATAACGTATTACGTTATATGGTATAACGTTATAACGTATTACGTTATATGGTATAACGTTATAACGTATTACGTTATATGGTATAACGTTATAACGTATTACGTTATATGGTATTACGTTATAACGTATTACGTTATATGGTATAACGTTATAACGTATTACGTTATATGGTATTACGTTATAACGTATTACGTTATATGGTATAACGTTATAACGTATTACGTTATATGGTATAACGTTATAACGTATTACGTTATATGGTATAACGTTATAACGTATTACGTTATATGGTATAACGTTATAACGTATTACGTTATATGGTATAACGTTATAACGTATTACGTTATATGGTATTACGTTATAACGTATTACGTTATATGGTATAACGTCATAACGTATTACGTTATATGGTATTACGTTATCACGTATTGCGTTTTATGGTATAACGTTATAACGTATTACGTTATATGGTATAACGTTTTAACGTATTACGTTATATGGTATAACGTTATCGCGTATTACGTTATATGGTATAACGTTATAACGTATTACGTTATATGATATAACGTTATAACGTATTACGTTATATGGTATACCGTTATAACGTATTACGTTATATGGTATATCGTTATAACGTATTACGTTATATGGTATTACGTTATAACGTATTACGTTATATGGTATAACGTTATAACGAATTACGTTATATGGCATTACGTTATAACGTATTACGTTATATGGTATAACGTTATAACGTATTACGTTATATGGTATAACGTTATAACGTATTACGTTATATGGTATAACGTTATAACGTATTACGTTATATGGTATTACGTTATAACGTATTACGTTATATGGTATAACGTTATAACGTATTACGTTATATGGTATTACGTTATAACGTATTACGTTATATGGTATAACGTTATAACGTATTACGTTATATGGTATAACGTTATAACGTATTACGTTATATGGTATAACGTTATAACGTATTACGTTATATGGTATAACGTTATAACGTATTACGTTATATGGTATAACGTTATAACGTATTACGTTATATGGTATTACGTTATAACGTATTACGTTATATGGTATAACGTCATAACGTATTACGTTATATGGTATTACGTTATCACGTATTGCGTTTTATGGTATAACGTTATAACGTATTACGTTATATGGTATAACGTTTTAACGTATTACGTTATATGGTATAACGTTATCGCGTATTACGTTATATGGTATAACGTTATAACGTATTACGTTATATGGTATTACGTTATAACGTATTACGTTATATGGCATTACGTTATAACGTATTACGTTATATGGTATAACGTTATAACGTATTACGTTATATGGTATAACGTTATAACGTATTACGTTATATGGTATAACGTTATAACGTACTACGTTATATGGTATATCGTTATAACGTATTACGTTATATGGTATAACGTTATACCGTACTACGTTATATGGTATAACGTTATCACGTATTACGTTATATGGTATAACGTTATACCGTATTACGTTATATGGTATTACGTTATAACGTATTACGTTATATGGTATAACGTTATAACGTATTACGTTATATGGTATTACGTTATAACGTATTACGTTAAACGGTATAACGTTATAACGTATTACGTTATATGGTATAACGTTATAACGTATTACGTTATATGGTATTACGTTATAACGTATTGCGTTTTATGGTATAACGTTATAACGTATTACGTTATATGGTATAACGTTTTAACGTATTACGTTATATGGTATAACGTTATAACGTATTACGTTATATGGTATAACGTTTTAACGTATTACGTTATATGGTATAACGTTATAACGTATTACGTTATATGGTATAACGTTATAACGTATTACGTTATATGGTATTACGTTATAACGTATTACGTTATATGGTATAACGTTATAACGTATTACGTTATATGGTATTACGTTATAACGTATTACGTTATATGGTATAACGTTATAACGTATTACGTTATATGGTATAACGTTATAACGTATTACGTTATATGGTATAACGTTATAACGTATTACGTTATATGGTATAACGTTATAACGTATTACGTTATATGGTATAACGTTATAACGTATTACGTTATATGGTATAACGTTATAACGTATTACGTTATATGGTATAACGTTATAACGTATTACGTTATATGGTATTACGTTATAACGTATTACGTTATATGGTATAACGTTATAACGTATTACGTTATATGGTATTACGTTATAACGTATTACGTTATATGGTATAACGTTATAACGTATTACGTTATATGGTATTACGTTATAACGTATTACGTTATATGGTATAACGTTATAACGTATTACGTTATATGGTATAACGTTATAACGTATTACGTTATATGGTATAACGTTATAACGTATTACGTTATATGGTATAACGTTATAACGTATTACGTTATATGGTATTACGTTATAACGTATTACGTTATATGGTATAACGTCATAACGTATTACGTTATATGGTATTACGTTATCACGTATTGCGTTTTATGGTATAACGTTATAACGTATTACGTTATATGGTATAACGTTTTAACGTATTACGTTATATGGTATAACGTTATCGCGTATTACGTTATATGGTATAACGTTATAACGTATTACGTTATATGGTATTACGTTATAACGTATTACGTTATATGGCATTACGTTATAACGTATTACGTTATATGGTATAACGTTATAACGTATTACGTTATATGGTATAACGTTATAACGTATTACGTTATATGGTATAACGTTATAACGTACTACGTTATATGGTATATCGTTATAACGTATTACGTTATATGGTATAACGTTATAACGTATTACGTTATATGGTATAACGTTATACCGTACTACGTTATATGGTATAACGTTATCACGTATTACGTTATATGGTATAACGTTATACCGTATTACGTTATATGGTATTACGTTATAACGTATTACGTTATATGGTATAACGTTATAAAGTATTACGTTATATGGTATTACGTTATAACGTATTACGTTAAATGGTATAACGTTATAACGTATTACGTTATATGGTATAACGTTATAACGTATTACGTTATATGGTATTACGTTATAACGTATTGCGTTTTATGGTATAACGTTATAACGTATTACGTTATATGGTATAACGTTTTAACGTATTACGTTATATGGTATAACGTTATCGCGTATTACGTTATATGGAATAACGTTATAACGTATTACGTTATATGGTATTACGTTATAACTTATTACGTCATATGGTATAACGTTATAACGTATTACGTTATATGGTATAACGTTATAACGTATTATGTTATATGGTATAACGTCATAACGTATTACGTTATATGGTATAACGTTATAACGTATTACGTTATATGGTATAACGTTATCACGTATTACGTTATATGGTATAACGTTATAACGTATTACGTTATATGGTATAACGTTATAACGTATTACGTTATATGGTATAACGTTATATGATATAACGTTATAACGTATTACGTTATATGGTATACCGTTATAACGTATTACGTTATATGGTATATCGTTATAACGTATTACGTTATATGGTATTACGTTATAACGTATTACGTTATATGGTATAACGTTATAACGTATTTGGTTATATGGCATTACGTTATAGCATATTACGTTATGTGGTATTAAGTTATAACGTATAACGTTATATGGTATAACGTTTTAACGTATTACGTAATATGGTATAACGTTATCACGTATTACGTTATATGGTATAACGTTATAACGTATTACGTTATATGGTATAACGTTATAACGTATTACGTTATATGGTATGACGTTATAACATATTACGTTATATGGTATAACGTTTACAGGTATTACGTTATATGGTATAATGTTATAACGTATTACGTTATATGGTATTACGTTATAACGTATTACGTTATATGGTATAACGTTTTAACGGATTACGTTATATGGTATAACGTTATCACGTATTACGTTATATGGTATAACGTTATAACGTATTACGTTATATGGTATAACGTTATAACGTATTACGTTATATGGTGTAACGTTTTAACGTAATACGTTATATGGTGTAACGTTATCACGTATTACGTTATATGGTATAACGTTTTAACGTATTACGTTATATGGTATAACGTTATAACGTATTACGTTATATGGTATTACGTTATCACGTATTGCGTTAGATAGAATAACGTTATAACGTATTACGTTATATGGTATAACGTTTTAACGTATTACGTTATATGGTATAACGGTATCACGTATTACGTTATATGGTATAACGTTATAACGTATTACGTTATATGGTATTACGTTATAACGTATTTCGTCATATGGTATAACGTTATAACGTATTACGTTATATGGTATTACGTTATAACGTATTTCGTCATATGGTATAACGTTATAACGTATTACGTTATATGGTATAACGTTTTAACCGATTACGTTATATGGTATAACGTTATAACGTATTACGTTATATGGTATTACGTTATAACGTATTATGTTATATGGTATAACGTCATAACGTATTACGTTATATGGTATTACGTTATCACGTATTGCGTTATATAGTATAACGTTATAACGTATTACGTTATATGGTATAACGTTATAACGTATTACGTTATATGGTATAACGTTATAACGTATTACGTTATATGGTATAACGTTATCACGTATTACGTTATATGGTATAACGTTATAACGTATTACGTTATATGGTATTACGTTATAACGTATTACGTTATATGGTATAACGTTATAACGTATTACGTTATATGGTATAACGTTATAACGTATTACGTTATATGGTATAACGTTATAACGTATTACGTTATATGGTATAACGTTATATGATATAACGTTATAACGTATTACGTTATATGGTATACCGTTATAACGTATTACGTTATATGGTATATCGTTATAACGTATTACGTTATATGGTATTACGTTATAACGTATTACGTTATATGGTATAACGTTATAACGAATTACGTTATATGGCATTACGTTATAACGTATTACGTTATATGGTATAACGTTATAACGTATTACGTTATATGGTATAACGTTATAACGTATTACGTTATATGGTATAACGTTATAACGTATTACGTTATATGGTATTACGTTATAACGTATTACGTTATATGGTATAACGTTATAACGTATTACGTTATATGGTATTACGTTATAACGTATTACGTTATATGGTATAACGTTATAACGTATTACGTTATATGGTATAACGTTATAACGTATTACGTTATATGGTATAACGTTATAACGTATTACGTTATATGGTATAACGTTATAACGTATTACGTTATATGGTATAACGTTATAACGTATTACGTTATATGGTATTACGTTATAACGTATTACGTTATATGGTATAACGTCATAACGTATTACGTTATATGGTATTACGTTATCACGTATTGCGTTTTATGGTATAACGTTATAACGTATTACGTTATATGGTATAACGTTTTAACGTATTACGTTATATGGTATAACGTTATCGCGTATTACGTTATATGGTATAACGTTATAACGTATTACGTTATATGGTATTACGTTATAACGTATTACGTTATATGGCATTACGTTATAACGTATTACGTTATATGGTATAACGTTATAACGTATTACGTTATATGGTATAACGTTATAACGTATTACGTTATATGGTATAACGTTATAACGTACTACGTTATATGGTATATCGTTATAACGTATTACGTTATATGGTATAACGTTATACCGTACTACGTTATATGGTATAACGTTATCACGTATTACGTTATATGGTATAACGTTATACCGTATTACGTTATATGGTATTACGTTATAACGTATTACGTTATATGGTATAACGTTATAACGTATTACGTTATATGGTATTACGTTATAACGTATTACGTTAAATGGTATAACGTTATAACGTATTACGTTATATGGTATAACGTTATAACGTATTACGTTATATGGTATTACGTTATAACGTATTGCGTTTTATGGTATAACGTTATAACGTATTACGTTATATGGTATAACGTTTTAACGTATTACGTTATATGGTATAACGTTATCGCGTATTACGTTATATGGTATAACGTTATAACGTATTACGTTATATGGTATTACGTTATAACGTATTACGTCATATGGTATAACGTTATAACGTATTACGTTATATGGTATAACGTTATAACGTATTATGTTATATGGTATAACGTCATAACGTATTACGTCATATGGTATTACGTTATCACGTATTGCGTTATATAGTATAACGTTATAACGTATTGCGTTATATCGTATAACGTTATAACGTATTACGTTATATGGTATAACGTTATAACGTATTACGTTATATGGTATAACGTTATAACGTATTACGTTATATGGTATAACGTTATCACGTATTACGTTATATGGTATAACGTTATAACGTATTACGTTATATGGTATTACGTTATAACGTATTACGTTATATGGTATAACGTTATAACGTATTACGTTATATGGTATAACGTTATAACGTATTACGTTATATGGTATAACGTTATAACGTATTACGTTATATGGTATAACGTTATATGATATAACGTTATAACGTATTACGTTATATGGTATACCGTTATAACGTATTACGTTATATGGTATATCGTTATAACGTATTACGTTATATGGTATTACGTTATAACGTATTACGTTATATGGTATAACGTTATAACGAATTACGTTATATGGCATTACGTTATAACGTATTACGTTATATGGTATAACGTTATAACGTATTACGTTATATGGTATAACGTTATAACGTATTACGTTATATGGTATAACGTTATAACGTATTACGTTATATGGTATTACGTTATAACGTATTACGTTATATGGTATAACGTTATAACGTATTACGTTATATGGTATTACGTTATAACGTATTACGTTATATGGTATAACGTTATAACGTATTACGTTATATGGTATAACGTTATAACGTATTACGTTATATGGTATAACGTTATAACGTATTACGTTATATGGTATAACGTTATAACGTATTACGTTATATGGTATAACGTTATAACGTATTACGTTATATGGTATAACGTTATAACGTATTACGTTATATGGTATAACGTTATAACGTATTACGTTATATGGTATTACGTTATAACGTATTACGTTATATGGTATAACGTTATAACGTATTACGTTATATGGTATTACGTTATAACGTATTACGTTATATGGTATAACGTTATAACGTATTACGTTATATGGTATAACGTTATAACGTATTACGTTATATGGTATAACGTTATAACGTATTACGTTATATGGTATAACGTTATAACGTATTACGTTATATGGTATTACGTTATAACGTATTACGTTATATGGTATAACGTCATAACGTATTACGTTATATGGTATTACGTTATCACGTATTGCGTTTTATGGTATAACGTTATAACGTATTACGTTATATGGTATAACGTTTTAACGTATTACGTTATATGGTATAACGTTATCGCGTATTACGTTATATGGTATAACGTTATAACGTATTACGTTATATGGTATTACGTTATAACGTATTACGTTATATGGCATTACGTTATAACGTATTACGTTATATGGTATAACGTTATAACGTATTACGTTATATGGTATAACGTTATAACGTATTACGTTATATGGTATAACGTTATAACGTACTACGTTATATGGTATATCGTTATAACGTATTACGTTATATGGTATAACGTTATACCGTACTACGTTATATGGTATAACGTTATCACGTATTACGTTATATGGTATAACGTTATACCGTATTACGTTATATGGTATTACGTTATAACGTATTACGTTATATGGTATAACGTTATAAAGTATTACGTTATATGGTATTACGTTATAACGTATTACGTTAAATGGTATAACGTTATAACGTATTACGTTATATGGTATAACGTTATAACGTATTACGTTATATGGTATTACGTTATAACGTATTGCGTTTTATGGTATAACGTTATAACGTATTACGTTATATGGTATAACGTTTTAACGTATTACGTTATATGGTATAACGTTATCGCGTATTACGTTATATGGAATAACGTTATAACGTATTACGTTATATGGTATTACGTTATAACTTATTACGTCATATGGTATAACGTTATAACGTATTACGTTATATGGTATAACGTTATAACGTATTATGTTATATGGTATAACGTCATAACGTATTACGTTATATGGTATAACGTTATAACGTATTACGTTATATGGTATAACGTTATCACGTATTACGTTATATGGTATAACGTTATAACGTATTACGTTATATGGTATAACGTTATAACGTATTACGTTATATGGTATAACGTTATATGATATAACGTTATAACGTATTACGTTATATGGTATACCGTTATAACGTATTACGTTATATGGTATATCGTTATAACGTATTACGTTATATGGTATTACGTTATAACGTATTACGTTATATGGTATAACGTTATAACGAATTACGTTATATGGCATTACGTTATAACGTATTACGTTATATGGTATAACGTTATAACGTATTACGTTATATGGTATAACGTTATAACGTATTACGTTATATGGTATAACGTTATAACGTATTACGTTATATGGTATTACGTTATAACGTATTACGTTATATGGTATAACGTTATAACGTATTACGTTATATGGTATTACGTTATAACGTATTACGTTATATGGTATAACGTTATAACGTATTACGTTATATGGTATAACGTTATAACGTATTACGTTATATGGTATAACGTTATAACGTATTACGTTATATGGTATAACGTTATAACGTATTACGTTATATGGTATAACGTTATAACGTATTACGTTATATGGTATTACGTTATAACGTATTACGTTATATGGTATAACGTCATAACGTATTACGTTATATGGTATTACGTTATCACGTATTGCGTTTTATGGTATAACGTTATAACGTATTACGTTATATGGTATAACGTTTTAACGTATTACGTTATATGGTATAACGTTATCGCGTATTACGTTATATGGTATAACGTTATAACGTATTACGTTATATGGTATTACGTTATAACGTATTACGTTATATGGCATTACGTTATAACGTATTACGTTATATGGTATAACGTTATAACGTATTACGTTATATGGTATAACGTTATAACGTATTACGTTATATGGTATAACGTTATAACGTACTACGTTATATGGTATATCGTTATAACGTATTACGTTATATGGTATAACGTTATACCGTACTACGTTATATGGTATAACGTTATCACGTATTACGTTATATGGTATAACGTTATACCGTATTACGTTATATGGTATTACGTTATAACGTATTACGTTATATGGTATAACGTTATAACGTATTACGTTATATGGTATTACGTTATAACGTATTACGTTATATGGTATAACGTTATAACGTATTACGTTATATGGTATAACGTTATAACGTATTACGTTATATGGTATTACGTTATAACGTATTGCGTTTTATGGTATAACGTTATAACGTATTACGTTATATGGTATAACGTTTTAACGTATTACGTTATATGGTATAACGTTATCGCGTATTACGTTATATGGTATAACGTTATAACGTATTACGTTATATGGTATTACGTTATAACGTATTACGTTATATGGCATTACGTTATAACGTATTACGTTATATGGTATAACGTTATAACGTATTACGTTATATGGTATAACGTTTTAACGTATTACGTTATATGGTATAACGTTATCACGTATTACGTTATATGGTATAACGTTATAACGTATTACGTTATATGGTATTACGTTATAACGTATTACGTTATATGGTATAACGTTATAACGTATTACGTTATATGGCATTACGTTATAACGTATTACGTTATATGGTATAACGTTATAACGTATTACGTTATATGGTATAACGTTATAACGTATTACGTTATACGGTATAACGTTATAACGTACTACGTTATATGGTATATCGTTATAACGTATTACGTTATATGGTATAACGTTATAACGTATTACGTTATATGGTATTACGTTATAACGTATTACGTTATATGGTATAACGTTATAACGTATTACGTTATATGGTATAACGTTATAACGTATTACGTTATATGGTATAACGTTATAACGTATTACGTTATGTGGTATAACGTTATAACGAATTACGTTATATGGTATAACGTTATAACGTATTTGGTTATATGGCATTACGTTATAGCATATTACGTTATGTGGTATTAAGTTATAACGTATAACGTTATATGGTATAACGTTTTAACGTATTACGTAATATGGTATAACGTTATCACGTATTACGTTATATGGTATAACGTTATAACGTATTACGTTATATGGTATGACGTTATAACATATTACGTTATATGGTATAACGTTTACAGGTATTACGTTATATGGTATAATGTTATAACGTATTACGTTATATGGTATTACGTTATAACGTATTACGTTATATGGTATAACGTTTTAACGGATTACGTTATATGGTATAACGTTATCACGTATTACGTTATATGGTATAACGTTATAACGTATTACGTTATATGGTATAACGTTATAACGTATTACGTTATATGGTGTAACGTTTTAACGTATTACGTTATATGGTGTAACGTTATCACGTATTACGTTATATGGTATAACGTTTTAACGTATTACGTTATATGGTATAACGTTATAACGTATTACGTTATATGGTATTACGTTATCACGTATTGCGTTATATAGTATAACGTTATAACGTATTACGTTATATGGTATAACGTTTTAACGTATTACGTTATATGGTATAACGGTATCACGTATTACGTTATATGGTATAACGTTATAACATATTACGTTATATGGTATTACGTTATAACGTATTTCGTCATATGGTATAACGTTATAACGTATTACGTTATATGGTATTACGTTATAACGTATTTCGTCATATGGTATAACGTTATAACGTATTACGTTATATGGTATAACGTTTTAACCGATTACGTTATATGGTATAACGTTATAACGTATTACGTTATATGGTATTACGTTATAACGTATTATGTTATATGGTATAACGTCATAACGTATTACGTTATATGGTATTACGTTATCACGTATTGCGTTATATAGTATAACGTTATAACGTATTACGTTATATGGTATAACGTTATAACGTATTACGTTATATGGTATTACGTTATAACGTATTACGTTATATGGTATAACGTTATAACGTATTACGTTATATGGTATAACGTTATAACGTATTACGTTATATGGTATAACGTTATAACGTATTACGTTATATGGTATAACGTTATATGATATAACGTTATAACGTATTACGTTATATGGTGTACCGTTATAACGTATTACGTTATATGGTATATCTTTATAACGTATTACGTTATATGGTATTACGTTATAACGTATTACGTTATATGGTATAACGTTATAACGAATTACGTTATATGGCATTACGTTATAACGTATTACGTTATATGGTATAACGTTATAACGTATTACGTTATATGGTATAACGTTATAACGTATTACGTTATATGGTATAACGTTATAATGTATTACGTTATATGGTATTACGTTATAACGTATTACGTTATATGGTATAACGTTATAACGTATTACGTTATATGGTATTACGTTATAACGTATTACGTTATATGGTATAACGTTATAACGTATTACGTTATATGGTATAACGTTATAACGTATTACGTTATATGGTATAACGTTATAACGTATTACGTTATATGGTATAACGTTATAACGTATTACGTTATATGGTATTACGTTATAACGTATTACGTTATATGGTATAACGTCATAACGTATTACGTTATATGGTATTACGTTATCACGTATTGCGTTTTATGGTATAACGTTATAACGTATTACGTTATATGGTATAACGTTTTAACGTATTACGTTATATGGTACAACGTTATCGCGTATTACGTTATATGGTATAACGTTATAACGTATTACGTTATATGGTATTACGTTATAACGTATTACGTTATATGGCATTACGTTATAACGTATTACGTTATATGGTATAACGTTATAACGTATTACGTTATATGGTATAACGTTATAACGTATTACGTTATATGGTATAACGTTATAACGTACTACGTTATATGGTATATCGTTATAACGTATTACGTTATATGGTATAACGTTATACCGTACTACGTTATATGGTATAACGTTATCACGTATTACGTTATATGGTATAACGTTATACCGTATTACGTTATATGGTATTACGTTATAACGTATTACGTTATATGGTATAACGTCATAACGTATTACGTTATATGGTATTACGTTATCACGTATTGCGTTATATAGTATAACGTTATAACGTATTACGTTATATGGTATAACGTTATAACGTATTACGTTATATGGTATAACGTTATAACGTATTACGTTATATGGTATATCGTTATCACGTATTACGTTATATGGTATAACGTTATAACGTATTACGTTATATGGTATTACGTTATAACGTATTACGTTATATGGTATAACGTTATAACGTATTACGTTATATGGTATAACGTTATAACGTATTACGTTATATGGTATAACGTTATAACGTATTACGTTATATGGTATAACGTTATATGATATAACGTTATAACGTATTACGTTATATGGTATACCGTTATAACGTATTACGTTATATGGTATATCGTTATAACGTATTACGTTATATGGTATTACGTTATAACGTATTACGTTATATGGTATAACGTTATAACGAATTACGTTATATGGCATTACGTTATAACGTATTACGTTATATGGTATAACGTTATAACGTATTACGTTATATGGTATAACGTTATAACGTATTACGTTATATGGTATAACGTTATAACGTATTACGTTATATGGTATTACGTTATAACGTATTACGTTATATGGTATAACGTTATAACGTATTACGTTATATGGTATTACGTTATAACGTATTACGTTATATGATATAACGTTATAACGTATTACGTTATATGGTATAACGTTATAACGTATTACGTTATATGGTATAACGTTATAACGTATTACGTTATATGGTATAACGTTATAACGTATTAC
This sequence comes from Bombus vancouverensis nearcticus, assembly GCF_051014615.1. NCBI lineage: Eukaryota > Metazoa > Arthropoda > Insecta > Hymenoptera > Apidae > Bombus > Bombus vancouverensis. The sequence goes on along the minus strand of NC_134913.1, from coordinate 2,888,830 downwards.
GTTATATGGTATTACGTTATAACGTATTACGTTATATGGTATAACGTCATAACGTATTACGTTATATGGTATTACGTTATCACGTATTGCGTTTTATGGTATAACGTTATAACGTATTACGTTATATGGTATAACGTTTTAACGTATTACGTTATATGGTATAACGTTATCGCGTATTACGTTATATGGTATAACGTTATAACGTATTACGTTATATGGTATTACGTTATAACGTATTACGTTATATGGCATTACGTTATAACGTATTACGTTATATGGTATAACGTTATAACGTATTACGTTATATGGTATAACGTTATAACGTATTACGTTATATGGTATAACGTTATAACGTACTACGTTATATGGTATATCGTTATAACGTATTACGTTATATGGTATAACGTTATACCGTACTACGTTATATGGTATAACGTTATCACGTATTACGTTATATGGTATAACGTTATACCGTATTACGTTATATAGTATTACGTTATAACGTATTACGTTATATGGTATAACGTTATAACGTATTACGTTATATGGTATTACGTTATAACGTATTACGTTATATGGTATAACGTTATAACGTATTACGTTATATGGTATAACGTTATAACGTATTACGTTATATGGTATTACGTTATAACGTATTGCGTTTTATGGTATAACGTTATAACGTATTACGTTATATGGTATAACGTTTTAACGTATTACGTTATATGGTATAACGTTATCGCGTATTACGTTATATGGTATAACGTTATAACGTATTACGTTATATGGTATTACGTTATAACGTATTACGTCATATGGTATAACGTTATAACGTATTACGTTAAATGGTATAACGTTATAACGTATTACGTTATATGGTATAACGTTATAACGTATTACGTTATATGGTATAACGTTATAACGTATTACGTTATATGGTATAACGTTATATGATATAACGTTATAACGTATTACGTTATATGGTATACCGTTATAACGTATTACGTTATATGGTATATCGTTATAACGTATTACGTTATATGGTATTACGTTATAACGTATTACGTTATATGGTATAACGTTATAACGAATTACGTTATATGGCATTACGTTATAACGTATTACGTTATATGGTATAACGTTATAACGTATTACGTTATATGGTATAACGTTATAACGTATTACGTTATATGGTATAACGTTATAACGTATTACGTTATATGGTATTACGTTATAACGTATTACGTTATATGGTATAACGTTATAACGTATTACGTTATATGGTATTACGTTATAACGTATTACGTTATATGGTATAACGTTATAACGTATTACGTTATATGGTATAACGTTATAACGTATTACGTTATATGGTATAACGTTATAACGTATTACGTTATAAGGTATAACGTTATAACGTATTACGTTATATGGTATAACGTTATATCGTATTACGTTATATGGTATAACGTTATAACGTATTACGTTATATGGTATTACGTTATAACGTATTACGTTATATGGTATAACGTCATAACGTATTACGTTATATGGTATTACGTTATCACGTATTGCGTTTTATGGTATAACGTTATAACGTATTACGTTATATGGTATAACGTTTTAACGTATTACGTTATATGGTATAACGTTATCGCGTATTACGTTATATGGTATAACGTTATAACGTATTACGTTATATGGTATTACGTTATAACGTATTACGTTATATGGCATTACGTTATAACGTATTACGTTATATGGTATAACGTTATAACGTATTACGTTATGTGGTATAACGTTATAACGTATTACGTTATATGGTATAACGTTATAACGTACTACGTTATATGGTATAACGTTATAACGTATTACGTTATATGGTATTACGTTATAACATATTACGTTATATGGTATAACGTTATAACGTATTACGTTATATGGTATAACGTTATAACGTATTACGTTATATGGTATAACGTTATAACGTATTACGTTATATGGTATAACGTTATAACGTATTACGTTATATGGTATAACGTTATAACGTATTACGTTATATGGTATTACGTTATAACGTATTACGTTATATGGTATAACGTCATAACGTATTACGTTATATGGTATTACGTTATCACGTATTACGTTATATGGTATTACGTTATCACGTATTGCGTTTTATGGTATAACGTTATAACGTATTACGTTATATGGTATAACGTTTTAACGTATTACGTTATATGGTACAACGTTATCGCGTATTACGTTATATGGTATAACGTTATAACGTATTACGTTATATGGTATTACGTTATAACGTATTACGTTATATGGCATTACGTTATAACGTATTACGTTATATGGTATAACGTTATAACGTATTACGTTATATGGTATAACGTTATAACGTATTACGTTATATGGTATAACGTTATAACGTATTACGTTATATGGTATAACGTTATAACGTACTACGTTATATGGTATAACGTTATAACGTATTACGTTATATGGTATTACGTTATAACGTATTACGTTATATGGTATAACGTTATAACGTATTACGTTATATGGTATAACGTTATAACGTATTACGTTATATGGTATAACGTTATAACGTATTACGTTATATGGTATAACGTTATAACGTATTACGTTATATGGTATAACGTTATAACGTATTACGTTATATGGTATTACGTTATAACGTATTACGTTATATGGTATAACGTCATAACGTATTACGTTATATGGTATTACGTTATCACGTATTGCGTTTTATGGTATAACGTTATAACGTATTACGTTATATGGTATAACGTTTTAACGTATTACGTTATATGGTACAACGTTATCGCGTATTACGTTATATGGTATAACGTTATAACGTATTACGTTATATGGTATTACGTTATAACGTATTACGTTATATGGCATTACGTTATAACGTATTACGTTATATGGTATAACGTTATAACGTATTACGTTATATGGTATAACGTTATAACGTATTACGTTATATGGTATAACGTTATAACGTACTACGTTATATGGTATAACGTTATAACGTATTACGTTATATGGTATGACGTTATAACATATTACGTTATATGGTATAACGTTTACAGGTATTACGTTATATGGTATAATGTTATAACGTATTACGTTATATGGTATTACGTTATAACGTATTACGTTATATGGTATAACGTTTTAACGGATTACGTTATATGGTATAACGTTATCACGTATTACGTTATATGGTATAACGTTATAACGTATTACTTTATATGGTATTACATTATAACGTATTACGTTATATGGTATAACGTTTTAACGTATTACGTTATATGGTATAACGTTATCACATATTACGTTATATGGTATAACGTTATAACGTATTACGTTATATGGTATAACGTTATACCGTATTACGTTATATGGTATTACGTTATCACGTATTGCGTTATATGGTATAACGTTATAACGTATTACGTTATATGGTATAACGTTTTAACGTATTACGTTATATGGTATAACGTTATCACGTATTACGTTATATGGTATAACGTTATAACGTATTACTTTATATGGTATTACGTTATAACGTATTACGTTATATGGTATAACGTTTTAACGTATTACGTTATATGGTATAACGTTATCACATATTACGTTATATGGTATAACGTTATAACGTATTACGTTATATTGTATAACGTTATACCGTATTACGTTATATGGTATAACGAAATGACGTTTTACGTTATATGGTATTACGTTATAACGTATTACGTTATATGGTATTACGTTATAACGTATTACGTTATATGGTATAACGTCATAACGTATTACGTTATATGGTATTACGTTATCACGTATTGCGTTATATGGTATAACGTTATAACGTATTACGTTATGTGGTATAACGTTTTAACGTATTACGTCATATGGTATAACGTTATCACGTATTACGTTATATGGTATAACGTTATAACGTATTACGTTATATGGCATAACGTTATAACGTATTACGTTATATGGTATAACGTTATAACGTATTACGTTATATGGTATAACGTTATAACGTATTACGTTATATGGTATTACGTTATAACGTATTACGTTATATGGTATAACGTCATAACGTATTACGTTATATGGAATTACGTTATCACGTATTGCGTTATATGGTATAACGTTATAACGTATTACGTTATATGGTATAACGTTTTAACGTATTACGTTATATGGTATAACGTTATCACGTATTACGTTATATGGTATAACGTTATACCGTATTACGTTATATGGTATAACGAAATGACGTTTTACGTTATATGTTATTACGTTATAACGTATTACGTTATATGGTATTACGTTATAACGTATTACGTTATATGGTATAACGTCATAACGTATTACGTTATATGGTATTATGTTATCACGTATTGCGTTATATGGTATAACGTTATAACGTATTACGTTATATGGTATAACGTTTTAACGTATTACGTCATATGGTATAACATTATCACGTATTACGTTATATGGTATAACGTTATTACGTATTACGTTATATGGTATAACGTTATAACGTATTACGTTATATGGTATAACGTTATAACGTATTACGTTATATGGTATAACGTTATAACGTATTACGTTATATGGTATTACGTTATAACGTATTACGTTATATGGTATAACGTCATAACGTATTACGTTATATGGTATTACGTTATCACGTATTGCGTTATATGGTATAACGTTATAACGTATTACGTTATATGGTATAACGTTATAACGTATTATGTTATATGGTATTACGTTATAACGTATTACGTTATATGGTATAACGTCATAACGTATTACGTTATATGGTATTACGTTATCACGTATTGCGTTATATGGTATAACGTTATAACGTATTACGTTATATGGTATAACGTTTTAACGTATTACGTCATATGGTATAACATTATCACGTATTACGTTATATGGTATAACGTTATAACGTATTACGTTATATGGTATAACGTTATAACGTATTACGTTATATGGTATAACGTTATAACGTATTACGTTATATGGTATAACGTTTTAACGTATTACGTTATATGGTATAACGTTATCACATATTACGTTATATGGTATAACGTTATAACGTATTACGTTATATGGTATAACGTTATACCGTATTACGTTATATGGTATAACGAAATGACGTTTTACGTTATATGGTATAACGTTATCACGTATTACGTTATATGGTATAACGTTATACCGTATTACGTCATATGGTATAACGTTATAACGTATTACGTTATATGGTATAACGTTATAACGTATTATGTTATATGGTATTACGTTATAACGTATTACGTTATATGGTATAACGTCATAACGTATTACGTTATATGGTATTACGTTATCACGTATTGCGTTATATGGTATAACGTTATAACGTATTACGTTATATGGTATAACGTTTTAACGTATTACGTCATATGGTATAACATTATCACGTATTACGTTATATGGTATAACGTTATAACGTATTACGTTATATGGTATAACGTTATAACGTATTACGTTATATGGTATAACGTTATAACGTATTACGTTATATGGTATAACGTTTTAACGTATTACGTTATATGGTATAACGTTATCACATATTACGTTATATGGTATAACGTTATAACGTATTACGTTATATGGTATAACGTTATACCGTATTACGTTATATGGTATAACGAAATGACGTTTTACGTTATATGGTATTACGTTATAACGTATTACGTTATATGGTATTACGTTATAACGTATTACGTTATATGGTATAACGTCATAACGTATTACGTTATATGGTATTACGTTATCACGTATTGCGTTATATGGTATAACGTTATAACGTATTACGTTATGTGGTATAACGTTTTAACGTATTACGTCATATGGTATAACGTTATCACGTATTACGTTATATGGTATAACGTTATAACGTATTACGTTATATGGTATAACGTTATAACGTATTACGTTATATGGTATAACGTTATAACGTATTACGTTATATGGTATAACGTTATAACGTATTACGTTATATGGTATTACGTTATAACGTATTACGTTATATGGTATAACGTCATAACGTATTACGTTATATGGTATTACGTTATCACGTATTGCGTTATATGGTATAACGTTATAACGTATTACGTTATATGGTATAACGTTTTAACGTATTACGTTATATGGTATAACGTTATCACGTATTACGTTATATGGTATAACGTTATACCGTATTACGTTATATGGTATAACGAAATGACGTTTTACGTTATATGTTATTACGTTATAACGTATTACGTTATATGGTATTACGTTATAACGTATTACGTTATATGGTATAACGTCATAACGTATTACGTTATATGGTATTATGTTATCACGTATTGCGTTATATGGTATAACGTTATAACGTATTACGTTATATGGTATAACGTTTTAACGTATTACGTCATATGGTATAACATTATCACGTATTACGTTATATGGTATAACGTTATAACGTATTACGTTATATGGTATAACGTTATAACGTATTACGTTATATGGTATAACGTTATAACGTATTACGTTATATGGTATAACGTTATAACGTATTACGTTATATGGTATTACGTTATAACGTATTACGTTATATGGTATAACGTCATAACGTATTACGTTATATGGTATTACGTTATCACGTATTGCGTTATATGGTATAACGTTATAACGTATTACGTTATATGGTATAACGTTATAACGTATTATGTTATATGGTATTACGTTATAACGTATTACGTTATATGGTATAACGTTGTAACGTATTACGTTATATGGTATAACGTTATAACGTATTACGTTATATGGTATAACGTTGTAACTTATGACGTTATATGGTATAACGTTATAACGTATTACGTTATATGGTATAACGTTATAACGTATTACGTTATATGGTATAACGTCATAACGTATTACGTTATATGGTATTACGTTATCACGTATTACGTTATATGGTATAACGTTATAACGTATTACGTTATATGGTATAACGTTTTAACGTATTACGTCATATGGTATAACGTTATCACGTATTACGTTATATGGTATAACGTTATAACGTATTACGTTATGTGGTATTACGTTATAACGTATTACGTTATATGGTATAACGAAATGACGTTTTACGTTATATGTTATTACGTTATAACGTATTACGTTATATGGTATTACATTATAACGTATTACGTTATATGGTATAACGTCATAACGTATTACGTTATATGGTATTATGTTATCACGTATTGCGTTATATGGTATAACGTTATAACGTATTACGTTATATGGTATAACGTTTTAACGTATTACGTCATATGGTATAACATTATCACGTATTACGTTATATGGTATAACGTTATAACGTATTACGTTATATGGTATTATGTTATCACGTATTGCGTTATATGGTATAACGTTATAACGTATTACGTTATATGGTATAACGTTTTAACGTATTACGTCATATGGTATAACATTATCACGTATTACGTTATATGGTATAACGTTATAACGTATTACGTTATATGGTATAACGTTATAACGTATTACGTTATATGGTATAACGTTATAACGTATTACGTTATATGGTATAACGTTATAACGTATTACGTTATATGGTATTACGTTATAACGTATTACGTTATATGGTATAACGTCATAACGTATTACGTTATATGGTATAACGTTATAACGTATTACGTTATATGGTATTACGTTATAACGTATTGCGTTATATGGTATTACGTTATCACGTATTACGTTATATGGTATAACGTTATCACGTATTACGTTATATGGTATAACGTTATAACGTATTGCGTTATATGGTATTACGTTATAACGTATTACGTTATGTGGTATAACGTTATAACGTATTACGTTATATGGTATAACGTTATAACGTATTACGTTATATGGTATAACGTTATAACGTATTACTTTATACGGTATTACGTTATAACGTATTACGTTATATGGTATAACGTTTTAACGTATTACGTTATATGGTATAACGTTATCAGGTATTACGTTATATGGTATAACGTTATAACGTATTACGTCATATGGTATAACGTTATCACGTATTACGTTATATGGTATAACGTTATAACGTATTACGTTATATGGTATAACGTTATACCGTATTACGTTATATGGTATAACGAAATGACGTTTTACGTTATATGGTATTACGTTATAACGTATTACGTTATATGGTATTAAGTTATCACGTATTGCGTTATATGGTATAACGTTATAACGTATTACGTTATATGGTATAACGTTATAACGTATTACGTTATATGGTATAACGTTATCACGTATTACGTTATATGGTATAACGTTATAACGTATTACGTTATATGGTATTACCTTATAACGTATTACGTTATATGGTATAACGTTATAACGTATTACGTTATATGGTATAACGTTATAACGTATTACGTTATATGGTATAACGTTATAACGTATTACGTTATATGGTATAACGTCATAACGTATTACGTTATATGGTATTACGTTATCACGTATTACGTTATATGGTATAACGTTTTAACGTATTACGTTATATGGTATAACGTTATAACGTATTACGTTATATGGTATAACGTCATAACGTATTACGTTATATGGTATTACGTTATATGGTATAACGTTATAACGTATTACGTTATATGGTATAACGTTTTAACGTATTACGTCATATGGTATAACGTTATCACGTATTACGTTATATGGTATAACGTTATAACGTATTACGTTATATGGTATAACGTTATAACGTATTACGTTATATGGTATAACGTTATAACGTATTACGTTATATGGTATAACGTTATAACGTATTACGTTATATGGTATAACGTTATAACGTATTACGTTATATGGTATTACGTTATAACGTATTACGTTATATGGTATAACGTCATAACTTATTACGTTATATGGTATTACGTTATCACTTATTGCGTTATATGGTATAACGTTATAACGTATTACGTTATATGGTATAACGTTTTAACGTATTACGTTATATGGTATAACGTTATCACGTATTACGTTATATGGTATAACGTTATAACGTATTACGTTATATGGTATTACGTTATAACGTATTACGTCATATGGTATAACGTTATAACGTATTACGTAATACGGTATAACGTTATAACGTATTACGCTATATGGTATAACGTTATAACGTATTACTTTATATGGTATTACGTTATAACGTATTACGTTATATGGTATAACGTCATAACGTATTACGTTATATGGTATTACGTTATCACGTATTGCGTTATATGGTATAACGTTATAACGTATTACGTTATATGGTATAACGTTTTAACGTATTACGTTATATGGTATAACGTTATCACGTATTACGTTATATGGTATAACGTTATAACGTATTACGTTATATGGTATTACGTTATAACGTATTACGTTATATTGTATAACGATATAACGTATTACGTTATATGGTATAACGTTATAACGTATTACGTTATATGGTATAACGTTATAACGTATTACGTTATATGGTATAACGTCATAACGTATTACGTTATATGGTATTACGTTATCACGTATTACGTTATATGGTATAACGTTATAACGTATTACGTTATATGGTATAACGTTTTAACGTATTACGTCATATGGTATAACGTTATCACGTATTACGTTATATGGTATAACGTTATAACGTATTACGTTATATGGTATAACGTTATAACGTATTACGTTATATGGTATAACGTTATAACGTATTACGTTATATGGTATAACGTTATAACGTATTACGTTATATGGTATAACGTTATAACGTATTACGTTATATGGTATAACGTTTTAACGTATTACGTTATATGGTATAACGTTATAACGTATTACGTTATATGGTATAACGTTATAACGTATTATGTTATATGGTATTACGTTATAACGTATTACGTTATATGGTATAACGTTGTAACGTATTACGTTATATGGTATAACGTTATAACGTATTACGTTATATGGTATAACGTTGTAACTTATGACGTTATATGGTATAACGTTATAACGTATTACGTTATATGGTATAACGTTATAACGTATTACGTTATATGGTATAACGTCATAACGTATTACGTTATATGGTATTACGTTATCACGTATTACGTTATATGGTATAACGTTATAACGTATTACGTTATATGGTATAACGTTTTAACTTATTACGTCATATGGTATAACGTTATCACGTATTACGTTATATGGTATAACGTTATAACGTATTACGTTATGTGGTATTACGTTATAACGTATTACGTTATATGGTATAACGTTATAACGTATTACGTTATATGGTATTACGTTATAACGTATTACGTTATATGGTATAACGTTATAACGTATTACGTTATATGGTATTACGTTATAACGTATTGCGTTATATGGTATTACGTTATCACGTATTACGTTATATGGTATAACGTTATCACGTATTACGTTATATGGTATAACGTTATAACGTATTACGTTATATGGTATTACGTTATAACGTATTACGTTATGTGGTATAACGTTATAACGTATTACGTTATATGGTATAACGTTATAACGTATTACGTTATATGGTATAACGTTATAACGTATTACTTTATACGGTATTACGTTATAACGTATTACGTTATATGGTATAACGTTTTAACGTATTACGTTATATGGTATAACGTTATCAGGTATTACGTTATATGGTATAACGTTATAACGTATTACGTCATATGGTATAACGTTATTACGTATTACGTTATATGGTATAACGTTATAACGTATTACGTTATATGGTATAACGTTATACCGTATTACGTTATATGGTATAACGAAATGGCGTTTTACGTTATATGGTATTACGTTATAACGTATTACGTTATATGGTATTAAGTTATCACGTATTGCGTTATATGGTATAACGTTATAACGTATTACGTTATATGGTATAACGTTATAACGTATTACGTTATATGGTATAACGTTATCACGTATTACGTTATATGGTATAACGTTATAACGTATTACGTTATATGGTATTACCTTATAACGTATTACGTTATATGGTATAACGTTATAACGTATTACGTTATATGGTATAACGTTATAACGTATTACGTTATATGGTATAACGTTATAACGTATTACGTTATATGGTATAACGTCATAACGTATTACGTTATATGGTATTACGTTATCACGTATTACGTTATATGGTATAACGTTTTAACGTATTACGTTATATGGTATAACGTTATAACGTATTACGTTATATGGTATAACGTCATAACGTATTACGTTATATGGTATTACGTTATATGGTATTACGTTATCACGTATTACGTTATATGGTATAACGTTATAACGTATTACGTTATATGGTATAACGTTTTAACGTATTACGTCATATGGTATAACGTTATCACGTATTACGTTATATGGTATAACGTTATAACGTATTACGTTATATGGTATAACGTTATAACGTATTACGTTATATGGTATAACGTTATAACGTATTACGTTATATGGTATTACGTTATAACGTATTACGTTATATGGTATAACGTCATAACGTATTACGTTATATGGTATTACGTTATCACGTATTGCGTTATATGGTATAACGTTATAACGTATTACGTTATATGGTATAACGTTATAACGTATTATGTTATATGGTATTACGTTATAACGTATTACGTTATATGGTATAACGTTGTAACGTATTACGTTATATGGTATAACGTTATAACGTATTACGTTATATTGTATAACGTTGTAACTTATGACGTTATATGGTATAACGTTATAACGTATTACGTTATATGGTATAACGTTATATGATATAACGTTATAACGTATTACGTTATATGGTATACCGTTATAACGTATTACGTTATATGGTATATCGTTATAACGTATTACGTTATATGGTATTACGTTATAACGTATTACGTTATATGGTATAACGTTATAACGAATTACGTTATATGGCATTACGTTATAACGTATTACGTTATATGGTATAACGTTATAACGTATTACGTTATATGGTATAACGTTATAACGTATTACGTTATATGGTATAACGTTATAACGTATTACGTTATATTGTATAACGTTGTAACTTATGACGTTATATGGTATAACGTTATAACGTATTACGTTATATGGTATAACGTTATATGATATAACGTTATAACGTATTACGTTATATGGTATAACGTTATAACGTATTACGTTATATGGTATAACGTTATAACGTATTACGTTATATGGTATTACGTTATAACGTATTACGTTATATGGTATAACGTCATAACGTATTACGTTATATGGTATTACGTTATCACGTATTGCGTTATATGGTATAACGTTATAACGTATTACGTTATATGGTATAACGTTATAACGTATTATGTTATATGGTATTACGTTATAACGTATTACGTTATATGGTATAACGTCATAACGTATTACGTTATATGGTATTACGTTATCACGTATTGCGTTATATGGTATAACGTTATAACGTATTACGTTATATGGTATAACGTTTTAACGTATTACGTCATATGGTATAACATTATCACGTATTACGTTATATGGTATAACGTTATAACGTATTACGTTATATGGTATAACGTTATAACGTATTACGTTATATGGTATAACGTTATAACGTATTACGTTATATGGTATAACGTTTTAACGTATTACGTTATATGGTATAACGTTATCACATATTACGTTATATGGTATAACGTTATAACGTATTACGTTATATGGTATAACGTTATACCGTATTACGTTATATGGTATAACGAAATGACGTTTTACGTTATATGGTATTACGTTATAACGTATTACGTTATATGGTATTACGTTATAACGTATTACGTTATATGGTATAACGTCATAACGTATTACGTTATATGGTATTACGTTATCACGTATTGCGTTATATGGTATAACGTTATAACGTATTACGTTATGTGGTATAACGTTTTAACGTATTACGTCATATGGTATAACGTTATCACGTATTACGTTATATGGTATAACGTTATAACGTATTACGTTATATGGTATAACGTTATAACGTATTACGTTATATGGTATAACGTTATAACGTATTACGTTATATGGTATAACGTTATAACGTATTACGTTATATGGTATTACGTTATAACGTATTACGTTATATGGTATAACGTCATAACGTATTACGTTATATGGTATTACGTTATCACGTATTGCGTTATATGGTATAACGTTATAACGTATTACGTTATATGGTATAACGTTTTAACGTATTACGTTATATGGTATAACGTTATCACGTATTACGTTATATGGTATAACGTTATACCGTATTACGTTATATGGTATAACGAAATGACGTTTTACGTTATATGTTATTACGTTATAACGTATTACGTTATATGGTATTACGTTATAACGTATTACGTTATATGGTATAACGTCATAACGTATTACGTTATATGGTATTATGTTATCACGTATTGCGTTATATGGTATAACGTTATAACGTATTACGTTATATGGTATAACGTTTTAACGTATTACGTCATATGGTATAACATTATCACGTATTACGTTATATGGTATAACGTTATAACGTATTACGTTATATGGTATAACGTTATAACGTATTACGTTATATGGTATAACGTTATAACGTATTACGTTATATGGTATAACGTTATAACGTATTACGTTATATGGTATTACGTTATAACGTATTACGTTATATGGTATAACGTCATAACGTATTACGTTATATGGTATTACGTTATCACGTATTGCGTTATATGGTATAACGTTATAACGTATTACGTTATATGGTATAACGTTATAACGTATTATGTTATATGGTATTACGTTATAACGTATTACGTTATATGGTATAACGTTGTAACGTATTACGTTATATGGTATAACGTTATAACGTATTACGTTATATGGTATAACGTTGTAACTTATGACGTTATATGGTATAACGTTATAACGTATTACGTTATATGGTATAACGTTATAACGTATTACGTTATATGGTATAACGTCATAACGTATTACGTTATATGGTATTACGTTATCACGTATTACGTTATATGGTATAACGTTATAACGTATTACGTTATATGGTATAACGTTTTAACGTATTACGTCATATGGTATAACGTTATCACGTATTACGTTATATGGTATAACGTTATAACGTATTACGTTATGTGGTATTACGTTATAACGTATTACGTTATATGGTATAACGAAATGACGTTTTACGTTATATGTTATTACGTTATAACGTATTACGTTATATGGTATTACGTTATAACGTATTACGTTATATGGTATAACGTCATAACGTATTACGTTATATGGTATTATGTTATCACGTATTGCGTTATATGGTATAACGTTATAACGTATTACGTTATATGGTATAACGTTTTAACGTATTACGTCATATGGTATAACATTATCACGTATTACGTTATATGGTATAACGTTATAACGTATTACGTTATATGGTATTATGTTATCACGTATTGCGTTATATGGTATAACGTTATAACGTATTACGTTATATGGTATAACGTTTTAACGTATTACGTCATATGGTATAACATTATCACGTATTACGTTATATGGTATAACGTTATAACGTATTACGTTATATGGTATAACGTTATAACGTATTACGTTATATGGTATAACGTTATAACGTATTACGTTATATGGTATAACGTTATAACGTATTACGTTATATGGTATTACGTTATAACGTATTACGTTATATGGTATAACGTCATAACGTATTACGTTATATGGTATAACGTTATAACGTATTACGTTATATGGTATTACGTTATAACGTATTGCGTTATATGGTATTACGTTATCACGTATTACGTTATATGGTATAACGTTATCACGTATTACGTTATATGGTATAACGTTATAACGTATTGCGTTATATGGTATTACGTTATAACGTATTACGTTATGTGGTATAACGTTATAACGTATTACGTTATATGGTATAACGTTATAACGTATTACGTTATATGGTATAACGTTATAACGTATTACTTTATACGGTATTACGTTATAACGTATTACGTTATATGGTATAACGTTTTAACGTATTACGTTATATGGTATAACGTTATCAGGTATTACGTTATATGGTATAACGTTATAACGTATTACGTCATATGGTATAACGTTATCACGTATTACGTTATATGGTATAACGTTATAACGTATTACGTTATATGGTATAACGTTATACCGTATTACGTTATATGGTATAACGAAATGACGTTTTACGTTATATGGTATTACGTTATAACGTATTACGTTATATGGTATTAAGTTATCACGTATTGCGTTATATGGTATAACGTTATAACGTATTACGTTATATGGTATAACGTTATAACGTATTACGTTATATGGTATAACGTTATCACGTATTACGTTATATGGTATAACGTTATAACGTATTACGTTATATGGTATTACCTTATAACGTATTACGTTATATGGTATAACGTTATAACGTATTACGTTATATGGTATAACGTTATAACGTATTACGTTATATGGTATAACGTTATAACGTATTACGTTATATGGTATAACGTCATAACGTATTACGTTATATGGTATTACGTTATCACGTATTACGTTATATGGTATAACGTTTTAACGTATTACGTTATATGGTATAACGTTATAACGTATTACGTTATATGGTATAACGTCATAACGTATTACGTTATATGGTATTACGTTATATGGTATTACGTTATCACGTATTACGTTATATGGTATAACGTTATAACGTATTACGTTATATGGTATAACGTTTTAACGTATTACGTCATATGGTATAACGTTATCACGTATTACGTTATATGGTATAACGTTATAACGTATTACGTTATATGGTATAACGTTATAACGTATTACGTTATATGGTATAACGTTATAACGTATTACGTTATATGGTATAACGTTATAACGTATTACGTTATATGGTATAACGTTATAACGTATTTTGTTATATGGTATAACGTCATAACGTATTACGTTATATGGTATTAAGTTATCACGTATTACGTTATATGGTATAACGTTATAACGTATTACGTTATATGGTATAACGTTTTAACGTATTACGTCATATGGTATAACGTTATCACGTATTACGTTATATGGTATAACGTTATAACGTATTACGTTATATGGTATAACGTTATAACGTATTACGTTATATGGTATAACGTTATAACGTATTACGTTATATGGTATAACGTTATAACGTATTACGTTATATGGTATAACGTTATAACGTATTACGTTATATGGTATTACGTTATAACGTATTACGTTATATGGTATAACGTCATAACTTATTACGTTATATGGTATTACGTTATCACTTATTGCGTTATATGGTATAACGTTATAACGTATTACGTTATATGGTATAACGTTTTAACGTATTACGTTATATGGTATAACGTTATCACGTATTACGTTATATGGTATAACGTTATAACGTATTACGTTATATGGTATTACGTTATAACGTATTACGTTATATGGTATAACGTTATAACGTATTACGTAATACGGTATAACGTTATAACGTATTACGCTATATGGTATAACGTTATAACGTATTACTTTATATGGTATTACGTTATAACGTATTACGTTATATGGTATAACGTCATAACGTATTACGTTATATGGTATTACGTTATCACGTATTGCGTTATATGGTATAACGTTATAACGTATTACGTTATATGGTATAACGTTTTAACGTATTACGTTATATGGTATAACGTTATCACGTATTACGTTATATGGTATAACGTTATAACGTATTACGTTATATGGTATTACGTTATAACGTATTACGTTATATTGTATAACGATATAACGTATTACGTTATATGGTATAACGTTATAACGTATTACGTTATATGGTATAACGTTATAACGTATTACGTTATATGGTATAACGTCATAACGTATTACGTTATATGGTATTACGTTATCACGTATTACGTTATATGGTATAACGTTATAACGTATTACGTTATATGGTATAACGTTTTAACGTATTACGTCATATGGTATAACGTTATCACGTATTACGTTATATGGTATAACGTTATAACGTATTACGTTATATGGTATAACGTTATAACGTATTACGTTATATGGTATAACGTTATAACGTATTACGTTATATGGTATAACGTTATAACGTATTACGTTATATGGTATAACGTTATAACGTATTACGTTATATGGTATAACGTTTTAACGTATTACGTTATATGGTATAACGTTATAACGTATTACGTTATATGGTATAACGTTATAACGTATTATGTTATATGGTATTACGTTATAACGTATTACGTTATATGGTATAACGTTGTAACGTATTACGTTATATGGTATAACGTTATAACGTATTACGTTATATGGTATAACGTTGTAACTTATGACGTTATATGGTATAACGTTATAACGTATTACGTTATATGGTATAACGTTATAACGTATTACGTTATATGGTATAACGTCATAACGTATTACGTTATATGGTATTACGTTATCACGTATTACGTTATATGGTATAACGTTATAACGTATTACGTTATATGGTATAACGTTTTAACGTATTACGTCATATGGTATAACGTTATCACGTATTACGTTATATGGTATAACGTTATAACGTATTACGTTATGTGGTATTACGTTATCACGTATTGCGTTATATGGTATAACGTTATAACGTATTACGTTATATGGTATAACGTTTTAACGTATTACGTCATATGGTATAACATTATCACGTATTACGTTATATGGTATAACGTTATAACGTATTACGTTATATGGTATAACGTTATAACGTATTACGTTATATGGTATAACGTTATAACGTATTACGTTATATGGTATAACGTTATAACGTATTACGTTATATGGTATTACGTTATAACGTATTACGTTATATGGTATAACGTCATAACGTATTACGTTATATGGTATTACGTTATCACGTATTGCGTTATATGGTATAACGTTATAACGTATTACGTTATATGGTATAACGTTATAACGTATTATGTTATATGGTATTACGTTATAACGTATTACGTTATATGGTATAACGTTGTAACGTATTACGTTATATGGTATAACGTTATAACGTATTACGTTATATGGTATAACGTTGTAACTTATGACGTTATATGGTATAACGTTATAACGTATTACGTTATATGGTATAACGTTATAACGTATTACGTTATATGGTATAACGTCATAACGTATTACGTTATATGGTATTACGTTATCACGTATTACGTTATATGGTATAACGTTATAACGTATTACGTTATATGGTATAACGTTTTAACGTATTACGTCATATGGTATAACGTTATCACGTATTACGTTATATGGTATAACGTTATAACGTATTACGTTATGTGGTATTACGTTATAACGTATTACGTTATATGGTATAACGAAATGACGTTTTACGTTATATGTTATTACGTTATAACGTATTACGTTATATGGTATTACGTTATAACGTATTACGTTATATGGTATAACGTCATAACGTATTACGTTATATGGTATTATGTTATCACGTATTGCGTTATATGGTATAACGTTATAACGTATTACGTTATATGGTATAACGTTTTAACGTATTACGTCATATGGTATAACATTATCACGTATTACGTTATATGGTATAACGTTATAACGTATTACGTTATATGGTATTATGTTATCACGTATTGCGTTATATGGTATAACGTTATAACGTATTACGTTATATGGTATAACGTTTTAACGTATTACGTCATATGGTATAACATTATCACGTATTACGTTATATGGTATAACGTTATAACGTATTACGTTATATGGTATAACGTTATAACGTATTACGTTATATGGTATAACGTTATAACGTATTACGTTATATGGTATAACGTTATAACGTATTACGTTATATGGTATTACGTTATAACGTATTACGTTATATGGTATAACGTCATAACGTATTACGTTATATGGTATAACGTTATAACGTATTACGTTATATGGTATTACGTTATCACGTATTGCGTTATATGGTATAACGTTATCACGTATTGCGTTATATGGTATAACGTTATAACGTATTACGTTATATGGTATAACGTTATAACGTATTACGTTATATGGTATAACGTTATCACGTATTACGTTATATGGTATAACGTTATAACGTATTACGTTATATGGTATAACGTCATAACGTATTACGTTATATGGTATAACGTTATAACGTATTACGTTATATGGTATTACGTTATAACGTATTGCGTTATATGGTATTACGTTATCACGTATTACGTTATATGGTATAACGTTATCACGTATTACGTTATATGGTATAACGTTATAACGTATTGCGTTATATGGTATTACGTTATAACGTATTACGTTATGTGGTATAACGTTATAACGTATTACGTTATATGGTATAACGTTATAACGTATTACGTTATATGGTATAACGTTATAACGTATTACTTTATACGGTATTACGTTATAACGTATTACGTTATATGGTATAACGTTTTAACGTATTACGTTATATGGTATAACGTTATCAGGTATTACGTTATATGGTATAACGTTATAACGTATTACGTCATATGGTATAACGTTATCACGTATTACGTTATATGGTATAACGTTATAACGTATTACGTTATATGGTATAACGTTATACCGTATTACGTTATATGGTATAACGAAATGACGTTTTACGTTATATGGTATTACGTTATAACGTATTACGTTATATGGTATTAAGTTATCACGTATTGCGTTATATGGTATAACGTTATAACGTATTACGTTATATGGTATAACGTTATAACGTATTACGTTATATGGTATAACGTTATCACGTATTACGTTATATGGTATAACGTTATAACGTATTACGTTATATGGTATTACCTTATAACGTATTACGTTATATGGTATAACGTTATAACGTATTACGTTATATGGTATAACGTTATAACGTATTACGTTATATGGTATAACGTTATAACGTATTACGTTATATGGTATAACGTCATAACGTATTACGTTATATGGTATTACGTTATCACGTATTACGTTATATGGTATAACGTTTTAACGTATTACGTTATATGGTATAACGTTATAACGTATTACGTTATATGGTATAACGTCATAACGTATTACGTTATATGGTATTACGTTATATGGTATTACGTTATCACGTATTACGTTATATGGTATAACGTTATAACGTATTACGTTATATGGTATAACGTTTTAACGTATTACGTCATATGGTATAACGTTATCACGTATTACGTTATATGGTATAACGTTATAACGTATTACGTTATATGGTATAACGTTATAACGTATTACGTTATATGGTATAACGTTATAACGTATTACGTTATATGGTATAACGTTATAACGTATTACGTTATATGGTATAACGTTATAACGTATTTTGTTATATGGTATAACGTCATAACGTATTACGTTATATGGTATTAAGTTATCACGTATTACGTTATATGGTATAACGTTATAACGTATTACGTTATATGGTATAACGTTTTAACGTATTACGTCATATGGTATAACGTTATCACGTATTACGTTATATGGTATAACGTTATAACGTATTACGTTATATGGTATAACGTTATAACGTATTACGTTATATGGTATAACGTTATAACGTATTACGTTATATGGTATAACGTTATAACGTATTACGTTATATGGTATAACGTTATAACGTATTACGTTATATGGTATTACGTTATAACATATTACGTTATATGGTATAACGTCATAACTTATTACGTTATATGGTATTACGTTATCACTTATTGCGTTATATGGTATAACGTTATAACGTATTACGTTATATGGTATAACGTTTTAACGTATTACGTTATATGGTATAACGTTATCACGTATTACGTTATATGGTATAACGTTATAACGTATTACGTTATATGGTATTACGTTATAACGTATTACGTTATATGGTATAACGTTATAACGTATTACGTAATACGGTATAACGTTATAACGTATTACGCTATATGGTATAACGTTATAACGTATTACTTTATATGGTATTACGTTATAACGTATTACGTTATATGGTATAACGTCATAACGTATTACGTTATATGGTATTACGTTATCACGTATTGCGTTATATGGTATAACGTTATAACGTATTACGTTATATGGTATAACGTTTTAACGTATTACGTTATATGGTATAACGTTATCACGTATTACGTTATATGGTATAACGTTATAACGTATTACGTTATATGGTATTACGTTATAACGTATTACGTTATATTGTATAACGATATAACGTATTACGTTATATGGTATAACGTTATAACGTATTACGTTATATGGTATAACGTTATAACGTATTACGTTATATGGTATAACGTCATAACGTATTACGTTATATGGTATTACGTTATCACGTATTACGTTATATGGTATAACGTTATAACGTATTACGTTATATGGTATAACGTTTTAACGTATTACGTCATATGGTATAACGTTATCACGTATTACGTTATATGGTATAACGTTATAACGTATTACGTTATATGGTATAACGTTATAACGTATTACGTTATATGGTATAACGTTATAACGTATTACGTTATATGGTATAACGTTATAACGTATTACGTTATATGGTATAACGTTATAACGTATTACGTTATATGGTATAACGTTTTAACGTATTACGTTATATGGTATAACGTTATAACGTATTACGTTATATGGTATAACGTTATAACGTATTATGTTATATGGTATTACGTTATAACGTATTACGTTATATGGTATAACGTTGTAACGTATTACGTTATATGGTATAACGTTATAACGTATTACGTTATATGGTATAACGTTGTAACTTATGACGTTATATGGTATAACGTTATAACGTATTACGTTATATGGTATAACGTTATAACGTATTACGTTATATGGTATAACGTCATAACGTAATACGTTATATGGTATTACGTTATCACGTATTACGTTATATGGTATAACGTTATAACGTATTACGTTATATGGTATAACGTTTTAACGTATTACGTCATATGGTATAACGTTATCACGTATTACGTTATATGGTATAACGTTATAACGTATTACGTTATGTGGTATTACGTTATAACGTATTACGTTATATGGTATAACGTTATAACGTATTACGTTATATGGTATTACGTTATAACGTATTACGTTATATGGTATAACGTTATAACGTATTACGTTATATGGTATTACGTTATAACGTATTGCGTTATATGGTATTACGTTATCACGTATTACGTTATATGGTATAACGTTATCACGTATTACGTTATATGGTATAACGTTATAACGTATTACGTTATATGGTATTACGTTATAACGTATTACGTTATGTGGTATAACGTTATAACGTATTACGTTATATGGTATAACGTTATAACGTATTACGTTATATGGTATAACGTTATAACGTATTACTTTATACGGTATTACGTTATAACGTATTACGTTATATGGTATAACGTTTTAACGTATTACGTTATATGGTATAACGTTATCAGGTATTACGTTATATGGTATAACGTTATAACGTATTACGTCATATGGTATAACGTTATTACGTATTACGTTATATGGTATAACGTTATAACGTATTACGTTATATGGTATAACGTTATACCGTATTACGTTATATGGTATAACGAAATGGCGTTTTACGTTATATGGTATTACGTTATAACGTATTACGTTATATGGTATTAAGTTATCACGTATTGCGTTATATGGTATAACGTTATAACGTATTACGTTATATGGTATAACGTTATAACGTATTACGTTATATGGTATAACGTTATCACGTATTACGTTATATGGTATAACGTTATAACGTATTACGTTATATGGTATTACCTTATAACGTATTACGTTATATGGTATAACGTTATAACGTATTACGTTATATGGTATAACGTTATAACGTATTACGTTATATGGTATAACGTTATAACGTATTACGTTATATGGTATAACGTCATAACGTATTACGTTATATGGTATTACGTTATCACGTATTACGTTATATGGTATAACGTTTTAACGTATTACGTTATATGGTATAACGTTATAACGTATTACGTTATATGGTATAACGTCATAACGTATTACGTTATATGGTATTACGTTATATGGTATTACGTTATCACGTATTACGTTATATGGTATAACGTTATAACGTATTACGTTATATGGTATAACGTTTTAACGTATTACGTCATATGGTATAACGTTATCACGTATTACGTTATATGGTATAACGTTATAACGTATTACGTTATATGGTATAACGTTATAACGTATTACGTTATATGGTATAACGTTATAACGTATTACGTTATATGGTATTACGTTATAACGTATTACGTTATATGGTATAACGTCATAACGTATTACGTTATATGGTATTACGTTATCACGTATTGCGTTATATGGTATAACGTTATAACGTATTACGTTATATGGTATAACGTTATAACGTATTATGTTATATGGTATTACGTTATAACGTATTACGTTATATGGTATAACGTTGTAACGTATTACGTTATATGGTATAACGTTATAACGTATTACGTTATATTGTATAACGTTGTAACTTATGACGTTATATGGTATAACGTTATAACGTATTACGTTATATGGTATAACGTTATATGATATAACGTTATAACGTATTACGTTATATGGTATACCGTTATAACGTATTACGTTATATGGTATATCGTTATAACGTATTACGTTATATGGTATTACGTTATAACGTATTACGTTATATGGTATAACGTTATAACGAATTACGTTATATGGCATTACGTTATAACGTATTACGTTATATGGTATAACGTTATAACGTATTACGTTATATGGTATAACGTTATAACGTATTACGTTATATGGTATAACGTTATAACGTATTACGTTATATTGTATAACGTTGTAACTTATGACGTTATATGGTATAACGTTATAACGTATTACGTTATATGGTATAACGTTATATGATATAACGTTATAACGTATTACGTTATATGGTATAACGTTATAACGTATTACGTTATATGGTATAACGTTATAACGTATTACGTTATATGGTATTACGTTATAACGTATTACGTTATATGGTATAACGTCATAACGTATTACGTTATATGGTATTACGTTATCACGTATTGCGTTATATGGTATAACGTTATAACGTATTACGTTATATGGTATAACGTTATAACGTATTATGTTATATGGTATTACGTTATAACGTATTACGTTATATGGTATAACGTCATAACGTATTACGTTATATGGTATTACGTTATCACGTATTGCGTTATATGGTATAACGTTATAACGTATTACGTTATATGGTATAACGTTTTAACGTATTACGTCATATGGTATAACATTATCACGTATTACGTTATATGGTATAACGTTATAACGTATTACGTTATATGGTATAACGTTATAACGTATTACGTTATATGGTATAACGTTATAACGTATTACGTTATATGGTATAACGTTTTAACGTATTACGTTATATGGTATAACGTTATCACATATTACGTTATATGGTATAACGTTATAACGTATTACGTTATATGGTATAACGTTATACCGTATTACGTTATATGGTATAACGAAATGACGTTTTACGTTATATGGTATTACGTTATAACGTATTACGTTATATGGTATTACGTTATAACGTATTACGTTATATGGTATAACGTCATAACGTATTACGTTATATGGTATTACGTTATCACGTATTGCGTTATATGGTATAACGTTATAACGTATTACGTTATATGGTATAACGTTTTAACGTATTACGTCATATGGTATAACGTTATCACGTATTACGTTATATGGTATAACGTTATAACGTATTACGTTATATGGTATAACGTTATAACGTATTACGTTATATGGTATAACGTTATAACGTATTACGTTATATGGTATAACGTTATAACGTATTACGTTATATGGTATAACATTATCACGTATTACGTTATATGGTATAACGTTATAACGTATTACGTTATATGGTATAACGTTATAACGTATTACGTTATATGGTATAACGTTATAACGTATTACGTTATATGGTATAACGTTTTAACGTATTACGTTATATGGTATAACGTTATCACATATTACGTTATATGGTATAACGTTATAACGTATTACGTTATATGGTATAACGTTATACCGTATTACGTTATATGGTATAACGAAATGACGTTTTACGTTATATGGTATTACGTTATAACGTATTACGTTATATGGTATTACGTTATAACGTATTACGTTATATGGTATAACGTCATAACGTATTACGTTATATGGTATTACGTTATCACGTATTGCGTTATATGGTATAACGTTATAACGTATTACGTTATGTGGTATAACGTTTTAACGTATTACGTCATATGGTATAACGTTATCACGTATTACGTTATATGGTATAACGTTATAACGTATTACGTTATATGGTATAACGTTATAACGTATTACGTTATATGGTATAACGTTATAACGTATTACGTTATATGGTATAACGTTATAACGTATTACGTTATATGGTATTACGTTATAACGTATTACGTTATATGGTATAACGTCATAACGTATTACGTTATATGGTATTACGTTATCACGTATTGCGTTATATGGTATAACGTTATAACGTATTACGTTATATGGTATAACGTTTTAACGTATTACGTTATATGGTATAACGTTATCACGTATTACGTTATATGGTATAACGTTATACCGTATTACGTTATATGGTATAACGAAATGACGTTTTACGTTATATGTTATTACGTTATAACGTATTACGTTATATGGTATTACGTTATAACGTATTACGTTATATGGTATAACGTCATAACGTATTACGTTATATGGTATTATGTTATCACGTATTGCGTTATATGGTATAACGTTATAACGTATTACGTTATATGGTATAACGTTTTAACGTATTACGTCATATGGTATAACATTATCACGTATTACGTTATATGGTATAACGTTATAACGTATTACGTTATATGGTATAACGTTATAACGTATTACGTTATATGGTATAACGTTATAACGTATTACGTTATATGGTATAACGTTATAACGTATTACGTTATATGGTATTACGTTATAACGTATTACGTTATATGGTATAACGTCATAACGTATTACGTTATATGGTATTACGTTATCACGTATTGCGTTATATGGTATAACGTTATAACGTATTACGTTATATGGTATAACGTTATAACGTATTATGTTATATGGTATTACGTTATAACGTATTACGTTATATGGTATAACGTTGTAACGTATTACGTTATATGGTATAACGTTATAACGTATTACGTTATATGGTATAACGTTGTAACTTATGACGTTATATGGTATAACGTTATAACGTATTACGTTATATGGTATAACGTTATAACGTATTACGTTATATGGTATAACGTCATAACGTATTACGTTATATGGTATTACGTTATCACGTATTACGTTATATGGTATAACGTTATAACGTATTACGTTATATGGTATAACGTTTTAACGTATTACGTCATATGGTATAACGTTATCACGTATTACGTTATATGGTATAACGTTATAACGTATTACGTTATGTGGTATTACGTTATAACGTATTACGTTATATGGTATAACCAAATGACGTTTTACGTTATATGTTATTACGTTATAACGTATTACGTTATATGGTATTACGTTATAACGTATTACGTTATATGGTATAACGTCATAACGTATTACGTTATATGGTATTATGTTATCACGTATTGCGTTATATGGTATAACGTTATAACGTATTACGTTATATGGTATAACGTTTTAACGTATTACGTCATATGGTATAACATTATCACGTATTACGTTATATGGTATAACGTTATAACGTATTACGTTATATGGTATTATGTTATCACGTATTGCGTTATATGGTATAACGTTATAACGTATTACGTTATATGGTATAACGTTTTAACGTATTACGTCATATGGTATAACATTATCACGTATTACGTTATATGGTATAACGTTATAACGTATTACGTTATATGGTATAACGTTATAACGTATTACGTTATATGGTATAACGTTATAACGTATTACGTTATATGGTATAACGTTATAACGTATTACGTTATATGGTATTACGTTATAACGTATTACGTTATATGGTATAACGTCATAACGTATTACGTTATATGGTATAACGTTATAACGTATTACGTTATATGGTATTACGTTATAACGTATTGCGTTATATGGTATTACGTTATCACGTATTACGTTATATGGTATAACGTTATCACGTATTACGTTATATGGTATAACGTTATAACGTATTGCGTTATATGGTATTACGTTATAACGTATTACGTTATGTGGTATAACGTTATAACGTATTACGTTATATGGTATAACGTTATAACGTATTACGTTATATGGTATAACGTTATAACGTATTACTTTATACGGTATTACGTTATAACGTATTACGTTATATGGTATAACGTTTTAACGTATTACGTTATATGGTATAACGTTATCAGGTATTACGTTATATGGTATAACGTTATAACGTATTACGTCATATGGTATAACGTTATCACGTATTACGTTATATGGTATAACGTTATAACGTATTACGTTATATGGTATAACGTTATACCGTATTACGTTATATGGTATAACGAAATGACGTTTTACGTTATATGGTATTACGTTATAACGTATTACGTTATATGGTATTAAGTTATCACGTATTACGTTATATGGTATAACGTTGTAACGTATTACGTTATATGGTATAACGTTATAACGTATTACGTTATATGGTATAACGTTGTAACTTATGACGTTATATGGTATAACGTTATAACGTATTACGTTATATGGTATAACGTTATAACGTATTACGTTATATGGTATAACGTCATAACGTATTACGTTATATGGTATTACGTTATCACGTATTACGTTATATGGTATAACGTTATAACGTATTACGTTATATGGTATAACGTTTTAACGTATTACGTCATATGGTATAACGTTATCACGTATTACGTTATATGGTATAACGTTATAACGTATTACGTTATGTGGTATTACGTTATAACGTATTACGTTATATGGTATAACGAAATGACGTTTTACGTTATATGTTATTACGTTATAACGTATTACGTTATATGGTATTACGTTATAACGTATTACGTTATATGGTATAACGTCATAACGTATTACGTTATATGGTATTATGTTATCACGTATTGCGTTATATGGTATAACGTTATAACGTATTACGTTATATGGTATAACGTTTTAACGTATTACGTCATATGGTATAACATTATCACGTATTACGTTATATGGTATAACGTTATAACGTATTACGTTATATGGTATTATGTTATCACGTATTGCGTTATATGGTATAACGTTATAACGTATTACGTTATATGGTATAACGTTTTAACGTATTACGTCATATGGTATAACATTATCACGTATTACGTTATATGGTATAACGTTATAACGTATTACGTTATATGGTATAACGTTATAACGTATTACGTTATATGGTATAACGTTATAACGTATTACGTTATATGGTATAACGTTATAACGTATTACGTTATATGGTATTACGTTATAACGTATTACGTTATATGGTATAACGTCATAACGTATTACGTTATATGGTATAACGTTATAACGTATTACGTTATATGGTATTACGTTATAACGTATTGCGTTATATGGTATTACGTTATCACGTATTACGTTATATGGTATAACGTTATCACGTATTACGTTATATGGTATAACGTTATAACGTATTGCGTTATATGGTATAACGTTATAACGTATTGCGTTATATGGTATTACGTTATAACGTATTACGTTATGTGGTATAACGTTATAACGTATTACGTTATATGGTATAACGTTATAACGTATTACGTTATATGGTATAACGTTATAACGTATTACTTTATACGGTATTACGTTATAACGTATTACGTTATATGGTATAACGTTTTAACGTATTACGTTATATGGTATAACGTTATCAGGTATTACGTTATATGGTATAACGTTATAACGTATTACGTCATATGGTATAACGTTATCACGTATTACGTTATATGGTATAACGTTATAACGTATTACGTTATATGGTATAACGTTATACCGTATTACGTTATATGGTATAACGAAATGACGTTTTACGTTATATGGTATTACGTTATAACGTATTACGTTATATGGTATTAAGTTATCACGTATTGCGTTATATGGTATAACGTTATAACGTATTACGTTATATGGTATAACGTTATAACGTATTACGTTATATGGTATAACGTTATCACGTATTACGTTATATGGTATAACGTTATAACGTATTACGTTATATGGTATTACCTTATAACGTATTACGTTATATGGTATAACGTTATAACGTATTACGTTATATGGTATAACGTTATAACGTATTACGTTATATGGTATAACGTTATAACGTATTACGTTATATGGTATAACGTCATAACGTATTACGTTATATGGTATTACGTTATCACGTATTACGTTATATGGTATAACGTTTTAACGTATTACGTTATATGGTATAACGTTATAACGTATTACGTTATATGGTATAACGTCATAACGTATTACGTTATATGGTATTACGTTATATGGTATTACGTTATCACGTATTACGTTATATGGTATAACGTTATAACGTATTACGTTATATGGTATAACGTTTTAACGTATTACGTCATATGGTATAACGTTATCACGTATTACGTTATATGGTATAACGTTATAACGTATTACGTTATATGGTATAACGTTATAACGTATTACGTTATATGGTATAACGTTATAACGTATTACGTTATATGGTATAACGTTATAACGTATTACGTTATATGGTATAACGTTATAACGTATTTTGTTATATGGTATAACGTCATAACGTATTACGTTATATGGTATTAAGTTATCACGTATTACGTTATATGGTATAACGTTATAACGTATTACGTTATATGGTATAACGTTTTAACGTATTACGTCATATGGTATAACGTTATCACGTATTACGTTATATGGTATAACGTTATAACGTATTACGTTATATGGTATAACGTTATAACGTATTACGTTATATGGTATAACGTTATAACGTATTACGTTATATGGTATAACGTTATAACGTATTACGTTATATGGTATAACGTTATAACGTATTACGTTATATGGTATTACGTTATAACGTATTACGTTATATGGTATAACGTCATAACTTATTACGTTATATGGTATTACGTTATCACTTATTGCGTTATATGGTATAACGTTATAACGTATTACGTTATATGGTATAACGTTTTAACGTATTACGTTATATGGTATAACGTTATCACGTATTACGTTATATGGTATAACGTTATAACGTATTACGTTATATGGTATTACGTTATAACGTATTACGTTATATGGTATAACGTTATAACGTATTACGTAATACGGTATAACGTTATAACGTATTACGCTATATGGTATAACGTTATAACGTATTACTTTATATGGTATTACGTTATAACGTATTACGTTATATGGTATAACGTCATAACGTATTACGTTATATGGTATTACGTTATCACGTATTGCGTTATATGGTATAACGTTATAACGTATTACGTTATATGGTATAACGTTTTAACGTATTACGTTATATGGTATAACGTTATCACGTATTACGTTATATGGTATAACGTTATAACGTATTACGTTATATGGTATTACGTTATAACGTATTACGTTATATTGTATAACGATATAACGTATTACGTTATATGGTATAACGTTATAACGTATTACGTTATATGGTATAACGTTATAACGTATTACGTTATATGGTATAACGTCATAACGTATTACGTTATATGGTATTACGTTATCACGTATTACGTTATATGGTATAACGTTATAACGTATTACGTTATATGGTATAACGTTTTAACGTATTACGTCATATGGTATAACGTTATCACGTATTACGTTATATGGTATAACGTTATAACGTATTACGTTATATGGTATAACGTTATAACGTATTACGTTATATGGTATAACGTTATAACGTATTACGTTATATGGTATAACGTTATAACGTATTACGTTATATGGTATAACGTTATAACGTATTACGTTATATGGTATAACGTTTTAACGTATTACGTTATATGGTATAACGTTATAACGTATTACGTTATATGGTATAACGTTATAACGTATTATGTTATATGGTATTACGTTATAACGTATTACGTTATATGGTATAACGTTGTAACGTATTACGTTATATGGTATAACGTTATAACGTATTACGTTATATGGTATAACGTTGTAACTTATGACGTTATATGGTATAACGTTATAACGTATTACGTTATATGGTATAACGTTATAACGTATTACGTTATATGGTATAACGTCATAACGTATTACGTTATATGGTATTACGTTATCACGTATTACGTTATATGGTATAACGTTATAACGTATTACGTTATATGGTATAACGTTTTAACGTATTACGTCATATGGTATAACGTTATCACGTATTACGTTATATGGTATAACGTTATAACGTATTACGTTATGTGGTATTACGTTATCACGTATTGCGTTATATGGTATAACGTTATAACGTATTACGTTATATGGTATAACGTTTTAACGTATTACGTCATATGGTATAACATTATCACGTATTACGTTATATGGTATAACGTTATAACGTATTACGTTATATGGTATAACGTTATAACGTATTACGTTATATGGTATAACGTTATAACGTATTACGTTATATGGTATAACGTTATAACGTATTACGTTATATGGTATTACGTTATAACGTATTACGTTATATGGTATAACGTCATAACGTATTACGTTATATGGTATTACGTTATCACGTATTGCGTTATATGGTATAACGTTATAACGTATTACGTTATATGGTATAACGTTATAACGTATTATGTTATATGGTATTACGTTATAACGTATTACGTTATATGGTATAACGTTGTAACGTATTACGTTATATGGTATAACGTTATAACGTATTACGTTATATGGTATAACGTTGTAACTTATGACGTTATATGGTATAACGTTATAACGTATTACGTTATATGGTATAACGTTATAACGTATTACGTTATATGGTATAACGTCATAACGTATTACGTTATATGGTATTACGTTATCACGTATTACGTTATATGGTATAACGTTATAACGTATTACGTTATATGGTATAACGTTTTAACGTATTACGTCATATGGTATAACGTTATCACGTATTACGTTATATGGTATAACGTTATCACGTATTACGTTATATGGTATAACGTTATCACGTATTACGTTATATGGTATAACGTTATAACGTATTACGTTATATGGTATAACGTTATAACGTATTACGTTATATGGTATAACGTTATAACGTATTACGTTATATGGTATAACGTTATAACGTATTACGTTATATGGTATAACGTTATAACGTATTACGTTATATGGTATTACGTTATAACGTATTACGTTATATGGTATAACGTCATAACTTATTACGTTATATGGTATTACGTTATCACTTATTGCGTTATATGGTATAACGTTATAACGTATTACGTTATATGGTATAACGTTTTAACGTATTACGTTATATGGTATAACGTTATCACGTATTACGTTATATGGTATAACGTTATAACGTATTACGTTATATGGTATTACGTTATAACGTATTACGTTATATGGTATAACGTTATAACGTATTACGTAATACGGTATAACGTTATAACGTATTACGCTATATGGTATAACGTTATAACGTATTACTTTATATGGTATTACGTTATAACGTATTACGTTATATGGTATAACGTCATAACGTATTACGTTATATGGTATTACGTTATCACGTATTGCGTTATATGGTATAACGTTATAACGTATTACGTTATATGGTATAACGTTTTAACGTATTACGTTATATGGTATAACGTTATCACGTATTACGTTATATGGTATAACGTTATAACGTATTACGTTATATGGTATTACGTTATAACGTATTACGTTATATTGTATAACGATATAACGTATTACGTTATATGGTATAACGTTATAACGTATTACGTTATATGGTATAACGTTATAACGTATTACGTTATATGGTATAACGTCATAACGTATTACGTTATATGGTATTACGTTATCACGTATTACGTTATATGGTATAACGTTATAACGTATTACGTTATATGGTATAACGTTTTAACGTATTACGTCATATGGTATAACGTTATCACGTATTACGTTATATGGTATAACGTTATAACGTATTACGTTATATGGTATAACGTTATAACGTATTACGTTATATGGTATAACGTTATAACGTATTACGTTATATGGTATAACGTTATAACGTATTACGTTATATGGTATAACGTTATAACGTATTACGTTATATGGTATAACGTTTTAACGTATTACGTTATATGGTATAACGTTATAACGTATTACGTTATATGGTATAACGTTATAACGTATTATGTTATATGGTATTACGTTATAACGTATTACGTTATATGGTATAACGTTGTAACGTATTACGTTATATGGTATAACGTTATAACGTATTACGTTATATGGTATAACGTTGTAACTTATGACGTTATATGGTATAACGTTATAACGTATTACGTTATATGGTATAACGTTATAACGTATTACGTTATATGGTATAACGTCATAACGTATTACGTTATATGGTATTACGTTATCACGTATTACGTTATATGGTATAACGTTATAACGTATTACGTTATATGGTATAACGTTTTAACGTATTACGTCATATGGTATAACGTTATCACGTATTACGTTATATGGTATAACGTTATAACGTATTACGTTATGTGGTATTACGTTATCACGTATTGCGTTATATGGTATAACGTTATAACGTATTACGTTATATGGTATAACGTTTTAACGTATTACGTCATATGGTATAACATTATCACGTATTACGTTATATGGTATAACGTTATAACGTATTACGTTATATGGTATAACGTTATAACGTATTACGTTATATGGTATAACGTTATAACGTATTACGTTATATGGTATAACGTTATAACGTATTACGTTATATGGTATTACGTTATAACGTATTACGTTATATGGTATAACGTCATAACGTATTACGTTATATGGTATTACGTTATCACGTATTGCGTTATATGGTATAACGTTATAACGTATTACGTTATATGGTATAACGTTATAACGTATTATGTTATATGGTATTACGTTATAACGTATTACGTTATATGGTATAACGTTGTAACGTATTACGTTATATGGTATAACGTTATAACGTATTACGTTATATGGTATAACGTTGTAACTTATGACGTTATATGGTATAACGTTATAACGTATTACGTTATATGGTATAACGTTATAACATATTACGTTATATGGTATAACGTCATAACGTATTACGTTATATGGTATTACGTTATCACGTATTACGTTATATGGTATAACGTTATAACGTATTACGTTATATGGTATAACGTTTTAACGTATTACGTCATATGGTATAACGTTATCACGTATTACGTTATATGGTATAACGTTATAACGTATTACGTTATGTGGTATTACGTTATAACGTATTACGTTATATGGTATAACGAAATGACGTTTTACGTTATATGTTATTACGTTATAACGTATTACGTTATATGGTATTACGTTATAACGTATTACGTTATATGGTATAACGTCATAACGTATTACGTTATATGGTATTATGTTATCACGTATTGCGTTATATGGTATAACGTTATAACGTATTACGTTATATGGTATAACGTTTTAACGTATTACGTCATATGGTATAACATTATCACGTATTACGTTATATGGTATAACGTTATAACGTATTACGTTATATGGTATTATGTTATCACGTATTGCGTTATATGGTATAACGTTATAACGTATTACGTTATATGGTATAACGTTTTAACGTATTACGTCATATGGTATAACATTATCACGTATTACGTTATATGGTATAACGTTATAACGTATTACGTTATATGGTATAACGTTATAACGTATTACGTTATATGGTATAACGTTATAACGTATTACGTTATATGGTATAACGTTATAACGTATTACGTTATATGGTATTACGTTATAACGTATTACGTTATATGGTATAACGTCATAACGTATTACGTTATATGGTATAACGTTATAACGTATTACGTTATATGGTATTACGTTATCACGTATTGCGTTATATGGTATAACGTTATCACGTATTGCGTTATATGGTATAACGTTATAACGTATTACGTTATATGGTATAACGTTATAACGTATTACGTTATATGGTATAACGTCATAACTTATTACGTTATATGGTATTACGTTATCACTTATTGCGTTATATGGTATAACGTTATAACGTATTACGTTATATGGTATAACGTTTTAACGTATTACGTTATATGGTATAACGTTATCACGTATTACGTTATATGGTATAACGTTATAACGTATTACGTTATATGGTATTACGTTATAACGTATTACGTTATATGGTATAACGTTATAACGTATTACGTAATACGGTATAACGTTATAACGTATTACGCTATATGGTATAACGTTATAACGTATTACTTTATATGGTATTACGTTATAACGTATTACGTTATATGGTATAACGTCATAACGTATTACGTTATATGGTATTACGTTATCACGTATTGCGTTATATGGTATAACGTTATAACGTATTACGTTATATGGTATAACGTTTTAACGTATTACGTTATATGGTATAACGTTATCACGTATTACGTTATATGGTATAACGTTATAACGTATTACGTTATATGGTATTACGTTATAACGTATTACGTTATATTGTATAACGATATAACGTATTACGTTATATGGTATAACGTTATAACGTATTACGTTATATGGTATAACGTTATAACGTATTACGTTATATGGTATAACGTCATAACGTATTACGTTATATGGTATTACGTTATCACGTATTACGTTATATGGTATAACGTTATAACGTATTACGTTATATGGTATAACGTTTTAACGTATTACGTCATATGGTATAACGTTATCACGTATTACGTTATATGGTATAACGTTATAACGTATTACGTTATATGGTATAACGTTATAACGTATTACGTTATATGGTATAACGTTATAACGTATTACGTTATATGGTATAACGTTATAACGTATTACGTTATATGGTATAACGTTATAACGTATTACGTTATATGGTATAACGTTTTAACGTATTACGTTATATGGTATAACGTTATAACGTATTACGTTATATGGTATAACGTTATAACGTATTATGTTATATGGTATTACGTTATAACGTATTACGTTATATGGTATAACGTTGTAACGTATTACGTTATATGGTATAACGTTATAACGTATTACGTTATATGGTATAACGTTGTAACTTATGACGTTATATGGTATAACGTTATAACGTATTACGTTATATGGTATAACGTTATAACGTATTACGTTATATGGTATAACGTCATAACGTATTACGTTATATGGTATTACGTTATCACGTATTACGTTATATGGTATAACGTTATAACGTATTACGTTATATGGTATAACGTTTTAACGTATTACGTCATATGGTATAACGTTATCACGTATTACGTTATATGGTATAACGTTATAACGTATTACGTTATGTGGTATTACGTTATAACGTATTACGTTATATGGTATAACGTTATAACGTATTACGTTATATGGTATTACGTTATAACGTATTACGTTATATGGTATAACGTTATAACGTATTACGTTATATGGTATTACGTTATAACGTATTGCGTTATATGGTATTACGTTATCACGTATTACGTTATATGGTATAACGTTATCACGTATTACGTTATATGGTATAACGTTATAACGTATTACGTTATATGGTATTACGTTATAACGTATTACGTTATGTGGTATAACGTTATAACGTATTACGTTATATGGTATAACGTTATAACGTATTACGTTATATGGTATAACGTTATAACGTATTACTTTATACGGTATTACGTTATAACGTATTACGTTATATGGTATAACGTTTTAACGTATTACGTTATATGGTATAACGTTATCAGGTATTACGTTATATGGTATAACGTTATAACGTATTACGTCATATGGTATAACGTTATTACGTATTACGTTATATGGTATAACGTTATAACGTATTACGTTATATGGTATAACGTTATACCGTATTACGTTATATGGTATAACGAAATGGCGTTTTACGTTATATGGTATTACGTTATAACGTATTACGTTATATGGTATTAAGTTATCACGTATTGCGTTATATGGTATAACGTTATAACGTATTACGTTATATGGTATAACGTTATAACGTATTACGTTATATGGTATAACGTTATCACGTATTACGTTATATGGTATAACGTTATAACGTATTACGTTATATGGTATTACCTTATAACGTATTACGTTATATGGTATAACGTTATAACGTATTACGTTATATGGTATAACGTTATAACGTATTACGTTATATGGTATAACGTTATAACGTATTACGTTATATGGTATAACGTCATAACGTATTACGTTATATGGTATTACGTTATCACGTATTACGTTATATGGTATAACGTTTTAACGTATTACGTTATATGGTATAACGTTATAACGTATTACGTTATATGGTATAACGTCATAACGTATTACGTTATATGGTATTACGTTATATGGTATTACGTTATCACGTATTACGTTATATGGTATAACGTTATAACGTATTACGTTATATGGTATAACGTTTTAACGTATTACGTCATATGGTATAACGTTATCACGTATTACGTTATATGGTATAACGTTATAACGTATTACGTTATATGGTATAACGTTATAACGTATTACGTTATATGGTATAACGTTATAACGTATTACGTTATATGGTATTACGTTATAACGTATTACGTTATATGGTATAACGTCATAACGTATTACGTTATATGGTATTACGTTATCACGTATTGCGTTATATGGTATAACGTTATAACGTATTACGTTATATGGTATAACGTTATAACGTATTATGTTATATGGTATTACGTTATAACGTATTACGTTATATGGTATAACGTTGTAACGTATTACGTTATATGGTATAACGTTATAACGTATTACGTTATATTGTATAACGTTGTAACTTATGACGTTATATGGTATAACGTTATAACGTATTACGTTATATGGTATAACGTTATATGATATAACGTTATAACGTATTACGTTATATGGTATACCGTTATAACGTATTACGTTATATGGTATATCGTTATAACGTATTACGTTATATGGTATTACGTTATAACGTATTACGTTATATGGTATAACGTTATAACGAATTACGTTATATGGCATTACGTTATAACGTATTACGTTATATGGTATAACGTTATAACGTATTACGTTATATGGTATAACGTTATAACGTATTACGTTATATGGTATAACGTTATAACGTATTACGTTATATGGTATTACGTTATAACGTATTACGTTATATGGTATAACGTTATAACGTATTACGTTATATGGTATTACGTTATAACGTATTACGTTATATGGTATAACGTTATAACGTATTACGTTATATGGTATAACGTTATAACGTATTACGTTATATGGTATAACGTTATAACGTATTACGTTATAAGGTATAACGTTATAACGTATTACGTTATATGGTATAACGTTATATCGTATTACGTTATATGGTATAACGTTATAACGTATTACGTTATATGGTATTACGTTATAACGTATTACGTTATATGGTATAACGTCATAACGTATTACGTTATATGGTATTACGTTATCACGTATTGCGTTTTATGGTATAACGTTATAACGTATTACGTTATATGGTATAACGTTTTAACGTATTACGTTATATGGTATAACGTTATCGCGTATTACGTTATATGGTATAACGTTATAACGTATTACGTTATATGGTATTACGTTATAACGTATTACGTTATATGGCATTACGTTATAACGTATTACGTTATATGGTATAACGTTATAACGTATTACGTTATGTGGTATAACGTTATAACGTATTACGTTATATGGTATAACGTTATAACGTACTACGTTATATGGTATATCGTTATAACGTATTACGTTATATGGTATAACGTTATACCGTACTACGTTATATGGTATAACGTTATCACGTATTACGTTATATGGTATAACGTTATACCGTATTACGTTATATGGTATTACGTTATAACGTATTACGTTATATGGTATAACGTTATAACGTATTACGTTATATGGTATTACGTTATAACGTATTACGTTATATGGTATTACGTTATAACGTATTACGTTATATGGTATAACGTTATAACGTATTACGTTATATGGTATAACGTTATAACGTATTACGTTATATGGTATTACGTTATAACGTATTGCGTTTTATGGTATAACGTTATAACGTATTACGTTATATGGTATAACGTTTTAACGTATTACGTTATATGGTATAACATTATCGCGTATTACGTTATATGGTATAACGTTATAACGTATTACGTTATATGGTATTACGTTATAACGTATTACGTCATATGGTATAACGTTATAACGTATTACGTTATATGGTATAACGTTATAACGTATTACGTTATATGGTATAACGTTATAACGTATTACGTTATATGGTATAACGTCATAACGTATTACGTTATATGGTATTACGTTATAACGTATTACGATATATGGTATAACGTTATAACGTATTACGTTATATGGTATTACGTTATAACGTATTACGTTATATGGTATAACGTCATAACGTATTACGTTATATGGTATTACGTTATCACTTATTGCGTTATATGGTATAACGTTATAACGTATTACGTTATATGGTATAACGTTTTAACGTATTACGTTATATGGTATAACATTATCACGTATTACGTTATATGGTATAACGTTATAACGTATTACGTTATATGGTATAACGTTATAACGTATTACGTTATATGGTATAACGTTATAACGTATTACGTTATATGGTATAACGTTATAACGTATTACGTTATGTGGTATAACGTTATAACGAATTACGTTATATGGTATAACGTTATAACGTATTTGGTTATATGGCATTACGTTATAGCATATTACGTTATGTGGTATTAAGTTATAACGTATAACGTTATATGGTATAACGTTTTAACGTATTACGTAATATGGTATAACGTTATCACGTATTACGTTATATGGTATAACGTTATAACGTATTACGTTATATGGTATGACGTTATAACATATTACGTTATATGGTATAACGTTTAGAGGTATTACGTTATATGGTATAATGTTATAACGTATTACGTTATATGGTATTACGTTATAACGTATTACGTTATATGGTATAACGTTATAACGTATTACGTTATATGGTATAACGTTATAACGTATTACGTTATATGGTATTACGTTATAACGTATTACGTTATATGGTATAACGTTATCACGTATTACGTCATATGGTATAACGTTATAACGTATTACGTTATATGGTATAACGTTATCACGTATTACGTTATATGGTATAACGTTATAACGTATTACGTTATATGGTATTACGTTATCGCGTATTGCGTTATATGGTATAACGTTATAACGTATTACGTTATATGGTATAACGTTTTAACGTATTACGTTATATGGTATAACGTTATCACGTATTACGTTATATGGTATAACGTTATAACGTATTACTTTATATGGTATTACGTTATAACGTATTACGTTATATGGTATAACGTTTTAACGTATTACGTTATATGGTATAACGTTATCACATATTACGTTATATGGTATAACGTTATAACGTATTACGTTATATGGTATAACGTTATACCGTATTACGTTATATGGTATAACGAAATGACGTTTTACGTTATATGGTATTACGTTATAACGTATTACGTTATATGGTATTACGTTATAACGTATTACGTTATATGGTATAACGTCATAACGTATTACGTTATATGGTATTACGTTATCACGTATTGCGTTATATGGTATAACGTTATAACGTATTACTTTATATGGTATTACGTTATAACGTATTACGTTATATGGTATAACGTTTTAACGTATTACGTTATATGGTATAACGTTATCACATATTACGTTATATGGTATAACGTTATAACGTATTACGTTATATGGTATAACGTTATACCGTATTACGTTATATGGTATTACGTTATCACGTATTGCGTTATATGGTAT
This sequence comes from Bombus vancouverensis nearcticus, assembly GCF_051014615.1. Taxonomy (NCBI): domain Eukaryota; kingdom Metazoa; phylum Arthropoda; class Insecta; order Hymenoptera; family Apidae; genus Bombus; species Bombus vancouverensis. The sequence continues at coordinate 2,846,743 of NC_134913.1, read as the reverse complement.
AACGTTATAACGTATTACGTTATATGGTATAACGTTTTAACGTATTACGTTATATGGTATAACGTTATCACGTATTACGTTATATGGTATAACGTTATAACGTATTACTTTATATGGTATTACGTTATAACGTATTACGTTATATGGTATAACGTTTTAACGTATTACGTTATATGGTATAACGTTATCACATATTACGTTATATGGTATAACGTTATAACGTATTACGTTATATGGTATAACGTTATACCGTATTACGTTATATGGTATAACGAAATGACGTTTTACGTTATATGGTATTACGTTATAACGTATTACGTTATATGGTATTACGTTATAACGTATTACGTTATATGGTATAACGTCATAACGTATTACGTTATATGGTATTACGTTATCACGTATTGCGTTATATGGTATAACGCTATAACGTATTACGTTATGTGGTATAACGTTTTAACGTATTACGTCATATGGTATAACGTTATCACGTATTACGTTATATGGTATAACGAAATGACGTTTTACGTTATATGGTATTACGTTATAACGTATTACGTTATATGGTATTACGTTATAACGTATTACGTTATATGGTATAACGTCATAACGTATTACGTTATATGGTATTACGTTATCACGTATTGCGTTATATGGTATAACGTTATAACGTATTACGTTATGTGGTATAACGTTTTAACGTATTACGTCATATGGTATAACGTTATCACGTATTACGTTATATGGTATAACGTTATAACGTATTACGTTATATGGTATAACGTTATAACGTATTACGTTATATGGTATAACGTTATAACGTATTACGTTATATGGTATAACGTTATAACGTATTACGTTATATGGTATTACGTTATAACGTATTACGTTATATGGTATAACGTCATAACGTATTACGTTATATGGTATTACGTTATCACGTATTGCGTTATATGGTATAACGTTATAACGTATTACGTTATATGGTATAACGTTTTAACGTATTACGTTATATGGTATAACGTTATAACGTATTACGTTATATGGTATAACGTCATAACGTATTACGTTATATGGTATTACGTTATCACGTATTACGTTATATGGTATAACGTTATAACGTATTACGTTATATGGTATAACGTTTTAACGTATTACGTCATATGGTATAACGTTATCACGTATTACGTTATATGGTATAACGTTATAACGTATTACGTTATATGGTATAACGTTATAACGTATTACGTTATATGGTATAACGTTATAACGTATTACGTTATATGGTATAACGTTATAACGTATTACGTTATATGGTATAACGTTATAACGTATTACGTTATATGGTATAACGTTTTAACGTATTACGTTATATGGTATAACGTTATAACGTATTACGTTATATGGTATAACGTTATAACGTATTATGTTATATGGTATTACGTTATAACGTATTACGTTATATGGTATAACGTTGTAACGTATTACGTTATATGGTATAACGTTATAACGTATTACGTTATATGGTATAACGTTGTAACTTATGACGTTATATGGTATAACGTTATAACGTATTACGTTATATGGTATAACGTTATAACGTATTACGTTATATGGTATAACGTCATAACGTATTACGTTATATGGTATTACGTTATCACGTATTACGTTATATGGTATAACGTTATAACGTATTACGTTATATGGTATAACGTTTTAACGTATTACGTCATATGGTATAACGTTATCACGTATTACGTTATATGGTATAACGTTATAACGTATTACGTTATGTGGTATTACGTTATAACGTATTACGTTATATGGTATAACGTTATAACGTATTACGTTATATGGTATTACGTTATAACGTATTACGTTATATGGTATAACGTTATAACGTATTACGTTATATGGTATTACGTTATAACGTATTGCGTTATATGGTATTACGTTATCACGTATTACGTTATATGGTATAACGTTATCACGTATTACGTTATATGGTATAACGTTATAACGTATTACGTTATATGGTATTACGTTATAACGTATTACGTTATGTGGTATAACGTTATAACGTATTACGTTATATGGTATAACGTTATAACGTATTACGTTATATGGTATAACGTTATAACGTATTACTTTATACGGTATTACGTTATAACGTATTACGTTATATGGTATAACGTTTTAACGTATTACGTTATATGGTATAACGTTATCAGGTATTACGTTATATGGTATAACGTTATAACGTATTACGTCATATGGTATAACGTTATTACGTATTACGTTATATGGTATAACGTTATAACGTATTACGTTATATGGTATAACGTTATACCGTATTACGTTATATGGTATAACGAAATGGCGTTTTACGTTATATGGTATTACGTTATAACGTATTACGTTATATGGTATTAAGTTATCACGTATTGCGTTATATGGTATAACGTTATAACGTATTACGTTATATGGTATAACGTTATAACGTATTACGTTATATGGTATAACGTTATCACGTATTACGTTATATGGTATAACGTTATAACGTATTACGTTATATGGTATTACCTTATAACGTATTACGTTATATGGTATAACGTTATAACGTATTACGTTATATGGTATAACGTTATAACGTATTACGTTATATGGTATAACGTTATAACGTATTACGTTATATGGTATAACGTCATAACGTATTACGTTATATGGTATTACGTTATCACGTATTACGTTATATGGTATAACGTTTTAACGTATTACGTTATATGGTATAACGTTATAACGTATTACGTTATATGGTATAACGTCATAACGTATTACGTTATATGGTATTACGTTATATGGTATTACGTTATCACGTATTACGTTATATGGTATAACGTTATAACGTATTACGTTATATGGTATAACGTTTTAACGTATTACGTCATATGGTATAACGTTATCACGTATTACGTTATATGGTATAACGTTATAACGTATTACGTTATATGGTATAACGTTATAACGTATTACGTTATATGGTATAACGTTATAACGTATTACGTTATATGGTATTACGTTATAACGTATTACGTTATATGGTATAACGTCATAACGTATTACGTTATATGGTATTACGTTATCACGTATTGCGTTATATGGTATAACGTTATAACGTATTACGTTATATGGTATAACGTTATAACGTATTATGTTATATGGTATTACGTTATAACGTATTACGTTATATGGTATAACGTTGTAACGTATTACGTTATATGGTATAACGTTATAACGTATTACGTTATATTGTATAACGTTGTAACTTATGACGTTATATGGTATAACGTTATAACGTATTACGTTATATGGTATAACGTTATATGATATAACGTTATAACGTATTACGTTATATGGTATACCGTTATAACGTATTACGTTATATGGTATATCGTTATAACGTATTACGTTATATGGTATTACGTTATAACGTATTACGTTATATGGTATAACGTTATAACGAATTACGTTATATGGCATTACGTTATAACGTATTACGTTATATGGTATAACGTTATAACGTATTACGTTATATGGTATAACGTTATAACGTATTACGTTATATGGTATAACGTTATAACGTATTACGTTATATGGTATTACGTTATAACGTATTACGTTATATGGTATAACGTTATAACGTATTACGTTATATGGTATTACGTTATAACGTATTACGTTATATGGTATAACGTTATAACGTATTACGTTATATGGTATAACGTTATAACGTATTACGTTATATGGTATAACGTTATAACGTATTACGTTATAAGGTATAACGTTATAACGTATTACGTTATATGGTATAACGTTATATCGTATTACGTTATATGGTATAACGTTATAACGTATTACGTTATATGGTATTACGTTATAACGTATTACGTTATATGGTATAACGTCATAACGTATTACGTTATATGGTATTACGTTATCACGTATTGCGTTTTATGGTATAACGTTATAACGTATTACGTTATATGGTATAACGTTTTAACGTATTACGTTATATGGTATAACGTTATCGCGTATTACGTTATATGGTATAACGTTATAACGTATTACGTTATATGGTATTACGTTATAACGTATTACGTTATATGGCATTACGTTATAACGTATTACGTTATATGGTATAACGTTATAACGTATTACGTTATGTGGTATAACGTTATAACGTATTACGTTATATGGTATAACGTTATAACGTACTACGTTATATGGTACATCGTTATAACGTATTACGTTATATGGTATAACGTTATACCGTACTACGTTATATGGTATAACGTTATCACGTATTACGTTATATGGTATAACGTTATACCGTATTACGTTATATGGTATTACGTTATAACGTATTACGTTATATGGTATAACGTTATAACGTATTACGTTATATGGTATTACGTTATAACGTATTACGTTATATGGTATTACGTTATAACGTATTACGTTATATGGTATAACGTTATAACGTATTACGTTATATGGTATAACGTTATAACGTATTACGTTATATGGTATTACGTTATAACGTATTGCGTTTTATGGTATAACGTTATAACGTATTACGTTATATGGTATAACGTTTTAACGTATTACGTTATATGGTATAACATTATCGCGTATTACGTTATATGGTATAACGTTATAACGTATTACGTTATATGGTATTACGTTATAACGTATTACGTCATATGGTATAACGTTATAACGTATTACGTTATATGGTATAACGTTATAACGTATTACGTTATATGGTATAACGTTATAACGTATTACGTTATATGGTATAACGTCATAACGTATTACGTTATATGGTATTACGTTATAACGTATTACGATATATGGTATAACGTTATAACGTATTACGTTATATGGTATTACGTTATAACGTATTACGTTATATGGTATAACGTCATAACGTATTACGTTATATGGTATTACGTTATCACTTATTGCGTTATATGGTATAACGTTATAACGTATTACGTTATATGGTATAACGTTTTAACGTATTACGTTATATGGTATAACATTATCACGTATTACGTTATATGGTATAACGTTATAACGTATTACGTTATATGGTATAACGTTATAACGTATTACGTTATATGGTATAACGTTATAACGTATTACGTTATATGGTATAACGTTATAACGTATTACGTTATGTGGTATAACGTTATAACGAATTACGTTATATGGTATAACGTTATAACGTATTTGGTTATATGGCATTACGTTATAGCATATTACGTTATGTGGTATTAAGTTATAACGTATAACGTTATATGGTATAACGTTTTAACGTATTACGTAATATGGTATAACGTTATCACGTATTACGTTATATGGTATAACGTTATAACGTATTACGTTATATGGTATGACGTTATAACATATTACGTTATATGGTATAACGTTTACAGGTATTACGTTATATGGTATAATGTTATAACGTATTACGTTATATGGTATTACGTTATAACGTATTACGTTATATGGTATAACGTTATAACGTATTACGTTATATGGTATAACGTTATAACGTATTACGTTATATGGTATTACGTTATAACGTATTACGTTATATGGTATAACGTTATCACGTATTACGTCATATGGTATAACGTTATAACGTATTACGTTATATGGTATAACGTTATCACGTATTACGTTATATGGTATAACGTTATAACGTATTACGTTATATGGTATTACGTTATCGCGTATTGCGTTATATGGTATAACGTTATAACGTATTACGTTATATGGTATAACGTTTTAACGTATTACGTTATATGGTATAACGTTATCACGTATTACGTTATATGGTATAACGTTATAACGTATTACTTTATATGGTATTACGTTATAACGTATTACGTTATATGGTATAACGTTTTAACGTATTACGTTATATGGTATAACGTTATCACATATTACGTTATATGGTATAACGTTATAACGTATTACGTTATATGGTATAACGTTATACCGTATTACGTTATATGGTATAACGAAATGACGTTTTACGTTATATGGTATTACGTTATAACGTATTACGTTATATGGTATTACGTTATAACGTATTACGTTATATGGTATAACGTCATAACGTATTACGTTATATGGTATTACGTTATCACGTATTGCGTTATATGGTATAACGTTATAACGTATTACTTTATATGGTATTACGTTATAACGTATTACGTTATATGGTATAACGTTTTAACGTATTACGTTATATGGTATAACGTTATCACATATTACGTTATATGGTATAACGTTATAACGTATTACGTTATATGGTATAACGTTATACCGTATTACGTTATATGGTATTACGTTATCACGTATTGCGTTATATGGTATAACGTTATAACGTATTACGTTATATGGTATAACGTTTTAACGTATTACGTTATATGGTATAACGTTATCACGTATTACGTTATATGGTATAACGTTATAACGTATTACTTTATATGGTATTACGTTATAACGTATTACGTTATATGGTATAACGTTTTAACGTATTACGTTATATGGTATAACGTTATCACATATTACGTTATATGGTATAACGTTATAACGTATTACGTTATATGGTATAACGTTATACCGTATTACGTTGTATGGTATAACGAAATGACGTTTTACGTTATATGGTATTACGTTATAACGTATTACGTTATATGGTATTACGTTATAACGTATTACGTTATATGGTATAACGTCATAACGTATTACGTTATATGGTATTACGTTATCACGTATTGCGTTATATGGTATAACGTTATAACGTATTACGTTATGTGGTATAACGTTTTAACGTATTACGTCATATGGTATAACGTTATCACGTATTACGTTATATGGTATAACGTTATAACGTATTACGTTATATGGTATAACGTTATAACGTATTACGTTAAATGGTATAACGTTATAACGTATTACGTTATATGGTATAACGTTATAACGTATTACGTTATATGGTATTACGTTATAACGTATTACGTTATATGGTATAACGTCATAACGTATTACGTTATATGGTATTACGTTATCACGTATTGCGTTATATGGTATAACGTTATAACGTATTACGTTATATGGTATAACGTTTTAACGTATTACGTTATATGGTATAACGTTATCACGTATTACGTTATATGGTATAACGTTATACCGTATTACGTTATATGGTATAACGAAATGACGTTTTACGTTATATGTTATTACGTTATAACGTATTACGTTATATGGTATTACGTTATAACGTATTACGTTATATGGTATAATGTCATAACGTATTACGTTATATGGTATTATGTTATCACGTATTGCGTTATATGGTATAACGTTATAACGTATTACGTTATATGGTATAACGTTTTAACGTATTACGTCATATGGTATAACATTATCACGTATTACGTTATATGGTATAACGTTATAACGTATTACGTTATATGGTATAACGTTATAACGTATTACGTTATATGGTATAACGTTATAACGTATTACGTTATATGGTATAACGTTATAACGTATTACGTTATATGGTATTACGTTATAACGTATTACGTTATATGGTATAACGTCATAACGTATTACGTTATATGGTATTACGTTATCACGTATTGCGTTATATGGTATAACGTTATAACGTATTACGTTATATGGTATAACGTTATAACGTATTATGTTATATGGTATTACGTTATAACGTATTACGTTATATGGTATAACGTCATAACGTATTACGTTATATGGTATTACGTTATCACGTATTGCGTTATATGGTATAACGTTATAACGTATTACGTTATATGGTATAACGTTTTAACGTATTACGTCATATGGTATAACATTATCACGTATTACGTTATATGGTATAACGTTATAACGTATTACGTTATATGGTATAACGTTATAACGTATTACGTTATATGGTATAACGTTATAACGTATTACGTTATATGGTATAACGTTTTAACGTATTACGTTATATGGTATAACGTTATCACATATTACGTTATATGGTATAACGTTATAACGTATTACGTTATATGGTATAACGTTATACCGTATTACGTTATATGGTATAACGAAATGACGTTTTACGTTATATGGTATTACGTTATAACGTATTACGTTATATGGTATTACGTTATAACGTATTACGTTATATGGTATAACGTCATAACGTATTACGTTATATGGTATTACGTTATCACGTATTGCGTTATATGGTATAACGTTATAACGTATTACGTTATGTGGTATAACGTTTTAACGTATTACGTCATATGGTATAACGTTATCACGTATTACGTTATATGGTATAACGTTATAACGTATTACGTTATATGGTATAACGTTATAACGTATTACGTTATATGGTATAACGTTATAACGTATTACGTTATATGGTATAACGTTATAACGTATTACGTTATATGGTATTACGTTATAACGTATTACGTTATATGGTATAACGTCATAACGTATTACGTTATATGGTATTACGTTATCACGTATTGCGTTATATGGTATAACGTTATAACGTATTACGTTATATGGTATAACGTTTTAACGTATTACGTTATATGGTATAACGTTATCACGTATTACGTTATATGGTATAACGTTATACCGTATTACGTTATATGGTATAACGAAATGACGTTTTACGTTATATGTTATTACGTTATAACGTATTACGTTATATGGTATTACGTTATAACGTATTACGTTATATGGTATAACGTCATAACGTATTACGTTATATGGTATTATGTTATCACGTATTGCGTTATATGGTATAACGTTATAACGTATTACGTTATATGGTATAACGTTTTAACGTATTACGTCATATGGTATAACATTATCACGTATTACGTTATATGGTATAACGTTATAACGTATTACGTTATATGGTATAACGTTATAACGTATTACGTTATATGGTATAACGTTATAACGTATTACGTTATATGGTATAACGTTATAACGTATTACGTTATATGGTATTACGTTATAACGTATTACGTTATATGGTATAACGTCATAACGTATTACGTTATATGGTATTACGTTATCACGTATTGCGTTATATGGTATAACGTTATAACGTATTACGTTATATGGTATAACGTTATAACGTATTATGTTATATGGTATTACGTTATAACGTATTACGTTATATGGTATAACGTTGTAACGTATTACGTTATATGGTATAACGTTATAACGTATTACGTTATATGGTATAACGTTGTAACTTATGACGTTATATGGTATAACGTTATAACGTATTACGTTATATGGTATAACGTTATAACGTATTACGTTATATGGTATAACGTCATAACGTATTACGTTATATGGTATTACGTTATCACGTATTACGTTATATGGTATAACGTTATAACGTATTACGTTATATGGTATAACGTTTTAACGTATTACGTCATATGGTATAACGTTATCACGTATTACGTTATATGGTATAACGTTATAACGTATTACGTTATGTGGTATTACGTTATAACGTATTACGTTATATGGTATAACGAAATGACGTTTTACGTTATATGTTATTACGTTATAACGTATTACGTTATATGGTATTACGTTATAACGTATTACGTTATATGGTATAACGTCATAACGTATTACGTTATATGGTATTATGTTATCACGTATTGCGTTATATGGTATAACGTTATAACGTATTACGTTATATGGTATAACGTTTTAACGTATTACGTCATATGGTATAACATTATCACGTATTACGTTATATGGTATAACGTTATAACGTATTACGTTATATGGTATTATGTTATCACGTATTGCGTTATATGGTATAACGTTATAACGTATTACGTTATATGGTATAACGTTATAACGTATTATGTTATATGGTATTACGTTATAACGTATTACGTTATATGGTATAACGTCATAACGTATTACGTTATATGGTATTACGTTATCACGTATTGCGTTATATGGTATAACGTTATAACGTATTACGTTATATGGTATAACGTTTTAACGTATTACGTCATATGGTATAACATTATCACGTATTACGTTATATGGTATAACGTTATAACGTATTACGTTATATGGTATAACGTTATAACGTATTACGTTATATGGTATAACGTTATAACGTATTACGTTATATGGTATAACGTTTTAACGTATTACGTTATATGGTATAACGTTATCACATATTACGTTATATGGTATAACGTTATAACGTATTACGTTATATGGTATAACGTTATACCGTATTACGTTATATGGTATAACGAAATGACGTTTTACGTTATATGGTATTACGTTATAACGTATTACGTTATATGGTATTACGTTATAACGTATTACGTTATATGGTATAACGTCATAACGTATTACGTTATATGGTATTACGTTATCACGTATTGCGTTATATGGTATAACGTTATAACGTATTACGTTATGTGGTATAACGTTTTAACGTATTACGTCATATGGTATAACGTTATCACGTATTACGTTATATGGTATAACGTTATAACGTATTACGTTATATGGTATAACGTTATAACGTATTACGTTATATGGTATAACGTTATAACGTATTACGTTATATGGTATAACGTTATAACGTATTACGTTATATGGTATTACGTTATAACGTATTACGTTATATGGTATAACGTCATAACGTATTACGTTATATGGTATTACGTTATCACGTATTGCGTTATATGGTATAACGTTATAACGTATTACGTTATATGGTATAACGTTTTAACGTATTACGTTATATGGTATAACGTTATCACGTATTACGTTATATGGTATAACGTTATACCGTATTACGTTATATGGTATAACGAAATGACGTTTTACGTTATATGTTATTACGTTATAACGTATTACGTTATATGGTATTACGTTATAACGTATTACGTTATATGGTATAACGTCATAACGTATTACGTTATATGGTATTATGTTATCACGTATTGCGTTATATGGTATAACGTTATAACGTATTACGTTATATGGTATAACGTTTTAACGTATTACGTCATATGGTATAACATTATCACGTATTACGTTATATGGTATAACGTTATAACGTATTACGTTATATGGTATAACGTTATAACGTATTACGTTATATGGCATAACGTTATAACGTATTACGTTATATGGTATAACGTTATAACGTATTACGTTATATGGTATTACGTTATAACGTATTACGTTATATGGTATAACGTCATAACGTATTACGTTATATGGTATTACGTTATCACGTATTGCGTTATATGGTATAACGTTATAACGTATTACGTTATATGGTATAACGTTATAACGTATTATGTTATATGGTATTACGTTATAACGTATTACGTTATATGGTATAACGTTGTAACGTATTACGTTATATGGTATAACGTTATAACGTATTACGTTATATGGTATAACGTTGTAACTTATGACGTTATATGGTATAACGTTATAACGTATTACGTTATATGGTATAACGTTATAACGTATTACGTTATATTGTATAACGTCATAACGTATTACGTTATATGGTATTACGTTATCACGTATTACGTTATATGGTATAACGTTATAACGTATTACGTTATATGGTATAACGTTTTAACGTATTACGTCATATGGTATAACGTTATCACGTATTACGTTATATGGTATAACGTTATAACGTATTACGTTATGTGGTATTACGTTATAACGTATTACGTTATATGGTATAACGAAATGACGTTTTACGTTATATGTTATTACGTTATAACGTATTACGTTATATGGTATTACGTTATAACGTATTACGTTATATGGTATAACGTCATAACGTATTACGTTATATGGTATTATGTTATCACGTATTGCGTTATATGGTATAACGTTATAACGTATTACGTTATATGGTATAACGTTTTAACGTATTACGTCATATGGTATAACATTATCACGTATTACGTTATATGGTATAACGTTATAACGTATTACGTTATATGGTATTATGTTATCACGTATTGCGTTATATGGTATAACGTTATAACGTATTACGTTATATGGTATAACGTTTTAACGTATTACGTCATATGGTATAACATTATCACGTATTACGTTATATGGTATAACGTTATAACGTATTACGTTATATGGTATAACGTTATAACGTATTACGTTATATGGTATAACGTTATAACGTATTACGTTATATGGTATAACGTTATAACGTATTACGTTATATGGTATTACGTTATAACGTATTACGTTATATGGTATAACGTCATAACGTATTACGTTATATGGTATAACGTTATAACGTATTACGTTATATGGTATTACGTTATAACGTATTGCGTTATATGGTATTACGTTATCACGTATTACGTTATATGGTATAACGTTATCACGTATTACGTTATATGGTATAACGTTATAACGTATTACGTTATATGGTATTACGTTATAACGTATTACGTTATGTGGTATAACGTTATAACGTATTACGTTATATGGTATAACGTTATAACGTATTACGTTACATGGTATAACGTTATAACGTATTACTTTATACGGTATTACGTTATAACGTATTACGTTATATGGTATAACGTTTTAACGTATTACGTTATATGGTATAACGTTATCAGGTATTACGTTATATGGTATAACGTTATAACGTATTACGTCATATGGTATAACGTTATCACGTATTACGTTATATGGTATAACGTTATAACGTATTACGTTATATGGTATAACGTTATACCGTATTACGTTATATGGTATAACGAAATGACGTTTTACGTTATATGGTATTACGTTATAACGTATTACGTTATATGGTATTAAGTTATCACGTATTGCGTTATATGGTATAACGTTATAACGTATTACGTTATATGGTATAACGTTATAACGTATTACGTTATATGGTATAACGTTATCACGTATTACGTTATATGGTATAACGTTATAACGTATTACGTTATATGGTATTACCTTATAACGTATTACGTTATATGGTATAACGTTATAACGTATTACGTTATATGGTATAACGTTATAACGTATTACGTTATATGGTATAACGTTATAACGTATTACGTTATATGGTATAACGTCATAACGTATTACGTTATATGGTATTACGTTATCACGTATTACGTTATATGGTATAACGTTTTAACGTATTACGTTATATGGTATAACGTTATAACGTATTACGTTATATGGTATAACGTCATAACGTATTACGTTATATGGTATTACGTTATATGGTATTACGTTATCACGTATTACGTTATATGGTATAACGTTATAACGTATTACGTTATATGGTATAACGTTTTAACGTATTACGTCATATGGTATAACGTTATCACGTATTACGTTATATGGTATAACGTTATAACGTATTACGTTATATGGTATAACGTTATAACGTATTACGTTATATGGTATAACGTTATAACGTATTACGTTATATGGTATAACGTTATAACGTATTACGTTATATGGTATAACGTTATAACGTATTTTGTTATATGGTATAACGTCATAACGTATTACGTTATATGGTATTAAGTTATCACGTATTACGTTATATGGTATAACGTTATAACGTATTACGTTATATGGTATAACGTTTTAACGTATTACGTCATATGGTATAACGTTATCACGTATTACGTTATATGGTATAACGTTATAACGTATTACGTTATATGGTATAACGTTATAACGTATTACGTTATATGGTATAACGTTATAACGTATTACGTTATATGGTATAACGTTATAACGTATTACGTTATATGGTATAACGTTATAACGTATTACGTTATATGGTATTACGTTATAACGTATTACGTTATATGGTATAACGTCATAACTTATTACGTTATATGGTATTACGTTATCACTTATTGCGTTATATGGTATAACGTTATAACGTATTACGTTATATGGTATAACGTTTTAACGTATTACGTTATATGGTATAACGTTATCACGTATTACGTTATATGGTATAACGTTATAACGTATTACGTTATATGGTATTACGTTATAACGTATTACGTTATATGGTATAACGTTATAACGTATTACGTAATACGGTATAACGTTATAACGTATTACGCTATATGGTATAACGTTATAACGTATTACTTTATATGGTATTACGTTATAACGTATTACGTTATATGGTATAACGTCATAACGTATTACGTTATATGGTATTACGTTATCACGTATTGCGTTATATGGTATAACGTTATAACGTATTACGTTATATGGTATAACGTTTTAACGTATTACGTTATATGGTATAACGTTATCACGTATTACGTTATATGGTATAACGTTATAACGTATTACGTTATATGGTATTACGTTATAACGTATTACGTTATATTGTATAACGATATAACGTATTACGTTATATGGTATAACGTTATAACGTATTACGTTATATGGTATAACGTTATAACGTATTACGTTATATGGTATAACGTCATAACGTATTACGTTATATGGTATTACGTTATCACGTATTACGTTATATGGTATAACGTTATAACGTATTACGTTATATGGTATAACGTTTTAACGTATTACGTCATATGGTATAACGTTATCACGTATTACGTTATATGGTATAACGTTATAACGTATTACGTTATATGGTATAACGTTATAACGTATTACGTTATATGGTATAACGTTATAACGTATTACGTTATATGGTATAACGTTATAACGTATTACGTTATATGGTATAACGTTATAACGTATTACGTTATATGGTATAACGTTTTAACGTATTACGTTATATGGTATAACGTTATAACGTATTACGTTATATGGTATAACGTTATAACGTATTATGTTATATGGTATTACGTTATAACGTATTACGTTATATGGTATAACGTTGTAACGTATTACGTTATATGGTATAACGTTATAACGTATTACGTTATATGGTATAACGTTGTAACTTATGACGTTATATGGTATAACGTCATAACGTATTACGTTATATGGTATTACGTTATCACGTATTACGTTATATGGTATAACGTTATAACGTATTACGTTATATGGTATAACGTTTTAACGTATTACGTCATATGGTATAACGTTATCACGTATTACGTTATATGGTATAACGTTATAACGTATTACGTTATGTGGTATTACGTTATAACGTATTACGTTATATGGTATAACGTTATAACGTATTACGTTATATGGTATTACGTTATAACGTATTACGCTATATGGTATAACGTTATAACGTATTACGTTATATGGTATTACGTTATAACGTATTGCGTTATATGGTATTACGTTATCACGTATTACGTTATATGGTATAACGTTATCACGTATTACGTTATATGGTATAACGTTATAACGTATTACGTTATATGGTATTACGTTATAACGTATTACGTTATGTGGTATAACGTTATAACGTATTACGTTATATGGTATAACGTTATAACGTATTACGTTATATGGTATAACGTTATAACGTATTACTTTATACGGTATTACGTTATAACGTATTACGTTATATGGTATAACGTTTTAACGTATTACGTTATATGGTATAACGTTATCAGGTATTACGTTATATGGTATAACGTTATAACGTATTACGTCATATGGTATAACGTTATTACGTATTACGTTATATGGTATAACGTTATAACGTATTACGTTATATGGTATAACGTTATACCGTATTACGTTATATGGTATAACGAAATGGCGTTTTACGTTATATGGTATTACGTTATAACGTATTACGTTATATGGTATTAAGTTATCACGTATTGCGTTATATGGTATAACGTTATAACGTATTACGTTATATGGTATAACGTTATAACGTATTATGTTATATGGTATAACGTTATCACGTATTACGTTATATGGTATAACGTTATAACGTATTACGTTATATGGTATAACGTTATAACGTATTACGTTATATGGTATAACGTTATAACGTATTACGTTATATGGTATAACGTTTTAACGTATTACGTTATATGGTATAACGTTATAACGTATTACGTTATATGGTATAACGTTTTAACGTATTACGTTATATGGTATTACGTTATAACGTATTACGTTATATGGTATAACGTTGTAACGTATTACGTTATATGGTATAACGTTCTAACGTATTACGTTATATGGTATAACGTCATAACGTATTACGTTATATGGTATTACGTTATCACGTATTACGTTATATGGTATAACGTTATAACGTATTACGTTATATGGTATAACGTTTTAACGTATTACGTCATATGGTATAACGTTATCACGTATTACGTTATATGGTATAACGTTATAACGTATTACGTTATATGGTATAACGTTATAACGTATTACGTTATATGGTATAACGTTATAACGTATTACGTTATATGGTATAACGTTATAACGTATTACGTTATATGGTATAACGTTATAACGTATTACGTTATATGGTATAACGTTATAACGTATTACGTTATATGGTATTACGTTATAACGTATTACGTTATATGGTATAACGTCATAACGTATTACGTTATATGGTATTACGTTATCACGTATTGCGTTATATGGTATAACGTTATAACGTATTACGTTATATGGTATATCGTTTTAACGTATTACGTTATATGGTATAACGTTATCACGTATTACGTTATATGGTATTACGTTATCACGTATTACGTTATATGGTATAACGTTATCACGTATTACGTTATATGGTATTACGTTATCACGTATTACGTTATATGGTATAACGTTATAACGTATTACGTTATATGGTATAACGTTTTAACGTATTACGTCATATGGTATAACGTTATCACGTATTACGTTATATGGTATAAAGTTATAAGGTATTACTTTATATGGTATTACGTTATAACGTATTACGTTATATGGTATAACGTCATAACGTATTACGTTATATGGTATTACGTTATCACGTATTGCGTTATATGGTATAACGTTATAACGTATTACGTTATATGGTATATCGTTTTAACGTATTACGTTATATGGTATAACGTTATCACGTATTACGTTATATGGTATTACGTTATCACGTATTACGTTATATGGTATAACGTTATCACGTATTACGTTATATGGTATAACGTTTTAACGTATTACGTTATATGGTATAACGTTATCACGTATTACGTTATATGGTATAACGTTATAACGTATTACTTTATATGGTATTACGTTATAACGTATTACGTTATATGGTATAACGTTTTAACGTATTACGTTATATGGTATAACGTTATCACGTATTGCGTTATATGGTATAACGTTATAACGTATTACGTCATATGGTATAACGTTATCACGTATTACGTTATATGGTATAACGTTATAACGTATTACGTTATATGGTATAACGTTATACCGTATTACGATATATGGTATAACGAAATGACGTATTACGTTATATGGTATTACGTTATAACGTATTACGTTATATGGTATTACGTTATAACGTATTACGTTATATGGTATAACGTCATAACGTATTACGTTATATGGTATTACGTTATCACGTATTGCGTTATATGGTATAACGTTATAACGTATTACGTTATATGATATAACATTTTAACGTATTACGTTATATGGTATAACGTTATCACGTATTACGTTATATGGTATAACGTTATAACGTATTACGTTATATGGTATTACCTTATAACGTATTACGTTATATGGTATAACGTTATAACGTATTACGTTATATGGTATAACGTTATAACGTATTACGTTATATGGTATAACGTTATAACGTATTACGTTATATGGTATAACGTCATAACGTATTACGTTATATGGTATTACGTTATCACGTATTACGTTATATGGTATAACGTTATAACGTATTACGTTATATGGTATAACGTTTTAACGTATTACGTCATATGGTATAACGTTATCACGTATTACGTTATATGGTATAACGTTATAACGTATTACGTTATATGGTATAACGTTTTAACGTATTACGTTATATGGTATAACGTTATCACGTATTACGTTATATGGTATAACGTTATAAGGTATTACTTTATATGGTATTACGTTATAACGTATTACGTTATATGGTATAACGTTTTAACGTATTACGTTATATGGTATAACGTTATCACGTATTACGTTATATGGTATAACGTTATAACGTATTACGTTTTATGGTATAACGTCATAACGTATTACGTTATATGGTATTACGTTATCACGTATTGCGTTATATGGTATAACGTTATAACGTATTACGTTATATAGTATAACATTTTAACGTATTACGTTATATGGTATAACGTTATCACGTATTACGTTATATGGTATAACGTTATAACGTATTACGTTATATGGTAATACGTTACAACGTATTACTTTATATGGTATAACGTTATAACGTATTACGTTATATGGTATAACGTCATAACGTATTACGTTATATGGTATTACGTTATCACGTATTACGTTATATGGTATAACGTTTTAACGTATTACGTTATATGGTATAACGTTATAACGTATTACGTTATATGGTATAACGTCATAACGTATTACGTTATATGGTATTACGTTATCACGTATTACGTTATATGGTATAACGTTATAACGTATTACGTTATATGGTATAACGTTTTAACGTATTACGTCATATGGTATAACGTTATCACGTATTACGTTATATGGTATAACGTTATAACGTATTACGTCATATGGTATAACGTTATAACGTATTACGTTATATGGTATAACGTTATAACGTATTACGTTATATGGTATAACGTTATAACGTATTACGTTATATGGTATAACGTTATAACGTACTACGTTATATGGTATATCGTTATAACGTATTACGTTATATGGTATAACGTTATAACGTATTACGTTATATGGTATTACGTTATCACGTATTACGTTATATGGTATAACGTTATAACGTATTACGTTATATGGTATAACGTTTTAACGTATTACGTCATATGGTATAACGTTATCACGTATTACGTTATATGGTATAACGTTATAACGTATTACGTCATATGGTATAACGTTATAACGTATTACGTTATATGGTATAACGTTATAACGTATTACGTTATATGGTATAACGTTATAACGTACTACGTTATATGGTATATCGTTATAACGTACTACGTTATATGGTATAACGTTATAACGTATTACGTTATATGGTATTACGTTATAACGTATTACGTTATATGGTATAACGTTATAACGTATTACGTTATATGGTATAACGTTATAACGTATTACGTTATATGGTATAACGTTATAACGTATTACGTTATGTGGTATAACGTTATAACGAATTACGTTATATGGTATAACGTTATAACGTATTTGGTTATATGGCATTACGTTATAGCATATTACGTTATGTGGTATTAAGTTATAACGTATAACGTTATATGGTATAACGTTTTAACGTATTACGTAATATGGTATAACGTTATCACGTATTACGTTATATGGTATAACGTTATAACGTATTACGTTATATGGTATGACGTTATAACATATTACGTTATATGGTATAACGTTTACAGGTATTACGTTATATGGTATAATGTTATAACGTATTACGTTATATGGTATTACGTTATAACGTATTACGTTATATGGTATAACGTTATAACGTATTACGTTATATGGTATAACTTTATAACGTATTACGTTATATGGTATTACGTTATAACGTATTACGTTATATGGTATAACGTTATCACGTATTACGTCATATGGTATAACGTTATAACGTATTACGTTATATGGTATAACGTTATCACGTATTACGTTATATGGTATAACGTTATAACGTATTACGTTATATGGTATTACGTTATCACGTATTGCGTTATATGGTATAACGTTATAACGTATTACGTTATATGGTATAACGTTTTAAAGTATTACGTTATATGGTATAACGTTATCACGTATTACGTTATATGGCATAACGTTATAACGTATTACTTTATATGGTATTACGTTATAACGTATTACGTTATATGGTATAACGTTTTAACGTATTACGTTATATGGTATAACGTTATCACATATTACGTTATATGGTATAACGTTATAACGTATTACGTTATATGGTATAACGTTATACCGTATTACGTTATATGGTATAACGAAATGACGTTTTACGTTATATGGTATTACGTTATAACGTATTACGTTATATGGTATTACGTTATAACGTATTACGTTATATGGTATAACGTCATAACGTATTACGTTATATGGTATTACGTTATCACGTATTGCGTTATATGGTATAACGTTATAACGTATTACTTTATATGGTATTACGTTATAACGTATTACGTTATATGGTATAACGTTTTAACGTATTACGTTATATGGTATAACGTTATCACATATTACGTTATATGGTATAACGTTATAACGTATTACGTTATATGGTATAACGTTATACCGTATTACGTTATATGGTATTACGTTATCACGTATTGCGTTATATGGTATAACGTTATAACGTATTACGTTATATGGTATAACGTTTTAACGTATTACGTTATATGGTATAACGTTATCACGTATTACGTTATATGGTATAACGTTATAACGTATTACTTTATATGGTATTACGTTATAACGTATTACGTTATATGGTATAACGTTTTAACGTATTACGTTATATGGTATAACGTTATCACATATTACGTTATATGGTATAACGTTATAACGTATTACGTTATATGGTATAACGTTATACCGTATTACGTTATATGGTATAACGAAATGACGTTTTACGTTATATGGTATTACGTTATAACGTATTACGTTATATGGTATTACGTTATAACGTATTACGTTATATGGTATAACGTCATAACGTATTACGTTATATGGTATTACGTTATCACGTATTGCGTTATATGGTATAACGTTATAACGTATTACGTTATGTGGTATAACGTTTTAACGTATTACGTCATATGGTATAACGTTATCAGGTATTACGTTATATGGTATAACGTTATAACGTATTACGTTATATGGTATAACGTTATAACGTATTACGTTATATGGTATAACGTTATAACGTATTACGTGATATGGTATAACGTTATAACGTATTACGTTATATGGTATTACGTTATAACGTATTACGTTATATGGTATAACGTCATAACGTATTACGTTATATGGTATTACGTTATCACGTATTGCGTTATATGGTATAACGTTATAACGTATTACGTTATATGGTATAACGTTTTAACGTATTACGTTATATGGTATAACGTTATCACGTATTACGTTATATGGTATAACGTTATACCGTATTACGTTATATGGTATAACGAAATGACGTTTTACGTTATATGTTATTACGTTATAACGTATTACGTTATATGGTATTACGTTATAACGTATTACGTTATATGGTATAACGTCATAACGTATTACTATATATGGTATTATGTTATCACGTATTGCGTTATATGGTATAACGTTATAACGTATTACGTTATATGGTATAACGTTTTAACGTATTACGTCATATGGTATAACATTATCACGTATTACGTTATATGGTATAACGTTATAACGTATTACGTTATATGGTATAACGTTATAACGTATTACGTTATATGGTATAACGTTATAACGTATTACGTTATATGGTATAACGTTATAACGTATTACGTTATATGGTATTACGTTATAACGTATTACGTTATATGGTATAACGTCATAACGTATTACGTTATATGGTATTACGTTATCACGTATTGCGTTATATGGTATAACGTTATAACGTATTACGTTATATGGTATAACGTTTTAACGTATTACGTCATATGGTATAACATTATCACGTATTACGTTATATGGTATAACGTTATAACGTATTACGTTATATGGTATAACGTTATAACGTATTACGTTATATGGTATAACGTTATAACGTATTACGTTATATGGTATAACGTTTTAACGTATTACGTTATATGGTATAACGTTATCACATATTACGTTATATGGTATAACGTTATAACGTATTACGTTATATGGTATAACGTTATACCGTATTACGTTATATGGTATAACGAAATGACGTTTTACGTTATATGGTATTACGTTATAACGTATTACGTTATATGGTATTACGTTATAACGTATTACGTTATATGGTATAACGTCATAACGTATTACGTTATATGGTATTACGTTATCACGTATTGCGTTATATGGTATAACGTTATAACGTATTACGTTATGTGGTATAACGTTTTAACGTATTACGTCATATGGTATAACGTTATCACGTATTACGTTATATGGTATAACGTTATAACGTATTACGTTATATGGTATAACGTTATAACGTATTACGTTATATGGTATAACGTTATAACGTATTACGTTATATGGTATAACGTTATAACGTATTACGTTATATGGTATTACGTTATAACGTATTACGTTATATGGTATAACGTCATAACGTATTACGTTATATGGTATTACGTTATCACGTATTGCGTTATATGGTATAACGTTATAACGTATTACGTTATATGGTATAACGTTTTAACGTATTACGTTATATGGTATAACGTTATCACGTATTACGTTATATGGTATAACGTTATACCGTATTACGTTATATGGTATAACGAAATGACGTTTTACGTTATATGTTATTACGTTATAACGTATTACGTTATATGGTATTACGTTATAACG
Organism: Bombus vancouverensis nearcticus; assembly: GCF_051014615.1. NCBI lineage: Eukaryota > Metazoa > Arthropoda > Insecta > Hymenoptera > Apidae > Bombus > Bombus vancouverensis. Next base: position 2,823,766 of record NC_134913.1, on the reverse strand, counting down.
TATTACGTTATATGGTATAACGTCATAACGTATTACGTTATATGGTATTATGTTATCACGTATTGCGTTATATGGTATAACGTTATAACGTATTACGTTATATGGTATAACGTTTTAACGTATTACGTCATATGGTATAACATTATCACGTATTACGTTATATGGTATAACGTTATAACGTATTACGTTATATGGTATAACGTTATAACGTATTACGTTATATGGTATAACGTTATAACGTATTACGTTATATGGTATAACGTTATAACGTATTACGTTATATGGTATTACGTTATAACGTATTACGTTATATGGTATAACGTCATAACGTATTACGTTATATGGTATTACGTTATCACGTATTGCGTTATATGGTATAACGTTATAACGTATTACGTTATATGGTATAACGTTATAACGTATTATGTTATATGGTATTACGTTATAACGTATTACGTTATATGGTATAACGTTGTAACGTATTACGTTATATGGTATAACGTTATAACGTATTACGTTATATGGTATAACGTTGTAACTTATGACGTTATATGGTATAACGTTATAACGTATTACGTTATATGGTATAACGTTATAACGTATTACGTTATATGGTATAACGTCATAACGTATTACGTTATATGGTATTACGTTATCACGTATTACGTTATATGGTATAACGTTATAACGTATTACGTTATATGGTATAACGTTTTAACGTATTACGTCATATGGTATAACGTTATCACGTATTACGTTATATGGTATAACGTTATAACGTATTACGTTATGTGGTATTACGTTATAACGTATTACGTTATATGGTATAACGTTATAACGTATTACGTTATATGGTATTACGTTATAACGTATTACGTTATATGGTATAACGTTATAACGTATTACGTTATATGGTATTACGTTATAACGTATTGCGTTATATTGTATTACGTTATCACGTATTACGCTATATGGTATAACGTTATCACGTATTACGTTATATGGTATAACGTTATAACGTATTACGTTATATGGTATTACGATATAACGTATTACGTTATGTGGTATAACGTTATAACGTATTACGTTATATGGTATAACGTTATAACGTATTACGTTATATGGTATAACGTTATAACGTATTACTTTATACGGTATTACGTTATAACGTATTACGTTATATGGTATAACGTTTTAACGTATTACGTTATATGGTATAACGTTATCAGGTATTACGTTATATGGTATAACGTTATAACGTATTACGTCATATGGTATAACGTTATCACGTATTACGTTATATGGTATAACGTTATAACGTATTACGTTATATGGTATAACGTTATACCGTATTACGTTATATGGTATAACGAAATGACGTTTTACGTTATATGGTATTACGTTATAACGTATTACGTTATATGGTATTAAGTTATCACGTATTGCGCTATATGGTATAACGTTATAACGTATTACGTTATATGGTATAACGTTATAACGTATTACGTTATATGGTATAACGTTATCACGTATTACGTTATATGGTATAACGTTATAACGTATTACGTTATATGGTATTACCTTATAACGTATTACGTTATATGGTATAACGTTATAACGTATTACGTTATATGGTATAACGTTATAACGTATTACGTTATATGGTATAACGTTATAACGTATTACGTTATATGGTATAACGTCATAACGTATTACGTTATATGGTATTACGTTATCACGTATTACGTTATATGGTATAACGTTTTAACGTATTACGTTATATGGTATAACGTTATAACGTATTACGTTATATGGTATAACGTCATAACGTATTACGTTATATGGTATTACGTTATATGGTATTACGTTATCACGTATTACGTTATATGGTATAACGTTATAACGTATTACGTTATATGGTATAACGTTTTAACGTATTACGTCATATGGTATAACGTTATCACGTATTACGTTATATGGTATAACGTTATAACGTATTACGTTATATGGTATAACGTTATAACGTATTACGTTATATGGTATAACGTTATAACGTATTACGTTATATGGTATAACGTTATAACGTATTACGTTATATGGTATAACGTTATAACGTATTTTGTTATATGGTATAACGTCATAACGTATTACGTTATATGGTATTACGTTATCACGTATTACGTTATATGGTATAACGTTATAACGTATTACGTTATATGGTATAACGTTTTAACGTATTACGTCATATGGTATAACGTTATCACGTATTACGTTATATGGTATAACGTTATAACGTATTACGTTATATGGTATAACGTTATAACGTATTACGTTATATGGTATTACGTTATAACGTATTACGTTATATGGTATAATGTCATAACTTATTACGTTATATGGTATTACGTTATCACTTATTGCGTTATATGGTATAACGTTATAACGTATTACGTTATATGGTATAACGTTTTAACGTATTACGTTATATGGTATAACGTTATCACGTATTACGTTATATGGTATAACGTTATAACGTATTACGTTATATGGTATTACGTTATAACGTATTACGTTATATGGTATAACGTTATAACGTATTACGTAATACGGTATAACGTTATAACGTATTACGTTATATGGTATAACGTTATAACGTATTACGTTATATGGTATAACGTTATAACGTATTACGTTATATGGTATAACGTTATAACGTATTACGTTATATGCTATAACGTTATAACGTATTACGTTATATGGTATAACGTTATAACGTATTACGTTATATGGTATAACGTTTTAACGTATTACGTTATATGGTATAACGTTATAACGTATTACGTTATATGGTATAACGTTATAACGTATTACGTTATATGGTATAAGGTTATAACGTATTACGTTATATGGTATAAGGTTATAACGTATTACGTTATATGGTATTACGTTATAACGTATTACGGTATATGGTATAACGTCATAACGTATTACGTTATATGGTATAACGTCATAACGTATTACGTTATATGGTATTACGTTATCACGTATTACGTTATATGGTATAACGTTATAACGTATTACGTTATATGGTATAACGTTTTAACGTATTACGTCATATGGTATAACGTTATCACGTATTACGTTATATGGTATAACGTTATAACGTATTACGTTATATGGTATAACGTTATCACGTATTACGTTATATGGTATAACGTTATAACGTATTACGTTATATGGTATTACGTTATAACGTATTACGTTATATTGTATAACGATATAACGTATTACGTTATATGGTATAACGTTATAACGTATTACGTTATATGGTATAACGTTATAACGTATTACGTTATATGGTATAACGTCATAACGTATTACGTTATATGGTATTACGTTATCACGTATTACGTTATATGGTATAACGTTATAACGTATTACGTTATATGGTATAACGTTTTAACGTATTACGTCATATGGTATAACGTTATCACGTATTACGTTATATGGTATAACGTTATAACGTATTACGTTATATGGTATAACGTTATAACGTATTACGTTATATGGTATAACGTTATAACGTATTACGTTATATGCTATAACGTTATAACGTATTACGTTATATGGTATAACGTTATAACGTATTACGTTATATGGTATAACGTTTTAACGTATTACGTTATATGGTATAACGTTATAACGTATTACGTTATATGGTATAACGTTATAACGTATTACGTTATATGGTATAAGGTTATAACGTATTACGTTATATGGTATAAGGTTATAACGTATTACGTTATATGGTATTACGTTATAACGTATTACGTTATATGGTATAACGTCATAACGTATTACGTTATATGGTATTACGTTATCACGTATTGCGTTATATGGTATAGCGTTATAACGTATTACGTTATATGGTATAACGTTTTAACGTATTACGTTATATGGTATAACGTTATAACGTATTACGTTATATGGTATAACGTTTTAACGTATTACGTTATATGGTATTACGTTATAACGTATTACGTTATATGGTATAACGTTGTAACGTATTACGTTATATGGTATAACGTTCTAACGTATTACGTTATATGGTATAACGTCATAACGTATTACGTTATATGGTATTACGTTATCACGTATTACGTTATATGGTATAACGTTATAACGTATTACGTTATATGGTATAACGTTTTAACGTATTACGTCATATGGTATAACGTTATCACGTATTACGTTATATGGTATAACGTTATAACGTATTACGTTATATGGTATAACGTTATAACGTATTACGTTATATGGTATAACGTTATAACGTATTACGTTATATGGTATAACGTTATAACGTATTACGTTATATGGTATAACGTTATAACGTATTACGTTATATGGTATTACGTTATAACGTATTACGTTATATGGTATAACGTCATAACGTATTACGTTATATGGTATTACGTTATCACGTATTGCGTTATATGGTATAACGTTATAACGTATTACGTTATATGGTATATCGTTTTAACGTATTACGTTATATGGTATAACGTTATCACGTATTACGTTATATGGTATTACGTTATCACGTATTACGTTATATGGTATAACGTTATCACGTATTACGTTATATGGTATTACGTTATCACGTATTACGTTATATGGTATAACGTTATAACGTATTACGTTATATGGTATAACGTTTTAACGTATTACGTCATATGGTATAACGTTATCACGTATTACGTTATATGGTATAAAGTTATAAGGTATTACTTTATATGGTATTACGTTATAACGTATTACGTTATATGGTATAACGTCATAACGTATTACGTTATATGGTATTACGTTATCACGTATTGCGTTATATGGTATAACGTTATAACGTATTACGTTATATGGTATATCGTTTTAACGTATTACGTTATATGGTATAACGTTATCACGTATTACGTTATATGGTATTACGTTATCACGTATTACGTTATATGGTATAACGTTATCACGTATTACGTTATATGGTATAACGTTTTAACGTATTACGTTATATGGTATAACGTTATCACGTATTACGTTATATGGTATAACGTTATAACGTATTACTTTATATGGTATTACGTTATAACGTATTACGTTATATGGTATAACGTTTTAACGTATTACGTTATATGGTATAACGTTATCACGTATTGCGTTATATGGTATAACGTTATAACGTATTACGTCATATGGTATAACGTTATCACGTATTACGTTATATGGTATAACGTTATAACGTATTACGTTATATGGTATAACGTTATACCGTATTACGATATATGGTATAACGAAATGACGTATTACGTTATATGGTATTACGTTATAACGTATTACGTTATATGGTATTACGTTATAACGTATTACGTTATATGGTATAACGTCATAACGTATTACGTTATATGGTATTACGTTATCACGTATTGCGTTATATGGTATAACGTTATAACGTATTACGTTATATGATATAACATTTTAACGTATTACGTTATATGGTATAACGTTATCACGTATTACGTTATATGGTATAACGTTATAACGTATTACGTTATATGGTATTACCTTATAACGTATTACGTTATATGGTATAACGTTATAACGTATTACGTTATATGGTATAACGTTATAACGTATTACGTTATATGGTATAACGTTATAACGTATTACGTTATATGGTATAACGTCATAACGTATTACGTTATATGGTATTACGTTATCACGTATTACGTTATATGGTATAACGTTATAACGTATTACGTTATATGGTATAACGTTTTAACGTATTACGTCATATGGTATAACGTTATCACGTATTACGTTATATGGTATTACGTTATCACGTATTACGTTATATGGTATAACGTTATAACGTATTACGTTATATGGTATAACGTCATAACGTACTACGTTATATGGTATTACGTTATCACGTATTACGTTATATGGTATAACGTTATAACGTATTACGTTATATGGTATAACGTTTTAACGTATTACGTCATATGGTATAACGTTATCACGTATTACGTTATATGGTATAACGTTATAACGTATTACGTTATATGGTATAACGTTTTAACGTATTACGTTATATGGTATAACGTTATCACGTATTACGTTATATGGTATAACGTTATAACGTATTACTTTATATGGTATTACGTTATAACGTATTACGTTATATGGTATAACGTTTTGACGTATTACGTTATATGGTATAACGTTATCACGTATTACGTTATATGGTATAACGTTATAACGTATTACGTTATATGGTATAACGTCATAAAGTATTACGTTATATGGTATTACGTTATCACGTATTACGTTATGTGGTATTAAGTTATAACGTATAACGTTATATGGTATAACGTTTTAACGTATTACGTAATATGGTATAACGTTATCACGTATTACGTTATATGGTATAACGTTATAACGTATTACGTTATATGGTATGACGTTATAACATATTACGTTATATGGTATAACGTTTAAAGGTATTACGTTATATGGTATAACGTTATAACGTATTACGTTATATGGTATAACGTTATAACGTACTACGTTATATGGTATATCGTTATAACGTATTACGTTATATGGTGTAACGTTATACCGTATTACGTTATATGGTATAAAGTTATCACGTATTACGTTATATGGTATAACGATATAACGTATTACGTTATATGGTATTACGTTATAACGTATTACGTTATATGGTATAACGTTATCACGTATTACGTTATATGGTATAACGTTATAACGTATTACGTCATATGGTATAACGTTATCACGTATTACGTTATATGGTATAACGTTATAACGTATTACGTTATATGGTATAACGTTATACCGTATTACGTTATATGGTATAACGAAATGACGTTTTACGTTATATGGTATTACGTTATAACGTATTACGCTATATGGTATTACGTTATAACGTATTACGTTATATGGTATAACGTCATAACGTATTACGTTATATGGTATTACGTTATCACGTATTGCGTTATATGGTATAACGTTATAACGTATTACGTTATATGGTATAACGTTTTAACGTATTACGTCATATGGTATAACGTTATCACGTATTACGTTATATGGTATAACGTTATAACGTATTACGTTATATGGTATAACGTTATAACGTATTACGTTATATGGTATAACGTTATAACGTATTACGTTATATGGTATAACGTTATAACGTATTACGTTATATGGTATTACGTTATAACGTATTACGTTATATGGTATAACGACATAACGTATTACGTTATATGGCATTACGTTATCACGTATTGCGTTATATGGTATAACGTTATAACGTATTACGTTATATGGTATAACGTTTTAACGTATTACGTTATATGGTATAACGTTATCACGTATTACGTTATATGGTATAACGTTATACCGTATTACGTTATATGGTATAACGAAATGACGTTTTACGTTATATGGTATTACGTTATAACGTATTACGTTATATGGTATTACGTTATAACGTATTACGTTATATGGTATAACGTCATAACGTGTTACGTTATATGGTATTACGTTATCACGTATTGCGTTATATGGTATAACGTTATAACGTATTACGTTATATGGTATAACGTTTTAACGTATTACGTCATATGGTATAACATTATCACGTATTACGTTATATGGTATAACGTTATAACGTATTACGTTATATGGTATAACGTTATAACGTATTACGTTATATGGTATAACGTAATAACGTATTACGTTATATGGTATAACGTTATAACGTATTACGTTATATGGTATTACGTTATAACGTATTACGTTATATGGTATAACGACATAACGTATTACGTTATATGGTATTACGTTATCACGTATTGCGTTATATGGTATAACGTTATAACGTATTACGTTATATGGTATAACGTTTTAACGTATTACGTTATATGGTATAACGTTATAACGTATTACGTTATATGGTATAACGTCATAACGTATTACGTTATATGGTATTACGTTATCACGTATTACGTTATATGGTATAACGTTATAACGTATTACGTTATATGGTATAACGTTTTAACGTATTACGTCATATGGTATAACGTTATCACGTATTACGTTATATGGTATAACGTTATAACGTATTACGTTATATGGTATAACGTTATAACGTATTACGTTATATGGTATAACGTTATAACGTATTACGTTATATGGTATAACGTTATAACGTATTACGTTATATGGTATAACGTTATAAGGTATTACGTTATATGGTATTACGTTATAACGTATTACGTTATATGGTATAACGTCATAACGTATTACGTTATATGGTATTACGTTGTCACTTATTGCGTTATATGGTATAACGTTATAACGTATTACGTTATATGGTATAACGTTATAACGTATTACGTTATATGGTATAACGTTATAACGTATTACGTTATATGGTATTACGTTATAACGTATTACGTTATATGGTATAACGTCATAACGTATTACGTTATATGGTATTACGTTATCACGTATTGCGTTATATGGTATAACGTTATAACGTATTGCGTTATATGGTATAACGTTTTAACGTATTACGTTATATGGTATAACGTTATCACGTATTACGTTATATGGTATAACGTCATAACGTATTACGTTATATGGTATTACGTTATCACGTATTGCGTTATATGGTATAACGTTATAACGTATTACGTTATATGGTATAACGTTTTATCGTATTACGTCATATGGTATAACGTTATCACGTATTACGTTATATGGTATAACTTTATAACGTATTACGTTATATGGTATAACGTTATAACGTATTACGTTATATGGTATAACGTTATAACGTATTACGTTATATGGTATAACGTCATAACGTATTACGTTATATGGTATTACGTTATAACGTATTACGTTATATGGTATAACGTCATAACGTATTACGTTATCACGTATTGCGTTATATGGTATAACGTTATAACGTATTACGTTATATGGTATAACGTTTTAACGTATTACTTTATATGGTATTACGTTATAACGTTTTACGTTATATGGTATTACGTTATAACGTATTACGTTATATGGTATAACGTCATAACGTATTACGTTATATGGTATTACGTTATCACGTATTGCGTTATATGGTATAACGTTGTAACGTATTACGTTATATGGTATAACGTTTTAACGTATTACGTCATATGGTATAACATTATCACGTATTACGTCATATGGTATAACGTTATAACGTATTACGTTATATGGTATAACGTTATAACGTATTACGTTATATGGTATAACGTTATAACGTATTACGTTATATGGTATAACGTTATAACGTATTACGTTATATGGTATTACGTTATAACGTATTACGTTATATGGTATAACGTCATAACGTATTACGTTATATGGTATTACGTTATCACGTATTACGTTATATGGTATAACGTTATAACGTATTACGTAATATGGTATAACGTTTTAACGTATTACGTCATATGGTATAACGTTATCACGTATTACGTTATATGGTATAACGTTATAACGTATTACGTTATATGGTATAACGTTATAACGTATTACGTTATATGGTATAACGTTATAACGTATTACGTTATATGGTATAACGTTATAACGTATTACGTTATATGGTATAACGTCATTACGTATTACGTTATATGGTATTACGTTATCACGTATTACGTTATATAGTATAACGTTATAACGTATTACGTTATATGGTATAACGTTTTAACGTATTACGTCATATGGTATAACGTTATCACGTATTACGTTATATGGTATAACGTTATAACGTATTACGTTATATGGTATAACGTTATAACGTATTACGTTATATGGTATAACGTTATAACGTATTACGTTATATGGTATAACGTTATAAGGTATTACGTTATATGGTATAACGTTATAAGGTATTACGTTATATGTTATTACGTTATAACGTATTACGTTATATGGTATAACGTCATAACGTATTACGTTATATGGTATTACGTTGTCACTTATTGCGTTATATGGTATAACGTTATAACGTATTACGTTATATGGTATAACGTTATAACGTATTACGTTATATGGTATAACGTTATAACGTATTACGTTATATGGTATAACGTTATAACGTATTACGTTATATGGTATTACGTTATAACGTATTACGTTATATGGTATAACGTCATAACGTATTACGTTATATGGTATTACGTTATCACGTATTGCGTTATATGGTATAACGTTATAACGTATTACGTTATATGGTATAACGTTTTAACGTATTACGTTATATGGTATAACGTTATCACGTATTACGTTATATGGTATAACGTCATAACGTATTACGTTATATGGTATTACGTTATCACGTATTTCGTTATATGGTATAACGTTATAACGTATTACGTTATATGGTATAACGTTTTAACGTATTACGTCATATGGTATAACGTTATCACGTATTACGTTATATGGTATAACTTTATAACGTATTACGTTATATGGTATAACGTTATAACGTATTACGTTATATGGTATAACGTTATAACATATTACGTTATATGGTATAACGTTATAACGTATTACGTTATATGGTATTACGTTATAACGTATTACGTTATATGGTATAACGTCATAACGTATTACGTTATATGGTATTACGTTATCACGTATTGCGTTATATGGTATAACGTTATAACGTATTACGTTATATGGTATAACGTTTTAACGTATTACGTTATATGGTATAACGTTATCACGTATTACGTTATATGGTATAACGTTATAACGTATTACGTTATATGGTATAACATTATAACGTATTACGTTATAACGTATTACGTTATATCGTATAACGTTATAACGTATTACGTTATATTGTATAACGTATTACGTTATATGGTATAACGTATTACGTTATATGGTATTACGTTATAACGTATTACGTTATATTGTATAACGATATAACGTATTACGTTATATGGTATAACGTTATAACGTATTACGTTATATGGTATAACGTTATAACGTATTACGTTATATGGTATAACGTCATAACGTATTACGTTATATGGTATTACGTTATCACGTATTACGTTATATGGTATAACGTTATAACGTATTACGTTATATGGTATAACGTTTTAACGTATTACGTCATATGGTATAACGTTATCACGTATTACGTTATATGGTATAACGTTATAACGTATTACGTTATACGGTATAACGTTATAACGTATTACGTTATATGGTATAACGTTATAACGTATTACGTTATATGGTATAACGTTATAACGTATTACGTTATATGGTATAACGTTTTAACGTATTACGTTATATGGTATAACGTTATAACGTATTACGTTATATGGTATAACGTTATAACGTATTACGTTATGTGGTATAACGTTATAACGTATTACGTTATATGGTATAACGTTATAACGTATTTGGTTATATGGCATTACGTTATAGCATATTACGTTATGTGGTATTAAGTTATAACGTATAACGTTATATGGTATAACGTTTTAACGTATTACGTTATATGGTATAACGTCATAACGTATTACGTTATATGGTATTACGTTATCACGTATTACGTTATATGGTATAACGTTATAACGTATTACGTTATATGGTATAACGTTTTAACGTATTACGTCATATGGTATAACGTTATCACGTATTACGTTATATGGTATAACGTTATAACGTATTACGTTATATGGTATAACGTTATAACGTATTACGTTATATGGTATAACGTTATAACGTATTACGTTATATGGTATAACGTTATAACGTATTACGTTATATGGTATAACGTTATAACGTATTACGTTATATGGTATTACGTTATAACGTATTACGTTATATGGTATAACGTCATAACGTATTACGTTATATGGTATTACGTTATCACGTATTGCGTTATATGGTATAACGTTATAACGTATTACGTTATATGGTATATCGTTTTAACGTATTACGTTATATGGTATAACGTTATCACGTATTACGTTATATGGTATTACGTTATCACGTATTACGTTATATGGTATAACGTTATCACGTATTACGTTATATGGTATTACGTTATCACGTATTACGTTATATGGTATAACGTTATAACGTATTACGTTGATGGTATAACGTTTTAACGTATTACGTCATATGGTATAACGTTATCACGTATTACGTTATATGGTATAAAGTTATAAGGTATTACTTTATATGGTATTACGTTATAACGTATTACGTTATATGGTATAACGTCATAACGTATTACGTTATATGGTATTACGTTATCACGTATTGCGTTATATGGTATAACGTTATAACGTATTACGTTATATGGTATATCGTTTTAACGTATTACGTTATATGGTATAACGTTATCACGTATTACGTTATATGGTATTACGTTATCACGTATTACGTTATATGGTATAACGTTATCACGTATTACGTTATATGGTATAACGTTTTAACGTATTACGTTATATGGTATAACGTTATCACGTATTACGTTATATGGTATAACGTTATAACGTATTACTTTATATGGTATTACGTTATAACGTATTACGTTATATGGTATAACGTTTTAACGTATTACGTTATATGGTATAACGTTATCACGTATTGCGTTATATGGTATAACGTTATAACGTATTACGTCATATGGTATAACGTTATCACGTATTACGTTATATGGTATAACGTTATAACGTATTACGTTATATGGTATAACGTTATACCGTATTACGATATATGGTATAACGAAATGACGTATTACGTTATATGGTATTACGTTATAACGTATTACGTTATATGGTATTACGTTATAACGTATTACGTTATATGGTATAACGTCATAACGTATTACGTTATATGGTATTACGTTATCACGTATTGCGTTATATGGTATAACGTTATAACGTATTACGTTATATGATATAACATTTTAACGTATTACGTTATATGGTATAACGTTATCACGTATTACGTTATATGGTATAACGTTATAACGTATTACGTTATATGGTATTACCTTATAACGTATTACGTTATATGGTATAACGTTATAACGTATTACGTTATATGGTATAACGTTATAACGTATTACGTTATATGGTATAACGTTATAACGTATTACGTTATATGGTATAACGTCATAACGTATTACGTTATATGGTATTACGTTATCACGTATTACGTTATATGGTATAACGTTATAACGTATTACGTTATATGGTATAACGTTTTAACGTATTACGTCATATGGTATAACGTTATCACGTATTACGTTATATGGTATGACGTTATAACGTATTACGTTATATGGTATAACGTTTTAACGTATTACGTTATATGGTATAACGTTATCACGTATTACGTTATATGGTATAACGTTATAAGGTATTACTTTATATGGTATTACGTTATAACGTATTACGTTATATGGTATAACGTTTTAACGTATTACGTTATATGGTATAACGTTATCACGTATTACGTTATATGGTATAACGTTATAACGTATTACGTTTTATGGTATAACGTCATAACGTATTACGTTATATGGTATTACGTTATCACGTATTGCGTTATATGGTATAACGTTATAACGTATTACGTTATATAGTATAACATTTTAACGTATTACGTTATATGGTATAACGTTATCACGTATTACGTTATATGGTATAACGTTATAACGTATTACGTTATATGGTAATACGTTACAACGTATTACGTTATATGGTATAACGTTATAACGTATTACGTTATATGGTATAACGTCATAACGTATTACGTTATATGGTATTACGTTATCACGTATTACGTTATATGGTATAACGTTTTAACGTATTACGTTATATGGTATAACGTTATAACGTATTACGTTATATGGTATAACGTCATAACGTATTACGTTATATGGTATTACGTTATCACGTATTACGTTATATGGTATAACGTTATAACGTATTACGTTATATGGTATAACGTTTTAACGTATTACGTCATATGGTATAACGTTATCACGTATTACGTTATATGGTATAACGTTATAACGTATTACGTCATATGGTATAACGTTATAACGTATTACGTTATATGGTATAACGTTATAACGTATTACGTTATATGGTATAACGTTATAACGTATTACGTTATATGGTATAACGTTATAACGTACTACGTTATATGGTATATCGTTATAACGTATTACGTTATATGGTATAACGTTATAACGTATTACGTTATATGGTATTACGTTATCACGTATTACGTTATATGGTATAACGTTATAACGTATTACGTTATATGGTATAACGTTTTAACGTATTACGTCATATGGTATAACGTTATCACGTATTACGTTATATGGTATAACGTTATAACGTATTACGTCATATGGTATAACGTTATAACGTATTACGTTATATGGTATAACGTTATAACGTATTACGTTATATGGTATAACGTTATAACGTATTACGTTATATGGTATAACGTTATAACGTACTACGTTATATGGTATATCGTTATAACGTATTACGTTATATGGTATAACGTTATAACGTATTACGTTATATGGTATTACGTTATAACGTATTACGTTATATGGTATAACGTTATAACGTATTACGTTATATGGTATAACGTTATAACGTATTACGTTATATGGTATTACGTTATAACGTATTACGTTATATGGTATAACGTTATAACGTATTACGTTATATGGTATAACGTTATAACGTATTACGTTATATGGTATAACGTTATAACGTATTACGTTATGTGGTATAACGTTATAACGAATTACGTTATATGGTATAACGTTATAACGTATTTGGTTATATGGCATTACGTTATAGCATATTTCGTTATGTGGTATTAAGTTATAACGTATAACGTTATATGGTATAACGTTTTAACGTATTACGTAATATGGTATAACGTTATCACGTATTACGTTATATGGTATAACGTTATAACGTATTACGTTATATGGTATGACGTTATAACATATTACGTTATATGGCATAACGTTTACAGGTATTACGTTATATGGTATAATGTTATAACGTATTACGTTATATGGTATTACGTTATAACGTATTACGTTATATGGTATAACGTTATAACGTATTACGTTATATGGTATAACGTTATAACGTATTACGTTATATGGTATTACGTTATAACGTATTACGTTATATGGTATAACGTTATCACGTATTACGTCATATGGTATAACGTTATAACGTATTACGTTATATGGTATAACGTTATCACGTATTACGTTATATGGTATAACGTTATAACGTATTACGTTATATGGTATTACGTTATCACGTATTGCGTTATATGGTATAACGTTATAACGTATTACGTTATATGGTATAACGTTTTAACGTATTACGTTATATGGTATAACGTTATCACGTATTACGTTATATGGCATAACGTTATAACGTATTACTTTATATGGTATTACGTTATAACGTATTACGTTATATGGTATAACGTTTTAACGTATTACGTTATATGGTATAACGTTATCACATATTACGTTATATGGTATAACGTTATAACGTATTACGTTATATGGTATAACGTTATACCGTATTACGTTATATGGTATAACGAAATGACGTTTTACGTTATATGGTATTACGTTATAACGTATTACGTTATATGGTATTACGTTATAACGTATTACGTTATATGGTATAACGTCATAACGTATTACGTTATATGGTATTACGTTATCACGTATTGCGTTATATGGTATAACGTTATAACGTATTACTTTATATGGTATTACGTTATAACGTATTACGTTATATGGTATAACGTTTTAACGTATTACGTTATATGGTATAACGTTATCACATATTACGTTATATGGTATAACGTTATAACGTATTACGTTATATGGTATAACGTTATACCGTATTACGTTATATGGTATTACGTTATCACGTATTGCGTTATATGGTATAACGTTATAACGTATTACGTTATATGGTATAACGTTTTAACGTATTACGTTATATGGTATAACGTTATCACGTATTACGTTATATGGTATAACGTTATAACGTATTACTTTATATGGTATTACGTTATAACGTATTACGTTATATGGTATAACGTTTTAACGTATTACGTTATATGGTATAACGTTATCACATATTACGTTATATGGTATAACGTTATAACGTATTACGTTATATGGTATAACGTTATACCGTATTACGTTATATGGTATAACGAAATGACGTTTTACGTTATATGGTATTACGTTATAACGTATTACGTTATATGGTATTACGTTATAACGTATTACGTTATATGGTATAACGTCATAACGTATTACGTTATATGGTATTACGTTATCACGTATTGCGTTATATGGTATAACGTTATAACGTATTACGTTATGTGGTATAACGTTTTAACGTATTACGTCATATGGTATAACGTTATCACGTATTACGTTATATGGTATAACGTTATAACGTATTACGTTATATGGTATAACGTTATAACGTATTACGTTATATGGTATAACGTTATAACGTATTACGTTATATGGTATAACGTTATAACGTATTACGTTATATGGTATTACGTTATAACGTATTACGTTATATGGTATAACGTCATAACGTATTACGTTATATGGTATTACGTTATCACGTATTGCGTTATATGGTATAACGTTATAACGTATTACGTTATATGGTATAACGTTTTAACGTATTACGTTATATGGTATAACGTTATCACGTATTACGTTATATGGTATAACGTTATACCGTATTACGTTATATGGTATAACGAAATGACGTTTTACGTTATATGTTATTACGTTATAACGTATTACGTTATATGGTATTACGTTATAACGTATTACGTTATATGGTATAACGTCATAACGTATTACGTTATATGGTATTATGTTATCACGTATTGCGTTATATGGTATAACGTTATAACGTATTACGTTATATGGTATAACGTTTTAACGTATTACGTCATATGGTATAACATTATCACGTATTACGTTATATGGTATAACGTTATAACGTATTACGTTATATGGTATAACGTTATAACGTATTACGTTATATGGTATAACGTTATAACGTATTACGTTATATGGTATAACGTTATAACGTATTACGTTATATGGTATTACGTTATAACGTATTACGTTATATGGTATAACGTCATAACGTATTACGTTATATGGTATTACGTTATCACGTATTGCGTTATATGGTATAACGTTATAACGTATTACGTTATATGGTATAACGTTATAACGTATTATGTTATATGGTATTACGTTATAACGTATTACGTTATATGGTATAACGTCATAACGTATTACGTTATATGGTATTACGTTATCACGTATTGCGTTATATGGTATAACGTTATAACGTATTACGTTATATGGTATAACGTTTTAACGTATTACGTCATATGGTATAACATTATCACGTATTACGTTATATGGTATAACGTTATAACGTATTACGTTATATGGTATAACGTTATAACGTATTACGTTATATGGTATAACGTTATAACGTATTACGTTATATGGTATAACGTTTTAACGTATTACGTTATATGGTATAACGTTATCACATATTACGTTATATGGTATAACGTTATAACGTATTACGTTATATGGTATAACGTTATACCGTATTACGTTATATGGTATAACGAAATGACGTTTTACGTTATATGGTATTACGTTATAACGTATTACGTTATATGGTATTACGTTATAACGTATTACGTTATATGGTATAACGTCATAACGTATTACGTTATATGGTATTACGTTATCACGTATTGCGTTATATGGTATAACGTTATAACGTATTACGTTATGTGGTATAACGTTTTAACGTATTACGTCATATGGTATAACGTTATCACGTATTACGTTATATGGTATAACGTTATAACGTATTACGTTATATGGTATAACGTTATAACGTATTACGTTATATGGTATAACGTTATAACGTATTACGTTATATGGTATAACGTTATAACGTATTACGTTATATGGTATTACGTTATAACGTATTACGTTATATGGTATAACGTCATAACGTATTACGTTATATGGTATTACGTTATCACGTATTGCGTTATATGGTATAACGTTATAACGTATTACGTTATATGGTATAACGTTTTAACGTATTACGTTATATGGTATAACGTTATCACGTATTACGTTATATGGTATAACGTTATAACGTATTACGTTATATGGTATTACCTTATAACGTATTACGTTATATGGTATAACGTTATAACGTATTACGTTATATGGTATAACGTTATAACGTATTACGTTATATGGTATAACGTTATAACGTATTACGTTATATGGTATAACGTCATAACGTATTACGTTATATGGTATTACGTTATCACGTATTACGTTATATGGTATAACGTTTTAACGTATTACGTTATATGGTATAACGTTATAACGTATTACGTTATATGGTATAACGTCATAACGTATTACGTTATATGGTATTACGTTATATGGTATTACGTTATCACGTATTACGTTATATGGTATAACGTTATAACGTATTACGTTATATGGTATAACGTTTTAACGTATTACGTCATATGGTATAACGTTATCACGTATTACGTTATATGGTATAACGTTATAACGTATTACGTTATATGGTATAACGTTATAACGTATTACGTTATATGGTATAACGTTATAACGTATTACGTTATATGGTATAACGTTATAACGTATTACGTTATATGGTATAACGTTATAACGTATTTTGTTATATGGTATAACGTCATAACGTATTACGTTATATGGTATTACGTTATCACGTATTACGTTATATGGTATAACGTTATAACGTATTACGTTATATGGTATAACGTTTTAACGTATTACGTCATATGGTATAACGTTATCACGTATTACGTTATATGGTATAACGTTATAACGTATTACGTTATATGGTATAACGTTATAACGTATTACGTTATATGGTATAACGTTATAACGTATTACGTTATATGGTATAACGTTATAACGAATTACGTTATATGGTATAACGTTATAACGTATTACGTTATATGGTATTACGTTATAACGTATTACGTTATATGGTATAACGTCATAACTTATTACGTTATATGGTATTACGTTATCACTTATTGCGTTATATGGTATAACGTTATAACGTAATACGTTATATGGTATAACGTTTTAACGTATTACGTTATATGGTATAACGTTATCACGTATTACGTTATATGGTATAACGTTATAACGTATTACGTTATATGGTATTACGTTATAACGTATTACGTTATATGGTATAACGTTATAACGTATTACGTAATACGGTATAACGTTATAACGTATTACGTTATATGGTATAACGTTATAACGTATTACTTTATATGGTATTACGTTATAACGTATTACGTTATATGGTATAACGTCATAACGTATTACGTTATATGGTATTACGTTATCACGTATTGCGTTATATGGTATAACGTTATAACGTATTACGTTATATGGTATAACGTTTTAACGTATTACGTTATATGGTATAACGTTATCACGTATTACGTTATATGGTATAACGTTATAACGTATTACGTTATATGGTATTACGTTATAACGTATTACGTTATATTGTATAACGATATAACGTATTACGTTATATGGTATAACGTTATAACGTATTACGTTATATGGTATAACGTTATAACGTATTACGTTATATGGTATAACGTCATAACGTATTACGTTATATGGTATTACGTTATCACGTATTACGTTATATGGTATAACGTTATAACGTATTACGTTATATGGTATAACGTTTTAACGTATTACGTCATATGGTATAACGTTATCACGTATTACGTTATATGGTATAACGTTATAACGTATTACGTTATATGGTATAACGTTATAACGTATTACGTTATATGGTATAACGTTATAACGTATTACGTTATATGCTATAACGTTATAACGTATTACGTTATATGGTATAACGTTATAACGTATTACGTTATATGGTATAACGTTTTAACGTATTACGTTATATGGTATAACGTTATAACGTATTACGTTATATGGTATAACGTTATAACGCATTACGTTATATGGTATAAGGTTATAACGTATTACGTTATATGGTATAAGGTTATAACGTATTACGTTATATGGTATTACGTTATAACGTATTACGTTATATGGTATAACGTCATAACGTATTACGTTATATGGTATTACGTTATCACGTATTGCGTTATATGGTATAGCGTTATAACGTATTACGTTATATGGTATAACGTTTTAACGTATTACGTTATATGGTATAACGTTATAACGTATTACGTTATATGGTATAACGTTTTAACGTATTACGTTATATGGTATTACGTTATAACGTATTACGTTATATGGTATAACGTTGTAACGTATTACGTTATATGGTATAACGTTCTAACGTATTACGTTATATGGTATAACGTCATAACGTATTACGTTATATGGTATTACGTTATCACGTATTACGTTATATGGTATAACGTTATAACGTATTACGTTATATGGTATAACGTTTTAACGTATTACGTCATATGGTATAACGTTATCACGTATTACGTTATATGGTATAACGTTATAACGTATTACGTTATATGGTATAACGTTATAACGTATTACGTTATATGGTATAACGTTATAACGTATTACGTTATATGGTATAACGTTATAACGTATTACGTTATATGGTATAACGTTATAACGTATTACGTTATATGGTATTACGTTATAACGTATTACGTTATATGGTATAACGTCATAACGTATTACGTTATATGGTATTACGTTATCACGTATTGCGTTATATGGTATAACGTTATAACGTATTACGTTATATGGTATATCGTTTTAACGTATTACGTTATATGGTATAACGTTATCACGTATTACGTTATATGGTATTACGTTATCACGTATTACGTTATATGGTATAACGTTATCACGTATTACGTTATATGGTATTACGTTATCACGTATTACGTTATATGGTATAACGTTATAACGTATTACGTTATATGGTATAACGTTTTAACGTATTACGTCATATGGTATAACGTTATCACGTATTACGTTATATGGTATAACGTTATAACGTATTACTTTATATGGTATTACGTTATAACGTATTACGTTATATGGTATAACGTTTTAACGTATTACGTTATATGGTATAACGTTATCACGTATTGCGTTATATGGTATAACGTTATAACGTATTACGTCATATGGTATAACGTTATCACGTATTACGTTATATGGTATAACGTTATAACGTATTACGTTATATGGTATAACGTTATACCGTATTACGATATATGGTATAACGAAATGACGTATTACGTTATATGGTATTACGTTATAACGTATTACGTTATATGGTATTACGTTATAACGTATTACGTTATATGGTATAACGTCATAACGTATTACGTTATATGGTATTACGTTATCACGTATTGCGTTATATGGTATAACGTTATAACGTATTACGTTATATGATATAACATTTTAACGTATTACGTTATATGGTATAACGTTATCACGTATTACGTTATATGGTATAACGTTATAACGTATTACGTTATATGGTATTACCTTATAACGTATTACGTTATATGGTATAACGTTATAACGTATTACGTTATATGGTATAACGTTATAACGTATTACGTTATATGGTATAACGTTATAACGTATTACGTTATATGGTATAACGTCATAACGTATTACGTTATATGGTATTACGTTATCACGTATTACGTTATATGGTATAACGTTATAACGTATTACGTTATATGGTATAACGTTTTAACGTATTACGTCATATGGTATAACGTTATCACGTATTACGTTATATGGTATTACGTTATCACGTATTACGTTATATGGTATAACGTTATAACGTATTACGTTATATGGTATAACGTCATAACGTACTACGTTATATGGTATTACGTTATCACGTATTACGTTATATGGTATAACGTTATAACGTATTACGTTATATGGTATAACGTTTTAACGTATTACGTCATATGGTATAACGTTATCACGTATTACGTTATATGGTATAACGTTATAACGTATTACGTTATATGGTATAACGTTTTAACGTATTACGTTATATGGTATAACGTTATCACGTATTACGTTATATGGTATAACGTTATAACGTATTACTTTATATGGTATTACGTTATAACGTATTACGTTATATGGTATAACGTTTTGACGTATTACGTTATATGGTATAACGTTATCACGTATTACGTTATATGGTATAACGTTATAACGTATTACGTTATATGGTATAACGTCATAAAGTATTACGTTATATGGTATTACGTTATCACGTATTACGTTATGTGGTATTAAGTTATAACGTATAACGTTATATGGTATAACGTTTTAACGTATTACGTAATATGGTATAACGTCATAACGTATTACGTTATATGGTATTACGTTATCACGTATTGCGTTATATGGTATAACGTTATAACGTATTACGTTATGTGGTATAACGTTTTAACGTATTACGTCATATGGTATAACGTTATCACGTATTACGTTATATGGTATAACGTTATAACGTATTACGTTATATGGTATAACGTTATAACGTATTACGTTATATGGTATAACGTTATAACGTATTACGTTATATGGTATAACGTCATAACGTATTACGTTATATGGTATTACGTTATCACGTATTACGTTATATGGTATAACGTTTTAACGTATTACGTTATATGGTATAACGTTATAACGTATTACGTTATATGGTATAACGTCATAACGTATTACGTTATATGGTATTACGTTATATGGTATTACGTTATCACGTATTACGTTATATGGTATAACGTTATAACGTATTACGTTATATGGTATAACGTTTTAACGTATTACGTCATATGGTATAACGTTATCACGTATTACGTTATATGGTATAACGTTATAACGTATTACGTTATATGGTATAACGTTATAACGTATTACGTTATATGGTATAACGTTATAACGTATTACGTTATATGGTATAACGTTATAACGTATTACGTTATATGGTATAACGTTATAACGTATTTTGTTATATCGTATAACGTCATAACGTATTACGTTATATGGTATTACGTTATCACGTATTACGTTATATGGTATAACGTTATAACGTATTACGTTATATGGTATAACGTTTTAACGTATTACGTCATATGGTATAACGTTATCACGTATTACGTTATATGGTATAACGTTATAACGTATTACGTTATATGGTATAACGTTATAACGTATTACGTTATATGGTATAACGTTATAACGTATTACGTTATATGGTATAACGTTATAACGTATTACGTTATATGGTATAACGTTATAACGTATTACGTTATATGGTATTACGTTATAACATATTACGTTATATGGTATAACGTCATAACTTATTACGTTATATGGTATTACGTTATCACTTATTGCGTTATATGGTATAACGTTATAACGTATTACGTTATATGGTATAACGTTTTAACGTATTACGTTATATGGTATAACGTTATCACGTATTACGTTATATGGTATAACGTTATAACGTATTACGTTATATGGTATTACGTTATAACGTATTACGTTATATGGTATAACGTTATAACGTATTACGTAATACGGTATAACGTTATAACGTATTACGTTATATGGTATAACGTTATAACGTATTACGTTATATGGTATTACGTTATAACGTATTACGTTATATGGTATAACGTCATAACTTATTACGTTATATGGTATTACGTTATCACTTATTGCGTTATATGGTATAACGTTATAACGTATTACGTTATATGGTATAACGTTTTAACGTATTACGTTATATGGTATAACGTTATCACGTATTACGTTATATGGTATAACGTTATAACGTATTACGTTATATGGTATTACGTTATAACGTATTACGTTATATGGTATAACGTTATAACGTATTACGTAATACGGTATAACGTTATAACGTATTACGTTATATGGTATAACGTTATAACGTATTACTTTATATGGTATTACGTTATAACGTATTACGTTATATGGTATAACGTCATAACGTATTACGTTATATGGTATTACGTTATCACGTATTGCGTTATATGGTATAACGTTATAACGTATTACGTTATATGGTATAACGTTTTAACGTATTACGTTATATGGTATAACGTTATAACGTATTACGTTATATGGTATAACGTCATAACGTATTACGTTATATGGTATTACGTTATCACGTATTACGTTATATGGTATAACGTTATAACGTATTACGTTATATGGTATAACGTTTTAACGTATTACGTCATATGGTATAACGTTATCACGTATTACGTTATATGGTATAACGTTATAACGTATTACGTCATATGGTATAACGTTATAACGTATTACGTTATATGGTATAACGTTATAACGTATTACGTTATATGGTATAACGTTATAACGTATTACGTTATATGGTATAACGTTATAACGTACTACGTTATATGGTATATCGTTATAACGTATTACGTTATATGGTATAACGTTATAACGTATTACGTTATATGGTATTACGTTATCACGTATTACGTTATATGGTATAACGTTATAACGTATTACGTTATATGGTATAACGTTTTAACGTATTACGTCATATGGTATAACGTTATCACGTATTACGTTATATGGTATAACGTTATAACGTATTACGTCATATGGTATAACGTTATAACGTATTACGTTATATGGTATAACGTTATAACGTATTACGTTATATGGTATAACGTTATAACGTATTACGTTATATGGTATAACGTTATAACGTACTACGTTATATGGTATATCGTTATAACGTATTACGTTATATGGTATAACGTTATAACGTATTACGTTATATGGTATTACGTTATAACGTATTACGTTATATGGTATAACGTTATAACGTATTACGTTATATGGTATAACGTTATAACGTATTACGTTATATGGTATAACGTTATAACGTATTACGTTATGTGGTATAACGTTATAACGAATTACGTTATATGGTATAACGTTATAACGTATTTGGTTATATGGCATTACGTTATAGCATATTACGTTATGTGGTATTAAGTTATAACGTATAACGTTATATGGTATAACGTTTTAACGTATTACGTAATATGGTATAACGTTATCACGTATTACGTTATATGGTATAACGTTATAACGTATTACGTTATATGGTATGACGTTATAACATATTACGTTATATGGCATAACGTTTACAGGTATTACGTTATATGGTATAATGTTATAACGTATTACGTTATATGGTATTACGTTATAACGTATTACGTTATATGGTATAACGTTATAACGTATTACGTTATATGGTATAACGTTATAACGTATTACGTTATATGGTATTACGTTATAACGTATTACGTTATATGGTATAACGTTATCACGTATTACGTCATATGGTATAACGTTATAACGTATTACGTTATATGGTATAACGTTATCACGTATTACGTTATATGGTATAACGTTATAACGTATTACGTTATATGGTATTACGTTATCACGTATTGCGTTATATGGTATAACGTTATAACGTATTACGTTATATGGTATAACGTTTTAACGTATTACGTTATATGGTATAACGTTATCACGTATTACGTTATATGGCATAACGTTATAACGTATTACTTTATATGGTATTACGTTATAACGTATTACGTTATATGGTATAACGTTTTAACGTATTACGTTATATGGTATAACGTTATCACATATTACGTTATATGGTATAACGTTATAACGTATTACGTTATATGGTATAACGTTATACCGTATTACGTTATATGGTATAACGAAATGACGTTTTACGTTATATGGTATTACGTTATAACGTATTACGTTATATGGTATTACGTTATAACGTATTACGTTATATGGTATAACGTCATAACGTATTACGTTATATGGTATTACGTTATCACGTATTGCGTTATATGGTATAACGTTATAACGTATTACTTTATATGGTATTACGTTATAACGTATTACGTTATATGGTATAACGTTTTAACGTATTACGTTATATGGTATAACGTTATCACATATTACGTTATATGGTATAACGTTATAACGTATTACGTTATATGGTATAACGTTATACCGTATTACGTTATATGGTATTACGTTATCACGTATTGCGTTATATGGTATAACGTTATAACGTATTACGTTATATGGTATAACGTTTTAACGTATTACGTTATATGGTATAACGTTATCACGTATTACGTTATATGGTATAACGTTATAACGTATTACTTTATATGGTATTACGTTATAACGTATTACGTTATATGGTATAACGTTTTAACGTATTACGTTATATGGTATAACGTTATCACATATTACGTTATATGGTATAACGTTATAACGTATTACGTTATATGGTATAACGTTATACCGTATTACGTTATATGGTATAACGAAATGACGTTTTACGTTATATGGTATTACGTTATAACGTATTACGTTATATGGTATTACGTTATAACGTATTACGTTATATGGTATAACGTCATAACGTATTACGTTATATGGTATTACGTTATCACGTATTGCGTTATATGGTATAACGTTATAACGTATTACGTTATGTGGTATAACGTTTTAACGTATTACGTCATATGGTATAACGTTATCACGTATTACGTTATATGGTATAACGTTATAACGTATTACGTTATATGGTATAACGTTATAACGTATTACGTTATATGGTATAACGTTATAACGTATTACGTTATATGGTATAACGTTATAACGTATTACGTTATATGGTATTACGTTATAACGTATTACGTTATATGGTATAACGTCATAACGTATTACGTTATATGGTATTACGTTATCACGTATTGCGTTATATGGTATAACGTTATAACGTATTACGTTATATGGTATAACGTTTTAACGTATTACGTTATATGGTATAACGTTATCACGTATTACGTTATATGGTATAACGTTATACCGTATTACGTTATATGGTATAACGAAATGACGTTTTACGTTATATGTTATTACGTTATAACGTATTACGTTATATGGTATTACGTTATAACGTATTACGTTATATGGTATAACGTCATAACGTATTACGTTATATGGTATTATGTTATCACGTATTGCGTTATATGGTATAACGTTATAACGTATTACGTTATATGGTATAACGTTTTAACGTATTACGTCATATGGTATAACATTATCACGTATTACGTTATATGGTATAACGTTATAACGTATTACGTTATATGGTATAACGTTATAACGTATTACGTTATATGGTATAACGTTATAACGTATTACGTTATATGGTATAACGTTATAACGTATTACGTTATATGGTATTACGTTATAACGTATTACGTTATATGGTATAACGTCATAACGTATTACGTTATATGGTATTACGTTATCACGTATTGCGTTATATGGTATAACGTTATAACGTATTACGTTATATGGTATAACGTTATAACGTATTATGTTATATGGTATTACGTTATAACGTATTACGTTATATGGTATAACGTCATAACGTATTACGTTATATGGTATTACGTTATCACGTATTGCGTTATATGGTATAACGTTATAACGTATTACGTTATATGGTATAACGTTTTAACGTATTACGTCATATGGTATAACATTATCACGTATTACGTTATATGGTATAACGTTATAACGTATTACGTTATATGGTATAACGTTATAACGTATTACGTTATATGGTATAACGTTATAACGTATTACGTTATATGGTATAACGTTTTAACGTATTACGTTATATGGTATAACGTTATCACATATTACGTTATATGGTATAACGTTATAACGTATTACGTTATATGGTATAACGTTATACCGTATTACGTTATATGGTATAACGAAATGACGTTTTACGTTATATGGTATTACGTTATAACGTATTACGTTATATGGTATTACGTTATAACGTATTACGTTATATGGTATAACGTCATAACGTATTACGTTATATGGTATTACGTTATCACGTATTGCGTTATATGGTATAACGTTATAACGTATTACGTTATGTGGTATAACGTTTTAACGTATTACGTCATATGGTATAACGTTATCACGTATTACGTTATATGGTATAACGTTATAACGTATTACGTTATATGGTATAACGTTATAACGTATTACGTTATATGGTATAACGTTATAACGTATTACGTTATATGGTATAACGTTATAACGTATTACGTTATATGGTATTACGTTATAACGTATTACGTTATATGGTATAACGTCATAACGTATTACGTTATATGGTATTACGTTATCACGTATTGCGTTATATGGTATAACGTTATAACGTATTACGTTATATGGTATAACGTTTTAACGTATTACGTTATATGGTATAACGTTATCACGTATTACGTTATATGGTATAACGTTATAACGTATTACGTTATATGGTATTACCTTATAACGTATTACGTTATATGGTATAACGTTATAACGTATTACGTTATATGGTATAACGTTATAACGTATTACGTTATATGGTATAACGTTATAACGTATTACGTTATATGGTATAACGTCATAACGTATTACGTTATATGGTATTACGTTATCACGTATTACGTTATATGGTATAACGTTTTAACGTATTACGTTATATGGTATAACGTTATAACGTATTACGTTATATGGTATAACGTCATAACGTATTACGTTATATGGTATTACGTTATATGGTATTACGTTATCACGTATTACGTTATATGGTATAACGTTATAACGTATTACGTTATATGGTATAACGTTTTAACGTATTACGTCATATGGTATAACGTTATCACGTATTACGTTATATGGTATAACGTTATAACGTATTACGTTATATGGTATAACGTTATAACGTATTACGTTATATGGTATAACGTTATAACGTATTACGTTATATGGTATAACGTTATAACGTATTACGTTATATGGTATAACGTTATAACGTATTTTGTTATATGGTATAACGTCATAACGTATTACGTTATATGGTATTACGTTATCACGTATTACGTTATATGGTATAACGTTATAACGTATTACGTTATATGGTATAACGTTTTAACGTATTACGTCATATGGTATAACGTTATCACGTATTACGTTATATGGTATAACGTTATAACGTATTACGTTATATGGTATAACGTTATAACGTATTACGTTATATGGTATAACGTTATAACGTATTACGTTATATGGTATAACGTTATAACGTATTACGTTATATGGTATAACGTTATAACGTATTACGTTATATGGTATTACGTTATAACGTATTACGTTATATGGTATAACGTCATAACTTATTACGTTATATGGTATTACGTTATCACTTATTGCGTTATATGGTATAACGTTATAACGTAATACGTTATATGGTATAACGTTTTAACGTATTACGTTATATGGTATAACGTTATCACGTATTACGTTATATGGTATAACGTTATAACGTATTACGTTATATGGTATTACGTTATAACGTATTACGTTATATGGTATAACGTTATAACGTATTACGTAATACGGTATAACGTTATAACGTATTACGTTATATGGTATAACGTTATAACGTATTACTTTATATGGTATTACGTTATAACGTATTACGTTATATGGTATAACGTCATAACGTATTACGTTATATGGTATTACGTTATCACGTATTGCGTTATATGGTATAACGTTATAACGTATTACGTTATATGGTATAACGTTTTAACGTATTACGTTATATGGTATAACGTTATCACGTATTACGTTATATGGTATAACGTTATAACGTATTACGTTATATGGTATTACGTTATAACGTATTACGTTATATTGTATAACGATATAACGTATTACGTTATATGGTATAACGTTATAACGTATTACGTTATATGGTATAACGTTATAACGTATTACGTTATATGGTATAACGTCATAACGTATTACGTTATATGGTATTACGTTATCACGTATTACGTTATATGGTATAACGTTATAACGTATTACGTTATATGGTATAACGTTTTAACGTATTACGTCATATGGTATAACGTTATCACGTATTACGTTATATGGTATAACGTTATAACGTATTACGTTATATGGTATAACGTTATAACGTATTACGTTATATGGTATAACGTTATAACGTATTACGTTATATGCTATAACGTTATAACGTATTACGTTATATGGTATAACGTTATAACGTATTACGTTATATGGTATAACGTTTTAACGTATTACGTTATATGGTATAACGTTATAACGTATTACGTTATATGGTATAACGTTATAACGCATTACGTTATATGGTATAAGGTTATAACGTATTACGTTATATGGTATAAGGTTATAACGTATTACGTTATATGGTATTACGTTATAACGTATTACGTTATATGGTATAACGTCATAACGTATTACGTTATATGGTATTACGTTATCACGTATTGCGTTATATGGTATAGCGTTATAACGTATTACGTTATATGGTATAACGTTTTAACGTATTACGTTATATGGTATAACGTTATAACGTATTACGTTATATGGTATAACGTTTTAACGTATTACGTTATATGGTATTACGTTATAACGTATTACGTTATATGGTATAACGTTGTAACGTATTACGTTATATGGTATAACGTTCTAACGTATTACGTTATATGGTATAACGTCATAACGTATTACGTTATATGGTATTACGTTATCACGTATTACGTTATATGGTATAACGTTATAACGTATTACGTTATATGGTATAACGTTTTAACGTATTACGTCATATGGTATAACGTTATCACGTATTACGTTATATGGTATAACGTTATAACGTATTACGTTATATGGTATAACGTTATAACGTATTACGTTATATGGTATAACGTTATAACGTATTACGTTATATGGTATAACGTTATAACGTATTACGTTATATGGTATAACGTTATAACGTATTACGTTATATGGTATTACGTTATAACGTATTACGTTATATGGTATAACGTCATAACGTATTACGTTATATGGTATTACGTTATCACGTATTGCGTTATATGGTATAACGTTATAACGTATTACGTTATATGGTATATCGTTTTAACGTATTACGTTATATGGTATAACGTTATCACGTATTACGTTATATGGTATTACGTTATCACGTATTACGTTATATGGTATAACGTTATCACGTATTACGTTATATGGTATTACGTTATCACGTATTACGTTATATGGTATAACGTTATAACGTATTACGTTATATGGTATAACGTTTTAACGTATTACGTCATATGGTATAACGTTATCACGTATTACGTTATATGGTATAACGTTATAACGTATTACTTTATATGGTATTACGTTATAACGTATTACGTTATATGGTATAACGTTTTAACGTATTACGTTATATGGTATAACGTTATCACGTATTGCGTTATATGGTATAACGTTATAACGTATTACGTCATATGGTATAACGTTATCACGTATTACGTTATATGGTATAACGTTATAACGTATTACGTTATATGGTATAACGTTATACCGTATTACGATATATGGTATAACGAAATGACGTATTACGTTATATGGTATTACGTTATAACGTATTACGTTATATGGTATTACGTTATAACGTATTACGTTATATGGTATAACGTCATAACGTATTACGTTATATGGTATTACGTTATCACGTATTGCGTTATATGGTATAACGTTATAACGTATTACGTTATATGATATAACATTTTAACGTATTACGTTATATGGTATAACGTTATCACGTATTACGTTATATGGTATAACGTTATAACGTATTACGTTATATGGTATTACCTTATAACGTATTACGTTATATGGTATAACGTTATAACGTATTACGTTATATGGTATAACGTTATAACGTATTACGTTATATGGTATAACGTTATAACGTATTACGTTATATGGTATAACGTCATAACGTATTACGTTATATGGTATTACGTTATCACGTATTACGTTATATGGTATAACGTTATAACGTATTACGTTATATGGTATAACGTTGTAACGTATTACGTCATATGGTATAACGTTATCACGTATTACGTTATATGGTATTACGTTATCACGTATTACGTTATATGGTATAACGTTATAACGTATTACGTTATATGGTATAACGTCATAACGTACTACGTTATATGGTATTACGTTATCACGTATTACGTTATATGGTATAACGTTATAACGTATTACGTTATATGGTATAACGTTTTAACGTATTACGTCATATGGTATAACGTTATCACGTATTACGTTATATGGTATAACGTTATAACGTATTACGTTATATGGTATAACGTTTTAACGTATTACGTTATATGGTATAACGTTATCACGTATTACGTTATATGGTATAACGTTATAACGTATTACTTTATATGGTATTACGTTATAACGTATTACGTTATATGGTATAACGTTTTGACGTATTACGTTATATGGTATAACGTTATCACGTATTACGTTATATGGTATAACGTTATAACGTATTACGTTATATGGTATAACGTCATAAAGTATTACGTTATATGGTATTACGTTATCACGTATTACGTTATGTGGTATTAAGTTATAACGTATAACGTTATATGGTATAACGTTTTAACGTATTACGTAATATGGTATAACGTCATAACGTATTACGTTATATGGTATTACGTTATCACGTATTGCGTTATATGGTATAACGTTATAACGTATTACGTTATGTGGTATAACGTTTTAACGTATTACGTCATATGGTATAACGTTATCACGTATTACGTTATATGGTATAACGTTATAACGTATTACGTTATATGGTATAACGTTATAACGTATTACGTTATATGGTATAACGTTATAACGTATTACGTTATATGGTATAACGTCATAACGTATTACGTTATATGGTATTACGTTATCACGTATTACGTTATATGGTATAACGTTTTAACGTATTACGTTATATGGTATAACGTTATAACGTATTACGTTATATGGTATAACGTCATAACGTATTACGTTATATGGTATTACGTTATATGGTATTACGTTATCACGTATTACGTTATATGGTATAACGTTATAACGTATTACGTTATATGGTATAACGTTTTAACGTATTACGTCATATGGTATAACGTTATCACGTATTACGTTATATGGTATAACGTTATAACGTATTACGTTATATGGTATAACGTTATAACGTATTACGTTATATGGTATAACGTTATAACGTATTACGTTATATGGTATAACGTTATAACGTATTACGTTATATGGTATAACGTTATAACGTATTTTGTTATATCGTATAACGTCATAACGTATTACGTTATATGGTATTACGTTATCACGTATTACGTTATATGGTATAACGTTATAACGTATTACGTTATATGGTATAACGTTTTAACGTATTACGTCATATGGTATAACGTTATCACGTATTACGTTATATGGTATAACGTTATAACGTATTACGTTATATGGTATAACGTTATAACGTATTACGTTATATGGTATAACGTTATAACGTATTACGTTATATGGTATAACGTTATAACGTATTACGTTATATGGTATAACGTTATAACGTATTACGTTATATGGTATTACGTTATAACATATTACGTTATATGGTATAACGTCATAACTTATTACGTTATATGGTATTACGTTATCACTTATTGCGTTATATGGTATAACGTTATAACGTATTACGTTATATGGTATAACGTTTTAACGTATTACGTTATATGGTATAACGTTATCACGTATTACGTTATATGGTATAACGTTATAACGTATTACGTTATATGGTATTACGTTATAACGTATTACGTTATATGGTATAACGTTATAACGTATTACGTAATACGGTATAACGTTATAACGTATTACGTTATATGGTATAACGTTATAACGTATTACGTTATATGGTATTACGTTATAACGTATTACGTTATATGGTATAACGTCATAACTTATTACGTTATATGGTATTACGTTATCACTTATTGCGTTATATGGTATAACGTTATAACGTATTACGTTATATGGTATAACGTTTTAACGTATTACGTTATATGGTATAACGTTATCACGTATTACGTTATATGGTATAACGTTATAACGTATTACGTTATATGGTATTACGTTATAACGTATTACGTTATATGGTATAACGTTATAACGTATTACGTAATACGGTATAACGTTATAACGTATTACGTTATATGGTATAACGTTATAACGTATTACTTTATATGGTATTACGTTATAACGTATTACGTTATATGGTATAACGTCATAACGTATTACGTTATATGGTATTACGTTATCACGTATTGCGTTATATGGTATAACGTTATAACGTATTACGTTATATGGTATAACGTTTTAACGTATTACGTTATATGGTATAACGTTATCACGTATTACGTTATATGGTATAACGTTATAACGTATTACGTTATATGGTATTACGTTATAACGTATTACGTTAAATTGTATAACGATATAACGTATTACGTTATATGGTATAACGTTATAACGTATTACGTTATATGGTATAACGTTATAACGTATTACGTTATATGGTATAACGTCATAACGTATTACGTTATATGGTATTACGTTATCACGTATTACGTTATATGGTATAACGTTATAACGTATTACGTTATATGGTATAACGTTTTAACGTATTACGTCATATGGTATAACGTTATCACGTATTACGTTATATGGTATAACGTTATAACGTATTACGTTATATGGTATGACGTTATAACGTATTACGTTATATGGTATAACGTTATAACGTATTACGTTATATGCTATAACGTTATAACGTATTACGTTATATGGTATAACGTTATAACGTATTACGTTATATGGTATAACGTTTTAACGTATTACGTTATATGGTATAACGTTATAACGTATTACGTTATATGGTATAACGTTATAACGCATTACGTTATATGGTATAAGGTTATAACGTATTACGTTATATGGTATAAGGTTATAACGTATTACGTTATATGGTATTACGTTATAACGTATTACGTTATAACGTATTACGTTATATGGTATAACGTCATAACGTATTACGTTATATGGTATTACGATATCACGTATTGCGTTATATGGTATAGCGTTATAACGTATTACGTTATATGGTATAACGTTTTAACGTATTACGTTATATGGTATAACGTTATAACGTATTACGTTATATGGTATAACGTTTTAACGTATTACGTTATATGGTATTACGTTATAACGTATTACGTTATATGGTATAACGTTGTAACGTATTACGTTATATGGTATAACGTTCTAACGTATTACGTTATATGGTATAACGTCATAACGTATTACGTTATATGGTATTACGTTATCACGTATTACGTTATATGGTATAACGTTATAACGTATTACGTTATATGGTATAACGTTTTAACGTATTACGTCATATGGTATAACGTTATCACGTATTACGTTATATGGTATAACGTTATAACGTATTACGTTATATGGTATAACGTTATAACGTATTACGTTATATGGTATAACGTTATAACGTATTACGTTATATGGTATAACGTTATAACGTATTACGTTATATGGTATAACGTTATAACGTATTACGTTATATGGTATTACGTTATAACGTATTACGTTATATGGTATAACGTCATAACGTATTACGTTATATGGTATTACGTTATCACGTATTGCGTTATATGGTATAACGTTATAACGTATTACGTTATATGGTATATCGTTTTAACGTATTACGTTATATGGTATAACGTTATCACGTATTACGTTATATGGTATTACGTTATCACGTATTACGTTATATGGTATAACGTTATCACGTATTACGTTATATGGTATTACGTTATCACGTATTACGTTATATGGTATAACGTTATAACGTATTACGTTATATGGTATAACGTTTTAACGTATTACGTCATATGGTATAACGTTATCACGTATTACGTTATATGGTATAAAGTTATAAGGTATTACTTTATATGGTATTACGTTATAACGTATTACGTTATATGGTATAACGTCATAACGTATTACGTTATATGGTATTACGTTATCACGTATTGCGTTATATGGTATAACGTTATAACGTATTACGTTATATGGTATATCGTTTTAACGTATTACGTTATATGGTATAACGTTATCACGTATTACGTTATATGGTATTACGTTATCACGTATTACGTTATATGGTATAACGTTATCACGTATTACGTTATATGGTATAACGTTTTAACGTATTACGTTATATGGTATAACGTTATCACGTATTACGTTATATGGTATAACGTTATAACGTATTACTTTATATGGTATTACGTTATAACGTATTACGTTATATGGTATAACGTTTTAACGTATTACGTTATATGGTATAACGTTATCACGTATTGCGTTATATGGTATAACGTTATAACGTATTACGTCATATGGTATAACGTTATCACGTATTACGTTATATGGTATAACGTTATAACGTATTACGTTATATGGTATAACGTTATACCGTATTACGATATATGGTATAACGAAATGACGTATTACGTTATATGGTATTACGTTATAACGTATTACGTTATATGGTATTACGTTATAACGTATTACGTTATATGGTATAACGTCATAACGTATTACGTTATATGGTATTACGTTATCACGTATTGCGTTATATGGTATAACGTTATAACGTATTACGTTATATGATATAACATTTTAACGTATTACGTTATATGGTATAACGTTATCACGTATTACGTTATATGGTATAACGTTATAACGTATTACGTTATATGGTATTACCTTATAACGTATTACGTTATATGGTATAACGTTATAACGTATTACGTTATATGGTATAACGTTATAACGTATTACGTTATATGGTATAACGTTATAACGTATTACGTTATATGGTATAACGTCATAACGTATTACGTTATATGGTATTACGTTATCACGTATTACGTTATATGGTATAACGTTATAACGTATTACGTTATATGGTATAACGTTTTAACGTATTACGTCATATGGTATAACGTTATCACGTATTACGTTATATGGTATTACGTTATCACGTATTACGTTATATGGTATAACGTTATAACGTATTACGTTATATGGTATAACGTCATAACGTACTACGTTATATGGTATTACGTTATCACGTATTACGTTATATGGTATAACGTTATAACGTATTACGTTATATGGTATAACGTTTTAACGTATTACGTCATATGGTATAACGTTATCACGTATTACGTTATATGGTATTACGTTATCACGTATTGCGTTATATGGTATAACGTTATAACGTATTACGTTATATGGTATAACGTTTTAACGTATTACGTTATATGGTATAACGTTATCACGTATTACGTTATATGGCATAACGTTATAACGTATTACTTTATATGGTATTACGTTATAACGTATTACGTTATATGGTATAACGTTTTAACGTATTACGTTATATGGTATAACGTTATCACATATTACGTTATATGGTATAACGTTATAACGTATTACGTTATATGGTATAACGTTATACCGTATTACGTTATATGGTATAACGAAATGACGTTTTACGTTATATGGTATTACGTTATAACGTATTACGTTATATGGTATTACGTTATAACGTATTACGTTATATGGTATAACGTCATAACGTATTACGTTATATGGTATTACGTTATCACGTATTGCGTTATATGGTATAACGTTATAACGTATTACTTTATATGGTATTACGTTATAACGTATTACGTTATATGGTATAACGTTTTAACGTATTACGTTATATGGTATAACGTTATCACATATTACGTTATATGGTATAACGTTATAACGTATTACGTTATATGGTATAACGTTATACCGTATTACGTTATATGGTATTACGTTATCACGTATTGCGTTATATGGTATAACGTTATAACGTATTACGTTATATGGTATAACGTTTTAACGTATTACGTTATATGGTATAACGTTATCACGTATTACGTTATATGGTATAACGTTATAACGTATTACTTTATATGGTATTACGTTATAACGTATTACGTTATATGGTATAACGTTTTAACGTATTACGTTATATGGTATAACGTTATCACATATTACGTTATATGGTATAACGTTATAACGTATTACGTTATATGGTATAACGTTATACCGTATTACGTTATATGGTATAACGAAATGACGTTTTACGTTATATGGTATTACGTTATAACGTATTACGTTATATGGTATTACGTTATAACGTATTACGTTATATGGTATAACGTCATAACGTATTACGTTATATGGTATTACGTTATCACGTATTGCGTTATATGGTATGACGTTATAACGTATTACGTTATGTGGTATAACGTTTTAACGTATTACGTCATATGGTATAACGTTATCACGTATTACGTTATATGGTATAACGTTATAACGTATTACGTTATATGGTATAACGTTATAACGTATTACGTTATATGGTATAACGTTATAACGTATTACGTTATATGGTATAACGTTATAACGTATTACGTTATATGGTATTACGTTATAACGTATTACGTTATATGGTATAACGTCATAACGTATTACGTTATATGGTATTACGTTATCACGTATTGCGTTATATGGTATAACGTTATAACGTATTACGTTATATGGTATAACGTTTTAACGTATTACGTTATATGGTATAACGTTATCACGTATTACGTTATATGGTATAACGTTATACCGTATTACGTTATATGGTATAACGAAATGACGTTTTACGTTATATGTTATTACGTTATAACGTATTACGTTATATGGTATTACGTTATAACGTATTACGTTATATGGTATAACGTCATAACGTATTACGTTATATGGTATTATGTTATCACGTATTGCGTTATATGGTATAACGTTATAACGTATTACGTTATATGGTATAACGTTTTAACGTATTACGTCATATGGTATAACATTATCACGTATTACGTTATATGGTATAACGTTATAACGTATTACGTTATATGGTATAACGTTATAAC
The DNA here is from genome assembly GCF_051014615.1 of Bombus vancouverensis nearcticus. Classification (NCBI taxonomy): domain Eukaryota; kingdom Metazoa; phylum Arthropoda; class Insecta; order Hymenoptera; family Apidae; genus Bombus; species Bombus vancouverensis. The sequence continues at coordinate 2,784,154 of NC_134913.1, read as the reverse complement.
GTATTACGTTATATGGTATAACGTTATAACGTATTACGTTATATGGTATAACGTTATAACGTATTACGTTATATGGTATTACGTTATAACGTATTACGTTATATGGTATAACGTCATAACGTATTACGTTATATGGTATTACGTTATCACGTATTGCGTTATATGGTATAACGTTATAACGTATTACGTTATATGGTATAACGTTATAACGTATTATGTTATATGGTATTACGTTATAACGTATTACGTTATATGGTATAACGTCATAACGTATTACGTTATATGGTATTACGTTATCACGTATTGCGTTATATGGTATAACGTTATAACGTATTACGTTATATGGTATAACGTTTTAACGTATTACGTCATATGGTATAACATTATCACGTATTACGTTATATGGTATAACGTTATAACGTATTACGTTATATGGTATAACGTTATAACGTATTACGTTATATGGTATAACGTTATAACGTATTACGTTATATGGTATAACGTTTTAACGTATTACGTTATATGGTATAACGTTATCACATATTACGTTATATGGTATAACGTTATAACGTATTACGTTATATGGTATAACGTTATACCGTATTACGTTATATGGTATAACGAAATGACGTTTTACGTTATATGGTATTACGTTATAACGTATTACGTTATATGGTATTACGTTATAACGTATTACGTTATATGGTATAACGTCATAACGTATTACGTTATATGGTATTACGTTATCACGTATTGCGTTATATGGTATAACGTTATAACGTATTACGTTATGTGGTATAACGTTTTAACGTATTACGTCATATGGTATAACGTTATCACGTATTACGTTATATGGTATAACGTTATAACGTATTACGTTATATGGTATAACGTTATAACGTATTACGTTATATGGAATAACGTTATAACGTATTACGTTATATGGTATAACGTTATAACGTATTACGTTATATGGTATTACGTTATAACGTATTACGTTATATGGTATAACGTCATAACGTATTACGTTATATGGTATTACGTTATCACGTATTGCGTTATATGGTATAACGTTATAACGTATTACGTTATATGGTATAACGTTTTAACGTATTACGTTATATGGTATAACGTTATCACGTATTACGTTATATGGTATAACGTTATAACGTATTACGTTATATGGTATTACCTTATAACGTATTACGTTATATGGTATAACGTTATAACGTATTACGTTATATGGTATAACGTTATAACGTATTACGTTATATGGTATAACGTTATATCGTATTACGTTATATGGTATAACGTCATAACGTATTACGTTATATGGTATTACGTTATCACGTATTACGTTATATGGTATAACGTTTTAACGTATTACGTTATATGGTATAACGTTATAACGTATTACGTTATATGGTATAACGTCATAACGTATTACGTTATATGGTATTACGTTATATGGTATTACGTTATCACGTATTACGTTATATGGTATAACGTTATAACGTATTACGTTATATGGTATAACGTTTTAACGTATTACGTCATATGGTATAACGTTATCACGTATTACGTTATATGGTATAACGTTATAACGTATTACGTTATATGGTATAACGTTATAACGTATTACGTTATATGGTATAACGTTATAACGTATTACGTTATATGGTATAACGTTATAACGTATTACGTTATATGGTATAACGTTATAACGTATTTTGTTATATGGTATAACGTCATAACGTATTACGTTATATGGTATTACGTTATCACGTATTACGTTATATGGTATAACGTTATAACGTATTACGTTATATGGTATAACGTTTTAACGTATTACGTCATATGGTATAACGTTATCACGTATTACGTTATATGGTATAACGTTATAACGTATTACGTTATATGGTATAACGTTATAACGTATTACGTTATATGGTATAACGTTATAACGTATTACGTTATATGGTATAACGTTATAACGTATTACGTTATATGGTATAACGTTATAACGTATTACGTTATATGGTATTACGTTATAACGTATTACGTTATATGGTATAACGTCATAACTTATTACGTTATATGGTATTACGTTATCACTTATTGCGTTATATGGTATAACGTTATAACGTAATACGTTATATGGTATAACGTTTTAACGTATTACGTTATATGGTATAACGTTATCACGTATTACGTTATATGGTATAACGTTATAACGTATTACGTTATATGGTATTACGTTATAACGTATTACGTTATATGGTATAACGTTATAACGTATTACGTAATACGGTATAACGTTATAACGTATTACGTTATATGGTATAACGTTATAACGTATTACTTTATATGGTATTACGTTATAACGTATTACGTTATATGGTATAACGTCATAACGTATTACGTTATATGGTATTACGTTATCACGTATTGCGTTATATGGTATAACGTTATAACGTATTACGTTATATGGTATAACGTTTTAACGTATTACGTTATATGGTATAACGTTATCACGTATTACGTTATATGGTATAACGTTATAACGTATTACGTTATATGGTATTACGTTATAACGTATTACGTTATATTGTATAACGATATAACGTATTACGTTATATGGTATAACGTTATAACGTATTACGTTATATGGTATAACGTTATAACGTATTACGTTATATGGTATAACGTTATAACGTATTACGTTATATGGTATAACGTTTTAACGTATTACGTCATATGGTATAACGTTATCACGTATTACGTTATATGGTATAACGTTATAACGTATTACGTTATATGGTATAACGTTATAACGTATTACGTTATATGGTATAACGTTATAACGTATTACGTTATATGCTATAACGTTATAACGTATTACGTTATATGGTATAACGTTATAACGTATTACGTTATATGGTATAACGTTTTAACGTATTACGTTATATGGTATAACGTTATAACGTATTACGTTATATGGTATAACGTTATAACGCATTACGTTATATGGTATAAGGTTATAACGTATTACGTTATATGGTATAAGGTTATAACGTATTACGTTATATGGTATTACGTTATAACGTATTACGTTATATGGTATAACGTCATAACGTATTACGTTATATGGTATTACGTTATCACGTATTGCGTTATATGGTATAGCGTTATAACGTATTACGTTATATGGTATAACGTTTTAACGTATTACGTTATATGGTATAACGTTATAACGTATTACGTTATATGGTATAACGTTTTAACGTATTACGTTATATGGTATTACGTTATAACGTATTACGTTATATGGTATAACGTTGTAACGTATTACGTTATATGGTATAACGTTCTAACGTATTACGTTATATGGTATAACGTCATAACGTATTACGTTATATGGTATTACGTTATCACGTATTACGTTATATGGTATAGCGTTATAACGTATTACGTTATATGGTATAACGTTTTAACGTATTACGTCATATGGTATAACGTTATCACGTATTACGTTATATGGTATAACGTTATAACGTATTACGTTATATGGTATAACGTTATAACGTATTACGTTATATGGTATAACGTTATAACGTATTACGTTATATGGTATAACGTTATAACGTATTACGTTATATGGTATAACGTTATAACGTATTACGTTATATGGTATTACGTTATAACGTATTACGTTATATGGTATAACGTCATAACGTATTACGTTATATGGTATTACGTTATCACGTATTGCGTTATATGGTATAACGTTATAACGTATTACGTTATATGGTATATCGTTTTAACGTATTACGTTATATGGTATAACGTTATCACGTATTACGTTATATGGTATTACGTTATCACGTATTACGTTATATGGTATAACGTTATCACGTATTACGTTATATGGTATTACGTTATCACGTATTACGTTATATGGTATAACGTTATAACGTATTACGTTATATGGTATAACGTTTTAACGTATTACGTCATATGGTATAACGTTATCACGTATTACGTTATATGGTATAAAGTTATAAGGTATTACTTTATATGGTATTACGTTATAACGTATTACGTTATATGGTATAACGTCATAACGTATTACGTTATATGGTATTACGTTATCACGTATTGCGTTATATGGTATAACGTTATAACGTATTACGTTATATGGTATATCGTTTTAACGTATTACGTTATATGGTATAACGTTATCACGTATTACGTTATATGGTATTACGTTATCACGTATTACGTTATATGGTATAACGTTATCACGTATTACGTTATATGGTATAACGTTTTAACGTATTACGTTATATGGTATAACGTTATCACGTATTACGTTATATGGTATAACGTTATAACGTATTACTTTATATGGTATTACGTTATAACGTATTACGTTATATGGTATAACGTTTTAACGTATTACGTTATATGGTATAACGTTATCACGTATTGCGTTATATGGTATAACGTTATAACGTATTACGTCATATGGTATAACGTTATCACGTATTACGTTATATGGTATAACGTTATAACGTATAACGTTATATGGTATAACGTTATACCGTATTACGATATATGGTATAACGAAATGACGTATTACGTTATATGGTATTACGTTATAACGTATTACGTTATATGGTATTACGTTATAACGTATTACGTTATATGGTATAACGTCATAACGTATTACGTTATATGGTATTACGTTATCACGTATTGCGTTATATGGTATAACGTTATAACGTATTACGTTATATGATATAACATTTTAACGTATTACGTTATATGGTATAACGTTATCACGTATTACGTTATATGGTATAACGTTATAACGTATTACGTTATATGGTATTACCTTATAACGTATTACGTTATATGGTATAACGTTATAACGTATTACGTTATATGGTATAACGTTATAACGTATTACGTTATATGGTATAACGTTATAACGTATTACGTTATATGGTATAACGTCATAACGTATTACGTTATATGGTATTACGTTATCACGTATTACGTTATATGGTATAACGTTATAACGTATTACGTTATATGGTATAACGTTTTAACGTATTACGTCATATGGTATAACGTTATCACGTATTACGTTATATGGTATTACGTTATCACGTATTACGTTATATGGTATAACGTTATAACGTATTACGTTATATGGTATAACGTCATAACGTACTACGTTATATGGTATTACGTTATCACGTATTACGTTATATGGTATAACGTTATAACGTATTACGTTATATGGTATAACGTTTTAACGTATTACGTCATATGGTATAACGTTATCACGTATTACGTTATATGGTATAACGTTATAACGTATTACGTTATATGGTATAACGTTTTAACGTATTACGTTATATGGTATAACGTTATCACGTATTACGTTATATGGTATAACGTTATAACGTATTACTTTATATGGTATTACGTTATAACGTATTACGTTATATGGTATAACGTTTTGACGTATTACGTTATATGGTATAACGTTATCACGTATTACGTTATATGGTATAACGTTATAACGTATTACGTTATATGGTATAACGTCATAAAGTATTACGTTATATGGTATTACGTTATCACGTATTACGTTATGTGGTATTAAGTTATAACGTATAACGTTATATGGTATAACGTTTTAACGTATTACGTAATATGGTATAACGTCATAACGTATTACGTTATATGGTATTACGTTATCACGTATTGCGTTATATGGTATAACGTTATAACGTATTACGTTATGTGGTATAACGTTTTAACGTATTACGTCATATGGTATAACGTTATCACGTATTACGTTATATGGTATAACGTTATAACGTATTACGTTATATGGTATAACGTTATAACGTATTACGTTATATGGTATAACGTTATAACGTATTACGTTATATGGTATAACGTTATAACGTATTACGTTATATGGTATTACGTTATAACGTATTACGTTATATGGTATAACGTCATAACGTATTACGTTATATGGTATTACGTTATCACGTATTGCGTTATATGGTATTACGTTATCACGTATTGCGTTATATGGTATAACGTTATAACGTATTACGTTATATGGTATAACGTTTTAACGTATTACGTTATATGGTATAACGTTATCACGTATTACGTTATATGGTATTACCTTATAACGTATTACGTTATATGGTATAACGTTATAACGTATTACGTTATATGGTATAACGTTATAACGTATTACGTTATATGGTATAACGTTATAACGTATTACGTTATATGGTATAACGTCATAACGTATTACGTTATATGGTATTACGTTATCACGTATTACGTTATATGGTATAACGTTTTAACGTATTACGTTATATGGTATAACGTTATAACGTATTACGTTATATGGTATAACGTCATAACGTATTACGTTATATGGTATTACGTTATATGGTATTACGTTATCACGTATTACGTTATATGGTATAACGTTATAACGTATTACGTTATATGGTATAACGTTTTAACGTATTACGTCATATGGTATAACGTTATCACGTATTACGTTATATGGTATAACGTTATAACGTATTACGTTATATGGTATAACGTTATAACGTATTACGTTATATGGTATAACGTTATAACGTATTACGTTATATGGTATAACGTTATAACGTATTACGTTATATGGTATAACGTTATAACGTATTTTGTTATATCGTATAACGTCATAACGTATTACGTTATATGGTATTACGTTATCACGTATTACGTTATATGGTATAACGTTATCACGTATTACGTTATATGGTATAACGTTATAACGTATTACGTTATATGGTATAACGTTATAACGTATTACGTTATATGGTATAACGTTATAACGTATTACGTTATATGGTATAACGTTATAACGTATTACGTTATATGGTATAACGTTATAACGTATTACGTTATATGGTATTACGTTATAACGTATTACGTTATATGGTATAACGTCATAACTTATTACGTTATATGGTATTACGTTATCACTTATTGCGTTATATGGTATAACGTTATAACGTATTACGTTATATGGTATAACGTTTTAACGTATTACGTTATATGGTATAACGTTATCACGTATTACGTTATATGGTATAACGTTATAACGTATTACGTTATATGGTATTACGTTGTAACGTATTACGTTATATGGTATAACGTTATAACGTATTACGTAATACGGTATAACGTTATAACGTATTACGTTATATGGTATAACGTTATAACGTATTACTTTATATGGTATTACGTTATAACGTATTACGTTATATGGTATAACGTCATAACGTATTACGTTATATGGTATTACGTTATCACGTATTGCGTTATATGGTATAACGTTATAACGTATTACGTTATATGGTATAACGTTTTAACGTATTACGTTATATGGTATAACGTTATCACGTATTACGTTATATGGTATAACGTTATAACGTATTACGTTATATGGTATTACGTTATAACGTATTACGTTATATTGTATAACGATATAACGTATTACGTTATATGGTATAACGTTATAACGTATTACGTTATATGGTATAACGTTATAACGTATTACGTTATATGGTATAACGTCATAACGTATTACGTTATATGGTATTACGTTATCACGTATTACGTTATATGGTATAACGTTATAACGTATTACGTTATATGGTATAACGTTTTAACGTATTACGTCATATGGTATAACGTTATCACGTATTACGTTATATGGTATAACGTTATAACGTATTACGTTATATGGTATGACGTTATAACGTATTACGTTATATGGTATAACGTTATAACGTATTACGTTATATGCTATAACGTTATAACGTATTACGTTATATGGTATAACGTTATAACGTATTACGTTATATGGTATAACGTTTTAACGTATTACGTTATATGGTATAACGTTATAACGTATTACGTTATATGGTATAACGTTATAACGCATTACGTTATATGGTATAAGGTTATAACGTATTACGTTATATGGTATAAGGTTATAACGTATTACGTTATATGGTATTACGTTATAACGTATTACGTTATATGGTATAACGTCATAACGTATTACGTTATATGGTATTACGATATCACGTATTGCGTTATATGGTATAGCGTTATAACGTATTACGTTATATGGTATAACGTTTTAACGTATTACGTTATATGGTATAACGTTATAACGTATTACGTTATATGGTATAACGTTTTAACGTATTACGTTATATGGTATTACGTTATAACGTATTACGTTATATGGTATAACGTTGTAACGTATTACGTTATATGGTATAACGTTCTAACGTATTACGTTATATGGAATAACGTCATAACGTATTACGTTATATGGTATTACGTTATCACGTATTACGTTATATGGTATAACGTTATAACGTATTACGTTATATGGTATAACGTTTTAACGTATTACGTCATATGGTATAACGTTATCACGTATTACGTTATATGGTATAACGTTATAACGTATTACGTTATATGGTATAACGTTATAACGTATTACGTTATATGGTATAACGTTATAACGTATTACGTTATATGGTATAACGTTATAACGTATTACGTTATATGGTATAACGTTATAACGTATTACGTTATATGGTATTACGTTATAACGTATTACGTTATATGGTATAACGTCATAACGTATTACGTTATATGGTATTACGTTATCACGTATTGCGTTATATGGTATAACGTTATAACGTATTACGTTATATGGTATATCGTTTTAACGTATTACGTTATATGGTATAACGTTATCACGTATTACGTTATATGGTATTACGTTATCACGTATTACGTTATATGGTATAACGTTATCACGTATTACGTTATATGGTATTACGTTATCACGTATTACGTTATATGGTATAACGTTATAACGTATTACGTTATATGGTATAACGTTTTAACGTATTACGTCATATGGTATAACGTTATCACGTATTACGTTATATGGTATAAAGTTATAAGGTATTACTTTATATGGTATTACGTTATAACGTATTACGTTATATGGTATAACGTCATAACGTATTACGTTATATGGTATTACGTTATCACGTATTGCGTTATATGGTATAACGTTATAACGTATTACGTTATATGGTATATCGTTTTAACGTATTACGTTATATGGTATAACGTTATCACGTATTACGTTATATGGTATTACGTTATCACGTATTACGTTATATGGTATAACGTTATCACGTATTACGTTATATGGTATAACGTTTTAACGTATTACGTTATATGGTATAACGTTATCACGTATTACGTTATATGGTATAACGTTATAACGTATTACTTTATATGGTATTACGTTATAACGTATTACGTTATATGGTATAACGTTTTAACGTATTACGTTATATGGTATAACGTTATCACGTATTGCGTTATATGGTATAACGTTATAACGTATTACGTCATATGGTATAACGTTATCACGTATTACGTTATATGGTATAACGTTATAACGTATTACGTTATATGGTATAACGTTATACCGTATTACGATATATGGTATAACGAAATGACGTATTACGTTATATGGTATTACGTTATAACGTATTACGTTATATGGTATTACGTTATAACGTATTACGTTATATGGTATAACGTCATAACGTATTACGTTATATGGTATTACGTTATCACGTATTGCGTTATATGGTATAACGTTATAACGTATTACGTTATATGATATAACATTTTAACGTATTACGTTATATGGTATAACGTTATCACGTATTACGTTATATGGTATAACGTTATAACGTATTACGTTATATGGTATTACCTTATAACGTATTACGTTATATGGTATAACGTTATAACGTATTACGTTATATGGTATAACGTTATAACGTATTACGTTATATGGTATAACGTTATAACGTATTACGTTATATGGTATAACGTCATAACGTATTACGTTATATGGTATTACGTTATCACGTATTACGTTATATGGTATAACGTTATAACGTATTACGTTATATGGTATAACGTTTTAACGTATTACGTCATATGGTATAACGTTATCACGTATTACGTTATATGGTATTACGTTATCACGTATTACGTTATATGGTATAACGTTATAACGTATTACGTTATATGGTATAACGTCATAACGTACTACGTTATATGGTATTACGTTATCACGTATTACGTTATATGGTATAACGTTATAACGTATTACGTTATATGGTATAACGTTTTAACGTATTACGTCATATGGTATAACGTTATCACGTATTACGTTATATGGTATAACGTTATAACGTATTACGTTATATGGTATAACGTTTTAACGTATTACGTTATATGGTATAACGTTATCACGTATTACGTTATATGGTATAACGTTATAACGTATTACTTTATATGGTATTACGTTATAACGTATTACGTTATATGGTATAACGTTTTGACGTATTACGTTATATGGTATAACGTTATCACGTATTACGTTATATGGTATAACGTTATAACGTATTACGTTATATGGTATAACGTCATAAAGTATTACGTTATATGGTATTACGTTATGACGTATTACGTTATGTGGTATTAAGTTATAACGTATAACGTTATATGGTATAACGTTTTAACGTATTACGTAATATGGTATAACGTTATCACGTATTACGTTATATGGTATAACGTTATAACGTATTACGTTATATGGTATGACGTTATAACATATTACGTTATATGGTATAACGTATAAAGGTATTACGTTATATGGTATAACGTTATAACGTATTACGTTATATGGTATAACGTTATAACGTACTACGTTATATGGTATATCGTTATAACGTATTACGTTATATGGTGTAACGTTATACCGTATTACGTTATATGGTATAAAGTTATCACGTATTACGTTATATGGTATAACGATATAACGTATTACGTTATATGGTATTACGTTATAACGTATTACGTTATATGGTATAACGTTATCACGTATTACGTTATATGGTATAACGTTATAACGTATTACGTCATATGGTATAACGTTATCACGTATTACGTCATATGGTATAACGTTATAACGTATTACGTTATATGGTATAACGTTATACCGTATTACGTTATATGGTATAACGAAATGACGTTTTACGTTATATGGTATTACGTTATAACGTATTACGTTATATGGTATTACGTTATAACGTATTACGTTATATGGTATAACGTCATAACGTATTACGTTATATGGTATTACGTTATCACGTATTGCGTTATATGGTATAACGTTATAACGTATTACGTTATATGGTATAACGTTTTAACGTATTACGTCATATGGTATAACGTTATCACGTATTACGTTATATGGTATAACGTTATAACGTATTACGTTATATGGTATAACGTTATAACGTATTACGTTATATGGTATAACGTTATAACGTATTACGTTATATGGTATAACGTTATAACGTATTACGTTATATGGTATTACGTTATAACGTATTACGTTATATGGTATAACGACATAACGTATTACGTTATATGGCATTACGTTATCACGTATTGCGTTATATGGTATAACGTTATAACGTATTACGTTATATGGTATAACGTTTTAACGTATTACGTTATATGGTATAACGTTATACCGTATTACGTTATATGGTATAACGAAATGACGTTTTACGTTATATGGTATTACGTTATAACGTATTACGTTATATGGTATTACGTTATAACGTATTACGTTATATGGTATAACGTCATAACGTATTACGTTATATGGTATTACGTTATCACGTATTGCGTTATATGGTATAACGTTATAACGTATTACGTTATATGGTATAACGTTTTAACGTATTACGTCATATGGTATAACATTATCACGTATTACGTTATATGGTATAACATTATCACGTATTACGTTATATGGTATAACGTTATAACGTATTACGTAATATGGTATAACGTTATAACGTATTACGTTATATGGTATAACGTAATAACGTATTACGTTATATGGTATAACGTTATAACGTATTACGTTATATGGTATTACGTTATAACGTATTACGTTATATGGTATAACGACATAACGTATTACGTTATATGGTATTGCGTTATCACGTATTGCGTTATATGGTATAACGTTATAACGTATTACGTTATATGGTATAACGTTTTAACGTATTACGTTATATGGTATAACGTTATAACGTATTACGTTATATGGTATAACGTCATAACGTATTACGTTATATGGTATTACGTTATCACGTATTACGTTATATGGTATAACGTTATAACGTATTACGTTATATGGTATAACGTTTTAACGTATTACGTCATATGGTATAACGTTATCACGTATTACGTTATATGGTATAACGTTATAACGTATTACGTTATATGGTATAACGTTATAACGTATTACGTTATATGGTATAACGTTATAACGTATTACGTTATATGGTATAACGTTATAACGTATTACGTTATATGGTATAACGTTATAAGGTATTACGTTATATGGTATTACGTTATAACGTATTACGTTATATGGTATAACGTCATAACGTATTACGTTATATGGTATTACGTTGTCACTTATTGCGTTATATGGTATAACGTTATAACGTATTACGTTATATGGTATAACGTTATAACGTATTACGTTATATGGTATAACGTTATAACGTATTACGTTATATGGTATTACGTTATAACGTATTACGTTATATGGTATAACGTCATAACGTATTACGTTATATGGTATTACGTTATCACGTATTGCGTTATATGGTATAACGTTATAACGTATTGCGTTATATGGTATAACGTTTTAACGTATTACGTTATATGGTATAACGTTATCACGTATTACGTTATATGGTATAACGTCATAACGTATTACGTTATATGGTATTACGTTATCACGTATTGCGTTATATGGTATAACGTTATAACGTATTACGTTATATGGTATAACGTTTTATCGTATTACGTCATATGGTATAACGTTATCACGTATTACGTTATATGGTATAACTTTATAACGTATTACGTTATATGGTATAACGTTATAACGTATTACGTTATATGGTATAACGTTATAACGTATTACGTTATATGGTATAACGTCATAACGTATTACGTTATATGGTATTACGTTATAACGTATTACGTTATATGGTATAACGTCATAACGTATTACGTTATCACGTATTGCGTTATATGGTATAACGTTATAACGTATTACGTTATATGGTATAACGTTTTAACGTATTACGTTATATGGTATTACGTTATAACGTATTACGTTATATGGTATTACGTTATAACGTATTACGTTATATGGTATAACGTCATAACGTATTACGTTATATGGTATTACGTTATCACGTATTGCGTTATATGGTATAACGTTATAACGTATTACGTTATATGGTATAACGTTTTAACGTATTACGTCATATGGTATAACATTATCACGTATTACGTTATATGGTATAACGTTATAACGTATTACGTTATATGGTATAACGTTATAACGTATTACGTTATATGGTATAACGTTATAACGTATTACGTTATATGGTATAACGTTATAACGTATTACGTTATATGGTATTACGTTATAACGTATTACGTTATATGGTATAACGTCATAACGTATTACGTTATATGGTATTACGTTATCACGTATTACGTTATATGGTATAACGTTATAACGTATTACGTAATATGGTATAACGTTTTAACGTATTACGTCATATGGTATAACGTTATCACGTATTACGTTATATGGTATAACGTTATAACGTATTACGTTATATGGTATAACGTTATAACGTATTACGTTATATGGTATAACGTTATAACGTATTACGTTATATGGTATAACGTTATAACGTATTACGTTATATGGTATAACGTCATTACGTATTACGTTATATGGTATTACGTTATCACGTATTACGTTATATAGTATAACGTTATAACGTATTACGTTATATGGTATAACGTTTTAACGTATTACGTCATATGGTATAACGTTATCACGTATTACGTTATATGGTATAACGTTATAACGTATTACGTTATATGGTATAACGTTATAACGTATTACGTTATATGGTATAACGTTATAACGTATTACGTTATATGGTATAACGTTATAACGTATTACGTTATATGGTATAACGTTATAACGTATTACGTTATATGGTATAACGTTATAACGTATTACGTTATATGGTATTACGTTATAACGTATTACGTTATATGGTATAACGTCATAACGTATTACGTTATATGGTATTACGTTATCACGTATTGCGTTATATGGTATAACGTTATAACGTATTACGTTATATGGTATAACGTTTTAACGTATTACGTTATATGGTATAACGTTATCACGTATTACGTTATATGGTATAACGTCATAACGTATTACGTTATATGGTATTACGTTATCACGTATTGCGTTATATGGTATAACGTTATAACGTATTACGTTATATGGTATAACGTTTTAACGTATTACGTCATATGGTATAACGTTATCACGTATTACGTTATATGGTATAACTTTATAACGTATTACGTTATATGGTATAACGTTATAACGTATTACGTTATATGGTATAACGTTATAACGTATTACGTTATATGGTATAACGTTATAACGTATTACGTTATATGGTATTACGTTATAACGTATTACGTTATATGGTATAACGTCATAACGTATTACGTTATATGGTATTACGTTATCACGTATTGCGTTATATGGTATAACGTTATAACGTATTACGTTATATGGTATAACGTTTTAACGTATTACGTTATATGGTATAACGTTATCACGTATTACGTTATATGGTATAACGTTATAACGTATTACGTTATATGGTATAACATTATAACGTATTACGTTATAACGTATTACGTTATATGGTATAACGTTATAACGTATTACGTTATATTGTATAACGTATTACGTTATATGGTATAACGTATTACGTTATATGGTATTACGTTATAACGTATTACGTTATATGGTATAACGTCATAACGTATTACGTTATATGGTATTACGTTATCACGTATTACGTTATATGGTATAACGTTATAACGTATTACGTTATATGGTATAACGTCATAACGTACTACGTTATATGGTATTACGTTATCACGTATTACGTTATATGGTATAACGATATAACGTATTACGTTATATGGTATAACGTTTTAACGTATTACGTCATATGGTATAACGTTATCACGTATTACGTTATATGGTATAACGCTATAACGTATTACGTTATATGGTATAACGTTTTAACGTATTACGTTATATGGTATAACGTTATCACGTATTACGTTATATGGTATAACGTTATAACGTATTACTTTATATGGTATTACGTTATAACGTATTACGTTATATGGTATAACGTTTTAACGTATTACGTTATATGGTATAACGTTATCACGTATTACGTTATATGGTATAACGTTATAACGTATTACGTTATATGGTATAACGTCATAACATATTACGTTATATGGTATTACGTTATCACGTATTACGTTATATGGTATAACGTTATAACGTATTACGTTATATGGTATAACGTTATAACGTATTACGTTATGTGGTATAACGTTATAACGTATTACGTTATATGGTATAACGTTATAACGTATTTGGTTATATGGCATTACGTTATAGCATATTACGTTATGTGGTATTAAGTTATAACGTATAACGTTATATGGTATAACGTTTTAACGTATTACGTAATATGGTATAACGTTATCACGTATTACGTTATATGGTATAACGTTATAACGTATTACGTTATATGGTATGACGTTATAACATATTACGTTATATGGTATAACGTTTAAAGGTATTACGTTATATGGTATAACGTTATAACGTATTACGTTATATGGTATAACGTTATAACGTACTACGTTATATGGTATATCGTTATAACGTATTACGTTATATGGTGTAACGTTATACCGTATTACGTTATATGGTATAACGTTATCACGTATTACGTTATATGGTATAACGTTATAACGTATTACGTTATATGGTATTACGTTATAACGTATTACGTTATATGGTATAACGTTATCACGTATTACGTTATATGGTATAACGTTATAACGTATTACGTCATATGGTATAACGTTATTACGTATTACGTTATATGGTATAACGTTATAACGTATTACGTTATATGGTATAACGTTATACCGTATTACGTTATATGGTATAACGAAATGACGTTTTACGTTATATGGTATTACGTTATATGGTATTACGTTATAACGTATTACGTTATATGGTATAACGTCATAACGTATTACGTTATATGGTATTA
Source organism: Bombus vancouverensis nearcticus (assembly GCF_051014615.1). NCBI lineage: Eukaryota > Metazoa > Arthropoda > Insecta > Hymenoptera > Apidae > Bombus > Bombus vancouverensis. Next base: position 2,767,634 of record NC_134913.1, on the reverse strand, counting down.
CGTTATCACGTATTGCGTTATATGGTATAACGTTATAACGTATTACGTTATATGGTATAACGTTTTAACGTATTACGTCATATGGTATAACGTTATCACGTATTACGTTATATGGTATAACGTTATAACGTATTACGTTATATGGTATAACGTTATAACGTATTACGTTATATAGTATAACGTTATAACGTATTACGTTATATGGTATAACGTTATAACGTATTACGTTATATGGTATTACGTTATAACGTATTACGTTATATGGTATAACGACATAACGTATTACGTTATATGGTATTACGTTATCACGTATTGCGTTATATGGTATAACGTTATAACGTATTACGTTATATGGTATAACGTTTTAACGTATTACGTTATATGGTATAACGTTATCACGTATTACGTTATATGGTATAACGTTATACCGTATTACGTTATATGGTATAACGAAATGACGTTTTACGTTATATGGTATTACGTTATAACGTATTACGTTATATGGTATGACGTTATAACGTATTACGTTATATGGTATAACGTTTAAAGGTATTACGTTATATGGTATAACGTTATAACGTATTACGTTATATGGTATAACGTTATAACGTACTACGTTATATGGTATATCGTTATAACGTATTACGTTATATGGTGTAACGTTATACCGTATTACGTTATATGGTATAACGTTATCACGTATTACGTTATATGGTATAACGTTATAACGTATTACATTATATGGTATTACGTTATAACGTATTACGTTATATAGTATAACGTTATCACGTATTACGTTATATGGTATAACGTTATAACGTATTACGTCATATGGTATAACGTTATCACGTATTACGTAATATGGTATAACGTTATAACGTATTACGTTATATGGTATAACGTTATACCGTATTACGTTATATGGTATAACGAAATGACGTTTTACATTACATGGTATTACGTTATAACGTATTACGTTATATGGTATTACGTTATAACGTATTACGTTATATGGTATAACGTCATAACGTATTACGTTATATGGTATTACGTTATCACGTATTGCGTTATATGGTATAACGTTATAACGTATTACGTTATATGGTATAACGTTTTAACGTATTACGTCATATGGTATAACGTTATCACGTATTACGTTATATGGTATAACGTTATAACGTATTACGTTATATGGTATAACGTTATAACGTATTACGTTATATGGTATAACGTTATAACGTATTACGTTATATGGTATAACGTTATAACGTATTACGTTATATGGTATTACGTTATAACGTATTACGTTATATGGTATAACGACATAACGTATTACGTTATATGGCATTACGTTATCACGTATTGCGTTATATGGTATAACGTTATAACGTATTACGTTATATGGTATAACGTTTTAACGTATTACGTTATATGGTATAACGTTATCACGTATTACGTTATATGGTATAACGTTATACCGTATTACGTTATATGGTATAACGAAATGACGTTTTACGTTATATGGTATTACGTTATAACGTATTACGTTATATGGTATTACGTTATAATGTATTACGTTATATGGTATAACGTCATAACGTATTACGTTATATGGTATTACGTTATCACGTATTGCGTTATATGGTATAACGTTATAACGTATTACGTTATATGGTATAACGTTTTAACGTATTACGTCATATGGTATAACATTATCACGTATTACGTTATATGGTATAACGTTATAACGTATTACGTTATATGGTATAACGTTATAACGTATTACGTTATATGGTATAACGTTATAACGTATTACGTTATATGGTATAACGTTATAACGTATTACGTTATATGGTATTACGTTATAACGTATTACGTTATATGGTATAACGACATAACGTATTACGTTATATGGTATTACGTTATCACGTATTGCGTTATATGGTATAACGTTATAACGTATTACGTTATATGGTATAACGTTTTAACGTATTACGTTATATGGTATAACGTTATAACGTATTACGTTATATGGTATAACGTCATAACGTATTACGTTATATGGTATTACGTTATCACGTATTACGTTATATGGTATAACGTTATAACGTATTACGTTATATGGTATAACGTTTTAACGTATTACGTCATATGGTATAACGTTATCACGTATTACGTTATATGGTATAACGTTATAACGTATTACGTTATATGGTATAACGTTATAACGTATTACGTTATATGGTATAACGTTATAACGTATTACGTTATATGGTATAACGTTATAACGTATTACGTTATATGGTATAACGTTATAAGGTATTACGTTATATGGTATTACGTTATAACGTATTACGTTATATGGTATAACGTCATAACGTATTACGTTATATGGTATTACGTTATAACGTATTACGTTATATGGTATAACGTCATAACGTATTACGTTATATGGTATTACGTTGTCACTTATTGCGTTATATGGTATAACGTTATAACGTATTACGTTATATGGTATTACGTTATCACGTATTGCGTTATATGGTATAACGTTATAACGTATTACGTTATATGGTATAACGTTTTAACGTATTACGTCATATGGTATAACGTTATCACGTATTACGTTATATGGTATAACGTTATAACGTATTACGTTATATGGTATAACGTTATAACGTATTACGTTATATAGTATAACGTTATAACGTATTACGTTATATGGTATAACGTTATAACGTATTACGTTATATGGTATTACGTTATAACGTATTACGTTATATGGTATAACGACATAACGTATTACGTTATATGGTATTACGTTATCACGTATTGCGTTATATGGTATAACGTTATAACGTATTACGTTATATGGTATAACGTTTTAACGTATTACGTTATATGGTATAACGTTATCACGTATTACGTTATATGGTATAACGTTATACCGTATTACGTTATATGGTATAACGAAATGACGTTTTACGTTATATGGTATTACGTTATAACGTATTACGTTATATGGTATGACGTTATAACGTATTACGTTATATGGTATAACGTTTAAAGGTATTACGTTATATGGTATAACGTTATAACGTATTACGTTATATGGTATAACGTTATAACGTACTACGTTATATGGTATATCGTTATAACGTATTACGTTATATGGTGTAACGTTATACCGTATTACGTTATATGGTATAACGTTATCACGTATTACGTTATATGGTATAACGTTATAACGTATTACATTATATGGTATTACGTTATAACGTATTACGTTATATAGTATAACGTTATCACGTATTACGTTATATGGTATAACGTTATAACGTATTACGTCATATGGTATAACGTTATCACGTATTACGTAATATGGTATAACGTTATAACGTATTACGTTATATGGTATAACGTTATACCGTATTACGTTATATGGTATAACGAAATGACGTTTTACATTACATGGTATTACGTTATAACGTATTACGTTATATGGTATTACGTTATAACGTATTACGTTATATGGTATAACGTCATAACGTATTACGTTATATGGTATTACGTTATCACGTATTGCGTTATATGGTATAACGTTATAACGTATTACGTTATATGGTATAACGTTTTAACGTATTACGTCATATGGTATAACGTTATCACGTATTACGTTATATGGTATAACGTTATAACGTATTACGTTATATGGTATAACGTTATAACGTATTACGTTATATGGTATAACGTTATAACGTATTACGTTATATGGTATAACGTTATAACGTATTACGTTATATGGTATTACGTTATAACGTATTACGTTATATGGTATAACGACATAACGTATTACGTTATATGGCATTACGTTATCACGTATTGCGTTATATGGTATAACGTTATAACGTACTACGTTATATGGTATAACGTTTTAACGTATTACGTTATATGGTATAACGTTATCACGTATTACGTTATATGGTATAACGTTATACCGTATTACGTTATATGGTATAACGAAATGACGTTTTACGTTATATGGTATTACGTTATAACGTATTACGTTATATGGTATTACGTTATAATGTATTACGTTATATGGTATAACGTCATAACGTATTACGTTATATGGTATTACGTTATCACGTATTGCGTTATATGGTATAACGTTATAACGTATTACGTTATATGGTATAACGTTTTAACGTATTACGTCATATGGTATAACATTATCACGTATTACGTTATATGGTATAACGTTATAACGTATTACGTTATATGGTATAACGTTATAACGTATTACGTTATATGGTATAACGTTATAACGTATTACGTTATATGGTATAACGTTATAACGTATTACGTTATATGGTATTACGTTATAACGTATTACGTTATATGGTATAACGACATAACGTATTACGTTATATGGTATTACGTTATCACGTATTGCGTTATATGGTATAACGTTATAACGTATTACGTTATATGGTATAACGTTTTAACGTATTACGTTATATGGTATAACGTTATAACGTATTACGTTATATGGTATAACGTCATAACGTATTACGTTATATGGTATTACGTTATCACGTATTACGTTATATGGTATAACGTTATAACGTATTACGTTATATGGTATAACGTTTTAACGTATTACGTCATATGGTATAACGTTATCACGTATTACGTTATATGGTATAACGTTATAACGTATTACGTTATATGGTATAACGTTATAACGTATTACGTTATATGGTATAACGTTATAACGTATTACGTTATATGGTATAACGTTATAACGTATTACGTTATATGGTATAACGTTATAAGGTATTACGTTATATGGTATTACGTTATAACGTATTACGTTATATGGTATAACGTCATAACGTATTACGTTATATGGTATTACGTTGTCACTTATTGCGTTATATGGTATAACGTTATAACGTATTACGTTATATGGTATAACGTTATAACGTATTACGTTATATGGTATAACGTTATAACGTATTACGTTATATGGTATTACGTTATAACGTATTACGTTATATGGTATAACGTCATAACGTATTACGTTATATGGTATTACGTTATCACGTATTGCGTTATATGGTATAACGTTATAACGTATTGCGTTATATGGTATAACGTTTTAACGTATTACGTTATATGGTATAACGTTATCACGTATTACGTTATATGGTATAACGTCATAACGTATTACGTTATATGGTATTACGTTATCACGTATTGCGTTATATGGTATAACGTTATAACGTATTACGTTATATGGTATAACGTTTTAACGTATTACGTCATATGGTATAACGTTATCACGTATTACGTTATATGGTATAACTTTATAACGTATTACGTTATATGGTATAACGTTATAACGTATTACGTTATATGGTATAACGTTATAACGTATTACGTTATATGGTATAACGCTATAACGTATTACGTTATATGCTATTACGTTATAACGTATTACGTTATATGGTATAACGTCATAACGTATTACGTTGTATGGTATTACGTTATCACGTATTGCGTTATATGGTATAACGTTATAACGTATTACGTTATATGGTATAACGTTTTAACGTATTACGTTATATGGTATTACGTTATAACGTATTACGTTATATGGTATTACGTTATAACGTATTACGTTATATGGTATAACGTCATAACGTATTACGTTATATGGTATTACGTTATCACGTATTGCGTTATATGGTATAACGTTATAACGTATTACGTTATATGGTATAACGTTTTAACGTATTACGTCATATGGTATAACATTATCACGTATTACGTTATATGGTATAACGTTATAACGTATTACGTTATATGGTATAACGTTATAACGTATTACGTTATATGGTATAACGTTATAACGTATTACGTTATATGGTATAACGTTATAACGTATTACGTTATATGGTATTACGTTATAACGTATTACGTTATATGGTATAACGTCATAACGTATTACGTTATATGGTATTACGTTATCACGTATTACGTTATATGGTATAACGTTATAACGTATTACGTAATATGGTATAACGTTTTAACGTATTACGTCATATGGTATAACGTTATCACGTATTACGTTATATGGTATAACGTTATAACGTATTACGTTATATGGTATAACGTTATAACGTATTACGTTATATGGTATAACGTTATAACGTATTACGTTATTTGGTATAACGTTATAACGTATTACGTTATATGGTATAACGTTATAACGTATTACGTTATATGGTATAACGTCATAACGTATTACGTTATATGGTATTACGTTATCACGTATTACGTTATATGGTATAACGTTATAACGTATTACGTTATATGGTATAACGTTTTAACGTATTACGTCATATGGTATAACGTTATCACGTATTACGTTATATGGTATAACGTTATAACGTATTACGTTATATGGTATAACGTTATAACGTATTACGTTATATGGTATAACGTCATAACGTATTACGTTATATGGTATTACGTTGTCACTTATTGCGTTATATGGTATAACGTTATAACGTATTACGTTATATGGTATAACGTTATAACGTATTACGTTATATGGTATTACGTTATCACGTATTGCGTTATATGGTATAACGTTATAACGTATTACGTTATATGGTATAACGTTTTAACGTATTACGTTATATGGTATAACGTTATCACGTATTACGTTATATGGTATAACGTCATAACGTATTACGTTATATGGTATTACGTTATCACGTATTCCGTTATATGGTATAACGTTATAACGTATTACATTATATGGTATAACGTCATAACGTATTACGTTATATGGTATTACGTTATCACGTATTGCGTTATATGGTATAACGTTATAACGTATTACGTTATATGGTATAACGTTTTAACGTATTACGTTATATGGTATAACGTTTTAACGTATTACGTCATATGGTATAACGTTATCACGTATTACGTTATATGGTATTACTTTATAACGTATTACGTTATATGGTATTACGTTATCACGTATTCCGTTATATGGTATAACGTTATAACGTATTACGTTATATGGTATAACGTTATAACGTATTACGTTATATGGTATTACGTTATAACGTATTACGTTATATGGTATAACGTCATAACGTATTACGTTATATGGTATTACGTTATCACGTATTCCGTTATATGGTATAACGTTATAACGTATTACGTTATATGGTATAACGTTATAACGTATTACGTTATATGGTATAACGTCATAACGTATTACGTTATATGGTATTACGTTATCACGTATTACGTTATATGGTATAACGTTATAACGTATTACGTTATATGGTATAACGTTATAACGTATTACGTTATGTGGTATAACGTTATAACGTATTACGTTATATGGTATAACGTTATAACGTATTTGGTTATATGGCATTACGTTATAGCATATTACGTTATGTGGTATTAAGTTATAACGTATAACGTTATATGGTATAACGTTTTAACGTATTACGTAATATGGTATAACGTTATCACGTATTACGTTATATGGTATAACGTTATAACGTATTACGTTATATGGTATGACGTTATAACATATTACGTTATATGGTATAACGTTTAAAGGTATTACGTTATATGGTATAACGTTATAACGTATTACGTTATATGGTATAACGTTATAACGTACTACGTTATATGGTATATCGTTATAACGTATTACGTTATATGGTGTAACGTTATACCGTATTACGTTATATGGTATAACGTTATCACGTATTACGTTATATGGTATAACGTTATAACGTATTACGTTATATGGTATTACGTTATAACGTATTACGTTATATGGTATAACGTTATCACGTATTACGTTATATGGTATAACGTTATAACGTATTACGTCATATGGTATAACGTTATTACGTATTACGTTATATGGTATAACGTTATAACGTATTACGTTATATGGTATAACGTTATACCGTATTACGTTATATGGTATAACGAAATGACGTTTTACGTTATATGGTATTACGTTATATGGTATTACGTTATAACGTATTACGTTATATGGTATAACGTCATAACGTATTACGTTATATGGTATTACGTTATCACGTATTGCGTTATATGGTATAACGTTATAACGTATTACGTTATATGGTATAACGTTTTAACGTATTACGTCATATGGTATAACGTTATCACGTATTACGTTATATGGTATAACGTTATAACGTATTACGTTATATGGTATAACGTTATAACGTATTACGTTATATGGTATAACGTTATAACGTATTACGTTATATGGTATAACGTTATAACGTATTACGTTATATGGTATTACGTTATAACGTATTACGTTATATGGTATAACGACATAACGTATTACGTTATATGGTATTACGTTATCACGTATTGCGTTATATGGTATAACGTTATAACGTATTACGTTATATGGTATAACGTTTTAACGTATTACGTTATATGGTATAACGTTATCACGTATTACGTTATATGGTATAACGTTATACCGTATTACGTTATATGGTATAACGAAATGACGTTTTACGTTATATGGTATTACGTTATAACGTATTACGTTATATGGTATGACGTTATAACGTATTACGTTATATGGTATAACGTTTAAAGGTATTACGTTATATTGTATAACGTTATAACGTATTACGTTATATGGTATAACGTTATAACGTACTACGTTATATGGTATATCGTTATAACGTATTACGTTATATGGTGTAACGTTATACCGTATTACGTTATATGGTATAACGTTATCACGTATTACGTTATATGGTATAACGTTATAACGTATTACGTTATATGGTATTACGTTATAACGTATTACGTTATATGGTATAACGTTATCACGTATTACGTTATATGGTATAACGTTATAACGTATTACGTCATATGGTATAACGTTATCACGTATTACGTAATATGGTATAACGTTATAACGTATTACGTTATATGGTATAACGTTATACCGTATTACGTTATATGGTATAACGAAATGACGTTTTACGTTATATGGTATTACGTTATAACGTATTACGTTATATGGTATTACGTTATAACGTATTACATTATATGGTATAACGTCATAACGTATTACGTTATATGGTATTACGTTATCACGTATTGCGTTATATGGTATAACGTTATAACGTATTACGTTATATGGTATAACGTTTTATCGTATTACGTCATATGGTATAACGTTATCACGTATTACGTTATATGGTATAACGTTATAACGTATTACGTTATATGGTATAACGTTATAACGTATTACGTTATATGGTATAACGTTATAACGTATTACGTTATATGGTATAACGTTATAACGTATTACGTTATATGGTATTACGTTATAACGTATTACGTTATATGGTATAACGACATAACGTATTACGTTATATGGCATTACGTTATCACGTATGGCGTTATATGGTATAACGTTATAACGTATTACGTTATATGGTATAACGTTTTAACGTATTACGTTATATGGTATAACGTTATCACGTATTACGTTATATGGTATATCGTTATACCGTATTACGTTATATGGTATAACGAAATGACGTTTTACGTTATATGGTATTACGTTATAACGTATTACGTTATATGGTATTACGTTATAATGTATTACGTTATATGGTATAACGTCATAACGTATTACGTTATATGGTATTACGTTATCACGTATTACGTTATATGGTATAACGTTATAACGTATTACGTTATATGGTATAACGTTTTAACGTATTACGTTATATGGTATAACGTTATAACGTATTACGTTATATGGTATAACGTCATAACGTATTACGTTATATGGTATTACGTTATCACGTATTACGTTATATGGTATAACGTTATAACGTATTACGTTATATGGTATAACGTTTTAACGTATTACGTCATATGGTATAACGTTATCACGTATTACGTTATATGGTATAACGTTATAACGTATTACGTCATATGGTATAACGTTATAACGTATTACGTTATATGGTATAACGTTATAAGGTATTACGTTATATGGTATAACGTTATAACGTATTACGTTATATGGTATAACGTTATAAGGTATTACGTTATATGGTATTACGTTATAACGTATTACGTTATATGGTATAACGTCATAACGTATTACGTTATATGGTATTACGTTGTCACTTATTGCGTTATATGGTATAACGTTATAACGTATTACGTTATATGGTATAACGTTATAACGTATTACGTTATATGGTATAACGTTATAACGTATTACGTTATATGGTATTACGTTATAACGTATTACGTTATATGGTATAACGTCATAACGTATTACGTTATATGGTATTACGTTATCACGTATTGCGTTATATGGTATAACGTTATAACGTATTGCGTTATATGGTATAACGTTTTAACGTATTACGTTATATGGTATAACGTTATCACGTATTACGTTATATGGTATAACGTCATAACGTATTACGTTATATGGTATTACGTTATCACGTATTGCGTTATATGGTATAACGTTATAACGTATTACGTTATATGGTATAACGTTTTAACGTATTACGTCATATGGTATAACGTTATCACGTATTACGTTATATGGTATAACTTTATAACGTATTACGTTATATGGTATAACGTTATAACGTATTACGTTATATGGTATAACGTTATAACGTATTACGTTATATGGTATAACGCTATAACGTATTACGTTATATGCTATTACGTTATAACGTATTACGTTATATGGTATAACGTCATAACGTATTACGTTATATGGTATTACGTTATCACGTATTGCGTTATATGGTATAACGTTATAACGTATTACGTTATATGGTATAACGTTTTAACGTATTACGTTATATGGTATTACGTTATAACGTATTACGTTATATGGTATTACGTTATAACGTATTACGTTATATGGTATAACGTCATAACGTATTACGTTATATGGTATTACGTTATCACGTATTGCGTTATATGGTATAACGTTATAACGTATTACGTTATATGGTATAACGTTTTAACGTATTACGTCATATGGTATAACATTATCACGTATTACGTTATATGGTATAACGTTATAACGTATTACGTTATATGGTATAACGTTATAACGTATTACGTTATATGGTATAACGTTATAACGTATTACGTTATATGGTATAACGTTATAACGTATTACGTTATATGGTATTACGTTATAACGTATTACGTTATATGGTATAACGTCATAACGTATTACGTTATATGGTATTACGTTATCACGTATTACGTTATATGGTATAACGTTATAACGTATTACGTAATATGGTATAACGTTTTAACGTATTACGTCATATGGTATAACGTTATCACGTATTACGTTATATGGTATAACGTTATAACGTATTACGTTATATGGTATAACGTTATAACGTATTACGTTATATGGTATAACGTTATAACGTATTACGTTATTTGGTATAACGTTATAACGTATTACGTTATATGGTATAACGTTATAACGTATTACGTTATATGGTATAACGTCATAACGTATTACGTTATATGGTATTACGTTATCACGTATTACGTTATATGGTATAACGTTATAACGTATTACGTTATATGGTATAACGTTTTAACGTATTACGTTATATGGTATAACGTTATCACGTATTACGTTATATGGTATAACGTTATAACGTATTACGTTATATGGTATAACGTTATAACGTATTACGTTATATGGTATAACGTTATAACGTATTACGTTATATGGTATAACGTCATAACGTATTACGTTATATGGTATTACGTTATCACGTATTGCGTTATATGGTATAACGTTATAACGTATTACGTTATATGGTATAACGTTTTAACGTATTACGTCATATGGTATAACATTATCACGTATTACGTTATATGGTATAACGTTATAACGTATTACGTTATATGGTATAACGTTATAACGTATTACGTTATATGGTATAACGTTATAACGTATTACGTTATATGGTATAACGTTATAACGTATTACGTTATATGGTATAACGTTATAACGTATTACGTTATATGGTATAACGTCATAACGTATTACGTTATATGGTATTACGTTGTCACTTATTGCGTTATATGGTATAACGTTATAACGTATTACGTTATATGGTATAACGTTATAACGTATTACGTTATATGGTATAACGTTATAACGTATTACGTTATATGGTATTACGTTATAACGTATTACGTTATATGGTATAACGTCATAACGTATTACGTTATATGGTATTACGTTATCACGTATTGCGTTATATGGTATAACGTTATAACGTATTGCGTTATATGGTATAACGTTTTAACGTATTACGTTATATGGTATAACGTTATCACGTATTACGTTATATGGTATAACGTCATAACGTATTGCGTTATATGGTATAACGTTATAACGTATTGCGTTATATGGTATAACGTTTTAACGTATTACGTTATATGGTATAACGTTATCACGTATTACGTTATATGGTATAACGTTATAACGTATTACGTTATATGGTATTACGTTATAACGTATTACGTTATATGGTATAACGTCATAACGTATTACGTTATCACGTATTGCGTTATATGGTATAACGTTATAACGTATTACGTTATATGGTATAACGTTTTAACGTATTACGTTATATGGTATTACGTTATAACGTATTACGTTATATGGTATTACGTTATAACGTATTACGTTATATGGTATAACGTCATAACGTATTACGTTATATGGTATTACGTTATCACGTATTGCGTTATATGGTATAACGTTATAACGTATTACGTTATATGGTATAACGTTTTAACGTATTACGTCATATGGTATAACATTATCACGTATTACGTTATATGGTATAACGTTATAACGTATTACGTTATATGGTATAACGTTATAACGTATTACGTTATATGGTATAACGTTATAACGTATTACGTTATATGGTATAACGTTATAACGTATTACGTTATATGGTATTACGTTATAACGTATTACGTTATATGGTATAACGTCATAACGTATTACGTTATATGGTATTACGTTATCACGTATTACGTTATATGGTATAACGTTATAACGTATTACGTAATATGGTATAACGTTTTAACGTATTACGTCATATGGTATAACGTTATCACGTATTACGTTATATGGTATAACGTTATAACGTATTACGTTATATGGTATAACGTATTAACGTATTACGTTATATGGTATAACGTTATAACGTATTACGTTATATGGTATAACGTTATAACGTATTACGTTATATGGTATAACGTTATAACGTATTACGTTATATGGTATAACGTCATTACGTATTACGTTATATGGTATTACGTTATCACGTATTACGTTATATAGTATAACGTTATAACGTATTACGTTATATGGTATAACGTTTTAACGTATTACGTCATATGGTATAACGTTATCACGTATTACGTTATATGGTATAACGTTATAACGTATTACGTTATATGGTATAACGTTATAACGTATTACGTTATATGGTATAACGTTATAACGTATTACGTTATATGGTATAACGTTATAAGGTATTACGTTATATGGTATAACGTTATAAGGTATTACGTTATATGTTATTACGTTATAACGTATTACGTTATATGGTATAACGTCATAACGTATTACGTTATATGGTATTACGTTGTCACTTATTGCGTTATATGGTATAACGTTATAACGTATTACGTTATATGGTATAACGTTATAACGTATTACGTTATATGGTATAACGTTATAACGTATTACGTTATATGGTATAACGTTATAACGTATTACGTTATATGGTATTACGTTATAACGTATTACGTTATATGGTATAACGTCACAACGTATTACGTTATATGGCATTACGTTATCACGTATTGCGTTATATGGTATAACGTTATAACGTATTACGTTATATGGTATAACGTTTTAACGTATTACGTTATATGGTATAACGTTATCACGTATTACGTTATATGGTATAACGTCATAACGTATTACGTTATATGGTATTACGTTATCACGTATTGCGTTATATGGTATAACGTTATAACGTATTACGTTATATGGTATAACGTTTTAACGTATTACGTCATATGGTATAACGTTATCACGTATTACGTTATATGGTATAACTTTATAACGTATTACGTTATATGGTATAACGTTATAACGTATTACGTTATATGGTATAACGTTATAACGTATTACGTTATATGGTATAACGTTATAACGTATTACGTTATATGGTATTACGTTATAACGTATTACGTTATATGGTATAACGTCATAACGTATTACGTTATATGGTATTACGTTATCACGTATTCCGTTATATGGTATAACGTTATAACGTATTACGTTATATTGTATAACGTTTTAACGTATTACGTTATATGGTATAACGTTATCACGTATTACGTTATATGGTATAACGTTATAACGTATTACGTTATATGGTATAACATTATAACGTATTACGTTATAACGTATTACGTTATATGGAATAACGTTATAACGTATTACGTTATATTGTATAACGTATTACGTTATGTGGTATAACGTATTACGTTATATGGTATTACGTTATAACGTATTACGTTATATGGTATAACGTCATAACGTATTACGTTCTATGGTATTACGTTATCACGTATTACGTTATATGGTATAACGTCATAACGTATTACGTTATATGGTATTACGTTATCACGTATTACGTTATATGGTATAACGTTATAACGTATTACGTAATATGGTATAACGTTTTAACGTATTACGTCATATGGTATAACGTTATCACGTATTGCGTTATATGGTATAACGTTATAACGTATTACGTTATATGGCATAACGTTATAACGTATTACGTTATATGGTATAACGTTATAACGTATTACGTTATATGGTATAACGTTATAACGTATTACGTTATATGGTATAACGTTATAACGTATTACGTTATATGGTATAACGTCATTACGTATTACGTTATATGGTATTACGTTATCACGTATTACGTTATATAGTATAACGTTATAACGTATTACGTTATATGGTATAACGTTTTAACGTATTACGTCATATGGTATAACGTTATCACGTATTACGTTATATGGTATAACGTTATAACGTATTACGTTATATGGTATAACGTTATAACGTATTACGTTATATGGTATAACGTTATAACGTATTACGTTATATGGTATAACGTTATAAGGTATTACGTCATATGGTATAACGTTATCACGTATTACGTTATATGGTATAACTTTATAACGTATTACGTTATATGGTATAACGTTATAACGTATTACGTTATATGGTATAACGTTATAACGTATTACGTTATATGGTATAACGTTATAACGTATTACGTTATATGGTATTACGTTATAACGTATTACGTTATATGGTATAACGTCATAACGTATTACGTTATATGGTATTACGTTATAACGTATTACGTTATATGGTATAACGTTATAACGTATTACGTTATATGGTATAACGTCATTACGTATTACGTTATATGGTATAACGTTATAACGTATTACGTTATATGGTATAACGTTATAACGTATTACGTTATATGGTATTACGTTATAACGTATTACGTTATATGGTATAACGTCATAACGTATTACGTTATATGGTATTACGTTATCACGTATTCCGTTATATGGTATAACGTTATAACGTATTACGTTATATTGTATAACGTTTTAACGTATTACGTTATATGGTATAACGTTATCACGTATTACGTTATATGGTATAACGTTATAACGTATTACGTTATATGGTATAACATTATAACGTATTACGTTATAACGTATTACGTTATATGGAATAACGTTATAACGTATTACGTTATATTGTATAACGTATTACGTTATGTGGTATAACGTATTACGTTATATGGTATTACGTTATAACGTATTACGTTATATGGTATAACGTCATAACGTATTACGTTCTATGGTATTACGTTATCACGTATTACGTTATATGGTATAACGTCATAACGTATTACGTTATATGGTATTACGTTATCACGTATTACGTTATATGGTATAACGTTATAACGTATTACGTAATATGGTATAACGTTTTAACGTATTACGTCATATGGTATAACGTTATCACGTATTGCGTTATATGGTATAACGTTATAACGTATTACGTTATATGGCATAACGTTATAACGTATTACGTTATATGGTATAACGTTATAACGTATTACGTTATATGGTATAACGTTATAACGTATTACGTTATATGGTATAACGTTATAACGTATTACGTTATATGGTATAACGTCATTACGTATTACGTTATATGGTATTACGTTATCACGTATTACGTTATATAGTATAACGTTATAACGTATTACGTTATATGGTATAACGTTTTAACGTATTACGTCATATGGTATAACGTTATCACGTATTACGTTATATGGTATAACGTTATAACGTATTACGTTATATGGTATAACGTTATAACGTATTACGTTATATGGTATAACGTTATAACGTATTACGTTATATGGTATAACGTTATAAGGTATTACGTTATATGGTATAACGTTATAAGGTATTACGTTATATGTTATTACGTTATAACGTATTACGTTATATGGTATAACGTCATAACGTATTACGTTATATGGTATTACGTTGTCACTTATTGCGTTATATGGTATAACGTTATAACGTATTACGTTATATGGTATAACGTTATAACGTATTACGTTATATGGTATAACGTTATAACGTATTACGTTATATGGTATAACGTTATAACGTATTACGTTATATGGTATTACGTTATAACGTATTACGTTATATGGTATAACGTCACAACGTATTACGTTATATGGTATTACGTTATCACGTATTGCGTTATATGGTATAACGTTATAACGTATTACGTTATATGGTATAACGTTTTAACGTATTACGTTATATGGTATAACGTTATCACGTATTACGTTATATGGTATAACGTCATAACGTACTACGTTATATGGTATTACGTTATCACGTATTGCGTTATATGGTATAACGTTATAACGTATTACGTTATATGGTATAACGTTTTAACGTATTACGTCATATGGTATAACGTTATCACGTATTACGTTATATGGTATAACTTTATAACGTATTACGTTATATGGTATAACGTTATAACGTATTACGTTATATGGTATAACGTTATAACGTATTACGTTATATGGTATAACGTTATAACGTATTACGTTATATGGTATTACGTTATAACGTATTACGTTATATGGTATAACGTCATAACGTATTACGTTATATGGTATTACGTTATCACGTATTCCGTTATATGGTATAACGTTATAACGTATTACGTTATATGGTATAACGTTTTAACGTATTACGTTATATGGTATAACGTTATCACGTATTACGTTATATGGTATAACGTTATAACGTATTACGTTATATGGTATAACATTATAACGTATTACGTTATAACGTATTACGTTATATGGAATAACGTTATAACGTATTACGTTATATTGTATAACGTATTACGTTATATGGTATAACGTATTACGTTATATGGTATTACGTTATAACGTATTACGTTATATGGTATAACGTCATAACGTATTACGTTATATGGTATTACGTTATCACGTATTACGTTATATGGTATAACGTTATAACGTATTACGTTATATGGTATAACGTCATAACGTACTACGTTATATGGTATTACGTTATCACGTATTACGTTATATGGTATAACGTTATAACGTATTACGTTATATGGTATAACGTTTTAACGTATTACGTCATATGGTATAACGTTATCACGTATTACGTTATATGGTATAACGCTATAACGTATTACGTTATATGGTATAACGTTTTAACGTATTACGTTATATGGTATAACGTTATCACGTATTACGTTATATGGTATAACGTTATAACGTATTACTTTATATGGTATTACGTTATAACGTATTACGTTATATGGTATAACGTTTTAACGTATTACGTTATATGGTATAACGTTATCACGTATTACGTTATATGGTATAACGTTATAACGTATTACGTTATATGGTATAACGTCATAACGTATTACGTTATATGTTATTACGTTATCACGTATTACGTTATATGGTATAACGTTATAACGTATTACGTTATATGGTATAACGTCATAACGTATTACGTTATATGGTATTACGTTATCACGTATTACGTTATATGGTATAACGTTATAACGTATTACGTTATATGGTATAACGTTATAACGTATTACGTTATGTGGTATAACGTTATAACGTATTACGTTATATGGTATAACGTTATAACGTATTTGGTTATATGGCATTACGTTATAGCATATTACGTTATGTGGTATTAAGTTATAACGTATAACGTTATATGGTATAACGTTTTAACGTATTACGTAATATGGTATAACGTTATCACGTATTACGTTATATGGTATAACGTTATAACGTATTACGTTATATGGTATGACGTTATAACATATTACGTTATATGGTATAACGTTTAAAGGTATTACGTTATATGGTATTACGTTATCACGTATTGCGTTATATGGTATAACGTTATAACGTATTACGTTATATGGTATAACGTTTTAACGTATTACGTCATATGGTATAACGTTATCACGTATTACGTTATATGGTATAACTTTATAACGTATTACGTTATATGGTATAACGTTATAACGTATTACGTTATGTGGTATAACGTTATAACGTATTACGTTATATGGTATAACGTTATAACGTATTTGGTTATATGGCATTACGTTATAGCATATTACGTTATATGGTGTAACGTTATAACGTATTACGTTATATGGTATTACGTTTTAACGTATTACGTTATATGGTATAACGGTATAACGTATTACGTTCTATGGTATTACGTCATAACGTATTACGTTATATGGTATTACGTTATAACGTATTACGTTAAATGGTATAACGAAATGACGTTTTACGTTATATGGTATTACGTTAGAACGTATTACGTTATATGGTATTACGTTATAACGTATTACGTTATATGGTATAACGTTATCACGTATTACGTTATATGGCATTACGTTATAACGTATTACGTTATATGGTATAACGAAATGACGTTTTACGTTATATGGTATAACGTTATAACGTATTACGTTATATGGTATTACGTTTTAACGTATTACGTTATATGGTATAACGTTATATCGTATTACGTTATATGGTATAACGAAATGACGTTTTACGTTATATGGTATTACGTTATAACGTATTACGTTATATGGTATAACGTTATACCGTATTACGTTATATGGCATTACGTTATAACGTATTACGTTATATGGTATATCGTTATAACGTATTACGTTATATGGTATAACGTTATACCGTATTACGTTATATGGTATAACGAAATGACGTTTTACGTTATATGGTATTACGTTATAACGTATTACGTTATATGGTATAACGTTATCACGTATTACGTTATATGGCATTACGTTATAACGTATTACGTTATATGGTATAACGTTATAACGTATTACGTTATATGGTATAACGGTATAACGTATTACGTTATATGGTATAACGGTATAACGTATTACGTTATATGGTATTACGTTATAACGTATTACGTTATATGGTATTACGTTATAACGTATTACGTTATATGGTATAACGTTATAACGTATTACGTTATATGGTATAACGTTATAACGTATTACGTTATATGGTATAACGTTATAACGTATTACGTTATATGGTATAACGTTTTAACGTAAAACGTTATATGGTATTACGTTATAACGTATTACGTTATATGGTATAACGTTATAACGTATTACGTTATATGGTATAACGTTATAACGTATTACGTTATATGGTATATCGTTATAACGTATTACGTTATATGGTATAACGTTATACCGTATTACGTTATATGGTATAACGAAATGACGTTTTACGTTATATGGTATTACGTTATAACGTATTACGTTATATGGTATAACGTTATAACGTATTACGTTATATGGTATAACGTTATAACGCATTACGTTATATGGTATATCGGTATAACGTATTACGTTATATGGTATAACGTTATACCGTATTACGTTGTATGGTATAACGAAATGACGTTTTACGTTATATGGTATTACGTTATAACGTATTACGTTATATGGTATAACGTTTTAACGTATTACGTTATATGGTATAACGTTATCACGTATTACGTTATATGGTATAACGTTATAACGTATAACGTTATATGGTATATCGTTATAACGTATTACGTTATATGGTATTACGTTATAACGTATTACGTTATATGGTATTACGTTATAACGTATTACGTTATATGGTATAACGTTATAACGTATTACGTTATATGGTATAACGTTATAACGTATTACGTTATATGGTAAAACGTTATCACGTATTACGTTATATGGTATAACGTTATAACGTAAAACGTTATATGGTATAACGTTTTAACGTATTACGTTATATGGTATAACGTTATAACGTATTACGTTATATGGTATATCGTTATAACGTATTACGTTATATGGTATAACGTAATGCCATATAACGTAATACGTTATAACGTTATACCATGTAACGTAATACAATATAACGCAATGCCATATAACGTAATAGGTTATAACGTTATACCATATAACGTAATACGTTAAAACGTTATACCATATAACGTAATACGTTGTAAGGCAATGCCATATAACGTAATACATCATAACGTTATACCATATAACGTAAGACGTCATTTCGTTATACCATATAACGTACTACGGTATAATGTTATACCATATAACGTAAAACGTCATTTCGCTACACCATATAGCGTAATACGGTATAACGTTATGACATATAACGTAATACGTTATAACGTAATGCGATATAACGTAAAACGTCATTTCGTTATACCATATAACGTAATACGTTATAACGTTATACCATATAACGTAATACGTTATAACGTAATGGCATATAACGTAATACTTTTTAACGTTACACCATATAACGTAATACATTATAACGTAATGCCATATAACGTAATACGTTATAACTTAATGCCATATAGCGTAATACGTTATAACGTAATGCCATATAACGTAATACGCTATAACGTTATAACGTCAGTTGGAATCGTTGTATCATAACGTAGTCTGCTTATTGTCGATAAGAATTTACTAAACTAAAAGTGACTACTAAAAGTTTCTATCCTCTAAATTCTATCTACGATTCTATAATCTAAAAACTAACTTTTGCAAACAAACTGTAACATTCGCTTAACGGAAAGACATACGTATCTTGTTTGTACTCGTCTTTTCACAATGAATTCTTGAACGTCTGTCTCTGTGGTGAGACAAATGCAAAGTCATTTCATCAGTCCTCAGTTCGCTGTTTAGTGCCGAAGCGTGCAGACGTGTCTCTAGTGCCCAGCGTAGTCCGAAAACAACACGTGTCGCCCAACCGTCGAAAGTGAACACAGCTAAGTGTCCCTGACCCTTTAGGGAGAAGATAATCCCACGCACCTAACCCCAACCCGAATACTAGCCTCACAGCCTCACGACTAGTTGTTCATTCCGAATTAACTAGCTCGATGATGGCCCAACAACCGCGACCAGGCTCTCCGGAGCAGACTCGCAGCTACCCCGTGCTACCCCCCGCGTGGCAGAAGTGTAGCAGAACTCTCCGCACTAACGACGCTAATACTACAAAGAAAAGGAAAATAGAAACAGCAACGCAAATAAACACACACAACAGATTCGCCGTATTGGAATCCTCAAACGACGCCATGGAAATCGTAGAACCGTCACCAAACCAACACTCACAGAGAATCCCCCCTCCCCCACCAATATTTGTGGACGACGTCATTGACATACAGACAATGACCAGGTCCCTAGAGAGAGATATCAGCAAGGAGGAATATAACCTTAAGATAAGCAACAATAGAGTAAAAATACTGCCGACGAACCCAGAGGCTTACAGAAAACTCACCAAGACACTCAGGACCCCGAACGCCAACTTCCACACCTACCAACTCAAACAGGAAAGGCCTTTCCGGGTGGTCCTACGAAACATACACCACTCAGCAGACATAGACGAACTCAAATACGAACTCTCAAAACTCGGCCACGAAGTCATCAACGTAAGTAATATAAGGCATAGAGTCTCGAAAGACCCGTTATCCTTATTTTTCATAGATATAAAACAAAAGCCAAACAATAAGGAAATCTACAATATCAGTCGCCTAATGAACGCAATGGTAAAATTCGAACCACTGCTTGTGAAAAAAGAAATAGTGCAATGCAAAAGGTGCCAAAGGTACTGTCATACGCAGAAATACTGCAACCATACTTTCCGATGCGTTAAATGCGCAGGCACTCACTCCACTGACCAGTGCGCCAAATCACCGGAAACTCCAGCGAAATGCATCCACTGCCAAGGGGACCACCCCGCCAACTACAAAGGCTGCCCAGCACATAAAACACTATACACGAACAGGTACCCTAAGCTCAGAGCAAAAGAGGTATCCAACCAAACACCCAGCCCGCCGAAATTCACGACTACCCCAACCCCCTCAACCAACCAAACACCCAGTCCTACCAAATTCATCTCCACCTCAACCTCCTATGCCCAAGCAGTACAAGGCATCCAAAATAACCCGAACAGCCAAAGGAACCTTCCCCAAAACAGTGTCCCCAACCCACCTAACACAGACAACTCCTCAAGGCTTGAAAAGCTAATAGAGAAACAATCAGTGCAAATAAATCACTTGCTATCGCTACTAACACTCATCGTGGAAAAATTAGCACTCCCCGACTCAAAATAAAACCAAGGCGCATAGCACTCTGGAACGCCAACGGTCTAGCGCAACACAAACTTGAACTAGAACTCTTCTTAAAACACCAGCAAATCGACGTAATGCTCGTATCGGAAACCCACTTCACTGACAAGAGCTACCTGAAAATAAATGGTTACAAATTCTACCATACCCAACACTCCAGCGGAAAGGCCCACGGTGGCACCGGAATAATAATCAAAGCAAGTATTAAGCACTACGAACTTCCATCATTCCAGAAAGACTACCTACAAGCAACAAACGTAGCAATAGAAGACTGTCATGGCTCAATCACCACCTCAGCAGTATACTGCCCTCCCAGACACTCCATCGCCAAAAAAGACTTTGATAACTTCCTGGACACCCTGGGCAATAGATTCATAGTTGGAGGAGATTATAACGCCAAGCACATCCAATGGGGCAGCAGACTGGTTACAGCAAGAGGCAAAAACCTCTTAAACAGCATAATAAACAACAACCTCAACTACCTCACCACATACGAACCCACATACTGGCCCACTGACACCAACAAAATACCCGACCTTCTCGACTTTTTCATAACTAAAAATATCCCATCAAGACACGTCCAGATCAACTCCTCGGCTGATCTCTCCTCTGATCATTCTCCCGTGATAGCAACAGTCAGCTCAACAATCATCGAGAATACACCTAACGGCTCCATTCACAACCAACACACCAACTGGCAGCTCTTCAGAGAAGTCTTTACACACTCAACCTCAGCCTTCACCCCACTAAAAACAAAGGAAGATATCGAAGCAGCCACGGAATACTTAAACACGAGCATAATAAACGCAATCCGCCTCTCCACATCGATAAAGCCATCTAACAGCAAACAAGAATATCCCCAATACATACTAAAAAAAAAAATAGCAGAAAAACGTAGACTAAGAAGAGTATGGCAGACCCATAGAACACCGGAGGACAAACGCAAACTTAACAACGCAACTAGGAAGCTATCCAGAACCTTAAAAATCTATAAAAACGACTGTTTCCAAAAATACCTCGTCAGCTTATCCCCCACAGCTGACTCCAACTACTCACTATGGAAGGCCTCCACGAAACTCGCACGCCCCCCACAAATAATCCCACCAATCCGCCGTCCGCAAGGTGGATGGGCGCGAAGCCCTATAGAAAAAGCCGACCTGTTCGCTAATTACTTGTCTAAAGTATTCAAACCCCATTCCCCCAAAGCCGCCGCGGACGTTACCGAATACCTGCACACCCCCTTCCAAATGTCCCCTCCTATCGAACCCTTCTCCTCTGCAGAGACTATAGAAACAATCAGTCGCCTAAACCCTAAGAAAGCAGCAGGACACGACCTAATAAGCAATAAAGCAATCAAGGAACTTCCCATAAAAGGGTTCGCACTCATCACATCGATTTTTAATGCTATCCTTCGCCTGGAACACTATCCTAAGGCCTGGAAAATCTCATTGATTACCCTCATCCCTAAACCCGGTAATCCGATATACGAAACCTGCTCCTATCGCCCAATCAGTCTTTTACCTACACTGTCCAAACTATTCGAGAAGATGCTCACGAACCGACTCCTTCCAATCCTAGAGAACTTGAAAACACTCCCAGATCACCAATTCGGCTTCCGAAAACATCATTCTACAGTAGAGCAAATCCACCGCTTAACTCATACGATCAGCCAAACACTTGAAAAGAAAAAATATTGCTCAGCGGTTTTCCTAGACATCCAACAGGCATTCAACAAAGTATGGCATGAAGGGCTACTATACAAGATTAAAAAGATCCTACCTCACCCCTACTACTCCATCCTAAAATCTTACCTAACCAATAGACAATTCATGGTTAAATGCCTAGACGCCACTTCCGCAACATTCCCAATAGAATCCGGCATACCCCAAGGTAGTGTCCTCGGACCCCTACTGTACTCCATCTACACTGCCGACTTACCTATATCAAACGAGATAACAATAGCGACATTTGCAGACGACACAGCGCTATTAGCTACCCACGCAGACCCGGTAATAGCCTCATCCACTCTCCAGCGAAGTCTCGACTCCATGGAAAAGTGGTTTCATAAATGGGGCTTCAAAATTAACGAAAAGAAATCCTCACATGTAACCTTCACGCTCCGAAAACAAACTTGCCCCCAGGTCACCATCAACAATGCAACAGTTCCTAGTAGGGACTCAGTCCGATACCTGGGCATGGCCCTGGACAAGAGACTAACGTGGAAGAAACACATCTCAGATAAAACGAAGCAGCTAAAGGACAAACTAAAAAAATTCTATTGGCTCACGGGCCGACGCTCCAAACTAAACATACAGAATAAAATTACCCTCTACAAGACCGTAATAAAACCTGTCTGGACCTACGGAATCCAACTATGGGGAACAGCAAGTAACTCCAACATTGAAATACTCCAACGCTTCCAATCGAAAACGCTAAGATCCTTAATATACGCACCTTGGTATGTTACCAACGAAACCATCCATCGCGACCTCAAGATACCCACAGTCGAAGAGGAAATAGCAAAATATAGCGACAGATATAACAAAAGAGTCAACAAACACCGAAACCCCCTAATCACTGGACTACTTGATACGACGGACCAGATTCGCAGGCTGAAGAGGCACTACCCGCTAGACCTAAATGCTAGATTCATTTAGTTATCCAAATTAAGCATATGCACTTACTTATAATACTTATAAATTATATTTATCTATAATAAGCATTAACTTATTATAAATAAACAGCCATTGTTACACCGGGCGACTCTCTGCCTGGCCCAGGTCACACGCCGCGGGCCAGACGGACACCAGATGTCCGCTCTTCCGTACGGCGTACCTTCAATAGCCTTAAGCACCCGTCATAAACCCAAGTCACTTGCCTGCTAAAGTCCTTCAGACCCAACAAATTTCTTTTCTAAATCAGTTTCCAAAGACTATCGTTTACTACGGCTTGACACGGGAAAGTTAGTTTTTCTTACGATGCTTCCTACTAGCAACTTTCTATCGGGGACGGTTAAGACCCTTCCTAGTCCACCAACCTTCGTTTGTCCAATCCGAGGCAATGTATACTGCCCTCACTTCCTGACCTAAAATGGCATGAACAAATCCGATGATCCCGTGCGCTAGACACACCCATCACTAGCTTTCCTCCGACACAGCATCGTCACTCAACTTCACTTCTTCTACATCGTTGGAAAAGTCAACTACGAAGTCTAACGCTAATGCCTATCGGGGCAGTCTAAGCATAACGCGAGAGTCAGTCTCGGTATTGTCGAGCATACATTTTCCTCTCCTAAATATCTTATAGTGCTACGTCCACTAATACATTAAATCCAATTATAAGAGCCCTGCTCTAACGTACATATCTATCTTATCTTCGTGCGATAAGTGATTATCTATCTATCTATGCTCATCAGTGTAATCTAAGTGTTGGAAATATATAATTTATAATTCTGTGAATCACAGTGTTATACAAACTCAATCACCCCTATTATCTCAACGGAAATCAGGGGATTGATCAAGTCGTGGTGTCGATTGTTATAATCGTAACGGGAATTTACGACTCCCGTTGACGTCTCTCCTAGCGATTACGTCTCCCCGCGATTGGTCGAACAAACAGCCATGTCACTGCGCCACGCCAGAAAAATTACTGAAAATTCTCAACGCGAGAATTGATTGTAATTTCAACAAATAAATAAATAAAAATAAATCTTAAGACTTATAACGGGCCCTCGGGCTAGCTGAACATGTACTGCGGAGACGCATCGACATCTGGCAATCATCTTACTCGAAGAATAGGGTCTGCGTGTGGCGAGCTACGGGACAGAGACCGTTGGAATGTTTACTGTCGAATGTTACAACTATTTCCTTTTTAAGGAGAACTATAGAATAACTCCATGCCTTTGTTAGACAAGGCGTTCATCCCGTGACCGCGGCTACGTTCGGCGACTGGCTGTCGCCTCGAGCCCAAGCTCATTATCACAACTCTCGAACAATTACAATGTTGCGGGATTATCCAAAATTCCAAAGGCTCCGGTGTTCTTTCATCTCCGACATATATATACAGGATCATTGGTAACTGGTGGTACAAGCGGAAAGGGGGTAATTCTACGCGAAAAAAGAAGTCGAAAATATAGAATAAAAAAATTTTTTTTTAATTTTTTTAAAAATCTACAATGTGATCCGTTATAACGAGATGTAATAAGTGCACGCGTGCCGAGCGAAAATTCAAAGTCGATTTTCTCGAAAACAAAGCCTCAAACGAAAAATTTTTAATTCTATATTTTCGACTTCTTTTTTCGCGTAGAATCACCGCCTTTCCGCTTGTACCACCAGTTACCAATGACCCTGTATATCTCTTTTTAAAAAATTTGAAATTAATCCCATGTTTGGTTTCCTACTATTGTGACTTTTAATTTATCTATATTATATTATTATCTATATTATCTTATGTATATTATATTACTATGTTATTTGAAAGCTAATAAATATTTTTAAGGGCGATAGAATTGATATTAAATCTTTCGAATAAAAATATAATAGATTCAATAAAAATGTATAAGAAATTACAAATTTACTACTAAAATATACCAATTATTATTTGTATAAAATATTAATCCCATTTTATAATTGACAAATTATGTACAAAATAAATTATATACAATTAGTAACAACATCAGCATTGATTTAAACCAAAGTGTACAAGAATAATGTATAAGTATATGTATGTACTTGGAAGGAAAAAATTAAATGAGGAGACACGAGACATGTCATAATAATAAAGTCATATGTAATCAACAATTACGTCATAGTAATAATTTTGTATTTATAAAATATTTCGTATACGTAAAAACATATTACAAACCCATTAGTACAGTACTGGCAGTAACGGGAATTTGTGAAGGCGCGCTAGCTTGTCTTACACTCATTTCCCAAGTATCTAATAATTGAGACACAGAAAAACGTCGAGGAAGTTTCGTTATGCGCGCATTTAAAGCTTTCTGAACTGCACAAAGAAATGTTGTGGCATATTCATGGGGTGCCATTACGCAACGTGGTGGCGTTAAAGGATAATCGGCGGGAACAGTTACTGATACAGGAGGAACACATGGAAGATGACGATCATCCAGCCAGCATATTAATTGAATACATTTTGATCCAGTTTGTTGTGCAGGATCAAGACTGACCTATATATTATACACATATATGATTACTTACATATAAAAATGTAATGAGATTCTAAAATGAATGGATTACCTTAAACCGTTGATCTAATCGAGCTATTTCTCCTTGTAGTACGTCTGGTATTTCATTAGGAGACTCTTCTATCTTTTGTTTTTTTAATGGTTGTGGTAAATTTCTAGTTATAGAAGTAAAGTTCTGTTAAATTATGCCTTATAACACAATCACTCACAAATTAGTGCATTTATTTCTTACTTTATCTCTGGACCAAATAAAGCTTCTAGACACGGACCAAAAGTACGTTGTAGTGTATGATTTACAACTGGACTTTGGAGATGAGTGCTTACTGCTTCTAAAAGTGGACTGAAGAAATGATGTTCCTTTAAAGTCGTAACTGGAGGCCCAACACTAGCATCATTTCGTTTAAAATCTAATTTTTCAAGAACTACCTCACATTTTAGTAAAGTATCTAAAGGCATTCGTTTGCTAGGATTTGATAAAATTTCTAAAAGTTTCTTCATTTTGCTTAGTTTATCAACATCTGCAATTTAAAAGATTATACAAATGACTACATGCATGCACATAAAGGCACTGGTGGAAATGAATGTTAATACTAAAGTTACATACTTCCTTCATTTCCCATTTTAGCAATCATTCTTCGTAAAGGTTCTACATATTTACTTAATTGTCTAACTTTATCCCTATATGCTTGATCTTCTTGTTGTGGACTTGGGGTAGCTCCTACCCCTCCTGGAGTATTTAAAGAACTGCTAGGAGATGGTGCCATGCCTAATTTAATATAATTTTATTGTCTTTATTTCTATTCATGCTAGATTAAAATTAATGATTTTTATATTAAAAGTAATTTTGACATACCAACAGATCGTTGTGGTCCTGCCATCATAGGATGTTGTGGACTAGGTGAAGGAACTAATGCTGGTGATGCAACCATTTGATTGCTGAAAAAATAATAAAATGCAATTTTAATTTTTAATATAATTTTAAAAAATTTTAGTTTCTATTGTATCTAACCTTGATGGTGCGCCTAAACCAGCAGGACTTGGAGCAGATGGTGATGGACTCTGGCCCAGAAATTGATTTGGTGTAACATTTCGAGGGCCAGGGAAACCAGCATTTATCATTTCTCCTTGCTAAGAACAACAGCATTCATGAAAATCTTGAAATAATGGCTCATATTATTTCATTGTTTGTGTACCTTCCTTTGCATATGACTTAATTGTTGCTGCATTTGACTAGGACCTATTTGCCCTGGAGTAATTTGATTCATTTGCTGTGGCATTGTTGTTTGAATGCCATTTAGAGAACCACTAATTTGATTTCCTATTTGATTGGATAGTTGATTTTGCATTTGGGTCTGAAATATACCACTTATTATTTATGTCCCCCTTTGTTCAAAAAGAAGAAATGCATGTTTTTTTGCAATAATAAATACATACTTGCATGTTTTGTTGCATTTGACCTGTTGTAATTTGTGCCATTTGGTTGGGAACCATTTGAGTCATTTGCTGAGGTATATTTCCTTGACCCATTGAATTCATTTGCGTTAACATTGAGTTGGTTTGCATGGTTTGAATTGGACCCATATGATTCATTGGACCGTTGGTTTGAGTAGGCATCATACCCATTCCTGGTATTTTACTTTGCATACCTTGCATGGCCATAGGTTGTCCAGGGCGCTGATTTAAGCTTTGTAATACTAAAACAATTATTAATATTACAATAATTAATAGTATAAAATATAGTATAGAATAATTGTCAATTAAGGTCAAGCATGACCTTTTTCTTCCTACTACTTGTTAAATCTTAACAATCTTCGTGACTTGAATGTCTGCGAGTAGTGCGAGGAGAGATGTAAAAGTATTTAGAATGAATCGTTGCAAGCAAATTAAGGGTCTTCTGATCAGAGTTAGTAGCAAATGATCTTCTGTGAGGGTGAGGTATATAGGGAAAACTAGTGATGGGTGCTGCCCGTCCCCCATCAACAGTCGCTCGTTGGTAGAAGTAACCTTCGAATCCGCTTATCCCATATTTTACCGTAATGAGCAACCCAAGGAATGTCTCAACTTGAAGGATGTATAGTAGCAATTAAGGACCTTGACAGTAAAGGAAAAGATGCGTAATCTTATGACAGCAATTAATGGTTCCTTAGGATTATTGTGGGTCCGAGTAAATATGTTTAAACAGCTGGTGACCATCTTGGCCGAAGGATGGATTAGAATGTGTTTAGGTCACAAGACGTAACATCCTCCCCCTGTTAAGAGGGTACCGATCAAAAATTCTAAGTGACTGCAGTTAGGTGTGTGTATGTGTGCGCGCGCGCGTGTGTGTGTTAGCGAAACTAACAGGTGCTGAAACTAGTTGGATCTTCTATCGAACTCCTTCTCGAAAGCTGGCTGTCTAGACTCATCTGGATCAGGTTGGCTCGGTAGTGGCACTAGCCGTTTAACGCTTCGAACCAAGACGCTCCATGTAGTTTAAGCAGTGGCTGTTCGGATGATACCGCCGGTGCCGGGATAGACCTTGATGACTCAACCCAAGGACCATTGCATTGAAGGCACGTTGTCTCCCTCGTAATCCGCATCAGAGTCGTAGTCCGGATCGCAGTCGTCCCCTTCGTTGCCAATAAATTCCCAATTGGAGTCCACGGCCGAGAAAGTGTCTTTGAACACCTTGGTCCTAATCTTTGGTGGTTGTACTAGGTTGGCACGTGGAATCTTCTTCGTCTCTTTGGTGCCGAGTCACCAGATGGTCATATGATCCACGGAAGACGAAATCAGAGACGTCTTATCTTCCGTTTCTTCCGATTCATCCCAGTCGACTGGATGCATTTGATTAGAATTTGTAACTGTTGTCGTTTGTAGCCATCCTGAGAGTGATGCTTGCGAGAAATGTAGAAATGTTTTGAGCGAAGAGTTGTTAGCAAGTAATGTTTTGATCGACGAATTGTTAGCAAGTACTGTTTTAAGCGAAGAGTTGTTAGCAAATAAAGTTCAGTGATGGTGATGTCTAGCCCTTTGCGGACGAATGTCGGCAAATAGCCGCCCAGATCTTTTTCCCGTTGCGGACACGTGTCAGCACATAGCCGCCCGAATCTGTTCACAATTGCGGACGCTTATTATGAAGTGGCTATCGTACGTCTATTTTTCTGAGCGATAATCTTATACGTATTTACAGATAAGTATAGTAAACTAAACAGTATTACGTTTTTGATGAAATAAAATTAGAGATCTTTAGCGATGAAGTTTTATCTTCCGTTTAACGTAAACTCGCCACGTAGGATGATGGTAGATTCAGAACGAATTTCAGTTTTTCAATGGCATTACCAGATGAATCAGCAAGCTTTTCATATATTTTATGTATTTTTTATAATATCTTACACACGATTCCTAAAAGATCCAGAAAGGATATGTTCGATAGAAGACCAGACCAATATACAGCTACATATTGTTTATGCGGAAGTCCCAAAAATGGTGGTGAAATTATTTTCTTGGGGCTTGGAAATATTAACCATAAATTCTTACCTATTATATAGCGCAAACCAGGAGAAACAGAATAAAAACGAAATAACGCAGTTGCAATACGTACGTCGCTTAATGAATCAATTAGTAGGAGATTTTCGTGATACTGACACCAAGAATATTCCATAAACTTTTGGACAGCAGAAAGGCTGAACGGCCTTTTATAGATTATTCGGTGAGATGATACAGC
Source organism: Bombus vancouverensis nearcticus (assembly GCF_051014615.1). Classification (NCBI taxonomy): domain Eukaryota; kingdom Metazoa; phylum Arthropoda; class Insecta; order Hymenoptera; family Apidae; genus Bombus; species Bombus vancouverensis. The sequence continues at coordinate 2,735,643 of NC_134913.1, read as the reverse complement.
AAATTATTAGCAAATTTAAAACCTACATTTAATATATTTTTTTTATTTTTAATTTGTGTTTTACAATTTTTCCAGCTGGACATTTGGTAAATATTTATGTACACATATATTATTTAATCCCTTATTTAATATGTTTCATATAATGTATAAGAAATGTATAACAGTGCAGTATTTAAAATTTTTTAGAAGTAGTTAAGAGAGGAGTACAGAGTATACATAAAGAGATATGTGTGAGAGTACAGGAAGCTTCAGAAAGCTTCATTATAGTCAAGGCAATACCAAAGTCTAAAAACAATCTCAAAGTTAAAGAAATTATTAATAAATTTATTATAAATTAATAATTTAGATCTTAGATTATATCTTCTTTTTGTTAATAAGAAAAAAAAACATAACCTAATTACTGACGTCCCAAAAATTTTTTGAGTTTTGAATTAAATGAAAAATACTGACAAATATGTCAAAATTAACTAACATGTATTATTCACAATATGATAGTTCCATAGAAAGTGAAACTGCTTATGATTCTGACAACTCAGATGTACGTAAATTGTTAAGAACATCACCATCTCATGCTAAATTTTATGAATATATTGATCGTAGAAATGATGAAGAAGTTTTACATGAAAAGTGGAAGTATAAATTACGTGAACAAACAACCCTTGCAAAAGAGATCAAAGAACAATGTGGTATGGCAGTTAACCTAACAGATAATCGAGTATGTTATTTTTATAAACCTGTTGTGCAGCATATACCGGGCATGAAATTTAAAATAACATTTGATTATGTTAAACTATTGCGCAAATGGTATATTAGTTTGGGCCACACTCGTTTGCCCCATGAGATTACACTTAATGACAAAGTAAAAGATGGTACTTATGATCCTATTTCCAGAAGAATTCTCAAAATGATATATGAAATAAAAGATTTGTTGGATACTTTTATACAAAAATTGGAATATATATGTACAATGGTTGACAATATGAAAGAAGTTTACAAAGACATAGAATTTCAAGTAAATGAATCTTTAACCAAAACCAAAATAATACTGAAAGAAAAAAGCTGGCCTAAAGGTATACAAAAGACAAGTACAAAAGATATTATTATTCTAGACATAGTACTAGATAATAACTTTAAAGCTGATAATCTTTCATACGAGTATGAACACAATAAGGATACATCAGCACAACAAAAAAGAATGTGCATATTTAAATTAGAAGAGAAGATAAAAATATTTTTTGATCTTCCTTTAGTAGAAGCATTTAATGTATTTATGGAATAACATTTTTTCTAGTGATGAAGTATTACCATCTTAATTATATATTACATTTCATTTAAAATAAATCCTATAACTACATGAAACATATTTCTTCATATTATGTTTATATTTAAATATACAATTGTTACTTTCTATTTGAATGTAATAAGATCCTAAATATTTTATTAAGTACGATTTTTTGTGTGGTTCTGTATTATATTTTTCAAATTTACTTTTGGTTACATATATCTTTAATAAAACCATTATCTGTTAATACATTAACATCAGATTATTTTTTAAATTAAAATGTACTAACTGTCGGCCCATTTTGGTACTTTGGTATGTTAGGATTTACAATGAAACAGTTAGTTAACACTAATCCTACCAGCGGCGGTCAAATTGACCGATCTCGAACTTCTACACAAATTTAACCATATTTAAATTTTATCATATCGCTTCATAATTTCTGATTTTTCCTAAAACATGCATACAATATATTTTTCGGTATTTACTTTTAGTTTGCTCTTTTATTTTCTGAGAAAAATTTGTATTCTGGCTTGCCTACCGTGAGCGGTCATTTTGACAGACCGACAAAATATTTTAGTTATTCTTAAAATAAATGAAATCAGTACAAAGAACAGGCTATCTCAAAACAAAATCAGTGATAACAAATAATAACAGCTGTTACACCCGTAATCTTGTCATAAAACATTATGCATCCCTCGATCAAGATGACCACCAGCTGTCAAGACATATCAACCCACACCTATAATAATCCTAAGGAACCGCCATAAAATTCAGCATTTTTTACAGTTCATTGTTACAAACATTTTAAAACTCGAGAAGTTTCTTAGGGTTATTGCTCATTGCGATAAAACACGGGAAAAGTTTTCCCAACTCCACTCTCGAGTAACCGTTGGTGGAGAATGGTCAATACTCATCAATATTTTCGTATAAATATCGCCATCACAGACCATATTCTTACTTACAATTGTCCTTTCCACTAGAATACATCTCAGTTTGTTAGTAAATTAGTTGACATCTAAACTTGTTATCTCTAAAACTCAGACAGAAAGCATCTCAGAGCGTTTTGTGTAAAGTTGTTATAAAGCAAAAGTAAAGCATATCAAATTTGACAATAATTTTGTATTCCATACATGGTATTATTCTGTGATAAATATTTACCCTAGAAATGTCAAGACTTCTAAAAAAAAGTTATAAAAAAAAAATAACGGACATAGAAAAAGAGTGTATCTTGTTCAATGTGCGATGAACAAGAAACTTCAGCAATTAAAAATGGCATGGAAACACATGAAAAGCTATTTACAACCGAATCAGAGTTGAATATTATAAATAAGCGTTCACATCCAGGACAAAAAGGAAAGAAATTATCATTGACAGCAAAGGGTGAGACTGATGTAGAGAATCAACGTATCGAAACTAGACCCGTTGGGACACTTTGGAGAGAAATAGGTGTAAGTCCCAAACCTGGCAGGACATCAGTTCATAATATTTTTAGGGATATACTAAACAGCATATAATGAAAAGACAAATAAAGATGGCATTTTATCTTATCATTGATCACCGTATAAGGGATCACATAATAAAATGTATGGAAGAAGAAGCATTTAGAGTATTGGGGACTAAGAGGGAGCTAGATGCAATAAAACTAGATGCATTTATTGCTCTGCTATATGTCCAGAGTGCATATCAGGCAAAAAATTTAGATATCTCATATTTGTGGAATAAAATTTGGAGAACTGCATTTTTTTCAAAAACAATGAGCTGGAATGACTTTGCTGAAATCATGAGGTTTATACGACTTGATAAGAAGAGTGAAAGAAGCCAACGTTTACAAACCAATAAATTTGCAATGGTATCTACAATATAGGGCCAACTTATAGAGAATTCACAAAATTGTTATAAACCTGGTGCATACATTACTTTTGTATGAAGAACCGCGAGAAAAAAGCCATACAATATAACTATTAACAAGTTCAGATTCATTACTACAAAAATGCTTGTCAAGTAAAAAATTGTAAAGGTTACAAAATTACGAAAATTTGTTTAAGATGTGGGTAATATGTATGTGGCAAATGTACATTTGATAATAAAATAATTTGTAAAAAATGCAACGAAGTTGAATAAGATGTACCTCTATATAAGTAAAAGCATAATTCTATTTAAGTCTTTAATGAAATTAAACGAAAGTAAATTTGGACAAAATTTTATGAAAGTTCATCATTTTATATAGATTTAGCAATAAATTAACCATTATCTAAATTAAATCATAAAAACTATTACTTCTTTAATCACTGGTCATTTTGACTGCACACGATAGGACTAGGTATACACAAAATGTCGTTAGTTTTAGTGTTAATAAAGAGCTAAATGAGATATCTTGTTACTCGTCAACTAGAATATTTTAGTATAAAACAATATACCTTATTTCCCAATATCATTATGTTAAAATAGATATGGAAACTAAATATGTATTGTGAATTAAATAAATATGTAATATAAATTAAAAATGTAAAAAATATATATGTATAAATATTGTAAAAGGTAATATTATTTTATCTATATAATTACTTTAGCTTGTATTTTTAAAGAATCTGTTACTTGTTAAAAAATGTATTATCAATTTCTACATTTAATGACCAAAATATATACTTACAATTGGTAGCAGTATTTGTTGGTGGTTGTGGGATTATTCCTTGAGGATTAGATCCTGGTCCATTCATATTCATCATTTGATTGTTTCCAGTTCCTTGACGTGCCAATGTTTGTAATGCCCCAATTGGATCAGGCATACCCTGATTTCCAGAACCACCTGTACCTGGTGCATTACCTCCTGTGCCCTTTTTAGAATCTGGAAGAAGTATAATATATTATAAAGTGTTAATTATTTATCTATAATTTATATAAATTAAAATAAATATATATATGAATATATTACTTAATTCTCTGACATGTAGAATTAATCTGGCCACAAAACCTAGATATTCTTCCTAAAAATAAATGAACTTGTTATTAATTGAAATAATTAACAATTTATCACTTGGAATATTTAATATATTATTTATCTCTTATACAGATAATCTAATGGTAATAAACAAAAACGAAAAGAATAACAACACACCTTAGTTTTTGCTTTTTGGAAAACATGATTTTCCATTTCAATACTGTTTTTTGCAGTAGGCATTCCAGACATTTGCACAGCTTCATCTCTATGATAAAAATATTTAATAAGTATAAAAATACGCATTTCTTCTATTTATTCAAATATATAAATTTATTTGTTACATTTCTTTTTTATACAAATATTATAGAACTTTTTCCTTTTTAATAATTTATATTATTTAAATGATGTTAATAGGAACATTTTACCGTTTATAACCTTTTGACATAAATTGACTTACATTTTTGCTATTACACTTTGTCGGAAACTTTGTGTTCTCCAAGAATTCTCATCAGTTGCCATTTTTAATGTTTAATAATTAAGTCAACAATCGAAGTCGTTACACAACTTTCTTCTATCACAGTATCTGTATGACTAAACAACCATATAGCTAACTGAAAGCCTGCTCTTTGAGGTATAGTTTGGAATATAACGATATAGTAAATAGCCTCCTTAATCATGTTTCTATGAAAACGATGATTACTTTATTGCACTATATAAATAACTATCTTTTATTCGCTGCTTTTAAATTATAAATTTTTAAATTATAAATTTAAAACATTCAAAACATTTATGAAATTATAGGTAAAAATTAGAAATGTTTAGTAAATTTTAAAGTAATTAATTTTTTTATCTAATAACAGATTTTGAAATTTTTCTCAAAAATAGATAGATTCAATCATTCAATATTCAACAATTTTTAGATATTTAGCTTAAGCCAAAAATATGAAATTTAAGGCTTACCTAATATCATGTCAAAAGTGAAAATTGATTCATGAAAATGCTATGATGCATCATTCGTTTATCATGTCGGTACTTTATTCCTTAACCTTAAAAAAAGTTTCTAAGTAACCTCTAAATTAAAAAATGGCAGAATTAGAATTAACAGAAGAAGAATTAACATTAAAACATAAAAAAGAACGGAAAGAATTACAAGGTAATAAAATTATATAATTGTAGTTTATAGGATATTTTTTCTTTATTAATGATAGTAGGTTCTTTAACGTAATATGATTTACAATATTGTGCTTACGTAAACGATTTGTTAATAGAATTTTATTATATTGTAAATATTTAATATTATATTTTTAATAACATTTTTCAAATGTATGACCTTTTAGTTACTATATATTAAATTTTAGCACAAATACAAACGCTAAAAAAGTCAATTTGTAAGGGTGATAAGAAGAAGAAGAAAGAAGTAACTGAGGAAATCAATCGCTTAGAAGAAGCTTTAGATAAAAGACAAGAAGAAGAGTTTACTACATGGAAAGTTACACATCTTAATATCAATAATGTGGAAAATGAAGATACAGATAATAGTAATGACAAAAGCACAAAAGACAACAAACAATATGAACAACCAACACATAGAATTTCAAAAGCACAGAAGAGAAGAGACAAGAAAGCAAATGCAGAAAGGGAACGCAATCAGAGAATTATAGAACAAGAAGCATTAAATGTTTTTGGGAAAAGAAATGTAGAATTGCAAACTATTAAGAAAATACTCTGTGAACGTGGTTTGATGATTTATGAGATTCCAAGTGATGGCCATTGGTGAGTTACTTGTTTCGATTGTTTAAAATAATTTGGGGCATAAAGTACGAATTTTTTTACTTTATTTACACTGCTACCAAATTAATTTTTGCAGTTTATATAATGCTGTTGCACATCAACTAAAAATTATAGGAGAAACTCCATTGAATTTTCATGAACTTAGAACAAAAACTGCTATATATTTGAGAGAAAATATGAATCAATTTTTACCATTTATTTCCAATCCAGATTCTGATGATGTTCTTTCACCAGAACAATATGAAAAATATTGTGATGATGTAGCAGATACAAGTGCCTGGGGTGGAGCTATTGAGGCAAGTTTAAATAAACTATGGAAATACATGTATTGTTCTAAAATTTATAAAATCATTTTTGTTTAAAATAGCTACAAGTTCTTTCGCATGTGTTGAAATGTCCAATAGAAGTCATTCAGGCATCAGGAGCACCATATGTTATTGGTGAAGACTATAGCAATGAAAAAAAAATGATATTGACTTATCACCGGCATATGTATGAACTAGGAGCTCATTATAATTCTGTTACAGAATATGTTATAGAAGAAGAAAGCTGATAGAAATGGATCTTGTATCTGACTAATATTTACGAAAGAGAAATTAAGCATGTTTCATAATACTTTTTACTATGATAAAATATATGAACTATTGAAAGCTGCCACAATATAAGTGTCCAGGAAACATATCAATTTTAAATTAATAGTTCGACGTTTCTCTGGCAATTTTAACTAATATATACCTAAAAGGCTGTAACTTCTGTTAAATAGTAAATTTAGTCGAAGGTAACAAAATAACAAATTAATAGGTTTTCCTTTGTGGATTTTTGTAAAATAATTATTGCACTATTATTATGTGAGAGAAAATTTTATTTATTTATTACTTAAATATTTGACAATATAAAGAAGCTGCCAGCAAATTGCAAGTACACATTTACTGTTCGGTGCTTGCTTCTTCCCAAGTTTTAATGTAAATACCTATTTAAATATGATTTACATTTTTTGTAACAAAAATTTAATTTGTGATGAAAATGAAGCAAATATTAAAGCGATATTATTGCAGTAGAAATATTAAGATTGTGTATGCGTGAATAATATATGCTAATACTTTTGTCATGTGTTCTTATAGTTTTGTACTATTTTGATGGTGAGTAACACATATAAAATGTGAAATAAAAATGACGAAATATTAAAATCATTAGTTTTTGGAAGTATATCTTGTTTATTCTTCAGTTTGCGACAGAAGATCACGGGAAAATTAAATTAAACTTTCAGTTTTGTACATGATTTACATTATCATTTGATGTTTTATCATCTTCAGATATTCCTTGGTTTTTATTTGGATCATCCGGTTTCATTTGTGGGAACAGCAGTACTTCCTAACGATACATCATCATCATATTTTTTTTTTTTATCATATTCTGTTGTTTATATATTTTTATCATTTAAAAACTTACTTTGATATTATTTGCATCTGTAAGTAACATTGTAAAACGATCAATACCCATTCCCCAACCAGCAGTTGGTGGTAAACCATATTCCAATGCAGTACAGAAGTTTTCATCAACAAGTTGAGCTTCCTCATCTCCAGCTGCTTTATCTTTTGCTTGTTGCTCGAATCTATATATTCATAATATTGAATAAATTTTTTAAATCAAACTGTAATTGGTATTTATGAAAGGTTTTTGTTTAATTAACATTTACCTTTCTCTTTGTTCTATAGGATCGTTCAATTCTGTGTATGCATTACAGACTTCTTTTTTCATGATGAATAATTCAAATCGTTCTGTTAATCCTGGTTCAGAACGGTGCCATTTTGCTAATGGAGACATAATTTGTGGGTGATCCAAAATAAATGTAGGATTGATACAAGTTTCTTCTATAAATTCCCCAACAAGCTGTTAAAAATTTGTTGATAAATATATGTAACTATAAAAGTTCCTTAAATTTAAAATTCATATTACCTTATCCAGTAATCTAGCTGTTGTTCTTGGTGGAGGACATTCAATCTCATGTTTGGTACACAGATCAGTAAGTATTTGATTTGTTTCTGGGGTATTTAATTTATCCGGTAGAGGCAACTTAAATTTTAAAATTTCTTCTAAAGTTTTTATCATTGAAACCCGTTTAAATGGTGGAGTAAAGTCAATTTCAATTGCTTCACCCTCTGGCCCATCTGGATGGTATGTTATTTTATAACTGCCATGAATAGCTTTTACCATTCCTGATACCATATCTTCCGTAATAGACATCAAATCATTATAATCTGCATAAGCCATATAAAATTCACAAGTAGTGAATTCCGGATTATGCGTCAAATCTATCCCTTCGTTTCTAAACTGTCTTCCAATTTCATATACTCTATCCAGTCCACCTACTACCAACATCTACCATTATGCACACACAACAATGTATTAATATATAATTTACAAACAATATTTAATTGTGAGTATAACGAAATACCTCTTACTTTATGATATAATTCTGGAGCAATGCGCATGTATAAGTCCATATTTAATTCATTATGATGTGTAACAAAAGGTTTAGCTGTTGCACCACCAGCAATCATATTCATCATTGGTGTTTCAACTTCTAAAAATCCAAGTTCATCAAGAAATTTGCGGATATATGCAACTATTTTTGCTCGTACATGAAACGTTTTTCTTATTTTATCATTTAATATAAGATCTAAATAACGCTGACGAAATCTTGTCTCCTAAGTTATTAAAAATAATACAAGGGTTATTAGTTTAAACAGATATATATCAAGAGAGGAGTTTCATCATTTTGTACCTTATCTTTTAATCCAAAATAGAGATTTGGCATCATATGCAGGCAAGGACTTAAAAGAGTAATACTATGTGGTATAATGGAGAATTCGCCCTTCTTAGTTTTTCCAGGATTTCCAACTACACCAATAATATCACCTCTTCTTATCTTAGAAGTATCAGTGGCAAATTTTTCTCCATCTTTATACTGTCTTGCATTTGCCATTACTTGAATTTTAACACCTTCTCCTCTAAGGTCGTAAAAAATCAGTTTAGCACCTGATTCTCTAATTGCATGTACACGACCAGCTACGCTATATACTTCATTGTCTAATATTTCTCCAGGTTTTAAATTATTACTGAATTTTTCAATGAAATTTTCCAATGAAATTGATACATGAAACTTATGTGGGTATGGATTATCATTCGCATCTTTGAGGTTCTTGATTGCTTGAGTCCTAAGTTTAATGTATTCCTAAAAATCATTACATATCTAATGTAAATACAATCATAACATAGCGTTTATTTAATTAAAAAGATCCTTAACATTATCATGATATATATATCAGAGTATATATATATGAGTATATATATATATATATATATATATATATATATCAGAGTATATATATGTGAGTATATATATATATATATATTAGAGTATATATATGTGAGTATATATATATATATATATATACTCACATTTGGAGCAATATCTTCTTGAACTTCTTTTTTCTCCTGAGTTTTGGTTCGGTCTTCCACTATCGCTTGAGTAACTGTTTTTGCTTCTTTTTCTGCTTTTTCTTTCAGTTTTTGCTCTGCTTTCAAACGCCTTTTTATTTCACTGTAAGCAAATTTGGAACACAACGAACATTGGTTATATTACGCATATAAATAAACATGATTTTGATTAAGACATACGCACTTTATGTAAAAATGGCGTACAGATATCTGATGCAATTTTGTTGATTTTGCTTGATAAAATACCGGCGATACCACATCAACAAAAGCTTTGGTTATGTTGCACAACATAGTTAATTAAAATTATCGTTGCTATAATACTTAACGTATATACATATACATACACAATAAATATATTTGTTCAAAAATATTTACAAAATATTGCTATTTAGTGCTTGAAAAAGACACATCAATGTAATCAGTTATTCATATAACAACGTGGGTAGGTAAAATATGGCACCGATCGCTGTTCTATGTAGGTTATGTCAAAATTACTAATATAGGTAATAAAAAATTCTTCATAGATGCAAGATAGGAAATTTGGAAATCTAATTTTCTATTAGTATTATTATTTTACTCACTTTTTTGATAACACTGGTACATTCATATTGTCAGCCATGTTGGTACACTTCCGTAGAAAAGATTTTCACTTTGTGGTTGGTGATCCTGAAAGGTGCCCATTTGCCGAAGTAATCGTTTTATTTTTCAGTTCACATATGGTTTTAATTTTAAATACATTTTCTTTTTACTTAAAATTATTTATGTTGAAGACTATATTTCATTGTTCTAAGTATATATTTCAAATAAATAAAAATGTGTATAGAAATTATAATTCTTTTCTATCTTATTGTCACTTTTACTAGTACGATATTTGAAATATGTTACCTTGACAACGACGTTTGTTGATTGGCGCGTTCAGTATTAGTCGTTTGTGTCTAATGTCAATCTGAAGGATATTTTCACTCGATTAGAAAAATGGATGGTTGTTTTGGTTATCACGAATTAAAAGCATTGCAGGAATTAATTAATCCTCTTAAAAATGATTCAGATTCTGAGGATGATTTACCACAGGCTGGCGCTCGGAAACTTGGTAAGATTTAACAAGTTTACAGGATATAATTGTTTCTTCTCTACACTCGTTTAATATTTGATATTTACAATACAAAGATTTCTTTTTCCTATAATAATCACTTAAAATGGTTTAAAGTTGAAGCTATTATTCTTATGATGATAATTAGTGTATTTTTGTTTGAAAATTACATTTTACTTAAACAAAATGGTGTGCGTGTGTGCAAAGTAGAATTTATAAAATTATTCAAAATAAATTGCACTGTATTATATTCATATTAAAACATATGAAATTATATATATTATGAATAATATAAACATATGAATAATATGTATTACTGGCAATAATATTGATTATTTTGGATATTGTAAATATTCGTGTATATTGTCTACATTTAGTATATTTTTGTACATTTACATCTCCTATAAGTGAATAAATATTCGCCATTTAATAAGAAAATTTTAGTTTTTGCGACGGTATACGCGATGTATAAAATAGATATTTTTAAGGACCTGGCGATATCGGTACTCGAAATGGAAAGTTTCAAGACCGTTCGGGCCCACATGCACCGCTGAAAGCGGAAGCTGATGATATTTGGCATCCGTCTGAAGCAGTTGCTTCGCAGAGTACGGAAGCCTACGATCCAAGAAAGGTGCCGGATTATGAGATGAAATTTAAGCAGGCGGTGACGGCGGAAGACGTCTTTTTGGGCGTTAGTATCGCATCAACGTGTACAGCAAATAGATCGTTTTCAAACTCGGCTAGTTTGCACACATTTTCAATAGAAGTTTCCTAATTAATTCCTTGTTACAGGTTGCGAATTGTTGGTGTTAAATGCAAATAGTCGCTGTGATAGAATTTTATTTCATTCAAAGTTTATTATGATATATTATATTATACTTTATTATATTTCATTGTTCTATGTCAAGTATTAACTCGTCACACGAATTGCTAATATTTTAGTAATGATTTATTTATTCAAGGGTTCTTTTTCCTATTACATAATTTACATTAAAATGTATATTATATTTTTACTTTACAAGAATTGAGATCGATTTAATTAAAATTAGTTCTCTTCTTTTAGTGTTAATTTTGTTTCTCGTGTAATATTCTGTGCACCATGTTTATTATAGCATGAAACAGCTCGTGTTTTATATGTTATTTTGTACCCGAGACATTTTCAGTAGTTTTTTCCTCTTATCTTTCATATTACACGTAATTCCCTCGAGATTATTAATAACGAGTGCTTCTCATTGAATTAAATGACTCATAATACAACCTTGCTTCCAGTGAATCGTGGTTTTCCTGGTACCAATCATTTTCCTATATTATTTGCAATTAAGTAGTGATCACTTCATGAAATTCCCGTTATTATCTTGTTGTTTATCTTGCAAGAAATATGTCACATTAAAGTATTTATTTCGAACAATTATGTACTAAAACCATAAAAATACGTTCTTTATAACATAGGATCATTTTCATTTTTATTTATATGTGTTACGTCGCAATTAATTATTTAAAATAGTTAAATTTTCATGATTGTATTTCTTTCGTATTTTGAAGAACTTTTTTCATTCTGTATATTAAAAAAGCTTTCAATTCCAAAGAAACCGTAGCAAAATGATTAATCGTGGCTACTTAATTACGTAAAGTGGATTTAAGTGTTAATTACGTAAAAGTTGAACCTAAACTAAACTTAGTATATATATGGTATATACTTCTATTATAATAAAGAACTAAGTCACATTTTCTTGCTAAATCAGATGGGCTTCAAAACGCCAGGGACCGCATCCTGCGAGTGGTTGTCCGTATTGGTGAAGATGCCGCAGGAAGTGCGCGAGAAAATCGAGCTGTCCGTGGAAACCGAAGCGATCGACGTGCGGAGCCCAAGGTGAGACAGGAACCCAACGATTTATCAGGCAATCCCTTACGAACTTTCGTTGCTTTGACTCCAGTTGGGCCGGAATTTCTTTGACAATTTTACGAGTCCGTAAATCTGCCAGAGCGTAAAACTAGTCACAATTTTCCAGATATCGACTGCATCTCGAGACGCCACATCCGGTTGATCCTAACGCTTCATCGGCCAAATGGCATAGTGATATTTCTACCTTAGAGGTCACCCTCAGACTTGTACGCGAGTTGGACGGTGTAAATTTTTAATCAACGTTACGGTAGGCTTTTAATCTCGACTCTTATAAAAACTTGAGGGACTTCTGTATCGATCGCGATTAGTATCTTCGCATCTGTGTACATTACTGTTCCTAAAATTAGTCATGTTAAATCATGTTAAGGGCTGATCCTTGATATTCGAACTTTGTTATTTTTTAAAATCTTTTAACCGATGAATGTCTTCAATTATTGAAAAGTAATATTTGTAAAATTTAATATTAATATTACTTTATATGTAACAATACCTATTTAATTTTATTTTACCTATTTGATTTAACTATACTTATATAACTAAATTCTCTAATATCTTGTGGTAACAGTAACATTTTGTTAATTTCTGTAGTTGATTTCTTCCTTTCTTTTGCGTTATTTCTGTGATTTCAAATTTACGAATGGTAGTACATATTTAGTTTCTCTTTTAATCTTCTCTCTCTCCAGTAATGAAATTGCCATGCCCTTACAGAAACGATTCTTTTACAGAATCCAGATCTCTATTTTTATTTTAATTGTTTGACGGATCGAAAAAGAGATTCGTTAGTAATATAAGAAGTATAACATGTGAGATGCAATATATGGATCGTAATATTGTACATGAGATGTTTGCTTGAATGTACAGGAAAAAGCATTATTTGTTTATAATATTTCTCTTCGTATCCGATTAAAGATCGACGTATTGTATTCTCTTGTATTGTATTCTTGCCGTTAAGGCAAATGATATTCATATTGAGAGTTGCGTTTTAGAATATGAAATAAATACCTGCTGGGTACATATTATACAACTTCAGATACTTTAGATTAACAAATTTACTTGTAAATGTTGATTAATATTAATTTATGATAAAATAACTTTTTATAAAAGCTAGGTTTTGATAAAAATACTTTGATTCAAGGTATAAGTAAAATAAAATGAATTGTGTATCCTACAATAATGTAATAAGTAATGATTACTTTCATAAAACATAGAAAATTCAAGCATACTATTTCATATGTTTTAAAATCAATATTAATAATATCATTTTGACACAAAATTCAGTAGAACCTTATTTATGCAAATAAAGGTATAAATATAGCATTATTTACCTTCTTAACATGAGTTTGTATATTTAAAAATATGGTATAAATAAAGGATAACATAAGAGCTTAGATCACAGAACCATATGTTTGGTTACTTTGGTATTTTCAAACAAGCTATAATAAAAATATTTCAATTTTACTTTGTTGGCTTCATTAAATTTTTCTGGTCGACAGAATCATTTATTTTAATTAAAATTTTTCTTGAAAAATGATTTTCCCTTGAAATAATATAAAAGCATGTTTTTATAGAATTTCATGCAAACAATATTATATTGATACTAAACTAATATACATAAGATAGTATATTAGCAATATTGTAATATCGGATGAAGCATATTATTTTACCACACTAATAATTTAAATTCATTGAACGGCTATCGATACGATATTCACGAGAGAGATAAAATATTCAAAAGAAATGAAACAAACGAAATAACCAATCAAACAATGAGAATTTTTATAACAAATGTTCCACGTCTATTTGCTGAGAGTGTTCATCTAGTTTTAAACGATCGATTATTTGCGAAATTCTCAATGCATCCTGTCACGTGTCTCAGACAAGACTCTCTTAAATAATCATTTCCATAATCTCAGAAACCACTCGTGTCTCTTGATGCGAATACAGAAATTACTCAGGCCTTATTATACATAGATGATCGTTTCGTGCTATGAAATCTAAAGTGACCCGCCTCTTTTCTAAGATGCATCTATTACATGCCAGAAAGAGGATGAAAAATCACGATAATGAATGCAAAACCATTGAAAGAATCGAAAGTGTATTCATGCTTTCGGTATATATTTGATTCTTGAGTCGAGTCGTTCATGTCTGATGAAGAATGGCTAGAATAGGTCCTTAGCTGTGTCGAGTGATTTATTTTCGTAGATTGTCACTTTTCAATCATCTATGTATAAATTAATATCCTTTTTAATTTCACAGACTATTTAATGGTTTATTTTCGCGGTTTAATTAGTACTTTTACTCTTATTTTATTTTGTATTAACTCTGCAGCATTCTTTTAAGTTTTTTTTTTTTTTTTAGTTCTTTAAATAGAGGATGAAAATTGGAATACCTATATTTATTAATATTATGTATTTTTACCATCTTATTTAAACATGTACATTTAAAAGAGTGAAACATTAGAAATTCTAGATTTAGAACGTTCCTCGAGAATCTGCTGCACGATTATACGCAGAATTTCTAAAACCATCTTGCCAAAGAACTTACGAGTGGACGTTGATTATTTTTCTTGCCTGCTTGTTATGCATTTTGTCGTTTCGGGTCGTTTAGTCGCTATAGCTAAGGCTCATTTCACGTAAAGCAAGTTTCTCGCGGAAAAGTCTGCATATTTTTATTTTTCTTATTTTCAGTCGTTAGTCGCACATCATTTTCATTAAAAATTATTTTATTAGAAATTAGTACCTTGATAAGAAATATAAATTAGATAACGAATAAGATAATAATTAGAAGTTATTTTGACCAGAAATTAATATTTTGTGGAGCCACAACATGCCCTATTCCATGGTAACCTTGAAAGAATCGCGGATATCTTTGTAAATTCGATAGCGCAAATGCTTTCATCAATTTCAGGGAAATTAAGATTTCACCGGATCGTGTATCTATCCGTGGATTTATTTCCAACTGTTCGAAGAAGTACGAATGTAAAAGTTTCGCCGCTGTTAAACGCGATCGCAGATCTGTCTGTGAACTTTCGAAAGAACTTCTTTTCACGGCATCCATCTCCCGTTTTTCGTTATTAGTTAAAGCAACCAATTAAAGAAATTGCGTTTCGGTCGGATTGTATGTACACAACGTATCTCAGGATTTCTTAATTAATTACGCATATATATCTACCGCCAATTGAGCGTGTTATTTCGATTATAAGTAAGAGATAAGATAGATCTATTACTTTTAGAAACAATTTTTACAGGTCTATTTATTGTTCCCACGATTTGAGACATATCGTCCCGTTATTCATATTAAGCGTTAACTAAACACAATTCTTCTGCGACATAATCGTAGATAATGTACACAACAATTGTGTAGTGTAACGGATACTTTTAGTTCAGAGAGTGTTCGTATTGTATTTGTGTATTGTATGTGTATTTGTTCGAATACTTTGCACCAGTTCGGTAGATGAATCTGATATTAGATAAAGAACAAGGGATTAAATTCTATGGAGAAAATATAATTATTATTCACGCGACGGTATGTTCATCCCGTAGAGCCAATTTGTCGAGAAGTTCGAACGCTTTAGAAACTTCGAGACGGTGTTCCTTTGGCGTGTTGACCCGTATGACCTGACTGTGACATATTGCGTAATGCAGTGCAGCAACACATTGTGATGCATGAAGAGAGATGCACAACGCCGCGCGGCGGGTGAAACGCTGACGCCCCCGGTAAAGGGAGGACGCGATTCTTCCCCGTGAATCGATTACTGGGACCGCAGTCGATAATACG
The DNA here is from genome assembly GCF_051014615.1 of Bombus vancouverensis nearcticus. NCBI lineage: Eukaryota > Metazoa > Arthropoda > Insecta > Hymenoptera > Apidae > Bombus > Bombus vancouverensis. Next base: position 2,719,361 of record NC_134913.1, on the reverse strand, counting down.
AATTCCCGCTATTACTGTCACCTACGTGTTCCGTTCTTCTCCTTTATATTAGACTTCTGTATGCATTGAATACGTTTCTGTTTCTGATATGAGAATGATATCCTTTCAAAATGATAATTTTTGGAATTTGTAGTAGCAGTTTACGGGAAGTTGCGTGGAAGTTGTATTCCATCAAAAATGAGCAAGTACTATTCAGCGATAACGTATTACATAGCATGTAACAAAAGTATATGGTTCATCGATGGTTTACGCGATAGCGCGAATTTTCTCTTGAAATCCATAAAATATTACACGCATTCGGAAAATATAAAATTCTTATGGAAGAAGGTGTATTTAGTATTATTAGTTGATAAATTAATTATTGTGCAAAATTATCGTATTAATAATTAATTATTTACTACGATATTTTGTTGACAAATGAAATTTCACTTATTCATCAAATACTTATTCATACAGACACTCTTCGCTTGTATTCCTTGAAGAGCATGTTTGCGCCGTAATTCTCTGATTATATTCTTGTAATTACGAACAAATTTGGCTGGGTTTGAATCGTCCACCTCGCCTGTTACATACCTTGTAGACTTTTCAATTTCGTTCATGCCGAGTGTTCCACACTCGGTCTAGATATAGCGTCGGAAACGGGACGAGGCATATATAGCCGTAGACATTTTCCGAGGTTGCATTTCAGCGGCCATTATGGTTTTCCCATTTCCTGAATGTGATATCCAGGTGAAAGGTAGTCGGGAATGGATACAAGGACACGTGTGGTCCACGACCGGCCGCAAGGGTGAGGGCAGAGGGATACGGACGGATAGCGGTCATAGCTGGCAGAGATACGAAAATAATTGGGCAGAAAGCTAGCGGTTTCTCAGGCGAGACTCTCTCGGATACGTGGGATGATATTCGCTGGTTGTGTCGTATAATTTACACGGTCAGATGAAAATAGCGGAAAGAGATGAAGGGAACGTGAAATCTTCCTTATTTGTTCAGTAGTGTACCGAGAGTTAACGAAAATCAGTCACGATCTGATTGGAATTGAACTCGTTAGAGGCCGGGTTGCTGGGAGGTTTATGCGAATTTGCATAAAGTCCCGCCTTTTCGTGAGAGGATTTCCTTCTTTTATTGCGGTTTTGTTCTTCGTAGGTCTTTTTACGTCCTCGAGTTCTTTGTGAGCGAAAGAAGCTTATTTTACAGATCGAGGGAAACCGGATTCCATGTATTCAGATAGTTTTACGATGGTTTAATTGGAATATGATGGTTTTAAAGATTCGAATTGAGACGTAGTTTTAAAGATAGAAAATTGTTTCATTACGTCTTGAATATGGTTTTCTTTCGAAGAAAAGACTATGCCACGCTATTGAACGTGCTCAAATCGAAGTTTCCCTTTGTACCTTCATTCCCATTTGTAAACGTTGGGATGTCCCGTTGATAGTTTGCTCGATAACGTATTCGATTACACGATATCGCATACTGTCGATCTTTATCGACAATATTTGGTTGACTATCACGCGCGATGTGTACCAATGATGTGTAACGATGAGCGGCATTCAGGTAATTATAAGACCTGTTACGGAGCTGCAAATTGTTCATGGATCTTGATATAACAGGCGAAGTCGCGACAGCGAACTTAACAGGTTGTTGCCAGAGACAGGGTAATTTGTCTTTGGTAAATTAATAACATCGCGGTACCTTCCGTAAGAAGTTTTCAACGCGGCTTGCCATCCGCTTTCATTAAAATTCGATGATTTATCTTTTTGCGCACCACTCGCGTGCAAATTATAATTAACTGCATTGCAAGAATTTGCAACAGAGATATGAAAAATGAGAGAGGAAAGCGGAGTTGCATTGGGCAACATCGAATTCGATCAATTACTCAAGTAAATTTTTGTCGTTGAACATTTGGAAATAAATTAAAATATAAATTGATGTGTGAAATGAAATTTTATTACGAAGTTCTGGAGAATTTAGGAAGGAGAATATTCTTTCAACCAGTTAACTCACATATTCACCGCGATTAAGCGTATCGTAATTGTTGTTTTAACGCCGAACTTGTCGCGAACGTTGAATTAGATCGGTGAAAGATAAATCATCGGTAGGCATGATCAATTTACCAAGAGATTCGGAACATTTCGATAAATTGTCGGACAGTCTCGCATGGGATATTGTGAAATTGCTTTGACACATTTCCTATCGTTTGCCTGAAGGCTGCTATGCAACGGAAATCGATAATTTAACCAATAGATAATACACACGGTCAGATGGAACGTGTCTGCTTGTGTGTCGTTCGTAAGCTCTATTCGTTGCTTTTGGCCAGTAATTCATGGGTGTTAATTCTCTTCCTATTTCATGTTACTTACACTGATATTACGTTCCTCTGTTTCACAAATGTATTCCTTTCTTGTTGTTTCATTTGGAGGTCCTGTATTTGCAATATTTTGATAACTTTCACTTCTTGTACTTTTTAATGTTTGCCGAGGGAAAGCTGAGACGCGAGATGATGAATTTTCTTATAAAATCACGAAGTGATAAATTTCAATGATCTGTTCAAAAATTGACCAATACCGCAGTAATAATTTATGATCTAAAAATGCATTCTTATACCGACAATTAACTTCTTTCCCTTTCCAATTCCCTCAATAATATTTTGGTCATTCATTTCTCGAACAGACGAACGTATTCTTCTTTATATTTGTAGACTCGAAATTGAGAAAATGGGGAGAAGTTAACTTCTACAACGAGGAACTTCTTTATTCCTGCAGATGTGAAAAAACAAAGTTGACTCGAAAATCATCCTCAGATGCATAAATCCGTTTGCCCGGAGGACAGAGAGTAAATTTTAACGAGGCAGGAGGTCTTTTGTTTTCCATTCGGCCGGCTTCAGTTTTCCATAAATTAATATTTACCAGAAACGGGAAGTAAAGCGAGCTACTTTTCAACTCGCTGGTCCCTCGAACCTATTTAGATCAAAGCAGTTGCTAAAGCAAACAGGCCAGCCTCTCTCTCCCTCTCTCTCTCTCTCTCCCTCTGTGCTGTGTCTTCGGCTGGCGGGGACGAAATTCTCATTACTCTTGCTTGATAGTTTAAACAAGCATCGTTTGTTATCGACGAAACGAAACGCGTGGATATCGTGTTTTCTATTATTCTATTTCTAAGCATTCTTCTTCGAAGGACTCTTTTTCTCCAACTAGACTCGGGACGAAGACGTACGAGTAGAGGTTCAAGAGTTCACCGAGTCAATGCACTTCTATAAATCTAAATGAACGACGACAGGAAAGTAGAACGCTTAAATGCAACGAAACTGACGCGTAACGTCGTCGAGTTTCAATTTCGTGTTGTCGCGAATTGTTTCAACAAGGACGTGATATCATCGAATCATGAAAGTACTATTTGTACAATGACACGACGTTGTTGGTTTAATAAAAATTATCTTTTAATAAAAATCGCAAATTATGAATGTGAAAAAGAAATAAGAACGACGTTAATTATGGTCAAACAAAGCAAGTCATTTGTGGTCGTTGAAAAATTATAATAACGAACGAAGTGGCAGTTTTACGATTTCATTTCGATTATGTAATTTTATTTCTGTTCGTCGGTTTTCATCCCATCGTTGTCCTAGAAATGTTTTAGGTAAAAAAATTTATTTTATATAATAAGAAAAGCTGATAAAGAAACAAAAATCACTCCAAATTCAAAAGTATTCAATTACATATTAATATTATTTTACGATTTCAATAAAAACTATATTTATTACGCTTCAAACGATTATTAGATCCCTTTACTCATTCTTGAATTATGAAGAAACGATTCATAAGGTGTAATGGTCTCCAGTTGAACGAAGACACAATTTTTACCACACGTCCAATAAGTTCGTATAAGAACGTAACAGACAGCGGCGGGAAATATTTTGTCCACATGTGGATTGCACACGTTTTATCGTCGTGATCGATAGCGAAGCACCAGTGGTTTAGGATGAAGAGTTCCTACGAGGACAGTGAGAAATTCATTGAACCGTTACAAATATTTGCACGTGCGATTGTTCTTATTCAGAAAAACATTAATATTGTATATAAACTCCTGACTTGAATTTCTATAAATTTCGTTTAATTTCGAGCTAGTAACACGTCGTTGTAACGATTTTCTGTGACAATTCCATAAAGCTAACTGTATATATTAATGCGCGAATTTATATTACTCGTTTTATTTAGTGTTTCGATGGCAATAAACTATATCGTAAAATATATAATCATGTATTTATTCGATTTTATAAATATGGTATAGACAATAGAAATGTTTTTTTGCTTGTTTGGTTGTTATTATTGCAGAAAAATATTTTTTATATATAGAATTATAAATTCATAATCTTTTTTTATGTTGCAAATATGTTTTATTTATTTAATAATGTTTTAAATTGATATTAAAGAAGAAAAAAAATGACATGCCCCCAGAGAGATTTGAACTCTCGACCCCTGGTTTACAAGACCAGTGCTCTAACCCCTGAGCTATGGAGGCTTATACTCCTCCAACTTTTGGCATCATAGAAAAATGTTGCGTTTCATGAAATATTTACGGTTAGAAGTTAAATAACTATGAATATTCTTATTTTACTTCCACGTATGCTTGAAACATAATTCTGTGCAGAACTGGAAAGAAATCTTTTGAAAAGAATGTAAGTCTAGTTTACAAATGATTAATATTGTCGCGTAATAGCCATTGAAATTAATTACGTAATGGGAACGTAACGAATAATTCAGCCTTATTCTTAACACCTTGTCTGATATGCTTATCTATTTTCTATTTATAGTTCCCTATTCGATTAGGCTGCAGTTCTTATTTCATTAATCTTTTATTATCATTATTCTTTTTATTTTATTAATCTTGATATGTATTTGTATATTTTAAGGTCACTTATCCTATTATATAAATCAATTTATTATTTATTATATATTATATAAAGTAAAAAATATTTAAAAATTTTATGAAATAAAAAATGATTAATCTTCGCCTGTAATCTTGATAGATAGACATAGAAGTAGTTTTTAATTACATCTACATTTCATTCAAACTTATTCATAAGATAAGAATATCAGCATGAATTTCTGCCATCATGCGATTCTTATCTACCTACATACATTACGCTAACCTTATGTACATGGTTCCGTATCTGATCAAACTGTTATTTTTATTTGTATGAAGTAGTTATCGAGACAATAGTATTTCAGAGTTAATTTCCTCGTTAATAATATAAAATAAAAGATTGTCGATTAAATCAGGCATAATTAGTATTCATGTGTATTCCTGATTGACAAACACACAATTTCTAACAATTAAAATTGTAAGTGGACTGATGGCGAATGCATCGAGCAAATTGTACATCGATTTTGTTAGCGATTATCTAATTACATGGTTATATGGTAACTGTGGCATTCATTGGTAATAGTGTTATTTAAGCGAATTCCAACGCGCGGCCGTGATTTATTATGCATACGCCATGCGTCATCCATAACATGCCACTCTTTCGAGTGAAAACAGATTCTACAAGTAAAAGGATTTTTCGAAATTTTCATTTATTTTTCTTAACCATTTGAAACCTCGATGGAGATTTATTTCAGTTTACATGAGTGAAAATTCGTAACGAAAGTTAAGAAAGACTTAAATATCTCGCCTATGTCGTACGGTGGGCCAAATCTTAGATAAGCTGGTCAAAACGTAATTTTTCGAAGCAAAGTAATGTAATACATAGTTTGTTTAAAACACTAACAGTAAGTTTTATTGAAAAGGTCAAGATACTTGTATGATATTCTGACGTTTATCCACGCTAACGACTGTACAAGGAATGTAAAAGTATCCTAGGTATCGCAATCGCAAAACCATTGGGGCCTGCTAAGCCACGACGCAGTACGAGAGAGGGTTTAATTTATGGCACCCTCAAGTGGCTTTCTCTTTCTAGAACCGAGGGTGACGAAACCCTCCAAGCCTTTGAAGCTTCAGGTTTTCTTACAAGGGATGATTAAAAAGTTGCTGAATCGTGTTTCTAATTCTATTTTTGTTAATTAAAGTGGTTTGAAGTATCAATAACAATTTGTCTGTTAAACGTGTTAAGCGTTAAATCTGTATGTATCTCTCTACATTTTAAAAAACATTTTTTGTCATTATTGGATGATTAAAAAAAGAAATGTCAACGTTGGTATTACTCTTGTAACCTCACTTGAGCAAAGTTCACATTCAAACTGTTTAAAAAGAGGAAGACCATGACGACGACGAAGAAGAAGAAAGTAAGCGTCATTCCAACGATGTACCGTGAATGTTTAATTTGATAAACGTGGTAACGTGTTCCTCGAAACAAGTCGCAGTTTCTGTCCAAATAGCCGACATATGGTTCGTGCTCTGCACAATGTCTGCAAGTATTCAAAGCGTGTACCTGTGCTCCATTTTTGTGTTTAATCGGTGCATTCCCGTGTATACACGTAGCAACGAACACACAGGTGTAAACATAAACGGCGTTGCTGTTGTTGCACAATAGGGAAAGAGAGGAAGGAAGGAAAGGGAACAGGGTTGCTGGGCTCGGAAGGAAAAATGGGAACGAACGGATCTGTAGAGAGCCATAGCTTGGGGAAACCAAATGTTTGCGGACAAATCGTCGTCGTTTTCGACGGGGAAAAATCAACAAACGTTTCTGGCTTGGCCCTAATGCACCGTCCGATGGAAATCGTTCCGCACGCGAGGACACGCTCTCTACATTCGACCGCTGAATTCCGGATCTATGAATATGTCTAGATACGGCCAAGGGTACGACGTGTATCCGCTTCCATCGTAGGTCGTCGCGTTTCACAGGTTTTTATCGTTTCATAAGGGGAAGGTTTTGTAACACGCAATACGCGAATTTATGCGATTTCCTTTGCGAAGTTTAGAGCATGTAGAAAAATGAAATCTAGGGAGAGGTATATTAACGATTATAATTTTATGATTTTGAGATTGTAAGATTTAAGAAGGTAAGTGTTAACGATTGTGAGATAGTAACGGTGCCGGTTGATTTGTTAAGGCTGTAAAGTCGTTCGTTTGATTGTTTGATGATTTGTTAAGGATATAGACTCTATCCGTATCTTACAACACGAAAATCTGAGCAATCTCTCTCCCTCTCTCACTCTCTCTTTTTCTATCAAACCAGTTTAATTTTCGTCCTTCGCACAGATCCAGCAAAATCTAACTAAAATGAAAAAAATAAACGAAAGTGGAAAATACTTCCAAACATGAGTGAACTCCACTCGTCAAAATCACGATTCATCCAGTAACTACGACTTGATCAGTCACGTAATCCCGAACTCTTTGATGAGTTTTTCGTTCGGTCGGGCATACATGCGGTTTTAATTTGGCTCGCACGAAATTTGGGAATTCAAATTAAGCGGTTTACCGAGAATCGTGACTCCCTTTATTTTCTCTGGACTTCGTCACCGAGAATACTCCGAGTGCTTTTGCTTTTGCTTCTACTGCCGGTCTGACTACAGCTTCGTTAGACTAATATCAGCCGGATGGTGCGAGGGAATCTTTCGTTTCCGACCGCGTGGAAGGGAAGCTAACGCGAATTTCGCTTTAATTTCTAACCACGTATCAGGGGCCACGGTATGCGGGCATCGGGTCGACTGGAAAACTGGGGCTGGCTCTCTCTCTCTCTCTCTCTCTGGATTCTCCAGAAACTGCGTTACGTACTTCCTATTAAATTAACTCTTACCGTTTTCGAATTTATCCCATCTATTACGATAAACGAGTTCCGAAATGTTTTTGAACGTCACACCATCCTCGATATTCATTATTCTCCGCTTCTCCATGTATCAATTTCGTCGATGCGATTCAATTATATTTTGATGATCGGTTTCGCGAGTTTGATACGTTTTTCCTTTTGCTCGTGAGATTATTTCCGTGCAGTTTTTCCTGATACGTATTAATTGATAATTGAATTGAAAGCTGCGATATGGCTCAAAAGGTAATTGCATTTTTCATTTCGAGTTGAGGTTTGCTTCGGGACAATTACGAAAAGAAACTACAGATCTAAACTCGCCCTATTCCCTAAGTTGTTACTCCACAATCTTTGAAAACCTTTTAATTACAATCTATCAAACTCAATGGAGGAAAGAGAGGGATCAGTTAAGGAACCATCGTCCTTTTTCTTGGACTTTCAGCAAGCATTCGAAATTTCTTCTGGGCTTTTATTCGGCGGTAAAACAATGACCCTTTATAGCTCGTAAATTAATGGTGGCTTTTTGCCGACTTTTTCGATGTTCGAACGATATCGAACAGGTATCGGGGTAAGAAATCGATAAATTCGCGCAACAAAGACCGCGGAGGGGTGAATTGTAAGTCAGCCCCGTGCACAAAGTGCTTTAGTATTGTTGGAAGAGAGAGAATGCTCCGTGTCCCGAGCCCGGTTTGCTCGGTAATATAAAGGCATCGTATATTCAACGATACGTGGTAGAAATTATAGGGAATTTCGAAATACATCGTTCCCGTTCACGTTAGAACAGGGTCGTTCGTAGCAGCACGCCCACCGTTATTGCTATCTTGTAAATTTACCAAGGAATGATATATCCGTTTCCCACTTATGTCCAGAGTTTCGAACGATACATCTTTCCCTCTGACTATCCTATTTAAATGTTGCCCACCTCGTATAATGTGACGTAAATTATTCAGATATCTCGATAGACAGCTTTGCTTTCGAAATAATGTGGTGTAAAATAAAATAGCCAAGTTTGTCGACATGCGGTGTATTTTGTAGAAAATGTAGCAAATAATTAGACACGATATTTGAGATGGTTCTAATACTTTAACACCTAAACTAACAATCTGTCACATGCATATACTACCAATCGTAAATATCCGAACATTTTTACATTCTCTTTATTATAATATCGTTTTTTCTCTCTGTCGTTCCTTACATGTCTAGTTTCCTTTTTACGATTTCTATTTTATTTTTTTCTACCCCTTAATTTCCTAATTTGTTCTCTTTCAGCTTGCAAAAGAAAAATACATTTTTAAAAATTAATTATTCAATGAATTTTTGTTACCACGTGATACCTCTTATTCCGCATTTGTGTACAGTTTCAGTATATATGAGTTTCTTAACGCGAACTTTACTTGACCGATACCATCGGCAAAAGTATGAAAGGGCGGAGTAGTCGTGCAAAATTTTGCCTCCAGAGAGATTTGAACTCTCGACCCCTGGTTTACAAGACCAGTGCTCTAACCCCTGAGCTATGGAGGCTGTTGAAGTTTTTTTTTTCTTCTGCACATCTGGCTGTATCCACCTTAAATTGCTTAATATTTTAACAATTTTTTTGTGTCTTGTCATTATTACAACATATGAGCGGTATTTTATTGCTTCGTCGTATTCATCAGGACGATATTTCGTCAAAACACGCATCCAATACAACCACATCTCATTCAATTAATAGCCGATAGGGAATCGCATTGCTAGTCACGCTAGTCAGTATTCGCGTGCGAATCCACGTTTGAATTTCTTTAGCGTCGACGAACGGACACCTGGCGTCGCATAGCTCTTAAAAGTTAATTGTAACGGCGACTAGGAAATGCAGCCGCAGATGTTTCGAATGTGAATTTTCCTTTCTGTCGGGCTGAAGTGTGCCAGGGACACGGAAATTCTGCAGTTTCAGCGGAAATAATAGCAGTTGCCTTGAGTTCCGACAGCGTAGCTTGGCTTGCTTGCGCACACCTTTGCCTAAGTTAAAATCAAATAAAGAAAAAGGGGAACTGATAATGTTCCGCAGATAGCAGTTTGATAATTACACCAAGGAAACGTCAGACCTGGTACGAAAAGGAATTTGCATGCTTAATTCGTTGCTTCGTAGAATGAAAAGGGAAGTCATTGTTATTGCTCCTTTCTAACGTCTGGAATTGCTGTGGTAATAATTATTTGTATCTGAGGATTAGATTCGTTGGATTATCGAGTTAATTCGCAAATGTTTTTTTTAGAAATTTAGAGAATTTTTGTTATTATTTTTATTAAATATTGTTAATTTGAAGTCTCCTGTGTCACATTAAGATATTCTGTGCAAATGACCAGTTGTTATTTACACAGTAAGAAATAAATTGTAATTTTGTTCCTATTAATATTACTTTGGATGCGATACATCTCTTTGACGATGTCAAAATAATATCATTCAGAAATTAATTAAATTACCTGAAAATCCGATGAAACGTGATTATTTTAATAGATGCAAAGTTATTTTTATTTTTATTATGAACGTGTAAACAAGAAATTAAAGACAATTTAATTAAACATATTAAATCGGATTCGACAGCAATATCTTCAAGGATAGTTAATACATAAACTGATTTAGCGCATTGCTTTTGCAGTGAAATAATGGTAGTATCGTGGACAAATGGCCTAAGAAATATCGGGTGAACCATAAACAATGTTGCGAGAAAGCCTAAGTGTCGACAGGTCAAAAGGGTCTAGAAACTTCAATGGACCGAGCGGCTCATCAATGTGTCGTGGGTTCTTCAATAAAATAGTTACGCGGAAAAAAGGTCTACTTGACCATGGCCACGTTAAATAACCATCGTTTCCTATTTAATCCATTGTAAATAGATCTATCGATAAATAAAAATATCCTAGATAATCATATGGTAGTGATGGACGGTTATTAAATTTGATACAGTGAAGTGAATCATTTAAAATAAAGTTCAATATTTTGTCAGGAATTGTTCATAATTAAATTTATTTAAAATACGTATATTATGAATAATCTTTTGTCAATACTCAAATATTTATTAGGAAGGTATATAAGATATTTTTGACAACAGTTTTAGAAATGTCTGCACTGCGCTGACATTTTCTGTTTCCATGAATTATTTGTATTTAATAGACATATTATTAACACTATTTCTCGTATTTCTTTTAAATATTAGAAATAAGGTTCGAAAGAGAATTTGTTGTATATGTGTGGAGTTATAATAAAGATAATACATGCGAATATGCGACCTATTCAGGTGCTACAACTTTCCATGGCGGAAGAAAAAAAGGGTCAAACGTCACGTCAAGCTCTTTTTCCCCTCTATTCGCTTTTATCACTTCCATTTTAAAAGCTCTTTCGGCCTGAATACCGAATGCACGATCGTGAAGTAGTTAGCATTTAATTAAGTCCAGAAAACGCTCTATTATATACCGCCGAATTCATTATACAAAGATTTTAACAGCTCACCATCGATCCATTTGACAAAATATATTGATAACATACGTACACTGTACATACGTATAATGGTACTGTAATTGAAAATTATCCGGCACCAGTATGTTATTTTATAATCAATCGACACCTTAATAAAAACGTTAGAGAATTTTACAGGTACCTTTCAAATATCAAATATTATAGATACAGATATGCCAGAAAATAAGAGAAATGCCATCTCTTAAACTGAAATTTATGAGAAGTAATTAATCTGCCACACATTTACCTCAGTTCTATTTCACGATTGAGTAGTTAAGATAATTCGATACACAGTCGAATGGGAAGTATGCAAAGTAACCACACGCTGCATTGCGACAATTGTTCCCAACAAATTAAATACATACAGTCTCGATACTTAGTTTCGAAGTTGAAATGGTGAAATCGATAATTGTGGTTTTGCATTTGGAAAATTTATATTTGCTGTAACTGTAGATGAATAGAAATGTTGATTGGGATAATAAAATATTTCTACGATATTAAAATAATACCAACACCAGAAAGTTTATATGAACATAATTACATAATTTGGTAGAATTCATGCATTGAAATATTTCACATGCACCATTGTTATATTCAATATTCAACGGTTTCATATCATTAAAATAATTTCAAGTCATTCGCGATTATGAAGATTACCATGATAATGGAGATTGTCTTTAAATTATAATTATCACGATTAAACAACTTTCTCAACTTTTTATACATACATACAAATTCCAAATTGCTAATCATAAATTGATGAGCATTAACATTTTCACAGTTTTTCAGGACAGAAAAAAAAGGAAAAAAATAAAAAAAGCTCCGCTCCCCAGAGGCTTAAACCCAAAAACCGCATCATACAACAAAAAATGTAAAGCGCCGACACATAATACGGCATGGCTACGTCGTACCGCCGCGTATCGATACCTTTGCCTAACATACCATTATAAAAATTCATGTTTATTGTGAATAATGCACTTAAAAACTGTATTTCTGGACTAAATGAACTCCTTTGTAAAAATTAACATTTTCACTATTATCTTTTGACTTTTTATGTGGTATGGTGTTCCAACAAATCTGCAGTTATAGACACAGGATTAAACTGTAATGTGAATTCAAATGGTCATATTTTGTAAAATTAAACATATCATAAGTATGTAGATAGTTAAATACGTAATTACAAAAGAAGAGTAAATGTAGCATCAAGAGTAAGTGCAAGATAATTTGTAAGACAAGACTAATTGTAGTTTAAATTATGTTTGCACTAGAGCATTCACTTTGCTACAAGCTGCTCACTCTATTACGCGGCCTAAATCGATGCACAGAGTGTTAGAATCTGTCATACAACACGGTAGATGACGATAACAGTTTGGATTAATTGCATGGTCAAGCGTGTTTGCTGTTACACGCGTAACAAGCATGTTCCGCAACCTTGTGAAACAGATCATTGGAGTGAGTCTAACAGTGGTATAGAGAATTGAATAATTTCGAATCATCCAGTAAATTATGATGCTCTAAAATCGACGAAATTACATTTATTTTTCAAGGAAAAGAAAAACTGAGTATTTTATTTTATATATACAAGCATTTTTCCTTTTAAATAAATTGCAATTATTAAAATTAAACATGGAGGGTAATTTGCAGAAGCAAACGTTCCAGTCGATAATACATCAAATATTAACTGCAAACTCATTTAGTATATTAACAAATTATGTAGGGAAATATTTAAATCATCATTATAATAATAAACTTATTAAAAATTAAATACGGTATATAACCACGTATTTTTGCAGATAATTTGATGCTATTTTGATAAATCAAATTTATTACTATTTATTATTATATCAAATCTAATTTATTATTTACATAAATCTTTAATCATTCGATTAGGCTATCTTCTATTTTTTTAAACTAAATTAAAAATTAAATGTTTTGACATATATGCGAATATGATTTATATCTTTTGTAGCGTAAATATTCGTATAATAATTATCTCTGTTTTTTCTCCTTTCTCATTTAAATATATGCATCTAACATTCGATGTGTTTTATTATTTTCGTCCTCTCAGTGGATTTTAATAACCACAATTTTTTGCCTCCTATCACGGTTTTTATAATTTTTCTCCTTTTTTAACGATAATGCCATCATTTCTCCTTTATTACAGGCTTTATTCTTTATGTAACCTCTACCATTGTCTTCAAAATAAATGTCTGTATCTCACGTACACGCTATTTCTTGTTCAAGAAAACTATAGCGTCGAGCTTTTCTTAAAACCTCCGAGTCTCTTTAAAGTCCAAACTATTGTTTCTACAAAATATAAATTACGAAACAAAAATGATAATATCTCAAAAACAGTTATTCGCGGTTATATAATACTTTCAAATTAAATGTAAATAGTAAATTTAAATTAAATAATGTTAAGGAACCCAAGGCAAACGAAGTACCCTGTGCACTCAAAAAGTCAAATAATTTGAGTCAACGAATAGTTCTCAAACGTCCTCTTACTTCTTGTATCGTCGCTATAATCTATGATCGGGCTACAAATCGTTTCCTTGCTCGATAGTATTTTCCGGACGGGAGTTTGCCAGCGAATTATGCGCCGCTCTTCTACGGCATTTTTGCCTCATTTCCGTGACGCTATCCTATCTCTCGCGTTCCTGTTTCATGATTAATGGACTTCCCTCTTTCTCTCTCTCTCTCTCTCTTCCTTTCTCCCTTTCCAGCTTTTTCTTCCTCACTCTTGGAGGTAGAACGATTCGAAAAACCGTGGTAAATAGCTCGATTTCGGAGAGGTACGGTCAACAGAGCGAAGATACTGGAACGTGTGAAGTCGATTATTGCAGGCATTCTCGTGGTACGTGGAAATCGATACCTAATTATCGGCCAAGACATACCACACACAAACTACTGTGGGAATCACCTTGCTTTCCGTTCACCGGCTTAGCTATTACGTGTATGTGCTTGTTCGTGTCCTACGTTAAGCTAGTTTGGCTTCGATGTTATCCAAGCCTTATTAAACCAATGAATAAGTTTTTTATTAATATTATATTAAGTTTGTTACGTTAGGTTATATAATAAGAGAGCTTGCCTCTCGGTATGTTTTGATGTTACATACAAGTATTATATCTCAAAATTTTACATTGACCCATTACACGTCGTAACTTAGTAAACATGCTGCCTAATTTAAGAAGCACATATTTGCCTGTCATCAGCACTCTAATAAACTTAATAAACAGAATCATAGTTATATACAAGAAAGTTTTAGGTATTATGTTTAATGAAAAAAATTGTCAATATTTTAAACAGTTTATAAGAAACTGTATTGTTCTATTCATTGGTGGAACCATTGGAATCTCATTTTTTTTTACTCCGCCTGTCTCAGGGAAATATCAAACTGAAAAATATGTTTCTTTTGATAAACGACGTGAATGACCGGTTACCCACGAATCGTGAGCTAGCAAGTCGCCAATCGACCGATTCTTTTTCTTCCCACCTATAAAATGATCTCGCTATTTCTTTTTGCTTTTGCTATATGTTACCTGAAACGAGTGCTCGCATTAAATTTGTCTGAAAGTGCCCGCTGAGAACAAAAATCTTGGCGAAGTGTTATATGATCAGCTAAGAATGAAATTTATTGAGTTCATTACTTATTGTTCATATTTTTCGTGGTCTTGTTACACAAATAATCTAATATTATATGGAATCACGTACGAGTTGTTTTATTTTAACGAAATATTCTAATGTCATATTTTTATTCCATTTAAAAATCTGACTAAAGGAATTAGCCAAGTTTAATGTACTCGCATATTTTCGGTTTCGATTTTCTCGGAAATGATGCGTCATACGAAAAATTTGTATCCTACATATATATTTTCGACTTATTTTTTCACGTAGAATCGCCTCTTGCACGATGCCCGATTGTACTAGAGAACAGAGTACCGGAGAACTCTGTATAGTACAATATATCTCGTTGCTACCAATTTATCGCGTGAAATACCTGGAGAATGGAAGAAATCGATCGTATTCTGCTATCTGACACGATCGTTTCTGCCAATCGTTTCTTTCCTAGAAAACGTTTATCGCTTTCGCCATCGGTTAACAAACATGTGGCTCGCGGCTATGGTGGCGGAAACACGCGAGAACCTGTAAAGCGGACTGCTAAACGGTGACTAGCTGTATTTTATCCGCTTTCGTTAGAAATAATGCGTTCCAGGGCAGAATTACTACTCGCGGAAATAATACACTGGAGAATTCGTTCGTCGGAGATAGAACGAGATGAAGGTAAACTGGCTTTTGAGGAAGCAATGGATGATACAGCCATGCATTATGCGAATGTACGTCCTGAGACTGGCTTGTTTCCTACTTGTGTACATGAGAGTATTCAAAACTGTAAACATCTGGTGAATTATTTACACGAGAGACTGTTTTGTCGGCAGTTGCGTGACAAAGATAATCAATGGTTGGGATTAGTGGATATTTTTCGGTTGATTCGTGTTATAATTAAAGATTGCGTAGTAGAAGTAAAACAAATCGATAAATTTTTCAGTTCTTTAAGTAATGGCGTATTCCTAATCTGTGGATGGGAAATTGTTTATTGAGAGATCGCTGTTATTATTTCTGGTTGAAAATTTTTAGTACTTATTAAATATTAAATTAGAATTTTGTATTCTCACACACTTCAATTTTGTAAAAGATATGCATAATACGTTCAGATACTACAAAGTAATACAGACTAAAGCTAAGGTTAAGGTTTTAAATTAACCAGTGATCCACCTATTAAATAACACTGAAAAAGAACACTAGCCGTTGAATAAGATTTTTCTTCTCGACTACCTCTTAAAATGACTCATTTACAGTGACGCATCTATTGCGTAATTGTCCTCCAACAGCTTCATATCGATTCTCATTTATCCGTATAATCCGTGCACAATAGTGATAGCAGGGGAAACAGTGGTTGTCAGACGCACAAAGAGATCAAGTAAACGCTAATTGCTTTTTCTCTATGAATGCTCTGGATAATACCATGCTTCCATCGTCTGTACTTACGAAGAACACAGATGGGTTTCTTTCATTTCCGTTAAAATGGAATTTTTAATCAAAGATATCTAAAATCAAGCGTTATTATAGAGATCTTATTATATTCGTGTTATTAAAAGAATAGGCAAAATTAATTAAATTCTTTCGTTCTTGTTGCTGGTCAGACGGCGAGGTTTATTCGTCTGCAATGCGGCATTCGAATCATTTCGACGAAACTTGTGTCGTGACTCAGTCGACTTCTCCGCTTCCATGTGAATACGATTTGGAAACTGAGAGTTGTAACGTGTTCATTTAATTGCTAGGTTTCAGTTAGATCGCTTTCGATAAACAATTGATTCCCTTCTTATTTCTCTGAATTCTATTTCGGTTGAGCGTCAGTTAACACGATCCAGTTAATGTAAGCTACCAAGGTGTTCGTTTTTTTAAAAAACGCACTTACAACGAGATATGCAGGAAGGTGGCTGGAAAATAACAGTACTCGCATAGTACGACTTATGGCAGCCGTACGTATATCGTCAGGAACACTGCAGTTCCGGTGATGGTAGAAAAGCGTCGAGTGTAGAATATAAACTTTAACGGATGGTTTCTTCCATTGCACCATGTAGCAGAAGTGATCTAGGATCTCTGTCCCATCCTTGCAGCTTCTTCAACGCGATTCTCGTTCCAGATAGACCGTTTCCATTGTTCCGTGGACGTGTTACCGTTTTCTATGCGGAAACGTTCGAGTAGAGTTCAAGCTACGATATCTGCTGCTTGAAATAACACTGCACGATTCACGTTTGGAGAAAATTCGGAAAATTCATCTATGTAATGTTTATAAAATTTATAACATTCTTTTATACGTCAAATGAAAATTTAATGTGAAGGCCACGAGTGAGAAACATGATAAGCTATATTTCCATCTCTTATAAAACCATACTTTTAAGATTCAATATATTGACAACGAATTTTTTGTTTCTTCATTCTGTACGCTCTACGTATTATGTGTGTAATTAGATAATTTTATCGAGAGCATTATCACTTTCCCATTTTTCTAGTACGATGATACGATAGCACGATAGTGCGATGATACGGTAGCATTATAGTACGACAAAGTGTAATTTCTTGTAGTTCTATTCGTATCGTCCAATCTATCACTTTATGTTCTAGACAATATTGCTGTTTCTTTTTTTTAAGGTAATTAACTGTATATTAATTGCTTGATTATCACGGCATGGTAATGGTATGCTTATCGCATTTGTTATGCTGAACTCGAGCATATTTTATATAATCGGAAGTACTATCAAGTATAATCAAAGGTATAAGACAGTCAGTCGTGTTACGAAGTTGCTATTAAGTGTAATAATGAATAAAATTAAACAATTCTGTAATACTTCAGTAATTAAATAATGATTACCTATTTTTTAAAGGAACATTACGACCTTGTATTTTGTTCTGAAATTATTAACTTCCTGTTTCAGTAACTTTTTTACTTTAGAGGTCAGGTTTTTAACGTAGGCCCAAATTTTAATGCGTTGTACGGAACGTTATTGAAATCTTTAAAAGCAAAAATGTTCAATTTCAGTGGAGTTTTGTTCTTTCAAAATAAATAGATTAAAACTGTGAGAATATTCAGGATGGTTTAATATTAACACAGATACTAAGTACACGTTATTAAATATTTTAATTATTCTCTACAGAGTTAAAATGTATCGATGATATTATAATTAATATATAATTCAACAACCACCAAATTACATCATCTCATTACTTCTTTCACAATAATGTCTGTTTAAATGATAATTTAATGATTCCACGTTACCTGATACGAGGTGATTTTTCCATATAGCGCCTTAAACAGACAGTAAGTGCAGAGCGTTTACGAAAGTTCCATAAATGAGTAATCGTATCTGATTTACCGTTTATGCGTTGCGAAATGAAGTTATACATTTACGACAAAGCGACGAACATTTTGCAACGACTTAATATTTTCCTTTTTTTGTACCGACGCTATTTGCCCTTTACCTGCTACAAGATATATGTATGTCCGTAGATCTAGAAAGCATTTATACATGTCTCGAGTTTCACCTAGAATTCTAACGTAACGCCTATTTCCAATTTACATACCCGCAGCTCTTCGTCGAATGTGCATTCACCTAATTGCGTACGTGATTCGTGGATGGATGTATGTGCACGATCAAAATCTCGGCTCGTTTTGTAAAACAACGTTTCCTTTAACCCAACAGTCGAATTCTGTGATCGCCAATTCCGATCTTGGTATAATTGATTAGGACATTTTTGGGAGTTAGAGAATTTACAACAATAAGGAAGCAGGTCCAATATTTAACCCTGTTGTGGTCTCCGAATTGTTATATTAAAATACATATATTATATTCGCATAATACAGAGAAACGCATAAAGTCGATATCCGAACCGAAATCATTGGCTCGTGTTTCAAACTTTTGCCAGTCGGTTTTGGGGTTTCCAACCAACTTCCACCTTGATTTATGTATCCCAAATGAGTTGATCCGAATATATTTCTATCAAGACTTGCGTTTGCGATAAATATACGTTCACAGTGGATGAATGTGCCAGAGAATTAGAATGGATGTGCAATAATTACAGTGGCGGATATAAGATTTATATCTTTCAGGTTACACGAATCTAGAAACCTGGCCTTATACATTCTCGTTACGACTAAAACTTAAACTTTTATTTATTTTATTTATATTATATTTAAAATATATAGTATTTTAAATAATTTATATCAAATTAAAAATTTCACCAATTTGCTTTTATGTTCTATCCTTCTATTCCTTATACATTTATGTGTATTTTTTTATGTATATTATATTTTATTTCGTAACATCTAGTATCAGTATCGTTCCTCCTTTTGCATTTTACATTCGATTAATACCACTAGCTACCTTCTCCGTAAAAAAAGGGAAATCGGTCCAATTGATTGATTAAATGTCGATTTCAAACGAGAGAAATACGATGGGGTCGCGTTATCGTGAGATAGATTATTGTATCGGCCATTAGTTTGATTACTGATTGAACTGGATGTCCTGTAACGGTCCCCCGAAACCGTTTCCTGTGTTAGCAAAGTCAGGCGCTGGAGCTCCTACGGGATTGGTTACGAACTTTCAGCCAAGTTAAGATTAGTTAAGATAGTGCGGCCATCGGGTCCCACTGCTACTCTCAAGCTTCTCTCTAATGTGTACCGTCTTTTAACTTTTTTCGCTCGCTCCTAGTCTCTATTTTTTCTCCTCGAATCTTCTCTGTTGTCCTGCGCTGTTCTGAAACAGGTTACGACGTTATAATTGGCAAGCCCGTTCCGTGGGACAGATTCATCGTGTTCTCCATCGTGTTCACGAGCTTCGATAGTGGTTACATAATACATATACGCATACATATAGTACAGGGTGTCATAAAATATGTGGGAGATAATTATAGGTCCAAGTCTAAACATCGGAACAATCGAAGAGGTTCATGTACAAAAATTTAATTTTACATTAGAAATATACTGATATCAATGAATCAATCGATAAACTTTTTCCCCCTTCTCAGTCACGCTTTATACATATATCGTGGCGATTGATTCGTGAACCACCCGGTATATTTAACTTGGGAAAATTACGCGAGTGAAACTTGTCCACGTCTAAGTACGTCAAATGAAACTGGCGGGACTTAAAAGCGACCGCAAGATGGTTAGTAGAAACAGTCGATTATAGTCAGCCAAGGGAATTGTGGAAGACAGGTCCCTCGTGACTTTTGCGCTCTGTTATTTTGATTACAGAATGACATCATAGAATTATAATAATCGACATAATGAATTCAAATGAATTTTTTCTATTGATTATATTGTATATTTACTTGTATTTTACCACAATTAATCCTGTCAAAGCAATAGGCAGTTAAAGAATCGTTTTTCGTGTTATTTTGATTTTAATACTCATCCCTTGTATTTCTATATTTTCTTTTTAATAATGGTCTTGAAGTTAATCTTTGTCGCTTATTAGAGGTAAATAAAATTGATGATTCCATTAACAAGTGTTTTAATAGGTACAGCAAAACGATTGCAGTGTTTACTATTAGAAATAAATACAAGGTATTTCAGTTTCATTTCACAAAGCTTTATCAGTATATCCCATCAATAAAATTAAGAAGAAATTTTTATATAAACGTAGGCTTCTAAATTCTTTATTAAAGTTGCAACAAAAATACAAAATGATAGCGAATTGGTGTTTCGTCGACACAGCATAAGAACACATTGTCGATATCCATTTGATACGTTTACACAAACTCTAATGTATACTTGCTAAAGTCTTTGATTTGTTCAACCAGTACAGTATTGGTTAAATGACCATTATCCTCAACGATGGATAGGTCGAGGACGATGAATTCCTTGACCTCCAAGAGCACTAGATATTATGTCAATGGATTTTTGCGCGAAACTGTGAAAGAAACAGTTTATCAAACACAAATAGATGCGCGTTCTAATGCACCCCTAGGTTAATGCAAAGGAAATATTTGCTGTGATTAAGGAAAATTAACGCGAAACTACTAATGCAATAGATTCCATTTTCCATAGATATCAGTCCTGCATTCATAATGACGGACAACATTTAAAGGAATTATAACGTGGACCGACGATTTATTCCTGCATGGTATCGAACAAGAAAGCACTCAGTGATCATTTCGTATTTTTGTTATAATTTTTTAATAAACCCTTTAAGAAGGTATGTAAAATTTTAATCTATAATGATAATGTACATAACAATCTCTCAAATACGGTGGCGTCTGAACACTAATAAGAGTCACTGTATTTTATTAATTTCAAACAAGATGAAGACCATAAAACGAGTAACGCCTTCAAGATGGAAACATTTAACAAAGATTGTTTCAAGCGACTACTAATAATTAAAATTCATAGAAGTTGTCAGCATGCTATAAGTACCGTGATGGTTCAACCGACATCACAATAAAAGTGTTCACCAATTACACATAATTTATCACTGGCACATGCGGAAGCGTCCGTTTTCAATCAGTCACGTCGCGTAGATCGCACCGGGGAACGCTTCTTTTCTTCTGGTCGCGGCGTTGCGTTGTATCGACCATAACGGAGGCATTATTAGCCCAAGGTTCCTTGCTGATTATTGTTCATCAGTAGAAGGAATCACGAACGTTTTCAAAGGCTATAAAAGATAGGACAGAAACCAGCCCGACTGCTAGTATTCTATAAACTTTCGGTCTATGCCAAAGGATCGTTCCGTCATTTTCGATCAAATTGTTGATGTATAGGTGTTCCGCATAGATAAAATAAATTCCGTAATCTATTGAACATCGTGTAAAGTTTACCAAGAGAATCTTTGATCGTTCGTGTATTGCTGGTTTTCTGTGAATTATTTCTGGATTTTATTGGTTCAACTAGTTATATGAAATTTTATATGAAAATTTGTTTTTAGGGAAGAAAACCAGCGAATGTAAACGCAAGGGGTTGCAATTGTGGTAAGTATTTCTTTAGATTGTATTTACTTTCTACTATGATATTAAAATGTTTCGATTAGTATAAATGCTGAAAATTACGAAGAAAAAGGGAAAATCTCTTCATTTCAACTTTCTCCCATACCGGTCAACAAACACTGTATATCGAATGTCTAACTTCTTACCTACATATTTATCATTAGTTTACCGTTTGTTCGTAACGACGTTTCTTTTTTGCAATTATACAATGGAATTAACGATACGGCGCTAGGTGTACCGGTACTGTTCCAATGGAATGGTGGAAAAAGTAGATTTCCGATTTTAATGGGAAGCGGACGAGTGGGGCTCCAAAAACCAGTCTCCGTTCGGAAATGGTTTTAACGAGGTGGTTCGAAAAGCGGCCAGTACACATCAGAGCGCGAAGAATCGCGAGCAAAAACGCTCTGTACACGTGGCTGGTGGACGAAACTGTTCCCCTTGGGGGTGGTGAGCCACCTCCAAATCGCAGGCCGTCGACCGAGAGAGTTTCTGTCGAAATTGTATCGTGTTGAAGTAACGTTATTTCATTCATGTGAGGGGATCGGAGGAAAAATGAGCCATTCGGAAGCTATATCGGTCAACTTTACAAATTGAAGAATAGGGGAATATAATAGCCCTAATAATAATAAATATATCTTCTTACAATAAATAAATTTATGGAAATCAGTTATTCGTTTGTAAGAAACTTTAGAAATTTTTTCAAAGTAAAATCGTTTAATCTGACTTTCGAAAAATGTACGAGTAATAAATTTCGATTTGGGAAAATTACGGTAAAGTTAACCCTTCAATATTTTCACGAAAGCATCTTTTTCATTGTGAAAAAGATTGTTGTTTTTTTAATAACTATTAGATGTAGAAATTAATTAGACGAATCTTCCCAAATCTTACCGTTTATTTCTCGGCTTTAGCCTTGAATTAGTTATAATTTACTGCAAGTATTTCCTGACTTACACCAAGTTTTGGAGGTACTTATCAAGTTCTAGCGAAGTTTTCATTTAACAGACACTCCATTTTTTTGTTTCCAACTTTTCATATCGTAAGCCATTGTATTATTTTAGTCGTTCGAATAAAAGAATACCGTTAAAATGTGGATAGCGCTGAAATGAAAGAAGTACAATTATCCAGTAATCATACTTTTGAAATGATGACTGGCATATCTGGATTAAATTGTATCTTTAAGATTCCTGTGAACTTACTAAAGTCTTAGACGTTTCATTTGAACTTTGATTATATTACGATATATCGTAAAAAATTTTAATAGACTCGAGTTTCTTTATCACTAGAGACTTCAGAAACGAGAGAACAGTTTTTCATAAAAATCTCGGTCCCCGTATCGTGTGAGCAGATCTGTCGACTGGGTTGCCGCGAGATTAAAACGCTTTTGATGTTTGTTTCGTTGGTCGATTTTGATATGGAACGTGCTTGGGAGCGCAAGTTAGATGTTGGTGAATAGAAATAGACAGGAAAAATGGAAATGAGAGATTGCAGTATCTGATTAATCGAATAGAATACGTCGCTAGCAAGTTGATTGGTGAGATGAATAAAAAATCAGAAAAAGAATGAGTAAAATTGGAAATGATATATTTGTCACTTTTTCTCCATTTTTGAGTCGAATAAGACATAGCCAAGATATATTTCACCACGTAAATAATTTAAAAATAAATAAAATAACATTTGAATAATAACAATAATATGTTTATTGGATAATAAAGTAAAACTTGTTACAAGCTTAACAAATGTTATCGCAATAAAAGAGGCAGTGAGATTGAAAACAATAAAATTCTCATTTCATATTCATAATATCCAAGCAAGCAACCAAGTTGAACTAAGCAGCAGAAGAAAATCGAAATGAAAGACAGAAATAACGGAAGAAACCTCGGTCAATATGTTTGCTGCCATTAAAACGCGAATTTCAATTCTCTTCTTTTAAGCCATAAGAAAGGAGCTTAAAGAAAAGTTCGCTTTTTGTTTTAGTCAACTGAAAGAGTCAAGCTCGGCAATTAGGGAAACAAGAAGACCGACTGAAATTTCGTCATTTATTTTATTAATCGTTTATTTCTCGTGACAGGCAAACGGGGGGTGAAGCGCGTTTACCCTGTAATGAACGTCTGGAATTCTACTCTTTTTTTCTCTTTTTTTCTCCTTTTTTTCTCGTGCTAATTAGGTTGCTGTTTCGTTCTGCTTAAGACCGGGCGTCCCAAGATCTGCTTATTGGGCCCCTCAAATCCCGTATAAATAGCGTTCGCAATATCGTGTCGCGGCATGAAAGAAATAACTGGAACACGTTTTCATTAATACTCCCCGTAATAAAGTGGGTTTTTTGCGCATTTCAATTAGCAACATTGGAAAACAAATTGAATCTGGTTTTTACTAAAACGTAGAAGATACGAGAAGTTAGAGCATGTGATGTCTTCATCGTGTGATCTTTAAATAGATCGTGATCCAAATCAGTAGCAAACGATGACAGCATTGAAACGCAGCAATCGAAACAATCTTCCTCTCACGAAACACATAGATGAAAAGATGCGCTCGGTGACACTGATCGTTTGAATATCGAACATGTACACAGCTGCTAGTGGGCATATCGAGTTCATAACGATGACGTATGTGTGTCAAACAGAGTTCGTTTTGCTGGAGCTGTCATTTTCGAAAGTTTTGCTATATATAACGAACGAGGTTTCCATGACGCGCGGAACGAAGGAAATTTTAGTATCTTGATGGATGGTACATGAATAATATCTTGTTGCATAGGATCGAACTTTGAATGTGATCTGGTTCCGCATTAGAATCTCCTTTATGCGCTCTTTGTTCTATATAGAATATGATTGACGTTCCATTGTTCAATTTTTGAAGAATCCGGTTTGCAACCAACCTGCCGGGAAGTCGATGATTTATTTACCTTAGGGTGGGCTTTTAATTGAGAAGGATTTCATTTTTAACATTGCAACGATTAATCGTCGGAAAATTCTGTTGTTCGTGGTTGATCTTGATTTATTAGCAACGCACTGCCGTTAGTGACCCGGAAATCTATGCTGGATTAGGAAAGATGCTTTTCGATTTTTCGTATAAACGAAATAAACGCGGAAAAAAGAAAAATTATTAAGAATTCGATACAATTGTTATCTTATTATCTTTTTGATTTAATGGTTCTGGTTTCTGTGAATTCAAATTTTGATAAATGAATAATCATCCTTTTTAAGAGTTTCTCCGATCGAAAATAAATTTTTAAAAATTTGACGCGATTGCTATTTTTCAAAAAGGATTGAATAGCTTGCCTATTATCTCTATCCTTCATCTAGTAAATGATGCGTTTAAAATGTAAATCATAGATAGCTATTATTCTCTTGCTAGTAGATCCGATGTTTATTAATACGTTACTCAAAATGATTAGAGATACGCTTATAACCGATCGTGCAAAGGTGATGAGGTAGAAGAGATGAAAGTGGAATGTTGATTATCCGGGGAATCAATTGTCTAGAAACTATCAATTAGAAGTTTCCTCTGTACACGGAGTAAATTGTCTCTTTGATTAGACTATTAATCTCTTCTCGCTTGTATTTCAAATATATATATTTATTTCAGACACAAAGTTTTTAAATTTCCTAATCAAAATCCAACGACTGTATTATATTAAATGTATCTTCGCTACAGAAATGTTTGGTTCCGCTATATCGATTCGTTCGAATATCGGCTGTAGGAAACGTAGACCGACGTGCACAGTGATGTAACACGTCGAAATGCGTACAGTTTGATTTTCCGTGTCTTGAAATTCAAACGATAACTTTGCCCGACTCTGAAGCGGAAAATATAATATTCATCTAAACGTGTTAGCCGAACATGTAGCTCAAGTAACTTCAAAACAGCGAATAACCTAACGAATAATAAACTCGCTCGCTCACTCTCTCTCTCTCTCTCTCTCTCTTTCTCTCTCTCACTCTCGGTTGAATAAATATCTCAAATTCCTTAATTGCTTCACCAACTAGCAGCTTCATAACTTGGCTCGGTTTCAAGCAGAGAGCAAATTAACAAGATTTGGTATTTCGGTGTTCGTGTTTTTCAATAGGAAAAACTATTTTGATCATATTCCTCATTTCATTTTCTCGAGAACTAACTTCTCGTTAATCAGGTTAATACCTTCTTTATTTGTGGAAAATTACGTCTCTGGGAAAGTACTATATATAGCCTTCATACACCGTGGTACAATTCTCATAATGCTATAAAAGGGGTCGTTCTATTTCATTCGCATGGACATTCTTGGCAAGTGTGTACAAAAGGTAATTCAGAAGTTTTTCACGTGGTTAGATGGCAAAAGTTTAAAGCAACGCAGTTAAATGTTTGTGCTCTTTTTCAATTTATTCCAATATAATTCACTGTCGCCTCATGGATACATCGTGATACGTTCATTTGCAAGAGACCTTATTTCGCCTTCTTCCTTCTTTTTCTTCTTTTCGTACGGGGCGGTCTGATAAAGTGGCTGCATATTCGTTCCTGTGTTTCCTGCACGAACATTATTTTTCAATGTTTTATGTTATCTTGTACGCGTGTTCCTACATCGTTCGAGTAATTTGATTTTCGAGGAAAACGCCAATATCTTCGATCCCACCAGATGTTGTGTACGAGAATCGTGCATGCATTTGTTTCAAACCAAAGATCGAGCTCCTCCTAGTAACTGCGATTGAATTTCTCAGGGCTGATTGTAGAAACAGAGGTTCACTTGGACGTTTTGTATACTCTCTATATTGAGTTTATGGCCAGTATAGTTATTCGAAGAGGGTATGTTTCTTTTATTCGAGTATCAATCCCTTTGTGCATCGGTTTTTCTACCTACGATATTTATAAAGACGTAGAAAATTGTCAATATTGTGTAAATAAGGCCTGCACTATATATTTTCTTGTTTCCCTTCAAAAGGAAATTTTAACTTTTTCTTTCTCATTGAGATTGTTTGAAATTTGTCTATAATATGTTAATAATTATATGTTATAATTTTCTTATTTTAGCGTACAGAAAGGTATTTTTTGTGATTGTTATTTAGAGTTTCCAATTCTTATATGACATTTTTTAAAGTTGGTGTTTCTTTAAAAACAACACACATCGAAATGAGAATACGTTCAATACACATGACTCGTAAAACTACGAAACCATAACTTCTAGTGTACGCTTTTATATCTTAGTTACGTTTCAAAAAACATGTCCTATCAAAAATCACGCGCACTTGAGACGATCGGTATATCATATCACGAAACTGTAGAGCATCTCCGCCTATTCTCGAGCGTGCCATTTCCCCCCACAAAAAGCTCCAGAGGGAAAGTTGGTTCCTTACGTCGAGCCCGCATATATCCGTTCCCTTTCCATAACGGTGGCTACAGAACCAGTATGCGTCGTCTTGGCGCGCTTGCAAAGGGTTGGCGAACGAGTTACTTGCCCCCGAGGTTCGCGAGAGGCGGCGAGCTTGCGCCAGTTCGGCTCGCGCCGCACAGAGAGACGTGCGCCGCGCCACCGAACGCTCCGCTCCGCTTCGAGGTAATTCGCAGAGGCGCGCAACCGGCCCTCGCCAGTTTCGTTCATCCGCTCGGACCAGAGTCACCTCTCTGCGTCAGCATGACCGATAACTTGTATCGTACGTGCCATCGCACCGCTTGAGGATCGATCTTTTCGCCCAGCATAAGATTTCGATTCAGAAGATCGATCGTTCATTGCGAAAAGATTCGTCGATCTCGTCCAATTTGACGAAGTTTCGTGAATCTTATCTTGGTGGAATTCCATCGATCGAATTGATCTCAGTGGAGTTTCTTCGATCGCGAGTGTCTTCGAGTGAACACTGAGAATTAGTGGGAACATAATTTGTGACGAATAATTAGAACGACAAGTGCTTATCGTTTTAACGAAAGTTTTCCAGTGGATTACAAGGATAATGGTTGTATGTTAGAGATAATCTTGATTTGAGATCGTCGCGTTTTGTCCTTGATTAAGATAAAAGTCAAGGGATAAGGGCGTTATCGATTACTGAATCGAAAAAAGGATTGTACTATAAAGGTTTTTACTAGAATTAATGTGAAAGAGCTATCGTAGAACATCACCGAATTTGGAGGATAGTATTCCGAAGGTTTTTCGTAAAATCCAAGTAACTCTAACTAAAATTGTAAGATCTCAGAGTACAGATTTGAGAGATTCAGGCTTGAAGCGGACGGTGAGGTTTAGCGCGAACGATTGGTCGCGGATACAGTGCGATCGTACAACCTGCTTGTAATTCTTTCGTGTCTTGCTACTATGATAAATGTTTGAGCCATACGTCGTTAGAATAATACCAATTATGTGACCCGAAGAAAGCGCAAATCCCACCTCTGTTTATGATCAACACGTGGACAGATCGTTCATCCTGTTTGTAACGTAAAATAACTGGAGGAACTGTCGTTGTTGGTAAACGATCATCAATTTTAAGAAATTTCGACCGATCGAAATTCTAAGAAACGCACGATTAGTTGTGCGGATATTTTGTGTTGACATTTTTTCTATTCGAGTGAGATGAAGTTACAAGGACGAATGTTTGGTATATCGTAACTGGATCGTGGCTACTGCGGAAATTTTGGCGGAACTGGTCGATACGAAAACTCATCGAGGAGAAGAGATCTGTACCCTCCTGTTCGTCGACGGATTCATGTTGGTCGAGTGCGATCGGCGAAGTGCTAATGGAAAACATTCTCTGGCCGATCGTGATGAGATTGGAAGGGTTAATGGGCCGCTGAACGACGGTAATCGGTTTGGAATCGCGAATTCTTGCTGATTAATCACTGACACCGCACCGTGACCAATTGTGGTTCTTTAGCTTTCGGTTTTAAGCTTCCTCCAAGTCGACTTGGTGAGTAATCATTTTTTGTTAGTATGGTCAAAAAGAGAAATTCAGACGAATCGTGGTGTGACAAGCGAACATTTAAATCGCCTGATCTTCTCAAACGATATTTAAATCACATTATATTCCTTGGATTTCTGAATGAATATCTGTATCAGATTAAAATTTGGTACGGATATAATTAACTCAACGATAAGGAAACCGTATCAGAAAAAGATATAATTATCAGATACACAGCTAGATGAAATCTGATAAAACACTATGTTCATTATTTACAATAATTACTTCAATAGACTTAGGTTTATGTATACAAATGTATGAAAGCGAAATTCGAGCATTACAAATCGCCAATTAATTCTCATGAAAATTCCTCAATATTATTTGAATTAGGTTATAATATTCGTACATTGAAACATATTCGTTATCAATATCAAATTAAATGGGCATTATTTTCTTCGAATAATATATAATCCGAGTAAAATTAACTAAATTTATCTCTTTATAAATTTAGCTATGCGTCTTTGCATATTTTTCTCTTCCTTTTTTCCATATTTAAACTTCAAAAATTTTCTGTTCTTATCTTCTATTTCTATAGTTTCTATTAATTAACTTTTATTAACTGAAGAAATGCAGAAAAAACATTTCATCTCTTGCACACTATCATCAAGTACAGTTCAGAGATACGAACAGGAATATCCGTTCATACGAAGCAGGATTATTTACACGAACACGAACGACTCGTAAGTTGCAATCTATTAAAAAATTGGCTAAAAATATGTGTTGTTGTAAATATTCTCATTTGAATTAATACGTGCCATTTAAAGTTTTTCATCTGTTATTACTCTATCGAGTGCTTTTTCCCTGGATACAGATCCGTTCCCATTGAAGTTTGTACTTTACGGAAAACGTCGCTTCGTGTTTTGTTCACTGTCAGTGATTGATAAAATAACTGGACATACACGTATTTTGACTTGAATGCATATATGCTACCGATATTTATCAAATGCTGTAAATATTTGCCTGGAAAACTAACCGAATAAAATTCTCGTTCGTCTCCTGTACCCCCTCCCGCAATAGAGGGTTTTTATTTAGCATGAGACGCTCTATTGCTTCATGATCAGATTAAACGTATAGAATTTCTTATATCTTGGACGACTGAACAAGTCAATATCAAAAAATATAAAAAATTCGTAGAAAATATAATAAATAATAAAAATACAGTAAATAAATCGTGAATGTTTATAGAAAATATTATTTTTATAAATGTAACTAAAGAAAGTCGAGAAAACTTGATTAATTGTTATCCTCATATAAGCGTCTCGAATTTTTATTTTCATGATCGTAATTGGCTTAATTAATCTGGGGACGTGTTAGGTATAACGAGATACGAGGGAATTTCGTTGTTACAACGAAAGCAGTTTTTATTCCTCGCATGATGAGAAAGAAAAAGATGTCACAGCAATTCTTACAGTTAGTTGAGCTTTCAAGGATGAGAGTGGAGTAGGTCGAAAAAGTTAGGAAATTGAGTTACCTTCATATTCCGTCTTCTTATCATCAAATCTAATGACGCACGTTAAATTTTTAGTGGTGACTGGGTATTTGAGCACCTGAAAAACTTTATTAATCAGGCTACTATAAAATCGAAGTACTGTCATTAAATTTTATAGACAATAACAACGCTCAACAGGCTTTATGGTGGTTGTAAAATAAATGTATATTTAAAAACACGTTAAAAAATATACTTTTCTTAAAGGTATTATTTTAAATTATCTAATAAAAATGACGTACAAAAATCTTTACGTTTATCGTGATAAATAAATTTAATTATTACTATTTTCTATCAATATGTATTGTATCTGTTTCATTTAAAAGTTGTTAAAATACTTATGTTTTGTAATTTTAAATTATAAGTGGATATTTTAATTTTTAACTGTAACATTGCTTTCGACAGTACATATTTCTCCTATATATAATTTTTGAATAAAATACGAAAAATTTCAACTTATCGTGGAACGATATTCCATTTTAAGGAACTATCGCAACTTCTACTACTAATTATTATTCATAAAACGTCGGACTTACCAATCTTAAATCCATTATCACGCAATCAGCAACATTTCATTTTAAAGTAAAATCTGTCTCTTCCAATGAACAGGACTTTTTCGATTTACTTATACCGAATCAATTATACTATAATTTCAACGATAAATTAATAGGAGAAAAATATACGATTAATATTATTTTTATCTCGTAACGTTGTTAATTACTTCTTGTGACCGCATTATTTTAAAATCTATACTGTTTCATTTATTTAATCAAACCTCAGATTCAAATAAGTCGATTCAATCGATGGAAGTTCATTTAACCTAGTATTAACTAAAATTTCATTGAAACAAATGGAAGTCGGATAAATGCAGTTCTACTGTGTTATCAAAAACAAGCAAGTGCCTCAATACTATTGAACGGTAGTGTAATTTGTTCGAAATACGGTTGCATTGAATGTTCCATGGAAATATTCTATACCACCATTCGCCAGTCTCGTAAGCTATCCTCGATTCGGGTCAAATGTAAAAACCTCCTATTGCGATTCAGCAGTTAACTGCGAGTCTATGACCCCCGCATCTGGTGTTCGAATCGAACGACCAGCCTCCCTACAACTTTGCATCTGCATTTTATATTTATGTGCAAGATAAGTCTGCTCTGTGTTCGGTTTATCGCGTGTTGGATTCACCTGTATCGATTGTTACGCGATACTTTGTATTAGTATCCTGTCTTCCCCTCTCTTTATACAAACATCTTTGGTGTTGCTGTTTGAAAAGTGGAACGTTTATTTAGTTTTCCCTTTAATTTATCTTTATCTATCTAGGATTAATTTAAAGTCCAAAAAGTTTTTGTTGATTCTTCGAGCTTACAGACAACACAAATTTCTGTATCGTTTTCCAGTGTTTGGGTAAAATCGGTGCTTGTCAAGCCATATTCGCTCAAATATTCGAAAATGAAAAGTACAGACGAGATTGGGTCACATGATTCGCAAAACGAATTATCGGCGGCTTTTGAGCGGTGATGCGTTATTTCGATCGGTGATATTCGGTCTGCCGGACGACGGTTCGTTTTGTTCGAGTGCCATCGAGCGTTTCATTTACGATATAATGCGGTATTTGCCGGAATATCGTTCGTTTTAAACGCTTCCAGGATTTTGTCCTTTGTTCCGGCTTGAGTGAATTCGGATAATTCGAACTTTTGAAGCAGAATTGGGGAGTTTGATTCTGCTAAAGTCACGCGAAATCTTTTCTTTTTTTCTTCTTTTTTGTCTTTTAGAGAAAGACTATTCGGCGATACAAATGGAGTAAGGTTAGAAACGCGAGATTGTTCATTACGCAGAATAAATCTTTTCTGTTAATTATCTTTTTATACACTCCAACGATCTTTTTTTGGATCGTGAAGACTAAATGATAATTTTTGTAGTTATACTGGCATTGAAGGTGTAATTGAGCGTGGTAATAAACAAATTTCAAATAAATTGAAAATAAATAATCAGGATTTGTGAGATGATAAACAATATTATAAAAAATATCGTTGCTATTATTCTAATCTTTTGCAACAGTTCACACAATTCCCGTGTTTCAACGATTTCTATACACTCTCTGTATTCGCCTGTTTCCTTCGATAAACACGTTAATAAGACGCAACCGAGAATCATAATCTAATTTTCCAGACGAACGGATTGTCTTGTTTCAAAAAGCGACAAAGGCGGCAGCGCGAATGCGAAAGTTTTCCTCGTGATAATTTATTTTGCAAGTTGCTCTCGCTAAAAGTCTAATAGCAACCGGGAAAAGTAGCTTAACGATATTTTTAAACGACGAGCAACCAGGTCGAGGTTCTCTCTTCTGGCGTGTAGGAAATCGTTTTAACAGTTTTCTGCCTGTTTGTTGTAGCACGCACATTTTTCACTGTCCTCGGGAAAACCGATTAGATGAGCGCGAGTGGGAGTTGTGACATTGTATCATGATTAAATAAAAGAAAGAAATTGGAAAGTCTTTAATTTTTAAAATTTGATTTTTCCGATCTAGAATTTCTATTATATTTAAAAATAGCAAAAAATTAATAAAAATACTTAAATATCAAAATACATGAATTTATCATACATTTTTATATTTTTTGCGTGTCATAGGGAATAATTTTACTATATTAAACATTTAGCGTCATTTCTTTTCCCGACGATAAATTTCGCCATTTTTTATTTTATACATGAAACAATTAAAAACCTTCCTATGTATTTTACTCGTATCTATTATTTTTTTTTAAATAAATAAAAGGGATTTGAAATATTCCATTCTGTTTGCAAAAGTTTTGATCTGAGTAAATTGTATTTCGTATAGCATATTTTGGACGGAAAAAAGCTATATTTGTTCCTAACAAAAGCATGTTGGTATTGCGTTAACGGTAACGATTTATTATCGTTAAAATAACACGCAAATGAAATAACAGGGCAAAAGGATTTTAATTGTATAATAATGGATTCGGGTCGGGGGAGGGGATATAAAACATTGAAAAAAATCGAATTTTCGTTTAGATAAATCGTATGCGCGTATTTCGACTGTGTGTTACCCAATGATGTCTCTTTTATGAGAATTTCAAGCTGCCAAAAAAATCCGATTAAACACTGGATTTGCTTTTTGCCAGTGATTTAAATGGATTTATAAAAGAAGAGACAAATAGCAAAATAATTCCATCAACTGCTAAGAAAACAATAATGAAACAAAACAGAATATTCGCTAGCATAATAGAAATCGAATAATCTTCTATTAATTCAGTATAAATATTAGCATTATCTTCATGTTCGTTTCGCACATTAAATTTGTAAAAATTTGTTCATTGCTAAACGGTTGAGTGATTAATAACTTTATATTTGAAACTGGCTTTCTGAAAAATTTACTTTTTTAATTGTGTAACTTTCCCAGCAAATCAACGATATTCGTTGTAACTGATGCACGCGTTTTTCGATTGCGTAAATCGCAAAAATTCGGGGAATTATCGAAATTCATAACAGTGTGCCACTCGCAAATTTCATTCGCGGCGTTCTGGATAGAGAGCTTTCATGCTGTTAATGCCATTATGCAATCATTTCGCGTTACTGCAAGCAAGGGCACGCGAAAAAAAAGAAGATAAATAGAAAAAGAAGAGAAAAAATAAAATGGGACGGGCAGGAATGGATAAAAACAGACGGCCGTTTTATTCAGCCGCGTTAAAGCTTGAAATGAACTCTAATCGCTCAGTGTTGCGCGTGCGAATACCCGAATCAACCCTTGCAAATCGGATCATGTTTGGACAGCTCGTTAAATATTTCACCGGGCGCAAATGTAGCTACAACTTTGCTTTTGTCGTTGCCAATGCGAAATTCTTCGTTAACGCTTCCATCGATACATTATTTAATTTATCTCGTTCAACGGGGAGGAGCAGGATGCAAACAACTGGTTAACGATGAAAATTGATGCTCGTTCGTGGAACAGTTTAACGAAATATATGTGCGTACGGGTCGTATGGGGGACGTTAACGGTGATTTATATCGTTTCAACGTTTCTTGCTTCCTCGATATTTGATTCTAGCAACGCGACTGGTATAAATGTGGTTCGGATACTTGAAAGGCATTGTAGAGGACCGAAGACAAGTTAGGAGGCATTTAATTTTACAGATTTGAGTTCTTGTGTTAGATAGCAGATGATAACGATTATTATTAACATTCTAATTGTAGAATATATTTTATAATCTTTAGACGATAGGGTGTGATTATTATTTCTAACGATAATCACGTATATTTTCTTCACAACTTTCTTGATCTTCTTGCTAAATTGCGAAATTAATTTACGGTTAGTTAGGTACATTAATATAGTATATACTTAATACTTCTTTCACATGCACCACGAAAAAAAGGTTACGCATAAAGTTTAATTTTGGGCATCGTTAAATTTTTCCAGTTAAAAGAATTCCACTTAACGAATATATTTCCATTTATTCGCTGACTCCGTAACTTCTTATTGACTTCGCACTCGGGTTCCTTAATTATCGCGAAAGTTCCTATACTCTGCAATGCTGTATAAGCAATTCCAGAGTTGGATTCAAGTAGTATTCTGCACGCATGTAGATGTATTATTTTATGAGGTATTAATACATCAAATTGCGTAGAATGTTTCTGTTTTGAAAGAAAATGTAGCATATATATTAATAATTTCAAGACTTTTCAAGTTCACTGCCAGCATGTTGATAAAGGTTATAAATCATAGAATGGAACCGATTAAATTTCCAATTGTAACAATGTCAATCGTTAAACAGCAACGTATCCTCATAATACACGCAATTAGCGGAACAACAATAACTAACGAGAGTATGCATTAATCGAAGGCCGATTTTGTCATATCGCTGATCCGAGAGATAACAACAGTACAGATTAAACGCATAAGTAATTCGTGTACTCGAATCAATTTCAGTGAAAATATTTCTTCGAAAATGTAATGAATAATTTACAATTCCGATATTTATACCAGAATAATTATTCTTGCTATTATAACGACTTATTATTAATGACACTTATTTTCTCTTATTTTCTCTTATTTAAATCGTACAATTCGCTAACGTACTCTACACGAAAAATAGAGCCGAGGAACGGTGAGCTCATTACGGTCCACAGTTTCTCGTTAGTTATCACTGAGTCGTCCCCAGTTATTCGCTTGGCTCGCGGGAAAAATGATTTCAGCTCGAAAATTCATTTCACCGCGTTCTTTCGACGAATAATCGCGCTGGGAACGGTACGCGCTGTTTCCACTAGCTCTCTCATTTGCCAGGTGATCAAGCGTAAAGTGATTCGTCGGTATTTTCATCGATTAAATAATTTATCGCTTCGTTTCAACGTTGCATTTGGTGTGAATATCTCCGATATTTGAAATATTTCTCCCATGGAATATAATTTCGTCGACTCTATTAAAAACATGACTACGTGTCATTTTTATCAGGTTGGACTTGGAGTATATCGTACTTTCCATATTTTGTAGCAATATTTCAATATTTCCGCGAATATATATATATATTTGAAACATTGATTTTATTTTTGGAAGGAGAAAACTTGCAGTTTATTGCACTTTGAAAATTAATTTCCAAGAATCGATGAAGTTAATTATTTTAATCTATAAATTCCTGGCTCATAGAAACAACAAAACGTGGCAAAAAGTATCGAAAGAACAATAGTTTTCGACAGAAAGATGTTCAGAGGAATCGACAGACTGAGAAATAAGTAGGTGGACCATGTTTATCTTTCTGTTGTAAATTTAGACCATGTTTCTTTTCTTTCCATGCTGTCTTCGAATCAAGTTTACAAAAGAGGTTACGGTCAGGAAGAATGTTTTTCGAACAGGAACTGGTTCAAGAGAAGAACATTAAGCTGAAGTAAAGGACATTGGAGTAGCCAAGGTATTTTAACAAAAGCTCGATTTAAACATCGAAGTAGTTGTTGGAGTGCTGAAAAACTCGATTCCTTTCCAAGACTGACAATGATTATCGAAAGAGTACAAATTACACAAAACAAGAACGAGTTGCTTCTCTCCAATTTTTATATCTCTTTTGGAACGAAATCTTCCCTTGAAATAAACAATTTTTTAAATTATCTTCTTACGCGTTTACTTTGACCAACAAATTGATTGTTCAATTAGGTAAAGTACGTCATTCAACTTTGATGCTTAGCCTGTTTTCCAGAATAGCAGGCGCGATCCTTTAATTGTTTTCGGTGGTGTATTATCGGCTTAAGGCTTGTCCGCTCGCTTGTCCGGATAATCGGCATTCTCTGTATTTCCGTCTACTCTCAAGCATCCTGTTGTTGGTAAAGCGTCTCCGAAAATTTACGCCAAAAATCCACTTGTAGAGTTCTCTGCTTTGATTTTGTGGTAAAATAAACACTTGCATAATTAAATTCTTGAAATAAATGTTCTTTATCACTAATTACCCGAAGTAAATCGAGAAAAAAAGAACAGAAAATTTCTTGTAATTTTTAAGGAATAAATCATTTGACATTTCACGCGTTCAATATTTTCTATATTAAATGAACAATTAGATTTTCAATATTTTATAGTCGAGAAAAGTTTCTGTATAGTGTTTGAAATTCATTTTATCTCGACCGTTCTTTACCGGCATTAGACTTTGTCATTAAAAGCGTTTTAACTCCCTACAGGAGTATAAATTACGTATTCCTCAGATAATTATTCAAACGATAATGAATTCTAATTTTACTGCAGTTGTATAATTATTCCTCTAGTCAATATCTTTATCCTCGAGAGCGATTCTGTAGCAGAAATATAATGTCCAGCGAAATACGTTCAAAATCTATTAAAACGTATATTTAAATTTTCGTATGCGTGATTTTGAAATAGACTTTTAGGTAGAAAAGATGCCCTTTCACCACTTTCCCGCCAAATTTCATTCTCAAACACAGTGGAACACGCTGGAATGAACATAGCTGGTTCTAGAACTTTGTTTGATTTAACATACATTAATATCTATATGTAATAGGTATTTAAAGGTAATCATCAGTTCTAGGCCAGCAGTCTAAAACAAAGTTACTATCCAATATGATTTGAACAGGAACAATACGAAGTGAGTAATATAAGCGTAAAAACAATATAAGATTAATTTATTTCATTTTTCAGAAAATGTTTATGATATTGTCTTTGGTTAACTTTGAGCTTTAAGTTGACATGTGATAAATAGTATATAACGGTAAACTCAGCTGTTAGATTCTGATTTTCTAAAATTGACCATTTCGCAAGTAGCAACCTAATAGAATCGTTCGTTCTAGTACGTACAGCTCACTGCGTTATTTTCGCATAATTTCTGTCTAAAGTATTCGGACATATAGATATCAGAAAGCAAAAAAAATTCCGACTTAAAACAAATTGTTGTTTAAATATTATAAGAAATATAGGGAAAAAGTGAATTTTCGTGTCTCAAAAATATTCGGACACTTCAAATATTGACGTTAAGAAAGCTAAAATGGTAATTCTTTTATAAAAGTTTAATATTTTTTCCGATATCCTTTTTGCTCTACAACATGTTTTAAGCAGTTTAGCATGTTGAAAATTATTTTTGTTAGTAATGTATAATGCTGTATTTTATTTCTACATTAGACGAATTTGTCATATTTCTTGACTATTTATTGTTGTTTTTTGCTAATTCTACAGTCTAGTTCATTCCACAGAGATGGGCGTACTTCTGTAAAAAATCCGTTATCTTAATTTGATAGCTTAAATTTGTAACCTATTTGAGTATTGTTGCTAATTTTAAATTTATTTTTCTTCGATTTTTGTGTCAATAAACTATCAGACAATAAATCAGCATATTTTTTTTCTTGGTTACTTACGTGCAATATTGTAAAAATCTGTAATATAAATTACTGCAATGTAGCCTATAAATATGAGGAGTGCCGGACATAACATTAAACCTTTATAATAAATTGCCAGTTTAGTTTTTTTGACGTTAACTCATAAAGTTCCCGAATATTTTTGAAACATGAAAATTCAACTATTTTCAATATTTTTTGAATATTTAAACAACGGTTTATTTTAAGTCAGATGATTTTTACATTCAGGCGTCTGTATACTATACTTCAATATATTGCAAAATATTTTTGTTGTTTTATCTGCATTTATTTCAGATATCGAACATAGAAGTTAAAATTATGCTAGTGTTCGAATATTTCCGGAACCGACTATAAATGCAATCGATCTTTCTATGACGCGATTAATTCGTTCCGCATTATATCGAAACCGTGTTAATCAAGACAATTGTGGCATTCATGTTATATGAGAGTTGTCCAAATTTATTAAATCGTGTTACATGGAAATCGTGTTATAAGAATATCGTATTGTCGCAATTTTTGCACCGTGTTACATCGAAACCGTATTACAAGAGGATTGAATGTAAGTCTGAAACAATAACTTATAATCGTCAATGAAATCTCCATTGACCCGTAAAAAGTCAAAAACCGATGCTTTTAACAGTCTGTGTATCCAGCATAAAAGGCAAGCGGAAGATCGGTGAAAAGCAGCCGAAAACAAGTTGAAATAAATCGAATAATCGACGGATCAGTCTGTGACGCGCGGATGCCAGGAAAATCGAGCTGATTCCGTCGGAATAAAAGCGTCGCGAGCCCGTTAAAACGCAAATGTTGCCGGAGTGCGGTTTCGTGTTAGGGGTTGCGAAAGGACTTTCTGCTACGCCCGTTTCCCTCCGCCTCCTGCTGCTCTTCCGTCCGGTGTTCGCACACGTTCTTATTGGCTTCCGTGGAAAACGTCGATGGCAGCAATTTTCCTGAATACACGGCAAAATTAGCCGACTTTGCGAACAGTTTGGATTTCTGGATAATCAACGTCGTTTTTTCTTATGTTGTTGACTTTTATACCGAGGTGCGTTGTTTTGCGCTGTTTATAGCTTTTCTGATAATTTTGATACGCGTGGTATCAAATAGATAGTGGAAAAGCGAGAAGTGGTTAGTAATTGCTAGGCTGCAGATTTCAATGTAAATTTATATTTCACTTCTCTATAAATGTCTAGTAATCACTAATAACAAATACACTTAGACTCAATGAATCAGAAAAAATCTGCCCCAAAGTACGACACAAATTCGTTATTTCCAAACGTATTATTTTCCTATTATAATCAATATTACGTAGCTTGTCAATTGGCAAAGAAAATGTAATTTCTAGTAGGGTCTCGTAAATTCCCTTCAACTATTTACCACGTTTCATGTTTGTACTCGGATCTTCATTGGCTCTCATGAGAATCATGATGGGGTCAAAGGGTTTGCGACCCCCTTTTCAACGTTTCTTCTTCCCTTCGTCTGCGTGATCGGTGCAGCAAGTTTTCGACGAGACACATTTAGGATAGAAGACCGGATCCCTTGTTACGTGATGGCTCGTGTTTCCCGTTACGCTGGTCGCGTGTAGATTGCTGTGCATCTGTCGCGTTCCCAGTGGTACGAAAATACGAAGAGGCGAGCTTCCAATTAAAAGGAAGTAAAGATGGAAATTTCCAGTCCTGTCCCGAATTCTCTCGTTTCTCGCGTACGTGTACACGTGTGTATGTTTATACGCTTCGCACACATTTAAATGTATTTTATCTTGTTAAACAGAAAAGACTACTTAAATGATTATCCAATTTTATAATAATTTGAACGTCTGGTAACAGAAATAAAAATTCTACGTCAAAGACATTGAAAAAGATGAAGACGATATGTATCTACATAAATATTTATTGTTGCCAAAAATAAGGTTCTAACATCATCCGTATGGAATCTCACTTAAGCAGAGAAAATTGACCGGCCGCGAGACGGGAAGCTTATGGCAGCTTATAGCCACGCAATCCTTTCCCATAGGATGTTGATCTCGAGGTTTCAGGACCACTTTTCCGTTCTCCTTTCCTTCTGCCTGTTACGCGGAAACGTGTGAATTGGTTGCGCCCCGCATTTGCATGCGAGCCCATTGAATTTTATGAATATTGTTGCCGAGCGCCGCTTTACAATTCCCGTCATGCACCGTGCGGATAGTTTGGAACGTTGCTCGCTTCCAAGACGCGAATTTGCAAACGATCCTATCCCACCATTCGCCTCCTCTTTTGCGAAAGAACATTTTATTTCTGTGGATCCAGGAAATTCGTGGCTGTTCTAGAGCTATAGTAGAATACTCACCACGTAGTTTCCTTTTGTGTAGTTCTAGACGAAATTGAGTGATAGCTAAAAAAGAAAAAAAGGAAGGGGAAGAAAAGAATGATAGAACAGACGAAATCACTTAGACCTTATTGTTTAGATTCTACTTTTCAGATTGAATTTTTGGATTTTTTTTGTAATATTTCTCAAACCAGTGTCATTTCCCTTTTATTTGAAGCAAACTTGTTGGAGATTCTTATCTAATTTGTCTGAAGCTTTTTAATAAAGTTTATTCGTTTTCAAATTCGTTTCGAAGTACATAAGAAAATACTAAAATAGGAAGAATTTAAGATATATTTTTCATAAAATGATTCGTGTTAGCTGGGTCTGTCTTAAAGGGAACTCTTTCGTTTCTTTCGAAGCCTCGAAGCGATGTTATTAAAATTCATTGTGTTGCGATAAAACTACCGGCTAACATTTAAACACACGATCTCTTTGCACGAAAATAAAATTAATCAGGAGCTTTGTTTCCTCTAACCTTCGTGCTTTTTTTCGTAGATTTCTCGCGACACAAGCGGCTAATTGACGAGCGTTATGTAAATTTAAAGCGCCTTTAACGCTTAGATAATCGAATCGTGTTTACTTTCTCTTTTTTTTCTCTTTTTTGTTTTTGGGTTAATCGGTAGATAAAGTATGCATATTGTATATACGGTGAAGGAGTTTGTATATTTTCGAAAGGATCTTTGTAGCCACCTTCCGGGTAATTGTGGACTCAGTACACGCAAAAAGTTAATTAACTCTTAGAATTATTCGCCGTTCCGTTTTCGTTAAGGGAAATACCGTCAACGAGAAGCTAATAGCTGCTGAGCTCCTATATTTAACGCTTGAAGGTGTTTAGATTAGATTTTGCTAATTTTCAGTGATATCGGCTTTACATACATAACGCGCAACATTATTATCTTAATTATTATTTATAATCATAATTTAACTATAATTATATCGTACCACGATAATTAAAGGAGAAATTTCCTTAATTATTCCACCGTAAAATAAAAAACACGAGGAACATCAATTTAAGAGGTCTATACTCTACAAACGCCATGAAACTTCGCTTCATCTCCAATCCATAATCTTCAATTTACAACGAGCGTCACTGATTAGCAGGAACGTAATAATGCTGCTTGATAACGAGAAAGGAACTTTCATGTTCCTGAAATGAGAAAACGTCGCGAGTCAGAAAATTACGCCGAAAAGTCGCGAAATTTTCAACCTTATCAATAAACCGAATACTAAATGTAGTCTCATGGTATATCGCGTTCCTCACGGTAATTCGATGGAGTTTTCCCAGCGGGAGCTCGTCCTGGACAGTTATTTGACGTGGGAAAAATGACGAGAGTTCCTGCTTCATTTTTTATTTTAATTATGCGATTGATCCATCGTATATTAGAGCATTTGGCTTAAGAAGCTGATCAAAATTCAAATTTTCAAATTTCGTAAAGTGACATTAAAATCAAAAAATCATGAAAAATGTGACTGCTTATCGAGTTCTTCTTCTCCTATAATCTTCAATTTTGATCAAATTGGGTCAAGTACTTCATCGTGCAGCGTTCACCTATTCGCGCCAGCTTCGTAGTCGTGTTGTAAAAATCTAAAATCTTTATTTTTTCTTATTTCATAAAGAAGGAAAGAAATCACGTTTTCTCCTTCGTGGGTGTAATTTGTCGAACCGGTCGTTAAACATTGACCCTATTAATTCTTCAAATATTTTTTTCTCATCTGGATGCGCACAAAACCGTGAACGCGACGCCGTTTATTTCAAAGGCGACGTTATGTTTCTTCCACGGAAGAAAAGCTCGTCGCGTTATAAAGGATGAAAAGTTTCGTAGCCGTCGAGTCCATGTGTATTCGTGCGCTGACACAAAGGACGTCGGGAAGAACAGAAAAAAGAATAAATATATTACCGTGTCTGTAGCGTATACACGCATCTTTCTCAGGTTTGTTTCGTAACACGCGCTTCACGCGGTCGCGTTAAACGACAACGGTGTAATGGCGGAGGTTCGAACGTGAAATGGTAAGGACGAGGATTGTGCCACTGGAGTATTGTTATTCGAAATTGAAATGCGAGCCGTTTCGTTTGCAAAATTGGTATTAAAATCGAATTATTTACTAATTATTTTCAAATTATTTATTAATTGCGATTCAAGTGGAAACAATAATGCATTTTAAATAGCGAAATTATTTTACTGATGCTTCTGGAAAGTGGCACAGATTAACTGAAAAAGATGGTAACAAGTGCTAATATATTCATCGATCCTGAATGCAATATGCAAAACTCAATTATACTGGCTGAAATATATGCCCAATATAGGTACTATCTAGAATGTCTACTATTAGAACCACGAGCCACGAGAACAATTGCGCGTCGTAGTATGCATTCAGACATCCCGTAGCATCCATCAAGTATTCAGGAACGTTGTGTACGTCCGGTATTGTTAGATATTTAATGTATTTTCAGGAATTCTCTGAAATTGCAATCTTTGCTAAAACAATGTAATTAAATATTCTTTACAAAAAGGAAAAGCTATTATGGCACCATCGCTGAAAACAATTTGAAAATTTGAAAATTTGAGAATACTTTACGTGTTATTATACCATGAGATATATCAAATTTACTACAGTGTACAACTATTGAGCGTCAACGCTATACCTATGTGTTTCACTGGAAAGCAAATAGAACACTGTTGCACAGTGAATAAGAGTTAACACGTAAGAGTAAGGGTGTAGCAGTTTTGAAGTTGCCGCTATATTAATGGCGTGCGGATGACATCCGTATAGCCTGAAGAGATGAAGTATTATTCCAATGTCCTCCAACATATTTCTGCTGTTGGCATTAGTTCCCTTTAAC
The DNA here is from genome assembly GCF_051014615.1 of Bombus vancouverensis nearcticus. NCBI lineage: Eukaryota > Metazoa > Arthropoda > Insecta > Hymenoptera > Apidae > Bombus > Bombus vancouverensis. Next base: position 2,676,164 of record NC_134913.1, on the reverse strand, counting down.
GTAGTTTCTCCGTTTCTGTAGAATTTCTTCAAATATTTTTCTGTCATATTTTCTCCGAATACTTTCTCTTCTAATATTTTTCTTGTAATATTTTTATATTCACTATTTCATGTTGATCTTGAAACCGCTGATGAAGTACCATTGCGTAAAATAATGTCCAATCACGAAATATTATCTTTTTCTTCTATTATTGCAAAATTTGGAAAAAAAATCTGTAGAATTTCTATCCGATTTTTTCAATGTTTTCTTGTCTTTTCATTTTACCGTTGAAACGAATGAAAAAATTCAGAGTAACGTTCGATCGGAAAAGAAATGAGAGGAATTTTTATGCTTAGCTTGGAATTTGCATCAGAAAGAGCGATCAAATTCAATTTGAATCGCGCGAGAAACTTGTTGCGGATCGGAATGGTTTTCGAGCACGTGCGTGAGCGTTTAATAATGCTTTGAGTTTTATTGTTGGGTGTTTATGGTTTAACTAAAATCGACCGCGGCGTTTTCCTCCTGTTCGCGTTGCCTCGAATTAGAACACGCGCCGTATTCTGCGACGAAACTATCCGCCTAGAATGTTTCCACCACTTCATGCCTTTTCACGTGGTTCTTATAAAATACGAGTGTATTTCAAAGGGGTTGTAACGATATCGAACTCTGCAGAGCTGCAGTTTACTATTTTCACTGTAATTTTGCGTCGTGATTCCTTATTTACTTTTCCTTGAGAATAAAAATGTTCTGTTATTATAAAAACGATATAGGATGAATTAATGACATTATTATATTGTCATTTTTTAAATATACTTGTTAATGTGTGTTGTTTTAACTGAACATGAGTAATTATTAGTGACGATGATATCGTTAATCATCGATTATTACACTGTAGATATTTGTACTACTTGGTACGCTTGCTACGTACTATTATTAGGATTAGTAGGATTTATTAATAAAGTAGAATCACATTTTAATTAGCATTTTTAGCAACGTTGATTAGTATTTTCCCGACTGAAAAGAATGCCAGTACGTAAGATTACAATATTTTAATAATATATTAATTTAATTTCTTGAGAGACTCGTGTCGAAATCTAGGTCAAGTCCCCTTGTCATTCTTCAACTTCGACGTGAAGCTTGCAATAATTAAAAGTTCAATATTTAATACCAGTTGAAAAAACGAGGAAAATTCTTCTTAAGGATTTGATTAATCCAAGAGTCCGTCGTGACACGAGATATAACTTTTGTAACTTCGTTCTGAAACAAGTAGGTGAAGAGCAGAGAGAAAAGGCGGATATAAGGAAGAATTGATTCTCGGTTTTAAGCTGAAGACGTAGTTTTCAAGCTCCTAAATCTCGTGGAACTTATCATCGGAAATACGATATTCGATACTATTTTAAAAGAGAACAGAAAAAATGTAATAGCTAGAAAAGATTACCCGAATGAGTTTTCATTCGTTATGATATGTTTAATTTATTTAGAATTTTTTATTTAGAATTGAAGTAAAATACGTACCTGAAAATAATATACGTAAGCCTTCTATACTTCAAAGAGATATTCATAACCGTGACACATAATCCTAACAGTTTTATTATGAAGGAAAAGGAAAAAGTTGCAAATTAGAGAAGATTAGCAAGTAAAGTAAAAATTTAAACCTTCATCCTCTTGATGTCATACTTGTCCCGTGAAAAAAATTGATGCTAAATATTAAAACGAAAATTCTGATAAATTAAGGAAATTTGTATCCACCATAATCTCTACAATTTTTATGATGCGAGTGAAAAAGAGGATCGCTAAAATACAGTCTTTTAACTCGTAAATAAGAAAATTATTCCTCTTCCGATATGGTATTATTTACCATATCACGCAAAATAAATTTAGGAAAATTTTTGCCATCTACAGTGCAATCTCTGCAATCTGTATTACGAAACGAAGAATGGATAGAAAAACTGGAAACATCAATGGAAACATTTATCTTTTTTGGAATATGAAAAACACAAAGAACGCTCAAAAAGAGATTTGCAACTAAATTAAAGAAGATATTCTCAACAAAATCCCAGCGAGCTTCATCACAAATATAGAGTAGCAGATTCATTTACGTTCAGTATCATACGTTAAGTATCATGTTTCTTTATGAGGTAGTTCATGACAAGTTTCGCGTTTGTATCTTGTTGAAGCAATTACTTCAAGGAAAACACTACGTCTTTACTTTTGTATATCCGTGGCCTGGAGACCGCTGTTATGAAAAGAATAGAATTTAGTGAAATCAAAAAGTCCTTATTATTGTGCCCTTGAATATGAATTTTGTTTTGGATTACAAGGTCTAGAAACAAAAGGGCTATAAGTAGATTTCTATTGTTGTTTCTTGTAGCATTCAACTAGAGCTATAAGATTAATTTTTTGGTAATGTCCTTTGCTATAAATATATGAACGTGATCCCTATCATTGCTTCTTCTATTGTATCGTAACGCTGTAAGAGTGAGGATCTGGGATCTGGATCAACATACACTATACCTGAACTTATACTTCCACTCACTCTTCTATCAGTCAACCTCAACATTTCTCTATAATGTAATTTATAGTAATTTCAATCTCTTATTTCGAATATAGAGAAAGTAAATTTCCTTCGTTTCATCAACGTTGGAGGAATCGCACGACCGAACATTACGCATAACCGGAAACTTATTCTAGTACGTAGCTTTGAAAACATGAAAAGAAGGAGATGAAACGGCAGACACGGTGAATAGACAAGTATGTAATCCGTGAATCGTTCCTTTCGCGGATTAATGAAGGATCGTGTCGCGGACGGGGTACGGAACAATGAGATCGGTGCGAGATTATAAAGGTCAGGATGAAAAATCGCGAGTATCTTCTGCTCGAGCGAGTTAAACAAGAGGACGGGAACGACATAATCTAAGATAAATCCGTGGCCTCGGGATTATAAAGCTGCGGCGTGGATGCATTCTCACGGGAGACAGGCCTCGGTAGAATTAAATTTCGTGTTCGTTGTCAGTGGCGTGTCTTGCTTTTCTACTCGTCGACCGGTCCATTCTTCCTTCGATGTTTTCTACCCTCTCCACCGTGGTCTTCCACATCTTGTTCTATCCCGCAATTAAGGAAACTCCGTGTTCCCGGTTGCCGTGATATTTCGTATTTAACGCACGAAGGTACAGTGTCGTGGAAAAATGTTAGACCAAAGAGAAATATTTCATGTTTTTGAATGAATGCAAGGATGCTCGATGTTACTTCGTTTCTATTGTTACCCATTTCTTAACTCTTTAATATTTATATCTCAGAATCTAATGTAGTACGCGAAATTCTGTCCATTTCTATTTTTATTAGCGCAATACAAAAGGTTTTGAAATACAGATAAAATGTTATATTGTTACTATATTTTCTCAATATAATTATAATATAATATATAATAACGAGATCACTATGTTGGATAATCTAAGAAAATTTTGTAAGGTATTGTACCTATTGTGTATGTGCTGTCGGTAAGGGGCGCAGTGTTTCGAAGAAATTCTAAATGGCGGAGAGCCATGGTCCATGTTCAGAGTCGGGGAAATTATTATGTAGAAGATGTAAAGAGGATTTGTTGTTGGTGTTTACGCGGAAATGAAAACAAAGTTGTTCAAAGGTTTGGATGGTGGATATTATGGGATGCTGAGTACTGAAATGTTACGAAATAATAAAACCGGGAAGAATGTATTATTCAAATTGATTTTGAAATAGATTTATTAGATACGGTTTGAATCGGATTTCGTATTAGTTGCGTATTAATAAATTCATACTTAATAAGTTATTTCAAGAATCAAGCAATTTTGAGAAAAAATTACTTAATTTTATTATCAATACATTTAATGGTAAAATATCGAACTATTGCTTATTTTTAAACATTTCTTCCACTTCTATCGTGAAACAAAATTTCTCTAAATTTATACCGAAAGAACATGAAAAAATATCGATCTTGTCAAAAATTATTCGTATCGATATTTTACGTTGCTCAGGATTGAATAAAAAATTTCTTTTGAAAGCCGGCAATATTCCAGCGGCGCACGCTAAAGTAAGAGAGAATGAAGGCGAGAAGGCGCAAAAGGTTCGGTTCAAGGGTATATACGCGGTAATCTATTTCTCCAGCAATCTTTTCACATAAGGGGTGGGAAAAAATCTGGATCGATATTTAATTAAGCGTCATAATGTAATCTTCTGATTAATTTTTTCATCTTGTAAAAACGATATATATATATATATATACTGGATAAACTTCACTACGTATTCCTTTGAAGCAACAAAAAGGAAAAAGAGGAAACAAAGAAAGAAGGGAGAAGAAGAGAGAAAAAAAAGTAAAAAGAATACAGGTTCATATTTTCTTTCGTGTCATGGCTCGACCGGGAGATAAATCCCACGAGAACAAGAGAATTTAGGATATTTAGGCTATGCCAGGTTGCCTAAGATTAAATTTCGCGTGCTATTGATTGCGCCACAACCTCTCGTGGCCGAATCGTGGAATTTCTAGAACGAATAAAACTGTGTCTGGATGAGATAACCGTATGTAGATTCGATTGCTGCGAATTCCGGTGACGTTTTGCCCGGTTAGGACATTGTTTCACTGGCTTCCGTATGAATGAATTATATGCGTGACGTGTGAAACGAATTTAAAGCAAAGGGTAGATAGAGAATAAAAAGCGATTCATCTGAAACCACGATGTATGTTCTCGTGCGGTATTTATTTTTCAGTGTTAAAATTTGGTTTGCAGGTAGAAATTATTTTGAACGTTAGCTGTGATTATGCTATGGCGACAAATGATTTCAATGGAATTATGATAGATATTTATCTTTTTAATATTAATTTTAATATCCAGAGCTGACATAAAATTTAATTTGAATGCTAATTAAGTTATGAGAACAAATGATTTTAACGGAGTTACGATATCTGGTTTTGCAAAAAATTGTTATTTTATTAAAATTATTAATGAAATACTTATCTTTTTTTTAATGATTTGAATTACGATGGAAATTAACTTGAGGTCAAAAATGTTTTCTGTGTCGAGGTACATGTTGCATGCTGCCGAAAATTAATTGCAATGAAAGTTAACTATAGTGGCATTTTAATGAAATTTATGTATTATTCTCTTTAATGTTAGGATCATGATGGAATTTTTAATTTAATTTGAAAAATTTATCACTGTTACGTAAAATACTAAATGAGGAAAGTTATACACAATTTTATCTGTATAAATGATATTTGCCTTTACGTAACAAATAACGTAATAAAAAATACGTAATAACTATTATTACTTGAATTTTCAATAGAATGGCTTTTTCGTTGTTTCTAATCGTAGATATTCACGGTATGATGTTTTATAAGAGTTTGTTATTTACATGTTCTTAAAACAATGAATATTCGTGCACGAGGAACTGCAGTATTCTGTATTAAATATTCAAAAAGCGATGGGATAGCTGACACAGTCAGACAGGGGTTGATTCTTCGTATAAAAATAAATTCGAAACGTAAAATAAAGTATTCTGCTTTATGCAGCGCTCTACTTTCGAGGAAATTGCATTTTAAAATTTATAAAATATACATTTATTCCATCATTTTTTAGCATAATTTAATTTCTACTTTGTTTAATTCAAAAATGTTTCGATTACATAAATTCATTGGAATACGAATGAAATGTTAAATATTTATAATAAATATTCTATTTTAAATATTTTACATACGAAATATTTAATATTATTACAAATCGTATATTGTCGTTGCTGTATTTTTAATGATAGTAATTAGAAGAATAAAGTTACATGCAAAAAATAACTTTTTCTGCATTAATAATAATTATAAAAAAGCAAAAAAAGATATTAATTGAGTTTAGGTTTCAGGACAAACTTTACACACAAATTACTGAATTTTCATAAAGGGATTCCTCATCGTTTTACCGAGAGGGATGATTCCGACGGTAGTATACATAGACACCTAGACATGGATTATGTAAAAGTGTACGAAGCGGGAAAGTCTCTTAGCAGTCAGTATCCTTGGAATTAAATTCTGGACGGACGGTTCGTTAAAGAAAAACGTGCTTCGTTTCACCGTCGTTTCTTTGCATCGTTAGCACACTTACACGTAGCTAGATCGGTTTCTTATAAAGCGTTTTTCATCGTTTCCGTCGCAGTCGACATCCCTAGAACTTCGACGTTCTCGCATATTCGGTTGCCTCGTATAATTAGCTTGTGAATATTCAACAATCTTTTCATACCGTGTTTCGTATCGGTGCCCGCTTTATTCACTCCATTTTTAAACATTTTAATAATATCCGAGGGATGCAAATAACATAATTTCTTTTATTATTGTAGATATTGTAATATTAGAGACAGTTATTATTCTATGGGAATAAGTTTATTAGGAAGGTATAAAATGCTAAAAGAATAATTGCAAAAATAACGATCGTTGCTGTTTCAGAGACGCGCAATTAAAATCTCTTTTGATGAAGCTGCTGCAACTTTCTGTAAAGCTTCGTCTTGCTCGATATTAACGCGAAATCAAACTCAAAATTAACTCTCTCGTGCCAAGATTATTTTCCACTGTCAAGAGTCACGCACTATGCTCTGCGCCCTTTCATGAGAGAAAAATTTTAATTGCCAGGTAATCAACCCCTCGAATGCAACGATAATCGAAAAGGAACGTTGGAGCAAACAGCAAAGAGCCATGGCAAGTTTCCAAAGTTCGAAACGTTGCGTCGATGGAAGTTGAATTCTCAAGGAATGTACTTTTAATTAAAGGCAACGCAGCGGCGGCAACTCGTGCCTGTGTAATATCTCTGCAAATAAACAGTCGTGTCTCTACGTTCTAGAGTCTTATCGCGACTGATTGAAACGCGTTCCACTTGATTTGTGCAGTTAGTGGAATCTATGCGATGAGATCGTAAATTATCTCCTTGAGAGATGTTGGCAAGTATGCTTTAGCTTACATAGATTTCTGTAATGATTTCTGTATTTGTTAAACTTCGTGTGATGCGAAAATCTGTACAATAAAACGAACGACTTAGTTGGTCCCTGAATTATCTTACGAGATACAAAAAAAAAAGATAGATTTTTTGAGATATATTAGGGCAAGGGAAAATATTTCAAAATATCTCAAACGATTTACTACTTCGATGAATCTTATTCTGCGATAGTGTACCGTTACTCTTGATTCGTTCGGTTGAATCTATGGAAACATTGTGAAGGACTCTAAATAAAGTAATTCCACTTTTTAATTTCCTAAGATTCTCCGTACTTCCCTTTGATTCTGGTCTTGGTCATTCGATACACTGGCGAAGGCGTTTCTGTACGACTGATTGTACAGGTAGTTAATTTCCTTTGTATCGAGCAGCCTGTAATTAGTATAGATTCGTTATCTTGTCGTTTGGTAATGAAATTTTCGCGGGATCGGTCGAGGTTACTCAGAACATGCAATTGAGTTAATACAGATGTTTCCGTATCTATTGCGCTGATTGGTAATAAAAAAGTCGGTAGTCGAATAAATTAATTAAAAATGACTATCTACATCGTTCCAAATAATTTTTATAACTTTTAGAAATCTTCGCGCCAAATAATTTGGAAGAGCGAAAATTTAAGTAACCAAATGGTTTGTATCGCCTATTAAAAACATTGATACCTTAATAATTGTAAAATATAATATTAAAAAGACATTCAAGTAATTTTTAAATACTAATAAAATTTAAATTCCTTTGTCCTTTTTCTTCCTTCCCAGCCAACGTAAATTCACCATATTTCTATAGCTTAATCAAGCAAAAGGGCAATTAAATCGGGTATGACGAGGCTAAATAGTGATTCAACGAGGCGATCGTATTAGATGATAAGATAAGTGGTCATAGTGTCCGGTTAAGCGGCTCGTTTCTTATTAAACGCCTTAACTTTAATCTCGTTCAATTATCGCACGATTAGACTGCGTTGCTTCGCCTGACCTATATCCTCGACGTTGTGTCAGCTTATCCTAAAATTGTTTCCTCGAACACGCACTGGAAAGTTAATTCGACTAGGGTGGCTGATTTAATTAACGACGCGCACGTTCACAAAGATGACGAGTTGAAAGTTGCTCGATTAACAATTTCTTCCCTCGACGTTATTTTTCAATTAATTTAAAGTTAAGCGTGTATAAATACATATATTATATAATAATATGTAATTATATATCATATAATATATAAGATGTATTTTTAAACATTTAAATTTCCAATAAACGCACAATTTTTCTATTTGAATATTCATATTTATTATCAGTTATGAATTTGAAGATTGGATAGCTTCTTCTATTAAATTAAGCGAACTATCTCTCGACTAGGAAAGGGTTGTTAAATTATCACGCAAAAATGAGTTAATTAATTTTAAAATTATTTCTTCTAGTGTGTGGCGAAAGGGCGGACTAATTTATTACATAATTCATTTTTAGTAGAAATGTAATCATAAAATCAAAATTAAAATTAATTAAAAAGATGAGTAATTTACTCCCGTGTTAATAAAGGTGTTATTTTCGCTGTGAATAGTTCTGACCGTTAATAAATTAAACAGCAGGTATTTTCATAAGTAATTTTTACTAATAAAAGTACGCAGAAAAGAAGGTTTTTCAAAAATTATCACAGAATCTGATGTAGAAGTATATTAAATTTTGATATTTGAAAAAGAAAATACAACGATAAAGAAAAAGTAAACTGCAATAATTTACTTGCAAACAATATTTCAGAGGAAAAGAATCGATGTGTAATTTAAATTAACTTTTCAAAGCTACTGCAACGAAACGATTTTAACAATAAATCCGTGCAACTGTACTTCACGTTGTGGAAGTTAATTTTGAAAGCAAAACGACGCGGCGCGGTGAATGCGAAGGAAAAGTTGCTCTCTTGTTCATGAAAAATACAGCGACCACTCGAAAGTATAGGCTTGGCTGAAGAACTCGGCAAAGAGAGGAGCAAACTTTTTAGGATACTAAATGTCCAGCTGAGTCCTTCAAGGACCCTATCGATCGAACTTTCTCACGTTTCTAGAACAGAGTTTTCGAGGATCTCTCTAGTGGGGAAGTTGAAGTATCTGTAGAGTAGAGCTCTGTAGAAAGTGATGGAAGGACATACGCCATGGATTTGATTATTTTTTACGTTGTTTTTAAACTTTCGTATCCTTTGTCTTCGAACAATCGAAATGCTTTCATTGGCAGTAAATTAGTTTAAAACATCGTCTAAAAGCAAATATTTTTTTACTTTTTACTGATTGCATTAATAAAGCCTTTTATACAACGATAAGGAAATTGTTAATAAACCATATGAAATTTTAGAAGCAAATTCCATGAATTATATAAATCTATAATCTGCAATTTATAAATGCAAGAGAGCCAAGATTATTAACGTAAAGAGTTATTTTTATCGTAGATAAAATATAAAATAAACATAATTGGAGTTATTGTTATTAATTAACTCTCTCGTCTCGTTAGCATCAGCTGAATTTATTATCAGTATCCGTTTCCGATTTGTCATACAATCGGCTCATGTTGCGGAATAACTTCACTCGTAGTTGGAGAAACGGCGTATTGAAGGTTTAACCGATTCGGTTAACTTCACTAACCGGTTAACCGAATCGGTCTATTGATTGTTTCGGTCGGTTAAATAGCCGAACTATAGGCAATAACAACTGACCGACTAAGGTTAACCAATTTCAGCAATTTCGAATGGCCGATGTGAAATTTGCGATCGATTCTCCTTCCGAGTATCAATGATTGTAACTTCAATGTTGTACAATGTAAACGCGCTTGCTGATGCAAATGAAATTTTGATGTTTCAATGTAAATTGCATACATGTTATTTTCGTTTCGCTTTTTTCCCCGATATATTCACGATTAAATGAGAGAAACTTCGATGGAGTTAACAATTAACATTTTTGGTAAATAAGGTAAATAATTAAGGCAAGGTAATAATCTGGTAAATAATTGTAAAATATCTAAAAGATCGTGTTTCAAACAAGTTTCACAGATTTAAAAAAAATATTTGAATCTAAAGTACAATAAGATAAAATTTGTTTTCCAAATTTAAATATATCCACAGATAAGTATCAGAATGGCGAAACATCGGAAACAAGACGTATTAGTTTCAGTTTTAATAACTTTCCATATATTCCTCTAGAATTCCATTTAATAATATAATCGTTATCGCAACAACTGAATATTCCATAATACCAGAATGACAATTTTATCGTTAGTTATAATTTAAATCATACACAGTTACGTTTCTCTCTGAAACCGGTGAAAACTTTACGAATTTTTCGATTTTACAAATAACGATTCAGCGAATGATTTTCCTTTTCTGCATTTTCGATTAAACAAATAACCACTGGAGAACTAACGTTAACGAGATTTGTTAATGGCTGATAACGAATGTAATTGGTCGCGCGAAAAACAGGCATTCGCGGAGCTGTGGGTTGCGCGAATGGAAAACAATCGGCTATAAAAGTTCTCCGCGCGAGAATATCACGTCGAAAACATGCGATTCGATATCGTTGCATTAAATTTTCTGCGCAACAGTTAAATTTCGTCGAGTTTAATTGACTGCAAGCCTCTACGCGTTCGCACGTGTAAATGACGCGATGCATCGTGTGCTATCGAAGAGCAAAACGATTTTCCGCCATTGTTCCCATAAAATTCTTCTCTCTGCTCTTTTCATATTAATTTACTATCGGTTAGGACAATACGCAGAATACTGCACGTTTGACATCTGCGTGCTTTAAAAAAAATGGAAAACAATTTCATTGCCCCACATTTCATTTTGCATTTTGGATTTTTATAAATTTTATACAAGGATCGCTTGACATGTTTCAAAATGTCTAACTTATTCAACTCTCTTTAAGCAGAAGTACTTTGTTACGCTCCTTAGATTATTTGTATTCTTTGTGCCCAGGTTTAATTTCTGACTATTCTAGACTTTACAAAAATTTGCAAAACTTCTGGGATACTTATCATTTAGATAAATCATACAATCGTTCGCAAATTTTCTCGAAAATGAAGTTTCATTCTATATTTTCGATTCATTTTTACACATAGAATCGGCCTTTGCCATCCGTATTGTAACTATTGGGATACCTTCTGTACTTTAATTAGATCTGTTGAAAAGTCACAGTATCCTGATCACAATTTCCCTCGTCCTTACCCGCCTATTCACGGATAAAGGATAAAAAAATGTTCTTTAATTACCAAGCAAACTTACCATGAGAAGCCGGCTCGGAGGGGGTTGTAAAAGAAGCTCGCCAGGGTGTTATTAAAATCCCTATGGTGGCAAGCTACATCGATAGAATTTCATTAACGAGTTTCAAAGACGGACACCGTCGAATGGTTTAATTCCAGTAGAAAGTTTCGAAGAGGGATCAGGAGAGTAAGTAAAGAGGCTCGAAGTTCGACCGTATCGATGTGAATACAGATTAATATCCCGATGCAAATTTCATCACGTCTATGTTGTTATAATGAATTCTTTGATGGAAAGAAACAGAGCGACTGGTTACTGATTTCGCGCGCGTGAAAGCGTGAAACAAACAATAATAATGGAAATAAAGCACGATCCTGATGTTAATAACTTTGGAGATGTTGTGGAGGAGAAAGAACGTGCGAACCTCGTGATATATCCAAGCACAGGGATGGAAAATGCGAGCAGGGCGAAAACAGTGGTACGCTACTTTAATTTTCATTATTATGAACGCATCTGGATGTATACTTGCTTTCGGTTACAACGAAATGCGGGTGTTGGAAACAAGGAAAGATAGGGATGGGGTAAAGAGCATTTTTTTCACCGAGGGTGAAACTTTTGTTTATGTAACTTTGCTTGTGATACAAGCTTCGTTAATGCTCTATAATGGCGGGAAAAAGTAAGTTTAATTCTCGACTATAGATCATTTTGTCTCTGAGAGGGGACTGAACTTTATTTCGTTATCTATTGTATATTTTGCTTAAAATTTAATAAGACAGTTCAGAAACCTCAGCATTTATGCATCTTCAGTTGAAAGGAAAGTTTATCGTATTTCTTCTTTACTCTACTAGATTTCAATCTTTTTATCAGAAAGGATATAGTAGACGTACAATACCTGGCGAACGTATTCGTACACTTTTGGAAACAGTATAACTCTTTTAAGATTGGGTTAAACGAGCTTTCCTGAGATGTTAGACATATTAGTTTATTAGGTGATGTATAAAAAATTCACATTTTACAATTTTTTTATTTGGGCCTGTAACGAAAGTTGAAACAACACATGTTGAAGATTTATATCAGTTATGTGCACGCTAAAAATTTCATTGAAATCGGTTAACGTTGTTACGGGCTATAAACGGTTAAATGCGATGAAAATTGTAGTTTTTCACGACTTTCGGCTTGAAATGTAAAGATTCTTACATCTGTCGATGTTTGTCGCTTGTTTCCGTATGAACCCATTTCGATAACAATTTTAGCATGTACGTGACTGGCATAAATATTCAAAATGTGCTCTTTAGATTCTCATTACAGGCCCAGACAAAAAAGTAGTAGAAAGTGAACTTTTCTCACGTCATCTAATAAACTAACGCTTCTTACGAAAACATAAGTCGTTATTAGGTCCAATTTAAAAACAGTTATCTTGTTTTCAATGGTGTACGAAAATCCTCGTCCGATACGGTGCATTTACTTCTTGAAAATGCTTGAATTATCGTAACGATCACGCGTCACTGAATCAACCTGGATAGAGTAAAACCACGTATTTTTGTTAACAACTTGCTGCAACCAACTACACAGCAAATCAAACAATCCTCTGGTCTATATTTCAAACAACATCAATGGTTACTAGGAAAAAAGACGAAAAATGTAAAAAAGTTTGAAAAAATAAAAAAGGACGAGCGATAACCGAGAACGAGCAATTTCACAAAAATTCCCATTGATCCTACTCCGCAAACCGACGAAAAAAAGGGAGGAGAACAAAAATATTTAAATTCGAGAGTTTTCGTGTATCGTTTTGCTTCTAATCTTTCGCGAGAATTCAAGTTGCGTTTTGGAAACGATTATGCCACGCGTTTCGAAACGCTAAAACAAATCAAACCGTTCGCGGCATGACAACAATTCGGGACGCACGATACAAATATTAATCCGCAAAATTTGCTTCAATCTCGCCTCTGAATTATCGCCGATCGCGAAATAAAACAAATAAAAAACTACAAAAACGAGATGGATAGAAAAACAGAAAAATAGAAGCATAACGAGGCAGAAATAGTCTGGTGTATTTCCGAAATTTCTCGTTTCTAAAAATATCACCTGAACGAGTTGTGCTTATCGAACGAGATTTCCGCATTGAATGCTCGTCTTGTAGTTTCCACACGTTGCCATAGGTTTCAAGGCTAGTGGTCGAAACCGGAAATCTTGGGGGATCAGATAGTTTCTGTCGCAAAAAAGCGGCAAAGGAAAGATGGAACTTGCGTTTGATTGGACAAAGAGTCGATCCACGGACAATCTGATCGATTGGTGTGCCTGTAGTTCTCTGAGAGGGGTTCCGCTTCCAGTGATTGTAAGCTATCCTTACATTTTGATCATCTTGATGGAGTTTGGATTTGGTGAAAAGATGATGTAAAGTAATATGAAAGTAGGAAGTTAAGTAATGAAGTAGATTTTTCTAACTTTCCACTCACAAGGATTTTCGTTACGAGTACTTTGTTTTAATTTGTCTTGTGCATTTTATATAATAATAACTATGAATAACGTTTATCGTGCTCAATTTAAAATAAAAATTAAGATTAAATGCTCCACAACCAAATTTCCAGTCGAAACTAAAGTTCTCGCGGATCTTTTATACTTAATTTTTATTTTGATGTAACGTCTGAAACTTAACCTTGACTTGTTTGTTATATTTTATATAATAAAAAATTGCAAGATTCAAAATGCAAATTAAAATCAACTATCCTAAAATCAAGCAACCAAATTAAATATTCGAAAAGTGAAAATCAAATTAAATATGACGCAAGGATAGCAGCCGAGAGCGTGGTTGACCGGACTAAACGATACCCAGTGTCATGGAATAACCGAGGCGGCGAGTTTTCAATATGGAATGGTAGCGGGCAATTTCTAAAAGGGATTTCCCCGTCTTTCAAACGTTGCCCTCGAACGCGAGACACGGAAATTCATCCGCGCGAGAAACAACGCCTCGTTTTGCTCGAAATTGTTCCGAGTTCGAAGCTACGTCTTCAGCCGCGATTCGCTCGAAATGAAGCGGAGCAGCAATTTTTCACGGGGCCATTATTTTTAATAAACTACGCGGAAGCTACTCCTGGTACAATCTATCGATTGTGCTTTATTTCCATCGGGCGAGACGAGCAGAGTTCCAGCGTAGTTCGTACTTCGTTTAAAATTACCAGATAGATAGGAACGTAGAAAAATACGATTGTATTTTCGCGTTGTTTCAATTTTTCCTTTTTTTTTAAGTATTCTACGTTAGCTTAATGTTTTATTATTCAACTTATTAACCGAAGTAGATTAGGGGAAAATATCGGGACGAAATATCGACAGAAAATAATGGCGCACTCAAATCATGAAGGTTAAAAGCTTAGTCCAGATCATGAATTTATATCGTTTCATCAGATTCAAGAATAGCGATCTTTATGCTATTTGAGCATGTTCGAAGTGTCCTTACTGATAAGGATATAAAGCGGATTGCAAATTGGAGCGACTAAAAGATTGAAGTGGGCTCGAGATACCAGCGATCTTTCGGGTAGAAGAAGCGAGGGTTATATTTGTATAGAAAGTTTACGAGTGAACAATTGTTTCAAGTAGATAATCAATTTTAATCTGGAGAAAAGCTTAGAGTATTGCTTGTTACATTATTTAACGATAATAGTTCCTTTCTAATAATTGGAGAAAAGAGAAGAAAGGGGGAATTGAAACCTATCGTCAGCAGTTCTAGTGTTAAAATAAAAGTCTTAGATTCAAAAACCACTGCATTAAGATCCTTAACTACTTTAATGAAACTTCTCTCCCCATTCAAATTGCCGATAGTGCGCCATCGTCCATTCCATTTGCTGAGACTAAAAATTTGCTTTCCAAAAAATTCCGCCTCGGCACGAACATCTTGCTCGAGAAGAACAAACGTGCTAGATGAAAGATCAGACGTCTGGCGATCGAGCAAAGTGGCAGAAGTGAGGTAATTTGATCGATTGCTGCGATCTCCGACTGGTAGTCTAGATTTCTTCTTTGTTCCTCGGGCCAGGAGGGAATAAGATGCCCTCGTTGCTTTCGATTCGCGAAAGGGAGACCGGGTTGGGTAAGTACAGCGAATCATTAGGCGATTGTGTGAAAGTTCTGTCAAGCGGTATTGTTATCTGCAGACTGTTAGTCGCGATTCATCGTTATCGCTTGATTCGCTTCAACAGACGGCGTGTTCCCGATAAATCTGAAACGGATGTCATATCGATCCCTGTCGGAACCAATCGTGATTTCACGAACTCTGATCGTCTTAACCTTTCGTGATTCTCGCGCCGTTATCGCGGCTTTCGCGTTAGTTACCATTCAGTTTAAACGCTAGGATTGTCCGGGACAATGTTACGATCGGGAATAATAATCTCGAGAGTTCGATAGATTACTATTATTCCTTAGCAGAATAGGTTTCTAATATATGTACATATACAATATATGTATAGTAGATCGCTGAAATTGGTTAAAGCAAAAGCAAGGAAAAGATATTTGATGTTATATGCCCTAAAAAATATGATTTGGCCAAAAGTTGCAAGAACGAAGTAGAGACGAACAATTCATAAAACTTCCGGTTGCCAGAAACAATAAGGGAGAATGAAATAAGAAAGAAAATTGCTTACATAATTTTCCAGAGAAAACACGAATAACTAAAACACAGGTAAACACAAACATAAACAGCATATCTGTTTTAAATGATCGAAATCCTCCATTAGGGCGCATGATAGCGTCAAAATCTTTGAAATCACTAGCAGTTATTAGAATCGATCTCATTCGCAGCTGTCTCGCGTGGAAACAGATAAATACAGACGAGGGTACATTCATCGTTGGTTTGACGTCGAATCGCGACGGGCCACTTATACGTATTTACGGTGCAATTCAGCGACTTAGTTAATTGGCTACGTAGATCGCGGCCTAGATGCGTTTGTGGCGATGACCCGATTCCCTTAGGAGCAATTAGACGCCGCTTGGATGTGACTGAAACCGCACAGAGGCTTCCACTACCGATCGATCGGCCAAGAGATAGGGAACGATCGATTTTGTTCGAACAATGGATCACCGACAGTCCCAGACGATGTAATTTGTCATGCCATAGTGGTTGCACGGAACCTATTCTTGAACTTTGGTAGGCCTCGAATTCTAACAGAAGATGTATAGAAGTTTAGCAATAGAAGTTTCGTTGCTACCTCATTTCTAATGACAAGAGATTTACGAGGTTTCTTTTATACTTGGATGTTGCAATTCCTTATACCTTTGCACTGGACAGAATCTATTTGTAGATCTTGTATTCTAACCGTAGATGCACAGCAAATTAGAAATAGAGGTATTTATTGCTACTAGGTAATTTATAAGATAGAAAAATCTCTAAAATTTCTCTTATCATTAAATTACACTTATCACATTTTATCTGGGTGTCTTCGTGACTGCACAAAATATATATTTCGCCTTTCGTACACCTTATAGCGGTGAAAGTATAGAAATATAGCAATAAAAGTATCGTAGCTGGATAATTTCTAGAGGTGGAAGATTTATGAAATATCTTTTGCATTTCAATGATGTTAATCCTTTGTCCTATCTTTCGACTTGTAATCTATCTGCATTACAACATTCTTACGCTGTTATCGACAATTGCCACTTGAGTGTTCCACTCACCTAAGACCTCGGCGAGTATTCTCGTAACAACGTCTTCGCTTTCCGCGATATTCGTCAGACGATACGCATTCCCAGAAATCCTAGATTCCTGAACTACGAACCAACAAATCCGGACATTGTCGAAAAGGAAGGGAAAATAGCTGGAAACTCGAAGGTGTCTTCGTCGGCAGGCGGCCAACATGCAAATCCTCTGCGTCGAGGTTCCCAGTTTATCCATATTAATGCTCCTAATTAAGCCGTAGATAGGTTCGTTCATACTTCACGCGCTTCTTAGTTCTTGCGGCGTTGATAAACTGGCACAAATAACGGTTCGCAAACGCTGGAATGGATTTGGGTAAAGTGCTCTTTCATGGAGCAGTATACTAAACGATAAATGATTGAAGCGTTCGTTTCGTACTTTAGTATTCGTTTCAGAGCTTGAACTTAAATTTAAAGTAATCTTAAAGGATCACATACGGATATGTGAGTAGTGAACGTTATCTAAACATAATTAGACAAAGCGAAACTAATTATATTTAAAATGATGATCTTTAACTCCAACTACAAATTACAATTTTGCGACGAACGACAAATTCGTAACCGAAGAATAGTACTATTCTCTGTCGAAAAAAATACGTGATCTTCGTTAACACCGGAATATAGCAATTGTTCGATGGTGCCTCGCGTGCTTCCGATTTGTTCGCGCGGCTTCATTACGCCTCGTAATTGCTCCGCTAATTAATTACATCAACTTCGTAGCCCGTACAGAACTTCCGTCTGCCGAGTCGCATACGAGCGCATCCGAACATCAATAGATAATACGTGTGTTTGCGTATTCGCTCGCGAATGGATCGGTGAGTAACACAAAGCGATTAATGCCATTCATCACCATCAATCTTTTGGAATTCCGTATGTGTAATTAATAATTTTCTGCGTTTGATTTCGTTGCATCGCATGAGCTCGACATTTTCTAAAGCCGTTTATTATCAATTTTTAGGTTACCTATTTTTTAAATTCTTTTAAATACGGTGATACAATTTTTGTACCGCTTCTATTTTACAACTTTTACATGGTAAGAAACTATTCTACTCTAGATATTATAAATATAAGAGTCTTTAAAAAGGCAGCACACCTGTTGTTTTTTTAACGCCTGATAAATATAAAAAATACGGGACTCAATCCTTTGTGGCGGCACGGGCCACGGAACTTTTCAACGGCTCCGGATGCAAAGCGCGACGCCGCCAAAGCGCAACACCGACGTGCCCAATGTACCATCGATATCTTCACACTCTTTCCGCCGAATTCTCGGAAGAGCATACACGTGCCAGCACTGGCGGCACATCTAATGAATGCACGCTAGTGGGGGATATCGATGGGCTACGAAGGGAAGAATCTGCGCGATCCGAAACAAAAGGGCAGGCAGTCTGCCTTACGCCATTAAATGTGTAACTCCTCGGTACTATTTGCATAGCAACGCGTCGAATGATCTCTCGGTGTCTATCGTTATTTGTTAGTTGTTACCTGTTGTCTGTTAAGTGTAATTGTTAATTTTTAATTGTTAACTCTGATTGTTGATTAGTTCTAATTAAACTATTGTTCGTTAAAAACACCAAGAGTAGTTCTTTACGCATCTATCACCATACCACCTCACCTTTTAAGAGTATTGACAATACGATCCAAGGACAGATATTATCCAGGGGAACATTTAGAAAAATTGCTGAACTATTACAATTTTTCTGACATCATCGAGACCCATTGGAGTTTAATTATGAATCGCCTATATTTTTTTCAAATTTGAGCCAATTAAAAGAAATATCGACACGAAAGAGTTAAACAACACATGTCTTTAGAGCAGTAGCGCTTAAGACACTCCTCATAAAAGTAATAACGTTCAATATAGCTCTCTGAAAAAATGTTGACGAATTTACGTTATTAATATTTTTATATTAATATCGTTATTAATATTTGATTTAAACGCACAGAAAGTGATATCATCAACGAAGCATGTTGCAGAATCGATCGCATATAATTCACTCGCTTCTCCTTTTCTCTGTTTCAGTTTTTTCCCGTGTTTGGAAGAGCAAAAGGAAACGAATTGCGCCACTGATTCCTGGTAAGTTGCGTTTTTTACGCTAGTAATTTTCGACAACGAACGTCGCGAAATTGGAGTTGTGTCAGTCCCTCTCGTTAATCGAGAATATTTTACGCTACTATGGGATTCGTTTATTTCACTGTTTACTCGTCAATAACCGGGAACCGTTCATTCTACGGCGTACAGTGCAGGAGATTAAAGCGCGTTCCACCCACGTCGCGATAGATTGCCCCTGAAAGCGTTTTAGATGCGTTGCACGACTCGGAATCGTTGGCCTGTTTTTCTTCCGTCGTCTACCATTTGCTTCTTGCGTGGAACGATATTAGATAGCGATAGGCAAAGAAGAGTGATTTTCCTGCGGAAGATAAATTGAATATAATGGATGGATTTTTTACTTGTTTGGTAGATAAAATGGTAAAAAATATTAGGTCGATTTGAAAATTTTCGCAGTTTAAACCTTTATGCGAATAATATGTGTTTAAGCTTGTGTGCGTAAGACACTATAAAGAAATCATCAATTCAAACACTGAATGTCAAGTAAAATAAAATTAAAATATTTAACTTCTTGTGTTGCACGATTCTATTTTTTACACGTATAATTTACATAACACGCATTTCGTCGTAAATGTCAATGAATTACCAAAGTTGAAGTTCTTTGAGGTTTAGTAGGTTATAAAATTGCTTGTAAAAATAAGAGACGGTACGTCGAAAGATAATTTAAAAGAAAATGCACAAACAATACTGATGATAATAAAAAAAGGAAGAAAGTAAAATTAAAAACATGTATAAGAAATTTATTTAAATTCAGTCTTGTTTATTAATAGAATAGAATAAAATTATTCCTCATTCATAATTTTTCTTCTATGTGCAAATACCAATTCGATATTTCTCGCAATCGAAAGTTCCGTTTAAAATATCCAATACATTTTTATTGCAGAACTCTTGTGAACAACGATTCTTTTAAACAATTTCAATTTGTCGCTAAAATATTTTGCTATCTTTCTCGTTTCTCTATATAAAATTAATATACGATATAATAAAATAGAATACATATAATATAACACACTACAAATATAACTTCCAAGATATTTCTTAAAAACTCAAAACTCTTTTTGAAATTTATCTTATTCTGCAAATATCCGTATTTTGCACAAATCCTTGACAGGCTGCAAGCACGTGAACGGTAAGGAAGGAAATATTACCGTTCGTACGGTGCACACGCTTATATTCAATAGTTTATGGAGACGAAATATGCCGCGTAATAAAGTTTCGCTGTCAACGCGCGGGGAAAATCGCGTTCACAACCGAATGATCGATGCTCCTCGTAAATCGATTCTGAATGGTATTCATGACTTTGCAGAGCAACATCGTTTGTCCCTCGTTGCGTACGATAATCGTGGATAGATGGAGTATTGCGATGGAAAAGTACATTTTAAGTTGAAAACTTCAATTTCTTAGAAATGTCGATCGGCCTATGCAGTAATAATTTGATCAATTAAGAACAATACGCTATTCGTGTTATAATTAACACGTTAACGCCGGCGTGCACCATCGGCGGTTCACACGTGTCTGTCCCGTAAGGTGGCGTGCACTACCGATGGGTCACTCGAGTTTGTTCCGTGAGACGGCGTGCAACGCGATGGGTCACACATGTATTTCACAAAATAGGTAGTACAAAATAGGTTTATATTATTTTATTTCGACATTACAACACAGCTGTGATTTTTGGAAGTAGCTAACATACATACTGGCCTTTTGTAAGTCCATTTTAAAAATTTAACGTAACCTAACACTATTTTCGTCGTGCATGTTGCTTACGCGCGCCGTCGTTCTCCGACAAATACGCATGACTATTTTTTTTTTCCTCTACGGAATTGAAAAATTTCTTGATTCGCGCTATGAACGTCTTTTATAGAAAAATGTTCACAGAATTGCGTGTGATGGTCAGAACTCGCGTCAGACCCCTACTTTTTGAGAAAAATCGAAAAAAGTACAAAATTAGGGTCGCAGTTGGTCCCGTCACCTTTATTTAACATTTATAGATACATGTAAATTGATATTGCCAAACTATTGTATATCAATGTATTAGTTGAAGTCCACGGAATTCATTGAACCCAACAGGAATCGTATAGCTTTTGTAATTTTGCTATAAATTGAGGTGAAAGTTGAAAAATTGCGGTCGTGTCGAACAGTCTAATCTGACGCTGCGCCACCCCACGAAGCAGACCGTGTATTCGGGCACCGTCTCACAAAGAAAATTATGAATATCGGCGCCGGCGTCAACCTGTTAAGAAAATTAAAAGGATCGAAATGCGCACGATCCTGATTCAGTGACCAAGTATGTCCATTGTCTAACTGGCCGTAGATATTTCCCATCTATAATACCTAGCTTCATATTTCTCTTCATTTGGGCATAGCAAGATGTTTTTTATGGGGTATCAGTTCGCTGTGATCACGAGTGCGTAAAGACGAAAAAAAAAAACGCCGATCATTGTGAGAAGGCAATGAAAATGCATTTGCATTCGTGTTTAAACTATCTCGCTGTGAACTGCGTTTATATGGAAATTGCGCGAGCGATGAGCTTCACAAAGAGGGATCGTGTTAAATATCACCGGTGAAATGGCATTCAAAGCTGCACCCGAACGTTCAACGTTTACCGACGGTTAAATGAAAATATTCTGCTAAAATATATCTTCTTCCCCTTTTCTTGCTTTTTAATATTGTTCCGCTGGCCATTTCATTAGGATCACCTTTGCGCTCGTATCTAGTTTCGCATGCGCAGATATATGGCTGAATTCTGTTTGAAACGCGCTTCGTATGGTTTCATAGGATTCCTGCGTTAAGAACTTTTACAGAGGAAAATAAAAAAGAGTGGAAAATATGGGAATATCGATATTGATTGAGGAAAGGTTTCGGCGAGACGATGCGAGCGAAATTGAAAATTCTCAATTTCGATGACCGGATTAACGACCGGCTTTCGAGATGGATTTTCCTTTTAACGATAAATGTTGTTAGCATCGTCTTGTAGTTCTTTATCTGTTCTGATTTGAATGCAAATTTAGCGCGTTGAAAAAAGCGCGTTCTGTTCATGACTTTGAAACTGCAGAAAGCTAAAGCTCTATCGTTATTTTTGTTTTTCTTCGTTCGGTTGGATTATTTCGCAACAGCTTACGTGATACATCTTTATTTAAAAGATAAAACATAGGTAAACGCAGAGAGAAATAAAACACGAATGAAATAGTGCATACTAGAGTATTTTAATCTAAAATGATCTCTTTTTTTCTGACTGCTGTTACTTTCTAATGTCTTTTGTTTACTGTCCGACTTTGGCCAAGCCAGATATCCCGAGAGCAATGTAAACGAAAAATAGCGTAAGTAACTCGCAGCTCGTTTATTTATAAAATTACGCGGTGGAAAGTTTAGAATTGGTCGGTGAAGAGAAGACGGCGATATCTCGAGGATGAAGCACGGTCACGTTAGCGCGGCTGAAGATTAAAAAATGCAACTTTTACTTGCGCCACTGATACGTGAGGCGAATTTTGACTCCTGAATTTTCCTCGCGAACGACGCCGACATTGCGACACGGCAAGTTATATGCAAATTCCGCGAACAGGGCGACGAACTTTACAAAAGGAAGGGCAAATTAAATACTGTGACAGGCAAAGGTTTCTCGTAGAAACAGAAAAAGGGAGGGAGAAAAAGGGAAAGAGTAGCGTGATAAAATACTAAACATCTTCGACGGAATCGTATCGTTCAAACGCATCACCAATTCTGTGAAATGGTGCGAAACTGTGCGAGAATTTGTAAATCGAATCAGAATGCATCAGAGATTTCTCAAATTAAAAACTTTATTGTTTCTACTCTCCAATTGGATCTATTACGAATAAACGAAATTCAATCTTATTTTCTCGATATTTTATAATTTCACGCTTACAGTTTTTCCAAGTTGAAGATTTTATCACATACAGGATGTTCCATTTTAATCGATCTACACGAATATCTGCTAAACTATATATTTCATAAACTATATATATCATTCGATGAATTTTTTAACTCTCTATAAGAAACTACCAAGGTGCTTGGGATAAAAAATGATTAGTTTAAAAGATATTTCAACTTTAATCTAGTAAAATTTATCGTACGAAGGGCAAGAAAAGATAACGCGATGTTTTTGTTTGTTTTCCTCGCCCTTAATTAATCTTGAAATATATTTTAGACTAAGCATTTCCAGATACAGGTACCTTAATATAATATCTTTTTGTAGAGAATTAAAAACTATGTTGAACAGTGTATAAAGAGATATATAGCTCCATTTAGGAAAACAAAATCACCTTGAGATTTCGGAAACGCCTCCACCTAAACAAATCTGCTGGGTATCGTAAGATGTGCCCCTTCAAACAGAACAAGTTTTGTCTGAAATACGTCTTCGAATAACGTGTAGTTTAAGAGATATTTGCATCTGTATATTCTATAATTAAAAAACTAGAAAAAATCCTACGAGTGAACGAAATCCAAAATTGAAACTCACTTTCTCGGATCATTTCACCGCCTACAATTTTCCCTAATTGAACGCTTCGTCACTTGTACCACTCGATTGGAGCTTTTCAGCAACTCTTGCAAATAAACGAAATGCAAAATTCAAACTGTAACTGGAGATCTAGAAATTATGGAAGTCTAACGTTGGCACAAAGTTAGGCGCAACAGGGAAAGAGAGTAAGCAATCTGGGTCTCGCTCAACTTATTAGATCGCGCTTCGTCCACGGTAAAACTTTAAGGCGCGCGAGAAGTTCTGTCGACGGGGATGCTTCCGCTTAAATGATGTTCCCAAGGTGCACGCATGCGAAACCACTGTTGCACATAAGTTGCATATACAAGTCTCGAATCCTGAAGATGTTCGCCACACCGTCGTAAATGGGGGTGACGTATTACGCTTGGCTGGCGCTGAAAGCGCGACGAACAGAGAATTATAGCGCGACAGAGATACGAAAATGGTGAAATGCGCGTGGTATCGTCTTAGGAATTACACTCGACAATGCAGAAAATATTAAGTTCGCGCGGGGACAACTGAACGTGTAACTTGCTGAATTACGTCGCGAGAATCGACGCTGCGCGGGGGTGTTGCAGAAATTAATCCTGACTCGCGGTGGAAATGTAATACATCCGCGAGTGCTGTGGTTTGCGAGAATTGCAGTAACGACTAACGAGTTTATACATTTTTACGAATTGAATTTATTTGTGCTTATAAGAAGATTAGGATTTGTATATTTATGAAAAGATTCTTCAAACAGATTATGAACAGATTAGCTACATTGCCCTCGATAGATATTTGATAATAAGTAGATAAAGATGTATTAGGTCATCCTGAAAGCTTTCTGAACATCTTTCTTTGAAGTAATTGAAGTATACACTTCCGTATGGAAAGATAACACGGTATAAATTCGGAAAATTTCATCAAATAGCAAATAAACATACAAAAATATTTTTCATTAACTCGATAACTAGTTTTTAATGTACCACTGTGCGTATAGTTCTGAAGTGAAAATTAATATGAATCCAGTGCGACGAAATGGCAACGCATGCGGCAGGAAAATGAAAATTTACCCACATTTGCCAAAGATATTGTTATGTTAATATTTCGTGTAGTTTCCTTTATTTCTTACAATTGCTTTCATTCTGTTTCGTTATAATTTAAATAGCTTCTCCATTCTTTTTGTTTTGCTTTTTATCATTCTCCGACAATGCAGTTTCACGAGTCATTTACATCGTGTAATTGCCGTCTATTTTCACAAACTGCTCTTGCGAGCTCATCCCAACAATTTTCTATTATATTTAGGTCGGGTGAATTTTCTGCCCATTATAAAACTTCCATCATTTTCTCAAAAAAGTACTTCTTCACCGACCTGTGCACTGTGTGTGCTTGTATCTGTCAGTTGATAAAGTCAATCTATTTCATACTATCCATTTTCCGTTAATAAATACGATTTTCGTTTCTCGTCCCACTTCCACCAATTCATCGCGGATTTCGTTTTCGTCTGTAAATCACGATAATAATACTTCTACCTATCTGGGCCATCTAAATTAACCATTTTTCCATCGTTGAAAATAACACTCCTCCATCCTTTAAATCATTTTAACTGCTTTCCCGCAAAGTTCAGTCCCTGCTTCTTATGGGCATTTGTTAATTGAAAAAAAATGAATAGTATAAGGTAGATTGACTTGGTCAATTGATCTGATGAAAACTTCGTACTCCAATAGGATAATGTCGTCGTTACATTGTACAGGTCGGTGCAGAAATATTTCTCGAGGGAAAGATAGAAGTTTTATAGCCAGAAAGGTCAGCCGAATAATAGAAAATTGTTAGGGTGAGCTCGCGAGAGCAGATTATGTAAACAGACGGTGATTTCAGAATGTAAATAACTCGAGAAACTGTATCGTCGGAGAGTGTGAAAAAATAACACAAAAAAGAATCTAAAAGCTATTTAAGTCGTTATCAAGAAGAATGACGGTAGTTGTAAAAAACGTAGGAACTGTACAAAACATTAACATATTCGTTAAATGCGAGCAACTTTTTGTTTTTCTGCAGCATCTGCTATCATTTGATTCCTCCGAATTCCATATTTCTAATTTTCCAGGAAAAAGTATTTATTTTCACTTCAGGGTTGTATAACACTTAAGAACCATATCCTAAAAACTAATTGTTAAGTTAATGAAATATGCTTTTGTATTTCTGTGTTCTATTCAATAAAATTTTTCAAATTTGTGCCATATGTTATTTTCCCGTCCGGAAATATAAATACTATTTTTGCCAGTGTATCACAAGAATATTAATTACATATGAATGTAACGATCTAAATGTCTAAGAAGAACTCAGAATTCTGTCGAAGATAAATTAGAAGAATATGATGGATGAGATGATACGTTGATACGATAAGACGATCTAAGAAAAATCTCTAAAAAGGGAAGTAAAATACAAATGAAGTAATGCATAAGGGATTCAATACTGAGAACTGCTGCGACATGTGACTCGAAAATAAAGGAGAATAAGGTGCACGGATATTCGTAGTTAAGTAACGTATGGAGTATTGGAAGTGCAGGGCAGTTTAAGTTTCAGTGGTTTCTACGGAGAAGGATGTATGTGAAATTTGTGGAAGAGGTCTGGCATTGTTCTGTAAGTTACGCGACATTCCCTTGGTAAGGAGGTTTAAATTTATTGTTACGGAGAGGATCGTGAAGCCGACAGTGTTTTAAATGAACTGCGTTCTGTTTGGTCTTTGGAGTTCTTTTCTGAATATCTGATAAAGTATGGCTGGAGGAAAACATCGTAAGCCGAGGCTCTTTATATTCTTGATATTCTGTGGACGATATTTGCAGCGTATTTCAGGAGTTTCAAGGTTCTTAGCTTGAATTGAATAAGAGAGAATCCTGGACGTACTGTATAAGAAATACTTCTCATATGCCTCATAAAACAAATAATTATGGACAATTAACGTTTTAATAATAATATTGGTATAATAATGTTGTTAATTTATTGTAAAAAATTTTTAAAATTGTATGTCTCACAGTCATAATATGGAGAATGTTCAGCACAAATTCTTAAGGCTGGACGTCAAAAGTAGCGAATATCAGATGCCGTTTGATTCTCACAATTATGATAATGTCCTGAATAGTTTAAATCTTCCGACACTGAGCAGGAGAACAATTATGTCTGATATAATTTTCATTAGTGAAATAGCTAAAGGTATTGTCGATTGTTTGGATATCATACTGTTACTCTTCCTCAATGTATCAGTGTTAAGAAGCTTAAAAAGTCATTTATTGTTTCATACACAACATCGCACATTGTACGGTTACTATAATTGCATAAATCGCATAGTCAATCACGTAAATTCTTGTCACACGAGCAGAGATATTTTCGGTCAATCTATAGTATATTTAACACTATGAAATGTTGTATCGTAAGCTTTTTTTACATTTTTATACCGTGTCTCTGTCTCATTATTTCTTACATGTCTATTCTCATTCTTTTTCTTTTTCGTACATATGCATCTTCTCTTTTCTATTTTTTTCTTTATTTTTTTTGTATCCTACGTTAATCTGTTATGTCAAACGGTTTATCCCGTAAGTAAATAAATAAATAAAATAAACAAATAAAAATATTTATCTTAAAACTAGTTTGTGTATAAAATGACACAAACTAGTGATGAAATGACACAAAGAATGGCAGGAGGGAACGGGAACGTAGTACTTTTTGACATTTTCTGATGTTCGATATTTATCGATACTATGTACACAAAAATATTTATTTATTTGTTAAACATTTTATTTATTCACCATACGCTGTACAGAAATGCTTTTATTCTTTCCAGTTTTTTAAATTTTGAATTTATCTCTATAAAAATTACGTATACATACTATACATAAGGGAGAGTTGTCCAGTACCGACCAAAATTAGTTCCGGCTTTTTCACCAGATATTGCCACTTTTATAAAAATAATCAAATAAATATAACAATTTACGCGTAATCTATTTCGAAGATATATTGTTTTCGCTGTTCCAACACGTTAAACGTATATGTCGGTATTGCAAGTGTTAAAAGTTATTTTCTAGAGCTGATAATTTGTTTGTCAAGTAAGTAAATGATATTTTTCCATATTTAATCTATTAAGTAGCTGTATAATTACAAGCTCCAGTTTTGTAACTTTCTTTGTAAATTATATACACTGTAATCCAAAACGTTTCTACGTGTTTATCGCTCAGTAACAATCAATTGGCCGTCGACTATTATAGACCAAATTTTTTTTATCTGCAAGCTCAATCCATTGGTAACTAAAGTTAACGAATATTCATTTAATCTTCATTCTACCTTTTCCACAGAAAAATGTCGCGGAAGAAATTCCAATGCAGAAAAAAGAACACAAATGTAGCTGTAAAGTTACTATTTGAGAATAAAATTACCGAGAGATAGACCAAGGCTTTTAATATCCCAAGAACGACGAATATGAAGACTGGGCAAACCTCGAATGCATAGACCAAGAAAATATTAATTATTTTACGTGTGATTTATGTAAAAATAAAATTTGAATAGAAATGTGTACTCTAACGTCTAAATGCCCTTTTTCAACGTTATTAATAATTTAGACCAAAAAATCTACCAATTAAGTAATTGGCCTTTTCTTTTCTAACCAATTACAACGTTTTTACTGTTGGAAATTGTTAATTCTTATTATTGAATTGCACAAAATTAATTTCCTTCCTTCTATAAAATTCCGTAAGTATATTATAAACTCATCCTTTAAATTTTTATTTTTACCCACTCTAGCAAAGATATAACAACAAACTTTATGGCGGTCGGTACTATACGACTCTCCTCTATATCGAAATGAACTCGAGTCTCCATTAAGAAATCGAAAAGAATCCAAAGCGAATTGCGATCTCCGCAACTCTGATTCGGTGTTGGTGGTGGTTCGAGTTGGTGAGAATCGCGACGAACGGGGGTGTAATCGCGTAAAAGGGACCAGTCCGAGAGTACAGGTACGAAGAGTCGAGCGTTGAGAGTCTCCAGGAACGAAAGAGTACCGCGGTGGAAACTTTTAAAGTAGTTCCCAGCCAAGTTGCACAATCGATACTGCCGCCTAGGAACTGGGTAAAGACGTTTTCCCACTCGTTCTACCCCTTCTGGTTTACTCGTTGTCGTTGAAATATAACTCTATCTACAAATGTTTATCGACGTCGTTTTGGCTAATACAGTCGCGGGTTTACTGTCGTTACACGGCGAAACCGATGGTTGAGACCGTTGCGTTGACTTAACGAGTTTTGCCTGTCGCCTTTGTAGTTCCGTCGTGTGCAGTACCGTTAAAGGGAGAAGCAAGGCGTAGAAATCTCCAAGGACCGAGACAGAGGTTCGTTTATTTTGTGATGGGTTGGTGTTTACGCGTGGAAGTCTTTGATGGCGATCATAAGCAGATTTTTTTCGCGGGTAAGGATGATTTAAGGGGATAAGGTAGGGGTATTTGAATCACCTAAGGTGCAACGTTCTAAAAGTCACATCTTTCCTAACGTGAGCTTACAGTAGTAATCTATTCCAATAAATTATATTAGTCGTACAAAAAAATGGGAAAATTCGTATATTGTAAAGCAAAGCCAGATAATATAACGATATCGGTATATCGACCATATATGGTAGTGTACTCGATATCACATCGACAACGAATTACTTAATAATACATCGAGTATCAAAGTATCGTGTCACTCTTACAATCGACGGCACAGCCATTCTTCCCTAAGCAATTAAATTAAGCATATCTATATAATCCTTAAATTAATACGTCTCTGGACTAGGAATGGCGTTAACGATCTTGCTATGCAAATCGTCATGAGCCACAATTGCCACTCGCAATACCACTCGCTTCTACGTTAATACCTCTCTCATGGAGTAATCCTCTCCTCATCTCGGTCAAAAGGAAATCGCGAAACGGCGGTTTACGTGTGGGAACTAGTTTGTGATGCGTCTTCGGCGAAGAGCACCAGGCTCTGATGCAATTGCGCATACAGCCAATCAGACTGCAGGCGCGGACGTACACGTATTCGACAAACTATTCGGCAAACAGGGGGCTCCAGGTTGAATAGCAAATTGCAGGAGAGGAGCGACGAGGCTGTGCTGCAGACAGTGGCATGTCGGTTGTAATAATACCTTCGCAGAGGAACGTGACTGTTTCAATATGAAAAAAAGATTCGCCTGCAGTGTTCTTCCGTATATTGTAGCGTCCTGAACGTTTCCACTGTTTCAACAGTCGATGCAACGAACGAAACGACTGCCAATTGGAGAAACAAATGACGGTATAATTGGCAAAATTTGCAAAATTGCTTGCTTTTCTTTTGGTATTTCGTTATTTCCAGAGTAGGTTCATGTTATATACTGTGCAATTTATTCTGCTTCTTTCTTCGAGTCTTTTGCATAATTCTATTTTTCTGTCATTAAGACGTTTCTTAAGTTTGTGGACGATATGAAACGATTAATATGCGTGATTTCTTATTTCAACGTTCTGCTCGAAGTTTTGTTAAAATATTAAAAACCGTTTTGTCCGATAACAATAATTCACGAATAATTCGTAAAACGAAACTCTCCGAAAACGGCTAACACGTTACGATTAGTCCATCTCGTCTTCCTCACAGAGGCAAAGGAGGAGAGAAAACGAGAACGAGAGGTTCGCTAAAGGGAATACTTTTAGCGGTTCGTGTTAAAATGTGAATGAAACAGCTCGGTGTCGGCTTGCAGGCCACCCTTTACCGCGAGGAATTCGCTCGGAATGAATAAAATCCCTTATAAAATCCTCGCTCGCCGCGTCCCAGCTCATGCATACATACATGGAAACGGAAGAAACACGAGAGCGCGTGTGCGATGCCGACGCCACGAATTGCTCGCACGCCGCGAATCTGAAACGATCCCCAGAGTCTCTAAGGGATAAATGTGTTCGTCTCCTTCGTTTGCACAGAAACGCGTTTGACTGGAACTCTCGGATGCTTGTTTCATCGGTGAATTTTTCGCATCGTCAACGGAGTTATCTACAAATTTCTTGGGAATTCCTCGCTGGCCCAAAACACGCTCTTTTATATCTTGGGCTTTGGCAATTAAAAGACTCATAACAAAAACCACTCTTGTTTATGTTTAGTTGCATTTAATGTTTATGTCTTGTTCTAGCAGGAGAACGTTCTAGCATCTATAATTCCTTTTATAGCGTTAGAAATGTAAAAATGAAATAATTCAAGGTATACAGAGTTGAAAAATTATAACAAACATACAGAATAACAACATATGTCTCTTCCGCCAAGAGTAATATGCGTCGGTCTCGGATCTAATTTTAATAGCGAAACAACTACGCGAAATCGCTGTAGCGAATGCAACATTTTCACAGAAACATAACATCGGTCTAACTGCTATGTTCTATTTGAAAGTTACACGCTGTTTACCCTGTATAGAAGCTGGGTAATTGCGCGTTTCGTGACAGTCGAATCCCATCCACGGTTTCCTGAAAGCCGGACACGACGCGTTATCTCGCGTCGCGAGAAAACGATGAATTTTGACAGCGTTATCATTGCGACCAGCAGTATGGGCCACATAAATCCGTTATACGTTGTTTCCGGGGGTCGTATCATAGATAACGATATATCCTGTTGTTTTTGCTTATTTGGACTCTGATCAAAGGCCTTTAACACGCGAGAATGCATTGTTTCGGATAATTTACTGCGATTTTATTGCAGTTTGATATATTTATTTGAGATATATTTCTCACTTTCTATTGCAAAATTTCGCGGGCAACGTTAGTTATCGCGCAGATTGGGTTTTTGCTCTTTTTACTTTTAATTACAGCTTATCGACTGAAACGTGACAAAAGTGGACAAGAACGAGAACGTACAAATGTATCGAATTATTTTACGTTCCTTCGAATCATATTCCCGGCATCTCTATTTTTTCTACTATTCAGACACCATTATTGTCGCGTCTAACAATCCAGCAGGGCTTATTCCACCGGATTATTCTTCATGCGTGTTTGCATAACAAGGGATCATTTCTAGGAATATTTGCTCGACTGTGCCCACGGTGGATGGTTATTCCATCGAACGTCGATAGATATCCTTTGCTGTTCCTCTACATTCACAGGAATAAAAATGTAGGGCCCAGAAAATCCTACGAGCGCTGTAACAATGTTGTGAATCGAGACCGACCATTAACTTACATAATAATATATTACATCAGACGAATCTGTCATCCTGATACTCGTTTTCACGTTGCATAATGAAATTGGCAGTCCACAGTCATCTCGTATTTTTCTCATAATTTAGGAAAAAATCAGTTTATTGCCGTTTTGTATTTTCTTGTATTTTCTATAAAAGCATTTATACGTCTATATTTATATGACATTTTTTTTTATTTCTACATATTGCAGAGAAAAGCTGAGTATCGTTTGCGTAATTCATTCTTCACAGCATTGGAATCTTCTCCATACCTATATAAAATCGATTCCTTATCCAATCCTCTGTTAAGTGAAATATTCATCGGGAAACTTCGATCATTTCGAAAGATACACCAAAAACAACTTCGATAAAAGCATTCGATCACATTAAATCGAAATACTAAATCTCCACGGATTTTCTTTGACGTGTTTCACTCCGGCAATAAATCATTCGACACAGTTGCTGTTTCGAAAGAACACACCTCGCTGTCAGAAAATATCACCGTTCACGACTGATCGCCATTTTTGCGAACAAAAAAGCACCCGGTCGATTACAGTTCGCGTCAGCGAATTGCTATAAAACTACACTGATCGTAAAACATCGCTTTAGTTTCGAACTTACGCTAATTTTACGTAAGAATTACATAAAGTGTGCTCGTTGGAAAATTTAAGCTCTCTTATAAACATTTATGGCGTGATTCGAAGTGCTACGACCAGTAAAGTAAAGTCGAATTTATGACGCGGTTTCTGTGGATTAAAGAAGGAAAGGGTTGCAGTTTACGAGCCATTTGTCCTTTGAATTTCTCCAATACCGTTTTTCTATTTTAATCGTGAGAAGCTTTATAAATATATGTATATATCGAAATCTCTTTTGCTTTTTCGTTGTATTAAGCTTCCTTTATCTCTCATTCTCCTTTGCACGTATACATTTCTATTAGTACTAAAGTTACATCGAGGCATAAAATTGAATTCAAACTATATCGAACGATCACGCTTGTGTCTGAAGTATCGCGTCATAATTCATTCCACGTAACAGTAGTTGAAAGACCGGACGAGAATGAGCACGCTCGTATCGTAGTTCGGGACAACACATAAATCTCTGAAGAAGAAACTTGACTGCGTTTTCGTCTATCCCAGAAAGTCGAGGAACTGTGAGCAAAAGTCGTGGTACGTTCGTGTTTCTTCTGTACAATAATTCCATGAAATGTCTTGCTGAAGAAGAAGTTGACGAGGCGAAATGATCGTGGAATGATACATCTTTCATAGTAATTATACTTAATCTTTCATACCACGCGAATAAAATGAAGTTATATTTCACTGCTTGTTTATGGGAAATTTCTATTTCGCCTAACATTTATGAAAATTCGTCGGTAATGGCCATATGTTTATGTAAAATACAATGTTTAAAATTTCAGTTACTACTGAAATTTAAAATTATTTGTAATTTTATTTGCTATGTTTTCCAATATGTTCTTGGTCCAGTCACGCTTCTGTTTCATGAAAAGAGTTTCATAATTTTAAGTAATGTCTGACCTTTTATATCGAATTGATAATTTCTTCGTTTGAAAAGTTTTAAATTACAGAGAAGAAAGTTGCGGTGGTGCTAATGAAATTTGCTTTGAGTTACATTTTCATTCATTATAAGCAATAGTGATCTTGAAATTTAAGTTTGCACGATTATTAATAGTACGAACCTGTCCGTAATTTAAATAATTGTGTAGTTCAAACTTTAATGGAATACTGGAATGGAAGGCAAGTTGGAAGTTTCATTTTGAAAAGGATATTGTTCTGGGAGTTAAGATATTTATACAGAATTTATGAGAGCTAATACAAACATCTGCGATATGGCCAGGTCCTAACTCAAAAAGTTTTCACATTCGGTCAAGCAATTCCGCCGCAGGATACCAGACAGAGATTCTAGCAACAGGGGATCCCAGCGAGAAGGGGAGACGGGCAATAAAAAATAATGCTGGGCACGGAAAAGGGATTTCGCCAATGAAAAGCTACGCAAGATCACCGACAAGAGAATTTCAACAATAAAAAGGTGTAAGGAGACGCGGAGAAAAAGTTCCAGAAATAAGAAGAAGAATGCAACGACGTAAAAAAAGGATTTATGGCAGTAAAAAAAAAGGAAAAAGAAATATAATGTAAGGATTAAAAATAGAAACAGCCAGCTGTGTGCGCCTGTACTGTATAAAATGAAACAGAGAAATTTCTAATTCACCTTAAGTGCCGCCAGTTAATTTAAATTTTTGTCCTCTTTTATGTATCTCTTGTATACCTTGCAATTTGTCAGTAGACATTAGCCAAATTGTTCTAAATGTGGCAAAATACCACAACGACGATGTCTCCATTGAGATAACGTCATTCTCATTAAGATCAATTTATGTGGGTTATTTGCAGATGTTTACTTGTTTATTAGGGCTGTAAGGTGTATTCTTTTAAGCCTACGTGGGATATATCGATCGGATGTATTATTGGCTAATG
Source organism: Bombus vancouverensis nearcticus (assembly GCF_051014615.1). Taxonomy (NCBI): domain Eukaryota; kingdom Metazoa; phylum Arthropoda; class Insecta; order Hymenoptera; family Apidae; genus Bombus; species Bombus vancouverensis. The sequence continues at coordinate 2,642,013 of NC_134913.1, read as the reverse complement.
GATTAACGTGCGTTCTTATGCCTTTTTAATTATATAATATTGCCGAGTGCCTTGATTATTTTCTCCTTTACCGTGACGACATTATCCTTATTTCTTATTTCTTCGTTCCTAACAAACCATGAAGCACTAACGATTGAACGTGACATAATTGAGTTGAACTGCAAGTTTGGTCATATGGCTCTTCGCCATCATTCCTCATAGTAGTATATCGTACGCCCCGATTGGCTTTATTATACTTTTATAGAACTGTAATTTATTTTCCGTACTAAGCTTCGATCTTTTGCCAATCATCCATGCCATTTCTCTCCTTTGTAATCGGTTTTTTTGTATATCGCCAAACTATTGCGATAATGTGCTCCTTTCACGTCGATTTAGAGCCTAAATGTAGTCCCAAATATTTCACTGTCTTCGTTCGGAAAACCTTGGTATTATTTGTCTTTTGATTAGTCTTTTGACGTTTCACTTTACGTTAAGGTGAACGTTATGTGTTTATATTTATTGGCGTTTACTTTAAACTTTCTTTTATACAATCAATCTTCAAGAATCTATTAACTGCTCGTAATATCAACCGTAAAGAGGATGTATAAAATTAGTCCGAGTACACCTCTGATCTGCTTAATGCCTGAGAATATCCTTGATTTTTACATAGAAGGTTCGATCAATAAGTTCTTAGAAGATTTAGTAAGATTTTAGAAGATTATAATATAATGGTAGAAAGTGAATTTTACGTGTTAGTACTAATCCATAATGGCAGATTTTGTCAAACACTTTTTCAAGGCGGCTGTACAATACTTCTTATATTTTAGTTCTATAACTGGCTAGTCTATGGACTTGTACTGTAACGGCATGTGAGTTTCGAAATGTTAATCCAAATAGTATATCGGTACTTTTAACAGGCAATAATATATAATTTCCAACGGGCAACAATCTACCGATTTCACGACTTAGCCATATTCTACAACATTTTACCCCTCAAAACTACTATACCAATAAAAAAAACAAGCTCTCTAGAAAACAGGTTTATTTGGGAAAACACATCCGAGGGAAGGTTCCAAAAAAGTCATCTATATACCAATATACAACGCTCATCGCCTTCGTACCGAACCCACGAAAACACGAAAGATTACTCTACCTTCTAGTTTCGGAGTAAATCAAAAGAAATCAAACAGCTGGGCTTCTATAACCATTCGGACTGGCCTGAAGCAGTATTCCGGATGATGTAAAGCGGTCGTTGAGTTCAACCCCCGGTCTCGCTATCATCCCTTCGCCTTCGCCCCTCTACGAATTCATAGCGGTCGCATGGTATTCGTTCAATCGTCTGCAGCGACATGAATTCGCCGCTTGGACGGAAACAGAGAGAGAGAGAGAGAGAGAGGAAACAGACAGTTGGATCAGGCGGATTTTGAAGTTGCGGAAGCGAGAAGAGGGTTTTTAAACGAGGGGGTGGAGAGAAGGGTCAGTATCGGGAAATAGGAGGTTCTCTCCTCGAACGAATTGGAAGCAGCCTCTCCCCGCGAATTAATGGTCGTTTGTTGAAAGGTAACGGGAATGAGGGAGAAATGTTATTTGACCGATATTTTAGCGGTACGCGACGTTGGAAAAAGTTCCGATGCTCCGATTTCCGGGTACACTCGAGGGGAAACCTGCGTCTTGGTCTCTTTCGTTATTCCTCGTTAACTCTGAGTCTTATGGCCGGTTTCGCTCGTACTTCTCTCAGACATCTTTCTTCTCTTTCGCTTCGACGTTCTTGAGAATTGGGGAGCAATTTTTTCCTTTTATACGTTAAGTTGAAAACGTACTCAGAGTTATAAGGATGGACAAAGATTAAGCTCTTTTACGATTAAGCAACTTTCGAAAATATGCAGGTATATTGACGAATACTTGTAATTTTACGATTGGTCGAAAGAAAGAAGAATTGATAGAGCGATTTTAGGTATTTGTAAAATCGACCATTTTATAAAGTTCCTCAATGACAAAGATCATTCCTTAGAATTCGTATCTTTCCTTAGAATCTCTACGGTACACGAATATTGTTATAATGTGCATCGTCGAGCAATCTCAATCCCTTTGTCTGACAAAAGCCAACGGGGGATGAAATCGGGTTTCAACCACGTCGATTCGGTTATAAAAATGCGAGTCATGCGACAAAGGTCTTAATAGATGTTACCGGGTTTCTTTGACGAAGCCGGATTTCCTCAGGGATTTTCCTTCTACTCCTTCAACTCGTCTTCCTCTCCAGACGGAGTATCTCTCCTTTTTTCCTACATCTTCTCAATGTTCTCTGTTAAAAGGGCGATACGAGATGAACGGACTGTTTCGATTACCTCGTTACAGTGAGTTATCAATGAATATGAGATTCCCTTTTACATTTAAAGAAATTGGCGATGAATGGGCATAGTTTCGCCCTAATCTGAAGTAATCAGCCAATCTAGAAATTGTTTGCAGCTGAAACCAATTTATTACGAGAAACATGGATTTAATGGTTTAACGTCGAAGTCTGATTGTTTCTTAGTAATGCCGATCCTGATTGATTAAACAACGGACTGGCTTGGCTGTTAGAAACTTACTGTTCTGACTGTTACTTGTTAAGTGATTGATTGATAACCGCGGTTTAACTACATGCGCATAAGGATTAAACCGGCGGATTCGTTGTTAAAATTAATGTTTCAAATAATGTGCAAAAAGTTTAAAATACGTAATAGACCTTAAAACAGCTGTTAAAGATTGCGATTGCTTCAGGGTGAAATTGCTTTGATATTATTTAAATTTAAGTTTTAGTACAGATGTTCTATAATATGTATAGTTAAAGGGTAAGCTAGTGCCTCTGTTCGTTCAGAATGTCATTACCTTGGTTTGATGGCTCTTTCTAACTCTTCGAATGTGCTGTTAAATTTAAGACCTTGGATAGGTTAAAACTGGGTCGAAAAGTTTCATTGCTATACTCGATTACAGAAACTCGACAATTACAGTAACTTCGTTTCAGTTCAACCTTTTTTTTCGCTTTAGTTCGATATCGAGGTAAAGGGCATTTCTCTCCACTTAATGAAAACGTATCGTGGATCACTGGTAACTTATACACGTTGGGAATATGTAAATTCGTTGAAATTCTGAAGTTCTGTGAAGTTTTATGAGGAATGATTCTAGATAGGAAGGTGATTGAAATTCCTCAAATTAGGATAGATTTATTCTCATGCCCAATCTATTTACCAGTTCCGAATGTTGAAATTATACATTTGTATTCGTAGAATTTCTTTTCGTAATAAATTAGAGCTTTGTTTTGCTCTTCTTTCGCAAGTTAATTGCAGAAAAAACTAGATCTCTATTTAGCTGTATTTGTTAAGTTATATTACCAGTTATAATATTGCATCAGTATAAAAGTTGTTTACGAGATATTTATGTGTTTCTAGCTGGAAGAAACGTATAATTTTACAATTTGCTTAAGTAGTAATAAATTCAAGCACTCATATCGCACACAGAATCCATCTACAGCTTGCCGAACAAAAACGAGCAAAATACCGCTCGCTCAAAATTTCTGTGTAGAGTTCGTGAATGTTTGCATTTAATTTCGCAAATGATGCTGGAATTCTGCTGATAACGACCAGCAACGTACCCTATCGTGTATATGTTGCTACCGACTCGTGTCGTTTGACCATTCCGCTGTAACTGTCAAAATTGAAAGTCTTTCTCGTTACCAGCTAAATTAGGTTGATTTTTCTTAATACGAATAACACGGAGGTAAGCACGCTTGAATACTTGGAAACTATATTTTAATCATTTTTTATTTAATTATGAAATGATTTAATTTTACCTATTTTTAATTAAGTTTGATTTAAATAATGGTTGACACAACTTACATAACGTAGCTACATATGGTATAATCAGAGCATGATTGCTTACTTACAAATGTTTGCTTCGATCGGAGGTTTGAATCTAGAGATTTGAAGCTCATTAATTAGTGAAGATAAGTACTTGTTGATCGACGTTTACAACTTCTACGACCTGGACGTTTCATTATTAACGTATATGATTGGTTTATGCGTTGTTGCATTATTGAAGCATGTCAACACGGTGTTTCGCAAATATTTTAATGATCAATAACTCGTCACACTAAACGGTTTTGTTGCAATCTATACGTGTCACACGTTTCATGTATCGAATGATAAATAAACAAATAAATATTGCGCAAATTTTCATATTGAAACATTTAAATTTGTACGTTTAATAAAGTAAAAGCAATAATTAAGTTTATAATATACTTTATAATTAGGAGTTTACTTAATCGTTAAAATATATCTTAAACATTCAGCTAAATAAAATTATCGATAAAGAGTTTTAAGCAATAAAAAGATTGTTAAGCAATAGCTTGAATAACAATGTATTAGTAACTGATTAAATAAAGATTATTCCAAAAATTATTTTTCGACATATTTTAAATTTTCCAAGAAATGTTAACGAAAATGTACAATTGTTATATATACTTACTTTTCGTTAACCTCTTACATAAAAATTTATTTCTTATCCAATCCAAACTTAAACGTTATAATACGACGATACGTTATAATAGTTTTAGTAGTTAACATTAGTTATGGTCAGACATGGCTCAGCGTATCCTAGCTTTACTACTGAAATTCGATATGACGCAACATCTAGTTTCTCTGATAAAATGAAGCAGATACATCACGTATTCGTGTAGCGTTCAATAAATCTTATTCACTTTGCTCCCTCTATTATTATCATTTACATATTAATTTCATTATCAACTATATTAATTTCCATTATCAATTACATCGTTATGTATGATTAGTTTAATGTAAAACACACGATGATTGTTTATGAATAATATCAAGCCAACGTACTTTAAAATTGTCTTATATTTTATTCGACTGTTTAATTTTCATCAATTAATGTTCTTGAAAATTTTGCTTATTAAATAATTCATTTTCAAAATATTGAATGTAGGCGCTTATAATAATAATACGAATAACAATAACTTGTCTTTTCAAGCACTAACAATTATAGTTAATTCGATACTACAAATGTGTCGATATTAAGAATAAATATAAATAAAACGGAAAAAATTCCGATTAAGAAACAGATAAAACATGGTAAGAAAAGAATATTAGTGTTCTCTGAAATTAATGTCCTTCATCTACGATAAATTTACATCTTCTATTCTATACTTCCGAATTCACAACTCGAAACTCTATAAACCAAAACCCTAAAACTCCGAACCTTGCAATCTTGAACTCCGTAACTCTCTCTCTAATTCAAAACTATACAACCACGGGTCCTCTAATCTTCCAATTTCGCATAGGAAGACAGATAGAGTTCCCAACTCTAAAACTTCTGCTTCTTACTCACCGAAACCTTCGAAAGTAGTCGTTAGAACTCCAACTTGTTTTGAAATAATAATCACTTTTCACACGTTGCGAAAAGTAAATAAGGAAATAGATCGTTGAATTTTTGAAACTTTAACACTCCTTTTAGATTTTAACACGTGCTAATGACGTTGATCGTTGGAACGTTGCACCACGATTTCTGTTATTGTGAAATTTCTCCTCTCGAAAGACCACTCGGTATTCTAATTCGAATCTAACTATATCTTTCTCTCACGCCTATGATATGTCTATAATATAATTTAGAACTTAATCTTAAATTCTGTTTTACTGAATTTAACTTTATTCTGCTCTTACGTCTACGTCATAAACCACCACATTAACATCTCTTTTACTAAGTCACCAGTCTCTCGCGTGCGCGCATCTAAGATAGTGGAGTATCTGCAACAATGTCACCAGGCGCAAAGTCCTCAAGATCGAACGTCAAAGATATTTTTCGTTCTCTAGCGCCCCCGTTCTATGGACCGTGTGCAGACGCTTTTATACCTTCCGTTTTCATTTTCTCCGGCGGAATTCACCCTTTTCAGCCATCCGGAAAGACGATGGTACCCCGTATAGAGCAAATGCAAAGTGGTTTAAGATATAGAGCAGATACGCAGCTCTTACTCCTCGCCCTTTTTCGCCTTTTTCTATCGGCTTTCTGATCACTCGGGCCTGAAATCGAGACACGATACGGACTCATGAACCATTTGCTCAGGTATCGACTCGATTCCCTACATCGATAGTTGCCCCGAATATGTAACGATACCTTAAGCGCTTGGTATTTGGCAGAATTTCAACCTCTTTTTTTTTCGTTCCTTCGGTATGCACGATTTCTACGCCAGTTTGCTGAATAAACGGGCGTATAATGTTCGAGATATCGTTATATAGGTGTATTGGGACAGGTGAATGTAAAGCACGGATAAAGAGTTTGATACCAGCGGCTGGTTTCAGGGACGCGGGAATAATGGAGATATGGGTATGATAACTGAGAGGATTTGGTTTGATGGAAAGAGTGATCTCTCTGACGATCAAGAATTTCTGAAACTCAACACGTTTCATTTGTTCGGATCTCGGATAAATTAGAAATCAGCAATTTTTTAAATAAATACGATATAAATGAGAAACATTTTTTACCAGATTATACATTTCATTTTTTATCGTATCGAATTGTTGGTAGTTACGTGGAAGTATTATTAAATGCTATGAATATATCCGGAATTAATTATCTAGTATGTAAATATTATGATAAATACAACGATGTACTTTTTATAGACATTGTATATGTTTGAAGTACAAAATTACGAACAAAATTTTCCAACAAAAAAAAAGTGTTTTATGGTAATAAAGACTTGTACTAGATTAATAAATTTTAAGAGAGCTTCGGCATTACGTTTTTAATCCATTAACCAAATTCAGTTAACAACTCGTTCAACGCTACTGACCACGAGCGTCCCGTCGACACAGCTCGATGCTCATAACCTGATGACTGATTTTCCGGGTAGGTAGTCGAGCTGTTCGCTCGCGCAAAACAAAAAAAAAGGCCAGCGTTAATCCTCGATTTTGGCCGGTGTTCGCGCTCTGGGCGATTTTGACGAGTGGCAACACAATCTGTCTTCGTTTGTGCGTTTGATACAGTGTGGCAGACATCGACGCTGTCACAGCATTGGACGCGTTCGCCTCCGGAGAAATAATGAAATTTCCCGCTGATGCGGAGAATCGTGATTAATGAGAAGCGCGTTCGCCCGTGAAAAGCTCGGCTACACGGCCGATTCACCGCGATCAATGTAGATTTTAACACGAGTAGCAAGTGAAATTTTATTTCCCGATGTTGATAGAATCTTCTCTTTTTCACTTTTATTGTCACGTTAGCATTTGAAAATTTTCGCCGTTGTTTGGGGCGAGTATTAAAATCGTCTTTTTTTTGCAACAAGCAGAAGATAAAATTTGCAATCATAGAACTCATCTTCCATCTTTTTCTCTGGTATTATGAGAGTCGTGGACGTCGAATTGCTCCGTTGAAGATTTGAAACTCGATAAAAATGTATTTATCGTATCTTTTTCCTGAGATCTTCAATTTTATACAAGATGATATATTATACAGCAGGTTTCTTTTAAAAAGAAGACAATCGTAGAACTTCTTTAAATACAGAAAGTAGATAGATACAGTTTAACTTTTGGGTCACGTAGCTTCGTTCTAGAGAGTCGAAATGAAATGTGCTTTGTTCCAGCTTATTTACGGTTATTTACGTAAAATATACGGGATCATTGAAAGAAGATATCACACAGGGAAACAGGTAAAAGAATCTCGCGTGTAAATCCCTTTTCTCTATCCTGACGTCGCGTCGTCTTTGGATCACTTATTTTCATTTTCTGCTCTTTTCTGGCCGACTGCCTCGCTCTTCATTCTGCACGTCATTCCGTTTTCGCGCACGTACGCTCGGCTATTTGAAGCGCATACGAGCAAGGCCCGTGTCGTTTCGTCGCGAAAAGGGCGGAGATAAGAAGCCCGGTAAGAGGCTTTCTTTAATGAACACTTCGCCGCCTGCGAAAATATAAGCTCACTCGCGGTGATACAACCGACTTGAAACGAAAGCTCCGAGAAAATTCAAAGTACTATTTAGAGATATAAATTGGAAAGAAGTACAATTTAGTTTTATAATTTGTCAAATAAATTTCTTTGAACGATTTGTTCAATTTCGCGAATAAATTTCCTTCGTCAAAAACGGAAGAGATTACGTGTAATTTAATTAGAAGGTCTACTATTTAGTTCATGCATTGTGAATAAATATATAGCGATGTAATTTTTGTAAGTTTTTGAGCAGTTAATTTACATGCTGTTAGCCATTACTATTAAAGCGCGCAAACAGATACAAGGTATCGATGTAGAAATTACACGATGACAAATATCGAAGTGTATCGAATGCTTCACTCGAGCCAGTCTATAAATTTCCATAAAATAATATTGAATTAATATTATTATAATATTAAATATTAAGTTTGAAAAATTTTCATGAAACTACCATTAGTCTGCCAGAAAAGATACAAGCTTCTTTCAAACTTCAAAGCTATTAACGATCTTTGCTCTTGAATAAGGTGTTGCTTGGTATGTTGCAGATCGTAATCGGAAATTATGAGGTGGCTGTGGATTATCGTTCTAATAGCTCTGGCGCTGCCAGCGGCTGTGCCACGGAAGACGCATCGTAGCAAGCCGAGTAAGTAGTCACATTTATTTCAATCTCTTCGATTCTTCTTTCTAGCTTTTCTCTGTCAAGAAACTCTTCTCACGCGCGAATCGTTATCGATCGATCAAACCCAATATCTCCATGAATTTTGCCGCTATATTTTTCTTGAAATTTCTAGAATACAAGGGATATAGGACACATGGAGCATTTAATATAAAGGAAAAAAAGAACAAAGTCAAGTTGTTCAAATTTTTGTCATGGGTTTCTCTTTTCACTGCTTTTCATGGGCCAGATAGAATGAGTTTTTCGAAAGTTGCACCCGCATTCATTATGCACACCTGTTACAGAAACTCTCAACTTCATCATCCCTAATTTTAGGGTCACGAAAAAAGTACTGATATAAAGTTGGTATAAACAAAGCTCCGCGCACAATGGTAAGTCTGCGAGCGAAGTTACTCGGAGAATTTTGCCATCTGTGAGTCAGATTTACACAAGGCAAAGAAGTCTACAGAAGAATGAAAAATGTTACGAATTTTCTGGTGGATTGTGTAGAGTGAGGCACATAGTTTTCTTCGTAGAAATATGAAGTAAAAATCTGTAGAAGGTAAAATGCAGTTTAAAATCAAATGTTCGGTTGTTAGTAATAAATTCTCCACATTGCGTAATACACATATAGTAATTTGTTTCTACTACATGGTGGATTTGTTTATTAGCCCATTGAAGACCAATTAGTGAGATAAGGCAAGTTTTATACATATAGCTATTTATTATTTATACAAATGTACAAGAAATAATATAAATGCTATCAAAATAAATTTCGAATCGCTAGTTTTTGTGTAACGAAACTTTACGTTTATGCAGCTTTCGCCTTTTAAGGTATATATTCCTACTATTAGTTTGAAGATCGGAACTGTTCCAAACATTTTGCGTGGAGATGCGTATTATAGTTTCGGCATTTATAAATAGCTATACTTCTGCACGATTTACATCTTCTTTTTGCTCAAGTACCAACTGTTGTAGCATTCCCTGTACGAGCATAACGTATTTTTATGGATAAAGCATTTTTTGTAGGACAGCCATAATTTGTTCTTTCCTTTTCACTAATTTTTAAGTTAGATTGTTCATTTCCAATTTGAAGATCCTCAGAATGTCCTTAAGGTCGTAGCTAAATATGATGGAAACTCTAGCTACGACATCTTTTTAGTATGTGCGAGTTCATGTACTTTCCATGAATTTATAATAACGCGCTTAACCAAATTTATAAACAGAGACCATCACCACTTTTTACATCATAAAGTGTCCCATATTTTGATTATACTCGAAAGTTACACAAGGCTGTGGTACAGAGGCAGTTTTCTTTTCTTTTCTAGTCTGTGCTAAATATTCTATAGTGCTATTTTTTGTGATCACATTCACAATGGAATAGTCGTTTCACTTCACCACCGGAACTTCAGTTTGCCTTTCGAAAGCAAAGTCGAATGAACTCCTCTCTTTATTTTTCATAGTTGAAGTGGCTTTCAAGTGGCAATTTCCAACGCAGCTCTCGCGAATAGTGCCAATGGTAAAGAATCTTTAAAGTTTTAGTGTATGAAGTAATTTAATTTTAATATAACGAAAAGAAATTGTCAGAAAATATTCGATTGCCCACTCACATTTTCCTCTATATTTCGAACTTTATCTACTAATCCCATAGTTTCGCAGACGCAACGTTATTGATAAACGTAAATACAATTACATATATACTATTTTGCCGAAATATGAACATTACGATACTAGACATTGCACGCAGATCTACGAAAAAAGAAAAAGATTATTTCCATTATTTAAAAAAGATTGATTTATCCTAATGTTATAAATATTTCAATTTCTTCAAATTTCAAGACATTGTGCAATCTAGGTGGAAGAAAAAATAATAATAAAAAAATACTACGGAAATGTTTGAAACTTACTTTTGTTATTGCAACCTGAAATGGCAAAGTTCAATACCGTGAATTTGCTGACAAAAATTGCGAGTGAAATGTTGCGTTAGCGCAACGTTGGAAGTCAATGGTTTAGTAATCTGAAAAGTTGCGAATGAGAGAGGAGTGTGTATCGAAAATTTCGAAACATACAGTGGGTGTGGTGAAATAAAATGCAATTATATCTGCTATGAAACTCTACAAAAAGGAAACAAAGAGAATTCACAATGCATTTGGAAAATTCCACACCAATTGGAATTTGTTCTTTTCCAATTTTATCGAAGCATGTAACGACTACAACGAAACAAATACATTGCTTACTATAAAAACAAAAAGGGAATTCACGCCGATTTTCACAAATTCCACACCCATTGAAATCATTCTCTGTCGAATATATTTCAAACAATGGATTAAAACATGTAACGAGTATAATGAAATAAGTTCGAATTAGACGGTAGGGCGAGGAAAATACGTAAAATACGCGAATACATGAAAATTCATTTCTCTTAAATGATTAGAAGAACAAGGGACAAATTCGCAGAGAATTTTGTAAATTTTACGTATTCGTGAAAAGAGAGGAAGGGAAATTCACAATCACGCGAAGTTCATGCATTCATCGATAGAAACTCGATGATCGAAGAAACGAAAAAACACACAAAGAATTCGTAAATTCTGCACCATTCACCAATTTATTATACGCGTTCAACGTTACCTCGACTCATCAGAATTTTCACATTTGTCCCGTGTAATCCCATTCCACTAGAATCTAGAAGATAAACGGGGTTGAATAAGTCTTTCAAAGTTCCGACCTATAAGTAGGATCAACTGTTTCGTCTTCGCTGGAGAGAAAAGCTAAACCCAAGCCGAAACCATACTCGCGTGAGAGCTTGGCCTCGCCTAACATGGTTCGAATGTTAAATTAGGGTCAGGGGTTATTAGGGGTCTGGAGATTTTATCAGAACACGTGAGTGGATAAACATCTGATCCCCCGGATGTTGGTGGGTCACCGCGATAAATTAGGGTTGCGAGTAATTTACAAGGAGATGAAGCTGTCGTTGATTAGCCCACGAGGCGGTTCTCTGGCCGTGCGACAATGCGGATTGGTCGATCCGAGAACCAGGCTTCATTCGCGGATAATTTGCGATCATTCGCGGGATATCGTGGATTAACGTCGTCGAGGAGGTCGAACAGGGAATGTGCGTTAGCATCTTGTTTGCTGATAATTGAGGCTTGTTTGCAGTAGTGTTACGTAATGGTCATAGGTTTATCGTTGTTATTACGTGGCGTAGTCCAGAAATTTCCGATTGGCTATTAACGAAAAGCACAAAATTTATTTCCGAATCTATAGTAATTTATGTTCATTGCATTATACATACCTTAAATTTCTTTGCTATGTATTGTAATTCTTTACTTTTATTGAGATACTTGTATTAACGTTCGTTTTTGCGCGCTTCGTACATTGATGCCACCTAAAGTGACAACCAGCGTGATAGTAACTTGCTAAATACCAAACACGTGACACAACTTCGTTACTTTTCATTCATTTCCCACAAATTTTACGGTCACTTCTCCACGAAATTATGTCTGGAACCGTATGAAATTTCGGAAGTTACGTTCGCGCTAGGTACCTTCTTTAGCGGCACCATTTTATGAAGCGCGCATGCAAGAACCGGTGTCCCGTTATGACAACTATCTCAATAATGGTAGAAATTACATAGCAAACTAGTTTGAGGTACGTAGAATGATGTTGAAAATACATTTCTGCTTCGCTTTAATCTTTGTGGAGATTGTGGAGATAAGTTCACACACGATATTTCAATATCTAATTTCACATTTTTAAATTTCAAGATCATTCAGCGGAACCTTTATCGTTAGTTAAACTTAGGAGAAGTACGAAGAGATTGAAAAGACGGCCTAATAATAGAAAATCGTTGGACAGGCTGTCTCATAATCTGAAAAATATTTTTGGTTCTACGTCGAAAAGAAGTTGGAACCGGTAAACCGTTCCAGAAATTTTGCCGGTGTGAGAAGAAATCTGAGCGGCTTCGTAGAGAAATCTTGGACGCAGCTGTCGTCGGGAATCTAGCGAAAGAAAATCGCCCAATCTGTATTTACCGAGGGCCGGAGTTTGCGAACTATGACGTGAGTAATATCGCTACTGTCGCTCGAACCAAGTTGAATTTTCGTTACCATTAATCACAGCGAAATTCTTACCCTGCGAAATACGCAAGGGCTGCTACTCGTGACTTGAAGATACAATGACTCGGTAAATGCGAATAGAAACTGTTTCTGAGTTCTCGAACGTTTCCAGAGTCGATGAAGGAAGTGAAACTTTCTCTTTTCATATTGTTATTTCATTCCGCATGTTTTATGGATTATTATATTACTAACATTATATTTCTTTTAACCGAATCAACACATATTTGCTATTTATTTCTACGAATTCTAGTTTGTTGAAATGAAATTTTCATCTAATTTTCCATTAAAATGCCAAAATTTTTACAATACACAAGTCGATTTTATGAACCACTAGGTTCGCTATTTTTTCTATCTTTACGTTCTCTAAAAAGATGGAACTTTTCAATGGGATGTGATGAGCAATTTAACGCGCCGAAAAACTTTTTAATTAAAATAATAATTTTGGGACACGCGGCAGTAAGAAAAATGGGTTTCGTGTTTGCTCTGTTAATGGACTCGTCGATAAAGTTACCCAGGTTCTTAGATAAAAGGATGGTCGGTGTTAGGAAAATGTTCCACTCAAAGGAACCCTTAATTAGACGCTGAATTTATGTGGAATGGAGATTCTGTGAAAATGGTGGAAACTTTGTAGAAAATCGTGTAAGGTATTATCATGAAATGATAAAATGTAAAATAGGCGGGTGATTTAATAAAATTAAGAATTCGAGTTGTGTCTGTGATCGAATAAAATCTGTCTTAAATTACTTATGTGATGGTAATTGTAAGAAACTACCCGAGGTGCTCGAAACTACGAAACTACAGAAACAGAACTGAATAACTTTTACAAATTTATTTTTTCTTTTTATTCTCGCGAATAGACGCAATTAAGGTTTTATAATACTTTAAGATTGAGATTTTAATAACTTAAGATTTTACAGCATACTTTACTTTAAATATTTTAAAGAAAAAAAAGTAAAAAAAGAGGCAAGCTGATGATACGACAGAATTGCAACAAACTATTCTCATAATACAAGAAAAACTCTTGGCACTATGTAAATCTGGCTACTACAGAGCTTCGAATCACACGACCAATTTTCGAAATAATTTTAGAAAGCTAGAAGTGCATGGGAGTTGACGAGCTTTTTTACGAGCACTCCCTTATATCGGTTATTAGCCGGTGTTAGCTGGTTACATGCGTCGCTTTACAAATGCATTTGCAGCTAACGTTACGGAAGTAAAATATGATCGCCCGTTCAGATCCGGTGATATAGGGCGTTTTTATAATAGACGCGTTCCCGCTGGCTTCATTGTTGACCGGTAATTGGACAAAAATTACACGGGCAACCCGTGTATCACGGCTTAACGCACATGGCAAGTGTTCGTTCACATTAAAATAAATGTCACCCATTGTTCGGGGTTCCGATATAACTTCGTTTAATGGCGCGTCTTTCGTTTTCTCGTTCGACGACGAAATAAGCCATTGTGGGAATTTCTTTTATATAAATCTCTTTCTCTGAGAATTAAGTGACCGTTTCCATAAAAGCTTGTATTTTCAGTTTTTAGGTGTATCAGTATTTTAGTGGTATACTGGGAAAGATAAACTTATTTTTTAAACGATTTCAATATCTTTTGTTCTGTCGCTGATAATGTCGAGAACTATAGCAATCTCTCGAGATGTAGGTACTTTACGTCTCATAGCAGCGTAATGGAACTTTTCAATTATCCATCCTTAGCTGTAATAAAAACTTGAAAGCACTCGATCATAAACCGTTTGATGCGTTAAAAGAGTTGAGATATTGCTTGAACTTACGTAGGTTATTTCCCGACGTTTTTTTGATGCACTTTTTATGGAATAAAAAAGAGAGCTCCGATTCGAGGCCAACTCTTATGAATTCTAAATATGAAGATCTAAGTTAGTCGAAAGATATCACGACTTTCTCAATCGATCTAAAATATAATGGAAAAATCACGCCAATATCGTGAGTTCAGCATCGTCTTAATTATTCAAGAAATATCTTCGCAAATCGTGCGTGATTCACAGGTTGAAAATCCAGACACACGCGTTATCACAAATTAAATGTGTTCAAACGCAACAGTTTCGTTTGCACAACCCTTCCGATGCCTCACCACAATCGACAAAAATGTTCAGGAAGAAGCAACGTCCTTTCCGAAGGTTGCCATTCGGCGCCATTTGGAAAATCGCATGTTCCGTCTCAATTTCGAACATGAGTCTCTGTTCTGTCTGTTTCTCTTCGACAAAGCGATCCGCGAAACGCGGAATCGCGGAGCAGCGAACAGGGGTAAAGGATATGAAAATAGAACGTTATTGCCCTGTTTGGAGTTGGCGGCGCTGTCGATATTCCCCTTTAAAGCGGACATTTGTTCCATGGGCGAAAGGGAAGGAAATGGAGCAACGCGCGTAAAGAGAGGGGAGGGTGAAAGACAGAGGGAAAAGGGAAAAAGAGGACTTTTATTGACAAGGAGTATCGGTTATCGAGACGTTGTTGAGAGGAACGTTTGCCTCTGCTTTCAGCACCAAGGCTGTATGGGGACAGAGTGCCTGTCAAGCTACTAAGAACGAACAGCGGCAGGGTCCGACAGAAGATCGTCGACACGCATAACTATTTTCGCACGCAAGTCAATCCTCCAGCGGCTAATATGCTCGCCATGGTGAGTCGCTTGCAACTTTATCGTTACACTTGAAATTTCATTGCCTACCTTGTAGTTCATTTTTTAAATCATTCGTATTACGTTATTATTTTATTGTTAATTTTATCAACTTATTAATCATTTACTAACATGATTTTTATTTATGACGTTGTCTTAAGAGAGAAAGTAAATTTAAAGGAAGGTACAGAGTAAAATTTATACTTTGAATAAAATTAGAATGGAAAGGTAGGGGAGTAAGTTGTCAACGATTGTTAATTTCGCCCTCTGCAATTGACTTCGCAGTACTCCATTTTAATTGAAAATTTCAGATTAGTTTGTACAACGATTTCCTGATTAACAGATTTAATTGAAACCGAGGGGAGGGCCGGTTGAATTAAGGTTTCCAGGCGGACGATTAAAATTATATTTGCATACGAAATGATTACCTTGAAGCGTATATCTTCTCATAATTTTCAACTTAAATGTTCTTCATTATTTCAGACACGGTAATGCTAACAAATTTCTCTCGATCTTCCATTCTTTGCAAATATCGTTATCTCTGTTATTTTTACATTATTACTAATTATGTAATTAACAATATGGTACCAGTACTTTGATTACAAAAATTTAACCATGAATATATCCAAAGGGATTCAAGAATTCCGCTCACGTATGTGATATTTGTACGCGATCTATTTTTTAAATTCAATTAATTTCTAAATGTCATCATCTATCAATTCTCGATTATTGTTTTCAATTTTATTAGCTTTTAGCTATTTCTTTTTTATCATTAATTACTTTTCAAATAAACAATAACGTGAAAGTATGATTGCACGTTCAATCGCCTATTAAAATGCCCCTAAAATTCACCGGACCGTAATTCCAAATCTATCAACACCAACTCCCCATAACTCACGCCGTCAGAAGCAGCAATTCTTCCCCTTTAACCCAGTTTTTGTTTCATGTCGAACCGACTTTTCGTACCATAGATATCGTTCGTTCGAAGCGAAGCATAATTTCGAGCGGTTCGGTGTCGTTATCTTTCTCTTTCTCCCACTCTAGTGCTGACCTATCCCAAGCGCAGCACCTGTGCGCTGGCCAGCGACAGACGCCGAGTCAGCGTCTTTTTTATTGCTACTACCCCCACTGCTGCCCACAACTACTAGGGAACGTACGCATTCCCAGGAAAAAAAGTGGGTCACGGCGTTTCCAAGAATTTCCACCGCCATTCATCGCCGGCGCGCTCGTGCATTTTAACAGAGCGAGCTTTCGATGCGAGGGATCGGGATATCGACGTGAAACAAAGCGCGGTACACGCTGGAGCAAGGTTCTTTCCTCTATATTCGCGGAGATAGGAGATGGTTTCTTTGATGAAATTTCTGAGTTTTTGGTTTGTCTCTTTTACAACTGGATCTTTCTATGAGGAAACAAGAAAAAGAAATGTTGGTTCACGAAGGTCTTTCCTTACGATGGATGAAATGGAAATTGACGATTGTTATTAATAATTGGTATTGTGATCGTCCTAACTGCGTTGGACATTCTGTATTTGTCTAAACAATTATAAACAGGAAATTTAATGCTAAGGGAGCGATTAAGGAAATGTTGCTGTTGCAGTAACGTAACAGAATACATTGTTATGAAAGAAAGTTGCAAACTTTGAGTTAAAATTTTGAGATAAAAATTAAATGCTTCAGAGCTTAAGAATTTTTTAATAAAGAAATTTTAATTAAAAAATTTCACTATATCTTCCCTTCGCTTCTTGATTAAAAAATTGTTCAGATCAATTTGGCGAATAACGAGTTTTAGTTGTACACAGTCTGGTGTCCGAATTTATTTTTTATTCATTCATATCACATTTTTATTTTTTTCCCCATTTTTTATTTATTTTTTATTTTTTGTTATAGGAATTTTATGTAAAATGTTAATTTTCATGTTTGAAACATTTTTTTCAGTTGAGCTGATAAAATCGATACTAAATTTTGTTTGAAATCGACATTAGTATCTTGACTAAATTTAGAATTATTTTATGCAAACAATGGCATCGTTTTCTCATTCACGATTTCCAAAATCCCCTTAGTGAAAACGAAATCAATAAATAAGAAAAAGAAACATGCAAAAAAAAGAGAAACAAAGGAAATCGATATTCTGTTGGTCTTATCGTGAAAATGGAAATTACTTTTGGATCATGTTTATCCCAGTAAAACCAGCATTAAACTTTACGTACGAACTGCAGTTTACATAATCAGGACCGCGAAACTACTTTCCCTATAAACAACGTTATTTCCCTCCGATTGTATACTCCACGTTTGGTTTTGGCAATGCCATTGAAGTTTCATTCGATATTTTTTTTGCTGTTAAACGTTAGAGGAAAAGCGTGTAGTTACGAAATTTCATAAAATAAAAGTCAGTTTATCGCTGAGAGAAGGAAACAGTGATTTTAAATTCTAAATATACGGTGAATTCTAAATTCTTTCTCACAAGAATTACGTGTATTTCTCGACGAAAACATCTAATTAGTCTTATGTTTGAAATAATAAAAATAGGATATATTTATGAGCAATTTATATTCCTATATGTACACTTTAGTTCATAAGTACACTACTTGTACATGTTATTTAATATTTAATTTACAAAGCTTATGCATTTCACGCTTTATTACCTCAGCCAAAGGCACCAAACCAAAACTACCCTTCCAAAAACATCACAACATCCTTACATCCTCGCTGTAAGTAAATCAATTACATTTACCAACGAGTCGTAGCGAATTCGATTATTTTTGTGGCGTGACGAAGCACGAGTAGTAGAGCCGAGTGTAACATTGGTAGCTTTGAACAAGCCGGTGGTGAATCGTTCGCCGTTTGAGCGAGTGGAAACATTTGTAACAGGCGTCGGTTTAACGATCCCAAGCTTCTCTCGCCGCGACGGACGAATTCCCTCTCGCCGAGGCAATGAGCCGCGTTTTCTTTCCTAAAAAACCGAGCAGTTGCTTTTGTCGGGGTGGCTAACGAAGCGTGGAAGAGACACAAAGGGGTTCCGGCCTTCCCGCCTTCATTTGATAAAATTCCACCTGCCACGAGGAAACGTGATTCTAGTACGCGATTCGTTGTTATAATTGAGATTCTTTTTTTTAATAATTGAACGCGAATCTTTGAAATTGGGAATTATATTTGAAAATAAAATAAGGGCATTTTCGAGATATCAGATAATCTATAGGTAATATGCAGAGTTTTACTGAAGATAATACCAGTTCAGTTAATATGGGACTCGATTATTTTTCTATTAGCAGACTGTTCGATGTTCATGTACTTCTATATTATCTCTATTCAAGTAATTGCAAGCATCTCAAATATTAATGTTTCACAAAATTTCATATCCTTTTTTAGAAAATTTGTCGAATATTCAAATTCTATGTTATAGTAAACAGTTTCATGTAGAAATATTTCGTATTATTATTCAAATAATCACGAACATCCATCGAATCGGATATTTTCTGAATATTCGCGAATCAACTTTTTATAGCTTATTTAAAAGTTACTGATCTAACACAAAAGTTTTAAATATACGATTTTTATATCGTATCGCATAGAAACAATTCCATGTGGAAATATCTCATGTATTTTTATTTACAAATAAATTTTCGATTTGGTTCACGTCGACGTGGAATACAGTAGCTCGTCACCAAAATCAATCTCGTTACAGAGCGTTTTGTTCATTCAACATCCGAAACAATTACTTCGCGTTTGCCATTAAACACGTTTCACTATCGTAACAACGGATTGTACGGTTACCGTGGGAGCTTTATAGCTCGCGTCAAATGATGAATTTTAAGTTGATTGCCGGTAAAACCAAAATGGACGATCGTTACGTTGTTTCGCGGATATTTCCCGCTATTACGGCTAATGCATAATAAATAATCTCATAAGTCATGCCCTGATCCTGATTATTCACGGGCAACGCATTAACGATGATGAATCCCTGTGGTTGAAGTACCAGCATTCGTTATTGTCAAATAACATTGGAACGCGCTGCTGATCATCAGCCAGACTTTCAAGCCATTTAATTACTCATGGACAGGAAAATACTCAATTTTAATCAAGACATGGAACGTTCGAAACCACGTGTATGATTCTCCACTAAAATTAACACGCGATAAATATTAACAACTGTTTCGGTAATAAAATAGGACATTTAAATATTTTAAATCAGCTTTGAAAACCGTCATTGTGTTTCACTGTTGTAGTATGGTATCTTTCTCTAACAGTGCAGCGTGGCAAACATCTTTATCCGTTGAAAGTTTTACATCTGTAAACTAGTCTATGACACAAAACATGTTAAAGAACTCCATAACTCCACAAAATCTACATAATTTTTCTGTATTCTACACTTTTGAAGTTTTAGACCTCGACCTTGTGAAAACTTCATAACTTTCTAAATGTAACTCAATTTGTAAGTTTCCATATTCCGTTCACGTTCCACAATCTTCTTCATGGGAAGGAGAATTAATCAAAGAATTTAACATAATTTCTAAAATTTTATACACGATTAAAAAATTCCACGAATATACGTGAAGTACCTGTCATTACCACCACATATAAACCTAAATATATTACACGAAGATATCTTTAATTAAAACGATATGATAATAAATTAGTAGGTAAGTACGTACATATGATCATGTTTCTATTTTAATAAAGGTGAATATTAATTTCGCTAAAAACAGCTGTATGTTTCAGATAATCCTCAAAGAAAAAAAAAAAACAAAAAATCTAAAGCTATTATTTTGACGAATTTAGAAGTTATAGTGTTAAAAAGAGAAAGAGAGAAATAATAGTTACTTTCACAGAATTCTAAGTCCAAACACCAACACTAGCACAAACATCGTATCATTATACGTTTCCAAATATCATAAAGTGAATCAACCGCTTCGAGGAAAGTTGGTAATTTCCGCGATGCAGCGCGATTTTCATTAACAAAAGTTGGAACGCAAGGAGCTTATCCGTTGATTCGGAGGCAATAACAGAGGAAACAATCTGGAAGAGTAGAAAATGCGAGAACGATTCGGTAATAACGTTGAAAGCTGTATAATTCAATTTTTCGGCTTCCGAACGATACTATCACAGACGAGGTATAGATGTGACATTCACTGTTTTTCCGTGTTGCTATGTAAGACTTAAAACTAATTCTAAAACTTAAAATTAAGACCCAAAGATCAAGGTTTAAAACCAAGACTTAAGACTAAAACTTGAAACGAAGAATAAAATCCCTACTCGTCTCTCGTCGTCCACCAATGAGACTTAAAATTAACTTAATCTAGATCTTAGAACTAAAACCTACTTAATTTAATGTACATTAGATAGCAGCTCTACTAGCAGTCTCTCGCATCAAAGACCTCCACTTAGGGCGAAATTAAACTATAAATACTTTGTTAAATCAATCGTTCTGTTTAATAATTTAGTATTTGAAAGAATTAGATAAAGGAGCTTTTAACTTTTTGCTCTATGTTAGGTAATGTATCTTGGTAGAGAGATCGTGCACCATGGACTTAACCTAGATATATCTGTCTTAAAATCAACTAGAACTTGAATACACGTATCTCACAATGTTTCTACGATATTCCTTGCGTCCCACGATGGATGCTAATAATTTACTGAGGCATAAGATCTCCCTTATGATTAATTAAGGTTAAGACGCACGCATCCCGCGTTAGCTGCCTCAGTTGAAAGTTAAAACTAATACATATAAAACTTAAAAGTAAGCATATAGCACGCAACTCTCCATAATCTTTACATGATATACGTGTATATTATATGGAACCGTTATACATATTATATTATATCATAAATGAATAAATAAATGAATAAATACACACACATGTATATATATATAAGGATTACACAAATCTTTATAAACTTAGAAGCAAGCATACACGACGTAACATTCATCTTCTATACAAAGATTATACACATTATTATAAAGGTTATTAAAACTAATTAATTAAAACTAAGACGCACGCGCCCCACGAGGTCCTTGCGGTATTCCACAGGCGTTCCACAAGGGATTGTTAGTTCAACGAAAAGATTCCGAAAGAACTTTTGCATGATCTACACTGGACTATGTTAGCGTAGTAATGATAAAATAATGTAAAGAAAGGGTAGGATGACGTAAAGACTAATCTTTGAAAAACGATGCCAATTACCAGGTCTCACCATGAGCAGGTAATTACGAAACCTGCTCACGAGTTACTCAAAATTGCTTGCAAATCTCGACATTCAAGTTGTTGGGAAGAATGTCGAGTTCTGAGCCTAAGCTGTGAAACACCTATCTCCTACGCAGCGCTTACATGAATATTACATGAATACAAACTTAAAATAATGTATGCGTCACGCAATATCTACTTCCTACACAGCGCTCACGTGAATTTTATAATCTTAAAATAAGGCACACACGACACAACAGCTATCTTCCATGCAATTACGCCGATCGTTATGAACAGTATCAAAGATACATTTGTCTAACTTGAAACGGCGGAAAGAAAACGAAACTATCGATACTTTATTCGTAATTTCGTGTCTTGCAAAGGGGAATTCGAGTCGTTCTATTAAACTCTAACTTTCAAAATATCGGAAAATTGTAAACTCTGACATGAGTTAACTGAACTTCCCTTAAAAAGAGGGAAGGCAAAAAGGATAACGATGAATCAGAGAATAAAAGAAAAATCGTGACGTGTCCGGAACGAACGAGATCGCGATCTCTCGAAAGAAGCAAGGAACCTACGTGACGCATTCCCGTGCGCAATATAACACTAATTTTCGGCGGGAGGTTCAAAGATTGACCGTCACTCGATTCCTGCTTCGCCGTTCGAAATTTACGCGAACCACGGTCGAAGTCATCGACCGATGATGTCGCGGTCGCCCAGCCAAGGATCGAGCGTGCGGGCCTGTAATCTGACACACTTCAAATGAACAAGTGGAGCTCCCGATGAGAGGAACCACTGATTAGGATTACGAGGAACTTGTCCCAACTGAACTAGAAGGGTCCACTCCCAGTGGGAGGGACTCGCCGAACAAGATTACGAAGTACATCAAATTACAGATTCTAACCCTGTCTGAGTACCGAAGTACCAATTGGGCAGAGTCGCATATCCTTGACTGGACTTTGCGAGTACCATCGGCTCGACGATAACCCTCGCGACTCAACGCAATGAGCGAACAGTTATCGAGCAGTCACTAAAACAAAGGTGTCCTTTGGCCGACTTACGAATACAAGAGAATCTCAAGTACACGTTGACCGACGCGCGAACGAGTACGCTGTGCAATAGATAGAAGGAATGCAATAGATGAACGATACGGAGCCAATAAATCTCGAGAACAATTTGTGTTATGTAATCAGCGAGAGGGGCGAAAGAAAATAGATTTTTATTTTTCGTTGCGAGTTCGACAAGCGTCATTGTACATAATGGGGTTGCGATCGGCTTAACGTAAGTATCTTATAATTCGTTAAAGCTAAAACGCGCTCGTTCCACGATGTTCTCGAGATATATCATGGCGTCCTACGGCGGTCCACGGGATCCCAGGACGTCCCACGATGCCCCCGCGGCTAGTACCAGTCCAGTTTAGATCACGAAACTCCGAAAGGAATTTTTGATAACCTAGGTTGGAATGTATTAAAGTAGTTGCTAGGTTGATATCGTTTTTCTGATAGTAATACTCGGAAATATTAATATGTGTATCGTTTTACAAATGGTAATATGCCTGTAATATTAAAGTTAATATTATATTAACTGTCTAATATTTACAATAGTATTTCGAGATATTAATATTTGGAAAACGTTACTAATTACTGGGACCCACCACGGGGAGGCGAATATTCTCGGATCTCATTACATATCATAAATTGATAATTCTATTTATTGATAAAATATCTATCTATAAAATATCTATAAAATATCTATCTATAAAATATCTTATCCTACATTGCACTAGATTTTATTTGTTTCAATTTAATGTATAATTGGAGAGAAGGAAATGGATTCGTGAATAGATTTATGAATAGACGATAAATAGATTACGTAAAAGGTTCTTAAATATGCTTGTATTATACTTGGTTCACGAGTAATTGTCATTCGTGTTATCGAGAGCAAAAGATGTAAAACTATTGGATAGTAAAGAATTAGTTAGTATTGAAATTTATTAATTAGTGCTGTACGTGATTTTAATATGAGTATATCTATAAGTGTGCGAGCGAGAGTAAAGGTTATTATCAAAATATATCTTACAAGTTAGTATCTATTCATAAAATATAGATCATTCATACGCAATATTATATCTTATTATTAATTATAATATAATATCTAATTTGTTAAAGGGAATAGGGTACAATATGTAGGAAATTGTTCAGGACATTTAACTGCATTACATTTGGTTCTCAAATAATTTTATCAATTATGTTTTCAAAAGCAGAGAATGCTATAGATTATGACAATAAGTCGAAAATCATTAAGACAAAAATAAAATCTGTACATCACTCTGTTAGGTTTGTACACGAGCATAGAAATGCGTTTTAAATATCTTTCAATAAAGATATATTTTATGTTCTTAGTTATTGAAGTGTATACATATTGATAGAATTCGTATTAAACCCGTATCTGAGCTCAAATAATCATATTTGAAGATTGGAATTCATCGCCAAAGGAAGCAAACCATGCGGCTTACCAATAGTACATGCATGATTGGATGGCGAGATTTCGTGGTCCTTGATTTCATTACAGTTGCTTCCTCAAATCCATGAAAATGGTTTAATTCTTTGGCCTTGAGCGGACACGAAGAGTTAAATTCCATAGTCAATCAATGGGTACATTTTGCACTGCTAGTGCATTGCACTGATTTTATATGAAGTAGTGAAATGAAAAATTAAGTAAAGTATTTAACATTAAAAACTAGAATTAAATAGAAATAAAATATCATGTGAAAGATTTCAAGGCTTTAATGAATAGTAGATGAAATAAAATAAATCATTAATTTAATTTTTTCAAATTAATAGCATTTTACTATAAATTAATGATATAATTGTTAAAAATTAATGGAATATTTGTTTTTAATTAATAGTAAATTGTCACAAATTAATGGAATAATTGTCTGAAATTAATGACATATATTTATAAATTAGCAATAGAGTTGTTTTAAATTAGTGGCACAAGTGTTTTATATAAATGGTATATTTTCAAGTCTATGTGTACCAGACTGCGCGTAAATTGATGTATACACATTAACGATTTTTGCTGATGTCATAAGAAATGATTTTTCTATCGTAACATAATCACTTAAATCACTTTAATGCTACTAATCACTTTTTTAAATGTAATATTAGATAAATAACTAAATTGTTAGTAAGTAAAACAAAATTTGTTTTCGATATTCACGGTACGGAAATAGAAATGAAAATGACCACTTTACATGTATACCCGGTGACATACTCTTGACAATGTTCCGATTGGTTGGTCGAACGATCTTTCCCGATGTTGTGAAAAATGATTGTTCTATTATAATTGAATCAAATTTAATAACTTTTAAATGTTTATTGTAATTTAACACTTTTAACAATTTATTGCAGTAATTTTTGTATAATTTTTATATTTCTTACGAGCTAAAGCTAAATTTACTCTTCTGTGGTACTAGTTTCTGACATAGAACTGTGCTAATTTATATTAAATGTCAGTTTATGACAAAAATAATTGTAGTATAATAGCCAAACATGAAGTGAAACAGTGGTCAAGAGTGTTCACCCATCCTAAAGGAGAAAGAATTCATATAAGTAATTACAGATTTGTTGGAACTCCTGTACAAGATTTTTCCAAGATATTTCTTGTTGAAAATAATTAGTACAATGTTGTAATCAATTATTATTTTACAATTACAATAAGATTCTTGTCACAACATTTCGACGTTAATTACCGTTTGAATGATAGTTGCAAAAGTATAATTTCATTCATTCATAGATGGATTTCACACTTTTGGTTCGATGAGGATTACGTTAAAAAACATTTACAGAAAGCTTAATATCATTTCATGTCAAAAACGCCAATGAAAAACGGATCCATTTCCTTAACTATAAGAAAGTATGTAAGGGGAAAACGATATCTTTGCCGAGTAACGAAACTAATTTTATAAATTACAATTCACTCTAACTCGTTCTACGAATTCGTTGCAGGAATATGCAGATTTATCTGGAATTTCTGTTTAATACAAATTACACAGACTGCTTTATTTCAAAGTTGGATTTCATTTGTTAAATGCAGGCTTCATTCCATTAACGCATCCTGCTCGCGATGTTCTGTAATTGTTTCAACTACACGGACGTAAGATAATTGAACTAATTGTATTCTGCAAAGGCTCTGTAAAATTTCAACGGAACAAAATTGGATGATTTTTTTATTTGCGTTTACCACACGCTTAATCAGGAAGAAAGTTAAGTTTCACGGAAATTTTCTGAATTTTTAATTTATACACCAGCATGACATTTTATTTGTAATTTCTGCGATCATTTTACATTATCAAATTCTGCTTTTTAATATTGTCGCCATGAAATGTAGTTTCAAGCATTCCTTTGATACTATTTCATCGCTATTTCTTCCTCCTAGATTTTATAATTTCACGAAATTTAAATAAAGTAATAAACTATTGCTTGATATTTAATATAGTAACTGAGGCGTAAGATTTCATCTCGAAGAGTTCACACAGTGCCTAATGCCACTAGTACCTACGTAAACATATCCGCGTTCCTCTAATAAATAGTACATCTTAATAAACTCTCGTTTACGAGCGGTTCGTTACGATGCCGACGCGACGATGCATTCACGACGCCACGGTATCGTTCTAATCTTCACGTGAAAAACGGGGTTGGCAAAATCGCGGGGCTCGTACAGAAAAGTCCTTCCCTCTTCGAGACGTTCGCGTAAAAGTGCTTAACGCCGCGGTTCGATGGCCGGACGCGACTATCGTAAGGTCGTGGCGAGTTATAAATTTTTATGAGGAAACTCGGATCGCTCTCGCGTTAAAGCGATACCGGGGTGAAAATTAACGGGCTCCGAATAAACGAAGTGCCACTTGGTTACAGTCGCTTTCGTTTCATGGAGGGAACCTACGGAGGGGTTCTTCGATAAATTTCTGTGGAGATTGTATCGCGAAGTGGATGTGAAGGGATCGTGCTGGTTATGAGGCCATTTGAGATTGTGCTTTAAAAGGATTTTCATCTTTAAAAATAGCCGGGCAATGACTTTTTTATATTTCTCGTGCTTACTGCTGTTTTCTAGATATAACGTGAATACATCGAAAATTGATTAACGAATTTTAACAATTGAGGAGATGGCTCTTCGCTGGTTTTTTAGTTTACAAATCAAGTGACAATTTTTAAAGATTTTCATTTCCTAAATTTATTTATTGTATTTATTCATTTACTATAAATGTTTCTTATTTTATTATAAGTGTCTCTAACGATGAATCTCTGATAATTATGAACAGGAGTATATGATACGTAATATGACCAGGAAATATTATATTGTTTCAGAAGTGGCATCCAGGTTTGGGTAAAGCTGCACAGAAATGGGCTAATCGATGCCTCGGTTTGGTACATGACAATGCAACCGGCCGATATTTGGATGATTTCGGGTCGAGTGGGCAAAATATCTTCATTACAACGAGAAGGACGCTATGGTGAGTTTAAAAATTTTCAAGTAAGATTACATATTCCTGCATACAATGGGCAATCAAAGTCGTATCAGCTTAATCTAATCCTCGACGTTCTTCGAGCAGAACAATAGACTTGATGAAATTCATGGAAATATTCTAAGCATTGCGTTACTTCATAGTCTTAAAATAATTAAATTTCTGTGGGAAAGTGATACAGTAAAGTCTTGTGCCTACGAATTTATTCCAAACTTCGTTTGAAGACGCCGAAGATCGCGGTGCGTTCAATAGAAAAGCCCGTTATTATTCAGACAAGAAAGTTTCGGATGATTTAGGATTAAAATGTATCAGAAAGTACGTTTAACGTTTAACTAACATCCACCAATCTATTTTTCTAAATCAGAAAGAAGCGAATATAAATAAGTTATGAATATTTCTATTTGAATCTGATTTTCTTATTGCTTCATGAAATTTCCAAATTTTCGCATTTACAAAATTATGCAAAAGGAGCTAAGCTATGTATGTATTTCGCAGCGAGCGTATCTTATTCTAGCATCTACAAACCTTTCATCCCTGTAAGGGCTTAAAATTCTTTATTATTCAAATTTACTTCAAAAGATCTTTCGTGGATTGTACGCATAATGTATTCGTGCTCCAGAGGAAGATATTCTCGCTGCAGGGGATGATTGTCCCCGTGGTGCTCCAATAACCGCAGAATTCTGGCGCATAGGGCATAGAATTTCGAGTAGAGTGCACCACAGAACGCAGACAAAGGCGGATCCTTATTTCCGTATAATTGCCACATCGATACCTTTCAATTAAGTCGCTAACTATCATTGTTACTACCAAAGGATTTACTCGTGTAATATTATTATTTCAAGTTTCGAGCGAAGGGAGTTACAGTGTTTGACTAACACATTAGAGTATTAGAATTTATCGAGGAAGCTTGATTTTTTTCTGGACTAGAGTATTTGATTATCTTGATATAGCCGAAAGTATTTGCTAATTTTTAGAATTACATTTTACTTTGGACTTTTTGGGCTATTGGATTATTCGAAAAGTTCGTAGTGAAATTTAAGAAAAATGACCGAAGGATAAAATAGGGGAAATCAAATTGTTTAAATGATTACTACCAATTTGACTAATGCAATCAATGCAACTTAAAACATTGCTTGCCACCGAGATAATTTATGTAATTTGAAAACAAATGACTTTCCTTCGGAAAGAGTCATTAGCGTCTAGCGCTTCAGAATGCACTCTGCAATTCGTTTAACAAACGTAACAAAGCACTCGAAGTTTCAGTAGAAAAGGGAACCATAGGCCAGACGGAAACGCATGAGCCGATTCAGAGTTAAAATTCGCCAAGGGCTATGTTCATACTACTGCTAAAATTGCGCATATTTTTGCATCCCTTCGCTACTATGATATGTAATTTAATAAAATTAAATTCCTTATTTTTCTCATTTGTCATGCTACATAAAAATCGCAATTTTATTCAACTTATTCGTAATACAATATCAGGCAGTATCATAAATTTGAAACATTTTAAATATCAATCATACGTTACGTCATTATGTATTGTATAAATCGTATATTTGTTATATAATTTATGTAAATTGTATTATATATATTGTTTTACGTAGTAATAATTTATAAAAATGAAATTGTTTGATTTCTTTCGTGCAGCATTAATCACAATGTACAGTGATTCAGTGTATCTTGTAATTTACCGTAATTAATTCACTTGCAACAAGATTTACATATTTTTATACTCATTATTTGTATCTCTGCATTTCTTTAACGAATGTTTCAATCATTGGAATTGCCGATGGCAACGGAAAGTAATCTCCTGTTTCATACAATAAAACCTCTTTTCGTTACAATCTCTTTCTTATAGCTTTGAGCCGCGTATAAATAAAATTCTATTTACTACTTCCTACAAAGTTTCAATGTAAGAAATTCTTTTCTAAAAATAGGTAATACATTATTCAGTAGCCTCATATGAATAAGCCTATAAATACGCGGAAGACCGTAGACTCCCAGTAGAAAAAGCTGTTATTGTTGAGGCACGAAAGTTCCTAGTCTGATTCGAAATTACGATTCACCAGCATTGTTCTACTTCTGCCTAACGATAACTTGCTTTCGTACTCGCTGGTTTCCTTAGAGACCCACCTGTTGACGTTCAGTGAACAATTGTCGCCGATGTCACTTCCATGTCCTCCTTTGGCGTCGGCAATTCCAATGAAACCATTCGACCGAGTCTGTCGTGTTTTTAATTGACTTGATTCTCTTCTTTTGGATTGAAAGGCCTTTCGAACGCTCCTCGCTTCTTTCAGTGTACAAAGCGAAGAAGAAAGAAAGAAAGTAGAATTGTACAATGGTGGCGAAAGTAAAAGGAAGATGTTAATGTAAATTTGCCGATTAATCAATCGTCCTTTCATTTTCAGGAATTTCGCTATCAGAATGTGGTACATGGAATATAAAGATTTCAAATACGGCAACGAAGAAGCCAACGATTATCGCAAAATCGGCCATTACACTCAAATCGTGTGGGCCACCACACATTTAGTAGGCTGTGGCGTGAGTCATTGCACTGGTGGCAAAGGTCCACTCGGCAAGGACTTTTTCATGTATGTGTGCAACTATGCTCCAAGGTGAGTAAACAATTGCTGACAATTTGAAAATAAGATACCTTGAAATTTCACAAATTTTTTGTTCTATACGCTCGAAAGTCGGTCGACTACATTCGAGCAGTATCACAGTGGAATATTTGTATAAAAAAAGTTGGTGAAAATTATTTCATTCGTTTTAATGGAGTGAGATGCACCGACAAATGGCATTAGAAAATAATGTTTTATTACCAATCTCGGAACAATTGTTACAGGATATTCTAATAATTTGTTCCACAAGTTACAAAACTATAGACCTAGAACTTTAAGTATACAGCTTTGTATGTATTCCCCATAATATCAGATTTCTATGATGCGAAATTTGAGTACCGGGATTGGTTAGAATTTTAAGTACACGTCGAACTTGGTTCTATCGCGTTTGGTGTAAAGGTGCCTACAAGAGAGCCACTTGTCAAGGAACAAAAAAGCGCCTATAAAGCGAACAGCAAAAGGAATACAATACGGAGCGGTAACAAAGCTGAAGTACCTTTGCGTGTATTCTCTTCAAGCTTCTCGCAGTTGCCGTGTTCTGTGCGCGCTCTCGTTTCACTGTTTTCGTTTCATTTTTCTCGGTTCTGTGGTTTAGTCGTTTCGAAAACGCGACCGACTGGCTATTATGATTTCCTTCCCAAGCGTCTTATTTAATTTTGCCGACTTCAGAGGGATATTTTCAAAAGCGTGTTAAGGCACGAGGTTGCTTGAATTCGTTTGAAAAGCTAAGTTTTCTTTCTCCGAGTAATAGACCGGCAGAGCAATGTAGGACAGAAATTTGTAATTTTTTATATAATAAGATAGTAGATAAGTAGTAAGATTTTAAGACAAGAGGAAGAAATCAAGTTTGTTCGAGCGGAATATATTCAATCGTGAAACTTAACTTCTAACGTTGATTTGGTGAAATGTTGAGAAACGTTTGAAGCTGAATTAAGGCGAGTTAAAGAGTTCTTAAATACACATATTAATGAATTTTTCACACGCCGTCAATTGGTGAAAAACGAACGTAACAGAGTTGTCTTCGCCACGTGTGGTCGCAAGTATCACAGGGAATTACCGCGTGTAGGTAGTCGCAGCTGCTTCCTGCGCCAGGAATTTATGATGGTGGCTCATTGTAATCGAAAAGTTTGCCTGGTACCGCGGCGGAAGGCCACGGGCATAATCCGGAAAATTGCGGTCGAGAAACGAATTTATGACGGCGCTCGACGCGCGTAATTTAAATTCTCTCGGCTTCGTCTCTTTCCCTTCCTTCTTCCTTTCTTTTCTCGTTGTTGGTGCATCGCGCCAAGGAAATATTACCAGTGTACGCGCGTTAGGACTGCCCGGAAGGATAAATAAAGAAAGGTAATTACAAAGGAATTAAAGGGATAGAAAATAAGATAGCGAAGAGGGAATCAAAGAGGAAAACTGGCGGTGTTTATGAGGTCGATGGATTGTAAAGAAATCGAACTTTCAGAAGGTTGTGAATAGTAGGTACTATAAATTTCACGTCTTAAATGTCGTCATATGTGACGTAATTATAGATACTTATTTGCTATAAGAGATTAAACGTGTGTGTACGAACGTTGGATTTCATATTAACGTAACACGCTATCTGTTCGACGAATCTGACGATTCGTACAATAGTCATTCATCTTATGTCAGAGTCTTTTATCAGTGTTTCATCAGTCATATTCTGCGAGTTACTGTGCGAGCACTCGCGAAACAGTTGCAACGTAGCCCTCTATGTAAAGAGTATCACGGTTTCATTTGCATCGTCATAATCATGACAGGCTTGCAATCTTGCCGGCAAATCGCGCTCACGCGGCGCATAATTCGCCTTAAGCTCTGTGTTTTGAGCGATTACATTCTAAGATATATTTATCATGTTGGGTCAACGGCCTGTAAGCGAGAAAATTTATACGATGATAAGTCAAAATAATTTTATTTTACTATAATGTTAAATTAATTATCACACCTTACCTGGTACGACTAGATATTCCAATAATTATGAATTGTTTTGTTTACCCAATTTAGATATTTCGTTATTTTCAATATTATAAGTCATTTTCCTAAAAGGAGCGTGTCCTATGAAACGAACAAATATTGAAAATGGATTATAACGACGAAATGTAGCACAATTAAAAAACGTGGAAAATGCGAATGTGCAATGAGAGGGTATAACTAAATTGCGTGCATGCTTGTGAAAAAGAAGAGGGAAGATAAAAAGAAGTTGAATCACGAAGTGTACGTTACATTTCGTGTATCTGGTGTTGCTTTTTGTCGACAAGAGGAGCACGTCTTCTCTGAAGAAGACTACTTGACGTCTGACCCACTTCTCCGACGTCTCGTGCATGTAGCCACTTTTTGACCACCCTCTATAAACTTCTTCACGATCGCTTCACCAGAATACCACGTTGTTTAGCACCTTGGACATTGTTTCTATTATTCCTCTCTGTCTATTCGTTATTGTTCACATAGAAGATGATCATGAAAGATCATAAAACTCTACAATAAGATTTTTAAACCCGAAAATCGTAAAATCGTAAATTTTTCAACCACTCGATGAACAGTCAACGAAATTAAATTTTTAACAAGTTTAAAATTAAATACAGCGATATTCAAGGCACCTGCTCCTGCAATTTGGTCGTAGAATTTCCAGAATCCATTCAATCTGTGCTATTCGATTGGTTTTTTTTAATTAATCCGATTCAACCAAGTGTTTACTATTTCAAGAAGAATATTTTCTATAAACCGTTCCCAATTTTTTGCGTGTATGCTTTTCAATTCTAAAAATTCTATCTCTCGGTAAGCTCTATAAATATTCTTGGAACTCGAGCGATTCAATAAAAATTCCTGCATATTATAGACATTAAACTGTTCTATTCTAAACATATTGCATGCTTCCTTAATAATTACTTTATTCCTTATCTGCTTCATCATTTTACAACGAATATTTTGTTGTTGTTGTTATAGAAATATGTGTTGTTGTTATTGTACGGTATAGTGTGCTACATCGTAGTATTCTGGAATAATATCCCGGAGTAATGCTCTGAGACGTCGTGACGCAAGAGCACATTTTCGAAATTAATTCTATTCCCCTTGGATCGTGTTTCAGGAAAGTTTCTCGAGTTCTTTACGCAACAGCCGCATAAAGTGGACGATTATTCTTTTGAAAATTACGGCCGATAACTTGTACAATTTGTCAGCCGCGTTTTAAGAAATTAATTTTCAAACCACATACACAAAAACCAGTATTAACGCGTCAGTTGTATTAATCGAGCCAGAAATTATTCTCTCTACTCTTTGAACGTAATTCTTGCACGCAAAGCAAAATAAACAAGAATAAATTTTACGTCGCGTTTCTTGTTAATATTTTCTTGGCGAGGACACGGTAAATATTTTCAAACCTTAGGCAACTATGATAGCTGATGTAGTCTAATTTGAACTTTGATCGACTCTACTGTGTTCGTCAGTTTCAGGAAAATATGATGCAGTTGTTACCGATATTCACGATTTATTTTCCAATTTTACTAAAGTTACTTCTATAATATTAAAATCTCCTTTACTATATTGAAACAAGAACGATGGCATAATATAAAAACTTGAAGACCGCAGTAATTAAAAATCTCATTAATTACAAGACAGGTACATGAATACAAATGAACTTAAATATAAGTCCACAATCCAATGATATCAAACCGACGCAAACAAAAAGCCTGCTTTAACATTATAATCGCTAAACGTATTAAATTAGAAACAAAATCCTTCAGGAACGACGAAACTATTCGTTGCCTCGATTTCTAGCATTTATCCAATAAACCCGTTCTACGCGATCTTTCCTTACAGAGATTTTTAATTCTTCTAATTCGTGATGATCTAATACGATGTCCGCGGTCTTCCCTCGATTGGGTAGTAGATAAAGAGCTGTGACGGGGGACAGTATTACTTTTTACTTTCCAGCGCGGTTTCGTGATGAATTTCGCGGCGGGACATTTGAATTCGAAACGGCGCGGCGACGATCGCGGTGACCGGGTGCGAAAAATACTCCAAATGTAAATTAATCGTGACTTGGTCGCGAGGATTGGCTCGAGCTCATTCCTCTGGCTGTTTGTCGCTGGAAAACGTAGAGTCTGACGGGTAGAGAAAGTTGCTGGAGACGTTCGCGAACTGCAATCATGAAACGTCGTGAAACGTCACGGCTTAATTGTCTGAAAGTAAAGTTGAAGGAAAGATTGCCGGAGGAAGAGAGTGCCAGGCAGGCGAGTCGAAGCGGGTAAACGCGGAGTTATTAGGCGAGCATTTGCCACGGGGATGGGGTGAAATTGATGGGGAGAAATGAGCGAGCTAGAGAGCCTTTTGTCGTGTTCTTGGAGATGAAGGAAAGTTGCGCTCTGATTGCAGCCGGGCAAAATTATTCTTTCTGGTCGAAATACAGCTATGATGGTTGTATAAAATCGAACGGTTGTTTAGAGAAAAATTATTCAGTGAAAAGTTGTTTCGTGGTTGCGGAAACGGATGTTTCCCTTTTGGGAAAGATCATTGTAATTACTTAGCAGAAAGTTGATACCGATATGCGGAGTGCCTTGTAACTGATTGTGCGACTGCGAAGTGGCTGAGCAGAGGGAAAAGACGACAAATCACATTTTCCATTTACACGGCAGCACTTAAATCCAGTATCACAATATCCTTTTATTCGATTTAGGCTATTAGACTGTTTAGATTATCTCATAATTTAAAATTGTTCTTTGTTCTAAAATATTGAAAGATATTTCTATTTTTAACTATTTTGTATTGAAACATTGCTTTTTAATCATAAAGCGACATTAAAACAAAAGATTGTGTTTCTTTCCTGTATTCTTCATATCGGATAAATACATGTTTCATTAATCCTCCACCAAATTCCACATCATCTCACTCTCAAACGTTTCATAGCAGCCTTAGACAAAGACGATTATAACAAACGATGTACATGTGCATAAAAAAAAACCATGTTAATGGCTCACAATTCTTTCTACTTGCAGCGGCAATTACAAAGGTCAACTTAGCCGTCCTTACGTGGCAGGCAAGCCGTGTAGCATGTGCAAGGACCACTGTTCGTACAACAAGCTGTGCACAAACGCCTGCTACTACAACGATCTTTGGTCGAACTGCGCCGAATTGGTCAGGACGTTTCGTAACTGGGTCTGCGAGACGAACACGAAAGAGGGCCGCGAACGACGAAAGTTCTGCGGTGCCACGTGCAATTGCAAGGACAAGATCTACTATCATCACGGGTAGTGAACGATCGTCAACGCGGCTCTTACACCCTTTTCTTCGCACCGGTTGATCGATCGTCGTTACGCTACTTAGAAGGGAGAAGGTCGACGAATCCTGCACGAGGTACGAAATTATTTTCAAGCTGTTCCACCCAGCGGGATAGCGAGTGAATTAAGGTCTGAGGTTTAGTTTGGTTACGGTGGCGGTTTGCGGGTTTTCGTCGATCGCTGCCTTCGTTTCGTAGCACGACGTTCTACGTAGATTCATTGCGGAACAAAGGGAAATTGAAATTCTGTGATGAAAGCGAAGAAAATTAGCGGAGTTCTTTGTTTGATTGAACGAAGGCTGAGTTTGATCGAGCAAGGGGGTGTCTCAGCCTCCCGTAGATTGCATCGTAGATTTTTATACATTGTACGCTGTTAACTATTCAAAATTGGTAATGAAGAGATATGGGGATAATGCGCAGGTTGCGACGGAGTTTATTAGAGTGGAATGATCGTAATGTTTCAAATATTTTATATTCGGTGTATTTAGTTAATACGTGATACACAAAATAACAGAAACATTAATACCATTTCGTGGATGTGAAATGTACGTTTGTAAAAACATCTGTTTATTAAATACGTATATAATCTTTGTAATAGAATGGTTAATTAAACGCTTAGAAAGTTTCTATTTGAACATTGCCGATCATTACGTGAATTTATAAAACATTTTTTGTGAATATTTGTTAACATCTGATACCGATTTTGAATGTTATTTTTATAATCTTAATTACTGCATATATAATCAGATATTGTTTATACCAATTTAGATATATAGACGTAGACATATCAGATATATCGTTACTTATACTTATGTAAGAAATAATTTTCATATCATTTGTCAGTGTCACTATACAGCGACAGTTCAGTACAAAGGGTTAACAACCCCTTAGCTGCAGAGTAAATATTTTAAAAGGATGTTTCGTTTGAAAATGGGAAGCTGTAGAGCAGGGAGGAAACGGAGGGCAATCAAAAAGCAGACGAGAAAGTAAATTGAACTCGATGAATTCGTTTCCGGTGCCCGAGAAAAACTTTAAACATTCCTCAAGTTTAATATGTCGTGTCGTATCGAACATTCTTGATACAGCCTGAATACCGGTGAAGATACTGCAGGTCATAAACGTGGCTGAAACATGCAGAGAGATCCAATTCATTCGTTAATTAACTGTCCATTGGTAAACTGTAATTATCTGAAATATCTTTCTACTAAGAACAGAGTTAACTCTTTATAACCAGACTTCCCTTTACTTGCAATTTAAAATCAAGATTAAAATACTTTATTTCTAGTAAAAAGTTCCAATAATATGATATTAAATTGCCTATTTATTCAAACGTCAAACGTAAATTGAATAAATTTTCAACAATCTATCCTAAACATATAGTTAATACAACGGCATTGTTTTCTCCGCATAGTTCGTGGTTTTCATTCGGTACGATTAACACAGGCGATCGAAAGACAATTTCCCTTTGCTCCGTAATCATCCTCGACAACGTCGTCCCGGAAATTTACTCTATTTTCTGCGAACGTCCTCGTGGCTCGTCTTTGAACCTTTGTCTGAGGCGCCGGTTGAAAGGAAGCCCTAAAGGCGAACCGCGAGGGGCTGAATGGCTCGAGAAATGGACGAGGGATGAACCGAAGTCCCGCGAAACGGAGAGATCAGGCGAATCCTTTTGATATTTGTAAACGATAAGAGTGTCTATATAGACGTGCATGCAGTGTGTAAATACGTGTAGGTAAGCGAAAACTTCATAGGTGAACCATGGTGGGTGTTTCTCGGTGCTGTATTAGATCGTCGTTTGATTCCGGACGTTCGGAGAGCTGTCGATAAAAGTTATTAATTTTTTGTTAACTGGTAATTAATTTTATATGGGAAAGACCGGTATGGTTGTTCTTCTTTTTCCTTAGTTAAGAATAATTATAGGATATCAAGTGCTGATTTTTATAGTTGAAGAGTGAAATTGAATAATTAAGCTCATGCATTGTTTTTTATTTTCTGAAGTATACGCATGAAAATGAATAATGACTTTTATCGGAAAGCTTGTACGTCGCCTAAACGTGGGACTAAAAATGTATGAACATTACCGAAACCCCTATCTTAAACGTGTTTAGCGATATAAGTTATACGATAGCCAGTGTATGCACAGAATCACGACGCTACAATTAATCTCGTGATTTCATTCAACGTTCAATTCTGACGGAGCGTTTAGTCACTCTTTCGAGGACTTATGAATGCAACCATTTTCAATCTCAAAAAACAATTTCAAACAAAACAGATAGTTATTCTATGATAAGAATTGTAAGCGAATTTGGACCTTTACATATCCATTCAGACAATTATTAGACAATAGGGATTTTAATTCCAGCATCGTATAAATTATTAGGACCATCGTTTAAATCAATCCGTTTTTAAGAAGAAAAAAAGATCCATTTTGTCGAATATATTGCTGCATTCACAAGTGCTCGATGACAAAATGTACATGTTATTTGTAATACTATGAAGAGAGAACTTTTCTCAGCTAGAGAAGTACTAACTTATGCTTGTGATTATGAAAGTAGCCTAATTTTTGTCGAGAAGCGCTTCTGCAAGAAATATTTCCTTTCTAAACTTTTGTATATTAAGTATATTTTCCCTTTGTTGCCTCATCATTCTACACGAAAGGCTAAGAATGCATTCTTTTACTGTATTTCTAATATGTTATTTTCTGTATTAATCTTTATGTTAGCCTTCCGAGCGAACATTAATTTTATTCTTTAGGCCACTTTATATAATTACAGGCAAACTCGTTCGCTCTCGATCGATCGATTTCCAAAAGTGTATATCCAACGTCATCCTAGAATTCGTTTGTTACTACGTTTACGAAGATACTATTATATTTTTCATCTCGTTTCACGGTGTTTTCATTGATAATTATAGCATGTGAGACGTATAAAAGAGAAAGAAATGTTATAGAACAACGTTGAAGATTTGGGAATGAATAGCGTATTCTTCGGACTTTTTTGAAAGTCGCGTCGAAATGCGAAACACGAATCGGGGTGGAAATGGTGCGGAGTGCATAGTTCGTAAGGTATTACGTATAATTAAGGAGAATATATGCGGATGTACACGTGAGACATAAATGCAGTGGATAAAATAGAAGACACACAGTTAATTGGGTTGACGATTAGATGAGAGGTTGATTAATGTTACACGTAACGATGTAATACGAGGCTCTCAGTTACGCACACATCCTCGATCGAAAACGTTGTAAGCTGTCATACTTCGTTCACTTACCGAAATAAAGATCCTGTAAATATTAAAAGGCATTTAATTGTTTATGAGTATTTTAGTGCACTTTCTCGAAACAATATTTTGGTTAAGTTTGTTCTTCGTTCTTGTTTTTCTTATGTGATTTCTTATAGATACGAAGGTGAACAAAAAATCTTATTTTTTCTAATATGATTTATAATTTGAACAAACTGAAAATGTTATGGAGTACCATTGCCAAGAAAATATCTTATTTTTATGAAAGATATTTCGGTCATTACGCTATAGTATCTACATAAAAATCAACGACAAAAAATGGAGTGTTCTGTTATTAAAAAAAAAAAACTTCAATGGTGCAACTTTCAGTAAATTAAACTCCTGGGAATCATTTGCCGAAACTTTTTTAATAAATAGCAAATTTGCGTTTCAACTTTAATTTCATCTTCAGCTCTACCATTTACATTCTTTGTTTGTAATGATACAACAATTATTACGCTTTTATCTCTTCATTTTATACTTCTCATGTATCAACCATTAATATGGCGGAAAATATTAAAACATTCTCGACAACTGAATCAAATAATTCATATATTCTCCGAAGCAAACTTTTTCAAGCTTTTAACACGAGGCGAAAATTAATTATTTTCTTAATAATTGAAACCAATTATCACATCTTATATAGAACAAGGAGATCCCTTGATACTTATGAACACGATTGAACACCGTAACATTTTCTGTATCTTAAATTTAAACGAACTGAACCATCGAATTAACTGATAGCTTAAAAACCAGTTTGCTGAAACGTGTTTAAGCTTATGTTCGAACATCATGATCGTCGATATTATACTATAGAATATATGAAAGGCGTGCATGGCGAGATTGTAACGGCGAACGTGAAGCCGCAACTTTATCAATAAATCAGATTAAGTGTTATGGAGGGTTCGGTCGGGAATTAATACGCGGCATGTTATCTTTGCGACGTGCTTAATCGCTTGCCGCTATTTATTCCTTATACCGGGAAACCAAAAGGATTAGAGCGGAATTTCAAAGGGAATAAATCGTTTGGGTTTCGAACAGCTATCGAAAAAATAAAAGAGAGGGAAAAAAAGCGAAAAACATCCGTTATCGAACGTATCGGACGGAAAAAAGGGAATTTTTGTCTCTCTGTTGGTTTTCCGAAAATGACTTTTTCATGTGAAACGAGGTTCGGTACTCTGTGTTGCACAATGTAAAAGATTATATCGCTGTCTAAAAGCAGTCAAATGAATTTACGAGACGCGCAAGTGTTTTTAACTTTTACGTATCAACGATCGTAGAGAATCGTTAAAAAGCATTTTCAGCGGCGAACAGGTTGGATTTGAGAAAGACGAGGAAGACGGAGTTCCGATGGAGAAATCGAAAAGGTCGATTGCCTTGTCTGAGGGATTCAACTCACGGATGTCCTAAGGCAATGGTCAATTGAAATCGAACAACGATTGGTGAGTTATTTTTCTTTCTTTTAATACAACTTTACGTAGATTTATTTTTATCTTTTCCATTTGTTCGGTGTGCGACTATTCCTTAAATAAATTTTAATTTATCTAATTTAGTTAATACGTATTTATGCAAGCGACGCGCGCGTTGGATACTATTAATCTCTATCTGCTTCATTAGAACATAAGAATGCAGATTTGTTACAATTTACGTTGCTTTTCTCATTTAGTTTATCAAATGCTTGAAATGTAAACCGCTGTGTATAAATGTTGTTACTCTTTTTATCTCTTTTACCGTAAGTTAAAAATGTAGAATGTTGCAAAAACAATTTTCGTTATCCTTTCTATTTGCTTTTTTTCAGATTGAAAACGTTTTTGATGTGTTCATTTTTGCAATTAGCTTGCAGATGAATAGAAAAAGAAGGAACAGTTTTTAATCCGAATGATTACGTAGTTGAGTGTTCGCATAGAAATTCAAGGGATAAAAGTTGTTGATTAACAAAGCTATTTCATTTTATGGGTTAGTGTGTTGAATATCCATTATTTGAAACTCTTTTTTTTCTCAAACGAAGTTGTTCGCAAGTTCATAATTGCGTAGCCGGAGGAACTACATTTTCCAGTCCGGTAAAACTATCTTTTCTTTGAACTATTCTCCTCTGTATCCATACAAGGAAAGCTGACTTAAATAAAAACTTACTTTTTCGAAATATATAAGAAATATGAACTTTCCAGTTTGCTTGAAATAATCATTATTAACGAGAAAGATATCTTTAATATTTTGTTTTATAGAGACAAATATATTTAATACTTTGTTTTATATAATTCGTATCGTTACCGAAATCCGTTCAGAAATTTACAAATTTAGTATTATTACAGGGACATTTGTTTCTTTATTACCAATCTTGAAAATATTTCTACATTGAAAAACAAATTGTCGACCTATACATGTTATTTAGCACACTTTTCCGTATAATCGTGAGTCGTGTAAACTACTGTAACATACAAGTAATATTTGTAAATTATTTCTAATATATTGTTGGATTTTCATTCCTGTGTACAAGATATCTATATACGTAATCACGTATAATGAATTGATTGTAGCGTAGAATTCTGAACTGGGTCAATAAACTTGAATGATAAAACAGATTACCATACGATACGATCAAATATAAGTGAAACACGATATTTGCATTTCAGTTGTTTCTATATACTAAATAATCATTCGGTTTAATTACAAAACAACGAAAATCAATATTTATTACAAATACGTGTAAATTAGTACTTTACAGGGCAATATTCATTCACAGATAATTAAGCGCAATAGCAATATGTTTTTTTAAAATATTACGAATTTCTTCTCTTAAAATAAGTTTCACTAAAATTGACGAATATCTATTCTAAACGAAAATTCAATCAGTAGTCCTATCTCATGGGAGATTCAGACGAAAATTTGCCAACACCTAGCGATGCGTTTTGATTACACTTGTCAAACATTTCGCGATGAAACGTGCGACGTAAACGTTTACGTTCGTCCAGGTGTGTATACTCCTGAAAACATACAATGATGATGATAGTTTGTCACTTCATCCGCGAGAGCTATATACCGGAAGGAAGTATATGTTTCAGAAGGAATTTTACTCGTGGTAAAAATCGACAGAAATTCGAATGATATTATCGGAGATGTTTCATTAATGTAAGATAAAATACGAGATATAAACTATGATATAATGCAGACACTAGCGTGAATCACTTAAGGTGTAAATGAATGAATATTAATTAAAACGTGGAGATAATTATTAGAGACGAAAAATGGACTAATCTCTAGCTCTGGATTCCACTATCGCCTCATCTCCAGTTTGATTCACTATTAAGTAAAGCCGGTGGAACTTCAGAAAACACGAGAACAATATGCAGGGAACAATGTTACAGACGACCAAAGTTACAAACTGCTGAACATTGGATTGTGTAACGGAATACGGAGTGCATCGTGTTACGGTGAGTTACAGAGAATACAAAGTGCAAAGTGTTACGTGGACGTAGAAGATGTGTAGCACGCATTTGCGCAGATTTCGAAAGGATGGGTCGCACACGAAGGCCATAAAGAATTCAGATCATACGAATAGCCTTAAGGTGTCTCTCGTAATAGTAAAATATTACAAGGTCGAATTCTAAAGCATGATAGTATAGAAAATAAAAAATGCCAGAAATAGTGAGAAACTATCAGTATGAAAATTGTCAAGATACAGCGATGAAACGTAGAAATTACACTTAGTAAAGAACGTATTGTACGTACATATTGTAAATTTGAAATCTACATGACCTGGTTTCAAAGAATTTGAAATACCTTGAAATAAGAATCAAATGTACTTTAGACTCAACCTGAAAAAGTAAAAGAGGAGTGTATAATGGGAACATTCGGAAGAAAATCTGAAATAATCTAGGTATAAAGGAATGTTGAAGATCACTGTAAATTATATTCCCTATTTCGATAAGAAGAGCAGAAAAAAGAGGATTAACTTCATCGTATCCCTTGGCTCGCATCATGTATTCATGCTTTTGTATATTTTGTAATTTAAATTATATAAAGAAATTGTCAGGTTATTGGTTTTAAGAGACAAGAAAAGTAAAAAAGGAACAAAATATTTATACCGGTGAAATTCAAAAGGTAATACGTATTCGTTTTTTTTAAACGAGGAAACTATTTAGAAAGAAGGAGGACACGATCGAGTCGAAAATAAAATAGGATCACGGCTTAAAACCGAGGGTTAAACGCATCATCGTGGAAGGATAAGCGGCAGAAATCTCGTCTGGATCCAGGTTAATTTCGTCGAGTTTCAATTCTCTGACGATTTAATACACCGGCGTGTATAGGCGGAGAGCGTGCAACGACAGCTGCACAAAGACCGAGGGGATCGCAGGCTACGAGAGCAGAAAATCCCGCCAATAAATCAGCTGGCCGACCACTTCACTTTGTTTGAACGTTTAGAACGCGCTCTGAAATCTTGTTTGCGAATCAACTGCGAATCCTGGCTGAAGATTGAACGCTGCTTTTCTCGCGAGTTCATCGACAGTATCGGTATCCGACGTGTTCCACTTGCGGATAAATTAAGTTCGAATATCGATCGGATGCTAGTCTTTCAGAGGCTAAACCAGGTGGACCACCGATTAATCGTTACCACATCCTCGATCAGTTTCAGATAGGAGAAGGTTCGATTGCCTCTTGTATCCATTCGTTTGCACGCGTACAGCTAATTTACAGGCTATACTTGCACTTTACTTGTTCTACATCGTGTGACTGCAGAACTGTGCTCATGAATATCTTATATTATAAAAATGACCTCGAGATACTTGGAGAATTTTTACGTGTGACATATAAAAATGTTCTGTACACTCTTTTATATTACACTGTCGTTGTCCATTAGTATCTCAGTATGTAGATTCTCGACACTTAATACATTTAATAATATTTTTAAGACATAGTCTACGTCTACATTATGATTGTGTAACACAAGGACTGTCTTACTAAATGCTAATATAATAAATATTTACTGAAATATATAGTTTAGTAAAATATTTCTACGAAACAGTTGGAGATTTTTAGTAGCCTATTTTATAGTCCTGCCATATCAAATAAAAGAATAATATCCCCTCCATTTTAATCACCAAGTGATATAAAAATTAGATATTTATGTTATAAGAAAAGAGATTTATGTGTCTGTTTTTAATCGTGTGCTTTGATATACAAAATAAATCACTTCCACTGTCCGAAGGGTCCATCTCCCATCAAGAAAAAAATCTCGTCGAAAACAACAGCATTTCTGCTTCTTATCAGACATTATCCGTCTGTTATCATGCTCGTATCAAAAACAAAGAAGTGGACGATCGTCCAATAATCAGGCTAGAAAATTGCAGGGAGATGAGGCGAGACAAAGGTTTTAATTGATAATAGACGATAGATATAATTACACGAACGAAAACGACTCCTTTTTTCCCCATTAATACGCGTTTCTTCGTCAGTGAGCCGGGGTCAAGTCTCGAAATCGAATTCCCCAGGCAGCGATACAACTTCGCCCAAGCAGAATAATTTCTACCTGCGGCATCATTGGCTAAAGAGAGGTAAATTCGTTTAAGTGCTGCTCTAACGATGTCTATTCTTTGAGAAACTGATGAAAGATTTGAATGATCTTGTAAATTTATCGATGATAAATTGGTGAATGGTAGTTAATGGATTGAATTCCGTGGCCCAGGTGTAACACGTAGATAGGTATATATGTAGATACTTTTATTAATCCTCGAATAACCGAATAGTCGTTTATTGGAATATCGATTAACAGAATATTTTGGATGATTCCTGCTAACGAAAATTTGAACAAGAATAGAAATTGAAAGGAATTGTTATATTTTTATTAAAAAAATTACTATCTGATATTGATATAGTAAAGTGAAAAAATCATCGAGAGTGTATATATATATATTATTATTATTATATATATTATATATATTAGTAATGAAATGAAAAAAGAAACTACAACAAATGTCCACATTAATTCCTCAAATTAAATTATTTTCTTATTTTTTTAATTAATTCCTCTGAGAAGAATATTTTACTCCAAAGATCTAAAACATTCCTTAATTTAATCAAATGTATCTATGCTAAAACACGCCTCATGCAGATCATTACCATTTAGAATTAGACTAAAGCAACGTTCTGAAACCCGTCCTCCGCCTTCAAGCAAAACATTGTGTCATGTTCAACATACTACCGTGACTAAACTGAAACAATATAGTATCTCCTTATAACTGCAGGATCTAGGCTTATCCAAACCTCGAGTAGAACATAGCCCGGACACGGTATTTTCCAGTTGATACGACATTCCCTTAACTCAGTCCAGCCAGCTGCATGCTTTCCGATCGATCACTGCACAACTGGTACTGTCGAGTACAGGACAAAGCTGACACAGCTCTTTCAACAGCCTTTGGCTATCCTGCAGGAGTTTCGGTTATCCTGTGTACGTCGACGTAAGGTGAGCCATACATCGTTATATAAAAGCAATGTCAGCGACAATTTTGGAGGTTCTATGGCGGTAATATCAGTATACGTGTAGTCGTTT
This sequence comes from Bombus vancouverensis nearcticus, assembly GCF_051014615.1. Taxonomy (NCBI): domain Eukaryota; kingdom Metazoa; phylum Arthropoda; class Insecta; order Hymenoptera; family Apidae; genus Bombus; species Bombus vancouverensis. The sequence goes on along the minus strand of NC_134913.1, from coordinate 2,597,217 downwards.
GTCATAAATGCATGACAAATTTTTCAAGCTGTGAAAATGTAGTAAAATGGTTGGGAAATACAACGTATGGCGTTTAAATCAGTCAAAGCAATCCAAGTTAAAATGGTAGTTTAAAGAAAAAAAGAAGGCTTGAAGCTGAAACGAATAATGACCTATCCATAAATCTTTATTCGTCACTCCATAGAAATAAAACTAAAATTTCTCCAAAATGGTCCATCTTCAGTTCAAAAAATATTCCTTTACGAACGTTATGTTTTCTAATTCTCGCTGATTGCTCTTTTCGGTTTTTTTCATCGGAAGATCGAGGCAATATCCAGCCTAGAATGTCTGCTTGCGTTTCATCGGTTCGTTCACAATTGCACGGCCAGACGCTAATCGCCGTAACGCGACGCGACACGAATTTTTCTCCGATTTCAGCGATGCATCCTGCGAATTACAAACGGCACGAGCGTGCAAACAAACGGGTAGTCGCACAATGGCCGACGACCGTTGGCAAACGTGGCGAAAGGGGAAGTAAAAATCCTCTAAAGACCCTGCATGAAAACTTTCGCGGAACGTTCCCGTTTGAAAACCAGCGAGTTTTCTGCTTTGGTGCTTAAAGTTCCGCGACGTTGGTCGGCTTTCGTTGCTTTCGAAGCACGTGTTTGGAAAGATATCGAGAGAAGGAAATCGTATCGTTGCGAGCAACCACCAGTAATGGAATTCTCTTCTCTTCGACGCGTCCGAGGGAACTTGGAAAACTCTTTCCAGTTATTTGCACAGGTATATGAATTATTCTCCCTTTTCTCGTTTATGATTTCAGTTCATAAGGATTTATACTGCCTTTGAATTTTGTTTGTTTGCATATGTAGTTGGTAGAAGAAGTGTTACTCGCTGAAAGGTCTTTTACTCTTTATTGGATCGTGAATTTGTATGAGAATAAATTATGAGGAAAGGGTAGGGTGCAGAACTAAAACGAAGGTACAAGTGTAAAAGACTTAATTCCAGTGTATAGTCAGGCAGAAAATTGAAAATTCTGGAATTAATGATCCTATGGATATTTGGGAAATATGCAAAGTTATGTAAATATTGAATTGTAGAAGATATAATATGGATACGATAGGGAAATAAAAGTGGAAAGAAATGAAAATAGAGAACGAGCTTTTAAAATATAAGGTTCTCTATTAAACAGAAAATTGATAAAGAGAGGGAAAAATATCCCTGTGCTCTCCCATTTAAAACTATACTTTTATCTCCCTTTGTTAAACAAAGCGAGCAGCATGTTCCATAAAAATTCTAATAATTTATTACCAGCGAAACATATGAAAATGGACATCTGCTCTGCTGAATAGTTCGTCGCTCTATCGATTGTAAGCATCGGATAGACAATTAATCGATATTGTTCGCATCTGACAATACTATATAGTAACATGGCAATACGTTATCACAAATAGTACCTACTTATGAACGATAGATACGCGAATTTACATCTTGTTTACATGTAATGACAGGATTAAGTTCAACATGTGTGTCGGAATCTGGATTAATTCGTTGCTCGTACGTCATGTTAAATCGAAGGGAAAATCAAGATCGCATACATATACGTAAAGCTGAAATATAAATGATAATTAAATCTCGAGCTATTTAAATCATTATATTTTTAGAAATCAATGCGTTTCGATTCGAGGAGCATCGAATTTCATTTTAATTGAAGATTTATGAATTTCGACAACATTATACCTATAATATTGGCTCTTTAACACATCCCATGAATTTCACATTTGTTATTTCGAAAATAATGTGAATTGCGTTCTGCTCCAGCACGTACATTGAGAAAAAAATTTAGCTTTCAAAATGAACATGAATAATGTTAATTTTCGAGAATTGTATCAGGCTCGATATGTAATTACAAATACCGAATAAAGCCTTCACAGACGATACAATTATTATATGTTCCCGCATGAATATGGAATGATTTTCCATTTAACTTTTTGCCAACGCGTTCGCTGCAAATTTGTTCAAGTTTCTCACGAAAATCATTCAGAGACCGATCGACTAATAATTGCACAAATTTCAACCGCTCGAGCTTCATTTCTCTCGTTCGTGGAAACATTGTACAAAATACAATTACTACCAATGCCACCTACATCCAAATAATATCGTTTTTGTCGTCGATCGATCTATCACGCTGACGATAATTTGAAATTTTAATTTACCGCGGGTCGAGTCTGTTTTATTCCCACCTTTTCGTCACTCCCGCAAAGCATCACGGGTTATTGCAAGTACACAAGCATACAGTGTACACTGTATAAATATCGTCCACTTTCTTTTAAAATACCAGAAAATGCAGAAGAATACTGAGTTCAGTAATATCACACATCCTGCCAAATCCCGTGTAATGCGGTTTATTTCGACTCGCGGCTGAACACCAACAATCTCGCAGAGATTAATTCTCCATTGCATTCTCAATTCGTATTTCGATTCTCCGCGAGAAACAGGAAACAACCAAGAACCTTGTATTTCCACAATAGGGAACAAAAATTCCAAAGCGGTTGTACCGCGGAGAATTCAGGTATTTCAAATACAAGGAGAACGCAGCTTCGTCGGATGGTTAACACAGCCCCCGGCTCCTTCTTCCTTATTCGCTTCGATATCACGAATTCCTTTGGGCGCATAAACGCGGTTGTGATAAAAATGCTAAGCTCGTTGTTGTTTGAAGAAAAGAAGGACGCGTGTCTCGTTGTCCTGCCGATGCTTCATTGGGAATCGTGGTGCATACAGCGCAAGATGGAATACGATTTCGTAGCTTGTTATACCGTGAAAGGAGAGACTGCTACAATTACCTTGGCGTAGTTAGGAAGCCTTGCAATTTTCAATATTTTCCTGGAGATTTTACGCGGAGATTGTCTTGCCGGTTGCTGGCGCTAGTACAGGACTTCTGGAAGGATCAGATCCGCTTCTCAGAATTTACAACTATCGTACTTGCTCGGTGCTAGCCCCGGAGCACGTATAATTGCGCCGCGTTACCTTCCGCGATAACGATTCCAAACTACTTTGCTGTTACGCATGCTTCCAGCGACGTGTTCGCGTGGAATAGCAGGGTTTTTTCCTGTAACCGAGCTATTCTGATTTTTCTTTGCTTTTTAATTTATTGGTCTGGCGGTAAAGTGTCTTGTGGGAGAGATTTTTTCTGGCTAATGTACCGTGATGAATATCCTGATTCTTTATTGCATAATTTACTGGTTGGGATTTTTTGTTGTAGATTATTCTAATTTGAATTCTAATTTATCTTTAATTTGTTCCGCATGGATTACTTTGACTTTCTTCCTCGATTTTCGGTTGCATATACAAAAGTGGAATTCATATACTCATATTACCGTATTATATTAGCGTACTCTATACGTACAATAATTTTAATTAACGTTGGCCGTTTTCCGGAGAATCTTCGGAACGGCGTGTAAAAATGGTAATTAATGCAATCCTCTTACCGCTGTTAATAAAATTATATTTGTTAGTAAACGTTGTTTGATCTACAGAATGCGTTGCTACACGTTTTAATAAATTGAAACGATTTCGCGTACGTAAATATCTGTACAACGACGTTTCGCGTTTGTATTCCATCTCGGGGGTGCTAATAACGATTGTCTTTTATCGATGTTTTACGAGCAAAGAAACCAAGGTAGAATTACGTTTATAATTGAAATGAGTTTTTAATCTTCGTGTTTAAAGATACGAGAGATAGAGAATAAAATGGAATGAAATCGTTAAAGGAATATTACAGGAATAATAGAAATAAAAATATTTTACATTAACCATTCACTGCTAGGCAAATTTAGAGCGTTTTGCTCTAGGCGCCAAGATTTTATTCTAAAGGAAACATGGAATTTCACAAAATCTATATACTATTATATGAATATTATTATATAAAATTTTCGTTCATCTTTTTTAATAATTTCTAACGCAAAGTTATTCCGTGACCAATTGCAATCAAACTAAACTTGTAGCGCAAACTACGAGATATCTCGTAATCGGCAATCTTGATACGTACGCTTACTACGAGATATTTTGTAGTTGGCAGTGAGTGAGTTAATTACATCTTCGATAGAGCGCATTAGATAAAATCTAAATTAATATATTACGTATTTTTTATTGTACATCAACTTTGAAAACTGACATTCTACAACAGTTCTCATAGAAGATAAAACCATCCTAGACTTTCGCATCCCTAATTTTATAACTAGAAAAGTAACCACAAACTTTTGAGTGATAGTGTATAATAAACGAAGCATTTTATAATCTTCTTCACATTATAGAATTCCCATATCCCTTCAAAAGACGAATTTCTCTGACGATACTGCGAAGGTAGAGATAAAATATCGATCGCATCTCAAAGCAACGAAAATTTTCCCTTGAAAATTTCTCATCTTAGTGAGCAGATTTGAATGTGCAAAGGTTTACGAGGCAGCTGGTCGTATCGTTTTCAAGAGCTTCGCGGGTTGCTTCGTTTCACCATTTTTGCCACTACGCAATTAATGCTCGGATTGCTGTTTGTGGGTAAGAAGTTAGCGAGTCGTAAACCTGGCAAAGAAACTTCGACATAGCTTCGAAAATATCTGCTACCACCAACAGGTTTGGTTGAGAGAATATTTGCAATGACTTGCATTGTCCGCTTTAGAGAGTATCAAGGCTGCTGGGATTTTTGATTTTGCGAGGACAGAATTTATAGTTTGAGCGCTTGGGCGGACGTCTATTTTACTATGGATTTTTGCTTGCGGGTTTATGGTCTTGAAGTCGGTGTTGTGTAAAATTTCCAACGTAAATTCTGTTCTTTCTTCCTTCTCTCGTTTTTTGGGCACGATAGTTCGATGCTCTGTCCATAGTCGGGTATCTTTTTAATAAGTTTAATAAAAGTTCTGAAACTTTAGTAATATTAAATTATATCGTTGAGCTTCGATTATTAAACAAATATTTGGAAATTAATTGGATTTTATCGTGCTGTAATTTTTACTTTGTATTAGCGTCATTAACTTTAAAAAATTCAAAATACCTATGTTAGAAAATATAAACGAAATCTTCGGGTAAAGAATCTGTCGCTATTACATCAAAGATGTTATCTAAAATACGAGTCCCTTTCCAATATTTGTGGCCTAGTCAATTCCCCAACTTTGTCATTCTATCATCATAAAGGAAACTACTCATTGATCCGTCATTTCAAGAGAAATCCCTTGGCATCGCTATTCCCTCTAATTCAAACTTTTCCTTGGAATTCAAATCCCTTCTTTCTCTCGCTAGTTCGCCCTCCATTTCACGGAGCGATCGCACCACCCTTCATCCGGGAAATGCAGCTCGCTTTTCACCAGCTACGATATTTTCCATGAAACGGGTAAAACGCCTACGGGGAAAACGCGAAAATTCCGCGAATTTCTGTGTCTCCGAGTCCGGAAACAAGCAGTCGCTTCGTGTCACAAAAGTTGGCCAAGGGTGGCGATGTTTCATCTCTACACAAGAATAATTCAGAGGAAACAAGGTAGAAAAAGTTTGCTTTACAGAACATTTGTTTGGTGAAAGTTTTAATAATGCTTTCTCTTGCGTATTGCTTCAAAAAAATAATTGCAAGAATGTTGTGTTTCTACCAGAAATTACGAAAGAAGATGGAGTATAAAGAAAGAGCTGTAGTGGGTACTTCTTATAATTTCCAAATAATGTAGAAAGTATTTTTGATGATTTTTGTGATCTTTACCTGTAAAAAGGAGTACTTCTATTTTCAGGCGAATATAATATTAGATTGTTTGTAATTTTATTTCTCCCCGTTTCTGCTTATCGTTCCTTGTAAGAACAAATCTCTGTGATAAAATTCAACAACTAACAAGAGACAGGATAACGTATAATAATAGCTGCGTGAAACTACGCCACTCGGTTACCATTCTTAATTTCCCTGCATCTAATCCTGCTCGACGCCATTAGTTTCACATTGGCAATGTAACTACTAATACACAAGAGAATGCTAATTACACTCGTACTTCATGCGATTTCATTAGAGCACGACCGAACTAGGCGGAATTACAAATCGTCGGAATTCGATTCGGAAATTAAGTTCGTTGTAAGGTGTATGGGACTCTGTCAGGAATTTCCCTACCATCTGCGATCGGAATTTCTCTGTTTTCGTTCGAAACGATATTTTCGCCCCGAGGCTCGTTGAGATTTCATTTTTCATTTCTCGCCGCGGTCGTCCAACGAGAATATAAATCGGTGGAAGCAATTTTCGTAGTAATTACGCTTTTCCCTCACGCCCTCGAAATAATTCTCTCGCGGTGCTCCCAGTTTCGCAGTTCCATTCGCCTGTGAACGTAACCACCCCTGAGACCGGTTCTTTTTGTTTCTCGTTACATCTATTTTCGTTCGTGCGATTATTTGACACCGATCTTATATTCCTTTTTGCAATTTCTCTTTTCTGTGGTCTGATTGCTAGCTTACAGTTTGGAAAGTCGACTGTAATCCTACATAACTTGACTTTAATGTTCTTGTTCTTTTATTTGAAACTTTCAATATGTCAAATGGGTGTTGCATGTGTGTTTGGTAATGTGGCGTTACATATAATTACACGTAACATAACATAAAAAATGTCGTGTTTGATTACTGCGAGTCTACTTTACTTCGAACGCAATATCTTTTTTCGGTAACAAGCAAGTTATGCCAGATTTCCATCCGACGAACGAGTTCACGCAAAGGAAATCTCGAAATCGAATTCTCGATCGAAATGAAATAACTGTTTGAAATCACTGATCAAATCTTGTACTAAAAAATCTCTCATATCTATTGGAACATCGACGACTATTGAATGCAATAACAAAGATTTATTTGATTTCTTTACTATATCTTTTAAGTAAAAACAATTTCAAAAGTGTCAGTCAATATGACTTTACTGTCAACGAAAAATTAATCTTCATACTTGTGCAATTCTCAAAAAAATTTCATAAAAATTTCTGCAAATTACGCGAAGGAAGTTAATTAAGTTAAATCCTTGCTCATACTTAAAACTATTCGTTCCTTGCTTTTTATTTTTACACGAATCGTTTTTTATGTAAAATTTGCGCAAAAGTTTCGTTCAGTTTTCGAGGTATCTTCCCGTTTCACGCAGCTTTTCAAAATTAGAAAGATTAGTGGTTTCAAAAGAATCAATCAATTTTAAACGAAAACGTAGCAACGAGGACATCCTCGAGGAGGAACTCGACCGTGCTATGTCCCAAGATTTTCTGCAAGCTTTGCTTAGCTCTTGCTCGTTCGCCGTTTTGTTTATTTACCTCTTTCGCACACTTTTCTCCGTTCTTTTCCTCGGGCGAGTAGTGTACCGTTGCAACGAACGAATTCGTGGAAGGTGGAGCACACCGTTGAGAATTATGTTCCTCGTTCATGTCTTCGATTGAAAATCGAATTTAGGTTTATAGGGAGCGATAAGATCAAGTTCAATATGTACTTATAAATCCGAATCGAATTCAATATCTAAGGTTTCTTTCATAGGGTTCGAATACTACTCGTAAGATATAATAGTTTGTCCATTGAACTTGCGAAGCAACCATTTTCTATCAATTGCAACAAAGAAGAAAATTATGAGAGAAGCTTCAATTAAATCGTTAGTCAATTTATGTTACGTTAGAAGGAGAAATTTTTAGCAAGGTCGAAAACATCGATATTCCATGTAGACAATTTTTCAGCGGATAAGTTAGTTAGTTAGTTCATTTGTTTTATGAATTTTTAAATGTCTATATTCTGTGAGTCTCAGCTCTTCATATACATATTTACAGTGCAAAATTTCCATCTGTCGTGTTTCCTGTGAAGACACACAGATGGGAGGTTCAGAAATTAGTTGCGCAACGGATTCGAGTCTTGAAGGAATCTTCACGTTTATACCAAAGTTCACCCAACACGTGGTAAGTTCCAGCACGTCCGAAACTGTGTAACAGAGATTGTAATATTCGGAGAAAACGATGGCCCCGGAGTAGCTAGTTAATGGCCAGTTGTTAGTTACAGTCTTCAGGAAGTAATCAGGCTTGCAGTTGGTTATTAATATTGGGAGCAACCGAGTTTCTGGTTAGTTGGACAGTCTTATCAGCAATTATTCTTGTAACTGTCTTTAATTAGTTGATCGATGTTCGAAATATCAAAGTTTTGCTCCCTTTACCGGGCAATTAACAACTTGTGCTACTCAGCTATCGGATAATTTGAAACTTCTTAAAAATTCACTTCAACTTTTAATTGTTTATTACATACGATATTTCCTATGATATTACGTATGAATTTATAGACGGAGATAACTGTAAAAATTTGCAAGATTAGGTATAAGATTTAAGTGATAGAATCCTTGAGATAATTTATCTATAAATCTAACAACAATAACTCTCTGTTGAGAATTGTGGGCCTTAATCGCCGAAATAAATGTATAGGAACATTTAGATTACACTTAGAATTGCTATCAAAATAGTTTTAGATTTATTTAATATGTGATTTACAAGATCTTCGTCGATATACCTTTGCACGCGTTTCAGCACTCTCTTTGTCTCATCATCTTCCATGCCCCACACTACTAACGAAATAGTTGCATTCATTTGTTTTACGAGACGCTGTGCACGTACATACTTCCGCACACTCATACTCATACGTGTGTGCCACTATTACGCGACTAATCTACTCTAGCACACAAAATTACACATATCTCAATACTCTCCAAAAATATTTTATGGAAATCAGACATGCAAAGGATTGAATGAATTTACCGATACATCGATATGAACGACCAGATATCTATGTTCCATTAAAAGCGTGACATTCAGTTCGAAGTCGAATATAGATACTCCCGTAACCTTTATTCAACGACAGGTATGTTACTTTATTATCGACAATTCTATTCTATCGATAATTTTCAATATCGTCGTCGTCGTTAGAAATTAATTCGCGCTATGTATCAGTGAATCCCACAGTACCTTTGTCCAATAATCGTTAACGGATTAAATCTTTTAACACGATTCTGCGTCGTTTAGAACCGATTCTTCTCTTGATTAGTGTGCTTTTATTCATTAGAATATAGAATATTCATTAGAATAAATATAGAATACTTAATTATCTCGGTTCAAACACAAACAAAAAGGAAGCAACCTAGCCGGTGTTCGATAATTAGCACGTTCAGTATCGTGCAAAAATTAAGCCACTGACAGAATTCTACAATAAATAATTGATTAGTGTGCCTAGTTTTGTTTTTACACGATTCTGATTTAACAGGATTTAAAAAAGAATCCGATTCCCTTTCCACGCTTTTTAATGACACGAATATTATTTTATGCGAGTTAATTGTACAAATGGTGACTTTCTAAAAACATTCATTTGAATTTAATCTTTTGCGTTCGAAACTCTTTTGAGTGACTTTTTTGGATCTCCATTATAATTTTGATTCCTGGAATTTAATTGCTGATTATTTGTTTCAAGTAAAAATGATCTAGTGAGGTCTCTGGTGCGCATAATGTACATATAATCGTCTTTACAAGTTTGTAAAGTGCAAGATGAGTCCAAATGAAAAAAATAAACTAGGTATTGGTTTAATTAAAAACTTTGATATGAATTGTTCGAAAATAACTTATTATTTGTATTAAATCTCCAGTATAAATGAAAAGAAAGCATTAGGTTTCCACGCTCTATGTTTCCATCACACTATATACCTTTTACACGAATTTCTTTTTTCGGGAACCCATCTGCCTTGAAAAACAGAACCAAGCAAATTGTATTTATAACTGTATTTGTTTGATAAAATGTAACATATTTGTTCTAAAATAATCTCTCCGCAGAGATTTAAAGTTTTAATAAATAGAAAAGAGCTCAGTTATTCTTTCTAAACAAAATACTTCCCTTCCTTTTTTGGCGCCAAAATATTAAATATACTTTTCTTTAAGATTGAGGCGATACGTGGGAAATATCTGCTGCACATTTTCTACAGAACTCTGCCACGTTTTATATTTAGACGAATTACGTCGCTCGCGTTTTGTTCGTTCAAGAAACACTTAATTTCTCTCAACTGTGGAAAACGCTCTACATGAATTATACAAAAGTGGAGCTCACACTCGAAAATAAAAAGACTTGTTCGCATGCAACCGGACGATTCATGTAAAAATTAAAGTCGTATATTCACAAAAATTCACATAGTTATAAGCTACACGTATTAAAAGTCTTACAATTATTTTAGGTTTTAGAATTTTTAAATCTTCTCTATTATATCGTGACCATAAACCATCCTTTTAGACTCCTGCAATTATATCATATATAATGTACTTCTATTATTATTATTATTGTTATTATTATTGTTATCATTTTGAGAAACTCGTCTAAGATATTTGCCGGAAGCTTTTCCATTTAATTAAAATTACAATCATTCCGCTAGCACGTATCTTCAAAAAGCAAGCAGGTGAAAATGATATAATTAAATATCCGCTTTCGTTACTAGCATATCATTATCGCGTTTCAAAATACAGACATTACATATGTACGTATTACAGTACGATATTCCGACTTTTATTATATTCGTGAAAAGAAACATGAAAAGATTATTACATTACCATTAACTCATTTTTATCACACCTCTTAAAAAAGATACCTAAGCGAACGTTGTAATAAAAATTAAAAGTCCTCTATATAAGTAGCATAAAAAATCAATAGCTATATATATCTACATAATCGAATTCTTATCGCAGCAAAACCAAATGAAATTAACATTTTATTAAAAACATCTACACGGTACATATTTTTATCGATTCCAAGGACTTCCAACAAGGACTCCAAAAATTGTCATAAAATCCCAATTTCACTCTATCAGGTTTCAGGAACATACCGCGCAATACAACGAATTTTACGCGATGTTCTGGCAACCGCGAACCATCCTCGAACGAGGTAGAAAAGGAAACACTCGATGCTAGCGAGCGTTGTCGCTCGGAATTATTTCATTTCGGGCGAAACAAACGCGAAGTGGGTTCGCGAGGCCGAAATTGTGGCCAACAATGTCGCACTCAGCCTGATTCCGTTCCGAATTCAGAACCAGATAAAATAATGCTCGGCAGAGTGCTGGAACACGGGGTGGAAGAGTCAGGCTGCAGTGAAAAAGGAAAGGGCGCGGCCGGTTTTCCGGTCTCGCCTAATTTTTTCCCTCCGTTCTGCTGTGGCCTCGACGAATTTTTCATCCTGTCAACTCTCGCTTCGATTCGCGCGAAATCCGCCTCGAAAGAATCCTTTGTTCGTAGGATGGACCCGGGAAGAGTGTTCATTAACGTTCTTCGCTCTGGCGCGTTTCAACCCTTTGAACAGTCGAAAATGGGTTGTGGATCGGAAATACTTTTCGAACTTTCGAAGCTATTGCTTTTTCCTTGGATACTGGATGAAAAGAATGTTTTTTCGCTAGAGGAGTGGAATTTGTGATACGTACATTGTGGATATTTATGCGTTTATGGGAAAGAGCTAAGTAAGAGATTTGGGAAAATGTTGTAAAAATTATTTGAAAATGTGTGAGAATGTGAAAATACGCCAGTCTGAATCCACTGATTTTATCACGCTTATTTAACGAAATGTGTACGAATTTATGACTCAATCACTCAGCGATAATAAGCTAATTCTGGAGAAGATATGGCATCGGGAGGGTAAGGGATTTAATTTTCATAAGTGAAATCAATAATTCGTCAAATCCACCTATTTCCTCAACTTTTAATCACATCTTCAAACATTTTCGAACAAAACCGCGATTCAGCAACACCGTGAGAACTAGCAACTGGCTAACCCCAGAATTCTCCTACGAATTTCCCTTGCGCCAAGTTCTCGCGATTTTTTAAAACTTCACCTCGTTTCGAAAGTTCCGCAAAACGAAAGTAAGCTTCCACTAGGATTTCCGAAATGATTTCACTCAGAGAAAAACAATTTAGTTAACGAGACCAACTGAAAAGGAGACCAAGAAAAGGTGAACGCAAGAATTTGTCGTTGGAGAAACTCACGTATGTAACTATAATTAGGTATATTGACTTTTTTCTAACACTACCAATAGAAGGAAAAATAGAAAATTTCCATGCAAATAATATTCTTGCAATCATGATAATAAAATTATGTTAAATATGACAGTATCTGTTTTGAGTAAGGAATACGTACTAAGTTTCAAGGGATTTTCAATCAGAAATTCAGTTTTCAGGTTGAAGGATTGGAAACCGTGAAGACATTTCAGATAACGAATGTTAACAACATTGTAATTTTAACGTATTTGAGACTGAAGACTAATTAGAATTATAATGGCGATTAAAAAGCTTTTACATTTTAAATATCCCTGCTTGATTACACATTTTTTGTAACGTTTCTTTCACGCATATTTTTTTACTTTAACATTAAATTAGTGTTAAGTTTAGTTTCTACGGCCTTTTTCCTATCTGCTCCCTACTTTTTGAATATCCTACGTAGCAACACGCGGTATTAAATTCATCGTTTAATGAATTTTCGCGAAATATCCACTCCGGACAGAGATAGTTTGAGAAAATCGAAGCTTTGAACTGGTGGAGTGGAGCGCGTTGTCGAGACAGTGCTGATTCCACGATTTCGCGTTATTTTTCCGGACCGGGTGACAAGGGGAGAACTCGAATGGAATCGTTGCCAGACTGTTTGCTTCGTTTGCCGCATTCTCCAACCCCTACTCTTTGTTTTATCAGCTGAACCGGTCCTTCTTAGCTGACTGAGCCAGCGGCTGAAACTGACAGCCGTGCGAGAAACACGTCGTTGTTTTCTACGTTAGCCAGTACATAAGTACTACGTATGTACATTATTGTACATTTCACCGTGATAACGGCAGAACTATGCGCGCCTATGTATCATCTCGGGGCGATGCCAGAAAAATGTCTGGACACCGGTTATACCGTTCTAATTTGTCCGAATTATTTCTCGTTTATCATCGTCGCAATTTCTTTTTCTCTTTCATGTAAGCTTTTACACGATAGTGCGGATTGGTTTAATTAACTCTAACAGACATAATGTAATTAAAATTCCAAATTAATATATAATCCAGGACACTCAAAGCTGTTAATTTATTTGCTTTAATAAAGCTAGCGTTGTTGGAGAAGGATTTTTTACTGTGTAGACATATACGAAACAAAGATTGTTTATCGAGATAGTAATAAAAAATATTATAGTAAAGTATTGAAACGTTATTACTGCTGCAAGAAACAAGTTGATGTTCCAAAATCATGTGATTTAAAAATGCATCACATGAACATATGAAAGGGAAGACTTTAACACTTTATTTAAAATTATTAACGCCACTCAGCCATCAGCGGCTTTTTCTGACCTCTGACCTAATTAATAATTAATGGAAAAATTAATTAATAATTACCGCCGATGTGGAATTATATAGAGTAAGTACATCTTTCCCTAAGCTACAGTTGACCGTAGCTCTATCATGTATATTCGTACATATATGTATACAAGTGCAAATATGTGCATACTGTGTATGCGCATCTAGAGCCCGGAACTCGAGTGTAACTCTGCGAAGCTTGTGTTTGCTAGTTTTTCCTTAGTTTGGGAAGATAACAAGTCAATCAGCATTTCCACCCAATTCCAGATATATGCGGGCATTCATTGTACATTTTAAACAAAATTAAAATAGCAACAATTATTTATTTTAGAATAAAATGGAACAGATCACTACTATTATTCCAATCTTGTAAACTTAGATTAAACAATTAAATTCGCCAGAAAACAAGTTAATAACTAAAAGTGAATAAACTAAATAATCGATAACCAACTACCAACATCCTTTCACAACGCTCAACAAATAATCTTTCTTGCATTAAGAAACGAAGGTTCGCTGTATCATCTTCGCAAATATTAATCAGCAGGTCTATTATCAGCCGCAGTTCCCGACGAAGACAAAACCACTAGAAAGCTACCCGGACGATATTATTTTCATCTTGTGTCCATTAATTAAAATATCCTTTAACTCCAGCGAGATATTCTCGTTACTTCTCATTACTTCGTGCTTCGTATCTTGAAAAATTTCGTCGCTGCCGCCGAATTACCACGCTACGGCTGCGTTACACGAATGAAAACGTAATTCCTAGACAAGTCGGAAGCATGGTTGAAATATTCATTCTATGGGCGCAAGGAAAAAAGTAAAAAGGGAAACGAAAATATGAATGAGAGACAATAATCGTTAATTAAAAGCGGTTGAAGAGACGCTGCACACGAATCAAACGTCCACTTAGCCGGATTCACAAACTGAAAAAGGACAAGGATGTGGTAATTACGCAACGCAGGTGCGACGCAGGATTTCATTTTTAACGTGAAACGATGGGAATAGTGAAATTGTGCGCAGATTGCTGTCTGCTGGGAACGGTTGTAATTACAAAAGACGCAAGACAATGACAGTAGTTTAGGTTCAAATTTATATTCCGGACCAATCCTTTCTGTACAGATACTTTATTGCTTACAGATATTCATTAAATGAATATTCAACTATTTGATTAGAAAATATAATCTATATTATTTATTAGCATGAATATTATTTATTATAGATGTAGAAATCCTTTCTTCAGAAAGCTTCTTAATTTATAAACGCTTTTATCATCAAAAGCAACCAAGAAATTCTCTTTTCAAACAGAAGCAAAATCAGGCAAGTAACGAATCCAATACAAACCAAGGTAATTAGTCATGAACGACGAAATTCCCACTTAAAAATATGAAATTCATTCGACCAAACACCAACAGCACGTTGTAAACCATTCTAACCCATCCATTGAAACCGACGATCGCCCATCAGACACCGCACGAATAAACTAACTAACGATCAATCTCGAGCGTTCGTCGGTTCTCCACGTGCATAAAAGCGGAACTTTAAGCTCATAGCACGAAATAATAAATCCGTACGCTCGAAGGGTACTTCATGAATTCGTTAGTACTCGAGCTCAGTCCTTTTAAAGCGTACTCCACCATGAGGGTGGTATACGCCGTTTAAAATGGAAGGAACAAGGCCGTGCGAGACAGTGCAGGCAGAGATGCAGGAGGACAATTTGCGGCTGTAGCTAATTACAAGGCTCGTTACGGAAGCGTAGAATAATTTCGGATTTTCGTTATGCACGTCGTGTTATCTCTACCATTTGCTCTTTCTTTTCCATCTTCTCTTTTTGCCTTTTGGTAATTATTCAAAACCGTATAAAACAGAATACGCTTCACCGATTTCGATGATCTTGAAGTAAATCGTAAAACTCAATCTTCTGAGTACCTTGATGGTGTATTTGAAGATTATCGGAATCCATGAGGTATTTCCTATTCTGAATAGCTAGCGGCTCTTTTTATTCTGCTTGTCCATTGACCGATTCGCGAAACGACACGATTATCACCGAGGGATCGTTCGGTGTCGTTCGAAGCGAGTTTGACAGAACGAAAATTCGCGTAATTGTGTCTCGACCCATTCCCATGAATTTAATCGCCGTGGACGGAAAAAGGGTCGCGAATGTAATTTCGAATAATTATCCTTGGCAGCTACTTGGATTTGAGACGAAGCTTTTCCACGTGGATGAAACTTTACAGAACAGAATAAGATGGCGACGATGTTTTATTGCAAATTATATTTGCGACGTTAAGTTGTTATTTCAATATTTAAAGAAGAATATACTGAAACGGTTATGAAAGTTCCAACCACAGAATTAATTATTGCATAGTCAAAGAGCTGTATCAGGAATAAAACTCCTGTTTAACAACCTGTTCCCCATTTAAGACATTAATTATGATACGTACTTAATGAATACTTAAGACCATAATATAAATACCAGCAATGAAACATAAATTAGAGCCTGTTTTGTCTAGTTTATTACAACAGCTCTGTCGCGAGCAGTACTGGGTTGATTACATTTAATTGTCTCCGTGGTTTTGTTTCCTCTTCGGACCTATTCCAGTGTTCATTGCTTTCTTTTATGGCAGAAACGAAAAAGAGGTTACAGTCGTAGTTTATTGACGTGTATAGAAGTCTCACGACATGTCAAACGCGAAATATACGGTGATGGGCGAGTAAAAAGCATCGCGTAACGAGCTATTTTCAAATAAAAACAGCCGAGAAAATATAGAAATTGAGGAAAAATATTCCACATAAATCACACCCATCACATATTGTACAGTTATACCGTAGACTTTATTTCGCATTAAAAGAAGGCTTATTTTTATGCGATCAAAATACTGCTATGGATATTTTGTAAATAAAACACTTTCACGGACATATTACAATTGTAAGTCACTATACGTCAGCAAATGTCCGCGATATTGCCACGGTATATAGTTCACGATGTGCAGCTATAAAAAGCATCATCCAAGAAACATATGACGAGCATTTTTCGAAAAACAGAAAACCAAAAAGGCCAACGAACAACGAACGTGCGGCACGATGTCAACAATCAGGCAACGACGACGTGGTTTTTCATCCGGGTTCAAGTTCCATTTCCCGCAGCTTGCAACGTTGCAAAACAATCCCATTTCATCAGATAAAAAGAAACAACGATAAAAACGAAACGAACAAAAAAATAGAGAAGAAAGAAAGTAACAAAGGAGAAAGAGGGACGAAACAATGAGAAGCATTGTTTCAGGCTCGATCCGGTCGAAATAATGTTCGTCCATGAAGAAACGGCCACGGAAATAAACAGAAGATTGCCAAAAAATATAGCAGAGGTTTGCGGGCGTGGTTGAAATATCACGGAAAAATTTATTCACCCGGAATAATTAGAGTTTTCGCGGAGCTTTCTCAGCGATGCCAGAGGATTTTATAACGTATACCCGAGCAACGGATGTAGCATCAGCGAAATTAAAAAGGAAACCGCGATTTACAGCCACCACGTATGGACAAAACGGCGCGATTTTGTAGCTCGTAAAAGGCGAAATGTGGTAGCGCGGCTTTCCTGCCGGTCGCTTTATATCATCCTGAAATGAAGTCGGTTTAATCAGGACCACCGCCGGTAATATCGGACTTGATGGTCCCACCTTTGCCAGGAATCGCGACCAGCCCCTGGGATTTTACGGTCCTGATCCTAATTCGTTAGAACGCGAATGGTCAACCACGGGCTGACAAACTGCTTGGGAATCGTAAAACCGAGGATAATTGTCCTGTCTTCCGGTCCAGAAATGATTAAATTGTGAATCGTGTTGCTTTTGCACGTGTACTTAGTATTACGTATCAATTGTTTGCAATTCCAAAGATTTTGGATGCAGCGATAAAATTGTCATTTGATCCTTATTATAAAATAATAGTGTAGTAACTGATGGATTCTTAGAGTAAGGACAAGTGATGATGGTAGAGTTTAAAGTTTAATGTATTTTAATAAGTGATATTCGATAACAAAAGGACCGACTACAATATCGTCGCACGTCGACTCACACTCCGTACCCGCTCAACTCGCACTCTGCTTCTCGACTGACTCTCTGGCCGTTGTAGCATTCTATTGTCTTTTGCTAGGCCCACCGCACACGTGTTCTGCAGACGCTCGTAGCCAGGGTCACGTAGGTCTTTTCGGCGAAGCTATTTATTTGAAGGACCCGGTAATGCATTGATGGAGCCGACAACGCCTCGGCTCTCGCGACATTGTCTGTAGTTAGCTCGACGTTTCTTAGGCCCTTCTCCCCGATACTACAATAGTAAATACCAGTTTCACTCATCACATAGACAAAGAAGCACGAACTGTAGAAAACAATTAAAAATTAGCCTCACCTCTCGATTAATTTGTGGCAATACACCTCCGAATAAACCCAAATTCCAATATCTCGCTTTTCTCCATTTAACATTCCGTTTTTCTCCTTTTTTCGAAGCCTAAAAATGTTCTATCCACCGTCCTCGTTATCGTGACCAAACGTGTACATCATAAAAACTGCGGCGGATCGATGAATGATTACACATTGGCTAGCGGCAAGGCTACAAAGTGTAAAATGTAACCGATACAAGGGTATCAGAGACGGAGAGATTATTATCGGTTCGTCCGTATATTATCCGTGGCCGAAAAGGGTCAGCTACGTACAAAGGGATTCAATTTTACCAGGGAAATAAGGACGAAATGATAACAACGTATATCCGAGGAATAAGGGAAATACATGTCCTGTTGTGTATAGGAAATGCAGTAACGTGATCTCGCAGCGTATTTCACGTAGAAATAGCACACTAAAATAAGAAAAATAGTTCATACAAACATATTTTTGTCTTCAAACTACAACTAATTTTGCATTGTTGTAATTAACCGTTCAATCGCGGGTGATTTTCGTATTTTTCTATCACAAAATCGCGGACAAAATTTTCTATCTCGTATATGGAGGTTTAGCACAGGCGCACTCTTAATAAAATACAAAATCGTTGTAGGTTCGTGAAAGTCTTAGATTCTTAAAATTGCAGTTGTGCTTACAAAGTGTCCACGCTCGAAAGTAATATAAGACATCGTATTTTGACGTGAATCGATATCGACAGGTTGATAATGTAAATGAAATAAATAAATAGAAAGAGCGCGGTGCACTCATAACGTGAATCTAACGCGCGAAATTTTTGAGGATATTCTGAATGCGCGCGCTACGTTTCGAAGGAAAAACGGACGAAGCAACGTCTGCGAGGTAACGTCGGCATTCAGAAGAAGACGCGCAGCATCCGGAAACGCGGCGAAGAACGGACATTTTTCTCCGCACAAAAAGTCGGATACGAGGGCAGGAAGCTGAAAAGAAAAAAGCAGAGGCGCGTAGCGTCGGAAGAAAGCGCGCCGATTTATCGAATACAACCGTGCCCCTGGAAGCTTATCCGAGTTTTATGAAGACATTTTTTTAAGTCGCTGCCGTAAAATTGTGTTTCGCTTGTAAATAAGATGCGAAATGTAAAAGTTTGGATGAAAGATACACGAGTGTCGTCGAGATGAAGCAAAGATAAACTCGTTTAATTTGAACAAATTTTTCAGATTCTATAGGGTATCTCGAGAATGTTTAAAACCATGTTTATATAATCTAGATTTTTGTACCTAGAATAATTATACAGTAAAGCATTTCCAGGATCTGGATCATACGGAGGCATCCTATGGTAATTTGTTACGAGCATCTTAAAGACGTCTTTAAAATGTCCTATATTAAAAGACTAGAATCTCTTAAACAAGAGGTTAACAATTTGCTGAAAATTTTAAAAATTTCGTTTAATTGTTTCCATGTAAATACTATTTTTGAAACGCAAATTTGTTTTACTTTCTCACACACTTATGGCATATAAAAAAATCATCAAATTGTGTTGAAAGGTACCTCGAATACAAACTCTTTCGGCTGGCAAGCAGAATTTTAAATCATCCAGTCGATAAATAACGAAATCAAAAGCTTCGAACTGTGTATAGCGCAGAAATTCTCATTTTCGAAAATAGTATCGAAGTCACGTGCACGCATATCGTAAAGCGAGTTGGTGACGCGAAATTCAACAATCGCCGCGGATGAAAGGGGGAGAGGTGGAAATGCAGCAGCCGCCGGAAATGCAATACGCATCGGAAGGGCGCGAAAAATGTTTCACCGAGTGATGGTCGTAAATTTTTATTAGAGGTAAAAGCGCTCGTACCGACGCACATTTGTCAACCGACGACGTCGACGTTGAACCAACCTCCAGAGCAAAGAGATTCATAGGCTATGAAATAATAAAAATCCTTTTTTGAAAATGGGGCCCTCGGATGATTTGTATACTGTCGAACGTGCTTAGTCTCGGTGCAGATATTTTCTCTCGAGAATGTTTTGGACTTGGAGCTGTGCATACTCTGACTGCTGGGATAAAAATTGTTCAAAAAAATGAGGGAGAGATAAACATCCCAATACAATCGTTAAAATGGTTATACACTTTTGTTCATAAGTATTGGGACATTGAATGATCTGATAAGAAATAAGATATGAAATACAATTTCCATGTGATTTTTTTTTATTTTTCTTCTTTTTGTTTCTTTTTTACTGATATCTATGAAATGACAGAAACAAGTACAACCATAGTGGTAAATCTTTCACGTACTGAAAAACAAAAATCACTTTAGAATAGAACGGTGAAAATAGCGCTGATCGAATGGATGGTGGTCCGATTTGCATACGAAGATTGACGTATTTCCTGAATTTACCTGAATCCCACGAACAGTTTGTAGGGAGAAAACTGCAGTAAAATTGTAGGCTTTGAATTAAAATAAATATATTAAAATCCAGAATAATTTAATTTAAGATTCTTATCTAATAACCAACTACATCACAAAAACTATTCATCTCTCTAATATCTTATTTTCTATCGATATCCTGTGCTTCTCTATCGTACAACAAAATACGCAAATTCACGAAATCGCAAGAAGATTCCTTAGCCCGTTCAAAGGGGAGCGATTCTTCTTTTTAAGACCATCGGGAGAACAGCGAGTCGGCCGATTAGTAGCATGGCAATCGTAAAAGGGGGAAAGTGGGCCGAAGCGGATAAAGAAAACGCTCAATACAAGGCACGAAAGAAGAATAGCTCTATTCGATGCAAAAGAAACACAGACAAGCGAACAGAAAAGGCAGTGCGGTGAAACCTAAGATTCTAGCTACGCGATCGAAGCTTTTGCCCCATGAATTTTCGTAAAAGCCTTGAAATTACCCCAAGACGGAGATGAAAGGCTATTTGAATCGTCTATTCTCCGTACCTCCTAGTTCTATCCACGCGTGTTCGCTACCTTGCTCAACTGTCTGACTACGAAATGTTCACCGAGGAGGAAAGTCTTCCACCCTCGCGTCTGATAGTAAGTGTTACGAGCAGGGACGCGAACTTTTGCTCGGTCTGCTGTTCGAGAATTAGGTTCGAGAACTAGCAACCCCTGTTTCTCGTTTGTTTCGACGATTTCAAACCGAGCTTCTTCTTGTTTAATTCAGATGCCGAAAACGCCTACAATTATCGTTTTAATTGAAGGCGGTGGAGAAAAAAAATTATATACTGTTGGACGAGTACTTAAAACTGGTGACGAAAATATTCGTGATAAACATAACTTTTACTTTTACGTTCTATATCTGAAATAAATACAGATAAAACAAGAAAAATATTTTGCATAGATATATTGAAGTATAATATATGTATAAGTCAGAAGATAAAATACTTTTAAATTAACACAAACCGTTGTTTAAATATTGAAAGAAATGTTAAAAAAAATTAATTTTCATGTCTCAGAAATATTAGGACACTTTATAAATCGACGTTAAAGGAAGTAAAGTGGCAATTTTTTTTATGAAAGTAAAATTTCCGATATCCTTTTTGTTCTATAGCATGTTTTAAGTCGTTTAATATGTTGGACATTTTTTTCTTTTTTTTTTTTTTTACTAATCGATACTGTACTTTATTCCTCAATTAGACGAATTTGTTATATCTCTTTAATATTTATTATTGTTTCTTATTGATTCTAGAGTCCAGTTTATTTCATAGGAATGGATGTGCTTGCCTACAGAACTTGCTATCTTAAACACTATCTTCGACATAAATATTAAACTGTTTAGAACGTGTTATTGAACAAAAAAAAATATCAGAAATATTACTTTTATAAAAAAAGTGCCATTTTAGCCTTTTTAACATCGATTTATAAAGTGTCCGAATATTTTTGAGACATGAAAATTTACTTTCTTAACATTTCTTTTAACATTTAAGCAACGGTTTGTTATAAGTCTAACATTTTTTACTTTTCGACATCTGCATATTTTTTTTCGAGACCGACAGTATGAAATGTCTTTTAAAATAACCTTAAACTACATTCTCTCTGTTTGAATATCGCAATTTACATCACTGTTTCTCCAACAACCTATCCGTTTCCCGGTTTAACAATTAAAATCAGAACTACAGTCTACAGGACCGCGTTTCCCTTTAGACGGAATTAGGCGAAGTCGGATATTCCTGGAAAAAAGCTTCTCAGTGGAATCATTGTATAATCCAAATGTATATAATTTGATATTCGATCAATTTAACGTCAAGCTGAACTTACATAAGACTCTGCATTTCAGCGTTAAACATGTTTTCGGAGTTTAGCGTTAAACTGGTGCGAGATTTCTTCGCGACGATGTGAAACGCTGTGATTGTTCTGAACGATCTCTCATTTGTTATTCCATGATCTTTGTACCAAACTGGCTGGAAAACTTCCATCCTCCTAGTGTTTTCTCGATCCATGAATTCCTCCATGTTTTATTCCAGTGAATTTACATTCTTACAAATTTGATAATTTTTCAAAAATCCAGTTTAAACATTTCTTTTGATTAAGTGCAGAATAGCAGTTTCTTTTCGTGATTGCATGATTCATGTATTTTTTTGTAATTTTTTGTCAGTTAAATACATGAAAGTTTTTTACGAAAAGTGTTTAAATATTTTCGTGAGCCACCGTAAAGCAAAGAAGAAAAAGCTTTTAGATATAGAATCATAAATATTTCAGATATGAGCGATAAATCTGCACAATTTTAAGACCTAAAAAAATGTTATAAAATATTCAACCAACTGAGGAAAATTTATATTTACTCTCGAGATCAAATAGAGAATTTAAATGGATATTTAAAATTTGTAAATTGCTTTCCTATGAAAAATAAAAAATAAAACATCATATTTTCTCCCACGCTCTTCAAATATTTTCTGATTGCGAATTATATCGCAAATCGAGTAACGAACAACAACACGCAGTTTTATGCCACGTGCTCTGTTTTCAATACATGCTGAACCTTTTGTACGGAAAAATTTTCGCGCGCTGACGTTTCCAGTGCATACAAAATAAGTGATAGCGTGTATCATCGATAGTACACGTGATTTGAATGAAATGTTGCACAAAAGTGACGTGGCGTTTGTTAAGCTAGCAAATATGAACGCTATATGCTCGCCAAATGACAGAAAGATGTCCAAAACCGAAATAATATCAAAAAATTTGAGAAGTTATAATTGCATCGTACGCCTGGTTACAATTTTCCAGATACGTACAATAAGTGAAAATGGAAAAATTTATCACGTAAGAAAAAATCTTTTATTAATTTTGTACATTGAGAAGTATTATAATATTAAAGACGTCGAAGATGGAGGATTATACGAGATATTATTACATCGAAATGCACAAGATAGATATGTTTATTAAACGAATCTTAAACCAATTTGTGATGATTAAATTGCGAATATTAAATTACGAAATGTTTCGTATAGTTATTAAGAAATATTAATTTGCTGAAAGTTAAAAGCTAAACAAGCTAAGTGGCTTATAAAGAATATGAATCGTTATCAAAATTGTTTATTTAATAAATTAATGATGAAAAAGGAAATGTAATTCTATTTTGAATCGTAAATTATACATTAACAAAAGATTTAATATCATTGTATTTCGTAAGCCAACATACTTACGCAACAGACTATTATTTCCAGAAGCAAATTTTTATCTCAACAATATCATAAAACCACTCGTACATGTCAGAAGAAATGTATGTAAATCTCTGAAAAAAATTAGAAAAATCCTTTAAGAGGAATTCCATTTCATTTTCGGTGCACGTACGTGCCACAAACGTTTCATACATTTTTGCAACGAGCGTTTAGAATATTTTTATTACGGTAAATCGAGTCCATCCGACATGTTGCAGCTTCCAACCACGATTTTATCCAGTTTTTCGTCCGTTGTAGAAATGTTCTTCGTGGAACTGCTCTATTTCTTCTGCTAGCCGCTCGATATTGGTCGCCTCGACGGAATATGGGAACCTACTTAAGTAAATTTCCGCATATTTTATGCAAAGCGTTATCGACGTGGACCGCAACGAGAGATCTCGTGTTTGAGCTGGTTTTTCCTGACATGCTCGTTACATCCGCTCGTACTTTTCACCATCCCTCAATCGCTCTCCCCTATCACGATCTTCCTATCTTTCGTTCTTCTCTTTTTCATTTTTTGTTTTCTACCTTCCCTTTGACGGATCGCATATAAATTTACACTTGCTCGCACCGCGGAGTCTCGTTTCGCGCCTGTCTTTTTTATTTGCGTACAATTCAATTTTTCATGATAGTCGACAAAGCTACGATCAGTGGGCTAGGCGTAAAAAAGCTTCCAGCTCTATTTTGACACCGGTCGAGCGGAACTTCGACTTCCAACCGTTAATTGAATCACGCGTGTCTGTCGAAATTCTATATCCTTGCACATCTACAAAATCTACTTATTGCTCGACATTTTATTTTATCATATTGGAAATTACAATTTCATGGTCGTGATAAAAGGCAACTTTTCAAACAGAGAAATACTAAAATAACTGGAATAATCGATCGTTTATAAAACTTTATTAAAATAAACTCCGTTTCAGCGGTGAGAAAAAATATAAATAAATATTTGTCGGATTATCACTTGGAGTAAGGTTGAGGGCGTTAGATGCGTCTTCGTGGGAATTAGCCATGGATGCGGTACAACACAGGTGTAGTTTATTGCAATAATGAGGTTGTTACAATCTTGACAGTTAATCGCGGCGATTAGGCACTCGCGAAGCTAGTGACAATGGCCTCAGGTTCGATAACGAATCCACGGTCAACGGAATGACGAATGCGATGTGATACACGTATGACTCCATGTACAAGTAAACTTATCTGCATGAACTCAAAAAAAAAAATCCAAGTGGAGCTGCCCTTATATATTTCTCTCCCCACCTCTCGGGTCAATCTTTGTTTTTAAGGAGAGCCATATAATCATTCCATACCTCGTCAGGTACACGTCCCTCCCGTGACCGTGGCTACGTCCAGTGACCCGCTATGTCACTTCGAGCCCAAACTCATCGTCATAAAATCGGATTAGAACATTAAAACTATTTCTTATTTTTTTTTATTACTTAAGTGTAGTTATAGTAAAAGTCTGGATTAGGGTATTAGGGTTTTTCTCAACATTCCAGACGGGAAGTCTCGATGTCCTTTCATCTCCGACATATTTAATATAGTAATTATACTTTCTTCCAAAATATTTTTTAATTTATCAAAGTAGACGTTACAGTTGTCGATAATTACAATGCATACAGTAAAATGAATCTCAATTTTGTAATGCCAATTTCAATTATTGGAATAATGTCTATACCTGCTATACTAATCCTATACTATGGAACTTCGTGAAACTATTTAAAAAAAGAAGGAACAGTAAAATTTTTTTCCATTGAATAGGTTGGTATAATAGAAAAGCAAACCCGTGTTCTTTTTCTTCCACTATTTGCATAATATCCGAGTTTGGTTACTATCGATTTTCACTTAGGAAACTATATTACAGAAGCTTTTTGTGGCGATGAAATAACGGGAATCGAGTTGTTCAGAGAAAACATTTTTCTAGTGCTTGATTAAACCAAAACGTAATGTGATTTGTGTTCAAATTCAATACAACTTCATTTATAAACACAAAATCGTGCTATCAAATATTTTCTTTCCTCAAAATGTACCGCTGAAAAGCGATCTTATTACACAATATAATATCTCGTTTTACTTTCTTTCCGAAGAAATCTATTCCTCTGGACTTCCACTTATTTAGAAATCGATTGAAAACTCGACTCGAGCCTGGCTCCTTGTGTCCCTGTTAATCGTCCAACTAAAAATCGAACTAACGATATTACCATTCAGCGTCAAAACGTAAAGCCCGGGAAAAATGCCCGTCGCGCAATAACGTCTCGCAGCCACGTTGATCTCGTTAACCCCGTTTTTAACGGGTGTCGCCGTCCGTGCCGGTGCTAAGATTGCAGCCGCGGTTATGGACCGTGCCTGGTGTCTATAGGGATAAATGGTAAGGAAAGGCAAGAGGGAAAGGCAAACGATGGCTAAAGAATAACGAAACAGCGAGGAGAGGGAGAGAGTGTAGCGCGAAACTGTCAGAAGGTTACGGGTGGATTGCTCGTAAAAAGCATGCGATTTTACGAGCACTTGCGCTAAACGACAAAATGCAGTTCTACGGGCGAGCACCCCGCGAGACGTTGTTAAGAAGGTGCTTCGTCTCGAATGAAAGCCGTTCACGTGGTTGCGCGCGAACCCACCGAGCACCGGCGGCAACAACGCAAGAAAACACTCCGGCTTGGAATTACATTGTTCGCCGCCGCTGCACTTTTCCATTGCTGTAATTTATTGTAATGAGTTATGACATACATGGCTAGGTGCATGCGCCGCGTCGCCGTTATACTTGGAGCAACCGGGACAAATATGCGCCGCTACGAGAATGAGAACGAGGACGATGACGAAGAGACGTTATTTATCGCGCCGTAGATCGCCGTAAAATTTGTGCAAAAACGATGCAAGATATGGTTTTACTTCTGCTTTGTTTCTTGTTTTGTGAGAAAGTTTGACTATTTGATAGAAAGTTGGCTACTTCGTGGCCTGGATATACAGACGCGAAGAAATGGGCTGATCTTTGATGAGATCTTCGAGGATTGTCGAGGATGTGTAAAATAGCTTATGGTACATATATAATAGATTTTATTGCGTGTTTGGTTTTTTGCGATCTGGGAGAGAGGCTAACATGAGCGAAGCTTTGAAACAGACAAGCACCACGTTGCGGTATTATCGCAAAATTCAATACGTAAAAATTTCAAAATCTTCAAGAAACGTTCACACTCTTGCTGCTCATAAATAATTCTTTTCAAATAATATAGAACGTCAAGAAAAATTATGAACTGCTTTCGAACAAACTATAAACTGATTAAACGATAGCCATTCCTCAGAAAATTTTCAACGGAATAAGTATCGGAAGTGTGCACAAAATCCGTATAAGTCCGATCACATGTCGTTGCAGTGAATTCTTGAAAAATATACTATGGTTCATCTGTGAATCATTGTTAAAGAATGTTGCTTTGTGGAGAGATATCGATACTTTAATTAATGCCGCAGAGTCTTGTTAACCAACGAGAAATTCGCGTCATGAGGGTTGTGGGAGTAAGGATTTTTCCGAGTTTATGGTAATTCGACCACCAATCGTGTTTTGTGCCAAAGACGTGCTGAGATAACAATTAGCCTAGCCAAAGAGAGATTACGAATGAAAAACTCAATGAGACAATGGCAGTAAAACGAATTCGAAGAAGAAACGAGCAGGATTGTCTTTAGTCTGTCTGGACACTTGGGAATCTTTTGAAACATTATGACATTTCTGATACCAGAAATTATTGCTGATTTGCCAATATATATATACATTCATGGATCAATACTACTTATCAATTGTGTACTACAAAATTGTAAGATAATTATACAATTTAGTGACTTTTCTCAGTTTTGATTGTTTGACATCGGTGTTTCTCTTTTCAGCTTAATTCACTTATTGTTTGATTCGTTTAGAATGCCTAATGGAAATAATGGAAATATAATTTGTTATAAAGCTAATATACCTTTAATTATAGTAATAAATGCTATATTTTAATTATAAACGTTGGTGCGCAATTAATTTTATGATTTCATATAATTAAAATAGAAATATCATTTAGCTTTGTAAAGAGAATATTTAAAAAATGATGGTTACTCTTGTTACAAATGACTTGCACATGCTTGGACGTATTGTCAGATTAAATATTGATATGAACTGCTTGAAATCACAATACGTACTTTGTGTGTCAGATCGAAATATTGGATATTGTGGAAATTGAAATTGTTTCATTAAACGACATTTATGACAAATGAAATGTTATAACAAACGACTACACGTACTATATGGTAACATATTATGTTACAGAAATATCCATATAATATCTTTCAATTGCATACCTGTTCCATATTTTACGTTTGTAAAAAAGAATTATTTTTTTATAATATTGAAAAATCGGAACCGTATATAATACTTATTTTTACTAATATTTTTACTAATTTATAATACGGTATATATATAATATTATATAATTCCACATATAATATCCCACATTTAGAATATAATCTTTTAAAATTATCAAAGATTTGTATTTATATTATTATCTAGAAAAGAATAAGTATCCGTATACATATGTAAGTATTTTGTAAGGAAGAATGAATCGAAAATACAGAATAAAATTTTTTCTGAAGATGTTTCGAATAAAATTTGATTCAGAAACATATGAATTTTTTCGAGATTGGTACTTCAGAATATGAAACACGCATGAAACATGCGAAAATACAATAAGTCAGAAACGTGGAATAAAATTTGTTCATTTAAAGTCTGTTCAAATAAATCAAGTTCTACTATATATTGCGTCAAACATGACATTACAAATTTAGAAAAAATGTCCTTCTTTATTGGAAGTGATATGTTTGAAATTTAAAAGAATTACCTCCGCGTTCATCGTCAGGCAACAATGAACAAAACCATGCGGACGAAACGCATTAATACTAAACACCAATATTAAATTAATACTAAACACAACTAATACTAAACAAAAGCAGCAATGTCTTCATAATTATTTACACACATCACTTCTATTCATTTCAGCCAGAGCTTGAAGCGCGAAACTTGGAAGCTTTCATGCAAGATATTGCAAATGTCGTTTACGTTCCTTAGTTGTACAATTTTTTCATTAAAGTATATTATTTGCTACAAAGTGTCGATTTAACATCTATATAGTAAAATAAGATGTTTAAATAACATCTACTAAGTGTACTGTTATAATGATAAATAGAAGTATTAACCTAAGTGTAGTGCAGTTATAAGTGAATGGAAGACTTGAAGTCGACGTCATCGAAATTTGGACGAAAACGATGGGTCTAACGTTGCAAACGTACTGGGCATTCTGCCGAAAACGAGAGATAAGGGAGATAAAGGCCGTTTAAAGGAAGGATCGCAATAGTGTGGTCTCTTGCGTTCTCGGCAACATTAGGTTTCAGCTTGTGAATTCGCCTGTTTTCTTGTATTCCCAGGTGTCCTGTTCTACGCTTTTCCGCAAAATCAGCAGCTTAACGACAACTATCGTGGCGAGCATGGTACAGCGTGTACTTGAAACATTTTCTCCAAAAAGTTAAGTATCTACGATATTGAAATCTTTCAATGCATATGTATAATGTCAGAGACGAGTGAAACGTTCTCAGTTGTATCATTGAATTTGAAGTACTGTTAGAATATTGTTGCATAAAGAAACTTTAACAGTATATGTAAAAAACTTTATCAGAGCAAATCTAATTCACAGAAAATCCAAAGCGTTCGACAACGTTTATCGCTTTCAGCAACAGAATTACAAAATTAATTTTCGACCATAAGCCTCCGTGCATCATGGTATGCAAACAGGTCCTGTTACGTTATTCGAAGTCTCCTTAATTCGCTAGCGCTGACTCCTGATTTACCTGTTTCATAGCGATGCGATGCGACGATTTCCGTTTCACATACGTGAAGTTGCACTCCAGGGGATTCAGCGTGGACCCTTTCAGACGGTATCCCTTCTTGTCGGAGGTCATCTCACTGTGTCCCACAAGATGGAAAAACTTAGATTATCGCATTTATCTTCCAAGACTCCTCGCTGCCTTTCTCCCGTTTCTCGTTCTCCTCGCTTTCCCAAAGCTCGCCTTTCGTCTTCGACTCGCATTCACTGTCGTATTTTCAACGATTTTACGAGGTTCTTCCGGTTCATTTCTCCTATCCGTCCCCTTATTTCACCAGCGTCAAATATTGTCTTTCGCCGTCCTTTCCTTTCCTTCTTCAAAGGACCTTCTGTTCCCTGACCTCTTCCACTTCTTCGGCAAATTTTTCCTTTCGGTTTCCGAGTGTTCTTTGTATTTGTTATGCTTGAAATACGAGTTCACTTGGCTTATTGGATTACATAAACTTCGATAAGTTTATTAATCGTGGTTTCTAAAAGTGTGTTAGAAATTTATTGCCTTGTTGATAAAATAAGCCAAATATTGGATGAATGAAAAAGTGCTGTCACTTTTATGTAATAAACACGTAACAATTATTTTTAATATCTTATTTCTTTTACTTCTTCCAAAAGACAGTGTTCTGCCTCTTTTTTAATGTTTTAGATGCTAACATTTATTTGAGAATAATACCTAAGTACTTCAGGCAAGCTTTACATAACTCATGTCTTGTAAAACAGAGCGAATAATGTGTTTCACCAAAGATATATCGCAGTGTAAGCATCCTACAAGTCATATAATGTTCCTCATTGTACTTTGAAATATGAAACAAATTTCCTCTCTACTGGTTTAAAAAAACAACCAGCTTACAACACTTCATGTATCATCGCATAAAACATCTCTGTACCGTACTTCCTCTTTTTGCTCCCAACCTTTTTTCTTTTTAAAAGGTTCACGTTTCAGTTCTTCGATGGTCTTCTGTACTCGTGCCAAATTTCCCCTCCGTAGCTTCTTATTCATTGCTCTTATCGATACGTGTAGACTTCTACAGAACATACGTATATCGTGTAACATTGCCTCTCGTTTCACTGTCGCTGAAAATCTTCTATTCGATCCTCTAATTCCTTTTTTTCTTTGTTAAATCCTTTATAGTATTCTCTATTTTTTGTATCTGTACTACGGATGAAAAGTTGAAAAATAAAGCGTTTTTTCGTAACTGGAAACTAAAACACGCAGTGGGAGAACTAAATTTAAAGAAAGACTAAAACAAGGGGTAGTTTAGTTTTAAAAATTACCAATCTCTATGTAGATTAACAAATTAGCGACTTCAACATAGCCGTATAAATTAATCCTGGAGATATCGGCATTTTATTTTGTCTAAATTCGTCTGTATATTAAAGTAGAATATAGAATGCCTGCGAAAGAGACCAGCGTAAATCTGAAATTTTCCACAAGGTTCGTAGTCTCTTTCCACGATGTCAAATTTGCATTGAAATGGAACACATAGATATAGAACATTTTTTATAAAAATAACTGTGACAAAAATATGATTTGAAATAGACGTCGTCTGTCTTTTAACCTATTTCCTCCAAGTTTTATTTCCGAACATGAATAGCTCGTGAAAGCAGTGAAACGCTTATAGAAATTTAAATAAATGTTCAAATACCTTTGAAACTCGCCCTATTTTAATGACGATTATAAATTTATCTATAATTCGACTCTTCTCACATCGCTTTGTGTATCCGTATGTCTCCCTAGTTTCTCGAAAGACCTTCTTTTTCCCCTACTTACCATCTTCGTTCTTCTATACTGTTCCGTTTCTTTTCTACTTATCTCACAGTCACACGGCGAATAAAGGAAAGTTTCGAGGACGCTGGAGATTCTTCTTCGATTCAGCTCTCTTCTTCGTTTGCCGGATTTCTCTGGCCCCTTTCGACTCCCTTCGCCACAGATTTACAACAGCCAAGTACGTACTTGGGTGCCGTAATTCCAAAAAAGTTTTCTTCTTCGGGTTGAGCCGGTTTAGAGGCGTGCCTAGAAAAAGGAGAGCGATCCACCACTTCACAGGGATAATACTACCCTTTAAATTATTCCCTTTCCTTGAAACCTTTTACCACTAGAAATTACAAATCGATTAGGTATTAGAAAGTTTAGGTAACGATGGTCTTCATTTATTTTTATCGACTCAGATTCATGTGAAACTTCTTATTGATTACTTGCTATTCAATGTAATCGATATTTTCTTTTACTCTTCTAATTTCTTCAATTTCTTCTCCGATTAATCTCCGGATGTCTTCTACAATTAACGCACTCGCAGGTAGTAACCAAGACAAACCACCCCGTTTGAAAACGCGGCCACAAAGGATATCGTTTCAAACTTCCTATAAAGTGAACTTGGCGAAATAAGTTAACTCGAAGAGCTCGGCTGAGCGAGCCAGGCTGAATAGCTAGCGTGTCAGCATATTTTTCATTTAAAGGGAGGCAAAAGTTAACCGAGACGGTAATAACCGTCCCAAAGTGTCCGCCAACTTTTACCCTACTTCCGAGACAAAGAATTTTTCAACGTCGTCCCACGACTACATCCTGATCCAGTCAAGAGAATTTATATTTGTTGGTGATTTAATGGCGTACCGTTATTCGTTCGATAGCCTTCGAACTGCCAAGCAATTTTCGTTCGTGAGTTCGATGGTAAAAATGTAGAACACGATTTCTCGCGTTTCATCGTTGTCATTCTCATCGTTTTTGTTTCTTTCTCTTTTTCTTCGATCCTCTTTCCCTACGATTCGCGTAACATTCTGCTAAATCGCACCGTTAAAGGTAGCCGAACACCATCTTTCCTTGGTGTTCACGACCCCGGATCGCGGTTTAAGAATCATAATGGACTTGGATTGTACTTTCAACGTTCCTTTAAAGGAGAATATGGCTATTTTTTTTCTTCTTTCCCAACCAATATATCGTTGAATTTTTCAAGTTATAGGTCGATCGAATTACAATGACTTTAATCTTTGTAATCTTCGCAATATAATGAAATATTATAACGCGATTAAATTGCTACTAATTGGGGGATAATGTAACGTTGATTTTCGAGGACAAGCCAA
Source organism: Bombus vancouverensis nearcticus (assembly GCF_051014615.1). Lineage (NCBI taxonomy): Eukaryota > Metazoa > Arthropoda > Insecta > Hymenoptera > Apidae > Bombus > Bombus vancouverensis. Next base: position 2,564,856 of record NC_134913.1, on the reverse strand, counting down.
TCTTATTAGAGCAGCGTGAACCATAAACGTTGGTATGTTTTACGTAAATGCATACAAATCGTATTTCGCGTGAAAGTTCTGACTTCCGAAAATGCTGGAACGAAGGAAAGAGGAAGCTCGTTTATTTAGTCGTTTGAGGGGAAATTCCAAGTCTCGTTCTCTCCGGGGTTCTCACTTCGTTCTCATGCGAATCACACTTTTGAGCGTCAGATCGGAGATCGTATCGCGAAAACAGCTAGTTAAGGAGTTTGATTGCGCCGAAACACGCCGCTTTCGTAATCAGATAAGAGTCGTCGTCCTCCATTTTCGACTCCTTTAAACTAATAGACGCCTCCGTCTGTCCCTTTTGGCTCGGGTAATTCACCGATGAGAAAGATAATCCTGCGAAATTGCTGGCCACATTTCCACTAACCAGCCAGATTCGTATCGCGAAAATTTGAACACTTCGATAAGCTCGTTTTACGAAGAATGTTATTTCTTGCTTTCATACTTTATCGATTTTTACTTGAAGTCGTATTTCAGACTTGTGTGTTTTTAACTATTCTCTTTATTATATGTTTCTTTAAACAAATCTCTGTTATTTATCGAGTTTGATATAATATGTATGTATTACCTAAGAACCATACAGTATTAACTAGGAAGTTTTAATAGCGCAATTTAGACATAACTTCTTCACTCCAGAAAGTTTTAATAGCGCAATTTACAATTTTAAATAGTCGGATCTATGTCCGAAAGTTGTTCTTTTTTATAATAATTGTTCGTAGGAGTTCCACAGGAGTTATTTATATTGTAATGGTATTTCTGTTTTTTTTTACTAAACGAAAGTTAATAGTTGATTTAGTTTCTTCCACTTTCAATAGAATTATTACTTTTTGCTTTACTTTCGGACGTCAGCGTTTTAATTTTAATTAAAACCCGAGTTAAGCAAAGTAATTTTGCCAAGTAAAGACTAGACACTTAAAATAAAAAAAAAACATTTTTCCCTTCTTCCGACTTGACCAAAGATTATGCTACTGCTTTTGCTGTTTATGAAAAGTTTAAATGCACATGTTAATGTGCATTAGAAATTGTTACAACAAATCGCTTTCGTCTTATTTCGTTTACAACTCAAAAAAATACACGAATTTTTATCGAAATAAAATTCACTCGAGTTCAACAGCTACGTTCGAAGGGTAACAACCGATTTAGCTCTCAATTTAAGAAAAGAAAATCGATGTAAGCCGTCCGATATAAATATACCGTAGACATTTTGTAGCTGCACATACCGATTCAGATTAGATCGATGGATTTCCGCCATTTTTATGCCTGTTGAATTCCGACAAAGAGATCAATTTTCTAGAATCGAGTTTCCCTCTGAAATATTGACGTAGAATGTAGATTGTAAACGAATAAGCGGCAGTTCTTGATCCGCTTTACGAAAATCCATGGACGCGTGTCATCTGTTTGCGAATGTTTCTCGTGGAGAAATTGAGCTGTATAAGATAACGAAAACAGACCTTCGTTTTACTGTATACATGAAAATGAGTAGCTTTTCTTGAATGACGTTTAAAAGGATTATCGGAAACCGATCATAGATTTCAAAGAAAACGAAGTGGTTTGAATGAGTCGAATGAATAGATCTCAATCAATTTGCTAATTAAATTTGAATAATAATTAAATAATGTTTGTTAAAATAAACGAACAAATAATAATAATAATAATGATAATAATAATAATAATGCATCTGCGAACACCACACATTCTCATTGTCAGACTTGTCGAATAATTTTCGTTCCGTGTTTCCAACGAGACAGGGAAAAGAAGCGACGATTGTAATTCGTCTTCGTCCCGGAGTCATCGCATGACATAATAATCGAGCTCGGAAATTTTGACGTGCCTGTTAGTCGTGTTGCGACCTGCATTCTTGCAACACGCTCGACCATGTTACTCTCGAATTGAATACAAGGAATGCCATCTTGTCGTGACATTTCACAAAGAGAAGACGTTGAAGCTAAATTCGCGACGCGGTTGTGCTTTGTTCCAGCGCTGCATCCGACTCGCGACTTCTCATCCATATTCCTCGACGAGATATCTTAGACAAGTCTGAAGCGTCATCGGGTGGCTGTTGTGACGGAGAACGAGTTCCGCGATTAAGCGTGAGTCCATTTGTTCTCGCAGTTGAAACGTTATTCTATGACGATCGTGATCTTGCGAGGAATTAAAGATTCTATCGAAGTAATTCTTATTCGAATAATACATTGCGTTCAAGTTATATTATAGCTATGTTAAAGTTAGGTGAAAATTATTTGAATATTTGAGGATTTAAAATGTGTTATTATTCTACGCTAATAATACAAAGTAAATCGTGCATCTCTTTTTCTGTTCGATATTACGAAAAATTGAATTTAAAATCGTGTTACGAGGAAAACAGAAAATATTACGTATATCAATATTATTTTTATTATTAACTATGATAGAGTAAATTCGTCGGATTAGGATAGACTCATGTTGAAAATTAACAGAACTTTGTTTCATTACTTTCGTAGCACCGAGTGTTTAGTTTGGTGAAGTTTCTTTGAAATGAAATTTCCTTTGTTTCGTCGTAGAATAAGGCAAGAAAAAGCTTATTATTAGCTGTTAATTTTATAATGTACAGTATGAAATCAGTGCACTATTCCAGCGGATAATAGAGCAGCAATATTGTTCTGTAAATTGCCATGAGATACTCGTCGAAACCGAAGAACTATCATTACGTCAGTATTAGTGCTGTTAGGTTTGCGATATAAATTACATTCATAGCGTGTATTTGCGTAATCCCCATTACATATAACCCATCATTACATCGTGCGTGCTATCGTGCCTAATGGACCGTTTAATTATATATATATGTATATGCACGAACGCTGTTAAAATATTCTAATTAGGTTGTTCAGTACACGAGCGTGTGTTGTGTTCAAAGCACTCAATATTTCAAGTCTAATGAAATTATAATCTGTGCTATTTACTACAAGACGGTCTACTATTAACCTCTTTTATTCGATATTGAGTGAAGTTTCTTTAGTCTTCGTTTGTGAAAATCTGCCACAAATTATACAAAATTTACTTGGTCGGATATCCTTGCACTTTAACGTGGAATAAACTGGAACTTAATAACTGAAACTTAAAGGATTTAACGTAATATTTCAGAAATTAACTTAAAGATGATCTATTAGACAATATTGTAAGTGCTGATAGAGATATTTTTGTGTTTGCTGTCTGTAGAGACGTGTTTCGAGTATTTCTGTGTTTACGCTGTAATGAGAATTAAAAAGGCGGATTTCTTAGCCTCTTAGGAAAGTCGGGAAATGGAGATACAAGGAAATCCCTATTAATGCGAACGACGTCCGTTTCTTTCTGCTAATCCCGTGTTTGGAGTCTTGAGATTGAATCGTCTCGTGACGTGATTATTTTCATCCTTAAGGTAGAAAACAGGGGTAAATCGGTGCGGTATTTCAGCTCTTTTACAACTTCATACATCGGTAATCACAATTTTTAAATAAGGAAACTGCAAGATATATAGCATTATAGTAGATGTATAAATGTATAATGTTAGAAAATAAACTATTATTTTTTAAATCGTGGAATTTAAACAAGTTTTATGGATTATGTATTTCACTGCTCGATCCTTAATGGAATAATTTCATGTTTTATAGGCTACTTTAAAGCTCATCTAAAACGTAATCCCCGAAACAATTGGAAATCCCTTACGAACTTCAGTGAAACAATTTGGATTAGCAAAGCCTGTTATGCACTAAAGCTACCTAAGATATAATTAGTCTTCATAATTGTCCAAAATTCTGTACCCACTTACCTCGCTACAATATCCGTCCCTTTGCATCCAATCTCGACGTGCTCTCCATTTAATTAAATACCATAACTTTTTGTAACATGAATTATTTCATACAAAGTCGAAATGTGCACTATTTTCTCGAAATCAGCAGATACTTCAACGAATGAACACGATTTGATAGTAACAAATTTTTCGAGTATTTCTATGTCATAGAATAAATGAGAATAGTATATTTAAAGAATTAAATGCCGACTAATTAAGCCAGATTCCATTGACAATTTTTAACTTGCAAATTGATCAAAGCTACTTCTCGAACTAGTCGGGAACAACGTCCCGACGTTTTCTATTAGTCCAGCTCGCAAGTTTCCCAGAAATCGCGGAAATTCAATCGACCAAGTTCCGTAGAGCGAGCGTTGCTTGTTCTTCAGAGCATAGACGTGAGGCTACTGCGAATATCGAACTGATGCGGCTTGCGCTGATTTCTTTCTTCCACGTTATCTCGAGACCGCAGGTAACAGGATACAGGATTACGTGGATACGTGGATGTTACAGGATTAGGCGAGCTTGTACCTCGAAGCTTGCGATCGTGTAACTCGTTGCCGGCAACATGGGCCGCGTTATCGCCAAGCCTACTATATTCAACGGGAATCTCATTACATACATCGATGGTTGCTAATAATACTGCCATCTTTATCCGATTCGTTTCACGATACGTTAACACGAAAATGTGGAGTATCGTATGGTTGATGAAATTTCGTTTGTATGCGATAACGTTGTTTGATCACGAAAATCGTTACATTGCAGGCAATATGTGACCTATATAGCAAGCTAATTTTATTAATATCTTCTTTCCTTCAATTTCTACTGTTTTGTTTTACACTCTTTCATCCGATTTTGGGAACAAGCAAACTCTCTTAAATCGTTAGGAAAGTGTGTAGAACAAAATTTATTCAAAGCTGAATTCCTGAAAAAATAGTATTAAATATCTTTCAAGTAGTTGCATAATTTACTAGCTTAGGTAATATACTTCCTCGGAAAAGTACAAGTGTTGCAAGTTCTGTCAGCAATTCGGTCCTAATAACTTTGATCGAGTCTATTTTTAATTTATCGTGTTCGTATTGCTAATAAAAACGATCAAAGCTGTACAATATTTCCCATTTTCCTTCAAATATCTTGTCACGGACTATAACTGGTTTCCAAACTCGAACAATACTATTATTATTATATCCAACTCGATCGAAATTTCAATTCGCTTACATATTGCCCCGGTCCGTAATCCGTGCGCATTAAGATTCGAAATTAAACGCGCAACGTCCCCTTTATTGTCTCCGAACGAGCACGTGTTACGGGCACCCTTCAAGCGGATTACAGGCGAAGGTTACTATATTACACGGCTGCATTAATTGCGATACAAGCAGCTAACATAGTTCGCCTCTGACCCCGGCGTCGCCGAAATTTCGACCCGGTCGGAATTTCATAAGTCGTTCCTCCTGCATAATTTCAAAACTACGCGCGACCTGCTGTCGCTTTAATTAACCCGCCCCGAAAGAATGGAAATAACCGAATGGAGGCGAAGTTTTACGACGATAGTTTGCCTCTGGATCGACGATTAGCTCTCGACGGTTAACCGTTCGTCACGAAAGTCTCCTCAACGAGGGGGATGGAGAAGGACGTTTGTGAAAGATGAAGCGCGAAGCTAATTTTACCCAAATAGTGTAACAAAGTTAAGCATTTTCTGCCTGCATATAAGGTATATAAGGTTCTTACCGTGACTGTTTGCGGATTAATATCATAAAATGTTAGTTTTGGGTGTTTCTAATTGTAAGTTGTGAAAAGAGTACTTGTCGGGTTAGAACAGAGTCAGGACGCGTCCTCAAATTTTTTCGGATGAAGAAAGTTGTCAAGAAAGATCAAAATTGTCACTTCGAAATCTTTGATACTGTTCCTTCTAATTTTAAAAGGTCGCCATCATTTCGTCTAAAGAACGAATCATTCCCGTGACTGACAACATTTCCTTTTAAATTAAGAAATGTATAATTTCGAAATTATATCGTTTGTTTCGACAAGCTATTCTGCGTTTTATAAATGCTAAAAATAATGCTTTAAAATCACATCAATTTCGCAATTAGATTCTAATTACAACTTGCCAGAAATGAACAAACTTCTGAACCGTATGCTATAAAAGAAAGTTACTAAAATGGAGTTAACAGTATGGAGAAGGAAACTCTCTGAAATCATACGATCTTTCCCAGTATCGTTTCCCTTATCGTAAATCATTTCCATTTTATGCTTCCTGTTGTAGCTTCCAGGGGCAATAGAAGCAGTGAAACTACGTGTATATATCCGAGATGTAACGACAAAGTCGAATGGTTTAGGAAAGAGGAGGTAGCAGATCGATCGCAGAAAAAGGTAAATTCCAGCCGGTAAACAGTCCGTTCAAACTTCGAAAGTAACAACTCACTGGGTGCAGTTGATTTTTCATAAAACTGCTACCTATATAAGCATTCAATATAAGCATTCTTTGGTCTTAAATTCCGCGGTAGATGTATACGAAAGGGAAACTTGTGTTTGAGTTGCAACCGATCACGTCAAGGATTTTTCACTCTTTGCGAAACTCTTCGAGCATCGGAAATTCATCGATTTATTTCCGAATTAAAATGCTTTCTAACGTTCGTGTTTGCTTTAAGCTTACTTAACGTTGCTATTTCTGCCACGCGATCGTTTCCTGATTGTAAAAATTGCGAGTTATTGATCGAGCGGAATTTAATTTTCCTTAACAAATGTATTAGGACTTTGAATGTTAGTTTGGATTTTTAACACTCGAACTATCAGAGCGGTTAAAAGAACACAATTTGTAATCTTCCAATTAACAGAAATTTTGTATATCTTCGAACGAGATTAAATTTGGCGTGGAACAAATTAATGCTGTTATTTGTTGCATACGTTACTGGTGTAATTACGTTAACAAAGGTGCAACTGCATAGAATTTATGATTTTTATTAAGAAATATCTCCGCTTTCGATGAAATGATTTAAAAGAAGAGAGAGGAAGATAGGAGGAGAAAAAAGAGTAAATATTTCTGGAAAAGAGGAAATATTTCAGTTGCTTCGCACACGTTCCAATTTGACATCGTCGAAATTAATACCGACAAACATCGTTCTAACTTTTCTCGTAGAGATTATTTTTGCCACCCGACCGACTGTAATAATTAATTGGCGCATTTTGCGTACAAACGAACGTGGATGGTGCACTTCTAATTTTGCTGCTCACATCTTTTCGAATAATCGCAGTACTTGAAATGTATTTTTCTTCCAACAATAAACGTGCCATCGTAGCGGAATGAATTTCGATTCTCCGCTGATGACAATCGAATTGCAACATAAAAATGATAAAACGATGGCTGCACTGAAAAGATACAGTGTGTTATAGGATATAGCTTTTGTATTTATATTGGTTTACCAACTGCTTTTACTGTACAATGATTTATTTTTGAAGTCGTATTTAAATGCACAATTTAATTTATAGTTTCGTGTATGTAAAGTTTTACCAAAAACACATGTATTTGTCATTTAGATAATTTCCAACATAGAAAAATCGGAGTTCGGAAGGATTAATTTATTTCTTTTTTATTTTATTCTTTATATTCGTTTAAAACTCGTACACACATCAATCGTTGTATTATGATTATCAGATATTCAAATATAAATATCAAAGTACAAATACAAATATGCGGAAGGAATAAATCTCGCATTTCTACTACCTTAAAACGCTAAGTAATCCAGAATGAGCAGCAACAAAGGTACGCAGCGACGGCGAATGTCAATTAATTATACACACAGTAATAATTAGCGGATTACCAACGTTTTAATTCGTCGGAACAAGCTGAATATGCGCGCGATAAGGTTAAGCTTTCATCATCCGAAATTTGCAAGCGATTAAAATTACTTTACATTATGAACGAGGTAGATCGTTTCCACGAAGCTCGCGAATAATAATTATAGCGGACAAAATTCATTTTCAACCAACTGAGCCAAGCACGAAACGTGTGATTTTAAAGATGTAAACTCTATTTGAATTGCGCAGATCGCGTCGTAAATTATACATATACATACTTTTCAACGTGTACCAATCGAGGAAACGAAGCGGAACTATTTATTGCTTATAATACGAGATTTAAGATTATTACGACATATATTCCAAGTTAATTTTTATAATCGAATCGATTGGCAGTCAGAATAACAATGAACAAGAAAATAATGTGTTCTACAAAGCGTAAAATTGTGTTTGGAATAAAGAAACTGTAAATGCAGGGTAGGAAGAACTGCATGTAAAACCGTAAATTTTAATAAATGAGTGTAACAAGAAATATTGCAGAATTCTAAATAAATGCAGAAACGTAGAACAAAAGAATGATTGTGCTGCGTAGCGAACACGTGGGTACGAGACTTCAGGCTTTTACCATTTTACATTTTTGCAGAATACTTTATAATATTTTGTGATACTCGCTTTTCATTAAACTTTGCAAACTTTCATTCAAATTTCGGAATAGTGTTGTCGCGTGAGAAGAAAATCTCGATCGCGCTTTTAAGGAAGCAATTCTGAAGCAGTGAATTACCTACTGAACCTGATGAAGTACTTTAGCAAAAAGTCATGGCTGAACGACTTCAGCAGTTACTGCTAATTTTCATTAAGCACATAATAACGTCGATAAAAGGAACCATAAAATTGCGATAATAACGTTGTTCATCAGCTATTCGACGGTTATAATAATGTTCGACAAAAATGACGATGGTAGTAATAGGAATTTCATGTCTACACATATTATAATTAAATAATCATGTCACCTCACGCAATCTCGTATAAATTAGTCGGAACATACAACTGTCTGTTACATTTTAATGCGAACGAAGATACGCAAAGCGAAAGACAAAATTTACCAATCGGAATCGTAAAAAAGTCACGTCGTTTACGGATATCCCAAGTACGAAACAGAAGAAATAGACGGTTGACACCGCTGGTAACCTGCCACCGTACGCTGACTAAAAGGAACTGAAAATCGCGCGCTAATTAGTCGCGATGCAATTAGCGAGGAGATTAACGACGTATGCGACCCGCGATATTTTTCCTTCGCGTTTTTCTCCCTAGTAACAAGTATTTCCCGTGCGAGTCGCAATTGTCGTTTCCCGTGGCTCGAATCAGGTGAAACGCGTCAGTTTTTCTCGCTGGCAGTTTGAAAAGCATTCGGGAAAGTTATATGCGAAACAAGTACGATTCCGTTCGACTTCGACGTATATATGTATTCTTCTCATATTCCCTCCGGAAATTCGAAGCACACTCGCGCGAAATTCGAATGGCTCCCTGTCGATGGGAGAGAGCGTTACAGGCAAGATACAACACAGACTTATGATGTTGTAGGATTTCACGCACTACATCTTCATATGAAGAATGTAGAAACGGATGTATTAAGTCACAATTTTGTCCTGTTCTTAATACGTTGTTTTTGTTGACGCGTGTAATGTATCTCATATTAACAAAATTATGTTATTATCATTATCAGTATGGACATAGTTAAAGATTGGGCCAATAAAAACGATTTGAGAAACTTTTTCTTTGATATTGAAAATCACATTGCTGGAAAAACGTGGCGCGGGAGAAAACCATGCTTGCATCAAACTTGAATCAATTCGCATTGACAGAGAGTATCTACCGCGTATTCATTTCACAAGTGCTTTTCACGTTCGACCAAGCACCAAAATCGATGTAAAACGATCGACCATTGCGGAATATCCACGTTGTTTCATTTTAGTTATCACTGTTACTCGAGCGTGCAATTATCGATGCGATTCGCAGATAAACGAGAAAAGAATTAAACGAACGTTCGATAGATAAAGTTGCCTGAATAGAAAAATTCAAAGGGTTTTTAGTTAGCGAACCGTATTGCGTTGCTTATGAGTTAAACATTCCGTAACGATGCTGCGAATTCATTTCGGTTTTGTTTAACTCATTATGGTGAAGGGAAATAAAGGCGTAACGCAAGAAACTTATTTCTCTGGTCTGTTTACTAACAGTTCTTCAGACAAATATAATTGAAAGGTACTCCACACTTCTTTCGAAAGTTTTAAAGAGGATATGTGGGAAGAAAAAGAAAGAGAAAGTTTTATTTTTTCGCTGGTACTTGTAGGTCAGCAAATATCAGATGTTATCAAAAGGAAATTTTAATTTTATACGAGCTTCCTAAAGATATCACGATGTGTGGCCATTTGTGTACCGAGAAGAAGTAGGACGTGACTACGAAGGGAAAACAATTCTCATTGCGGTCGGAATGGAATAACGTTTCCTACGAGTAGTTCGTTTGTAGAAGTTTCAAAAAGATTTTTTCCGCTCACGTTCTTTCTGCTTGGATTTACTTCGTAACTAACGTTATTAACCCATTAATATTTCAAAATGATATTAAGCTAGACCTTGCAATTCTATAATCTTAAAAAACGTGATTCGAACTTCGAATTAAAACTGATCAAAAGAATGCTGTTCCGTTTCAGAAGCTCAAAAATACTTTTGAGTACATACGATAACGAATACTCGAACTACGATAACTCCGGTGACAAACAATTGCTACCGCCAATGACATAAAAGTAAACAATGTCGAACATACAGAATATCAATCAAACGAAGAAAAAACAAAGTAGTATCATCGACAACAATGCTTTCTGATATAATGCTATTCGATAAAAGCAGCACCTTTATTCTTGATCTGCTAAAAATTTAGCCGGAAAGCAAAGTTGCTCCAGAGATAACCCAATATTGGCCACTGTTCAAAGGTTGCCCCGGTATCCGAACGAAACTTGTCAGAATGAAAGAGAATATGCATGAAAACTACGGAGCATACGCGTACGTCTGAAAAAGGCAGATGACTCGTGTCTGTAATTTCGTTCGCGATCTTCTTTTTCCCTTAGTGTGCGAACATTCGCGTCGAGCCGTCAGGATTTACCCTTGTAAATAACATCATTTTCACCCTCGCCATCTCTCTCTCTCTTTCTCTCTCTTTCTTTTGGAACACGTCGCGTGTTAATCTCGTCGACGCGTTTCAACTCCTGCAACAATATTCCCGCGCCTATTTTTTCCCTCATATTTCTGCCGCTTGTTTTCGTTAACGGGAGCATTCGTCGGGGTGCGAGGATCGTCTACGCGGGTTTCGTTCAAGACACAATTAATTAGCTCGTTACAAAAATTTATCGTCTGCCGAGAAAGGGAGAGACGGTTGCGAAGAAATGGGAAGAGAAACACGGTTCGAGCGACGCAAAATCGTGTTACAAATGCGTACAAAGTGGCTTGCAAAGGTAGAAATGAACAGCCGATAAATTTTGTTAAAAACTAATAAAAATTTATTAACAGAGTGACGGTAAAGATTTTGGATTTTCAAGCTGAACATCGAGACATTGATTTCCACGGTTTCCACGTTCTCCATCTTCTACCCGCTCTTGCTCTCCCTCTCGCTGAGAAACAAAGAGGAAAGCGATATGCAATTACCCTGATTAAACATTCATTAGAAACGGTTAGCGAATCGAGCGTAAATTGTTTTTAAAGCTGGAAATGGTAGGAAAGGGACGCACTTTTTTGCGAAGGAATTTTTTACTACTGAAAGTGTGCCTTGTTTCCTTTTCATTTTCGAGAGCCGCGATGGCGGAGCGGTCCACAGCAGCTGCAGCTTTTCTAACCCCGACAGCCGAGCTTTTACTCGCTTAACAAGATCACCGTGGCACCCTCTGGCCCGGCTTCAAACTTATCTCTTTCTACCTCGACGCTCTTTCCCTCGCCGACGACGACTAGCGCCAACATCCGGCCACGTCTTTTCCATGAATACGAAATAATCTACCTAGGAATCGTTCGTCGCCGAGAATACTCCGCTTTTTTTTCCAAGTTACTTTATACCATTTGCATTCGAGACGTTAAGCGATAAACGCGGTATAGCACGAAGTAAATGCCGAATATTAATGGGAGAAGTCGTGGATTTTCCAACTCAAAGGCGAATTTGAAAATTTGCAATTGAAAAATGCGACGAAAACTTAAACTCACGTCGAAACTAGTTTTTACCAGCAAAGATATATTTTCATATCAAATTAGTACATATTAGATACGTTTTTAAAATAGAACTGGCGGACGTTGTTTCTTGAAAACATTGTATACTTAATCAAAGTAATTGTGACCGTTCGTTCTATATATCAAGCCCGCTTGAAATGTGCGCAACGACGCTCGAACAAATCCCACAAGGCGTTAATGCATTCTCGCGAATACAGCAAGTTGTTTCTCAGGCAAAGTAATCAGTTGATGAAAGTAGACAAAAGAAATCGGTGCTTGATTCGTTTCCATCGAGCAACAATTTGCTAATCAATTTTCGCGTAACAATGCAATGAACGGACAATGTAGTTTAATTTGCACAGTGGTCGATAGGAAGTTTAATTAAAACGAGTGACTGTTAGCTAGTGATAAAAATCTCGTTTATTTCTTTGAGGCCAGCGGTAGAATGTGCGGCGTGTTCTATGGTGATGTAAAAAGAAAGATCAACTTAATTCGTCAATTGCCATTTTAAAAAAGTGATCAAAGAATATCGAAAGAAGCGATATGATTAGTTTGGCTTTTGACAAGCTCGCTTATTCTTTTTGAATAATTTTCGCTTTTATTCCACTCGGCTGTGAACAGAAGAACCGACGGGAAACAGAAAGAAATTCAGAACTTTATTACAAAAAATTACGTAATATCTCGAAATGCGTGGGTTACAAACAAAATACGGAAAGATTTAAACACGAATGGAAGGAAAACACTATCCGGGAAAGTTTTGATAGCTGGGACGAGGAGCCATAATCGTAACGCGGAAATATTACTCCTACTTCAACAAGGTGTCCTGTTTGGCGCGACTGCGACGCAACTCATCACTTTTAACGCCTCGTCGCAGAGCAAATTTGCTGAAATCCCATTCAACAGAAAATTTCAGCTCGCGAAGGTCGTATTTGCCGAAAATTCGCACGCCAATTTCAGAAAGTTGCTGAGACTTCCGGCGTCGTGTCAGTGAAAGCGTTTAATTTGTACGCCGTGGCAAACTCTTACGAGCCTCTCTTCGTTACGCACAACGACGTCGACGATTTTGACAAAAATTTCTCCCGAACGAAAATTATTCATGGCTTTATACATATATTTTTATACGAACTTTTTTTCTCTCCTTGGAAATTATTTCAGTATTTCGTTGGAGAATACAATATCTCTGCTTGTAGTGAAACGTTTACCTCGGATTTGTATCGCGAGTCACGAGATACGAAGAACGTATTGATTCATTGCTTGGTCAAAATGGAATTGTTTGCACGATAAACGAAATAACTGCATTTTATTTGCATACACAAATATTTATTAAACGCCACCAGAAGATAAATTAAGAACAGTTATGATTGTGAGATCTGATATTTTATATCCAAAGATTTAATAGATGATTCAAGTTGAGACAGTTTAAAATAATTTTGAAGAATTGTATAATAGTCTGGCAAATACTAGTCTTACTTGTAATATCTTGTGCTCGCTTTTATTCTATGCCATTAAGAAAATTTCTTAAAAGCGCAACTTTGTCCAAAAAGTGGTTCTTCCTTAGTTCATCCGCTTCATAAACTTACTATTAAGTTCTTAACGCTAATTTCGAGTGCATTTTACGTTAAAGCAGATTGCTATGGTCGTTTAAAAACGGACTTCCTAATTACCTGTTCAACCTGTTTGCATGTAAAACTGGTTAAGCGAAGCGGACTGAATGTCCCCTTTACAAGAGGAGCGAGACCAAGTTAAAGAAGTTTGCCGGCCACAGTTTATCACTCGTGACTTAACACGAACGACCACGGAATTAAGAACTTTCCCTCTCCTTCTCCTCGGTATTTCAACATCGTTTACATCCCAATACATTTGCATTCCGATGGTTCGCATCGCTGCAATTTTATGAGAAACGTTACATTAAAATTGAAAGAAAAATCGGTCGACCAGTCATATTTATTCTTTGAATTCGATATTAATTCGAAGTACAGAGAAATTCCGTACGTGAACATAACCGAAAATGTATGAAAAAAGTTAAATTAAACGAAATAGCGAGCAACAAACATCAGCGTATATTTTAAATTGACATCGCGTACCTCACCTTTATGAATATTAAACACGCGATATTTTTATAATTTTGCCGCGTTGAATCGCTGCATGCTAGCCTGTTTAAAATTCATTCGTAAATTTTGCAAATTTCGTTTCCAAATTTCACCAATTTGATATGTTAAACAATATTCCATTCCTTTATAGCCATTTAGTAAAAGTGATATTTCTATGAATAAAAAAATCCTCTTTGATTTTTTCAACACATTACGCTTTATTTATTTCATCTTCATTAAAGAATTTCCCACTGCTTTATAAGCATTTGATAAAAATATTATTTCCATAAATAAAAGCGTCTCGTTAAATTTTTTAGATAATTGAAATACTATCCCCTATTTATGTAACCAGTACATCCCAATTATTGACGGCATGTAATCTTCCATTTTCAAACTGCAATTTAAAGTACTATTTTTCATTGGATCTTGGAACGTGTTTTAATAACAAGCGCAAACCTTGAACCTTATTTTGCTTGTGGCTAATTCAAATTTATGCGCTCGTATACTTGATGGTGTTCTACAAATCATCGATAATTACGCAATTGCGCTTTCCATACGAGCCCATAAATTTCACCTTCGTTATCGCGAGAGTCGTTTACTTTCTTTTTCCTTTTTTCTTAGCGTAACAGTAAGTAATTTCCAGAGTAATTCACTTTGTTGTACGGTTATCGATCGCGAAAAATGAACGCTTTTATCGTGGACGATCTGCGCGTGCCGCCCTTAAGTCGGCAAACAAACGCCCTGCAAAGAGAAGGACTCGAGGGGAAAAAGAACGAAACGAGGAACACGCGAGCAAAGTTCTTCTGATTGCGATTATCTGACTTCGCGCAAAACAGCCGCAATTCTTGAAGAAAGAAAGCGATTTTCGTGCAACAGGAGCCATTTTCTGGTTACCGATAGCTCGATGAATCTATTCTTGGGAATATTTTCGAAAATCGATATCCCTGGAAAATATAAAGCGAATCGCATAAATTATTTGTGAAAAGATTTACACAAGGAAAATTTCATTTCGCTCTTAAATTTTACGTCTGCTCATCCTAAAATTTCTGCGATATTTGCTGTTTCTAGCTTTAACATCACATGCAGTGGCTATGCGAATGTATTTATAAGAAAGAAATATCTATAGAAATTTTTTATGTATTTTTTGGATATTAAATAAAACATTTAAAGTTTCATTAGTGCTACATTGAAAAAAATTGGAACGATCTTGATAACACATATTATAGAAGTTGAAAGATATTTATTGCGATATTCTTATCAAAAATGTATAGTAGAAAAGTACATCGTGTATAAAGAATGGAAATTACGGATTTTAATATTCCGATCATAGAAACACTTCTTTAAAAGAAATTTTTATTCAGAATAAAGTACCACAGGTGTTTATTCCCTCGTACCAAAAATAAGTTGAAAAATTAATAATCTCGTGGTATAAGGGAAAATATGGAGAATGTTTTTCTCAAAAGATTCAAAATGGAATTTTTCAATTTCTCTTGATGTCACAGTGGAACATTTTTGAACCATGTATTCCTTGTACCAGGGGTTTTTCATGTAAACCAGGCTTGCTCGTTGAATTGAAGTTGATAAATTTTAAAAGTCACAGAACAATGTCGTTAGGGAATGGAAATTGTGCTCGAAGGAAAATGGGGCAAGGAGAAATCGTATCATTCGTGTAAAAATTTATCAGGCAACTTTTTCGCTTAAACTTTATTTACACGCAAGATGATAGAAATCAAACCCGACGTTCACGGACGAAACAAAGTTGCTAACCCGCGAAACAGTCGATGCAAACGTAGATACGTCTCAGTCGTTTTTCATCATTAATTTTTCCATTAATTAATGATCTTCTGTTCAGTTTCATTCTCTCAAAGTAAAAAAATTGAAAGTGGAAACAAAATATATTCGCAGAAAGAAACGAGAAAAACGCCGTAATAACAGTTTATTTGTACCAAACGCACCATTGTGTATTAATTTACTCTGTAAATTACATCACCACTGTGGAACGAGCATACAGTACTTGTAAAGCAAAGCGCGATAGTGGTAAGAAAAGTGTGATTAACGAGCAAGAAACATCGGAGAATGACTGAAGTGGAAATGGTCTGTTTTTGATCAGACCGTGCTCCCGGTGTAGTGGAATAACAGCAAAAATATGCAACCTATTCGTGATTTTATTTAAACTTCTGATTTGCATTACTCGCGTTTCTTTCTCAGATATAAAAGAACTGCTTGGCAAATTTATAAAAATGTTCGCGATATTAACTGGTTAAATCAATTACGCTTGTTTTAATCGGCTTAAATTCTCGATCGATTCGCAGGAATCTCCTTTCGAAGATGAAGTTTGTATCTTAACCGATTGCAGATTCTCTATGACATCTGCAAACAGACAATAAGCGCTTTTCTCCAAGTGTCTTAGAATTAGATTCATTTCTTTTTATTATTATTATAAAAACAATGATATTAAACTCGTCTTGCAATTTAAATGAATCGAGGACGAAATGTGCAGCTAATGTTCTTCCTAATTACTGCTCCTTACAATTAGCCCCATTCTTGGCGCAGTAAAAAAGATCTAAGAGAAAAGTCGCTCTAGAAGAGTTGGGTAGCAAGGTTTGGTGTCATTATCAGAGAACATTGCCAAGAAAATTTATCTAATTAATAACACACATGTTTCTTATTATATCTTTCTATTGCTGAATTTTTGGCCTAAATTTAATCAAACTTAAAGATTAAAACTTTATAGAAATTTGCGTCTCGTCACGTCTTTATGTTTTTTAATCGTTTTTGAAAAATGTTATCTGTCGAACGAAAATTTACCCACGCGTATAACCTATTTTTTCTGATTCAATTAAAAAGATCGAAATGATCAAATATTGACCAACTTTCCCAAAAAATTTGTCTCTATAAACCACCAATAGTTCGGAATTGCTATCTAACCTAGAAAACGGTGAATTTTATATTAAAAAATTCCGTTAAAGCTGCAGATTTCCATACGCGTGGAAATAAACCAAAAATGTAAAATAAAATTTTTTCTATTAAAACCTCGTTTTCAAGGAAATAGAGTTTGAACGTGATTGGACAAGATTTTCTCGGAAACGAAACTTCAAATGAAAAAATCTTGTTCTATATTTCCGACTTGTTTATTCGCGTACAAACGTTACTTTGCCCATTGCGTTATTATCACTGGAACATCCTGTATAAAGGAATAATAAAACAGCCTTTAATCATCTCGGCATAGAACACATTAACAGCGAAGTTAAATTTTGTTACGCTTTATTGTAACACAAATTACTTTCCTATATGTGAAAGCTTTTATGGCTGACCATATAGCGTGATCTACTACTCACAGTCAGCATCTCGAGCGGTATTCCTCAAAAACACCTCTTCTGGTAAAAACGTATCTTTTGACCGATCGACATCGAGATTTCTCGTTCACCGAAACTTTCTTCCTTAGACAAGAGCTATCAATTTACAGAGTTCTTGCTTCGTGTTCGACGACACGCCGCGATGCTGTAAGTTTTTTTCGCGAGACGAAGAAACGCCAGGGTGTGGGAAATCGAGTATCGATAAAAATTTCACGGTTGCCCGGCTCGTGAAAGGGGACGCCTCGAGGAGTTTAATAGTCAGACAAGACTGGCAGTGGCTCGTGTCGAGGCGAAGTTCCATCAAGCCATTATCGCGAACCGTTGCGTGCACCAGAGACGAGCTTTGCTTGCCTTTGCATGAATCAAGGGAAGATCGAGGCAACCCTGTTGGTTCATCACCATCATCAGCAGATGCTTTTGACTGCGCTTTAGCAACGACGCAACGAGAACACGGCAAGCATCTGCTATTAAGTAGAACACCGGGGGTTCATTTCCTTTACAATGTCGGAATAATCGTCTATGGAACAGACTATAATATTGACCGTCTTTTGGCCAGTATTCTGTCTCTTTTCGAGTCTGCTGCGTCGTCTTCCTCTGCCCCTAGGATTCCCAATCTTTTTCTCTCTCTTTCTCCATTTCTCGTTTAGGAGCCCGTATTAGTATATATGTCGAAATGTGCTGCAACCGTGGATTTTCTCCTTTCAAATAGCAATATTCATTAAAATCAAGTGTACGCCAGTTTTAATTATACCATGAGGATTTTTAAGTGGAACTGAGCATCGGGGAGGTAGATTAAGATTGCGGTTAACGATGTATTTAGTGGAGTCCGGAGAATGGAGAGACGTAAGATTTTAATATGAAGAACAGTTTTGTTAGAAAGAGAAGCCAAGAAGGTAGCGCGGCCAAGCTAGTTTTGAGAGATTATTTTTTCAATATAATTAATTCGATCTTCTATAGCAAGCACTTAAAGAATGCAAATTCGAAAGAAAAGAAACTTCAAATATTACTTTTTACATTCAATTATAGTTTTATTCCAAGTTTTACGATTCTTTCATATTTCTATCTTCGTTCGTTCTTATAGAGACAACGCAATAACATTTCCTTTGAAATCTTAATCACTGTGAAATCCTGACGAGCTCCGTCGTTTCTAAAGAGAATTCTTATATCCGTGGTCCAGAGAAAATCGATATCGCAACGTCCATTATTGCATCAGGTTAATTCGAGCGGAATACGTAGTCAACGTAAGACTAAGGAAACGTCATGCATAAGAGACGAGCGGAAATTTCCGAAAATTCAAGCACCTTAGAAGGGGAACGGCACCCGAGAGGGCCGTTGCACCCTTGTACGATGCACCAGTTAGAAGCAGGACAGACGACACATTCACGACGACGAAATATCGTACACTGGATGTAACGGTGATATCCTGACGAGCGTGTCTGAAACGCGTTAATCGCGTGCTAGACGTTCGGCGCTCGTCGCATGTCGAAACCATCGAAGATCGTGTTCCATGCGAGGAATTTGAACAAGGCAAAATGTGTACGCTGTCACAGCCGACATCGATCGCTTAGTTGGAAGTAGAGCGAACTGGAATTTTGCATCGTGCTAACAAAAAGTAAGATGCTAAAAGAATATTTCACTGTTTTAGGAGTTTTAAATGGACTCTAGACTATGAGAAAATCACCATTTTTGTTGAGGAAAATATTTGGCTATAAAAGAAAATGAGATTTTCCGGAAGTACTAAAATTTTCCTTCAGTTCTATCAGGAAGATATAAATTCAAGAAATACGTATAACAAGGAAAACGATCCTTGAATAATTGTCTTGAATGGTACGTTTAAGTCCATGAGAATTTAACGTGCTGTATTATTATCGATATTTTTATTCGTAATGAATAAACCTTAGTATTTTTATCGGAAATAAAGCCGAAAATAATGATATGCGACTAACAAGTTCTTCTTTACGTTACGGCACAACTAATTATCTGAAACTCGAACACCGAAAATAGGTTCACGCGAACGAAAGAGCCAATATAGCACGATACAGTAATCGAGGTGGCTGCAGATATTTTTCGTCGGACGAGAAAAGGACGTGCATCCTGAAATCGATTTGCAATGACATCTCTCCTTGAAGCGTACCACGTCTAGTATCGAGCCATTTGTATTCATTCCTGCTCCCTCGTCTGCTTTTGTATCTACTGAAAGGACACGGAACACACAACCTGATGGACACACGCGATTGCACATCTTCTCCGTGAGATATCTATCAATTCCGTATATTATTGAATGAATACCTACTTCGAATCAGATGAAGATAATTTATTTAATACTTGAAACATTAGGATTTTTACAAAGTCAGATACACGAAATACACGTTCAGGTAATTGGATTCAATTGGTAAATTTATTTAATCGGGTATTTACTGAAATTTCAAATGAATAAAGTTTGAACGAAGAAACTTCTGGCGCAGTTTATAGAAAATTAAAAAATGCAAAGAATATACATTTTAACTTCTATTTTAACTTCTATTTCTTTAGTTATATCCGTACGAATACAAATTTGCATAAAAATCCACAAGTAATCTGCATCGCAGAAAACTTAAGGCCAAGAGGGCTAATGGAAGGTTTCCCCTTTTCCTTAGCAACGCCGTAAAATATCCTTGAAAACCCTCCACCCAAGTAATTTCCAATCAGAACGATCTCACATAAAATCCATCTGCTCAAACTGGCTTCATTAGACCGTAGGTCTCGAACCAACCATATCTGGCACCATTATTAGCGTGCCGGTTATCGTTTCGAGAAATTCCGCTCGTGCTTGTTGCTCGAGCGATCGTCGACCGTCATTTCCCTCTTTGGACAGCGGAGGGAAGGAGAGGGTGAGAATTTCTGGCGGAATAATTCGATTGGATCGACTATTTCGACTTCGCGACTTCGCAAGGGATGGACCGATCGTTC
Organism: Bombus vancouverensis nearcticus; assembly: GCF_051014615.1. NCBI lineage: Eukaryota > Metazoa > Arthropoda > Insecta > Hymenoptera > Apidae > Bombus > Bombus vancouverensis. The sequence goes on along the minus strand of NC_134913.1, from coordinate 2,544,577 downwards.
CTTGAAGCTTTTAGGTTAATACCGAAGTTTCTGCTCGTTGGTAGAAGTTGAACTCGATCGCGTATACTATCGATCGGCACTGACTCATGGTTACAGCGATTGAACTCGAGCCGCCGCTTTTCCACTGCGTTTGAGCTCGTTGTTCACGCGCTGGAAGCGGTGCGGTGAAAAATAAGTTAACGCGCCGATCCAAAAGACAAACGCATTGCGACGAGAACGAAAGTGGTCATCGAGTTGACGCACGATGCTTTGAATCTCGTTTGCCGTGGATTTATTGGAATTAATGGTTCTCTTCCTATAGATATAGATAGTTATAGATAAATAAATAGATAGTTTGGAGTTGTAGGAGGTTAGGAAGATTTGTACGTAGTTTTTCGTACGTTAAATTATTATCATTGATTTGGAGATTTTTGGTAATTGGTAAATAATTGGAATTTAATTTCGATCTTTGGTTAGATTGCTTTCTTGCCCTTCATTGATCCGATTAATATTGATTATAGAAATGTCACTCAGCTTATTGACAATCGCAGCTGTCTTATAAATCCCTTTATCTTACTCTTCTTCGCCGTGACTTCTCTCAGAAACTTCACTTTTGCTCGATACAGCTACATCTGTCTCTCGTAATTCGCTTCAATCTGAAGAACAGGAAAAACTTACGGAATGGAACAGATGTGGATGATCACACGTACACATAAGCGCTTTAAAGAGTAGCATGTTTCACGAACTTCCCTTCATCTTATCCATTCTTTAAAGGAAAGATACTATAATGACTTGAAAAATGGGGACATCTTGCGGAACTTCTTTAAATAAACTATGCAAATATCGAAGAATGTAATAATATAGATTGAGCCAATTTTCTATTCGTTTCCGGTATATTCCTTTTCAGAGTGTGAAAGAAACAAAAATATCTAAAAAGTAGAAATCTATATTCGCTATTTTGAATAAAATTACAATATTTCGAAAAATAACAAAACAGCGGAGCATCGAAAAAAATATCATCCAACTCTGACGACGCCTATGTTTACATTCAACTTACAAGTTCAAATTACAAGCCTTGTTAGTAGCTAATATCTACATTCACGCCATAGATTCAAATCCCTTTTCCAGCAGCCAGTGTTCTACGTTACATGAAACGAAAAAAGCATTCCTTGGAGCATTCTTGAAATTTATCCGATTCACGTGCAGCTCGGAACAGGATAAAGCGCATTCTGCCTCACGTTCATAATCAAATTCCGCACGACGTTTCGATACTCGGTGCTACGGCGCCGTGTACGGAAACAGGTAACAGGATTACCACGTACCGACATGCAATAACCTAAAAACGCAATAACAACGAATTTGAGAAAGATAGAACCACATACGCGATGCACGTATTATCGGTTAAAAAATTTATAGTTTCGAAATGCATTACAGCATCGACCTTTATTGGCTAATGATATACAGTAACGTGTAGTAACAATTCATGGACTTGATCGTTGCCTTGATTTTAGTCAGTAAAATCGTAGGTTGTCCATAAGGGTCGTAACTTTCTCATAGTGGATGTGTATTATACTGTATTGGTGAAATATTCAATTTTATAACGTAAAAGATCAACGTAAAAAATAAAGTTAAATCTCGTTACAAATATGCCCTACCTACTTAGACCGTGACCTATATCGCAAGCACGGTCTTTCGTAACACGATATGACGTAGGCAAAGGTAAATAACTATGAAAGTTAGTTTAGAATACAAGTTGAGGTAATGACTCGAAACTTTTGAAGGGTAATATATACATAGAAGATGTCAGCGATACATTATTCGCCGCATTCTGCGCGGAAATCCAATAGAAAAAAAAAACTAAAGTGAGGAAGCAGAAAGTCGTAGTTGATGTAGACGGATGATGAAAAATGATCAGGACGACGAGAACGAACCTTAGAGAAATTGTACACAAAACAGGGTAGTCCAGCCGGTTGCGTTAAGCCTTGACAAGTAGTAATGGGCTCAAGTATGTACGTTGCAAGTAATATTGAAGTTTCAAAGAAGAGCGTTCAAATTTTTTTTACATGCAAATACAATGACTGAACTATTATATTTTACGACTATTACTCCAACAATATGATACGAATTGTGTGTATTAGATTTAATTCGGATTTTCGGATGGGTATGTATCGAACTCGATCCCATCGATATCAGAAAGAAACAACCGGAAGAAGGGTCGTGACATAGGTTGAAAGTCGATTAAGCCTTCGATTGAACAAACAATGAATGGCCTGGCTGAATGGACAATATTGAAAAACGAAGCCACAAAGACTGAAGGCGGAAGGAAAATGGGAATTAGATTGCGTGAAGGGACGAAAGGGATGAATCAGGATGGTAAATAAGCAGAAAGAAAGGAAAACGAGTCGCGCAGGTCGGAGCTGGAAAAAACTGGAGAAAGATTAAAGGGAAGGTCGAAGGTTTTGACCCGAAGGGATAATGGAAAAGGCAAAGGAAATAGATAAAGTGGAACTGTCGCGATGAAATGATGAGTCAGCTTGAAAGAGTTGGGTCTGTCGTAGAAAGGTTGCAAAAATAAATTGGCAAATATACTTATATGTAGTAACACGTAGTATTGTTAAAATATAAGGAGTACATGAATAAAAAATTATTAGATTATCTGAAAATTCATTCAGAGACTATTCTGTGTAATATACACCGATACACCATACTATACACCGTAGACGTTTTTGTCCGAGAGAAGTTTTCTTCTTTGGCGTTCAGAATGTCTCGATTACAGTGGCAAGTAGAATGAGGCGTCCTTTCGAGTTGATCAAACGCGAGAAACTATTCTTCCTCGAAAGACTATTGTTCCGCAAGACAAACTAATGCTTTTGGGGATCATTCCGGAAAATCTTTTTAATTGCGCATGAAGCTTGAATTGCTTGTCATGGATAGAAAGAAGCATCTGTAACTGTCACCGTTGTTATCCGTAAGTTTGTTTGAAGATACGTAATTCCTGTTTATTAACTGCAAATGACGCTGCTTAAAATCTCGTAATGCAGACGTTGTTGTTTCAGAGACATTGTATGCTTTTTAGTGGTTACGTGGTGTCGTAGATTTTACAACGTGTAATCGTGGTTTTAGCGTTGCTGTCGTTGCTTTGGAAATTAGTTGTATGGCTTTGCACAGGTGTTTCGAATTAGCTTTTGATATTTTCTCATCCTTGTTTTCCTTCGTCTTTTTGAACGATCGGTTGTTCAATGATGACACAACGAACGACAATTTCACGTTACGAAGCGTCCACAAAGGAGCGGCGCTTTGCTCGTTGAATCGATACCAGGTCGAAGGCTGCTGGCGGGAATAACTCGAAAGAAAAATCGTTATGTACGATCGGCTGGGTCGACGTAGTTAGGCTAGCCTTTTGGTCGCTTCGCCCGTTCACCGCTAATTACAGTGACGTCGAAATGAAAAGGCACGCGTCCATCGTCGATAAAACGATATCGGCCAATGCGTCGAAACACTGATATTTACTCTCTGGAACGGCACCAGGCTGAAAGTGGACTAGTTGAAATTTGCTGAAACCGTATATCGTGCCACTTTTCGGAAATATCAGTCGGAATATCGGTCAACTGCAAAAGTCAAGCGACTCTATTCCGAGCTATTCATTTGATAGACGCGATTTTATTACGTCGTTTTTTCGATAGAATGCGTTTCAAGGGTCGAGGTCTCGATAACTGCATTCCAGATTTATGTAAATTTATATTTTTGCGCGTTTAAATTTCTCATAAGCATTGAACATTCGCGATTTATCAACAATCATCGCGATTTTCTTTTTCCTTTTAAACGCCAAAGTTTCATTAACTGATATTCTCGCCTTTTTCATTCTATCTTTTTCTTGAGGGAAGTTTGAAAGTAATTATTATTCAGAGTGTTCTGGAACCCTTAATGAGTTTCTTTGCGTTGAGAAGCATAATCAGCTGTCTTGAAGCTTCCGCGAAAGTTCTGGCGTATTCGATTCGATATTATGATCAATCAGTTCGCTGTAGTCTTGTCATTAAACCGAAGATAAAGTGAAGAATAAACTTTAACATTACGCTTCATTTTAAAGATGTTCATCGTGTCTATTGGAAATATTGAAGGTAATTGGAGCTTTTATTGTATATTTGTTGCGCGTATCATAAATAGGATTTCCCATAAAGGGACCGATGAGATCGATATTAATGGGCTCTTTACAGTTAACGAGGTAGCATGTCGGAAACCCTATAACGTTGGTTCAGAAATTAGATCGTCATGATCGAGTCATGATCAAAGGACAATTTTGCCTTACGACGACACATATTAGGTCACCCTAAACGTCTCCGTTATTTTAAATCGTTCACTTTGCGAGAAATTTTATTGATTTACAATTATGGGTACAATTTTATGCGATAATCATGATTCTCTTATCCTATCAAACAGTTCTGTAAAGCGAATTTTCTCAAAACGAACAATTCTTTATACGTGTCACTTATCTATCAAACTAACGATACGCAACATCCATTACCCTAATTTCCATTGAAATACAAGGGCGCATTTCATTGATTCTCAAACATCACCGTACACTAAAACGCAATCATTCCGACTTCCACGAGACCAAACCATAAACCCTCGTCTATTTACGCGTTTTCCACCAACAACAGCGGAAATAGAGGTCGCAAGAGGAGGCCAAACGGCGGTAGAATGCTTCCCCGCGTGTACCTACGGTACGGTAGGGTAAATACATTAGGTATCGACGTGGTCCCGCGTGAAAAGGCCCATTTGCATCAAGAATAGAGGTCCTGGGTAACGGGAAGGCATTCGTCATCGCTGGTATATCCCTGCACCGACCCGATGCGAGTGCAGAATCAGAGAGAGGAACGAGCTCGTCTCCGCATGATAACGAGGGAACCGCGATACGATACAGGAAATGCACTCCTGTACCGCGAGTGGATCCGAATGCGGCTGCCGTCTACGAAACTCGAGGCTCGCTCATATTTCCATACAAATTGCAATACGTGCAGGAGCGTATCTATCTCGGCGCCGGCATGCTCCATCATGATGCACGCTTAATCGCTTACCTCGGTCGTGGAACATCTAGTGGAACACCACCAGCCAATCTACTTGGTCGTTTTTCTTTTTGGCCTTCTAATTTGTCTTTACTCGAGTTGCTCGCATCGCGAATTTTAGTTTCGTTCAGTTTTGTTAGTTTTGGTTTCGATAGTATAACAGGCTTGGCAATAGGGATGAGATCTGTAAAAGATCGTAGAGAACCCTAAAGAAAGCCTTTGTGCCAATTTTACACGTTACAAAGTTAACAATTAAGAAGTAACAACTTCTTCGCCAGCTTCCAAAGAAAAGATACACCTGCGTAAGACATAGTTTCACTGAACAATTATCGTAAACAACCGCGATAATACAAACAATACTGATGTAGAACATCTTGATAAAGACTAATTATCACTCGTTTCATTGACATCAAATGAAACCTTCTCACCTTCTCGTGATTTATTTCCCTTGGCGAACGCCAAGCTGTCATCGACTGGCCGATGGCCAGCAGCCATTTAAATGAATATTTAACGTCCAACCATGTTGCTTGGTAAGATATGCTTTGTAGGCTACGAGAGGTGTTAGCGTACATTTCGCCGCTATAAAGGGAGAGATACTCAAACGCGTGGCTTTATTCCGCACGACGCGGCGTGTAAATACCGGACACTCATTCGCGGAGATGTTCAACGAGAGCGTCATGGAAACGTGGTGTCGGCCTCTATATACTCTCCACTAATCAATATTGGAAATACTCGGCTATTTTGCTCTCATTTACGCTATAAAAGAGAGATCGCGGTAGAACGGACATTCCAATTGGTCATGCTTCCTCGAAAGCATTAAGCGAAATCATGCGACGACTCTTCGTTTTTTCGCCACTTCCTTTTCCCTCTTATCCCATTATTTACTTCATCTCTTCTTTTTTTCTAATTCTTTTCTTGTCGAATATTTTGCAACTGAAACGAAGGAAACGGAGAACGAAACGATCGACCCATTGATTTCAATTCCAGCGTGCATTTGTTAGCGATAATGGTCGTAATCGCGACGCTCAAACAAGCCAGATTTCCGGCTGGAAACCGCTCGAAATTAAAGCGTTCTGCTGAAAAACAACCATTAAACGCGTGCCACGTTCCATTCCAATTAATTTCTAACGATGTCTTGATTGGCAACCGAACTCGTCCCTTCGTTTCTTTCAACACGGAACTCGAATACAAATACGAGATCAGACACATCGTAGCCCTATCGATTCTTACCGACGCGATGGATTTACGATCTAAGCTTTTCGTTAAATCTGCTAGCCCCGTGTTTTGTTTATCAAGCCATTTTCGTGGCCGACGCGATTAAGTTTTATGGAACTATAACACGAAAACGTTGAAGGGCGAGGAAAGAGCTATCGCGTGGGCACCATTGTTGATAATGGGGGCGTTTATCATAATTTGTTTCGTTGTCAGTTTTGTTTTACTGTAATAGCTCGGCGTCCGAATATTTCTCTATTTATCCTCTTTATATCAGAAAGATCCGAATTCCTTTGGTTCGTAAAAAAGTTTCTCGTGGGGTTACGTAACTAACGGTTCGACGTTTCATCCTTTCCGAGGTCGAAAAGAGAAAAGAGGAAAACGAAGAAACGGAGTGCATATCTGAGAGAATGATGCAACGAGAGTAACGTGGAGTAGAAGCTTGACAGGAAATCTGTTGAAGTAATTCCTCAATGTAATTTCCTTTCCCTCTCCTATTTCCCCGTTGGCGCCTCTCATAGCCGCGGTAACTTCATTAGGTTTTTCTCTCCGCCTTATTTTCCTCGAGTTTCATTTTTCTTCGCGGTCGAATTCACGAAGCATCCGCAGTACACCCAAGGTATTCGTGTTGCTCCAATTTTTTCAAGATTTTACAATGAAGATCTAACGGCGATCGTGATTGCATTAATGCTATCTTCTTCTTAACGAAAAGTTTCATATATAGGCGATCTTGTTCCTTTGTTGGGGGAAGTGTTGCGTATTGTAATTCGATTTATACTTATCGAACTGGTGAAAGGAGACGTTGAAATACTTTCTATAGTAATACTAGCACAAGGGTTATAGTCTTTTAGTCTAACAGTCTGGTTAGACCTTTACTCCCTAACATCTTGTATCTCGTAAGTCACGATACGATAGTAACACAATAGCACGATACTACAACCCAACGCCAAACAAAACGTAGCAACCTCTCCTTTTCCCACCATTCGATCTCCTCTCTGCACAAAATCATGCCCCATATTCTCCGAAACTTTTTTCACCGCCCTTCGCCTCCGGCGCAACAACTAGTATCGTGGGAGGAATTTTAATTCAGTTCGACGACAATTCGCGTCAGTGGCGCGTAAAAATAGAGATCGTCTGACTGCCTTATGGCGCTTCTTTTTGGCATATACACGTGGGAAACTAGCTTTCTCCGTATATCGCCATCTTTCTTTCTCTCTCAATTACCCTCTTTTTAATGCGTGAAGTAATGCCAGAAGATCACGCGGGATACATATACATTATTATTCGAAAGCAGAATTTGTTTGTTTCCGATAGAGCGTAATTTATTCACAAAATTATGGGTGAAGGAACGTGCAATGATTCTATTCTTTACGATCATTGTTCCATCACGACCATTGTATCAAAACTAGATTGCCAATAAGAATCCACAAATCGATAACACATGAATATTAATTTTCATCAAACTTGAACAATCTTTCAACGATAGAAAAAAGCGATTCGGTCGGAAATGTACCAAAGAACGCTTCGAATAATCTCCGCTACTTTTTGCTCTGTACAAGTATTCTGGATTGTTATTCCCTATTCCCTCGGCAATCTAACTGAATCGTTATATCTGTACGAGGCCAGCAGGTGCGGTAATACTTATGAACGAGGGTGTACGTATCGCGAGATAGGAAGCAAGCATGGCTGGTTTCTCTGTCAAGGCGATCACCGTGAGCGTAACCGGTGCGTGCAGTTAGAACGACCGACCGGCAATACCTAACTGATTTCCCATATGGCGCGGTCGACCAGGATTCCCGGCCAGGCGAAAAATTCCACGTCGATGCGTGAAATCGTTTTATTTCTCGCGAAAGCGGGAATATCAGAGTGGGCCGCTGCGCGAACCTTTCGACCGTTTATTTATCGCCCGCGCGTATATACATATGCAGTTACACGAATTTATCGTGGCAAAAGCCCTGTAGAGCAAAAGCAGCTTGCCATGTCAGTTGACGTTGAGTTATTGCGAGATACTTGGGGCTCCACCGTTTTCGATTTCGATTCACACGCGCCAAGTAGGATCTCGTCGAACAGTTTCTTAGGTTTCTCGACCGATCGTTTTCGACGTACAAATGTCGTTCCAACGGACTTACGGAGCACGTGTCTCGTACGCTGTATATTTCTACTTTGTCCAGGATATACCATGAGAAGTGGAACAAGTTGACAGAAGACTAAGAGAATATCAGTGGTGGAATAATAGATGTAGTGATGGACGTTCCAATACTTGTCACAGCGTAATATTGTGACATCTGCGAATAGTCGTACGAGGTACGTCTTTTTCTTCTTGAACATTAGCACACTTAATCCTTTTACGTTTTTGCAGTCGTTCATGCAATTATACATTTTCATTCTTGCAAAATTTCAATAAAAATAGAGTAAATTATTTCTGTGATAATCTCAGTTAATTACCATAATTTACACGAAACCAGCATGTGTATCCTAGTAACGAAACGTGCGTGAGATTCTACGCTTGTCATTTCGACGAATGCTATGACGTATGTCGAGTAATCGGCATGGACGTTGTTGCATTTTACGTATTTCTATGAATTTAGTCACATGGTTGACAAGTTGACGTACGTTTTTAATAAAATAATTGCATGTAAATAACTATGTTATATTTTTAGTTACACAAGGTAAATGTCGTTAAAGTTGTTACGGTTTCCCAGTATTGAAAACGTTTCATAAAATCTACACATCCCATTATCGGCTAATCAAGGAATTTAGAGGAAATGCGGAGCAAGTAACAAAATCTTTGATTTGAAAATATTAAAAGTAACGTTAAATTCTGATAGAAAAGATCTGCGTATGTTTCATTTTGTTAGATATTAACGTTACTATACATTGCTACGTATGCTTAGAAATTCATAACAGAATGCTCTAGATAAATACAAATCTCATATACCTTATATAGTATATTTTCTCTCTGAAAACAAATGCACTTATACCAATGTTTTCACCGAATCCCTCAATAACCTACAATCTTTCCTTTGAATCCTCTCGAAGGCAACGCTTACTTATTTCTCGCCCGATATCTTCGAAACTTTCATTCGCAAGAACCAACGATTCAAAATTTCGTATAAGTAGCATTTCTTTCACCGTGGAAGCAATCTCTGCGGACAGAGTAATTTGTCGGCAAGATAGCATTCGACCGTCGCGATAGAAATCAATTCCCCTTCGGTCTCCTACCAAAGCTCCCTTCTATAATTCCTTGTGCATCCGATGGCTAGTCTGATAACGTCGTTCTAATCCGATCCTACTTGGTTTACACGGCGGCGAGTCGAATTTAATCCGCATCTAGCGCGCCATGGAGCACGTTCCAAACCTGCTACGTTCGATACACTCTCTCCCCTTCGAGTTTCAACGAAATCGAACGACGAAATGCGCGATATTGCAGGGATTTTGGCAGCGCGCCTGCTTACGGCCTCGAAAAATTCTCGGAAAGGACCTCCTAGGTTGAATGTCGACGGATCGGATGGATCCGATGGCTTAATTCCAGGTTCTAGATTGAATTACTGTACCACCAAGAGTGCTTCTTGGATGCCTGGATAACGGATTCGTCGTGCCCTTGGCTTCACTAGCTGGCTGTTTAAAAGTAGGAAGACATTGGGACAGGATGTTTAATAAGAGGCTGGGAATTTTCACTGAAATTAGGTAGATTTGAAACACTTCGTAATCAATGTAACCAATTGGAAAATATTTTTGGTTAATTCCGTCTCGGTCTTCAATTTTTATGTCTCGATTGAATTTCTGTTTTAATAAGACAAACAGTTTTTAACGTATAATATGGCAAATCATGCGTATTAACAATAATTTTTTCACATCTTCCTCGAACATAAGAAATTCGTTAAGAGTAAAAAGAACACGATTGAGCGTAAGGCGATTCAAAGAACTCTGCATCTCGTTAAACATCCTTTACCTTCATTTTCTTATTTAATTTCCCTAAGTCACAATTCAACCCAGAAAACAAACATTTCCGTAGCTACTCCCCTAATAAAGCCGCTAACAACGCACTTCTACCCTTTTAGTCTGGCAAGAACCACTCAAGCAGCTTGTTCAAGCATAAATCACCGAAACCCCTAAAAGTATCCAAAACTCTCCATTTTAGGCAGGTTCATCTCGTTCCCTGCTCTAATCGTTGCATGGCGTCAGATTGCCGTCGAACATTTCTCGCCTTTCAATTCCAGACGCTTGACGTCTCTTTCAGGCGGTGCTCGTTCGCTCAGGTATTCTTAACCAATACAGCTTACTATGCACTGCGCGTAACCGGTGACAGACTACGAAAAGCAATAGCCCGGGACGTCGAATGGAATCCTTAAACTGGTTTGCACTGATGTCGAGAGTGAAAAGGAATTGGCTCGGTGTTGTATACTTGAACTCGACGTCGCGTCGCGGGACAGGCGACAGGTGTTATTGCGTGTCTTCGCTGCCGTACGTGACGACTCGCGCCAAGAAACCAGCGATCGATGCCCGATCGTTGGAACAACCTCTCCAACCGATTAGTATAATACTTTTTTCCTACCGTAACTTCTCCATTCTGTAACACGTTGAATTGCTTAAGGCTTATGCAGATTTTCTTCTTGATAGAGGTTTTCTTTTTGGCAGAGTGCTCTTTCTAACATTTCGCCCTACTCTGAATCTTGCGTAATTGATCTTTAATATCGCTAGTAGGATGTTATAAGTGGCATGACGTTATGCATGACATTAATAAATTTGGTAGTAGAGAAATGGAATCTTTGATGACGACCACAGGAGATAAACGTAATGAGTTTATTCTTGAAGGTTGCTCTGATTGAAATAGCATTTGGTAGAAAAGGAATAATATGTATTTTACCACGAGTGAAATCAACGTTCAACTCAAATGGATATTTTCGTTGGCGAACGTGCAGGCACGTGCATCGTATGATGTGAAATTCATCTAACAACAAAGCTCGGACAATATTCAATGTTATCGCAGGCGTAAAGTACCATTTAAAAGAGGGAACACGGACAAGAGATGTATGGAAATTCATGGAATTCGAGATACGCCTGAAAAGGAAAATATTTGACCACGAGAAAAAAGAATGTAAAAATATCCACGAATTCGTGAATTAAAAGTGCGGAATAATCGAGATTGCAACGAGATGAATTTTTTACGAATCTCACAGCGAATTCTCACGATCTGCCGGATGTTTCTTTTCACATTATAATGAAACACTTAACAATACCGATTTTATTAAAAGCCGTCAACGAAAAGAAAAAGATGTAAGAGAGCCCGTTTTTGATAGACTGGAATGAAGAAAAGAAGAAAGGAAGAAAGGGACAAGTGAAACGGAAGAGAGGCGTGGTTCGGGTTATGACAGCCAGAAAAGGAAGATAGCGAAACGGTGATGCGGAAACGGAAAATTTATGGACGAGATTGTTGCTTCTGCCGTCCTCGAGTTCGACCAATTCCTTTATCTTCTTCGTCTCTGTCTTTTTTTTTCATTTCGAATCGTCGTTCCCACGGCCGTTGTAAGGAGACATATCTAAAATTACGAAGTAGGGCATGATCGATATAATAGCATAGATTATTATATACTAAATCATGATAAGTCACGTTTCCTGTCTTTCATACGAAGTATATTCTGATCAAAAAGTAGAATATTCGGCTAAAGAAGAGTGCGAGAATCTTTACAGTATAATCGATATAACCTTTAAAAATCCTATTGTAAAGTTACTAAAGTTCAGATAAAAAAAGAGAAAAATAAAAGAGTTATGGGGCAGCTACGCAACACCAATTACGTAATTACGTTCCAATAGCGCCCGAGCAATGGTCTTCGCAGTCTACCGTTTAAAAACAAAAGAAAAAAATATCCTGAATCGGTCTCAAATATCGATCCTATATAATAGATATATCGTGTTCCGATTCTCTCAGTATCCGGGCTGCGAAAAGCAAAACGAAAACAGCGTTTACAGGCAACTGTATCGTATCCGCTGTTTCGATCGAAAATTCAGAAACCCACTTTTTTTCCACAGTTTTTATCTACTTTCCGAGGTTATATCGCCGGTGCTATATTTATGTATCTTTACTTGCTAGACTGGAGGGTTGAAACTTTCCTGGACTCTTTCTGGCATACAGATGACGCAAAGAAATTGTTTTCGTTAAAGTCTCATACGTTTCATAACACCGTCATGCAGATGGGGTTTGACGGTGTTTTCGTTAGAAATCGCGCTTCACCGTATTTTGTCCCGTGTTTCATGTTCGTCCCGCCATTACCCCGTGTTTTTCTTTGCCCGATGTATAGACAACGGCGATGGAGAGAAAGATCGTGACGAAAAAACATGAATATATGGTGGTACGAATAAGTTTCAGTACGTTGTTTCTGTTTTGAAAATGTTGGTGAAATATCGAGACTGTTGAGATTTTTGAAATTCGAATTGACGACAGGATTTTGTAAAAACATGCAATGATTCGTGGGAGCATCTGGATATCTACCATAAACAACTGTTATGTTTACTACTGTATTTGGACACTTATAGAAAGCGAAATTAATATCAGAAATGATTTGGCAATTATTAAAACCTTCCAGAATTACTATCTGCTTTGAAATCATATATATATACAGCATATATATATATCATATATATATCATACATATATCATATATATATCATATATATCATACATATATCATATATATATCATATATATATCATATATATATCATATATATATCATATATATATATCATATCATATATATATATATAACCTAATATTTCCACAAACTGATCGTGGAACCAGAAGTATTATAATTTCAAGCAACAAACCGAGTACCATAAATCAATATAACTATAGCAGATCGAATTCTTAAGAAGATTCCTTTTCTGCCTTTGCCTTTCGCGTCTCGTTTCGCGGAAGACATATAAACGGGAAATAAGTAAAAAGCGAAAAAGAAGTACTTTTGTAGACACGAAAGGAAACGAGATCGCAGCAAATACATTGGCCGTTACGTAATCACGGATAAACAGCGTTAACTTAATGAAAGTCGATTTCGAGTTTAATTAAAGAGCTCGATTGGCAAAGAAAATACGAAAAAATATGTTTGGTGGACGAAGTTTAATTAAAGCGTAACAGACACGGAAGCCTCGTTGTAAAACAGATAAACGAACGAATAAAACGAATCTAAAGAGGGGAGAAGGTAAATGTTCGACGATAAATCAGCGCCTTCGTCAATCCACGATGATAAAGTGGAGATCAGCAACTTAATGTTTCCAGAAAGTCTGACCTGTCTGTGCCACAAAGGGGTTGAACCTGACGCTCGAACGAAGATCTTCGTGATAAACCCTAAATACTGTCAGATTTATAGATATTTTATAAATAGGATATTTGATCGGCAACGAGGAAAGTTTCGTGCTAATTTTTAAATACGAATATTTGAAGGGACGCAGGATTGTCGAGAAATGAAAGGATTTTTATCTTTCGTTAGTTGATAGCAAGGTGTAACGAACAGACTTTAACTGTTTCAATAAAGACTATAACGTATATAATATTCTGTTGTGACTGCGTTTGGAGCAGGATATGAAAATTGGCATCGATATGTGTATTCGTTTCTTTTTTTAAATAATTTAATGGAATAACTAATATTTGAAACATGAAATTATGCAACGAAAATCTATGGAAATAGATTGCCTCTGGGAAATGATTTATATACTTCACGGGTGTAAATCTGGATTAAAACATTTACACTCTCGTCAACAACTTGTTCTACAACCGTGTACTTGTAAATGTACGCGAATCTTATTATAAGTTTCTTAACGAAGCTTAAACAAAACATCCTACTAGAGGTAGTTGCAATTCTACATATTTCAGCGACTCTATGGTGAAATTATTAATTATGATTTAATATTAACTCTGCGATAAGGTTAGTATACACGTACAATAGAAAATTGGTAAGATAACAAAAAATGTTATACTCTATTCTCGGTTTATTGTCACGTATAAAATCATCCCCTTCTTAGTCGCGTCACCTATCTTGCCACACCCCTATAAATAGTATTGTACCTTGTGTAAGTGGGCAAATATTTGCGAGCGATAGTTCATATCAACGTGGACAGAATTCATTTAGCCGATAACAGAGGCTCGTCTCGGATTCATCTGGAATAGGCAATGAAAGCTGCAAGTCCATCACTGGTGAAGCTTATCGAGCGGATCGGCGCGACATGCACGTGTTCGATATCGATGGAAAACAGTCCCGATTAGTCGATCACAGGGTAAAACGATCAGTGTCTCGAAAAAGGTCGGTCCAATAAATTGTCAGCGTCGGTAATCTTCCCCGGAAGTTTTCCGATATTTCACGGTGGTAACAGGTAAATCGGCAAACCCGTGAAATTGCGAGATCCGGAGGCCATTGTTGAGTGCCACGATCGATTAGGTATCCTCCCGTGAACTCCGTTCCGGATTACGAGGCACAGCCCGAAAGAAGGTCGAGCTCGTTCGACGATAAATACCAGCAACGAGACGATTAGGCGACGTCCAGCTGGATTATGTTGTAACGAAGGAGGCTTGGGCCATGTTATTCGCGCCTATGAAAATTGCAAACGATCATCACTGGAATATTCTGAAAATATTTAGAACAACCGGGCAAACGGTTGACGCTAACTGTTCGGTTCCATGAAAATTGAGAATAATCAATTGCAATACCTGTCAATAATTAATCATTATATTTTCTATGACTGTGTGTCATCTTTTTTCTAGCATCCTAAGCATGACGAGCTTTATTTATTTTAAACTCAGAAAAACGAATAAGGGGAGTGTAAAAGGTGGCGTTTCGTATAAATAATAAAAATAGGTATTTTTCCCATATTCTCTCAATATAGCTCTTACAATACAATTCTTGTCCGCAATTTTTTGGACATAATGTCATAACATTACGACTGCGCAACGGGGTTTACACGAAATTTCCATTCTCAAAATTCCCACAAACAACGAGTAGGGCACATTGAAAGATGCAAATTGCAAACTATGCAAATGGTAACTAATATGAGACACGGTGCTATTTAATTTGAGCTGAAGAGTTAGCTACAGTTGGTACCAATGTCTTTAGACGGGTAATGGCGGAGGGGACGTAATTTGGTTGTTAGGATGTTTGGAAGCGAGTTCTCAACTCTGAATAGGGAAGATCTTCCAGATGATGAAGACTATTGTTTGAAACGCTCGAGTTTATTAAACTCGGCGCATAAAATGGATTAACTTAAACACAAATGATAAATTAAGTAGCGGGGTTTGAAAGAACAAATGTACGAAACATTAGAGGCAATATTTAAGCCTTCCAAGTTTCTATTCGAGTCGTAACTGCGAGAATTGCCGTAAACTATGGTGCTGTAAACTCTGTGATTTATGATTCAGAAAGTTTTGATAAAAGCTAGAATCTAAATTGAGGATATTTTTTTCTTCTTCTAGACATTTGATCTAAAGCTGAGAAGAAAATGTAATTAAACAACACCTGGCAAGTTCTACTTCTTTCTGTACCGCTATTATAAAATATTGTTGCATTTTATTAAAGGACACCTTGGAAAGAGATAGCGTACCTGTTTTAAAAATTCGAATTATGTCTACTAGTATTACTAGTATTTTTCTCTCTCAGTGAAGCTACATAAACTAAGTTTACATTTACATTTGCTTTTTTGCAGTTGCAATGTGAACAACCATCATAATTACCGTAATTAAATTAATCGAAACAACTGACAACGAGACACTAGTTCGTTTCAAGCCCAAAATTGGTGACGGTTTTGTATGAATATATTTACGTGGCTTTAATTTGTCCACGTGGCACGTTGTAACGCGCGTTATATGTATGTATTATCACACTCGTTCAACGTAAAATGGCAAACGTACACGTAGACAAAACTACGTTCTAAATGGCCCATGATACGCTTCATTAAATAAGAAATTCGCAAAGCGTGCGATGCGCGTGTTCTGCACCATAGCGTGTCGTTGTGTACTACAGCGTTA
Source organism: Bombus vancouverensis nearcticus (assembly GCF_051014615.1). NCBI lineage: Eukaryota > Metazoa > Arthropoda > Insecta > Hymenoptera > Apidae > Bombus > Bombus vancouverensis. The sequence continues at coordinate 2,528,315 of NC_134913.1, read as the reverse complement.
TGCCACCATAGCGTTTAACACGGTACACACAATATTAACACGGTACAAACTGCCAATGATTCAATTTTGTTTCAAATTCCTTCTCATTTAGGTCGTTCTAGCTCCCCAACTAGTTTCTTCCATTTTGTTAAACGTTATTTCAGTATCGATTTTACTATTTAACTCTGGTTTAATTTCATGATAGTTTTGATATCCACGAATTTCTACGAAACAGGATTTATATTATTCATCAGGAAGAATAAAATACGATGGAAACGTATATTCTTGATACATCCATAAATTTTCCTTCGCACACATCGACCAAAAGCTAGTCTATCTATACAATCGAATGAGCGAAAAAGGAATAGGAGAAAGTAACAAAGCGCAAGAAACCAAAGAAATGATAAAGACAAAGGAGAAAAAGAAACACGGGCTACCTTTTGTCTCATCCGGGCGAACTTCTATCGGCTGGAAGGACCTCCGACAATAGCCGTATCCCCCTAACCCATTTCCACGATCTCTTCAGGCCGCAATCCACGTCAACGTACCGTATTCGGGGTATTCCGAGCCGCGACCTCGCGCCCTTCCCCTTTTCTTATTGTCTCGGCCGTCACCCCTTTACCAGCCTCTGCCTTGCCTCTTCTGCCGTAATTACAAGCGAAGCCAATTAAAGCGGATGAGCCTAAATGCCCTGGCCCCGACGTTTGACTGCATCCGCCAAGCCCGGGACAATGCCTCTGACAACTATCGTGTCACTTCCGTCCTCGCTCCTCTTTTCGTAGTAATTTGTTCATTTACCCCCCGTCAACCCACGAATTTTCGCCCAATTCCTCGCGCAACTTTATCTTTTCCACTTGCATTTCCGTTTTCGCTTTCGGGTGCAGGGCTTGGAAAGAGATGGGGGATGATTTTCGTTGTTTGGAACGAGATGTATGTACATATTTATCGATCTGGTAAAATTAGTACAATTAAATGTTTATTTCTCATATTTCATTTATAATCCACCCGAATAATATAGCAATTACATGATATCTTGAACCAAAAGATTAAAAGCACTTCGCTAATATACAAGCAACCGAATTTATCACTTAATTCCGACTAATCCCTCCATCACCATTGAACCTTCGTTTGTCTTTGATGAAACGAACCTAAATCCAAAGCAGTACGTTTGGTGTCCTATCTACTGTGGCCATATACTTGTCCTATTCGAAGATTGGAAACTCGAGCAAAATTCAACGGCCGCTTCGAAGACCCTCTCTAACTGGCAGGGTCACGTATCCACTACGTTTTCGCTTTGCATTCATAGTCCGGTGCTAGCCAACAGCGACCCACCTACTTCTGCAGCTATTCGAGCAACAAGTTTCGAAACGGTTCGTATTAGCTGGTCAATGAGTGCCTGTGTGTCGACAGGGTTCCCTTCGTGTGTCACGAGCTTCTATGGACAAGGCGAAGAGCTTTGTGCGAAGCTATTCTCTGCTAAGGGTGAATTGCTCGCTCAAGACCGATTTCTCCCGCCTATGTGTTTGACATCACGGGTAAGCCCTTCTGTAATTTCCTGTTCCGATACTTGTGAAAAGTATACATATTACATGTTATAGAACACTATAAAATTTTTGGTCAAAAACGCAAGGACACGTCAGTGAGCGAAAACTCTTCTATTTTCTATGATCATTCCCAAACGAGACGCGTAATTATACCTTTTAAAGGTTCCAAGAATTTTAGTTAAATATTCTCAAACTCAACTGTCACTGCAAATCTAGAGCCTCGATTACGAGGGTAAAGTTCCCCATGTGAATTCTCGAGACGATATTAAAACGCAGATGACGGAACGACCTTGCACATTGAAACCACGTTTTTCGGTGACGCCACACGGTTTCGTGTGTGGGCACACCTTTGCTCGCTTCCTGGCATAAAGACACGCACGTTGAATCCGGGAACAGGATGCGTGGGAAAAGTCGTGCATGCGTGGCGGTGTAAATTTGCATGGAAGGAAGGGGTATTGTCGATCTTTGAAAGGTGGTCAGAGAGCTGCTGGATAATTCTTGGACGGCGGAATTTGCGGTTTGAACCGTTCCACGATTTTTTTGAGAACTACCATGAAAGTAATACTGAATACGTGTGGTTGGTTTTTTCAAGTAAAAGAAAATTAATTGCGTCTTGACTCTTCGCGGTTTGAAAATTTCTGCGTTTGCACCGCAATTTGAGGTCTGTAAATAATTGTTAGATAATAAAGAACATTTATAGTTTCGATAGACCGAACCGATATAAAACACAGAATAATTCAAAGATTTGAAAATTATATAGAAGTCTTCATATGAATTATATAACAAAATTTTATATTAGACTGTTATCCAAATCGATACAAAAGCTTTGAAAGTAAAATAACGCATCATTTAAAGTCACATCTTAATTAATTCCAAACAAATCTCGACCAAATCTTAATTAAATGTGAAGTAATCTGAGAATTATATCATACTAAAACTAGAAAACGTTTCACGTACATAACTTAAGAAATGACGTACACGTAATCCTATCATTTCGTTGAAATAATTGCGATGAACAAATCTCTATATGGTACAATTAATAGGTATGCAAGAGAAAGTAAAGCAAAATGTAGCCTGACCATCAAGATCGCTTTCGATTTAATTTTCACGCGAAACTTTGCTATAATCGGCTGAAACATCAGACTTCCTAATGCCTGTTTCTGTTCACGCGATATTACTACAGACTATGACGAACAAACACGATAAAGAAGTAATACTCTAATAATCTAACGCGTGGTAATTATGTCTGAAATATTACTGCCTCGTTTACATTCCATTATTCTAGACGGTGGAACGAAAAAATTGCAGAAGAACGAATGTTCCGAATACGAAATCCCCGGATCGATGTCATTTTATTTGGTCGAGTGCCAAGATGTGCTCGAAAGCAGGAGAGCTTACCTCGAAGAACCTCCATTTGAATTGGCAATGGTAGAAACGGGAAATGAGGTGATCTTTAAGTAATCAACTATTAAAGCGTGGATGTTGGTTGAACAAAGTTATTGATTTTTAATAACTAGAAAGCGGCTTTTTATGCATTTATACGAAATTAAGAAATGAAGAAATATGCAGAACGATAATGTGTAATACGCAAAGGTACACAACGCTGTCTCCGTGGCAAATCTCTCTAACTGTAACTGGTACAAAATGCAACATTATGTAAACATAGGAAAAAAATACGAGCATCGAGAAAAACATGTCTCTCCAAAGGCCAAAAACGAACTTTTCAACAGTTCCATCTTCCATCCCATTTCTCTCAAAAGCAATCCACGTTAAATAATCGACATATCAAACTCGATCGTCGATGCTTGAGAAAAGCGAGCATAAAAATCTGCATTCCTCGGTGTCGATGAACCAGAATCGACGCGACATTCGAGGAACATCGTTCAGGTGAAACGGGGCCAAAATTAATTCGAGGCATTGGAACGGAAAGAAAAGTGTATCAAGGGGCGGAAGTGCATCATTCTTCTGCAATGGTTCCCCAGAACGAGGGTCGACAGCTGGAAGAATCGTCTCCCTTCTCCTCTTTCTCGTAAACCACGTGAAATGAGCACGTGGAAAAGAGACGAGACTCTTTCCTTCTCTCAAACTCTTGTCTCTCTCTCTCTCTCTCTCTCTCTCTCCCTCCCTCCCTCTCTCTTTCCTATTTCTCTCTGTCCTTCGTCCGACGCACCTCTTCTTCGTACTTTCAGATTCCCCCTTCCTATTAGTCTTTTTTTTCATCTCTTACTCCCTTAATCCATCGTTCGTCCTCGTCTAGCGCGTTAGCCTCCCCTCTTCCGTGTTTCATTGTCCCTTTCCCTTTCTTTGTTCAACCAGTGGACGTTGTACGAACATCGTACAACGTGGTCAACAGGTAGAAGAGACAGACAGGTGGCCGGGCGATATATTCATGATGTCGACGACGATCCTGAAAGCTGGCCAGTGGCCGCGATCGTTCGCTACGTACGCCCGTGTCGCGACTCGTGTCGTTCCAAGGTGTTTTAGATCGCGAGTTCCGAAGTTTGGTTGGTGACGTTGGATATGGATTGGTTTTGTGACGATAGTGAATCTTTCAATAAAATTATGTATATGTGATGTTTCCATAATTGCGAGTTTTGAATTTTAATTGGTGAGGATAGTAAACCCTTGAACAGGAAATTCGATGCAATTAGACATGTGCTTTTTGAAATCGGTTAAGGATTATGAAAGTATTACGTTAATGAGTGTTTCGAATTTTGATCAATGACTGGTTGATGATAGGTTGATTTTGTGATGATAGCAAGCTTTTATATGTTGCCTTTTATAACCACCTTTATAACGTAGTGGTACTTGGACGTATTTGCGTAGAGATTACTGGAGGTTGCTAGTTTGATTAGTAATTAGGTGACGCGTGCGATAATCGGTATCGTGACGTATGTAATTAAGTTCGATCGATGACGTCGACTCAGGCAATTGCTGGTGCTGTTATGTAATTAGGTCCTGTTGACACTTGATGCGACAGCCTGAACACCAAGAAAAACCTCGACCACCCTACATAGTAATCTGATTGCCTCTAGCGAGATTTTGAAACACTTACGAATCGACGATGATGAAAGATTGAACATCAACGGTGAGATTTTTTCTTGCATCCTTGCTGACTGTGAAAGTGGAACGAAGTGCGTTTCGAGTGTCTTTTGTTATCAGAAGAGCACGAGCAGGTGGAGTTGCTTTGTGTGCCGGCTAGTACAGACGATGTAAGTGTTGATCGATATTTGTGTCAAGTATTTTGCATTCTGAATGAACGTATGAAAGAAATCCTAGTCTCGTATGAAGGATAGCTTCGTTCGTTAGCTCGATCGTGCTCCATGTTATTTAGTATTCCATGTGTGCGTGGATGCGTCATGTTGGTACTTCCACATGCCCGGAATCGTTCGACGTTGACATAAAGAATTCTTAATTTCTTTCCTTGCTTACGACGGTTGGACGAAAACTACGTATGTAAACTTTGTACCAAGACTTCGTAGTACGAGTTTCAAATATTACTTTAGAATACCAAACGATTTAAAATGTTGTATTGTTTAACATGTTGTATGTCGTAAAATTAACTTGTATTCGAAAGTATATTTTGTGCAATCTAAATAGGCAATGCGTTGAATTATTTTGCTCCCTTTCGTGACTTTCATTTGATGACGAGAGTGTTATAATTATGACAAGAATTATAGAGAAAATGAGAGGGTAATTAAAATTTAATTTACTGATCTAGTTTTGTTCGATGATGATGTGATTCCCATTCTCTTTTCAATCGAGATATCGACGAAGCTTTCAATTGATTCGCGAAGAATGAAAATAATAGGAATCAGATGAATATTACGTATTGACTTTCGTGATGAATGCATGAAAATTCAAGGCATTCGTTTATTAACGCACATGATTATTACTTCACATGAACATTTCTCCATGAATGTCTCGTATTAAAGGACTTGAATTGCATATTAAAGCAAATGCAAAATTCGTGCTCTACGTGTCGTAGAGAAGCATACTGAATTATGATTGCATCAGTAAACAAAAATACTCCCTAATGCAAACGTTGTTTCTTCATCGTTTCTTCACAAATTTACAATTTTCAAACAACCAAAAATGCACAATGGATACATATTACATTTTAGCAGAAAATTCCAATTTTTTAACAAATTTCACTTCCATTCGCGTATCCAATTCATTAGCACCTCCGATTTCATTAACACAGTTAAAATTTCTAAGCAAAACTCTACGACGATATGGATTTGCATAAATATCCACTGTTTCATTATCGCAAATCGATTATATTTTGCTTCGTTAGTTTGTTCGAAACAAAATTGATCTCGAAGATCCGCCAATGCACAGCCGATGTAGTCGAGGACAATGAATCGATAATGAATTCTACAACGCATTAGAACGATACGATGGGAAATATTTGTTCGATAATATTTGAAGCTGCGATACTGCGGTGGCTGTTCAAACACGCGCAAACACGGAACTAGAATTATCGCTCTCGAGTCTTCATGTTTGTTAAATCGAGAGTAATCCTGCGTATCAACGAATTTAATGATATTAAGGGATTGAGATAAGAAGATTCTCTGATGGACTTCGTTAAACCGATGAAAAATACGAGAATTCGATAAAATAGAGATTCAATCGTTTATCTCGCTAATGTGCGTTGAAGGTGAGGCAAATGGAATCCTCCAGAAAATAATTTTGTATAATTGTGTATTTTTAGAGATAGAACACTAAATGAAATTGAGGTTTATTTAACGTTGGATCTGTCGATCATATCAGTTTACTTGTACTTATTTGTCCTTACTAGAAGAATATAATTGCATATAATTGTTAAATTTACATTCTAATAGGAATATAATTTATTTGATATTTTGAATATTTTTCTATTCAACTTTTTTCTTCAGTTTGTTCATTAAATAGATTCCATTTTTTCGAAAAGGGAATTTCCATTGACTTTTTAAACTTTACACGAAAGAAACTTATGGGGAGGCAAAGCAATTGTCGACGTTTCATCCGAGGAAGTATTTCCACGAGAAGACGGTATGAAATTAGCGTTTCACATCCAACAATTGAAATTAATGACTGACTATGCCCGAGCAATAAGTTTCCTCGAATACAGACAGTCATTCTCCCGGCATGGGAACAATGGTAATTCGTGTCATTGTCTTCTAAGTATTTATCAAATCGCCGTAGCTCAGTTGAACCGCGGAAAAAAAGACGCAACGAGAGGAATTCTCTTGTTCTTCGTACAGAAGAAACTTCTTAAAACCGCAGACTGTGTTTGTTTCTCGTTTCCCTTAGGTTAGGGGCGTTTTTCTCCGTGTCTCGTTAACGCTGATATACAGTGACTCATGAAATTACTTGAACATGTACCATAAGAAAGTTTTGTGAATACATTACTTGCGTTATGCGAAACTTTTTAGAGCTTCGTTAGTGCTGTAATGAGTAGGCTGCGGATGTTTATCTTACTACATTTGTATATCGAGGCTTATTAATATAATAAATAACTGACTACTTAAATATTTCTACGATTTCTATGAAGTGTATTTTTATAATAAATACGTACATTTTTTAATCTATCTTAAACTTTACCAGTGTGAGCATAATATCCTTACCTTATTATAGCGCTAATGACATTTCAGAATGTTTTACATAGCACACATAATGTACAGTAAATGTAGAACAGCGTACAACGATGGAATACGTTTTTGTCGATGTATCTCGAGAGAAATTGCTTGCGGACGAGCCAGAAGTGAACTCAAAAAAAAGAAGACCTTTCGCGTTTCCAATTAAACAGAGACCAATCGGCGAAACTTTGCTTCGTCGAACAATTCCTTTGTTCCCGTTGATGTCGATTCCTCGGTTCTTCGTTAAGAATTGTCGTCACAAGATTTTTCTTCTTTCATACTTTCCTCGTTGATATCGTATAACCTATATTATACAACAAATCAGTATCGTTTTTATCAGACGTGTTTTATAATGTTGAAAGCTACGCTATGATGCTACGATGCAAAATCGTAGTTTCGATATTTTTGTAATTAATTATAAATTTTCCTCACTGCACGAACAAAAGCGACATCGGTTATACTAGATCGATTTTTCTCATTTTCTTCGTGATATCAGCGACCAAAAGCGTCGACCGTACCTTCGGAAAATTACATTTCACACAATTGCCCGAAATACAGATACATATATGTACATATAACCGGGAAGTTGTGCAAGGCGCACAGAAGGGAGCGGCGAAGGAAACGTGTCGAGCTTGCTCGTTCAAATCACGTATCTTGCTTTCTATTTATCTATCGTCGGGCTCACCGACAGGGATTCGTTTATCGCCGCATCCGCAAATTTATACTAGCTTCAAGGACACTCGCCCTATCTATCTCTACGTCAGTGTTACGAATCGTAGAATACTCCCGATTGAATCGTGCCATATTCGAATGTTTCGTATCAGGAAGCTGAGCGGAAATTTTTCTTTGATATGAAATTTCATGTATTCATGATTCAATGCGTCTCTATATTGGAAGTGACATGTTGTCGTCCAAATTTAGTTCGTTCTTACAGGAATTTTAAATATAAATATGACTCGAAAAATAATGATAGAAATTCATCCTCGCTAACATTCAATAATTAATCATTCCCATCGAAATTCTTAATTTTACACTATGGTAAATACTTAACTATATATCATTTATAATTAATCTATTAAACATATAATTGACAGAACATTTAAAACAAAAGATATTTAAGGCAAAAGCTTTGCTCTTTAATTATTTCAAACACTGCAACCAATTCATTCTATTCTTTCAGATAGAACCCAATATCAAGAGACACTCGCATAAAGGCCATTTGTCAACACCACTCACTCCGACAACGACCATCCTACGACCATGAAGCCCGATTCAGAACCACCGAGACATCCCTTCAGAATCAAACAATCCAACCCATAACTCGGTTAATCAATCACAAGATACGGTCTTAATCTCATTATCCAGTAGAGTCAACCTCCCATACAATAGAGGAATGATCCGCAATCAAAATGGTGATAGCGAGCGGATCCCCAGGCAGTACTGCGTCAAACAAGCTTAGGAGATCCCGCAGATTGTCTTCGACTAGGGGACTGAAGGTTCGACTAAACGTAAACACAGCCAACCAACCGATTCCCCAGCAAGACCTGAATCAGAAGCTCGGTCTGTGCCCGATAGTTAGTCGAAACGTGGTCGATACAAAAGGTAAGGCGTCGATCAATTGGGAATTGAACGAGAGAATCAGCCTGAGCAGTGGATCCAGTCCAGGGCTGGAGGTTCGGCCGGACGCGAAGAAAGGAATAGAATTGAGTGGAAATCGGAAGAAGCCGGAGACCAACGGCAGACAGGTGATGGTCGATAAGCAAGAGCGCCGTGAGAATGGGAAAATCTGCAAGACAAGTCTACAGTTCATGAACGTATCGGGATTTCAGCCGGAGGCGGAGAAGAGACGGAAAGACTCGTGGTCGATCGATGTGGATGTGATCGAGCGTCCAGGGGAGGAGGAGGAAGAAGAGAACGTGATCAAAAGCGATTCGAAGTATGAAATAGGAATCCCCAGCGAGGGGACCGCTGGGTCCAGGAAATCGACGAAGCAGAGGCGACAGCTGTCTACTGGGACCAAGTCGCAGAAGTGCGGGAAAAACGACGAAGACGAGAGCGTAAATGGGAAGTGGGGCAGGAAAAAGGTTGACAAAACTAACGACTCGATTTCCAAGAGGCTGGAGCTGATTCACGAGCTGAACCAGAAGATCCTAGCGAACTACGAGCGGTTTCAGCAGAAGTCTAGGTTCAAGAATCATTTGAAAGAGGCGAAGGATACTCTGTCTAAAAGTACCACGAAAGAGCAGAGTGGCAGAAGTCGGTCATCCTTGAAGGAAGAAAAGGAGCCGCGAAAAGAGGACTACGTATACGCGGAAGCCAGACGAAAGGGAAGAACAAAAACAGAATGCGTAATTCAGAGATCGTGTCAAGATCTGTTGACGCAGCGCAAGCTGGACATCGACAAGTTCACCTTCTCCAAGGATCACTGCGAGAAATTGACTGTCTCGAAGGATCATAGACTCGACGCGTTGGACAAGAAACGATCGACGAAAACGCTGTCGAAATCGAGAATCCTTCGCGATAATGAGAACTTCATCATGGCTCCGAAACCGGGTTTCTGCGAGATCAACGACGATAAGGATAGGCGAACGGCTACGAGGACCGAATACGGTAGTAGATCAAGACGAAACGAGGAAAGGAAGAGTGTTTTTTACCCGATCGAGGACGACGATGGTCAGGAAGACTCGAAAAAGCACGTAGACGGCACGATCAACGATGACACCGATTGTCTAGGGAACTCCAGATTGTATCCAGAAACCTACAGCGATCGCTCTAACGAAACGAGAATCGAGTTGGCAAACGGGGACGATCGAGGTGGGACGAGCACGTCGAAAGAGGCGATAGATCGGGACGAAACGGAGACCGAGCGTGCGGCTGAAATCGATCAGACTGATGATAGGTCTCGAGAGGAGAAACGTAGCCAGGCTATCGATCAGACGGCTCACAAGATTCTGGAAAATCTCGACGAGACTATCGATAAATTTGATCGTGAAAAAATAGAAGGAGGAATGACTCGAGTCGAGGACTCGAAGAACGAAGAGAAGAAAAAGAGGGACAGCTTCGATGACTTTATGCAAAACAGTAGCGGCTCGTTGTCAGAGCTGACCAACCCGAAAGTGGCCGGACTCCAAGAGACCTTTAATTCCTCTTGGGACTCCGGTGTCGGTGTAGATGTCACCGGCGGAAGTGGTTGGGTCAGGATACACACCGGGATCGAGAGCAGCCTCGTCTATCTCACTCTGGATACCACCGCTAGAGACGTCTGCAGGGACATGCTGTTAGGCGACGACTTGTCTCTGTTTATACAGGTAAGCGGCCCCGAACTTCCGCGGCTAATTATTCATTTGATTTACGACGCAAAGGTTGCGCGACCGCTCGGGTTAACGAGAGGGGCAGACATGCTAATGAGGAACTGGTACGACGACGGAGTTGTCGACGTCTTTGCGACGTCGTTGGATGATGTTTACTCGAAATTGAAATGTTTTTTCTTTTTCTTTTCTTCTTTTTTGTTCGGTTTGAAAGTCGAACCAAGTCGGAAGAAGATGAGGATGGTTTAGTTCGTCTGAGGTAAAAAAGAGTTGGTGAGTTGTTAAGAGGAGTTCATTTCTCAGTAATTTGGATACTTTCTAACGAAGTTCGAACGTGTTTGAAGCTGAGTCACGCAGTATTTCACACTAGGAATATTTTCTTATTTCGCTTATGAAAAGTGTCTTACCTCAAAACAAATTTAGTCTTGAATTGCAGACTAAGAAATCGTACTGTAAAAATCTCGCCAACCATACACAACAATGTGCTTCGCTTGCATGTAGCCGAAATTCCAAAAAAATTCCAATCGCACGCGTAAACAATAATAGACATAGAAATGGTATCGCGTTACGCTCTTAAAAAAAATGTAAGAAAAGAATATGACAGGCTGTCAAATGAGAATGTTCAAGCTCTGGTTAGAGGAAACGTGATAAAAAAGCGCGATTTAAGAAGGGGAAGCGAAGGCGTGGGTGGCAAGAAGAAAAATGAAAGGAATTGAAAAAAGGAACGATATCTACAGTTAAGAACCCAGAGAAGGAGACGTGAAAAAGGAGAAAAATACGGGGGAAAAAATGCGAAGGGGTTTCAACGGAATATCACCGCGGGCTTTATCGCGTGCTCGAGCATTAACGACGTCTGCGACAGCGGGCGGACCGGAAATCCTGGCACACCGCAAGGTCTTTCTGAAGGGATCTGAGCGAGGCGATTTCGTTTCGTCGTCCTTAGAAAGGGTAAAGAGTTATCGTTTCCTTTTGATGAAAGAAAGATAAGCGTAGCTTATGTGTGTATGTATGTATGATGTGCAACATTACACGTTCTTAGTCGTAGAGCGGAATCGAGGGGTGAAAGTAATTTTCATATTTGAGAACTATGAACGAGGAGGAACTTTTGAATGCCTGATGTGAATGACTATGGAATATTTAGAGATTTCAGAATTTTAGCTCTGATATTTTGACAGATGAACAAGACACAGAATTAATAACATTTCTTGGAAGCTGTCAATAGCGTTTTGTTGACGCGTTCTGTAAACTGTCCTTTTGGAGGTTTTAGTAGTTTGAATAATTTAATAATTTTAATGACGAAATTTGGCGACTCAAACTTTCGAGTAGTTAAAGCGATTGAGAATTTTGTATCATTTTAATATTGTTTGTATAAAACAAAGCTGTGCTGTATAAAATTTCTTCTACTTTCATTGTTTAAACAAAATTTGATATTAACAGTATTTAGAGTAATTAATCGATGTATATTCTTGCAAAATGTAGATTTGCCATTTGGAGGCATAATGCTTGAAACAGAGATAATATTTGCAAACCAATGTTGATTCGAGTTGCTTTTATTAACCTCCTTTTTATACATTTGCCGAGTAATATGTATATTGGAAACGTGATCGTTCCGAATCTCCGATACTCAGTAATATAGTCTGCCTGCATTTTAGGTCACGTTAAACCAGATATTGAGTAAACTTAAAGAGCCAGTGAGACGTTCAGAAAGGCGTCTCATTGTAAGGACTGTAACGGCAAACTCACTGAAACGTACTTACATTACATCTTAATCCAAAATCGATATCTTTCGGTAGCTATCTCTTTCAATCTTTTTCAATTATGAAAAATATCTCTCTCTTAAAATAAAAGCTCAAAAAATCGAGACAATTTTTACTTTCAATCCTTCTGAAGAGCATCGTGCATTGTTTCGCGTAATAAAACAGGCCACCTCTTTGATACACAGAAACAAAGGTGACGTTGGATCAGAACGTAGCTAGAAAGGGGATGTACCGGGGCTAAGGGAGTTGCTTTCGACTTAACTTGCTATTCTCATCCGGGCAAACCGATTTCGCGTGTACGTTTCACCCGAACTTTCCTTCCAACCCTTTGCCCGATGCTGTATAATGAGTAGGACGCAAGTTGGCTTCTCAAAGATAACGAGGTACGCGCCAATAATCAAAGCAGGTTCAGACTTAAATAGCAGGCGTTCCTCTTAAAAGAAACCCCCCAGCTGGATACTGTCGGCTACTTGAAGTCAAACTCGCTGCTTACGTCTGTACAGACGGCCGCAATAATAATGAATTTTCGTGTTTTTGTTTCATCTGTTCTTCTTCTATTTTCTCTTAAGACTGTTACGTCATATTGAAAAAATTAAGACAATCTCTGATTCTCTAAGTTCTTGTTGTGTATGATATTCATATTTGAAGACTAGGAGGAAGAGGAACAAGGAATATGAAAATATCTTTATTGAGAAAATTAAATATCAATATTCTAGTCAGTTAGTAGGTTAAAAGAGGCTTAAACTCGAACGGTCTTAAAGCTGTCTACATTATAGTATAGGAAGGCTTACATATATCATGTCTAATCGATGACGTATGATCAAACTTTGGTATCTCGACAACGTCTTTAGCTTCCACGAGAAATTCATTAGAGTACGGAACGGTATGCGAACGACTTTCCCGGGCAGCTGTTGCGTTTGAGAGCACCGTTGAAACAGGTGTCCCCGATCTGAGAAACTATGGCAAGGAAGTCAGGCAGTTCGTAACACGTGAGTGACCGGTTCATGCTTCGAACAGGTGTTTAATTACATAAGGGGCGAACAAGTTCACACGGGTTTACGTATCCGTCTTACTCGAATCCCAGCAATTTGCCGCAACTAGAAGGACTTTCGAGAATTCATCTAGTTCGGAAGTGTAAAAAATAACAAAGATAAGAAAATAATGTCAAGTACGTATTTGATTTATAGAAACATCCTTTTCTCTATTATACAATATGTACAATTTACGAAGCACTTGTTCCAGGAAACGAATCGTAATATGGAAGCAAATTCCTTCGTTAAATTTTATATCTTTGCACATACACTTTTTTATATAATTTGTACAAATTAAATCAAAAACAGTCAAATTATTCCCACTTATTCCAACAATTATTCCACTTTGATGAAACAATTAGCGTAAAATTAGTCGGGCGCAACTAATATATGAATTTAATCATTCGAAGCGTGAACGCGTATCCGTCGGACGAATATTTCGCGCCGATTTCTCCAACTATCACAATATTTCCATCGGAAACGCTTTCTCGTTTAAATTGTTGTTCGTCGACGTTATGGACGAGCGTGTAATCAATAGAAACACGCGATTAAGCTCGAATCGCGATTCATTGCAACGGATTTGGCTTCGTTCGCATGAAATCACGTTCTATCTCTCGTCAAATATATACCAGTAAGCCTGATCCGTTCCACTCGCTCAAAAACGCGTTACTTCTTAATTTATTTAATTTTAGCTCGGATTTAACCAGCAAATAAAACAATTTTCTATACTTCCTTGAAGGTAATCGTGCTTAAATGAACTGAAAATGTATTTAGGATATTTTCAACATTGAGTACTTACGCGAAAAATTTTAATTTTGCAGAGACAAACTAATAAACAATGAATATTTTTGAAATACCTCAGTTTTCATCGAAGCTTGATTTTGTTAAGTTTGAAAAATGATTGATACCTTGTTTATGAACGTGGATTCACGTGGCAACTGTCGAACATATTTTAACTGAAATTGATTACGAGATTGTTTGACATTATTTTTTACGGTTGATCGTTGATAAATTAGTTGCGATAGTGAAAATACGCGTGTAAAAGGTATAAACGTATACGTACCGGAGTTTCTAATCTGTGCAGTCGTATATAAACGTTTGTGTGCTTCTGTGCGCTAACGGTCTTAATTAGTATAATTACGAACATATTAACGTTAGCTAAGTTTCCTGATAGATAAAATTGTGTACACGTTAATATATGCTAATTACTGATTGTAGCGATCAGAAACGTAATATTACGCGCCAGTTTCTTTGAAAGCCTTTGCAAACAAGCAAACATTGTGTTATTGCAAATTTATTAGCGTCTTATTTATTGTTAGATAAATTTCAGAATATATTATTAAGAAATATACACGTTCATTTATTAGAAAGAATTTCCCAAAATTTCAAAAAAGATCTTAACCAGATAACTGATGAAATATACGAAATTGTAATTTCTCTAGAAACCATATGAATACCTCTATATTCGAAATTAATGCAAGATTTTGGTATCGGAAACCTGTAATTCATAGAATTTCAGGCCTTGAATGCAAATCTTGTCAAAGCTTGATACGTCAAGCTCATCTGTCAGTACGTAGGAACAATGTGCACAATGAGGAACACTACGCTATGGCAGATACGAGTTACCTCTTTGATTGTGACTTTAATACGAACAGTCATTATACGTTCTGCCCTTGAAAGGCTTCTTAAATGAAGGATCATAATAGAATAGAATAGATTTATGTAAAGTATTCAGTTTTAATTAATGTTAAAGAGTAAATATCATTTCCAAATTATTTCCAAAATTATTTCTCTCCAAATTTCATACTTTTTAAATTCTGAATTTTACGTTCTTTATCGAGGACAGCGAAAACTACAGGGAGAACAAAATTTCTAAAAAAAAAACTGTTCTTTTATGCAATATTGCATGTTACATAACGCAGATTTCGACCGAAAATATTATCTAGAACGAGAAACACTTTGAAACAATATCGTAACAGCCGTTTGTAATTGCACAGAGAGTAAAAATTATATTTCGACGGTCGTTAACATTTAAAATATCGAGTTGAAAGCTCGTTCCGGTACCGAGTTTCGGGCGCATATCGCAATTAAAAAATCGCTAAAAGTGTTCGTACAGCGCGTACGTTCAATGTTGAACCGATTCTGCATTATTTTCTATGACGATATAATTCGTAACACTGCGCTGCCGGTTCCAGCAAATGGAACGAAATTTCGCACGCAAAACACCATAAACTGATACAGGGAATTTGTTTTTCCGGCTTAAAATGACAGCAGACATTGAGCAAATAAAGGAAATAAAGTCGACCTGTAAAAAACCAAAGGTACAAAGCAAAAAACGATTATAGAAAGTATTAATGGTAAAATATTTCTGTAGTATGTTTTAAAAACAACAAGATGCATGAATCACAGGAATTCTGTAAAATAATCATCCAAAATATTAATCTTGAGAATGAATGTGAAATCCAGCCAGAAATCCAGTAACTAATATGAAACTTCAAAACTATGCTCTCTATCTTCTGCCATTCACCTTAATTCCAACGTAATCAGCTGTCCGATGAGAACATTCCTTGCTAATTTAGACGATTGGACGGTAGGGAAGACCTTTCATCCGTCTTCGTGCAAAGAACGAACCTACGCTTCGACGGAAACAAGAAGCGAGAAGGACGCTTTTCAACGCTTAATCCGGATAACAAATGACCTTAAAAATATCCGAGCCGCGTCGTCGGCTCTTCAGCGTCAGGAAAATTCCAGACGAATGCTCGATTTAGATTCTGCCGCGGGATTGAAAGCGGTTCATTTAAGTATCCGCCACGGGATAGACCGATGGTTAAATGGGGAACCATACCGTCCGTTTCATTCCACTATTTTCGCTGATGAAATCCCGATAATTATTAAATCCTCTCGTGGCCGTGTTTTGTGCAGCAGATAAAAAGAACCCGGCGAATCTCCGTTAAGGAACGGCGATGATGCGACTAAAGGCGGATAAATGTGGTATGCTTCAATGTTGCTCGATATTTCTGGTTTTTGTTCCTCGAAATCTTATTATATATAATTTTATTACATTACAAAATTGTTGAAGTAATTACTTCAAGAACAACTCTACACCTTTTCTTTTGTATATCCGTGACATGGAGACCGTTGTTACGAAGAGAATAGAATTTAGTGAAACAAAAAATTCGAAATAAGGTGTTACGACCGTTCGCGGAGAGACGTGATCGCGAGATAGCACGTCAACGAGAGTTGTAAATTCTCGCTACGATCATGTTAATCGACGCCGCGAAATAGTCGTTCCCCTGTTTCGTTTAGGATAACAGAGGTGGTTTAATGAATATAGCACTGTGTTAACACTAATAAATTAACGTTTATTTCAACAACTTATTAATTAGAAAGATATAAATGGAACAACAAAAGAAATGTAACTACGTAATGCGCGATATAAGATATGTATTGACTGTTTGGCTTCTCGAAACGTTCTGCCCGCCCTTCGATTTGTTGGTTTTTTCTGGAAGGCGACCCCCACTACGTTCGGATCACGCCACATTCGTTTACGTTAGATAAAATAACGGCCACGAATCGACGCCTCTGGAGGTCGCTCCGCTTAATGAACCATGCGCTTGCCACTACAATGTTTATTTGCCGGGCAGCCGCGACGATCCGTCCGCGACATTATAGTGCCGCGACCGACAGTTAAGAATATGATCTATGGCAAGCCGCATGGCGTAACATAAGGAAAGGTCCATATTATTGTGCCCCTAAATATACATTTGGTTTTGGGTTACAAGGTCTAGAAACAAAAGAGCTATAAGCAGATATCTATTGCTGTTTCTTGTAGCCTTCAGCTAGAGCTACACACCAAGGTTAACTTTCTGGTAATGTCCTTTGCTATAAATATATGAGCGTGCTCCCTATCATTCTTCCTATTGTATTGTAACACTGTAAGAGTGAGAATCTGGATCAGCATACATTATACCTATACATATTTCAATATATCTTTTTATTACAAATTCATACAGTCAATCTCAACAAAAATAAATTAAATTAAAAAATAGCGGATGAATATTGACCTGCGTAGACCAGATGAATCGGTTCTTTCGATCGTTTAGTTATAGAATTATCGAGCATATTGTTGCGCAGAATGAAACGAATGGGAAGGAATTTTTCGCGTACAACGAATAAAGAATGAGCTTAATATTATCGTTATCTGATATTACGCTGAGATATATGTATTAGAGTTATTATTTATTGTTCGCAAGCTAATTCTTCGTACGAGAAATGAAAAAAGATCGTACTTAAAAAATACCTGACAGGATCCTAAAGTCCAGCGAATCCAAATCCAAACGTGATACAGCACCCACGGCAAAACTCAGCTGAATTCGGGTTAACGAGCAGCTCGATTATCGATAATCCGGAGGGGTCCTCGAATATTTCCATCGACCAAAAAATTAACAGCGAACATCTTCCAATTAACCGTCCCCATATCTCGAAATCCACTTTTCGTTATCGGCAGCTTCATTACCGCGCATTAGATCATGCCATGTTACACTACTCGTTGCTCGCCAGATACTGTTTAATTAATCCAATAAAAATCGGCGTGACTGTCGCGAGTTTTCGCGAATGACGCTTTGAAAGAACTTCTTTGTTTCGTCGCAATTTCAACTTGAAAAAGACAGAAGAAAAAAGACATGTGCAGAAATCCGATTCATCGGAAGTTTTTGCGAGTCGTCTCCTCCCCAGCACTCATCAGTCTCGATATTATTTCAACGTAAAACACGTAATAAATTTTTCGCCGTTTCTTTTCGCGTTCCTCCACTAAGAGGATTAAAGGATCACGATTAGAGCATTTTCAGGCGTTGCAATCCTTTTCAACTCTCCCCTTCCCTCTTTCTTTTTATTTTTTTTTTTCTGTCGCAATACGCCTGCTGGAAACGGTACTACGAAATTTTCGCGAGTTTTGATCCGTACACAAACGAATCGACAATGAAAGTTCACAGCTGTGCTACAAAAGAGCGATTACACGATTTACCCGTGTTCATGCCACCCTTTTGAAGACCAAACAAGTTCCAGGGATGTGTAGTAGCAGAGGGTTTTTGAGGGAATTTGTGTACATTCGAGTTTAGAGATTAATGTTGAGTGGATCGTGATAGCAAAGAACGGGGATTTTAATTCATTTTGCAGATGAATGAGAAAAAAAATGAGAAAATAAAAGATGGAAATAAAAAGTGGAATTTTGTTGACGCGTTGTAGTTAAGGGTAGAATACTTGATAGCGCCTTCAGTTCATTTTTCATGTGCCATTTAATGTTAGATATATGTATTATTAGCTTATATCAGCTCCATTTTTTCGCCCGGAAAATATATTTTCCCAGGGGAAACTTATTTGCAAACAAATCGCAGTCCAAAATCTACGCAAGAAATTTCGTTTCGTGTAACCGTATATCTTTCAAACGTTGTATTCTACAAACAAAAAAAAAAGGAAAAACTAAGTAAATAAATCGAAAATGGGGAGTAAAAAAAAAAGGAAAAAGCAAAAGGAGAAAAAAGTAGCAGTTTCAGCCCATAAAGTTCGGGGAAAAAAGAGCAGAGAAATTGGACGTACGATTTCCCGGGAAAGTGGATTTGAGTGTAAAGTCGAAAACGACGAATTCGCGCTGCGGCTCGACCATGCCATAAATAAATATAAACTGCGGCCGTGTCCAGCTTAGAGCTTTCATAAAAATCGTAAAGTTGCCGGACACCTGGCCAAGCGTAAAGTGCTTTTTGACGAAGCGATCGTGGCTTTATCGCGGACCATTAAACGGAATATTCCTTCGTTCCTTTCTCTCTCCAGCACTCTTTTCCTTTTCTTTCGTCGATGTTAGCCATATAAAAAGGGTTGAATAGACTGGGAAACAGGGTGTAGCTTCGTTCCTGTGCAGCAGCAATCGTTAAATAACGACTCGCCCGTAAAGAGTACTCGTTAAACGCGACAGCTCGTAAATTGTTGCTCGCGAACAAGGTAGCATCCAAGTTTTTATTTAGCTCTCTATAAAGGGAAGATATATCTTCGCCATTTTTAAATGGAAAAATTGTCGTTGGAAGAAGTTCAATGAAAAAATACGTTTTCTTTATTGCTACATGTGGCAAGTTAGAATGCAAAAAAAAGAAAAAATTGAATATATTCAACTTTGATTTATAATAAACGAGCAACGAACTCTGTGCTTTCTGCAGAAAATAAAACGTCACACATTTGGAAGAGCGTTTGCAGTTCTGCGATCATTTATTTAACTATACTGCAAATCTGAAACTATCCCGTTATAATTTATCTACACCCAACGAATTTTAAAAACACTGTTTCGAAGTATTTCGTATTTTCGAAACGAACGAAATTACCGCGATAAATTGTCTACATATACATAAACGATGGATGCTCATAATGAGTTTTGTTAATTACATGCAAGTCTCTGGGGACAACAAGTAGCCCAGTTTCTCTCATGTGGATCGATAACGTCATTTCTATCGAACAAAAATAAAATTCCGATAGGTTGACGAGAATTTTCAAGCTGAATTCGACCCTGAAAATGTTAAACATATGAAAGATGTAAAACATATGAACACATATTTTATAATGTGTCACAATTCTATACATAAACTTATATATATGTCGGAGATGAAAGGAAAACCGGAGCCTTCCCTTTGCAATTTTGGGAAAGTCTTCTAATGCTTTAGCCTAGATTTTATCATAGCTGTATTTAAGCAATTGTTGTCATTTGTAATTGTTTGATATTTGTGATAGCGAAAGTGGGTTCGAGGTGACAACTGGTCGCCGAACGTAGCCACGGTCACGGGATAAACATTTTGCCTGACGAAGGTGTGGATCGGTTGTATTGTTCTCCCTAGAAATCACATAGAATTGTACTTTGGAGATGTCGATATAATGGGACACACGTTGTATTAGGAATCAAACTCCAGACAGAAACTGCCTAGCAACGGCGTTTGAATCTTTCTCGATGCTTCCAAAGAGTATACAACAAACTCTTGGCAGAAACTGCCTAACAACGGCGATTGGAACCTTCTCGATGCCTCCAGTGAGCATATAACAAACAAATGCAGTCGTACGGCGAAAAAGATTTTCATCAGATATTCATTCGTGTGATCGCCTTGGAAAGTGATACATCGAGCAGTTTACCGAGTGTCTCAGCAAATCGTATTCCTTTGTGTTTAAAATTATTCTACGCATAGTAAAGAGTTATCCCGTTGACCGTGGATTCGTTTGAACCCAGGAACATTGTTAATAGCGTTAATTAAATTCATTATTCGTAAAACCTATTAATTGTTAATCTCATTATTCGTTAAGTTTATTATTCGTTACTATTATTATTCGTTAAACTTATTATTCTTTAATCTAATCATTAGTTAGACTTATCGTTTGTTAATCTTATCATTCATTAAACTCATTATTCATAATATTTTGTAAAATCTTGCATATTTGCGTAAATATAATCTCTGTTTCGTAAAACGATGGCTAATTCAAATGAAGAATCGTTACGCGCCTTAAATTCTAATGTTCACCCGACATATAGATACTGAAACGATACTTTTAATGGAAACAATGTCTCATTTTCCTCAGAGAGCTCCATTTGCCCATAAAGGTGGTAAAGAAAATTTTGCAACCCATTTGTTTTCGTTCGCAAGGAAAGCCTCGGAGATATCAGGCGGTAGCTTGATCGCTTCCGGAGGACAATGCGTTTCCGAGCTGACAGAAAAATCGTCTGGTGGAATCGAATCGATTGATAAGCCATCGACTGATAGAATAGCGACTCCTTTCTAGAGAAGATCGCTTACGATATTTCGCTAGCTTTGCAGATGAGATTCTTCGAGAACGGAGGTTCTTGCGCGTCCAATCTTTTGAGAGAATCTTATTTCGAACTTATAGTAGTAGTTAGTAGTAGAACTTAGTAGTAGTTTCATAGGAATGTCGCTAATACGACGGTGGAGCTGCTAACAGATTCAGAAACTTGTGTTTATTTGTTTTTAATCAACATTGCCAATTTCAGACTGTAAAACAATATCGTTACTTTTCCAACAAACCGAGTATGTTAGTGAATTTCTGTGTCACGAATTCTCAGTATCTGCTCATCGATTCTCATTTCTACAAACATTAACAGCGTCCCATTAGAATCGAAACTTCGTAAACTTACGAATAAGAGAAGCCAATTGAAGAACTGCAGCTACAACTTTGCCGCTACAAATTTACTTAACACTTTGACTGCCACGTTGGTCAATATATTTTCTTTTTTTTTATTTATTTATTTATTTACATTTTACAATTTGTCCAGTAGGACATTTGGTAAAATATTATAGCTTAGTGGTATAATAATATAACATGTGGATGGCTAGCCCCAGTGGGATACCATCTTCGAATTTGATTGATTTATTTCTTTAGTGTGGTGAGTGTTTGTTTGTTAGGTTATGTCCTTTGTGAGATCTGTTGGATGTTTCCTTCTTAATCTTCTTTCTATGTTTAATGCGCCGACCGTTTCCGCTGCCAGCCGGTTTGGGACATATAGAATAAGCAAATACTGTTTACTAATATCTTCTACACATTTCAACAATATATTCTGGATGTTTTGCTTACGACGAAATAACGAATACGAATGGTTTGTTGAAATAAACGAAGCCTTGTTATAATATGTCGCTATCAACTATTACCAAAGCGCCACGGTGGTCACCCGTGACCACCAATACCACCGTAACCAATAAGATAAACAGTCCATTAAGGAAGAATGTTGTTTTACATCATCAATTTATTATTATTTTGCCATTATATGCCTTGAATAATAAAAATTGGCTCCCGTGGCGTCCTGAGCGAAACATGTGATTTCAGCGTGGCCGTCAAAGTGTTAATAACACTTTAATCGTACATCGCGCCGAAATTCTCATCAAGAACGATCATTTCCTTCGAACAAAACGAGGCCCTTTTATAGAACGTCCGAAATATGGCCAGCTTTCCTGATTTCCTCTAAATAGAGAGGATCCGCAGGAAGTTACATTGGATGGCGGAACTTACGCCAAAGGAAATAATCTCGAAGATATTGCAGCGGCCGACCCACTGTCTCTCTGTAGACGCCATTTATGTACATTGTAGACTGTACACGCGTCTGTTCGTACTTCTCGGTGACGTTTACACGGCATTGCCTGCGTTATTAACCGTTGTTTCATCATCAGGTTTGACGTTTAGTCGGCAACCCCGTTTTTGCGCTTCCGAGTGACTCGTGAATTTAATTTATTTACATCACGGTACGAATGTTGAACGTTCCGGAAATTGAAATGATTAATCTTTAACAATTTTAATAGGGAGGAAATTTTCGTTGAACGAGTTCTCGCACGGATTGTAAAATCATCGGCATAGTGATCGGATATAATGATACTAAAATTCGAGATCAGTTTAGAAGACATAAATTTATCGCTTTATTTAATTAATTATTCATAAAGTATAATTTTCTTTTTTTTTTTAATCACATCGAAAATGTATCGAATATAAATGTAAAATATATGTTCTAAAATGAATCGAACATGCAAGAAAAATCCAAGCTACATACACCGTTTGATCGCTTTGAAGAACGAAAAAGCAAAAAAAATGTTACCCCTTAATTTTTTACTTCGTTTTGAAAACCTGTGCCGTCCAACGAAATTCGCGCCAATAAATCTAGACCTAGCCATATTTCGCCAAAATGAATCCGGAATCCCGATACTGCGAACGTTTCCGTCGAAACAAAAACTAAACGACGTAATTCTACGTGGCGGGTAATTGCAGAGCGATCCACGAACATACGTACTTTCGTGTTGAACACGTGTTAATGTTCAAAATCGTAATGGAAAAACGTGGCGCAGCAACGGAATATTTTAATTACGCTGAACGAAACGACGTTCGCTGTAACATTCGCGGTCGATTATTTTTTAATAATTCAACAAATAAACTTTCTCGAGATATTTCCGTATTAAAAAATAGAAATTATTACCTGCAACGGGATTATTTCTTCGTTTCTTTCTTTTTATTTTCTTCTTTTCTTTTCTTTCTTTTTTTTGCTTTTATGAGTGGGAAGCAAGAAATGGAGATTACCGATGAGACGTTTAATCACGGATTTATTGTTATTTACGAAGCCTGAAGATTTGCGCAATAAATAATTGTTTTAGTATTTTTGTGGACGATAGCGAACAATGGCGACGACTTGCATTCACTAATCTAGAACTATGTGAGCTGAAAGTAAAGTCAAGTTAACATTCATCTTAGATACAAACTGCCTTCGTTTTATGGGATCCATAATTTTGATATTGTAAGACAGCAGATTAAATCTTAAATTGATTTATCGCAACTCACGTCGCTTGTATTCTGACCACAAGATGAATTAATCTTCAAAATTGCCAGAACCGCTCGATATATCTTAACAAGCTTCAACCAGCTTTCTCTACATTCCCAATTACCCGAGACAATCAATTAAACGTACTTAAAAAAAAATAAAAGTTTCTAGGAAAGACGTATCGATTTACAGAGGAATCAAAAAGGAAGGAAAAAACCTGAGAGAAGGAAAGTCTAGAAAAAAGACGATTAAACTCGTCGCTATGTGATGCAAAATGATCAAACTTCCGAGGAAGTTTGGCTGATTGCGGGTAAAAGACTGTTTGGTCAAAGCTGGACTTTTTCCAAGGAGAACCAGAAACTTCTCGATTGACGCGACGCTGAAAACTCCTTTCGACCACCCGACGAAGCGGTTTCTTATGAGAACCTTGTCTTACAGACGGTTCTGGATCGAAAACTTTACAACTCGCCACCTGGATGCTTGAAGCATCAAATCAAATTCGCGAAAATGGTGATTTCGAGGGGTGAACATACTGAAACTACTTGCGCTGTTTGGTAGAGTTATAAAAATGTTCCTTTATTACGAGTCACTGCTCGCATTAATACATTCACTACCGTTAACGTGAATTCACGTCATTTCGAATTCTGTTTTCAGTTACCGCTAATGCGAATTCGCGTCATTTTAGATTCTGTTTTTGGTTTCCGCTGACATGAATTCGCGTCATTGCGTAAATTTTTTTTCAGTTGCCCCCAAATTACCATATTTAACGGTTTTCAGCATATCGTTCACCTCAAAAAGGAATTTCCACGCAATGGGAATTGAGATAATTTTACGATATAGTTTCGCAATACAGCTAATCCCCTACGCAGTTGGCCAAAGAATGCAAATTGATTATTAATTTATTGGCTTTACTTCGCTACACAATGTACCGTATAGTATCCAGTCTTTCAATACCTCAACGCGCTTTTTGTTGGAATTCCGTATTCTATACACATAGACAGTTATACACATCGTATGAGCGGGAAATCGCATCTGCAGCTTCTTCACTGCGGATTCAGAAGAATCGAGAGCGGAAGATAAAATAAGAGACATATATTTTTCAGTTATCGTGTCTGGATGAAAAAAAAACGGACCTATTTGCAACAGGAATTCAAATCGTGATATAATAAAACAATACTTTTAAATTCACTCGCATTTTGATAACAGAATTTTGTGGCGATCAACTCTAAACTTATAGAAATTGTAGGCAGCGTTTAGCCAAGGCTCTGGCGTCAAAACCGTCAGCCGCGAATGTGCTAACATCAAAAATGTTTCCATCAGTTCAGAACATCCCCTACCAACATTTCACGTTGGTATCCTTTTGGTATTTCGAATTGGAATCCTTAAAATTTCGTGACCGCGTTATCGTTCCCTATTGGTCGATAACGCGCTTCGATCGTGAGTAGCGATCGCTGAGCCATGGATTACTGGCAATTTCGATCCCGTTGCCCGGCCACAGGAAGTAGTAAAACGGAAATCGTAAACAGCAACGCGCGGCACGATGCTGCAGTTCGAATTGGGATTGTTCGAAAGGTTTGGCGTTCGAATTGGATGTTTAATGGGTTTTCGATCGACGTGAGTGGATACTGGGCGTTTGAGAATTTGATAATGTCAGAGCGAATGTGACGGCAGGTTGTTTATGTTATTTTGATGAAGAGTTTCGTTACTAGAATTTTATGACGAGGCGAACGAACCGAGTGAATTCGTTGGTGCACAATTCTCTCGCCATGCTTATTAGGAAAATTAATATTAAGCGATTGATTAAATATAGAACTCGATACTTTAACGTACAAATGTATATTTTCTGTTCACGTCGATAATTGTTAGAGATAGATTTCAAATTTAACTGGCTATTATTTTATATTCTCGTTAAAAAAAAGTTCTCGAGTGGAAAAAGGGCAACTGAAATTTCAGACGAAATAAAATCGTTGAAATTTGAAAGATGTCGAAGTAACGAGTAATAAAATAACACGTGTTCATTACAATAGCATTTCGTTTCAGTTTTCAAACAAAAGCACACACCCTTTGTTATTAGCAACGAGTTAACGAACTAATCACAAACTACTCCGGGAATAAAAGAGTTCAGTCATCCATCTGTTATGGAAGTTTTGATGTACCGCACCGTGGTTATCATTAGTGTTTTCAAACTAACGTACGAATCGAGCGCGTGGTAAAACCCGACCACGTCAGGTTGAAATGTTTTTTAATTACCGAAGATGAAAGGAAAGCGCAGCTTCGATCCGGAAAATTCACGGCCGTGGAATATCGTGAGCTTTCGAATAACATCGCAAGCCTCGTTGTCGAAATTAAGATGGAACGTGGCCAGCTAGCGCGTTCGGCTTAATTAAGTTAGGAAGATTTACGCGGAAACACGCGAAAACTCGTCGTTCGTGACGAAACGCTGCGACGTTGCCAGACTGAGGGCAAATGAAAAATACCAGCCGAAATTTCCTTTCTTCCTCTTTTTTTTAAACAGCTCCTATCTATCGTATTTATCTCTGGATATAGTTTTTCGCCAGCTTCGATATTTGAACTACGAGGAAATAGAATTAATCAATTCTACCGTGTACACTGCACTGTTCAAAAATATCTGGATATTTTATTATTTTTTTAATGGAAGGCAATTTAATTAAAAAAATTGTAAATCAGAAGATTCAGGACGATTTTATTATTTACCAGAGCTATGATAAAATTTCATAATACGATAAAAATGTATTTTTTAAATTTTATTATGGAGCAATAACTATCGTTTAAAGAATTTATCATCTTCGACTTATTTATTTTGCTGCCCATAAGAAACGTTACTTATGATTTCTCCTTTCCACAAGGAATTATCCGCTTTTGTGCTACAAATTTCACTTCATCCTTTACAAACGAGATTACGTTTCTTTTTATGTAAGCTAGATCAGAGATTGTATTTGCCGCACGAGCCGATAATAAGATCCATTAAGAGATTACGCTCGTTTTTCAGTACGGAGGCGAGTCCGGAAGGAGATTGGCTTCTCAGGAGAAACCACTCGAAATACAGGACCAATTTCTTCAAAAGCTCGGCTACCAGGACGTATCCAGGCGGTCAAGACTCGGAGTCGATCCTGAATTACGACACCTCATCGCGTTCCACGTGGGTGAGTGTGATTTATTCTATTCTACGAGCCGGTCCCTTGCTTCGACGTTGTTTGGTGTCCACTTATCGTGGACCACGCGCGTCTCATTTCGATTTTTCTTGTTAGGCTCGATGTTCTTTCGTGTCTACCAACGGTTCGTGGTACTCTCACCAAGACGAGAGTTTCTAGAATAACATTAGGGTCGAAGTGGAGGCACTTTCGTTCGAGTTTGTTAAACCGCTGAGATTCTGGGAATAGTATAGTTAATTTGTTACCCGTATATTAATCATTCAATTTCTAGTTAAAAAACTGAATCAGTTAGTTTTTATATTCAAGTGGTCAGAACATCGGTAAAAGTTATTAAAAAAATCTTTTAAGATAACCATAACGTAAGTTTTAAAAATCTTCCATTATTATCTTTAAAAAAGAAAGAAGCTCGTTAAAAAATCTCGGTCGTTTCAACGTAAATCACGGGTGCAAGCTTTCATCTCTGTCAGTGCAACGTCGAACGATGCAGGTTCGTGTCAGTCCTCATTTGCAGCCAGCACATTCTCGGCCACGACAGGGGAACACGGACTATGTAACGAAATTTCACGTACAGCGACACCCTCGAAAATACCATAGGCCCGTCCTTTTATTAAACGCGACGCCTCTCAGGGAACTTGGCGAACGTAGCTTATCGCGCTCCTAGAATTGCTCGTGTAGTGACGCTTGTTTTCGATCGATTCTTTCACATATTCTCGGCTTCCGAATTTTTACTACATCAAAGAGTTCAAAGAAATTTAGCAAGTTTTTATGTTTACTGTAAGTCCCAGTTAACGTTAGAATGACTGATCTGTAATGAGTACCTATGTAAATATTTTATACATAAATATACGTAATACATTCCTGGATAATAATACAAGCGGTATGTAATATATTTATGCATTATGCACACATTAAGATTGAAAAATTGGACTACCGTAGCAGGATCAATATCAATTTTGCTATGATCTGTCTACAATGAGGATTAAATGAATAAATTACAGTGAGTTTGAACGAACGTTTAAGGTGTAAATGAGAAGCTGAAAGATAATGGAGTTGTTAATTAAAAATTTAATAACATTAAATCCGAAAGCTCTTTAACGAGAGTGATGATATTTAACTGCAACGTCAGCGGCCAGAAACCGAGAGATTCTGGTGGACAATGTAATTAATTTAAATGAGTTTGACGAAGCTTGATGAAATTGCATAAAAATTCGTGACGAGATTAAATAAAATTACCCATTATATCCTTATAATTATTTGTAAAAAGAGATTATATGAAAACTACGAAAGAACACGATAAGTCGTTTTTTCCCGCTAGTTACAAGAAGTGA
This sequence comes from Bombus vancouverensis nearcticus, assembly GCF_051014615.1. Taxonomy (NCBI): domain Eukaryota; kingdom Metazoa; phylum Arthropoda; class Insecta; order Hymenoptera; family Apidae; genus Bombus; species Bombus vancouverensis. The sequence goes on along the minus strand of NC_134913.1, from coordinate 2,500,238 downwards.
AAAATTTTAATGTCTCACTTCATTTATGAGCGATGCGAAACACGCGCGAACGAAAGGTTAAATATCGAAATGACATGTTTCTGTAACGAGTCCTAATTAAGGAGCTCGGTATAATAGACGTAGTATCAATCAATCATTTGCTAGACGCGTAATTGCGTACGTTAATCGCGCTAATTATACGGATACTGGAAAATTCTGGTGACTATACCTACAATTCGGACGATATAGAACATTTTCTCAGGCGATTAGCTTATAATTAATTAATTTGATACATCGCGATTGATTCGTATTATTTTATTTACTTTGGCAAAAATGTAACGAATATATCTTCCGGTGGGGTAAATTCGCAACAGTTATAGTTAAATTAAAATCTCTAAGCACAATTATAATTTCATTTTGTCTTCTTTTACTATCGATATATTGATTGTCCAAATCCAATTTCTGTTTGCCATCTTTTATTCTGCTTGCAATGAGCCATATAACCAAAATAGAGGCAACGCAATCGAAAATACTCAGAACAATAGTAAACGCGCCATGGTACGTTAGGAACGAGGACATTCGGAAAAACCTGGGAATACCAACGGTCAAGGAGGAGATTAACAAAAGTGCAAGAAGGCACGGAGAAAGAATAGCAACGCACCCAAACCGGCTGGCAGCAGAAACGGTCGACACATCAAGCATAAAAAGAAGATTAAAAAGGAAACACCCAACAGATCTCACAAAGGACAAAACCTAACAAACACGTATTATCTGAGATAATTAAAGAAATAAATCAATCAAATTCGAAGATGGTATCCCACTGCGGGTAGCCATCCACATGTTATAATACTATATCACTAAGCTATAATATTTTACCAAATTTTGTCCTACTGGACAAATTGTAAAAAGGTAAATAAATAAATAAAAAAAAAAATCTTTTATTCTGCTTGAAAAAGATGGAGAGCTACATGTATTCCTGAACGTAGCGTCGATTCAACTTCTATTTATTATCAATTACAACCTGACCCTATTCTAATTTAACCATAATTTCATCCTAATTTCTGTCCCAGGTCTTACTCTATCTCAGTTCGACGAAACCAATTCTACATTCTAATATTCCGTTTTTGTACTTAACCTAGTAATTGGAGAAGATAAGGTAACTCATCGACCAAATTTCAAATATTTCATCGTGTTATGCTTGTTCGCCACTATATATCACATTCAGAATTTTCGGCTAACGATTTAAGCGTTTGATCGTTAAAGGGATAAAAAACAAAAACACGATGTGAATTATATTCTTCTCCTGTGGTCTCCAATTACTGGTCAATCGTCAATTTTCAATTGCCAGCTCTCAACCGTAGTTCCTTTCATCCGTTCAATCGTCCTGTCATCGGTTTCCATTTCGCAATTTCGCGCTCAAAATTAAAATAATTACATCGTGAACACGTTTTCACCGTTTCGCTTCTCGTTCTCGCAATTAAAACGAAATACACACAGCGAACGAGCGAACGGACGTCGTCGAAACTTTAGGGACAATCGAGAGCCGATCAATCGACACAATCAATTTTATGAACTATCAAGTTGCGATAACTCATTACGTGGCTGCCCGTGAAACCATCGTCGAGCGTTAATCGGTCGATCAACTAACCGTACAGTTTAACGCGACCGAATTCCTCACAGTGAATGGCTGCCGGAAATCGGATGTGCATTGTTCGCGACAACTTTATACCAGCGTCCCGGTGTGACACCGCGTGTTTCTGGCATCAATGTAATACACTGTTATACGTATAGAAGACCGATTCTCACTTCTTTCATTTTGCCTGTTTTTCTACGCAAATTACGAAAGATACTTCATCGAGGTCGCAAATTAACGAACAGTCATGAAGCCATGGCCACAGCTCTATTTTATCGGTCGCAATTTCCGTTTGCTCCTGTTTTTAGAATGCTACTAGTTTACAGATACCATACTTTCTAGCGTCACTTACACCTCCGTCTATAAATATTAGAACACTTATGAAACGTGGGAGGAATGTTTCCGAAAAACTGTTAGTGGACTATGAAAAGGTTTTTCTCAATCAATATGTTAATTTTGGCATCTGTGTTGGACGTTAGATTCTCTCTATTATGTTTATTATTACTTTATATTGTAAACAGCATGAACATCGCGAATCAGGGCATTAAAGAAGCAAAGCAAGCCATAATGTCCTGCGACAGCGAAGATTAAAAGCTCGTGCATAACACAAAGGATGCAGTGAAAAGCTCGCGAGCTTGTTCCGAAGTAAAAGCCTTCTTGCTTTCTGTATATATTTTTTTTCTTTTTCGTAACCTTTTATTCTGTTATCTTAATCAAAGAAAACGGATAATGTCAACAACTTTTAATATACCCATTACTATAGATAGCTTCTTTTAACGGAAGGAAGAAAGCAGGTATAAAGGGAGATTTTTCAAAAGTTAGCAACCGAGCAGAAAAATATTGCTGATATTGCTGAAGTTAATAAAAGGTGGAAAGTTATTATGGATACTGAAGAAAGATGACATAGATTAAAATGTCTGAAAAAACTTAATGTCTCTGCTCCTTTTAAAGCTGCTTTTATAAGAATATTATGGAGGATAAAGTTACACGATTGAGAGAGACAGGCAGTGTAACGGACAAGAAATTGGAGCACGACCATTATTCTTAAGGTTTATGATTTTTAGGTTATCAAATACAAAATTTAAAGATTATGTTAACATGAACGACTATATCTTTTATTCTTCTGAATTTTATACATAACATTTTAACGATCGGAGACGTCTTAAAATGTCTATAAACTGAATGTTATTAACTGAGAACGTGTGATATAATTAAAATTATCGTGCGATATTTCTAGAGCGTTGGATCGATAAAATATTCATTATAAAATGTTCTGTTGTACTTATCCTTCGTATTTTATTTCGTTATGTTTTCTTTACTTTTTACATTTCGTATTTTTACCAACGAGATTTCTGACCCGGGAACATATGTGGGTAAGAGATGGATCCATCAACTTGCCAACTAATAAAGTGATACATGTTAAAATTAAATTATACGACTTAAATTAAACTGTAAGTAGAGGGAACTGAAATAATTATACTATATAAACCGTGCAACAATAGCAATCAACTATACTGTCATATATATGATTAAGAAAAATATAAGAGAAGTCCACGAATAGTACCATACTCTAAACTGATAAATCAAATTGATAGAAAGTGTAAAAAATATTAAATAAACACATTTTTAACCAAAAAGTTATTGATATTTATTCACATCCAAATATTTTAATATTAATGGAAACTCTCCGGTCACAGATGTTTGTTTATAGATAAATGTACCGAGCATTAAAGTGTTAATATATTTCCGTTGTTAATTCTTAATGTTACACTTAATATAAATCGCTGAAATTTTCTCGCAAAGCAACCGCATTAACATCTCCTAATATCAAAGATAGATAAGATTGTAAATATCAAATTTATTATAATATTACTGTCGTAGAAATATATTAGTATTTCTTTCACAGGGTCGTATTTCAAACAGAGGATTCCAAACATCGTATATTATTCCATAATTGAAGAGAATATCTCGTTTTGATGGAACTTGCGAAAAGCCAGGTCCGGTTGCGTACAATCTCCGGTCTGGACTATGACTTTAACAAAGTCTCGGTTACTCTTCACCCACCAGCCATTCTTGTTGACTCCCCTTTCTCACCCTCTGGCACTTCGGAATGGTTAATCGGTATTTGCCCATCAAATAACGTACTAATTGCTTGCCACCTTGGATACACGCTTATTCTGGCATTACCACTGCCTTGCACCGCTGAAATATACGTTGTTAGAGCAGAGAATATCGACAGCGTTTCGAGATTGTAATTAAATGATGGCTCGCGATACATTTGATCTCGCCCGAAGGGAAATTAATATTAATGTGGTGGAAAAGAAGAGAATGAGGTAGGAGAACGAGATAAGTTTGGATATAACGAAGACGATGATCTTTTCAGTTATTTGTAGCAGCGTGCGGGATGCTGAAATCGTTACGATGTCAGTATAATATCGTTTGTCTACGTTAAAGAATTGTTATCTTCTATTTTCATAAACAGAACATAGAACGTTAGAATGTGTTATAGTCACAAGATGGTATGAAACAGAATTTCCAATTTAAAAAATACTTGCCGAAAGTGTTTAAAAAAATTTCATAGGCAAAGAGGCAGCTCACGTTATCGAAAAATAAATGCATAAAATAAGATTCTATCAAAGAGAACCGTCAAATCCGAAAAAATTTGCCTCTCCCAAAAAAAAAAAAAAATAGATTACCAAAAAAGGGTGTTTTATAAAAGCTTCATATTCAAAGAGAGAGTTTACATCATCAAAAAATAAAAATATATAAAACTCGAATTACATGGAAACGAACCATCGACCGGGAGAAAAAGTGTTCTACCGTTTCTATTTCCCAATTTCTTCGGTAACCGTGTTGCACCAACGATGAAATCGTCATGGATTCCTGTAGAATCGCCGCGTCCCCAAGGTAATCCTTGGTTGGAAACCTGTGGAAAGTTTCCAAGAGAAATTCCGAACTGTTGGCCGGCCTGTAATCGGCATTTAGCGTTTCAGCTTAGCCAGCCGGTTAGGTCGTTTCCCCTAGCAAGGCGAACGCCTCGTTTCCGGAAGTTCCGCTGTGGAAACTCTCAGTCGTTAGCGGTTATTATGGTTAAACATGTTCAGCCTCAGCCACGACATGAGTCGTGGTTGCTGGAACACTGGCCAAATGAATTTACTGTGTTTTAAGGGTAGCCGAACGGGTGGCGACCTTGGACATTAATTCATTGTATCGTGGAAAAGTTGTGATGACAGTTGACAGTTTGCTAACTATGGAGTAGATGAAGAATGAAGGAATATTTAGAATAGAGAAAATATGAAGGAAAAAGCTTTTACGGAGAATTTTTGGTAAACTTTTGCAAGAAATATAAAAATTTATTCTGGCTATACTATAACGATTAAATGTATGCATTTCAGGTGTACGTATATTTAATTCAGAGATTAGAGAAAATGAAGGATGAATGACAGGAATATTTAGAATAAAAATGCGATCAGGTTATATCTTCTTTTAAAAGATTGTACGTGGTATTGCAATGACGACGTTCCTTTGTGACATCGATCATTTCTATTTCTTTCATCCCCTGGTGAGACAGAGTAAACATAATAAACGTTGAAACGTTCGCTTGAATTGGAATAATAAAGATAAATTGTAGCTTGCAGCAGAGTAAATATGGCATATCGGCTATATTTAATCCGCCGAGACTCTAAGATTGATACAGGTTTCTTTTCATGCAGAATTTGCTGCGAGGAAAAGGTAATTTGCTTACTTTATTTACTTTTATTGTAATAAAACTAGAGAAACAATTCTAAATAATAAACGATCTGATCCTTGATGTTTGAACTATACAATATTATAATATATTAAAACGTTATGAAATGAAAACAGTGGAGTTTACTATCTTCTTTTTATTTATATAATTTATTTATTATTTATATTATTATATGTATTGAATTTTAAATTATTCTTTAAAAAAATTGTCTCAGCTGAAAGGATAAATTAACAAATTGGACCGAGAACGCATTCAGGCTGAATAGGAATTCAATACAAAGCGTATGATAGTAACGTGGTAGTGATCGTGTGAAGAACACTCAATCATGAATGAACATCGTGAACAACCCAAATATTGTGTTTCAAGATATCGGTAGCCTTAACAACCCAATTTGGCATGATCGAAACGATCTATAGCTCCGAACCATGGCATTCGTTGTAATATTCATGCATACTGTCAACTGTTCTACAGTCCATCAAATTCGTGTCACCGGAAACCGCCAAATAACGAACGAGCGATGCATTGTTATCGACACACTGCGCATTGTTTAGCATCGCATACAACTAAGGACCGACTCTCCATTACGTTGATTAATGTATCATTGGTCGAAATTGGATTCATTATCGACGTAAATTTTGGCTGTTGCTCGTTTGCTCGTTATCTCTCAACCTTCGTTCTAAATCGACGATAGAAACTAGTATTCGATCTATATGCGTTTAAAAGATCCAGATTCACATTTTCTCACGCGGAAAGAAAAAAGAAAATACGCGAAAAAAGATATTATCTACCCAGGCGTAATCAACAAAGTATCCTACAGAGAACCATCGTTTTATGAAACACGAAATCACAAAGGAACAGCCACTTGCGTGGTTTCTCAGGGTCTCTAGCAAGGTCGGTTAATTAATCAGCAAGAGAACGTGTTATTTCGGTTCGACTGAAACGCAGTAAAAGCGTTTCTCGATGCTTTTCGTGCCGTGCTTGCAAACGCTTCAAAGAGTTCACTTCTACTTGGGATCGGTCCACGCGTTCAATTCACTCCTTTTAACTCAAGTTTCCCGGACCGATTAGACTGCGATTCACCTCCTATGCTCGTACAGGATGCTGAGCAAGAACACAGTTTACGCTTTCGATGGAGTCTCGTTGTTTCTGCGTACCGTGAAGATCGATCGAAGACCAGACAGACCAGACCTGATGCAATTATTGTTGATCAGAACGCTTCCAAAGAGATTGTTGGTTAATACGTTCAGTACAGTAAGAACAGTAAACGTCTCTATAATACTTTGAATTCCTCTCAAAGGAAAATATTAAGTCAGGATATTCTTTTTACAAAGTTTTTTAAGATTTCTTAGCTAAATATTATTAGTATGTTCCGTAAATGTAAAAACATCATATTATAAACATTATATTATACTTATTATATATATATAATAAATTATAATATATTGTATATATATTTATTATATATATATAAGATGTAATTATGTAATTATATATTATGTAAATAATATTATATATATAATATTTGACGAATGTTTGACGAACCTTCACTCAAATTTGCCATCGTTATAGCTGATCGATGTAGCTGGTCGGCTTCCTTTAAGACGACTGTATATTCTTCTGTTCTTCGATCTTCATCCTCTTGCGGCACTCCGCTCTTTTATGTCCGTAGTTACCGCAGTGGTAGCACTTAGTCCGGGGTTCTGGTGGCCTGCTTCGTTTGGCATCGGAGCCTGTTGATGTATTACTTGTCGAAGACGCCGGCCTCTCCGCGAAAGCGAGAACTCTCATTTCACTTAGAAATTCGTTCTCGGTCTTCTCAAGTGCTACCCGTTCAATGCGCCGATCTTGTGGGCTCACTTGACAAAGAATGATAGCGTTAATTACTTCATCCATAGTTGCATCTGGCCACTTCGCCTTTAGGAGGGAACGGAGGCGAATGGCGTACTCTGCCATGTTTTCGTCCTTCTGTGGTTGTTGCCTGAATATATTCAGTAACGTCGAGGTTGCTGTATCTTGGCCACCAAAACGCTCAGTAAACATCCTCCTAAACGTTGGCCAGGTAAACTCTTCGTTGCGTATCATCTGCGTAAACCAATGCCCTGCAGAACCCTTTAGAGCATCATTTACTTTCTGAATGAGGGTTATACTCAACGAATCCGATGAACTCGTGTCCTTAGACACACCCCATTATAATTTTCCTCTGTGGCATCATTGAGACGAAAAGTCATTCTTTCTTACGATCTCATTGACGGAGAGAGTAGCGCCTTACGATCTGTGAGTATTACACGTTTGAGTTAGATTGTGTGAGCAAGTATATCTATCATCCCGTTGACCCTGGATTCGTTATCGAACCTAAGACCAACGTCACTAATATCGCAAGCGTCCAACCACCGCGGTTGACTGTCGAATCGGTAGTATCCATACTCGTATTAACAGGCCGTACCTTCGTTATAACACAACGATGACCGATTCCAATAAAGATCTATCAAACGCCCACAGCCCTATTCCTGACGCTTCTCCGACATATATTTTATTTGTTTCGAGAACTATATATTCGATCTGACTTTGCACAAAAAAACATTCCTTCTCGAACGATAACGGAAAAGTGATTGCCACAGATTGTTTCATTTCGTAAATTGAATGTCCGATTGTTTACCGATTCCCTGGAAAGCTCGTGATTCTTTCACACGAATTTTTTTAGAAATTTGTTTTGTTGAAATTATATTGGTGGGTGAGTTTTGTGGTTTTATAGATACAGAATATATGTACAGAAGATATACAGAATAAAAGCGTTTATTTTGGCACTTTACAATATTGTGTGATTCGGAAATAATAATCGATAAATAGACTGCAGATTTTTATGTAAATTCACGTTTTGACGCTAATTGAAACCCATAACCATCGTTACATCAATTGCATCATTTTACAAGAGATCCTCACGTATTTTTTCGCAAAAAGAGAACTATTCTCCAGATCGATTTCTTCGGTGAAATTCCAAAGCTTTCAACCAGTACATCAGAGTCTCAAACTTATTCACCAATCTAGTGCCGAGGTTGCAGAAAATATGAAGCGACAAGGCGAAGCTTTTTAGAGGCTTTCTAGAGTCGTGCAAGAAGAAAAAGGTTGGAAACAACCACAGCCCAGAAACGGGTATCGTGGTTACGCGCCTATCTAACGTCTTAACTTAATTAGCCCAGCAAATTGTATAACGTAAGTTAGCATAATGCACTTGGAGTTTACGGGGGCAATAGCATAGAGCCCGCGAAATTGCTCATTAATAGCGGCAATAACGTCATAATTGGGGTGGCACGCGTGAACCCCGAAGACTATGCTTTCTCTCGGCCTCTCTATTCAATAGGGCGAAGTGCACGCTGTATGGCCAATGACCATTCAGCTTTAAAAAATGATGAACCGAACGGATAAAAGAGAAAACGAATAGATGGAATTGTATAATAAATGATGGATGAATAATAGACGAATAACTGAATATATAAGAAAAGGAATTTTGATACATTGACTACAGATATTTGATGGATGTGTATCTCTTCCCTTTGTTTTCTGAATATTGCTGATTTATCATTGTTTCGTGTATTCTGTGATTTGAATAGAACGACAGTAAACTTTTGAAAATTTTCGATTGATTTATAGTTATCGAAGAATGGTAAGAATCTAATTTCAAATATTCGCAAGGTTTGTTCCTATCGAACAAAAGTATTATCAGATAGTTTAACATAGAAATCGTCTGACAATTGGGATAAATATTTGCAAGTGTATATTCAACAGCATCCTAGATTCAGATTAAATCGTAGAAGATCAAACTGCATACTAAATCACGGTTACGAACCGTAACTCTGAGATATACTTACATCCAAATCTATGAATATCCTCGGTGAATGTTCGGACAGCTACTAAGCCCTTAGTGAAAGCAAATTTTAAAGTCCTTCTGCGTTACATGCACAAACAAGTTAAAAAGGTAAATCATAATGTTGAAGTTTTACTACTATTGTAATGCTTCTGCTGCTGTAAACTGTCTCTTGTTTACTTCTCGCAGTGCAGTCGAACTTCCACTATTTGTTTTAAATGTACCACGTTTGAAACTTTCTGCTATCTAAACCTACATTTTTATGAAAGAAAAGAGCTTTCGCCGAAAAGGGTTAGATATTAATCAGAAGCAGAGATCGTCGCGTTTTTAAACTAAATGTTACAGCGCAGAATCGCGAATTAAAAGATTAACCAAAGAAGGCAGCATAATTTTAAATCGTTTCATTTAGTTGGCTAATCTCTTCCGTTTCTGTGCTAAATCTTAGCTTAACCATACAAACACAAATACAACGAGCATTACTTTTGCAACAAACAACGTAAATATTTAGTCGAGTGCCGGTAGCGGAACAGAGGCGCGTTTTGAAACTAATGCCGAACGAAATTTCGCGACTCGAAAGTTATCCGGCCGGCAACGGCAAGTTCGCCGTGACGACAAATGGTACTCCTGGCCGGAACTAACGCGAACGATACACTTGGTCCATTTCCAAAATTACGACGAACAAGAACTTCTGGCGTCGCGCGAAATTTCACGGGACCATAGAACGAGTTTCGCACAAGAACGGAGCATGTCGATAGTTTATCGACCGGAAGTTCCACCGGAAATCCTGCCTACTATCTCAGCGATTTAAATTGGTCCTTCGACGAAATTACGGCTGAAAGTATATTGTTAGATCATAGTAAAATTCGCCACAGTTTCGAGAAAAGTTACGTCACGAGGAAAAACGAAATGCTATTCATCAAGCGAATATTACGGTTTAATAGTTGCCGACACCCACACAAGGTGGAAATATTCATTGTTGTTGGATAATTTAGGTATTAGAGTACGGTTAAGCATTCTATTTTAATATATCAGTTGTACCGAGTGTTTGGAATTTTAGTTGGCCGTCCGTTTATGGCACGGACAGGCCCATTTCCCCCATTAGGAAATTCCGAATTACCGGTCCTCCCAGGGCAGTAAACGTAATGACTCGAGGCCAGGAAAAATCCAGGCAAGAACCAGCCGGAAGGGCACGGGGCTCGGTTCAGCTTCAACCATCGGACAGTACACACACAGGACGACAAAGTCCCAACTTAGTTTGGTTAGGGAGGCGGAGGGGGGGGGGGTAAGGTTTTAAGATTTTTTTTGCATTTTTTTTATTTTTTTAATTGAATGCATAGCATCTTAAGAATATTGTGTCAAAATTTCAAGTCGATTGGAGCAAAATTGACGAAGTTATGAGTATTTTTATACATGTCGGATGATATTACCTACTCGACCCGAGCGTGCTATTGTTACTTCGCAGACATTTTTTTCTCTATGTAATACCTAATCTTACCCCCAGATCTATTTATAGTACTTAACGACTTAAGTACAAACCTCCTTATACCTGTACTGTATATTTTGTCAGTGTAGAGTAAAAAATTTAGTGTAGGAGTAAATATTCCATTTTCATTAAGTTTTGTGTTAAATTATTACTAAAATGCCTAAAAAAGTTACTAGATCTGATAGACAATCAACTGGTTCGAGATTATATCGACCTAGAAAAATTGTACCTCCGCATAAACGTAAATACGAAGGCACTTCAACAAATAGGGCGTCAGCTAAAAAAATAAAAGTGACTGTTGAAGATCAAATTACGAAGGATCGTGAAAAATATTATAGGATAATTGATTTTTTATTAATCTTTTCAACAATTGTTACGCTAGTGAAGAGGTAAACCGATAAAATTCGCTTATGAACGTTTTATACCAAATTTTTTAGTATTCAAAACTTTAAAGCGTTTTCCCCACAACTCACGTTTTCAAAGTCGGTTCCCCCAATTACTTCAAAACTATTGCACCGATCCTTTTGAAATTTTGAAAACTACTTCTGTACATAATTTGCGAGGTAACGCTGTAGAGTTTTTTCAAATTTGTTAATTATTTTTATTTTAAAATAACAAATTAGCCGAAAATTTTCGCACAAAATCGCGTTTTTCCCTTCAAAGTGTTCCAAAAAAGTGAAAAATTGAAATTTCGAAAAAATCTTCGCAGCGTTACCTGGGGAAAGCTGTTACCTAACGAATGAACTTTAATTTTTTGATTTCTGATGATCCAGTACCACGTTCTGCAATTATACTTTTTTCCGAGATACGTCCGAATAATTGCTGCCATTGCCGTATTTTTTAATATTTCTCCCTGAAAATTTTATATAATATTCTTCGAATATCATACTTTAATGTACTATTGGTTTTAAAAAAGAAATTTTAACTGTATCGTCAGAAAAAATTCACAAAAACATGCCTTTTTTTGTACGAATTAACCTTACCTCCCCCCCTTAAGTGCTACATCTAATACAAATAAAGTGCCGTCTAAATCTAACGCTCGAGTTATTTCATCTCCTCCACCTTGAACGTTAAGTCATTCGAGGTACGCGTTATCGACCGATCGATTTGACCTGACCGGTTGCTCTTTAGTCGATAATACGCAACACCGAGATAATTTTACTTTTACAGCTTTTCGAAACTCTTAATTAAGTTGCTCGAAATAACCGTCAACTCCATCCTCTGTCTTTATGTTTCTGATTCTCTAACTAACTTACATTCACAACGCATTATACAAAGAAGCTTTACAATTTCCAGACGATGTTCGTTTTTGCATTGACTTTTCTAAATGCCTCGCAAACTCATAGAATCCTCGCAAATAAAGAGCTAATGCTGCTAATGCAACCATTACGTAATACAGACAAGATAAAATTCAAAAAGCATAAACTAGTGACCACGTTCAGAATATTGTAAAACTTTCCAACCTTCGAAATTTATAAAAGAACATTTAATCTTGCAAAAAATTATGCAGAAAAGAATTATCAAATAATAATGTTTTTCGATTCGTGTCTATGCCTTACCTGAATTATTTCTGTCAACTTTTTGTTTGATCGAGTTTCATACCTACTTGTGTAACAAAAGATACACTTTATTGTTTCTGTTAGAATTTAATCTTGGAATTAGGATTAATATTCTGTGGAAGACACAATGTTTATGTTGAAATAATATAATGTGATATTTATTAAACAATTATTTCGAGAGTTATAAATGTGCGTTCTGCAATGTAAACAGTTGGCTAGTTATTCACAGACTAACTGCCTTAGTGACCTGTGGCGCTTGTAAAGATTTTGAACCCCCACTCTCTATAATGAGTGTGACCTGAGTAGATGTCTGTGTAACGTCACGTGCCACGGAACCTTCTAGCAGCTTCTCGATACAAAGCGCTACGCTGTCAAGGCGCGACACCGACGTGCCCAATGTTCCATCCATATCCTTACGTTTCTTCCGCCGAGTTCTCGGAAGAGCATGCACGCGCCAGCCGCCGCGGTACATCTAACGAACGTACGCTAGTGGGGATGGCGCTGGGCAACGAATGGAAGAATCTGTACGATCAAACACTCTATCCGCATGCGACTGATATCGTTGTATTCCAACAGTTTCTGATACCTTGATGACTATACATATAATTATAATTCGTCCATCTCGAGGACCGTATCCAAGATTAAGTCGCCAATAAGATAGCTGTAGTTACTGCTTTCGTGGAATTGTCCAGAAATGACGTTTTAGGGGTGTAGATAATTACAGGATGTGCTTGGATCCTGTTACACTGACTACGCTTTTAATGGCTCACCAACCAGCCACGCCAGCACCATCAACGGGTTAATTGAGTTAGTCCAGCACTTCGTCATCTTCCCATCGAATATCATGATTCTGTTTCGCTGTGAACCCTACCTCATCAGTTTTTCCATAGATATCGTAGTGAACCGTGGATAAACCTCGTAATAATACGGAAAAGTGGTATAAAACTGAGATGTGACGTTCGAGCGGGTTTTAAATTTATTTCCACAAATTTTCTACGTTTCGACTTCTCCATGTATATAACTATTTCTGAATTATATTAAATTATCGGACAGATAAGTGGGAGTTACTCTGAAATTCAAATTCCAACAATTCCGAAATCCAAATTAATATAGTTTATTGAAATACTCTTAATTCTAATTCGAGAGTCCATTTTTATTCTTGACAATGTAACGAGCCACATGCAGAATTATACATAATATATGCGCGTAACTGGCGATAACCGTGGTCCGTTAATCGGCGAGCAAGCACGAAGCCGCGTCAGGAGCCGCATGAACGTCAATATTTATTCGATAGATTTTCATTTAGTATGCCAAGAGATAACGTGCATATTGCTGGTTCGTCGGACAAACTCGCGGCTTTGTGGAATGCTTGGTTCCCCTCTCGTCGATGTTGGTTGATTAAGATATTCAACGGTATGAAATTCCGAAGGAGCTGGTCGATTATTACATACATTTGATGTTACACATATTTGATATTGTATCGCGTTGGAACACAATTTATCAAGTTTACTTGACTTTTCTCTTCTCATAAATTTTCGGAAAAACACCGTCAAACACGATACGAAGGCAAACGCGAGGAAATCTCGCAAATTCCAATTTAAAAGTTCGATAAGAAATGTAAATTGTAAAAAATATAAATAAGACGGGAAAATTGCCGCCAAAGCAAACGTAACGATCGGAAATATTGTAGTTGCGCGGCCGATAGAAGCCGTTTATGCACATTTCTACATGAAATATACATGATGGTTTCGAGTGAACGCCGTCTATGATGTCTCTTGGGGATGATTTGCATGCTTTGCGCCATGAAGCGTTATTTAACGATGAATTTCGGTAACATCGAAAGTGAATTCTAACGCGAAACTGCATTAATGCGGATGCATACAGATGTCACTTGTGCTCACCGTCTACGCAGTTAACCGTTTCTAATTTTAATTCAATTCCAAAGCTGTAGCTTCCGTCGTTACCAAGTGGCTGTTTGAAAACATAAACTGGCTTCTTCAACATCTCAATGCTTGACCTACACTTTCCCACACTGAAACAAATTTATTTTTATTTTAATTCTTTGCAGTTTGATGATCTCTGTTATAAAACATTCTAATAAATTGTTATTTAATTTCAGCAGAGATTTATGTTATATATTTAGTTTCTTTATTCGTGTAAATTATGGCAAAAACAATTTCCATATTATATTTTCTAGATAATTTGAGGAATAAGTGAATCGTTGCATCATAAAGGGATTCCCGTACCGTCCTATCAGTTTTTTGGGCGATGCGAATTTCTTTCCATAAAGAGAGGTTTAATAAGACGGTCAGTTATTGCTTACCTTCGATATTTTTCGCTAAAGCGGTAGCGTGGGCATATTAAAGCTGCCGGCAGTTTCAGTGAAATCGGTTCCCTCGTCCTTAATTTTCCTAGTTGCTTATATTTCCTCGAAGTTGTAGGAATTCCGTGTACATAATGCTTCGCTGGCGTACAGAAAGGAATTACAATTTCATGAATTCGAAGTCCATATCCGGGCAGCATCTTGCACGAGGAACTTACAGCGTGAGGGAGAATTCGAGATCTTATTTTTCAACGTTGTCGCAACAGCTTGCGCGAAATAATCACGACTATCGAAAGGAATCGCATACTAATTAACAATTTCACAACCGCACTGAATTCGTACCAAGTCAGGATTTATTCGAGCGACGAAGAATTTTTAATCTCCGATTATATAATTCTGAATTTAATTATCTGACTTTTAAATTCTTCATTGACATTCGTCTGTCGTTCATTTAATATTTACGATGAGAATATGGGTTGGATTGAATAAATTATAGCTTTTAATCTAATTACAGGAGAATTTTAGTTTAAAGCAGTTTTGGCATGTTAAAAGCTGATGACATCTTTCTATGTAATTTTATATTTATCGCGACTTTGTCGATTGATTTCTGGAGTCGAAATCCAAACTATATATGAAATGTGAGAATATGGCATGATTATAAATAGATAGTAATACAGTATTATCTTTCCAGTAAAACTTCCGATCGTGAACATCGTAGGAAATTAACAATTGACCATTCACTTTTGCATATCTGGTACGGTAATCATTGATTTTATTATCGCGTAGAATTATTTTATAGCTTGTCGAAAAATATGTTTAGCGACAGTATGTGACTTACGACTTATAATACGGTTTGGTGGTGAGTTTCAAATAGAAAAAAAAGTATTGCAGTATATATAAAAAAAGCTAAGAAAATAATATAACCAATGATATAAGAAATATTTACAAAAGAGGGTTACCCAATCTAACCCCAACCCACTTGCCCAGCTTTCACAATAATCGCACTAGCACCACTTGTATCTCTCTACGCCGATTAGAAACACCGTAGCTCATCTCTTCACCGTTTTTCTCACAGGACCCGCATCCCCCTTGCCGGAGCTTGTTGGATACAGCCGTTGCGGGTACGCGCTCGTGTTGAAGGGGTTGGTTTTTCCCCAGTGGAAGAGGCGACCCTTGGCTGTCATCGGATCCAGGCTGTTCCTTTATCCAGGTAAGTGTTCCACGCGGGATTTCGCCAATCCTCCCCTATGGGGATAAGAAACGCTTGGTAGAAACGGAACCTCAGGCCTGTCGAACGTACAAGGAAAGGATAAGAACCGGCTTTATCTCATGCTCCGTGCTCGATTTCTTGCGACTGCAATTATTGAAACATATATCATCGTGCCACGACGCTCAGGGATGAGATTCTTTGTTCGTGCTAGTGAAAAACGCTGAACCATTGATTTTTTGTGATACACGAGAGGTAGATCGAAGTCTAGCGAATTATATCAGCAGCAGAACTATGAATTTTTAATATTTCTCTAGATATATTATACGGAATTAATTAGAATTGGAACAATATGATAAAAATTAGTAGACAAAATGTTTGGTGCCATTTGATACAATGCTGCAAGAATATAACGAATTAGTTACGTCTTACCGAGAATATTTCTGGAATTTAATTTAAAAAGCGATTATTATGTTTGTAAAGTTTTGGGAGAATCTTATGGGTAATTTTCTGAGTGAAGTGGTTAAACTTTGGAATGGGATATCAAGATCTTATTACCCAAATTATTCATGTCGTATGAATCATAAAAGAACGGCGGACACTTACTATCGGTCACACATGTATACAGCTTTTTGCCATACTCGTTGGCGAAACTCATAATCCAACTTCGTAATTTTCATTCGACGATCAAAACTTCCGTAAACTCGTTTCAAGGAAGTCTCGACTTATAAATCTCACTCCTCTTTTCCTTCAACTCCGCTTCTCTCGATTGTTTCCCCGTCTTCTAACTACGACTTTTATAATTTCAACATCTAACGAAAGCATCGAGTGTTTCCGCTTTGTATGCACAAAAATATACAGAAAAGAATAGAATATTGATTCAAATGAGTGAAATTTATATTGGATAAATATTTTTAGCCTATTTACCAGGTAGACATTAAATTTATGAAAAATTTAGAGCAATACGATATTAAATTTTTTAAAAGAGGTTTGTAAAATATTCTGCTATTTGTTTTAATTTTATAAAAGACTCACGTAAAATTAATTTTACCTACAGTATTGCGTGCAGTCGAAACCCTGTGTAACAAAGTGGAAATAAATTTGTCTACGTGTTACAGTCGAGAATACAACAAAATCTCTCGATAGAATCATGGCTTCGCAGGTACGAATGTCTCGTGAAAAGAAAACATCCCTCTACTGCAATCTCCAATATCGAACCACGATTTATGTTCAGCTTTGATTTATCCTCCGAAAGTTCCGTTAGACCGGTTACGCCAATCAATTGTCGGATTCATAGCCGCGATGGTCGAACGTTAGGTAAGATACAAGTATCTAACCCCATGACTGATAAGTGAACTTTAAATTGGATTTCTTTTTGCGGGCGGAAGCGCGACCACTTGAGGAGTTAACCTGCCAGATAAAGAATTGTCAGTTTGGATAAAAACATTCGTTTCGTTGGTTGTTCCAGGAGATGGAATGGTATGTCCTTGTTCGCTAATCTGTTTGTATGTCGATATTTTATGGATATCCTAACATGATGACGTTAAAAGAATCGGGCCGCTTTGATGAAAAGATGGGAAAAATTTTCGAAGAGATACGTGTACCATATATATTTTCCTTCTGTCTCTTTTTATTAAGTCCAAAAGACAAAACATCTCATGCTTCGTGCTTAGTTGATTTTATAATCTTTGTAGCAAGATTAAAGTACATCGCATATAATTTTTATAATTTTTCTATTAAAAACCATCTGATTTTATTATCTGAACGACTTTTATCGCTCACTTTCTCTTTCAATTACGATACCTTGGCCGTTTTACGTAAACGTCTGCAAGTTCCTCCAGAAGATAAAAGCGCGTCAGTTTAGGGTGAAATGAAAACATTCAGGCTCAATTTTGTACACCCTCTGATCTGTCTCCGAACCCCTCCCCTCTTTTCCATCCTTCTATCCTGTCCACGAAACACCATGATTTATCTACGTTTTGTCCCTTATCCTTGCCGTGAAACGATTCTGTCACCATTCCTAAGTACGTTCCGCGGATCAAGAATTTCTTTCCAGGAAAGGATTTATCGCGGTGACGTGCAATTACGGTTTCGAGCATCCAGATCCATCGGAACCACCGCCATATCGAATGGTTGATTGTGTAATGATGTCCTAAAGCAACGATATTTCTCGAATAAACCGGTTTTTGTTAATTTTGTTTATTTTTCTCCTTAATGCTTTGAGTATTTAATCCGCACTTAGTACGAACAATACATTAACGTGTTATAGATCTATATTTCATTGGAATCTTGTGGCCGACCTTTATAGGACGAAAAAGATTAATCGCTACGCGTGATGGTGTCGATAAGTCGTAATTGTTTCACTGGAAAAGCTATTAGTTTTCTACGATGTGATTCGATCAGACTTTGATGCGGTCAGCTTGAAACTAATGACTAAATCGTTTATTATCGATTTCCCATTTTATCTATTTAATCGTCGAATAAAATCAATCCTCTATATTTAATTAATAAATCTGGTTTTATTTTGAAGTAATTTAATAAATAATGTTAATACAAAATTATAAAGTTTATAATCTATATAAAAATCTTGTTGTCGTTAAAAAATTCAGCAACGATCATTGTTGCATAATGATGTGAGGATGGTGTCGGAAAAAATCACGCGCGAGGATCACGCGCGGAAAAAAGCTAATCACGTCTGTTGGAATCGATAGACGCGCTCGTCACAAAGGGAACAGGGGCGAGCTGTCGATCGTAAATTGCACCGTGCAAAAAACAATGCAGCCGGCATCGGTCGGGATGAAACTGGCGAAAAACGAAGTGTCTTGTTCGGAATTAATCGATCGGCAACTTTTCCAATGCCCGTTGCTCTATTCCAAAATGTACGACAAACAAAATCGAAAAGAACATACACAGGCAGCGAAAGAGAAAGAGAGAGAAAGGAAAGAAAGCAAAGAAGAGACGAAAAGTGGGAATTGGATAAATGGGAAAATCGAACGACATCGACTTTCGAAGCTGACTTCGCCTGGTTCGACGCGAGGGCGAAGAAACAACTGGAATAACGGAAGCATCGTTCCATGAATTTTAATAGTCGATTGCTCGCATAAAAAAGCAACATAGAACAGGAGATAATAAAAAGGTGAAAGAAGAAAAGAAAGAAAAGACGTACGACAATAAGACAGAAGCTGAAACGATGTCGATGATTGGACAGAATCTTGAAAAGAACGACGAAAGTGGAGAAAGAGAGGTATAGCGCGACTGTTTTCCATGGTATTGTTCGCCATTTATAGCTCGGGAAATATCGAACGGTAAGAAAAACCCGATCGTCGACGAGGAACCGATGATTTGATTCCGAGCACGTTCGGCAAAGCGACGTTCAACTTCGTCGTCATTTGATAAAAACGTCGGAATCAATGGGCATTTACTATGGATTCGCGGTAGTCTCTGCCGATCGATGCACCGATATAGGCTGGCAAATAGCTGTGATACTGGTAAAAAGGTGCAAAATACCTTTGCAAATATCGCTTTGATCTCCCTTGAAAGCGTCAAGTCCGATGGTAACTTTCCTCGTGTTTTTAAGTTTCGCTGCAATAGATCTGTTTGCGGATGTTTTCGATGTATTAAAAATTATTGTGTTTCCTGCGAGTAAAATGGGGAAACACGAGCGATTCAACCTGGTTATGGGGCAAACGTCGATATAGCTTTTTATCTCGTTTCGATTAATAAGAAATTAATATGTATTCGTTATACATGAAATTAGGCTACAAAAGACACTTCGTAAAAGCTATCATGCTAATCTGATTCTCATCTTTAAGCACGTCGCCACTAATCCAAACGCCCTAGTTAACACCATGACCTTTATCCGGTGGCACATCTTCATCAATCAACGACAAAGGCAATATCACGTGGTAAATTAAAACAAAAAGGTAAATTAAAAGTAACCACCGAATGAAAACATCAAAGATCAAACGGATCAACTTCGCCTGCTAATTAAGCCAAACGAACTTAAGCTGACGGAGGTGGATGCCAGGCGCAAATCACCGGCTGAAATTCACGAAAGCCTTCTCATCCGGCGTTGCGGCCACGGAAAGTCGGAAAGTAAATAAGTTGGCCGAAAATGACGCGGCCGGAAGTCGGTGAACAGGGACGAGACAGGATCACCCTGGTTGTTTGCTGTTGATTCAGCACGTTCGCCGGTGGCGAACACCTGTTACCGACAACTAGTCTCGAGTTTAATCAAGCTCAGTGTTCCGAAGGAACGACCGTCAAAGCGCATCCTCCTTGAAATTAACGGCAATACCGCGGAAAAGGTGAATTTAGAGTTGGCCACGGGTCTCTTTGACGCTGCCCTCTCATGTCGGCCAAAACTTGCCGCTTATGTCGGATGTCCGCTACAGATCCAGCGGTCATCTTGGATTCAATCCGATAACGATTTTCGGAAAAGTGTGCCGATATCCGCTAAAGCAAATACAGGATGCCCCAGAATTTAATATTTTAACCACTGCGATCTCTTTGCAGATAATTGAACCAATATTATTAGTAAAATTTTACAAATCACGAGTTACAAGTTAATTTATCTAACAAATACGCTACGATAGTCAGAAATATTTAAAAAAGCAGCTCATGATTTTGAGATTTTTAAATCATAGAATAACACAAATGCATCAGAACAAATGAACCGAATAAGGCAAAGCTGCTGTAAACGTCCAGCATTTCCAACACTGAATAAAATTTACATTTTCCTCGACGATGCTATTATAATGCAAATGAAGACTGCATAGCTAATCTCAAAACAAACTGACTCTAACCAGGAAAACATCGACAGTTAAACTGGCACGATCTTCGTTAAAAAATAAAAACTACCAAATAATCTTTTTGCAGGGTACAAACCTCTGACACGGCAAAGCAACAATAGTAGACTGTACTTGGAGCGAAGAAAAACGGAAAATTTCATTTTCCCCGGACGCTTCAATTATCCTCTCGTTTACACATCCACAACTATCTAACATCTATCTACACCTGTATACACAAGATACACACACGGGCAAGGAAAATAAAACGTGGGTTGGTCGATTTGCGTTGGAAGTTATGAATTTAAATCGTCCAATGAATATTTATACGGTCATTCGGCTGTTCTCTGCATGGCATGTCCCGTTTGTTGCATCCTGCTCATAAGAAAGTCATTGGCGATTTAATGGCCACGCGAAAACTGCGACTCTAACGTATGTATCAGTGGATCGATGGTAGTCGTACCTTGTTCATGACGAAAATCGCTCGTAAACAACGGGACATCGCCTTCACTTTGATGAAACTTTTCACTAGGCCACAAAACAGCTAGTAACTTGTAAGCTAATAACTTGAAGAAAAGCTTGGACAAATTCACTGACGTGTGTAAAAATGGTATTTAGCGGTCCCGAGAGTACCTTTCGCTAAAACGAGGTCGGAATTTAGTTTTGTGTCTATTAAGCCGCTAATGATTCTATACAATTTCGTATTTTGCGGTAAATAAATTTATCTATATAAAGGACGGTGCTAAACCGGTTGGACAGAAAAGAAAGCGGTCCATTGCAACTATCGAATTGTATAATGTAATATTATGTATCCATGTAATAAAATATACGTCTATTAATGCAAAGTGGATATTTCGTATTTTGCTTCAGAATGTTTTCCATTTAAACAGGCCTAATATTCGTTGCTACCCAAAAGTTTGATCTTCTAATGTGTGACGCGCTTAAATTCATTTAACCAGGAAAGCTCGAATCCCGCGCGATTTCCTCTGCTGACAACTAGTTTTAGCGTACATATAAATTGCATTGCTCGAGCTACGAATTTAAATTGGTTTTTGTACTAGATATAATAACTTAGCGGGGAAATATTCCAAATGAGTATGTTTTTCTAATATTTTCCTAATCATCTAGTTTGCTTTTCTTCGACATGGAAATCTATAACTATGTATTTAGTATCTACCCAAAGAGCAAAAGCGATTCTAAATAACTGTGTCAATCGGAATGTTCATATTAGGATCAATCTAGCGTGATGATACAGTTTAGTACAAATGGTGTTGACGGTTTTGTGATTTTCGAAATTGTTGAAATTGTTGATTAAATAACACGTTTTAAAGAGAAAATCAACGGCAGAAGCGTAAAGTAACTAACGTTACCAAGGTGACGACCGCAATGGATAGAGAAACATCCAGCTTTTTGGCAATCCACGCTGTGGAACAGCGGTATTGACTGATTAGAATCGAATCACATGGTAGAAACTAAACGACGTTAATCAGAAAAGCCAGTGCACATTGATGGCAACACGACCGCGAGATTTGTTTCAGATTGCGAGTCATTAAAGGGAAAGGTTAGCCAACTACAGAGCCAACTACTATTGAAACTGACCGTAGCTGTTTAAATCGGTAGAGATTGAACCACTTGCCGTTTCCTAATTACACGCGATGATCATTTTTGGCAATAGTTTCATGGTTGTTAATTTTACCGAGTATATTCTAAATTTGTTCGAATTTGTGGAATTTAATTTAACTAATTACGATGCAGCGATTTTAGGGAAGACGAATAAGAGCATAATAATCGATATACTAGCACAAAAAACATAATAATTGATTAAAAATCAATTCAAATAGAAATCGAAGAATTAGCGGTTGAAAAATTATTGCCATTAAGATCATAATTTTAATTTTCAAATTGATTTCAAAGTTACCACCACTTTTATCGTCAGCTATTAACCCAATTAAAACTAATTAAACCTTATTCCAACATAATTCCATTTAATAACAATTTTCGTCATTTTTTTTTACAAGAAAGTGCACTCTTTTATTCACAATCAGATCATTTTAGCGATCGACATTAGCATTGTAAGAAAAAGTTTTCGGGATTGCTTAATGAGTCAGAGCGTTGGCCAAGCTCCCTGTAGCCTGAAAAGCTTTCCGCAAAGTTTTAATTGCCCGCGACCCCGGTTTGCCCCATTGTTACTTTGCGTCGCGTCGATGACGTTATACAAGGTGGTCATCATTTATTAGGTGTTCAATGATAATACGGTTATATGCTATGAACAAGGAATGGAACTTTTTAAAATTTTTATATCAAGATGGAAAGTGTATTAATCTTTATCTATGCATTAAAAGAGAATTATGTGATAGGAAAAGCTGGTACCAAGATTTATATAACCTTCCAAAAGGTAAAGCTGTATAAGAAATATTAATCAGGTTATATTTTATTCCACTTCTAACTCTTCCTTCTAAAAAGTATTCTACTCGGATTTTCATTGAATTATTCACTAATCGCTGATCTTATTAAAACTATTAATTCTGTTCTGAAAATATAAGAAAATTCAAATTTTAATTAAATCAATTACATGCAATGGAAATTGGAATAATCAACTTGAATTACGATTAACCATCGAGTATATCATAGTATCGAATTGAGAATTCCTCGATATTCTCTGGATCGACGGTGGCTACAAGAAAATTTAAATTACATGAAAAATTTTAAAGAAAGAAACGCGATATTACCAATCATCGTAGATCTTAATTTAAAAGAAGCCTTCGATTATATAGAATGAAATGAAACGTAACTTGAAATGAAATTCAGCGAACAAGCTTTTTCCAAACGACAATATTATCGAATTACACGAGTCTATAGAGATTACTTTCATAAGCAATTGTTCCCCAAAGGATAATGTTATCGGACAAACGCTCGTATATACACATTAGCGTGCAATTGTTTTCACATGGAAGCGAATCACTGGCAATTATTAATTCTCTCCCAAGTGAATACGTGGAACCCGGTAGTCCCATAAGAATTCCACGTAAAATATGATATCACACTCGAGCATGCACGAAAATTATAATGAATATACATAGGTGTTCAGTGCGCTCGTTCAAGATAAAATTGTATCAGGCATCTCTTTATGCGGACCCAGAAAGCAGTGATTCTGAAATAAGGACTATGGTTTGCAAAGAGAAATCGAAATTACCGTAACTACCGAAAATATAAAACTCCTTGAGAAACAAAAATTTTTTTCATATTATTCTAAAATTTTGCATTGTATTACTCTATCATAAAATAACATTGTATCTATTGATTCTCACAAAAAAGGTGAAAAAAGACATGCTTTTATTAAATTACATGAATGTATATTCGAAGCTAATTTTCAACATGCTTGGCGGCCATATATTGATACACTGACTGAACAACATATTCATAAAAATCTGAGATGTTCTTCAGGTGAGGGATTTATTCTAAATAATAATACCCATTTCTCTACACGCATTCCACAAAAACATGCGTTTGCACACACATACGATCCACGCACATCTATTATCACCCGGTAAGAACTCGATGCTACTGCCGCAATCCAGCGAGTGGCGATCGCGATCGAATAGTCAAACCCGATTCACGTAGGCCGCTATTATTCGAAGCGAACTACCCGAGGGATGTATTGCACGAATCCACGCGATCCACTCGCGACAACCAAATAAAATCCGATTTGCATCGATGTTTTCCCGGATGCTTTTGGGAAAAACTCGATCGGTTGGTCGGTAGCCGCGTTGTTAAACCGCGAGCCGCGTTAGGCGTGGTTCACGCAGCGTGAAACGAACGCGGCGGGATTTAAAGCTGGCTCACCTCCGACCTGGCTCGCTCGAAACGTCGATGGACAGCTGCCACTCGTAGTTCCGTGTAATTAGATGACGCGACTCGGCTGCGTTTGTCACTGTCAAAAAGCCGGCAGAACTGTTGATCCTCCGGAATTTATCGCTCGAGAGGTAACTGCTCGCCGCGCCGTTTCGCGAGCTAACGCTCCGATACAATGAGTTTTCCAAAAGGACCGTCCACGTTTTATGGCGCTGTTGGTCATTCAGAACGGATAGTTGTTTTCGCAGCTCGTTTCGTTCAGAGTGCTCTACGATTAACTTGTTCAAGTGTGTGTCGCAATTGGGAGATTCAAGTGTGAAACTATAAAATGTAGGTTTGTAGATCTTATAAAAATGTTGAGTTACAGACAGGTTTAATGAATGAAGGAATCTCATAGATGATTAATACATTATTAAGAGGTTTAACCTCTTAACCTACAGCATAGTTTGAGAGACGTGATACGTCAATGTCATTAACTTATTATTTACTTTAAGATAATAAATCTTTCTTGTTCGATGATCAATTGGTAATAATTATTTATCAAACATCTTGTAAAATAAAATAGGTTATACCTTACACACGCATTTATGTATCAAAAGATATGTGCGATTTGCACAACTTCGAGCGCTCAGTCAAACCGTGAAATGGCTCGACGTGTGACCGACCATATTGTTGTTTATGGCACGCGCTATTCCAACTTAATCGTGAAGCAAGGGATTAAGAGTCAAAGACCAAAGGTAAAAAACCGTTCACAAAATTTCGTACGTCAAATATACATAATGATGATCTGTCTATAACAGCCCTAAGATGATCGATGGTCAACCCCAGTCTTGCCATTCGATTTTACCGAAACAAGTAACGCGACAACAACCGAGTCAAATTGGTCGTAACTAAATTTGATATCAATCATCCTGATTTTAGCCTGTCCAGAGTCTAGGCCAGAGTGGATGGAACTAACTGGCGGGGGTGCGGTGTGTTATGCCCCGTCACGTCTGGGCAAACTAGTACTGCGTATCACTGGATTTCCAAGAGTCACTCAACAGTGTCATCAGAGTCAACAACAAGAGGACAGTCACCATCGCGAGACGAGACACTTATATCTCGGCTTTCACCACCCCTGGGACAGAGACTTGTGGAAAAGTTGGATTAAACAGGTAAGTCAAACAACGTGACAGAACAATTTACAACGAGGAAATTTCGTTTCTATATATCGATCACAGTCTTAAACATTTTCTTTCTTTACACTTTATTCTTTTCTGTTTTACTTCTTTTTGCTATTTCTTCAGTGACTGTGGCTCAAAGGAAAAATTGTATCAACCAAAGCGTAAAAACAGAGTATGAGGATGGATATACAGGGAGTTTCAGATGGTCTCGATAAATTATCCTAAAAATTTTAACCTGAATAAAGTTTCTATGGTTATCGGTCAGTGGTTAAAGGTAGTAGAATACGGTATGAAAATTTGATCGCTTGTTTCTGAAATATCCTGTATTTTTTAATTTTTTTTTTAAGATTTTAGGGTTAGTGGATCGTAGATTTGTTAAAATAATGAACTGCAAGTCGAGGCAACCATTCAACAAATTTCTCACACGCGAATATTTAAACGAAAACTTCCCCACGACTGTACAGTTTTATCACTCGTTTCCCCGCATCAATATTAATTAATTTTAATCGTTAGCGTTCACAAGGGTTTTCGCGAAATTAATTCTAATTATCGGCATTAAGCTCTCCGCGGGTAGAAGACGCTCGGCCAAAACGTGGAAGAGTTTAATCGCTGAACGCGTTTCACCGAATTGCGGACGAAGGGGGATTAAACGAGTTGCCAATTTCAATTAAGAGCACGATTACAAAGAAACCGTCCCTTCGCCCCGAAGAAAAGCCATTCGGCTACGGTCAATTTAATTTCCAATCTAATTTTTAACGCTTGCTTCCACCCAAGAATATTCTATTCTTCCCTTAAAGAACCATCGCTAAAACAGAATGAAATGGAACGAAATGGAATTGAGCTTCGTTCGAATAATTTGGAATAAATATTTATCGTGGTCGCGTTTGCTCCGCGCGAAAGCTCTTTGCTTGTTCGTGGAAAAACTCGAAAGGGATATTTGAAATTTTGTCTCGAAGAGTTTCGAGATTGAAGGTGAAATTGTTTCGTTTTAGAGATTTTTCTATGTGCACTGTACGAATAGTTTGTGTACGGTACGATGGAATGGGGAATAATGTGGTGAAAAAATAAATGGGAAATTTGAGCTGAAATTGGGAGAGAATAGAGTTTGAAAATTGAGGGGACACGTGTTTTTGTTTGTGGCAGTTTTGAGGGGAATCTTGTACGACGAATTTTAATATAAGTTCTCTTGTACAATATGCAAATATTAATAAGGAATAACCAAGGTATAAATACAATTTTTGTTCTAATAATGCATTCAATACAATTTATTGTAAATAAATATAATATTTGACTTTGCAACGCGTGAGGAAGTTGTCAAATAAAATTGACTTTGACACGAAACTCTCACGCCGCAACTTTAGCAACAAACAGTGCACTGAAAGCAATATAAAAGAAGTAGAAAAGTAGAACGAAGAAGAAGAAGAAGAAATGAAGAAAGATAAAAAACGTGTCAAAAGTAAGATGACTTCCGCAAGAGGAATATCAAAGTCGAAATCAATCTTCGAGGGGTGAATGTTTGCCAGACAATCGCGACCGACTTAAACTTTAAGCTTCTGCCGGCGAAAGCAATTCCAGAGAAGCTGGCTAGGCTAACTCGCGGAAGAATGAGCGATCCTTATCCTTGCCGCTTGAATTTTGCATGGCATCCTGGAAACGAACACCCTGCTCCTGGACCAGACGAACCGAGGCTAGGGGCTTTCGTTATAATATTCACAAAGCGAGAAAGAGTGAGAGAGGCAGGTAAAGACAGCTATGTGAAAATGAGGTGTAGCTATGAAGAAATCGTAAGTTTTCGCCGACGTTGCGGACAAAAAGATAAGAGGATTTTCTAAATATTCCTTAGTTTTCTTATGAGCACAGTATAGTTAGAGATTTACGTGCTTACGAGAAACGACCTATTTTCCATTACAAATATTACAAATTAAAAATGTCTGTTGATATTAAAAATTAAGAGGTATAGGTACATGTGATAACAAATTTCTCATTTCGCGTTAAATTCAATGTTCATTTAAATGAGAAACGATACTTCATATATACCAACATAGTACTCATTCATGTCGTTTATCTTGAAACACTACATATTAAGCAACAATATAATATTTTATGTCCATAAAATCACTCCAAAATCAATGTCGATTCTCTGTATTCACTTAGACCTGCACTGCTGATTCCAACGACGATATTTCTGGAAGGTATAAAATCGACGTATCTCACAATAAAGCGGTCATTTCGAAGGTCCACCACTGGTGCAATATTCACGATCGTAGCGCACGTGTTCCCTCAGAATCGAGAATTCACCAGCCGCGCGAGTCTGAACGAGATTCAATAAAGTACCTGGAGAGTCCAGCGGCCGAACCATCGAAGGAGATCAATGCTTTTGCATTTTCCGCAGACAGAGATCGTTATCCGTCGCTGGCTAGACGCGGAGGGAATCGAACAATCGCGTCGATATTTGTTTGAACGCTGGTCACAGAACTGACTTATGGGATTATATCCTTGCTTGTAGCAGGAAGCCATTGACCCGGGCAGCTCTAGCCGACTTCGAGGTCCGTTTCCTTAAAAAGATACCAGTCGTCGATTCTCTCTCTGGTTGCATTCACCACGAGACCCGATACCCTGTCAGGAATAAAGAAAATCCGTGGGTTCAATAAACGGCCCGCTCTAGAATTCAATCGGCATCGCCCGCTCGATATTTCATATTTCTCGATATTAGTGCACGAAACTTCGTCGAGTAGTTTCTGCGTGCACACGCGGACGATTGCGGTTTCCGGAGCCAATAACGGGGGGGGGTCACGACTCGATGATTACGATCGTGTGGCTCGTCGGACCGATGGCATGTCTGTGGAATGATGAAAAAGAAGTTTGGTGTTAGGGTTTAGGATTTCGTGGGTTTTGTTTAAAAATTGATAAATAAAAGTGAGATATGTGGATCAAAGTATAGGAAGACTATAAATTAAATCATTTATTTACTTCTTCCTAGTTTTCTGCTGCCACACATATCGGTTTTGATATTCCACGCACTAGCTGTTAAATACCCGCAACGATATCTTTTTTTTTTGTATCCTTATTCATCAAGCCGTCTGAGGCTTAATTATGTATTTACGGCACTTGCTTGTTCAAATCTTTTGTTATCTCGAAATAAAGGACGACCCTGTAGCACATTACAAAGATTAACATTCGGATGAAATCCGATCAAGCGAATAATCCGTAAGCAATTTTATAGCGGGGGAAACATTGACAAAGAGCGGAGAGGAAGCGACGCAAAGGGAAACGATAGAAGATAATACCGTTACGGGATGTCGATCCAGGCGGGCCACTGAATCAGAAAGGTGCACCGTACATTCGCAAATGAGGCCAAACACGCGCATCCGCCGCGTTTTGATGCAGCTTAATCGAATCGTCCCACCAATAACGAAGAGATGCCGGAGTTGCCCGTGTGCACCATAGTTGGCTAGGTGTTGTGGACACTAATCCACAGGGACCAATTCGATTTACGCGTTCGGGCGTCTCCGAAATTGTACCATAAACGCGAACGATTACCGATCACACACGGGTACCACCAGGTTCGATAGTGGAGCTTCGTGTGGTTCTTTGAACTTTGCTTGTGAAACTGGGTTAATTATAGCTGAAAGGAAGCAGGATGAAATGATGATGAAAATAAATGTCGCGTCGTGTGTTATTGTTTGCGAGTTTCTGAATATTCTCGAGGTTAGGTGCCATACTGATGAACGATTTTTCTCATTCTTTTTGTTATCGAACAGAGAGCGATGTGCACGTGGCGAAAAAAATTTCTAAATTCTTTAACACGACTGGAAAAATTCAATATTATGTAAATGGAATGTGAAATCTGTAATGTAAGGGATCACGCATATATCAATTTGCAGTATATAAAATCTATAAAGACGTTTCCCTCCCGAGAGGAGGTCGACGACGCGACGCGTCAAGTGCCATGGAGAAATCAAAAGAAGGAGCGTCTTTTTATATCTCAGCCGGATAACGACGGAATGATCGAGAAATCGAAAAGAGCTACGAGAAGACAATTGGGAATAAGAAAGACGATGGTTGATGCTATCGAGTGATTCAGAGCACCGAAAACGGGAGGAATTCGAAATGATGCAAACATTGGCCTAAGGGCGTTGTCGGAATATGAAATCACGATGAACAAACTTTAATATCCAAATGTAGATCACGGAATGTCAGTATTGGCCGCAGGAAAAGACAAGAAAGCGGTTGGAACGTCTTTTGTGTTCCGTCAGAAGCGTTGCGAAAACGTTTCGCGTTATTGCTTCTCTACGTATATATGTACCTGCTGGCAAACTGCTAGTTATTCGGGATATGCGCGGATCGATCTCTTATCTTAGAACGATAGAAGTCGAGTTGCCTGCGCATTTCCAATTCTTTCCAATTTATATGTCACAAAATCGTAGAAGCATAAATTTAAAAACCTGTTTTATTGTATTCTTTTGTATTTTTGTACTTATATACATAGAGAAAGAAGCTATAAATATTACGAGAATACAACAGTTACCTATTTTATTAGTTATACGTCACAATTTCGAAAATGCTGTAGCGTAATAATTAGACTACGGACTTTTACGTAAATTCATAGTTCTATGAATACAACATTCTGCGTTTGTGAATAATTTCACAAAATCGAATGTTCAGGGTGAAAATGGTGGATCGTGTCGCAAAATGCAAATATTAGCTGGGAAATTTTGCAAGTATTTCGGACGCAGGTGCCCAGGTGAACTGGTCGGCATTAACTATATTAGCTGGCAGACATAACATGAATTATGGAGGAGGATTTATCCCCTTTCCCTCTAGCAGACAGCAACTTTGATGGCTTCAAGTATCGACGTTACGGTAGCCGTAACAGCTTATAATCGCCTATTACCAATACTGACGCACGGTATTAGACAAATTAACCTTAAACAAACTAGTGAACAATTTGTCCTATGAACTTTGAATGCGTTCTTCGTAGATTATATATCCTCACGTTTGCATATCGACATTACGACATACTCTTCTCATACTTAATAATTCAACGATCCGTCGTTCCTACTCCTTTAATGTTTTATACAAATATTTTGTTTCATAACGTGGCAGTTCATATAAACGTTGTTTTTTCTCGTTGCATATAACAAAATCTACTGCTTCTCCGCGTTAGCGACCGCTCGGAACAGGAGATAAATGAGCAGCAACCGCATTATCATCGAAACACCAGGACATGACGTGGATCAAAAATTAAACGATCCCAGGCATCGTCGTTTCGTTAGGTCGGACACTTTGACGGGAAACGAGGAAAGCAGGAAAATGGCCAGCGCGTGCGTTGAATTATTCAGGGATGAGCCAACGACACACGCAGCTCGAGTAGGAGAACCCGAGCGCGCCATCCTATTTGTATCGTTGATCGGTGAATATTTAGCGACGATATTTATCCGAATCATGATCTCGTATTTCGTTCCAGTGTGTCACGTTCACATGGCTACGTTCGATCGTTCAATCGACTAAATCAAAATCAATATTCCTCGCAACAAATTCTAGTGACGCGTTGCTGCGGTCCCTGTTCGATCTGGCGAATACAAAGTTCTGTTTGCACCGCTTTGATACGTGCAAGAAACTTGCTCGATCATTGCTCACAAACTTGCACACTTCTGAACGGCAAGCGAGATATTTTGAGCTTGTGTATCGTTTTATCGATGGATGAACACCATGTACGATGGCAAGAGTTGATAGCAGCAGATTGAAGATTGGATATACGAAAGTTGATGTGAGCAAATACCAAAAGTCTCGATCACATTGGTCGAGTTACCTACCTAGATTCAAGTGATTTAAATTAATGGATCAAATTAGTTCCAATGAAACTTGAAACTAAATTGTATAAACTGTGCAACTGTAAATACACATAGCGTCAGGGAATTTAGAGAACGCAGACAGTGGGCGATTATTCGCATCTCATGTACCACTGCATCATTAATTAATCGTATTCATTACGTTTCATGCCTGTGGGAATTCGGTGTGCATCGCCGAAATCGAAGTGCCACGCATTCATACATACTGTTTTAGAACATTTGCTATATCAGTACGGTGAAACCGTATTCAAACTCACGGAAAATTAATCTAAATGTTGATTATCCGACGTGCAACGATAATTAACGCAACAAAAGGAAATTAACGTTATCATAAACGTTATGTGGGTAGGGTTCGCTTACAAGCCTTTGTTTCAGAAGGTTATCTGTTTGAAAAAAATGTTCCACCGAGCATCAGAATTATAATAATAAAATATTGGAAACATATGAAATATTAAAATGCGATAACAAACGATACCTGTTCAATCGTCCAACGAACAAAAATCCTGTTCTACTCGCATTTCGCATATCACTCGTTAACACACGACACGTGTTTCGTTCAATTTTATACTGGCACGTCTCGTCGAATTTATTTCGTGGTCAACGATGCTTCCACTGTAACGAGACATTAAAATTTCCCAACCGATATTATTGTGGAGCAGCGGTGACACAACGATGCTAAATATTTAATTTATTTTTCGAACTCGCAAATTTACGTCGGTATTCTTCGGACGATATACGTACGTACCTCGAAACGAAAAATTGCCATTCGCCATTCGGGCATCGTGTTTCGGCCTAATTCCCATACGTTCGACGGCCAGAGAAAAGGAAACGACTCTTCGGGGGTTGGTAGAGGATGAACGGAACTATCAGCCACACGAATGGCTGGAAATTAGGACTAGCAGTTTTTCGGCTATTTATTGCTCGGGCTTTGAAGTTATTCGAAAGCTTTCAGGAAGTTACTGTACCGCTCTCTTTCGGGTTCACGGTATAGAGGTAGATTTTGAGATTTGTCGGCGATTCGGTCAGTTCTATACTCAGTCCTTGTGTGTTCAAATTGTAATGTGCACGAATTTTATTTCTTTCGATGTTTTGCTGAATTTAAATGAAAAATTCTGATGATCAATGTCGGAATGAATAAAGCGATGAAAAAAGGAGCAGAAGGTTTAAAAAGCTGATTTCATAAAAATTGTTTCTCGTAGCTACTAAATGTAGCGGGGCTGTAAATTTCCATTCTTTGTTCCGATAATCCTCCGAATCTGAATACTGATCCTTATGTCATTATACCGACAAGAGACCATTTTAATAATCGTTTAATAAACTGCTTTCAATCGAGATTCTATACCGGATTCGGTACAATTAAACGTAAAGAAAACCGAGGCGGATAACGGTGCTCAGAGCCGCGATACTTACAAGCGTCTCCAATTTCGAAGTTGTTCGAGAAGATATAAAGTTCAAATGGCGATTTCAGTCGTAAATCTTCGATTGGATCGTCGAGGTCTGCGGCGAAATCCACTGTAAATCGCGAAAGTTTCTTCTTAATCGCTGAAAGGCAGTTCGCGAAAGTTACCGCTTACAACATCCCTTCGATTTCCACCACCTCTCCCGACCGACCCCCTCCACCCCCTGTTTCTAACTGTTCGTCCTTAAAAGTCTTAACATCGTTCGAATGTAATACAGACGTCGAATTTTCCAGAACTGAGGAACTTGCTCGCGATCTTGGCGCGATAAAAAGTTTGTTATCGAGCCGATTGTTTCGACGTTTGATAGCTTTGGTTAAAAATGACGTTTTAATGCCCACACGTTTAAATTTCCGTTTCGAAATTTCATTTCGAAAGAAACGGAATATTTGATGGAGTAGATTTTATTCTGTTGAGATATGTATAATTTTCTGCGCTGGACTGGGTTAAATGCGTGGTAGAGATGCTTGTATGTGAGTGTCGGTGTGTGAAAGTGCGTGTGCGCGCGGCGTCTCGAAAACAGATGAGTGTAAACTAGTCAGTCGGTTAACAGTCGGGTATGGAAGAAAGTGCTGAGACGCGTGCAAGTGTGTATCGATGAATATATAAGAAATCGTCCATGAAATAAATATATTACTATTTTAATATGAATCTTCAGTGTAAATTTAGTGTTTCTATAACATTATTTCGGCTTCAAAGATTCGCAATTCTCAACATATTCTCCCAATAGGTTATATGCTTTCTTTCTTTTCATACATGGCATAGACAATACCATTCGCAGTGTACAATAACTTTTTGTATTACACGTATCATACAACGGACCAATTCTTTTGCTTTTCTTTTAAGCAAAAGAAGTTGAAACAAATTTTACAGTTCGCTCGATGCTTAGGAAACGTTTCATTTGTAAACTCAGTTTATTAAGCGGGAAGCAAAAAAATTGCAGAAAACGCTTCGTTTGTGGTTCAGGTGTACCGAGAAGAAAAGTAGACCTCACCCTCTCTGGGTGAATTTCGTCAAAGCTGGACCCTTAAGAGGTTAATCCTTCCACGCTCCCTACGTCCGCCATTTCTTGCTCATTAATTCAAAAGAATCTTTCGAAACTTATCCGCAAAAGACCCGCGAAACGTTCAAAGATCGAAAACAAAAGGAAAAAAAGAAGTCGCTACTCGGCTTTCAGCGAGTCTCTTTGATTTATTTCCAGCTTAGGCATCCATCCCCCTTAGCGTGTTGAGTTTTCTCGCTTCGGCGTCGAGTGACATTCCGGCTTCCGCCATTATTCCGTCGGAGGATCGTCTCTAGAGGGAGCGAGTTACGGACACGAGTTCACATGAATTTCCGCTCGTTAGCAAGCACACAAAGAGGAGACACAAACGCGTGCAGAAGAGATCCGTCACCCTTCCTTCATCCTCGGCTTTTTTTTCCTTTCTTCTGTGTAAAAATCGTCTTCAAGGGTCCTTGAAACGTTGAAGAGTACCGCGTGACACGATCAAAGAATACGTACTGATTAAAGTATACTCTTCCGGAGAAGCGTTCGCGCGAAACTATCGCGCAGAGGGTAAACTCGTCGAAGCTAAATCGCTTTAACGGCTGTCGTGTACGTCCTGTGCGTCCTATTTAACATTATTTTAACTCTTGAAGAATTAAAAAAAAGAAGGAAGTTCTTAGATTGATAAAATTTTACTGTGTATGCACGTTGGACTTGCTGATCGATCGAATAACAAAATTCTTCCAGTGCACGAAGTTTATACTCTTAGTGAAGTACTGGACTAGAAATGTCCAAAATGTCTCACACGCGAGGAAGTTCCAGAATCTTTTTCAATCTCTGACCAGCACCGGCTGTAAATCTTAAATCACGCTCGAACACTATTCAACCATAGAACTCGTGCGACGTGCACAACCGATTGCGCGCTTCCCACCATGTCGTCCCTTCAAATTCAGACAATTTTAAAACTTTATAGAGAAGAGAAATTTCTCGGGACGCAGCTTTCCACGAAAACAGGCGTCAAATGACCAAAGCTCGAGTAACTACGAGTCGGTAACTGACGTTCATCACGGATGCAGCAAAGATTTAGAGAGCAAGAAAACCAGTTTTTGCCCTACGCTGATTTTCAAAAAATTCTCGCAGTGATAAGAATCTTTTCCAGTTGCTACAAAGAAGCAGGCAGAAGGGTAATAACTCAGGTGACATTCTCGACAATTTGTCTTAATAATAAATATAACTATTTGTACATTTGTTCTCAACTAAAAGCACATTTACACTTCCATAGTACTACTCTTTGACGTACAGCGCAGACGAGTACAAGACAAAGCAAGTATTTCGTCTGTGGTAGTGGAGACGCGTGTTTTAGTTGAGGAAAAACTTTGCACTTCCAGGGAACGTCGCTTCTTCCCGTTCGAAAGTTACGAAACGGCTTTTAATCAATTTCTCGAGGAAATCACGTTTGTACCGTGTTTCAAATTTATGGATCAGTGTACGAAAGGAAAGATCGTGGTTAAAAGAATTGTTCGATGAAAATTATTAACAATCCGTGATTGCTGGCGCCATCTACAGCCGGTAAGAAAAGCGGAAAGAAGTAATTTGCGTTTGGCCGTAAAAGCAGCGATCTGTAAAGAGTTGAATTACTGAGAAAATAAATTATTTATCTAGGAGCGCTATTATAGCGTATTTACTAACAATGGAATTTAGTACAGAAAAAGTTAAACATTTTTGTTCAAGTTAATGTAATTATTACATACTACTAGATTACAATTGCATTAGAAAAGTATCGAAATTTCTGTTAGACTGCTTTTCATAAAATGTTTATTACGACCACTATTTAAAAAATTTACATTTAGCAAATTTGGAAAGTTAGATTTTCAAATTTTAATTCTAACGTAACTTCTTGAGAAGACTCCTTCTCGCGTGTCGAAGTCTTCTTTTACTTGCAGTCTGAAAATCAGTATGAAATATTTATAAAGAAGAAGATCGAACGCCAGACACTAATAATAAATAAGCTGAATTCCACTCCATTTGAATGCTTGTTTATTTCTACAACGATGAAAATTTAAGATTTCTCAAAACTTTATACCAAGACACGTATCTCTGTATATTTCTTTTCCAATGTTGAATGTAATTTTCTTCGATTCTCCGTTGACCTCTAACTCTTCGAAACTTTATATCTCGCGTATTTTCTCTCCTCTTTTTCTCGAGGGAAGCTTAAAAAATATTTCCTACTCGCGGTAACATTCCTTTTCTATTATTTCTAAGTAAACTGGGCTTACACTAGTATCGCTAGAAAACATTTTCACTATGACGTGTCCAATAGAAAAGAAACAATTAAAATATTGAATTCATTAATAATATTAAAAATAGTATTATATAGACTCGATGAAATTTTATTTATTTTATCTAAAAACAGAAGGTAACGTTATCTATTACATTCCATTGCACTTATTTAAGCCGATGCAGAAAAATTTCCCTTCAATTCTTCTGCATCGGCTATTTTCGTCGTTCAGAAATCGATCGAGACGAAACAATATCCTGCACTGATCTCTTCTTTTTCTCTCTTCAAATTCTCTTCTGTGTCTCTGCCATGAGACGCGTTACCTTTCCGAATTGACGATCGTTCGTGATCAAAGTGATTGACCCTGCAGAATCGGTGCCGGTGGCCATGAAATTCGTCGACCTGTTTTTACATTCCGAAAGAGTCCGACTAAATTACGAGTTTCATAATTCATCGCGTCGTACATCGATTTGAAAGCTCTCTGGTCGGTGCACATAAGCGAGAAAAAGAGAAGGAAGGAAGGATCGACAGACAGAGACTCGTCTTCGCTTCGGGGCGAATCCAGCCTCGAGTGGCTGGAAGCTTGGAATTGCGGACAGAATGCGTCCGTTCGAGCTAGATGCTTGCTCTTCCGATAAAGATATTAAGTAACGAACTGGATCGACGAACGGGACTGCTCGTTTTTCCAACATTTTCCTTGTCTTTTCCTCGCTCTGACACGACAACACAGATATTTCCTCAGTTGATGGCGCTTCCAGGTTATTAGGAAGCTTAGACAGACGTCGTGACGTTTTTTTAATGCTAATGCCGTTGATGGAACAACGAGGAACGGGTTAACACAGTTACGTTATTCAAGATAATGTAAGAAAACAAATAGAATACGATATTTTTATTGGAAAATAATTATTTCGATAAAAATTTTATCGAAATTTGTACGATTATCGTGATGTTTTGATAGAATCCTTTAAAACTCACAAGGTTCTTAAATATCAGAAAAAAATCCCCTTTGAAAGCAAGCAAAAATTTTCTTTCAAAATAATTATCGTCGGAGATCCAACAAGGGTTCTTACGTCCCGTGCATGCTATAAACTTGTACTGCAGTTCGTTATCCTAAACGTACTCATACCTCGCGTCTCTCCCCAACCTATGTCAAAAGCACTTACTCTATCAGAAAC
Organism: Bombus vancouverensis nearcticus; assembly: GCF_051014615.1. Lineage (NCBI taxonomy): Eukaryota > Metazoa > Arthropoda > Insecta > Hymenoptera > Apidae > Bombus > Bombus vancouverensis. Next base: position 2,462,895 of record NC_134913.1, on the reverse strand, counting down.
CATCGTCCCGCGTATCGTCGATTGGCTGTGCCAACCTAGAACACCGATAGAACCCTCGAAAACAGGAACTGGAGGACCAAGGAACGAGTTTATCGACTAGAGCACGGAAGAATGCTTATCTCGTTATTCAAATATCGTCATGGAGCTCGCGTGTATCAAATATCTGCTCCGCTTTCGCGTTACCACGCCGCGACATCTACCACCCCCTCTGTTCCACCTCCGATAAAAGACTTCTCGCCGAGGCAGAAGGCCGTTCCTCCCGCCAAGTCGAAGTTCTGTTTCCGCCGTATCCCCAGGACACTTCCTATATTTCCTCACTGTATTTCTGGCTCGCTGTTCCTATTCCCCCACCCCCAATCCCCAGTTGTTCGCCCCGTAAATTGCGACAGAGCAGAAGATACGGCCGGGGGCCTTATCTCACCTGACGCGACTCCCAACTTTTTCTGGAATTTCCCGAGCACCGCCTCTGTTTGGATCAAACGAGATGGCTCGGCGTCCACTCGAGGATCGGTGCTCCAGGTGAACTAGGTCGTTGAACCGTTCTGTTAATCGCGAAGGATATATCGATTAGAGAGTAGTTATATATGGGGAAAAATAATAGTGCTAGTAAGTTTGGTAACGGTATAATTTATTTCAATATCGTTCACGCCAACACAAAATCAAGCATGATACTCCGTCAGTCTACATGCACGCAGTCATCATTCGTCACTAAATCTTCTCGTCACAACGACTCTCTTTCACGCCGACCACACTCCTTGACAACGCTGACAACACCACCCCCAACGAGGACAACACTTTCCGACCACGCTGGTGTGACGTCAATCCACATCTGAGGCCAGATGTGTGTAGGTCCTCATCGCGTAACCCCAGTAACCCCCAGAACCCACCATAAACTTAAACTTTCAGTTTATTAATCTCGTAAGTGTTATCGGTTTATGGATAGTCCTTGGAATAGTCCTTAGATTTATTGCACGTTCTTACAAATTACGTAGAAAGCGGGTAGTTACCTAATGGGAAAAACGAATATTTGTCCAACGGAAAAGCTGATTTTTCCCATGAACAATGTCACCTGCGAGCTACGTTGGTAGGAGGCTTCCTCCACCTATCTTCATTTATTAACGTGGGCTATAACCAATTGGCATCGCGGATCGTTACCCTCACTTTTCCTAACGAAAAGTGTGAACAATGAATCCACGTTGTTAGTTCAAAGAGCACAACCACACCGAGCTTTCCTTCGTAATAATACGAGAACACCTCTGGACTGAAACTAAAACCTCCCATCAGTCAACATCTCTCAGATCAGTCGCGAAAACTGTGCTTATTAAGTTGTGTTATTCAATAAAGTTCGATAGGAAAGAAAGATAGTAGTTGCGTTACGGCTCAACCTTCTTGTCTTTAAATCCTAAGCCTTAATTTTACGTGACACTGGCAACAATGAAAGCTCCCCAACTCACTCACGGCTACCTTTTATGCCCTGGCTCCGGTATACCTGGCACGCACATGTCCTATGATCAAATAGACCTTAATTACTCAGGGTTTTCTTCCGATACTACATATATTTATTTGTAACATGAAATATCTGTATTTTAATTTACTTACGCATTACGTGTATTGGAAAAGTTACACAAATTTTACTTTTTAATAGAAAATGAAATAGATATATTATGAATTAAGTAAATATATTATAAAATATTTGTAGAGTAGAAAATAAAAGCTATGAAGAGCGTGCAATTTGTATCAAATATCATCAACTATGTTGGTACTGAAGTTAACAATGTACAACGGTGTGCAGAAGTTTTCATTTAATAAATGGCGATATTTCAAAGAATTTTAGCTAACATTGTATAGAGATGTTTATTGTTCTACTATACAGTAGACTTTTGTAAAGAGATTTCTAATGTATGCTTCATAGCTCGTAAGCCAAGAGCTCGCACGGAGAATCCGCACTCCGGCGTACAAGTTTCCGACGCGTCACTCATTTTTACGACCGACTTCGCGATGTCGAGATCGCATTTCCCTTTTCTCCTTTCGGTTTTTTCTGCCGCGGTGGCATACTGTATCGCGCCGCTGTTTTATATCCCCGCGTTTGCATTTCACGCTGCGCGAAGCGTGTCGATCCAATCTCCAGTTGTTCGAACAAGTACCACAACAAGCAATACGCAACTATATACGTTGCGCCCGTTCATTACCGTCCACCTCAGTTTTCCCTATGATCGTTCGATACGTCTACGAGGTTTCCTTCATAGATTACCATCGCTTCTATTTTCCCTCCTCGATGGTAAAAGAAATTCGAACGTTTCGATTTTAAGAGATTTTAATTAGAACAAAGATAAAAGATAAGCATTTGAAATAGCCAGTCATTTCAATCGCTTTATTGCATAGTAAATTTAGCATTAAATTTTACCTCGCTCAAAAAGCATCGACGTGTACAGGCTCGTTCGAAAATAAAGAGAACCAGCTGCAAGTCATTAATTACTCTGTCCTTGGCTCAATGATCGTAATGCAACGAATAATCGCTTCACCGATGTTTAATTACAGAATCATACCTCGATGTGGTTGTAACAAAAAAGAAAGAAAGAAAAGAAACGTAACGTACCTACGTAATTGCTAATTAACAAGTGTCAATTAAACGTGAACAAAGGGGCCGGCAAAATATACTCCAATAAATGCGGTGTTATGTACTCTGGAAGAAAAGTGACATAACAAAGGTTGATAAGTTCCGCATAACATAACTGAAATTGATGTGTCTTTACTAACTTTTAATTGCCTGATCGGAGAAGTTTCTGGTTAAGAGACGACCCAATTGACGGGTTACGATGAAACGAGGAATAGAACGATGGTCGTTTGGAAGCTCGATTAAACTCGGCCGTGTTTAAAACGAGTTTATGCCATGAATTTTACAAACAGGCAACCGATCGAACGCGTAAACGTCTGCTTTCATCGATATTTTTAGCTCACGGAGGAACGTTCGATGTTTTTGCACGATAACTTTCCACAGAAAGCGAAGTTTAACATTGCCGGTTCTTTCTCGCCACAAGTCGGAAGTTTGTTTGCAATTTTCTGTCAACGGAGACAGCCAATTTTCCTTCAGTTCGATCGAATATTCGGCATGATCGTTGGTTTCTTGTACATGTGTGTTCATCGTGTACATGTATACTTTTCTTTCATTTTTCTTTCGTTTCTCTTCCCAGTAGTTCGATATCTAGCCGAAATATCGAGAAGTATAAATGCACCTCACGCGAAAATTTATCGCCGCGACATTGAATAATGAAAATAAAAAAGAAATTGTCGGATGAAAATTTCTCGCAACTAGCGCAATCTCTATTTTCTATTAATTACTCCATTAATTGCAAATCCTTGCGCAACACGAAGTAGATATTCCCTTTAGGTATGACGAGCAATTAACGAACGCAGGTTGCAGCGTTTCCAGCTGAAAATTTACGCGAGCCACGACTACCGAATGTTTCGCCTCTGAATCAATTTCAATTAAACGTTTGACGATTCGAGTTGATGTCAGTTTTCAGGTCGCAATTCTAATTAATTTCCATCCGCGTTACGGACCGACTAATGGGGCTATTGACGCAGGAATAACGCGTTCGTAACTACTATTAAAAAATGGAAACAATCGAAATAATCGAAGTGAAATAACTCGTTAAAGATGAAATAATCTGAGTGATAAGATCAACGATTAGACACGTTTGTTTAATTTCTCTGTTTTCATTGTTCCTCGTTACAATGTAGCCACGAAATTAATATAAAGTTTAGTTACCTGCAGAGCTCCCAATTAGTTCCAGTGTCATACATGTAGGCCACTGACCTAGAAAATCTCTATACCTCTGCCACATTTTCACAATAGGGTGCCAGAAATATCAGTTTAGACGTCGCCCGGCTTCCTACGGGTGTGTGCACATCTATAGGATTTCAGAATAAATTTCTAAAAATTGACAATCTTAACGGTACTTATTCAGACACTAAAATTCTTAATAACATCTTTTCAAATTTATGGCAACAGAGTTGAAAATATTTTTAACTCGACTTGTGCGATACGGCTCAAAATGTATCCCAACATTTATTTACTTTTAACCATAAGATAAAAGTTAACGCTTTCAAAGGAAAAGTCGTTCTTAATCAGCATCTCAACTTCGTTAGCCGGGTGCCTCAACAAGTTTGATTAAATTTTATTCAGTGACCCTTTTCGCTCGGCCAAGAGTCCCGAGAATTTTGGTGGCATCGCGAAACATTCAACTAGACTCGTATTTAAAATGTAAAATCTTCGTCTCAAACTTCCATAATTCCTGTTTTGAGTCCCAGAGCACGTTGTTGTCGAGTTTTCCCCTCGCTGAACTGTCCTCCTTGCCGTGCGAAACGATTTATAACCATCGTTCGCCAAAGCAAATAAGTGACTGAACATCTTTCCTAGAGACACGTAAATGTAAATGAAATTTCCGATTGGAAAACTTTTCCATGATTCGTTATTATTGCGAGTGGTTTTATAACGAATTCTACGCGATGCCGATAGTACATCGACACAGTGAAAAACACGATCTTTAAATTCTAACTTAAATCGCGATAACTTCAACGTTTTTATTTTTTTAAGTGTTCCTTTTTACCCTTAAACTCTTTGCTTCGGTTTCAAGCAAAGGCAAAGCAGAAGGAAAAAGAGATAACTAAGTGAGCCGTTAGTCGTGTGCGTTTCAACGGTACGAAATTGATCCTGAAAATTGATCATCAGGAAAGTCTATTGGCCGTGTCGTGAAAATTGCGCACGAAATTGATGCTTGTCGAAAATAAATAAGTTTTTCTTCGTTTTAACCGAGATTGCTATTGATGGTATACTTTAAAAAGATGTTCCATTCTGACTTGGAGATTCGACGTTTTGCCATTTTTCAATTTATCTTAGAGAATGAGAACCTTAATCTTCTTTCATCTCGGATTGTCGCATTTAACGTTGTTAAACTTAGCATTGTTATGGTTAACACTGCTGCGTAAGGTACTGCAGCTCTCAGGTGCAAGCCATGTGCAAAAAAAAAAGATTGACAGCGTTTCGCTGACATTGCAGTTAATTTCAGTATCGAAGGACACACTGGTATTGGTATCAATACTGGTATTAGTATTTTATCTATTATATTTATATTACAGGATATATATTTCAATAGTTATCCCGATTAGGCATTTCTCGCTTTTCTTGGTGAATATCTACCATAAGTCGCTAAAGTTACAGATCCTTTTGTAACACTCTATATCCCGCTCGCCAGCACGCGTGCGTTTTTAAAACTCATTGAAATGGTTCCGTCCTGTCGGCGAAACAACAACAGCAGCAGACGAAGAACACGCTGCAGGACAGTGGCCAGCTGAGCGTGTTCTTCCGGTTTACATGCGGCCAAGACACGCGACAAGCTCGATGGCCTCTTCAGTGACGATTCTGTCCTCAGTCATGAATAATGCTCTGCATCCGGCGACTGTACGAGACGGTCCGTGGTCGCGTTCAAAGACGATGAAACAACGTTCTCTAGGCCCGGAAACGAAATTTTGGGACGACAGAGTTGTGAAATTTCGCGTGAACCGCGATGTCGGCCAACGAGGATGCGTCTAATGGTCGTGTAGAGCTGATTGTGGCGGAAGGGAAGTGGAATGTGGATGAGATGGAGAGTAGTGGAAATTGATCTCGGTGGATAATGAAGTTGAAAGTGTGAGAGTTTGAAGAAGAAGAAAAGAACGATGATGTGGATGCTTAATGTGTCTCGGTCAGTGACAGGGAATCTTGTTAAACTGATTTTCAAGTGATCTTCGTGTGCTTGTGCGGGATGTCCTCTCACGAGGAATAAGATGTGGTTTGGTGATGGCAATGGAAAGGCGCTGTAAGAGTTTTACTGATTTTGCGAGCAAGAGTGGAACTTGCACCACTAAATAATCAAAGAATTAATCACTTTCTAATACAAATTTCAATTAATTCGGTAGCATCTTGTATAAAAAGCAAATCATTTTTTAATACTAGGTAAATACTAAAACCACAAAGTAAAAATGCACAAAGTATATAACTGTCTTCTAAAATGAACGGAATAGTTAATGAACCTTCTGCAACATTCAACAGGCGAATCTCAGCAGACGCGTTAAAGTATCTTCTAATTAGCGTTCGCTAATTAACCGGTGATGCAGTACACACGCAACGATCTATTCAGCTGCCAAAGAATAAGATGGTGGCGGAGGATGACGATGATGTTGCGTCAGAATGAGCATAGGCCCCGTTATTTTGTGGCTTCGCGTTACACTCGCGAAAACTCTCGATCGAATACACTTTATCGTTGCATAATATCGCAAAAGCAAGCTCTCCGCGCATTAATTTGATTAGTTATGGCAACAATAACCATAATGCGAACCCCGACGGAGATAACCAATAATTACGGAACCATAGAAGGGGTTGTTTCCCTTAATCACTTTCTTGCCTCCGAGTCTGCGAACCCTCTAATTTCTCGCAGGTACTTCATTACAGATATCCTTATCTTCGTTCGCCGGGCTATGTACGCGGCTATGACTTAGAGACGATGATGGATGGATGGAGCGCGGTGAAATCTTTGAAATTAATTTAGTATCAGCCGGAACTCGTTTCGAAGACCAATATATGCGACTGAAAGATATAATAGGTGGATGAAGCAGAGTGAAATCTTTGGGATCGGTCTTAAAGTCTGAAGAAATTTCTTTCGTATGCCTAAACAAATATAGCGTCGTTCGATAAATTCGTACTAATTTTCGTGACGATAGATTTGAGAATTGACGATCGATAGTTTCACGAGAAACTCGTAAAAGCAAGAAAGCTATAAAAGTGGAGTTTCGTGGACGTTAACGCGAGTAGAATTTCAGCGATTCCCACGCAAAGACTTTTCAGAGTGAAATTGATACGCGATACGTGTTTTTCGTTTCGATACCTATGGGAATAATTCCGTGTCACTGAGAGCCGCAGCAAAAAGGCCGATCTCTATTAATAAAATTTATTAGACGAGCACGTCCCACGGGACGAATATCGACCCAAATCATCCAACTTTTCTGCCGTGTATTGAAAACCGCTTTATCGCGTGCTATAGCATCGCAAGTTCCCCTGGCAGTTGGCAAGAAAAAGTTGCTTCTGTTATTAGCCTCCATCAGGAGAACGTGGACACGCGAAACTTCCCTTTCCTTCTTCTCCTTCGTCTTTAGCTCGGTTTTTTCTCTCTTGCGTTCACAATGTTATGCGCAACACACGAAACGCGTCCGTTAGCTAGAAACGACGACGTTTTGCCTCGTTTCCTTCTCGTTTTCACGGCTCCATGTGTCAACCAACCGATATGTGTGCCATTTCTCAGCTTGCCTGTTCGCGATGACAAGATGTCGTGCGCGATTCTGCTCGAAAATGACGCAATGAAGGCGTCCAAGATGGTTGCGATGAAAACTGATGACTATTGCAGGGATGTTCGTCGGGGAAGCACAATTTTTGAGAACGAAACGATTTTTTAGTAACATGATACTAAAATCTCTCGTTACACCGATTCTTGTAAATACCACATTCTTGTGACGTGATTTTTAGTTCATAGAATAACGATAAAGAAGACCTCTCTTTCGCTTAATAGAATTATCCGTTTAAATTATATTTGCGTGGTTTTTTACGGTGGCGTAATGTTAATTTTCACATCGTTTCAATTTATCGTGCGTTCGTGAGTACACATTTAATCATCGCGACGGACGATTCATTAACACGCGAGCAAGTGTGCAATAATAGTGTTCCAGCAACGATTTCGCCGTGTCTTATGCATGATTTCGTTGATTCGAATACTAAATGCCGAGCACCACGCTCTATAAAGCTGTTGTTCAAACAAGCTCTTAACGAAACGTTGCGCGTCATTTAATTATCGAAAACTTTATCACGATGCTTTTAACGGTCGTTGTAAATTTACTTCTTTAAACTTTCTTGTAATGACAGAATTACAAGGATGCGTGCCAGCCATTTTGCTACATGGATATTAAATGATTTCATGAAACTTTTATACGTATTACTGCAATGATAACACTAACTATTCTGTAACATAATGATAATTGAATTTATTTCCTAAATTTTTTTTAGTATATAAATTTAACGTTAGCGCGTGTTTATATGAATATTAATAGCCAACTCCGTTTAAAGAGATCAAGGCAAAGAAATCACATGAAACGTAGTTGCGCGCAAATGCAAACCACATTCTCATAAGAAGTATTGGTATGTCGCGAACTGTGAGAACTACGTTTGTCATTGATCGCGTAATTTATGCTTACTGACGGTTTGTTCTGCAATTACGTGAAACTTTTTACTACTATCTATTTCCTTTTAGCGACGAACTTATAGCCAGAGCTTATAAACACAGCGTGGCATAAAATTTTCACTCTCTAAGTTTCACGATTATTGACCATGAGACTAGACGTAGCAAGTTTTATGATACATTTATAACGCCAATTTTATCGTTTGACGTCAACGCAGATTGTCTCGTGTAGACGATACATTATTCCAATATTCCATTGACGTAAGAATATTTAACGCTTAGCGTATTAAAATATTTATATTGAATCTGATAATTTCATATAGAATTTAATTACTCTTTTTTGTATATTTATGATTGTTCGACGTTCGTGTAGTCTGGACGAAAATACATGTTGGAAAATTTGATGGAAGATTGCTCATTAATAAAATGGATAACAACTAATTACTAATCGGTGATCAGTTAGTAAAGTAGGACAATTTCGATGCAAATCGCATTTCGTTAAAAGGAACGTAGAGCGATTTTCCGGGGACGAACGCTTCGCAAGATGAAAGCTAGAAATCTGTGACTGCACGATGTGAAGTATACGCTGGCGCCAGTGATCCGATATAATAGAGACGCGTGTGTATGATCCTTAATTAGCATAGAAATTGATGAATACGTGAAAAATGGTGTATCTCGGGGATTTGGTCGCCATTATGGAGGAACGTGACTTTGACAGGGACGCCATCGACGCGGACTCTCTCGAGTCCGAGGTAATGGAACTTATTTGCTCGTATCTAGATGATAGGAAAGAAACGTACACTGTATGATGTTCAAATTTTGAAACGTACAACTCTGTCCATCAAATATACACATTGTTCTAAATATTTTATCACTTACAAAAGTTGTATACGGTTGTAAGAAAAATATAACACGATGACTCTTCTTGCACGATTAGGCCCGTGTTCTCTCTTTGCGTCTTCTCTTTTCTTTCGGCGTTACATACTAATTGATCTACGCGACGTAAAATTGTAAGAACTGTTACCGTAATACGAATCCATAATATAATCTAACCACTTATCACATTAATTCTCCAAGTTCGTAAAGTATACTTGAATACGTAACTTCACGAAACATTGACAACACGCTATATCACATGCGTTATTGCAGGCTATACAATTGTCAACGGGTCCAAAACAGTTGGATCTCAGTAACGGGGGCCTGTCAAGGATTCCCGACAGTGCTATAGCGTTCCCAGCGATAGAAGAGCTAATACTGAGCCAGAATCAACTTACGAACACGAAGAACAATATGATACTACTACACAGGTATGACATAGACATTCTGTACGGAAACTAATTTTGCTAATGCTGCTGTTGAAATCAATTATTGCTGTTTCCTATCCTGCATTCTGTCAACTATATCGTAAAGTAATATATAACGAATAATAAATATCGAATGAATAATAATGAATACATAATATATAATAGCGTGTTTTATAAATCTGCTATTATTAACAAATTTCCATTCATATCAAGTGTCCGATTCATTAATCATAAAGTTACTCGGAAAGTAATACAATCGATGAAACGAATAGTTTATTGATATCACTAGAGGGGTTAAGTTGAATGAGTTTCTTTTTATAACGAAGGTTCCCGAAACTTCATATCCTCCATCTGGAGTGCAACGAGCTGAGGAGAATACCACGGGAATTACTGGAGCTTACGGGGTTGACCTACCTCAATCTCTCAGACAACAAAATCGAGAAAATTCCGGCCGACATAAGCCAGCTTATCAAGTATGTAGAGTCAATTTTACCAGATTTATCGCTTTAGGAAACATGCTACGAGAGATATGCGATCCCTTGCACAATGTTTCCTTGCTAACCAATTATTTTTTCATATATCGGAATAGTTAATAAAAAATTATTCAGAGTCGATCGAACGATTAGAAAGAAATGGCTGGTTATCAGGATTACGAAGAAATGAAGAATAATTCGACGGCAGAAGTAAAATGATAGTACCGAATTTTTGCGCATAATTTTCTTATATTTCACATAATTCTTAGTTATAAAAGCGTAACGATATTCGTGAATTGTTAGCGAAGTTTGTACGTTATTCATAGAGCAGGGAGCAAAGTAAACTACTTATTACGGAAATTTTGTTATGCTATGAAACATTATCGTTATCATCAATTTTTAATTGAACGTTTCTAGGTAATTTAGTATACCTTTTCGCATTAAACTTTTTATTATCTTATGAAACACTGTTAATTTCAAATTAAACATTTCCTGGCAATTTAACTTCCATCTTACGTATCTGTGGTAGGTCAGTTACTATTAATCGATAAATTAATATTACTATCGTCGTAAATATTTTGATCGCGCCCTTATTAATTTAACGATAGAAGCAATTGGAAGAGTATGCCACTAAAACTTGTAGATAATTATATAAAAAGTGGTACAGAACATCTCCGCGGTTTTAAGGGATTACGGTGTAATATTCTAAAAATCGTTGGAATTGGTAAAATTGATTTCTCATGGAACCGATATATATCAGATCTATCAATAAATGCTGAACAGCGTGAAAGAAACTAAGAAATATGAGGTTTCTCGAATCACGATTTGACGTGGAATAGCATGGCTGGGGCATTGAAGGATATTCAACGGAGAGAACGTTTCTGGAAAGAAATGTTTTCAATCATACAGAAGAATCGTAATTTTAAGATGTCTGTGACGTCTCCTTTTCATATCAGCCATGATTGAAGAGTCACTTATCAAACGTAAAATTTTACCCGAAGAATATCTTACAAAAAAGAAGAGAATTGTAAATTCTAAGTTCAAGAAAAATCTTCCATTTTTTATCAGGGATATGAAAGATCATTTAATCTTATAGCAATCAGCGAAAATCACACCAAGAATTTGACATTAATAGCTTTAATGACCTTTTTCATATCTCAAGACTTAAGTAGAAGATGCTTACGACGATATCCGCAGTGTTTGGATTCGTTTAAAAACTTCATCTTCGTCAGTTTTCATCGAAAAGAAGAAAAAGAAGGAAAAATAAATCAACGCCAGATAGTTGTTCTATCCTCGACAAAACTATATTGAACAATTTTTTATTTTCGAATAAATGAAAGTGTTCGTTGGTACACAGAAATGTTAATTTTCAAAGTCTTAAAATATTTAAACAGTTTTAATTCTAAATATCTTTCTATCGTCGAACAGGAATAGATAACGTGATGTGCATGCGCGATTATTAGCGTGAACATTTAAACGATGGAAGCTGTAAATTCATAGTGATCCATTCTGGAAATTCATAGTGAGATACGATAATTCGTTGGATATATACGCGAGTTGTTCAATTTCCAGAGACGATCGAAGTTTATCGTGCCAAAGATCTGTCGATAAATCAACGCTGCTTCCGCGCCATGATAACAGAAAGTTATTCGTTAATTAATCGAACGAATCGCCGTGTCAGGTATAGGTATATATATATATTTGTTGATTTCCTTGCATCCGGAAAGCCCTTACCTAGTCGACGGTGTGCTAATTAAGATAAATTGCCTAACCCATGGATAATTAAAGCTGGAATCGAATAGAAACCGATATCACGATCTGCGCTTCAAACCTCGTTAGTTCCAGTGAAATATAGAAATCTCTAACAAAGACCACAGGAATTGAACTACATTTCTTATTATTAATTACAATATCTAATTGACCTTAATTTATTAATTCTTAAGAAATCTTTTTTCTTTTTTTATTTTACTACGTAATGACTTTACTACTTTAATTCTTCTTTTTTTCTTCAATTTCGAGAAACTTTACAATTTGTCCAGTAAGAACATTCGATAATTTAATTCCATCGTACTAATTCGGTTTTAGAAAGAAGCATGTGACAGCTTTTTCTAGACATTGAAAAAGCATTTGATAATAAAGTATGGTACGAAGGCCTGTTATACAAAATCAAACAAAAATTTCCAACATTCTAGCATAATCTCGTAAAATCATGCCTCGAGGACTGATCATTCTTCGTCAAAAATCAGAACTCCATCTCAGATGTTTACAATATCGTTGCTGGACTTCCACAGGGCAGTGTATTAGGTCTTGTACTATATATATCATACTGCATTAAAATTTAATACATTTTCACGTTCACGTATTCATGTTTGTTGAAAGTTGAAGAGAAAAACACTTGTCGGGAAAAGAAAATCTAGACTGAGTTCCAAGAAGAAGAACTATAATTTTGCATTATAAGCTAAAGATACGATCCTTCTTGTTATTCTAGTCTAATTATTCGACAGTCCTATTAATTTATATCGTGTATAATTCCTAAGAGACAAAAACACACGTTAAATTGCACGTGTAACATGCACGAACTTCTCTACACGACGTTGTTTAGTTACGAAAGTCGCGTGTAGCAGAAAGTTGCATTTAGAAATTGAAACTTTGCTAGTTAAGTTTGTTACGCAAGGCTATTACAGACACGTAAAATCGCAAATCGCTACGTTTACATGGATAAGGTCACGGTGATTCCTTACAGTCTGAATCAAATTTTTGTTTGTGGAGAAATAATTTGTATAATTCCGTATTCCATATTTACATAGTTCAAGGTGAAACGATTTAGCAAAAATATTACATTAACGTACCTACGATTGAAACTTGCGAAATGTTGTATTGTATTCTGTAAAATGGTACGTAGGTTTACGCTTACTCGCCTTTCGTGTGCTAAATTTTACAAGATTGAAATTCAGGGTAGCGATATAATTATCCGCCTCCAGATTTACACTTTAATCGATTTGTAGTAGCGGTACTTGCATCTGTCTAAAATATATAATTTAACGTTGAATTAATAATCAGAAGAATCACGTACTATTTATTTGTGGAATTAGCAGACTATGAAAGTAAATTGCTCGTGAAAAGGCAATAATACATTTTACTGTTTACTATATATGATATCACTTTTAGCAATTTCTGACGACACATTACGGTTGATAGTATAAATATCGTAAATATATTTAGTATGCACTGGCATAACAGCTCATCGATTGGCAATTACACACGGCTAAATCGAATATCATTCCACGTGCCGTTCTTCACACGCAAAATTCGCGCCAAATCTTGTTCGAGCCAAGCAAAGATAAACGCTGGGGACGCGTAGGTGGGTTAATAAATCGCGCAAAGCGTCTCATCCGACTAGCCGATCGCGACGGGCCTGTGTAATTAAGTCGGAGATTACGTAAAGTTTCTCGAAAAGTGCTTTCCACCGGCCGGAAACAAGGATGCCAAACGTTCGCCAGAAAGAGGAACTACGGTGTGAGCACGAGCCCACTAACACATATCCCCGTGCCTTCTACCAAACACACACGTCGTTCACCTGTGATAGAGAGAAAGAGAAAAAATGAAACACGTATAAGAATGCATTTGCACGAGAGAGAATGGCAAAAGCTAAAGCCAACTTGGCCGGTGGGATGGAGTTGGGCAACACGCCCAGAAGTCGTACATCGGTGTGCAGTGGTGCAGAAACAACGAAGGAAGAAGAGCCGTGCCGCGAATTAATACGAAACTTTCCAATAATCAGCTGGCGGCCACGGAGGGCCGTATTTGCCTCTGGATTAGTTGAAATGTGATATGGAATGTGGGAGAGGGACGAATTTGTGGCATGTGGAAGTAATTGCGATGGTGAATTCAGAGAGTTAATCGCAAAAATATTGAAAATTTTCTTCTTCCTTTTCCTTTTTTTCTTTGTTAATGCGGTTTTAATCTCCTTGAGGAGATTATTCTGCAATATTGAAAATTAATGAAGGAAAAATTAATGTATCTTATTTGAACATTTCAAACTATAAATTGATTAATGTAAATAAAGCTTTGACACGGCTGTCGAATTTTTCATTAGGGCAAATTATATAAATGTAAATTATAGATAATAATTGTACGTTGCGAAACTCGAATTTTATATTCGTACTGTACACGTGCTATTAATTAAAGATTGCGATGGCGATTCCCCTTTCTGACCTTGCATTTATGCCATTTTAACTTCCTCCCTCTTGTAATCCTATGATTTCTAGCTAAATTACTGCAGGATACGAAGAGGAGAGCGAAATATAGAGAAATTATTTATGTAGTTATGTAAACGAGATTGTATGGATGAGTCATATACTACGTAAGGATATAATGCAATTGTTCAAATATATTAAACAAATTATTCCGTTTAAATGATATATAAATTTATTAACGACATCAATCAATCTTTCTAAAAACAATCGAACTTGTTGAAAGCTTAAACGTCTGCTTCAAATTACATTCAACGTTATTTAAAAAATGGTTGCAATGCTATTTTAATAGTAAATTATTTTTTCCTACTCTTTATTAAGGAAGTATGTTACGTTGTAATCAATAACAGTCTATTTGGTGCTATTATTTTCAAAGTATAAAAAATAATAACTATTCACTACATCCAACTCAATGTTCAGGAAATTCTATGCTCAGGTGAATTTTAAAAAGTTTCCAACCGTGTTGGGTATTTCTTGTTAGTAGCACGAGGAACCATTCCATTCACCGTAATTAACAACGCTAATTATTAATCGCTTGTTACTACAACAACTCAATAGAAAATGGCAGCAATCTGATACAAAATTCAAACCGAAATTGGAACGGTATTTGACAGATTAATTTATAGTTCTACTTCAACGAAAGATTAAATTTAATTAAATTTCAAACTAATATCAGAGTTAGCACAATCAAATTTGTTAACAACACGCTCTTAGAGATATTCAAGGATTAAATTGGTTATTACGTTACATACTTTTTACGGAATGTGAATGAACTCTTTCATTATTTATAAGTGAAAGAGCAGGTTCCTTATCCGCATTTTAAACTGTACATGAGGCATTATGTAAAATGAATGCGTGCAGCTATGTTCTTCATTCCATGGTAATCGTAAATTATAAAAAAAATTGTCATTTTGTACTCTATAAAAAAAAATCATAAGGTATTTTTAAAATTATATAAATATTTCATGAAAGAAAATAAAGAGAGATTTTCATTTTGAGTTTAACGGTTTCTAAAACTTAGAAAATATTTTTTCTTGCTACTTGCCATTAGATTAACCCGTTATTCATACGATAACAGTATACAGTTTACATTATACAGTTAAAAAATATTATTTAACTATATAACACCTAGATGAACACAGCAACACAAACATTTCGCCTATTTAAGTAAATATGAAAATACAATCATAAAAAAGAGGACCAGCTGCTTTTTCTCAGCCTTTTTTACTAAAACAAAAGAATCATTTAAAATATTAAATAGAGTCCCGAGTCCCCTGTAAACTGCATGCATAACTGAATCTTCAAAAAGTAGCTTCTCTTAGTTGTTTCATTGTGTAGCAAGATAGCAACGATGCAATTAATTTTCTTTTTGTGAAATGGATATTAGTGCTTTCTATACTGGAAGAAAAATTTTATTATTAGAAATTTCCCTTCTTTATATCCTCAAGATGTTTCTTTTCTTAACTGTTATACCCACCTACATTATCTAGAAAAAGTCGTTTAATCATCGTTTCCTTTCCAACGATCATCTATTTCATAAAAATTGCCACTAATAAATGTTTGTGCTGCCATGATGGTGAAGAAGCGAAAGACTTTAAGAAACATACAATTACGTATTACACGTATCGTCAGAAAAGTAGGCAAAAGAAGAAAACGAAACAAAAGAAAAAGAAGTGACCGAAAGGACCAACAACCTGCTCGCTTCCCCGAAGGGAAGAGCCGTTTAAAATATTCAACGCGGTCTCTGGGAGGCCGTAGCAACGAGAAGATCTTAAAGAAGAATCTACGTAACGGCTTGAAGTTTCTCAACTCGAAGAGAACAAGAGCCCTTCGCGAGAAGCGCAATTTAAAAGCTCCTTATCACTGAATTTCTTTTCCCTGAACGAGCCACACTCGTGGAACAATGCAGCCAGCCAAACAGTGGAACCGTGCAATTACTTCCCGATCAGACGGTGCGATCAGAAAGAGCGCACATCCCTCGTTACTCGAGTCCATGTATAAGCAAAGATAAAGATTTAGTTTCTTTATTTATTTAATTTAATATCTCTCGTCAAAATGTTAGCGATCATAATTTGCATATACACAGTCACTCGTAAGAAAGCGTACATTTTGATTGATCTTTTTATATAAATGTGTTAATCTTTTTATATAAATTAAATAGCAGATTGTTTCGTATTGGTTATAGCTGGCTCTAATTTTAGCGAAATACACGAAATTCGTTATTAATCAGTTTTAAATATTATTACTAGAATTAATCTTATCCACAGCTTAGGACTACGTTATTAAAGCTTAATGTTCTCAATAAAGCTGTACGATCTGTATCTTCCCTTCGAAATTTATTCAAAAACGAAACCATTATATCGTGGATAAAGCAAAGTTCTCGAAGAAGTTCCCAACTTCTGTATAACGTAAACAGACCGACAACGTATACACTTCCTTGCAACCCCGTTAACCATCGACCAATCGTTGGCTGTTGGTACCGTCAGGCTAGAATACAAGGAATCAACATAAACCAGCTTACACCACTAACAAAAGCTAATATCTCCTTTCTGTTACGTCAGAGTGGTCAGCCAAGCCATCCTTGGTCTTCTCCCTCTTTCTTCCTCGACACAGGATCTAACTTGGATACGCTTCGACTAGCCACGGACTTCTTAGTACCCCGAAGAACTCGCGCGAGCGTGCACCAGCTTGTAACTTCGCAAACCTATCGTATCCTAAACTACTGACAGCTTGCCGAGTGACATTTGCAGAGACTGCGTGGAAGAAACTGTTCAACTATTTGGCAGAAGGGCGTTCGAGTGTGAAGCTGCAACGGATGTTCCAAATACTCTACGAGAGAGTGGTACTACGTTGGAGGAAGTGCTGTGCGGTGGTTTTATTAGGAGAATATTGAGTAACTTACATGCTATAACTCCGTTAAAGAATTTCGTTGAAGAATTGTTCGAGATATTTAAGGTTCTGTCAGGCTAACAGTTATTATTTTGAAGAAATTAGTAGATATCACTACATGATATTTTGAAATAAGCAAAAGGGTATTATAATAGTTAATTGCGAATGATTTTGGATGATTCTGGTGATATTGGACACTTTGAAATCTCCAATTTCCAAGATCTCCACAATATACATTTTTAAGAAAAATCTTAAAGGATTTGAAGAATTCTATTAGAAGATTGCTTGGAATATGCTTTGAGATACTCTTTGAGAGCAGTTGCATTATATTGAGGAAATTGTAGAACATCGTAAAACAAGTGAAAAGAGTATCATGAGTTCATGATCTCTAAGTATGATCAATGAAGTATGAATCATAGGAATGTTCAGAAAAGCAGCAGAGGATTAAACTGCTTTAGCATTAATCTAGAGGAAATGGTACGGAATGGGTCAAATCTAAATGTACAGCTTACTGCATACCTACAATTAGTCGAACTATGTCTAACAGTACATGTAATTGAATAAGCTAATAGTGTTTAATGAGCTTTGACAAAAATTGCATGGATTTTATGTCCTGAAATACTGCTAAAGTACACAGCATGTTGAATGCAATTTGCTAGATTTGCATATAATAGTGGCCCTTTAAATGCTTCAAGAGAACATTAAATAAATGAAATATCAGTGACACTGAAGAATTTAATTTCAGAGTTGCAGCAGATTAAATCGTATATTATTGCGCAATTCGTGATACTCAACAAACATATTGATTCGTTGCTTTGAGGAAATTCTTCATGAAAGTAAATGGACCTCATTCTAAAAGATCGAGAAGACAGGATAATACATAATGAAGAATCAGAAAACGTAAAAGAAATTTCTAGAAGAATATAATGTTTCAGCTATCCATTATAGAATGTTTGAAAGGATACTCTAGAATTTTAGGGACGTCCACTCTTCTTAAGCATCAGGCGAAATATATGAAATGACAAAGCAGGTGAGAAGTGGTCGCGTACTCTAGAAATAAGTGCGTGCTCGAGGAGTGGATAAGAGGATATAAAGAGGATTTAATATGGTGACTTGATAGAATAAAGGGATAAAGCAAAATTGCGATTAAAATCCAAATAAAACTATAAATTAAATTTTCCCATATTCTTTTCTGTTCCTCAATCTCAAAAAGTTATCAAGAAAGGAACAACATACATAATAGTTAAAAAAGAAAATAGATATTTCTGAAAGCAATCAACTTTTTCCACTTTCTTTACAGAACATTTTTTCAAACTAATAATTAATTTACTAATACTATTTATTAATACTAATATTATTCTCCGAAAGAACAAAGAGAGCGAAAGTGGAAAATATTCTTTTCTAAATATATTTTCGTACAACTACGTTCACTTACAATATACGGCGCAACTTTCGACGCGTAGCGCCAATTAATTTTGTAAATTAATTAACTAATTACATCCGATTTATAGTTTCGACTGTATCGGTTAACACGGCAACGATTTCGATTTTACTTTAAAAACTGAAAGTCTATCCGATGACACAGATGCTTACTGCCAGGAAGGTTTTCACCATAATTTGAAACTTTCTACTCAAGTGCACATCCTGTGGGCGGCCCGTTCGTTTAGGTTCACCGATTCGTTTGTCCGTACAGCGAGGGTGCAACGTGCATTGACATCGAATCGCTGCAGTGTTAATTTATCTCGATTTAGTCCAATAAAACTGGAAACCGGAAATGCCACTCAATGTGTCAATGAAAAAGAAATATTGATCTCTATTAATCGATTGTTCTGATTATGGTGATAAAAATAAAATTTTGGTTTAACATTTCGTGATTTAGAAACGGTTTCAGCATCAACGTATTTAAACAGTAATAATTCGTGGATTTAAATATTACAAAGTGCAAACATAAGAGGCAATTATTTTTTTAATATAATACGCCAATATTTGAAATATTCCTTCTGTAAATTTTATTCAATTCTGTTGATATGATAATCGAAGTAATCTTTGCAAATAATTTTCCGCAGCCTGAAAGAGTTAATTTTGGATCGTAATGGGATCAGAGAGCTACCGCACGAGCTCGTGGAGCTGAAGAACTTGAGAAACATTTCCTTGGCTGGAAATTGCCTCAGCAGTTTGCCGTCTTTTTTCAACATGCGAGCTCTCGCGCTAACGGTATGTCGAATACATTTTACGAAATTATTAAAGGATTTTGTAATTTAAAATTCGCGCGAAGACACCGTTACTCTGAACAGCCGCGGAACGATGAGGCAACATTTCTTGCAATAGATGTAATTCCAGGCTAATGAATCCTGCAATTATTCCAATTTATTAATTACAGAGGAAAGAAAGATGTGCTAAAAATGTGCTCTAGAAATCTAATCGGTAGGATTCTTGAATTACTGAAGAAGTTTTATATTTCATTAAACAAAAACTATTGAATGATTTGGAAAGTTCATAGAGCAGCTTAAGAATGATTTGCAAAGTTCATAGAGAAACTTAAGAATGATTTTAAAGTCACGTATTCTCATAGAATTATTCATTTCGTGAAATAATTTGTATGGATAATTTTTTTATATTTTATAAAAATCTAAGATATAGACTTTCACTTCGTTCATCGACAATTAACATTGTGACCTAAATGTCCTAAAGACCTCTAATATATTCGCACAAATATCTGTAACAAAAATTGTTGTCGATTGATTTTGATAGGTAGTGTATATATTATCTCTGTGAGTAGTATTATGTACTCTGTGAGAAAAATCTTACTTTTTAAAGAATTCTCAAACTCACGCGATGAGTAATGACAAGTTTTCCTGATGCAAGCAAAATAAGAAAAGTACTATAATTGTCCACAATGCTTCGCGAAAATGTATTCTACGATTAAGTTATCAATTAAACTCTCTTCTTTAATAATACCACTTCTCTCTGGCTTCAGTATTTGCTATCCTATATATATGTAGGAAAGCTAAGAAATGATTATGTTTTAATTACAATTATGACCTAGCTTACGCCAGGTCGTACAAAAATTCTATCTATAGACTTCATCAATCGTTCCCCTCCACGGAAATCTTTAGTAAAAGGCGAAAGATTTATACGTCATTGAAGGGAAACCAGAATGATGAAACATGATTTCAATTACCTTTATGTGCATATCTCAACACATTTTACCTTTGAGAAACTCGATCAATTAGGTAGCCACCTGGCGGCCAACTAAGGTACCAGTGCATATTCAGGATCATTGATCATAAATCATGCACAACGTGTCACCCCATACTAGTGCTATTCTATATTATACGATTACATTAAATTGCAATATACGTACAAAATTTGAAAAACATTTTATGAATTATAAGTATGTAGTTTATATTTTATTTAAACACAATATTTATCGCTTCCTTTAATATTTAATACTCTTTATTATTTTCACATTTAGTACCTGTAACTGGTATTTTTAATATAAATATTTATGTTGTAATAAAATAAATTGTGTACTTAAACAAAAAATTTAATTATTTAAAAATATAAAAATATTTAATCAAATTACATAAAATTTTTATTGAATATTTTTAGGACGTTTTATCGAAGGCAGACCATAGCAAAGATTGCAAGGATGAAAAGCATAATCAGAATAATTTGTATAAAGTCAATCTACGAAATAATCAACTCAAAGGAAACATTATACTTGGAAATTACGGAGTAGGTATCCTCATATTGATAAATATGTAATTACGATATACGTAAAAGTCTTAGCCATAATGATTAATGAGCGTTACCATTTCTATTTCCTTTTTAATCAAGAATTTAACGCATCTAGACGTCAGTGAAAATAGCATTGAAAAATTGGACATCAGTGCTCTTCAAGAATTGAGGAGCGTTCGTTGCGCGCGAAATATTTTAACAGAATTGACGGTCTGCGGAAGAAATATCGTTTCTCTTATTGCTGGAAACAATAGTAAGACCTTTTTTATTCTTTTATCACATACGGATTATGAACGCAGAAAGTAATTTTTATTTGAGGAAATCATTTGTTATCCTGCAGAATTAAAAAAGCTAACTATCGAGCCCGTACCTGTGAATCTTGAACATCTAGACGTTTCCTAGTAAGTAGAAATGAAATAAGAATAATAATAAAATACTATCTTTGAAAATATAAAATTTTACTTTTAATAAAATTGTACAATATATCGTTATACCTATTGGGTTAAAATTATTATAATCAGAATAAATATATTTAAATATACATAGTTATAATTACATAAAGTATTCTGTATAACGATGTTACAAAAATACATTCTAGTATTTTATCTTAGCAACAATTTAGATGCACTTCCGGAATGGATACCAGATCTACCCTTATTGCGCGCTCTTTTTGCGTCTCACAACGCTTTAACAGCTCTCCCAGACAGACTGCTAACGCAGCCGTCAAGATTGGAAGTCCTTCACTTACCTCACAATAGACTACAAGCCCTTCCACCACCAAGGAAACCATTGAACATCGTTCACTTGACTCTGCAAGACAATGCACTAACTGCATTACCAACGAGTTTCTTCATCAACACCGAAAAGTACACGCATAGTCTTATTTGCTCAACGAATATACATACGAATAATATAATAATCTTTTTATATAGGATGAAGGTACTAAATCTGTCCAATAATCGACTGTCAGAACTTCCACACTTGGGAGAAGGAAACAAAAGCCGTCATACTAATCACAACTTGGAGAAACTATATCTGACTGCAAATTGTTTAACAGACACGGCTTTGGACACTCTTGCGAAATTGACTTCTTTAAGGGTTCTTCATATAGCGTACAACACTTTGGACACGCTTCCAGAAAGGTATACATTACAAGCTTTCATTTTTTACAATATTTAATGTTTTATTTCAATTTGATATTAGAATCGAGGATTAAAAATATATCTATTTACAGCTGTATAGTCTCTTGGACTGATTTAGAAGAATTAGTATTATCTGGAAATCGTCTTCAATATTTGCCAGACAATGCGGCCAATTTACGGCATTTACGCGTGTTACGTGTCCACTCCAATCGGCTCCTAACTTGTCCGACATTTAATAAAACAACATCGTTAAAGGTAATTCCGATAATATAAACCTCTTATTGTTAGAATGAAATATTAGAAACGTTTTACATTAATTAAATGGTATTAATTAAATGGCAGGTATTAGATTTAGCTCATAATCAACTGGACAGGGTGAACATGGCTACTTTAGTGCCACCACAGCTTCAATTTCTTGACATATCCTGCAATTCGAGACTCCACGTCGACCCCAGACAATTCCAAGTATATAGATCTCAACGACCAATATCCTTGGTTGATGTATCTGGACAAAATAGACCGAGTCTACCTTCTCATCCTCATCAACAGGAAATGGTTTCAGCAGAAAGAGGATCCGAACAACCTTGGAGATTAGGTTTCTCAGAAACAGCAGGATCTAGAGAAAGGTGATATTTATTTCTTCAAACTTCATTGGGTATTGGAGTGACGATTATTCTCAGTTAATTGAATATTAGCTAATCTAAATTATCTGTTGAATTGGTTGGCCCTCTTTTCCTTTTATATAGAAACGACTATTACGACTATTTTATTTCCCAATAATAATATAATGAACACGTTGCATTACACTCTCATATACTGAAATAATGGAAACAAAAATTCTCCAAGTTTCAGATCTAAAGTTAAATTGATACTCTCAAAAGCATAATCGCGTGATTTGTATGCACAGATTATACGTATCGCAAGTTCGAATGCCATCCTTTTGCAACGTGGAGGGCCTATTCGGTATATTCGACGGCGGTTCGAACCAGGAAGCGCCAAGCGCACTCCAGGAAATGATCCCGCGTCTTTTACTGGAGGAGAGGACCGTACGAGAAACATCGAAAGAATACTTAAAATACACGTTACTGTCTGCCCATAGAGAGTTGAAGGAAAAGGGTCAGAAATATGGAATTGACGCGACTCTGGTGCACATTGTCAGAATTCAATCGCAACAAGCGTATCCAAAAACATCGACGAAATATTCATTGAAGGTAGCAACTTCAGGAGATGCAAAAGCGGTTCTCTGTAGAGCTGCTGGCCCTTTGACTTTGGCACCTCCCAAGAAAGTTCCTGTGAAAAATCAGTTAGGCAACGCGGCAATGTTTCCTCTGGTGGTTCCTGATCCCACGTTTGAAGAGGTAGATATAGAAGATGACGACGAATTTGTGATAATCGGCAATAGAAGATTGTGGGAGGTGCTGAGCGTTCAGGAAGCCGTTCGAGAAGCCAGGGCGGAAGCCAGTCCTGTTTTGGCCGCTAAAAGGCTTCAAGATCTGGCACAGGCTTATGGTGCAGAAGACAATTTGAGTATCGTAGTGGTGCGACTTACAGGACCTAATCAGGGTGATCTAGATCAATTGATGAGAGAGCTGAGACACGCGGTTGGAAAGAACAGAGGTCAAACGGAGGCAGGGTGTCCTTGTCCTTGTTGCGTGCCACTGGCTGCTCATAAGCCACCGGGACCATGCTGCTGTCACGCGAACGAAGGCTATTATTTAAACGGCGTGTTGAAAAGCATAGTGAATAGGTGAGAAGCTCGTACGAAATTACGTAATAGCAATTCTAGAAAATGTTTCGCGGAAGTAGGCGAAGAGGAATTAGAGAAGATTACTGAAAAGATGACCTATACAGATAGTAACTGCAGTGCAGTTGCATTAGGACACTTTTCTAGCAGAAAATATACATATGTAGACGTAAGTGGAAAGATTGAACGATTTTATAATGTGTAGGTCAAACAAAGCTCACAATGGATCTGGTAGATATTTTAAGAACCGCCGATCGACGCAGGAAAACGAAAGTCCGTCGTATAAAGATGACAGAAGTTCACCGAGTGGTCAGTCTGATCAAGCTAGTGATAGTACTTTCAAATCAAGGCATCCTACTGGTAGAGTCTGGTCTGGAAGTGCCGCTTCCAGAGCCACGAACAAAGCTCGGCAAAGCGTTGTGGTGAAAGAAAATGGCACGAGAAAGGTAAGTAAATATTTTTATTTCTTTTCATAGTGTGACTGATTATGTATACAGGGTGGTTGATAACTGATGGTACAAGCGGAAAGGGGGTGATTCTACGCGAAAAAAAAGTCGAAAATATAGAATAAAAATTTTTCGTTTGAGGCTTTGTTTTCGAGAAAATCGGCTTTGAATTTTCGCTCGGTACGCGTGCACTTTATCACGTCTCGTTATAACGGATCTCACTGTAGATCGTTGTCTCGATGAAAAAATGAAAAAAAAAATTTTTTTAAAGGATTTTTATCCTATATTTTTGACTTCTTTTTTCGCGTAGAATCACCTCCTTTTCGCTTGTACCACCAGTTACCAACCACCTTGTATATATGTCGGAGATAAAAGGACGCCGGAGCCTTCCCTTTGGAACTTCGGGAAAATCCGTAAAATTGTAATTACAGTCTATAGCCGTAATTAAACAATTGCCGTCATTCTATCCAATTGTATTTATTTGAGATTTATGACAATGAGCTTGGCAATGATCAATGAGCCATATAACCAAAATAGAGGCAATGCAATCTAAAATACTCAGAACAATAGCAAACGCGCCATGGTACGTTAGAAACGAGGACATTCGGAAAGACCTGGAAATACCAACGGTCAAGGAGGAGATTAACAGAAATGCAAGAAGATACAGAGAAAGAATAGCAACGCACCCGAACCGGCTGGCAGCGGAAACGGTCGGCGCAATAAACATAAAAAGAACACCCAACAGATCTCACAAAGGACATAACCTAACATACAAACACTCACCACACTAAAGAAATAATTCAATCAAATTCGAAGATGGTATCCCACTGGGGGTAGCCATCCACATGTTATATTATTATACCACTAAGCTATAATATTTTACCAAATGTCCTACTGGACAAATTGTAAAATGTAAATAAATAAATAAATAAAAATTAAAAAAAAATGAGCTTGAGATCAACGCGACAACTAGTCGCCGAACGTAACCGCGGTCAACGGGGTAACAGAATGCGCTTTCTTCCAAAGCCCAAGTCGTACTTGACTTGCTTGGCTACGGTGAAAGTATTACTAAACTAACTCTTTGTTAAAACGTGGAATATTCACCGAGCGTAAAGACGCTAAGTAACTCGCTAATATGACCTCGCGAGAGAATGACTTTCCGTCGCGATGATGCTACAGAGGAAAACTATGATGGAGTGTGTCTAAGGACACGAGATCATCGGATTCGTCGAGGATAGCCTTCGTTCAGAAAGTGAGGGAAATTGACGTTGCTGTTAATTAGTCAATTTCCATGTTGGTGGCTAGAAAAGGATGCTAGCCGCCCTTGAGGGAAAGTTGCTAGCGGAAACGTTGTTCGTGAGAAAAATAGATTTCTCCGATCTTCCCATAGTTGGGACAAAGACTGCTTGTCCGTTTGAAGAACCTTTTTAACAAAACCCTAAGATTTCTGGCGGGTCCTCAGACTAACTGAATTTGTGCTGTGCAGGTGCATCGACATCTGGTAATCATTTTGCCTGAAGGAACCGTTGGAATGTTTACTGTCGAGTACCTCTACGGGTATTTCTTTTAATGAGGGCTATATTATTACTCCATACTTTTGTTAGACTGAGCGTTCGTCCCGTTGACCGCGGCTACGTTCGGCGACTACATTGGGCCTTGAGCCCAAGCTCATTGTCACAAATCTCAAATAAATACAATTGGGTAGAATGACGGCAATTGTTTAATTACTATATTAAATATATAGACTATAGACTTTAGTTACAATTTTACGGATTTCCCCAAAGTTCCAAAGGGAAGGCTCTGGTGTCCTCTTATCTCCGACATATATATATAATAAAATATTACATAAAACTTGAAGGTATCCACCTGTTTAACGGCTCAAGAGGACACGGTATCCGAGAGATCCGGTGCGCTAAGCGAGGAGCAGTTCCGTTGCTGGGAATATATGTTGGAACAGAATACTCAACTCTTGTTCGACAAGGAATTAGACACCCTATCAAGGACTCCCCTACGACGAGGTCAATCGAGATCCACGCCTCAATTAGCCGGTAATTTGCCTTTTCTATCAAAGAGATTTGGAAGTGCCAGGTCCTTTAATCCTTCCCTACCGAGGCCGCCCGTCGTTCGATTTGGTAGCGGAAGAAGATTACTAAACGGAGGTCCTAACGCGGCTTACTTTGGCAGCCTGCAGAGGTTGATGCCGTATAATCTCGAATACGATTTCGCCGTCATTCAGGAAAGAAACGGATTAGATTCGCTGGAACAGGACGCATCGAGGATGCAACAATATTGGGGAGTGGCTACGACCGAATTGTGATAGCGAGTTGAGCACAATGTTGTTGCAATTGTGAAATTATATCGTGATGTTGAAAGGTATATACGTACACGTGTTATCGTTATTTATGGCGGATATATGGCATTAGAAGATAGACTTATCTCTTAAGCAGAAATACGAAAAATGAAAAGCGACAATGAAATGCGACGAATTGATAATACCAGACGGTGATTTATGCAAGAGCTATTAAGCTTTAGCTGATCGTAACAATGTGGAAACTACTAGACGAAGAGATTTTTCGTTAAAAATTACAGGCTTATTTTATTTTTTCCGTATCTTGTGTACATGAATTTTGGATACAGAACTTATTGGTTCCGTTGTTGTACATTTTAATCTGAATTTATTTCACAAGATAAATTATAACTCAAACTTTTTTATCATGTTTGTTGATATACCGACTCACTGCGTGAGCGATTCAAGCGATCAGTAGAGTTATTTATATTCAAGAATTGAACGAATTATCGCTAAAAATGCATATCGAAACTTCCATTTATACGGTATACGACATGCGATATGTATGACTGTCAAGCAGAAAAATAAAAGGCATTCATATTTGTACAGTCTTGTTGCCAAATATATGTTTATGAATTATAATGTATTTTTCTAAACATTACATAAATATAAAAAACGGTGGTTGCGTGCACATTTGTTTCAACAAACACGTTTGTAACAAACGTGAATGAATATAAAATATGAAATATCACAAATTGTGAAAAATGCATTAAGATAAGCTATCCTAAAGACAAACTGCAAGCTAAGTATTTACATGGGATACATATGTATGTATATAACTCTATCTAAGCAACAAATAGCGCGATCTCACACTGTTTGTACAAAGTATACGGTTACGTATTAGAACGAGTTTGAAAAATCGCTCTTTTGAATATTCCATTTTTCCATTCTCATCCTAGACGGGCGATTCTGTGATTAAACATTACTTATCTCTATAAATCCATATTATATTAAATGTGAGAAATTGTATAACTTGATTTTTTAAGTGCAACTTCGATTTGTGTAAGTTAATCAGATTCCTATAATGATTATGGTCAAGAATATTTTTATACAAATGAAAAATGTAGCGATTACTGTACCTGAGGCTATCAAATAAACGATCAAACGCCAAGAACAACAAATTTGTTATAATATATCAAAATAATCTAATTAACATGAAAATATAATCACAAAATTTAAACTTATATAATCAAGATCCATTGACCCGGAACAAGTACATTGCTTAGTTGGCTTATATATTTTTTCATCAACTTATAATGATAAATTAACAATCTCGGTACCCCCAGACATCATCCCGTTATCTCTGTTTTCTCGTCAGCTAATGTTTTTTAATGGTGGCGTTGATAAGGCATTATCTTATTTGTCGACCAGCATTAAACTCTCTATTTCTCTATCGCAATAAAGTCTCATTACCACATCAGAGAAGTATTACAAGTATAGAAACTTTCTTACCTTGTTCGTCGTCTGGATAAACTTCAGATATTCAAGGTAAATACAGCTGACTTCTATTAAGATAAGCATGAGACTTTGATTAAGTACAAAAACCCGGATAAAGGTTCTTTGAATGTGTAGACAATGAATTAACTTCTACTGTTTTTTATGAATATGCATATTACTATCGAATACCGTTATAACTTAATGTTCAATCACTTTAATTTGTAAAAATTGCGTGTAATACTGCAAACTACAGATAAATCATTAAAACCGCATTTTATTATTCTTGATAATGCACCTCTCCTAATTAAATTTTCACATCTTTAACAATTAATTATTGTTTTTGAAAAATGATTGAAATATGAAACTATACATTTATAGCTAGAAGTGTTTTTTCGACTGTTCGCGGAGAGACGCGACACGTCAACGGGAGTCGTAAATTCCCGTTACGATTAGACAATCGACGCCACGAACTGATCCATCCCCTATTTTGATTAGGATAATCGGGATAGTTTAATGAGTATAATGCTTGACTAACAGTGCTAAGATAGTATATATTTCCAACAACTTTGTAGGAAAGATAGTTAAGCTGGTGAGTAAGATGTAAGTTAAGTGGGTGAATGATTGAAGGGTGAAAACCTGGTAAAAAAATGTTCTGTTCTAAAAATGATGAACCAGTGAATCCGAAGACGATGCTGTTGCAAAGGAAAACTCTTGCTCGGTGGTAATCGCCCCACCACTGGTCGCTTGCGGGTGGAATCCCGGGAAACATGGAAAAACCTTTTGACTCGAAGATGTTTTATGCCACTTAACGACCTTAAGAGTAAATCAAAAAGCCTCGTTTTATGACAGTTCCTTAGGATTATTGGGATCCGCTTAATTCTATGTGCACAGCTCGAACCGAACGTAACAAGAAGAGTTCTTCGAAGAAGGACGTATAATAAAATTTATGGTAATTTAAATCAATCCACTTTCATTCCAAAATCTCAAGGTCAGATATTCATAATTATTCCTCGTTACTTATATAATTTTCATCATAACATTTTATGTTTTAATAAAATTAGCGATTTCTGTACAATTCCTTATTTGTATTTCTGCCACACCTCCGAACTAAATAAAATTGCTCGATATTTTTGAATCGTTAAGTGATTATATTGATAAGAGCTCAATCTCTAGTGTTCCTTTATCTATGATATAAGTTGGTAACATCTATTTTACGATCGCGAGCGGTATTCGTGATAAGATTATTGAAAATGATCTAACAATAAACTAACAAGTTCTAGGAAGTAAATAATCTTCGTATTGTAATATAGCTAATCTTTAATTTAAATTCGATCAAATCTTGTAATATTTGCTTCTGAAAACATTAGATATATATAAATATTTTAATTAAAAAAAAATTAAATTCCCTTAAAAGCTAACAAATAAATCTGAATTAAAAGCTAAAAGATTTTTTTTCTTTGTCTGAAAATAACATTATTTATTACAGTTGTTTATTATGCACTTTACTACGTTCGCTCCAACACGTCACATATTAATGACGTTCCATTCTTTATGGTAAATGGACGTCACACATACGTGACGGTAATAAGTTAATATTCTACAATCACAGTATTTATATGTATATAGCATTACGTATACAAAATATATCATTTCGAATATTAACTTGACCTCTTTTTTCCATTTAGTTTACTCATTTAAAATTATCATATAGATAACATGGACGTTTTCTAAAACAAAAATTCAAATTTTAACAAACAAAATTACCGTCAACACTATATTGCAAAATTTCTAATGACGAAACCAAACACTCACATTTTATGTAAGGAAGTCATGTGTGAAGCAATTCGCATACAAATGACGTCTCTAAATATGACAAACATATTGTTTACAAGTTTGACGAAGTATTTTTTGGATGAGAAACGCCTACAATAATAATGAATAATGTAGCAATAGCATCCATTTACCAATATAATCATGTTATGGTTCACTGCATCATAGATGCAACTAAAATTCCATTAATCGAATGTGTATGAATTCATTAATTAGAAAGTAAGAGGAATGTAAGAAATGATTATTCTTGATAAGTATGTAAGTATATAAAAATCGAAAATTGGCTGTGAAAGATGTACTTTTAATTATATAAACACTTAAACAATCGAGAATCCTGTGATTAGATAGAGAGAAGTATGACTTTATATAGTGTATTATATATCAATTTATTTTTGTAAATTTTTATATATTGTAAATAAAGTTTATATAAAACAGAATACAAAACAACAATAGTCATTTCTTTCTAATTTCCTCATCTCTGAATTAGTTAATCTACGAATTTTGATTGTACAAATTAAATGATTCCCTATATCAGGGTTATAGATTTATAAAATACTTTTTGATCGTTAATTATCAATGGTGAGTATTTTTCCGACAAACACTTTACATAATGTTACGTACAATTACAATTGCGCTTGCATAAATAAAGTTCAATTATTTCAGAAGAAATAGCTATATAATAATTAACATTTCGTTGCTTATTTATCTCATTTTATTCTTAATAAAATATTTCTTTACAAAAAAATGATAATTCTGCAAATATCCCATCCTAAACATTTTTTTAATATGATATATTCTTCTGAAAATGTTCGTTCCTTCCTTCATTAATGTAATACACTAACACTAATGCATTAAAGTTTGCAAATAAAAAATGTATTATGCATTAATAGTTTTCCCTACTTTATACATTAATGTAGAATAAATTACAATTAATTTGAATAAAAATTGCAATTCTTCATACGATAGATAGTTAGAATATAAAATTATACAAAATATAAAATATAGATATATGAAATATTAAAATAAAATATATGAAAGTATAACAAATATAAAATAAAGTCCAAAATATAGTGCGCGTGTTCTACAAAAATCGTGTGACACGTCCATACATCATATATACATATGTATACACGAGTCTGCATACATAGATGTTGACCATATCAGAGAGTCACGTGCGTAGGTATACAAGAGGAAAAGAAAAGTGGGGGTTTGTAGGGTTTGCATAACCTGATTGAAATCCGACTCCAACAGTCAGTAGTATTTCGACGGCGGCAAAGGTTGTCTGTTCTGTTTAGGCAAATCGTGTCTTTCCGTCTTTCTTTGTCTGTTTGCCTTTGTTACTCGCTTATAATTGTGTTCGTAACATTTGTAGGAATTTTATCATCGCGATGTGCGCACACGTTATATATTCGTCTGTGAAACACTGTGTGACTACTTTTTATAGTTAATTCACTTGCTATGATACCCACCAGAAGAAGAGCTTGATACAGTGCACGTGACAAAACTTAGTGAGTAGCAATGATGCATCATTACACTTTATTACCGTTAACAATATCGTCACGGAAATGTTTTCCAGTCATTTGGTTTTTGATACGTGACAGACCGTGTGATTGCGTCAACCTGTCTTCAAGGTGTGTTCCAAAAAGCTAATCCCACCGATTAATCGTCCACATATTCCGTTCGTACATTAAAGTCAAAATTCAAGTTATTTCCTACCGACTGTAAGCGGCAAATTGTTTATCACGTGTTGTAATTGGCGACATTTAGAGTCGCGAAACTCACTCTTAGTTAGACTCCTTGATCGTGAAATAAAAACCTATCCGTAATGTGTACGAACAAATCCATAGTTTATCGAACGTTAACGATAAATTCTCGAATCGATCGCTCGACTGATGTACATATTTCCCTACTGCCTATCAGTTTTCAACCTAACTGATTTGATCTTTATTAGATTGATTCTGTTCGTCACTACGAAACCATACGTGAAACCGTACAATGAAATCACATGAATCCTTTTACAATAAATTGAAAGTTCGCAGTCGATGAGTCAATGTGACAGCTGCGTGTCGATTTATCGTTGTACAAATTTACAATTATATCATATACATACATTGTGTAAACGAGAATAATCTTAATTTACTGTTAGTAAATTCTTCGTCTATGTCATATTTAAAGGGCATATTCGCCGTTTTTACACAGTTTTTGACGGAATTGCCTCGAGATTTCGTTGAAAAATAACAACTAAAAATAATGTTACCAAAGAAATACGGCTAAATGTTTTACATTGCTCAACCTGACATAATGATTCGAAGAATAGAGATACACTAAACAAGCTAAAATCTTCTGGAACTTCGCAAGATTCCACGAATAAAAATGAAATTGTCGATTTTGTGATCCATCGAATAATGCGTAACAATAATAATTTTATAAACAATTCTACTTCTATATCAAACGAATTAAACAATAATTTGGTTAGTTCAGTTAATTAAATGTCGCGACAAATAAGTGATGTAACTATGGATTTTATAATGACGAATGAGAAATAAATCAATTTTTATGGACTTTGAACCTTACAACACATTCTCTTTTTATTTGTAGTTGAATAAGAACTGTTTTGTTAAACAATTTTCCTTACTACTCGAGGTATGATTGCAAGTAATTGTTACAAATAACTTTTTCAGCTTTTATTTTCCGGTTTTAATTGCTAGGAATTGTTCCATAATACGTATGCAAACTAATTGTTGCTAGATAGACTAAATCATTGTCACATATACATATACTATGGTAGATGTACTTTGTTGATATTGGTTTAATAGAAGAGATATTAAAACAGAAATGAGAAAGAACTTCATTATCGTCTATTGTATATTATTAGGACTTCATA
Source organism: Bombus vancouverensis nearcticus (assembly GCF_051014615.1). Classification (NCBI taxonomy): domain Eukaryota; kingdom Metazoa; phylum Arthropoda; class Insecta; order Hymenoptera; family Apidae; genus Bombus; species Bombus vancouverensis. The sequence continues at coordinate 2,430,141 of NC_134913.1, read as the reverse complement.
ACCACGTTAAATGAATCACATTAAATAAAAATAATTTCATACCAATGTACGTCTTTTATGTACATTAATTTTGTATAATTTTTCATAATTTCCCTGCTGACTTTGGAATGACGTACGTCGTGCTAAGAGAATGTGCAATTTCATGACGTGCAAATATTGCACAAGAGCGACTAGCGTTATATGCTATACAGAAAAACTTTCAAATCGAATTAACAATGTCACGCGCGCTTTATCCTCTAACCTTAAAACATGGCGATCCAAGAAAAATCATGGACAGATGGCGTTTTGGTATCCCTAGGAAATGTATATATCTTTTAATACAAAGATGTTTATAATATAATGATAATAGTAATAACACACAATACAAAAGAAATAATACATATAATTTATTCAATTATAAATAGTTAATGAAATATTTTCAAAAAAAAAGAAACTTCAGTTAAGAAAAAATTAATGTTACAAATAATAATAGTGAGTATAGTTTAAAATATACGCTATAATTTATTAATTAATGAACAACTGTTTGGTTAGATGTAACAATGATTGCTTGTAATTTTGATCTTCCACTGAATAATTGATATTGAATGGTTAAGTCGATCACGATAGTTATAAATCATACAATGAAATAGAAGCCTGAGAAAAAAATATTTTGAGTGTTCGTTTGTGAAACATTATTTGTGAAGTGTTATTTGTAGAAAAAGAAATAGTGTTTTTTTATTTAGGCGCTAATTACACGCAACAATAGCAAAGTAATGAAAAAATGGAGGTATAAACGATTACGAGCACAGTGTATTTGTGTCAATGGTAATAGAACAATGGCATCGGAATAATTGCATGTTTAGTTTTGTTTCTTTAAGCGGCCTTTTTTACATCTTTGTTAAGTGTGCACCAGTATATATATATCTATGATTCGAACAGATCGATATGTAACTTAGCATGACTTTCACAACGCTTGATCATTATTCTGTCTAATATGAACTATATGATGAAAATCGCACATAAAAAGCAAATGAAAATAAATTTTCAGATACATAACTAAAATTTTTTGTTTGCTGAAAACAAGCAGTGAAGAGAATCCTTTTAAAGTATACTTTTTGTAGAATCATAAAACGTAAAATATTTAAACAATAATCGCTAAAAACCTTGACGAAAAATCGAACAAAGCTATACAGGGTAATCTTGAAATAACTGATCAAGCACATGCGATCGTTCTATCAACTAAAAAAATATATAGAACTTCTATCCTTAACTACATATATAATTTTCATTATTTTCTTTTTATTTTTAGATTTAGATTTCTTTATATGATATTCTTTTATCTTGAATTATATTTTGAATTCAGTGATCAACAATCAACAGTGTTCAAGAAACATTGAACTGTGTCCAAATAATAGACGGTATACATATCCAGTTTAAATTCTATTTCAGAATACTTATTTTTAAAAAATTGCCGCTTTGCAGCCAAATACGTAGATTTCCATACAGGACACTTGAATTATTAAATATTCGTAATTTCTCTTAAAGCTTCTTCTGCTGAAATACATAAACGTAATAAAATATATCAAAACCGTAATTTACAGGATTCAAGAAAGTTATTTTTGAAACTGAAAATCATTTTAAAGACAGATATTTTTGTCCAATGGAACGACATTGCAAATATTCTAGATTATTTTTGTCGTTCTCGACCTTGTGAGACCTTGAACATTGTTTCTTATGTCGTTGAACTCATGTCAAGAATTATTTGTATATAAATAATAAAAATATATTAATTAATGATGAAAAATATATTAATTATATTAATTAATTAATGATGATAATTCAAACATCTAATTTTGAGAAAACTAAAATCGTAACAAAACAAAGTAGAGAGAAAAATGATATCTAATAAATATTTTTAGCTATGTATTGATACATTTACCTAAATACGTAATAATATCCGACATCGTAATGTTCCTTTATACCGCAAAAAGTAAAGGCATTCTTAGAAACCAGCGGAATAGTGTAATGTTTCACTTCTGTCAAATAAATATAAATTACTGTGAAAGATATGACTTAAATAATTCTTAAAAAATATTCTTTTACTTCGTGGTTGGACGTCTTTTAAGCAAAAATGTTTTCACAAATAGATTTACATTCTGTGAATCCACTTTTTCTTGGAAGTTAAAGTAAGGTAGCATTATTATCATACGTATAGTCGAGAGTTCATACATGATTTATCAGCTGAACAATAAATAAATCTTGAACTTTCATATACGATAAATTAATAAACACATAAAGAACATATTGCTTAAATTAAGTTGTAATTCTTGTATCATAAAAATGAATGGCGTTCCACGATAGTTCTTTTTTAGATTCTGTAAAAATAATCCTTACAGAAAATACAATATTCATAAAATTAAAAAAATGTATGCATTATATGTCAAATTAATTATGAGTAATGTTATAAGAGAAATGTTATATTTAATAGCGTAGAGTACTTTTAATAGGTATAATGCAAATACCTTTGACAAAGGAATGATATTGATTTCTTCATTTATACCAATACATTACTGCGCCACAAGCAATCGAACCTTAAGTTCTGTTGAAAGAATCTTTAAAAAAGAAGTTGCGCAATTATATTTTCTTAAATATTTTTTGTTAAGACAATTTCTTGCAACTCATCAAGTTACGTTGGCCTTAAAAAATACACACCGCACGTGCAAAAGTGTTGGCAAGTAGAAATTCTAAGTATAAATGCTCGTAAGTTGGGATCCAGATTTTCCTGGTTACGTAAAATATAAATTTTAAAAGATACCTGTGATTTTAATGACTCTATATATAATTTTTGATGTAATATATATAACATTTTAATAATATAAACTGAAAAATATAAATATTTCATAAGAGATGTGTAGATATTAACTAGGTGTGTAATTTTGTATATTAAATATGAAAATGATCGATATTATCCATATAGCATAAATCAAATATTGTATTTATCAGATTAATATTATATTAATCAAAAATTCAAGATTTAATAGCTAAACAGATAGAAACGCTATCTACTGCTTGCTTGTTGCAATAGTGATACCAGAGTAAAGTGTACTTTCTCTTAACAATAATTAATTTCAAAGTATTGTAGTAGATAGTTTTACCAGAATTAAGGGTATTATAAATTTTTAATCTTTCTAGAATATAGATTCTATTTATATCTAAACGAAAAAGTTTTAAAACATTCGTTTTAAGAAATGTATACTTCATCCACGAAATTTATTTATAGCTATAATTGTAGGTATTTTATAATTACAAATCAAAGAAAAGAAAAGAAACAATGTTGCGTATATACTTTCTTCGCTTATCAATTGAAGTTCCAAAATAACAGGTATGAAAAGAATGTAATTTTCTGATATATAAGACATATTAGCTATTAGTTATGAAGAAATTTTGCTATTAAAAAGCAAATAGAACAATAAATTTCAATGAGAAATTAATTTCTTTTTTAATCATAATTTCTTATTCTTATTTCACCAAGTCGCAAGTCAAATCACGAATATTTTTCATAATCGTCAGGAACATATTCTAAGTTATTTAGAACCAACAAATTGCAATTCTTAATGATTTGATAACAAATGACTCTATCTTTATACGATTTTTAAGTTTATATATTACTATATGACACCTATACACCCTTCGTTTCAATAGTCAAACTCGAAGCCGAACCAGGTTTGGCATTGCATGACTATTACATATTCTAATATGGTGCAGTGTTACATTTGTTTCTAGGGTGTAATCCAAGATGCATTCCAAGAAACATATGATTTAGCAAAAATACGTTCTATTAACACGTTTTTAAAAACATTAAAACGTATCGTAATATCTTTAATAGACAGATATGTTCATATTACTGCTCTTATATTTATATTGCAATGTAAATTGTCACATTTTTATTATTTTAAATAAAATAATTAGAAAAACTAAATATTGTATAGACAAAAATGGCAATTAAAAATATTTAATTTAAATATTTTAAAAAATCAGAAGAATATTCTAATATTTGAGACACATATTGGAAACCAAATAGAAACGCTAATGATTGTGCTTGATTCATATACATATAGCTACCAGTTGTAATTAATTGGATGTTCTTATTATATACAGTTGCCAAAAGATAAGTAGATATAGTATTGGCACATCATTTTGCATTGAGTAGTTTCCTCTTTTAATGCGTCGCTACTCTTATTCTAGTTCCCCTATGGTCGTTTTTTTTAACGAGTGTTTTCCTGTTGTCACTACTATCCTTCTTCCAATCGAATGTGTTAAAATTTTTGTCATATGTATATTTACTCATGAGAAGACAAAAGGAAATAACAGAATAAAAAGAGATATATACTTATTATTATCCTTACACATATATCGATACCCCCAGCTAAGGTAACGAAATTATGTAGCGCGTTTTATAGGTATTGTCCTCAATAGTATGTATGTCGTTCAAAATTGATGTATGCAAATTATTGCATTTAGCGATGGAAATGTAACGTTCTGATAGAAAGTCTTTGAAAGTTGAACATTGATTTATTGCATACCGTGTATGGCAATAACGGAAGTTCTTAAGTGAATGTGAAAGAGGCGTTGAAAATTTTGCGAGTAATGGAGACGAACTGTTACGACATCGAAACTAAAATGTTATTTTTTTATACAACGATTCGTATCGAAATAGTTTATTAAAAAATCCCTATTTTCGGAATATTGCACAAAAGTATACATAGAAGAACAATAATATAAAAAATTACTTTTACTCGATAAATATATCGTTTATTGTATTCGCCACAGTATGGCGGACAGGAAGTAACTACTCGAAATTTTGTGGAAGATCAGTTAAGTAAGAATATCTGAATATTTGCATCGTATAAAATATTTTTGACTTACTAAGAAGTACAGTTAGTAATATTACTACTAATGCATATGTATTTTTTAATAAAATTGGTATATAATAGATTTCTCAAAGTACAATAAATTTAATCAGTTTGAATTGGAGGTTCTACTGAGCCATCGTTGTCGTCACTTCCATGTTCACGGCGTTGCCAAATCGACCATTACTTCATTCGTGCAAGAAAAACTACTGCGGTGTAAGGTGTAGTGCTGCACTCGTGTAAGTCGTTTCGTGTCAGTTAAGATAGTTGTGCTGTACTGTGAAGAGACGAATTATGACAAATTCGTTAAAAAATATGGAGCGACTGCCTTGGGCATTCGTCAAATAACACGCATTCTTGTACGAGGTGAATACCAGGCTGCCAATCAAACTTTACGAGTAAAACCCACCGAACTTTTTCGATATAATAGGTAAACTAACAATTTTCAGAAATGATACCGTTTAATATTCAAAATCAATTCAAAACAGAGATTGAGTATCTTCACATTTTTCTCACTAACCAAATTGTTTTCTATTTTTTCCTCGTTTCCGACATGTTTGAAAGCTGTTTTCAAACTTTCTTACATCAGTGTATTTCCATATAAGTAGTTTTCCCATTAAAATTGCGAAAATATCTGTATGATCGTGATTTGACAACAACTTAGAAGGTTTGCTTTGTTCATTATACGAAACTCACATATGACATGACACAGAAATTATTTCACATTTGCCAATATTTATATACTATTGACACATGTGCTCTCCAGATTCAATATTGCATTTATTATTGAATAATCTGCAAACTTCATTACTGAAAAAAGAGTGCTGGATGTTTCGCTTTTGTTTCATGTATTGGTGTGTGCTAGTGCAGTTTTTATACTATATTTTATCGCATTGTACCGTACTGTGCTATATTTTACTAGCGCAAAATGTATTCGTGTATTTAGCATGTTGCAATAATCTACTATTGTTATGTATTAATACAAAGGGAATTATCTTGCAAACAATTTCGTAAAATATCAGAAATCTACAACTGCTTTAAAAATATGCAAAATGTAAAATTATTTTTTATGTTTGTTCCCAAACTATATTTTATAAAACTTATTTTATATAAAGTTACGTTATTTATGAAAAAATTTCTACATTAAAAAGGAATTCTAGATATATGATAGTCAAATTATTCTTAATAATTAATCACAAAATGTTATATTATTTTAAATTTATTTCTTTAAGCTCTTCTTTTCTCTGCTTTCACTTTTAAAGGTTGTTCACCATTGAATAACACAGTGTTCTATCTTATATATTATAATTTGTTTTAATATTATCATGTTTAAACCTTCCCAGTAAACATAACATTAATAACATTTTAATAAAATCTATAAATTCTAAATGAATAAATAAAATGATTTAAACATATTAAAAATATGTATATCTGTGAAACAAATAATATACATATGTACATACAATACACACATGAACTATACATATATTAAAGATCTGAAAACTTTGTTTTAAAAAATGTATAAAAATCCAATATTTTTCATATTTGGAATTTAATTTAACAATTGTATACATAATCATTTGAGTGTTCTCTTAAAATTTTGATAATGCTTAATAGATTCCAAAAATTATTTGCATTGATCAAAAAGTGATAAAACTATATTAAGTAATATCCTATGTATTAAATATAAAGAATAATTCTTAATATATTATTGTCGATAATAATATATATTATAGAAGGAATTTACAGAAATCAATTTTCATAAAAATTGTATCTATCTAATAATTATCCCATTTGATTGCTATTCTAAAATCTTCCTTACAATAAGACCCTTATTACAGAAAATTAGCTGATGTGAATTGAACACACCTTGAAACACAGAGAATTGAAAGAGAAAAACAGTGAGAAAAAGAAAACATAGTAATATGCAGCGGATATGGTTTATAGAGAACAAAGAGGGGGTGCAACACAAGCAGCAAGAGGTACCACGCGAGACTAACTTCATCGAGGTGGCGACTGAACATACATCAGACATGAGGGGATCTAAAAGGGACTGGATTTTTAGAGTCCAGGTAATTAGTACTGATATTAGTATTATTACTCATTAAACCAATAATTTTAGAATAACTTCCTTCACTTCTTTTTAATTTTAATCAGGTACATAAATTAGAAAAGAGTGAAGTCTTATATGTAGTGGGTAATTTGCCTGAACTGGGTGCTTGGAATCACAACCAGGCAATCCAGTTGTCACAAGAACATGGCAGTCGGGATTCTCCAACAATTTTTGATAACAACAGTAGTGGAGAGTTTTATAGTGATGATATACGTGACAATGCTGGAGATAACTCATTTGGTGATGTAGATGATGAGTAAGTAAAGATAAACATTTAGATATTCATGATGATTTATACTATTTTACTTTTCGTGTACTTTACTTAAAATATAATAAATGAAATTTATAAATTTTAGAGGTGGACAAATATTTTCGCAAAAGGTTGCACTTCCCATCGATGCTGATGTAGAGTTCCGATATTTTGTTGCAGTCATCTGTCAATCTAATGGTACTAAAAATTCGGCCAAAACTCTTATCATTCGTAGATGGGAAACTCATATGACACCACGCTTTATCAAAAAGAACAGTATGTAATCAAGTATATTTTATATAGATTAATTAATTAAAAAATTATATTTTTATTATAAATTGCAACATTAAGTAAAAGAATTTGTTACAGCATCTAGCAATTTTACTAGTGACACATTGCCAGATCCGGATAAGTTCGGTTATTACAATGGCTACTGTAAAATTGAACGGGGCTGGTTGACCGATGAAACTGTGATACAATTTAAGCTTTTTAATAATCCAATTAAATTATGGAAAAATAGACTACAAAATAGGAAAGTACACATTAAGGTGTGTTTAAAAATTACATATTTGTACATTAATATTTAAAAATTGAGAATTAGAACACATCTTTTTTAATTTAGATGACACCTGTAAATCTAGTTAGGCACAATTCTTTAGAATTGCCACAATTTGGTGGCGATTGTGTAGATGATAGTCTTTCTATGGATACACAAGATGTTGTTGATCAACCTGCCTTTAGTATTACAGAAATTGCGGTATGTATAATTCTACTACGTTTTTTTTATAAAAATCAATGATTATCATATTTATTTTTATAATAATATATTCTTGTTATAATTTTAGGCAATGAATGATGAAGAAGCTCGTTTCAAGATACAGGAGCAATTTGGTCGAGCTTATAATGAAGACGAATTTGTTATCTTCAATGTCGCGGTTCGATATCCTGAAACTATCGTAAGTAATCATATGAAGTGCCTCATCAAGAAATCATAGTAAATACACAACTGAATGAATAACCATTGGTTGGTATTTATTGCTTGCATTACTTATAATTTGTATGACATTGTATTATGTACATAGGGTAGATCTCCAATACTTATTTCAAACCAGCCTATTCGTCGTGGATAGGTCTACAGATGGAGACATCGAAGGCATTGTCTTCAGTAATATATAAGCTAACTGTAAAAACACACAAACGATCAGAGAACAAAATGTCTTCTTTTGATTTGACATCTTAACTTTAATGATAAAAGTACATCCTTATTAAGTGGCAGATAAATAATGAATAAGAAAGATTAATAAAAATTGTAGATGTGGCAGAGCAATAAATTACGAACTAGTGGTAATTCATATAAAAAATTAGACACACTAAAGATACGCATTGACCATACCATGTGAGTTTTCAGTAGACCACGAGTAGGCCGGCCACGTCTTCTCTCGCGACTTGTTCAAATTACTTGGTAAAAGATAATTAAACTTGTTCAGCAGCTATTGCCCTCCTTGGAAACCAGGAGCGATGTCACGCGCACTGGCCTGGAACGAAGACAACCGTCAGCTTTGTACAAAGCAAGACCTCTGGTGCAAATGATGATGCTAACATGCAATCTGATGTATCGATGCTAAAGCATCGTCTACCACTTTACATCTGTGTCACATGACATCACACAGAGATATGATGGTTTTGATTGTCGTTCGCCCTACCGCACCTATCCTTAGGCTAATCTCTCGTAAATCGCAAAATTTTCTAAAGCGCATTGCATTATCATAGTCTAAAATATCGGACTTTGACAATATTTATCATGTAAATTATGCATTCTATTCATTGTATGAAATCGGTTTACGTGAGTTGTAGCCATCCTAAACAACCCCAAGAATTTAGAGATGTCAACGCTGTCACACCTCATATCCATCTGTGTGCGTCGAAAATGGTGAGGCTCCCATCACTCCTATATCCTTTTAGTGTACTACTAATATTTTCTAGCTCTGACCAACTCTACTGTACCGTACGTGACACCGCTGCGCGGCCAATACCAGGCTAAGCTGTCAGAATCTTCTGAATCTGAATTACAAACCTTGCAGACTTGATATCGAAATTTAATAATGAATGATCGGCAGGTGTTGCGGGATACGCGTCATCAGGCAGATTATGTAGGAAATAAATTATCGCCCTTTGTTTTATCATTCACTAGTAATTTGTTGCTTTTGCCTACAAATTATTTGAATCTGCCAAAGACTTAACAGAATTTTGTGGAAAAGCAAAAGATGTACACATGTCTTTAATGATATAATTTAATTCCTACGATTTTTAGTGGTCAAGGATCTTTAATAATTTGCCATAAAATTTTACCACATTTCATTAGAATCTCTAATTTACTTGTTTCTCAAATTAGAGATACATATTCACAAAAAAAGTTTTTTCATATTTCCTTGATCATTGGAGTTAATTAATGTTGAGGCAAGCTCTATAATGGATGAGCAAAAATTATTGATGCAAGCATTTGGTGTTGTTATAAATAATAGTATTTTTCCATGTATATTAAGTAAGTTGTCTTTTCAGGCATACTTAGTGGACTACTACGTGTACAGCTCAAGATGTTTTCCAGGAGAACCACCAAGTCATATCGGTTTCAGCTACATCTTGCCTAGCACGTTACAGTCCAGTGTTGGGCTTCTAACAGTACCAATTACAAGCACAAAACATAGACCAATTGGTATAGTATTGTCTTTTTTATCTTTTAGTATTGAATATTATTGATGATAATGCTATATATATTTTTTTTTAGGGCAACTTACAGTGGAATATGTTGTGATAAAGTCAATTCCAGATTATCCATGGGATATGAATATTTCATATGCAAAACATTGGGAACAACGGTGGTCTGGCTTGGATGTAGGACACAGAGGATTGGGTACATCCTTTCAAACAAAGAAGTACGTTAATATCTTTAAAGTTATTAAAGAGATAACATCTTTTAGAAATTATTTAGATGAGCTGAAACTTATATATTACAATTTATTTGTAGCTGTGCTAATGTACGTGAAAATACAATAGCTTCTTTAAAGACTGCATCATACCATGGAGCTGATATGGTTGAATTTGACGTCCAACTGTCTAAAGACCATATACCGGTTATTTACCACGATTTTTATGTATCTATTTCATTAAAACGCAAGAAACAAATAGAAGCTATGGATATGTTGGAAATACCTGTTAAGGACCTTACATTGGAGCAGTTACATCTGTTGAAGGTAATTTTTATGAATATGTAACTACTTTGATTCTATATATATTTCAACTTGAATAATTTATGCTATTTTCACTGACATCATATATGTAGTTTCACTTTTACAGTTATTTACAGATTTTAATATTTTCAACGTATATTTAATGTATTTTATTTTTTTATTTTATTATAAACCATATACAATTCAATAACATTAAGTACTTTTTAAAAACCTTATTTACACTTAATTTGTTAACAACTAATACACGAATAATATAAACTAAATAATTAACATTGTGTGTCCAAAAAATAAGTAAGAATATTATAGCATTAACTTCATTAACTATTAAGGAATGTTAATAATAAGTCACTATATATTTTTAATTACATAATCAATTAGAAAGTTAATAAGGTGCATTTAATATAATTTCTCATCTACCATTAATCACATAGAATGCGGCTTGTTAAAACTGCTACGCGTATTAATAACTTGCTTTTTATGTCCTTTTTTGTATTAAAGGAGAAATCAGTTACTTCAGGGATTGTATCGTATGTAGATACACAGACATGCAATCATGAATTTATAGGTGTAACATACCTATTCGTACTTTTCTCTTTTTAATATTCAACAGGATTTTTATTACCCGTGGTGGGACTCGTTGGGTAAGGTGCTGTATTTCGTTGATAAAGCTGAGCAGGGGGTTAACCAACTGGTGAGCTTTCATACCGCTTGCGCCGCCTAACTCGTCGCCAAAATATATAACAAATTAGTTATTTTAAAAAACTCGATGCATGCCTGTTTAAAATTTATTCTAAAACCAACTAAAATTAATTTTTAATACCACATCATTGTACCACAATATCGTACATTTTATGCTTGGATTAAAAGCTTAATCTTGATACTGTAAGATATCAAAGTATGTAAATTCGATGGAAAAATATTTTTTACTTATTATGTAATATCACCAAATGATCTTTTTGCAGAAATGCTTTAAAGATCTTAAAGATCATTTTTTAATAATCTTTCACCAGTTTCATTCCCCTCTGACTGTGCGTATTTGCCTCCGCACGGGGGCGCGAACTTGTTCATCGAAAATATGTATAAAAAATCACATTATCACAGCATGTAGATAATATCATGCCTTCCATGATATTATATATTTGATATATTCACATGACTCCAGAGTGTTTGCTTTTATTTGGCTTCAAAAAAGTCTCTTACGTCAAACATTGTACTACTTTCACCAATTTTTTATGATCTAACAGCGTTACGTTGACGAAATGCTTTATTTTATAAATCCTTTACAAAATAAAATTTTCTTACAGGTTTATCATGTGGCTGAAGGTCGTGAAAAGAATCCAAAATTTTTTGATGAAGATTTAGAAGACCATCAGCCTTTTCCAACGCTTCAGACAGTATTACAAGAATTAGAACAACATGTCGGATGTAATATTGAAATTAAATGGACTATGCAATTGAAGGTAAAAGTAATAAATTTATTTTTTTATCTATTTAGTATTTTTATTATTTTATTTTTATTATTTTACACAGGATGGCACGTTCGAGCTTAACCATCCTTTCGATCTCAATCTATATTTGGATATTATATTGAAAGTTGTACTAGAATATGGAGGAGATAGGAAAATCGTTTTCTCATCATTTAATCCAGATATCTGTGCCATGATCCGTCTTAAACAAAATAAGTATCCGGTAGTATTTTTAACACAAGGCATTACCTCAAAATATCCTACTTATCATGATCCAAGATGTCAAACTGTACCAATGGCTGTTAGACATGCATTAGCAGCTGATATCTTAGGAATTAATGTCCATACTGAAGATATTCTTAGGGATCCGTCACAAGTTAAATTTGTAAAGGATGCTGGTTTAATCATCTTTTGCTGGGGAGATGACAATAATGATAAAGATACAATTCGACATTTAAAGAAACTTGGTTTGCATGCAGTAATTTATGACAAGTGAGTAATCTTCAAGCACGTGAATTATTTACTTATAAACAAAGATATGTTATAATTATTTAATATTATCTGTAGAATTGATGAATACAACGCAAAGGAAGTCAAAGAAAGCATATTTTTGGTTGATGCAAGAGAAAATCAAAAGGCACTAATAGCTTTGGCACAATGTAATCAAAGTTGTGCACCGCAACCACAAATTACTAATTCTTTGAATACAGAGAAGGTTAGTAGTAGTACTAATATTTATATTCTTACAAATATAGGAAAAAACGAACAGCACAATTTAATTTATTTTAGGAATACTACATGGAGATCGACAAATCGCGAAATATGATTACAACCACGTCAACTACATCCTCACTCGCATCTTTTGGTAAGAACAATCTTGGTGATAATATATATCCCATGTCAACCATTAAATTACCAAGTACATGTGACCATCAGGAGAGCAATGAGATCAGTGAAATGACAAAAGATTTCAGCGTTTGCGCAAAATCCTTCGGCCACTCGGTAAAAGCTAAAAGTATCTCAGATTTAGTATGTGGCCAAACGACAGCGTTACCAGAAATTTACGGAGAGGATGAGTCTGCGAAAGACTGTCTTTGATGTTTCTCCTTTAGGAAGCCATTCATGTCATGGTTTGGTACAGAAGACACTACCTAAAAAAAGATTTACCACAAAAGGAAGGACGAAGCCGAAGAAAATTTTTTGTAACTTATAATTTACTATAATACTTACACTAAAGGGGTTAAACAGTTCTGGTTTTCCCAATAGTCCTAGATCCGTAAAAGTGGATCACCTTAACGGCCATTACACAGAATATATTCATATAATGCACAAGAAAGACGACCGATTGTATTTTTCACGTCACTTTATCATTCCTGCAATCGATCGACTTAATTGTCCATTTCATATTATGTCTTACTTTATACAATGGCCTTTTTTTTTAATGTTGATAAAGTCCAATGGCTGTAGGAAAAGATATCAACTTTTGTTATTCTGTCTATGGCAGATGAATACAGGAGTTGCAAGTTTTTAGTACAAATATTCTCAATATTTCATTTAGTTCATAGAAAGAAGTCACCCCTCTTATATATATTCCTTCCTTTGTTAATTAAACATTAATAAAAAAGAAATGCAAATTGACAGGAACACTGACAAATGAATGATGTCACGAATGTATACTTTTTTGTAGTAAGTTATCAAAAACATTTTTTAAAAGAACGATGCGATTTGTTTTTAACAGCTTTGAATATAGACAAAAGCTGCCAATAACTAATTTTCATAAATATACATATTTCAGATTCACTTATTTATGTTTCAAAGTATTTTACAATATGAATTAAGAGAAAAACAAAGCAAAAATTCCTTTATTAAATTAAAAAAAAAATAATTGTATGCAAATATAAAATCAGTATAATTGTAGAAAAGAAAAAAAACGCTCTTTTCCATATTAAATAATAATATGGTTATTGTTACAAATATTTATTTGATTTCCTTTGACAAATAAGTACAATTGTAAAATTTAATAAGATCATTCATTCGCTTTATAGATAACATTTCTTTTGTCCAGACTTTTATGCCTGATCAATCTTAATCTTATCCGATAACCTCATCAGTGACAAAATGAGTAGCACGCGAATATCTTTTCAAAGTTTTTGAACAGAGAAGATAATTTATACCGTTATACCGCATTGGTAGTACGCTATACAACTAAAGAGAGTGATTGTATCAATCGTTATGATTCTAACAATATACAGAATATCTGTTGATGGTTTAGAGAAGTATACCACAAATATGTTATGGGATCACGTATGTAAATGCATGTGTACAGTGCGTCAAGGGGGTTGGTTACTGATCTTTTCTATTGTCATAGAGGCTATGCATTATAATAAACCAGTTAATAAACCTACATAAATCGGGATTCGACAAGTTTATAACTGAAATACATTTGTAGAATTTTGCAAATTCTGACACACGTAGGTATTATTGCATTACAATCTTCAAGTGTATAATACTGATAAACATCATATATATTTCAGATTTCTAATCTTGTGTCTGTTTTTGTCTTTCCCCTATTAAACGATAGTTCGAACATATACAACGAGGAATTATAACGATAATATTTAATCGATTTTATAAGTATACAAAAATATTCACGCACATATGAACATTAAAAAAGCTAATAAGAAATAATATTTTTGCATTTGCATTTGAAGCTCCTAACTCGATTACTCAAAGTACCTGATTTGAAAATAAATGTCGAATATGATACGCAGTTAACACGTTATAGGTCGTTTACTTTTTATTTAGCTGAAAATTATATCGAAGGTCGAGATAATTAACTTGACTTCAAATACATTTTGATGTGATAAATAAAAATTAAAACTTCATACAGTTTATTTATTAATGTAGATAAATTACATAATAACTAAATCTTCAAAGTACTTTGTTTATTCTTTATTTATTCTTTGTTTATTCTTTACAGTTTATTCTTAAACAGTTTTTTACATTTGTAATTAACTTATTCAACTTGTAAGAAACAACGGGATGTACGATTCTAATGCCTCGTGTTTATAAATAATATATTAATTATATAATAACATATTTAAAATTATACATGTGAGCAATACGACCATAATGTGGTAACATTAATATTAACTTCTAAACTAGACTATTTTTGTTATATAAATTATTTAAATGTGAATGCAATTACTATTGTAACAATATTTACTTATTTCCGGAATAAAATTTAAAAGAATAAATTGTGAGTATTTACAATAGATATTCATGAAAAACGCTAGTTTTCGAAAATTAAAGTTTACAACTAATCTTTAAATTTATTACTACACAAATTCCACTAAAACGTCTCCTCTCTCTGTCCTCACAAAAGAATTCCTACATAATGTTTTGCTAAATTTTGCGAAAATTATACATGGAATTATAAAAAATCAATAATGTCATCATGTGCGCATATATGTATGTATGTATGTGTGTATATATGTATATATATGAGTATTATCTTTTTTTACTTTTTCATAGTTTTGAAACATAACTCGACCATAAATACCTCTTTCATAAAGTAAAAAGTATGATAATTTTAGATTAAATATAATTAATATAATATATTTAGATTATAGATCACAAATATTTAAAAAAAGAGTTGGACATTTATTAATAAAAACAATTTACTTGTGTATTCAGTTTTGGATCCAGTTTATTATCTTTCAACGTTTCATATTTGCAAAAAAAGTTACCACGCGTCTATTTTTAATACAATTAAGTATTCAACAAAAAAATCATCCATCTCTACGTTACATCTTGATATTATAAGGAGCGAACGTGTAAAAATTCTATAAAAAAAATGATTTAATTTTATTGCGTAAATATATAAGCGACTTGGTCAACGTCACGTGGGTATGAATTGAACCAAATTGATCCTATGACGGAAAGCGATTTTGTATGGCGTTTTTTCAATCGAAGTGTCCCTGGAAACTTTCGAATATTGAGACCGCATTCGAAACGAAGGGAATTTAATGGCGGTTGAAGAGCCCCCACCCTGACCTCGTATGCAGAGACAGCCAAGGTGTCAACAGGCGAGGCTGAACAGAGTTTACACGATAATTCTTGTCTGTTTGTATTTGCACATTTATTTTACTGCTTATCGGTTTGTCATAACAATATCTGAGTCACGATAATCGGGATACATATTTTGAAAATAACTGGCGTTCAGAGAATGCAACTATTCAAAGTATAGCACGGTGCAGATTTTTCTGACGTGTATGTGTGTGTATGTACATAATGTTTTGATTCAATCGCAGCTGAAGTTCTATCGTATCTATTTAGTTAAAGAATGTTATTCTTGATTTTGTTTCAATTGATAAAAATTATAGTGTTTTGTTGTCTTGTTACTTGTTACAAATTTTAGACTAGAGTATTTATGAATCAATATTTGTTTTAACTTTTTTTTATTTAATAAGCGTGTAAAGTTCTAGTCACGATATGTTTGACGCTTGCATGATTATTGTACAACGTGACTGTGATACGGTATACTTGAACACTGTGATGTGATTTAAGACTGTTTTTATAATACAGAACTAACAATACTGGCTAATAAATGTTTGTATAAACAACTATAATAAAAAAGTTTTATTGCGTACCATTGATAATAATTTAATTTAATTCTTTTCATTCAATTCTTAATTTTATATTTAATTTATTAGTAAACTAAAATACATGTATATATTATTGCTTTTCTATATTTATTATATGATATAGTGATGGTTTCAAGATAAAACATGTATATAGATTTACATGAGCATATAATTGTTTTTGTTCTAATAATTAATCATGCAAAATTATCTATCTGATAATAATAATAATTATTATTTTCTTATTATATAGAAAAAGAACATTATATTTCATAAATAAAAACTATGTTATATGCTATTAATAATTGAAATAACGAAAAGCATGTTCTTTCAGATATGACTCTTTATATGAGCTTTTTACAACCGACTTACTTAAAAAACAGACCAATGAACGTGGATGATGAGTTTTACTTTATCAAGCAGCAGTGAGGCGAATATACTGTAATGGGGTGGGTCTTGTCCACCACGCTATGGATTACAATATGGAGTTGCCTGTTGCGGGGCTTCGAATTAGCTCCACAGACATCTCCAAAACAAATTCCATGTGATAAAACTAGGAAAGTTTTTACTGATTCTTGGGGGATCATTAGTGATGGACCTTTGGGCTCAAATTATACTCAAGATTCGCATTGTGAATGGCTTATAAAAGGTAAAAAATTTAATATGATATTTATAAGAATATTTCTTTATTGTTTTTCTTATAATTGTTTGCAGCAAATAACAGCCGTCAGTTTATCACTTTAAGTTTTCGTACCATGGGAACAGAATGTAGTTATGATTATGTTTTTGTTTATGATGGAGATTCTTTTCGATCTCCACTCCTAGGTAGTTTCAGTGGAAAAACAGAACCACAACAAGTGACATCATCATCTGGTTATGTATGTAAATTTAAAGTCTTTCATATTTTATAATTATTAAAAATATAGTAACTTTATTTTCTTTTTTATAGATGTTAATACTCTTATACAGTGATACAAATTATGTTTTGGATGGCTTCCATGCAGAATTTTCAGTTACAAATTGTTCAAATAATTGTACAAATCATGGGAAATGTATTGATAATACTTGCTTTTGTGAAAATGATTGGGGTGGCAGAGATTGCTCCAGAGCTCTTTGTCCAAATAATTGTAGTTATAATGGAGAGTGTGGTTTAAAACGATGTGACTGTCAAAATGGATACTCAGGACAATCTTGTTCATTACACAGAACTCATCCTGAGGGCAACAAGTTTGTTACTAAATATATTATCATATTAAATATAATACTATTAGTTAGCATTTACTAATTACTAAATATGATAAATAGATGGCACTGGCTTTCTCATTCAGAAGGTGGATTAAGACCACGAGCAGCACATACTGCAATTTATATAAAAGAAACTGATTCTCTTTATGTGTTTGGTGGCTATGATTTGAATTATATACTCAGTAATTTGGAAGTGTATCGATTTAGCGCAAGTCAATGGGAAGACGAGTATGGTAATGAACTAGGTAAACAAAAAGTACTAAATATACTTATTATAATTACAAATATTTGGATATATGCTGTATTATAAAATTATTTACCATGTATGTTTAAAACAGAAGGCATCTCATCTGCAGAATATTTGGATCCTATGCTTCTTGCTACTGAATTAAAACGGACAGATGCAGATGAAAAAGAATTATATGGTCTTCGTAAATCGTCCCTTATGTGGAAAGTACTTTCTAGCATTAAAGACAATAATACTTTTAGTTCACGTAATCTTGGAAATGCAGAAAATGGACATGACTGGTCAAAATTTAGAAGTGCAGACCATAAAAATCGCGAAGAAAAAATTCATGAAGGCAGAAATAGTGAAACAAGTAAAAGTACAGTTAGGATAGAAAGAAATGATGACCTTAGGAGAAAACATTCTAGACGTCCTAGACCTCGATATGCGCAGACTACAAGGTAAAAAATAAGATACACAATATAATTACTGAATATTAATATAATGTTAATTCGCAGTTAATGGTATTTTTTCTATTTACTTACTGTTACATTAGACATCGTAGAAATCTTGAGAACCTAAATCCCTATCAAAAATTTCATATAAAAAGTGGTGTATTAAATTGGGAAGAACAAAGTGCAGAAGATTCTATTAGAGACAACATTTATGCCCAAGAATCTAAGGCAAAAAATGAGTCTACTAAATCACCAATTGATAAATTACCCACACCAAGCCCGCGATATGGTCACGCAGCTTGTAGATATGACGGTCAGTCGTACACCTATTCAAAATATGAAAAGAAGAATTAACACAATTATAGTATGATTTACAAATTATATAATTGGTAGGTGGTTTTGTTATATATGGGGGGAAAGTACAAGATGGTTCTTTATCTAATGAACTGTGGCATTACAATGTTAACACACGCACCTGGACATTACGAGCAAAAGATTCTCCATTTTATCCACCGCAATTAACAAGGCATACTCTTACTTTAGCAAATAATTACATTTATCTTTTTGGTGGTAGTACAGTTGATGGTGAATTTTCGTCGAGTTTGTATAAGATTGAATTGAATTTATGTAAGTTTATTGAACAAAGCATATTTATTATTTATAATTATTACTATATTGTTGTTGTTGTTATTATTATTATTATTATTATTATTATTATTATATTATCATTATTATTATTTTATTATACAAAAAAGGAAAGAAAAATATTTTGTATTAAATTTGTTTCAATTCTAGCTGATCCCACAGCAACCACGGAAAGATGGAAAGAAGTACACCCCCGAGGTGGTAAAGAATTAGATGTACGTGTAGTTGCACATTCCACTGTGTATCATCATGCTACTAATTCTTTATTAGTTTATGGAGGAGTAGTAGCCAGTGTAGCACGATTCAGTAAATTATCAGATAGAATGTTTGTATTTCAACTTGACAGAAAAGTTTGGTCTGAAATTCATTATCCGAGAGCACACTTGAGAGATACTTATGTTCCAAGAGAACGGGCATTTCATACTTGTAATATTATAGGTAATTATATGTCTTTATTGTAATTGTTAGTAAATAAATCACAAAGCACATATTAAATTCTATTAAATACATATTAAATACATATTAAATTCTATTAAACATTTTTTCAGGGAATTATCTAGTTGTATTTGGCGGATATTCTCATAGACACAATAAAGAAGAAATTTGTTATGATAATCAGATGTATCTTTATCACTTAGGCTGTCATGCTTGGGTAAGCCATGATGTACTAGGTTTAAATGACAAAGGTAAATGAAAACTTCAATAGTTAAAATAAAAATCAAGCAAAATCTTAATTGTTTTCATTTTAGAACTTTTATTATAATACTCTAGATTCTCGTTATCCAAAACAACAGGGAGTATTTGCACATGCAGCAGATGTGCGGAATGGAAATACATTGCTATTAGTCGGTGGTTATCATGGAAACGTAAATGCAGATTTGCTTGCATATACATTACCGCCAATGCTTGCACCAGGAGATGAAGATAATATAGAACCTGAGCAAATTTGTTCAAGGCATAAAAGTTTGATGGAATGCACAGCTAATCCAGAATGTGGTTGGTGCTCAGCAGACGAGGTATCTTCCTAATGTAGAAAACGTAACTACTATTTTTTATGTAATGAATATTTAATATCAAAAATGTTTGATTTATTTTAGATATGTTATGGCAGAACTATTGGTAGTAACTGTACAACAAATCTTCAAACGACGCGTTGTCTAGGAGTTTGTCCTGCACTTGGAGATTGTCATTCTTGTTTAATACATGGCCAACCTGGTGGAGGATGGGGTACAACTGCACGTGGAAAAAAATCTGTGTCGAATAAGCTAAATCGCGGAACTTGTACGTGGTGTGTTCAGAACGCACGTTGTCATCATAAAGATGATAATTATGGTGTTTGTGGTCTTCGAGACGATACACCGTCACAAATACCTGGATGGTGGGGTCCGAAAGGCACAGAAATTATAAAAGTTGAAGAATGTCGAGAAATGGATAAAAGGCCTGGATTAACATTTTTAAAATATAAACCCCCAGTAAACTTTAGTCAGCCTGACTCTGTAACAATAGTTAATGCCACTACGGTAGATTTTAATGTTCCATCTATGCAAGGAGCAAAAACAGAATCAGCACTTGGAGGAGAAATGATTGCTAGATTAATTGGCTTTCTCAGACCACCTCAATCTTTTTGGGATAGCACAGTGGAGCATTTGAAAATTTGTGTCAGTTATAATAGTGCAACTTTACATGTATCAAGAAGCGATGATCCTCAGGAATTGGTAAATTGCACATCTATTTTTTATTTAATTTAACAATTTAAATTGCTTTATAGTATGTTAATGTAGAGTATAAATTCTTTCGTTAAATTTGTTTAGGAATTAGTTGCAAATTTAACTGCTGAGACATCGCAATGTATTCCAACAAAATGGCCAGATGGACATCAAATGATGTTGTTGCCAGGAAGATATTTATTAGATTTCGAATCGAAAAGAATGGTTACTACAAGTTATGCATATGCTAGTAAAATGGAAATTACTCACAACAAAAAAACAGAGAATCCAAAAGTATTTACATTTGAATATCTCGAGCCATTTCAAAACGGTTCTTGTCATCAATATAAAAATTGCCTTCACTGTTTAACTGATTCTTCGTGCGGCTGGTGTGATATCATCAATAAATGTCTCTCACGTTCAATTAACGAAACGGAAAGTTGTGTAGCTGATGTAGAGTGGGACGAAGATGGGAATCCTATTCGCGAGTGGCATTATTTAACTATCACTCCTTCAGCTTGTGCTAATTGTTCTAATTATATTTCATGTGAATCTTGTGTTGGTAGTAATTTATGTGAATGGTGGACAGAGGAAGCTCGTTGTGCAAGAATAGGTAGACTGCCTAATGCAGTTATTAGTTTTGATCAATGTCCAATTCCTTGTAGACAACGTTCAAATTGTACACAATGTTTAGATGAGCGCGGAAGATGCGTCTGGTGTGAGGCCACGCAGGAATGTTTTTCTTTTTCGGTATATACATCTGAATATCAATTTGGTTTGTGTCGAGAATGGATGGATCAAGCTGGTTTAATGGGAGTAACATCAAGGTCTGGATCATCTTTAACAGGCAATGATCAATGCAAAAGCTGTAGTCGGCACACAAACTGTTCGAACTGTTTACACTCATTAAGTTGTGGGTGGTGTTACAGTTTAGAAAACCCTATTATAGGAGCATGTGTACAAGGAGATTTTAATCAGCCGCACGTCAATTGTAGTTTAGTCATCAATGAATATCAAAATACTACTTTGGAAACAGATGAATCAGGTTGGGCATACGCTCAATGTCCAGACGTCGACGAATGTGATTTGGGTTTGCATGATTGTCATCCCAATGCAGTATGCACAAATACTCATGGTAGTTTTAGCTGTCAGTGTAAAAGAGGTTTCAATGGAGATGGCAAAGAAAACTGTACTAAGACTTGTTATGAGAAATGTGTAAATGGTTACTGTAGTGAAGCACCTGACTATAAATGTGAATGTAACCTTGGCTGGACAGGGCCAGATTGTAGAACAAATTGTGGTTGCTATAATCATTCCACTTGCTTACAAGGACCAGGCATTTGTGATAAGTGTCAAGATTGGACTAATGGTACATATTGTGAAAAATGTAAAGCAGGCAGTTATGGTAATGCTACGACACCTCTTGGATGCAGAAAGTGTAATTGCAATGAACATGGAGACAAAGATTTAGGCATCTGTGATCGGCAAACTGGTGTATGCTTCTGCCGTGATAATACACAAGGAGATATGTGTCAACGTTGTAAAAAAGGCTATTACGGTGATCCAAGAGATGGCGGAATGTGTTACTATGGTTGTATGTCTCGAGGTATGCTTGGAGGAGAAGGAAACGGCAAACAAGGTCTTGGCAGCAGACACTCACAGTTATCATTATGGGAAAGTCACCTTGGAGATTCTCCAACAAGAGAGTGTCTTTGGATAGTAAGTCCAAAAACAGATCTTTCATCAGACAACATGCTCTCAGGAACTCAAAGTGTCATACAATTTACTATACATGATGATATTAATGTTAGTTGCCAAGAAAATAGTGTTTATGTATATGATGGACTTCCTCAATTTGTTTCATCATCGACTAGTCATCAGAGTCAACTTTTAGGTGTTTACTGTACAGAAAGTACAGATTATCCTGTTACTGTAGAAGCTAAGTCTGGATTTCTTACTGTTCATTATAAACAATTGGACGAAGTAGAAGGTTTCAATGCAAGTTATTTGATAATGACATGTAATGACTGCCCTGGAAATCGAGAATGCCGTAATGGTAATTGTTTATGTAAAGCTGGTTTTGTAGGAATCAGCTGTGATATCGAAATATGCCCTAATAATTGCACTTCATCTAAGAAACAAGGAATTTGCGATAAAGGTTACGGGCGTTGCGTTTGTACACCTGGTTATGGAGGACGTGATTGCTCAGTTAAGATTAAAGAACATCAGTTAATTTTTACTGAGCTATTTAACTCCGAATACTTAGCCGATCATTTAGACCACCTGAGAAAAACTTTACCGCGATTTGGTCATACGTTGGTTGCTGACAGAAGGGGTAGTTTATGGATGTTTGGGGGATACTCTCTTAGTCATGGTCCTTTAAATGATATTAGACTTTTTGATACTAAAAATAATACATGGATGCCTATTACAGTAGAATCTACTTCAGAGGCAACAATGCCTCAAGGTAGATATTTCCATGCAACTGAAATAGTCCATAGTAGGCAACAAATATATGTCTATGGTGGTTTGTCAATGAAACAAGAAGATATTCAAGGATTATCGAATAACACTTTAAGCGACTTTTGGAAATTTAGTTTGCAAAATCAGAGGTGGATGCAAATTATACAGGATGAATTTAAGAGAGAACCACCACTTTTGGCGGGACATACGTTAACTTTGCGTAGAAATGGAGAATCAGAAAGTCTAATATTAATTGGAGGATTTAGTCCTAAGTATGGTTACCTCGATACAGTATGGGAATTTAATTTAGAAACCGAAGCTTGGGATACAATAAATACAATTGGAAATGGACCATTAGGAGTATATGGTCATTCAACTGTATACCATAGCAAGTCAGATAGTTTTTACATTTTTGGTGGATACACTTATGCGATAAATCGAACATTTATTTCTAATAAATTATATGCATTGAATTATAAAACTCGCACGTGGTCTGTACTTCCACCATTTGATGATGATCTTACTGATGGAAGTAGTTTGGTAAGTAAATATTTCATCAATTATTATTTAGTTTTTTCTTTTTAATAAAAATAACATTTTATTACAGCCACAAGCTAGATTTCTTCATTCTGCTGTCACTACTGATGAATATATGGTAATATTTGGTGGTCGTCAAAATCCACATAATACTTCTGATTCATTAATTGCTTATAAATATTCATGTAATTTATGGATTCGTTTAATAACAAAAGACATGGAAGTTATTGGAAGTCCACCACCACCAGCATATGCTCATGCAATGACTCATGCTGATCCAGAATCTAATGCTGTATATGTAGTTGGTGGTTTTGATGGTGGAATTAAAAGTCATGTCACACTTATAAGCATACCAGAAGATCTGTGTAATCTTTGGACAGACAAAATCACTTGCAGAAAATATTTTGGATGTTCCTTTTGTTCTGTTATCACAATTAGTGGAAAAAATGCTTCATTTTGTTTCTCTAATGAAGTATCAATTAATAAAGATGACAGGTAAATTTTTATATTTCGGTGAACATATTTATAAGTGATTTCAACTATATGACAAAAATATCCGTTTTAGATGTGATATTAACGTTACACAAGCTCAACGATCAAATGGAATTTTTTGTAATTCAGAATGGATGGTCAGTAGAAAATGTCAAAATTTTAAAACTTGCACAGAATGTTTAGCAGAATGGCCATATTATCAAAATGACGAGCCAGTATGCAAATGGTGTACAAACTGTCCAAATGGAAAGTGCATACCGTCCGAAAAAGATTGCGATGAATTAAATAAATGCAATATTAGACAAATATCGGTAACAGATGTAAATCAATGTGGAGAGCGACAATGTCCAGCAAGTGACTGTGAGAAATGTAATAGCCTTGAAGGTTGCGTGTGGACAAGACAGGTCTTAAAAACATGTGAGTCTTAAAAAAAATATCAAAAAGTGCAAAGCGCTTAATAGTTTTTATTCTTAATAATTTTTCAAAACATTTATAGCGGAATTAGGACTTGCAGTAACGGGAGAACCCGTATACGATTGGAATTGTGTACCAGATGACATTTTTGAACGATCAAGTATTAAAATGGGAAGTACGCAATGTGAAAAACGATGCGCTGATCATAAAGACTGTAGAAGTTGTCTAAAAGGCACGGGGGCCGAAGGTGGTTGGCGGGAATGTAGATGGTCGACGCAGCTTAATGAAGTAAATATATTAGTTTGAGAAACTGGAACTAATTATCTGAAATCTTACAATCAATTAACAAATCGTAGTGTATTTCTCCGTCATATCAACCTCTATATTGTGCTGGCGGTGTATGTGGACTAGTATTACGTAGTTCCGATATGGATCATTGTCCTGAACCATGTTCAGTTTTTAAACAATGCAGTACATGTTTGAAACACTCGCATTGTGGGTGGTGTTCTCTGGATTCAGCTAATATAACTGGACAAGGAATATGTACAGAAGGCTCTCTTGAAGCACCAGCAGACCATCCAGCTGGTGGAACATGTGGAATGTTATACGATCAACAATTTCCTCAAACTGAACCACGTAAGCAAATATAATATGTAGTATTTAATGTTTAGTAATTCGTTTGAAAAATTACAGCATTCATACCACTCCTATATTATTTAGAGTCTTTGGGAATCCTAGATAATGTTACAATGCTAATCCCGAATGTAATATCAAAACCAGTATTTTCTTGGCACTATGTAAGATGTCCACCAGAAAATGAATGTACGAACGGACACCATACGTGCTCTCCAAAAAGTGAAAAATGTTTCGATTTAGAGGAAGGGTTCGAATGCATGTGTGGCGACGGATATAAAACTGAAACGTAATTTTTGTTTCTTTTTTCATTAATTTTATTGCATAGATAATTTATTAATTATTTTATATTTATTTCAGCCCATCATCATTTAATGAATTTGGGAGGTAAGGTTTAAGTATGAATTTTGAATTATTTGTTTATATATCTTATATTTATAACATTTTTATTATAAATATACATAATTTATTCTTTTTTGTCTTTTTAGAAAAATTTGTGTTCCGATGTGTACGCAAGGTTGCGTTAGAGGAACGTGTATAGAACCAAATGTTTGTCGTTGTGACTTTGGTTATGTAGGTGCCAATTGTTCAATTCAGTGCCAGTGTAATGGTCACAGCAATTGCGCCGGCCCAGATAGATTAGATGTTTGCTTAGAGTGCCATAATAACACTATGGGACCACAATGTGACAAATGTTTGCCTTTGTTTGTTGGAAATCCAGCAGACAATGGACAATGTGTTCCATGTCTTGAGTATTGCAATGGGCATACTCGAATATGTATTAATGAAAGCATGACTGTACCGGTAATTTATTCTTCATACTGAAACTGCAACTATATATAAAAATAAGAATAAATATCGACGTTTTTAGAAACGAAAATATCATTTTTCTATAGGATCCAAATTCAATTGATAAGATGTCTATAGAATTATTAAAAAAGCAATTAGTTGAAGGCCCTGTAGCTAAAGCAAAATGCGTAAATTGTGGAAATAATACGAAAGGTGACAAATGTGGGGAATGTATGACTGGTTATTTCAGAGGAACAGAAGATCTTCGGGACGTATGTCGACCGTTAGTATTATTATATGAACTTTGTTACTCGTATTCTATTACACTAGATGTACTTACAATTCTATGTATTATGTAAAAAATATATTTTTCTAGTTGTGAATGTCATGGACACGGATTCACTTGTGATCCTGTAACTGGAGAAAAGTGTAATTGTGGTAATAATACAGAAAGTGATCCAACTTGTACCAGTGGACCTATGAAAGGTACAAACACTGGTGGCTCACCATGCTGGATGGTGCAATGCAGTAAATGTAAAGAAAATTATGCTGGTACACCAACTATGGGTCATCAGTGTTATAAAACTGTAACAGTTGACAACAAGATGTGTTTTGATTCTAAATTAATAGGTAGGTTATTTAATAGGTTTATGCCATAGTTCCATCATCATATTATTTTATTATTATTTTATTTTAAAAATATTCTAATATAAAAATTCTATCACATTTTCTAAATCTGTCTGCTATGTGCATTTGTTATATTATTATATTATATACTTTAATTAAATATTATTTTTTTTAAATTGCAACATCTTATTATATCAGGAGGATCTTATGGTTCGTATTTCTTCATTGATGAATTATATACTTCCTTTTATTAATCTTCACTAATCACTAATCACTAATCAGTAATCTTCCTTTCACTAATTACAGATGAATGTAAAATGAAACCCAAACCATTGAATCCCGGTCAAACGGTATTTTATATGGTACAACCACGTTTTATGAATGTCGATATTAGAGTCATGGTGGATGTAACTCAAGGGGCTTTAGACCTATTTCTTAGTCCTCGGGATGATTCTTTCGTTGTTACATTAAATTCATCAACTGGATATCAAGATGTATGGGTTTAAAATACTTCTTTTATTTATAAGGCATTAAATATTAGATATCTTCTAATCAGAAATTACCTATAGGTCGAATTGGATAGCAGATTTATATGGCGTAAGGATCCACATAATACATGGTTAGATAAACAAACTCGTAGCCAAATGAAAATTGTCGAATTCCATCCTCATAATACATTTTCATTTGCTATGAACGGCACTACTACCGAACCAACTTGGAATATCG
The DNA here is from genome assembly GCF_051014615.1 of Bombus vancouverensis nearcticus. Taxonomy (NCBI): domain Eukaryota; kingdom Metazoa; phylum Arthropoda; class Insecta; order Hymenoptera; family Apidae; genus Bombus; species Bombus vancouverensis. The sequence continues at coordinate 2,402,574 of NC_134913.1, read as the reverse complement.
GTCCTCAGTATATTGTGATGGAACGCTATGCAAACGGTTTGGCTACGTTTTTAACAATCGAGAATAGAAACACGTTCTTGGTTGTTAGAAACCTTACGAATCGGTTGGTCTTAACATTACCACAGGACAAACATGAACTTCACGAAACGAAATTTCATATTGCATTAAGGGCAATTGATCCTGTACATCCGGAAATCAGTGGTCGAGCTGCTTACGGGATGATCTTCTTTCGACAGGATCAACTTCACATCGATTTGTTCGTCTTTTTTTCTGTGTTTTTCTCTTGTTTTTTCTTATTTTTAGCTGGTTGCGTAGTCGCGTGGAAAGCGAAACAGGCGGCGGATGTTCGAAGAGCGCGGAGAAGGCATGTTGTCGAGATGTTGCATATGGCTAAAAGACCATTCGCATCGGCTACCATCATTTATGACCGAGATGGTAACGATTGTAATGCAAGTTCGCCTCAACGGAAAAGCAGACGTAATAAATTAGTTAGCTTTCACAGTGACGTTAGACCGGTAGCAGTTGAGCCTACTGACGATGGAGTAGCTGCTGTAGCTACTGTTTTCATTAGATTGCCTGGTGGTCGACAAGCTCCTGTTGAATTAGCTCTTGGCAGCTCATTAATACTGTTAACTAGAGTTTATCCAGTTAACAGTAGAGTGTTCCTAAGACGTAGAAACAGTCACGCGTTGAACTGAGCTTCTTTCTGTAAACATTTATTTTCATCTGTTCGTTATTTTCATTTTTAAGTCTGCTTATGCTCTCGAAACCTATAGCAAAAGAAATATGTAGCGATCATTTTTATTCTTTATCTTTATCGATCGTTTGATCTCATCTTTTTAATCATTAACCTATTTGTGGTATTTGGTACGCGATCATATAAATTAAAAATCTTTCTACGAAAAGCATTTATATTTTTTGAACTTGTGTAAATCGAATCGACGATTTCACTTGTTGAACTTTAATAACGATGTTTGTCTTTCGTCATCATTGACATTGTTCAATGTCCGCCAGTAATATGAAATTTTAGTCTAATGGTTGTATTATAGTTCTAAAGAAGTTATAGGGGTATTTAAACTAAATGATAATATATATACACATACACACCTACATATATATTGTCATACCATTCCATGACGAGACTGTATGTTTGTATATAAAGATCTGTAATTATATATTAATTCGTAATTTATACAATTTTGTAGAAGCATTTTATGTAACGGGACATGATTTTGTGTCTTGAAACATTCGCAGCTACCTTCTGAGGAAAGTGGATGATTTTATCGGTGTTTTATGAAATTTTGCATTACCATCTAATCGAAATATACATATGAAAGGAAATATAAAAAAGGCAGCTATAGGTATTATTCTACCTATTAAAATCTTGTTTGTATTCTAATATCTAGAATAAAATTGCCGAAAAATTTAATAAATATGAGATTCTCAATGATAATGTGCAAATCTGAGTGACTAAGACAACTGATGTTGTTATTATTATGAATGAATTATTAAAATATTAGGTATCGAACAAATTGTAAAGCTTGAAATGATATAATATTTCACCATAAACGCTTTTGAGATTATATGCAGTGCAACAAAAATACGATAGTAATATGTCAACTGGCACTGCTATTTTCTGACAGTTAATAAACAGGGTGATCTTCAAATATGACGCGTATTTTAGTAAAAGAGATATAGCAAGGTAATAAATTAAATGTTAAGTAAACATATCAATTAATTTAGCATAGACTAAATGAAAAAATTTTGAATTTGTAAAAATCATTCATAAACTGATCATATGCTCCGGATATGTCGACCACCTTATTTTTCCATGGATCTTTTTAAATTACTGTTTTTACGTTTAAAATCAGTGAACTTTCATGTGACTAATTTTAATTAATTTTATGATCTTGCTATATCTATTTCACTATAAGTGCACATGTTCATGTGTTTGTATGCTATATTAAAAAGTATGTTAGGGCTGCGATCGAAAATGAATTGTATCCGCATAATTAAAAAAACGATCAGTATTAGAAGAAGTTGATTAGAAAGAAGCTCGATAATGCGTGCATCGAAAAGGTTCCTATGCCAAAAAAAACTGATGAGGAATAATATGAGTGTCATAGCATAATGACATATTATTTATGACAAGAAACAATAGATATGTAAAAGATTTTAATTAGAGAATGTTGTAAATATGAGAGATGCACATTGCAAATGTTAATTATCGATACCATATAATATCATTTGTAAAAATATTAATAGTACGATATCGTCAATAGTGATTTGAATTTGGCGAAACTGAAAGCAAAACGCGTCCTTTATCAAAAATGATAAACCAAGGTTACGTATTAATCAAAATATAAAAGTAAAACATAGGATGTTGATGTAATGATATTAATAATGCATACTCTTAGGATAATTATAATAAGCAAATTAATTGAGAAAGTGAGCGATGTAGTGACATAAGTAGGTGTAAATATCACGAGGCGTTTTATGCTAAACTGTTATGCAGTATCAAACGAGTTTAATATATTCTGTACAGATTGTTTCTCAGGATAGTTGTTACATGATTTGAATAATTCCCACTGTATTTGTAGAAAAAGTTTTCAAAACTAAAAGATTTATATATTATTCAACTCAATTTTTTTAACGCAATTTATTTTTTATCAGCGATATAATTAATATGTGTAGTAATATTTGAGTAAAACTATCGTATTTATTCTTAATAAATAATATAGGATTAGTAATATTTTCTAAAAGTACAGTGTGAAATTTTCAAACTACTTTTGGGAGCATTCTAATTATGTCATCAATACGTTGTAAGAATGCACGGTTGTTCCTTGATTATAGGAACGATGATACACTGAGTAATTGATAAGTGTGCATATGACAATGCAGCACATCCTGTCTATTGAATCTCCGAATTTATTTTTATTTTTTTTTCTCGTTTCATAAGTCTCGTCATCACGTATCACGTCTTTTTTGTTGCTATATTTCTCTGTATTTCTTTCTCTTATCTTACTAGCATATCATTTTCATGTTTCATTTTCATCATGGTGTACAATTTTATTCGTTTATCTTCATGCGACCAACTATCCTAATATTCATCGCGAGATTTGCGCGACAGCCTGTAAGCATATGTATAAGAATAATACAAACTAACATGTATGTACATTTATATAGATTTACGTGAATAGAGATATATTATATATATATATACATACTATATATACACAGTAAATGTATAATTTCTCGGTTGTACAGATCTGAGCGTTATCTCCAAAATGTTCTATTTTATATATGTATAATTATTACATTGCATTCAATGTAAGCGATATCTTCCAATGCCGGCATTGTATCATCGCGTAAACAAAAAAAAAATGTTTGTAACATTATGAGATACCATCGTTTATAAAAGTAATAATGAAAAGGTTGTGAAGTCCGGGTGCCGACATCCCTACAAGGATTCGCCAGCTTCGTGGATTTATTTGTACTGTGGGGAGGAATCTGAGGTTGTGCTAATGAAGATTAATGAGTTGTATTGAGAAAGCTTTAATAAACGTGTGTAAAATTGGGTTTCATCCGATGAGTTCTCATCCCATCAAAAGTATAATACGCAGGTGTACATTCTGTTACTATAGTAACTATACACCAACAAATTCCCGGACTTCAAGGTTGCTCTAAGCATGCGATCGAATTTGTATATGTATAGAATGTTGTTCGATGTTACGTGCATGGTAATTTTATGTGAAGCCGCAAACGTTTTTACACGTACATTCAGACAGGGGTTAAGGTGACAGATACGTATAAAATGAGATTTAAAATATCTGCACAAAATCGTAATGGTCATAAGCGTTTGGTAACTTGTGTAGCATGGAGCTCGACGGAAGAGATTTATTCATGCGGGTATGATTTTGTATTTACGAGAAAAAATATAAATAATCTAAGTGATTACCTTTTCAGAGAGGATCATTTATTAATAGCGTGGCATTTGGAAGGTGGAACCGCACATTCTAGCATTGTTACGGAATTTCCTAATGATTTTTATCCGACCGACATGCAATGGCATCCGCGACCAAATTATGCAGCGCTAATTACTAAAAAACAGTCGTTAGATGTTCTGTTAATTACTACAGCCGACGGTATTTGTTTTTATACTTAAAGATGTAATACTAAAATGTACTATTTTGGTTGTAACTTCATTTTTCAATATTACTAGTTTTGGCTTTGATATCTTTGTTATAGGAAAATATCATTTAGTTAATAAAAATGGACGTATAGAAAAGAGCATAGATGCTCATAAAGGAGCAACGACAGTAGGCAGATGGAGTAGTGATGGCTCTGCACTTTTGACTGGTAATTAAAACATCTTAGATGAGGTAGTTATTGGAGTAATTATTATTTGGTAAATTTCTAATTTATCATAATCCTAGCTGGTGAAGATGGTTTGATAAAAGTATGGTCACGTAGTGGCATGCTTCGCTCTGTTGTTGTTAAAGGCATGTTCCCCATACTATCTGCTGCCTGGAGTTCAGATTGTACGACAGTATTATATTCTCAGGGAGCTCACTTAACTTTTCAGTCGCTTAATTCTAATTCCAAACCTCGCAAGGTTAAATAATATTTAACAAATGTATATGATATTTGTACAATTAAAGAAAGAAATAATATTTGAAAAAAAATCTTATTTCAGTTATTGGCTCATGATGGTCTGGTTTTGGTTTTATGTTGGAGTCACACTCATGGATTGATAATTTCTGGTGGTGAAGATTGTAGATATAAGGTGGAATATGAAAAATTTAAAGAAAAATCTAATTATACAAATGAAAGAATCAATGAGAAATTAAATTTTCATTTAAGGTATGGGATCCTAATGGTACTCAGCTATTTTCTAGTAGCATAGGAGATTATCCTATTACATCAGTAAGCTGGAGCTTTTCTGGGGATTACTTTGCTGTTGGATCATTTAACACAATCAAACTTTGTGATAAAACAGGAGTTAGTTCATATTACATATTTTATTATTTATTTATGTACTCTTTTTTACTGATATGCATATACTTTTAGTGGTCTCATTCATTAGAAAAAATAAATTCTGGAAGTATATACAGTATTGCTTGGTCAAGTGATAGCACACAAGTAGCTATGGCTTGTAGTAATGGAACTGTATCAACAGGACATATAATAGACAGGTACAAAAATCATTAAAATAAAATATTATGTAAATATATACATACTTGCGTATTTCATATGAACGGAAAACAGAAGATTGGAATGGAATAATTACGAAGCCACATTGGTCAAAAGAAAAGTAATTGAAGTCAGAAATGTGGGTAATGAAATACGAGAAACATTAGAGATATCGGATCGCGTGGTGCAGCTGGAATTTGGTTTTGATTATTTAGTTGTAATTACACCAGCACAGTGTCATGTTTATTCGGTAGCAAATTGGAATACTCCTGCTATATTCGATTTAAAAAATACTAGTGTATCAGCGGTACTTCTTGCAGAAAAGTAGATATTAATTATTTTATACATTAAAAAAATATTAAGAGGTTAAAAGAAAACGAAATAATTTATAAACGCATTATTTTAAAGGCATTTTTTATTAGTTGAATGGAATAGCGTATCATTGTACAGTTATCAAGGTCGTTTATTAGGAACTCCAAAATGGAAAGGAATAACACAGGAACGACTTTACCCACCTTGCGTATCGCTATGTTCTGATACTTTAGTTATACGATCGCAAAGTAACGAAAAACGTATGATAAAATAAGTTTTTAAATAAAAAAGAGGAAGTAAAAATATATAAAGATTATTACAAAATTTTTTAGTTCTTCATGTATTAGAAGTGGCTTATAATAAACCTATAACAGAAAACCAGACTTACACACATCTTCAAAGTATTACAAGGGTTGCGTTGAATCATGTTGGCGGAATAACTGATCGACAAGTAGCATTAATCGACATAAACAAAGATCTGTTTCTAGTTTCTATACGAATCCCTGGTTTTGGTAGAGTATGTAAAATAGGTACGCAGTGTTAAAAAAAGATTTATTTATACAATTTGCTAGGGATACCTTTATACTTGTTCGTTTTATTTGTTTAGCTGCTATGGCACAAGATATTGCATGGGCGACTGATGCAAATGTTTTAGCAGCGATGTTGGATGCAACATTATCTGTATGGTTGTGTCCTAATTGTGTGCATTATAGCGATCGTAAGATTATACGAAAAACAAGGATCGATAAAGAAAGCAGGTTTTTAACTCTATTGTATAAAATGCGATTCGTTATTTCTCAATAACAATACATGTTTTATTAATGCTTTTAGTGAGTTTGGTAAACAACCAAGTATAGCTAATGTCTATAATGGAATGGTAATGATACGACGTGGTGATGGAGCATTAGTGGCTTCTTCCTTTTATACATTTTTTATTAGTCTTCATCAACATATACTGAACAAAAGATGGAAAGAAGCACTGTCTCTTTGCCGAATTGCTCAGGTAATTAATATCTATCCTCTTCTTTCGAATAAATCGAAATTTCTTGACACAAAGATTATGAATAGAATGAAGTATTGTGGACTTGCATGGCTGTTATGGCAACTGACAATAAGGAATTAGATGCTGCGGAAGAAGCATATGCAGCAATTTCGCGATACGATAAAGTTAATTATATTCAGTATATAAAGGTAATAATAAAAACATGAGATTAAAATGTCTTCATTTTCTAAATAAGTCGATAATCTTAAATCTTTGAAATTAGAGTCTACCAAATAAAATAAAAAGATTAGCGGAAATGGCGCTTCTGTCGGGAGATCTGTTAACTGCAGAAGGCATACTTTTACAAAACGGATTAACTGAGGAAGCTGTACGAATTAACATTGAAATATATAATTGGAATAGGTACCATTTTTCAAATTTATAAAACAATTTTTCAAAAATATTGCTATTTTTAATGTATTAATTATTGATTTAGAGCATTAGAATTAGCGATTAGACACAGAAAGCAACTGGATGAGGTATTGAACGCAAGAAAAGAATATCTTCGAGTAATCAATAAGAAAGAAACGAACCAAAATTTTCTTGAATATATGGCAAACGTTGCAAAGACGCAAGTAAATTGAATAAATTTATCACATTGCACAATATCGAATATTTTGCACATAGTTTTTATATTTTTACCAAGCAGTGAGACAAAAAATTTTCACCAGGAAGCTACTGAAAAGGTTCCATTTAAGCGAGACGAAATTGAATTACCGGAAGCAGAAATACAAAAAAACGAAACAATGAAGCAAGAAATGGATACTTGAAAGCGTAACAGTATCTTTCTTTATACAAATTACTTATTAAAATATATAAAAATAAAGTACAAAGCACCTGTGTTTCCAAATATTTCAGTTAAACAAAATTTTTAATCATTGATGAGATAAATGTCACGATGATTTGTTTAACTTTTGGAATCTAGTATACAAATATTTTACATAAATGAGAATTTACATTTAAATACTATACAGTATAAGTCACTTTTTTATGTAATTATATTACATAATTATATGTATTATAAAACTACAAATTTTAAAAATATAGAGATCATAAAAATGAGCAAGACGGTGAATAAAAATAAAAATATAAGTTTCCGTGAATACCACGTTGTTTCTTTTGTAACAGGTCTGTATCGTGTTGCTAAAGCGGACTGAAATTAAAAATATATGTTTTTTTCAATTTAAAGAACATTCGGGTATTATATCTTCCTTATATAATGCACTTCATCTTACCCATCCACCGTTAGCTTGTATCCATGCTGCAAGGTCTTCTTCTAATACATCCGTCATACCTCAAATCAAAAATGTTTTTAAGCGTAAGGAGATCAAGATTAAAGGAATAGCATTTCAACTTTAAAATAACTACCTCTCTGTATAGCAGGTAAATACTCAGGTTTACCCTGACGTACGCAATCTACGGCAATACCACCAGCAACCGCGTAAAGGGCTATCACTTTGCTCCAAGTCATTTCTCCATTCCTGATCATTTCCCTGGAGATATCGGCAATGGCCTCGCTGGCAGACTGTTCTGATGAGAAACTACCACAACCGATTTGTCGTGCAACACGATTGAACAAATTTGGATGCATCTTTTCCAGTTCAGCTCCAACTGATACTAATTCTGGATAAACTTCGCCAACGACTGCACCTCCAGGAAGCAACATGGCGCTTCTCATTCTTTTCAGACCCAGCTTTCGGTGAAAAATTCCAGATCGTTTTAAACGATTTCGGATGTATTGAGCACATAACGACGATCCCTACACATATACATTAATTAATTAAATTGTCATTGTGCTACTAATTAATCTGTTAACTGCGGAAGAAGATTTAATTTATCACTTGGATTCCTAATCCATATTAATAATATATTACTAATTATATATTATATATTATTAATTAATTATATATTATATAACTTTATATATATTGTTATATATTATATAACTAATTTTATATTATATATTATACTATATTACTAATTTAACTTACATTAAGAGATTAATGTTATTAATGAGATAGTGATACGTAAGTAAATACCTGTGATACTGTGAGCTCGATCGAAGCTGAAACCGTTCTCCATCGAATCGTATGAGAAATCTTTCTGGAAACAACGTCGCTGACATTACTGAATCTTCTTCGTGCTGAATCGACGACGTGAAAAGGCGAAGCTTCTTGATTGTTAGGAAGCGGAAAAGCGCCTAAATTCGAGTGGAGAGATAAAGCGAGACTGTGCCTACGATACGGTTGCCCTGTGTTCCCACTATTATCCTCCAAGCCACGTAAAGATCCGACGAGCCCAGACATTGAAGAATCCTCCGTGGAGAGTTCCTGCCATTCAGGCTTTTCAGGCTTAAAGAATTTTAATGATCGTTAAAAAAACTTGACATCTTATCTCGTAGGATAGGTTGTTCTCTTTTTTCCTTTTATGGAAGAAAGAATTAAACATTCAGCCTCTTGGTAATTTCTAATTTATACTATTTTCCAATTGTAAACCACATCTATTTGGACCAAATTTCTATATGATTTCATATTTAATAATTACATATTGATTTTCTTAGGGGTATAGAGAAAAGTAAAAATTCTAATAAGATACGTAATAAGACTTCTGAATGGTAATGTGCAACAGCTACTTGCTCTGACGATAATTTAATTTTACAGAAACCTCTTCCTGGTCGTCACAAAGACACGGCAAAGTCCATCGATGAATATCTTCAGTTTCTGTATGATGATCTTGAGACACCGAGATGCATTTTTTGTCTTTACCACTACAAAATGCCATAGTACATTTACGCCAGGTATCGTAACACAATTATTATTCCACCGGCGAGTACAGTTGTTGTTATCTGGCAGCCTTATTTAGCGCAGCTATTTGACATGCTGCGCAGCGCTTTGTGTGCCGCGCCGCTAAGATACACTTTCATTGTGTGCATATTATATACTCATTTTTATTCGATCATTTGCCTCCTTAACTAGCGCGGAATTAGGCACGATGTGTGTCATTTCTAAATTAGCGCGATATCCGCTCGTCTAACTGCAAAATCATGGTCGTCCAATCGTTGGTCAGCCTAATTAAAATAGCGAGCTAATTAAGGTATTCGTTTGGCCTCATGTTTAAGGTCATCTTTCAATTATAACACAATCGAGTATTGTACGCGATGATAACATTATGTGGATATTAATACCAGTTCTGAGAAGTTATTCTTTAGTAGATTTAGTAGTGGATTTTAGTAGATTTTTAGTAGATTTTAGATATTTGAACAAATCAACCGTTCGATTAATAGACTTGATAATTAAAGATTGACAGATTTTTGCAACGGTCTTAGTGACTTTATAATTATAAGTTAACCGATAAAAGAATCATTTTATTTGTATAGTAATAGGTCATAGGTAATATGTGAAAAACTAATTGCGTATTGTCTGTGCTGGTCTCGTCTGGGTGCTCGTTAATTATCAATTATCAACTATGTCCAGCCGGCCGATTATCTTTTGAGAGCCTACGTAACATTATGTTTAGCAATTTCGTTGCACTTGTTTGCGCAACTTGTAATTTAACGTAACTTTGAAACTTTATGAAACTTATGAACTAATATTACTATTTCTTCAAATTCCATATTACTGTAACTCGTATTATATTTAGACACCGCATGAAATTAAGTATTATTTAGTTTCCTTTTTCTTATTTAGGGAAAGTATACATTGAATAAATAGCAACAACAATATTTGTTTTAATATATTAGAAAACAGTCAACTATGTATTAGAAACAAATGTTTCCGAAAATTAATTCAAGTCACTGTGTATATTTTAATAATGTCTATTGGAATATATCACTTCGGTTCATATAGACCCTACAAGAACTGCAGGATTATGCATGTATCGAAGCGGAGAGTTGAAAGAATTTCCTTTTTAATTTATTTGATTTTCGCATCAGCAATGAATGAACTGAATGAATTTACCATTGGCAGGACCTCCTCCTTCTCCTGGACCCGCAATTGAAAGTCTGGTCTCATTGTAATTAACGCTCGACTGCCTCATTACTCACTGTCATCTAACACGTTCCACATACACATTATATGCGTAATATGTTTTTGAATTATCGCTTATCAACGGTGTAGCTGACCGGTTGATTATCGTTGGAGGAGAATGCGCGACGGCTTGTTAAATCGTTTGTTTTATCAATTTTCAAGGCTTATTTCCGTGTCGCGATGGTATCCGCTAATTAAGCCAGTTTTGTATTTTTATATGACGGATCCCTTAGCTTTTTTTGAAAACCATCGAACTCGTAAGTTATTGTTTGGAATGGTCAAGGTGAATGAATAAAGTAAAATAAACAATGGCGAACATGTGTCTAATGACTAGACTGCGGATATTTATTAATTTGTAATTAAGTAAATTGATTGTAAAAACTGTACATTCTAGTCACCCAATTGAGATTAAATCCTTTTAATTAGCCGATCATTCTCGTTAGAGATGGTGAAATAGGGTGTTTAATTAGGCGAAAGCTAAATTGAATTAACTGGTTAATTGAAGCATCGAGTTGCTTAAGATAGCAATTAGTTAGGTCATAGAAACACACTTGAAGGATAGCAGAACAGAAAAAAGATTAATTTAACATCGTTTTTACAGTTTCTTTAATTATTTCATATGACATAGTCATAATTAATTGCTAATTATTTATCGCGAGAATCGTTAATTATGATAAGAACTGAATTTATGTCAAAAGATGGAAAAATTGAAAAAAAAGAATAGATTCTGAAGTAAATTTTTTAGCAAAGTATACGAAAATAGCTAAAATATATTTTGATGCAATTCTAATTACATGAAAGACTAGTGGAAAAGAAGTTTTATCGATATTTCCAGTTTTAAGCGAGAAAGTCATCAGAAATTATCTCTATAAAAAATTGAGCGTATGAGTAACAAAAGTACACAGCCAGATGTTAATTATATAACGTAAAAAACGTTTATCGTGTTTGAAAAGTTTTACGTGGAAACGACACGTATGGATGACATGAACGTGACCGAAATTGTGAAACATTTGCAAGAAATTTTTGCGTCACCTGCGATTAGATTTTAGGCTAATTTTCTTGCTACTCATAAAAGTATATACGTAAATATTTATATTTTCTATCACGTATATTATCATTGCAATTTGAACGTCGATGATAAGATAATATACAGGGTAATGGAACAACAAGTGAATTACTTACAGTAACCTTGTACAAAAAAATATTCAAATTCAAAAATTTAACTTTGGCAAAATTCGACTCGAAAATAAAAAAGTTCATTAACGTTTGCCAATTGGAATAAATTTTCGAGTCAGCTGATGTTTAAGATGATTAAATCATTAACATTATTGATAAAATTATTACGAAGTAATTGTAAATATTCCAAAGATTTGCAAACGATTAACTTCGTTAACATAGTGAAAGAAATTTATATCATGTGATTCACGCGAATTAATTATCTTAAGCATTGCCTAATTGAAAAGTTTACTCTATTCGACGTTAATAAACATTTTACACGGTAAGCTTATTGAAATTCAATTAGAAACAAATTGAGTGTAATTGGTGAATGGACAACTGCGGCAGACAATCAAACCACAGCAAGTCAATAAATTTTTCAGTGCAGTTAAAGGCAACGTAAATGTAAGAACGACGATGAAGAGTATAAATCACGAATCGGGAGAAGGCGAGTTCCTTGTGATTCTTTATGCCGAGAAAGTACGATTCTGAGTGGCGATATATGCTGAACGATTCGAATTCTTTGAACCTTTTTGTCGTGAACATATCTTGTATTTTGAGCACGTAGACCACCGGTGTCATTCGCAAAATACGAATGGCAACCATTGCTAAAAAGAAAGGCTGCAAACGTACTTACTGATAACACTGGATTTCGACAAAAAAAAAAAAAAAAAAATAAAGAGAAGGCAGTACAAATTTTCAAAGAAGACACAATATTTTAAACTTTGGAAAAAGAAAGGATATAAGAGATTTAGGTATGACTGAATTTTTTCAAGAAATAGATACATTTTTAATACATTTTAAAATAGATACAGTTATAAAGATTTATAATAAGTGATTAGAATTTCCCCTAAAAACAGATTGATAATAAATCCTGGTATTTTATTAATTTAAAAAATTATGATTTTTCCTGGCTCTGTAAATTTCTTCTATCTTAGTTACGTGATGCATCGTGCACATGTGTACAAGTCATTCCTATTAGATCAAGTAAATCATTAAAAATAGCGCCGTCCGTATATATTAGCATCATATTATCGCTAAACGAGAGTAATTTCTTGAAAGAGAAAGAAGGCAGCTAATTTCTTCAAACATTAAAATTAACTGAATACTCGAAGCTATTACACATATACACTACGATACAAAAGATAAAATATCACAATTCAAAGATATACATATTATCAGTATTACAGATCAATATATTGAGCAATATTACATGAATATGGTTAGAATTGTTTTTAAATCAACTGTAGCGTTACATAAACATAACTAACATATTGAAACGTATCTTTTCACTTGTTTTAATAGATGTCTTCCATCCTTAAGTTATTAACAATACACCGTATTTAGAAAATAGATTGTTTCCTGCATAAATTTACATAATTTATCATGTCGTCGATTAAGTTTACCGGTAAATTTCATGGGTGACGTAAGAGTAGAGAAAAGAAAAAAAAGAGGAAGTGTGGAATTGAAAGGGCGACGTGTAACTAACAGTACGAAAATATAGGTCGAGACGACATCGAATAAAAGATGCGGGCTACATGTTCTTCAGGTAACGGCTGTACCCCCCTCCTTTTATAAATTTCCCAAAAACTGAAGCCAGTTTTGTAATACAAAAAATAATCTCTTTATTGTCGCTTGCAATAACTAACAAACGATGCTTTTCAATTTTTTTGTAAATATAAAATAAAGTATTTGATATACTTGACATTTGGTGTAACTTTTGAAAAATTAAAAGCATTACACTTTAGTTAAAAACTCACTTTTCGTAATTCTTACGAAATATATTTCGAAGAAACGATTTCTTCATGAGAGAGATATATCGTTACATTGTCGTTATTGGCTAACATACAATTTTATTTATTTATTTTTATTGACAATTAATTATTTGCAAGTGTTTCAACAAGAAGCTATATATATCGTTACCTTGAATGTTAACGAAGTACAGAGATTTATCGCTATTTTTCTTGACGGTTGTTCGTACGATTACAGTTCACGTGTGAAATCGGTTCCAAACACTTTCGTAGTTTGTACATTTAATCACTACTTTATCGAACACACTATATTAAAAGCTTACGCTGTCTATGACAGACAATTCATATTTTTCCCTTTTTTAGAATTCGTGAATCTATCTACGTCAATTAGATTGTTGTACAATTTAAAAAGAAGCTATAGATGATCGAAGGATACGGGGAACGCGCGACGCACCGTCGAAATTGTAGAGAACACAGCGCGAACAATACTGGTGACTTTTCAACTACACATGATGTAGCTTGAAGATGTTGCGTGAACGCCGTACAAGTGTTATCCCTACTTACATCGCTGTACAACGGTTGAGTCACTGTACGAAAAACATTTCTGAGAAAATTTGAGATTAATTTGCAATTAATGGATACACGTTGATCAAATGATCTTGAAATATTTAATAATTTTTTCAAGTTGCTTTTTTTAATTAAGATAGTAATAACACTGTAATGAATGAAAATTTAGAGTCACATTTTCTGATCGTGATAGTGCTTGAAAAATATAAGGATGTACTATTAATATTAACCTTACTAGGCCCGGTCAAATGACCGGTTTCAAAATTTAATTTAAAATTGTATATTCATTGTTATTTCTTTTGTTCATCTAACTTTATGTAAATTCTTACATTACCTGATTAATCAGTTTCTCAATTTTTGTTAGTATAATAATTTACATGAAATTGGATGAACAAAAGATATAACAACGAATGTACACTTTTAAATTAAATTTTAAAATCGGTCATTTGACCGGATATGGTAAGGTTAATGTTAAATTATGAATATGATAAAAATTTTTATATTAAAATAGTTTAATGACTAATTTTAAAAATTAATAATTTTCTATATCTTCTCATCAAAGAATTTTTAATATAAAGATTTAAATATGTTGAAAATTTAGTAAAATATTTCTAAAGAATATTTAAATAGATGCTTTGGAAAGTGTTAACAATGGAAACCATTAAACTTTCATTGCATACGTTAATTTTGAACGATTACTTATAAAAATATTAGTTTGTAATAACCATTTTCAATTTTAAAATAGCGCACTGTTTATATGACATTACTTTTAAAAGAATTATTTCAGCTACTATAAATTTTCCAAAGTGCAATTGATTTTATGTTTTATTTTTGATTGTCAAAGTTCCGAAAATTTTGTTAAATTATCACGTATTATTAAAATTCATAGTCCAAAATTATACTAATTTTTTCTGTACGAACGTAAGCAATTATATTTACTTCTCATTTATGAAAATTTCTAGGATTATGGGATGCTTTTAAATAGATTTGTCTTTATACTTTAGTTTCACATGTTGGCTTTTTTAGGATCACATGCAGTATATTTATATAATAAAGAATGTCACATGTGTGTGTGTAAGATATCCTTCTCAAAATGGAAGGAACAGTAAGTGGGACGATAAATTCGTGTATAACAATATTCTATTCACAACGATGATATGATAAAGTAGCATCAAGAGGCAACAATCTTCTTTTTCGGAAACGGTATAACTTACATTATATATATATATTTATAATATAACAACACTGCGGAAAGCTTGAAAACACTCCATTCAATTACGTTTATTTTTCTTTTCTCATCGTTTATAGGCATATTTATATTTATATATGAATATATGTATATATGTATGTATGTACGTATATATGTAATATATTTATATGTATATATATATATGTATATATATATATATTACTCACTAACGTAAATTAATGTTATGCTGTGCTATGTTAGAAAATTTGAATAATAATACTTTCCATTGTCTGCACATTATTATTACCTTTCTCTCGACCACGAATACACAATAAATAAATATTCACTCATTCAGTTATCACGCGACTATAATTTCATAAAAAAAAAAAGATAATCGTACTAGCAGCATTTGCAACCCTTAACGCTCCTGGTAACAACCTTGGAATAGTTAAGAAAAAGACTCTGTAACGTGGAAACCCAAACTTTGATTTAAACAATTAACATATGGATTGTATATGAATTGTATAAATATAAACTAATAATGCAATAATTTAACTATATGGAACTCTATACACGCAGATTCTCCTTTCTTCAACTATTCTCACGTGTTGTACAAAAATGCACTTTTACTCGCATTGTGTTTGTAAGACACATAAATTCTGTCGATTGCTTTATTTCTTTCTTCCAATCGTGAACCCCCACCTAACCTCAAATTCACGTTTCACATTTCTGAGAAATGTAACTATATATCTTTAAAATTACAATAAATCGTCCTAAATACACTCGAGTATCTTTCAATATGATACCTCTTACGCTTAAACTGAGTAACCCAACTCCGTTCTGATAGCGTAATAAAATTTCTGGTAATGTAAAACACATACATTTTTTACGCTATCCTATCGTAGTGTATCTTTTCGTTGAGATCAGCAGTGTACTCTTTTACTTTCGCTAACTTCGTGTGAACCATGGGAGTACCATCGTAGATTTACAAAACATTGATAAGTGAACGTGATTCGTTATTATTTTGTTTCACTATGAACTATCTCGTTGGTGTTAGACAAATTTCAGAAAACGATTCAGCAGTTAAATTCGATATTATAACACTGGTTATATTTAAAATTGAATTCAATATCGCCGTGTATAATATGTTGATTGTTCTTTGTTGTGTTGCTCGGTCATTCTTGCATTTGCGTCTCGCACGATTGTATAAAGAGTCGATGTAAGAAAACTAATTAACGTGATTGATTATATTAATGTAAAACTGAAAGAGGTGACTCAGCCGATGTACGGAACGTTTCTTCTTAGGCTCCTTTTTTCTAGTGCTTTTGAGTGTTCCTCCTTAACGCGTAGCCATATCAAGAATAACGCACACATTTTCCACATGTTATTTGTTGCGTTATTTTACAGTTGATAGTATGACGGGGGGTGAAAGATACATAATCCTCCTACACAAACATTATAATTATGTATTGTCACTCGGACAAAAGTGGTACCAGCCACTTTTACATCACAACCAAGGAATCTAAAATCGACACCTTCAGTTTTTCCATGCACGCTCAATTTCACTCTTCATCTTTCCCTTTCATTCAAAAAAAAAAAAAAAAGAAAAAAAAAGGAAAAAAAGAAGTAACAACAAGAAACTAAACAAAGAAGCAGGTACTCTAAGAATTAATCATGTATCGTACGACATCGATACAGATTTGATCACAAAAAGAGACAAAGAATAACGATAGTAACGCTAGCACGTTTCATCAGAATGCCCGAAGAGTGTATCGACATATTATATCGAAAAAAAAATCATCGTACTGTTCCTCTGTACATATAAGTTTCAATATCTGGTACTAGTTGTTATCTTACTATCGACATGATTCTATATAAAATATACAAATCCTTAATATACTACATGAAAGCTATGGCTTTTCGTATTTCACTTTAAAAAACAGGTCAATCTTCACGCGATTTTCTTTTCTTCAAACGTAATCATCTCTAAAAAATAAAAGGCATTATCGTTGTTCAAAGTACCATTCGCCCCCTGCCATTAATATATTTCTTCATTTTCTTTCTTACAACGCTGGCTCGATATTCGTCAATGTACATACAATAAATTTAGTTGATTCATTTGACAATAATGAAAATGCGTATATAATACAAACGACTAGGCACTCCATCCTTCATCGTCACGCGTTCATGTCAGTGTGGAATGAATCGACTAAAGTTAATGTATATATGAATGTGTATGAATTGTGTTGCGTGTGTGTCTACTTGCGCAAGGGGCACTATTTATAATATTTACAAGAAATTAATATGAGATTAACATACATATTATATGTATGTAGTGTATATATACACATATACGATTAACGCGTGACAGACACAATATGTAACATATAAACAGTACTCTTTCCTTCGTTTGTCTCGCTCCTACGTTCAACAATTCATTAAAGCTAGTTGTAACAATACTAAAGTAAATAAACATTGCAAGGCATTAACACATACGTATACGAGCATTGTTGTTAAACTGCAAAATTAACAATAGATTCCGTTAAATTAATTTGCAGCATATGTACGTATATATATATATTGACAGCATCTGGTCCAATGAATATTAAGTATTCATGTAAATAATCAATCATTTCTTACATATGTACATGTTAGATATCAAGATTTGTAACATAACTAAAGATGACTTAACGTTGATTATTGTCGATGTTCACCATGTCGCAGACTATGATCTATACGTTAGCAACCATTTCATATCATTCTGTGTCCTGCTAGAGAATTCGCAACACAATAATCGTAGAAATCGTCTTATTGTTTCTGCAAACGTCGAGACAAATAATCGAACAAACAAGCGTAATAAAACGAAGGAGATAAATCTATGTAATCTCAATCGGTACAGAACCTCTTAGAGCGCCTCAACAATGAAACATGCACATATAATAATACTAGTATTCCGCAAACGACTGAAGATGCATCACAAATACCGCGACTAGAAAAGCGCGATAATTTTGCACATATACGATACGAAGATACTTGTATATAATGTATACGACACTATATGTATAGAAGAGAGTCGCTAAATGGCAGTAGGGAATTAAATAAGCTGATACGTTGTAGTGCCAAATTCTGTCTTCTTTTCAAGCACCAGCAAATCCATATACTTCTAGTACCCTAATCTCAAAATCGCCACTGGCACAAAGGGGTGGATTATTGAATGTAGAGCACCGATCTGTTTTACCGAATCTTATATTTTCATCCATCCATATCGCTTGACCGTCTCTGAAAATAATAAATCAATCATTTTTAATACAATTTAACCGTTTGAGTTCCAACCAGCGCGATCGCACTGTTTAGATTTTGTGTCGAAAAGTCCCAATACATTTGAACGCTACGGACGACTGACGGTATTTTGTATTTCATTGTTATCTTCTCAATAATATTTATTGAACAAAACTTGAGATATTTATACACTAATAGTACGCATATATGATAATATAGATGTATTTCATAAAATAACAAATATGACGAGCGCTATTGCGTCCTTTGTTTCTCTTCGCAATCGATTAAGACAAGCGCTATCGCGCTGTTCGGGATTTTTCGATCCTGTTTTTTCAAAGACCCCTGGGACTCAAACGGTTAACACTTTGACTGCCACGCCGAAATCACGTTTCGCTCAGGACGCCACGAGAGTATTTTTATTATTCAAAGCATATAATGGCAAAATAATAATAAATTGATAATGTAAAACAACATTCTTCCCCAATGGACCGTTCATCTTATTGGTGGTCATGGATGATCACCGTGACGCCTTGGTAACATATTATAAAAAGGCTTCATTTATTTCAACAAACTATTCGCATTCGTTATTCCATCGTAAGCAAAGCGTCCAGAATGTTGAAACGTGTAGAAGGTATTAATAAACAGTATTTGTTCATTCTATAATAGTAAGGTATCTGTACACTTCTAATTTCAATTATATATATGATTATAAAGCAGCATTTACGATTATTTTCTAAGCTGTGTTTATAATAATATTCGTAGATCACGCCTCGAAGATATGAATGCAAACACAGTGTACCATTAGATGCAAGATTTGTTCTCATTTTCTTTTTTATTGATGTTCTAATAAAATTGTTTAATTGTTCAATGGGGCACTTTTTGTTTCAAAGTATCTTCTATTTATCGATTATATTCAAAATGCCCTACCTGTCAATTTTCATACAATTTTTACTGTGGTAGCAGTCAAAGTATTAATGAGTATATAAATAGTACACACATTTTTCATAAATATTATATTTAAAAAAAATCTTACCCTCCTCCAATTGTTATCATTTTGGAATCTGCCGCCATAAACAGTTCAGCTGAATGATGGACTTTAGAATCATTGTGCGAAGAATCCATACCCACCCAAGGGTATTTTGCTCGTTCAGGATACAAACTGAATAAGAAAGTTTCACCTGTCCCAAAATAAGCTTGTCTTTGTCCTTTATCATTTTTCAAGTTACGTTCACACCATCTTGTGGAGCAATAGGCACCAAATACCTTATAACAAAAAGTACAAATGAATGTTTATTAAGTAGAGATAAAAAACCAATATTCTATAAAGAATACACTTACTTCATTGTTACATGTTTTTATCATTAAGAGGGTTGGTTCATGTTGCTCTACCCTTACATAAAATGTTGTCAAAGAACAACCATGCTCTTCTGTTGTATACAATAGGATTGGTTGATACATGGTGATCCGCATAGGCAGCCAGGACCATAACGTGAATAACTGTCACAAAATAAATGTACAAAAAGTTAATAGAACTATTTTATATAATTATGGCCAGTATTTATAATTGCGCAAACATTAGTTCTCAATAATCTTCTAGTTGTTCAAGAATACAGCAAACTAAGTCATAGCAGAGGTAAATCATGCCTTTGACTGAAAAAAAATAATCAAGCCAAACAATATAAAAAGGAAGTATATTTATTCTTCTGGTCTTTTACTCGGTTTTTTTTTCTTTTTGAATAATTTTATTAAATCATGTGGATATGAAATTTGGTTTTTAAAACCTATTTGTTTGATGGTAATTTATATTTATATACAAAAATAAAGTTTTATATACATATATGTATATTGAACTCCTAAGTATAATTACTTATATAATTAATCACTTATATTAATTTTAATTTACTTTTAAATATTTTTTGTGCTAAAGGAGATTGTCAATATTTTTATATTCTTATATACCCTTAATATTAAGATAATTATCACATTCAGCTCTTTTGTTGTTTATCAATAACGATTTCGTAATTTAAAAATTTTTTCTCTAAAAATCTGTAACACCAATACAAGAAAAAACTATCAAGAAATACAATTTAAAAAATATTAGGAAATTAGGCTTGTGCTTACACAAGATGCAAAACTATCATGCAAAAAGCAAGAACATCATTCAAATATAAAAGTGAATTGCTACAATATTATAAATTATGATAATAAGTAGATTAAGGTTGTGATGTGGTAACTTGATGAGGCAATGCACGTGATATGATAAGGGCTTAATAAAATGTAAAAATAAAAATGTGCATGTAACTACATATACATTGAATAGTGTTCAAACGGTTTAAAATTGTAACTACAAGTTTACTTTATTATATTGATGTTGCACACTAATTACATCAAAAAATATTCAAAAGGAGTGTAAGAAGAATGTAACAATAAAAATTAGTAGAGGTTGAGGGAAAGGAATTCCAGGATCACTACAAATGCATGATAATAAGACAGGGACAACATGCCGAATTAATAGCAGAGAATAGTAAAACTGAGCACGTAATTTATTCAGAAGGAATACGAGTCAGTGCATCGTTCTCTTCAATATATAAATCAGGCCATACATCATTCAGTTCAATGTGTATACTCTGTAAGAAAATTAAACCTCAGGCAAGTAAGGAATACAACAGAGAATTGACAATGAAATTGCGACTACAAAAGCCGACTTAATCGATAATTACTAATTGTACTTATACCTTGAACGTGAATGACGATCATATATCATTTACATCGATCTAGCCCTTTTTAAAATTCTGCTAGAAGATCTGCTAAACGACTGCCATTGTTCAATCGACATGAAATGTATCTTACAGATGTAAGCTAATATCACTCTGATAATAGCCAAAGATAGAAATACCATGTTGACTAAATATCCTATTTAATATGTACTTCAAGGCGGTTGTATATACACCAATAACGACAATATTGACATGCCACAGAGAGGCGACCAGCGACTACAGAAAACTCTGCTACTGCCGAACTTTTTATTCTTTGTGGATTAGTGTTGAACGGCCGTAAGTACTTACATCAGGCATGTCTAGAATCTGGGAGCATATGCTTTGTATGGGATAAACCCCCATTGACAGAGCACGCGGTCCAGGACTGTGTGCACCCTACACCCATGACCATTAAATCCATCATCATTCCAGTAACGCAGCATGACACAAGACAACACAGAACCGTCAGTTATATTGGCATACAGCTTTGGTTCAACTTTACGTGTCAGAAAATAGGAATAAATATTATAACACTGGTTAAAACCATCGGAGACACAGAGCATAACAGGAAACATCGGCCACATTTTTCAAGTCTTTCCTCTAATATCACACAAAAAGTGTGGAGTAGGTATACGAATGAAACGCCCAACTCACTGTTAACCAGTGTAACCGATGTAATGATCTCAAAAAAGAAAATTAAATGATGTAATCAATGTGCTACCAAAGCATTGAAATTAATTAGTATATAAAATTAAAATAAGTTTGTTCCGAACATTCGCCGTTTGGTTTGTTTTTTTATACAGCTGTTACGACCAAAATATGATATTGTACTGCGGATATACTGGAGTTTATGAAGCACGCTGCTGCATTCACTGATCGAAACTGATGTAGCGATTTGAAGCGCTTTCAACAGCTAAGTTTTTTTGCACTTTTGCCTTGAGAGATAAATTCGACCATCCTATCGATCAATGACAAGCAAACACATTTCGTGTAGCCCACCAGTAACAGTCACCATCTATATATTGAATTTTTCAACGTAAAACATATAAGTAGTAACAAATAAACATTTTCGATAGAATGTATGAATACAAACGTATATATTTCTTTTATTGTTACATTTGAGATATCATATCTGCGAAACACTGAAAGCCATTGAAACCTAATAAATAGAAGATATGACTTTATTGGAAGAAATTTTTGTTATTTTCTAATGTTCAAAAGGCAGTAACTGCAAGTGGATAGACGGTAACAGCAACAAAGCTGGCACGATAAGTGTAACAATGGGTGAGTATGAATGAATGTAACAGGTATAGTAGTTCAGGAACAGAGGGCAGAGCACATGAAACTAACAACACATTTCCCAAAAAGATAATTATACGATACCCTGTCTTTGTATGTGTCTTCACACTCTTTCTGAAAACAAAGTGAATCATTGAACAGCTTTTGCATAATTTGCATTCTGATACCCTAAGAAA
Source organism: Bombus vancouverensis nearcticus (assembly GCF_051014615.1). Classification (NCBI taxonomy): domain Eukaryota; kingdom Metazoa; phylum Arthropoda; class Insecta; order Hymenoptera; family Apidae; genus Bombus; species Bombus vancouverensis. Next base: position 2,379,770 of record NC_134913.1, on the reverse strand, counting down.
CTATTAACTTAACCCATCATCTTTGAAAAACGTCTACTTATATTATTCTACAGTAAGAAACATTAATCACGTAAACTATTGATACTAAACCTTTTAACCTGCAACATTTCTCACAAATAAGGAATCATTCGCAACATTTAACGATAAAAATAATGGGCTCACATATATGTACACTATCTTATGAATATAATCTCATACTTTGAAAATAAGTGGGAGAGTAATATCATTAACATGCCATATACTATCAAGTACTACAAAATTAACAGAGTATACCCCATAAGAATTGATCAGGAGGAGAAACAACCAGGTAGAATAAAATAAAATTTTAGCATGTACGTGAGTCCATACTTTGTTGGAAAAAATTTGTCAAGTAATCGGTGTTTTACACCGTCTTAGAAGGAAGAGGAATACAGATAACATACTTCTCGTATCGTGAGCGTGTGCGACATCATTTGAATGTTGACTTGAGACTGACTCGTCGGCAAATTGTCTGTGGATCGTGATCTAGCCAATGATTTGGATCCCGATATAACGCTTTTACTTTTTAGAGCCATTTCTGTGCGTAAAAATACCCTTGATATGTATGCTGAGCTGAGTCCACGTATCCCAAATGCTGTACGTAAAAATTTAGCTGGCGTTACCTGTAAGTTTATAAATTATTAATATTTAACACTATATTGGTATAGATATAGATATAAATTGCTGTAACATATTTATTCCATATGAGATTGAAATAAATAATAGTCCGTGTTTAAGCGAGCTTAGGAAAAATTTGCTTTACTTATTATTTTATATGTAAGAATATCAAGAGAAAGCTATAATTAGTATGCGTTTTGAATGACTTCGCGTAGTGTAGATGATGCATCGATAATGTGCTAAAGAATTTTTTACACTTTTACTTACCGGTGTTTGTCTGCAGAACTTCGAGAGAGCAGCGTCAATACCGTTCTTTGAAATTTCGTTCATCCATTCAGAGTTTTGCAGCGACGAATGCTTATAGAATAATAAAACTATAGCCATTGCTACACGATAGAAGACCTGAAACAAATAATGAGAAATTAATACTAATAATAATATAATATCACAAAGAATGATGCAGTTTTATAAATGTACAAAATATTACTTTCTGCACAACACACTAAGAAGAGCCAATATGCAAAAATACACATATCTAATCGACTTCTCACTGGCATACAGTCAACATTCGAATTCACCATTCATACTATTCCTGAAAAAGCATTCCATATTATACATATCTTTAACTCTATCCTTCTCTTGAATCGGAGCCAATAATATTTTTTAATGTACCATGAAAAGATGCGATAAAGGAGTATAAGTGTCTCAAGTTGATCTCATTCGAATCTTGTAAATACCGACCTTGATGCCTTCGTGAAGAAAACAGTCCATAACCCTGACTAAATGCTGGAAAGGAAGAAGCTGCAAAATCCACCACATCCAATCCATATAAATTCTTTCTGCTCTCGATCCAGAACAGTGCCTCGCCAAATGTACCGCTGCTGATTTCTTTAATAAAATATTACAGTCCTATATATTCTTAAAAATAAACCGCATATTCAATTTAAATGTATAAATGTAATTTTTACAAATCATCGAGACAAAGGAAGTTATTCGCAAAAGGTTTAGCAGCAACTTTAATTTTTCATACAAAATCATATACTTTAATAAATATACGCGAATAAAGTGATTTATATATAGTATATTCATAGATAAGTGATCGAAGTAAATCTCATTAATTTTATATGTGTTCCAAAATGCAAATAAACATGAAATATAAATATGGTTGTATTTAAAAGATTGATAGTATTATTAAATAAATATAATAATATAATATTAATAAATGTTATATCATACAACGTTTCATAATTAGCTTCGTAATATTTTGTAGTTCTGATTGTAGCTCTTTTACGCTCAGATTACTAATCATTAGAAAATTTATGATTCATTCGCCAAGCATTAAGAAATAATTACATCTATACATATACTTGTTCCGTTCTAGTCTGTTTAATGTAGAAATGATTTGTGTATGATGCATTTACGGACATCTACGACAACACCAATCAGTCAGAAAACCGTTTAAAAACGAAGCTGAAGACACGGCTGCTATTTCCTGGTAAACATTGTATCTATAAGTAAAATAAGAATCATTTCAAGCCAAACAAGCCAGAACGGTCGTTTCATGATTCATCTTAGACAATTTGTGCCTAAAGCTACATACCACGTGCTTTTTAGTGATTTGCTCGACGGTTTTCCAGGTAACCTCGTAGAGGAGTTTCGTTTGCGTAATGAACATCTTGTCTTTAGCGGCGACCAAGCTGGCCATACAATGATAACACTCCTCCTCTGTAACAGATGGATGGAAAACGGTAATCTCGTGAACATTTCCGATTTCATTCTAATAATAAACCTGGGATTCTATCCAACCGCGTGCCTAACATCTTAATTTATGCGAACGAGCAAGAAATTCGACTTACGGCACGCGATGTGAATTTCCATTGTATCGGTGGAACAAATGGGCAGAGAAAGAAGCTTTCTTGAAAGACCCGTCCTTCTTTCATCCTACGTATTCCTAAGGGAGAGGCGGACGATTTATTTATTTATACACTCACCTGGCATAAAGTGAAGTAGAAGAGCCGTGATGGGATAAAGAGAAGGACTGTAGGTGATATCAGGACAAGCGTATCCCAGCACAGACACAATCCTGTCCGCAACGCTCCTGCCTTTTCTCGTCAGGTGGTACGACAGGCAATGAGTGCTGTCCACGAACGGTGGTAGCATGATTGATTTTTCCGGTAGCTCTATAAACAAGTAATTCCATACATCAGCCGTCGCTGCTAAAAACAAATAAGTTTAATCGGAACGACCGGAGCATCACATCTGGTCTAACGAGATTCGATGGAAGCTTATCAGCGGAGTATTATCGCGGATAATTAGACCGCGAATATTTATGCATTTATCACATTGTAAATAATCGCAATAAATCGTAGAAGAAATATTTTTGTAAAATACGTTTTTATGAAACCGGTAAGTTTTCATTCGATAATAAGGTCTCCTTATCTAAAGAAGAATTAAAAGTAATAAATTAATTTGCATTATATATCAATATAGCAATATAATAGCAATATAGAACATTTAAAAAAGTACAATGTTAATGTGTTGTAGCTAAGTAGAGTTACATTAATCTATTTTAAACATTTTGCACGCCGCATTTGGCTGCTTACAATAGTTGAATTCATTGTCTATTGATCATTTTTCTCACCAACTGAGTAAAGGTGCTACGCATCATCTTTTTCTAACAATAAATATACATCCATGTAACGTAGAACACTACAATTCGAATATACGAACTCTCGAACCCACGTATCAGACTTATAAAATCACGCGAATTTAAGATTAGCTTACGATGACTAAAGTAATATATGTATAAAAGAATGTTATTGAACATGCAGTAAAGTAAATACCACCATTAATTTACAATGAAATAAACAATTACGAAAATATATAAGCACTTTTTTAATCATTTGTTAGAATAATTTATCGTTATATTTTGTAAAAGCCTAAACATTATAACGTAGAATAATAGTATCACAGTCAATCACGATCTTATAAATATTGGTGGTGGTTAAGAAACAAGCAGTAGCATAAAAGGTAGGTAGATGAAAATCGTTTTAGGACCGGTCTTTATGATTCAAGGTATTTGCATTCTAAAAAAAATTTGTAATAAATTTTACAAACTATATATATATATATATATTACAGACTTCCTTCGCACAGTTCTTTATAATCTTACGATTTTAGGTCGTACATTCTTATTATAAATTTAAAATATAAAAATACAATATAAATATATATATACATTATAAACAATAAATATAAATTATATATATATATATATGTGTATGTATGTATGTTGTCTTGTTCGACCTAAAATCGTAAGATTATAAAGAACTGTGCGAAGGAAGTCTGTAATATATATATATATAGTTTGTAAAATTTATTTACAAATCTTTATTTCATTATCAAATTTGTTAAATTAGATATCATTATCAAAGTTACTATCGGCAATGGCTTACAGGTAAACTGGTCGTTTCTTATCTAATTTTATTTACTAAAAAGTTGTAGAGACAAGCAATTTTGATATGCTCGTAAGATTATTATAACTACGTTGCTTTTTGTAGAAAAATTCTAAATCGACTTAACCCTCAAATGGTAGGGTTAAATACGTGTTACGTAACAGATAAGACCCGGTTAAAGAAACAGGTAGAACGTACGTTTTATCTAACGGAAACATGCAACCGTATTTGAGTTTATGTTAAGTTAATTTATTATTATTATTACTCCAAAATTGTAAATTGTAAACCTCAAAACAACTAGTTTAGTTATTTAATTATATATTAGTATATGTGTCGTTCCGGAATCCTAGTGCGTTAGTTAAGCAAAAAGGGAACAAGCGATAAATTATATGAAACTTATGTAACGAGATTTGGTGTATAAGAAGAAAGCTTTCTATGTGAAACGTAATAGCTTTTACAGTGACAGATTTTAGGCAAAAAAACATTCCGACTGTACGTGCAAGCTTTACGTATCGAGACGCTAATAATACATGTGTGTAGATAGATTTTCAGCTCGTTATTATTAGAATAGCAAATAACTTTGTACAGCTTCTGACTTTAATAATTCCTAAGAAAACGCGTTAAATTCTTATAAATTTCCAATAGTAACATATCAAGCAATATAGTTTCTTCTGCATCGTAAGTATTCATAATTGCAATACTTCATTTTTATTACAAAAGAAAATAATTTTAGCTTTTTCCGTTGAGTCATTTTTGCTAATGAATAATGAATACCCATTATCTGGTTTATTTGCTTCTCAATTAGGAGGCACTTCTTGTCAATCCTGACAACACATTCAAATTTTCAATGTTACCTGAAGGATTTGGAGTAGTTTTTCTCGACAAAGTTCCATCTTAGTTTCTTTTAAGGTATTCGTCAACAGTTAATAAAGATAAATGCGAAGCATTCTGACTTCCATTTTTTAATTCGCATTCATAAAACTATAAATTTGCATAAAAATCCACAAGTCTATTGGTATCTTTGAGATATGAAAATTACATGAAGCGTGTAATATTTAGTTATTCGAAACAAACCTGTAGTTCCAAATACTTGATTGACCATGTCCCAATAGAATCCGTCGAGCATATTCTTTCCATGTGCATGTTGGTTGCAAAGGGCTGGCCACAATTGCGCTCTGATCCCGTTGTTCAATGGCCACGCGTTTTCCCTTATGATCATCTTAGCCTCCCTCTTTCTGCCGGCCTGGAGAAGCGCATTGACCTCATTGAAGGTCTTCAGCGTTTGCTTCTTGCTGGTGGGCGACTCTGGCTGTATGACGATGTTCGCCGTGTCGACGTGCGGCGGGAATGCGTCGTCGACATCGACATCCGCCTCCTCCTCGAGTACCGGCAGCATATTCGGCAGATTGTCCGTCGAGGAGGGTGTCTGTGTCACTAACATCGCACTACGGCGTGAGATTCTTCTTCATGGTGCTGTTCTCCGTTACTCTTTATACTAATATTTACGTCATATCCTGGGATGTTTCAATTTTCATCTGAAATGAAAGAAAAAATACCATGTCTTATAGAGTACAATGTACAGATATATTACATGGAATGAAATATCTTTTATAATTCAATTTAGGATTGAGGAAAAAATAAGATGTGATTCCACGCTGCTAAGTCGAATTGCCCTTCGAAATTTTTATATTTCGATCTCGCTTTGCTTTCATTCGATCTTTTTAAGTGTTTCCTTAGTTTAAAAGTATGTAATCGTTAAACATCATTGGCTTGAGCACAACCTATATTTATCTTTATTAATTGGCGTAATGCTGAAAAGCAAGTGGGAAATATACATATAAATAAGAATTGTCTATAAATAACATTATTAAATATTAAATAGTCTTTTTAATACAATTACTTTGAACGTTCAAAGAGGCTTAGGATCAGTATGGAAATACACTTGTAGTGATTAATAATTTAAATATATAACGAATACGTAAATATTCATAATAAAAGTGACATGTACTACTATTTAATTTTATTTGTTGATTAAGTTTCCAATGAATATAATTCTATTTACTTCGAGAAGCAGCCAAATACGTTAGACGCAATATATAAAAATATAATGTTTTGCTATCTATTTTTAAATTTGTTCGTTATCGAAGATGGGAAAGTTTTAGTATGTCCAATGTCTATTTGGATAATCAGTTGTGTTGTAGAACTAATTCTTGTGTACGTTTCTTAGTAATTTATTTAATTACATACATACGCCTGAATAAAGTAAAACTTTGATTATTCATATTAATTGAAGTAAAAATTATTGCTAAAATTACTATAAAGTGATATTGTACAGCAAATTATTTACCTATTTTCAAAATTACAAATTATTTATTGCACAATTTCCCAGTTTAATCAATGTCTCAATCATAATTCCGCCATATTCAAATTAATTTGCTATTTCGCATTTCGTTCTTCGTGTTAGTGTTGCACACACTACTATACCGACGAATTCAGAACGATAAGCCAGCGATATACGAGCACGTAAGTTGACGTAAACATAGAATGTTTGTTTCCCTTTGCTAGATGGCACTGTACAGATTATCGAACATTCGATTGAACAGTGTTCGACTATCTCGTGAAGGTAGTAGTATCTTACCTCCTATAATTTTTCACAGTAGATACTTACAATATAAATATTCAATAAACACATCAAAAAACGAAAAATCAATTTTTTTATTTGAGCCTGAGGTAACTCACAAACGGTCAAATAACATTTATCGTGACAACTATACATGCTGTTATAGAATTACGTATGTTACAATTTCCAATTATACTGACGATTTTGTAATCTTGTAAATTGATTCTTTTCCCAATTATATATGTCCATTTTCGAAAGCCATTTCTCGACTAGAGTAAGAGAGTTCAAGACCGTACGACGACATACGTTTCCAAGAATCTTCCGTAAACATTCCCATAATAACCGTGACTGTAGTTAAACGTATCATCGCTTGGGCCGCGATGCGCTTAATCGCTCTAGCTCTCGTTCGAGCAAGAAGAGGAGCGAAGAAAAAATAAGGTGGGGAAGAATTATCTAAGTCAACGCATCTTCCGCGTTTGCCGTGTGTAATATATATTTCGTTGACGTCGATTTGCTGGTTACTTTGCAACTGAAATCAATTGTCTCCTGTAAAGATGCCAGCATAAACAAGACTCGCGACCAAGCGTCCCTTCTCATATTTCTAGATCATGACAACAATCGCTTGCTCCATCAGAGTTTTTTTATTTCTCCATTCATATGACAGAGCGAGGGGAGTTTGTTTTACAGAGAACGAATTAATTTCTCTGTAACTTCCTCCTCGAAAAATTTAAAAGGTAGGAATTTATAATATTATACAAATAAATTGTAATTACAAATTATATAAATTATTGGCCTCTCGCTATAACTAATGGGATGCCCTAAATGTTTAAAGTAGGACATCAGAAAAAATCTCTTGTATGTGGTATTCACTTTCAAATCTTGTCAAACTTTCAAGTTAACGACGGTGATACTATCATGCAGTATGAGAATGATCGATACTTGTAGAACAAGAATCGAATGGTACTAGTTGAAAAGCATGGTGGTAAAGTCCGATTCGCGCGGGACGAAGAGTGTCGATCAGACAATGACCTCGACAACGTGTTTCTAAAGGAGTCAGCCAGCAGGAGACAATGGATATATAATATCGCCTATAATTAGCCTCGTTAAAGCTGTCTCTAATAATAAGCAAAGCAGCCAGATGCAAAACCGTGAGCGGCGATAATCTGTCGGTGTACTTAATGGATATTAATAAAATGCGCGAGTTATCTTGCAGCCACAAACACGTTTAATGCTTATCAACCATGTGCAACTAGGGAACATTACCGCGCACAATCCGCGGAGGACTACTCGCGAGATAAAGCCTTTTACGACGATGCTCGCTGAAGCCTGGAGGCTGTGCATCAAACGGAATTCCCTTATCAAGATATATTTAACCCTTTGCCTACTGCACATGGAATTAACCTCGGTAAACAAATTATTGGCGGTAAATGAACATCCAAACGTTCAAACAAACCGAAATTTTTTTATTTGACCAACGTTTCAAAATTACTCGTTACAGTTCCTGTCAAGCAATCATAATCCAGATTGATAGAATCATTAATTACTGGGCCGCGAATGTTTATGAAAATTTATATTTTTATCAGCATGGATAAAGATTCTTAGAAAAAAAAAGATGAAATCATTACGCCTGAGCTGAGCAGCGTATATCTTCTAAAAAAAAGAATGACCATTTGACGCTGGTCGATTAATAATAACGAGACGCGACGCAGCGAAGTGTGCCGTATGAAACCGTCTGGTTCTATCTATTTTAATATCAGCGTACGACAATTCGGTACGTGAAGAAAATTGGCCTAGTAATGAGAAGCCCAGAGTGGTTTACATAAAATTTTACAATGAATTCGACGATTGGATTCCGTTCGACGGGATGAACACACGCAAGAGCAAAGGCTGGGGACTCGCGGTTGCCGCACCAGATAAATATTATTACAAGTCTGAAGCGCTCGAACCACTTGATAGTATAAATATATCTCATCGAAGACGAGGGCAAACACGCGAACGCGCCAACGTTGCATTGTTGAATACGCTAAGCAAACAAGATCGGGCCTATAGGCCGTGATAACTGACAAATTTGCATAATTCCATTAACTCATGATACACGGTGTTCGCATGGTAATTCAACGTGTGCTTCCGGGTGGAATCTCGCTTTCGATTCCAGCGTGATCGCCGCCAAGTGCAACAATTATTACACGGGACAATTGCCGACGCTATTCCGAGTACTTACTTAGAGAATTAGACTATGCAGCCTGTTGTTGCTCGATCAGGCTCAATGACACATCTCTATTGGGTTTCTCTGCACGGATTCTCGTGTATTTCTGTTGTCAAATGACTAATACGCGAATGACAGTAACAATGAAACGCGTATGATAAAGCAATGAATCGTCACACATTTTTTTTCTCCTCTAAACACTGAATATACAGAAAGAAGGAAGAAGTATATATTAAATTTTAAAAACATATAGCGTTCATTGAAACATATAATTGGTATACAATGAATATTTTTCAATTTGTAAAGCATTTTCGTTTATGAGTATTTGTCTGGAATTAGAAGTAGGTCGATGTAAAAGTTTAAAGAGCGAATAGAGAATTGTAGTTGAAAAATAGTACAAATTTCTGGGATTGTTTAATTTATAATTTATTGTAACAATAAGTAATATCTGATCTGAAAGCTTGGTATAATCGTTTTCGAACACCTAGTATATGTATGTAGGTCAGAGATAAAGAGAAGGCTTGTAGATTAAAAGATAACGCAGGCATTCCCATGAATTCTTTGCTTTTTTAGTGAAATTGTTAGGATGTAGATGGACCAAGTGGAGGATTCTTTCATTTTTGTTTCAATTAAAAAAAAAGAAAACCTCGAAAAGATATTGATCTTGGTAATAAGTTAAGCGTATAAATTATAATTATTCAAATATTTCGCGTTATGGATTTTACTCGATAAATAAAGAAAGGTATGGAACAATCTCTTACATATACGATCTTATATTTGATTTTAAAAATCCAAGGAGCGCACGTATGTTGAAAAAAAGATCGTATCTTTAAGATTGAGTTATCTTACTTATAGATTAGTATTCTTACCTAACTTCAGATTTTAAACATTGACCAATAAAAATAATTTCAATGTCATCTAATTTTATGCATCAATTTTGTGTTTATTCATATGTAATATAATGAATATGTTCCCTATTTACTAAACTCTACATAAACAAAAACATTATTGTGTAATTTGAGTTTATTTTTCTAAGAAATACCGCTATTATTAGTTTCTCAAGCAAATAAATGGTTCTGTATGTATACACAGCATGAGTTTTCTTAAATAACTAAATGATATTATAACAATACATGTTTACTTTTACTATTAGAACTATTTTATCTCAGAAGGTTCCAGATTATGACTTTGCTTAAGAATACCCTTTTAACACTAAAGCTACTGACACTTCGTGTATACCTGTTCCTACCGTGTGCGGTCAAAATGACCGGTGATTAAAGAAGTAATAGTTTTTATGATTTAACTTAGATAATGGTTAATTTATGTATGCTAAATGTATATAAAATGATGAACCTTCATAAAATTTCGTTCAAATTTACTTTTGTTTAATTTCAATTATAGACTTAAATAGAATTACACTTTTATTTATATAGAGATATATCTTATTCAACTTTGTTGCATTTTTTACAAATTGTCTTATTATCAAATGTACATTTGCCGCATAAATATTTCCCGCATCTTAAACAAATTTTCGTAATTTTGTAACCTTTACAATTTTTTACTTGACAAGTTTTTTGTAGTATTCTTTATATAATTCTTTATGTAAAAGTAATGTATGCACTAAGTTTATAACAATTTTGTGACTTCTCTGTAAATTGGCCCCATACTGTAGATACCATTGCAAATTTATTGGTTCGTAAACGTTGGCTTCTTTCACTCTTCTTATCAAATCGTATAAACCTCATAATTTCAGCAAAGTCATTCCTGCTCATTGTTTTTGAAAAAAATGCAGGTCTGCAAATTTTATTCCACAAATATGAGATATCTAAATTTTTTGCCTGATATACACCGCGGGCATATAGCAGATCAATAAATGCATCTAGCTTTGTTGCTCCTTGTTAGTCCCCAATACTCTAAATACTTCTTCCGCACATTTTATTATATAATCCCTTATACGGTGATCAATGATAAGATAAAATGCCGTCTTTACTTGTCCTTTCATTATATGCCGTTTAGCATATCCCTAAAGATATTATGAACTGATATCCTGCCAGGTTTGGGACTTGCATCTATTTCTTTCCAAACTGTTCCATCGGGCCCAGCTTCACTCTCTGCTGTCAACGATAACACTGAACAGTCTTCTTCTATGTCCGTCATTTTTTTTATAATTTTTTGTTTAAAAATCTTGACATTTCTAGGGTAAATATTTATCACAGAATAATACCATGTACGGAGTACAAAAGTTATTGTCAAATTTGATATACTTTATTTTTCCTTTTATAACAACTTTACACAAAACACTCTGAGATGCTTTCTGTCTGCGTTTTGGAGATAACAAATTCAGATGTCGACTAGTCGACTTAGAAACCGAGATGTATTCTAGTCGAAAAGACAATAGCAAGTAGAAATATGATCTGTGATGGCGATATTTATACGAAAATATTGATCAGTATTGACCGTTCTCCACCAACGGTTACTCGAGGGTGGAGTTGGGAAACTTTTCCTGTGTTTTATAGCAATGAGCAATAACAATAAGAAACTTCTCGATTTTTAAAATGTTTGTAACAACAGACTGTAAAAAATGCTAAATTTTGTGGCGGTTCCTTAGGATTATTATGGACCTGAGTTGATATGTCTTAACTGCTTGTGGCTATCTTGTATAACAGCGGGTGTAACAGCTGTTATTATTTGTTATTACTGATTTTATTTGTCATCTGACCTTGAAATAACCTTTTCTTTGTACTGATTGCATTTATTTTAAGAATAACTAACATATTTTGTCGGGCGGTCAAAATGATCGCTCACGGTAGGCAAGGCAGAGTGCAAATTTTTCTCAGAAAATAAAAGAGCAAACAAAAATTAATTACCGTAAATTATACTGTACGCATGTTTTAGGAAAAGTCGGAAATTATGAAGCGATATCATAAAGTTTAAATATGGTTAAAGTCTGGTCGCTTGCTGCCCCTACCGGTCAGTAACACCGTGTAGGGTCCCCGCAACCCACTGTTGATCGCCGCGTATACATCGTACCCGATAACGAGGGTCCTGAACTGGCTCTTGGAATAGTCCTTCACGCACAACTTAATTCCCCAGCTCCATATCACATCGCGTTTCGCGCGTTCTCCGTATTGTACAAAGAGTAGTATGCCAGTCTCGTCGTAATACAAAGCTCCGTCCAGTTGCTCCATGCATTAGAATCGGCAACTGACGCGCACGCTCTTGCGAGTATACCCGATAATCCGAGTATGATTCATCCCTTATGTGCTGAGCAGGGCGCAGCCCCATCCTCGTCAACTTCTCGGGGGGCGCCTTCGTCCTTGTAAGCACGTTAATCAGGGAGTCTACCTCGAGCCAGTTGATCCCGCCCGGCACCATGGGCTGAATAAATTCCTCGAATTCCCGACGGAGGGAATTTCTGCAGTTCAACGCCTCCCTCAGCATCACTGAGATCTGCTCATCCAAGTTCCATTCCTGGGGACGCCGGTTAGCAGGCAACTCCAAGTGGTGGTCAACCGTACCAATCGGGAAGCACAGACAGAGACACTTGTCTCGGTTTTCGTCGAGATGACGAATATCAGATGTCTTATCCTCGAATGAATGTCGACCAAGCCTGCCGTATGACAGAAGACCTCATCCATAGACGCATCCCTTTCCAACCGCGCCATGTTGAAGTATTGCAGCACCCATGCCGAAGGGTAGGTGAGAGGCGCCAATATCAACGCAGTCCGGCCCATATTGTATGGTTCCGTGTTTGACGGCAGACCGATAATGGTGGTCGTCCCCTCCATAATGCTCCAGTAGTCCCCTTCCGTCCCAACGGGCAACCTTCCCTCGTTTCGTACCGCGTACTCGATAGCCTCACAGTTAACAAAGATTGCGTCGTAGTGCCAGTGGCCCAAACTCGACATGTCGATGATGTCACGCTGCGGCACGTTCATCCTTGCCCAGACCCACTCCACCCCGCTGGACTCCCGTAGCATATCCATAAGGGCAACCTTCAAGGTTAAGTCCCGTATATCTCCCATCTCCGAGCGAGGTACATACCGAAAAAGGGCCTCCGTCAGGTAGGGGCAGTCAATGATTTGGCCGTAAAGCAACGGCGCCTTGCCGGATGTGATGAACTCCACACTCCCACTCGCGTATTTGAGTAAGTACCGCCCAACCTCCACCTACTTCAGTTGCCGTGAAATCCGAGCGCACATCTCTAGGGCCGGGCCCCTATTGCCCTCGGGGATCGGTACCACCAGCGGGGTGGATTCATCGAGGTCCACCACCGCACGTATAACGTTTCTGGCGGTTTCGGCTTTATCCACCTTCCTCCGACTCTTATCCGTTCCTATGGCCGCCTCAGGCATCGACTGGGCGGCCTTAATCTCTCAAGCGACTGTGTCGTCGGAATCTGTAGGTCTAAGGGCAATGTCACTGACGACACCGTCAAAGTAACACCGCAAGGAGGTGTCACAGGCTTATCTAATCAGGTCGGCATCGTTGGTGAGTCGGTGTATATGCACTTCTTGTCCCAAAGCGCCGCTCGAAACGCTGCGTACTGGTCTGCCGCCTTAAATTGTGCGGACAAGACGGTATTTATATTTCCATTTAGAGCATGTTGTTCTTTATTGTGGGCCGCAGCAGCCGCTGCCAGCCAGCCCATTTTGTTGGATCGGGAAGAGGGCCCGCTCATTATATCATACAAGGAAGTACCGGGGTACTCCGCATACCGGTTCTGAGTTGTGTCCACATCCTCACATGCTTCGCCAGCCACGGAGAAGAACAGGTAGTAAGGACAAACATGTGCATGCGCGAGCGTGGAAGGGTCTCCGTCTAATATAAGCTCCCTCGCGAAGCTATCCATCTCGGACAGTACAACCTCGGGAACTGTGTCCACCTCAGGAACCTCGTTCGCAACCGCCCCCGCCGGGGTGTCGCTAGTCTCCTTCACTTGGCACGGATCAATAACACGAGACCTCTCCTCCGGAGTGGTGTGAGACCGGAGGATGCGCGTTATCATATCCTTTGTCTTCAATTTCTCGAGCATAGGAACCGACACCCGCTCACTCCTGCCCCCCGTGCTTGTACTCCGGCTGATGATACGCTCCTTCTTCTTAAATCCGAGTACATCGCGCTCTTTGGTGTCCGGCACGACAGTAGCCTCCTCCCACAGTAGTGTAGACTCCCTCCTGTTGAATCGAGATGGAGCCGTCGCATGGGCAGCGTTCATCTCCGGTCTTCTCCGCGCACGAAGCGTCCCACAGTGCCGTCTCCATGTCACTGACGTCTTCATCGAAGAACCGCTCTCGACTCTGGTCCCGGAGTAAGGGCTTGGGAGATCTATACCCTTTTAAATACTAAATTATTTTTATTTCTTAAATAGTAATAACATAAAGTAGCATAATATTCATAGAGAATTAATTATCACATAATCCACCATAGCTGATGCAATAGCTAACAGAGAAAAAAGAATCAGTAATAATTCTTAAAAGATAAGTAATTTGACGTGTGTATCATAAAAGCATACAAGTGTTTACTTTGGTTCTGGACGAACCAATCATATTTCTTCGAGAAAGTTATATCGAGTCATAAATAGACGTATGATAATCGTTCGGATGATGGTCTATCGAGCAAGGTAGATAAGAAAGAACTTAACTCACAATAATCAGTCACTGGAACAGTTAGAAGGAATAATCTTTAAATCTACCGACTGGTTTCTAGATAAGTGTTAATGTCAAATTCATTATAGTATTATTTGTTATACTTATTTACATGCGTAAAAAATGCACGAAGTGTCAAAATTTTATCACTCGTACAAAATTGACTTTTCTCTTTTAATCGTCATTATTTATAACGTGTCGTATTTTCAATGCACGTTTCAGAAAGATTAATTAATTGGTGTTTATAAAACTAAATATACATCTGGAAACATTAAAGTTTCCAATATTTGAAAGACGTAACGTATTTTATGAAAAATGAACATTCCTAATAATCTTTCTGAAATCATTTCCATGAAAAGATTTCATCAGGTCTTAAGAATGTTTGAAATATTCACTAAGTAGACAAAAGGCCGAAATTGGAGTCAATAAATAATACATATGATTGGAATTGAAAGACGTAATTTAAAAATTTCTTGAAAATAACAGTGTAATTCCTTGGAATCTCCATCTGATTTAAAGCCAAACTGCTTAAGTGCAGCGTTCATTTAACGCACTTAGCATTATCATTGTAAAAGAACGTTCCTTAAACGACGTTAAGCGCGAAGCAATGAGGAACTACTACGGAAAGTTAATGATAACCGGTTTTATAGCCAGGTGAAGGTCGAGTCAATCATCAACCTGAGGAACGCCAGTTGCCATCGAGTTTTTCGTCAATTCTCTTCCGTTTCTACCCCATTGTTCCAAAGTTCGTACGCTTTGTAATTACAATGATAATTTTATTCGACGATAGTAAGAAAAAATCTTGTCTCTCGATATTACGTAGAATTGACGCAATATATACGACGCTTTTCTTGCATTGTTCGCTAAAAAAAGATCGTTATTACGATTTTATAACTAAATGACTGATAATGATAAAAGAAGTGGGAGATTAGAGTCATACTTTTCAAAAAACATTTTTTCCTTTCTTTAAATGAATTAAACAAAGTTAAACAATTTCTTTAGAACTAGAATGAAGTTTGAGAAAATCCAGTTTTTGAGAGATCCTTTTGGCGAAAGAAATAACAATCAGACGCATTGTCTTGCGAGATTCAACGAAGAATTTATTTTCGGACGAAAACAAAGTATCGCGAGATTAATAGGTATGACAAATAAACGAAATACGTGGTTGCACAATAATGGTAAACAGTTCACAGAAGAAACTGCCGGTGGTTAAGCGTGTCTGGCGAGAAATTTCGCTATGAGTGAGAGCCAAATATGCGTACGCGTCTCGTTAATATCATCGTAACCTTGATTCCAACGATCCACCAGAGTTATCATCTTATTCCCCTTCGGGATTCGCTGCATAATTCATGCGCTCGCCAAACGCACGATCTCTCCTTGCCGAGACGTTTAACCAGATATTGCGATTAATTCTTTTTTGTGCAAACTGGAACACATGGGAATTGGCATTAATTGGTTTTACGATTTCAGTTATAGATAAGGGAATTGGCCATTTAACTTTACCTATTGGAATTTGTTCTATCTGCTACTGTTTCAGAGTTATAGCACGGCTCGTGATAAATCCACGTAATCTTAACACACGAGAATAGATTCTAGAGACACCGAAATTCACAAGAACTAATGAACTAATCTGATATACAATACGAAAGTTATACGAAAAATAGTAACGAATAATATGCACATCATAGTAATAATATGCACATCATAGAATATTTAAAGCGTCATTCACATAGCATTCAAGGAATATAATTATTACATAAAGTAATAGCGATAATAGAAGTTCTGCAACCAAACAATGCACGATCACTGAAAGAAAACACAGGTTAATTAGCGGAAAGTTAATTCCATTATATCTATTATATTACACGTTATTATTAGGTGAGATAATAAGGTCTCATAATTTTAGCCGATAATATCTAGCAGGCGTCGTTGTGAAGGAATGATCCTCTAATTGTCAGTTTTCTAGAATCTTTGCGGTTGTTGGCTACAACACTTCGTTGAACGGAACGTGTAATTACTTCATTAGCGCTCGATTAACGAATAATTCGTGCTACTCGTGCACTTTTCGTCATAGCTTTCCGAAGATCTATCAAAAATAGATGCTACCCCCCCCCCCTAACCCAAAGCTAATCCAAAATCTTTTTACATACATATTTTAAAATATACGTGTGACATATTCTTTATATGTTGACGTAATAAACAACGAAGCAGAAGAAAATATTGCAAGTGATATGCATAACTGCAAGGCTGGTCTTTAAATGGGTGAAATGGGAGAAAAGATTTTTTCATCTTCAACCACGCATCGCAAATAAAATTGATCGAAGCTGTCGTGATAAAACGCATAAATCATTCTGATTACACCATAAAGTTTAATCTCTATTTAGAGAACAACATTTATCCGTTATCTTGTATTAAAAAACAGAAATGGATGTCTTCAACGTTCGAAGACAAATCACATTGGTTACTTCGTATGAATCACTGTGCTGTATACATATCGCAGTGATGAATTTCCTCTCAGAGAAAGATATCGATTAGCGGACTTGAATCGAACGCGAATCAACAGGAAAGAAACAAAGAAACGAAGAAATATACACCACTATGAGCGATAGCGTACATAATGATTTATCGAGTTACGGTGATAAATGAAAAATCCAGGAACAAAGTAGTGGATAATTGGATCGAGTTTATCGACGCCACGAAAACTGGAGCTCGAAATCTTTCCCTTTAATGCGCTAGGCACGTATTAGAAGACTCGTTCACGATGGCATCAATCCAAATCACATGACACCAGGTGCGCACGTTATTCCCAAGTATTTCTTCCCCTGCCTCACGCGACATCGCGCTATTTTAATGAGATGTATCCGTCTGTTATAAATATTGTAGTTATTTTCACGCTTTCCACATGCCAGTTGCAGTTGATAAAAATTTTCTATTACTCTTTTCAATAGAACTAGAATGTAAGATAGGAAGCATCAAGACCTCGATAAAGAGCGAAAAAGTTTACGTACTTTCTTCTTATTAATATATACATCTTTCGATTACTATTTCACTTTCAATATTATGTTACGACCGTTCGCGGAGAGACGCGGTCGCGAGGAAAACGCGTCAGCGAGAGGCGTAAATACTCGCTACGATTCGGTGAATCGACGCCGCGAAGTAGTCGTTCCCCTGTTTCGGTTAAGATAACAAAGGTGGTTAAATGAATATGACACAGTAGTAAGTTATATTTCACCGTTTATTCCAACAACTTATAACGAAGGTAGTTACGCTGGTGCGTATGTACGAGATGAGTGAGTGACTGATCTGCGGGTGTGTATACCCGCTCGAAGGATGTTGACCGTTCGAAGGATGTAAAATCAGTACTGTCTTGGGAGACGATGCTGTCTCGGAGGAAAGCTAAGGATGGGTGTGTCTAGCGCACGGGACCATCGGATTTGTTGGTGCCGATGTTAGTTAAGAGAGTGAGGGAAATAGGCTTTGTTGTTTATTGGTTAAACGAAGGGTCTTAACCGCCCTCGAGAGAAAGTGGTTAGTGGGAGGAAGGTTGCAGCGTACGTGAGAAAAACTAACTTTCCCTAGTTAAGCCGTGGTAGACAATAGTCTTTGGAAATTCTTCGGAAACAGATGTTTGTTTAGTTTGAAGGACCTGTTCTAGGAAATCTATGAAATTTATGGAAGGTACTTGAAACTATGGAGGATACGCTGCGAGTATCCGAAGACATCTGGTTGCCATATTGCCCGCGGCGTGTGGCCTCGGCTAGGTAGAGTGTTACGCGACGTAACAATTATCATTATTATTTTGTTATTTAATATATTCTAATTATTATTATTTAGTATATTCTTTTGTATCATTATGACATTGATCTAACATTATAATCACCGTATATATGAACATATTTGCTAAAAAGGCTAAATCAATATATTTTCCACCGATACTGTAAGAAAAAAAAAAAAACAAAAAAAAAATTCACATTTTCAACGTGTTCTAAATTTCAGTGTGAAATTTTATGTTCTATATACATACCTAATCAATCTCATTGATTTGTCAAAGCAAAGTGACACTGACCTAAATGTTTCATATACGCGAGTCTCGGTTATATATTCCGGTTTTCGGTGTCGATGATCGATTACACAGGCCATTGGTCGGCTGATCCCGCGATAACCGGTCGGTCAGCTGTTTATCTTGTATTTGGTTTTTGGCGTGTAATCTGCTAGAATCGCACACGGTCTATTGGATTTTTAATCGATAGCCGCGTGCAAATAGAACTTGCGGATATTTTACACGTTCATGAGCATGCTATAATTACACGATTGTTCGTGTTTAATGAAATGCAGGCGAATTGGCAGCATTGTGCAATAATCCACGGACACTGATGTTAACAGGAAGAGAAGCGTTTGATGTTTCGAACGCGTTCTATTCTGACAATCTGAGTAAGGTTTATTAAGTTTGGAACAAGTGAAACTACAGAGAATAGCTATATAGAAGTAAATTAATGTAACTGGATAGCGTCGTTTAGTAGTTTCTAAATCATGCAGATAATAAAGCAAAATAAAAATCTACAAAGTGGTGTACTCACTATGATATTTAGTAAATAAAATAAAGCTTTATTCAGCTTACACTTTTTTAGATACGATCAACAAAATTGCATAAGTATCTACAGCCTAATTATTAACAATTTTGGTTAAGTAGATAGTAGTCAAAGTATAAAATGTGTATTACAGGGAAATAAACAGGTTTTTATTTTAAAGTGACAAGGAAAATTATTTTACTGTACTTTATTTCTTAACACTGACGACCGGTGACGTAATACTAATTAATTATTAATATACAATATACATATTTATTATTATCCATATATATTATAAATATGTCTATATTTTGAAGTAACTGGAACAATCTGTGTGTATACATGTTACAAAAAACATGGTACAAGATAATCTCTATCACTTATTTCTAAAGAGAAAAGTTATTTACAGGAGTAATATTAAAAGTGAAAGTAGTCGAAGAAATAATTGTTTTGATCATGAAAGTTAATAAATTTAGACTCGGATTACTTGGCAGTAATTAGAAAACGTATATATCAGTAATTCCTGACATTTGTAGATGGTATGATAGTAGTGATAAACAATTCTTTCTTAGAAAAGATCTCGATTGAAATTCCTACCATTTCTTACAAAATTAGTTTCTCAAAGCTGCAATGTAATTATGTATTTAGGAGGGAAAGAGGGAGAGTGAGAGAGAGATATGTGTAATAGTTATTTTCTCTTACTTAAACGTCGAAATTGTAAAATATTTTCTACAAAGTATATAATTAATAAACTCGTGTAGTTTACTATGGAAAATTATCTCGACAACATTATCAGTAAATTAAGAATAGGTGCAATGTATTAAATTGAAAAACTACAAATAGGTAGAAATGCTGATTTATTGCAATTCATTCTACATATATACACAAATTATTTCTCTTTACAATTACTTGAATGTATCAATTTTATCATTTTATATATTATACATATCAATATTTACAACATGTGACAGTTCTTTGTTACATGGAATAATTCCACATTAGCTAAGGAAGAATAAAGTTAGGAAACTACTTCTTAAAGTAGAGATACGAACTGTACTTAGCTAGTTCTTTCCAGGAGCAGTATATAATCACAAACTAATTAAATTAAAAGGTAAACCATTGCTTTGGCAAGCACTCGAACTTGTTAACATCTAATTTCAGTATTGCAAGTGATCATCGTCATCGCAAGGTGTGCAAGTAATTATAAAGCAAACATCGTGGAAACGTAATTGCAACGTGAAAGTAAATCCGTTCCCATTAGCGATCTATTAGAAAGCGAACGCACGAATTTTTCTTTGTACCTCGGAACAAAGGAATTTCCCGATCGAGAACTATTTGTTTATCCTACCTAATAAATAACGAAAGCAAATAAAATTAAAATAAAAGCAAAAATAATAGTGGTGTATTAATTTTTTAAAATTTCTTGTAATTTTTTAAAACTAATAGATGGTATATAATGAAATAATTCATTTAACAAGTCATATAACGAAAAAAAAAGATGTCAAAAATAAAATTTCTTCTTAAGCAAACGTGCTGCGATGACATCATGTTAACCGTTTCTTTGCCAACTTTCGCAGATTGCATGTACATTGCATTCACATTATTTGTTTTCATATCTTCTGTTATGTAGCTCCGTATCGATTATATCCAGAAGGAAAAACGATAAAAATTCAAATAATTAAACAAACAGTGGAAGAGAAAAGTTGAAAAAATTATTTATCAAAAGTGAACGTTTTAAAAATAGAAACTTGGTCGAACTTCTTGCGAAGAAAACGTATTATACAGATTGAACATGGTCACGATATTAATTATACTTTCCTTCTAGTAGAATTGCCGGCAAACGAAGCAATCGATTCATAGAGCGTCATTAATATTTATTATTTTCTTCGCGAGTGGTTACTAAATCAAGAAACGACTGCTTCATCGTTAAACTCTGAATATTTGAAATTACTATTAAATGTTCATCTAATCTAAATATAATATTTATATAATATGCCTAATTAAAAAATTTAATTAAAAAGTTTTATCGACAAAAAAATATAACGTTTGATACTAAAAAGGTTCATAAAATCGGTAGAAAATTATAAAATCTAAGGAACTGCATACATATATGTATAACAAAGAGAAATTGCATTTAATATTTATTTATTTTTTCTCGTTTCCTTTTCAATGGATGAGAAGACGTCAGCGATTTCGTTACGAATTTTCCACTAGAATTTTTCGAATAATTTCTTATGCATGTACTTACCAGTAATTCCAGATACCTCGAGTGGCATTCGATTCACTTGAATATTCAGGAGCTTGGCTCTGTTCGAATATCCAGTTTCCACAGGGAAATTCGCGACATTTAGGTCACCGATTTGGCTCAAAGTTTGCGCATAGTTAATACACACCGTGTGCAATAATACACCAAAGTCATGTTTTATCACACTAATACTGTGCTACTTTTTACTCGGAAATTACTCAGAATACGTTTTGAAATTTATGATATACTTGTGATATATAGTAGGAAAATAAATGTGTAATATTATGTAATTGAAACGTAAATTTCAAAGAATAGTAAAAATAAAATAAAATTGAGTAAACGAACTAGAAGCAAAATAGTTTCATAAGAAAAAATAATGCGTTACTATCGGCATGAAATTTTTACATTTATAAAAATAATTGTTTTCTTCCATTTTCCATAATATATCCCATTTATTCCATTCTGTTATATACCGCGAAATATAAGAAACACTATATTTGTACTATACTATATTGTATTTGTTTGTATTATATTATATTCGTTTATTGCATTGAAGCTTATGCCTATTACGACCTTTTTTGTGTATGTTATTTTGACTTTCCTATTTATCCAAGTATGTATATTTATATCTTAATTTACTGACCAGGTTACTACAAATCTTCTATGTAAGTAACATTACAATCATAAAAGCAAAAATTGATAATTTTTTGCCAGTTGAGGCAGAAATAATGTAGACATTAAGGAGTTACGGCATTCGAAGAATGGTTATAAAAAGTCAGATATTTTTACTCGATTTTCACGGCGGTGTAATATCAACCTCGTTTTCTTTGGTTGGTGATTATGGCGCGATAAAAATTTCTTGTTGAATAAATGATATATGTATACGATCTTAAATGAATCAGCTGAATCGACAGATACAAGATCTGAAAAATTTCCAAGCTTGCGCTCGATGAAATTAATTGAAATATTAATTAGAGTAACGAGTCGAAATAAAACAGAGATAAACGAACAAAACAACGACAAAATAAATGCAGAAAATAAGATTAAGATACATGGGAACAAAGAAGTAGCATTGTGAAAAATAAATGGGTCAGTGATTCGGAATAAATAGTTTTGCGGTGTATTTTTCAATTAATTTTCGATCACTCTCGATACGCCAGTTTTCTTGTTTTTATACCAGAGAACCACGTTTGCAACGTTCATTTCTGTCACCGATCAATTCATTATACAATTAAGTTTTATCGCCAAACGCAACGGATTACATCATCAAGCGTAATTACTCATTTTTCTTTTTATATTTTATTTCCTTTTTATATTTTATATTTTTTTCCTCGTCGACCTATCGCTCTATTCGAGTATTATTTACTTCGTCATATTTACGACATTTACAGAAGCTCGTGCCTGACGTCATCCGTGAATTCATTACAGAATCATTTTTCTTTTTTTCTGGTAGATAACGTTTAATAACATTTTTCCGACTTACGTCCGATTACGGTCATCACGTGAATTCTTTATCTGCTCATACTTCGTTTAATTCTCTACCTCTCGTACATTCGGAGTAAACGAAGATTAATGAATCTCGATCGATTTCATTGCGTGTCGATGTCGGTTCTTTCGAGCTGTCTAGGTTCACATACTTGCCATAGTAACTATACCAAGGAGAAAAACGAATGAAAAAAAGGCGGTGGATAATTAAATTTGCACAGAAGAATAAGTTTTAAGCTGCTTTAAAAAACAACATCCGTCCACTAGAGAAGACCCGGCAAACACTTTTGATCGGAGACCTCGATATTCGGAATTATATCAGCCGGGGAAACGCATTGGCGAATCTGATACTATCAAAAGTATGCAGAAGACACTTACTTACTTTTGATAAACCGTATTCCAGTTACAAAATTAAGAGCAAACCGAATTGCAAGGATTTTATTCTTTATAATCATCGTAACATAGCATGCAATAGTGTTTTGTTAAACACATTTCACAAACTGGCCATTGGGAACTTATCTGCCCAGTTATCAAGGCAGCCATGTTTCTAGGAAATCTCTCTTTCGTGATATGCTTTTTAATCTCAGACCGTGTAAATACCGTGCACGTAAATATAGTTGATCGATGAACAGTGCTGTTACTTTCACGGTGAAGCGATGCGGTGGATCGATCGACCAGGAAGCAACTCGTTAAATGTACCATGCTTTTTTTTCTAACTTTTGGTAACAAGCTGTTCATGCATACAAAATTCGATTATTCTGCTACATTAATTTTTCGAGTTGAAGCTTTTGTGTGTTTATGAATGGTTTATTAAGATCGTAAATATTTCCGGAATGCATATCCCTTTTCTTTTCTCTGCTATCTTATTCATAATCCTATTATGTACGTATTATATCTATGACAATTAGTTTAGATACAAAATGAAGACACACTTTAATTAAAAATATAGTTGCATATATTTTTCTGGCGGCTAAAATATTATAAAATAGATTAGAATTTTTAGATTGTGCAACGGTAAGCAAGGTTCATTGGGGAGAAATCTTTCGCTAAAAAATAACTGTACCTTATTATATAGATGTTTGGCGTACTTGTTTATTCATTTTCTGCGTAACATTCTGCTTGACAAAGCATGAATGAAAAAGTTCGTGCAGGGAAATTTTAGCTCGTGATAAAATGAGATCGAACCTTTCTAAATATCATGTGACGCAATTATGCAAGAATAACTTTCACGTTTTTTTAATAGCCTCTATCTTTGTTCCTTGCTTCTCTTCTTATATATCTCAATATTTTTTTCTAGAACTATTATATATAATATATATTATATATAAAACATTTTATAATATACAATTATAATTAAATATAATTTCGAACATTAGTGTTCAAAATACCAATTGTTATATAATAATATAACGAAACTTTTAATTCAATAGGTGACATTGATTCAATTCCCCATTATATGTATGTGCAGGAATATTTTTAACATATTGTGGAAATACAGAAAGTTGTACAGAAATAGTTCTTCATATTTTCATATACAGAAATTGTAGTATTGTGCTGGTTACAAAAAGAATCAGGTCAGCACAGGTACGAATAATTTATGCTAATGCCGCGATAGATCCCACTCATTTCATGTTTTTCATTGGATACTTTATATAGACACGATCGACGGCAAATACTGCGTTGTAAAGTGCATTCTAGTTTAGTAGTGACAAAAATAAACGAGAAGTCTTTGCGCGTAAAAATAGAGATAATTGTGACGATATTAAATGACGAGTTAAGAGCAAAATATTTCCTTCAATGTAATGATTATTCACCTTATCAAAACAATTTCTGCTCTCTCTTATCTTTTCCAAGTTTAGTCATCATTTCATTCTTTTTTAATGCCTTTTTTTTTATATCTCATTGAATGTATTCCTTCTAATTTATGTTTTATATATATATGCAATACCTTTGATCTAATAAATTTGAAATTATTAAATTATATATATATATACTTAAATTATATTAATCTATTAAATAATCTATTAAGTAAATAATATTATATCTATTAAATCTTATTAGAAACATTAAAATATTGTTTAATATTTTTATAAAAATATTTAATGTTTATTAATAGTTAAATAAAATTAAGAATAAATATATTTAAAGAATAGCAAATTAGTTAAAAATATTGAAAAACACAAATTTTAAAACAAAAAAATAGTAAACTGTAATAACTTCCAAGCTCTAATGTCCACGTAATCTTTTACTCAAATAAACGACTTCGTTTGTTTGAAATTAAACGTCTTATCCACTAAAGTCATTCCTTATCCTATGGATATTTTACTTTTTTTGAGTAATACTTAAAGTGATCATAATAGAAAAGTACAAAAAAATTTTACCAAAGACAATATTTCTCAAAAAGGTCTATATCACTATCACATAATCGCCGTTCCGATAATTGTCCTACGCAGAGTTATACTTCCGGGAATAATTATTTTTTCATAATGGTCATATGCTATACTTCCTAACAGCTAAAGCTCCTACTAGTTTCAAGGCCTTCTTTCACGGAACTAATTGCTTTTACGAAATGGTTGACAGTGCACATTAAATTTAGACCATTTTCTAGAACGAATGCCTCAAAAGAAGAGCCACGTTCCGAAGATCTATGTATAGTTACTTAACTCACAATGTGCTATAGAATAATATCTTCTCATTCTTTATATATACATGTATATATTATTTGTATTATTATATATATATGTCGAATTATCATTAGGTTTACGGGCGTGTAACGAATCTTCATTTGGACTAGCCATCGTCGTTGTACAATAGAGATTATATTTACTGGTATAAATATGGTTTTTACAGAATTTGACAAATAACCGTGGTGATTAGACACTCGAGATGTTCTTAAGTTCAATAACGAATCCACGGTCAACGGGATAAGTCTTTGTTAAACGCAAAATATATTTTGAAGCACAAAACAACGTTTGCTGGGACGCTCGGTATATACTGCCCGTAAAGACGATGTACTGCCCGAAAAACTTTCCTCTCCTTACTATTGCGTTCGTTTGTTGTATATTGGTCGGGGATACCAACAAAATTCCAACCGCCGTTGCTAGGCAGTCCCGCGTAGCGACGACATTGTTTCTGCCCGGAGTTTGATTGTTAATACAACGTGTGTCCCATAATATTGACACTTCTGAGGCAAAACCACACATGACTTGATTTGTCCTCGAGCCCGTGTGCCGCTACAACTATATTTTTTTAAGGAGAACTATACAACTACTCCATACCTCTGTTAGGTAAAAACGTACATCCCGTGACCGTGACTACGTTCAGCGACCAGTTGTGTCACCTCGAGTCCAAGCCCACTGTCACAAATCTCGGACAAACATCGGATTGAATCATAAACAGCTACTTCTAAGTTTTATTATTTAAGTACAGCTATAATAAATAATCTAGACTAAAGTATTGGGGATCTTCCCAAAAATTCCAAAAGAAAGGTCCCGATGTCCTTTCATCTCCGACATATATATGTTATATTTAGAACTAATTTATATCTATAGATAACACTCTTCGCCTCGAGTCATATTTACTATATATTCAATCAATTATCAATAAATCTTTTTAAGGCAACTATTCATACTATGTACGTATTAATTGCTTAGCAACGTAACTGTTTAGTAACATAAAATGTATATTTACAATAAATGTCTTGTAATTTTTCTATCTATTTCCAGATCGATTTTAAATTTTACTACCAATATTATGATAGTTGTACTTTATTACAATACTATTGAAATTTGAAAAACTTTTGTATAACACATATTCATAAAAATTGTCTACGATAAATGTTGAAATAGTTCCACGTGTCACACTACAGTCTCTAATTGTAAGTCTAACAGTTTCCTCGAGTTCCATGAACCTCTAAAGGCCACATTTATAATTCGCTTGCATTTTAACGCAAATACTTTAGAACGCGTGTCATTTTTAAAAATGAACCTGTGTGTACGACCGCGTAGTAACATATCCAACATAGGAATTTCCGGTCCATGCATGACCGCGTTCGCAATCGATGTTAGAACGAATCTGAACGAGGTAAACCACCCTATTGCTGGCACTTGACCAACCATTGGCTCATATGTTTATTAACGCACGATAGAAGAATATAACGCGCATCTAAACGATTTCATAACGCAATTGCAGCGAGGAGAACGTCGTGCTTTGCATGCCAATCCGTCCTCGAGATTTAACGCTGACATCTTGTTGAGTTCATCCGTTAGATATGGTCAGTTCATTATGTGGCGTACAGGAAGATCCACGCGATCAATAGCGAGCTTGTCTTCCGGGAAAAGTGATACGTAACGTGAAATATGGCGGAAATTATTATTAGAATATAAATTTGAAAATTTTCGAATGATTAATCAGAGGTTGGTTATATAGCAATTTGGAGAAATGAGATTTATTATTGCAATTTGTTGCGTTGGAAGAATAGTTTTGGTGATACCGAATAATTGAAATTGTTTCTCTTTTGGAACATACTTTTATACGTTAAGTATAATATTTAACAATTTTGGAAATGTCCGTTTAAATGGTTTAAATGGCAATAAATTTGTTTAATAACTTGTTCGAACTTGCAGGAAACATTTACCCAACAAATGTGTTGATAAACGATTCTCAAGAAGCATAATTATCACCTATCCGCAATTTTTAAAACGTAACAACGCTACACATTTTTGTCTTGTTTGATAATTTTCAGACAAAGATATAAATTGTTGTACGTTTTCCCTTCCATCATTTGGATACTCAACCAGAGGTGTCATTATGGATAACGTACATAACGATTGTTCATTTGTCGCTATGCATTAAAAAGCGTTAATAACGCGAAACATTTCTCAAGATAAGGTATCAACAAATAAGTCGTCCATTTCGGTGGCTACATCGATGACAAAATTATCAGACGCAATACACATTGACTTCAGAATTTTAACAGGCCGATTCCATGAAATCTTTAATAATTTTGGAAAATTTTATTCATTATATCGGAATCTTAGAAACCAAAAATTCTCATATTTTTGAACGTAGTGTCACGATATATCGATTACGTCCGATAATTTTGGAGACATACCGGGGGGTTGACTTAAATTTTTTATTTCTAAAGAAAAGGAGACTTGATGAATCACATTGTAGAAATTAGAGCTCAAATAGCTTATTTTATATTTTAACTCAAATTTAAATCTTTTATTTAGGAAAAAGATTAGTTTCATCAGATAGGATCTAGGTTGACTTTTAATTTGTTATTAAACGTATCAGATGGTTTCTAAAATATATGCAAATTGATGATTAAATATTTTTTAATTTGTTTTTTGTCAAAAATACAGATCATCATATTGTTTGAAAGATATAAAGGATCGATGGTTGGGAATACAGTTAACACTCGTTGAATTATGACGAAATCATTGCAGAACAAGCGTAACATAGCGACGAGCTTAAAGGACGGTGCTCGTGAAAGCGTTTACGACTTTTAAAACACGCGAAAGTGTGGAATAACGAAACGCGAGTTTTAACACCAGTTCTAAAATAGTCGCCACGCCAGGTCGTAGACTTTAATACTTTCTAGAATGAAAATATTTTTCTATGGTGCGCGAGCGATTGTAAATTTTCTCTGTACGAATACTACGAATATCCTGCCAGCGGATTGCATCGAACACGATAATAACGTACAATCATTTCACTGAATCGCTTTGGGAATTCGTTTACGTCGATCGTTCGATTTAACGTTTCATTTATCAACGAGAATTCATATCGTTGCAGTGATTTGTTATCGATCGATATCAGATTTCTTGACACTATCACGTTCTTGATCCCTTTTCTTTTGTTCTTTTGTGTCAAATCTTATCATCGCCAGGTCAAACTAATCTGAACGAACGCCCTCATAGCGAAATATATCTAAAAGTTAAATTTGCTCTGACTCGATCGAGATTTTCAACAAAAACTGTACGATAATAAGAAAGAACGAAATATGACGTAAATCGGAGATCAAAGGTCCATTGTCGTTCGTTTTCTGTGATTTTACACGTATCGATTTCGACGATCCATTCGTCTGATTTTGAACGTACGGAACTGACAATGACCGAGCACGAGACGTCCGATTCGTAGCATCAATCGATAGAAACGTATAGCGAAACATCTGTAGCAACTTTTTATCATTCGATAAGTCAGTGTGCTGCGTCTGCCGTAGAAATATTTCGATGACACATGGTTCGTGTGATTTATCGAGATTGACGTTTAAATATTAGATCCGTGCAATACGATTAAAAGCGTTTTGATAGCATCGCCTTTTGTTAGACGGCTTCCATCAGATTGCACGTTATCATGTGTAAATCATATCATAACAGATTTACGATCGATCCGTCCTGGCTTATAGTCTATTATAACAGTCGAATACTTAAGGATGAAATAATAACGGTTATGAAAATATATATAAGTCTTTTATTTAAGCGCGTCTGCAAACACAAAGGCACTCTAACGATAAGTCCTGTCCACATGTGAAATTCCATCACCGTATCTGGTAATTAGTGGTATCAGTCTTCGTTACTTTTTTACTTCTTATTTACACTCATTAAACAAAGCATAACAGTTACTGAATTATTACTTATTTGCAGATATAAACATAGAAATTATACATTTATAGTTTTCAGTCATCTATAGACGACATTACCGAGTTACTAAATAATCCATACCGAAAGTATCATTTTTTAAACTCGTTACATTGTTATGATTTTTTCAATAATACATACAAAGATCAGAGGAGAAAAACACGATAAGTATCATACGCTTCACTCGTAATCTTCGTACATAATGGAATCTAATCTAGGAATCTAGAAATTAAATTCTACTCGAAGCAAAAAGAATTAAACACAAGAATGTAAACGTATTTATATCGCTAAACGTGTAAATATCAAGATACCCACCACGTGCAATAAAACATACCAGCCATCCATCACACGTGAAAGCCATTCGAACCGCATCGTCTGATACTTTTAATATCGTGCAAGTCTGTTTCTACGCGTTCATGCGAACTGATCATAAGCTAAGAAACCGTTTTACCATGATCGACGCTCGGTCTAAATTGAACGAGCCGGTTAACAAAGCGAAACAAAAACGAAATTGAAAGATTACAACTATTACCGTGGCAAAAAGTTTAATTACGTAGGCAGAGTCGTAAAAGATGGCAGCCAGGACGGCCAGGAGTGAATTAAATCGTTCGATACGAACAGCGTGGAACGTTGAACGGTTGATTAGCGAGTTAAAAAAGAATTCAAGCAGACAAGTGTCACGGAGCCCTAGACGAACCAGAGGATTAGAGTTCGGTTTCGTTTCGTCCCGTCTCGTTCAACCTATACACAAAAGTCCCTGAAACGAGAACTGCCTACTTCCGAGTAATAAAGCCCAATGCCGTAATCATCGTGATTTAACGACATCGACCTAAGTGCCGCGGAGCGTCGGTCGTGCGAATCGTTTTCCCGTCGTGTTTCTTTCTGAATACACGCCATACATGTATAGAAAATAAACAAGCATTATACGGGCTAGTCCGCAAGAACGTAACCGTTCACGTTGCAACCTTATCATTTTCCATACTGTGTTGCACAGTATTTTGTCTCTATATGTATAGATGCACATATACGTGCGAATAAGAAGAAACGTTTAGAAACGTAATTCGGGGATTAGTCCTATTGCGTCGGCGGGAAGTAAAAGGCACTGTGTGTACGACTGTATAAAACTTTATACAAGTGATTCATTATGGTTTTCCAAGAGATGCCTTTTTGATATTAGGTTCAATGTAGCGTTGTGAGAAAATGTGTAAATAGGTTGTCGTTCTGTTAACTGGTGGTTCGTTTGTACAGATTATTGCTATTTTTCGAATTAATATCTCACGATATACAGGATGCTTGCTGTAACTGGGTCAAACTTTTGTTTTCAGATGTTACGAGATAGAAAGAAATTGTATTAAGTAGCATTAAATTGTTTCAAATATTCGATACACGAACTGGTGAACGTATCCGCTCCGGAAATGGAGGCGTTTTGAAGATTACTCCTACTTCTTTAAATCGAACTATATATTCTTTGATGCAAACTACTTGCGACGTATACAAATGAAAACGTATTGAAACAGAAGCAAGTAACAGACGTTTTGCACTGATAATCAGAAACTATTATATACAGCAACGTACGGTAACTCGGTTACGTTGATTTGTAATTAACTTATCTTTAACGATGATATGGATTACTCATAATATATGTACACAAGATATAAAAACTATTTAAAAGCTTAACAAGCAGTAAATTCGCGTTGTCAGCACAACCGAGTCGTCACGTACGCTAGCGTATAGAAATTTCAATCAACCACGTGTCCATTTCATAAACTGCTAAAACTTCAAAGAGTAAGAAATATTTTAGACTACTCATCAGAGAATAACTATGCTGACGAACTAGCATGTAATGTACGCTATAATGTACGAAAGTCTAATTATTTACACGCGTTGTTGTTACCATGTTAATCAAATGCCACAATGCGAGCTATTGAAACATGGAAAGATAATGAGAAACGTTTAAAGATACGATAAGTAATAGACTTGCTACCCTGACGCACAGCAACTATTGTATACGCTAGTGTAGAAGAACTCGGTCATTCATACTCAGGGATCGTTATCATGCTAGCGCGTCAGTGTTTCACAATACGATCCGATGAGGCGTGTACGGACAAAGAGGAACGTTTAAAAACACGGCAAAATCCACTGTATCGTGTTCACCGATAGAATTATTCATGCTGGGTTGTTACGTTGAAACGAACGTTTCTTCTAATTGCTATAAATTATTCGACGTAACGAAGCTTCGTGATTTCAACGGTGATCTTTGGTGCTTTAATAATACATCGATAAAATAAATAATTCAGCTGGATCCTCATCGCAGAAGACGAAGAAATAAAATTGAGAAACGTTTCGAGGAAGTTGAAAGGCATAAAATCCCGTTTCCGCTGAAATTACACTTCTTTCGTATATTGTTCCACTTCCTGGCGAATTACCATGCCGTTTATTAACAAACTTGGCCACCGTAGTTTAAGGATTCTTGGTAGAATCTCGAGGGCAAAATAAAAATATATGTTGCGATGGTGAGTTATGAAAATAGATAGAAATACTAGTAACTTCGAAAGCTTTATATTCAGATAGATATTTAACTTTTTAGTTAAGATTCTGAGAATCTTTTTAGATATCACTTTTCAATAAAATATAAACATTCATATTTCATACATTGTCTTACTTTCGGAAATTGAAGAGTACCTCGTTTTTAAAACGTATCATATATTATCATTTCAAAGATATTGTGCTGTTTAATCAATTTTAGATTAATGAGCGTCAATAAACATTTCTTTCGAAAATAATGTTCGTAATTAAAATGGAGTATTTAACGATTTTAAGAACTCGAAGAAGATGATCGTCGATACCGTGATAAATAATTCAACAACCGTGCAGGATTTCCGTCGAAGAAATTTAAAATCATTTCGACGAAGCTAAGGACCGTAAAGTTTTACAGAAATCATAATTCCTTTCCACGTTTACGCGAAAGAGTAATAAACCATTTATTGGTGAAACTTTCGAGTGATTGCGTTTTATTACGAGTTAACGCGGCATTGTGTGTTTAACTACTTCGTCTAAACAATCTTTCGTATTTCAGAAAATAACTAAGTGTATCGTAACGAGAACTTTTGTTGAAAAAACAGATCTTAAGAAATTTTAAAAGTTAAGATGTGTATCCTTCCAATTTTACTGAAGAGCTTCAGGATTTTTAATTATATAGCACTTCCATGTAAATTATCTATTCTTGAAAATTATATTAAATTGATTACTCGTAAATGATATTATTGTGACATACTACAACTCCGAAGCAGCAAAATAAAATGATTTCACCGGAAGAATATGAAAACAATTTCTAAGAATAAAGTATAACAATCCAATCTGAGAAAAACAAAAATCATCATTCTAAGTAAATAGCATAGTGCTTGCCAATAAATGTCTCTTCTGAATATAATATTCGAGACTATAAATTATCACGATCTCCATTAGGAAAACGAGAAGTCATTCCGAAGAAATTCGGAAACAGTAAATCCTGCGATCACTGAGGCATCTTCGAGAAAACCGATTATCTTGGGAATAACTGAGAATATTTCATTTACTCATTCTCACATGACAATTGTTCTTATCTCAAATGAGTAACCAAGATTTCGAAAGATACACTTCCAGTAGAAAAAACGAATTTACTTATCAAATGTCTCACGTTAAAACAATGATTAAAAATAACGAAATTGCGTTTGATGTTTTATTTTTGAGAAAATTGGCTTCCGAAACTTGTATACACATATTTCACTAATTTCCGACTGGACAAATATATTTTTCTTATAACTTTTTAATAAAGCATTTGTATTCCCTTATTCTTGCACATAAAATATGCTGTACAGTTGTCTAGAAAGAAAGCCTGAAATACTCTGTATATGTATTTCTTGGCAAAGATCGAAACTGCACGTAAATAATGAAATATTCATTAAATCAAGAAACTGTTCTTCCACGGCCAGTTATATCACTAATTATTACACACAGCGTTACGTATTTAATTAATTTAACGCGAGGATAACGCGCATCTCATTAACGCTCACGGCATCGAAAGTT
This sequence comes from Bombus vancouverensis nearcticus, assembly GCF_051014615.1. Lineage (NCBI taxonomy): Eukaryota > Metazoa > Arthropoda > Insecta > Hymenoptera > Apidae > Bombus > Bombus vancouverensis. The sequence continues at coordinate 2,346,198 of NC_134913.1, read as the reverse complement.
ATGCACGACGTTGCACTTCTCTCTGATAAGTTGCACGCTCATTCTGAATTTCATAACTCGCGTAAGCTCGGGCACGGCTTAATCGCGGCTCGACATTCGCGGAACCCGCCACGATCCATGGATTACCTATCGCGATCGCTCGATCAGTACGAAACATGTACAGTACACGAGTAGAAACATGTTCCGAACGATTTCGAACTGTTTCAAGGTGATATCACATTTGCCCTATATTCGAATTTCTGGGTTAACAGGTACTCATAGGATCGTTACCAATTCGTTGTATCTTGGCACGATTGTCGTGAATTAAGTGTATCAGCAAATGATGTCGAAATCGTATTTCCTTTTTAACTCATTAACATTAGAACTATCAAACTGGTATTAGGTTTCTTGTTTTCGCAATTACTAAAAACATGCAAGTATTTATGATAATATCGATGTTTACTGTAACATACTAGTAAGAATATAATCTATTAATCTAGTAATAATAGTATCGTAATTGATCACAGTCGTTGGAAGCTGTTTGTATAAAGATAATTTTGCAACAATTTGTTTTACTACTCTTAATCACCTGGTATTATGAAGCGTATATGTGCAAGTTAAATTTCATTTAAATTGGTATTTATCACAATCATTTTTGTTTGCTTATCGTTTAATGTTATTATATCATTGCTGTCGCTATTATGCCTTTATTACATATTTACTTCTTGATTATATATACCGAGAGTTAAACCACACGCGGTTTTTGACAAAACTTTATGATATACTGCCGTGAAGTTTGGCAATAAATTAACTGTCGCTTTTATCTTAGAGCAATGGATCTCATTTAAAATAGAAAAATAAATAAATAATAAAAGTAATTTTTATAATTATATTTAAAAATACTACATAACTACTAGAAACACTACTAAATAATACAAAATAGAAATTGAAATGAGAATATGAGTATGGCTTTACTAATGGATATTACCGAAACATTGTCTATGAATTCGCCTAGAAAATTATTTAATTCTAGAATAATAAAAATTTTAGGAAATTTTTACAATTTAAGTAAAAGTTGATTTGTTGATGTTTACAGTTTGAGATCTGAATATAAATAAGAGGTCAGAACGATTTATTTGAAAATCGCATTTAAGATTCACCGATACATGTTGGAAGGAGTGATTTTATGGCTAATATCCATATGTAGCAATATCATGTTAACATATTGATGAGAAACGCATGTCTGTTAATTCATCATATTTTCTCCATAACTTTCCATACGTAAATTTATATTTTATAAACATATATTAATAAAAGTATACAGATTCAATGATAAAGAAAAAAGTGACTTTGTAGTATTCAAGATCAATGATTACAGAAATAACTATTTAGTTTCGCCATTATGTTTTCCCGCCTCGATCAGAGAACTTTTACGTAAGTTTTTATGTTTTCTTATATCTTCGATAGCTATAGAAATAATTGAATGTATATACATATCTATATCGTACAATATTTATAACCATTCGCATAAATGATGATTGCATTATATTAACACGTGTAAACATTATATACCGAGTAAAACTAATATAATTTTCAGAGTTAATATGTAACTGCAGAATTTGAACGATGCGAATCGCCAATACAAACATATGAATACATACGGTGGAGAGGATTAACGTTTCATCTACGACACATCTGAACGATCAATGACGAGAATTCATAGTCTTTTTCAATTTTTCTGCTACTATGAACGTACATTTTATTTTTATACACTTTTCTCAAATTCTAATTAGATTTACATACTTCTTATTAGTAATGGGTATTGATATTTAGAAATTAACTGAGATTTTTCAGACAAGAAAACATTAAAATATTTATCTTCTGTTGGCAGTAAATAATTAGAGATCACTTTAGAAGTAGGTTTTACCCATCTATGCGTGTATATAGTTCGAGGGTGACTCGCGCGAAGTTTGTCGCAAACAAAATGCTCGCACTGATCACTAATATTCACGTGCGAATACATTTGACTGCTAGTAACGAAATTGCACGTCAAATTTTTCGATATATTTGTTTCGTCTATCTTTAACCATTACCTTTTTATGTTTTTGTTAACAGTATTTATTAACGGTTTTGTTAACAGTATCACGTACTTCATAAAATATTTATACCATACATTACAATCGAACATAAACACATTAAAAAGAACTACATCTAAGTTGAAAAAATATTTACGTCCGTTTAACGATTCAATTAAATTCTTAAGTGGGCAATATTAAAAGAAATCACGAGCAACGCTCGACCGAACGGCTTCTAACTTGCACGTTTAAGAATTTTGCTATCTGAAAATAGACTAATTGACTTATGTAATTCGGTAAACTCGGTCCCTCGGTTTTCAAGTGGGAACGGAACTGTACGATTTCCACGACAAAACTGTGCACGCATTACGCGAAAGGATCTTTGATCTCGCCGGTTACACATCCGTGACAACGTGTTATATACACCCTTATCGCCAGGCGCATTTGTCTCGAGGGACCCTTTCACAAGGGGACGGATGCAGCCAGCCGAACGATTAGCGAGCAGCATCCGGCGCCGATCTAAAAGCCCCCTTTCTATGTATATGTAAGCATCGAAGAGCCGGATTACAACCGCGGAGATTTCAGCGGCAAACATACCGATTCTCGAGTGGCCAGAAATGGGAGGATCCCACTCGACGATGATTGACGTTTATTATACGTTCGTAAATCATCCTGGCAAATGTCCACAAATGCGTGCACCAAAAAACAAAATCTCCTCTAGTTCCAGGATCTCTAAAGAATCATAGATATTTCGAAAAGAAGCTCCGGTCAAAGAAAATTGGCGCAGGGCGGAGCCTAGAGTTTTCGTGCTCGGAAAAGCGCAGGCGATATCGCTTCCTTCGGGTTACCGGCCCTCTGATCAATATTAATACGTGACACCGGCGAGAGGGTGAACTGGTAAGACACACACATACACACCACAGTGTATCAAGCGAAGCATGAATTGAAAAAAAGGAGCGGAAGGAGAGGGAGGACGGAAGAAAAATTATCACGCGTTCAATCACACTTGGAATGGTACATAAGATAGATGAACAACGATAGGGCACACAAGCAGTGAGTAAAGGAAAGAAAAGTAAAGTAGACCAGAGTGGGTACGAGCGAAGAGATAGGCTGTTGATAAGTGTATATTTACCGCCAATCTAGGAACGTCCACAGCCTCGTCGGTGCAGCCCACCTCAATGGTTAAAATGCGATAGTATAGGCCCTTGTTTCTTGCCCTAACACGCAGCATGCAACACTTTTGTGTTCTCGTAGACTGGTCCACGGCACGTCATCGATAGAATCGTTCGCAGAAAATCACGATGACTACTGTCAACGATTCAGAAGGGCGCGGAGATCAGGGTTGAGGCACTCTATTCACTCACGTACACGCACTTTTCTTGTCGATTGTAATGCTTTAGCGATTCTCTGTACGTACACGAAGTCACAGTTGTATAATTGCCACTGTCGTTGGTATTAACGTATATCGGCGTGTAATGATTTACTTGTTTCTTAATATTACGCGTACTCGTTACAGTGAATGAAGATTCGAAATTGTTAGCATACAAGTATCGGTACAAGCGGAATCGCTACAGAACAATTCGACCTCATACGTACGATCATGATACGTCCGCGTATTGCATTCTTTCAAGACCAACTGCGGGATCGCGATTTTTAGTTCTCTAACTGTTTTAGTGGTGCCCTCCTAAAGCAAGCGTAGTCCACGAGTATGCAGTATATAGAAAGTCATCCCAACTTGTGTTTCTAGTAACGTTTCCACGTAGCGGCAAAACAATAACAGATTATACTGCCTTTATGTCAAACGTGTTCTAATTACTAATAAATATTAGACAAACAATTTATTACATTAACTTTAAGCATGACATTAATGTTAATATTTGTACTGCACATGGGTTATATCTAAACCATTAATGAAAAAATATTTTTTAAATATTAATATCAATATCCATCGTGATAGATATCCATTATCAGTAATATTATCGTTTTAGTAAAAAGTATTTAAGGCAGAATACAATAATTTTGTAGCTATTGGTTTATTTCATAAAGATTAAAGCCGCTTAAGAAGGCATGATAAAAAAGTATATTTATATTTTGTTTACAGACAATGTGAAGTTTAAGGAAGGGAGACTTTATCTATTTAACTATGTAATATAAACAATAGTTTCATTTTAATAATTCAAAATTCATATTTTGTAATTAATGTACAATTTATCTATCAAATACACACATTACATATGTAACAACATATAGAAACATCCTCGTTAATTAAAACAAAATTAGTGATTAATAAATTGATATAATAGAAACTTATAGATTTCTGTTATCTTAATCACATGACTGAGACACGAATGGCGTAAAATATTGTGAAAAATTATTTTTAATCATTACTAGCTTCATCTGAATCTTCAGCTAAGATTTCATTGTATCCTGGCAATGTTCTTGGGTCGAATGTCTTTTGAAAGCATTTTTGAAAAATGAAACGAGCCTTTTTATTTGGAGGAGATGGTGAATTTGGTACTTTGTCTTCAAATGCATCAGACTGATCACTATCCAAATTTTGTTCTTTGTCGGTTTCATTGTTACTAGATTTTCTTTTCGTTATTGTAGAAAATATAAAATTCACTAATTTCTTTTCACTTGTAGATGTTTTATTAACGTTTGTAATTATGTCACAGCTGGATGAGGTATTCTTTTTCATTTCATCTTCAATATCTTGTTCTATAGGAAGGTTACTTACTCCATTTAGATTTTGATTATCTCTGGTTGATGCATCAACTTGTCCCTTTGGTTCCTCCACGAAACATGGATGTGGTGTTTTAACATTACCTAATTTGTTATTGGATTTAACTGACTTATCTTGAATTTTACTATCAGATTTATTATTTTTCCTACAAACTCGTTTATTTGTTGCTCTTCTTTTTATGGATTTTTCTTGTGGCTTATTAATTAATGTTGTTTCTGCTTGACTATCTGTATCAGAACTCAATGTTGACAGCACTAAGTTCACTTCAAAAGATTGATTTTTTAATGCGAATATAACTGGTCTAAAAAATATTAATAAATATTATATTCATTTATATAAACTCATTTTACCTATGTCTAATATAAAGGAATTAAAATTTATATTACTAGTTTTTACCTTCCTGCTCCTTCAGAGTATATACTAATGGGTGTAATTGCAATTTCTGCAAAATTTAAGATGGACCTAAATTCTTTCATACAAAAGGTAATTGTTGTTTCACTACCAATATCATATCGATCAAATTCTCCCTTTCCAAGTGCAAGTTGTGTACGTATTGTATTTGATAAACCTGTCAGAAATTTTTCATTTTATATTACAATAAACTACTTTTGTTATCTCTTAGATTTTACCTGAGACATCATCAACATAATTTCTTAATAAAAGCTTTTGTGCTGAAACTTCAAATGTTATTTCAATTAAATGTTGATGAAAATTTTGCATTGCATCGCCTAATACTCGTGGTTGAGATAAAAGTTTGATTGATGCAGAATCCTTATTATATACAGTCTGAAAAATATAATAAAAGAAGGTAATGAAAAATGAAAATGTAAATAATTTGTTATAGATATATGATACATACTTGTAATATTTCACAATCTAGAATGGGCAATAAATGAGTCTTAGTAATACTGTTTTTATACTTTAAAATAAACAAAATTTCAGATGCATCTGGCTCTAATTTAATATGACATGTTTCTACCTGTTTGTCTATTAAATGTGGAGCCTTAAATACAGTCATTGCACTCTGTAAAATAGAAATATTACTATTTGTAATATTACATGGAAATATAATAATATTGTATTACCCTCATTGATATTTTACATTTCAATGCATCATTTTCTTGTAAGTCACCATAAGCATAATATGAAAAATAACTTTGTAGGAATGTAAAATCAGCATATGCTGAATTTGCCATATTAACAGTACGAAATGATAAAGTATTTTCATGTGGTTCTATGTACATTTCATCTCCAATTTTTGATAATGCATGTATAGCCTTCGCTAAAACTATAATGCTTTATTATATATAAATGATATTTTTTAATACATAACAAAATATAACCTACATGAAATCGACATACTTTTTACATTTGCTCCTGCTATAACACACTTCATGTTAAATTTCTTCCATTAAACTATTTCTTATAAATAAAACATTAAATAATTATTCGAAAAAAGTAACCGAAGGAATCCATAATATTATATTTAAATCAAAATAGGGTACATCAAACAACTGAATTTGGTTAACCGGTTGTGACAGAAATGTATGTTCGTATATCTGAAATACAAATTATTGATATACATAAATAATAATCATTTTATAGAAATAATCTACATTATAAGCAAGTATAAACTTTGGGTAAGAATATATAACTTATATTTAGCGCATTGTAAATAATAGTGGCAATTAATGCAATCTCGAATCTCGAAAATCGAAGGCTTATCTGTCAAACATATTTCCAATGGTGCATTTGACATTTCATTAGCTTTTGTTCTTCACAGATATCAAATGCAATAAAATAAATATCAACGCTAAAAAATATATAGGAATTAAAAAAATATTATTAAATTCGTCATGGTGAGTACACGAAATTAAATATTAGTAATAGAAATTAATTAATTGGAATTACAAATTCCTTGAGTCTTATAATCTAACCTCATAGAAAAGTACCATAACTTCGTAAAGTTAATAAAATGAAAATATATACTATTAAAGATCCATTATATAATTTTTTTATTATATTTGGTAAAAATAATATTGAATATTTACAGCTTGTTTTAGTATTGGGAGATTTACACATACCACACAGATGTAGTAGTCTTCCAAGTAAATTTAAGAAATTGTTGGTGCCTGGTAGAATACAACATATTTTATGTACAGGTAATCTCTGTACTAAAGAATCATATGATTACTTGAAAACACTAGCCAGTGATGTACATGTTGTTAGAGGAGATTTTGATGAGGTATATTTTATTTAATATTGTTAAATATTGTTATAATTCCTTAATAATGTATATTTTACTATATATTCTTTTCATTTACAGAATTTAAATTATCCAGAACAAAAAGTGGTCACTGTTGGTCAGTTTAGAATAGGTTTGTCACATGGACATCAAGTAGTACCTTGGGGAGATCCAGAATCACTAGCTTTAATTCAAAGACAATTAGACGTTGATATTTTGATATCAGGTCATACACATAAATTTGAGGCATACGAGCATGAAAACAAATTTTATATTAATCCTGGTTCAGCAACAGGGGCATATAACCCTCTTGATACGTAAGATTTTATGTTAATAGTATAAAGTAAATTTTGAATGCTACATAATATACTTATAAATTTATTTTATTATTTATTTTATTTCATCATTATATTTACAGATCAGTTATCCCATCTTTTGTTCTAATGGATATTCAGAGTTCAACAGTTGTAACTTATGTCTATCAACTTGTTGGTGATGAAGTAAAAGTCGAACGAATCGAGTACAAAAAAAATTAAAATATGTAGGAAAATTAAAATGTAAGATATATATTATAAATCGAAAATGGAATTTCACAATGAAATTCAAGATTAATCTGTGTATAATCCATATAAAATATTACCTGTATTACCATTTAAGCATTTATATAAAAATTTAAATTGTATAATACATTTGATATAAATAAAATGGAAATACAATATATAAATTGCATAATAGTTTTTATTTAGCAAATATAGATCATACTTATATAACAATTTTTACTTTTTCATGGTATGTATTTATTCAAAAAACATTCATTTTTCATGTTACATTCATTTAAGTAAAAGTTGTCATGATCAACTAAATTTAGTACCATGCTTCGTGTCACGTATGCTTATTTATGTTCATTTAAGTGTGTGTATAGACATACATATTACCGTGTCCTACTTCTGTGATTCATTAGAATTTCCTTGTGTGTATTAGTATCCGATCTTTACATTCTCAACTATTCCTTTTTTATATATTAATTTCATTTGTGCCTGAAATGTACTGATCATACGTAAAATTCTCTAGAATTAAAACACGATAAAACACGAAATTAAGCATAGGCGTAATACAAAGAAAAATTTAATTTAACTACATACACAAGTTTTTGTTTTTTAACGTTTACTATGTATTTTTTTTACGTAGATTTGAGTATTTTGGTCGAAAATTGTCTTTAATATCAGAATTATACGTAGCTAGATATATACATGAATTTTTACAATTTCAACAGATTCTAGCTATAAATTGATTCTTTAAAACTTAGGTTTTTACGGGACCGAATTTTTTATTGATATAAATCAGAAAAAGGAATATGATTTACATATAATTGATATGTTAGTTCATATATTCTTAATATTCAGGTTTAGAGCAGATCATTTTCTAGTGTTTGTTTTCTTCTTTTGTGTCTATGTAGTTATGGTGGTATATACGCTTATGTTTTATCTGTGAAAAAAGGAGGACGTGCATGGGCGCTCGTACAAGGCAGTCAGATTATATACATATATCCCAACAGTAAAAGGGGGGAACAGAGCACTATTACGCATGCGTAAACGACAAAGAGGGAATTTGGACCGACCCAACAAAAGGGGCCCACTGATCTCTGCGGCTTTAGTGTTAAATTCCAAACGATTTTAAGTAGAACATATTAGTTTTGTGTCACAGATAGTTTGCTTGAAGTTCACGTTAAAATGACAACAACATTATTACGAACTGGTCTACGATTTGTAATTTCCAACAAGTGTTTTAAAAAAAGAGCTATTTCAATTTTATGCTATGGAATATCAGAAAAACAAAATATTTTACTAAAATGCAACCAGGTAATTTTCTTTTTATATTGCAAAAAAAAATAGTGAGTTTAATTTATAACAAATTTCTAATCAATTACTTTGTTTTAAAACACTTTGTATTAAAAATGATGTTAATATGAAGCAATAAAATATTAATAAATAAAATAAGTCATTTTAAAAAGTTATTTAGACGGAAAATGTTATTTAAAAAAAATAAAAATTATATTTTGAATCGTAGGTAGCAAATTTTTCAAATTTAAAAAAAAAGGATATGTTTATTGAATATATTTAAATAATTTATATAATTATTTTCACCTTTTCCAAATTGTTTTGGAAAATCTTCAAGATTCAAGGGCAATATTACGTATTAGTTTTACAGGTGTAGAATATTACAAATACATAATGTTGTACTATAGTTCGTGCATGTAAACATATGTACTGTGTATGGATAAAGATAATTTATTTATAGAATTTTTAATTAAAAGGAATATTAAAACTGTACTAATGTTATTAATAGTAGAGTTACATATCTTTTTAATTGTTCTAACTTATTAAAGATAAATTAATTTCTTTTCTTTCTTTTCTTAATCCAGACTCTTTTTGGAGTCTATTATTGGGATTTCTCCTTGCATCGAAGTTCATTGAACGTATATATTTATATTATATATTTACGATGTAATGTTTTTATACAAGGATACAATATCGTAATCTATCTAATTAGATATAATGCAGTTGTCATAATCAATAACAACACACAATAATTTTTAGAACAACCTTTTATTTATTAAGGAATATATAAACCAAATGTTTTCAGTATTATAAAATATCTCCGCGAGCGTGTAGTACAAGAAGAGTGCATCAAACGGGTATCTCAACTTCTGTAAGCGAACAAGAAAGTGATAACGATTCTGACACCGAACAAGGAAAAGTAAGATACTGTTTAAAGTCTTATTATTTAAGATATTGTAATGCGGTAACAATTTAATCCCAGTCATTTATTATTTTTTTTTTAATATGTGGTAACTAATCATTTAATAAAAAGTTATTTAGAATATTTTTATTTATCAGGGACAATCGTATTTCTGGAGAAGGAAAATGCGGACACTACATAATCATTTGGATATTAATAAAGACGGAGTTATCAGTCACGACGATTTCATGTTGTTCACAGAAAGATTTTCTGACTTGGGACACTTAACTCCAGAATTAAAAATTGAATTCAAAAAAATAATGAATGTAAGTCAGTCTCTTTTTTATGCATTCTATGGATCAAAATGAAATAGTACATAATACTTTTAAGTTATTTATTTATATATAGAAAGCATGGGAAGAACAATGGGGAGAAATTAGTCCGTATAATTTTATTTGTATCGAAAAATATTTGGAGGAAATGCAACATGTTCTTAATGACTCATCATTGAAGAGAAGATGTCATTATTTTTTGCCATTTTTATTCAAAGTATGTTTTTAAAAATATGCATTTATATAAATTAACCCATTGAGGACGACATACGATTCGCAATTTCTTTTTGTGCGACTGACGATATTTTGTGACATATAGGTTTCCAAAATGAGTTAAGAATGCATCAGTAATCGCACTTACGATTGCTTGATCATCAATTACTTCATCGGAATCACTCTCATTTTCATTTTCTACTAAATTTCTACTAGCGATTTCCTAACTTGTTGAAGCCGTAATTAATTGCAAGACGACTGCTACAGCTAAACTGCGACTCCAGAAAGGAATTCGAAAGATTTGGTCTTTACAAAGATCAAAACATTATTATGAACATTATTACCAGCCATCCTTGAAAAATGTTGTGAAATACGATACGTAGACGTAGGAAAATAAATGACGTGACGTATCAAGCGTCCGTACGACACGCGACGCGACGGTCCGTACGTTGCACGAACTGTGGCTAGTGGAAATAAAACGAGAGACAGTACACTGTACAGACGCCGTCCCAATGGGTTAATATGTGTTAAAAAATATTTTCAATATATCATTAAATATAAAATTGCAGGCAGTGGATAAAGATCGAAATGGTGAAATTTCTGTGCAAGAATTTCAGTTATTTTTCCAATGTTTAGGACTCACACATGATGTAAGTAAAATTGCACATTCAATTTTATGATTATTAAAATAAAAGTTAAATTAATGAATTAATTAAACTGAAATATTTATTATAGGATGCAGTTATTTCCTTCAGTCATATTGATACTAATGATGATGGTAAAATTAGCTTTGAAGAATTCATAACAATGGGTCGTGAGTTCTTCTTAACAGAAGATCCAACAAAACCCAGTAAATATTTCTGGGGTCCTTTGGTAGATTAAAATTCTCACTACAATCCTATAATTTGTGATAATACAATACTATATATTAATTATTTTTATAATGGTAATTTTTTGACTTCACTTGTAAGATATTTGAGTTATAGGATATAAATTTTTATACTATAGGTTAATTCGTTTACGTATATACAAAAAGCTGTTTAAATAAAAAGACTTATTAGTGTAATGGGTAGAACTTGTATGAAACTATTTTTGTTAAAAAGTATAACAGTTTAATTACAAATATAAATACTCACTTTTACAAATACATGTAATTGTATGAAAATAAATAAACCAATTATTTAATTACTTTGATTTCCTAAGAGAAAAACCTTCACCAGTGAATGCTTTAAATTCATCTGGGTCTTTTGCCTATAAACATATAATGGGATAAATATACAGTAACATACAAATGACATTTCAACTTACCTCTTTATTATTAACAGGTTTACTAATGCGCAAGAACGTAAGTGTTCCTATTTTATAATCATAATCTGGTATTCCTCTAACATAAGCCGGTTTACTTGTGGTAACTTCTGGTTTTGCAAAATCTCTACGTTTTTTGCCATCTAGTCTATTACCTTCTCCTTTGAATGGCACAAAACCAGATGGTGCTGGCATTAAATCTGCAGGATCTACTACATTTTCATCCTTTTTAGTCTCTTTTTCTACATATCCCAATGGTGGAGCAAATTCAACGTTCATATCACATTCTATGATAGTGACTGCTGAACCTGGTCTTGTTTCCAAAACACACATTTCATATATTCTTTGATTGTATTTTATAGCAATAATGTCACCTGTTGTAAGACATGCAAAATTTCTTAATCCATTTTCTAAAACAGCTTTAGGATTTGTGATGTCTAAAAAATCTTCTGATTGTGGTTGAAAACGTGAAAATGTTGCAACAGGTAAATTTACACTTTCAACATTTATTAATTCTCCTTCTTGTAACAAAAGATTGTACATCATCTGTAATCACAATATGATAATTGTACACTGATTTGGGCTATATATCAATCTAGTTTTCCTAACTAATAATACAAAAATGAGAATATAAACATACCCAACAAGGTAAATAAACTCTTCCTTCGTCCGCAACAAACTCTAAAACTCCACAATGAGTAATTCTATTAGTTTTTTCATTACTTAATCTGAATAACATAGGAAATCTAATATTTAATCTTGTGAGATGCTCTAAAGCTGAGGGTGGCATGATTACTGAAAAACAACAAATTATAATCTTTTACTTGTTCAGTGAATAATTTACATGTTCTTTAGATATATATACTTTTCCCTCCACGTTCTACATCTCGTCGATATGTACCCGGTAACATTGACACAGAAAAACATCTATAGTGGTTGTTGAAAGGTCTGACAATCTCCGGAAACATGTTAAATCCAAACTGAAAGTGGAAAGTCATTTTAATCGAAACAACATAACCTTATTTTATTAAAAGAAATCATCGAACGGAACATATTCCGTCGCTGTTTGTCGTTTCTCTATCAGGTTTTCTTTACCATATTTATGTATTTGTTGCAGTACTCTTTCGAAGGCTTATAATTAATAGAATTTTTTTAAAAGCCTGGAAATTTAGATTTACTTATCACTATGACATACGCATAAATACATAAACAGACACAACTTATGCATATCTATCAGAGGTGAAGAAATATCGATAGTATATCGATTATTATCGTTAGTCTTTGAAGTGAAAAACTAGTGAAAGCTAGTGATATTTTTTTTATAACTATCGATAGTTTCGATATTATTTTGAATAACTTTAAATTTGAATGTATCAGGGTATCAAGCAATTGGAATTTGCTCAATTTGGAACTGTGTGTGTAAAATAAATCGTTTTTTATTGGAAAAATAACTCATGGAAATTTTATTAGAATATTTAATATACTTCATAACAGCTTTATTTATATAGTTAATTATTATATTTTTTCGTTTATAATAGAATATATAATAGAATATTGATCATATAATTTTTGCAAAAATTATGAACTATTACTATAGATAATTAAAGATATAATATAAAATTTATTCTATATTAATATATCATTACAAATATTACACTGCCTGCAGTTTTTTTTTTATAAAAATAACATGCGAGAATAAATGCATTTGATATAATGTGTACGTATATCTATACTATTTTGTTTATATGTGTAATGTATTTGAAAATTAAGGACAGGATTTGACAGAGTTTCTTACTCATTGGTAGAAATATTTAATTATATTGTAACATCATATATAGCTTTTGCTATATATTCCACATTTTTTGATGTTACTCCTGCCATAGATATTCTACCATCTTTTGTCAAATAAATATGATAATCATTAATAAGCTTCTCTACCTATAAAGTAAGTGGAACCAAAATTAAATTATTATATTTTATATATATATATTACATATAATAATGAAAATAAATAATAGTGGATGTCATACCTCATTAGGATTAAGGCCAGTAAAACAAAACATTCCAATTTGGTCTGTAATATGTTTCCAATCACGGGTACTACCCATTTTCTTAAGATTATCATGCAACTTTTGACGTACAGATATAATACGGTTAGCCATTGTTTTTATATCAACCATCCATTGTTCTCTCAATGGGGCATTTTCTAAGATTTCATAAGCAATTTTGGCACCATTAATTGGTGCATTAGAAAATAGTGGTCTAATTATAAGCTTCAATTGCGAAAAAACACGATTTGCTTCATCCTTGTTAGCACAAACCATTGTAAATGTTCCCACACGTTCACCTACGATGATCAATAATTTTTAAATGTTTTCATTTAGCCGAAATGAGATTTATAAACTTGTATATTAACCATATAAGCCCATATTTTTAGCATATGATTGAGCCAGAGCAAATTGAATTCCTTCTTTTACAAAGTGTCGAACACCAAAAGCATCTCTATCTGTATCACCTAAAATTTGCACAAAAATATCCACTAGTGAACAAATTTTCATGTATTATTAAAAATTAAATTATTAACTTCTTATATGTTGTTTTACCTGTGGCAAACCCTTGATATGCCATGTCCAAAAAAGGGAAATGTTCTTTCTTTTTTACTAATTCTGCTAATTCTTTCCATTGTTCTGGTTTAGGATCGACACCAGTAGGATTATGAGCACATGCATGAAGAAGAATAATGGATTTGTCTGGAATTTTCTATAGAATACAATATTACAAATAGAATTTGTAAATATAACCAATAAATAATCAATAAACACAATATATTATTTATAGTATTTATATACTAACATATAAATTTTCTAAAAGACCTTTATGGTCTAATCCACATGTTTTTGGATCATAATAACAATACTGTTTTACTGGAAGTTTAGCAAATGTAAATACTGGAGCATGGTTTCCCCATGTAGGTACTGGTAAATATATCTCCTTATTGCCAGTAAAAAAACGTGTGAGAAAGAGTCCTCCAAGAGAAAGTGCTCCTGTACCAGAAATTGTTTGAGCTGTAGCAGTCTACAAAATGATATCAGTTAAATTGTGAATTATAAAGAAGTTATATAATAGCAAAACTAATAATTCAGTGTGCTATTGATATAAAAATAATAAAATATTAACCATAACGAAATTGCACGGTTGGTCTTATACCTTATATGTACAGTCAGTCATAAAAGTCTATATACAAGTATCAAATTTTGTGTATCTGACTTGTCAAAGTAATTAAAAACACACCTTGTCACAAATTTATTTACACTTAAGTGTAGAAAGTCATACTAAATGTATTCAGTACATTAAAGTATTTCTAAAAGGAATTAGAAAAGCTAAAACATTTAACTCACAAAAATCTTGGAATGAAATTACATTACAAATTACAAAATTTTCAATTTTATTATTGCCAATGAGATACCATTATTGATGCAGAGGAGGAACCTATATGATATTAATATAATATTAAGCCTACTATTTTTATGATTTCATATATGTATAGGAGATGTTTGTAATATTTGTATCATTTCATATTTTTTTAAATTCTTTTTTCTTAATAGAGGTGAAAGTAAATAAACTGTTACATTTTAACAATATGTGTCTTAATGTGCAAAAAAAATGTATATAGCGCTAACATTTTTACTATAATATTTTATATTCTAGGGGTATATATATAATCTTGTGATTAACTATAGATGTGTATTTCTGTGTATATCCACACTGTGCATGCATGTGTTTTTAATACACGTGTTATGTGTATGTTTAAATTACTTAATATATGTTTATTTATTTGTTTATGCTTCAAATTCAGGAAACAATTTTAACTGATGAACTTTTTTCTTAAAGAATATATTTCACATGTAATACTTACCAAACCTTCATCAACAATATTACTATGTTCACCAAGTGCTAACTTAATACTAAGTTTACAAAATTCTGCATTTCCTGCAATTGCTAAATATTCTTTATCCATATTTCTACTTCTAATTCTTTCTTCTGCCTATAATATATTTGATTCAGTTAGATTAATGTGAAAAAGTAGAAATATATATATTTCCCAAACATAATTGCTTTATAATATATACCATTCGTACACTTGGCAAAATAAATGGTTTAGTTTCATCATCTCGATAAGCACCAACTCCTAAATTAACTTTATTTGGATGTGTATCTGCTTTAAATCTTTCTGTAAGACTGAAAATTGGGTCTGGTGGACCCATTTCTATCTGAGACCACCATGAACTATAACACACAAAATATTTTAATATTAATTAATTTCAATTAAAGTAAATCTTAAGAGAAAAAAAATAAATTATAAATCAGTAAATATTAATAAATTATATAGTAAATTTAAAGTTTTTAAGCATTTTAATTAAGTTAGTCATCTTATCTATCTTATGCTTCTTCTTGAGAAATTCCTGATCATTAATAATAAATTCTATGATTATTAATAATTTTAAATAATTTTTAAACTATATAATTTATAACTATAAATTTATAATATAATAAAAGGTTAAAAAGTTCAATTAATTTTTTAATATAAACTTACCTTATTGATCTAACATTGCTGCTATTTTTAAATGATTTGCATGCAAATGGAAGTCTAAATACTTTTTTACTTTGTGCCATATTAATATTAATATGTCAGAATACACTACATTCACCGTATGGATTACCTTAGATTACAGATATACTTATACTTCTTCAATAGTTTGCTGATTTGATGTACAATATACAGATGCTTATTGTCTATATAGGGTGTTCCATAAATTTGTGCCCATCAAAATGTAGCCCGTAAATAAAAATAGGGAAAAATTTGATATGAATGCTTTATCAAAAATTGTAACAACTGATAATAATAAAAAATGAAGTATGAGAAAAATGATAACAGTCTTATTTTTATCGTAGTACAAAGTATGAATAAATAAATAATGTCTATATTTCATATCGATACAAATTGATTTACTAAATTAAAATTTCATTTGTTAAATAAATTCAATAGTTTAGTGATATTATGTACTAT
Organism: Bombus vancouverensis nearcticus; assembly: GCF_051014615.1. Lineage (NCBI taxonomy): Eukaryota > Metazoa > Arthropoda > Insecta > Hymenoptera > Apidae > Bombus > Bombus vancouverensis. The sequence goes on along the minus strand of NC_134913.1, from coordinate 2,329,499 downwards.
GTATTTTCGCATTTTGAAATATACTCCATTTTTATTAATAAGAGCCTAATATTATTCCATTGTTACGTATTTAGCAGTTATTTAAGAATCTGCCTCAAGTTGGTTGGTGCACGTAAAGCGCTAATCCTGATAGTAATATGCGCAAAAATTTAAGAGAACTACTACGATGTAAAGTTATTACTTATTATAACTTAATTATCTTGAGTTGTTGAATTTCTACTACTTTTTTGTACGATCTCTGTTGTAACTGTTCTTTCCAATCGTGGTCCTCCTTTTATTTTGTCATAGGCCAATAGTAACTTAGATTCTGTCCCATTCATCGATGACGATTCATCTTTCGATTTCACTTAGATAACAAGCTTTTGTAACATAGGTATACTCCGTTGTTGGACCTAGGAATATGTTACAAGGAAGAAATATGTAGAATCTGAATAAAGAAAAAGAGAAGACAACAATAATTTATGTCCCTCTTACAACACAAGATCAAGTAGAGTATTTTCTAAGGACCATGTGTGATTTAGTCTAAACTGCTAATTTGTTACGTTTATCATTTCCTGCCTTTTTGTAATCCTTACTGTGATAACTTACATAATATAGAGATAATATACACACATAATATACATACTTAAATAATGTAGAGATATGTCTCATATTTTATATACGTACATATGTTGGATATTCATATCGTGAATTTTGGTGTAGCTGAAAGAATGAACAAAAGATTACAATAACAAATGACATTGATTAACTGTTATAATTATAAATTATCATTGATTGCTATTTGTAATCGCTCGTTAATTTGTATATTTACATATTTGTTGCTGAAACATAGAACACTTGCTTTTTAACAATATAGATATTAGAATTAGATTTTTATGAATATTTTTTTCCAATTCATCATAAATTCCATTCAAGTATTGGAAAGTTCAAATCTGAGATTACAAATTCGCGCGTTCAATTTATATTTTAAAAAGACAACTTCATATTTATTGACTATGTTTACTCCATGAAGTTTTCAAATAACGCTCTTTTAATGTATTTCTATTTCTATCTTTCAATCTGTTATCTAAGAAATGAAATTGATATTTGTGTTAGCGTTATCTAACTTACCAACTATGTATGTAAATTAAACGATAGTGAACATATACGTTACGTATGTATATAACACGCAACTAAAAAGAATAGAAATCAGTTATATTTGTACTAATGTATTATTTTTGGATAAAACTCATTGTTAAACATTCATAGGAAATTGACTTATTATTAAATTATTAAATATTTTCGCAAAATTAATGATGACTTGAGCATGTAAATCTCCAGTTTCACGATAATCTTATAAAACTTAACAAGTTTAAGATAAGGTTTTATTTTCATTTTCATTACTGATCTGCTATTAAAACTTTTAAAAATAACATGTCTAGCTTATATGTTTTGAGTATATGGGAACAAGAATAATTACATACGAACAAAATTATTTGATGAGAAATGCAAATGCAAATACCTTTAATTCAAGATGAAAAAACAAATTCATCTTGGTCAAGGTAATTAATCTATATTAAGATATGAAAATAATTTAAAAGAATCTTTGAATCTTTTTACAAGATTATTTTTGATGTTTGGCAATATAAGCTAAAATTATGAAGTAAATTTTAGGAAGGAGAGACAAAAATGGTTTCTATCATTATTATGTGGTACTTGTCTCATATATGCTACAAGAACATCTGTTCCTTTATTAATGCCAATTATAAGTAAAGAGAAACAGTGGTCCAAACCAGATTCTGGAGTAATATTGTCTAGTTTTTTTTGGGGTTATACATTAACGCAAGTTGCTAGTGGTTATATTAGCGATAGAATTGGAGGACAAAAAGTATTATTGATCTCTGCTCTTGGATGGTCTATGACAACATTTTTTATGCCAGAAGTCATAGAACTCTTTTCAAAGGATGATAGTTCTGTGTTATTAGTAGCAGTAGTGAGAACGATAAATGGTGCATTCCAAGGTATTCTTATGAAATTACTAACATAAATAGCTAAAGTATGTAAAAGATGTTTGTTCTTTATATATATATATATATATATATATATAAATTGCATATATTACAGGAATGCATTTCCCCAGTATGATTAGTTTAATAAGTCAACGATTGCACGAAACAGAAAGAGCCTCATTTTTTAGTTTATTAACATCAGGATCCGCTCTTGGCACATTGCTCACTGGATCTTTAGGTTCCTATCTGTTGGAAAATTATAACTGGGTAGTAGTTTTCCAAACATTAGGTATATAAATGTATAATTATGTGTTATTTACACTAATATTAACAACCTTATTAATAAATTCACAGTGTGATTTAATTATACAAAAATATCTAATTTGTTATCTTAGGAGGTTTGAGCTTGGCATGGGCCGTGCTATTAAGTTACCATACCCTACCTTTTAAGGAAAAAGCAGCTTCTACTAAATCAGCTACTAACTACTCTTTGCCTTGGTTGAAGCTTTTAAAAAAACCTCCATTCTGGTAATCATTGTGCATGGGATCAATTTGAATTCAGTTATCATAAGTCACACAATTTCTGACACAAATCTTAATATAAAAAGTATATAAAGTTATATGGATTTATAAAAATATTATGATTACAAATTTATAGATGTATAAAGTTCACATATTAACTGTTATTTTCAGGTCATGTGTAATAGGTCATGCTTGTCAAAATAATTGTTTTTTTGTATTACTATCCTGGATGCCAATGTATTTTCATGATACATTTCCAGAAGTAAAGGTAATTAATTATTAGGTTGTCTTAAAAGTTTCTTTTGCTGTTTTATAAGGAAATAATAAACACACAACATTTTTTGTTTTATATTACTTTATTGAATCTTTAAACAAAATGGATCATACATAATTCAATAAAATTTTATAGCATTAGTTATATAACATATTAAAAATTTTCTTTGTTATATTTAGGGCTGGGTTGTAAACATGGTGCCATGGTTGTCTATGTTGCCTTGTACATTTTTTGGTAAAGCACTTTCTGAGAAGATAATAAAAGCAGGGTATTCCATCACAGTAACACGTAAAATAATCGAAACAATATGTTTTTTAACTGAAATTATAAGCTTATTATTTTTAGGTAAGTATAGGTATGTATAATAATGTATGAAAAAATTAAATAGAGAAATTGATTTTAAAACAATTTCAGCAAAAGTGGAAACTTTTCAAAGTGCAATAATTTGTCTTGCGTTTATAATTGGCGGGTCAGGTTTTCATAATAATGCAATTGCAGTAAATCCTTCAGATCTTGCACCAAAACATTCCGGAAGTGTATTTGGATTAATGAACACTGTTGGTGCTATACCTGGTATATATAATCATAAATTTACTATTGCAGTAATAGGAAAGATGATAGTAAAAAAGATAATTTTCAGGATTTCTTGGAGTATACTTTTCTGGATATATATTACATGTAACGCACAGCTGGCCTGTTGTATTTATATTCATTGCTATAATAGATGCATTAGGATGTATAGTATATTTATTATTTGGTTCTGGTCAAGCAATTATATAAAATGACATCCAATTTATTGTTCTTTCAGTTTATTGTGAATATACCCTATCCTTAAAATTCGGTACAATTGTGTAAATTTTAATTATCTACGAATAAAACAATAACATTAATTAAGTTGTGTCAATATTGCGAGAAGTTTCGATAGTAATACAAAAAAACATTCATGCATGGTTTATATGTATATCGGTTAACTGATAATTTGATTTTGTTTAAAATTCCATATTATCTTATACATGTTACGTTTAATTAATCATACTTATAAAAATTTTAAATATAATAAATATCAATAATATAAATTTAAAAGGTTAGCACTGATTCAATATAAAATCATACCTAATGAAGGAATATAATAATAATGATTAAACGCGATATCTATGATATGTCTATGTATGATTTTTCAGAGTATAATACCAAAACATAACCGATTATAATTTCTAGAACGATAATTTTCTACCAATCGTTACACAATATTTTACAGAAATAAATGTTACCGTATTACGTCAAATATTGAAATGTTCTTTTAATTGACGATGAATAAAAACGTAGCCAATGTGATGGTTAGTAAGTATATGCGATTGCCACCTACATGAAAATGCCTCTTTATCAGAGATTGGAGCAGCAAGTGCCTGATGCCTTTTTTAACGCGAGCATGTGAACGGATCTCGAGACTCGACTTTTCGACTTGGAACATCTCGTGAGAATTAATGTACGCAGTAGAGACAATTGCAGAGGTGGAATTTTATTTTTAACGGGACGACCGTGTACTTGTTTACGCGAGGTTTTTGATGAACGTGTGAGTTGTCCGTTGACGCTTGTCGTTTTCACCGATCATTCGGTCGTGCCTGCCTCTGCCTGCTGCCGCGAATGTGGATACTTCATAGTGTGCTGTACTGCTGCTGCCGCCGCTGTGCGTTTGAAGTGCTCCCTACGGCTGATCGCCTTTGGATTTTAACAAGTCCTTCACATTCGTGAACGCTTTGAAACTGGTTCGTTATTGTACCAGACCCCGCCGTGATTGTCACTTGATAGCAACACCCGAGGCGCCAAAGCTGTCCGCATCGGCGCTTTCTTTAGCCCAAGTGGTATCAATGTTGTCTGGCAATGGTGTGTAAGGAGAACGTGGTATCATGGTTTGGGAATCTGTCCAGGTAATAGAAATATTATCAGTTTCTTCCCTAACTAATGCCATATTCTCCTTGTTCGGAAATGGATTGTTATAGTTCTTTTATTCATAGCGCTTCTTTTCGTTTTCAACTATGACCTCTTCATCCTTACCAAATTTCGAACTAACCAAAAAGAACATTCCGCAATTTCATCTTAATTTTATGTCAGAAATTAACATGAATGTATTGGTAAATAAGAAATTATATGGATATTGATTTTCATTAATGTTTAATTTACCCTATTATCGATATATCACTTTTCTGTTTATTATACAGGAGTACCAAGTATGGTAGCAACTGTTTTCCTCTAATTTCGTGTGTATTCAAGATATTATAGTGAATTAATAATTAAATCTTCTTATATATATTTATCTTAAAATGATAAAATACTACATATATTTCATATTGTTATCAACAGTAGCATCATTTACTTTTCCTGTTGAATATGGATGTTAATAAAATCTTATAAAGCATATTATTAAAAATCTATATATTAAATACCATATTATAATAGATTGCGTGTATACTTTAATAAGGATTATAATCACATAGGCTGTAATTAAATTGTTATTCTGATACAATTTTATAATTTAGTTAATTATAGTTATAATAATGTTGAATAATCAATATTAATTTATTATATCATTTTATTAGATTATTTCTAACAAATAATATAATTGTCATTTTTATGAGAGAAAGTTTTAAAAGAATTATATATTTTAGCATTTTACGTATAAATATAAACAGTATAAATTATAAAATACTACAATTTAAAATTAATATATTTTCATTCACAGATAAAAAGTTATTCAGAATTAATTATTTTTGTTGATATTTTTGATAATATTTTGTAACAATATTCAATCATTTTCATTAACTATATACTTTTATGTTGATATTGCATAAATATATTTTTATATTTTTTAAGATATCAGTTACTTACTCAAAACTATTTCATGCTCATGACAAATATTTTATTACAAATAAAGAAAGAAATATTTGTGATTAGTTCATTATTATAAAAAAATATATTTCTATATGTGCAGTTATAAACGCATCGATGTCATGTGCACGTTACTAAACATGTGCCTGCCGTTTGAAGTACGATACCTTGGCACTTGTGTAGAGGATATTGGTAAACGGGACTACAATGATCTCCGTGACACGGAACATCATGCAAACAGTGCCACTGATCTTGCCGAGTTAACAACCTTAGGTGTGGCAGATAAACGCACACGAAGGAAACTTGCGCTCTACATGGCATTATTACATTCTTGTAATTATGCATGTGCTGTAATCTTGTACAAGAATTTGTCAAATTTTGATTACCAAGAAATCTCTAACCTATTAAATGGGACCACCTTTACACCGGATGATCAACCACTTGAAGAACTGCTCTTATTGTATACAATGGCTTTAAATCATCCAGCATTTACATATGAGCAGAAAAGTGTCTTCGGTAACATTTACATAAAGCTTCAAGAAGAAGAAGCTCGTCTGAATCTTTCAAAGTTAAATTCATCTTACAAACAAACACAAGTATGTATAATCTTCGTGTGTTGAATGCATTTATTTATTTATGTAATTTGTAATCTAACTAGTATTCTAAATATTGTTTAAATATTTCATAATAAACTAAATGTTAATTTATATCTGTTTTAACAATAGGGTTGCGCGCCATGTATGAATACAAACGAAAGATTAATAGACACAGAGATGCAAGGCAGTTGTATGATGGCTCCACCACCAATGCAAACTTATCATGGTAGTTTATAATATGATATATGCGTACATATATGTATAATATATATAAATATTAATATTTTTTTACATTATCTGTAGGAGAAATGACAATGAGAAATAATACTATGGTAACTGGTGTTCCCCCTGGTCTTTCCATGCCTCCACCTGGATTATGCCTGCCAACTCCAGAACAAATGCCAATGGGATCAGGTGGTGCAACACAGTACCTTCACCTTGGCTTTCCATCAGTAAATCACATGCCACCATGGACAGGTCAGGTTATGATGGGGAATCAGCTGATGTATCACACTGGCGACATGTTGGCTTATCCACCTTCCCCCTTAGTCAGCCGTCAATCGTCACCATCCCAGTCTCGATCTCCTAGTCGCAGTAATTCCCCAATGGGTCGCAGAAACAATACAATGCCGCGCACCTCTTCACAAGTGACTCAGTCTACTTCGAATACCTTGACATCAACGAGTGCCTCTAACAGTCAAACAAGCATCTGCAGCTCAAATGCCAATTCCCTTCCACCACTTCCCACATTGGGTACGAACAGAAGTCATCCTAGTCAACCTCCATTGCTTCCATCACGCTCTGTTCCCTTGTCTATCAGCAGTTCTACTACTTTTTCACGACATAATAGCGTCGAGAATACTCCTTCTACCTTAATTCCGGCAGCACCTCAATCAAAACAACCTCCACCACCACGACTGCGATCTTCAATTTCTGGTGATTCATTACGAGAAACGTTAGGAAAAGAAATGCCAAATTTCAAAGGCAACTTGCAGAATTTTTCTCTCGACGAGGTGAGATAGTAAAGTTTTAAAATAGTTTATAATAACATAAAATATTTCATAATAAATTTTACTTTATATTTAGTATAAATATATAATAGAATATGTATGTACATTAATAAACATAATAATATGTGATATATTGTGCAGATCCGAAGAATGAGTGATGAGGACTTGAGGGAAATAGGATTAACACAAAATGCAGTAGGGCAATTACGAAGTATAGTTAAGAGTCAAACTACTAACGGCTTAAATCAAATTTCTACTGATAAAAAATTAGATAGTACTAGCAGCACAACACACACAGTTGTAGATTCAGTTGAAAATGAGGTAATAATTAATAATCTATACTTGATATATATTAATATATTGTTAACTTTCATTTAATCAGTGAAGGAAAATAGATGCATAACATAAAATTTTTATTCAGGCTATACCGGGAATGGAGATGTTGAATGATAATGGAAATCAAAGCAGTAAGTCAATGCCGTTACAGGAACAGCATCCAGCGATGCATCATCATCATAATCATGCAGCTACACCTAATTTACGGCGATATCCTATGCCACCGTTAGATCCTGCGCAAATACAAATGTATCCTGCTCCGCCACCGATGTATGCTGCACAAAATGCACCATGCTATGCCTGTCTTACATTACCTGTCGCCGGGGTACAAAATCGATATTCAAGGTAGGAAAGAAAGTGTACAATTATTAACATTTATCAAAGTTGATTTTTGAATTTTGAATTAACGATGTTAAAATATTTTAGGTGCAATGCTCAACACGTATATTGTTTAACACAATTACAAGCCTTGAGGTTAGATCCTGAAAACAGCAGGCATTGTTCACAGAGTAGTAGTTCTGATAGTACTGGTAGTAGATCTCCGCCAGAGACTCCTCCGGCAGCACCGTGGGTGAGCGGCAGTGAGAGCAATCCACCGCCAGTTACTGATCATCTTAGTTCTGCACCGGTACATTCTACAAGTGCAGTATCACATCCAGCATCCCAACAACCTATACAATCGGGCCCGGAAAGGCAACGTACTAGAAGAAATCAGACACATGTAATGCGTCATAAAAATCAAATGGTGAACGGCGGTGGGCCACCGAATCTTTCACAATGCGTTTCCTTTCCCACGCCACCTTCGCAGTCGCAGGTCACGTATCTGCCGCATGGTCATTTTCCGGCTTTGAGACCGAGTAGTGGTATTTATTCTAACTTCTCACATGGACCGTATGCAAGACCAGCTTATCCGACCACGTACCAACCGAATGGTGAAATGATGTACCAATATCCTGGACATCCATCCTCAGGAGGAACACCACCACCTCCACCGAATGCAGCCGCGACACCTGTTCAGGCACCGTATATGCCACCTACTCCGATTGTTACATATGCACCAGCTGCCGTCCCACCAACGAAAATTTCGTGCTATAATTGTGGCAGTAGTAGTCATCTTGCAGTTGACTGTAAAGATCAAACCATGGAAGATCTTACCAAAAAAGGTAACTTAAAATTTATACTTTTATGTAGAATGTTACTGTTTATAATTATACGCAAATAAAAGATGGGTAATGTACATAGGTCTTTTGCGATAAATAATATTCTTTCTCTTATTTTTACTTTCAGCTCAATACCGCTTAGATTACAGTATAATGAAACAACCTGGAGAGTGCCCAAATTCTGACAAGTGATCCCCTGCCGCGGACCATCCAGCAATTTATCATTATCATCATTACCGTAATTACTGTCATCATCACTGTCATTACTACTGTTACTACGATGCCGCCACAGCAATACAACCTAAATACCGTTCAAAAGATGACTGCTATCGCTCCTCATGCAAGTTTTCGGTGATTTTTGTAGACATCCCTTATATTCAGGATGACGATTTTTTAACCGAGGAAGTTTCGCGATTTGCGGTACCAGGTATACTTTTTACAAGTTCTTATTTATGATAGTAATTCTTAATTATGTAAAAAGATGTCGCGTCATGTACAAAGAGAAAACTGGGAGAAGCATAACGCAGAATGCTCTTATCTATGTTTTTAGAATACATTTTGAAAGGTTTGTGTTAGGTACTGACTCGTGTCTTACCAATGATACGTATGGACTACATATAAACACATATACATACATACTCACACACATTCACAGCACGCCTCAACCCAATTTCTCACTATTTCTCTAGTAACTAGCCATAAACGAAATACAAGAAAAAAGAACGCATTGTGCTCTGATTAGATGAAACTACCATGTTTGACTATATTTATCATTGATACTTTTACTTCTACTAGTACATCTACTATCACTATTACTACTATTACTATTAAACTATTACTATTACTTCTATTATCGCTACTGAGCCACATTTTTATGTATACATATTTTCTCAATTCTTACGTGCGCAATGTTTGAACGAGTGCAAAAGTGAATGATGACAACAGAGTAAAAAAAGATAAGATAAAAAGAGTAAAGGATGAATGCACATAAGAAAGAGAGAGAAAAGAAAACAGGAAAGAAGAAAAAAGGAAGAATGAAAGAACAACAAACCATAAGTGTTCGATCGTCTAGCTGCCTTTGCGCTCCTGTGTGTATAAAACTATAAATATACGCCGCTCATCACTCATTTATTAACTTATGAATAGTTAGTTAAATAACAATAATTCTCATCCTATTTATATAAATAGTCATGCAATCATGTGCAACTTAAGCAATTTTATACGAGTTTTATTGATCGCCCATCTTTTTTAAGTGTAAGCAATGCGTTATATACGTTTAAAATCTCGTTAGTAAGTAATAAACAAAAGAAAGAATAACGACTTGAATATGTACTAGTGTTAGGTATGAGTGGAGTGGCAATCTGCGTTGAACTCATCTTGTCAACAAGTTGCTACTGCATTTAAACCAATTCTTAATTAAACAAACACCGTTAGTGAATGTCGATCTAATTCTATTAAAGTGTATAATTTGGTAAATCTTTGTCTAGTTCCCATACTTACGATGACTTATAATTTTTAATCGTAAGACTCTCATACTATGCATCTGATCTATATGAAATAGATCCTAGATATTTAAAATAGTAAGGACTGAAAAGATATAAAAACGAGTGAGAGTGAGTTTGATATGTGTGATTTTAAATACACATGCATTTAAAAACTTCCTTTCAGTAGCTTCTGGATATAAAGAATTCTCAGGTGTCTTTTTTTTTTTTTTTTTGGTTAGTAATGAATTATTTGGCAGCTAGTCAATAGCCACAAACATTTTGGGATTAATATTTTAGAGCTGTTATTTTGCAGTGATAAAAATTTGAAAAGAAGAGACAGTTCAGAGTTGATGATTTTCATGTTACCTTTGAATCTGATTTAACAATTTTATTAAGATGATGATAACTTGCTCTAATGGTATTGTTTTCACATATTATTGTATATAAAGTGAAAGTCGTTTTTTATTTCTAAACAATACTTTATTCAAATTCCAAAGAAAGCCAAAAATTAGTTGGGAAAAGTCGAAAAAATATTATTCATACTATATATATATTATAATCTTCAATCTTCTGTCAATTTTTTATAAGAAATTCGACTGTGTCGTAATTACTAGAGTCTGATTCGGTGTTTAGGTAACATTTATTAAAAGTGCCATTTTTGTTGAAACACCCAGTGTCTTCATACCGGTCTATTAAAAAAAAAAAAAATAAAGGTTGAGGTTTGTCTTGCCGTTAGCATTAGTCAATGATGATTTTTAAAAACTACCTGAGAAAAGTTTCGAAGTGGCTGTGACTGATGAAGAGTGTGTAAAATTCATATTAAAGCTCTATGAATATTTTTTTTTAATTCCATAATACAAAATAATCGAATCCTGGTATTCGCGAGTACTTTGTTTTTGAATTAATATCAGTTGTAATTGGCAGGTATTGCCTAAGCCAGATTTATGAAACACAAACAAACACATTTTTCTATTTTACATTTTAAATACAGATATGTTGCTTGACAAGAGCAAAAGAAAAATAGCGCAAAAATTTCGTGTGTTTGTATGTGATTCGTCTACGAAACAAAGGAGTCTGAGTTTACAACATATATTTAACAAAAATATTGTAAATCTCTCAATTGAATTTTTCTGATAAGGTCATCATTTGAGTCATAAATTTGAAATTTTCGTTCGCGGACAAATTTCGTTTTCGAAATTAAATATATTATTGAACTATTTTTAAATATAGGTCCAAATGAATGTGTTTGCATCTTGCTAAATAATAACAATTCATTGTTGACCAAATGGTATTATAGTCACGATTAGTCGTGCTAGAAGCAGAAGCAATAGTATTATAATTATTAAAATATAACACTTTATTGCTGTTTACTAACTGTTGACATTGATAATCAAGGGAATATGTTTTAGTATATCTCAGATGTATGTGTCATTGGCAATAAGATGAATGCGATATTTTTTCTCTTAACTGTTAAGCAATACTTCTTAGCATAACAACAATACATGTTTTTAAAAGTGAATATTGTATAGTATTAGTGTTGTAAGCAGCAATAAGGGAGTTCTGTAATTTTGTTGCTAATCTGCAATTATATATAAAAGAGAAGGATCGTTTTAGCAATAATGTCATATTTAATGACATAATATATTACGTAGTTATTTAACAAAAAATTCTATTATAAAGAATGTAACCAAGGAATTGTCGTTTTCATTGCATCGACTACATTCATTTTAATGTATTTCATCAGTTTGATATGTTCGGTTGAAGCGATTGAAAATTTTATGGAAAATATGTATCTCCTAATTTTTGTTCTTATTTGAATTTTCTTAAGAATATTGTTGTTGATAATAATTAATCATCGTCGTGGAACGGTAAGGAATTAGTTTCATTAGCTATATCATTGTAGGAGGCTGTCTGCTTTGAATCAAGACTCCTTTGTTTAACAAGTACCGTTAAGTACGCATTTAAATTAATGAAACATGTACATAAGTGGCAGAAAGAAACCACTAAAAAAATTGTGCTTGATGCAATAAGTGCGTTATGTTGTTCAAGTTTGAAAAAAAGTTCAAATGCTCTTGATCAAATCAGTATTATACGGAAAAGAATCAAAAAGTCAAAGAATCATATCACTTGAACAGAAGCCGTAGAGCAAGAGCGTGAGAGATTAGTAGTAGTAATTACAATAAAACGATAATATTAGTATTAATTATAATAATTATATTAATGATAAATTATATGTATATATATTATATATTATATATGTGTATATATTATATATAATATGTATATATGTATATATATATATATATATTACTACATATATATATATATACATAATAGAGATGTAAACTTTCTGGAAAGATTTGATCATTTTTCAAATGAGAACTCCTTTTGTTTTTAGGAAATGCAGACAAATATTTAAAAAAAAGGGAAAAACGAAGGAAAAAAAGTTAAAAAAACAAAAACGGCAAAAACATTGACTCGGATATTGTTGTACATCTTTAATACGTAATTTTGGTTGTTTTCTATAATAATTATTATCTCATACTTTAATTCTTAGTTTCAGCAATAACTGTTTGTGTTACTAATCTCTATTAGCACTTCTAGCTACTGTTCCTAGGTGTGTTTCTTTTCGCTTCAATTAGAACTCACGATTATCTTTTCTCTTTCCTATACGAGTTTATTGATGAAATTAGACTAATGGTAACAATAAATTATAAAGTACAAGTAATTAGCCATCTTGTATTATGAAAAGCAGTTCAAACGTCTTAAAGCTTGCGTTTCTGGTATATTAAAAAAAAAATGCAACACGTATATTTCATATCGTAATGAAATTTTAAAAAAACTTTCTCGACACTTTACATCTCTAATGTTAATTGAATAAAATAGGTTGTACTCAAGTGGAATTATAAAAAGTGAAAAAAGAATGTAAAAAAAGACTAGAGCCATGTGTATCTTTTTTTGTCAAATATTTTTGGACATACAGGGGTGTAATTGGGCAGCGGTTAAGATTGTACAGAGAAAGTTAACAGAGGAGGTAGAAATGAAAAAAAATCTAACGAAATACACATACAGGTACATCTATTGTACAAACAGAAATACCCACATATACGTGTATATGCAGACATATATCAAGATACCGTCGGCATAGTGACTTAAAAAGCGCTTACAATTACGATGTATGTACATTTGCTGCGTTTTGTGACCGATGCTCGTTATACAATAATGTTTGCATGAGGTGATCGATGATTCGAAAAGTTTGCCCGACTACCGAGACTTACGAAGACAATACGTGCTTTGGACGAGAACGAAAATAAAATATAAAAAGTAAAAAAAAAAGTGGATAGAAAAATAGCGTGAAACACAAAACGCGATACATTATGGATGAGAGTTGCCATTTCAAAGAAATAGGAACGAGAAAAAGACGGAAATTGTGAAAAAATGAATCAAGCGGGGTAAAGCGTGCTGCTTAACGGTTAATGTATAAGTGTAATTATTATTATTTAAAGAAGAATACAAAGAAATAGAAAAATACAAAAAAATTTAGGAGGCATTCTGTGCAAAAGTGAAACTCATTCGGTTTTTGTAGTCGGTCGCTGATGTGAAAGGATCAAATTTTTCGACAAGTAATACTGTTATTGTGGTACCATAAAAAGTGTAATGGGTCAAAACACACAAAAAAACAACAAATTTGAAAATGAAAAAAAATCTGTACGAGGGTGTGTGCCGCTCTACGTCATGTACATAAGAATCGGTGCGAAAGAGGAAGAATGTATGATACGTAAGTATGTATGATATATAGCGTGATAGGGGAAAGAAGATTTACATACAAATATGTGATGTGTATATACACATTATATATATACATACATATATGGAAATATTGAGATATATTTGTAAATTCTGTTATTTGAATGCATTATAAATATTTTAACCTCCTGTAATGAAATATTTAATAAAAAACGTTACCAACCAATCCGTCTACACTTTTAGCCGTTGTGTTTAGGATACGAGCGTCTTATGAAATTGTACTTTCATTTATATGCGATAGTACAAAGAAAAGCTGTGTAAATAGACACGCTTCTGTAGAGCAGTTACGATTACTTTGCGATATTACCGACAATTATTATCAAATTTGTAACTCTTTGAACAGTAACATTGTTTAATACACATGATTTCTTTACTAACATGCGATTATAAGACACGATAGGACGTAATGCCATTTGTAAATAAATCGAGAAACTGGTTAAAGTATACTCTTAGTCTATTCTGAAAAATGTGATGAGAATCTAGCATTTAATTATAGATGCACCGCTTAATTCGTTTGTATAAAGTATAATATAGTTTAAATTCAGATTCGATTGAATAGTACAAGATACGCCAAGATTATTATTTTAAAAGATACGTTGAAGTAAACTTTATAAAAATGTTGCTTTTTTATATACATACATTTCTTGAGACTTCTATATAATGTTCACACAGCAGGAGCGAATCCACAAAAAAAAAAAAAAAAAAAGAAATAAAAAGAAAGAATCTAATTGTAAAAGGTCTAAATCTTTCTTAGAAAGTTAAACGAAGTGATCCGATGCATTGCATTTGCCGGATGGGTAATATATAACGATAATTACATATTGTGTGCTGTAGACAAAAATTATAGTAATTTGTAATACAAATGAATTGAAGTAAATAAAAATAAATTAAATGTATTTTTTAATGTCGTTAAAAGTAAAACTAATAAAATATTCCGCATAATAATTATTAAATAACTAACGATTCAAGTTGTTTTGATAACCTACATTTGTTTCATTGCAAAACATTATTTTTACAGCTTGCCGTGTTTGTGCAATCGAAGAGGGAATATAATAAGCAATTTTGTTCTTTTAACAACATATTTTGTTCTTTTCTATTTAAATATTATGACCACCTATTTAAATTACGATTAATAAAAGGTAGAAAATTCGTATGAATATACGTACATACGTATGTTGGATTTCTTTGCTGAAATTTGTTAAATTCGACATTTCCAGTACAATCGATCCACAGGACTTCCGTTATGTAAGAATGTGCATGTATGGTAAACTAAGCGGTATAGATACCGCATTATAGTTCTACATAAAATAGATTTTTATTTATTTTGCGTTACGTAGACATTTTTACTATTATGTTTTCATATCCTTGATTTTTCCATATTAGGACAAACTTTTGTAAAACTATGTAAATGGATTAAATGAGGCACTACAAACGATAATAACAGAAAAAATTAGATCAATTTTATCTAGGGACGTATATCTTATATTGAATGTAATTCGTGCAATATGTTTGTGTTAAGGTTTTATTATAAGCATATCGTAACGAATGATTTCATATATATATATATATATATATATATATATTATATATATCGTAATAAATGATTTGTTTCAGTTATAATAATACTTAATATGCTTGTATCCATTACGCGTTATCGACATCTACACGGATGTGGTGTGGCGCATCCGGAGAAGTTCGTTAAATTATTACACAAGATCCTGCATATGTTGTGATATGAATTAATTGAATAAACGATACTGGAAAAATGTTTTGTTCGAATAATGAATACATAATTCCATTATACGTATGTATGTTCCCCGCAGATACATAATCCGCGTGTTGTAGAACGATGTCAGATATCCTTGACTTTAACTACTATTTCGGCATGTGATCGAATCGAAGTTGCAAGGGCGTGATGAAGAAACGATAATCACGTTTGAGAAGTCTGACAATGTAATCGGAGATATTAAATACAGAAGAATGCCTATATCGCATCAGGGACGCGTATAAAACGGTAGTTGAACGATTATGCTATGAACGAGATAAGGACGACAGGAAGCTGTACAAAATACTTTAATGTCTGGTCATTCTCTCGTGGCATTCTATCGCAATCAGACGCATACCGAAACATCCCATCTATTTTTCCCTCGTCATATTTATTCCTATACTTCTAACTCTGTTTTTAATTCTGTTTTATCCTACATATCTGCACGTATCCCTTTTTGCAGAATACTCTCGTCTGACTAACCGAACTATTCCATGTCCATCTATCTGTCGGAACGTGTTCGAAGGGTCGAAGTAGAAAAAGAAGATCGAAGTAGATGGACCTCGAGAGAGGAGAGAGAATCATTTTCTCCGGTATCTATTGTAGGGATCGCATAAGCTCCGTGGCGCGAGGAGTCGCCGTGTCACGCAGCGGGGTCGATTGAATCGACGAACGAGAGAACGGGCAATAAAAAGGCGAGTCGGAGCGAGAAGGATCAAACGAGCCCGTGACCATTGCCAGTACTGCCACCTGGTCGTGATATAGTTAAGAGAGGAGGCTAGGGGGTGCGTATTGACGCGACTGCGCGATTTCGTCGACGCGGTGGTAAAGGGTAGCGCTTCCGCGGCAGTGAGAAAGCGCGCTCCGCTGGAGAAACAGAGAGGGAAAGAGAGGAAGGGAGTCGACGAAACGAGAACGAGAGAAGGAGGGGACGGCCTGAAAAGCTCGGGCCAGCCTGGGTTCGATCGCTCAATATTCATCCCTTGGCCGGACGAGAGCGCCCGAGAACAGTAGCTCCAGACGAGGGCACGAATCGACCCTTCCTTCCTTTGCGTCCTCGCCCGCGGAACTGTTCGATCGCGGCACTGTTCCACCAGAAGACGAAGAACAAGATTAGCAGAAGGAGCAGCAGAGCCGGCCGAGAAAAGGATTCACGCACGTCCTCCTTGTTCGTTCGTGGTGATTCGCGGGAGAGATCTGCGGCAGTTCTCTCCATTTTTTCGTTTAACCGATCAGAATGGAGGGTAAAAAAGTCGAACAGTATTATACTCCGCCACCGAAGCTTGGTAAATGGGAGGGTTTTAGGGTCTTTTTATGGAACTCCGAGACTGGACAGTTCCTGGGGCGCACAGGCGCTAGTTGGGGTAAGTTTTCGTATCAAACATATTTCATTTCTTTCTCATTCTTTCTATTTTTTCGAAAAATTTATTACGTGCTTGCACTCTCAAATTGAAATCGAATTGAGCGTCAGGCCGCGAATTTCATCTTGTCTTTTTAAACAATTTTGGAAAATTACGTAATTTTTATTGACAAATACGTTTCGATCGCGTTTTCGAGTCTCTCCCCCGAGATAAAATTAAGATTTCCTTCGACCGAAGGATAGTAATGGTAATGCTAGATTTCATGCGTAGATTTATTTGTCGAGTTCATCGGATAATTCGTCTGTAGTATTGTCAAAGATCATTCCGGAAAATTCCCTAAAACGTATCGTCAAAGGTCAGAACTTGAATATCCCGATTGACATTTAATCGTAACCCTATAGTTCCTGACGTAAAGCGACGCAATGTACACGCGCACTGCAGATCAGTAACGATGTTATATATCTAGAAAGAACTTTCGTGCTGCATTCAAACGAATAAAACCGTTCTGATCGTAGTTTAATCGATTTCTCTTTGATAACGTTGATATCATTAAACTAGAACATTCATTCCTTTCCTCTACTTTTCCTCAGTGAAATATTTCAAAGCTATACTTAATCTACTATGAAAACTTATTTCTATCATGAATAAAATAACTTGAAATACGATTGTTCACTTCTTTCATGAAAGAAACGTTCTTTGCTATTCTGTCAAAATAATCATACACGGTTCTTTGATGCGACAGAAATCAGGTATTTAAATGAAAATGTCGAATTGTAAACTTCTTGTTTTATCTAAAACGTATCCTGTTCTGACAAAGCTGGCTTTTTCACCGTTTCCACATTATCCTTCTAGTGTATTAAAAGATTCTCAATTGGATCTTTAAAAGTAACGTATGGAGGGGCGGCAACCTCACGATTTTCATCGTCCTACTTTTATCTTTTGTAATATGTATGATGTAATACGTATAAGAGGAAAGGCATAGGGTTAAAGAGTGTTCCTAATTTTTGAGCCTAACGTTAGAAAAATTTATTTCTTTGTTAATTCTAAGTGAAAAATATGTTGTATCCCGATTTGGGATTTGGGATGGGAGGACAAAAATACTAAAACTACCTCTAGAGTGCATAATACGGTACTTAGATATTATAGATTTATATTCTTTCATTTGTTCTTTATATTTTCTTTAATTTATTACTCAATTATATAAATATACTGTTAATCTAAAATATTATATTTGATGCAATTACAACGATTATGACAATTCCGTGGGATACTACCGGACGACGCAACAAACGAATTCTCCATGTATCGTGTCTGTCATGTTATGTAATACAATTGCGAGATTTGGTCGATGATGATCCAATATTTCGGTATTCTAGATAATATATTCAATGACTGATCTTTTAATCAGCAAAAAAAGAAGACGAAAAAATTAAAACAATTGTTTTTGCAAAATTACAAAACAATCGACAGAAGGTTGCAAACATTAGATATAAGCGAAATTTAATAGATAGGAGAAGAAAATGTTTCTATTTGGAAACTAGGTTTATTGTACACTGTAGAATTGTAATTACTACTAATTGTAAAGCACTCATAATAAATTTGGTCATGGCCATAGATACAGTCAGACAATGTCATATAATGTAATCATTCCATTTTATACAACGTATAATATATTTATGTTCTTGTCCAAGCTGACAAACTAACATTTAAATAAGTAAACTTCTTCTATTGTATACAAGAATTATTATTCTACATAAAAGTTATTTTAGTTTCACTCCGATACATCTTATCGTTAGCATATTTCTTCAAAATTTCTATTACAAAATCGATCTGTAATAAAATTGTTGCACAGATCATTGGATCATAGTTTTTATATTTATTTTTTACATTTTTTACATTTATCTATGTATAATAAATTCTTAATAATTTCTTTAATCGACTAATAATTTTCAATTCGATACACAAAGTTATAATCTTTTTAAAGTGTGTGCACCTTTTTTAAGAAACAAGCCAAGTTAGTAATAAATTATAGGATTTGCTCGTTGAAGTATGTTGTGGGAGTTAGGTTTAAAAATCGAATTGTTTATTTAAATCTTTCCGTGATTAAAGAAGCTTCGTTACAGTGAGCAAATATTATTGTGATTCGTACTCGATATTATCATTTGGTTATATATATCGCATAAATTTCGGAAATCTTTTTTGTAAACTTCTTGACATTCACTGATTTTGCCATTTTCTTGCATTAACGAGGCAATTCGGTCGGTCGTTGTGTTATTGTGTTAGCATACTTAAAGCAGCTTATCTATTCGCCTTTGCGAGCTATATTCTTTCTATGCTCCACTGTCTTTTGTCCCCTCTTCTTCTCCTGAAGTTGATCGACTTCCACCAAAATCAATACAATCCAGCGTTCTTACCATTCTGTAGGAATAGCTTGCTCTGATTTTATACGGTTCGCTTGTGTCTCATTTTAACTTTTAATGAACTTTGTTATTCGATCTACTAGCTAAGGAAATAGAATACAAACTGTATAGAAGATCATAAATAATATTTTTCAAATATTTAATTATATTTGAATATTTGAGTATCCTACGAATGATTGAATACTTTATTTCGTATTAACAAATACTCTTGATTAACATTTACATTATTTATGGTGTTTCAAATTATGTACTCAACAATGTGAAAAACATGACACGAATATTATACCATTATGCAATAATACGAATGCAATTTTCAATTGTATCTTGAACACGTTAATAACAAATGATATTTC
The DNA here is from genome assembly GCF_051014615.1 of Bombus vancouverensis nearcticus. Classification (NCBI taxonomy): domain Eukaryota; kingdom Metazoa; phylum Arthropoda; class Insecta; order Hymenoptera; family Apidae; genus Bombus; species Bombus vancouverensis. The sequence continues at coordinate 2,309,537 of NC_134913.1, read as the reverse complement.
AGTAGAATCTAGAATTCATCATTGCAACATGAGGTGCTTCTTCGAGCTTGTGAATTTAAATGATTGCATTGATTTCATTTAGGGGTGTGTTAATCTAATAAATATAGATAAAAGTATCGGAAAATTCCGGCTTCTAAATAAGTGGGATTGTACGAGTAAATCGCATGATAATAATTTTGTATAAAATTCTAAACGTTTTATAATTTGCCTCAAGAAATACAGAACAGGATAGTACATATATCCGATGAATAAGATTCAAAATGCATTCTTGAAAGTAGGTTTCTGGATAAAAAGTAGATCAAACGATATTATCTTTTCGTCCAAATACGACACACTATTGCGGTTGCTGTAGTAACGTAACATTTTCACGGTTTTTTTGAGATATCGATCACTTCGTATGCGGAACGCGGCGGCGCTACAAACTTAGAAGCCATCACGGTTCTTTCATGAAGTAGGTCATTGATATTGTTGCACCTACGTTCGAATTTCTATACAGAAAATGTCAGTCTTTACAGTATTTACTATCGATACACCTACACCGGAAACAAGGAAATAGAGTTGCCACAGGGAACAAGATTTCTTTGTAAAATTTGTATCGAAAGAAACCGATTTGCGTCGAAGATATTATGTCAATCCCATTCCTTATTTAAATCTTCCAGATTTGTTTAGCGCGTTTGCAAATTGTCTTTAAACGAATGAATTGCGTTCTGGAGGGATGAAAAACAAACTATTGGAGTATTGAAGAAAATCTTAGTTCCTAATTTAAAATTTCTTTATCGTTTGTTAATAATTTTTTATAAAACTACTGGAGATATGTACGTAACGTTAACATGATCAGCGGAGGACGTCTTCCTTAAATGAGGACGAAATAAAAGCAACCAGTTTAACGTAATAATACGTAATTCTACGATACGAATATTGGTAGAACGTAGAGAACTATGACTAGGGGGATCAATAACCTACTTTGGTTTTCTTATACTATGTAAGGGAATTCTAGTTGTTAGTATTAAAATTCTTCTGTGAGCTGTCATCCTATTTTTGTGCATAAAATTCTACCGTGTAAATGCAAAATGCACGGATTGTTAGAAACGTTTGGTTTCCACCGTATAAAAAGAAATAAAGATGTAATCAAGAAAATATATTATATGGCATTAAAAAGAGAAATATGAATATAAATAAAATGATATCAATATATTGTATTATAGAAACAGGATGCTTCACTGGGTTTTATACTAAAATTTGGTGCAGTGCCAAGTGGAACTACAACTTCGTTTAACCTTGTGGACAAATTAAATTTAACTAAATTAAATTTAATTGCCGATTATTACAAAAATAGGGACATTGACTAAAGGAAAACATTAAATATATGGGATCGATGTAAGATTTAATTATAGTATTAATATCCCTTTAATGACAAAATACTCGATAAATTTATTTACTAAATGTAATTTAACAGAAGGTTACTATATAGTTCTTCGAATAATCTTTTACAACGTTTGCAATCCGATGCAAGTATAGATATGTGTTATGATTCTTTGAAAATAAATTGCTTGAAATGGATATTCATCAATGATTCTTATTGTAAACTCGCAGCATTGCTTACTCAATACCAATTCAGGCCAATTAGATCTCGGATCATAATTGTCTCAGTGTTGTAGAGTTCAGTTGCTGTGCGTATCCACAAAAGGAATTATTACAATAAAACATTTGCCTTGCTTTAATTGGCTAAAGTGTCCGAGATCTACGTTCTTATACTTCGTCGTACTTCAAGTTGTTTTTCAATCGACTACGGAGATCTTTTGCGCACATACTGCTTTTATCTTAAAGGAAAGATCAATTCACTATACTGATTTCCGTATATGATTTAAATGGTCGGATAATAGTTAAAGTAAAATTATTATGGAGTAATTTAGAAGATAATCGATATTTAGAGAATATGTACATAATTTCAAAGAACTAACAATCTCTTATTTTTCGATTGCAGCCAAAATCTTGTTATTCTACGTCATTTTTTATGCGGTACTGGCTAGTTTCTTCGGAGCGATGTTAACTGTTTTCTACCAGACGTTAGACCCGAATGCACCGAAATGGCAATTGGACAATTCCTTGATCGGAAGCAACCCCGGACTTGGTTTTAGGCCTATGCCTCCTTCAAGCAATGTTGAAAGTACCTTAATTTGGTACAAAGCAAGTGACGAAGGCAATTTCTTACATTGGACCAGAGAATTGGATAAGTTCCTCGAAGGTAATCTATTTCTCAATTCTGGTTCTTAATTTTTTTTTTTTTTTTTACATAACAAGATACCAAACAAAAATTTTGTACCCATAAATTTGAAATAATTATTCTGCTAAGATTAACTCTATCAGTTAAAATTTATGCAGTTGAATATAACATATTTCTTAGAGTACTTCATTATTTGAAAGCAGAAGTAATAACATTACATTATCTTGCATCGTTAATAAAATATTTACTAGATATAGATGTTCAGTAATGCTATTTCCATAGATCTATTACGACGCTAATTTTAACCGATAAGCGAGAAAACAGTCTTTGTCCTAACGAGCCAATTACGTCAAGAACCCGTTAAATCCGGTCAAGGTGGGAACAATCTTTGGATCAGAGTTTCGGTTTTTTTATATTCTACAATATATAATCATGTATGTATTTGGGAGTAAAATATAGAACGCGTAATTAGGTACGGTATACAAAATTAGAAATAACTTTCAGAAAAATTTTACCAAAATAAGAAACAAAATTCAAATCGATATCTTGATGTGTTCCTTCACCTCCTTGGGTGTCCTAGGATTAATGAGTCTCCGTGATAATTAAATAAAAAATTAATTTTGAATCTGTTTAGAATACCAAAAACCTGCTACCTCTACAAATGGTGCCCAGAAGAGGATGATGTGCGACTATGGCAAACCACCAGCAGCCGGCAAAGTCTGTGACGTAGACATGACCACGTGGGGACAGTGTACGAAGAAACACAAATATGGATACAACAAATCTGCTCCTTGCATTTTCCTCAAGTTGAACAAGGTACGTGATATTAAAAACGTTACTACGATATTATTATACATATAGAGTGATTGTTCTTATTAAATTATGTAGTATTAAAAATCCGAGAGATTTGGCAAGCGTTATTTTTATTAGGAGAAATATTAATAATTCTAATGCTTTAGATTTTCGGCTGGAAACCCGAATATTATAATGACACGAAAAATCTGCCGAACACAATGCCAACCGATCTTCAAGAACACATCAAGCAAGAGGAACACGCTAACAGATTGGATACCGTGTGGGTGTCATGTTCCGGTGAAAATCCCGCAGATGTTGAGAACATGGGTGCCATTCAATATATTCCACGTCGTGGTTTTCCTGGATACTATTTCCCGTTCACAAATACCCCTGGATACCTTAGTCCCCTGGTAGCTGTCTTCTTCGAAAAGCCTAAATGTGAGTTACCATTAAATCGCAATAACATGCCTATAATCTTTAAAGGATTTTGAATATTCCGTTAATTTTCAGACGGTGTGTTGATCAATATCGAATGTAAAGCTTGGGCGCACAATATCATTCACGACAGATTCGAGAGGCGTGGTTCGGTACATTTCGAACTGATGGTGGATTAAGCATCGTACTCGCCACCTTTTGCAAGATCACTACCAACTGCGTCCAAGAAAATATAGGAGGAAGGAGAATAAAAGAAATTTCTTTTTTAATCAATCTCGCTGGCGCATCGTGACCACTCCTTCTTCCCTCCGGTTTTCTCTGCCGACGATACCGCTCTAGCCGCGTATTTTCTCGTCGTTGTAACGTAGATCTTTCAGAGATTCACCGATCATTTCTCATCATCTTCATCTTCGTCGTGATTCTCTTCATTGCAACACCATGCGATAATAGCTACTGTCGTTTTTTCACACAAATCGCGCTACTCACTCTCATTATGAAGGACCGTTCTTCAAAAACACCGTTACACGTGTTCGTTTCACTCAACGTACAGAGATTTTTCATAAAACGCCGCGTGTTTCCGTCGTCGTCGCTTCCACAAAGGTAAAAGCATTTTATTATAGGATCACAAAACGGACCAGTGAAATTGGCTATGTACAAACTATATATCTATATATATATATATGTATGTATATATACGTACGCATATGCGCGTATGTATCAGGATGCACAAAAAAAAAAAAACAGTTTAGCGGAAAAATTCTGCACAAAAACCGCGGCGGTATCACTTCTTTTTATCGGGGGCGAAGAGGAGTGGTCGTACCATCGTGATCTAAATATCGTTCGGGATATCAGTTGGAGCGCGTAAGAGGTTTCCCTTACTTTTTTGCCCCTTTTGCGAATTTTTCGCTTTTCGTCGTCTGCTAATTTCTTGGTCTCGTTGCGGGCTTTAACGCACGTGTAATGTTTTTTTTTTCTCTTTTTTTTCTCTCTCGAAGTTATATTGATATTCGCCTAGTCAACGAGATTCGCTAACGTGTAGGGTACACCGAGGATAATTGATACCCTTAGTTCGTGCCACGTAGACGTATTAAACAGAAAAACAAGAAAATGTTAGTGTCTTTATGCCCGTCGGTACGGTGCACCCGGCACGGTGGAACTTTTGATTTCGAATTCCACGAAGAAGCTCTCGGACGCGGCTCTCGGCGAATCTCGATCGAAAGTTCCGTCGTTTCGGGATGAAAGGTGAGGGATGTCTGAAATAATCGAAATTCATATACACGCGCGCACGCGCACACGCATACACAAAAGCTAATAGAGACAAGTCGAAGGGAAGAGAGTCTGTTTCATGCGAATTTGTCAACGAACTCGTCGAAACGAAACAGCAGGAAACCAATTAATTGACTTGGTGAGAACGATTGCATTGTTACCGAAGGTTTCGTGCGGTGGAACTTTTGATTGGAAATCCTCCAATTTTTACTAGCTTTGTAATAGATTTCTATTTTATTATTTCGAACGAGGGAATAATATTGCGAACTGTTAGCAAGAGCGCGTGAAGCAATTATAAATAAAACTTCTAATTTAATTAATGAAAAACAGGTCATCCTTGGATTTTAATTTGAAGTTCCGCCAGTACGCAGGTAGATTACGCTGTGTTGTATAAAGTGGATATAATTAATGGTGGTAACGTAAAGTAGTAATTAGTATTAATATTTTAGTTATTAATTAGTATTAATGGAAAGTATTAATAAAATAGAAATAAAATCAATCAAACGATCAAGAGAAAAAATAATAATGATAGTTATTACCTTTCATTATCGAAAGGCTAATACAAAACTATTGAATGAAAGCAATCGATATGTTTCGTTGTGTGTTCTTTTTTCTTTCGTATACTTAGAGGAAAAACTGAATTTTAGTCGAATTGCTCAAATCTTCCGAAAAGTGAAAGAACTTTGGAAAGCGAAAATAACAAATTCGGCAGTTACCGCCATTAACGTTAATAAATGTACATAGATACAAGATTCGAAGCAAATAAGAGTGGAAGATACCAAAATTTTGTTGGATTTCGATTTGTCGAGAAACAGCGCGCTGTTTGCACGGGAAAGTTTAATCAGCCTAGTGATAATCGTACAACACCGTATGGAATATGTATTTATGATTATATTGTACCGCATGATAATATCTAGTGCTAGTCCACGCAATCGTATAGTCGATAGGTTGTATCCTATAGTCTGGAGATCAGAGGAATTGTGTTCTATTTCGATAGTACTTCATTTTTTTTGCTACTTAATATTCTATCTATTTATATTCTCCTATGTGATGATTTTACCATTTTGCGAGGAGTTTATTTTTCTTTCTCTCTTTTTTCATCTCGCTAAGATGATTTTTTGTATTTCAACCGATACTTGATCGTATCGATATTTCCTTTGCTTTGTAAATTGCAATTTTACATCTGATATTCCTATTTTTCTATTTTTCTTTATAGCAACCAACGATAATGGTATGTACTTAATGTAAACGAAATCGAATGTCTGTCATCTGATCTCCATTCTTCATGGCTTAAATTTAGAAGCAAAGCTGGTTGTTCCGAGAGCTTGTTCGTTTTTCGGAGGACAGCGTTTGCGCGGTGGTCGTCGCCCTGGTGCATCTGAGATTCTTGACGGTTTATAATACTTATTCGAATTACGACGGGACGTGCTTACGTCGTGAATTTAATCTTAATCAAACGACGAGGAACATTATCCCTCGTTTTAATTGTTTGCAAACGCTTATACATTCACTACCAAAGTTATACTGCCATTATATGATCTGTTATCTATTATATACAAATTTTTAGATTCCGTTGCATTTTACATTGTTTTACCTGCGTGTTGTATACTGCGTAAAACGATTAAGCTATAGTTAACCGATTCTCATACCGATGATCTTTCTTTGGGATTGGCGAAATGGCAATCCTATTTTAACTGGAAATTATCGATTTATATGAAAATAATCGACCGTGATAGCATAAGCGATCGGTACTATAGAATTAAAAGAAAATTTCCTTCATTAAATTCTCGATGAAAGCGTAGAAAAGGATCGATCGCTCTTGATTATATGGACGAAAAGATAGTACAAAGGCTATAGATGAAGCGATCCGAACGGGCGGCGACTTCGAATGTGAGCGCTGCCAAAAACAAGATCAATAATTTTATTGCTATTTATTAATCGACGTAACGTACGATTATTAATTACCATTATTATTATTATTATTATTATAATTATTATCGTCATTAATATTAATTATTATTATTCTCATCATTATCATTATCATTATTATTATTACTACTATTACCATTATTACTATTATCGTTAATTTTTGAGTCCTCGTCCGGAGCCATATTGAGATATGAGAAAAAACTTAATATAGATTAATCGTCGACGACACTATTAACTTTTAAGAAAAAAAAAAAAAGGAAGGAAGGATGAGGCAGGCGGAAAAGAAAATGGAATGAAAATGAGAACGTACTAATGGAAAAAAGACGAAGGTACCGATGATAATGAAAACGATGATGAATTATGCGTTGATGGTATAAAGTACTAATAAGAATTATTACACTTGTATCCAGTGCACTGATCGAGAACGATTATATATGTATATTCATCATTGTGAATGAGCTGTTTCTAATAATGAACATCTGTTGTTAAAGTATATAGATTACGTTTCACGCAAGCGTGAACAAGAAAAAAGAGAGTTGAAAGAGAGCCGGGAAAAGCTTGATACCGAAGAAAACTACTAGCCATGAATCAGGTTCGGTGGGATTATTAGTAATCATGCTTAAAGTTTCTTAGCTTGCCGTAACCGAACGCCCGTTTCTCGAAACCAAATGGTGGAATTTCAACGAGAACAATCCTGCACTATCCTGCAAGCTATGTTTATTCTCCGGATTCTATTTGGAACATGTTTCCTGTGTGATAATCGTTAACACAATTAGCGCTTTAAGTATGTGACGAATTATGTACGTGAGACGTATGCGTATGAGAGTAGATGAAAATTTTGATGAAAAGAAAAAAGTGGCAGAATTTTAAGCTTTAAGATACATTTAAAGATATATTGAGTATATATATTATAAAATTATATATACATTTAAAGTAACGATAATTATATGATATACATATACATTATAAATACACATAAGGTTAATATTATTAAAGATGATTTTAACGTAATTCCTGAATAGCCGGTCACATTAGTAAAAATTCGACAGAACTCGCGATATTGTATGAAATGTGAACGCTAAGGAAAACAGAGGAAAAAACGATAACAAAATAATATTCTAATTATGACGATTAATCTGAATAAGTCAAATTAATTCTAAGTGTGATTCGTATATTATAACGCATATATGCATGCATACCGGTTATAATACTATTCGTTAAATTATCTGATATGTGTATGTATCTACAAGACATTTGAAGGTTCATCTATGTTATATACATGCGTTGGGAACCGCTCAGTTAGGCACGAGATTAATTGAAATCGATGCATATAAAAGGGTGTATTACGTGAGAAAAATGGAGAGGAATACCGATATAGAATTACATTAGGATTTCGTCGAGAAGTCGATAAAAAAACGAACGAATATGTGTGATATATGAGATATATGATCACAAAACATGACATCAAATTTCTGTGTCGGGACACCGTGTCGTTGGTTCTTAATGTTAGATTTATCTTCACGTTCCCCACTTCCCTCTGATTCTGACTCAACGATTACCAATTGCTTTGTAAAATCGACTCGAATTTTCCTATTATTAGCGCTAACGCTTAATTAAAATAGTTAAATATCGAGGTTCAAGCATTTGCAATGTCGAACGACTGCGGAGCCAAGAAATCTCTACTTCTGCTTTGATCTTGCTGAAATAAATTTCAGCCGTTAAAACAAGATATCGCGACTTGATGTCTTGGGAAAGGAAATTAGTGCGAACACGTTAATATTTTTTAGTAGTTAATATAATACGATTACCCATGACTGCATCTACTTTTCACATCTTTGCGACTTTTTATGTATAGGGAAGAGGTTCGTCAACAGAAGTTAGCCGAACGTGATATTACGACATCAAAAAAGAAAATAGTTACCAAAAATACAAATAAAGTAAAAGAATAGTGAAGCGAATACTCCTTGCTTTAAGGAGTAGATGATTCTGAAGATGTAAAACACCATAGACGCTTATGCTGTGGTGCAGGAATTTCTTCTGTATCGATCAATAAGATTTTACCGTAGACTACGAAGACTCGAACTTAGTATAGTGCGAAATCATTATAAATTTTGTCGTTCTGGAATATTGCTTTGGGTCTTCGTACACCTACATTTGTTGTTGTCGATTAAGAAAAATTATGTATTTAGATCCATTATGACGACATTGATTATTAGATGTTTAAGAATATTACCGTTGATACTAATATGATCTGCGCCAATATATAGTTATCAAGAGACCTGTCAGTATCATAGAACGAGATGAAACGAGTATGTTGAACGATCGTTTTAACTCGGATGGTTTATAATCCACAAAGCTATGAACCCTTGAAATATTGGTATTTACTATAGACTGCAATTTGTTTTTGCTATCGATCTGAAAATAACCGATGATCGCAAGCAAAAGGAATATAGTAACAAACTTAAGATTACTTTGATTCTTTCGTTGACTTTGTGTTGTAAATGAAAAAGAAGAAAATTTAATTCAAACTTCAGAAAGCTTTAAAGCGATCAGAACGATCGCAAACAACAGTGGTTGCTAATGGCAATTATCGAGAAAGAGATTAACACCCAGACTACTATGAAAAAATTCCAAAGTTTCAAACAATATGTATTCTAAGAAATTTGTCTTTCGAGAACTTTTCATGTGTACGAACTTTCTATCCCATATCGTTGCGATATCACCTTTGATTTCGAAACTAGCGCTTCAATCGCGGCGACAAGATCTTTAAGCATGAATATTTAATAATAATTTAAGACGAGATGGCATGGCTGTTGATATCATTATGCTTGAAATGTGTTATGAAAAATAAACAGAATGTATAAAAGCCCTTTCATATTTTGATTTTATTATTACTCTTTAAACATAATTACGATAAAATGGATCAAAGAAAATAATAATCATATTGTTAATAATAAAAATATTGCAGTAACTAATTAACCTAGTTATTGTACAAATAATACGAATTTTCTTAAAGATTACCGGTTTTGGTTTTTTCAATTATTTTATTTAATATTTTTACATAAAATTATTACATACATAATTTACTTATTGTACATATATAGGTTTAGAATATAGTATCTAAAAATGACGGCATTTAAATTAATATATACAGCAATATCTTGTTTCAAATCTAAATAGCAGTTATTAATTTAGAAACTTGAAAATATCAATATTGTTTATTTCATTATGTAAGTCTTGACATATTAAAGAAACTAAGTATTACACCTATGTGTACTTTTTGATACTGCTAAAAAACAAGTTAAAACCGATTTTCCTAGAATACCTTATCTAAATTATATTTAATTATACTTACGGAATTAAGTGATGATTCCGTGTGATTTAATCGATTTATTGCCACATATAATTATTTCTTGTTCCTAATATGAAGAAAATTGTTAATAACCACGCGATAAGAGACAAACAGAGTAAGAAAAATAAATATTTCGTAACATAAACCGTGAAACGTTTATCTCCCTATTCAATTTGTGTGTGGCGCGCGGTTTTAAACTGTAAACGAATGAAAAGTCATTTCTCTCCAACCAATCAGGAATCTGCTAGACAAAGTTTTGGCGCGAATGTCACTAAATATCTCAGTGAATACCACTGCTTGGAAAGCGTGGTGTCAAGATGTATCGTCCTTTGAAGTAAACAATTTCGACTATGTAATGTTTCTACCACTATTCCATTGTCATCAGTCGACTATTATCAGGTTCGTTTAACTAGTTAACTAATAGGTTCTTATTTAGTATGTTGTTACGTTAGCGAAATTTTATAATATTTCAAATTTTCTCTGGTTGTCTGTTACCAACGGCTTGTGTTATGAGTTTTTCAAACAAAATTTGAGTTTGATTATTGCTTCATTTTGACTCAATTAATTCAGTTTTATACATTAATTCTAAATGCTTGATTATAATTTGCTTGTTTGCAAATGATTGATTGAGTTCGCAGATGACTTCGAAAAAAGTGTCATGTATTGGCGTTGTGACAACTCAGAGATATTTAATGCAAAAGGTTTGTTAACGTTTAATTTATTTTAACAGAGATAGAGGTACGTATACCTTTATATTGTTTTCTTATTCTTTCACGTGTAACAGACATTTAATTAATATGTGATATGATTAAATTATGAACATTTGTATAGTTTATTAAGAATATAAATTCATTCAAGTTTTATTATATTTATTATATTATATATTTATATATTTTTTAACATATATATATTTATTATATTTACCATATACAAATAATTGAAATAGATTTTATATTTTGCTACATTTCAGTCATGAAACAATTTTTGTTATTTTTGTGAAAGAGTTGGACTACACATTCAGACACGTTTCAAAGCTATGTGAAGTTCGTATGTGTTGTTAATATGTTCGCCTGGGGCATATTTATCTAATTTTATCTTGCAAGTATTCTTGAATTTCTACAAGACGTTGCTGTCTACCATGTTTATTCTGTACTTAGTCAATGATAGGATATAAAAAAGAATTGCGTGTTAAGTTTATTCTACAGTCTGTCAATGATTTAAATTTATTCAAAAATCGATATTTATAAATTGAAATTTAATTTCAATTCCAACCGCCAGTAGCGCTGCAATCGTATTCTATACGAAGTCGGTAATGTCGCAAATAACATTGAAATAACAAGTTTATGCAATAATAGGTTCTAAATATAAAGTAAAAAAGTGATTGTTCTTAAATCAATTTCAAGTTGTCAAATTCAAGTCATATCTCTGTTAAAAGTAACAAAGTAAAATAACGCGAAAGGACAATAATAATAATAATTATTATTATTGCTTTTATATCTGCAAACTTGCGTATACATAGTTACATATTACGTTATACATACGCATGGATTTTGTAAAACACTTTGAATTATTAATTACCAGTAATCTAGTCAATAAATCGGCAAGTTTGGTTTGTAGGTGCCATGTCAGATGGGTCTGTTTTTAAAATGAATTCATTGATAGAAGGATTAGATATTTAAGGCGATTCTTTCGTTTATTTTGTCCGATTCTCTCAGTCGGACGACACACGGCAATGACATTAATGACACAGTGGGCAGGATGTGATTAATTCAGATTACTCGTCATGTGTGACTCACATTATGTGCATGCGCGCGGCTCAAGTGACGAAAAGAGAGAGAAGGTAACTACCAATAGTACAAGTGCTGTGAATCGCATACACGAGCTGCCACCAGGCACTAAGGTCGCACACACGAGGTTTGACCTTAGCCCCCAATTTGTTTTACGACGATCAAGTTGAGGAAATCGTTTTCGCAGCCTTCTTTATTGCGATAGCTACTCAATGACTATGTCACACAGGTGTATTAGCATTAAGTATTATGGCCGTTTCTGATCATGTTTTAATAAAGGCTGCAAATATATTTAATTCAAAAGACGCATTAAAGTAAATAAAAAACATATTTCTTTAACTAGTTGCTTGTAACAAAAAGTTTTTACATTTAGCAAGAGTATAATATAATATTGAATTAAATATTTAAATAAAAGTATAATATTCAAAAAAATAGAAAAATTAAAAATGTAACAACAAAAATTAATCAGTTACTATCAAGTAATGTGAATTGATAAATATTCCGAAATATTTTTTTACTAACCTATTTAGTAATTAGTAACATAATGGAATAAAATTAATTTAACACTAATCTTGCCAGACCCAACTTTATGTACATTCTTATATTACCTGATTAATCAATTTATCAATATTTGTTAATATAGAAATTTACATAAAGTTAGATGTACAAAAGAAATAACAATAAATGTGCAATTTTAAATTAAATTTTGAAACTGATGATTTGACCGGGCCCGGTGAGGTTAGTGTTAATATTGGGTTCCCCATTTTTAATATTGGATTTTATTTGTTCAATGTTTTTCCATTTCTGTTACAAATATTTCATTTGTTCATGTTTGTTATGTTTGCTTATAATAGCAACAATAATAATTAGTCGTTTAAGCTCTTGTTTATAGAAGTAAAAAGCTTAAACTTAAGTTCTGAAATCGAATTTACTTAAATACATGTTGCAATAGCCTTAAGTAGAACAGTAACTGAATAATCTGAGAGAAACCACCTGCTCTTAAAAACTAGTTGCGTTAAGTCTGAACACTGAACAATAGATCGCGCCACTGAACTTTGATTACTTTCGCTTATAATGAGAAATCGATATAAACATTATTTTCCTTTTTACTTATTAGAAGTTTCTAAAAATTTGATCAAAGAATATGTTTAATCCGTACCTTTATTCACATAGATATATTTTTTAATACGTATCTATGCAAATAAGGCACGTTGTATGTTGTAATCTAATGGCATTAAATTCACTAGTACGTGTTTTTAATTTTCAACTTGTAAGATTCACAAAATATTTGCATTTATTTTTAAGTAATATTAATACTAATATTAACTTAAATACTAATTGATAATTTTTGGGGACTTATTATATAAAACTGAAAAGTTATTATGCAGATATATCAATTATTTACTAAAATTGATTTCCGTTATCCTTCTTAAATTCACATATCCTTTCTCTTACTAATACTTTAAATGTACAAGATTAGAAGTAATATTAGAATATCACGCACGACTTAAAATGCAAGGGAAATACCATACATCCATAATTCAAACATTAGATTACTACCAAGCATTGAAATCTTCATATGCGTCGGTTTGAACAGCCGAAAACCTGTTCAATTCACTTTAACCTGAATACACCGAGACAAAGAGATTGTGTTATAGGCGTGGCACACGAGGGAACATCGTACCATTATACCATAACCATGGTATCCTATGCGTTAAAATTATAAATTACTTGGAAATTATTAAAAGTTGATTCTTCTGAAATGTATATAAAGCTTGATTCGGCTAATGATAATTAATATTTGTGAAAAAATTCCCATAAGATGATCTAATACGCATCAACACCATGATCCAGCACACTTGTGGCAATGGATAACAACTACCAGGACGATTTTATGTACGTGCATGATTGACACGTCATGGCAATGGACGGTTTGATGACGATGGTGGGGGTTTAAGGAGGGGCAGAGAGAAAGAGAAAGTGGCAAGAAAATAATAGTAGGGAACGAGACAGAGAAGAAGCCTCCACGGATGAAGCGTGTTTAGTCAACCTGGTGGCGCTGGACAACCAACTGTCGGCGGCGGAGAAACTGTTAGCCGACTTCGAGGAACTCACGGTTTCGGTGCAGCGAATCTAGAGTGCTGTTGGTCGTGTTGTTCCACATACAACTGTGGATTGTTTGTCGTGCGTTCGTTATACCAGAATCGCGAAGAAAATCTCAATACGTGGTTAGTGTGTAACTTTCTAGTAGAGAAAAAATTCATTTGAAAACGCGATGGTCAGCAAGGATTCGAAAATGGTCACCCCGGAGATGGCAAATCCCTATCTGAAACCGCCGAGCATATCAACCAGCCAGTCATTAAAAAACTTTATTTACAACCGTGAGACCGGTGCCTTTTTCGGCAGAACAGCCAGTAGCTGGGGTAAGTTGTGATGATCGATCTAATCGCCGATCGAAATTGTATCGAGTATTCTATTGATTTCGGATTGAAATCGGAGCAATGATCCTTTTCAATCGATTTTTCAAAGATAAATCATTTCATCTTAATGTTGGCTTTATTTCTTATATTTAATAATGTATGCGTACATGGCAATATAGTCCTTGATAAAATGTCAACATTTCAATATTTTTTCTGTTTCGGTAACTTTACAATTCATAAGAATAGATGAATATAATTACCTTTTCTTTAATTATAATCACTACATATAGATAATTTAGAAATATTATTTTATTATTTTCTATATGTGTTAATAAATGCACATGTAAGTGAACGCATCTCTAGAGAAATGTGCAGAATAATTCAGAAAGTAAGATAGAAAATATTTTCAACAAGCACTATACATGTTCGTCATTTTATGTAAAAAACTTGTTTACTTCATATATCATTCCATTATTTGAGTAAACATCGTAAGATGTTAACTATAATGCTAAAAGTATACGTTATTTTCTAAACAGTCTCATATGTTTATTGGTCTTATTTCATGGAAAAAGGAATGAAAAAAAAGAAATAGGAAGAAAGGAACTAACCTTTTTTGGTCAATTTTCAGGCAAGTGAATAGAGACAACAGGTAGAAGCTATACTGTGATCACTTCGATCAACAGATATATTTTTCTTTCTCATATATAGAAATTATAAAACGTATAAAATAACTATAAACTTTATTTTCGGATATTTTCCTCCCGAAAACAAATTTCGGACTGGCGGAAGTCCGAAAATAAATTTCATAGATATTTTATAAATTTTGTGCAAATACATCAACTGAATAGCAGAATCAACCAGTTTTACTTACTAGGATTTATTAATTGATCGAAGGATCATTTTTGTCCGTAGACTTCGGTTTACTGAAGCTAATTTGATTTTTCAATTACTGTTTCAATTAGTGTCGATTTCTTATCTTTTAAAACGACAAGAATGTGAAATAAAAGTTCGAAGGTAAAAGAAACACTGGCAGAAGAAACTATAGTATAAATTTTGGTAATCACGTGTTTAACATATTAAATTCATTTACATAAATATTTCAAAATATTACAAGTGCGCGTAGGAATATGTAGGCAATTTTAATTATAAATTCAGAATGCATTGTTCCACACTAAAGAATAGATGGTATTTTAATTACGTTTTATTTCTAATAATAACACTAATCATCTAACATTTTAGAAATGACTTTTGTTTTTGCGCCATTTAACTTTAAAAAATTATTTTACAAATAATTGTATTGGACAAAACATAAAAAAGCTACAAATTTTATTTTTTATAAATGATAGAATGTGATGTTTTATGTGATGTTACCATATATTTCAATTAGGTTGGCATGGTAACAGTTGGAAACACACCCTTCAAAGGGGCAGAACGCCACACTATATCAATGTTGGACG
Organism: Bombus vancouverensis nearcticus; assembly: GCF_051014615.1. Classification (NCBI taxonomy): domain Eukaryota; kingdom Metazoa; phylum Arthropoda; class Insecta; order Hymenoptera; family Apidae; genus Bombus; species Bombus vancouverensis. The sequence continues at coordinate 2,293,872 of NC_134913.1, read as the reverse complement.
CCATATCGAAATAATGAGATTATCTGTTAACATTCGTTTGATGTTTCCAATATAGAAATCGCATTTGAATTTCCTCTCACCTTATTTACTAATAGAAAATTATATCATGTACCTAACAAGCTATTTCAACCTGCAGATTTAGTTAAATTTACACCCTATATAAAAATATACACGCCATTGTCTATCGTTAGACGAATTTCATAAAATCATTGAAAAATGTACTTTTAGTTGTACGAATATTTTATAACAAAACGATATATCTATATGTATAAATTGCGTTGAGTGTTGAGAAGCAGAGTTGCGAGAAGCAAAATATTATTAATAAGAGAGATATATAATTTCAATCAACCAAGCAGTAGCGTGTCTGGCTCTTGAAAACTGATCTGTAGAGCATCGAGTTACGAATGTTACGATAACTTGTCTGCAGTTGTTTCGATAGTACACAGAAGACCCACAAAAAGCATAGAAAGCTAGAAAGAGAAACGTGAGTTTGCGTCTTCTTTCGTCTAATTAGCTCAGAAGCCTGTCGTTGTATTGCAGTTTCTTGCAAATTGTATTCACTGTTAAAATATATCCTACGATTTATCCGAGCCTTGAGACTAGCCTCGCCGTCATATTACATACCCTTGTACTGTTTCCTCAGTTCTCTTCAACCGCTTAGAATGTTTACTTTGTTGTGTATCTACGTATCGATGTATCATAATATGCCGGAGTCCTCTTGTACAATTGAACTAACGTTATTAGTGAAATTTTGCAGGTCATTAGTACAAATTTTACATTGCAAATTGTGCGATTATCTTATTTAATGTAACGTTGTAAAATTGTAAAAGAAAAGTTTATATCTTGCCATTTGTCAATTCGCTAATATCATTACAATTAGTAAACTATTATGCAAGAGAGTCGGGTGAAAAGAGATGGGTATTTTAATTGAAGTTTCTCATTTGTTTGCAAATAACAAAGAGTATAAATGTACTCTTCCCCATACTAATTATAAAAAATAAATAAAAGATATTAAAACATAAAGTTATGTGTTTTAAAAAAGGTCCATTAAAATAAAAATGAACTCCTGGAATTAAATTTATAGAATTGTCCCAATTAAATTTAACAAATTAACGAAGAATGTAGACTTATGAATATCTTAAGCTGGACGGAAAGCAAATATAACGATTAAGCACGCGCATGTAACCTTGATTGGTTTGGCCAAAATAAAGGTAACGACAAGAAAAAAAAAAGGAAGGGAGAGAAAAAGACGGAAGCGCGAAGCGCGGCTAATTCGCGGTGCACACAACGGTTTGTTCGGCTGAATAGCAATTGTTACAACTTCCTTTAGCGCAAACGCGTACAACGAGGTCAATTGGCGTTAAATGGAGGCATTACGGCATTATGTAACTTAGGGCCATTCCGAAGGGTACACCCACGCGACCATATCATACCATAGCTTTCGTTCAGCATCGCTCTCCCGAAAATTTCGAAAATTAATTTCAAATTCGACGCTGCAACAGTTCCGCTCTTTGTTCAAGAGATTTTCTTGTAGGTTCCTGAAATAACAGTTCTAAATTTATTACCTCTATCTCCAAAATCTAAATATGATATAATGATTTGTTTAAGTTTTATATTTATGAAACCTAACGTCATTTTAGTTAAGGAGATAATATACCACAGGGTAAGTACAGAAATGGAACCTAAGTAGGGTTTAGCTTCACCTATGAAATATTGTAATGAATACTTAGAAGGCGAAGGGGAGGGAAAGGGACAAAGAGGGGATGATATGGCATGAAAATGTCAGACAAAAATAACGAACAATGTTTTGTGTTTTGAAATGAATATGTTTGAACGTTGAACTTTCGTTTATCATTTATCAATCAGTGAGGAATGAAAGATAAAATTAATATGAATATTTTATTCAAATATGCCTTGAGAACAGTTAAGCCTCTTCTTTTTTTTACCTTAAGAAGTATAAAATGTAACTTTCTGAGGCATCGATTTACAGTCTTTGTATAATACTTTGAATTTTGATTTATATGCTGTACTTTGGTATCTTGTGTATACTTAGAACCAATTGTAAGCAAGATAGATCACACGTACATGTTTTTCATGTCAAGTCGTTAGATATGTTTCGGGAATCTGCGCGAGGAGCAAGACGTCAAGAGTCAATTGCTATGATTTTTACAATATGCTGACGTCTGGTAGATCTAATGGAATTAATCGGCGCGTAGTGGTACGCCGTGTAATATAGGTTAATTACATTAATCGTTGCCTCAATTCAAAGGAAGATCCAAGCGTGTGGTCAAGTGGAACAATTCAATTATGTACCGATTCAATGTCTCGCAAGGTCGCTTCTCGGATTCCACTCTTCACTAAAATGACCTCTTGAGTAGCGCTTTGGTACCAAGAACTTCTTAACCCTTCTGCGTTCGTACAACTGCTATCTAGTTATTATTACTCGATATAAATTTGAAGTTATGTTTTAAAAGTTTATCGCTCCTGTTACTTATTGGAATGAAGATCGAAGTTTGAAAATGGTAGGTAAATGAGAAGCATATAGATGGGAAAAGTATAAGTAGAATTAAATAGACCACATGTAGACATAAAAAAGATACAAGTTATATTCTCAGTACGTAAAACTGAAGAAACATTGTTGCATTCGCGTAATATTTGCAGACAATGCGCATGTTTATGAAGGATTCGATACACGCGAATCACATTTAACAAATCCAATTTGTACTTTACTGTGAATGATACATAGTAATGTGAAACTATGCAAAAGTTGAACGGAAATGTGTATAAATTGAAAACGGAAATATGGAAAATGAGACTCGGATGTAGTACGATTGAGCGCTGTGCCGTGTCGTTAATTGCTCCGCTTCAATCCTGGAAATTACTTGGATATTTTTCAATCCTTTTCTAAGCTCGGCGAGTATGAAATAAATAAAATCTGACATCAATGGACAATGATGAAATTTGATATCTTTTTCTTGTAATTAGTGGTTTGAACTTGATGAGTAATTAAATTTTGTTCTTCAGGTAAAATAGGATTATTCTATTTGACATTCTACGGGGTACTGGCTGCATTGGTTGCAATTTGCTTCTGGGGTTTCTTTCAAACGTTAGATCCAAGGATACCGAGGTGGCAATTAGAACGTTCAATAATCGGAACAAATCCTGGTAAACACACATTTAGCAAAATAATTGCATGTGAATATTTTTACACATAGAAAGTACAGGACAAAACATGATAATTCACATATTTTGAAGTTTTGAAATAGAAAACTCAACAAAAACGTACTTATCAGGTTTTTCTCCTGTGATGTTCACGTGAACGTTCGTTACTGTACATCCTTATTTATAGGATTAGGATTTAGGCCACAGCCACCGCTCGAAAATGTTGAAAGTACCTTAATTTGGTACAGAGGAACCGATAGCGAGAACTTTAAATTCTGGGTTGATTCTCTAGAATCGTTTCTGAAAGGTAATATTGAAATATAATATTCTTATTTAATATGATTCATATTTAATTTATGATTATATAGAATAATATTGTGACACGAAACATCTTGTATAATTTTATTTTATAATTAAATGTTACAAGGTAAGAGAACAAAGAAATTATGATCAGTAATAATTTTTCAGATTACATAACGCCAGGTTCAGTTCCCGGTCTTGGTGCGAATATTAATAAATGTGATTACAATCAACCGCCACCTCCTGGTAAAGTCTGTGATGTTGATGTTAAAAACTGGTATCCTTGTACGAAAGAAAACAAGTATAATTATCATAAATCTGCACCATGTATATTCTTAAAGCTTAATAAGGTAACATTTTTGGAGCACGTTAACTTATAGTATCCTTAAAAAGTCTGCTCTTCTATGGTTAAGGTATAAATATATATTTCTAGATATACGCTTGGAGACCGGAATTCTACAATGATACCAATTCGTTACCACAGAACATGCCTGTCGATCTCAGAGAGCATATCGCCGGATTAAAGAATACTCGTCATCTTGACACGATTTGGGTATCTTGCGAAGGAGAGAATCCTGCAGATCAAGAAAATATAGGACCAATTGAGTATATCCCACGAAGAGGATTTCCCGGTTACTTTTATCCTTTCGAAAATTCAGAGGGTTACCTCAGTCCACTGGTAGCTATACACTTCGTCCGACCTCGCAGTAAGTGTTAAAAAAATAGACAAAAATTTTGGACGGTCTTGACTCTTTAGTCCTTTAATGCTTTGACTTTTCAAATGATTAGAGAATTAAGTCGATTAATCTGGACAAAGTCATGCGAAGTAAATAATTTTCTTTCTACAAAGTTTTTTGAATATTTTTGTATGGAAAAAAATATTTTGTTGCAGCTGGGATTTTAATAAACGTAGAGTGCAAGGCGTGGGCGAAAAACATAAAACACAGCCGTCACGATAAAATAGGTGTGGTCCATTTCGAAATGATGATAGATTAATGTCCCCTAAGTACATCTCTCTGGTCTCTCCTTTGTTAGCGTACAGAAATGCAATGCGAATCTCATGTTTTTTTATTCTTCCACATAGCTGAACATTTTTCAAACGACTCTAGAAGCCGTCAGATATCGATGACCGCTGCCAAAGTGTGGAAGAAACTTTTGTCAAGTACAAAGTTGAAAGGACTTTTGATGTTTGCACTATCGAAAGTCTAATTTCTATTCAATTTCTACGTACTGAGAAAAAGATGCAAAATTCCAAATCACTTTACGACTTTATACTTCTCGTTTGGTTCAGCAGGATAAAGAATTTACGAGAAACCATACGATTAAAATAACGTTTACTTCGTTGAGGATATTAAAAATAATGTATTTATGAAAAAGAAACAAAGTATATTTATTATATATGAAAATAAGCTTCTTTTATTGATAAATAATGATTATGTGTTCTAAAGTTATGTTTTAATAATGAATATAGACAATCGTTCTTTACTTAGTGCTAAACCTGAGTATAATATATCATTTCTATGTTACATTTTCAGTTGTATAATTAAGTTGTGATTAATCAATACGAATGTTGGCTTATTCCAAATTTTAATTTAATTTCAACCTACTTGCATTAGTTTTGGTTTAAATGATATTTTTTGTCAATTGAATCTCATGGAAGATTTGTGTTATATCTAGAATATTAATGGTAAATATTTGATGTTTTAAAACAGATGAATATATATGCCTTAAATTGTTAACATATTGAATGGAAACTAACTGCTTAAGAAACTATATTTAGGCTGCTATATAGATATTATTTTGGAGATTTTTTGTCGCGAAAATTCACGTCTACTAATGTCTCTTGAGAATAGATCTCTTAAATAAACTAACAAAGATAATATATATATATATATATATATACACAACACGTAATATATATTTTATCTTTGTAAATATATACATATATATTTTTTTCGCTTCTGAAATATGTAAATGTATTATATGTATACATATATTTTTATAGATAAGACTTTTTCCTTTTAAACTATAGATTTTTGTCATCTGTCTCAATGATATTAAACACTTACTAAAAATACTTTTTGAAAAGAGAAGACTTTAATATCTGTTTATTGATATGACAAACATGAAATTTTACTCAATCTTATTTCAATCTTAGTTAATGTCAATATTTTTATGTTTGTAATTCATGCAATGCGACTATTTAAATTTACTGCTGCATTTATTGTTCAATATTAAAATGAGTTAATAAACTATTGCCATAGACATTCTAATCGTGACAGATTACTGGCATGTGTTATTATTTGTCTACAGCATTACATTAAAAATAATGGGTCGATAATGTTTTTTTCTGTGTATGAAATTTTTATATAACTTCCGTAAAACATTTTAAACATTTTAATTATTATGAACTAAATAGGCATATGCATGTAAATATATGGATGGTGTAAATAAATACTTATAGTCAAACGGGCATACGCATATTTTTAAGAATATCATTTAAATGAATGTTTGTAAATATATTTATATTAATTTACATATATCTATAAGAAATCGGTACATAAAAGTATAAATTTCATTTATTATTTTCTTTTATTTTCCCAGTTGGATTGGGAATAAGTTGTTTTTGAAAATATTTTGGATTAAAAATCAGGACCGTATACTCGAATGAATGATTTACATAATTAAATCTACATTTATGAACGAATTCATCAAAATAAGACTATATAGTTATATATTACGTATATCATAATTAGACCCGATAATTAAAGTGAGTTCCGTATTTTGAAAATATTACAACTATATGCAAAAAATAAAGTACCATTTTATAGAAGAGGAAATACTATTTTTTTATTTCTGAAGTGCCTTGTTTGAATATGATGAGTTTATATTCTTTCACCATTATTTTATCAAATATGGTATTAGCTATATATAATAAATTACAAAATTTAAAATTGTAAGTGTAATAAAACTTTTATTATAAGTTTCAGCATATAGTTATTATCCAGAATTTGTTCAGTTTCAAAAGTTATTTTTATTTATATGTATAGTTAGATACATCATTATTATTATTAGCTTAAAACTACTTCCTAAACAAGTCTGTATAGTAAACGCTATAAACGACATAAGTACATATATTCAATAAGTACCTATATATATCTAAGTATGATTTGAATAATTAATTTGAATGTTACAGAGTTTCGAGATCTTGATATTTTCCATCGGTCTCTCTTCTTAAATATTGAGTAGATCGCAAAGGATAATTTTAACTTCTTATATTTCTAGCAGAAAAGATAATGGTATATTTTAGATACTGTTGTAGATCTTATATTGTTATTTAATTGTAATAAAAATATTACTGGGAAAACTATAGAGAAATTCATAAACGTTTGAGTATAAAGAGAACTCGCAAAAATATTATTGTTCATATACGGAATTATTTATAGTATCTCAAAAGAACATTCTACATAGATTAAAAAATTGATTTCAAATTACTGTTTATTTCGTACCAATTTATTTTTTAATTTGATTGACATTAACTGAAGATTCAAATATAGCAAAAGCAATTCTTTTTGACTTATTATGGAAAAGATACTTAAAAATTATTTATTTGCAATATATATTATGTCTATGTACATGAGCCAATATAAATAAACAACATTGAAAATATAACGAGGTAATGACATGTTGCTTTGCATTTTTCTTACGCCTTGCTATTTACCATGGTAAACCATGAAAAAAGTAAAAGATATAATCGCTGTATATACAATGCATTCTTCTTTGTTCGTTTATGTTTACTCGCATAATTAATGTTATAAGCATCATTAAATGTATAGAACAATTTCATTAATCTCACAAATCTGGTGTATTTTAAATACATTTCTCCTTTTCTTTTTATATTTCGTGGCAGAATTGTTTTTTCAAAACCATTTAATTTAATTTATAATAAGTACCAGTAGCTACATAATATATTCTCTCTTAAGATATAAACAGTTCATATAAAAAAGAAACTTTTAGTTTAATGAAATAGTGTCGATAACGATTTATCTAAATTTCGTCTTTATAATCATAATAAGTGTCGATGATTAATAAATATTTTATTTTGCAGCATATTCGTCAATATTCAATAGTGAAAATAACCATGGAATCAAAATGGATGCATAGCCAATCCAAAATATATATAATAGCATTTTCTGATTGCTGCTTACTCGCCTGTTATATTCATACAAATCCTAATTTTTCAATGTATGTTTCTAATTTACCAAAATTTTATCGATTGGTTTTTCCAAATTTACAGCGTACGTAAGCATCTTGCATTCCAGCTGCTGCATGATTTTATTTTGCTTTTTGTACAAATATAAGTATGATCATTCGTCGATCATAAGTTCAAAATGTACCATGCCATGTTGCTGATCTTTGGTTGCATCATGTTTTATATTCTTTGCCCAAGCTCGACATTTCACGTTGATTATTTGATTTCCTGAAAAAGTAAATGACAATTTTTTAATAAGTCTTTCGAAAAAGGGTACTATACGAAGATCACAGTAGATAAATATACTAAGTCTATTTATATAAATATATTTTAAGTTCTTCCCCTGTAATCTTTATAATATGTTATGTATATCTTCATATATCAAACTATTAGATTCGAGCTTCCCAAATTTGAAGTGTTTCGAAATTCTGAAACATCTCTATTCTTATTTTCATGCTATGTTATCTGAGGCTTAAAATATTACATCTTGTAAGAATCTTGCAGTGCATTGTTCGGAAATGTAATTCTAATGCACCGTATTGCTTGTGTACAAAGATGTATTGACTAATGAAGTCAATTGCGAGACGAGACAACATGTGTACGTAATTTTAAAACTGTTTGGCCGATGACACCTTTCATGTCACGATGCACTGGATTTTACTGGTTTTAGCTGGAGTGTATCATTTGCTTACCGTACACACAAGCAGGTTGGTCAACAGGTAAGTAACTAGTTAATGAAATATGAGAACGATTTGTAATCTTATTTTATCAGCTGAAAGCCGACCACTTTTCACATGTTTCGAAAATTAACGAAATGTTAAGATTTCAAAATTTAGAAACTTTGTATTGAATATCCACCTCGACATGTATTTACAAGATAAAGAGGTTTGGGACTTCATAATCGTATTTAGATAGTAAAGGGTTTCAAGGTTTGGAATTTCATTTCGAAGATTTCATCCAACAATGAGGTCTGTTTAAACGATAAAGAGTTGCAGATTTGAAACTTCATATCGAAAATGCCTTCTAAAATGTATTTAAACAATAAAGAGTTGCAATCTACTTACTTGCTGGCCGAAGAAAATGCACAGCAGCAACAGGACTTAAATAACCAGGAATATTTTGGTATGGATAGTAATATCCTGGAAATCCGTGACTTTCGGGATAATAGTTCAGTTCACCAATTATTTCATTATCATGAGGATATGCACCTTCGCAAGATACCCACACGGTATTTAGCTGCAAGAACAAAAGAAGTAGGTATAAAGTGCTGTACTAATTGGCAAATTTTATCTTTATACATTTCTCTGCCTATATTTATTTTATATAATTTGTTCTATATTCAAATATATTCATTTTTGCAGTACTTTTGAAATGTGTTTTAAATATCAACTGATACAATTAACTGACCGACTAACTAACCCATGAACTGTTGATTGATTTAATATGTTGCACAAGACTTGGTGGCATATCGCTCGGTAAATCTTTGGTGTTGTTATAATATTCTGGCACCCAACCGTATATCTGAAAAGTAACATGTTCATAAATTAGTTGATAAATACAGGCAAACATTACAATAAGTATGGTAAAATAATACTAAATAAAAATTCTACGTTAATTATGATTTAAATTCGATAAAGTCGTTCAAATTATTTTTATTTTTTGCATGACCAATAAAGTGTATTATTGATGGAATCAGTAAGTAATAGAACCATAATATACCCTATTTAATTTAATAAAGACACAAGGAGCTGAGTTGTTGAAACCATATTGCTGACTAGGTGAGCAGGGTCCCCAGTTGTTCACATCAACTGCACAAACATGCCCAGGCTTAACTGGTGTGTTATAATTACAAATCTGTTGATTTCTACCGCCATTTGGTAATGTCGACGAATTAATATATTCTACGGAAAATGGACAATATTAATCGTGATAATATCGTGATAATTTCTTTAACATGTAAGTATTTAATTTAATATACGATATATTATATAGCTAACAAAATTATTGGTTAACGTAGTCATTCTACTATCGATATATGTTATAATTTACCTTCTAAAAATTTATCTAATAAGCCCGTCCACTTCTGCACCGAGTTGGGATCTGATGAACTATACCAAATTAAGGATCTTTCATCAGTATTTTCGGAAATCGGCCGAAATCCTAGACCTATGAACAATTAAAGATATCCTACTGTTAGTCATTATATAATAATGGTATTCGCGGTACTTTCTCAAATGGTGAGTAAAACAAATACAAGATATTCTACCTAAGCACGAGTAAATTAAACATCTCCGTTATTTTTAAGGATATGAAACAGATTTATTTGCAAAAGTGATATCGTATGGAGAAGACTATGCTAGTAATCACTTTCTTGTAAGTGGGAAATTTATAGAAATTTCAAGGTCAGCATTAGCTTTTTGAATTATACGTGAATAACATAAAGTTAAATATATCATTTTGTTTTATACGATCGATGCATTTGTTGTGCATGTACTTACTATCTTTGATTATCGAAATTAGTGTTCGATTTTCATGCAAGTGACCAGCATGATATAAGGAACAACGAGTTGATTTTCACTTTTATGAAGTATATTTATATTTTTTCAAATATATAGTAGAGAATATATAAATTTACCTGGATTGGTTCCTATTATACTTTCCTCCAGAATCCACCTTGGTTTTTCATAACTTAGTGTAGCTAACAGTCCTTTCATGCAAATAGCAAAGAGCAAGGCCAACACGCTGAAGAAGCAAGCATAGAATGCTCCAGTGATGGCTGGAATAAAATAGAAAATGGATCTGTTAACTAAACGATTGTTTTATATTATTGTACTCAATAAATTAAGGAAGAAGTTTCAGCTATTTCTATTCCACTTTATTACTAAATACTTTGTACGTGAAAATAATTTACCATTATGTCCTAGGTTACTTGGTGCAATAGACGCAACTTGTATAAATGAAATGTGCAAATTATTTCAAATAATTTTAGCTTTTCATTTTGCGTAATACAGCCTTAATCCATGCACGATAGTTATAAAAGCACGTGGCCTCGAAAATTTTCACCATTTCAACGATTGAAAGGAAAATATTTAAAGCGTGGGCACTGTGCCAAAGTCTGATCTAAATATAGTTCCTTTTTTAAGAGTGGTATACGCCACTGTAATGGTTACTTCTGCTTCCTGTTCTTGATCGCGAATAATTTTTAAACGTATATTCATTTCCGATATATATATATATATATAAACATATATATATATAATTAAACTTGATAGTACTCGAATATTAATTAAACGGCAGAAATTAAATTGATTACATTTTATCGCTATAAATAAAAATAACTATATTTAATTAATATAGTATTGTTTCAATAACATTCTGTTGTTAAAATGAAATATCAGAAATTAAAGTGAAGTAGAATAATACTGAAAATAGTGTGGTGAGTGCAGATATAATAATTATAGGCTCAGAAATCCATATTTATCACAGTGGTTCAACCTGTTCTACAAGAAACGGAATAATCATTGTATGTGTACACTGCACATATATAATGAAACATTTACAGATTCAAAACACGTTTCTTGTTTAGGTTGAATGACACGAAATGGGTAAAATCTGATTGCAACGTTTTACTAATCGTTAAAAATATTGCCATATCCAGGCAATTTGTATTTTACGCAAATTTTATATTTTATTGATAGACGTAACATGTAGGTAAGAAAATACATCGATGTTAAAATTGATGTTAGCCTTACGTACAATGGCACACGAGAAAAATAGCCTTTCAAATGTACTGTTTTGCAATTCTTATTTTCTGCTTTGAATGGGAGGATGAAGAATATTTTTTCGTCAACATGTTCGCTAGTGGGTCTGCGCGTACAGTAACTAAGTAAATTCGCAGTAATTGCAGTAGTTAAAACTTCCTATCTTTTTTTCCGTTTCCAGGGCTCAATTTATTATTTGTCGACTGAGTCGCAAAATTTAACGACACTGGGAACACGTGTGGCTATTTACGCATACGTGATAACAACATGAAATACGAGTGTTTAAAATTCAAATTGCTTCGGCCTTTATTTTTCTTGTTCATTTATACATCTGATACACTGATAGAACAGGAAGATTGTGGTTCAAATATCATTGCTTCAAGATATTTGAAATAGTAGGAATTAGGATCGAATATTCTTTATTTGACATGAAAATAATAAAAAATAGATCAAATAATTATTTCGAATACAGTAAGAAATATATTTGAAGATGATATTCTTTGCAAATAAATTCCAAAATCTTATTTGGGAAATAAATTATTTTACAATATGATTTTTTGTAACAGATATCATAAGTATGTCTCATTTATGCTCTTACCGCATTAGAAGAGATTAGAAGCATTAATATCAATAAATCGTGACAGAAGTTACTTCCGCTCTAATAAATCTTATTCTTTCTTCCTCTCGCTCGCCTGTTCTTTCACTTTCTCCTTTCTTCTCTCTTTCTCTTTTCCACACAGAGAAAATCTGATAAAAGTAAAAGGTATAAACATGTTTTCAAGATAAATCCACTTACCCGTCACCGAAAGTTACAAAACCAAGAAACAAGTTTTATAGTATACCTACTTATATATTTTCTATTTAATTTATTGGGGAATTTATTATCTCCCAAATTGAGGAATATTCTGCGTAGTTTTTAATAAACTTTATACACCAAGCTTATTAGCTTCTTAAATGTTATTGTTGTAGCTTATTGAATAAATTTTGTACATCAAGCTTTTATTTATTATTTTTATACAAAAATAAATATCCATGAGTTCTACCTAAGCTGATAAAAATAATATAAATTTACACAAACCGATCTTGATAAAATTATACCTAATTCTATCGCGCGAAACAAGTAGAATGGTATGTATCAATATCGAAGGTTAATACCTATAGATATACGTAGATGATAATTCGCGTAGGTTTCGAATGATTTATAGCAGAGATTATATAAACCTTCAATTTAAACTTAATATATAACATCGATATACACACGCATACACGTCACAGAACACCTATTATTTTTAGCATATTTAACACTAATATTGACATTTTACTTGAGTTTTAAAAGACGAAAATAACTATTGCATTAATGTTGAATTAAATGGAATTATACGACTAAATTATGCTACAAATCGGTTGTAACTTTTCAAACAGGTACTGAGACTTCAATATGCAGTTATTCCTAATGCTGTTTTGATTACGTGTTCGGTTAAATATATATTCAGGAGCAGCATGCACATGTTTCTTTGCTCGATAAACTATTCAGGACTTGAAGTTGATGCTGGGAAAGGTTGCTTTTTTGCTATCAGATCTATAAAAAAATACATTTTTTTGTTGATTGATTGTTTTGATTTATTTCATTCGATAGTAGATCGATAAAAACATGCGTATGAGAAAATTTGATATACGATCCGAAATTATTCAACGCAATAAAAATTCAAATTTTTGCTTACCATTACGCTCTAAAATAAACTTTATATGAAACTTAGTATTCGTGAACCTGAATTTATTACGTACATACATACAGGTAATGTTTGAAATGTAATTTAGAAATGCTTGGTTGCTGCTAGTCATCTATATTATGTTAATACGTTTTAAAGTTCGTGTATTATTTACGTAATCTCGCTGTGGAAACTTTCCACTTTCTTTTTTAATATCGAAGGAATTTATCGATGTACTATCGTATGTCACCAGATATATAAATTATCTACCGTTAGGTATTCTGTAATTAAAGGGGAATATTACTCAGATGGCACTACAAGATAAGTTGTAGCTAGTGGCTATGTACCGTGTAATTATTTTAACCTATTGGCATTTAAAAGTACAGGAATGTAAGCGAAAAAATGATTGTGATTTATCTTCTATATAAATAATTTAAGAAAACGAATAATTATTGAATTAAGAATGCAGTATAAAATATTGTGTATTTTTCGTAATAGTTATAAAAATTCAACGTGTCTGTGTGTTACTTCGTTCTATTTTTCTTTTCTTGGTTTTCGCTGACTGAAATGCAACAAAGTTTGAAGTTATATAAACGTATCGGAGCGGTTTAGAAACAAATAAAGTAAAGTGAAGAAAATGAAGAAAGACATTTAAACTGTTCTAAATGTGTGTCAAAATCGATCATTATCGAAACTAGCAGTGCGTTTTTCAGCATTGTGATAAAGTAATGAATTGAAGTTCAACGAAGCTTTAAAAATTTGTGTAAGAATCTGTATAAGTGTACAAGCCGGATTAATATAATTTCTACTTTCTTATCGTAACTAATATAGAGCAGTCGAGAGTTTTAATACCGTTGATAACAATTAAGTCTGTTAGTATTATATATAGTACGTCTTTCAGCTATCTACGAACTTTTTATTTAGTTCGAGCTAACGCGAATCCTATCGTTTCTTTCATTCCGACTTAACCTCGCCGATACTTATTTCCGGTCTTATTATTGCAAACAACACACACACACACACACACACACACACACACATACACGATGCATGAATCTGATACATTTTACAATGTATCAAAAACAAAATACGAATGTGCGTATTTATATAAAATGCATTAAATTTCTCTTTTGAATAAGCGCGAAAGACAGTCGGATTACGAGAAACACCGAGAATACTACGAACTCATCCCGTTGGTATGTAACAAAGTCAAGGAAGCCCTAATTCTCGGTACTTGATTTAAACATTCAGCTTGACTTCACGCTTATCTCGCTGACATAGGGGTTAAGAATTTCAGAAATGATTTACCACTAAAAGGTTACTAACATATAATAATATAACAATATCAATTGGAATTAGAACGACAGAGCACAACAGGATCGAAACGCGTCTATGCAGCTCGAAGCACATGCTATTCATGCGCTCATATAAACATACCATTCATCCAATGGTCTCTAATTATTAAATTATAAGAGAATAATTACCCCATTTCTTCCCCGTGTGGCCGCAGTAAGTGCCTTCGACTGGATCGTGAATGCAATCTCGGAGAGCTTCCCAGCGCGTCTTTTGGTCGGGTGCTCGCTTGTAATCGATCTCATAAGTACCATTTTGCAATTGCTTGCCCGGCATGTTCGTCTCAGCGACTATCTCGTGCAACACTAGCGCAACTCTATCACTCGATTTTAACGCGAATCTCTTGATAAAAATACCTTTCGATCGTGCCTCAACGTTATATTTATTACGTATGAAAAACGGACCCAGTATGAAAAACTGTAAGCTCGGTTCGTCTCGTTCAGCGAAGTTGTATTCCGCTTGAGCTGAAACAGCTCACTACTCTCGCTATCTCGGAGACAGCTAAGCGATACCGCGTGTATCCAAGCTCGGTAGCGGTGGCGCAACCACGATCGGTCGCGGCCCTACGTCTACCGATCGAGTAGTGGGAAACGCTAAGATATATCAGAGAACCCACACTCGTCGCTTTATGGTTGACTCACACCTAGCTGCCATCGAGAGCTCCTTCCCCCGGGTATTGTTTCATATCAATCGATCAGTCTCATGACTGGACCACTACTTGACTGGATAATATACGTATGCAATATTTTCTTATTGGGTAAATAAAACTACATACTCGTTAGACCGGATGTTACGCGGAAATCAAAGATCGATCTCCTCTGCTATTCCTCTCTTCGACTATCCCATTATTATAATAATTTTATTTGAATTATTTAACCTTTCTGTATTCTTCTTACTTCTTCGTCGCGTTTGTATCTCTTCGAGGTTCTGCCCCACAACTGAATTGGCATTAAAACGGCTATAATGGAATATATTGAACTTTGAAAGTGCCTGTATAACGCTCGTAACAGGACGATCGCAGTATGTCCTCGTTTACGGAAAATACCGCTTAGACATCGTTGATATTTTAATATACAGCGAATACACAAGTAAATCAACTAGTATTTTCTGTACGTCATTTATATCGATGCAATCTATGCGTACTAGATTTATGGAAATTATCAATAATTCGTACTATTCTGTGTAATCGATTAATAAGCTATTTTATTGCAGATAATGGCTTTTAAAATTTACATTTAAATCGTAAATTCTATTATCACTTACTAGTTGTTAAATTAATACAGCAAATATATTTTTTTCGTAACTATGTTCGAAGTAAAAAGTGTATTTACGCTTCAAATTTACTCTACAAATTGCTATCTCATATTTTTAATCGTCTCCGTCAATTTCTTTCACAATTTCTTAGATAGTGATTTATTAATTCGTATTGTACCTCGTTTTCATTCAAATGATACGCGGCAATTATATCACGAGGTATTAGATTTTATCTTTTCGATTTTAGATTATGCAATCGCGTACAGATCAGAAGCAGCGAAGGTCAAACTATTTCACGTGTTTCTTATCGTAAGATACATAAAACATACCGTGGATCACGCTTTACTGTAAATTGGATTTCACACGTTTTA
The DNA here is from genome assembly GCF_051014615.1 of Bombus vancouverensis nearcticus. Taxonomy (NCBI): domain Eukaryota; kingdom Metazoa; phylum Arthropoda; class Insecta; order Hymenoptera; family Apidae; genus Bombus; species Bombus vancouverensis. The sequence goes on along the minus strand of NC_134913.1, from coordinate 2,277,710 downwards.
GTTGGAATGAATCTCCCTGCATGGCCGCGCATAAGGTCGGATATTATTGCAATTAAATGACAAAAATTGAATTGCCGACGAGCAAAATTTTTTCTTCGCATTTATCTTTTATATCCTTATACATATTTAAAATATTTCGTACGATTTTATATCATAAAAATAGCAAAAAATTCTTATCGCTCTCCATAATTGTATAGCGAATTTAATTCCCTAATAAAAAATTAACTTGTCATTAAACAAACGAATTATTAGAAATAGTAAATTGCCAATAAGTTTTCTCTCTTGTTTTACCTGTCATTATTTGAAAATCTAATGAATAACGGTGATATTGTTCGATATTATAAGCCCATAAATAACATTCCACTGTCACTAGTCTATTTCCTGCAGTAATTGCAAAAATAATAATAACAAATAAGTTTGCGAAATAGAAGCTTCATACTTACGTGTTAAATTTCTAAATTTTAATGCAACAATAGGGGAGAGATAACCTGGTTGTCCGGTAAATGGAAAATATTGGACTGGAAATGCAGGATTTGGAATGTATTCTATTTCTCCGATGTGTTCTTTATCAACGTTATTTGCTCCATCGCATGATAACCAAATGTAAGGCTTACAAAAAATACATTTAAATATTTCGCTTATATTTAATAAGAGAGAATATGTACAATTAATATGTATAATTAATAAGAGAGAATGTATTCGTAAACATAATAAATAAGCAGAAATAAAAGAAATAAAATTATAGTAATACTAGCGTAAGTAAGAAAATAAATTATAGTAATAATAATAATTATAGTAGTTCATTTACTAAATGAAACCTTTGTAGATTCCCGTACTGCTTTCTTCAATTTATCTGGCATATGATCTGGCAGATTCGAAGAATTATTATAATATTCAGGTATCCAATCGAACCTCTACAACATATATATACATATATATTAATTTGAATATTAATTATGATATATATCATATATTTGAATATGTGCATTTTTCACACTTAAAATTTTTTTACAAATGCAGATATAAACATTCGCAGTTTATACTTATGAGAAAATTACTTTATTAAATTTAATAAGAACACAAGGTTGGAACGGTTTTGTATATCCGTATGGAGGCTTGCTACATATTCCAAGAGATTTTATATCAAAAAAGCAAGGTTTTTTATTATGATTTGTCTTCGCATGTTTATTCTGACAATATAAGTCATAGTCCGACATATTCTTATGATATTCTAAAATAAAAAATGTTAAGAATTATAAGAACTTATAAACAAGGATAAGTAAAAGGTGAGAAATGTTACAAATAAATATTATATATATATATATGTATTTCGCAAGATACCTTGTAAAAAATCAGACAAGGCTCGAATATATCTGTCCGGTCTGGTGCTGCTAAGCAAATTGCTCACGGCAATAATGGGTGATACAGCTGATATGCTGTTTGGTTTAAAAACTATTCCTTTAGAAAGATTTTACTTAATATGAGCGTCCATATTGGGTGCATTATTAATTAATTTAACATTATTCTTGTAAATAATCTTGTGACGAATCAAGTTACAAGAATAAAATACATCCATTGTTGAAATATTATACAGGATAAAAATTTATTGAAAAATAAATTATTTGATTTCTATGTTTGCAAATAATTTTTGCAAAAATATTTTCTTTTAATATTATCGATACCTGGACTACCAAAAGCAGAACGGGAAAGACGTACGCTCCTTGCGGAAATAGATTGTGTAATTTGACCAGAGTATTGAAAAAATGGTCTATCTAGTTTAGAAACATAATCTATACTGATCTTCATTTGTATTGCGAATATTGATCCCAAAACGGCAAAGAAGAACAAATAAAATATTCCTAGTTGACCTACATTTCAAATATATGTTTTACGTTAACACGTTTAATCGCACAAGGCCATAATTCTCCATGAATCATAACATAACAAAGCGTACAAAAACCGGATGTAACTAAATTAATACAATGCATCAGTCGCCACATTCATTTCTATGATCATCTCATGAAATTTTATTTTTTCCGAACTATGCTGAGTTATGTGAACAGAAATACTAAATTGTAGCATAAAATAAAACTAGAATGCTTGCTCGAATTATTCATGACGTTACCCCATTCTTTCGCTGTTCTGTCAAGAAATGTCTTTCGATTATTATCCCAAATAAACCGCAGAAAGTTTCGAAGAGGTCCTAAATCGGGTTGCGGTATTCGACTTTTATAATACTCTTCATCATGTAAAATTACCATATCGGGGACTGATTTATATCTTCAATTTGAAGTTATGAGAGGAAAGTTGACGAAAAAGTTATTCTAGTTTTTGAAGTTAGTTGTTTTTAACAATCTTTTGTGCATTTATTTTGAACTGACTTCAAGGAAAGATACATTTTCGCGCGGATAGACAGATCTAAATATTTCAACGAACAAATATATATGTGTTAAAAATAATTCCATAATTTGGAAAAAATATTTTTATCGTTGATTAAACTTTCCTTACATTGTACATATTTTAAACATTTTCTTTTCGATAAGATATAGGAGGGTTCCTAGAAGTCGTTGGAAATAACGTTAAACCAGTTAAACATAGTAATTATATGAGAACTTCCCTTGAAGTGTAAGATGGCCTCCATAGTTGCATATCGCATGTATCTTCGATTCCATGATTCGCGTCAGTTTCGGGTAGTTGGATTGTTACGGTATGGCTGATGTGGGTCTAAGTTTAGATGACATAATTAAAAAATCAAAATCATCAGGAATGAGAAGCAGAGGTGGAAGGTGAGACAATTTTAAAAAATCAGTAATAAATTTGACTCTATTGTGACTGCTATATTATCGATTTCTTCATAACCTTAAAAAAATGAGAGTGCAATTATCAAAAAGAAAATTTCGTTTTTAGAATATTATCTGGCAACAATTTTCAAGATTTTTCATTTCACACATAATATTGTTTTTTTAATCAATTTTTCTGTTATTTTATTGGTTCGGTAGATTTATTTCATAATTTGTGATTAATGAAAAAATACATTTTAAGTTGGAAGCTTTTCTATAGTGTTCTCAGGAATGATTAAAAATTTGTATTATTTTTTTACAGATTTTGTATATAATCGTTATTTATATATATTTTCTCATTATTTAACCTTTTGTTTATTGATATCTAACCTTAGTCTGTATAATTATTAGTATTTCAGTATAACATTGTATTACGCGAACATTTATTCTTAGAGATGCATTACAGAAATTAAATATAATGAGCATGAAAATTAACTGTCACTTTTCCATGTTCTATACAGTATCCGAAGAGGTATTAATAGGGGTGCACGTGCTAATGGTTCACTAAGAGGACGAGGTTCACAAGTTATTACTGATGCACGATTTAAAATTATACAAAAGAATCGGGAGAAACTTACAGATGCAAGAGATAAACTTGCAGAAATTGCCAAACAAAGTGATGCCAGATTAAAATTGGATAAAATCCGTGCATCACAGTTTAAGAAAATAAAATCACAGATACCTGGGATATCTCAAAAAACAGGTCGTAATGGAAGACTGTCTTTATCAACTAATAAAGTGCCTCCAATTATGCCACACACCGTAGCGTCAAATATTCCAAATAATTATATGCCACCATCCACTAGGGCAGTGGGTTATAGGTCACATTCAATTGCAGAAACTCATTACATGGGAGACATGAACATGGATTTTATTGATGGTACAAAGAAAATTGGTATACATATTTAATTTGGTTTGTAGTGATCAACGTGCAGGATTATTTAATGTCTTTCTGTATTTTAGATTATATGATGGAGTCAGCACCTTTAAGAAGAACAGTAAGTAACGAATATGCTCCTACACCACCCCCACCTCCTCCAGCTTTCAGTATTAAACCTACATCTTCATACACATGGGTAAAACCAACAAGCAGTAATGTAATAAGAATTGTACCTTCTCGTAAACCTGATGATGATCGAGAACGTGAAAGAGCAAGAGATTATAAAGTTATTGCACGTTTTCCAATGGTAATTGCTGTTACATATACTGGTATTTGTCATGTTAGTTCTTTAATTTTGGACTTTTAAATTATTCGTAATTAATGATTTCAGGCAAAACCTGCTTCTCCCTCATATAAGGAAGATTGGAGTTTTGGTACAAAGTCAAGGTATATTTTTTTATTGATTTTGTTCAAATTTATTGTAACAAACAAAATAATAAAATTTGTTACATATAATATTTGACTTATTGTTACTTTTACAGGACTATATTAGCGGAAGATGCAACGGATTCAAAGTATTACGATTCAAGAAGTCATAGAGATATTGGAGTAAAATCAAGACTAGATTCAGTTCCGAGTAAATCGCGAAATATAGGTGTTTTACCTCGATCCAAAACAAGCTCCACTTCGTCATCACAATCAACTGGTTATCGGATTGTAGTATCAAATTTACAAGCAAATGTCACTCAAGAAGATATCAAGGTATAATCAAGTCAGGAGCATTAAGCGTATTTAATTCTAGCTGAACTAAAGAAGAAATATTCGTATATTACAGGAATTATTTGAGGATGTAGGAGAATTATTAGTATCCAGATTAGTACGACCAGGTACAGCAGAAGTAATTTATAAAACATTAAAGGATGCTACTAAAGCTGTTGAAACTTATCATAATAGACAATTAGATGGACACCCTATGAAGTGTCTCCTTGTAAATCCACGACCAAAAAATAATCCAACTGGACCAGCCGTTAGGTCGCTTACAGAGTAAGTATAATATTTTGTTATTATGACGAAATACTATTATGGTAAAAGAAGATTAAGTGAGAGACTTTGTAATATTTTGTTATGACTACGAAGTTTGAGTAACGAATAAATATTTCCATTTTTATGTACCTTTATAGATCCAGGAGAAGTGTTAGTTCAAGTTATGTACAACCAAGTTTAGGAGCAGTACACCGTGCATTGTTCGATGATTCTTAATCAAATATATTTCAATTTTAATCATAAAATGCCATATATAATGGCAAAAGTTTTTATTCCAAATATTTTTAAAAGAGAAGAAAATAGAAAAGGAATCAAGAGATTAAAAGATGTGTACTGAGAGCATCTGGAGAAAGGAGTTCTGACTGGAAATTGTATTTATAAACTTTCATGTATCTTATTTTTAATCTATATTACAATTGAACGAAATTAGCTCAATAGCAAATGAATTAAATGTTGTTATAAAGGACAGACACAAGAATGCTTATTGTACATTTAATATAGTCAAATAAAACAACAAGCATTTAGGAATTTTTAATACTTCGTTGTCAATGAGATCTCGAAAATTGAAGAAAAATGTTCGCATTAGATTGGAATTAAAGTGCAAAAAGTATATACTCGTCCTTCTGAGTATTTTATAACGTAACGTAATCGTAAATAAAAGAATAGCAAAGCTATTTAAAGGATGCTGTAGAGAAAGGAATTAGATCTTATTACGATAGAATATGCTGACTATGACGAAGGTTTTATTTACTTGGCATAATAAGATGATCACAATATTGTTGTAATTTATAGCTATGAAATATAGAAGCTAATACTCTGTACATGCTATTAATGAAATGGACTATTGTGAGTTCTCTTGGAAATAGATATTAAGTTATGGGAGGAAGTTGGAGCAAGTATTTGGGATACTTGGTTGACAATTATAATTCGGCATAGTAAATGGCACATAAATAATTTTATTCCTGGTTACAACTACAATTTCTAAAGAAAAACGAACTCGCGAGGCACGACTCGATTTATTTTACTCATAAATCTCTTGCAGATATTATTGAATATATTAAAGTTATGTACCTTGGTTACCCACACACATTCACATGAAAAAACATATACAATTAAGATACAAAATACAATAAAAAATTAATGTCAAGTAGTTAGTATCTAGTACAGACGTTACTCACAATCGCTTCTCTTAGATATTCACAAGGTAGCACTGATTATCAATACTGAATAATTATTTCGGAAATAATTTAAATCATGTTCTAAGTATTTGTTTGACGTTAAATACTTAAAAAATTTGGAACTTAATCTCATTTGACTATATCTTACGTATAAAAGTTTCTTCTTCGTTTAAAGGTATCGCGTATATGAATATTTTAACTTCTACGATTATTACTCATTTTAGACCTATTTGGCAATCGAAGAACTTCTGCGTAAGACATTTCTAAACGTTTTAATCGAGCGACTTCTTCAGAAGCAGTGCTTGGTTTATAGTCTCTGTACTCGAAACTACTGTTTTGATGATCATTGTTGTTCTGTATGTACACGTTATTTGAATGCTTTCCGGAATTGGGTGATTCTTTCGTTTTATTCGCATAACTGTATCCATTACAGACGAGACTACCATTTTGATTGGCGATTGTGAAAGGTCTGAACTTTTTCTTTCCACCGCTGTTCGACTTTGGTGGAAAGGACTTGGAGTTTGTCGTCGGAACCACATCAGGCGTCGTTGGTCGCTCGTTATACGACAATTTTCTATTAGCATTTTTCTTTGAGATTTTCTTTTTATAATTAAGCGCTATACAAACTGTGCGATCCGTGTCTCGAATAATATCGTTTCTAGTTGTTGCTTGCGCAATCGTAGTTGTTTCGGTATTTTGTTCTTTAACCCCGTTCGATGAGACAGGCAATTGTACTCTGTAAGGCGGCTCAGATACGGCGGAGGAGAACATGGATGACGTGACGCTCTGATTGTCGTCCGTAGTCTCGCTTGGAACGTCCTCTTGGAGTAAAATCGGGGATTGCTGTTGAGAAGCTGTCGTACTCGTAGAATCATCCAGCAATGGTAATTTTTCTCCTTCGTCTTTGGCTTCCGCCGCTCGTTTAAGGACGCTGAATATTTCGCTGAATAATTGCCTGTATTCCGGTGTTTTCCTAAATCTACTCTCGAACGGGCTGTTATCGTCATAAATGCTGAACTTGCAATCTTCTCCGTCCGCGATAGAACAAAGGAAGGAGCCGGGCCTTCCTTCCGTTTGCGTCGCTTTATTGCTCGTCTCGTCCGAGAATCCAGAAGACGACGTCTCGGCTTCGGAGAAGTCTGTAGGTGTAGCCGAGAGTATCTTCTTACCGCATACTTCAGTTTTGGCACGTGTAGCGTTTCCACTGGCAGGTTTCGTCGGCTCTTGTTGAATCTCTGTTTCCAACGTCGGAGTATGAAAGCTGTTAAATTCACCCGACATCTCTAGTTCCTCTTGCAACGACATAGGCGTTGGTACGCTGTCCTTTCGTCGTAGAGCCGAGCGTCTTTGAACTTCTAACAAAGCTTGGTATTTTTCTACTAGCACTCTGTAGGGATTCTTCAAGTCGCTTTGTCCTTCGTGTTGTTCGTTCGTATCCTGGAAGCAAAATATAGTCGTTTTATACATAGGGATTTCGTGGCAGTGTCATAGATCTTCAGGATTAATGCAAAGTAAAATTATGAAAAATATCAGACGTAACAAAATATGTAGTGGGTAACGATATTTAACAAAATTTTCTTCCTTCAACTAAAACTTGATTTTGATATATAATAAATTAAAATAATGGAGTTTTATTAGCTTGTAGGAAAAATTGATGATGTAACGATTCATCAGCACGAAGAAAATATAGTGGAAGTTCGTTTATATAAACGGAATTGTAGTAGTGCCTAATTAAGAACTTTAACTGAGCTTCTTATTATTTAAACTAGCGTTGAGCGTTAATGACATAAGATGTGAATAGGGGCATCCTTTCCGACATTATTATGTTTTTAAGAGAAAATGCTTCGCGAAATCTCCTCATATGAATATAAAGTCTTATTAATCGAACGAAAAATCATGGGTGGTTAGGAGAAATCTTATTATAAGGACGACCTATGTCCAACTTGTATGAACCAACTTGCCCCCCGATAGTTTCATATAAACGTGGTTGTATTGCATTAAAAAAAAAACATCTACATCATTTAAAAATGCAAGGATTCTTGGATGAAAGGTACAGGAAACGCCAGATTTATAGGATGTTAAATAAAAACAACGATATTTGTTGTAAAAATGTTTTATTCAATATCATATAAATCTGGCACTTACATTGTACAATGTAATTTTAACAAATAACAAGTCGACTAGATATGCTAACAAATTGGTTCATGCTCAAAGTTGAACTAACAACTTCAGAAAGTAAATGCGGCGAAGCAAACTTAACTGTAAAAAAAAAAAAATAAATAAATAAATAATAAGCAACATCAGCAAATCCGACCTATTCGAATTTCACACGATAAAAAATTGCACATGGAAATAACTTATTCGCTAATTCGTTAATTTAACACAGTCTTTTTATTCTTTGGAAATTAAACTCTTTCTCCTCTTTTCTTTTTAAAGATATGTGTAATATCTACCTATTCCAGGGATACTAACTAGTTTCCTCATCTACTAATATTTTACACGTGTGAAAACATTTTTTCATTGATACGTGGCATTTTCCTATCATCGAAATATACGAGTAATCATGCTAGAGCCATGCTTTAATACTATCCTTGCTAACTTACGATATTAAATTCGTTATAGTTAGATTCGTAGTAATGTAAGTGCTCAGTTATAATTGTCATCGTCATGCTATTTACCAACACCATTTTCAATCAGCCTTATCGAAGAAGTCTGATAATTTTGTTATCTAACTTCAAACTTAACAATTGTTCTATATCTATCGATTTCGTCTCGAAATTTTTTAAATAATGGTACAAAATTAGGAACAGCCTAATCACAAGCCATATACATCTACAACCTAGAAGCTACAGAAAACTACAAAAAACTAGAAAATAAAAGTAACAGTTACTCAATTACAGTAGTCACCGGTATAAGGATAAATATTATACTCTGACTTTAATCTTAGTTGAATGAAAGACTTAATAATGAACAATTTCGTGAAAGTTTTGAATTAAATATCGGAATTTAATCAAAGCTAATGGCATTTTCGATTAGTACGATATGTTTGTAATTAAAGAATTGACGAAGATTTAAGCTAAATTTAGCTTTGATACGTAACTTTTGTCAGGTAGATGGCAAATAATTGTCTTTCGATAACATGTCATCTAACATGTAAAATACTCATTGTATCGAGTCTGTTTAACTTTCAATTAATTATCGTTGTCTCTACGCGCCTTCTATAGTTTAAAGCAGCTTATTACTACTTTTTGATGGCAACACTTTTCTTAAAATGAAAATTGGTATTCGGAACGGTTTCAATAACAATGGCATAATACACTCGTTTTTTATGTACCATATCGTATGGAAGAAAACAAAAATTAACGACGGTGTTTTCCATATACACGCGAAAGTTGTCCACAACAGCATACGAAATTCTTTATTCTCTTTATTTGCCTTGGATTTCTTAATCTTTGTTGGAAGTGTTTCCTAAAGCAAATAAAATTAAATTACTTTTGAATCTACTCGCGTAACTAAGAAGCTTTTACTAGATATATAGTGAAAAACAGAAGTATTGGCATGGACCAAAATTTCCTATAAAATACGGTATAAATTATAAGACATACTATCCATCTAAAATCATATCGTCGGGATATTATTTTGCGGGACGTACAAAGTGTACGAAATAAATATTGCTTGGAAAGGAGTAAAACAACGTAATTCAAGCATAGTCAGAGAGCAAAAAACAGAAAACATTTCATGCACACACATTGTCTGACACAGCAAACATTGCACAAATGAACATGAAGGTACCTGAGTAACAGATACGGTGTCACGTTGAGTGTCATTTATGAGTGATTCAGCCATGCTAATGTCATCGTATTCTTCCTGGTTCAACATTATAGAGAGTTCGTCGTGTGTTTTAGATTCCATTCCGCGTAAACATCGTCCACATAGTTGGCCTCGTCTGTAAAAAGATGACAATTTTTCATTACGGAAATCGTACCAATGATTTTTCCCTGAATCCGTAAAAAGATCAATAGGTAGAGTAATCGGCTAAACTAAGAATAATTTATGATCGCGTATGTCATAGCTGTGTACGTTAAACGGTTAAGAAAATAAGAAACGCGTTAAAATATTCAAATGCTTTTGAATATAAGATGTCTTACATAGGGGAAACAATAATATGAAAGATTTATTAATACCGGAAATATTTTACAAAGAATCTTTTACGTTCCATCACTTGGAAACTTTTCAATCGAAAATGTTTTCTATGACACCCACCTAACTTCTTCCAGCGTGTTTATTTCTTCTTGAAGATTTTTTACGTCTTGTGCTTTACCCCGCAAAACGTTCAACTGTTCTTCTAATGTAGTATTTTCCTGCAATACAGTAGTTAATTGTTGTTCGAGCTCAGCGACTTTCTTTTGCTCCCTTGTTCTTTGACTTCGCGCTTCCTGCACCTGCCTCAGCAATTCGGTAACTTCTTCCTCGTTTGTTGAAGCTGTTGTATGAAATTGCCGAACGTTCGAGTCAATGATAGCTTCTTGGAAAGGTCTTTGGCCACGTGAGGCAGCGCTCTGAAAAATATTTCCACGTTTCAATTTGATAAATACCTACTGCGCTCATTCATGTCGAATAATATCTATAATAATAGTTCTATAGTATATTAATAATATGTACTATCCTTGGTAATTTATCGCAAGCTATAAGTAACTGTACCTAGAGTATTGAAATTTATCTATCGCATAGTTTTCAAAGAGGCTTATAATTCTTCTGTAAATAACAACAAAAATTTTGCCAATACAATTTTTTGCTAACTGAATGTTGAAACGTTTAGTCAAACAGATGAAATTGAAATTTTACCGTTCACAGCGTAGTCTCAAATACAAAATAACCGATAATTATAGAACTTATCCGAGATCCTGCAAAATGAATTCTATGAATATTAATAACCTGTTGTATGCTGCCACCCTGCATGGCCGGTGCTTTCCATACAAAGGTCTGTGTTTGTGCGGTGTTCGTCGATTGACTCGCAGTCTGTTGCCGAAGTATACTTTCATGTTGCTCGTTTATCTCGTCGATTTTCTTCTGGAATTCCTCGCACCGAGCTTCCAAGTTCTCGATTGTTAAACACTGGCTGTTAACAAATTACGAGAAGCGTTTATTAATTACATAACATTCAACCATACCATTCAGCTTCTGATATTGATAATTTAAATCTATCAATAGTCGTACACATATCGTTTTAATTAAATGATTATAATTAACTGTTTTATTAAAAGCATGCCATTCTAATAATATTTGATAATTCGATAGTTCTAACGTTAGTCGATTAATTAGTTGAATATTTTTAACTTTTTAAAACTTTAAACTTATTAAATATTTAAAACTTTTCTCTAAAAGTAAGTAAGTGAAAGGAAATTGAGTAACAGTAAATTTTCATACCTTTTGATTAGCTTTTTGTCACTTGTGTTCTCAATCACGAGACGGTGATTTGCACGTTCCAAATCCTGGATGCTGACTTCGAGTTGCTCATAAATTTTCAATCGTGAGTCGTTTACCTCCCTCAATGCAGCTGTTTGTTTTTTCATATACTAGAGAAGCATATTTCAATGTAAATAAATGGCTCTCGCGATTAGCATAAATTCTCGACAACGTTGTAACTATTGAAAAGTTACCTCTATTTCTTGCGCTTGTTCCTCAACGGTGGACTGGTGTGTTTTGATAATGTTTTCTAATTCCTTGTTCCGTTCTAAAAGTGTTTTGCCGAGTTCTGCAGCCAATTGCAAGTCTGAAATAAATTCCCAATTAGAGATTTCTCGGAAATTTCACGTAAAACTTTTATATTATGTATAGATAACAGATTTTTATACATTTGTAGGATATTTAAAGATTAAAAAAATTCGCTTTTCCAATTATATTTTACGGATAATCATATTTGAACGGTACGAGAAATTTAATAAAAAAAAAAAAAAAAATGCAGACTTTTCATATTTGCGATTATACGAATTTATACGTACATTAACGCGCGTTCAAATAAAACGAATCGTTATACAGCGAATATCTGGAAAATTTCTCCCATATCCATTAAACATGATTTTACACACATTCCATGTAATATTCCCAACGATCATTAAAAAGACAAACGTTTCTTCTCTTAATCTACCAGTATACTCCACTATATCGATTCATTTGGAAATTTATAAAAGAATAAATGGAATAAGGAATTAATTTCCTTGTCCTTGAAAGGTTTCCCGCCAATAGCGATCGGTGATCACACATCACAATTATTACGTGTATAATATCTTACGGTATAATATAGTACGATAAAGAACGACAAGTGTTGCTGATATAAATAACAGTTACGCCTGAGACATTGAATTTCTTGATTTCGCCTGTGGCAAAGCTCCTGTGCCTGATGATAATAATAATAAAAGTATCATGCGCGTGCAAACGTCGCGTCGGTTCGTCGTTAATTTACGTGTATGTAATTAATTACAATAGGGTCGATCGTAATAGCGATCCAATCTATAATTAAGCTCCGACCGAGCTCCTCTCGCTTGTTAACGATGACAAAACGATCGCGTGACAAAAGATCGAGCCTGGAGTTTCGAATGATTCGAAACGATTGTAAATCGAAAGGATAACGCCGTGGATGTTCCGTACAGTTGAACTTGACGGCGAGTGTTCTGCTTCGTTGCATTTCCTCGATCTAAAACTGACGACCTCCAGCGAGCCTAAAGGCAAGGAACAAACGGCGTTCTAGCTAGGGCTAAGGACCTTCGTGGTGAGGAAACGAGCCAACTACCGTTTTTTCCTTCCCATCCTCAGCTGTCATTAATGTCCCTCGATTCACTTGAACAACGTACAACGACAAATGCCATTCTCTTCCCCTTTTTCCCAATTCGCACACGCTTTACACGCGTAATGGGAAATCTCACGACGATAATTGTAGCTGTAATGTGACGCTGCTTATTTTTTTATTGCACCTTGTAATTTTGCGTTATTGTTGCGCTTCCATCTTTGCGCAGATTATAAATTATTCATGTTCGTAAACTATGTAATTCGTGTTTGAAAGAAAGATGCAAATGTGTTGCGAGGTTTTATGACACGAATATTTCATTCGAATTGGTCTTGTTTAAAAATTGTTTAAGTCCATACGAAGACGATAGAAAAAATAATCTACGTGTTTGCTCAAGGACGTGTAAATCATTTATTTCATCCATCCAGTGGACATAAATTACGATACGAACTTCCGTAGAATGGCAGTAAAACTGGTAATTTCATTGCATTTTATTTATTCAAACGAAATTTTAATTAATGCCCGAGTAATTGAACTTTGTTCGCTGAATTCTCTTATCTAAATTGTGAACTCCTATTATGCGTATAAAAAATAATAGGCGGGAAAATTCGCGAACTCTTATTGTACGAACTCCAGTTATGTGAACTGCTTGTCCTGGCGGACAGGTTCAGACAAATGGAATTCTTCTGTATTCCGCAGAAGCTTATACCGCACTTTGGCATGCGCTAGATAAATAAAATAAGCGATTGATACCTGTTATCAAGTTTTTAAGACAACACCGAGATACGTTACTCTGCTATTATTTGATTTTTGAAAATATTTTACGGAATTTGGATAATACCACTGGATTATGTACCCGATAAAAATTCACATCTCTAAGTTTTCTTTTTCAAGGATGAATTAAAATATAGTTTGCGAACATAGATAATTTATAGTACAAGGTAAATGGCAATCACTTTGAAAGAAGAGATATATCGTATACACATCGTTAGCACTGTCATTGACGTGATATCTTGCTCATAAATGACGAAACGATTTAATCGACTGCATAGCGGATATTTTAGAATTCAAGTTTAACGAGCATGCTGTCACGTTTGACTCGAAAGTTCTGACATTAGATAGAAAAACGTAGTTTTCCGTTATTCCCGCACTTCCGCAAATTCGTCTCCCTAAACTCATTCAGAGTCAATTCGCCGCGCAAACGCTCCAACACGAGGCCACTGTTCCAAGAACTTTGACATCACGAAAATGATTTTCCATTTTGGTATACCTTGCGGATTTTCAAGATACGACAGCTCGACGGAGTAATCCCAACAATCGAAGGAATTTAGCGGCGTCTGCGGATCGCAGACTACGTTATGTCTGCTCATCTTTCTAAGCTCCAGAATCCTGAAAGATGACCCGAACTTCCACTTTTTCTCCTAACACTAGTAACTCGCTAAACGTTCCTCAACGTCACTTTCAACGTATCTTACGAACTGTTCTTCAACACGCACTAAACGAACAAGATTTTCACTTGGTCCATCCAGATGATACGATTCGCGAACGAACGTTCCACGCGGAGGAGTCGGGTTATCGACCACAACCGGTTCCAACGAAGGTAGCCGGTCTTCTGTGAATTGCTAGGTAGCCGAGGAACGTGTGCAGCCTAAACGTCGAGTGCCCATCCACTGCTAACTTGCCTCCCTCTCTTCACCTTTATTCCCCTATCCCCTCTCTACTCAGTCCTCTCGCCAACTCTTTCCTTCCCTTCTCCCTCTCTCTTGTTCTTTTTCACCTGGTGCAATTCCCTTCTGGCGATGGCGAGCATCTTTCCTCGGGTACTGCCTCCCTCGGGTACTCTCACTCCGCGTGGCCACCTCTTTTTCCTTTCCCTTCTTCCCATTCCGTGAACGCGTATCTGTTTCTCTACCGGGTATACACCTCTTGATACACGTGCAAACTGTCCCACTTATGCTACCTTTATTTCAAACGATCAACGTCCATCACGGCATTGTTATTTGGGCACATAGATATTTCGTTTATAACTGGCGTGTTTGTCAGCCAGGTCTCCATCTCGACTCTGATCGTCAGCGGTAACACGCTACGTAAGTACGCAATTGAAATTTTCGGCAATTCGGGCAATTTCGAGAACGCGCGAATAAATAAAATTGAATGTCGAAATTATGTAAACATATCTTTTACGTTACGAGGTAGCGCGGTAATTAGTGGCAAATTCTCCGCACTGGAAATTCCAGTTGTGTCGAGATTTTTGTTTTTCGGTGAACTTTGAATCTTTTCCGAGGTATTCTTACGTGACCAATTCGTATAAATATTTGATTAAGAAAACAAGCGAAGTATCAAATGTCGGATAATCAACGGCATTCTCGTTTTAATCAGAGTGTACAGCACGATTCGAAGATCGCAAACGAATCGGTAGAAGAGCAGCTCCTTAGCCGTACGAAGCTCGCGGATAAATAAATATACTTTTTGTAGGCGGAAAAGCGTAAAATTAACCATCGAACACGTGGCGCGTTACACAATGAATCGCGGCAAGACCGTCGAGTCGCATCTCGTTTGATCGCAAGACGCGAAACCTCTTTCCCGGCAGTCGTGGAAACCACTTGCTCGTGGTATTTCGATTTAAATAACCCCTGGTGACCTCGAGCCCGCCGCTGAATCGATTCTCCTGCCGAATACTTTCTCCTGGGAATGCCTCGCGAAACATTATTAATCTCTTCATCGGCCGAAATAAAAGAAAGGAGGCTATTGTTGGCGTGGACCCGAGAGCCTCGCAGAAGGCGTAGCAACCGCACAGGTGCACCTATACGTGTACAGAGCGGCGACCTTTCCAGAGCACAGAGGAATACTGCGTGGCGCGTGAAACCGCTTTGAAAATATTACCGATATTAAGTAGAGTATGTACGTCAGCTGACTGGATCATTATCGCTCTACCACACCCTGTACGCGAGCATGCCGCGTGTAGAGTCGAGTTTTATAAAGCAACAACAAAGCACGTGGCATGTCTTGCTGTAAAACGTAATTTCACACTTGGGTTTAGCGGGCGGCCGGCACGAGTGTGGGAAATAGTCGGCGGATACAGGTCAAATCGTATATCAACGATCTCCAACGATTTCCATACCTCTTCTATCCTTGTTATTTTATCGCGCGCTTTTCAAATTTAAGCGCGCCGCGTTCTTCGTTACGCTCCGCTTTATTCCCTTTTGTTTCGATAATACGAAAAAACGTTGCACACTGTTAGAATATTTAAGTCTTCTATTCCTATAAGCACCCACAGTTACCACCTTTGATTTATCCTGTAACAAAAGCGTATTTGCAGCTTGCCTGCAGGTGCTTATCGAAGGGTTAAACGAAAGTACGTATTCCAGTCGTATTTCACGAAACTAATGGCGCGTTGCCGCGAAACTATTCCGTTTTCACTTATTGTTCAAATAAAGCGACGCGTAAAAAATTTGCCATTGGCTTAAACGAATCATCCGCTCCTGCGACCCGTTGAAATACGTGGGTTTCTTTCCCATCATTGTGCCGAACAGGGCATAAAGCACACACGCGACATTCTAGGACTATTTCTCTCGAAGATGCTCGCACCGTAAATTCCACAGGTCTCCGTTGTTCTGGATATCGTTGTTTATTTTCGCGTACGTTCGCAGGTGCGTGCAGTTTGAGCAAAACTCGAGAGAAACAGTCTCTTTCGCTCTGCGATTCTTTTTACGGCAACACGACCTTCGCGGACGAAATTTTTCGCGAAGAATGTCTGATAAAAACAGATATCGTGAAATTCATTCGACGTATAAATCTGTAAAACAGATACGATTCCTTGTAAGATATAACTGTCGAATTAAAAATTTAAGTATTTAATTTTCAACGTGAGTAGTCATTTTTGTAAGACAGTAATTTTTAACCCTTTTCTCTAATAATCGAAGCAAAATCAAATAGACACACGATCGCATTTAATTTCTCATATAACCATCATAGTATTCACGTAATTATCGTAATTATGCGACGTTATACGTTTAAAACACGATATATACGGACTCGTATAATTTTTGTGAAATTTAAATAATAATTATTATACGGTACCTTCATTCATCATTATCTGCAAACTTGTCCCTTACAAAAAGTTGGTTCAACAGGTTTAACGACTTATTAAATGTAGTATCTGCTTCCACTTTCTACATTCTATATACATATATTACCATCATTATCTTCCTGTATTCGGTTCTTCTAGCACGAGCATCTAAGATACCTTCACCTTTGCTTAGAAGGCAAGAAAAAGCAATAACAGAAAATTCTTTTATTCGAAGGGGCAAATATCCTGGTGAACGAAGATTTCTATTTGCATTTTATTCTAATTTCTCTTCTGGCATCATTAACAAAAAATAAGACGTTTCGAATTTCAATTACTCGTCTCTGTACGAGCTGTGAAATTACTAGATACGTCCAAGAATGAGCAGTCCGAACTGGTCTTCCGTGGTTAACGGAATAAATTATTTCGATTACTTTGATATCAACTTCGGCGTGAAATCAAAGAAGGAAAAAGGAAAAGAAGGTAATCTAACGCTTCATTCATAAACGAGGCGCGAGAGCGTTGTACCTATTCTCCGAGAAATCTCTTCTTCTCACGAGCCAGAAATTATAAAAACAATGCGTAATAATGCACGATCTTATCTAATGTAACCCGTCAAAAACCTAAATAATTCGTGACAAGCGGTATATGTAAGCAACTTACATGCACGTATACGATATGTGCGAAGAAAGCTCGGTCGAAAGCAAATAACGAAAGTCAGCAGAAAGCAGAAGAGCCTGTTTCGTCGTTTCGATGGACACGCGACAATCCTTCGAGTCGTAAGCATAATGGCGAAAATGATACTTATCTTAATTGCAGTCAATTAATATCCGGAAGCCGAGCGAACGCCGATAGAGATACGTGTAATAAGTTGCAGGCTTTATTAGCGCGCTGTATCTAACGAGATAATCCGCGGGATATCTCATTTGGTTTCTGACACGCTGTTTCGTTGAAAATCAACCAATCACTGCTTTGATTGGTATAATATAAAGTTGTTTGTTGACGTTGGAATTGATACCGTATCGATATTCGTCGATAAATTCTCGCAAAATTGAACTGTTACTGTCGATAACATTTTAAAAGCCACAGGCCACGAGTTCTTCGACTGTTTTCATTATACAGGTTTAATCGTTACGAGTTAATAGTTAACGCAATATTGTTGATTAATAAAAGAGTCGAGTTTTACAAATTACTGGACGTTTTGAGAATCATTTCCGACTGAAAAATCGTTACTCGGTCCGAATATTCGAATATCGAGCTGTTTGAAACTTTATGGAATATCTATTCCATCGCTATCTGCACTCGATTGGAAATCATTAATCCGAAAGGGGACAAGTCAAGAGAAACATGAACACGCTGTAACTCGCTTTCAAACTATGTGCAAATTTATGCGCATTAATTCGAATCGATAAAACGCGGCTTTACAACACTACGCTTCTGGTACTTTCATAAAACCGCGCATTAGCGTTTCGCGCCTAAGCTTGCTGCAATAACATTAACATCCTCGAACCTTATTGACATAGTAAAAGACTGGTCGAGGTGTTGTTGCAGTGCTGAAAATGATTTGAAAAGAAAAGCATACCGATAATAAATTCTTTTATATATATGCTGTTCGTGCTTAGGAAACTCTTTTAGTGAGAGAAAAACACGATTCGCTGCAAATCGACGCAAAGAACGCAGCAGGATTGAACTGCGGAATTAATGAATCGAACCGCTATGACAGATGTTCTATATGATTTAGTTTGTCGTGGCGGCTGATGGAATTGGAAAGGAATGTCGCGTTACACGTTTGAAGATTACGCAAGAGCGTGAGAAATGACTAAATAATACCAACTGTCGTAACTTAATGATATATATAAAAACAATAAAAGATTAAGAAAAACCTGTAACGATACAAATGATTGTTATATTTTCATTTGTTTAATCATATTCGTGAAAGCACATAAATATATCTGCGATCTAGCAACGAGACAAAGCATTCAAGAATATAATTATTATCAATTCAGCATTTCAACAATCGAATTCGATAAGAGATCTTGACTCACCACAAACGTGAGCAACTATTTATTAAAGTCTATCAGCGTATCGTTTTAATTACGAATTATGAAAAAAATCCTATTAGAGGTATTTAACTGTATCTAATTATATAGGTATAATAGGAATTCGTATCTTCGAGCGATCGATCTACTGACAATGTAACCATGTAGGGATGTAGCAAATGCAAAAACATTCTATTTTCTAATGGTTTACGACGATGTAATTACACCTTCGAAAGCGTGTTTCTTATGTGTACGTGCAGGTACGTACACACGTGGACACACAAATGTGGATGATAATTTAGGAAGAAGCTTGTTCATGCACCTAGCGAACGGCGTTACGTGAAAATTACTGTCCTGACGATAAATACTGAATGGCTAGTTTCACATCCTTAGGGCTTCGATGTCTCAAGAAACTTCCGTACTAGAAACGGATATTTTATTTGTCAAGTTTCATGCGAATTTAATTAAAGACAATGGATAATTTCGAAGAAAATTACATTCTACGCGGTGGAATAATGCTGGACCCATCTATCGAAAATGAATCTGTGGAAATTACGTTGGACGTTAGACATCAGAGAAAAAAATTTGAGTGAAAAAAATTAATTGAACACTTGGAACGATAAACAATGTAAGTACCGTCAGAAAGCGAAGATTTCTAATAGATATGTGTTTATAATATTTATTACCAAATGCTGTGGATTTTCAGTGATCAGCACATTTACAAAATTTAGTTAAATCTACTTCTTTACACGCTGTACTTTTTTTTTTTACTTTCACAAGTAACATTCAATGTTAATATCCAAAGACGAACATCGAGTCTATATTAGGCACTCTGCGTTTTTCATCGACATTTAAGGAGATCAGCGAGGAATATTGTATTCCAAAACGCTAGAACAATACGATACGGGAAAATACTTGCATTGTTTTAGAAAGGAAAATATAAATAATTATGCCAAACAGTTTTTGCTTTAGTGGTTACGCTAATTGAATGAGTTGAGTTCTTTAAGTGAGGAGAACGGATGCACATGTCTATTGCGGTAAAAGTGTTTTCAGCACGAATTCACATGTTTCTTCAAACACTTTTAATTTTTCTGGATACACACAGTTTCGTTATTCTTTCTGTTCGTCTACTTGTTAATTTTGACAAGTTGCGTTTTCCGTAGAAATAGTTTATTACCGAAAGTTGGCATTACCACAAGAAAAATGCCGCAAGTACCGTTTTGTTCATACAGAGGTTCAAGAATGAAGAATTTCGATAGTTGACATACAATTTACGTATGTTGTATGAACTGGCGAGTAGAATACGAAACGAATTTATCGTGTTATTCGGCATTCGTGCACGTAGCTTACATACGTGCGAATCTTTTTAATATACATGTCATGTGGGTCATGTTTATTTCAATAGGATAGATTTTTTCTTGGTGAAAAATTTATGTTACATAGTATTTTTGTAATACAGAGAATAGATCAACGAACAGCTCCAGTGTTCTATATTAATACAAAATTATAACAATGTTCTGGAATGTCAGTTTTTAATGTTTTTATACCGAGTTTAGTTTTCTTAGCGACTCTGTACGAACTTTTTAGCAAAATTTACAGTCTTCGCTTCGAATAACTAAATATGCTGAACATACGAGTTCCCTGTAATGTAAAGAAACATTGCATAAATAATGACTTAGGAAATCAAAGGTAAGCGATAAAACAGAAGTGCAAGGTCTGGGAAGTGACTTTTTGAATAATAATCTGAATAACTGTCGAGCTCGTACGCGAACGAAAAGTCAGACAAAAATGTCAAAGCGAAAAAGAAGGTTGTTTTTACATCAAGGTTGTTTTGTCATTAATACATCACAGTAGATTATCTCTTACAACGTTTATTATATTTTCTAGCAAAATAAATATTCCACGATTAACTTAAAAACAAATTCTTATAAACGCAAATTATTATCAGAATTCTATTTTGTGCTATTAAATTGCTAAAATATGACGTTGTGCGTCCGGTCTTTGTACCGATGACGAATATCCATGAACATCTTTACAGGCCACTAAAACCAAACAGCCCGAAACTTACTCACGCGTTATGAACCTTTAAAATACAGATATCCTCAGTGAGTTGTTATTTACATAGAAAGCAAATACAAGAATGGAAGGTACAAGATTTAGAATGCAGAGAGTTCCTTTCAGCAGCTCAAAGTTTTAGTGCGAGCCAATCCTAATCCTAATTTTATCAACACGTGCTAAACCGTAGTCGAGGATAAGAGAATATCGGCAATAGTTAGCCTACATTTAAGAAAGATCAACGAGAGGTAACAATAAAGAATTAGTCATGCTATGGCCGATGCTTCCTTCAGTTGCATTGGGTATGTCTAACAGATGCTAGGCTAGAAGAGAGGATCCCAACTTACCGTTATCTACAGCAATATAATCTTCTGTGAGTACGGAATGCAAATACTTTCTAGAATTTTTGATTCGGTGCTTGTACTATTATCTGTTCTTTCTTACCTAGCTTTCTTACCTAGCTTTCTTATCTAGCTTTCTTCGATTTTATTATATCATATATCAATCTATGTAGAAAATTTTACAGTGTTTCAAATTCTGAATGAAAAAAAAACTTCCTATTTTTTTATTCAGTACCATTATTTATTATCATAAATAATTTCCTAACTTTTATAATTATATATGTATTAAGAACTCTGTACACCTGTCGCGGATTCTTCGTTACAAATCAAATTGACAAACTAAATGGAATGACGCTCAGATAGATGTAAACTGAAAGTTTCACAGTGAGACTAATACAGTTTATGACGAAATTTACTTAAAATGCTTGTATCGAATATTAATTTTTAAAAATTAATTTTTATTTGATTTTTATTTGATTGCTGCATAATTTCTGTCTACTGAGTTACCATTAAGAGAAAAGTGGTGAAAGACATTAGACTATCGTTAACGTCTTAGGAGCTGCCTGTTTTCCCCTGTGTCGTTCGACTCCAGACGAATCAAGTCTCACGATCCAAGTATTAATTACAAAATGAAAAGTACTTCGGCGTTATGGTCCACCTTTTGTCTCGATACATCACGATTCAGCTCGAGGCTACTCTCTGGAAAGTATACATTGTTCGTGGTTCTTCGTGGTCGTTCCTTATTGTTTCGTTCAAGTACGTTCGCACCTAAATCCTCTGGCGATGTGATCGTTCATTCGTGAAGAACAAATTATTTCGGTTGGAAGATTAATCGTCTATTTGAAAGGAAAGTAATCGTAATGACTGAAATGGAAACTGAAAGCGAATCTTCTTCGACGTTGTACCCTCAGCTACCACTCATTTTTGAGAATTTTGAAATAATATTTGAATAATATCAAGGATGAAATAAAATCTTTTAAATTTCATTCGTTAAACATTTTTTGTCTAATATATTTTCTTGTGTAGGTTCTAACGCTTTAAAACTATAGTTTGGCCCAATTACATGGGACATTCTGTGTAACGCGAGTTATACGCTTGATGTAGGTCGTGCCTGTTCGATTCGAGATAGAAAATTGCAAATGCAACGAAGCGTCAAAGCACAAATGTAAGTTTTTCTTAACTTTCATTCGTTTTAATTACTATAGTATAAAACTCTAATTATCTTTCTTATAGACGTTTTCGAAGCTAGATAACGCAAATTAAACAGAAATTAAGGTATGATTGAATTTAACTGAAGAAGCAATACATTTTGAACTTACGCAATACTCATAAGGAAGTACAATACGGAAGAAAGAGTTTGACCGATTGTAACTAACACAGTGAATAATGCAACATTTGTTTCCTTACTATAAAAAGTAATCGATTTTATTACAACATATGATAGTATCAAAATAACGTGAACGTGGAATTTGAGCAGCTGTGTAGTTTTAAGATAATCCGAAAAGTAGTCGTAATAAAAGTCAAAGCTTTCACTCTTTTAATATATTTTTAACATAACACCTAGTTTTATATTTTTAACATAAAGCTTAATTTTTAAAGCTAAAGGACTATTATTTAATACAAGTTAATCAACTTTGACAATTTAAATTGGCTAAGTAATACCATAGAAATAAAAATAATTTTTCAAATATAAGTGCTTATATAACGTATGTAACAATAGAAAATATCTAGCGTTCCCGTAGAAATTTAGGAAGATAATAAAATTCATTTCCTGATTTCGTTACGTAAAGAACGATAATACTTAACGAACGTCAATATATCACTTCTCTGTCGTTGATATATTATTCAATATGAATAACTTTGTATTGCATTGTACTATACCTTACCCTTCCGTCTATCTACTTGCTCTCTATTTCTTATGGATTTTTAATTACCACTTGACGCAACGAATAATGCATTATACCGTGTAGGCGATCGATATAATGGTAATTTCCTTAAAAGTTTGGTATCCATATAAATTAATCCGTGATTCATAATCTCGAACGTACTTAGGATAATTGCGGATTTATATTCGGAATGAAATTGAAATGGTCAGTTTGAATAATCCTTCTTCAAAAGGAAACAGTTTCAATCTCGTCGCAAATCGACGTAAACAAGCAAGTGGCTATCTGCTATAACAATTGTACCGAGTGAAAGTATAAACGACGATGTACGGAAAGGGTTGACGTGATAATTAGATACGCGTTTAAACGTGCCGTTTTGTCTGTTACACTTGTAAACGGTAGTTGAAAACATACCGATAACGTATACGTTATGTTTGATGCACGATCAATTTGCTCAACACCTACACATTTTAGGGTAAACATTATTATCAGAGTCGATAATAACTGGGCCTTTCTATGTTCGTTCGGCCTGGTTTTAATCTGCGTTATTGCCTTTTGTCTTCTCTCGCGCAGACAGGTCAAGACATTCACATTTGCTTTGCCTACTTTACTAGAGACTACGCTTCCTAATAAATTCTTACGATGAAAACCATCGCTCGTAGCGATGAAAAGAATGCAAGTTAATTTACTTACTTAGTATAGGGGAATAGCAGAGTCAAGTGCGATCAATTGTATGTATTTATCTGACAGTAAAGATTTCAATAACACTTTCATGACAGAAACGATAACTCAGACGTGTGACGTGATTTTTCTTCCAGTAAATATCTGGTCAGTGAAATGCGAACATTATTCTCTATATTCTTGCTTTTGATTCTTGCACGTTGTGAGAAACATTTTACTGTTCTTGAAAAGAGAAATATATGGTGTAAATATATACAGTAACTTTGAAAATGTAATAAAGTGATAAAGCACGGAGAAATTCACTTTGAAATTGTACCGATAATGCTACTGATGTCTAAGAACTTATCTGTGCTACATCCAACCTTATCGATCAAAGGAAAAAATTAAGATCAACGAAACTAGCATATTTGAAAATAAACAGAGACCGCCGTTATCAAAAATAATTAAACTATTTTCTACGTGAGAAGCGTCAACCTCCTTTGTTTTATCGAACTATCACTCAACTATTGTTGCGTAAGTTCTTTGAATATGACAGAAAAATCAAGTGTAACCATTTACATTTCAAAAGTTCTTCCGCTTTCGCCGCTATCTATCGCCGATTGCGATAGGATCGTCTTAAATACGACATGTAATAGGACTTAAGAATTTGATTCTTTTTCCCTTTATTTTTATTTACCTATTTTTTCATTTTGTTAAATATACAAGTAGTCGGTTAGCAACGCTACCCACACAGAAAGCTGCATGACTCACGGCTCTTGTTCAGAAGTCAAGAGAGTGCCGCGTTCACTTCCGTCACAGCAATTTATTGCATCACTAGCGTTATTTGATAGAAGATTGTTCCGAAGTATCTGGACGATACACCCACTCGACTTTTGGAAACGGCGGAATACTTAATCTTTGGCAGTGTTCGCCCAGACTTTGTTACAGTGTCACATTATAATCATTGATCTACTCTCTTTGGTTAAAATATCCCATTCAGATTTTTTCATATTTTCCGAAACAGGTTGAAATATTTGGAACTCCCTGTGTTTTTGACCCTTTAAGTAACGTTATGTCGTGCACGGCCTGTTACGAAATAACGACTGAATGTCTTCAATCGGACAAAGACTTTGCGAAAACTGAAAACTTCTGTTTTCTCCGATTTTAGAAAAAAATTTTGTATAAGATAAATGTTGTTATTAGACAAATGTGCTAATTTTAAAACGAATCCCGCAGTATAGAGACAATATCATTGAAGAAAACGGAAGTTACAAGAGAGCCGGAGAACTCTCGGTGATCATTGCAAACAGAGGAAACTCAATCGGCGAGAGTTTATTTATCGGTTGCTTTTTAACCGCAACACTTTCCAGCCCTTCTCCGCTACTTGGATTTCAGACAAGAAGAATGAATAGTCGACCACGAAAATTCTTCGGCTGCGATCGACGTATAACGTTGAATTTCTACGTAGACACAACATGTTCGGAATAGAGAAACCAAAATGAACAAAGGTATTCACGAAACAATCCATAAACAAAGGTATTGGGAATATAAGAGATGAAGAAATAAATCCATTAGAGAGCAACAGTAATTTACTTCCTGTCGAGTGTCGAGAGAGAAATTTATGTTAATCGATCTCAAGCGATTGCCATTGATCCTTTCAACGATGACCTGAGTCGGGTGTAATTTTCGAAAGTCATAGCAGTCGCAACGACTATCACTTACCCGGTCTTTTCATTGTCGATTTGTTTCGTTAATAATACCGGTTTCGGATAGCTTATTTTCATAGGAAACTACGCGATTAAAAGCACGTCAAAGAAAACGATTCACCTTATTGGAACATTCACCATTTCTAGACGCGAATGATTGCTGGTAGAAAAGATGTGGGTCAAATATCTTTTTCGTAAACTACCATCTCTGAAAATTTCATCGCGATCAACCATTGACACTCGAGACTGATGAGTAAAAAATATAAAAAATTAAAAATTTGTAACATTTGTAAAAACAAGGAAATGAGCGAGAACGAATTTCGAATTGTGTTGAATGACACTGAATAACCTCGGAGAATACACGTGTCGTGGGTGAATGGACGCGTCTTTCAATTAGAGCGGATTACACGCCTAGTTGCCTTGAAGTATCAAAGGCATTTTTGCAGAGAAAAATAACTGTATGCTGATCTCTCAATTACAGAAATCGGATTAGATAGTATATAGTACAGTACCTGTTACGATTAATATTCGACGTTATTAAAAGCAGAAGAGAAGCACGACCTTAACTTTCCCGCATTCTAGTCAAGAAAGGTCCCGACAAGCTGAAGCAGATCATTCCAACTTTCCTCGTATTCTAATTAGGGAAAAGTTGCCTTGTACTAAAGAGAACGCGATAAACGCGAGAAACGGCTAGTCGGAACAGTCGTACTTTTTGCTTCGTCTTTTTGCCAGTTGATCGCTCGCTTTTTATCCTGTCGTCTCTTTGGGAATCAACGCTCTTCCGGAAGTTCTCCTCTCTACGAGTATTACGATATACGTACAATAAAAAGAGAACTAATATAACTGGTATAATTAACAGAGACTCTGCCATCCTGTGAGAACTATGGGTTTCATTCTAAACGAGAATTATGAATAAATCAGTTACCACGGTTGGAATGGTTACAAGCGTAGGAATTGTTACATCCTTCACACGCATATTTACACTATATGACATGGCGTATACTCTGTTCCAGTTTTTAAAGCAACTAGGCTGGGGAAGGATACGGTAGAAGTTTTGAATGGCTCTACGCGTTAAGGTGAGAATTGTTATTATCGGACTGCGAATATTTACGCACTTATTGAAAATTCGGAAATCTAACAAAATGCACATGGTATGTACATATGCGAACTGTGATGTGTATTTTCAAGAATAGTGTCGCTTGTATCTGTCGATATAGATTGAGAAACTAATTAATGTGCGACACACGCGCAAACATTTCACATAACTGATAGTTGTAACTTTTTACTTCACTTAAGGTGAAAGGTCTTTTACATGTTATGTAAAATCGTTGCGAAACGTATAATCCGATATCGACGCTACATTTTGACATAATCCACTTTTTCTTCATTAATTTTTAAACGTTGATGACATTCAGTCAAAAGCTGTAGAGATTTATGTCAATACTATACGAAATGTCAATGAATGACCAAACTGTAATTATTCAATTCGTGAAAATTATTCAAATATTATGTTTATTAGCATATATTTTAATCGTAATTATTAAAAATATTTTAAAGAATGTTCTAACAGGTTTTTCTAATTATCCAAAGGAAACAGTTCATGGCGCTATATTGTTGCATGAATTTCCAGTTCAATTTCCAAACGTAACACGCAGATTCCAACGCGTTATTACGATGCATCGTGTTAAAGAAAAATTTCACATTATATCGCACGCGATGAAACGATTAGCTCCGAACATCAGGAAAGGAGAAAGGCTTTCGTTTGGCCGATTTCGACATATATTCGTTCGCGAAAGATTTATTGCGAGTGCTTGTTATTCCGCCGACCGTGGGAATCTATCAAACTTCTCAAAGATAACACTCGATGTGATTGTTTTTTGAAAAGATTTTTACCGATCCTTAATGATAATCGTCGTTCATTTACAAGTAAATTACGTAATACGTTCCACCGTGTTATGTCGAATAAGTACGTTAACAAATTTACTATTAAATGAAAAATGTAAATAAGTATACAGAATGCACGTAACATTAATTTGTTCCATATAAAAGATAACTTCAGAAACTTCAATAATTAACTCCACGCATTTGTTATAGTAAATCAATCAAACTCGAAGATGGTATCCCACTGGGGGTAGCCATCCACATGTTATACCATTATTATACCACTAAGCTATAATATTTTACCAAATGTCCTACTGGACAAATTGTAAAATGTAAATAAATAAATAAATAAAACATTTGTTATACGTTATACGACGAATAAAGATATTTGTAGGAGAGTCCTTCAATTCTGGCATTCAAGAAAGAATCGGTTCTACTCGAAGAATGTTGTGGCGCTCGTTTACTCGATAGTATCCGAAAGTTTTCGAAGATGCTAATCGAGTATGTCCATTGTTTATTCTGCATTAACGACCTATTGTGTAAATCTTATCGCTTCGAGAGCAAGTAAATTTACGCTTATTACGGTGGACAGTGTCGGAAGGAAACTCGAAGGATATTTCCTGGCAGTTGATCGTAGGTGCGATGGCGCGTAAAACCGAGTCAGTATGCCAAACGCATTTTCTACATGCCGGCGTACGGTTCAACTTCTAACACAGTTACTTTCACAAAACCATGAACATTTTAATTAATAAATACAACTGGAGGAAACAACAACATCGTCCACCTTACATTACGTAAAACGATATTTATACATATGCGTTTATAGCGGTTGTTAAAAGTTTCCAGCCAAAGTTTGGTTTTATATTAAGCTGAACCTTGGTAGCGCTATACATGCAAGTAAATTTCCAATGTAATATTACAATTCCGTAATACGAATAATATTATTTTACAGCCAGTAGTCGGATATTTGTTAACAGGTTGAATGTCCGAAAGGACGATGAATTCAAAAGCGAACACGCGCGTACGAATCCGAGGCAGTGTGTCAAGCGCATTTTTGCAGACTGTTCACTCGTGAACGACAATCAATTCGTCGATCCTACATATCGGAAACGAGACTAGGAAACTGGTAAAGGCAACGAGACGATTGCGTATGAAAAAAATCCAGATACGAGAGGAACGATCGTTCCGAATAGATTGATTTCGTTTCACTTGAAACCACGAACTAAACGGAGTCGCGAATAATTGACCATCGATTCTGGGGAAAATCAGGGTCTGCAACGAACGTGAAGCAAATCGAAATTATGCATCGGCAAGGTCGATCATCTGACCCATGGACCGTTACTTTCCAAATCGAAACTTGCAGTTCCAATTGATAGACATGCATCGCGTTACGGATCGAAACTGAATGCACGAGAAACATATTCTAAATAGTTTCACCGAGTTATGGAAATGGTATGGACTTATTTATTTAGTAAATTTGTTGACAAGGTATCGATTGATCGAACAGTAACGTATAATTACTTCAATCGGAAAAAAGTTTGAAGAAAGCTTTAAGTTCATGCCCAATTAAATGAACTCTCATCTATCCGCTCAAACATACAGTGCTCCTACAAATTGTTATTACCGACTCGATATTCTAAAGAGTTCTAATCCTCGAAAGTATTTAGTAGTATCTATGGCAAACGCTTTTAAGGCAATAGGGTACTCGACAAATTTTTTTTCTTCGCCGGTTAACTAGTTTCCACTTGCGTGTCGCGATAATTACCAACAATGAATGTGCTAAACGAGCGTTAAACAGTGCATTTAGGTCATGTGTAACGATGATAGTTGAGAAACGCTTCACGTAACTTCGTTTTCGTTTGCAGTGTCACGTAGAATCGATTCCTAAATACCTACTTGTAACATTTCGACTTGGATGTCTGTATGTTACAATCGTCTTGTATGGTAGTAATACTTATAATATATTATATTGTCCCCGTGGACATTATGTTTCCAACGAAAACACGACTAATTTTTATTAACCTGTGCGTTGTCGTGACCAGAGATACTATAGAAATGCTAGTTGAACACACGCATCGCACGGATTACCTATATTTTCTTTACCGAATCGAGTCCCACGTTTCTAATCTCATTAAACTCTCATCCAATTACGTAGGCATCATAGTTTCGTATAAATTTGTCTCTCTCTTTAAATTCAAGAGTAATTGCTTTTTGTGTACATTTTCCATTTTCAATGAAGCAGTAATGGTTGAATATTTTGCTAACAGCGTCCATTGATTTTCTTTCTCTTCTTTATTCGATGATGAAACGAGAATATCAAATCAGTCGTCGATATACGTCGAGAGTATGGAATAAATTCGAAACAGTGAAACGAAAGATGTCAAGCGCTATGTTTAATTTGAACTTGCATTATTGTAAGATTATACAAAGATACTGAAGGTATGAGACGTTCTAAATCAATCAAAACGCAATTGCAAACATGTGGATTTCAGAGGGCGATTCGGAACGAAATGTAAAAAGCTAGAATTTCCTTGACCATATCAATTGTCTCGTAATACAGTTTTATTCTCACGATAATGATCATCGTTAAAGCATCTACGGGAAACTGAAATCGAGGACGCTCGATTCGTTCGACCGAGTTGTGCTCCCGCTTCGTGGTACCCATTGTGAAGACACGAAATATCTATCTACATAGAACTCTATGTCTTCGTCCGTCTTACATAATAATATATACAAATAAATATATTTTATTTGTTAATATCCAATCATTTGAATCGTTAACAATCAAATAGGAAACTCTGGGTTAAACAGGCGATACGAATAATAAAGGCAATAAAGTTGTACGAACTATTCGAAACTCACGAGGTTCTCGAATTGCGTTCCCAAGAGAAATGGTAATAGACGCGTGAAGGTGTTCTAAAGAAGGGCGCAGCAGGCGTGAGAGACTCGAAGCATACACTGGCTTGTCAAAGTACGAATGAGAGTTACACATTGCCGCGGATGTTACACTAGTACTACTTTCCTGTTAAAAGATACGTGCTTACATACTTAACCGATACACACGCAGGAAGTAGAGATGTGTGCGAAACGAATATACACCGGAAGGTAAATGTAAGCTATGCAGTTATGTCTATCTATAATCACCTACTCTAGGTACTTTACCGTATTTCCACTGAAGGACAAAGTCTGTATGTATTTAGATTCGTCAGAGAGAAATGACACAACTATCTGTATCAAGACAAAAATGTTTCACTTGCTTTTAAAATACAACAAAGTCGAAACTGTCGGAAGATCTGCCAGACTGTTAGCAATTTATGTATTCGTCGTTGTTCTACAAACATATTTACAAAGGTTCAATGCCCGTGTGTTTTATTATTTAATGCTGAATATTCAAACACTGGCTAGTTTAAAACTCTTGCAGGCAAGAAAGTTAAATTTGGCGTACGATTCCATGGTACGATATAAAGAAGCTTACGGGAGGAATTTGCATTCCTATAGTAGCACGTAGAATGAAAGAATGGGATAAGCACGCTAAAAGATACTTTCGAGCGACAGGTAGTGAATGGGGTGTGTATTTTCAGACGCGTGCTTTGCGTTTATATCTTGTAAAAAGAAGGAAGTAAGGATGTGCATCGACGGGTAATTTACAACTTGTGCCACTCTTCCGGGAATTTTACGACAAATATTTAACGATTCACATCGCCACGTACGCAGGCGTGCGCAAGGATATACGCAAATATATGGACAACGAGTAGTATAGTTTAACTAGTACGGTCCAAGCGATCACTTGCAACAGCGTGTTCTCATTAAAGACTGAAACACAATATCAGGAAATAGAATAATTTTTCGATGTTATATTAGGTCTTGTCTCGATATTATATTATTAGCGTATCAAAATTCGATAGAAAAATTGTTTAATAAATTAGACGACACGCCTGGTTTATGTCAACCATCTCCAAACACCGTATTTCAAAAAAGTTACGTTTCTATTGTTTTCTATATATTATTTTCGTTTATTATATTTCAATATAGCCAATAAAAAAGATCGATGTTTTTAAACTCATAAAACTATGGGCCTCGGCTTAAGCGCCATTACGTACGAACATTGACTATATAAGGGCATTGCTTTTCGCGTGGTTTACAAACTATGTGTCTAACTATGATGTCATAATACTAGTACTGGTAAATAGTTGATGTGACAGGTTCACGCGAGTGACTGATAAAAATCGAAACGCCATGCGCTCGCGTTGTACGCTATATCCCAGTCGCTCCACCCTAAACGCATACCAGACTCATTATACGTCGGCACGCGTATGAAGTGGGTTTCAAACACGGAAGTCTTTGTCCTGCGTAGCTAGGTACGACAAAAAATGTTCTATGTAAGTTACGTAATATATATTTTCATGCGTAAAGAAACTAAGAAGAAGCGAACGTTAATCGTGATCGTGATTAGGTATGTCAAGCATTAACCCTTTAACAGTGTAGCGAGAGACAGGCAAGCAATCATAACGTGTAGAATACGTCAGGATGTTACGGTAGCATTTAAATTTGTACAACTCTAATTACATTTGAGTAACCGAGACGGTGGACGTTCACCATGGACGCCTTCCTTGAACAATTTTTCTTCTTCTGGTAATATCATCTACCGTGCACTGGATACATACTACGCTTGCATTGCATCCGGCCGAGTATTCCTCGACATCCTAAGGTCGTTTCATATTAACGCTCTTGCAGCCGTGCATTTTTCAAGTGTGGGAAACTAACGGAAACTTTATCGTCGAATACGCGTAACCGAAGAAAAGACAATATAAATTCGACGAATAAAATCGCAGAAGCTCTGCGCACGACAGTCTTTAACCCAGAGCTAGTCACTTGTCGCTTCACTAATATCGTTACAGCTCTTACATAATTTAGCTGCTATCGTTAGTGGAATTTTACAAGTCAGAAGCTACGAGTTATCAACGTTAATAAATTCTCCTGCGTAAGAACAAGTTTGATAATGAGGCGAACGACGGTGACCGAGAAAATTTTGTAGATTTTAAATCAGCCGATTGGCCTATTTCGCATAAAATTGTAAAATTACGAACTGGTAGAAAAGTCCTGGAAGTAAAATTCAGCGATTTGTAAAAAATGAAGCTAGCCACTTCTAAGTGGCTCGTATGAAAATTGGTAATAATTGTGTTAACCTCGAGCAAAGTTACTCTGTACTAATATTTGAACGAGAAACTCGTGTCTGGTATTATAATAAGCGTCCTCTCGGTAAAAGCGCGATTTTGCTAAACACTGTACTTGGTCCCTATTCTGATCGGTACCGTATTACATACAGTTCGAATGCGTACATAGCTTCGGAAATACAGATGCTTATACGTATACATAGAAAAGAGTATGTAGGTACATATAGGTAGACGGGACGGTCGTTCCGTTCCAGGTCACAAAGTCTCGGCTCTATCTCTACTTGGATAGGCATCTATGAAGGCACTACTTCGCGGCCGCACTCTGTTATCGTAAATGCACCATGCGCGTTGCACTTTGTACCGTTACCGAGCATATGATCGCTCGTTGTTGAGCTTTGCAAGACAGCTTCAGGGACGAGTGATGCCCGATCGAATTCGTCCCGGTTAGCATAGGTTTAACGGTACGCGGGACACTACGATTTTACGAATCATCGGGAAATTTTGCCAAGAAAAAATTTATCTTTTTCTATCGATTTGACCTCTTATAAACGAAATTACGATGTAAGATGTTAAATTATTAGGATGTTAAAATGATGTGAGCCGTTAATCGGGTCATTTCTAAATCGGCAACTTCTATAGTTATGAACCAGAAAATTAATAAAAACGAATAAATTTCAGTTAGACAGACTTTTAGTACTTTCGAGAACTTGTAACTGTTATTTTTATTTGAAACTTTGAATTTAACGTTTGAGTAACTTCCTCTTTCATTTTATTTTGGCAAAGACAAAGTTATGTAACATCGATAATTAATTGATAGAGGGAGCGGTTATTCATTTCTGAACGTTTCTTTTATATGATAAAGCCTTTAAGAACATGTATATATTTATTCGCTATATTTCTTATAACTTAACGTGAAGTGCGAACCTGTATAATTTACTGAAAATAGTAATTAATTATAGCTGTATGTAATATTTTCATTACGATAACTACGAATTAGTTAGAATTCTCAATTTCGCTACATTATTTACTTTGAAAGTTCTTTACTTTCGAATCGATAGAATCGAATGTAAATACACACACTTTTCAATGAATTCTCAACGAATTTTCAATGAATTCAATGAATTTCTACAAGTTTCTTCTATGAGATCCTGTAAGTTATAACCTGTACGAACGAAAACATTTTCTTCTTCTAATCCTACTTCCTCGGCATGAAAATAAATATTTACTATGTAGCAATCAAATATGTACACACATTTCTAAAATTCATGTAGCGACGCAAGGCCGTAAAGAAAGTTCCAGGGTTGAAGCGCACCACATGGCCAGCGAAACGACGTCCGTGGCCAGGACGTCATAAAAGAATAAACCTCGAGACTTCGGGAAGAGCACAAGGGCCATCGGCAAGAAAAAGAAAGCTGTTTCCCTACACCCGAAGAAAACATTTTCTGAGGACCTCGGCACCCTATAAAAAAGGGAAACGAAGAAAGCTCGTGACAGAGAGTGCGAGACAACAGTCCGAATTAGACTTGGGCAACACACGCTAGTAACATTAATAAACGTCGAGTATTCTTTTGGCATCCTTCACGACGTACACCTCATTCATTTGGGCAGTAAATATCAAAAGATAATTTGAAATAAATTCGTATAATGAATTCGAAAAGAACGATGCAGTACCTTATATGTGAAATAAAATACATAATATGTATGTAGGTATATACCTAAACTTAAATACACTGGTCCTTCAATTTACATGGTATTTTTTATCCACGATGTTAATTTACGCGGTTAGTCAGCGTCAATGCTGATATGAGATAAGGATAAAAGTACATTACTTTGTGCTAGTCATCATATGTGTACATACTTTTTTTATTTTGTACCGACAGACTTTATTTACGCGAATCTCATTCGCGTAAAACGAATCCACGTGGAACGGATACTCCACGCAAATTGAGCGACGGGTGTAGTTTATTTCTTCGGGACACGTTTGGACAGTGATCCGACAAAAACAATGGCCTTGTATATCCGCCGGAAACCTACGTCGCCAACGGTGAAATAGAGAGTAGCGAATAACAAGAGACATCATTGCGGAATGTTATTTCCTCTGCATGTAGATAAAAATACTAACATAGCCCGCGGGAAAGTGAAACGTTACCAACACTTTTTCGTACTGTTTATATCAGTGTTTCCCAACCTTTCATTGCGATTCTCTTCTACCAATAGCTAAATAACCTGCAGCATAGCCATCACGTTTCCATATAAAGAAATTTTTAATAACGCGAAAAAAGAAATATTGGGCAACCAGCTTCAAAATTCGCTAAAATAGCTGAACATTTGATAACCCTACTGCCTTTAAACATCTTTGACCCACAGATTAGAGTCAGATTAGATTTCTTCAGAACTTGAAATCATATAGAATCTTAAAACGTGATGTTTGTGATTAAATCTTCAAAATATTTTAATTAGACGTACAAGGATAAGAGATAAGAGATAAGATAGAAAACCGGAGGATGCGATGTATATCGCTTGTTTCGCGAATTCGATCGATCGATCGATGCGATGCCTCCCACGAATGCGTTGAAATTGTGATGGAAAATGAAATGCAATTGCGGTAGATAAACCCGTATGATAAATTCTACGTGCAGTATCGCGATGCGCCTTTTCTTGTTGCCAAACGTTAATCACGGGAAAGTAAAGACGTGTCTTCTGCAACCCGTATTTGTTCACATTCGAAACGTTGTTTGTTCTTTCAAACTGGAACGGTCGTGTTTTTCCGAATGCCTTCACCGATAAAGAACCTCGCCTGTCAGCAAAATTGAAACGGAGAAATCTTTTTGAAACTTCGAACTCCAGATACGGTCGATTTTGATTATAATTTATAATACAGGTTAAAAATAGAATTGACTTCTCAATATTTTACGAATTAATCATTTAACAGATTATGTTTGATCTGTTCTTTTCTTTTAATTTTACTAATATTATAGTCGACGAAATTAACTCTTGTCTAATGTAACTTTCTTTTTATTCGCTACGAAAGAGGACACGGTGACAAAAAGTAAATAATAATTTCGCAAAATAACCTTTTCAAAAATATTTTCATGATCATTGTAATACAGTCTTGTGAGAAACGAACTTGTAACTTGCAACAGTTGTATGGACCACCTGTACGTTATTCCTTGCTTTTCTATTCTCTTGACTTTCAAGCTTCGGAACAGTTATCTTACATTATCACGTTCTAATCTATGCCAGTCTAATGCCCGAATGCATCAAGTCTGCTATGAAAGAATCTAAATAAAACAATTGCGAATCCAAATTACATAGATATAGATATATTAGATACATACATAGATATAGTTTAATACCGTTCTAATAAATGCTAATATTAATTTTTAACACGAATCATACATAAGAAACATAGGATACGGAAAATGGTTTTGATCTCGTCCAATGTTTTAATTACTTACACGCGTAAGCATGTAAAATGATAGCAGGCTTTTGTCGTGTTAATCTATCGTGTGAATATTCGAGTCAGCGGAGTAAAAGTTTTATATAATTCGAAAATTTGTATGCCCTTTTGATGTGGAAATGAACGCGTTAACGTTTATCCTAAATTTGTTAGAAAAAAAAAAAAACGGAAGATAAAAGGTCGATTTCTCGCTGTAAATCAGAACATAACTTTATCGTAAGACTTGCACAACGTAATTTCGTATCATGAACAAATAGCTATAAATCATCAAATTCGATTCTATGATACCTCTTGTTGAATTTATGACAAATAGGTTTATGATGGGTACTATGGAGTTTAAAAGCAAAATGATATGCGATTCGGGACTTACTTGGCTGTATTACTGGTTATCGTCTCGGTTGATAATTTACAACGACTTATTGTTATTTACGAGCCTTTTACTTTATTGCAGACCGATAGGTAAAAGCGTGCAACGAATGGAACTTTCTTTCGAACAAGTTTAGGGTACTTGAAGATCACAGGCGTACAACACGACCAGTCCCATTTTTCATTTTCCTATGAAGACCACACAGAAAGAACATCAGTCTATTTTTGTTGTTTTTCTTTACTTTTATGTCATTTGACTAACAAAAAGAAGTATCTATAACAAAATAGTTATATTATCTAGGAAATTAAATGTAACACTTTAAATTCATTAAATATATACAATTAGGTGCAACAAATTAGATGCTTTTCGTGTAATTTCGAAAGAGATACGGCAAAGGAATTGGAATGTTGATAAACATAACTATTTGAACTAAAGAAAACAAGGTAGCGTTGTTTGGCCGTTGCAGAAATTATAATCGCATCGAATATCCATTAAAATCACTCGTTTCGATTTCCTTGAAATTAAATAAATTACAGACGTGAAATGATTAAGTACAAATTAGTCTGCAGAAAGAACGCGCAATCTGGTAATTTTAATTGACGTCCGATCGATGGTTAATCTATGTAGAGTATGCGCGTGGGTTGATGAATCGATGTTCTTAGTAAAAGCTAAACGATGCTAAAAAAAACCCTTGATTCCTACCTGAAAGCTTGTCCATTTGTTGAAGGTGATACACAGCATCCATTAAACATGCTGGAAGTGATCATTTTTCAGAATGGAACTCTCTCTGATTTTATTAACTTAAAAACCCACCGGAATTCCGGTTTAACTAGTTCCAGTTTTTAGTTGTTAATCGATCGTAAAACGTTCACTTTTTTTTGGAACGTTCACGGATACTTTTACTACGATTTTTAAATAAAATTTTGTACTATTTCAAATATCCTCTAGTCACAGATACTTAGCTGTTTCATCGTCGTGATAAAATAATGCATCCTGATCTGCATTCGATGAAAATCGATATAATCGAAATAACAACCCGAATTGCTTATACGACCTCTTTATGAATTTTATCTGTAGAGCGTTACACTTTTCTTAAAGCTGAAACACTTCTTTCTTCCTTTCACCAAAGATAACATCGCAAACATTAATTATCGTATCAATGTAAACATAAGTTTTTAATT
Source organism: Bombus vancouverensis nearcticus (assembly GCF_051014615.1). Classification (NCBI taxonomy): domain Eukaryota; kingdom Metazoa; phylum Arthropoda; class Insecta; order Hymenoptera; family Apidae; genus Bombus; species Bombus vancouverensis. The sequence goes on along the minus strand of NC_134913.1, from coordinate 2,240,171 downwards.
ATAATTACAAATGTATTGCGCACTTCCATTAAATATCACCGCCAAAATGCACTTAATTTACATGCAAATATGTATATGAAATTAATAATATATTGTTAACGAATATCACAAAGTTTGGTCGAAACATGGTAACATTGCAGTTCGAGCACAAAGTGCAATGCACTGTTAAAGACACGATCAAAATCCGACAAACTACAATACTTTTGCAAAAGGAAAAAGTAGAAGAAACGAACCAAGCATGGTCTGTTATCGCCTAATAATAAAAATGTGATGCAAGTAAATGTGAACAATGATAAGTGTGTGCGTATTCAATTCGAAAATTTTAACACTAATTAGAAAAGTCTAGTAAGATTCTCACATTTTCATCGAAGCACTAGCGTGGCTACTGTTAAATTACTTACTGTTATATAACAGGCAAAGCCAAGAGAATGAAGCGCACAATGCCATTGTACCCTTGCATTACATCTTCTCATGTTTCCGAAGTCAACTTCCATAATTTGTTACGTGTATATGGCCAATAGTTTTTCATATTACACGATAAACACGTTACTGTTAAATATATGCAAGATAGAGACCGATATGATTCAAAGAAATCAAAGACTTCGTAGCAATGAATATTACATTACTGGTAGATAATTACAGGTACTTATGTGTTATGTTAATATCGCAAAAAATATAAAATGTTTGGTATAATAGTAGGTATTAAAATATCAAAAACGGAATAATGTGTCAAACAATTTATATTCAAAATTTTATCATTCAGTTAATTAGTAACTTACCAAAGTACAATATTACACAACAGAGTTAACAGCAGAAAGATAAACAAGCATCGATGTCACGATCTTCTATTTTTATCTCTAATTTTACAGCGTTTTCTATGATGAGACCATGAGATCTAGACAGACATGCACGTTTTACGATGTCATTCCTATAAAAAAAGCAGATACACGAATCAAATTATCCGGAGTTAACTTTCTAGAAAATAAATCTTCTTGATTTGCTTAAATTCACGGGAAATAAAATTACAGTCATTTGAGAAGATCTATGCCCAGGACATTCTACGTTTTCAAACTTATGCGCGCGTGCAATTCACGATGCTTTATATTCTTCTCTTTCAACGCCTACTCATCTTCGTGCAAAAACTGGATGGAATACTAGCCTATGTAGCTCGCAATAGTATCGCATAACAAAAGATCCTGATGCAACACGACTCGTGTAGAAAATGCTTTACACTTTTGAAGCTAACCCTACGCTACGAAATACTAGTATTCGAAATATTACTATTCAACGATTTTGTGATGCGTCCAACTAAACCTGAAATAGTACGGAAAATAAAGTATACATCTATAAGGTGTCCGTGTTGGACAAAGCGTACAAGTTAATATAAGAGAGATTGTGTTACTCGTGCGTTGCGGTCGGAAGCAGGTATGTATAATATTTTGATTGTATGTCGTGTTCCCGCGAGAAAGTTTGATTTCCTTTCTCCCTATCGAAGAACCGCTGAGACAAGAGAGATTTTTTCAACGATCAAATATATGTTACATTCCCTAAACGTTATGTATTTCCATATACAGTTAAGGACATAAGTATTGGCACGCTTTATAAAACAGAATAACTTTTTTAAAATTCGACCAAACTAAACTCTTACAACTTCTTTATCTGAGCGTGCGATGTAAATGTGGAAAATACGTTTTGTAGATTTATGTTGGTTATATATATGGTGAAAATTTTATGGAAATTAGTTAATGGAGAAACAAACAACAGGCATCGAGAGATAAACAAAAATGTAGATTTTTTACAGTCATAGAACAAAAATCGCAGAAAACTATGGTTTTTTACTTTTACCCGAAGCTCGTAGCAACGTTAACCGATTTCGATGGAAATTTCAGCATGTGTATAGCTAACATAAATGTACACAACATATTGTTTAAATTTGCATTACAGGCTCAGATAAAAAAAGTTGTAAAAAGTGACCTTTGATATTTTCTACAACTTTCCTACCAACTGCTATTTTTTTCAACATTTCTTCTACACGTAATCTAGTTAATTAATCCTTTTAATTTCTCAAAGAATTCAAGTCGTTTCACGGTTGTCGCTTATATGTGCGTTCAGGACAAAAATCATAACTTTTAAATTAATCAATCTTCGACCTAAATCCTCTAATACCTTTTTATAGAGAATACAGATATACATCGATTAGCATAAAGAAAAATATATGGTTTCATGAAGAAAAGTTGTAACGATCTTTATTTTTTATTGAATAAAAAGCTTTTGGAAATTTTCACTAACGCAATTTATTGTTGTGTAATCATTGAGTAATTTTTGTTTCAAAACTTTTTTTATCAATTTAGTGGAAATACCTGAAAAATTGTGCCGATCATTTTATGTATGTAGGTTTGAGGATAAAAAGTCAAGATTATTATTTGTTCAGCATTTTTTCATTTGTTCAAATTTAGGATGGAAACTCATGAAAATTAGATAACGTATAAACATTTGAAAATAAGTGGTCTAATGTCTACGGTAACACGAGTATCTTACTGTTTCGCGGGAGCACAATTTGAATGCTTAAGGCCTGATCGCTGAACGCGTTAATAACAACTTGAACTTTTAATCTTTTCACTTCGGCCAAATTTGAGTAAATAAATTTGATGTCAATGGAAAATTCAATATGTCCGGAAACAGCATGCAAAAAATTACGGAGGTACTTTTTGGTGCTTTTTTAAAAGATCTCTTTGAAGTTAATAAATATTTTATATAAACAATTAGAAGAATTTGTCATTATTGCATTAAAATTACTTACCAGTCTTAAAGGTACTATAGTATTAAAGACAATCTATGAAAATGAAACTAAGAAAACAAATATTCTGCTAATTGCACGTTTTTAAAAAGGTGTATTGATTTTTGCAGTTAGCTTTACAATTTTAGCGACAAATTGGTATAGTCAGTAAAAGTAATAGATAATATTAGAAATTACAGTTTATTACTAACACTATTTTACGCTAGGAAAATTTTCAGACTCGACATTTCGAGTTTTTAACTTTTCTCCATTGAACGGACATATTGTGCGTTTCTTCCAATTTTAAAAAGATCATTCTGTTTTAAAGAGTGTGGCAATACTTATGTTACCAACTGTATGTATACTATCGTATGTGACTTTGACTGGGAATTAATAGGATAAATATAAAAAGCTGAGTCAACGTTACAAGTATGTATAAAGTTCAACAGATAATGTCATTCGAAATTAAAATACATCGATTAACAACCGGACAACATAATTTGTCTTCGGGAATAAAACGCAATAAGCTATAATTTCAGAAGTTGCAGATTTATAGAATTGTTTTTATAGAATGCCGAGAAACGCTGCACCACGGTTATTAAGCTCATTGTTAATTTTACTCAGGTAATTTCTTCGTTAGAATAGCTTCAACAATCGCTGTTTACGTTTTAACGTTTCGTCACTTATCATTATACGCTAACAGCATTAATTGGAATGTTAGTTATATATATGTTATAATGTTAGTTATACCGTGGATATACCATTGTTTGCAGGAAGGAATAAAGAGATTGTCTAGTGGTAGTCTGACAGGAAGGGTTTCACTTCCTCGAGAACCAATTTCCTGTAACTGTAACATTCGATGCAGTAATGAATCCTTGTTGAATACTTGAACAAAAATCTTTATTCATATGTACGTATGCTCGTATGGTTTTATCAATACATTTTGTTAGAAGATACTTTACATATTTTTTATTATTTCTAGGATAAATGTAATAATATAATTGAAGCTCGAACTCTCTAGTGTTATTGAAGACTCAAGAGCCAGAAACCGACTATCACTGATCTGACCTTGTAAGATAACCTTCCAAAAATAATAGCACCAGAGGCTACTTTTAATTCAAACTGAAGTACGAACGATAAGTAGAAATTGATATCGGAGCACAAACTGCTAGATAGGTGGACAATTCAATGCAGAAATTGAAATAACACAATATATAGTTCTGTACGAGTTTAAAAAAATCTTGGAAGATTTTTCCCCGTTATCTAATAAGGCTGATCCATTATTATTTTTGTGTCATTTTCTTATCAATAAATTATGTGTATTATTTTCTGATCAACAGAACCAAAGAATTCGGAGGGCAAAGAATCTAGATTACATGAAGCTACCAGAAAGTTCATTCTAACGGCATTTGCAATTATAGGCTACAGATATGCTAATCCATGTTTTTATGAATACAAAGAAGAAAGCGAAACGGTTTGCAACATACTTTATCAAATCGGACGACATCATTTGGAAATTCAAAACATCTTAGTACGAGAGCGAACTTAGCATCGAATCGATAAAATTAAACTTATAAATGCGTATAACAATCATTTCATAGATATCAATAGGAATCAATTTTATCTAACGATAACACAATACACATTATATTAGTCTGTTTGAATATAATTTCCTAATTATTTCCATTGCTTGTGGACAACAATTCGAAGTTGGTTCAGCAGCAAGCGCTAAAGATAGAATGCGTGCATTATTTCTGCCTTACATACTTTCATTTTTGCAATATAGGAGTTGTTTGAAGGTATGTTAAGAGCCCGAAGCAATGATCATAAATATGCACAGCCACTTCCTTCGAATGCCAGGTGACGTTAGGTATGCCAGATCTTAAAAAGGAAAGAGCAAAACGCGACCGGTAATGGTAGAATTTATTTGCATAAACTACTTAACGCATTTATTTACTTCATTTGATCACTGTATTTGACATACTATATCATGCTATATTAAAAAGGTAGAAAATGCAGAAGAAAATGCTGAATTTAAGCGATAGTCAATCAACTAAATATCTAGAAATCGGCAGTCCGTTCTTTTAACGAATCTGTTTTTTATTAAGCTTTTATCTCGATAATAATTTTCAGCTTTTACTATTTTTGTTAACACTATGTGAAAATATTTCCTAAAAATATAATTAGTATCGTAGATTAAACTTAAAAATTTTGCGCAGCACTCTATGATAAATATCTCAAAATGTTCTGCGACGTAATATCGGATAATTCCTTCGTGAATATTAAAATACGAAAATGCACAGAGATGCATTATTGATTAAGTGCTGGGTCAAGTAGCGTTCTCATCGCTGAAAGACGATCCTTCTAGAACTGAGAAAATCGACTAGCGAAAAGTGGAAGGTCGAAAGAGAATTGTATCGGAAGATGCAAATTGTCATTTTTTAAAACACACCATTGTTGCTTAATATTGGTGTCAAGAGCAAATTTTTAAATGTTCGAGTTTACTTTGAAAGGTTATCGTATCCGGTAGAAATAATTGCGGCATTAATTACAACAAGCTACGATAACATCAAAAAGCTTTCTCGTTCTAATTACAAGCTTCATTAGGAATAATACGCACTTGCTCTGTATAATTTCTATGGTAATTTAATCGTTACAACGTGTAACACAGACGTTAGAATTATTCTAATTTCAGATCGTGTTGTCGGAGTTTCGTATGAAAATATTACGTGCAAAATACAACGTGGTGTTTTTAACTGCTTCGAGAAGATATAAAAAGCTAGCAAACGTGGTCACGAGATACAATATTCTTTGATTGCAGCACACATATATCAAAATACAATTCGCAGGCCGTCGACTTTATCGGTAGACAATTCTGTGATAAACGAAAAGAAATATACGGAGAAATGGAAAATAACACTGTTTTTTCTAAACTCAAGTAGTCGTGAATATTCTGTTTAAAATTTTTCCATTACTTAAACATTTCTCGGTTTTGTTTCATAAAATAAATTTCGTTAATATTCTTGGTGAGAATAATAATATAAATTCACTTTATAGAAACTATTGGAAACTTGATAGGAATTGTTGTACTTAATAATTTGTTAAAGGTTACACTTCGAGTAAGAAAATAGACAAATTTGTTACATCCCGTAACCCTCGGTCGTCAGCTATACAAATATAATTAGTCACGCCGCAATAATCCTAAAGGACCATCATAAAGTTAAGCATTTTTACTTTACTGTCAACACCCTTAATTGCTACAAAAGTTCTTTCAAGTCAAGAAGTTCTTTATGGTTATTGATTAATCCGGTAAAAAATGGGAAAAGCACGTTCTTTATGGTTATTGGTTAATCCGGTAAAAAATGGGAAAAGCACGTTTTCCCCATGTTCAACGGTCATTTTCACCAGCAAGCGACCATTGATGGGGCAACCAGTACCCATCACTAGTTCCGTATAAATATCCCCTTCACAGAACATAACTTCACTTGCTATCATCCCTTCAAACAGAATACATCTCAACTTGTTAATTACTCCTCACCTTATATTCTTCGAGGAAAAGTTGTTAAATCAGTGTTGTAATTATTCAACCACCCCCATTATCTTAATCGAAATAGGGGATCGACTGATTCATGGCGTCGATCATCGTATCGTAACGAGAATTTACGACTCTCGTTGGCGCGCTCTACCGCGACCGCGTCTCTTCGCAAACGGTCGAACAAAATTAAAATTACATAGAATGAAAAAGAACATTCATGAAGCTTCTCTATCGGTACCGTGTAGTGCGCAGGCTTCTGACCTGCCCTAATCAAAATACCTATTCTACTAGCTCATAGATACCAAAAAAAAAAACAAAAAATCTAAACGACTCCCATTCATAAGAATATTACAAGACCAAATCTTTGATATCTATCGTGCATTTTTACAATAGTAGCGTACCTATTTCTTATTAAAAGTGCAGTATTATCATTCACAAACGAACCCATTGCGCAAGTCCGTGTTGTGCCTGTCGCACACTGAGCAAAGGTTGGAGAGTCAATAATAAATAAGCGACAATCTTTTTATCAACCACGAGTTGATAAAAAGGTACGCGTGTATTTGTTGAAAATGTATACTATTGAATTTTACAATTACTCTTCACATTTTTTGAATTGGAAAATATACGAATTCTTGCTGAGATATGCAAGATATTTGGAGATATTAAATTTAAAAGGAGCGCAATGTGCAACACTTAAGGCTCCGATGCAGCTGCGGTAACTATTAGATTCACGAGCCGTGTCGATGAGTCATCGTTTCGGAGTGTGGAAGTCGTCTGTCAGGTACGAGCAAAGAACAATACCGATCGACTGTCTTGGAGAATCAAGTAACTTTCCGTGTGTTACCGTTAAGCAAAAACGCAAACAAAAAGACACGAAGATATTGCATAGATATGTCAGGTATATATAGATATAGGTATAGATAGGAGCGCGCTTGGTGCGGAATCGATCGCGTCTCGACGTCAGCCACGCAAACTTGTCCTTCCGAATCCGAGGACCTCGGTTGCAGCTGCACCGACCTTGAGCGTGAACCTGAAATTAATGTAGCGAAACAAAGGTTGCACAAGGTTGACATTTACCCTGAAGCATATTGTGATCGGCCTCCTCGTCCGTGAGGCAGCGGACGTTGCCGATGGAAGAAGACAGCAGACTCATGATTCCTCGTTACAGACGTTGTCCTCGAGTTTCACGGAGCGATTCGCAGTAACGAGCCGAAGTCGATCGGCGCCGGAATCACGGAAAAGCCGCCTGGTCCGTGCGCGTACGTGATTGGTCGAGCGTTGGCCGAAGCTCGTGTCCGAACCAATCGTTACAAAGTATCGGCTGGCCCGGTACACCGAGCGAGCCTCTACGAACGCACCTGTCGGCCGAGCATCCGGCCAACTCGAGAACGCTTCACCGCCGATCACTTTCACTGAATGTGGAAAAAGGACGGTTGCGATATCGTTTGAGAACCACCTGCCAAGCTTACTACCAGTGGTGGCTTTCCGATCCTCGATACGTTTTCGTCGACCCGAGGAGGAGTCCCGTTTCCTAGCGGTAACTCTATGGACCAGGCGGCCGTACGATTTACACTCCGATCGCCGTCGCAGCGTTTCTCGATCGCATCCCGTTGTCGTCGATCGTCTTCGCGATCTCTAAAATCATCCGAGCGAACTACGCGCACTACGACGAATCGAAGGTATACGACACGTCTGCTGTCACAAGCACCGTCGTTATTGGCTGCCTCGTACTAGCGGACAAGACGGAACACGAGTATATTCTACTGCCCGGCACCGCCGCTACGTCGCGAAAGACGACGACGCATGACGCGTGCAGAGACACCGAGCACCACACACAACCGCGATCAATAAGCGTTGCCACGGCGTCTGCGCCGACAATGCGATGCCACGCCGGACGAGAGGAGAGAGACAGGGATTACGCGAATGTATCAGTGTGTCGGTGTGCTCGCACTATCGACGCGACGAGTATCGACGATTTAGAGTACTCCCCGCTTGGAACCAACGGGCTCTCCTACTCTCCAGACTGACTCTACGTTAATTGGTTCTTTGACTTTTAACGTTATGCGTTTCTACATCAACCGAGAAATTTCAGGATAATATATATTTCGTATCATTTTTGTCCGCTTTAACGTTTCGGATAATTAAACATTTGCGACTGACACTTCCAATCAAAAATCATTTATTCAAATAAATTATTATATAGTTAATTAACGCCAAATTCAAATTAATCGAGCTTAAGTTGTCGGTAAATTGATTACAAAGAGTCTCCTAGTACATTTTTATATGTAAATCATTTAAGTTCTCCCTTCTAGTTAATAGAAGAAAGTTATTGACTATACAGGGTCCGACCAAATAACATGTAAAAGCGGAGACAGCGTGATTGCTTGTGCGAGAATAAAGAAAAAATGTATACAATTTTTCTGTTTAAGGCTTCATTTTCAAGAAGATAAATTTGAAGATTTATTATATGCATGTACTAGGCCGATTTCTAACTAAATATGTCTAGATTTTATCGAAAACAAAGCATTTTCACGCGTAGAATAACTTTTTGCCGATTTAGTCTTGTCTGGTGCGAAATTAGTCATGTTCGAGTATACTTATGATAAATTTTCAAATTCGATTCTCTCGTAAACTAAGTTGAGAATGAAAAAATTGTATTCTATATTTATTAAGAAATAATGTATCTCATTTTACATATTATTCGGCTGGATCCTGTATATGTATAGCTCAGCAAAGTGTTTAAAATCAAAATTTTAAAAAAAGATAATTTTGAAGAAAGAAAAATAAAAGATAGTTAGATACTATTACCGATATATTTTGTACTTTTATATCGTTTCATGCTTATCACAAATGGGAGGCGTCTATTTTTCGATGCGAAGAAATAACGTATTCGATTTAAACTCTCTAACTTATTTAACATTATTTGAATTGACGTTGCTTTCGCGCCCAAAGTAGCTAGTGTTCGAACAACTTTCGTTAAGGTGAGTTTGATCGAATTGCCTCTCACCGCAACGTAGAAATATGTAGGACGAATTTAATCGCTTGATTTCCACTAGATTCTGAAAAATTTGTTAACTCTATACGGTAGAATGTTCAGTATCCGAAAAAGTAGGGATAAGTTATTAAAAAAACGTAATAAGTAAAATTTGAAGAAAAATTGTCATTTTAACATTAAACAATTCTAAAATTATTTCTAGTGACCAAAATATTAATAAATATTGCCTGGCTCGTTAATTGTCAGCGATAATAGAAGTTTTTCAAATATTATCTACCAGGCATGAATTTATAATTCTTAATTCCTCACAGCTGGTTCATTAAAATCTTTGTCGTCATAAGTATCGTGAAAAAGGTCTTTGTTCTTTACAAAAGGTAAACGATTACAGAAGTATAAGTACACTAGTTATTTAGTGCCTATAAAGAGTAAATAGTGTGAACTATGTTGTAACTGCGTTATAGGGAGCTGATTGTAAGTAGAATAAGTCTGCAGAGATCGATGGGCCAATGAACCGATATTCTACAGTTCCTTAGCGCGCGATGCGTAAGGGTAAGTAAGTACGTCTAGTAACGAAACATATGCGAATATCGTGGAATACAACGTAACCATATAAAGTGATCAAAGTACCATCAACAGCCTTAAATATCTCGTATTAAATAACCAATACGTTAGACCAAAGATAATATTTCATTGCGCAAACACTTAAATGTCTGCCGCAGGTGTACAATATTACGTTTATTAGTTACAAATACTTCCATATTATGCATATGCGTATATCGGTGTATACTTACAGCTGAAAGTATTCCTCCATTGGTCGTTCTTGTTCGAAATGCTAATAACATAACGAGAAATCGAAAGCGATTCGATATCCTTTATGTAACTAGATTGCAAATATTTATGCATTTATGTGAAATTTAAAGATTCAGTGGAGGGTGTCACGAAAATCGTCCGATCGTACGTTTGTACACTACTGACCAACAGTATGGTATTATTTTGTCTCACCTTTTGTCTCACGTCTATAAAAACTTTAGTTTAATATTACGCAGACTTTACACGATGATTTAGATTAAAAATTGAGACAAAGCGTTGCATATTAACCATAATATGATGTAAAACGGCACTAAGGGGAACGGTAATACTATGGATATTAGATGGATATGCAAAATTCTTTAATTTAAAATTCGAAAGTAAATGGTGAAAGAACGGATAAATACACAGTAACCGTTCCTAAGCAACAATATCGTTGTTCTTTGGAATTGGATTTGTTTTCATCCATCAGATGAATGTTCCATGCCAATGCAGTGATCAATAGGAATGCAGAAAATCAACGTGAAAGTAGGTGACACATGCGATCATACGAATTATCATACGTAATTTCCTTGCTCGTATACGTGATTATATCCTTCGCGTATAATGTATAATCATACTAACTTTGAAATGGAGCGAAAGTACGCGATGTCGAATACTTTGGTCGTGTCGTCCGTAACTTCACACTCACGAAGCTTTGTGAACATTTATCACAGGAAATTCTTACGAATGTAACGCAGTTATAGTACGGTTGAAATGTAGAAATAAAAATAATAATGTTTTCTATATTATTACACATATAAGACATTTATACAAAATTTCTATTAATATCTAAAATTCAAACATTTTTGTAAGCCACCGTACATTACAATTTACGAATAAAATTAGCATGTTTTCGATCATTTATGAAACATAACATTTTACGTGATCGCTCAATAAAGCTTCCGTACACGTAATTCAACACTGTACGAAGAAATTTCTGAAGACTTTCCTAAAAGACTTCATCTGAATTAATAGCCTTGACAAAACTTGTTTTCTTATTCCATAAACGTAATGATTTGCCGAATGAAAGATATCGACCGATTTTATTCAGATTAACTATGTAATAACAGCATATATGGTGTATATAAGGTATTCCAAAAGAATCGAAGGTACGCCATACAAACAAACTTTATGTTTCGTTTATACGCCGCCAATTATGAAACACGATCAAAAATAAATAAACCACGACTGTATATGCTATAACTGACGAACCGGGTAATTAAAGTCATACATTAATGTAGATCGAGCAGCATTTATGTACCTTTTTTAGTTCCCTCCAAGTTTTACCAAATACACTTAAACTATATTTTATTACCGAATCAAAATGCACGTTTTCCAACAGTGAATTTCTAGAAACTAGGTTATTAGTAGTAAGCATCGCGTCATTAGTAAAAGAAAATCAATTTCTTTGAGCTACTTTCCTATATACCTGTATTTCCGATGTTATAGGCAATTATATGTATGCAAATTATATATTATATTTATATTTATATTTGGTATAGGAAACTGTTTAACGACAGTTGAATGTACCTTATAAACTTAGATTTCATATTAGTTAAAATTGGTTTCGTGAATAAATCCTGATAAGCTTTAATGACACGACATCATCACGATATTCGCTACTACGACTAGTTTCGTCAATTTTTTTCGTTCTTTCATTACATTCGAAAAATTAAATTCAATGGAAAAATCTAATATACGTCTTCCTATTACTTAAGGGATTAGAAACTTCGAGGTTTTCTCTCATTGAATAGGGACGAGCGAATGTAACACATCTTTCTTCTTTCTCTTCGTCTCAAACTTGTTTAATATATCGTTAGATATTAGCTTTAAATATACCATTATAGATATAAATACATAGGTGTATACACATATATTAAAACGTAGTATTCGATGAAAATTTGCTAAAATACTTTTATAATTTTAAGACATGAGAAAGTTAAAAAAGTGATTGAGTAGATGCTCAACCATGAAAGGTCAGCTTGAAATGAGTTTGTGCGACCTTAAAGGTAAAAGTTTAATAAGTATCAGATGATAGATTGAATCAGTTACAGCGTGAAATCGAGGCAATTGCTGCTCATAGAAACGGAAGAAGCAATCTATTTTGCAACTCTCCCCAGCTGTATCGATCATTTTTCTGCCACGGTGCATAAAGAAATACTTTTAAATGTTATCAGATAAGAAACGAATTACGTATAGTAATTTAAATTGTATCGAAACCGCATTAACGCTTCTTTAAGTACCTAAGAGTTTTTAACGAAAATATGCATAACCTTTTTTATTTGTTTCTTTTTGAATAATAATTTATTTTAATTAATACAATTGACAAATAACAAATGAACACTTTCATAAAATATTTACATAATTACGTAAAAATAATTTTCGTAAAAATAAGAAATTGGGAACTTTTCACTCATTTAAAGTTGGTATTAAAACCGTGGAATTTTTAACAAATTCTTGGAATGGATATCCATCATGACGAGCTAACGAATGTTAGAACGTGAAGAGAACTTCCAGCAACACTGTGCAATGTAAGTGAAAAGTGCAAGTTGTATTACCGTCATTAACCCTGCGGTGAGAAGCTGAAGATAGATAGATATATTTTCAGAATGTGTAATTAAAATTGATTTGTAACTTTACATGCTTATACACGTTATATTCATTCACATAATCTTAAATATCAAATTAAACGATGTAACTTGCAGTTTCAATAATGTAACATAATAAAAATGAAATATTAGCCTGTAGATGTTAATACATTTATGGAAAATTTAAACGCGCAAAGATATGTAGAATGCACATAAAATGCAATAACATATCTACAAGATAATCAAAGTAAAACATTCCCTGTAAAGGATAAAACATAAAACGCAAATAATCGCGGTTCGTAAAAAACGGAGAAGAAATACGAAATAACACGTTCACGTTCGGGACATAGTTCTTGAGAAAATCGCGTTTGAAACCATGTTTCTTTTCCAAAAATTATGAAACTCGAACTTGGTGATTCCAATTGTGTCGCTAATAATCCATTACAGTAGTTGATGCAACTGTAAACAGTCAATTAAAAGAGAAAAAAACGTGGTATATCTTTCGATCACTCGTTACGACCTACTAGTAGCTACTTGTCGACTTTGCGTGCCACTAGTTCACCAAATAGAAAAAGAAAATACTCGAAGCTCACGACCACTAATTTCTTTTCCAATTAACGACAGCCTCAAGGGTATCACGAACGACCACGTCGTATACATTGGTCACTGGTTTAGTACTTGAATCGGTCGTATGGACCGTATCGATCCAAGAATCAAGACTCAAAGGAGAGAGCGACTCTCGGTACTAAGTGCGTAATTGAATAAATATATCTCACGCTACGTCGATCAAACTGCGAGTCGGTGGCAATAAAATGCATCGATGTAAGTCACACGTGTACGCCTAGAGGCGATCGGACTAAATGCTCCAAATCTATTGAATGTAAAAAGAATTACGAAAATACTAGATATTTTCTCCAATCTCGGTAAATACGTGACACACATAATTGAAAAAAGAATAACTCGATACAAAAACAAGCCATAAGTCCTTAACACAATCAAAGTTACTTTATCGAACGACAGATCGTATAAATTATATTATATTTCTCTGAGGAAAGCTTAGATTTCCACCTCCACTTGCCACAGATAGTTGTTTAGACGTTCTACTTTTCCACAAAACACATATGCCCGCACCATAAATCTACTGTAACCATAATGCAAGTTCTTTATCATAGTGCAGGCTTATAAATGGCAACTTCTACAATTTCTAATTGGCAGTAATTCCTAAAAGACTGGATCGCGATCGAGTTTCGTCGATGCATCCATCATTGATGTCGCGGCAATAGTAACGTGAGAGTGTTACGTTGCAGTTTGATCAAAATGTGCATTCGATTGGTACTTTCCAACGAACCTGTGTATCGCCTTTTACAACTTGTATCGGTGATCGGAAGAACATTGTTTCATTGAAACCGATCCTTTGAATGCTTTCGAAAGTATTGTTCTACTTAGAAAGGTTGTTCGAGGTACGAATGAGATCTTGTGTGACAAAAGCAAGGTAATCAATTCGCGGAGAAAGGACAATTCTATTCCGGAGTATGTCATAAACTATTCATGAGAACATGTATGTGTACATGTCGCTCTTATAAAAGAGGGTGTTCAATAATGGAAACTTCAAAACGATGAAAATATCGATTAATGTATTTTTTATTAGGTTGGTGAGAAAGTAACATTTTCTGATCGTACTGAGAAAATCAGTTCCAAACGAATGCTATATCGTCGTTTACGATAAAGTCATCTTATGAGAATAATGTTCCGTGTTTACGAAATATTCTACATTTCCGTAAATGGCAGATGGTTCGAGTGTCAAATAGGCAGATCTAGGAAGAGTGTGGATAGAGACTGCTTGTCAGGTTGATAAGGTATTCCCCTTGGGATCATGGCGCGAAAGTTTATGCAGTAACGGTATTTACTAGAGTGCGATCGAGATAACCCGAGGTATTACGAGTTACTGGATGATTAAATGTGCGTACTATAGCTAACTGAAAAAAGGAATGTCTCGCGTTGTCTGTATCTCGAAATTTATATAACTGGCGGGGCAATCGCGATTTTTACCTCTTACAGAGTTCTGATCGATAATAATTGATAATTCGACCTAACTCTAACCTAACCCCAATCTAGTGAAACAGGGTATTGTGGCGGCACTCGACAACATCTACTACCGGACGACGGTAGCGCAGTGGTTAGCGTCTTTGGTTACAAACGTTCGGGACCCAAGTTCAAATCCCGGCGCCCGTAGTCTCAGATTTTTCTTCTACGACACAAAAAGGAGAAGAAAAGCAGCAGTATCCCAGCAGCGACATCTCTACACCAGAGCGCAGCGTCGGTGATCCCGACGTGATCTGAAGCGAAAGAGATGTGACCGTGATAATGCTACTAAGACTTCAACCGCCGCGAATTAAAACGTTTGTGCGATTGCAAGTACTAACGAGGCTGCGAATAGCAGGTGCGCAGCCAACCAAAAATGGTCAGCATGCCCTCACTGCAGCCCCCGGACACCACATGGTTCACCTTATTGGAGATGCAATTCGAGGCCGCGGCGGATATCATGGACGACAAAGTAAAATTTGTGACCCCCGCCAAAAAAAACCGCGGCGGTTTGAGTCTCAGTAGCACTACTATCACGGCCTTCTCTTTTGTCTCAGATCACGTCGGGGTCACCAATTTGAGGTTGATAGTTGACTAGAGCTCCCCGAACTCTGTTCGATCGACATCGTATCGCATCGTCTAGAAATCGAACTTGTAACCGCGAACCGCTAGTGCAATCGTGAACTCCACGCAAAGTGTATATTGGGAGTGTTGTTAATAAATATACTGTTAATTATACTCTAGTACTTCTTCAGTACCTATCACGACCTATCCATCTCAGTACAAATGACATTGACGATAATATTACGCTTTTCGACTTTCCCATGTCCATTAATCTAGTCATGAACCCGGGAAACAGTTGAAATTCTGTATAACGAGCCGTGGATGCGAGATCTTACCGCCTATGGTTTATCAAAAAAGATACGAATAAAAGAGAAATTGAAAAAAGATCGAAAGTGTAATCCAATACTCTAGGAATCGGAACAGTTTCAAACATTTTTGAAATTATTACTGAATACATAGTTCTTTTCCCTTCTTTTACATGACACAAAAATTGTCTGTACTAGAAATTGTTATTACGTTAAAATCGTATATACAGTTAGACACAATTACATGTAATAAATTGCTACATTTTATTCGAAATGCTTTTTATATGGAGAAGTCGCGAATTATTTGATTATTACGAGAAAGGATCACGACTCAAAAAAGGTTAGGAAACACTGATCCAAATTCTGACAAATCTTTATAAAACATTTACAACTAATACATGAATCGGTGTCGTCGACTGATGGTTTAATTCATTTCCTCTCTCTATCTCTTCCACCGAGTGTACAACTTTAACAGTTCACTATCGAGATATTCAGATTACTATAGAATAGACTGATGAATTCCTCCGCGTCAAATACTTGTCAAAGAGATCGATCGCGAGATATCGATTGTGGTGGTGGCGATCGCCGTTGCGGTATCGTCTATGCGAGTCGATAATTATGGAACACTAACCGCATAATTGGTTTCGTTCAATTCTACAGTCAAGCGTCTACGACTACGAGAAATTCTGTGATCGTGATAACAATTAGTCAAGATTTTTCGAATCGAAGAAAAAGAAAAAAAGACGAGATTTCATCGAGGATGGAAAGTAACTGATTTTTGTTTAAGAATAACACAGGTGAAACACGATTTAAAAAGAGAAATTTATTCCGTGAAAGAGAGAAGCAAAGAAAAGGTCAATCTCGCGTTATCTAACGATGGATTGCTTGCTATGTCGATGGATGCATACTAGCTATCTCTGTAAATTCATATCCATTGATTTTAACTCACTTCTAAAAATTAGAAATGATTGAGGATAAATATATTTTTCTCCGTTGACCATAATAAGATAATTATAAAACGACTCTTCGTCATTTTATTATACTGTCAAAGCGTTAACCTCTAAAGAATTCAACTAGATTTTCTATACACTCTATATAAGACGCAAGAGAAACCTGCTGACACGAAAAGACGATCGATGCAGTCACGTTAAACAAGAAAAGCTGTCTCGAGTGGGAAACAAAACTTCTTAAGATAAAGGCCCGTTAGAAGAGATCAAGAATGCATGCGTATTCAACGGTTGCAAATGTAGCGGCATGTAGACCAATTTTCATTCATCGACCGATTACATGTCGTCGGAGAACGCGCGACAGTCGATAAGGGCTACGTGCGTACGCTTGTACGGCGTTCATATATGAAATTTTCCACGTTACGTGACCGAACAACGAGGCACGTTCGTTCATTTTTCTCGCATAGTTTTTATCATACAGAAGCGTTTCACGGATTGCTGCCTGATGAATGCAGCCTTCGAATCAGAATCCAGGAGGATACGTCGATCTCGGAATAAGATTGAACGAAATTAGTGAAACTATTATATATATATACCCTGACTTTTCACAGAAATTGGATTCTCACTGTTCTGGAATCTACAACCTCTGCACGATCTCTACTCGGCCGCTTATCTTTCAACAATCTTTAAACTGATTAAAAGTTAGATTTTACTTAAATATGGAAATTAATAGAACACTTTCCTGCGCAGAGAGATAGTAAATGACCATTTGAACTACTACCTTGTATTTTAAAGAAAATTCGAACAAAATATAAACAAGTAAAATTGTTTTACTCTGATTTAGAAGAAAAGGGAAGTAATATAAAATTGTTATCCCTTCACATAGGCGTCGTTAGCAAAACGAGTTAAACAAGTATCGTTTAGTTGTAAGTAAACTTTCACCCGCATGAAAATTGTCTTGACAGGACGATTTTGTTAATCGAAAACTTGTAGGGAGGAAAAGAGACTGCTCTTTTCCGCGAGAGGTGGTATCTCATCGCTTTCTCGTATAATGTTACATCGAATTGCGAATTGTTGATGCGAGAAAGTATTCGCATAACAAACACATCTTACCAGGTTACGTAATTACGCGTTAGACAACAACTTAAAACACAAAATATCTACATGCTCTGCATATTGAACATAATTCGAGTTTCATTGCTTCATCGAAACTAAATACCGTTACATCATGCTACAATTTGAAAGGTTAATATCATTTCCAATAAACAACGAAGAATTTCGCACCTCTTCAAAAAATAAATATTCTCTATATTTACCTGCTTCGCTGAATTCCTTTTGATGCTCATATCCATGCACTATAGAACGCAACATAAAAAGATATAAACCTTACTTCCTACTAATTAAAAATCTAAAGATCTTTCTCCGTGGTAGCTATGTATCCGCTAATTAGATGAAGTATTTAAATCAGATTATCCGTCTGCAAAAATATCTACCGATAATTGAAGAATTTCACGCGAGCGATCCTTAAGATACCATTCCATTATTGCTGTATACTTTCGCACATACTAATTGAATAAAAAATTTATCGACATTAACGACTCAAATATAAATCTGAATTTCTAATTAATCTACATATTCCTACAAAATTATTTTTATTCGAAATTACGTACGTTTCAGTTTCATAAATACACAAGCTCAAAAAAATGAATAATACAATATAAAACAAAAATCTCTCAAGTAAATCTCACTTTACTTACATCGCATACTACTTCGCGTACTATTTTTTAAATGAAAAGTTATCACAATTTCATTGATAATGATCGAGAAATGTAATACAAGATTGTGTAACTACGTTACCACCACTTAACCAGTTAATTGGAGATTATAATTGATATAAAAAGATCTAACCGCGAATACTGATAGATATGTATTTTATGACTTAATCTATATTAATACCCCCACAGGATTACGTAAATTATACAGAGAAATTGTATAAGTATTCCAATACGAGAATTAGTGTTATCTTAACAGGGGAATGTTTTCTTTATAAATATGAATGTATTTATACATGTTACATATTTCATTTAATTTAGTAAGTAATCAAACGATTAATAATATGAATTAAAATATCCAATAAATATATTGAAATGACATTACGATTTTGTATTGTTATGTACGTTTCTTATGTCTTATTTCTCGTCGTCCGATGGTGACACGGTAACACAATACATATACAAATATATAAATATAATACTGTACAAGGTGTGTCACGTGATCTGTTACAAGAGAATGTTACCTAAGTGAAATGAAGTGTTGAAAAATAATTGATTTGAACGTGAAAGTTTCAACAAACAATTTTTCATTACATCATTTCTTTTAGAGGACCTTTACCTGTTGCAATTTATATGACTTATTTTGTATACCGAATGTACCGAAATAATAACATAAAAGTGTTTTGCGTTCCATCCATTTTTTACACTATAACACCCAAACTTCTTTTTGTAACAGTTTCAACGAAATTTGTCGTTAACCGATATGCTTTTATATTAAAATAATTTTAATATTTCGGAATTAGTCGTAAACAAGATATAACAAAAAGTAAATATGAAAAATTTTATAAAAATTTATCAAAAAAATGTTTAGATTTATTTTATATTAATTTTTTTAATATTCTGTATCCATAATTCTTGGAAATTAGCAATCACGATGGGTATAAAAAGAAAGTAAAGACTCACCAGAGCGTGTCCAACAGTCAGTACAATCCTGACATAACGTATACCAATCATTCTGTAAGTCTTTAAAACTCGCCATGGTCGTCAGGACTTATTCTTTCGCCACCGGTTTCTCTGACAGGACCACAGCGAAAAAACCAGAATTTCCACCTTGTCACAACAATTTTCTTATAATTTCTATATCACAATAAATGCACAATCACATTTCCCGCGTAATATCAAGTGGAACACACAACCAACGTGAAACTTCGCATAATATACGCATCCTTCAAAGGAGATGAGGAGCGAAGTAAGAACACACACGAGTACTCAAAGCATTCAACGATTAGCTTACGACACCCAGTTCTGGTTTGCCGTTCGTTCCACCCGGTGTTCTTCTTATCTTCCTCTACCTTTTACCGCCACGACCACGCTTCTCGCTCTTCCACGCACCTCATATATGTATATCCATCCTTCTTTCTCTAAGCGTTTATGCTAGCATACCTTTTCACTCTAGTCTTTCGCACTGTTTATTTTTACGATCAGTTCACCACCAGGTCATCTGTCATCTATCATATTTGTAAGTTGTCTGCGTATATCACATACACGTAAACTTAGGACGACATATATTTCTTCTCAGTTACGCTCTTGTTGGGCAACATATCCCGCTCTTTTTACCAAGGATATTAGATTCCTGATTAACGTGTACAATAGCAACAATTTTAAATATTAATTTGAAATAAAATGTTTCTAATTTAATACTTCCTAATAAATTTATTATTAATACTAGAAGTACAGAAACACAAAGAAACAAAAATTTATTACGTGTTCTTTTAAACTTTCCTCATCATATTGAAAGAATGCTGTGCGGAAAAATTAATATTTATGCAACGTTGTAGTTACTATTACTTTGTCATTATTTAAATGATATAAGATACAGTTATATATAAATACAGCATACCTTGTGTTTACAAAACATAATTATGTATATATATAACAAATGTAGTTAACACGTTAAATGCCATGGGGGTCACTGGTAATCGGCGCACCAAGATTAGTAGAGATCCATAATTTGAACAAATGTCAATAGTTATAAATTTTGTATTATTACTATCGTTACTACAATGGTGTGATGAAATTAATGCAATATAAAACATATAAAAATAATTTTATTTATATATAAAATATAGATGTATTATGTGCGCCCCTCACCAGTGGCTGTCGAACATGGTAAAAACTCGTTTTTTTCGTGTTTTATCTTAATGAACAATAACTCTAAGGAACGTTTTGACTTGAAAGATGTTTGATGGCAATTAAGGACCTTGACAGAAAAGTAAAAAATGCTAAATCTTGTGACGGTTTTTTGGAATTATTGCGGATCCAAATAAGTATGACCGAGAGATGGATTATGGTTTATGGTAGGTCCTGGGACATAACGCAGAACAATTATTTAACAAAGCGAAGTAACATTATGAGATAATATATAATCGCAAAAAATAAATGAATTTGTGAAATTGCACTACAGCGCCGTGGGGATCACCAGTGACATCAGTGAGATAAATTCATTAATGACGATTATACACTGTAACATGTCTCTTGTAGGTAATATTTCACCTTATATTTCCGCATAATAAAAAATTCATCGTGTTGCAACGGCAAAACCTTGTAAAACTGGTGTGGCATTCAACATGTTAAAATTTATTGAACTAATGATATATTACACTGTATATTATGTACAGTCCCCTTATGTCTTTTTCACTTTTAAAAATCCAGCTATATTCGAAAAATATTTAGCATTGGCTTCGTTTACTTTCTTTTCCGCGGCTTGTGGATTTACAATTTCCAAACCCTGTAACCACAAATATATATTCAATTTAATAATGAAAATTATGTTAACTACGAAATTTAATATATACATATATATGTATAAAATCTAATACATTATACAATATATATATTAAATTTCCCTAATTATATACATATATACAATAAATTATATATTAACATATATACAATAAATTGTTTACCTGCAATGGAGTAAATGCAACACTAGATGCTGTACCGGAAACTTGTTTTTTAACTGTTGTACTACCACCCCATTGTTGCTGTTTTTGTAAATTTTTCTGGAGCGTTTTTGATATCCGTACTTTTGTTTTTTCATCGATTTGTGGTAGTCGAATACGACCGGTCCCTGCTTTGCCAATTGTTCCACGCGAATAACCAAGATCTTCTTGATAAGCATCATTCTCGATCTATGAAACCATTAAAATTCCATTAATATGAATATTAATTATAAAAAAAGACTGAAAAAGGAAGAAAGAAGCTTACATCTGCAAAATTCATTCTATTTGCGTGTTTCCTAAATTCAGTGATAGCATAACGTTCCTTCATTTTTCTGACGCGTTTACCACCACGTTTCTTTCGTCCTGGATCAATGGGTTTTGGTAAAGGTTTCACAAATTTAACAGGAGGTGGTTCTTGAAGCTTATCGAGCTTTTTCTCAATTTCTTCACGAAACATTTGACCAATATGACCATCTGTACTTTCATGACACGCATCAACTCGGGCAGCTAACATACTCTTTGCTGCCACAAGCCTTGCTGCTTTTCTTCGTAAATCCTGAAAAGATAAATTAGCAACAATAAAAAATATTTGAAAGATACATTTAACACATATGTTATTGCATATTAACTTACTGGTGGTGTTTCTTGTACAATATCAGAATAATATATAAATCCAGTGTGAGGTAATGTTGTAACTTGAGAAAATCCAGATAATGTGGTTTTTTGAGATCCCAAAACTAAAACATTGCATGCTGGCATTTTGGAAAGTTTTGTCAGTCCGCCAGCAACACCTAACGACAGAATATATGTTAATGCAGGTTTAAATATTTCTCTGGATTGAAAGAAGTAAGTATATATCTTTTTACAATACCCATAATTTTTGCTGCTGTAGATGCACCCACTATTACAGAAAGATTTGGCGCGATAAATGCCATCCTACTTTCAACATATTCAAATATTTTTAACTTGCAGTTATTCAATTCTACTGCCATATCGCATGCCTCGCAAATAGCTTCCTTTTCTTCCTCTGTTAATAATTGTCTATAAATAAAATAATTTTACACATAAAAGATTTTATCTGATTATTCATACCTTAAAAATTTATCACAAAATAAATTACCCTTGAGTTGTTGAAGCAGTAACTGAAACCACCATAATTGTTGCTTGAGTAAGAAATTGTTGCAATGTTTCATTGTTTTTTGCTCTATCTAAATCATTTCCTAATTCTCTAACTGTCATCACATATTCTAATGGACCAACAACTAAAGATTCCAATTCTGGAAATCTTTTGGAATATTTATCTCTGGCAAACCGATGTATGGTAGCTGAAAAATATAAATTACAATATAATTGTATGAACAATATATAATAAGTATGAGAGCATTGTACAATTATTAAAAATTATAACATTCGTTATACCTATTTCATCATCAATATCTACAGCCATGTTATTAGCTTCGACGATAAGTTGATATTCTGGATCAGACTCAACAGGCCCAATAATATCTGCTGACTTTCTAGGAATTTTACTGTATTTTTCTATTTGTAACATTACTTTTTGTAACTGTTCTGAATCACGAAGTTTTGCCAGTTCTCTTACAGAAGCTACTTTTATTTCTGCAAGTGAATTAAAGATTAATATATTAATGTTCAGTATTTAGAAAGTACAGTACCTCGTGGAACTATATTTTTATTAGTAAATACTAATTAGTAAATAAAATAGTATTATATGAAAATAAAGACTAGCTGACCTTCTTCGATGGTTTTCGAAACAGAAGCCGGAATAAAATCCGGCTCCGGTTCTTCCGCGATGTCATCGTTATCGTCATTCTCTTCAAGATCTGCTAATAACTCATCGGCTAACGACATGTTTCTTTATAAATTGTTTATTTAAAATTCACAATATGTACTTCCTCGATTCTGTTTGACAACTACAATTATCTGCTATGAACTACCACGCCATCTATAACAGCAACAATGAGTCATATGTGTACAAAGGAATCTGCGGCGTTCTCAAAAGTGAGTTACTGGGATTGGTCAGTACTGATATCTATCATATTCACCAATCTAGCGCCTTGTCATCGTCTCCTATGCTTGATTGGAAAACCGGCATATAGTAAAAGAAGGTAAAGTACAGTAACGCAAGGTAGAGATTTGTCAATCGACGATAGGAAGCTATGGAAAAATGAGTTGTTCTCTCCCCTCCACATAACCAAAACTGTGTAATCGTTGACGCACGATGTTCAAGGGGAATCTCGGTCGCAGTGCGTTGCAGTATCGACAAGGATAAATAAAAAAAGGAAGGCCTCCCGACGAATGACAGCGCGCAAAACCGATCACGCGGTTGAACCGAGAGGTGTGCTTTCGGTCGGTTTCAGAGACCGTGTGCGCGCCCTGTACGTGTATGCGTTGCGGCAGTATCTCACAACAAATATGTCGTGGTGGGGAGTAGATTTTCCCGTTCGCTGTTTCGCATATTTCTTCCCCCGCATTATTATTATGTAGTTCGGCATAGGTGATCCGTTGCACGTTTGTCTCGATACTTGAGTCGAGAGAAGTACAGGTGCCGTGAATCCTGTCGGTACTATCATTAACCAAGAACGAAAGTTTTCTATATAAAAGGCGGTGAGGGTCGGCCTCGCACTCGCTGGATAAAGCGCGATGAGAACGATGCGTGAGTTAGCTCTGTTACTCGGTAATTAGAACGATTATTTAATCATGTCCAATCCGCGAGGAACCAGAGACGACGATCGTGGGCAGCCAGCGGCGTGAGTCTGGCGATTAACGGTAGGTGTGGGGCCTGGTGCGAAGCTAGAATCGAAACGACGATTCTCTGGTGTGTTGACGTTGATTCGGTGGTTGCATTCCCCGGCTACGCCTAGGTGAAAAATGCGGTTCTGAATCGCTTGGTGTGCCGATCCCGTGCAATTACGAACAGGTTGTTCACGGGTGGCTCGTTCGATACGCGCATTACGTTACGATACGCGGTTCACGAGAACACTCGTTCACGGGTCTGCGTGTTTCTGTCTCTCTTTCTCTCTCTGTCTCTCTCTCTCTCTCTCTATCTGTGTATGTGCGGTGTTTGGACGATCAAGGATATATTCCTTCGGAAGGACAGTCTGACACGGAAGAAACGCCGGAAGGAAGGAAGAGGAGGGTAGCAGGGTAGCAAGATGGCGGGATCCTTAACGTGGTCATGTACTTGTTGCCTGCGGTTCAAGTTCAGCCCCGAGGAGATCGAGCAGCGTTACAAAAGTCAAGAAATCGATCGAATGCTGGAGAAGGATCGTCAAACTCTTCGGCGACAGGTTAAGCTGCTGCTCCTCGGGGCAGGCGAGAGCGGAAAGTCGACATTCCTCAAACAGATGCGAATTATTCACGGAATTAAATTCGAGGTGAGACATCCTTCGTTTCTCACCAAGACAATTGCGTTCCTAGCTCAATTTCCTCCTAATATGTCGTACAATATATTCTCGTTATTTTTTAAAATGTTTCAACTTTGGATTACGTGTAATTCGTTCATAGAAATGTGTAATTTTATTTGAGCTTCTGTCAATGTTATTGTAGTTGTCGTTTAAATATCTCGCTACAGAAAGGTGGTTAACCAAAATATAATTGCTAAAAAATGTGAGAAAATAAATTTGAAATAAAAACAAATAACGTTTATATTTCTCCATTTAAAATCTACGAAATATGATTTTTAGTCACTTGTATTGTCACTAACAAAGAATTCTAGTTTGTTTGTAGTCCTGTTTATTCATTTATGTTTGAAAATAATTATAAATATATAAATCTACATATCAATTGCTGTTCAGATCAATTTTTAGGACTAAATTATTACTCCTTATTTATAAAATTGAATGTATTTTGAAATGAACGTAATTTGAAAGAAATGTTCAACAAGTATACATTAAATATAGACTGCTAAGTTTAAACATTTTCTATCAGTTTGTTTGTTTTACCATTTATAGCAGTTGTAATCATTAGACATACATGTTACAAATATATGAAATGGATAGTATCTAAACTGTTTATGAAAGATAGATTTTCAAATGTAAGCTTCTTTAGATGGCTTTTCATGTTTCTAAAAAAATACATTTATATAAATTTCTAATATTTATAATAATCATTTGTTTCAGCCTGAATTAATTAAAGAATATCAACATGTAATTTACCAAAATATAATTAAAGGAATGAAGGTCTTAGTAGATGCTCGTGACAAGTTAAATATTCCATGGGAAAACTCTAAAAATTATGATATTGGTTATCAGTTATTGAAATTTGAAAATACTATGGTGTTGGATGCTAGATTGTTCCTTCATTACGTACCAGCTTTGCAAAGTTTATGGAAAGATGCATCGATCAGAAAAGCCTTTGATAGAAGAAGAGAATTTCAATTAGTAAGATATTTCTTTCTTTTTTTTTTTCAATAATTATGTTTCATGTTACACTAGATGCTTTAAAATTATATTTTTTCTTCACAGAGTGATTCAGTTCAATATTTCTTGGATAATCTTGACAGGATTGCAAGAGTGGTAATATTATTTAATTTTATTATCTAATTTCTTATGAATTATAAACTGTATTTTGTTACTTTTATATATGTATATAATTTAGCCTATTATAAGTATTATTTACTTACAGGATTATGTACCTACACATCAAGATATTTTACATTGCAGAAAAGCAACTAAAGGAATTTCAGAATTTGTCATACAAATTAATAATATTCCATTTCTGTTTGTTGATGTTGGAGGACAACGATCACAAAGACAAAAATGGTACCAGTGTTTTGATTGTGTTACCTCGATACTTTTTCTTGTTTCATCATCCGAATTTGATCAAGTGTTGTTAGAAGATAGGTATGTTCGTTTAAAGTTTATGTACTAAGAGGATTGAATCATCATGTAAAATATCTGTTAATATTACAGAAGAACCAATCGGTTGGAAGAATCGAAAAATATATTTGATACAATAGTCAACAATATGATATTTGGTGGAGTGTCTATCATTCTATTTTTAAATAAAACCGATTTGTTAGACAAAAAAGTAAGATCTCCTGATACGAATGTTCGTTGGTACTTTCCACAATTCACAGGAGATTCACATTCCATGAAG
This sequence comes from Bombus vancouverensis nearcticus, assembly GCF_051014615.1. Taxonomy (NCBI): domain Eukaryota; kingdom Metazoa; phylum Arthropoda; class Insecta; order Hymenoptera; family Apidae; genus Bombus; species Bombus vancouverensis. Next base: position 2,213,638 of record NC_134913.1, on the reverse strand, counting down.
GATGTGCAGAATTTTATACTTGAAATGTTTATATCTGTTAAAAGGGATCCAAGGAAACCTCTTTTTCACCATTTTACTACTGCTGTGGATACAGAAAACATAAAAGTTGTATTTAATGCTGTCAAGGACACGATTTTGCATAGAAATCTCGAGTCGTTAATGCTCCAATAATGATAAATGTGAATAAAAAGTGAAATGACTTTTGATCCAAACATATGCATTCAACATTTAGTGTTTGATACATAGTGAAGTGAAATTATAGTCAAAGAAGTATTAAGATGTCGATTAGGAAAGAATATTCTGGTAAGACAATATATATTATGTATATTGTATTAATGTAAATCTCGTGATTATTTCCGTTTATAACGGAAAAGTAAACGTTTTCATAATAGTTTTATACAACAAAGGAAGTAAAAACTGCCTAATGAAAACATGAATTGAAAATTTTTAATGCTCTATATACTATATATATATATATACATTGATAATATATTTCCATCTTTTTGATGAATATTGATTACTAAAGGGTTGTAAGAAGACTATTATATACAATATATTGTACATAGCATCTTGTATTCTATACATTGTCGATAACAACGGTTTTACATGTTTGTATAAAAAAGGATCAGTTTGCTAATAGTTTAGTTAAGATCTTTCTATTTTGTACAGATATTTAATCCAGTGCTTCTCTTTTATATTAAAGCATATATATTGGAAATACTGGTCACGTAACCAGAACTCACAAACGTAAAAGTAACTTATTTTATACTTAAGATTAATTACTCTATCTTTAAAAATATATCTTTGTTAACACTGAATATTAAGTAACAAGAAAACCAAATACTAGATTCATGCCATATAAACCAAATGAAACTAACCAGTTTGTGTTCAAATTGCCATGTGCAAAATTTGTTAATATTTTAATGTATTTTTCTTTCCTGATTTGATTTAAAGATTATATACAGAATTCTACTATTTCGAGGTAGCAACATAATATTTTGTACTTTTATATTTTTGAGTTTGTATTTTCAGGAATTAAAGTTTTGTTCCATTGAGAAATTGTGAAAATTGAACCGTAATTTAAGTAATTAATGTAATTCTAATAGTTCATTACTTTTTGGTTTAAAAATTTAAACAAAAGAATCGCGATAATGAATGTTTTAGTTCGTACGGAATAATTAAGTAACATTTTGTTTGCTAACTTTTGATTTTGATAGCTGATCCTTAATTTGACATTATTCCTTTAAGAAAAAATATATCGATCAGTATTATTATTTTTCTTGTAGAAATCTTGAAATAAAATTGGTTTTTCATTTTGATAGCAATTTTCCAGAATTATGCTTATTAATTTATAAACATATGGCTTATCATTATGTAATTTTCTTTTTAATACAAGTTTTTGTTCCCACGTACTTTGTAAATTATATGGCATTGTATTATTAAAATAATTGCAAAAGAATAATTACATCAAAAGATTTGATGAATGAAGGTGAACTGAAATTTTCTTATTATACATGTCATAAGAATTGAATGATTACAAATTTTCTAACACTAGGGAACAACTTTCTGAATTGAGGAAACGATAGTAAGCAGTACTAGAACCAAGGATTTTATGTAATAATTATTATGATGAAACCAAAGAGTTTAAAAACTAATGTCTATATAATTTATTTCCACTAGTTTAACATAACATCTAACTTTATAACTATTTTTAAAACTACATTTATGCACATGTATACAGTTATTTCATATTTTTCTGTCTTGGTCACTTATTACATAAAATCTTTGTTTTGATTATCTTTTGTATTAAAGAGAACTGGAAAACTTAGAATATTTAAAAAATTGCATTTTGAATCACTTGTGTTTGGAGCTAGTGGAACTGAAAAATTAATATTGTTATGTTTGTATATAAAAATTTTAGATATAGTGTGGCAATACAAAATGTTAGAAAATTCAATTTTTGTATGATTTATATCATGCAAATTTATTGTGAAATTCTGATGATTGGTATATTTTCGTAGCTGACTTTACATTCCTATAAAGTTAATCAGGTTTTAATTGATATTCTTAGAATACTTTTAAATTATATTACATCTTTATAATATAGAAACATAATTATACTGCTTCCATTGAAGCATTGTTTTGATTTGAATTTGGTAAATTCAAAATACGGTTTTATACAGCTTATATGTCTCTCTGTATACAAAACTTATTCACTGATACTCATTGGGAATAATATTAGTAACTTTTTATAGAAATATTTTGTAGAAAATACTCTTGGTACTTCATCGATTAAAAATTTACCTGTGAATTTATATAAGTACAATGCATAAAATCATTACAGAAAATTGTCATGATACTTAAACTTTTCATAATACGCACAATTCATTTTGCAGTGATATATATGTAACATTTACTTGTTTAATTATATAACAAAGATACTTACGAAATTATGAAAGAGAGCATTAGTTAATCGAATTTTATATCAATTTCTTTGCATTTACATGTATTTTACGTTAGTTATTATACAAGTTTTCCTTTAAACTATTACAAGTAGTAATGAAAAATATTAAAAATAACTAACTTTGTGATAAAGTATCGCGGAAAGCGAAAAAAACAGTGATCTTTTATATTTCTAGAAATGCGGAGATTATGTTAATCTGTTCAATTTGATCAAATTTATGCATTACAGTCTACACAAAAAAGTGGAAGTCAGATGTCTTATGATTACTATATTGTTAACGATACAACAATATTTTACATACACGCGCACACATTTTAATTGACTTTATTATAATTTGTAATTATATTTACATTAGGTACTTTTAAATGCATACCTACATTCTCAAATCATGAAAATGCATTCGTACACAATAGATAATAATTACAACGAACAAAAACTGCGAAGTAGCTTTATATATAGTTTACTATATTTGTACGTTTCTAACGAAATTTATTATAATGACAATTATTATTTCTACATATTTAATTGTCATCATATTTAAATTGTTTTTAATGTTATGCACAAATAGTAATCTACTGAAAATCATAAAAAATATTTGTCATTACAAAAGGAATTTTTTTTAATATAAAAGTAATCAATTAAAACAAATGACATTTGTAACTCGTTAATTGTGATTTATCAAGGAACCATATGGATATACTCGCAATAGGCTACAACAATAATGAAATATTTTTCTGTAAGTTTGTATAATACTAACTAAAATAGATATATAGAACAGTTTTTTCTCTTGACAAATTAATAACCATGTACTGCAAGCTATTTACAGATAATCTTTAAGTAATTTGTATGCGAAGCGCAATATTTTAAAAAAATTAAAAGTTTACTTTCACCTTACAATATACAGCAATAAAGCTGTTTTATTTGTTACAGATAGTCACTTGTATATTCAAATTTTATTTGTATTTTTCTGTACATGATCTAAAGAATGTAGATATATTGTGCCTTTTGTATATTGTATATTTGTATATAGACATATTTTACATACAATATTGTAATAATGTAGTCTATTCACATAAACAATAAATAAAACTTCAGAGAATGTTTATTTTATTTAATGAACTTTTCACAACTCATTATATTCTTTTCGTTTTTGTTTAAATTATTTCAACGTTTTAAGAAAAATATACTGCTTGTTACAAATAAAAATATGCTGTGCAGTATTAAACAAAATGGCACACAAATACGAAAAAAATATATCTATGTTTGCATATATATGTATATACATATATATGTATTTATACAATACATTGGTATATTTATTCGTAATAAATTTTATACAAAGTAAAGCACATGCCTATTTCGCATAACTTACTTAATAAAATGCACAATATTTACATTTATGCTAAAAATTTATAAGATAAATTTTTGTTGTTGCAAGTATTTCAAATTTTCTTTGTATTTCAGCGCAGCAAATAATATTATGTAATTGATATTTATAACACAGAGATGTTACACTTATTTAAACATCACATTGGCAATTGATCTACAATTAGTAATTACATTTTTTTATAACTATTAGCATATGTCGTATATTACACTAATATTTACATCTTTTTTCAATCGATAATATATAATATTAAAAACGTACAAAAGTGAAAATATAATTATATATTCTTCAAAAAACATGAGATATGTAATCATCAAGAGGCGCATAGAAAGTTTATGTATAATTTTACCAAAATTTTGTAGCAAATACATCTTAAAATTGGATTGAAGGGTGAATTATATATTTAGTCTTTTATATATCTATTTTGTTTTTGTATCGCATGGCAATAAACAATGTGAAAAATCGCTACTATATTCGATTCAATTATAACGCATAATTTTATTACAATCCACGTATAATCTTCGATTTAATTGTTGTTGTTATAAATTTGATTCTTGCTATGTTGCTGCAAGTGACGTATTTTACATTGATATTTCTGTTTTATTTTATATTTTATTTACTTATGCGTTATAATAGAAGCGATTGTACTGATCCATACTATGTATCTATTCATAATATTGAGCGCATTTTGAAATTCTGGCGGAATGTAACAAGTTGTGTTACTTTTAGATATTGTGCGTAATAAAATAAAAAGTTCTTTCAAAAATTTCACATTAAATATAGACTATCATTGTGCGTGTTTGTTATTTGTGTATCGAAGAATTGACCTTCAAACTTTAAGAAAAATATGCTGCAGTGCTTGCATTTTTGGAATTCGTTATACTTGTAAATGTATTACTTTCGTAATTATCTCAAAATAGTTATTTCTGTCGTTTGGAAATTTCATTAAGGTTTGTAGGATCTTTATATCCATGGAATGTTACGATTTAATTGGGAACTGTACCTTGCCAAAAGTCTTACAAATATGCAAAAGTATACTTAAATTTCTCGTATGTATTCATCGTCGTTATTACTACCGTCGAATCTGCATCGTCTTTTATTCTCTCATTTTCTTAGAAACTTTTTCAAATAAACGATTAACAGATACAAATTAAATTGGAATTATAAATATTTCAAACGCATATAACAATCAACAATAATTCAATGGAAACAATTTTTATGTTCAATTACTTAAAGGTAGTACTCATAAAAAAAACAATGCAAAAATAATAGTATAATTTTCCTAAATGTGCTTTGCTCAATTTTCTACATACAATGATATTTTGCAAACGTATTTCATGGTTACGTTCGCTAAATTTGTACAATAGAAAGAATACGTATTGAACAAACAGAAGAACATTATTATGTTGTTACTGTGTGTTGAATATGTCATGATTCACATTTTAAATTCAATTTTCCTTTGGATCTCGATGAATTTATAGCACCGTATAAGTGACTTATATACGAATAGTTCAATATCAAATTCCAATATTTGCTTTAAATTATTATATCTACAACTCTACCGTGTTACAGTAATGTCCTGTCAATATCTAAAAAAACAACCATCATTTCTCGAGCTAGATAAATACATTAAATAAGTTGTAAATGGGAGATGATCATGAAGGTATTGCCATTCGAAGCTGCTAAACAATGAGTAATCACCTCGATTGATAAAACACGAAGTTTCTATAACATTTCCTTTTTCTCAGTGTAAAAGGCTACAAAGCACTGATGAGATTTTCCTGATTACTTCGAGTGTTATTAACTTGATTATTTTATTTAACTCAAAATAACCCGACTGCATCAATGTTTAGACTCATTTTAATCTGAAAGATTCCTTCAAATCCTTTAAAATCCTTTTTATGGAGAAACAGCAAAAAAGATTCTGGAAATTTCATTTTTAGAATGTGATGATTCATAATTTATCGTAAGACTTGTTTTCCCTCTTTCTCGCGTCTCTTCTCGGTATATGTTTGATCATTAGAGATGAATCCAGATTCATTAATTCCAGTCTTCTCAGGTCCAAACGTCTTAACAGGACATTACTGTACATTTATTATTTATAAATTTTGGCTCGATAATGTAGCGCGCAACTCTTTCATGCTTAGTAGTTTACAAGCAGTTTATCACATGAAATTTTTAAATTATTTCGTTTTTTGAATGCGAAATATGTTGAAAAAATTCAGACGCTCTGGTAAATGTACATTCGCCGAGCGTTCAAATTACATTATGTTGTAATTTTTGGTAGGAGGTTATAAATATTAAATTAACACTTTCCTGAAAGAGCTTTACGTGAAAACGTTGATGTACTAACGCAAGAAATGTGGTGAAAATTATTTCTTCAAAAACAAATTGCTTTCCCTAAAATAAGAAACACACTGAATGGAACAGATTTAAAGTTCTAGTTCTTCGGCAGTGCGAGAGAGCCTATGATTATCGATACGTCTGCGTTGGCTACGCCTAACTGCATCCGCTCGTCGGTATGGTTCTGATCTAAGTCCAAGAAGAATGTCTTCCAGAGCACCGTTATACACTTCATCCTGCTGCAACAATTTCTTCTCCTGAACTAGTCTTGTCTTATTTTTCAGTTCATTTATCACAGCGTCCTGTATCAAATTACCAATCTTTTATTACTGATAGATCAGTGATATACATATGTATATTAAAAGGTTAGCTTCTTTAATCTTGCTGCGATCATCGAATCTTTTTATATCGTTACTTGGACAAAACTACTAAACGTTGTAAACAATATCTAATATAAAATCGAAACATATTAATAAAGAGCTTTCCCTATTTTCCTCAAACTTCTCGAACAGAGAAATTTTCTAAAGGTAGTTTTTATACATATATCGCTGAAATGGAAGATCTTTTAATTAATATATTAGAATTCTAATCACGAATAGACAGCTGAGTTTCTCCTACATGATATAAATTATAAATAAATTTAATTTAATGTTTAATTCTATAGAATTAAGCTATATTGTTAATGTATACGCGTTTATCTATGAGACTCTTGGCAGTAGCATAGGAAAGTGATAATACAGGACTTCTCTCAGGCAACATCAATGCAAGCTAGAACACATGCCAATACATTCTTTAATTTTTTGTTAATGATATGAATCGAGTGAATATAGGTCCGTACCACTAGATTTGGAAAACAGTTCTTCAAAAACAATTAGAATTTTACATATATTTGTAGAAAGGGAAATTCTTACTTATTAATGAAATTAGTGACAAATTTTCGATTAAAAACAAATAAAAAAAGAACTGTTTTCGAACATGGTTTTTGGATATTTCAATACGTATATCTCGCATGGTAATAGAAGCTAAACCTACATGTGTGTTGTCTAAGCGTAGTGTATGTGCGAATGCGACCATTAAAAATATGTCATTAGAAGGAAGTGAGTAAGGACAGACTTACATGTTGTGAATTGTTTCTATATTGTTACGTTCTGAGCTCCAGTTCATTAAGATGCCGATGTAACAGACTCTTGTTTGTGTTACAGCAAAATTTCGGTGACTTTAAATCCAAATAAATATGTAACAAATAAGAAAAATAGACGTTCGTGAGATACTTTGATAGACATCGCTGTCTGTTCTTGAAACGGAAAAAATTGCTAAAAGAGCACTCTCGAAATAATCAAAATTATTATGATCATTTGATAATCCCTGAAAAATATCATGCTATCTCACAACATGCAGCGAAAAGAAATGCCTTGTAAATTCTATTTCGCACGAGCATTGACATTTGCAAAAATTATTTCCAAAAAATAATCTGTTTCCTTAATTGACATTTAGTAAAGCTAAATAATATCCCCATACAAAAAGTATTTTTCATGTGTGATAATAAAAATTTTGTGGAAAATGTTATAACAATGAGATGAATTGACACTAAACAATATTGTATTTTGTAATGCTGGATGATTCTAGTATCACGTTTTGTATAAAAAAAAACAAAATTTAGAAATGTTTCAAGTGTTATGATATGTAAGCTTTTCTATGAAATGATCCACCATGCTTAATTGTTAAGAAGAATATGAATAATAAATAAGTAATGTTAGAAAGCGCAAGCTTTTAAGAAATTATACAAAATTACCATTTTACATCGCACACATATAAAAATATAAAGCTCCAAACAGAAATCAATTTTTTATATATATATGAAACTGAAAATCTGTTTGATATTTTCTGAGTTAATGCATAAAATTACACGTTTTAACTGATGAAGTAGCATCATACCATTCCATAAGGAAATTAAAAAATGCTAATGTTCTAATCGCAGTGTCATGCATGTTCAATGTTCGTTTATAATGGTATAAGCAGGAATTATATCTATATTGCATGTATAAGAAGCACAGTAAAAAATTTTAGGCAAATAATAGGAATACAATTAATAACATGTAGTAAAATAATAAAAATAAAATTAAATCTTGCAGCATTGATGTTGAGAGAGAGAGAAACATATTTAAAAATGTAAGTGTGCAGTTAGTAAAGCATGTTATAATTGGTCAGAAAGAATAAGTAATTTAACATTCAATATTTATATATCTATTGCACTTACAGATTTAAGTATAATGAAATAAAATCTTAAGAAACATTACTAAGAAAATATAGAGCATTCATATTTGCGGGACTCTACACGTTTTACAAAATGTATTCGTTAATAAGAAAATAAATATAAGCTATTAAATGCATAGCGTGCAATAATAACGAAGCTAAATAATTATAACTTCTTATTTCCGTCAAAATAAATAATTAGGAGAACGTACCTGTTGCTTCTTTTGATTTAATTTATTACGTTTTATTACGTCTTCTGAGGCGTTTAAAGCTTCTGCAGCAGCAGCTTCTAATCTACGACGCTGTTCATTTTCTTGATCCGCAGCCTGTAAAAGTACTTTGCTTTGTAGTATTCTGACGTTTTGCTTTTTATGACCGTTTTAGTTGAAAATAATCCTTTCTGGTTATAAGCTTATTATATATGTATATGTATGGTGTAAAAGTTAAACGGTACCTTAAATGCCCTTGCGAATCTGACAAGAAGAGAGAAGAACGTATTAGCATCAGCTTGCCTGGGACTTTCTCCAAAAAATTCAACGCATTCTCGGAATGCTTCTCCAGCAGCGCGTGCATCGGATTTTAAACGACGCAATTTTTCTTCGGAATTATTTAAGAAATCTCGTAGTACGGTGTTGTGTTTTTCTTTACCGCGTAGTTCAAATTCTTTCCTTACGAGATCCATACCCTTTTCTAATTCGTGAACGTCGGTAGTTATATTTTCTAGCGAGACTAAAAAGAGTGAAGAAAACAAAATGATATAAAAAAATAATAAAAACATTATATGTATAATGAGATAAATTTACGACATTCGAGACACGGCATTTGGTATATACTCTTGGCGCAAGAAATATAGTGAGGTCGTAAAATTAATCATGTTTGAATATAAGTACACGTGTTTCGAACGTCGAAACAGTAATTTGAGAAGATCTAAGGGGAGATAACGCGCTCCAGCTTGCCAGAAGCGTAAGATGTCAACTCAAATCTAGTTCTTCCTTCGCAGCTGCAGTAATTTTGGTCAATACACTAATTACAATAGAGTAGAAAGCTATAGCGAGTCAAGACAGTTTTGTTTGAATAAAAGATAACAATTATAGTTATTTAATAATTAAAATATTAACATATATACGCACCAGTCGCAGCTTTATCGATGTACATAAGTTCCGATTCAAAATTAATCAGTTCTGGAAATTTGACTCGTATTGTTGCTACAATATAATGTAAAAGGCACATTCTCTTGTCCGTTGACTTCGTATCGAGTAATGTGTCTAAGCTCTGAAGTTTAAATCCATATGCTGGGCCTCGTTTACTGCTGTTTAAGTAATTTCCGAAGGCAAGGATAATTTCTAATACTGCTCTTAGCTTCTTTGAACTCTTAACCGAACTCGAAGCAGATATCACAGCATGTATTTGTGGAGTAATAAGATGTAAATTATCAAAAAAGTTTCCTATATAATTCATAATGGATAGTTTCGTTGATATCCTTTCTACTTTACCGAGCTGCATCAAAAATTTGTCTTCCTCCGTTAACAAATTAACATTTTTCTTTTCTATGATGTATTCTCTATATGCTTTTATCTGTAACATTATAAAGTTTCTGTGTGTTAGCAGCTACTATCAACATTTCTATATGGAAAGAGAGAATAAGCCATACTTCCTGATCCGTAGGCACCATACGTTGTAGCAATTCTACATTTTCCAGCGACAGTATTTTTAAATCGAGAGCATTTACTGCCATAATTACTTTTTCTACCGGCATTTCCATTTTTCTTCGCGATATGGCTATAAAAGGGAACAGAAAGGTGAGCGATCAGTCTTTTGACTTTTCAAAAAGGAAATTGAGATTTTTATTATACATACCGATATTTCGTAATCTGGTATGTTCTAAGAGCGAGACATTTTCTGGCTTCTTGAATCTTTTACTAGGAAAGCTTTGAAGACCGTCTATTTCGTTAGTACCATTAGCAACGTGACTTCCCATTCCGATTTTAAATCGTTCTTCGAAATCGGAAAAGTCTATATAATTGTGCAATCGATCATCGTCCAGCTCATTGAAAATAGTACCCCGTACTTGATTAGGCTTCAGAGCGATCCAGTTAAGTGTGGGAAGTTTGTATTTTGTTTGAACCTGGAATCAAAGAATTTTGTAAATATTTATGTGCATATTCGTGGGAAATTTAAAAATACTAAATTGCGCAGAACGAGAATCATGCAATAGTTGCATATATAGATTTTAATAAGAAAAACATACCTTTCGCTTAATAGTCATTGCTCCATCCGGTGCTTGCATCATGCCAGCAGGTGGTGGAGGTATAGGTGCAGGTGGAGGTAATTTTTGATCTCCAGGAGAAAGAGGTGCCATTGGAGGCGGTGGTGGACATGGAGGTGGTGGTGGTGGAGGTGGTGCTGGGGCAGATGGAGGAGGTTCTTCCAGTGTCGGAGACGGGGTCGAATTAAGCGTAGAGGATGTGACGTTATCCGATGTACTGACGGGACTCGTTGCGCTTCCATTCCGAAGATTGGCTGTACAAATTTAAAGTGATACGTTAAATGCTAGTACTTACTTTTTGATCGATTTGTTATTCCTGCATTATTTATTGATAGATTTTAAAACAAATTACGATAGTAGAATACACAAAGAGTTTTAACGAACCTGAAGAACCCTTCGTGAGAGTGCCAGTAAGCGTTTCCAATTCGATAATTTTGTTTTCTAAAACACTTTGCCTTCGAGCAGAATCCTGCTTTTGTCTTTTCAAGGCTGTGAGTTCTTCTTCGGCCAATCGACGAGCTTCCACAGCATCAGCGTATTCCACTTTTAATGCACCTAATTCAGTCTCTAACTCCGCTAATTTTGCAAGCGATTCTCTTTCTAACTCTGTCATCCTATCGTGCGCCTATTTTCAACATATCAAATGTTTAGTAAATAATCGTTTAAGTAAGGCTATTTAGGCTAGTTCAATTTAAAGAAACTACTTACATGACCAAGTTCATCTTCTAATTCAGCTACTTTTTCTAACGCAGCAGTCTTAGTTTCACTGTCTTCCATTAAGGCAGCTACATCAAATACGTTATCTAGATACGCAGAGATTTGAACCTGGGAAAATGTTATATCAGATGAAGATAGTATCATGTTTAGGAGTGAGGTCGTTAAATATTTTAACTACATGTAATAATTTCAAGTACGTTTTATACACGAAATATTATATAAATATGCACAGAGATCAAAACAATTATTTATTATTATACTGTGAACGATTTTATTGTATCAATCAAGTAAATAAAAATAAAGGTATCTTATAACTTATATTCGGGAAATTATTTTCGTTGTCTCTTTTTATACAGTAAATGCTTGTAGCTTTCTATTAAATAAAGCAACAATTTCGATCATAAAACTTCGATCGTTTGGAATTATTCCGACAGAACTATAATAAATATTAATATACTCGAAATTAACAAATTGACAAACCTGCAAATCCTCGCTTTCGGTATGTCTGAGTTTCTCGAGATACTCGTCTAAACCAAGCTTGGTAAATTCGTATTGCAGGTGAACCCTGAAATTCATGTCCTCTACCGAGTGAACAACGATATTTACGAATTGCATACAAGCAACCATAAATTCTATGTGAAAACTATCATATTGAGTGAAGTATGCCATAAGCGTAGTAAATCGTCGTCGTTCCGAGCAAACTTCTTTGAAATTATCGAATGCGGACAAAATAATCTCGTGGCCACCCTTTACCAGACATATAGCAGCAAGAAGTTCTAATACTAGAGCTTTCGTTCTGAAAGTAGGATACATTTTTTTATTTTACGAAAGTTGAGAAACTTACATGAATTTGTGAGAAAAATATCAATACCTTAAACTCTTATGCATTAAACTGAGCGCGATACAGTTGATTGCTTCACGATGTTGGATGACCATATTGAAGCCATACTGTACAAAGTATTATCAGATTTTATATCAGAAAAATAATGCTTAGTAAATTCTGCATTATTATCAAAGACACTATGTTCGAACGCATTGTATTATGTTAAATCAAACTTTGATTAATAGTAATACTCTTATATAAATGGTATCATACAGAATACTGTCAGAAAATAAAGAGGAAAGTCAATATCGTACTGAATTAAATGTTTACAACAGGTAGAACAAAATTATTGTCACGATTTTGTGATTTTGTCGCTAGTTTCCAACCGCGACGAATCATCTTCTGTAATTTACATATGAAAACAAGCGAAGGAAGCGAAATCAGTCTGCAAAACGAAGATACGGATAAACGACGAAGAAAGGTAAGAATGAAATAAAAGGAATTGACATGCGACAAGCCTCTTTGCCTGATCAAATGGCAATGTTCTTGAACCAGTTCCGATATATCCAGTTTTGTACCTTATTATTCATGATGGCACGCATGCACAGTATGCAAACGTGGATGTCATCTTTCGCTTCGCCCATATTGAGACGCGCCACGTGCCGTGATCTCCTTTTAACGCCAGGACTATCCTTGAGCTCGTGAAGAGGCGGCCTCAGGCAACCGTTATTTAAGGGCGAGGTATCCCCGGAACCCACTGGAAAATAATTATGTCGTTCACGGTCTGCGTTCATCGATTCAATCTTTTCCAGTACGTCGCCATAATAGAAATAAATGTTGACCCATGTGGCGCGGCGTGCGAACTCTTACCGGTTTGTAATTTTTCCTCGGAACTCGCGTGGGATTCCAAGAGACGTTGTTCGTGTCTCATCATGAGTAACCTGAAGCTGAGGTAGTCTATGAGGGCGTCCAAGCCTTGGTTTTCTTCGTCTAGGAACTCCCTTACCCACCTAGACCGATCCAGAAATCGAATTATATCACCAAGTTAGATTTCTCCGAGGCAAATTCAAACTATGTTTCTATAGTGAAAGTTACTTAAAGAACTTAATGTATGTTATAAATAAAAGCTTACTCTATGTGATTTGTGCGTAACGAGATTTCCAAATCCCGTAACACTTGAGTCGACGTTGACTCTCCAACCATTTTCCTCTTCTGGAAGAACGTGAGAAAACGATACGACTGTATAATCATTAGTATCCGTCGTTCAAGTTTTCTTACGCGGGAAAAACGAACATAAAACAAACGGTTTTTTTTTGTAATTTAAGAACCAAAAATTGTACGAATATCGTTCCATGGATATATTACGGTGGTTATTTCTCGAAATTGTAATTCATTCAAAAAGCAAAATCTAGAAACATTTAATTACTCCCGGACGGTGAAAGTAATTTCGCTGGCGTTAAAAACATTCTTTGAAAATGAAAATTTTCCATTTATCTAATTACCGGACATCTATTTCCTCGAATCTGTTGCTCTAAAGAAGTAACTAATAAAAATTGATTCCGAGTAATACAATGTTTATCATCGTTTAATCTGGTTGAGTCAGACCGTAATGCACAGTTGAAATATATACTACGGTACTACAGCCTTAAAAATGTGAATAGAAGTAACATTAAAATGTTGGATTAACAACAAATTTGCGCGCCTTAAAATTATTAATTATTTGTAAACCACCGTAATACATGTTTAAACGTTGATCGAAAAAATTAGAGAATCATAAAACCGAAGAAACCAAGTACTTATCACAAACTGTAATAAGTTATCTTTTTTTTTTATTACTCTACTACTACTAAGATCGTTCGCTATATCATATTAAATATATGAGATTTTTCTCACTTGTAATACTTAATTTAATTGCTCTTATTGTAAATTGCGATCCCCTAATTACTTAGATCTCGGAATGCTAATTTACTTCAATTCGCGTGGCAACATAAAGAGGACGAAAATATGAAGAAATAAAAGGTATAAGGATAAGAAATTAAATGCAACATACTCGATGGCTTCGCGAAGCTTTCGGATCCAGATAAGTGCGTAACTTTGCTAAATAATGCGATGGTGGATCCTTTGCTTGCACTCTTTCCTGAAAATACCAATATCAGAAGCATCGTCTCGATTATTTCAATTCGCTTCGTTTGATTATAGCAACGATTTAAAGCAGCGTTCTATTATATAAATATTCTAAATTTAATTTTGTAAAATGTAATATTTGTAGAGCGATTGGGTACGTCGAGATAAAAATTGCCATAGAATTTTAAAAAAGAGATAGCGTAAGAAAGATTGAAGAAGATTTGAAAACAAGCGTATCCAAGTTTCAGCGGAAATTTAGCGAATGCCTCGGTAATCGGCGCAATGTGTGCAATTCCACACTCAACCACAATGGGCGAGGTTCCACTAACGCGTAGAACAATATCCCACGCTTTTTCTAAATGCATGTGTGCATAGTACCTGAGTGAATGCGAGTCAAACTAATTTGCTTAATTCCAACCATAGGAGTTTGTTCTTTGAACCTACTTTCATGTCGCGTTTACACTTTCATACCGCTTTCAAAAGGATCTTCGTTACTTTCTTCCAATTATTTCATACAACAACGCGATACAGTTTCTTCCTTGAAGATCGATCTAGTTTTTCTAATTTTTATAGATATTTAACCGAATAGAAAAAACCTGTGAAAGAAGCTCGAAGTCCAGAGAATTCTGCATTTCCAAAAACTTTGCAAGGAGTTCATTCGGCGAGCAGACGTGATTTTTCGAATATTCCGACGAGAGAGAAGTTTACAAGCTGTGTAGAGCGTCGTATGCACGTGTGTACGGCTACGCCGATGAGTGAGGGATGCTGTACGCTTTTTTTCAGCCCGCTTTCTTGTATCGTATAATAGCACGGCTTGCATTACATCCGTGTCGTGTTACCCACATGCCCTACAGGCCCGTTAAAGAATTGAGACGGGCCATCGATGACCCCGAACAGGCAACCCTGTCGCCTCAAGAATATCTTGTTTCATCAACACATTCTATGCAACAACATCTTATGATTTTATGTAACACTTTACGAACCTCGTCGAACTAACGCACTTGCAGCGGTCAAGTTCTCTATTTAACCCTTCAACAGCGTAATAAAACAACAAAGAATTCAGACTGAACTTATTTCTTTTTATCGACAAAATTTAATTCTGTAATTAATACAAGTCTTTCGTTAAGAAATGACTCGATCGGTAGATTAAAGTTGCGTACGTCAAAAATCGCTAGAATTTGCCATTATTCACGATCTATAAAAGGAAAATAGGAAAGTTACAAGGTGGGTCAGAGACGTTTCAAGCGATTACAGGTAGAAGTTGTGGAATGTGGTGTAGGGAGTGACTAGAATCGTGTCTGGGAAAGTGCTGTAGCAAGTGAAAGGGGATGAAGAGAAGGGGGCGAGTGAATGAGAACGATAAAGGGGATTCGTTCGTGCGATGCTAATCAGCAACCTGCGAGTTGTTTCATCGGACATGCAATATGTTTTCGTGGTTCTATGCTAAATGAAAAATATTTTCTTTCCGATGCTTTGGAACTCGAAATACAAAATTATAGCCGTAGAGATGTCGTATTTTACAACAAGTAACGTATTAACCAGATTATCCTCTGGAAATTTATAATATTCAAAATAATCTGAATTCTAAAGATATCTAACTTTTCTGCATCTTTTCCGATCCAGACGAATCGTGAAATCCATTTTCTGCTTTCTACTGCTGTGCTCTACCGGAGCTCGCGATGAGAAAAGGGAATAATTTCCACTCGAGACGAGTTCCACCCTAACTGCTTGACTCTTCTCGGTTTAACGAGGCAAGTAGTCCACCTAAACCGCAAAAACCTTCCCTGAACTCTTTACAGAAACCCTTTGTAACTTTTTTTTCCTGCTATTTCGGAACACAAAACGAACTAATGTATGCCTTAAACCGCTCCATTCTTCCACAGAAACGTTTTAAATGGCTCCCCGGATCGTCAGCGTTAAACGACTTCATTGTGAAAGCGAAGAATATATTTAAACCATGTAAACACCATTAAATTTCACGACTATATATCTACCAATTAAAATTGCAAATATTATAAGTTCCTCTTCTTTTCCTATTTTTTTTTTTTTTTTTTTTTTTGGTAGTAATGTTTAAAGTATTGATCACAAAGCGTTGAAGTTGACGAATACATTAATACTATGTAAAGCTAATCGCCTATAAATTCGAATAATTAATACAGAAAAATACTAATCAAAGTTGCATTTCATTCGGACGCGATTCATTCAAATACAGAAGTAGCGTTATCGTTGGTGACCAAGAACGGAATCATATTTCACTACGACTACGTTGGAGGTAACATTTCTCTCATGACATGACAGAAAAATTGCGATATCTATAGTTCAGTTCTATTCGTTATGCTTATTACGTGCTATCCATTCAATCTCTCATTCATTTCGAAATAAAATTAATAAATATGCCTATCTAAATGACACAGTTGCTGAGGCAATAATATCTCCCTATCGACGATAAACTTCAACAATTTAATATAAAAGCCGACATTTAAAAGAACATAAGCCAATACGAGAAATATTAAATTATTCATTTTGTTAACCACATTGTAAGGCCAAGTAATTAGGAATTATGTCAAATAATAACTGAATCGTAGTATCGACGTTTCTTATATTTTGGAAAATCAGGCAACGAGTTTAACGTAAGCGAGTTTGCGAAGCGCTTAACGCGTCTTTCATAATCCACGCTCTTCGTGGATCAGAAGAGGTGTCTCGTTCGACGACACTTTTGCTCGCCCTCGATTAAGCTCGAGATTAAACCCACTTAAGCATAGCCCCACAGACGTGTATGCATCAAACGAACGACTATATACGTCTGCCCGGCGATACTGCATTCGCTCGTTAAACGTCTGCGATCTATATATAGAATAAAACGTGTCTTACTTTTTACGTGCATTTTCTACGATCTGACGTTGATACGGTTTGCATTTGATAACAACGCAGACCTTTTTTCTGGAATCTTTGAAGGCTATCGCGGGCGAATGTTCACTTTTCGTATCAAGAAATTAACAAACTTAAAGAATGTGCGTTTAAACGTCTCATTATTATTCGATACTGCAGTTGAAAAAAATAATCTGTACGAACCGAACAAATGTAGTTATTTGAACGAAAGAAATAAGTTGAAGAAAGATCGTGAGACTGTGTATAAAGTAAGGGTCGTGGACCCGCATTCATTGGACAGTATGGAATTAAACGAGCACGAAGCGGGCAAAGATGTCAGACCACGCCGATTAACAATAAGTTCGTCAAGTTAAAGGTTGATTACGTCATTCTTATAATGGCAACGTTGTATCAATTTCGCGAGGAATGTTTATAGATGATAGCAAATATGAAAAGAACAAAGCTGTTTAAGAGCCTACGAGTAAATGTCTTTCGTTTAGAGAAAAATTGCACTCTGAAGCGATATTTAAAATAGCGTAAATCCTATGAAGCCGGTTCTGGAAACAGGCTATCATTCATACAGGCTGTATACTCACTTGATCGCATATGATGTCCCACTTTTTCTCGTTGTCGTATTGCTTCAAAAGCTTCGCTTTGTCCGGTGGCAGATCCATTGAAGCCTGAAACACAGAAAAAATCCAAGTTTCACTTTAATGTCTATGACAAAGAGAAAGAGTCGTGGCTTTCCATTTTTCTTTCTTTCTTCTTCGACACGCAATTGCATGGTATAAAATCGAGTCACGATACGAATATAATTCATTCGAAATAATTGTATTTATTCACGGTTACATTATATTACAATAGAGAAGGAGAATAATAAAGGTTATAAATAATCGTTAATAAATTACAAGGTACGTAATGTTTATAATATAAACAGCACGTTGCGCATTATAAATGTAGTCAGGCTTATGTAAGTTACCTTGTAGGAGTTTTCAGATAAGAATTTTCAGTTATTCCTAGCTTGCAATTATTAAGATACTCGCAACGTACAATTGGTTTTTACGTCGTACTATTTACGACTAAACTAAAGTTTAGTTCATCTATCGCTTTAGCAGCAACGAAATATCTCGTTGGCAACAGTTTTTACTAGCGAATAAAAATTACTGTGTTTCTTGCTAGTTAGCAAATATATTAAAATCGAACAAGTTCTGTTTGAAATTATTAAAAAAAGACACAAGCATCTGTTTCACGATTAATTATTTGAGTAATTCAGCCTAATAAGATAGGATAAATAATTAAATCCTTTCTATTAAGAGCCGTACATTAATTATTCAAATATTCAAAGCCAGAGATTTCCCAAAGTTCCCCTCGTGTTTGAATTGCTCTTGTTAAGGTAATGAAGTCGTTAGTTGGAAAAGAAATAAGGAACAAGCACCCAAAGGCCAAAGATTGAGGGTATTGAGTGGCCTCCACCCTCATCCTCTCCAAATCCTACTTATACCATATTTTTCGATGATTATACAAACAATATTAATATTTCGTAGCGACAATGCAAGTTAAAGAAAATTCCTAGGACTGAACAAATACTCATCATCGAGTAAAAGAAGATTATCGCAACTTTGAAGTAACCTTTAAAAAATGTCGTATATGAGCTATAATTTGTTGAAAACAAAATTATCGATATGTGACAAGGCAATTTAAAAAATTTCCTGCAACTGAACAAATGTTCATTACCAAGTAAAAGAAGATTATTGCGACTTTGAAGTAACCTTTAAAAAAAGTCGTATATGAGCTATAATTTGTTGC
This sequence comes from Bombus vancouverensis nearcticus, assembly GCF_051014615.1. Lineage (NCBI taxonomy): Eukaryota > Metazoa > Arthropoda > Insecta > Hymenoptera > Apidae > Bombus > Bombus vancouverensis. The sequence goes on along the minus strand of NC_134913.1, from coordinate 2,194,587 downwards.
AAACAAAATTATCGATATGTGGCACAAAGTACTCGACCATGACGCATATGCAATAACACGCGATAACCGCCTCAATGACTCTTTTAAACAAAAAAAAAAAAAAAGAATAAAGGATAATTAAACATGTACAAATTGTAACAACGAATATTCTGTGATTTTCAAACGACTTTAACAAGCGAAAAAGGGGTATCGGATTAATTTTTGACTAAGCATTTTCAGACTCTATCGTTAAACGAAGAAGCACTATTTCTAATATCTAACTCATTTCTGCACGTAGCATAACTTCCTGCTAATTATTCGCTCGTATCGAGGATTAGTCAAGATCTCTACCTTTCGTACAACAAATTTTCAAACTAAATTTTATCAGCAACAAAGCATCGTGCATATACGTATGTGTAAACTAGTACATATATCTATATCGCTCGTACTTTTAGTCGACATAAATTTCCTTTTTTTACGTAATATACGACATTCCATGTAATAACTGAAAGTGAAAACTTGCAATTTCTATCGTTTCTCTTGACGTCTAACCAAGGGATAGATAGAGGAAAGATTGTAAATATTGCCGCGGCAGCTATACGTGTACAAAAAAGGATCGCGAAGTAAACGCGACGGTAGTACATGTACACAGTCGTCAAGTGTACGTCGTGGTGGCTAGGGACGAGCATAGTCGACGAATAATTATCAAAGAGCGGATGCGGAAGCCACGAGTGCATGACATCACTACTCGCGATACATATACATTGCATATACGGTGCTGCTACTAAACGTTAGATCGAGCGATAGCACGATGTACGCGTTCCAGGCCAGAAATTACATAAATAGTAAGTTACACGGCCAGTTTCGAATGCAATCTTCCCAAGTAAACTTGATAAAATATATTACGCAAACTGTGCTCTGTTATATCGAGAACGCGTTATACACTGTTGGCTTGATCGACTGACCAATAGCTAGATAGCTATAGATAAGGCAAAGGATTTTTATAATTACTGAAATATATTTCGATCAGAATAGTTCAAAAAAATTGGAGCATTAAATCATTGAAACGGACACATAAGTTAGAAATAACGGTATCGATCCCGAATGATCGTTTTTCTATACGGTTCTTTGCTTCTCAGAGAAAGCAAACGCACGTTCTCCTTCGGTAAGCAGAGTGAATCGCAATTTCCAACAACGTATCATGTAAAGAGTTCTATGAAAATCTGGTTTTTGTTTTGCAACAGTCGTTTATTCGAAACGAATAAGTAAAAGCTGTAATTTTTCGCAGGCTAAACTATATTTGTACAGTCACGCTTCTTAATTATTTGGAGCAACTCTGGTTTCGATTCTGTTTTATGAATATTGCTTAATTTATTTGTGTTGAGAACGTTATTTCAGTTCGCGTTAAAAACCTTGTTCCATCTTTTTTTTGGGGGGGGGGGTGATACTCCAACGCTTGAGAAAATAATTATATTAGTCTCCTCTTCTTGGATATACCATTAGTTACAGGAAGGATCTATATATAAAATGTATATGATATGAAGCGAAACAAATTAATGTCAGAAGCTGCCATCTACTTTGTTCGAGTTAAAAGCTCTTAATACAGATGTTCCCCTTGATATTTACCGAAGTGCGCTGTAAGAAGCAAACAACTTAACCAAGGAAACGTTGAAAAGTCAAGTAATCGATAATCTGAAGTGACACATCAAAAAGAAGTCCCTCCTTGGCAATAATCAATACCATCTACCCTAAGGCATCCTTAATTCTTTCGTTTTCATTCTTTAAAAAACATTCAAAACGATTAAGTTTTCATGATACATAATTACAAAATAATAGCTTGAAACTAACATTGCTTAAGAACTGATACAATTTCAAGATAGTTCTGCTATCAAGACGAACCAACCATACTCGCCGAGAAAAAGCGTACGATCGTTGAAAGACTAATTCTTTTTAATAAAAACCAGAAGGCGAAATACATGTCCAGACGGAGTTCCTGGTATTATACGCAAAGCTGCGTTGGAATAATGAAACGTGTGTTTTCAGGTCAAGGGTCACCGGAAGTGGAGATTAGAAAGGGCAGAGTTTGCTAGACAAATAGTACCTCAATCTTGCTTAAAATGCATTGTGTATCGTTGGACGGTTCGCTTTTAAAATGTCTTGTAAAACGCGCGTAATACATAAATAAAAGCTTTTTTTTATAAATGTTGAAGTACTTCCATAAACCGCTATAGAAAAAGAGAAATGTAATGGTGTGGTGCAAAAACTGTTGGAAACGGAGCTACGTTCCTTACATTAGTACCTCATAAAAGCTTCATAGATATGTGATACCACCGTCAGTAGGGTCGACGACATAAAGAAAAAAAGGATTCTCACAAGGCGATCAATCGCGGAAAGTCCCCTTCAGCAGACTCATGCAGTTAGCCGGTTCCATGTTTCTCTGGCCAGTTGCTCCCCATCCAACAATCGATGCTAGGGGCGAGGGTTGAGCCTCCCTTTTGTGGTGTACCAATACTCTCGCGCACTTTGTACTCGAGTACGTGCATGCTCGCGCGTATGATTGCGTGGATGCACCATCACACGTAGGGATCTATATAGCACGTGAACACGATCGAGAATCAGTTGGAGCACTTGAAGCAATGATAGAATCCCTCTAGAGTTGTATGGCGCACGCCCACAGCGTTCGTTTCTCTTCTCTTCCACCCCACGTTTCTTTTCCTTCTATTGGTCGTCGTTATGGGTGGGTGGCACGCCATAAATATTTTTAGAGTGCTGACATCAATTATATTTTATTAAGTATCGACGCTGCTTTCTTTCCTTCTATCCAACTATATAAATATGAAATACAAAACATTTTGAAATGTTGTAAACATGATGTATCTATCACTTATAGTTTTACTCGTGCTTCTTACTTATGAACAAGTGTAACCGGTTATTAAAGCCGGTTTAATTCTCTGTTATCGCATTATTCCATTTGTCGATACGTGTTGCGACATTTTCATCACGAATGCTTAAAGTTAAATGTTTATAAACATTAATGTCAAAGAATTTGTATAATAAAACACTTATTACGGAAAGTAACTCAAGCAGTATCTTGATGCAATAGAACTCCAAATATGGAAATGCCTCGGAAACAGGGCCGCGTAGCTGCTGTTCAATCACTTTTTCCGCATGCAGCGCGTCTTGTTACGCAAAAACAATTTTTTTAAAAGACACGATAAAATCTATCGAATACCAGTCGAAATACGATCGGTTCGAAGGAAATGGAATTCCTGTAAAACTATGTAATAATTCATTCTCAAGAAGATATTTCTCTTCCAGAAATGATAAATGTTTGCACGTTTATATTATTGATACATATTATTTAGTTGATTCTGCTTCCTTCTAAATCGATTTATTAGCTTACGTGCTTAATCGATTTACCATCTCTGCTTGTATAACGTTTGCACCGCGTTTCAGTCGTTTGAATATACTAAATCGCAATGTAAAGGTAGTTAATGTGCAGAAGAAACATTTTTAGTGACAGACGTTTATCTTTAGTTCAATATACATATGTTTGATAGCAAATATCTAGAGTAACATGTATGATATGATTCATCAATATCAAACAGTACAACAATAGATATTAATTATTTTGAAGAACATTATACAAATGTGATTTACGTAATGAATTAAAATCACTGCAACTATCTCGGCCAAACTTTGCGCACGATGCACATGCACTTAACTATACACGCGATTATAATGTACATACTTTCGCGGCCGCGTCAAGTTTCCTTGTTACCAACAAGATGACGTAAAAAGCCCCACATGCTCGTATATCTATTCTTCTCCTTTTTCATACGAGTGTCTTGCACAAACTTGTTTTTCTTTCTCGTAGAAATTATAACTTGGAACGTTATCGACACGCTTCGTTTATAATATACAAATTTTAATTCATATCGTTAAGAATTAAGAATTACAAAATAGTTCTTATTCTTTTTATATACCGTGCAAGAATAAACTTATCAGAATGCAAAATATTTATATACAGGATGGTTGGTAACTGGAGGTACAAGCGGAAAGGGGGTGATTCTACGCGAAAAAAGAAGTCGAAAATATAGAATAAAAAATTTTTTTTAATTTTTCCATCGAGACAACGATCTATAGTGAGATCCGTTATAACGTACCGCACGCGTACCGAGCGAAAATTCAAAGTCGATTTTCTCGAAAACAAAGCCTCAAATGAAAAATTTTTATTCTATATTTTCGACTTCTTTTTTCGCGTAAAATCACCCCCTTTCCGCTTGTACCACCAGTTACCAACCATCCTGTATATTATGTATATTATCGAATATTTTCGACTCTTTCACTCGATTCTCTCTCACCCCAAATTGTAAGTACAGAAATGTACATGTACGGCGAATAGAGTTCCGCGATTGCGGTGATAAAAGGACATAGACACATCAAATAACAAATCCTTATATTTTATTCTTCAAAATTAATTCAATTAGCACTGAATCAAAAACATACTGCAGCGTAAAAGAAAAGTCGTGGTTGCCCATACTTTTTTTTAGATTCAGTCATATAATATTTTTATTTAGCGTTGGTGCATGTATATGTACGCAAGATAAATACTATCGTCCGATATTTTAAATGCAGCTTTGAAGTCATGATTCATATGTGGCATAACGAAATCGCACGAACGGTATTCGTTACTATACGAAACGTGACACGCATTAGCAACCAACAGAAGAAAACTAAGAATGAAATAATTCCACGACAAATTATTCTTGGAAGTTGGGCCACTATTAAGGAAATGCCGCTTCCGTAAGAGTCCGGATACACCGAGAATAGAATGTTCATTTCGTGCTTTCTTGATCGTTGGTCCTCCCGGATACCACAGTTGGTGATACGAGTATCCTCGATTAAAAGAATATACATGTTACGACATAAAAATTTAGAGTAAATAAATAATTTTTGAACAATTTTATCGAGTAATTTCATTCGAATCAAATATAGCATTGAAAGCATTAAAATAATAATAAAAGTTGTATACTACATCGTGTTACTACGCTGATATTACGTTATTTTTTACGCCAATGAAATAACAGTCTAACAGTACAGGGACCAAAAATAATTTTTATTACTGACTTCGTCGGGGTTACAAGCTTCTGCTCGTTACACAGACACTGACCTTCGAATCAGCTAACAAGAGAAACTAACTCACAGAACCTCCGTTTTCGGACGAGTAATTTTCAACCAGCAACTGAAAACAAACCATCCCAGTAGTTTAAACGCGATAAAACTAAAGCTGAAAGTTTGTATAATTCATTTAAAAATCGAAATAACGTTCCAAACGGATAATACTGACTTTTTTTGTTCCTATTAATTCATCAAATCAGTGAAATGAGAAAATCACTATTATTTCTTTTATATACAGTCGTTTGATTGGTCATGCGTAATTCAGTGAAAATTCTACTATGTGAAATTGGAGATAACATATTTGACATTTGCGATTAACATATATTTTTAAAAGTCACTGATAACTCTTGCTGAATCACAAAAGGAAGCATTACATTTCCGTTTGAACTATTGATAACTGATCATCATCCGCTCAAAATATATTTAAGTATTAGTTCCTCTTACTTGAAACTTCAAACCCAATTGTGCCGAGCTCTCAAATAAAAATTATTTACAACAGTAAAGACGTAACCTTATTCTTTGAACGTACATTATTTGCAATTTTGCACGGCATGATACCTGACGTGAGCTGATATCTGATTCTCCGGATCAGATAAAATTCTCACGATCCAGAAAGATTGGAGAAAGTCAGTGGCAAGCGTGTTAAAGCACATTCAATGGCAATACTACGATCGGCGCTAATAAATGTTAGAATAAATGGAGCAACGTTTGCGCGTATACATTGGCCAATGTGAAATTCGAGTGGCAACGCTAGGCAACTATAAAGCCTAATTAGCAAATTTTGGGTTGGGATGCTAACCCATGGGAGGGTATTATAACAATCGCGCCTAACAACCTTTCCAGGAAATGAATGCCTAACCTAAATTACCTAAATTACGCGTGTTTGTATGTTTTAATTTACGAACGTAATCTGAATTGACATACGCTTCAAATAAAGTGAATTTTACTTACAATAAAAATTTATTGTTTTGAAGTATGTCTATCGATAATTCATTTTAATAATTTGGATGAAAGTATACACGTGATAATATGACTTACAAATAACAATGCCTAATAAATCACATTGAAATAGATTTGAATAGAACGATTGACTGTATCGTTAACTGGTCTCGAAAATATCAAAGTCCCGTAGAGTTGAATGAGAGAGCGTCGTCTAAAATTAAATGATAGCGTCACACGCACTCGTGCCGACAGTACATAGTGACATCATCTTGCAAATTCACGCACGATTACGTGTCTTTTTTCCTCTTATTCGTTATTAACCCTTTATCTACTACTTACTGTACCCACTGTGTCCGTCTTTGCTGTCTCTCACTTTCTGAATCATTTTTATTTTTATTTTCTCTCTCATTTAATCTCGTTAGTTGTCGATGTTTACGTTGTTACTTTGTACTCCTTTACTTTCTTCACCCAAACACGAACAAAACAGTTTCAACAATTCAGTCGGTTTACTCATCGTCCAGCATGGATATGACTCGTAAAGTCCTTTTGATATGTTCCATATTTCTGCAGGGCGCGACGGAATTATATTTCGCGACGCGAGTAGAATTTAGAATTATCGAACGATGTATGTATATGTCGTAGGACGATATTTAGTGCTTTCAATGAAAAATTGAAAGATATAATTCATCGACTTTTTATACGAGCAAGAGCACAATTTTTCAGCTATGTTTGCTTCTTTTTGTAAACTTTCAAACTTGAAATATTTGTTAACGTTAGAAAAATATTGAGCCGAAAGTAATCAAAAGAATCCAGTAGAATGAACAATTTTCTTTACTAACATAAACCATATCCTTAAATTAATTATTGTATGTGTAATTGATATGTATCTATCTGATGGATGTTTTCATTCAGTTACCGGTTTTAATCCATCCATCCTTGCTATGGACGAATACACATGCATGTCTTTTTCTTATTCGTTATTACAGTAATTAATATTAATTCTCTGTTAAAGAAATGAATTTCTTTCTCATCTCTCGAAACATAACGAAACGAATACAAATACGAACTTCATAATACACTAAAATTTCACGCGCTCCAGATACAAGTGTTGCGTTAAAAATGGTAGCCGACTTTCACGCAACTAATGATCCGGTCAGATGCGATAATTAGAGACTTAACACGCGTTAACCGACCGCTGCAGAAGCATTCAGCTGAGTCATTGCAGCGGAGTATAAAATACCAAGAGATCTATGAATTTGCACTTATTCCATCAGTATCATCATCAATAGTATATTTCCATGAAGTATACCTTGTTAAAATGAAGTAATCAGTTTGAATAGCAAAAAAATGAATAAATCCATCGATCTAAATTCAAATGAATAACGATTGTATCCTCTCAATGTCTAATACTATACGGTACTGTGCAGAAGACTTGAGTCATCCACAATAGTGATTTTATGGTCACAACAAGTCAAATAAAGATAACACTTTAGATATTCTCTTTTAGGGTGAGAAATATGTAAATTAAATGGTATAAAATATATATAGTGTAATCTACGAATCGCAGATTTAAAGGGAATAAACTCAGCAATTTGAGAAGCTGCACGCGTATAAAATGGATAGTCGTAGAACGGATTTCGAATGTACCCTCTTGGGATCGCTGAACTTCAAGGAGAATCGAAAGTTAGGGGAGGTTATGGCCCCTGACGACGACGACGTGGATAGGAGGGAACGTGGAAACGCATATGCGCAGCCGAACATGACCAGACGAGGGTGAAGCGAGGGTAAAAGAAGGGTGCATAGACCGTACGGAGCCAGCCTCGTTACCAGGGATGCACCCCCAGGTACAAAACATTGCCTTCGTGTTGGTCCATGAGCCGTGAAAATGATTAAACCCTCGTGTAGCCCAAGTATAAAATACCCGATTTTTATTTATGCTTCCGGAGACGTGATTTCTACTCTTAATTATCGTGCACGATTTTTACTCTATGATACTACCTTTTGTCCATATGATTACGCCAAATAAAAAATTCACTTTTACCTACAGTTGCTTAAATTTTATTTTGTGAAATTGTTTCTTTCTCATTTTTTATTTGAACTACAAAACTACGATAATTGTAATTGCGTGTGTTTTATAAATTTTTATAGAGTGCAGAAATATGGTTTATAAGATGAACGATGTTAATTTAGGTTTCATTTCAACGTACACCTGGCACAGGTATAAGGACCATCTGATAAAAGGCTCAAACTTTTCAATTGAACGAGTTGTTCCTTTTTCTAACTGTTATATCAAAATAAAAGTCAGAAAATAGAAAAGAACACGGATACGTGATTGTGGGCCAACGAATCGATTATTTTTTCCGATACTCACTGAGACGGAATAAAGATGGTCGCGTGCTTTCTTCGTACAAAACAACCTCAGAATATAAAACGCTCCATGAACGATGAAAACGTGGGATAACTGTGGTAGTAGGATTGTGTCGCAGTGTACACCGGTTAGTGACACACCTAGGATTCTCTGCTGTGGCAGTCGTCCAACTAACAAGCCGACACCCTCACCCACGTTACTGTTGAATAAACCCATGTACGATAATATACATACGTATACGTATAGCCGATAGAGAAGCTGGGAGGAAGATATAAAACGACGATAAAGGGAGGAGACGAGGAGAGAATGTGAAAAGGGACTGGGATGAGCGAGAAAGACGGCAACTACATCTTCTATGTTCAAAAGATGGACCCACTGACTGTCGAACGAGCGAGTAAACTATAAAGGAAAAAATGCCAGTGAAACAGAGGTGCTGACAAGGGTTAAATGAAAGGAGAAAAGAGGAACCTCGCTTTAATTTTATAAAAGTGAAACAAAGAAGAAATGTAGAAAAAGGACGAAGAAGATAGCTGATAATAAATAAAAAGAAAATGGAAAGATATTATCGAAGAGATGAAAAAGAAGAGAAAATATCATAAAAGGTAAAAACAGGATCGAAAGTAAACGCAAACGAAGAAGATAGCGACACGAGGGGAGCTTTCACAGTTACATATGTACAAGTCTCCATGTACATGCACGTATATGCGTATACAAGTACGATTATGCGAAAAAGGGAGTGAGTGCAGTCTAGTTTCTCAGATACATTTTCCAATACACTGAGTTTAGAAAAATTTTGCTTAAACGTAAGTTCCTTACATTTTATTGTACTTTAATATGAAAGCGCAAGATTTAAATTTACATATTAGTAGCAAAGAAATTTCGAAATCATTTAACAGTGACATAAGACAGGAGAACACCTACACGATATGTCTAAGCTTTATGAGAAATTCAAAGAGCAATTGTTCTTCGTCAAGATTGCAAATGCAGAGAAGCTTTCTAACAACGATCGTCTTCCTGCGATTACGGTGCACATCTGCCCTCCTGCTGTATTCTTTATGATATATCGTACGAGCGCGTAATAACACCTACATATGTGCATCAGTCTGATAAGCAATTTATGTTTTGAAAATAAATATACGTAGGACCATCGAATCATTCCAGATCATTAGAAATCCAACATTTTATACGCAATGTATATTAACTGATAAAATAATCGTTGTTTGAATAATCGTCGAGGAAAAAATATCTTGGATGGTATTCATCTACTAAACGAATACCACCTTACTTTCCATGCTTTGCACGCTTTTGCGTATAAATATAAATTTCTCATAAATGCCTGAACATGAACATTCGCATTCTATTTATTAGAGTACATGACGTACAGGAAAGTTTTCGGTAATATGAAAAAAGAGACACTAAACAGAGAACCAACGTGATTCTTTTTCTCATTTGATAGACCAATAACCGCTAGTTCACGGTCAAAGTTTAGGCGCCACCGGCAGCGACGTGTCTCATACGTACTTACATACATACATAAAGAGGTAGAGGAACCTTTATTTATGCTGCAGAAATAGCTCTATTCGCACGTGCACACCATTTGGCCATGGGCCATTTCGTGATGTGTGCTCTGCTACTACTCTCCTTTGTCTACTTTCGCAGAGATGTCAGATGAATGGTGTTAACGGTCTGGTCTCACCTGAGATTCCATACGCACAATACTGCATGTTAGTGTTAGTGTGTTTTAAACTAGATCGACAAGATCGTTAACTCCAAATTATTATTACTCGTAGAACGCTCGATTCTGTAAACTTCGACATTACTCCGAATTATTTCGAATAGATGTTTCTTTGAGATAATTATTCGAAAAGTAATACGAGTAATCGGTTTCATTTTCAATTTTTCTGCAATTGTCTTTGTATAGATACGTTCGATCACGTATATTCACAATCACACTGGAAAAATTAGTTGTACTCTTCAGGAAACTTTCACGTCACGCTTTATAACTCTCTTATGTGAATAACCAGAGTGTAAAGTTTTCTAAAAATAGGGTTATTGTAGCATCGCAAGAAGAACATTTTTTTCTCTCTTTTTTTTCTGATTAACGAGATACAAATTTTATCGTAATAAATATTAGCATCGAGCTACGAATGGGTAATTATACGATAAACGTGCCAGTCAGACGAGTTCTTCCTCGCTTTCATGAAACACGTGATCTCCACACAGTCTCGAGTGGCAGATTGTGTTTCGTATTATGCATACGAAAGTGAAAAGAGTAAACGGACGAGTATTACGACGTTCCAATAATTTTCTTCCTTTCTTGATGTTACTACCTACAATGTGCGGTTCGTTATAACACGCTGCTATTTTACACGCACTTCTTAATGAAACAGGCGATATTAGCATATTGCACGGTTCTACAGTGTACAACTTACACAGTCGAACAAATACAGGTACGATAAAAATTATTCTCAAAATCTAATTCTTCCTTCTGGTTAGGTCTCTTCTTCTACTAAATATCAGACAAATGGAGAAGCTTTTTGGCAAAAAACCTTGTATTTACATATTACATAAGATTTTACGAAAAATCCGGTCCGTGTCAATATGTTTTATTCGTTGGCTGTAAAATAACGTAAAATAACGTTATTCTATATTTTCGTTTCATTCATCAATGAATCGTCTCCTGTCCAATCGTGCCGCCCATCTCGTCACACCTGCATTAGACGATGCAGGAATCGCAAAATCACAAAATTACCGTGTATCGTTTGAACATCCTGTTTGCGTTGTCGGAATGACAATTCGAAGGACATTTGGTCCGCTATGAAAGACGCAGTGGCGGGAGCTACGGAACAGGCGCGAACGTCTCAATCCCGCGACACAGAGACTTGTATATGAATACTACGGTATACGATACGTGTGTATTGTGTATATGGTACATCACGTACGTCGCGTCGGGTATATGCGTACACATACACACACGAGTGCATGTTCGCAAGCAGTCGGCTTAATTCAGCCGTACAAATTGCACAAAGCTGTCTGCCGACGATTCGTGTTAAAAATACGCCGCTGCTGACGCGTTTTCCAGTCTGTCGATAGTGAAAGCATTTCTGCGTCGCTTTCGCGTCTTCCGACGGTTACGTAACCGTAAAAACAATTTTTCCTCTGGATCCGATCTACACTCGATCGATCTCAATCGCGCGTTAATCTTGTCGCTGTCAGGAAACGTTTGGTTCTTATATTTTTATGAATACATAGCTGACAGCGGATGTTTGCGTATTCATGTTTAACGATCCACGATTAATAAATTCTGTACGTTTGTATAAGAATATAAAATTGACCGTCTACGATCTAAAGCAAGTTTAATAAAATTCTACATCTACATTGAAAATACTCAAGAAAATATTTGATATCGTATGTGTTATATAAAACATTTAGAAATGTAGAATATACGTACATATGTTTAGTAAAAAATTAGTATGCCGCATGCATAGCCATCTTAAGCATATAATAAGCGTTGAATATGGTGCCACTGAATATCGAGGTTTATCAATACAGTTAATGGATGATCGACTATTTAAATACTTTTGTGATCTCTGCGAAATATGTACTTATACCTCCTAAATGTCTTGCGATGTAATAACATAAAGGCAGCAACCTGTTCTTAGCGAGTTCTTTAACTTACAAGAGTTAAATTACTGTAGTTAAATATCGGATGTGATTTTTCTGAATGGTCTTAATTTATCGTCGAAGATGGACCCGCATGAGAAGCACTGTTCCAAGACCCCTCTATATATAGAAACGCCGGTTTTATCTTTTCCTGTGGATATTTTCAGACAGAAGGCGGCCCTTTGGACAGTATTGTTTAGCTTCGGAGAGTCGCGTTATCGACGTTGACTTTTTTCACATTTCCGATCCGATTCTTTAGCAAGCGTATAACTGCACTCGAGCGTAGCTAGACGCGTATTCAGCGATTCCATTGATCCTGAGCTACGATCGATGATAGCAACCGATAACGCTTACCGAAAGAAATTGACAAGATTTATCGATCGTTTAACATCAAGTTGCGCGTGTGTTTTTCGTAAAACACCATGAAAGCATCGAAAACCTCGTCACATCCATGTAGTGTCCCATAGCTTAATTCGGCATACGATTGCGAACGTTTAATTACTGTTATTTGATTTGTTTTAAGTCTAAATTGTATAAGTTTTAGCTTTTACGAGTAGAAACAAAATACGTTAAAATTTAGTTGATCTAGATATACTCTACAATCAAGCATGACTGTATAGGTACAATAGGGACTTAAGTTGTCTGAACTGATTACGTTGTCTGAACAATTAATTGTTGTGGTATACTTGGTCGTATAGGATGGCGATAAAAAGGGGCAGAAAGAGAATTTTCACAAGGACCTGTAATGTCTCGGAAGGAAGAAAATACTGGGTGCGAACAATTGACCATTTTGCTTGGCAGAGTTCCAGACGTACTGTCACATTGAGACACAGAAAGCAAAGGAGAGAGATACGTCGCTGTTGCAAGCAGAGCAAAAAAGGAAGAGGATGATGAAGAAAGAGTGGGCGTCGGTCAGCCAGGTTTTGCCTTGGTTGTAAGAATGTCGAGGATTCCCGTGTTCAGCAGGAACCTTACAGGATCGTGCTTCTGCTATCAAGCAACCAGGTACTACGTATCTCCTCTATACGCTAGCAAGTCTACGCTCGATCAGGCTAATCCTTCAGAGATGATGCAGGATCGAGTGCAAGTTGGAAAATTAATTGAACGATTTTACAAATGGTCGACAGCTCGTCCGTGTTTCTGCTCCTCGTGAACAATTTTTGGTTTAACACGCCGATTGATTCAATCTCTTACTTCATAAGCAAAGAAGCATATATCATAGCTTCGAACAAGAGAATGATGAAAAAGCCGAAAAAAGACTGGTGCGGCAATTTGTACGTTGTAATACTTAATTTGCCTTTCACTTTGCTGGCTCGTAGCTGCACGTTCGATAGATTGGCATTGCCCAAACAACTCCGAACTATTCAAGAATGTACGCTAATAAAAATACGTACTCCTAATTACTATTGAATCTGTCGAAAAGTTGTTCTACAATTTCGTTTAATACGATATGATATTAATACCGTAAAGAGAGTAATTTTTGGTAAATATTGTTGGTACCTCGGGAAGTTTAAACACAGTTTAAATATAGAAGTTCGAGGACTGCAGCGCAATTAATAAGAAAAAAAGATAAGAGTTAGAAAGATACTGCAGACCTGAATATTCTAAAGCAGATAGAATCTGTAATCGCGGTGCGAGCAGCAAGTAGAACAGAGGTTACAGGGAGTATATACTTATATTGAATTTCCGCTCCTAGAATGGGAGACACGGATAGACCAAGGAAAACTTTCGCGTGGCCCTGGAACGATTCTCGTGAGTCAAACCGCAGTTTCTACACGATGCACGACTAACTACCGATGACTCATGGACAAGCATCTATAATGGAACGAAATCCCACGATTATTTTAAGCAACATTATCAAACTATCAAAAGATCGTTAGCATCGCAACATCGTGTAGATATGAAATTTCTCATTATATTTTCTAGCGAACGGCAGCGGAGTATCATTTTATTCATCTACCACCAGATTGTTTCTAATGAAATCGTGATACATAATTTCAAAGCGGTATCAACGTATTTTTTGCTGAACAAGTGATTTATTATTTCATTGGATCGTTGCGAAATACGAAATAAATTTCGCGAAATGGAATTATTGTATTTTAGATCACAAATTCGACATTTAAAATTTATTAAATATAGAGATAATCTAAGAATCACCGACGATGTTATTGTATCAGCAATGGGAAATGTCATCCTTCTTAAATGTATCAATGAAATATCCAATTCGTGAATTGAGCATTCGTACAATAGAGCATAGTATAAAACATATTATGTATAAGTGATCGAACGAATACAACGAAAGGCATTTATAATATCAAAATCGTCGAGATATATTATCGATATTAAGAAGTAAAATCTCCGAGGTTAAATGCCAAGATGACGAGACTACTAGACATATAGAAAGATAGCGAATCGGATGACCGCGAACCGTAAAGGGGTCTCTTTGTTTATGGTATGTTCGTAGTCGTTGCGATGGTCGTTCCGATGCACAATCGAATCTTATTTGGTGAGAGCCGCTTCTACGTAGGCGTGCATCTTTTTACTCTTTCTCATTTGTACATCTCTCTTTCGCGCCGTATGAACTTTTGCCTTCGAGCTCTCGACATTTCATACCAACGAAAAAATCAGTGGCTCTCGCGTAAGCAATAAATTTTAACAGCAGAGAATAGTAATATGCCTTTGAAGAGATTACACAACAACCCGACTACCCTAACAATAAATTGCTGGAAAAACGTATTTAACGATAGAGAAAATATTTCTCTTTCCATTTCTACAATAAGCCAACTCGCTCTCTCGCTGTAATTCTCATTCTATCATTTTAAAGTCGAATTTAACTGCAATGCAGATACACATAGCTGGGAGAACCACTGTCATAAGTTCACTCGAGTTCAAGTATTAGTAGCTATATATTACGGGCCACACGTGTTGATACCGATCAGCATGTTACTTATATTACACCTCGAGGATAGTAAAGATAAAAATGATTCTGCTGTTCTTACGTCAACGTAGTACGCATAGAAAGTATGCGCAAAGCACGTCAGACTCAACCCAGATCTGTCCAACTTCTTTTATCCCTTTTCATCTACTTACTGTATTTATTAGTTACAGTAGTTCATTGAAAACTTTTATGTATATGGATATAAAACATTTCTACGCGACTGCCATGGCAAGTGTTAGAAGTGGTCTGACTGGATACCGAGCTTTATTAATGTAGTAATTGACTGCTTAAATTCTTCTATGATATATGCGAGATACGCTCTTGCATTAAATATCTTGTAATTTCTATCTACATATTTAAATTTCTTTTCAACTACGCCAATATAATCACGACAGTCGAGTATCATATTAAAGAAATTAGAAAATGTTTCGTATAACACACATAATATATTCGTAGAAGTGTTCGAATACTCTTGTTAGTTAATGCTTATATACGTTTACGTATGGAGGGACTTGAGATGTCTATTATCGTAAACTAGACAATTCGAGAGTCAGTGAGCCACATCACACGTTTTATAGTCGATCAAAGTAATTCAATTAATATCCTATTACATCCGAGCGTTCACGCACGTCGACGCAAATGGAACTTGTATAGTGTTTCGAAAGACAGCTCGGCGAGCGTCGTTTGTATGCACACCGACGTATATTTCTCTGAATTATCGAATACATTTGTGCATCTTAACGAATACGGACAATACTATCTTTAGAAATAAAAGAAACGTAAACATAACAACTGTTCAAGAATAACTGCATCTGTCTTCTGTGAAAGACGTTTCTTATAAATAACATGATTAATTTCAAGAATTATATTTAGAGCAGCGTATATTCTATGAAAATGATTGAAAACGAAACGAAATAACAATCAAATTGTAATTTTTTTAGGAGATCGTGTGTCGTTAAGAACATTATATCAATACGTCTATACTATGCAATGATAATATCGTTTCTCTATCGAATTCAGAAGCCAAACTCTGATCAACTCTGTACATTGAAAAATACCGGAACGTGATGACGTTAGAAATATTTCTCATCTGCTTACGAGAAACCCTTGGAATTTTAGTTACTTTTTTCAAGAAGTTGGACACTAATTCTGTATACAGACGACAAAATTCCAAGATTTACGAAAGGTGGAGTTGGACCGGAATAGATTCTGAGAAACTAAAAAATACCAGCATTGGTATTGACAGTTCTGCGATTTTATCGCAGAATGATTCATTCGAAGCTATCGAATCTAATCCACGAGACACGCGTTCGATACGAAACCTAGGGGCTCTAAAAGGATCTGAAAAAAAAGGAGAAGCATACATATAGCTAGTGTTTGACTCACCAGCACTTTGGTAAAGCGCCTTTCGAGTTCCATAGCGTCGGGCATCGGTTGCCTTGGCGCGCCACGGACGCTGCCACTCCGTGCGTGTGGTCCACCCAAACTTCCCATGCCGAGGCTAGGTTGACAGGATTGAAGAGGCGTGCCGCCCTTGATACCACCGATAAACACCTCACGCACACCGCCATCGCTTTCGCCGGTACGGCTCTGCACGATCCCCATTGTTTTCACAGTCGTGGCCTAATATATCCTCCGGTGTTTTCGCACGCGAAAATCGTGACACACGGCAACGGTGGTGGCCAGTACTGTCACACCACGAGAAACGTCAACAATGATGATCGCGGCAGTGCATCCTCGCTCGAATGTAAATCACTTTTCTCTGTATTACGAGAGACGTCGATACGTGAACGACTCGAACCGGTCCGCGCCGGGTCGTGCAACAGGTATCAAGCCGTCCATTGTGGATAGAAACTCTCACGAACGTGCGCGAACTAAAGCATGACCTAACACTCCTCTGCCTACACTAGACGAAGCATTCGCTGCATCTGCGGCAGTCTTCCTACTCTCTGACACCACCATCTGACAACGCCATTGGCCATTACACATGCGTCGTGTCTCGCAGTCGTGCCACCTGTGTCGGCGCGAGAATTTCTGGTAGAATTGTATTATGCGGTTGGTAACCGTGATGTTGTTGATTATTTCGTCGCAGATGGAAGCACATACTACCTGATTGTAAAGAAAACTGAGAAGTTAGGAATATATTTTCGCAGAAATTATTTGTTATTAATAATAGAAATAATTGAAATCGTGTAAATTAATTTAGAAAGTTGGATAAAATTAAGCATGAACGAAAAGTGAAAAAATCTTTTTAAGTACGATAATGCAATGGAGTAGCGATATAAATTTTTTAACGATATATTTCAATTAATTATGATTAAATGATATGAGAGAAAATATTAATAGCGAAATTCAAATAAAATTTGAAAATTATATTGCATATGTTAAATTTAGACTATCGATAGATCGATGTTTAACATCCGCCATTTTGCCGATAGATCGATTGGTCATTTAGCGTCTCTTAGAGTAAATAATATGGTGGTGTTTTAGTATATTGTTTTATAGGGAACATTATTTGTAAATATTTGTAGATTCTATGGAACAGCAGTATAGTATAAATAAGAATTTCAAAATGAGAAAGTCTCCTCTAAGTACGCCAAGTGGCAGTAAAGAAAAACAGAGTTATAATTGGAAATCAAATGGCTATAAAAATAGGACAGGTTATAGTTATCATAAAAGTGATAGTTATCAGTGTACTTCGTCAAATAGTGGTCAAAGATATTCTGGAAATGATTTTATTCCATTAAATAATAGTACACCAATACCAGAATATAAAAAGCTCAATAATAATTGGCATGGTTCTGGAGGTCATAATCATCGTAATTCAGGTAGTGGTGGATTTAACCATTACCGGAACAATTATCATTCAACCCCAAAGTTAAATTTCAATAATTCATACTCTCCTTATAAGCTCTCTGGTAAACAACTCTTCTATGGTCAAAAAAAGGTAATTAGGAATAATAAATACAAGTAAATAGAATTTCAATAATCGCTTCTATGCTTACTAAGCTGTAGTGATTAACAAGTATCGTTTTTATATTTAGAGTTTCCAAAATGATAAGCATAGACAGAGCGACATATCACGTTATATAGATATGAAATCTTTTTTGGAAGATCCTTGGGCAGAATTAACAAAGAAGTTAACGAAAGATAAAGAAACAAATGGGGATGAATCACCTAAAGTTGAATTGTCATCATCGTCGCAATTAGCTTATGTAGATACTGAATCGTATTCTGAATCTAAATCTATATCAAGCATTGACAATTCTTGCTTTAGCCCAGAATCCAAGAGTAAATCTTCTATAGATGCAAAATTGGGATTGGATGATACAGATATTAGTAATGTATCAAGAACAGGGAGTTCAATAGATTTAAAACTTGACAGTGTTAGATTTAGTCAAGAATCAAAAAATGACAGCGTTTGCAATAATAATGATGATAGTGTTAATGAAGGCATTCTCAATGAAAATAATGTTAATAATATTAATGATATTTGTTCATCGAAGATAAATATTAGTCAAGATCTCAAATAACAGTGACAAAGAATAAAATGCGCTTAAGAGGAATAATAATTCTTTGGTTTGGAGCATGATACATTTCATATTGTACATATGGATGTATAATATAACAATTCAATTATATATAGATATTATCTAAATCTATGAAACGTCAGTTTCAGATTTTTTGAATAATATTCTGGTATATAGTTAAAAAAAAAGAAGAAATTAACGTTTTAGTAATGTGAACTCTTTTTCCGGTTTGAAAATAGGTCTATCGCAGAAGCATATCTATATGCAAAATACAATGTATTGAAATTATCTTTTAAATTATATTTTCACAAAAAGGCTGTGAAAAAAAGAATGAATGTAGTTTATGTGAAAAAAAAATTATACATGTGCAATTCTTTAGTGTATACTAAAAAGGAAGTACATATGGGACATGAGGGAACATTAAACACCAATTTCTCAGTAATAGATTAAGTCAGGAAGAACATTCGAAGACATAGCGAACAAGCTAGAGTATGAATTAGACTTATAAATTGATTTTAAATTTACCAAATCTAAGCAATTAGTAATTATGTAAAAGAATGCTTGCATCGCTGAACATTTTTGGATGACGACTATCAATCGATTTGAATTTGTTGAGCTACATATATGTCTATTAGCACTTCTTCTCACAACAAAACCGAAATATAAAAAGGATTAAGAATGTTGTAACATGCATGTAGTAACTGCAGTGCATTATACAGAAATGTAGAAATAAATAACCATAAATCATGTGCAGACATATATGACAGTGATCTTAAATCTTTAGTTATGTCAATATATGACATATATGACATTGATCTTAAATCTTTAGTTATGTCAATATATGACATATATGACATTGATCTTAAATCTTTAGTTATGTCAATAACAATGAGTTTATACATATTGTATTATTTTTAATTTAAAACATAATCAGTCGTTTATTTTTGTTAAAATTCTTTAAGTAGCAAATTAACATACACTTTAATTGCATTTTGGATTAAAGAGAACCTACTAACATGAGATATAAAAATATGTATAAAATTAAAACAATGAAGTGATAGGGTATTAAATTTGTACAATTGTTATCATACAAAAAGAAAAATACACAAAAAATTGCTTATTTCTGTACTTTATACATTTTTATAGCATGTTTTAACGAGCAATGAAGCATAGAAGGTGACAAAGGTGTCCTATATGTTTGATTAACATGCTAACATAATGTACAAATGATGATCTGGTACAAAAATTTACATAATTTAAGAAATTCCTGTTTATTTCTCCAAATTGTGATTTTACATGATTGTGCAAAGGAGGTAATTGATGTCAAACAGATTAATTGTATGAATAATCTGTATAATTGAAAATTGTACATAAATATACTTAAATTATATAAATAATAGTAATTATCTACTTCTTTCTGTTACTATTTTTATTTGTCAGTGTAGATAATACAAAAATGAATCGGTTTTTTCTCATGACTATAACCGTTTGTTTTTAATGAATTTATGACATTTAACGATAACCACGGAGATAAAAGAAACTTTGATAATTAATCCAATCGAACGACCTTAGATCTCTAATCTTGTAGTATTGAAGGTAATGTTGTAATACAATGGCAAGTAAGATCGTGTAGGTGTATGAATAATTGATCGTGTATCGAAGTAATCAATATGAACTATATATTTCTTAGCATTTAAGTTTTTGCTCCGCTTTTTAGAGCTTATTTTTTACTTTCTCATGTAACAAAATACTTTATCATTGATAAAAATAAATTGCAATATGTTATATCAAATTAGTACCGTATGTAGCTTCTTGAAATGAAAGTAGAGAAATTATGACGAGACCTCAAAATGTTTGCATTTATAATTAACGTAGATAGACACCGTTGTTGTTTAAATGATATTACAATTGCATTGTACATGAATGCAGTATAGTGTATGAACAAAGCCTTCACGAAGAAAAGACCTTTTACATTTGTACTTATTTTTTTATTTTTACTTCGAAAAGAGTTATAGTTTGATGCAGTTCTTAGAATCATAGTGTATATCTGTACAACTTTATGTGACTTGATGTTATTTACGTGGTTTATAGTGCATGTTGCGTGGATATGAACTTATGTAGAACACAGACATATCAGTGACCTTGAATGTTTATCACAATTTAACATTGTTTATTTTCACGGCAATTTACATTATTTTATCAAATGATAAAATTTTGCAAGATTGATTTTCCTACTGAATACCGATTAGTTTCTAAATATTAGCATTAATTTATTATAATACTTATTCTGTTCAAGCATATCCTGCAAAGATGTAAGGGAATGAAATAATATCAGTTATGTTAAGTATTTATAAATTTTATATTTTCTTCATATTTTGCTTTTAATTGCCACAAATCAGTACAGTACGCATAACAGAATTTATCTGACAGAAAGGGTATGCTCGCTCATTTATCTACAAGAAGAGGAATTGATTACAAAGATTTAAAGATAGGGCCCGTTCTTCCATTCCTTTAATCTACATTATTCCATTGCAACTTTGTAGTATATTTTATTTAACATTCCTCTCTTTCTTTTTTTGTGCACAACAATAATGTAAATTACAATGATCTCTTCGAATTATCGAATATTTCGATAATTAATTGTTCAGCAGTAGATTAAAATTAAACAATTGTTGTAACGAGATACAAGCTTTTCTTTTCAATTATTTCAATTATTATTCGATATATGATATGTTTACGAATGAAATTTCTTTGAACGATAGAAGAAAAATTGAAAATTGAAATATTGATCATTTTCAAAGGACTTACAAATGGTATTTAATCAGCATATTGTTTCCTAATTTGTACACTAAATTGTACAACTGCTCTTTCTTAAATTTATATACTATAAAAAATGATCGATATAAAAAAAATTTACCATATTAATAGTACTCTAATATAAATTATAATATTTCTCATTAGTATTCGTTGGTATTCACGTAGATTATATAAAAGTCACAATTTCTGGTTTCGTATTCAAATAAGGATCTAATATATATGTCGGAGAAGGGTCAGGAATAAGGTTGTGGGCGTTTGATGAATCTTCATTGGAATCGGCCATCGTCGTGTTATAACGAAGGTACGGTCTGTTAATACGAGTATGGATGCTACCGACTCGACAATCAACCGCGGCGGTTGGACACTCGCGATACTAGCGATGTTGGTCTTAGGTTCAATAACGAATCCGCGGTCAACGGGATGATAGATGTACGTGCTCACAAAAATCTAAGTCGGACTCTTTGCGAAAACGTGGAATATCCACCGAGCGTACAAACTCTAAGTAACTCGCTAATACGACCTCACGAGAGAATGACTCTCCGTCGCGATGATGCTGCAGAGGAAAACTATGGTGGGGTGTGTCTGAGGACACGAGATCATCGGATTCGTCGAGGATAGCCTTCGTTCAGAAGGTGAGGGAATTTGGCGTTGCTGCTAATTGGTTAATCTCCATATCGGTGGTTAGAAAAAGATGCTAGCCGTCCTCGAGGGAAAGTTGCTAGTGGGAGACGCCGTTCGTTGAAAAATAGGTTTCTCCTATCTTCCCGTAGCTGGGACAAAGACTGTTTGTTCGAAGGACTTTAGTCAATTAAATCCTAAGATTTATGACGGGTCCTCAGACTAGCTGAACATGTACTCCGGAGACGCATCGACATCTGGCAATCATCTTGCTCGAAGAATAGGGTCTGCGTATGGCGAGCCACGGGTCAGAAACCGTTGGAATGTTTACTGTCGCGTGCCGCCAGAAATATTTCTTTTAAGAAGAGCTATAGAATTACTCCATACCTTTGTTAGGCAAAGCGTTCATCCCGTGACCGCGGCTACGTTCGGC
Organism: Bombus vancouverensis nearcticus; assembly: GCF_051014615.1. Taxonomy (NCBI): domain Eukaryota; kingdom Metazoa; phylum Arthropoda; class Insecta; order Hymenoptera; family Apidae; genus Bombus; species Bombus vancouverensis. The sequence continues at coordinate 2,172,118 of NC_134913.1, read as the reverse complement.
GACTGGCTGTCGCCTCGAGCCCAAGCTCATTATCACAACTCGCGAACAATTACAATCGGATTGAATAACTACAATTGTTTAATTACAGCTATAGTAGACTCTAGATTACAATATTGCGGGATTATCAAAAATTCCAAAGGCTCCGGTGTTCTTTTCATCTCCGACATATATAATATAAAGTTCTTCAATATAATTTAATAGACGATGTAACCGTAAAAGTATCCGACTATGAAATCAATATTTAATATTTCAACAGTTATTCAAGGATTTTTGTTAGTAAAATTATACCTATATATGTTTAATAAATATAATATAATTGAAATTAAGATATATGAAAGGGTCATACGTTTTGGTTTTTCATTCATTGTACCGCATCAGTTTATTTTTTAATCTACTAAGAAACGGAAATCTTATATATTAATAACTTTATTAAAAACTTATGTTTACGTGATTATAAATAACATATTAAGGAGTTCCAATTTTTGCGAATTCTTCGCAGCTCAGCTATCTTGTAGTAAATAGTACATGATATATTTTCATGCAATTAAACTATATAATAAAATTCAATTTTCCCAACGTTCTCTTATTGGCGATAATATTGGTCATCGTCGTAGACATGAACTTTTGCAAATACTCCTATTTTCATGACAATTTCCTCTCTTTCCCACGTGAGTTTGCAAATAATAAATAGGAAACTTGCGCAACACGTACAAGCCTCGTCGATCAAATGATCGTTTAATATAGCATTGATCTGCTTTAGATCAACATGATCAGAATTCTAATCTAAGTACATATATGTATATATATACAGAGATACTACAGTCGCTTTAAAACACGCGTCTGCCACCATTTTTTTCTTTTTTTTTTTTCAAAAATTGCTTAATTCGGGATTTCTTAAAACTGACCCTTTGTAAGAGAATATGAACTCTTCTTTACTTACTTGGTCTCTTTGTTTAAAGCTATGATTATTAAATATTGGAGGTAATTGATTCTTTCTCTGTCTGACACAGGTCTCATGCTGTTATGTGATTTCATAGTTAGTCCAATAGTTATACCATGGATTCTTACGTAAAGAGATTTACAATATTTAATATTGATCTTTACTTAGTAATTTCACGGTGTATATTTTCGTTGTATTTTTGGACATTTTTCAGTATAACATGTAAAATATATAACTAGCATAAACGGAAAATAATTCTGAAATATAAAAACTATAAAACATTGATTTTAAACGTTATAAGTAACATGTTTCTTATAACTAGTAAATTTTCAAAATTGACAATTCATTTCATTTGGTGAATGCCGATTTCAAATGAATTATGTTCACAACATTCTTGAAACGTACAATACTTTGTACCTTTTTATCAAAATAATGTAATCGTATGCAATCTAATAAACATGAAATCTTTCATGGGAACTTTATATCGTTTAATTCTTATGGTAGTCGGCATATTTATGAAATGTACCGTATTACTGGTTCGTTGTTTCTGCGCAATCAACAAGATAATTAATTAAACAGTCTTTTCAGACTAATCAACAGTGTATTTCAGCATGAGCCCTGCTTTACTTATAATACAATTCGCATTTAAGAATTCTTTCGCAAAGATCGCACGTTCTTGTGCATTTAAGAATAAAAATAATATTATCCTTTATATCAGATTATTGATTATATCTTTCACTACGAGGTACGTACGATCATAGAAGATATTCATAGATACATACATTATACATATATGTATATAAGTCTTCGTTGACTATTAGTCATTGGTTCTAAACTTTTGTTATACATATTATCGCTTAGTTTCTTATTCGATAATTTTCGAGCTTCGTATTTGCTCGCAACTTCTTCCTCTTTCGATACTAGAAGAAAAAATCGTACTGAAAAACAATTTGCTCTTTCCTCTCACCCGTATTGTTATCGAATAAAGAATTAAGCGTAATTTCCTGACTTCATTCATATATAACGAAATTAAAAAAATCGCTCGTATTTCGATTCTGATTGTGTCGTAACACGCTTTAAGTTATTATGAATATTTACATAGGTGTTCTCGAAGGAAGGTACACGAGCATAGCAGTGCTCGTGTCGGATCATTGAGCGAAAAAAGTTAGAAGATACAAGAACCGTGGTGATCGTAAGAAGAGTTAAGGTTACATTATCGATTTGCTTTCATAGGTGCCATAATATGTCATCTATAGATACGTACATTGTATATTAGTCATCTACTTAAAGCTAGGTGTCCATTTGAGAGTAAAACTATAGCGAGCTGCTCTCGAGAGTATCTCTCGCAAATGGATACCGCGTTGAGAATGTTTCAACCCTCTGAGAGTGGTCGCGTGATCGCTCGCTCTCAAGTGGAAACAAAATATGTATAAGTTCGATTAATACGTGCGACAGCATTCGTAGTTGGGCACTTGCAGCGAAGAAACTAAGGATACTATAGGTAATGCGCGACTACGCCGAGTGTCGTATGTTTCTATAGTCGAAATTACAATTACGCAGTGAAAATTACAGCGATAAACGCGACGCGGAAACATAAAACAGCGCAAGTAGAAAAATATTCGCGATTCAAGTTCAAACAAATTTTGTTATTTAGCATGGAAATATTTTCCATTGGTTTTGAAATTATAAATTAGATTGAATATTTTCGAAGATATTAGCAATTACGAAATTATTCTTACATAAAGCTGTTTTACGGCAAAGGCGATGCAGAGATATGATTTTTGTTATATTTACAGACTCCGTTATTTTTATCTCGCATGTTCGTGTATCGTAGAAATCGAATTTTACAATGTGCAACTCTTTGCTTGTTTTTAAAAATAATTTGTTATTCGGTTGGTCGTTTATGTTCATTATTACTAATAATAATACCATGTATAAACTGTACAATTTATGATATTTTACTGAATATATTGGTAAAAGTAGAAATGAAGCGGCATTATGTGTTACTCTGAGTAGATTAGAATTGAAAATGTTAATCGACAAATCGTAAATAATAATTTAGAAAGGATACATCATTAGGTTGGTTGGAAGAAAGGTGGCTGATCGATATTGACGTATTTAGGTATAATCTTAAAAAAAAAATTTATTACGATTCATGCACCGTTTTATTTCATTGCCAATAAAGAAAATTAATATATGTAAATCAAATGAAACGCAATATAAAGAAAATTGACGAATAACCAAGAGATATTCAAAAATAATGCTAATCACTTTGTTGTTGTATCTTTATAACTATTTATTGGTCCCCGAATTTGACAATATTGTTTTCTATCGGTATAATTAAAACGAATAAGTTATCGTATACTAAAGTAAGCTTCTTACGTAAACAAGATCACAAGATTCGTACATTTTAAACGAAGATTTAAAAGATACTAATCAATATGCAAACATAATGTTCTCCTTACGCGTACAAGTCACAAGTATTTTAATGTTACAAAAATTGAATGTCAGGCTGAAGAAATCATGGCCCCCTTTTTATCATACTGATTGGTCCGAAAATACCTTGTGTAATAAACAATAAAATACTTCAATTAAATTTCCTACGAACCTAATGGATAAGTTCTTGATTTTCGATGTTCAAGATAATACGGGCAAGTACTTGAATCTGTCGCACATATTTCACAATCTGTCGTTGCTGAGTAAGAATGGATTTCGATAATCGGTAATAATCGTGCAAACTTCAAACTTTCCCTTCGTTTTTATTCTATTGCTCCGATTATTCGTTCATATCCGATAAAACTCAGATTTCGATTTTACAAAACAGAAGACCAAGCGAACAAGTTAGAATAAGAAAGGTACCTGAAGTTCATGAGAATTATTTCGAAAAGTTATACTTATTACACATTACGTTCGTTTTAACGTAAATCGGTACGCGTGTAAAATACACGCATTATTCATAATTAATTTTAACTTGGAAAATTATTCATTTAGAGGAAAAGAAAGTTTAGGAATTTGCACATTTATTTAACATTCGGGCTGCAGAAATGTATCTTCGCTAGGTCGTTGCTTAAGTTTTACTAAACGGAAAGACGAACGGTTCACGTAACGTTATACTTGAGGTCATTATATGCTCTCTAATAGGATGTGTAATATTGACTCTGCTCGATCTTTTTTTTTTTTTTGAACACTGATAAAAATAAGATTCTCTTAAACTACGGGAATTCGAATATAGAGTGTTATGTTTGTCGTGAGACGCACGTGATTAATTGCAAGAGTATAATTCTAAATATCTCGTTTACACTTTTATCACAATGATATACATATTTTACTCCGAGAATTTCAATTCGAACGTGTATATCAATTGTTTTTAGATATGTAAAACTTCATTATATCGATATACGAAATTGGAAACTTACAACTTTCGGATTCCCATCTTTTTCGCTACCTTTCTTCCTAATTATTAACTAATATGTAAAGAAATCGAAGAAATCCTCCGTTCATATCAAATGTAACGTAATAAAATACTTATATAATTAATATCTTGAATTTTCTTTTATATCCTTTGGTGTATTGTCCCTACCATTTTTCTTTCTTAAACGCTTCAGATGTCAGTCATATTTTACTTAATATTTTCATCATATCATTCACATGTATTCTTAGCATACACGTTTAATCCAAACGATAATACGGTAAAATAACGATAAAAATTCGTAAAATCTCGTTAACGAGATAACAAAACGCATCATCTTCTAAAATATCGAGTTTATACGACTCTTATACGGCGCCTGAATGTTTTGATATCTGTGATCGATAGATTACGTAATATTAATTTTGCGTAAAAGACGTCTGCAAATAACACTGTTTTGGTACGTTGCACCGTGCTGTGAATCGTTTTACATCGATTGCCAGTTAACAAGGCCGCACGGATGTATGTGAAAAGGAAAGTAGGCAGATACAATGCCGTACGGCAGGCCACATTAATATGTCACATGAAACATTTACTACATCATAGAACGGGATATCTTGGAATAAATATCGATTTATCGCATACGAATCAACATTTAAAATGATTAGGGGCAAAGAATGTGTATTTAGAAAGAGAGAGAGAGAGAGTTTCTGATTTTAAGCGAAACCTTGCAGACTAATCATCTACGCAATTGATATTGTACGATGAATTTTTCATCTCGCCACGTTGTTCGTAATTACTTTCAACACGTATCCGAGTCGATTCAAAACGGAATCTCAATCTGAATTTCCTTAAAATTTCAAGCTTTTTAATTTCCGATATCGCGAATTTCAATCCATGTAAATTAGATTAAAAATTGCTCTGCAGAATGCAATTCAAAGGTAATACGTGCATGATGAAATTTTATCTCCGATATGTGCGCAAAGCCGCATAATCCGTATCACGGATAGCGATCGATAACGCTTCGCGGTAGAACATCTCGTTTCGAGTTTGCATGTAAAACTGCGAGATTTGAATATTATCGGCGGCAATCGATAGAATATCCTAGCGGAACATTTTATTTCGAGTTTACTGTCGTGTAATCAACAACTTTGTTTCGAGCTTTCGTGTAGAAAACCTTTTCTCTCTGGATTTTTCATCGTAGCTTCCGCTTGGAGCATTTTAATTTTGCACATTTTAATTTGCCGTACATTTTATCTCTCGTTTCACGTTTTTAAAATCGTAGTTACAAAGATTCCGATTTGAACTTATTACGAATAAAAGAGAATTTCGTTTCCAGCCATTAACATCGTACAATTGAGAACATTAAGAACATTACGAACAATTATTTCTGTGCGATTGAAAATTTGTCTTTCAGTTTACCTTTCTAAAATCGATGCGCGACTCGATTTTTCAAATCACACAAAGTAATGCGATCAGCATGTAGGATCATACGAGGAGCTCTTTCAAGAAGTCCTCGGCAAGCAAGTCCTACAAATAATCGTCCACTCGGTCGTTTTCGTCTGGTGGACTAGGCTCGCTGACGCTAAGTATAGGCAGACCAAAGTGTTGCACCTCGATGCTCGATTCGGGCGTATGTCTTGAGTAGTCGCAGCTCTTTGAGTGCCGTTCGATCCCGGCACGTCGATGGTAATGATGATAACGGGGTAAGCGAGCGTCGGCATCGCCAGATCGCCGAAAACACCTGCGGATTTTACCGAATACGTGGACTTAATCGATCGAACGATTTATTTACACGTCGCCTTTCGCTCGACGCAAATAACACAAATTAACAGCAGAATTCGGGAAAATAATGTTTCGTCACTCTTGCAATCTTATTTTGCATTAAGATCGAGTAAATCGTTTTCAAATAATTTTCTATCTTATCGATTCGATCCTTAAAGTTTCACAATGTAAATGTCCGATCTTAATCAACAGAGTAATTTAAAAAAACAAAAGATCATATGGTGTTATTGAATTTCCTATAGGTGGACGTACAAAGAACATACGCAAGTCGAATTTACTGCCTTTTTCTTTTTTTTTTTTAACAGAACGATATGCTCCCTAACGCTTTCTAACTATTTATGCCAAAAAATTATTAGTTTAGGAAATCCTTTAGCGTGAATATCACGAAGTTGTACTCAATTTCTTCTGGAAGACGTCCACTTATCAACTAGACGAAACGAATGTCGTTTCCAAATTATTGGATTGGCGTATTCAATTTCCATCGAGATCACCGGATCTGAAACCATCAGATTTGTTTTTTGTGAGAATATTTGAAAAACAGAATCTATTAAAAAGAATATTTGACAAAAACTACTATGAATGACTTGAAGCAAAGGATTCCGCGAGAATCCAATGACCCTTTAATTTTACCGCTTACGTTAATGTATCTACATAATCTACGGACACATGAAAAATGTAGCTTTAAGTATCGATTTTAACGTTGCATTACTGATTATTACTGCGCAATATCGAAATTAACTCTTTCGCAATGTTGTTCGAGAAAGACGATCGAGTCGCCGAATATTAATGTTTATTCGCTATAGAATTTTGAAAGTACATGTATATTAAAAAAGAAAAGAGAAAAAAACACATGAAATCAATAAACAAATAATTGACTTTTAAATCGTTCATTCTAAATTGTTTGTTATTTTATTACATTGTCGAAGGGTTAAACCATCAAGTTTTTTTGGCATAAATAGCTTCATAGTATTATAGCTTGGGTATCTCATATACATTTTTGCATATTGCGTGCATTGTCTTAGTATCTCGCGCCTCTAAATTTTTCATAAATTCGTAAAAGTCCATCAATTCTTTTACAATATTCATACAGCGTCACCTTATCTTTTCAAGTAAATAGGATCTCGTAATGATAGATCTTTATTAGCGAAGTTCTTATCTCTTTACCGAAATTACATTTTTCATCGATGCCGCTTGACGGACGATAAATAGTCTGCGGTATGTTATATCTTAGTGTGACCCTGAATGTTAACTTGGCGTGTGACCAAGTTTCGAGGGTGGTCTTTAAGGGTGAAAGATATTTGTAGGATGAGGCGACGTCAATTGCCACGACACGTATATTTAACGTTGTGGTGTGAGTTGGTACCAGACTGGAGATAAAAATATCGTGGGTCTCTTATGAGTTCACACGTGAATGCATTTAATATAACAGGCGGTAGATTTCGTTGTACTTGAACGTCAAATTTAACAAACGATCCGAACATCGATATTTTATCTTTCATTATATTACAAAATTCATATCATTTCTTATATTAGCCATTATTATTGGCTTCTAAGATATGTCAGTTACGTTATACGTACGTATAGATTGCATTATAATTTCACAAACTCCAAGAATCAGTTCGACGTCGGTGATTCGATCGAAAGGGGTGGTGTTATTCGGGTGAAATATTTTACGTATTTAGCGCCAAGTATAAAAGAGATTGCTTACCGCTCATCCATGGAAGCAGGTTGTCGTATAGGACACCGGACGTATTCGTGACTTCCGCCAGCTCGCCATCCGCCGAAACGTCGACCAACGAACGACGATGAAGACGTTATTGGAGAATCCCTGAAACATTTATTGCAATTTTGTTTAATAATTCATTCGCAAGTTTGTCACTTTTTTTTTCATTCTTACTTCCTAACGTTTCATTTTCATTCTTATTTCCGGCAACGAGGAATATCCTTGACAAACTTCGTTTGTCCTTGACTCAATTTCTACCCTGATTTCGCAAGAGCTACGTGGTAATTACTTTTATATAAAATTCTTAATCTCTTTCAGCATTCTTTACGTCCTCGTAACGGTACTATGTTTTAATTAAAAAAACGAACGAAATAAAAGAATATTTCATGACGATTGTACTCGTTCTGAGACAGCCTGGTACAGCATCTCCTGTTTCTGTTTTAGCGTGTTTTATGTATTGTATAAAGCTGGAAAGTTGAAAGTGTGGAAGGAACGCAGGTCTGATTGGTCATAGTGCAATAAGCCGTCCTTCTCGCACAATCATTTTTATTGAATTTTTTATATCTCTGTTGCACCTTTTTCATGTCCTCTCATAATCTACTACAGCAGACGATGCAAGCGGAACAGCGTCGACCCTCATGTAACACGCAAACAATACGTATGCACGCTGTATTCCAACGGTACCATATTAATCTATTACCGTGAAATGAATTGCATAAGAAAGATCTCGGGTGGTTTACGTAATAATCATGGATATATACGCGGCGTAATGTTATCATTCTTCGGGTTTAATATACTTATATAAGAGATTTTTCAATTAAGCTTCTATAAAAAAAAACATGTTGTAACATTTCGAGTGACCCGGACAACAGATTTATAAAGGGGTTTTTTTTTTTAAGAGAGAAGGTTCTTGTTTCTTGTAAAGCGAATTTACATTTGCGTGCTGGATATTTGTTGCAAAAAATTGATAAGCAAAGTCAATTGCTTAAATGCGAATGTTAATGTTCGTTGCAACAATTTACCGCTCTCTGAAAAGTGGACAACCTAAAGACACGTATCTTTGAATTATTCACAAGTGTTCTTAAGTGTTGCACACTTTTTATTCACACAACGGTACATTTCGTGCTCCGTGTTATTTCAAAGTCCAAAAGAATTTGCACCTGTGCGGAATTTAAGATATGCTCGCGACGCAAAGTAACTGACAACTGTAATAAAATTGTCTTTTCGGAGTTGTCGATTTAGCGAGAAGAGATATGAGACGTTCGTTTCAGCTTCGTGTAAAATTATCATGTATGATCGTGAAAAATGCGCACACAAAACCGACTGATTCACGCACAGTGTCTGGAATAAGGTACAAACTAAGATAAGACGAAGATAGGTGGTGAAACATTACAAACAAACGAAAAGTAAAAGTCTGCTTTTGAATAAATCTTCCTCATTGATTATTCAATATTTTCAACTGCTTCTGGACCAATGAAAAGAAGAGAAACGAGAAAAAGATCCGTTTCATACCGTGAATTTTAGTAAATTTGCGTAAGAAAGGAAATGTACTATCATTAACATGAATTTCCAACTTGAAGTTTGCTACTTAAAAGTTTGTTAAGGTGAAATAATAAACAAACTTTGATGCACACATAATTCATCCACAAACTTCCTTACTTGCGTACAACTCTCGTTTACGATAGAAATGTAACAATCTGTTTTCGCTAGAGTAGTAATGCCGTATGCAGACTGTCTCATATTGATCTAACCAGTTATCTTGAATAATATAGCACACAGAAACTACAGAAAAATGTTTCAGATAAATATTATCAAAAAGTATATGATGCTCTTTTAAAAAATTCAAAAAACTAACGAACTCGGGAAAAGTCGATAAGAAGTTATTATTAATTGTCACGATTAAGAACTTTCGTAAGACGATGCAAAAATGTAACAATTCCACGTAGGATTACATTTATGTATCTACTACGAATGAAATTACCTTGAAGACTGTAATTGATGATTCGGGTCGAGCAACGAAACGTCTGGATTATCCTTTGGACAACTCTCGAGGCTACTCTGCCTCTTTGATTCGGAATCCTCGCACTTCTCCTCTAGTGTTGATCTCAGGAAGGATTCTTTATCACCGTCGATGCCTTCCTCTTTCGAATTTCGTTGATCTTGTCGATTCGTCGACGCAAGTGGTAAATTATCTGCACTGCGAACCTTCCGGCACAATTTCGACGTTGAACCGTGCCGTCTTAAAAATTCCTGCAAAAAGCGGAACCGCATTGCAGAGAGGATTGGGAATACCGCTCGTTTCTAAACTTTCTTTCTCGCTTGCGTCACTCGTCGGAGATCTACATGCATTTTCCTGTCCCTGAAGACAAATGCTATACTTTGTGCTTCATCCTTGCGAAGGTCACTTACAGCAACTTTACATTAACTTTTTATTAACATACGTGGACAACACATATTGTGTGTGTATTGTTGTTTTATATATTCGTTAATGTTAGCGTTATTGAATTAATCGTCTTTTATTATATTAAAACACTCACCGTAGTTAATGTGAATACAACGTGCAAAAATTAAATTAATTTTAAATATTCTACTTTTACGCTTACGTTCTTCGTTTCGCATTAAAATTGTCCCATTTTAATCATCGTGTCGGATAGTAATTTTACTCTGGGTTATAGATCTATCGGATTTCGCTGTATGCTGGAAGGAACTGATGCTACGTCGAACAACGTCCTAAAACTAATTCCTTCTAGCATTTACTACAGTTATACGAGTAATTCAACAGTCCTTATCAACTGAAGTATTTCAACAGTCGAATATTCATTGTATTAACAAGCCTCGATATTCAGTGAAGTTATCCTTAACGTTAATTCGGTATATTAATTTTCCACCAACTGTATGTTTCCAGTAAATGTCTCATAACTTCTATATGGACTTTTAGATTAAATCAGTTAAAATGTCACTAATATAATTACTATTCTCACGTTACAGAGTTAACAATGTTTTAAAAGGTTTTATATATCATAAATACTTTTGTAAGGGTTACTGTATATATATTCAACACGATGGCACGATATATCCTAAATGCAGGAAACATTTTTCAACGAAGATCGTCTCACGCTAGCACCGTTTTATCTAAAATTATGCATCTATCGATTGATGTTGCAACTTATAAGAAAATACATACTCAGCGATACATAAAAATGGTAATCTTTTCCCGTTGTTAATTTGGTAAGATGAAATCGATTTGTTACGATGCAAGAAGTGACGTCAGAAGTATGTACTTACGATTAATCGGCATAGATCTAACAAGTATAATATGAAAACCTTGTCGTTAAGAAATACAATGTATCGTGAATAGCGGCCGTGGTCCATGCTATCAGAAAATGAATTTAACGACTTCCTTACAAGTAAACCACGAACTTATTGATCAACCACTGAACTACACTTTGCCTCCAACTACCTTGAACTTTAACGTTTGACGTGTCTATTTTGTACAGTCTCTTTCGCGTTCGTTACATATTTCAATATCAGGATGCGCCGGGGATGGCACATTCAAAATTTTATAACGTACAAATAAACTATAATGTTTCCCTACATTTAGAATAAAATGAAAGGTCGGAAGTAATATTTTTATAGCTTTTAAGTTAGTGAAAAAGTTGCTAAGAAGGAAGCGTCGTATAGGATCGCTATCTAAGAATCATGCTTGGCGATCGATACCTGTTACTTTATATTGAATTATCTATATTTATTATAAGTTTCACAATTGTACTTTACGATGTGATTAAGATAACTATGTTTCTAAAATTTTAACTTACTACTTATTTACTTTATATATAATTATCTGTTCGGTATATTTAATATCGTTTTAATTTATTTTACTCCGTTATCGTCGTTTGAAAAAAATACCAGAAAATAATTTATATTTATAATATCGATTCTAATATTCAGAGAATAAAAATGGTTAACGATAACTGCAATTGCGCGACATTTCCTGGAATTTTCGCTAATTTTCTAGATAATTCGTTGCTCCTTCGTTTGTCGTGACTGCGAATTGACAGGTAGGTTGATACGAAGTTAGGGTTCGATCGAAAGTTTCAAGGACGTGGATCAGCTGGACGGTTAATTCACCCGGTGTCACGACGAAATTGGTCGAGTTGCTGCTTTCTCGTCTTATTCGATTACATACCTGGGATAGGAAGCCAGCTACGTCGATGGCGCTGTTCACTCGCGGCCTCGAGGTTCTTGGCCAGCCCAAACCACCTCCGCTATCCAAGGAGTCCACGTGATGGCTCGACCAGTGCAGATGCTGGAAAATGTGGCAACGCAATTAGGACACACCGATACCGCTAATATCAATGCAAATTGCATTTTAATGTGATTTTTCTCAAGCGTGATTTCCGACAAGGCAGACAGGAACAGACAATTTGTATACCCACTAAGAATAGAATTTATTTTTTGAAACCGTTTCGTTAAAATAAGAAACGGCGAATCTTTAATAAAGTATATTTTCTTGTAATAGTGAGTAATACTTCTTTGTAATAGTGAGTTTAGTTAGAACGAAGTTCATGATTTTGTATTTTTATAGTTTTATCCGACTCTTGTGAAGCATAAATAGCAAAGTATAGTAACAATTATAAAATAAAGTGTTAAAGTATTATGCTTTAATAGAAAACTAAATCGATCGTACATATGTATACCTTAATGCCTTGCACATTTGCAATTCATGGTGTCGTTTTTGTGAATTATTGTTAAATGTTTAGCAATAATTGTTCAATGAACATAATTAAATTGTGCACCTTATTAATACGTCTGATTGCATCTTATCTATTGTAGGTATATAGTTAAATAAAAGTTAATTTATACAATTAATTAATTGTTTATTAGACAATGCTATTTTTAGTGGGTATCTTTTGAACGAGGATGTTTAGACAATTCCAACATTTTTGCGATGCACTGACTTTTAAACTAATTTCTATTAGTGCAATATCTGCCTTCTTTCTAGTTCACGAGTATTCCTGTTTTTTAAGGTTTTCGTTTTCGTACAAGACTCATAATCTATTACCTATATTGACTTTACAGTCCAAAAAATTTTCTGCTTTTATATCGTACAAATAATTACAGTTGTAATTATAATTGTAAATAATTTGCAGTTATGTAAAATAGTGCTTACACATTAACAAATGATCATTTCCCATTATTTATATCGATCATTATACACGTATATCCTCGGATGAAAGTGTAGTAATAGTTCTTCAATGCGTTTTAGTAATAAAACTAAAAAGTAATAGTTCTTCAATAATGTAATGTAATATTAATACAATATTTAAAAAATGACCATGACAAATACTACAAAGATTGAGTTTACGTCTTTGAACTCAATTAAGTGAATATGATTTATTAACCATATTATATTTAGAAGCGGGTTAATTAGAATATTAATTAAGGGATTTTATTAGCTAACGGTTCACTCGCGGGACGTAAGAATATATCTATGGAACTTTCCTTGTAATATAAATATAATTTATGGGCAATATCATTAACATTTTGTATATGAATACAAAATAAGAAATTTACCAACGTTATGGATTTAGTTTGGTTTCGATGTCGTTGCTAAATATTTTAAATACCGTTAATATACAAAGCCAACATTTCATATCGTTATAAGCTTAATAAAATCATTTTTAACCTATAATATAAGAAATATTTAACGAATAACATTAGAATAATATTAAATGAAACTTTTCAAAAATTACTTTACTTATCATATATTAGTTGTAAAATCGTTATAAGTAAAAATTTCATCCGAGCAACTGTATATCAATATTGTGCTTAGCTTAACGATGTATGTATCTTTCCTAACAACGTCGTAAGCGTTTCAAGTGGGCAAGCAGCTTTCCTAGTGATACAATAATCGCAATGTAAAAGCATTAGTGTTTGCTGTGCGCTATTTTTACGTCAATTCGTGTCGCTTTTTTACTCGCATCTGCGTTGTTATTGTTGTGCAGAAACATCTTTGCTAAATGTGCGAAACTTGTGCTTGCACGCAAACTGATTGCAGTAATACGTGTGACGAGTCGAAGCATACTGATTATCGTATTGGTATTGCAAGCAGATCAAACAATATTCATGAACTGAAAGGAAAAAATCGATGCAAATAAAAGGAGAAATAATTGGCATATTAAAGTAAAAATATTTGTCGACTTAAATATTACACGAAAAATAGGCAGATTGTTTTCATAATCAATTTTACAATCAATCAATCAATTACAATACCAAATTGCTAATTTACATTTCTAATAGTTCTTATATATTTCGTTTTAATTTGCTTTTCAGATTAAATGTATATATGTATTTGTTTCTTGTTTAAAGTAATGTGTTTGCAGTATATTCGAATTTATGTTGCTTGAATTCAGGTAATTGGGCTAATCTGTACGAGATTTACATATTTCATACCATTATTCTTGTTCTATTTCATATTACCGTTTTTTTAATGGGAAGCCAACGATTCATGGGTGCATCGAGTTGTACATACGAGTAAAGTAAGTGAGTCAGAAACGAACGAATTTACCTGTTTTTTCTAGCTTCGTGTGATCAGTCTTTTGCAGCGGTTTACGTCATTGGAATTTAATTAGGCTTTACGGATTACGTGAGGACATTCGATCGAATTTAGTACGTCTATATCCTGATGCTAACGTACTGGTTTCCTGTCTCTAGCAGATTCGTGATCTTGTTGAGATTTGGGTCAGGAAGCTATTACTCCAGCAACTTTAAGACAAGATATATCTAGCAGAGGCATCGTTCGTCCGAAGCAATATTCTTCCTATAAACGTTAGATTACCAACACATACGATTTCATGATGTTTTCTAAAGTTGAGCTTCATCTTACTTAATACGTGTGCAGTATGTCGTATGCGAAGAGTACAACGGATAACGTTTTTATTATACTCTGTATATACATACACATATGTTGTTCAATCGTAATGTGAGCGTTGCCTTCCTGCTGTACGATAAGCAGAAATTCAATTTCATAACTATTGTGTCGTTTTATTGATTCTATCGTTTTTATATACTATCGATTTTTAATAAAATTCCTACTTGTTACTACTGTATCGTTTCTTAATTGTCTGTTTCTTTTGTTTAACATTTAAATTTAAAGAACATTAACAGAACGGTGTTGACGATACGATACAAAATGACACGCACATATCAAATAGACCGTAAAATATAATATTGGTAGTTACTCGGACATAATCAGATCATTTTCCTTATATTCGATCGATTTCATTCGATCTATCATAGAATACGGTTGCTATATTTCCCTACTCGCAAAGATACGATAGAAAACCTAGAAAAGATACGATACAATGGAATAAGATTTGTTTTAATAAACGGAGAAGTAGGAAACTCAGAAACCGCGATACGTAAATAATAGAAAGTGAAAAGCGTTATTAAAGGTGCTACAATATTTGTTACATTCGAGTGCAATTAATTGAGGCACACGACCACTTGAAGTGACTCAAGCGTTGGTGCGAAATTTCAAAAATGTCTCATGTCATTCGTGTATTAAATACCGACTGTTTCCACTTTCCAGAACAATTTGATGTTTATATCGTATTTCAAGCCATTTTTACAGTTAATCTCAATTTTGTTTCATTAAAGCCAAACACACGATAAATATTGGAATTACCACGCATCGATCGATCGACTTTGGTTTATTTGCAATTTTCCTAACAATATTTCGCGGATTAGATCGTTTAGGAATTAAATCGTTGATCGAAACACGTGAACACAACTAAACAAAGTACCTTTGAATTAGTGAAATACTAATCTGTTAACCAGGTCATCTCTTAATAAGACACTTAAACAATATAATATAATATCGTAAAAATAATTATGGCAATTTAAGTGACAAGTTAACTCGTTTTCGCTAGTTAATACGTTAATGAATGGAAAATGTACGTTATGTACTTTACTCTTTGATCAGATTAGTTTTGATTAAGCTGTAATAAAAACTTCTGCCTTTCTCCTTAAATCACTATCTAATTGAATAAAAGATCACTAAATTGTGTAATTAAACTGAAGCAATTTTATTCTTCAGAGAATCGATAATCGTGGAATTTTAATCTCGTACTTTAGAAAGTCAGTTTAGATCCTCTTTCTCAAATAAATACGTTTTAATCCCCAATCGTGATACCACACTTACGCGTATTAAATTTGAAAGTTTAAGTACTGTGGATGGTTGGTTATTAAAAGTTCTATGAATCGCCTTTGGAAGATGGAAATGGCTCTACGTAAGCAGATCGTCTGTACATACATATACATGAAACGTTGACGAGCGCAAATCAAGGTTGAGAGTAGCGAACATGTACCGAGTTGAAAGCAACAACCTTTTACGATTGGATCTCTATGTGCCGAATATGTAAATACATACATATGTATGATGTATCTATGGACGCTTTTTCGAACGACGTTTTTGATGTTACACTCGAATTCTACATCGGAGAATGCTAAATACGTCGGCTGAAAGTTCTCTTCCTCTTCTCGATAAAAATTTTTCACCGTAAAGTAGGTACTAAATGACTCGCAGAAACAGGCGTTCTTTTAAAATTGCTGTGAAGCGAGAAAAAGTCGGTACTTTTTCAGTCGTGTGTACCAATTGAATGATTATTCTCATAACGATTTATTTTCTAAGGTAGACCTCGATTTTGATCATTAATTTTTATCGTTATCTGTAGTTATTCACATTTTATTAATATAGATGTATATCGGCTTGCCAACTTCGAAGCGTGCAAATCTTTTATGTCGAATAACATGTATTTTAAAGAAATATAAAGTATAATAGAAAGAAAGTAGCGTCTCGAATAGCGTTCAACACTTAGAATATACATGCACTGCAAAAGCATTTGGTTGAAAGCATTCCTACATATATCATAACGCTATATATGTATGTATATATGTATGTACATATGTGAAGGAACATTTTATTATAGAAACTAACCAAAGATATAAACCTAAATACTAAAGTTATATTAGAATTCGATTTTGTAGATACGTATAAAATGTTATTTCCCTAATTTTTAACTTACCTGTATTTTTATCGATTTTATTGAAATTATTTTTATACTTTCATTGAAATTATTCTTGTTTCATCTTTGTGCAAATTACGAGGATACTTCTTAATAAAATAGGTAATAATTCATGCATGCATACATACATGTATGTATACACGTATCTTCTAGTGCTCTATTCTTATTTGTAAATTATAATGTAAATAATTATTATAAAAAATACTTTGGAAACGCAGTATTTCAGAATCGTAGGTCATTGAATATGAGTCAGTATGGTCAGAAGAAATGTGATGGAAAAAACATATTGTTGTTTTGCTAAAAATGTGAGATATCTCAGATATCGAAAATTTCAAAATATCTATGAATCTTAAGACGCGTACAAAAATTAGGGTCAAAAGTAAACTATTTTTTAATATAGAAATGTCATTATTTCCCTCCTTCGAACGGCCATATAAGATTGCGGTGAAAGTTGGCAAGCCTATATTTTCTGGGTAAATTTTCATATTTCCAAAACATTTTCAACTCGTACTTTAATTACCCAATTCTTGGTTTGCGCTCTTAGAAATCTATTTATTATGAGTACTATTGTGACTATGTATGTATCTCTACATACTACTTCGTTGCGTCAAAGATAGGGACATCCACGAATACGACTGTATCCACATGATCTATGGGAATGACTAAAACGTCATTGTTAGACTAAAGAAGCAACTTTTAATCGACCGAAGACTATACGAACTAGTATCCTAATGGTAATGGAACTCGTCTATAGGATCGTCGATAGACCATTCGCCAATTAAACTCAGTATGACTATAATCGTCCCGATGAATATCGAAAAGTGGACTCAGTCGGAAGTACAGACAAGAGAGAGCCGCAGGGGATATATAAAGGAATAGATGCACGAAGCACGTATAAAAGCAGAACAAAGGCACATCGTGAAAATATTGGATAGAAAACGAGATAAAGAAGAGAATAAAAGTGAGCTAACGATCAGTGGAAGAAACAGCTGTTTAATATGGATAGTAGTGAAGAACAAGGAAAAGAAGAAAAATACAAGAAGTAGAAGAGCAAGAGGAGGGTGTTACGTAGTTGGAGGTGGGAGGCATACGTAGTAGTAGTAGTAGTAATAGAAGTAGGAGAAGAAGAAAAAGAAGAAGACGAGAAGTAGTCGTGGTTGACTAGTAGTAGTAGTAGCAGTCGTAGTAGTAGTAGCAGTAGCAGTAGTAGTAGAAGTAGTAGTAGCGTAGTAGTAGTAGCAGTAGTAGTAGTAGTAGTAGTAGTAGCAGTAGTAGTAGCAGTAGTAGTAGAAGTAGAGATTGTTAGCAAGTACCGATGGTCACGCGATGTCTGCCCTGTGGAGTAGAGCGAATTGGCAGCCGCAGTCGCGCGGCTCTCGAGCCCTCCTCGGATACTGAAAGCACTGCTCCAAGACGCAACAGCCCCCGCCCCCACACTGCATCACCATATCCGACAATGTGGTCATTACCTTCAAGATTTTATACGAGCGATACGTATACATTCCCGGCGGAGCGTCATTTTTCGATTATTCATTAGTGCGAGGAACGACGATTTTCGCAATGGGTCAGCAGGGTTGGGAGAGGCACAAAGACATCAATTCCATTAGAGTCTCGTTCGGAGAATCAATCGATAAATCTATTGCTAGATTGTCACAACTAAAGCTACTAATTACCTTTCCTGTCTATACTTCTATTACAAATAGCGTTATAATAAAAATCCGAAAATTCTGAACTTTCTAGACATTTTCAAGTTTTGTATTTGATCGTTTTTTTTTTTTTCGTTAAAAATCGTCGATTGTAAATTCGTAAATAACGAAATTGTTCTCGGTACCAAATATTCTACTTCCAGATTTCGGATTGTTATTTCGAAAAAGTGCGGCTTTATATCTAATATATATTAATAAAGAGTAATCAGAGTAAAAATACATAGTGTCTACGAGTGAAATAAATGTTAAATACTCGAATTCGTGATTCAAGAAGACTATATATTGTATTACTCGATTAATACGATCGAATAGATTTCTACCTTTTGCGTAATATTATTTGCATTTTGTTTCGGAGAAACGAATTAGTAGTTCGAATAAACCGACTTAGAACTGATCGAGGGTATAATTCTATTATAAATGTCGATATGTACATATCGAGAGAAAATGTACAAATGAACTAAAATTCACGTTGACGATTTAGTAAAATAACTAAAAACAGTAGATGTAATCGTATTCTATCACTAAAACTTTTTTTATCCTTGAACTTTCTAAACTTAGTAAGAAACTAGTATTTCAGCTTAGATAACTTAGAACGTTCTGCAACTGTAGTTGCACCGTCAGTAAGCGTAACCGCAATACATGTTCCCTTAGGGATTACAAATTCGCCTTACAAGTGAAGTTCTCGAAGTTCAATTCGAAAATTCAAAAATATTTGGAACTTTGCACAAACGTAGTTCGTGTGATGCTAATAACAGAATAATCTTTCTTCCTGCTGGAAAACAGTCTTAGATATGAAAACACCCCCGAAGAAATTTCGACTTTTTCTTTGTGGCCTATATTGTGGATATGAGAAACTAAAAAAAAATGTTTTCAAAATTATTCTCTCACCAGCCATAATTTTTGGAAGTTTTATTTCTTGTTTTCATGCGCGTGGTCTCCAAGGAGTTTTTTATAAATATACGAATGATTTGAAACAACAAAATTTTTGAACACACAGGATCGAAGAGTGTAACATGCAACGCTGATCGCGAGCTCTTGCCGAGCTGCGGTAGCTGATGCAAATTATTTGTATTAATTAAATTACACTAGTTATATTAAATTATATACATAACTTCTTATATCTACAAGCATAGTGATATAGCAATGTTTATTTTTTATTCCCTTTTTTATAAAATTTTTATTTACATATTAAAATTCGTCTGATGAAAATCATACAAACAGTAAATATTTGTATAGAGTTCTCCGAAGAACATTACAATTTGTACTTCATTTGTACTTTTTCTGTATCTTGTATTTTCTTAAATATTTACGGTAATATGAACAGTCAATTAAATTTCTCTGGGGCTGTTTTCACCCCTAAGAGCGTTTTCCAGCATGAAAAAGAAATTGTTCCGTTATTAACGTCCGTAAACTACAATTGCGCAAAGTTCCAAATGTTTTTGAATTTTCGAGTTACCGAACTTTTCTTGTTAGTGTTCTTCAATGAATGAATGGTCACGACACAATTTCATTTCGGTTGATTTGTATGAAATAAATTTAACGGAATAGAAATTTTGCAGTGAAATTTGTTTTTAGAACACGATCGATGTTTCTTCGTTGTAACGTTTGCACAAATTTTTGCTGCAACTAAAGTTAACCTTGCGTGTTAATGGGACAAGGGGGTCGTTTTGTAGTCATTAAGAGTAGATTATATTTTCTTCAAACAGAGAATTTCCGTGTTGAAATCCATAATATTGTGCGCAGGATATTCATCAGTCTGAATTTCAATTAATTTGCGACCTACATTCAGAGAAGTTAGCTTTCCAATGATTATTGAACACGATAGCTGAAAGCTATTGCCAAAATCTATGCCGACAATAGTAACAGCAGTAGACTAATCAATAATCGATAGTCTTTCATTGTATTCAAAGACTATAGTGTGGTTTATATCTATCTGTGTGTATCAGGTAGATTTTTATTTGGAATTTTTACTGGCTGAATGATATAAATAAATGAAATCATATCCTGCTGTAATATTGCGATGTTATAAAAATGTAATAAAAAAGAGAGCCATAATACGGTTGTTAATTTATACTTTAGAATCTAATATTTTTCACGCAACAGTTCCCAAAAATCAGTCAATACATTCAAATGTATTTCATTGGTATATTATTAACATTATATATTATATAATTTTATCGTGGTTTTTGTTGCTACTAAAACTATCCAAGTTCTATTAGACTCTTATAAAACTGTTCTTCATTTTTACTTTGTCGTTACAGAACCAAGATGTACGTCACTTGTATCTTATGTGAGTTTCACGTGAATAATCTACAGTTTTTCGGTGATGTTTTAAGCATCGTTTCACTGCTTGATTTTTAATACTTCAAGCTACATGAGCGTCAATTAGTCTATAAATAACCATACGTATATACCGTCAATTTGCGGAGATCGTATTCCGAAACTGAAGTTAGACGTAGACAAGTGGGCACCGCTTAAACGAAAATATAGCTCTCGGTTCAATATTCGATCCGATACGTCTTTTTGACATACAGCTTTCGCTGGAAGCGGATGTCCCGTCTGTTACTGCGATTACGTGCACTGCCCAATTAAATCTCTGTACCATCTAATTAAATCGATACTTCTGATACGTCTAAACATTTCTTGATTCGTATGTTAAATTACGCATATGAATCACTTCGAAATAACGTTCGCCCGATATGAATACCGATATCTGAGTAGCCGTGCGATTTATATATATCGTTCGATGATATTGTTTCGGGAATTTATCGATACACACATAAACGTACATGTCTCTCAATTGTATTCAAAGGATGCCAGATTGAATTTTTTAAATGTATTGCATCCTGCTGTGCAATTAGAGTTTGAATGTCTTCATGTGTGTATACAAGTATAAACGTGCTATAAAAAGATCTTATTTAAATATATCGAGTTGTTCGAAAATTCATAGTTTGACAATCGCTTGACGTTTATTCTATTATATTATGTAAAAAGGAAAAATATGTATCGATTACATAAGAATGATAATGCTACTAAAGTGATATAAATGATAATTCAATTGTAACTGTTCGAAGGAAATTATACCGACAATTAATCGATCGAGTAGATTAATGTACGTCAAACATATAATTTAAAACGTAGTTTAATTATACAGGGTCTTTTTCAGCACAACAATGCCAATGTATTCTTTGCTAAACCTAAACCTAATCCTGGAACGCTGTGTATATTTTTAGTTTATTTCAAATTTCCATATTTAATATTATTATCAATTAATATTATAATTATCCGGTTCGTATAATTCCCGGAAAGCTGATATTTCGAATGTTTTGCTAATCAAGAAAATCATATGTTTCAATAATAATTCAATAATAATTTTCGTTTCGAAATTAACAAATAATAAATTAACAAATAAGAAGGATATTTTGTCGCACTGTATTAGTAAATTAAATTAACACTAACCTTACCAGGCCCGGTCAAATTTCAAATGGTTTCAAAATTTAATTTAAAATTGTACATTCATTGTTACTTCTTTTACTCATCTAATTTTACCTAAATTTTTATATTATTCGATTAATCAATTTCTCAATCTCTTTGTTTGCTTCTTTTTTTACTATGAAAAATTCATCGTCTGGCTTGTTTACCGCGACAAATTTACATGTTTTTCTAAAGTTTTTTGCCTGGAACCTTAGCTCTGAACTCAAATAAGATCTAACCAGCTGGAGTTGCATACATCTAAATGCGGTGTGTGTTTGGCTAAGCACTTGAATAATCTGACGGAATCCATGTCAGGTAACGCATAAACACAACGGAGTCTTGTCGGAGACTCTCAAGAAATACTTCTCAAGAATATACTCCCTCCATAATGAGTTCTCTGTTGCTAAACGAAATCTAAATGCAGTATCATTTTGAGAGTCACAGAGTGCAGGCCGAAGCCTATGAGAAATCAAATACGACAAGGAGTGAACAAATCTCATAATATTCAGTACATTGGTTCTGTATTTTGTTTTATCTCTGACTACGTCTACGCGTTCAGCGAGAAATTCATTGAAAAACATACAAAATATAAGAGAGGGCTGTTGAGACGGACGAAATTCTAAGTCTAAAAATGAGCAAATTGAAAGTGAGGATGATTTGTTCGACTATCATCTCTTGTTCATATAACATATAAAAATGAAAACATATGATTCATTATTTTATTATTATTTAAAAATTATGCTGTGAATTGTTTCCTATAATAAATTGACAATTTCTTTCGAAGAAACAACGTCTATTTCGTAACCGATCAAACGACCGGTTACGGTAAGAATTGGTATATGAGAAGTGCCGGTACGGTTAGTGTTAATCGATTATTTTTGTACAGAAATGAATTTGGTAGATATTCATTAAAACTATATGTAGGTATAATTCCTTTTCAAGAGAAACTATCACAGAATTTTATATAAACAACTATAAAAAAAATCGGCCGCTGCTATTCTCCTGGAAAAGTAAGCCTAGCTATTTGGAATAGATTAAATCGCATATTTGCGATTTTTTTGCATCTATCTAGTGGAAGATCGAAGTAGCGAAATAGGATGTATAATTATGCGTTACCTGAGAGCAGGTGTGTTGAGTCGGATGTTGCGTGTATGCAGCGTTCGCCGCTGCGCATACCCCAGTCCCGGGAACCTTCAATTGTTCCTTGTAATCGGGTTGATACGGCAGTAACATGCGAATCTTTCCCCAACGATTGAAGAACAGCGCTATCGCGCCTGCCCAAAAAATCAACACTAACACCACGATCCCCACTTCTACGCCACGGACCTGTAATTTAGACGTTCCTTCGATGTTCATTTTACGCGTCTAATTTTTCAACGACTCGGTCAACAGGATTTCTATTTGCATTTAGATTTAGGTACCTTCTATTCGAAGTGAGAATAACGAATGAAAGAAGAACTGGAACAACAGACGAATAATTACGTGAACGAAAATAGGAGAAAACACAAAAAATATTTCTTTCTGAAAATATAAAGCAGATATATAGGAGACTTCAAAATTTCACGAGTTTAGAGATATTTTCAGATTTTTAAGAGATAAAAAGGTATGTAATTAGTTGAGATTGTTCGAGCAACTATGTATTCCTGAACTTACTTGTATGTAAGGTTGTGGTTGTTGAGAAGAGGGTGGAGGAGGTGGAAGGGGGCCGCCTGTTATCGCTTGTTCCGGGGGAAAGGATGTTCGTGGTGGCTCTAAAACATTCCAGTAAATAATACGCACCTTTAAACGTGTACTTGTAAGGTGCTATCAATAAGTGCCATTAATAATGGGTAATTTATTTGAAATTTTATTTTAATTTCTATTTCATTGAGAGTTACTTAGGATCATGATTCTGATAATATAAATCAAGGCTCTTAAAATCGCTGAGATATGCCCTATTCTGCATAATTACGATATCTTCTGTATAGTTTTCGAAAAGAAAGATTAAATAAGAACAACTTACCAAGTGTACGGAAGACGATTGGTCGACTTCGAAATCTCTTGCCGGCTCTCACAGCAGTGACGACAAGTTGATACTGCGTATCAGCTCTGAGACCGCTCAATGTAACAGCTTCACTATTTCCTGCGACCTCCGTCACCACCCTGTAACTAACCATAATCCTGTAACACCACCTTGCCATTGCAATCTGATTTCTATATTTTCTTTCTTTTTTTTGTTCTAATATGACCTCTATATATTATATTGACTTTTTTTTTTACATTTGGTACAAAGAAATAGAAATAATGCTTGCTTCTCAATTAACTACGACGTAAAGAACTACGAGCAGATTCTGATTAATAACGAGTACTTTTCATTTATTTATTATTTATTGTACATAATCCTCGCCTATTGGCTTAGAATGGACTTCCGGTTTTACATCGTTCTCTTATTGCCTATATAAAGGGTAATTAATTGGGTAATACGTTTAGGGGAGTTATCCTAAGATTATTATTGTATTAATGTATTATATTAGCGTATGATTTACGATATGGTTGTGTACATCAAAATATTTAAACGGGAGGTTTCGTATTTTCTCAAGGCCTCGAAAATTTTTAATATGATGATTTGATGCGACAAATGAGTAGGTACCGTAATTAAAAATTATCGTTTCTATATAAAAAGTAATTTCTATGACCGTTCGTAAACTGCGCCGTAACTACTTGATTAAAATTTACCATCAATAGCACTCAAAATAACAGTGTTGTTTTCTATATATTCACTGTGATAAATCATTTTGTGAGACATGTTTATCGTGCAGAATTTCGCAGAAACAAGTCCGTGACTACATTTTTCCTGACAATTTTCTACCACCTACACAATTGCTTTATACACTGCTTTGAAACTCTTCTGCTATTATAGAACTATCAATTTGTGACATTTCAGTGTAGTATTTTCAGCGCGCATTCTCCAGATGCAGTACTATCGGAAAATGCATAAAGCGGAAAATCGATTTTTTATGTATGGTCAAAAGCAAAGGGCCTGTTGAAAGGAAAAGGAGTACTACATATATTTCTAAGTTTACCAAGTGTTTCGCATTGGAAACGTCTTCAAAGTCTATTCGCGTGTTCTTTGCAACAGCATGACATGTAATCTCTAAACAACGGATGATTTTTCATATTCTTTCACAACACACACGCACGCCTCAATTGCACACAGTTTTCTATAATATAAAAATTAACCAAGTAAAAAGTGCCCATGTTACTAAAAGTCAAGTGCCTGTTTAAAAGATTAAGTGGTACAGAAATTAATGGAGTAAAATGCTACTGGTAATGTTGGATAATTGAAAATAACTTGGCTTTTTATGTTAACCTATGCAGGGCTCCTTTCAAACAAGTATTTCTTTTACGACTATATAATGAAGTTATATACTATCTTGGAGTAACGTAGGAAGGTAAGTAATGCCTTAAGGAATACCTTAAGAAAGCTATGTACCTGTCACTGTATTTCCTGTGCCGCAGTAGAAGTAAAAGCATCAATTAACATTAAGTCCTCCTTAAAAAATTGACATCAAAAGACTGATACCAATTGATAAACGAATCAAAGTATTCGCTCGTGATATTTGCGAAATACACGAAAATTTCAAAATGTCATGCCATGCATGATCGCGAAGTATATTATACAAACTTATTATGAAAAATATATAAAAAAGCTGTCGTACGATATTAGTCTTAGAACTAGCATCAGTTTTAAAACCATGCCTTGGATTCCTGTTTCCTTATTTAGAAGTTGCAACGGTACTTATGCTACTTCCCGATAGTACATGCAAAAGAACGAAAATATGTGGAATACCCAAATCTCCAGAACGCACCTCGCATCGGTTGGCTTGTACATGACGTCGTATTTTTCAACTTGTTCGACCTGGCTGGTGCTCCAAGAAACGCGGACAGACGTCGGATTCAGGAACATCACCGTTATATTTTCCGGAACACCGGGAATACCTGTCACCGATCCTGGAGAAGCAAACACTTTATGAATACATTATAGATTCAATATGGAATAAATAACAACTAAACAACAAGTAGTACTATGGGTCTTTTTATCGATAGAAATTAGGATGCATGTGTGACGGTTGTTCGATATACCAAATTGTTAACCATATGTCTCCTTACTGTTGAATCGGTCACAGTGGTCTCGTAAACTGGTTAGCTCAGTCTTCTGACCTTGCTTTTCTCAATATCTTTTATAGAATATGTTGAAAGAAATTTATAAAGTTTACATAGATGTCCCAATTCATTAGAAAACATGCTGCAATGACGAATGACGAAAGCATGACGAACAAGGAATCGCGATACTTATCATCGTTTTTGTAGAAAGCGGACATTAATTTAGACTTAGCATCTAAAGGAACATTGAAAGTGATGGACGAGAGAATTTTTTTCTTCGTTACTATGCTCTCCATCATGGCAAAGAATAGAAAATAGCCTTGAAAATTTGCAAAGTGTACAATATTATAGTCTCACTATCGTTCTCTTTGAACTAGAGTACTAAAAAGAAGAAAATTTAAAATTGATTAAATTAGTGAAATTGAATTTGACGAAAATAGACAAACAACGAAGATAATAAAGTTACGTTGATTACCTCGTATATAATACTATAATATGTTTCTCGAACTGAGAAAGATTCTCAATACGGGATCCTCGATAAATAGGGTCCGTCGCTTCTCAATCAAATAACGGTTCCTCGAAATGGAAAGGCTTGTGATATTTTATATAACTGTATTATCGAGCCATGTTTTCATGAGATTTCGAGCATCAAAGGAAAAAATTGTATTACATTGAGAAAAGACAAAGCAATATAGCGAAAAACATTTATACTTTCGTAGTTGCGTTTAGACTGAATTTTATCGGAATGACTTCAGCAATTTTATCTGGCAGACGAAATGAATTTTACTCGCTGATAGTAGTTTCGAGTTGGCAAGAAGAAAAAGAAAGAAAGAAAGAAAAAAAGAAAGGCGAGAGTAGCTATATGTACGAAATTTTAACTGGCAAATATGATTATTTATTCGAAAAATATTACAATCGAAGCAAACGTGTTAAATAAAGTAGGGCATACCTACAAAACCAGCTCCTTGTAGGAATAGTATAGTGGCCCAAAGGACCATGCCGCCAAAATGGCGGGCCAGATATGGACCGCGTATTCTTTCACGCACGCGTTTTCCACTTCCGCTCTCTCTCAGATATGTACGAGTTTGTGCCTTATATATAACTGCTGGGTAATCTGCACGTGCACCTCTCTGAAAATTGGTGCTCATCTAGCCTCCTCTGCCGTGCTGCATTCTTCTTCTTTCATTCCACCATAACCACTATAAAAAACAATTAATAACGAAAAATAAACATTCGAATATTACGTTACTTATAAAAGGCGATTTTGTCGTAATATTATTAATTTTACTTTACATTGCTACGATACTTTTCCTACATTAATCATTTATAACATTTTATTAATTAAAAGTATTCGATATTCCGTACTTTTCTCATAAAAGTTCAAATAAAAAACTTCCTATTAAATTATAGAAATTGCCCGAAATAACAATACCGTTATTGCAGGATGAACTCGAAGGATCTCCAGTCGAAACATTGTACTTGCATCTCTTTATCCAGATAGGGTACGGACAAATTCATCCCAGTGGTAATCTGAAACATAGTTTATGGAATCTACATCAATTGACTGTAATATCGTTCTTTTATAGCGAAAGAAGAATTATCTCAACACACGTCAGACGTAGTGAAATATTTTTCAAATCAAATTAGATATCGTTTCAATTATCAAAAAGCGATACACCGTATTACAAATAGATTTGCGTGATCCATTGTAGAAAGAGAAGCTACCGAACTTAAATTTTTACGATATCAAATAAGAGAAACAGCTATTACACATTTCCGAATATAAAACGGATATTAGGGTAAACGTGATAAGGATCGATTTGCTTTGGGACTGCGTATTAGTGACAATTTGTGCGTGAACACGATACAAATCGTTAATAAAGAGGGGCGTACGTAGGTGCTGACCTTTCCGCGTTGCGTGGCACGCGCACAAACACTGTAAGTATGTACTCATGTACCGGTCTGTACCAGCGAAAATACTGAACGATGCCCCGTCGCGTTGGTACTAGCTAGCCAGCCGCAAGCCTTCGAGCAACAAATGAAGCTTGCGGTTTATATTGGCACGCCTTTATACGCAGTCTCGAGAAACTATGCTTCTAAGCTCTCGCGTACGATGGTATCGTGCTGCTTGCCCGCAACTTAGCATGCTTATCGTTGTCGTTACCAAGTTTCCAAAACATTTTATGACCACTCATATTCCGGCTATTACCGCTTTATTATTACTTTATTGTTCCGCTATTGCTTGTTCCGCTGCGCCATTGTAAGTCGTATATCGTCAGTTTAGCCACATTACGTGTTCCGTAGCATATGTTTTTTAACTTCCCCCCGTTTATCCCTTTGTTCTTAAAATAATTTTTAGAATCCTCTTGAAAACAATTTCCCATTCGGTAGATCAATACAGACATCGATTGGCATAAATACATATGCACAGTTTATTTATTATAACAAATTATATTTCACTCGGGCTAGTTAATAACAAATACTTCAATACACAGGGATCAAACAGATTTTGAATAGACGTAATAGAAACATTTGTATTTCTATCAAAATATTGTATCAATTACATTGCTCTGTTGTGACAACGAGCTCTCGAATCGATGGCAATGGAACAAATAGTTTTTAGCGGATTTCAGAGAGAATTGTACTATTAATTGACAAGTAAACTGTGTTTTGCGATACGGAAATACTTGAGGGGATTACGATTAAATGAATGAAACATTGTTCCGATCAAAAACAAAGTTTGGATTATAAAAATAGCTGCTGAAATCGAGGTGGTCCACGTCAATGAACCTTGCAAGCTGAGTCATCTGTGAAATTAGCTCCGTATGGAAACGTAAAAATATCATTGTTATTGCGTCCGAAAGAATCCCTATCAGGAAGAAAAAGAGTTGTTAACTAAAAATTGGCTAATTTTAATAGGCGAATATTTTTGTGACAACATCTCAAAGTTAGAATCTCAAGAATGAAAACTAATTAAAACATTTACTGCAGATGGAATATTTCATTTCTTATGCAGTACTTTTAATTTGTGATGAAATCGTAGCTGAATGAAACATGTCACGCAAATAAAATTCTTAATTTCAAGTACTCGATTATCGGTGGTTTCTTCACATGCATAGGCACATAGTTACAACGAAAATAGTAACGGATATTCCGCATTGCGGTAAATCCTGTTCATCTATCTTCAGGATTATATTATACAGATATTTCATAAAAACTGAATGATCTAATTATCGAAAGATTTAGCTATGAATTTTTTTTCCTCAATTTGTCTAAATCATTTTCAAAGTGATTCGAACTTTTTGTTATATATACGTACAATATATTTGTACATATATTCGACACAATTTGGAACGTTTTGAAACCACGAGTAGCAGTATAATTTAAATCGAATCCTATTTCTTCCTTCGAAGTAACAAGGTGGCCATCTCTACTCGTTGAAGTTTCTGTTATATCGCATAATTTATATGAAAACGGACTTCATGCGTTCAGTTCATATTCATCTTCACTTTTGCTACTTGAGCTAAGTGACGCAGTGGTAGAATGGTTTAGCCTCGTTTGAAGTGCTTCTCTTGCTGTTGATCTTAGACTATTTTCAGAAATATCCCTATTATCGTCAATTGCATTTTATTATTGAGCTGCCTGAATACTTAAATAATATGCATACATTCAAAAACAACGCTAAACAACACTTGATATACACGAACCTAATATCGTTAATATTCAATCATTTGTGATGACTAATTCATAGCCTCCTCATTTTCTTTTAATTGGCACTTTTTTTACACTTCATATATCAGATGAGGAATTTATGGGTCCTGTGATCTCTTAGTGATCACGTTTTCTACATTTATCTCCGGTCTCTGCTTCGTTGAGAAAACTTTTCAGACACTCATCGACCTCTTTCTTTTATCTTGTCGAATTCAACCTATCCGGAGTTCTTTTTTTTCATAAATTTTCATATAAATTTATTTAAGCTCGTAAGTATGTAGACAGCGTTTGATCTCTGAACGTTTAAAATATGAATAAAATTTTTACGCGCGTTATAAAACGTAGTTAATAAGTGTATGACAACCACGAATACTTGTGTATAATATAACATTTTTTTTCTCTGTCATATCATCCAGAATGAAAATGCAGGAATAGAGTAGTTCGCAAGTAAGAATACAATGTTGGGGCTGAATGCTGTTTTTTCCGATTGTCTTGGAAGCTCTCCAATTTCACTTTCTACGACAAGTTGTCCAACGCATTTGCACGAAACGTAAAAGGAACATCTCGCTGACATTTCCGTTTCTATTTTTCGCCTATGTTCCTTCTTGTTTTTCAGCTTAAAGCCCAGTGAAAGCCGACGAAACGTTTAGCTAGCTGTAAATGTCTGACTTTCGCTTTCTTCAAAGAATGTGATCATGAGCAAACAGTTGTAGTCACGAAAACTCAAGGCGTACAAGGTGCTTTGTGGTATACTTTCATGGTATCTATACTAGGCCAGGCTACAACTGCAGTATCGCTCAAAATAAGTCGGAATAATGCAACGAATTCTTCATAATTTAAGGGCGCACCTTGTATTAGTGTTTATATTGCCCAATGTTTCTTAGATAGGCGCTACAATTTATCGTTTGTTAAAAAAAACATTGACATTGTTGAGGATATCGGACGGTGTATGCATCGACCTATTTTTTATAAACTCTAATATTTCATTGAAATAATGAATACACGTGTATTACGTGTTAAAGCTACAGATCCTTCAACGATTTGTTTATTATCGTAAATTGCTGATAATCATATGAATTATTAAAAAATACGTTACCGAGTGAATTTATAGGGATTTCTTACTAAGCACTGAATAAAAAGTAAAAAAGCTTCTAAGACAACTGTATTTGATGTTTTTAAAGAAAGTTTACGCGATTGCAATGCAAATATTCCAATTGCTAATAAAGTTTTTTACACAGAAAATTTGTAGCAAGATGTACTAAATGAAGTATCTACTTTTCAAAAAGAACGCTTTACTTGAAAAAAAAAAAAAAAGAAATGTATTCTATCACTATTAACTATAAAATCAGCCCGTTCCTGTTGTATCGCTAATTTCGACTCACCCTGTACGAGTGTTGGAATTCTGTCACCAAGGTAATGGCACGTGCTACCACTTGTCCATGATTTATCTACAGAACCTCGTTTCGTCATTGTGGCTGAAGATTAATTTTCAAGCAGCCTCACTATTCTCATTGAATTCTATAACACTATACTCATTGAACGGATAGGTATCCTTGTTTCAACACCTCATTGCTTGTCCCGTGTACGAACTACATGTATGTATATATATACAAGTGCACTACAAGCGATGCGTGCAAAATTACGACAGTATTTTATTCAAATATATTTTGAAAATATTTTTCTTGTTTCCAAAAAAACAGAATATGTACATCTATCTAATTCCTTAATTTTGCTCGATACGAAATGGATTACATTACTTGAATTAATGATAGTATTCGTTGAATTATGTATCTTGAGAGGGACAGATTATATCAAAGTTACGAGAAATGATTAGATAATGGTTGATTATAATTATGACACCTTTCCAATCGTACTGCAGTTGATAGTATTAATTGAAGTAAACGCGGTGATGTAATAACCAATCTTTCGTGAAATTAATTGCGCGATACTATACGCGCGATACTGCGTGCAAACATTGTACAATGTTATTGTATTATTTTATCCTTAATAAATCTGCTACACACCGCTCGTTAAGATCGACTTTATGCATGCAACGAGCTAATTGTAAATGATAAACCAACATCATTGTTAAATATAGAACAGGGATTTTCACTTTCAAACAAAGCAGAAATTCGGGCGCTCACAGTTTACAGCAACGAAAAAGACGATACAGTAAAGAGATAAATATAGTAGAACAGAATTGTTATTAGATGCATGCTAACGCCTAGGCGCACCAACACTTACTGGCCGCAGCACCTTCAAATTCCCTTCTGCCTTCTACGCGTACCTTTTTTCACCCGACAGCAAAGAAAGTGCTATTTCTGCTGTGGGGAAAACCACTTCCCCGGGAGATATGCAAGGGAATGGTAATGGTAGCTCGAAGAAGTCGTACGACGTTACAAGAATTGTGTGCTCACATCGTCGAATTTCCGACTGTCGGAAATAGAAGAAATAACTAGGTGAACCGAAAACTGACATGTACAACATTTATCCGAAGTTCACATAGTTCTACGAATTAATGAAGCGCCAATTGATTTCGTTATAATATTCTTTTTATTATGTCTATGATCCTAAAATGTAATTTATCTAATAGCTGTTTGAGTATACATATTAAAAATAAATATTTTGTGTTGATATGTTTAATCAATTAATAATTAGAGAGGTAATAATACTTTCAAACATGCTTTAAAATAACTCCATTGTTTATTTTATATGGATTGTATATGTATATCAGTGTCAAACAGTTCAGAGTATTAATATTCATTCATATTCATATCATAGAATAACTTATCTGTATTTCGAGGATAAGAAGTACTTTTTGTTGAAATAAATAAAAGATCAGGCTAAAAATGGTTAACCAAGTAGTTCTAGACTGTTTACACTAAATTCTACATTTTTAATATTAAATTTAAGATTATTCAGGATAAAACAGATGCTTTAAGGAATCAAATAAAATTTTTATGATAAAGAGTAATTTACTATGGCGCTCAATATCTTCGAAACTTGGTAAAATTGGAACATCTAGATGGAAGAATAAACAGCGATGAAAAAGGATTTAACGAATCCTTGGAATTTCATTTTATAATCACAGTGTTAAGAAATAGAATTGAATAACGTTAATTAACTGTCGTGTTAACGTAACGTTGGTCCTTAATAGGCTAAAGATTAAAAAAGCCATTATCGCTTTCTAGAAAATTTTCGCAAAATTAATTCAAAGAAGATTAATACAACATAGTATCGATTACTTATTTCCACTAGTCTCTACTATCATTATTTCCCTAAGGATTCAAAAAGTTGTTCCTCTGATGTTTACAGGATTCCAGGAAGAATACAGGAATTATCGAG
Organism: Bombus vancouverensis nearcticus; assembly: GCF_051014615.1. Lineage (NCBI taxonomy): Eukaryota > Metazoa > Arthropoda > Insecta > Hymenoptera > Apidae > Bombus > Bombus vancouverensis. The sequence continues at coordinate 2,138,799 of NC_134913.1, read as the reverse complement.
CTCTAGAGCAATTCGATTGTGCGAAGAACATAAATATCTTCTTGGAGATTATCTTATCCATTGAGACCACGAAGAGATTTTGACAAAATACATAAAACGACGTAAAATCAAGATATTTTGAATCAACTGACGTGAGCATAGGATAATGAAAACGATAGCTGAAAATAGATGGCTTAGTAATTATCAAGATCAAGCTTTTCAATTCACTTTGACGTTGCATACGCGAGCAATGTAATTATGCTGATGTATGTAATAATATTAGCATAATTGACTCTAACTTGGCTAGTCGCATAAACAACTGTACCTAAATTTAAATGCACGTTCGCTGTTGGAGATTGAATTAATTATGGCGGAGATTAATAAAAGATGAAAATGAAATGTAAATTCAGACGTATATTAGCAAGAAAAAATATTATATTAAAGAATACAGAAAATAAGACATCTGCCTTTTCACCTGTAAATTACATTTTTAATTAAAAATTTTAATAAATCCTTATTAATTACAGGATGAAACAATCGCGTTTTACATGAATGTTCCAACACTTAAAATGTATATTCCATTAAAAAAGCAATATATCGTTGAAACGTGCTTTTTCTTATCTTTATGAAGTTATGCTGTTATAAATACTTAAAACTTTTTGTTCCTTATCTAAAAACTAATTGGTACTATAACCTGAAAAATTTCTATGACCATTACGAAGCCTTGTAATCAATTCGAGAATATGCATTTGGCACTCGTTCAGAAGCCGTTAATTTTGCCCCCTCTAGTTTTAGCCATAAACACAAATTTTATTGGCTTGAAAAATGTCTTTATCAACTGAAAATAAAACGACAAATAAAAGAGTAACAAGGGTCATACACAAAAGCCACATAAAAACTACCTTGTTTGTGCTGTAGATGTGGGTACACAGATTATAGCGCCATTTAAAGCACCCAGTACATTTAATCCATTTTTCATCCCTTTATGTCGCTCGACAACTGCTTGTTATACCTACAAAGCACAGGTCGCATTCTATTCGTCTCAGAGGCGAAATTCAGATCAGCGGAGGAAAAGTAAATTAGCCACAAAGTCATTTTTCAATAAAATTGCTTTAGTAGCAATATTCTTTATTAATATGTCTTAATTAAGAATAAATATTCTTTTCGCTCATTATTCCCTTTATTTTGCCCTTTAATCGTGACACGATATCTCATGGAACCAAGAACTTTTCTTGCTGAGCTAATGATCGAATTACAATATTCATAGGTAGTTAATGATGGTGGAAGCTTTGAACAATACATTTCCACGTTTCTTTTGTATTACGGAAGAGAAATCTCTTTTTACGTTCGAGTTATTAAATTTCTATTGATTATCCTGTACATACAAATAACCTTTGTATTTTTACGAAGAAAAAGGCACAGAAATTAATATCATATAAATAAATATCGTGAGAATTTTCTTCCACAGCATTTATAGAAAACAATCCCATACAAAGTTTACTCTTCTTCTACACATTTATTAACCCCTTAACCTACAACTACGGGCATAGCCCGTAGTAGATGATCGGACCAAACGTAAATATTACGGCCATTCTCGAACGCAAATCGTAGGTTAAGGGGTTAACTATAACTACGAGAAGTGAGAAAGAGAAGTTGTAGTAATTTGAGAAATAAAAGGACGATCATTTTGTTGCGGGTTCGGCTTAGTCCGGATTTCGGGGAAGAGGGAGATAAATGATGATTGAGATATGACGACAGAGATGGTAATAACGTCAGGAAGGAATTTAAATTTTTGTGAAAGAAGGAGATGCCTATGGTTGTGACCAGAATCTGCGTCAAGGAAAGCACCTGTCTCTAGGGAGAAAGAGTTGAAATGGCTAGAAGAAGGAAGGGAGAGATAGAACGGGAAGCTAGTCTGAGATCGAGCTTCGGTTGAATCTGTGGAAGTCGTAAAATATAAGAGTGTCGTCTTTAATCCGTGTAAAAGTCGTTTGCGGCTTGTATTTTCGTTCTTTCCTCTTGAACATATCGATAAGACTGACTTTTTCCTGGAAAAGGATCCCGTATCGGTCGAAGTTTAAGATCATTTGATAAATTCTACGAAAATTGGATATTACGGTAAATTTTGTACTGGTGCTAATATATTCTTTTGTATAGGTAACAATAATTTATCAATTGATAATATTATAAATATTTCTTTTAGAAGTTTAAAATTTTTCGTCAAATAGCGTAATTGAATAATTTAATAAATTAATAAAAGAAAATTCTGGGCACGATAAAATGTCAATTGAAAAAGACAGAGATAGGAAAATATGAGTTCTCATTAAAAGATTTTCTTTCCAATATTATTTTTATAACAATATTAAAACGATTAATTATTGGATACTCGACGTAAAAGAGGTGAATGAATTACGAATATACTTCCATAATACGAATTATCGCTTGTTCGAATGGTCAATGATATTGATTAGGGTAAGAAAATGAGCGCAAGCACCGTAGTCACTAATGTGCCGCACTGGTACGTAGGTACTTGTATATATACTATTGAAAGTACACGGCTTCGCGTACCCCTAAGCGATTACGTTGGATAACGTGTGCCACACGACAACTAGGCCGATGCTACGTCAGATTGGCATTAAAATGTTCCGAGTAAACTAGAAACGGGACTGCAACGATTTCTATTCTATCAAACTATCAAACCATCAAACCGTTCTATATATAATTGCCCCTTTTAAATATATTACCCTTTGATATTTCGTGATATATTATATTACAAATTACGGTGAAATATATTAGAAGGATCGAGCAATCGACGATTCGATTATTATTACAGGTATATATCAAGCGGTTTCTAAGGTAAATATTAAAATCTGTGGCAAATCACGAGACAAAGCAATTTTATAATTAAACAAAGTACTAATTCTGTGATTAATCCAATTCAGTTTCATTTAATATGTACAGGACTTTCATTTAAATTGGATTGCTAACTATAAGAAAGATTAAAGAGGGTTTAAGGGGAAAGAAATTATATTACAACGACATGAAGATTCAAATTAGATACGTAGCAAATTTTCTTTTTCGAAGTGATTAACTTCGATCTCTGATTTTATCGAATATTTATTGATTTTAGTATCTAGATCTATGCACTTGAATCCGTCACGGACTCGATCAATTGTCTAAATTTGTACACCTGCGCGCCTAACAAGTTTAGATATAAAATTTAATAGTTCACTATCCGAATATATAGATTTAGATTCCTCAGACATTAAGCTATCAACATGAGCTTTATAAAGTATTTATCTTTATTATTAGTTTCTATGATAGTGGATTAAACATGGAAATCACTTCAAATGGTACTTTTGCGAGAGTAAAATTGATTGGATTTCGCAACGCTATCGGATTTCTGTAAGATTTAACTTACTTTCTGAAGCTTATAAAAATCCAATCTCGATTTCAGATTGATTTTCTGACGCGATATTTTTGTCTGGAATGCTTTGATACAGAAGAAAAGAAAGAAAACTATGTGTATCTCGCACAGTTTTATGTTGCGGCGCACAAAAATGTTTAACCGTGCTATTCTCCTCGAGTCTATATGCCTCGAAAAATTCAAGCGGAATGCTCTTTCATTGAATTATAGGTCAAAAGCAAGATTGGTAAATATCTTCAATAATAATATTTCAAACGAGGTTATTGAAAGTAGTTAATGGCAATAACGGTAAGAGGCATAATACTTGAAATGAAACTGGAAGTTATTTTCTATAATTATTCACTTGGTACAAATGAGAAAAGTAAGAAAAGTGGATAAACAGAGATCTGCTTGATCTAATTGCAAGCGACAAGTGAAAGCCAAGTTGAAAGAAGATAGTCACTTTGTTATTTCGAAGCGATAAGGGTAGATTACAATATTGGTTTTCCAACAATAGAAAAACCAATACAAATACATAAAATACATCCTTATGTACTTGAACACACGACAACCTTCATTTACTATAGAGTGTAATCAATGATGCACGAAAAGTATCGAATACAAGCCTAATAAGAACTACTGTGTGCGATATATTTGAGTTAGCGAAGAAAACTAAAACTGAATATTCTGTTCTTATACTCCTTATTATTCAGATAAATATAACCCCTACCGTATAATACGCTGCATACGAGACTTTGCATCCTATTCAAAGAGGCATTCAAAGAGGTGTTTGAGACCTATACGTATGTGAGTAGGCTTTGAAATGTTGGAAAGACAAAGGCTGCTTCATTTAAAAATGGCACACAGAAATGTTCCTACATCATTTTCACATGAAAGTTCTTTTCACTCTAGATTCACTGTTTATGATTGTCAGCGATAAACTAAAGAAATATTAAAAGCATGGTAAATTTTCATTCATTAACTAATATAGCTTTATTCTATACTTAATCGATAAAGTCGCATGTAACAAAGATATCGAGTGACCCCCGAAATTCTATGACAAGAAAAAGAATTGCATGACAGAGCCCTCTTACACAATGAATATTATTAGCGAAATACAGATTACAAGTTACTAGTGCTAATTAATTGTTTCATGTAATAGTAACAAGTTTAATAATAAAAGAAGTCTTATATTAGATTTTGAATGACAACCCAGCTGATAATATCTTACACAGCAAAATTATAAAAAATTGTAAAATTATAAGAATATTTTGTATTTTTCTACAGAAATCTGTCAAAGTATTTGCATATAACCTACAACTTGTCACTTGGTAATTCACCAATATTATTAATTATAAATTATTGTGTAAGAAGATGATCTGTGTGCGATTAAATATCGTGTTATTATATACCTTTTTATACAAGTCTTATAAACAATTCCTTCTGATCTCGTTCATTATCCTCGATTTTTAAGAAAGCCATTTCCTTTCACAAGTCAGACAGAATCACTTGTTCATTCTTATATCGAGTTTGTAATAAATATATCCATGTTTAAAATTCAGATATTTATTTCTTTGAACGTAATATGAGAAACGATTACTCTGCTGGAAACACTTCACACAACACGTGGCCTTTCCTAGAATTCACAGCTTTGTGTTTAAAGGGTTTGAATATACTCGACCTGCCGCCAGGCAAAACATCCCCACCAGCATGAAATTTAAGGACATAACGGTGGCCTGGAATACCATTCGATTGTCGAAAATTGAAGAGACATGTCAACTCGTTTCAGGTACATAACCTATATATTAACTGCATAACGTGTCCACTACTTTTTTCTCTATATAATATTAGATATTAGGTTCGTTTGATTACTAATTTATTTGTCAATTTATAAATATTATTACAGTAATGTTAAATAGCCTTTCTTTAAGCTTTTTTGTACTTTTCTCTTCGATCGTGTATTCAGCTATTAGACATGTTGATAATCTGTAAGTAAGTACACAACATTAGTTGCTTTTGATACAAATTTTGAATTCGATTATTGTTTCATCTGAATATAATTGGTAGTAAATTATAACTTATTTTATACATTTCATGTATGTATATTATCTTATACAGTTGTTTTAAACTCCTGGTTTCCTTTTGTACAGATTATTGGTTAATGGCGAGAAAAGAATAGGAGTTTAAATATGAACAATTTGACAATGAACAATCAATTTGATGGCTTTTTATGGAGATTGGGTAATGTTTAATTCAACTTAACGGAAGCAGTCTAACGTTTTACCACTGGATCTACTAAATTTTTCACTTATAAAATAAATAACATGCTGCAGAAGTTACTAAATTTTCATTTTCTAAATTTCTATATTAGAATCCAAATTTTTATTATTATCATTATTATTCCTATTTTCATTACTGTTATTAGAATTATATATCTAATAGATATTAATCTTCCATTATTTCAAACTTTCCAAATAATGAACATTAGTTTATGTTTTGTTACAGATTTTACGTAATTTCCATTTCGCCAATGGAATTCGACTTGGAATTCGATGATTTTTCCGTGATAACCACCCTTGTGTTAGAAAATGTGAATTCTTACACTCGTGATAACGTGAGATTTTCTAAGCTATTACAACATCGATGGTAACATCCTCCGCATCTAGCTGTGAGTCACATGCATTTTTGTTTCTTTGGTCACTGAATCATGTCGTACGATGAAAGATCCCAATCGACACGAGTGATTGGTTGTATTACATAGAACTTTTTACGAATATAATGACCACCATGTATTTATCATGCAATATTTATCAGTGAGTAGTAACATTTCCTTTTTCTGTCTTTCATTTATTAGTGTTTTATTGGAGATAGGTCTTCTTGCATAACATGCTCTTTTATATATATTAATATCATGACAATAATTTATTTTATTTCATCTTTTATTTCATTATAATATTATTATATAATATAATATTCATTATTTATTACATTATAATATTATATATGATTAAATTATTTGATATTCATACATGTTATATACGGAAAAATAACTAAAAATGTAAAAGAATTGAAATTTAATTATTTCTATATAAAAATATTCCGTATTAAATTTCACGTGCAAGAAGAAACTTCGTGATAGTCAGATTTCGGAATCTAAGCTACGCGTTTTGAACACTGCTTTCATATATTCGAAAATATGTTTTGACAAAGGAATCACTGGACGCTATTTTCATTAATATGTAATTTGTAATCAATTATTATATTGCATTGTGTTTTCCCATTGAAATTCTTTTTTTAATGCACTACTGAATTCTCAATAATAGAATAATTTTTCTAATTCAAAGTAAAATGAGGAAATGCAAACTGAAATATTAATAGCTCGTTAGATAAAAGATGGGTACATTAATTATTTTTAGTTCAGGATTTTCAGATTTAACACTTTGTACGTCTATTAGCAGTTTCCCGATCACGTGCCTAGGTGCTACATGGGTAAAGGAAAAGCAATGGGCACGATGACCGTAGTTCATAAGTTTATAATAATATCTCAGTGACGGTAGCTATGCGTTACTGTATCGTATACGATGTATTTTCCACATTGTGTATATGTGGATAGATTGTGAAATTGCGTCACTTCGTTTCGTCCCTTGATCTATCTAAATATCATTATTTTTTTACAATACATATACAGTCTTCCAATTATAAAATTATTTCTAATTAAAATTGAGATTATACATATTTTTATTGCGCATTGGTTTTACGCAATGGTGGCTAGTCATCGCCAGTTGACTTTGGAAACATAAATAGAAAATGGTACGTAAATTAGAGTGTGAAAGCAATAAAACTCGGGGATATTGGAGGCGCCCCAACACATCCTCTCTCGTGTAGGCTTCAGTACCCGGCTGATATGTGTGATAATCGTGTATTGTGCGTGTGTTGGTGTGTTTGTCTTTTGCCATTTCTTAAATATAGGGTTAGATAGATAGGTAGCATATTCTGTGATGTGCGTGTTAGTTATAAGTAGGTATCACCAGGGCAGATTGATACAGTCTCTGATCGGGTAAGCGCATTTTCGTATAATCAATCAATCAACCTCTGAAATTATTATTTGAAAAATAGATGGTGAAATTGGCACAAATGGGGAATGATAATCGTCTAGTTTCGTCTATCGATTTTTCAAATTTGACGATTTTATCGCGCTATCGCGATCGTAATCGCGAAATAGGACTCGAAACGCTCGTATATTGCTCGAGGTTCTGTATATACATGTACGCGTGTATGATCAACGATCGTTATAATCGTTGTTCGTATATTTGGGCATTTAGGTTTCGTGATTTATCATTAAAAGTAATTTTTTGTTTGCGATCTCGAGCCTAGATTTAAGTTTCAGCATCGTGTCCGAAGCAAAAAGAATCCTTATAAGCTCGAGAGACTCTATGGCAATTTGCCATAGAAGAGGGCAACTACTAATGGCTTTCCATCCAGAGGATGAAGAGTCATTATTGTTATTACTTCGTCACTATGCTCGCTTTTAGAATTTTAGCTGTAGTAGTAGTATTTATAGTGGTAGTAGTGGTCTATTTCTTGGCCAACGTAGATGTTGGTTCACCTTCATATTGGGCAAATTGCGCCTTTTTTGTACTGCCAGTAATTAATTACTGTTATGACTGAATGTCAATTTCAGTTTCAATTGGAGTTACGATGGAGTGATCGTGATCGCTTCAATGTCGCTAATTATAATATAATTATAAAATATTATAATTATAATTATAAAATATTGCGATCGTCTTTAATATGTTTTATTATGAATTGTTAGAATTTCTAATGTTTTATTTTATCTAAGGCTGAATTAGAAAAATTGTGACTTATAATCAATTCTGTAGTGTTGCATTTTTATGGCTATTGCAAATATTTTTCCGTCTAATAATGCAGGAAATATTTCTTTCTTTATTTCTACAATAACTACTGTTGAGCAGTAGTTTCCGTATCTGACTTGATTCAAAAAGTTTCAGTTTCTAGCTTAATAATACTTTCAAAGTTGCTGCATTTTATTTTTCTTAAAGAATAACACACAAACAAAAATGCAATTTCTCCGATCATTTATTTTAATGAATATAAACTTAGTAAAACAACTTTGAAACTACGAAGATATCAAGTCTTCATAACACTGAAATCATCAAACTTTTACAATCACAAGAGAAGTACGTACTGATTAAACTAGTCCTTAAATTTGATTAAAAATTTTCAATTTTAACAAAAGTTATACTATTGATATTTATCTTGGAACGATATTTGTTATATAGATAAAATCCTTAATGAAGTGCAATGTTGTTTAATTCCTTCGCACGTCTCATAATTTTGTCACGGAATATTGTCTCCTGTGTAGTTGACAAAAATCGATTGGCTATTTTAGTCTAGTGGGGATCGCAAATGAAGATACACTGTTTTATGTCCAAATTACGTAAACAACGTGCGACGCATGTGTCGTTCACGCGGAATGATTCATGATTGCTATCTGCAAGCTTAAATATCTTTTCCGAAATCGTAATAATGTCATAACTTTTCTCATTCCAATAATAACAGTTGTAAATCTTTTATTCCAGCAATAAAGTCTGATGTCGAAAATATTTGAGAGAAATATCACGGATGACTTTGCAATCGTGTATCAGCTATAATTATAGGTACTATGCTTTTATACATTTGTTTCTATTGCAATCAATTTTAATGAAAAAAGTGCAAAATTCATACAGGTTTAGGTATTAACTATTCTCCATGAAATAACGGTCGATAATTCTTTATTACAAACATCATCCACTGCAGCAAAAAGTTTGAAAAACACGTAATATTCCTGCTCTTTTATGTCTGTTTAATCGCACATAACTTTTTTTTGTCAATAATCGTAGAACTTAATTTAATCTCAAATTGCAATTTTCAACTTTACGCGATCTCCTTCGCATAAAAAAATAAAAATCTGCTTAATACTTTTATATTCTCCTTTTCACAATCAGTTCAACGGAAGTAACTTTATTGTCCATATCCATAGATATATATATGCATGTATATATTTCTATCTCTATTCTAAAATATATGGATCGATGCATTAATAAAATGAAAAAATCAAGTATCGTTTGTGTAATTTATGAAAACTTGATTGCATGTCAAGCTATCTCGACTTTCATCCAAAACATTCAAGACAAAGGAGATGTAAGCTAACAATAAGCATGGATGGAAGAAGTTCTTCCTTTATTTAAGAAAACTTACAGGTGACGAATCGTAATCGATGAAGACAAATTCCTCTTCTCGTGGAATCTTTCTTCTGGAGATTCGAAACAACGATAGGAGTCCGGAGGAACGAAAACTGATGTGCTAGCAAGAATAGTATGGATTTTCTATTGAATCGTCCTTCCAAGTATATAATTTTTCTATCATTAGAAACTGTTTCGTATAACTTATTTCATAACGGTGCGATGGTATGTATCAGTTTCCAACAGAGACAGTGATAAATCTGAGCCGTCGAAGTTTTCAAGTTCTAACAAGCACTAGAATTAAACGAAATTTTGATAAATACTTTCATGAAGATAAATAGAGACAACGATAGTACAATATAGCGGAAAAAAGAAATCTACAGTGATACAACTAAAGAAACCGAAAACAAAAAACGAAATACAAAATAGGAGGTCTCATTTTATATTCAGACGTGTATGTATCTACCTTTTCAGCGTTCGAAAAAAGTAAAAGCGCTTTGCCATGAATGCATATAAAATTCTTTATTGCTTGAATGCACATTTAAATATAAACATATAAATATGCATTTAAATAAAACCAATCATTTGCGTAAAGCATTTTCACGGAAATCAAAGAAATCTTTTCATCTGGATATGTCAAAATATTGCTGCGGAAACGATAATGAGACGTTTCAACGATTATCGAAATTTTCTGTGATGAAAATCTCAGCTGATCTTCGCGAATTCACGCATTCATAATTTGACGCGCTTCCAAAGCACAAGCAATCTGCAATCAACGTTTATTGTTAAACGAAGCAATGCGCGGCGATAGAAATGCATAAAATTTGACGTTCGAGTCGAACGAAAACAAAGAAGTTGGAGAAACAATGAGTGAAAAGCAAAATAGAGAAAAATCAAACTGTATCCTCTCCTTCGATACAGTGCATCATCAAGTATTTCAACGGTACGTACGTGACAATGTTACGGATCGTACGCAATGGTGAAATGTAATCGCGCAATGTCACTGCGAGAAGAAGCTAAAGGTCAGTTTTCACGGTGAAGGGAAATTAATCGGTCACTTATAGATAACTAGAGTCATGTAAAAATGATAAGCACCAAAAATAGCGTGAATTCTGGAGCACACTTCTTTAATAACATTTTTATATCAAATGCGATAAAGTATCTCACGAGATCGAGGATTTGTGTCGGAATTATAACTTACGTCGCAAACGTCTCGTCTCCGAATACGGAACTTATATACGGAACAAACTGTCGATTTACGAGTGACACAGTACGGTTAACCGCGAATCAGAGAAAACACACGAAATCGCATAGAAACGGACGAACATCAAATTCACGGAACAAGTTGCATAGCTACCATGGATGGCGAAAAGAACTCGACTACCGGTTTTGGATTCGGCGAACAGAATTCTTGACAGTTCGAGGCTAGAGACGGTATGACAGACTCAATGACACTTTCCGAAAGATAGAAAAGTATACACGAAGAACCTCGGACGGAATGTAATGGTACGCGCGCGTAACGCCTGCTACGGAGGATGCGGTACCACTGAACGCTAAGGGGTTGCCGCTTCATAGGCGTCCCCGACTCGCTAGGGGCTGCTAACCGTGAGGCCAGCCAGGGTTGTCGGTAGTTGTAGTGGTGTGGTACTAACGTCGGTGGTGGTGGAAACGAGTATCGAAGAATCACACTGCACGGAGCCACCTGCCGATGCGTAACATGTACCAAAGTTTCGCTTGTCGAATCGTTATCTGTTTACACACAAAATATCGTCGTAGAAAATTGCTTGGAAAATACCGATTATCTCATTGTAAACGAGATGATCCACACTCATATATTGAATGTCGGATGTTGTTGTTTTGTTTTTGGCACAGGATTAGTGTCTATATTATAAGATTTATCAACATATGTGATATTGTATCGATGTTCTTGTACTTTTAACGATTAACCTTTTGATGGTGTAGTTAAATGACGAAGAATTCAGAATGAACGATTTAGAAAATAAGTGTTTATTTGTCGTCAACGTCATTTGGTGTCAAATACAAAGTATTTTTAATTCTCAATCTGACAATTTTCAGTCCTCATTCTCTTGCGTCGTTATTTTCAAAATTCATTTCTTCGTTCTCGCGGCTCATAACTCACAAGCGTACGTGCGATGATCAGATTGCACAAGTGCGAACAGTTTCTAGTTTTTCCCAATTTTCCATTTCTACTATTTTCTCCGGGTCTGTCTTTATCTATCTCAACTTTTGTCTTTCCTTTTCTAATACTATTTCACGTCCGGAATTGTTCCATTGCGACTCAGTAATTGCATCGGCACTGGAATCTTCGATTCTCCTGAATCTACGTCAGACTATTCCTTGATTTTTCTACTACGTCACTCTGTTACATGTACTTAGTTCATTACTACTGATCGTTATACAATTACGATATGTTCAGAAGTTAGACGTTATTAAAGATGATGAACACGTTAAATGTTTCACTTTGTCTATTGTGTTTACGCGATAACAAATAATATATTAAAATATCAATCGATTGGATTAACCTTATCCAGATTAGATTAACATTCGCTGATTAGATTAAACTCTTATGACATAAAATACATTTGTATATAAGATGTTAAATTAAAGTGTTTCATTTTATCAAAATGAGCAACGTTCAACGGTGAATTTCAAAGACTAAAAATGGATAATTATAAAAATAATTGTTGATAATTGTACATTCCCTTTGCCAACCATATGTGTTTAGTAAATAATTATTTATAAGCTCCCAAATAGTTTTCCGCTTTTCCTGAACACTTATTTAGGTTATGTCACTTTTGAAATATATGCGCGATATATCTAGCCATACGCATATTTATATTTTAGTCAAACGTACCTTTATATTTCTAAACTTTCATAAATATATTTTAAAAAATGGTTTTTATGATTGACATTTTGCATAAATTGTTAACCAACATCAAGGTCCCTTTGGCGCAGAGGATAGCGCGTTGGACTTCTAATCCAAAGGTCGCGGGTTCGATCCCCGCAAGGGATGATGTGTTTTGCATTCAGTAATAGAAAATTATCTTTCTGAATTGCTAGACACACTATATGTTTTTGAAAATGTCATCGTAAACAGTTTTAACTCACCCGTCGTAACTACATTCGTTTGTACAGCAGGTAGTAAATTTTATTTTATGTCTCAATCGATAAAATTACTTTTTAAAGAAACTTTTAGCATAAAATTGGAACGAGAATTCACGCGTATTAATAACGATTCTCTTATATTCTCCACAAACTTCAGAAGTTTTCCAACAATTTATGCTTTTCTCCTCCAAAAAGGGTAGATTATATTCATTGAAAGAAAAAGAATATTTTATTATACGAAAATTGAACCGAGGATTAGCATAAGCGGCAATCTTGCGCTCGGTTTCCGAAACATACCTGCCATGTAGAAGAATTGGTATTTTATCTCCGGAACTTAATTTAAAACAAAATTCAGAGCACAATTTCCTACCTTTTCACATCCTTTATACGACGTCAGTGAGTGGAATCGAAAGGGAAAATGTGTGGGTGAAAGAACTGGAGTAGAGGTTTCCAGGTCAGGTTAAGAAGCACTCGTTATTGGACCGAAATATATAAACGTGTAAGGAAAGAATCAGATTTTATTGTGCTCAATAGCTACAAGAATCATTGTTAAATAAAGACCTAAGTATCTATTCGATATAGATGATATCTCACTTAAATCGAAGATCTTAATTATTTCTGCCGATGTTGAAGATGATAACAAGTAAGTTGTAAAGATTTAAATAATTTCGTTTATTTAATTCTTGCGATATCGTGTAATTGTTGATATTTTTTATGCGACGATTAACGATGAAACACTCTAAGAGATCATAAATATGACTAATAATTTAACGCTACTTAAATTGTCCATAAATGGATTCAAATCTTCGCTCTAATAATAGATAGTTAATGAAATATGAGAAGCTGTATGCACGCAGGGAAAGTAAATCACAAAAGTGAACATTTTAATCGTTTTTAATCTCATTTCTCTGACAAATGGCACGAAGAGAGAGTAGGTGGATTTCATCGGTTCGCAACGGTTCTAACGCGACCATTCAATTTTCTCTCGGGAGGATGAAAAACGTGCGCGTAACGTTGTTAGTGCGAAGTAGAAAATTTCATTTGGAACGGCGAGAAGTAACGCAATCACAAGCGTACGCGCCTCCAGGTTCGAAGGTAGGGTCGTAGGAACTTACCTGGTGGGTTCCGCGTGAGCCTATCAGAGGGATGGGTTTAAAGAGGCCGCGCAGCATAGCTTCGGCTAGCGTGTGCCTTGACGCGGAAAGCCGGTTAGTCGGTCTCAATCCTGTGTGTCGCTCGCATATACCGAAACGTTCCACTCCGCTTCGAAAGTCTATCCGTGCCTTTTCCGAACTTTCGCCAAATTTTCCTTCGACTCGATCGGTGAAACTTTGTACCAAGGAAACTTCTCTTCCACTAGAGAAGAAACCAGCGCCGTTGATTTTGTTTGTCGTTAGTTGATCAATTTGTCTAACTAGTCGCGAACAAATCGTTTCTTCCTGTGAATTTTTCTGCGATCCAAAGTGCACGTGGATAGGATTTATAGCGATTATCTTGGAATTTGCGCATCAGAGGGTATGTTGATTTTCTTTTTATGCTAGTCCTAGAATAGCGCAAGCGCCTGTACAACAACGTATTAAGTGATTCGATTTGGTTTTGTAAACAGTCAGCACGTGTGAACAACGCAGCTTGCGTATAAATAATTCCTTCTGAACTAGATCGGCATTTTTCTTTCAAGTTTCTTTTCTCTGCTATTACAATCGATTCTTGTCGCGCAGCTTATTGTCCGTATGTAAGTTAAACATTGTTTTCCATATACGTATGGGAGATATATTGCGTGTGTATGAAATTAATTGAATGTATTTATGACAAATATCGATTGTCAAATATCATTTGAATGATAGATAATTTTCATTCTAGTATAATATTAGATACAAGTGTAGAAAATAAATACGACGCAAGTGTAACGTAACTCTGGATTATGTTATCTTTCACGCTTTCAAGAACGTCCTATATGTCTTATATATGATACATGTACGTACATTCCATTAAATATGCGTAATTTAAAATTAATAATAAGTCGGTATCCATTTTCGAAAGTTTATTTCAAAGTATTATTACATTGTGCGAAATTCGATCTCAGCCTTCTATTTGACATCGTTCAACAATAGGTGTTTCCAACAATTACACGGACAAGTTACATCTCATGGAGTTTGAAAGAGCAGCTGTTTTCTGGGAACAAGCAAGCCGTAATTGTGAAACATATATATCAAAGTCAGTAACCAGATATTGTGTGAGTTAGATCTCACACCTTTTCACAATAGCTTTACGATAAGTAGATTATGTATACGCAATTATTTTTCCAAACTCAAAACCTTTTTGTTCATACTATCAGATCTACGTATGTGCAATTGATCTCTAAATGACTATCTTACAAAGCTAATGATTCTAGTAACAATAACTGTAATGATACAATTATATCAAAACATCAACAACAATGATATCAAGACATCTTACAGGAAAGTGTTTTCGGACTATTTGTTGATACACCATGTTAGCCGTATCGCGTCAAATCTAACAGAACCTTATACCAAATGCCTATTTACTTTAATTATTAGCTATTGAATTAATGGAAATATTCAGCAAGATAAAGCAATCTTATTATATACGACGTTCTTGCAAAGGAGATTTTTTACATACTTGTATCTTTCGTACTTTTGCTTTGCTTTGCAAAATAAGCATATCAGAGTATGGAAAGTTTCAACAATAGAAAATTAAGGAAGATGAAATTAATTGCACACGTGAGCTGCAACAATCAAACATCCTACGCGTACTTTTTCCCACCCTGTACGTAATATGCACTAACAATAGCAAGCTTGTTTCCTTTACATCTTCAGAGTTTTTACACTTACGATCCATTAGTATCGAAACGATAATGTTACATAGAATTGAATTCATTTGTATCGAACGCTAAACATCGATTTTGTAGCCAGAATCATTCGTTGTCTTTTTTCTTGCTACAATATAATAAATATTGTGTAATATATTCTATTGAAAGTTAATAGAAAATATGGACAATTCACACGTGTATTAATCGTTGTGATTGGGCATGAAATAGCTGAATCGCGTGAGTAAATTTGGAGTGACCTAAATTGGCGTGCGAAGATTCCCAAAGAGTAATCAAGTCCCGCAAGAAAAAGCGAATTGAATGTACCGTTAATCCGCCATTAATTTTATTCCAAGTACTGTGTTACATCGTATGCAAATGCAATGTTTCGTGTGACTATTGAGATTTGCGCATCGTGAATCATTTTTTGTTGCAGAGTTCACTAGCTGTTACACACTGTGCAACGTAATATGTACGTTGTACAATGATAAATCGATCGACGTGTTAATTAATCACTGTACAACTCAATCAACGGGGAAAGCAATTCGAAGAATTGTGATTAATCGATATGAGTAGCCTCGTAAAAGTTTTATTTTCTAAAGTACGATGATCAAAGTTAATCGAGTGTAATTGTAAAGAAATCTGAATCACATTTGTTTGTTAAAATAACAGTGGCAATACTTTGTTGGGTAATTTCCAAACAATTCATATCCTTGTAAAGTAACGTTGAACAGCGAAAGCTCGACGAGCCAGTCATGGAGAAGGGATCAAAGAAAGAAGAGACGCAACAAGATACGACGAAAGTAAGAGATTATATCGCGAAGCTACGACGAAGTAGTCGCAATCGAGAATCGTATGACGAGATCGCAGAACTCGAAGCTGAGCTGCGAAGGGCGTACATTACGAAGGAGCTGCAAGCGCAAATCCTAGAAAGGGAGACCGAGCGTTACATCGAGAATGTACGGAAACAACAAGCCGCAGAATTGATGCGATTGGAACAGCAGGCGGTCCTCGAGGATGATCTTCGCCAAAGATCCGAGAGCCTCGAGAAGTCGGAAGATTACAGGAAAGAACTGACTATTCAGATGAAACGGAAAGAAGAAGAGAAGAGTTTGATGATGGAGGAAGCTCGCCACGAGAGAGAAGTCTTAACAGAAATGGATAGAATAAGAGAACAGCACGAAGAACTTAAAACGCTTGAGAGAAAAAACCAACTGGCTGAGACCTTAAGGCGAGAACGTTTAATTTTTCAGGAAATTAGGCAGATTCGCGAGGAAGAGGAGAGGGCAGCTGAGGCGGACAAACTTTACAAGGACGAAAAATATTTAAAGGAAATCGATGAAAGAGTTAAAAGAGTGAGAAACCTTTACGAAGAACAATTAAAAAGAAGGGAACGAACAACGAGTAAGATTGCCAACATACTGATAAATGCAGAAACTAGAAAAAAAGAGAGAGATATTTTGATAGACGAATTGATAGCTGAGGATGTAAAGTATGAGTCGTTGCTGAAAGAGGAAATGGAAAATATTCAAAGAAAGAGGATGAGAGAGGAATTGGCGGTTAATTTGAAAGAACAAATTGTTTTCACAGAACAGTGTAAGTTACGATTTGTTGAGCAAGATAGAATGTTCGCAGAAGAAATTATGAGAAAAATTGTAGAGGATGAGAAAACTGCCAGACTGACTGCTGCGGCTAGACGTAGAATGCAGCTACAGTATCGAGAGGATTTGGCTCGATTGATCGAAACCCGACGTAAGATTCGAGAAGAAGAGATTTTCAATACGCAGGAAACTGCTAAAGAAGAAAAGAGGCGCGAAGAAGCCAATCTAGAACGTATTAAAGAAGATAGAAAACGATTGTTGGAAAAGCACGCGTCGAATGTTGGTGACTTTATTAATAAAAGCGCTCTTTCTGAAGAGGAGCAAAAGATTATCGAACAATTCGCATAATTTCACGAGTTTTTAACTCATAACCTTTAGCTAACTAATCCTTAATTGTCAATTAATTAATAATGATTTACACAAATCGACAATCGTCCATAAGTTAAATGATATTATTGTCAGGAGAACTTAGTTCTACAGTTTGAAAGTTCTCGAATATTTAATAGAAGATAGAACAAATCTACATCCCGGCACCTGTCGACAGGTGTTGCTAATTATTAAAATGTTTCACTTCCTTTGTGAGAGTTCGCCTGAGAAATCCAGAAAAAGTCAGATGCTTAGTTGCGTCGAATTTAGCACTATATTTGATTCGTGTAAATTATGAAATTAACATTAGAAAATTAAATCTTGCCAAATCTATAAAAATGACGAGCGTGAATTTATTATGCAACAGGATAACAAAGAATGGAGTGTTCTGTTCTTTAAAAGAAAAGACGAAGAGAGCACATAAGTACCTACATATTGTCACAGAAAAAGATCGCGTTATGCGGACTTGAGAAGCGTCGTTTATGAATCTATTAAGTTAAGCTGTTGTAAGATCACTACATATGTTGCTACATAAGCAGGACTTGCTAGCTGAAATTCATAGTTGTACGAAATACCGTCAAATAGAGATCTTAAATTCAAGCATCAAGTACCGACGTAGATTAATATTATGACATCCAGGGCCGCACGTAGAATTTTATGTGGTCTGACTGACCCAGATTTCAAATCCTTACTTTCTTAGATTTCTGTCACTTCGCATATCCAGATGCCTTGAAATATCTAGGTAAATTTTGACACCTGACCAACTTTACGATTTTTCTATATCGCGAAGACTACTGTAGGTATTGTGCTTAAAAATGACTAGCATACATACATAGAAATAAACGAGGTCATTGTGACATATAATGTTCAGTATATTTTATAATTTTATCTTTTACATCTTATTTAACTAGTTAATTGGGTGTGACGTGTATACTCGTCGTATGAAATAAAAAATTGCCACTTACTATAAAAACTCAAAATTTTAGTAAAAAGTAATATAAACGACATTTAATGGCATGTTTCCTTTATACTTCCAGTAAACATATTATGTATTTTATAAAAAAAGTTTGATTATTTGATTATGCGTATATCGGCTATTCTCAAAACTCTTTTGTGTTTTGTATCAGCTACACCATCAAAAGCAAATCCACTTCGAAGATGTGCCGTCTGCTCAAAAAATGGAATCCGTAAGGAGTCACGTTACTCGTACTCCACTTGCGAAGTTTCACTTTGTGCGGTACCTTGCTTTATAAAATACCATACTGAAATCAACCGAATTTCTTAGATCTTTTTTCTTTAATTTTTCTTGTTAATGAATTTTGTTATTTTCTGGCAATTTTTAAGTTTTTAATAGCAATACCTTTTTCAACGATGAATTGGCAACTTTTTATTGAATGAAAATGTAATCCTTCCTCGTTCTGCTTTATTTTTGTCGTAAAATTTATAATAGGAGCATGTGCCCTGCGTTCGACCTGTATACTCGTCATTGCTTGATTTTAATTACGCACCCTGTAAGGGATTTTTAAAACTAAATTCCGCTGTTAACAGATTGCAATTTCGGGACTATGAAATATTACGAATGATTTTTCTGATTCATTTAATTTTATTACTATTAATATTATTATTATCCCTGATAATTATGAAGGGGGGAGGAGGTGTACGTCTGTTTGAAGCAAACGCACAGAGTTAGTTAGAAGATTTCTGATTTGATTAACGAGATTAACGTCGTTTCGTGTTCGATGCGTAACTAGCGGAATGCAACCGTTTAAGTAACGACAGAAGCCGATCATCAAACGTAGACTGTTACGTTCTCCGTCTTCCGATTAATGCGCCCGATAAATCTTAAACACGACTGCGACTAAATTAAACTAGCTAGAGAACAAGCCGGTTTAAAGGTGATAGCAACGTCAATCGATTGCACAGTTTAGCAACCCAATCGATACCAAACGTGAGCGTGTATTTCCTTGAAATTGGGATCTGACGTTGGAAAACTCGATCAAAGGCTTATCGAAACGAATAGACTTTGAAATTTTGCCAAGCTTAGAAATGTCGAAGGACATTTCTTTTCATGAAATAATATAAATTGAAGAGAGTGTTAAAGAAAAGTAATTCGTAAATGAGCAGATTTTGTAAAACTTGGAAGGAGAGGAAATAGTTTTCAATTATCCTCCGTACAAAAGGGAAATGAAACACTTTCAATGCTAAATGAAAGAATGATTATTTGATGCTTACTCGTAATGGTACACCGTTATTTCAATTTACTTGCACGTTACGTGTATCTTCGTTTTCTTCTTGCTTGGAGTGGAAGAATCAAGTTTCTTGATCGTTAAAAGCAATGGTAGATATCTCGTTAACGCCTTTTTTTCGCAACGTTAAATTATATAAGCTTACAGACTGCAAATATTCCTTTGTTTATTTAAAACGTTAAAAATATAAGTAGAAACACAAAAAGGTTTCGAACTAAAAATAGATATGTTTAACCAAATAGTGAGATAAGAGATGCGAGGGAAAGAAACAACTTTCATGAAACATATTTCTGGCTTTAGTGCGGTTAGTCTCTACGCACTGGAACGTATAACATCATAATCATTCAGAAGACAAAATTACGCGCAAAACGGTATAATGTAAATTAATTGTTTAAGAAATTTGTTAAAAATATCAAGATATCTATTTCAGATTATTCCAACGAATCTGCACATGGGCATAGAAACCTAACCAGTTCGTAAATATCGCCTTAAACTAGTTTCAAGTCGTGATATTTATATATGCAGAATGTAGAAACATTTAATCCTCTACTTTTCCGTTGAATGAACTTTGTTATGATTTTTAAAAAAAATTGTAGTATAATTAATGTTTTCATAAAAAAATGATTATCTTACCACGTCCTATGCTTTCAATGCTTCAACATGTTTCTATTTACATACTCGCCATTGTACATGTGCAAAATATTTTTTCCCTTTTTTTGAAATTATTGTATAATGTTTTTTTAAACAGTAAATAAAGTAGAAATACGTGCATGAAACATAGAATGACACGTGCAAGAAATACGTAATGGAGTACTGTTTCCACCTTCTTTGTAACATGTAATTTGTTATGGAAAATAATCCTTTTTTTTTTCTTTTATCAATTGACGATCGCGTGACAACCACAAACTCAACACGTTTCTAACAATTGACTGTTTTATGGCCTTGTATCGAGTATACTCCTCGTTGTAACGCTGCTCTTTCTTGTGCCGAGTAACTTCGTTTAGTTCTCCGGAAATAAATTGCCTTGGAAGCAGAATGCAAGAAGCGAGAAGTCAGAAGTGCTTCGTTTTTTCGCACTATGTAACTGTTTCTCTGGCTAAAACGATAGAAAAATCGGGAACGTTTTTCGAATCGTAGGACTCCAATTATCGCTTGTATTCAAGTTGTATATGGAAGAATGAAACGTTTAATCGTAAAATAAATATTGAAAATTTGCAATATTTATTATTAATATTTATCAATATTTATCATCAATATTTTTACACTTGACATTGCGATATACAACATTGTACTGTAACAAGTTATTACGTTGGAACAGAAAATGATTTATGCTATTTTCCGTTTGTACAATAACTTCTTTGACAGTGACATTTAGAAAAGTGTGTATGTATATGTATACATATGTATGACGATTAGAAAGAAAGCATTTGAAGGGTGTCTATGCAACACGTTGTACGACGTGCCGTGTAGCGGAGAACTTAATCCGATAAGCGAAACAAGCAAAAAGACGTTGCGCTTGCTTCTTAAACTTATAATCTTCAATAGTATAAATTTTACGTATTTTGAGATAGGAACGGTTGGAGATATACGCTTCCATATCGAGGCAATTGACTCTGCGTAGACATATATTATTTTCTGCTATACATAAATTTCCGATTTTTAATCTTCCAGTATACAAATTATACCTTAGGCGTCATTACGTTATCTTTTATATATAAAGTGCATAAATATGTAAAATACGTTAGATAATCATCGAAACTAGCGAAAGTAATATTATAAAATTAACGCGGCTACTATTTTTAGTTATTATTTAAAATAATAGAAGAATCACAACGAGATAGACGATTCATAACGATGGAATTTAAAGTATACAAACAAGTGCAAATATTTAAATCTTAGAGAAAACACTTTCATTATGGATTCCTTTTTTACCAATTTTTAAATAAAACTACTAAATAAATTGTTTGTCTTCTCTAATTTGTAAATCCAGTTACATAGCAAACAAGTACAAGTCGATTATTTAATTTGCCAACTTGAATTTATTAAATAAATTATAAAAGAGTTTGAAGAAAGAAACAGGTTCTAAATTACAAACAATTAACAATTTCAGTTTAAACATTGAACTTTCAACCAGGAAACAAGCCAGAACGAAGAAATTAATCGTCAGGCATGCTCATGGCATGATTTATGAAACGATCACGATTTTTGAGGTCAAGGATTTCTTTTTATTGCTTACATATATCAACACTCCATCTCGGCAAAGGCAGTTAGTATGGCTTAGGTAGTTTTTAGAAATTCGTGGCTCGTCCTCGGTGACTTAAGGATATGTCGTAAATGAGGACTTTCCAAAGAGTAAGTTTGGTTGTAACGGTTCGATGACCGAAGAGTCAGACCTGGAGGAAGTTCCACACCGTTGCCAAACTTCGCCTACCGCTCACTATAGGGACCGTCTTCCTCCCTCTCTGAAAAGGGCTCTAAAAGTACCTGAAAAGGGGACAAACAAAACTCTTTTGATATAATCGGTAATTGCAATTTTTTAAATGTAGAGTAATCAACGTACACTGTTGGCCATAAGTATTTGAACACCTCGACCCTCTTGCACGATTGATTAATACTAATAACGTTGCAAATTAGAAGATATAGGTGACTACTATTAATAAATTTTCTCACGCAGACATAACGGGATAAAACTCGTTGGTATAAATTCATGAGACTTTTTAATTAACCGAATAAATAGTGTTTGTGTCGATATTTAATATTCTTTCGAAGATTTCAACTTTCATGAGAGATAAAATATTTTCATCGACATATGTAAAAGGAAAATGCTTTTATAGGAAGAAATTAGTTTTCGTGCCATATAGCGATTCAGGAAGAATTACACTCTGTTCACTCGTGCCTCGTTGTATATCGTGTATCTTGTTATCTATTCAATCGCATGGTGACAAATAATATGGTGACAGGGCTCATCCATCGTAACGTTACAATCTTATTGTGTCCCATTGTGTCGAAGCTACAGAATACCAAGAACTGCTACTATAAGCTACATAGTTATTCGGTCGCTTATTCCGTCCGCTTTTACAGAAGATGGCTTTGTAATACCATAAGCTACTGTTATACATATCGCCGGTTTGATAGCGGAGTGACATGCGAGAATGACACGTAAGATGAGGTTTGCATGATAACGCTCGCCCACGCGTTTCGCAAGTGATATTAAAAAAGTTGCTTGCATTAAAACACGCAGTTTTATGCTGTTCGGTATATTTACCCAAACTCTCTGCTAATGGCTATTATTACTAGACTATGAAGGTTTATGTAAATACATATTTTTGAAGAATGAAATCTACATAGCTTATTATGTGATTAGAAGGTTATCAAAATGTGCTCTTTATATTCCATTTTCTACATAATGATAAAGACATACGTGCCATATGTTGTAAACGAACAGATACATACGAATACATAAAGTGAAAGCATTCGAAATGGTAACAGGCGTTTATACTCCATTTGTGATGGAATCAATAGAATCCCAGTGCACACCTGACAACCAGCTGTTCTCGTCACGGTATCGTCATAGCCTTTCCTCGCATATAACTCACGTTCCCCATCATTCTCCGGGACACTGCATCGTGTACCAAGCCATGCATATCCTCGTAAATATTCTACTTCCTAACTTCCATAGAGGTCAAAATAGAACTGACGGTTAAACGGTTGTACGCTCTTGAAACTGCAATGTATAACATCTGTAGCACATCATAATAGTATAAAATTTGATCGATGACCTCGTACATTCTGAAAATCAAAAAATCTTTGTGAGTGATATTAATTAATCGGGATATAGATATAAATTGTTATATTCTTATTGTGTAAAACTGGCAAAACTTTTTCAGCTACCTAATAATACACGGTATCTATAAACACAATCGTAACGCGAAGTATGATTAATTATTTTTGTTTTACACTGTTTCCTAAACATGAATCGCATTGCACTCACGAAACACTATTTGCATTCATGTACTACATCGTATATCTAATTATGCGACGTCTACCATCTTAGCGATTTATACAGACACTCACACTCTCCTGGCTTCGTCTAGACCTCTCTGGATATATGTGCATTGTTGGTAGTTGTCGCAGTGGGCGAAGGAATGAACTTTCTCGTGCATAACATATGCAGATCAACCGACCATTATGGAAGGTTACTTAATGCATTTACGAATATTACTCATAACGTTTCTTGGTCGATTGTGACGCGTGGGTTTACTCACTGAAACCGCCCTGGCGCCTCTCTGTAAACGCAAACCGACGATCGATTCCAATTACTTTTAATTGTGAGCGAACTATAGCTCTAGTATTACAGTCTATCATCTGTCATCTATCACCGTTTTTTTTCGAATAATGGCTAAAGCAATTCAAACACGCTTTACTACGCTTTACACGCTTAATTATCGATGCTTTGAATCGCGATATATGAGATTATGATAAACTAAACACTTTTATGCATTTATAATATGTAAAAGCAGATGAAATAAATTTCAGTCTAAGCTCTATTTCTCTAATTAATACTCATAAAAATATAAAAATACTAATATTTGTGACTTTTAATATAAAATCGGACCCTACATCGAGGTTCCGTGGTGTAGTGGTTATCACGTCTGCTTTACACGCAGAAGATCGCCGGTTCGATTCCGGTCGGAACCATTCTCTTTTCCTTTTTCATGCGTACGTATTTTGTGTATATGTATATCATGTTCCAAACATACTTTTTGATAATTTTACAAACAGATAATTTTAATTGAAAAAAGAATAAGCGAGTAATGCATACTTTAAAAGTTGCATTAACAGAGATTGTGAAATAAGGAAGAGAAACAAAAATAAAAAATATAAAAATGCTATAAAAATAAAAAATATAAAATAATACAAAAATAGAAAATATAAAAATAACATCAGATTTTATTTTATTATTTCAGATGTCAATGCAGCGAACAAATTAACGTAGGTTGAAATGTTGCTGTTATTGCTGTTGTCGCTATGAACGAGAGCCGGTGCTACATCGATTCGCCCGTGCTCGCTGAACATCAGCTATTCAACCGGAATGGGAAGGCACTCAGGTGTGATTATCATAAACGCAGCCTATACTACCGTATTATATTACGGGTTCGCGTTTAATTGCTCGCGACAAGAAGGGCGTCGACTATATACCGTACATTGATTTATCGTTCATAATTGAAGAGTAGAAATCTGGAACACTTTTCTCATCCCAGTCAAGGGGCAGCCGATTAATTTTTAGTTCATTATTCGTCAATTTTCTTCGCAACTTAGCGTGCTTTCAAATGTATTCTTAAATGTGATCTCTACCAGTTTTATCACTGTTAATTGCTGCTTCGAATAAATAATACATTTCGTATATGTAACAACGACAATGAACTTTCATGGGCTGGTTGCTCCATCAGATTATTCAACAAATATGCAATGCTCTGTTAACATGTTTGAAAAAATTCGAGATTACTTCACGTAACATTTTAATCGCTTTTCCGTATAATTACGCAAACACGAGGTTTGATCTAGCTAGATAAAGATGTTAGATTTCGGTTTAAAAGTTTATACGTTAATAATCGTTAACAATTTTTGAAAAAGCAGGGTCCTATACAACTGAACTAGTTTCTAAGTTTTGTTTAAAATAAGTTCAAAATGGTTATAATTTTTGTAAAATTTCTATAAGTTGTAGGAGCTTTGTTTATTTTATGATTAAAATTGAGAGAATGAAAGGTCTTTCAATCTGTTTCAAACAAAGAATTTTCGAGCAATTAAAGTATCAAAGACAATTAGAATTATATGTATATAAAGAGAAATAAAAATAAAATGTGCCAACATTTTCTAAATTTTAGAATTAATCTTTAACACCGAGATGAAACGTTCAAATGCGTAGAATATAACAAAGATTTATTTAAAACGAGAGCTTTGGAATTATTACGCAATTATTACTTCGCGAATATGTCGAAAGGAAGTAGTTAAACACGATGAAACGTCTGAAGGCTAAGCAAACAAATCGTTTATATCGTAATTGGATAAATTATCTCCTAACATGCAATTACGACACGTCCAACTGAACAGGGAGAAAAGCAGCAATCGTTTTAATCGTTATATATACACAGCGCATTAAACAGCTTTGATTTCAGGGGATCGAAAAAAAGTGTGTTACTTTATACAACCGACTGTGGTGACGGAAAAGAAGATCTGGGACTCAAGCTCCAGCAACGATCAGTTTCTCTGGTAAGTTTAGTAACGTCTGTAAACTAATTACTATTATGTCTTCTTTACAAACAGGTAAGAAACAAGATGGGAATATGAAATTAATCTGACAAGGTTTTATTCTAACTATCTCGCAATTTTAGATCGACAATAATAGAAACACGAAAGAGACATTCGATTAACTCGTCGGATAGGAATATCCAGAAATAAATTGTTCCTCATGGGTAGTTGCCAGCTAATCCTAGATTAGGAATTGGCGTATCTAGTATCTCTCGTATGTCGCCTTCCGGGTCTACGAGGCTGGTAGAAGCTTCCATCCCTGGCAATGATTATATGTTTCTCGACTCATGATACTCCTTCTTCCCGAGCACACCCACGATCTTCGATGATTAACGAACGCGAAGACGACCCGTGGCGAACTAAGGCTGCTTTTAATTGCTTCAATTAACTACGTTGAAGCAGCACGATCCGCCAGTAGGAAGTATCGTAGTGCACTATCCCGACGTCACAAAGCACTGGCCTTCGCCAGTTATAACTTGACATTCTTTGTTCGTCGATACCTCGGGGGATATGTAAGATACTGTGACCATCGATAACGCTTTCTGTTCTATCTGCTGCATTTATGATTCGAAGAGTCGTCAAATACATAACCCATTTGCATTATATCGAATGACAAATCAATTGTGCTTTGAGGGAGACGGCCGCAATTATGATAAGATACAGCTATATTGCCAGAGAATCAACTATGGCTCATTTCATATCAACGGTTTAGATAAATCATCGAGAATAAACCAGGTTTTAGAAGTTTCATGGAAGCGAAAGATGAATTAATGCAACGATTGAATTAATTTCACAGAAGCTTGGCTTTTATTAGTCGCGTGTATGGAAAGATTACATCGATGTGCGCGATGTCGGTAATCGGTAATTGTTGTCTATTACTGACGATTATCCGAAATATCTGAAACATTATTCGCTTATATAATTTCCAATATAAACAAATACACATATATAAGATTGATAATATGTATCAAGACGGAGCTAATTTCCATAAGTAGACCTATTAGGAGCATCCCAAACAATGTAAATTCAACCTAACTCCAACTCATTTCTAATAATAGAATGAAAAATGTCCCATTAATGTGATGGATCTCGTTTGTACGTTGGTCATCGTATTGAGATGGATCGCCGAGTCAAACGGATTTCGTAATAAAGCTTCACAATCGGTCTGGGCTTGAACGCTTTAAGAGGGTCGATGTACCCGCGCATTATACGATCATCATGCGTACATATACATATGTGAAGTGTCTCCCTCACACGCCTGATACGCGTATAGTCGTGAGAATCCTTGAGCAAGTCAAGAAATCGTAATTCTCACGAGCCCTACAATCGGGCCTTTCGCGTAATTTCTCGGCTTGGGTTGCAGTCACACGCCATTTGCCTGAAGCAACTAGAACAGCAGACACGCATCTTTCTAAAGTTGTATTTAGAACCGCTTCGTTCCTCTTCTCGACATTGAATACGCATTAACCACGCTTTCATAACTTTCTATTGTACAACGTTTATTCAAGCCGACATAACTTACGTAGTGCACATGTATATTGACGTTATAAATACAATAAGTGAAGTTTTCAAAATGATTAACAGAAAATCGCCACTTTTTACTTTGCAGTTCCCATAGGCAGTAATTAACATGATTTGTAACAATTTATACGAGGGGAGCATAATCAATTAAAAATATTGTATAAATATGTTATAGAGTTTTAGCAATAATAATTTGTGAACTTCCGAAGGATATTGTATTTTATTTTTTTTCATAATCGTACAAGGGGAAGCTTTTTGGGAAGACATTATCGAAAAAATAATTATTTTATTACGATCGTAATTATCGTACGCACGCGATTATTCTCAGTGTTGAGATCTCATCACCTGTAAAAAATCTTCCAAGCATCACGAGTATTATCTTACTGCGAAGACTCACGAAGGACGTTGATCGTAACAGGAAAACCACGACCCTAGCGTGTGACGTGAAATATGTGGTCAAGAAATGATTCCACAAAACTGACATTTGGTTTTTTACAACTCTGAATATTTGCAAACGAAGTGCAATCTATGCGTGTGATAAAGTTTACGACCCACATACATATTTAAAAGTCCCATTTTATCTAAACTGTAAATACATAAACTGAAGAAATCTGAATTCATATTGCTGATATAAATCTAACTTTTTTCATTTCAGACTGCTCTACATACAGGAAGTGGAACGCAGCAGCAATATCTGGAACCAAGAATGGCGCAATTAGAAACCTTGGAAGCAAAGGTAATAAAATAAAAAAGATTTATATCGTTTAGTATATAAAGTGAAAATAAACTTTTTAAACTAAAATTACATACATAATACATATTTTATAATTTTGTTAATAATAATACACAGCGAATGCACGAAACAAAAACCTCCAAAGTACGAGGAACAAAATCTTAGGAAGAAATTGCATCTACAATGACCCCATTGCACAATAATTTACCAACTAATAATACATTAGTGAATTTACAAATTACAAGTTATAGATTATAGATTTTTTTTCATAATTTTAAAATTTTACTTACTTCTTTATGTAAAGGAATTTATTAATGCTGTAACTTGTAACTCGTAAAATTTCACTAATAATACTACTTCAATTACGCAGCAGAGTCCATGTTACTTAAAAAATTTTGTTTCGCTATTCTAGAATATGAAATTCTTGCTACGCCCAGGATCATTCTTTTTTACATTTTTTTTTCTTTTTGAAAGACTCGCGCAAAAAGGTAGGTATATGGAAGTCGTTTTTAACCGTAACATCCCGTCGGAAGAAACCGAAGGCGATGTTTCGCGGTTATTGGCGGGTCCGCAATAGCCCCCAGCTTTTTAAGGCTGTCCAACCAGTGATTTATATGCAGATGCATGGACCAAACTGTGTTTCGTTCAGGGCCCTTCACTCGAGTTTCGGACTGAGGGACCGTGTGCGCGCGGGTGCCATTAAAACTGCCCCGAGTCAGCACACAGATACCCAATAGCGCAGCATCCTCAAAAATTCTTTTTTTTAATTCCACTTATGTCGATAAAATCGTAGGGTTTTGTTCCATTATTAAATTCTTCTATCTTTAATCTTTCGTGCGTATAATAATTTAACAGAAAATTAAGAAAGAGACAGAGCAGTGAAAAGATAATTTTCTTAAAACTTCTAAAATACATTTTAGTAAAACGTACACGTTACTTTTGATTAAATTTACATTGTTTGTTTTCCTACGGTATAGGAATATAGAAATAAATATGTTACATACTACAACTGCCTCCTTAATTTTGATTCACTAAGATATATCTGTTAGAAGGAAAAATCATGTATCCATCCGTCATCATACACGAAACAACTGTGATCTTTTATCTCACCCTTCGGCGTTAGCAAGCATATTTTCTTAACTTTCTTAAGACGCGATTAATGTACGTTGTCAGATTCGTTGACTTCTTCGAGCATGCTACAAAAATCCATTCCGATGTTTACGCCCGAACAGACCAGCGCGAAGTCATGTTTTGCCATCTCAGAGGAAAAAAGCAAAAGCAAAAGAAAGAATGGACGAAAGAGTAAAAGAAAGAGAAAACAGAAGGAGCGTGCTGTGCACAGGGGGCTCGATATGAATAATGAAGAAGAACGTCGACTTGAAAAGGTTGCATCGACGTCGATAGGATATCTTCTTACCACGAGCCAAAAACGTTTTTCAGATACGTAATAATCTTTGTCGATGGAAAGAAGATTTTCGCATTGCTTCGTAACAATTTTTGGAACTTTCTATACAAAGCTCAAAGTTTGCGACGAATATTCTTTCGTAAAAGAAATCAGCGACTCGAGGACAGTGAAGTAAATTTTGTTTTTATGTAATTTATAAATCCATAAATAACAATGAAAGTTCTTAAAGTTGGTAATAGTAACAATAAAATTCTAAAAAGTAATACATATACCAAGTCTTTATACTTTACTGCTAAATTTGTAGCTCGCTACAGATTAAAGATTATTATAAAAATACAAAATGACGAGCAACATTTATTTTCATGAGAATGACAGAAAATAAACTAAAATACCATTTCATTGTTTCAATTTACCGCTAAATATAGTTTATTTGTAAATGTACTAATCTACTGGTCAAAGGTAGGCTTTAGTACGTCCTTGGGTTGAAAGACTCAGACAGATCTAGTCAGCCAGATTGCAGATCCTGGAGTCAGTGCCCTTTACTGTCTGAACAGCAATGCGCCAAGCAAGATTTCGTCTTCTTAAAACGTTGAAAACATTGCCTTTCACAAATTTCGCGCTCGAATAACTGTTTTCAGAGATAATAATTTAACTTCATTGGAAACAATGGAAGTAGCAGCAAGCGCAAGAAAACTTTACAATATTTTGATCAATGTAGAAATAGACACATATAATATTTATCGTTATAACAGATACGTGATGATCTCTGCAAATAAATTTTATTCCATCTATTAAATTTTATCTCTATGTTGTCATTTGCTATAATTAAAAGAATATTCAGTATTATATATGATATATATAATGGAAAAATCCTGCACTGTGAAAAACTGGAATTATACGAAGTGATTCGTATGATTTCAGAATTATGTCAGGAATTTTATTGTTTGCGATATATTTCAGGGAATTTGTTGATACTATCAGAACACATGGAAAAGATAAAGTAAACGCGAACACGCGCGCTATTCTCTGGGCGCAACTATTGTATCGTACAGTTGCAGAAGAGGGTGGCAGGATTATCTCGGAAATGCGGATCTTCCCCATGCAAATTCCGCAATAAATTTCCGCTTCCTCCGTGCACACCGCTATCATCCTCCTGCAATGTAACGTGTACAGCGCGCTTCCACACGGGAAAAAAATTCACGGAATGTTCGTACTGAGATCACCGTCCATCCGTTCCCACTTTTACTTCTCAACGGGGGAGAAGAAAGTGTTAGATTTGATACAACTCCTCGCTGCGTGTCTCTATTACCTCATTATTTCAAAAATGTTATGTGACACTATTTTGTTACGTTATGAGTCACCGCGTAGTATACTTTCCCTCTCAGTTAAAACGTCTCATCTATCGTTTTGAACTTTGGAAAAAGTTTCGTGCCATTATTGTTTTTCTTTATCCAATTGAAAATATTTAGTTCTTATTTCCTAACTTTATCCGTATAACTTTGTTTAAAAAGATGAAAAACACACGGAATTTTAGATATTTCAACATATCGTGTAAAATCAAGAAATGGTAGATAAGGACATATTCGCGATATATAAGATCATATATAAGATTCAGTAATTCATAGAGTCAGATATAAAAGGAAAGAAATAGTACATACGTACAAGTTCGTTAATTTATTTCATCGCTATCGACTGTTTGACACTATGGCATCATTGGAATATCATGTTTATGGAAAGCAAGTACTTCACGGCTTGCACCCAAAGCCTTGAACTCGGATTGCCTTTTGTTTTCTACCACATACAATACAACGTGCGTAGTTGCTTTGTTCGATTCTGTCAACCTTCACCAAAGACTAAAAAAAAACGAACCAATTGCAAAACGATAATAATAATATTTTCGTATCCTTACGCAGATTCAGGCACTATTTGAATAAAATATTTGAAATAATTGATTATTTATTAAAATAATATTGTAACACTGCGCACGTTAAAACTTTAAAACAAAAGGAATTCCTAAAGTATAATTCTCTAAGATAGGAATACTGGACATAAAGGTAGAAGTTTCGTAACAGTAGTTTTATGTATAATCAGCCGTCTACAGTTCCCTTTCCAAGAAAATAATTTCCGGTCTTGAAATAATACCATTCTTAGAAACAGTGTAACACTACGAATCAGAGTAATAGCATTCTAGTTATCAAAACTGTTTGTACTTAATAATCTTATTTCCTCTAACTTTTTTAAAAGTTTGTAACTATAAATCGCATTTATGATTTTTTTAAAATCGAACAAATGTACAGATACGAACACTAGACGGTACGTTTACTATTATACTTTTCACTACGTTAGAATTGTTTTACGTTTTCCTTCTTAAGGCATTGACGTATAATCTTCCGACTTAAAACGAAATAGGATCGCATGGAAAGTTTTATCCTATAACCGTGAATCTTTATGCCGTAAATCTTAGTTGGAGATAATCTCATGAGCGGACGGCGAGTAGCCGGCGCGAAAAAGGCCCAAGCGAACGAAGAACGTGCGAAGCGAAAGGTGACGGTTAGAAACCGTTTATCTTACCTGTGGATGAAAATAAATGCGCCAAGACTTAACAGAGTCTAAATTAACTTATTCAGTAACTTCATTACGCAAACGGAATTCTATAACAATCTTGCGGTGCTGTATATCTAAAAGTAAAAACGACACGAGCTAAATATGACATATTAAGTATCACAATTAATTTACAAAATTTCAATGCTTTGATAAGAGGTGAAAATACAAGCAGAGCGCAAGGAATGTTTGGCAATGGCTACGGAGGATATCCGGTTAGTTGAATATTTTCTGCAAGCAAATCTAGTTGGTGGTCTCGTGTGGGACACACTGGGCGTGCAAGGTCTCGTATCGCATCCTTCTTTCTGGTTGCTGCGCAGTCAAGGCCGGCATTGACCTTCTCCGTGTTGTATGCCAGCAGGAGAGACCAAGTGCTGCTTTCTCAAGGACCATCGGCGTGCAGTACCGACGTGGAACTCCATTAAGATCGAGACATCCCGTTCCGACTATCGTCGCAAATCATAGATTTACTAGAGCGATAAATTTATATTTACACCGTCGCTGTTTTACACCCCGAGTTTCAACCACGTTCAAATCACATCCTTAGGCTAAAGAAATATTGATTCTACCATATTGTGAGTTTAGCTTCCGACTATTAGAATGAATTATTATTTGGAAGATCGAAAGATTAGACAAGACTCGGTTTCTTTTTGGAAATTTGTAACTGTTTATACGTGCGTGTAAAATACGATATCACGATTGTAATTAAGAATATCTGTTTGTCCTCAGATGGCCAGTATCGAAGTATCTTTGTCAACTACGCCAAGAAGAAAGAAAGGTGGAAGCATTTCCGGTGGAGTAATATCGCCAGCTGGTCATCGAAATAGAGATCATTATAAGGAGCTAGACGCTCTTCGAATTGCATTACGCGACAAGGAAAATATCATTCAAACGTAAGAAACGTTTCATGAATATATAATAGTATAGTACCGAACAAATGTTTTCCAATAATCGCTTCTTGCTGTAGCGTTCTGATTTTTTATATCATTTGTAAGAAAACGTAAAGTTTCGATCGCTTAGAGCGATCGGCTGGCTTTCGTCACCCTCCGTCCGAAGAAGAGAAAGCAAAGACACTTGAGGGTGCAATAAATTAAGCCCGCCGCGTACTGAATCGTGCGCTGGCAGGCTGCAAGGAATTTGCGACTGCTACGCTTACGATATTCTTTCATCTTTTGTGCAATTGTCAGCTTTTTAAATAAATCTTAACGATTCAGTGACTGTGTTCTCTTCGGCATAAATAAATCTATGGAAAATATCAAATAACATTTCAAATATTTCGGTTTCGTTTCTATGGTTAAGTTTTAATTTGGTTTC
Source organism: Bombus vancouverensis nearcticus (assembly GCF_051014615.1). NCBI lineage: Eukaryota > Metazoa > Arthropoda > Insecta > Hymenoptera > Apidae > Bombus > Bombus vancouverensis. The sequence goes on along the minus strand of NC_134913.1, from coordinate 2,105,123 downwards.
ACAGACTGAAAGGGCAACTGTGCAACACACTGAGCAACAGATTAGCTTTACGTAATGGTGCTCCACCTCTAACCGAGGCTGACAGAAAAGCAGCCGAAGAACGACTTCAAAGGTTGCGACGCGATGCGGATAATAAGCGGCTAGCGATAAAAAATTTGAAATTAGCGCTCGAACGACTAGATATTACAGAGTAAGTAGAAAACTTGAATGATTCTTGTGTTGTCAATCATCGATTACGCTAAATAAATATATTTATAAGTGTGTCAATTATTGAAAGATTAGATTGAAACAAAGTTTATATTGGAATAATAGAGTAAATAAAAATGGGAAATAAATTGTGAGGTGACCGTATTGTATATAGAACCCTATATGGTCTAGTGGCTAGGGCACTATGGCTTTCATTTAGAAGGCTTGGGTTCAGTTGCCCGTATAAAAAAATTTTTTTTTCTTTATTTATATATTCTTCTCGTTTATTTTATATGCAATTTGTATATCTTGCGAATAATTATACTATATTAATTTATTAAATTTTAATTGTAATTATCTAGTAAAAAAATGTAACTTAATTAATCATTTTTATTCCAGTAATATCGATGTTCGAATTCAACAAGCTGAATTAGAATACAGACTTGGACGCGAAGAACTCGAGCTTTTAACTCTTCGCGAAGAAAGCAGAGCTTTACAGGCTGCTTTGGAATTGGCAGAGACCCAGGAGAAACAGAAAAATGATACAATATTTAGGTATCTGTCTTAAAGCAATAAATACTTTAAAAATGACAACTCGATAAAGATAAAGATATTATATCGAATTTGTACGATATATGTTATAGCTAGGTAAAATATATTTAATCGTATCTTAAATATTATCATTGAGTTTATTACATTAACGAAATTTTAGGCCATAATGATTATGAAATACGATAGAATAAAGTATCTTTGATATTTGATTTATAGTTGTATCTCTGGTTCTACGCAAGTTACGATCCATGCAGTGGAAGTTAGCGCAGATCCAAAAAGTCCCCGTTTTGGTGCTGGACCAAGAGAAGACACACCTGGCTTGTATGTCGATTGGGCAGTTGAAGATTCTGGATTATGCAAGGGAGACAGGTTTCGTACAGTACAATATTCCACATTTTATTCGATAACTATACTATACACTTAAACATAAATGATTACTAAACTGCGGATATCTATGTTTATGAACACAACTAAACAGGTAGACTCTAGCTAGAGATTTGTTTCATTTATTAAATATTATGTAACTAGTACCGTATTTTGAATATTTTATATATTTTCGTATATTATACGCAGTCATGGTGAAATTTATAAAAACAATTTAATAAGTAATCCAATAAAAAGTCACAAAGTGACTCATTATCTGTATAACGGTATATTATTGTAAACAGGATTCTTTTCCCTTTATCTTTAGTCCGGATACTGACGACTGGCGGTGAACACGGTCATAAAGTATGTTTTCTACGCCTAGCAATTAGCACGTAAAAGGAAAAACGATTATTTCTTCTCGCTGAATGAAAAGATCGTACAGAATAGATCATTTGATTTCATTTATAGTCTTCATGACAGAACACCTGTCGTTCGTAATAAATTGTAACATTTCTCCAAGAGAAAGCAAGCAAAACTGGGGTAATAAAATTACGATTTGTGATCAAAGAACAATGAGGAAGAAGATAGACAACGAAGAAAGTAAATAAAAAATAAGGAATAGGAAGAAAGGTGAAGATTATTAAAAAAGGAAGCACATCAATACATATAACTATAACACATAACACCAACTGCTCACACTATGTAACCCAGCTATCATTGTCGAACAATAGTGCAATCTTGGCATTTGGTTCCCAACAGGTCACTGTAGCGTGAAGCAGCACCGGAAGTTCGCCGAGTGCCCTCGCTAATTGCACCTGCGGCTTCACATGACCCTATCCTTTATCCTCCCTCCCATTTTCATGTAGATTTTTTAGCAGCGTTTGTTACAACTCACACCGCTGTATTTTACATTCAGCCTTTTATACTTATTTAAATGTATAGTAGAAAATAGTATAAATGATCAACATTGTTTTAAGTTTAATACCTTTCATGAATGATTCGCTTTGCTTTACTTTGTTCTTGATTAGAATTATATAATTATATAGGAATTATAGAAATTCTCAAAGAGAATAAATTAGTCTTTTCGCCAAGTCTCAGTAGAATAAGTCAGCCCTTGCTTCGAAAACTGAAAAATTTCACCTAATTAAGCGTAATCACGCTCATGAAACTCGTACTTATCGGTCAACATTGTCTACAGAATCTTGGAAGTGAATGGAAAACTTGTGGTGGGAGCAGGCAGAAGCGATTTAGCAAGGCTGTTGGCCGTTGCACCCGATGCAGCGCAAATCGTGGTCCTTCGAAAAGGCGAATCCCTGGCAGCACTCCGCACTCTTCGATCTGATAACCTTAGGCTGACTCACAGGATCGGATATCTCGAGGAACAAGTCAGGGATCTTCTCGCACCAAGTAGAGCCGAGGTTCCTGCAGACCCTCCACCGACCCGTCAAGAACAAGTTCAGGTATACGAGAGGACGACAAATACATTATTCTTCTTAGTTGAAAGCATTGTACAAAAAGATATAATACATTATTCTATACGTTAGTCCATAGGTCTTTATCATTTCTTCACAACCCTATTATACAGGATGCGGCATTTAAATGAAAACAACTGTACAGTAGTTCACAAACTATTTGAATATTCTTTTAGAACAGTAAAAAATGTTTGTAAATTCAAAAGCACCCAATTTATTTCGACATTTTGCAACAACTAGAATTTAATCTTTATTACTTTTTTTTTAGGTTTTTCAAAAAGGACCACAGGTAACTGCGTTAGTTGCAAATCTTCCTGGCCTTAATGTACGGAATTCGATGGAATTACGGCAGAGTTTACCAACAGTAAGAAGCAGGCACAGTGACCATTCAAAACGTTCGCTAGACGTAAAAATCTCGAACGAATTCGACTCGTCATCGGCTAGCATTTTCAATGGTCATCACAAATCACGAAGTAAACAAAAACATCAAGGATTTCCATTAACCAGGTCAACTGCAAGCTTGGATTGCAAACAAACGCAGATACAATCGCAACTACAACGTAGAAGACCACCGCGCGTTGAATCAGCTTTGGAACATTTATCTAAGAATCGTAAAAATTCATCTCAAGTACAACCGTTAGACTTCGATTCCGAACCAACCTATTATCGATTACAGGTATTTTGTTAAATTTTAAATTATGATTGAAATAACTAAACGGATGGATAACATTTTCTTTCGCAAACATATTACAATGATTATTTGAAAGAAACGAATGTCTGGTAGACCAGTGATTAGTTATTCGTGAAATTAGAATTATGATTTCCGTAGCTTAGGATTCTTTGTCATTTCAGGAGACTCAGTCGCGAGCGTCAGAAAACTCGGATATATCGGTAGTCTATAGCTCCCAAGAATCGAAATCTCGCCCAGCACCACCGAAAAAGCCACTTCGATTGTCTCTACATCGAGCAGCTAGTCTTCAATCCGTAGAAAGTGCACCACCATCTGCACACCATGAAGTAGCTAAAAAACCGATGAAAAGAAGTCATAAAGGTGATCCACCGGAGAAAGGCATTCGAACGGAAACAAATGGAGAAACAAATAACCAAATGCAAGAATCGCATTCCAATCCACCTCAACCTCCGCCGAGGACACCTTCCAGAGCAGAGTCTTGTCAAAGTGCGTTACGATGGCCTTCCCCTAAGCCACGACCTCATTTAGCACCTGTCACTATGGAAAAATGGTGCTAAACAAAAAAAAAATGTAAGGGAAGAAAGAACCATTATGATATGAATGATATTTCAAATATCGACGTACACTGCATATTATACATATTTTTATGTATTATCTGTTCAGTGTAACATGAATATTCGAGTAGTATTAACAACGAATCTTTTAAGATCTCTGTTATTATAGAAAAAAATTGGGGAACTTACGAAGATTTTTATACGATGCATTTGTAAATACAAAATGATATTTTTATGCTTTTTACCTGTACTTTAAGAAGACTGAATTGTTCTGGATTTATTCGTACGCTATTTTTATACCTATTTTTAAATTTTATGTTTAATTATATTGGCTGATAATGTTTCGTTGTATACATTCATTTCATGTACTATGGAATATAAACGTTCAAAGTAATCGATTACGTAAAAAAATTTCGCTTTATAAGTTAAACAAATATTTCGTACAAAGTACGTGAAACGTACATTTATACTCCCTAATTTATAAGCATTAGTTCTAAAAATATGAATCTTTTTTTATTTTTATGTGATTAAGATAGCTTTATATATATATGTATGTATATCATTACGTGAACATCAAATCCAATTTTTTTTCATCAATTGCTAGTCGAAGTATATGTAGTATTAATTAAAATATTAAAATAATCATTTTTTTGAAAAAATAAAAATTTTATGTAATAGAAATATATAAATAGTTTTATTCTCTCAAATTACATATTCTTATCGTAGAATTCATTCTTATTTCTGCATAGTTCTTTGACAAAGTCTAGCAAGAAGACTGTTCATTTGTAGTAAACTATTAATTCCATCCACTATTCCTAGATGAGTTATTCCAATCTCCTAAAATGATAGTTCCAAATTTGTATTTTCATATCTATATTGATATAAAATATTCATTACATATTCATACACAATATAAATATATTTTAACTTACTTTTATAAAATCTAATTTTAATGGTTCTTCGATGGATAGATTTGTACAAACTCTGAATATATTACTGATCAAATCTTCTGCAGAATATCCCATTTTCCATAAATGTTCCATTATCTATAAACATTTATCAAAAAGGGCATTTTATATTCTTATGGTATGTTAAATGGAAGTTTTTAAAATAGCATAATATCTTACCCCATATGCTTTGGAAATTTTACCCTGTGCACATAATTCCAACATTTCTTTAAGAAGTAATGGATGTGGTTCGTCACAGACTTTAAAAACATTGTCACTGTTTACATGTCCAAAACCATTATAAGTTGATTGTAAATTATTTAGAGCCTGTCTCATATCACCCTGTGCAGTAAATACTATTGCTTCTAAACCATCATCTGTATGTGAAACCTAATTAATTCATTATATATATAGTGTTATTGCAATACATTTTCATTCAAATATTTAAATAAAAATACAACAATTTGTTAAAGATTGATCGTACATCTTCTTTCTGACAAACTTCAATAATCTTTGCTAAAATTTGCGCATCTGATAATTTTCCATATCTTAACATGGCACAGCGTGACTGTATTGGCTCGATAATTTTTTCACTTGTATTACAAGCTAGTGCAAACCTAGTTGTATTGCTATATATTTCCATTGTCCTACGTAATGCTTGTTGCGCACCATCAGTCATGCTATCAGCTTCATCCAGAATTATTATTTTGTGTTTTCCTTTTGCCAAATTTACCTGAATAAACATGGAATAAATGTTTGACGAAGAAAATTTAAAAGGGATATATGAAGGGGTTTGATATATTATCAAACATAGAAAAAAATACTTACCCTCTTTTGGGCAAACATTTTAATTTTATTTCTGACAACATCTATTCCTCTCTCATTTGACGCATTTAATTCTAATACTGCTTCCTTAAACGCTGGTCCTAATAAAATACGTGCCAAACATAATATAGTTGTAGTTTTACCAACTCCCGGTGGACCAGCAATGATAATATTAGGACAGTTCCCATGTTCAGCAAATACCGATAATCTGGATACTGTGTCTTCATTACCAACAATGTCAGAAAATATTTGTGGTCGATACTTTTCAATCCTAAACAATTAATGACCTTCATTTATTAAATTACTTTGTTTGCATTTTAACTTCCTTTTCTATTACTCTATAAATATATAAATCAATTATGGAATAAAAACATAACCTCAAAATTTGTTAATTTCGAAATTATATATTTATTTATACTGACATACCATGGCAAATTGGCCGATTTCTTATCTTTCTCTTTATTTTTTATATTATAACCACTCGTCGATGGTACAGCTTCAATATTCATAGGTTCACCGACAATATTCTCAACTCCCATCTTTAAACTTTAAGTTAAAATCGCGGGAAAAATCGACCAGTTCGTTTAAACATGGATAAAATAGGAATATAAAGTAACAAGTTTTGATCATTTTTGGGACAGTGCAAACAGGAGAGTTGCATTATCGATTAGTAATGATTTTTGATAATAGAGGAACAATACCTACGTACTAAGTTCTTAAAAATTTATATTCAAAATATTTCATTTACGGAAAGTATTTATTATCTAAAAATACTATAAGAGAAAGATAGAAGAAAATACATATAGTAGAAGGAAAGAAAGATATATAATGTAATCTTGCGATAATATTGACGGCGTAACAAAATACCACGCTACGCCTTAAGAGGTCGCGAGTATCGATCGAATTTTGCGCATCTAGTAAATTTTACGCGATCGTCTCTCTTTCACTATCGTTTTGTCGATGGCTTATGGAATGAGATTTCAATATGGCAGCCGTCGTGATATCTGCACGAGTCAGTATCGCGGAAATGTTTTGAACTCGTTGAGTAATCGCGACAACCGGTTGACGTACAACGCATAGGTTAGTAGGACGAAATGACATTTTGTTCTTGTATCAGCTTTCTTCATCGAATAGATCAGTTTGTGTCAGGAAACCGGGTTTTCGTGAGAATCGTTTTTCTCGTAAAGTTGGGCCGCTAAAGTATATAGTTTGGCCGCAGTATCGTTCCAATGCAGGCATAGGTTACCTCGGCTTTTTCATTCCTTGAATCAAATTCAAACGCATATCACCTTAAATGGGAATCCGACGCTCGTTTCGTTTAACCTGACGATGTATGTGCATGTAACATCATGTATGTTTTGCGATTGTATGCTTGATGTGTGTACGTTTTTCTCAGCGAGGCTACATGTATGCGTGTACGTGCCAGGTGTGTGGATGCTGTTGTCGATGCGTGTATATTCATGAAATGTTTAGAATTGTCGCTTATCTTTTCTTTTCGAACGGGACATTGGTTGAGTGTCGCGCGTGTTTAAACGTCAAGAAAGAAGACTCGTCGTGTGTGTTTTTGACACATCTCGCCATGCTGAATGGACAGCATGGTGTTGCGGCCCGCTACGTACCGAACAATTCACTTGGGAACGGCATTTGGTAAGTTAATATAACTTCTTCTGTGTCATTTTTCCCCTATCATCGTTCAGTCATCGAAATTTTTATGACAAGTGCTTTCTATTGTATCGTTCTTCGATATCATTTAACATCCCACTGTATTTTGAATATCAGCGCCATGAAACTTCTTCATTATTTTATTTAGAAACTAGTGTCATTCTTAATTACTTACGTTGAAAATTAAGGAATTCTATGAATTGCTTGTTAATGCAAATACGTAGTATACTACTTTTATTTCGGCATACTCAGATAATCGCTTCCGGTTCTTCTTGATATTCGAAATATTTAATCGTGGGAAGGACATGATTCATTAAATTTTGCTAAGTTTGCGTCCTGCTAAATGCGATTCCATTTTTATTTGTTCAACATTTTTAAATTTTATACACACACGATATTTTACATAATTGATAATAATAGAAATTAAATTGTTATTAGTTTATTCAAAATCGACCACTTTATTTATCGCATGTTATTAAATTGTGACATATTCATAGCTAAAATCTGTGTATATATATTTATAGATATTGGACATCTATTGCTTATTGCGTAATCCGTTCCTAATTTATTTTACATTTAAGTAATATCATATGCATAAATCAAACAATGTAACATCCGTTGTGCTGTGATATAGATTTCATCATCTTACTTATTAGCATAAAATCTACTGAACGAATTTTATATGTGTGTATATATATATATATATATAAAGCAATAAATTACAATTTTCTTGCACAAAATGTTTGAAAAAGGTTTGTAGTACTTACGTTCTTCATTTTAATATACTCATTTATACAGTAATTTTACAATTAGTTTTAATTAACTAGACAACCACGTTCAGGAACATTGATGAATATTGATTTGAAAAAAGCAGACATATATGTATATACGTAGATAATAAAGCGCAGCTTCAGCATGTAAAGTATGCAAGCATACACAGTTACTTGAACGTATAACGCGTGTTATAAGTTTACATTAACACGTGTTATTGAATTCGATTATTTCCCACGATTGAAAGAGCATATTTATTATCTTTTGGGGATTCATTTTTGCACTAAATCCGTAACTATATTAAATAAATCTTAATTCAATACAATAGTTAGACTGCGGATGCTTATGCATTTTTTAATAATTTAATATTTAATTCAATTCGCGATATGAACTATTATTCAAACATTGTTTTTTTTTTACTGTTATATCTTTAAATCTAAAAATCTATTTTTAAATTCGCTGTCTAAATATTAGGACAAAACGATGTTACAATATTAGTATTAGAACAGATTCTACTGGTTATTTAAATTCTAAATTTGAACAACTATCAATCATTGGAAACGCGTAAATTCTCTTAATCCGACAGCTATTGTTTTCTTGTCTAACTTTCTGTAGTGCATCAGTATAATTATGGTTGATTTTATACATGTTTATTGCTAGAATTCGGTCTAGATTATATATATACCTTTGAAGCACCTATTTTCTGCTTTTCGGCCCTGACATATTCGGTTGACGCATTCTGTAGATTACATCGAATAATTAGAGAATACGTACTGGTATCAGTCGTGGTCGGCTGTTTTTGGCCCGATCATTTATACTCTTTCTGAATTTACTAGACGCTAGAGAAATATTACAGTGTAAGAAATATTACGCATTAAATCTTCGCTACTGGCTTTTCGTTTCGGTTGGCCAATCGAATCCGCAAATATCAAATTATCCGATTTGTCTAGAGTATATCCGGTTTAAGTATCTACTGCGCAATTCAAAAGATTACGTTAATATTGGAATCTCTGGAAATATCGATAAAAAACAATTTAAACGTTTCAGTAAGTTTCTCGTATAAAATAAGGCAACTTCGGTGCATAACCTTTTTTTGTATATGTGTATATGTTTATTTACTTTCTGGCTTCGCAGCCCGGAGACAAGGACTTGGCTTACACATTTCCAACTCGCACTCATTCCCATACAACCGCCACGGTACTCGCCATATCCAAAAACCCACACTTCCATCTCAAACACACATATCACCTTTCATATCTGATACTAAGAACATAACATTTTTTGTACTTTCAATAATCGCAGTCTAATCCTGCTGTGTCGTTTTGGTCATTCTCGATGCCTAAGAATTTGTCTGCTAAAATGAGATCACGATTAATGTAAAAATTAGGGCATCGCGATAGAGTTAAACCGATCGTACAGTATAAAACGCTATGGAAGAATTAGTTAATCATTCGTGAGAACACTTTTCAAATTGCACCGTTTGTTATCGTTATAATTGTCAAAAAGCGATACAGCGTATCTCTATTATGTTTTCGGATGCTTAGATTAGCGGATTGTTGATATCAGTTCGTAGAATTGAACTCGAGCCTTGCTGAATGCGCTTCAGAGAACATTTCTTAACTTCTGTTTGCGTTTAGACAGGATTACTGAAATCTTCAAACAGCGCCGATGGCGCAGTAATAAAGTAGCTTTGAAAAAATATAAAACGTGCATTAATATTTGTAACGATAATTCAGATGGATATAGCGAAAAAAATTGATATGCTTCGACACATGTCGAGTATAGTAGCTAATTAGTATTGCATACATGAAATGCAAAGTATTTGGGAAAATTATCTTCAGATCGTTGTTCACTCTGAAAATGAATTGCTTCTTGAATATCCTTAATTCAAGAGCCTACACGTATTCCTAAGCGTAATCTCTTCAGTGTATTCCTGTAAAGCTTTTAAGCGAGTTATTATAAAAATATGTATTAATAATAATAGGTTTATGGGCCATTACGTTTAGAAAATATCAAGCCACTGTCTTTCATGCGTTCTTTCTTTTATATAAAAAACTTATCGTAATTATCAAAGTTGATAAAGCAAGATGGATTGTGTGTCTTTTAACAACGTTATTCATTGCTTCTTGCGCATAGTTTTTCCGCAGTCTGTTTATTATGCAAACGTAGAGATTTGCTGATGAATTAGTAGCAGAACTAATTTCAGAAACTGAACGCATTAAACAATAAAAACTTGCACATGACTCACACAGAACACTCGAGATGGAATATTGACGTGTAGGCGTATCATTGCATATTTTTTTTCATTTGTATCCAAATTTACCCACGTGTGAGATCATCATAGATATCATCAATTGAGAAACGAACAGAGCTTGAAATAGACATCTTTATTAAGTATATTTATTAATCCAACGACAGCTACGGTTCCGTTAACGCAACATTTCATTTACAATCTTTTTCTTGTTTAATTTACAGGATCGTTGGATTCTATTTTCTAACATTACGGTTATGACAGGAAGTTTCAAGGACTTGCTTGATATTATTTTGTTATCGCGTTTTTATTGGACGTTAAAATTGCGTCAAAAGATGCATTAGAATAGTTACGGAAACGGAGAATTTCTTTGCTCTATAAATAACAATTTATTGCGATTGCACTGTCTTTAGAATGTCTAGGCCCGTATCTAAAAGAGGAACTACGTACTGTACGGTGTTCTAAGAAGGGAGAATACTTAATAAATTTGGACCTCATTGTGTGCTAATTTTGCGAATCGGTATAGATGCATTTACTCCTGCAACTGACGTGAAACATATCAGAGTTTGAACATTTTATGGCTTTAACTGCTTTCTCTTTCTTAATTATTTGACTTAAATATATTTCAAATAGTTACAAATTAAAAAGTTGGAACAAGTTATTACAGAGATTAATGAAATTAAAAGTTTCCACACTGGTAACGAGAATTTATGTACCTTGCTGCATGTTGTTTTTATCTTGATATTTTTGATGAAAAGTTTCTTCCAACGAAGAAAGATATTTTCGCCGGTTAAATATCTTTTCGTGTCAAAAATTTCGCCATATATCTATGTTAAGAATCGTGGATCTTAATTACCGAAATAAATGTATAGGAACACTTGGATTACGCTTAGAATTGATATCAAAATAGTTTCAGATTTATTTAATATGTGATTTACAAGATATTCGCCGATATACATTTGCACGCGTCTCAGCACTTTCTTTGTCTCACCATCTTCTATACCACACTACTAACGAAACAGTTGCATTCATCTGTTTTTCGAGACGCTGTGCACGCACATAATCCACACACTCATACTCATATATGTGCGTCACTACTACGCGGCTAATCTAACGTAGTACACAAAATTACACATATCTCGATAATCTATTTTATTTGACAAACATTAATAGAGATTATAAAAATTCCAAGATAAGTATTTTTTTGCGGGAAGACCAACTAAATTGTTACTTTTCGCTGATCACTAACGAAATTCTTGAAAAATAAAGATATTCGCGAATAGGTTGCGGATGTCTATGGGTTTGTGAAACGTTTAAATGAAATATACGTGATAGACAAAAATTGTATAAAATACAAAGTATTGCGTAAAATATCAAAAGCGCAGTATCTATTCGTTATGATGTTTAACACGTGGAATAAATCTCCGCGTTGTGGTTCCATTTCTCTAGTTTAGCATTTACAAAAATACTAATTTGCGTAAACATCCGCAGTCTATTTATAAAACGACGCACGATTAAAAATACGAATCTGCGACAAGCGCAGTCTCGCATCAAAACGATTGTAATTATCGCGAGAAACTTTCAGGAATCGCTTCTTTGCATCTCGCGCATTTTAAAAGAGCAAGCAATGAAGAGATGGTAACGAGCCAAGTGATGATATATTGTGCGATTGCAGTTACACAATCCTCTTCACCAAATCTATAGATCAACTGTCTTGGCACTATTTCGCACGGTGCCCTACCTACCTAGACCTTATTTTCATTGTGGTTCCCATTGAAAGTTTATACTTTTTAATCTTTTACGTAATATTCTTTATGGCTATTGTCCACAGCGATTCGCGAAAGTAATTTTAACACGATTATTAAAGTTGGAACGTATTTTACATGCGTATAACGTGGCTCGCAAAAGTATTTGAATGCTTCTGCGAATCTTATTAGAATATTTCATATTCTATTTTTATAAACTACTTTCATTTTTCCAGTTTTACATGGCAGATGAGGAAACAGCATTACGTATATGTATTGTAATAACGTAAATCCTTGGGGTAAATCAGACGATCGATTCTGGAAAATTTTATTTTGGGAATAATTTTGGGATAATACAAATTTTACCTGGAAAATCGAGAATCGTTCTTCTCTCGTAATCTATTCTATTCAGCAAATGACTGCCGGTAGAACAAGACAAAAATAAAAATGTCGCTTGTCGGGTAGTTTGAATTCTATAGAATTTACATATATAAATATAAATATATATATATATATATATATATATATATTTGCACTTTAAACTTAAGTTTGTAATTAAGTTGTATTAAGTTTGTACACGTATTAGATAATTTCAAAACTTTTATCGTTTACACTGCTCTTCTTCTTTATCCGTAACGATACCAAAAAAAAGAAAAAAAATGAGGTAGTTACGATATCTCACGACAATATTAAAGATGACGACGAAGTGAATGAATCTCCGCATCTCGACTGATAAAGATAAAGCGCACAAAGAACACAGACCACACCCTCGACCACACTGGAAAAGAAGAGAACCTATTCGTTCTCATTAATTGAAGAATCGCTGAGTGAATAGGTATAACTAACTCTCTAATTAAGAACGGATAATTTTAAGTAAGTGTGTGTGTGTGTGTGCATGGGTGCGCGCGTGTGTCAAAAGAAATTGCGCTGTGGTTGCACCTAAATGCCACGCACCCGACCTAGTACAATGCATATCTTTTCGCGCGAGTTCATCCCGAATGTAAGATAGAATTGGGAAATGTTGCAGAAGACTGCTAATGCGTTTCCAATTAATCATTCGGCTTCTAACCGTTTGTATAATTTCTTTGCAAATAACGCGCAGTGGCTCGTAGAGATATTCGAATATCTGAACCAGGAAATTTCTAGCTAAGTTTATAGAAAGCAAAACTATCGCAATTCGTTTCTCATCTGTAATTTTATAATTGAAATACATATGGTGTATCTACCATCGGTCGAAATACAACAATTTAGAGCAAAGAGGAGTACTTTTCTTTCATAGAAGAAGGAAACAAGGGAAACAAGCTGTGTAAATAATAATAATCTTTGCGGTGTTGATATTTGCCAAGATGGATTTGAGGAAGTCCGCGATAAAACTGTTTTGTAGTTCTCATTATGTAGCTCTACTTAGTGCGCTAATATTCGCCACGTGAATTTTGAATCAACGTAACAGAATCAAGATTTTTGGTCGTAGAGTATCGTTACGATGCTATCGCAATAACGTGATTAAATGTTCGATTGCTGTTGGTTACGGCGAGCTGTGTCGTCCTTTACCCAACATTTGCTGCACGTGTTCCGTTAAAACAGGTAGCTTGCAATAAATTATTTTTATAATTATTTATATCTACCACCTTGACCTTTTTCTTGAATGGGAAGGCGATATGGTGGAGGAAGACTGCTTTATCTCTTGCATTACAAGGTTGTTTATTGGGTAAACATGCAATGTATATGCGGTCTCGTGCGTATATCATCGTAAAAATTTCAAACACGTCTGCTCCATAAAAACTTTAAACGATTAATATAACACGTCGAATTAGAAATGTGTCTTCGTGGAACGTACAACAAATAGGTATTTCTTTTCACGGTTGGTTATTTCTGTTATTAATTTGTGGCAGGCTTTCGAAAATTGCCAGTTTTTCTGTATGTAATAAATAATAAATAAATAAATAAGACTGACAGGTGAAATTCGGCAACTTGAAAACTCAACAAATTTTGCGACCTTTCATAAATGTAATTTATGTGATGCTGATAACGGTCTAATTTTTTTCCTACTCAAAAACGATCTTAAGAGTGAAAACTCCGCCCCCATACCATAAAGAAATCTTAATTTTTGATATTATCGTGAATATCTAAGAAACTTTATAAGATACAGAAGAAAGTTAAATAAAAAATTGTATTCTTTCTTATAGCCTATATCGTGGGTGTGAAAAATTTTCAAAAGAAATTTCTTCCCCATAATCCACTTCCACCTATGATCTTTCGAAGGTTCAATTCTTGGTGTATTTTTTTCGCCCCCCTTTATTTACACGATACAATAAATCCACGATATGTACGTGATATCTCACTTATTTTTAGACACGACTCATTCTCTCTACTTATTGTTAGTTGGATATTAGCGAGAAAATGCTACCGTAACCGTAACATTTATTTATATCCGGCATATTTCAGGATAAGAAATACAGAACAAATTACGTCTATAATTTAATGTAGTTAATATAATTTAATCAATATAAGTAATTTACATGAGCTGTAATAGCTACACAAGAGCTCAGGAGCAGCGTTGTACGTTGTTTCAATTCATTTATTTATTCGTAAGGAGCTGCTCGAACAGTATCCATACGTGTGACAACACGAAATAAAACAGAGGGTAGTTTTTGAGAAAACATTCATTTTTGAAAATTGTTCACATCCGCAATACAGATCATAAAGAACACTTCAACTTTTAACGTAACTTTTTTCCTATATCTTACACATATAATTTCTCAAATATTCAGGATAATATGAAAAGACGAGATTTCTTTGGCGTTTGTTTTACCCCGTTTTTCAGCAGAAAGAAAACTGTTCCGTTATTAGCATCGCATGAACTAAATTTCTGCACCGTCAAATTTGTTTGAATTTTCGAATCGCCGAACTTCCCTTTTAAATAATTCGTGGTTTTATCGGTACTCGGGGAGAAAATATTATGTTTCTAATTGCATGACGTAAAAGTAATGTGTCTATAGCAAAGAAACATGAATATAGACAGTGTAAATATTCCGGGGCGTGTCTAAACTCGTGCACGAAGCCTTTTCATAAGGAATCCACGAGAGAATAATTATCTCTTTCAAGAAAAATGAGTTTGTATGTTTCTCAGAAATTCAGCGATTAAGTTACAAAAATGTATGATTAAAACACGTCGGTCTCTGTAGATATAATTTCTCGTTAGGTATACAACTTTCAGTATATCAATTAATCTTTTCACAATCTAATTGCACAGAATAATTATGACTTATACTTACTCTCTTAAATCCAATTAATTCGATACATACTGCAACAAATATGTAACTCTGCTAAAACGACCGCATCAACATTTAGGTAAATCGATATAGTAATAAAGTATAGTAACAAACAAGGCTTATAGACATTGAACAGTTAAATTCTGCATATTAACTTCCATTCATTCTTATTTTTAACTGCTGCTTTCGTAATAAAATAACATTTCGAAGTATAAAGGGGAAATATTTAAGGCAGCTTTTTTGTCTCTATTATCATCGCGATAAAATATATTTTCACAGTACCGAACGCGAATAATTAAATGGAATGAATTCCAAGCTTCATCTGTGTCATATAACAGCAAATATTTCAAGAGATTTATTTCAATCATTTAACGTGATACCCTTCAGCACTCCAAATGAAGCATGACAACGTAATCGATATTTCACTACCACGATCTTTCTGTCTTTTTTTATTTTATTTCGAAAATACGTACCTAGCGTGTCGGGAACAACGAGAGTAACAACACTGCACAGTGCGAAATGTCAGCAATATAGCATGAAAAAATTCAATTTTGATAATGAACCGAATAATGATTGGTGAAAATATTTTTGAACATTTACCACACACGATCTTTACGTGTCATATGAAACGTATTAGAATATGCAAGTTACATTCTTTTGTTAACCATGGGAATAACCATCGTTACTCCCAGCATTCCTTAAATTTCCCATCTACCAAGCAGTTTGCTAATTGATCATAGGTCGGGATTTTGCCCTGATACGCGGTCATTTCAAAATTCATATTCATAATGAAATCACATAATCGGACGACTCTTCCCTTTTAAAATTTTATGCAAATACAATTTGAACCTGATAACTTTCTATAAATGAATCACTATAATTATAAATATATAATCTGCGTTCTAGCTGTCTTGCTTTTACTTTCAGCGACATTATTCCAATATCTATATTTTTTTCGTTTTATTAACAAACATTAAATATGTATCAACGTCTGGTCGAATATAGATCGTGCCGTATGTTACTGGAAAACCCATGAAACTATTGGGTTGCCAACTAAGTGATTGCGGATTTTGTCATTGGGTGGTATTGACAAATTTTGGGTATTTTGTCATTGGGTGGTATTGACAAATTTTGGGTATTTTGTCAATACCACCCAATGACAAAATCCGCAATCACTTAGTTGGCAACCCAACATAAAAAGTTCGTATCTCCTTAGCGCAATGTATAATTTTGCCTGGCTGGATCGCTGAAACGTCACTAAGAACTATCGGTTAGACGCGAATTACGAAAGAGCAGCAAATCGGACTGCTTGGTCGCAGGTGGAAAATGTAGAAACGACAAATGATTATGCTTCACCTTGTACTTCTTCCGCGTATCTATATTCAGCCCATCCGGTCACTGTGTTCGCCACTATTGATCCATTACAGCTACGTGCAATGCTGGAACCAACTTTTACACGCGACAAGAAGGTAAAAACAAGCAAAAGTTACTCTCTTTTTTTTTCCTTTTATCGTGTTTGCACATTTTCCTTTCTCGGCTTTTCCTGTCACATCGTACCGCAAGAAACTGAGAAACATTGTCGACCGCAGATAATATCTGCGAAGCCAGCGACCACCGATATCGTTTACGATCGAGACATCGCTTCATCTTTTATAAATTGAAACGCTGAAAAAGTTGTATCGATAGAGAACTGATGTTTGCCGATGTTGACAGCCGTAAAAAAAAATGTCAGAAGAAAGTATCGCGTCTCTGGGTAGATAGTCGTTTCGGTTTTGATACTCTGAAGAACAATTTGTTGGAAGTAGAGAACTACGTATGCTAAATTAAATTCGTTTAACTGTTGTTCCCAGTAGAGAAAATTGAGAATGATTGTTACGCTTATCAGTTGATAAAGTTTCGTCTCTTTAATTGAAGAATTTGCAGCAATAACGGGGTAGCAGGAAAATGTTTATCTCGCTTTACATAAAATGGAATATCCTAAAATGGAAGGTACCTGTTAAATTCAGCCCAAGGCATAATCGTTAAGACCGTTTGAATATTTTTCAGTGTCGTAATGTTAAAACAACAAGGAATTTTTGTTCTTATTTTTACACTTATCGATGAAATTTTTATTTTGCTAGAACAAGCGTGCCACGTGAAAATTCCGAACGTTGTGGAAACAAAGTTGAACCACAATCAAACCAGTGTTTAACATCCAAAGGACAAAAGTTTAAAAATATCCAGTTGCAGCGAATTTCCGACCAGCTTAGGGAATATTTTCAAACTGATACACCCCTGTTCTTCTTCCTCGTTATATTGCACTGTAATTAATTTACAGGTCGATTCGATTCGGAAGAACACGAAAAGTAGTACTACGAAAATAGCAGCACGAAACCGTAAAAGCGATTTTTCTAATTCAAACAATAGAATGTAAAAGTAAAATGTAGAGAAACGATAAAACCATAGACGATTGAAAGTTTGTATTAATACTATTATTTATTTCACCTATCTCGAAGCAAATTTTTCAAAATCCGGCCGAAGATTAAACATAAATTGCTTTTACGACTTGAACTGCATAACAGTAAACGCTTGTTAAAAAAAAAAGAGTATGGTGTTGAAGGAAGATAGCAACACGAAGCGCGTTAGTACGATATTGATACTAATTTCATGAGTCCTTTGCCCTCGGCAACCGTTGTTGCCTGTTTTTCATTAACTCGCTAATTAAAAGCTGAATTCACGAGGAGAAATTTACGGTTACTTTATTTGCGTATGTATATTTTATATTTTTATATATGTATTTTACAGGAAAATTTATGGAATTTTTAACTTTCATAGCATAATTTTTCATTAAAAGTGTAAAATTTCAAAGCTTATGTAAGAATAACAAATTTTTAGGTGGTTTTATAATTACGAGACACAGCGAATCCTCGCTAATGTAGCGTGCGCAAGGTGCGAAGCTTTTTACGAGCTGATGTATTTAGCGCTAGCTTGGTCACAGTCGCACGATTACTTCATGATTTCCGGCATACGCGATGACGCACAGAAACTGATTTGGAGTTTGGAGAGTGTACGCCACCGGCCTACCTGTTGAGACGACGTACAAGTAATTTTAAACAGCGTTTTCATTACGCTTTGTACGTCCGTCAAACAAACGGGACTCCGAGTTTCGATCCGATTACGCGTTTAGTTCAAATTGCGAAAACTATGTTTTAAAAGCTTGTCGAATTGCCTGTCGCTTCTGCGCGAAGATTACTCTTCCTTTCGTGCGTTTTTCTTTTTATCCTTATCTCATCGTTGTTGCCTCGACTCCCAATCTCGACTATAAACTCGTTAAACGCAATAAACTGAGCAACGCTGAAGGTTCACCTAATGTCAATTTTTTTTTGCATAAATATTCGCGGTCTATCAATATTTAGTAAATTAATTAGTATCTGTAGGATGTTCGATATGCCTAACTTTATTTTGTCTTAAACCTCATGTGGATTAGTCGAGTTACCTGAATTCGAACAACTCTAGACCACTTTGTCAGTATCAACTTGTTAATTTATTAAACTTGAAATACATTTTCAAGTTATCCTTATTCTTAGTAGTTTTATAGCTTGGATTCGAGTAACTTGACCGATCTAACGAGTACTTTGTTACGAGCAGTACTTTTAGCAAAAATTCCCTTTGAACTTAAATGAAACGAAATAAATATTAATTCAATGAAACTTCTTTTCTTTTAATATCTATAGTTGCATATGGTTCCTTTATATTTATTAAATGCAAGGATTATTTGATTTATAGATACTATTATTTATCATTTTTATCTGTCGTGTACAAACAGAATGAGAGGAACCACAACGAAAATAAAGTAACGATTACCCTCGGTTCTATGGCTCGATCCAGTTCTCTTTGTTTTGCTTCCTAATTTCCTTAACCAATAACAAATTATACCTTCCTATTTGTACTTTCACGATGCATCTCTTTTCAGTACAGAAAGAAATATCTTTTTCTAGTCCCGATTATATTTTATTTATAGCTGTGTCGGTTAGAAGTATGTGATTTTCTTTGTTTACATTTTTTTATACGTTTACTTTAATTACTTAATGAATTTGTTTTTCATTAACTTCTCCTGTCTTTGTAAATGTATTCGATGAATATCCGTTCAAACGTATGTACATCGAGTGGAAGGTAATTCCACCGATTTTCATTCTTGGCGCATCTGCGAAATCTTAAAAAGGTCTTATTTCGAAAGAACAAGGTACTTAATCGATACTTGGTCCATTTTCTTGCAACGCCATCATGGTTCAGATTCTATAGAGTAGTGGATAACGTAGATGTCTGCAATACTGTCGCAAACTTACGTTATCGATTGTACTTAGTCTCGATTGTGTCTCTAGATGGTGCCACATATTTGAATTCAGGATTCAGGGTTGCCTCGTAAAATCTCAATGTCTCGTTACCTCACTACGTATTTCTTTGTTACTAATTTCTCTTTTCCTCAAAATACACATCTCGTTCTTGTCATAACTCGATGAAAATTAAATTTCTATAGTATGCAATGTATGTTAAATATTGCTTTCGTATTTTATGCGGCGATTTTGTAATATTTGAAGAAAGAAAGAAACACGGACAAAGTGTCGTTAAGATTACAGTAGAAGAACAAAGAAACGAAATATTAAGGCAAGCTTCAGTTTAATATATATGTGTGTATATATATTCATGCGCACGACTTGGTGAAAACGACGAAAAGGTAGAAAAAGAAAACGGAAGTTGGCAAATACGAACGTTGCAGATATAATGTTATTGATTCTGGAAGTATTAGCTGTCCCGTTCCCAAAAAATAAAAACGAGAGAAAGGTGACCCGAAACATGCGAAACTCTGGAAGCTTATAATTTCATTCATTTTGAAAACATTTTATCTCGCGCACATATACCTACATTTAAGTTTATATATTTGCTACGTTTGTTTTTAAATCCTTCGCAGGCAGGCATATTTTTTTATACTCTGTGGGCAAACTGGATCGCTTAACCTCGTCTCTGACTTTTTTATTTTTATAGGCTTTCAAAAAATGTACGAAAGTTCCGAAATATTTTAATATTTATCTTCCTACTACATTATACAGGCGTTCGTTAACTTAAAATGTTCGAAACTTTTTTCGATACAGATAAAAATTCAGGAAAGAAATTTAAGAGTGAACTTTTTTTTTCATTTAATTGACCTAGTTTTACCGTTAACGTAGTTAACGATATTTTTTTACGTTCGTCGTTTATGATATGTGAAGGGTTTAATCGAAAAGAAACGTTTGTTGAAATTTCGTTTCAGACAGTTTTCACAACGCGATAAATTTCATTTTATTTCTACTCTCTCTTCCTTCCTCGAAAGGATTTCCATCATTTTATGTTTTCAGAGCATGCATGAAAGTTTCAGAATTTTCTTTTGCTTACTTAAAAGGTGACATTTTTTCCCCAACGAAATAATTATTCACGTAGCGCAAGAGACGCGCGTTTCCCATACAAATGAGCCATCGCTCCGTTATTGGCATAGAGTACATAGAAAATATGATTAGTATGATGGGATAATGTCTAAAGGAAGTTATTAAACATAATTACTTGCAGCTTCCAAATAGAATACACAACCGGCCACGCATAAGGCGTGGTATTTCAAGACGTGATATTTCGCTTGCGCTATTTAATTTATATCGTTGCGTTCCTGAACAAATTTACAGTTTCAGTCGCTTCCCACGGAACGGGATATTTCGCCGGGTCGTGGAACATTTTTGTAATTGACGATACAGCGAATTTAACATAACTAACAAGAATGTATTACATATTTAACGAAGTCCAGGAGCGAAGAAATAAATAACACAAATAAATGTCTCGAACCGTTTAAGATAGACGAGGTTTAAATATCTAGTATGTTTTACTGGCCAAATCGCTAAGGTCTATCATATATTAACAAGTATAGACAGTTTTATGCCTTTCAGTGTAAGCTCTAATGTATGCTTGAAGGATATACATTGATGTTAACTCTACACGTTTTTATACTCTGTGTCTGCAATTTTTTTTTTTTTCTATTATGATTTATTTTCGCTCGCACGAGCATAAATCGCTATTGTACGACGGAGAAAAGGGACGAAACAAGAAATATAAATACCATTTTTTTTTTTTATCTCTGTAGTAACAAATCAGCGAAACAAAATTTTACTGCATTTCAGAATTCTACAGAACGTACTTTTGTGTTTCGAATAAACCTGAATGTTTGTTTCCTATTAACCTCTTAAAGATAAAACTAAGCAAAGACAAATTTTGTTCAATTCTGATTCACGTCGTAGACACATTCGAAGTAATCAATATACATTTTTATCTTTTTCTTTCGGATAACGTCTAGAGACGATAATTAAAACGTGAAATACGTTATTACGCGTATTATGTTTTAATTAAAAATTTATCTCTTAACGCGAAAATGCTTACTCTTATCTCATCGTTTCTTTACTTCGCATTTAAAGTGCAATTTAATACTTGCTCTAGGTAGATGATGTAATTGTTTATTTACATTCTGTAGTTATTCGTGTATCATAACTATTACTATCGAGTTCCATCTAGGATCGAAGAATTTGAAGAGATATTTGCTTGGCTTCGAATAGAATCTATAAATCACTCTGTTCGTGATAAAATCCACAGCCACAGAAGTTCCAAGCAACTGCGGAATTGAAAACAAGCAGAAGTCATTTTAAAGTATAAGTATTTTTAATGTCTACTAAACAAACAAATACTAAAGTCTCAATTTTTAGAACACTCGATAGGATGTTTTCTTCTGCAGATATAATCCGTAGAAAATCTTACCGATTCTTTAATTGTAACTATTTTGGAATTCCTTCGATCGAAAAATAGCATGATCTAACGCTCCATTATTTAACGTGAAAACGTGTAATAGTTACAACATTCGATTAATATTATATTATTGTAATGTTAAATTAAATTAATATTATAATATTATCGGTATGGTTTAAATATATTTATGCATTTTCCATTCTGTTGGACAGTTGCGTAATCTCGTGGGAATACGAATTTTTTACAAGCGAATAGCGTGGATTTTTTTTATTCCTGCACCTGTTAAATTGATCTAACTTTGACTATGCAATTTTTCGTTTGAAAATTCTATATTTCGGCTTTTTTCCAGTTGGAAATCATGTTTTTACAAATTTCATTGCACCTCTTCCATCATCCAATCCCAGGCCGAGTCATAACGATTTCTCTGTACATTTATCAGTTTAGTATCTGCGCTTGCTTTCGCAAATTATGAAAATAATACGAAATAAATTTGATTAACGATTGAATCTCTCTTCATCCGTAAAAATAACTTTTCGCAATTTTGCAGAATATTATTTTTGAATAAAATTCGGATAAAGATAAGAACATTTTATGGAAACTGTAAATAAGTCTTTTTATACTTGATAGGATTAATAAATATGATCTAACTATTTACGTGCAATCGGGAAAGAATTCGAAACTTCTCTTAAAATAGCAGAGATTCTATAAGAAGTTACAGCTTCAAGTCGGTCCGTACTTTTTCATTTACATGTATAGCTTCTGGATTTCTTAGTAAATCGTAAATTGTATCATGGCTCTGATATAAACTGTGTGAAATTCTTTAAACAGAATGCTTTTCACTCTTTGACTGTATTTCATCCTCGATTAATATTTCTTTCTTCTCCATTTTTATTCGACATTAAAATTTTATAAAACGAACGAAACCAAATTCGCTGTCGATGGTATTACGAATTAAAATATTGAAGTGGTTATTAAATTAATTACTGGAATGCATAAAAATCTATATAATATCAGTTTGCTTATGTCATAGAATAAATAAAAGGTAGCAGAGGTATCTACCTGTGGGAATCGGAGATTTAATCAAACTTTTTTCGATGACCCGCACCAAAAACGAATGAGATATAAAAGACAAACGAACGACATTCGAGACTTTCGAATCCATCGGCAACGAATCACAAGGACAGTTTCTAGTAGTGATTAAATTATTCGCTAATGGAAATTAAAATTTTTATCTTTCTTTTTTAGAAGGTATTATCAACGAATTTCTAAGATTCTCTCAATAAAATGAATTTCCCAAACGCAACTTCGTTTAAACTGTTCTTATTGTTTATTTATATGCAAATACTGTATTTTTCAATTATTGTTTCAATAACATTGGCGATTAAAGCTGACTCTTCGATTTATAGTTATAGAAAAAATATTAGCGATCGAATCGTGGCATCTCCACAAACACCTAATCGCGAATATCAGAATTGAGATTTTTAATGATAAATGTTTAATCGAGCACGCGAGATTACCCCTTTAATTTGTCATCGATGGATTACGCCAGGCTTCAACATCACTCCCTGCTGTTCGTGCTGATTCATCAAAACAAAGTATAGGGCTGACTCCACAGAACCTTAACTGCGGAAAAATCTGATTACTTGTCCGAGAACTACATTTGTTACTCGAACGTATTCCGAGTTTATTAAAAAATAACGGTTTTACTCGTCACTAATTTTACTATAAGCGATCATTATACACGTTACAATCAATTTACATTGCGACTTAACTCATCTTCGCCGTTTAATCTACCCGCAAACAAAGCTAACGCGCTGGATGCTGCCTAAGAGGAATGAGTCGATTGGTACACAGCCAGCTGCTGCGCTATCTGACACATCGATGTCTTTTCGCAATAGATTAGACTTCGCGTTAAAGGGCTAACCTTGGACCATCCAAAGATAGATAAAGTGATTTCTTCCACGAGTAATTATAAAAAGTACAGACTTCTCCAGATGATATTAACAGCTTGTATCTTTACCTGCTAACCTCTTCAAAGAAAAAGTTCCATACAATGGAGAATTTATTCGCTGTGTAAGAAACCTTTTCTTTTAGAACATCGATAGATAGACACCAGTTCCGATAGGAACTGAACAGTTTAAAATAAAAAATTCTTCGTGATTCGTAAAGCAGCATTTACTGCTTGAAATATAATGTCGGATTTTTATGATGAATCTCAATTCTTTATAAATGGCAGCAGTTTGGCAAAATTGAAAATTTTGAAGAAATTGAAAATTGAACAGAACAAAATTGTCTACCACAGAAACAGTCAACCTTAAACATTTCTAAAAATCAAATAATCGAAATATAAAAAGAAAATTGTTATATCGTTGTGTCGTAGAACCTCTGATATTTTAGTTACGCTTTGACGAGTATACTGTAAAGAAGTTATAAGGTAAAGTTGGCAGAAGCGTGGCACCTTCGACATATCAGATTGTCGATTAGAAATTAATACATCGATGAAGGAATCGTGCATCGAAGGCTTGATCCTTGATTGCTGGTTCTCGTCGCGCTGCCCGCATTGCGTCGGATTGCCCTCACGCCGGCGCCTTGCACCCTTTGCTTTTCTGCTGCCGATTCGGCCTTCTCTTCATCCCCTCCTTTCATCCTTTTCGTCGACAACGCCCCTTCCATTGCGTCCTCTACGCAGCCAAGATGCTCGTTAAGCGTTTCATCCTTGCAGATACTTTCATATTTGGCAATATCGAGTATTTCAAATATTTCAGCCACCGATCCATTTCTTTACCGCTCGTACGAATACTATTTATTCATACCGTCTAGTATCCACGGAAATATTATTACTGTTACGTCTCATCTATTTGTCAGATGATCAGCAAAATAGAATTATACAAAATTTTATATAGCTATTGAATTTTATTCAATTTGTTTTACCTATATATAGTAAACTTATCGATACCTATGTCAGTCTTACGAAAAGTTTACTTTTTATTTATCGTTCGAATGAAAAATTGAAATTATTAATTTTCGTCGCGATTAATTTGATACACAACTCCTTAAAAAATTTCGGAAATCCGAAGAAATATAAGAATATAATATTCTTACCGTAATTGTAGGTTTGACGACGTAAATGATCTTACAAGGAAGATTAATTTTGCATACGTTATATCTTCCATCTTTCTCACCGAAGCTAAAACAGGCTAAACGTTAATTTCGTTTTATACTCGACGAAAAGTTTACTACGCGAAACTATAGTTAACGTTACTCAGTGTAATTAAACTTCAATTATACCACATTGCCGCGTTTTTCCGTCCTATTTGGGCGTGGGTTGTAAGTACTTACTTTCATCGCTTTGGTTTGTATTAGGCGTCGTTAATGAAACAGTTGATAAATTACTCCTCGAACTGAAATTTCAAAGAACTTGCATTAAATTTCATTTATCGAATGTCCAGATTTCCGTGAAAATAATAGAACGTTATTTTGCAATATATCTCTCTTTCTATCTATATGTCGTTCGTTAATGTTTGAATAAAAATCGACTATAATTAACTAGGCTTTTTAAGTGTTTACTTCCGTCTTACTTCATGGTCGAAAACTGGAGATTCTTCGATAGGCGGTTGAACGGAAAATTTGCTAAGTAAGGCCAATTTAAAAGACTCTTTGAGATACGACAACCATTTTTAACGAGCTAAAATAGTTTGTTCTAAAATTTGACTAATCTAAAAGCGTTCGTAATTATATTTATGAGAAACTGATCATTAGTCTGAGAATCTCTATTTAACGTCAGACATATAATAAATAATAAAAACCAACATTAATTGTAAAAAGAAGACTGCAGGTTTTCTTCATTTCCATTAAATTGTGATTTTTCTTTTCACGTTCAGTCTCATTCTCCGTGTCCCTCGCTTAGATTATTTCCGAGAATTGGAGACGATGACGAAGCCGATATTAACGGGACATCATTGTAATTCTGTTCAGACAAACACCGCTACATGCAGACATTACAATGACCATGCATGCGTTATAGCTTATCGGTCATTTTCATTAAGAATGCTTTGTTTGACTGACACGGTACGTATCTGAAGCTGTCAAAACACAAACAGTTTGACCAAGTTAGCTTTAGCAGTCAGCTGCGTGAACGAACCAAAAGAGACAATCAATGGCGAGGGAAATACGACGCCTTGCGTTCTATAATACAGGGTGTTTTACCCTCAATCGAATAACTGAACGTCTCTCTGGAATATTTTTAAATTACTTCAATCGATACTGAGAAACAGTTTTAAAACAGTCTGAGTGGTGTCAAAGGAGAGATATTGTGGAAAAATAATTTCTTTTAACACATTCGCCGCTGCTACACTTGTAGCTGCACATTCTCCTTTGTCACAGAAGCAAAGACGATCTTAAAACAAATGAAAGAAGACCTTGGAAGGACAATTTTCTTCGTAAAATTCTTCCTTCCAAAGCATTTAGGCGTTAAACGTTTCCCAGTATCATTAAAAATAAGGAGAGATACTTAATTGTTCCCTTAAGGATGACAAATCCTATTTATATGATATAACATTATATAGAACATCTAGAAATCCTTCGCGTTATAGCGGGGTATCGAACGCGATCGTACGATAACTTTGTTCGAACGAAATTGTCACGATAGCGTTAGAAACCCACAGAATGGCGCTATAAACCAGCCTTAATTCGAACGCTCCTTTGAGGTACCATAAACTAGCATCATCACTTTTCAGATCGATATAATATTTTATTAACGAAACTCTACCAGGTGAACACAACGCTGGTTAAACACTTTGTAGTCCAAGCGTAAGTGATCGTAATGGTGCTACAGTGCATCCTCGAGCGCATAGGGAATAAATGAGTGGATGAGTTACTGTCATCGTTTCCTCCTTTGCTTCGTGCTATAGTCATACTCCACGCCTGAAAAAGCCAGACGCGATTCAATTAATAACATCGGTGAAATTTTACGAGTCACAAGTTACGTGTTACAGAAAAGATCCTGATACACATATACGAAAAGAGTTTGAGTATAAGAATGTACGCGTTTGAAACAATCAGAGTTACGATCGAAAGAGACGACAAAAATTTCGAGCGATATGATTTGGTTTGGTAAAAAATAAAAATGCAGACCGTCTAAGGTTTCGTTCATTTACTTTTGATTCTCAAAGGAAAAATCGAATAAGAGGCTGCTCTGTCGGGCACAATAAATCTCAAACCACACAGGCATTTCCGCCGACGACGATTTATTTCATGGCAATTTACTTTATCCCGTGTGTTCGTCCAACCATGTGCCGTCACGGTCACAGCCACAAAATTAGAGCCCTTCGCTTGATGCTTCACTCGATTACAGAACCAGTGACTTTTTCTCTTTTAAATATTTCCCAGCGTAGTCACGTGCATTCGGTACACGCCTCTCCTCATCATATACGTATAAAAATAATTCTATCCGACTCTTTCTTCTCTCCCGATAGCTTTTACGCTGTGGAATTTAAAATTTACGAGAAAACTAATTAAGCCATACAAATACGAAATGGCTTTAGCGTACATATAGGATTACATATACACGTGTTCGTAATTAATATACGTTGGCCTGTAAAAATATCCGAGCAAACAGTTTTCGTACTCCTTTCCGTAAAAATGAAAACTAAAAGAATTTTAATTTATCCCAGCTAAGCTTGAGTAAATTTTATTTCGAATAAAGATAACAAATGGCAATTTGAAGCAACGAGTCATTTCGACTATATACTTTGATTTATGAATAGTGCTATTGAAACAGTGTAATCAGAAATATACCTTTAATACTGCAAGCAAGATTCACAACATCCGACATTCATCCTTTCATAATAAAGGTACAAATAAATGATAAGCCTGGACGTAATAGGGAATTGGGGAAAATGGGGAAGAGGAATATGGCCTAAAATAGTGAATTTGAGATATTATGTATTCTCTTGGTTATCCAGTAACGAAGGAGTATTTATAATTTATAAATGTAAATTAAAGAATTAAATAGATGAAATTCTTTTCGTAATGGCCGGACGAGTCGACACTGATATAGATTCTTATATAAATTCTTTCCCTTATACCAGTTTTAAAAATAATTTGCGAGAATATTACTGCCTAGAGCCTTAGCCAACGAAGACAGTATTAGAAAATGGTTTTAGGAACTTAATACTTATATAATATATTGTGGTGTTGAAAACTTTATTAAGAATTCGATTATTTCATTTATAATAAGTACAAATAATTAATATTTAATAAAGTTTATACTTTTCATTTGATTCAAACTTAAGCTGAACTATTTCATGTAACTGTACAATTGGAGAAAATTGCGTAATTAATCCTTTTCTGGATTTGCAAGGAGATAGAAGAGAAAATGAGCAGTCGTCACAGTAGAGTTCTCCATTGTGCGCCCGGCACTTTTATGAACTAGAATGAGATCGTAGCAAAGAACTTTATTGAATTTAAATGAATTCATTTATATGCTAATTGACGAGGGAGTGTAAGCTAAGACTGAAGTTGCTGGAATTTCGGGTGTCTAAAAGAATCTTTAAAAAATTATTACACGCAACCTGAAATTTAGTAGCTTAATTCTTAATTCTCTAGTTGTATAATAATTTTATGAGTTCCATACGTCCACTATAACTTTTCGAAGATTTGTTTTTAAGATTTGCAGGCCAGAACGTTAAGTGATTTTATGGGATGATTCAGCGCTGACAGCGTTCGAGCCTCTCACAATCAGCGGTTCGATGAAACACATAATTTTAGCTGCCTAATGTTTTGGCACACATTGCTAACATGGTTTCTGACACGATCGAGAATTTCGAACTATTTTCGAATAAAAGCAGATTGTTCATAGTTTTATATCTTGGAGAATTTGAAACTAGTCTGTCAAGGTTTCGGTCATTTTTGTTCCCTAGTTTTCGTGTTCTGCCACTCTCAGAACGTGTTGTATCCTCAAGGTTTCAGATAAAACCATTCGACTGTTATTTGAAATATTTTTCAGTATCATCGACAATTTCAAAACTATTCGTGATGTTGGATGGATTTAAATGAAATACCCTGTATCTTCGGCATAATTTTAGTATAATTTTAAACAATCTGTGAAAGTATTGGTCTTTGCATAGTTTTACTAAAAAAGTTAATCGAACACGCCATGGGCAAATATTTCTATACAGATCTCTGTATAATTTTACAAATTGAAAAATAAACTTCGATTCAACTGAATTTCAGTTGAAATTACTCGTTGGCACTAATTAACTAGTTATCGAAGCACGTTAAGATAATTTGTCACTGTACGGCATGTCGCGTACGTTTCCTTCCGGTATTGGAATCGATTTCGGAGTTTAATTAACGAAGCTAGTTTGAATTCGGCTACAATTGATCTTGCCATGTATCACGGCCGTAACGACAGTCTTTTAACGAATAAAATTATAGCAAAGAATTTTTTAAAACCGCAACCAACTTCTGCGATTCGTCGTTTGAATGTACAACTAGATGCAGTGTGTATTTTAAGTATGAAATGGAGAAACATGTGATTGCAAAATATGTGGAAAAGAGTCAGCATGTCAGCTACCTTACCGTTGTAAAAAGCTAGCGGAAAGAGGAACATATCCGCACGAGTGGTTCCATCAGTGAGCAGCGCTTTGCTGTGTAATACGCGAGATTTTTCATGAAAGAGCACGTACTACGTCTAATCTGAGGAGCGTTAGATGGAGTGATAGTTGATGACCAACGAACGAGTATTTTGCTTATGGTAAATTAAAAGCATACCGCAGTGTATACACGTGTGCTATCTATGCGGAGTTTAAATTAATATAATCTAGTCTAACCATCTACATAGCTAGATACTTTGGCCTAATTTCAATTTGTCACTCCTCAAGTTTTTTGTGGAATATCCATGTCACTTTCTAAAGTAATTCTACGAAATTGAAAATATTTATATCGTTAATTTGCAAGAAAAAAGTGACACAGTTGGAAATCTATTCCCTAATCTAATCTGTTCCATTTTTATTTCGTTTCACAAGTTATAATTAAATTGCGGATATTTATGAAAACTCATATTTTTATAAATATGATTTGAAAAATGGATGCTTCGATACATCGGATATTTTACATACTTTGCTTGTTTCAGGTGTGCGGCTCAATACTGGCAAAATACGCGCAGAAAACCCAATAAGGTAGGAGATCATGCAATTTAATATTTCAAACTTTTCGTCATAATAATTGCACTTCATAATTTAATATTTAGGTACGATATATATGCGAGCGTGAAGTTGCAAAATATTTTACGCCGTCGTGTAAAATTTATTTATTTCATGCATACAAAATTTTCTACACACGCATAATAATCGTTCATAATCGTTAATCGACATATATTCAAAGACTAAAAATAACATACACATGCAAGGTGACTTTATTAATTGTGATAGTGTAAAACCACCGGAGAATTTTCAACTTTTGTACAGTTAAACTCTTAAAAGCTACTATTGTAATTTCATTTTATATAAATATTAATTATAAGTATGTAAAATATTAAAGTATGTTCCTTCTTTTAATGAAAATATAATACTATTCGTATAACTGTGAATTAATTTTATATAAATTTTTCTAAATATTCTTTGTTTTAATATAAAGCTTCGTTTAGTATAGAAAGCTGTTATAACGGAAGTTAGCATCTTGTGCTCGCTATGCATTTGACCAATAAGAGGTCAAGCAGCTCAATTTTTCGATTAATCGCTCTCACTGATCTGATTTATAAGTCCTTAGTTACCTTGGTAGCAAATACGTCATAACTTCACTACGTGTAGACTGTAGACACGTCATTGAGACGTAAAAGGATATTGATTTCTTAGTTCTCTTGTAACTGTGGCACATCAAAATCCAAATGTTATAATGAATTAATTCTCGCCTCTATTCACCGTAACCGCATCGTCACATTTGTACACATCATATCCAGAACTAACGTCATTCCACATGATGTTTACACGCATACGTGGATATGAATGCTGGGTACCTAATGAGGACATGTGCGATTGAGTTTATGTCTCTAAAACAAAATATACAGACGTAGAATAAACAGTTAAGTGAAAAGTATTGATTTCAACGTAATGATAATAATAATTTAACGACTCAATTCAGTTAAGATTGAAATTTTCTTGCTTTATGAAATTATATATTTTGCTCTTTAGTACGTAGTAGTAAATACAAAGTTACTTTTTCACATTTTCCATATTCTGTGTGAAACATGGAAAGCAAGATAATATAATATAATATAATATAAGATAGTATAATATTCATAATACAGAGGAATGGGTGTGTATGTATAATGTATATATGTTAAAACATGTATATGAAATTAATGATAAACCACCGAAAGATGAAACGGCGCATATGCAGATTGCATAAAAGAATTATTCGATACACATTTGTAACAAATATATGTTGATAGGATGTGAGTAATATTTCGAATAGAAATGGTCGTTCCAGAATGATTAATCTTCACAATGTTTGCACGACGTATTTCGAAGAAATAGAGCATACACGAAGTAACAAACGACAAGTTTCAAGAAAATTGGTCGATTTGAAAACAAAGTTTTCGACAACATCAAATGATACTAATTTGTCTTGTCGTGCGTTCGTTACCCGATTTTGTGACAAGTTTTATAAGACAGATATTCTGTTGACTACATCCTCCGTAAATGTTTCCATTCTACTTATTTTTACTCCTCCGCGTTCCGCGCCATTCAAACGTATACGTAATAGCGAAACGTGAAAGAGAGACGAATTCTCGTGCACAAGATCACCATAGCTATTCTAACACATCTACGTGTGTAATCCTATAATCGAGTAAAATGTATAAGCCCAATTATTTTCAATTCACTTGTCTGTATCTGTTTGAAAGCAATTTGAAATTCAAGTTGACCACTTGATCGATTACTATTGTGTCCTTTTCAATTATACTCAAAACGTTAAAGATATAAGAAAAGCGAAGGAAAAAATTGGAATGACACGTTGATACTAACGTTAAGTGGAAAAGTTTTAATCGTACTCTTGTATAATTAGTCTGAATATATTTTCTTCTTTATGACACGTTGCATAACTTTCTTTTCATGATTTAGTGTAGCTCGAAACTAGGACAAAGAAGTTCTTTCACACGTCTAGAAATATAACAAATATTTTGGATGCTTGTTATAATTAGATCGCGGGTTTTTATGCATTTATGATAAATTTGAAGATGCATATATTTTTTTTATTAAATTGTATTCATAAAAATGTGAAATTACATATACGTATCAAATGTGAAGATACAATATCGGCATTGTAATTATGTTTTGCGCGTTTTTAGTTGGTCGTCTTTCATTAATTAGAACAACCACTAATGTTCTTCTGATTGTCTGGAATTATTTATAGCACCTTTGTTAGGAACGATATATCGTTCCCTTTTGTTCCTGCTCGTTGTATAGTCTTTATTCGCGGAGAAGGAATAATGACGATAGAAAATTCGATTTGTTTCTCGAGCAACGAGGAAAAAGGTTGAGTAGAAGGAGAAAAGAGCCGCCGGTGTAAAGGTTAGGAATATGTCCGATGAGCGGCTCTTCGTGAAATAGTAAGCTAGGCACGAAGTTTGCCATCTCGTTTCGCCTCGTTTTTTGCCATTGTGCGCGCGTCACTTTCCTCGACTTGCCGGCGAAACGCTCATTGTTGTCTGAGCTTTTTCTCGTAACCTTTGTGGAGGGCGGCCGGTGTACATAAGCATGTAGCACACTCCCTATAAGTATAATACGTGCAATCTTTCTGCTACGTAGCCCTCTCTGTATTCTGCCTTCCTTTTATGTCCTGTCACCTCTGCCTACACCCCTCTATCCTTCTTTTAGGCCCAACGTTCATCCTGTAAACCATCGAGTACGAGCCAGAGGTAGAGAGAGGTCTCCAGGTGGGCGGAGATCGATAGAACCGCGACCCAGCTTTACCCTAGCAGGCCGGGGAACCTGGTACTACTAGTTTCCGCGATTCCTATGTACGCGATCTTCGTGTGTACACTTATATTACCCTTCATGAGTATTTCGACACTTCCAAATTATTGCAAATATACATATATACAATAATACATATTTTGATCTAATTTTGGTCCCTGACCTCATCTTAGCTAGTTATACGTATTCTTGGTAGATGTTGACAGATAGTGGTATGTCGTATCGACGAAAACAACAATTCATATCTATTAGTATAAATAAAGAGACAATTAGTTGAATGTGAATAAAACTTAAAGGATTCATAATAGAAGCGATTCTTGTTAAAAATTCCATGACTTTAGATCTCTATTCGACGTTGCTTCGTCCGAATGTTTCTAGTCACATCCTAAAAGTTTATACATATTTTATGAAGCCTTAACTATTCATTGCGGGTAGACGTAAGACTAGAGCGATACAAATATATTTCTTATTTCAGCTTTTTAGCAGATCATTTTATTCCAGTTATAAGAAGAAGTAAAGAATTAACAGTAGAGAAAATATGGGGGAGAAAATACCAATTTTTTGATCAAATTGTACCAGGTGTTCAAATATTTATGATAGTCTACACATATACAACCGTAACAACGGTGTGTTACAAAATATAATTAGTGTTTCATACGCGATTTGCTTTCTTAACCACCCTTCTGTTATGCTCTGCAAAATACAGCTTTGTTTTTGTTCTTAACCAATTGTGTTATGTTTTACCGACGATTTTTTTCTACGTTTATTTACATCTTTACAACTCCGAACTTCCTATCGTTCAATGATTTCTTTAGATCGAAAGAAACTTTGTTTCTTATCGAACTGATAGAAGTAAAAATTGTAATCAGAACTCAAACCATTCGAAATTAAGTACCATGCAAAATTATCTGTGTTTCATTCTCGAAAACTGATAAAACTTGATGTTTGAGAAAAATATTTTACTGTGTTTTAGCAATTTTGAACTATTAAACCGGTTTAATTTAATATAATAATTAAGGGTTCGTTTTTCTGTTTTTGGAAAAGGTATATTTGTTTCTGCAATAACTTCCGTACCCAATTGCAGCGATTTTCTCGAATACTCACGTTTGTATCAAAATTATTATCACCCCTTCATAAAAATTTAATAATACTTTGGTACAATTAAATAATTCGGTTAGAAATAATTTTAATGAAAGAAATATAGCTATAGGTCGCCACGATTTCACGCACTACTTCGTCCCTATTTACACGATTCGAGAATATTCTTAATAAAAAACGTCCTCTTGAGCACGATCCTACTCACCTCGCATGTTACTATAAAAGATAAAAACGAAAATATTTTATATTGTGATATTAAAACTAGAGCGCGCTATAATTATCTAAAACTTTTAAGAGAAACTAAACTATAGTAGCTTTGTGAAATTATATTTGTTGCTATTTAGTATATAATACAAAATGTCTTTCTTCTCGATTTGCATAAGTCATTTAAGCATGCAAGAAGTTTACATTATGTAGAATAAAAGAAGAAGAAATATATTTCATGTTGTGTGACGTTTGTCCGTTTTAGAACAGTACCTACCACGAATGGGAAGTTGGCGAAACAGGAAATGTTATTGTACATACAACCACCATCCTTCGTTTGTATTCTACGAGACTTTGCTGTTAAAATATTTACATTGCGCGCAATTGGTGCTGTTGTGTTTGGATATGCTAAAAGACTTAAGACCAGGTTTTAAAATAAAAATACGGTCGCTATTTCAAATGATCGATATATACATCTATTTACAATACTGTGACGATCATGAAAATATAAATACGACTGACTAATTATACGGCGATAGATCGATTACTTTAATATTATAATTGTTTTATCAAAAATCTTTTTGTTTAGCTATTTCGTTAATATTTACTAATATTGACTCAATTCGGATTAACGATCGAAACGTGTTTAAGAATTAAAAGATTCGATGATATTTACACCACTTGCTTTTAAGATTTTAACTCGACATTCTCTTGTATTTCACATGCCTCGTTTATATCGTACAATTTTAACATTTGTCACAACGTCGATTTCACGAAATTTCATTAAGCTACCAGGCTGCTACTACCGATTTGCCTAACGTGTGAATCATGTAATTAATATTTCTGCTTGATATGCAAAGTTTCTGCAGTTGTAGCAGCTGTCTTGGTAATTTAATCAACAATTACGTACGCTCTGTGTCACTCCCTAGTAACATTTAAAGTAACGTAACGGTAAGCGCAGTTATACAGAATGTTTTAGAATTAGTGATATGGACCGAAACGAAGTTGCATCACGATCATTCTATGTGAGAAAATCGATCAAAAATGTGGAGTGACATTTTTCGTGTAGAGATTTTTTCAAATAAATTTAATTTGTAACAGTTTTACTTCGCCAAATTCAACAAGAGAAACACTGATATATGCAAATGTTAAAAAATTGAAATTGTATAAGAACGAAAAAATTCTGAGATTTAATGGAGCATACAGTGTGTAAAACTTTATTAGAATGCACTATGGTTTACAATTATGTTCTGCGTATTGTACGTCTGTAAGCGTTCTTCAGGGTATTTCCATTTTTCAAACGTTCCAATGCAAAAAGAATCTTCTCTTTGAGCGGTTCTCTACTCGTATTCAGCTCGCAGTACACAAGAAATTTGACTCCATAAGCAAAAA
This sequence comes from Bombus vancouverensis nearcticus, assembly GCF_051014615.1. Lineage (NCBI taxonomy): Eukaryota > Metazoa > Arthropoda > Insecta > Hymenoptera > Apidae > Bombus > Bombus vancouverensis. Next base: position 2,069,364 of record NC_134913.1, on the reverse strand, counting down.
TCCATCAATGCACGTCCAGGGATCATATTGGCTATTTTACCATAACGATCGATACAGCAGGGATATTGGTAACGTTTCTGAACACAAATGCAATAAAAAACTAGTCTATAGTGTACTCTAGTATCGATGAATTTTCAACATCGGTTTATTCAAGAACAAAAGAAGCATAAGTATCTTTGTACGAAAAGATGTTGCTTTATTAGTATTTTCAACTTGCCTTTTCATGTAGATTCATCCACTTTTAAATTATTATATAATATCAATTCGGAAACATCCTGTATATTATTCACTGGAGTAACTATACAAAAATAAAAAGAAGATAATAATCGTTATTAATCCTTAATAGTTACGATATCTGCAAATGTTGTCTGATAAACTGTGTCGAAAATGTCAAAATAAGAGCACTCTTGGGTTATTCTTCATTAGCGACACGCACGCACTTGCGTGACCACTAGAATGTAATTAACTTCACCTTTTTATTACACGCTCACACATATTTTTCGGTTTAAGGGCCGTAGCTTGCAGCCTATTTCTTCTTTAACACCTTTTATAGTTCCTTAAACTTTTCACGCGTTACTTGAACATGGAAACATTACTTTGAATATTACCTTACGAAAATTTCGTTGAAATAATGGTAACATAACGAAGGATTAGAATTTCTTTTTAACAAATTAAAACATCTGTCACATTCTCCTGGGGATTAATATTACCAAAGACACTTGTGTATTTTTAGTAACTGCGAAAACAGAAGATTTGATAGTCATATTGACTGGTTTGGTAGCTGTAGCTTCGGTATCGAAAACTTGTATATATTTCGCTATACTTAAAGAATAATTTTGGACAGGTTTTGATGGTATCAGCCAGATGTCGTAAAACGTGCGATATATATATAATATTATGCATATATTCACATTAGGATACGCCAAAGTGATATTAATGTTTTATGTAGAGACGTAACTGCTGGCTACAAAAATCGATAATTCTGGGTTTCGAGCTGTGTCGCGTGAGGTGCACTCGTTACACTATAACTATCATCAATCTCTCTTTTTTTCTTTCCATTTCAATCTGTTTTCTCCCCTTTCTTCCTCTGTCTCTCAGCTTCTTGCACAACCTAAAGGTAAAGTGTATGATGTTGGATATTTTTTTTAGTCTATTACATTGTCGTCTGATAAATTCTTCTTCGTTAGTAACGTTAGTATTTATACCAAATTAACCTAGGAAGTAATGTCCATTTTATGAACATTAAAACATATTAATTTGCTACAATCTTCCGCTACTTCGTTTAATCAGCTAATGCACGTTGCTTTCTATTACTTTCTCCCTACTAGTTCTCTATTCTGGGAGCTTTTTAATGTTAGTTTCATTAAAAAGGAATATGAGTTTTGATTTGAAAAGGCCTTCGATGTATTCTGCTTTCACAAATGTGTCTATCTTTTATCCATTTAAATAATTTTACAACATCTTGGGAAACTGATAATTGGGATGTATCTGATAAATACAAAGAACGAGAAAGAGTTTTTCTAACCGAAGTTTTTAAACTGTATGAAGTTAACTTCCCATTTATTAATTTTCGTATCTTTTCTTTTTTCCTGTTCCAAGTTGTTTTACGTTTGTTCTACATTCTTCCAAAGCGTTATTTCAATATCATATTTAGTTTAGGAAATAATTCGAAAAAACTGTACCCAGTAAGACAGTGGACGCTTCTCTTCATTTTGACAGCAATAATATAGAGGGTTCTTTTTTTTTGGAATATGTGTACACCCTTGTATTCGTGTTCCGGTCTTCAAATTTTTTATTCTGGTTGTTCTACAGATGAACTGCTACTAAAAAAAGAGAACCCTTTACTGTATACTATTGCTCAAAATAATGAGAAATGTCCAGTGTCTTATGTGTACAGTTTTTCCAAATTCGTACCTAAACTAAATAGGATATTGAAATAATATTTCACAACAATATTTAAAACAACTAGAATAATCCAGAACAACTATTACATGTTCGATTTTCAAGAAATAGGGAGCTGGTGAAATTTTCACTTGTTTGGAATTACTTCTGGGAATGTTTTTATTATCTTTATCATTTTAGGCATTTTCCGAGATAAATCATTATCTCTTTTTAAACGATGTATAACAAACATGTGTGTGTATATTTCGAAATGAACTTAATGGAGTTGTTGATATGTTCGCAAGGAGTACAACCGCCTCGAAATAGAAATATCCCTGAATTTATCATCCTAAATCCTACCATTCAGGTACTGAGTAACAGCAGCATGGTCATCCGCTTCGAAGTCAAAGTAAACATCTGTGTCACTTGATGAGCGCTTTTTAAAGACGGAATTAAAGGTTGCGACGGAAGAGGTGGATGAAAAGCAGCATAAGCCAATAAGGGATCAAGCAATATTCATTAACGAATTTACATTGTTGGTGAAAGTACACTGCTCAGAGTAATTAGAAGCTCGTTCTCCGATGTTACTTTGATTTTTATATCCATTTCTTGTATCTATTCATATTTTTCAACATTATGTTTCTTTCCCCCGATTAGCAATAACTTTCATTTTTAATACTTCGGTAATTTCATTGAAACACCGTAATAGACTTCCTTTTAACTAGAATTCCTCAGAGAACACTGGATATAAAAAGTAAAAACTCGATATAATTAATTGAAGTTTCATTTCGTACAAGCGAGATTGGATTACGTTTTATTCTTAGATTTAATAATTGGAAAAAAGTACACCGTAAGTACATCTAGGAAGAGGTTAAGTAATTCCATTTTAACGAGCAGATACTCCCACCGCAAAGTGATAAATTGATTGATATGCTCGATAATGATTTTTTGACACCATTCAATGCTCTTCTGTCGCGTGAAAAAGATCTCATGTCCAGATTTCCTTCTATGCGATGAATTATGTAGTGATTCATGTCTAACTTCGTATCAGAGAAACTCTCATTGAGTTACATTTCAATGGAAAATAATGATGTTATGTAAGAGAGAAAATGATAACGTGCAAATATAAAGTGAGATTAATAATATACAGCGTGGCTCTCATTTCTTTCCACAAAACCATGCAAGCCATATTCTATGAGTAAAATAGTAGCATAATGCAATTTATCTAAAGTTTCCTAGTAAATTTTGTCACTTGTACTTCGCAGACATTGAAGGATTAAATGATTGATGATCTACTATATTCGCTAAAATATTCTATAAAATTGTATGGTTCTGCAACGTAACATGGAACTTATAAGCCCGCAAATCCTGTATATTTAGGTCAGCAAGCTCGTCCAATTTTCAAAATTTGAAATGAAAAATTTATTTCAGTGTAATTTGCGATTTTTTGTATAATCACTTACTTAGTATCATAGTTTTATTATTTGGAAATAACCAGTTCGTTCTTATTTTTAACAATCAGAAATTATTACAAATCGTTAACTATAGGACAAAGCTTTTATTTTCTATAATCATGATATATCTTTGCCAAAGAATATAACGATTTTAGCAAATATGAAAAATGAAAAATTAGTGTACACTAAACACGAATACCGAACGTCTTTAATAATTTTAAATTCTTAATGAACTTCTAAACCTTTAAAGTTACGAATTTACGATGAGTCTTAAAGGTTTTTGAAGTCTTAAAAGACTTAACGTTTTAAAGTCTTTTTAAAGAAAAGCTTATTCCGAAATCACTCGTTATTTTTTCCTTGTTCCTTTTATTCAAATATTTCTATTAATTGAACCTTCTAACTTTCGAAAGACATTAATTTGCTTGAATAATCTTCACAATTGTAATGTTTAATTTTTATAATCGTGTTTCATGTAAACACAATTAATATTAAAGTGTCAGTGTTCTACTAAATGATTATAAAATCTTTAATGGATCGCAGTTAATTGCGTTAATCTCAACTCGGAGATTGAAATGGTTTCACCGGGTCAATAGAGATAATCGTAAATACGATCGATGTACGGGCCGCCACATTGATGAAGCGATAAGTGAAAATTCGTGCACTCGTTAAAACGTAGAAATTATACGATTAATATGACGTTATAGCGATTCCTCGCTCTAACAAATAATATTCGATATTCAATTAGATGAAAGCGTAATTTGAACATCATGTAAAAGAAAATAATTTATGAGTTTTACGAATGACGTGAGCGTATTTGCCAACCAAGAAAAGCACGTTTCAACGAGATGCATAAATTTATTAACGAGCTCGCGTGCTTCGACTAGTTGATGGAAAATTTCCATTGTGGAAATTGCGCACTGCGTCTTTCGTAGGAAAAAATTAAATCTTGCTGATTGGCCAACTCAACTGGAGAGAGTTACTTCCGAAAATGCACTAACGAGTTCTTTTTCACGATGAGCAGCCCACTCGTGCAATTATGGGCCGCGATTGGAGTCCTTGATCCTTTCTAGTCGATATGTCGCAAACAGTCTCTGGTCCAACCTAGAATAGGCAAACTACGATTCGCCTCGTAATGAGTAGCGCTGCTTGCTAACCAGTGACTGAATTTCAATGAAGTGACTAGAACGAAATTCTGTAGATATTATAGTTAAAGTATTTTACCTGAGCGGAATTATGAATCTTTTATTGAATACCTATTATTTCGATAAAGCTAAATTCGATAGAATGAAATTTTGTACATATGCATCTATTTACACATACAAAATAAAGTTTTCTATATTTAATCTGTTTTCTATCTGTGATTAATCGATTAAGCAATTCCGACTTGAAATAGCGTTCAATACAACATCGAATTCGGGGAAAAAGACTTATTGTGGAAATTCATAAAATAAGAACGAATTGACAACAATGATCTTCTTTAATTGATATCCGACGCGTAGCAGCTAGTTAACGGTAAAAGTTTGATGATATTGGTGACCGTGTGACACGCGAAGGGATTTTAGTTGCCCTTTGAAATGCCGGGGGTCGTTGCAGGCATTATCCAACTTGCCGATCTTAATTTCTTCTTACGACGAGCGCGTCAAGGCTTTCACCTTCCTTGCAAGTGGATATACATAGGTATATTGTACGATTTCGTACGACACGCGACCTAAACTCGCGTTTCACCACGATAAACACGAAAATAACCGGATTGTACGCTACTCGATATGCATTTTTCGTGACGTCACGAGATTCATCTGTGCCTAAAACTTGCTACGTTCAACACTTAACGTCTGCAATTAACATACACGTTTATACAACACAAGCTGCTACAGAAGCTTAAAATAATGAAGACGATCGATAATGTCAGGTTGTTATTGATTACGCACAATTTTAAAAGCCTGTTTCTCAATGGTGAATATATTGAGTTGAAAATCCTTGGTAGTGAAATTTAGGAATTTTCTATTCATTTTTTAAATATAAAAACTGCAATTACACGTTCTTTTTTTACTGTAGAATGTTTTATCGTTTGTGCAGAACCATAGTGTTGTAGCTATAGAACTTGCATAATTTAATGTCGTATCTGTGTTTCTTGTATTTCACACACTGTCTACATGTATGTCTACGACCCCACTGCGATGGAATTTATCGGTAATTCATCAATGCAAAGAATTTCACTTGAACTGTAGCACTTCTCGAAATTCTTGTTGAATTTATCGACAAACATTTGAACCTCATGTACGTATACGTTGTTACATTAACTCAGTTCAGTTCAAATATCTCCAGTATTTCAAGGAATAAACGAAAATATTGCAAAAATTCGTTTTATCGACCTGTGTCCGATATTAAGATTGACGATAATGGAATAGCAATTCCATAAATAAGAAAGATATGTTGATATTAAGGTCACTATAAATAAATATTTAAAAAGGAGTTTAATTGTTGTATCGATTTTCCTGTAAATAGAATTTAGCTAATAATTATGTAAATGGGAAATGTACGAATTCATTCCGAAAGTACGAGATTATTCGTATCGAATTGAAAAAATATTAAGTGAAAAATCGAGCGAAATCCGGAAAGTATTTTTCTTCGTACGAACGTTCTGGATTACGAAAGATCCAGATACGCGAGATGAAGGACTCGACTCGGTGTTTGATTGCGTCCAACGTACCTGACTCTTCCGGATGACCGACAGGTGCAGATCCATATTTATCTAAAAATTACAAGTAAGGCGATTTTTATTTAAATAAACTAATACTATAATTATATGCTATTACATAGATATTTAAAAAATGCAATGCTACATTGAATAATTCCCTTCAGCGACTATGTCACGTTTCTTCCCGGTTTTGAAAGTTCTCCTTATAAGCACTGTTAGAAATCAGTTTTATCGAATTAATCGTTACGATCATTGACTGAGACAAGCAACCGGTAGTCATCGGTAATTGTGGCCACTAGTCAGAACCACTGATGGTCACGAGTAACCAAGTCTGCGGACAACCTTAAGACAATGCATCATTGAACTACTTGCGATCCTTAGGCAGACCGCAGACGTAACCAATCATCGTAACCATTAATGGTCGCGATCGATTTTGTTTTGAGCACTGGTCACAACGACCAATATGATCGTAAATTGCAAAATCAGTTAACATAAACCGTAGGGGAACGTTAGTTATCGACAACAGACACTTACAAAGGTTTCTCATTGAAGATTGTTAGGAGAACAATCTCGCTGCTGGTGACAGCCGTGCATTCTTTGTCACATCAAGTTAAATGGTTTTTTAACTCCTGATAGTTTTGAAACAAATATAGAAATCGTTCTAAAACTTTTTATAGGATTGTACGTATTGTAGGCACTTAATTCGGAAAGTTCTATCTCACACGGAACTGTGAAGTTCTCATCTTAATTTCCTGTACAATGGAGCATTGCTCACCTCAATTACAACCAACTTGTTCGAAATTCAGCATCTTGTTCTTCTCTTTCACGTTTTACTGTACATTTCTGCAGCACAGTTATCCAGAAAATTTCTTCAGAAATTTCTCCAATCAGTTAATAATCATCGGCTTCTCGTAGTTCTTAGCGTCAAAGTTAGTTAATTTTAAATTAGGAACTTGCCAATTCATTTGAACATATTTAACTGTAACTTATTATTATTACTCTTAATAACAATAAGGTTTCTCGCAGAAATGGATCTATGCAGGCAATTATTTAACATTATACTCGCTTATCTTCCAGTTCGATCATTAATTTGACACAGAGGATGCTGAGAAAGCTGTGGTGCACTGTAATTGTTGTGATGTTCCGGTATGAGAGATTAATGGACTTGAGCGCAGAGTTGTAGAGAAAAATAGAATTTCTATATTATTATCAAGAGATACTTGATCGAAACTAAATTAAATATAATGTCACGGCAAAGGAAATAGTCAATTTAATCAAAGATTACAATAAATTGATAAAAGAAGACAGTAATTTAATAAAGAATAATTCCGTTAAGAATACATTGAATTTTGTAACTGCTAATGCCTCGCTTCTAAAAGAAATAATGTATTTTAAATCATGTGGAAAATTTTATTCTACTCCATTTTTCGCCGAAAGCAGAATGTACGCTGAGCAGCACAGCGGTCAAATGGCTTTGGCTTTCACGATAATAGCTGCAGGGGCTATTTCATCGCGATTTTTGACAGTAAAGGTATTGAAAGATACGTTAAGCACCAATAAATACAATAAGAAGAAGGTCAACTACAATAGACAGCTAAGCATCTAGCTAAAAAATGTAGAATACTTGGCATACTTTATATATGCGATTTTGCGTTAAAGTTTCCGTATTACTGGAACATTTATCTAACCTGGCCGATATTTTCTTATGGATTTAAATCATTTTGGAAAATCTCAACAAATTTGCACTCTCAATTTTGCGAAAAAAAAAAAAAGAAAAAGAAAGAAAGGAAAGGAAAGCGTCATATAACAAAACTTTATTCCATATCTTCACGTGAACTCATGATCTTATCGATTTCATCGTGTTTACTACGACATCTCATATATGAGAATCTTATAAAAACTCAAAGATGTTCAATGATAGCAGAGCTATAAAAGTTTTATGTTCGCAAAGAAGATTTATTGGTTTAGAAGTATGTAGAGAAATGACAGTACGAATTTATCAGTAACGCAACGAGCACGGTCTTTGTTCGTTTTTCAACGCTTCAATTTGCAGAACGAACGGATGCGTATACTTCTTGTGGTTGCTCTCAAAGCCAAAATCACGCATACATGTTATAGACAAAACGCACAATTTTCTTCCCTTCTTTCAGAGAATATAAAGAGTGAGAAACAATAGCGACTCTGTCCCAGTCGATTTCAGTATCCATGACCTGATTACTCGTACCTCGTATTGACGTTACCTACAGTTTTCACTAACGAGTCGTTAATCGATATTAGTACCATTTTATCGTTTTAAATTCACAGCATTCGAACAAGCGGTCTACCAGCTCAAAGCTGACTCGCTTTAATCGGTACTCATTCAATAAAGATTTATTGCTACGTTAAATCCTCATGCACAAAGGTACATTCATTCCAAGAATTTGCGAATTCTTCGATCTTTAACAAAGAGTGAAAGGAGAATGTGTAATATTTCGAAATTTACTCGGAAGCGTATTTACATAAAAACACCCGCGTTTTAATTATATCACTGATTATGGGATTTTATATTTAATTCTGAGTGCATAAATGCTTTGTCAATTGCTTGTTTTACGCGACTGTATTATTTGTAAAACAAATTTAATAATTTAGTCATTTTCAAGTAATAAAAATTAATAACAGCAAGCAGATATAAAGATGTAACAAGAAGGAGTTATGAATAATTATACACGTGGATGACTAGTATAAATATTATCTGTGTACACGAAGAAAGAGCAATTTTCCAGGGTCGCTAGCTTTATCTATTTGTGTAAATGGAAAAACGCACTCCTAAATGTCAATACACTGTATGCGTTAAAAATTGAACGTCTATGTATCGTATACACTAAAAGATGAACTCGTTGTATCCATGAAAAGCATAGAAGTGAAAAATATAAAACGCGAAACCACGAATACTACACATTTGTCGTTCTTTGGCTACGTGCAGTTGGTGAACGGTTCCACGAACAGTACTTTGTTTTTTTCTGTGACTGTTCTCCCGCCAAGAAATCAGTGTATGAGAATTTAAAATAAAACTGTGCACGTAATGATGTAAACGGCGATGAGCACGTAACAGGAAGGAGAAAGATATAGAAAGGAGGAGAAGAAGGAAAAGAAGGTAACGAAGGAAGAAAACGGTAACGTAGCGAGCAGCGCCGTCGGTGGTGGATGCGGTAGAGGTTAGAATAGCGGTGGGTCGTGACGGTGGTGGAGGCCGCCGTTATGCTGTGGGTGGGATGCGCGAAGTTGGGACTGGGGGTTGGTGGGGAACGGACAAGGAAAAGGTGGGGGCCGGGTGGCAGCGGAGGCGGCTCGTTTAGCACGCAGGATCAGCTTCAGGGAGAACCTCGCTTCGTCTCTTTTACCTCGCGCTAGCTAGTAGCTCCGCCGCATTCGTACGTGCTACCAAAGACACGCGTTCGATAGAGTTGCGTATAGATCCATAGAGATTTCCTTTCAAATCGTTTCTGTGCGTCTATTTGTTCTTTCCCCTTCGTACTTTCTTCTCTTTACTCTTTCTCCTCTCTCCTCTATTTTACCTCTCGCTTTATCCATCCATCTCTTTCGTTTACCTTTCTTCTTTTATGCTTTTCCATTCACTCGTCTACAATTACTTCTCCCTTTTCTTCTCCCTGTAATTCTGACTTTTTTTTTTATTATTATCAATCACTTTTCCTTCCTTGTCTCTCTCTCTTTCTCTCCCTCTCTCTCTTTGTCTGTCTGTCTCTTTCTCTGGCTGTAACGACACGTAAAATCAGGAATTATGGTTCGATCGCTGTAAGTGCGATCAATTTCTGTACGTATGAGCGTACAATGTCGATGAGTCGGAAGAAAGGACAACGAATACAGACAGGAAGCGAGAGTGTTCGTTGTGTGTCCTCGACGATGATCGTCACCTAGAGAAGCGAGTACGCACGCTCGTTCACGGAGAGACAAAAATGAGGCGCGTCAGGACGTTCGTCGGAACAATCGACGCCGATGTTGTTGTCGTTAACGTACCTTCACAGACGAGTACAAAGAGAATAGAGTGAGAAAAGGGGAGAGATAAAGAGAGAAGGGGTGGGGGTGGGGGAGAGGTGGCGTCTAAGCCGCGGAGTACTACGGTTTAGGTTTGGGGTAGGGCGCGATAGTGGTATGGTTCCCGTTGACGTTCGAGTGCCAGGCTAATTGCCTTTGAGACTTGTGTAATTGTTCTTGAAATGGCGAAAAAGTGAACGAACAGGGCTAGTCCCTGGTGAAAAGAAGGGAAGAAAAGACGAAGGAACAGAGATAAAGGAAACCTCGAGTGTACTCCTAGCACTTCTGCGAACAATTTCAGCTTCGAAGAATTCAGAATGTAGAACAATTCGGACTGTCGTAGTATCTAACGAAAATAGGGATGATTCTCGGTAAATTTGAATCTTATCTTTTCTTATTTTCTTCCTTTCTTTTGTACGGGACTCCTGATCGTCGGAACGTTAGATCGGAAAGAGGAGATTGCCTGACCGCGGCTTATCGACGATGCATAACCCTCCCGTGCTCTGTTTCTCCTTATTCCGTCTGCCCTCGATGTCGTCGCACATTGCCATAAATACTATTCAAATTATCGAAATAATATAATTGCCTTTTTTTAATTGGTCGTTCACAGGATGCGTGAGTGTTTCACGTTAGCCGAGTCGTCGGTAAATTATGCGTGTACATAGAGGATAGCGGAGGGGATAGGCGAGAAGAGTGGAGAGCAAGTGTCGTAGAAACTAGAATTCGGTCGTGTGTTGTGAAAAAAAAGGTGGGTGTCTTTGAAAACTGCAGGAAAAAGCTACTCTCATCGGTTCGTCAGATTCGTTATTGCATTACTCACTGGCCACAGTTTCAATTCGCGTGCACGAGTTCGCGTATTTACGTACGTACTTTACCTACTTTACCATTTTATCGTGTTATCTCCACAAGGGTCCGAAGTATCACGAAGGAGAGAAGCCTGGAATTGCCACGAAACAGCAACAAGGTCTCGTGCATCGTAAAACTGCCTACGTAGATCGTAGCCGGTAAGATGATTCAAATTATTTCCAACGGCTTGCAAAGCAACAGACTACAAGACGAACCTACCGCTTTAACGTATGAAATATCATCGGGTGAAACGAAAATAATTGTGTGTTCATTCTATTGTTACTTTGGTTGCTTCGCCTAACCACTATTGTTTACCCAGGAAAGATCTGTATTTTTCATTATTTTTACAAAAGTATAAATTTGACGTTAATTAATTGTATATAAGGAAAATTGAATTGTGTGTAAGGAAAACAGTATTGATATTATACACATATCCATTTTATATTATCACGTATCTATGTTTTTATATTTATTGCCTCATTAAACATTTCTGTAATGAAATATGTTAGATAGAAATTGTCACCTATTCTCGTATCTAGCAATAAAAACTGATATTATCGTACAAGAGATGCATTCGTATTATGAATATTTTATCGTCACGCATATGTATCGTAGCTTGTTTGAGTATTTCTCTACGAAGCATGCCTTTTTAAACAACCTTTTTTTTTACTATGCAGATTGTTCCATGATTATGCATAATAATACCCTTTTACTTATAAGAGGGTGGCGACGAGCCTAAAGTGTATATTTGCTCGCAAAGCCGTTGCAGTTCTAGATAGATCGATATATTACTTTGAAGAAAGTCGAGGCGTTGCTAGTTTGATTATTATAGTATAACCGAATTCTTAGAACTGTTGTCAGATACCACGAGAGAGATACTTTGTATACTATATGTAATAATATGTATAATATATATATAATGGTATATATAATACCATTAAACAAAATATATCAAAAACGAATTATACTTAAGTGCAAACTTAATGTAAAAGCGATTTAAAAATATTCCTTCTGTTCAGTTCAATCTCCGGTACAACTTACAATGCTTATCCTTGACATTCCAATCAGTTTCTATGCTATGAACTTTCGATACAGATGACTATCTGTCACAAATCGATCTTGAATAATTCATCCCGGCTTCGCAGTCAGGAACTGGGTACCTCTGAAATTACCGTCGTTCAGAGTTGCTTACAAAAACAGAGGGAAGCATAAGTGACTTTGATGGTGTTTCTGATTGTTTCGTACAGATTTACGATGAAAGTTTAATTCGGTCATAAACTTGAAAAATAAAACGATTACGTTAGAATAACAAAGTATTATTAGAATCAGCTAAATTTTAACATTTTAAAATTCATCTTGAACTTTAGGCAGAATAACCAAGCTTGTTTATGTAATGAGACATATATATATATAATAACGAAAAAATATGGTCAGGTTTACGATGAAAAGATACTAAAATTAGGATAATGACTCGAGTGACTCTGTGGTAGGATTGTTTGTGTCAGCGAGAAGGTAGCATACATATAAGAATTGTTATGAATCGTTTAATTGTCTTGTGAGGAAATCACGAAACGACGGGCCTTTTCTGCTCGAACTATTTAAACTTGGGTAATGTGGTAGAAGCAATAAGACGATAACGATAAGATGATATCATCTTCAGCGGCATTATATTGAACATTTCGTCAATTCGATGGCAAAGTAATCCAGACTCGTGAACACCGTTTAATATGGTTTAATATCTGATCGAAATCGAATTGCTCGCCGAGCAAGAACTCTCCGCAAGAGCAAATCTCTCCCGATTTCTCCTGCCTCGAGAAAAGTAATCGGACACGTACGATATAGAATCAACCTAGATTATGGAAACGATTGCCCAAAGTAATTGCGTCAAAAATGTTTGTTTAATATGTCCGTCCACCTAACAACTAACTTCGTCAGGTGAAATTTCTGATATAGATGAAAATGTCATATTTTTAATATTTTTCAAATCAAACGAGTGCCTCGTTCAATCCAAAAATAAAATTGTTACGAAAAAGAACACCTCGTGATATTTCTTGTATAGTATAAAGATTATCATTGAGACTGGCACAGAAAGAAATCTAGCAATTATGTAATACCGACCGGATTGGAATGGCATGACCAGTTTTACGCCTTCTTTGTTTGTATCAAGCACAACGTATTCCGAAGACGGTATACTTGAATATGTATAAATGCCATCGACATCGTTTCTGTCGCTCGTGTTCTAGATCACCTTTAACGTCCCGGTGCCATAGCGTCTATTAACGTTGAATAACGTCAACTTGTGCTCGTTGGTGAAACAAGCGAATGACTTCAATTAAAACATTACTTTTATAGAATAACTACAGATAAAATTAAGCGGCCTAAAAGAATCAATTAATGATCGATTCGCTAAGAGTTTGCGTTATTGTGTTAAGAATTTATTAATAAATGTCAATTATTTCACAAACAGAATACTTTTGGTAATTGTAAAAGACAGAAAATCTGCAATGCTTCATTTTGGTCAGTTTGGTATCTCAAAGTTAATGAAATATACATATTAAATGTAGTCTAATCATCTTTTATCTAGAAATTTGTGTCTTTAGGTATACATACAATCTTTCGTTTAAATATATAATGATCTATATACGTGTACATTCTAATACAAAATTGGTGAAAGGAACGTTGCTACGCGATTCAAAGTAATCTTAAGACATAAACCTGTTTTAACAAAGCGGATTCTTTGGTATTTAGATTGTGATTGATAGCAAGTACAGAATGTGTATTTTTGTTCAGGAAAGACGTTTACTCTGGCGAAAAATCTTTTTATATTACCATGAAGTACCACGCGTTCTAAAGTTAGTCGATGTTCTCAAAGTCAAATCATAAGTCGCCTTCACAAAAATAGGTCGAATATAAGGGAGGATAACACCTATATGCGATCAAAAGCTGAACATTGTGCGCGATGTTGAACTAACGGCCACCCATTCATCGACATTTCTCGTCCTTTCTTGACATTTTCAGACCTTCTAAGAATGTTATGGAAATCTCGGTTGCCTTTCTTGAAAAGCAGCTCTACTTATTCATTACAACCAGTATTCAACGAATCGTGTGTTATACGAAATTATTCAGTTCATTAATGGTTCGAAATTTTGGGAGAGACAGTTATTTTCAAATCAAAAAAAAAAACTCACGATCACGAGTTCAGTTCTTATATTTTATGATCCTATGTTTACATTTTTTCTTCTTATCTTTGCTCATAGAATAAAGAAGCCTAGTTTGACGGAAGAAAACTGGAACAGTTTATATATTGTAATATTGTTTTTGTTTTCATTTTTACTTTTATTTCCCATGTGAAAAACATTTTCTCATATTTAAACTTTAAAATTCCTTCCTTTTACCGAGAAAATGAAACATTGAAATTCTTTCTTATCTGTCTTTTTCACTCGATTTCCTTCTCAATTCCAGTCCTTTCATACTTTCTGAAAAGCTGCGCATTCGTGGATTCATTCACATACTTTTTTTCGATTCGGTAAAGAGTGATTCCTGCAGAAATATTCTTATTCTTGCAGAAATAACAAGTATCGAGCAATTAAATTTTCTTTTTTAAAGGGTTTAATATCTGTTACTGTCTTCATATTTATTATCCATCAACAGAAACAAGATCACAAATAAATGGCGAAATTAGTCATTCTATTTGACCTGCATATGTTCGAGCATACATGCACGGCTATACCGCTGAAAGGGTTAAACGTGACGTGAAAAATATGCGACCGCGGAACATGCTGGCAAAACCGCGTCACTGTCTGCAAACAGCACTGCTATACTACTTGTAACAAGGACCTATCTACGAACTCGATGCATGTACCGAAGAGGTTTCTCCATTCTGACTCCAAATTGGCCATTATGCCAATTATGCGGTTAAAAAGTATCACGCGCGCGGAAAAAATGCGGGCATATGGAAAGCGTATAAACATCCCTTCTTTTTTTGTCGTTAACAAACGATTTACATATTACAAATGATAGAGGCTGTATGGCGATAAAGGTTCCGCTGATAGAGAAATCTACTACACGATTTCAATTCTGTTAACTCTCTGATACTAGAAATCTGTTTGTTTTCTAAAAGAAAATTATCAGCGAGTATTTTTACTTTCCTAATCTCTTTTTTAAATCGACGTTTAATGTCACAAGTCACGTGTACACGACAACGAAGATTGTATTAAACAGAGCTCTCTGCGTAATTTTCATTTTGTTAATTCCTAAAAATGTACGTTTGCATAAACAACCGTGCTGTAGTAATTACTCGAAATAAATAGAAACGAGACTCAACTACTTTGAGTTAGGAGACACGAAATTGTTACGTACTGCGAAATAGACTGAGCGCGAGATAATTTATGTATTACACATAGATTTGTATTTCTTTGACAATTTTACGGGCTTCTATGATTACTTACCGAGGCGTTTGCGTGTTAAATCTCTGCTCGCACTTACAGTCACTTGACGTTTTTCCGCACCAAGGCTTCCCAGGTGTTTAGAAAAAAGCATATGCAGCTCGTAATGAGATTCGTAATTGCACTCTCCTAGAAAGCTAGTGCGTGTATCCAATTTTCGTTAATAATTGCGCGAACGTCATAAAGTACATAACAAACAAAATCGCCGGAAATTCAGACAGAAATATCGTTCCATTGACAAAGCACTTTTGTTAAACCTCTGAAATTTTAACCAGATTTAATGCGATATAATTTAGAAATTTTTATTGATTTTTTAACCTTGATTTATGCTCTATTAGTTTAATTGTATTTAATCCGGCAATTGTTCGTATCTCACTTTTTGAAAGTAGGTGGACAGAATTGAAACAACTAAAAGCTGTGTCTTTCTGGAAACATCAGATTCATAAATCTGGAGCTTGCGTACGTGCAGTGAATGAAATACTGTCCGAAAGAGAAAGCGATTGAAACTATCAAATAAATGTTTCTACAAGCAAAGTTTTGAGTTATTTTTAACCAGCTGGTTAAATGTCTAGTTCCTATACCGTATATACTACCTGTATTCAGTCGTAAATGAAAAATCTAAATAAACATTACGAGGAACTATTTTAACAATTCATAGAAAATTATTTGAAACATTGAGAGCAACGGGGTTAGTTTGCTCTTAACAGCTCATTTTATTACGTAGCTAATCAAAAATATTAATGTTTCTGAAATATAAAGCGTTACGATATAAACATAAAATATGTGACAAATTTTTTATTATTTTTTTTATTTATTTCATACTAGAACAATTTAACTGTCTTGTGTGCTTCATAATTATACTGTAACATTTCACATTTCAAAAACTTTAGTTAGCCTAGTGCTACATTCTGGTTGGAAACTTATTGGGACAATATGTATACTGAAAACTTGGTGAAAATTGACAGCTCGAAGTAATATTGGCAGATATGACTTCGTGGGATTTTTATACTTTTTACGAGACACTCGAGGGTAAAACGGGGGTTATATAACGAAAAAGGGACGGGAGGAAGGGAAAGTCCCAAGAGAAACATTTGAGGAGGAACCATCCGATTCTGAGGAAATTCATGAACGTTGAATTGACGACCCTAGTGAATGAAGACTATAAACAATACTATGAATATTACAAACGGTGATACATATCTACCAAATATGTTCTTGTAAATATTATATGATTGCAAAGGATAACCAAATTGATAATCAAACTGTCACCGTTTACTACTTTCTCAAAAATCATATCAATCAAGTAATGATTCAACAGATTCGATATCTTTTAACACTTGTAAAACAAATTTATAATTATCACAATTAATATTCTTAATTGAGCCAATGAAATTTACATCACTATAGCTTAGAGTTTTTCATGCGCTACACTGGAAAGATTCAAAACAATTTATATATTCGTATAAATATTTAAATTTATATTGCACATAGAAAAGTATCACAAGAAGCTAGCCGTGTATTTTTTAGCACTAGATAGAATTCCACACGGAATCTGAGTTTCAGCCTGTATTATATAGAGTAAAGAGCATAGCCAGTGACGAAAATGGTTGCGTTCGCATTTGTACGAGTACACAAGAAAGAAAATACGGTATCGCGGACGTGTTGACATACTCATCAAAACCGTGAAAGGGTCGGAAGCTTGCGGATAAGCAATCTACAGGGAGTGTGTATCCACAAAAGGATCCGGGACACGTCTACATGGTGATTTTGTAAGATTTGAAACAACCTTTTCGAAGCTCGAAGATTTTCCAGAACGAGCTTCGGGATCTTTTATCGGAAAAAATTGTGATCAGTAAATTCTTATAGTTCGCGAGAACTAGTCTTGTTATCAACTTTAAATCCCACTTGGACCAACGAAAACGAGTAGAACGAGGCGTCGAAAGTTGCTATTACGTCTCACGAACGGCAGATTACATTTCTAATTTTAGAAAACATCTCGTCACATAATAGTTTTCGTCCAGAAAAATATCTTCAGTGTCCAATTTTCAATATTTTTAGAATCCAAACATGGGTAATGTCTATAAAAAAACAGTTTTAGCCAGACTATGAAATCTATTTTCGTTAATTTTCAAAACATAAAAGTACTATTTTATACTTATTTCGAGTTGGAAAATAAGAGTGTAGTAGCACGGAAAGAAATCACAGCAACTTTCTGGATCATCTGACAGAGCAGTACAAAGCCAAGTGCTCTTACATAAACAAGTGATAATTAAAGCGGTATATCACGATACTTTCATTAAAATACGTATTATATCCTAACAAAGGGAAACTTTAGTATTCTATACCGAGAATCTTAATGCACATAGACGCTATATTGCAATGAGAGGAGGTGGTGCTCTCCCTCTCGCAATTGTTCGTGGCTCACTTCATTTCCTTATTCGCTCATCACTCTTTCTCTTTCCTTTTTTCTTTTTTCTCACTTTCACAGTTTCTCACCGCGAAAATTTAATAGAACAATGACTAACGAATCTCGCTATTTATGCCTCGATCTATTATTATATAACGCGTAATATAGCCCCCTTTTCTTTCTACACACTATTGGTAACGTTCGTACATTTGTGCAATCGTTGAACGTATCTAGAAAAGTCTTCTTCTGAAATACCATTTACAATCGTTAGTTTATACTGCTGTATGCACCAATACGGCGAGTGGCTTTTGTTACACGATAATGCCTTTCTTACACCTCAATGGTTGTCTCTTCATTTTTGGTTTGCGAATCGATTACTGCCATCGACCATCGGTTTCCTCTTTCGAACTTATGTATAAATGTAGTCATGGAAAGAACTCGTTTTGAGGACGCGAAATTAAATAATAGCATAGTGTATATAGTATATACTCTAAACAGTGAACAGTAAATTTTTCTCTATATGGCAACAGTCTGAGGACTTTTTGAGTGCACTGTATAATCCTATATAAAATAACGAGAGATGCATTAACTTGTATAATAAGGTCGTTCGTTTTTCACAAAGAAGGCTTTTAAATTTAAATTGGTAATAGAATCGCATTCATTTTTTGACATGGTTCGGAGGGGTAGGTACTCCACGAAGTTCACAGAAATATTAAAAAAGAATGCCATTGACAATTATTAAGAGATAGCAAATTAACTAATTGTTAACTAAGTAGATCTGGTATAAAAATAACGATCCTTATCGCTCTTAAAGGAATTGAAACAAACTTATCATACAACCTAATGTGAACTTGTCTGCATCGCGACGTTTTTTATTTGATACGTAGTTTATCGGAACGTTTTTCAGATGAATATTTTACAGTTTGCCACATGTCAAATCAAATTCGAATACACGTTCGATAAACACGTCCGCCCTATTTTTCAGTGGCTGTATCGATCTCGTCACCACTATCGATGAAACACAGAGTTCCGATAGCAAACTAACGAGTTTATTTTTAACGTAGTTGAAGAAGAACCTGCAGAGCGGCCGTGTGCATGCACTGTACCGGTAAATTATAGCGACTCCCGATGACTCTTAATTGGTTGAAACAAGTCGGTTTTGCGGTCGATCGATCGAAGGATACGATAAAACGATTCGGCTTGGAGTTTCCTAAGTAAAAACAATCGAGTTGTATCTTGTTTTATTTCTTCTTTTCCAGGTCGTTTAGTATCGTAAAAATAGCAAATTTTTTATTCCGAAGAATGAAAAATAACAAAAGCCAAGTATGTAGACACGATGCAGCGTGGCTCCTGCTCCGCTGCTTTCCTTTTAAAACTTTTCTGAAGCGTTGCACTCTTATTGTAGAAACTTCTCAACTTGACATCAACAAAATCCGTTGTTCATTCGTTTCTTTTACAAGGATGAATTAAAGAATTAAATTGCAGAGTTACACTGCCGAGAAATTGGTGCTTCCGACTCGGAGGAAATTGGAATATCTCGAAAGCTTCGCTTAAAAAACTTCTGCTATGAACAGATATACTTTTTGCACGTTAAAAGGGAAGCAATCGAGTTTGGTGGTAAAGTAATTTCACGTGTCGGTATAAAAGCATTCGAATCTATCCATCTGTGACTGTTGTCCTATATACAGAATTAAAAGTAGAACAATCCTATCAAATTGAAAACAAATTTGGCAACCAGATAAAATAAGATAAATAAAGTAAAAAGATGTCCTATTTTGAGTATAGTTTCCAATGCTGGTTACCTCGTACTATTATTTATTAAATTCGAAACTACGAAAAAACAAAATTTTATTTATACAAAATTTTATAGTAGAAACAGATGAATATAGAAATCCAAGGAAGGCATTAAACTGTTTTTGTAGGTATTGATCCATAAATTTGTACCGTTAAATCGAGTGCAGTTCGATTGACCATAACGCGAAGCGAAGATTTCTATTAAACTGCGGGAAGTTTTTTATTTTCATACGGCAGCTTATCGATTACCGTTCAGCTTTGTTATCTACATGTGAATAGACCCAGGAAATGGGAATGGCGATACATGCTTCCCTGTAAAATAACGTGCAACTTGTCGAGTATGCCAATTTCTACATTGTTTCTCTCTTTACTGGCACAAAGAAAGCTGTTTAATTACTTCAAAATCATGGGCAAATAATTTGTAAAATTTCCTGTATAACGAGAATACAGACAGATGGCAAAACGCAGATATAAGTTACTAAATGTTCTATTCTCTAAGCTAGAGAAGTCTTTTAGACTAGAACTCATCGATCACAACAAATTTTTATCAAAATGCCCGCTAAGATATAACATTTAACTTGAAACGTAACTTTTTGGGCGTGAAACTTGGTTAAGGATCGTAGAAACAATGTTCTTCAAAAACATCACCAAAAGAAGAAAACGTAACGAATGCTTCAATTCGATATCTTTATATTTTTAGAAATTCCAATAAAATACTCTAGAAGTTCGTTTTAAATAGCTTAACGTATCGGAAAATAGAAGCATAACTTCCTGTGAAGTATTTAGCTGTGAATATCCAGCTGTGGTATGCCACTCAAAAGTCATAGTGGGTTTACGCTGGGTTAAAGGTCGAGAGTTAAGAAAGTTATCTGTTCATCCATTGAGTTAGGAAACCAGAGGCCAAAGTAGAGTATGTCTCCAATCCAACGAGTATGTCTTCAATGCTATCCGATGTGACTTCCCACGATAGACCATGTTAGTGCAACGGTGGACATATCCATGATATGTCTGTTTATAATATCTAGTGCTTCACTGGAACTACTGCTTGTATTGTAAGCGGTAGAAATTCATGTGACAAGACCCAATGTCGACGATACGTGTACTGACTATCGATGACTATTCTAGGTCTGATATTAATACATAATTTTATGATTTTTGTGGACGCCCGTAATACTAATTTGCCAGAAGTTTACATATATAAAGGATTTGTCTAAAGGATCGTTATTTATACGCGTAGTTTATCATTTTGATTGTGTATTAGGGATCTTCTAAAAATATTAAAATGTTTCGTATCAAATAATGTTATCGTAAAGTTGTTATCGTTATCCATCATCTACTTGAACGATACTGCTCTTTTATTTAACGTCATCGCTCAATATCTCAGTCTTTTCGTATTTTTATACTTTTTCTTTTTCCTTCGATATCAAATATCATCCACGTGTTAACGGATTTGATGGTATCTGGATTTAAGGCTACAGATATCTACATGTATATTGATTGCAGTTGCTGCGCGTCTGCGTGCGCCGGCCAATGCAGATCGCTGTCGCATCATTTCCTTTCCAGCTCAATCTATCTTTCGGGGGTTGGGCAATTGCTTTAAGAGTGAAAACCGGGGCTGTCGATCCTTTAGTATTTATGACTTTCCGCATTACCACCGTTCACTGCTTTGCTACAGGTCATTTTTATCCCAAACAGCTTGGTTCCGAGAATCTACAAATTGAAAAATCAATTACCGGCAACCATAAATCAACCGTGACCTTAGCTCACAAAATTTGGCGACTCTATTTACATGTCCCTATTTATCAGTTAAAAATAATTTTAATATAAATCGCGACTGTAGTTGGTGGAACATCGTATGTAAAAGACATTTTTGTTTAAACAATTTTCTGAAATTTCTGCATTTTCTTCAAGGCATGATTGCATCCCCTAAAATCGCATTATGACCCTGAAAAAAGTAGATTTGTGTTGCGGTTGACCTACTCTACTTGCACACAAAGTTTCGTACTTTTTTCAATTTCCGGGTTTCCTAACTGTCCTGTCTGATGCTAAATAATGCTGAGGCAATTACCGTGTATTTGCAACGAGGTAATAAGCAATGTGTTATCACTAGACTGTGGATGTTTTTCCATTCAAATCTGCATATATTTTTGTCAAAATGATTAAGAAGATTTAACAATAATAAATAAAGGTTTCACCTAGTGAATATTATAACATGTGTTTTCCTCTGGTAACCTGATAAATTACCTGGTAAATTAACTGTAGCGCTTGAATTTATTGTACTTTTTCTGGTAATCCTATTTTCTCTTTGAAACAGTTCCAGTTAGCAGTGGAGATTTACAAAGCGACAACAAAGACTTTGCTGCTAATTGTCTGAATTTTACATGAATCTGATACCCTACAATTCAATAATTTAACTGTAGAGAATTAAATACCGCAAAATGGACGATACCGCTGAATTTAACGTTTCTAAATGTCTGTTATAATCGTATTAATTGCAGAGGTTATTTCAACATAAATGATTTCTACCCTGAGAAAATTAGGTTTGTGTCTCTCTATTGTTCCTTCCTGGACCTTCAGAAAACTGGTGCTAATACCACTCGTGTAGCTAGATTTATGAAAGTTATTCTGTAAGAATAAAATAATGGATGTGTATATTATACAAACTCCTAGTCCCCAATCGATGAGATTGAAGTCAAACTTCAGGAGCGTGTATTACTTACCTCAACAAGTAAAAAAGTCTTAATGAATGTGGGTCGAAATATCATTAGTTTTGCAGTTACAACAGTTTTTATCAGTAAAGTATTACTTGCGTCTGACTACAGCATATGTTCAGTTCGGTCCATTTTAACACACACTTTAGTGTGTTTCTTTGTGAAAGCACACACACGTTGGAAGATTCCTAACTGTTTTCTCATCTGCAGCCAGCAGTTTCCGATTCTTTGTCTCAATTCGCTTACCAAAGTAAGTGGTTCACTGGACATTATATTTTTAAAATGTCCCCACAGATAAAAGTTTAGGAATTTGTACTATCGTTTATGAACCACAAAGAAAGTAACCCAGCTATTAAATTAGTTTAAAAAAAGATTCATTGAAAATAAGCGTCACTTGTTCGAAAAATAGCGTCAAAGTTCGCCATCCGAAAATATCTATAAATGACATCCTTTTTGTACGTTTTGAGGATTTTATATAAACCTACTTTATTGAATCTTATGCTCAAAATTCGCAAGTTTTCCGTGATTTATGGGACGGCAGTGTAAATCTGCTGAACATAGCAGCTATGTCATGGGCCTGACACGCCCAACCTACTTTTCACGAAGCTTAGTGTTCAAATGTTGTTTCTTACTTCTACAAAAGTGAGGAATGGTGCATAAACCATTTGTTGCCTACATTGGAGAGATAAGGGTTGCGACAAATCAAATAACGTACTTTCCAGGAAGCACAGATATGCTGCTTCTGTTAATCGATTTAGTAAAACGAGTGGCCCAAACAGTTAATCGCCAAACTTATGCTATTATAGGGTCATAGTCGAAAATGTTTTATAACATCGAAACGAACGATTAAATTACGGAATTTCTTGTAACGTTGCTTATCAGTAGTTCCTGTACGACTAGTCTCAGAGATTCATTAATATGGTCATATTCAATAGTTCCCTCGCAATAAGGATATTACTGCCCACTACTAGTCATTACAAGCTAGTATATATTAAGCTCCCAGAGGTACAACTACCAAAACCCATACACTACTCGGAATCGACAGTATATTATTGGTCAGCTAACATCCAAGACAAGGGATATATCAAAATATTTTACAAAAAATATATTATACATCTATTTGCGCTGTAAGATATTTTTTACTATAAAAAATTTATTCATTCTTATTAATGAACAGCGTATATCGTATTCACGAATCAAATCGTATGATACGCGATCTTATAATGAATATTGCCCACTAAATTAATCTTGGGTAATTGGTTTGATCGGATGAGCGATGAACTGGTTTGATATGGAAGGTCCGATTTATCGACCATAAACTCCTCCATTCTGATGAGAATCCGAATGTGACTTACTAAATTATTCGAATTGATTTCTTGTGCGTGACTGGTTTCTTTTTGCGTTTTATTTCAGTGTTTGAATGTGAGATTCCTTGGCATATTTTGTTAGTTTTCTTTCTCTTTTTTTTTGCCTCTTATTCTGCTGATTCTCTTGCCTCTATTGCTCTTGATATCTCCTTAACATGCTTCAGATTCCCTCTCAATTTTCGTTTCTTGTCACATCCGTATGTCGCGTGTGCTGATAAACGAGAATCTTTATCTTTGTTCCTTTCATATCTTACTAGATATTGGTTTGCCTTCGAGGATTCAATGCCCCAATGAATTCTCTTTCTTGACTTTTATTTTCTTTGTACGATTTCTATATTATTGGTGTCTGAAGCATCTAACTCATTCAATAGGTACATCTTCGTCATTCGTTACTTTGCCATTAATTTTTATGCTTACGGAATTTCCTTTATGTCTATGATTATGCTGTTATGCATTCCTTTATCGATTATCTACAAATACGTGATCTGAGAATATCTGCGATATGTCTATCGAACATAGAAGATATGAAAAATTCTGTGTCAGAAGTTTCATACAAAAAGCTCCTCAATTGTGAAAAATTGTTAAAATTTGAAAATATTATTAACATTAAATGTGAATCGAAGTAAACTATGTAAGATTATCATTTAAATAGAACATCACGTGCTATGTAAACGATGAGACGAAATTATATCCGAATACCTGACCCAACGTAAGGTACACAAAATTGTCATTTGAATAGAATATTACATAAAACGTGTTCAGTAACAATGTACAGTTGTCGTAATAATTTAACAGTAATGGAACCATGAAAGTTCGTCTTATTAAGATCTACCTACTGGCTTGATTAACTTATTGTGTTCCTCTACTTTCCATCTACTGTTCTAATTTTACAATTTGTCGTCAGGAAATTCTCTAACATTTAGACAACCAAGATATGTACACGTATTCCCATAGAACGAAGAGACAGTGGATCGTGGAATACTTGATTTCCTTTGACACGTTTAAGCTTGTTTCTTTGGTTTACAGAGTTAAGATTGCAACGTCCATTTGACGCTTTAATCCACTTCACGATTCTCTTGGGTAGAAAATAGAGAACGAAAGACAAGAACAGCTGGAAGACAGTGAGACTCAAAGAGGACAAATAAAATTTGCCGGGAAATGTACTTAACCAATTAGTACTAACGATACTAAATTTTCAAAGAATCCAAGAGCCAAAAGCTGAGATTCTATCCCGAGAATGAAAATTGATAATATACGTGGCGAAACTAAAACCTGAAACTTGGAATTGTTAACTCCTTGCTCCATAATATCCACTCATACTCGCGACATAAAACTTTTACGACTTGAAAAGTACTCGTAGAAAATATCCTTGTCAACAAAATTTTCTTCGAAATTTTAATACGTCCGTTGTTTCTCAGATTATCACTTGTTTCTAAGTAATTTACGATCGCGTTTACTCAGCCATTCCCATTCATAAATTTTATACGCATCATTCTATAAATTTACTGTCATTATAAAGGTACATGAAACGGCATGGATAAATTCAAAAATTTTAAAAATTTGTTAAGCTTTAAAAACGTCCTTGATTTCGTTACACTTACTTAGTCTAAGACGACTGTCTTTGTGACTGAAACCAACGAAAGATTATGTCACTCGAGAATAGCGACTCGTCACGTTGATGGTAGCCAGACCGATAGGAAACAATGGGATTTCCTAACGGCTCTCTTCTCCACCGATTCGTCGATTTTCTTCTGTTCAACTATGGCGCAAACTGTGTCACTTTCCCTGCGTCCTTGTGTGCTGCTATAATACATACCAATGATACTCCCGGTATTATAAGCGCAGTAATACGGCCGTAGACGTGAATGTAATTGCCAATACGCGACGCTCTCAATGGTGACACGTTCATTGTTTACCGCTGTGATCCTTTTCTACGAATGATCGACGAACGATACGAAACATCAAGCCAGACTTGAACAATGCTTCTTTGTTGCTTTTTCAAACAAAAGCTTTTAAGCATTTGTGTTTGCAAAGATTGATTGCTTTCTTATACTTTCTTCTCTGATAAATGCATACATTTTTATTGTCTTTTATGTAGATAAATATCTATAAGATGAATTATGAATTAAAAAATAGGTGGTCCATCATATCTAAGAAATTTGGATTAATAGCGTCGAATTAACTCGTCTTTATCGCCCTACAGGTTGAATAGACTCAGGATCATTAAAAAATATCTTGTACCATCTAAAAATTCATGTCCACGACAACTATTCGATCTAGGATTTCTGTTATGGCGTAACGAAATTTTACACCAAATTTGGTTATATGTTGTTTGTTCGATTTTTATAAATTATATCAGACGTAGCTATGTGTAAGACAGGTAATTAATCTCTTAGGCAAGAGCTTAATCCAGTAAGTAGCCGAGGAAACGGGTGCAATTCAATTGACATAGATCGGTGTCGTCTTTACAGCGAGGTCTCCTGATGTGTGCGTTGTGTTAATTATGTCCTACATTTACTTCGCGTTACACGAGGTCTCATCGTTGGTCCGTCGTTGCACGAAGGACCTCTGATACGCGACGTGTTAGCGTGCCATTAAATCCTGCTAGAGTAGCGTAATCGTTATACGGTAGACATACGTATTTATGATAGATCTTCTCCTATATCTAATGAATAATAAGTATTTGTAACGAGTCTTTCTGATCTTTTTTTTTTCTCATTCCCTAACTCTTTCGCAAGGACGAAACTGGTTGTTTATCGACCATTTTACCAACTAATATTTTTAACTGCTGCGTTGTGTGACGTATTCTAGTAGATCATGAGTTGTGCATGGCTAATATTTGCACGGCCATTGCTAACTAGAAGATCAGTAATTCGCAAACGTGAACATAATTTACGCGTTCAAGTCTCTTATTTATGAACAAACTGCGGATATTTATGCATTTATGTTGATTTTGAATATGCGAAAATAAATAACGATCTGCACAGATGAAAAAATATCTGAAATAAAAATACGTATATTGCGATATTTTTTTTTGGTAAAAAATAAAGTATATTTTAAAATAGCGCACACTTATCTAATAGACACAAAATGAAGGTAATTCTCTGATGCCGCAGTTTATGACGCAAGCAGAAAATACACAGTTAACTGTCTGTCGGATTCTAATACCATTTTAAGATAGTCTAATTCCTAGGCAAGTCACGAGCTGCCCCGACTTCCTCTCTTCGGACGTGGAAAACGAAACTCTTTCAGCCGACGAATCAACTTGCCTTGAAGACTGCCTCTTTCTTAAAACTTTTTATTCGGATCGTGTATTGGCTACTCATTACGACATTATTTTACGTTTCTGTTCCTCTGCGGTTTTGCGCGTGCTTATGCTTTCAATGACGTTCTTTCTATATAAATACACTCATGGCAACTTCCTCTTTTTCTCTCTCGTTTACTTATTCATTTATATTGCTCCCTATTTACTCCCTAGGACACGTTTTCTATCTCTCTTCGTTTTTATGTTCCTTCTTTCTCCCTCGAGTATTTTCCAAAAGCTTTTACGACACAAGTTCGACAACGATAAAAATTCTATTATTAGTAATAATACAGAAGAAAATTACTGATTGGTAATAATAGTAGCACGCGTTATTCTTTGTTGTAGATTTCAAAATGGGTTGTTTCGGCAGCAAAGATAAGTTGAGCAAAGAGGATATGGATTTCCTTAAATCACACACAAGATACGATGAAGCAACTATAAAAGAATGGTACAAAGGATTCAAAGTAAGTGTACATTTATTTCATATTAATGTTATAGATTTATTCTTTCTACGTTTATCATTATGTATTAACGATAACAATATCATGTCCCTGTCTAATCTATACTTTAGGTTGTTACGTTTATCAACATTCTATCAAGTATAATCTGTTATGCGCTCAAACATTTTACGAGCTATGAAAGTATCTATTGTTAGAAGTAAAAAACGAAGAAGAAAATATTAATAGAAACGTAAATCAATGAATCTTTGATCATTTATGCTATTGCGGCCATTATCGATCGCTAAATGAGAGCTATAGAAAGAATATGAAATATCTTTAAAGTTCGCTCTCTTAAACGGTTTATTGGGTATAAACTCGATTCTTGAAAGATTCTCTTCTTGTCCATCGAGCCAGCCCCTTGAGTATTTGCTCGAGTTTATTCAATCAGATAAAAATAAATAATCCGCATTAGTTTGGACTGAATAAGTTTTCATTGGCTTCTTCGAAAAGTGCATAGTCCTAGCCTTAATTGGACTTTAAACAAATTCTATCAATCCCGATCAAAATGTCCAATTCCTCGAAAAAGTTAATTGCTCGAAGTTTCTCGGATAGTTTAAACACTTCAAGCAAAACCCATACACGTGGTACGAACAAATTAAACTAAGCAAATTGTCCGTTACCGTTGGACATGTTTCAACCCATTCCATATACGTATACCTACCTATCTCACGCAAACTTTCTTGTTCCTCAATTGCAGTACTTGAGTTTTCCAATCGAAAATTAAATAAACGAGTTTTAGTAGTTTACATGTTCGATCCTCCTACTATTCTATCAGTAACGAGCAATTTCGTTCGAAAAGTGTAAAAGACTTTGGCCTCAGAGCTTTGTTGCATTCCCTCTCATTCTCTTCTCTTTCTCTCTTTTTCCCTCGTCCTGTAAATGCGTACGCGTACGCGTAACCACCAGGGAAAATCGGTTTTTCACACTCTATTTCCGTTTTTAGCAAAACCATCAACGTCGATATAACTGTAAAACATCGTCTAACTCAAACCATTTCACTGTTAGTGTATAATCTCTTTACAAAGAGTGAGAAACACCATTTAGTGCAAACGAATTCTGTATTTTTAAGCGACGAATTTGACTGTACCATTAGATTTGACAGAAATCTATTTGCTTGAATAACAATTACTAATTACGTTGGTTTTTCTTAGCGGATATTTTACCTATTTGTATGCAGATCTACAAAAAAATTGATTTTGATTTATAAATTACCAAGTCGCAGAATATCTCTCGTACTAAGGAACCAGAAATACTTAACAGAAGATAGATCCAAAGATTATTCTACAATTATACATGTATAGCTCATACGTGTATTCGTCATATATATATATAGTAGAATCATTAAAAAGGACGATTAAAATGTTTTTTACACTAAGAGGATTTTAAAATAACTACATTGCTATGACATTTGCTTGCGTAACAAATAACACGTAAAGTGTTACTTAATTGCTCATCTCGACGTTAATTTCTAACTATATTATGCGCAAACAATTTATGTATACATTACGGAACGAATTGCGTATATAAATAAATTTCTGTACTTTTTTAAGAAAATTGCTTAAAATTAGTTATTTGACTTTCTAAGTAAAATGAGAAAAAATTATATCCTTGCAATCAATATGATAGTTTTGGTTTTGAAATAAAATTGCATAAGCATAACAATATTTTTCTAAATAAAGGTACACGCAGACACACAAACACTTGTTTTTCTTTACGTTATAGCAAGATTGCCCAAATGGTAGATTAACGCCAGCAAAATTTGTCGACATGTACAAAATGTTCTTCCCATCTGGCAATGCGGAAGAATTCTGCGACCATGTTTTCCGTACATTCGATATGGACAAAAATGGCTACATCGATTTTAAGGTAAGATGAGATCTCCTCAAATTTATTTTTACTATTATGTTCCTTCGCGAATGGAGAAGTACGTCTTTCGTCGAGGATAATACATGCAAGTATATATGCTAAGAATAGGACTTGAACGCTTCTGATACCGCAGTTATTCTGCATGATTAAACTTTCTCACTTTTTAAATCGTTTTGGACTATGAACGTTCCGTTTCTAAAGAAATATTCTAGTTTCGATACTTCGCTGACTACCGTTTTTCTGAAAAGAATTACGCGATTTATCTTCATGCGTGGAGTGCAGAAGAGTTTGCGTTTATAAGCGAAGCAAGTAAGTCATTCTTATATAAAGTAGAAGATACAAAGCTGACGAATAGATTTGAGTAATGTTTATTGTACAATACAAAATTATCGCACACAAAATATTATTACAAGATTCGGTTTCATCTCCATTCATATTACAGAATATTCTAATTGTTCTTTCTGCTTAATCAACATCTGATACATCGATATTCTCAATTTTTTGTCACGATACACGTCGAATTTGATATTCCACACTGCGGCTCCCTTTATCTCTAAGATCGTTTAGGTGAAACTGAAATCTCTGGATCGCCATCGCATCAGACACAGTCGTGGACAAAACCATGGACAAGTGACATTAACAGTCCTTACTACGTAGTAGGAGGCAACGACAATTCTCTACATCCACGAAATGCCATGCCAACCACACATCCCTTATTCACATAGGTATGGCTTGCCTACCAATCTCTGAATACGCAAACACACTGAAAAATATTCAATACTCAACGAGTTCAGTAATTATTTTATAGAAAAGACATGTAAGAGGTGTACGACCAGTATTGAAGTTTTTCGCGAAGACGATATACAACTGATATTTTAGAGATTAAATAAATTCTCTCATTTTTCTTGGAGATAATAATTCTCGGTTTCGCTTCGAACGGTGAAAGACTGAAAAAGAAGTATACGAGTTTTATTAAATTCAAAAGGGTATAGAGCTAAAAGTTGCGATCCTTAATATACGAAAAAGAAAAAAAGGTACATTTCAGTAAAATTCTGGTAGAATAAATGGTTACGAAATAACATCAACGACCTATCAACATTGCCGTCTGTAGCAAATACATCTGCAAATACAAAGGTCTTTAGAAAAGGCTACGCCAGTGATACATAGTATAGAGAAGTAGCCGATGGCAGAAATTTGCCAGAGGGGCCAGCACGTCGATGGGGTCAATACGAGAAGTGGAGACACTTCGGAGGTCAGGAAGAGCAAAGAGCCGACTCGCCCTCGACTTCGTTCTTTAAAACCCTCGCCGTTTGTCTACCTCAGGCGTCAGATGACCTAGTTCAACTTTACTATATCTTCAACGGCGATGCTCGAAATTCACTGCGAACCTGACGTAGAAGCGTCAAGGTATCCAAAGATTAGCGCATCCACTTTCTTAATACTGTATTCTTCCTTAAAAAGCTGTTTTTTCTTTAACCTCGTGACAGTCGTTCCATCTCTACTAGCTTCCGAGATATACCAGAAAATGTTTTTTCAACTTCTGACAATGAAAGTAGACAGTTCTCAAAGTGAGATTATACGTCTCTTGAGCGTTAATTGTAAAAAATCTACTTTGATTGGTAGATAAACAGTGTCTTGAACAAGATCAAAGGATGGAGGAACGCTGCAGGGTCGAGCGATGTTCCTTGCGCGAGTGAAACAAACATTTAACAAACTAAAAATATTGAATGGAGCGTTCTTTCGAGCCTCAAGAGAATTTATCGCACTTTACTATGTAATAATTTAGTTACCTTAGAAGCCAAGGATGGTGTCCAGAGCCTCGTTGAAATTGGACTGATATCTTGAGTCTACATTTATTTCTTGGAACTAAGAAACTATTGCCAATAACTTTTCTGTCATCTACGAAGAGTTTCGAATTATTAACAGGACAACAGCGAGGAAAAAGAAATACGCGCACATCAATTGTATTACGAATTTCAAATGTACAGTTGTGCATATTTTATTATCAATATAAATCGTGTAACATGAAGTGTTATGAAGTCTACATTATTGCTCGCCGACAAGAAAATTAAATTGTGTTATTACACAGAAATAAAATGTCAACATCAGTGACTACACGGATATTACCTACCTTTTATTACAGAAATCGTAATGTTTTATTGCAGGAATTTCTATTGGCCATCGATGTAACGTCTAGCGGGACGCCAGAAGAAAAACTAAAGTGGGCTTTCCGGATGTATGACGTTGATGGAAATGGCGTCATTGATATTCAAGAAATGACTAAGATCGTTCAGGTATTATGTGTTTCACATTAATATATATTTCTCTTCTAGCAGATAATAGCGAAATCTTTTATATCTTTTTCCTTTTGTTTTACACTGGTCGTACGTTTACAGCTTAGAGATAAGATAGCGCAAAAAGACTACGTCACTTCACGTTAAATCGTTTAGTTTTTACGTCGATATCAATGAATTTTTCAAGATGAAGTATGACACTAAATACAATTAAAAAGAGAGGTTCGCCGTCAGTTTGCCAATTTCAAATTCACTAAAAAAATAAAAAGCTTCGAATTTTCCAATTGTTGCCTATTTTTATGATAACGGGCTCTGCTTACGAACTTTCGAAAACGAAACAAAAATTGAACAGATTATATTTTTCTATTTCTAGGCAATATACGACATGCTCGGTGCATGCTCGAGCAACAGACCAGCAGACAGTGCAGAAGAGAGAGCGAAAAACATATTTGCAAGAATGGATGAAAATAATGACGGTCAACTTACCGAGGAGGAATTTTTGAAAGGTTGCCTTCAAGACGAAGAGCTTTCAAAAATGCTGGCCCCTTAATTCCCGTGTTTTGTTTCGGGATCGATTATTAATAGTACACTGTTGTCAAAAAACATTCGTAAAATACCAACCG
Source organism: Bombus vancouverensis nearcticus (assembly GCF_051014615.1). NCBI lineage: Eukaryota > Metazoa > Arthropoda > Insecta > Hymenoptera > Apidae > Bombus > Bombus vancouverensis. The sequence goes on along the minus strand of NC_134913.1, from coordinate 2,037,142 downwards.
ACCGAGCAACAGCGATGAAAGCAATTTCAGATACATCTGTCTTTCATACGAAACGTATTTGTTGTAGAATTATACATACATATACAGACGCACGTATTCGTACGCGCCCGTACACATGCATACACGCACAAATACACGGACACGCGCGTGCGCGCGGATACATTGCAGCATTACAATGGTTAATACGAAAACCTGATAGAACACCTTTAATTCCCAGAATTGCAATTGGCAAAGAACAATAACTAAAGAATCGTTGTCTTTCTACGTTCTAATTTCGAGTCGAGTTACCGGAATCGAATAATTTCTCGAAAGAATTCGTCGACAGATTACTTTTTAAGGAATCGGATTTAAGTGCTGTGAACGCGAAAGGAGTCCACCCTTGATCTGAATTTACAACCGGTGATACGAAGGAACTCATACGTTGACTACTTGGAAAGTATCCAGCATTAGACATCCAAAAAATACCCAACTTCTCAACAAAAAAAAAAAAAAACAAAAACAAAAAAAACACTTAGACTGTGAAGAGGACAACATCGGCAAGCAACGCTTTGCAATCATGACCATTTTAACATTTTATATAGTTGCAATTTCGTTGTCGGATGTAAACGCAAAAGAAATATTTCAATGAGATTGCATCGAGGAGTTTAAACTGATGCTTCCGCGGCAAGTACCTTAAGATTGACGTTTAAGGTGAACGTTAATTACTAGACGTAATTTGACAGGATTTTTCAATGTTTCGTGATCAAACGGTTCAGACAGTTGCTCTCCCTTTATAATTTGAACAACGACGACAAAGTGCTAGGACATTTCGTGAGTGATGGTAACACAACGAATTGCAAGAGAGTACTGTCGAATAGGTAGAACAAATTTTCAATCGAGGAATGCAATTTTATATTGCACGATATACTTCAAATGGTACATTTCACACCCAAAAAGGTATGTCATATTAACTAGTCAATAGTTAACTGATTAACATTTTCATTGAAATTTTTCTCGATCTATCTGTATAGAGTGTCTGGCAATGAAGAAAATATTTTCCAGGGTGATCGTACGTTATAAAATACTATGAAACTTAGAAATAAACAAATTATATTTATATTTGCCGAATTACTAGGTTTCAAACATTATTTCGTTGGATATTCAAACTTCTATAATCAAACAATATTGTTTGCATTGTAATTTTGTTTCTGTTTTTAATTGCATTTTATTTGACAATATAAAATCATTCCTTCAAATTCTTCCTTTCAATCCTTTTTGTCAAACATTCTATACTTTTCAAAGATTTCACTGATATGTCTTATACCAGTCTAAATACCGTAGGTCCTGAATTTATTTTTTATTCATTCTACTAAGAATACATGCTACGCTATTTAAAATTTTCATGAGTGTCACTGTATAATTTCTCATATACGTATTATAGTGAGTGTATAAAATATACGCGCGTCGTCTAAAACTAGAAGATAAATACGAAACATTTAAGTTGGCAATGTATATGCGTGCAATATAACATGTCTACAAAGAATACTTAGTATTATTGTGTAATATGCATCAAGCACTACGTTCCTTAAAATTAGGGTAGTAATGGAATATATTCGACAGATAAAATCTATAGTTTAACGGAGATTAAGGAACTTCATGTTGAATAAAAAATATGTCAACGATGTTGTCCCTTTAAATTTACTTGCAATAATTTAAGATGAGAGCATATAGATAATAATACATTCATCAGCTGGTAATAAGGAGATATATTGTGAAAATTATAAAGTTTGTAACTCGTTAACTTCTTTGTGGTAAGGAAATATGGAAGCAAGGTAACCAGCTCTGAAATTTATACTACAACTGCTTACCAGCACGCATGCAATTTTTTGCTTTTTTCATTTCTAGGATCACGCGTAATAAGATGAAAATGCACGAGACGATTTTTCTCGAATCGGCAGCCAATCCGACATTCAGTTATTTATTGGCACGAAAATATAAATGATTTATAAATTTTATTTTCAATTTAATTTTTTAATGAATTTATACACGTTGGCCGGATCCGCAACTGAATCCCATAAAATTGCCTTGTGCATTTTTAGCTTAATTCCGCTTATCCTTTTATGCATCCATGTGATTTTTCAGTTTCGTAATAAACTTCGATTTTACGCTTAATGTAGCTCAATGGAAATCAAAAGTATACCCATAAGCAGATTAATAATTTTATACAAAATCTTCCGCTCGACAAAATTAACTGTACAATTTTTTACAAAATTTATTTCTTTTATTTCTAAACGAAATAAGAAAGCAGAAAGCAATTCGAACGAAAGGTATGGCGTTAATGAACTTTTATCCATGGTATTTCATTATTATTTTGATTCCTTATTTTTGTTCTTCTTTTTTTTTACATCAGAGTTATCTGTGATTTTTAAAGCCTATAGATCATTCATTACTATTTAGATAGATGAAATAAAAAAATAATTTTTCTTCTTGAAAGAAAGGTTGCCGACACAATACTTGAGATTTTACGAATTTATATAAATCACGGGTAAAATATCGTTTCATTAGGATTTGCTCGGAAGGTTTGTAAGCAAGAAGTAAGTAGGTATCTATGTACTAATATGCAGTTCGTGCAGTTGATGTAAACAAAAATCGCTCGCGTTATCCGTATAGTTACATACATATTATGTATTGTATAGTAGACTAAGTACATATCATTGCCTCTTAAACGAAAATCGACCTGACGAAGTTTTCTTCGTGTTTTTACAACTTCGTGCTTCGATCATGCATACTACGATTTCAGTCAATTTTAAACGTGAACAAATTTTGTTCGTTAATACGATATTGGAGAAAAGATGCGACCTCACCCGCGCGCGCGCACACACTCCCAAAATCTTTAAATACATAATTATACGGAGTGAATATATTATTCATTCGCGGTATGATAAAAAAAAAGAATGATCTTTATTCATTCGTTGCAATTTATATAATCAGTGACATTCGTTCATTTAAATACATCGGCACAATATTGATTTTTTTAAAAATGTCCTCAAATGGTGGCATTGTCCATAAATAAACGTGATTTTGTATTGCATTATTTCATTTTGTTTCATACAAATTATAGTCGACTAATTACGTAACTAATTGTTTAAAATGATAAGACAGAAAAAGATGAATAGAAATAGGCAACTTTCGTATTATTATTAATTTATAGACATATTACAAGTATATGCATACATGTATGTTGAGATACTTTTCACGTTCTGTGTCCCTATTCGTGATCTTTTGCTTTGTCCCCAATAAATTGAAGGATAATGCGTAACAAAGCATCGCAATTCTCCTTAAATCGAAAGTGCAGCATTGACAATCGAAATAACAAGTTTCTTTATTGAAAGAGTCAATGGATATAGACGAAAAATTTTATAAAGCTTAAGAACAAACCCAAAGTGCATTATATATTACAAACACGTTGTTACATCTCAGTTTCCACCTTTGATTTTTGCAGCGTTCAATAATGAAAAATTAATTGCTCTCATAAAAGAATACATTAATAAAACCATCTAACTCTACGAGTAATCTGTTTTCTTCGTAAAGAAGTTATCTGTATTTTTTCATTTTTTCATGTTTTCTTGTACATACTGACATACGAAATACATTTTATAAGCCCACGTATAAAACATTTTATTAAACATCTTTGAATCTTGTCAATACGTACGAAATACGTACGTTAATACGTACGAAAGGGGCGTAACTCACCGGATAGTAAAAATATCACATTCAGTACGTACTCACATTTTATCTCCAATAAGTATTTTACTGAATTAATCTTAAGTTACAAAAGTTCAGTATATTTGTATGTCGTAACAATCCCAATAATTTCGTAATATGTGTCAAAGTTATTAAAACGACAATTACTGTTACATCAACGTAATATACGAAGTAACAACTCAATGAACAATGCTTAATCACTTTGATGGAATATTCTACCGTTAATATATACCCCATAGAGGGATATTTTATGAAATCTACTATGAAAAATATCCGAAAGTATAATCAATTGAAACTACGAATCTTTCAAGCTAAACATGAGAAATTCAAATGCAAGCGAAAAATTGAATTACCTACGCTATTTCACAAATCTATACTATTTTATATTTTTCTACGCCATCCATTCTATCCTCCCTATACATTCAATCACACTTCCAACCTGTTAAAAGGCACGCTTCTATCTTTTTTTTTTTTTTTTACTAATAATTATCACTAGAATGCGGATTTCTATGCATTTGTGGGAAATTTAAAGGTGCAAGAAATGCACAGAATGCGCATGACAGGCAAAAATATATAAAATATTCAAGATACAATATTCTTCCATACAATTATGATATTTCGTAGGGGAAACAAAGCTTAGCTCCCATTTTTTAGTTGTATTCTTAAAAACATGGATTTTCATAAATATCAACAGTCTAATCACTCTTTCTACAACTTTTTGATAAATTACGCATTACAGCTATAAAACAAAACATTATAATACAAATATACTCTATGTATTGCGCGATAAAGAGATTCGTGACAGTCCTCGAATGACATGGTAGACATTTTTTATTTTCAGGCCTTCTTCGAAAGTTAGGATCACATGAATCCTTTCAGAAGAAATGTGGTTTAGACCAGTTTTGCTTTCAATGTATAAAATATCATTGTTGCTTTTAGGGGTGCGATAAAAGTGTCTTACGTGAAATGATTGCATTCAAAAAGGGACATATTACGATATATAGAACGTATTCCTCTTCTTTTTTAAGTCTTTTAAATATATTTTAGGATAGGCAGCTTCTTTTATCATATAATCTATTTTTTTACAATATTATTGACGATATTATGACAAAATTTAGCAATGTATTTATGCTTATATCTTTACATTTTGTATAAATACTTTCATGTAATTTATGTATTCCACGAGACTAATCTCCCATATATCTATTAATAAAGATACATTGATACCAATATATGGATATGGGTATGAATATGGATATAGGGATAAATATATGATGATTATTGTAACATGTAAACCCTGACGAAAGTCGAACTCGTTTGTTCGTTGTGCTGCTCGTGTAATAATCCGTAAGCTGTTGAAACATTGAAGCGAGAATTTCAATTCGAATTATACTTTCAAATAAATGATTAATTTATTTAAAGAATCACCAATAAAATCCTGTTGTCATAATAATACGCGAAATATATTTCGTGACTTCCAATTGCTTTGTATGTAAAAAAATTTTCAAAACACTACTCACAAATTTTATATTCTTATTCCAAAAATTCTTCTAATTGAATAAATATTTTAATGCTTTTCATTGCATCGAGTTACACGTAATACTTGTTAAAACTTTCCAAGCGGTGTAAATGAAATTTTTTAAATTTCATAAAACAAAATAAACTTCGCTTTCACGTTATTATCATAAATTACTGAATAATTGAAATTAATTCAAAATTCACATTACAATGATATACATTATACAATTTATTATGATAACATTAATTTCAGAATTTCATTGTATATTTCATTTCGAACGCAATGGTACACGTATCATCAGTGACGGTATATGGTTTGAAATTAAATGTAAAAATGGTATGAAGATACAAAAGAAAATATCGTTATTACATTCATGCTTATTTTTTTTATTTATAAAAATTGTTCTTTTTTTTGAAATTATATTATCACAAACGGATTTATGCAAATTACATTACTCAAAGTAGATCTGTATATTGCTCGAAAATTCGTTTAATTCTCATAGAATTGCAATTGCTAAAAACATAATTATATATGTATATATTTGTGACAGACAAAATATACTGCCGATTATTATTTCTGATTTTACATACTTCGACGTCGTTTCGACAATTTATTTAGTATATAGGCTCTTTAGGACCAGTAGTCTTCGATATATTTGAAGAATATATAGCCTTTGTAGAAATCTAAGATTAATAGATTGTAATAATGAACATAATTTGAACAGATACTTCAAATTTAAAATATCTTCTCTGCTATTCTTTCTCTACTTCTTCTCATTTGATGCTAATGCTGACGTTGTATAATGCTGCTTCTGCATCTACTTTCCGTTTTTATGCTGACTATTAAATATGAACTTGATACTAAAGAAACAATATGTATAAACTCTTCTATCATATTATGTAAATGAATTCCTTGTTGTTCCCTCAAAATCTTAAAATTCATACTTCGAATCTTTAAAGCTGTCATTAATTTACCATCAAACCAGTGAATAGATTTCGAAATATAATCGTAATAAAATTATTAGTTTGATGTTGTATAAATAAAATTGTTTAGAATCAATGTTTTCGAAATTCACCAGACTATGTAATTAACAACCAAAGGCTTTTAACAATTTAATCTGAATGTAAGTTAATTAAATTAAGAAAAATTCTTTTCTTAGGAAAAAGCAAAATCTGTAAAGAGATTTATTCGATAACTTATTAAATTTTTGTATACTTTGCTGGTGTCCAATCATATTAAATAGAACATTAAATAAAAAATGTAATAAATTATATGTAATAGCGTCGTAAAGTATGTGATAGTTATGTGTTACTTTTTATTTTCCAAGAGCAAAAAAAAAGACTAAAAAATAAATAAATATATTTCGGTGGAAAGATTTATGAAATGTATAATAACAAGTAAGAGGTAGTTCAATGTGCAATTGAACGATAATTATATTCGTATCGTTTAGTATAAGATTATTAAATAAGATTGTAAATTTATTTGAAATCACGATCGACGATTTGACAAAATCTTATGACTGTATACTTTATGGCCTTGCTATCTTATAAATTGAAAGGTTTGAGATATACGTACTTCTTCCAAAAACCAGCATGTTTACACAGTTTTATTATAGATTATTTTGTAGTCTTTAGATTTTCGGATCTCTGTGTCTCTTCAGAAACGTGTAACTAAAAATTGTATATGCATTCGTTATACTCATTAAATAATGTAAAATGTATGAAAGGAAACGAGATATATATATATATATATATATATATATATATATATATATATTTGCTAACGTAGTAACATTGATTTTGCTGATATTAAAATTCTTATGTAACCTAGCTAATGCGCGCCACAATACTGTATGAATTTTGTATATACAGTATATTTCAAGAAGGGTGCGAAATAACGTCCTTTAAGAAAAGTTTTACCGACTTTTATCTGTAGTTATTTAATATACATATGTATGCGTTCTTTTAACGAGAATCTTGCATAGGGCACAAACATGTTCGATTTTCAAGAACACTGTATACAAGGTCTAAGAAATTCATTAAGTTGGTTTTTTGCCTAATGATTAAAAATCTTAAAAAGACATGTTAAAAAGAAGGAAAATAATGATTCAAAATAATTTAAAGAACTATAAAAATGATATATATATGTTCTTTAGAAATAACCTATTATTTGAATAAACCGAATTTTGCTATTATGTATTTTATTCCAATCATTAAATTACAAATGTAGTATTATGAATTAATGTATGTTACAATTAATGCGTTACATTTACCAAAAAACTTATGAGACAAAAAGGCGGCTGCTACACTTGTTATGTATGTGCGTGTGTGTGTGTATACATATACATATACATACTATATATAACATTTCTTAATGTACATTTGAATCTTTCCATAAGGAAAAAAAATGTATTTTTTTTCAAATCCATTTGATCTAATCGTAGAACTGACTATAACAATGTAGCTAAACGCAATTAATTCTTTTTTTTCGCAATTAATTAATTAATTGCGAAAATTAATTCGCGATTTTGAAGAAAACTGGGACGGGTCACATATTGTGGAAAATGAAATCTACCATATTTTTGTAACAACCTATAAAATAGTTTCAAGGATATTTTTATTTTATCGCACATTCATTTCATGCAATAAACTGTTTTATCGTTAACAAATATCATCCAACATAAAATACATGGAAGAAATTTCTGTAAACAGATAATTTTGCAACAAGTACCTGAATTTCAGTATTCGATTGTAGTATTATTTCAGACCAATCAACCCATTTTTCTTTGAAATCTCAATACAAATTCGAAAAAGATACCTTGCATCTTGTTACATACATAAAAGTTTGTTCTAAATCATATTTGTCATCGCTTCTGCGTACTTTTATAATCTGTTAGAGTCGCCGTATAATCTTTGGATCACAAAATAAGAAAATTCGTAGTTCAAGTTACGTATTACGTACGTAATATGCAGCTAATAAAATTAATCAAACTATGACCGATAGTTTCTATTCATAACTTACTAAAATAAAGTATTAAAACTATTATTCAGTTTCAGAGCGGCAAGAAATATTCGTGATCCAATGATTAATCGTACTTATAAGATCGGTAGTTCACTTCTAAAACACGCATCTTGAAATTGACATACATTATGCTGCAAATTAAAGCGTACAATTGCATTTATTTTGTGATATTTTAGTAGTATGAATTATTTCTGAGATATGAGTATATCGATTAATTAATTGGTATTAATAAACATGCGTATTTCATGATACAGGTATATGTAATGCGTCAGTATGAACATTATACTATGGGTCGACATAAAAATAGATACAGGAGAATGTGTTTTACAAGAATTACTTGACGCCATCCATACATTTGCTTAAAATTATGTAGATTATCGGTGGTAAGAATCTACAGCACATTGTCAAGCGCAACGGATAATATTATGAGTCTAAATATCATTAACATACATTATTAATCATGTCTAATGACCATTTTTGATTCTCGTTTACTTTTAAGTGTTGAGAACCAAATGAGAATAATAGAACTTGCTAGAGACAAAATGATATTAATTTAAAGTTGACATACTACAATACTCTCGAGATGATTGCGTTACGACTCAGTCACATAATTTTTATCCTTCGCAGAGAAAATTTTAGATAACATACAAATTGTAACCATAGAACTACAAACTATTCATGGATAATTTATTATTTTATTATTAATCGAATCTCCCTTTAAATCGAAACTAAATGAATGTCTTTTTTAGATTTTAGTTCTTTTTCTTTAAATAATCTAAAATACAATATAAAATATTGTGCATACATAGAAATGCTTTCAGACTTGAACAGACACCGACATAATTCCAGAAACATGTTTTTTAAATTTTACACCTTTAATTCACGTTCGTAATACACGTGATTGGTCTAATAAGATCTAATATATATGTACTTATTACGTCAGCACGATACCTATTAGTATTTCGTTTAAACAATCAAACATAATTTGTTCGTAAATGGTATGCACCGCGAAAAAAAAAACGAAAAATATCGACATTACTCATCATTACTAATAATATTATAATAATAAATCACAGTATGCTATAAATGTATTATCATTCTTATTGTTGTTGTTGTTGTTATTGTTGTTGTTGTAATCATTGTTGTTGATGTTATTATTATTATCATCATTATTATTGTTGTTGTTGTTATTATTATTGTTATTGTTACTATCATCATCATTGTTATTATTATCGTGGTTGTTGTTATTGTTATCATTATCATCATTATTATTGTTATACTATCATCGACGTTCTTTTATCAAAATTGCTGTTTCTTCTATATTTCTTTTTACCATTACTAGAGCCACATTAACATTTTATTTGTTTTGTAACAATGGTGTGAATGTGTATGACTTTATAGGTGCAAATATAATGTTAACAGTTCGGTTTTTGTGGTGTATGGTGGATCTACACTACCGTTCAGAAGTATAAAAGAAAAAAATTACTGCGGTTAATTAAAAATCATTTAGTCAGAAATCAGCAGGTGTGCGGGTACTTTTGAACGATAGTGCATAAAGAAGTGCACGTTGCATAGCTGTTTCATCTCGCCGCCTCGTCAAGTCGATAAAGGATTGAAACAATATCAGCGAGTCCATAATCTACTCCGTAGTCCTATCTCCTCCTCCTTTCTCCTCTTCCATCTCTCTTTGAATATGATTCATGAATGTACACATGTTTTCTATGGCCAATGAAGAAAACCGCAAAAGCCCGGTTTCCACTGAGATCATGTAATTCGACAATTTTTTAAACAAATAGGTACAAACACTTATGTACTCTTTCTTGTTTACAGGCGTGCCTGGTGGAAACTACCAGCCACGAAGTGCCTGTTTTAAACGGCACCAGTAGAATAGTAGACTAGTTAGTGCTTAATTATCCACTAATTGAATTCTGAGACCCCTTGACGGAATTTTAAAAGGGGACTTCGAATAACCATGGGAAAACAAAACAGCAAACTGAAGCCAGAAGTATTAGAAGACCTCAAGCAAAATACGGAATTCTCAGGTAGATTTTCATCAATTTTGTTCATATATGTATTTCATTTAACATTCAATTCAATAATAAATAATTCGAAATTCAGTTAACTAATATTTTTTTCACTTTAATTCTATCTAACAGCTAAGAACAAACTCAATAAATCTAAAACTTCTAACAAAGAACTAGGGGGAGAAGGGATTTAACTTTTTAATTTTTATTTGCACATCTCATCGTCAGGCAGATTCATTCAACGTAATACCAACTCAATGAGAAAATGTATGTCTTTTTAAAGATGCTGAAATCCAAGAATGGTACAAAGGCTTCTTGAAGGATTGTCCGAGTGGGCACCTCAGCGTAGAAGAGTTTAAAAAAATATATGGAAATTTCTTCCCTTACGGTGATGCCTCTAAGGTAAATTAAATTATTGATTTATAAAATTTATTGAAGGTATACACGTATTAATTAAATAAAATTAATTCATCTGATAAATGATAAAACTTTTATAATTTTTACATTTTTTCAAAGCATTAATTACTATCAAGCAGTCGTCCTAACTAATTTTCAAAATGTCTGGTTCCAATTTTCTTCTTCTTTTATTACTAAAATTACTAAAAGCACGACTTTCATTAACATTGAAATATGCTCATTTATATACATTTTATCGTAATTATAACTATTTATTTGAGATTGTTCTATCACATTATTCACAAATATGTTACGCGTAGTTTGCAGAACACGTATTCAGAACATTCGACGCGAATGGGGATGGAACAATCGACTTTCGAGAATTTCTATGCGCTCTCAGCGTAACATCTCGTGGTAAACTGGAACAGAAATTAAAGTGGGCCTTCAGCATGTACGATCTTGATGGTAATGGTTATATTTCGCGGCAAGAAATGCTGGAAATTGTGACGGTAAGGATGAAACGATTACGAGGAATGAAAGCTCAATTTTGATAATTTTGCGATACTGGGCTGTGAAGATCTCAAATATTCGATTAATGTATCCATTATAATCGGAAAACGATTTACCAAACAGTAAAAAACAAGATCACAAATATCTTAATTCATTTTAATGCAACCTAATGCCTAGTTAATAGTGGCTTGAAAAATAACAAAAGAATATAATAATAATAGTTTCTTTTTCTCAGCCTCCAGGCCATGAAAAGGGACTCGGTTTACAATTAACTCTTAAATTCAAACAAATACTCGTATTTCATTTATTTCTAAATACTCATATAAAAATACTGCTCTACTTATCAGGCAATCTATAAAATGGTGGGGTCCGTAATGAAAATGCCGGAAGATGAATCTACGCCAGAAAAAAGAACCGACAAGATATTCCGACAGATGGATAAAAACAAGGATGGCAAATTATCGCTCGACGAGTTCATAGAAGGGGCAAAAAGTGATCCGTCTATCGTGCGACTGTTGCAGTGCGATCCTAGTGCACAAGCTCAGTGAGGCCCTGGGCTATTACGCAAGTATTACTGTGTCATCTATATAACAAGGTCGGGACCCGGTCCGATAATGTCCACTAGAAATAAAGCAAATAGAAAAGTTACGTTCATAAAGAAATATCCTGGATCTGAAGGATTCACTTGGAAATCTATCAAAGCATTACTGTTATAATTTAATTCTCTTTATTTAGAAAGATATTTACTTACAAAAATTAGTTAATAATAAACCATAAGAATTCTATTCCTTTCAGAAATTATTACAATTAATTTTATTTTCTTATGAATCGTAATAAATGGTATAGAAAACATTTGATAGGTTTTCACGTGAAATATCTTTACGTAATTATTTACTAAAAAATATAGGTGGTAGAAATAAGAGACATTTGTAAATTGGACCGGAACCCGAATAAGTCCAGGGCCTCTGGGCCCATGGCGCTTGCGCATACCGCAAGCTAGTCTACAAGACTAGTCCAGTCGCTCCGTCTCGTAAACGGATCGGTTTTAACACAACAAGTTTCATATATTTCGATAGTACTATGCTGCGTAGGGACGAATGACTTGTGAAGCTATCGAGAGATCCCGAGAATTTTGATTCGTAATAATTCTAAACAAACGTAGAAATATAGAATACAAAACATGAAATACTACGTATTTCTACGTACGTAGAAATTTTACGACGGACATACTACATATATTACCTGGATCTTGTGGTTGATTTTTCTGATAATTCTAACTATATGTTCCTTTCCGTTCTTGTTATTCGATCACGCTAGTTAGAAGATTATTTAATCTTATATTACTTTTTCTATTTTTTCGATGCTCGCAATCTTACGAAACACTCGTAAAAACCGATTTTTACAAAAGCTCGATGTTGTTGAACAATATTTTTTACGATATAATTGCTTTTAACTACTGTTGACCTTCTTTTAACGAGGCGATTATATATTAGCTATATATTATCATATATTATTACGTATATTAACGTTATCATGTGTTCGCGACCTTCAGTTAAAATTAAACATTATAAATAATGCCCCTCGTCGACACGTTCTCGAGTAATCGTTTTTAGCACAAGTCCCCGTCATACGCAGCTTAAGGGTAAATTAATCTTTAAATGCGTTACATGATTTTTGTAAGCTATTTGCAAAAGCATATTTTATATTAAAAGATAGTAAACGTTTATAATTTTAGCAAAACGCCTTTGATTTTTCAGTACACGCTGTTGTAAAACTGTTAATTACCGAAAAGACTTATTTACGTGGTATCGTACTATATTAGCAACGAATTTAAGCAATTAATGGTCATCGAAATAACAAAGGTCATTGGAAAAGGGTATAAAGCGAAAAGTCTCTTGTTCAACGAAATATCATGCTTTCAGAATGCATGTGTAATATGAAGTTTTGTTCTTCTTTATAGATACGTAACATTTGCTCAAATAGCCATTATGTTTCATTTTATTAACAAATAGCAAAAATGTATAATGAAAGACTGTGGAAATATTGGTATGTTAACGTTAATTGAAATATAATACAATTAAATATTTTTGTAGCTTTAAACACATATTTTTTTCTATTCTAATATTCTACATTAATTTAAATAATCACTTAAAATTTCCGTAAAATTAGATAAACGTTTCTTCCAAGAGCTACACCCCCGTGACCTTTGTTACAATTGCTTTATTAATACACGTTAATTTTGATAGAATAAATTCAGCTAGAAGAATAGAGTAAAATTAATCATCTTCTCGTAAAAGAAGGAAAAAGTGTAAAGTATCATTGCCTATTCAAGTAACTGAATTCATGACGATTTTCAGTTGCTTTTGAGCTACTGAAAACCTACCAAGATTTCGAGCCGAATGGAAGATTTGGACAAAAAGAAATGATGGAAAAAGAAGCAAATGACGAAGAAATGGCAAAGAAAATAAAATGAAAAATGGGAAGCCGAAAGAATCACGCTCACGCGCATAAACTGTTTTAGAGATTTATTTTTACGAGTGCGTATGTCGCGTGTACGTGTGCGAACATGCTATGTGTGCGACTAAGTATTTTAATGTGCATTTGCGCGTATGCATACGAATAGAGAAGAAGCAGCGAATAGTACAGAGTAGCAAAGAATATGAAAGGAGTAATGAGATACAAAACTTTATATAAGGACGACAACAAACTTAGACTTAAAAACAGATGCAAAAAAGAAATAGCGAATAATATAAAATCTCCCATTAGCTATTGTTCAATTAGAATCAATTTATTTTATCACACATTACATATATGTATACGCGACATTGTAACTCTGTTCATTTTTTATCAGTGATACGACATAACAATTTACTGGTTCCTTAATTATAACATGATCGATTTATAACAGAATTTCCATTAATTACGCAAAATAAGATATATATTTGTAAATTTCAATTTACATTTCGACAAATCTTGAAAGATTCGTCGTTGTTCTTTATACGTTATTATTTTTTTCGATATATTAAAATATGATAACCGTTGTTTTATTAATTTTTCTGCCCTGCTTGGTATCACTGGAGAAAATGACCAATACACATATGTTATGATTTTGCACTTGGTCGTTACACTGGCAGTATTGTTTTACAGGAGAGCAACATATTATAAAGATACAAATATGTACATATATACATCCCACATATATATATATATATATATATATATATATATATATATGTATGTATATATATATATGTATATATATATATGTATATATATATATGTATATATTTGTATCAACACATATGTATACCTATTATACTTTCTAAGATGTACATTCTTTCATCTTGTGCTCATTAATAATTAAGGATAAAGACTACATAGTTATATCTTTTATCCACATAGTCACTGTATAAATTAAATAACCTCATTAAAATTAATATATAAGATTCTAAAATAAATCTTGAATTTTTCTCGCTATTCAATAGGACATAAATAGCAACACGAAAGGAGAAAATTAGTAATTATAAAAAAGAATGATGACTTTGCCTTCTGAAATATACAAAAAGAAAGAGAAGGGAAAATGAAGAAAATTCTATTTAGGTAAAGTAGGATCGATATTTTACATTCAGTACTAGTTGACACAAAATGTAATTATTGTATCTTAAAACAGGAGAAGCAATAAGCAAGAAAAAAAAAGTAAATCGCGACTAAATTAGCACGATTTTAAAATCGGTGATGTCGTGTAATTTTTATAATTTCACAGTCGCCCAGTATTTAACAATTTTCTAACAGTTTTTTTATGAAACAAGCACTTAAGATGGATATTAAGTCGTGTCAATTCGTTAAAACACGAGTAGTATTAGTCAGTTAATATAATTCATGAATTGAAAAATAGAAGGAAGAAACATTTTACGATGAATTAAAAGCTATTGAATTGTATGTAATTAAAAAGTTCTCCAAACGTACCGTTGTATATATTAATTCTTTCTTCTCATTACGTATTCTTCCTTTAATTTATTCCAAAAAATTTTGTTTTCTATCTTATACTTTATAACGATTTTAATTTATTGTTAAAATCATTTTCAAATTATATTATTTTATATGTGACTAGATAATATTAAATTTATATAAAAAAATGATTTTTTGTTAATTTATTTTTAACTTAAAAGATAGTTTCATTAATTTTCAATATAGTATTAGCAAAAATTTGAATACAACATTTTGTTTATCCAATATCTATTAAATTGCTTAAATAATTTTTAGAAAATTTTAGAAATGAGCCTTTAAATAATCAATTAAATGACAACAACAGATATATGCACAAAATAATTTCAACAATGTAAGATGTATGTATTTAAATACGCAAATATCAGGAATGTGACAAGTGTATATAAATATATTTAATTGTATTGTAAACATGAAAGTTTTAAATTGTGACAGATACAACAAAAGCAATTTATTTGATATTACTATTCTTTCCATGATTATTATATATGTATGTATATAAATATATTTTGTTTCTGTCAATAGCACTTATCAAATGTTCTCAAGTATTATACACTCAAACTAAAAAAAATGGAATGATTTGTAATTAAAACACAAAAGTTGATTTATTTGTTGCAAAATTTTCATTCTTATATATTTAATATGTAATCATAGTAGTAAAGAAAAAGTTATAATAACTTCATTTACATTTAAATTTTATAAATTTTCGAAAGATAAAATATTCTTGAAACCTTTAATGGTACAACTATTTTATTAAATTTATTTCTTATGATGAAATTCTATATTTTGTTGCTAATGACATTTTACATAATTAATTTATTAAACTGACAAGTATCAGAATGTACTTTTAAAAAAGAAGAAAGAATGGAACATTAAAAGTATACCTTCTATAAGAAAATGTATGCTTAAGATGAAGGAGGAAAAAATAAAGGAAAAAATAATACTATGAAATGAATATGAAATATAAGTTCAAAATGCTGCAATTAAGAATGTAAATTTCAACATTCAAGAATTCTCATAAAGTAGTTATATGTACTTCATTTTTTTAAACATTAGATACAATACATATATTAAATAATATAAATTTTGTTCAAATTTATTTAAAAAAAGATATCAGTGATGACAGAAAAATTATAGCCATTAAGGGTTCCTTTGATATTCTAAAAAAAACTATATCTTACGAAAGAACATTTATAAACTTCGTTAAATTTATTGCTAAAAATTTACTATACTGCTATACCATGCTGATTTATTATAACCCAAGTCAATTGAGAAATCACATGTTACATACTATTGTTCAAAT
This sequence comes from Bombus vancouverensis nearcticus, assembly GCF_051014615.1. NCBI lineage: Eukaryota > Metazoa > Arthropoda > Insecta > Hymenoptera > Apidae > Bombus > Bombus vancouverensis. The sequence continues at coordinate 2,020,620 of NC_134913.1, read as the reverse complement.
ATATGTTATATATTGTTATCGAAAATAACATTTTTATGAATTTCTATGCTGGAATAAGGATTGCAACTAGTAAAATAATATTGAAATAGCATTTACTGCTCGTGTTTATCGTGATATTTCTTCCTAAACTATATAATTTCTTCCTAAAGATAAGATGTATAAAATTCGAATCCAATTACTGAGTGATGATTTTAACTCCTTCCAATAACACTTCATGATTTAATGGTTAAGAAAAAATAAAATTTATGCCAGAGCTATATAGCAACCTTAACACTTTTTCTCTCTATCTCTTAGCATGAAAAGAAATACCTAACACTTTTCTTTCTGTGGGTTTAATAAATGTCAACATTTGTTGCATATTAAAATTTATCTATACTATATTATGATTTTTGCCTAATATTTTAATATTCCTAATAAATTAGAGATTGTTCTTTAGAATGTCAACAGTATAACAGATTACTAATATTTCTTGTACCAAGAACCTATCACAGAAACTTTAATAATACTTCTAACATAGTTGGTCTTATTAATAACTCATGCCTTGAAAATTTTCTGCACTTATAAAAATCTTCTGATACCTATCTTAATAATGATCACAATGGAGTCGTATAGTTTCACAATTAAATAATGTTATACATGCGATATATACATTATCCAAAGCAGTATTGTTTTAATTCATAAAAATCTCATTCTTTTCTTTGTTACTATATCGTCATTATTCTTTATATAACAAATTATTTATGCCCATATTTGAGTAAAATAATTCTGTACTCACAAAAGTGATATTTTTATAGCAAAAGATAAGAATACCTACTGTGTGTGTTTAATAAAGAACATAATAAAGAACAATAAGTGTGTTAATATGTAAGGAAATATGAAAATTTAAAAATAGTCATATAAATAATTTTTTAAGTTATTTATTGTTACACAAGTATTTGTTCCATTCATAAATGGTAGAATAATAATTAAAATTAATAAACAAACTATACGGCTCAAATTTTAACAAACAAAGGAGGTAATAAATGAAATCCTTCACCAAAGATTATAATCCTCTACCGGTGTTTCTCTCATACATTAAAAATAGATGTTCTCCTATTGATATTAATATTGTATCTTTCTTCTTTTACCAATTACTTGTTCATGGTAACTCTGTAATCTTTTGTAATTCTTGATGTCTTCAAAAGTTGAGTATTTTTTAAATCTTTCATCTGTTTCTCTTATGTAGAATTTCACTTGATTGTCTATGGCTCAATATTTTTTATCGCTAGGGATTATTAACAGATTCAGTTTAAGTCTATATATTTATTGGTGCTAAGTGTGTATGTGAAGTACAAAATGTATATTATTAATATTATGTTCATCATTATTACTAAAATCGTTTTGTCAAACTTTTGCTTAACCACTTCCGTGTCAATATCTTTTTAAAGAAATCTATGTAAACCATTGATTATTAAATACAAGCAAAAATTTATCTAAAAGATGTCATGTTAAAAGTAATTTTATTACTTTTATTATTTTATAATTAATAATTCCTGATCAGATACTGAAATGGCTCATGCAAAAGTAAAATATTACATTTTTATATTGTGGTATCCCCAATTATAACAAATAATTAATTAGTTAATTCAGTATATAGTTAATTTACAATCTGTGTAACAATATAATATAAGATACTAATATTGTACAAAGCAAAAGAATTAAAAATCAAAGCACAATTCATCATTTTATTGTTATATTGAGACTAGAACACCGGTACAATATTTGCGTACAATATTGGTTATAAGACATGAAATATTAATTTGCTTTATGCCCTAGACATATTTACTATAAATTAAAATAATAGTTTGTCATAAGTAATGGTTATTAATAGTGATTTATTATTATATATAAGGATAAAATAATTTGTGTATCAATTAATTATTACATTAAAGTGTTGATATTATACTCGTTCAACCTGAGTTTTAATATATCTTAAAACATTTCTAAGTCACATTTCATGACGTTTTTCCATTTTTATAAAATGTATTTTTAAAATGTCATTATATTATATTCAGTCATAAAATGAACAAAATTTATTACGTAAATTATAAAATTGTATATTCTTATTTTATACAGGAGCATACCATTAATTTACTATTTAATAATATTAAAAGAAAAATATTCCAGAACTTGAAGTCACTGCATCATATATAAAGGTATTATGAACTGGTTTATATTGATTTGTAACAAATTTTATAACTTCTTGAGCTGCAAGGCCACCTAAAAATGCTGATACCGAATGCAACTCTGCTCCACCAAATCGACAAAATTCATGAACATAATCATCTTTTACCAATGGTCCACATCCCCATTCATTCAGTAACTTTGTTATGCATGCCTAAACAAAAAGGACAGTTATATAATAATATTCATACTTTTTTCCTATTAAAATAATTATTTTATATGAAATATACCTTAAGCTTAACTATATCAGGTTCTACTTGATCATCAAATTCTCCAGGATATGAATTATATTCTGTTTGAAATTTTTCAACCCCCCTAAGAACAACGTAATAAATCATCATACTCTCAGGATTTTCTAAACATTGCACTGAAAAGAGTAGAAAATTATTAATTACTAATTTATGTCACTCACAGGATGTTTAATATTTTTAAAACTATACAATTATTTTTAATCATTCTGCTTCTAAATTTTATAAGTTATTATATAGTACCTATATTGCTTGCATCAAAAATTTTAGAATCATATTCATTTGCGATACACGTTCCCCTTTGGACATGTATGTTCAAAGCATGTCTGCAAAACAACTTTACATCTCTTTCAGAAATGGAATCTGAAGATTTTCCTAATTGTCGTAACAGTTGCAATGTACGTCGCCATACTGCTTCTGCATCAACTATCGCTTGTTTGTGATATCTACAATAAACAAATTTATCTAAATATACTAGAAAAACGATATCTTTATAATAAATGTCTTATAATAAAGAATCTCACATTTGCTGAAATGTTATATATTTTTCTGTATCTGCTGTCATATCTGGCAAAGTACCTTTTAATGGTAATAATCCACCTCCCTCATTTTCAACAAAATCTTTTATTGCTTTAGCTATAATCCAAAATGAACTACTCTAAAAGTATATTAAATTAGTTTAAAGTAATATTATTCACTTGCATGATAATACTGTTTTGTTATACCTTAGCTGTTAAATTGATGCATTTATCATCATTAAGAATATTCATTACATTCTCTGGAATCTCAGTACATCCTACACATGTATTAACAGCTTTAATAGCTTCTTCAAAATTTTCTTCGCTATTTGCAGTATCATTCTCATCTCTCCTCATTCCTTCTTTTATCATTTCTTTTAATTGACTTTTTTCTTTGTAAGTTTTTGGTAATTCCCCATTATTTAGAATCCAATTTTCTAAAAATTTATACAATATAACTAAGTATGGTATATGAGAGTGATCTTTAAAACTCAATTCATCTAAATTTATGGTGTCAAGATGCTTCTTTAATGTCTCAAATGGTTTATCTAAACGCAAATCTGGAGTTTCATTGTCTGGATGTGTTTCTATGACTGTATGTTCCTTTATTTGAATCCTCATATATGCAATAAATCCTATACTTCTACACACTATTAAAGGTATGTTTAATTCCCAAAGCCTTTGTGACAGAAGAATTAAAGATCTGAAAATTTTTTCTTTTAAAATATATAATTTAAAATAGGTCAAGTTCCTACAATAATTTATTATTTATAATGATTCTTACTTTTCAACTAATGAAGTAGCTACAACAACAGTAAAATTGTTAAAAAAGTCAGGACTATTGCATAAAATTTCTTCAAGTTCCTCATCTATATAATCACCTCTAACATCAGAATTTAACTCTAACAACATTTGTGTTGCTACCTGTGCTCTTGATTTCCCTATACAGTCTGCTTCTAGAAAGAAACTATTTAAAAATACGCATTAAATAAATTTAAAATATTTTGATACAACTCTTTTATGTATAATTATTAACATCTCTGCATATATACTTTGCCCCAATATCTTCATTAGTAACCTTTTTTCCATCTACGATTGTAAATGCCCCAATGCCTGGTAAAACTAAGGATTTTAAAATTTCTGTACCAAGGCCTGTAGCGTTTATGACACAAACATGTGCACTTTCTAACGCAGTTTGACCATGATCACCCCATAACCTATTGGTAATTATTAATATTATTAATATATATAATAATATTAATATTATTAATATATTAATTAATATTAATATTATTAATATATTAATATTATAACTAAATTAATTAACTTATTATAAAAATTTAATTATTCGTCAGGCTGATTAAAGAGAATTATTTTATCATAAATATACAATTACTTCCAATTACCTTTCTGATCCTGAAATAGGATAGGTTTTATATATCTATATATATATATATGTATAAAATCTATACCTTAATTGTCTATCATATTTTCTGTTTTTTTCAGATTGTTCTGGTGATTTCGGAGCTGGTGATGCCATAAGGATAGACTAATAAAAATGGAATAATAATACAACACTTTAGATCAGATGAATTACACTTCTGATCAAACTATTAAACTGACATACACAAAACAACCATAAGCGCAAGTTTACTTATAAACTTTCACAAATCGTCATGAATAGAGCAGTTTCATAGATAGAACATCATAAGAAAAAAGAAGTAACCCCTTACAAACTGAAAAATTCAGTTTAAAATTTTATTGTACGATTTATTGAAATAAATAGTAATTAGCCTACACACGTATATTATTACAGTTGTAATACTGAGTTATTGCAGATAAAATAATCATATATATCACGTTGATTAAATTGATGTATATGTATGTGTTTGGTATATATAATTTATACTCCTGACAAATATAAACAATATTGTATGTAATTTATATTTTGTCGTAAACCTCATTTATTATGTTGCGGGTTGATCGTACATTGTACACCATGCTTTTGAACAAAAAGTTTAAAGTTATTTTTATTGCACTATGAAAATTTTCATTTTTTTATAGAAATGGTAGGTAATTAAAATATTGAAATGCAATCAAAAACATATCTTCAATTAACTTTGGCAATAATTAAACCACATGTTGTTAAATCTCCTTTTGTGCTTCAGGTAAGAGGATATAACCTAAATTTAATGCAAATTTGAGACATATATACAAATGTAAAACTTTTAAACGGCAGCAAAATAGGGTTGGTGGAACAGTTGATTTCCATTTCTGAATAAGATTATAGTAATATTTAAATATTATTGTAATTTCAGAAAATTCGAGATTCAATAATTGACAACAACTTAAAAATTGTCAGATCACGCAGGACAATAATTACTCAAAAAGAAGCAGTGTTATTTTATGAAGAACACAAAGAAAAGTTCTTTTACAATCGTCTTCTGACATTTATGTGTAGTGGCCCATCAGATATTTATATTTTAACAGATCACAATGCTATTGCTAAATGGAGACAATTAATGGGTCCTACAAAAGTTTATCAGGCACAATATACTGCCCGTGATACAATTCGAGGAATGTATGGTCTATCAGATACAAGAAATGCAACGCATGGTTCTGGTATACTCTTCACTTTATAAATCCCCATCTATGTTATTTGTGTATAATATAAAAAAGTGTTCTTTTAGATTCAGTTGCATCTGCAGAGAGAGAAATAAGAATATTCTTTAGTGATTTTAATTTTAAGAAATGGTACGAACATGATGAAAAATATTATAATTTAGGTCAAATTCATTTTGATCCAGTAGCTTTTGTACATACTATTAACACGAGTTTCCCTAATAAAGAACAAGTTACAAAGTAAATATTGTAAATAAAGTATTACTAAATATTTAATAATATAGAATTTTACAAAAGTTGTGTATATTATATACAGTTATTAAATATAAATATACATACATATATATGTATATCTATATAGATGATGTATAATAATTCAGCACCTGACAAAGAAATATCTTCAATATTTAGGAACAATAAAATAAGTTGATATAAATGTATATATTGTAATCTTGTTTTGGTTTGCTCTTTACTTGAGATTTAATAGAAGTACCCTTTGCTTTTATACGAACTTATCAAGGATTAATCTTGATTTTCTCATATTACCTTTTTATATTTAATTATGTATTATCATTAATAAATAATATTTGAAGTTATGAGACATTAAACTTAGTTTCTAAATATACACATAAAATCGATATACTTTCTTTTTAGGGATATTGATCAAAAGGTTTCTTCTTGTTCTTTGGTTAAATATGTAGTTGAATAATCAAGTATACAAGTATTTCAATTGAAAAAAGAAAACTATTATACGTATATGAACTTATTTCATCACTTTCGAGTGCTGCTAAAAAGCATTTCTTAACTACCTTTTTAATTCTTTATGAAACTTCATCAGTTTTCGAGATAAGCTTTTAGGATATTAATGTTTGATTTGATGAACTTTGCAAATTGGTAAAGCTCCATTGAAAAATAAGGAAAAATAATTCCTGTTTCTTATACATTAAATTATATAACTGTATATAAAACAATAACAATTTAAGCATTCATTTTTACATAAACTTTTGGTCTTGAGAAAACTTTTATCCCTTCTTCTAATTTGTTCAGTTGTTTCTCTATTTCAATTTTTCGTCGTTGCGCCCTAAGGGTATCCACTTTTATAGGCATCATATTTAATTCAGTTACATAATCTTGGTAATCTAGAATAGTAATATTGATTTAAATAAACCACGATTTCACTTTAAAAAATTTAATTTTTAAATTACATACTCTTTTTTAACATTTGCAATGTCTCCTTACGCTCATTATCAGGTAATGGAACATGTCCATTTGGACAATTAGGATCCAATTCTTCTACTTTAGCTCTCTGTACCCTTTCTTGAATTTCCTTTCTGTTCTTAATATACCTAATCAAATAGTTTTTCAACAAAAAAGTTTTAGTCAGAAGGTTTAAAATCTAAGAAATAAAATTAAAAATGGTATGTACAAATTATAGATCACTGATGTAATAATTGCTATTTGTAGTAAAAAATATAAGAAAAAATCGAATCAATGAATAATAATAAATATACGTATAATACATATTTACATACCTTGGAACTACACCCATGCGATAATTTGTAGGAAGATTGTTATTATTACTATTATTACTGGTGTTGTTATTCATTTGGGTTGCTATCTTATTAGTTACAGTGGTATGTTCTTTGTTTAATTTAATAAAATTTACTTCTTCTTTAGATAATACAGATTTGGAACTTTTTGTATCATTTTTAGCTTGTGTATTTTTTTCAACGACTCGAATATCTCCTTGATCTAAAGGTGAATTTGTTATACTTCTTGAAGATACATTAACTTCTTCATTTGTATTATCTTTATTTATTGATTCATAACGATTTAAATATTTTTTTGAAGGGTATCTACACAGAGAAATTATTATTAGCAAACTTTAGACTACTATAATAACAATAATAATGATAATGACCTGTACACAAAAATAGCAAATAAAATAACTCTGAATAAAATATACAAATATACATACTTAACTATTCCTTCAGAAAATAGATCATCAATTTCCTGTGTGTCCAGTGTTTGAATACCTTGATTTTTAACTTTAATTTGAACCTTTATATCATTGTCAGTATCTCCAACTGATTTATATGAAAAATTAGGATTTGATGAAATATTCTCATGTAATTTCTGCGTACATTTATGTAATCCTTTATTTTCCTTTTTTCTTTCTTTAATTAATAAATTATTACTTGTTGAATGTATTGTCTTTTTCATAAAAATATTATCTTTGTCTAATGTTGACGCACTTATTTTCTTACACAATTCTTGATGCTGATCTAATTTACTATTTACACTTGTATTCACATTATCATCCTTTTTTGTTCGAAGATTTGTATTAACTTTTGATAAAACATTATTATTTTGATTATTACTATAATTATTATTATTAATTTTTCTACGGTTGGATATTTGTGATTTTTGTACATCTTTTGTTCCTTTATTAATATGTAAGTGATCTATACGACGAAGATTTTTGACATTTTCATGTATGAAATTTTTTCCTTTTACTGATTCTAAAAAAGAAAATATTAATTACTAAATAATTTACAATAAAAATATAGATAACAATCATTATAAATACTAGTAAATATAAAGTTACTATTTTAATATTAATAAATAATTTTGTAAAAGACATACTTGAATCAGGAAAAATGCCTTTTAGCGTTGTCATGTCCAATTGTTATTTAATACTACTGCCTAAAAGTGATATTTTTTTTCTTCGTTAATCCATAAAATAAACAATTACGATTGTAATATTTCTAACTGAATAATTTTTAATGCATAATTTCCTTTACTATTAGCGTTACTAAATAAACAATGTTGTTTATAACTCGAAATATACAATATATAAAAATGATTAGAAAAACAGTATAGCCAACACAATTATTAAATTTATTCTGCTGGGAATTTGTATAAGGTATTAAAAATCATTTTTGTATCCATTTTATGAAAATATACAAAATAATTCTTAGAAGAAAACCTAATTGTGATCATTTTAAATGAACAAAAAAGAAATTGTATAAAAAGATGTTTACCTAATTAATGAGATTATTATTCAGTAATATATTTTTATTAAAACGGATAAGAACATTCAGAAAGCACATTTGCTTTTTTTTTGGTGAGATTACACAATGCTTCTACATGAATTGATTTCTTAAATAATTTTGTCATAATTATAACATATGTATTTATAATATGATACACATTGCAATCATTGTTTATAGTCTATTCAACGTGTTGAGTTGATTGAAGTAAATAAAACCACGTGATCGGGATCCAGATGAAACAGGATTGCTTCACAATCTTGAGATATTATAAAATGAAATACTCCGAAATAGCTTTTGAAGAATGTCTTCCTTCGATGAAAACTACAACTTTGCATACTGAAGGAAAAAATAAACTATAAAATAGGAAATATAAAATTACATTCTCGAATGTTAAATTTCTAAATAAAGAAACCGGACATATTCGTCAAACTAACTTCAGAAAATATATCTCTTAACCTTTAACTAAGTATATTAAATTAGGAAGCAGAGACAAATCTTTTCTACACTAACGAATATAAATCTATTCTTGAAAATCATAATTTGTTAGTACTATAGACTAGACCACGATCGTTGCATATGACTGCACCGGCCAATAACTAGAGTTCCATATACCTTGTGACCAATATCTTTTCCCTTAATAATTTAATTCGTTAAATTGACTACAGTAGATCTGCTGCATCTTTAAATTAATTTTGGTAGAATAAAATCTTGTATATATATTATATCCAAGTTAAAAGGATTATTGTATATAATAAAAAAAATATTAGTGGAAGGTATATTATTCAGATCACTTTTTATTATAATTTTTTAGATAATAAAATTTTATTATTTTGTATTGTTTTAGTTACTGCGTTAGTAAAAATATTTATATATTAAAATAAAATTAAAAATGAAGCTACCTTTAAAATAGTACAATTTATTATTTTTTATACTCATCTTTACTCGAAAATACGATTAGAAACAATAATACCAGATTATATCAGTAATTATGATGAAATTTATATATGGAAAATATATATGCATCTCAAACTATATACTTTCTGTGACTTATTGTATATTATACATTTTTATATAAATAATTGATTACGAAATGATTTATCAAATATGTTATTAATTTTTAAAAATTGTTATTTGAAAGTGAATTATGTAAAAAACGTATTATAGGATATAAATGACACATGATCATGTATTTAGAATTAGACTTGCGAAAATACCAGTGTAGCTTCTTTATTTAAATTGATGTTAACATTTTAACAATTATTAAATAATATGAATGAAATATAAATAATAACACGTGTTTAAAGCGAACGCTTTGATTTAAAAAAGGACTTTAAAAAGTACACGGTATCCTTTCACTTATTCTCTATATCTTAACATTTCAAATTTCCATTTCCCTGATATACTCTTACATCGATTTTTACATTATTATGTCATCTTTAAATAAATAAGTTATAAGATCTCTTTTTTAAATAGATATAATACAAGTTGTAATTGTTTAATCAAATAAAATAACATTGTTTGGTACGTTAAGTTTTGATGGTCTTTTGGAACAGCGTCTATACTAAGTGACTTTAGCCGTTTGGAGATGGATAGTTTACCGTGTAGACATCAATTTACGGTATAGGCTTGAGACAAAGCGTAGGGTAAAAATAATATTTTTTCTGCAAGATCAATTATTCAATTGCCAATTGGACAATAAAATAACAAAATAGTGCGTTTGACAATTAATTAATTTCAGTCATTTATCGACAGTGGTGTTAATTCATAGCTGTAATCTTGACAGACGTTTTATACTTGTGAAAATTTCTGTTGCCGACGCAATTTTGTATTTTTATTACAATTTTATTGCAGGTAAATCATGAAAACGATTTCTGACTTAAGGTTATTCTTAAAATTTCTTTTATTTTTAAATATTTTATGAAACACTTGTATTATTTTCGAAAAAAGGGATTGTATGTCAAACCATCGTCTTTTGTTGCGTTAGCCAATTACACAGAAAATGTTTTCCCGCCATATTAGTAAAACTTGTTTCGGGTATGAAATTTTTAATAAATATCAGTTTTAACCTTTAATAGAAATGAAAACTTTTATGTCACGTTTCGAATATACTTATACTATCTTCCCGTTACGATTATTTAACTTTATTTTTATGTTATATTTATACTTATTGCTCCAAATTTAATTCACTTGTACTCTAAATTTTGAACAAACGATCTATACAAATTTATATTAAAATTAGTTGAAATAAAATTTTATTTATTTTAAAAGGATAATTTTACTATTATTTTACAATTATATCAATAATATCCTGTCTATTTAATATGTCAATAATACTAATAATGGAGCGTTTATAACATAACGTGTAGTATGGTTATATAGAAATTTTCTGTTTAATAAACAATTACGAATAAGGAATGCTATACTTGAAATATTTTTTCATACATACATGGAGAATGTTATTAATAATTAAAATTAAAGCTCTATAATAAATAATTAATATATAGATTTGTAAAAGAAAGAATGATAATATTGTAAATATTAATCTGAATAATTAGTTATCGATTTCAATTGTAATTTAAGTATTTAGTGGATACATAATAGTAATATTAATATTAAGAGAAAAGCATATTCTTAGAAGCTATGTATTACGAGCAAGTATTTCTTCTCGTTATAAAACAATGCTTTCTAATATACCTAAACATTATAGTTCATATACCTTGAAAGAAAGAATTGTTTGATCACCTTCACGTATTAAGAATTATAATAATGGATATGAATAAATAATATTTAGATATAATATGTAATTTGACATCAATTGAAATTGTCATAGTTTATTATATATATTGCATTGAAATTTTATAGTTACATAAAAAGACTTTCTGCAAACATGAGTAATACAGTAGAAAATGGAAGTGGTGATAATGTATCAAAGAAAAAAACTATTGAAGGTATATATCAAAAAAAGTCTCAGTTGGAACATATTTTACTACGTCCCGATACTTATATTGGTTCTGTTGAACCAATGACGGAAATGATGTGGATTTATGATAAAGAAAAAGAATCAATGGTACAAAAAGAAATAAAATATGTTCCGGGATTGTACAAAATATTTGATGAAATATTAGTAAATGCGGCAGATAATAAACAGAGGGATCCTAAAATGGATACAATTAAAATTGAAATTGATCCGTAAGAACTATTTAATATCTATTACGAAATGGATAATGTATAATAATAATTATATGAATTATAAAATGAATCATAAATGATAAAATTAATGAATAATAAATTTTATTTGTAGAAAAAATAATGTTATATCTGTATGGAATAATGGTAAAGGCATTCCAGTGGTAATTCATAAAGAGGAAAATATGTATGTTCCTACAATGATATTTGGCCATTTGTTAACATCGTCTAATTATGATGATGAAGAAGAGAAAGTAACAGGTGGTAGAAATGGCTATGGTGCCAAATTGTGTAATATTTTTAGCCACCGCTTTACTGTGGAAACCGCATCTAAGGAATACAAAAAATGTTTAAAACAAGTAATTATCTTATAAAAACATTTGAAATATTTGTTTTATAGTAATATGTGTCTGTAATTATTTAAAATAAATATTTATAGACGTGGAATAATAATATGGGAATTGCAAGTGAGCCTAGGATTAAAGACTTTTCTGGCGAAGATTTTACAAAAGTCATATTTTCACCAGATCTATCAAAATTTAAAATGCAGTCTTTGGATGATGACATAGTTGCTCTAATGTCTAGAAGAGCTTATGATGTAGCAGCTTCAACTAGAGGTGTTAAAGTCTATCTTAATGGTACTAAGATTCCTGTCAAGAATTTCAAGGACTATGTTGATTTCTATATCAAAGGTAGGGAAGATGAAGGTGGTAATCCTTTAAAAGTTGTATATGAAAGTTGTGGAGCTCGCTGGGAAGTAGCCGTTGCTTTATCTGACAAAGGTTACCAGCATATGTCTTTTGTAAACAGTATTGCAACAACAAAGGTAATAGATATAATGAAATAGAATAGATGAAATTAATGTTTATGTATAAAAAATTGAACAAACTCTTTTGCAAACAGGGTGGCCGACATGTAGATCATGTCACAGAATTAATAGTGAAACAATTAACAGAAACATTAAAAAAGAAAAATAAGGCTGGAGTAACAATTAAACCATTCCAAATAAAAAATCATTTGTGGATTTTTGTTAATTGTCTTATTAATAATCCCACATTTGATTCACAAACTAAAGAGAATATGACATTGCAACCTAAAAGTTTTGGATCAAAGTGCACACTTAGTGAAAAATTTATTACAGCTGTAATTATTAAAATGCAATTTTATTATTAATATAATACTTGTCTATATATGTATTAAATTTTAATTTATACTTAGGTAACGAAAATCGGAATTGTAGAAGCAGTTTTGACATGGGCGAAATTTAAAGCTGATAGTCAGTTACAAAAATTGGGCCCCAAGTCAAAACAAAGAAAATTGCAAGGTAAATTTCGTGTATATTCATATGATACAAATAATTTTAGTTATTTATATAATCTTGTATTTCAGGTATACCAAAATTGGAAGATGCTAATGATGCTGGAACTAACAAATCATTAGAATGTACACTTATATTAACTGAGGGAGATTCAGCCAAAACCATGGCTGTATCTGGACTTGCGGCGATAGGTAGAGATAAATATGGTATATTTCCTTTAAGAGGTAAATAGTGCAAACGTCATGTAAGTGAAAATTACTTAAATTATATATAATACTATTTATAAATGTTTTCAACTTTAGGTAAAATTTTGAACGTAAGAGAAGCAACACATAAGCAGATTTTGGAAAATGCAGAAATTAATAATTTAATAAAAATTCTTGGGCTCCAGTATAAAAAGAAATATGAAACTCGAGAAGATTTAAAAACATTACGTTATGGAAAAATGATGATAATGACCGATCAGGATCAGGTTAATTTTCTATTAAATTTTACATTTCCATGTGCATATTTTAATTGTGTAATAACATAATTTTGTCAAATGTATTTATTAGGATGGTTCACATATCAAAGGCTTATTAATTAATTTTATTCATCATAATTGGCCGTCATTATTGAAATTAAATTTCGTAGAGGAATTTATTACACCTATTGTTAAAGCTTCAAAAGGAAATCAAATATTAAGTTTCTTTTCAATGCCAGAATTCCAGAAATGGAAGTCAGAAACGGAAAATTTTCATACCTACAAAATTAAGTACTACAAAGGTTTGTATTTCTATTATTTTAAAAATTTTGTTGTTTTTTTTTGTTGGGAATACATAAAAAGATCTGTTACTTATAGGTTTGGGTACTTCCACTGCTAAGGAAGCAAAAGAATATTTTGAAAATATGACTAGACATAGAATTCGATTTAGATATGATGGAGATCAAGATGATCAGAACATCATCATGGCTTTCAGTAAGAAATGTGTTGATCAACGTAAAGATTGGTTAATGAACCATATGGATGAAACAAAGAGAAGAAAGGAAATTGGTCTCGGAGAACGCTTTCTGTACGAAAAGGATACACGGACTGTGTCCTTTTCTGATTTCATTAATGTAGAATTGGTTTTATACAGTAACTATGACAATGTTCGGTCTATACCAAATATGATCGATGGTTTTAAACCTGGACAAAGGAAAGTATTATATACATGTTTAAAACGTAATGACAAACGTGAAGTAAAAGTTGCACAATTAGCTGGTTCTGTAGCTGAACATTCAGCATATCATCATGGTGAAGTTTCTCTTATGTCAACTATCATTAACCTCGCACAAAATTTCGTAGGAAGTAATAATATAAATTTACTACAACCAATTGGTCAATTTGGTACGAGACTCGCCGGAGGAAAGGATGCGGCGAGTCCTCGTTACATTTTCACAATGCTCAGGTATACATGAAATTGCATATACAGAATGTCTGTTTTATCTGAACAAAGTAGAGTATCTCATGAAGAACTAAAGTATCAAAGAAATGTTTTTGTAAATGATATTTGGCATAATTAAGGACATAATATAAATTGTTTTTTCTCTAAAATAATCTTCCTTAAAGCATTTTTTTAATACTTTCAGTTATTTATTACCTCATCAAAATAAAACAGATATTTTGTACAAGAAACAATCTATATATATGTAATCTCCTCTGTTATTCACAGTCCATTAGCAAGATATATATTTCACAAACATGATGATCCTTTATTAAAACATGAATATGATGATAATCAAAAAATTGAGCCTGTCTTTTATGTACCAACTATACCAATGGTATTAGTGAATGGTGCCGATGGTATTGGTACTGGATGGATGACAAAGATACCAAATTATAATCCTAGAGAAATAATTGAAAATTTATATAGAATGATGGATGGTGCTGATCCAAAACCAATGGTAACATTTTTTTTAAATACTTCTTTAATATTCATTGTACATGTATTTTACCATATTTTGTCGCATTTTCTACAGGTACCATATTATAAAAACTTTAAAGGGGTCATAGAAAGTTGTGGAGATTATAGATATGTTATTAATGGAGAAATCTCAGTGATAGCACCAGATAAAGTTGAAATTACTGAACTTCCAGTTGGGACTTGGACTCAAACATATAAAGAAACAGTATTGGAACCAATGTTACATGGAACTGAGAAAATCCCAGCTATTATTACGTAAATATAATTGTTATTTTAGTATCAGTGCTAAAGATAAATGATAAAAAGATATTTATTACTTGTTTTCCCTTACATTATTCTAGTGATTACAAGGAATATAATACAGATACAGCAGTACACTTTATAATAATGATAAATCGTGATAAGTTAGTAGAACTAGAAAGAGATGGTCTTCATAAAGCATTTAAATTGCAAACAACAACAACCGTTACATCTATGGTAAAAGGCAAATAATATATTTAAGGTATTTAAAACTCAAACTCATTTATAATAAATTCATTTTTGCAGTGTGCTTTTGATGAGAATCTATGTCTACAAAAATATGATAGTGTTCTTCAGATTTTAAAAGGTTTCTATAAAGTAAGGTTAGAAACGTATCATAAAAGAAAAGAATATTTGGAAGGTATATTACAAGCAGAGGCATCTAAACTTTCAAATCAAGCACGATTCATTCTAGAAAAATGTGATGGTACTATAGTAATAGAAAATAAAAAAAGGAAAGATATGATTGCTGAATTAATTAGGCGAGAATATGAATCTGATCCAGTCTTGGCTTGGAAGTTATCACAAAACAGGGAAGAAGTTTTAGTAAGTATTGCGTCTTTATTTTAAAACAACATATTTGAAATGTATTAAAATTTAATTGTTATGCTACATTAGGAAGCTCAAGTAAGTAATAAAAAGAAACTTATGTAAACAAAAACATTTATTACAACTATAATTTTTATTTTACTCTAAATATTTAATATGCAAATTTCTGTAACATATTGATAGGAAGAAGTAGCAGAAAATGTTGATGAAGAATCAGCTACAGCATCTACAGCTATTGGAAAAGAGAACTTCGATTATTTACTAGGAATGACATTGTGGTGTTTAACGAAGGAAAAGAAAGATGAACTATTACGCCAAAAAGACGATAAATTAGCAGAATTGAAAAGGTTACAAGCTCGTACACCTATTTCTTTATGGAAAGAGGATCTGGATAACTTGTTGAATGAATTGAATAGAGTAAGCGTAACTTCTTTTTATTTTTAATAAGATAATATTTAATTTTTCTCATATATACTATATTTTACTATAGTTAGAAGAAAAAGAACGAAAAGAAGAGCAGAAGTCTAAACAATGTATTAAAAAACCACCCTCAAAGTATTACACTTCTGATGATATTCGTCGAATAGTACCCATAATTGATACTGAATTAAAAAGAAAGATTGAAAAAGCAGAAATTGTATCTAAGGATAAAAAGGAGGGCATAAAGAAACATCAAAGGGTAAATGGAGTACACGTTATTAAGTCTTTTCTTTTTTTAATAAAATCGCTTCTATATTTTTTGTGGAAATATAATATAACGTTTTATGTAACATAATAGGTAAAAAAAGAACCAATAGAAGATAAAGATGAATTTGACATGTTGATTGAATCAAATGCCAAACCTATAGACGATAGATTGGGCAATTCTCCAGAAAAGATAGAAAAAAAAGCTGGTGGCAAAAAAAGTATATATGCTCATAGTTATAATAAAATAAAAAATTCTATGAAATTTATCAATAATAACCATTTACTATATTGATTAGGATTGAAACAAACAACATTACAATTTAAGTCCAAAGTGAAAAAAGAAAAAGACGACAAGAAGAAAGATAAAGATTCTGATAGTAATGATGATATTGATTTCGGCAGTATTTCTCCTCCTCCAGCACCTCGTACATCTCGTAGAGCAGCAGCAGGTATTAATTTCCATTTGATATTTGTCAAATTTATGTGTATTTTTAATATGCTAATATTTACGAAGTTTGTTTTCGACATTACAGCTAAAAAGAATTACAACTATAGTAGTGCAGAATCTTCTTCTAGTGATGAAATACTCAGTGTTTCTTCAGACATGGAGCAGTGAGTACTTTATTTATAATTATATAACGTTATATATACATACATAAGCAATATATACTCATTAAATTTATTTTTTAGTAAAACAAAACCTACTACAGCTGTCATTAATAGCGATTCTGATGATATTCTCAAAATACATAAGAAACGTAAGTAAATGTTACTGTCATGGACTATTAGTTTAACATATTAATTATATTGTTATATTGATACGCTAATTTCATATAAAAATTATAATAATTATAATTATATCTCTGTTCAAATAATAGCTAGTTCGGAAGAACTTTTTGATTCATTAGTTGGTAGTACTCCAGAAAAACAATCAACAAAAGCTCCTGCAGCATCTAGCGAAGAATCACCTTCAATATTCTCACCTCCGATGAAAGGTAAAGTATTCAATACTTTGTTAATTGCAAAATATTACATTTGGTATTCTTAGTTTGTGTTTACATATTTACAAAATATTTTATACAATGTCATTAATTTATATCTTCACTAATATTATAGCTATCAATGTCACTAATATTATGCCTCATTATTTATGTTTTAGCTCCGGCTAAAAAGAAAACTGAAAATGGTGGAAAGGCAATGAAAAGGCAGTTAAAGAAAAAAGTTGTTTCTTCCGATTCAGACTCGGAGGAAGTTATGTTTTCAAATAAACAAACTCCCGTAAGTAACAATGCAATTGATAATAACAAAATAAAAACTATTAATAAAAATTTATGACATATCACGAAAAAATAACGCAAAAAGACATTTATCAGTATTTTAAATTCATTTGCTATTTAATTGCACAAAAATTATTTAATTATACAGGTAAAGAAAAGAAAGAAGAAGTCTGAGTCGGAGGAAGAAAGTATTCTTAGTGCAGTAGATAGTTCTCCGGTACCACCTCGAAAAACTGCCGGTCGTGCTCGTAAACCTGTTTCATACGCAGTTTCGGATGATGATGAGGATGATTCCAACTGATCGATTTTGTACAATATTTTAAAGGCATAAGCAAATAAACACGATCTTAATCACGATCTGTGTGATCACATTTGATATAAATTTTAACAGATTTTGCCTTCATTAAGATCAAGGCAATACAATAATTTTATATGATATTGTACATACATATACTAGAATATATAAATTAGAATATTTTAAGAAAATTACATTTTACAGTGATAATTAAATAATATATGCATAGTGTGCAATGCGATAATACATTTGAGTCATGACTGACTGTATAACATTTGAGTATCTAAATATTTAAATAATATTCAATTTTAAAATATCTATACTATCTCTGTATGTTAATTTTCTGGAGAAAGATATTTAAATACTCATTGTTTTGTAAAAAAAATTAATAAAATATTTTTGCACATGTTAGAATATCAGCTCATTGGAAATGGAATAATGTGTGATTTGTTGCAAAACTCAGTATCAATTAAGAGAAACTTTTGTTATTGTAATAATAATGTATATATATAGAATGAAAAATTTAGTTCATCTTCATAAAACACTTAGTCACGTATTAACTATTACACATATTAACTACTGATCACATACCTTCTATTAATAGTATTGGTATTGAATGAAAAATATAATTGATGTTCTGTGTATGCTTAATAACTACAAATGTAGAGATTCACAAACATATGACAGTAATGAAATTTTTGTATTTATAATACGGATAGACTATTAATTTAAACATTAAGACTCGTTATATTAATTAACTTAAATTTGTTTTTATTTATTTTTTCTTTTTGTATGTTGGATTAATTTTGGAACAGAACACATTTTTTACAGACATCTAGCTGTGACATATCATTAATAAATAATGTACTTACCATAATATATGAAGGTAATTGTATTAATTAGCACATTCGTACGATTAATTATCTATATTCTGTGAACAAATTTTAATAAAGATAAATGATCTAATTAATCAAATAATACATAAAGAAAGAGAATATTAAATCTCCTTTTCAATATATGTTACTAAACATGTTAAAATTTTAATTTACAATATTTAAATATTGTTAAAAATAATCTTTGAATATTAAAGTTATTTTAATTCTTTTTTTCTTAATACGGATATTATTCGTTTGTTCTACTATACCACTACATTTGTTCTCAATAAAAGAGGGCATAGAATAGTGAAACTACATGATATAAAAGTTATTCGCTTTTTTTTTTAGGAATAATGTAATGTGCAGCTAATAATTTTAGCTGCTCTACCTTTAAATTTTATAGGTGCCAAAGCATTTTAATATGTTGAATTATTATTATCTAATATTTTATTGTACGGGATGAAATAAAATTGATTTAAAAATTCCAAATGAAAACTTACATTAAAAAACAGACAGTTTTTATTTAAAATATTTTCCATTGGAACTATTTTTTCAAAAATTCTAAGCGCACGTTTCAAACACATGAAACAGAAATGAATACATCATTGAACACAAAAATTTCAAAATAAATGAGTAGGTCAAAACAAGTTCATGCAATCTCCTAAGTTTTCACTAGTTGATTTTCTTTATAATGATGTAGGTATAAAAATAAAATTAATGTTTAAAGAATCAAAAGGATCGATAGGCAGCGAAAAAATACGAGGAACATATAAATGGCATAATTCTTGAAATATTGTTTTGTTTTAAAAATCAAATTGTTCTTGAACTAAATAAATTTGTATGCTATTGTCAATATGCTAATAGTCAATGAAATTACAGATTATGAAAGTGATTTGTTTTTTTCATGTATATATAAATATCATCACAAGATATCAAATCAACCAAATGAATAACTTTTGAGTTTTTTGAACTGTATGATTGAAAAATACGGGTTTGAAAAAAGTGTATTATAAGTAATTGTTCAGAATGGAATTATGTAATAATTGTATTGTACTTTATAAACATTTATAGTTTTCTTAATTTTGCCAATTTTGTAACAAATCTTTCAATACATTATACTACAGGCTTAAAACTATTAATGAAAAAAAGGAATTTGATTTCATGATTCTTTAAAATTCGATAAATCCCATAAAAGCCCTTGAGACTAGAATGATTAAAATCTTTCAGCAGATCATTCAGTATGTGTATGTATATACTTCTTGAAATTTATAGAATTTACTCGATAAAATAACATAATTTTATACTATAATTAAAGTTAAGTATAAGTAAAAAGTTATGTTTTGTTCTTTATATACAAATATTCTAATCAAATTCAATGGAAATAATATTTTATATTATATTCCTATCCAAAAATTTACCTAATGAAAGAAAATAATTTTATATCCACACATATGTATTGTAGGAGAAATATACACTGTTATATGTGATTCATATTTAATTAATAAGTTTACTAACTTTAAATTATACACAAATACGTAAATTTATTGCTATAACGTTTCATACAGCATCCTCGACGCAATTCCTGTTGTTTATGAGGAAGATCGTGACTATGCTGACACGCAAGGGCGATAAAAAAAAACTTTGTTTATTAAAGAATTATTTAAATTCCTCTTTTTTTAAAATGCATAATAATACTCCAAACTCTAGCATGCATATAGTTATAAAAGCACATAGAGCAGGAAATATTATTATGTAATGCTTTTCTTTTCAAGTTGACCCGTAGTTTTTAAAGAATATATCTGATCAGGCAATATTTGAATATTTGTGCAATGAATTTTCTATGAAAAAAATCTTATTCCTTGGATAAAAATTTGTTTTCGATATATGCATTTAATAGTTTTATTAACGATGCATTTTTAAGGAGTCTTCACTATATACAAATGCAAAATTGCTTCTATCGCAAAACATATAAACACTGCTTGGTGCAGATTTGTTTCATTTTTTATCATTACAAATAATCCCAAATGAGATTTCATAGAATAAATGCTCGTTAAATGATTTTTTTTCGTTCTTTCATCAGTTTGACGTCTTATTAAATGATTTAATCTTTTCCTGGTAGCAATTTGTTGTGGTAGCAGAACGATATCCCTGTTTTTTAAAAGAAGTGTTTTTCGTAAATTTTACTGGCCAAAGTATATGCTATTTTTTGCCCAAGAATAGTATGCACCAATTGTCATTTTAAACTATAATAAATATATTAAAATATAATAAAACTAATCGCGATTATTTTAACCATTATGTTCAAGCAAAATTTCTGAATTAGGGAATTTTTGCTCGATTACAGTTAATTTTTTAATTATATGAAAACGATGATTACATAAGTATACCGAAAAATTGAAAATTTTCAAATTTGACAATTATGCATACCCGTCCTCGGAGAAAAAGTAAATGAATTTATTCATTTTCTGACTAGTTTGTCTTCGAACTTAGTTTACAAAAAGCACTTCCTCGTAGAGGAATTTTAAAAGTATACGCTTTCCTGTTTAATAAATTTGAAAACCGCAAGAGAAATAGGAGAGGGAAGCAGGAACGGTTGGCTTTTAGAATAGAAGCGATGGATCTAGTAGTAGACTCTGTTCAGACTTGTAATGTATTCTCCTCTGACCATTCTTTGCCAATCACGTTGGTATTGATTTATCAACCAATACCGTGCCCACATTGTACCAACAACTTACAACATTTTAACAACTTTCTAGTACTCCCAAAAGCTGCAGGTTGTCGACAGACGCGACTATAATACAAAGCAAGGGCACTTGATAAAATAACTTAATCTTCTATTTCATAATTATCTATATATAACGTACATATATAAAACAAATTATGAATAAAGAAATAGCAACCAGGTCGGTACAGTATCATGAATCTTACTTTAAAAATTTTTAATGCCTGATTATAAGAATTGTTATATATCACGAAAATGTAAGATCATAATTATCGCGCCGAAGTCCACTCTAGAAAAAAATGAATCACTCTATTAGAAAATCATGGATTAAAAATGTACATGTGCATGGAGCATATAAACCGTGGACTGCGATTCTGTATGTTCTTTTTTTATTTGGGAGCATCGCGATTCTTTTACTTTCTTTGCATTCGAACCTTAGACCAATCAATCCGGTGTAGATAAGCCCACTCATTTCAGAATAGGAACAACCAACCAAATCTCCTCGTGTGTGTATGTTAATCGTTATTAGTCATGATATAAGTAATAATGTTAATATTTGAATAAAGTAACATGATGTGCAGTCAAATATTCATGGAATACTTGGCTGCACGGAGGTCATGCGAGGATCCACCACAGTTGTCTTTCCACTGTCAATGCTGTCCTGTTCTTTACACCATATATATATATTATATCGGATTTATTAGTATATATATATATATAGTATAAATATATACACGCACACTAGTTTTAACAATCTTTCGTCACACTCATTCATCCATACGTAACTTCAGAAGAGAGGAACGTCTCCATAAAAGCAAAGTCCCTCTACACTGCTTTGACGCGCTTTGCCTCGGATACTTTATCTTCCGTTGCTCTCTTTATTTTCACCGAGTAATTTTCACTTGTAATGATTTCCGTCGCTATACTCCTTTGTTTCCTTTTCTTCTTAATTTGAACTTCACTTTAATTCACAATGACTTATCACATGTTTATCTGTTTCTCTCATTTCTTTTTAAACACTATTATCAAGTCAGCCCACTGTTTGATACAAGGAACGATAATACAATTGAATATTTACGAACACAACATTTTTGTCATGCTGAATAATGTAGCTTGTATTGTAGAAAGACGCAAGCTTCTGGACTTGCGACGACCAGTCTCGCATCTCTCTTGCAATGTCCTATGTAGTTGGCCTGTAAGTATAGTTGTAAAGGTGTGGTGGAAGTGGTAGTGATGGCGGTAGTGGTAGTGGAGTGGTAGTGGTAGTGGTAATCGTGGCATTGGTGATGGTGATATTATCCGGTTTTTAGTATTTACAATTCGTTATAGCAACCGCTATGTTCCTAAGATGAGATGGTGTGCAATTCAATGTTCAAGATTTGGCATGTATTAGTATATCGAAGATTTTGTCTTTAGTTTTTTTCCACTACGAACTGCTTGACGCGTTCATACCACTAAACATGCCAATATTAAATGTGGTTTGTTGCTGCTGCTGAATCTGTTGTTGTTGTTGCTGTTGTTGCTGATTATTCGCTTGACGGCCATGTTTTGGCACTGGAGGTTGTAGATATTCATGTCTAGCTAATGTCAACACATCTATGCGCTCTTCTTTCCTATATGCTAGGCAACTTCTTATGAAACTCTATGAAAGTAAAAACATTTACGAATAAATTTAGGATTTTATTTTCATATTGACAATTACTTAAATTTTTCTAATTCATATGAATTGATACTAAAATGGGGTACCTTTGCTTCGTTGCTAACAGTTGGTTTATTTGCAAATTGAACTTCAGTGGCTTTCAAAATTGTATTCTCTTCTAAAATTGTTGCTTGAGATTGATTATGTCCAAAGGGCTAAAAACAGTTTTTAAAATGTAGATCTTCAATGTCAATCTAATAGCAAATCAATGTTATATAGTTACTATAGTATAATAGTCATTATACCTTTTTGCCATATAGACATTGATAAAATATAACTCCTACACTCCAAACATCAACTTTCGATGATATTTTTGGAGGATTTTTACCAATAACAAAACACTCTGGTGGAAGGTACCTACATAAAATATGCATTTTACTAATCAAGTTTAACATAGAAAAATATAAAAATGTTCCTAATATCATAAAGTATGTCTCTAAAATGAGGAAGTACATACCAATAGGTACCAGCTCCTTGAGATGTTAAATCCATTCCATGGTCTGGATTATAATTTTCCTCATCCATTACTTTACTTAATCCGAAATCTGTTATCTTTATTTCTCCACAAACATTACCTTCAGTTAATAATATATTACCTGCAAAATTACAACAATAATAGTATATAATTTAAAATTTTACTTTATATAATAAAAATAACATAAGTTATATACAATAGAAATTTACCAGGCTTTAAATCATAATGTATGACTGGGGGTTTTATTTCATTGAGGTACTTTAATGCAGATACAACTTGCATAACAATAGATCTTGCTTCTCTTTCAGGTATAGTCTTATGCTGAACATATTTAGTAAAATATTTAATTACAGTAATACATAATAAATGTTATGTGAAAAATACGTTAATACACACACCTGCTTAAGATAAAAATCTAAATCATGGCCATCACAATATTCCAAGACAGTACAAAAAGAATTGGCGTCAATTTCAAACACATCATACAATTTCACAACACGAGGATGATCAAGAGCTTTATGTATATTGTATTCTCGTAACGCATGCCTGCATAAAGAATAAAAAAATATATACATATATACATATATAACAGCCAAGTTATATATATACATATATATATATATATGTAAAACAATGTAAAAATATATCCTTATATAAAAATAATTAATGTCACTTATGTATAATTAAAACTGGTATTATTTCAAATATGTATTTTGTTGCGAAACTGTAATTACTTTTATTTTATTAATTAATTAAACTGCTTAATTCCAAAATAAAAAATTTCATTATAAAAGTACTTACTTAATATAATTAGCTTTCTTATCTTCTTTCCAGTCTTTATTTAGTTGATGCACTTTACAAGCGACATATCGTTGCTCTTTTAAGTCAAATGCCTGTAAAAAGCGAAATACTTAAAAAATAATTAATTAATTGTTTACTAAAACAAATGTTACTTTGAAATTAATAATTTCGTTTCTATACCTTATGCACTTCGCTGAAGCCACCTTTTCCTAACAACATTAATAAAAGGTAACGTTCATTCAATACAGGATGAGAATTGAATCTCGATTGGTCCTCGTTGTGAATACGTTTCAGTTCTCTAATGTGCAAGTTTCGTTCTCTTTCGAGTTTTTCCATTTCTAATTGCAGATCAGCGTCTTCTTTTTTCAACGCACTTTGTCTTAACTAAAAAGACAATACATATATGAGATTATGTCAAAACTACGTTTATTGCAAATAACAATCTGAAAACTTTGCTACCTTGAGTATTTCATCAGCTTCATAATACTCTTGCCACGTATAAGATCCAGGTACTGCATCTGGCTTTAAGAATGTAGCTTCTGTGCCATTATGCAAAGAAGGTTGAGGCTGACTACGTTTCCTACCAGTTTCACTGTTCGATGGCCTTTTTTTGAGTAGTAGCTTTTTTTGTTTATCAATTTCTTCTCGTTCAGTTGCGATTTCTTCTTGCCGTCGAGCTAATTCTTGAAACGCATAACCATCCGTCCAATTTTCTTGAAACGTTGCACCCACCCTTTGAGTTACAAATTGACCCAACCTCAGTCTATTTTGCATACACTTTTGCCTAGCCTCCTTTTTTTCTATGTTTGATTTTTCTTTTAGTAGCTTCTTTACAACATCTATACACTTATTTATATGAGATTTGTGCTGTTCAATTAATTTTTGTTGATTAGCCATTTGATGCCTAAGTTCATCAGTTGTCTGAAAAAGAAAATATGTACTGTTAATTATATGAAAATACAAATACTAATAAATCTTATTATAATAATAAATAATAATAAAAACATTAAAAAATATTTTACTTTTTATGCATTTTTCTTTTTGGAAAGAGAAAGAGAACTAGATGCTTTCCCTATTCTATTTCTACTACTAATGTATAATTTTACACTCATAGCACATTTCAGAATTTATTTTACTTACTCTATTTAATTCATCAATTTTGTTGTTACGTAATTCTAAGTCTGAAGAGGCTTGAGTTTCAAATTCTTGTATCCTCTGGCAAGTAAGTTCTGTCTGAAATGTAAATAACACATTTTATAATAAATACAAACAAACTACTGTAACATCTGATACATTTGTCAACATAGTTCATAAATACCAGATACCTTGTTGCACCCAAATGGATGTAACATGCAGTTTCAGTTTTAGTGCAATTTTTGATAATTTCATTTAGAAAAACGATCAAAGTTCCATCTTTGATAGAAATTTGTGATAAAGTTAGTTCTACACGTTATTTAATTTAATAGGCCAGCCCTTTTGCTATTAAAAGTAAAACTACAGAGCAAAACCCAAACATATAGATAGAACAGAACTACCACACAGGCAGCAAGGAAAACACCAAAAATGTATGCATGATTTAAGGTATGCATGTAAAAAATTGTAGGACATTGTATATTTTATACATATTTTTTTCTATAATAATTGATACATTGTACACTATAAAACAATTTTTTTTTAATTTTATCACTTTTGAAATATAAGACTATAGCCAAATACCAAGTCAAAGACGGCAAACATGCACACCTATTTTTAATTTAGAAATTGAAATAAATGGAAATAAACAATTTTAATGACTTAAAAGCAAAACAAAATTTATTAAATAAGGAGTGACATTACAAGGTAGCCTGCACTCCTATGATAACAAATGGATACAGCGCTACAGTCCAGTCAGAAGTTAGCTGCAAATTTACTACAAACATCTGACAAGAAATGCCCATTACGAAACTAATTTTAGAAAATTAAAGTATATAAAAATGTATAAAATGTACTCTCTTATACCAAGTTGCAATAAGAGATAATAAGAAAAATGTAAAACGTGAAATAAAAGGAGTAAATAATATTTGTAAATAAGATATCTTCTAATGAAAAAAAATGATATTACAAAGGAATGCAGTTATTTTTTGAGAGATAAATAAATTAATTTTGAATATTTGTATGCTCTAGATACATAAAATTTCTTACATAGTTATTACTCCTAAATTATGGTTAAGTATTTGCTACATGAACACACAAGATCAAATTTTTAGTTTAAATTATATAACTTTTTTACCATTTATGAAGAAATTTTAAATATTTGAACAAAAAATTATACTATTTATAGCCAAGATTTTTATGGGTCGTTTCTTATAAAATGCTTGCAGGAATTACCGAATTTTGCTTACATTTGGGGTGTTAGTCTTCGCTTGCCTGACCTGGCTTGTCCTACTGAGGTTGGTAGGCCTTACCTGCACCTGCTTGCTGACCATCGAGCCTGCAGGTTGTGTTGAGGCTGGTGGAGGAGGAGGTGGAGGTTGAGGATGAGGTCTTGGCGGCTGCATCAGTGAAGAAAATTCTGCCACTGAAGAATTGGGTGTTGTTACTTGTGGTGAAAGGAGTTGTTGAGGCGATGGTGGATACTGTTGAAAAATAATTACACAAAATATCAGAAAGGATGTAAAGGAAAAAGTTACAGAGTCATAATTATATTATGGAAATGAAAAATTCTGTTAGAAATGATATAAGTAGTGTATGTCTATGTATCTATATATGTATACTTTTTATATTTACCATAGGATATCCCTGTTGAGGTGAAGGACTTTTAGCACCCCCATGCCGAATGGGGCTATTACCCAAATGATGCTTTGAAAAATACTCATTTATTTTTTTATTTTCAAGAGCAGCAACAGATCTAGACCCCTTGCTTCCTATAGGTCCCCCAGTAATTCCCCCACCTCCATCGTCAGCTTTACGTTTCCTTTTCCTCTCCGAAGGAGTTCTTGGTACCTTTTCTGGAGTATTTGGATCTACCTCCTTATCACTATGTGATGAGCCTAGTTATTGCAAAATAATCAAGCTTATAAAATGTTTTTGCTATTTTTAATTTACTTATTAGGTGGAAGTTTGTCTTTATCATTAAATAAAATAAAAATATACTGACTTACCAGTGCTCATGTTCGAGTCTTGACTATGAACTGACTGACCAGAGTTTACAGTTGATTGAGGTGCCATCTGAATTTGTGACCCAGCAGACATCTGAAATGAAAAAAAGAGAAAAAAATATTGATATAAAATAATAGCCGAAATATTCTTATTTGCAGATACTTCAACAAAATAGAGAAACGACCATTATGATGGTAAATTAAAATAATAGTTATTAAAATATTACCATACAGAGTAAAAGCTATTATTTCGTACAATTATTTATATCGCAAAATTTAATATAAACCTCCTAGAAGAAACAACATGGAGAAAAATATCGCAACGCGAATCAAGATTCGTTACTTTCAGTAGAGGTTACACTTCGAAAATCATACCGGCGTACAAAATACTAGATTATAAAAATCGCATGTTATTAAGACACGATTTATTATACAGAAGGAAACTTAGGATAGAGAAAGACTAATAAGAAAAAAGAAAAACAAAGGATGTCCAAAGGAGAAAGAAGTAGGTTCAATGGGAAATGAAAAGAGAAAGAAGAGAATGAAAAAGACAGTGCAGGAGAGAAAGAGAGAGAAGTGACACCTTCCAGGATAGCCTATGGTGGAGCCCCATAGTCGTATTTGCTATTTGAGCTAATAGACAGTATGTCAACCATAGGCACGGTTCCGCGCACAATTTGTATGTAAATGACAATAGTACAGTATGAACAAAATGTCCAATATATGTTTAGAGCTAGAGGAATCACGACAAAATGGAGGACCCTAACAGAGGGGAACGACGGAAGGGCAGGGAGTTACAGAGCTATAGAAGAGGTAAGAGGAAAGGCGATGGAAAATGGAGAGGGGGTGGAAGTAGAGAAACAGAGAGAATGGGAGATACAGAAGAGGGGTAGGAGGTAAGAACTCGATGGCAGAGGAGTGGTTAGATTGGGAACCACGGACGCGCTCCGCAAGGGGGCAGTTTTACTCACTGTTTCACATCCGAACTCTGGTCAAGTCGGATAGTTAACTGGCTTTCCTATCGTACATACTTTTCTGCATACGCACCAAATGTAGCCGCTAGGCAAACTGCCTTCAATGAACAACAACGATAACCGTGGCGACACATACGTCATCCGATTTGTGACGTCGATTCTTCGATAAATTACGCACTCTTATTATTATCATCGGCGGCGTGTCAGCCACGTTTACTCCGCGCGCGGTTAAGAACCCGGATTAATGGTAAGTTCTCATGGACGCGGTCACGCGTTTGCGCGTTTGCCAGGCGGAACGCACACGTTCGAATTCCACGCTCTGTCACTGATGTGCACACGTTATTATAATTAAAAGTATTGCTGCCACAAGGCATTGTAAATATAGATGAATCGTTTATAAGGTTACACTTCTGTCATCTTCATTTTATTCGCCAGTATTAGAAGTATTTCTTTCACACTTCAAAATTTCCGATTTACTCAAATTCATATCGTTCATTAATCATTAAATGTGTACGCATTTGATGTATAATATATTAGTACGATAATCGTAAATATAAGCAAGAGCATGTAAACTTGAGTATCACAAAATTGTAATATATTTATTGAATAAAAGAAACACTCGCATTCTACTTATATACGTATGTTTTCATCTTATTGAAAATGTAATACTTTGCTATCTTCATATGAGATTTTTTAAATTTTATCAAAGTAAAGAAAAAGAGCCAAATAAAGCATATAAACAAAGCAATAATAATAATAATATCCTTGAATACTTAAATTAACTGAAATATATTAAAACTGTATGTACTTAAAATCGTATTGTATTAATAATTAATAAAAATCAAGATACAAATAATAAAAAAATAAAAGCGCAATTTTTATGAAAATATCACGTCTTCGAAATATTAGAAATTAAAACTTATGTTCAAATTTTATTTAAATGTCTAAAATCATATTGAATTTTAGGGAAACAAGTGTAAGCAGATATGTACAATCGTAGTATATGAATAAATATAATTTCCTCCATGAGATTATCGAGTAACAAGATTGTTTGAAAATAACAGCAGACGTGTGAAGCTTTAACGTAATACTCATGGTATACGCTCATCCTTGCTTCATCACAAATACTACGAAGTAGAAGTAAGAAGATGAAGAATCGAAATTCGATTTAAATTACAGTCACACATAGATTACAAATATCGAAACCTATGCCTATTGCAATGCAGAAAACTTATGTGTATCTAAATTAGGATAACGATGAATTACAAAGGTAAGGATTTTATGGCTTACGGGTGATTCGTTTCACTTTCTTGCACTTTACTGAACATGCCAGCAATCCAACAAAAGATAGGAAACTTCCTTATCGATGGATCAATGTCTGTGCCCGGAACTGGGCTAGAGGGCCGGGGAATCGTTTCTCCGGCAGCGATTTGCCTTTAAGTTAGCTTTGCTATGTGCGCTTGCGTTAGTGTGCGTAAGCAAGGAGGTTACATGGGAAGTAGTAACATATACGAACCCAGTGAATCGGGACATGCGGATTTTACAGTACACTCCTCTATGCCTCACGACTTGACCCTTCTATGAGCATAATCACCAAGTCGTATCGAACGATCCAAACGCCACACGTAAGCTATCCTTTGAACACTCACGAAGTTGGTTCACTTCGTATCTTCTTCAACTATGCAGTTCCTCTTGTAAAAGCGGCGTGCAGTTAGCGCGCCGGGTAAACAGCAACAGCACCAGCAGCAGCACCAAGTGCCGTCAATGGCCACGATAAACGGCATTACGCGTACGTTTCACGGGCCACAAGCGAGCCAAAAACCCCAGCGTAGTCTCGCCTAATCGAAACGGAACTGGAACTGTCCGACCACCGTACTGTTCGCATACTACTACCTAGCGGAGGTTTCTCTTTCTCTCTTTCTTGGCTGCTCTCGCACTCCCGCTTTCCTTGCCTCTCTTCTCCTCTCCTATGTACGGCAAATGAGCAACGCGCGAGATTCCGAGATGCGGCAAAAGGTGCAACCTCCACCTCCCCGCGACGGCGCTACTGCCCAACGATCACAACAGACAGGGAAGAGAGAAAGAGAGAAATTGCCGGAGTGCGAGAGGGAAACCAAGTGAGATCGAGAGACCTGCGAGAGGAAGCAGAGGAGAGGAGAGGAGGAGGAGAAGGAGGAGGAGGAGGAGGAGGAGGAGGAGGAGGAGGAGGAGGAGGAGGAGGAGGAGAGGGCAAGCAGAAGTTGGCGAGCTTGGTGGAAAGGGATGGAGGACAAGTTAGAAAGAGAGCTAACTGAGTGACGGAGAGGTTTTGTAGGGGTAGGGTCAGGAGAGGTAAAGGGGAGGAAAAGGGAGTCGGAGGGAGGCATATGAGACATTCCTTCAGTGAACGGGTCGACCGAGTGTGAGTGCAAGCGAGCCGGTAAAATCGATGTGGCGAAGTGTAGCTGTGCCACTACGGCGTGCAAAGGGTGTGCTGTACCCTATACGTGATCAGTAATTTGCCTTGTGACGTTGTGTCGTACAGTCAAATACATTACAGTATTAGGTGTTCAATTTTATGTATCGACCAAATCAGATACGTCTATGTAATAAATATCCACTATGTATCTAAGAAATATGGAGCAAAATGTTTTTTTCGAAGTAATATACGCATATGTTCATTTTTTAATGTCGCTAACATGAATCAAAAGTAGGTATTAAACTGTATATATTACGGTGGCGTAGTACTCTTTTATATATAATACAATATGCCTGTGCATAAATACATATTATTTATTACTTTCTTCTCATTTTCATTCTTCGCTTATTTAATTATTATATTATTGTTCTTATAATAAATATAGGATTTTAAAAATTATGTCAAGAAATTTTTTTACATGTGTTCATTATATTATGATAACGTATTTGAAAACCACTAAGCATTTGAAAAATTTTTCCGATAGCATATAAATCTCTCAATAAAATTTCGGTATCGTAATAATGAAATGTCAAGATTCTTAATGTTGGCAAAAGTACATACCTAATGCGTATATATAAACCTGTCGAAGCACGCTTGAAGTTAGCTGCAACATTGTTTTATTTCGTAGGATCTTGTACTGACTTGCATAGTCGTATTAAGTATCGTGTATTGAGAGTGGCACCTGCCTCGGAATCAGAAGAACAGAGCGCCCTCGCAGTGATTCTACTAGTTACGCTCCTGAAATACGCCGTGCCGACGTGTGTTTCAGCCAGTGCGAGGGCGTATTAGCGAGATGTAGACCTAGTGGTGGGGATTGAAAGAACGAAGCGTACGTATGAGATGACGGCTCGACGAACGAACATAACTGGTCAGACCAGCGGCCTGGCGAGAACGCATAATAGGTTTAGGTTGAATCATGCAGTGTTTCTTGCTATGTAATCGCGTTTTTACAGTGTATAGTGCGGTTCTATGCTATTTATCATAGTGTTTAGTTTTCATTTTATTTTCACGATCGTTTACTAATTGCTCACATCTGGATACATTATCAGTACAATTTGTCGATTAAAAATTGTTGTGATGTCTTATTTGTGTGTTCATATTTAGAAGAATGTTTTTGAGCGATTTTATATTCGCATATCTGTGATTACTATGATACATATTTTTTTGTAATTTAATATGTTAGTTATTTCATTATACACAACTTGATATTGTGCGCACTTGATATCGTGATTTGAGATTATATCACTTTTGTTATTGTTATTACTTTTATTACAATTGCGAACTTTGATAAAATTATGAAATATCGAAGTGCGGAAATCATTACTAAAATAGTGTCAGCGTTTATGCGTGTCTTCTGTTTTCTGACGGCACAGTTGAACAAGACGACGAAATAGAAGTATATACCTCATACTATCGATGTGATACTCAGACAAGGAGCAACGTTGCAATATTTCGGATACTGTGACAACATCGCATCAACGCAGTGTTTCCATTTTTCGATGTATGTACTGAATAGTTCTAGCATATTTACTTAACGGACGTACAGTTCGTTCTCAAAAATTCGCTTTCTCGAAATAGAATTTGTGTTGAAGTATTTTCACCACGTGTT
Source organism: Bombus vancouverensis nearcticus (assembly GCF_051014615.1). NCBI lineage: Eukaryota > Metazoa > Arthropoda > Insecta > Hymenoptera > Apidae > Bombus > Bombus vancouverensis. The sequence goes on along the minus strand of NC_134913.1, from coordinate 1,987,645 downwards.
CGATATTAGATTTAAGCATACGTGATTCTTTATAATAATCAGATTTGTAATAAAAACTATTAAACTCAAGAAATTCATAAATTAATGTGGTTTAACAAGAATATTTCGATAATAAAATAATATAGTATATCTTTAAAAGGTGTTTCGATTATTTTATCACATAGCTAATTGCATAATTAATCTAACATTTGGTTAAAAGATTAGTATAAATATAGCACGTACGATTAGCATAATGAATAAGGGAATTTCTAGATATTCGAAAAAACATTTTGATTTCGAAGTAGTCTCGATACCTTTCAAATAAAATAAATGTCTTGATAAAATGTCATAATATTTCTGGATATTATGAACATCCTCTTCGATATTAAATTTTAACAATTTAGGAGGTACACGTGACATGTATAGACATCTTGGCATAAATATAAGCATGAAAAATAGGAAAGAGCTCAAGAGCACATTAACGTAAAAAAATAAAGTGAAGGTAGATACACGTTTAGCTCCTAGACCTTGCAATGCCATTCGATTGTAGAAAACAGTGGCGACAACAGCCAGCAATGTTCGACGTGACGGCAACACAGCAATGACTACCCCCACTCTTTCATGGACGGAACCACTGTTTTCCCCTCCATGTGTTGCCTTAGCCCCCTCCAATGAACTCCCAATAGGTCGCACGCTCATTAGCCCAGTCGCGCACGATTCTCCCTCTCTGCCCCGTGTAGTCGCATGTCTCTGGCCGATCAGCTGGTCGGCCACGCGGCGTTGCCTCGTTGCCTTGGCTTGCGCTTTGCTCACTGTTCACAGCCACGCGGTTTTCTGTGTACACCGTTTCAGGAAAAGCTAGGTATGTTCCGGTGCCCCGAGTAAACGGCGTGTGCGCATTGCACACTAAGAGTTCTCATCATTTTGCTCGGGTTAAAATATCCTTTTAAATATAGCGCAATCGTTACCGAATATTTTTATTAATTTTGCATTTTCAACATGCTTATTTATTTATTTATTTAATTTTTAAAATATTTTCATAACCGCTTTTAAATGCTGTTTGTTACCTTCCTGGTGGTGTACTATTCAATGTATTATTTTAAATAATTTTTAATCTAGATTGGGGTTAAAGTCTTGCTACGTATATTCCAAACTTTAACTAACTTTTACTTATTCCGCTGTTTGCAATATCTTTCACACATTTTAACTCTTTCGAAACCATCGAGACTATTTCCAAGTTGCAAGATCATTTTTTGAAAGACTGATACCACGCATTTTTCTAAAATTATGCAGTCCTATTGCAACATAGAATTCGATTAATAAATGGGATTATGCAATGCATGCAATGAGTAGTAGTATTTTCATTAAATATATCACGAGAATATAGATTACATAATGTATCTACGAAAACGAGGGAATTGATAAATAATAGGTTATAAAAATAAGTAGTGTTCTCTTCCTAAATCTAAATTATTGAAAGCAAAAGTAAAATAATTAAATATTTGAAAGTATTGATTACTTGTAAAAATAATAGCTACATAATCTCATGGAAAGTGTGATAATCGATTTCGCAGATTATTAAATAATAATTAAAAAAATATTTAATTTTTCTGAAACGAATTTTTATGAACGTTTTTTATGAAACGAATTCTTCGTTAACCTGTCAACCGGTAAAGTCGAGTTAATTCGATACTTAAATTTTTAATCTCTTAGATACAATAATTTCTTTACTTATGAATGTTATATTTTTAGTGCGTTGTTTTATTTCTGCTGAAAATAAATTATATCATATTTATATTTGGAAGAATTGACTTATTGAGTTAGATTGATTTATTTTTAAGTTAACTGTTAATTTTATGATTATAGAAATTTCTGATTAGAGGACGATCCGGTTATCAGGATAAGATCTACTTTCAATAGTTTTTTCTAAATTTTCATTTATAGTTATGATATATTTATCTATATTTATAATTTTATCTGTAAGTATTAATATAGACTTGAACATAAATTCCTAAGTTCATGATTTAAATATATACATGTAAACACTATGTTTATTATATGTTAAAAAGTATTGTGCAGTAATAAAATTATTGTTATATATACATATATACAGATATATATTGGAATTATATTATTATTTTATTATATTATTATTTATTATACTATATTTTATATATATATATGGAATTTAAAAAAGTGTCTTCGATAAAAGATCAACGTGTACTTTGATATATCACATTATTTTCTTTTTTTAATATCGATGATAAAAGAATGATGTTTTATCAATTTTTTAAGTATAATTACTGTGATAACTTTATATAAAACTGGCGCAAAATTTTATTAGTGATTTATACAGCATGATTTATTTGTTATATTATGTATGATATTTAAAATAAAACTTAGGGTGGGGCTCAAATATATGAACCTTAACCAAATACTAAACTAGGAAGATCAGTAACGATCGAATGCTCTAGTTCTTCTACGTGGCACTAGATGGTTGTTGGTAGCGACCTCTTTATTACGGCCAAAATTTGTTTCCTTGACGATTAGTAATTTTGAACAAAATGTTATAGATTGGAATAAAGTTATATTTTAAAGATCTTTCTTCTATTTTCTTACTCGATTAATACAGTTAAAGTACACATTACCGAAGAGATAGTGGATAGAAGTGTTTTGATATGCTATTTAATATAGAAAAATTATCCGTTATTATCGGTAAATATATAGGAAATCTCTCAGAAATTACAGAATTTATAAACGTTTATAGGGAATTCATTAGAAACTCACAAGGATGTGGTAACTCTGAAAATTCTGTGAACATTAAATAACTAATGTACCGAATAATTTTTTAGAACTTTATATGCAACGCACTTCTCTTCGAATTTCTTTAACATTTGTTAAAAATTTTCAGAACATAATTGACGCATTTTCAGAAAATAATTGCAATTGAAGAAATTTGATCAAAAAGAAACTAAATGATTGTATTCAAAGATTGTATTTTAAATTACTTAACTATAGAATATGTATAACAGATGTATGCTGCTATTTTCATATCTTCTTTCAACTAAAGTAATTAATGGTATAATCTGAAGAGGACTAATTCCAAAAAGAATAAGACAACAATTTATAATAAAATTATAATAAATAAAGCTTATAAATACTTATGCATGTGAATAATTATTTAAATATGTATTTAAATGCTAGAAAAATGAAACAAATGACTATGTAGACAAGAATAAGACGTATAAAAGAAACAAATAGATAAAATTAGAAGTTAACAATAAGAAGACACACGAATAAGTAATGAGGAAGAAAAAGGAAATATGTACATACGTGCATATGTCTATTTTTCTTGTATGCACAGATATCAACGTATCAACAGTCGGCGAAAGGTGTTCAATGTGACGCTACATGCGGATGGTAATGTAGATTGCGGGTTGAATTTTAGGTGTCGCCCCCTTTTCCGTGCTGTATCATAGATGTGGTATAAAATAAATCTGACATTCTGTGTATTTTTGTGTCACTCGGTTTGGGTCTTCGCGAGTACTCTTATCATTTTCATGTCGTTACCAACATTACCGATTTAACATCAAATAAGATTAGTACACTTATAATGATATAAAGTTAAAATTAACTATAGTGAATCACGTGTTTTCAAAATAAAATTTGGAGCATATCACTGTGTTTCTTCAATATCTTACTAAGCTTCATCAACAGCAGAAGGTCATGAATGTTATATCAAAAATTAATAAATTACATACCTGAATTTTATTAACTACAAATCTCTTATTAAAATTACAAAATCCCAAATATCCGTTTCTAAAATAGATGATCAAAGTGAATACTTTTATACGAATCTTTTCTTTAAATCCTAGTAGGTGATTTTTTGTGAAAAAATAGAGAAAATATAATACTACATTTTTTGGGAATCAAGTTGCGCACATTTCAAATGAATCTGAGTATAAACTACTTACTTATTGTTAAATCCTTTTTTCCAGATTTAGTCACGCATAAAACTCTACTTTAGTAGTGAGAAAACGAGTGATATTCTAGACCTTTAGTCCTTTCATTTTTCTTTAGCAATTATTTGATAAAGCTCTGAATCTATGTTTACATAACATTTTTTCTTATTTATATCCATAAAATACTGGCAACGTTTGGCTAAAGAAACTTAAAACAGCCTGTATATAATTTAAGTAAAAAATTCTTATTACAAATTTTAAATCTTTATGATATTTACTTGATTGAATTGAAGAAAAAGGAACTTAAAATTTTGTAATTTTAATAAGGGGTGTTTATGCTATAAGAGTTACATATATCTTTTGATTGCTAAGGTATGTGTGGTAAGGCTACTTGAGTGCATTAACAATACGCAGTATATAGGTTGAAATACATAAAGTGTGACAAGCCACTTTCTTCGAAACCGTTGCGCATATCGATTTTTAAATTAAATGAACTAGGATAATTATTTTGTATGCAATAAATTTTATAGTCTCCTAGACTTGAATTTTAAAGTTTCGATAAGTATTTATAATATGATAAATTAGAATAATTCGATTATTAACGATGTGAAGTTCAATTAAAAGTTTAAAGTTTTAATATCAGATGCGTACGAGAACCAGTCAATATGAGATAGTAATTCGTGAAGAATACATTACGATACCAGTTTTGCAGAGTAGATCAGTATGTAAACACAATAGTCATCGAGAAGAAAACTGAAATATCACTGATACAAGACAGGACGAAGTTACAAGCTTTTGAAACTCGAAAAGGTTCTAGGATCGTTGAACACAGGTCTATCTATACGTGTTTGGTTCTCAAGGTTGGTAGGTAGGTATGTATAAACCTTCCATGCAATGTGCGTAGTACCTACTTACTATCGAAAGGATCAATACAGGGGACATGCACCAGCAACTTGCTTGTTTTCATGAATCTCCCTCGCTAAGACTGTTGGTTACGAGTCAATCTAACCCATTATACTTTTACTATGAAAAAGGTAGCTTCTTGCTTTAATTTTTGATAAGTCATATGATGACGAACTATTATATGACCTTCATATTTTATATTAACCTAACCTAATTTCCTCTTTTAAACTTTTATTATTCATTTCCGCAATTTTTAATTTTTTAATGAATTTTATCCAATTTCATCGATCTAATACATTATCATGTAGCGCAATTATTTTATGTACATGCGTGTTATTTGAATGGGTTAAAATCTAATTTAAGATTGCCAAATTATTTGCATATTTTATGAGTTTTGTGAGCGTTATAAACATAAAATGCATCTTGCATTTGTAAATATAACCATTTATCGTAACTGAAATTATAAAATTACAGAACTAATAAACTCAGTCAGAACAAAATATAGGCTAACGGATTTATTTTCAAAAAGAAGAGGTACAAGAAAGGATATACCCAGAGATGATTCGCGTATCCTTTAACCTCTCTGATCTCCGGCATCCTATGATCGGTCTAGTTCGGGATAACTCGTGTACATTCGTAAGTCTTGACCGTTCGGGAATATGTCGAATTTTATAAATGAAGTATTCTTATAGTTATAAATTATGGTCGTAATAATATTAGGGTCATACAGAAGTTAATGAAACACACGGAATTCGAGAATTTAATCTTTTTCTTTTTCGAGAAGACTAAAGAAAAACCACTAAATATGTACACCACTTCTTACAACCGTAAAAATTACTCTAAAATTTTCAATTTTTGCACAGTTACGAAATACAAGATATGACATAACAAGATCTAAATAAAAGTATACGAAATCAAGCAGTCACGTATATGATCGAATGTCACCATGTTCTTGGACATCGTGTCTTTTTAGATTGTTGTTGTCGCGACCGTTACTTTATCGAGGGATGATACCACCCTTGTGTGACCACGTCTGCCGGGCACGTGGCAATAAATCAGAACGAATGATTATGATATGAGCGAATGCGGGATTGAAATTGCGTGTCACATGTCCCTGGTTGATGATCGAACAGCTTTATCCGAAGGAACTATTAGATCATCCTGAAAATTTCCACGACATTTTCGTATTTAGTTTTAATGGCACAAAAATACCTATTTCAAGCATATCAACATAACCATATTTTAAAGGTTGGTATCTTTTGAAATAATTGCCTGAACGATTACTAAAAAACAAAAGGTAACAATAGAAAGAAATTTATTCTTTTCTAACAACACTGTAATAAAACGAATAAACGAATTGATCAATTTTCCACTAGAATAAAATCCTCCGTGAGTATTTTGTTGCAAAAATCAAGACAATCGCTGCCTGCCTGAATCCTTATCATCATATCACTTTCATATTTTATATTTTATTTCTATATACAGGGTGATCTATGAATTGGTTGACTTTTTTAAATGACACTACGTAACTTTGACTTCATACCGTTGTAGTGGACGTTAAAACGAGTTCAACGACCTGTTACTATGGCTGTAAAGTGATACTGAATGAATGTCGATTTCATCAAAGGACAGTCATCGTTAAAAATTATTTTATTTCCATCAAATTATACGTTTCAACATGAGCTTCAACACAAAAAATATTAATTATATGCATACTACAAAAAGGAGCACAAACAGGCTACAGAAATAGACAAGCCTTATTTAGTATGATATTAAATGTTTAGAGAACGTTGGTTGAGCACTTACGGACCTATTTCTTGACCACCTTTATCCCCGATTTGTTCCCATTAAATCTTTTTCTATAGAATCAGCTACAGTCAATGGTCTACGCTATTGCAATTTATAACATTGATTATCTAAAGCACCGAATCCGAACAGCATGTCAAAACATTCGTTATGACAGCATTGTAGGAGCAATCGATACAAATTTACTGCATCTTTCGGAATCATGTTTACAAGATTATGAGATACAGTTAGAGCATTTATTATAATAGGACGCACAAACGTACTGCAACACTAAAGAAGGTGCGTTTATTTCTGTACGTTGTTCATGTTCCTTTCGTAAGAGTCCTTCTGTGTGTATGACTAACATTTTTCTTGTTGAAGGCTAACCATTTTGAAATGTGTAATTTGATCGAAATAAAATTACTTTTAACGATAACATCTCCGTCGATGAAACCGATATTTCAAGATTTTGGGTCATTTCAAGGTCATAGTATAGCAGGTTGCTTAACATCAGCTACAACAGTATAAAGTAAAAAATACGTAGTGTCATTTAAGAAAGATAAGGCGACTTTGACCTTTTATCGAAAAAACAATTTTTTGGAAATGTCTTATATTGAAATTTGTAGTCGATTGAAAATTGATTAGCTTTTATTTAAAATATTTCTTTGTCGGACCATTGGAAGTGTCTGAAAAATCGTAGCGACCGATTCGAAGATCGCTCTGTATATAATGCCCATAATGTATACATAAATTGATCACGTGCGAATATCTTTAAGAAGACAGAAAATTTTCTTGGATACAAAGTTCACGTCTAATATGTAGCATTATAAACTAGACATTTATGAGATACGTGTGATACTTTATAAATATCATATAATATCGAATAAATCCTATCAGCACAACTGTAATTCCGAGTGCAAAGGGTTAAGAAAATACTTCATCAAACTATGCTCATCATCAATGATGAGCATCGTGTAAACACTTGTTCAGTAATTTATTGTCACTTTATCCCCTGACCTGATCTTAACGTCTAGTTTGGTAAACATGAAATCAGTTATGATCTGTAACCACAATATGAATCACAAAATGTTAATATGAATTAAAAGAGATATTCGCAAAGATAACTTATAATATATAATGTACTTGATAATCTATTTGTGAATGAAATTGCAGCAGAAGATTAGAAACGGCAAAATCTATGTGTAAATTTCTTTAACAGGTAATAAACAAGAAAAATATTAGTCTTGATAATACGTTGATAACTGCAGCGAGGAAGGTTCGAAACTATCGATAGCTGCGTTTCAAGTAACATCCGCCGGAGGCGAGCAGTGTCGTTAATGGTAGGTAGGAAGTAGAATTGCGAGAGAAGGGGAGAAGCAGAAGGAACGGACGTGCATATTCGGCTTCTGTAGGGAGCATAATACAACCCGATACGATTTAATACGATCCGTCATGATTCGGCATAGTTGTCACAGCATACCGAATGATATGAGGCGTTGTATAGGAATAAATTGACCGCTTATTTGTTCATTAATATTATTTACAAAAATTAGTTAAGGGGGACAATCGTTTGAAACTAGAATAAAAAAAAGAAAGAAAGATTCGTATACTTAGTAGTTGCGAAGATAAGAATTCTTATTTGAAGATAGTTTCGGTAAAATTCGACAAAAGGCGGCAAGTTTGAAGATCTGTATCTTTTCTAACAATTCCGATATTAGCAAAATGATGACAAACTCCCTATTTTCATATGAATTACAATATACATGTGAATAAAATTCAATTGAATAAAATTTGGATTTAGTTTCGATAAGATTCCGTACATCGAGTAGAAAAACAATCAATTTGACGTGGAATGGCTCATACACCTTTACAATTATTTATAAAACTTTAACATTAAGTATCTGGTAAATTCTCAATGTTTTTATAAATGTTGAATTTACACGTAAGAGTTTCCCTATTATTGCCATAATCGCGCCTTTTTAGCTTCCGGCTAGCTTCGAAGACTTACAAGCTTTTCTTTCTATGGAATAGTATATCTCTTCTTTATCTTCTCTTAGTGTTTTCTTATTTTAATACAAATTAAAACGACCTTTGACGGTATTATTACGGTTAGACATTCGTACACAGTTTAGGTCTCCTCACGCGTCACTGTTATAAGATAAAAGGAGGTCAGAAATAGGTTAATAGTTCAAAAGTACAAGCCAAATATGTTGGCCGGTCAAGGTCATTTCTCTATCGTCGATTCACCATATCAACGAATCTGATATAACAAAACCTACAAGCGTGGTAGTTTGACGGGCAGATTACAGAAGTGACTTCAATTTTTCTTCTTACGACAATATACTTTATTCTATCTTATGCGTTACGAGGCTCTTCATTTGTTAGTCTGTTTTTACTTATAGCGTATGCTTCGTCTTTATATTTACGATGAAAATAGAACTTAAAAAAAGCTGGGAGAAAAATGTCTTTGGCCAGTCTTTACATCAATACAATGCAGTACAAGTGAAAGGCAGAATTTATAAACAACCCTGATATATACACCTGACTATGTATTACAATTAGAGTTCGAAGATACATAATGTAAAAAGGCCTGGCAATAGTATATAAGTGTAAAGCTCTGTAAGTGAATTTCACAAATTACAAGCTATCTGATTGCTCTATTCGATGTGAGATAGCAAAATTGTACAATAGAAATTGATAGTATAATCTACAACTTGTCATTTGTCATTTGCTATTATGTGAGAGGGTTCTGAGTATCTACATGATTAATGTCCATTCAAGCTAAATAATGCATTTATTATGTTATATTGTGATCTGATTATGTGTTATAACGTAATGCTACTGACTAAAATTTTGTGCAAATAAATGGATTCATAAAGATAAAGGCGGTTTTACCGTATTTACAACCTAATTCAACGACCTTAAACCATCAAACAATTGACCTTAAACCATGAAACAACCACTATTATTTTTTCTAAGATAGAATTCATCGACTGCCTAACGGAAGGAATGAATATATAGAAAACGAAGAAAACTGTTTCGAAATTTGAGACCTACTTTATTTTTTCTCTAAATAAGTCTAAAGCTTAGTGTAAAAAGGGCAGCGAATTAATTTGTACACTAATATACTAATCTCCACATAATACACGATATCGATACTGCTCCAAGAGGCAGATTAGGGTTACATCGGATAGTGCGACTCGGGACATCCGTGAAAGTCATCCCATCGTCGCATAGCCTAGGAATACAAGGCGGATCAGAAGGGAAACTGGCCCTTGCAAACTCTCGAAGTTTCGCAAATGTTCGACTGCACGATATAATCCAAGTTTGGTAATAGGGTGGTACACCTGAGACGGAGAATCTCATATCAAACAGCGAATTGTGTACGTTTGCAAAAATATACATAGGAGTAAATCTTCACTTTACATTTCACTGCAATTGATGCATGTTCCATTAAAAACAATTCGTTAAATATGTATTTTTTACTATTCATTTTTATTGCACTGTTAATTGTAATATAGATAGATCGTAATATAGTTAAACTTTCGATTAGAAAAATATATTTTACGAAAGAAATTCGATGGACGATCGTGTGTTTTACAGATTTACATAGGACAATCTGCAGTTTGCCAATACTTTTATTCGTCACTGTATTCGTTCGCAAAAACAGTCGCTGTGACCTAAAAGCGGATTCGTCTGCTCAGAATATGTAATAAGTTTGCTATGACCTAATGGTGAATATATTCTCTCAGTAATTATCACTTCAATTTTAAAGACACACAAATTTTTCCATCTCACATAATGTCGAAAGATATTATCGTTATATTGAAACGATCTGCAATCCACTTTAATCGACTTATAATATTTGCTAAATATGCAAAAAGAATGAACAGAAAGGGAAACAATGCAGAAGAAAGCAAGGAAAAAGAGAAAGAAAAAGTACAGGCGAAAAATAGCTTACCCGTGCTCCGAGAAAGCGGGCCTCCAATAACTCCTGCTTCCTTGGGTCCAGGGTGGCCTGAAAGTGCTCCATCTTGACGCCAGCGCCTGAAAAAACACATCGTGGTTATTAAATCAAACTGTATCAACTTGATGAGAATTCTTAAGGAGAATTGTTTAAAGAAAATGTACGGATTAAAAGCAAATTTCGTGGTTCGAAACTAAATTAAAGTTTCGGTAAAAATAACATTCGCAATAAAGAAAGTAACACGTTTTAAGCATATAACAATTGGCAGGACAGACAATGGAAAGGAAATAGCATATACAAAACGTACAGTAATTCATAAAATTATTTGAACACTTAGAGTTAGTAGGAAACTTTTACGAATATGTTATGATATTACATACATAACATATTGTATTAAGTAAAAACCATTACCATTATAGCGGTGATAATGAGTCATACTTCATTACAGCGCTAATTAAATTTCAAAATGCTTTACATAGCACGCATAATATGCTATTCATGAAAGATTTCCATAAGTATCCAAATACTTTTGCGAATCAGTGATAATGAGCGCCAATTTTTGTTAAACTCTGATATAAAAGACAATTTAAACAAATATTTCATGTCTACTTCCTCCTTCTTTTCCCTTTCTCAAAAAAAGAGAGAGAAAGAGAAAGAAGAAAAAGAAAGGCAGAAGAATGCTATATGTGGAAACATTTTGTATCGTTGAACAATCTTCGGTTTTGCTTCGTTTTTATCCTCATTCAAAAAGCAAATATTTTCTATGTTGATTATGTCGTATTTGTTTAATAAACTAGAAGGACACTTGTCTCTAGTTCGTTGAGTTTGCCTATTTTCCTAATGTGTATCCCGATTTATGAAATAATAGAGAGAAAAGAATTTGATACACATCTTCATTCATTAACGCAAAGTCTTTAATATAAGGAAATTGTATCTTATTGTTAGTTATCTGAAATATTTGAAATAAATGATGAAATATTTTTTTTTAAATTTATAATTAGAAATTTTAAAAGTTGAAAAATATTACAATTTCTTAACGTAAAATTGTTCTTTTTCTTTAATAAATTTAAATGGATATAATAGTTATTCGGTTATCTTTTCTTACGATATCCAAAAAAGAATAGAAACAAATCTTTAGGGAATATTGAATAATATTTTGAATATTCATATCTTATCTTGGGTTGCTCGGTTAAAAATATTTGGAAAGTGTAACAGCGTTGTTCTAGAGTTAATATCGAAGCAGTAAAGTATTTAACTACTTTTTTCACTTTCGACACAATATGGCACCAGATCCATTTTCATGACTCTATTGCCTACCTTACTCGCCACTTCACCACCCGTCAGCCACGGACCTACTCTACCCTTACTCTTAGCCCTAACCTTAGTCCTTCTCAAGAAACACAATTCCTATAGTTTTTACCACTTAATTTACTACCAAACTCCGCCATTTTCACACATCTCCTTTCCAATTAAAATAAACAAATATTAAGGGCACAAAGGATTCAATAGATATCACACACATATCCAATTACTCATCGTTTAGTTACAACTTGTGTATTCGCAGTTATTATTTTAAGGTTAAGCTTTTGAGGAGTCGAAAATTATAGGTAGATTTTTAATTACGTGATTAGTTAGCAACTTAAACCTTCCTGTTCTTCAAAGGTTTGTTATATTTGTATTAAATATAATAATTTCATACTTGTACATACTTCTCTCCCAATAATATTAAAGTAAACTAAATATATTTTTCAGATGGCGCTGCTACTTAATACAGAAATAAGAACTTTATTAACCTTTCTCAGATCAGACTGCAACCGTGAAGGAATTAGTCTGATATGCTACTAGTAATATCGGTAGCATAACACAGCTTTGTAACTAGGGAAATCTCATTAATAACGAATTAAAGACTCAATGCGATATTTACTGATTTGATTTTTATTAGATGAATGTCTCCAAGTTGGTAATAAGCTAATAACGGTGGAAATCAGTTGGGGGCGATGGGTGATGCAGATGATAAAGGAAATATGCGAGAAAACAACAAATAATTAGGAACAATACGAATGTATGCTGAACAAAAATCTTTGTTGCAGATGACACACAGTATTGTGCCATTAATCCGTTGCTGTTGATTTTATTCTTAAAACATTCGGAAAGAGATTGGCTGAGAAACAACGAAGATGGGACTGGAAATTCATTTGACTGTGAAATTTGTGATCGACGTTTTAGCAATTGTCGATGAAGATATCAAGAAAATCTTCAAATCGTTAAAAAGTTATTCCAAGGAAAATTAGCTCGGCGTAAGTATAGATTGTTATATGTTAACAGTATAGGAGAAACGGACCTATTGTTAGAAGTAGCAGAGTGTTCTAAATACGTAAGTATTTGGTTCTTTTCAGATGACTCTTTTTCATTACCTGGAAAAGAAGAATATATCTCTTGGACGTGTTCATCAGCCCGATGTTACTTTATAGAATCGAGATGTGGCGACAGTAAAAAAAGGACGAAATGGCGATAGGATTGTATAGAAATATTCCAGATTACACGTGGAGATTGGAATCAAGCATAGCGAGAATAAGTATACAGATCAAACAGAGAACCGATAAGTATGGCATACTGATCATAGTTAAAATGAAAGAAAACGATGATTTAGGATTTGCCTAAAAGAAGATTTGGGGGTACAAAATGGCAAATCTTTAGAATGGGAAACAGAGTCTATTAAAGCTTTAGAAGTAGGAATAAAGCTACCGTCATCTGATCAGGAATATAACATCCTGGAGAATAATGAAAACTAAAAAATGTAATGGCAAATATATCCGAACATATAAAAAGATATTTAGATTGTGATTAGACTACGGATATTTATGCGAAACATTCTTATAGACATAAATAAAAAATTGGAATAGAAGAGTAGTGTCTTACTCTTCATATATAGTAATCTTATATTTTTGCATATCTACACTTGTCATAAATGCATGCATATCTGCATTTTAGTGATAACGAAACGGTTAAGCGTCATAAGTTTTTGAGGAAATGAAATATCGTGTGAAGTATTCGATAGTATTCGATAACTTTATCTTACTACTTTTATTCACTGAATAACTTAAGAAATCAATTCATGGAAAAAATTTTCCAATTTACAATAAATAGTGCAATTAACATTTCGAGAAAAAGATTCTATTACACGGTTATAGAGCTCGTCAAACAGCACGAAATTTTCCGTTAAGATTTTTTCTAACTTCATTTAGAGGAGGGATAATATAATTTGGCTGAAATGTTAGAATTCAAAAGCATTATGTGTTATGCATTATTCCCAAAATATATCATTCGACGAAATCATACATTTCAGTTTCGTCATTGTTATTAAAATAGTATAAATTATGTCACGCATTATGAGTGAATATGTGTATGTGTACATATGTATATCTAACAAAATTCCAAACGGCATTATACTTTATTTTTTGCCCGAAATACAGCGTATAAGGCGCATTTTTCCTGGGATGAATAAAAGATTGCATGAATTGTATTATAATATCTTGTAACTCGGATGGTAAGGTCGGAATATTCGCCTAGATATTCGATATATAAAGTAATTATGTCAAAATATTTATCTATAACTCTTCATAAAGTACAGAATGTTACATATAAAAATATGTCTCCTTTTACAATTTTTCACATATAATAGGAATTGTAGGTATATTTGTTAACTGTTACCAAATACATATATAAACATACATATAAAACTGAAATACTATTCAATATTTTCATTGAATGTAATTATACTTTTGAAAATGTTAAATAACTTCATACAAATATAGTATGTCTATACAAAAATTAGTGTACATCGTTTCAAACGATAATAAACAATTAAAAGGGCAATAGACAGCAATAAATTTCTTTTACTTTATTAAAAATTCATTTTTTTCAGTCATTTAGAAAAAGATCCATTGCCCACTTTTATTAAATTTAATTATACGATCTTATGCTCAAAATGAATACTTTTATTTGTGTATTCAATTTAAATATTTAATTTGACTTTAGGTTTTTAACAAATCTTAACTGAGACCTTTAACATCATATCTCAGTTAATAACAGAAAAAAAATTTTGAAGCATTCTCATATTATATAATCAAACCAACAGTTACAATTAACAATTGTTGCATTAACATAATAAAGCAAAAATTTCTTGTATAATATTTTTGATAATTTGGTTTCATCATGCTTGACATAAATATAACACTCGTTGGAACAAGATAAAGGGCATTGGAATAAGCTTAGACTAATTTTTACAAGCAAAAGATTGTATAATTATATTTATGTCGTGTATAAAGCTTACTGTTAATGTCATTTATGAAAATAAACATGCCATATTAATTTCATCTACATATACATATAGATCATGATGGTATCAGCCATGACATGACATTAATAATATTAATTTTTAATTTGTCAATATCTAATATAACATTTTTATATTGCGAGCAAATATAATATACTACATAAAAGAATAAGACTTGCCATGCTTTATAGGTTATTAAAACATATTGATAGCAAATTGTTAACCTACTAGTTATATTGTAGTATGATAAAATAACAGTGGGGCTCATAGTATATTACATTCTATACACAATACTTTATTTTATTTACCAAATTAAAGAAAGTGTAAATTGCAAAAGATTATTTATTATTTCCTGCTTTCCAAAAGCAGTATTCTGCAGAATCCTGATTACCACTGACATTTTAATGATAAAATGTAAAATTATAATAAATAAAATGTGTAATTTTATAATTTACTTGTAATCATATTTCTTTGTCATTTTCTTGTTACTGGAATATAATATAATAATAGGTGTTTCAATTTCAGTATGCTAGTAACTTCATGCAATATAGTAGGGTGCTCGTCTAACTTGGATTAAAAAATGTGTACTCACATAATATAAAATTTATAAAACTTACCACCACCAGAATTCCAACAGTTATCAGTCATCCCTGTTTATCCATCTGTAAAGTTGGCACTACATTATTACACTGACATCCAATTTGTTCTATTATATCACATCACAAATATATTTGTCAGGTATATGCACTTTCGATGCACTTTTATCTGTCTTGCAATCTTTAAATAAACTCCTAGTTTCGTTGAGTCTTCTTACACCAATGAGAGCAAATATTACATTAATAATTTCACAACACTATCAGCACACAATATCAAATACATTAAAATAATTGTAGATTTCCATATTCAATAAAATTTCTGTGACTTATCTCTTTGAATATAATATATTTGCAAAAACTATTTTATATAACGCTTAAGTAAATGTACCAATAATTAAATGTAATGTATTGACATATAATTACTGAATTCAACAATTTTCATTTATTTCATTTTTAATAAAAACTATATTTAGGAAAAGAATATTAAAACTTTTAATATTATTTAATATTAATTGTATACCATATCCCTTTTGTATTTCAATCAGATACTCTAATGCATTATCTTATATATATAATATTATTAAATTTTATTAAATAAATTCAACTGAAAGATAAATTATTTTCAGGGTATAGTCAGAGCGTTGGTATCAGATGTACAATAAAATATTGTTAGTTAAAAATTAGAATCACTACAAAAAGAATTTAATAACAGTAATTATTTAAAATATTAGATTTTTAGATAAATTAATTTCCCAATTTTATGATAATATTTTAAGTGTAAATTTCATACAAAAATTTAGTATAAACATATGTACCTGTATAGAACAATACTATATCATTCCAAAAATCTAAAATCACAATTTAAATATAATCTTTTAGGTAAAACGACTCATATTTTTCTTTTTCTACAGTGATAAATTTCTTGAATAATAATCTATATTGCTATATAGTAGTAACAGTTAGAAAAATGACTGCCATATTAACCCCAAGTATATGTTAGGCAAACAAGAACACATCTGAATGAGGGATGATTGGTCAAACGGCGTAATAAAATACAAAATAATTCATCAAAATTTCATCGTAATTATATTTTGAAATGATCGAAATTCACGTAGATAAGAGTCTTCATTAAATATTAAGGAGAGGTTATGAAACCTTGTAAATAAAAACCTTGTAAATTCAGAGCAAAAGCAGTATGATATTACAGAATGACTAGAAATTTGTACAAGTTAAGAGAGAATCGAATCAGTCGAAACAAGATATTGAACCTGTTGTGCGGCGAAATCCTGTATCATAGCCATAACAGTTAGCTTAAAACTTGAAATGAAGTATAAAGAAGTACGAAGTATTTTTGTCGCGCGATCAAATCAGTGAGCCACCCCTCGCATTTTTTCAACAACGTATTGAGAATGTTCGTTTGACAATTTTAGTATGTTACCATATATGGTCGACAGAAATTCATTATCATAACAAATTCGTGCGATAGTATTTAATGAGCTAAAAGATTTCAAAGGAGTAGGTTACTTGGAAACTAGACTTGACATCATGACGATTCTTACGAAAGCACAGAAATGATCGTGATACATGTTTATGAACGATTTGTTCATAAATGTACCACAGGATATCTCTATATTGTCCGTATTACACTGTTTCCTCTCCACCCCTCCCTACCCTTATTCTTTCCATCGCTACTTCCTTAGATAATTCTATCTTTTTCGTACTGACCAACAAGGTTACATGCTCATCGATGTGAAACAGTGTATGAGTCGTGTTCGTGAATTTTAGTGGTCAGTTAACAAATGCTCTGTCTTTTAACGTACCTTGTAAAACATAATAAAACACCGTTTCTTCCTCCTACTTAGTTTTTGTTTCTTTCCTTTTTGCTCTAACTAACTACCTCTTTCTTTCTCTTTCACGGCATAGCGCATTTTGCTTATCGAAAGAAAGGGGAAAACTCATCTGGAAAATGGCTGCCACCAGCCAGTTACCGATTTATCCCTTTCTTGCATAGCTAGTTTTAATGTGGATAGTAACAAGTAAGAAAACATAAACGTTGCGAATACTCTTTGCAACTAACACGGCAGATCGTTGTTATGATCAGAACACCGATTACGCGACAGCACAAACGTATATTCTAGACGCCGGCACATACACGTAATAATCGCACTACTTGCTACTCCGAGAGAGTATACGTACTAGTTTTTTCCTCCAGAAATCTTACGGGAAGTTTATCTTTTGTCACTTATACATACGAAAACAACGCGCCACTTGTTAACACGATGATTTATCACAAAAAAGTCACTGGAGCGAACAATAATCATCAGCGTCTTAAAATCACTCCAATTTTCTTTTGCACGTATTTCAACGACAGTGACGTCGCTTCACCATGGCACTCGCACGAGTTTGTCTGTCTCACTCGCATCAATAGTCTCTTTCGCCACCTTACGACTTCGGGTATTATCGGTGAACTACGATGTTTATTCGGCACATCGGCTGACCAGTCACTGTTCACACTCAGATCGTCTCTGCTCTCTTCGTTACCTATTACTTAGCTACTTTCGGATAGTAGGCACTGCTGTCGCTAACTAGTCTTCTAATTAATGAAAATATACGTAAACAAATTATTTCTAACGATCATAATCTACCTTCCTTTTAATTTATTATTTTGTTCAAGAAAGTTATTCGTTTATCTCTGAATAAGAAAAATTGTCCAATCTCTTTTATGGAATTCACATCATACCCATTAATCTATTGTACTTAAGCACATGCAATACAATATATATGTATATGAATGCCTATGCATGCGCTGCCGTATTACATTCATAAAAGAACGATATGTGTTAATCTTTTACAATGAAATTGTATCAATTATGTATATATACATATATACAGATTCATTCTCATTTCAAATTACCATATACCTCCTAGTATCATGATTTATAGTATTATTGTACTGTGGCGTATTAGTCTTTTTGATATCGAAGATTTATTCTTTGATACAAGAAATCCTACTTTTTAATACAGATACACACGAAAATATACATTAGAAATATACATAAGATCATAACCATAACATTAAGATTCGTAAAAACTTCTATGAATATAAATAATTGTATTTCTTTATGAACTCAATTCACATTTTTATTTAAAATTCTACAGAATTATCTGTAAAACATGATTCATACATAAGAATATAAATATAAATAAACTACATCTACTATATAGGTGAAACGATAACAAGATAGCCTTTATCAATATGAATTATTTAATTATACTTAATCTTATTTTTTCGTAAGGGTATAACAAATTGTATAATTAAGTCTTTGAACCTGCAGTCCGCTTAAAATGTTATTTAGATCGATATTTCTTTTTATAGATGTTGATGTTCCCTTTCTATTAATTATTGTTTTAAAAATAATTTCATACGTAACTATATACTCTGAATGCATGTGTAGTTCTACTATGTGTAGTTCTTAATAGCGTTTGATAACTTCGCATATTCCTTTAAAGGTTTATAAAATAAAATAAATTTGATTACACGCATTTGTTAATCTTGAGGAAATGCAAGTTTAATAATAGACTGATTGAATCCAATATATTTCAAATTATTTTTAGAAGATTATCATCTATTAATTACGAGTAATTCTGTATGCTGATCAACTCCAGTCTGATTTGAACTTCAACTTTATCTTTTTATAGCCGAAAATATCTCAAAAAAATTTGAAAGTAAAGTTTGTTATTTTTAAGTGATGTTTTTTTATTATGTATTTTTAAATAGAGTTCGAATAAATACAATAGTCCTGTTTTGTTAGTATTCATTTAGAATTTAGTTAGAACTTTACCTTACCTCGATTGTCTATTGTTACGCATGATTATTATAAAGAGAAATCATAATGTAATTTATTAGTAGTGAAGGATGGAATTTTTTAATCTGTGAACAGAATAAAGACGCAATAAAAGGTATGTATGAAAATTCTGGCTATATAAGAAAATTCTGAATAAAATCAATAAAGTTGTTCGTAAACTAGCATGACATTAAATTCGTTTCATTACTTTATATTATTTTGAGAAAAGTAGCGAGCTAAATGTGTTTACATGAAATTTTTAAATTATTTTCATGTTTAATTTATTTCCGAAGTTATTTCCACACATACCGTATATATAGAGTATTTAAAAGAGTAAATGAACTCATTTTTGAAAATGTTTTATTAACGAATTATTTAAAAAATTGAACATTTATTGTGTCAATTAAGAAAAATTGTACAATTTTATAACTTTCGAGCTTTGACTTGTAAACTAATAATTATCATTAATTATTATTCAATTATTACACACATGATTTTTCAAGTCATTACGTTTAAGCTACAACAGATGTTCAAAAGTTTCTTCTTCTGCGACAATGCAATGTAAACTTTCACTTATCAAACTATTTATTGTATATATTTCTGGCGTACTTTGGCCTGTTATAAATGGATTTGGAATATATTACTACAACTTTTTCTTAACCTCTTATCATCAACTATTTTATATCGTTTTATAGATAAACATTATGGAGTATTAAATCTAATAACAGTACCCTATCAAGTGAATTAATGTTCAAAAAATTCATCATTAAGTAAGATCATATATATACATTTTTTTCAACTAAGAATTTTCTATGAATTGAATTGCTAGCATTGACTACGTTTGAACGTTTCATCATTGATCTGTTGTAAAATACTAACTCTTGCCTGGATTAATCGAAAGATGATATTTAATGGCTTATTATCGGGCTATTTTTCAAACGAATTATTACTCATTTACTCATATATATTTTATCTTTTATAAATGATTTATATTTCTAAATATAAAAAGATGAAATTTCACCTAAAAAGCTGTAAATCAGGAAATTATTTACAATTTTCGGGTGACAAAGGAATTTAACATGGTGAAAATGTTAACAAGAAGTACTTAAAGTTGAAGATGCTATCTTTCTAGTTAAATAAAAAAATATTTTTTCCGTTTGCTCTTAGAATAGAAGAAATTCGATGATATATTTGCGTGGTATTTTATATCCATAATTTTTTGGATCGAATTAATCGAATAAAACGCCAGGGCAACGTTCGATATCAGACATCTGGTTTATATAATAATTTCTCGTACAATACACAATTTACCAGCCATTTGAGGTAAATATTACAAATTAACAAACTTTATACTTTCTCACTCATTCGTTCTAACATTTATACAGTACATCATTTTTAATTAATATCAAATAATATGTATGTATTCTCTTCTTAGCTTTAATATTAATAAAGATTTCAATGAATTAAAATTTGTATAAAGAACAAAAAATAAAATAATAAATATATGGCACATATAATACATTAAGAAATTAAGATGTAACTAAATATTAGACTAAATAAAATGCAAATACTATCACATCTGGGGAACCCTGTTTTATGAATAAATAACTAAATAAAAATTAACGAAGTTTTTACTTTATACATTATAGATATCTATGTATATACACAAAAAAAACGTCATCGTTTATAATTGTTGTAAAATACAATAGATTTTGTCATATTATGCGTGTAACACATAATATATACATACACTCATACATGCGGTGACTAGTACAATACAGTTTTATAATGTGAAAGCCAAATACATACATACAAAAAAGATTTCTTATACTAATAAATCTCGCATAACTCACTTTTTTCCTATTACAAATTTTAAACCTTGTGCCAGGAAATTTGGCACGTATACATAAATAAAAGTAATTATTTTTGTTTATCATATTTCTGTGTTAATGCGAAATTCTGATAATTATAAACAAAATCTCACTATTTCCAATTTACTTATCGTTATAACCAATTTGCGTACATACATCCATCATCAATAACCTTTTGTAACTTCTGTAACAAAATTGCAATGAATATTAATAATTATATGAAGTTTACTAACAGGCAATGCAGTTTTACTTAAATATTTTATACCTCGCTATTACTATTTAAACTCAATTGGCGAATATTTCTAATTGTAAAAAATTATTTTAAACGCTTGAATTAATTTGTTAAAATATTGCGGTATAATTAGTTAATGAAACAGATTTCTAATGAATTTCCTATCTTACTTAAATACATACATTGTTGACTGCTTATCTATTAATCTAACATAATGTAAATATTCTATATATTTGTTATAAGCGTGGAATTTAGGTTCTTTATATTCCGTATATAATTTATACAGATACAGTAGTATATTATAAATAATACATTACTGTTTTTGGTTTCGAGATTATAAAAATCATTAAATTGTTTAAACATTTTTGCATAGAAAAAGATTACAACTATTACACATATCTTGGTTTTTCTAGTTTAATTAGATGTATAAGATTAACGCGCGTTTTATATTTTGTAAAGAATTTCTAACGTTTTATACTTAAAATTAAATAAAACTTTTTATATTTTAAAACAAAGATGGTAATCTGCGTAAAAAGTATAAAATATATGTACAGAGCACCTTATTTTAATTTCTCCATGAAAGCTAATCACTATTAAATAAAATGTGGACTGCCTTCCGAAAAAAAAGAAGAAAAATATAATGTGTATTGAAATATTATAAAATAATGTTATAATTATAATATTATTATAATATATATATATAATAATATATATAATAATATTATTATAATAGTATCGGTTTCAATTGGATATTTAAATACTTTCTTCCATTTTGTCTCTCTCTCTCTCTCTTTCTCATATATTACTACACACGCACACACACACACACACACACACACACACACACACACACACACACACACACACACACACACACACACACACACGAAATAAAGGTCCAGGTACTTGTCAATAAAATATATCTTACCGCATGAATAAAAATAAATATTGTTGCAAAATAATTTATATTTATTTAATAAGATTACTATTACTCGAGTAGAAAGATCACAACAATCGCGGGAAGAAAATAATTAACGAGCTAATAAAACGAAATATTAACATAAAAATATACATTATACCTTTCTTCAGCACATTTATCACATTGATACATTCTATTATTCAAAATTTTATTACAAGTACTTATACTATCTGGTTTGTGATTTATACTTTTTCTTACATGATCTATTTCTGAGAAGTAGCTAACTTCTCTGTTTTACATACATGCTATCTGCATAGTATGAATAAATTACTTTTATTCTACCATATTTATTTAGAGATAGTAGATGTACTATCACTCTTGTAGGAGTCGAGAAAAAATGAGAGTCCTGACAGCAAAAATCGAACCCGCCTCGTTCGTACTTTGTCGGCTAGCCAACTGCAACCTATACAACTCCGCTAAGGCACCCTCGATGATTCCTCATGTTACTCCTGTCTATTAGATATGGAGGCTCCGATCTCAGACTTTTTCATCTAGCAAAGGGTCATCCCGAAGTGAACTACAAAATTCTTACGTGTACGAGTTTTATATTTTCGAAGTTAATTCACGCGTATTAACTTTTTCTTCAGCTGCGAATGAGTGTTTAACGAGTGACGTTAATGAAAATGTAATAATTTTCTATATATTATTAAGAAACAATGGCCTTTCTCAGATTTTATTACCGAATTTGTCTATTTTCACTATTTCTCTATGTCTACTAAATGTGGATGACTTCTGTTAGAGAAAATACAAACTCTTCCTATTAATTTTTAATAGTCACTTCGAGATGACTCCTTATGCGTTTCGAAAGAAATGTTAGCTTCATAATCATTTTAACAAATAACTGGAATTTGTATATCGTTTCGTATTAATCCGCAACCATCCCGAAATTTGTATTATTAGTAGATACATTAATTTCTTCGTTTTCAACAGCAGTTTTATTAGTTATATTTGAAAGTGTTTGATGTATGGTTGAGGTTTGATTGTCAGCAGCCTTTCCTTCCTCTACTGGTTGAACTGTCGTTAATGTACTCCACCAGTTAGAGAAAGCTCCTTTAGCTTGTGACAGTGCACCACCTAACAAATAAGACAACTATCTTTTAATTTATCCGAAGAATTGAGATTTCTCAAAAAAATGATCCTCAGAGGAATTTCTATCCTGTTGTATCATCTCGTGTGAACAGGTTCTGAACAGGTTTTTCCTATAACCATTGGTGCAAAAGATATATAATGAATATGATTTAATGATTCAAGTGGTACAATCTCTACAGACAAATGTTGAGAGTTTCAGGAATTTCAAAAATGTATCGTTTGTTCTCAGTATTCATATGTCGCATATTTTCCATTCCATTTTGGAAGATGCGGATGATGTCACCGTCTCATGCAGTAACTTTTGTCATGTCCTTTAATAGCAGTGGTAACTTGCAAAGCGGTCATTAAAAAAAGATGACAGCCTTGAAAATAATCTTTGCCACATTTCATGCAATAACATTGAGTTATAATTGTGATTTTACAATTTCGTATGGATTTAAATTTTATTTTTTTTTTACTTTACAATATTAATGTGAGCCTGCAGTCTGCGATATCAAATACTGGTTTCGGTATCTCTCGTGCCTCTATTGTAGTAAAAGACTCAATTTCTAAGACTTCTTTCTTTTTTCCAACTTAAAAAAAAAAAACTTGCTTGAAAAATAAACATGAAGTTTGTTGTGAATGATGGATTTAATATTCTTTGGAATTGTAGACGCATTACACATAAAACTCGATGATAAAAGATTTCGCAGAATATTAATCTTTGCAAATAAATAATACACACTTATTTAAAAAAAGAATTCATTGTCTTTTAACAATGTTTTCATGACATCCATTCGATGTTTTGTTACGGAGTCTTGGAAATGGAATTTCGATGATTCAGCGAAAATTATAACTTTTGTTAATGAAATGTTTTAATCAAATATTTCAATACGTTTTAATAGAAACAGCATTTCTCTCCATTTTAGTATATAAATATTAATAATTCTTAGAAATTATTAAGATCAGACTGATCGTAATTGCGATTAATGTGCAAATCATAATATTTTTGTACCGGTCGGTGATTATCGAAAACGGAGCTGGTTTGAAGTATTTCTTGAGAAATTTCTTTACGATTAATGTAATCTAGATCTTTACATTGCTAGCATTGATAATATGAATATTATTTCTTAAGTTATTTTCACAAATAAAAAATTGGAAAGGGAAGAAGGTTATTGTATAAATAAATTTACAATCATTTATAACCTTTTTCTTTCCGAAAGCAGGCTATATCACCTTTCTCATGCAAATTTATTAACGGCTTAACAAGTTTTTAACAAATTTTGTATACGTCTTCAATAGCAACCAATTAGTCCTGAAAATTGTTTAACATTCTTAAAAGTACTAAAAATAAGCAATTCCTATATTGCTTCAAATTCATTTAAGAATGCAGGAAGGTTTGAGGTAAAGATACGAGAAGAAGAAGAATGAGAGTTACGAATGGAGAAAAACGGACACGGCAAAAAGAAATAAACGAATAAAAAAAAAAAAAAATAAAAAAGTGAATGCAGAAATAAATAGACAAAAGCATGGAAGGAAAAGAAATATATATAAGACAGAAATAATATGTATAGTATAAATCATACTATACATTATGCAAAAGTTGAAATAAAATTTATTACTACGGATATATCTTTTCTTTAAATATGTAATTGAAACGCAAACAAAAAAGAAGTCCTTTTCTTCGAAATTAATGCACAAGGTTCCTTGCAATTCGATTGATACTCTTCTGCCAGTTCTGATTGCAACAATCGAATCGAATTCTGTCGTACTACTCGTGCGTTTTCATTAGTTAGAATTTGAAATTTACTTTAGATTGAAATAACGAGATAATTCTAATTATTAAACTGCAAACAAATATTAAACATAACATTGACTATTTTATTGTATAGTATTATAATAATGTAAATGCAGGAATATATAATAATCAATATAGCTACTACAATTATCTTAAGAAATATTGTAATCCTACCACTGCCATCAATTCAGTTATACATGTATTATTATTCAGTTATACATGTATTATACTAGGGCCTTGCATTATGATCAGCCCCTAGTAAATACGCTAACGTTCGTTAATTCTAGCTATAGAAAGATCGAAATGGTAAAAATCAAATGTTTAAAAATCTTAAAGGTTTGATAACCACGAAGTCGACATATATTTTTATGTCGATTAATAAGTTATTAGTTCAACAATAAATGTTGCAATTTATCCATCAGCATTGCTAGTAACGCATATTTTTAATTTTACGAATTTAGATTCTTATATAATGGTAAATATGACCTTATAGAAATTTATGAGTTGATTATTAATAAAACATAAATAATTTAGTTTTTCATATAATAATAAAATTTATTGAATCCTCATTTGAAAAATTTTGTAAAAATTTGTAAATCTTTTTACATAGTTCTATTTAAAAAAATAAAAAAGGATCGCAATTCCTTCCCCAAATATATTCTTATATTATATGGAGATATTTCTTATTGTTATCTTAAATGGAAAGATCTGTATGCATAAATGGACTTACCTACTGCTTTCCCAGTTGTTGCAACCGCTCTTCCAGTTGATGCCATTGCTTGATTTAATTTTCTACCACTTTCTGTATTTTGCATTGTACTAGAATGAATGTATTACTTTAGTTCTATATATTTATTATCCCATTTTTTATTACCGTGATTATTAGATACTTACTGTGATAATCGTAATTTCATATCTTGCACTGATAATTGTCCTGCAAATGGATGACCTGGTTCTATATTATTAATTTCTGGTTTATTAGAATTACTCCATATCTTATAGTTATTCGTCGAGCGCCAAGCAGCTATAAATGCAGAATTGTAATGATCAGACTGACGAGTATCTTGCTGCATAGATGTTCTCAACATGCTCAATAAGTAAACTCGAAATTGAGTTCTAATCCATTCGTCTCCACCTTCCCATCCTACACCATCCAAAAATATATCTTTGCGTGGCTCTGCTACATGTCTGACTATGTAATCCGCAAATCTCAGATCCTCAGTTGTAAGATGTAATTGCCTTCTTAATTCTGGATCGCTTGTTTCTATCCTCGTATTTTCAACCTTAACACGTTTTAATAAAGCAGATTGTCACTAGTACTATATTTTTTTTTCGAAACAAAATACTCCATTTAAAATTTACCTCTACTAATACATCAATAAGTTGTTTTTTTTGTTTAAATAAAACATTTGTTGCACCCACTATATATCCTCTGACATTAATATCTGCCAAAAGATCTAAATATGGTAAAGACAGGTATGGCAAACATAGATAACCCTTAAATATATTAATAGATTATTAACAATTTATCATATTTTACATATAATATGGATTATTGATCTATATCCTCATACCTTTGTAAATATGTTTAAGGGTAAACCGCACAGTTCCGGATTTATATGAGCAATTTGAGTAATATTATTTGTCAAACGTGCGTCCGAAAGTGCATCGTTACTTGTATCACGTGGCAGTGTATTATCAGTGTCTGTTGTACTTAATGTAATTGTATGTATACTCTGTACCCTGTGTATATTGTCATTTGGCTTTGAAGAATATATAGAATTATTTTCTTCTGCATAAGATTTGGTACATTCTTGTGCTGATTCAACTTCAATAACTTTCATATTTAAATTTTCATTTTCATTATTATTTTTTTGTACTGTTATATTTTTAAATTCATCCATACATTTTCCTTCCATAGTTTCAATATCTTTATTATCGTTTATGCATAATGAATTCCTATCTGAATTACCGTTAATATGCACTGCCATTCTATCAGATATGCTTTCTTTGACACAATTTGTAGAAGATAGATTGTTATCAATGCTATTTATTGATATTTCTTCCTCATCAAATGTAGGAATAGGAGACATGGGTCTGGATGGTCTAAAAAAAACAATGAAATATAACTCATGAAAATAATATAATTAAAGGAAAGTAGTTCTTTTCTTTTTTCATGTCAAATATACTACCTGACACATGCAGCTTGTTGTAAGCCATGTTCTATCATGCCAGGATACAATGAGAGTAGTGTTAATATTGTAGCACATAATGGTTGAACTGGTGATTGATAAAAAACTATTTTTTTTTCTAGTAGAAGTAGTTTAAACAATAAAAGAACTTTATGGCGGAACTGCAATATAAAATCTCTTGCAGATAATCCTATAAATATAAATTTTTTTAATGTAAAATATTTCTTCAAGCTATCTTCATTTGAATTGAAAATGTTTGAATGAAATAATTTTGATTCTGATGATACTTGTTGACAATTGAAAATGAAAAAAGTAGTTACCAACAAAGATTTGTGGTGGTATTTGACTCTCACAACTCATACAAGAATTAAGGTGATGATAAGTATCTTCCAATAATGATACTTTACTAAAGTCACCTTCTTCAAAATATGCATGTGTTATCAGTGCCATTTTTACTTGAATATGACCGTATAATGGTAAAGTGCTTAATACACACACAGATTTTTGAACTGTACCTCTTGTTATATCAGATGTACGATTTTTTAATTTCTGAAAATACATAAATGTTTAAATAGTATCATTTTTCATAATATAAAAATACACAGTATAGCAAATATACACAACATAATTGACAAGAATGTAGTTCTTTTATAAAAGAAGAGGTAAGGAAAAACTCTTTTGATCAGTTGTATAGTTTTCGAGAAAAAAAGCTTAAAATTTTATATTGTAGTACAGATATTTTACTGCATACTTTTTTATAGAATCAAACTTTAGACATTCATTTACAATGCAGTTGATATATAAACAATATTGACATATATAACCATCAATTAGCCATAGAATTGTTTGGCCTCCTACCTGAATTTGCACATTAGATGATGTTTAATGGTTTATTGTGATGCTAACTTCCAAATGAACCACATGCAAGAAATTGACATGTTGTAGGGAAGAGTTTAAGTAAATGTAATGATGCTTTTCTCAAACTTTTAAAAACAAAATTTCATCTGGAGAACTGTAAAATAAGAAATTACTTAAATTTTTTGATATTAAAAGTATTTGCCAATACTAAAGAAAACATATATCTATATATATATATATATATAATGGTAGTTAAATATATCAAAATCAAATGTTAACAAATTTTGTAGATAATATCTTCTGAATTATTGAGTTTTCGAAATATTTTTGTAACTTTGAAATACTATGTAAATATATAAAATCAAGATTGATTAAGTACATTTTATCAATATATTTGTCTTTTACCAATCAGGACAAGACTGATTTATAAAAGAAAAATATATATTGGTAAAAGACAATATATTGATAAAATATACTGATAAATTTTCCTATGAGCATCATAAAATTTGCAGATTTATTTAATTACATAAGGTTTATTTTCAAAACTATTTTTCTCGAAAATTACACAACATGTAACAAAATATATTGAAGTTTGACATTTGAACGTTATTAAGCTTGTAAAAAAAAAGATATTATTACAGTTGTTATTATTCTCTATTGGAACTCATTTTTGCTTCAATTTAAGATTTTTACTGTACTTGTGATTGCCACCAGAGCAATCTGCCAAAAAAATAAAACAAGTTTAAGACATATAGAAAATAAAAGATTTAATGTTTTAGTTACCTCAACAGGAATTTGTCTAAAACATGAAATACCATATATTGTACGTTTTGGATTATTCAAACTAGGTAAATGAAAGTAAACTGTATCTTCGTCATAATTATGAGATCCATCTGGTAAAGCAAGGGTTGGTAAATATTTCCAACCTAATGGACATTCATTCGGAGCTCCAGACACCAAAGGAGGAAATGAATACTCTACCTAATAATAACATATAATACCATCTATAGAAATTATAAATGTAAAAATGTTTATAGTTAATTAATTTTGAAACATTATTTAGTAAAAATACGATTATAATATATTACATATAAAAAGATGACAAGATTTAAACATTACAATACACCATACAGGATTTTATCATGAAAAATACATAATACAGTGTCTCAAAAGACAAGATTACTAAGCCTTTTTAACTAAAATAGCAAGTGACTTACTTGACATCCTTTTTTATGATGAAATCCAACGACAATTACATGAAGTATTGGTCCAACTGATTCTGCCATATTTTCAGAATGCGTATTACATAAAATTTATGTGTAATGCAGAATGTTTTTTCGTATTAATTTATTTATTTATTTAAAATGAGAAAAATATACTTTTCTGTTATCAGTCGAACTACCCACACTTAGCACGCGTTCTCAACCACCATATTAATTTCATGACTACCAACTACACTATTTATTCACAATCTAGTTTAAGTACAAACATGGTACAACCATAGTGAAAATAAATCTGGCAACAATGCTTTAATATAAACATAACCTCTCCGTAAGGCCTCCCGCGACTTTATGAAATATCCATGAAAATGTTACATACTTCAGACGTAAATATCTTGAAATAATACGTTGGGAAAGATGTGGTTATGGAGGTCGTTGAATTTATTTTTTCACACTCTACAAAGATATTGAACAATAAATATAAGATTCTATTAAAAGACATGCTAATGACCTTGGAGTCTTGTAAAAACAAAAGTGACCATGAGTAAAAACTATTTTCAGTCTCGTATGTAGTATGTGAACCTTGAAATACTATACCTTTGTCCTAATAAGTTTGTGATACAACAATAAATAAGGCAGATTTAGCTGGGCTACCCTGTATGACAATATGACAGTAATGAATATTACTATGTGTTGTTGATATTTATTAATTTTTTACATGGTAAAAGTAATAAAAAGTGTAAATATCTGAAAAATTTCTGGTAAAATTAACTGTTTCATAAAAATATATATTTAAAAATTAGAAAATTATATATTTATAAAATTACATGTTTTCCGTTTATAATAATAACACTCCATTTATAAAATGGAAAAAAATAAAATTATATATGTATATATCATATATATTATATATAATATATATAATATATATATATGTATATAATTAGAAAACAAATAACTACTCAAGTGTAACGAAGAGGGATATAAAGAGAAATCTTTTATTATATAATTAGTTTCAATATTTTGAAAAACATGTACAATTGTAAAAAGCAAAATAATTTAATTTATACCATATTGCAATTAGACATTTCGTTTTAATGTTTTTAGAATGAGAGTTGTAGATTTCAATTAATTCAATATTTTCGTTAAACATAGTAGATATTAACAAAACTGGTTATATTATACCAGCAAAAAATATTATCAGTTCTATAATGACTTAACTTCGCCAATTTATAGCCTTGGTCTTTTTATGTATATAATCTGTCTATAACAGTGTCCTGTAGCACAGTTCTTATTATGCTCCATTCAAAATTGAAAGAGCATTCTGCTCATACTTGGTCAGAAAGATTAGTTTGTTTTCTGCCATCAGCCTCATAGCTGCCTCTCTTCCCTATGTTAAGGTGAAGGAAGAGGAGGAAAAGGATGGGTGGAAAGAACTGAACCCCGGAAGACGCGCTACCTGCGTACATTAAATCCCCGTGTTCCATCTGGTCCAATAGGCATACGAAGAACATTACTTGGTAGCCCACTGCTACTTGGAGTTATTGGTTTTGGTTGAATTTTATTTATTTCTTGCATTAATTTTTCCTCTGGACTTTTCTCTTCGCCTAAAATTCTTTTCCTTGCTTCTGCGTATTCTTGTTCCCTCTAAAAAATTTTTAATTATACTATTTTTGTAACACTTTTCATGTTAAAATAGTGAAAATATACCTGTTTTAAAGATTTAATAGGTTGTTTTGGTTTATCCCCATTTACTAATGGTCCATCACCACTACCTTGTGAATCTCTTGTAGGTCTTTTCAATATTTTTACTGTTGGCTTTGGAGGTACATATTGAGATCGCATACCATCTTCCCCTAACATTATCATCCTGGTACTCGTATTGTGACTGGTTTTGAAACTAAGGCATTACAAAATGATATATTAAGCTATAACTATTTTTATACTATTAACATTTTTTCATTTGTAATACTTCACATCAAGCAATTAAGTAATAATTGTAAATTAAAATTGTGCATTGCAAATATCTTTTTATGACATTAGTGCTTTCATGCTAGTAGTTTTTTATCCATAGAATTATATATTACTTTATATATTGGGTTGAGTGGAAAGTTTCCACTTTTTCTGTTATAGACAGCATTGTATTATTTTTATACAAATTGAATTGTTCAATCAATGATATAATCTCTGATATTTTCTATTATGCTTCCCTAATATTCCACAGACTTTTTGATTCCTTCTCTATAAGAATCTCATTCCTTTCCCACCTAGATTTTACAACAATCTGAATGAATGGCAACCAAATGACACTATGTTTAATGAATATGGAGCATTGGAGTATAATTTCCTAGCTTAATTCTTTTTAATCTTTTTCTGAGTTCTAAATTCATCACATGTAAACAAATATATTAATAAAACATGATTTATTTCATATTAACTCTTGCTTCTCCAGTGCTTTTTCTCCAGGTATTCACTTACTTGTGCCAATTATTAATAACTTATTTCAAAGTCTTTAATTTGTTTACAAAACTTTGTAATAGATTATTTCCTGTGTGTATTTCCTGATCAAGTGTTTTGTTTTCCATTGGTTTGTAGTACTATCTTTTTCAAGCATTATCATGAAATATTTGCCTTTTGCTATATGTAACCATTGAGAAAATAATTTCCATTACTGTAGAATTTTCAATGTATATTTTGTTACACAGTTTACTTTGTTTTCTTTTCTTTCACATAGCGAATACAGAAAGTATATACAGAGTTCATAATCATTCCAAAATAACGGAGCATTTCAACAATACATATTTGGAACATATTAAAATTTCATTATAAGGTTATTTACAATCTTAATATAAGATTATTTACAATCTTTGTCATTTATAAATCATCTTTATTTATTAATTTTAGTTTCTTCGATAATGGTTCATCATATATATCAACATCTCCTGATTGATATTTTTGAAATCATATTTGATAGGTTCAAATCTTAACAATAGATTCTCCATATATTTCACAAATGTTCTTTATTGTATATATAATTGTAGTGCCCTTCTGAAACTCATAAAGTAATAAGTATCGAATATGAATTTGAAACATTTTTTAATGATTTTTATAACAAAAGAATAACTGAATAAATCAAGATATAACTTCAAGCATAGAACATGTATTAGATAAGGTTATGAAAAATAAAAGGATAATGACTAATGAATTACATAATAATGTTATAACAATATTCTACAGCAAATTCAATAACTTTTCATTCAACCCAATATTTAACACATGATAATTCTAAATTCCAGTTTTATATTCTTTTTAAACTTATATATATTTTCATATATATATTTGATGTTTCTAAACCTACCTAGAAGATTCTATTTCTTCCAATGCTTCTACTGCATTCAACTGAAGGGCATCTAATTTTTTATCAAGCACCTAAAATTTATTGAATATTACTTAATTAATTTGACTATTATTAAGATATAGAAGTATTTAATAAAATAATGTTACTTGATACAACAGTATTGAACAAAAGTATTAACACAATATTCAATTCAGTGTACAAATATTTAAACTATTAATATTGTCTCATTTTCTAAGTATTCTGTTTGAATTTAGATTTTTGTAATACTTTTATGAATATATCATATGTTATTTACTTTCTTCGTGTAATTTTGTTTTCATATTTAAATAAGAAAGATATTGTGGATGAAGATCTATATAAATTCTTTAATACATTTTTTTAATACTTACAAACTTATGCATTGAACCATGTATTGTATCAGTGCTTTTGTTCTATGTATATTTCAGTAATAACCTATTTAGAAGATAGAAGTCTAAAATATTTAATGTTCTACATTTTACATATCTATAAAATTAATAGATATATCAGTATTTGAAAGTAACATACTTTAATTCAATCAGAAATATATATTTTCAAGTAAAATACATTTTTATTTTCACTATTATCATTAACCACATGGATACTTATTTATTTAACAGTAAGTAGTGTTATATAAATATAATTCGCAAAGATAATCTATTTTCATGGTAGCAATATGCAAATTCGTATTATTGACAATAATGAACTTAAAATTAACATTTTAGGTACGTCTGCCATAGTATAGGTTAAGATAATTATTTCATTATCAAATGAAGTTTAAATAACACGATCTCAAATATTACGTAAAAAACAATTCACCTCTGATTCTTCAATTTCTTCCCAACTTTCAAGAATGTCATCCATCGCTGACATTTTTCGAATTATACACTTATTTTTAACTCTTATAAATCACCTTGAAGAAGTTAACAACGTTCGCATGAATCGAGGAACGTATAAATGTACATAAGATTGGCATATGTATGTATCTTATGGTAAGAGAAAAATTAAAATATTTGTCTTATGTCATATTTGCCAAATAAAGGGATCAAATATTTCCTAGACTAAATTTCTTTTTGGCGCAACGTTCAGGGTACTTATACCAAATTGTTTATAAAATAGTTTATACGTGTAATGTATAAATATTAATTAATAAATATGAATTTACTTTAATTGATATTGGTAATAGACTTAAACATGATATTGAGAAGGCAGAATGAGACAAAATTAAAGACAAAATTAAATAATCAAGATCTATAGAATATGTCTAAATAAATATGTTTATTCATATTAAAAATTTTTTGTAAAATTTATATAAATAAATAAAATCTATTTGATAATAATATTGATTATTAAACTTTTATTTATTGATATATTATTAAATTTAAAATATTTTATTGTTTTTAAGAAGCAATCATTTTTATTGCAAATATTGATATAGCAGATTCGTACAAATTTTATAAGTACTTTGGTTCTGAAAATATTTAATCTCTAAAAAGATTTATTTAATTTATTAAATTAAGATTAAAAATATTTTTTATATGAAACATATCAATATTACATTTGATCATTACCTGATTTCCTAAATGATCAAATGATAAAGGTTTTTGGCAAGGAGTAATAATTTTCTTATTTTCTTTACTTTATAATATGCAAATAAGGTTCAAAATTTTGCAAGGATATAGATTTCAATGAGATTTTTTATAATAATACATAATGACTAATGTATGTGGTTGTAAAATATTAGTAATAAAATATTATTTATAAGACATAAAAACTTTAATCATTTTTAAGAAATTTGAACACTATTTAAAAATTAATATATAGTAAGCGTTGTTATGATTGCCTATATAAATAAAGTGTATTATTTATTCAATGGCTGTTTCTCTATTTCCTATACATATGATATTTATTATATTATATAAGAATTCCTTTTATCCATTTTTGCCTTAGCTGTTCCCGGATAGTATAATGATTCATCTTTTTTACAGAATTCTTAAATTCCATTGTGGCTTGGTAACGTACAGGGTCAAGTTTTCCAGTATTGTAAACTGTTCCATTTTCATGTACATAATATTCCGTTAAATCATCGACTGTATTTGGTAAGTTTTTGGGTAATTTTACTGGAACAATTTTTACTAGATGTTTTACTCTCCAAAGCATAGCAC
The DNA here is from genome assembly GCF_051014615.1 of Bombus vancouverensis nearcticus. Taxonomy (NCBI): domain Eukaryota; kingdom Metazoa; phylum Arthropoda; class Insecta; order Hymenoptera; family Apidae; genus Bombus; species Bombus vancouverensis. The sequence goes on along the minus strand of NC_134913.1, from coordinate 1,952,513 downwards.
AAATTTCTGGCGTATTTTTTACGAATACTGGATCTCTTTTCTGCAAAAGATGATATGGAGCACAAAGTTGAAGAAAGCCATAAATTAATGTTAAAATTAAATTTAAGTTTAATTTATTACTCTCTCTTCAAATCCTAAATCTGTAAGTATATCTTTTTCCCAATAAGGATTGCCCTTCCAAGGTTTTACTCTGTGAACCATCAAAACTTTTGATGGTGTAATTGGAGGATCTACATGATCTTTTTTACTGAAACAAAAAGTAATTTTTCATCAACAATTTATAAACACAAGTAAAACATGATATATTCATAGATAAAAAATATATTCATATATATAAAACATAATAGAATCTTTTTTCTTACACTGGATAATATTTAACTTTCTCATATGTGACAGCATCTTTATGCCATGCTTTTGAATACTGTCGATGACCACGTACAAATGTTAATAAAACGTTTAAACGACTTGCCATTTTCTACAAATCTAAACTGCGATTATTATTAGGTTATGTTAGGTAAAATTATAACATGTGAAGTACAGAACAAACCTGACATCTTACGGACTTCGTATCACCACAGACGTGGTACAGAATAGATGTGACATAAGATGCTTTTTCGTGTGCAACTGATTTATTTATCATTTTTGTGTTACATGTGACATCAATATATTTAGCAGCGATTTGAATTAATGGAAATCACAAACGAAGCATAGAATTTGATACTTCTGTTTTAAAAACTTGCAACACGATTTATGGATGACTCAAAGAGATAAAGTATGCTCAATGAGAAAAACAAAAGACCAACGAAAAGAGCAAAAAGTCCATACAAAATTTGCTTCTGTGGACAGATATATCGATTAAATATATCGATCTTCACAATATACTAAAATTAAGGCTTCAGACTAACAACGCAACTTAAAACTCAGAGTTAAAAGGAAGGCTTGAAATTGAGATTTAAATGTAAGGCTTAACTAAAACTTACAATTAAAGCTTGAATCTTAAAGATAAACAAAAAATAAGTTCCTCGCCGTTCCTTGTCATTCAACAACGAGGTTTAAAATAAACTTAATTTATGTATGATGTGTATCTTAATTTAGAAGATAAACATTTTCAATTATCGAGCAATAAGTATCGAGCAATATCTTGTGCACACTAATTAACTTTAACATAGTTTTGAAAGATCGAAAATCTAAAAGCCATGCTTCAATTGCTATATATATCTTATGGTAAATTTATTTAGGTAGTTTCACAAACATGACCGTGCGGTATTTGAAAATTGTTCACAAACTAGAGATGCCGGAGAGCATGCAGCTCGTAGGAATGCATTGTATTTCAACGTAATTTTCGAACACGGAGGGTTTGTCGAGCTGTAGAGCGACAGCCAGGTCAGGAACGGAAGGAATATTTGAATGCACCATGTAAACGAGCTTAGCAGTTATACATGAAACGCTACACTCAAACATCCTTTCATTCCAAAGCACTGTTGTATTTTTAATGATAAACATCCTGAAAATTCAATGTAGGGATTCGACTATAACCGCTCACGAAGCTATAAGGACTACAGAAAATTTTGATGTAGATGGTATCTACTCTTTGAAATTTCATTCACGCTGTAATAAGGCACGTCTACCGTGATTACATCGGTAAAATATGAAATTAATCTGAAAATACGAGTATATGTAGAGGTTACACTTTTAAAGAGTTTCTGTAAGTGTTCAAATGCTTTCACCAGTCACTGTATGTTTTCTGGTATTTTAATATTTTTATTACAGTTGGATTCGTAAAATCCACACGTAAATGGAGAGAAATTTCTGGGATTCTCTAGTGTAAATAGAAGATCGAAGTACGGTTTGTCATACGTTTTGACAGTGCAAAGTCCGAAAATTTAACATGCGCACATTCGATTCCTTACGTATCATATTTTCCACACGACGATCTTCAATGGATACGTACTCTTGCGGAAATGATAGCCGCGTTATGGTTGGCAATAGCGAGAGAAAAACGAAGGAAAGGAAACGAAATAATCCATCTTGAGGTGGAAGAAAAATCTTCGTGTCTTTGCGCTTGAAAATTTAAAATAATCTGTTGTATCCTTTATATACGGATCAAAATATTTTTCCTCGTTTCTCATGGTAGTTGTGTACAAATGCTTTATTTTATAGGGCTTTTTGGCATATTCTTCAACGAGATAACAGATCGGTCTGAGTTCAGCAAATCGAGTTTGCAAATTTCTAAAATGACAAAAAGGACATTTTTACAAGTGAAACATCTGAAGATCGAAATGCATACGTTCATAAGAATTTGTACCTGTAGATATTTGATTGTTCCGACACCTCCGTGTTATTCACAGCGATAGTTCGTCAGGATACGTATTCGTTGTAACCGTAGCCTAAAACGAGAAAGAGTAACGTAATCATTGGCTTTTGTGTCCGATAAATTGTATTAATTACTATCACGAGAATCTGAATCTGCCAGTCAGCTGTTTATCGCTATACCGATACGATATATGCCAGTCGATAGCGATACACCGTGCGCAGGTGAAGTACCCGAAACATTCGCGAACATCGGCGAAATTATTCAACGAAACGTAATACGTTACACGTTTCCGAACGTAGTTGCGGTTAAAATGTCGATTAGATTGTGATTTATGGGAACGGTGGTTCTAGCAGGTTTGTGGATGCGACACTGTTCAATTACGCAATGTCGGTCTGGAAATTTCGCCTGGCGGATCTCCAATGTGTCGCACAGATATCGAGAAACGCTCCACCGACTGTATTTCGCGTATTGTTGGACTAAGTAATTTCAACGGTTCGCTTAATTCGTATCGCGGAATCATTCTCAAATAGTTAGCGCTGTTGGAAGTTTGAAGCAAGGGGATATAGCTGATAGACAGAGACTCTTTCTGTCGGATAGTATCTACCCCTGATGTTTTTCGATTTGATTGTTCATTCTCGAGGAAAAAAAGGAGTTCTTTTAAAAAAGTTGAGATTATTTCGGAAGATATCCGTGTACACTTTTCGTTTTTAAGATTTCGATCAAACACGCTTTTATCGTATTTTTCGAACAATTTGATGTTTCGTCATAGTAAGGAAGTAAAATAATTACTACTTTTCCCGTTGCATGTAATGGCTACCTAAGATGGAATTTGAATTCTCATTACATAAGGGGCGAGTGTAATACAATCGAAACTAATGGACCGTGAGCACAGCACCATCGGTAATCTCGTTTTGATGTCTATTGTGGCCTACATCGCATAGCTACACATTTACGCGTGCACTATGTATCAGGGTGTATCAGTGGACCATTGCATCCGCCTTCGTAACTTAGAAAATTAATTGACTACAAACCAAATGTTACCGAGCAATTATGTTACATATTCGTATTCTTTGAGAACACACTCATTAATTACAAAACGATGAAGATTATATTTAATCCACCAAGGATATGTTTCTTGTTTTTGACTGACGAGCAACGTATGAGGGACATATGAATTGAAAGGGAGATGAATGTGTATATTCTCGAACCATACACACGCGTGTGTCAAGTTGATGAAAGTTGCAGAAAGTTTTGGAAAAGATCACGAAACAAGTTTCGAACGAATGTATGTACTTGAAAGATCTAGATCCAGGTCGATGGGAAGCATTAGCGTGGTAAGGCGCGATATCGAACTTGCCACGTTAGGATATTAAAGTTCTTGTCGCAAGGCGAAGGGTTACGAAAGTTTCGCGATTCAATTTCGCGCGGACCCCATCGACTCGAGGACCGATGTGTCGGAAGATCTCGCCGATTTGCGAGATTTGTGTGAAAACTCTCGCCAACCTTTGAAAAACTTTCTTTAATATATGTATCCACGATAGAACCTAAAAGTTATGTACGATGGAAGATGTATCAGTGGCGATTATATTTTTATGTCAGAAACGAACCTATTCTTTACCTAGAAAGCTATTCCAAATTTTGACGAGTTTCTTGTTACAAAAACTAAACAGGTCGTTTAGAAATTTTATACTAAGTAGCAAATGAGATAGTAACGACAAAATATTGAGCAGCTTCTTGGAATTCTTTTCCGCGATTATAGCGTGAATGGACTAAAAAGTATTATGGATGAAATGGTCTGTAAACGGTTCTCGAACGGTTAAGGTGCCAATGAAAACATGTTATTCCTATAAATCTTTATTCAAAAATATCCAAAATACATTTATCCAAAATATAAAGTTTTGAATTATCCTAGCAGCGATAATCGCGAAGTAGAAACAGGTAATCACGAGGATCACAGTGATAAGAATACGTTATTACCAAACACTAAGTTGTTGCATATGATATAGTCCATTTTATAAACGTGTAAAATCGTCCAAAATTTAGTAACTAAAAGTACTATTAAATAATAGATATTTATTAGATTAATTTGAAGCTTTAAGTTGGCCAAACACAATACGATTGGTGTTTTGTCAACATTTGAAAAAATTGTTCCCTTATAAAACATTCGAAAATTTAACAACGGTCGTATTTGCTGCGAGCCCGTTAATTTGTTTAAAGCATTTAGTCAGAATATAACGTATCATTTATTAACGCGTGCGGTTGGTGTATTGAAATGCCTTCCAGTAATATTCAAATTTCTTTCGCAAGAGTTTTAACAAAGCTCGGGAAAATTTTAGATAGCTTCGCCTTCTACGGAATAATAGGTGGCTTAACCGAAGTGGCTTAAACTTTGCCCCTACTCTCGAATGTCGGTTCCTTCTGCTACCAGTTGAGAGGAGACCACGAATTTTAATCGAGAATCGTGTCGAAAACTTGGCTCACCTTCAACTTTTAAACCCCTACTCGCAAAACTCAACTTCTATTTTCTGAAATACACTACTTTTTCATGATAGATTGACCAACTTGCTAAGTTGTACGATCGCTTACGAATTACCTGGAAGTTTACGCGAATTAAAGCCAATGAATATGCGATCGTATATGAATAAAACGTTGGCTTGCTGTAAGGAACCTCAGCGAGTCAAGTCGTAATTGAAATGCAGACGATGTTTTGAATTGTCTTAGCATTTTTGAAGAGCGTTTTCCAACCAGCGGTAATCACGAAGTAGAAACAGGTAATCATGAGGATCACAGTGATAAGAATACGTTATTGCTAAACACTAGGTTTTATAAACGTGTAAAATCATTCAAAAGTTAGTAACTAACAGTACTGTTAAATAATAGATATTTATCAGATGTTAATTTGAAGCTGGAAGTTAGGCAAACACAATATGATTGATGTTTTGTCAACTTCTTATTATAAAAAGGCAAAGTATGTATCAGAGCAATGAGCGAAATAGACGAACGTCGAGAATATACAAAAAGATTATGAACAATAACCAATGTTATACTTAAAATGTATCGAATCTGACGAATCATAGATTGATTAATATTATTTTCAAGAAAGCTGCAAGGTTGTAATTTTATATCGATCATTTTGTTTCCTACAACCTGATAGATCGGTTCGGTGACTCTGGTTTGCGAACATTTATTCCGCAACAGATTTTCTTCTCGTAAAGGAAGGAAACTAAATTGAATTCATAACTATTGGTTTTATACTCTTTTTTTTTATTTTTCGCACGACTACCTTCATATTTGACGATAGACAAGTATCGCTCTCGTAAGTAAGCAGATCGAACTGGTTTGAAAAGAGATCGTTCAGACAATCCCAGACCATTTTGAGTCACTTGCAACGTCTATACGGGTCTTTGACGCTTTACCTTCATTTCTTGCATTTCTCTTCATCGCAACTTCGAAAACAGCTGTAGCGATTTTCTCCTGGCAGCTGTCGAAAGTTACAACGAAAATCGCACTGGATTATAAAATTCTGCTTACAGAATTGCAATTCAAGGTACACAGTTAGATGATGGAACGAAAATTTCTTTTCTTCATTTCTAACGACATGTATTGTATCGATAATGATATTATACTCAGTTTTGTTGTTTTTTTCCTTCTAATGGACGATGTACGAAAATGCATTCGTACTTAAAGGGTTGCTAAGAACCTCGAGCCTCCCACGTGCGTTCATTTCCTCGAGACAGAACTTTGTACGCGACGTCCAACTGTGGTTTCGAGAAATTTCGTGACGATCCAGTATATAAATGTATTTTATGAAACGAAAATTACAAGCGATTCTGAAAATACTAGTTCAGAGCCAAATTGAAAAAGCGATACGCCGTAACAATGGTATCAAATACAGAGTTTGGTTCGAATTTCGGCTGGGCTAGTTTAAAAGTAAGCGATGAGCTGTCGTTAGCTGTCAGTTCGGAATAGGAGGTGTAAAATTCGAGAGATGAAGCGTGGAAAGATCGAACCGATGCCGAAGCCGGTCGTAACACGGTTTGTCACTGTGATCGGGTGAGGAGTGTCGAGTATCGAACGTTGAACGGCAAGCACGCGGGACTGTGAGGCTCGTGCTCGGTTCCCCTTGTAAAAGTCGATAGTGGGGATAAGTGGAAACGCGTACGAGTCCGACGAGAAGAGTGAAGCGGCAAAGTCGAGTAAGAGGCAGACAGAATTCACAGACGGCTGGTCGTATCCCGATGTAAACCAGGAGACGGCATTTCGAGCTCGTTCGTTCACGCACGAGGGCGGTTTTTCTTCGAGGCCTTCGATCGAGCTTCGTGATCGGCGATCGTAACGAGCTACCCGACCATCGCGCACGGCTAACGGCAATCGATCGAAACGACCACGAGACCACGGAATCACGACAAGCATGCCGTTCTTCAAGAAGCTTAGGAGATTCTCCAGGCACAAAAGTGAGTTGTTTATTTCTCCAATTTGTCCGGCCTATTCAACACAAATTAGATAGAATCCTTGAAAAATCGTCCTTTCGTCGTGAAAACTTTGTAACTTCGTCAACCGCTGTTGTCAAACTTTGCGATCATTAATATTTTGTTGGCGCGGGCGAAGATCGCCGCGTCGATTGGGAGGTCGAAGCAATCAAAGTTATTCAAGTTGAAAAACTCGCGGACTGTCTGCGAAGTGGAGAAAGATTTTGCAGCTTTGTCCTCAAGTTCGAACTCGTTCCACGAGTAATTACATTTTCGTAAGATAGCGCGTCGTTTCAGGCCGAGTTTCGCGTAATGGAATTCCAACGCCGAGGGAAGTCTCCGAGAGAAGAGGTTGCAGTCGAGCTCCCGTTTGATTCGTCTCTCCTGCTTAACGTAGTTTCAAACTAGTCGCGACGTCCTGTTTCCTCGAGAACGAATCGGCTCGATCACCTATCGTCCTAAGTATTTTGCGAAAGGATACCAGGATGATACGATTTTCTTCGTTCCTCCGCGAAAGTCTTATCGAAAGCGTCTCGACCATCGAACATCGAGTACATACGCGTTTTTCCTGTTGTCCTAGTTTTTCTAATTGTGAGCAATGACTCGCGAAAAATGGAATAACGTCACTTACCTTTTTCATCTTTTTATCGCGTTTGAATATTTTATCTAATGTACACGCAATTGGAATCGCCGCGAAAGCGCGCAACGCTCGTGAAAAATTATTCATCGAACGAGACATTCGCGAACAGATGAATAGCGTATGTAGCGTTAAATTACACTGTTTCGCATGCAAAATGTCGCACTTGGATTAAGTAAACGTGTCGAAACGCTTACCTCTTGGTACTGCGTTTTTCCTTTCCACGCGATCTATGTTTCTTAATTATATCTTTGTCCGGTCCCGCGTCTGATTTCCTTTCACTTATAATCATTAAGTATCATTTTCTACGTCGATTATTTGGCGCCAAGAGCTTCCCGGTGCGTGTGCAATTTTCTCAGCATGCAATTCTCGATTCGCGTGACGCAACATTTTCACTTTCCTCTCGAGCACGATCAACGAAGAAGGAGACGTATCAACCAAATGCGTCTCGCCATTAACGTTCGTAATCGAACGTTTCATCCCCTTTCCGTTTGTTTTCTCTTCCACGAGCTTTACACGTTACGAGTGACTTTCTCCTTTTTAGCTGACGATGCATGGTCCGCTAGACAAAAATTTACAACTGTACCGTCCTCGCAATTTATTTAAATTCTCCCCTGTTGAAAATTTCGTCTCTTTCCCAACGCTTGCGCGCGGCTTCGTTAACAGCCGTTATTTGACTATTCTTCACTCCACTTGGCTTCGTGCTTTGCGAATCACATTAGTTCCGAACACAAAATCGAACTATAGCGTTTTACGAACATTACGATTGAATCGTTGGGACACTTGGATTACACTACGAATTAGAGTCGCGTGACGTTTAAGTGACAAATGAATGGAAATTAAGGAAATTAACAGACCGTCGAAACCGATGGTTTTCACGATTGTTACTGCCGATTTCTTCGGCGTACGACGAAAAAGCGAACAAACAAACGAAGTTCCAAGTATCGTTAACCCTTTATCCTTCAATCCGGAGGCGTGGCTCCTTGAGATAAAGCGACCGGTAAACCTACGCTTCGGATACTCTTAAATTTATACTATATATCTTACCCGAGAGGCTTTTTCCTCTACCAAATTATGCAGCTTTCTTTCCATATCCTTCAGGGACAAGCATTTTCGACGCTGAAATTTATTCGAGTATTTTTCTTCGGCTTAAACGCTAGACCTTTAGTCGTTAGGTAAACGCGGAGGATTACGATTCGTGAGTTTTTTACGAGAGGATTTCGTTGAATAAGAACCATATTAATACTCCGGTTGTATATTAATCTTCAATTTACGTCTATCCGATGTAAACGTTGTTCCATCAGAGTGCGTTTTCTTATATCGTTAGAAGCAAAGAGCGATCTGCGCACATTAGTACCATTTCTATATTTATGCTTGGTCACTCTTCTCATCCGATAATAACTTATTTCGAGAATTTATAGCGTCACGATCATGTACTTTGTATCGGTGTCAGAGTGTTATGCAATTCTTTCGATGACTCGTATGCGTCAATCGGTCGCGATCAGATTGATCTTTGTTCAGTTTCGAGCATCGACCGGATCGGATGCGCAGTAACAAGTGTCGTGCCACCGGCGCGACGGTTTTCCGATCGCGGTGTCAAGTTCAGAATATAAAGAGTCACGTTTCAAAACCAGTTTCCCTGCCAGCTTAAACGTCGTCGTTAAAAAGGTCGAAAGCTGTTGCGCGCCCCTGGTATCGCCTAATTTTCACTCGTAAACGCGATAAAAGATTAGTCGATGTTGTGATCTCCAGATCCATTGGATTACAGAATATTGCAACAAAGTAACGAGTAGACCGCGAATCTTTATGTATTGATTGAAAAATTGAACGCGCGGAAATACGTTAAATATACAAAGTATAATACTCGTTATAATATTTAACGTTACATATATCGATGTGCAGAACGCAAACTCTTTTGCAATTATAGATAATCTCGAAGAGATTGGACACGACGTTTTTTACCTATACTAATATCCATGTAAATAAACAAACAGACGACTAAGGGTAAATCAACGATGTTCGTTTCGACGCGTCATGACGAAAAAATTCGTACTGAATTGTTGGCGGTAACGAAAGATCGGACATGTCGTCGTGCAACGAGAGGAGACTGCGTTCCGGCGAGTTTCACCGCTACGATCGACGACACAGAACATCGCATACCGTTTCTCGCGTTGGGAAAACGAATTTAATTTACCGCTGACACGTTCGCGATGTCGAGTTGAAGATGTATGAACGCCATGAGCTTCGTCTTTTGAAGAGAAAGAAATTGAACGTGCATAGCGATGCCAAGCTCATACCTCTTGCTAAAGGGAGAAAATAGAAAAAAGAGAGAGAAAAGATTCCATGTACGTACTATGAATCGAATACAAGAATCAAAAGGCAAATCGGGTACGGCCTTAATTTTCCTTTTCGAGCATGTTTTAATACTTTCTACTTACCATTTTTATCGTCTTTTTATTCTCTCCGTGATTAAAAATTAATTCACGAGAAAAAGTTTACGATTACTTTATTTACGTTTGTCGTCTGTACATCGATGTATGTATTAGTATACGTCTATATTTTCTAATGTTTGCAATATCTTCTGATAAAGAAAGGTTATATACCTATACATATACATACACATATATTTCAGTTTAATCTTCTTATCGAAACTCGTTTCGAGGTTCACGAACAAAGATCGAAGATAAGGGTTTCCCCATCGAATTTCATTCGATCTTTCTTAGAGTCAAAACCTCGTGAACGTTCGGGCGTCTAATTTTACAGGATGTGTTTGCAATTTCTAGGTCGGCGGAGTTCTGCAACGAAGCGACACCATTATGTCCTTCGTCCTGGCATCCATCGTGTTTAATTTCGAGATGTTTCGGTTCTCTCTGTTCTTTCCACGTTTCCAACACTCAAATATACGTTCTACATTCCCGCTTGACTTCGTTCAGCGACCACAGTGAAATTCCAAATGCAGAAATACATTTATAACGATATTTTAATGCGTAACTTACGCGTATAGCGTCTCTCAGTGCCGCCTCGTGCGCTTTTCAACCTCGACTCTGCATTCTCATCAATGTTAAATCTACAATTTACGAAACTGTAATTTCTCACATTGCAAACTACAGGTAGCTAGCGCGGTTCAAGTTTTTCTACAATTTTTAAATTCCACTGGTAATTTCTACTTTTATCGTAAAAATTCATATCGCCGGAAGAAATAGAACCGCATAAAAATAATAAAATAATTCTCATATGTCACAGCTTTGTTTCCGGTCCGTCGTTTTCCAGCGGATAAATAGAGCTTTACGCTGACAAGCGATGTGCGATATTTCTTCCGCACTGCAAAAGAAGATTCCTGACGAGGTTACAAATCACATCTTCGCTATGGTTCTCGATCTCGCCAGCCGCCACAGAATTATCCTCGCGCGCATCCTACGAATCTCTGGATTATTTCTCCCCGGCGAATGTGCGTTTCCATTGAAAATTGCTCGGTACTTTCATCGTGAAATGAGGGGAAAACTGGCCTGCGATGGTGATCGATGACTTCTTCTCCGTGAGACGTCGGAAAGGAAAGAAAAGTCGCAAGAGCTCGACCTACCTTCGACCAGGAAACGAACGATTGTTCCCACCACGATTTCGTGTTAGAAATTTTAAGGGCGCTAACCGTCAACGACCTTCTTCCGAGCTTATATGCTTATTTCTTTCTTCAGATACACACTACATACTACACACATTATATCTTGCGATATGTCTACATTCTTCACGGCAAGTCTGCACTTTTTGCCAGCTTGAAAAAACTATGGCAAATATTAAGGCAAGATTAAAATCGATTTATCAAAGGCAAAATCTACTTACGCGCGATGCCATCGTACCTACGTGATGTAAATTGAAATTCACTTGGAAAATAAATGCGAGGGATGGTGCGCGTTCGCGGATATCGAATCTGGAGAGCCGGTGGCAACCGAGAGGAATGTCAATTATGTAAATTTCTCCGAGGAGCAAAGCGGAATCGTAAAAAGCGAAAGAACGCGCTGTATGCTACTAGCCAAGCTGCGCTGTACGTGTATGACGATCTTCTTATATCTATTGTAATCCAAAATGTCAGTCGCCATGTTCGTAAGTTTGCGGACACCAAGCATGGATAAGAGAACAGTTGGCTCGACTACGTTCTGTACTCGTGAGACGGGGAAACAACGCTATTGACCGCGTCGCCCTGATGTTCTCTATCCCTCGAGAAATTACTCGATCTTCATGCGCGGCTTTTGCCTTTCTCTCACCTCTACCTCCATTTTCCTGGGTAAAGCATTCGTTGCTTTCCACGAGATTTACGACTTTTTCGTGGCTTTTCAAGATCCGCGTCCTAGGAAAGATTCAACTCGCGAAGCAAAGGGAAATGCGGCTGTCCTCGTCCGAGTGCGTTTCCACTTTTTCTCCGTTGCTCGGCCGCCTGTTCACGCTTTAACGAAGAAGAATGACGAACATGGTCTGCGTCGAGCAAGGGCAAGCGAATTTTTTAACCGGTACCTACAGACGATGAATTATCGCGTACATTTGATCGCCGATTATTTTGAAACGCTTTCAACGGACTCCTCTATCCTCTATGAGCTTCGGAAATTTTCATTTCTATTTTCCATCTTGCAGACTAAATGGGGATTTTATACTTGGCTACTGGTATTTTTGAGAAGAAAAAAAAAAAATAAAATGATACCGAGCGATTTTCGACAATGTTCGATATGTAAAGGTAGAACGTCGATGAAATTTCGCGATCTTGAAGCAATCAAGTTTGAGTCGACTAGCACTAGCTAAAAAAAACAGATTAAACGATTTTCGATAATGCTCGAAGAGGGAAGGTAGAGAATCGTTGAAACGATCTCGAAAAAACCAAGTCCGCCGTTAGTTGGAAATATCGAACATCGCTCTGACGAAAGAAGCTTCTCTCCAACGTACTTTAGTTCGGAGCACCAGAATGTCCGCAGGAGGTATCGAGGTATATCGTGAAACAAAATCGGCGTCTTTACGATTCACGATCGCACATTCCATGTACTTACATACTCGCGAGGTAATTAGCGGCGAGGAAGGCGAGACGACAGGAGTCGATGCACCGTCTGTCGTCGCGATCGATCGAAAAAAAATGTCTCGCGATCGTAACATAAGGACGGCGCGTGTGACCTCGAATGTTAATTTCTCAACTTCCGAGACGTATTTCCGAGAAGGAAATGCCTGGCAGAAACTCGATTCTTGCATCAGCCGAGTCCGTATTCGCATTTAGCCCAATTACTCCCTCTGCACGTACCCACCTTGCTCGCCATTCTTCCCTCTCTCTGTTCATCATGTCCCTCTCACCCTTTTTCTCTCTTTTTACCTCCCCGCCGGTTCTCTTTCTCTTCTCTCGATGCACTGTAATCAGCCTTCTAGACAAGACACGACGACTCACGTTATACTTACACACTTTCAGCCCTGAATTCTTTCGCGTGCCTTTCCAATACGAGAGACTGCATCAAAGTTGCATCAGCCGATTCCTCGGTCCAGCTACGCGATATATCCACCTGCAGCCACCTAACGGTTGGCTACTTTTTCTTATTTCCCTGATCGATCTTTTCCATCTCCTTCCTCGTCCCGTTCGTTTCGATCGGTTATGAAATCATCGAAACTCCCCATCCAGGACTCGCTGATTTCGTAACGCGTCTCCCGACTACCGCACAAAAAGGCGAAACGACATTGTTCGGACAATTACGAGACACGATACTTGCTACGGTCTCGATTTTCAACGGAATATTACGCCTGGGTGTATCGAACTACGTTCGAGGACCAACCGGGTGCAAGGACGGCCGATTCTACTGCAACCACAGCCAGTCACCGGCTTTATTCGATCGGTTGACTTATCATCGCTTCGGTGCCTTCTGTGTTCGATCTTCGACAAAGAAGTTATTATCGCGCTATGTTTCGATAAAGAAGCGGGTACGATAGGTGAACAAGTTGCAGCTTCAAAGAAGAAGGACGACAAAGAGACGTTTTTTGTAGCTGCAGGACCTTTGGTCGGCTCTTCTCGGAGAGGAGAGGTTCGTGCCGCTAGCCGAAACAACTAAAAGGGACCAAAACGAACGGACAACCGAACCGGATCGTCGGCGGAGAAGAACGCGATGAAGATGAAGAGGAACGGAGAATGGCAGAATGGCGGAGAAGCTCGGACCGTTGGTGAAAAAGAAGAAAAATGATTGGATCGACAGGGAAGAACCAACACCGTCATAAAAGAATGAACTACAGGGGAACCCGAGTATACGAGAGGGAGAGAGAAAATGAGAACACCAGTGGAAAATAAGAAAAAAAAATAGCAGGGGTCTCGGTCACGCGAGACGTCATTTTTCTTCAATTCCATCACGTTTAGATGCTTTTGTAGAAACAATTTTGACACTGGCGTTCCATGTATACGTATAAACCCTCGTTCATAGGTATTAGGACGCCTGCTCTGCACGTATTAGATGTTATAATTCGTTTCTCAAGTCTGGGTATTAGGCGATCGTTGAAATCTCGCAAGGAATGAGTCTAAAACATTTATAAATTACATATATTGTTTGGCAATATTATGATTATGATTCGAAATATTGAGATCGAACAGGAGCTTGTTCCTCCCTTTTATTCGACGCTCTTTTTCAGTCAGCTCGTACAAGTTTCGAATATCGGCAAACTTTACTGTTGGCTAAAGGCATCTTATAGTCGATCGACAGGCTTTGCCACGATCGGATTTTCATTTCAAAGAACGTGCCAATGTATGCCTCTCTAGAAATTTCCGATCAACATGATAACGAGATTGCGCGTATATCGTATCACCTGTAGAATAGGAAACGGCGGCTGCGCCGCTCGCAGGAGTACTCGTAATTTCATTTGCCGGAGGAAAGCATTTCTCTCTCTATTTCTCTGCAGCCCTTTTCCGATTAGCGACAAAAACGAAATCAGGCTAACGGAGGCAACGTGATTTCCGCCGCGAATCCAATCGATGATATTTTTCGAGGACAGTAAAAGTTTTTACCGAATTTTAGTATCTCGAACGTAATATCGAGTTATGAGTTTAATATCTTTTTTATCGAAGAAAAATCGAAGAAAATTCTTGAAATAAAACAACTTCCACGTATCGTCCAAAGTCTAAAAATAATTTCCGGAGATAGATTTTCGAAGGGAGAAAATTTCATTCGTAAAATTTATAGTTTCCAGAGTGAGCGAAATTTCCAAATATCGAGAGCTGTTTATTACGGCCGAAGAGGTATCGAGGAGCTTCGATAAAGGAGTAACTTTACTACATAAATATTCAATGTCAGAATACCAACGTATCAACGCTCTTTGCCAGACTCTAAACTAGTTTTAGCTGGGATTATGTTCTATCTCGGAAGACATCGTGGTCTGTGATTCGTGTGTCCTAGGTTTAAAGGGTCGACGTTCCATCCGTCTCACCGTCAGACAAATTTCAATATTCCCGCATCCTGTCTCCGTGGAAAATCCCTCTGTTACACGGCGTTACGTGACAATACGTTGTATCTTTGTTAAATCAAAAATACACAGCTGCTATAGTTGAAATAATTCACGCGTGCATCGATCGAGATATGTGTGACTATACGATAGAGAAATTCCATACAATTCATATTTCAGACTGCTCCGATGGCTGTCGCGTCACCTGTAGATCGGACTTTACGTATGCGACAACCTCTTCCGGCGGAAAATTAAATCAGCGACCGCTCCGCATTATCCACCCTAGCGAAAAACCCGTGGACGTTCGCGTTTAAAAATTACTTTTCGCAAAGTTACGCGTTTATACTTTGACATCGTTCTCGCAATCTTGCTAACAGAATGTTGCTAAGTTTCGAGCAAAGAAACGATCGAGACTTGTTTGTACCGTTACCAGACATCAGTCGGCAAGTCACGGTGACATCGAAACATCGATCTTACAAAGAACCTGAAGAACGTAATTTCCTATCCTCTGCATCGTATTCTCGTACCTGTGTAAGAATTGGACGTTTTAAGCTTGTTTTATAGTTACGAGATGCAAAGTATATGTGCGAAATTTATATAATAAAACGAGAGTTTCGTTTAAATTGAAATTAGATCAGTTGAAATGGTACGGATGAAATGGGATAGACAGACGAACTGTTTTATCTTTTCGATAGAATTAAACTCATCGTGTTATTACCGTTTACCAGGGCAATTCTACGCTGGAAGTTCGAAACTGGATATCAAACGTTCCGTGCATGCTACGTAACAATGTTTAACCACTCTTGATGGAATTTCACAGGACGTATTAGTAATAAGTAGGTATGTGCATGCATATGTATTTATATGCTGAGCGTTAGATAGAAGACGCGAATAGGAACGCGTTACATAATTCAAATTGTTCCGGAAGGAAAAGAAGCTAAACGAAGGGTACTCGTGCGAAGTAAAGCAAAATGGTTTTACGTTTTCATATTTTTGCTGTAGTATATTCACCTATCGATCGCGTTTCGTTCACGCCTCGCGATACTCTGCCAGCGTGTCTAGAATATTATCCGAAAAATGAAAAGGCGATATCGCGATTCGTTTGATTCTTTGATATTTCCATTGTTTTGCGGAGAAACCCGGCCAATGTTTTTGCGAAATATCATCAAACGCGAAGAACGAAAGTCTTCGAGAAGCGGAGAGAATAAATTACATTTGACATTTCTTGTATTTGTGCAGCAGCGAACGTGTTGTTCGTTTGTTAGCTTGTTTTTATTCGCGTCACAGATGTTTCCTCCGAGGAGCGAACGGGAATCTCAGTTCTATGATACTCTGCGAACTTTCTTCGTACGGATATAGATATGTTCGGTCTTTGGTCGATCGAATTACGATCGGATCCAGAAATTTTATTTTTCCAACCAGAGTATGACGTATACGCGCATACTACGTCGGATAAATACTTCAAATTATTACTAAAAAAATATTTGACTATTATTAAATACAGAAGCATCAAACTAAAAGAGTGGAATTTTAGAATGGCCTTAATTTGATAGCAAGGAACTGTACTTGCTGTTTGAGTATCCGACATTGTCGATCATGCAGAAATAAATGGAGGCAAACGTGCAGAGGCAGATCTCGATAAATTTTCGAGGACGGAGCAAAAAGTTGTAGCGGCTTCTGCTCGAAGAACATTATGCCGACAGTTTCTCTTGCCAATCATTTCGCGACGCGAACCGCCGCCGCGCTGCGCTGAGCCGCGTGACGCAAAGCGGTGGCCTCGGCGGCTTCTCCCCTTTCTTTCGAGCTTTTTCCTTCTCGAAGAACGAATCGCTACCTCATCGATATTCGATGCTTTTGACACAGCTCTCTTACCGTTCCCTCGCTATTGTTTTCTCTCGATGGCGCGGTAAATTTCTTCGCCAATACTCTGGACAGTTTCAACCGCATTTTCTCTTTCGAAAGTATCTCGTTCGATCTTCAGTCCCCTGAAAATTCTGATTGAAATGTCGTTTGAAACTTTTACATTATACGCAATTCCGCCAGACGGTGTTTCTAATTGTTCAAACTTTTATTTCATTAAAATGAGTTCCGCTATGAAAGTTTCGCAATTGTACATTGGGATACAAACAGTCTCGATTAGTGTATAGTAAATTGTATTCTCTCATGCGATTTCAAGTACTAACCGTTCTCTTGGATTTGGATCGAACTCCAATATTCACGAAGATACAATAGCAGCTTGCAATAGTCGCTTTGCTTATTCTTCTCGTCCATTCTCGGTGTCTAAATACGTCTAAACATTTACCTTCTGTCTGCCTATTTTTTCTATCGCGCACTAGTTTCTTTCACGACGTTTTAAAACAACGTCATTCGATATTTTTTAACGTCTTCTTAATCTCACGTTCAATTTTCTAAAATTTTGATAAAGAAGCAGAAGAATGTGGGACAGCGGCAGGCGAGTTAAATCGCGTTAGAACTTCCGAGGATCGTCGTCATGGGAGATAGAAGGGCCAAGTTCGATTTTACTAAGTTCACGAAGACCACCTTCCATGAAATTAGAGCTTCGACCGCAGTGCGCTTACCTCTTATCCATGCGTGGTTCGCATAAATTGGCATGTACAAATAAAATCTCATAATTCCGAAGAGAGCGGAGCAAAAATCTGGTTTGATTAATCTCTGGGTTTGATTGCAAAGCTACGCATTAAGCCAGGATCAGATGGGATCCTTTTGCGCCGTTTTGCGAAGGGAAAAAGGACAGGTAGAAAAAATAGGACAAGAATAGAGCTAGGACGAATATTATAGGGAAAATATTGAAAAGAGGGATAGCATGGCGTGAACCGCGAATGCGTGAAAATAATCTTTATCCTTTCGGCGGGGATCCGGTTCGGAAGCGGAACCGGAATCCAGCAACGGGGAAGGGGATGAAAACGGGGATGGGGATGCGCATGTACACGACAGGGAAGCGGAATAAACTCTGTGTGGACGCGCTCACATCGCGGCGCACAGTCTTCTCGATAGCACGTTTCCACGTAGCTCTCCTTCGGAATCTTCGGCTTCGTTTATTCGTTCGGAAAGTTCGCAGGCCGCTCTTCTCCGACGAGTTTTTAACTTTTTTCTGGTCTTTCGTCTCGAAATGGCAGCTGGTTAGACGGTCTGCTACGATTCTATAATCTTTCCGATTCATCGAGCATAACGTGGACGGTTTCTCGTGGTATAGTCACGCGTCACATGTCATTGAAATCGAGGATCGCGGCAGCGCGTTTCGCGAGTGAAGAAGCTTGACATTGCGGAACATCCATCGTGCATCGACCGTCCCACCGAAGATTACGATCGACGAAAACATTTCAGTTTTGTTGGATTTCGTGCTGCATTGGGCAGCAAGAATGTCATTCTTCAGAGGGTTGTGGAAGAGCAGCTCTAAACACAAGAGTAAGCTCCTCTCTGATCATCTTTCAAACACTTCAGTTGCTCGCTATTTTCATTCTCGCTTTTATAAACGCAGGCAACTTTCGTTCTGTTCCGTTTCTGTTTCCAGCGATAGTATTCCTAATCAACGTTAAATTTAACGCGGATACGGGAGCCAGAGTTCATGGTTTTCGATAAGCTATGCGTTATCGTGTTTAGAATTATGTACATGCGTGCTAATTTTTTTCTGTTTATTAAATATCGTAATCATATTCTCTTTCGTTAAGACGCTCTCAAATGACCGTATGCCAATGGAACTTATAGATTATGAAAGTTTTCATTTTCATTTAAAAATTATTAAGGATTACGTATCTATCTTTAACAAAATGCGCAGTTCCTCGACCGCGTAACGCTCGATTATACACAATCTTGCATCGTTAAGTTCGTTATCAAAGAAACAGAAGTATCGTTTTAAGGGAATTTTTTCGAATGACCAGTTAGCAGTTCGAAAGGTCACAGTACGTGTGCGTATAATCGAAATTCTAGTCGGATGCGATAATCGATGAAATTGCATTTTCTTGGTTGGCGGACAGAGGAAGCTTATTTACTGGAAGTTATTAGTTGCTCGGAAGATTAACGGTAACACCGTGCAGCTGCAAAATGTCGGGAAGCGATAACAGAGAGGAGGCAGCGGCGGCAACGCGGCAGTTAACGCGATTATTCGCAATAAGCGGCGTAATAGAGAGCCGCGTTTAAGATTATGGTAATGCATACCGGTTCGTGTTATAGGCGCAATGTGACCCCCTTCAGAACACTGATTATTGATCATAAAATTTGCATAATCTCGTGGCACAGGCCGCATCTCGATGCGACGATCAAAGAATGCCAGTCCATGCTCGATTTTCACTCGAATCCCGGTATCTCTTTCTATCTCACCCTATCGTTGTCGCGCACAGCACGACATCCTACCATCTTAGACTCCAAAAACACCATCTCTCGTTCTGATTAACTGAAGAATGCGAGATGCTTGCAAAATTGTTCTCTCGAAAGTTAGCTCGAACGGTCGGACGTTTTCGCTTCTAGGGGTTTAACTTTCAATTTTCAAACGCGCGAAATCGAATCCTTCGGCAGTAGAACATCCCTTTCGTTGCATTGGTGCACGCGAACCTCATAATTTGTTTTATCGATCGCTTCGCGAATTCGTACTTCGTATTCGGTATACAGTTTGAAAAGGAAAAAAAAAATTCCACGTTCGATGTTGCGATATAGAGGAACGAAATTAACCATCATAAAATGTAATCGTAAAATAACAACACGGAATATCGATTTCACGGAAATCTGATTTCGTAATGATGCTTGTTTGAGAATGTTTCGTTCTTTTATGCGATTTCGCGAGAGATTTTATCAAAGTGCTTAAGATGAAACTTTTATCAACGATTCGCATTATACTGGCAAGTGGTGGAGGCTAAGGAAAGTAAATTTTGTTTAACGAAACAACAGCAGAACAGAAGTTACACGCAACTCGAGTCTCGTTGGATCTTCGGTTTCTCTTCGAGTCGTGTCTGAATCCGCATCAAGATTTTGCGAAACGTACCAAAGCCTGGAACACGGTTTTGTTAATGCGATATAAAACTTTTATATCCGCGTTTAAATCGTGAATCGTAAACAACGGTGCTCGTAATTTTACGTCGTTATACAAATAGAACATCGTGACAAATTAAAATGGGCAGCGTGTACCACGCTGGCAATGCCAATTCATTGTCAACGTAAGTACATCCGTGGAATGAATTCTTTGCGCCGTCCGCGTTATATAATTATGACAAAACGATTAATGGCGAACCTTAAATTAATTTCAATTTGAAGGCGCATTTTAATTAAAGCGCGGAGAGAAACAAGTTTGCATTTGTAGAGATGCACGGAGGACTATGCACATCGAGAATACGCTGATTAAGTTCGAGAGAGCGAACCAGTGGTAATGAACTTGTCGCGCAGCAAATTGCGCGCGTAACGATTAACAAGAGACGAGAATCGCCTCGCCTCGCTCGCTTTGCCTCGCCCCGCCTCGTTTCGATGGCGAATCGACGTGATCGGATTAAATTTTACGACGATCAATGACAGAAGAAAATTACCGCTGATGGAGCTGTATCGAATTTGCGACCAGCTCATTATATTTGTTCGTTACATGCGTTGATTATCTACAAGACGTTCCTTCTATCGTCTACCAACGATGTAAACCGTTGGATATTTTTTCGCGCAGACGATACGCCTTTTTACTGCTTATTTCGCGATTTCACAAATTTTTCGCAAAAAAGCTTGGCAAATTTGTCGATTTTACGCGAAACGTGGAATTAATAGAAATTAATGAGACTCGGATAAAAATTCGTGGGAAGAATTCGCGGTCTGTTTACGAGTTTCGGGAATCGAATGGAATCGGGGAAATTTGCACCGAAGCGGCAGGTGCTTTTTGACGTCGAACCGATATTGAGCGCAACGAGTACCAGTACTCGCGCCAGTCTATTCGTTCCCATTTCCCTGCAAAAGAGGAAGAGAGAACGGGCAGACCCATTTGTCTGACAAATTTATCGCATGATCCTATAAAGGTCCACGTTTTAATTCGAAATGTTTCGCTGATGATAGATGCAAAATTATGCATGTATACGTGGTGGTTGACGTATCGCCGTAATGGATAGAATGCGTCGTAAAATACTGCGCAAAAATCTCTACAATTCTAATGTGATTTTATGCGATTACAGTGCAGAATGCTTTTAAAATTTGAAACATTGCGGGTACCTATACGGCTACAATGGGATTCGAGTTGTCGATATAGGTTGGTAACTTGGTATTCCGGGAAATACGTTAGGCGACAAACTTTTCCCAGTAGAAACTAAACTTTCGCTGCATCGTCTGAAAGTTTTGTTTCACCGTTCGCTTTTAATGCACGCGCACTTTTTAAAAGCTTCGATGCGACGCCGTTGCAATTTCCTTGCTATCAATGTAGAAGTTTTAATTCTCTCGGCGAATGAAACCTGTTACTGTCCTAGAGAGCAAAGTAAGAATCGGTGGAGACGAAAGGCTCGATCGAAGTTACATTAAACACGAACGTTGCGCGATAATTGATACACGGGATCCGTATTTGCAATTAACGCTAAAGTAGGTTTTCCTGACTATCATAAATATTCATAGCGGTTGGTAGCGATTGAACGATTCGCGGATGTTAATGCAAATGACCTTGCCACTGCGACCGCTGCGAGTTTAAATTTGCCGTCCGACAATGATTTACAAGCTTTAGCAAATCTCTATGCATTTCGTTAACTCATCGAGCGATTGAATCTTAAATATTTGACTCTCGATCGCATTAAGAATTTATACAGTGTCATCGAATCGATATGGACAGCCGCGAAGGGTAGAATGAGTATTCGACGTTTCGTACGAGCGGTTTAA
The DNA here is from genome assembly GCF_051014615.1 of Bombus vancouverensis nearcticus. Taxonomy (NCBI): domain Eukaryota; kingdom Metazoa; phylum Arthropoda; class Insecta; order Hymenoptera; family Apidae; genus Bombus; species Bombus vancouverensis. Next base: position 1,930,807 of record NC_134913.1, on the reverse strand, counting down.
GTGCCATTAGGTTCCATTGAATTTCGTTTGTCTCGCAAATTAATCCCCATTGACATTGTCTTCTGCTTGGCATTAATATAGTTGCGAGAATGCCCATAGGGGACGAATCAATGATAATAATTATCGTACCATCTTCTACGGAGATTCGTCGATGATTATCGGTCACAGATCTCTCGCATAATTTGTTTTTCATGTCGCTCTTGTAATTGTTACAGCGAACGAGCGAAGAATTTATATTTAAGATGAATTTTACTCAGACTCGTGTTTCGTATTTTAATCATTTCCGGCTGTAATCGAGCGACATCCAAGAGAAGCTTATCATTTTCTGTAATGTGGCAAATGTCAGCAACGTTTCCAGGGTTGAGTTACCTCTGACACAAATACACGACCGTGTCGTGATGAAACTGCTATTGTGCTAGTGTTTGCACCCGACGCTACCTGTTCGCGCGACTGCCGTTTCTAATGGAACAACAGCATTTGCTGCTTCGCATTGAGATAAGGATCGATCGGTCGGCACTATCCTTCAAGATAAGATCAATCATTGGACCAACTAAATGCATGCATAAACTCTCGAATAATTTAAACGAGCTCTAGTTTTATAAAAAAAGACACGAAGATCATCGTGAAGGAGTAGAACTTATTGAAATTTTGAGAAAATAGAGGGTCACGTTATGCAAGAGATTTTATTCCAGTTGTCCGTTTGGAGAGCCAGGATACAGGGCAAACGGCTCGAAGGCCGATTTAAATACAAATTAAATGGCAATCCCCCACACCGGTGCTATCGGTATCTCTTGGGTTTTTGTCGAGATTTCTAGCATGGAAATTCGATTTGCCACGATTAACTACACTCGTGGGATTCGTCAATACACGTCGACTATGTATACTTCTTCTCCATTTTCCGTTAGCAAAAATGAAAAAATAGGGCAGAAAAAAAAGAAGCATGAAGCGAGGAAAAACTTAGTTCGCAAAGATTATTTGATTTTATTTTGTAAAACTGAGAAAAGCAATCTGATAAGTTAGTAAGGTAAACATAACGTGGAAAATAGAGGAAAAAGGCTTATCGAAAATAAACTTCCGCATCGCTGATAGATCAAAGGCAGCTTGTTAAAACGCGTACGTCAAATAGACGTACTTCTTTCGTTATTCGATTCAATTCCGTACTTTCCATTTGGTTGTGTAAAAGCATTCTTTGCAGCGGCGCACGTAGGTATCGACGACGACGACGAGCTCGCGATAATAAGCATAGAGAGATGAAAAAATTCGATTCAAGATAGGAGAGTTGTTGAAAGAGGTGGCCGCGTTTATCAGCCAATACACATCAACCTTATTCGAAAGATCATGGGTTTTGGATTCCAGCCAAACGGATTTTCCGTTGACTTCCTGTCAGTCCTACACACTTCCAATGCAAATTTTATCATTTATTCGCTCCTTGCAATTTACGTCTGCCTGCCATCAAGAAAAACGTCCACGATCTCCCTTAAAATTTTCCTCTATTTTTCACGTAAAATTGATTTTATAATTAATCAATCATTTAGATTCGATTCAGGTGATAGAAAGTCGTTTGTTTGTTTGGCTAAACAAACTCGCTTGTTTTCCATCTACGTCGATTTTAAGATGATTTCTGTTTCGCGTTTTCATGATTCTATTACGAACCGCGCGCTCTTGAATCGTATGTGCTATTTCTCACACAAAATGATTACTTTTCTTCACACTTTTTCGCAACCGAGAGTTTTCTTTGATTAGCGTGCATTACCAGTCCCAGAAATGGGAAACTTTTCAGAGGGAAATGAATTTCACACGAAAGCTGTGCCACAGCCTCAAAGTCGATGAATGGGAGGTAAGCGGAAAAAGAGGGCGAAAGAAAGCCAGCAGCCACTGGCGACGAAAATTCTAAAGCTAGTCATCGCTCTCAGGAGTTTCGACGATTCGTGATTTACGATCGAAATTGCGATCAGGACACGTTTAACTTCTGTCAGTAAGATTAAGCGTATTTCGTACGAGCGTTTAGTTCTGTTAAACGAAATTAGTTTCACGGTTAAGCGTTTCCCTTTACGTACATTCTCATCGCATCGTCGAGCTTGATTTCACGAACATTCGGTAAAAGGGCGTGGAAAGTAAAAGAAAACAGCATAAATAAGCACTGTTGTAGATATAGTTACACAGAATTAACATAGAGTAAAAGTTAGTCAAAAGAAAAATAAAAATAATACGATAAATCTATCGGCTGAAGTATATTCTATAGATACAATGTTTCTTCATGATTTAAAACATTCAATGCGTAATAACCACTCAAATAGTACGATTGTACATACAGAAACTGTTGACAAGGTACTTGCGTATTCCACAGAGCTCCCTTCGGTAGCGACATTAATGATTTACGGTTCGGTTCTCTGGTGGTTATCTAAAATCGATTCTTGCGTAAATAATCTATCAACGATAAAGCATCATCGTTGTTTTAAGGATGCTGTATATGTAAATGGTATTGCTTGCAATGGGAAATATCGTCAACCGCAGTTAATCATAATTGTACGTAATTCAAGTTGAGCGATAATACCGAAGATTGATTAACGACTGCTTGAGCATTGTAATTGCGAGCAAATAGCTGAACGCGTACGTCGATAAAGCGCAATATCAAACCTTGGACAGATCGTTAATCATAAAAAGGAAAGGAAATTAACGAGCATGGTAGATAAGATGAAGATCGCTTGAACTTGTAGTTATTCGTCGGGGCGCGTTAAACGTTTACATTTGCCGTATGGCCCGGAAACACATTCCACGCTTACCAGTTCCTGTAGATTTTTCTAGATTTACGGTTTCGGTTTCGAAAGAATAAAGTAGGGAGAATGCATGGAACCTCGGGATGGTAGTTAGGCGCGAACCAGCAAGAATAACGACTCGTATAAACGTTTTCACGAGTAACTGAGACGACTTAGGTAATGGTTTTCGTATAGCGTTGGGATTCCGTATTTTCTTGTTTAATCGATCGTTAGAAAAAAACAGTTTTCGGTACCTGCGATTTTGTTTCGTGCAAAAAGCTGCACGTAAGCGTATCTAAAATTTATTTATTTAATTTAAATTTATCTAATTTATTAAAAATTTATTTAATTTATTAACTATCTATATGTATGCAGTCGCTTCATCTTGAGTGTTATCTTTATTAAGATTTCAAAAGTATGCCTACGGTTACCTGAACTCGCATATTTTTACATGCGTGAAACGGTAACTGATGACTATTAATTACACATTATCATTTATCTTACATACACCAATAACGAATAAGTTCAGATTCGTGATGAAACTAGGGATTGGTGCCATTCTGGGGATAATCCATTCGTTGTAATAGGATTCGTCACGGGCTGTTCAGCTCTAACATAACCATTCCCTGCTTCCCTTAGGATTAGTTTCGACGAAGTTACGTAGCCACCCCCCGTTCCCACGCCAACCTTTCTGGCGTCTGAACACGGTTAATAAGACGACAGCGCAAGCGACGAAGGCCGAGGATCGAAGATTCATAGGTTACCGGGGAAACCTGGAAAATTTCAGGGGCGACTTGTCGGTGGAAGCTTTCCCCGAGCTCCGAATCCAGACCTTTGGCGAACGGAAATTAACCGTGTACGATAAAGCAAAGTATTGGAAATGATCTCCACTCCGACAGACCAATTAGCCGCCTATGGTGATTCAGCGTTTAATTTGATTTCTAAAATATGTGGAAATTTATACGTGGAAGCTAGAAGCAGATCCTTTCTTTCCACGAGCTCGATAGAATTACGCGACGGGAGAACGTAAGAGACAAAGCTCTCAAACGGGGACGTATAATATTTTTAAAATCAAATCCTCTTACCATTCTATACGTTTATTATGAACTGGTTTATAATAGAACTCTCTTTCAAATACATATATTGCAGAATCTTCTTTCGCGATACGGACATTCACTCCAACTTAATCTCAATCATTGAAACATTCGCGTTATAATATATGATCCTCTTATGATATTAATAAAGTGGAAGAACGTATCGCAGTGTACAGTATAATCTTTCTCGTAACTGATGTAACTTGTATGATGTTTCTTAACGTAAAAATTACGTAAAGTGCAACTGCGGATTAAAGCTTCGTACATGGCTGCTCTACTGAATTTCAATTTTTAACGTTATTTTTGCTTTTGACTGTGAGCCTCGATGCTTTCCAATATGTTGTTATTTACGTTTGAAAAAATGTATTATCAAATTATGTAAAATGGCATTTAATTTCATTCACCGCGTCACCGTATCTGGTAATTGCTCACTGCACTGATTGGTTTATCGTAAACGGCTACAACGTTAATTTTGTTCCGTCGTGCATGTCGGTGGAAATTTCAATAACAAGTACCCACTTATCTTCCATGAACGAATTACTATTCCAATGGCACCGACTCTCCAGTCTGAACTGTTGAAAATAAGCCTGCGGATATAGGAGCAAACTGCTTTCCATCAACCAGACGTTTCCTTTCCGCTATTTTTATGTCAATATCAAACTCAATCGAGCTCGTTTGCATTCAAACGTTAAAAAGTTCCAGTCGAGGGAGTCCTTGTTTTAATATTAGAGAGCGGAAGGAGGAACAGTTTCGAGGAAGGGAAAACATGTCGACAAGATATCTCCAAGGAGAAAGAAGAATAAAGTCAACCGCGTTCGGTTGTCATTTCGAACACACGATGTTTTGCATGCAAATCGCGGTAAATGCGACCCGAAGCTGGAAGAGAGGAAGTCATTACTGGCGCTAAAATTACTTACGATGATTTTATATTTCTTCGTTGCAAGTAACCTCGCATAAGGTGTCTTACTTCTTGGCAATTTAGACTTCGTTTAGACTGGATCGATGTAGCAGACGAGAAGAATCGCTGAATTTTAGCACCGCTTGCCTTGATTGATACATACGACTCATTGAGAAATATAAAATGTAAATACATACAACTTTTTAAAGTTTCAAAAGTTCCGTTATGAATGTATATGACGCGTTCCAGAAAATTTCAGTGAAATTTCATCGAGTTTCATCGCGTCAGCGCAGCTTTCTGAGGTACATTTTATGTTACGTGTAATTACATTTTTCAGTATAACAGGCTGCGCGGTAGAAGAAACATCTAAAAAGGTAGCGAATGAAAATTTGAATTATTGACACCGCGACGATAAAAAGACGACTAATATTCAGGCAACTGGAAAGTAGATTCTACGTCGGCAGACAATAATGACGTTAATTGGAAATTTGCTCGTTCGAACGAAAAGTTCAGTTGAAAAATAGAAATAAAAGGTCCTAAGGGAGGAACACGTCCAAGTGACGGTGGAAAGGAATCTTTTCTCCCAGGTGTCCCACCAGAAAAAGAAGTCGTTTCGAGCTGCTGAGTGACGTTGTTGCTATCCTTTTCGTCCACTACAGTCTCCGATGGCCCTTTCGTTCGAATGTCTTTCGTCTCCCCGAACAAAGAAGAATAATTGACACTTTTTCCGAAGAAAAGTGTCCGAAGCTTTTCGGAGAAGCCTGGAAAAAGCAAAATTTCACGGACGTGATCGGGACCTACTTTTCTTCTCTTAACGCCGATTCGCTTCTGAAATATATCTCGAGCAAGGTTTTGGTCGGCGAAAATTGAAACGACAACCGTTCGTGCATTCTAATAGAACACGTTAATGAAGTTCATTAGCTGGTCATAGAAATATGGGCAAGCTCATTTGCAATTTCATCCTCCACTTTCTGTCTGCGAAAGCTTTTCCAATTATCTTGCAACGTACGTTCAATTACCTGACTACAGAGGGAGTGACATAATTGTAACTGTTCTTCGAGATCCTAATGATCTGACCGAGTCGATTGGAACCAGGAAGTTAAAGAAAGGAAAAGGAATACGCGTAAAGAGATAATAACCTCGAGCAAATAGAGTGGTTCTTGTTTTCTCGAGCAGCGGAGGAGAACAACGCAAAGTTGGCTGAGAGAATTCTTCTTATCGTATTTTCAGTTTAATATTAAAAATGCTAAAACTTTTGCCCCGAGAAAGTTTATCGGCTTGTTTCTATCTGACTAGTATATATCTGGTAATAATTATTTGTATTGTAGCGAAATTGTTTGCGAGGTCCGGACGCAATTAGTCGGCTCGGTAACGCAACTTTAAAAAGTTGTCGGTGCAAGCATACCGGAATTGGTGGCGTGTCCCTACCTTTCGCTGCCTTTTGTTCCCTTCGCATAATCAAGGAAAATGTACCTCCGACGTATCTCCTACCTTGGAAAACCAGCCCAACCAGCCATTATTCTTCTTCGCGTAACCGCGGAAACCCAACAAATTATTGTTCCAAGACGAAAACGCCGCATGACTTATCGCGAACCGTGAACTCTCGCGATAGAAGCCAAGTTATCTTTCGATATTGTTGATTTCTTACTGGTTGGCTTGGTTTCGCAAAGGTTCGCAGGAGTAGAAGAACATAAAGAAACAACAAGGAGAAAATTGTTGGAATGGTAACTGTAATTTATGTAAAGGGATATATATATAACTAGCCCTCTCTAGTCATAGAAGTCCATAGAGTTAACGATATGGTAGCGCGTCTTCCTATTTGCTGGAAATAAAGATCTCGAGTTTACCGAAGCTAGCTTTCCCAAGCTTTGAGGATTTTCACTCCTATCCCCTTTGCTGCTTCCAAAAAGGGCGGTCACCGAAACTCCTTGCTACGGAAGCTTCCGTTTATGCCTTGATTATACTTTAATGGTCGAAACGTTAACACCGCATAATGCACAGGATAAACTCAGTGCATGGTTTGAAGATTATTTTCGCGATATTTTTGAGGAGAAGACGCTGTTGAAATTTCAACGCGATACATCCTGCTTAATCATGAACTCAATTTGCTATTACATTGCTGTATAGGTACAAATTCGAAAAAGATAAAAATTTGTTAGTACGAAATCTGTTGTTACTAAATCCTTTCCGAATGTTTCATCGTTAAGGGATTAAAATATCTTACTTCTCTTTTCCGTAAGCTTATTAGAAGCAAGTTACACATATCAACGTTATATTTATTGTAACATTGACAGCCTATTTCATTTTACCTGCTGTGTATCGCATAATAATTTATTCAACGTCGCCACTTCGTTAACATACAGCATCAGTGTATAATTCATAAGAGAATTATCTTTAATGAATATTTAACGGCCCGCTGGTGTTATCGGTTGTATGTTTTTATTAATACCGGCGTATTTTTAAATTAGACAACCGTGCCCTCGGCTTATAGTCGTGCTTGTTTCTTGTTAATCGATGCGACACCGTGCGGAGTTGATTTAGTAGCAGAGGTGTTGATATCGATGTGCATGAGACGGTGAAGATACGCATTATTATTAGGCGTGAAATTTATTTTTTAATGCAGGAAAGTAGATTGGGTTAGGTTTAACAACATGGAACCCTTTGTATCTAGTACATTAATTCTATATCAAAATATTTACAAATAAAAATATCGAATAAAATGATGAAGTCGTTGAAGATACGTATGTATGTACGTGTATCTAAGATATATGTATGTACATATACATATATATCTGTCAGAAAAGGTACTACCTGAAGCTGGTTTTTGAAGAAAATGAAATGAAAGAGCTCTCTACACAGGTATACGCACATACACAGATGCTTTCATTTTGAACTTTTGTTGAATACGAATCTTATGGTATATTGCGGCTGAAAAATACGAGAAACGAAGGGTTACTCGCCTCAATGTCGGCGCTTCTTTCTTTGGGTATTTCCTGCTACTGTTAACAGAATCTATGGAGCAAAATATACGCCAGAATGAGAATAACGAATCTAGAAATATACATACGTACTTCGATAAAAAAAATTGGACGTGTTTCTAAAATTATTTGTGTACACGGGACTGTTATTCGGTTAATTCTATCGAATCAGTCCACGTGATTAGCTTCGTTTGCATAATTCAGGGAATTTATGTATCTACCCAGGCATCAATTGAGAACGATCAATGTTGCATCGATGATGCACGAATAAACAATGGTTGCAGGTATTAACGAATCGTAATAGGCGCTATCGCATTACCGTGGATACGAGTGTTACGGTGGCGTTTATTTATCGATTGTGGGTTGACGGAAAACAAGCAATGGTTTGCGGTTTTCTATAGCACGCGTTGTTCGAGATTAATACCGATCAGCGCATTGCTTCTTCTTTACTATGCACATCTTTCTAACTATGTTTTCTCAGAAAGCTGTAAATTCAAATTGGCTTATAGTTAACTTTGTGAACAAGATAGCTTCAGTTGATAATACAGTCGAAGGATTCATAACAAAAAGGATCCTTTGTTGAATATTTTATGAAGTTTGAAGAAACTGCAGTATCTTATAGCGCTATGATATACTATCAACTAGAACTTCTTTATGTATTTCCGACTTGTTGTAAGCTGGATTCAGGGTTTAAGGTATAGAAAATTATTCAAGTAATTCTTTTCTTATGGACCGTATTAAGCATTTCTTGGAAAATGGAGTAAGAAGCAACAAGGCTATGGCGATAAGCTGAAGTCCCTATCGAATGAATCAGGCCAGAAGTAAAAGAGAAGTAAATCCGATATCCAAGGGTCACGTGGATATCGTGGTAAAAGGCCTGGAAGAAGATTTAATTTGCGGCTCACCACTCAGTGGCCGGGCTAACGGAAAAGCTCGATTCGCTATTTTTCACCTTCCCTTATCGTTTTTTTTTGTTCCAACAATTCGCAACGTTTCACAGAAATTGGAAATTGGCAAATTTAATAATAACCGTGCCAACGAACCACACGAGTTCATACAGGACAGATAGATATAGAAAATATTTTGTTTTAAAACAAAACTCAATTATTCCTTTTTCTTTATTTTTTCAAATGAACATATTTTCCACAGCTTTTTCCGAAACTCTTAATGGTTTGTAATCTGTAAAAGTGTTCCGCTGGTAGCAAGAGGGTAGCAATTCTAAGACAATGAATTTCTTATGCCTAAAGAAAATTGGATCCTTGTGAGTTAAAGCATGCCGGTTGTGCAAGTAACTTACTTTTGTACACTAGACGGTACACAGCACCAGCAATGCATAGTAGTTGCTGAAAAACCTTACGTAATTACTTTCAATTCTTTCGAGACGCTGCCAGGTCCAAAGACCGTCGTCTTGTATTTGTGAAGTGCTTTTACTTGAAAATTTTCAACAGTGCTCGTCACCGTCGCATCGATATCAGCCACGAGTTTCTCACAAGAAACCCAACGCGTTAATGCACGTTTCGCCGCATAACTATTCGACCAGTTATCGATTGTATTATAAAATATGTTTAATGTTTATTTTATTCGCACTTCGTTTTTTCGCTCTAGATATATACTCTCAGTACCATTTAAAGATGTCCAGACGAGTCAAAATAATATTTGGATGGTTTGTAACGTTATGTGAATAAAAACAAAGAACTCGACGAGTATGGAAAATATGCGAGCATAAAAAATTAAGATGGATCCTTTGTTAATTATCTCGCGAGATAGTCGTTTAGAATGCTAACCTTTTCGTCGAAGAGAACACCAGGAAACTGTTTCAATGGACGCCCCGTTGCTTTGTGCGAATTCGTAAGAACAAAGAGTATCGTTGGACATCGAAACAATCGTCGGATCATCTAATTGAATCGTAGACGTGGGAAAGCTGTGTGAGAAACTTAATTGGAGTGACGTTTGGACTGAAACAAAATTGGAGGACGTGATTATTGAACGAACGAAGTTAAAATCCAAGTAACGCAAGACAAGTAGAAATTTTTCGAGTCACGATCAAGGGATGTTTTAACAACTTTCTGTTTATTCTATCTATTCTCTCTCCGAGGAACTAAAGGAAACAAAAATTTATCTGACGTACCATATGGTATTCTTTTTAGAAACTTGTGACATTTATAGAGAAGATTCGTTTCGGTCAAAGAATTGAGGAGAAACATCGTTAGAAACATCTGAAAGTATCGAAACCGATTTTCCTTCGGCGCAGAAATGTCTGAAGTAGAAAAAACTTCTCGTTCTACTCTTGAGAAACTTTTACAGCTTCTCCAAGGAATACTTTTGTCGTTTGCTCTATTGCACGATGCCACCATGATATATTTTCTTGCCTTCTACGTGAGAATTGCTCGTAGAGTTTTAAAAGTTTATGAAGTACAATAATACCGAGAACTGTTCTCTCGAAATACAAAAATGGTTGTTCGTGGAAGATTGTTGAAGAATGATAAGAATACACTGCGTCCCATATAAAACTGCGCTAAAATTTCAATTTTTATACAAGTTCGTGATACAAGATACAACACGATAAAATCCGATTACGCGTATACAATACTAAACAGCTAAATTTATTAAAAATGGAGCAGATCCCTCAAGAAATTAATACTCTGTATATGACATTTCCAGGTCAGAATAAATATACAACGTATTGTAAAACCATGTCCGAAACTGTTCGAACGTAAATCAAATATTTCTAATTATCCTATCTGTTCTCAAAGCTCCTTCATAATTGGTACGTAACACTTGATACAATTCGCTTGTGGAATGGAATCGGTCTATCCTTGGGTGATCGATAGAAGGTGTCTGAACTGATAGGAGATGCATCAAACGAGAATACCGATTGCATGATGCTATGGGCATCCATTATTGGCACACGTGCCATTCCCGACACGACGCGGTCAGAGAACGAGACTGGTTTACGTAGTTGTATGTAGCAAGACTAATGTTACACCGGTCATCCCCCATTCCATTTACCGACGTATTTATCTCCAGCGAGCTGTTATATGCTCGTATATACCTGTTTCGATTAGAAGATATTTTCCTTATCTGTTATTTTATTCTATTATTCGATACATTAGTGTCTGTACGCATCTTCTTAATGTATTAACCAGGTCATTCACTAACCAGAAACTCCTATTAATAAATTAAAAAATAACATCTTACAATGTTCCGAAGAAGAAATGTGTTTCGATTTAATGCACAAAGCAAATTAATGACTGTCAGCGGGGAGGCAAACGAACGAATGTTGTAAGATGAGTTTGTATAATGTGTTCGACGTTAATTTGCAGAACTATGCGAGGAATGGGCTCTAGCGAATAGTCGCGAATGCGTAGAGGGCAGCGGTTCTGCTGGTACAACGCACGATGAATCTGAGGATGCATCGGAAGCCAGGTTCACCCTCAAATATTTAGGTAGTACCCTAGTCGAAACACCCTCGAGCGAAGAAGCTACGGCTGAAGCCATCAAAACCGTCATTACTATGGTAGGTACACTTTGATCCATGACTTTTATAATTGCACGTTAACAGGCTAAAGCGTTTTTATGTATTAGTTTGCATCGCGAGAAACATTTCCCCGAGCAAAATTGCTTTTTGCAGCTATTTCGAGCGCGATCAAAACGTTCTTGAAACGGGCGAAGAAGACGACATGTAAAATTACGCATAAATATCCCCGGTGTACAACCTCGGTAGCACCTAGCTCATTAATTTCTCGACGAAATAAATTACGACGTTAGATAAGATCGATAAACGTTCTCGACTTGGCAGCTAAAACTTGCCGTTAAACCTTATAGAGATCAACAACAAATTTACTTTCTAAACTTTTTTAATTTTAACTAGCGATAGTTTAAACTTCACCCTTGATGCGCTGCTTTTTCTGTATCATTTTAACAAAGTGATTGATTACAAGGGGCATTTTACTTGTATACGGCACCGATCTATCCATTGTTCTACGATGCAATTAAACGAAGTCAATACATTTAACAAGTTAATTAATTTGGTTTAACGCGAAAGTTAATAGCTTCGTTAATGACAAATTTTGTCCGTTTCCCTTGAATAATTCTGTCCGTTTTCAACGATGTTCCGCGTAAATGAGATTTTTCCGTTTTATTAAACGTCAAATTATTTATAACCCTATCCTCTATTTTATCGCTCTTCTGGGAGACATAGTTACCGTACAATATGTACAGACCAGCTGTCTTCAAATTTTTTAGAGGATTCAAGCCAGTTTAAATAATCTTTTGGGCAAGTTAATTCGATGATTTTACTCCGACGTTTATTCTGGCCGAGTTTCACGATTACATTACTGCAAAATGTCACGGCAAGTTTACCGTTGCTCGAGAAGATATTTCGTTTCTCGAAACGGAATTAGCCCTCTTTCTTCTCGTTTACTTTGAACCGTGTTTCTACAGCGAACTGATAAAGCCGTTCATTAAACAAATATATTTCTCCTGTGACGACAATTATAGTGTCCCAAGGCCCTTGGGCCGAAATGTTCATTCACCGATGAAACAAAATTCGCCTCCCTTCGTTTGTACCAACAATTTAGCTTCACGATGTATATCTACATATATTAGGTGGTCCGAAAGGTTTCTTTCGTTTTATAAGGAAATAATGGATGCACAACATTTTCCGTTTTATATTATTTTATCGAATTACGTATGACCCATTTTGTTCTATCAAAATAAAGATCACATCGTTCGACAGGTTTAGGTTTCATGTTTGTACAAAGATGCATGGTTGCAAAAGACGTGTATGTGAAAGAAAGACACTTTTTGGGCAACCTAATATATATATTAATTACTTTTTTAGAGTTAACATAAAGAGATTTTATGGTGAATGAAAGGTTCTTTTAATATTGTAGGCAAAAGCAAGCGGTAAGAAGCTGCAACGGGTCTCTTTAGCTGTGAGTTTAAAGGGTATTAGAATGACGGACCTTGCCACGGAAGAAGATCAGCTTCAAGTGTCTATATACAGGTACATATGAAACAAGACAGAACTCCATGAACGTATCCGAAGCATTTCCTGCTTTGCGAAACGCGTATACACACGTCAGTCACGATTGGAGAGCTGTAATCGGACGAAACCGGATTTGTTGGTTCTGGCTTGTTGTACATTTCCCTTTGCGTCAGCCAACGTAATATCCGATATTCAGGCTAAAATATATTCGAAATATCGCGCAATGGCGACAAGCAAACGTTACGTGATTCGATTCTGGAATATTATTCTCTTTGTCAATTTGAAACTATGATTTCCCCAATGGATCTTCCGATATCTGAATTCGTATCGAAATGAGAAACCGTATCGTTGTTTTTCCTCTATTTTTTAACCTTTTTGCTTGTTTTTGTGATTGTGTTTACATCGTCAAAATATTCTCTTCGGAAACAATCATATGGGAAAACAATTACAACCAACAATGCTATTTGTGTTTTCAGTTTTGAATATTTTAATAAACGAACGACTTTTTTTCGATACTTCTGTTTGAACAACACCATTAGAAATAGATTAAAGATAAGAAAGAAATTGAATATGATATTAATATCATTTCAATTACAGTGTTTTTTTACATGATTGTAATGCGTTTAAAAAGCATTCTGGTTGTAATATGAAATTATACGGTTCATAAAAAGCGAAGAAACGTGGTAACGACTTAGGCTATATATTTTCTTAATCACACGACATCCTTAAGTTTCACTGTAATACACCGAGGCTGTTAATGCCACTTTGATTAACTCTGGGTTCATATAAACGACTAGAATTTATACACGATTAACAGATAAAATTTAAAATTATGGAATATCGCTTCAATTCACACAAGATACTCTTAATATTTACTCGTGTTGATATTATGGTATAGTTTTATTTTACAAAAAGACACCTTTTATTTTAATGACTTTTAGTGACTTTTAAGAGAGTTTGTTATCTTTGAATGATCGCCAGGCTTTTGTTCTTTAATCTCGCGCAGTTTAAACAATAATTCGAAATGTCCTTCACGTGTGCTTTCAGAGCAACTTTTCTTTATAATTCCATTGTAATTCCTTTGGTACGTATTCCTTTGTTGCGTAGCGAAAATAATTGCATATTCCTGGTTCTCATACATTTTTACAGTTCGCGAATATTCGTGTTTCTCGTTTCATCAAGATATTCACGTTATAAAGGCCTCGATTGTAATTATAGCAATTATGATAACTGTATCATAATACTATTACTTAGTACTGTATAGTACTACTTAGTACTAGCAGTTGAAACAGTGTTATGCTCTGGCATTTGTGTAAATTTTAACGAAGAAAATGGTTGTAGTAAAACATGCCGAGGAATCATAGTTTCCTTTAAAGTGTTTGTTGTGTATATACGCATAAGCAATTCTTTTCAGAATTTCATATTGTTCGGCGGACGCCGCTCACGATCATGTGTTCGCATTTATCGCAACAAATTTGAACGAAACTATGGAGTGCCACGCGTTTCTCTGCCCCAAAAGAAAAATGGCGCAAACGGTAACGTTAACTGTGGCTCAGGCGTTTAACACGGCTTACGAAGCTTGGCAGCTGTCCCAAGCCGATCCTAGAATCCATCACGCTCAAGATAAAAGCCCCTCGTTAACTGATGATAGGAATGGTAGGTAAATTATTTATTCTTTATCGTAATGTTTTAACAATACCACGCTGCGTTGGATACATTAAAGCACAACATTCTGTGCATTTCTGCAATTTTTAATTTCCTGCAAATGTCGAAAATCCGTAGTCTGCACATTACAAACGATTTATATCGTATAGCTTTTTCTTTTACACAAAGCTTTCGCAACAAGATAACCGATAACAATCCTATAACTAAGAAATAATCAAATAATAAACCGAATGATGAAATTTGCTACACGAGGAAAGAAAGTCAGCTTCGATCTAGAAGCTTCTGATCTGTTGTAAAAGTCCGTGCATCGCGTCGGTGCGATGCAGTAATATCTATGTGGTTGTGCACTTAACTCTCCGAGAGTGCGGATATTGCGGAGAGCTTCGGAGAAGGTTACGAGTGCACCCTAGGAAATTGTCCGGTAATATTGAACCTTGTGCGCACCGAACTACAACGCCGTGGGAAGCTAGAACAATTACAACTCGCGTGTTTCCTTCATTCGCCCAAACATTGTCGAGCACGTTCTCCCCAAAGAGAATTAGCTATGATTATTCCTTCGATAACTATTTACGTATTAAGTTATGGAATTTTGGGATGGAAGTTATGGTATTAAGGACAGAATTTTATTTTAATTTGGAAACAAAGGTACCTGTACTCAAATAGATACCTATTGAAGAACGAACACTATTCAAATATCACGCATTCAAAGAGTTTCTAACTCGATGCCCATGATTTTTGCAGAATTTTACGCCCGAAATGATTGACTCCTTGTAGAATCACCAAACAGTATATTTCAATTACTTGTTCAAAAATTGACTAAAGGTATATTAAAATTCAATAGACGATCAATCGACGTATTTAGGTATTGGTTAGCACGAAATTTTTTAAATGTTACTGCTAGAAAACCAAGAGCGATGCTCATGAATTTAGAACATTTCTTATGTTACCTAATACATATTTTAGAAACCAGGTGGCCTTTCTCAGAATGTTTTGTTACAAATTCTATTAAAAGCTCGTTTCGTAACTTGTTTCTCTTTTGAAGATATTTAATTGCAATATCTAATAATTTTTTTAATCAATTCTATCATATCATAATAACAAAATAATGATACAGAATGTAGTCATTAGTTATCAACACATAATCCTTATTTGTATTTTCTTGTAATTAAATTATATCTTGTCAAAAATGAAGAAATGTCCAGGTATTTTCGAGTGGTAATGCAAGCGTAAGGATTAAAATGTAAATCAAAGCAAATAGTGTTCGGATTGAGCATTTTTTGTGAATGCGCAGGTATTGGTCTAGTGCTATGTCCTGTAATTAACGAAGCGTTTCTGGTTCAGGACTATGAAATGTCTCGGAGTTACCAATTAGCGATAAGCGAGAAATCAGTGTTTGTATGCGAAGATTCTACTTGCACATCACAAAGACTCGTGGATACTGGTGTACATGTGGGTCGATAATGAAAGTGTATCTAGGAGACCGTACCGTAGAGTTGCTGAAACAGGTTCTATTTCGCAATCTATGTAAACTGGATTTGATAAACCATTATTTATTGATTATTCCACGTGCGAAGCGTTCTGACAAGGAACGTTATTCAATTGACTGTTGACGTTATTCGATTACAAGACTCGTAAAAACATTTTGAAAAATGCTATTGGATTTAGGTATTAACTGTATTAAATATTCTTCGATTATTTTTCGTTTTTAGAAAACAACGAAAAGAAGAAAAACGAAGAAGAGGCAAAATCCGTAAACAAAGTTAACGAACAGAATAAAGACAATGCTCAGCGGCGTAATGCGAACGATACGCCGAAAAATCTTCTAATTGATTTGTCGAATGAGACTAAAGCAACCGGAAATTCATGGGTAGGCAGTTCATTTTAATGTGTTTCACGTACTGTCATTATTATGATTACATTTTTTTGTTATATAAAAATATTTCAATAAAAATACTTCGACGTACGAAGATATTGATGTTTCGATATTTTTAGGTTTGCTTCGAAGACGAAGATGGTAAGAAGATACAGAAAAAGAGTAACGCTATTAGCATTCCCATGACGACTTTGAGACATAGCACG
Organism: Bombus vancouverensis nearcticus; assembly: GCF_051014615.1. Lineage (NCBI taxonomy): Eukaryota > Metazoa > Arthropoda > Insecta > Hymenoptera > Apidae > Bombus > Bombus vancouverensis. The sequence goes on along the minus strand of NC_134913.1, from coordinate 1,914,347 downwards.
ACGTCTGCGTCGCACCACGTTATGCCGAAGCCAACGACAGGCTTCAAAATTCAAAATGCTTGGGGTGAATCGAGATCTGTAGACTTGATGTGTTCGTAGCAGGCGTAGCCTTCGGCCGATAGCTTCCGAGACGTGCCATTAATCACCGATCTCTGGAAGCATCTATCGAATAACGGCCAACCGAGGAAAATCAAGCAATAGACTAATTATTATCGTCGAACTCACGATATACCATTAAACATCAATGAATCGACTCGTTGGAAGAAATATTCTGCAGCAAATTTCGAGAAAAACAAGGTGCTGGTCGATCGATTCCAACGTAACGCTCGGCTGATTTCTAAACAAAATTTCCTGTTCTGTTGTGACAAGACTACCGAATACGCTTACCGATATTTTACAAATATCACGGAGTCGACGATTGAACGGTGATTTTTGTTGTGGTGATTTTTCCATACATTTTACGTCCTCGGAGAACTATCGATATCGAGCGGTGCTCGGGAAAACAAATAAATCGACAGAAAGTGGGTTTTGTTTCATCACCAAGAAATGGGAGCAATTTTTGGAACCTTTTTGTATGATGCCTGTATCCGTGCCAATTCTTTCACACATATCGTATACAATTTTATATTACTGTATCGTGCGCGTGCGTTTACAGCAAGTTTTACTATTTTAACACTATATGTATACCAAAACCATTTATTTCCGAACGATTTTGCGTAAAATCAAAGGATACTTAAGAGACGACATCAAATTGTCCGATCATCCACGACGAAACAAAACGAATTCCTGTAATTCTCATTAGATATAATGGAATTTTATTCGTTGTTAAATAGCTGGGCTATTTCTTAGTCGGGCGTTCTTAAATTTGTTTCTACGCGAAAAATATATTTAAAGCGTATGTTTACGATTAGGTAATAACAGAGAATATACTAATTATACTTTTGATATTATCTATTTGATTTTTTGATCTTATGTTGTAATTTCTAAGAAAGAAATATGTCTTGATATTAATTTTTGTCCGTTTTCCTTTTTTTTGTTAAAAGGAAAATTAGTAGAAATTAGTTTTATTTTTTTTTAAATACATATTGATAGATATTGTCAGCAAGACGATTTTAGTCAAGTTTATGAAATAAGAGTAATTTGACATTAAAAACATGCATTGGTACGTATACTGTGAAAGCATGTATCTATTTAACACGTTCATCATCAAAATTCGTAGATAATTTATGCGCAATTTGCATTGAGTGTAAAGTATGTCGCTTGAAGGCTTACTCGCGATCTCTGAACTACACGTCTATCTACGATAACATATTTGTGATTAATCGCGAATATAATTAAGCGGTCAAGGAGTTGCTTTCAAGAGTTTCAAATCAGACTTTGAGTTGTTGCAAGTTACAATCGTTATCGTATCGTTATTATTATATTAAAAGCTTTTTAAAAGAACTCTATTCCTTTTATCGCAAGAATATAATATACACCGCATTGACTTCTTTTTACGATATTTGAGCAATTTTATATTTATGTTACATGAAAAATCATATTCATCCCCGAAGAACGATAGCATTTATGACGTACGATGTTACATTATAGGTATACGAAGGTTTGTTGTCTGATAGTTGAACGTAGTCGGCTATTTTCGTAGGAAATTCGATAGATGTATAGCGCAAAATGATATTATACAATCATCGCTGTTCGTAACATTCACACTTATTTGTGAATCGATGTTAAAATTGCCGGCCGATTTGTAGCTAAACTTTAACGTTCAAACCTTGTCGAGCTTCGTGTTCGAAAACAAGTTAGGAAGCGATACGTATTTGTTGTTGGATTGTTTCGTTGATTTGTTAAACAAACTATAGGAGTAATTGATATTTTGTTGGTGAAAATTGCCAATAATTTTGTATGGTCATAATACGATCGGCGGGGTGCGTTTTTGCAGTTGTGCCACGGTTGTGCAACGTCGCTTAATATCACTAAGTGTTTGAATATAATTACACGTTAAATACACTCATACATATCCAGTCGTACGTTATCATTGAATAATTCTGGCCTATCCTATTTCCTCGCTCTTGATCTTAATGACTGAATATCTACTTTAAACATTGCGTGTGTTCTTGTAGATTTTGCAGAAACGCATTAGCTATTTACAGTATAGCTTTTATTGATTTTATGTTTCATAAGAATGTTTCTCTGCCTCCGTAAACACATTAAAGATGGCGATAGATATCAGCTGCAAAAATACAATATTCTAACGTAGATATGAGAATAGTATCTTTTTTAATCAAATGGAAGTCAGTGTACTGTTACGTTTAATCTAAAATAATTCGAATAAAGTTCTGTCATTAAGTAGCTGTACTACGTACCGAAAGATTACACGATAAGGTAGTTTGCTATCTTACTGTCACACTAGATGGAGACGCTTACACAAAGTGAATTCCTTTTCCAAAATTGATTATATTAAATTATATTAAACGAACTGATTACAAATACTATTATCAAGGGCTCTAGCATAACTGAACTAATATCATTAGCAAAATTTTGCAAATTACCGGTGCTAATCAATTCTTTTGTAGAACTGTAACAAGTTTGGCAATAAAGCAAATAAAGTCGCGTTGGTTAATTTTACAAATTGCAAGCCAGCTGATTGTGCTATTCGGGGTAAATAATTTTAGAGCAAAAATTGGAGTAGGTTAAGTTGAGTAATTACGTATAGATATAATCTGGTGACACATGAATATGTATATTGGTGGGCTATTCAGAAGGTAGCAAACACTGACTACCTATACGAAGCACAGGAGAGGACGTTAATGCAGAAATGTTTCGAGGTTACTCTATAGAGAGGAAGTAAACGAGCGCGTTTCAGACGAAGAAGAAGAGAGGAAGCGTAGAAAGCAAAGCCGGGAGGACGAAAGAGGAACGTGCGCGTTGTGCGAATAGAAAGGGCTGCCTCGTCGACCAAAAGACGAAATAGACTACTCTTCAATGTAACTACCTAGGCGCTGTTCGGTTCTATAGGTGTGTCCCAAATACGAAACTGCTTTCGGCCAAGTTTTTCCAAATCTAAACTTAATTCTTTTTCAACATATTTAATTACGGAAACAACGAAATACCCATTTATACAATAAAATCTCAATTATTAGAATACCGATTAACGGAATTAAACAATCAAACTTTAACAAAGGTCTATATCTGTATACTTGAAGAATTTTTTGAAAAATATTATTCTTGAAAGATTTGAAAAGGGACCTTGAGCGTTGAAACTTTAATAAGAGTCTATATATATAATTGAGAAATATATTTAATTAAATAAAATAAAATGCAATGATCATTTGAAATACTTTTATAGGATTTTCTAAATGAAGCACGCAAAGCAGAAGCTCTGTTCGTAAGTATCGATCGAGGCTCAAATAAAATAGTCTGACTGTGCAAATTTAATCACGGTACAGATAATATGATGGTTAAGAAAATAAAAATACTATGTTCAAAGAGTTCAGTATCAATAGAAGCGTGGAACGATTCAAGGACTGACCGGCTACTGAATTCGAAAGACTTCCTTTAATAGATTTCCTCTCGTAATACTTAAACTGCTTCCGAACGGTTGAAAAGTTATAATACTCGATGGTATTTCGATAAAAGTTGGATAAGCTATGAAAGAAACGAAGATCGAAATCATCAATTTAAACATTAAAAACGATTTATTCTTTCATTCCTCCTATTTGTTTCATCTTTTCAAATTTCTAACCAAACAAAATTGTCGACAATTTACAAATACGATACATCGATTTCTATCAAGATAATGCGCAATGCAATTTCCAAGTATAATCTGTCGTTTAAAGCAAAAATAATGTTTGCATAATTACGTTCCCGCTTTTTAGTCTAAAACGACAAAACGATCGGTCTATTAAAATGTAGTACGGAAAATGGTGGACAGATGTCGCGTCAGGTGCGTGTAAGAGTAACAGTCAATATGGCGTCTTTGAACAGTAATAAACCGCGTTCTCGTTTTTGACATGAAAAGTTACTAGCATCACCGCATGTAGGCGCTGTCGAACGTGTATCTGTCTCCGTGAGAGCTTTTCCTCAAGGATGTTCGCGGTAAAGAGCTTCGAAACCGGAGACTTGCGTCTTCCTCTATTGTCCAAGTTTCCCGCAGGATGGTCCAGCTGCAACGGCAGTGACTGGTCAACAAACAGTGACATTCTTCTCTTCTACGTGTCATCTCGCCGTTTATCCCGCAAGGACAGTGTCTGTTTTACCGTGCGATCGTGCTTCTGAGAAGGAGTGGAGAGAGCGTGCTCCTGCAAACTGTCCGTGTATAGTGCGAGTTCCTCGTCCTCTTTGACGATGTTTTTTGCCAGGAGATATCGATACAATCACATGGTTGACTGTCGTTGTTTACTTGATTATAATTCACCGAAATACTAATAACCAATCAGTTGACAAAATGCGTGCGATAACGTTGGAATTCACTGCTGAATCTGATACTCGTGGGCCTAGAATCTGACGTGGATTAAGGAAGCTGTACTCGGTCGTGCAAGTAGAAAAATCCCAGGAATCCCGTAGCCACTGCAAGCATCGAACGATCGTAAGTACTTTGCAGTCGTAAAAACAAAAGACTCGCGAAACTGTCAAGCGGCTTCGATCGCGTCCTTCGCTATTTTTTTCCACTCATTCGCTCACGTGACAGCTGACGGCGAAAGGGCTGTCACGATGCCACCGAAATGACAACGTTTCTTCGACACTTTGTAGATTTCTCGAAACTGTTCACTATTTACGTTATATATTATCACACTGTAAAATGCAACTTCTTTGCTCGACTTTGATATATGATTTAAATCTCCATCATCGATATGTAAATGGGTGTTTCCAGAGGTTACATCTGCACGCGAAATCGTTCCGCTCGCCGATATCGAACAAATGTTTACGAATCGTGGTACAGAAATGCGAAAAGCAAGGTATAATTGGCGTTTATTTGTTGCATATGTATGGCTCGTTCTTTCTATGTATAATATGTGATTTCAGTGAGTCGGAAATTCGTTATTATGGGGCTGTAATTATATCTTTTACAGCTTTTTGCCCCATAATGGAATTAACATTTTTCGAGAGATTTGCATAATCTTCAGGATACGAATCGGAATAAATTTCTGCTACGTGAAACAGGTTAAGAAAATGGCCGTGAAAACATTTCAAAGATTTGGAAATGTCGTAAGATAACGATATCTGCAACACATACTCCTGAGACATTAAATAAGGCAAGCCAATGAGCGGAATCGTTTGTTAGACAAATAACGCATCCTTTATTCTTTATCGGCGCAGTCTCTTCAATGCGATCATTGTTGCCACGTCGTTATTGTATTCTTTCATCCATAGAGTACCGGAATCGTTTAACTGGAATTATTTCAGTGCGAGATGTTTTCGTTTATTGCAATCGAGGTTTAATTAAACTGCCGCGTAAGATACATTTTGCCTGTATTGATAAATTTGAAAGAAGAATCGCCATTCGACTATTAGATTTAACGAATGACGACGCGACAATCAAACGAATTTATAGCTATCCCAAAAATATTTGGGCATGATAGTAACAAAATTTAAATATCGGCACATACTTAACACAGGCAACGGATCAAAAATATGGTAAGTCACATTCTCCATTTTTTATACAAGGACCATTTTAAAATTCAATACATTGCCGTAGTACATAATCGACAGTATATGTCAATATGCAAAGACTGAAATTCAGGGGAATCCGTGCAAATCCACTCTCAACAACACATTAGGTTAAAACAATGGGGACCGTGCGTGCGATGACCTAAATGCGCGATAGTCCGCTTTTAATCTGCCGAGATGGAATGTACGCATCTATAAATGTCAGCTTGTCACGACTGACAGTAGGTCACCAATTTTTTAGTTGGTCTTTTCCCCTTACTCTTTACATTTGATCTACGTGATCGATTAGTTAGATTAGACATCCTCCACCATCCCACTACGAGAAAAGCGCAAATCAATCACGCGTATCTATGTGTTTCTCTACGTTTCTTACGTGGTTTCTCGCGTAACTTTTTTTTATTGTACTGGGTCAAGCAAAGAATACAGCGTCTTGTGCACTGACCTGACTAAAACGCGACAACAGGAACGACCTTGCACAACCAGTTGTTTGACGTTTCGAAGCATAAAAGAAAACCACATAAAGGACACTTATCTTTGCTAAGCAATGTGCTAATTGCGTAACGTGGTGTGAAATTCAAACACAGATAACTAGTGGATTTTTTGCGCGTTCTAGCCGTTAAAAATTTCGCGTCCCAGTCGTGATGGACAAATTACTTATCGTAATTATTGGCTCTAGTGATATAGATACAGATATAGTGCTTTGAAGTAGCAATATGAAACAAGAAAGATAAAAATTCAATCTGTCGAACAACAGATTGCGAAATTAACTCATTCCTAACTATCTTTTATCTTCGAAATTAACCATCCTAATTCCTCGATTGCGAAGGACTTCTGTTTCTAATCTAGCCGGATTGCAACTTGCATTTCTCGATGCTCTCGCTTTCAATTTCATGCTATTTTATTAAAAAAAGGTTTGCCGGTAGTGTATAAATTTTCTACGTATAACCAAATGACATTTTTATATTGTGAAATGTACTATAAATTGCAAAATCGCATTTAAGGATTAAATACCGAATTATCGGCTTTCATAAACTGAAAATGCAATATATAACTATCTTAATACATCTCGGAATGGCATGAAATCCTAATCAAGGTCGCAGCCAATCGGTTCGATATAATTTATAATTATCACAATTATCTACTGCCTACATAGTGATGTAATTAGAAGAGTTCTAAGAATTCTAATATCAGATAAACCTAAAAAACAGACACAAAAATAAAATATACGTGCTATGGAAAATTGAGTACGTTTAATTTATTCAATTAAATACTAATTATTTTTAATTAGTCATAGACTAAATGATTACAGATGCTTACGACGAAGTCACGATAATTACGGCAAGAAATTCCATCGTGCTCATCTCGTCTCTCTTACCTTCCACCCTTCCGCGATAGTGCATTCTCATCACTTTACGAAACAGGTTCTCTCTTGGTGGTACTGTAGACATTTTCGCTGTAAGCTTGTTTCCTTTGTTTTCTTCAGCGTTTATCGTCCACAGATTATGATAAGAAACGAAATTGCTTTGTTCCGCATCTTTTTAAAGGTGTCGCTGTAGCTTTCGCGTATTGCTTGTAATCTACGTTCGAAATACGCTACTGTTCACGAAGATCCGGACACTTTTGTAACGACAGTACATGGACGTTAATAAAATACACAATGAATAAGAAACTCACGAGTGAAAAGAATATCTGTCATCTCTTTATGGAATTGCACATATGTGTTTTTATGTTTTCAGCCGAAACATGTGTTAGCAGTAAACGAAGTACGTATCAAATGTTTTGTGATCTATATTAATTAGAGGCGAAAGATCGAGCAGGGCGAGGAAGAACATGCGAACATAATAGCAAACAAGAAAGAGACCAGGGCACCGATGAGTTATGAAGCTCGTAGCTCGTTTATTATCGCAACGGCGGGGTTAATCACGCTCCGTCTAACGATTTCCTTGTTAAACCGTGCACTGCTGACGATGCGGGGCGGGGGATTTGTGCTATTTCGCGGTACCTTTGGTAAGATGGCAAGTTAACTTTACTATCCTGAATCAACCGAAGAAGCAAGAAAATTGAAAAGAACAGGCAGAAACACCGTACTCTGGTATACCGTAAAGCTATTTCACCGACTAGTTATCTGACTAGTTAAGCGAATCCATAAATACCACATAACATTGAAAGAACATTTTAAAGAAATTTTGTAAACAGACTGGGGAAATATGGAACCGAATTTCATTGTTAGCATTTTTATTATTCTCGATATTATGTCTATTTCAAGGACTATTGTGACCAGTCTCGAAGCTTGATGAACTGTAGCTTCTTCATACTTTTACCAGTTACGTAAGTTCTGGTAAAATCTGGTGGATCGAAAGAAAAAACTCGTCCGTATAAGATACAAGTGTTTCGTTGAAAGGATAAAATCCTCTCGCTGGCTTGCATTTCTACTACCATTTAATTAGGTGCATTGATATTTTTGGGTAGTTACAATTTAGCAAATGTTTCTAGTTTCTCATCGTAGAGGAGAAGCTAACGGTAAATTCCGCCACATACAACTCCATGGCTTTCGGAAAATATGTTCCTCGTTCTAGGAACTCGCGCCTCTCCGTATATTACCTTAAACGAGTTTGCCGCAGATCGATGTGAACTACGTGTCTTGCATTGAAAGTTAAAACTCTCAAAAATATTTTTTCAAAGCACAGATGTATACTGTCCTGCTTAAATAAAAAACTAAAGTATTTTATCACTTCTTCTTCGTTCGATTTAAAGAACAAAGCAATTGGCATTGTTCCTTGTTATTTTTCGTATCGCAATATGTAAATTGCATTTCTGTAACGACCAAGGATAAGACTGATGTTTGATATTGGTTGCGAGCAACATTTGCGACTCATAAATCTCGGAGCAAAAGGAGAAGCAATTTCAAGAGTGCTGTCATAACGACTTGTCATAAATAAACGTATCGATTGCTGTTTGGACAATTCTATTCGTATCGCGAATGCTGTGATAGAATTTTCATTCGGTACAGATTTACATCTTCCTCATGAAAACGTTATATAAGGAGTAAAGGATGCTTTACTTCGCTTTCTAGTTCCCTTCGAAAAAGTTGGAACTTTGAAGGACTGAATGCGAAAATATAATAAAATATAAAAATATGTAGTTCAAAATACTTAAATGACCATCTCTTACGTTAAAGCAAAATTATTCTATTAGCGGAATAGCGTGTGTTATGATTAGATCGGATAATCAAGCTCCTATTGTACATATCACTAGAATTCATATAACAGGAGTTGATAATCAGATAATAGCATTCAATCTGCATGTATTTGGTTAATTGGGTATTAACTAAAATTTCGTTCCAATAAATAGAGTTCAAATGGAGTATGTAGTGGCTATTATATTGTATCAAGTAATATGATACAAATTACGTTACGATATGAACATAAGAGGTCGTCGATTTCTTTAAACTTACTTTTAGCATGTTGATACTTGTGATAAATGTCATCAAACAGACTATAATCATTGATTCTAGGTTTCTAATGCGAGTGTACATGCAGTGGTTATACACAGTTATTTTCTGTATTCAATGCAAAGCACAAAGGTAGTGTTGGTATAAATGTGTAATAGGAATATAGTGTGTGCAACACTATACAACACAGCGTTTCGGTTCAATTCTCGATATTACCTCTTTGAAATATGGTCCTTTCAAACGTAATTACACTTTTTGCATACACGCAACAAACCGTTACAAGTTAAATTGCCACTGTGAATGAACATTATTGCGATGCAACAAGGTGTAGCAAATATAGGATTCTTAGTTAAATATGAAATACAATATCACGACTATGCGATTACTTGGCAAATTCTAACGTTAAATAACGATTAACGGTTAGTCAGAGTTCTTGATCAAATGGTTCAAAGTAATTTCACTTTGTAAAAATATTATTGTCTAGTAAGTAACACACTTCCGATTTCGATCGGTTTCTGATAAACGAGGAAGGCGTGAAATTATTTCCACTCGTGCTGGATCATCTCCTTTCAGTGTCGAGTACAGACAACTGATTATGATGTAGCTACTGATTATATTAACTCTTCAATAAGATAAAAGAGATTATATAATGAACATAACGAATCGGTAAGATAAAAGATTATCGAATAATGAACAAGCAGTATAAGTAAATAGGAAATTTGAATGATCAGTGAATTTTTCATTTGGCAGGATATTATTTATAGTTCGAAGGACTGCGATCTGCAGCAGGAATAAAGAGATTATTTCAATAGCGTTTTTATCTGATTATCCGAAAAAGAGTAGGGTGTAAATTGGCCAGGTTCCAAGATACCTCGTCAGCATTCACGGAGTTTAAGGGAGCGCGAAAGAGTATAGAAGCCAAGTCGAATGGGAATATATATTTTCCTTATCAGTTTTTGCACGGAGAGCTCGAACGGTAGCTGCCTTCCGTACTCTTTCCACGAACACAGCAGCCATAGGTCGTCGGCCAAATTTAAAGGCTCTGTTACACGGATCAACGAGATGTTTTATGGGAGAAAGAACTAATTGTAGTCGATTAGCCTCGGGTCCAGTCGCCCCGAAATGAATCTGTCGCATCGATAACGAGAAACAGCAATTTCGAAGGATCTACTCAAACCGGCTGCCTAAATTATTCAAGTCACGTAGGGAATACTACGGAGACTCGATATATTTTGGCTGGTAACAGCGGGATATCGTGTTAGGGCAGTGCAGTTTGCTCGTTAAACATCCCGTAGGTTGCATGGTGCTTCACGGTAACGGAATATTCTATGAAACCGTTTAAGCTCGTTCCGAAATTATCGAGGGAACAAAGACAAGGTACGTTAACCAATTATGTCCGCCGTATATATTTAACGGCCATTAAAGAAGTTACGCGGCGAAAATTCCGTAATGTTAAACGGAAGTAACTGGTGCCAATAACTTGATTCAAAGCGGCGGATGCCAGGTTCCATTGTCTTTCAGAAAGATGAGCGAGAGACGTCCTCTCATGCATCTCACGCCCGCGGCAAGAAGCTCTTCCATCTTTCCTTTTCATACTTAACACCCTAGTCATGCATAATACAACGTATGCGCACATGTCTGAGGAAGACAAGCGCACCGGACGCGAACTAGCGCGTTACACGTTGACACTACCGTGAGAAGATCGCAGTGCCAAGGTTAGCGTGAAATCTGCGTCTCGCCTGAAAGCAAATATAAAGGTTTGGCCGTTTTAATTAGATTAGAAATGTAATTGTGTAGAGAAAGTGAGATTCGCCTGTGCTTAAAAAATTACTCGGAGCTATAATTTTCACTGCGTTTCAACGATTCCAATTTACGGAACAGACTTATCTTACGATTTAGAAGTTTTTTAACAAAATCGTGGAGAAAGCTACGCCACGTTAATTGTGCAATATAGTGTTACACGATCCGATGCGCAGTAAGTTCGTTCGTTTACGAACGAGTCTTTGTTATCTTTGAAACGCTACGAAAGATTAACGATGAGAATTTTTATACTATCGACTAAAAATAGAGCTATAGATATAAATATATTTGATATTGCGTATATGAATGAAAATTATGGGTACTCGTGAAACGGATAACCCGTATGCTTGACATGGTTTGGCTATGCGCCAACAAGTTTGCAGGTAGCGATATAACTGGTGATTACTATATCTTTAAACTATACTACCGCTCAAAGTTACGTGAACAGTTGCCTACCTTTGACAGAATTTGATTTAGCTACAAAATTATTATACAAGTTGTGTTTGCTATGAATTCTTCAATTGATTTCGTTATTTAGATTTGATTTGGAAGCAATAAATTCCTCCGTTTTTGTAAGATTAATATAGTATTGGAATAAATTAATGCTATAAACTGTCGTTCATAAAGAATGTGACTTAGTCCACTTTTCGTCTCAATGGCTTGTTTCACTTGACCGGATGTCCTATGGGTAATCTCGATTAAACTCCATTTTTAGGACAAGTTTGCACTTTTATGTGACTCGCTTTTCTCATTTAAATATTGTACAGGAAATGCAATGAAATTCACCAGACCGAAGATATCACGTGTCTCGGTATCATGCGTCCGCACGAACTTTAATTTTGTTTCTGCGATCAAAAACGTCGGTGTCCTGCGCCCACTCGTTCAACGATATTCATTATTCATCCTATCCCTCAGTCCTTTTTTGCAAAGCCGCAGGCTTTTGTGATACAAAGCACGATACGAACTTTTTCGAAATAAGTAGCTATATACATAGTACGCCGAGTTTTTCATCGCTCGTTTACATCGATTCTTATGTTATCATTACAATGGACGCGTCTTTGCGTGAACGATGAAATGAATTTTTACTAACGCGTAGTAGATATACAGTACCAGGTTTATTATGGTTGTATAATCATGTCTATGCTATTGGCGCGAATCTCGCTCACTGTAACCATAATCTAAAGGTTATCACAAACGGAGCGATATTTGTTCGCGCGAAGTTACGATGATCGAGATTCACTAATGCCGCGTGAAATTAACTGTAACCTTGGTCGATATTTTGCGGCGCATTTTATCAATGCATGCAAATGGTTTAATTAAAAAGCGCATTGACTCGTGTCGACTCGCAAGTGTCGACGACGACCAATGTAGCGAGCAGAGCTCGCGCCTCCGGCCAATCACGCCTGCTGTCATTGACTCGGTCGTGCTTTAGGTCGACGTCGACGTCGGCGTCGCGTCGTTTCGCGGCCGGTCACCTCGCCAGTCTTTGCCGAGACGCCGCGCGGGTCGTATCCGTGTTTCTTTCGATCCTTCTCTGGGTTTCTCATTCACGAGACGCGACGCAACACGAAGAGCTGGTTTTGCGATTCGGCGTTGTCGATGTACGACGCGGATAGCAACACGATCGCTAAAGAAGAAAAAGAAACCGAGCAAAGAGGCAGGAAGAATTGGCAAAAGGACAAAAAGTAGCAACCGAGTGAACGAGAGTCGTGACTGCAACGCGGAACGTTGCGGTGAATGTCGAGTGAATGGTGACGAGATCTTGTAGGCTGACAAGGGGAGGGCCAAACGTGTACTTACGCGAAAACCAGTTGCGTTGAGAAGGTCAGTTACTGGCTCGATGCGGAGAAACGCTCGATAGAACCGATAGTTTTCACTGTGGCCGTCCAGAATATGCAAACAGGTAGTGCGTTTTGCTTTGGGAAAAAATACGTTTTTCGTGATCGCACGCATCGTTTTTCGACCCGTACGAGTCACGTTTGAAGCGTCAAAGGCCAAGGTTGTCAGTTTCGCGTAGGTTTTAGTCGACGAACAGAGACGGAAAGAGAGAGCGAGAAAGGAAGGAAGCGAGTATCTAGCACGTGGGCGAGCACGGAAGAGTAACCGGCCTCTGCGCGTCGTCGTTGACACAAAGAGTAGAGAGAAAGTGGGAAAGGTAAGTGTTATGTAACACTGAATACGAGAATGCCGATTCAAGGGGAACTGGCATTAACTCTTTTCCTTTTCTCGAGCATCTGTGTGAAACGATTAAACCCAATCGGCGATTCACTGCTTCTGCTCCGATCGTGGTCTTACTCCTGGTTTGATATCATGCCAGTGTATTTATACTCAGTAATTTATATCCCAACATTTAACGTATCTGTTTTATTTGGGCACTTAAATTAACCTGTTATTCCAGTTAGCAGTTGAAAATTCTGTTGCATCGGTAGTTGTAATGGTATTCATGATTATATATAACATGGTGTTCAACTAGATTAAATGTTCTACTATTCCGATATTGCATTTCGTTAGAAAGTAAAATGTTTTTACGTCTTCTTCTTTCTTCAAAGCAAAATATGCATTACGCAATCATTATACAATACGATTACGCTCGACTAGTTGGGAAATTTGTATTTCCAGAATTTAATATATAAATTAGTTTTAAGATTAGAAGATCGATGAGATTATCACTGAAATATAGTCATTCGATGTCGGGTGCGACCGCTACAACGTTTATGGATCGTGAAAAAGTTTGATAAAACCTTTTATTATTTGCAGAATATGAAATTAATTAGTAAATAACGAATTGCCGATGAAGGAGCAAAGAGTGAGAGAGCTGATTATTAGAACGACTTGAGTGATTATATGACTGCCATTGACCTGCTGTCGCATTAGCTCAAGTGACAGTAGGTCTAACTGTCATAAATTGCAACGCCCCCAGAAATGTCACGGTATCGTGACATCGGTGAATGTATGTGTTCGATACCGATACTTAAACAATAAATGATAATGTAGCGTTTTTCTGGGTGGAACTTGTGTTGACACAACGATTTGTTTTTCATCGGTAATTTTCAATGAAAAATTACTCTTAATTTGCCAGAGGCGACTGATATTCGTGACAGTGACTTGTCACAGCACGATATCGAAGAAAGTATATACATATGTAGTTATTTACAAAAGTATTGGAATATCTATCATAAAAAGCTTCTATGGATATATTACGTATATTATGTAAAATTTGTTTAAATTTTATTTCCCCTAGTTCTTGATGATATATTTGATTGAAACATGAAACTTATTCTTAGGTATTATACAGGTATTATGTAATTATATATTAGGTATTATGTAATGAGTAATTTGCTTATTGTGTCGATTTATTAGTGGTGAATAAATAAGTTAACTACACGTGGTCGAGTTTTCTTCGTGATCGAATCTCAGTCAGAAAGAGTAGCTAAATTTTGTCCTTTCAGCGATGAATATTACATAAATGCGTTAATTCAGTTGAATAAATAAAATTCGGTTTCATTCATTTATTCATACGTTTGCTGTTCAAGTGTTCCCGAAGATATAAACCATTTTGTAATGAACATAATTATCGGTCTGTCGTTATTATTATCTTGTCATACCTATACACATGTGTACATAAGGTTAGTTAGCGAATGGAAACGCAAAACCACATAATTTGAGCCAATTGGATAAACATTCTAGGAATCTCTGATATTTATTTTTTAAATGAAGCGATAAACGTCTGTTAACGAACATAAAATTCTATTAACTATTTATACTTTGCGAAGTTGCCTCACATATACTTTGCTGTATTATTTCAAAACACCGACATTATAACACACGATCAACCAACGCTGTTATTCTGCGATCTCTCTGTGCATTTACAATTCGATGTATTCCAAACACAAAAATTGTTGGAACTTCTGATCTGTTGTCGTATAAGAACCTAAAATGTGCTTGAATAAATACCATAATTTGAGTTCCTTAGATAAAAAAACATGCAAAAACATTCAGCCGACGACGTATTGAGAGTCATTAAAATTCACCAGGCTGTTTTTATTCTGGGTTAATTAATCTCGATGTTATTCTTGTTTCACCATTTTCACGACATACAGGTTTTGTGCCTAAAACGATCTAGGTGCGTAGTAACGAAACGCGTTTTCATTTGCTTGGTTAGTCCTGTTACATTTATGCTCGTTTAAATGCTTTGAGCTGGTCGTTTTTATTCGAGGATTGAAATTCATCCGAGAGCGAGTTTCCATTTGCGTATTCTCAACTATCTTTTTCTCATCTTTCCTCCCATGTGTCGTGTTTTTTCTTTTTGGTATAAACAGTAAATCACGCTTTAACGATGAAACTCATTTAGTTTAGTTTCATGTATTAGTCATTGTGCGATTTACCATATTGATACGTACATTATTGTCTATAAATTCTCATATTTTTTAAAACCAACTTTATCATTTTTATCAGCCTTTTTCCCTTTATCTTGTTATTTCTGTCGAGTGCAATATTTTAAGAATATTTACTATATCTCAAAAAATCGTCTTTCGTTTTAATGCGTAAAGCGAAACAATTTCGCTCTAAATAAACTTTTTTCCTGTCAAGGATAGATCTGTATCGAGGCGATTCCCGACGGTGAAGTGATACTTTGTTCATTTCATTGTCTAGTAACGTTGTGGTAAGCGTATATGTGCTTGGTTAGTTTAAAGGTCGATCGATTTTCGACTTGGACTTGCTCCAAATTCAAGCTACCGTAAAATCGCTTTTATCGCCATACGTAGGATGCACCCTTTACGTTTTATAAAGTGGATTCTGTTCGCTTGGACGAAAATATTTGGTAAATAGGAAGGATACCTAGTCGCTAGAAAGAATAAAAAAGAACGAAAATTGTTCGAGCTTTTTCAATTTAATTTTGTTAGAATTTTATCTGTATCTGCTATAAATTTGTAATTTCAATAATTCACGTACAGAATTCAAAACATGTGACTTAAAAGAAGAAATAATATTCTTCGTTAGTAATAAAAAAAAAAAGTTTCCACTTTCTGCATCAACTTAAAATTAATGTATGATTACTGGTATATATTTAGACCCATTTTCCATAACTTCAGTTTATCTTACCTCCTCTTTTTACCTACCATAGCTGAAAATTTTCCATTATAATTGCTTCATCATCAGTATAACGTGGAAGCTACTCATATTCAAAGTTCGTCGGTGAACTTTGAATTTTTCATTTTCTTTTCCGCCTGTAAGTTCATAATGGCGGTATTCATTATCTGATCACTTATTATTTATCTATGAGCGAGTAAGAATTGCTAAATAAGTAGAGGAAAAGAACAGAATAAATAAGAACGATTCGAGTTGTTTGTTTCAGTTGAAGGAGAAATATACAGTTGACGGCGTAATTGAATCGAAATTGTAAGTGAAGAAAGATTCAGTTCATCATAATTTATCATGCGCTTTCACAATGATCTAATTCATTTTATTGATTACATTCGACATAATAATAGGAAACAAATTAATTTTTTGTCAGCTTTTAAGTTAACTCTTTGATACCCTGCGCACCGTGTTTGCAGTGATATTATCTTGATTTGTTGCTAAAGTCTGCGTACGGTGCAAATAATATTTGTATGTTCCATAAATTGGACGGAATATTTTATAGGATCGGTGACATGTTCTCGTCCTCATTTTTAAAACGCGTATGATTATCGTGACTGTACTCGTAGGATACGTGCAATTTATGGTAATGTGGTATCCTGATGTAATTCGAATTTTCTTGTGTGACCGTAGTGGCGTAATCGTGTTACGCATCAGGAACACGAAAAAAGAGACCGCCTTATTACGTATAATAAAATTAATATTCATTTTCATTACGTTTCTCTTCCCTTACGGTTATTCCTATATCTCCATATATCGAGAAAAATATTATAGAGAGATAAAAAATATTTACAAAATAGTGATAACTGACTACGTGAAACTAAAAATATAAAAAATACAAAATATATGTGTTTCATTCTAAAATCTGTTCTGAGGTACACATTCAGATATTTTTAAGTAACTGATATACGTTCAGCGTGAAAGGTATTCGTACAGTAATTAGTTTCAACAAAAATATTGTAGAACATCGTTCATTAACAACATTTTAACAAATGAAAAATATGTATATATTCTTACAAGTTTGTAGAATAATTTAAAAAAAAAAAAGTGAGAATATGCGACACCTTCTCCTGTCGTGAAAATAAAGCATTTATTTGTTAAAATTTTGTTACTAGACGAGGTTCTACGATAATTTTGTTAAATTTAAGTATTGCACGAATACTTTTCGCACGGACGGTAGTTACTGAATTTACTGGTAAGTAACGTTTAAAATTATCAGAGTAACAATTAAACTCTATAAATACTGCGAGCGTCCGACTACTTTATTTTTAAACGTTGCTTATCTGCAAATTCGGTAACCGTATCAGTTACTTGAAAATACCTATCTGAATATGTATCTCATATTTCTGAGTGAAACTCGTATATCTTGTATTTTTTATTCTTTTAATTTTGCATAATCGGGTATTCTTTTTAATGTTAATTTTATTTAATTCTTTTTAGATTAATCCTGTTTGACACCAGCGAGAACCCATAGGTAAATGAGCTATAATAAAAAAATGTCACATTTTCTTTTAGAATTTAGCGGTTTAAGCACATGAACGTTTCTTGCAGCTGTTGTATCTCTCGCAATTTTATTTGTCTCAATGTGCTACATAGCCTGCAAAGTTAGAATCGGTCAAGCCGTTTTTAAGTTACAAGAGCACAAACAAACCTACACACATACGTACATGAAGACCAAACACAATACCATTTCTCTGTCGTAGTCGAATAAAAGAAGAATGTTAGTTTAGAAAAAAGTAGTTCCTGGATGGTTAGCTAATAAATAGATATAAATCGCACTAGTTCTCGTTTATACAGCTAACTTGTGCACGTGTTTATCGCTGTAGACAACACACACTAGGTTGTAATTCATAAATAATTTACGTGGCGAGTTAGGCAGTCACGCGATCTCGATCGTGTCATCCGGTTTTTATAGTGCCCCTATCGATGAAGCCAGTACGAGAGGCACAACGTTTTGTCTCGTTGTCTTTCAAAGTCAGCGAGTAGCGCGGTGAAGTTAATTAGAATTTGATTGATGCTCAGCTCATTTGTAGGAAAGTAACTGTATCCTCGGAATGTTAGTAATGTTGAACATTATGATAAATCGCGGGATAAATTGGTTTCTTAGAAGGAACATATTTAACCGTTATCTCTGCCTAGAAGCATAGAAAGTATTATGGGAACACACGAGTAATAGATTGGGTACTTATAGTTCCGTTTGACAAACTGAATGTCGCGACAAGAAACAGTAAACGCATTTACATGTACTGATATTTGGCATCGTGCCCAACGGTTCGACAGAAGTTGGCCATGTCCTTGCTTGTAAAGCTAAAGAAGCAAATTTCCCGAACGGTGCACGTGTAGTTTGTTTTCATTCGCAACGTTCGTGCAGAAACTTAACGCAAGAATAGGCTCCCGGTTGCTAAAAGTACTCCACTCGAGATGTCTTACATACTCGACGTTCGTGTATCGCGAATAAGTACGCGTCTATGTCATGATGATGCTACAAAAGCCCTTGAGCATATTTTGTGGTAACTACGCACGGCTCTGAGAAACAAATTGCACGTCCAACCAACCTTCGTGTCACGTTTGTATACGCAAGTTAATCCAATTCACGAGGGAACTTTATTTCCTCGGCAAAGTTCGCGACCTCCTCGAGCTAATTGCAAGCTGACCCTTTCGAGTCATTCGCCAGCCAACTCCGAAGACATATTATTAAGCACTCTAAATCGGTTCTTCTCTTCTTTCTTTCCTCTTCAGTCTTTCATTCGTTGACGTCTACTCTTTTATATTCCGATAATTTTAATCTTTCTCTTTTCTTGTCTGCGTAAAACGTGCGTATTAAGTACAGGTACTAAATATATACTACTACTGTTCATCAATTAATAATGAATTAATAATTGGAAGTAACACTTAAGTAAATATCTTTTTATGAGATCAGCGTACTATAAATTCAATACTAAAAACAGTTACTGAATGTTCATAAGTGTAACAGTAGGTTAATATTATCGTTATTGTGGTTTCGGTGTTACCGCTTATTTACTTTGATAAGTACATTTGATAAAAGTATATTTCCGCTTAACTCACAGATAACAAGTCGAATATAGCATACCTGTATATGTAAACAGGATGTATACTTAACTACGATTATTGCATAAATAATGATTTTAACGAAAAATGTTTCAAATAAACGTAGATGGTTTTGTGGGGGACATAATTTGAGGCGATTAATTTTTTTGCAGTAGGAGGCGTAGAAGATATAATATGACGATATGTTTTCTTTTATCTTCTTTCACGAAGTTATTGGATATTTACCTTGGTTCGTACTTTGTCGAGTACCATCTTTAATGAGCTCATATTTATATGACGATGTTAAGGATACTTGTGCTGGAGCCAGTCTTGCAGCATTGATTTTCTCATTCTGTTTTCGTTAAATTTTAAAGCTGCTATCAACCATCAACCACTGTTCTTTGATATATCTTCAAGAATCAGTCCGTTTGATTAATTTATTTCAACTGCAAATTTGTCGATAATTTATTATTATTATTATCATTATTATTGTTGTTGTTGTTTTTATTGTTATTATTGTTATTAACAATTTATCGCGTCGCATTTAAGGAAGTAGAAGGTTTTTAAAATTCTGATCGTAATGTAACGTAAAGTATCGAATAACTGGGCGTAGCCGGTAACTAAAGTATTTCGGCATATTCACGCCCATTTGATAAAACTTATACATACTTGATACATACTTATGAGAGAAAATAAATATTCACGTTGTTTCTCGTTTAACTTACTGCTCAGATTCATAATAATATATCTTAAATGTGCACACGTTTGAAAATAAACTATCTCTGTTTCATAATCTTTTGATCGGTGTTTGCTCTTAATTGTGGAAATCGCAGCCGCGAGTAACAGTGCCAACTACCGCTAGTGCCATTCTGAACCATCTGACCTAACTTCGAGTTAACTTTGGCAAAGGGTCTTATTATATCTCTGTGCGAGTTCTATCTTGGGTACTTCATTACGCACTCTGCCATTTCGACGGTAGAGAATAATATTGAAATTGCTAGAATTTCTCAAACAAAGATAATTGAGGTTTCTAAGAGAAGAGCCTTGTGGTAAATATATGTGTATCAAATTCAATTTAATTTAGCTTGTAATTATTATTCGAAATAAAAGTTTCAAATCCGTCCCATATTTATCCTTAGGGTTCTGTTTGTAAAAAGTATTTTAATTCTTAAATTCATCGCTTTTATCACACTTTCTTATCTTATAATATTTTTGGGAAAGTACAGATCTTTCTTAGCACATTATTTTAAAAAGTTAATCTCTTTCTTGTTACGTTCTTAAAAGAGTTCAGGATGAAGGTATTGCAACTGTTTCTATTGCTGATGCAAACTGTTTTAAAGTACAAAGAGATTGTCATAATAAACTACACAAGAAATTAAACACGATTATCTTGTAACACCGTTAAATATACGGAAAATTGATATAGACGGATAATATACGGATAATATGATATATATATGAATTATTAATTAAATTAACAATTAATCATAAATTGATAAGTTACAAATTAATAATTAAATATATAAATATTATATATATATTACATATAAAATTATTTATAAACAATGTAGACAGATGTGTACATTACTCAAAAGGTGCAAATCGTTTTTCAGATATCGTAAATTTTTACTGCCGTTTTGTATCGGAAGTACTTGTAGTTTCCTCATTTGCTTCTATATTTGAACGCTAAGCGCAAAATACGCAGAAGCAGTTTCCCTGCAGGTTACCTAATAGTGGAAGATTTATTAATAGTATCTTTTGGTGAGATCATAAGGTTTACGAACGTATTCTAGATTTCTCCAAACCAGGTTATGCCAATTCAATTTCTATATCGGAAGATAGCGAATGTCTATATCACCAAAGTCACGAAATTTCACTGTAAAATAAAAAGGACAAAAAGAAACGAGTTTAAGGTATACTATTTATACAATTAAACGAGATTAAAGGTATACAATTTAACGAGAGCTAGTGATCTATTGCCCATAGGAATTCAGTTTTTCAGTCGTGCAACTACTCTATATGCAAATACATTGCCAAATGATGAAAAAGCTACGAATTAGCAGTGGCATTTAGCACTGGCATCTAAAGGCAAATTACGAGTCACAGGAAATCGGGATTACACGAAAATGAAACACGGGACATGGTCTTTTCAGCAAAGTTCTCTTTTCAAGCCTGCCGTTTTTGGAGCTCGAACGATCCGAGATTCGCGTGTCGAAGTTCGCAGGAAAAGGCAAGAAAGAGTTGTGGTTGGCAACGGTTGCAAGGGAAAACTGAATCCAGCAGGGAAGAGAACGTCGTGCATTTTAATTCGAGGTTCAAGAACCTCCTCCTACTCCTTTCCACCCTTCATTCCCGCCCTTCGTTCTATGTCCTCTTTGGGGCTTTTGCCCTTCGAGGAAAGTTTACAAAATGAGTAGCAGCAAGCCCCTCAGCATTTACTCGTTTGTACTTTTCTCCGTATAACGGACCTCTCCTTCCGCTTTTACACTTTTATTCTGATCCTCGCCTCAGTTTCCGCTTTTTGCAGCTTTTATCTTAATATTTTTATAATTCTTGCCTCGCATAATTCCTTACTCACCACCCTCTCTTTTACAAGCGACCGTACGTTTTCCTTTCGCGCTAACAACTTTCATTTACGAATTATGGAAGCCTCATCACGTTTCGCTCTCGCGTTTCCCTCCGAGATACGTATTTGCTCTCTTTTATTAATCTCTATGAAAATGAGTTATAGCGCCGTTCCTCTGCGTACTTGTTGCCGAGATTTCTTTTCGTACGATCGTTTTCAACCTTGTCTTGTTTAATCTCCTTGTCCATCGCGTTTATTTCTCTCTGGCTCGATTTCCTAGAATTCTGAAATCGTATCGCGGCATATCTTCTGATTAAAATCCCATAGGCGAAGTAATGTTGGCGAAAAAATCCCATTCAATTTCCAAAGTTTAACATCGCATATATTATATTGACTTACGTGGTAGGATGAAAATTTCTCAAAGAATCGCAGAGAGAAAAACGATTTCATGCAAGTTCTGCCGTAACTCGCTCCTTCTCAAAGCTCTTTTCGGAATGTTCTTGAACTACATTCTTCTCTTCTCATGAATTTAAAGAGATCTCGACCGCATTTCGAACGCGTTTCATACGTCTGTGTATGTAACTGCTTTGTTGGCGAATCGAGCGAACTAATACACGGTAGAAATGTCTCGGACGAAACTTTAATACCACACGTGTGCAAAATATTCAAAGCGATACTCAGATGCGACACTGACCAAATATAACTTGTTAAAGTTTCAAAAATTACGATTCTGAAAACATTAACGAGATAACGTTAGAAAATTACAATGGACGTAGGATTAGAAAGATCGAAGGTTTTCGCGTAGCATCGTGTCGTCGCAGTATCTGTAGTTTTATGCCTTACGATTAAAGCCTCACAGCTGCAGACTCGAACATTATACTATCTGCCACCTTTGTCTTGTGACTGCTGATGCAGAAACACTCGAGAACCCCTCGAGATTCAAGCCAGGTTGCATCCATCCGAACACTTTATCGTGCTATTAGTTGATCATAGTATGGAAACAGTGTTCCGTTATACTTCCGTTCGCACATACAGAGTTTACTGGGCCATTCATTTTTGTCGTCTAAGCAAGTATTTTTTACATAGAAGTCAGCCGTTCGATGATTTACAATCTACAGACGACTGATTCGTAAAACGATGAAAATATAAAGTTGGATAATTTATTTGAAACGAATATGATGAATCAGATGATCAAATAATTACTCCAATTAGAATAGCACATAAGTTTATCTCAAAATAAAGTCGTTTGCAAATAAATTCCAAAATCTCGTTTGAGAAATAAATTATTTCCAAATAATTATCTTTATAATTATTTTAAACAATAATAGGAGATAAAGGATATGATATAATAAAGTAATAATAATAATAACAAAGGTATAATAATAATAA
This sequence comes from Bombus vancouverensis nearcticus, assembly GCF_051014615.1. NCBI lineage: Eukaryota > Metazoa > Arthropoda > Insecta > Hymenoptera > Apidae > Bombus > Bombus vancouverensis. The sequence goes on along the minus strand of NC_134913.1, from coordinate 1,891,290 downwards.
AGGAAATGATCGTTTTCCACGTGAGTATGTTATTATCTCCAACACTTTCCTTATTCAAATTTACAGTATTATATTTGATGACTTGTCCGAGTCTCTCTCGTATTGTACTATTAAAGTATGAATAACAAGAATAACGATTACCGTATAGACTTAAAGAAGGTCTAGGTTGAGCAGAAGCCTCGCTACTTATCAGTCTTATGTTTTACCGTCGTATCTGAATCGATCATTTCGTAAACTTAACAGGATTCATTGAACTCATTTTTCATTTGAACTCATTCATTGATTCATTTCACAGTACTCGACGCTGCGAGTGAAAACATCTAAAATATCATTATTTCCTGTCACTGTATCTTCATGAATGCTTCGTCGATAAGAAACCCAAGAGAAATTATATCGAATTACATAGGAGATCTGGAAACCATTTTAGTGCTCGATTCATTGACGTGTCTGAAGGAATAACTACGTATTACGTCGCAATTTTATATAAGAAGATCGATAAAGTCTAAATTAAGAGTAAATATTTAATGATAGCTGGTTTAAATTGTAACTCAGTTGTTCAAATAGAGGAAGCACATCGAACTTATGGAATATTTAAACGAAACATGTTTTCAAATCCATTCATTAACGTCACTATTAAAATTTATCTCGTCCATTAACAACACATATAGAGTACGAAATAATTTACTTCAGTTTCGGTTTCGCCGTTCCAGATAAAATTGTCTCGAAACAATTTTCTATAGTTCGGCGAGCAAAGAACAGTCAGAAGCTTTTATTCGATTTGAAATTCCCGGTCAGTTTATCGGACGGTTGAGTTTTTGATACATATATTGTAGTTATCGAGGGATTTATGATGGCTCAGGTATTCAGGATCCCAGGAACTTGTAGATCGCGATACTCGAAGAGAAGCACGAGAGAGGAAGAATCTACCGGAGCAAAGACTAGTTGATGCTATGGTCGCCATGACGATGGTTATCGATCCCCCGTTTCGCAACCCCCGTATCTCTCTCTCTCTTTCTTCTCTTTCCTCTCCGCTTTTCTCTTTATTTCTGCTCTATTCTTCGAACTCTTATCTTTCCGCATAATGTTTTCCTTTCTCTCTTCCGATGTAAATCGCGTACTTTAACGCTTCGACACCCGACCTGATACTCTGTAGCTTCTATAAAAAGCTTGAAAAGATGCTGGCCTCGTTTGACTCAATGTTCTCAAATCGCCGCGACGCACGGCGATAGAGGAATGTTGTAATAGAAAATATGTAAAGCTACGTAAAGATCGAAATCTACAAGCGGCCAATATCGATTCGTTTAAAGATTCAAAGATTCACGAGCACACGAAGTGGAAACGATATCCTTTATTGGCCGTATAGATTCAATTTTTTACGAGTATAGTCTGCCCACCACGGCGATTCTGATTGCTCGTACATTTGATATGTTTTGGCGATCGTCCGTTAAGCAAACCCGATACTCTTTCACTTTGCACTTGTATCCATCACGATGGTTCGTTTCGAAAGGTAAAGGCTGAATTTCGTTTAATGTTGAAAATTTCGTACGTTGGTCGAGGTTATAATTAGGAGTAATGGATCATAAGGATATTTCGTTTGACCATAGTTATTACATGATAGTGCATTTATTGATGCGAATGGTAAAAGCTTCCGTAATCAAGGAGAAGTTTAATTAAATAGTGGGTAAATATCCTGTTTACAAGTGCACGTTTCAGTTTCTATCATCAAAGTTATGTACCATGCCAACGATCCACGTCTCTATGTTTGTGTTACTCTCTGCAGCAGTTTAATTGTGTTCACAGTTGGCTGAAATAATCAAAGTGACGCGTATTAGATTATAATTATTAAGTTTTTCGCTATTTACATTCCTACCTTGATTACATTTATTGTTAACGTCAAAGATTTTCTTTGTTCCTCTTTTTACTTTTATTTTTATTGGATGACGTGCCAGCCTCAAACTCCGAAGAAAGTTGGAAGGTAAAATTTCTTCTGGAACATGTTAGTCATAGAAAGTAGGAAGTTTCTCTAGTTAGTGTTAATTACAAAATTATTCGATTCTTTCTTACTTAATCCTTTCATAACAAAATGGTCTTGCGTTGTGCGAATGTTACATTATCCATATTACAGTTTAATAGATACAAAATCCATTTGTTAGGACGTCCGTTTTCTTTTTCGTAAATCTCTAGATCATTTTCTGTTTAATCAGAAAGAGAGATAACCAAATCAACCGGTTCGCCATAGATGATAAGAAAGATTGCGTTTTGAAATTTGCATAAATACTGTATGAAAGTTGCTCGGTTATTTGCAGAGATGAAGAGGGGTCGAGCAAATTTCCATAACAAGATAAACCGTCGCAAGTGGTACTACGCTGAACGCAACACAGCTCGTTAATAACAAATGTGCTTTCTGATAATATGATTATCTGAATTAGGCCATGCATAAGTAACAATTGGCCGATCCTTTGTATCGTTCAGCCGTTCAATTAACTTTACTATCTTGAGACAAACCATCTTTAAAGTTACTAATACTTGTCATATTAATTTAAGTAATAATATCTGTAGTAAATGTTTCACGTAATAATACATGCCATGGCTAAAGTGTTACAACTAGTGACCATGAAACATTTCAAGGTACTTCCTGTTATCGATAATCTGGCGCCGAAGCGATTAGTAAACATGGAAGGACAATTTTTCAGAGATAAACGGTACAAAGCGGATATTGTGGTGCAAAAAAAGAAAAAAGAAAAAGAAAAACAAAAGTGGAACAAAGCGCTGAAAGGTATACAACGAGTACTTATAATGGAGAAAATTATGAGCGTGGCCGAAAAGCGGTGTGCAATGTCTCGTATTAAAGAATTAAAATGTGGAGAGACAAAGTTAACAGCGTTGGGAAACAGTTGGAATATCCGGATGATAGAAAATACAGTGATCTCGAAGAAACAATCGTAATTTATACATCCGGAGCTTGCGACGTGCGCGTCCGTTTCCGACGTAGTTTACCATCAACCAGAAACTCGTTTAAATAGTTAAATATTTAAAAGGTTAAAGAGTCTAGCTTCCGTATTCTTATATAGGACTAGAAACGCGTGAGTTCTCACTTTTCGGAAAAAAACTTTCTTCGATGAATTATTTATTTATTGTTGCATCAGCTTATAAGCCAGTAATAATCGCTATTGCATTAAAAATTATGCATGCACATTACTCAGCTTACGTGGAAATCAATTTCGAAAAGACGGAATATCTTGAAAGAATTTAAGATGAAAGCGTAATCTGAATATTTTCGGACGGATGAACTCATCTGTCTTTACATCTTCGATGTAGGGTATAAAATGATGGAAAATAAAGGTTTGAACGTAATGTGAACGGCACACCTTACAATCTCTTTGATAGCGTTTCTCTTTTGTCTCCAGGTCTGCGTTTCGATGAAAGCATACGACATGCATATTGCACGACACTCGTTTCAAACGCATGCCTATGAATCGCTTTTCATCTTAGTATGTGCATATACGCTACTTTAATCGAGATGTATTCGAAAGAAGTCTCGGAATAAGATGGAAACCCTTGAAACGTTGTGTGGCTCGGGTGTTTATCGAGTTACCGAGTTTGGAATGTGGCCGGTTTCTAGTTATCGTTTGATTCACGGCACAACTCTTTCAACAGACTCGGTCAATCGAAATTTAGGTCACGAACGAATGAATGTCTGTCGTCGAAAATTCTATTCATTTGGGGATGGTCCCTTGTAAGAAATATCGAAACACAAGAATAGAAATTGAAAGAAATTGCTACATTCTTGTAAAAAAATTCTATTCTTGTTCAATACTACTATTTGAGAATCACGTATAGAAAATGTATGTTGGAGGGACTTTTATTGATTTTCCTCTTGATGAGATTCCGGTAAACATGCTGACGTAATGTTTTATTAGACAAAAATCGAGATAAACTGTGATATGAAACGTTTGTATTTGCTACGCGCGTATAGAAGAAAATAACTATGATTCAAAGTGGAAGCAAACAAGAGACGACAGCGATATAAACGCACAAAGGTTGTTTCGTTCAAGGCTATGTATCGAACATGGATGATTCCGCTGCAGCTAGTATTTCGTTTATATACCGTGAATTTAAATATCGAGGTACATATATCGAAATACACACAAGACATAACGATTGTTATAAAGGATGAACGCGATAACATACTATCGAGTCTGCTTAGGAAGAGTTGACGATAATATCCTCTTTGACTATTCCGCCCACGCAACGCAATCGGTGCACCGAGAAGAAAATCGATACGCGATCACGCGGTGGAAGTTATTCGACGCGCCAGAGAAAATTCCGAATGGATCTTCCAGAAGAATTCCACACCAGCGCGAACGCTGTAGCTTGTCGACGGAAAATAATACTGTAGTTTTTCAACGTAATATCTTTCGCGTACCAACGTTTTACTTTTGCTCGATTTTTTCAAGTGCTTTCACCTACATCGAATCACGAAGGTGTTTGAACATTCGCCATAGAAAACTTGTATAAATACATAATGCGTGCTATTCAATTTTTCATTAGCTCTATCATCGGATAGAAGGATTAATCCAAAGCTATAATTTCTTTATCGAAGATCGTGTATTTCACTTGTCCAACTCTCTAGGACTTCTCATTTATAAAAATACCGTAGTAACTGTTCTAAATTTATCAGAAAAACTCATGTATCGAGCTATCTTAAAAGAATCGCACTCTTTAGAACATTAAGTGGATGAAACGTAATATGTATATTTCCATAACATCTGTGTTAATGCTATCGATTCGATCTAATTTGTTTGACACGCGACCGAAGAGAGATGCGAACGTTTGGAGAGGCTCGATGCCGCGATGTTATGATATCGTAATAACCATTGTAATTGTAGATTTTGCAATAAATTACACGGCCAACAATCCATTCACACTGCCATTCTTTTTACATCTTTGTTGTTTCTCGTATATAGTAACAGTACATGGATACATCGAATGTTATCGATCATATATCTCAACCGTTCTTATAAGTAGACTAAAATATCAATACCGAATGTTGCAAATTTTTTTATACGTTGCCACTCGAAAGCATTCGGTTACTTTTGCATATTATATTTGTGTATTTGTGGCAGTATAATGGGAGTGACACAAATTCTGAATTGCAACTTAATTTTTCTCAAAGGTTCTCTTTCCTGTGTACAATCTAACATTGCCGTGATGGGGCAAAGTTTCAGTTACCGACAAGTCACGCGGAACTTATTTTCTAAATTACGATATTTTTCCAATTTATTGCAAATCTCAGTGTAAACTATTACTGATGTTATCTAATCTTTCAGCTATTTCTCGAATTGTTGAATAAGATTCTCGATTAAAGCTTTAATGCATCGAATGTTACTGATTATCTGTACCTTCGTCAAAAAATCAAAGATACCATTTTGAAATTCTGAAAACCACTTATCGTGACATGTCATAGCTGACACACGTTCTCTGTACGCTTCACGATTATTTTTAACCGTGTTTGTAGTCGTATTATCTCTGTTAAATTTATTACGCAAAAATTCGACTAGAAAACAGGTTTAATAGGTCTGTATTGGAATAATCAAACGCGCGTGTGCGACGCGATCGATGCTGGCCTTCTAATATCTTTCTTTGTCCCTGACTTTGAATGTTGTTTCAGGTGTTTCGGGTGTTTCAGGTGTTTGCGCGTGTACTGTTTGCGAAATTTACGTAATTACGAGGTAACAGCCTTTTGCGATTACTGTTTCGTTTTATAGCAAGTGATAAAGCGTGGCTCGCATGAGCGCAACAACGCGTTACATGATTACTTACTTTCTCTGATCATGCAATACGCGCTAGAAAACTAGACTGGATACGATATCTTGGACAGTGACATCGTACGTGATGGTTTTCTAAAAATATACGTTATCGGTGGTGATAATGATTTCTGAGATTTTTAAATTTAATTATATTCAAAAGCAATCTTTTGACGAAGTCGTGATTCGTTGACTGCCACACACCGGATGCGTTATCTAATCTCTATCCGGACCATTTATTATTACGTAGATGCGTACGGAATGTTTACTCCGTGTTTTCTATGCGATATTCTAAAGATCTATCATGCTTCCTTTCAAGTTCAGATTTACAGCTTCCTCTCTCTTCCTTGCAGAACGTGGGTACAAATTAAACAATGCTTCGCACCACACTTTTTTCTTCCCATTGAATTTTTCCGTTTTCATAGAAACGCGTAGAACGCTAACGTTGCTTCGTTGATTAACATCTTCTCAACGAAGATAGTTGCTATGTTCCATCTAGTTTACACGTTCCCTAGCACAAACGATTGCAGCAAAATGTTCCCTACGTTTAGCATTGTAGTCTACATTTCATAAAAAGATAACAAGCGTTTTCCCGATTACTGATTCATCGATAATCTGAGCGAATTAAACTCACATACTGTTCCTATAAATCGACCGAAGTCTTCGGATATTTATGACACTCATATATCCGACATTGGTAGCGGACGTATTAACGTTAATCCAGCAAGGCCTAAGCGGTGAAATGAATACGTAAAATAATATACACGGATCGACGTTATTGCAATTATAGAAATTACGTTACGACGTTACGTTACGACATTATAGAAATCTAACAATTGGAAAATTTTGAAGACCTTAAGATCTGACAATTTGAAACTTTGTGAGATGGAATGTTCGTCAACGCAATATCGGTCCTTAGTAGATTAATAAAGGATTGTTCGAGAAATTGCCTTTAAACGGCTTTTATGCTCTGCAATCGATATTTGAATCGTGCGATTCGTGTCAATGTCGGTAGTAGGAATTAGTTTCGTTCGCTCTATTTACGGACACTTGAAACGATATTGGTAATCGATTGTCATATCTGCGATTTGCGGTCATTCAGTGGAGTGACAAATACCAATGTAAAAACAGAGTGAAAAAACACGAATTGTGCAAGGCGAACTGGTTTTTTCTATTTGTCAGGATACCGAAGGTGTCGTTACGCTGAGAGCACTGTTGCCGGAGGGTAATGCGCTTGGTGAGCGGAAGTGAGAAGCTCCGGGCGGCCTTTTCTTTCTTCGGCCCTTGGTCCTGTTCCGCCGGCTGTTTCCACTCGTTCTCCAACAAGTCAACCACTGCTTGGAAGCAGAGGGGACGAATACAGTTCGGGGCGTCCTTCTGGATCTCGGAGGAGGAGGCGTCGAAGGCGTGGAAGAGCGAGCAGGGCAGAGGAACAGCAACAACAGCCAGCAGGGAGCGCCTCGTCCAGTACGGCGCTCTTCTAACGGCGGCAGGAGGGAGTTATGGTGTCTCGTACATGCGATGACTGTGGCTGCAGCCGTGGCACTGTGGCATCGTGCCCACCTTTACAAGGCGATCGCCTGCGTCGTCCTCGCTCTTATTGCCATTCAGTATTTACTTAGTGGCGTGATCGATCGTCGCTCCATAGAGACGATTTTCACCATTAACGCTACCAGGTACGTACGTCAGACGTTTCCCATGATAATTAGACCGCGAAAGCTTACACAAATTTTTACAGAGATGCATCGCAATGGATTAATCGATAATTCTGTATATTCGTTGCATATACACTGTACACAGACTCACGAATCCACTCGACTATCGTCTTTCGGTGCTAAAACTTTGTCGTTTCTATTTCCTAAAAATTGAATCGTATGATTTGCTTTAATCCTTCGGTTTAATTGTAGGATACATTTTTTCATTGCATCAGTTTTTAATCTTTTCAAGGAGCGAGAAGAAGGGAGAGAAGCAGAACGAAAGACTAAAGCGCTGTTTAGGCAACTTTTTAAGACGAACAGTTAGCGAAATTTATGACGAGAGGTCTGCAAATCAGTAGTGTTCCGAAAGAATCCAAATTAATAAAATAAAAAATTGCAAAACGCTAGAGACGTTTTGAAATTAACATAGAATCTCATACATGGAGTATGTCGATGGAATTACGAGAAAAGTTTGAACATTTTATTTCCGGGCGAAAATCATATCAAATTACCATGATTATGTAATGGGAACCGACAAGTTCGGTTTGCTCGCATCCAAGTAAATTCCCGAGAAAATTCGTCATTTCGTCCAATCTGCACGAATATTCTAGAAGCGTACGTGATCTCGTTACTTCGTTAGTGGTCATTTAGATTGTCCGTTTGCGGAAGCTACTGACTAACGATCCTTTAACATTCGTATTCTCCGGAGTTGCAGTTTCACGGATTTACTCGGCACCGCACAATTCAAGACGAGTTTCAGACGATTAAACCAGTACGATGAAAAAAGAGAGAAGAAAAATGTTTCGGCGACGAACGAACCCGTCTAAAGAAACAGAACTCTGGGGGTGATGCAGCTCTTTTTTTGGTTATAAAATACAGAATATCCTGAGGGCAGTGACGCGTCGCTTTGAACTTTACCGCGTAAAATAGTTTGCCGTTTGCTCGAAGCGTGTACCCAGCGCGGCGTGCAGATATCAGCGAGAAAAATGAGAATGAAATGAAAGGAAGCAAATGCAATTTCAGTTCGCTGATTGTTCGCGTACATACGTTTCTTTTACCGGTCAAATGTTAAAATACAACGATACAGAATTATATCCTTGAAGTTGGATTTACTCCTTGCAACGATCACTTGTCGTCAAAGTGAAAACATATACAGGGTGGTTGGTAACTGGGTGGTACAAGCGGAAAGGGGGTGATTCTACGCGTAAAAAGAAGTCGAAAATATAGAATAAAAATTTTTCGTTTGAGGCTTTGTTTTCGAGAAAATCGACTTTGAATTTTCGCTCGGTACGCGTGCACGTTATCACATCTCGTTATAACGGATCTCAGTGTAGATTTAAAAAAAAATTAAAAAAAAATTTTTCTTCTATATTTTCGACTTCTTTTTTCGCGTAGAATCACCCCCTTTCCGCTTGTATCACCAGTTACCAACCGCCCTGTATATGTGTATACCGGTACTCTAATGGGTTGTTTCTCTTCGACCAACAACATTTACTTCCTTTTATACATAACATATCGTACTCTGAATATTTTCGTTATTCACTGTATCGCGATGTAATACGTGTAATTAAAAATATTTGAGCGTTAACTTGTCAGATTAACTGCTACTTTCACAAATTTAATAGGTAGCAAGGGGCGTTCTGAAGAATGGCATTCTCGATGCGTTAACAATTTGTAACGCGTTACGAAACGATCGTTCATTTCGCGTAGAGAACACACGATTTTCCATGGATTAACGCGACACGTATCGTGTCACAGTGCACAGGTCGCAGATACGATCCCTCGTATCGCATAGCGCCTCGTACATGCAAACAAGCAATCATTTGAATAGCTAGCTAGCCATTCCACGGACGCACGATTCTGCATCTAATCGCGCTGACATTCGCTGTTACTGTTAGTTGCGATCAAGTTCTAGCTTGTCGCTCTATGTCTCGCATATTATACCCATATTTCTCCATGGTACATATTGTTAATTCGATACCCTATTGTCAAGAAGTGTCGTCATTGCCTCGGACGTCATGACCATACCGTTATTCATATATGCACACCTGCGCCTCCTCTTTTGGTTGGAATCTCATTAGTAGAAGTAGTGCTTCCGAGAAACCTAATTTTTTTTAACCTGGCCATATTTAGCTCCGGTATGGGAACCGGAGTTTCCGATTTTTCTTAAAAACAAGCAATGTTTGCGCTGATTAATTCTTTTGGAATGCTAATACAAAAGTCAAACAGTTACCTACAAACTTTTATTAGACGTTTCCTTTTAGTTAGGTATCGACCAATACGAACTTCCGTTGCTTCAGGACGTTCAGCACGTCGAACGTTTCCTTATAGAGTCGTTCAGGGAAAATATTTGAAGCTTATTTGGAAATTATTTGGAAATAAATTAATCGTAATATTTGCTATGTTCTATCTATCTATCTATTTGATATGTTCTATCAGCGCGATACTCACAGATTGCTTCTGAACGTCGGGGGGATTAAAGATTAACCCCTTAACCTACAATTACGGGCATAGCCCGTAGTACGATGATCGGGTCAAACGTAAATATTACGGGCATACCCCGCAGTAGATGATCGGACCAAAATTCTCGAACGTAAATCGTAGGTTAAGGGGTTAAAGGTGCAATATTACGGAATTAAAACGAATCTCTTCTATCTCCAATCAATATTGTCTTTTTGCTTGAACTTTATATCTCATATTCTAGTAAGATCTTTTTGCAAATATGAATATGATTTTAGAATATTCAAAATATACAAATAATGGAGATACGGGTACGGGAGGCTCTGTTATAAAATGGATATTTCATATTCCCAGTCTCTTCTCTATCTTACAATTGCATCGCTTTAGAACTTGCTCGTGACTTACGACGCGATTCTTCGTAAGCCCCCATACTGGCGGATACAACCCCATTTAAATGCAAAATTTCTTCCCAGAGATTCTTGCAACTCTATTAACGCATTTAGCTGTGAAACTGGCAGAGAAACAGTCACCGGCTTTGCTATGTTTGGAGTTATATTTGGAACAAAATGTAACTCTGTTGACCTCGGTTATCGCGACACAACGAAAAATCGGCCAAGCGTTTCACAACGACCACGGGTGCACATGCAATGGAATAACACGCATGCATATGCATGAGAATGCACGTTATTTGGACTTTCCCGCCGATCCCGTGGCAAACAGCACAACACTGTTTAACCCACTAAGGATCAACATTGCATTAATGCAACGTGTCATTTGTCATTTTTTCAGATAATTTACGTTATCGAATTTTATGTTCGAATATTTGGTCAAAGCAAGGAGCATGGATTTACGTCATATTTCGTTCAATTGCTATTTCTTTTTCCATCTCCCACGATTCAATAAAGTTCACGCGACGGTCACGATTTTTCAGGTATTTCTATTAAGGGTGACAAGGAAATATTTCGAACAAGTTAATCAACACTCAAAACAGTGATAACAAATTGCGATAATCCGTAAATCTGTGAATTATTTACGACTGTGTAAAGTGTTCCGTAATACGAGATAATTTTACGCGAAAAAATAAATACAGTAACTGGAGTTACTACAAATATTGTAGTTAAGCTCCGGGCAATGTTAGTCTGTACAGTATCCAATAAATTTTTCGCGATTAGGCAACCATCTTTTTTCTGATTTACTGCGCAACACGACGCGACCCACCGCTACATCGTTCTACCGGAACGTATCGATTTTTCAACCGATTCACGAACTGCAGTTAATTTTCAAATGCGTTATCGAAATCAGCGACGATCGTTGTTTGCAAATGCGATACGCGCGCACGCTGCATGCATCGCACTCTATATACAGGGTGCGGCCGAAAGTTATGTACAAGTGGGCACGAAGCGATTCCTTATGAAAAAAACAAGAAAAAAATATAAAATACAATTTTTTCCTTCGAAGCAATTCCAATGGAACTTAACGCAGCCATGTAATTTTCAAATAGAGCCGAAACTGAAAGTCATTTCGGCCGTCGCGTTGCGTCGATTTCTCAAAATTACTACCGAGGTTCGATCGAATTATTTGTATTTGTAATCGAAAGCTCCCATTGCGTTGAAATAATGTATTCGAAAGAAATTGCTTCAATTATTCGAGTCGTGAAATAACGTAGACGTCGCGTCGATTCGGACACTTTTCCGTAGTAATCGTAGGATTCATCATTTAGCAATTGAATTTACCAGGTCAGTGTTTCCAAGCACTAGGATGGAAACCTCGTCGAGATTAGCCGGAGGCTGAGTGGCAGTCGAATTCCGTTAATTTCGAGTCGAAATGCCCCGCTTGCGTCTTATTAGGTTCGCTGGGAAGAGGAGAAACGGTAATCGGTCGCACACAAAGCAATTCGGGTCGATTCGAAAATCTCAGTTGGGAGCGCGACGACGTTATATCAGTTCGGACCGGGTTTCTTCAAGCGGCGATATTACCTTGGTGATTAGACGGAGTCTATCGGTTTCCTAATCGTCGTAGAACGTATTAACAAGGTGAGTGAAATCGGCTTGCAGTTAGCAGTCGTACTCTAGCTCACACGGTCTAGGCACAATTGCATTGCACAGTTGTTAATTGGTTCGTTGCGTGCGGAAGATATTCAAACCTGATATCAATCGACGTTCGATCGTGGAATTTTTATGCATTTAGAGATCGAGTGGAATTACCGGTTAGTCGGCTGGCAGCGAGTGGTGTATACGTGCACATTATGTATAGGAATGTTAGGTTGCAAGTTTCTACTCGTTAAACGTAAAATAATATAAGAAAGAACGTAATAAGCTACAGAGTTACAAAACTCGATACTACTCTTTTAGCTAGTAATGCATCGGATAACAGACGATCACTTTTCCGATATCCAATTTCATATATATTCAATATATATTCATATACATATTCGTATTCAAACAAAGACCAAGAAAACTATCAGTTTCATTAAAGGAATTTGGAAATAGAATCCGATGTGGCAAAATCGCGATATAATTTTGGCTTAAAATTTATTTTATTTCAGGTACGCGGATCGTACGTACAGGCATCATCCACGAGGGTTGATCATATACGGGCCTGTAACGGTGTCGAGTATATTTGGTAACAACAATGCCACCTTGGCGACCTTGTATTGGGGCGGCAGAGATAATTCCAGCTTCTCCAAACTGGAAACTGACTTCTCCACTCGAGATACGTACATCGTAGGAAGTTCGCAGGAATCTTTGACCACAAACTCGACAAACAGTACCGTGGTACCGCGATGTCCGCTTATTCCACCGAATCTTGGTAAATTTTTCTCCGTTTTAGTGAGGCGTTTCTCAACGATCTTTAGCGAAATTTGCCGCGAAAGACAACGTCAACGATACGGAGCGTTGTAAAAATAGAAACGAGAATATCCCATAGAAAGGAAATAAAACGATGACGAATATCGTGGAGAAAAAGCTCGTTTCGCAAAGGCACTCGGATACAGCCTCTGCGTGCTCATTGATTCATTCTACTCGCCGATATGCTCGTGGAATTTTCTTGCCTAGAAGGAACACAGTGACGCCGCAAGAAATATTCCCTTACTTATCTTATCTTTAGATTTCCAGTGCTATCCAAGGTGAATGTAAAATTTCTAGCATCCACTGTGTCATTCCTTCATTATTTATCGTTTAGATAGTTTTCCGCTGGCAGTTCCATCAGGCTTAAATAGAAACTATACAGTTCCTATGTTATATCTACGGATGTGCTAGCGATATATAAATTTTTACATCTAACTAAAAGTTATATATCAACGTTCAAAAGTATCTGCCTTAAAAGATCAGCGTTAACACTGTATTGGACATTAACAGTGGGCCCATTGACCGTTATCAAGTCTCCTCCGGAGTTGGCAGAGATGGAAAAGACGTTCACCGAGGTGAAGCCAGGAGGCAAAGGTTGTCCAGTGAATTGTACAGCCAGACATCGGGTAGCCATTATCATTCCGTTTCGCGATCGACTGATACACCTTCAAGCGTTGCTTTACAATCTTCACCCGATGCTGCTTCGCCAACAGATCGACTATCAAATATTCGTGATCGAACAGAAAGGTAAGCGAGCTTTCACAGGAACGTGATTCACCTGCGGTATCCTCGAATCTTGTTCCTTTTTATTTTGTTAATCTATTCGTTACGCGGCACAGTACCGTGCAGGACATGTAGCGTGACGACCAACAAACCGCGAGGTTTTTTTATTTCACGGATGTCGTGATTATTAACAGTAGCAACGACCGATCTCTCGGTACAAATTCACTTGGGGAAATACGCGGAGCGGTTGCCCGATGTCAAGGTCTTCGAAACACGATGATAATGTTTTATGTAAGAAGACTGAAGCGTAATCTAATTGGTAACGCGCGAACTATGATAACTGTTGTACGTACCGCATTGCGGTATCGGTAGCATGAGCTCGAGAGAAAGAGGGAGAGAGAGAGAGAGAAAGAGAGACGTGCCGATCAGTTCGTTGTACTGTTTCGCACAGTCAAGTTTTGACCAGATTTTGTCGCTCACATATCTATTCTAGTCAGCACAGTGACGCCGAAGAATACTCTCAGGGGAGAGTAAGTTATAGTACGAGAGTGGTTCGCATTTTGGAAGCATTCGATAGTAACATTATTTTGTATTCACTCGAGAGAAAGTTGGAACGCGAGCGATCTCCGGTAATTGAGCGTCGCTTTCGCGTGCTTGCTCTCAAGCGCAATGTTGACTTCTGACAGATAACATATGCGACTCGCGATAGCATTCCTCTCAGATAGATACTCACCTCTACACAGCTTTAATCCTTTACACTCGAAATACCAGTTGTACTAGTACGATTTTTCCGTTTCGGAAAGGAATCCGCGCGACATCGTTGAAATCCCACGTCGCGAAACCCGTCAGTTTCGCCGCGACTCGAGCATGACTCGAGCGTTGCGAACAAGATCGAGTAGTGGCAGTTACTTTCAGGCGCGATTAGTCATAGCTGTCCTCGATTTGCCACGGTACCGTTAATATAAAATTAATCTTTTCTTCGTCTATTCCCTCTTTGTGGTCGTTGAATTGCGTCAAGCTTGTTGTACATAGCAATGTTGTACATAGTCATCGTTGCCGTGCAATCGCGACGACATGTTTTCTCGTTACAAAGTCAGCGAAAATCATCGTACAAAGTCAGAATGTAAGAATTAGTCAATTAGGATTATCAGGAAAACGATTGATCTATCGGAATTTTAGAAAATTAATGTAAGATACGAAACAATAGCGAAGCCCGGGCTTGTTAACGCAACGATCGTCACTATATTCATAGAACATCGAACTGTATTAATAGTCTTCCTTGGTGGTGCGGAGAACGCGGGTGTCCATTTGAATCGAATCAAACCTATTGATCGGCGAGCTTCCATTAAACGTAGACCAATCTTCTCGAGGACGCGAACTTTGTTACGCGGACTTATCTAGACGTTCACGTCGACAAACTTGAAAATCGAGTTCTCCCGCTCTCGAGAATCTTCGTCACGATAATAAACCCGCGTACAAACTTAATTTACGTTGATCAGCGTAGAGCAGCGCTTACGGATGAACGAATTTCAACGAAAGCACCATCGCTGGCCTTCGATGTGCAAAAAATGACAATGAATAACTGAGTCGAAACTAGGTAACGAATCGCCAAAAATGGAATAAAAGTCGATCGATCGGTCCGAAGGATCAACGATCACGAAATGATAACAGTGAGCCGAATAGACGAAGAAAAGATTGGTGAAAGAGAAAAGTGTCGTATCTATTATAGATGCTGTCGACGGTAAGCGTCTCGCCTTTCAGAATCTGTAGCTCTTCTTTACCCACGACCCTACAATTTTTCCTTTTGACGCGATCTCACGCGTTATGTTGTTCCTCGGTTGACCTAGATGCAACGACCGCGTCTCCGATGCATCGCACGTGTCCGCTAGCGACAGGGAAACTGTCGATACCTGACAAACATACTTCCATTCAACCTATTTGCATATACGCGAACAAATCGCTCGTTTACCGAATTTGGTTCGTGGAGATAGATGACGCATCGTGTGAATGGCCATTCAAAAAATGGGATGATTTCTGGCGTGTAAACGAGAATCGTTTCGCGGTAAAGAGATGATTACGTTTTGGCAGAAACTCTTTACGCCTGCGTACGTCTGCAAGATGTTAAAAGAATAGTGGAACGAGCGCAGAGTTGACCGAAGATAGAGCTCACGGCCTACTTTTTCGCCAGCTTCTCCAGTCCTCTCGAGGCCTCCTATAAAGAGATAAGATGCGAAACTTTTGATCGAGCTGTACTCGTTTCTGAATCGCGTCCTCTGGCCGAGGACTAAGGTACACAAGAGCGTGAATCGTATCTCGTTGGAAAGAAATGACGCGCGAAATCGTTGAAAATCTTTCGCTTCGCTTTTGCGAGACGATCGATCGAGTAATTTTCCCCGTTTTCCAGGTAGCGACGCCTTCAATCGCGCGATGCTCATGAACGTAGGATACGTGGAAGCTTTGAAGGAACGACCTTTCGACTGTTTCATTTTTCACGATGTCGACCTACTTCCCGAAGACGATAGAAATCTGTACACGTGCCCGGAACAACCAAGGCACATGTCCGTTGCAGTGGACAAGTTCAAATACAGGTATCGCGCTAACATCGAACCAGATACGTTGCTTCAACTATATATTTCAACTTCGATTTCTTTCGTCACGCGTGTCGTCGTTGTTCTATGCAGGCTACCATATGCCGATTTATTCGGCGGCGTGTCGGCGATGTCATGCGAGCAATTTCACCTGGTAAACGGATTCAGCAACGTGTTCTGGGGTTGGGGCGGCGAGGACGACGACATGGCGAATCGAATCAAAGCGCACGGTCTTCATATCTCCCGATATCCAGCGAACGTGGCACGGTATAAGATGCTTACGCACAAGAAGGAGAAGGCTAATCCGAAAAGGTGAGCTGTCGACCGATTCGATCCGGTATTCGCGTACAAATACCAACGCTTAATCTTGAATTTCTTCGCCTTACACAGATACGAGTATCTAAAGACGGGCAAGAAAAGATTCTCCACGGACGGACTGAGCAATCTTCAATACGAGCTGGTCGACAAACAGAAGCCAAAGTTGTACACGTGGCTTCTGATAAAGCTGACGCCTCCGCAACCTAGCTGATGGCTGTCTTGGATCGGATAACGACCCGATCTGCTCGAGATCGCTTAAGAAGAATATCCTTTCGATCCAAACGCGAAATGTCGAGTTACGCTCCGACAACGTGTCGCGTTCTCAACGTAGCAAGGTAAATCTCTTAAAAACGAAAGACGGAAAAAGAAGAAAAGAGGCGAAGACACTTTTTTATTGGGTTCGAGGAACATGGATTATTGAAAGAAGTCAGTGTTTCAGTCGCTTTAGGATACCGACGAGTTGGACGAGTTGTTTCTCCCGTGATTTTGTCATCAGCGGCGAATGGGAGAAACGTTGTTACGTGATATATTTTTATTCCTCGTATTTTTTTATCGCAACGATAGATTAAAGACCACGTAGAATGTAGCGTACGAGCTAACGTGCCAAAGGAGAGTGAGAATATATGTATGCGTGTGTGTATGCAAGTGTGTACGCGCTACCAAGAGTAAACGAGAAGGAAAGCGTAAAGCGAGAAAACCGCGTAAAGAGAAACAGGAGTGGCAGCTGTGCCATCCTTTCCGGATCCCGCTACTATAGTTATATAGTACACATATGTGTATATGTACACTTTACGCGTATGTATCGGTCTATATGCGTACGCGAGTACATACGTACGAACCATAGAAAGCTCGAGGCTTCTCCGACGGCAGGCCGAGTTTCCGGTTGTCCGCTGTGTATCCAGGACAGCTTTGTAAACGACCTTTCAGCCGGTGTCGTAGGTGGCTTCCTTCGAGTTACATACCTACCGCGAACACCTTCCCGCTAGTTTCCCCATTGAATAGGACAAACAGATCCTTTCCTTTGTTTTCGACATCCCGACGCAATTTCGTTTTAATCGTGCCTTGCGACTTCCTGTGTTACGGACCTATTGCATATTGCAACTGTTGCGAACTCGAATTTTGTCACAAGTTTTGCTCCTTACTAGAAGTTCAAGAATTTCGGTACGATGGAAATAAAGTCTGTGCTATCGTCTTTACGATTCGTACGGCTCGATTAAGGTACTAACGAACGATTGATCTTCAGTCATCGTTCGGTGTCACAGCTTACGCGATTTCCAAAGAAATAATAAAATGAAAAAGATTGTCGGAAAACTTGAATATATATGTTTTTGGTCGTTTGAAGATAAAAAGAAGTCACGTAAACAACGGTCTCTAGCACGAACCACAGACAAAGCATATTTTTATAAGATTCATGCGGAGCTGCGAGATTTAATTATTACGTTACGCTGGTTAATTGTGTCGCGAAAGGTTTATTTCCGCGTTAGGGGCTTGTGTAATCGTGTAGACGAACGTGCAACGGAAACGGTACTTAAGCGTATAACGTGAACTAATGTCGGAACCCCGCGTATTCGAGAGCACTCGTCGTTTATACACGTTTCCTCGAAATATGTTAAAAACCGTACACGCGTTTACATATACACGATACACGCATAAACACACATTTGCTACGATACCGCCAAGGCAATTCGCGCGCGCTGCTTGGAAACACGCGATCGTGTATAACAGATGAAGGAAGCGGTAGAAAAATTTGATGAAAAAATTCCAGTAAATTTTCGTTCGCCTGGAACGAAACTGGGCTGTCGCGGTTGTGTTTTTCAAACGGGGCGTGCGAGAATAAATGCGCAGGCGAAGAAATCAGAAACAAAGAAAAAAAAAGAAGGAGAATGAAAAAAGTTTTCGGTCGAATCGAGACACACACAAATACATATCACGTGTAACGTAAAGTACGCGGTTGGATGGCGTCACACGACGTTCGATCGTTTGGGTTTCGATGCTTAAATCGTTAAGGGTGAGAGTACGGGCTGTGAATAATGCACCTTCCTTGCGGCGACAAAAATCTCGCGGAACAGAATACGAGAACGAGCACGGTAGAATTACGCCAATAGGCAGACGTTTTCTGCGCGTCGCGCCGCTCGTGTTTGTAGAGTGAAACATTGGATACCGGGAGAACAGGTTTCGGAATCGAACACAGGCACGCAGTCCTCTGTACGCTCGGTATGCGCCTCGTTAATCGTTGTTCCTACCGATCGAATTTCAAACGGTGTTACTCGAGATGAGATCGATGTTGCTCGTTTTTCATGGCTATCGAGTGTCCAGCGTCCTTCCTTCTACCGTGCTCTTGACTCTTACTATTTCGAAGAAGCTCGTTAACATTAAACGCGAAGTTAACGTTTAAAGGAGAACGATACACGCGAGACGATTCCGCTTTATTATAAGGATACTGTGTACAAGGCATTATCGAATAATCGATAATAGGTAACAATAAGAGAATAAGCAAGCGGAAGGTTGAAAGACGTCGGGAAACGTCAATGAGTTTAACCGATTCGTTGAAAACGAACGTCCTTTTTTTATTATGATTATTATCATTATTGTTACTATTACTACTATTCTCGCTATTACTATTACTATTTACTACTACTGTCACAACAACAACAACTACTACTACTACTACTATGTACTGCTGTTGTTGCTGCTACCACTATTACCACTATTACTACTATTACTACTACTACTGCGGCTGCTACCTACTATGTACTATTTTCTTTCTTGTTTCGATCGTTGTTCCTTCCGAACGGTTCTCCGTTGTAACATTATGTTCACGCGCGTCTCGGATGACGATCGAGACAAGACATTACAAGGAAAGGAATATTTTCGTAGATACATTTCATCGACAAATACGAAAGAAATACAAATTTTGTTGGTTAAACGTTTAATCCGTACTCGGTTATACTCGTCTCGCGCAACTTTGTAAAAGGCACGACGATTGAAACGAAGGGAGTAGCGTAAGCAGATTTTAGCTATTTATACGAGGGTAATGAAGAATGCGGTGTGTAATATACGTACGATTATTCGTAATCCGTCGCTTATATCGAGAATAATTATTAAGGTATCATGGTATTAAGGTGCATATTCGCGAATGAACACGGATACGAGGACGTGGTTAAATCGAAATAGAAACGACGAAATAAATAAGGCGTAGGAAAATGTAACTCGTATCTTCGTGTACGTAATACACGATGTGTTTGCAGTTTATTTGGAAGATTAGAATTTTTCACAAGTTACGCTCGTGATGTATCGAAATAATAAATCCTGTTAAAGCTTCTCCTCGTAAATCTCTCGGGTCTTTCTTCAACAATTGTCTTTAACGTTTTATCTCGTTTTGCCATTATTTTGTTTTGCAATTATTATGCATTTCAAACGTTCCAGAAAGTGGACTTTTTTTTGCAGAGATCTAACCACAAGACTTCACGTATCTTGCCTTTCCCGCAAGATTTCCTGAACCATGTTCTCCATGTTCTTGACCGTAAATTTGGCGGCTGTGCTTAAAAATTGTATCATAAAATCGTGATTTAAAAGTCGATGCGCCAACACGATGTCCTTCTCGTCGTTCAGATCCACGTCTCTCAATTCTTCGTATATTGAAGCTAACTTTTCAGGGAAACTCTTGCACTTGCCGATAAGTTCCGAGTGTAATACATTCCATGACAATGCCGCGGCCAGTACAGTCTGAAACGATCGAGCAAAAGAATGAAACTGACCGGACGAACGTGAGTATTTCGATACATCGAAAGTACGGTGACGAGTTATAAACAGAGAAAGCCGTTTTTGTATTTACAGTGCTTCAAAGTACAAGAAAAGTATTTTCAAATTCTATATCCTATACTTTGTAAAAATGTAATATAATATATCGTAGTACAATCGAAAAGCTTCCTTAAGAAAAGATCTACAGGCTCATGATAGATATGCAGTCCGAGGCACCTATTATTGTCTCAATTTCAGATGCAATTGACTCTGTTTATTATGTTTCACGATCTCCTTCCAGAAAGCTGTTCGATTAGTTGAATTTATCAACAACTATTTCCCTACTTATATACTCGTCGCTGTACAAAATAAAAACTGCAATTGCTTTCAAAAGTTCCTTACAAGGCAAATATCAAGAGTAAGCCAATAAATGACCACTTCGTGGTCCACTACGAAACATTTCTGCATGCTCTCAGCTGACGTGTGTTCACCGACAGCGAACGATTCGAGCGTTTCCACACTCTCAGGTAGAATCGGTTCACCAAAAAGTTTCAACGCGCTCGTTTCCTCCAGTTCCTGGTCCGAATCTCGATCGATTCTTCTTTGGACCTGATACATCAGGTACTCCAGGATCGTCTTCGCAACCTGAAACGTATCGTACTCGTAGATACTCCAAAACTGTTTGAATAATATGTATTCTAACATAGAAAATTAGGTAACTCGGAAGTTGGAAAAATTCTGCATCTTTGGCTACGAGTAAAGTATATCATGCGGAATGCAACCCTATCTTTTTCTCGCCATAATTCGGTTTTATAAAACCGAAGATCATCATCGTTTGGAAAAAATTCCAAATTTCCTTTTTCGTGAGATATCTAAAAACCGATAAAACTGTCTAAGAAATGTTTAAATAAAAGTTCACCCGCATAACCATTCCTTGAAAGGAATTTTTTCAATGTACGTGTTAAAATACCTCTGGTGATCCTTTTATTAATAAAAACTGTTACTGTACACGAGCGCGGTCAAATTTAATAGTAATTATTTTCATATAAATGAATTTAAAATCAGAATAAATTACTCGGTATCGTGCTCTAAAGTCGGTTCGCTAAAGAAAACTGCTAAAATGGACATCATATCTGATAATAATTGGTTTATTCGATTGAAAAAAATGTAAGGCGTAGGTCACTGACAAATACGAAAAGGAGGTATCCAGAGGTATCTTAACATGTATATTAAAAAAGATTTCTTTAGGAACGATGATTCCTAAAGAGGGTGGGGGTAACTCGAAGACTATGGATTTTCTTTTAATTTTTCTTACGCGATTCGGTAGACACAATGAAACGATACGACTTCTGTTTTAAGCTCGTTTTTAGATATCTTCCACTGATCTTGAGACATTTCAGGAGAAAAAATTTTGAATTTCTTTCGAGAGATGATTTCATTCTTAAAATCGAATTACGGCAGGAAAAAAGTAAGGTTTTATTACATAAAGAATGGCATACTTTATTTGTACCCAAAGTTTCAGAATTTCTCAAATTTCCAGGTTGTCTAACCTTCCCTGCAAGTATTAGGTCGTCCTAAAAGTTTCTTTCCTTTTATAAGGAAACAATGGATACACAACATTTTCCGTTTTATATTGTTTTGTCGAATTACGTATGATCCATTTTGTTCTGTCAAAAGAAAGATCACAACGTTCGACAGATTAGGTTTCATGTTTGCATAGAGATGCGTCGTTGTAAAAGACGTGTTTGTAAAAGAAAGACACTTTTCGGACGATCATGTAGACGCGCAGGAGTAACAATGGTTCAAGAAACCACAAAATTGGAAAAATTAGTTTCGTAACTACGATCGAGCTAATTGGAAGGTAATTATTTGTGACACCTACCTCGAGAGGTCCGTCAGAAGACGGTTGTCGAGCCTCTCGAGCCAGTCGCTTCCGCTCTAGAAGTTCCTCGACGTATCTTTCGCCCTCGTGCATATCGGTGCAGACACGGTTGCCTAGAGCCAAGGCCAGCGCTTTTGCAAATCCGTCTCGCGGAGTTTCGTCCTTGCAGAAAGCCAACAGCAGCGCGGTATAGTTAACCGAGTATCGATCCGTCATGTACATCCGACACAGCAGTTTTTTGGCCGACATTCGCCTAAGCGTTTCTTCGGGACTCAAGCAATGCAGCAACGACACGTCGACTTGCGAGGCAGGTCGGCTCGATCGCATGGAGAAAGTCGCGTCAGTGTCCAATTGGTACAGTTCCTCCTCGTCCAGGTCCTCTGAACCTTTTCGAAACTCGTCGAAAGGAAGCTGCTGTACATTGGCAGAACAGTCCGAGCATTCGAGAAACCACAGCGACGTTCGACCGTACTGAGCTACAGTCACCACTTCTCTCAACTCGGGATCCTGAATCCTGAAGCGATCCCTGGCTATTAACGTTTCTTGACAGTTCGGAATGGGAAGGTCCATCGCGCAAACGAGAAATTCTCGCCAATCGACGTATTCGACGGAACCGGAAAATCTAGCAAGCAATTTCGAGATTTCGCCCAGTCGAAGTTGGTACCAAGAGCATGGCAGCAACATTGGCTCTCCCTCTTCCTGGCCGTGGCTCGCTAAATCTTGAAAGATATAAACTAGGCTGCGTTCGCATATCATTCCACTTGGCGCGACTCGTTTAAATATCTCCATCAAGCGCGCGAGGCTGGCTATTCGGAATCGGGAGGACGACGCGATCTCTTCCACGCGCTTCGGCTTCTCCGGTTCTACTTCCATCATGTACACGTTCGATCGGACGACGAACCGGTCACCCTCTAGTAGCAGCTCTGTCTCCAGCACTCTACTCTCCTCGATCGCGAAACAGAACACATTCGCCATGTCGTTCACGCTCTTCATCTCCCGCCAATATCTGTACGATCGTAAACGATGAAAACGGTAACGGGCACAAGAACGGTGATTGACAGGCGCCGATCGATAGATTCTTATGTCAACGTTCGGATACTCTTTCGTTTCTTTCAGTTAAACAACGGCGAAAATTTCGACAAAATGATCGACATAAGAATTAAAGGAGAAAGTAACTATAAAACCACCGATGATTAACCTGTCTACGATGGCATCGTAAATGCCGTGGAAGGTCCTTTGCAACGTCC
This sequence comes from Bombus vancouverensis nearcticus, assembly GCF_051014615.1. Classification (NCBI taxonomy): domain Eukaryota; kingdom Metazoa; phylum Arthropoda; class Insecta; order Hymenoptera; family Apidae; genus Bombus; species Bombus vancouverensis. Next base: position 1,867,981 of record NC_134913.1, on the reverse strand, counting down.
TCAACAAGAAAGCGACATCCAGTCGAGCCACGTTCACTATCGAGTCCAGTTTCTCACGAACTCTTTCTATCTCGTAGGTAATGGCGTAGCGCCATTCCAAAATTAGATCTTGACCCCTCGACGCCATTTTCCCAATGATCGAATCGGACGAATCGGTCGAAAAGTCTTTGTTCTTGGAAATTGCCATCTGTTCTCTTCTAATCGCTTCGTTGCTAGCCGCGAACAACGTTTCCACGATACTTTTCACATATCGAACGTTTTCTACGATTCTCGTAAACAAACTGTTGTTCTCCATGTTGTCGATAGTTTTCTGTCTGTCGACAAACGCGTCGTTGATCTCCATTCGAAGAGATTCGCGATCGAGGGCAGGTGGAGCAGCGGCGTATGTTATCGTCGACCGTCTGTCTTTGGTTTTCAGTCTTCCTCTTGCCTTTCGATCAGGCGATTTTTCGACAAAATTCGAAGGTTCGAACGGTGGCTGCTCTTGGAAATCCCGCTGTTCGTTGCCATCGTCCACGTCGTTTTCCCTGTCGTTCGTCTCGATTTCGATTTTATTCAGAACAACCTTCGAAACGCCGATTTCTCGCAGCGGCTTTTTCATCATTCCGAAATAGTAATCTTGCAACAAACGTATCGTGTCGACGCATCGATCGATCTCCGCTTGAACGATGCCGATGTACGTGTTAAACAGAACTACCGCCTCGTAAACAGCCCACTGGTCGTTGACGAATCGCCTCCGTTCCTCCTCAGCTTCGCGTCTTCTCCGATCGCAAATTTCCCAAAGTTCCGTTTGGAAATCTGCCACGCGACGATGCAGCTCGCACTTGACGTCCGCGTCGTTCCGCGCGTCCTCGTCGATCGCGTTGAACGCCTGATGAAATCGGTGCAGCAGATCCTGTTTGTTATCAGGTCGTTTAACAAACTCCAACGCGTTTCTCGTTATGAAATCTGCATATGGAACGATACTCGACGCGTGGATGCTCTTGAGGAGGAGCAATTCCTTTATTTCCTCCACGTAGATCTCTTCCAAGCTCTCCCACAGGCTTGCCAAATTTTCTAGCAACGCGAAAGGCAAAGGAAAGTCGACCCATTGCCAATTGGGTTCACCAGGTCTGGCTGGTCGCGGTTCGAACTCCATCTGGAAATCGTCGGATACGAGATCTTGCTTCGCCTCCTCTTCCATGGCGTCGTCGTCCACGTCGGACTCGAGTTGCGCGTACTCTTCCTCGGTTACCAGCTGTCGAACGACGGCCTCCTTCAAGGTCGCGCCACGTTTCGTCTCACGCTCGAACATATTCAACGCATCGCCGAATAATTCCTCGGAAGGTTTCCTCTGCAACGGGTCGCCTATCATAAGTCTGGCCAATTTCTTCAACGTGGCCAAATCGAAGGTGGAATAGTAGAGAATGCGAGCGATCTTGCGGGACGCGTAGAATTTGTCGATCGATGGCGAGTCCTCGTTCAACGTTTCGTAAGTTCGAACTCCTATTTCGAAGTATTTTGGTTGTTGCTTCACTCGAACGAAGAGCGTGGCGAATGTACGACTCGCGGGTTCGGCTTGTAGCTCCGCGCCCGGATCGTGTACCAGCTTTGCCTGTCTGTAAAATCGATGGAAAAATGACGGAGTTTACAAACGCGCAGTGTCCTTAGCGAGATTTTCGATTTACGATTTGTTTCTAATTGCCTGTTTGACGAGTATGGGTCGGACTTGTCTTCGAAGACGATTCTCGGAGTCACGGTCTCGATGTCCTCTATGGTAACGTCGTCGAAATCGAGCAACTTTGGGTCGGGAGGTGGAGCCGAGCCCGTCATCGCCGTCTCCAGTCGCGACATTTGCTCGTAAGTGTTGGGATAATCGAGCAGAACCCAACCTTTCGCGTTCACCAAGCTCTTCAAGTACTCGATCAAGATCTTGGTCGCGAGATCGTCCGTGATCGGTTCGCCCAACGTTAGAAATTCATAGGCCCACTTACCTGCGCGCATTCGAGAATTCAAGAATCGCGAATCTCTCGGTGCAAAGGAAAAGGGAGTTTGAAAGATTAGATCGCAAAGATTGGATCGAGCGCCTCACTCGAACCTACCAATGTACGCGGCATCGGTCAATACGGGATCTAAATCGTCGTACGGTATGTTCCTCGGAGTCTGCGTTTGCTTATCGCGAGTGTTCGATTCTTCCTCCGTCTCTGATTTGGCCGAAACGAATAACTTTCTCTCGCCAGTCACGCCTTTCCTCGTTGTCGTTTCCGGCGAGGAAGTTGCCCATTTCGAATCTTTACCGAGTCTATCCATCCTGGCGCACGAGATTCGCCCTTTTTCGCTCTCCAGCTTCCTAATGACGTCCGTCGTCGCAGCGATTATATTCGAATCGATGTACTCCACATCGGACATCTCCTGCTTGTACCTGTCAACGACCACGTGTTTTCAGGTCGTCGGTTCCAGTTACGCGGTAGAGCACAATTTCGGATGAGTACTTGGACTGCGTGTGACTAGCGTAAACACGAGTGAGAGTGCGCGAATGCCCGATGATAGCGAAAGTTCTAAAACTCTAAGAATCTCGTATCGATCGAGAAGCATACGGTACAACGAAGTAAGATCTCTCGACGTGTATATTCGTTGTAACGTATTATAGCGACTGATTCGGCGAAGCAGTACTTCGTACCCATCCATAAAGAAATGTCTAACATACCGTTCCAGGCAATAATTAATCGCGTCTTCCATTCTCACAGTCCGAATAGCAGATCGATCGAGCAGCGCTCGAATCGACTCGCAAACCGCGGGGTTTCCTATCCCGAGAACGATCGTCACGTTCTTGAATTTCTGCAGCAAGGTTTGAGATCGGTCCACGGGATGAACATGAAGGAAGTTGAGAAGTCGATGCACGATGTATCCAAGCACCGCGCGTCCCAGCTTGACAAGATCTTGCAATTCTTCGGCCAGCTCCGGCAACGACTCGTTCCAAGGTGGGTTCGTTTCCAAATAATTGTCGAACAGAGCATCTCGCAGCAAATCCACCTTGTCAACCTCCATCCACATATCCGATTTCAGCAACATTTCGAGCTCCTGCTCCGAGGGTTGTTTGCGTTTTCCATTGTAAGGTACTTCTTCGTCGAAGATGGGCTGCGACTTGAGAAACAGCATCTTCCATTCGCTGAGAAGAACGAGCGGTACGCAACCGTCGTTCACTCGTCGGTGGTCACCCACGTTCAACGCGATGCTCGCCAAGTCGTCGACGATGTCTCGGCAAAATCGCCAGTGCTTCTCCCGTATCTTTCGTATCTTTTCCATCAAAAGCCGTTGGCGCAATTCGCATATTCTTCGGCATTCGATTTCGATGTCTTTCTGTCGCTTGCTCACCAGATCCTGAGCTCTTTCGTAGCTCGCGCGATGCTCCACCTCCTTTGCTTCTACGGTTATGTCCTCGACGACCTTCTGATTTTCGGCCATTATATTCTTCTGCTCGCGGACCTCGCACAATTTCGTCACGATCTGTTTCTCGTATCTCGACTGGTCCAACACTCGCTTCGCGATTTCTTCGTCGAACGTTCTTTCCTGTTTCTCCGCCACTCTCTCCCACAATTCCGAGAGCAGCGCTTTCTGCATCTTCGATTTCAGAGCGGTAGCAGTTGCTGCGCGCTTGCTACGATTCTTTAACCACTCGACGTACACTCTGGCCATTTCTGGATCATCCGCGATCGCTCTCATCTCCGCAGCCTCTTTTTCTCCTTCTTCTCTTTCTCCTCTTTTCCTTTGTCTTTCCCGTTCGACTTCTTCTTCCACTTCCGTTTCTTTGTCGTTTGGCCCGTCTTCTTTGCCCGGCTTCTTCCGAACCCGGTGCTGATAAGCAAACCGGTCCAATTCCTCGCTATGCTCCTGTCTAATGTCTAGCAATGTTTTCGTACTCTAAACGCACAGGGGCGAAAGGTAACTTGTATGACAAGGCGGTGTACGACGCACCCGGATGATAGACGATGCAGAGTAGGTACTCTTCGTGGAAAGGATATAGCGAGGTCATAAATCGAAAATATTCCTCGGTTTCGTCGAAATTCAATAAAATTCGGATCTTCCTAGTACTCGTGTATATCGATACCTGACTGTTATGGCCTCGCTAGAGTATTCCACCAAGAATACTTACATAGATACCTCGGCTGGCCACTGCTCTACGCTGGGTTGCGCCACGGTGTACGACGTGGGAACAGCCATCAACTTCTCTCGTTCTTTTTGAAACTTTGCTAGTATGATTGGGAAGTTGGTACGATGCCAGTCAACGACGTCCTTTCCCTTCGCCAACTTCTTCGACAAAGGGTGTTCCATCGGTTGATACGGTGGAGGGTCCTCGCAGACTTTCGTCACTTCGAACTTCTTCGACGTGGGTACGAATTTTTCCCTCTCTTTTTGCAGTGTGATAAAGTGCAACCTGTCCTTGGTTTCCAGGCACAGGTACAGCCTGTAGAACAAGCGCATCGACGTGGTACCTTTGCCGCAGGAAATTTCTTCGATGCTTTCATCGTCGCTATCGATTCCCACGAATCGCAACCAAAACTTCAAGTGCTTCAGATTTACTCTGCAGAGAGCAGGATCTTGGGTAACGACGATCGTGTCCAACTGATCGCGGTTTATTATGTCGTAGCTGTGCAGAATCTGTGCGAGAAGCGAGCCGTCCCTGGTGTAGTAACCAAACACCTCGGGTGTCAGATCGATCAAGATTCCTAGCCTCGCTTGTATCCAGTTTCGTAGAATGTCACCCATCGTCGAATATCTTGCGATTGATTCAAGCGTATGTCGTTGTCTATATGTCGGAGGTCTTACGACCAACTCGTTGTTCCTCCTGTCCTACCAAGTCGAAATATCGGTTCGCTCGTCTTCGTCATTTTCCGAATATTTGTCGCGAATATTTGGCCGCGTCTGAAGCTTGCCACCGATCGTTCGATCGATTCGTATGTCGTTCGTTTTGTACGTGGCAACGTGGACGACGCATTCCTTACCTTCGTCGTGGAATATACAGACGCCGTAGCATACCATGAAATTATATTTGAATTTCTAGGACATTCGTAAAAATCGAATGGAAGACGGTGAAGCGAGAAGAGTTAAAAACCGTGCATATAAAAAGTGTGTACTCTTTATTATTCCCTTTATACTCCACTGCACATACACGACGTGTTACAGGCCTATAGGTACAGACGGGTAAAGAAAATCTTGGTTTCTCAGCTTTTTTTTTATTCACTTTAAACCAACAGCGTTTGAGCATTGGTTCGGTTCTGCCAAGAAATAACCACAGGATGATCGTTTACGCCTAGAAACGTGGCTTCGAACTTCATCGGGGGAAGTTCCGTTTTCTCGACGGTAATAAACGTTAAATAAACGATAAATAAACGGAGAATGAACGCTGGGGCTCGATCGCGTTGCCTCTTTGTCGTTCGCCTATTCGCTTGCGGGACTAAAAATCGGGGGTCCATCGTCGGTGCGTGAAAAAAGAAATATCAGCGAAAAAGTGTCGGCTTTCTCGGCCGATCGTTGCGATCGATATTCATTCAAGACGGCTGTGCGAAGCCGACGCGATGCATCGCCAGGACGCGTACGAGCGCCGATTCTCTTCTCTTTTACTTTCTGTCTGCCTACGTCTTCCCGTGCTTTTTCTTTCGCTTTCTCTTTCGTTTAGCTTCGATCTCTGATCGGCTCGAGAATCCTCGCCCGTACGCTCTCCCTCGGATGTCGGCGAATCGTCCGGACAACATTTAGGAACCCCTTGTTGCTCGCGTTAGTCTACACCTACAAATAAGGTCCACAACGCTGCTGCTCGACGGATACATCCTTCTTCCCTGCCCCGCGACACTCGTCCGACGAGCACGCCAACGATACACGCTTTTTCGTTCTTTCTCTCAACTTTTCCGTACACAGCACTCGCAGTTACGGTTACCCTGCCACTCTCTCGTAACACACTCATCCGCGTAAGTACTAATCGTCGTCGTCGTCGTCGCAGCGATCATCGTAAGAAACCGTAATCACGGTAATGGTAATAATTATAGCAATAATAGAAAATCATCGCTCGCCATCGCGATCCTCCTTCTACGAAATGTATTTATAATATGTATATATATACTATATATATATACTATATATACCATATATATACATATATATATTTATATACATGTATATGTATATGTATATGTATATGTATACGGTGCCGTCGATCATGCAGTTACATCGTACCGCAGCGGTAATATAATTACATTACGACCATACTCGCTTCGATTGCTCGCCACGCAAAAAAGACAATACGCAACATCGATCTGACGTTCGCCGTTTCCCATCGTGGCTACGATAAATCGTAACTCGTTATTGTTGGTGCCGTTCAGCTGTATGTACAGAAGAGGTATACAATATGCTCGGTGATAATATTAATGTTTTCATATTTATAATAATTTACGCGCGACTACAATGGATACGGTACTCTCACACACTCTCTTTCTCTCCCTCTCTCTCTCTCTCTCTCTTTCTCTCCCTGTTTACCATTTACCGTTTCGTTGACTCCCTTCTTCTCTATCTCGCGTTTTTCGCTGTTCTTTCCTTGTGCGGCCTAGCCTTGCTGCGATTATTCGCTTCCGCGAATTACAAAACCAATTTTTTCTTTTTCCGCGCTCGTCGCGTCGATGTCGCTACCCTACATGCGTGCCATTCGAACGCGTTTCTATCCTGTGTTTTGCCTATTCTCTCTCTCTCTCTCTCTCTCCCTCTCTCTGTTTCCTTTTATTGCTGGGAAAGTCGATCTTCGTGAGAAAGATCCATTGGGAAAAGTCGCGAACGAAACGCAGCATGGAATGCATCGAGAAGAACGAACGGCTCGAGGAAGTAACAAGCGGCCGTTGTCTAACGCTCCTCTTTCCTTTCTTCTCTTTCTTCTTCTTCTTCTTCTTCTTCTTCTTCTTCTTCGATGAGAAACAAAAGAAACGCCGTTGGAGCGAAGCTCTTTTCCACCAAGTCGGTAGGTGCAGACCACGTGTCCTCGTTTCGAGGCGTGCCGGGCATCTCTAACGCTACCATATCTAATAGGAAGGAACGGGCTCGATAACTTCACCTAAAATTCTATCTCCTAACTGTAATCTACGTGTCTACTATGCTTCGTGTGTTTCTCGCGTGTATCTGCGTATCTAGCTTCTTTCGTCTTCGTTTGTTTCTTCCTCCTTTCCGCTACTACCCTTTGCGTTTCTCAGATCCAGCCTTCCTCTTGCTCTCGCTCTTGCATTTATTCTTGCCCTCCGCGTTTTACAACACGCCTGTCCATTTGTTTGTGTATGTTTGACGTACGTGTGATACTCTCGATTTTACCACTCTACATATATATATATATATATAAACGCGTAACCACGCGATAATTTTCGCTCGTGTTCTCTTTCGCGTTCACTCAAGCTCTCGCTTCCTTTTCCACCCTCTCGGTGCTCCTCCATTTCATCCCATCTGTTTCACTCGCACTACGCACTAATTTTAAACTAACACGTCGCTATACGCAAACTACTTCACCGCTAATATTTAGCAACATGGACATTGTTATTTTGCTTCATTTATTTCCTCTTTCCCTTCCCCTAAACTGGCCGACGATTAAATCGTTTCAAAATATTCGTCGCTTCTCTATTATGCCTGCTCTACCGCGCTAAGAAAAGGATTATCGTTAATTCGCTCATTACCCGACCGCTAGTTATCGTCGACTATTATTTTCTTATCGTTACAATCCCGGGTCCTTGTTCTCTTCCTACCTCTCGTACACGCGCACACACTCGCTTTCGCTCTCTCTCTCTCTCTCTCTCACTTTTTCTCCGTTTCTTGGCAATCGCTGGCGGTTGCCTATCTACGATCTAGGTAGTGGGTTCACGACTCGAAACTCGGAAGATTCGTTGCCAGGTGTCGCAGATGCGGTGACTAAAGGATCGAGCACGATCGCGATTGCCGAAGGAGTCGAGTTTCCCTCGAAACGCGCAATACGGACACGTCCGCGGAACCGGGTTCCACGGACGGAAGTCGAAAGCTAACGGCGAACCGATCGTTTGCTTCGAAGAGTCTCAAAGGCACGTCACTTTGTAGGTACCCGGTTATTCTATGCATCGTTTTCCTTTTGCGACAGGCAATGGACACGATTATCGTTATTGTTATTAATAATATTATTATTGTTATCGTTATCAATTTTGTTCTTCTTTATTATTACTCTTATTATTAGCATTACTATTCTTTGTTACTTTTACCATTAGTAGTACTATTAGTAGTATCGTTAACATTAACATTATCCATAGTATTAGCGTTAAAGTTAATACTAGAGTAAACGTCGATTACCGTAAATCGTTATTAATATTATTGTAATTATTATTATTATTACTATTATTATTATTATTATTATTATTATTATTGTTATCGTTATTATCGTGATTCGTTATTACGAATTTCTTTTGTCGGCTGTTGCTTTATTAGTTCAACTTTAATTACGTTCTCGTCGTCTCCGGTCACCGATATTGCGCGTTCTAAGGTCGCTCCAAGTTTCTATCGGTTGGTTGTGCAAATATCGTATACGAGGTTGTCGTGCTATATGTTTAAATCTGTTTTGAAAGTAATCGTGTCGACAAGGTCGTTTTACACGTGTTCTCCGGAAAGGATTGCAAAGCCCTTTCCATCCGTATCTACTATGACCGTGTAACAATTATTGTATTATCGCGTATTCTCTTTCCTCTAGCGCTCGTTTCATTATCGTTATTACGTCTATCGCTATTGCTATCGTTATTATCGTAATGCCTAGAGCGCGTTATCGTTATCGATACTATCCGCTAAATTCGTTCCGGCTACGGACGAAATAAGAAAAAACGCACTCGGTACAAACAATAGTGTTGTATCTATCGATTCGGAGGTGCGAACTGCGTCTACGATTCTACGAAAAACCTCGAAGCGCCGGAAATCGCGCGATCTCGATATCTGTCGATGCGACCGCGCTTCCTCGAGACCTGGCAATCTTGTTCTCCTTTTCTCTCGCGGACGTCGTCGCGGTCTCGTTCCTCTATCCTACATTCCTCCCGGCTTACAGCCAGCAATTATTTCCGTCAGTCCTCCGACATATAGAGCGTATACCCAAAAATCTTTAGAAATTCCGGTCGCGGTTGTACGAGTCGCGAGTCTATCGGAAAGGGAAATACGCACGCGGTATTAACGTTCGTTCGTGAGAGGATTTTCGAGGTCCGCCGTTCTCTCGGTTCTCCCTCTGACTTCCGCTTTTCCGAGCTTCCGTGTCGCGTCCCTCTGTTTCGCGTGATATCGTTTGAATGGGAAGAAGGAAAGCTCGCCAGAAGCGAATTCGATGTGTCCCGAAAGCGTCGAGATATTGTGCTTTTGGCTCGTGGAGCTGGACGAAATTACAAGGAATCACGGTTCACCGACTCCTTTCTGCGCGTTCGCACTGTGCGAAGAAAGAGACTTTGACATCGTACACGCGTGGAAAAATAGCATCTCGCCACATTTTCTCGTTCTCTGGCGTCTGCGCGCGTTCGTCAACCGTCCCGGTAACGTCGCAGACGACAGAGACCGAGCGTCGAGAACTCGCTCGGGGAGTACGGCTGTTTATAGTTATTTTCTCCTCGAGCGAGAGAAAGATCGTGCGCATACCCATCGTGAACGAAGGGAGCGCCACGATTTCGCCGCTGTTTGCCGCTGATTTGCCACTAGATACGCAAGGAAGTAAAAAGGAAGCGAAAACTAAAACGAACGATTCCGTATGAATTTGTAAAGATTTTTGGCGTACTTATATCTCACTTATATGATACACGCAAATTTCTTCTACCTACGTGGCCACTCGACGCTTCATATCCGAATTACCGTGTGCGATACAATCACGCGATTAGCAGTATCACCGTTACTTTATTATAATTAGTGTTACAAAAGCTTGATTATTTGGATCGGACTGTAGCAATATATTCACATGACTATCGTCGTGGAAAATAAAAATTCAACGTTTACATTACAATTACTCACTGTCCTTTCGATCGTCTCGATAACTCGACCCGCAATAAACGGTAATAAATACATTCATTTTTATGATAATAATAATAATAATAATAATAATCATAATAATAATAATAATAATAATAGGATAATGATAAAAATAATAATAAACAAATAATAGGAATAGTAGTAGTAGTAGTAGTAGTAGTAGTAGTAGTAGTAGCAGTAGTAGTAGTAGTAGTAGTAGTAGTAGTAGTAGTAGTAGTAGTAGTGGTAGTAGTAGTAGTAGCAGTAGTAGTAGTAGTAGTAGTAGCAGCAGCAGCAGCAGTAGTAGTAGTAGTAGTAGTAGTTGTAGTAGTAGTAGTAGTAGTAGTAGTAGTAGTAGTGGTAGTGGTAGCAGTAGTAGTAGTAGTAGTAGTAGTAGTAGTAGTGATAGTAGTAGCAGCAGTAGTAGTAGTAGCAGTAGTAATAGAGCGGTAGTAATAGTAATAATAGTAATAGTAGTTATACTAGTAGTAGTAGCGGTAGTATCAATAGTACTAACTGTAATATTAATAATCACCAGTTTAGTAGTAGTCGTTATCTCTGTTTCTGTCATCGTCATGGTCACTGTCATCATCATAGTCGTCGTCGTCGTCGTCGTCGTCAAAAATAAAAATATTTCAGTCGCGTATCTCGGTTCGACTACTGTACAGATATTGCCACGAAACGTGTCGCTTTGGAATAACGCGCATTCCCTTTACTCGAGCTTAACCCTAAAGTTAGTACGTTCCTCGTGAAACAAACAACGCTCGTAAGTCCTCTCCCTAAAGCATAACCGGAAATGTTAAATAACGTCGCTGGGCGGAGCGTTCTTTTTGGTCGAGAAACAAAATCCGCGGTTGCGTCCTGGCGACTACGACAACGGCGACAACGAAGTCGACGTCGTCGCCGTTCCTCCAGCAACCAGCAAGAAACGAAGGAACGCCGAAACGAACGATACGAACACGTCGTTCGTGCTTATTCCCCTTGTACGCGCACGAACGATCATCGTCGAAACTTTAACTTTGCCAATTATTGCCGTTTGTTCATCGACAGTGAAATTTTCCAGAAGTTACGGAATAGTGTTCTTCGTGTATACAATACAATGCAATACAATACAATAATACAGTACAATACAATACAATACAATACAATACAATACAATACAATACAATACAATACAATATAATGTAATATAATATAATATAATATAATATAATATAATATAATATAATATAATATAATATAATATAATATAATATATAGAGAGATTTATATATTATATGTCGTATATATATATATATATGCATATATATGTGTATATATATATATATATATATATTCTAATTGTCATCGCGACGGCATTCGTCGTCGTGCAATGGCACGACGATCGTACGATTGCACAAGGAAAACGAGTTTTTACCTAAGGAACTATCTAGCTAAATACAATCGACAAGTATAACCGCGGATAACATCGTCGGATAACTCGAGGATCAATCGCCGCGACATTGCACTTTCAGTTTTCGAAGAAACGGATTCGACTGTGGCCTTGTCGTGCTCGACGATGCTTATTTTAGGTATCGCTGGATCCCTTCGCTTTCTCTTTGTGTTCTTTCTCGGCTTTCCATCTTACAAAGTTAGCGTTATAAAATATCGGTGGCGTACGAGCGCACGAAAACGATGAGACAAAAGCACGCATTTCGAATCGCATATAAAAATACACACAATGTTCTCGCTCGACGATTAAACGCGTAATCACGGTAAATCGAAATTCGGATTTTGAAAAGGGAATGCTCGAGCTCTTGTATTCAGCGACACCCTGTAGTTTGGACGCTTTGGAATTACGTAGAAAATTGCATTCGTTTCGATCGACTATGTGACTTACTTACTTGTCCCCCCCCCCCTCTATCACTCTCTCATCGTACGTCACTTTCTTCGAATCATTCAAGTACGCTTTTATCGCGTTCCATCCGCGTGTTACCCACGCATCGTTATTGCCGCGAACCAACGTCGCGACGAGTCTTCCTCGACCATCTAGCAGACACGCGAGTACAAAGATACTGCTCCGGAGAAAATCAGTTGTCATCGCGTTTCGTTGCACGTTCGCTGCAACAAACGCGACGGGTCGACGAATCGATTGCGCGCGATCAGGGAGAAAAAAGAGCGGCTCGTTCGATACGATGGCAGTAATGAAAAGATGCGCGGCACGATCGCGAACTAAGATAAATCTTTTCGGCAGTTTATCGTTTTCATCGGCATATTTTCGTTTAAACCAATTGTCTGATTTCTGATCGTAGAAGAGCGAAAGAAGAAAGTAAGCGCGGTAGGTGAAATGGACAACGAGGAAGAAACAAGCGGGAAAAGACGAAGGAGCATAGAACTCTCGTTCGGTTTGGTTCGCGACGCGACCGGACCGCGTGAGACGCGACCGGATACAACAAACCAGTTGCATTAGGTCGATTTGGAAAACGGAACATTCCAGAGTTGTGGACCGATCGGCGACGCGTGTGTTGCAAGCTTTCCAACTAATTGTAAGCTCGATCGCGGAGAACGTTCGTTGCGAACGAATGCGCGTTTCCCGCACAAAGGAGATACGCTCGGAAAGCGGAACAAGAAGACCGAGCGAGAACAACGACGAACGTCGCGCGGTACATATGTATCCTGTTTGTCGAGTGAACGCGTTCGTTGGCGGACCTCCGAATCGCGTCGATGCTTTGGTTGTTGCAGGGATTCCTATCGCATATACGCTTTCGCAAACGCGCGCTCGTTATGCCTCGTACGTCCGCGCGAACGACATATTTCTCTCTTTCTCTCTCTCTCTCTCTCTCTCTCTCTGTTGCCGACTATCTTCTTTCCTTTTCGCTCTTTCCTCGCAAATAAGCGCTTTACCATTTTACCTTTCGCTTCATCTCACATTTTCTCTCCTTGCTTCTCGCACACACTCCTGCTCGATCGTGCTCGCTCTCGCTCTTGTCCTCTCACACACACACGTACGCACACACACTCTCTCTCTCTCTCTCGCACTTTCCTTTTCTATCCTGGTTTCATTCGTTTCGTGATCTTCTTCGTCTCGAACGAAAACGGCTCTTCGTTTAACGTACGTCTTTCCCATGGACGTGAAACTGTTCCTAATCGTCGCTTCCTTTCTTTACATTTCCACGAATATATATAAATATATATATATATATATATTTGTATATGTATGTATATGTATATATATTCATACATACATGCATACATATACACACGCATCTGTCGTAATATGTCGTGGGCCTGTGTACGTGTATGTGCGTGGGCGGGTAGGTGTTCGCGCACGCGTGTGTATATATATGTACGTATAATAGATCGGACAGTCTAGGTGCGCCCCTGACGCGAAAGGTGGTAAGGTTCTTGCGTGTCTACCGAGAATCACCACTCTCGGACGTTTGAGCCACCGTCGCCGGATTGTGGCTCGTCTCGTACTCCATCACCTCCTGGTAAATCAGCTCCTTCCACTGGTCCACCGTGTGTTCCCTCTCGTCCACGCTATGGTCGTAGGGGCCTGGTGCAGGCTGTAACAAACGTCCAACTAACATTCGATCATCGTCTTTCTCGTTCTCTCGAAAGAAAGAACCACTCGACAGACGCGACTCGAATCGGTCGCCGATCGATACTCTCCTTCTTTCTCCCACCACCGTCACCATTCACCCCGCCCCCTTTACAAACGTGAAAACGTGGTCGAGGGATAATACGGAAGTAGAAGAAGGTACGTATGTAGGCGAGGCGAGTGCGGTAGCGAGACTGCGAGATTAACGAAGGATCGACGACACTTACGGCATTGACTTCGCCCTCGTCGTACCACACGTTTATGTAATTGTGCAGCAAAGCATCGTCGACGGAGATGCGTCGCTCGGGGTCGATCACGAGCATGCGCGACAATAGATCCCTGGCTTGGCTGGCTGAAACACGGAACGAGAAGAAAAAACGGGCATGGAAGAAACGTAGCGAAGGATGAACCGCTTCGAGCGGAAGCTTTTCCGATCGCTCACCTTTCAATCGGTTGTGCTCCGACGAGTCCGATGGAAACAGAACGTCCGGGAATAACCTGTCGAACGGATATCCCGGATACCGCGGCCTGTTCTCAACGTAATTCCTGACCGTTGGCTGCAGCCGCTGCATGAATTCCTGCGCCGGCGTTCCCAGTTGCTCTGCAAAAACGTCCAGCGGGCGCGTGTTAAAGCGCGCACGTTCCTCGATGGAAGACGGGCAAGCGATCACGGCGACCTACCGATTATCTTGTTCCACTGGTCGATGTGATCCGTGCCGGGAAACAGCACACCGCCCCGAATCATTTCGCCCATTATGCATCCGACCGACCAAATGTCCACGTTCTCCTTGTATCCCATCCCGAGGATCACCTGCGAGACGACAGATCGTCCGGATCACGGTGTACACGGTGTGTCGAGAAAGAAACGAGCGGAAACTGGCGCGATTCTAGTAGCGAAAATCGAGACTCGCGACACGAATCGATGAAATCGACGTTATAAGAAATGATCTGTATCCTGATCTATTCGCCAACGCTATACCGATATGCGTGCTACGAGTTCGCGTTTCGCGTTCTTTTTCTTATCCTTACCTCCGGCGCCCTGTAGTATCGCGTCACCACGTACGGCGTCATCATGAAGGTTGTCCCAGCGGTCCTAGCCAGGCCAAAGTCGAGAATTTTCAGCGTACAGTCTGCCTTTACCACGATATTGCTCGGCTTCAAATCCTACGCGTAACCAACGAATAGGAGGCGCAAAAAAAAGGCTTGACAACTCGTAAATCTGGTCGTGACCGAAAATAATCGAATCTCCACTCGCGACTTACCCTGTGAATGATACCGGCCGAGTGTAAGTGCTTGATGCCGCACAGCATCTGATAAAGCAGGTAGGACATACGCTCGTGATCCAGATCCATCTGAATCACCTGGCACAGGTTCGCGTCCATAAGCTCCATCACCAAGTACACGTCTTGAAACTCGTCCAACGACCGTTGCGGCGTGAACGCGTTCAACAAACCGATTATCTGTCGAATAGAGAATAACCAGAAATTCGAATCAAGGTAGCGTACGCTCCCGTTTCTAAGTATCGGCTGAAATATCTGGGTCCTCTCGCACTTGAGCGTCTTCCAATACTTATCAACGTGGCTGTACATCCGATACGACGAAAATATATACTTACGTTCTTATGATTGACCAGCTTCATAAGCTTGAATTCCCTGTACGCTCTCTTCGCGTGCGTCACGTTCTGAAAAGGTCTGGAGAGTTTCTTGATCGCGACATTTTGCGCGGTCACCGTGTCGTACGCCGCGCTGCAACAAACGCGCGCAAATAATAATTAGAGATTCATCGATCGATGGCGAGTCGTCGACGACCCTGCACACCTTCCACTCGTACGGCAATTCTAATCGCGTTTCAATTATGTAAACGAAACCATGGAAGGGCTGAGTGCTAGCCACTCGGTCATCGTACTGCTTTCTTCGCGTGCGTCGTCGGTTTCTCTTAAAATCAGTCAAAATTGTGGGAAAGCGGCAGGAAATCCTGCGCTTACTTTACTTACGACTTCAAGTTTAATTAAAATTATTGAAGCTTCGACACATGGTCGATGATTTGCACGACAATCGCCATCACTTACCAAACGATCCCCTGTGCCCCGGAACCGATTGGCTTCAGGTTTTGATACCGCTTGAGAATGGTGAATCTGGTGTCCCCGACTTCAACCGTGTAAAACATGGCGGATAGCCGGGTTGTCATATCAGGCCCCAGGTAAGGCATGCGCCTCGGTGCTCGTCTCTCCTGCTGCACCTGTACCTGCACCTCCCCTCCGCTCGAGCACTCCTGGTGCACTCGATGAGGACTTACGCTCTTAGCCACTTTGGATGGGGATACGAGCGCACCTGGCAGAAAGGAAACGTAGTCTCTCGTCCCTGTTTCCTCGGTCCGTCGAGAGGCACGAGCACCGGCACCGATACCGGCACCGGCACTGGCACGCTCTCGCCGCTTCTTCTCCGGCCTTCGCTTCCGGACGACACCGCTGCCGCTCCGTCGCTTTGCTCGCTTCTTATACGCGCTGGATTCGTCTACGACATAGAACATAGGTAGACGTTGCTCTATTAGTTTGGGAAAATGTTCTGTCGGTTTCATGTAATCAAAATATAACGGGCGTTTTTTCAATATTTATGTAACTAACTGTACCCCTCGCAATGAATCGTTGATCCTTAGAATTTACGAATTTATCGACAGACCGGGTGCTTCTCATTTGTAAACGTTTGGTCAATCGTGGTTGGTCTTCGAACGAAATATCGCCAGGACGAAAACGAATATCTTTCAACGCTAATAGCCTGATAGGTGGACAGCCAACAACGACCATGACAAAGACAGGCCCCGAACGACGCGCGTTTCGATTCTCGTCGAATCGGTCGGCGTCGGATCGCGAACGTATCTACCTCGAAAGTTTCAACGTCTCGGTCGAAAATAGAAATTGGAGCAAAGTCGGGCAGACGTTCTCGGTCGCGAAAGAAAAAGAAGACGAGCGTCCGCTGGTCGAAGAGTTTTCGACGGTTTGCCGGCCAAAATTAGAGGAAGACGAGGCGAAGGGGAGGAAGTCGTGCAAATATTCGACGACAGTGTACCACGTTTGTCGTGGAATACGGCAATTTCTTCTGCTACCGCGGGATTCCCCCAATTATTTATAGAGATCGTCGCAGACGCAGACGCGAATGCCGACTCTGACACCGACACCGGTTTCGTAGAACCGCAACTCCGCTATCTTTTCACTTCCCTTCGAGTTTTCGCCTCGTGTCGCTTCCTCCTCTTACCCACCCCTCGGCTCCTCGTTCGAATTCTCTTCACTGACGGCCATGTTCGCTGCTCGAATCTTTCGCTCGACACCTGCTACCAATTACGCAATTACGCGAAAGTTCGTGCGTATATCGTTCGAAACTCGCGCCAAGATAGTTACGCGACTCGGGCCACTCGTCTGTCTGGACTTACAGCGAGGAGAATTGGATTGTCCGAATCCACGTCGGTAGATCGAGATGAAATTTCATGGGTATTTGAGGAAAAATGGTGGATTCGAGATATGAAATTTCGATCTCGGCAACGTGGAGAATACGTGTCTCTGCTCGAGATGTTTCGAAAAGTTCAGCAGCATAGTCGGAGTATCGAAGTCCTGATGTCTCGAAGAGTTAACGACCACTGCTTCTCTCTTTTTTTTCTCTTTTCCTTGTTCTTATCGCCGAAGGCACGACATTCCTTTGCTCGCTACCACCTTGGATCGTCTCCAACGCGTACGTGCACGCGTTCGCTCGACCACAGCTCGGCGAAATTCGTTAGACCGTTTTAACGTCGGCATAATTCATCGGATAAGAAGGATTTAAGGATTTAAACCGAAGAGGCTTGGTCGAGATCCTGCGCGGATAATTATGATTTTAGGTCCCTTCGAGATAATGTTTCGAAACGGTTTCTCGTGGATTTCGATCAGAATCGGAGAATCAAGGGGTTCGCATCAGAAACGGTCGTCGTCAAATTTTTCGTTTGTTTAAAAAACAGTGCAGGCTAGTCAGAAACGAGACTGGCAACACGGCGAAACATTATGAAAAACGACCATGTTCTGACTCGTCGTCGAAAACTTACCATAAACGAACGGCCATTGTGAACGCTCGATGACGAACGACTGAATCTGAAGCGGGCGAGATCTGCAATCAAAATAGAAAAGGCAACGTAAATGTATGTTTAAACGCGAGTCGAAGCGATTTCCACAACGACGAGGAATTTTGTCGAGGAAAAGTTCAAGTCGCCGTGACGTAACGTAACGTTCATACGTTTGGATTTTTCAACGCAACTTTACACAAACAAGATCGCGTGTTTCGTGGACACAGATCTAGTAAATCTAGACGAATCGCCGACATTATGTCGTTTTGCGATGCTGGAAAAACGGTAGAACGAAAACCAATAATTCTCTCGACAACGAGGAATCGCGTCGAGCGTCGTCCAATATCGATTCGAGGGCTGGATTTTGCCAATGTATTGCCAGTGCTTTCTCGTCGATATCGTTGGGACGGACATTCTTGCGGACACCGATGCATACTAGAACGTGCAACATAGGCAGGTCGATAGCGCGAAATGCAATCGGAAGGAATAGATCGGCTAGGTGCGTTAATGCCGAGTCCACATTGACCAAAGTTATGTATTCGTCGATAGAAATAGCATCGTATCTAATCCATATTGGAGCTCGCGAACAGAATTCCAGCAATTCTGTCGTAAACGAGAAACGTTTGAAAGTAAATTCGAAATTCCTCACTTTCTTGTACCGTTTCACCTTGCTTTCCACCCACTTACCAGCCATCTTTCGTCGTCACGACCATAAGGGAAAAACAATTCTTGTCTCAGTGTCGTGCCAACTGCGAGAACGAGGAAACGAAACATCGGTGTAGCTGAACGTCGGACAAATTACCGTGGGAAACTTCATTTTCGTCGTTGCCAAGAGATTGCCAGTGAGATACACGTAACAAGGAATGGCAATCGAGTATACCGTATTACCGTATTAACGTACTTAACGACGTCCTAATCGTGTCGACCGTTGTTCCGTTTCTAGCGTCGCCAATAGCCGGAAGCGACGTCTTTTTCGCCGCAGAAAGTAATTTACTCTGGAGTAACGTCGTTACGGAATGACACCTTGATCTCCGGCAGAGAAAGAAAAAATCGACGATCGTCAATTTTCTTTAGGCCACACTAGAGTAATTGTGCTCCAACGTTTCTTTCGAAACGTCAAGCAAGATTGGCAAAAAATATAAGTAGCATCTCGAGCAGAATCGCCAATTATCGAATTACAAGACACGCAGCAGTTTCCTTTCTTTAAATAAGATAAGCCACGTACGCACCATCTATATCGCGCATATCTCGAACTTTCTGTGATCTCGAGCCAAAATCTACCATCTGCGCGATATTTGTTACTGACGATAAACGAATTTCCATCGAAGAAAAAGGAGTTACGTCGCGCGGAAGCTAACTCGCGGAACGCCCGGTAACAGAATCGTCTAGTAGAAGACTCTAGGTATTTACTACGACAGATGGTAGCAGGCAAGAGGAAAGAAACAGGACAACGAAGCGGAGAAGAGTGGCGCGCATCCGTCGATACTCGGACCGGATCGTTTCGAGTTTCGTCGAGCAAAGACGACGTCAACCGCGCATAGTGTACACAGTGCACAGCAGCAACCGCGAACGTCGATTCGGATATTAAATTTTCTCGCCACCGGCGAAGCAAGACGTATTTCCCAGAGGACGGTGCTGGTGTTTTCGGTGGGTCGCGCTCGCGCTCTCGCCCACCGTTTTCCCTCTCGCGTCGCCCTCGTATTCCCATTTCCCTTTATCCGCGGCCAAAGTAATTGCACCGACTCAGAAAATCATCGTCGTTTAATTCTTTCGAGAATGCCGGATTCGTTACCGTTTGAATTCATTTGCGTAATTGCGCCGTATCCCGACATCGGCAGATATCTCGAGAACGAGGCTACCACCTCGTCGGCCGACTTTTTATATCGATCCCCTGGAAATCGGTGAGCCCCGGATTAAATTTCGCGGCGTCGATTCAACCGCCTGTAATTGCTTCGAAGCGTGTCTTCTCCCTTCGTACGGTTTAACGCCTCGAAATTCCGAGCGAATCCAATTCCCTCGTTCAACGTTCGCGCGCCAGCATCCTCCCCGATGGCCGACTTTACAACCATCGTCCCATCGATTGTTCGGCGTCGCGTCGCGCTCTATCGACGAGTCAGCGCGGAGGAAGAAACCCTTCAAAGCTGGCATTGCCGGGAAGATGAGAGAAAGATCGACGCGCACGATATCGCGAGCCAGCCTCTGTGCCGCACGCCGACTGCTTATCAGAGAGAGCAAATGGCGAACCTTTCTGAAACGAAAGGTCGGGACATCCAAGAGCTGTCGAAAAATAATTAAACATCGAACCAGGAAAATGTCTGGTGCACACGTTCGACGTGTGATATAATTTCCAGGGGAGATCGTCGTGCAGAAAAAAACGGGATTTACGAAATACAAAATCAACCTTGCATAATTGTAATTAAATAAATAATTGTAATAACGAGTTTTCAGTGAAAATTGGCAATTCCATTAAAAGATGTTTTCAAAATATATATTTTCTTGCTAAAAAAAGTTGTTCACCCAGATACTTACTCCGCGTCAAAATAATAAATTACCTCGATTTGACGTAATTCGCATGCAAAAATGATTTTCTCCGCATCGCTCGAACGATTTCCACCACTTCTAACATTTGTCGGGTAAAAAGTTCCTCGCGATAAATTTCAACTCCGCCCATCGCAATACCGCACTCGGTCGCGAAGCGAAGCAAACTGGTGCTAGAGATTTTGCCACGAACGAAGAAAGAAAAAGTCAAGAACGATGAAAATTTTAAAGAAGGATTTTCCTGCCAAGCGAATCGTAAGCGAACCAAAAGCATAAGCATAGGGGATCCAAGGACTCGGCCGTAAATACCGGTTTTAGTTGTCAGAGGTGATGTACGAGCTAAGAGATAGGGAACGAAACGTCGCCAAAGGACGCAAGGGGTCTCACGCCCTCGATAACTCCGACCAACGACCATCGATATTATCTACCGAGGGGCAGAAATACGAATGACAAATCCGGAATATACGAAAGCCCGGCGATAAAAAAAAAGTATCGCTTGTCCGTGGCATGTTTGTACCGCGATTCTCTCCAGCTGTGACACAACCGCGGATCGACTGGACTCGAGCGAATGAGAGCGAAGCAGGGGGTTGAATCTCGATCGGGCATAGACCCGGGTCGTGCCGCGGCGCAGTGCTTCGTTATCGAAGGTTAATTTGATCGTGCAGCTCGTCACGGTAATTAATTTCGATTGGTATTCCGAATCGGCCGCGAAACGTCTCACCTCCTCGCGTGCCACCGATAATTACCAACGACGAACGAGGCTGATTGCCTAGAACTGCCAACGCGACAGAAGGGAAACGCGCCAAGGAATTCGAAAGTTCGTTGACCGAAATTTCGAGAGCCCGCGAGTAAACGGCCGACGGCAGATCGAAATGCTGGGTGAACCTCGAATAGATGGACGGACGGGCCGAACGAAAGTAAAAACGAACACAGGAGAGTGCATGTTTCCGCGGAAACTATAGTGGCCAGTTAGTCCAGAAACGAAAACTCCAAACGAAAGGCCATACAGATGCTCTTGTCGCGCTTGCGTATTTACAGTCCGACGTTTTCGACTTTGTAGCAACTATTTCAGTTTCCGTGACTTCTCAGCGAATCTCGGACGTTGTCCGAGTTAACGAACACGAACCCTAATCAGTTTCACGATATACAACCGATAAACTTTTTATTACGGTATCTAACACACTTTATAGTCTAAAGTTTCAAACGAAATAATAATTCAAGGGGTTGTTTAACTTTAGATTTAACCTAATTATTTAGACTTATCAAGTATCCCAATACTTACGAATATCACACTCGTTTGTCACACAGTCGATACTTCCGACTGGAACAGATTTTCGATTCGCCACCCCAACAGACACTCGCTCCACTCGTCTATATTTTTTTCTCGTTCGAGGACTCGCAATGCAGTTTGTGCTTGGAAGAGCGTGCGTTGCGTCACGAGGGCACCGATTATCGGACCTCGTGACCGCGACCCGATCAATCCTAACCATCCCTCCTTGGCCATCGGAATTAGGACAATTCAAAACTTTCGATACTTTGCATCTTTCCAGTAAAATTGACAGGGGTTAGCGAATATCGATAACAAAGGAGTTTTGTCGATTACCAAGGTGTTATACACGTACGGATAGGTGAAAGACAGTAATTTGCGTTTCCTTCATTCGTCTTCGTTACAGCGCCTACGCTTTCCAGCTCGAATCTTGTCGTCGACACCGTTAAGACGACAGTGTTCCTTTGCCTGCCATTCGGCGCATTCCGTCGATACGATAGTAAAACATCGCATGGTCTCGACGAGAATAACGCTTTGCTGGGGAAATTTAAAAGTCTAATCTCGTGCTGTGCCCGTGCGAGAAACGCACGATTAATGGTAAAAGCAACTTTTTCGATGCGTCTCAGTTTCGATGGCGAAATCGCCGAAAGATACGAAAGAAAGAAAACTAAGATTCCTTGTGAGAAGTTCCAAATTGAGAGGTTGCGAAGACGAAGAACGTATCGCGGCGGAAAACGAGGAAAGCCTCGGGTGTCGCGTGTCGTCGCGTCTTCGCCTCGTCTGCTTTTCTCCGCTCCTTTTGCCCAGCCAGTTCCGTTGTTCTCGGTTCGCGGCCATTTCTTTCGCTCGTCCCGTCGCGTCGCGTCGTTCCCCGACGAGTTATGCAACGAGGAGATGCCACCGTCGAGGAATGCCGTTAATTGGCCGAAAATAAATGCCGCCGTTGAACGTCTTTCTCTGCTGCGTGCTCGCATTCGAGCAATGTCGCTTTGCCTCCTCTCGTCTCGTTTCGACCCGTCCGCACTTTTCTCGCTCCGCGTCACTCGATCGGTGACTACCGACGGTTTTTTGACACCGAGACGACTTCGTTGTCGCAAACCGAGACCGCCGGAGACGCGAATCTCCGTCGCTGTATTTTAAAGATAGCTCGGGAAAGCGATAGACGCGAGACGTCTCCTATACGAAACGACAACGACCGCGGCCCCAACCGTTACCGATAGATTCGAATCTATTTAAAGGACATGCGTTCCTCTTCGCAAAAAGAACATCTCGTCTAGACCTTGAAACGGCAGTCGGCTAAAGGTAGGATTTTCTATAAACGTCAGACGAAAGCTACGCGTCTAGACGTTCGTATCTAAGACGTTCGTAAGAATCTTTTTGCTGACAATCGTCTCGATCACGGCCTGACGAATTACGAAGCCTCTAAACGAAAAGACACCGATGGTATTATAGACTGACCTATTTCAAGCCGTCGACATTCTGTCTTCTTATTTTCGACCTCGCATCTCCCTACTCGGTCCTTCTTTCGATCGAAGGAGCTCGGGTACGCGACGAGCATTACGTCGATCACGTGGAACGGTTCTCCGGAGGATTTCGCGAATCCGACGACCCGTCAATTTGCCAGGCGTCACGTTTCTCTTTCTGTCGATAGGTCGCCGCCGTCCAACGACAAAGTGCTTTTCTCCCAACAGTCCCTTTCGTTTCCTCGAAAATGGAGTCGACCTCTTTGGGAAAAAATTTACTAGGGCGTTGCGACTCTGCCTATTTCAACGTCAAATAGATTTCTCTTTCTAGCCAAAAAATAAGAAGCTAAGGTATGAAAATGGAAGAAGAAGGAGCGGGCAAATAAGAAGGAAAAGACGGACGTTTTCTTTACCCCGATGCGATGCAACATATGGAAAAGCCGAGAAAAACACGATGGAGGCCGTTGCGGATTTACGAGCGTGAACGTCAACGTGTGGCGTTCGCATAGTTAACGATGGAACGATAAATCAATGCGTTTACCAGCCGGCGAGGGATGGACGCGCCTTGTAGATGAACCGAACGATATTTATGCAACGAACCGGTTGCGTATTCGTGGTTGGTTGAGTCGCATGCACGACCGCGTTCGCAACGGAGCGACGCGACGACGCGACGGTACGGTTACGATAGCCGAGTTCTCGTACCTCGTCGCACCGCTAGGCTTCCAACGGACAGCCGCATTGTTTCGCACCCCTTCGCGCGTATCTATCAATCTCGTTTCGGTTTCATCGGCGTTGTACTACGCCGCTCGAATGACTGGCAAATTGATCCCTGTCGTTAAACGACCCTATGAAATTGCTGTCTATGGAAAATTCAACGAAATTCGGTAATTCTCGGCTAATAAACGCATTCTCGCCCTTCGCGATGGACGCAGAACTATCCTCATAGACTTTTCGATCTGCTACCACGGAGCGCTATCCGTAACCCGCGATCGACGATAACTCAGTTACCAAAATGATACCAAACACGATCATGTTTTCTTACATACTTACGATTAAACAAGAACGATCAGACTCTTCGTTTTATTCGCGCTCGATGTTTCTCTCGTCCTCGACGCATTTAAAAACCGAGCGAGTCCAAGAGAGACGATAGGCGATAATTCTTAGAATGGCGAGTAAGTAAGTACCTTTCTCGATAAGAGTAACGTAGCGAACCCGAACACCAAAGTCGCATTTACTAACCGAAGATTACTATATTTTCGTTTTAATTCGTCCAACGCGTGTGCATCGTAGAAAGAGGCCTCGATTACTCGCGCAGCTGGCACGGAGAGCTCTTGGTTATTCGCATCAAAGCTTCCGTTCTTGCCGGCTGTTCGTCTCGTTTGCTCTCTACCCGTCCCTTCCGGAATCTAGGATGATCTCTCCACCATAGTTTCCGCCTCTTCCCTCCTACTCCTGCCGAGTCGGTCTTTTCAGCCGAACAAACCATTCCCTTTTCTCCCTTATACCGGCACTCTAGCGTATACGATGAAAATGACTCGAGGCACCGGCTCGAGTCTGTGCCAGCGAACGAGGAGCGGAACCGTCGCGACGCGATGGCAACGGCAACCCGTGGAAACTTTTCTACCGACGAAACGCGACGCGCCGTTCGATTATAGGCTGCGTTCTCTAATTGCGCAAAAGTAATCCAGTCGCTCTCAATTGCACCAAATACACACAATTCGGAGATGTCTTCCTGTCGACAAAACTTTTAGTTAAGCCTATGGAACTCTGTGGAAGTTTGTGTTCTACGGTGCTTGAAACGCGACCTACTATGCGAATTCGTACACGGTGCATCGCGACGAAGAGAACCGTACAATGGCTAACGTATAAACAGGAAAGTTATGCCAAATTCAATTTGCACGAACTCACCAAAGTATTTGAACGTTTTCCATAGGAACGGTAATGAGATATCGCTGTACCGAAACACCATTGTCGTATTGATGAAATTTGATTCGTTGGAAGCTTTAGCGAAGCGACCGATGAAAATTATTCGACCGATAAAACTTTCAAACGATCGGCTACCGATCATCGTGACTGTAATGTCGGAACACGCGTTGCGAGCGATGTTCGGCGTTACGAAAGGAACACCTGAGCTTGATCGACGATAGCCAGAACGCTACGAGTTGAAACGGTTGGCCGGCACGCGATGCTTCTCGAACATCGATCCTGGCTCAGCTGACTTTCAGTCCACTCGCGTGCCTTTCCTTACGGTTCGATACGGCTGCTTTTAAACGCTGAACACAATCCACGTAGAAGGAAGCGAAACGCGTAGGCGAATTGTCGCGGAAGGGTAGAATCGCAGAGAACGGTGCACTGGAAATACTTGGGAATTTAGACGAGCAGTGACATCGTTAAAAGTCTCGAGTGCATCCCCTTTGATTTAAAATGCAAATTTTTGTCGAAGAAACGAAGGGAGCGGAAAGCTACGAGATTGTCGACCGAGCGACTGCTATCGCGACTATAAACTTTCCTCTCGTTTCCTTTCGGTACTTGCAAGACTAGCGTCGCGATAACCCATCCAAGAAGCGCGCTAACAACCTCTCTATTCTACATCTCGTCGTCGACTTTCCTTTCCTCCCTCCGACTCGCCTTTCTGTTAAATGCATTCGGTAACGAAAAGCCGATATTCGGCGGACAGACTCGCACTATCGGCAGAACTCGACAGCTCGTTTTAGAGATTTTGCCGATGGGCAGGTTGCGCGACGACGTCGACGAAACCACCTGCTTACGAGCCAGCCTCTGCTCGCAAAACCATCGTTCTTCGTTTTCCCTATCGAATTTCGATACCTATTCGCTGCTGCCAGTGGCGCCTTTGTTTCGTCTCTTCTTAAACGACGGTCCAACCACGGTGGTAACGTCGTCGCTCATCCGCGCGGTGTCGTTTTACAACGATTCAACGAGAAACTTTCTCGATCCTGCGCCATACTAATTGACTAAACTTTTTCTTTGTTTTCGCTAATAAGAGATAGAGAGAATAAACGATCGAGCAGACGTCGCATCCCGATTAGCTCGTTCGCCAATTTGATCGGAGGGTTCATAAAGTCGGTATAAGCCAGCAGCATGATCGTGACAATCACATCTCGTTGCAGTTACATCGCTGAAGAAATTTCAACGTGTTTTGTATCTATAACAGACATAATATATCCATATTGAATTTTTATAAACGTTCAAAAACTTGTACTTTCGTGAGCCACTGTACGTAACTCCTACGCTTAATGGTTTAAGCATGAGAATCCAACGACAAGATTCGCGCAAACAAATATTATTATTATTATTATCATTATTGTTACACGGGCCGAGCCCAATAATAAGTACGAAAGAATATAATAATATGCGCAATGAGAAAAGTAAGAAAAAAAAGTGAATATAGAAAAGACAACGAAATAAAATAAGAAAAAGGGGATGAGGAACGGGAAAAAGAATATTATTGGAAAGCTTTACGTGATGAAAGGATATTGTAGAGCTACATTTTATATGTGTTTGAAGCGTCCGAGGAGGCCGATATTTTCAGCGTATCGATTTGCTAATTTAATAATTCCATTTAATGGATCTCGGGTGCTGTAGCATATTTTGGTAGTTGACGGCCACAAATCAAAGAAGTTGATCAGGTCTTAATGCACGTGGTAGTGCATACAGGTTTATGTGCACCAAAAGGGGTGGAGTTGATTTTGCCGTTAATAATAAATAATAACGGAAGATCTGCTACAATTTCGCGAATTTCGAGAGTAGATAGGCGGATAATATTATCTAAAATGGTAAAGTAGTTACGATCATGAAATGACATTCTAACGTCTTACTTCTAAACGGCAAATCTAAGAAATTTCTGATGAATTTTCTCAAACAGAAATACGTATTTGTCGTATGCGATATAATTGCGATGCAACTAACGAACCATAGAGAAATTTTAGAGTTGGCACATTTAGAAATTCCGAAGACGCGCGCGTAGCGAACCCAAGGGTTTTCAGCGATTCTTTGACAATATTAGAGCAATGTTTTGAGAAATTCAAGATACGTATGAAAATATTCTGACATTGTCGACCGCGCTGATCTCTGTCGAGATGCAATTCGATAGATTATAGCTAAGACAACTGGATTCGTTTTACACGAATATCTATATAGTAATAATATGACATTTAGAAAGACTCAAGTCCAATTTATTTAATACACACCAATTACAGAGGTTACTGAAAAGTCATACTGTAATTATATAGCGTCGTGGTGGTTAGAGATCCGCTTAAATATTTTTAGATTTTTATCCCAACGAACAAAAGCCGAATAAAATTCCCCAGAGACATTTTCCACTAAACGAGGATGCTGCCTCGTCCTTGATGCTCCAACGCTATTCCGCGAACTTGTTCGGAATATCGATGGAACGCCTGCGCCGACCACGGACTGAACTATCTTAACGAACCGTGTCACTCGTATGCTTCTCGCTGAGTTAATACAGCCCAATGATATGGATCGCAACCGAGAATTTCAAATATTCCAAAACACGTTCTAGAAAATTCGTAGGAAGGCGAATGCAATTCCCTTCCCTAGATATCTTCCCTAGAGATCTCATCCTGAGGAAGTTCGGGGCGAGAATCGGCGACCTTCCATCACGACATCTCCTCGTCTAAATCGCCTGGAAACAAGTGTAAACGGCCAGGTTTCGCCCACGCTGGCCGGGCTATTGGCACGAATGGCCACTCTGATTCAAATCTCTCGAACGTCTCTCATCGACGAATTACGATCGTATAACTAGTCGCCCTATAAAGCTACCATTGCGACACGGTTTTAAAGTCAGTCTAATTATATAAAGGGTAGAAAACTTATTGTAATGGGGAAGCTGCAGGTAGTAACCAGATATTCTACTTCAAACACTTAACGATTTGTTAATAGAGGAATTAAAAAATGATAGATTTCTTTAGAGAGAAAGATGAAGGTCAAATCTGATACAGAAATTTCGATCGCACATGGAGAGGAATCATCGGTGATAAGTTCGACTCAGCCCACGAGTCAGGCGTCACGAAGACGCCGACGCCGCCGATAGTGGAACTAGGAAAACATTCGCAGTTGCAAATTACTCGTGATACGCCAGCATTAAGCGTTTACGCGTGTGTTTCGCGTAACGAGGAAATTTACGAGATCGCAAGTTCGATTTACGAACCAGCGAAACATCTGCGGTTGGAAGTCGCTGGTGCACCGAACTCGTCTCGAGCCTCGAGCAGAGGGAAGAAGCAGGAAACGAGCGGCGCGCGTGCCACGCGTACTCTGGCGCATCGTTGCACACAGGAAGCGGAACAAGAGGAGAAAAACGAGACCGAGACCGTGTCTTCTTTGGTCGAAGATTTCGCGATGGTGGCACTTCAAAGCGACGACGGCCGCGTAGAAACGGAGCTGGTCCGTTTCTTAGAACGCTTTACGAACCGTCGCGCCGCGAGAACTTCGGTCGCTTCATTTGCTGGATTTAGAATGAATTATCGGGGTATTAACGTTGCGCGGACAAGTAATGCTCCTCCACCGTACGATCTACGACGTACCATCCCATTCTCGGATCTTGCCGGTTTCCCTTCTTTGCACAGTGGCCTGGAAAATCGGATTTCGTAGCCAAAACCCTATTTTTTCCTCTTCAACGTTTCAAAGAAATTGTTCTTTTACGGATTAACAATTTTATTTCTCCTTTCGAATAGTTCTGTGGTCAACAAACTGATGATAATCAAATCGACAGATTTTACGCTTAAAACGCCCTGCGCAATGAAATACGTTCTCGTATATACAAGTATAAGCTTTTACGATCTTTATTCCTCCGTTTCTGTTTGCAAAAAAATGTTTTACGAGAAATTCTACGAAATCTCACTCACCGAATCGCTACTCCGTGTTCTTGTCGTGTTCGCGATACCTAAAACAAAGAAATGCGTATTCGACGACAGTGGACATGATGTACGCGCGTGAAAATAAATCATCACGTAAATTCGGTTGTTAATTTCCCAGTTGATCGAAAGAACGCTAGACAGCTTCGAAATGCGAAGGACCGATCGAAGAAACTTCCTAAAAATACGAGACGACCATCGACAGTTCCCGAAATTAACCATACATTGCAATAGACGATTTTCAATCGATAGAACACGATCGCGTTTCTTCGAGTAATTTCGTAATTAGATCACAACTTCTACGTCTCGACGGGAAGCTTGGTAACTCGTAAGCGTTTTGACAGGGCTTCGGGTCTTTTTCTTCGCAGCACAGCTTGTCAAAGCCAAAGCGATTAGCACGAAAAAGTGGAATGCGTTTGAAAGACCAAGTCGATTCGAGTTTCCAATCTAAACAGAGATCTAAATATAATCGAAACATCGGAAATGTTTCTCTTGCCTCTAACCGCTTTGCAAATAGAGTACAATTCTGAATTTTCTGCGCGACGGAACGTAGCGTAACCACGACATTTGCTTTGCTCTCGGGAATGTTTTTGTGACGACGCGTCACATTCGTTGTCTGCGGAAAATGATTACCAACGACCGCTGCCTCCATCTCTTGCCCCACTGCTATCGATCCTGCTTATTTATAGCGATACAGGAAAACGGGAATCCGGTCGTCGTACTTGAAGAAGTTTGCACACGACGAGTCTGGTTCGCGTGAAAATTGAGCTTGCCCCTTTCGATCTTTTGTCAAGTACGCGTTAGAAACTGCGTTGCACCTATTAACCCCTTCAACCCTAGTGAAACGCGATACGCCCGAGTGAATGTTTCCGATTCCCTGTTGTTGACCTTTTAAGGCTTACCTTCTAAGGTTGGAAGATCAACGAAGCAAGAAACGCGTCTATTAACGAGAAGTACTTTTAGAAAGCGACGATTCGCTCGAAACCGAAACCAGCGAGAAAGTTTCGACTTTGCCAACCCCGTGGCTTCGGTTGCGGTCATCCCCGAGACTCCCCGAGGCTCTCCGAGGTCGTGTCCGATCGAATCGAGTAGCAAGTATCTACCACTCGGTCGATTGGCTCTTTGAATTAAAGCTAATTGTTGAAAACCACCTAAATGTAGAAACGTCATCGATAATCCAGTATCAGATTTAATGCTGTGTTTCGAGTGATGTCACTACGACGAGATCGTGTGGCGAAAAGGCCAAGCCGCGACCGAGAAAGAACAGTGAGCTGTCGGACGTTGCCATTGAAGCAACGTTTGCAACGAACGTCGCGAAGCGACCCGATGCGCCACTGCAAAAGCTGCACGCGCAATTCCTCCGAATAATTCCTCTTCTGGATTTCCATAACAACGGCTATTGAAATTAACATTAACTGTGCATCCACTGAAAAATCTAAACGACGTTCCTCGTACTATGACCTCACCGTGCCGGAAATTCGATTCTTACGAAAATCTGGACATGTTGAAAGCGTCGTAAAGCAAAGAATCAGCGGGATATTCTTGCGAGTGGTACTGGTGACTGACGTAGATGAAACGTGATTGTTATTGTGGGAAAATGCGGTGGATGCGAAATATGAAACCTCAGCTTCGACAAAGATACAAATCCTTAACGTGTGTACACTGGTTCATGAAAATATTTGAACATTTCCCATAGAAAATTTTCATGTTCCTATTGTACGTGTTATATAAAACAGAAAATACAAATCGCGTGCCAAGAATTACACACCGAGGAGATGGCAAGTATCGCCGCTTTCTTCCTCAACCTTCGTGTTTTGACTACGCTATTCCACGCCGCCAAAACAACCCACGATTTATCACCGATGTTGCATCGGAGAAACGAGGACAATGGGAAATTTCATCCACCGATGTTTATCGATACGGACGACATTCTCGTTTTCGATCTGCCTACTAAACGGAGGAACTTGCTTCTCTCGACGAACACAGCACCTTTTGAAAGTAAATCGAACAAGAATGCAATAAAATCCTAACGAACCGCGAAATTAGCAACGTAAACGTAAACTCGATACGACGTGTAACTAGTGTAGGTGATAATAAATGGAAATACCGAACGTACACGTTACAAATTTACGTGTTATTTTATTAAAATTACTAAAAATTTACTGGTCACGTTACCATTTTGCACAAAAGCATCAGAACAAAGACAATCGTGCAATTAATTTTTTCATAGCCTGCGACAAAAATTGTTTTTCTATTAATTACGAACCCTCGTCGTGTAAAAGTGGAGTTACTAGCTTAGTAACGAGGGCCAGCATTCATCATCTTCATCGCTACTCTGTTACGTTTGTGTCTGTTGCAGGCACCCTCGACGAGAGCGTTGAAAAACGTGTAGTTTCAAATGCAACCAGCGAATGGGAGTACGACGAGCACTCACAGCCATATTAACCTACCGAGACCGGGGTAAAATGTTCTCCGTACCTTCGAAACGAATCGTATCATCCGCCCTTCTTCGCAATCCTTGCTAGAAAGCTAACGTTCGAGAACAATCCAATCGTCGCGGAGCCTGACGACGAATGCGCGGCGGTTCGACCAGACAAAATCGCTACAAACCTGTCCTCGCTTCCAAGAGGAGCAGAAGGGCAGAAATGGTAAAAAGCAGAGGCAACTAAGCAAAATAACGCGTGATTTAGCAACTTGTATGCCAAGAGGCTGGGTAGCTCTCTATCTAGGGGACGACTTTCCATAAATCATAGCGACTCGTGAAACTGCTACAAACCGCAAGCATACAAATGAGAATGCAAATTTTGGAGCGTTACAGCTCTTTCCCTCGGATCCGGTGTTAACTCGCGCGTTTCATAATTCTCTAGGGAGATGGCATACTCCTTAACTCGCCTTTCCCTCCTTCCCCTTCATCGACGATCTTCTCTGTACGTCGCCTTCATTGTCTCTACGTGCTCCTGTTCGATATCGTAAACTTAACTTACGCCGCCAGCGAAGTTGCTTCGATAAACGGAAGAGTGTTCCTGTGCGCCTTCTCCTAGCTCGAATCCTTTAGCCGCCTTTCCCACGGTGGTTTCTCCTGCTAGTTCCCTTTACCATTGACGTTACACTTATCTCCATAGTTGGAGAAGGTTTATGTAGAACAACGCGACGAGGGAACGGCAAAGCCAATTTACCAACACGAACTCCGACACCGTTAGCGACTGTATTAGCGATCGTGTTATCGTCTCTATCGAATCAATCGTCCTACTTATCTCTCTCTCTCTCTCTCTCTTTTCTTATCGAATGGCTCTAAAGCAATTTGCAACTTACCATAGGTAAGGTTTCCTCTGCTTTGCCCGATGTTGTCGTCAAATCGTCGATGTTCTAGATCGACCACGAGCTTTGCTTTCGACATCCTCAATTGCGAACAACGAACGAACGTTTGTATAACTGCGATCCGAGAATTCGTTAAATTCGTCGTTCGGATCTGCTATTGTATTGAAAAAAGTTGAAGAAAAAAGAAACAGTGGCACGAAGCAACCTCGTAACCTCCGACACTACCTATCTATCTGTTTACACAAGAGCCTCAAGGACAGGATTTACGAAAGTTTGTAGTATCTAGGTGAATTTGACCGATCGTAAAGTCAACTTCTACATCTTTACGCGAGACATAAAAGGAGATTAAACGTCGAACGATCCGTGTCGTTTTACAACGTCTCGTCGAAAACGTCACAACACAAACAGTTGTTTCTACCGTTATGTATGTACTTGTATATGTACGTACTATATCAAATAGGTACCTACCTATACCTATATAAAATACCTATATAAAATATGAAATATCTATATAAAATACCCATATGAAGTAGGTATATAAAATAGGTAAATACCAAATAGATCGTAAAATTTGCAGGCTAGGAAAAGTACGAATGTTTCAATGGTCGAAGCGATTTTAGGGATTTCGAAGGAGATAAGGAAGCGGCTGGATAATTTTCCCAGAAAATGCAATTTATCGATTGGTTTTTCGAAGTATGAAACTTTATCGCACACAAATTGTAGAATAAACATTAGCGTTGCTACCTGTGTACTTCGTGCGAAATGGTGGCAGACGCATTACGGTAACCGGGACTCGCATAAATTTTCCCGGTAAGAAAGCAAAAGCAGCCTTTTCAGCAATAAAGCGTACGCCCTACAAATGAGAAGCAGAGATAAGGGCAGCCGCGGCTAATGCGAGACGTGCTCGATTATTCACAGACGCTTACCGATTCAACCTCGAGTCGACGTTGACGCCGTTCTTGTGCTTGACGAAAAGCCGTCGTTGTCTTTAAGCTCACGCTCAAAGCACCTAATTTATAAGACAACGTCGTCTGGCCCGAGCATCTTGACTTCTTCGGTACGACTGCTATAAATCTTAGATAAACGGCCCTCGAAAACACGCCAACGAATAAAAAGCACGACTTTCGCACCGTCGAAACTATTTCACCTTCGACTCTCGGAAAATCCGCATAATTTGTCAACCTTCCAATGGAATCTCGAAATCCCCTGCTTCAGGGGATATTGGATGCGTTCGTAAAACGATTTATTGGCTCAAAAGCGACTGTCGTAAAGCAAAGACACAGGCGATAACACGTACGCGGGCAACTTGCGGCCTGCACGATAGACAATGTCGCGGCGACGAATTTTATCTCTAATACGAACGATCCGATCCGATTCTGTTCGACTGCTCGGCTAAAAACATTTACCAGGGTTCATGAATTGTATTTTGCCCATCAAGCCGTAACAGCATACGTCCTATCGCCGTTGTTTTTACCGAGCGAGTGGCCAAGCTACTTAATCAAAGGACCCTCTGAGTTTCGGGTCCGGAAATTTCGCAAAAATTCTGGAGGAAGATCGTGCAAATACTGTTCCTTTTTCCATTTTTATACATACGATAAAAGCCATCCTCGTCGTTTGCGAAAAAGTATTACGGATAGTCATTTGCAGCGAAGGTCCATTTCGGCCAAGCACAATCTCGCTCCTACGAAATATACGCTATCGTTTGCCCCTAGGAGAAACGAAAACCCGCAAGAGAACCGATATATGTAAAACCGTTTCTAAGAGATCAAGGGTTCCTAAACGATAACGCAATGACGTCCTCCGGTTTACAACGCATTGCGACGTTCTCGGAAATTTTATACGAAGAAATCTGATTTCCTTTAACTTGTAAATCGTACGATATGCGTGTTAATATCCGCAGATGATCTGGATGATTACGAATAATCGTTGCGAAAGAAATATACAAAATGATTGTGTAGATTCGACAGTTAAAAAGTTACAGATTCTACGATTACGAAAGTTTCTAATTAAGGATCGACTCGTTAATACTACTAATTAATTAACCGTATAGACCAAAGTATGCATAAAAAAGTGATTAGTGCCATGATTAAGCGTGCAAAAGATGGTTGAGCGATCGAGAAATGGAAGAACCCAGCTGCCTTGCGTTTTTATGCATAACAACGGAATATTTGGAGTATAGTTAGCTCCGTCTCGACGGAATGCTTCTACGAGCAAACGGCTTTTGTCCAACCGGTGGAACTCGAAGCGAGAGATAGAGAAACACAGGGGGGAAAGGACTCTTTCCACATGACGGAACGTACCCAAGAGGAAACGCGTAAACCTAAGCCATTCCAAATAACGAAAAGAGCTGCCAGGAGTGCGTGCCAGTTCGTTCCTGACTAATTTCAACTCACCTCACGAGTTAGTATCCCTGGTGATTATGTCGCATCCAAAACTATTATTCGTCCCAAACTATCCGACCCTTTTGCTTTTCGAAGGTTTACACGTGTTATCAGGCGTACAATATACGGAACTATGGTGGCCAAATTACAGATTATGAACCACATGCGGCTCGTATATTCTTATATGACGATATAATTTGTCTGTAGGATTTAAAATATTTAGATAATAATTCTATAACGTTTATATTTGTAATAATTATATTTGGAAGAATGGAAATTGATTTGTTATTACGTTTTAAGTCTAAGATTATAAATATTTTTGGACAATAGATGGCCCGATTATCGTAGAGACAGTTGCAATGATAGAAAAACGGCTTTAACGAAAATCTTGGAACAACACTTTGAACATTCGAAATCATAAAAGTTTCGAAACCTTTAAACTGGAAATTCTTTCAATCGAAATTCGATAAGCTAAGCCTCGAATATCTCTGAGAGATAATCGTAAACTGTATTACCATTTCCCGGTTGACGAAAGCAACTCGGTGTTACGAAAAGCCTACAAACGTGATCGTGCATTCGATATCCTACTTTAACGACGTATCGCCACGCGACAACACGCGAACTCATAATTTCCCATTCTCATTCGAACAATAAAACCTGCGGCAATGTTCGTCTCTTCGTTGCGTCGTGTCCCACTGATCGAAAACGACGTAAGTGATACATCAGGCATAGCGATTAGTTTCTAATCGTAATGTTGTATACACGTATCGCACCCTTGCTATAGACAATTTCAAAATCGCATCGTTTACTCCATAGTACATATTTCCTAGGTTTCCGAGGTAACTCACTATTAATGAATCGTTCAAAACGAGGGGCATTGTGACGAGAATCGTGGAAGAACAGAAACAACATCGAGCTTCTTCCAAAGTTCTAAACGTGATTTCGAGTTTGTGAACACTCTACGTAGATTTGTCGCGTGTAAGCTAAACAACTTGAGAGAAGAAGGGTTGAGAAGAGAAGTTGGGCTATAGAGACATCCGTTTGCTTACCCTTTGACAACCCCCACGACGTTGACGATGACAAAACGATGAGGACGATGACGATGAGAACGATGACGATGAGGACGATGACGATGACGATGACGATGACGATGGCGATGACGATGACGAAGAGGATAACGACGATGAAGATGAGAACGGTGATCGCAGCGACAACGACGACGGCGACGACGACGACGGCAACGACGACGACGACGACGACGACGACGACGACGACGACGACGACGACGATGACGACGACGACGACGACGACGACGACGACGACGGCGACGACGACGGCGACGACGACGACGACGACGACGACGACGACGACGACGACGGCGACGACGACGACGACGACGACGACGACGACGACGACGACGGCGACGACGACGGCGACGACGACGACGACGACGACGGCGACGACGACGACGACGGCGACGACGACGACGACGACGACGACGACGACGACGACGACGGCGACGACGACGACGACGACGACGACGACGGCGACGACGACGACGACGACGACGACGACGACGACGACGACGACGACGACGACGACGACAACAACGGCGACGACGACGACGACGACGGCGAAGCCGACGTCAACAACAGCAACAACAACGACCACTCGTCTAGGGCACTCTCAAAATTCTCTGAAACAAATGGAAATATTTGATTAAATTCTTCAAACGTGAAACATTTGTACTCATGGATACTGTTCGCGTTCTTTGAGTTATCGTTGGTCGAAAATCCTGAATTCGAGAGAGTCCACGGTTAATAAAGCTACACGAAATATTAAAGTCCAAGCTAAGTTGGGAGACAACTCCAACTTATCGCGATGAGTACCTCGACAAGTAAACAACCACACTGCACTACATAATACTACTTCAACGATCTAAAGAAACAAAATTATCGTGCCTATGAAATACTACTTTCCGTTAGTTCTGATCTTCCATTACTATAAAGCATAGTGTCAATTAGATGTTGATAAATATTTAATATTGGAATCTTCTTTGATGAGTACATGTTTCCAAAGTTCGGTCCCAACTTTTTGGAATACTCAGTATAGGGAAGCTATTTCCTGTCGTATCAATTTACAGAAAACCTCTCAATCGTTTCCAAGCGACCGTTTTAATTTTAATTTTTATACAGTCATGGGTAGTGGAAGGTGAAAACGAAAAAGTGGAAATTACTTGTGAATGAAAGACTCTTGTCTGGCTTCTGTATGCAGTAACATGCACTTGTCTATCCAGGCCGTATCTAATTCAAGTCACTCTACGTAACCGATGTTTGAGGGAGGAAGTTCTGATATTTCAGAAACGTTTCAGAAGTTGTTCGAGCACTTTGTAATTCCTATCGTTACTTCGTAACGCTACCGAGAAACAACAAATTCAACGTACATGTACATCATGTCGTCAAATAAATTCGTGCCCTAATAATTATATATCTATAATCTCCGGTGTTCCTAATGTGTTTTATGAATAATTGTATTTTAGAAATCATACCGAACCTTAAAGATTCTAAATAAAATAAAAATGAACCACGCGAACTTATTAGATGATCTAATGGGTCCAATTGTGGGTTCTTCGATGCTAGTCGATCGAGGGAGGAGCAAAACTTTCGTGAAGCTATAAAATGTGGTGAAACGCATAGCGGCTAAAAAATTGACCGACGAAGCAGGGAAACGAGAACGAGCCAACAACGGCGCCAGGGTTATTTATACCGAGACGACCTTTGACGATGTCGACGGTGATGCTCAATGAAAATCTTTCGCACCGTCAACCAGACGCGGAAGAAGAGCACGCGAGACATTCTCGGTTCGTGTGGCGCCACGATGCCACCCTAAATGTCATTCCCTTGGACCACTTCGTTTGCCAGACAACCATCGATACTCGCCCAACATCTCCTGCAAATTCCTTTGTCGCTTCTTTCCTCGATGGGTCGCCTGCTTGGCTGCCACTGGTGCGGGCGCCCCAACCACATAAAAATACCGCGAATCTGCTACCAAAATTTCCTCTCTTCAACATACTACCCACTTCCCGAACCACTGACAAATATTGCGTAACGACAATGATGCACACGAATACGCAATTGCCGCCAAATCTATTTTTATCGGGGTACCTCGTAGGCGTGTCATATTATACCTCTGGAATCGTATTCGAAACAATGACCTCGTATCTTTGATTTGTCCTACCGTGAGGTGCATAGCAATGTGACAAACACGAAGCGTTTATGTTTTAATTAACACGCTATCCGCTCAAAGTAACGTAATGAACGCGCAACTTTTAGAAGCACAAGAAAGAAAAATAGTACAAAAAAGTGAAGCAAAATAAAAATGAGATACAACACGGTTCTTTTAAATCCTATCGCTAAAGATAAATGTCGCGTCGCTAAGCGTTAACGAGGAAAGGATGGCGACGGGGTGCGCCCAAAGAGGGAGCGAAAGATCGCGTGCCTCGTCAGCGAAAGTTCGATACTTAATTGAAACAGCCGAGTAAGCGAAGCTTTTGCTTAGGTGTACAGTTACTGTTCCGGCTATAGCCTTTCGTTCTTCTCAACAATCGTCCAGCCAACCATCCATTTCGGATTCGAACTATTCGCTCGTTATCACATCTAATATTATCGTCTTCGATGCATTTCAAGTGTATATCACATTTCGTCTTATTTCTTCGCAATCGATCAACATCTGCCATTCGGGAACAAACTACGAATTTATCACGGGGACATGATTTTTGTAAAATCGTCGTACGTGATTGTTCGCTGTCACTCGGTGAAAAACATGTTATTATCACAGTAACTCTACGCACTTGTCTTTGACACTGCTAAGTTATCTACAATGGTGACATTCATCTTTTTTCGTTTTGACATCACGATACCGGAGATATCATGAGTCCAGTCGGATATCTCGAAACGCAACGAACTTTGATCGGATACGGATATAAGCTCTTGCCGAGCAAATACAAACAGAAATCGAATATCGCGTAGCTTTGCATCGCTGCAATTCCATTCCGACCAAGATCACCGTAACGTTGACTCTTTGTATTTACGCGCTCGAAAATTTTTCACAGAAACTAATCTATCGAGTCTCCATCTTCCGATACCGCCCACCTACAATGTCGATCTCTTTCTCGATCAAGGATATACATATTTACATTTCATCGAAGCTTCCGATTCTTTCATATCCTTTTGAGTATCGATCCAAACACCGGAAATGTTAAATATATTATCGGTAAATAAAAAGCTACGTATATATCCTAATAGGATCGAAATGGTTAAATAGAAAACAAACGAATAAAAGAACAGAACGCGTAAAATCGCGCAGGCAGTTGCGATTTGTCTTTCGATGACCACGTGCAGGCTATTACAGAAACATATCCACCTTGATACCCTATGCTCTACCACTATTTATAATGGGACGATGCGACCAAAGACGAGATATTAATTATCGGGATAGCGATTTATCGTTAACGCCGCGACGAACTACGGCCGGACCAGATAATGTCCCTCATTTGTCACCCCGGGCTCCGACCTGATGATGATCGCTATCCTCGAATAACGAGCGTTTTGCGCTTTTCAAGCATTCTCCGGTCTCTCCTCTTTATTCCTGTCTTTGTAAACCATCATGGAAATACGAAGAGTCGAGCTGTCCCTATTCGACTTCCCAACGTAATCGCCCCAGCTGCAATTCAATTTCGTTTCTTATTTATAATTAGCCCCAGACCCTTTAGGTGAAAAAATAAAATATATATTTGTTATTCCTATTTTCCCCTTTATTACATAAAAGAGAGAAACGAGAACAATGAAAGATACGAACTGGCAGAAAGATCGAAAAATAGGGATGTACGGTAGAGGTAGTCGATAAGCGAGCGGATTCGAAGAAGGAAGAAATGCAGGAAGTAGATGGAGATGGAAAGAGGGAGGGAAGGAGGGAGGGAAAAGTGGCAAAAGAGGAGTGAAAGAGAAAGCTCCCAGCATTGTACCAATTCACGACGTTAATGCGGAGAGTGTTCTAAAGAAGGGCGAAACAATGGTGGCACTCCACCGGCTCTGATTCTCCTTTTCTACGACGCTTCGAGCAACGCTCGACGTTTCACGTTTGACGTCCGTGCATGCACCATTGCCACCACACGTGCACAGTTACGCGAGCTTAACGCTTTTATAGAATGTAGAACCTTAGTTGGCCATCGTTACGCGACCAAATCCCCGATTAAAGTACTTCCTATATTTGCACGTAACCAGATCAAAGTATAGTAAGCTGATGTTCTACAAGATATAATTTAACACGAAGACTACAGGAGATGTTTTTATTCGATAAAAATAGAAAATAGTGTACACTGCATAAATTGTTCATATATCACCAGTAATATATATTTGTGCAACTATATGTTATAGTAATACAGCATTAGAGTCAAACAGAGGAAAAACTACGATAACTTTCAGAATGGGCTAATAACTAGGAAATGTCTGATAAGTAGCTTGCCGGATTTTCAAAATTGTTATATCGCAAATGTAAAAAACTTCAGACGGTTTTCTTTTAACTAACGAGCAGAGAAAATTGAATTTCTCTCGAAGCATTAACGTAATCGAGCTAAGCCTGCGAAATATCTTTCCGCATTTTCTTGGAGCTGGCGCACGCAATGTGCTAGACGCGCTACTTAAACGTCATCGTTTCCGTCCTCTCGACGTTCATATTGCTCACTTCGCAGTGCGGTGCATCGCTTCATCGTCGCCGTCATCGTCGTGGTCGTTTCTCCGAGAATAACGAGTCAACGAGGCCTGACGAGAACGACCTTCTTGCCTTTGAGAGACTTTTAGCTTACGATTTTACAGCTTCGTGAAATCGTGCCTCGATTTCCTCGTTAAACGTTGCGAAATTTCGCTCGTTTCACGTAACGTTACTGCGTCGCCAACGAAACGACGATAAAACGTAATCGATGAACGTAACAGCGTGCATGAAGATTCGTCGAGAACATCGATTATCAGTGTAACGAAGGCATTTTTACCCAATTGAACCTCCCAATAAATAAGGATTTAACTCGACGTTATCTCCTACGGATGCTACGTTTGTCTAATTCGCTTCTTAAGTAATCGATATAAAGGCGATGAAACATTTTAAAGGTCATTTCTTTTATATCAAGGAAAGAAAAAAAATTCTTTAATTTTCTAGTTCTTGAATTTTTAAGCCTCATTAACGAGTCAGTATCACGACAGTAACGAGCCCTTCGATTTGTTCTCATTCGTCAATAGTGCTCGAGCGACTGTCAAGAGGGACTATTTAGGCTTCGTGGCCGCAAACGAGGACCAATTGGATACAAGGACGGAATAGCTAAACCATCGTCGTGAAAATTATTACGAGCGACGAGGTTGCGCGTAACGTGCCCAAATGGAATTTCAATAGGGGAACTACTCCCACTCTTTGCTAGGAATCTTTATTTCGACCTCCACAAGGTCGATCGTTCCATAGATTGAAGAGACATTGGCCCTTTGAAACTTTCTCCACGACCAAACTTCCATCTTGTATAGATCAGCGCATAGCGATATCAATGTTATTCGATGAAACACTCGTAGTCAAAAAATTACGAAGATGTTCGATCGGCCGAACGTCGAACGTTTCGGTTTGGACAATGGCCAAGGACGTGTTGCTTAATCTCGCGTCAGCAACGAAATCCGGCGAGGTTGCTCGTTCTCAATGCAGCCCCGTGACCGACAACGCCAAGAGGTTAATAATTATGCGCGATTACGCGAGGTAAACATCGGGAATCGATGCACGTAACGTCGACGCGACGTCCCGATCGAATAGGTATAAAAGGGGGCTACCATGATGTTTCGAGCATCAATCGATTTTCAACCAAGCTTGTCCAAGCATCTCCTCAACAATCTACAAAATGAAGTGCATCGCAGTGAGTAAACTTCTAACCCATTTACCGTCGGCGATCCGATTCACAATAACTGTTCTAACTAACGATATTTTAGCCTAAACTTTGTATCGTTTATCGAAACTTTGCCATAAAAATTAGCTTAGAAGTTAAAATTCGAGTTTACAAAAGCATATAATCGGTTTTAGTCCTCGTATAGTTAATTTTTTCTAGAAATGAAACAACGCATACAAAAATAGAGAATCGTTAAATAAAAATATTATGCCAAGAGATTGACGATTTAAGTGAATTTGTATTCCCTGGTTAACAGATTAAGGCTACGATTATGATTACAGTGAATGCGTATTCTGACAAATGAAACGTTCCAAGACCAAAATGCATACCTATCGACAGAAAGACAGTTCGTGAAAACACGCATCTAATCATAATCCAGCGTTAATACACATCCGAAAACAGAGGCAAACGAATGACGATATTAATGACTTTCTCACAATTCTAGGCTATCGTTTTGCTCGCTCTGGTCGGCGTAGCTTTAGCGAAACCCTTGGAAACGGAATCCATCGAACCGGTGAAGGCCGAATCAGTGGCAGCGGAAGCTGAAACCGCGGTTCGGGATAAGAGAGGACTCCTGTTGGGCGCAGCTTACACCGCACCCGTCGCTTACAGTGCAGCCTATACCGCCCCGGTCGCCTACACGGCTGCTGCCTACAACTA
Organism: Bombus vancouverensis nearcticus; assembly: GCF_051014615.1. Lineage (NCBI taxonomy): Eukaryota > Metazoa > Arthropoda > Insecta > Hymenoptera > Apidae > Bombus > Bombus vancouverensis. The sequence continues at coordinate 1,825,825 of NC_134913.1, read as the reverse complement.
TCCTTACGCCGCGTACACCGGCTACCCTTACTACGCCGCTGCCTACTCTGCGCCCTACTACGTTGTCTAACCATCTAACCGAACCACCTACCTACATTTCGGACCTAATCACGACGACTGCACCGATCTCGACAGCTCTGCCGAGAGCTCTCCAGACTTGATCGAGATGCATGAACGATCACGTCGAAGGGTGCCTCGCATCGCACAACACCCTAACCAAGACTCATCAACTTAGACAATATCGGCTCAAACTGAAACACAAGTGCTGAAGCAAATATAATAGAGCATAACATTCTCTGTTACTGTGAACACGCGTTGATATGACTACAAGATGCTGGCATCCTTCTACGCTTTACTAACAAGCTAAATATGCATAATTGTACGTGTACATGCATTGCGCTGTATATAAAATATGTAATAAAGTAGCAAAGCATAAAAAAGTTCTCCACGTATTTTAGCCGAGACTCAACTCCAATTCCGAATAAATTCAGAATCAACTGCGCAACAATTAGTAGGCTGTATGTAGACACTGATGTTGACGCAATTTTTTATTTTTATGAACGTAACTACTAAATTTCTGGATAACTCGCTTGACCTGGATAAATAATTAATTTGTTAGAAGGTAAACGTAAGAGACAAACAAAGTATGGAAAAATATAGCGTACCAAATATTCTCAGGCTTCTGGCCATTCCAGATAACCTAGTGACTCAACGTGTAAACGCGCCTATATATTTTACTCGCCAATTCTGCACGAGCGGTGTCGCTTTCAGTCGAATAAAGGTGAGAAGTAACTGAGAATAAAATTGGTTTCTTTTATCAGCGCTGTTTCAACCATACGTACATAGGTACTAGAAAATATGAACACGTTGCTGACATTTATTTGCTCGGCATCAAATAAATAATTCACAAGAGTGCGCGGCGATGGAAACGGTAGATTCTTTTCTTGGCTATCCACAATAACATCCATCGAAAATATATATGTCGGAGTCAGGTTGGCATTTTGAGGCGTTCAATGAACCTTTACTTACTTTACCGTAGCGGAATAGCGGCGATAAGATGGTCGAGATGATGGTGACAACGAATTCAGGTTCGATAACGAATCCACGGTCCACGGGATGACGAGTACAAACGTAATGCACGACTCGGGTAACTTTCTCGATAACTCGCTCAGTAATTCCTCCAACGACTAACTAACTAACTCGTGATCCAAGTAAAACTGCCCTTATATATTCCTGTCCCCACTTCTCGGGTCAATCTTTGTTTTTAAGGAGAGTCATATAATCATTCTATACCTCTGTCAGGTACACGTCTCTCCTGTGACCGTGGCTACGTCTAGTGACCTGCTATGTCACCCTGAACCCGAACCCATCGTCATAAAGCCAGATTAGAATCTTAGAACTATTTCTTATTTTTATTACTTAAGTGTAGCTATAGTAAAAGTCTGGACTAGGGTATTGGGGTTTTCCCAACATTCCGGATGCGAAATCCCGATGTTCTTTTATCTCCGACATATATATACACATATATGTATAAGCACAGGAACACGTTACAAAAATTTCTTCTCCTCTAAACATCCTTTTCTTACCTTGATCGATTTGATATAAAACAAATAGTTACGCACAATTAACGACGCTAAACCAGAAGGAAAGATTTTCTATCGCACAAAGACATTGCGATTTCTCTTTGCTACGTTTGTGAGTTTTCTCGACGACGAACGATGCGTTTAATTTCCTTCGAATACCGATTAGGAGTGAAACGAAAATCAAACGGTATAACGAAGGGTCGGAAGGGGTCCTGTTAGTGCAAGTTGGCAAACAAAAGCCGGTAGTTAACGCAATTGTCCCCAGGGATCCTTCGACCGAAGCCGATTAAGCTCTGACCGATCTTTGATGCCAAGTAACTAATGGAATCCAATCCAGCGTCCACTCGCAGTTACTCCCTTCTTGCTTTCGTTCTTCCCTCTGTTTCGGCACGGTGCCAATTTCTCCCTTTACCACGACAATCCGTTCCTTTCATTTCACTTGCTAAATCCTCCTAATTTGAGTGAGTTTATAATTCTAAACTACCGCCTTTCAACGTTCAAAACTAACATTTTACGCAAGCGCCGAGTGTCGGGTCTGAAAGGTGTAGGTACCAGCAGCTCTTTCGTTAACTGCGCGATTAGATATAACGCATATCGCGCGTGCAACTATTATCCAATCAGAGTACAAGCGTTGCGCATTTCCGTGCTACACGTGTCCCTGCCGATAGACAATGAATATTCACTGAGCGAAATATCAAACGCGTGGCAAATTCATCGACAGGGACACGCGACTCTACTATCGGCACCAGTCATCATTTTTTATACTTCTCCCGAACTCAACATGAAAATCTTGATGAAATTAACAAATCACCTTTGAACCAACGTCCGAGCAAACAGCTAACTGCCGTAAATCTTGTTTCAGAACAAAATCTACGCTAGTGTTCAAAAGTATCCGAGCAGTCACTTGTTTTGAACAAGAGGATACTTATGAACTGTAGCGCATATGTATATCGCGAAGCTTTTCAGCAATTACGTTTCATGTTGCCTGTCCGACTGAAACGAGGCAAGAGGCACGATTATTCGCGCAGAAAGAGATTCGAGGGTTCGATGAAAAGAGATTGCTACCGGAGACTTTGTGGGAGCGCGCAACATAGGAGACGCATCCATTAATTAGAAAACAAGCTATGCATCGAGCAAATACACCAGCCAACCCCATTTGATTCAGCCTAAGTGCGGGCTAATTATCGCATTTGTGTATAGGAAGCAAACACACAGTCTCTTGCTACAGTGATCTCTCCTGATTACATAGAACCAACGCGAAACATCGAGTCATAGTTCTATCAACGATTCATGCACGCGGACCTATGGAACAACACGACAAACTTATTCGCTGATTTTCCAAGTAGCCGATAGTAACTTTCATCGTGAATATCGGTAGCGTTATTAATCCATTGGTCCTTTATGCGAATCTAGTGATCTTCAAAGTGGTTAGATTCTTTTGTCGTTTGGCACTCGACGTTCTACGCAACACATACATTTGGAAAATCTCGCTTTATCGAAATCGGGAGAAGCGTAGAATGATACGTAGCAAAAGCTTCAAAGAAAAGGGATAATAGGATGAAGGAGATAACAAATGACGATTAAATAAATAAAAATTTAGATAAATAAAAGACGATTTACATTATATACATAGACTTTACCTATTTTACCTAAAAACTAAACGAAATTTATCAGTTTATTATTTAGTTAAATGCAAAAGCATTATTCCATCCGTTGAGAGTGCCTCCTATTACAAAATTAATTAACAATATTCTGTAACAATAAGATGGAAAAACTGCTCTGCGTCAAAGTACAAGATTGAATTTTAAAATGTTGAAACATAGATGATTTAAATAACTATGGATGTGCGAGTACCCGAAATTATGAGCCTGGATCGGGTCGGCAATGCTTTTTGGACTCAGATCGGTATCTTGAAAGTTTGTCGATACATAAACATATTCAGGAACCCGATTTGCGACTCAGGACATCAGTTATCTTGTACTCGAACTAAATTTGAGGCCGACTTGTACCTAAAGTAAAGCTTTTCTTGTACATGCTTTAACTAAGTTTCGATGCAAGAAAACAGAAAAATTATATTTTGAATCAAGCATCGGATCCCGGAATAACGGGTACTCGAATACGATTTATTTAAAATAGCCATACCTTAGGAAGCTATCTTGCGGTATATCAGGAACATGTGCATTAGGTGGTTAATTTCTGATGCATTAGAACGAGAACCCGAGGCCGGACCCGAAAATTTGTCTTTCTCGACCCGTATTATATCGGATACATTAAGCGAACATTCATTACGCGTAAAAAGCTTCCGCCGTATTTGTATTTCCCTCGGATTTCATTTACCTTTAAGCTACATAATTTACTATTATTTATATATTTATATATCTTTATTTATTTTATATATTTTTATATATTATATATATTATATTATAAATATTTTGTTCGCCTGCTACGTGTCTCTCGCACACTTTTCTGTGAAACGCCAGATCGATGAGTTTCAATTTGAACACAGCTTCTATACGTTGAGTATAGCAACGCAGCTCGTTTCGTCAACTATTCTTTTCATTTTTACCTTTGATTGTATGTCAGTTTGCACATAAAAAAAAATATACAGTCCGATAGTTGAGAATGTACGAGCGCAAAACAGAAACGTACCGATCTCGATTATAAACGATCTATACGAGCAACAATATATGTTACTTCGCGTTATACAGTGCGGGCTGAATTCGGCGGGTCAGGACGGTCACTAGCAGTGCAAATAATTAGTTGGACCGCAATAATCCTAAGGAACTACAGATTGTTTTATTACAAATGAAACAAAGCATTTCGATTTTACCGTTAGTGCCTCAATCGTTATAAAATATCTTCAGGTCGAGACGTTCCTTATGGTTATTGCTCCATCAGATAAAAAGGGGAAACGTGGGTTTTCCCATTGGGATTGTCACCCGCAAGCGACCAGTGACCGAACTTCACTGGATTCTCATCAGCAAATCAGTCATCATCTCTAGACTGGTTCAACGACTACAGATCAGTCAACATCTCGGCACTGGTCTATATGTACTTTAGATCAGTCATCTGGTTAACTTATATTTATACGCACCGAGCGTAACCATTTTGGCTACAAGTTGTTTGAATAAAGCGTAAATTGTAACCTGTTACCTCAGGGTTATAATCAATTCAACCACCTTTATTATCCTAAACGAAATAGGGGATCGATCACTTGGTGGCGTCGATTACATAATCGTAATGGGAATTTACGGCTCCCGTTGGCGCGCTTCCTCGCAATCGCGTCTCTCCGCGAACTGTCGAATATACTATATAGCTAAACTATAGTTTACTATAACTAAAATCTTCCATTTTTCACTCTTGAAAGCGCATCGTAGATTCAGAAAATAATTAAAAAACACATCTTTGCAACAGCACGTTACGGTTCTTTTCTAAATTTATTCCTTCCGTTCTCGTGCTTCCGATTTATTACATTTCAGAAATTATTTTCTCAAAAATAACATTCAGCGTACCTCAACATATACAACTAAATACATATGTACATTATCTACTACGCAAGAAGTATTTAGTAAGCGTGTAAGAAACACGAAAATGTTTCACGCCGAAGAGACCACGATCAAGCGTACACATAATTCGTTACCTTCGAAACGTAGAGATAGCATCGAAGGTGATACGTATCGATCGAAGGTAATTGTGCGACAGTTGCGAGTTCAAGATCTCGGTAGAAAGAAATCCACTACGATTACGTACCTGGAACAGAAAGAGCACGTTCGATTAGAGAAACTGGTTAATCTACAAGAACTGTTCATGACGACGATAGAACACGTATTTGCTTGCGTACACAGATTGTTTCGTATCGATACCTCAAGTTTTAACTCTATAAAGTCAAAAGGCCAAAAGACATATCATAAAATGTTTTCAAATGACGCATGACACGATACCGCGTGTCGCTGCACGAATAGCTAGCTCGATTAGCTGAGTCGGATTTTAAAAGAAAAAAATCACAGGCATAAAGCGGATAAAGAAAAATTGCGAAGATAAAATATTGTCGAAAGCACAGGATAGAATGAAGAGAACGAGCGATCGAAGAGGGTGTGCGAGAGCAACTTGAGAAAATTTGAGCGTCGAACGAGAGGAAGAAGGGGGTCCTAGAACGATTCCGCCATAAATCAAACGACCCTCTTCAATTTCGCGGAGTTAGTGCACCATTCTTCCCTCGAGTTCAAGTATTTCCCGCTTTTTTCACAGGGCGGCCTTGATCGCAGGGGGTTCCTAAGTTGGTACGCTGTAAACTCGACGGTGGATCGATATAGGTGACTAACCCGAGCCACCAGGCAGCCGAATTCTACGTACCCCGCGCCTTTTCGATTCGCGCGGGCGCGCTAGATTTCATTTACCGCCGATTACGCAGAGATATCCGTGCCAAGCATTATCTCGACAAATGACGAGGCAAATCAGAAAGCGTAGACATAGGAGAACAACGATCGACAGGACGCAACACCAACTTTCTTATACAATAATTTATTTAACGTACTTACGAGAAATTTTATTCGATTAACGATGGAATCGCGTAGATTTCCTGATACGTGTACGTAGTTCGGAAGGTCACAAATATAACAAATATCGTTTTTTTTTTTTTTTTTTTGGAAATATTTTTAAGAGCTTTGTAGTAGCTGCATATATACATTCTCGATCCATATCAAAATATCTGTGCGATTCTATCATCGATGAAATATCGATTTCGTCGCATAAATCGGGTACTCTTATTCCCATCGATTTACATATCGATTACATATTTACGTGTGTCGAGGCAGTAATCCGTTTATAATACACGCGACGTCCGTTCACTTGCCTTTCGTCTTTTCATTGACCGATTTAGCACGAATTAATCCTTCCGATAGCATAACGTGGTTAACGGCGAAAAAATATATCGAAAAAAAATTGATCTTTAGTAAAAGGTATGCTATTCATCTTCTTGGTATACGAGCAACTTTCGTTCTCATTCGTTATCAATGCACGATGACCAGTGGCACGCAATCTCACCATATCGATTCTACGTTCTGCGAATTCGAGCTCAGCTTTATTTTCACAGGTCGTTGGAACGATCAATTTCAAGGCGACAAACATTTAACGCACCATCCAAATAATCCAATTTTCTGCTAAATCGAAATCATTTCGCGAAATGAAAGGCAGGATAACCTGAAAAGTATAACACGTATGTATCTTATTATAATCGTGATGCTCGGATCTATTGTACGATAACGATAACGATGATGATGATGATAACGATAACGAGAGCGATAGCGTGATATATTTCAAAGAAAAGCTTTCTTGTACGTGGTAGATCAATGTTAGCGTTACAAGGGATTCGCAAATTGACGAAAACACGAAAGCGGTATAAGAGGTAAATTTGCGAATGTACAAATAACGCGGGAAATAGATTCCAGAAAAATGTCGCATTTCTCGAACAGTTCTGACTAGTATGGCCCCAGCAACGTGGACAACAATTTCTAAGCAACATGTTTGCAGAGATAAACGAACATAACGGAAACGACCTGTGTTAGAAGCTTTTGTATACGATACGTCTGCACGTAATTTACAAAAGGCATGAGTTGCGTGACGGCGCGCATCGAAGCTCGTTCTAGTATTACGGGCTATTAAGTTCGAGTTATCGCCAACTTATCGCTCAAACTATGCGGCCGCCTTGCCAAATTCTCTTTCGACGTCTTTGTTTTTCTCCCTTTGTTTCTTCGTGCTTCTTTTGGTATGTTACGAACTTGTGCGAACTCTTACCAGCTTAAGGCTCGATTCACACTGTCGGTTCTCAAATTATAATTATCTCATGGTTTCCAATATAAGTTTACGCTATGAGAAACGCTCCAATCTCAGACCAATCTCGTCCCGGCAACGATCCTTGAAAAGAACATTTTATTGTTGAACATGACGCGTTGTTACGACATTGCTATAACTTGGTGTAATTGCTAACAAAAATTTGGATCTCTTACGCTATTTGTTGAATGACCTTTTTTTCATGCAACGCGTTTTAGCCACATATTCGACGAATGTTTATCTGATAAAATATTCTTTCCACGGTACAACTACGAATAACAAACCAACGACAAACAGTAAACAAAAGGAACAATTAATTACAAAGACTGGACACGACCGTCTCGGACGAGTTTACTACAGTCGCTAGAAAATCAATATCCAAGTTTGTATATGTGCTAGTATTATTTGAGGGAGGCGACCGCATTACCACCCCCACCCCCTCACTTACAACGGTTTCTTTCAACACATGGCGTTTCCGAACGATTTGTGTTAAAACAAACGTCTTACTCGTGTTCGACAGAATCAACTTCTCGCAAGTCTCACTATTTAAATAGCTGAACTGTGTAATTACTAAGAATTCGCCAAGCATAAGAAAACTATGAAATAATCGTTGCCGATATCTACGATTCTTTGTTACAATTTTCCAAGCCAGTCTTTCTCAAAGTATTAAAAGTCTTCTGCGCTTATTAAAACGTGGTTACCCAAGTAACAAGAGCCAATGAACGTTCAGTCGTAACATGTTTAGTAATAAAAAAAATAAATGTTTACAAACGAATCTTACGACCTAAAAGCCGGCTGATTATCACAGCCAAAACGTAATATATATCGTAAAATAGTAAAACCGTAAAAACAGTTTTTGAATCTACTAAGGCTACTGTGCAGTTAGTAAATTATTGTAAAGGAGGTTCGTGGTCTCTTTCCTGAACGCAACATGTAGGTGTATCGATAAAAGGGACCAGTAGAGACGTAACCCCTTGAAGCAATATGCGAGCACATAAAGTTTGAAAAATTCACGTCTATATATCTATTTACGATCAAAGAGGAAACCGGGAACGGAGCAGGATTATCTGGATAATATGGGCTCGGTTCTTCGTAGTCAATTTCACGGCCGATTCAACTTTTGATCGATCTGCCAGACATAACTAAAATACCCCGAATTTCTCGTAGCAGAACACATCCTACCTTGTAAATATCGATCCTCGTTCCTTCCGTAGGAGTGCCACTTGCATCGAGTCAAAGGTAGCTGGTGCAAGGGGAGAAAACGTTGGAGAGTATGATGGTAACGTTGCCCAGTAACGATCTCGACATCGATAGCAGCAGAAGAGTCACGTGAATCGAACATTCAGTCACGAAGACGCAAGGTAGGAAGATGTAAGGCTGGGCGGTTGAAACTCACGAGTTTGTTCTCTGTTATTCGTTGTTCGTTGTCGAAAGCGACACGTGGTGAGTCGGAGCACACGTCTCCAAGGCTCGAACAGATATTACCCGTATCGCGGAGAAATTTTATTTATCGAAAACGAAACCGGCAAGCACGCGCAATAATTCAATCATTCACTGAATCACTCGTATCACGTATGATGTGCACAGTCTCCTTGATTATGTTCGGTAGCCTAATCGAAGTTCAAAAAAGCAGACCACCCAACTCGAAGCAGTGATAACTTTTAAAATCTCTACACTTTGAGGACAGCAACACCAGGCGTCAAGTTTACACTAAAATCAACATGGATGTTGGCGAATAGACTTCACTTGCGGCATTCGGAGCCGTTGCAACGAAAAGCACGACTTTCACACGAAACGGCAAATCCGTGTTATTCTAATTTTCGAAACATCGAAAGGTTGAATGGACTTAGATTTCTCAAACAGAAAGGGAAACAGAAAAACATGAAAATAAAGGACAGGTACGACGGCAGAGAAGAGGGGAGCAAGAAATATGGGGGAAACAAAGAACGAAGAATAAGAGGAAGAAAGGGGTGCAATAGTGAGAGCGAGGAAGGAAGAAAGAGCAAAAAGGAAAATGGAGGAGAGGCAAAGCGAAGCGAGAGAAAGGAAGAGTACAAGCGGGTGGATGAAAACGATGCGATCCGTAAAAAGTCCAAGAGAAACAAACGAAAAGACGCAGCGCGTGTCAAGTGCCACGCACGACTGATCAGCCCGTGGGAAGTTCGGGGCTGGGGCTGGCGCCTGCGCGATCTCATCTTCTCCCACTCGTCGCTCCCTTATTTCTTTCCTTCTCTTTCATACGCTCGAATATACTTGTCGCGGTCGACGCAACCCCACCATCACGGCCATCCAACCCTCCAACCGGTGGACTATCTCGGGACGATTCGCGATATTCTCTTGTCGCGACCCGCCGGTCACAGTGCTCCCTTGAACCGGCGCGACGCGACGCATTAGCACCGCGTTTACTATTTTCTTTCCTTTCCTCTTCCACCTTTCCGATCGCGCGTCGCGTCGTCTTCCAAATATTTTTTCCGTCCTGGTTCAATCGAATCCACACATTTTATTTTCCTACGCCTCTATTTTTCTTGGTCACCTTTCCTGTAGTTACATTTCAAGCCAGTAATTCGTTAGGACGAAACCAACGACAAGGTACTGGAATGTACAATGGCTGGCGAAGGTATCCGAATATGTGCATACTTGTAAAAACCTTTTACGAGTATAGCATATGTATTATAGGAAACATTTTGGAATTTCATTAGTAACGAAATTCGACTATCATGATTATATAGTAAAAAGGTAGGTAAAGTAATAGAACGCGACGTGGATCTAACAAGTTTCGATCGTTATCATGCTCGAGACGATAGCATGAGACTTAATTCGAAACTGCATTCCTGTAGACTTACGCGTTGATAAAAATGCCCGAGTAAGTCATGCGCGTATTGCGGAAATATTTTCTGAAAACCGACGCTGTGCTATCTATAAAAATTACGCGGAGATTAATCGTTCAAGTAGAACGAGATTCTTGTGTACGTACCTAGAAAGGAAGTACGCATAAGGAAGTACGTTATCGTTGTAGGAATACGTCCAGTATATTCGACGGTCGATAAAAAGTACAAAGATAGAAGGGAAAAGACCGTATCGACGCGCGACGAAAAATCGATTCGCGAACGTAGATTGTAAACGTATCTTGGGCCGCACGTTTCACTTTCACACTTTACTTCTCTCTGTCGAAATCCGCTTAGCGGCCCAACAAATACATATATGTATGCGTATCGTGCCGCATCCAGAGCTCAGAGCACGCGATAAAAGGTGGTGGTGTATAAAAGAGCAAACACATTTACGGAAATGCGGTCGAGACACGTGCCAGATGTCACACTCGTTCTGAATTAATCTCGTTCCCTTTAATCTCGGCGAAAGAGTAATACTCAACAGCTGTACATTAATTAAAGTTAATACAACGCAGGCACCGGAACGTTTGAAAATCGCATAGACTGCATCAGTGACCATTCATCCGTTTCATCTTTCTCCTGTCGCAAATTCCACAATTCGATCTCGAAGTGATAGAAGATAGAAGGTCGCTTTTGTTACGAACTTCTTAATTTGTACGACCGAAACGGAGGGAAGAAGAAAAGTGGTAGATTCTCGATTTACGGCAATGGAAAATATCGGCGAACAAAAGGTATCGTAATGAAAGGGATGAATCAAAAAAAGAGAGGACGAGAATGTGTCTCTAAATGTTCGCGTCGATGCGTGGTCGGTCAGCCACCTTTCTGTTCCTAAAATAACCCTTTTGAAATAAGTTTCACCCTCTTGCGTGAAAGGGGCCAAAGTACGTCACTCGCTGTCGGATATGACGCTGAGACGGTAACCAACTATTCGCCACGATCACTCTGAACTATAAAAGTACCTAAGCGTTACGACGCATATTTCGAACAGTAGAAACGCTGGAATCGGAGAAAAAAATTCTCCGATTACAAATTCATTTTTGTTGTACGTTTCCGGTTCACTTTCCACGGGAATCGGCTAAAATAGGTTAAAAACGTGCTCTTGCAGGAAAGACGTCGAACGACCGCTATTCGTTCACAAGAGTACCGAATCAAATGAGATTTCTTTTCTCGGAGAGGAAACTCACTTCCCTGTTGTTACCGGTTCGCTCTTACTTAACCGAGGCTCCGTCTATTTTTGGTTCTCTCAATGAAACGATCTTTCGTTTACGATAAGAGATCGATTCGTCACGACAAAGAAAATCGTAATTCTATTTCGATCCGTATTCATAAATATTAGGATGCTTGCGAAAAGAGCCCAACCTAAGACCTCGATAATCTTTAAAAAACTATTAAAGTTATTAACAACTACTATCTAATTTCAAATCTCTGACTACAAAGAACTCGTATGTCTAGAAAACAAAATTCTCGATCATGATAACGCATAGCAAAATTATTTTGGCCAACACTTTTGGCGGAACGATCACACGCCTGTCGAATTAGGAGTTTCAGCTCCCGTCAGGCTGGAAATTATCCTCGACAGCAGTGACAATGATGTTTGCCGTAACGTACCTTCAACCAGTTCCTAGCAGGTACGCGGAAATATTTATCATGCAACTGACGCTCGCGAATTTTGCGACACTCTACCTGTACAAAAAATTAATAAAGAAGGAATAGATAAATTATAATTTCAATTTACGCAGGATGTATCTGTATCCCTATTGCGTATTATTTATATCTGTAGAATACACCGACAAAGTTTAACTGGGAAAACCTGAAATGATCTATATACATTCGCAAACACCAGCTGCCGAGAGCGACTGTATTCCCAAATATCGTCGTTTCCACGCAGACCTTACTTATTACTGTGACTGTATACCACGGTTAACGATTCCTAACGTTCTTATACGCTTATTCTCCGAGACACAGACGTAGGGAATACCGATGCATCATTTTCATCTATAGAGTTGATGATTATCCTATCCGTCGATTATCCTATGACTTTGAAAACGTCTCCAGATGACGGATGACGAGCTGTTCGCGTTCGTTTGATCGGAGTAACGTCAGAAATATGAAAGAAACCATAAACCCTCGTTTTCCTGTGAAACGTGGATTCTGTTCTCGCGTTAGCTGCATGTCTATCTTGTAACTATACTAGAGTCATATCGCGTTACTCGCGATTCTTTTTGTTATGTTATCGTGTGCTTTGTTAACTGATAAACACACCTTCAGCGTCGTCCCAATCGCAATCCTTAGCATGATATTCTTTCCGCGTAATACTCGGTACTCGTTCGTAGTTAATTGTAATCGGTCAAAGATGTATACACGATGGGATCACACTGACGCAAATATATTTGTTAACATCGAATGTATACATCTTCGTTTAAGCGTGAATTTAATTCGAGAGGAAAGAATGGTGGAAGAAAAGAAGTCGCTAACAAGAAACAAGGGAAAGAAGAAAGACGAGGGAATTGCCAGCTCGAGAAAGCAAGGCGAGGGTAGGAGTCAAAATCGATAAAGCAAGATGGCGGCATATAGTACTGCAGAGTACCGCAGCCTAGCTACCACGAGATTATCCTCTGTTACTACTCCTACCAACCTACCCACTTACCCACCTACCTACCTACCCATCAACCTACCTACCTACCTGCCTACCTACCTACCTACCTTTCTACCTATCTACTTAGGCTATCTGGTCACAGGTAGGTATGTGCTAGCAGTTTCAACGCAATCAGGAAACCATACTTAGGTACCACACTTAAGCGTAGGAATTGGTTCAAATCCGTACGAGGGATTTAAGGTTCTAAGGTGTCTGACTTTTTAATTTATGAAACAGATTGTGCAATCAAAATTGCATAAATCGTTGTTATAGTTGTAGCGCCACCATTAGATAGATCGCGCGACATTCACTAACTATGCTACTGTTGCTACGTATCCGACACCAGTGATCGAGTCGTAGTAGCGATCAGACCTTACACCTTCGCGTTACGTTGCACGAGTAGTGGTAGGTAACCAAACGTTAAACGAATGTAGAAGTTTTAGAATAGTTTTTACATTCTTGGAAAAGAATAAATATATAAACAAGAATCTCTAGTTGTTGATACATGCCTCTCAATTTTATGATGATAACGATTCACCATTAACTTCCCACTTGTTACTTTCAGATCAAAGATCTGTGTCAAAATATCTATAGCTTCCAACTTAAAAGAAAGGAATCAAAATCCGACAGAAGGAAGAAGGCCGCGCAGTCGTGCTTAGTTCTCAATGAGATTCACCGGCATCTTTTGCACAAGCTCGCTAATCGACTCGCTAGTTATTTTTTTCTTCTTCCTATTCAATTCCTTCTATTTTCTACCCTTTTCGTAGTTCATCCACAATCATTCTGCGCGTTAAATTTCTCCATTGGTTATTTTTCTTCGGCATTTCCTTGTTTTTTTCGGTAGAATTTGAAGCAACGACCGCTTCAAAGGATTTTGCATTGTCTCGCGTTACTTTTCATTCCAGGGCATATTTACCTCGTTATTAGCAGCAGTATGTTAACGAAACCAAGTATATTCGGAAAAGAGGCTTCATGTACCATAAAAGTATATTGTACTACTTGCTTTCGTTATCGAACTAAATGGGGAGAAGTTATCAACGCTGATATTTTCCATTTCTCTAACTTCCACTTCCGTCCTTATCTTTCGACGAGCATAATAACTATGATAATGCATCGCATTCCAAACATTTTTGGCGGAAAACGAAGCGGGAAAATCCGCGAAAGGAGAAGAATATGACTGATTTAATGCATCGTTCGATCGAGCTAAAGCAAAGCTCGAAAGTCGGTGACTCTTCCCGATGAAAATAACCGTAACTTCTTGCTAGACGAATGCGTTCGGTCACGCGATAGAATCCGAGTATTAAAGCTGAACTATCCTGTTAGTTTCACACGATATTTACACACTTCTTATTCGAGGGTTGTGAGAACAGAAATGCAGCAAAGAAGACAATCGTTTTCCATCATGTTGGGGAGCAAACAGCGGCAAATTGTGTCGAAGTGTCGCGATATTAAAAGAAGAATAATCGGCGCATCGCATGTCGGTACGAGTTGACGCACTCCTCTTCGTAAGTATTATGAACATGAACACCTATTGACTTCGTACAAAATGCGATATTCAATCTGCGGTATCAAGAAGACGATTGGTCAATCAGAATGTTGTATTCGTTCAAAGTAACGATTATATGTATATATCGCGAGCCCAAATATTTCAATTTTGAACTACATCGGCTTATACTATGCGGTGAGGACAATGTCCGGGGCGCGAAAAGCGTGAGAGGATGCGACATGTGAAGGTCGCACAACCCGAAAATCCATATCCATTACGTTTACTGAGAATCACGCTTGCGCGATTTCGCTCCGGTATCGAAGAAAACACGACTAACGACCCTCCTCGGTACGATACACTTTCCAACGATTAGTAAAATCATTAATTTACGTTAACGGAACGCACGAAGAAGGTTTCTTTGCCGTTCTTACGTTATTACAAGCTCGTCGTATTCATTCCTATCCTTTCGCTACGTTTTTCTCAGTTTCGTGCGAGGAAAATTCATTTTAGATGCGCTTTCCGTAGCTAACTCTCGGTGACTAACTCTTTCCGTGCCGCACCACCTCCATTGCGTCCGCAAATCAGAAAAGAATGTCCCTGTTCTGAATAGGCCAGACTTTGACTTTCACGATATATCGACATGATAGAGGGCGGAGAACAAGCTACGTCCAACTTAACACGTCAACGATTTTCCAAGATACAAAAAGGGGATTAGGAGCACTCACCTATTCAGGAAGCTACGACAAGTTCCATATCCCTCGCAAGTGATCTCTGTAATAAAAAAAAGTCAAGACGAAACAATATAATTAACGAGATACTCGAGAAGCAGAAGCGGTGAAATCGTATAATTGTGGCAGGGGTAAGGCGCGAAAAAAAACGGAAGGGGATACGATGAATCGGTTTCTCCGGTGCACTGCACAGCACGGCCAACAAAAAAAAAAAGGGTACTTGAAGGCTTCGTCACCCTCGGTAGAAGTATATCGAGCGAAGATTCCCGTTTGTTTTCTGACTGGTAGGATTTACTCAGCGTACATCCCTCCGATGCATCCCCGCGAACAACGAGGGATGTTGTTTTCGCGAGCGCAGTTTTCTTCGGTCTCCGTTAGGGAAGATTCCAACGAACTACTCCATAGGGAGAAAAGTGGTTCGGGAGGGTCATTCACGCACCTATTTCGCTCTCTCCTTCGTGCTCTGTCCACCGGTATCATCCCGATGCATCCTCTCTAATTGAAAGCGATATACTACGTTCGCGCATCGAGTCTCCACGGATTAAATTCTTCCGGGACTTCAAGATCCAACAAATCAACTGATTCTTCTTTGCTTCTTGCATCTTTTCTCGAATATACAGGATGGTTGGTAATTGGAGGTACAGGCGGAAAGGGGGTGATTCTACGCGAAAAAAGAAGTCGAAAATATAGAATAAAAATTTTTTTAATTGTTTTTTTTTTAATTTTTCCATCGAGACAACGATCCGTTATAACGAGACGTGATAAAGTGCACGCGTACCGAGCGAAAATTCAAAGTCGATTTTCTCGAAAACAAAGCCTCAAACGAAAAATTTTTATGCTATATTTTCGACTTCTTTTTCGCGTAGAATCACCCCCTTTCCGCTTGTATGATACCACCAGTTACCAACCACCCTGTATATGTAATAAAGTAAATCCTTGGGGTAAATAAGACGATCGATCCTGGAAAATCGAGTTTAATCGAGTACAATAACGATTAATAACAAATCTACTACAAATTTTAGCTGGAAAATCGAGAATCGATTTTCAAAGTCCTAAATTACCGTTCTTCTCTCGTGATTTAACCTATTGTGTGAAATGGCTACCGGTAAAACAAAGCAACAGTAAAATATATCGGTTGGCGGGTAGTTTGAATTCTATAGAATTTACGTATATATACGATATATTGTAACTTCGATGGTCGAGCTGTACGTCCTTCAACTTATTACGGATTAACGTTACGTTAACGCAACACTTCGTTTGTAACTTTCTTTCAGTCAACTTATACAATATTATTGAGCTTTATGGACAAAACTGGGAAAAATCACTAAACTGCATAATTGCCACTTTTAATTCTACAAGCAGTAGCTTTTCTTCTATAAATCTCTTCGGAACAAAGGAGATCGAGAGTACGCGTGTTTCGAGAAATTCAGTTGCATCGGTTTTAACTGAAACATCGCCAACTGCGACGTTTCGATAAAATTAATATAAGCGGCCATAATTACAGGAAATAGCGGCGCCGCTGGTTTCCTCCAGTCGTCAACGAGTTAATTGCTTTACGTTTTAAAATCGTCTGCGCTAAAATTCAAGTGGTCCGATATCGTGTTTAATGCGGGTATCAGCGAAATTTGGACGAAAAGCGTCACGTAGATATCGGTCAATCGTGCTCCGGCCTAAAGAGGCACGCCTTGATTGTGCAACGTCGAGACAAGGAATGGACTGCTCCAGTCCGCTATAATTATTTAGATTGCCGAGTACATCAAGGGCTCTTCCGCTGGTGCCCCGTGCGCGTACGGATCTACCAACTTATCGGTTGCTAGCGCACATTTGTATTTCCAGACACGACAATTACCAACGACCAATTGTACTATACTACAGATATATAAGAATAAAAGGCATTTCGTTCGTTTACATAACGTTAAAATTGTAGATTAACCACGAGGATCACCAACGTTATGAATTTATTACCGTCAAAGTTTACTGGTTGGTAGGACGTAACTGCGACGCAATTGGAATTTGCGAGCTTGTTGCGAAACTAGGAGCAAGAGGAACGATCGTTTTAAAAAACGAGCAACAACTTTCGCAAAGTTAACTACTCGAAAGTTTAGATCCGTGCTGCGGTTCGATTGGTTTTGCCTTGACGAATCAAATACGACCATATCGGCTCGAAATACGTCGAAGAAGCCCCCTTTCCGCATAAAGAGTCCGATTAAATTTTAATGAGAACTTCGGCACCGATCGCCGATTCGAAGCGAATAAATAAAAGTAGCGGGTTTTTCTGGGAAAAACCGCGGAGAATCCTCGGCGACGTATCGTTAAAGTTTTCAACGCGATACCGACACGCGGCAGGAATTTCTAATAGGTCGAAATTCGTATTAGCAATTCCGATCACAAGCTTGCGCCTAGCACCGCGCACTTGCTTCGTAAATCGACAAATTTCGTTGGACGGGTTTGCCGTATGAATAACGACCAAACCGCGATGAAAGATATTTTTTTAAGGCTAATAGACACAGATATTCCAATTATACGATTCTTAATCCTTTCAAGCTTTTCGCGAAAGTAGAAATTGTTTAATAATATGGAAACTTTCCTCACAACTGAAAAAAGAGACTTCTCAAGTAAAATAAACGAGTTTCGTTACAGCGAGCATTACGAAATATTTAAGTCGAATTGCACGAGAGATAGACACGAAAATGGTGAATGGGTTTAGGTTCAAACGTGCGTCGGCGAAACATGGCCAACCTGTACAGTTCGCAATCACTTAACGAGCACTTTGCTTAATCAGAGATTTAAGATGCACGATACTTAGGCTTCCCTCTGGCAGAGCAGAATACGCGAAGCAGCAAGGCCGTCAGAAAGCATTTAATTTCCGGTGGATGATCAGAATAGGAAAAAAGCGAGGGCAAACGCGAATTTATTCGAGGTACGAAACATTCTTTGGTTAATTAGATTCAACGTATAAGGGAAAGCTCGTCATCGACGAGTTAGATAAAAAATTTCACGGAAAGGTACATCCGCTTTTATCTTCGAAACATGATTTCAATTGATCTATCTGAATCGCTTGAGACACTGCGCGAGACATACAGATATTAGAGGAAAAAGCTACATGTTATGTTGCTGAATAAGTTCTGCCCACCAGAGCAAATCTCCTACAAATTACATCTTCAGACATCCCCTCAATACGTAGGTATTGAGTTACTACGCTTGTTTCATGGAAATATTAGAAAAGGACCGCTAACTATCGTTTACCCCCAAAATTATTTGAATAATGTTATATTCGAATGATCGGAATGCGATAAATCTTACGAATACGAGGATAGCTGGGTTGAAAGCGTTATTCTAATCTTTGTCAGACATTTAAAAGGGTTGGCATTTAGCGATTGAAGCCTAACTCGTAACAAAACTAACTTCTTACTTCTCCTATTTCGAGACACAATCGAATTGGGACTAATGGCATTAGCGAGATTGGCGAGTTCTTTGAAACTCGCGTAACTGAGCTACCCCTTCACAGATGGCACCCAGCTTGCTATAACTTTCGTGCTACGACATCGGTAAAGAAGATGCCCCAGGACAAACAATTCTAAAGTTCCTCTGTGAAAACCGACATCGCTCCAACGGCAAACAATTTTTCAAATCGATCGCCGGAAAATATCATGATAATATCCTGCGTAGCATTATGTTTTCGTTATGTAATAAGCAGAAAATGATAATTTCAACGAAAACACTTCGTTTTTCGCTGACAGTGAGACGGGAAGAAGAGAGAAGAAATATGAGGAAGAAACGAGATACGGAATAACAGAAAAGGAAAGAGAAGAAACAAACGGAATTTCGACTTCGATCAACTTCTTTCGATTGTAAGTAAAGTAAGTAAATATCGAAGAGAAGAAAGTACGGTTAAAAGAACTGTGAGACCAGCGGTACAACGGAAAGAAACGAAGAGGAAAGAAGAGAAGGAAAGCGAAGAGAAGAGAAGAAAGGAGCGGAGATGCGGACGCGTGCGGATTCGTTCGGTGGACTAGAGGGTGAATACCGTTGGCAAGAGCGAAGGTAGGTGCGGAGGTGAAAGTAGCAGCGCTAGAGCGACAGCAGAGCGGCGAATCGGAGGGTGAAGGTGGTTCGACCGAGAGAACGACGGAGCGGTAGACCGGCAGAACGGCAACCAGAGCGGGAGAACGAGAAAGCGAGAGGGTTCAGAACGGTGGATGACGATGGTCGGGGGTGAGGAAGGAAGGGAAATGGCAACGACGATCAATACTTCGCCACGCCTCGCGCCACCACCTACTCTGTCGGAGCGAAGCTCGACTTTTCCGACCATTTCGTCTCTCGGTCAAGAATGGAAACCATCCTGGATATGTCTTGCTGCTCGTGACGCTATGGTTTTTTCAAAGTTCTCCGCAATTCGAATACATTGATCGCGCGTTTTCTACGAACAAGAGCTTAGTCCCTTCGGTCGATCGCGCGCTCTTTCGCCACTGTCCCACCATGCAAGCTACGAACTACCGAAACACCCGACAGTCTATCGCTTACAGTTTACACGTTCTCTGGTCAACCATCTACCCTACAACCGATACTTCATCGTCATATTTTTTGGAAAATCACCAACTAGTTGCAACGAAGCTACTTTTCTCGTTTGTTCCAAGAGAATATGAAATTGGGACAAACGATCACATATGTGACGAAACGGTTAGGAAGTGGCTAGGTACACATGACCTCGTTCCACGGGGTCACGATACGGGGGTGTGCGAAAACACGAGATGGCAGCACGCTACGGTGAAATAAGAACTTTTTACTATCCTCGATAGCTTTTATTTTCATTATGCTCCGCGCTTAATTTATATAATCTTGCGAACTTTAACCATGAGATCGATGCATTCGAGTAGATTAAACAAAACTTACGCATGCTTGCTTCGGCGTTCGAGAATCGGCGAACGAACAAGGATTGTCTTACGATCGAGCATAATACGTGTCAAGATTCGTCTGCGAACGATTGCTATAACGAGTAGGCAACACGATATGTCTGCCGATAATTCATCTTCTTCGGTACCTCGTCTAGGGCTTTAAGAGAAAATCGTAAATTTTACGAAAACAGCAATGTACCAACGCAAGTAACATGCTAACGCGAAATAGTATTATTTCGAACAATAAACTGATAACATGGTTTCAAAAAAGAGACAAAGCGAGAAGCAAGTATGACTTACCCCTGACAAGGATTTTACGGCACCGAAATTCGATTTGGAATACGAAGCAGTTCACAACTCGCGACTAATTCGATTTTCTAAACTGGACAGCGAACGAAATAGAAAGATATCGAGAGAGTTGGAAAATTCTCGTACCGGAGAAAATGTATAAAAAACTATTAAAGCTAGTACCTACGAGTCGATGAATTGTTATTGTTTAAATCCAATCACAGCAACGTGCAAAGCAACGGTAAGCGGATTTAGATATATCGATAAATAACTACGGCAAGCGAAAAGCAACAATGGTGAAAATTGTACAAGAATATTCCACGCCAACGATCTGCGGTTCGCAAAATTAAGGTCATAGCCAAGACCGTGGCAACGGAAGAACGAAAATATCGTTAAATTCGACTCGACGATATCAAATACGAATATCGACGTCAATAAAGAAACCGGTGACGTAGAAAGTATCTGATTTATAACATCAAAATTGAGTCCAAAGAATGCATCGATTACGCTGAGCGCGTGTCGCGTATGAAAATCACCCGCGTGACCGATCAACACTGTAACCCACAGCGACAATTCGCTATCGTACTCTGAAAACTAACTATTTTTCTCCATTATCCAACCGATGGTAGAAAGTTTAGCAAAACCTCGAAGGGCACGATAGGCAATTTATTCTATCGAAAAAGAAAATACGTAAAATGTACGTGTAAACAGAGGTTTGGGTAGCTGCCATGCAATCCATTATCGCCCTCTCCCCCCACAATCGAGTCGCAAGTATTCTTTGCAATAAACGAGCGAATCGAAGCAAGAAAACCCGAATACGCACGCCGCTCCAAAATTTTTACACGCCACGCCCACTTTCTACCGAAACCATTCACGCGATGCACGATATTTCGATAAATTGACTAATGCTCGCGTTTGTAAACACGATGTAAGAACACATCGATGAGAAAGGTATATCACGTTTCTTTGGGGTAAAAGGGCGAAGATACGATCGGTCCGGATTTATTGTCAGAAAACGCGTGGCGCGCTGCATCGTGCGTAAACAAGCTACGTTTACGCGTGCTTTATCATCGAAGGGTCGTGATTGTGGTACACCAGCGGCGATAGTTTTGTTACGATATATGGAAATCTCGGATGTAAGAATAAACGTAAGAATAAACGTAGGAATAAACGTAAAAAAAGCGAAAGAACCTGCTCAGTACCGTGTGACTCCGGAATCGAAACGTGTAAAACGCGGGTACTATTCGTCGATAAAAATGTTCGTAAGTATAATGCTCAGATTAAATTCGAAAAGACACCAGAAGATCACGATACGACGTCGAGAAGACACGTTTCGCGTGCCCAGATGCAAAATATAATATACTTTCGAATACAAACAGGGGATCGAGTAAAAAGCTCGATTCCGTTCGTTTGACGAACGATCCGGGGCGGAACGAACATCGTCACTTCGCGTCGCGTTGCATTACGTTCGATGTTGCGATCGGTGGTTGCAAGCAAGTGGCCAACACGAAAATAACGCGTGCAACTGCGCTACTAATGCGCTTTAAGGCAATGTGCTCGCAACGGGAACACCATAAGAGGTTACGGTTTGCCGAATTAATTTGGCTTCTTCCCTCTAAACGACGACGAGGAGAGGAACGAACATGGAAGACAGAAATCAAGGAAAACGCGAGAGATGAATCGCGATGTGCAGGAAGGAAAACCGAACGCGCTCGCGCGCTTGTGCTTTGCGTGTGTGTGGGTGCATGTGTGTATGTTAGTGCGTGCGTGCGTGCGTGCGAGCGAAAGAGCGAGCGGGCGAACGAGAGAGAGAGGGGGGAGAGAGAATAAAAGGGAGAAGGAGGGAAAAAGAGGAGGGAGAAAGGGAGCGGAAGGGAGTAGGAGCCCGAAGAGATCGGAGGGTCGGATCGGAGGTTAACCTGTCAGTTGACGAATCGATGGTTCGAGCGAAGGTGATGAGTTGCAGAGTGACGACGAGTGAAAGCGAAAAAACCGGACATTATATAATAATTGGAAATACTCACCTCTGCTGGTGAATGCGTGGCAGCCAAGCACACTAGTGCCAATCGGCGACCGCCGCTAATCGCTGCGAGTTCACCGAGTTCACCGTCTGCCGCACTAGAAAACCTTAGAATTTATCACGAAAACATGATCGGGTAACTTTCATAGGACGGGCGAGGAAGGAGCTCACTCTCGAAGCACCAACACTCGATGACGTCATTCCACTAGCGGCAACATGGAGCCCAAAACGCGATAGGACGCGGGCTCGAGAGACTCGAGTTAGGTCGCGCTCGCTTCGAGCTGTCCCTCGAGCTAACCTCAAACCGCTCGGCCGTTGCTCGCGAATACGCGAACCCTACGATCACCACCGGCTGACAACGACCGACTCTCCCGTGCACCGACACCGACACCGACACCGACACCGACACCGACACCGCACCGACACCTCTCCTTTCTTTTCTCTTCTCTCTTCTCTTTCCCTCCTCTTTTCCTTTTCCTCTCTTTCTCGCTTTCTCTCGAGGCTTCGCGCTGCGAAGCACACCACCGTCCGCGACTAGAATTCACTTCGGTCCGCTCCTTTTTCCACGTGATTTCCGAGAGGCCGCTAACAGAGGGCAGTCGCGTGCGCGCCCCCCACAACCGCGGTTCCTTCACTGCGGGAAACCAGAGATTCGAAATCGAAGCTGCGCGTCGCGCTACCTCCTTCGCTTTTCCAACAGAGGACGTTGTCAGGCGACCGAATGGACCCGATGGGTCGGTCGTGCCGCGTCGTCGTGAGTCGTCACCAATCGTGTCGGGTCGTTTTTCCTCGCGTCCCGTCGTGTTGCGCCGCTTCGACAACGCCACCGTCGCCTACTTTTCCTAACCTCGCTTTCTATCGTATGCGGCTACTCATTTCTTCTTCGCGCACACGGCACCAGTTTGTCCTACGATTCGCAATTCTCGTATCTTTTGATATCGTTCGAACACGATTCTTCAGCTCGCATTTGTGTTCGCATTAGCGTTCCCGTTCACTCGTGCTTGTATCGTATCTTTTTCGAGAAACCTCCGAATCTCTGTGATCGCCGACCAAACGAAACGTTCGACACGACTGGCCCGTGCAGATCGACTCGTTCGCCCACTTTGCTCTGTGAACGCGCGCGCGCACGCGGCTACGCGATCGCGCCACGACCAAAATAATCGCTTCCTCGATCGACCGTCGACCACGACCTTGCGCCATTCCGCCGCGCGACGCGCCGCGTTCGGACTCGTTGTCTCATTCCCTCCGTCTCGCCGAAACCTACGATCAATCACCTCTGGAGATGCCGACATCACCTTACGTCTCTCGAATCAATCAGATTGATGCGGTGCAGTTAGACGAGGAAATCTACAAAGTGCTTAGGAATCAAGCCAGGGAAATCGGCAAGTATCAACAGATAGAGAAGATCGATAGATGGCAACCCGAGATCGACGCGCTCCTCAAATTCTTCATATGGAATTTCTCGCTGCGCCACGGAAAATCGACATTTGGTCAGCAACTGCTCAATTTGCATTACGAAAACATTACAAGCGCAAAGTCCATTCTCTATATGCTTTCAACGATCGGTCCGGCGTATGTACGAGATAAACTCGTGGATAGTGGCGCGAATCGTCGTTTCACCATTTTACTCGATCGTGTCGCGAACGTCTTGAAGTTCTTCGAGTTTATAAACTTGTTGATCTTTATGCATCGTGGGACGCAGCCTCGTATCGTCGAATATATACTCGGAATCGCGAGTTCTTCCACAACTGTTCACAAACCGAGAAACATCGGCTACTCGTACATGACCAGAGAACTGTTATGGCACGGTTTGATGGAATTGTTTACTACCAGCTTGCCCATGGTCAATTTCCATTACTTAAAGCACACGATGAAGAAGCTATTCACGCGGTCAAAGGCCGTCGACTTGCAAGGCATATTACCGACCATGAACTTGTCCACCAAGTGCGCCTATTGCACCGATACACCGATCCTACCGGTACACGCGGGTTGTCAGCATATTTTTTGCTACTACTGTTTGAACGCTCACTTCACCGTGATGGTCGAGTTTCAGTGTCCCGAGTGTAGCACGCGACTCTACGCTACTAGTATGAAAACGTACGAAGCCAGTTCCTCGACCTCCAGCAAACGAGAAATGTCGAGCACGGCATTTTAACGTTCTCCGTCTTATACCAATAAACAAACATTTTGTACATACAGATATATATATATATATATATATACATGTACATATACATATACATATATTTCTATTTATACATACGATTGTACATGCATTGTGTTTTATTTTTTTCTTTTTTATTAAAAATACCAATACAAAATTCTCTCTATCTGCTTTCATACAACGTTACGATTTATTCGGTGTTTCCTTCGAAACGAAACGATGATGGATCTGGTATATGATATACTTCTTGCTTATCGGAATAACTGGATTACCGTATAAAAATATCATGCCGCCTTAAAATGTTTTCCGTTTCGTATATTCGCGGCAATATGCGTTACATAGATTGGTCGTTGGTTTATTCATTAAGTAGTTTTACTTGCACGATGGGCGGGCACGTCCATTCATTACCTGCTAACATTCGGATGGACACGTTTGAATTCTTTTCGTCCACTCGATTTCTTCGATATCTCGATTCGGTTGCGCTCTAATCTTGATTGGAATGTTTGCTTATTCTCTACAGTAATAGGTAAGTTGCGCGAGCGTGCGATCGCACCAGCCGTTCCAACGATTCGATTGATATTCGTTGACAAAAATTGTTCGAAGACTTAAAAAGACGTACCGTGGCTGTACCTTGTACGATCACCTGACGTATATAGTATAGTATAGTATCACCTGACGTAGGTGTAATTAACAACCATATCCCGCTGTAGTACTGAATCCGTTAATCGTAGTAAAAATGTTGTTAGGCACGTCACTCTTTTCACTTGGCGAAAGAAACTTGGCGAGATCGCATCAGCAAAGTAGACAAGATTAAAACACCTAACGTTTCGAAACAAGGCGGAACATGGTATATTTCATTTTATTCGTTAGTCTCCGAAAATATGATTCACCCGGATCGTATTTCATCGATTCTGAGAAACGTTTTACGGCGCACGATTAAATTGCCATCATGATAGGTTTTCACGTTTTTACAAACGAAGCGTCTTTCGGAATACGCATCGTACTATATCGATACTATTATTACACTGCGCGTGGAAACATGCTCCAGAAAGGCATGTTCGGTCAGTCGAATGATCTCGCTGGATTGTTACTGTATGTTCGTCTCTCAATTTCTCTTCTCCTTCGCGAATCTTGTATCCGTATTTCGTGTCGTTATTCTCTCTTTCTTTGCGTACAAATAAAAAAGAAATAAAATTCGTCAGCAAGAAAGGGGTTTCAGTTTTTGCGTATCAGACGGATCGAGGAGGAGAGAAAGAGAAAGAGAAATATGCGTCAAGAAATTTGCCATATGCAACGTGTCAGGAAGAAGACAGGAAATAAGACGAACGATACGACCTGTACCGTGATGTTCGAAGGCTAGGTATCGAATGCTTCGTTGTCGCTTCCTTACCTATCATCGTTTCTTTTTTACCTTTCTTCTTCTTTTCTTCCTTTTAATTCTAATCGTTTTAGCAACTAATTGATCTGCTAAATCCCGCAAAATCAGCTGATGCACGTACCTACATGCACATACGTACGGTACGTATGTGTGTTCATGTGTATATACATATATACATATACCTATATTTCTATATTTTTCTAGATAGGAACATCGAAGAACAGCGTAACGCATCTCTCTAAAAAAAAAAGTCGTCGAGCATCGATCGATCGTGTAAGTATCTCGAGCAGCGTAAAAATACAAATAATAGAAAGGACACGAGTGGATTCGCGGTAAAAGGAATCTTGCGGTCATCGATCAAGCTTTTCCTCGGGAACAACAATGATCGTTACGACAAAATCGTTCTGCGACGTCCCATCTCTGCCGCGAAAACAAGAACGATAATTCTCCGCTACGAAATCATGGGATAGGTACACGATTTTTGTTATCCGACCGGTGTAATGATCGGACGAAGAAAATCAAATTCGAATCGAATTTTATCAAAGAAAACGGTTAATGTTCGACACAAACACGAGTAACAGGGACGATCGGGTACAGTCTTGTTACATCACACACATACGCGCGCGCATACACTCGTACGCATAAAGTACACATAGCATGTATTCCTTTTCTAACATTTCGATCATTTTCAAGCATGCGATTTTGCCGCACCAAACAACAATAATTTATGCTTAAAAGGATTTCACAAAAGACTTAGTCAAGAACTATTAACGATAAAATCGTTCGACTCGTTAGACATTCTCGATAAGTTTCATCGAGACGATATTCTGAATATTTTCTTGACACGCGATAAACAATAATTTATATCGCTAGTCGCACCGACAAATGGATCGATCACTTAAATCGCGATAAATTGATATTTGAAGGTGTTTACATCTTTAAATATTGTCGATCGTAGCGAGCAGAGCATGAGCTCGTTGCCGAACGCTTTCATTTCATCCATATACGAGTATACTCAGAAAAAAAGAAAAAAAAAAGATTTAAAATATTAATAATTTACGTAGAACACGAGTATCTTACTTTCGTAAAACGACTACTGTGTAAACGGACCACAACGTGCAGCTTGTTTTAACAAAAATATTCTCGTTCCCCGTATGTTTATCAAGTACACGGATGTTGAGACAGAAAAGAAAATGAAGAAAAGAAGAGGAATCACGATGCACTCATACGACGACCGATTATTGAAAATAATTTAGCTGCAGAATCGTTGGGCAGGCATTGCACGTTAGCGGTATAGCTGAGTATAGACTCAAATTATAGTTTCAAGGGTAGTTCGGGAAAGTCGTTTCTCCTGTAAAACGATCGATCGTAATACGGTGAAAAAGACACAACTCGAAATACCTTCGAACGTTCAATCGCCCCCTCCGATCCGCTTCGTGGAAAAATCATTCGCATTTGTACGTTCGACGTCTTTCGCGAGTGAATAATAAATACTTTATTACATTGTAAAACTCGAAAACGCGGCTGCTGCGAGAAAATCCGAAACTCGCGAAAACCGAGAGAAACATGACCGTGTGCCCTTCTTTTCGCTTTATCTTTACGTGAGTTCGCATTTCCGTCTCGGTTGCCAGCTTAGGTTCTACGTTTCTGCCGAGTTTCGAGCTTAGTCGAGATTAAATATTTTAACTTCCCTAAAGCGACAGGTCGCCGAACGTACGGGATATCCTACGCCCATCGCGCATATCGAGCTTCAAAGCCTCGTTTTTCCGCACTTTGCTATACTAATTGAACCGTTATCGTTAATTTATAGATACTGTATACGCCTATCGTTCAGTCCTATTACGAACTCTTCACCGTTACACAAAAACATATATGATACAACGTGTCGAACGACACTACGACTCCCGGAGCATCGTGTTTCGCGCTCCGTACAAAATAATATGAAAACCATATCGATTCGTCGAATATCGCGCGACCACGATAGAAAGACCATTAGCAACATAAAAAAAAAGCTAACGAAACGAAAGTAGTAACGAGTTTCTTAACCTAAGGCACCTTTCGACCGCGTGAATCGAGGACTGCAGGGAAAAAAATAAAAAAAAAAAGCAAACGGTCCTTGACCACAAAAAGAATCATCCGCCTATTCTTTCGGTGCCTAGAATCGCAAATTAACATACTAATTATAACTTGATCCTACTGTCGAGTCGGCGAAAGGGCTCGCGTGATTTGATTTCGATCTCGATTTCGATTCTCGTTCGAGCATCTTGAAACGCAATCGAGTCTGCGTGCGAACGCGAGGCTAATTTTAAGTACGACGCGGTCCTGTCTAAATTCTTTGTATTCGTTCTCACGAATTTTGCGAGACTCGTGACATGTTTCGTCCCTACTACCATTTGGTATCCAGATTGCATTTCTCCATCGACGACGAGGTCGACGACGTGGTCGTTTTGCGTTCCGCACCAGGAGCAGCGCTACCACAGAATGGACTAGTACGTTTGTTCATTTCTGAAAACGTACAGATGTTCGGGTGAGTATTAAAATTGATTGACGTACGAAATCGCTACCAATGAGACAGCCGTTTACGTACCAGCGATTAATAACATTATTTTACGCCTTGCACCCCAAGCGGTTATCCCGATTTCGCATAGATCTTTTTCCGTCAGAGATGGAAATGTAGCCATGTCCACTTCGTGAGATGTGAACAGGCCTAGCAAACAGAAAATAAGCAACGTATAGAACGATGTGAGCGAGCAGGTGAGCAAGCAACACGAAGATGGGATTTACCATAAGCATTGAACGTTAGCGTTAAAACGAGACGTTGTATTATTATTATAAGCGATTTTTAGCCGCCACATTCACGTCAGATCTACGCATTTAACGCTTATAGGAAATCTCACGTTTCCGTGCTTATATCTAGCGTCGAGGCCGATTAACGAGCAAAAGCCAAAAGTTACAGACCCAAAAATTCAGCGAATAATAATTTTACTTACGAATATACTTTTCCAATCCAACGCTAACCAACATGCTGGTTAAGTCGTCGTACCGGTGGGTTGTAATTTTGTTCAAATGCGTGGTGGGCGTATGCTCCATATAGTTGGAACTTATGCCGATCTGTCCAACACGGTCTTTACCGGATCCGATTCCAAAGTCAATCTCTCTGCTGAATACCGGCGTCGTTGGTTCCTTCCATAAATCAGATGGATGGGAGGTGGTAGATTCCTGCGGCTAAAAGGAACTTGCCAATATTGTTCTCGACTCGCCGATTTGTATCGACACCTAATGATGACACTTTGGTTAAAAGAGATACGCTTACCTTCTTTATGTCGCTCGTATTTATGGGAGGAATGGATTGACTGAGTCCGTAGCCGGACCAAGCGGAAGTAGGAACGCGATAATCGTTGGTACTTGGTTTCCCTTGAATCACTTTCGCCGCTAGTATCTTTTTCTGCTCGTAATCGAAGGGAACGAGATTCTGTTGCACAGCCATTTCCAGCGATTTCTTCTCACAACCCGGCGCACGACGATCGGGTACCGTAATATCGGACAACATGCTGGATATATCTGTGGAACGAAAAAGTTCAGTCCAGAATGATAATCTCCTGTCAATTTCAAGGGGGGGGGGCGTTTGCCGAGCACTCACCTATATTATGACTACTCTCGATAGGATTGACCGGAGATATGTTACGCGGACTGATAGCTGGACTAGATAGAGAACTGGAAACGCTGCTCAACGACGAATAAGCTGCGGTTAAACACAAATAAGAGAAAATATTTTTAATGGAAAGAACATAGCGGGTCGTAAAAGCAATCGCATTTAGAAATATATATCGAATGTGAGAAAATAAGAAAAATGATAAAACTCACCGCTACCTTCCTTGCTTTCCAACGAATTACCGTTCAATCCGTGAGTATTGTGGAAGCCTACAGGCCCGTTCGAATGAAGTTGTCCGATACCGGTAAAAGCGTGATTTTGCAGTCCATGTGAATGAGGAGGCATCGCGTTGTTATGCATTACGTGCTGCGTCGTCAATAGGTGATTAAGGTGTGGATATGGATAAGAGTGATGAAGCGGCAGTGGCGAAAAGATGGACGGTAATGGTGGTAAATGACCCCAATGAGGCGACAGGGCCATCGGATTTGGCGAATGAGGAACAGGCGATACGCAGTATGGAGAATTCTGTGTGTTCACCGTTAATATGCTCGACAAATTGTCCGATAGACTGCTGACTAAACTATTGGGACCTACGAATCATATTTCCACGATCGATTAATCATTAACATTTCATCGACTTGACAACGAATCGTTAGAAAGCGTATCGCTGAACGAGTCAGTGAAATCAATCGAATCATACTCACCGGAGCCATTGCCAGTAGAGTTTCCTTGGAAAATATTAGCAGCGTTTGGAATGTGATAGGTAGCCGGTATCTCGGCGTGCACTCTGGGCTCGTCCAGGCCTAAAAGCTGCTTCCTCGCTTCGTAAATGTTGCTGGCGTTTCTTTCGATTCCTTTGATGATCACGGAAAGCGTACTCTGCTTCGGCTTGTGCCTCACGTTTATGAACACGTCCAACGACTGCATTAGTTGGGAAACGTTCTCGCTATCTACCGAAGACATCGAGTCCTCAGGAAGGTCGAACATTAGGACCAAAGGCAGGGAACCCTGAAGAAAAATTTCCTCTGCTTTTACAAGATATCATTTTACGTCATCGTAAACTGGATTCACAAACAGAAATGACGTTATCGGACCGATGTTGTTAACGGTATGATATATGTGTATTTTGCATGTACGGAAGAGGAAGAGAGGCAGAGAGTGCGTTGAGAAGAAGAGACGAGTCAGTATAAGGAAAAAAATATAACAGAACAGATAAACGGTTCACCGATTGGCGATAAGAAAATCGAATCACGCGGACAACATGACCTACCACTAGCTGTTGTCGAGCCAAGTAAACGTTGTGGATGCCACCTGTGATCGTAACGTTGCTCTTCTTTAAGCTAGGAATGTTCGGATCTCCGGCATCTGGGAACATTATTTGAGTGCCTGTGCGTTGCATGATCATCTTCAAATTACTGCTCTGCTTTCCCAATACGATACTGTGATGTTGCGGCGAAATCTCCATCGACATTTGTACTTGTATTTGACTCTACTCGGATGAGGAATGAGATTCGAATAAATCGGATCTTGCAAAGGCGATAACAGAACGAGAGGACGATCGTACTTACAGCTAAGTTTTGGCACATGTAGTGAATTAGAAGCACGGTCGCTTCTTTCACTTGAGATACCTCCCATTCGCAACCTTTGACAACTACCAAAGTAGCATGCAATTTTGGTCTGGTACGAAACATCACTTGAACGTTGTATTTTTCCTGAATTTTAACTACGTACGGCGAAGTGGAATCGGGCACTGTTTGCGACGCACTCATGATTGGTAACTCGAACGAGAAGATCAGAGGCGTAAGATTCTGCAAAGACAAACGGATCGATAGGTATAACGAAGGTACATTAAGCCGGAGGAAAAGGTATATATCGAGATCTGTCAGACACGATCGAGATGAATCTCTCGACTTACCCTGACACGAGCACGGGCACGTTCGACTCCCTCCATTTCTCCCGCAATCGACACCTGGTTGCTCTTCTCCTGATGATTACTTCGATTACTGTCTGGAAAATGGATGTGGCATCCAGTTTCCTCCATCACCCGTTTAATCGTTAGTCCACCCTTTCCAATGATGTGCGAATGGTCCGTGTAACTAACGTCCAACTTCATAGTTACTCTGTTACTTTGCTGCAATCGAAACGAAAGATCGTCGTCGATATTTTCGAGGTTCCCGTTACTGGCGTAGCAGGCGTTTAACGCCAACGTTGCGTGCGAAGATCGCGAGATCGATCGACGCAGCGTGTATCGGAGCGAAGCGCGAGCACGGTTCAACGACGAAGTCGGCCGAAACTGCGGATAGCGCGACGAGAAAGATAAATTTCGATAAACAGCGGCATCGAGCAACGTAGAGACTAATGGAAAATTACGCATCGCCCACGACGTTAGGAAGCCGTTAAACTCTTCACGCAACGCGATGTGTTGAATTTTGTACTCGACGCAATATGCACGCGATCCCGATCGTCCGACCGTCTATCAAGCATTATGTAAAAGGCTACGCGATTCGAATTCGTTCAGGTTACGACTAGCGTAAAGGTGAACGCTCCCTACGCATTCTGGAAAATTGTTACTTGCCTCTTATTTGCCTCGATCGTGCTAAATTCGCGTGATTTCGCTGCGTATCTCACGTTCCAACGAGGAACAGCCACGAAGAGGTTGTTACTTATGAAATCGTGCGACATTCACGGCGTTCGATCGTCAGAGCAACAGGTTTGTAAGTACGTCTACTCTTCGTTTCGTTGGAAGCGATTCGAAACGATCGGAATCGAGCAAAGTCGATGCGGTGCGGTACGATACGGCACATTACTATATCATGTGGTGAGATGTGGCGCAGAGAGTGGATGAGGCAGTGTGTATCGAAGCGGGAGGCAGAAAATGAGTGGGAGACGGTGAGCGAGAAGGAAAGAGCAGTTTGCACGGCCGGTGGAGGACTGTGTTACGTTGGAGTTGGAGATAACGGTACGTGGCAAGGAAATACAAGGCGGCCGATTCGGCCGGTCGGTTAACGCGAGCGAGACTGGTTCGCATGACGTCTCGCTTTCTCGACGAGGAATTCGCGGGGCTCCGTCTGCCTGTATAAATAGAATACCTTCTTCCTATGCGTTGCGGTTACATCCCTTTCTTTCTAATGATTCCGTAGTACCTTGCGACCAACGAGAAAAACAGTCAGACTGCCAAAGATGTTGATACAAGTCGGCGAAAGTTTCACGATGCGAAATGGAAAAATGAAACTGGCTGCCTCGACTATACGACAGTTTCGTGCAGACGGAATGGTGCAGCGACCTCGCGTTAATTCGACTTTTTTGAGAAAGGACATTGAAAGGAAAACGAAGGAGATCGTTGCTCGCGCGCAACGTCGAACGTTTCCGTCGTCCAGTATGATCGAATACACCGAGCCGTTGCATCGAGTTACGTTACATCGCGCCGTGTCGTTATAGAGGTCTTGCTACGCACAACGCGCGAGCTTTTTATCATTCGATGGATTATCTGTGATAAGAGTGAAGAAATGTTTGTACGGCACGCGGATTCGATCGGTTCTATGCCGCTGAAAGTCGAATTTCGATCGACGAGGTCACCGCTAATCTCGCAGCTCGCGAGTGACGTAATGTATCGGTAAACAGCAGCAAATCGCCCGTGACACCAGTCGCGAGATCGCACGCTTTTATCTCTCTTTTCCGTTGTTCGCTCGATGATACCCTCGCCGACCGACTCGTGCGCGAATGGTTCACCAAACCAACGAAACGAAACGACTACGACGAAAACAGTGGAAAAATGCTGCTTACCCTCGTGTCCAGAATTTCCATTATTTTCTCCTTTGCGGCTCGTACGTCATCGGGTCGACCCGCGACCTTTATATGCGGATCTGTAAAAGAAACGAATTACTATGTAACAATGCGACAATATGTCCCCCCTTGGAGTTGCGGGTTACGAAGGATCGCGATCGGTGAGCAGCTCTTGCGCATCGACCGAGCCACCAGAACCGGCTGAGCTCTACAGCAGCACCGAACTGGCACCGAGTCACCGATTACCAAGAGGCTTTTAATATTCTCTGAGCGCCGCTTCTTCGAATATGCTTTTCTTCCTGGGTACGGAACACATCGAATTCGAAGACTATGACACAGACACGACGTTCAGAAATACGTACTTTGAACGCAACAATCGTTCACCGATGATCGAATCGAACCGACAGTTTAGTTCGATCGAATTCCTCTCTCTTTCTCTCTGAATGCAGACAGAGACGAATGCACGAGTAAAGAGAGCGAAGCGCAAAGAGCAAACGCGACCGAGGCGTAAGGAGTATTTCGTAATTGGTCTCGTGGAAGGGATCGTTTCCCAAGAGGCGTAATTCGTTCGTTTCCTTGTTGCACTTCGTCCGGTTGCAGAGGCTGGATTCCGTGCAAACGGAGCTTTCCAAAAAAATCGATACTCGCCGGTGAATTCGCATAAAAATAGCGAGGATACAGAGAGGATGGCGAGGACCAAGCCGGTTGCTAAGAGGAGAAAACTCGGGCCGAATCGAAACGGTGACCCAGAAATAGATCGCGAACGACCGCGCGGGCGACCTTCGCGAATCTCCGCCGCGCGTGGTCTCCTAGCTGCACAGCAAAGGCAAAGATAACGCTGGACGCTAGATCGCGGTCGTCGATTCGCTCGTTTCGCGAGAAGAAACCGAACAAGCGATCGATTATCGAGATACAAGCAACGGTGACCATTTTCGCTGATATAGTCCTTCGCGGGTTACGTAACCTAACACCGATAAATCGCACGCTAGTTTTTGTCTGTGCGTAAACCTCTACTTCTACTCTACCTGCTTCGCTCAAGGAGAACGCTCTTTCGAAAGAAAAAGGAAAAGGATCGGGATTTAAAGTCGTTCGGCACGTTAGGTGAACGACCAAACATTTCGTGGTAATCGAGTTATCTCGACGACCAACGTATCGCTTTTATGCAATCGACGATAAATCTCATCGCGCGTATCGCGAGTCCACTTTCGCAACCTTTCTATTTTGTCAACTCTTTCTCCGACTTTAACTATTTCCGGTTAACAGGCTGACCGAAATTAAATTAGACTTCATTCGCTACATCACAGCGAGACTCAAACGCGAACTCGCCAATTCTCGCGGCTCGGATACACAACCACTTGTTATTCACGATATTATCGATCAACGATACGTGCGATTGTCGCTGAAAATGGATCGAAGCTCGAGAAAAAATAAAAGACTTTTATTTCGTATAAAAATATTCGTCGACGTTCCACGTTGCCGTCATTGATATCTCGATTGGTTAGTCATATTAATCGAGTTACTCGAGAATTCAAGTGATATGATGATTTTTCTAATAGGTGGATCGTGCATGTTTATGCAAAGTTTTTTATATTTTAAATATGACGAATTCAATTAAAGAATCGCAAACTAAATATTGTTACGAACGTTCAACCTTGGATATTATATATATATATATATATACTTTTATGTATTATTTACGTTTTTACATCTTTAAATGAATAAAGATGCATGCATAAATGCATAAACATTCACATTCTACTTATAACAACAAGGATAGAAAGTTAAAAGGACAAGTTGATTAATCTGGACGAGACTTTACGATAAACTTCTCTCGTGAACAACCGCGACATGTATACGTAAGTATGCTTATCAATGGAAAAATTCACGGCGAAGAAATCCTTACATTATTTCACATTTGGCTGTAGGAAATACGAATGTGAATACGAATGCGGATGCGGATGCGGATACGGATACAAGCATGAATACGAATACGGATACGGATACAATTGACCTCGCACTCGACCTTTTAAAGACTCGAAAGTAGAATATGTAGCTCCATCATTGAGTGTCACTACCTCCGCGTTGTAAACCAATGTACGTACACGTGTACGATACTCGACTGAATTAGAAAAACTGATTTCCCAGTTCTCTGGGAAAGAACGACGTCGTTACACAGCAACGTTCGAAGCTCTGAAAAAGTGACGATCGTTGGTTTACGTTCTGGCAATGAAAGAAACGTGGCCCAGGGGCGGCAAAGTTCGTCGTAGTGGAGGTAGAAAATCGGTAGGAGGTAAAACTATTTATACCGGATTACGTGATTTATCATGCACAATAGGTTCCTTCGGTGGCAGAGCAGTTTCGGAGGAGAAGGGACGGTAAACAGCTGTTCAAGTCACGAGGGAGGGATGAATCACCGAAAAGTTTCCATGGCGAGAGGTACGCGAGGGAAGGCTACTGGCAAACGAGCAAACGATCGAACGTTTCCGTTCATCGGGCGAATTTCGTCTAGCGATTTCGACGCGTCCGACACGCACCGGGAAACGCGTTTTACTTCGCCGACATGCACTGCTGCGCCAGAGCAAGCACACGAGTCGTTTCGTAATCACTTTCGATTAATGGGTGCGCTCTAATTATCGAGGCTACGTTCAGGAACGAGTCGCGTAATCGCGACGAATCGAAGCCGTCATCGGTAGAGCCGGCAACGAGCTCCACGAATTCTTAGTTTCTAGCTCCTAGGTTGTAAATAGAAGCACGACTGTCCGCTAGGCGGAACAAGATCGTCGGTGCTCGCAAGTCGTAGACTACGAGCTGCCGTTTGATCAGAACGCGAAAACACGGCGAACATGTGGCGCTGTGGAAGAACGTGCAACGCGAGAATTCGCATACACGAGCTGCAAATAGACGTAAGAAAATACACGATAACAGCCAGCGTCAGCTGTCGAGCCAAGGCAACGCAACTACTCGCGTAATCGCATGTCGTGTATATGTAACAAGGTTCGGTCGGTAAATGATAAACAGTAGACACGATCGAACCGAAGAGAAGGAGAGGCCGAAGCAAATCAGGAAACGATCGGTGGATCCGCCGACCCTTCAAGGTCGACAGTGTCGTCGAACCTACTTACTTAGGTTGTGTCACGTCGCACCGCATAGCGTCGTTAGCTCACGTATCGTTTCCGGATGTTTAGCTCTCGCACCGCACTCCGATATTTTCTATCGACTCGTTTCTAGCTAAATATTTGCCATTTGCGACGCGTGTCGATAACTTCGATCTAAGTTTTCGATCGTCTAAATGCAATTCCGATCGGCGGACGTGCTTCGAAGTACGTGCGAAGTCGCGCAGGCGCGCACTTACCTTTCTTCGACTTTGCTCCGATCTTTAGACGAGACGGCCACGTAACGAAGGTGTTTGTTTCCTCCATAATCTGTAATACATCAAAAAATTGCATTTAATCGCAATCAACTGTTTCGAGCGTTCGTGCTCGCCGTCACGCACGCACACATACGAACTATCAGAGGATCGCGAAGTCGTCGAAGAAAATTGTAAATACGGTCCGGTATCGAAAATTACCACGGTCATCGTTGTCGGGTGGTGATGGTATCTCGATCGGTATCGATCCTGATTACTTCGTAGTTCGATTTGGTTAGTCGATGAATCGTCGTCGGTGAATCAGCAGCAGAGAAAAAGAAAGAGACGGAACGAACTCGGAGGAAAGAAGAGCTACGGTTCCGGCACTTGTATCACAGTCACTGTTCGTATGGTTGTTGGAAATGTTACACCAGGAGCATGATCGTTGTGCGATCTCTTCGGCGACGAGAAAACCCGTTCGGATCGAGAGCGGAGTAGAAAGAATCTCGAATGAGCGGAGACAGCTCCGGGTGACGTACTTTCACTGCCACGACTGTCGAGAGCCGCGAAACGTCCCGCCGCGCCACGCCGCGCCGCGCCGCGTTATCCGTTCACTTCATCGCGGCTACCCGATACGCGCGATTGATGAGCCGACACATCAACAACCATCGACCATCGATGATTTTTATTTCGATCTTTTCCTCCTAAAATTTCACCAAAATCCTTCCACGAGTTTCTTTTTTCGTCGGAATCGTCGCCGATCTTGAAATTCGATGCAGATTCGATCGGGGGCTCGGCTCGTTCTCTGGATCGGCTGCCGGTTAATCGAGCCAACGTTCACGTACACTTTTCACATGCGATTCGTACACCCGATCCGATCGCGTTATCGGTAACGCGGTAGCTAAGTTTGTGCACAAATCGAACTTGGAATTTTAGTTGAGGCAGTTCGCGAACGAAACCGCAACCGGGAAAATGACGAAAACGATGCCGACGACACTCGCTGCGCTTTTCAACGTGACCGGCTGTCTGGTTGGAAGAACGATGTTCGGAACGGCCACGTCGTCTCTCGCTTTTACCGCGTCCGGATCACTGGCACGACTGACTGACTAACAGCATATAATGTAACGGGACGGCTCGGTGAACCGCCTCCCACTCGTCGTCGTCGCGACTCTAGCTGTCTCCGTTCCTCCGGAGTTCCGTACTCCCTCCACTATTGCCTCGGCGGAGAAACGACAGAACAGAAACGAAGTAACGCGACCCGATCGCGACTATACTCCAACCATGCACCAGAACATCTCAGCCGTTTCCGCCTGTTTCCATTGCCTTCTCCTTTCTTCTCTCTCTCCCGCGACGATTTAAAGAGCCGAATACAAGAACAGGTAGTTTTCTGCACGATTCATCCGTACGATTCACCTACGAAACTTTGACTCCGTTTTCGGGCGGCTACTACCTGGAGACCTGTTCTCGACTTCTTTGATGTTCGGTTCATTGATTGCGTTACACGCGAAATCCTATTAATAGATCACAGACGCGCATCTGTGCCGACAACAATCGATAAAATCTAACGATGTGCAAAAGCGAATGCAAACGTGAACACGCAATCAGATTCGAATGAACCAGTGTAAGCTAGAGTGAGTGAAACGAAACTAAGCGAGACTAGACATGAGAAATACATACGTGGAAGTAACACGGCCGGAAAGTTTCACGGTCGGTCGTTCGATGGAACGCGTGAATCTCCTCCGAGCAGGGTTACCTGGAAGCGCATCAGATACATTTTGCGAGCAGGCACCATCGTAAAAGTTTGAATGGCAACCCGATCGACAGAGGTAAAACCGTTTTAGATTCATAGGGAGATTTGAAAACGAAAAGAGACGAGAACAGATAATTCAGCAAACCCGACAGCACCAACACGAAAAAATGTTTTGACGTAGAGCTTCGGAGGAGCGAGATTGAGTGTGTAGCGGCGAGTCGAGTAATGCCGGTCTATAAATAATCGGGCGGTGTATTTCCAGGGCCCCTTTTACGCAACGTGTCAACGATAAGGATAAGCGCGAACGTTGCCTTCGAACACAACGGCAAACGTTTTGCGTTCCCTGCGCTCGTCTATGCGTCCTACACAACACGCGTTTATCGTTGTTCCAACTATTCGCAGGTGCACTACGCTCTACGCGACAAGCGTATCATCTATTATCTCACGACCATCGCTTTTACCGAGGAGAGAGGAACATGTCATATGTCTTTCGTTCTCGGATACGCCTTCCAGATGCAAGCTTGACTCCACGTAGAACGCAAACGTTAATGGTCCGCAAAAGATCGAATTCGAAAGATCGGCGAGTAGAAAAGAGAAAACTTTCGACTCGAAGCCAAAACACCGAACGGTGACTCGATAGGACAACAATTATCTGCCGCTCCAGCAACAGCATCAAAGAAAATTCTACAGAAATAGCTCCGTTCGGTTTCGTATAATCGCGAGGTCGCAACACTCTGTGCTACGAGCGCTGTTCGCGAAATCCGTGACGTTTTGCGCCATCGTTCTTTCCACGGCTCTTACCCGTCTTGCGTACCCTACATTCGTTTTTCTCGAGAAGAGACTCGAATAAATACGCGTTCCGATAAAAATCCTCAAAAATCGAGTAAGATCGCGAACGAAAACAATGCGATGATTCAAACGTTGGACGATAGGTTTAATCTGAAGTTAACACAGAGTTAATGTCAAAAATGGGAGCAGCGACGGAGCGACTAGTTGTCGATGCTATCGAATATTTCGAGCAACGAGTCACAGCGTGACGCACGGAAGGCGTAGTCCGAGTCCGCAACAATGACGATGACAACAAATTTAAGGCTGACCTTCCGTCCACGCAAATTGTATTATGTATTTTAAATTAAAATCGACAATGAAATATAGGTGTCGTTAGTCTTACACGATTACATTGCCAGAAATACGATACGTGTTACGCGTTGCATGTATATATTTTTACACATTCTTCGTACGACATAGGTCATAGGTTGCCGATGTCGCATGAACGAAAAATCTTTTATCCGGTGACCGGTGATCGGTAGAGTGTTCTGTTCAACTCGTTGACGAACAATACTCAAAGAAGACAAAAAGTACACTGCGTAAGTTCCAGAGAAAATTGGGGAAGATAATATAGCGCGCGGAAAACGAGTTTGATTACCGGATCGACCGATCGAGATATCGACATGAAGGACGTAACGCAACTTACGTTATGAAAAAACGTGTCCGCTAGCTTGGGTGCGTCATTATCACCTGTAAACAAAGAAAAATGTACGGTCAGGGTACAACGAACTCTCGTCCGTTTGTTCTTTTTCTTTTTCGATACATTCCATCTTCGAGGATGGATCGTACGTAAAAAGACAATGAAATGTTTGAAGATATTAATTAAGGGCGAAATCAGCGAGCACAGCTCGGACGTCAATTCCGACTTTGACACCGATTTGATTTGGTTCGTCAGCCAAACGGATAAACTTATCGCTGATATTTACGTGATTCGCTCGATTTCGGCACAGGCGTAAATATCTACATATGTATGTAGAGCGTCTCAATCAAAATAAACGTTACGATCCTGGTATTTCTAATCGTGACCAATTACCATTTGACAGTCTCTCTAATTCCGTTTACAAACAGATAATCTATTTAAATCGCGCGATATGTAGCTTTCGAGAATCGTAAACTCGCATATCGAATAAGAAGGAAAAAGAGAGAGAGAAAAAGAAAAAAGGTCAGAAATCGAATGACTCTGACCACTCACCTAGAAGCATCTGTTCCAACTTTCGGCGATCAACGCGAAATCTTTCTTGCAGCAGGTCGTCTGGATTGCCAATGCCAAGTACAGCCGCAATGTCGAACAATTCTTGGCGACTTTCGAAGCCCGATTTACCAGAGACGCTGGTCGTCATTGTGCCCTCCGACGTCTCGGACATCGTCTCCGTCGCTTTTCTCTCGTTTTGTATCACCTCGTCGGGTCTCATCTTGTCCAGATTCTTCGATAACCACTCTTCACCGTTCCAACTCGATCAATCCTTCCTGTAGAAACAAATACAAAACGGAACGATTTACATATTCACTCAACTGCGGACGACACAACGCACGAGTCAAGGATAAAGGCATCGGAAACGAGGGCAGCGAAAACGCGAAATTTCGGGAAATCTGAGAATAATGGCGATGCGGTATCGGCCCATTTCTACGAGGAAACGCGATGATATCGATCGTGAATTCGACGAGCGTGTCGCGTCAATGACGCGCACGAAATTGAGCAGCGCAATGATCTCGATCGCGCTATACGCCATGCCAGTCCCCTTATTTTCTCTTTCTATATTTTCCCGCCATTTCACTTTCTCCTTGATCGTTTGTTTCTATATCTCTAACCCCGTTCGAATCGGCGCGTCGTCTTCCTTTTCTTTCTTCCGTGTTCCGTGTTTCGCTCCGTATGCGTGGGTTGTACGCTACCACCACAGTCCAGGACCAACGACTATAGGACGCTTATTGCCCACACCGTTCGCGTAAATAGCTTAAGGGATTCCGGTGAGCGTAGCGCCACCGGCCGATTTCTTGGAATTCGAGCTGAATTTCGTGGAAGAGGCTCGACAAACCAACCAATCGGAACCGGTAATTGCCCGGCTGACGATTCACTCGACGCGTGGTTTTTCTTATCCCTCTCCCCCCTCCGCCGACGCGGTTCGCGAGACTACCTCTGTCATCTACCTTTCTCTCGTTGGTGTTCTCTTCTCGCTCCAACACACCTGTGCCAACGAATGTCTGCAAAAAATTGTTTTCGCCAACGCGCGACATGTCGCGTGTACCTACGTGACTCATGCCTCGTCGATTACCCTGACGAAAACAATGCATTCGATCGCCGGACGATACCCTAAACTTAATCCACCCGATACCGAAACTATACCTGCTGATACCGTCGAATTTCCGATCGGGACGCCCTTGATCAAATTTGCCGCCATCCATCCATTCACCCCCTATCGCGTCCCAAATTCTTTCTCGTCCTTCCTCCATTTGACATTTTGCTTCAACCTCGATAGATATTTGCTTCCTTTGAGTCTCGCCTCCTGTCCTTCGCGTAACCTCAACGTAATTCTACTAATTTTACACGGTCACGAGATGAGCGGAATGTAAGTCCATGTAATAATTAAAATCGTTATACTTGATCAAACTCGAAAGAATCGCGATACAATGGCGGGGCCGATCACAGATCGTAATTCGAACATTTACCGAACCTAGCCATTTAAATAAATAAAGACTCGTTTACTGGCTATCCAAATGGATCGACTGTTCCAACATACGAACCTTGATTAACCGGCGCACTTTTTGCGTCGTATCACGATGAAAATTCAAGCGAACCTTGGTCAGTCGAGACAATATGGAACGTTTGACGATAGTGAACACGAAGACGACGGAAAGACGATAGCAACGACGAGGTGAACAACGAGGAAGCGACGCGACGACGGCACAGTCTTTCGCTACGTGCTTCCTACGACCGTTACCTTGACACCGTCGTGAT
The DNA here is from genome assembly GCF_051014615.1 of Bombus vancouverensis nearcticus. Classification (NCBI taxonomy): domain Eukaryota; kingdom Metazoa; phylum Arthropoda; class Insecta; order Hymenoptera; family Apidae; genus Bombus; species Bombus vancouverensis. The sequence continues at coordinate 1,783,619 of NC_134913.1, read as the reverse complement.
GGACTGTGTCAACGAGGGTTTCGTCTCTCACCGGTTAATACCGATCGCTACCGACCAGTGCCGATTCATCGCCTATTCAAATTTACTCTGGAACTAGAACGTCGCCGAAATTTTTCAGCATTTCTATCTACCCGATTAATTGAGCCTGCTCAATGAGCAACGCAGTTAGGTTATGTATAGATTCTGTTCTTTTTTCCTGTTTTACGCAAATTACTTTCATCCTCGCATATAGCAACGTTTTGTCAGTTGTATATCTCAAAATTGCGTGATCGATCTTCTTCCTTTGCCTTAACCTCTTACTTGGCCAATATGAGTTAACGCTAGTAGTACTAAATCAATCAAAATAAGTGTTTAGAATGAGAAATTAATTTGCTTTTATTCATTTTTAATCCGTAAACATAGAAGTTTCTGAACAAAGGATCCGCTCGCACCGCCCCATTACGTCAAATTAAACAAACGCTTACCATAAACATAAATTGTCTACGATTTCATATGGTCTTCGTCTCGATTATTCATCAAGGGTGAGTTATGGCTAGTTGCGCGGTCCACTAGCTGTCCTCCGCGTCCTCCAAGGAAAATCGAATCTCAACTAGCCTTGGTCTACCAATCCTGGTCATGCTTTGAAACGTCTATTTTCGTCACCTGTTGAAAATCTTACATTTTACAAGAAAACGACCGTACTGCGATTCTGTTCGTGACCGATTGTCACCGCTTTGCGTTGGCGCTCCTCCTGAGGACTCCGATCGCGTGTCGATTTCAAAGCAGACTAAGGGAGACTGTGTCGATCATAAAACGTTCTACAATCGTTCCTTCGTACTCGTGCCCATTCCCGTCACCGCGTCCACCGCCACTCTTATCTTGGTTATTTTATTTCACTGAGCTGCGCTTTCGTGACACACTCTTCTTTCACTATTCTCGCTCAACTTTCGCTTTCGATCACTCCACCTTCTAATCCTCCTTCCCTTTCCAGGTGGTTCTTCTAATAATCGAGAAACATATAAAATGCACCTATTACTTAGAGCGAGATCTTTTTGGTTTTTTAAGACTACATGGCTCGTCGAAACGATTTATACTATTAATATGTTTAGAGATTATGCTAAAATCGATAGCGATCGCTTTCGCATAGAGAAGAGTATAACGCAAGAACGAGCCCAGAGAAAGCCTTTTCGATTCGCTTGGCGTTATATATTTGCAACCATATTTTTTTTGAAAAAGTGAAAACGTCATTTTCTTCGTGCGTGATAGCAACTTCGAACGCTGCTCGGACGCAAAGCAGACTTGTCGTTTGTTGCACGGTTTTCCACGAGAGGTCGTTCATCGTTTACGCGCTGTCTTAGCGCGATACATGAAGAATAATGAAAATTCGTTTGGCTACAAGATGGCGTGCGTATACGTTTTGTTTTCAGATCTTTTGGAGTGTTGGGTTAGGAAGCAGAGGATTATCATTGACTGTACATACGTTAAATTTCGCCAACTTTCTCTTAAATTCGATCACTGAATTATAAGATAAAAGGAAAGTAACAAATTACATTTGTAGTTGTTCTGCTTGTTCTCCCTTTCGAACCGAGGAAATGAACAGAATAAGTATAAACGGAAATGTACGATAGATATTATTTTGCGGCCAGTTCCAAAGGATTTAGCAGAAAATGCTTCAGACGCTACGCGAACGTTCGCAAAAACGCAAGAAGTTGCTCGCTCAGACGGTGAGGACTACTCAAACGTGATTTCATGACGTTGAGGTTATGATCGCAAGTAAGAATTTGTGAATGGTATGAATTCGTTTCTTCTATGTAGTTAGGTGTTTCGAGCGTAGACGAGTTGCGGCAAATTCTTGGAACGGATGTCGACGATACGCAGAAGAAAAAATTGAAATCGGTATCAGAGAAATCGGAGAACGGAGTGAAAGATTTAAAAAGTGAGACAGGTCCGACCGACGAAATCGTTTACAAAGACTCGTCAACATTTTTAAAGGTAGGCGAGTTTGTATTCATAACCAAGCAACTATCTGTTTCCACTTTCGACTACAGATTTATTTTTTAAGGGAACACAATCGTCGAATCCGCATAATGACTACTGTCAACATTTCATTGATACGGGTCAGCGACCTCAAAATTTCATTAGGGACGTGGGTCTGGCGGACAGATTCGAGGAATACCCGAAACTACGGGAGCTGATCAAGTTGAAAGATGATTTAATCGCTGAAACCGCAACACCTCCCATGTACCTAAAAACTGACCTGCTTACGTACAATTTGAAGGAACTGAATTGCAAGTTTGATGTAATTTTGATCGAACCCCCTTTGGAAGAGTACCAACGCACCTGCGGCGCTACAAACGTGCAACTTTGGAATTGGGATCAGGTGAGTAGAGATTATACAACGTACCTCTTCTCTACTCGTAACGCCTTTATTAAAAACAATCTATATTCGTAGATAATGGAATTGGATATCGGCGAAGTGGCGGCCAATCGGAGCTTCGTGTTTCTGTGGTGCGGCAGTAGCGATGGACTAGATATGGGACGTTTCTGTCTTCGAAAATGGGGCTTTAGACGATGCGAAGACATATGCTGGATTCGCACCAACATTAATAACCCGGGGCACAGTAAAAACCTAGATAGCAAGGCCGTACTTCAGAGAACCAAAGAACACTGCCTAATGGGTATCAAGGGGACCGTCAGACGATCCACGGATGGAGATTTCATTCATGCAAACGTCGATATTGATTTGATCATTTCGGAGGAGCCCGAATATGGTTCTATAGAAAAGCCTGTCGAGATTTTTCATATAATCGAACACTTCTGTCTCGGCAGACGACGGTAAGCGAGGAAAGCATGTACATACGTATCAGGGCGTTCAACTCACTCAGCTAATCAACAATATTTTTCGCACTTTACATAGACTGCATTTGTTCGGTCGAGACAGTACTATTCGACCAGGCTGGCTTACTGTAGGCCCTGAGCTAACCAACACGAATTTTAACGCAGACCTCTATACTAGTTACTTTGCCAACGGTCAAATCACCACTGGTTGTACAGAACGTATCGAAGCTCTCAGACCAAAGTCTCCACCGCCAAAGGGAAAAGTCGCCGGTCGAGGTAGAGGCGGTTTCACTCGAGGACGTGGTAGAGGAAGGTAAAACGGTCCGCCATCGATGATCGTTTCAGATCCTTTCTTTACACATTGTAATGATCAAATACACCACACGTTGCCAGAACGTTGGCAACCAGATCACCACATCTCTTCCGTTAAAAGATTCGGTATCACGTGAAGAAAACTTGTACCTTTGTATTGTACGATAATTTGTTTTACATATTGTGTTATAGCGTAGTTCAAATACATCGCGCTACCGAATATTCCAATTCTCTTCAATTACATGTAAATATAATCACGCAACGAATTAGTTAACGCGCGAATGATATCGAAATTATCGGGTATTTCTCTCACACCCTGACTTATGATTTAGAATCGAATATCACGATGTTTCTAACAATGTACACCGTATTACGTGTAAATACCTTTATTCATTCGTGTCCTATTTGGAATATTTTGTAACGCAAACCAATATACAACATGTTTGAAATAAAGTTCAGTGTCGAATCGATGGTCACCGAGAATATCAATGCTTTATGTCTACTTACGCGTGTGGGTCGCTTAACAATATATCAATCATTCACCGGCACAATTAGCCGAGAGCTTCTAAATTTTCGTCTAATTGCTTAAGAACGATTATACAAATCTTAGCATCTTAAGTATACGCATTCTTAAAAAGCAAACGCGATTATTTCGAAACGTTTGAGATCCGGTCATATTACTTTGTACTTTGTGTCTTGAGAATATTGAAATTTCTATAAATACAACTTACTATATAGTTAACTACATTTACAACTTTTATACGATCCACGGAAACTTACGAACATACTTCTTGGCCCCAGTAAAGCTTCCGGTAGTATAGAATACGTATTCGATAAATGGTTCGCATTTTCTCGCATCTGAAACTTTCCATGAACTTTAAACGTAACGAAGAGGAACCAATCATGCTTAACGACAATCGATTTACGACGCTTTTAAATTACAGATTTCATGGAATAACATCCTTTGATTTTCATCGCTGACGCATCGCCAAAAGTTTACAAAACGTTCGTTTCATAATAATTCGTATAACTTCTAAATCTACGTACGATTACTATGCTCGGCGAGTACAATAAATTAAAGAATGGAATTATCTCGACGATAAAAAATATAGAACACTGGATGTGTTTACCGATTCGGTTCATTGAACGTCTGAGAGAAAGAAAAGCTTGCGAAACCAAAATTATCGTTTGAATAAAATCACGAAAAGAAGAAGGTGACAAATTCATTGCCTTAAAACAATGATCGTCAATATGCGTAAAAATATCGAACGACGAACCTTGCGGTCAACGCGAGTATAAAATATATTTCTTTCTAGCTAATTACATATTGTCGTCGATATAAAATATACGAGAAACGAGTATCTACAAATTAAAATCGATCAACGGTACGATCGGTCGTCGAAAGTATAAATTAGAAGGTGTTAATCGTCCGAGTTAAGAAACGCGTCTTTTTTTTCACGCAGTCTTCCATACAGCGATTCGCTGGAAATGATCACATTTTTTTCTTTTCCCAAAAATGCCGTGTAAGCGAAGAGAACTATCTTACACATGGTAAAAGTGATTAGACAGAAAGAGAGAGAGAGAGAGAGAGAGAGAGAGAACGAGAAAAAGAAAGAAACGCAATTTTTTTGAAATTCTACCAGCTATTAAGAAGAATACGAATATATATGTATAGCGATGAACTGGCAGGCACAGGCAGAACTCGTTGGTATCGACTGATCAATTCGTTCGTGAGCAAACGATGAGTCGCAGCGAAGTGGACCGTTTTTTGAGAGTAGAGTTTAGTTCTGATCGGTCTCCATCGGATCGGTCTACAGTTTCAAAGTCACAAATAGGTCGACTCCCCTGTAAGCAGAGTCAATGTGAATTACGTGGAAAGTTGACTTGTTAGCATATATGTACATAGTTAACGAAACGCAAAACGCAAAATCGCGTCGAGCAAATGCGTACCTGTATAAAAGAATTTAAATTTCTGCGAATGCGAGTGGCAAGGATCTCGGTTTTCTCCGTTTCCTACTTTATGCAGGGTGTTTCCTAGCGTATTTCATAAGAACAAACAAAAATCATCGTTAAAACAGTAAACTCGCACTACGTTTAGAAAAGTTCGAGAAGGAAGAAGAAAGAAAAGTAAAAGAGATACGGAAAAATGAAACGAACAAAATAGAGAGGAACAACGTGTTGTTGTTTAATTGCGTCCTCCGATGCTCGATAACCTTTCATTTTTTTTTTTTTTTTAAATGATCGAAAATGTTGGAGGGGACGATATGTGGAGAGTTGTATTCGTATATAATATCACAGAAAAAAATAATGCATCTTATTTATATTTTGAACATTCCGCATGAATCATATAAAAGTTAGTTTTAAGAGATATCACTTATAAAACGATATTCATGAGCTTCGTATGAGAAAAAATATGTCCGAGAAGCGTGTACGTTACAAGAAGTAACAATATGGTACATACGTATGCCATAATTATTGGTACGTAAAAACGTATTTAGTAAGTTTACCTTCTTCGTTACTTTTAGAGGGTAAAAAACTGAGGTATCGCAACGATTGCTAGCGAGTCGACGTTAGTTCAGTGAACTACAGATGCGATTAAAATAGTTCGAGCGAGGTAAATTTACTAATTCGTTCGAGGTAATCCAAAACTCGCTACCTGATAACACGAATAAGTATTTCATTCGCTCTTGTGCTGTTTTCGATCATTGCACGCACACACGCACGCATTCTCTCTCTCTCTCTCTCTCTCTCTTTCTCTCCCTCCTCCTTTTCTCTCCTCCCTCCCTTCCTCTCTTCCATTTTATCAACCATCAAATTTAATTTCGATGACAAAAAGAAAACCAAACATAGAAATAAAGATAGATTCTGAGACGCGGGATCAGAATTTATTCGAAAAACGAGAATGAGCTTTTTTCCTCGATGCATTCTCTTCGACATACGTGAATCGCGTATCAACGTATTTATCGTGCCATAACTAATTTTATGCAAATTTCATAAGTTTACGGTACTTATATCAACGAACGGAAAGATGCACCAGCGAACGATAACGAACGACCGCATTTTTTTGACTTAACCGTGCGCGCGTATTCCTATTCGTATTCGTAACCTTGTCTAAGGCTCGTGGCTAAAATCTATGCGAACGATCAACTCGGCAAGTTAGCAAAAGAGAGGAAGCGTTGATGTAAACACGCGAAATTTCAACATACTAATACGTTTCGTTAAAAGGAATAAGTTTTTGCAATATCATCTCTTGTTGCACATACGGACTCGGTCGATTTTGAATTTTCTTCCGTAGCGCGCGTGCGACTTGTCCGGTCTGCGTATCGGTCTGAGCGTATACATAATCGAAAAGTTCGTTCATGGCTGCATGTACAAACGAACAAAATGAAGATACAATAACAGCGAAATTAGAAGAAATGCCAGTTAGAACGATGCATGACGCGACTCTATTTGCCATCATCGTTTTTAATTGCATCGAGTTACGAACTATCGTATCGCAACGTACAAGCTATGAGTTAGGAAAGGACGGCGTCAGAAACGATTCTTGTTGCGTTCTCTAAATTCATTTGTATCCTTTGCATATTCGATCAAATGGACGTTTCTCATCCAAAAGCTTAAAGAATTCGCGTATTGTGCGAGTGCTAAGGAAACAACCATACCTTTCATTCGAACAAAATTTCGCGAAAAATTTCGATCTACATCGAACGTTACTACGGTCGCAGGCGTGCACCGACTTTTTAAACGCATCGCGAACATCGTAACGTTACAAGGTGATCTTTTTTTTTAGCCGTAACACAGAGCAGAACCGCATAGCTTCCGAGTCCGACATCTATGGCTTTTCTATCTTTCTTTTCTCTCAATTTTGCTTTTTCTCGAGACCATGTAAACGAACAGCGATCAGAAACATTCGTAGAACATCCGATGAGTCGGTGTAGAATCTATTCGACGATATCGTCGTAACGATTTATCGATTAACGTCGTATCGCCTTCTACTTTCGAAAAGAATAAAAACTGCGAACCCTACATCGAATAGATTCGTTTATACAATTCTACTTTTCACGGCGCAATTCGCAAATTTTTCACAAATACCCTTAGCTTAGGTAAAAGCAAAAATGTTTATGCGCGCCGTGATCACGAGTCGAAGTGAAACATCGCACGGCCAGATTTTTCATCACTATGTAATACTTAGACGACTCACGCACGATACATTCTACATCGCTCGTCTATTTTCCTTTTGTTACGCTCTTTTCCTCATTTTTATTCTTTTTTGCGCATATACATAAGTATCTGTGATCGCAAAATTCGTCAGATTAGATCATTCGATATACATATTCCTTTCGGTAGATTTGTCATAGTGAAACAAGTTTTGATAAATTATACCGATTGCAATAGAAAAACATAAAGTTACGTGTTTAGCTAATGCGGTGATACAACGTGTATCGATTGGATCGTCTTTACAGAGGAAAACAAAGTTAATACACAAGTACGATAAACGTCGTCGTTATCGAACGAAGAGCAGGCGACATCCTCGGCGTTGTGGTTACCGATGTTAGAGTTCTCGTGAATATTGGTGATGCTGATGTTCTTCTTGTCCTTACCATTCTTGTTGCTGTATTTATTGACTTACAATTTATTAACGTTACGAAAATAATCTTGCTTTTTTTTTTACAGCATTATTCTTCCATCTGGATTCATAATCTATATAAACACACTTTCTTTCTCAGCCTATAAGACCGACGCAGCTATTTCTTCAAACACCAGCCATTGTCTCGTATTCGCGAGAATGCGCAGTTTCACCGACAAAACGAGATAAGCGTTACACAAGCCGCATTATGTATCTTTAATATGCCGAGCATGGAACTTCTCTTTATCATTTACATTGATTCTCTCTTTTTATAACGTTTAGCCTTTCCACTCTTCTTTTTCATTTTCTTCTTCCTTTTACTCCTACCTTTCAGAGTTTGTTCAGAGAACTTCCAGCTCGTTGATAATAAATATAAAATACATGGTTTAAAAAAACATTCGTTTATATTTATGCTTGGCGTTTGTAAATAAATTCCAATGGAACTCTACGATCAAACATATTCAACGAAAAGAAAGAATATGTGCGTAGCACGAGCCAAACTGATGCGCATTCGTCAAAGAAGTTAAGAAAGAAAGAAAGCGACATATTTTTGAGACACGAATCTTCGAGATACGAAAGAAAATTTCGGTACTGATATAAACGTTTTCTTTGGCTTGTTGGAACTAATATGCGTCGTCTAACAACACTTTACATGTCGTTAAAAAGACACGATCGTTTGTTCGAGCGTAACATTCCAATCGAGCGTACATCTTCGATAATAAAGATGATAGTCGAATTTCTAACGTCCGCATGTGAATATGCGAGAGACAGCAATGTCGAAGAGTGTAGAGGGATGACTGGCGATGAACTCACAAAACATCTATCATTCCTCCGTCTGATAGAAGGCGGTATCGTCCAACACGCTGGTCCATGTCCACTAAGGGTGAACAGACATATAGAGAGGCAGTTGGTCAATATTGTGTATTTCAATTCTTAGATCGAATCTATATCTAAATACGGTGCGGTGCGGTGGAGGACAAAGTGAGCTCACTACCAAATATCTATATATTTCTCTTCTTCTTCTCTTATCCACATTCCTTTTCAAGTAAATTTCTCTCTCACTCCCACTCTCTCTTTCTTCCTTTCTTCCTTTTTATTCTTTTTGTTCGCACGCACATTCTTCCAAAGATTCACGTTTCTCATCGTCTTTTATCGACAATAAACGCGCGCGATAGAGTAAACGTGTTAGTGATTAACGATCGAACAGATCACCCAACACACGTACCCACACCGTATTAAATTTATAAAAAAGATTTAACGCGTGATAACGAGACAACAGCACGTAGCATCATATTCGGACATGCGAAAGAAAAGGGGAAATTACAAAGCTGTATCCATTAAATCACATTAAAATACTATATAGCATTCTCCAAAGATCAAAACGCTCTTAAAGATCATGTAAACGGAAGAAAAAATAACATGCAAGATAACAAGATAACTTCTACGGAGCAAACCAAATGGAGAAATTTTCATGATCGACATTTGATACAATTTTGAATGCTGTACAGGCATAACGTGATCTATAAAGCTCAAATTTTGTATTTGGCAGAAGCACATTCTGATACATTCGCATGACACGCTGCCAATGCAAAAATGCTACATTTCTGTCTTGTGCAACAAATATTTGACGCTATGCAAAGGAAAATGACGTATAATTATTATATAAAATACTATTCGTCGTTACAGCGGCATACATTAAAAGGCAAAGGAATTTGTATATCCATATTCAAATACGGTCTCATGAAGATCAAGTATGTTACACTCTTCTGCCAAATTATTAGTTTAGAATGTGCTTCGGATACGTACAATGTTTGAGTCCAATCAATGAGCCAAGCGCTTCATAATCCTCCCGTAAATAAGGAACTACAAGGAGAAAGCGTTACAAACGATGTACATATTTTATTTTTTATAAATAGAAAGGAAAAGTAGTACATAGATAAATATAAAAGGGTGGGGAATCATAAGCAAGTATGTAATGAACAAAATTTTTTGTAGTAAGAGTTTTGAAGTAAAGTTTGCATATTACAGAGAATCGGAAGACGTAAGTATATAGAAAGTTCTAAAAGTGTACTATTTAAAACTGCAATGCATGTGTAACATCATCCATAAAATATTTGTTACAGGAATACATTTGAGATATAAATATACGTTTATACGCTTAAAAATCGCTAATATTTTGTTTGAAATATTAACAATAATAATAATAATAGTAGTAGTAGTAGTAATAGTAGCAGTAGCAGTAATAGTAGCAGTAGTCATAGTAATAGCAGTAGTAGTAGTAGTAGTAGTAGTAGTAGTAGTAGTAGTAGTAGTAGTAGTAGTAGTAGTAGTAATAACAGTAGTCGTAGCAGTAGTAGCAGTAGTAGTAATAACAGTAGTCGTAGCAGTAGTAGTAGCAGCAGTAGTAGTAGTGGCGGTAGTAGTAATAACAGTAGTAGTAGTAACAGTAGTAGTAGTAGTGGTGGTGGTGGCCATAGTGGTAGTAGTAGTAGTAATGATGGTGATAGTAGTAGTAGCAGTAGTAGTAATAGTAGCAGTAGTAGTAATAGTAGTAGTAATAGTAATAAAATAATGATAATGATAATGATGTTTCTGATGGTGGTATTAACATAACGATAAAACAGCAGTAGCAGTTGCAGTATTAAAGATAATAATAATAATGATGTTGTTGATGATGATGATGATGATGATGATGATGATGATGATAATGATGATGATAATGATGATGATGATGATGGCAATGAATCAAAGTAATAGAAGTAGAAGTGAAAGTAATAATAGTGGTAGCAGTAGCAGTAGCAGTAGCAGTAGTAGTAGTAGTAGCAGTAGTAGTAGTAGTAGTAGTAGTAGTAGTAGTAGTAGTAGTAGTAGTAGTAGTAGTAGTAGTAATAGTAGTAGTAATAGAATAATAATAACAACAACAACAACGATAATAATAATAACAATATTAACTAATGATAAAAATAGTAATAATTAATAATAAGAGTACATACAAAGATATAGCAACGATATAATTAATAATCAGAAGTATAATAGTATCACAAAATAATCATTACAGAATATGTAATAGAGATGTATCAATTTCACAAATTTAAAATATTACAGACATCCGATAACTATGGTTATTATTAACTACCAACATGCAGCGATACAAAAACCAGTGTAAAATTACAATGTATCAAGGTTTTGATATAATATTCCTAAACATACATCAAAAAACAAGATAAAATTTTGAATATTTGCATTCTAAATATTAAAAACTGCCAGGCTTCATCTATCTTCTGCATACTCATGCATGACACGATAAATATAATGTTAATCATGAAAATTATTAAACATGTACAAGTACTACAATCTATAAGAACAATTCGGAGAGGAACTACATATTGACAAACGATGAAATTTTCAAAGAATGACAATCATCCGAATATCTAATCCCTGTGTGGTTAGAGAATTGTTCAATTATAATAATATGAACTACGTATTTACAAAACTAATATATATAAAAGTCTAAAATCACCGTATATTAACAGCTTCAAAGATATCTTTCTATTTATACGTATCAACTATTCATAATCAGAATTCCATGTTGTTTGAAACTTTGTGCACCTCTATTATGCTTTTCTTGATAACCTAATTATATTATTAACAACAATCACATGTAAGTTTCATCCAAATATTCGTAAGTTTTCTGTTTTACTTTAACAGGACCTTATGAATTTTTACATAGTCATATCGTACGTAGAGATTTTAATTCATCACACGTTCAAATGCGTAAGTAATCAAAAGAAAAATGGATCATTTTCTAAATAATAATAAATTTCATAACTTCTGATCATGTTCAATTTTTTTTACAACTTAAAAAAGAGAAACGGGAGAAAAAGAAAACAGGAAGAAAAAGAAAAGAAGAAATGTGAGGAAAACTCTTCTCACGCTTGATAATGAGCAAACAGATGAAAAATAGGAGATTAATGATAACAATTAAGTGAAACACGCGAATGTGTGTGATTGAATATAGAGAAAGATCGTTGCGATTTTGACGTGAGTAAATTTAGAGGTAATAGGTAAGTAGGAAATGAAAACGGAGCGAATAGAGTCTCATAAGGAAACTTTGTGTACGTATCAAGTAACAACTTTCAATACTAATTTATTTATCGACAATTTATTGCTACCTAACAGTATACGTATCCGCTTCGTAATCATATCCATATACGCTTGAATTATGACTGCGTAGCTGTACGAAAATCTGTATCTGTAAAACCTATATTTATATATATTTATATATATTTTTATATATATATATATATACATATATATATATATATATAAATATATATTTATATATATTTATGTATATGTATATCTAATAGAAAAATAATTAATTAGTAAAATCAGTATTAGATCGTTTTCAAATTCATTTTGCAATGTATGCAATTCTTTGCATGCCATTTCGCAAGTCTTATTCTCGTAAATTTATTACGACATATATATATTTAATTTGTATGTAACTATTATTATTCGTACCACAAATTTGTAACTCAATACACAATTTCCGAATCGATATTCGATACGGACGACATTTCAATGGTTGCACTATAATTCAACAAACGTAAAATATCAGTTTTAAGACCGCTTCTTTAAAACTGAATTTTACGAGGTTTCGCTAAATATTTCTGTGTACAATTGTCGCGAATTTTTCGTGTAACTTTGTACCCATAAAAAAAAATAATTTAAAAAACAGCAAACGAATAGAAAGAAAAAATAATAAAACACTTCTCTCAAACTACATGTAATTATGTAAAAGAAAGAAGTTAATATCCTTAAGGTAACGTTATTCGATTAGGTAATTTTTGAATATTTGCACACGATATAATCCTAGTACCGCAGTAACAAAGATTCACACACGATAATTTACTCGATAGAACACGATAACTTAATTGAAATTAGATGTATCTTGTCATCGATATGAAAATCGTGTTTGCAAGATATCAAGAATTACAACTTTAAAAAATTGCACAGCCTGTTAATCTATAACATATTTCTATTACAAAATTGAAAGAATTAAATTTTCTGTACATTTGTTATCTTACAAATTTTGGCTACATCCTTCTACTCAAATCTATGCGAATTAGTTTTGCTATTTCCAAAATGTTAACGATCATCACATTGTATAAGGCAATCAGGATACATTTAAGTTATTTATCTGTTTCATAATGCCACGTCGAATACAAGTACAAACGGTAAAATGTTACGATTACAAATTGTCGCGCTTCTTACTCCCGTACTTATTGCATTAGTCAATTATTTTCTATAAGTTGGCTTTGTCATACAATTACAAAACAAATACTAGTTTCGTACATAGTACGTGATTACATAATTGCATAAACGCAAAAGACGGCACTTTCTCTTCAACACTAAGAATTCTCTTATTTGTTTGTTTGTGTGTATGTGCGTGGGCACGCGTGCGCGCGTGTGCGTATGTACATATGTATATTCACACACATACATCAAATTTTACTACTTCGGACAGTTAAAATAAACAGTCATCGAAACAAAATACTTCAGGAAATCTAATGAAAAATAGATGGAACGTACATGGTAGTCATAATAGAGATTAATTTTTTTTTCAATAATTTTTAATAATAAATATCCAATAATTTCTATTCAGAAAAAAGATCGTAATCTTGAATCTTGAATACTGAAACATCTTAATATTTTGCAAACAATATCTGCTATGCAAAAATATACAATATCTTAATTTGCAGTTCTTTTATTTCAGGACATTCGATGGAATCTACTTAGTATCGACTATCTCAGATATATTATCAATATCAAAAGCTTTTGTTAAACAGATGTAGAATCAATAACTTTGATTAATTATAACTTTAGAACTACAATAAAACATTAAACATTCATTCGATAAATGTTATCTTACCGAAGGAATAGTATCGAAATATTCTGATATTCTACTGACTTCATAAAAATTCTCTACCAAAGTATTTTTTTAGTCTTCTTATCTTTCGAAACTGATCAACCTAAATCTTTCTATAGACACATATTATTGTTCATTATCAGAGGACATTAGATAAAATCGATGCATTTAAGAACTTATCGAATGCTAATTTTTCATGCTAGCATAACAAAAAGAAACTAATAGCACGATCTGGTTTCACATAAAGTTATTGTAAAGCTCGAATGCCAGTTCAGAGAACTCAGCGTTTAAGTACAAGATACGATAAATATATGTATATATACATATGTACGTGTATGTACATATACAAATATATATTTCTTTTTATGTGTCTAACGTGGCCGAACGTATGAGAGCTGAAGAACGTTTCGCATTGCCAGTGCTTTGCCGATGACTACTTCTACTTTTATCCCCATGCGAGAGTAAACCTTTTGCAGTTTCTCTGAGACTAGCTCTTTGGTGGATACTAACGTGTGTACGGCTACTGCTGTGTGTAAGAGGATGGTGATTCACCACCAGAGATGCAGAAGACTCACCAGATTCCCCATCTTCATCTCCCGTCGTATCACCAGTTGTGTCGCATTCACTGCTATCCGCTTCGCTTGATTCGCTCGGGGTATCTTGTCCTCCCATTCCTATTTGTATACCCTCTCCTGTTCTATTTGTTGTCGCTGATACAGTTTGCGATATATTACCACCCATCCGATGCATAAATAAGCTAACCTACAACAACGTTAAATCAGTTAGAATAAAATGATTGTTCGTAGAATAAAATTCGGATGAATATAATAAATACATATAAAACGCGTCAAATGTGTGTGATTAATTTACTCATCAAACGTGATCAATTATATGTACTTACTTTAAAATCAGCGCTATACACTTTGTGATGTTTATCCTTGTGTGCGTCATCCAGACCCCATTTATCTATACTTAAAACAAGAGTAGGTGGCATAGGTCCGAGACTAGCTAAGGATCCGGCTCTGGGTTTCATGTGCGACATAACCACTGGTAATTCCATAGTTGCACCATCGCAACTCAATGCCCTAGTTGAACGCTCAACTGGTAACTCTCCATTATCGTATTCCGGCGATAAGTAGTCTCGTACGAAGAATGTATTGAACCAAAAATGAAACAATTTTTCCTAGGTACGGAGCGAACGAATTGATTAAGTATGTTATGAGAAATTATGAATCTCATTAATTTTATCTGAATAGGTACCTTTCGCTTCATTTTTGGTCTATTAAAGAAATCCACTCGTATATCTCCTGTCAATGCTATGCTGTGTTTTAAAGGGATGCTGACTGTGTGCATTCCTTTTCGTACTTCTACTATATCAGAGCTAAATATTTTTTTCTTAGATTCAGATATTACGCAATGCAAATCTAAAATACAAAAACTGTATGTAATCATATTTTACATCTAATTTTTTCAATGCATCCTCAATAGCTCATTATTCTTACATCCTTGACCTCCATGAAAAATAGGTGCTGGATCCAATTGTATTTTTCGTAACAACAATGTAACCGGTTGATAATCTAGTCCTTCTTGTACAAGAGTAGCATAATAATCCACATACCTCCTCTGTGAAGGTATTGTTACCCCCTTCCTGAATAATAAACAATACTAATAAAACAATTGTTCATACATAAGAAGAACAAAAGATAATATAATCACCTATCGTGTGTTCTTTTATTTCCATAGTAATTAAGGGCTTCTGTGGCAGTGGGAAATTGTTTAGTATGAAGAAGGTAACAACACACCATTACACCCGTCCGACCTTTACCAGCCTTACAGTGTACGACAGCTACATTTTCCTGATGGCGAGAAAGCCATTCGTGCACGTCTTCGCAAAATGGTCTGATTTGATCCAACATTGGTGGATTATGATCATCAAACGCATATGTAGCTACCCTTTGTTTAAATTTCTTAAAATCATAAGATCTCTCTGAACATCTGAAAGATATAATTGTTTTAAAATTTATTTCTTGATCCTTTGATAAAAGAAACAAAAATAAGCATAAAAGAGTGTTTGAAATGCTTACAGATTGTAAATCTTATAATGATCTTTATGCCTAGATTCCAACAGTTTAACAACATCATCTATGTGATTCCTATACACTCCTTCTAACTTTTCAGCTGGAAATCCCATTGCTATTAAGTTATCTCTTATATCTGTTGTTAACACACCATGGTTAAGGAATGTAGAAACAAAAATATCAATACATATTACAATACAAATTACGCTGATAATTGTGAAAAAAGGGATACATGTGAGATCAAGGTCAAACCCATCTTCTGTGAAACGCCTACGACGTTTGCTCACCATTCCCTTGATACGGTTGGTCATCTTCATATTACTGATAGTGTTGGACATACTTGGCTGACTGAATTTTAAATCTCCTCCTTCAGTTCCAATAATTTCAGTCTCCACTTCTTCTTGATAACAAAATGACAAGATTGCCCATGACCATTGCTAGAGAAAAATGACAAAATGTTGGTGCTAAACCGTTAATTATAATTATGACAGATGTAACATATGTATATACATCTATACATTTGGTTCGTATCTTTAGAACAAGATTAAGAAATGCATTATACAAACACTGACAAGTAATACAAAAATCAAGATGACAGAATACAAAAAAAGGATAAAAGATAAACCTATATTTGAACGTAAATGGTAAATATAGAACCGTTAATAACATACTCGCATAAATACTGTGAACTTAATCTTCATACAATCGTTGACAAAATCAGAAGTACAGTCAATAAAAAGCATTTTCAGAGTTTTACAAAGTAACAATTATAGTCTCATGTTTTTTATGATAAATTAAAATCGTACATGAATGCGGTAAGAAAAACTGACACTTGGAACATGGCGAAAAAGAAAGAAAAGAAATGATAAACGATAAACATTCGCGATTTATGGTCATTTAGTTACAAGTTCGTTATCAAAAGAACATTACTCGCAAGAAAACGCCGTGTAGAAGCGTCGATGAAAAGTTAGGTTAAGCACCGTTTATAATACATCACAGAGGCCACTTAACACCGCGGTACATTTTCACGCCAGTTTCACCGATACATTGTCCATCTTCTCTTTAATTTAATGTTCACATATCGTTTATAGGAGACTTGCATCAGATTTTAAAGAAATCGTTCGAGATACCATATTACTTTTGAAAAGTAAAAAAACAATCTTTTCTCGCATGTAACGTAAAATTCACTCCAGTCCTTTCGGAGCATGTTCAACTACGATCTAGCGGCACTCCCAGTTACGGTGAATTTCTAAAGAATAAAGTTAGCATCGATAAAAATCTCTCGAGTGCTCCGTGGAATCCGTTGATCTAATTGCTTTATAATCGACAAGTTTTGTCTAATCACACCAATAAATGTATAAACTGGTTCAGAAGTTTCCGTTCACAGAAGAATCACGTTTTGATGGCGTAATCGTGTCATCGTGTCAAAGTAGTAATATGAACTCAAACCACATTCTATCACGAAAATAAAGTGGTTTTTGGACAAAGAATTTATACAGATGTAATAAACGCACATATTCATGAATACGACCGTGAGGAACAACACAATGTCTATGTTGCATCCTCAATTTGCCAACATGGATAGACACGCACACGCGATACGGACACTCACCACTAACGCATAAGATCATGCATCGCGGTTGTTGCGGAATGGTTGTCCACTCTGCGAACGAACCGTCGTGATGTTACGCAGGATTTTACAGACGATCGTACCGGGATCCGATTGGAATCGTCGTTTTTTCTTTCCTCTTTATCTCCATCTTTTCGTTAAATCGTTAACGAAGGTCAGGCGGAAAAATGAAGAAAAAGTCCAACTTAATTAACGAACAGAAGTTTTCTTTGTAACATCCATTTTAAACACAGTTTACATCTTATGTGAAATGTAAAATCTCCCTCAGCCACCTTTGTCACTAGAAGCGCCATTCACAACGACGCGTTCATATCGCGTTTACTTGCGCTTCTCCCTGCAATGCTTAATAACAGCATTTATGTACCTTTTCTTTTAAGAAAATATTCTCCTTTCTCGTCTATTCTCGGCGTTTCACCGGTATTACTGCCGTATCTTACCGAAAGAAGAAGAAAGGAACAGGGTAAAGGCTCACAGAGGCTTTGTCATCCTAGAAGTTTCATCCCGGAAACTTT
The DNA here is from genome assembly GCF_051014615.1 of Bombus vancouverensis nearcticus. NCBI lineage: Eukaryota > Metazoa > Arthropoda > Insecta > Hymenoptera > Apidae > Bombus > Bombus vancouverensis. The sequence goes on along the minus strand of NC_134913.1, from coordinate 1,765,714 downwards.
TGCTGCTCTTCTCTGAAATACTCCGTCGGTATCCTTTTTTTTTGCGCATGCGTTTTTTCTATTCCTTCTTTTTTTTATATTTATGCTTTCTTTTTATCAAATATTTCTATTAAACTACAAAGATTATTTCTCTAAACATTTTATGAATGCCGATTCCTCACACTTAAAATCATATTTTATTAATATTATTAATTTTTTCTTCTTTATACTACAAATGCTGATTAAAAGTTATTGTAATCTTTAACCAAATGCCATATACGTATACATAGAAACAAACTATTTAATATATGAAACTATAATTCTTTCTTTTCGGTATTTCATAAATTTTCATTGTCTTTTACACAAAATTATTTTCGAACAGTGTTAATTTTTCTATACACGTACTGTTAAGTTTGGTTATAGTCTCCATCTCAAGTTTAAATTATTTGTGCATTAGATATAATAATTTCTTTATCGCTGCTAATTTTGTTTTTATCAATTGCGAAGACGCGGTTAATAATAATATTCGAAATATCTGCTTATTTATGAACAAGAATTATGAATTCTTATCTGTACACTGATAAATACAAAAGCTTATACATTTAAGTAACAATCAATTAACAAATTAATTTACATAACAATAATGAAGATATATCCATATTAATATTTCTTATATTAATCGAAATCACGTATATACACTTAAATGCACTGTTATGCACGGACATATTTAGAAACTACCAGTATGATTAATTTTAATTCACTAACTAATAAAAAAGAAATTAAAATAGAATTAAATTAAAATGGCAAAATATAAATGTTGAAAAATTCAGTGACTTTTAATCAAATTGCGTGTGAAGAAAGTATAGGCTTTTTTACATCATCTTTGTATCATAAACCTTATTAAACCAATGTGTTGTACGCAGTATAATAATTTAAATTAGACTCAAATTTTTTCGTCTTGAAATATGTAGGTTAATAATTTTATCAAACGTAACTTTATATTATATACATGGTTATGCATATATACATTCTTCTTTCACGCGCTCTATTCCTTTTAGTGTAAGTAATTATTTACCAATTATGAAATTTTGCAGTAAGGCAAACATTTTTTTTACACATATTTGGATATTTGAAAAGGAGAAATATTACTATAAAATTGTTTCCCTAACTTTTTTTTTTTAATAAAAGAATTTTAAAGTAGATTGATATATTATAATATCTTGTTTAGTCTATATCAGATTTAAGAGCACTAAGAGTACCCGTATGTATTTTAGATGTTTTTATTTTTTTGTACGATGTGAGAAGATCTTCCATTGTTATAGGTCGTACTGCATCATGATATTCCTCATCGTCAGTACTGGTAGTACTTGCCTCTCTGCAATACAAAAAAAGTTAATTATGCGTTTTAATATTAACTTTTACATATATTCTTAAAGTAATGATTAAACATAAATATTAACTGTGTATGAGTTCGCAAATAATCTCGAACACGATAAATCGACGCATTTCTGCAAAGTTCTTGCAGATCTGATCCAGAAAAGCCTTCCGTTATTTTCGCCAGTTTTGCTATATCCACATTTTCAGCTACTGGTTCATGATCTAAGATCAGTTTCAGGAGTTGCATTCGTTGTTGCTCATTCTGAAATATATATCATTATATATATAAGAACTGTATGTTACATATGCAGTAAATATGCAGTATTTCATACATGAATATGTGATATATATGCAAGAACACACGATTTTTTATCAATTTGTATAAATTTTATTTACTGGCAAACCAATGTGGAAAGTAGCTGGCATACGTCTAAGAATAGCTCTGTCTAAATCTTGTGGTCTGTTAGTAGCACCCATTATTATAACAGTGCAAGAAGAATCTGTAATTAATCCATCCCAAAGAGACATAAATTGTGCCTTCATCATTGCTGTTGCTTCATGATCTTGTGAATTACGTGCTCTTAAAAATGAATCTATGAAAAAATCCACAGAATATTTTACAACATTGATGATAGCACAAAATACATTATGATACATTCTTCTTTCTCACTAACCTATCTCATCAATAAAGATTATACATGGTTGAAGTTTCACAGCTAATGAAAATACAGCTGCAGTTAATTTTTGACTTTCACCATACCATTTATCAGTTAGAATGCTTACATCTAAATTAATAAAACATGTTTTAGTCTCTTTAGCAGTTGCTTTGGCAATCATTGTTTTACCACAACCTGGTGGCCCATGCAACAACACACCCTAAAATTAAAATACAGATTATAATATATAAATCATTTAACAATATAGAATCATATACCTTTGGTGCTTGTGTTAATTGAGAGTCTTCAAATAATTCCTTTCTTTGTATAGGCAGTATTACAGTTTCCTTGAGTTCTTGTATAACATGTTCAAGGCCTGCAATATTTTCCCATGAAACTCGAATATCTTTAGGATCTACTATATGATTAGCTATCATCATTTCATAATCTGTCAACTGATCCATATCTACTGTCCACAGTAGGTTATCAGTTTTGGCCAATTTTCGTAACTGTTCTTGTGCCTATAGAACATTTAAATCACACTTTTTCATAGAAAATATATAAAAAATTAAGATTACCTTTTTAATATATAGAGAACAAAGGTTATGTAAGACTTAATTTTTGAAAATATTAAATGATTAATGTATAACCTTTTTTCTGGCTTTTTTCTTTGCATTGTTCGTAGGATCAAGTTGATTCATAATCCATTTCATACTGAAAAATCCAAAAGCCGCAATAAACGATATTCTTGCCACAAGTACAAATACTTCCGATCGCGTATATCCAACTCCATCCGCAATATTCATTGTATATGATAGTCTATTTCAATTTTAACAGCAAATACTTTTGTCCGTGTAATAACTTCTAACCTTTCTTCACCAATATCACATGCCACTTTAACACTGATCAAACTTCGAACTTGAACATTTGCAAAGAAAAGAGTGGTTGTATACAACAAAGCGAGAGAGAAGCGCAAGACATGCGCAAATTATGAAAAAATCCAACAATTTTAATATAAAATTCCCCACAATTCACAATAATCAGAATTACCAATATACAGCGTCACTACTTGGGAGTCAATAGCTGCAGTCACAGCAATCAGGTTTTGTTTATATCTACTCTTTCGTCTCATTGGACAAACTATAGCAGAGTGGAAATGAAAGTACTCACGCTTATGATTCCCTAGCTAGTGCTGCACCATATGGACGATACTGAACGGTAATTCACGTTAGCATATGCAAGAACCTATAAGTTAGAGATCTATCTTGTTTAATTCTACGCTACAAGAACCTTTTAATTGTACGGTTAGATGAAAAAATTTATATCTACTTTTCTATTCGAGATGGACAAGTATAAGAATCACAAAAATCGCGCAATAATTAGATTAATTGTAAGTAGCCTAAGAAAGAGAAATTAATTGTTTACTATATTGTAGCGGCTAACTACGCTAACAAAGAAGAAATTGTGTAAACGGCTAGCACGGTTTATGACTGAAAATCTATTTTTGAGAAAGCCATGATTTCCAAGAAAGAACATTCCATAAGGCATGATTCTTTAAAGTTTTTCAGTACAGCCTCAATAGCAAATTGGTGGTGTCACAAACCCGTTTCGTCACCAACATCTCCTAGTAACAATACTCCCACCAAACGTGCTGCTGAAAATACGCGAAGTTTCCACGGAGAAAAAATAGTCAGATGGAGTAGAGACTCCATTGCGTATAGATGTAACCATTTTCAGTAAAAGTTAAATGTTAGAAGCTGACCTATATTGAACACGTCTCTGATCTACCTTACAATATTTTTGTTAGAGAAAACAAGAGAATATTCCCTTTCAACCGATAATGGATCAGTAGAATAATTCAATAATTTTAATATGTTTTCTATACACCATTCAGACATTAACATTAACATTAACATTAACCCTTGGCACTCGGCATGTCAATTATATTGGCATGAATATTTTTTAAGACACTTTGCCGGTTTTACAGCATAGAGCTGAGCGGAAGCGCTGTTCTTTTGTTTAAGAGCAGGCAAAAACTGTTATGTCGTTGAAGAAAGGGCCTTCACAAGATTGCGGGAAAGCTCTTTGAGGGACTGCTGCTTTATAATGTACACGTCCCTCCAGAATCATCAGATCCGCCGCATGTAACCCATGTTAATAGAAATAACAAATAGATCTGGACCTTTCCGATGGGTGAGTCATGCATCGTAATGATATAAATTATTTACTATTTATGATTGAAATTTGCTATCTGTTATTTATTTGTATATGTATTAAATTTATTTGTTTGTAAATTGGAATGTTTGATGATTAAATAGATACAAACTATTTTTCAGATGGTTAAATAATAGTAAAAAACAAGAAAATGTTTTAGATATGTTGAAAAACATAAATAAAATCATTAAATTTTAGTTTTCCGTCAAATATTAACAACCAAATATGTGTACTTTTCATCATTATGATACTAAGTGCTTAATGTTAATTATGTATTTATTGTTTATTCTTTTTTTGTTATTCGTCATAAATTTTGGTTGCTAATCGTAACAAGTTTACAAACTGACAAGCAGAAACAATAGCGTAGCGATCAACCGATTGTGGTATGGACTACGATGCGGTTAGGGCTTGATGGGCCTTTGTGACATCGCCGAAAAATTGCTCACGAGGCATCTCCATGCTAGTCCGTGCTAAATCGGCCTTCAAAGCACTTGAACATGGCTTCAGTGGAAACGGTCCCATATATTTGTATGAAACCAATTTTTCAAATAATTTTCCAGTTTAGCTGGTCTATAGGAACGGTTCCATATAAATACATTGGAGCAAATTGTTTCATTTTTGATTGTTAATGGATCTTTAGCTTAAGGCTTACATTTGTTTAATAGGTGATAAAAATAGACACGAACATGATATACCATAGCATATTAGCCCATTGTTCTTTCTATTTTTCTCGTGTCATTACATATTGTTATTTATAATGTTAAGCATTTAAACAAAAGGCGGTCTTTGGATACAATCTCAGGTAAGCAATCTATTAAGCATATCTGCGTTAAATTATCAATCTCAAGATGTATTATAATCCTTCATAGATTAAATCTATAGATTAAGAGAATTATAGACAGATTCAGAGAATTAATAAGCTTTACTCAGTAATGAAAGTAAGATGGATAAAAATCATAGAAAAAAAATGTGTGATGACTTCAAATCTTATGTACAGTTAGTTTATACTTTTGTTTTTATCATTTTTATAAACAAATACGAAAGTAAAACAGATATATCGCGCCAGAAATATTACTCGCAAACTATCAACTACTAAAATTACTACTAAAATGAAATTTAGGTTTTCTTATAATAAAAATATTATCGCAAGGAAAATAAATTTAATTTCAAATCTAAAAATTGTTAAATCTATTGTGTATAAAGAATTTTATTAAAATTATTGTACAATTGTACTGATCCGTTGTTGTTTGAAAGGAAGGATTTGCTTTTATTTTCTAAAAAAAAAATATTATAAATGATTAATTTCTCATTCTTAGACAACTAAATTTAATTATTACGCGATTTTGTTATTCTCATACTTATCTATCTTAGATAGAAAAGTAGATATGAACTTTTCCGTAAAACCGTGTAATTAAATAGGTTCTTCTAGCGTGGAACTAAATAGCCTCTTGTTTACTCTAGTGTGGAACCAATCAGAGCAGATCCCTAACATCGAAATTAAATAGTTAGATTCTTGTATATGCTGGCGTGCAATCAAACAGGAAAGATTTCTTCTCTGACTATAGTTCCTAACACATTGGTTTCTAGCTAAGGTTGCCTACCTGTAATATAATATCTAGTTGTTTTTTTTTACATAACTAGTAAATTTTGCTTAAACCAGCGAAATACTATTATTCGTTTTATGTCTTTCCTGGAGGTTAATTATCGACTCTTTTTTAATTTCATTCTCTGTTATATGAAAAAATTTTACAAAATCTGCTTAATTCGAAATAAGATAGCAATATTGAATTTCGGGAATTCCTTTCAATACCTATTGACGTTCTACTTTTTTAATTATATTTTAAAATATATGAATTTGCATGAAAATTCGCAGTATAGTTACCAACTTTCATATCTAAAATATAACATCTGAGTTTGCACTGCAATCAATGTGAGATATATATAAGTGCTTCTGACAGTGCTGAAAATTAACAATTTTAATTCACTGTTTTGTCAAACCACCAGAAATATAAAAATTGAAATATAAATTTAATTGAGAAAATGTTAGTATAAAAATTAGATTTAATATTATTTATTTCGAATTATTAATACTTGTTATTTTGTAGAGTTTCTTGACATCAAAAGATAAAGTTGCAATAATGTTTATGGGTCTTGCTGTTACAAAAAATTGTGTGAATACAGAACATGTAGAAGAATTTATAGATTTTCATATTAAATATTCATTTTATTTCATTCTAAGTATATTCTGATTGTACTTGTGGAAATAATAGAAATGGAAATATTTTAACTCATATTATAATATTAATTATGACATATTTCTTATTTTAGTTTTTCCAATTCTGCAAAAAAATCATTTTGATGTTTGATTTTAATAAAGAAGCAGATATTATTTTACAATTTCAAACAGGTACAATTGCAAATAGCCTTTTTGCAGACAACATTATATTAAGGGACCGACACGCCGAGGAGGATCTGGATCTCCTTAGACTTGCACAACGCACAACGATACCCCAAGGGATAGCATTGAGACGGATGGTCCCTCCCAATGCCCGAACTAACCAAGGAACGACTCCCTCAGACAGGAGAAGACGCAGCAGTGCTCCAGCAGTAATTCGAAAGAGGTTCTGGGGCATCCCAGCCGAGTGTCAAATGGTCCACCTTGGGGTTTTAATCGGTAAAGTCCGACACTACCTATACTACGCTTCTCAGAAGAGCAGGCGGCGGGAGTGTCCATGAGGATTTCCCCACGTATAAAAAAAACAACATTATATTAATTATAATATAAACATCTATTTTAATTTCATTATACAAATTAATATACATAATTTAGTTTTATAATCTTATTATTTTAAATCAAAGTCAATTATTTCAACAATTCTTAAAATTAATGAAATCTTTGTTAGACATGTGCATGAGATTTCATCTATTAGACTGTCTATTTTTATAATACATTACTATGGATCATTGTTGAATTTATCGTATTATTAATAAAGATTAATAATCAACATATAACATTTGATAAGGCCACATCAAATTTGAAATTTTATGTACCAGCACCAGCAAAACCATTTTCATGTTATAGTTACTTGGTAAAAAAGTATCAACTGCTTCAAATGTAAAAATAAGAAGAAATTATGAAGCAAGGAATCATTCATATGTATTATATTGCAGGTAATCAAAAGTTTCAGACAAAAACTAACTGGGTCGTTAGAACTAATGGGAATTTGGTGCAAGTCGGTTTATTCTAGAACAGCAAGTAATAAAAATTGTTTTTGTACCGTGAACGACCAAGGTTGCTCGTTAATATTTTCGGAAGTAAGTACATTTTTATTTTTTGTTATTTTCCTAATATCTGATAAAATTTTTGAGATTCGCCTTAATCGCTGTAATAAAAATAAAATCCTATAGCAGAGTGTGAGTATTAATATAGCGTAAGGCAGCCAGCAACCAATATTGACGCATGCGCTACCACAAATGTACAATTGTATCCAAAATTCACTGTAGTAGTAGCGACTGTTTTTTGCAAATATCTCGGAAATTAAGGCTGACCGCCAGTAATATGTATAAAAAGAGATCGTTCTTAATCATGTCCTCCATCACATATTAAAAAATCATCGAAATCGATGAGGTTTTCTTTTATACATTTTCCGTAACTTTTTGTAATACATACATTGATTTTTCCTGCATTATTGTTTCAAAATTCCTCAAAATTCAGATTTTAAAATAATTATACTTCTCGAAGCCGTTGCGAATGTGCATGCAATTTTCTAAAAGATTATAACAAAAAATTCAAAACTATGTAATAACTTTCTTTTATATTTATATATTGCAAAAATATTTATTTTTAAACAAATTACTACCTTTTTTTAAACTTTCCTTCGAATTTTTATTTTTGTTAACAACTCTTTAAATAAATAATAAAATAAGTATTTAAGTAATAAAAAATAAAAATAAGTATTTTAGAATCTTTTGAGATTTTTTGGAAGTCAGAAGAATAGTAAGAAGGTTAATTATAGATGACTCAGATTGCCCATGGAAGATGCAAAAAATATGCTTGCTCACGGAGGGTTAAGTACTAACATCTAATAAAGTTTTATAAGATATCTTAAATTATAATACTTTAATAATTTTACTTAGCTATGAAATATTTTATACAGCAGAACCTCAATTATCCAAACATGTTTCCCATGTAAACAGTTCACTCTTCTACATAAATTTTTGTTAGCTGTCAATATTATCACTGGCGAAAAGGTCTAAGAGCAATTTATGTAAAGAGAAAGATTGAAAGAAAAATACAGATTCAGAAGAAATTATATTACTAACAAAGTTGATTTATGCCAACAATGTTGTTTATTGCATGTAATTATACAGCAGCTTTGAATATTACTGTAGATTATTTACACTTAATTAAATACAAAATTGTAGGCTGAATTTAATACAAAAATGTACGATAAAAATTGACTTGCTTACCTTATAAAATTATGAAATACATATTAATCATATAAATTTATGTAATAATTGGAAATGGACGGATTCTGATATAATTCTGGACGGATTCCTTTCATTTATTAAAATAAGGCTACTTTTTATATGATACTGTTACGTTTGTAACCAACCATTCGAATCTCCCTTATTCTTGGTGATGTTATCTTAGTATTCTATATTGTCATCTTAAAGAGAATATAATAATCGATATAGCAAGACTCAATAAAATGATTATTGAAAATGACGATAAAGTTGATGCCGTATTGCAAGAATTTTCAGAACAGGAACATTCTTCCCAATATACACCATTTTCATACACTCCCCAGTTACAAACACCCGTGACTCCGGTACTGGCAACGGAAGAACATCGACGGATCACTTGTCGCCATCTACCGTCCCCTTCGAAAATTGATCAAAATAATAAACAATGAGAACTAGATTAGCAATGGAATTATCAAATGGATGTAGTAGTAAGCGCACCACGTGTTTTAACTTGTTGAGAAGAGCTAAATATGTAGTAATACAAAATTTAAAAGAAGTAAACTTACAGATAAAACCACGAGGGCTCTGACGTGTTATTTTAACACAGAAAGTGCCAGGCATGTATGACTCTTCGCTGTTACATTCTACAGCGATATTTTTGTCTTTATCAAATTTTTCATACGCTCCACACAAATCTTCGCCTTTAGGGTCGGTGTCACTACTACATTGATAACAACGAATCGCTTGAGTGCCTAAAATTTATTTAAACGAACTAAAAAATCGATCGAAACATAGTAATAACTAGACTGCGAAATTTTCTGCAGTAATAAAAATTTTGAAAGTGACAAATTGCAAAGAATGTGCATACTATGAAGAAATATATAAAATGTTCAAAGTATAATGTTTTTTTTATAATACTTGGTATAACAACCTTGTACTGAGGCTATACCTTTTTAACTATATTTTCAAAAATATAAATTTACACAAAACTCCGCAGTTTATTCATAACCTTAAAATGAACGAACCGATTCTTTATGTAAAATAAAATATGCCAAAGTAATTTTTATTCGAAAACATGTACACTTACCTACCACTGAGAATAAAAGTAACAAATTAACACTCGCGATCACATTTTTTACAATCATTTTGAGATATTTTTGGAAGAATAGTTACTTATTCATGGGCGTTGGTTAGTATAAGCATTGACTAAATACAGACAGATAGATCTAACATTTTGTGGGACTTCGTGTCATATGTTCTGAAATACCGATCGTGTAAAAAAGTATAGGTTTTGTTTTGGAACCGACGAGGTAATTTATTGCAGCATGTTGTCATTCAGTTATGCTAATGATGCCATCTACGGTTTAGAGCGGTAAGTATATATTATATTCAATCCAACTACCGAAGTCGATAAAATCAAATTCCGCTTTTGTTATACGTCCATATATACACTTCTTCAACGGCCTTCGTGTTTTAGTTCGTGCTACTATAAAAGAGGGCGATAAGTGGTAAGCGATAGAGAGACAGAAAATTAACCTAACCTATAGATTTATATAGAGTAAATCATACCGATAAACGGTGAGTGATAATTCATCGCTCAGCTGTGTGGCTTATTCCGTATAAATCTATAGGTTTGATTTATTTTCTGTCGCTCAACCGTCACTTGTTTTGCCGCTCTGCCGCTCAACGCTTGCCGCTTATTGTTTTTCCGTATAATCATAGTCTTAGACACGTAGGAACTACCGGGTACTAAGTACCTATAAGATCACCGAAGTCAAGATACGTTGGGCATGGTTAGCCCGAAATGTACTGTTGTTAAGAGAAAGAGAAAAAGAAAAATTGGAATTTTTGTTTCTAACGATAAAGGCAAAAAACTGAACATTGTAAAATAAATAAACATACACATGTATATGTAATATATATACATATGTATGTTTAACTATTAAGGCACCAAATTTTAACTAATTATATATTTTTAGAGAGGCACGCGCTATAAAATCTCGGATTTTTATGGAAGATATATTACGTACTTTAAAACAGGGTTAAGGAATATTTGTGTATAAACACTGACTATAAGGAATCAAATAGATGATCGGAAACATAGACAGTGGCCTGGAAGTTCCATCTTAATTCAGACCTAGTCTTAAAGTTTTAAAGAAATGGGAAGAAACGAGATCTAAAAATTCTAAGAGACATACGTATATTCAAAATTCGTCAGCGAAAGTTCCCCTTTGAGTTTGAGTTTCAGTATGTTACAAGACAGTTTCAATATGTATCAACATAAACAAAAAAAAAAAATGAAAAGAATTTATTTTGCTAACTATTGAGTAATAACTCGCTTTATAAGCATTAAAGATTAAAGCATTGGAGATGGCGACATCGCGTGGCGATGGGATTCAGTCATGATACCGACAGAAAATCACTTTTATTCGGTGCATACGTCTTAACAAATGAATACGAATGCCCATTGGATGACATTGAGGAAAACACGAATGATTCCCTATCGTACATCGGAATATTCGTCCTTTAATCATGGAAGAAAGAAAATTTAAGAGCTATCAGACGCACCCGAAACATTTTACGCGTTACGCGTTTTCTTTTTGTTTCGAAATATAGATAATGTTCTAACGATTATTATCGACGAGAACGATATGTCGCGATAAAGATAAATATTTTCCAAAATCACGAATACGGAATTGGCGTATACGAAAGAATATCGTAGCGTGTAACATGGAAAAAATTCATCGATCAAGATGTAAATGCATATTCGCAGACAAAGATCTACTCGATAGATTTGCAAAGATCCTTGGTTGGCAAGACTTTAATGGAAACGCGGCCTTTGAAAACTATAGGCATCGGAATATCCGTGCAGATGCAGCGTCAGAGAGTGGTCCCGTCTATGTTGAGACACGAGAACGCTTTTCCGGTGACACGTAAATAAAAGTTCGAAGGTAAAGCGGTTGGAAGTAAAACTAGCCTAGATCGAGGACTGAGGGGTAGTAATGCGAAGAAGAGGAAAGAAAGTCAGGAGAAGAGGAAAAATCGTTCCATTGAGGAAGCTGACATATACGAAGACCATTGCTTCTCGTTGATATATTCTCACCAGGGATTTTGCAATTTGGTCGCGAGTTGATTTAGGTCTGCAACGCATAAATATTTTGGTGAATAATCGTTCATTTCGAGCAATCCTAATATCATCTTTCATTGACGCGAAATTGTCAAATTTATTGGTAATGTTTAATCGGTATTTAATTTTTATCAGACTTTTATCTATCGTTAGCTATAATAATTGTTGCGATCTTGCTACGAACAATCATTTAGACAATGTGTTAATAACATTTATGTATCATATTCGCAGAATGCGATAGACAGAACAGGTATGCAGCAACTGCTAGCGTATACGACGAAATAAGGAGAGAACCAGAGAAAAGAAATCATAGGAAGAGACAACGAAATAAAGACAAAGCTCGTCAGTGGTGGTATAGAGAGGAAGTCTCGAGAGGAAGAGATCTTCTCTCTTATTTCTGAGGTAGTCGGTTTTTCTTTCGTTTCGGTACGAAACAGACCGAGCACGTATCTCGTTAGCGAATCATTAGCAACTCTTCTCGTGCTGCAACTACCGTCGCAACAAATGCTCGCGGCTTGTTCTATTCCGCTCTCTTTTATCGTCTTCTTTCGTTTTCTTGTCCTATTTCAAAATATTTTGCGATCCTAATCTTTTTATACTTCACGTATTTCTGTTCTACAATTGTAACATTTATATTTTCATCAAATCAATTTTTCTGAAGCGATACTATTTGCTCAATACACACTTCATTGTCAGCTCCAAAATATGTATATACACGTCTATACGTAGAGGCGATGGTAACGATAGATCGTGTTTCGACTTCGTTCCTTTCCTATTCAAACCATGGCGTCCATATTTGTTGTTTTGGCTGTCGTTCCGCTCTCGTTTAAGCCCCATCACCACCTCACTCTGGCTACCGAACGCCTTTGGCAAAGCGTGGGTCGATTTCGCAGCAAATAACCAGACGATAACTCAGCGCTGACATTGCTACGGCACTTGCAACTCTTATCGTGTACATGACCGCTGAAGGTATTATCTCTTCACCAACTAAAGACCACACTGTTCTTGTTCTTATCTTTATTCTTTTTTTATTGACGCATGTCTATTTCTTGTCAAAAGGAATTTTAGTGAAAATTAAATTTTAAATGTAATGTGATTAAAAATGATATTTCAACGACCCATTCGTGTGCAAAGCAATAAAGTCAAAGATAGTGTAGTAACTTGAATATTAATCTGAGAAACCGTAGATACGTGGAATATGTGCTTGCCATGATGTTAATTCGTCGGATGAATCGTCCAGATACGATCATGGTGAACATAAGACACCACACATAACGTAGCAATGCAATGACAAACATCGAACAGAGTCAAGGACGAAGATTCGAATTTATAACAGCGACGATCAGCTTCTGGCAAATAGAATAAATTTGCAAAGTCTCGGCATTAGAGCGAGACGATTTTACTGGAGGGAAGCCGCATAATACGATCCCGGCTGAGATGGGTAGAGGGAAAGTTCGAGAACGGATCGAATGAAATTTGAATAAAAATACCGTTCTTCCTCGGATGGGTTCTCCGAGAAGGCAAAGTAAAGCACGGTCTTAGCCGCCAAGGGGTCAGTCGACTCAATTCCTAGAGGACGACGCATCGTATAATAGCTAGATTTTCCAATAGGCGGTACTAGCTTCCGGATCACGTACTTTCTCTTCGTTTCGCTATTTCTTCGACTACCTGCTCTTGATCACGCTTCACCGGAATCTCGCGAAAACGCGTTCTCAGCCTTTTTATCGATTTCCTTCATCTTTACTCTCTCTCTCTCTCTTTCTCTCTCTTTTCTCTCTCTAACGGTATTTTGTTAATCGATTTGACCTCTGAATGTTTACTGACACTTCATTTAACGTTTCGAAGTTTATATGTATAGGACAATGTTAGCCAACAAGGATACCTGATTATAGTAAAAGAAAACTTGCAGGTAGAATTCGAAAAGTAGACAAAGATAATTCGTAAGAGAATTTCTAAATTTCGGATCAAAGAAGCCGATGATTATCGGCTAATTTAGTGGCCGAGATTGGTAAACACTGTTGGTGAATCGTTCGTTATGGCTGACATGGTCCTATGTGTATTGGGTATACGTGCCGCAGAATCGACCGTGAGACTATAAATTGTACTGGTTAGGCAAGAAGAAGAATGGACACTTTTAAAAGCCTTTAGCTATCTTTGGATATTTTCAAAGATTTACGAAACTAGAAACGATCTTGGTTGAATACAGGGTGGTAGTAAGCTCACAAATTTCTTCCCTCCTTTTTTTTCCTTTCTACGTAGTTTTGTAACTTTCTTCTCGTTACTCCTTTGCACTCGCTATCCTTATTATCCTTGTTTTTTCCTTTTCTTCTCGTCGTCGTTTCTTTTAAGAAGCTTCGTAGAAACTCTTTAGCTCTTGATATTAAGCCAAGCGATTTTACGCAAACGACGGATCGCATTTTCCAAGCTTTCCATCGCGAAACGCAAATCAAATTCCCCAAAGGATTTCACTCCGATCCTACCAAACTTTGTTCCTGTTCTTTAGGAGGGTGTCGAGTTCCGTATTTCGCGCAAACTACCGTTATATATTATACATATGTATATACACAGATATGCTGGATTCGCGTTCAATTGTTTTTCATTCGAATAATTCTTTAGCCTTTCATAATCGCGATAAAGAACAACGAGGAACAAAAAGTATCAAAAAATGACTAAGGCAAGGAGAGAGCAGCAGATCGTCGATCCTTAGATAACGCGACACTGCATAGTGCGACGTATGAGTATGAGATGGGAGGAGGAAATTGATTTTGCATTACAAAGCCGGTAGTTCGTAATAACAGAGCGTGCGTTTCATAGGCACAAGTACGAGCACTTACCCTCTATGAATTGTCCAATTATATTATTATTCGAAGCTAAATCCGTAGTCGAGTATCCGACCGAGTGAGAGGTGCGATACGAAATACGTTTCATGCCTTGATTCGCAATATCAATGTCAACTCGAATATAAACTGTTTATGATCAAAGCAAACTTGCGCACGAGCGCTTGTCCTTTTTTCTGTTCTCGTTTGTCTAAAAGAATTTGGCGTGCTGTATGTGCGTTACACGATACACCAATTCACGTCAGAAACGAAATTTTCTTCGTAATAGAAGAACACTCAGTACACACAAGTACAACCCATAGTTAGTTGGATCACTTAAGATTTTTAATATTTTTCGTTCTTTTTACCGATCTCTTTTATGCATATATTTGTCCAACAGATAGCGAACTGTTGGCGAATAACAGTATGGACCCAGCATTCTAACGAATGTAGGAAGAAGCAAAACGAATGAGGGGACAGATTCGAAGAGATTACAAGGTTGGCTCATAAATACATTAGCCGTGCTAATTGACGAATCGTTAATCTCGCTACGCGTTACGTCCGGAATAGTAACGGATGCGAACAATAATGTCTCGGAGGACCGCAAAATCGGTTCGGACACGCTTCGCTCTCCCACGCTCGGAAATTGCATCGACCTACACGCTCAACGAATTCCTACCAAACCCTCGCTACGTTGCGTTGGTCACAATGTATCAGGCAGATCGCCAAACGACTGCGTTTCTCCAGCTTCCTTGCTTTCTGTAGTATCCTTTTATAGCCATTTTTATCGTTACCTTTACTTATTTATTCTTTTGTACCTAGGTATTTTAGTACAACACTTTGTCCGATAACAACAAAGAAAATAACGAGTTTGTTGGAGTTTTCGTTTAGTTGCTTCTCATCTCTCCCCTCATTTAGCAAGATACTTCTTTAACATCGATGGTTTCTTCTTTTCGTTTCAGAAATCATAAATGTGTGAGAATTACGTCAAACTTCGAATATGACGCGTGATAGTCCGAAAAGCATGTGCCATTTCAAGATTGATATAATAATATGACGAAAACGAAAGAGCGAGGGAAGCGTTGGTAACCCGCATAATCAAATGATCCTATCCATATTCGCGAGAACAAGTCGATCGATCACGATCGATGAATTACAAGGAGCAGAGCTGATTCAATTTGTTCGACGCTAGCTTGCAATTTTTCCGATCTCGTTGCACGCGAATGATTCTACAGGAAATGCGGTTGGCATGAAAATGTCTGTTTACTATGTAAAACGTCGATTACGAGGACGCTTCTGCGTTTATTTTTCTATTCTTCCTCAAGTTTTCAAAGATATCTCCACATAAAGGTTTGATTTTTTAACGTCGCGTCGGAACAGTCATCGTTAAGATATCATTGTAAATCGAAGCTTAGTTATTATATATTATTATAGATATATAGATATTATATATTATATACAGGGTGGTTGGTAACTGATGGTACAAGCGGAAAGGGGGTGATTCTACGCGAAAAAAGAAGTCGAAAATATAGAAGAAAAGTTTTTCGTTCGAGGTTTTGTTTTCGAGAAAATCGACTTTGAATTTTCGCTCGGTACGCGTGCGGTACGTTATAACGGATCTCACTGTAGATCGTTGTCTCGATGGAAAAATTAAAAAAGAAGTAAAAAAAAAATTTTTATTCTATATTTTCGACTTCTTTTTTCGCGTAGAATCACCCCCTTTCTGCTTATACCACCAGTTACCAACCACCCTGTATATTAGTAGATACCCTAATTTTTTTATAAGATAGAAGCCAACTTCTCTAAATAGTTACCGAAACTTCTGATTCGTATGAAATATACGTGGACCGACAATCATGATTCTCATCGCTCGATCGGGACATTTGAAATATCCAGGGGATCTCTGAAAGAATTATCCGTGTCTGAATATCGAAGGTACTTCGTTCGAAGTATGTTGCAGTGTTTGCGCGGTTTCGATTCCAATATGACTGAGAGAAAAAATTACGATCAAGATCACTTCACGGATGGTTGCAGTTTCGAGGTAAGGTAAGGTTGCATTCAAGGCACCAATGGGTCTGTGATCGTAGTCGTTCGTCGAATACGAACAAGTAAATATTGATGCGCCAGTGCGATCCGATCGCCGCGCTGCGGGAATAAGTCACTCTGATGGTAGCAAATCCTTCTAAACTCTAAATTGGAAAACGTAATGGAACGACCAGGTAGAACGTCACAATATTCTGGATCATCGAACATGTACGTGCGTATCGTGAACGTAATTGTTCCAACTAGCTTCCCGAAACAAATCGAATATTTTGAAAACTCGAAACTCCTCAATATGATACCGCGATCATACTCTCGTCAATTTTTTCATAGATGTAGCGGAATTTAACTTACCCTACCGATCGTAGATATGTACATATTAAAATACCATTTCGTATTAGATTTTCCTTTCCATATTATCTCTTATTATTACAGGAGTACATCACAGATGCCAATGACATCTCGTCTACATGAAACGCGATCAACGGGACGGAGACCGCTTATCCATCTTTCACTATGATTGCGCTCCTTTCTCTCTTTCTCTCTCTCTCTCTCACCCTCTCTCTCTCTCTTTCTCTCTCCCTCTCTCTCTCTCTAACGTACGCGCTCGTTTAACCCAAATATCGAATGTCAATAAGAGAGAATATACGCAACCAGCGATTTTCGCAAACATGGAATCGAGATACTCGCGTCGATCGATCTTCGCTTGCTGTGTCCTTTCGCCTCTTTTTCGTTGGTTTCTTCTTTTTTCGTAACGTCTGAAACGAAACCGAAGGAAGTAGAGAAAACGGAAGAGAGAAAGGAAGTCGCGAAAGAACGTATCCAGTCGAAGTTAATAACGAATCGCACCGATGGGATAGAGTGCGGATTAACCGGCATAGCTCTCGACTTCGCTTAGTTACTGGTAACTTTGATCTACCATTCCGAATGCGTCGGAAGAGGCGGAAAGTGGAGGGTTCCGACACACGAACAGTTCGGTCAGAGTTCGAGGCAGCTTCGTCCAACCGATACTCTCCAAAGCCCAGTTTCCAAGCTTTCGAGATTCCATTACGGCTGGCAGTGGCGCGGCGGCGGGAATCAATATTTAAATTCGTAATGGAAACGCCTGGCTGCAATTACGGAACGCGAAGCTCGACTGTTAAAGCGGTCGAATTCTCGCCGTTTCCCTCGTCCGATCTGAACCGCCCGCCAACGTCCTTTAACTTTTGCTTCGGTTTCCTCAGATCGGTTTCTCTACGTTGTATCGCGTGGTGATACGAGCCGCGAGTGAAGATAAACAATTTCGCGTTTTCCGGAATATCCGGCAAAAGAGGGAAAGGAAAGAAGAAGAGAAAGTAGCGACGCGTAACTGAGCGCCACTGGTCGAAGCGAGTTTGAGTTGGTGGTCGAGGTAGAATTGTGCGTGGATCAATAAATCGCACGTGGAATAGAACGGTTCGACGGAGACGCGAAGTAGAGAATAAAGGGAGCTTGCGAAGTAGCTTCGCTGGGAATTTAGGAACAACACGTCTGCCGATTTCGGTTATGAAAGTTTTGTTATCTCGGTGCTCGATCCGCCTCGTGGCGACGCGACACGACGCGACACGCGACTACGCAAACTTACTCACATGCTTTTATACCTCGAGCTTTTATGGCGAAACGCATCGATTATCCAAAGCTCGAAATCTACTTGCAGCCAGTGAACAGCACACATGGATAAGTCGATGACGTTTCCAGCGAAGCTTCGAATGGATCGTCGCGTCGCACGGAGTGGTGAGCGGGGGATGGTCTACGGGCAAAAGGACGAGAAAGAGGAGGGCGAAAGGTAAATCGGGTGCAGCGGTCCCGCGAGTTTGCTCGTAAACGTCAGCCGTGCAACGTCCGAGAATCTCGAAATTCCAACAGTCGCTTGTATCCCCGACGGTGAAGAGAATAGACCTAGTTAACGCGAAGCTACGACTAGCGTTAATACCTCGGGTCTCTTTCGAAGCCAACCGTCTCTGCTCTCGACTTTGTTCGATTCGATTCCAGCAAACTGTTCTCCCGGCGACTGGTAATCCCGAATTCTACCGTCAAGAGGACTTTCCGTTCTCACATCGCGAAACTTGACGGTCAGAGTTCGCTTTCTCTTTTTTACGGTCACTTTTTCCGCTTGTTCGTCGATAGTCGAAAGTTTGGGAACAAACGTGTAACGTCGAGTTGCTCCTTTCGTTTCGAAATGGAAGTTGAAATGGAAATGGAAGCGAGGTCAATTCGAAGCTCGCGAGCGAACGTCCGCGTTCCACGAATAGTTATCTAGGGAATAGCGTGCGTTACCTGCACGATGGAAAACTCGAATACTTCTTCGTCTTGGATCATGTCGAATCGAACGCGATCGAATACATCGAAATACGGAAACGACGTTGCGAAATCAGTTTTTGATTCCGTGGGCCGACTATAGATTGGTTATCGCTCAAGAGTCTACACCAACTACTGGGGGCGAACAGGTTAGAGGCGAATGCATGTCGGCGATATGCAAACTTCCCAGGAAGATGGTAGGAAAAAGGGTGGAAATGGTGGAGGAGCGCAACCATCCTTTATGCAATTTACATGGATAATGCAAAGGGAAGGATCGTTCCTAGACCAACAGGACGCAACTGTCTCAGCCGATCCCGAGCGAACCGAACGGTAGAAATTCAATTACACGAATGGAGCTGAACGCGACCACGAGCGTGGCCGCGAACACGGTCGTAGAGGCAGGAGAAATCTAATAACCAAACAATGACCGGTCGCTTTTCGAGGATAAGGCGCGAGTTTCTCTTATGCGGTTGCGGCTGCAACAGACTCAGACCGGTCGTGGAAGCAAACGTGTCGTACGTGGTACGCCGTGTGTCGAGCTACCGCGAGACGAGAGGAAACAAGCGCGGTACGTATTTTATTAGTCAACGGGGGCATCGTATGAGTTACGTCCGGTCTATCGAACAGTCAAATTGCTGTCGTCGGAGCGAAACGTATACATATACATGTGTATCTATATACATAGAATTTGAAACAATGCTCGAAATCGCAGACAGCATTATGTCGTCCGTTTTCTCTATTAACGCTGCCCCGCTGTTTACGAAAAAGCCGACCGATGAAAGGCGCGGCAGATAAAGGGGTCTCGAAAGGGTCTCGACCGAGAAACAATGAGCGTGCTTCAATTATCGCGCGTGTAAAAAAATCCGCTTATATCCTCGGCGAAACCGAGTATCGACCCTACACCCACCCTCCTGCCATATAACTTCGGCAAATAGCTTTCCCGCGGGGATTTTAGGAAAATCTGGAACACGGCCAATGCTGTTCCATCGCGTTACATCGCTCTGCCTGAGTTTATATTCCTTCCCTTTCTTCCTACCTATTTTCGCGTTTATTCGTTTGCCAATGCAACGAGTTACGCGCGGATCTGAAACAACTTTCTCTTTTTTTCTCTCTTCCGCTCATCTGCTCGCTCGGCCGCCGGTTTCCTTTTCCTGTCCCTTTCCATGGACGATTTTCTCAAAGCTCATCGATCCTTCGGCGAGTCTCGTAGTTAAGCGCGTGCGAATCTCGAGAACCGCCTGAACCGACGAAAACGACTTTCTTTCTTTCATCCCATCTGAAACGTTCGTATATGTACACATGTATACAGCACTATCTTTGTATTCTTATCGTTCGCGAAGACCATTCCGTGTTCGCGGGGAAACGAAAGCTCCGTTCGCGTATAGAAAAGAACCGAATATACGGCCGTCGTTCGAGCAGACCCGCGTGCGATTTTTTAACTCGCTTTGCTCTTCCCGTGCTTGAGAGCGACAAGCGGGATGTTAGGACAATGCAGCTCGTATTTCGTACGTTCTCGACGCTCTACCAATGGATCTTGCTGACTCACACCGACCATTCAGGTTCCTAAGACAACGACACCGGGCGAGGGTTTTAAAGTTGCATTATTAATCGGGATAGACGACAGAGCAACGAGTCGAGTATGGGGTGCAGTTTTGTTTTCAAGTCTGGCCGTGCACGCTTCGTTGCGTGGGCGTTCGTTTAATTATCGAATGTAAATAGGTTCGTTAGGGAGACGTTTTTAAGCGGGTGCTTCCCCTATATTCGCTCGTTGCTCTCGAGGCCGAAATATCTCGCCGGCGCGACCCTCGAAATTCCTTCGTTTCGCATACACGAAGACTTTGGAAATCTCAAAACCGCCGAACGGAAATAGGATTATATCCTGATTTGTCAACTAACTGTACATGACAACAGGTAAATCTACGACACTTTTAAACTCTAAACGAACGAAACAAGCGAACGTTTCGTTTATAAGAGTGACAAATCATGCGTTGCCGAGATTACGAAAGGATAAAGAAACGCGATAAAGCAAAGAATCCTACTTTTCTCTTGCGTTTCTTATCCGACATTATGAAAAGCCAGTATAAATTCTCTATGTCGCAAATATCCTGAAAATATCTGCGCAAAACGGAAGTTAGGTGGTAGGATCGATGGATCGTTGCACGCGGGAAAACGACAGAAGGAGAACGCGACGATTCACGGGTATGAACACGTAGCGGTCGTAACGCACGGACGAACGTCCGAAACGCGGCTCGTGGACTTCACAGAGAGATTTATGGAAGCGCGTGCGCGTCCCGATCCACACATGGACCGCGAATAGAAGCATCCCCTTGTTTTCCATGGCACATCGTCTTGTAACGTGTGTCCTGTCGCGTCGTATCGCGTTTCGGTCGGTTAACGAGTCGCTGCTTCTTCCGAAAGCGCATTCCAGAAAGACAGTCTGAAAAAAGAGGGAAAGAATCGCGTTAAGAAATGGAACGAAGAAAAGAAAGGAGAGGGAAGGAAAGAAAATCGAATGGTCGGTGTTGAGCGAGGAATTGGAGCGTCGAAAGGAAGAGCTGAACGGCGGAAGAGAGAGCACGGAAGGGAAGAGCGGAAGGAAGGAAGGCACGCGTGTTGGCTCGGAGTGAAGGGAGTGGAAGGGAAGAGAGGGGAAGGGAATAGAACGAGACGGAACGGAACGGAATGGAACAGAACAGAACAGGAAGAGAACGAGAACAGAACGGAACGGAACGGAACGGTAAGCCAGGAAGGGACGGATAAGAGAGTTAGGTGGGGGTGTGGGGTTTAGTGAGTTCGGTGGTGGCGGCCGGTCAACGGGTGGCGAGTTCTCAGTCTGTCCTGCGCCGTCGAAACGAAGGAAGCGCCGCTCGTCGTCGAGCGCGACGTCGAGCGCGACGAGCCGACGAGCCGACGAGCCCGTGCCCCTCTTAGTTCGCGTTCGCTCGCCGTCTCGAGAGTCGCGTTTTCTCCTTTTGTTTCGATTGCGCGAACGCGCGCGCTCCTCGCTTTTCTCTTCCTCTTTTCCTCTTCCAGTTCTTCCAGTTGCCTATCGATACTGATCACGCGACCAAACCTGATTTTTCCGTCTTTATCCCATCGAAAAATCTCGCCGTACCTCCGCTAATCTATTTCCTCCCCCTTTTTCTCTCTGTCCATCTCTACCTCTTACATACACACTGTCTTTTTCGTTTTTTCATTTCTTTCCTTGTTTCTCCCTCTCCCATTCTCTTTCGTGCTTAGCCTGTTTTTTTCTACCACGAACCACCTTCTTTCTATTCGCATCCCCGTTTCTCACGCATTGTCTAATATTTTCTTGCTTATTTCCTATGACTCGTGCCATTTCACACGACGCGATAGAAGCGAATGTTCAAGGCTGAATTTCTCGCAAAAACCATGAACGCGGCAATGTTGGATTTTTTGCTACGGACTTGATCGAGAGCCGTGCATCGACCACCTTCGTGTCAAGGTAGGTCCATCGCTACGATTACGTTTTCTCGTTGTTATGAGCGTTCACTCTGCTAGAAAATGTAGTTCGTGTTTTTTGATGGATGATGAGAGAGTCGGTACGTGTTATGGACGTCAAGAATCGACAGTTGATCCTTGACCATTGGCCATTGACCGTTGCGTTATTCCGTTGTTCTCGTGCCGCTGGCTGATTGTTAAACAAATCCATACGAGCAAACCTGGCGACGATCGGATCGCTTACTTTAAATCATACTAATAATGGAACATTGATTTGTAATTTTTCGTGAAGCTTTTTTTACACGCGCTTGACATTCGTTTCACAATGATTTTCATCTGTTTTTGCACGACTAAATCGTTTGTTGCGTTTGTAACGGTCGACAGAATCGCTTAAAGCTTGGCGTGCAATTTTTAACGAGAATCGTTCATTGACGTCTACAACGCGACTTTAAAGTGCATTTTTAGAATGGTTGCAATTACGCGAAATCGTTTGCTTCGAGAAAAATACCGCCGTGATTTTTGTTCTATTCGACTTCTGTACGTTAGAATTTTGCTCGCGCAAAAATTGTATCATAAAGAAAACACTTTTGGGGGGTCAGGCTTTTGTTCTAATAATTTGTTACGCTTGTATATGCATATATAAGTGTAAACTTACCTCGATCAAACGTCTTTAAATTTTTAACACGAATCTAATTAAGACGCAGAAACAATTTTAAAATGTAAAAATATACAGTAAAATATACAGTAAAAATATACAGTGTTTCCGCGATTATCGAGAAAAAGATTATTTACATCGAGAATTTGTGCAATTTCTTATAGTATTGTAATACTAATTTGATCGTTTTGAACTTAGCAACAGACAGTTTACCTTACTAATTTGAAGATAAATTTACGCCTCGTAATCCGGTGATCGCATAAATGTTTGCGTACTCGTTTATGGTACTAGTTCGGCGCCAAGAAATCCAGGAAAAACTTGAACGACAGAAATTGTAATAATTTTCAATAAAAACGAAACCAACTCTTCTCTCTTTTTCCTATCTGTATTTTGTCTTCCTAAGAACCATGCAAGAACGAAATCGAAGAACGGACGCGTAATCACGGAAAAAAGATTAAAATGACGATCATACGTAACACACGTAAAAGGAATGACGTTTGCCAGGGGAATTCGATGCTTACTGCTGCCGCGTGCAATGAACATTTTTCCATGGCAGTGTCGCGTTTGCGTAGGTGAGCCAAGTTTGAAAATTTAAAAAGATAGGTCGAATTTTCTGTCGGAGATTCGGTTCGCTTCCCGGTTCCAGCGGGAATAAAACCGCATCGTCCGATATCGATACCGATACCGATTCACGGTTTCTGGTAAAACTGGACGCGTACAAACCGGTCAGATGCGCGAGTTTCCCTCCGATTTTCCGGGAGTTCGCCGAACCTGCGGTTTCCATTTCGCTGCATCCGCCCCGCTCTGTCCCTTCGATGCATCGCTGCGCCGGCCAATCGGTCATTCTCTATCGAAAGCTCCGTATAAAACACTTGAATAGTTTTTTGCGGTCGATGAACGTCCGGCTCATCGTCCCGCCATGTATAAATTTTTCACGAATTCTCATCGAATAAAAGATAAGTAGGATGTAATAAGTAAGATAGAAGAAAGACAAGAAAAGACAAGGAATGTGAAAAAATTCTTCAAAAAAACATAAATCGGTTTCATACATAGAAACGTCTAAACGGTACGTCAGGTTCTTTTTTCGAACGTAACTGGAAGTAAATTATCGCTTCCTTTATCGAAATAAATTTACAAACGTAGTTTTGCAAACTCGTGTTCGCTTCTTGTTGCTCCTTTAAGTCTGCCGTTTTTAGATTTAAGCGGTTCTTCCCTGTCACGAAAGTTCGTGCAAGAAAGGTTCCAAAGGTACGTGTGAACTGTATAAGTAGTACGAGTACGTCACCAAGTCGGTCGCGAGGGAGTAGAGGGAAAGAGAGAGAGAGGGAGTAGAGGGAAAGAGAGAGAGAGAGAGAGAGAGAGAGAGAGGAAAGGAAATAAAAGTCGCAAGGTACCACGCACTAGGCGCTAGGCTCCATCCTTGAACTGGGTCGCCTAGCGTGTCCTGCAAATATCGCTGCTTCGCCGACGACAAATACCGTCGGCTCCTCTCATGAATTGCAAATTCGCGCGTGCAGTTTTTTTCATGCTTGCGCTGCCGCTATTGCCGCGTGGTCGAACTTCAATTTTTTTTTTAGAAAACAACGTATTCCATATAACGAACTTATTAAACCGATTTATGAGCCTAGCATTATTGCAGGACCATTTTTTATTCTCTTCGTACCTTCCTTACAACTCACAACACCTCTCGAATTCTATCGATTTCGATATTAGTTTCATATAGTATATTATATAATCGAACGATCGATTTTATCAGCTTCCTCGACTTCCGCCAGCAAAAAATTTTACCAGATGGCAGGTTTACAGATTACCAACGTAATCGAATCCCTTCGTACGCCCTTCTCTGGTAAAAGGAAGGATCAATGGACTCGCGTAAGGTGTCGTCTCGATGTCGTTTCCGGACGTAGCTTTCTTTCCCCTAAGGTTCTTCTCTCGAACAGAGATTTGTCGAAAATACATATTCGTATCGGACGATATCCTGAACACTTGCCAATTATTCGTGAAAATTCGTATCTAACGGAAACGAATTCTTAATTTCTAAATTCCCGCAGCTATTCTAAAAACGTATCGATCTTTTCAGGTTGTGTGTAACGAAAGGTGGCAGGGATCGATAATACCAAGGAAAGTAACAAAATTTCATCGTTACGACGTCGGCAGCGACGGCTGCGTTGACAACATTGGCGATAGCAAGAGTAACAGCACCAGTAACGGCAGAAGCAATCTCGAAGGCGGCGACAATGAGCTCACAGACGAGGAAATAACGTCAATGCCAACGAAGTTTGTTCTAAAGTATTTATCCAAGAAAGAAGTGCCAAAGAACTGCGAAAAATTAGCTGTAAGGCGATAAACCGCGAAACTAAGAGGTTAACGGAGGAGAACAGAAGAATTGAAAGAAGGAGGGGAAAGAAGGGCGAAACTGACAGGGGAAGAAGGGAAGTAAAGTGCGAAGCGGATAAAAAGAGAAGGAGAAGGAAAAGCAGAGAAAAGAGGGGGAATGATGAGAAACAACGTTGCGCGCGAGAAGGAAAGATCGCGGTAGGCGAAGGATAAAGACGTGGATCGGGCTGGATCCGGGTCGATCGGTGTGATGGTCTCGGGGTGGTGCCCGTGCGTGCCGATCGGCCGCCGGGAATCACCGGCCCAGCAGCAGTCGGCCTCCTCTTCGAGGAGCTTCGGAACCGACGGTGCGCCGTTCACCGTCAGCGCGGCCACCGATCGCGCAGAAATGGTCCAGATGTTTTATTACGAAAATCGCGGCAAATGCTGCAAGAAGCTTCTCCGATACAACGGATATCCAAACAAGGTAAGCGGATGTCTTTTTTATAGTCATTTCTACGTCTTAAGCGTTGTTACGATCACTCGGAAGATAAGAACAAATATCTCCTTCGCGATTTCATTTGGTTCGAGGCAAAGAGAAAATTCAGTTCTTGCAAAATGATGTTTTTATGGTGCCCGGTAAGAGTTTTCGGAGTTCGGAGAACAGAGAATGGTGAAAGATCCGTTTCAAGTTCAGGACGGGAAAGGTTCCAAGTATCCGAAAGTCCCTGGGGAAATAAATCGATTCGCTATCTGAATAGCCATTATGCGGACGTGGCTTGGAGGCAAGTACGGAGGCCGGGAGGTTGGTAGGTTGGCTCATCGGTAACGCCAGCCGAAGCGTACACTCGGAGAACTCGGCCTCGGAGAAGACGAAACGCGAAAGAGAGAGAAGAAGAGAAAGCCAAGGGGAAAAGGAAAGTCGGTCCCTTAGCCGTGTTGCTGGTGGAACTGGGCTAATGCTTCGGAGTTCCAAAACTCGTATCGGCCGGAATTTTCTTTCAATAACCAAGTTATTATTCATCGCGTTCATTTATTACCTTCCTTCTGTCCTATTCCCCCTTTTCCACCTTTCGAATCTTGTCTCGCGCATACAAACGGCCAGCATTCTTTCGATTCATGGCGAATCGAATTTTCCTCTCTGCGAGGGAAACGAGAGATCGCGTTCGAATCAGAAAAGAACATCCGGCGTATTTTTACGAGGGGTTACTCCGATCGACGATCGCTCGTAAAATATCACATCGAATCATCCAACGAAAGATTATATTTTCGATCTTATCGCGTCAGCTGTTTAGCCTTGGCCGACCGAAAATTGTTCGCAACGAAACTTTTCTTCTCGTCTTATACATATCGCTGTATGTCGCGATAAAATCCCGCACCGGGACGTTCGTTTATACGTTTATACGCGACAATGAACACGCACGGCGGGGAAATCGCAAGACGACCGGTTAATCCAATCTCATGTCTGCAATCCGTAATCCAGCTGGATGGTAATTCTTCCTAGCGAATGTTTTGAATATGGATGAGTATGATTTCCTTGGCTAATTCCGTTATCTGCATATTAAAGACTTCCTCAAGCAGAAGTGCCCTCCGACTTTTCTTTTAACGAGAGACGATCTCTTTTTTTGAGTAACCTGACGCGACCAAACAGCCGCCTGTCGTCTTTAGATCTCCCGAGCTACGACGACGATAACGACCGCGACGACGACGACGACGACGACGACGATGCGTCGCGTAGTCACGAAAATTCGCGTCAACCTCCAAATAATTTCTGTGCTCGGTCGTTGAAGTTCTATTTTGAGCTACATACTTTCGCTTGGAGAGACGTGGATCGTCCAAGAAAAGCGACAAATAAGGATAAAAGGGGAGAAAAAGGAATGCGTATTCGGGTGTACAGACGCACAGGTCTCCGCGCGGTTGAGCTACGATAAAAGGCAACATTGTCTAGCACGATGAATGGCCTAGGCGGTGACCTCTCTGACTTTCAGTGTCGCAGACGTTCTTTATGTCGGCACGATTAAAGATATCTCGGATGAAAGGGTTTCGTTTCGTCCGCCGCAGCTTTCCCTTTTTATGCGAGACTGCGCCGGACCAACGAAAGGAAAAGGTCACGGAATCTTTCAGAAGGAGCAAAAGGTTGGAAAAAACATAGCCTTGTCGCAAAAGCTATTGCTTCTATTTATGAATTCATCGACTCTTGTTCTATCTTATTTCAGCTTCTCCGCTTTCCTCGCATTTAATTTTGACAGAATCGACCGATCTCGAATACATCCAAAAAGGGAAAATCATTTATC
Source organism: Bombus vancouverensis nearcticus (assembly GCF_051014615.1). Classification (NCBI taxonomy): domain Eukaryota; kingdom Metazoa; phylum Arthropoda; class Insecta; order Hymenoptera; family Apidae; genus Bombus; species Bombus vancouverensis. The sequence goes on along the minus strand of NC_134913.1, from coordinate 1,737,995 downwards.
GGTTCTCTATCGTTTTTTCCCGTAGTTCTTGTCGTCCTGGTATGCCGTGCTTTGCTTTGAAAATGGCCACAGTTCCGTTCCGCTTTGCCACAAACGATCGCGCGGATGATAAACGGCAGACAAGCTTCACTACTTGTAGTTTCGTCCGGCGGAGTTTATTTCGTTCGAGACAACGAGAAAATAAAATGCTTTGGATCCTCGTTCTTCGTATCGACTTATCCTGTATCATAGGATACGCTAAAACGAGCGTTACAAAACATCCATCTCCAAATACGATAAATAATCGCCTGAAAACGATAGTGGGTATTTAAAATTGCTAAAAATACGATCAGTTTTTTATTGTTTCGAAACGAGAAAGTGCAACATTGGAGGGACGATATTTCGAACATGTATGTGTACGCGTGTGTGGAAAAGGAAGAAAAAGCTAGATTCGAATGCGGTATCGAGATCGATGGAACCGCTAGACTCGAAAAGACTGGTTTGTTCTCGAGCCAAGGAACGTTGCATAGCTCCGATAACGGCCGAACTAGCGGAGGAGCTTTCGGCTGGGTGAAAAGCCAACGGCGGTAAAGCAACGTCTCGATTTTTTCTCGTAGGATAGCGTGGGTTAGGCTAGAAATCGAACAGAGTTCGGGAACGTAGGGTCCTTTTACGATACTATTTCTTTCTTCCTCTTTCGTTCGATGAGTACGCGAATCGATTACTCTTTTATCCCAGGTAATATCGTGCTTATATAAGGGAAAACAAGGTTGCTACGTCAAAAGGTACAAGGTTTTTCTTTCATAGTACGAATTTGCCAAAAACTATATTTATACCTGTATCTTTCTTGCTATACGTTGGTCTCGCGCGTGATCGATCGTGACGGCCTCGACAACGAGACAAAGCATGCGACCGGATGATATCCGCTGTGACGAAATAAAGCGCGCACTGGTAGTACGATTAGACGAAGTAGCGTAGGTAGCGGAAGAGAGAGTCAATCGGAAAGGTAACGATACGGAGAGAGACGCATGATGGAAGAACGCCGAACAAGGGTAGGGAGGAGGATTGAAAGCAGTGTGGCAGGAGCAGGAACGGCAACCGAATGACTATGACGCGGCGCGGCGCGGCGAGGCGCCGTGGTGACGGAAGGATGGGGATAGGAATGGGAATGGGGTTGGGGGGCGGAGAGCCAAGGGGCTTGGGGTTGCAGGAAGGCAGAGAGGAGCTGGATCCAGAGGTTAGGACTGCGGGAGGAACGGAGATGGTAGACGGAAAGGATGTGGAGCGAGGAAACGTGGAACAGGAGAGGTGGTAGGACGGTATGGGGATTGAGAGAAACGGAGAGAGGCGAAAGAGGGAGGGTGAGTTGGGGGAGCAGGGTGAATCGCGGAAAAGAGGCAAGAGGGTGGATATTCCAGGCTGCACCCCGTGGCTGTCCCAGCGCATTGCCATGGCAACCGACCCTGAAACACCCTGCGGCCGTCGCACCATCGGAGCTTTGCTTTCCGATGATAGTAATAATGTATCCTCGCTTTCGTTGATGTAGGTCGCAGGACGTTACCGCGTTACCAACGGAAGGCTAGTTTTTTCATCGACATCCTCACCACCGGTCACGATTCGCAATTACTTTTTACGCTGCATTTCTCCTTTCTCTCCCCCCTTCCCCCACTTTTACTCCTCTCGCCCGTTACTTCTACCTCTTACTCCAACTTCTTTCCCCTCTTTTTTCGCTTTTCTAGAATACCTATCTACGCTTTCGTACTGCTCGCCGTATTTCTCGTACAGCTTCTCTCGTGCCTGTATCGACACGTTCTCGTTGCTTTCCCTGTTTTCCACCGAATACAGGAAAACGATTTTTCACGATGACGATCGACTGCCTGAAGAACATGATAACGGTGATCGAGGGAAGGGAAGAATCGTGGAAATGTTAGCGCGGATATTCCATCGGGACGTCGATTGACCGCGTGTAAAAAATGCGATAACGGAAACAGAACGAGAAGAAAGGAAAACGAAGTTGGAGTAAAACACGACGTGTTTGTCGATGCATCGCAGCGAGTGGCGTCGGCGTTTTTAATCGGCGCCACTTGTTTCTAACGGCTCTCCTTTGTTTAAGTCCCTACACTGCGCTTCAACCCCACGATATCCCCAACCTCCGTCTCTGTCACCCGTCTGGTCTATCCCGCAACCCGTTTCCTGTCACCCGTTACCCGTCACCCATCACCCATCACCCGTTATCCGTTATCTACTTCACGTTCGTGCGTCTCTTTTCACACCGTTCTTCGCTTGGCCCTCTGATGGTCAAGCGATCGAATCGCGACAAAACATTATCGTAACTCCATTTTTCTTCCACTTCTTTCCAGCCTTGCATAAAATCGGAGAAACCAAAAACCAAGGACGAGTGATACCGCCATGAACGTTCCTTTACGCGGCTGATCCACCGATCGTAGACAAATTTGTCGATCGGTCGTTCCGTTGTCGCATCGCCGCCAGCGGGTCTTCCTTTTTCTTTCTTCCTCGACACCGACCATCAAAGCCGAATCGTTAAGTTTGCTCGAGTGGCTGCCTAAAACGTAATTTCGACGCTAACGAGTCGACGATGCGCCGCTTAATTACTTCTTTGTACGAACTTCTTAACGTTTAACGAGGACGGTTGTGGACGGTTGTTAACGCGTAAACGCGACGCGATCGTCCAACGGTTGCCGATTCGAGATACGGAGGCGACCTAGTGCTGCCGAATGAAAATTGAATCGCGGATGGAAGACTACAGAGAAGGCTGGATGAAAAGAAGCGCTCCCCAATTTAGGGGAAGGTAAATGCGAAAGGGATCGATCGGAATCGAGTCGAGGCACACTTCGCGGTATTTGTTCGACGAGTCGTTTCGAAGATTGATTCTTTCTTAAGGGTAGTACGTGAATGGAAGCAGAATAGCTGATGGAACGTAGCTAGTAGAGCCCGGTTTATCAAATCGGATATAGAGGAAGGGCAGATAGAAATTCGAATTACGATTAGTTGGTCCGATGATCGATAAACGAGATGGAGTCGAATGTTCGCAGGAAAATCTTCCACGGCTTACTCGCGACGGCCGAAAGAGAAGAGAAGAGAAGAGGAAAAGAGAAGAGGAAAGGAGAAACGAGAAGAGGTCGTTACCCGTTTCGTTCAACGACCCCATTACGCGTGCAAGATTAAGCCCGTCGTATCTAATTAGGTTTGTAGCGTGGCAGGTGTAAAGTATTGCTGACCGTAGCGTCGCGTCGCACGGATCGGTGGGTACCGCGATTTCTGGGATTTCGTAGAGAACCGGATTTAATCTAGGTTGTACCCGTGTACAACCTAATATATACGTGTACTTGGGTATATATATATATACATAATTTACCTATATAACCTACATGTTTGTAGATGTATATACTTATATAACGTACATGTGTATAGATGTACATGTAGGTATATGTATATTTATCGTCCGGAACGGCATCGCGTTACCGGGCTACCGTTTTCTCGAGCAACTAACCCAGAAAATACCCGGTGCTTTGTCCTCGGGAACTCGATCGCTCGAGCCTTCGCTAGCTGCGAACGGAAAGGAGAGAGAAATTGGTAAACGAGAAATTCCTTGAGAAAATTCCTCGCCATTTCGAATTCTAGTTAAAATTCCGCTCGCATCGTCTCGCCAATTCTCTGGCTAAACTTTTCTCGGCGAAGCCCCGGGAGAAACGGGAACTCGCAATTTCTCAAAACGCGAGACTCGACAGACTTTGTTGGACCCGCTAAGTTTCATGTTCGACGCGTCACGTTGATCGGTCGAATTCATTATCGTGGCTGTGGCTCATAGCTCGTAACTCATAGCTCGATCCAACATCGTGTCACCGTTTTTCTTTGCGCGATTTGGCGAGTCAAGAGTTTCCCGATTCTTATTCTTACAACACCATTGATATTCCACGATGGCGTTGCGCATCCAATCGTGTTCAGAAACTAAATCAAGCGAAACTTTGCGAATTCGCGAGATGAGTCCATTTGATGAGTGCATTTGATCGAAGTACGCAATAATTGTCGTACTTTTTATCTGGAATCGAGGGTGGTGAACATCTCGACTGTGCTTTGGTGTGTGTAACGCAAGATAACGAACAGATATGAGCAAGCACGCAAAAAGGAAGAGGAGATTCAGCTAACAAATAAGGGTGACAAACAGGTAGTATTAGAAAGATAAACGGGAGGGTTGGGAAACGATGTAAAGAAAGGGAGAACGATGAGACGAGACGAGGCACGCGCGTGGAGCCAGAGACGAGAATAGAGCGATCGACGAGGCAATGGACCGAAGTAGCGGATTATCGGATTAACTGGTAGGTATATCCGGTGTGCGTAGAACGGGCAAGGTAGTGGGCAAGGTACTCAGGCAAGCTGGTTACCCTTACTGATTCCGCGGATCGGATGGTGTATCAGAGGGTGTATCCCGTATCGTATATCCCCAATGAGATCTCGCGAAATTAACTTACGATACCTGGAATTACGAGCTACAAGTTACGTAGGTATACGAGTTGGAGAACGAATAAACGCCACCTTTGCTCGGAACACGAGGTCGATGCTCCGAGTTCAGCTACGGAAAAACGAGCGAGAAGAACGAAGGGATATATTCAAAGGAGGGCGCTCGCGACGGAGGAAACGCCCGTAAAAGTATTTTCCGTTTTGTTCGCGAGTCGTGTTGCCAGAGAAATTACGAAGATGGCAGTTCGTTATTCGAACTTAAATAAGCCAGACGACAGAACTGATTTCTTCGATGATTCGCCTCGATGAGCAAGCAACGCTGGCCAATGCGAACGCATCAGTTTCATCAGTTTACCGAACAGGCGAGAAACTTTCCTATCAACTTTTCTCTCGCGTTCTCTATCTTCCCACGATTCGCTGCAATTTTACCATTTTTCATTACAAATTCGTTTTACGAAAAGACCAAGTATTCGTACGCTATCGATGGTATTTCCATATCGACGAGATTGTTTTAAAATATCGTAACGCATAAGAAATCACGGTGTCGGTTTGCATTCCATCTATCCTAGTTGATACAATGTACCAATGGGAAAGAGGCGCGAAAAGAATCGCGGCTATAGTGTACGAAAAAATCGGTCGCGTAAGGCATCACACGAGAGACAAGTTTAAAGAGAACGCAAAGGAGAGCTTAACCCCGGAAGGAGGATCGTAGCTCGCCCGAAGCGTTCCTTTGTCGCGCGTTGGAGAAAACTTACTACCTTTTACGAACTCTGCTTCCTCTCTCCCTCTCTCTCTCACTCCCTCTCTCTCTTTCTTTCCCCTTTTAGCTAACTCTCTTGTGCTTGCCCTGTTCCCTTCGATCCATTTCTTCGCCACTTCGTCCGATTTTCATGTTCAGCCTTTAATGTTCGTTGGATCGTGAAATTTCAACATTCCACTGTCGTATCTCTTGTCGCGCAAAAGCAACGAATATGTTCTGTATGCCGCAGGTGCTCCTATTTCCGGAGGAAGGCTGGGCGAGAAGCGCGAGCAGTTCCTACTGGACTTTGACACCGTTTTGGTGGAGTCGTAGTCGATGCAAGGTAGTCGAAGTTGCTGGAACCAGGAGGTGAGTTTTGCGTGGTATCAGGATGGCTGGAGATGTCGAAGCGTTTACACGTTGTCGACGATAATACCATTGTTACGACGTTAACGGACTCGTTCTAAAAGGACGCGAGCGATGCACACGTACATCGTTACGACGTTTTGCCATAACCGTATTCCTGCCGGCAACGGAAATTCGTGCTTTTAGGTTACGTGGTTGGAATGCCTATACCCTGCTTGCCACTTTACCAGCCGAAGATTACAGGGACGATGCATCCGAAATTTCACTACCCACTTATTTCCTTTTCACGAACTACTCCTTTGCGGCCTCCACTCATTTTCCACGCATTTCAACGCATCGCGACGTATGTGTCCTATTTCCACTTATTCCAATGTCTCGCTAATTACGGCTCTCCTATAATGTCATTATCCAACAGTTCGTCCTTTTCATTATTCTTGTCCTTTTTTATCCTTTCATATCGAAGGACCGAGATGCGCGACAGGGTCAACGTAGTTGAGAAATAGTTGTGGAATGAGCGCTCGACTCGACGTCGCCCTCGATCCTCGATCGTCCGTCGAAGAACAGCCAATTACTTCCCAAACTTGTCGAAAGAGCCAATTAATCGAGAAACTGACTTGCCAAGAGTGTCGACTTGCGTGCAAACTTTCCACTTACCGTTTGAACATACCGATTTGCGAGAAGTTGCAGCCATACGATCGAGCGATGCAGGGTCAACTCTGATTACAGCTTATCGTTTGTAACGTATCCCATTGAAAATTACTTAACACGCGTTCGCCTTGGAAAACGGATCGTTCTGCGACACTCACGCTTGGCAGCACTCGCTAGGCGAATTTTCCGAAATATTCCACCTAGTAATTTTGCGAGTCGCCCACGGCATGGGAGCCAGACCGCGCTAAGTCAAGACAAACAAACCGGTCCGCGGTCGGTGAATCCTCGATTCGAACCGCTTCCAACTTTCGTACGGCGAAGCAAACACGGCGCTATTTGCAAGTTCGGACCACGTTCACACGCGACACCGGTCAAAGCTCGCGATTACGCCCCGAAAATCCTGCATCCTCGCTGACAGTGTATAACTGGCGCGTTGTTTCCTTGCCTGACTGAACCGCACACACATTCACTTTATATCTCGTTTCGATAACACACGTACAATAGTACACGTACGTGTAAAAAAATGTAATCAACAGCGATCGACAAACCTTTCTCCCGTTCTTGAGCAAAAGTTCCGCGCGAAACTAACAACGAGCAACGGACGCGACGCGACGTTTCGATCGCGTTTAGGACAGGTCGACAAACGGCGTCAATTGAAATTCGTTCGTTTCATGTTTTATTGAACAGCTCGACGTGCAACACGGTGCCCAGCGATCGAAGCACGAGCGAAAGAAATTTTAGTCGCGAAACAAGCAGAAGCGTGTGTAGGCAATCGATGCGAGTAGGTACGTAGGTAGGTACGTAGAGGTTGGCGGACAGCTCGAGCATCGAAAGGGTGCTCCGGCTCGGAACTTTCCTTTGTGAAGCGAATCGAGAACCGGAGGAAAAGTCAAAGCACCAGCCACGGTGGATTTTAAACCGAGTGTTGGATCCGCCGCACTTCAATGGAGAGCGTTTAAACTTTTAATGATCGTCGCCGGCTGAAGCGCTTGCCGGAATAAGCCCCTCGAGTCACCAGGGAGGGTTGCCCTCTCCCTTCTTCTCTTTATTCCTTTTTCGCGCTTCTCGCTCTATTCCTCGCTTATCCTTCGTTCCCTTCACACCCTTCGCCCCAGCTTCCTAAAACGGCCCAATCCCTTCCTTCGCCACTCTTTCCCTTTCGAATTCCTCCCTCTTTTTTCCAACCTTTCTTTCCTTATTAATTATTCTTGGCTCGTTTCGCGGGTACGACTCCACGCCCAAGTAGCGGCACGCTTCGTTTCGCGATTTCTCTCCTCCTATTCGCAATGTACCCCGATCGTTCTATGGATCATCCCTGCACATATTTCGTTCAACTACATATACACGAGACCTCCCGATAGTTTGCTCCCTAATCCAACTATAATATTATAAGTGATATCTTACAAGTAACAAGTTACAAGTTATTAGTATTAATAACTAGAGTTTGCTCGTGAAGTAAATGAAATTTTACAAATAATTTCTAACTTGCCAATTGACAAATTATTTCTTTAATCCGATATTGCCTACTTTCATCGTTGGTCAGTATAACGTTATCACAACGACATTTTGATCCTTGTTGTTTCTCACTTACCGTTCTCGATAATCGATTTTCGGACCTTAGGCCTGGTCGAACAAAGTAAACTTCCTCGTTCAATCTGTTGTGCGTTTATCGCTTCGAGAGCAAAACGTTGTAACGATCGTATCAAAGCATGGCAGAGAAACGCGACGGTAATCGTATTACTGATTCACGAAACGGTAAAGCGCTTACACAGAGAATCGAGCGGTCGCATGTTTTTTTTACAACAAAGCTGCCCGTCAGAATTGGCAACAGCTGGAAAATGTTGATGTACTACAATCAGCGCTATATGTTTGTCCTTTTAATTTACCTAGCCAAGGCTTTAATTTATCATGGCCGGTCATCGCCACTCCCGTTGTTTGATGCGACGCTGGGATACGGATACTTGTGAAAGCAACACAGTGAGATCATAAAGTATCAAGTAAGGTCATCGACTGATCCAGCCAAAGTTAAGGCTATACGATACATAATCCGGGCGTACGCAGACATAAATTAACTTTTGAACTCAATTTTAATTATTGTCCGATTCTATGATCTCACCGTATCCTTTTCGCCTTCTATACTTGTGCACTGTACACACGTACCGTTCGACAAATATTACGATTTTGGACAAGCAATTGCTTGCTGTGGATAAACGCTTCTGCATGCTTTGCTGGTCTCTATCAAAAACTTTAATCGAATGCTATGCGTCGTATAAATTGAGAAAAATGGCAGGCGTGGTTAATATACCGGACAAGTTCATAACGGTCTAAAATGCATTTTCCACTTTGTCGCATCGTCGTTTCACGCGTATCGTTCGGTCAACGCGTTACTTATCGAATTAACGTTGTTTCAGGTACAGCACTCAGGCAAAAATGGTAGACACAGGAACGGGCACGCTTTATATTATCGGCTCTTTCAAGAGAATGACCACTGATCCCGATTTCAAGGTACATACCGTTCCAATCTCTTCGTTACCGAATCGCGCGAGTCGGAACTTTAAGTTCCACGTGTGTGCGTTTCCTTGCTAGAAATGATCAAAAGCTTTCGTCGGGGCAAGCGAATTATCAAACGCGATATTACACGCCGTAGGTCGTAATTCGTGATACAAGCGAAGAGCTGCCTTCACTTCACCTGTACCACGAGTTTAGACATATACGCATAGCAGATGTTAGCAAATGTGAACGTTGCCTATTTCTTTTTGTCGTCAGTTGTACCTGACGTCGAACGTGTCGTCGAGCGACTTCAACATGGGTTATAGTATGACTGGCACGTTGGAGCGTGGCTGTAAGAAGACCAACACCTTCCAAATGACTCACTTTGCGGTGATTCGTCGACGAGACTACGAAAAGGCCTACGAAGACTCGAATCCCACCTAGTGCCCGTCCACACCCACGCTGTCCGAGTGTGGGGATTGCGAACACTACGCGTAAAAGGAAATGGGTGTTAACCAAATCACGCGCGCGGCTTCCCTTCTGATTTATTCTCGATCCGGAACAAACGTTCTCTTGGAAAGAAGGATCACTTTCCGCATCGAAGATCCAGCAGATCGTTACGCGGATTACATCGTGGTTTTCAAATGGGTTGCTTATCGATTACGTCAACAACGCGGTCCTCGATTCTGCTATCTGATCTCGATTCTCTTGAAATTCACGAAAAAAATATCGAAAACTAGCGATCAAGGCTGCAATCGAATTCGCGACCGATCGGTTGCGTTACGCGATATCTGATACGGGACACGCGACACAAGATACCCGATACGCGATACGAGAAATCGAGGAAAAAGAACCGGGCGATCGGACACCCGACAAACGAGCAAAAGCCAACACGTCCAAAGGTAGCGTTTAAACTTAGGTCGAATTAAGTAGTTTTTAACTAGTGGCGAACGATATGGAAGTGGAGTATACAAAAGTAATGTGATCGAAGATCGAGAAAAGCATTTTCCAAAGTATTAGCACGTAAGTTGTAAATCTCGCAGGCGATAAGTTTTCCTATGCGTCCTTCTTTCGTGGACACGCGCTGCTCCTCGTCCACCGATCGATTATCGTCATCGTTATTACTGACGCGCGATCGAGCTTCCTACGCTTCCCGTTCCTCGAGCTCCTCCCTCCTCGTGCCGTTCCGAGGAACGGAGCTCGCGGGAAACTTTGCCCCGTTAGTCGCGCGCGCTTCCACCCAACACATACACATATGTATAATCCTCTTGGCCAGGGTCGAGGATCGTTGTCGTGTAGCGGCCTAACTTCGAAGCGATACTTATTTTTGTTAAAGAATAGAGAGACGCGCGGCCGTAACACGACGCGACGTCTCCCTCGATCCGAATCAACTTCGAATGATCGCGTTCAATGATCGCGAGCCCGGTGATTTTTGTACCTTCGGCTTTGCTCAACGATATCTAGCTGATACCAAATGCGAACGGCATAGACGTAAGTTACAATCGATCGTAAATTAGCGTTTATCGACCAATAGAACGCCCGTGTCCAGATAAGTTTCGCTTTAAACATACCTCGATGGATACTCGTGTCTCTATAGTCAAGATTTTACGGCGACACCATCTTTTTTGAATAACCGAACAATGCTCCCTCCTTTTCTACCTTTTGCTCTCTCTCTCTCTTGCTCTATATCTATTTTCTCCCTCAGTTACGCTTTTTCACCTTCTTGTTCTTGTTGTTCGTTCTTTCCTCCGTACTTGAATGTAAACAATCTCTTCGCGTCCGTTCCTCTTTCTATTTGTCCAAACGTAGACTATCGCGAATGAACCCAGTATGATTCTACGTGCCATTTAGTCGTGTGCTATTACGCGTTACAGGGTTTCAAATGGTTTTTCGCGATTCGGCGAGGTTGAGCGAGCTGTTTACCGATTGATCGCTTATCCTTCCACTAAATTTCAAATCATCCTTGTCTGTCTTTTATTTTTATCCTTCCTATCGAAGGAAAGTTCCTTCGTTAACGTTTCTTGCAAAACGACAACTTAAGACTGTGGAAAATTCATTGATATCGTTTCTCGCCGATTCGCGATTCACCGAATAGAAAATCGCTACGAAAACAGCGTACAAATATTCGTTTAAAAGCTAAGTTAAAGTTTCGAGAAAACTCGATCGATGTCCGTAGGTCGTAGACAATTAGTTTAGACGTAGAAACGTAACGCTTCGTCTAGCAGATATTGTAGTTGTTAGATGTAGTCCGAATCGCTGATAAGTAAAGGCGATTCTGTCGTAGATTTGTTCAACCTTTGAAAGAGGCTGGAGAAGAATCGATCGAATAATCGTCAGATATTTAGGCTCGCGCATGACTTTTCCTTTTTGTCGCTTTCGTCGTCCGATAAACAGATAAAATAGAGAAGTAATCCTCGCATAAGCTCGCTACGTTGATGGAAAGAAACGAAATCAAGCACTAAATTAAATTTTTATCTATCTTGGCGAACAAGCTCTACGAAGATTACTCCATCTATTGCTACTACTATTATTCGTATATATTTTTTTCGCCAGATTTATCACGATAAGATATCGTTGATTGGAGGCGAAGGCGACTCTCGAGTCTCTAAATTCTAGATAGATATCTGCACGCTCGTAAAACGGTAAACACTATTCTCGCTTATCGACACAGTCTTAATCCTGTGTTCGCTTCTTTTTTTCGACTAGCTGATATTTAGATCGGTAGATAACGATTTAAGTGAACGTATACGTCCGATATCACGGTCCCTCCTAACTACTTAGCAGTAGCTTCGACCCACCGTTGCACACTTTCGTCTAATCGAAACGAAAACGGCGGTCCATCCTCGTCGGGTGCACAACGGGTCTCTAGTCAGTCTCTTTTCATCTTGCCCACTGTCAAGGTTCCGTTTGAAATCGTTCGATCGGTTTACACGTGACGTTATTCGCTGCGTGTAGACACTTCTTTCGAAGAAGCTATATGATTCTTATCGTCGAACGATGGCGCATCGTAAGATTCGAGTTATTTTTCCATCGCGGATCCTGATCTTAATCAAATCGAAGATCCTAAAACAGAAATTATCGAACGATTGAAACGGAACGAAGCAAGGGGCTAGATGTGTTTATGCTCCTAAAGTAGAGAGAGTTAACAAAGTAGACGTATATCATGTAGTGGTCGTAGAAAAGTTGATGTGATCGTTATCGTTGTCAATGTCATCGTCATCATCATCGTCACCGTCATCATCGTCATAATCGTCATCGTAATAGCCATTAGAACCGTCATCATCCGATCAAATCCCATTCTATAATTCCTATTGGTCCGTTTTCTTTGGCGTGTTTCACCTCGGCAGTCTCCACGGCGAGTCCACTGTTCTGGTCTTCGTCGATCTTGCGATCACGTCCGAATGGTAGGTAAATTTTATTTTTTCTAGATTCTAGACGACAGAGACGAACGATCGACAGAATCTCGTAAACCCGCAGCACGATGTCGACGGTAGTCGATTCGCCGAATGAAACGGACCGAATCGACTCGGATCAGATCGGATCGGATCGCGAACGACTGATCGTCGCGGTGACGAAATACCCTCGAATTCCGCTTGAAACACGGTAGTCGAGCTTTGCCATGCAAGCATAGTATTTAGTACGCTACAGGAGTACTGTAAGTAGATGCGGTCGATCCGCGGCAGACACCATAGGACAGCAGATACATAAAGTAGTACATAGTACATAGCTAAATGTAATCGGCTTCTCGCCTCTAGTCCGGTTTCGTTCAAAGCTTCTCATCCGATTTGTCTAGTCTAAACGCTCTACCTCTTACATCTTCGCCTTCATCTTCATCTTTGCCTTCAACTTCATTCTCACCCTCCGCCTCTGCTTCTCCTAGTTCCGTAACTCGTACAACTAACGGCAATCTACACCACTCGTAATCAATGTGTAGTCGCTTTAGAGAGATGTAATGGTAGAAAAGCCTGCAACTTAATCTTACGACTATCAGCAAACAAATTATTAACTATAATCGTATCGGTCTTAAAAATGCGAACAAGAGGTATTCGTATTCAAAGCTATGGCTGTGATCCTAATTAATCGTGAACCGGTTCGTAAAAACTATATACATATACGATGTAAGTAGGTTACGACGACGCATGTAGCGATAAGCGACGCGATATTTTGCCAAATCGTTGCGTTTCACGCGGGCTTGCGTTTTTCTTCCGCTATTCCGAACATGTACATATTCTACACGGACTCGACTGCGCTCGAGGGAACGCGTTACGTTCTTAATGTCCGGTGCTAAAAAGTTGCGTGTTCTTTTCTCGATCGTTTCTCCGGTAATGTTTCTTTGTTCACCAGTCTGCCCTTTCCCCGGCATCGAAAGCAGCGAATATCGTTGCCGTTTCGCGAAGATCATGGTCGTTTCGTGAGAATCAAATGGTGGCAACGACGACGTCGTCGACGACCACCGCACCCCGTAGCGAATCAAAATGGAGGAAAGGAAAGAAAGGTGAGGTCGCGTGCACCTCTTCTGGTCTCTCGCCGCTATACGAAATCAAAAATCGTAAATTTCTCTAGCCATCGTACCGAGCGTGTAGCGTTTGCGAACGATGGATAGAGCAGTTTCCCGCCAATAATCAAATCTAACTCGCCGTGCGAGAAATTGTTGCTCACAAAATCGGAGACTTGGTATGTATTTTCTATAAGCACCGCTAACGCGATTCGATCACGTTGTTCGATTTCTGTGGAGTATTGCTCGTCGACGAATCGACGAGTCGTCGAGCCGATCATAGTTGCCGGGAATAAGCGGAACGAATCGAGTACGAGTACTGGTGCGACAAACGCATCGATGTATTTTCACTACAGTCCTGTCTACAGTCAATTCATTTTGTATTTATACCTAATCTATGTATCTATCGTCATAATTTATGCCGAAATAAATGTTACATTTACGCACAGCGGAACGATCGCCATTTCGCTATTTTACCCTGTCTCATATACGCGTATATCCCAAACCTGTCGTTGCAAAACGCATATTCAATCGGGGCAAAGCTTATTTCAACAGACGGAAAATAAACGAGTCTCGGACTGTTTGAAATTTTTCGACGGTTTCTTAACGAATGAAATTATCAGCAAAATTACCAATGGGCTATCGGTTAGCCAGAAGATTTAAAACGACGTAGGGTCAAGGAGATTATTCCGCTCGCTCGCAGCCACGCGATACTGTATTATGGTATATCAATGTTCCACAATCACTTTTCAGCTGTGATAACAATAATTTTTACAACTAAATAATCTACTAGAAGGGGTGGAATCTATGTGTCGGTCACCACGATATTTGATTCTTATAGTTAAACAAAAAAATGTTTCGTGTTGAATTTGATTACGAAACGAAGAATGTGCTAATCTAAAAAGGACGATTTTTATGACAATTTGAATCTTCTTCTATCTATTTTATATTCTTCGTTATTTCGTTCCATGTCGGAAGGTTAACACGAACGATCAAATATGTTCATGATCAAATTAACACGGTTCCACAAATTTCAAAAGTTCACAACAGAGGAGGAGGGAAAGTGACATGCGCGCTAAATAAAACGGTATACCTACGTATTTGCAAAAGACATATGGAACGCATATCGGTCATTATCATGCATTAAACGCGAACGCAAATGTACCGCGAACAAAAGTTCTCTCAAACGAGTACGATCTAGTTAACGACTGTCGCGCAATTATCGGACATTGGAGCGAGTATCTAATTAACGCGGGCGCCGATAGCATTTGCAAGCTATGACGGGACATCGGGTGTTCGCTATAATGTACACTGGCAGCAACACGTTATTTCGACGCCTCTAAAACTTCGTCAAAATTTCGTATGCAGCGAACTGATCGCAGCTTCTATCGCAGTTTGAAATAACTTTATTTCGGCTCGGATAGCGGCTCTAATCGCATTGTTTACAGATCATGCTACAGAGCGAGACGCGATGAATTTGAAACGAGTCTCCCATAGGTTGTTCTGGCACTTCTGTATAACCATTAGTTGTATCTCGATAACGCAATCAATACTTTCTCGAATCGTAAACTTCCTGCGACACCACGCACCAGACAATCCGCGTCTGTCCCAACAAGCAGGAAGACCGAAAGAATTTACGGGAAACCAAAAGTTCGCAAACTGCCCTTCTCGTTGTTTATTCCCGTTTCTATTCCTTTCTCGTCCTATTCATCGTTCCCTTTCGGCGAGCGAATTTCCAGAAGCGAAGATCCAGTTCTCCTTCTTGAACCCTTTCGTTTTCTCGCAAGCATTAAACGACTGCCGAGCGGCAACAAAGGAGGGAAGGAAACGCTTAGGTTTAACTGGTTTCGGCTTATCTCAGAGTTTCGTCGTATTTAAGGAAAACACGAGCAGAACCACGAGATCGTTAGGAAAGTTAGCTAGAGAGTACAATGTAACCCGCGTGTTGCAAGCAACAAGAATAAATACGGTCTGCCGACAGTTTAGTCTCTCCCTTTCTCCTCTCTCTAGCTTTCTCTCGCCGTTCCAATTGTATCGGATTGTATCGTGCCACCCTCACCTCATCGCCTCGCAACGTCTCACGATACACAACCCACTCCCGCTCCCAATACTCGCTCTCATAGCAAGCGTTTCTCTTCCGAGTGACACGAATCGAAAACGAGCGAAACCTAACTGCATCGAACTCCCCTCTGCTCCGGTAAAATCTGCAAAATCGATCGACATCCCCCGCGAGCCACGTGGTTTTAGATATTTTAACTAGGCAAGGCCGGTACTCGTGAAACTTATCGGCGAGATCGCTAGAACGATCGGCATCTAAATGTTTATCGTGCCGTTTTCGAAAAGCCGAGACGGTCGAGTTGCAGCCAGATCTGCGAAAGAGCAGAACTTCTCGACGATTAATCGCAAGTAGGAAAATGAAGCGCACCCCAAAATTCCCTGAAACTTAAACCCACGTAACGGCAAAGGGTATCTATCGAACTCTCGTTTCGCCTTCTTCACGATGCGAAACTGCTCGCAACTGATCGATCTACTTGCCCTGGGTCTGCACCATCTCGATCTCGCTTCCTTTCCAGATCGTCAATCTGATTCTCACGAAATTATCGATCTACGTCTGGTCATCGTTTGGTTTCCGTAAACTCAGCGTGCGAAGATTAGTTCGTCTTCCAGTAACCACGAAGGTGAAAAGACATACTATTCACCATTTTGCTAAAAATATCTTCCACAATTAGTCATTAAGAACAATGTGGTTATCTGCCTTGCTTAAGCCGATACTGATACATATATAATTGTTTCTCTATCGTGTCAACGATAGGAAGCGCGTCAAAGGTAGTCGTAAATTCCCGTTACGATTATATTATACAATCGATGCCACGAAACTGATCAATCCCCTATTTCGTTTAGGATAATGGGAGTGGTTGAATTATTATAACACTTGATTAACAGTTCAAAGATATTATGTATTTCCAACAACTTGTAAACAAGATGCTTACGCTCGATGCGGATGTGTAAGTTAGAGAGATGCCTGATCTAAAGTAGATATAGACTAATCTAAAGTCATCATTCACTGATCTAAAGTCATCGACTGATCTAAAGTCGTTGATCTAGTGAAGTTCGGTGACGATGTTGTCGCAAAGGAAAACTCTTGCTGGGTGGTGGTCGCTTGCGGGTGGAATCCCGGGAAAAATGGGCAAACCCACGTTTCCCCACTTTTTCACCTGATGGAGCAATAACCATAAGGAACTTCTTAACTCGAAGGTGTTTTATGCCAATTAACGGCCTTAAAGTAAATCGAAAAGCTTCGTTTCATGACAGTTCCTTAGGATTATTGCGGTCCGCTTAATTCTACGTGCACAGTTAGTGGCCGCTTCGACCGTAAAGAGTCACCGGATGTAACAATAATACTTCTACGAAATATTTCGGCGTTCTTTTTCAAATTTCTTTCCAATCGAATACACTTCGTGCCAAATTCCGTGTCGATTTTCCACAAAGTTCTCTTAATTGTAGGTTCGTGTAATTATAAGATTCGGCATTAGAATAAATATATTTAGAATACGATCAATCTGCTACCTTTTATTCGCTTTTTTATTCAAATATCAAAGATATTTCAGAAACATGGTTTTAAACTTTCCGTACATTCCCGACTAATTCGCCAAAGTCGACTGTATCGCCGATAAAAAATAATAAGAAAGAAAATAACGCGAAAGTCGTCGAAAATAGGAAGGAAAGGAAAGATACAGAAACCATCTGGTTGGTTCGTAAAATATGCAAACGGCAGGTAGCGCGTTCAAGAGCAGCGCGGTTTGAAAGACACGTACGAGTCCAACGATTCTTGAACAACGATCTTTGCAGAACCAACGGCAAATGTGGATGTATTTACGGTTTATCCGTGACGTCGAGTTTACATACCACGTGACCGATATGTTCGCTGGATAACAGCCATCGATGCGGAATTTTCGTTAGTGGCTGAAAAAACTGCCTCGAGATCTCGAAACGAAGAGGCGATGTTCGAGTTTGGACGAGGTTAGGCAAACGCCAGTTTTAAACTTTGCTCTCTTCTCTGCTCTTTCTTTTTTCTTCGCTTCTTTTTTCTCGGCGTAATTTAATTAACGCTGCCGGCGGGAAACAAAGCGACGAGAAAGCTCCGCTCTTCCCGCCCTTTTTATCGCGATCTCGTCTCTGAAATATTCTTGAACGATACTTCAACTTCTCACCCTCCTGTGGCATGGTCCAATTTTGAATTGCATTAAGAGCGAGAAAGCTTTTACCGACAAACCAGACGAAAAAATAAGGAAAGACCAAAAGTAGTCGTGGAACTTTGCCTAGCGATCCGTGTTGCAAACACGAATCGAAAGACAGACATTGGAAACGCGAATTTCGAGCGTTGCTCCATGGCGTTTTGCTTTGACGGACTAGTAAAAATCGAATCGTAAACTCTCGAACGTTGACATTCCTCTTCGTTGTATCAAAGAGAATCGTCAATCTAACAGAACGGTCGTTTCAAAAAATTCCCAACTCGAACGCCATCCATGTTAAAGAAGAAAACTTTCGACCAAGTGCGTGTACACTGGCGTACGAGTATAATAAGATGAGAGCGAGAACTGATCCCGAGCGATATAAATTTTCGCAAAATGGGAAGGAAACGGGAGGGAAACACGATCGTTCCGCGAGGAGTCGGTTACCATTGTTGGTATTATTGCTTAGGCGTCCTTATCTTTAAGAGTGTACGTGGACCGAATAAATAACGTTACTCTGCCTGCACGTAGCTACGGCCGCGCACAACCACGATTTTCTTTCTCCTCTCGTGGATGTTAATTTCGCGAGAATGAAGGGACAAGGAAACCGCGATATATCGAAAGGAGAAAGAAACGCGCGTAATCTCGGGAATCATAGAGTTCGTCAAGGAGGAAACGAGGGAGCGAATTACCTAGTGCTTTGAAGACCTTCGAAACTAACGGGACGAGCAGACGAGAACCAAGAGGGTTACCCAAAGGGATTATCTTTGTGCCATTAGCTTTGGACGCGACACCAGGGAACCTCGAAGATTTCGTATTTGCGTATACCGAGAAACAAGCGCCTCGAATATACGTATGTATAGTTAGTTGGTTCGAGTGTACGGCCACGTTTTAACTCGTTCTAGGAACACGATGGAAATCCTTGGCTTCTCGTCCGAAAAGATCGATCGACCAATTCGGTCAACTCGCTGGCTCTGTAGCATCGCGAGAACCATTTTTCGATACGTTCTATACGCGTTAACGCGGATCGATCACGCGCTGCGAGGTTTCAACGGCAATTATGACGCGCTTTGATCACAAGCCTGTCACGCGACCGTGAAGACTGTCTCGTAAAGTGGGAGAACAGCTTTGTCGGTTACGATACGTACGAGACGCAGCTCGCAACGCGCAACAGATAGCGCGCTTATGCTATAGCACAACTGTGAATATCTCGCATCGGGAATAATTTCGGCAATCACGATTGCGTACGAAGAATTCTCACGTGATGCGACGGCATATAAATTCGAGGTCTCTGGCAAAACTTTGCGCAACGCAGACGCGACCAAATCGCGTCAATGATGTACGCGTCGCTATTGAGCTAGCGAACAAACTGTCCGAATATAAGAATCACAGTGTTTAAACAGACAAACGAGCAACCCTCTCGATCGAGCCAAGCGATCCACGAGATTTTCGCATCTAGCGAGAAAATCATAACTTGACGATAGATCGCAAGGTAGACGTAGAACGTATATTCGAAACGACTGGCGTACATTTGCAATGGTAATCGGAATAATCTCGAGAATCGAGTCGATTATGGGAGAGCAAGGCGAGAGAACTTGTTCGGCGTTCTTTTTCTCGCGACTCGACGATCGATCGATTGGTCGAAAGAATCAAGATTCGATCGAGCGAACTAGTTCTGTTTTCACCGATTCCGACGACACGCGTTTTCTTCGTGTTAGATTTTTTTTCAGGAAATGGTATCTTCTTACTTGATAACGTTGGAAGCATGCCGTCGTATATTTAGAGAATAAGTTGTTACTGGCACGTGCGGTTATCTTATCGCGGAATATCATCGGATCGAAGGGTCGAAGGTCGTTTTCGATCGATTCAAATTGGGAGGAACGCTCGTCCCGAGTGCGGCGCCCTCCCATTCCTTACCGACGATGCTTGTTCTTACTTACGTCTAGCGTAGTACGATCACAGCTAAACTTAGGTTTTGTGTAAAAATCCGCGACGCGAATTCGTCAGTTAATCTCGTAAGCATTACCGCTGCCGCCGCCTCTACCGTCAAACAGCCGTCGCTGCTGCTGCAGTACGGTCATCATTATCATCGTGGATATCGTTATGGTCTATCGGCGATATCGGAGGACGATTTAACGCGACGCTAAACGAGGACTCGTCGACCGAGAGAGCGGACCATAACAATTGAATCGTTTGACCCGTTTTAATTGGCAAGTTACACCGTTGCGAACGGGATGCTCGCCAGTAAACGAAGCGCTTACTAGTTCAGAGTGCTGTGGATTCTATCGGAGGAGAGTCGTCGCACAGAGTTCGTTGGCTTTCGTGATATTCGCGCAAACGTTTACACACCTGGCTGGAAGTTGTTCGATCCGACGATAAATCCATAAACGCGACGATCGAGCGTAAAATTTGGATTGGTGGTTTTCGATTCGTCTAATTCGGCGAGATTCGGTTTGCTCGATTCTCGGTTCTCGGATCCCGAGTCGCCACGACCTTCCGCCTTTTTCGCCTTGGACGCGCAGTAAGATTGAAAAAATGGTGACGAATAGTGGAAGCAATGGAAAAATATCGACGATAACCGGTAAGGATTTTGACGGGATTCGGTTTATACAATCGTTTCTGGTGTTGCGCAACGCGTTGCTCTGCGTGTTCGCTCTTCCGACAAGCTTCTCGTGATTTTCAGTGAGAACCGATGACACGGATGAAACAGGGGACGTCGACAAAGCTATATCGGCAACAGGTTAGAGGACTCGTGCTGATGGTCGCGACAGATTCGCGACTCAAAATGCCTTTTACTCTCGTATGTGTACCTTTCCTTCCCTCTCGTTCACAGGCTATGGTATGTTCAACGTGATGCTGTTTCTCGCGGCTCTGCCGGTCGCGTGGACCGGCATCTTCGATACCACCACGACCGCCTTCATCATAGCTTCCGCCGAGTGCGATCTCAGGCTCACTTTCTTTGACAAAGGTGTTCTTTGCGGGTTCCCGTTCCTAGGTAATCTCGATCTCGTCGAGAGCCACTTGCCGTGATACTGTTATACCATGATTCATGTGATCTCGAACGCACACAGGTATGGCGTTGACCAGTTTCCTCTGGGACCACTTAACACCGCATGTCGGAATGAGAAATTTGTTCATCTTCGGCCTCCTAGTGGATTGCATTCTAAACTTACTCGCTAGCGCTATCGATTCTTACTACGGGTTTCTGGTCATCAAGTTCTTCAACGGTGTTCTGTGAGTATCATCCCTGGTCAGTTCTACAATCCTGTGATATCCGATACCCGACACGTGTGCCGTGACACACGTGTGGCACGTCGCTTCGGTACATTCACTCGAAGAGTACGAATTTCAGCGCGGGAGGACCGTTCTCGATGGTTGCCACGTATCTTTCTGAATTTCACTCCCCAAGCTACAAGGCCAGTTTCACCAGATGGGGAAACCTCGCTATAAACGTAGCGATCATTATCCCAGCAGGTAAGCCATGCGTGTACTACCTGCTTCGGATTTCCTGCTTCTCTCGTCCCATCTCGGTCCTGTCATCGATCAAACGACCGTTTCTTTTCAGTCCTCGCTTTTCTGATCACTCCTCTGCCGTTGACCATCAACGTGTTCAATCAACGATACACCGCTTGGCGGATTTACTTGTTGGTCTGCTCGATTGTACCAGTTCTCGGTCTCGTAACAGCTAGCATGCTGCCTCAGAGTCCCAAGTTCCTCGTAGAGAACGGTAAACTCGACGAAGCTCTGATGCTGCTTAAAAGAATGTACTCCGTTAACAGAAGGAAGCCAGCCGACACATTTCCGGTGAGATTCAAATCTTTCGAATCTTTCCCATTTTACCTAATCGCGTCGCAAGAATTCGGATACGTACTCGAGACACGTCATCTCTCGTACTATGACATTTTTACGTTACTTGCTCTATTTTGCTAAGTAGTATGCTGCATCTCACAAGCGGACCGTTTCCCCTTTCTTCGATGAATATCGTCTATCCTTTTCGAAGTTTCAAATATGGCATAATTTGTTTCTAATCGCTTAATCATAAAAATTTTAGAGGACTCTATGGTTATAAGACGCAATGCAAAGATACAGTTCGAATACCTGGATGATAATTTACTCTAGAATCCTAACCATTGCTTGCATCGTTGTTTCCTGTTTTCCCTTTCAGATTAAAACGCTACTCGTATGGCCATCGTCGCAGGGCTCCGTGTTTAAAACGAATTCCGAAAAAATACGACTCGCCTATTACAACACAAAACTTTTATTCTCTTCTCCGTATCTGCGAGTCTTTATGTTTCTAAATTTTCTCCAATTCGGTAGCATGCTGGGGTAAGTTCTTCGGTTCGAAAATGAATGTTGCGCTGCGAAACCCTGATTCGACCGTCCATTAAGCGCAGATTTAACACGATGAGACTTTGGGTGCCGCATCTCTTCACCATTCTGAATAATTTCGACTACGAGAGGTGGACCGAGGACCGAGCGCCGACCATACGCGAAATGTTGGATCGTCGAATGTCGGTTCCAGCCAGAGATTACTTGGACTACCCAGATTTCAACAACATCTGCATAACGGTGAGGAAGTGCGTGGCCAACGCGATCGTTTCCCAACATTGGAATAATCAGAAATTCTTCTTAATTCTCTTTCTCTCGCATTTACTTTTCAGTGGAAAATCAAAGCGGTGGTATACCAAAATTCCTCCATTATCGCAGTCTCGGCAGTCGTGTTTTCGTTCCTCGCTGGCATGGTATACACTTCAAAGTTTAGGAAGAAAATGATAATGCGTAAGAACCGTTTTTTCGCTAACGATCGACTACTCGTTAAGCTATGGTTACAAATGTATGATAATAACGAATGAAACATCTGACAACGAACATCATATATTCGCAACAATTTATATACGTCCGATTGTTTTAACGTATTCGTCAGAACTCATCCACCGTAACTATAGTCTTACTCAGGCGTAGCAAATTTCCGCGATACATGAGGACCCCGCGCTCGTCGGATGACCAATCGCTCCTGTTGTAGTTGCCGCTTTCTTTATATCGGTGATAAGCAGTTTTGGAATAAACTGGGCGCAATCAACTCCCTATATGCTGACACTGGCAGCCGCTATAATCGTGACGACAAGGATAACGGGTAATATCGTTACCGCCATGAACATCGACGTTATTCCTATTCCATTAAGGTAATGCTTGTGTCGCAAATAACCAGACGAACGTGTATACCTTCGTTATAACGCGATTCGTTTCTCTTTTCGTCTATTGTCGCGAAACTTATGTTCGCCCGAACGCTTAAATACATACCACGATCGCGAGTAACCAGCCGTTTTCTCATCCAGGTCCACCAGTTTGAACGTGCTCGTCACCGTTGGGAACATAGCAGCTGTTTTGGGAAATTTTATTTTCTCCGCGTTATTGGACGTGGAGTGTTTGGTCGGGTTCATGGGAATAGGCTGTTTATTACTCGGTAAGTGAGTACGGGAATCGAATGCAACGCTACATACGTATGTCACTATTTTCTAACTCGCTCACCTTCTTTGTTTAGTCTGCTTTTGCCTGTCTTTCTTCCATCCAAGGCCTGTTAAGATGTCGGAGAAAAATCATTCTATGTCCAACGCGTAACCCGTTAGCGACCGGACGAAACTCGAAACGAAGGGAAACGAACTACATACGAAATGTAAACGAAACGAAAGGAAATAACGCAGATTTCCGTAGCTTGTCAAGTTTGGCGTAATGTGAAAAAGAGCCACGCCGAGGAGAATGCTTTTGCTCTGTGTGCAACTGTGATATCTTTGCAATCCGTTTCCGAGTTCCATTCGGAGCCAGGCCAGGTCGCACTTTTCTATCCACATTTCACGTGCAAATCGAACGATTTTTATGTTACTTCTATCCGAGTATCGAATTACTGTAAATATAGTATTTTTCTAATTGGATTAAAAGACGTAGTTTCTAATTTCATGATTTCATTTCTCATTTCAAAATTCCTTAAACATCCAACCGTTGACGTTAACGTAAAAAGCTTTCTCGTACGTCGTAACGACTAAATGTAATAACACGCTAAAACGTAAGTAAATTAGCCTTTAGGAGATCGATTTCCGCAAAAGATGACAAATCCATCGATGATTCATTTCGCGAAACTTCAATATGCAAAGTAAGACTGAATGCACACGAGCGACATTTTACCGTGCGATCCTGCTACGACCATATTTCTCTCTTTGTTTTCCTATTAGCAACTGCAAAGACATATTATCGCAGCGATGTCGCATGGTAAAACGTCGTTCGTAGAGTTCCCGCGTAAACGAACGATCGTAACTTTTCCATTTTGTAGCTTGATAAATGTCACGAAAACAGCATCAAGGTGAAATCTAATTAACGTCAGACTAATGGAATGTCGATAATGCGATTATAACGATAAATGAGGCACATTATTAAAGTACGATGTATTGTTGCGCAAAGCAAGTCGTTTTATCGGAATCGAAAGTTACGATCAACGGCGCTCTTAACTTTGCGACAGTGTTAAATGTAAAAGCTGAAGCGTTTCAGTCCTCGCAACAAATTTCACAAGGACGTAGTTCAACAAGAACTATGGAAATAATAGTACGAGTGGAACGTTTTCTTGTACTAGAAGTAAAATTCCATAGAAGTTAGTTTTGTAACACGTCGCTACGTTATTTAGTCTTTTTACATCATATGCACATTACGAGTGATTTTATTCATTTGAGATCAAGCTCCTACGCGTCCAGAATGCACACACCCATATTAGAATATGTATACAAAATCAAGTTTCTATGATGTATGCAAGACAAATGCAAACATTATACATTTTTCAAACGTGTAACATTCCTTAAGACTAGTTCGAGGGAACGACGATAATTAATGTACAAGCATAAACGACCGAAACATTAAAACGTGTCATTAGCGTCTTTGTTTAAACACATTTTAACGATATACATAAATGTGTACATAAACTTCAATATTGATACTAATCACCAAAATATTGATTGCTTCCAAGAATCTTATTACTTCTCCAAATGTAGCAAATCAGGATATTTAACTGTGATACAGGCGAGATAAATACCACGTCCGGACAAGACTTTACGGTACATCCGATTGGATTTCATACGGATACATCGAAGTAGGGACCTTGAAGATCATAACTTGGAGCTAGTGAATTTAGAAATTATATTTAGTATCTCTAAGAAGTCTATTTATATAAACTCCATCTATTTATTTTGTAATCTTTCTTATCAAGAACCATTTGCGAACTATCCACTGATCACTATATATCATTCAAAGTATTTTTGTGCCATAATTTTAGAAGCTCTAAAGTCCTCTTGTCATTCTAATGTCATTCCCAACTTTATCGTTTCAGCATAAAATAATATTACAACAATGATAATTCCAATATTCACCGCTCTAAATCGTAGATGGCACAATGAAATCTCAAATATATTGTACGATCGGTATTTCAGAACATGCGATACAAAGTTCCATAAGGTGGTAAATCTGTTCTATGTATATTTTGTATATTATTCTCCTGTCGTTGGTCAATGGTGATGATGGTGATAGCCTATTCTGTACGTTGCTCATAACAAAAACCGAATATCATAATAGTTATAAAAATGTTAAATGTTGTAGTGTAAGAATTAATAGTTTAGTTCACATGATTTTAATTACGAATAAATAATGATGACAAATGATCAAAGTTCTTCTGATTACTGGTAATTAGTATTGATACCGAAAATTGTTTTCGGTTATCAATAAAACTTAAACACGACGATACTTTTTTTGTTTACTTTCAATCATTGTCAACTTTTATCAACATTACTGATAACACCTGATAATCAATACCTGTCAATGTCAATACCAACTCTGGTTCTAACACATACGAATGACAGAGGGCGTGCGGTGTGCTATGTACGCAGGAGTAAAGTAGGAGTAATAACTAGCAAAAATGGCTATTAGTCCGTATATGCATCAATAGTTTATAACGTGTCTCTCAGTGTTATTATATATATAGAGAGAGAGAAAGTATTAACCGGTTTGTATGACGTTTTTGCATTATTGAATTTTCTTAAGAAACCAATGAATATTCGAGAAATTTATAAATGTGTGTTATACTGCAGAGCTAGAGAAATATAAACGCTGAATTATCCTTAGGTTAAGCAGTTCCATCGAGATTGCATTGTAAGATTATCTTTTATATATTTCAACAGGCATATATTTATACATTACTTTCTATGTGTATATAAAATAGTGTTATGTGATATATTAACAGAACCACTGCTTACAAGTGCTCTAAAGGTTTTAAGATGGCATTATCCCGTATCAGTAACTCCTATTTATCGACAAGTTTATCACAGGTTTCGCATACAGGTATGAAGTTTATAATTTACTTTTATGTACGAGTTTATGTCTGTTACTATTATCTCTAAAAATTGAAATCGATTAAATTAAATAATGCTCTCATAACATTTCGTATTATTATGAAATGACAGATTGAAACCGATGTCTCTATATTATATCTTATACATTTAAATTAATTAAATAAACAACTAATATCGATTATGTTAATAGAAAAATATTGTTACCTGTATTAAATTATACGTATATATGTTACATTATTGCTGTAATTATATTATGCTGCAACCATACATTTCATCAGGAACAATAACAATGATAAACATTTTCACAATGACTGTTCCATTGTATCAGTTGCATAATAATTAACAACGAACTGAAGTTTGTTGCGTGAAAACAGTTTAATATATATAACGATAAAAATGATAAAAAACAATATTTTAACTACTTGTCAGATTTCTTACAATTTTTTTTACTTCTTTTTTTTCATTACACTGTCATTTCTTATCTGATTTCTTTTGATGACAATTTTTTCAGCAAATACATCGTTAGGCAAAATACAGTGTATCCGGTATGCAGCCGTTCATCAAAATCGCATGAAAAATCTTCATTTTACAAGTGTCCGTCAGTATCCCGATACTCCTACTCTATCGCTTCCTACAAACGTCTCCGAAATATTTGCTAATGAGACCGGGCGATTTACACCTGAAAGGGCACGAGACATCGCTGCACCGGTACTATTATATGGCAAGAGTGATTGTAGATCATTTTTTTCGCAACAATTATCAAAACCAACAGAGCGTTCAAATGGTTTGGAAAACTCCAGTGATACACATGTAGATTCGTACGATTGTTTTGGAGCAGTTAGTTTGAATGGATCGATGCAAAGCAATGTCCCGAAACCATTTTGCTCGAATGGAAAATCAACGCATTTGAACATGCCAGGCGGTCAATGGGCTAGAGACGGAAAATACATCGCCGAGGATATGCAGAAATCTCATTATCGAAGCATTCGTTTACCTCAACTAAAACTGAATAAAATCAGTTAGTAAGAATACTATGAAGACAAATTTTCTCAATGATTTTCCATAATATTTTTTATTAGAATATTGGTGGTTTAAATCAAAACTTCTGCATGTGGTGTAGGAATTACATAAAAAGGAAATATTTTTTACAAAATGTATTTTAGTAGTAAGCTTTTATCAATAATTATTATAAAATTCTTATTGACGAGGAAAATAGTGTAGAAATTGTAATCTATTACTCAGGTCTAACAAGCTGTGTCACAGAAAATTCACTTTTTAAACCAAAATACATCTACAATATGGGATATTCAACGAAAGCATCTCAACCGCCAAATAATTTATTGAATGATAGAAAACAGCAGGTGGTGGTTACACCTACACCGCATTTATCCAGGAAAGAAAGATTTAAAATAGTAGCAAAGGATTATGGGATTACTGTTGTCATATTTCATGTAGCACTTTCTCTGGTATCTCTCTGTGCTTGTTATGTAGCCGTAGTTAGGTTCGTTTTTCAATAATCCACTTTTTTTTACATATAAGCTTCTTTTGCGTTGACGCTTTTAAAAGTTTTAATTCTATAGAATATTATTTGGTTTCTCTCCTAATAAAACATAAGCATTAAGATTATTCGAGAA
The DNA here is from genome assembly GCF_051014615.1 of Bombus vancouverensis nearcticus. NCBI lineage: Eukaryota > Metazoa > Arthropoda > Insecta > Hymenoptera > Apidae > Bombus > Bombus vancouverensis. The sequence goes on along the minus strand of NC_134913.1, from coordinate 1,710,549 downwards.
ATAAATATTGAAAAAATAGAATTTATATATTATTCGTATTTAAAATAATTTCATGCATTGATTATAGAAATATTGATTTCAGAGGTATAGATTTAAAACCTATCATTCACTTTATATTCAACATAGAAGATGAGCAAATAAATGGTGTCATTGGTAATACGTCAACTTTCTTGGTTGCGTATGGTTTTCATAAACTCATGGCACCTATTCGGTTTCCAATAACGGCAGGTGTAACACCATTTCTTGTAAAGCATTTAAGAAGAATAGGACTTCTTAAACCTCCAAAAAATATAGCAAACAAAACACAGCAATAATATTCAGTGATTGATTATAATAATTATTTGCTTGATACTGTATGATTTGCACATGTGTATATTTTGTAATTAAATATTTATAAACCAAATTGATTAAATAAACTAACATACACATATAAACCATTTGTTTTTATGTATATATATTCAGGTTTATTATATAAAGAATATAATAGTTGTAATTACTTTACACAACGTCACGTATATTTCATATATGATACTTTGCGCATCTACTATAAGTACGGCAGTTGTAGTTACAATATTTTTACTAATAAGTTTTTCTTTTATTAATCGCCGTAAATACATGACATACACAAAAGCTCGGCAGTTTCAATGGACGAATTGATCAGTTATATTGGAACAATGATTGCGTTCGATACGCAAATCTTTACTGCGTTTTTTCTATTCGGCTCGCAGTTATCGAACCCTTCGAGATTTGATTATGCATAGGAAACATACGAAAATGCCAATCACTTGGCAAACATGTTTATGTACATAACTTCTGAAAAATATATTATAGTACATAGTAAAATTAACGTGTATAAGTATATATACAATGCAGTTAACCTAGAGTAATACACATCTTACAATTTATGTAATTTTATATATTTCAAAGTTATGCTTGCCTCAATTGTTTTCTACAATGGCAAACTTTTTTTAAATGCAATAACAAAAAAGAAACCTAAGAAGATCATTAATAAAATTGCTCAATGTTAAGAGTAGAAAAATTTTGAATATTTTGTAGGTCTTAATTAAATATTGTAAAATATTTCTCAAACTGTTTCTTTAAAGTATAAAAGTTGTTCGCGAGTTTAGTAAGCGTAATTGTTCTCAATTTATTGATCAAACCTAAAAAGGGAGGTTTGAAGCTACAATGACACATAATAGTACCTATTGTTTTTTATGCATATTAGAACAGTGCACTTATAAACATTGAACACATTTTCTTCAGAGCATTTATAAACGATTTAAATGATGAGCTATTGTGTTGTGATGAATTATGAGTTCTATTAATGCAAACAGGAAGAATTTATTACTTAAAATATGATGCAAAAATCATCTAATAATACTTGTAAACTAAGCAATGATTAGTTCTAACATTTTATACAGATCTTACGCAATTCTCATAAAAATACAATAGAAAGATTCACAAATATCTTAAAGAAGCATACAATCATCTCGATAAAAAAATATTTTGGCACAGTACATTTGTATAATTCTTGTTACTCTTTATAATGCACTGATAAGATACAAAAATAATATAAAAATGCATATTTCATCGAATGCATCATTCGGATCTCTTCCTACTAAATCAAATTTAGTAACATTACATTATATAAATTGAATAATTTCAGATGCAACAAAATGTATATTTTTCCACTTTAATTTGATTATGTATTATTTGAGCGTGATATTCAATTAGAAAGGCAAAATTTTTCCATTTTTGTTGCATAAAACTAGTCAAGTCTTTAAACGTACGCCTCAGCACGACGTCCTTGTATGTGATTGAAAAATTGTCGCCAACTAGTCAATGTTTTACTTGACCACACCCAAAAGCTACTTGTTATACCAACAATCATAGCCATTAAATATTTTATCATGAAAACCTCAAATTCTGGCCGCCTTCCGACATCGCGGGTACGCTCTCCAACTGGGCATGGCATCGAATATAAAGATTGTGGTCCAGGCCTTGAACACATCTCCATGTTCCAAGTCAACATCCACTGATCAAAATATGCTTGCTCATAAAATAAGCAAGCAATGACAATCAATGCAGGAACTATGTATAACACAGAAAATATGCCAATACGTATCATTAATTTTTCTAGTTTGTCAGTCTTTGTACCATCGTGCTTCATAACAGTGCGTATACGGAAAAGAGAAACAAATCCAGCCAATAAGAAGGCAGTTCCGAGGATTAGATAAACGCATAATGGTGCCAAAACAAACCCACGTAGAGCCTCAACATTCCAGAGGCCCACATAACAAACACCAGACAATATATCTCCTATAAAAATAAAGTAATGCATTCATAATAAGTACATGAATTATATTAAAAATAAGTTCTCCTTGTGTTTTAGATTATTTACCTTCTACCTTTCCCAATGCAAGGATAGTAACTGTTTTTATTGCTGGAGCACCCCAAGCTGCTAAATGAAAATACTGTGAATTAGCTTCTATTGCTTCGTGGCCCCATTTTAACCCAGCAGCTAGGAACCATGTCAATGTTAAGATGACCCACCAGATACTGGATGCCATCCCAAAAAAGTAAAGCACCATGAAAAGTACTGTACACAATTCATGCTTGGTACCTTGGGATATTGTTGATGCCATTTGAATTCTCATATCTAAAGGAGGTGGAAAAGGCTCTCTGCAGGCAATGGAATTGCCAGCTGCCCAACCAATCACATATGCCAATGCTACCATAAGGTAACATACTGACAAAAAAATGATTGGCCTTTCGGGATACCTACACATAAATGTAATGTGCATAATATAATATAACATTATTACATATTTTATATACTATATTCAAGGAAAGTTATACATGTGCATATCATATTAGTACGAGAATTTTATACTTTTTGTATTGTGATAAAATTTACTATAATGTATATCTCATAAAGACATACCATATAATACAAACAGCCATGTATAGGCAATAATTTATATTCATAATTGCAAGTTGTGAATTAAAAGACTGTGCTTTTAACTAATGACTAGCTAATAACTAATTATTTAATGATAATTAAATAATCAATTATAAATAAATATGAATACAATTACCTGAACCTATCTGTGTCAATGAGAAACGTCAAGAAAGTGAAAAAACAAGAAGCTGCACAAATGGAGGCCCAAGTGCCAACCCAGATCCTTGAAAATCGTCGTTCCCTTTCGGTGAAAAACATTCCATCACAAGGAGCGCCGCAATTAAGCTCAACTTTGTCGCCGACCTTCAGCGAGTAACCAAGTTCATGCGGGACCTTGAACTGCATTGGACAAACAAAACCAAAATCTCTGGCACCGAGCATAAATCCGCTACCGTACGGTTTTGGTCCTCCGGTCCAGGACGGTTGAAATTCAGGTACAGGCATGAGCGGTGGCGTATAAACCGGTGGCGAGGGTTCAGGCGGTGTGGTCTCGTTGTGACCCACACATAATTCAGGACCGCCGTTTTCGGGTAACTTAGAACAATCGAGATTGTCCGGCCACGCGAAGCCGAAACTGTTCATCAATCGTTCACACCCTGCTCGAGCACTCTCGCATAGCGATCTGCACGGAGGTATTGCTCTGTCAATGATAGTGCATACAGGCGCGTACACCGTGCACAAGAAGAAACGAAGATCAGGGCTGCACTTCATCTTGACCAAGGGTGCGAATTGATGAACTTCTTGGCCAGCTTCTTCTTGCTTTTGATGGTTCATTAGATTTGGCATAATCGTTTCATTGTACGGAATATTCATGCATAGGTTGATCGTGATCGGTTCACATCTTCCGTGATGCGCCAACGGATCTTTTGCATGAAAAGCATTGACACTGAATACGGCCACTGAAAGAACATAGATCGTCGCGTAACACGGAATCATTGTTGCGTATCGTTGGTCGACCGCCACTTCCGAGATCAATCGTCACGCGAAGTAGCTTTCGAAAATACGCGAATGCACCACGCCTTTGGACATCACCAACGAATCGTGCGAGACATAATAATACTGAACGGTAGGAGCAGGGAAACGAGCGTACCTAGTACGTAGTGATGATGATGGACGCGACCGCAGTACTGTAAACAGAACACGGTGAATACGTTCTGATAGCAAGGAAACTTATCAGAAATTTATGAACGATACTACCGCCATCTGTGGAAAATACGTCCAAACACTACGCATTCTTCAAATTAGCAGAACATTCGAAAAATCTCTTTCTATACCTTCAAAGGTAAAATAATAGTTTTTAAACCATAAATTATGCGTAATATATCTATGTGTAAATAAATATAAATCTAAAGTAAATCTAAACAAAAAATAAAAATAATCAGTAAATGATTATACTTTAGTTAATATTACAATGTTTTTATTAAAGGTAGAGGTTACATAAATGAGAAGACTCGATGTCAATCGATTCATTTTGATTTTATTTCTTTCCCGACATACAATGCACAATACGTTCGATTTCGTTAGTTGTAATGTTTATTCATCGCAGATGATTAGCGTTGTCGTAAGTACTATGGTTGTCATTGTTATATTTTCTGTTTTAATTATATAGTACATACGTACTCGTGGAATTCGTGCACTTTCAGACGGGGTCGCACCTTCGGGCGGTTATCTCACTGCATACTGTAATGGTAGTTTTTCGAGTCTATACGAATTACCCGAAATACGATTCACAAACGGCCTCGTTATCGTAAACAAATAAATAATTTATCTCCTCGGAATATTCTCAACTTGAATCGTCACATTAGACATAGGAGGTCAGCCTTACGATCTTACGATTAGTAACACTTAAGATTCAATACGGAAGATTGCAATATGTCGAGGAAGCCACTTTTTCGTCTTCTTGCAATTTCAACGGTATTAATGACCATTCTGCGGCATAAAACGAAGGAGAAGCCTGTTATTAAAGAAAACACGATCTGACGGAACGATCGAATGAACTCCGCCTGTTTTTGCCTGTCGCACCTACTGATCCTTCCGATCGAAATCAACGTTACTTTTTCTAACACGCATTCCTATTAAGAAGAAAAAGGTCACTTTGGTTACCACTTACACTCTGCTCGAGGGAACCAACTACAAATCATTTATACACAAATACCTATTGATTATAATATACATATACATATACATATCTGTATTAATGCCACGATTTATCGCGTATAAAACAACATAATAACGAGGAAGACGATTGATAATAATAGGTTTAAAATTTTTATAGCGAGGGTAGACAAGGAAAGTAAAATTATTTAGTGAAGTGCATAAAACTGGTTTGCGTAATACCATATACACATATCTATATTAAATGCTATACCCTTTCAAATTTTATTACCGAAGTTAATTCTCAAATGGATCGTATACGTTCGTTGGACCTAGTATTCTTCTTTTCTTTTGGAATACATATATGTATAGAACAGCTGTACAAGCGGGAAGATCTAAAGATCTTTGGGCGGCTTAAAACGTTATGATTGGCACAAAATACGAGGTGCTTCGCAAAGTGTACCGTGAGACATCTACGAGTCTCACTTTCCTCTGAACTCTGAATGATTTATTTGTATTTCTCACTCGCAATGGGACGCACTAAGATTATGAGACAAACGTTCATTAAATTATGGCACGACCTGCGCGCTTTTTATCTTAAGACGTCCCAGAAACGTGAAATCACTGTTATTACTGCTGTAATGCTTTAAGTCTTTCTTCTCGAGTACCCGCAAATATATATTAGCTTTTACGCCTTGTATATTACCTAGCTGATCCATTAACTCGTTAAAGGTTATGATTAATTAAACACGCGTAACAAATTATAAGCGTCTGGTAGATCAGTTAGGGATACGTAATTATATTCAAATAAACGTTTTCTTTAAAACACATCCAGTAATATACCTACTTAGAAGTATACGAATGTATTATCCTGAACCTGAAAAGAAGACGAAAAGTGGCTCGTGCCTCGTGTTTTACCTCGACAGAAGTCGATTATCCTCTGCTCGTACACAATCACGTCGTAGTGTGCACGCAAGTCTCGTTATGCACATATAGGATTAGAATTGTGGTATACGGTCAGAGATTCGCTGGCAAATACGCGCCTGTACATAATTACGTGCAAAATCCGCGCGCAATGCAGAAGAGAGTTGCCTCTTTCGTGATTAGCCCTTTGGAGGTTATGTTATACATGTGAAGCATATATGCCATTGATCTTGGATTTTTGGCGTGGCTAGATAAATTTACATTTCTCCTCCAAAGAGTTAAGCCTGTTCGCTCGCTCCGAAAAAACATAATTGATGCAATCGTGTTTGTAATAAAATTGCGTGTATAATTAATACACGTTTCTTGATTAGCACCGAACTTAACTACTAGTCAGTTTACGTACGTGTTATGTGTCCACGCACGGTCTACTCTAAAGTGTAATCGTGTGTTTAAAACTTCGAGTGAAATGCAATTCATTCTTCTGCCGTTGCGCCGTATGACACGCAACAAGTAAATAGAGATTAAAATACTTTCGAGACATTCGAAAAAATGGACAGACTTTCTTGGAATATTCAGCAAGATTAATATATATAATGCTCTTGCGTAAATTATCGCCAGTGCGCATTATATTATATTTATTCGTACTTCGCGTACGTGTAGATATATTTTCATCTATCTATCATTCTATCTACCGTTCTTCTAGCGACACTAGTCCGTGCCCAACTAACCTGTCCGAGTGTGTCAGGTGCGTGTATATCGCATCGCGTAATTTTGTACACGATGAAAAACGAATTACATGCAGGAATAATGTATCCGTAAAATATTTCTATTTACAATCAATAATTTTATGGTTCTCCAAATATGAATATCAAGTGTTAATTTATAACTAGATTTTATAATCAAACTTTAAGCCAATGTTAGGCTTAAGATTTATGCTCTTGTTCGTATAATTTTATAGTTTAGGCAATATATTTAAGATGGATAAGAAGTAAAATCTTTATGTAAATATACTTGTCATATACTTTGGATCAAATTTTAAGTAGATAATTGTTGTAAATTAAGATAAAGAGAAAGGTTCTTTGTGTGACCCAAGGTGGCCTGGCAACTATTGTCACCTAATACTTGTATAATTTTAGAAGCTAAAGAAAAGTTTGATTGACAAATATTTCCTATAACGATAAACATCTTTCTTTATTTGTATTAAACAATGTATTTTGCATGTGTGTACGAAATATGTGTTGAAAAATCTCTTGACGAATATAGAGACGTTTGAATATGGAATATGGTCATTGAAGGCCGTTTTAAATCTTTTTAGTGTAGCTATAATGAACTTGTTAGTGCTTGTATTCATCTAAAGAGCCTTTACCATATTAAGTAACACATCATTTTATCCAAAGAACTAACAGTGACCTTCGTATCTTGATACTGTCGCTATAAAGAAATTTTTATCGCTATATACGATGTTCTCCACTATCGTTTCAGCAATAAAATTTTATGGTGGCAACAGTAACTAGGCCACTCTTTGAATCGTGCCTTCAACAGATTAATTCAAAATTCTCAAATTTCTTAAAATTAATAAAAATCTTTCACGATTAATATTTATCTGTATTCGAAAGTCTCCTAGATTTGAAATTTATGGTAATTTTCTGAAAAATAATTTAAAAGCTACTTGTGGCACTTGTAAAAGGATTTAGTACTTCCCAAGGAACGATGATTTGTAGTTACCTCGAGTGATTTAAGCACAGAAACTTACGCCGAAATAATGAGAAATTATACGCAATAAAATTTCGTATTGAGCACGCTATAAAACATAGTTTTGAAGATCAGTTTGTCTTGGAAATATACACTCAATTTTATTCCCGGATGGTCGTGAACGTCATTCACGGTAATCTATACGTATCAATACCCGTATACCGATATAATTTCTATGAATTTCACGCGTGACGTTCACGCACGCAGCCATTGTGTGTCCGTTTCACGGAAAAAGGTACTCACTTGGTTACGCGGATCACGATATAACACGCGATACCTGCACACGTCGAATGTAACAAAATGAGTAACGAACGAAACCGAAGGAATTTAGTAGTACAGTTGCACTTTTGAGCAAACGATCGCTCTCATCGCGTATCGTAGTGAACATTTCGCATATTTTTTCTATACGCAACAAGATATATCGTACGCCTGGGAAGATATATATTTGGCACTGGATTCCCGTCGACAGAGCTTCTCAGGCTCAAATCGCAATTCATCTCGCGTTAATTAATTACGATCGCGCTGACCTTATATTAGTAATGTCGATCTTTTCTTCAAAGAATAAATATCTTTATCGTTTAAAACTGTCAGTATAAAAGGTAAAGGATTATTCAATTTCTGTCCCATTTAATTTCAGGGTCTCCTTATTCGTTTCCCAATTGTTTGTCTCGCCTCAGAAAATTAAACCGTTCTGAGACACATCCTAACGATAAGTATAAAACTATTCAAGAATTTGAACAAAAATAAAAAATTCCAACAACCGGCATTACTAAGACAGGATCGAACAAAGCGATAAACACTGTCGCAACAATGAGCGACGCAAAATACCGTTTTTCTTTGCTACATACCGGATATACTTTCGCGTTTTTGTTCGCGTATCGCTGCGATTAAGATCCGCGGAACCCATCGAGATCAAAGGAACGATATGGAGCAACGATCGAGAATTTTAACGAGGAGAACAGCGTATACGCTCCGTTCATTCCGCTTATCGGACTCAGCAGCCATGGACGCGACTTCCAGGCCCCGTGTTTCAATAGTTTCGAATCGCGCGTACGGACCGGCAAATACGTTTTGTTATTGTGTATCAACGCGCGGTCGTCTAGGATATGAAAAAAATATACGCGACCGCGCGTGTATTATGACTAGATAGCTTTGTAGTCCTCGCTTCGGCGATCGAAGATCATCATCATCGATCCTGTCATTCCTGCCAACGCTCGTCTCTCCATCACCGTTGAAACGCGTATCCGCCGTTACGCTGCATGTGTGCATGCAACAGAACATAGATCGATCGTACGACGATTTCGTGAGACAGCAACCTGACTTGAATGTCGTCAAGCCAGAATATCGATAAATACGGACGATGACTGACAAGTAACATCCTCGTTTCGGCGTTTCTGAACGAAAAGCGATAGAAATTTGTACGCATCTTGTGTATTACGTTACACTGAATTGCATACGACGATAAAGTTTGAATTACCGAATTTAAGAAATCAATTCTTAAGTGCGTAGATATACTTCGTTAATAAAAGCATATAAAGTATAAAACTAAAAATACAGAATATTTTCTGCATCTAATAAAATTAAACTATGGATTTAAAAACGTGTGATTCTATTTTACTCAAAGTAAAATTTTATCTAAAATACTCGTTTCAAAGTATGAAAAATATTTTTACTCTGAGGGAGAAGTCTATCGTAGCTATGTATAAATTTCACAGATGAGGAGATTACTTCTATCAGTGACCTCTCGTACAAATCGACAGATCACGTCCTGTCGTCGCAGTGAAAATCGATTTACGGTATTCTTTTTACATAACGATTGAGCATAGAACGCCGACGTAAAACCTGTACAAACTAATCCTAATTTGATCTTAGTAGCGTCCCTAAACACGAGTGTCTTAATCGCTTAATTAAAGTACAGAGTTGGCTCATGACCGGCTAAAACATGCGGAGAGATCGAACGTGGGTAGAGAACGATCTGCGCTCGATGCTCTTCGAGCCGTATCACGAAGAAGACATCGTACGACGATGATATGGCACAATATTTCCCTTTATCCGTCTCTTTATCCATTCCTTAGCTGTTCATCACGGTGGATCGCCTGGAGTAGCCTCGTCTTGTTACCGTTTCACCCTGAGCTTCGCACTCCTTCTTCACCCGATCGATTATGTCTGCCACCAGCTTCTCTTCCTTTTCCCTCTGTTGCTCCCAATCTGGTCCTTTTCCGACCTGTCGGGGCACGTTTCACAATTTTTGCCCTTACTCTTTCGACCGTAATCCGATTGATCGAACGAAGAACTCGCGAGCGAAACAAGCAGACAGGCAAACACGCGCAAACCGGAGTGTCATATCGAAAGCTTTTCTTCCATCGTTTTCGCATGCTTGGTGCTTTTGATCGGCTACTGACAGATATCTAACTCTACTTACTATACATACAGGGCTTTCTCAGATGTGGTCCTCGCCAATTCCAAACAAATTTTCGACAGTATTTAAAATACTTTCTCATCCTCCTATTCTCCAAATCGTATTCTCCAAATCAAATAGACCATCGTCCTCAACATAATTTGGCCATTGCAAAATTATTTGGATGGAAGAAATATAAATTGTACCTCACTAAATTTCACTGGAATTGACGAAAACTGATATCTGAAGCAGCCTTAATAAATACAGAGGCAAACTGCAGTTTTTTTTTTTTTTTTGTTATGCAAGTCCATTGCGATGAAGAAAAGTCATATTAAGGATGCAACTTCGTTAACGTGCATTATTTTGGATCATTGCGTGATTGATAGTAGCTTCATGTTTTGTGAATGTACCATATTGGAAGCTGGTATGATGTTCCGTACCAATATTAAATCGTTATTAAATCATTTCTTTATATAAAACGCGTTTTCTAATAATTAGATGCGGCAAGCAGGGTACGAGGAGTATGGCTAGATGGCGAAGCGGTCAAAGACTTACTTCCGAGGTCTTCCGCGCTTTCTTGTTGGCTGGCTCTTCTCTGTTCTCGTCGTTCTCGTTGTCAGAGTGGCGGGAGCTGAGGTGACCAATGTAACCCTTACGGGACTTGAAGTAAGCGTTACAGCTGTGGCACTTGAACAGCGGGGCCGGTTGGGTGACCTGGGTGGAGACGTGGAGTTTGTACTTGTGCCTGTACCAACGGGTTCGAGACGGTAGCACCTCGCCGCACCACTTGCAGACTACGGAACCGTCGTTTTGAATGAGGTATTCCAGCAGCTTGTAAAACAACGTTTATTTGGTTTTTTCTCTCCCTCTCTCACCCTTTCCTCTTTAATCATCCTCGCTCGCCCCATCGTATCACGTCGCGCTCGATCGTATCCACCCTATCTTTCTTTTCCTCCCTTCTCTAGGTTTATTCCCTTTGGTATAGAATTCGAAACCCTTTGACCTGGTGTTGGTGATGATTCGAGACAAAAATCTATCGCTATCGGATTGGAACTTAGCTGCGAGTTACCATGATACCATGAATTTGTTGGATTTCAGGCAAAAACAAATATTCGAGATATTCTCGTATTTTTGTTCTGCGATTTCTTTATGCAGTCATCGAGTTCTCTGTTTCTGTGGCGCGGTGTTTGCTGGACGGACGATACACCGACAGAAAAGGCGTCACCCGACATAAACGAGATTAGAAATAAAATCCACTTCTCCGCACGCAATTATATATAGAGAAAGTGCGGTTCAACGAATTCCTTGCGAAAAGTAAACGGCGCGCTAATGAAAAAGATACGAGGACAAACCAGATAAGACATGCCCGGATAACGTTACAGAATGCTTTCCATTCGGTTGTCTGCGAAAATGCATGCACATTGCCAACTAGTTAGGATAACAGATAATTAGAAATAACCTTTCAGTCGTAAAGCAAAACCGTAAAATTCTTTCCACATTTACCTGACAATTCCAACAACTGGATACAAAGTATCACGATCACTAATTAAAATGATTATTATGCCTTTTCTTCTACACCAATGAACAGTCTCTATATCTCCTCTCTTATAATAAGATTTTAATCTATACTCTAGTGCAATCAAACAAGTATGTAACGATATACATCTACTTGTAAGTACATACTTCTAACTCTCTAACGAACTTCCCAAAAATGCTCTTAGTCTAAAGAATGGTTGAACCAGCCGAATGGAAAACACCTTATAAAATGCGCGGCGACAAGAGCTTTCCAAGTGGCTTCCTGGTGCTCTGCCCATTTCTGTTGGTGCCGTGTCCGCGAGGACATGGTGATAAGCCGCGCCTCCTTCTCATAATCGTCCTCTGAACGAAGCCAGGTGGCACAGCTGGTGCACTGCCTGCCGAAGCAGTATCAAAAGCAGCAGACCAACCAACCTGTTTCCTGACCTCCGGCTCGGCCTCCCCGGATTCTGACTTAGGTAGCAACAGATCTCCCCGATCCTCCTCCCGGTCGGTGAGGAAGTGCATTCCGCTAACCACTCGCTCGGACTTGATGTACGTGCTGCCTGTGTTTCCTTCGCTGAACGAATCCTCGCCGCTCCTCGTCGCCGTCGTCAAAGGTGCTGAAGGAGGAGGCGGCGGCGACGACGAGGACGACGACGTGCAGATCTCGAACGTGATGTCGCTCGGTAGACTCGGCAGCTGATCTGGGCAGACATGGAAAGAGAACAGGTACAGGAGCGTTAGTATCATTCAGCTGGAAGATTAGTCATCGGTTGTGTTCCTTGAATTTGTGAGGCGAGGAACGAGGGCAATTTAATGAGGTTTATTATCGAGTGTAAGCAATGTCTTAAATTGAAATTTGGGAATAGTTTTTGGAATATTACAATCTGTAGCTTGAAAATAGGTCTGAAAGTCTTGGAATTTATTATCAGTTCGAGCAGCGTTTAATCTGAGCTTTTAGGAAATTTAGTGATTTGGATTCTTAGGAGTATTACAAACCACGTTAGTACCCTAAAGCAGGATTTGGAAAAGGAGGAAAAGCTGTTGATTTCCTGAAATGTTCGATAAAGTAATTTAACTCTTATGTTTCTTTCGATAAAGATTCAAGGATCCTCTGAATTATGGTGAAAAGTCTTATCCAATTAAAAACTTGATTAAGAATGGATTTAAAGATAATTTAAGAATTAATTTAAGAAACGTATCCGTTTGGTCGATTTTAAGTTCAATGAATATTTCCGTATGGCGTATTTCGCGAAAGCAAAGGACGAATAGTTCCAAAAGAGAAGAACGACTAAACGGAGAGATGTATGTTCCTCTGTCTTGCTTTAATAAAGGTTGCGCTAATCGATACAAGAAATAAACGGTCGGGTATTGCAGTTGTATATCACAAAGAGTTACAAAGAAACTACAATTAGATAAAAACAAATAAAAATAATAATAGGTATTAAATTGTTATAGTCCTTATCGCCACCCGGCATCGATTATAATAGGTACATATGTACGTACACTTAAATGTACAGTCAACGACCGACGATAATCTGCGAACGAACGTATAGCTTCATTTTCTTTATTATTACTGTTATATGATATAACTTTTTTTTGTTTGTTTGTATAAGCGCGCTTCTACCCTCAAACGGGGCGAACGTACAATATAATATAATATAATATATAATAATATAATATAATATAGTATTTATATATAATATATAATAGATTTTTTTCTGTATTCGCAACGTCTATATCTTTTAATAATTCTCACAATTCCTTCTCTTCTATTGCAAAAATCTACCATTACTTATTAGTACATTTTCGTAGTTTTAACATCCTGCATGAATGCGTTTTGTTACTTTTAGTGTCACTAATAGAATTATGTACTGCTTCTTCCTTCTATCGAAACAGAGTGTCGAGTGATGCTTCCAGGATCGAGTGCAAATAAAAGTGTCAGTACTGGTACCTATATATTTCGTATATGTCTGTATATCTTTATAACATTACGGTGAATTTCATAAAACTCACTTGCATTATCTCCATTTTTAAAGCGTCGAAGAACAGTAAGTAGGAATAATAATGCAGGTGGACATGCGTGTATATACCTTTTCCTTTTCTTTATTTAAGACGTCTGCCGGTGCTTTCTTTTTATCGATAGATATTTAAACGTGCGTGTAAACCGCGAATTTTATTCGCAGCAAACGAAAGATTTGTAGTGGGTCGAGGTTCTGGTAATAGACGAGGAGACACAAACGACACTGATGCGTTGCGACTTTTTCATCGGTTTACGCGAAGAAAAAACGTACTCGCCGCTAACACATGAATAAAACGTGCAGATTTAACTATGGTAAATATAAATAAGTCTATTCGCCAGAACGTCGTGACAATATACATAAATATATATCATCTATATCTTGCATTCTACTTCAACGAATAAAATTGGAAACGTAATAGAAGGCATCGCATTAATGTCACAAGCTACAATAGCATTTAACGCTCGAATAAAATATCTCTGCATCATGAAAAATTCAAGTAACCGCATTTGCATTTTGTTCGGTTATTTCGTATCCTCATTCCGTATGTGTTAATCGTGTGGCTTCCTTTAAAGCCTAACGCACCTTATCTCGTAACCTAATTACCCGATGTTATAGTTAAAACTAAAAATAAAATAATAAACGTTATTTGACGATGACAATAATATATATACATATATATTATATATATGCTATATATATAATATATAAATATATATAATAGTGTAATAATAATATAATATAATATAATAGAACTATTACAATAATGGTATAAAACTAAAACGTAAGAAGTAAGGTAGTCACAATGCATGGAAAGTGAAGAAAAAAAAAAGTATAACACGACCGTTTTCGATTGCTTTTGCACACATCATAGAATTAAGAAATTCGTTTTGTCATTTCCTTTTTCTTTCCTAAGACTCATTGGTATCGCAATGACGTTAGAGCCTTCAACTGTATACGTATGGCGCAAACCTTATCTTTCCAAATAGTAATAATTTTCTTCGTTAACACAAGCAATCAATCGAAATTGCATACGATGCCCATTTTTTATAAACGTACGTATCGATCCCACATATTATACATCAATCACTGACTCAAATTGCGAATCCATACACAATTTCTCCGAAACTGTTAATATATCTTTCAGTGATTAACAAGCAATACGGAATTCAAAACGTGCTTTGTATTCTGGTAGTATTGTAGATGTGTGCTTTTTCGTATATGCATAATATCAAAATGAACGTTACGCTTCCTACATAACAACTACAAATTGGACGCAAGAAACAGAATTGTGCGCGAATATAAATTTCGTGCTTCACCTAACGGAAACTAAACAGTTATCATTGTTTTTCCTTTACATTTACGCAATTTCGTAATACATATATAAATATATATATATATACATATATATAACATATATGTGTTATATTAAACATATGATCATCATATATAATACATATATTATACACACACACATATATATATATATAAGATATATATGTATATATATATTGATATATTTTTTTTTGCTTTTTTTCCTTTTAAATACCGACTACGAGTACGAGCTGGATCTACGAGAGAGAAACTCGACGAGTTCCTCGTGTTACGGCAACGAAATCACACGCGGGTTCACATTCCCTCTCACGTAATATATTTCTCTTTATATATATTCTTTTAAATAGTTCTCTGTAATAGTTAAGATTTGATGATTATCATCATTATCGTCGTCATTACCATCATCATCATCATCATCATTATTATCATCATCATTATCATCATCATCAGCATCATCCTCATCATCATCATCATTATCATCATCATCATCCTCATCATTCTGAGACATACACATCACACGTCTAACATCCATGCTCATTTTCTCTCATGCGTATAACACCGATGCGGAAGACCAAAATACTGCTTCCCGTTCAGTATTCGTTCGAAAGTTCTCGCAACGAATTATAGCATTATAGAAAAGGAAAATAGCAGGAAGAGTGGACGAAAGAGGAAATATTAATTCGCTGTTAATTTAATTTTTAATTTATAACAAATTTTGTAAAATAAGGGATTTATAACGTCAGATCTATGGGTAAAATTGTTATGCGATCAAACAAATACATTCTTGTAAGCATCTAATTTAATGATATGTTTAATTTTATTGCTGAATAATATTATTTTTTATCAGGTTGAAAAATAACGAAACGATGGAGAATAGTAGAAATTACAACGAATGGCGAATTATTTTCCTCTCGTTCTTTCTTTCCTGGTTTATGTTTTAGAACTGATACGGAGGGATAGTAACGCGTTGTTCCTACTAACAAATTATAACACTTCGTTTGCATTAGTTCTGCTCGACTGCGTGAACGATGTTTGAACATTTCCCCAAAAAGTTATTGGTATGTATGTATGTATATATATATATAAGCACGTGCGCATACGCACGTACATATGCGCGAATAAATTTATATTTCGTTCAACTATTTCTACTCTGCGGTGTCCCAACACCGAAAAAAAAGAAAACGTGTTAACAATGTATCAAATAATAGATTTCTTTCAGATTTTTTAACGAACGAATGAACGAAAAAAGTATAATATAATATAATATTGTAATATAATATAATAATATAATAATATAATAATATAATAATAATAATAAATCAAGGAGAAAAAACAAACGGTCCAGACCCAAAACTAACTGAGGGTCATTAAATATACTATGCCTGTATAGATAACTTTCTTTATAACTTGTCTGTGTTTGCCTGTGCATTATTAACTTATATACCTAGCAATAATAACCAATTCTATCGGTGCTTGTCCATATCTAAAAGTTAATAATTCTTATCAAACAATAATATTAATAGAAATAATAGTAACGGTGAAAATAAAAATAATATTATTTTTGCTGCATTAATAGTAGTGCGAGTAATAGTAAATCAGTAATAATAATAGTAAGAATAATAATTAATTATTGGTAATAACTATAATACACTTTCCCAGAAAACCTGTACATATACCGGTCTGTTATGCAGTATAATTCATGTTTCTTCCTCCCTTTTCTCTATTTTAGGCACTATCTAATGAACTCTACGAGACTTCTGTGCCACGTAGGGAACCGTTAATAAACTCTCTGATAAATATACATTTTCATCTTCTTTCTGCCTTTCTTTCTTTTAATATTTTACTAATATGCTTTATTACGCACCATTGGAATCAAATCTGTTGGAAGGCGTAGGAAACATTAAAAAGAGAAAAATAGCAATAACAGTTATAATAATATTAATACGAATCCTGGCTATGAAACTCTGCATTTTTGATAACAATCCATCTGCTCATCTTTCTTCTCGTTACTTTAGAATATAACACATCTGACAAAAATTTGGAAGCACGTTATTATCGCTCCAATAAGCTTCTATGCAAATTGATAAGCATAGATGAATGTTTGTTGAAAGTTTGAAGATACAGGTGACATTCCCCGATACAAACAAAGGGGAAAAATATCCAAATTTCATTTTTTTGGCGGGAAACAACTAGTTTGATCGTGATTGCATACAGTTTTGTGCAGATGTATAGGGAACTATGAAAGGTGGAAAATTGGAAAATATCTGGAAAGAAGAGAGAACATATTCACAACCAACGTTTCACACGTGAACTGCTGAATTTGAAAGAGCGGGTACAACAAGGAAACAAAAAGAAGTGAAAAAAGAAATAAAAACATCGCGCGTGCGTTAAAGCATTGGAAGTTTTTTTAAAGCTATCACGGTATAATCTAAAACGGGAATATACCCATACGATACTTTGTCAGTCACATTAATCGTATTGCTTATGTTGCTCCGTTATATTTTGCTTCAAAAAGAAGAAAAGGAAGATATACTCTAGACATAAATTTTACATGTCAAAAATGATGCGTTCGTATCAAAGAAAAAGAAAAGGAAAAAGAAAAAGGGGATACGCGGTTGATAAAGGCACGAGAAAGCTGGCTAATTTTGCGAGAATATATATCTCCCTCTTTTTGTTCACCAATATCGTTAAATTTCGTTTCTCAAAATATAAAGAGAAAATTGGAATTTTATATGCAGACTACGCCCGCGTAAAATACTGCGACGATATTTAGTAAAAGAGAACTTTTCGGTAACGCGGACTCGACACGATAAACATTACTTTCAACATTGTGAAACAATGGTTCCCATATATGATACATACGCAAACGTAACCGCCTACAATATTAGTTACACGATAAAAACCTATAAACAAGTATAGCCTTTTCAATCGCTATCGTTAAAAGTTCCTCTTTTTCCCACTGGCCAAATCGCTTTCTCCGCGAATTTCTTTGAAATTTCACGCGGCTTACGTTTCCATGTGTAAAACCATGGCGATCAGGATGGTCGTGCAAGTGAAGGAGACACAGCCGGGCATCGATCGTCCACAAGCATTGCGCGCTATTGCACAGTTCAAGGATTATATAATACTAATGTACACAGCAGCACTACTCGAGCACTTACGTTCGAGTATAGACATCTCTTTCTCTTTGTCCTTTAATTCAAAAAAAAAAAGGAAGAAAAAAAAAGAAAAAGAAAAAAGGAAAAAATCCCCGCGATAACTCGACGTCGTCCCGCTCAGCAGTGTTTGTATGCGATCTGTCACGTTAGTCTCCTCCACTGGCCGATATCAACCGTCGGTCGCCCTTCTTCCCGAAAAGACGATACTCGTCGGGCTTCCATTAAAAACGACTATCAAAAATTGATCGCACGCGTAGGAAATCCGATCTCGCTTTAATACAACGTGAGGAGTCGATCATCGCGGGGGTGAGATAGGCTATGCGATTGGTCCGCGGCACACAGGTTATGATATATATTTTGTTTTCTCAGACCGAAGACAACTTGATCGATTTTTCTATCGGTGTCTCTCTGTACGACCACGTATTTTCACTATCGGGTGACTAGACTAGGGCGGTGCTGAGAAGACGACAGAGTAAACGAAAGGAAGATTTCGCTTTCTCAAACACGCCCCCGCCTGAATATGGAGAGCATCCTCGAGGTGGCCACGTGCTTCAACGTCGTCCTCGAGAGCGTGCTCCTCGAGTTCCTTTGGACGTCACTAGTCGCGACGGTCGTTTCTCCTCGGCCAGTGTTCTCTTCCGCTGGTTCAGTGGTCGTTCTTCGTGCTGGACCGATCGCCATCCCACCTCGCCCTCGCCCTGCCCGCTAAGGCGAGAGAAAAAAACCAAACGGCATCACGCAATCCTTCGGCATGAAGCAGTCGTGCACGGTTTTCATATGATTCTTCATTTTGTCAGGCCTGGAGAATTCTTTTGAACATACCGGACACGGGAATACCTTCCTTTGATGGCCTTCGTGGTAAAGAAAAGCGTGTCGTTGGAAGCTGTATTTATTCTTGAACGTCTTCTGAATGTCGAGCTTCGCACACTCAGTGCATTGATAGACACCCTCGGATATCGAGGCGTAACGAAAGAGATTCAAACCGCGAACGGACATCTCGGTCAGCTGTTCAGCAGGATCCTGCGAGTGCGATGTGGCGCGACGCCTCATGCGTCTCTTCGGCACCTGTCGACCAGGCGGAGCCGACATGGTTCCGATCTGGTGACCGCTGCTCGTCGACGAGGAATTGGTGGTCGGTGCAGGGCTACTACTACTGCTACTTCCGCCGCTGTTCTGCGCGTTGTTCCTACCGGTTGCCGGTGACATTGACGAACTTCTTGTCGACGTGGTGGTCATCGTTGTGCCGGAACTGGACGCTGTGTTGGACGTCGAGCTAGTAGTTGTGGTCAACGAAGTGGTGGTGTTCGATCTCGCGTTCGATGTGTCCGTGCTCGATTGATTCGCCGAAGATCCTGATCCGGAATTTCGACCTTTCTCTTTCCACGTCTCGCCATCCGACTTCGTGTTCCCCGATGAAAACTCTGTGAAAAGATTCGAGTTAGTAAAGAGACTGATTCTTACCTAGAATAAGTAACGATCATGGTTACAACAATTACGACAATGAGCATTATCAAAGAGACTTTCTAAAACATGATTTGCTCTCTGGCTACGGTAAAGGCTGTGTAAATTGCATGCAACTGCGATCTAATTCGTACTGAAAATAAATATTTAATGATACCGATGTATGATTGTATACTCTGATGCGTGCAGAACAGAGATACGAGAGGCTACTGCGAATCGTAAAGGGAATTTATAGCTCGATGTGAAATCAACATGGCATATAAATGATTCTGTATAAAGTAATACAAATAAAATCTAAATAACACCTGAAAATAAAATTATAATATAAAAGAACGAACAATAATCTACTTAATAAAGTACCAATAAATAATACGAGGGAATCGGGAATTTTGGATATCGATGAAAATAAAAATCTCGCATTGATCAAACAAAACCAAAACAAAGTATAGTCGTACCATTTTCTTTTCTTTTTTTTTAACAAGTTGTCAGGCAAAAATCGGGCCTTCATTGCGTACTTTGTGTACTCGTAATATACAGAATGACGGATCGATTCCACGCTGAAAATTCTTGACGATCGTGTATCAACTTAAAAAAGGGGAAAGGTAAGCAAAGGGAACATAATGGCAATGATAACTAAGAAAGAATTCACCCGATTCTTTTCTCCCTTTTTAAGCATCAGTAATTTTGGCACATCCCAAGATGCACTGGAAAGTTTCCAAATCGAAAACGTCGGGTGATTTCGCGGAGAAGATAGATACACGTCGTAGAGTCGTGAATCTGTCGTGCAAAATGGTCTCTACGTCGTACTTTGTATCGAGAATTCGATCGATGCGAGAAACGACACCAGTTCCGGCATTGCGACTAAATTATGTGACAGACTTTGTCCTTTACTCGCTTAAACATCTTGCAATGTTTTATTAGAAGCAAGCTAATAAGTAAGAAATAGAACAAAAAATAGTCTTTCAACTTCTATATAACGATCAAAATGAACATTATCAGCGTAAAATTGCTATAAATCGTTTCTCGCAACGAAAACGTTGAGATAATGAGAAGAAAACAAAAAATAAAGAGTTTAACAGCCAGCGGACTTATAAAAATCAGAAGTTAAATGCAACGAAAAAAACCATGTACATATATATATTTATCTTTTTTCTTGATCTCCAAATATTTCACTTTGCTTCATTGTCCGGACAGTAAAAATAATAAATCAACAATACGCGTACGCAACATGCAAAACAAAAGTCCATAAAAAATAATAATCGCTGATTTCCTATCGTGATTGGCTTCTCAAGCAGTTGGAACGTCGATTGTTTTCTCTTTTTGTTTTCAACACTGATGACTGCTCTATATTCGAACGTGCGAGCAAATCGGTCGAATTTCTGTTATTTTCAAATAAGAAACGTTCGCTTTTATTCGAGTAAGCCACACACAACGTAGGAATCTTAATATCTAAAGATCGTCCGATCGGTTCTGACAATCGTTTCTCGCCGATTGTGTTGACGATTCTATAAAAAATTGAATGGTAATTCGTTAACGAGAGCCATTTCAATGATTTTATTGGCAGCGTGTCTTTTGATGGATAATCGTCAACGGCGAGACAACGATCGCTATCGACCAACCAGATGCATCCACAATCACTAAAACGAAACTAAATAAAAGTAATTTTTGGCTAAGAGTAACGGTGCTTCGTAGTGAATGCGGGAATTCTTGAATTTGGTGTATGTGTGAACATATCGAGATATACAAAGGGACGATATGATTTCTGTTTCAAGTGACTAACGAGAAATCTCTACGTAAGAACACGGCTGTGGAACGTAGTAACAAGATTAGAAACAAAGGGTAATTAGAAAAAAAAACAAGAAAATATAAACAAACGAAGAAAGAGAAAATTTTCGTTCCAAAAAGACAAGAAAAAGAAGAAGACAGAGAACGGTTGTAGACAACTCGTGGCGAATTAATCGCGTGTGACAAATCCTTTGTTTTGAAATAAATTATGGCACTTTGATGATGATGCGTCGCTTTGAAAATATCCTCCAACTACGCGGGACAGTAGAGATTTGTATGTAAACGATTAATGAATGATCACGAGTCTCTGAGCCTACTTACACTCACGTTCCACATACGTGCGACAATAATAACGCATATCATAACGGAAAAACAACGAAAAACGTAACGAAAGGAAGTAAAATAAAGTTCTACTGCGTGTAGCATTGCGCTGTTAGTCGTTATAGTAATTACCTTCTTTTTCGAATTTCAATTAGTCTGCTACTTTCCTTGACAAGCATGTATATACGTATACATATACTAGACAGACGATCCAGCTCATTAATTTATGGTCGATTTCCATTACAACACACAATTCGCACGACAACCTCTTCGATCATTGTTTCCTTTTTCTTTCCGTTTCGGAATAAACCATTGGTAACAAAATATTTCAACGTACGCTAGTTTAGTACGCTTATTCGCTAGTTTTTCAATCACTTCTTTTTCCCCATTCTTTTTCTTTCTTATCGTAACGCGTGGAAACCATTTAAAAAAATAAGAAAATACGACGCAGAACGTCGATTTCTTTGTAAAAAGTTGTAACGGAAGAAAACAATATTGGTAAATGTATAACATAAAATTAAAAGTGACGTAACAGCTGAAATTTACTAAAGGTGTTATTGCAGTTAATGGATGAAGCTTCATACAAGAAACTCGCTTGACTTACGCGCTGATAAAGATAAAATATCGGGCTTCTACGCACATGTTATCACAAGGAGAAACAATATGATCGATTTTCAAAGAAGTTTAAACAATAAGAGTCGCTAACTTTAAAAAAAAAACTGTTGGACAATAAACAACTTTCTTTCCTCTTTCATTCATTTAACACAGTGTCTTATTGTTTCCTTCGATGCGCTAGTTTGTACGTTGGATACACTAAACGATTTTTCGAGATGCCCGCTAAATATTCTTTTCGAACGATAACGCTGATGTTACGTTTTCGGTTTTTCATTGATCCTTAAGTAAAAGCTATCCGTTCAGATTTCTATCAGCGCATCTCGTAAAATCGACCAGGCACGCACGATTAAAAGTGCATGTAAAACGTGAGTATGCATTGCGCGCGCAACAACGGAGACGTGAATGTATGAGACAAAAGTCGGTACAGCGAGACTTAAAAATCCTTCAATTACAATCTATTGAACACCGTTCTTTTTATTATCGATAGTCATAATCAAACAATCAGTGCATATAAAATATACTAAGTCTACCCAGCGTCAGAAAAGACTCATCTTCTCTAAAAAGTTCCCTATAAAATTTTTTCTTGTTTCTTTATTTTTTTTTTTTTTATTTTCCCTTTATTACTCTTTTACGCTCATTTCACGACAAGGTCTCACTTATTTGGCACTAGATTGCGATCATCGGGCGCGCTTTTTAAAAAAAGGGATATACACACACGCGCACGCGCGCGCCTAAGATCGCGGGCGTCGATAACAATTTATTATTATTACTTCATTTTTTTACTTTTCTTTTCTTCATCGTCATTATTTATGTCGCTTAAAAAGGCACCAAATCGGGGATTACACCGCTACATATTATTGGATCCCACTGAAGTACGTTAATTCAACGTATAATATATAAAGTTAAAAGTCAACCACATACCTCCTTTGCTTCTTTCTTTTTTTTTACTCTCATTTTCTGACGCATCATTTCAAAAACTGCAACGACGTTAATAGGTATTATCAACTAGCGCTAAAATATATTCGATATAACTTTTGTTTATATATATAAATATATATATAAATATATATATATAAATATATATATAATATAATAATAATAATAATGATAATAATCGTAATAATAATATTAATAATAATAATCGCAATAATAATAATAATAATATGTATATATATATATATATATATGTACCATCTTTACGCTTGCCGCATACTTTGTATATGTGTTTCTCTCTGTATACGTGTTTGTGTACATATGCGTGTAATTTATTTGCGATAATAAACTATGATTCTTTTCTTTTTTAATATATATATATATGTTTATGTATATATATATATATTTATATTTAATATATATATATTAAAATCTATCCGATAGTACAGTCTGCTTTTTAAGCCTCGTAATTTACCTCTCTCTCTTTCTCTCTCTCTTTCTCTCTCTCTCTCTTTCTTCCTCTCTGTTACTCTTTCGCGTTGGTTTCTTGCAAGAGCGACTGATGCCGATAACACGTGAAAAAGAAACTTAGAATAATCGGTATTGACTGGTGGTCCGCTTTCGAAATAAGGGACGAATAAAAGGGAACGATGGTTATTGGCGTGTCGCCATTGCAAGAACCATATATAAATATAATATAATCTATGTAAAATTTTTCTTGTTTTTCATATTCTTTCCCCCGTAACCCACCCGCAATGTCCGTAGACTTATAAATTAATTAAAATATGTTCAACACGAAATTCATCAACGAGACCTTTGTGATCCTAACCGCGATTGGCGTGAGAAATTCGCTTCTGCTTCCAGTAAAATTCACTTAAACGAAGGCAAAACAGTTGCAGATTTTCGTAGAAAATTTTAACTCGGCCGATTCTTCCTTTTTCTCTTTTCACTACAACGTTAGTTGAAATTAATTTTTAATCATTTTTTATGTAATGCGTAGTACAAGTACAAGGTACCCCCTTACAAACAATTCCTCATAACACTTCAAAGTGTTTATTTCTTCCGCTATGAACACTTTTTACAGCTTGAACACTAATTTTGTACGAATATAAGGATTTCGTATCATTATAATCCTTAATCCTTAAAAACACTCCTCGCAAGCTTCTACTAAGTTTTACTGATTGGCAACATGAATTTCCCCTTTTTTACAACCTTAATTCTAAAGATTAACAACATTTAAAGGCAACGAACGTGAGCGAATGTTGTACGATAAATTTTCGTAGCAAGCTTCAAGATCAGTTGCTAAATTTCAACAATTTTATTAGGTATCAGTTTACCCTGATCACGAGCCTTAAGATACCATTAAGGAATTCGATGTAAGCAGAGATAACAACTTGATTCGCATACGCGTCGTTACAAATGTTCTTTTTTTGCTTCTTTGCCAAATGCTCTGCAACTGTCTTTCTAAAGTTTAACGGCGGATAGAAACATTTGCGGATCTTTGTTTTCTTGTACAATGACGACGACGACAACGACGACGACGACGACAAATAAGATATTTAACAGAATAATATATTATGCGAGAAATAAAATTTAAAGAAAAAACAAACATGTGGTCAACAAGGATCACCAAGAGTTTCAGGTCTTCCAAGCGATTTCTCACGCAAAAGTCGACTAGGGTAAACTAACGCTCCTTTTCGTACGGACGAATAAAATTGGATATCCCAAACGAGCTATCACGGAAAGCCCCCCGTTTAAAAGAAACAAGCACGTGGATCTATTTTCCTGGTCTATTGTTAAAAAAGTGAGAAATTGATCGTGAGCCTAGTATCGAAATGATTGAATTGTCGTTCGTTACAATTTGGCAATTGATTTTGCTTTAGGCGATCCGAGAGCTCTGTTACACTGTACTTTCCATTTCATATCGACACGCTTTATTCCGCTTCTATAAATCGTCCTCTTTACCTGCCATCTAAAATTGAGTTAGTCTTAGCCTCTCAGTGATTATCAAATGTGAGTGTATTACTTTAATTATTATTTTTTTTTCCATTTTAAATCGATATAAGCTGTTTTAGCCGCTGCCTCTTTGCACTTATTTTTGTTTAATATATAATATTTATATTCAACTATCAGTTTATACCCTCTTTCCTCAATTTGTTTTCATATTTTCTTCCTTTTTTTTTTTTTTTTTTTTTGGACGGGCTTTGCGTTAACCCATCGCGAACACAACAATTTCACCAAGACCGGCCTGCAACTGTCTCTCGTCCTTAAAATTTTCTTTCTGTACGTCAAACAAAAAAAAAAACACAAGCTAAAATAGGATAAACTAAAACAAAAGAATACACACACACACACATCTTTTCTCCCCGCCGAAAATAATCCACCGACGCGGAATGGTGGATACTCTTTGGTCCATGAAAGTTAAAAATTTTGAAGATAATTGACCTGAGAGCATATCGATTTTGCGAGTCAGCGGCACGGTCCATTACGATCAGAAATATTAAAACATCCGTATATGCTTTTAGTTTGTTTCTCTTTCTATCGTTCCTTATTATTTTTTTTGCTTTACTTTACCTACTCGTCTAATCATTGCTGCCTGCCTAACTAATAATATATCATTCTATCTTCCTAAAAGTACGCGTAATTGCATCCGGAGGCGATCGATCTTCCGATCGCTCCGTATTTCTTACAACTAAAATTTTTTTATCTTTGCAACGCTAGATATCTCTTGAATAACGAACGAACAACACTGGTCAATCGTGGGCGATATCGGACACAAGATCGTATAAATCATGTTGTGTCCTGTCTCTTCTTCTTTCATTTTTCTTTTCACCTTGAAATCCCACGCATTTAAAATAACAACGAAGGTCTCCGTTACGATTATAATTAATTAATAGTAGCAGTAATAATATTTATAATTATTATTATATAGCCTCTAGTCGTCTAATGTCTATGCCCAACTAGTGAAAAAATTTGTATATAAATCGTTTCGCTTCCTCTCCGATTCATGCGTGTCGTTCATAATCATAACAATCGATCTATGAACGAAGGTCCGACTAGAGAGGATTCGACAAAGTGTAAAGTGCAAAATATAGTAAGCTACAATCGTATTTTAGTGCTGTCTCTCACGACTAAGCCTATGTACCATCACTGTAGCCGTATCCCTTTTGAACAGTAATCGATAATCGACTCGACCGTTTGCGCGTGCACGCTATAGTCTTTAAGACTAAAAGAACTCACAAAGAACTCTGTATCCTTTTTTCTTTTCTAAGCATGGTCTTTCTGAATTAAATTATACATAAAATTATGCTTCGGATAAACTGCGTAAAACTCGTAACAAGTAAGACAAGGATATATTTTTAACAACGATAATTTCTATGACCCTGGACACACACACATCCTTGTCTCACGTTATTTAGAATTTAATATTTACAAAAAGAGAATCTACGTTATAACGATTAGCTTTAGTTGATTATGAATTTATGTAACAAATTTAATAGTCGTTTTAATCGCATATTTTTGCTCTTGGGAACAATATATATATATATAGATATTTTACCCACGATTCATTTCAAGTTAAACAGGAAATAAACGAACGTATCATTTTTTGGGTAACGATAAAATCCATGTTTTCTAATATAATATATATAATATACAGAATATATAGAATATATAGTAGTAAAACTGTGTCCAGCTGTACTGGCTAAGCACAAATGTTTTGTTCAATAGAGTACGGTACAGTACGATATGGCGTTAAGTTACTACTAAAGTGCCTTCAGTCTATCCAATGTCAGTACTATCTTGTATTTGGTGTCGTTAAAACCGTCCCTCTGCAGTCTTTCAAGAATTGCATGTCCCGTTCCGTTAATTTCCCCATTAACTATCTCCATCCTTGCCTGCCCTAACCGCGGACTTCTTTCCACCTTGGCTCCCTATTACGCTACTATATAACTTCGAATCAGGCTCGACAGCTTGACAACAGCTCAACGGCTCAACAACATGGCGAACGGTCATCGTACATATATATTGCATTTACTCAGTCTACGTGGTTCCCTTATTTATATTGTGTGTGCATGTACCGCCGTTTTACTTCAATAAACGTATGCATATTTTCGATGCTACATGCAACACGTTTGATTCTCTCCGTAATATTATAGTCACACAATAGTAAATATACTCTTTGTTGATTTGGACTCACGTTTCTTTTGCAATTATCTTGCTTACTTTTTTCTCCTCTTTGTTTCATAACTGATCCTCGTTGTCGTACAACTACGTTAAGACGACCAAACGAGTACACCGGTTCAATCATATATAAACTCTTTGTATGCGCATATCTCTTTTTCTTACGTTCCTCCTTCTTTTTTCTTTTTATTTGTATAACATCCGCGATTCCCTTGAAGGGAAGCGACGCGGTAAAGCTCGTTTCGTTTGTAACTTAATGCCCGTTTCGTGTTACGCGCACGAAAATCATTTTTCGAGAAAGGGAGCTTTCGGTTTACGAAATAGGCTGAGATACACCCGCCGATTTTGTCCGAAAGAGCGAACTTTCGAACGAATCAAGAGAAAACCAGTAGTTATAGGATCCGATATAGCACGAATTATATCACGTTTAATAAAGTAACCGGACATAAAAGGTACTCCGTTCGACTGTATTTGACTTTACTAGCTGCTATGATTAATATCATATATCCATTTGTTAAAAGTCCAGTTTCTTTCGTTTCACGTTGATCCATTGAAAAAGGAGAAACTGTTTTGAGCTGCAGTAGACATATGGTCTACGATTCAATTTCCCCATATTGGCGGAAACAACGTCTTCGGATTTAGCTGTTTGTTCTGCCTGTTTGTTGTTTATCAAACGTTCGTTAATTGTATAAAGGAAACAGATGTACAACTATCTACGTATCAATGACGATTATCATCGGATGTTTAAAATTTGTATATTCGATTGACTATCCGTTTACCCCCATATCTCTGATATCGTCCTTTCTTGATTCGTCCTACTAGCGTTGTCTTCAAAAACCAATCCTCGATTGTATTTTATTAACTACGAGACTAATCTAACTACTACTACTTGTTCTCTCTTTGTCCGTTCGAAACACTACGACCTTTTCTTTTCTTTCTTTTACAGCTATGGGTTTATCCGGAAAGCCACTGACACGTACGCTCGCATCGCTCTTGAGCTTTTCACGCGATTTTTTTCGTTTGCTGCCTCTTCCTTGCGTAACGTCCCCTGACTCTTACCACGACGACGAAGAAATCGATCAACGATTTGTTCAACGATTTATCGACGATTGCACGACGCGAAGTGATACTTGGCCGTTAAGAGCACCTCCGGAAACGTAGGAGGAGCATCGTAACGGTAATTTGGATTCTTTCTCAAGAGGCAGAACGAAGGGAAAGAGCCAAGGAACGTAGCCTGAGAAGAGAGGACGCACCGACAGCGGTCTACCGCTGCTGACCCATACTACTGCTGCCACTGCTGCTAAGAGCCATGTGCGACTTAAGGCTATGTATGATCTTAACGTGGGCGACCATGTTATCTTTCCGCGTGAATTCCTTATAACAAACCGGACAAGCAAAGTACTTGACGTTACGCTTGTGTGAGGTGACGTAGTGCCGGCAGAAATTACTGATGTGTGTGTAGGTACGATTGCATACAGTGCACCGGTATACGTCGCCCTCTTTCACGCAGAAGTCCCGTACCGAACCTTCCGTTCTCTCGTTTTCGACCTTAAACGATCCTTCGAAGTCGCTTTGACTGATCTCCGATTCACCGGCGACCAGATTAAATATGGCACTGCTCAAATTGTCTTTCGACACCTTTTGCTCCGATTCGGAATCGGAATATTGCTGCGAGTCATCCATGGACGCCATAATTGCCGTTGACGATGTTTTTCCTTGAAGAGACGTGCTGTACTCCTTACGAAAGCATCGCTCGAAGTTGATGCGTATATGAGTCGGTGACTGCGAGCCACCGCCACTCGACGTCTCCTCCGGGTCTGAAACGAAGAAAACTTTCTTCTTTAAACAGTTCTCGACGCCTACACCTTTGTATCGTATAATATATATATATATACATACATATATACATACATACATACGTACGTATGTATATGTATATATATATCAATGTTATAATAACATCATTCGAACTTAAGTATATCGATGCATTAGGTATAAATTATCACATATTTCTAGTAATATATAATAGTGTATAATAATGTACTGATATAATAACGTATTTCTATATTTGTGGGGGGAAGCAAGAGGAAGGGTAGAGCCAGCAAAAAAGAGTCACCGTATTCGAACCGGCTGTCCGTCAACTCTGTCCCATGTTAAGTGTTTTATGCCGCACCCGCTTTTCCGTGTCCCCACCCCTGTTCGTCGTCATTCCCTCTTCAGATTCTTTCGCTCTCACGCACGCTTTCGCTACTGCTCACTGTTGATCGCGGCTTTGCCTCGATCCCGTACCGGCTGGCTGCGAAGAGGACCGTTACGGTCTCGTTTGCCATACCATGAAGAGCATTTCAGCGACTCAACGATGGCTCTCTCTTTCTTTCTTTCTTTCTTTCTTCCAAATAAATATGCACCATACACGCGCTCAGACATTCTCGCGATCACACGTACGTACAATCTTTTTTCATACATACGCGCGCGCGCGTATAATTCTTTCTCCCCTCCCATGCGTCTCTCTCTCTCACACACACACACACGCACGCACGCACGCACACACACACACACAGGCGCGCGTGCTCTCACGCACCCTTTCTTCCTCGTCTGTCACGCACACTTACATTCCACCCTCTCGCGTTTGCAGTCTTACACCATTTAGCTCGTATTTTTCCTCCCGTTCACCTGGACTCGCTCTCGTATCTATTGCTACGGAATGTATGCAAATACATGTATACACGCAACACATCACTCAGTCAGAGACGAACGCTTACACATACGCGTGCAGAATGCACGTATATGCGAATGTTAATAAACATCATCATCATGTACACTCGAAAAAGACCCCCTCCCTATTAACTTTACGTTTTAAATAGTCCGTGCGTCCCGTCAGTCTAAACCGTATACGCATATTATCCATTCTCTACGGGAAGACGATCCATCGAGATCGAGGACGCTCGAGAAGAAGCAACGTTTTCTCTTCTTCGATGCAATTATATATTGTTATACTTAATCCGCTTTCGGCTTCACTTTACATCAGATTCTTTTATTCGACTTTCTCTTATTTAGATTCTGGCATTTCGGAACGGTTTCATTTTATTATTTTTTTTTTTGTTTTGTTTTATTTTATGTTATATATTTTTTTGTATTTTTTTGAGCGGCTGGCCTCCCCTAGTTCCCTCGCTTCCCCCGCGCAAAGGTAATCTCTCAGAGATCAAATGGTGACTCAGATAATCTCAACTCACCTGCGCAAAGAGAACAAAGCAACACGTTTCACGGTCACTACCGAACGATCATCATGTTCGACATCTTCGAAGCACTCTGTCATGTGTGCGCGTGCGTGCGTACGTCAGTAAAGTAATTTCTTTTCTTTTCTTTCTCTCTCTTTCTCGAACATCATATGGAAAAGAATGTACGTCACACTCTCGATACCAATTTCTTTTTATATTGATCTCTCGCTCTCTCTTTCTCTCTCTCTCTCTTTCTCTCTCATCATTCGCTCTTTCTTTTCCGTCACTACATTTGTTTGTCCATCTCTTTCCGTCCTGTCGTATATTTTCATCTGTTTTCTCCTTCCCGTTTCGTTTTCATGTTTCGGACTTTTCCCCAAATTTCTGTTTCTCCGTGTTTCATTCCTCCGTCGTGAAAACTCAATTAGGCAACGAGAAGAACGCAAGAGAAGGCGGAAGCGATAACCTGCCGACGTTCGTTGTCTGTTAAAAAGAGCTACGCACACTTCTTTTTTTCGTTGTAATGACATCTATCCATTTCACCACGGTCCGTCACTTCGGCGCAAACATAAATTGCGTTCAACTTTCTTACAATGAACGAACGTGAAAAAAAGTAAACCAGCGTTTCAAATAAAAATCAGAAAAAAGTAAGCACCGCTAAAAGCTGGCTCCACCCCCTCCTTTTACCAAATGGCCAATGACAGCGAAGCGTTTCTCATTCGCGTGCGGGGATTATAAAATCATATATATAATAACATGTACATGTGTATATATTTATATGTTGCACATGTATACGTATAACAATATATACATATTGTATACAAGCACGCGCGCGCGCGCGCGCGCGTGTGTTTGTGTGTCTGTGTGTGTGTGTATCTGTGCGTGCGCGCAATATGTGAAATGGGATCGAAAAAGGTAAGTAAAAGTGGCAGTAAATAGAAATGTATATATAAATATATAAGTCTAGATTAGAGAAACGAGTGAGGAGAACGAGCGTAAAGAAGAAGGAACGAAGCGCTGCGCATTGGCCGAGCATAAATTACAATGGGTATGTATATTTTATATTATGTCCCTTAACGACAATCGGTGGGTGGTAGGTTAGATTTTTGGAGGCTACAGCATTCAAAAGGGAATATATATCTTGTGTGTTTGTTGGCACGTTTTTTTGATTCCGCTCGAACGTCTCGTCGTTTCAGAGGAGCATACACAAACGCCTGTATGGGCTCAACGAGACGACGGCTTCCTTTCTCTCTCATACACTTTGTTTCTTTTTTCGTAAATATATGTGTATGTATGTATATATATATACACATGGCACGCATATGTATACATATTTTTTCGAGATTTTTTTTTCTATTTCGAGTTGTCACAGGTCAACGCGTGACTTAAGTAGTGGTCTCGTTTTCGAAAGCCCGTTAAACTTTGTGCGCATCGTGTTTCGATATGTTTCGCCTACGCGGCTTAACACTGCCGAAAAATTCGTTTCAGATTGCACGGAAAAAGGAAACGGTTATTATCATTAGTAGTAGTATTGCTTTTTTCTTTTTTTCTGATATTTTTAACAGACCGCGTGAAACCCGTGACACGCATAAACTCCTGGGAGCCTATTCACCTTCTCCGGATACAAATCACAAATACTTTTTTCAATACTCAGCGAGATTTGTTGACCTTAATTCCATGTAAGGATGCTAGCTCAGGCAGTATCCTCGAGTTAACATCTTAACGAATTGCACTCGTCAACAAATTCATCGGCTCGAGTCTCAATATTCTTTCTTACTTTTTTTTTTTTTATTCATTATTATTTTTTTAGTGTACTTGAGTCTACGACCAAAAATAGCCTCCCCGGAAATATTGCTGCGATACTGCGATTCGTAATTAGTTTGCAGTCGCGCAACGACGAGCAAGGTATAAAATTAACAGATGAAAATTCTGAAAAATTAAATTGATTAGCACATCGTACAGCAGTGTTTTGTAATATTTTCATTTGCATATTCATCACTCAAATTTGTCAAGATGATTGTAATAATTTTGATAAAACAAATGATAGGTAAATACGTAAGAATATTTGTTAAGGGTAAGAATACAATATCACCTGGAAAAGATTGCAAACGGAATATTTGTGTGTAATCACTGTTGGTCAACATCGAATTGTATCAGGAAGTTAAATTTAATTCGGTGTAATTCAAATGGAGCAAAAAATGAGTTATTTAAATATTGATAAAAACCTACGTTTGCCAAATAGGCACAATATCCTCCTTTTCCATTAATAAAAAATGATTGGGAACGTTTACACCGCTTACATATCAATATTGTAATATACATTCAATTACTTAATATTTATCCTGAGTGCATTTAGAGTATCCTGTTCTCAAGTTAATAAATATTATTTGGAATTCTAAAATCAATTCACAGATACTCGATAACAGAGTCTTATCTTTTAATTTCAGTGATAGGCATAGTTGGTGCGTATATTAGATGGAAACGACACAATGTTGTCGTTAATTTACCGAGAAGCTAAGTTTACAGGTTATGTGCACCGAAACATGTAATTTCAAATAGTTGTGAAAAGGTAAGAGTATGGGATCCCTTTTAAAACCGTACAATGCCAATTTTGTATCTTTCGTATCTTTCTATTTTTTTTCAAAAGTATAAATCATATTGACACTGCAAAAAAAGACACGTACGTTCGTGGGTGCGGTTACATCGATAGATATCGCTTCTTAAAACTTTAATTCACGATCGCGCTGTATCGTTTCCACCCGATATACGTACCACCCGTAATTCTTAATTTTTGAACTTAGGAACAGAGCTAAATCAGTTGATACTACTATCCATTGATTAAAGATTAAATTTGTTCAAGCTAGTGTACTTGTCCCAAAGAATGTTTTAAAATATGTAATGACATCGTGTTACTTCGATTATTCACGACATAAATGGTGATTAAAAAGTTGCGTTAATCGTGTAAGCTGATAATGGAATTCCTTACCTTGCTTGAAACCTTCGTTCCCTTGCCTACTGTGTGGCCGCGCGAACGTCTCATCGGAGGCTAACAGATAAACAAGAACCAGTCAGATTATTGACAATCAAGCAAATTTTCACGAATGACAAAAACAAATAAACACATTTATTTAAGATAAAAAGGAGAAAGTGCTTTACCTTGGGCAGAGGTGCTAGGCGTCGGTTCAGGTTCCCGTTTAACACGAGATGTTAGTGATTCGGGTGTATCAGTACCATTTTCCGTTGGTTCGTCCTTCCTCGTCGACGACAAAGAGGAAGCAGCCAGACTGGCTCCCGATGATGCCGAGTTCCCGACGTTATTGCTGTTCACGTTGTTACTACTCGCCGAAGCAGTACTGGAGTTTCCGCCTCTACCATTATTACCGGTGCTTTCGCTCTGAAAGTCGATACTCATCTTCATTTCCATCATTTCTGGCGAACCTTGTACGAGATCTGTCCCCGAACAGGACTGCAGCTCCTGGCCCGTGATCTCGCCGATCGGCGTATCGGAAGAACCGCTGAGCTTCCTCGGTCTGCCCCTTTTTCTCTTTGGCGCGGATAAGGCCGAACCAAGGAGAGGATGGCTCGACATATGGTGCATCCTCTTCTGCGAGACGTGGTGGTGAGGCCCGATTTGGTTTATTCTATGTAGATTCGGTGGTGGTGGAGGTACTGTGTTTTGATTGCCAAGCAACGAAGAGGTAATACTAGGCAAGTCACACTTGTCCTCGTTTACCTCGGTCAGGCCCTTTATCCTAAGAGACTCAGCGACTCTCAAGAAAGCGGTTAGCCTATCCTGGTCGACGCTGACCTCCCCACGATACATGAAATCCAAAAGACTGCGCATATCCACGTAGGGGACATCTTTAAGAATGACTATCGGGTGCTTGTCGGGGTGTCCGACGAAAAGGGCCTGCAAAGATAGTAAGAAAAAAATACTCGGTCGGTATAGATTCGGCAAGAGGGTCGAGTAAGAAAACGTTATGAATTATTAATACGCGTCATGAATTAATCTACCGTGATGAATTATTAATAATGTTCTAGAACGCGATTCATTGGACTTCAAAAAGAAAGCATACGTTTCCCCCAGGATCTCCGGTTTGACGATGCATTGTTCTCTCTGGATGAGACTTGTCCTTACCTGAAAATAGGGACTACACGCCGACAGCACCATCTTATGTGCCCTGAGTAACTGGCCCTCGACGGCCAGCGTAACATCGACGAACGACTCGTCATGGAGTAGTTGATCGAAAACGGAGAGTAGATTACTTTGATGATTATTCCAGCGCAGACAAAATCTCTGCGACGCCATCGCTTCACTTCTCAGATCCGCCAAGTTACCGTTAATGTCCGCTAACATCAGATCTAGTGTTGATCTTTTTATTGGTATTGCTGCTGCCGCCTCGTCGTCGCTTCTTCTCGCCTTCCTCGACGAAGCCGCTTGCTCTTGCTCGTGCTCCTGCTCGTACTCTTGCTCGTGCTCTTCTCTTCATCGGCCACAGTTTATCATATCCTTCCTTCACATGATCTGCGTCAACAAAAACGAAACATTTATTTAACAATTAACTAAAAATCTTTAGTTTCTTTAAATAAAATTATTTCACGCATCTACACATTCATATAATTAATACGAGATTTATTATACAAAATGGTTTCAATTACTTGCACGATAGTCGAACTTGCTTCGACGTAAATGATTCATCTCAATATGAATCACTATATATATTACTAATTCGTTCTCGCGATCAACGCGTGCGGAAATGCTAGGAGATAACCGTGGCTCGACAGAATTCCTACACATGGAAAATTTCTTGAAAATCATGTACGATCCTGGACGAGTCCTCTAAACGTTCCACGTATATATACGATAACGCCTGCATGCATAATCGTCCATATAAGCTTGCGAGACGATACGCACGAAGTATGAACGTGGGTGTACGACCCTGGAGGACGTAGGTTGGGCGAATAGGCGACTCGCTTCGTTCGTGCCTTTTATGTAATTCTCTCCTCACCCCTTCACCAGCCCAATCACGGTCACGTACGCAACGTTTGTTTCGCCAAGACCGCAGAGATGCGGCAGAAATGACTTTCCTCGGTTAGTCGAAGGGCGGAATTCGTAATCTGCCACCAGGGAAAAGGCTAGAAATAGCCGAACAGGTCGCCAATCCAACCGTCGCCCACGATCAAAAGAAACAGATCAGCCGATTGGTGCCATTTATCGAAAAGCAGATAAACCGTTGACTCTCGATACCTTCAGATCATTTCTACGACGAGTTTAGATTATATTCGTACAGAGTTGCGAGTCAACAATATGATCAGAAGGAAAACAAGAAAAAAAAAAGTAAAAAAAAGGGGGAAAGAAAAAGAAGTGCAAAAACGTTGTGCGCAATCGTAACGCAGATAGCATAAATTATTTATGTTTTTCACGAACCCTCTATAACTTGGAAGTTACATATCTTATAGTCATATCTTTCATATTCCGTTTTATCCACTTATCATTTTATATACTCTATATTATATTTTATTATCGTAAATATTATTGAACTCGTATAAGACCGTCTATTTACATACATACTGGCTCTTAATTTTGATATCAAAATGAGAAACTACATTGCACTGCAGATTCTTTTTCTACCGAGTAAATAAAACTTTGGTCGCGGAGAAAATCCTCGATGTTGAAATGCATTAAATTTAAAGACACATCGAAAACGATAACAGGTACCGAACGTGATATCTACCGTTGAAGATCCATAGGTATGGAGCAACAAGAAAAATATCCGCATGAAAAATCCGAGAAACGGGAAGCAACTTTTTCAGCGAATGATACGGAGGAGAATAAAAGCGAGAGGAAAAGAGAAAAGTCCTGCCTCCGCCTCCTCAGTCCTCGGAACTACACAACGTGTGGAAGAGGTCGACGGGTCGGCCGAGAGAATCAATAGCATTTTCTACGCATTCGGATCGATACCGTGTTCCGTTGCTTTCGCGCGCAAATCTCGATATATGTGTACACGTACACACATATCCATGGACACGTGTACACGATGAACCACGCGAAGTCTACATAGAATGTTCATCGTGAACGTTGTGTCGTATCGTTATATATTCGGTATAAATGCAGGATAGCAGTGCACGACCTTGCACGACCTTGTTAATACCTTGAGTGAATGGTTTTCACGGTGAATGGCACGTCATCATGGTGCAGCACACACCTCAGTGGCGGTACGTTAAACGATCGCGATCGAAGATTTCTGAAACGTCGTGGCGCGAGTTTCGATAGTCGACTCCTTCATCTTTCGACATCGCTCGATTCAACCTCGACTTCCTGATAAATGGATTACGTAATGAAATCGTGCGAACTCTCGACCGCTTTATTAAATCGGCTGCAAAAATGTGGAATTCACAGTGTGACCAACGTAACTACGAAGACTATATGACGGCGTATCGGCGTCTAACGATCAGCCTGCGCTTTTTGAACCTTTTTCTATATGCTCATTTCTCTTTCTCCATCTTATGAGCTAAAAATTAAATAAATAAGAAGAAGAAGAAGTCGCTTTTCGCGTAACGATTACGACATACATGTGGTACAAGCGGAGGAAGAGGGGAAAAAAAAGATGACGTTTTAATCAGTGTAGACATTCCGTCTACTCTAAAATAAAATTCTGACCCCTGATGGCAGAAACGAGAATAATCTAGACTCTAGACTGTATCAGAGATAACGTTTACGCGAATAAATGCATAAGGATCGTTAAAGAAAATCTACGGGGTACCAATCAGTGTTTATTCTGCCGGGACATTATCTTAGGTGATTACGTAAAAAATTATTGAATCAACTGAAATACGTTGCTTCTTCGATCGGTATTATTAGCATCTTTTTGATAATACTTGGGTTAAAGGAATATTTTCGATCGAATCGAAATAGATATCGCTGCGAAACGCGAAAGATTGGCAAACTTGTATTCAATGAACCGTACATGAAAGTTAATAGAGAAGGAAACGAGACGAGAGGGGAACAGACGTAAATGAAGACCGTGACAGTGTACACAATTGCGTTCCTCGAAAGGTGCACGTATAACCAATATCGAACCACCACTCTTAG
The DNA here is from genome assembly GCF_051014615.1 of Bombus vancouverensis nearcticus. NCBI lineage: Eukaryota > Metazoa > Arthropoda > Insecta > Hymenoptera > Apidae > Bombus > Bombus vancouverensis. The sequence continues at coordinate 1,672,779 of NC_134913.1, read as the reverse complement.
TCATATTTGTTTAGTCGCGCAGACACACCGGACCGTGTTCGACCAGTTTTCGAATGAACATGAAAAAACCTGACGCTTCTACACACAGGGCCGTGTTAACGACTCGAAATATAAAAGTAGTCTGTAGATTGCCAATCGAAACGTCATCACCGATTCTCGAACGCTATTCAGATTATCAACAACGGCCGCCTGGCGAATACGCTCGTGTCTCTATTCGAGCTTTAGCGATGATCACTTCTCGCGATATAATTAAACCATTAATTACTTCCTATGCTTTCGTATCATTCTTCTTGTTGAAGGTGTATCATGACGTTCCAACATGTGGAAGCGGTCTCGAACGCCGATTAACGTACGTTTCGCTCTAATAACGGGAAATCGAGAAATTCGTGAAATAGGAAGCACGAAAGCGAATCGTTGGGGATCCAGCGACCGTACACTATTCGTTCGATCACGCGTGCGACCGTGTTCTACGTGGACGATAAAACTCGATTAAATGATATTTACAACTTCTCTATCGAATCGATTTGCGCGACAGAGAGCCTGCATAACATGCATGTGCGCGCATCTCTATGCTGCTAAAACATTTGCATTCGATAGATAACGTCGTTCGAACAAACGCCGATTACAAATCGGTGAAAGGTTGCACAATAATAGAGGAGCGACGAGTAGAGGGGACGATCGAGCTGCTGTTGGTTTTATCTGACCGTATATGTACCACCCTCTCGATCATTTCTCGTACGAACTTCGATCCGTTAGAATCCCTTAACGATTACGATCACTGCCATTGATATTACGATATGTAGCGTCACCGCTGGGTTCTTTCTTACAATTAGTTCAACAACGTTGTCATCGTAACCGACCCCATTGTTCCTAGCTTACACGACTACGTATATTCATCGTTACTACGAAGATAGTTTTAACGATGCTCACAAAAACATTTGCACGCTATCACGCTACTATGGCTAGTCACATGCAACACGCACACGTTTACTCACGGTGCGTCTATAGGGAACGAGCGAGTCTCCCGACGCGGTTGACCCCAAAAACAACAAGGTTTTCGCGATTGATGGAGAAGAATACCTTCGCGACCGTGACGGCAACGATGACGGAAAGAATCGTGGAGCCGCAGACAGTATAGAAGCTAGCGCAAAGAGAATTCGAGTGCGCGTTGCGCGAAGAGAACGTTTCGCGGCACGCGTACTCGATCGCGATTTATGTTGTAAACAGAATGAGATGTGGGCCATCATCGATGACACCGCGAGATGATACGTCGTATACGATCCATGTTGAGCGGTCAGCGCGCGCGTGCGTTCTCTAGCACGCGTACGTATACTCATGCAACCGGTAGCAGAAAGCTAATCAAATCTACGCGCATACACGCGCACACACACGTACAGTGGCGGTACACGCACGCCTGTTGCTCACGCACGTGCGTGCACCAGCGTATCCGTATGCGTGTCACGCACACGGCTGGGCTACATTCTCGTTTCTGACGCGCACACGTCCTTAAAGCGAGAATACATGTATGCGTTCGTACGTGAGTGTACGCGACTCGCTCCTCTCATGGCCACGCATTGCGTAATCAGCACCAGCGGCAGAGTCACGCCGAGGTACAAAACGAACGACAAAGCGCGGCAAATACCGCTGCGTTTCGAGAGCCTGAAATCCTCGCTCGTCCTCCCTATCTCTTTCTTCGTTTCTCCGACTCTTTTCCTCCCTCGTACACCATTCTCAGTCTTTCTCTCTTCCTCTGTCTTGTCACGTCTCTCTCTTTCTCTTTTTGTTCCTCTGCTTACGTGCCCTCCCCTTGTTGGCTGGCCTGTGCCTCCTACCTTTTACTGTTTCGACGCTTCCGCGTATAGAGGATACGGGTATATGTACAGTACACACGTCGCATGCACGCCTAAGAGCCGGACGTAGTGTGGCTGTGTTCTCTACTAGGCATTCTGGGATCCATTAATAGCGTTTAAAGACGATAGTTTTTATCCTAGGATTATTCTTACTGCGATTCAGCCGAGAGATACGTATCGATAGAGAGAACATTCCGCTGAGTCATCGCTCAAGGATGTACGTGTCAGTCGACAAAATCGTTTCTGCAAGGAATTCTGCGGCCGGTCACGCTGTGCACCGTCGTTGCGCCAGCAAATATTTTTCCGTTTTTCTCGGTCCCACGTGAAACCAACCACGGTTGTAATAACGACACGCCCCGCCACTTTGAACCGATTCTCGAGGGCCGTCCTCGCAATTGCCACACTGTCGAGTTTTCATTGCGAACCGACTCTTTTACACTTCAAATTTTCTCGTATTTGTAAGTACGGTTAAGAAAGCGTCACGAAACAGAGCAGAAGGAAATACAGAATATGAGAGAAAAAAAGGAAGCAAATAGGGACATCCGGAGGCGCTACCCGGTCTAGAATAAGGGTTGCTTCATCGATCGACCGAATTTTAATGGTGGATCGAGGTCGAAGCCAACCGAGTGTGCAACGAAGAAGTGAAATGGCTAGATAAGCGGTTAAATGGATAGGTCAACGTGGAAAAGATTCAAATTCTGTTTGACAAGGGAACGTTGGTAATCGATTCGAAATTCTGCAGGATCATACCGTGAAAAAAGATGAGCGGGATGTTTCTTGGCACATCTTCCTTGCCATCGATAATGGAAAACTGAGAGAAAATTGAAGCGAGCGTCGAGGTTGGGCTTACAATAATCAATATCTCCAGCGACGAAATAAACGCTCGAAGCAAATCGAGAGTCTCGGCACAGCCGTTTGAGACAGAGATGGAAAGGGAGGGTAAGAGAGGGAAAGAGGGGGAAAGAGAGAGCGATTTGGGGTAACCTTTCTGACGAGATTTTCCTCGCGTGGTGGTGATATAATTCGGGAGTGTTTCAAATCGAGTGAGGCAAGCGTGCACACTCGGATATCTGTCCCTTGTCGCACCTCCTCCCACTGGGGGAGTGCCAGGATGTGCTTGGAACGATGAACGCGCTCACAGTTCACACATTCCCGAGCACACCGTGGCTGCGTATGTGTGTGGCAAAATGTATGAAGGCGTGCATGAGGCACGCGTATACGCGTGATAGTTTGTCGGCATCGAGGCACAGGTACAGCTCATTCCGTTAGGTTGTAGTGGAAGCACCAGGTACGAAGTTAACGGAGAATTTTGCGGCAAAGGGGAAGAGGGATTGGCTACTGAAGAACGTGTCCCACATTTTAGAGCCTTCGTGGAGAAATACTCGCAACATTTCTGATTCGTTCGTTCATTCGCCAACAAGCCGACACCACACACAACACCGGAATATACGGCGTTTTTGGATTCATTTCGCCATACAAATGGAAAATCGCATCAAGCTTTTTATTGCATATTCGAAAAGATTCGCCCCGCTTTTAGCGAAAATAATTGGTGATTACTACTATTGTGTATATACGAGAAATATGCACGCATAAATTCAAAACATTCAATGAATAATGCGGTCTTATTTACATAATTAGGAGTTCAAAGGTTTCGAAAGCATAGGTTTAATTCAAAAACTCACGAGCGATGTCGCCCGAAATGTCTAACCACGCACACATTAGTAACCGTAAGAGAGGTTTTCGTGTTGACATCGTGTTTCCCGAACAATTGAAATTTAACGAGTTTCAGCCGTTTTTCGACACGTCGAAAAGCATCGTCAACCCTAAAAGAATATCGTGTACTCCGTCACAGGATTCCGAGACGTTGAATCTCATCTCTGAAGAGCTTGCTCTTTTGCCCCTCTCAGACATGTGACCACCACAAACACAGATTCATCGTACACAGACTAGTCTGAGCCACTCTCACGCACTCACGCATGCACTCACAGACAGGTCGGCCATCTTTCTTTCTGTTAGCCTGCACCCTACTCCTCCTACCCGCCATCGCGCCCTCCTACACCTCCTCAACCTCGTACCCACCCCTCTCTGACGCTCCTCGCCCTCACGACCACCACCCTTCCGCCGACAACGACGGTCGACCTCGCTACGCGCATTGGCGTCCACCCTACATTTTTTCACAGTCGAACGTTCTCGATTCTCAAAACTTTCCTAAACATCATCCTCTACATGCTCAAAGGTTTCTGCGAATAGCTGTACAAACATTATGGCTCGATGCAGAATAACGACAGTTTACGACAGGAAAAATAAAAATTTACGACCGATAGTGGAGAACAACCACAAGGACATTACTTAGAAAAAGGTGGTCAAGTCAAACCTTGACGCAATTTTCAACAGCGATATTAAATATTTTACGAATATTTTGGTCATTCATTTTGACTTGTATTTAACGGACATATTATGTTAATTTTTCTTTTTTTTTTTTTTTTTTTGGAGTTTATACATAAAAGTGGTCGACCCTGTAGCGAGCTGCGTGGCTTTTCAGCGATTTCCTACGCAACGTTCCGTTCCCATAGAGCGATTAAATCTATGCACCGTTGCCGACCCTCCGTTAAACATGATCGCCCCTCGATGCGCATTGCTGCGGCGGTCACCCCTCTTTTTTCACTAAATTTTTTTCCCTAGTATCCTATAAAAAATCAACTTCATTCCAAAGGATAATATTCCGCGCTGTAAAATAACCTTCTGCAGTTCGACCGTTAACAATTACGATTTTCAGATGTATTATTTCCACGGATACTACTATGTCGTAACGATGCTATTAATAAATGGTACTGCAGCAATTATAGCTGTAAATAATTGTAATTAATAACTTCGATTATTACTTGCTTATTAACTTTTTATTTTAATAAGATCGAGAGCAGGTAAGGTCGGTATATAATATTGTTTAGTTCGCGAATAACATAGTTTCGGCGGAAATTGAGCTAGCATGAAAAAGAAAAAAATTGTTCGATTAGATCAACTACGGCGCTGTTAAAGGACTGACTAATAATTTGCTTGTAACTCGTTATTCAATGCGACCTCAGTTTTTCAAGCACGCAGTCACGAGAAACGTGGCAACCTCGGTTGACGTACAGTGTCGTGCAAACGTATTACTGTATTACGTACAACCACGATACTAGCAGGTGTAACTAGGGCGCGAAGCTGAACAACCATTTCGCGATATAGTTGCATGGTGTTATGAAAACAGGTGCAGGTATACCCGATTCTTGCTCTACGACGTCCAGTTTAGACCGACCGGACTGTTGTTGACACACCATCCCCGGTGAATCATTCCAAGGATAAAGGAGATTCAGACAAAAGAACGACCAGCGGAAAATAAATACATACTTCGAAACGTTACTCTCGGAATCTATTACTGCGAACCATTATCAAAGTAACTGACCCCTTATACACAATGTGACGTGTAATATGCAACAATAGAATGCAAACAGGGTGAAGTATTCGTCACTATTGAGAAGATTATATAGCTAGAATGTATGTCACCACATTATGATGATTAACATATAAAGTTAAATCCTTTGTATCTCTTCATATATTTACTATCAGTCGACCTTTTCTGCCGATCAGCCGAGAAATGGAATAATATAGTTCGAGAAGTACCCGTTTGAAATATACTATCCTAGTGTCGCTGAAAAAGTAACAGCACCATTGTTTTCCAGAAAGATTTAGGGTTCTTGAGCAATTAACGAAAACACAAATGTATCATACTATATCTGCATGAGAATCAAAACTGCAACCAGTTGGCAAAAATGCAAACTGCTGTCGGAGCTCGACATTCTTGTAATGGATATATCCTGACGACCACGCAGTCGTAATCCACACACGTAATAAAAGGAACAACGGATGGGGAGTACAGGGAGAGGCAGCACGTTGCACAGTCATCACCGTTACACGAATGCGCAGGCGCACGAAGATCGTATACACGTTTTTTTGCACATAAAATAGAAATTGGTAATTCATACTATCTTATACTAAAGTAATTTAAAGCTTACTTCATCTTAACATTATCGACAATTTAAAAAATACGAAACGTAATGTGAAACACGCGTTCAGCAAAGTTTTATTCCTACGTGTTCTATCGTAACAACAATTAACGAGTTACCACCATTTCTCAAGTTTGTTCACCACAAAAATATTTCACATGATTGAAAACGTACAAGCACAAAATATATTTTTTGATTAACCAAATGTCAAAAATGTTCCTCTATTGGCAAAAATGTTTCTTATTCCATCGTCTTTTTTCGAATAACCTGCTGACATAACCCTCTAACAGAATAGACAGTGTATCGCAAAGGTAGTAATCTATATTATCGACCAACATCTAAATGTGCGGGAAGTTTGAATAAAGGAAGGTCAATATATAGCACTTATCGATTCATTCTGAGTTAACAAATGATACTTGTCACATTAGTAAATTAACAAATTATTAACATCACAAAAGATACTTTCTAGGGTATACAGTTATTTAGTATAACTCTCCCTATAACATGCGAACGGCCACCATCATCACCATTATAATCGACGCTTCAACCCCTCGCGGGTACCATGATAAAATCGTCACGCTACTTTAATCAGGAACCCGCAGGAAGTTCCATGTAAGTTCTCATCGAAACACACGTGGGTACGAATATGTTGAGCTTCAGTGCACAAGCTAACACTTGTCGCTTATGTGCAGGTTATATCATTTTTTTTTCAAACGTTTCCGTGATTCACAATGTAGTTTTCAGACACAACATTATGGAAATAAATGTCTACAAAAATGTATACGTTTCTTCACTTCTTCGAATAAACTAAGTATTAGATAGTCAATTCACTATCAGATGCTAAACAATATTCAATCGCAAAATGCTGTCAATATACATAATTCTTTACCTGATAGTAAAAAAAATAGACAGTATCGCTTTTAAATAACGCATGAACAATACAGGCATTTGCAACATTTGTCTCAATAGAAAATGATTTAAAACATTCGTTTTTTAAATTATATTTTATAGGCGTATAACTTTGACATTAATGTAACACATGTAAAACCAACAGATAAGAAACTAATACACTATCCAAAATGGAATAATATAGACCAGTGGAGACACCACGTGTCCAAACCACGTGGCTGGGTGTTAGGTTATTTCACTTGGCGGGAGGTCAATAGATGAACGCTTTTTTCTTTCCTGACATTTTTTCACGTGTATTTAAAAATCATGCGATACAGATGTAACGAAGATGTAACTTTTGGAAGCATGTTAATTATTTGCATCTATAAATTTACGTGATGAAACAAGTGTATATATTTTATGCGTATTACGAGAGATAGCTGTTGAGAAATTATACAACATAATTTTGTAAGCTAGGTACAATCTTTGTTCAAGTATGTCTATATCTCAAAGATAACAACGAATCCCTGTTTGAGATAACTTGGCTCGACGAATAACGGTAAATGTGCACTTTGAATTCTTATACGATGTACTCACGATTCTAATCTTTTGGCAAAAAAAAAATATATATATATGAATTTAATGATTTTCAAGAAATGGGAAACACTGTTAAAGAAGCAAACAAATCCAAATGGGATACAAATAGTTGGACAAAATTTTGGATCACCCACAAAGTTGAAGACACGGAAATAAAATTCACCTCAAAAAGTAAATGCTTTCACGAATTTTTAAAATAATTCTGATGATATTTCACACAGCATTAAACGAAGACGATGAAAACATATCGAAGCGAATCGCAAAACTGCAAGTGGAAGCATAGGTTATAAATACATCACAATTATGCACAATGCACCTGTAATACGCTGATATACGTGTATGTCACCATCTACTCCACTTCCATCCACAAACTTACTTAATCGCAAGGCCTTCTTTTATCGATTACGAACAATTTGCACAACCGAATAGCGTTTTCTTATTCCTTTCTATTTTTTTATACACCCCGATGTAGCACAAGTTACATAATTTTTCACCACGATATAAGAACGGAGAGATTAATTAACGCACGGGTGGTGACACTGTCGACTGCCGACCGAAAGGCACATTCTGACACGTGCTCGAACTCGAGGCTGTGGCACTGATCCGATCTCGCGCGTTTACGGAGACGAGTAAGGTATGTGTACACAACTCACCTGTTATGGTATGTGGTAACGATTGCAATCTAAACCGAAGGCTATATTAGTCAAATGAGAAAATACGATATAGACGGGGGAAATCACTAAGAGGAAGTGAACACGAACGACAGTAACAATGACGCTCCCTCATCAGGGAAGCAACTGCAAAGGTATTACTGGGACTAGGGAACTAGCAGCTGAATGAACACAACAAGGGGGAGGATGGCCGGCGGATGGACGAACGAACGACTCGACTCGAGTCGAGTCAGCCTCGACACCCCGGGGCGTATCGGCGCCTATGGGCAGCGCCATGTCCGACCGCGACACACGTTCGAGAGAATAAAAAAGACAGAGAGGGGGAAAAGAGAGAGAGAGAGACAAAGTGCACGAGGAAGACAGAGTGATTCCAAGAGACGAGGGAAGGAGAAGGGAGAGAAGATTTACGCAACCCTCTCTCGCCAAGCGAAAATCCACGTCGAGAGGCACGCTGTCGTCGATGTGTCGATAAGCCACGTAGTATCCTCCTCCTTATGCGTACTTCACTTTTTTCCATGTTTTTCCGAGAAATTGCGAAACTAACCTCTTTCTTTTTACCCCGTTAACGTTTTCTTTCTCTGTTCCTCTTACTGCGTTAACCCTTCCTACGTGTACATACACAATATCGCACCGTGGCGCGCACGTTCACACACATAAACGTGAGCGTATAAACATATGAAGCACTGGCAAACACTTTTGATTCAAAGTACACCACACAGCAACTGGGATGACGATGATGACGACGACGATAATGATGACGATGACAACGATAGCGAGGGTGATAGTAGTGATGGTGATGTCGACGACGAAGACAGCAACAACGATAACGAAGAACACACGACACGAATTGTGAAATGAAGGGAACGAGGGGCGAATAAAACGAGAGGCAAAAAGCGAAAGATAGATGCACAAATAAAAAGGGAGAAAGCGCTAAGAAAGTGAGAGAGAAAGAAGCGTCCTCTCTTCGGCACTGGTAATATCGATTCATAGGGTAAGCACGATGGCAACGACCCTACCTGGTTTGATGAAATGAGCTCGAGGCGCACGAAACGTTTTCACCTTATCGACACCGCCCGGTTTTTCCCGATGACACCCGAGTTCGATAGCAGCACGATTCTACTTAATACACGATACTTTTGAGAATTTACACTATACACCACGTCGACTTACCTTGGCATCCTGGGATGCGGCTGATTCGACGACGGGGTGAGAGCCTCTCCACCGAGGACGTACGACTTCGCCCGTGCAGCGCTAGGACGCCATGTCATCAAGTCGAGGCGCGGACTCGGGGCAAATCGCGCATATACACACCGATAGAGAGAGCGCACGAACACCACGTAGCTGACCAACCCGGTGCCTGCCGTGCTGGGAATTCCTGCTGCGCCACCGAACGGCCGTCACGGAACCTCGCCTACGCCCGCCTAGCGCCACGACCGTGCTTTCCGTTCGTGGTACCCTTCACCGCTTTGCAACGCTCACGACACCCGCCCGTTTGCGCGCCCTCGTTCAACCGAACCACCGAAGTTGAGCCGCGCACAACCTCCCGCAATCCTACCACCGCCACCTACCCAATAGTCCCCACTACACCCTTCACCCTCTCCTTATATCCCCCACCTTCTCACCCTCCTCGTCACGCACTCCTCCCTTCCCTAGGTCTGCGACACCCTCTACTCCCTCTCGCCTCATCCTGCGCGTTTCGTCCTTCTCGGTTCCCCTCTCTCGCACTCACACTTCTCTAATTTCTCTTTCTTTCTCGCACTTTATCTCTCTCGCACCGATTCTCCCACTCTTTCCTTAGCCCGCAAGGAACGAATCGCCTGACTTCTTTCTCTCTCCTACTAACCATCGCCTTCTCTTTCTATCTTCTTCGAAACCTACACAAACGCAATCTCTCTCAATTCGTCTTCCTCTTTCTTGCTCCTCACCCTCGATCACCCTCCAAAAAGGGCACTTATTTTCGCCCCTTTGTTCTCACGGTTGTGACCAACTTCTCCTTCTCTCTACCTTTCCTTAAACCTACCATCTCCCCTTGCCTATACGCCCTCGTTCCTCGGGCTTCTTTCTCGAACACACCCTCTCCCTCTCTACCTCCTAGCTACTTCTTACGTCGTGTTACTGCGCACTCGTTCTGGCAAAGTCGCCACGAGCTCGTGCAACTACTCGCAAAGTTGTTACCCATTGACGACGTCATGTGCGGTTCCAGCGGTTGCGACAGTCGCTTATCGCTTGTCGTATTATTTTGATAAAGGAAAATGCGGGTTAAAGGGGCACGGAGTTTCTGTTCAAGTTTTTAAAATAGAGCCACACGGATTATGTTACGGACTTGCAACGTGATATCTCATTCATCTTTCTTTTGTTATTTTTTCCTTCTATTTGTCGTTAATGTGATTTTAAATGTTAAAGAAAAAAAAGAGATTAAAGCTATACACGGTAAGCAAAGGGCAAGGATGACGATACATCCAATTGTTGAACAGAGATTCGTAATCGAGAACTATGTTTCGTTTCAGGGATGATCGTGTAGAAAAATACCAGGGGTTGGGCATAGGGGGCTTGGAAAGAAACTCACGAATGTAATAAGACGGCTGTGAAGGAGATGCGTTGTGAGTTACACACGCAACCACGATTTGCGTCTGCGCACTTTTTTCTGTACAGACTCGCCAAGTAGTAGTGAATGATAGAAAGAGACAAACGCTCTCCGCCACGAGGCTGTTTCTCAACTTCTGAGCTGCAAATGTACAAGTACCAACCACATTTGCGTATCCTGGTAGTAGTTTGTCGCTGGTTCAGCTTCCGCTTCGTACCTCGAGGCTTGTTGCGTATCCGTGGACAAGAATCCGAGTGTCGTCACGTTGCTATGGAAATAAATGCACCTTCGTCTGATTTCCTCGTTGAATCAATGTGTGTTGGTTGCGTGTCGTCACCGGAATCGTTGCGCTACGCTGACGGCACCTTGACACGTTTACCCCGACACGCGTATTCTACACCACTACAATAATGTCGAAACGACTTCATTATCGGAAGCTTTTATTATACGATGCTCACTATCTTTATCGATACGATCGATTTAAAACGACGAAAGAGCCAAGTCACTGATTGTTTCCCGCGCTTTTACTTTGTACTCCCTTAAACGTAATGTCGAGTGCAGAAAGTGAAGTAAAATATGAACGATGAAAATTCGGTTGGTACTTCAAACGAAAAATACATGTATGTATCGTATACCACGAGGTAACGCGTTTCCAACACACGAGGGTTGGCTGGAAGCGATACGCGGGGCGCTGCCGCGGAAGGATCCCCACGGATCTTTTCGGTCGACTGATAAAAAGGCTTGAAGCTGCCTTGTCGCGATGGACGAGGCGTATACGGACAAAAAAAGTCGCTGGAAGGGGAAGCTCCGGAGAGTCTCAGAGTCGGGCAGGGGAGAACAGAGCACGCGGGAACGGAGGGATCGTCTGTCGGTGGCGGAGCTGAGGTGGGGGCGGTAGGTACGGCGGGGACGGTACCAGCGGCGACGGGGTAAAGAGGTAGAGACATACACGTAGACAACGTGGGTCGGGGTAAAGGGGAGCTATCGCCGCCGTCACCGCCGCCACCACCACCATCACCACCACCGCCGACACTGCCGCCGCCGCCGCCACCGCCGCTGCCGCTGCCGCTGTCGTCGTCGTTCGTCGTCGACGCCGCGCCACGATGATTTGACTCTACTCGCTACCGCCGCTGACGCCGCCACACGATGATTCGATTCCTCTGCTAGTTGCCGCCACCGCTACCGCCACTGTAACCACCACCGTAGGCCACTCCACCGCTGTTGCTGCTGTTACTTCCTCTCTGCTGTATTCCTCTAGTGTCCTTGGTTTCGCTCTAGCAAGACCAGCGTGCTAATTCTACTACGTCGACGCGGTTTTAGAGAAACTTGGTTGGCTCTCCTACTGCTAGCGCGCCCACGGCCAGGGCTGTATCGCTTGGGGCTGCGTATTAGTCCATTCTAATCTCATGGCTTCCCTGCTATGCTTCATCATACTGTGTTCCTTTACAATACATATATACGTATAAGTATATATGTACCAAAGCAAATTTCTTCTTCGATATGTACGACCGATTTTGGTTATCTTTCGAAACAAATACCAACATACAAATAATATCTATCAGTAACTGTTTTTTCTTACAAGCTATTCTGATCCGATATACCTTATCTTATCAGAAATCTTGGTTTTTCCTAATTTATAGCGGCAGGAGTGTATCTACGTGATTTCGCGCAATTCTCCAAACATCTTTTCCATATAACACACTACCGTGCTATTTTTCTTTTACGATCCCCAAATTAATACCATCATAACGTAACTCATGAATAAACAGGGTGTCGACCGTAGTCTCTTGATCTTTTGACAGCCTTGAACTGTCTGTCCGTTGATAGCCGCGACGATTCGGCCAGTAAAGTGCCTGTGGAACGACGTTCCTTCGTGCGCGGCTAGAACACAGGCTCAGCTAGTATCTAGGGAACTTAGAAATCCAGTGGAAACTAAGTCGAGTAGAAGGGATACTATCGGAGGAGGTGGCAGCAATGGCGTCGGGAATCGCGAGGAGTAGGCAGAGAGGAGACGGTTGCCTTCATATACCAGGGAAAAGAGGACGGCGGAGAGGGTCGAGGGAGGACGCGGAGAGACAGAGTCGAGGAGTACTACACGTGTCGCTGCAGCGGGGTGTTGACCCCAAATAGCTTTTTTAACGTGACGTAACCACGAAAGGGTTGAGAAACGACTAGCAACGTCGTTCGATGCCCAACCGACTTCTTAGCTAAAGCCAAGCCCTTGCCTCGCCTTTAAGGCTCGTGGCTGCCCGTTAGATGTATAGCACAACGATCCTTTCATACTCGAAAAGCCACTTGCGCGGTTCTCTGCCCGCCACCACCATGACCACAATGTTATAATTAAGATCAGGGATGTGCTCTCAATTCCTGCAGATCTCAATTATACTCTATGCTACATTTAGGTATATTTAAAGCCAAGAAAATTGTCGGAATGTAAAACAGAAATAAAACGAAACCTACAAAAAAATATGCGATATAATATAAATTGTACACATTGTAATATTATTTAATTAATAATTCAGTTATATACTTGTATATGTGATATCCTATTTTTTAACTCTATTCAAATAAACAACTCCGTTAGGAAGGAGGAAAATTAATTAATTTTGGGTTAATGATATGCATATGGAAATTTACAAGATACGTTCGTGGGAGGCTAGAATTGTCAATCACAGTCTTCATATCTTCGTACGTTTCTGAACACCAAAATTGGACATGTGTTCAGTTCGGATATTTATGATGAGACAACCATATGTGAATTTACATTATGATTTACATACATGTACTTCTTAGTGCCGAAGGTGGAGTATAGCTAATCACATGGTCAAGGGTGACAGGTTACGGTATGATAGTATCGCGGTTGCCACACTTTCTAGTAACTCTGAAACGAAAAAAATATTGTGATTTATGGTAAAATGAGAAGTAGAACGTTTTCACATACAACTACTCAACCTTATTGAATTAACAATGTAGTCAGTTGGTGTATGGTTGTATCTTACTACGTTATTAATTTTATGGAATAATGAAAGTAAATAAAATAATATACCCATTAGAAATCTAACATAAACAGCAAATTAGACCCGAGAAAATAAAAAACACGGAAAGCTAATTTTTACATAGATATCGGTGTCGATTTAGGAATTCAAACACTGAAAGGAGGTTAAGACGACACTTAACCCCCCGTCGCATATGGTTTCCAGTTGGAACGGTACTGGTATGTCGCAATACAGTCGTGTGTGTACACTGTATGTACCTAATTAGGACCATTGAAGAGAAGGAAAGACAGACAGAGATATTGTATATAGGGCGTCCCCCGTTCCTTTTTATTTCGTCATTCAATAATGTCATACGATCTCCGAGGATACCGATCGAGTGTACAATCTCTATTTGTTTGTAGAATGTCGAATCGATGTTTTGGAAATATAACGAAAATAGCAATAGCATAAAAAAACGATGTGATAGATATATAACAGAAATCTAAACCATGCCTCTTCCTCTATCTCCTTCCTTAATATCACGTATACATGTATGCGCTGCGACAGCAGTGACTATCTTATCATGCCAGCTACACCCTAAGAGGCGTAAACGATATTTTTCCTATTTGCTCTGGAAAGTACAGTGGTTCCCCGTGCTGATTGAAGAGAGGCCCTTTTAAGGTCAACGTTAGAGTTTTTGAGGTCAACGCAAATAGAAAGGGCGAGATACGCTGATGAGATTTCATCGAGTTTCCTGGCGAAGCATGACTCGGCCGGACGGACAGTTGTTCAGAGTTCAAAGCAGATATCCTTATCCATTGCCGACCGCAAAGGATATTCCAAGAAACCACGAGCAGAAGGAAACGGTCAGGCTGTCGTTCCTTCCATTCATTTTAGACGATGCTTTATTCCATTTTACTTGAATTCTCATGAAAAGTGCGCGATTAGTAAGTGGAGTACTTAAACTGTAACTAATGAATAACGGTACCATCGTTCCCCGATTCTTGTCTCGAACGATTATACTTTGTTCTTGAACGTATAACGTCGAATAGAAATTGATAGCTGGCTTTTCCAGAAAAAAAAAAGAAAGAAAGAAAAAGAGAAATCACAGACAGACATAGCGAAGAGGGTTAACGTTTCAAAAGGGGAAGTTAGAAAGGAATCGTAAAAAAGTCTGTCGTTCGATAAAAAGAGTCAGTAACCGTGGAGGCGAGTAACGGCGTGCATACCTTACATATACGTTAGGAAGGGGATGACTCGAAGGGACATTGCTCCCTGGCCTCGCCTGCCCTGCTCTGTTCTGCTGTGTCCAGAAAGGATCCACCTATCGTCCTGCACTCTCACGGCCCTTACGGACCGTGACACCTCGAGTTCGGGTCCTTCCGGCGACAGGTACCTCGCAAGAAACACTTCCTGTTCAGTCGCCTCGGGAAGAAAACGCAAAAGCGAAAGATCGAAATAAGTGACCAGGAATAAGTAGAATATCTGTCGATGCCATGATTTACTCCGATCACTGGGATGCAATTATAAAACTTCTTCTTCAGAAGAATGAAAAGTAAAACGTAGAAAAATTTAAGCATTCCTGACAATTGTTCGAAAACACGTTTCCTTCCCTTCTCGATACTGTTCGCATCTCTCTCTCTCTATATATATGTATGTATAATGTATATCCATTTTCCACTTTCTGTCGTTCGAGAAACTCAAAGGTGCGCTATCAAGGCACAACGAGGCCGCAGGATATTCGAGATTAATTCGATGTCGAAAGTAAAGGGCTAGTAAAATATTTCCAATGGCTTTCGAGCGGAATCACCACCCCAACAGGTGGTTACGAGACTCTCCGACCGAAAGATAAAACTTTCTACCCCTACGATCGAACCTCCTGGTCCTATGTGCCGTATTTTCGGTTACGAACCTGTCGTCGCAACGCGACTATCCCTGTACCTCTCTCACAGCGCCCTCCTGCCTTACCACCCAACATACACTTTCTATCCCCGGGCTGCCTTTCAGCTTTTTTCCCTCTGCCTGTTCCCTTCTCTCTGTCTCCCTCCGCCCCCTCCACTCAGCTATCTGCCCATGCACCTACGTGACTATCCGCATCCCTATTCCTGACTTCTAAATCTAACCCTAGGTCTAACCCAACCTGGAGGCGCCCTTATACCCAGACGGCGGCGTCATGGATGGGGAGGTGTATATATATCCCCACCACGCCATCCCTCATCGAGGGGTCGTTGATCCCCCAAGGACAACGACCTTGCGTCTGCGGCAGCCAACCGTTCGAACGGTTCTGGGTTCCCGGATTCCTCGATTACCAATATCTTTCACTCCTCGCTCGTCTCTTTCCTCCCAACTCTTCTTGCACCCCAACCTTCTTTCCCTTACCCCCACCACTCACCCTCCCCCGTCCCACTGTAGGTACTAACCGTCACCATCTCCTTTCATTTTCCTTTCTGTTTTCTTTCCATTGCTGCGACGCGTTACTCTACACGAAGGAACGTACTTTTTTGTCTATCAGCCAGTGTATCAATGGTGAATTGCTATGCACCTATATCGAGAAAGGAGAGGAGGAAGTGCACGCCACGAATCCTCTCGTTGATCGCGGAATCTTCCTCCGACTCGACCATTTGGAACCAGTCGAACCGACCGTAAACAGTTAGTTCGAAGCACGATGAGACGGCATCGGTACAAAGATCGTGAAGCAGATCCACCGCCGGGGTCACTGGGTTTATAGAACCATAAACTCAGGCCAAACAGCTTTTCAAATTGTAAAAGACTATGAAAAATTCATACAAGTCGTCATCGATATGCATGACTCGACCCCGACCCGCATACCTCTCCCACCGTTCTTCCCTGTTCTTCCTTTTCACCAGTCTCACGCATAGAAACGTAAACCCTCGTGGCACATCGATCTCGCGCTCAATATTCAGAATAGTGCTGTTCTGAAAGTGAGTGGTAAATTTACCACTGGCTACATCGCTCCCACCAGTTATGTATGTATACCTGAATACGAAAATTATATTTCTTTCATTATTAAAACCGTCGAAAAATTCGAATGATCTTTCAATTAGAGATAAAAGATAAAAGATAGTTCCGACAAATGTTTAATGTCGTATAAGTGGTTCATATTTGTGTTTCGTATGACTAGAGCTTAAATTCAAACGTGACTGACACCTGGTATGTTAAAACATAGCCATAGTTCTCTAAGTGGGTGGACGGGTGGGTGGTCAAGTACACACGTAGGAACAGAGCTGGTACACATGTATGACATATCTTCACATACACCAACTAGCGCGATACGTGCAGTGTTGGCTGAGCGGGCGCGAGTTGGGAGGCGCGATGACGTAATCTCCGAAGGGAAGGAACAACATCGCCGTTGACCTACTAAAGAACTGACTTTTCTCTCGTTTCTTTTCAGCCCTATCTTTTCGACTTCTCACTATACTATCTCGTATAACTTAAAGACCTTTTTTGGTAAAGAATTTACATACTGTTCGATAAACCAAGAGCAAACAGCATATAAATGAAAAATACATATATTACATTATATTATCTTTCTGTTGATCGTTCGAATAAATTTCCACTTGAGCCTGGAAGTCTTAACATTTTTCAAAGTTGGTCGCGGGATAACCAGTCACGTAGATGCACAGCGAAGCTCGTAAAGCGAGAGGAATAAATGCGCGACAAGTGCTATGCCGCAGAAATACCAAAGTAGGTCCTACAGGTCTCTCCATGGACCACCCTATCGTCACGCTGTGGTGACTTTTGACGCGTGAATACGCCCTTTGTTCGTTCCTGCCTCTCTGTTTCTCTCGTTCTCTTTTATTTCGTATCCCCCTCGGTACCCTAAAAGGCCGCAGGTAAAGTAGATAGACAGGTAGCAAAGCCAATTTCAATTCGATTCAGGAAGATCTAAATCCAATCGATACAGGATTACTAAAGATACTTTAACCTAACAGCGATATCTATACACCTGTTTCCCCATTGCCATACATAATCGACTTTTTATTAAAACAAAGAACTATTTCTCAGCGAAATACTTTATATTGTACATATCAATTTTTTAAATTTCACCGTTTGCGGTTCGTGTGTTTTAAGAAATATTAAAATTATTATTATAACAATAGGGCCGATAATTTGTGTTACTAGATACAGTAAATATTGAAAACGATAGCGTATTAGTCTTAAATGGCACAAGTCCACCGGAGTAAACGAGAAACTCGGCTGCCAATGGTTATGTAGCTTCTTAGTTTGCTCCGGACCAGTTGGACGTCTCCCGCTGGCTATGGCGTGTCGGGGTGGTTGCAACAGGTTGTTGCTGTAGCAGCACCATCACCAGTACCAGCGGCTCCCTTTGGTCCACCAAGCAACTTGACTAGCTACGGCATGTATGATCATTTTGAGACGACGTTTAGGGAGTCCCCATGATTATTCGGATACTTTCTCCACAGGACCAAAGTCGAAGGTGATCATGGTACGCGGTACTATTCTAAAATTAATGTATTCGTACGGGTCTCTGGACGTGTGTTTGTGTGCGTATGCGCGTGTCCAAATCAAATATATCGATATTGTTCTTCTGTGTTCGATAGCTACTGTCGTATGCGATAAAGATATCATTTTATCTTATATCATCGCCCTTAAAGAAGGGCATTGCCTCTACTAAACACATGCACATCTTGTTCTCCTGTATCTGGTGCTGTTTGACTTCCTCGGTTCAGCGAGCCAAGAACAAGAATGGTAACTGTTCCGAGGAACGTTCTAATCAACCTAACGTCTCTTCTATTTGCTCGAGTTTCAAACTTTGTTTTCTTCTTTCTTTCTTAGAATTGATAAGTTCAGAGAACACGGAAGGATTACGCGAACCGCAACCCCGCTCCGTGAATACTCGCGGGTAGCAAAGCCCTCATAAAACGTCGAGAAGATGAGCAGGATGCAGTGGACGTAGCCTGACGTAATGCGGTGTGGGAGTGGCGTGGCAGTGAGGGTCAATGCCCTGGTTCCCGGCGATCACAGTTCCTCAACAACCCCGTATAAACGAAAGAACTAGGAACCATTCCTAAGTAAACCTCGCTTCACCCTATCACTCGGTTGAATTCCGCGGTAATTTGTATATACGGATTTAATTGCGTCTAAGCAAAATTTTTAAATTCCTTCGTTGAATCTAAAGGTCACGAAGGAGAGAAAAGAAAAGATTAATAGAAAGGAAATACGAAGATAGTTCTCGCAAGTTCTCGCAGTTGCTCGCAAGGTAAGTTTATTGGCTAAAAATTTTATGATATAAATAATACTAAATTAGAAATGTTCACTCCTATAATATAAAAGTTGCGCTGTTTACATAATTTATTTCGAATTTTCTTCATTTTTTCACCTAATGCCGATAGAAGATAAAATAAGATTAAAATGCACGACAAACTCGTAAATTCTGATCACGTCCACCTAAACATCGCTATAAAAAGAATAACACGACTAGCCCTTGAAAGAGAAGAAGGAATGCATCCGATGCTCTTTTCTAAGTTCGATGCAATAGTAGGCGTCTAACGACCAAAGCAGTTACAGTGGTAGTCCTCGGAACAGCTCGAAAATTCCCCGTTCCTTCATCGAACTGTTCTCGCAGGTGGGCGTACGGATCGTAAAAAAATATGCTGAGCGCTGCGAAGAAGAAATACGCCACGAGGAAACTACGAATTTCGTGAAACCCCGTTCCACGCGTAAGGATCGAAGCCTGACTGAACTCTCAGGTGATACCGTTAAACTGACTTCCGTCTGCCCACCTACCTACCTACCTACCTACTTTCGTCCTCGTACATCGTCCGACACCGTCCGAGCTGCGTATTTCGCAATCCACCAACCGAGAGAATATCTCGAGTCAGGGGCTCAAAATATTTGAACGAGTGGGACTTCACCACGCTAAATTCGTCCAAGAAAGTAATAGTGCAGACAAAGAGAGAGAGAGAGAGGGAGACAGAAAAAGAGAGGGCGTGTCTTGCAACAAAGTATCACCGGTTGAGTGAGCTTGAGAATGCTTTACGATCACTTATTCATCGCTACCATTAATAAAACATGGATATATTCATTTTTAATCTCCTAAACGCGAATTTGCCAACATCGATATAATGAAATTTACGTTGCAAACGACGTTCGCTAATAAGATTGATTTTATCCACTTTCTATTGAAGGACACAATTATTCATATAACGAAAGATGAGGTTATGTAGTTGCTTATTCCTCCAATGATGTTTCATTTATGCATAAAGATATGAATATTCTTATTAATTAAAGTGATCAATAAAGCATAATCTGAATAATATCATCCATTAACTGAGAGGATCAATTTTAATCAAATTAATTTTCCAACATCTTATTTAAACACCGATATCTTGTCCCAAAAAATAAAGCGGAGGTAGACAAAACGTGCCTGTATGATAAAACGTTCCTTTATGCAGTTTTCCACGGGGAGCCGCGGTACCAAAGCATGTTGGTACCAGCAAGTCGGCCTGGCGCGTGCACGAGCGCGAGAATCCAACATATAGAATAGGTCACACCCTCTGGGGACCATTATTACCGAGCACTGTACGTGCACGTGACTTGTATAGGGTCGAGACAAGTGGGTTGGTGCAGTCGTTACTGTTGTCCTCGGTACCCCCTGCTCGTTCAACGACCCGGCATGTATGCACTCGCCATGCCGCGATGTACGCATGCACGCATGCATGCACGTGACGACGGGAAGCTCGCTGCTGCGCTGGAGAGAAGCAAGGCGTAGGACTGTGACAACGAAAAAGTCCAAATCAGAGTGATTTCGCCTCTTTTATCCGAATCTTTTCCCAAATGCGCACAGCACCACACGCATACTCCTGCGGAACAATTGGCCGCTATGGCGGTGAATGTATCCGTTCTTCAACCATCAACCGCGCGAGGAAATGCGGAGATTTAGAAAGGAATCAACCACCTATTGTGGAGAATGTATTGTGCCGATACGCGGTGCTAAGTGCGTGCTCGCAGAGCAACAGGAGATATCAAAGAATTCTCACGAGGCTACATCGAACCCTTATAATCGGTACAAAGGAGTCGCGCCATATTTTACACATCGCGTAACGTTTCGAAAGAGCAAGTACCTGGGAAAGGGTTTGAAACTCGAGAAAACGTGTTTGAAAAATCGTGGCGATATTCGTTAGAGATTACGTGCACACGCGGTGCCGCGGCAGTTAGAGGCGCGCGCGCGCGTGCGTGTTAAATCGAAACTGCGCGAAGTGAAACGGCAGGGTCACGTGGGCTAGAGCAAGTGGGACCAAGGGTCACGAGAGACAGGAAACGGTAGTATTGTGTACCGGATGTCGTAACTTCCGAGTCCTCTGGCCTCGCTGTTTCCCTTTGCGGGAGCACGTGTGCGAGCGAGTAATATCGGGGAACGCGATGACACAGAGATTCCGAAGGGGCAGCGAATTTCCTTTGGTATCGAAGAAATTTCGAAACAGAGCACGAATTGGAAGATACACGAGTGGCTGGCGAGCGCCCTAACGCGCCCTCCTCGAGAGATCAGCCGAGCGAGCAATAGAACGAGAGTATGAGTGTGGTCGTACTGTCGAGGCTCTCTGATAAGAACGAGAGGGAACGAGGGAAAGGAAGAGAGACGGCGGGAGAGAGGGAGGGGGAGGGAGGGAGCGAAGAAAGAAGGGAGAGAAAGGGACGGTGGCGAGAGAACGAGAGGGAGGACGGCGCGCGCGCGAGCGCGATCGCGTGAGGGGCGGGAGGAGGGTATAGTCGTCGTGAGCTCCTTACAGTGCATTGCCTTTACGATCCCTCGAGTCCCCGTCACACCCCGTGCCCCGACAAATCGCGTACGACGTGCCTCTCATGAAGAGATCCACGAAACCAGCTTCGCCGTCGAGCGATTCGGGTCGTCGAGATTCATCGAGAGGAAGAGTTTCTGTATGCGTGACAATGAACACAAAAGTATTGACGAGGTATGTGTCTCTGGGCATACACAGGGTATACCGCACCCCATGGACTAGAGTTGTGATCTTCACTTGGAAGCAAAAGAGCTGATCTCCTGCGCGACGACGCGACGTTCTCTTTTCGTTCCCCTCGAGAACACTGAACTCGCGTCTACTGTCTATAGTGGAGACTTTCACCAGAGTATGTTGTACGCGTTTCGAGGGTAACAAGATTATCGTGTCGGCCTCACTCGATTCTCAATTTACATTTCTCACTCTATAGATACGGTGGAATTTTTCGAAATCACATCGCGCGAATGCCAGAGGACATGTTATATGTTCAAGGAAGATTTTACGACCAGGTCTATGAAACGCGTAAATATCGTAAACGCGTAAATTCCGTAAATACGAAAAATCGTGCATTAAAGCGTTGTAAATTATGGGAAAAATTTCAAAGTTTCCTAGAATACGTTGCAACTTCATTCTTCAGGTACCGAGGTTTGTATACCTCCGAAAACAATTTACAAGCTGAGATGGTTTATAGCATCTAAAATAGGTTCTTCGAGTAGAAACTTTCGAAACAGCCACGTTTCATGGCGCACGGGCGCCTTCGCAAGAGGGGAGCACAAAGATGTGTTCGTCCTCATCCCCACCACCCCCATTCACTCCATCTTGCTCGGCACGTTTCTCATCTCGATGTCACGACAAATACGTCGCTTCCTTGTCGTCTGCATCTAATATAATACATAGGTCGATTAGGTATTGTATATACTTACGCGTGCATGCATATAACTTTTCAGTTTTTGTTTGTATCCTACGACGTGGAGTTTGCAGTAAAGAAAGTCGGCAAAGTAGGAAAAGAAAGGGTCACGCAGAAGTAAACGCTGAATTGATAAAAAAGATGTGACGTCCAGTGTTAGAGACAAGTAGCACCGGTAGTACCGTAACTCGTGGATTTGTCGGTTGTCCTGTTTCACCTGTACCTGCAGTTCACGCCGGATCACGCCCTTCTTCTTTACACCGCTCTCACTAACGGTTAATCGTCGTCAACTACTTCTTGCGTTCGAAAGAAAATTGAATACACAGCTAGCGCCATCGAGTAGCGATATCGAGTAACGAATTTTGCCGCCTCTTCGGTTTCTTTATTTTCAAGTATATCAGACACATATATACTTGGGAACGTAAGTTAGAGAGCTCATGACATATTCGGTTCCAATCGACTAATTGGATATTTCAAAAGAATGATAGTGCTACTTAATAAGTTAAAACTAAAACAGATTGTACAAGTATCTGCTCGATATGCACATGAAAAGATTCACTGGGTTTGTATCTTTATAACCCTATGATTAGAACTCAAACATTCTCTTTGAATACATTTGAAAGAATATATAATTATTATCATAGGCTAAACTGAAGAAAAAGAAAGCGGCAAAAGATAAAGCACTTGAACATTTTAATGAGTTTTACGCAGGCGTTTATGGAGATAAGTGGCCAGATATACGAGCTGCATTATTATCAGAAGAATCTAAATATATGGCTGTGGTTAATAATTTCAGTGATCCAGAAAGAATCCAGTCTGAGTTGGAGGTACATTATTGTAATACCGATAATATTGCAGATAATAATCGTAAACTGAAAGTATTAAAAATGTTGAAGAGTTGTATCGATAAAATTGTTACAGTTACTTGGTGCAATAAATTTGAGGAGTTTATATAATGTACAAAAAGAAAATGTAGAATTCTTTAAAGCTAAAAGAGCAGCAAGATATGGTAATTTGCCAGATAAACAAAATTCAGAGGACATTACAACATCTAAAGATCAATTAGCAGAACTTCAAACAACTTATTCTACTAATTATCCAAATTTATTCGAAACATTAAATGCTGAAACTACTGAATTTGTTAAGGAAGATCAACGAATACCTACAGAACTAAAATCAATAGATGACAATTTAAATGAAGTGGAATTAGATACCAATCGTATCGTCAATTCATCCGTAGACTCAGCTATACTTCAGGAATATATACCTGCTACCAAAATAAAAGGTTTGTTTAATTCTAATGTTTCTTTAATCAAAATTGAAATATGTATTTACAAATATGTTTTATAGGCTTGGATGATTGGGTTTTGGAATCTGACTATTATAGGTTTTATGATAAAGCTAGTGATTTTCAAATAAATGTTGAGAAAGAATTTGTTCTGCCATTTCCAGAACATTTGCATATATATGCTTTTGAAAGAGAAAATAACAGTAGATTTCCAAATCCTAAGAAAGGATCTACTGGTGTTTCAGGTTTGTATCATTTTCTATGGATTTTAATAATAATAATAAATTAAATGTTTATGTATTTTAGAATATTTTATGAATTATTTTATTACTAACATATCCTATATTTTTTAGATTATTACTTGTTTGATGGTGGATCTATACTTCCTGTGTTGGCTCTAGATATACAGTTTAATGATATGGTCCTTGATATGTGTGCTGCACCTGGAGGGAAAGCTTTGACCATCCTCCAAACTCTTATGCCTCGTATACTGGTTGCTAATGATGTTACAGAATCTAGAATAAAAAGACTCAAAAACGTTATGAATCAATATGTTTCAAACATGTGTGAAAAAGAAAATATGTTAATTATAACACAACAAGACGCCAGAGCAATTGATGAGAATGGTAGATATAACAAGGTGTCCAGTTTGATACAATGTTTTCTATTGTTTACTTACTTTGTGAATGGAACAATATCTTATTCAATATTTTACTCCTCTTAACTTTTTTAGATCTTAGTTGATGTACCATGTACAACGGATAGGCACATTTTACATTCTGATGACAACAATATTTTCAAACCAAGTAGAGTTAAGGAAAGATTAAAAATGCCAGAAGTTCAGTCTGAGATTTTAACGTCAGTAGATAAGATATCTTATTTTATATTTTTTAAGTTTGTCATAAATAATTGTATTTCCTTTCTATAGGACTGCATTGAAATTGGTTTCAGTAGGAGGTACAGTTGTTTATTCAACATGTTCACTTAGTCCTGTACAAAATGATGGTGTTGTACATGTAGCATTAAAAAAAGCGTGGGAAGAAAACAATTCTGTTATGGTCGTAAAGTACGTATTTATATATTTCTCTAAATAAATAATACTATTATTTTTATTGTTGATATTGACTTCTGATATATTATATAATTCTCATAGAGATATGACAGAAGCACTGTTACCCTTACGATGTCTATATAACTTTGGTAACATTGACTTAAAATATGGTCATATTGTTGTACCTAATCTGAAAAATAATTGGGGACCAATGTATTTTTGTAAAATGGTGAAAGTGCAATAGGTGTGAATGACTGAGAGCCCATTGGATAATTAAAATTAAATAATTAAATAATGAAATAATTTATATTTCTATGCAGACAATTGTAAGTATGTAACATGTTGCTATAAAAAAGAGTAATATTTAATAAATATGTACATGTACAGTTGTAATGTAAGAGGTTATAATTATATTTTATTATTTATTGTGATAAATAATGTGAAAAATGAAACAGTTCATTAATGATATTAAATATTTAAGTAATTTCTTTCGCACAAGATGATTACTAAACCTAATTGTTCAATATGAAGTTCAAAAATCAATTCACATCATACACTCAAAAATTACATTCACTTCATAGACTTTTCTTTTAATGGTAATGTTTGATCGCTTGCTTCTTCATCAGCTGGTTTAATTTTGTTCCAAGGTTGTTCTTCTCCACTTCCAAAAATAGTGTAGACTAATATCTCGATTATGTATAATGAAACAGTTGTATAAAATATAATCCTCCATGCTCCTATAGTTTGCTATAAAACATTTGATGATAATAATATTAATGATAACATTATAGTTACTGAGATAAAGTATTCGATAGAAAAAATGTAAAATAAATCGAATTTTGCACTTTATTCATAAATAATCACTATACCATAACGTAAAATCAATCCCTTAATGTTTCGAGTTTTTTTTAAATCTAATAAATGTATAAATTTGTTTCATGTTTTCATGCCTAGAAGCTTGTTGCTTGAGAGGTGTTAATGATATTTTACTGTATATAGATACTTACATTTCCGTATGTCAATTTTCCGACAAATATTGGTACAACAAACCCAGGTATGGTAGCAACACAGTTTGTAATGGCGACAAGAGTACCAGCAAAATTTGGTGCAATATCAATATGATTTGATAAGAACCCGCTATACATTCCACCGATACATGTTACTCCAATAGTCATTAATGTAACCGCTAATGTTCGACTACAACCAACATATGATACTCCTATTAAACATATCATGGGAATAACGGATGCTAAAAAGAAATATATTTTTGACTGTTATTACCTAACCCAATTGTATGCTTTTAAATTATACATATACAGTATATACAAATAGTAAACTTACACAACAGTGTTCCAATTTTTCTCGATACCGTTACCGTAATTAATTTTTTGTCTTGCATAATGGCTAGTATCTTACTAAGCACCATAGTAAAAATCCACATACATAAAAATGGCATCGAAGAAAGACCAGCATTCTATAGAAAAAGAGAGTTATTAGCGATATTAATTTAAAAAATTTTAAGTTCTTGCTCAATACTTACAGAACTCATATCGAACTTCAGTACTTGATTCATAAAAGTAGGCAGCTCGATAAGCAACATGTACCAACCAAAATTACTGCAGAAATGAGCGATTAAGATTGCCATAAATGGTTTAGATCGTAATACCTCGCCCCAGGGAACTGATAATTTCTGAACAATATTACGAATATAACAAATAAAGATACTAATTATACATATATAAAAGTCTTAAATATGATTTTTGTAAAATTTGACAAACCTCTTTATGTCCGCTGTTATTTTTATTCTGACCTAAAGATTCCATAATATAATCCTTTTCCTCTTGACTAATAAACCTCGTTTGTTCCTCTGGGCTATCTTCAATCATAATCCACCATGCTGTACACCAAATTAGACAAAGTGCACCTTCGATATAAAATATCCATATCCATTCGAAATTTGCAGCCAATATTCCCGTTAAGAGTATAGAAATCACAGTACCTAGAGCAGTTCCTACAGAAAATAAAAGTTATGTATAGTTTCAGAGATAGATGATTGACTGTGGAAGCGAAAATTAAAAATTTGAGAAATTTTTATTTTCGTGCATAAATTTTCAATATATTATTAAATGCTTCAAGCTGTAATCATTAATCGATAAAGGCAGTTTCATGTTATTGTATTATGTATAGATTAATGTAACCCGTAAAGTAGTGTAACCGAAGTTGTAGTTTCAACCTTTCCCGATTTTTTATTTAAATGAAATAAAAAGATTATACCTTTAGATAATAAAAATTCCAAATTATTTAATTTCAATTAGCAAAAATTTTATTTTACCTGCATAAACAATCGAGGCAAGGACGCTTCTCTCGTTTGGTGGAGCCCACTTAGCAATCATAATGTGCATTGCCGGAAATGTTACACCCTGTAATTTTATAATTTTATTATAATATTACATATTTAATTTCAACACCTATTCGGAATATTTAATAGTTTTTTTTTACTAACACCACCGATTCCTTGAATAAATCTCATCAGGATGAAGAGAGAGTAATGCATTTCAGCAGCAACAGGTGATAATATAGATGCTACGAGGTTTAGAAATACCGATCCGTTCATCACCCATTTGGCAGATAAGAGTTCAGCCATTCTGCCGCCCGGAAGTAAGGATACCATATAGCCCCAAAAGTATGACGATAAAATAAGACCTTGCAAAGGTTCATTCCACACGAATGGGCCATCCTATATAAATAAATATCAATATCACATCTCTTTTCAACAAAAATTTCTATTTATCTTGTGGAGTTTGATATACAGCACGATTAGAGAAATCGTGAGAAATAAAAATAAAGTAATAGATTTATTTTTCTATACGAAAGTAAGAAAATATATAGCAGGATAAAATTTTATATAATGTAATCTTTATTTTATTACGGATCGAATTATTGTCGTCCATATTATACTGATGCAACTATGTTAAAATGGAATCATTGAAAGGTAAATACGATTATATTTTATTTTTTTTGCATTGTATCTAAGTATGAAGTTCCCATGTACGAAAATTGTTAATATATCTTAATGCAAAATTACTATTTAAAAAATTGATATTACTAATTGTTATAAAGTTATCAGTAATACATTTATACATATATGTACCTCGGTGATTGTTTTCGTCTCGTTGGAAAGAACACTATCGTGGTGACATTCGTCCATAGTAATTACAGTTGTATTCTCAGATTCCAATTGATGCAACGCGGATAACTTTACAGCAGTGTGGTTCACCATAGCTACGATAGCCACACTTACGTTTACCTTGAACCCGTAGATGATGGCGAGCCCGATAGAACCCATGATTGCCATCAGGTACCGTATAGGGAATATAATGTGTCCTACAAATACATTTAAAGTCGACGTGTTGATTATTTATAAATAAGCAAAAACGAATTTTCAGATATGATTGACTCGGTAATATGATACCGCGGGGAAAATCATACCGCAAGATACGAACAGAGGACGTGCCGTTTGGCACGAAGTACAGGTGAAGGAGTCATCAGGTATTCGACTTCTTCATCTGTTTGTGCGGTTATACGATTTTGTATACGTATTGTGCACATGAAAATAATACATTTTTTTTCGAAAATAGATTCAAATATCCTAATTATATTTCTGTTCTATAATTTCTAGAGCTATCTTTAAATAAAGAATTCAATTCTTTAATATAAATAAGGGTTTATTAAATAAGAAAGTCAAAAGATAAAGATATAACTTATATGATCTTTCTCTTGTAATTTAGTTATATTTAATTAGACTTTTATTTTAAAAGTATTGTGTAGGTATATTATTTGTCTCGAGATATTCTTTCATCCAGGACAGAATTATGAATTATAAGAAATATTAGGAAAATACTGACAGATATACCGACAGATATACTGACAGATATGAAAGAATGTTGTAATTACACATTCCTATCATATGTAGTATTTTCGTGTTGATAAATAATATTTTATCATGGTTTATTTGATAACTCTATATTCAATCACTTTTTAATAAAAATGATAGCCGTAAGCAGATGCGTTCAGTGTACTAAAGCGAATATCTTTTATAAATTTTTAAAACTTTCTTTTTATCGCAAGCATTTATTTTCGATCCAGATATAGGTCAACGAGCACGTAAAACGAAGTTCCAGAATATCACTTGTCAAAGAACTGCTAAACAAATATATTTAACACAACAATATTTACTTCAATGAAGATCAAATAATAATACAAATAGTAAATTAATGTTTTATATTTTGGATTGTCATAGATTGTCAATTACATTTGTCTATGTAAACATAAATGGAAAATATATTAACTATGAAGAGATAAAACTTTACAGGAAAAATTATCACCTACGTATGTTAACGATAAAACCAAAGAATTGCATCAACCATATAAGAAATAACAACGCGGTTTACAACTTGATTACATATCGCTTCAATTTACGTCTTATTCCCCAATTATCTAAAAATTTGAATATAATATATAATAAATTTTTTAGCTTTATTCTAAACTTATATAGTTGTTTGATACTGAAGTATTTGATATTGAAATATTCCAATAAAAAATTTGAAATATAGATCAGAGGACATTTGAAGGTCATAGGTATGGAGCTTCTATGAGAAAAGTGTGATGTAAATTGTAAGAGCTGGAATTTACTCATCGTTTCCACTTTTTCGAAAGAAAGTTATTAATATCCAATCTCTAGTTTAGAACATATTAAAAGTAAAAAACTGTAATTACTCACCCTTGTGTTCTTCAGTCATGTTTTTTCTTGAGTCAACGACTAACAATCTCTTTCACCACTTCGAAATATACTTTTTGTAAGACGATAAAATTTTTTAACGTAGTATGACTAAAAATCTAACTTTATAATATGTTTAAAATTAATAATTATCGACCACTTGTTATTTTCAATCTCACGATCATCCAAATTCGACAAGAAACTTAAATTTGGAGAATATAATTTATTTGAAGAATATCGAATTTTAACCGGTTATCGAATATTTAAATTCAAAATTATCATTTCTTCTGATTCGATGCCTAGTGCGTGCAACGTGCCACTGAGGTCGAATGTGATGCTTCTGTTTCCTCAAACCTTTCCGAGGAGTACGGGCGTGCGCCTCTTCTATAAATGCCATACCCCGCGTGAACGCAGGCTCGAACGCACCGTCCTCAAACACCTCCGTCGTTGTGACGTGATCATATTTACGCTGAACCTGTCCATTGATTCCAAGAATGTCTCTTTTCGATTTTAGTGAAATACAAGAAGTACAAACGCTATCGAAATACTTCATCCCTATTTGACTGCTAATACGTGCAACATTTACTTTCCGTTATGAATATCCGAATTAAAATACCAAGTAAATATCACGTTTCCAAATATCATTCATTCAAATCTTAACTTGCTTTTTTTTAAATATATTACTCGAGAAATTTTGACTGTATTAAATTATCTAATACATTCACAACGAATAAGTTATTTAGATATTCGTTGCTAGTTAAATTGAAAAGTTGAATTGAAGAAAACTATAGACTAGAAAACTATGAATTTGATTGATTTGTAATTATTTGAAAATTTATATAAGACAAATAAAAGTTAGTTTTTTATGTAATTGAATCTAATTTTTTAGTTGCATCTTATGCAATGTTCGAAGTTTAGTTGTCATTCCGCTTACCGTTATTTAATCTGACGCAATGTGGTACACGTGACGTTTGCCATGAGCATAGTTCTGAAGTTAAGACGTGGTAAAACAAACTAAAATTAATCAAACCGATGCAAAATGAAGTTGCATTCGTAAAGAGCATGCAGTATACATATTATGTCGACCTAATAAAAATTTGCAGGCTGACAGAATGTAACAAAGATATAGCGATACATTCGTAAATTTCAATGTATGAAAAAGTCATTTTCTGATTTTACTGTTGTAAATGATAGAGAAATATGAGTGTAGAATTAGAATCTACTGCGAACCTCGAAGAAATATATACTTGGATGGAGCAAATACCATTTTCCAAACCAAAAAAAAATCTTGCTCGAGATTTTTCTGACGGTGGTATAAAACAAAGTTCATATTTTAGAAAATAATTTTGCAATTCTTTGTGTGATATTTAAAATATATTTCAATAACTTTTAGTTTTTATGGCTGAATTGTTAAAACGCTACTATCCCAGATACGTCGATATACATAATTATATTCCTGGAAATAGTATTGCAAAAAAAATAGACAACTGGTGCACTTTAAATCGCAAAGTACTTTCAAAACTTGATGTAAAATTAGGAAAAGACGTGATCAATCAACTAGCAAATTCGCAACCTGGTGTTATCGAAAAAATTTTAATCGAACTGCGAGCTAAAATTTTAAAAGATTGTAATGCGGATAGAAATTCTTTATATGCCGAATATGAAGAAGACGAAAAGAAAGGTAAGTGAATGATTACAATAAATATAAAATCTCGTGTAAAAATTTGTATAAGAAATTATTTAAGCACAATTTCATTCCTTGAAAAGAAATTGTTAAGTCAGTGCTCAACCCAGAAGAAATAGCAAATAAAACTGTTCCGCGTCATGTCTTCGTTCGACTAAAACAAGAATTAGAAGAAAAGAATGAACTGATAAATATTCTTCATCAAAAAGTGTCTCACCTAGAATCTCTGATAAAACTGAAAGATCAAAGAATTACAGATCTTACGTCACAAATTATAAAACCCATAGAACAAAGTATTACACCAAGAACTTTTGCAGCTAGTACAATTTCAAAACTTCGAACGAAAATATAACTCGCCAAAATTTAAAAAATAATCCTTTAAGAATATTTTAAATAAAATTGTACTCCAACATTTATATTATTTATAAACATTTAATGTAATGTACTGTTTTAATATAGTGTACCACAATTTAGTTTCTTTTGTCACGTTTAAATTATAAATTCTATATTTATGTTATATTTAGCTTTATTCGAATTAAATCCGTTACTTTCACAAATTTCTTACAACTGTCAAATGCTAGTACAAAAGATTGATAAAATCGTATCAACATGGAACTTAACTCAATATTATCTATCTCTTATGTTTAGATAAATTATATATAAATAGAAATTTTATATCGGTGCTCTCATGCTTGGTGGTGAAACCAAAATTACTCCATCCCCACGAACAAAAAGCATAGAGATATTTCTTTTAGTTGTACGATATACTTCTTCGTAAGTTTCTTCATCAATTTCTACTGTAGTTACAGTCTCTTCTGCTTCACCCAATACCATATTTAAATGCTGATCATAAGCCTGCAATGAAAAGTTTTTGTATAATAATTAAATATAAAACAGGTTAAGAGATATATACATAGATATAATATAGTAAATAACAGGTACAATATACTTGTAAAAATGATATTTACATGTAACCGTCCTCGTAATTCTCTCTCATTTCTCATTTTAACATATATTCTCTCATCCAGACTCAATCTTATAAGATCTAGGGGTTCTTTAACATTTATTGCTGGTACCTGAAAATGTATATATACATATATATATGTATATATATAAGAATAGAGTAGGTTAGGTTCATATTCAGAACTTTAAATCAAGTGTTTTTACCTGCTCTGTCTCATCAGCCATAATGTCATTAAATTATTTTTAATTTGCTGCTAAAACCAGATTGAGTTTTATGTTTATACAACTATAAATGCTTGGTTAAAACTCTTTATACGCTCACCCAACTATCGCGCGGCATCATTCGGAATTCGGATAAACCGGCAATACTATCATTTCATCATACCATACAACCACCCGGTAAGTGGCGCCACATATTCCTTGAAATATATTTTCTTTACTTAAATGTACATAATTTTGCTTTTCATTTGTCAAAATTTAATTTGTTGTATACATTTGTCGTATTATTTCTAACGACAACGGGGCAATTTAGATCTATTTCGTAAAATGTTCTTTTTGGCAGAAAAGGTATTTTGATTTTCCCGCGTGCTAGTTATTAGGTTACACGCATCGAGGAATAGGCGCTAGTAGTCAACGATAGGAATCAGCGTAGCTTGAGGTATTGCTAGAGCGAACAAGCGCGAGGGAGCGAGCAACGCCATTTTCTCGATTCGCGGGTGAAGACTGCGTGCAGTGTGTGAATCATTTGGCAAAGTTTTTTCACGTTTCTGCTTAACGACGTCGAAATTACGAGCTGTCCAACGGCTCTGGTGCATTTATCAGTGTTATGTATAGACACGCGGCCAGCTGTACGGTAGATATGGTGAGTTCAGAGAGATCGAAGCGCTCCCGGGAGACGTGACGTCTTGTCAGTCGGCCTTTTCCCATTCCCCCTTCTCGGTGAGCTCCCGCAGGGATGGGTCGTGCAGAGTTGTCGCTTATGATAACGTAACACAGACTAAACGGTTAACGGAGCGTTCGTTCGAAATTCTTGTCAGCTACGATTTTGCGTGTAATAAAAAGAGTCTTGAAGGAATCAGGAGTCCGTAGAATGTATGGTTCGAGCCAATGGGCGGAGGTTTAGGGCGGCACATGGCTGTTGGGGCGCCGGCTGTGCAGGGGGTGGTTTTCCCGACGCTAGTTCGAACTGACGAAAATTCACCGTTCTTGTCAGTCACTGTACTGTGTGCGTATGTATCTTTTAATCGAGATCGCGTGTAATTGCGGCCGGTCACGGTTCGGATAACAAGTTCATAGTGACAGTGGAAAGAGAAGTACTCCGTTATATGTCTCGATTTTCTTACCGAAGAGAAGAAGCAACTGGAGGCTTCAGCCTTTCGCGGATTACGCGCGTCTCTCGTGTGCTGTTCTGCATTTTCTTCACGTAAAGCTCGGACAAAGGAACCAGCAGTGATCACGGACGATTCTCTTCGAAGAGAAATATTTGGCTATCTTTGTGTTGCTGCGAACCAACTACAACGGGCAACGTAAGCTCTTCTCCTTCACATATACTTCTCTGAATTGTAACACTGTGTGAACCGCTTAATTTGACCTTCCACGATGATTTATCAATGGACCGTTAGATCGTACGGAATGTGTATGCGTCAGCATTATCGATCGATGCTTGTTGACATACTCGAGATTCGTTCCTTTTTTTTTCCTGCGAAAGCGTGGTACAATACACTTTTCCATCTAATTTGATTCATTTTCATAGGCGTAACGTCCAGAGATTTCAGAGGTTATTTCTTAATTTTCCTTATATTTATGTGACCAATATATCTCGCGCAAACGAGTTAGTAAAAGGTACTTTTCTTGTGAAATGTTAAACGTTACCGATAGTATAGCTGCTTCAACGAAGACGAATTTTGCCGCAGTTTTATCGTATCTCTTACATCGTTACAGATGTCTATTGCGATCCTATAATACATGGCGCTTGGTGATTAAAATTCACCGTGACATTCATGCGCCAATTAGCTCGCCCGGCCTTTCGACCTTGTTGACATTTTAAACGTTTCCTGCCCTCCCAAGAAATCCGATAGCTAACTTCATACGTACTTTCAACGGTTACCTCGCTAATCTTAGATCATCTTTTT
Source organism: Bombus vancouverensis nearcticus (assembly GCF_051014615.1). NCBI lineage: Eukaryota > Metazoa > Arthropoda > Insecta > Hymenoptera > Apidae > Bombus > Bombus vancouverensis. The sequence continues at coordinate 1,638,591 of NC_134913.1, read as the reverse complement.
CCAATAGGTCTTCCCGTGCGTATCACTTCTGTCATTCTACAAATTCCCCTCCGCTATAGGTGCATACATAGCCGCGTTCACAATTTGTTGGTTTTCAAATTTGCAGAACGAAATTAGCTGGTGCAATATGTTATCAATAAGATGAAATTAAGGATGGTTGCATTGTTTTCACAAAAATAGTTTATTGTCTGGATTATTCTTTGTTTTCTTGGCGACTAACGTTAGGGAACTATGGAATAGTGTAATTAACGTAGTTAATAGATGTAATTTACGCGTTGCATATTTTTAGAGATAATTGTTGGTTGTTTGAATTTTTTCGCTGATTTATCATTTGGTAGTATCTGTATTTTACTGAACAGTGATGCGATAAGTTTATGATACATACACAGGTTTTATAATATTACGCCGTGAGTACCCGATTAACCGGTTTAATTGAGACCAGACAACCCCGTTAAATCGAGACCAATTGGTTAATTTGGGGGAAATGATTAAACTGAATATGTTTATCTATAAAATTTCGTTCGTCTGTGATTTTACAGACGAACATTTACTGATATTTCTTTTGATATCTCAAATGTCTTGGATGATTTTATTACTTGATTTTAATAATAATATACGTATAGTTAACTAAAAAATTTTTATCGAATTCAACGTAGAAAAAATATAATAAATATGTACTTGTTTCATCATACAATAGAAAATTTTCCAGGTACCATTTAATTCAATTAAACTACCATGCTTTTTTTCATTGAACAATAAGAAGTGTGTGGCGCTGAGCGATGTATATACGTATGTAATCATTAGTTGTTAGTTTTAACAGTAACACGCGCTAATTTGTATCGAATCGTGTGCACTCGGTGAATTTCGGTACGCTGCAAAGCAGATTGCGTATTTGCGCTTGTTTAATTCGGATACATACTATGTACGTAATATCTTGATCTTGAACAGGATGGAACATTTGTGAAAACGGATGAATATTTTTGCGCGATCTTCCATAGGTTTGCACGTTTGTATCCGGTTTTATATTTTACGTTTGATCTTTTTAATGAGAAATATGTACCTTGGTCTCATCGTCAACTAAACAATGTAATTAATCTTATTCACTTGTTTAATAAATTATGATAAGTTATTAAATATGAATATCGTAAATAGATTATGCAAGGGAAAATTACATGCGCCAAAGATTTATTTAATCTACATTTCGAATTAACATCGACTAATGAAGACTATATACAGGGTGGTTGGTAACTGGTGGTACAAGCGGAAAGGGGGTGATTCTACGTGAAAAAAGAAGTCGAAAATATACAATAAAAAAATTTTTTTTTTTTAATTTTTCCATCGAGACAACGATCTACAGCGAGATCCGTTATAACGTACCGCACGCGTACCGAGCGAAAATTCAAAGTCGATTTTCTCGAAAACAAAGCCTCAAACGAAAAATTTTTATTCTATATTTTCGACTTCTATTTTCGCGTAGAATCACCCCCTTTCCGCTTGTACCACCAGTTACCAACCACCCTGTATAAAAGACGGTGGCAATATAACTAGGAACGAAAGAGATCGCTATAAAATTATCGTTAATGCAGCTTTATTTTTGAGCAAAGTGACTTTAACAGTATCGTATCAAATATTCAGTTCTATTACTTTCTTAAGTTTATAAAGATATGGATTTACATAAACATTTGCAGTTCATCGGCAAATATGTCAATGATATATTTATCATAGTTGGACGGTTCATCGTCTTGACTTGGGAATCGAACGATTTTTCACCAATGTTACATGAATAATATTGTAAATCGCTGTATTATGTATAGAGCGAAACGCGCATATATACGAACACGTGTTGGGACACGCGACGTGTGCGGGAGACCGAATTCAAAATAACCGTGTGTTTTATGGGTGGAGTACCGTCGAGATATTTCTTTATTCATGAGTGTAAACGACGAAGCGGCACGGTGTGCATTAATCCTTTGAAATGGTCGCACCACCAAAGCCCACCAAGCCGACGAGTGTGTTTTTAACGCTCGTGTGCATTGAAACGTTTTACGCGGAAAACAGAATGACAAATTTATGCATCGGGTAAACACAAGCAGCGAGTTGCTTCGCGGACTTGTGCATTTGCCAAAGATGGTAGGCATCGATGGTTGATGACACGTTATTACCATAGAAGATGCGCGTTTGGTGCTTTAAATACGTAATTAGGCAATTGCTCCTTTATGTAAAGGGTATTTTTTTACTAAATTTTCTCTTTTTTTTTTTAGGTTTTTGCTTCCTACGTATTGGGTTTCTTGCCCAACTAATTTATCATCTTTAGTTAAAATATCCTAGTAGCATTTCTTTCATTTTTCAAGATATATTAGAATGCTTGAAGCCAGTTGGATTAATGATTTATTATTAAAATTCTTTCTATCATAAAATTAATGCTTAAGGGGGCGGGGGGGGGGGGGAGGGGGGTAAGGTTAATTCGTACAAAAATAAGGCATGTTTTTGTGAATTATTTGTGACGACACAGTTAAAATCTCCTTATTAAAACTAATAGTACATTAAAGTATGACATTTGAAGAATATTGTATAAAATTTTCACGGAGAAATATTAAAAAATACGGCAATGGCAGTAATTATTGTAACGTGTCTCGGAAAAAAGTAGAATTGCTCATAACTTGGTGCTGGATCATCTGAAATCAAAAAATCAAAGTTCGTTCGTTAGGTAACAGTTTTCCCCAGGTAACGCTCGGGGGGTTTCTCGAAATTTCAATTTTTCACTTTTTTGGAACACTTTGAAGGGAAAATTAGCCGCAAATTTTCGCAAAATCGGCTAATTTATCCCTTCAAAGTGTTCCAAAAAAGTGAAAAATTGAAATTTCGAAAGACCCTCCCAGCGTTACCTGGGGAAAACTGTTACCTAACGAATGAACTTTGATTTTTTTATTTCAGATGATCCAGCACCAAGTTATCAGGGGCACCGCAATTCTACCTTTTTTCCGAGACACGACCGAATAATTGCTGCAATTGCCGCATTTTTTAATATTTCTCCGTGAAAATTTTATACAATATTCTTCGAATGTCATACTTTAATCTACTATTGGTTTTAATAAAGAGATTTTAACTGTGTCGTCACAAATAATTCACAAAAACATGCCTTATTTTGTACGAATTAACCTTACCCCTCCTCCCCTTAATCGTAAGAATCGTAAGAATCAGTCAAATAAAAAATTTCTAGTGGAAGATGTCAAACGTTTATTCACTATCAAAGTTGCCAAATTAGTGCATAGTAACGCTAAATTGATCCGAAAGAAAAACGCGAGATCAGCTAAAATGACCAGATTCACATTTACATACGATCTTAGTTCTAACACCATAATTTTCTAACTTCGTAAAACGTTTCGAACCAAATATCTTTTTCTTCTCAACAGCATCCATGATTGATTTGCATCTCGACCGCTTTTGCCCGCTCGAAGATCCATTCATATCGATTTACGCAGAACGTATTAGCTGTATGCGTCATAAATTCATATTAGTCGGTGGTTTACAAGGCTCACTGCATTTCATACAAACAATAAAGGTTATTCCGTCTTACGGTGATTCAGACGCAAAACCGCAGATGAAGTAACGCGACTGTCAGCGGACAAAAAAAATGATTAAATTCCGCGTACGATGCAGAATCTAGATTTCAACGTTTTATTCTCAAATCCATTATCAACGTGTCGCTAAACAAGTTCTTCTAAAATATCGTATTTCACCGATGAGTTTCCAATTTCACGTGTAAACAAGATTTGGTTTTAAAAGTGTAACTGACTGTTTCGGATTGTTAAAATTCATATAGATATTAAAACGATCAATTGGATTTGCGACACGTTCGGATGACTCGAAGCAAAAGGTTATTTGTTTTGTAACTGTACATTCTAAGCATGCAGAATTACATCGCGACGTATCATCTTCTCAGCTGGTAGAAAGCAACAGTTATATCATCCTGTGAATACTGGTCGTGATGGTGACGATGAAATTCTTAATCATGCCCCTCTAACGCGAGCAATTTTTCAAAATTATTCAAATACGGGAAGTCTTCGTGCGAAATTGAATAACAGACAAGTGATAAATTTAGTTAACACGTTTTACTCGTAGCATGTGCTTTGCGGTACGAGAACTAATTGAACTAAACCACAGTTGTCTAACAGTATGACTACAATAGTACTGTATATATTTAAGCATTGCACGATCGCACCAAACGTTTCGTTTACTTAGCTATCTTACCAACAATGAAACGCTTTCGAACGTATTTATGTCCGTTCTTCGGTCAGAAATTCATGCAATGCAATACGAGAAACGAAACAGGTGCACTGCACGACGCGAATGTTGACCCTTCGTGGGCTGTTTACAGCATAACGGTGCACGGGTAAATGGTAGAAGAATGGTAGAGTAGTTGCCGAAGCACGGTCGAGCGATCATCGGTTCGGAATCCGCCGTAATATCACCATGGCTTTCCACTTTCTATTTTTTTCTTCTTTCTTTTTTTCGAGAAAAAGCGCATCGTTACGCGGCGCATTGTTTCCACATCCGTGGTGATTGCGGAGAGCTCCTCTGTGCTTTTGCCAAACGGTGGAATGTGGCATATGGCAGAAGAAACGGGGACAACTTACCTGCAGGCTTCCATAATCGAGCGTCGTTGCACAATCCAACGCGTTTTGCATCGCGGCTCGTTTGTCCACACTTTCGTGTTGTGTACGGTGCAAGAAAATCTTTGAAACACTTGGTTTAATATCGACGAATTCGATGCAACGATTTTCGACATTATGCCGTAATAATGCGATAATTTCGACATGTTTCTGTCGTTTATACCGTTTCAAAGTAGTAATTGCATTGCCAATAAGTTCCGCGAGAGATACGCATATTTCTGATAATTATACGTAACATTGAAATATGAATGGCATGGGTCAGTAACTGACGCGTTCGTTATTTTCCAAAATATTGCTTACGCGATATTAGCCCTCGGGTATTAACTCAATCTTTTTTACAAGAGATCATCTTTAAATTTTCCATTAATTGTTTGGCTAATCGATTTTTCCGTTAATTGTTGTTTTGATATTTTAACTTCTACTACAGCTGACCATCGAACAATGTGCGCGTATAATTTTGGAATCTTCAAAAACTTGACTATGTATGTACATATACGCGTGTAATAATCTGTTGTCGACTGAAAGCTTTATTCTGTATACTACATATGTACATACACATGCTATTATTGTATTCTTATATTAAAATAAGTTAGAGAAAAGGAAATGTTATTAAGAAAATTACCTAGTATAAGGAAGAGAAAATACGCATATACACACGCGCGCGCTTATGTTATTTAAATGCATATTACATTCGCTGTGATGATCCGATGATTGAAGCACGACTGATCTCACGACAACGGCAATGTTATTGGCATTATGTGCCCGATTGTCTTTTAGCAACGGCGATTCGCGTTCTTTTAAACGCTCTTCGTTAGCCGTCTAGTTTGTTACAAAGTCACGATTTACTACACGGTTTACATATGTACATAGTATGTATCTTTTCGTGGAAACACATACAATATTGACCGAGAAAGAAATCCGCGTTGTACAAACCCATGTTATTTGAGGGTCAGCTGTATGTTATATTTAACTAGATAAAAAGGAAACATCGTTTTGTCGCTCTCAATACGTATTTTTCCGTCGTAATAATTTTTTCCCATACAATGTTCAAATAACGAGTTATTCATGCCTCGCCGATTCACGTCGCCTCCTTCTTTTTATTTCTTTTACTCGTCTCTCTCGACTGTTCGTTATGCTCTTCTTTCATGTTCAATACGCGCGCTTAAATTTCTCCGGCACGATCCAGTGTCACACCAGCCCGACAACTTTTTCTGTCTCGCATAACGATTTTCGAGTTCTGCACCGTGTCCTCTTCTGCTTTCGGCATCTGTCCCAGCGCATCACGTTCATAAAGACAAGATTCAAGCAATATCATATGTATTTATTAATTGGAAATTTGACTCGTCAGTCGTAATTTTTCCTTTACTTCTGTACAATTTTCTTTTCCTTTTACGCGTTTGCTCCTCTTTTATTTTCGATATCTTATTTTTATTACACTAAGTATTCGTAAGTGATTAAATAATTTTGGTACACTAAAAAAGATCCGTTCTCTCTTAATCGAATGCAAATTAATCAAATTTGCAAAGTAGGTATGACAAAATGATGACAAAAATAACACATAATTTTTTTCATACTTTTAAATAGAATTTGTCAAAAATATTATAGACAATCATTAACATGTTACAAGCACCATGTAATATATATATATATATACGTATGCATCTGTGTCCTTAGCAGGATCGTAAAAGGAAAAGAATTGCTCAGAGTAGAATCTAGAATGACTACTTGACCGGTTCTGGTAGAGAAAGATAAAATTATCTACTTGAAGGCAATCTCTGGTTAAAAATTTGTATCTTTGTGTCATACTTCCTTGAAATGTTTTCGCTGTGTCGTAAATTTTTTTCTACATAGGAAAATTTAGACTGACGGTATTGTGGTCATTTTATGATATTGAGACTAGGAGCCTCAATTTCAATCTTCTAAGTAGAAACAAGATAATAGACAAGTTGCAGGTAATGAAGAATACAATACCTTCACTTTTCGCAAGGAAGTTGCTTATACTAAAAAAAAAAAAAAAAAATTACATATACTAAAAACTACACTCTGAGAGTCCAGAAACGTCTGGCTGTTCTTTCTATTAAATTTGTTATTCTATACATATAGCTGTCAAATACTCGTGACAATATTTACTTTCTACAAAAAGTTGAAAACGTGTACATATTTCTGTATATGACATCAGAAATGCAGGAAATCTTGAGAATAAAGAGATTTATTTCTTAAGCAAACATTCAGAATTTTATTATTATTATTATCGAAGGATTACATTCATTGGAAAATCAATTTACACACCTGATATGTGAGATAATAATTTTAATGCATGACAATAATAATCTTCGCATCGAGAACGGTCGGTTTCTGACTAATCAAATTGGAGCAACGAACGTGTAGTACTTATACGCATGGAACAAGTGGATCCGCCTTTGCCGCGTCTTTACTCTCTATTAATCGAGCAGTACATGCTGTTACGTTTGTGTTGCATAATATGTATTCCTACGCAGAATAATACCTGACCGCGTTTTCAGACACATGGTATCCGAGAAATTGGGTCGCGGTTCTAGACCTACCTATATTGGACGATGTACAAAAATATTACGTATGTTCCACGCTGAGTAAAGCAGCGGAAATGCTCCCTGGCAAGCAGTTATCGACTTTGTTCGAGTTCAGAACGATGACGATCGAACGACTGTGGTGTACATGAAATATTCAATTTGCACTCGGCTAATGATGATAGTGTTTATGACTATTCAATCTGTTTTTAATCGCGTGTTTAACTAGTGGAAGGGGTAAGTTTAAGAGTGAAATTGGTTCTTTTTAATAGTGCTTTTATCAGTTCTACATATTATATGGCACTTAACGGTAATGTTCAATAGAGAATTGCATATTAAGTTTGAAAGTCATTAAGCATGAATCAACAGAGTGAAGTGATCCGTTTACTCGGCGTCATTTCTCGAAAGTGAAAAGTGGCAGTAAATTGCCCGTCACTTTGCTCCATTGGCAAGCCTTGTCCGGGTGGCATTGAAGGTATTGAAACCAATTTTGATATCAAGGCAAATGCCTCTCGGCATGGAAAAAACCCTCCTCCCTTCGATTTCTCTTTACGAGCCGATATCACACGATTACTCGTCGTTAATCATCATACCTAAATAGTTCATCAAGATCTTGGATAATAGGCATAAATTTTCCTTGCAACCGCCCAATTTCGTTACCTTAGAGGAAGCAAGGTGGCGCTTTGATATCTCATTCGTTTTATCTATACGTAATAATTGAATTGTTTAATTTACAATCATTAACATATTTTTCTGTATGTCTCAGATTCGAGTCTACACGTAATTTTGCGATACGCGTGTAATATCAACTTAAAATGTTGAAATCAGCTTAATTATTCGATTTAATTGTATAGCCGCGTACTAAGATCAAATTTTTGAGATCACGCAATGAATAGAAGCTAGTTTATCGGTCAAGCCAATTCAACTAGGTCTTCGCATCGTGGATTCTTAAATGGAGCTTTGGACGCGATCTATCTCTCTTAAGACGTCTCGTTACAAAGATCTGCTTATCCACGTGCATATTGCATGCTCGGCCTTTGACGTTTTGTTAATCTGCACCTATGTAATCAGCAACTCGCATAAACGCAGCTGCGGTCGAACATGCGTCGATGAAAAGTATCCGTTTATAAGAAAAAGATGCAAACGATTCGTGACGTATCGTTCCATTGCCTTATTTGCGCCTTCAATTTTATTGGTACTCGACCTCGTGTTATACTCGAGAGTATAAGTGTTCCACATTAATTATACGCAAGAAGGATTAATTTAGATGGCATCGTGTCATTGCTGTCTGCCGTTGCTGGCTGCTGATTCAAGCTTAAGCTGTAAAGTGGCGTAAATGATTGGCCAGAGTACACGATACTCTGTACAGTGAACGTCGACGGTGTAGTGACGATAAAAGCTGCGCGAACTCGCTAACTCAAAGCACTGCCGTTAACGATGCCTTTTAATTAACTTTTTCACATCTATAGACGATGTAATTCGCAACATTGTTCAAAGATCCGGGTAAAAATCAAGAATCTAACAAATCCTTCTGAAAGTATGCGAACAAACTCGTTAACGAGTTTCTTAAATGAAATATATCAAAATAACACTACAATAACGACTTATCAATTGATAAAATAGCACCGTAATTATTGCGTCACTGAAAACAGTGTCGTGAGTCACCGACAAACTGGTTAACGAGCTCGTAAGATTAAAAATCTCACGGAGTATCGATACACGTAAGTTCGAAGAAATACCTGAGAATTTTGTGGCTTTCTCCTCGATCGAAAGTCCGCAGTTACCTGCCCGACAGGCGCTTTAACGTGGTATTGCCAATGACCTGAATTGTATTCATCGATTCCCGTTCGTACATGTTGGCTACGTAGCTAACATGTTACTGCAATCGTAGCACTGACATCAGCTCCTGTAATCCACGTTCGTATGATCAGCAGTTCAGTGATGCAGATATAATAGCGAGATTCAATCGAAGGCAACCGTCTATCGTATACGTTGCGTGGTACTTTCGCATTGACCTGGCTGGAAGCCAGCGTTTTACCGTTCTTTATGTTTCTCTTTTGCTGATAATCACATCTTACCATAGAATTTCCAACATCTTGGCTAACATTCTTCTTTATCCTTGTTCTCTGTTCCTTTTTTCTTCCGTTCAAGGATTTTTATGTCGGATGAATTTACTCACTTTTCCGCTGTCCTTGTATGAGGCGTTGATGGAATAGAACCGTGAGATTCGCGTGACGAACAAATGAACGTATTTGAAGATTATAAGAGAAGAACACGATAAGTATTCGATTTTTCCATTTTACACCGCTTAGAGCCAAAGATGTAAGTTTTTTAAAAATAGTTGCCAAGTAGATGGAGTTTTAGGGAAAATTTGTTTTTACCTTAAAATATTTATTTCTCCAACTCTTTAATTTTTATGTTATCAATAGAAACAGGTATATTTTTAGTATACAGGAAGAAGAAGCACACACCCTATACAATACCCTACTCAGCATACAAAATCCGGGTCGAAGCAACAAAACAACGCAGATCGTAAATCTCTGAACAGTGAAAAATCTTTTTTGGAACATCCTTAAACCATCCTTTCCTTCTTCTCGTTATCCCTTCCATTTCTCTTGTCTTTTCCCTTGCACCCGCGAATGTCGCTGCGCGGAATGAAACATTCGATGTGAAAACACGGTTTTCTTTCGCGTCGCTTTTACACGCCGCTTGGAGTATCAGCTTAGCCGGGGAACTGGCTGGATTTTTTCCATTAATTTGACTAATGCTCTGCGCGAGTCGAGCTGCGAATCGCCGCGATTACGCGTGAGAAGCAGATTTCGTGCCGAGGATCGGTAAATGGAAGCGGTTCATTCAAACAGTCGAGCGGAGGCAGAGTGTGTCTCGTAATAGTTGAAAGGCCGTTGAATGGGAGAATTCTGGCTAGGCAGACGATGCTGATAATTGCGAGAGAAACAGGTTTTTATATCTGACGACATTTAAGAGAACGTAACTAATTGAGTCGCGTGAATAGGACGAACGCGTTTTATGTAGATGGAAACAATTTTTTTATAATCTTGAAGCGTCTACATGGTACACAGTATACGTGCTTGGTGTGCGGGTGTATCTTTCTTTTGATCGTTACTGCTTATCTACGATCAGCACGCGCGATACGGAAATACTGCACGTGCATTTATGTATTCAACGATTCTCGTGGTCGCATTGTTGAAGTATACTTACATCACTTCTGTTCACGAAAGTATTCTAAAGATTTGAGTTGTTGGAAAAATCGTGGCCTTTGCGAAGCAGAGAAGGAGCAAAAAAGCTTTTTTATAGCCAACGTAAATATCGGTATCTATTTTTAATAACTGGTAACAACAACATTTTACTCATTGTCCAAAGAAGTTCAGCCTGGAAAGAACTATATTGAGTCATAATACAAATATTATTTATCTATTTTTGTTTTGTATTATATTAAGAATAGTTTTTTAATAAAACTTTGAAAAACTTTTATTTACATGTTAGGTAGAACACATTATACAGTGTATAATCAGATGATAAGAGATAACGATAGATTCTTTTCTCGCCTTCTGTCTATACGTTCTTACTTGATATATTGTTTTATTGAACCTTTATTTCATTTGTAACCGTGTACAAATTGTTTGCAAGAAGTACTGATCGTAATTCATATTATTTTTACTACAACAATGCCTCGGCATGCTTTCGCGCGTACAGGACGTTGCATTATAGATTTCCAATAGTGCGTAGTTTATCAGCCTGTAACGTAACCTGTTTTCATCGTCCTATACATTGTATAACATGCATATTACTTTTACAATTATAGTAATACAGTATAGGGTTACAATTATAGGAGATAACCTAGATTGTTATTAAACATTGTCATAATTTCACTTTAAACACCAAGTGTTTGAGTAATATACAATTAAATCAAGCCTTATAAATATAATCTCTAAATTGAAATTTAAATTTTTTATTCGATTATCTCAAAACTACACCGAAAAGTTAATATTTTTTTATTTCAACGCAGCAATTAAATATTATACGAGCATTTTGTTCGTAAAATGCGATACGAGCATTCGAATAGGTTAAACAGCCATTTTCACGTCCTCTGCTCGAATACCATCTTCACTCAATGCTTCCATGTAATAATCGACTAATAACACTTTCCCTTTGTTGATAATATGATCCATTCTGTCCTACGTACGAGACAATGTAGCACGGTTACGTAGCATAATTCAGATGTTCCCTTTCATAACCATTCCATGTCCCTCCAGAATTTCCCATATCTTTACTTCGTACACCAATAAACCTAGTTGAGCTGTTGGCGAAATTGTCGGTGAACTATGCTTCTGGGAAATCTTGCTCCATACCGGAATGGTCAGGAGAATGTTAATCCTTCGAAAAAGTCGTTTCCAAGGGTTAAGAAGCTGTTAACAGACAAAATTCTGGTTACAGAAAATTAATTACCGTGATAGAACTTCAGGTTCCTGATATTCCAATAGGGAAATTAGTGGGATGTTGGGAGCGCACGTGCTCCTGAGATATATAGTAATTTGTAGCTTCTAAAGCCTCAGTTATAGAGATAATGCACCTTTGTTAGGGATTTTATCCAGTCAGACCATGAAACTGAGTTTTCAAACAACCTGACATTAATAAAGGCTTTTAATCAAGGCCGATGGCTGGTACTTTGTGAAGAATATGCTTGTACGGTTGCACCTTAATCCACGTCTGGATTATGCCGAAGGTCTTCAACCGCGATTAAGCTTTATAGGAAAGTTTGATATCGCGTGCAAGATGCGCCGCTCGAGCCGTGTGTTCCTGCTGACGACTTTTTATTAATGTATACGTGGACATCTTTCGCCGAGAAACGTACCGAACATTCAGGTTGGTGGTTTATGCTGAAACGATTCGTGTGCGTGTTGTTTGTATGGTTTTGCGTAAACGGGAACTGAAAACGTTTACGTTCGATTACAACGCGACAGGAATGAACGGTGTCGTGTGAGTTAAACCAAATCGCAGGTGCATACGCATGTGTGTACACGATACGCTACACCTAAATTTGCAACGTATTACTTACGTACTAGCCCGGAAGATTGCTCAGCTGTTAAAGCGATGAATCGACGTAATATCGATATGCTATCGGAGAAATTTGTACTTGCAGAGTAGGTGCGATTAAAGGAATTTTTCTCTTTTCTCTGAATGGTTTCGCTGGTTCACATTTTCCTATGTAGAGGTTGCGCAGGTTGCAATGAAAATGGCTCACGCTTACCCTTTGGGAATCTTTGCAGGAAACATACGATGATTGAATCTATAACGTTATTTCTGCGTTATGAGAGATTGAATTTCTTGTTACGATGAAATGCGAAAAATTAGGAAGTTAAATTAAAGAAAATTAAGAAAAATAAATATTTTTGATTAAATAAACAAGTTTTTTGAATAAATTAGCGATTCGTGGGTAGCCGTTCTTTGAATTGGCATTCTAGTCGTGATTGCGATGCGTTTATCGTTATCGCACTGTTGCAATACGTCCATCCCACGATTCGCCGATTTCGACTGAGAAAGAGAGAGGCGTGACGGCGATAACGCGTCAAGTTTACGCCACGTTAATTTATTGATAACCAGCCGTGCTGAATCAGTACGATGGATAAAGTCGTCGCTGTGCTCGTTCAAGGTGCACTTACAGATGTCGATAAGCGGTCAGGTTGGTCGTAGACACGCTATCGTGGGTGGACACCTTAACGTAGATCGAGTTATATACGTGGAAACGGTTCTGCTGCACGAATCAACGGACCTGTCTGTTCCTCTATTTCTCACGTTATCTCTCACTTTGATATAATTTGCCGTGAGACGAAATTGAGGTTTAGAAACAAGCGATTATGAGGACTCCTGAGTGGAGGTAGAAGTCTCTTGCAAAGGGTTAATTTCGTACCAGTTAAAGAGTCGTTGACCTGGCGTGGTTTTGCACAGAACAAGAGTATCTTTCTGCGGTTTAGGGGAAGTTCCCGTGTACTCTTTGGGAAGTATGATATGTGTATCATCTTTTTGCTCTTTTGTTCGTAAAAGTATTATGGATTTATTGGGTTTGTCGGTTCTATGATTCTACTTTATCGCTTTATATTTCACGATCTTGTACTTAGCTGCGTCGAAAACGCAATCGACGATATGTCGTTGGTTTGTCGAGCTAAATTAAAATAACAAACGAACTGTTATTACGTAGATTTAGAAAAAGTTAGTACTTCAACTGGAGCGTTCAATGATATTGTATACTCTCATGTCCACGCTGCCAAATATTTAAATTTCTACTCGAGACTTAAGATAAATAATATTCAGCGATTATGAGTCGGCAATTGCAAATTCACCGCATCCACCGTATCGATGACGCAATAATCGCAGTAGTCGGTGCCATGAAACGACTGGAGAGCGAGTGGCCGATATTACGAGCCGTTCCATGGTCCCTCTCCGTTTTCTTTTTTTTTTTTTCATTACGCTCGGTTCGTGGCAGGCCTCTCTCGTCGACGATGTTTTTCATCGGCCAACGACCGGCCACGAATCTCTCGGCGGAAACGAGGTCTCGAAGCGTTCCGCCGCGGAACCGAGCGGGGATCGGCTCGCGAGAAGATTAAATTTGTCGTGCACTTACATGTTCCAGTGTGTTGACGCGTTGCTGGTTAGTTGACGGTTGACGGTTGACGGTTGACGGTTGCTGGTTGCTGGTTTCTGTCGTTATACGAGAGAAGGACTGCGGACTAGTCTGATCGGCGTATCTGCGAGGTCGACGTCTCCGCACTCACCATGACGAATGTTACCCGATAGCTCGCACCACTGTCCGCCGGGATCCTTCCCCGTTTCGTTCCTGCCTTTCGGCTTTTTCATCCCATCATGCTGCTCGCCACTCGTCACTCCCCTTCTCACGCCTTTGACGTTACTCCGCACGTATGCTCGCTTTTCCTTTCCCGGCGCTCGCACTTTTTCGTCCACCGTTTCGCTTTTGGCTTCTTTGCCTCTCCTGTAAGTGATTCTGTTCACGGTTCACTGGAAAAGAATGAGCGGTTGGGTCGATGGTTGAGTGCAGTTTTGGTTTTATAAATATCGGACAAGGGTTGGGTAGGATCGGTCGAGAGGCCATGCACACTTGCGAAAAGTTAGGCATCATTAGGTGCTTAATCTACTAAAGACCAAGCAATGGTTTACAACGATATTACAGATACCTTAATTTCTTTAAATTTTACAAAACCATAAAATCTATTGTATATAAAAGAAATAGCGATGAAAAAATATGGAATTTCTGTGACTACAACGTTAAGAAACAGAAATCAGTAATACACATGTATTGATGAAAAAGTTGCCAATGCCCTACTGTTTAACGATATCGTAGTACAATACTTATGAAGACATTTATCAATCCTTTTTAATAGAGCTGGTGTTCTGTCTGGACAGCATGCCCGTAATACGTTGATGACCACGGCTTACCTGACAACACTGAAAAGGGGACAGAGTATTTACTCAACAAAGTTAAATATACTCATAGGTCGTTTGCACTTTTGCGTTATTTTGTAAGAAAGCAGGTCGTGCGTATACGAATAACTGTTTATTAGCTCTGCTTATTTGAACCGAATTGAATTTTGCATTAAAACCTCCGTTGACAATAACGTTAACGCTATCATTTTTGTTTTATTACGGTAAAAGATATTTGAATATTAGTGGTTATTTCTAATTCTACTACCGTCTTCCAATTCTTATTTCAGTTTTTCAATAATTTAATGTTCGTTTCAATAAACGAAAACGATACCTACGTATTAACGTTTGTTCCTCCATGTTTTTGCTAGATTTGAAAAATCTTTCAACGATAAAAAATTACGCATTGCTCGAGCAGGATTAGATCAGTGAATTTTATGTTATCGCTTCTCCAGGCTAACGTAAATTTTCTGTTATTAAAATACCGAAAGCGGAAACAACTATCTGTACCTGTTACGCTGTAGTGAGAGTTTTCTATCGGTATATTGCTTTGCCCGCGATATTATGTCAATACCAATATGAGTGAGTGCTTTTATGCGATCGTTATTGTATTGATTATCTGACGTCAAAACATGTAGGCATGTATGTTTATACATAGGCCTTATTCAAGTCCTTTTAGAAATATCGTGTATTATAACATACCATGACCTATATGCTGCATTTATTAAATGAATTTAACGTACGATAAATTTAGATATTGCCACCAGTCTGAAAGTAAATTCAATTCAAAATATTTTGTAAAAGAAAGAAACGTATGAGTTTAGTTTGACTCTTGTATCTCGTTTAAGTAAAAAATTTTGATAAAAATTAAACTACGAATAGTTAGACTCCTATCATATACAGATATATAGGACGGAACAACGGAAGTGTGCTATACCGCAATACGATGTATTACCGCAAATTATAATCAGTGCATGCTTTTTATGTGATATTTTAGCTACTTAAAATATTATGATTCCACGGATATTTTAGAAACCTTAAATATTTCATTTCCACGGCACTTTGTACGCTTCCAATAGAAAACTATCCCATCACTCAAAACCATCGAGTACGCGTCAAAGACCATTGACAAAGAAAAAAAAGAAAACGTGATTTATTTTCCCGTATAACGTTACTCGGAGCACATAACGACCAACTGTAGAGATCCAAAACCACATCAGCTCGGTGAACGAGATAGATACGTTTTTCCGTGTGTACCGAGGTGATAGCAAGGTTAACCAAACGATAACCGGTTGGTGACATTTGATCCTCTCGATTAACCGCGTCGATTTGGATAGGATACAGGTAACCACCTCCGCATTGGATTTTCTAGAAACGTGGGTTTTGCGTGCACGTTTGGTATACGTTATCCGAGGCAAACCGGAAACGTTCACGCACGAGTCAGGCTCGCTTAACCAAGGGATTAGTGAAGGTAGACGAAGTACAATCGCAGGGTCATGTTGGGGCTTCGAGCACTCGAATGCCTGTCTTGCCGTGGTTAATTTTTTGGATACGAATCATTATAAGGGCGGAGTTCAACGTTTTGATAATGTTTTTGTAAAAGTTATAGAAATTCATTATTTCTTAATGCGTAAAATGTATGTTAACCCAAATAATGAATTAGACTCCATAGAATAGATTGAGAGTTTGATGTAGCGTGACATTTACGGAAGAAATTGAGTGTCTTCCAATACACTCGTGATCATGTGGGATTTTTCAGTGTTTAAATGAAAAGCACACACAGCAGCTTTCAGGGAAAACAAGAACTGAAGTCAATTTATCGATAGTCATTAGTCACTCCTTTGTAACAATCAAGAAGCAGGCTTTATGAAAATTGAAATATGAGCGTGCAAGAAAAACTTGTTTTCGTTGACTGTAGATTCGATCGATAAGGGTGTTAGCAGAGTAGGCGAAATGTAAGGCACACGAAATAGGCTGACTCGATTCTGTCGAGCAGTAAAGCACGGTTTGGGTTGGCACATACAGTGACTCACGATCAGACGGGAAACCGTTTCACGCTTATTCGACCACCCGGTTCTCGATTCAATTTACCAACCAGTTTTACCAATATTGTAGCCGACAAACGGCACACCTCAAACGGTAAAGAAACACTTGTCTCCTTCGATACTCTATGGTCGTGATGTCTTTTTTATACGTGTTTTGAAGTCTACGGGAGGTTTAAAGGAACACCATTTAAAGAAACTTCGATTATTTGAATAGCACATAACGTTAACCAATACATAAAAATTAGCTTGCGTGAGATATTTTGCAAGCCATTCGAAATTTTCTTTTCACGAATTGGAAAAGTGGTGTTTCTACATGAACAACGAAGAGTGCTGCAGGAACATTATGTTCTTTTATTTCTGCGTTACTCGAGTTTCTTATTCGACTCGTCATACCGTTCCTCTGTATATGTTGCTATTTATAAAACGGAGGCATAAACGCACGTGTAACATAATCGAATGATTTCTGTGTATGTCCATTGTGGGCGTGAGCAAGTACAGCAAACACAGACGAACAATTACTAGCCCTAGTGGGAGCCCTGAATGCGCGTATGACGTCATTCGCTCCCCTTTTATTGCAAGAGGGGTAGCTAGTCCCGTTATCGAGAGAACGAACGCATTACACCCCAATACCCGTTTCTACCAATTTAACGTATGCCGAGGGTGGACGAAAATATCTTTAGTCCTATTTCCTGCCCGTGAAAGCTGGACATTAATCGACTGAAAAATTGTATCGTTCTTGAATTATCGGTGAAATGGTTGTAGTTGATGTTAGCTTTAAAACTATGAATAAAGAAGTGTGCTATTAAAATTGAATTTCTTTTATTAGGATAATATTTTGTAACAAAATTGGTTCATTCTCTTGTTTATACACGTTTTATGTAATTGATCGCGTATAACAGCGACTCTTCAATTTTTGCAGTTTTTCAAAAACTATCTAGTAATAAATTTTTTATTAGGAAACTCTCCTATCTTTTAGTTCATAAACTCTAATTCATTAGCTGCTTACTTTGAACAGCATTACTCGAAAACTCCACACGAAAGTAATTAAACATCAATGGTATACGTACGACATTTTTAAAAGGTCATTTCACGACGGATTATAATTAAAGAGCTGTTGCAGCAGGAAAAAATTTCAACGAGTGACCTATACTCACGTATACAGTAATTAATGCTTAGGAACGAATATTTAGTAGCAGCAAAGTTCACCTGACATTAGAGTGACGTTATCCTATATAACACCATGTGCCATGGGAGTCAGGTATCCATGTGTCTTTACTCTTTTTAATTTTATTTTGTTTACTTATCATTGAATTATCCTATTTTTAAATATATTGGAGCTCATTTTTCCTTACAGAGGAACTATATAAGCAACTTACGTTTAGTAAGATACAAACATCTGTTTCACGTACTTATTAATTAAATTAAAAAGAAGGAATTTTAAAAAAGTAAATGTAATTTCGTGTTCGTCGAGAAGTCACGTACTGCTTGAGCGTTCGATTCAATTAAGTTTTCGTTTGGTAATGGAGTAAATACCGCTAATGAGAACTTGCTGTTCTCAAGGGCAGCCATGCACTTCAAACATCTTCTTGGTGCACTAACCCGAGTACAGATGTTTCTGCGAGGTGACTTTCACTTAGCGTAAGCATAGGAGTCCAAGATAATGAACTTGCAACGTGAAGAGTGAAAGATCATCGGTATAACGGAATTGTTTGTTAGCGTGGTCCTCATAGTTTTTCAAAATTCAAATATTTGACTTTCAGTTGAAGATCTGTGCAATAAATAGCTCTCCCTTCGAAATTATTTGCTGCTAAAAAATGTTCTCTGGCAACAGAAAACATTTAAGTAGGTAGAGAAGGGAAAAGTTGATTCAGAAAATATAAAAACCAAAGATAAATTATAATAGAAATGAACTATAACTAAATACCGTTGCATTTCTCTTTTCATCTTTATTTTCGAAGAAGGAAAAATTGCGATAAATTGTAGTTTCAGTTTTTACAGGAAAATAACAATTTTGTTACGGATGATTAAAAAGTAAGTCTTGCTTTATATAAGAAGAAACAGGAAGTTTTGACGATCCTTTCATCTTCGCGGGAATATACATACAAGTGCAATGTGTGAATACTTCATTGAACGATCTGCACGTCGCTCTTCTGACGCATAATGATCAGTATAATTTATTCAACCTGTCGTTGGTAACCTCAACGACTCATATCCTTCCTTTATTGGTGACCCGAATATAACGAGAAACTACCTTCATGTAGTTCATCGACATGCACAATAATAATACGATGGCGCTAATATTATCTATACTATATTTCTATATAACATGGGAATGGTTGCTTTTTATTGGATAGATTTTCTTTCGTTGCATAAAATTTATTTTTATGTAAAGTGGACAAATACCTTGTTCACAAGTTTTAAACATAAGTATTCTTAAATATGTGATTATCCATTGTTAGTACATTTATTAGATCATAAACTTAATAAATTTAACGATACGATTCTGTTTAATTCCTATTTTGCAATTAAACATAGCAAGCGTACAGTATATACACAGTGCGGCAGTTTTGATCAAGGTGGATTACTTTACTGGATAATTTGGTGTAACCTACTTTCCCTTATATAACATTTCTTGGATGCTATTGATGAATAGAATTTTGAAATTGGTTCGTGTACAGTTGGCATTACGGATCTTTTCAATAAGTGTAGTTTTCATGCTCGAAGGAAAGCAAATAGCTTTCTTTCTTAAGAACGTAGTCATTATTTACTCGTTATCGTTAGTATACAAATATAAAATAATTTCAGTTCTTAATAATGGGTAGTTTTTTTTCATATAATTTACAATATATTTTGCATTACGAAGTATTGTAAACAGCACCTATTAATATTCTGCAGATCCATGTCTTCCATGGTAAGAAGAAACCTTTCGTTGCCTGGTCGCGTGACCAGTTACCACCGGAGAACATTATTTCGAACAAGCGCAAATAGCATCAGCACGTAGAGCTGTCAGTGCTAGGAATTGGGAACAGGCCTGGCGCACGTCATAATAAAGCTTTTTTCACACTTCTTACATCTTGCGAAAAGGTCACTGCTTGTAATATTGTTCGAAGCATCGTACAGATATCGACTGGGACCACTGTAATACAGGAAAAGTAGAAAAAAAGAGGAAAACAAATGAAATATAGAACGCACTACATGAAATTACTTCTCGAATTTATTCAAATATTAATAAAAATATCAAGCAAATGAGAAACACATTGTCTATAAACGTATTCTTTTTAAATCTGTTTAGAAGATCAACATCAAGTTGTTTGTCGCAGAATTATTCTAGTTATTTCGTTTCAAGGAATGAAATATTTCAGATATTATCACGAAAAGGTATATAATTTCTGAAGTCACTAGTACGGTATACAGCTCGTAAATATGTCTGACGAAATGTTAGTAGATAGTAGTCACGCGCCGAGGGACTTCTGTAAACGTCAGAAATGTGTTATCTTACCCTGATCACGGTAGAGCAACGCTATCGACAAACAAGGTGGATCGTCGGCACGTTAACGCCAAGAAAAGCGGATCTGCTTTTCGTCGACTATCGCCTTTCGTATATACACGGTCACCACTGCAACGTGAAATATTTAACGAACGGGAAATTTAGGTCGTGCAACTGCATCAACTTGCGAACGAACTACTTGACCATTGCTACTCTCCAGGATGCAATGTTCCGCTAGTTAATCCCATTGTCTTCGAATGTTTCTGATCATGAATTGAAATTTTTAGTGTACTGTTACATCGAATAATCGAGCACGAATAGTCGTTAAATCTTCCTGGGAAAATCGAACGATAACATAATGTAATCGATGCGTAACGAGGGACGAGAAGATGCGTCCGGTAAATCGGCGTCATAGGCAACAAAGAGTTTATGCTAATAAGTAACGTGCAGCGATTTTGCAATATCAGTCAGCCAACACGCGTGCCTCGAATCGAATTCACGAGGATATCGTTGGTGCATATGCGCACACACGTTTGAAGTTCCTCGCTTCCCCGCTTCGACTGGCATTCCTCAAGCTTCTGTCGTGTCACCTTCTTCCTCGAATAATTGAGTCGCGCTGCTATTTGTCGTATACCCAACCGTCGCCGAGCGAGCAAACACCTTGTGAAACCCTCTCACAAACGGATTCGAGGCGTCCCAATACGTCGCCCCGTTACTTATCTTCACTATGAAATTTTGCTTTCTCGATATGTTCGATATGTTCGATATGTGGACTAGCTTCGCGAATTTCGTAAATGAGAAGAAGGTTGAGATATCGGGGAAATACGAGTTCGTTTGTGTATATGTATAATTCGTTGCTTTTTTGAAGTTTGGAATTAGCGGGAAAATAAGATACATTAAATAATATGATATTTGATCTAAAATATTCTTTGCTACAGTCAACAGGGAAGGTGAATTATTTTAGATAGCAATATTTATCGACTCATCATGAATACCTAGTGTATCAGACACTGTTCAAGTACACACCCATACTGATCGTCAATAATCGTAACGGTATATCCATTGCCGATCGATATGAGCGGATGTACAATGTGCATAGACGAATGCGAACTGCAGAAGCGAGAGTGCGCTCGCAAGAGCATTACATCGCCGTTGTGTCGAAAACGAGCGCATTTACAAAACGTACTCTTTTGCACGCGTGTCTGTTCAAGCATATGGACAGCATGTGCAAGTTTGCTTTTCGTATGAACACACGTGCGAGCCAGAATGGATCGGACCAAGCGTGGACGCGATTATTCGACGAACGAGTCGTCACCACTTGCTAATGCGCGTTAAGTAAATTAGAATGAAGTTCGCAGTTATTGCTTGCGGTTGCCTCGTCGATGTTGACGGGTTAATGGGATGTTGCTCGTTCGACGTTATGTGAAATGTTACCCTGCTGTACGCAACGAGTTGGCTTTACGTCGCAATACTATTTACGCATGGTATTTTTAGAATGTAAAGTAGCATCGTGTGTATTTTAAGTTTTATTCGTGTATCTAATACGATAAAGCAAGTAATCTCATTAACTTTTCGAATAGACCACGTGCAATCATTTTTCGTAATATGAATTCTTCGAACAGAACCGATCGATTTAATGATATTATTCGTATGCTAAAGATTATAAAGACAAAATCAGCGATAAGTTTGGAATTTATTTCCAGATTGAAGAGGTCTGTACTTATCATGACTGTTAATGTCAGAGATAAGTTGCGTACACAATGATGCAAACGTAAAAGTATGACTATGCAACTTGATGGAAAATTTTCGATATTCTCGTCCTCTTAAATCATTTAGAAACATAATCCTTCGATACTTTATTCGCCATATCAATGTTGGTTAACGTGCTTCGCAAAGTAACCGGGGGAAAAAGATAAATTCTCTGTACCCAGTACTCTGAATAAAGAGGAGTGTAGTAGCTTAGACGAGCGTAATAGCGACCTTTAAAAGTTGCTCGATTTACGCAAGACGATCACGAGTACTGGTTCAAAGCTTCATTCAGCGGTCGTTGAATGAACAGATCTTCATACTATGACGAATAAAAAGATCCCCTAACTTAACAATGTTTTATTTACACGAGATAGGGAGATAGGATAGAAAGGGAACAATGTTTCATGAAATGGGCAAGTCAAAAATGTAGAACAAAATTTCTGAAAATGTGACTTCGTGTCTGCTAAAAATTGAGACTATAATTTAAATTTGTAAAGTATAATAGAAATTAACTTCAGATTACGTTCTTTAAGTCATTTTCAATTCAATTCTGTTTTCCTATGGTTAACAAATTTCGTAAATTTACGTATAATAGATACTATCGCAAATACTATCGTCATGTATATATTATTGAAATCCTTTAATAAATTTCAAACAGGAAAAAGTAAAAAATCCAAGTAACATAATGTTGACTTCGCTTATCGTATTACAGTAATTTACCACAAACTTTATGCAAATAATTCACTTTCTTCGACCACTGTGCTACCACGAAACGCACTATGTTTCAGTGTTTTGAAGCGGGAAATTCTACAGAATCAGCCGTGACAGAGTCGTTAGGTAATTACCCGTGGAATCTTTAATGGCGCGTTTCCCGCAGTGGTATACTCGTTATATGTGGATCGATGAGAACGTGATTCGTTTTCGACGGAAAACGTCGCCGTACGATGTATCGGTCGTTGCTGGTAACGGTGCTGGTGTCGTCCCGCTCTCGCCTAAGCTCGTGCTGAATCAGTAAATCACTACTTGGCATCGAATGCGTAGGAGCGTGTATAAAGTGTAGATCTACAGGGCTGGAAGGTTGAATGGGGTTTAGGTGTACATGGTGACTCATGTTATGCTCGTATAATCTAGCATAGTCTATTCCGTTGGAATCGTTGTTCCATTGTGTTCCGGATTTTAGTATAATGTTCGACGATCTGACTAGAAAGAAGAACACGTTTATAGGATTAATGGATTGGTAATATACACAATGAAGATTATGATACTATGTTATTGCTTCATAGAATAACGAGGTCGATAAACAGAGCATGGTCAGAAGAAGTTTCAAAGTCGATTTGCCAGGACAGAAATTCTTACCGCGATACAAAACACAAAACGCGAAACAGGTAAATTGTTGGTTTTCAACGGTAGATTGAAACGATAAATGGTGGTAATACGGCGAATATTTCAACTCATACAAGCTCATTGCCGAGCGAAGGAAACCATGGTTACCATTGCAGGGAATTTATTTACTTTGCTGGTACAACAGCATTGGATGAGACTTTTCTTAGATGGAAATCGGGGAAACGTATGATTTAATATGTACGTTGCAAGCGAGCAGGCTCGTATGGGTGGGTGGATCGATGAACGTTAAAATCTCGAGATTAATCTGCGGACTAGTGAAAAACGGATAAGGCGGAGTAAGAACTGGTTTCTTTGCGATGTAATTATAACGTATTCGCGATAACGCATAGATATATTCTTTGTTTCAACCTGTTCATGCAATTGCAACATTTAATATCGCATAATATTTAATTAGCATTTTGTACGCTATTTTTTATCGCGATTTAGATAATCTAGATGAAAAGAAAGGTTTTTTTCATTAAACGTCTATTAATTTAAAACCTCATACCACGAGATTTACTCAGCTGTACGAGATATCTATTTACTATAGACAAAGAGTACACGAGTTCTTTTTTATTTTAAATTTGCAGATATCAATTTTTTTAAAACTTACCCAAATTTAAGCAGCTTTCTCTTTCGATACGACGAGCTTATAAATAATTCGATGGATGTAATAAAGCTAAAGGAGTCATCTGTGAAATGTCTGCCTGTATCGCGTCTAACCTTTATCCAACACATGAAGTCAAATGAACGTAACAGAAACCTCGAGCAGAAGAAATCATTGCAAGCGACTTTCTATTTCTTCACAGGAGATAATATACAATTGTACGGCGTAAATGTCGGCCCACATGTCGACACGACTTCTTTCGAAAGGTTTCATAAACCTTAGTAACGATACTTCGGTTGATCCGTTCGCACGAACGCTTGCACTTTCCACGTCAAGTGGAAACGAGGATAATATACTACATGCAGGGTGCGTTAAAAAAAAATGTAATGTTTTACAAAATACTCATGTAGGTACCGTGTCTTATTTATTTTACAATTAGACCTTCTCTCTCTATCACGAGCTACAAAAAAAGGCGCGTATTTAACCGCTTTAGATTAAAACTTAGATGAACGTGGATAAGCGAAAGTCCGCAGGGATAAAGGGATATCGTTAAAGCAACCTCGACGTTATGGTATTCCGTCTAACGTATCCGAGCAACGATCTCTAAAAACAAAGGGATCAGAAAGCAAAAGAAGGGCTTGGCCAACCCTACATGCGCCACCCGAGGCTTTTATTCAGTTACACATTCATAAGTGATACAAAGAGTTAGTACAGGGACTTTTAACGAGGGGTGAATAAAACCGAGTTTTCCCGTGTCCCTCTTAATTAGAAGTAGGTACTTCGTAAAAGTACCATTGCAAAAATTAATGATTTCACTTGTCAGAAATATAGAATGTACCACGAGCAGAAGTATCCTCCAAAGTTGGAAGTCGGTTTGATTTGAGAAACAACGGTCATATCTTTTCCACAGCTAAACCAACATCCTGCGAACCTACGTGTTAAACGTGTTTGGCGTATGCTTACTAAATTGCTAATTAGGAATCAATGGAAAAATAGCGGTACATCCATCGCCGTCCTCGTTTGGCCATGATCGTATCATTGACCCTGCCAGATACTTCAAAGCTGATTTAGACAGAATTTGAATTTTAAGAAATAAGAGGAACAAACACTACAAAATGCTAAAAAGTGTTAAAACATCATTTGTTCGAAGCAATTTCTTGCCCGCCGCGTCATATCGGAAACAGCGCGTACGATGGAACATTTTTGCTTTCGATAACAGCCTCGTGTTTTCTATTAATCTCTTAATCACATGTTATAGCGAAAGAAAAAAGGAAGCGGGCGTTCTATCTCTGAGATGTCTGTTGTACGCTAACGTGTTGTCTAATACGTTATTTACGCAGTGAGTTTCTCACTGTTTCTGGTACAGTTTGCGCGGAGGGCTAATACCCCTTACGCGCGACCAGTCCGTAGCTGCTAATTATCGTCGCGTGTTGACCCTGAGAGAGTTGCAGCGAACGATAAGAGGCAACAACCGGGGCAAGTTAATCGGGGCCAATGGGATAGCGAAGAGGGGAACACGCGAGGAAAGGAAAGGAGTCAAGGCGAGGCTGCAGTCGTTGCACTCGTTAGAATTTGTTCAGTCGATTGGAAGGTACATATACCGGTCACGAGACTACTACGTCGAGAGATTGGTACACTTCAATTGGATGATTTGGACATGATTCGAAAAATGCGACGATACGTTGATTCGCAAGATTGACGTATAAAATGTTTACAAATTTCTTAAAAGAGTGCCTGCCACATATTCGGCAAAAATCCACGTGTACAACTATAATTTTTGTACCCACAGTTTATTAATTGTATACACAACAAACAAAACATGGTTCACGATAGCGAAGTAAACACATCTCGTGGTCAGCTGGGAACGGGAACGACTTCCTGCAATAACAATTCCATTACTCATCCAACTCATGATAAATGTCTCTTTCGATCGTTTGTAACGATCTGCTCGTACGTCGTCTTTCTCCCAAAAAGAAGAAGAAGAAGAAGAAGAAGAAGAAACGAAGAAAAAGCAAAAGGAGGAAAAAGGAAACGGAATTTTCGTACACCGTTCACTCGGTATTTCCGCGTCGTCTCGGTCAAGGGTAATTTGACGCGAAATTAACGACTTTGACCGTAACGTTTACACGAAAATATCACCGGTGCACACAGTATGCTTAATTACGAACTTTCCGACAAGATTTCAGAATCATTAGCATTTCAATTAACTCGTGTTTCAATTAATCGAAGCACGTTCCGTGGCCGATATCGGCGTCGTTCGATCGGTGTCCGGGTTTGCAAAATGAAAAGACCAAGTTGGGCGAGCACGTTAGATGGGTTGCACTAATGTGCAACCCCAGAAAGATCGAATATTCATTCCGCTAACGACTTTCGATACCTGTAGAGAGGATGTATTCGCGCGCAAAGAGCGTCGAGTGTCGTCTTTGCACTCGAGCCTACTCCGTTGCAAATTACTTCCCGGCTCGTTCCATCTGTTCCACGAATCGAAACCACGATCATCCGCGCGTTTCTTCCTGACGCGATACAAACATTTGTGCTCCTTCAATGAATCGAAGAATCTATCGACTACGTTGTTATATCTTTACTACTTCTAAATTGAATACTACGATTTTGGATAGGAAACATGAAAGGAGGAATATCTTTGTTTGCGTCAACTATAAATAATCTCAAGTTAATTAACAGATATACATAGTTATTGAAATGTGTGATTGTTGCAGGTCTCTAGAAAGCGGTGAGTGATCTTTGAAGGGAAGGTAAAAGGCAAGTGGAAAGAAAATGCCACTTCCAAAGCGACTAGTGGAGCCGGTGCTCGTCGCACGCGGTACTATTCCCGAGAATTTTCCTCTGCCCTCGGAGTTAGAGGCTGTAACGAATGGCACGCTGGCCAACACGATCAGGCAATTGTCTAGTCTGTCCAGGCACGCCGAGGATCTGTTCGGTGAGCTCGCGAGGGAAGCTCATGGATTGAGCGATAGGGCCAACTCCTTGCAAGCCAGGATAGATCGATTAGCTGTGAAAGTTACTCAGCTTGACAGTAACGTCGAGGAAGGTTCGTTAATTATCTAATTAATTAGGCAGTCTATGATTAATCCTTTAACACCGTATTAGGAACGACGTGATCCAAGCATAGACTAAGATACATTTACATAGATATATCTTTTTTCTTTAAAAAACGCGGTGTATTGGCATGTTGTTTAAAAAAAAAAAAACAGTGTAAGAAATTTAGTATTGCGTATTTGTTGTAAATTTGCAAAATGCATTATCGTTATATTTTTTCCTTCCAGTCTCGTTACAAGATATACACATGAGGAAAGCGTTTAAGAGTTCAGTGGTGTTCGACCAACAAGTTGTTTCCAGGGACACCATGCCAACGGCGATGTTAGAAACTTATCATCAATGTGACACGCCACCACCTCTTGATAAACTTAATGTTTATAGGTACTTTAGTCTTTTTAACTATATTAATATACAATTAGAATTTGAAGTAATTTTTATTAAACACAATTTCCAGAATTATTTGAGATCCAATTTGAAGTTTATTAAGTTTAATTCAAAATATTAGAAAGTATTAAAATATAAAAGCTCCCAAAAAATATTAAAAACTTCTATTATCTCCTTATAGGAAGAAAAATGTATTGTTATTGCTAAGAAAGATATCTGATTATCTTGTTTATTTAGGGAAACAAAACTAATTGGTTATCTTATCTAGCAGGTACCGTGTAAGTAGAAAAAATACAGAACACTTTGAAATGTGCGCAAAAAATTTACCTATTACGATATTACAGCTTCAGATTCTTGTGTAAAATATTAGTTTGTCAAATAACGCAAAAGTAATTTGTACAGTAGATAAAAGATAAAATACAAACGAATAAAATTCTTTGTCGATTTTAGGGAGGACGGTAAGGATGGACTGAAATTTTACACAGATCCGAATTATTTCTTCGATCTCTGGAGTCAGGAAATGCTGAAGGATACGGAAAAGAAGTTACACGATCGAGGGAAAAAGGTAAGAAAATTTTTGTCTCCTTTCCACTTTGTTATCTACACGTGCACCTCGATCTTCTCCTTTATTTTTCTTTTTTTTTTTTGTTCTTAGACACAAGATGAGATTGTTCTTGAATTATGTTATTCTTTTAGTACTTATGGAAAATATAAGCAAGATATATTATGTACATGTGATTAACTAACACTTTTCGAGGTGCGCTGTAACACGATACAATAGTTATTTTTCTACTTTTATATGCTAACATACATGCGATTCTAACGATTGAAAATGTCCCCTTCGTTATAGACCGAGTCTGAATATGCCGAACCGTTCAGAGAGGCAAGTCGATGGTTTGGATCTTTGTAGTTTTTTATTACCCTTATCCAGTTCTAATGAATTATCGATCGCCAACCACTCACTCATACATAATAAAGCTCACTTCTTTGTGGATTTTCATTAACCGACCTTTTTGCGCTGATAGAGATTGCGCTGATAGATGCTCGCTTTGAAAGTTTGTAGTTTACATTGCTAGGATTAGCCAATGACATTAAACCAAACACGTTCTGTAATGTTCGTCCTTGGCAAAGAATTTTTTATTGCGTAGACCGAATGATACGTTTGTTTCTTATGTGACTTTCTCTCTTATTTCTCTTTTCTTTAAATTCCAATAAGAATTTTCGTTCTAAGTTTTCATTTCCATAACTTTCTTTTACATGCAAGTTTATTGGTTTAAAAACGACGTTCAATCTACGCAGAAGAATCCTTGTCTGGCACCCCTGTTTTTGTAAGACAAATTGTTTGTCAAAGTCGAATAGTTCGTTTCACAACCATGTCACTTTGTCGATCACTTTGTAATGTCATTTTGTGCCAGTCATGCAACTTTTGGATGTACTCAATAGAAGTCTGTCATTATCATTCATCCAGCCATCTTGTAATATCGATACGATGTCTCACGATCTCTGATCATTTCAGGATTATTTTTATTTTTGATTTGTCATATTTCACGTTGTAGGAAATAAAATTGTGGACACGTTAGAAGTAGCTTCTGAAACCTTCAATCGAAATGTATAAAAACATTCAATCTGAAATGTTTAATACAATATACAGTAAACTTTCTTTTATCTGCCTTCGCTTTAATCGATCATATTTTCTTCGTAAAGAAAATCACTAGTTTTATTTCCTACAAATCTTCTCATGTCCAGTGGTTGATCCTGTTTTTTCTAAAAATTCGAAACAAACTTGAAAGTATGCTAGTAGATTATAAAATATCTTCCATAACTTAAGCGTACAATAAAACAAATACTGGATCAAGCATTGAGTCATATTTGATTGATAAATTAAGCTTGTCTTGCACTTTTGCTGTTACTCTGCAATAAGGCAGCCATTTAATATAGAATTTTTACCGTACAGCCTCATAGGCCTCGGAACGAGGGTGGTGGTGGTGGCGGTGGCAGGCATAAGAAGCGTATAAGGCAACCGCATAATACGAGAGAAAGGCAAAGACAGTTAGCCGTTGGTCATGGCGAGTACATTATGCCAACGCAAGGTGTTCAATACAGAGCACCTCACAATATACCTGATGAATCGTTACTGGGAATGGTGATGACCGAACCACGGCCACCTAGGCCAAACAGCATTGAACTTAGACGAAGTTATCCACCGGAGGAGCAACATCTGTACAGTCCTCCTTCTTCCGATCATTATAGGTTCGTAATTTTCTACAATGATCGTGAAAAGCGTTTGATCGATGCAACAGTTTGTTTGTCTCCACACATGAAAATCTTTACCGAATGCTTTCTCTTGCTACTTATGATTTTGCTGTGTAGATCATACAATACTGAAATATTACAGCATTATTGAAAAGTGGGATTTCTATATTTCTGAAAATTGATCTTTTCTTCTCTTTTTGAAAACAGGGTGGCAAATTACGTGGCTCAGGGCTATGAAGACAACTTGTACGGCTCACATTATGGCACAGGTCAAGGGCAAGCGGGTAGCGAAACGTACCAGAGTCCTGGTGGTCAAAGTACTCCAAGCAGAAGTGGTAGATCACGACCATCGCAACCACCACCAGCTCCGCCAAGCAATACTTCTAGCAATTCGACACCTACTGTAGCCTCTGCTAACAATACTCCAACACGAGGAAGATCGATGAGTACTGGTAGAGATACCCTACCACCACCACCTCCGCCTCCTGGTGAAACCATGTCCTCTCCTCCTATGAATGGTAATTACGTTAATATTTATATTCAACGAGTATACCGTCACTTCGAAAAAGAGTCAAAATTTTGGAAGAGTATCTTCAAGTTTCATTTAATGGGTTTGAGGTTGAAATTAAGTTTTAGATTGGAGACATTTAAACTTTCATTAGAGAGTACGAGATCCAAACATTTATTTCTATTAAGTTGTTAACTAATTATTTTATTAATTATTTATTTCAGGTTCAATACCGTCACATCTACTGAATAGGAACGGAAGTCGCTCGAATAGTCCGCTACCCAGTCATCACTCTACGCCTACTCCTCCAAATCATTCGACACAAATAGGAACAGATGAGACCGACCCTGCTCCGCAAGACTTGCCACCTCCACCTCCGACTCCTGATCCCACACCACCTAGACCTATTTCTCCACCGTGTAATATTCCACCTCCACCTCCACCACCTCCGCCACCGCCTGTTGTTAACGGACCATCGCCCCCTGTGCCATTGACCAATGGCGATATTGCTAAAATGATAGCAACTAACCCACCCAAGTTGAAACCCCTGAAACCTTTGAAGAACATCGTGGATGGACAATTGAGGAAGCCTGTTAATCCGAACATCCCCCTTGTCGATCCGCGGAATGATCTACTTAAAGCAATTAGAGATGGTAATTACCTTATTATCATTCGGATAATCAATATTAACTCATTATTACTTGTTCTATATGATAGATTTGTAATAGATATAATTTGTTCTAAATGCTAAATTTATTTAACTTTATTTTAGTTTACTTACAATCTTTCAGTAAAACTTTTACGATATAACGTTACACTTTGAATTTAAAAGGATTAAAGTCAATACAGTTTCTCTGAACATACCACGATTAAAAATCTATTTATTTTTCCAGGAATAAAATTACGTAAAGTAGAGAAGATTGAACAGAAGGAAGTGGAACGTGTGAACGCATTGAACGATGTCGCATCCATATTGGCACGACGCGTTGCTGTCGAGTTCAGCGACAGTGACTCAGCATCGGAGAGCGAATGCGATAGCGAGGGATGGGGCGAGCAGGAAACGAATCTCGCGTGACCCAGCTCACTTCCATCTACCGCAACTGCCTCCTAGAAAAATGGCTGACGATTCTTTCGTTTCGTTCGTTTTCAACGAAAGTTCCAATTCTGTTGCTCGTCGCACAAGCAACACGCTTTGTTTGCGCATAGATGTCGAATAGAAATAACATGATCCGATGATTGATGTAATTGGTGTATAACGAAGAGGCACTGAATTTGAAAGTAGAAACAAAATCAGCGAATTTCGTTGCTCAAGAGAGCATACAAACGCGAATTATTATAAGTAATATCATTAAAAGTATAACTGTGTAGCACTATAACAGTGGTTATTTTTATTATACACCATTTTAGCACCTTTAACAAAAATATTTTCTTTTTTGTCACGAACAAATATTTAATAATTTTTTTTTTTTGTATAAACTAAATAAAAAGAAATTTGTTTTCACGTTAATTACAAGCTCACTTTATAGCATGTATCTATCTGAAGACTATGATAGAAAGAAACATCTAGCTTTTCTCAGACGATTCTAGGAATCGTCAGCCAGAGATCTTTTATTTATTGAAGGAGAGTCTACAAAGTGCATGTAACAAGAGTTTAAGAGTTCGTGTAAATTTAGACTATTTTTGAGGAGCTATATAAAATACACTTTTCCTTTACATACAGACGCTTCCACTTTGTTTTACTGTTACAAATAAAAGTATGAAAGTTTACGAAATATATATAAATGCATGTTTTTTTCGATTCTCCGATTTTTAAGCAGAATTCAACGAACGTACAGCAGATTATCTCGAGTAGTATAAAGGACAGTGAGTAGGAAGAAGATACGCACATGAAACGATTTCCTATCATTGCTCGATGTCGATCATAGAGGAAGTGATTTCTTTCGGACACATTCCATGATAATATCAATACCATATAACGGAATAAATTTGAGTTTTCATTTCAGAGACCCGATCGTCCATGTTGCTACGACTATATGTGTAAGTCCTTACCTAAGACAAGCAACTGTTCTATATGTGTTATAATGCATTGCTCCTGAAGATGTGTATTGTACGTAAACTAAACCAAATTCAAAGCTAATACTTTTGTTCTCCTTTTCGTGTTTAAGCCTGTAAAATACCTGTATCTTAAATGTTTTTGTATGCTTGTCTACTAGATAGGTATATGTATGCGCGCTCTATCACAACGAGAGTAATAAACAGAAGTTTCCCAATTTTTTCTACGTTTTCAAATGATCTTCCATGTCGCGCCCACAATAAAAGCGATATCGCGAGGTATGAAATGTCCTTTTTATCAGCGAGGGGTCGAAAACCAAAATACTCTATTTACTTGTAATATGTAAGGACAATGTAATTACCGAATGAGTGAGAGGATTCATATTTTTTAGCATTTAGCGGAAGAATATAATATACTAATGTTGCAATGAGGATTACAGTTGCCAATTTTAAGCGTAAAAGGGAAAAAATTATTGTGATTTATTTTGCATCGATGTTGGCGAAATATGATGACTATTGGTAAGATATGATATATATGTATACATAAACATTACACACACACATACACACACACATATATATATAGAGATCGTTAAGATTATTGTATAATCTTATACGCTCGAACGATAAGAAGTGTTCAGGAAATTTGTCTTTATTCTTCTAGTTTCCGAACGTTACCTAAATGTTTAAAGAGATAAGAGGAAGTCTTCGTTGTCTAAGAAAGACTGAAGTCAGGAGACGCCTCTTGTTAGTTGGTTAGTTGGTTGAATTAGCACTTTTTCTTTTATTATGTACGAAAGATGTTCGATTGACTCGAACCGCGTGAAAAGTAATTTATATTTACCAATAATTTTCGCCAGCTTTAAAAGAAGCAGCGTTTTATCTTGTATAAAGTGTGCGAGGTTTAGGAGCTAAAGTTGGATGGCTCCACAATAATGTAGCATACAATTCACCGGCAACGATACGTGTACATTCAAATGATTTTAAAATATAGTCAAAACGCCATTATATAATAGAAATAATAATAACAAAAATGATAATAATAATAATAATAATAATAATAGTATTAATAATGTAATGAACAGTCGATCAGTCTGTGCTATGTTTATACACATCTCACACTCACACACACGCACGCGCGCGCGCGCGCACACACACACACACACAAAGATAATATAATTCGTAATATAAATTTATTAAGCGTAAGACTATTAGCCGTAGGTATATACTTTTAGCTACTTCGCCAACTACGACACAGTATTTATGGAGAATTGTTTTGTAACACGACGAAACGATGAGAAAGCGTTTCAGTTGTAAGCTTAAATATCGTGCAACTTTGTATGAATGTATATTATTATGTCGTCGATCGTGCTTTCCGCGATGATGTCGCGTACTACACTATTGCGAAGCTGTTGTACCTAAATAAGATGGTTATTCCAAAGCTTAAATAAGAGAATTATCTTTGTCTTTGTCTGAAAGGAGACATTGAAATCGTACTCTGTGTACCTCTTTTCTGTTGTTTCTACTTACAAATCTCGTAATCGCTCATCACTCTTTGAAATTTGTTTAAAGGTGCAAAGTAAAATGTTAAGCTCTTTATCTCCCCTTCTTGGTTATCGATGAAATGATAAATAACAAATTTCCAGCAACGATAAATAGAAACGTTAGTTTTGCGTATTCCAGACCCATTGCAATAAGAGTGATTTCATTCATCATGTATGATAAACAGTATGTGAAACAGAAACTCAACCACAATAACTTTATGACGATTAAAATTGTACGATGGTATTATTAATAATAATAAATTTGTAGTAAATCTGTACAGAGCCAAATAAATCAAAAACTTTGATAAATCATCGGAGAATCGTTTATTCTGTTGCTCGTTATCCACAATTAAACAGTAGTTAGCTTTTTAACAATGATCTCTCTTATACAAACTTTAGAAATGACTGTTACTTTTGTTCCCTGCTTGTCGCTGGATTCGAACAACTGCATTTCACGTCGATTTTATTGTTTGTTAAAAAATGAAAATTTATTTTTCTCAACTAACAATAAGAGAGGGGGAAAGAGAAAGAGAGGGAGAAACATGATTTTATTTATAAATTAAATCTTTATTTTTACAACACCAAAAACAACAATTGTTAAAAGACGAACTTATTGCTTAAAATTATGACATAAAAGATACACCTGAAAACATGTACATATTTGCAATCAATTAGACCTTACGACACTTTATCGATAAGTGAAATCATACGAATAGTCAAATATAATAAAAATCTCGTATCTATAAACAATTATTAAAAAAACTTGAATTGCTATTTGGGTATATTCAAAAGTTACCACCGTAAGAATATGTAATTTTATTGATCCTCTATGTTTTAAAGTATTTGCTTTTATCAATTATATAAATGTAACAGTCATTATCACAAAATCTCGTAAAATATGAAGTGACGGGCAGGTATAATAAAATTAACATTTTATTTGGAAAATTGAGACATACGCAGATGCGAAAACAGTGGTAGGCATTAGTAGCACCGATAAATAGATGTTGAAACGATAACGTTACGTTTACAGTGACTACACCCGAGCTACATACGTAATTGCTCGTTCAATCATTGAGCAGTCAGTTGCCAACGACAAGAAAAACGTATCATCGATTCGGATAAAAAGAAATTTCTCCAATTTCTCCCACGTTATTACATACTTGACCGCACCAGCTTTTCGATAAATATAGTTTGAAGCACTTTTTGTCACACTCGTTACATTTTCTTTTTTTTTTTTCTTTTCTTTCTTTTGTTATAAAAGGCAAGGAATTGAATGAACAAGAGCGCTTCCTTGCCCCTGTCAATCATTACGACAATATATATAAATCGGTAAGGTTACATATAAATATGGATATCGATCAGCGAGTCAAAACTTCTAAAGATTTTTCATAAAATTATCGATCGTACAGATGCGATCACCGTCTCTCTCTTCCTTCTCTCTTGTCGTATAAATTAGATCATCCCTTTGTTACGTAATATCAGAAGATCGTTGCGCACAGAACGCGATGAATAAGACAAATGTGCGTCTTCTACGATAAGTGATAAACAATAAGTTTAGAAATATACTAAATGTACGATCGAAATAATCGCATTCGTGGCATGTCGTAATACAGACAGGTAAAAGGAACTATCGAAAACTCAGCGGACTAACTTTCGTG
Source organism: Bombus vancouverensis nearcticus (assembly GCF_051014615.1). Taxonomy (NCBI): domain Eukaryota; kingdom Metazoa; phylum Arthropoda; class Insecta; order Hymenoptera; family Apidae; genus Bombus; species Bombus vancouverensis. The sequence continues at coordinate 1,603,190 of NC_134913.1, read as the reverse complement.
GCATTAATACACTATCTTCATTTTTTATTAATTATACTACAAATCGATCGATTCATCGATTATTTGAAACTTTTTTCTCCTCTCTCGGTGCTAGCTAAAATAGTTTCACCGAGTTGTTCGAAGTATCGTAAAATAACAAATAAGTGTCATAATTCATATAGTTGTTTATGACAATAAGAGAACAAAGTACGAACTATCGATTATCAAATTATTATTTTATGTTTGATTAAATTTTAATCATAACGATTAATTTTGTACTACTTTATTTCTGTCATCTATGCTAACAGTATTCAGTCTGTTCAGAGATTATGTCAACTTTCATCATCAATTTTCTTTTCATAATTTAAACGTTTTATTGTACGTACAAAGCGCTACCGTGTGTGTTAAAAACATGTATGGTAAATACGACTTGTCTAATAGGATAAAATAATAATTACATCCAATTTCTTTTATAACTAAAATTAGGACTAAGAGTTCATTAATTATTGCAAAAATATCTATTTATATTGTGAATCTTATAGAGTTTAAACAAATTAAGCTATAAACGATAATTAGAGCGATCTGTTTTAAATAATCTATTCTATATGAATAATTTAGTCGACTTATTAGTTAAGATGAAATTTTTAGGCATTTTAATTCGAATCGAAATGGCTAGATTTGTTGTTCGCCGAGGCAGTTCTCAGATAGGAGATTGCTCACTGTCACAGTTTCATTTAGTTACTATCAGTGAACTTTTATTTTCGAAGAATTTAGCACAATTAAGGGAATACCAAGTACATAGATACTTAGGTATTCAGGGCAGCATTCCTCCCTGTTTATACCCTTCTTCAATCTAAGCACTTTAACAATTCTCCGCATCTGTTATTATGAAATATCACTTTAAGAAATTTACGTCGTACAAGTTGCTGCTATTTAAACGAAATATTGGTCTGTGAAAATTATTCAAATTGAACTTCTTTTTGTATTGAAATATAGAGTAAAAATTGACACTCATCAGTCAACATCAAGGTCATAATGTTATACTATAAACAATAAATTAGAAAGTACAATACTTTCAGTCACTCTTCGAGGGAAGTTACTAATTCTAGTTCCTATTTATCTCATAAAAAAACATTTTATACAGCGTACAATATGTGAATAAATCTTTCTTTACCTATCAATATCTTTCTTCTAAACCTGATTCTTAAAAAACATTACTCGTTCCTTTTATTGCTATTTTTCAAATGTTGCTGTTAGTTATATATATAAATATATATGTATGTATATTTAGTAATTTCATAAATATATATTGAATTTGTTACATGTACACGGTGAGCATATATTTCTATGAGTAGCTGTTATTGCACAATATGTAGTTACTATATTATACTTTATACAAGTACCCGAGAAAGAATTATATCTTATAAAAATGCGAATAGTTGACTCTTTATATCTTTGTTAAAGAAGATTTTTATTTGCAATTATTATTATTACTATTGAGGTGTGTCTTTTGATTTAATTAACGTGTCATGTAATTAATGATTTATATTAATGTTAAAATGAATGTATATATATATATATGTATATAAACTGATATATTATATTATAAATACGTAGCATCTACATTATTTCGACGAGAGTAATGTAAGTTTGAGATAGATATCTCGTGTGCTAAATATTAGCAGCGATTTATCAAAAGTAGAGTACCTAGTTGTCTCTTTTGCCATAAGGGATACGTGAAAATATATAAGGCAAGAGTTCAATAATTTTACAGTATACATATATCAAATATAACTTTTTCCAAATACTATTTATTTTCAATACAATCGGAATTACTAATATCTACTTAAGTGAAATCACGATTTTCTCGATAGGAAATTTTTTAAGCGATAAGGTTCAAACGTTATAAAATAGAATTTGCAATTATTGTACATTACACATGTATTTGATTGTTAAATTATATAGCTACTATATTTTGCAGCACTAACGATACAATTTAAACGATAACTGCTTATTAGAAGACATAATAAATAAATTTTGCAAGTAAGAAATTCTAACTAGATAAACAAGTGGATATACATATTTATACGTATACGTATCTATGACGTTATCGATGGATATAATTTGAAAAGATATTAATTTCACCGATTGTTTCAAGAGAAAAGTAGCTTTGAAAAAACTTACATTGTTATACGAAACAGTTCAACTTTAGTTTCTTACAAGAATAGTATCATTTCATTAAAGAGATAATTAGATATTTCACTTCTAATCAAATATCATGTACTTAATATTCGTTTGATCATTTTCTGGCAACTTGAATGAAATACGTTTCTTAAAACATACTCTGGTTGTTAATTACGCACATCTGAAAAGTAAAATAAAGCGATGTCCTTAACACAGGTAATCATAATCCAAAACAAAGCGAAATATGTGATATTTCATGATGATATTCTCCGAATGTAATAGATACTACATCAAATTGTAAAAATGATTTTTACAATTTATCTTTGTTAAAATGCGGTATAGCTAGACGAGTAATATCTCAGAGATTTTATCACGCGCATTTGGAAATTCCTCTCACGATGATATTGCAAGAGATTCTATCATTGGCACTACAAATTACGTTTAGGATCCTTTTAATTTGAGATTATGGCCAGCAGAACAAACATTGATCCAGCCATCTCTAATTATTATCGTTGGCATATCTGTTGGAATTAATCACCAGAGTAATTTACAAGGGTTTCGTGTAAATTAATAGTCTCACCGATGAAATTAAAATTTCATCTCTAATCAAGATACATTCGACCATCGTGTATTCGTGACTTTAACGTTGGCACTATTATCGTTTCCCTTGACAGTCCGATTTTGCTACTTTGTTAAGTTTATTTGTCGCAAAAAGAATTTCACCGACGTTACGTGAAAATGTAGAAATTATGTAGGAAATTTCGTAAAAGTAAAACTGGTATCCCGATCTTATCTCGTCGAAAAGATAAAAACGCGAGTTTAGTATTAAACGGAGAGTTCGTCGATGCCACGAAGTTAGTCCATGAGATCAAGATTCTTAGAATGTTTCTTTCCTGCAGACGTTCATTCCTGTTGCCATCGTGATCCGCGCAGGTTACTTTCTTAATTCGAAAGATTATTAATTTATTACGGTCTACGCTTTGGCACAAAGATCGCGTCTGTGGAAACGGTATAGTAATTGGATTTGAGCTCGAGACGATTACTCGGTAGAAATTCTCTATTTTCAGGGACATCGGTCGCTAGTTAGGTTTTACAGACTTTTGAAACTTGGGATTTTTAGAGGATCTTCCACAAGGAGCTATTAAACTGCGAAAATCTCTTCCACAATCTACATTTGCCTTTTTTATATCGTCGATGCGTTCAGCTTGACTCGAGATCCATCAATTCGAAGAGCATCTTCTTGAATCACAATCGAGACAGTCTGACTGCACCGCGGAGAGAGATTTAATCTTTATATATAATATATATGATAAAATTCAAAAAATACAACTGTAACTACATTAAATCGAACGAAAGGACAACAAGATACTTCTCGTCATTACTTTCGAAAACGACGTGTCGAACGTAGAGCGTTTGAATTGTATCTTTTTTACAGATTAGACGAATAATTAGAATTCTCTAATTATAATGCAGCAAGATTTTACGTTAATTTTACGTTAATTTCACATTTTTTCCTGAAACCTGGATGGAAAAGGAAACAAATTTAAAGTTTTCCGAAGAATACAGTGGGTTATGCTACAACGAAGCTAAAATCGCTTTTATCGCTAAAAATCGTCGATATCACAACGAAATGCGTGCTTTTATCAAGGAATTTTCATACCTTAAACTTAAGCTAAGGAGATATTGCTGTTAATCCCTTTCAAATTCAAATGCATATATGTACATAAAAGTTGAATAAATTAATTTTATGCTATTTTTACGCTTTAATGCTTTTGTATTATATCTCTCCTGTTTATATCGTTGTATTAAATGGTAATTATGCTTGAGACTGTGAGTTTGGAATGGACCGTTCCTAGATACGTGTACATACATATTTCAACGATGTATTATGCATGGATGCTAGAACGAATAAAAGCTATGAGAAACCAATTTCGGAATCAATAACGTTCGTTCCAGTATATCCCACTGTAGTTTGATATCGAAATATCGATAGGAACCGTTGTTCTATCAAGATCGCTCGTTGATTCGTTCGACAATCGATATAGTTGCTAATAAACATCTGACAGAATAACAACCAAATCGAGGAGATCTTTATTTTTTGATATATCGAAGCAATCAGAGATAGGTACTCTAAGATCCACGAATAAGATTCGCGAATGAAACTGATACATGTTGATTACAACACGCTCGTTAAGTGTCCACGGAAATGAATGTTCGTCGATCTACGATAAGTAATCGAGCAGACATCGTATGGAAATTACGATATATAGTCCCTGATCTTCGAAATGACGCGTAAACTAACATCTCCAACGATTGTAACGCGTACCCGACGAGCTTTAATCAGAAACTATAAATACACAATTAGATCTATCTGAAAAACTGAATCAAGGCGAGAGTGTTTGGCAACGTATAGTCTAATTTTTTCTACGTTATTTTGTTCGTTGCTTCACACGAAATGTCGTGGAATATCAAGCACCTCGACGTGTCCTCGATTTGGTAAATCATCTTCTCCCGAAAGACCATCCTAATCGGCATCTTTTCACGAAAGACGATTTACTTTCATTCAATTTCCTATCGAATTCCACGAGCTTCCTTCAGCTATTTCTCTCGCAGTTTCGCGACTGCTACGTGTATTTTCCTTTCATCGAACGGTATAAACTCGAAGACGAAGCTCGAAATATTCCTCGCGTCTTGCACGCACGTCTATCGTAGCCTGCAAAAGATCATTCCTACTAATTTAGTAAAAAAAAAAAAAAAAAAATCGCACAAGCGAGTACTTAAGAGCTTCTATTCGGCGTTCATTCCTCCTCGACGCTAATGTCAACGGTTCTAACTCTAGAGGAATCTGTGGGAAGCAGCTGAAGGCGCTCAGGTTCTACACCGAGCATGATGATGCACATGAAACTTTTGCCAGATGCCTGGTCTCTCGGATAGATGGTAACCGGAGCGAACTTATCCACGGTGCCATCCACGTAGGCACGGAGCTTCCTGTAAACCTGCGGAAAGTGCCTCCTGAGTGACACGCCCCTTAGTTTCAGTTGTCTCTGGATGTTGGTGAAACTGATTTCTCGGATTTTCCTGGGTGTGTTCTGGCCGTTATTGCCTGGCAGCGAGGTAAGCACCAGCATCTCCGGGGACTCCATCTCTCGGGTGATGTTGCAGGGAGACGTGGACTGTTGCCTACCCTGCGGCGAGGCGGATGACGAAGACGTGTGATGCCTGTTTGCCGAGTCTAAGTGGATTTTCGCGCATCTGGATACCAACTGTCGTTCCCATTTTACCGCTCCACTGGTTGGCACCTCGCTGACCACGCAAACGGCCACATACAACACCAGCCTCGTATCCGGATTGTACGACTTGCAGAGTCTGATCACCTCGGCGTACAGTTCCGCTCCCATCTCTCTGGCCAGCAAATCCGACCATCGCACGTACGTGGGTTCACCTAAGTCGACGAAACCGTTTGCGATGAATTTCTCCGCCGCTTCCGGACTCGAGAAGAAACACCTGACGGCTCCACGGCCGTGGAACGCGTAGCCACGCTTGGCCAACGCCGAGATGTGTTTCAGCGTGATGGGATCCTCCTTGGCGGAGGATAACACCTGTTTGCAGAGGCTTCCGGCTCGGGAGTGCAAGCAGGTTCTCCGATGACGCTGCCAGTGCGCTCTTCTACACTCCCTCGAGCAATACAGGCAGGTACAATTGTGACAGCTTTTGTAGGTCTTCCTCGCCTCGGCCAAGGTGGCCGAGTTACTGCACTTGTTATTTCGGCAACGAATGATTTTCTCCGCAGCGTTGCCAGCCACCAGGCCATTCGCCTCCTGATTGTTGTCAAAGGAAACTCTTCGGTGACTCAAGGGTACGCCTCTCGACTGTGCCGCAGCCGTTTTCGAGGGCATCGTGTCGCTACCCTCGCTCTTTCGTCGCACGAGCTCACCCACGTAATACGAGGCACGCTCCTCGGAGGCTCCTTGCAGCTGCACGTCCATCACGCTCTTAGCGGACTCTGTGACATTCGCCAATCGTTTCGATCGTCAAAAACTTTAACTAAATTCTAGCGTTCGAACTTGTATCTACGACAATCGTGCTAGGTTTATCGTTTGGGCATTCCTCTTTCTTTCGTTGAAACATACAATTTTGTTAGGAATTCCAATCCCTTTTAAATTACACGTACGAATTTTTCTATTCAAATTTAATCTTACCCACACCCGGTCCACAAGGTCAGCATTTTCCCTCTGAGATTACAAATGATTACTAAGTTTTGGATATCGTTGCAACGAATACCTTGCACGTTTAATCGATATTTCATCCAAAATCTTTTCTGTAACTATAAATTACCCACAATCGTTCCCCTTATGCTCTCAACCACAAACGATAACGGCATGATCGAACGTATTCGAAACAGAATGGAACGTGATAATGTAAAGCCATGTTACGTATACATGAAATGAACGAATATCGTTACCATAATGTTTGCGATCGCAGAGTGTTAGCATCGATTGTATCCCTGACAGACGTCAAAGATCAACCGCTTGATCAGGCGTTTGTGTCAGTCGCATGATCGCAAGATAATTAATATTATACGGTGGTCGTTTATAAAAAATAAGCTTATCCTCCCGAGTGCCTTTAATAAACAAGCTCCCGTAGTGCGAATAACGAAAATAAGACTGTTAACGCGAGATTAAAGAAGATAAAAAGGAATAGAAATCAAATGTAAAGTAACCAAAAAGAGAAAAAAAAAAGAAAAGAAAAGAAAATTAGTCAGTAAAAGTCAACGAAGACAAAAATCTTGAAAAAGGCCTTACTAATTTCATATATATTTTAAAGATTCGCGTCTTCTGCGTTTTTGATGGTTGTCGTCATAAATGCGATTAGCTCTCCGAGTCCCAGATTGGTTAGTTTCAGCACCGATAAATTCGTCTCTGATCGATAAGCCTCGTATCAAGACGTCTGAATTCAGGGGAGGCGAGATGCTACGATTCCGCCTCCCTGAACTTTAGACGCTGTTTTTTTCTGCAAAGGTGTAAAATCAACGTAAGTATAACAGAAAAGAAAAAAATAAACAGGGGATTGATGTTCCGTTTCGCGTTCTCCTCGTTGCCCGACGATTTGCTTCTCTTTCTGCCGTTTTTTATTTTTCGTTTTTCTCCCTTCGTCATCGATCGTGGTTGACAAGGAGACTAGCGATCTCGAGGCAAAGGAAACACAGCGAGAGAATAATGCAACGCAAAGACAATCTCGATCAGCAAGTTTAGCTGCTGCATCGTATCTTGTAGCGGCGTCTTAGAGCATTTCTGCTCCAGATAGTTAAAATGTTTCTCTCGTATAAAAGAATTAGAAATTTCGTATCGAGTGTTTCGAAAATGCTTGAAAAGTCGATTAGGTAGAAATTTAAGGAAATTCAAGTTAAGCAAAGTATGACTTAAATCTACGTTTTGGATATCGCAATTCTGAATGATTTGAAATAATAAAAAATATACTACAAAACACAAGCTGTACCTATATAAATATAAACTACGCAATTCTTTCGTGCTGAATTATGCTAACTGTAAAACATTGTCATGTTCACTTTTGAGTCAAAAGATTTGACAAAGACGCAATTTGATTTTTCAAAATCGTAGAATAAAGATAATAATTTTCCACGTTCTGATAAAAATATGCATGAAGTACTACTTTTCTTGTATGAAAAAAATGAAAGATCATGAAAAATCATATGTACAGAAAAGAGAGCAAGATAAAAGGTAGTGTGTGTGAGGGGTGAATGGTGACGAGGCGAAGAGAAACGCAAGCCGAGCGCATAAATTGAGGACGACATTTACGCACAGTGTAGTTTTACGATTCAACTGTTAACATATAAATTTCATGGTTCTCAATTAAGACGATAACGCAAAAACAAAAGTAACGAAGGAAATGTTTCTTTTAAATTTTCTCTCCAGTTTTTGAAAATCACTTGTTACATTTCCGCGATATTTTCAAACTAAATTTTAACTAATTCCCATACTAAATTTTAACGGAGATATCGTGAGCTCTCTACCCTACGAGCTTAATATTTATGAAAAGGTCACGCGAGGAATATTAAGCAAACATTGATTCTAGCTTCTTTTGACGAATTATTAATTTCCTCTACGATGTTTCGCGTATAATTAACTTTCCGCCGAATCTTTCATCGTACGCAGAATAGTATATCGAGATGTTAATTTATTTCAAACATCTATGTTAACGTTTTGTTCTTAAACCACGCTGTGCCTGTACAACACGGATACGCATACGTAGGTATACATACATATAACAGAGAGATTCGCATAAGGGAAAATGGTAGATTAAAATTTCTTTGAGCCTCTCTCAGGTCCTCTCTCTCTCGAGAGGAACCGCTTCAGAACGAAAACTTACATAGTCCTCCTACCTTGGAGGTCTTGGCGTAGGTCGCTGCAGCTCTTCCCGGCTTTCGCATTAGCCTGGCCGATGTTAGTTCGATGGCGCATGGTGGCGGATGTACCGGTTACGACGGGCCCTGGCCCAGGACTCGGGGTACGCGACGCGGATGGCAGGCCAAGGAGGGAGTCAAGGACGTCCTCCAGGGTCGTGGAACCCGGGCTCGGTTTGTTCCGCAGAAGAGCTGCCGTCGCCATCGCCTCGTCCGTATCGCTCTGGCCCGATCCTAATCGGTTTCATGCATGGGGTCAAGAAAGAGACTGAGACGTCCGCGTCATCCTTTTGGCCTCGAAACGTTTGTCCGTCCGTCTTATACGTATACGTCGTTGAAATTTTTATTGTTCGTCCGATCGAATTATTCGTTCGTCCAGTTGAATTATTTATTCGTCGAGTCCAATCGTTTGTCCGTTTAATTCCCGGCGTATAAGTCGCGATCCCCGACGAGATTGCAAAATATTTTTACTTATATCGTTGTTGTTGATAATCTATTTTTTATCCTTGAACTTTCTGGTTTAAATTTCTACCTTAGCCGAGTTCTTTCAACGTAGTCTTTTTTAAAGCTGTATCGATATTACGAATAGCTAGCTTTCATTTCGCGTTGTCTTCATCTTGCTTCTCGATGACAACGCGAAAAGTAACCACAAGTTATTCGATTATTACAAAAGGGGATCACGACTTTGAAGAGGTTGGGAAACACCAGTCCAATCTCTAGTCGAATTATTCAGTCGTCTTATCTTATGCTCGGTCCTGTCTTACGATCGATTTCGTATTTCCCGTTTTGTATATTTGGTTCAATCAACGCTACAAAGGAGCCTTCAAGTAGCTATCGATGATGGAGGAGTTAATATAGTCGGAGAAATCCTCGAACCGTACTCGAACCGACTGGGCGGAGTTCGGAAACTTCTAAACTTAAAGTTCTATTATTTCAATATCTTCTTACGATATGATCGAGCGCAGTTTCATTGGAATTCCGTATCGCGTGGCTTGTTGGAAATTCGCAACAAACACCATCTCTTGCGCATTAATTTATTAATTGATATATTAGGCAAGTTAACAAGCGATCAGTTGTAGACCAGCTGTAGACTTTGTTGCACAAACTACACCCTCTTACGTTCTTGTTTCATCCTTTTAGACTCACCTAGACTCTTTCAATCTTATTTAAAAATGAAACAAACTTTTCCAAACTTTCTACAATAGTCACATACTACATTATACTTAAGTAATTCTTCCCAATTTAAACAAATGAATCTGGTTTTTCAAGTAAGATATTTCGTATCGATACATCGCAAGAATAAACGATACAAGCTTTCAAAGGAGTATGGGCAGATATCCGCGACTCGTAGAGTACTTCTTATCCGAAATTTATGATCGCGCTATAACGAGCATCGTCGATCGCCACTTGAAGCGTCCTTTACCAAAAGCGTGTACGCGAAAAGGTCGAAGATCCTCTCGACCGACCATCAAGATTCTAGGGTGCTCGTCACGTGTTTCTCGTTGGGGATGTTTGTTAAGGTTCCTTTCACGCGTCACTTTTTCTCCCTTATGGTACAACCACGTTGAGAGCCACGACAAATTCTCACTTTGTCATTTTACACGTGCCGTCCATTATGTTCGTCAAGTCGAACGAACAGTTTAATTCGACAACGTTGCTGGTTTCTTAACAAACACGCACGAACCTACGTCAATTTCGACGACGCCATTCGCGTATACGTGAGCGTTCTTACCTCGATCAAGCGAAAGAGAGACTCGTTTCAAGTGTTTTTAGAACATCGGCAATTGCTACGAACATCCTTTCAGGAGTTTCTCTCGTAACGGGCACCCAGAATTTCCTTTCGTCTCAGCGAAAGTTTCCAGCGGTATCGTTGGCTTGATCTTAAACTCGAGCTCGCGTCGCTCGTAAAAATAGACAAAAGAAAATAGGAAAATCTGCGAATCGAATCGTTCGATGAGACGTTCTTTCGTACTCTCAAACTCTCAACGTTCCCAGATGATCTGTAAAGCCGGATATCCAATGACTATTCGCGGACGCTGATGTGGATTTATCTCGTGAAGAATGCAAAGCACGCATAAATGGCAAATAATTGAGAAATAAATTCGCTAGCGATTTTGTAGCATCGATGCTACTACTAAATGATGCTGATGATTTTGCGCGTTTGTTAAAAATACGCATCTGGTGGATACCCGGCTTGAAGATGACCAGCATCTTCCGAACTTCCTCGTGCATACATATACGTGGTCTCATCTTTGGTGTGTGCGAAGAGGAACAGAACGAAGTTAATTATTAACAGAAAAAAGAGGAGGAAAATGAGAAAAAAGAGGAGCAAAAGGAAAGAAAGGAGAGGAAATGGGGAAATACATAACGGACGCCCTCGATTTTTCTTCACCTCTCATCTACTTCTCTACGTTTCTACGTGTACTCTACTTGCACGCTTCTACACAGCTACCGGATACTCGTACACTAGCCTAATTGCTGCGTTTGCGACCACTTTCCCTCGCAAAAGCGCAGAAGGCAAAAACGAAGCCGAAAAGTGTTTGGTGTTCTTCTCTGTTTCGAATGTTTTCAACGATTTTACATGTAGATAGCGCGGGTGCACGTACACACGAGCCTCGATTCTTATTTCCCCGCCGGAACAACAACGGAACGGTTTTATTGTTACACGCTCTATTTCCGGCTGAAAATATATCAGGCCGACGCGAACGTATGAGTGTACACACTGTATATATGTGTGTGTATATGTGTGTACGTGCGCGCGAACGCGAATCGTTCTCAGCTATGCGACGTATGCAAGAACAAGCTGTGGCGAATAAAACTACGTATCTCTATGTGACGAAAAAAAAGAAGAAAAAAAAAAAGAAACGAGAAAGAGAGAAACGAAACGAACGAAAGGCAAAAGCAACGACGGCGAAACGAACAATAGCACTTACCGTGACGACACAAGCGGAGTGCGTCAGCCAAATTAATCGATACATGTATACAGGGTGATAAAAAAGACTGAGACTTTAGTGGCTCATAGCTCTCACCGAGAGAAGAAAAAATGATTAATCAACGTAGGTCACGGGCTAACTATAGTTGTGGGTTAAGTATTTTTTATCCTTTACTATGAGTACTATAAACCTCGAAACTCTTGAATCTCTTTCAATTATCCTGCATGTATGCGCATATGGCAGACATACTCGACTAGAGACGTACAGTATATTTTGAGAAGAGGAACGCGATGTCCTCGGCTAAAACTCTCGAAACTGAAAGAAATTGGTAAGAAGAGAAAAAGAGATACAGGTGGAAGAGGTTGGAGAAAAAGAGAGAGAGAGAGAGAGAAAAAGATTAAAGAAGAATATGCATTACAATATCGAAGAGCGTATATAGGGTATATAATATAAAGGAGGCGGAAACAACAACAACGCAAATAACACAAAAGGTAAATGACAATAATTTATTGCTGTCAAGGGTAATTACGTTCTACAAAGAAATGATAAATCGTTGGTGTGTCCGAGCAATAAGTACGAAATTATGTACTTAAGAAAGGCAAAAAGCACCGGCACGCAGAACCGTTCAGTATAAAGTATACAGAAAGAGAGACACGCGTATGAACTCGCTGATCGGCGCGCTATCAGAAGCAAACGAACGATTCCTCGTCTGATCGACTGATCGATCGATCGATGAACGCGAACGATCTAGCTGATACAGCTTTCATATTTTCTAGTTAACAATGATGCACAAAACGTGCAGTCGCGACAAAAGTAACAAAAAAAAAAAAAAAAAGAAAAGACGAAAAGGAAATAGACGCAGAAACGATCAAAAGTAAATACATGTACATGTATATATATATATATGCGGCATATTTTTACCGTCGGTTCTGCGAACACTGCACTCGTTATTAAAGAAGTAACAATAATAATAATAATAATAATTAATAATAATAATTAATAATAATAATAATAATAATAATAATAATAATAATAATAATAATAATAATAATAGTAGTAGTAGTAGTAGTAATAATAATAATATCAACGCGTTTGCAGGTAATAATGAACGGTGTATACGAATGATACGTAAACTACTTTTCTTGTATGTATACATATATAAGTTTTTATACGTGTCATATACTGAGCTCTGTAGCTATAGGTAACATGTATACGTCGACAATTTTACAGCATAAACATACATGAAACGCAAAAAAAAAAGATAATTACTACTAGTAGAAATAATAAAGGAGGAGGATCTACTAGCATACTATATATATGTATATATATATCTATATCTGAGACGGTAGGTTCCGCACAAAAATTACATAGAGGTGTATACAATGGTGAGAGATTTGTATGTCCGTCTCTGTATATGAGAAGCGAAAGGGACGAGAAACAAACGAAAGAGAAAAAGAAGAAAAATACGGAGAAAAAAATGAAAAAGAAAGACAGGTGGAGAGATACTCGTGGATCAAACAGGGAGGGTTTTTTCTTCATGGAGTCTTCCAACGACGAGGGGCGGTTGTAACAAAGTAACAAAATTTACAAGACAGTTCTCTGTTTAGTGACGATAAATAAAAAAAGAAAGAAGAAGTAATCGTATTGTATAAACGAACGGGGCTTGTAGAAAGTCTACCAGGAGGTCTGTCGACACGCGGAGTCGAGAGACCACGTTGTGGAATGACGAAAACACATTTACGAACGGAACGTCGATGAGAAGATTCTTATAGATATAATCTCTAGATAGATCTTTGTAGATATAAAGTAAGAATCTTTGATACGCGGGATATATATATTTTTTTTTTCTTAAAATAACATCTCGCGTGTCAAGCTTCTAAGAAAATCTTGAAAATCAATTTTGACGTCGATAATTTTCATAAATATTCGAATAGTTGCTTTTGGATTCAAAATCGACGTTAATCGGTGAATTTTAAACAAGAAATCATAAAATATCTAAAAGAGAGTGTGTCGATATCGAAAGCTTCGAATTACTGTTGTGTTTTATGTGCTTCAGTTTTATTACGAAAATACGTGCTCTGTGTGTGCGCGTGTGCGTGTGCGTGTTTGTGTTTGGGAATTAATCCAGACCCTCGAGCAGTAGTAACTTATAGTTGGACGTTGACGAGTATAGCAAGCTGACGAAAACGATAAACGGGGTGGAAAAAAAGAAGACAGATTGCGATAATCGACGTGGGCGTAAAACTTTAATCTCGACATTGTTTTTAAATAAAAACTTAATGTGCGGACCAGATAGTAAATCGACCGAGTCAGACGCCTAACGTTAGAGGCATTGCTCTTTACTAAGTCGTGAGTTTTTTTACCTATATTGATAATGAAAGCACTGCTAGTGAAATTCCCACCAAAAGGAGTTTAATTATTGCTGTATAAGCGATACAAAATTACAGGCTACTTATTTATTACATTAAACAAGATTAGACCCAAACGAAGTAGCTTTCGACGCTGATTTTAAGAAAAAGAACAAAAAAAACAAAAAAAAAACAAACAAAGTCTGACAAACTTTGTGTGAAACGCTGCTCCTTCTGGATGCAATCTTGAAAACTTAATCTGCATTGCACCGTAAGATTAAACGTATATTGTTTATACTGAATGGTTTATTTTTATATATATTTATATTTCGTTGCTTCCGTTTACCGTACTATACAATTTTCGAAATACATGGCAACTTTCTTCTGTGTATATGGTGCATGATTGAAAATAAACAAAGTTCCACTGTGTCGAATGTTTGAGCGTCGAAAATGCAAATTGAGTACGTGCTTTCTGCGTTACGAATACAAGAATAATTACATTCACGTAATTAAGAGACTAAAAGCTATCCCTAGAAACATAGCAACGCGAATATTTTCTTAACATCATGCAACAATCTTCTCAACAATTTTTTCATCGATCTTCTATCAATAACCCGTTTCTTTAACAACGTTTGCAGAAGAATAATTTGCATAACAAACACAGTTGCGACACCATCCTTATGTCTTGTAATACTTCTCGAAGTTGCTCGCTATTCTACGCAAGAGAAACAAACGCGTGAAGAAATGGCATACCGCGAGAAGATACAAGAAATGGTGCAAAAGCTGCGTAACAAGGACACGATAAAGTCTGCGATCTTTAAACGTTTGATGGGTATCTTATATAATGTACACGAATGGTGTTTTGCATGGTTCGTAGAAAAATAAAAATTCTCGCGCTTTCTACAGAATCCCTCGTCATAAGAATTATATACAGAAAGAAGCGGAAGTGTGCGTGAAACCGAAGAAAAGTGCACACATTTTGCCGAAGTTTTGCTCGAAACTTCGTAATCAATCGTTTACGCTGGCATGTGTCTAATTACGATCAACAAGGTAGAGAAATAAATTCGTTCCGTGATCGAAATCGATACGATACCTTGTCGTTTCGACGTATACGTCGGCTTTGGTTTTTCCAAAACTCTTCGAAGCATGAAGAAATACTATACGGTCACGCGGAGGAGATCGTGAGATCGTGACAAGCTTGTGACGGAAACGAATAGAATAGCTGACAATTGGAGAGCAGCCCGAGTCAATGGCGTGCGTCACAAACGTAATCGACGTGATTGTAGGCACCCCACGGTCTTAGAAACACGTCAGAGGAGCCTTTTTCCAAAGATCGTTCACTGCTCCCTGCAAAGTTCCGTCGAAGAATCTCACGGACTACGTACACGCATCAGTCGTGAGAAGAAATCGTCAACAAGAGGACGCGAACGCGTCAAAACAGATTTTAATATACAATATCACGTATAACTTTTGATATGTCGGAAATACATCGAAAAAAAGCGACTTTTTAACGATCGATGTTCTTCAAGAATTTTCTACGCAGCGATACTAAAGTGTCTTACATCGAGTATCGTAAAATTCTCTTTCCAATTAGATATTTTAGAACCTTGAACTCTGCTAGTTTGGGAAACTTTTAAGTTGAAGATAAGTAAAAAATTACGAATGTATTTCGTTAAATTCGTATTAATATTATATCGCGACTAAGAAGGCTCGAAGTAAAATGTCAATACGTATTGCAATTACGTAAATATCATACTCCTTTCATCCAAACCAGCATTCCAAAAAATTTACCTATATTCTTTACTAGTATGCCAAAATATCCGTTACGAAGACCGCTAACTTTCTCCCTTTGCCTTTTAAAGAACAAATTAACGCTGACGAGCGTTCCATCTAATAGTCATCAAGTAGTTAGCCAACCTACCAACCACTAGATACATGCTTGAATTTCGTCAAGATTTCCTATGAAACAGGAAACGAAAGAACCATCGAAGAAACGAACCGACTTTCCAAACAACGTTGTCAATTCGTCGACACATCGAATTCGGAAATACAAATAGTCGTACAAACGCGCGACGTGAATCGTCTTCGTCAGCTTAGATAGACGGATCGTGAGGGACGCGTCGAGGGATCGTCTGGTATGATGGGAACGCGACCGAACGTGTTCTTTGTTGACGAATGTTCGCAATTGTACGTGTTCTCTTGTCTGATGTCGTTTGCTTTTGATTTTCCGCTAGGCGAGCAGCAACTCACCGCGGTGATGACGTTGCTGTTGCTGTGGTTGTTGTTGATGGTGAAGCTGACGATGATGTTGATGATGGTGATGGTGATAATTGAGTGTGGAGGACGGTGATGGACCAAGACTATCGCCGCCACCTAGCTGTTGTTCATATTGTTGATGCTGCTGGTATTGACCATCGTCGTGTGTTGGTGTCAAATCCCAGAAAAGGCCGGAAATCGCGGAATCGACGCAGCTGCATGACTCGGTGGCTGTGACGTTGCATCCGGGACAGCAGTCGGTTTCCGTGGCCAAACTCATCGGTGTCTCCGGCGATTCCGCGGGTCTCATGCCAACGAACGAGCTCTCCATCCAACACAGCTTCACGCTCCCTTCGAGGAGAAGTTTCATTTCATTAGATGCGGCATGAAGAAGCCAACGGGGCGAGCGCGGTGTGTGTTCTTTTGGGTAGCTTCTTTTACGATCGATCCGCGATTCCTTTCTGGGAAAACGACTACGGGTAACACAGCAAAACATAGTAACGGCATAGAACTCTACGGACGTAGCAATTCGTAACAATTCGTAGCAATTCGTAGTTATCTTCTGCAATCGTAACATTATGACTTTGTTCGGTTTAAAAAAGAATTGTGTATTTCCGACTTATTTTATTTTTGTATAAACTGGTTATATACTAATAACACACGAAGTTAGCAGTTCGGCAGTTCGAGTATTGTTCTTAAACACGACACAAATCTCTGATTAGATCGTGTTAGTCAAGCTCTAACACGTAAGTATTAATCACAACGCAAATCAAGCTGAGCGGATCGGCACACACATATACGTGATCGACAAACCATGTTATGATAGTATGTAGTTAGTGTAACATCGTGGTAAGACGTGAAGGTTTTCGGGGATGTCGCTCTGAGAATTGGACGTCGCTGATGCTTTTCGAGGCGTGTCACGCATTGGACTTTATACACCGAGTTATACGCAACAGGATGAGTAACGTGAACGTAACACGACCAAGATATCGTGTGCATTATAAAAGTATACGAAGTAGTAACAGCTGACCACGTGCGCGTTATCTTCGCACTTCGTTCCCTGTTCACGATGTTTGTTTTAATTTTGTCCTAAGGTCAGACAGAGTAGCGGCTAAGTTCGCTAGCACCGACAAGCGTATATGGAGACAGAGGGGTGTGACTTAAACTTCAGGGTGATCTATTTTCGTAGCAGGACGGCCACGTCGGTACAAAGCTGTCGAAATAGCAACCGACGGTCGGTTGCCTATGTGTATGCATACTTTCGTCGAGACTGTCGCGATTAAAGATGAGGGCAGACCGAGGGAACGGATGACACACGCGGTGGTCGTCGGATGGAAGTCGAGAAATAACCGAGCAGACGTTCCATTCCCGCCCCCCCCCCCGATTGTACCATCGTTTTTTTCCTCCCTCGCCACGATTCGACCTTGCTTCACGAATTCGCGCGCTAGAAATACAATTCGGTGTCAAGGCTGTCGGTGAACACCATTACGGGAATTTTCGTGGCAATCGTCTTGCTGCTTCGTTGGTTCGCTGATGTCGATCATACGGCAGATCTTCCACTGAGAAGGATTCTTTATGTCGTATCTCGTATGTATCTACGGTATCATCTCGCGAATACCATGAAGAATAATTCCGTTACTAAAATTGATTTTGTGTTTTCTCTCTCTCCCTTTCTCTCTTTCTCTCCCCTTTTACAACTCAGAGTCAGTGTTGTAACTACGAAGACAAAAGTAGTCGTAGGAGATGAGTGGGATGTCTTGGAATACGAGATGTGACAAAGTTCCAAGGCTAACTCTGTTTTCCTCAAAGTTGCAAGAACAAGACAGTATAGCTCGATCTTCCCCTCACCAGCATGCGAAATACAAAGATTGTACATCGAAGCCAAGAATTCCAAAACAGCATCAGTTCACTTCTCGACACTACATGAGTCATTCGTATGACGTTTACCGGATCATTTAGTCTCATTCAAGACTACTCCTAAAGTGGACGTAAATTCACGGGAACCGTCCTTCGAAAATAAAGATCAGCTGCCATCTTTACATTACTTAAATCTCAAAGGAACTACATACTTTGAAGGCGATGACCTGATATTCGCATAAAATTTATATACGTGTCATTTTCGAAATATTACTGTCACACCTCGTACATTTGTAAAATTGTAAGACCGAATTTTTTGTTCGATTGTGATTAATTTTCACGACTGCTCGAAAAGTCTGTGAGATACAGTGGACCGCTTGGTCGAAGAGAAATCTACGCTGTGCAACACGAGGAAAGCGTTTATATACATGTATCTACAGAGTTGGAGTCATTAGAGGAAGAAAGAAGGAGGTTTTTTTTTTCAACAGGACAAGAACGAGTGGATTCTCGCATGTTAACGTTAGTAGGAACACCGCGTCGCGACACCTTGAAAATATCCGGACGATGTTGCGGGCACGTGAACCAACGCAGCATTCGCAGAATGAATGAGTCTGCGCGCGTGTGAAGAGGGTACGTTACAGTTTTTAGCCATCAAAGTTTTTGTTGAATGACCGCGTTTTTGAAAGCAATTTTCGTTAGTAAACACGAAACAACCAAGAGAACGAACAAAGACGGAAGAGACAGCCAAGAGAGTTGCTGGTAGTGCTTTGAACTAGCATATAAGAGACACGTCGAATATTATACATATATATTATATATTATATATGTGTGTGTGTGTGTGTGTGTGTGTGAGCAGTAACAACGAGCGAAAGAGCAAAATTTATTTCACGACATTCCGATCGGGAGTTAGGTAACAATACAGTGACAAGACGTGTAAGAACAGTAACAAGAGAAACCCAGAGACAGACGAAAGAAGAGAGGCGTCTAGGTCACAGAGTAAAGATGCAGAGACAAAGAGAAGAAATTCACATCAACAGATCAGGAAAACTCAAAATTACCTTTGTCGTAGAGAGTAAAAGTAGTAATGGTGTAGTGGTGGTGGTGGTAGGATGGTTTTTTTTGGCAGGGGTTGTTTAGTGCTCACCTCTGGGGCTGGTCGACCTTGCTCCGCCCCTGTCGTCCCAGTCTTCAGGTCGAGGTCGAGGCGACAGCCTGCCACCTCCACCAACCTCCTGACCGCTTTGCACGTAGTGCACAATGGCCGAGGTTACCTCCTTTATCGAGTTCCTTACCTCTAGCTGCTGATTCGTTGTCTGCTGCTGTTGTTGTTGCTGTTGTTGTTGCTGCTGCCAACAAAAATTTCGCTTTTATTACTCTATACCTTTTTCTTATGTTTTTCCATTCTGAAGTTTAATCGAAATATATCACTTAATAACCAGTTAATATTGAATTATCGAATCATGTTATCATCAATTAAGTAACTACGATAATAACTCGATATATTTGAAGAGCTATAACGGAAGTCTCGATATCAAAAAATGTAATTCGATATTAATTATTGTATATAGAGCTATACACGATTTTACGCAGACAATTAATCATTCATTATTGATATAACAACTAGAAAATAACGCAGTGTCGAGTGTTATGAACTAATAATCTGTTATTCACGAATTACAAAGTTTCCTTGACCGAAACCTTTATATTAGCAATTATCTTTCGATAGCATTATTCAATGCTGTGTTCGCTTTTCGTTGTAAAACTCAACTTCATATTAGCGAAATTTTCATTTAGAGTTTTTTAATCTCACCGAATTGTCAATGCTAGAAAATAGAGACACAAAATACCTTGTTCAAAGCGTTGCTAAAAATAAAGAATGTCGCATATCGACATATCTTTGTCAATAAATGCAAATAGCTTGGAAGAACAAATTTAATAAAACTCTAAACGCGCACATTGTTCTAATTTCCAATAAATTTCCAAGATTATTTTCAACAGATTTTAACGTTCGTGAGAAAAAACATTTTCGCGGAAAAACTATTTTTTGGTAACGAAAAGCTGATTAAAAGTTTGAAAAGTAGGACAATGTTCGCAGCGTGGTTCGACCTTGGGGCGGAGGGGTTGTCTGTGATTCGGATAACAGTCAATTTGTACTCGAGTTGTAAAGGTCACGAGACGTCAGAATGTGGATTTCTGCCAAAATTTCTAATTATAGAGAAATCATTGCATTTGCGCGCTGTCTGCACAAATTAAAAATAAATTGGACAAAGGAAAAGCGAGATGGACGTAGGCGAGGTAGGGGTCACTCACGGTTCGAGGCTAAATGTCGCGGATTTGGGAACGATTATTCGAACGAGGAAATTCGACTAATCATCTCCGACATATTTACATCGTAAATGCAGATTTACTTCTGTTATAAATGATGAAAATATCAGTAGTATGATCATTTTGGATCTGACAACAATTTCAGAAAATGATAAATACGATAACATTAACGTCAAATATTCGCAAATAGTTACTATCATATTTTTAAAGTAGAAAGAGAATAGTTTGATCTATTACATATGTGGTAATGAAAAACGAACAACATTTTTATTAGAAAATATTACCTAAATAAGATATATTTTAAATGTATCGAATAGTAATTGTAATTTTTTAAAAGTAAAGCTGGAAAGCTGCTATGAAACGTTAAAGTTGCAATGTTAAAGAAACATGGCCGACAATGGTGTAACATGAGACTTTCAAGGTTTTTTAATACGAACCTTGTTTGCTGCTTGCAACTGGGGAAGAATACCCTGAGCAAGACGTTCTGCCGGTGTTCGCGGGTTCGTTAGTCGTTCTTGAGAACGCCAGCCCAAGTACGGCTGTCGATGATTGAAAGACGACCTTGTTGAACTCGCTGGCGAACTTCCGGCACTGTTTAGCAGGCTGGTACTCCATCTTGAGAATACAGGTGGCGTGGGACTTGGACTAAGAAGGGCACCTAAACAAATTTATCGGAACGTATTAACACGTAGTCGCAACATCTTGCATAGATTTCCTTATTCTACTTTTCTGTCAAAATATGGCTGATAAAATTTGAGACACCTTGTGCAACGTTCCCAAACTTGCTGATCAGATCCTGTAAAACAATTCGTATATTCGATTCTTAGAACTGAACAGTTGTCAACAAATACAAATAAATATAGACGTAATTATTATGGTAATACCCCGATACGGTGTTGGCGTCTTGACTCGTTTTACAAGCGAGTTTGTTACTTGATCCGGATTTGAAATGGATTATGTTGGAAGACTTTGATCGATGGTTTTGCACGTTGAATAATACGTTGCCCGGGAACTTTTCAGCGACAGAATAAAAGCTTGACAGCTGTCTTACATTGACGTTACCAGCAAGTTGTTACGAAGGTATTTCAGCTCGATGTTACTGGGAGTGAAACACGTTTTGTGTATGCTCCCAGGGATAGGCGTAGCAATTCCATTCCTTTGTTCTTGGTGTCAATTAGTAGAGAGACTTTAGAAAAAACTTGAAGTAGTCGGTAAATATTACTGGGTAAAAATAATATTGCAAATTTGTTTCTTCGAATGAATGTAGCCTCTCATATCGCAAAAATAGGGTTAAGAATAACGTTAAGATATGGCAATTCTATTTTTAAGCTTCTAGAAACATCAAACTAATTCTGTAAAAACTAAACTCTTTTTAAAATCTAAACTTTAACTTTCACAATGAACAAGTTATGCGAGAATTTAAAAAATTTATCTCAAATTATTTAGAAAGATTTATATCATCAGGTCTGTATTTAAAAAAAAAACATAATAAAAAAAGAATTTCGTTTGTCAATTACGAGTTTTCTTAAGATCAAAAGGAACAACGAAAATCAATACGAAAGATGCATTGACAATCGAAAGAAGAAGGGAAGAAGAGGGGAAGATTAATAAAATTTATAATCTTTTAAAAAACTACAAAAGATAATCTTCCGTAAATCTGTTAAAATCAAAACTGCCGAGAGCATGGTGAATCGTGGTCAGACGTCATTTAAAAAAAGTGTCTCAACGAACTTTGCCCTTTTCAGACTACCAACCGAGCATCAGATCCGCGCCAGCAGCTCATGTTGGCACCAGCCCTTTAAATCTGGTAATTAGAGCCCTCCCTTAACAAATCGCATTCTCTCGTTAGAAACGTCCTTGAACGTTTCCCAGCCACCCTGCGAAAGAAGGGATCTGCGCTGCTATTGCAGTCAGCCAACAACGTGGCGGGATAGACCTCGACTTTGTCGTTAGCAGACGACTACCCGGCAAGGCCGAATTAATCGAGTTAACCTACCCTGCTAAATTTATTAGCCACTTCCTATTAGCAGTTACTCACCGTAGCCAGAGAATATCCGCGAGACTATGTCGCTTGAGAAGCGAGAGAGATGCAGACACGAGGATAAATGAAATTGGCCGATACTCGGCTCTCGTTACGCGCTAATTTCGGACGTTGCTCGCCTTTTCATTCGAAGAAGAGTTCGATTTGCTCGGTATTGCGCCGTTTCATTGCGAATCGTTCCCAATGGGCAGCTATTGTGCCCTCTTTTTCTTTCGCTCA
The DNA here is from genome assembly GCF_051014615.1 of Bombus vancouverensis nearcticus. Classification (NCBI taxonomy): domain Eukaryota; kingdom Metazoa; phylum Arthropoda; class Insecta; order Hymenoptera; family Apidae; genus Bombus; species Bombus vancouverensis. Next base: position 1,580,627 of record NC_134913.1, on the reverse strand, counting down.
TAACATTTCGAAGAACTTGATATCAACTTTTGGCTACTTTCCGTTCGTATTAAACTGTTTTCCAACTGCAGTGAGGAGATCGGGGAGAAGTTTCTGTCTTAGGGGCAAATAAAATGCGAAGCGAGAAAGCAGAAAGAATTAAATTAAAGATAGGAAAGGAAATTAAGAAAAAAAGATACGTAATGTTTGGTAAGCACGTATTCACCAATTCCTTTATACTAACATAAAGCATCGTAAAGAACTGCATTAAAATTTGTGGTATTCCAGATATAATAAATACTACGTTTAATATTCTTTGGTTTCTTTTTACAGCAAAAGAAATTGTATATCTCAAGGAAGATTGTGAGAAATTATATTTGTTATGTCTGAAGCGTTAAGAGAATCTTCTTTAGAAGATCCTTATACCAGTCAATGTTATATAATTTCAAAGCAAGAGCCATTAAACTCTCTCGCAAAAAAGAGCTTTTACGGAGTAATATCTTTAGAAGTCTGCATTCACTTCTGAATAATCGTGAATAAATATTCAAAAGATGTTGCACAAAGTAATATTGAGCTCTGTGATATATAATCTTAAAGCTTTCTGCTTTAATGTTTGTTCACGGCATTTGAGGACTCGTACTCGAGTGTTTGTTCATTTATTTTTCTATAATCCTCAGAAATATCTTAAATAAAAACGAACAAACTCACGAACAAGAAAGATTAATATAAAAAGATCATTAAGGGGATGCTTACCTGTAGTCGGCTGTCTATTGGAAGACGATGAAAGGGACGAGAGGGAAGTGGTTTTCGAGCCCAATGCACGCCATCCTCCGTGTTGCGACGCGTCGGAGTGCCTCTTTAAGCGGAAACCATCGCGAGCCGCGGGAGAATTCTTGTACCAATCCGGGACGTTCAGTCGTTGCAGAGACCTCTGCACTCTGAGTTCGTGCTCGCTGGGCACGCGTTCGCCAACTTTCTGCAACTCGTTCTCCGGCGGCTGTAAAGTAACAATTTTTTTCATCAGTAAATTCGTGCAATTATTCCTACTTTATAATCTGGAGAATTTACAATTTCTTTTCATTATAAGCAGAGGGACGATTTGAAACAATTTAAAATTTGCACTGTGTTACAGATGTGGCAGCAAAAAATTACTATGAATTTTTAAAAATATACTGTGAATTTTACGTAGATATACCGTGTAAACATACCAGCTGAAAATTTACATACAACGTTGAAATTATTCGCTCTAATTTATTCAATTATTCTTAGCAAAATACCCTATTAAACATATCCCATATATTAAACGTGAGAACCTCGCGATCCTGTTTATGACTTTCATGATACGTAATTCACGTTCGAGTAACGTAATCGTTGTTTTTCGATGAGGTCTTTTTTCTCACAATTGACTATAATGAACGAAAGCAACATGTATATATAATCTGTCTCTATTACATGCTTGAATTTCTTGCCCGTTAAATATTTTGTAATTCTATTAATATATTACTGAAAAGGTGCACGTTGTCTCGAAGCACAAAAATCATTTTAAATTCCGTGGAGCACTGCTCCATCTTCTACGCGATTTTGTAAATTATATTCAAGCTCTCCAGTAATATCTTTTGCTACAATACTTTATGTCGTAATTTAATAACAGAAGAATACTACAGAATATTACAGATATTACGTAAGACCTTACAAAACTCTTTGAAATTACATAAAGTGAGGGTGTAAAGTACTACGAATAAATATGTAACATTTCTGCTATGAATAAAGTTACCTACTTATATAATATTCTTATAGTACAATAATTTCGATAGAACTTTTGCTCTCTTTTAGATTTTAGTACAAGAGAAGTAAATAAATGTTGAAATACATTTCATGATATTAGATTGAATATTAGATTTAGAATAGTCAAATATATATATATTTAATATTAAATAAATATAAATATATGAAACACGTAGTTTCTAAGCGTATACAACGTTAGAAATTATACAGAATTAAAGACACGAATCGATGGCCCAACACATCATGGTCAAACGATGCCAGGGAAGTAATCAAGGCCGACTGAAATATCCAATACGCACTCATTGGAAAGCACTACTCGGGAGAATAACCGTTTAAAAGCGTTTTCCAATGTCACGGAGCTTGCGTGCTAGGGCGGATGAGCGCGCGGAAAATGATCGATCAATTTTCTTGCTGGAAATGCGGGGGCGTAGCTTCGGTAGAATGAGGCAACCTCATAGGATACCTGCGTTGAAGGCCAAATGAAAGGTAGAATGAAATCGTCGATTGTGATTCCCGTGTGGGAAGCGCATGGAAGTCAAGCGATTTTAAATAAGGTCAGATGGTTCTTTGCGGTTTATGTTTTTATATAAACCCTGGAGCGAAACTGAACAATAAAATAATGTTTTCTGTATGTGACTATGTATGTTGGCATGATTGTTTCCTCGCAATTTTTAAAATACTTTGTTCGCATATAGGAACTCGAATATCTACATATAATTAATGAACAAATATCTGATTAATACAAGATAACATTTAAATCGAACTTGTTGATCATTTGTGTCTTTTGTAGAGATACTTAAAGACTTTAGATACTTGAAATATAGCTTCGCCCAGTTGCATGAAGCAGTCTGTATCATATCTGTAGAGGTTAAAAGTTAACATTTCCTTCCAAAAAAGCAAGATACATATCTAAATCGTACAGACAACATAAAACTATCTATCACTATGCTGTGGTATAAATAAATGAACAAATAAATAAATAAATATATATGATTTACAATCAATAAAATTAGATACGTACAGACCTGTAATGCTGATTCTTCGATGTAATCTTTTAACATTTCTTCAGTTGTTAACGTGTTAAACAAGCTAACAATCCTTTCAAAATCGATCATGGTCTTTAACCTTAACTCGGCTGAAGCTCTCTCCAGTCATACAACGACGTTCGTACGATCGATATGACACGTGAACACGGTTGTATGTTAACTCGGCCATTAGCATTGCCAATGTCTCGTCGTATTTCAATGAATTCGTTCCGAGGGATTGAAAGGTGATCTTAACGCGCCCATTGTAGAGATTTGTATAGGGCATAGGGTGTTGCAGAAGTAAAGACCAACAAACTCTACTATTCCAAAATTTCCAATCTCCTTCTTGATTTAATCTATTATTGTGGTATATTCAATATATTTTTAATATAAGAAATATTAACATTCATCAAAATATTATTATAATGAATATGAAACTTCCAACCAAACACTTTACTTTTACAATACCCTTCCTATTTTTCGTTAACTTTAGATCCACTTTATGGTTAATTAAAAATATCGAATATCCGTCTAACTTATTTAGGGAATAATAATATAATTTTTGTTCGAGACGATACAACGTACAGAAGAAAAAGGATATATCGATGTCAATAAGGAAAAGCGTGAAAGAGACAAAGTCGTATCGAAGCAGCACGCATTCCAAGATAGCATTGTCCTGCACGCACAAGTGAAATGCATAACGACGAGCTCTATGAGTGTTCGCGTGAAATTTCCATATGGCATACAAAGACGCTAACGGGACCTAATGCCGTTGAAAAACAAAGGATAGACAGAGGAACGCGTGGCAGGCCTACGCACGTCGTGTACTCCTTTGGTTATATTAACGTTCCAACAACGGTTTACCATATGCGTGCTCATGAGAACGGAGAGCTTGCTCGAATGGCAAAAAGTTATTTTCAGCCTGCAACTTCGTCGAACAAACTAACTGGCTGAGACTCTTTCCAGTGACGATCAACTAGGTCGTTTTTACACCATCTTTATATTTTTACGACCCAATCGTTTCCTATTAAATTCATACTGTTAAATTCGAAAAATTTTGTTTGAAAATCTTTCAAAAAGAGTAAAAATTTCCCGTCTCTTCGATGCAAGCGAAACTTCTCCGCAATTAAAGGGTTAATACAACGTATTTTACATAGATGAAAATACTAAATTAAAGACGAGGATCATAATAATTACCAATTCAAATAAGACAGAAAATTTGAAAATTCCACGTAAAGATGAGAGAACGGAGCATCGTTCAAAAAAGGTCAAGGCAAGATGGAAGAGAACGGAAACCAGTATACAGAGATAGAAGGGGATTCTTTCGGCCAATGTATACCTAGTTCTTAAGGGTGACCGCGACGCCCGATGAGAACGGCTTCAACCATTAACGGTCGACAGTTGCTCAATTGCAAAATGAATACCGATTATAAACCATAGTGGATATTGACGTCCATTTGCAATCGTGATCATTGCGGATGCCCAGCATGAACGCGATGAAAAACTGCATACGATCACCATATATAACGAGGGCTATGTTAAGAAAGATAGAAAGAATATATCACACCCACCTAATATTTTACAACGAAAGCCAGCGTGCTAGCTAAAGTTCTTGCACGCGATAGGACGAGACGGTAGTTGGAAACGCTTCAAAGGGAAATTTAATGCGTATGTACTTGTATAGATAGCTATATGTGCCTACGTGTCAACGCGACTACATGTCCGGACGCATTAATTCTGTTACGTTCTCTGGGTCACTTTTGGTCCAATCTCTTTTCTCTATCGTTCGAATAAATTTCGTAAGTTTAAGAAGAATACGAAAAAATTTGTAATTTGTACGTATATATAATAAAATGTACGTAATTTCAAAAATGCTAAAGTTTTTCTTCAAACATTAAAAGGCTTTTGTTTGCTAAAATGAAAGCGATATTTACTTACTAGTAAAGTAAGCGAGCGATTTCGAGGCACGATGAAATGTCACAGTTTCTCGGTAACGCATCGTTCCTCGAAGCTGACGGAATGCTATTGGCAAGAAACGCGGGACACCCGCATTTCCGCGTCTGCGAGCAACGAGCAGCAGTGGTCAGTAAGGCTGAACCACGCTTTCCAAGTGCAACAGTAAGCGTTACGTAATACGCGTTGGCTCGTTTCGAATGTCAGAATATCGGGGGCTGACACGGTGACAGACAGTAATTTCAATTACTTTACGACGTACTTTGCGCTGCGCGTCTCTGCCGTGTCTTTTTCTATTCTTACGCTCCCCGGTTGGCATCCGTGTCGGCAATTGACGCAAATTAGGGGAAAGCCACGTTAAAGACAGACGCTACATCCGCCATTAGAGCGGCCAAAGACCTCGCTGATGGCTTCTACGCCGCGGTAAGTAAGTACATGTGCATCCGCGATGCTTCGCGACGCCTGTCTTGCATTTGCGCCGCTTTGCCATCTTCTCAGGGACCATAATGTGCCGGATATGTATTGCGTCTCGAGGATGCTGCTCGCCATTGTGCTCTAAATTTGCTTCACCATCCGATCGAGGCGAATCGATTGGACGCTGATATTATCGAAGCCTTTAAAGTTGGTTTCCAAGCGTGTCCGCGAAGGTGCTGGGCACATACACGACTGCTCACAAGTATCCGGATAGTTTGGTTAATTTTTTTTGGTAACGATACGTGAATGTTACGAAAATATACAACGTGCCTCATAGTTTAACCACCTAAACTTTGTCAATATATTCCATGGGTATAGTGGAGCAAAAAATATTATAGAGCGCACCTGTATCGATATTGTTATTAGGTTGATAGCATCAATTAAGGGCTAATGTCGCTCAGAGGTTGCGATAACTTTGTTCAAAGTCGATGCGACTAATTTTACGGTCCATTAATGCGAAAGTCTTTCACGTTCGAGGCACGACGTAGCAATAAAGCAAGTTCGAAGCAACACGTCAAAGGGGACGAAGCGGTTCATTTTGCGAAGCGAAATCATTTCTTAGAAGCAAAGTGGATGGTAACGAGTAAACAGCCTAATGAAGTTACAGCTCGCACCGGTGCGGCGAAAGTTCAACGAACGCTTCTTTCTCCGCTTAAACTTTTTGCGTTTACTCGCGTCTTATTCGGGCTTGAGAAGAAAGAATATATTATAGTTCGTCGGATAGATGAACGATTAGGTTACGATTAGGAATTTTCTACCTATAGATCATTGAAGAAAACTTTTTACATGTGTACAAAAGTGCGTATAGACGTATCGTCTTCATAATTTTATTTAATTCTATAAGAAGAAGCTTCGTGCTTTGATCCGTACAAGCAAAGTCAGAGAAAGAGAGAAATAGATGTTAGATTTTCAGACTGATAGAAACTAAAGGAAAAATTGTTTCTCCTTGTGTTTGAATCCAAGGAATTAATTGCGTGAGTCATTTGGCAGAATCACTCAAGTACCGTATTTACCTTGTAATGATGTAAGAAACTCTATACGCATATTTTGTCGATTCTGATGCAAGTCACACGCAGCCTTATTTAACCGCATATTTCACTCGCATGTATCACACAACGATAGCTCAGTAATTATGGTAAATATCAGCTTTCTATTTGCAAATACCTATGGTGATTGATCGCTGCGCAATATGCTTCAATGGATACCATATGAGGTCGCAGAAGTGTCGGCAGGAAAAAATTTAATATAGCCAGGGATGTATCGAAGGCGTATCGATCGTACGACCAACTAACGCACGCAGCAACTTTACGACCAAGTATCTTCTACGTGAGTAACATTCATTTCGAAATGCTCGAGGTTGAATCGTACAATATAAATATATATATATATATATGTTGAGTTCAATGTGGAATTACACTGAGTGACGGAAGTGTAGATATTTAAAGTGAAAATTAGATAGCAAAAATACAAAGAAATAGTTGAAGTATGTAATCTGAGAAAGTAAACATTTTATGACTATACGTCTGTAGTTAAAATTGTTAATTAAAATATTAGTTCTCAAAAATAGTAGATGTTTCGTCCGTATCGTAAAGCTACGGTCATTAATAAAAGTCAAAGGGGAATGAAAAAATCCGTAAATTCCACCGTAATGGGGGATCAATGGCGGTGTTACGCGCCCCTAGTGTATGCGACACTGCACGTGGCAACGCTAGCTGTAGTTGTAGTTGCACGTGGGCTGAAAGCCCAAGAGCGCCCACACATTACGGATTCTCATTCGGCCTTCGAGGAACATACCTACGTGGTATTCACACTTGCCACTTTCACGTGTACGTCCTGCCCACTATACCTAGCTCCTGTCACTTTATTGCTAGCATTGTACTCGGCAAGTTACAAAAAGTAATTTCGCAAAAATAGGCGGAGGAAAACGTTGTTGATGGCTTGAAAAATAAGCATAGAAATTAAAATACCCACCCAAATCATTCTTCGTTTCAATTTGGAATATCTCGATTTGTCTCAATCAGTTGAAACGGCGCGAAATCAATATTTTCCTTAAAATCCTTGTGTAAATTTTAAGGAATATATAAACTTGGTAGCAATTTCGTTATACATAATTTGTGCAAATTTTAAAGATCTTCTGACAACTCGATCAAAGTTGTACAAAATAATCTTCCTTTGTGACTTTCTCAATCATGCTTTCTCATGACTTTCAGTATGTATTTCTAACTTGCTTAGAAGATCTGCGCCAAGAACAACTCGTTAACTTGGAAATTTCATCCGTTTTTCGAACAATTCCACGGCATGATAACGACGCACGCTGGCTGTACGTTGAAAGCTATTCAAAAGGAGCGCGTCCCTTTGTCGAAGTCGCTCTCCTCGCGAGTCGTTCCGTCTACCGACTGCTTTCTGTATCCGATAGATTCGACCCAGTTCTCGTCCCATATTCTGGGGCTGAGCTGAGTCTTCTTCATTGAAGGGTTACGAGGTCAATTATTTAATCGGAATTATCTTCCCAAGAATAAGAATATCGCAATTGTGAAATACATAAAACTGAATGTTCGATGTCTGAAACGCAACGAAAATGTAATACCCTAAGTAAGACTAAAGACACATAACCGTGATCCAAACCGTCGAACCTTTCTCTGAGTTCCTTTCACCTGACAGGTGCAGCCGCGTGTAATGGCTGATGTGTGCACGCAAGTGCAGGTGCAGAGATACGAGTCGATTCGTAGCGAGGTACGGAAAAGGCGGCATGATTTCGTTGTGGCTTACGCGAGACGAGATAAATGGCTGTTGGCTAGGCGCAGCAGCGTTTCGCAAACAAAACCGGAAATTTGGCCCGCCTTCCGACCGGTGAGCAGTTCTGCAACATCGTCGAAGGACGAGCATACGTATTCATAGAATTGCCAGAACTTTCATGCTAGACAGTCGGAAGCTGCTTGTCCGAGCTGGCTCGTTATCGTTTCTTTTTTAGGCATCCGAGATACGAAAAGTATGCCGATTTGAGATAAATTGTCGAAGCTGACAAGAAAATTTTCTATAAGTAAAGACTGATTTAGTCACTGGTGAAAAATCTGGTGGAAGTAATAAAAAATGCATTATCGTGAAAAAAAGTACTCACATAGTGGAGAATCGCTAGATTGATCGAGGATATCTATATTTATATAAGCTATTACAAAGAAATGATCTAAGGTAGGTGGTTCTCAACCAGTTGTCAACCAGTTGTCAACCAGTATATAACACGCGAGAGGTAGTTGAATGATACGTAGATAATTTGTAAAATACACACAACACGTAAACTACACTAACAACGGAGCGTTTTCAATTACTGAAATATGTATTTATGATAAGACAAGGACATCGTTACAACGTTATAACGATGCAACTGCGCAGTTGTGCAAACAAAGCAACCTTTTCTCCTTTAATTAGCGAATAGAACATTCGAGCTTCGCAACACACTTTAGAAATGAATTATTGAATTTATAGAAGTAAGCACATTGCGATCTATAACAGGCTGATACACGTAATTAGAAATGTTGAAACGAATCTGACAGAAGAAATCTAGAATCATAAAGTGTCCAAGCAGAAGTCCAACGTTAGCAGGTGTTTTTGTGGGAGCCTTCGGCATTCCTAACTAGTCTGAAGTTTAATGATCTCCGTTTCGCAAGAGCAAAAGACCTACGCATGATTTGTAAGGAACATACAGAATTACTATATAAATCAAGCGTGTTTATCAAAAGTTTAAACAGAATTTTGCAAAAAAAAGTTCGTTAACAAGGACAATATGATATACGACAAGAGTGATTCCGACAAATTCTATAAAATTTATTGTTACTTGTTAGAGAGAAGAATAAATTACAGACACAAAGAGAAAGACGTCGATAGATTAAGAATAAAACATATAAAAAAAATTAGTTTTCGTACTAATTTATCTCCAACTTAAAATTATGTCGTTCTCACAAAATGCGATGTTCTCGTCATTATCATCATTGACGATGTATTTTCCACATGATACAAGATAGAACTCTTTGAATTCTATTTTGAACAACCTCGTCCCATTCATCGATCAATATCTCTCGCTAAAGTCTGCCTAAAACACCGACGACGACCTTTTTTTTCGCTCAAAGAAATTCATGTCAGTCGCGGCAAGGTACATACAAACGTACGAAAGAGCGTTCCTAACGAGCGGAGCCACTCGTGGTCGAGCACGAAACAACCGACACTTTACTTGTGCTTTGCACGAAAATCAAGCCGGAGACCGGAGATTAACGGCGCGCGTAACGCGAATACTTCCGTGCCGACATCATCGTCCATGAACGCGTCATTCAAATAAGCTGCCTGTCACGTTTCGACTTGATAACCGTCAACTTTATTCCATTCAGAGCTTAATCTCGAGGTTCGGTGAGAAATGCTCGCACTCACATTGTCTGCATTCAGTTAGTTCACGTACTTGCCACGTGATGATCACAGGACGATCACCTTTAAGCTCATGCGACTTGTTGTTTCTTTCATGATTTATTTGGATATAAATATTATAGTTTTAAACGTAAGTATAGAATTAATAATTTAATGACGATATTGCAAACAGATTTAAATGACTCCGTTAAAAAGAAACTGCAGTTGTACTATCTCGTAAATACACCTACAGTTAGCTATAGTACAGTAGAATTTGTGAAACAACGTGATAAAGCTATGACCTGGTTCTTAAGAATAAGAATAAAATATTAATTATTCTTAAAGATAAGTAGTTATCTAAAAAAAAGTAGGTAATCATCCCGTAAGTAGGTAAAATGATTTATCTTAAATAAAATGTTATTTGTTGATACTGTAATTTGTTGTTTGTTGGAGTCATAAAGTCATTATTACACCTAACATCATATTTGTTTTTATCCAAAAGTTAATTCTTCTATACCTGCATAACTATATCGCGACGTACAGGAACCAGAACACATACTTGTGTATGTATACATAAGTGTAAGTCCAACACCGAGTTATCCCGACTCGACTGCCAGTGTTCGCCGATCAATACGGCATGCCTGAAGAACAAAGAGATCAGAAAGGAGGAAAAGAGAAAAAGAGATAGTACAGTATTGTTAAATCAGTGGATACCAGCACTAGGATATGGCACTTGAAATCGTCGATTTCAAACTCTCTCCTATGCCAACCATTACGCCGCCAACCAACATACAAAAAATATTCTTCACTTTCGAATGCACCAGCTGCCTCTTGTAAATCGACCGTTTACCCCTTTGAATTCGATAAGATCAGCAAGCTGCTGGGAATACCCTTTTCTGAGCAACGAAAGTCAATCTTTTTTAATATCCTGGGATGAGTTCACTGAAATTCCACAGAGAGAACTATGAAGCGATTGATCACGAGCCGAGTGAGGAAAAAGTGAAAAATGGCAGGCGTTTATTTATGAATTCCAACTCTAAATATTTTCTTTCCTTGTATCCATATTGCATATTATTATAACAGAAAGTTGGGAAAGTTTCTGTCTAAAGTTTGGTTACCTAAATACCGCACAATTGAATTAATGTTACCACTACAATTTTACAAGTCATAGGTTATAAGTAGGCTACGAATGTTTATGCAAATGTATGTTTTTCTAAAGAAATGGAATGTAAGCAAGACGAATGCCTACATAAGTAATTTTCAAGAGTTATTAAAGCATCGCGTTTTTGCATTTGCATAGTTTAAAACTTATTTGCACACGAAAATTCACTCGCGTTTATAGTCTTCTAATTAAAAAGGCTTGGATAGAAGTGATTCCACTTGCCATTACGCGTAATTTTTAGTTTTTAAACTCTCTAAAAGCATCCACTCGTATTTCTTTCTATTTCTTCAAACTTTTAGCATAATTACAACGAAAAAGCACGCGAATGTAACAGTTTTCCACGCAATTTATCACAAAAGATTAAAATTTAAAAAAAGGACCGCCTCAGAATTCTTTATACCGTATCTGTATCATATCATATATCCGAGGATGCAGCTTTAATTTCTTTTTTTATTATATCGACGATTTCTCTCTTTTCCCGGTCAGCAAGCTCCCAGGGATATAAATTAAATTTTCCTCGCTCATATAAATTTAATACAATCTTTATTTCAGCAATCTCTGTTTCTTTTTTAAAAGAACTAACTCTAAAAGATGACGATCAGTTTGAATAGAGGAACTTCCCGCGACATAACAAATGCGCCAAAATTGGAAACATTTAGGTAGAATACACGTAATAACAAAATTTTCGAGTCTCAATACTTTTGTCCCGACGAAAACGGACTTCTATGTGTATTTTACCTTTTTTTTTTTATTACGGATATTTTTAAAATTCATGATCCATGATGCACTTAAACATTAGAGTCGATGGTTATATTTTACAAAAAAAAAAAACTAAATGAAGAATCACAGTCTCTACGAATTTACAAAGAATTTTGCACGAAAATGCCAGCTCCGCTAATACTTTTCTTTGGTACGGTACATATATACAATTCAACAATCAGTAATTTGAGATAATCGAGTTAATATATTGAAGAAGAGTTGTAAGTGTACGAACAACATCTAGCGTGCGAATTTATTTCAATCAAACGAATAATATTACAGAAAAACCTGCCTAATATTTGGTTCCGCCGAACGAGATCTTAAATCACCAGAAAGGACTCACGAAACGTCCCATTTTTCCGTGGATCGAACGAGATTGCCTCACCCTAAGCGACATCAGCTGCTTCCTATTCCTCTGCCTCTATTCTTCCCAACAGTCAGAGCGAACAGTAAACGCGTAGCCTCGGAGGTCGAATTCCTGGCTTTTCTTCCTCTTTGCACAGAGATCACGCTACCAACGGGTCCCTCCCGTGTCACGTTGTCCCTGCTTCCGGCAGAAACAAAAATGGCTGCCGCAGATGCTCAAAGCGTCGTGAAAACGTTCGGTTGTTTGGTTCGATCCGAGGGCGGAAAAACTTACGTAATCGTTTCGACAAGAACGTAGGTAAGCAAGAAACGAGGGGAAGAAAAAGGAAAAGGGGTAACAAACGAGCAGCAAGCGACGTTGGAAAAGGCGACCAAAAAAGGGAAAGAAGAGAAGCTGGCAGCGGGCCAAAGTCTAGAGGGCGCCATCGAAGCGACCTCCCAGAAAGAAGGAGAAGAAATATAGAACAGGAATTAATGTTCCCTGAATCTGGATCCCTGGTTGATGCGAATAAGTGGAAAGGGATAAAAACGGGAAGAACTTTTCAGGTTAGTAGATAAGTATTTTCGTATATCAACGTTGTTGCTACTGAAAGTACGTTTCTTCTATTGTTTATTCATGAACATGTATCGCCCATTACTCGCGCGCAGCGAAACCGAAGCAATCGGGCGTTATGCAACTGCGGCAGAGCTCCGTTTATCGGAACGAAATTATAGTTACAGTTAGTGTCAGATTAACTGGACGTCTGCAGATTAAATCCACTTATACCAGATAGAAACAACGTAAGGTTTAAATCAAAATATTTTTTTATAAAGTAAGGTATTAAGTGGTGACACTTATTGATGTGACCCCGCCCAAAAGATCGTACGTATTACATATCTAGAAATCCTCATAAGATGCAAAATCTTAGAGCATCGAATTGCCAATCGTCTGCAAACCTTGATTAACAATAGGAATCTAAAAAATATGGATCGGTTGAAGTGTTATTTCGATGAATCTCTGAACCATCTTCTTCTTAATATCTTGCACAGATATATTCAAAAGATAGGATTCTCGAAACGAAAAATCGAGGGCACAAGTTCGTTCAACGCAATTACAAGCATCGCTTAAAATACACGGACCACCGAAGTGGCTCGATCCACGTTAGTGTGAAGCCTTATGCAAGGATGATAATTTCTTCTCGCTCTGTTTATAACGTTCACCGAACATCGATCGATCGAGAACTGCGTGATGGACTAGAAACGAGCACTTTTTCCCCTCGATTCAATTACTTTTGAACAACATTTTCTATTTTTCATCAAACGTGATCTCTTTCTTTGTCTCTTGTTTCGTCTCGTGCCTATTCTTTCCTTGTGTTTCCATCGTGCAGAACTATGACTGAAAAAGAACGAAAAATGGGGGAGTATGAGTAGAAAAGCGCGATTGTACGCGCATCAAAGAGCGTTGTTCGAACGCGGCAGACTCTGTTCGAGGGAAAGTTGTAAAAAGTCTAACAGAGTAGGCTGGTATCATTACGCGAGATTCGCTAACGCATTCAAAGAGGATGGCGCGAACGAGAATCGAACGAGTAAATTGAAATATAAGTTAGACTAATTAGCAGAAACAGTGTACATGGTGGAAAAATAAGCGTTAAAGGCAGTTAGGACATTCGCGATTTGTTCGCGCAAACGCGAGCGCGAAAAGCGCGTCGGATTTCGAGAGGAAGAGTGTGAATCGTGACAAGTGAAAGTAAATGAGGTAGAGTGTAGAGTAAATGAGACTCCACGCCGAGAGATGAATTCGAAAGTGTTTTCTTCAGTCACTGTCGTCAGCGTAGTTGTCTGCAACGAGTATACGTGCGTTCGTTTGCTTCTGGTGACTGGATTTTGTTGAAATGGGGTTACGTAGTTAGTGCCTGCGAATGACGTTTGGTTATTGAAAGACTTTTTCCCTTTCGACATCATAATACGTTTAGAAAAAAATCAGAAATAGCAAATATTAGATCTATCGAAAAATAATAAGACAATGCAATTTGCATCGCTGTATTGCAGTCTACAATACACTATCGCGTTAAATACGCAATATTTGCCGTAAATATCGTGTACGACTAAAATTAATTACACAACAAAATTAAATTTATATCCCGTTATATTTCTGCCACATGTAACAAACGAGAAGATAAGAGGAACTTTGAAAGTCATGTCGTGCGAGATATACAAAAAGAGTTTCAAAGGCTAATAATTCTCTTCATTTGTCCAATCGTCAAGGAACTTCGTGAATCGAACGATCGAAGAGGATAGCTTCCACGATGCTCGCTCATCATCGATTATAATCTTAGCGTAACCTTATAATTATCGACCCTTATTAAAAATGTAGCTTTCATTTCCACTTCGTCCAATAACTCAAAAGTTTATTACTTCTCTGAATATTAAAAAAATTCAAACTAAAAGAGCAGATTGTAAAAAAGACTAAAAGAGTTTAGCTGATTCCTCGTGACCGCAATTTCTTCAATTGTGTTGAAAATATCGAACGAGATGTAGGATATTTATCTAGAGACGTGTTTCATCGGGTCAACGTTTAGCAAAATAGAGAATCGAATGACCGCCGATCGGTCTTATTAAATGGAGCCGATTTTAACGATGCCATCAAAACGAGCGCGACGAGAAAGTGCCGAGGTCGTCGCGGAGTAATTATATCGGGGGTTGTCCTCATAGTTGCTAGATCGATGCACCTATCTTTTTACGAGTAACAGTAATAGAGTCCGCTGCCTGACTGACGAAGCAGCGGAGCGAACAAGACGTCGTCAACTGGTTCAAACGTCGTTACTGCCTCTACTCATCAACTTTGGTCATCGCCGAAGGCGTTCTTAACCTTTTCAACTACGAGTTTAAAGCTTTAAAGCTCTGTTCACATCATGTCTGACTCGTCGTTCGTGTGATACTTATTTAACGATGCATGTATCATTTTGTTTTATCATCCTTTGCAAATGGATTAAGTAATTTGTAATTTTATTCTATCTTTTCTTCTTTTATAAAGAAATTTGTTAAAATAATTAATAATATACAGAAATTTGTTAAAATAATTTATCCGCAATAGAGAATTTCTATTTCCTATTACATCGGATAAAGGTAACTATCGCCGATTTGACGAAGACCACGTTGTACGTTCTTAATCTAAATTCTCAGCTTCGTTCACAGTCGACTTGATTAGGATCAACAGCGAAGCAAACTGTCCGGAGCAGTTCACGATTGGATCTAGGTGGACGTATTGCGCAATAATGCTCGTTTGCGCGATGCATTTTACTGCGATCAAACTGATATTTAAAGTTATAGAAAGTGTACAGAAAAATAGCGTTTGTTAGCCAGTTGCAAATTTGTTTATGGGTTGTTTGAATAATCTTCCGATTTACGCGACTTAGTCGAATACGCACGATGTCGAAATAACGTCTAAATATCTATCTTATTTTTAATTAATTAGTTGCAAGACTTGAATTTGAACATTAATTTTTAACTAGTCAACCGAAGAATTAATCAACAAAGATTATTAAGATTATCAGAGTGGGCAAAATAACCGATTCATATTTTTCATAAAAATAGTTGCATTTTTTGAGATTTAGGTGATTGTTTGTAATACCTATCACTTTGATTTCTTTGCTACGAGTTCAATATTTTAATTGTTGGTAGCTCTGATGTTAAAAAGCATATGACGCTTTACGTCCGGAAGCTCCAAATTGCAATAATGTTCCTTCCTTAAACACCCTGTACGACTTCATATCGCGTATTCAACAATTGTTACTAGTTTGTTTCATACTGCGAAAAGGTTACTTCGATACAAATTCTAAAAGATTTATCTCGCGAATCCGTTCGCGCGAACAACGGCAAAGGTACATACAGGATAAGGCAAGCTATACGTCCGTAATGCTGATGTATGCCCGATACGTTGGCTGAAAGTCGCAGGTAAACGTCGAGATTGTGAAAGTTTTGCTCCGTTTCTTTGGCCAGTCGATAAGGGAAAATGGAGTTTTTATTATCGTTCGATATCAATGTAAAATTTCATTTGAAGCGTAAACTACAACGCGCATGTAAAATGCAAATGTTATGTACCTCGCGATTATCTGACCATGCCGGCTTTAGACCACGTTTTAACAAATTTTAAAGTTTGCGCGTATTGTCAATAAATTATACACGAGTTGGAACTTGCACACACCGCGCTGACCTTGTTGCATTGGATATCGTTTGCCTACAAGATATCGGTCGAGGTATCATCGTCCTATGAAAATGGAAGATATACATATTGTGAGTTTCATAGTATGAAGTAAGTACAGCACAGTGTTGGACAAAATTATAAATTTCGTACGTTTCTGACTTTTTCATTTTCCTCGTTTCTTAAAAGTGATCGTCATCAAAATTAGCATTTGTCGTGAACGAAAGAAATAATATCGTTTGAAAATTCATAGAGATGAACCCAGTTCTAAGAACAAGATCATCCTTTATTATATGTATAACGAGTGTATATACGAAATGCTTTATATTAGTTGCTTTGTATCGTTGCTTTGTTCGACCAGTCTGATAAACCCTTTGATGCAGCCTTGTAAAGAGCAATTAAACTGCATTAACTCTCCCTGGCGAGATATTACTTCTTTGTAATCAATTTCACGACCACGAACCTTGAGCTATCTTCGTGTTACTTTTTATCACATATAATTCTTATACTTCTTTTTCCCAGTATCTAACACTTTACAAAATTAGCAGCCGTCAAATTGTGGGATCAGCCCTCGGCGGTTTCACACTCATCTCCTGATCTAGCTGATTCCGTCGATTAAAATCGCTCATGCAATAGCATAAAATTCAATTTCCATCGTAGCGGCCACCAAGAAATAAATTGCTTTCCCTTGCTGGCTGCATCTTTCGGGTTCAAGCGTTCAAATGTGCCAATGCGCTGATAGCAAATGGTCAAAAATAAATTTAGACAGTCGTTGTAAACATCGTTGTGCATGATAAAACCCTACAAAATAATTTGTTAAGTCTACAAAACACAGCTGAAATTCCTCTTTCCCTTGACGACTCTTCTCTGTATCTCCTATCTACAGCGCCACATTATTTTAACCATAAATCAAATTTTATATATTTTTATATATCACGTATAGCTTATGCACTGCCGCATCTTTAATTTTTAATTACATACTTACGAACCAAGCCAATATGATTGCTTCACTGAGTTGTTCGATCGAACGAAAAGTTCGTTCAAACGGCTAAACCGCTTTTCGTCATCGCTGAACGATCGTTTCTTCGATATCGAATGCCAGATATTACGAATGATTAAAACATGGATAAATAGTTATATTTCGCGACATGTTTTCCAATTCTGTTGAGTTTAAAATACAAACTAATGCAAGTTGGTATGATGTAGCTGCAAAAACACAATAACTGCAAAAAGAAAACAGAACGATTTGAAAATTTAGATTCGCGTGTCGTAATGATTTATTAAATTTTAGTTCCTCATTGTCGATATTCTTATAAAATTAATAATGAAACCTTAATGAAGCAGAAAAAGAGACCAATTCAATAGATCAAGTTCTTCAAGAAACATTTGAATTTTTAAGACAATCGAGCCAACGTTTTTAAATTCCATAGACAAGTATACAATTATTATTCATAAATATCACTGAGAATTCAAAACGTTTCACTTCGAAAGTTAAAATCCATTCAATTTTAAAGTCATATGTTACTGGACTATAGGATGAACGTTTCTCACAGATATCGAGAATTGTATTGTATCGCTTGTTTTGAACTGTAGGCTTGATACAGAAATCGGTGGCGCTTCAGACCACTTAATCGAAGAAATGTCAAAGGTGAAGCCCGCACTTTACACCACACTGCAAAAGTGTACCACTCTGAAATACGTTCAAACTTACAATAGCGTTACGATATTCCAACCAATCTCAAAGTAAGCTATCAAAAACCATCGATACGCTTCGAAAGGAATATGAGAGAGAAAATCTAATATATCTAATATCCGACTAAGGATGCGTTTGCATAATCTACTCGATACTTTATATTTTCAAAATTCCTTCAAAGCAAATTTTCTAAACCATTCGATTCAAGCTAACACGAAATTCGACCAAACGAAATTAAGAACACACCTAACTCTGTGGGATAATACGTTGGCATAATCAGATTAAAAGGCATAATCGTGTAGTACTAACTAATTTCCCCTAGTAGGTGTTCACTTAATGCTAATGAACATCACGAGAGAACATCAACTAGCGGATTTAATAACCGCCGGATCGAAGTGAGTGTTATAGTTAGAAACACGCGCAAAGAAGCCGAAAGAAACCTGAAAAGAAACACGTTCGATCGTGCAGCGATCGCGATGAAGACCTCGCTCGACTTTCCGCGAGGCCTTTACCATTTAATCTACACTCTGCATCAGACCACATCGTGTATCGCGTAATTCTTTTCGGAATTAAATTCTGATAGATAGTCGCATTAGTTTGCAATAAAACAGATAGCTGTATTTGTTAAGGTGGCTATCACGTTTTCCGCGATACGATATCACGTGCGATATTACTTACGTTACATCACGTTTAACCGCTTATCAAGATTAGTTACTGATAATGATACACAGGAGCACCTCGTACTATCGTTAATAACATATTGCTTGTTATTAATTAAATTAACGAGCTAACGAAAGTATAATAATAATTCACGCCCTTGACTCAATAACCTCCGATGAATAGTGTACACATTGGCACAAACAAGTACTTGTACCCGACAAACTCGTCGTCGATGAATCCTTACTAACTCTAAACGTTTAAGAAACGACGACAAACGATCCTTGAAATATCTGAAAAGTACTCGTACGTATCTAATAACATACCTACAAACGGAAGGTACGATCGATGTTACCATATGCTACCGATGCAACCCTCTCGGAGGACAATTAGCACCAAGCTCGTCCTTGTAACAGAACATTCTATTAATTAGGCCGACCCTGGCGTGCCCATCCTTCGTCTTTAACGTATTTATCGCAAACAGTCTCTTGCTACCCAAGATCGACCTACGTCTAACTTAAATCGTCCAACGCGTTTCCGTCTCTACACTCTAATCCTAATGAACGACGATCCAGCGATCGAGTGTCACGAAGGCGACACGAAGACGCTGTGTGACTCGCAACCAGCGCAGCGGTTCCAATCAGGAGTACTGGTTGACAAACTACGACAGCAAGGGAAAGAGGAACGGAGAGGCAGCTACTTACCTTGACGAAATGCAGGTTCTCCTTGTCGAGAAGGAACTCCATGGATTTGTGTGGCCGTTGGTTGATGGTGGAGGCGGCGTCGTCGTCGCGGGGGCTCCTGTGCGAAGCGGCGACAGGCGACTGGGGTACGTGGAGGGCGTGCTCCGGTCTGGGTCGCGGGGCGGCCGAGGTGTGATTCAGATTGAGCAAACTCCTGGTCTTCTTGCCGGCGGTGTTCGCGGAGACGGAAACGGCGGCGGCGACGCTGGTCGTCGTCGTCAACGGCACGGCCTCGTCGAGGTCGGTCTCGAGCAGGCCGACCGGGCGCTCCTGGGCGGCCTGCATCGTGCGGGCTTTCGCCATCTCGATGGCCGCCGGATTTCCAAGGTCTGTGGCCGCGCGTCGGCGCGACGAACACGCCGCCGCCGCCGCCGACGCGCCCGTCGACGATCTCGAACCCAGCGCCCCGACACGGGGCGGCTGCGGAGGCAGGGGCGGCTTGCTGGACACTGGCGCCCTCCCGTTTGCGCTGCGAAAAGCAATATAGAATTAATCGCTTTCGTGGTTTTTTCTTTTCTCGAGGTCGGTTATATCGCGTTTTCCTCCTTTCGATTTTTCATATGTAGCGGAAAAGGCGGCTGAAACGAAAGCTTCGTTCGGAATACAGCGAACTCTCTCTCTCTCTCTTAACCGGCTCCTATTGTCTCGGTTAGATTAGTCCGATTACTCGAATTGAAACGACTAAGATTCGAATGATTCGAGCAACGAGAACAAGAGTAGATACACGAAAGTGTATCCGAAGTCAAGTAAGTATGTAACAGGATCACGCTGTTTTATAGTTCGTACTTTCGTACGCTATCGTATAGCATTCCTTAAAATCACAGTTTGATTGAATCATTTAGTGTTCGCATGACGTAGCGTTACGGCCAATATATTAATAAATACGGTTTTCGATGCGTGAAATCACTGAAAAGAGAAACTTCTCTTCCAGAAAAGAATGTGAAAACGGTTAGTCTTGAATTTTATAGTTACCTAGCTTGGCAACTTCGTAGACTTAATCCTATGATTCCTATTTTTACAACACCGAGTAGTTTATTTTCTCTAAATTCGTCATTAAAATGTATTACTAATTTCATGAATTGACAATATATAACTTATTGTATGAAATTATTGTAGATAAAGTACTTTCAGATACATCGTATGACATGTTTCTAGATAGTAATTGAACAAGATATACGGATTTAATCAAACTTGTCCGAACTCATCGAAAATATTTACTTTCCAGGGGAAGCTTAATATCAAAGACTTTTCGAAAGAAAGGAAAATATTTAAACGTACACAAATCCAACGTTCAACATTCGGTATAGTTTCAATCCACTTGAATGAATCGCAGGATTTTCTCAGAAATAATACAGCCTTCCCTCCGCAGAGCTAGGCGTGTTGCGGAATCGTCGATTTCCAGAGTCCGGAAAAGTCGATCGCGGACGCGTCAATGTATGCCGATTTCGTCGTAACTTCACAAAGAGAAACGTGCAGAAATGTCGGTGAAGCGAGTCGAAACGCCGGTAGCATCGTCCGTCGACGCTTTAGAAAATTGAACGCGGATAATTGGCCCGAAAGCGGGTTTCGTTGCGTCGAGCTGATATCACCGCGCGTATAACACTTTCCCGCCGCTTATACTCTGCGCTTGGCTTTGAACTTCACCGAGCTATGCACACACGCGTTCCTTTGGTTCTCTGGAAGAGTGCGCGGCGAATTCGTAGCAGCTTTCACGCTATTCGATCATCAATCACGCGGCTCCCGTTACGCGGCGAAGAAAACGCGGAAGCGAGCGCTACGCAGCACGGCCGCGGCGCCGCTGCTCGCTTCCAAGCCGCATGCTCGTTTCGCTCGACCATTCCACGATCATGGACCACTCTTCTAACGTTTCTATAGAAGTACGCACATTGTGTGCCGACTCAAGTCTTGTTTTACTGGTTTCTCGGTGAAGCTATTTGATTGAAATCCTTGGGAGATTATACGTATAGTCGATTTTTGGGGGAAGATAATTAGCTTGTTCTACACTCGGATGCTGTGAAGCAAGAGAAATATCTGATCTAAATTGATTGTTTGAGACGTTGTGTAAATAAAAGGCGTCGCGAGGAGATCAGTGAAACTTTAGTAGTTAACGAGATACGTAATAATTATTTTTAAACTCGTAGTGAGTATTCAAATATTTCGGTATTACATTCTAAACGTTTTTCCTTATACAGGGTGGTTGGTAACTGGTGGTACAAGCAGAAAGAGGGTGATTCTACGCGAAAAAAGAAGTCGAAAATATGGAATAAAAATTTTTTTTTTTAATTTTTTACATTTTTCCATCGAGACAACGATCTACAGTGAGATCCGTTATAACGAGACGTGATAAAGTGCACGCGTACCGAGCGAAAATTCAAAGTCGATTTTCTCGGAAACAGAGCCTCAAACGAAAAATTTTTATTCTATATTTTCGACTTCTTTTTTCGCGTAGAATCACCCCCTTTCCGCTTGTACCACCAGTTACCAACCACCCTGTATATTTCTTGATATATGTTGCTTAATTCTTCCTATACCATCATATATTAATAAATATATACATATTCATAATATTCAAACGATACATTTTTTTTATGCTTTACTTCATTTCTAGTGTAAAAGTTATAGAAGGGTTCATTCTTGCTAACATGTACAATCGTTTATTGGAAGCACGACCATTGTTTTGATCATATTATGAGTTAGTTACTTTCCTTAGAAAAAATTGCCGGTCACATTTTTACAGACGAAGATTCAAACGTTTAAGTGCGCACTTATGCATTCGAAAGAACGTCTGCGATTGGCCGACACGACGTAGAATGGAGTGGATACTTAAAGTCAAACAGATCCAAATCGAACGATCGCCTCAATTGCTCTCAATCGTTCCTCTACACCTTGTTCTTTTTCTGTCTGCCCAGGAAAAATCAAATCGTCTTCTCGGTGCACGCATGGACAATGAGCACGCAATGCGTCGACCTTAACGCTGTATTCTTGTTCTTTTTTTCAAACGAATAAGGATAGGTACAGATTAATTTTACCTCTGACTGTAGTGGAATATTTACATGTATTAAACGAAATAAAAATTCAGAATGCCTTCAGAAATACGTTACTTTTTTAAAACTCCCGAATATAAATATAGTACTTATACTTAATTTTTAAACTAAATCTCAGAAAGCTCGCGACTTTATCTTAGTTCTATTTCTACGAAGCAAAGAAATACCAATTCAGTCTGCGATCTATCTTACTCCCTATCGTTTTCCACTCTGATTAAAATGGCATAGGCACGATAAAATAGTCTTCGATGAATGGAGCTTTTATACTCTGCGTTCAAACCAAAAGCAAAGAGTTGGGAAATAGATACTAACAAGTATCACGCTTAAATTTTAAAACAACTTATTTCATTCATTTTTATGAAACACTGAGAAACATTTCAGGCGAAGCAAATGTACACACCCCCTGTTAGATAAAATGAATCTACTTTATCACTTTACAAGCATGTGTCATTCAAAGCTGATAATCCTTAAATATAAATAATAGCGTCATCCTCCCTAAACTTTGACCTATCACTTATATTCCTATTGTTTTAATTCTTAAGACTTTAGATCAAAACTAATTACAACCCAATGTAATATTCTGTCTTAAAATTCATCGATCCGGCTTTAAGAAGGAAAATGAGAAATGAGAAAGAAAATAAGAGTAGACAGTAAGAACTCAGTTCGTGCGAGCACGTTGATGAATCAAAAGCGCGGACATAGGCTCGGAACGAAATAAAAGAAACAACAGTCGATCGTACCAGATGGAAAAACATCGAATTGCAATGCGAACGGGTACACAACTCGGTATCCCTGCGATGCAGTTTCATTCTTGCGGCACGTCGCGTTATGAGATCATATTTATAATCGTGAACGGGGCAATGATGGAGAATCGTCGAATGCCTTCTCTAAAATTAGGAGATGGTCGAGAAATATTTTCGAAATCCTCGCGCCGTACCAGTTTCGAATTCTGAAAATATCGCGCTCGAGAACCGACGAGAAAACATCGTAAAACGCGTATTTTCGCCTAACGATATGGAAGTAGATTGTGCACTCGCTGTTTCCATCGAGTCTATAACAATTTAAAGAAAGATCGAAACTAAGACAGAAAACGCGAAATGTTTGTCCGACCATTTGATATAAATTGCTTTTAGCTGTGACCGATTGCAGAAAATATGTCTTAGATTGCCGTTTGACGTTTCATAGCGAATATGGTAGAGTAGAAGTGAAAAAGTTTGCGCGTATGAAAATATATATTCTACGCGTGACGTTGTTCAAAGAGATGGTTTCCTTCACCCTGCTATATACATATGTATGTATTTCTGCTCCGTACGATGTCACGAACTCGAATCATGCGCTCACCAACGAGCCTATGGTTAAATATATACCCGTATGCATGTAGGTGTACCGGCCTCATGAGTCTTATTAATCTTATTTCATTCCAGCGGCAGTCCGGAAGTCGTTTGAGGTGGTGCGATGCCTAATCGTTTGCTTGCGGAATTCTCGTCAACCTTTTCTGCTTCTGTTCTTCATTCGTTACGTAAAAGAGCATAGATAATATTTCGATTGCTTTCATTCCCTTTTCTTTTTAATCGTTTGTTGTCAATATTCGTGCTATACCGTTCTATTTACTAGGTTGTAATTTTCCTCAATGCATGTTTTACATTTGCGAGAGTCTCAGAAAGATATAAGAAAAAATGTCAACTTTCTTTAAACTTCGAACCCAAAACCTTCTTTTAATCATTTCTGTTAAAATTTCATTTAACTAACTATATCAAACTCAAAATAGTTGGAATGGAATATATTGCTGAGTTCAATTCATCGTAAGATTACGGAAGATAACGGTTACTTAAAGTTGTACAAACTGTAAGGTTTATAAGAAAATCACTCTCAATTATCCTATGCACTTCGTTGAATGAACTGTACTTTCTTAAAGCATTATTGGATAATTTCCAACTTAAAAGAACCCATTATTAAAACGCAAATAGAATGACAAACTAATGTTTTGTTATTTAATTATTTATTTATGTACACTATATATTACTACTAGATACGTAATAAAGGTGATGTAAAACAGAATTTCTCTGTTGTAACTATTCGCTAGAGATATATGTATGTACGTATGTATACATATGTATATGTATATATGTATGCGTATATCGCGCCGTTCAGAATGTGAGAATTCGATTCATTCGATTCACAAGGTATCTCGAACCACGGGTAATGCAATTTTGATATTACACAACATTACACTGGTGGTATCGAGTTTACTTAATCGCTACAGAAAGAGACAGCGACACGTCACGATTACTCAAGAGCTCGATAAAGCGTAGCTTTGAAGTCACACCTTGAAATATACCATAGCTACGTTCGCAGAAACGCAACAGATCTCTCGAAAGAAGATTCAGCTATAGCTGAAACGTGGCCTATTTATCCAAATTTCGTCCACGTCGTTCCTAAGGCGTTTCCAGAATATGAGAAACCAGCTAAAAACAAAGATGAATCTGACTCGATTCTTAAATGTCCATTTGCAATAATTCATCGGGAACAACACGTGCGACGTCACGCAAGCATATAGCTGCCGCTTGTTTGGTGCAGACCTTTGCCAAATGATTTGAGAATCATAGAATTTAGATGTTTACAAACGTTTACAGAAAGAATGAGTTTGAGCAAAAAAATGTTTAATATGGAAATGTACAGAATGTTCAAGTGATTATACAGAACGTTAGAAAAGAAAAATCCAAGTCTATAAAATCATATGTAGTATTTAACGAACGCAGTAAATGTCTCTATTCAACATGCTTCTGAAAGCAATTCTGAAACAGCTGCATGCTGTATTAATCTCTGTACGTATTATATTTTCCAATTAATGTGAAACGAAATTTAAATTTTTAAATCGAATCTCTGCTGAGGGATAGATTCACTGAACTGATCTCCTGACCTGAATGTTCTTTGGGATTATTTTTGTGGGAATACTTGACGATTTTAACGTACTCGTCATTGCTAAACAACGTAGTAAATTTATAAAGACGACATCACATAGAAAATGTATGTCGCGTAATACGTGAAGAGTATCTGAAAATATACGTAATGTCGATTCATTATCCATTATTCATTAATCTCGCTTTTATATATATTGAGACAAAACTTTTTTTTTAAGCAAAACAAGCTATTATTAGAAAATACTCAGCGCATATTTATTATAAATCTCACGTACATGCATAAAGTTAATGAATCATTAACGTATACATCGAAGTATAAAATTTTACATTTTCATTATCACATATACATTCGAAGAAAAAGAACGCACTAGTGAAAGAGTGACCTAACGGAATCAAAGTGGAGCTGGAAGCGCACAAAAGAGCTGATTCGATGAAATTTCATGCGATAAAACGAATGTTCGTAAAAACTAAACAAGAGGGATCGGTTACGCCTGCTGTTCCGAGAAGCTGGCCTCAATATGTGGATCGAGTAATGGAGGAGTTAAGGCAAAAACCAGCCAGATAGAGAATACCACGCGATCATTCGAGGGATTTTTTCCCTAAAATTTCTTTAGCTGAAGCAAACGATACTGAATGAAGGGAACAGGCCGCTTGTGCGATCATCGTACTACGAAGGAAATGAATCGTTAACGAACAAGGGTCGTGATGGAGATTAAGATTAATTGCCGGAGATATCAAATCGAACCCCGTGATGCTCCGTAAAGTATGTGTAATACACAAATAGGATGCGTAATTACAGTGCCATTAGAACCAGCGTGAATTTGTTCAAAGTTTAATTACAAATCTGTTTTGATTGCTCTTAATCTTTAACTAACAGACGTTGATAGAAACTTTGTAATTTCTATGATAACGACATTTTGTCCTCGTTTCTCCAAAAATCACTCGTAAATTTGTAAAATATTCAATGTTTGTTTTGCATTCTATACAATTCTTAACGTCAACTATCCTCGTCCTAGAAAGCAAAATACTCGTTGTGACTTTATGACAACCTTATGTTCTACAATCATCGACTTAATATTCGCACGAATATTATGTCTTTATTCTACCGTCAGACGACAACAGACTGAATAAACACTGCCTGCTTTCAAACACAAATACGTTGTAACTTGATCGAGTCCAAACGATTCACAGTTTATCTCTTATTCTATCGGTAAGCCTACGTATCTAAAATTTTTAATAATTGGCTTTGCAATTATCTCTTCTTAAACAACTTATGAGAAAGAATATCTGATTTTTGTGATTTGTTTTATTCGTACTCTTGACGATTGTGTATGAAACGCTCTGCTGAATTCCTTAACTCCTGGATTCTCTTAACACTCCGTATTCGGCTTCTATGAATTATCGAGACGCTCCGATCCTCTGTCGCTGATTCTTCATCGAGGTTCCAGGAGGGAAATGCTTCGTTAGAAGAAGAGGGATACGATAAAGGTTAAACGACGGCGTTTGCTGTTACAGAATGCAATTAGATCGAATTACGTTGAAACGACACGGAATGGGGAACGGGGCGAGAGTGAAATCCGATTAAGAGAAGCGAACTGGTTCATCCATGTGCTCGCGCGCATAGGGGAAAGAAACGAATCGAAGAGGCCGATGGTCGGAATGTACGCGCGAACGAGAGTGAAATTTATCGAACGAACGAGAAGCCTGATGGAGAAAGAAATTAGAGACGACGATGCATGGACGAGTCGACAGTTGATAAACGGTGAATAAATAGCAGATAGATTTAGCACCCCGTTGCGGGACGTCACCAAAAGCGAGGATCAACCGTCAGTGAAATTTAATTCGAATGGAGAAGATCTAGAAGAGTGGGTGGAGCGTTACCCTGGCAGCTGTTCGCCGGCTCTGACTACCATTACGAAAACTTGATTAGTATCGCTGACCTCTTTTCCACCACTTGCTTATTAGAGAGACGTATCACGGAAATAAATTCCGTCCACTGTTTATGGGTATCTTAACACATCGTTGATAATCGAATAAAAACACTCAATAAATTTCAATAACTTTGTCGCTATATAAGTAATTTAAAATAACCGTTAGCAATGCTATTATTCTACTAATATCTAAAAATATATTTCTTTGCTATTGCGAGAATCAGTAGTAGTAATCCAATCAGTTTTGCACAATACCGTACATCGATCAGCGGCAACAACACAGCAGGTAGAAACAGAAGGCGTGTATTGATACGTATCAAATTCCTTTCATAATCCGCTAATTATGTAAGACACATTACGTTATAAACTTGCGAGCAACGTCTGCGCGATTTTGCAGCCGAGATTCGGTTACAGACCACGAATACGGTTCGCGGACGCAAAGTTTATTGTTGTTCGCGTGCGAATACCTCCGCAACATTCGTCCGTTGTCTTCTCGTACAATGTACCGGGAACATTAAATAAACGATGGTATTTAGAATCTGAAATGGTGCCGACGTATTTTCCACCGGCCGAGAGATAAATGTTTACATATAGAAGCCATAGAAGGTGGCACGAACCGTGATTCATGTTACCTCTATATTCCATATACCCGCGCGAAACCGTGTAAACAATCGTTGAGGTCAAAGTCAACGCGATCGACGCGCAAAGCGATGCCCGGTGCAAATAGAAGAAAAACGGGAGCGACGAATATATTCACGGTCGATGACGAAATACGGCACGATTTTTGAAAAAGGTAGATCAAACACTCACCTTATAACGGAGGGACTTCGTTGAACGTCGGCGACAATTCTGTCATTGCTGCTGGTGTCTACTCTGCTCTCCGCAGCTGTGTTCTGGTCTTGTTTCTGCCTTTCCTCTTCGGTAGGATGCAACGGTATGATAATATAGTCCGGCTCCTTTTTAACCTTCTCCTCGGTCACCTTCGCGCGATTCACTTGGCCGATCGTATCACTTTTCTTCTGCACCTCGGATCGCGGCACTTTCGATCTACCACTGAACCGAAGCCTCGAGAATCGTTGGAGAAATCCACCGAGTCCACCTTTTTTCCGCTCTTCCTTCACCGTGGTCGCGGACGACGCGTCGACGACCATGTTCCGCTGGAATCTCGCCGCCGATGGCTCTGTTTTGACGATGGGTGCCGCGACGAACGGACGCGGTGTCGTTGTGGTCGTCGTGGCCGACATAGTCGCGTGGCCGTCGTGCCTATCGTCTACGCTAACCGGCGCAGTTGTTGCCGCCGCGTTCTCCTCGTGACGTTTGTCGCGAACACCGCGATGATTCGTATCAACTGCCCCGGCCACCGCTGGATTCCCACTCCGTTCACCAAGTTCCAGGCCGTCGCTGTTGCTGCTACCGTTGGGTGGGGGGCAATGAACACCATGGACAGTGTGTCCCCTCGCTGCTTCCGTTGCCTCCTTCTCCTCCTTCTTTTGCTCTCTCTCGTTCTTCTCCACTTTGTACTGCAACTTCTCCTCTTCCACCTCTTTCTCCTTCGTAGCCTTCTTCGCAGGAGCATCCTTTTCCGCGGCCTGCTTTTCCACTACGACTCTCCACAACAGTTCTCCATTGTTTCTACCGTTGCACGACGAAGTCGATGATAATCGACTCGTCGAAGAACTTTCGTTTTTGCCGCCACTTTCGTCGATTTCGAGTTCGACCGCACGATCCTCTTCCACTGGCCGATAATCCACATAACGGCCCTCCTCCTGTTGCTGCAACCGCACGATTTTTTCCGGATAGAAATCACCGATGAACAACCTTTTCGAACAGCTCGTCTCGTTCGTTGCATCTTGATCCGCGTCCTTTGAAATCGCGTCCGCAGTCGCGGTTTTATAGGAAGCGTTTGAATCAACATTTTCACGTTCCGGGGTTAAAGGTTTCTCAGGTTTCTGGACGCTTGTTTCCTCGCATCGTACGCCCCCCTCCAGGCTGGAAGTTCCTACGGGTTTGGTTTCCAAGCAGGGTAAATCTATTTCGTCGTCTACTAAAACACGGGCGTTAGAATCGCCTCCATAAACCGAAAATGGATCCGAGTTTTTTTTTATCTGGCCGAAAAGCGTTTCCTCTTGCTGTTTTTTGAGCCGCTGGCCCAGCTGATTGATCGGAATCCTGGTGAACGGAGCTATCGAGAACTGCGTGGAAATATTTTCCGCGGACTTTGAATATTTCCTGGTATCCAAATACGGCTCGCTGTAGCTCGGTAGATTCGATGTCGAGCTACTACTCATTTGCTGCACCAAATCGGAAACTCTGAGCAGCGAGGATCGTCCTGAAATCGATTCCTCCAACTCGTCGCACGCATCCATCCGCTTGAATCCACCTTTGGAACACTGGAGAGCCTTGATGTAGTCACACTGTTGGGCCAGCTCGTAACTAGCGTTGTTTGACACTCGTTTTCGTTCACTTTTCAACGATTTTTCACCATCGTTACCAACCTCCTTACGATATTTGTTCGATCGGAAACTTCTCTCGTCGATTTCGAATTGCTGAGCCAACTCGTAGCTCGCGTTGTTCTTTACCTTCCACGGTCGCTGCCTACCGGAAGGAGTTCTCTGAATACCATCGATACCAGATAACGTGTTGGCGTTATTCGAGGTAACTTCCACGGCCTCGCGCTTCAACTGCTTGATCGCTGCATCCACCGAATCGATATCGTTCTCCATAGCAATCGCCATATCGAGTATACAGTTGCCCGGATCTTGCGTCTTCACCGTTGAAGGTACTTGTTTCGTCTCTCGTGGCTTTGAACAGTGCTCTCCTACGCATTCCTCGTCCTCCTTCGGCTCTTCTTCCGCTTTCTCGCGGTCCATCTCGCCATCTACCATTGCGTTCTGCGAGGCTTGCGTTCTGACCGAGCTCGATAACGAGTTCTTCGCTTGTTCACTCTTCTCGCCTCCGTTCTGTCGAATTTCCTCGTTGCTTTCCAGTCGCTTCTTACTTTCAACAACGGAGACTTCCGCCATTTCGTGATGCTCGTGCAAATTCACTGTAGAGTAGCGTGTATCATCGTGCGTCGTGTGGACGCCGCAGAGATTCAAATCGACGGGCACGCTGGCTACCCTTGTATAATTCTCGAACAAATTCGACGTGGATACGAAGAAGGTCGCTCTGGACGAGGATGCGTACGCGGCCAACGAATGTGGACCGTGTGCGGACTCGGTGACGCTGCTAGGCAGACTGGGCGCGCTTTGAGATTTATCCGTGAATCTAAAATTAAAGCACTCCTCGTTGCTCCACCCTTGACGCTGGTGCTGCTCGTGCTGCTCGTAACTGTGGAGCTGCTGCTGCAGCTGATGATGGTGGTAATGATGATGATCGGCGACCATGTTGTTACGGCCGTGCGCCATATTGCCGGCTATATTTAATCTAGTCTGCAACAGGCGAAACGAACTCGACACAGCCGTTTGGCCAGATTTCAGGTCCAGCAGTGCGTCCCTTTTCGACTCGACACCGATCTCTCGTAGGTCGATCGTATTCCGATAATCCAGCGACGTCGCGTAGTTGCACGCCGAATCGCCGAACACCATCAGCCGATCCTCCAGCTCCGCCCCGGATCGATTGTCGTTTAGCATACGATCTTCTTCGTCAAGGTCCTCGTCGCCAACGTCGTCTTCGTATTCTTCGTCCTCGTGCCAAAAGTCCCTGAATCGTGTGAAAAAATCCAACTACATCGAGTCTCTTCGACTTAAGTGTTTATGAAAGTTGTTCGATTCTATGGAGAAAAATGAAAAATGAAATACTCAAATTCTCTTTTAACTGACAGAACGGTAACTTACACAAGATTTCGATATCAACGTATCTTTTTTTTCCTAATTTATTTTTTCTAGTGGAGTCGTAGTAAGCGTGACACAATGAGATAATCAGGATGAAACATCCACGAGCGTCATTTTGGATCTTCCTCGAATTAAAAGTAAAAGTCAAGGAAATCTATTAAGGGTCGTGATTGCGGAAACTTGGTCAATAAATGAGGGTCATGTAGCAAGCTCTCGAAAGTCGTTGCCAAGGAAAACCTACGATCATCTCTTGACAATCGCGAAACGAATCCAAGTCGATGGAGGGCCTCGTAACAAAAAACACCCTTGTCAAATTTGTTGACTTCTTAGATAATAAAGCATTGGAATAGTCAGAAGATAGACTTACAGAATAATGGGATCGGTATTATGAAAATGATCTATATCCTAACTGTATGAAACTTTGAATTTCAGTTAATTTCGTTCCAATAAATGGAGTTCAGGTAAATGAAGCTTCATTATATTACTCCTTCTAAAGTACAAACTAATCGTTATAACGAAACACGAATATTCTGCTATTCGGAAAATCTCCTATACATATAAATAGTCATAATTTCCTGTTAATTCAAACAACAGAGGCAGTACCGTGGCATGAAGAAAACTCCGACCGCTTGCCAAATTAAATAAACTATGTTTACGTTACCTTGGACGGTGGTAGCCATTGCTTCGTGTTCTCGACAGGTCCATGTTTCGTTTCAGGTACAAAGGTGTGAATCCATTGGTCAGACCACCAGAACCAAACTCCTCTTCCTTTTGACAAGTGTCCAGACTTTCGAAGCTACGGTAAGGTCTAATTCTGGAAAAGTGATCTACGATGTTTCCAAAACCGTTTGGTAAAACCTTGTCATAGTCCTGCTCGAGGCTGTCTGGCGACGTGTTCTCAGGATGAGAGGCGTTTGATCGATTAGGATACTCCAGCGAATCGAAGCTGTAACTGGACGGTGACAGTGTGGCACAGGTCCTTTCTAAGGATTCGAATTGCAATAGAGAGCTAGACCTTGAGGAGGCGGACGACCTCGATGACCTCGGCGATGGTGGGTAGTCGTCGAAGGTAGCCTGGTGTTCTCGATCGCTGTTACCATTGTGTTTCCGACGTCTCTTCTTCGGAACCACGGAATTGCATTCGCTTCCGCTGCCATCCAGCCTCTCGTCTTCCGAGAAATCAGCAACAAACACGAAACGGTCAACGACATAACGAGGGAAAAGGTGTAGTGTACGCGCAATGCGTGTATGAAATAATCGAATCGCTTCGATATCGAGAAAATAAAAGCGAGACAATGGTCCGATCTGATTCTACTTTTCGACATTCGAGCGACTATTTTTGGAAAGATCCAATTTGCATTCGTGTTTTGCAAAATGTTTCGATGACAGTGAAATAGAATTAACGAAGTTGTTTTTTTACCAAGAGTAGCTAGTAAAAAATAAAATTTACTATTGTCACTTGTTAAAAAAAGAAGCGAGCTTCAGAGACTAGATTTATAAAATCAGAACAAATAGAACTGTACTGTATTTAAAAAATTACTGTATTAAAAAAGTGAATTTGTAAAAACGTTAATTTGTTAAACATACAGAACAGAGAAGTATAGCAAACGCAACCTTGAAGATACACATTTCAAGCTGCTATTTGCGTTTTCGCTCGAGACAATATGCCCTGAGCTCTATCCTACATACAAAAGTCCGTGGCATAATTACGTTTAATTGCGTGTGCTTATTAACGATCGTAAAAACCGCAAAGACATGCGTAATTAAATCTGGCATCTTCTGAAGCCACATTATATCTATTTTAAGTACTTTCTTTAATTCGCTACGTCGTTTCGTTCAAATTTCGTTCAAACTAGATAAGGTACTTAAATGTTAATCGCACCGATTCAACTAATTTAACTTCAAGTTTGTGTTCATACAACTCAAGTTATCTCACTTAAAGTCGTTTAAACTTAACTAACCGGGCTCCCAATGTTTACACGAAACAGTTAAAAAGCTCACAGTGTAAACGATCTTCATCAAATTTTTTAATTCTTCGCATGATAGTTCGAGCTAAGTAAATTATAGGTTCATATTGATAAAAATGGCTTAAAGTTGCTTGAATTCAAATGACTCGGCTAATCTGAACAAAGCTTAAGTATTGATTTCCCTCTGCCGATAAAACCAAATTTCTTGATTAATCGAGCAATACGCCATCGACGTTGTAGCTAATTGATTTCCAGTGCAAAAGCCATGACGATGGTGATAAAAATGCAAATTCAGGACATTAAGGGGACGATCGCCGGCGATAGTGTCGCAATCGAATGGATCACGTCGTGAAACGTGTCGTTTACCGATTAACGAGCCGTTATCGAAGACTCGTGTCGTCGATCACGTGTCGGTAGACGGTCACGAAGTCGACAACCGGTGACCGTGTAAACGTTGCTTCCGGTTGAACGAACCACGACTTCCTGGCTGCGACACAGGACTGTCCGTCGATGCTGCATGTAAAAGCGACACGAACGCGACGATTGGCCGCCTCCTCTCGTCGAAGACCTACTTCCGTGACTTGACTTTATAAACCAGACCGCAAACCAGAGAATTCTCAGACTACCATCCTTCTCATCGTATTTCTAATCGCCAATAATAACCGACAATAATCACCGATTATGTGGAGGAAAATGATCTATTTTCGTTTGTTAACTATATTTCATCGATTAAAATTTTTGTACCAAAATAACACTAACGGTACTAGTACAGTTAGTTTCGTAAGATTTGACAAGTATGGATGTCAATTCTGATTTTTTCAAATACCTTTCGTAAAAAATCGATTGCTTCGAAAGTATTACTTACAATTACTGACGCTTAAATATCGACCAAAATATCCCTGATACCCGACAAACTTCTCTACACAAGTGAATGCAGAATAGCCTAAGCAACGGAGATTACAGTGATCCTCAAACTCAAGACAGATGCCTGATCGTTTATCTCGTACAGGTCATACAGAAGAAATCTGTGACATTTGATGTCGTAAATGATCTCTATTTTATAAAAAATTATTGATTACGAAAATATGAAAATGCGAAGTCGAATTATGAACAGCTTATATAAAACTAGTTTAATGGCAAATATGAATAAAATAAATATGTTGATTGTGATTCCAGCAGCGAATTATTAACAACGAATGTAGACGATATTTAAAAAAATTACAAAATTTACTATTAATATAACGTAGTAAATTCATGCATACGTTGATAAATTCCAATTTAGTTTGGAGTATTGTGTACGAAGATTTCCAGGAATCTAAGAAGATAAACGCTACGAGTCGCTTTTGCACGTGTATTTCGGTATCTGATCGAATCTCATCTCGTCAGCGTCAGTCGGCTTGGAATTCTTTACAGGTCGTACTGTAGCAATTGAATTTACTCTACGACGCATTGTCCTATCGGTTTATTTTTGCATGATTGCATGCACGTGGAATTCAACGACTAGTTCATGGTAATCCTATATGAATCACATTGAAGGTGATCTAATATTAGATGGAGCGGAAGAGAATCATGCGTAGAATTGTAGACATCGACTGATCTTACCATCAAATAGAAAAAGAGCTCTATTTGTAACAATTGTATAATAAATACATTTATCATAATTTTTGTTCATGCCTGAGACGCAGGCAAAAATGAGAAATGAGAAATTCACCAGTATTTATATTAAAAAACTCTGTGATATATGTATTGAAAATAAAAATTTTCTGTTGTAAAAAACAATAACAAAGTATATATAGAATAAATATGTATATCGATGCCATCAAAATATTAATGTTTTACTTTAAATCCACATTTACTTACAGCGATACTGCGTAAATACGTATACATATACGACATGTAATTAGTAAGAACGATTAATAGTTTCACAACGAACATTTCTATGAACCTTTCAGCTTCTAATAACACACTTAATGGTGCTGGTATGAGAAGGATAATAGCGGAAACGTTGTAAATGAACGTTGTAAATGGATGTTGTAAATGGACGTTGTAATGTAGACCATTAATTGTTTGAAATGCAATTACCTAATTACACGTAAAGATACACGAATCAAAATCGAACGTTCATGTTTCTTTCATGCTGAGTGCAATTCATTGTAAAATAATTTGTAACAAGATTCGATCGATGATTCTCCATCGATTGGACATGGATGAAAAATCGCTTCAAATTTAACGGACGACCGCTGTTGCAAGAAATTACATGACGCCTGAGGAATGCAACCAGGCATACCGATACGTTACAACAGTCGTATAGCCGAAGGAATCCGCTACGAGAATAATCTTAAATCGAGTTCGAAGAACGATAAAACGTGTTTAATAACAGGCAACATCTGAAGGGTAAGGCGTAATATAAGAAATGCCACAAAACAACCATATCGAGGAAATCATTTTTAAGTTGGCAACTACTGCAGGAAACATGTGGCGACGTATTAAAAGATCCTTACGAGAATACTTTATGCCTGTATTAATACATACTAATTTTTATTAATTCAATTGTAGTATTTCTTTGTTCAATATCAAGAGTTTAAAACATACAAATAAGTCTCTTATATCTTGTATCACTTCAATCACACAGTTTATCTTTACATCTTTTTCTAATCTTTCTTTCGCATTTTTGCTTTTAGATAGTCGGATTAATTATCTCACGTTTACTTGTTGTAATTATCGGTAGTCGTTGTTGTATCAATAACGTTATACTATAATTAGGATTATATCATTAGATTCGTACTAAATTGTATTCTATTGCTATATTATAGGCAAACTAGCGTGTAATTTCTAATTAGAGTATTCGCTCTTCGAGAAGCCAAGTCTTTCAACCATAAAAATTAGTAAGGGGCAACAAAAATATTAATTTGCATTAACAACGATATTTTGGAATGCAACATTCCTCACAAAATATTTTAATCTAATTTAATTAAAATTAGAAATTGCAAAAATTAAATTCGCGGAAATTGTTAGCCGTATTTACTACCATATATTAGTGAATCAAAAAATTGTTATAAAACAGAGAATACTATCCAAAAAAAAAAAGAAATATTTACTTCTTCAAAAATATAACTGAATACTTTATACAACAATATATAAAATATAACTTGTACAAAACAAAAATGTAATACAGTAATCTTGTAACATATTAATTCTTTCTCTTATGTCGAAGCCATGTTTCCAGAGCACCGTGTTAGAAGAGATTTGAGTGTATTTACGTCAGCAGCATTATTTACAATTAAAATGATGCAACTTATGCATCGATAGTACTGAAGGTGTAATAATTAGAATATCGAAAATTTAACTAACGTAATAAGCAAACTTTGATATTGTGGAATGAAATAAGAAATACTTTTTCGTCGATACCAATTACTAGTATTATTATTACTACTTAAAATTAATAATTCTCGAAATTTTGTTTCTTCTGTCATCTATCATGTGTACAAATTAAAGAACTAATTTCTGCAAGGAAGAAGAAGGATAAAAATAGATATTATACCTTTCTTATAACAGCAATAAACTGTATATGTAATATTTTCTGTAATCTAAACTGAAATCTATTTATACAATATCTGTTTCACAGGAAATATGAAACAAACGCATTTATGATAAATGTTCGCAATTAAGTATACAAGAAAAAATGGGTCATGAGATATAACTGTCTCTGAATCAGTTACGAACGGTACGGTTTCATTCTCCAAGAATCAATGAATTGTAGGCTCAAACTGAAAAGAGAAAGTGAACTTCCGGAGAACAATGTTTACCAACTCGAGTACCGAGTAATGAGAGAATGAGATTTCACAAAATACGTACTTATATATGCCGTATACTCCGAAACAAAAAACATACTTTCATTTATCTTTAATGGTATATGTTTTAAAACACTCAGCGATACAATGCTATACCTAAAGAAAGGAAAATCAATGAAAAGACATTCCTTCACCTATCGCCACTACGTTCCATTTCTTCGTTAATTTTCCAAATCTATGCTTACCTGTCCTTTTTTAAGCCTCTTCTCTCCAAAGAAGAAAAATATACTATTCCGATAAGCGAACAATACTATGTATTCTGAGACTAATAAATCTTATTCTTAACAAGTTAAAGTTCAATTTCGACGCTGAAGTAAATGATCTGAACAACAATGTCTACCAATATATTCAATTCTACACAACTAAGTAACAATTGTTCGATGAACAATAAGTCGATCAATTGCTATCATTCAATAAATCAAGTCAATAACTTCCGCTGTGCTCTAACTGTATAACATAACGAACAACAACGTGACGTACACGATAATTAGTTATTAAAAATAGCTGCATTCGGATTGCATAAATAATCGAGTCAGTGCAACTTGACAATTAATTGTTGAATGCATTCCTTGTAATATAACAAAATACACAGACTAAAAGCAAAAATTATAAACAGAAGGAAAACAAAATGCTTCTATTTAAAAGATGACGTAAAATGGATCATTTTATTAGAATTCTACTGTAAAATTTCCTCATTAAGAGGTAACGAGACAAATGATATACAGTCGCCATGTTTCGACTAGTTGCCAAATTGATATTCGACGACGTAATCCAACAATTCTGGTATTTTTAGACTTATCGTTAGACAATACATGGCAAACACATCAGTCAGAGGAATATATTGTATTTAATACATCGTGTCTTATTTCTTACCAGCCAATCTCTGCTTCGCGCGTATATGTATCACGCTTTCGGTTTCAGAGTCTGAGCCCACCCAATATGTAGTTCCACTTCGATCGGAATCGCTTTGTAGATCGTCGGATGTTTCCTCTAGAATAGTTTCTAGAAAGTCCACTTGCTGCACTAGCACTGTGTCTAGAAATCAAAGCAACGTATGTTTCAATAACAAAAATATGATTTTAATTAGCTTAGTAGAATAAGAGACAAACATAACAATAGAAACGAAAATACCTCCAATAAAGCTACTAAAGGCAAGAAGCAGTGAACTATATACAATGTACAATATGCACAAATATTCTTTGATAAACTATGAATATTACAAGCGTAACTATGAGAATGTAAAATTCAGTTTTAATGAAGATGCTACTATGGCAATCAGTATATTAATGAGGTACAACAATTGCATTACAGATTTAAGGTCTCAAATGCTGCATAAAAAATGAAAAATTCGCTTTTTTACGTTGAAAATCAAGTATCTTTAGTTATGATATAATTCATGTATCTTATCATTTTTTTATAACAAACTTGAACATAAATTTATCGATTCATACAAATGCATCCTGTCTGCCTGTCTGTCTGATTCTCTCCCTTTCTCTGCCTCGTAATCTCTGAAATTTAAGCGACATGTATCCAATTTCTCACAGTTTCTAATGCATCTAGGTTAATCACTTTTTAATCAATTCCAACGATCTGTATTTGAATAATACATAGTTACATATCTTTATGAAATATTATCATACAGTCCACGTATATTTGTCTATGTATATAGAATAGAACGTGTCTTATCGCGGTTTCTATTAAACTTTTCCGCGAAGTCGTTTTCCACTTGTGAGATTTTTTATCGCAACTAACATTGTGAATTCAAATTATTATCAAAGAGCTAAAAATGGTAACCATGAATGTTCTCAAACATTCAACTGGATAGTTAGAAAATGACATGGACTTCATCAAATCGGAAAAATTCATTGACGGACAAAAATTTTACGGGTACAGAGTCAAGTGGTAGCCTTTTTCTATAAAATCACATTTGCATATCTGCTGCATTTCGTTCTACGATGTCCAAATTGCATGAAAGATAAGGCAGTGTACTCTTTGTACATGT
Source organism: Bombus vancouverensis nearcticus (assembly GCF_051014615.1). Taxonomy (NCBI): domain Eukaryota; kingdom Metazoa; phylum Arthropoda; class Insecta; order Hymenoptera; family Apidae; genus Bombus; species Bombus vancouverensis. The sequence goes on along the minus strand of NC_134913.1, from coordinate 1,541,910 downwards.
TCATTAGATTACAGTTAAAAAATTCTACCAAATGTCCAAATTGGACAAATTGTGAATGTGAAATTTTAAATAAAAAAAAAATGTTCATTAGATTCTACAATATTTTGTAGTTAGTTTTATTTAATAATATTTTTTAGTTATGTCAAATAGATTGTTCTTCTTCACAGATTATTCTTCTTCAGCTACGCTATACCAAATTTTAACATTTTTCATTTTGCACAGATTAAAGGTAAAATGAAATATACTCGAAAATCGAAACAAGCATGATATCCAATTTTAATTTATGTGTAACGTATGTAATTAGTGAGTTATAAATAAATTGTTTATGTATTTATGGGAAATTTAATCCTTAACTTGCTACTGTAGTGTCCTGGGGTATTATTTTATATGCTATAATATTTATATTATATTATATATTATAAGATAATTATATTATAAGAAATAATTTTTTGTTTCGCAGGAACACCATAGCATGGTGTATATTGTGTTTGCAATTTATTGATTACGTCGAAACAGATCTATTCGTGTTCGGCAAGAAGCAACGCGAAATTTCGTCCTTGCACTTGTATCATAATATTTTCTATTACATCCCTGGTTCGCTTATAACATTCACGTTATTCAATGCTTTTATCTTTTGGATTCTTACAAATATTCTTAAACTCAGCGAAGCCGCTAATCGCTACCATACAGATTGTAAATAACAAACTAACGAAAGTCCTATTATTTTAGAAAATTAGGCAGATGCTAAAACTTTGTTGTACATGCTTCGGTATAAGTAAAATTTAATTCTAAACACGAATATAAATAAATTTCAAAATTAAAAAACAATATTTGGAATTTACATAGTTCAATTAATTTTATTCTTCTACGACATATGTATATAGATAAACGAAGTCATATCGTGAAATAACAGAAATTCTTACTATATCATGCAACTCTGTTTGTTTACCACATTTTGTTTTTTAACCATTGTTTAGGACAAAGTCACAATTTCGTATAGGTGTTACAGACAAATAAAAGAAAAGGCTACAAAAATTAAAACTTCGTTACAAATTTTTAAAAATTCATTGTTATATTCATTATTATATTTTATATGTATATATCATAAATTTATATTACATTAATAACTATATAATAAACATATTATATATGCTATATTTTATACAAATTGTATATATTATATTATTATATGTATATACTATACTAATGTCATATTATACGATATTTGTATATTACAGGCACGGTTTTTGGCTTTTCAATATTTTATATACTGCAAAGTTAGTGATTGTTCCGTATCAGAATTTGGAATGTACGTAGAAGTAACTAACATATTAGTCAACGTTTCCTTATATTATAAACAAAATTACATGACAAAAAACAAATAGAACTGATAATTATGAAATAATGTACGAAACACTCGTGCATTGAAATACGAATAATATTTATGAATATATGCAATGATATGATTAAAATTATTTAGTTATAAACAGTCAATATTATTTAAGCAATTAAAATGATTCATTGAACATTATATAAATACAAAATACGTAAATGCAACATATTTATACATATATTATGTTGAATATTATATGTACCTAATAAATAGTACAAACGCGCTATATTAATTTATATAGGTAATATTATGTGCAATGTACATATAGGAGAGAGTCGCGCCGTACCGACCGAATTGCAGTACTCACTAAAATTAGTTCCGGCTGTTTTTCACCAGACATTAATAATTACTTTTATTTGATTAAATAAATGAATACAACAATCCTATGTAACATAGCTCGGAAACAAAAACCTAAGCCATTGATTTTTCTTTCATATGAAAGTTGGAAATGAATATCGAAAATGAATTCGGCTGGATTATGGAATAAAAGTGCGGCTGCCTTGAGGCATCCGCCCGTCTATCACAGAATGAAGTGTAATCGTAAATAAATAAGGTAAATTGAACTAAAGATTTTTGCGAGTATTTCAGCAACTAAAGCTGAGCGAAGGTAACACGTACAGGGAAAAGTTGTTCACAATATTGACTTTGAATTGAAATATTGTCCGCTTTGTAAATAATTACCTAACATTTGAATAAAAATGTGTATGGTAAATCTAAATGTCCTTTTTTTTACATTATTGATCATTTAGATCGAAAACCTACAAATTAATTAATTGGTTGGTACCGAACAATAATTTTTCGTTTCCCATAAATTATACTTTTTCTCCTGCAAATTATCAATCCTTATTATTGAATTTCACTCTTTTCCTCTTTTTATTAAGTTCCATTTGTATTACAAACTCATTTTTTAAATTTCGTACAACTTGTACCGAGCCCAAGATACACCAAAAAGGTTTAGTGCAGTCTAATTGCTAAATAACAAAGAGACGTTGTACGTCGTAGGTCTGATTTCAAGTAATGTTGCATTGGAGAATATTGTTTTCCTGTGATATTTTATAAATCATCCATCCAATTTTTTCAAAGAAATGATTACGTGATCGATAATTAATAAATAGCTTGAATCGCGGTGACGTATATATTCAATCGTGCTTTAATTCAAGATTTTATGAATGCAATACTGTTTATTTGAGCTACATATATAAACCTGTTTTTCAACTTATGAAACATTTTCCTGATATAATAATTATGTCTTATCGGAAGCATTCGAGATCTGTAGGTTATAAAATAATAGCTAATTGAAGAACTACATAATATGTGAATTGTTAACAAAACTCTCGTTTTCAAGTCTTACGTATTGCAAAATAATTTTTTCCTAGACAAGAAAATTGCTTTGTTAAAACAATGTACATATATTCGCAATTGCGATGACTAATGAAAGATATTTTATAATTGAAATGCTTCCCAAGTCTACAATTTATATTTCCACGTAAAAAATTTTCTAGTCAAAAATTTGTGTGTCATTCACATTAACATTTGGGACATCGTCTAAATCTAAATTCTATTATAAATTCACAAATACAAAAAGCGTACAAGATTTAGAATTACACGATTCTACCACCATTTCTCTAACTTCTTAATTTCTACCACAAACAATAGAAAACATGGCAAACGTTATTTTTTTCCTAAATTAAATGGCCGTGTAACAATAATATCATGTACCAATCTCAATTTGTGTGAACCAAACATTACACGGAAAAACAAATCTAACGCATGTCTCAATAATATTGAAAACGTAATATTACATAATATTGAAAACATAATATAAAATATAATATTTTTAAGCAGAGGTTAACCTACGCGTTTCCTTTTCTTTTCTTTCCTCGCGTAAAACGAACAGATTAGACGTAATGACCATTGTGAGAAGAAATCGTCCTACGGGAACGTGCAATTTGTCTTGCACAAGTGCAAAATGCAGAGGTACGTTGAGCTATACAACATGATGGAAAAGAGAACCACCTGTTGCAGACGCCTGTTGCCGCAGTTCGTTCCGCAGCTGGGCAACGGACGTGAATAATCCGTCGCTTTGCACAAAAATAATCGGTGATCTACCTCCTTTCGCGCGCATTGCGTGTCACATCGCGTCGTTCTAATCGCACCGAATACAGAAGGAAAAACGAATGAATGAATATATGGCGCTATTGTTGCACACCTTTGAGTAACCTGTGATTACGAATCAAAGAAATAACATGTGCTTTGTGTGGTAATCATTCTTAACGTGCGTTTAATGTGGCAATTTTGTTTCTATCGATCGTAGTTAATTGACTGGCGTGAATCTGTTGGAGTTTACAGAGCGCCAAATAGACTGTTTATTTCGTAGAACGATGATTACCTCATAATTAATTAGACTTAGACGTATATTTTGAAGAATATAGCGATAAGAGACAAAACAAAAATAGTTGACTTTTTCCTAAAGTAGGTGAACAATTTCCCGAATGTAATAAAGAAAGAAAATAGAAGATTTTCTTAGTAAACGTTTTAGTCTAGTGATCATCATGCTTTCAAATCTTTCAAGTGATCGACAATCTTACACAATAATTTATCTTACTCTTAAATTCTACAATTTTGCAACGCTCTATATGCGTGTATATGTTTGTTATTATTATATATATGTATTTAATAACACTTATGAGTTATATATATTTCGCAAAGAATCGAGTATTTTTCTCGAGTATGAAAACTACGATCGACACCTAGGTAGCTGGTATTTATAGTTTTTCATTGACTCTCACACGTTAGCCCACGGTTATAGAAAGTAGCCTACATTAACTGCAGTCATTAACAGGCGATTTGTATTCAAACTCGCGCTATTTTCTATCCAATGGAAATTGCGGTAATGATACAAGTCTCCGTCGATATCTAGAGCGTAGACGAATAGAGGGCTTCTGGAACTCATAATAAATAACGAGGCTTCTTGTTTAATATAATATTTACGACAGATTACAACCAGATCAATGGTATCAACAAGAACGATCTGTTAACAAGGTAAAGGTACCTATATGTAAAAGATTCTTTTAATTCTACTAATGTTCGTGGCTCCCGTGTTTGAATAGATCAATCGTTTGCAATAAAATTTGCAATAAAAGATACTATGTTTGGTTCGAAAAGTATTGGTCGTCACTATCACTTTTACTTTATCATAGAACGGAAGGAAAGTATTCTCGTTTTGTGACTCGGAATTTATGCGAACAAATCAATGTTAAGTTCATGTAAAACAAAAACCGAGAAATCTACATGTAATTAACCATTCACTTTTTTCAAATACGATCTCTGTAGAAGCAAAGAGAACAGAAATATTGAAAGCACAGTAAAATTTTCAATGCGGGATTTTTAATATCTTAATTTGATTTGTATCTGAGGAAAGATTATATTATACATTTTCGTTGACGTAATACTAAACAGATGGTCACAGTTTAGACTCGCATATTGTTTAAAGTTTAAGCGGTGATAGAAAGTGAAATAGTAACAGTACGAACCATTAGTCCGTAGATCCTCGTGCGTAGGTTGAAAATGGGAACGATGCTGTAATTGGAAACCATAGGCCGGAAGCCACGGATTCGGTCCGTTCACCAGATCCATATCCAATGCTTCGAACGTGGTCGGTGGCTCTTCGTCGTCCTCGGCCTCGACATCCAGCTTCGTGGACGACGTGAGCGTCGTGGCCGTGGTCATTGTGGTCGTCAACGTTGTCGCATTCAGCTCCTTCGTGCTCATCTCCAACCGGTGGAGACAGAGACGTGTCCAGCTGTGTTCGGTGACTGACAGTCATTAATCGCTTCGCCGAACTGTGAACGTTCTTTCCGCGTTTCCTGGCCGACCCTCATGCTCTGCCCTCGAACCCTTCCCGCTACGAAGTCATCGTTTTCTAGAACAGTGAATACGCACTTCCATTCATACGCTTACATATTCTGACGCTTCTATTAAATAAGAAACTTGGAGAAAAAATGGAAGGAGCTTTTTCTAAAAAAAATGAAAACGATACGTAACATTCGTATCGATGTGTCTATAAGACTTTATTGTAAATTCCCAATGTCTTCCCAAACATACCGAATTTTTCTATTAAGGTATAGTTTTATCTACGATTTTCTGAAATTAATGATTATATCATTTCTACTATTTTTCTTCCGAGTTTCTTAAATATCTCTTTGTTATATCTAACGAAACCAAACACTTAATAAAAGGAAGGATTTAGTAACTGTCATAGAACGATATAAGAACATTACAGAACGACACAGGAAGAAAAGCAATATGTATGCACATATTCTACATTCATATTATACAACGGTTACATATAAATATCTACACGTATTATGCAACTTAACTAACTAGTTCAAATTCGATATGAAAAATGTGCTTATACAAGAAAAACAAAGATTGAGAATATAGCGAAAAAAGGCAGTTCGCGAGAAATTACGTAACGGAAAAGATGCGTGATTTGTTAAACCTACGAAGCGGTGTTGCGTGCACAGAATCGAAATGATCACGAAGACTTTGTCAGTAGTTTATGAACCGTAGCGATTCGCGGAACTTTCAATGGCTCTTTCGAATTCTAAACGGCGATTGGGTAGCCGGTAATATTGTAGAAAATGAACAGTACGCTTTATAGGTGAAATTTAATGCCCGTTAGAGGAATCGTTAGGCGGGAGTAAGTAGTAGCTACGTGGCGCGTATAATTTCAGTGACGCAATTTTCTGCTTTGCAGCAAATAACGAAACGGTGCGGAATTATTTATTCTCGTTACTGTGGTTAATAGACCAACTGCTCCAAAGAAACGCGAGGTACTAGTGGTACGACCGTTATTTCAAAAAATGGACAGATGATGTACATTTTCTGTGGCATTAATGGTATGTTTAACTTTTAGGTTTGAATTCCATTTCTACGCTTTTGCTATTCATAACTGATTATTTTTGTATTGCTTGCATAATTTGACTCCTTAATGATTACTTAATTTATTATTTATATTCACAAGCTCGTGTCAGTGTACAATTGTTATGTTTACTTATATAAACGACTTATTTATTCAAATCGTGAAATTACCCACTCAATGTAAATTTTAAAGTAACATGTAATGACTTTATTCATGCAAAATAGAGGATTGCATGATGTTTAGATATCTTAAATTGTTCATTAATGTCTTTTATTTAAAGCAATGTGCAACAAACGCATTAAGACGCAAAATTATTTAACGCAATTAAACGCAAAAGAATAAAATTCTTTTCATAAATTAAACTAAATTACAGAACAAGCGTTCTAACTGTTTACAACAAGCTGCAAGACCCCGTATACAATTTATTTTAAACAAATACGCAATTTCGATTCGATCGATTCTGCGCAGATCCCTTCAACGATGACCGTGAAACGATTTACTCTCGCGCCTCTCACCGCCCACTGAAATCGAGGTTTCACGGTGTTTTAATTAAAAAACAATACTCGCGCGAAAGAAACGCGTGGGTGTAATGATCAACCTCGAAGAATCACGCACTGATATACGAACACCGTAAAGATCTACGAAGGAATCCGTTGGCCGCTCGTAAGTACACGTATGTACACGTACACACGATGTTGCACGAAAGAAACGACGACGGATCTACCTTGTTGCACGTGGTGTAACGTTAAATATTACCGCGGGCCGGGGATTTAAACGACGCGATGCAACGCGACGCGGCCGGAATCTCCGCGCGCAGCAGAAATTACGCATGCGTAATTGGATAAAGATCGAGAGAGGTTGTCGCCCCTCGGCGATTCTCGCTGGCTCTCTCTTCCTGAAACATCGCCAAAAGCACCAGGAAATTTTATTGCGGCTGGACGAGCTGAAAAACGATACGCGTGCTCGTAATTTCATAACGCCCGGACGCTGAAAAAGAAAATCCACTTCCCAAAGAAATCGAAATATCTCGTCGTCGTCTGTAATTATCGCTGCGTTTTATTATATCGATCCACGATTGGAATAATCATTCTCCTCCAGCGCAACTCCTTCCACATTTCGTCCACGTATTCATCAAGATTAGTTTATTTTTGTTTATATCGTCGGTTCATGTTCAATAGCGGCAGATACGAGGACAATATCTTTACGTTTTGTACAAAATATGGTTATCGTGTGATAATATTTTTAGATTTATCTCTGAAAGATCTACATAATATAACTGATAAACAAAACACTATAATTGACACGAAAGACGGAAGGTTTACTTAATACAGTTATATGAAAATAAAAATACAATAGAACTGATATAAGAAAAGGAAACGTTATACCGTCCATAAAGGGAAAAAAGGAGAATATTAGACGAAACTATAAAGAAATAACGGATAACGAGAAAATGTCCGTTCGATATTTTCAGTTCTTTAAAAGATGCTACTTTACTTCGCTTAATGACCAAGTTACGTTGAATGCAATTGTATCAATTACCGTGAGACTCAGCGGAAAATGCACAAGCCACAGGTGAAAATGCACGCACGATCCTTGAGCGAATGTTCAATGTTTTATGTCACGATTGAGGATGCCGGAGCGCATAATACCGTGCTTAAACGGTACTCGATCTAGAGTACTGACGTATGGGATGATACCCGATACAAACCACGGGATGGAAAAACATTTTCTAAATTGACGTTCTTTTTGCGTCATTCGACTTATATAATATGGTACGTGCTCTCTAGATCATGCGATCAGTTGCTATAATTCAACGCGGATCGCAGTTCTGTACAAACAAGTGTGTTCCTAGTAGCTCTTTATAGAATTTGTCACAATCAGCTGATGAGTATTTATATGGAAGATAGGGTCAAATGCGGGTGATTGAGTGGTCATTAAATTGTCCAAGATGGACAAGAATTGTTACATTTGAAGAAAGAATGCTCAAGATCCTTTAAATTTACAAAAGGACTCTAAGAACTTAGACAGGGTATATATACAATTTGCTTCATGTTGCATAACGCACCCTTTCCTAACTATATGGACTGTAAAAATAAATCTAGGAAAATAATAGTGTGAAAAAATGACGCATTTCATGAATCTTTTTTCATATTTGTAAGATTTTAATATAAATATTGACCATGAATCGATTAGCATATTCATGTTGTAATCATAACTTCCTACTAGTAGTCTACAATATATAATATTAATGGTCAGCACTACATTTTTCTCTACAACAAAAGAAAACTGTTGTTTTTATTTCTTTGTAATAATTTTATTAGTAGAGTAGAACCAGATATATCTTCTCTCTTCTATTTTGAATAATTTTTTGAAATATATAAAGAACGATAAATTAGGCACCATTTTCATTTTACGGCAGTAATTCTCAATTATTATCTTACGCACCAGTTTCTCCACACCTCAATTTATGAAACAAAACTATAATTAAATTGAAAATATCTACTTTACATCCGTAAAATATTGCCATAAACATGAATGATAAATTACTTTACCCACTACTTTCAACGCGATAAATTTGCTACTCTTGCAACTACTTTTCAATTCTGAACTATGATTCCGTAACGCCGCAACACATTAATGCTTCACTATCTTTCAAAGCAAAAAGAATACATCAATATCTATCAGAGCCTATTGCTTCAAAAGTAATTATTTCATGGTTTATTCAAACAATTTTCTGTAACGTTGCTAAAAACATTAGAGGTAAATTAATTACTGCATCTAATTTTAGATAATGATTATCGGTCGATTCCTTATCGTAGTCATATCATGATGATATAATGATATCAATCATTCACGACATAATAATTGCTACACTACACAAATTTTACAGATATAATTACTACTACAAAACGACTGATCATGCATATTTGACGTACATATGAAATTTACTTAAAACATAGCTAACTAACATTTTAACTTAAACAAATGTCTTAATTCAACTGTCTCAGATTGTGCAGTATTCTCGTGACATTTGTTAGTTGTCCTTGAAGGACAACCTCAAAGAAAAAGGATACGAACTGTTTCATTCCACTTGCCACGTCACGTGTAATTCTTTATTTAATAGTTTCAACCAAATACATACTTACTACACGTTACCGCTTAATTTACTACAATGTATGGAAGCAAAAGCATTAAAAGCGGCAGTCAAACGCGCAGCGACAAAAGAACCAAGAACTAAGAATAATGTATTCGATAAAATCTTTTCGCTAGGTACTTCCGTTAATTGGTTTCGAATCGATTCCTTAATTTTTGAGGAAATATATCGGAACATTTACTTTATGATAGATTATTTGTTTCTTTGATAAGACAGCAGAGGGTAAATCAAGCGTTCAATAACCTGGATTTACAATATATGATTTTGCATCAAGCATCGCAACCTTTAACACGTTTCTGTAGCCACTTTCACTTTACATAACACGTTTTATGCTGCAGATGTGTTTAGTAATCCAACAATATTCGCATGATTAACATCTATCAAGAAAAAATTAATCCTTCTGTCCATTGTAGAAATAGAGATGTTTGATTAACGTCATAAATAGATTAGTTATATTACTATATCAAGAGCTGGTTAATTCTATAACGTAAATGTAACGCAACTTTGCCATACTCTATTGAGCCTTAAATTTGAGCAATTATGCAGCTAGCGCTACTAAGAACGTACGTACGTCACATATCTAAATTAACTAATTTATTTTCGAATCTTATCAATGAAATTGCAACTATAACTATAAATAAAACATATTTCACGAATCATAACTGGCATATTATCGAATTGTCGTTACGAGAACACAGATATATCGAAAAAGAAGAAAGAAGTATAATGAACGATAATACGCTGGTTTCTCCTCTATATCGACATCCGACAAAATAAAACGAGTTGCCTCTGTACACACTTGAACCGTGACAGCTGTCAAAAGTGGCGAAGCGTCCACGACGCAACGCAGGCGCGAGAGCGATCATTGAATGAAAGAAGACAGAGAGAAAGAGAATGAAGGTAAAAGAAGATAGAAAGGAAAGAGCAAAGAGAGGTGGACGATCGCGTAAACACGCAAGTCTTACGTTGTTACAAGTGAGACGGAAGTAACGAGTTAAGGATAAGGAAAGAGAGAAAGGTTAGAACCGCATAGTGAATTCCGAGTGCGACGGCGCGGTGGTGGATACCTGTCAGCGCACATTCCACGATCCCACAGCGTGCTTTCGCCTCGTCGTTTACTACCACTGGACTTTTGCCTTCCTAACGGCAAGAGTACGTAGTCACATACACCGCCAGTGTAATCCAGAATGGGATTTAAACGCACACACTCCAACTTGTTCATGAAAAAAACGTATCACTTGTCACAATAGCCGGTGGATCGCGTGTTGCTCGCGGCGCGAACATGGCGCACAATTCGTATGGCGTTCACCACTAAAAAGCACAAGCGATAGAACAACAGGGATTCTCTACGGTGTGAGAGGATCTTGAAGGAACGACGCGAACAATGGAACGTGACTTAAGGCTTAAGGACACCGGAGAGCGCGAGAGCCAACTTTACACCGCGGGGTAAATACTAGAACAAAACTCGCTGCTTTCGCCCGCGGAGCGCGGCCGTGCTGGCCAATCCCCACCCGCGCAACGCCGCCACGTGGTACACAGCTTAACCAATCACAAACTGGTTACGCGGGGCCCCCCGGACGTGTTTGTAAAGCCGGCTTGCTACCGATCAGTTTCTTCTCTTCTTCTCTCGTACCGATTTAACATTTGGACAACATAAAGGAACACGAAAAGTCGCTTTCTTTCTGCCAATATACTCGAGCTGATCCTTTTTCTTCCTTTCGCGTAACAATGCTTCACCGCTTCATGACCAAGAAAATCGGTACGCATGATTCGGAAGAAGAGATTGCAACAGGACTAAATGGAAAATCGACTAAAATATCTTTTCGCTGAGGGATAAACACACTAAAGAAACTCACTGGTATTACATACAACATGTACCGTGGATAACTTTCCGGTCTCTATTATCATAATGCCGGTATGTAACGTTAAAACGACTGGATAAAACGAGAGAACAGTATGTGCATTTCTAAAATTTTTTAGTGATAGGACAATTTGTCAAGATATATAGAGTTCCCTCTCGTGTTATCCATTTATCTTAAATTGGTACAAAGATACGCGCCAAAATATTACACTTCCATTGACGTGTCTTGTTATTTTGCTTCGAAAAAGGGCCACCTGCTTGTCAAAATATCTCGTTGTTATCACGAAACATCTCGTTGTTAACTATGCATACGCGACCAGCATTTATTACATAGATCTGCATACACAACTCAATAGACCTGCGAGCGACTGAATACATAACTACAAACATTGCCTTGAATCGTGATCAATAAAATCGACTTAAGCGATATGTTTTGTGATTTGTTTTATGAGGACAATCAGATATCTAAATAACAGAGTTAGTCATACCTGTTATACCATTACGTTTCCTATCAAAATAAAACAATCAACGTGTATATGAATCAAACTCAGCGGTAAAATGAAATTATTATATACTTTATATTATATATTATGATAACATATGTTGTGATAACACGTGTTATCCAGTGATAAGACATCTTCAGCGTAGAACAGAAAAATTATTTAATAAATCGTCGAAAAAAAATGATTCATATTTTTTTTGTAGCGCTTTATTATCTACATAATTAGCAAACAACTAATATTAGAATATTTTGTTTTTCATATTGTGAGTCAATATTTTGATCGTATTCACGACAGAGCCAAAGATTCTTTTATTATTTACGATATAGATATAAACTCTATCAGCTGATCAATCGGTGTAATACATTATATCTGAATACTTGCTATCTATATAAAATCATTATAGCAAACAATTACCTTCTTCATCCAGATTATCAGCAACTAAATGAAATAGTCAGACACACATATGCAATGAAGTAAGACGATAAAAATATGTTGCAAGGCTTGCATAATTCAATATCCGATATAAATATTGTGACCAAATACGACTGCACGATGTTCATCACAAATGATCTGTCATGTTTTACGCAAGACATAGACCATCTTATGACGGAAGACGCAATGCTTCGTTCCACCGAATTTCTAACGGGTAACCTCTTTCGAAAGGAAAGTTCGATCGGTACATCGATCCAGTCATCGAAACGAACGACAGGCGGCTCTGAATTCAACTCGAGAGATCGCAGGATCCATCTCGTGGCCATATGTGTGATGAGAGGAGCAGGTATGTAACGGGCCAGGGGCCACTTATCTGTTGTCCGGTGGAATTTAGTTTCTTTTTTTGAGGCAGGTCACTGACACCGAACGGCAATGGATTGACGCGGCGAGGTCAAGTCCTACGTGCGCTGTCGACAATACTTCACGTTTAAAGGTATCACCAAACATTCCTTGCGGGATATCGCGTTACTTACGCCGATACGGAACCATGATCAATCGTCCGAACCCAGTCTCTGACTATACAACGAAAGATTCAAGTCGTAAATCGTTGCGGAAGGTGCAAATGGTGTAGCTTATGGTGGTAAACAACATAGCTGTAATACGTCTATTTTGGAAGGAAAGAAAAGTGTTTCGAACGTTGTTCTTCTTTAATTTATGCCGAAACGTATAGTTTGTGGTCTGTCATATTTGAATTAATAATTGCGTGGAATTGACAACTAATCAAAGCCTACGTTCGATGCGCGCGCAACATTACCTACTTAGGAAGTGCTTGGAAAAATATACTTACAAAACTAGTTTTTCTAGTTGACATTAATTTTTCAATTTATGAACAACAGGTTTATATTACACGTTGCTGTCATTCATTAAATCAGCTCTCATATGATATCGTAGTTGCTCATGTCTGAAGTGTCACGTACATATTCAGATATTTCCTACACTCATCTTTTGATGAGTATAATATTTTTATTATACTCGTCAGATGTGTCCTTTTATTTACATAATTTAATTTCTCTATCTAGTTTTTTCTATTTGACTGAAGAGCAAAAATTTCCAAATCCTATTTCCATTATTTCTAATTATTCAAAATAATAATTCTAAGGATTTTTAAAATCGAGGATGCTGATGATTTCATAAAGTGATTTCTTATGAATTATGTATGATATATGCTTAGTGAAAAACTCATAATAATACATAAGATACATATTTCATAAAATTATCAAAGAATGATGATATGATATACAATGAATTAACGCTGAATAGTAAATAGATAATTACACTCGTCTACAAACATTAACCAGGTTGGTATTGTAAAATGGAGTACGAGTTACGTACGTATACACAATACACAATGTAGTGATTTTTACAGCAACCGCTTCTCAGAGCATCTTTCAGAGTCAGAGTGGGAAATATACAAATGAATTCCTAGCATGAGAACGAAAATAACGGCACTTACTATTAAAATAGAGGTTAGTAATTAATTATCGAAGCACCTTGAAGAAGACTTATTTAATTTTTTCCCTCTTTTTCAATATCACGGAATAATTTCGATATGTATGGCAAATATTTTTATATCGTAAGATATGCGAATATGTTACGTTTCTACTTCTATTTTAATGATATTTTTCCGACTTCATACTAAAATGTAGGAACGTTATTAAATAACTAATTAAATCTTAGTAGAAAGTAAATTAATGGTTCCATTTTATCCCGATTAGATAGACATCAAATGTTACCTGAATATCAAATACTACATACAAGGATTGATTAATAGAATAATAGAATAACACCATAAAATAATAGAATAATACCTAAATAGTAGAATAATACTATTATTCATACAGATTTTGTTAAAGCAAAAATAAAACAGTTTACAACAACTTGCTCGATTAGGTAATATTTTATCCATGTAACTGTAATTCGTAGAAAATATGTATTTTCTCGCAAGTTTGTAAACTATTTATGGAAATTTTCAAATATCTACATTACTACTAGATATTATACTATTATATTGTTACCTAATACTAGATTTTAGCAACTTCTACTTTTCAAACTTGACCATTGTGAAAAGGCTCGTCAAAAACACAGAATAACATCTCGAAATTTTGCCTTCCAAGTGATGTGATATTATTCTGTAATTCTATTGCTAACTGATTGAGTTCTCTTCCTAAAAGTAACACTCTTAATATCATTAACTTTGGCAGCAAGTTCTGATGAAATGATGAGCTTCTCCGAGCTTCTCTGTTTCCTTCAAAGTAATATCCGACTCCGAAGAACCACTATGAACTTTTCTTTGATTATTCATTTATTTGAAAATTGTGTCACATCCCAATGATCATTATCCCGAACGATTGTTACTTTGCGTTACAAATCGATTTATCTATAATAGACATTTAGAAATGGTGAAATATTCTCATTACATATATTGTATGTATGTATATGCTTCATTTCTGGGCAAACGGTTGACGACCGCATGAATTGTTCTAATTAAGTTGATCAGATCCAATTAAAGACTCTTTATGCCCCTTCGCAGCTAATTCCTCCCTTCTTCGATTAAAAGGAGACAGATGTACTTGTATCAATTAATTATTTTTTCAGTTATGAATGACTTTTTGATAAGAGAATCTAGAAATATTTACACTTACACAGATGTTTCATTGTTGAGTTCCCTAAATTTTATCAGAAAATTTTTCGTTAAATTATCAATAGCATATAATAAATGGTAAAGGCAACGATTATGTAAAAATCTGAGGTAACAGTAAACGTTTTCGCTAAATATGTATGTCAGGCTGACTAAAATCTCCCACATATATTTCAACGCGAAACAAACACAATCCTTTCACTTATCACTTCCTGAAATCTGATTTCAGTTTTACCTTAGTTCTAAATTTCTGCAAAATTAATACTAAGTTTCAGCGTGTGTACACAAGTTACACGTTATAAATATCCCAAATAACATTCTTGATTGAACATTTCGCTGAAGCTGAAAGATTTCATACTCGAAATTTAAATACGGATGAGAAACCATTATACAGAAATTAATTGTGCTTTCACTGTGCTGTACGTAATCTGTTTTTCTTCACTTATTACTATATTAGCTGCCCGTGCGCGAATTTACCCGCTTAGTATTTATTTTTATGACAATTTATGTTTATTATTCTCTGTTTGAATACCATTTAAGAGTTGAATTTCCAAAAAACGGTCGGAAACGCATTTGTTTATTTGTAATGAGGAGTTTGTTTGCTGATTTTCACATTCCCAATTTTAATAACTCATTGGATAAGGAGTTTATCCTGTTTTTACTCCTTTAAGGTCCATATTTCCAAAATCCTTCTTTACTCTACATCTACATCACAGAGGATGTACATATACCGTTCAAATTTCACGTTTCTGAACAAAAATAAATAATCTGGCGGCAAGAATTGAACTACAAATAAGTTAAAATATATGCAAATAAGTTAAAAATATAGAGTAAAATTTGTTCATAAGATGTGTTTTCGACAAAAATAAACTTGAAAGTGTATGATGCGCGTGTATCAAACCAGTTTTTAACTAAACATATTCAACATTTATGGGCTTGAAAATAAAGCCTTAAACGAAAATATTTTATTTTACATTCTTGTCTTATTTTCTCATGTATACATCTCTTGCATATTTTTCCATATTTTTGACTTATTTTTTCATGTAGGACCGCCGTGTAGCCAATTGTACCACCGGTTACGAACCACCCTGTATAGATTACGGATTTTTATGCGACTTCATATTTTTATGGATACAAATACAAATACAAATGGAACAAATGGACAAAACAAATGGAACTGAAAACGTGATTTGTTCCGTCCACTAAATATTACAGAGAGCACATTATTGCAGATATTTCTGCACATTATGTATCTACATTCTATACATTTTTACACTTTTAAATTTCCCGTAAATGCATAAACACCTGCAGTTTATTTATCAGATATAGTAAAAATGTATCGAATACTAATTATAATGAAAACACTCTAAATATCTAAAGATTTACGACAGACATGAAAGATTGGGAGAAAACTCATTGTGAGATAGTTAAGGATTCACTTTCTCGGGTAATTTAAATTCATAGTGAAAGTAGCTATCAAAAACGCAGTACTAAATACATGTAGGAACTTTGCAGCGAATAAATATTGTAATTAACTGGTTCTTTGATTTGCTTGAAGATATACAATACAAGAAAGTCATATATTTATGTACGCTATCTGAAATTAGAAGAAGATCGAATCATTTGATCTCACATTACTCATCAGTAAAATAATAATTCACAAATCTGCTAAAGGAATCAGATCTACGGTAGGGGTACAAATGTATATACGCTAAATACATAAACATAAGGATTATAAATATATCACTCTATGAAATTTTGTACTTATAATTTTATTGAATTCATTTAATTATATATATTCCTTGTCGCAGAACGACTTCTACTTTGGATTAATTACTTCTCTTCGAACTAAGAATAGTCATCTTCTATCTTTATTCTGCTAGCCCGCTAACATTCAAGAAACCAGAATAAAATGAGCAATGCTATCAATTCCAAGGCGAGTCCAATTCTTAAACCGGATGATGTATTTCCGGATTCTAGAAAAAAATAATAAATTATTATAGACAAGGAAAAAATACTAAATATTATTGATTTCATACATTTTTGATCGAAACATACAACAAATATATATGCTTATAAAAATTTGTAATTATTTGAATAGTGGTAAATTGATAAAAGATATTTTTTATAGTAGGAAATTACTAAAAACGAGAATATTTCTTTTATAAAAGAAATACTGACATGATCTTTTATAATTGTACAAAAACATTGGCAGTATTATATTAAAGACATTGATAATATGAAAACAATTTTTCTTATATCGTTTTCAGAACTAAGAAAATAGAAAATTCATAAAGACTATTATATAAATAAATTTATAAACACATTTATAACCTTTTTTTCTAAACTCCGTGGTTTCAAAAAGTCATACTATAAAAGTATGCTGGAATTGCTGAAAATTCAAATCATAAACATTATCGGAATACAGAGGGTTAAACCCTGATTGATTATCTTATGTATATATATATATATATAGAAAATTTTTCTTCTGGTATGGATATATCTAAAAACATCTTCTCTAGAAGTTAAAAGACACATAGCAACAAAGGTAAGAATTTCTGAAAATTATTCTTCTCCGACCGATTTTTTCTCACCATAATCATAATATTGCAGTGGTTCCGTGGATTCATCCTCACAGTCCTCCGTAACGGATCTGATCTTCATAGAACCCTTCCTCTCGGGTTCGTTGATCTCTTGCTTACCCTCGAATGCAATCGCCGCATAATCGAACCTTGCCTCTCGAATATGCTTTCTGGGGCTCCGGCGACCCTTCGCGGAGCCTTTGAGCCCAATCTAGAAAAATCCAGGAAAAGATTTATGCCTAAGTACTAACCGTAATCGTAATAACGCGCTGCCTCCGACTCGTTCACCATCTCGTCTCTGTTCTCCTCGTCCTCCTCGTCTTCGTCATTCTCGTCGCCCTTTTCATCGTCGACGCCACTCTTGTTATCGATCCCTTCTTCGTCATCGTCGTCATTGTCGCTGTCATTGTCATCGTCGTTTTCGTCTTGGTTGGCATAGTCGGCATCATCGCCTAATCGACTTCTCAGAACGGACCGATTTCCACGGTTGCGTTTAAAGTTTTTATTTGCCAGTCTATTTTCGCGTAACACGTATTCATCCTCACGATCAGCAGCATGGGCATATAAGAGATTACGCTGTATCGCTCGCGCTGATTCCGAGGGACACAACGTGTCTAGAAAATGAAATACCGAGATAACTGGTAATTTATGGTAGATCGTTGTAAAACAAACAAAATTTGTAAAATGAAAATAAAATTATGATACATGAATCTTAATAAATATTAAAATTTAATCTATGTAAAAATAAATGTCTTTAAATAAATTTATAGAAAATAGAGATGTTATATTGGAAGAACATAATATATGTATGTACATCATATTAAAGTTATTGAAGGCATAAAATTTATTATTTGTTAATAAATATTAACCATTTATTAGTTTATAATCAGTAATTTTCAATTTTGATACTATTAGTACTACATATACTATAATATTAATACCTTCGAATCTTTCACGAGCATCATTCTCATAAGATTCGTCCAAGTTGTTGTTATTATCAGGATCAAGTTCTCCTTCGAAAGTGAATGTTCCAGTGTTGCTTAAGATACACCCTTCGGTAGAAATGCAAGGTTCTGTGAACCTGACCGCTCTCATAATTCCATCGACGATGTTTACCTCGCAGTAACATTTAACGAAGCTATCTGGGCAGCTAGAAAAGTTCACACCTTTCATCACGATCAAGAAATTCAAGAGAACTTCCTCAAAAAAACGTTGGCTCACCAAAACGATCCTGGACCGATGCAGTCTATGGCTGGTTTTCCTCTGAGAAATATAACGATATACACCATCGTGTATTGGCAGAAATGATAAACATTAATGTACAAAAATTTAGTGTACTTTCTATATGAATATGAGTATCTACTACACGTTGTGTGATATGTTATCAGATTTAATGGGAAAGATTAATACGTTATTTAAACTTATTTGTAATTGTCATTTATTATACATGTGTTAACTTCAATTTTTATTTACGTTGCTTGATCTTGACACGATGCAATAGCTACCATAAATCCTTTACCACAAGTATTATTACATTTTGGAGAGGACCATCCCGTCCATAAAGAGTTAATTTCCGATGGAATGGAAGTTGAAGGCCCAATTTCTTCGCAGAACTTAAAATTTCAAATTTAGGAAACTATAATTAAATTATAGCCAATAGAAAGAAAGGAAAAGATATTGTATTCTTAACCTGTTTTTTAAAGTATTTCAAACATTCAATTATTACTGTAATTTACTATTATTAGTGTAATAGCTTTTACATTACTTAAAATAAAATAACAGTACTGGTTGTCTCTGATGACAGTTCGAGGCACATTGAGGGGTGTGTATTCCTTTGATTGTGGTCGCGGTGCATTGTGCAATGCCACAAACCCCACGTGGTGAACACAAACTTTCTGGTAGAGGATTCAAAAAACACGTTGCAAATCCTAAACATTATTCTTATAATAAATATTTAAATCGTGGACAATTTTTATTTCGTGTATTGCGTTGTACATTTTCTCACAAAATTTTTATTTGTAATTTTTTCATTAGTAAAAGTATATTGTAACCTTTGGTCTTATACAATTCTTGGCCAGCTAGAGAAATGGAACAGTTACAGCTTGAAATATTTTCGACGAGCAAAGTGATATCGCATAATCGCCTGTGAACTCTTGCACTTGTGTTTGAATATGGAGTAGCTTCGTTAAAAGAGCAGTCAGCTTTCCTCTGTCTTGCCAGTTCGGGTGAGCACAAATCCCAAGTGTGAAGAGTCAAACAAGGGCAAATCCCGAGGAAAAATTCACCGACCCCAGAACTATCGAGAACTTTTGATTCGGAAGGTATGCTACGTAATTCGACGAACAACTAAATATTAAATAGAACTGTATTGCATGAAAGTTTAAGCTTTGTTAAAGTATTTTCTTCAAAGTTCGAAACTATTGCACAGTTATAAAAATAGTTCCTTTTCTTTGTTTCTATTATGCAAAAGTACATTTTGTATTGAAATTGTTTACAAGAAAGAAAATATTTTGTATGAAATATTTTTTGCTTACAGCACAAAATCCTTCTCCGATTTCTACGAAAGCACATTGTTGCAGATGCAATTGCCGTACCCAGCGTGTTATATCGTAATTCGGCGATTCGTTTAAATCTTTGCCTATTAATAAAAATGGATCCCAACTATTGCTGTCCACATTGAGACCGTCAACGATACGACGAGCTTTCCCACGAGAAAGAATTAATACTGTTGATAAGAACGTAAGTATAAACATAGCCTGAACGTTAACATCATAGATTGATAATGATAAAAGTTGCGGGACAAACAAATATGTAGTTACTTGAAGTTGCTGCGTTTTCAATAATTTATTGGTACTATGTGTACTATACATTGTTCTCTAAAAATATGAAAGACATAGAAATTTTATGAGAAATTTATTTTATAATCTTTTATATAAAAATATTTTCTTTTGATAATAGTTTGATAAACATAAATTATACATTCAATTTATTTGATAAAAAATACGCTATATCTATACTACTCTAAAAGATACACTTTTAAATTGCTATTTGTTACCTAAAATAAGTTCTCATAACAATGATTTGGCTCTAAGCCAATATTCTTACAGAGTTTTTAATCACAAAAATATGTTTGCAATGCGAAATATGCCACATTAAATCACGTGTTGTATTCAGATATATGAAACATCATGTGCAGTTTTTATTTTTGTTTTAATGATGTGTAAACATTAAATCTTAGGTTATATTCATCATGTTGCAAAATATTGTATCATTTAAATATTTAATTTGCAATACATTTATCACAAAACCTTATTCTGGATGTTTCTCTAGATATGTTTTCGTTACAATGTCTGGACGAAGTTGCGAAAGTTGTACAAATTCTGTACTTTTGCAACCTATAACAGGACACCTGTAAATACAATGCATAGTTAAAACTATTCATGAGTGACAAACATGAACTTTATTAGTAGAATATTTACCTTGTCTTCTTATTAATTTTCAATAACTGCATAATACTTTCTTGATCATAAGTATGACCACATATAGTATTCTTCACAGGATCCACAATTCTCTTCTTAGAGATTGGGTCAATTACATTTACATAGCCCCCTTTTAACTGTATTTCTGCATCTGTATCATTTTCTTTCTGTGCTACTCCATCTGCAATTCAAAATGTTATCATTGACATAAAGTATTTATTATATATACAAATTAAAATGTACCTAGCAGTGCTTCTACATGTTTATCAAATTCTATAAGTTTATCATCTTTCAATGTGTCATTATCAGTCTTAGAGAGAATTAGTCTATATTCCTAAAATGTTAAAAATACATTACTTTCTTAATATCATTAAATATATTTTATAATTATTTATATTTTGTAATTACATTCAAGCGGTTTTCAGTATCACTCTGCTCCATATGATTGTCATCATTATCATCATCATTATTTAAATTTAATAATTGATTCTTTCTTTCCCTGAATAACCTTAACTTTTTATCTTGAACGCTATTGTTGTTTACTATACATTTTAGTTCTTTTAACTTCTCGTCCATTTCATTACCTTCTGTAAATATAAAAATATAACCAAATTAAACGTGATTATAGAGTATTAAATTTACCTTTTTTAAGTGTAAAGTGATGAAAAGACTAAATTCTTTTATATCATATATTATTACGATAATTTGATCAATCAAGAATAATGAGAAGATATTCCAAATCTTTTGTAACCATTACAATTTATAACTATTTAATATTTTTGTGATGTTTGAGGTAATGGGCGATTATAGATATGTATTATGAATTGGATTACTTAACCTTATATACTTACCATAATAAACAATAACATTAGCAGCAGTTTTTGTGTAAGAATCATATAATTCCTCAATTATTTGTTGAGATTGCGTCATTCTTAATAATATTTCTCCAATATCTTTCTAATTGTATTTCTTATATTTCAGAAAATTTTTATATTATACCTGATTATACTTATATTATACAAATACTGTCACGATGAGTATTATTTATTCTTGCACGTAACTATGATTACAGATAAAATCATATCATAAATTGAAATCACAAAAATCTAGACCTTCAAACTACCGACTTTGTTTACAATTTAAACTATCTTAATATCGTTAGGTAAATATAAAAACATAGTTAGGTAAATTTATCACAAGATATAGCTTTCAGCAGCTTTAAATGCTTTTCACTTCAAATACTGTATGTTCTTCGTATCTCGTTTGTGTTTCAAACACGGTTTCAAATAAACATTTTAAATTACCTTGATTTACTTTGAAAGAAATTATCAATTATTTGCTACGTAGTTTACTACTACGTAGTTTAGAATGTACATATTATACATGTACAATAGTAAAATACTACGCTACATATAGTATGTACATTATACTATATACATAGTATATAGTTTGTGATTTATGATTTATATCTTTATCTTAATTTATATTTGTATCAGATTTAAAGATGAAGATTATAACTTTTTTGTATAAAATATTAAATATCTAAAATACTCAACATTTTCAATCTTTGGACCGTAAATTTGTTTACCCTCAAACTATAAACGTGGGTCTTTCATGTTCGATGCAATTTTCAGTAATACTTGTATACCAGGTAACACTTGTTTAAAAAATCCCCCAAAAATTGATATAACATTTTTAAATGTTCTAAATTAAGGTTATCATAGAATTTTTGCCAAATAATTTTTTTTAGGTGAAAGAAAAAGGGTTTTCTATCTATTACCTTGCGAGAAATTCTTAATCCTGTCAAAATTATCCGAACATACAATACCCACCTATGCAGTTTAAGGGTTAAGGTTGTATTAAATTATCATTTCTTCAGTAGCATATTAATGGACTAATTTTGTTTAATAATAATATTGTACGTTCGTACAACTGATTAAAATATATTACTATAATACTAGTTAGTGTAATAACTAAATTACCAATAACACATAGTAAAATTACTATACAAATCTAGAAATTTTATTTTTTAATAAACAACTTGTTGCATAAGCATACTATTTTGATAAAGAAATGACCATGATCGTAGTTATCGTTTCATCATTGCAAATACATATTTTGTAAGTTTCCAATTATACGTAATTCTACTCGGTACAGTTGGTAATGTAAACCATTATACGTTAATGTATGTCATCTGGTAAGAATTTAATATAATTATATCAGATTATGTTTATGTTTAGATTAATAATATTTTAATTTATAATTTAATATTAATGTTTAAAAATATATAACACTTCTTTTACGCTGTTTGATGCACGTCCGAGGTACCCTCATGTATTAACATTATACGAACTATCTTTAACACTAATTTATTGTAACTACTACCTGTTAGATTTTTTTATCACATGTAACTAATAAAATGAAAAAAATTGTACTTAAAATATGTAAATATAAAATCATAATTTTTAAGTATAGTATTCTCAATTCTTTTATACGTCATTTTATATTTTTTATTATATAATTTTTTAATATAAAATTTTAGGGTAATAAAGCAACAAATTTATCACTAAGTATAGCATTATTTTATTATTCATTGTTTGTGACTATTTTTAGATGTTTACTAAAATTTCTTTGTCTACAACTGTTAAAGTGTTACTTTCTCTACCCACATTAAGAAATATACGAAGTTATTCTGTTATGATGAGTAAATTTGATCTCCCTGATCGCTTTAAAGGCAATGATAAATCAGTATGGTAAATAACATTTCAACAATGAGATGTATTGAAAATTTTAATACACATAAACATATATATAAGTACTTATAAATACATATTTTTAATTAATTTTATTTTAGGGTGGAATATATTCAGTTAGCTTTAAAATATAAGCCCTTAAATTTAGGACAAGGATTTCCAGATTTTTATGCTCCAGAAAATATAACTAAAGCTTTGGCTGCTGCAACTACAAGTGACAATCCTCTATTAAATCAATATACCAGAGGATTTGTAAGTATTTCCAATTTTAAAAAGAAACACACAATAAATATATTCCAGAGCTATTAAATGTTGGTCATTAGTTATTTCATCATATCCATGATATTGTTATTGAATTTTTTCATTTTTAATTGCAATGATTTTAAATATTTTATGTAGATTTATATATCTTATTTATAGATTGGAAATTTTCAATATACTCTATCATTTTAGGGTCACCCACGTTTAGTAAATGCTATTGCAAAATTGTATTCGAAGCTCTTAAACCGTACTTTGGATCCAAATAAGGAAGTTCTTGTAACTTCTGGTGCTTATGAAGCATTATATGCTACGTTCCAAGGTCACACAAACCCTGGTGATGAGTGGATAATTATTGAACCTTTCTTTGATTGTTATGTACCTATGGTTAGATCTGCTGGAGGAATTCCAAGATTTATTGCCTTAAAACCAGTAAGTAAACTATCGAAGTATGTATACTATTGATATAAATGCAAGCTCTTTATACATATTTACATCATGTATTTTGTATTCCAAAGAAAAGCACAAAGGGATCTCTTTCTTCTGCAGATTGGATATTTGACAGACAAGAATTAGAGAATCTTTTTAATGAAAAAACAAAAGGAATAATCATTAACACTCCACATAATCCTGTGGGAAAGGTTTTCACTCTAGATGAATTACAGTTTATTGCTAATTTGGCTAAAAAGTGGAACACCCTTGTTGTGTCAGATGAAGTATATGAATGGCTTGTTTATGAGCCATATAAACATGTTAGAATTGGTAATGGTATTTGATAGTACTAATCTCATTTTTATTAATTATTTTATTTAAATGATGAATGTATTTTAGCAACATTACCTGATATGTACGAACGTACGATTACTATTGGATCTGCTGGTAAAACATTCAGTGTTACTGGATGGAAAATAGGATGGGCCTATGGTCCAGAAAATTTACTATATAACTTAGAAGTTATTCATCAAAATAGTGTATATACGTGTAACACACCAACTCAAGTATGTATAGAATTATTAAATAAATATTTATTGTAATGTACCTTGTTAGAATTATTTAAAATTATATTTTTTAACTTCGTAGGAGGCTGTGGCTATTGGATTCGAACAAGAATTAGAAAGATTTGGTCAAACTGACTGTTATTTTGTGAGTTTAGCTAAGGAGTTGCTACCAAAACGAAATTATATGGCTAAATTTCTTAGCGATGTAGGAATGATTCCAACAATTCCCGAAGGAGGATACTTTATGGTAGCTAATTGGTCAGCTTTAAAAGATAAAGTACGGTTAGAAGAAGAAACAGATGAGAATAAAGATTATCGTTTCACAAAATGGATGACGAAAAATGTTGGAATTCAAGGAATTCCCCCATCTGTATTTTATAGTCCTGAACATAAACACTTAGGGGAAGATAACGTAAGATATTGCTTTATAAAGGTAAGAACAAATTTGGCATAGATAATATCGAGCTCCTTTTTCTTCATATTTATAATTGATTTCTTTTTTATCATAGAAAGATGAAAATTTGAAAAAAGCAGCTGATATTTTAATGAAATGGAAAGATCAGCAATAGTAATAACTATATTTATCTATAGTTAATAATTTTGAGATAAAAAATTTAGCATTTCCATAGAAAATTGTCCAATTACTTAAATATCAGGTATTATCTTTAAAAGTTATTTTAAATTATATTAAATTTTGCTATGATACGCAATGGGTAATTTTTCACATTTATATACAGTCTGCACAAACACATTGTTATTTTTCTTGTATTAAATTTTTATTATGCATAAGACTGTTTTCTTATATTTTATATTTTATGCAGAGAAATCACCACGGAGCCATCTTTTCGCATCTTTAGTGTCAGCTCCAAAAGTTTTGCCAAATCTAAATGGAATATTTAATATCTAAATAAAATTTTTTAGGTATACATACATATACATGTGTATAATGTATAAAGATCAATTTTTTATATTTTCCATATTTTTCGGAATATTTGCGACGAGAAATTAAAATAAGAACCATAAAATAGAAATAATAGCACAATAAAATAATAAAGTAATGATTACCTGAATGTTTCTCCAGGAACATGTCCAAGATAATTTGGAAGCATACCAACATGTTTGTGGTAAATAGTAGTGGGTTGAATTAATAGAGGTGGATCAGGTCGTGAAATTGTTACTGGTGCCCATTCTGTACTTTGTCGTTTTCGATAATCAGATGTAAAATCGCAAAGGGCGCTGTTAGTAGCTGGAACGTTTGTTTTTCCAAAATGCGCATATCCGTATGGTATATGACCCCCGTATCCTGCAAAAATACAATTAAATGTTTGAAATTTTATATTATAAGGAAAACTAATTAATATTTATCTTTCTAACTTTAACACTCACTTCTTGCATTTTCTCGAATGAAAGAATATCGCATTCGTTTTTCACTATCCGTAAGATCCATCTGTACTACTATTTATTGTTAATATTATTTTACAAATGATATCGCGTATTTATCTGTTCGTTAATTCATTTTATTAACAGGTCGAATTTATGGAAGTCATTAAAGGTTAAAGATTTCGTGAAACAGTTGAATCATACGGAACGATGCTTGTGTAAGTTTTATACTACATATAGAATCATTCGAAGACAAGTTCAAGCTAATAATAACGTGACAAGATGGACTCACGACTGATAAAGTATTTTTGCGGATTTGCATTGTCCATAAAGTAAGGGGATGGAGAGTGATCGCTGGGTGTTTCGTGTTGTTCGTCCAAAAATAAATTCCTCGTTACACCCACGCAATCAGGTCGAACTGTTAGCATAGGCAGTTTAAACTCACTTTTTATGAGCTATATAAAAAATTTAGATATGATTTCATTATTCCTATCCTTCCCTTATTTCCTTATTTCCTTATTCCCTTATTTTAACTAAAAAAGAGATCGTATAGGTACTTTACCAAACGATCTTCTAAATTTCTTGGTTCACCCTGTCCAGCTTGTATATCTATAATTCGTTTAAGTTCATTAAGAGCCGCTCTGTTTCTTAATTGTTGTCGTTCAAATTCGGCAAGTCCTTCTGTAGCCAACACCGTGTATCTTTGTCCATTTCTGGCTTTTAGTTTTGGAGTAAATCCTAAAATAAAACATTTACATTGTCATTAAACTGGTACATTTACCCTTCTCTATAATGTTTATTTTTATTCCATATATGTACCTTCGTAACTTGGTGTTATAGGATGAATAAATATAGGATCGGTCCTTTTGTATCTAGCATTTACTACGTCTATGTCATTTTTCGGTGGCCTCTGGACCTATAGTTGATTATAAATAATTATAAATAATATTATTATTTTAATAAATTATATTATATATATTATTTTAATTAATTTAAACTTATAAACAGCATTGATTAAAGTAATAGGCACAAGGACTATAAAATATTGTATAATACCTCGTAATCGTCGGGGATACGGTTCGATAAAATGAGGGTCTCGGCATGATTCACTGTAGGATCAAGAAGCACTTTATGCGTAAGACTTCCATACGTTTCACCACATCTGTAGCGATATTGAGGACAATATCCGGCATATCTAAAACGGACCTTTATGAATGTAGAAGAGGTATCAATGAATATAAAAGTTAAAGGGTAATAATATTTTAAATATTTCTTACTGTACTGTATTATTTAGGAAACGTATATGTTCTACGTATATGTATTTACATTTTATATTTAATACATAAACGCTGTACTATTTACCCTGGAATAAGATGTGGTTCCGCTGTGGATAATAATTCTGTTCCAGCAGACATTTTTCTGTTATATATTTCCTAATGATACGTTAATTTAATTAAATGCATTATCCAGACTAAGTGGAATTTAAATTATTTCCATGTACTGGAATCTTTTCTTTTATACATTAATTTATTGGCATGGCTACCGAAAGGTTATACACTGCATTTCCGCAAAGTAATGTCTGAATTTTGCTTTAGAACACCTTATTTTCCGAAACTTGAAACAAATGAATTTTAATCGTCCGTTTTTCATTATATTGAGACGCATCAACTGCCTTACTTATTTGCAACTGTGTTTGGTGCAATGGATTTTTGTGACTGTGCACGTGAGGTGAGATACTTGCTTAGGAACCGTAAAAATACTCGCACGATGTATAACTTAAACAACACTTTACGTTTTCGCTTTTACCACGAATACGTTGGCATCGTCAATTTTTTCTATTTCCTGACATTTTTTTTGTACAGTTTTATTTTACGCGGCGAATAAACTGTTCAATAAAGAAGAATTCCTTACTGAGTATTAACACGATTCAGTGCTACGATATATGTATAACACGTATGTACATATGTACATGTATGTATGTATACTCCGCATCAATATGGAAACGCTATTTAATTGATTTATTTTAAATAACTATCACGTTGCAATCTTATCAGTTTATCTTTGATTAAAGTAGCAAGGCGAAATTCCACCGTTCGCTACTTCATATCTGAGTTCCAACATTAGAATGTACGAATCGTAAGGTATGTTGTATCATGTTTTCTTATGATATTTATATATATTACACACGCAACAGATGAAAATGGACACCACATTTACTCTACATCATGTGTTTTATAATCATGTGTAATAATTATATAATTACAAACAGGAGAAATTAAACCGGAATTATACAATTACCTATAAAGTCGGAGAAAGCCTACAATATATTAAAACACTCGATCAAACTTCTCTGAGTTTCCTCTATATTATTTTCTTCATATACATTTTCATATTCCCTCGTTAGCTATATTATAGCATTTAAAAGCGAAGTTTATTGCAAATTCGTTTTACGAATGATAATAGTGTACCTTCGTAATCCATTGAGCCAGCACGACTCAATAAGAATCATTATATATATTAATAATTTGTGATGAAATGAATTTATTATCAATATTTTAAATTTGTTATTAAAAAAAAATATTACTAATTTTTCTTATTTCATTAATCAAATTTTCGCAAAGTAATAGATAGGAAACGACCCACAAAAGAAGAAGCTGTGCAAAAAAGAAGTTGATTTAATTAAATTAAACTGACACGTATATTGAGTGCAGGTTTAAATCCATAAATCTAGTTCGTTGAAATTATATTAGCTCGTGCGTGTTTAATTTCCACGCGTATCTCCATCATGTTTCAGTCTAACGTTTAACTGGGTAATTAGTATTATTTCATATGCAATTACTAATTACATCAATATACATGATATAATTATTCTAAATTGTGTAATGAATAATATGAGTTGATTGGCTGCGATCATGATAATACGATGTAGTTAGAAAATTTATTAAATAATTTTATGGTAAATTGTTATCTCGCAGCTTTCTGGATAAAATATCATGTTTAAAAATTTTAAAAGTTATTAAATATTCATATATATTTGTAATTAAAGTAGTATGGTAATGTATTTATGGAAAATTTAAATATGCAAAAATGTACAGAATGAACGTAATAGATAAAAATGGAAAAGATATACTCGTTACAATATTTAGAAGGAAAAACAAATCTCTATCTAGGTTCCATTCCTGTAATTTAGTACATAAAAAATATGAATTTTTATAAACATTCACAATCAAGTAATCCTGGTTTTATTTCGTTGTCAACAAAAGTCAATATTCGCCAGAAATATTTGCGTGTTTTCATCAATTATGAAAATAAAAGATTTGATACCGACAAGTCATTTTAATGGGTTTGGTGCTTCAAGAGTGAATCAACATCTCTTGGAGCTTACAATACCGAGAAAAACGAAAGTGGATGGCTGGTGATTTAGCCATTTCCTCGTTAATTGCCATTACACTTGCACGCAGGATTAAGTACCGTGAAGCTTGGCGCAGTTTGATTTTACTGTGACTTTTCACGGAATAACGAATTAAGGGGCCCACTAATTGGTTTCGTCAAAAGGGCCATCTAACAGTCAAGGGGGGAGGAACGAATTTACGCGAGGGTAGGGAGAAGGACACGTTGCGTATACACAGACGAGTGAGGTGTACGATAAACGTTTCGCTTTCCAGTTTTCACGGGGCTACCGCGGCAAAAGAACATACAATAGCGAAGCAACGATTTACTGAAAAGTTATTCTTTATAGCAAATAAACAGTAGCTGTCTTACTGTCTGACAATGGAACGATGTTACTTCGAATCATACGTCGTGTTTCGAGCACATCGGTGTGCCAATATTTGGTTGTGTATATGAACAGTTTGTGTTTATAAATAATTTACTCAGGATGATATTTATCTATTTTGATAAATGTTTTAGTGAGAAAGTTTTAATTTTTAGTGATCATAAGTGATTGTATTGTGCTGGCGCATAATAGAGAAATTACCATAATAGAAACGTTTGATTTCTTTCGAAAATAGAATGACGATGTCTATGTGAAAATAAAAATGAATTCGACAGTTTTCTGTAAGAAAGTACGTAGTTAAGTTTTGTGTTGCGCAAGAGAAATATGTGGTTTCACCGGCAAATGAATTCTATATTCTACGTGGACGCTGACATTAAGCCTGCATATTTGGCTAAAGATGACAGGGTATGTTACCTAACGATTTTTACTCATTTCTTTAAACAATGTATCTACGCACATATATTCTACGTCAAATTACTTACAATGTGAAAAATGAATTCTTTTCATTTCATACTAACAGTAGATTCTTAAAAATTTATCGTTAATGATCTCGTTCTCTTTCTCTTTTGCAAATATATATTTATTTACAAATATCTAATTTTTACAAATTTTGACGCTGTCAATGCATAGGAAAAATTACAAATTGAGATATTAAAATACAGTTTGTCAAACGAGACAAAAGTATAATGACGTATGTTTGTATTAATAGTTTAGTTATCGTAATACTTTCGCCTTTTACGCGTTTTTAAAAATCGGCTATTGTTTGATCGTTGAATAGTAGACTTGTAGATAGTTGACGCGTTTCTTTAATTAAATCTCGGTTTTCTATGAAAGAAAGTATGGTGGGAAATACCACGCGATACGTCTAATGTCGTAATATCACAAGCTGTAACAAAAAGTGAAACCGATAAGGAGTAATGGTTAACAGCGCGCTATTATATTGTATTAAATTATGTGTTTATCCGAGTTCTTCAACAGTGAAATAAAAGGACAACTTAGGAACCGTGAAATTACTTGCATGATGTGTAATTTAAATAGCACTTTAAGTTTTTGCTTTTATCACGAGTACATTGGCATCGTCAACTTCTTTTATTTGCTGACATCTTTTTTGTACAGTTTAATTTTACGCGGTGAATTAACTGTTGAATAAGGAGAATTGCTTACTGAGTATTAGCACGATGTATATACGTAATGCAGGACCAATATGAAAACCTTATTTAAACAATTTTTTTAAACAACTATCATATTGCGATCTTATCAGTTTATCTTTGATTAAAGTAGCAAGGTAAAATTCCATCGTTCGCTGCTTCATATCTGAGTTCCAATATGAGAATATACGAGTCATAAGGTATTATATTTGTATCATGTTTTCTTACGATGTTTATATATATTATACACATAATAGATGAAAATGGACGCCACACTTACTGTACGTCGTGTGTTTTATAATCATGTGTAATAATTATATCATTATTAAGAGAAAAGAGAAATTAAAGTGGAATTATACAATTACCTATAAAGTCGGAGAAAGCCCACGATATATTGAAACACTCGATCAAGCTTTTCTCAGTTTCCTTTGTATTATTTCCTTCATATACATTTTCATGTTCCCTCGTTAATTATATTGTAGTACTTAGAAGTGAAATTTATTGCAAATTCCTTCTATGAATGATAATAGCTAGACTGATGAGCGTAGCTCATTCACAATCGACCAGAACTTGACCTATGAATAAGATGCTACAATCGTTTGTATAACACTTATTAAATCGAAAAATTACACGTTCGATAAAACGACAATTAAGGGTATATCTAGGGGGATAGTGGCCAGGTGTGACTCGAAGTAAATCAAACACGTTGCATCCGGTTCGTGTATTCCGGTCTATACACGCGCCGTGCGGCAAAGGAATAATAATTTTCTTCTCTTCCCCTGACATTTTGCTTTCTGTCCCTGCGGCTGGCACGACCAGACCGGAAGCTTTATTATCGCACAGCTCGTTGCAAGTCGTGGGTGGACGTATAGCTTAACCATAGGCGAAGACATGCGCGGTACAAATTCCGTCTCTGAGATTCATTCCAGCGACCGCGGCGCGGATGAAAGTCATCGAGCGCTGGAAACTCATTTTCACTTCGCATAATGAGATATGTTTGATATTGGAGAACTTGAGACATAAATTTCGCTACTCCATACAGTCGTTCTTTGGTTCTGCACGATGACTTATGAAAATATTTTAACATTTATCATTGCAAATTTTTGTGAATATATTATGTGCATTGTACAAAAATGTTTAAAGTGTGTATTTAACATGTGAAGTAGAGATCTAACTATACAGTCGTCGTTCTTCTAAAATACGCGTCAGATATCCACGCAACGAAAGTCGCTCTTCTGTGTCACGCTTTAGCGAACATTCACATGCACTTGCGTCGCGTGTCTTCGTCAATCGACTAAAAGATTCGCAAACGTTGGGGAATCTTTTGCATGATTGGCCGAGTCGCAGCTTTAAACATAGAGTAGCTTACTCATTCACCAGCGAACTAGAGAATTTATGATCGTTCGTCTACGCGTCCAATTACTTCTTAAATTCTGTCGAAGCGAACCTATTAAGCGAATGTCTGTCGTTCAACAGCCATTTCCGTGCGAACGTCCACGGCGCACTATCATTCTTTTCGTTAAACAAATTATTCCTCTGCGGCGCAGTGCGCGCTTCGAAAAGGCTACCGTGTGCCGTCTGTAGGCATATAATTCAATCATCAACAAAATATCGATTAAATGAAAAATATATGATTCTCTTAAATATTTCGTTTTATATTTTAAAAAGTATTTGTCGTACGTGAGAAAGTTTCAGTAAAAAGTTGTATAATAAAATTATCTGTAAAACGAGACCTGCTACGTTACGATAAGCCCAATTGCAAAAGTATGGAGAAGTATATTTTCCTTTAACTGTTTATAGTTTTAATAAAAATTATCATACAATATCGAGGTTCTATGATAAATAAATTCTAGTCATACCAAATCTCGAATCGATCCGTTTGTTGGATTTCGCACGATCAATTTGTTAACTTACACAACGAAGAATTTTAAGTCTGCAATAAAAGCGTATGAGCTTATCTCAGCTTATCCTTCGAGTTCGTACGTTACGTGGGAGACCCATATTCTGAAATGCGAGAGTACAAAAATTTTGTCATTCAAACGCGTGACTAAAATGCAATGATAATCATTTTTAATTAGCTGTAGAATGTAATAACTTTCACATTTTACATCCTAGCGCAGTGGAATTTGTTTCTACCAATTTCTGAAATCATTCCACGTAATTTAAGAAAAGAAGCGTTTCTCTAGGAGTAATTGGCTCTAAAATAGGTCCTTTTTTCTAAAAATAGACAACGCTAAGTTATTAAATATTAAGAAACGCGACAGGCGTTGTTTTGCGGTTTGTTACTTGTATCATATGTAGATATTTTTCTTATTGATTAAATATCTATAAAGGATAGGAAAACGTTTGCAAAGTTGTTGCGAGATAAAAGCTGTTTTATGAAAACACCTTTTGAAATAAAGAGGGGGGCGGATATTATGTTATCGCGAAATCTTGCCTTTAATATAATAATCGCGTGGATTTGGCTTCGCTAATTGTATTCAGAATAGAGATGACGTGCAAAATCATTAACAGTAATTTATTACAGATCGCAGAGTCATGCTTATCCGTATAAAATCGTATGGAATGACGTTGATCGATTATGGATTTCTCCCGTGCTTTTCGACGCCTTGTTTGTACACGTTTGTCTTATTTTCGATGGACAAATAACGATAGACAAATAACGATAATCCTGGACGATTCCATTACACGACAGATCAGCCGCTCGATGCCCCTCGTTGTTGATTTGTTACTGATTCTGGCTAAGACGTTCTTAAACAGGATTTCCTGTTAGGAATGGGAATCTGTTTGGGACTATCGTTCATCGAGATTGAAAGTAATTTGATGGTACATATTAGGTTGATCGAAAAGTTTCGCCTTTCTCTTTTTATTGAACATTTGAAATCTTAATGGAAGTTTATTTCTGTTTATACCCATGTATAGCTTAATAAACTGTAAGCAACAGTTAGCGAAACAACTTTAACAAAACATTAGATTAATTCATGATTTTACGCAAAAAAAGAATTATTCGTGATATTTTGATAAATCTGGATAAAATTAGTTTCATCGCAACATCATGACTATATTCTTTTCTATAGCATCTTGCGTTCTTTGCGATCAAGTTTTGGGCCAATAAAATTGCTTTTCGTAATTTGCCTGTGATTTTACAGCATTACGGACCTTACTCTTACTGTTAATAGCAATCGCAAGAATCTTCCGATCCCGATTACTTTCAAGGTTCAATTATTTTCATATCCTTATCACTGTTCTTTTCTACGTAGCCCATGCTTGCACGTACAACGTCTTCATCCGGCAACAAGTTGCATCATTTCTTCGTTGCATAAACAAACGGTGCATATAATCGACTGCAATGGCCAGCAGGCTAAAATATCGCTAAGTACCGATCAACCTCATTAACGTCATCGAGCGAGGTGGACAGTGATCGATTGCGCGACGTAGGTACTACTCGTGTGCTGTTCGGCAGTCGCGCATACATAATCGTGTACCAGGCAACGGCGCATGCGCTTTCGATCGATCGATAAATTATGCAGCCTATTGCTCGTGCACGTAAATCATACGCGCACATTCAACTACCCTTTGCTTTGTCGTTGTTTCTTCTGCTTCTTCTTCTTACTTTTCTTTTCTCGTCTTATGCTCCTTCCTTCTTGCTTTTCGTTCGTCTCTTTTTCTTCCTGTTATTATCGTCTCCGATGTTTCCGCCTTTTCGTCTTTGTGTCATCCAATCTGAGACAAATCCATGTGCGAGGAACGTATTCGTACGAACGTCGTGACTCGCATTGTACTTGCTGCGTTTTCATTGTTCCGATCGCACGATCCGGGAATATCGACAGTGTCTAATGCCGATGACCAATCGGTCGATCGTGTCTGTCGCGCACTATTATGAACAGAATCTGTGAGATTGTAAGTAAATTGTTCATGAATATTGAAACGATTTTATTCTCACCGTGGTCACTAACAACCTTGGAGCGTATATGTTGTTTTAAACTCGTGATTTAAAAAAAAAAAGAAAAGAACTGACCAATCTGAATGAAATAAATCAAAAGATATTATTTTTGTAATTCACGCGTGTCCAGCTACTTTTGAACAGCAATATATGCTTCAATTAGAAAATCAACAGCCAACATAGGAAAAGCGGCGTTTCTCGCTGTATTATACGCAATCAGGCACTGACTCATCGAACGAACGATGAGCATATGCACATCAGCGAACAAAGAACGCGTACGAACCCTTCCACGAGGATGATCTTCCGCGCGCGTTCTGTATTCTATCCGCCGCGGAGCGGCGCCGCGGCCGTATTCATTGAAATGCTATTGAAGTCGCGTTTCGATAATTGTAGAGAGATACAAAGGATTACAGTGAAAGCTCTTCTCTGATGCGTTCGCTGTACTAGGGATTCGATTGTCTCTCGGTATGTATTTAATAGTATTTATGGAATAGGGAGATTTTAAATACAAAACGGCATTTTAAACATAGGTAACAAAATTTTATGAAGTTTCTCCAATAAACGAATTGCGTGAAAAACGAAGCATTTTTAGCGATTAATAGATACCGATTGATCCTTATTTATTAAAAAATCTAAGCTTAAATGAAGAGGAACTTTTCATTCTAAACTAATAATAATTTCATCGACTGGCTAAATTAGAAAAAAGAAGTTAAATGTAGAAATATACATGACATAATGAAACGCTTCAAACAACTCGTCAATATCAATTAGATAAAGTGACCTACAAATATCCCACAAAAGTAGTCCTCGTGATATAGATTTCCCACGGATACAGCGTTGTTATCCCTTTCAACTGAAATCGATAATAGAAAGTATTTCACTGAAATACATTTAGCTGGTCACCAAGGACGATCGTGCGGCTTGTGGTTTTATCGAGTTCTTTCGAAAACCACAGTTTCTCGTGGCCATATTTCTCAGGAAGTGACGTAGGCTTCCTTATAAACTCCCATAATTTCCTATATATTGAATAAAGAAGTACCCAATGTATAGCTGAAATAATTACATTGACATTAATTGTGTACGTAAAAAATATTGCAAGCTGTGATAATATTAATGTTATATTTTTATTATTATTGGGCTCCGCTATTGGAAGTACCAAAGTGTCGCCAACTATTGCTTATTTTAATTATTGCATAACGATGATCACAATCATGATCACATGAAATTTTTACTTTAAAGAATCACTATGTCCGTAGAGGAAACCTTCGTATCATTTGTCTGGCAAAAACATATAATTCCATAGTTCAACGTGCCGCGGTAAGGGCTCAAAAGCACAGGTTGATGTTATTCAGCCAAGCTCAATAATTATGGTGGCCAATAGAAATAACTTGAGCCTATTGACTTGATACGTTGCATTGGTTTGATTTGTTCTATGTAGGTAGGCGACGATCTTCCATAAAGCACCCTGACGACGACGCGACGCGGGACTACTGGGTAAGGAAACCATACTACGTGTTCTACCAAGCCATGTGAAGGCTGATACAGACTGCATACTAGGCGTTCAGTCACGAAACGGCATCGAAACTGTTCCGTTCAGGAAAATATTCTTGTACATTGTATACTATAATATCCGTTATAACAAGTAGGTTAGAGGTAGAATACTAATTATAACATTTAAGGAGTGAATCAAATTTTCATTTAGATTCCATTTCAAAACAACGATCCATGAAATGCATAATCAAATCATTAGATATTGCAAATAACAGATAATCGGCAAAACGTGGGAATAAATCTTAGTCATTAATTGGTTATTGCAAGAATCCTGATTATTGCTTCATTTATCATTAAATACTTTTTCAAAGGCCTATTAATTACAATACTAATAAGTAGTTTTTGACTAACACAAATTCAACACATCGACATCCTTTAAATTCTCCTCATTTTTCTCTGAATTATACGCCTGCGTTTATTCAAGCACTGTCTTAGCCGATCTAACCAATCCAATTAAGTTAAAGCATGCGCATTGATGCTGCAGTTTCGCGCGTCGAAAACGATGTAAAGTGCATTCTGATAGGCGGAGACACAGATTCTTCCTGGAATGCGGTCAGGTTAGAACCAAATGTGAGAGAGCCGTGCCAGAGAAAAGATCGCGTGAGCAAGAAAGAGATCAAAGAACCGGGAACATCGACATTTGCGACCGAGCTATTATCCGACTGCGATTGAATAAACTGTTTCAACTACTGAAAAACCGATAGATTGAGGTGATATGTGAAATACATTTCAGCTATGTCAGTAGAAATAACAGCAGTAATAAAAGACAAATATAATACATCTTTAGGCTCATTGTTAGGATCACATTGTGTTTGATACTCATCCATCTATAGGCATATATTAATAAATTATGAAGCAATTGAAAGAAATTAAGATTTCGAGTTTTTTATTAATTTAAACATATTTGTTAGAAGTTTATTGGAAGCTTTGAAGCTTAAGCTTTTGGGTAGATGAAAGCTTATATTATCTGTTAAAGTTGATGTATCTACTTATACTATTGACATAAAGGTTGGAATTAACACGATTCTCAAGGAATGGGCCGTGAAAAAAGAAAACCAAGGTAAAAAGTACATAGTTTACGATTCATTTTATAAGATAAATAGTTAAAATAGTGAAGTGAAATACACCGAGTTTAATTTTATCGTTTCGCTAGTAATAAATCCGTGAAAGAAGGGGGACAGTAGCTAAAAATCTTCAGGTTTATAAGTAGTTGAATATTTATAGTATAGTTTACGTACAGAAGAGAAGAAAACGTCTCTACACAATAAATTCTATATTTACATAATTCTGAAATTGTTTATGAACAAAGGTTCGAGTATAGGTATTATTATTTAATCAACTACAACACTTATCCGGTTTGAAATCACTAATTTTATTAATTACTTATTTCACTAATTGCTTTAGAATTAATAATTGCCAGGAAACATAATCTTATATAATAGATACTAAAAGAAATTCTAACATATGCTACATACATATGTAACGAATACCTACCAGAGCACCCTTAGAATGTTGGATGCTTAGATCATGGATGATCTCTGTGGTAACTGTGTAAATGTTAACCAAACAATATTAAAATAATGAAAAGCAAAATACAGTGCTTAGAGTTTCTGGTTTTTCATAAACAATTATATCGGCTGCTTGCCCATTATCAATTCACTAAAAATATCAGTTTTAAATAATCAACGTCGATTAAGCGCGACGATATAAAAATTTTTCTTTAGCGTCTCGAACGAAATCATCGTTGGACACAGATTGCATTGATTTTTTAACATTATTGCTAGCTATAGGTGGACTCACGCGCGGCTACCTCTCAAAGGGTGCAATCATCCGTCGATTGATGTTAAAAAGTTACTTGACCTTCTGGAAAATACGTGATTACGTAATGGCCTGAAGGTTGTCTGACTTGGTAGTTTTAATCTAGCGCTTCTAGTGTTTCCTTTGATGAAATAAACGAAACACCGAACGATTGTACACGCGTGAAGTTTAATAGCATAAATGATACGTATGTACATACTTCTGTTAGCCGTGGAGCAGCGTTCTACTGGTTTCTAATAAACGAGCAATATTAACATTTATACCGCACGCCGTGATGTTTCCCTCTACACCGTAAGCGTGACTCATAACTGGCTATCTCGAAGGTTTTATAATGGTGCCACTATTATAATCTGTACACCCTCTGGGGAACAGAGCACATGATAGTGCGCATCACGTATATCATTAAAGTACAAGATCACAGACACCGTGGAAAATAATTCGCGTCTGATTCACTATTACTATACAGCGTGTGAAAAAAGGGCCACGAAATATAGGATCATACGATGTTTCGCTAAAGTAAGTAAAACGTATCCTGTCAATTTTGCTACTAAAAGTAATATTTTCATATTAATGTTATAGTAACAGTTATAGTAACATAATGAAATGATAAACATGATAAAAAGAACATGATAAAGTACTTAAGTTTAATGAGACAACAAAGTGTTATCGATGAAAAATACGCGAAAAGGTGGAATAGAACAGAAAATGAAATGAAATAGAAATATTAACTTGCTAGCATATTTAATATGGGTCAAGTCTACTTGAAACGGTGTTTTGATGCTGAGAGGCTAAAGAATAATAACTGCAAAGAAAGAAAGAAAAGCGCATGTTTTAATAGCTTTAACAAAATGATTTATAGCAACGAGTCTCAATCAGTGGTACCTCTACTACTATCATCCAAATGTTTATTTTCAATGTCAAGGTGAACATTTTATCAGCTAAAAGTTTATTTTCGGCTAAATCTTCGATTTTTGAGATTACTAATTTTGTATCATCTTTTACATATCTTGTGTACATGTGCGCACACATGGTTAGATACATGGAAAGAGTATCCTCAGCATTGGTCTAACGGCGACAGCCTGTAATTTACATGTTCAACAAATTCAATGGACAGTAAATCGCGCGCTGATACTTATTGCCGCATTTATACGTCTCGTGATTGCCAGGTTTCGCAAGTTTTGCCACGTTTTCGCTTACAAAATATATTCTATTCGTACACGACTATTTACAGTGCGTTAAGCCTCGCTTCAAGTCATCATGGAATCGTTTTGCTTTCCTTTAGAACATTGTCTCTACTATACTACGCGATTTTAGGTTGCTCGATCTGAGTTCTTCACCCGCGTAACGTGTTACATATGCATTCACAATGTCACGTATGGTATATAAGAAAAAACATAAAGAGCTACTACAATTACACGAATCAAATAAAAGCTAATGATAAAAACTAGTTATCAAAACTAATTATACAAAATAAATATCAATGTTGAAACTATTAAATATTAAATTCCATTGAAGCAAAAATAACTATTGTACCACTAGATCTTCCATTTTAAATAAATTAACCACTATATCCTTTCATACTTATTAGAAATTAGCTTTCAGAGATCATTTTAGATGATATACATAGATTTACAAACCTAAAACTGTTAATTTATAAGGGTGGAAATTTCCACCTAGCTTGGTTGAAATCTAAAGTTTCCTACAAATATTTGCTTTTTCATAGAAGACCGCCAAGGGTTGCTCACTTGACGACTTGAGTTGAGTTGGTACTCAAAGGGAGGGGGTGGTGGCGGTCTAGTGGGAGATTCGCGACTGTGCCACCGGCTCAGTATCGTTCGACCATTGGTCAGGTGTGTTTCGTAGATCGTACAGCAATCTAAGTATTCGTCTAGTGAACACGTTGGTAAAGTATCAAATTTCACAAGTTGCTGTGGTAGAAATTAACGAAACTTATGTCCAGTCAAGAATACGATAACGGAAACGCGTAATCGTAGAGTGACAACAGAGTTGCCGAACACTATTTTCCAACCGGTGTCTACGTGATGTTTACGATTTCCCGGCACTGTAATTATTCGATCTAAAGGTGACCAGTGAAACATCGTAGCCGCATGATCGTGTCGACGATATTCTCGAGCGTGACGGGTTTCCATCGGCGACAGTCGAACGACGCCGGGCGAAATGCCGAGCTGACGGTGAGTGAAGTGCACACTTTTTCAAATTCCACGCCGAAGTTGATTGCAACCGTATCGAATCGCGCGGCCCACGATCAACTTCACTTCGTTAACTCATTGACAAATAGTCCTTGCTTTCCTATGCAACGTGACTAATTACGTTATTTTTGTATTTTCGTTTTCTTCAGCCTCAAAAGATATCAATTATTATAAACGTGACATTGTATGTAAGATTTGACATATGTAGAGAAAATCGGTATAAAGTAGTTGTTCAAAGTGTGGCGCATATACGAATTTCTAGTCATAAAGTAGGACTGTTATTTGATCGATATTATATGTTTTCAATGGTTACGAAATGTGGAGCATTCTAGAATTATAATATTTATAATATTATTTTATAATGTTATTATATTATAACATTACTAAAAGTGTTAATCTAAGAATATTATACATGGCACAGATGTAGGATATACAGTTAGCAATGCGCGATAACAGAAATATGTCGTTCGTGATGCATAAGATATTAGGGATTTTATCGGAAAAACGGAAATGTTATTTTATTTTAGTAGTTAAATTAGAATGTCTTAATGAAATACGGATAACTTTTCGAAGGGTAAACAGTGCGTGTCACGTGTCCATTTTAGTTATTAAGCACACGAGTAAAGTTGAAGTTCAAGGAGTAAATGGAACGCGATCGAAACCGGTTAACGAGCTATCGAGACGCGTTCGAGACATGGGAACAAGCGATTCCGTCAGATGCGATACACCTATTATTTTTACTCACGTTTTAATATGTTAATAATCAGTAATAAGTAAACTTTAAGTTACGAGTTGACTTGCTTAGGAGCGAATGAAAATATTTAAAAAATGTAAGTAAAAATATTAAGGTCTTTCTTTCTAAAATCTCCTTCGTAATTTTAATTTGAAATTTAGTTGTAAAGTTGATGATTTAATTTAGTTGTACATTACTGGATATGAACAGGCATCTATACGAATATAAACTACACTCGCATAATAAAAGCGTAGTAGGTACATATTACGCAAAATATCTGCAGTTTATAAAACAAA
Organism: Bombus vancouverensis nearcticus; assembly: GCF_051014615.1. NCBI lineage: Eukaryota > Metazoa > Arthropoda > Insecta > Hymenoptera > Apidae > Bombus > Bombus vancouverensis. Next base: position 1,500,021 of record NC_134913.1, on the reverse strand, counting down.
CTGATCTTGGTTGGATTTATGCGTAATTATTCGGTACACACAAGGCTCGTACATCAATGATACGCATTTCGAACCGTCGCGTGCTCATTGTCGTCGGCGATGACAATAGAGAACAAAGTAAACGGACTCGTTCACCAGGACCGTTATTCATTGTTATGCGCCGTGACGTGGACCACAACTGCGTTTAGCTTCGTTAAGAACAATTAAAAGTAACCGACGAACCGGGTATTGCTTAATTGCCGCCCGCAAATGTTCCCTTCAAGATCGTCCCAAATCATGCAGAATAAACTTTAATAGCATTTAACAAATTATATAAAAGTGTACATTACTTTGTTCAAAATTTTGGTTTTGTATTTTAACGTTTCAAATTGTGCGTGTATACGTGTGTGTGAGAGCTGGGGAAATAGGTGCGTCCTCTTCTTAAAGATATTTAATTATCAATTACATATTAATACCACATTTCTTGCTTTTGTAATTATATTCTTATTAATCTGAGTTCCTTATCTGTGACATATTCAGTTTTCATAATTAGATCTACGCATTTCCATCATAATTATTATGATGCCACATGAATAGCTACAGTGTTAGACCCATACTAAAATATACATATATGTATTACTATACTGTAATCAAACTTTATAGAACACTTCCGTTCCATAGAATGTTAGAATGTTGTGTCGCAAAAGAGAAGCTAAAATAGGGTTGTGTTACTATCGCATAGTATTGATTATAGCAATAATTTGTTGGCATTAGTAAATGGATGGATTAGAAATAACGATTTCATTAGGATGGATAAACCGTTTTATTACGTAAAGCCATTTCCATGCTCTCTGAATTTATTATGAATTGAATGCGATAATTAACACACTCGTTAGTGTCCCTTTCTCTTCTTTGTAAATCGTGGCAACGTTGTATACGAGTAAGTATTCGGTCTTTATCTATCTTTTCGGTTTTTCTGTTTTCGTGAAAGTAACCAGTTCATGGAAGATACAATGCCGTGCAAACTGACCGTTAGCTGGATTTTCGAAAAATTTATAGAATTCTCACGAGGTAGCCGGGAGCTCTTTCTTTATTCTTGTAAGTTACTTACTTCTTTACCGTTTCTTTTTTGCAACGATTCAGGCGTTTCAGTAACGAGGACGTGTTATGCAAATTGGTGGACATTGTGAATGACACGAGAAAACACGATCATTCAAACATTTCTGTTGACAAGAATTACAAGAAAAAACGAAAAAAGAAAAACGATCTTTGTTAATTTGTTATGCTCCACTAAAATGAAAGCAAATAGAGTTTCAAATTTTGTTAAACATGTTTGAATTTTTTCATATACAATTAACTACATATGCGTAAAATAGCAAACGTAGATAGGATTTCCTTAATTGAACACTTTATATATCTAACTACAAATTATACACGAAACAAGGATCGATCCTTAAGCGCAGAAATCCATGCCTTCCTTAATCATCTAACAACACGATCAAATGTCTTTAACTATCGCAGTGTATATGATATCCTAGCCATAGCGATTCAGCGGACTCGTTAATACCTAGTCAAAGAAATCGGTGATGGTAACGATTAACGAGTCACGTTTCCTCAACGGAGCATGCTTTCATCTCTAAATGGCGTTCTCGATAAATCAGCACCTCAAAACCGTCCGTTCTTCACCAACATTATCAACAATGGATCCGCTATCTCTCGTGGACTCGTGGCGCGCACATTACTCGTGAAATCCTTCGGCGTATCTGTTAGTCAATATTCTCGATAGAATCAAAAACGATCGAAAGGAAAAAGAAACATCGAAGAAAGAAATTCATCGTGAAATTATGATTAGATGGGCGAACAGAATCACATTTCTAAGGCAAAGCGTTTCTACCCGTATTACGATATTATCGAGCTCGCGATTGGTCTGTGGATAGTTGCGTCCTGAAGTATGTACATCGTATCGTTTTAAACATTTGTATGTATTTACATATGTACTACTGTTCAAAAATTTTATGAGTTCTTTACCCTCTAAGGTTTATCAGGTTTTAACTTGGTTTTCTCTAAGTGTCCCAATACTTCTCAACAGGAATGCACGTGTAGGAAATTCAACATTTTTCTTTTTCTACCCACGTTCTTCGGATGATTGCCTTTTATCGTTTAATAAATAATTTTCCGCACGTTTTACATAGCAGTGTGGTTGTAAATACATCGTAACCCGGATACCCAATATCGAAAATTCTTGAGAGTCGTGACTCGCGATTAACCGGTCACAATTCTTAATCTTTTAGCCGCGTTAACTTCTTTAGCTACGACATAAGCTGCTATAATGCATGTACACGTTCTCGGGGAGGGAAACACTCGTGCAAAGAAGTTTTCAAGCCTCGATTACGCGTTCGACGGGCAATCGCATGGTGAAGCAACAAAAAGGTGAAGTTTACTCGTAACATTGTTTGCTCGTGCTGTGTATGCGGCAAAGTAACGCAAAGTTATTTAAGGGAACGACGAGCGAGTTGGAAAGGATTATAACAATAAAAGTCTGTTAGATCTTTAGAGTTTTTTCGTGGTATATGAATATTCTCTCTTCTTTTCTTTCTTTTTTTTTTTTAAGAAGGAGAATAGAACAAAATATGAACTACAACTATGCGATAAATATTTAAAATTCCCTCAAGAAAGGATTAGTTGGATTAGTAATGGCCATAAAATCGCAACGATACGTTGAATGTTGTTAATCCAAATTGAATAGCCTTAAAGAAGTTGATTTATGATCTATCGGAGTTAATATTTGTACACGTATGCGGATTTCGATGTATCGTGATAATTAATTATAGGATTACACTTATCTTCGACTACACTTGAGCAGTAAATGATTAAACAAAAAGAATAGTTTATATTTAGCGAATAATAATCAAGTAGTCGCTTAAAATGGTATTTCTAATTTCGGATTATTGGAAATTATGATTATATTCTATATTATTGCCGTATATTATTATTAGATGTTAGGGATTAAAAAAGTAATAAGTAGTAAGAGACAAGGAGGTTAACGATAAATTTACTATGGTCTAAATTTTAGTCTTCGAAGATTTTGCTAAAAAGTGAGGCTATTCATTTGCGAGATATTTTTACTAATGTTTAAAAACAGGCTAACTTCACTTCCTATCTTACGTTATTTTTTAATGTTCCGATCTCGTTACATTTAATATACACATATACTAGAGAATGAGGAAATTATCGATTACGTTACCATCGCCATCGTTAATAAGATTCGATTCAAATAATAATGCTTTTAAACTCTTCCTAACTTTTATTGTAAAATAATTACTTTTCTTTGCCAATGTTTAGTCCTTAAAAAGGATACCCTTCTATAACGACTGGAATATCAATCATTTCGATTCATAAAGAAACCTACAGAACAATCTTTAATTGGAATTTTAAACAAGAAATACACAATTCAATGTAAAGATCTTCATACTATCGTCATATACTTTTTCCGACTATCTTATCATCCCTATCTTTTTGGATTGTGAATGTTACATGAATGAACCATACCATCCATGGTCGTGCGTCAATGTGTATAGTGTCACGCAAAGGTTTAAAAGACCAAAGAGTTTCTTAATTCAATCATTGAGGAAGCATCATCGAGAGAGTTTACCGTCCACCAGAGTCCACTTAAGCATGATGCCTATAAACATAAGGGAGGTAGCCTAGTTATCGAGCTAAAAGCATCCTCTAAGTGACTACTTATTTAGCTCGTGGTAGTTTTTCCCTACTCGCAGGTTAGCCCCGTACTCCTTCACCCTCTTATGGTGGGCATAAGAAGTGGAGGCCACGTCCCGTTGGCAGATACACACGAGCAAGGCCAACTCGCCTACGTTCACGGTTATGCCTTATTTATGAGCGCACCGATGCCTCTGTCCGCTTCCGAGTGCAGACAAAGGCAAGAAATATGCCTCACGTGGAAAGTGGAATTCCAATCGCCTTTCGTGGCGGACACGCGTCGCTATCGAGGAATTGTACAATTGCAAGTGTTTTCGTAATACAATATATGCCTATAATTTCATAACAAAGTGTTTATCGTCAAAGCTCTTATTACAACTTTTTCTTATTAAGTAAAACGTTGAATCGAAACGTGTTAATATTTTGATAAAGAAAATACGTTATAACGAAGAGTTCATCAATTAAATTATATACAAATTAGTATCAAACTTTGTACTTTGAAAGATCCTGAAATATTAAAAATACATCTAAAGAATACTACCATGTATTAATTACATCTACTCTACTAGAAATTGTAAAATTTCTTTGAAGAAGATTTCTTCTTATTGGTATATGCGATAGTACAAGACTTGGAAATGGTAATATGTATATATTTAATAACATTAAATTAACAATCATATCAAGATATTACAATGTAATACCTGCTCTCCCTGAAGATTGCAATATTAACTATTCCCTGTGTTAAAAAAAGCCTTAATGTAAAACAAAATTTTAAAGTAACAATTTTTGTTGTTGCATTTTCAGTTTATCTACTTGTAAGTATGAATATTAAAAATCTAAGGACAATCATTTTTACGTACTATCGTGAATATTCTTTCGCAACGAAAGTTTCCAAATTACAGCTGTAACAGGAAATTACAACAATAAATTATGTGCAAGAACAAGAACAATGTTACAACATTGCATGATCCGAGACCAAGGTACCATGAAGCGAAAGGAACTTTCTTGGCTCGTTTGGAAATAAAATAAAATAAAGTAGCAAAAAATAAATTAAAATAAAAGAAAAGAAAGAAGAAGATAAAGAATGAAAGAGAAGAATAAGCACCTTCTTTAAGGAGAAATAATTTACGACGTTGAAGTCTGCTCCGTTTTCTTCTTACAAGCCCGCAAATTAACCTAAAGTTGCATTTACAAACACACCGTAGTGGCCAAATAGTAACTGCACCGGGTTTTGCATTGATAGCCGTTGTAAAAATCATTGTTAAACAACAGACGAAATTGTTGAGTCGTTATTGTATACTTAACAGGGTAGCATGTTAACAATAGGTTTTTTGCAAAAGTGTAAAGAGTGAACGCTCCTCGCTTCCTAGTCGCCTGGTAACATTAATTTATTGGCTCGCTTTTAAAGCATAGCGCGCGCCCTCGCAACTTACAGCGATGCAAAAATCTTTTTGCAATGAGTACACAATGGCGGCGAAAGTATCGAGTTCAGGGACACGTCACCGGTGTTCTCTTCTCCCTCTTTTCTTTTTTACCTTGAAGATCGTTATGCTTCTTGAAAGGCTTTACATTCCGGACCGCGGATTGAAAGCTAATGAATATAAACAAACGATTGCAAAATAGCATTACGATTCGAAGCACGATCCTTTTTTCTGGATTTAAACAGGAAATTAAATTTTTTTTTAACCTTTCTTTTCCTGTAATTTATTCTTTTATATTATATTCTTTTATCAATTTTATTCGACAAAATAGATCCTTTTACATTTTTCTTTTTTTGCTTATTTAATTGTGTTGAAGATCACAGCTTAAACAAGAAAGTAATATTTTCTCTCCTAAGTTCTCTAATTTCACTATTTTGCACTCTTATCTTACATTCAAAAAATGAGCTTTTTACTTGAATACTCTTTCTTGAAATTTATTTTGGGATTTTCATAATATTCTTTTTTCTTTTGCATTATATATATATATGGAAGTAACTATCAATCTTTAATCTTTCAGAATCAACAGAGTTCTTTTTAATCAACAGAATGCATATCACGTAATGTACCAAGTTCACCTTGTTTCGTCATATAATCTACTACAGTTTCTTGGATTTTTTATTGCGTGTGCTTTCAAATTGAGTGGAACTTCAAGAATAAAACTCAAATTGCGAAGCAAACGTAGAAATAAAAAATCTTTGCATCTTCTATCTCCAGATATGCATAAATAGCAAGTAATACCTTAAAATAAGAAAAATATCGTACGATAGCAATGAATAAGTAATGAATTCATTCAATGACTCGATTCCCCGAATCAATGACCAGCTCCCGCACACGTGGCGGTCCTCCGTGTGGAACGACGCGTAACTCGCGGCGCCTACACGTAGGACGCACCGTTGCACGTGCGCCACCGCCCCGTGTACCTACACGTGTGTCGCCGCGGGGTCACGTGGACCGCGAAGCGACGCAAAGCGACTCGTGACTAGACACACGCGGTCCGCGTACTTCTCGAGTTGATGTTCGCCTGGTGCACAAGCGATCAAGACGTTTGCGCAAATCGCGTGCCGCGATGCGACGCGATGCTTGTTACGCGTACGTAAGTACTTACGTGCTAGGAGCGCTCGTGTTCCTCCGTCGCCACCTGTCCTCTACGTTCGTCATTGACGACCTATACCATATACATGCCGTGACGCGCCATTGAAGCTACACTGAATCTAGCTGCTTGCGAAACGAATTTCGATAGATGTGTCGTTGAGCGATATCTTTCGGATGGGGTGGATTTATGCAACAAAACGTAATTACCGACCGATGAAAGGAATACGCCGTATCATCCGTATTTTAACCTCTTATGTCGTCATTAAATTCGCTAAATAGTTTAATACTAATGGGAGAATAATTTAAAAGATTGTCCAATTCCAATAGGCATCAATACGTAACATTCTTTATTAACATTATTTATTCTGTAACATAAGCAAATCGATGGTTCTATTTTGTGTGGTAATTCATAATAGTGTTGTAAACCTAACCTATATTTATTCATAGTAAGCTTAGAGTTTATAAAATTCTTTAGATAAATATGAATCTTATGCATCGTTTCCTTTTGTTTCGTTTCGTAAAGAAAAAAAAAGATGCACTTGTACCTCTTTTCCACTAAGCCCCAGAACCAGCATGCAGGAAAGGCTGATATCGTAAAATATACCTCGGTGCATAAAAATCAGAAATCATTGACTCGTCGAAGATGACGCAAAGAACTGTAAAGGGATATTTATCTGTTCATCGAAGCTTAAAGTTTCTGGATGACTAGCGATTTCGATGACCTGGTAGCTGCACCTTAAATTTCCGGTGAAACGAGAAACATTCCGTGATTAACCGGTTGAACGACTCAAAAATTAAAAATGAAAGTTCATCATTTTCAATTTTCTGTATTTAAGCTTCTTTTCACGAAGCAATTTCACGATCAGTTACTATCTTTTATTTTATTTGAAACATGAAACGAATATTTTCTTTAGAAAGAGTTGTAGGACGTATCGATAAATAACTCTATGGAAAACGAGATTCGTTGAAATTTGCGAGAGATCGTGCAATCTTTTATTACAGAAAGCGATGGTCGTTTGCCAGCGGAAGCTTCTTCGTCGGTATATTCAGTGCTTGAAAATTTATTATTCCGTCCCCGATTTTAAACATTCGGTATAAGTTATACGAGCTCAATGGACCGCGCAATCCGTTACGTTTGAATTCTTGTACACCTGAAGTTCTCGACACGGTAAAAATTTCATAAACGAAGAACGTAGATGACGAATAAAAGAAAATATGCCGTGTTATCGAAGTCGAGACCCACGTTCCATTAATTTATTATTACGTCTATGAAATTCTGATTTCGTTCGAAATAGGAAAGAACTGTAACATGCAATTTACGACCGATGAAACTAATGGTTCTGAAATGTTAAAATTTCGAAATTTTATGTGGGAAAATCTCGACTGTTATTCGACAGTGTTTTATATATTTTTAGTTTATTTGTAATAAGTACATACCTTTTTAATATCGATATTGATTTTTGATTTTTGACGAAAGAACACATGCTCACATTCCACGATACCGCAGCTATGGGCTACGAAATCAGCTTCTTTTCATATTATCTGTATATTACAATAATTATTATGTATCTTCGGTTACTAGTTACATATATCGAAGTTTGTTGTGCTATTACGTTTAAAGTAAAGAAAAAGATTCAGATAGTGTGCATAATTACTTTGAAAGAAAATGTTTCAACTACCGAGAATAAAGCAACGAAAACAAAGATTATTGATACATATGTTATAATAAACGCCATGTGTGATGTTACTGTCGATGGAAAATTAATAATGATCGATGGCGAAGATTTAAATAGAAACGTTAAACGAACAAGCCTACACGAATAAAAAATAAAAGATAATCGATAGATTTGCTTACCAACTTTGAAATAAGACCTTACGTTTTGATAATAGAATCTTTATACATATATGTGTATGTAAGTATCTTTGACACAATATACATTTATAAATTTACGCGTAAGAATTTAAATATAGAAGAAGAAATGTGTCAACGTTCTATAGAAGTATTTATACAAGTCTTAGATTCCATTAAAAATTAATGTCCGATTAAAACCACGCGCGAATATTATTTCTCGTGATTAATGTTCATACCGCTCACTGACACAGTGGTGGTTGGCACATATGTTTTTTCAAAGTCATCAGCCTCGATCCATACGTCATCGGCTATCCAACAATTATACACCGTGAACAATTTGAATAATTTTTCTGCCAACGTGAGTTTGGTAGGTTGCTTTGTCGACGATGATCTTTACGAATATATTCTTGACATAATTGCATCGCTAATAGTGGATGGCATATATGGAGAATGCCCTTCGCTTTCTAATATGGACACGGGTTTTACTTTTCTTTTCGTCAGCACGCGAGTACGTTCGCTCGTCCTGCTAATTCGTGCATGTAATTACAATTACCATTTAAACGGCACCTACACATCTTTTTAGCTTGCTAAATTAACGAGCTTAAAAGGTGCGCAAGTAATCGGTCTTTTTATCTTGTTTCGAGATACTGTACAACGATACGAACTATACACGATCCTGACTCTTCGTTATTCTCTCTTTCTCCGTGTATTAACCCTTTACACTCTAGAGGCGACCTCAGTCACCACGATGTTCCGTGCTGCAACTCCAACTGTTAGATTTCGACATCTCCAATTGATGAGAGTGCAATATTGGTTTGTAGATTAGGAAGTGTAAAGTGTTGGACTTTAAAATGGAGATAAAATATTTAATCTGATATCCCTCCGAAACTATGGTTCTGACAACGTCTCCAACGTTAGTTCGGATTCGACGATCATGGCAAAAGTATTATAATTTAGAAACCCTAAAAAGTGGTTTTTGGAAGTGACATTAGCTCAAATGAAAATGAACTTGATTTTGAATTGTTGAAAAATGAGATCAATTATATTCAAGAATGCATCTTGGTGAATGCTTTATAAATTATCGCACAAAAAAATACAGAAATTAATATTACAAAATCATATTTTCAAAGATGTAAATATAGATAAATTATTAGAATATAATGTTTTTGTAAGTTAATCTGTATATAAAATCAGTTTACGCTAGCTGTAAGACACGCGTCACGTATACGCTAAATCATCCGGAGTTTCTGCTACGCCCGACCGAAAAAGTCGACGAGAGCGAAGGGTTAAAAATTAACGCAAGTGTGCTCAAAGAAACGAAAACGATACTGCAAAGGAGGTTAATTTCAAAACATCTTTGCGGTCGCGACTTTCTTCTACTCTACGTCTCCGTATGACGGTAATAATAGCATAATCGCATAGAAATTTTCGCAGTTTCACATCATCCAGTCCATGTTCCCAGAGTACACAGAAGCGGCACTCGGGGTGACAAACCACTATGCCCGCCATTAATTTGATGTGACTGGCATTGGTATATCTGCGGCGCATGGTGCGCGCGCGAGCGACGTGCTGGTCAACTCAAAGAGAGCAGGAAGGGTACATCGAAAGAACGTCAACTGCACGTCGACGTCTGGCGCAGACGTAATGCCACGCGTGTATCCGGAGAACAGAATGCACGTGGCATGTGCGCAAAGTACCACGATTTTCGCGACATGCGCTATATGCCACGAGCAAAAGAAATACATACATAAGCCTTTCCCTCTCTCTTTCTCTACGTGTGTAGATTTGTTCACCGCTTGAACGCGAAGCGCAATCCGCGGTGACCTGTTGAAAACCGCGGGAAACGCTTATCGTTTGTTACGCATCGTGCGTGGAATGTGGCAATGGAATGGTAGAACAGCGAATGATACGTATACTATACTTATAATGTTGTATCATTATATCATTATATGTATTAGGTTGCTACACAAATTTCATCCGCAAGAGCACGTGTGCAAGTGTACATTTTCTACAAAATCAATTTTTAAAAACAATTTGTACATAATATACGTGTACAATATAACTATACTATAAATATTACAAATTTAAATTATCCATAATATAATAAACGCTATATTTCAGGAAAGATTACACTGTTACTAATGTTATCGGTTTCTTCCTATAATTTCTTTTCTATGATTTGAAACGCGAACGCTTCTTTCCAAACTTATCTAATAAAGAGGAAGAAATGTTCGATTTACGTTTGGTCAAATGATAATATAATGGGATGGGGTTCGATCGAAAGTTAATTATATTAAAAAGTCAAGCTGTAAAGCGAAGTAATTTTAAATTCTTTATAAAAGTGAGCCTGCCTGGTAGTAATATCTCTTTTGCTACCTTCTTCCCTTCACATGCTGATATTTATTAATAATTGCCGGTATAGTATAATTATCCTGTTTTTACGACGACGTTGAAAGGAAGAACGGTCGATAGACGGAAGTGACCGGAACTTTCAACGTTTCTTCAAACGACCAATTAAACATGATACAAAAATAAAATACAATTAATCGACATTTTTACTAGCGGCGTCGTTATAATAAGCGTGTGAAATTCAATGTTGCTTTATTTTTAGCAAATAGCCAGAGTTTATGATTCGATTCATATCAATGCATTAAATATATCGACATCCTTACAAAAGGTAATATCTTTTTAGAACGGAAATTTTACCAGAATTTAAAAATTTCAAACACTTTTTGGAAATGAAAACACGATATTTTTGAAAAAATATGCACAGTAATTGCACACATTAAAGAAAGTAAAACATCTACTCATAAAGCAATAAATCTTCTGTCGAATCAAAATATACAAAACTAAATATTGAATTACTCTGAAAATGACCTTAGATCATATCGAATTACCCTGAAAACCATCTTGAACAATCCGCATATTCAATGACAATGGATTTTTTTAGGATCGTGTACAATTTTTTTACCTTCGTCCCATAATTCAACTCTAGTTCCACTTATAGAAAACATCCATTCGTATAACAGCATTTTTTTTATCGAATACCAGTTAATCCTCGTAACAGCCAGTAGCAAAACTTAAAACCAGCGCACGAGCTTAAAAATTTGTCAAATTTAACAAATTACTTAATTAATATCTCCCACAGCCGACATTTGAAAGCAAAATGATGTGCAAGAAGTACATATCAATAATGGAGGAGTACTACTCTCTATAGTCTGTATTATCTACTTTGCGCTATTCCACTCTTCAACTATGTATAACATATATACTTATTTTGTATCACAGTATCACCGTCTTTCGAACAGGAAAAACCTTGATAATGAGCCTTAACGTAATAGGTAAAGCATTTGAATCCGTAAAGAGGCCAAAATATCCAAAAAAAAAGAAGGAATTGCAGTTGAGCTCTATCGTCTGTGTTCGAGGTCAGTGCACAGTGCACAGCCATACTACACATAACTATATACTGTATTGTACTACGGAAGAAGTCGTGGAAAATTAGATTTACTGTTAGACATTAACCTAGCCTAACAGCCGATTAGAGCGTAGAATTTAATGGAATAATGATGAGATGAATAAAAGCGTTGAATTTTTTTCACGTTGTATTGGATTAAAATAATGTTATTTAATTATCAGAAAAAAAGATGTGAATATAATGTTAATACCTTCGTAAGTATTTGTGCTCGCCTCGCATAAATGCATTGCATAAAATTACTTATGATTATTCTTGCAGCCTGCATTTTTACTTCTCATCAAATAACACACATATTACATATATCGTTCAATGACATACAGCAATTATCAGTTGACTGGACTGCGGCCAGGTAAATATACGATAGAAATGTTCCCCTCCGTGGTCCAAATAGACGGTCATTTTTTTTTATTTGCCATCAGCTGGTTTATCTATGTAGCTTAAATCAAGAAGCTGCTATGCTTCGCACCAATTACGAGGTTATGTTTTGTAAAAATCGCAAAACTTCTAAAAAGCTTCCACCGTTAAAAAATTTCCTAAATTTGAAGAAGATATTAAAGTATCGTTATTATATATACCTACATAATATACATGATTTATCATTTCGACCCTATGTTAAACTTTTTCTTGAAACATTGAAGATCTTTATATTTGTTTAAACGAGATTGGAGAGTATAAATTGGGGAACCATATTCAAGGTAACGTTGTATGCAAGAAGCAACTTTTCTTAGTACCTGTATCCAAAAAATGTTTAAATGACATGAAGCGGCAAGAACATTACATTGGAGGAAAATGGACTATTGCATGCTTCTAAGTTCTTATAGAATTTTATTCCGTAAATTTTCGTAAAGGATATTCCAAACTACTCCGTATAAAACCATGCCTTCGCAATAAATATACCATGCAGTCTACATGTACGAGACGATAACACAAATAAAACGAAATATGTAAAGGGTGAAACAGTAGCAGCGTGCCATAAAAGGTTGTCACGAATGTAAAACAAACGGGACGGTAAGAAGTATCGCGAAAAGGACACAAATTTCTGTTGAGAGTTGGTCACAGAAACCCACGGGGTCACGTATAAATCAAAGTCGGAGCCATTAAATTCTAGAGTTACGATAACACATGAACTTTTTCCACGCCTAGCTGCGCAACCTATCTCCATTGTTACGAACAAGCAAGACAATGGGCAGATATTACGAAGCACAAGCGGGAAGCACAGAAGTGGCGGAAGAAAAAGAGGAGGCAACTAGAGAACTCGAGTTCCTCGACGTCTCACCGCGATGGCCCGCGGCTGTCCATTAGATCGAACGTGCACGATAGCCTAGCTACGATTGTCGCGTCGTATCAACCTTCTATAAAAATGATAAATCGCTATGAAGAGAAAATATGAAATGTTTAAAGCTTTGAAGACGTGGGATCTCCTATGGATGTGTGTTAGTTTTTATTAATTTAAAAAGTAAGGTTTATTAAAGAAACACAACACAAGCTGACCATTTAATTTTTGTTTTGTACTTTTGCTTATCGAGTCACTAAGAACCGAAGGGATATGAATGCGAAGAATAAATGAAAAGAACAACAAGACTAAACGCAGAATAGTAGTACAGGTTATACAATATAGATTTAACGTTTATGGTTGATTAAAAGTGGCAAACTATGTTTAAGGATTTGCAAAATAGAACGTCAGGAAGGCCGATAAGAAATAATGGAATCTCTCGCTCGCGCCGAGATTAGACGTAAACATACGCGTCGAATCTGTAATAGAGTCGGCGAAGCGGCCATAGGGCTGGCTGAACACCTTTTTATGTGTTTCCCCAGTACCTATGCCGTGTGTTTTCGCGCTTCTTATAGTATTCGCGTAATACGCCATATATCAATTTTTCTCAGTGAAACATTATTAGGATTCTACAGTATTATTTTATGAATTTCCCATTCTGTTATTTAATGAAATACGCACAGTATAATCCGATGAAACAGCCAACGATTTTCTTGCTGATATTTTCAATGTTCGATCAAACCATTGCTGCCAACAAAGAGAGTGCAGCTCCCTTTAGATTAGTCAAGTTACCTGAATATCGAAGCAAGATACCCATTAAAATTAGATACGGTGTATAGACAAGTGGTAATTGCTTATGGACAGAATAGATACAGTTATTTGACAATTACAGCTGTTTGTTCGCTGCGCAACAAAATATAACGAAATGTAGGAGATGATCTGAAATTTATGGCCGATAATGTATATGATATACCGTGCTATTTCTGAGCAACCTTGCGCGTACCATCTGCTGGATATATGTAGGATATATGTAGATAGGAATTTTACGATTTCCGTGGTATAATAATGCTTTATAATAACAAGACAAAGGTATAAATATCTTACAGGGGCGGAAAATCTGGCTAATTTTTGCGTATATAATTCTTTTGAACATGTACTTCTTACAACAGATAAAAGAGTTAACACATACTAAATAGCAGCATCGTATGGAAAATTGAATCGAAAAGCACGAAATATCACAAAATTTTAGCATTTTAATTTTAATTTCAAATACACAAATAGCAAATGTATATTCTTCTTACGAAGACAGCAGAAGAGTTTAATAAATTCTTTTAGGAATTTTTACGCGATACTCAATTCTATTACCCAAAAACTTGAAATGTGCGCGATAACGAAACAGCAAATTAAGATAACTTTTATAGAGATGTAAGGAAGGATATGTGAAGAGAATTTTTTGTGTAGACGCTACTTCTGATGAATAGGAGTAAGAAAATTACTTTTATATTTAGAACCATCGTTTCAAATTCTGACAAATTAAATTTTTCAACTCACGTGTCGTTTGTTTTATATGGCGAATACAATTCAGTGAATAGAAAGTGACCCTAATTGTAAGATCCTAACAATCTTTCCTTTTTTTACTAAATTGATTCTACTGAACAAAGGAATGCATCAATATACAGCATTGTATAAGCCAATAAAGGATTATACGAGCGAACAACAGAAGATGGTGATCTTATGCTTGAAAAAATTTTATTTCAAATAGAAATAGAAAATAACAATTTGGCAAAATGCATTATTTTGAAATAAATTTCTATTCTGGTTAATTCTTATAAATAATGCGATGAGTGGATGTTTCAAAGCTCGTCTAAGTAGAATTGATTTCGCAGATCATGTTCCTTGACTCGTGAAAGTTTAGCATAATATGAGACATCGGGATTGTACTTTTCATTTATCAAATATTGTGTTGTATATCTACATGGATCGTTCAACCAGCGATTAAACGCAACGTAAGATTTTCGCGATGATAAATTAAAAGATTCTGTTTCACACATTGAAACGTACCAAGGAAAATAACTTCTTTATCAAAGTAACAATATTTGTGCTTTGCAAGTAGCGCATTCCGATTACTACTATCGCATCTTACAAAGTACGATAAATGCAGGAAATTTGTTAAAACTTACGATAGGATTAAGCGAATTGTTTGAAAAGTGTTCTAAATACGCGAACAGGAACAAACAAAGTGAAATGTTATGTCAATTTTTATCGAAGAAGAAAATGAGGAAAATCTAATATAACAGAGATTATTGAAATAGGATTCCATTCCACAGGAGAAAAACATAGTAACTCACATTTTTTTATTTCTATGGAGAAGCAATTTAAACATGTCAAGAAAAAGATTAACAAATACAATAAATTTTTTTATTTCTTAACGTTTTAAAATTTAAAAGTTGTTTCACATCATAAAGTTACATACGTAAATATAATTTTACTAAGGTGACGTAATGTTTATCTGATGAAATTACATACTTATTCTTACGTTACAGCAAAATATATATATTTATTCTATGTATATATACTAAATTTGTACATAATTTATTAGTATTTATTCAATACGCTGTCTTACAGTGTCACTGACTTAAAAGAGTTCACGTTCACGTTCACGTTGAACATGTTCGAGGCTAGAGCACAGATCCAAACTGACTTTCGCTCCATATTCGTTCTGTTACGAAAACCAAGCCCCTCCTACATTTTTGTAGCGCATCGTATGCTCCATTACGTACATTCCGCTCTGGTTGTCACTTATTCTCCTCTTTACTTCCATGCGCATTCAACGAAATTGATTTAACTTTAATTCATCATGATATAACTTTTTACATTTGCATTTTTGAAGACAATTTACATTGCTGAATTTTATTTTCTAATACTGTGGGTATGAAAGGGAATTTCAATGGTTTATTTAGCATTTTTTGTCGGTTCCTTTTTCCACCTAAATTTAACGATTTCATTATGTTTGGGGAAATTCAATTACGACGCTATCACAAACAACTTTGTTGATGAAAGTGCTACTAATAATTTTTCGATCGGTCACTGATTTTCTAAACTTTTTTCTAGTGATACTGGCCTTAAGGACAAAGAATGGAATAGACAAGTTAAGCAATAAACAAATCAGCTGCAGAAACGAAACTGGTGTGAAATTTAGGTCGATATTAAATTAATATTCTTTTAACGATCGTTCCGCTCCAATTTTCATTCGCATTCCGTTGATTACGTTGAAATATTAGTAAGAATTATAGACGTTCTTTCTAGTTGTTGCTTTTTCAATAGAAATTCGCCCTGAAGTGGATAATTGTCGTTGAATATTAAGACGTCAGTTTTGAACGATACGTGTCGTATGATGTACGTCATAGATACATGTATTATTATTTTTGCCATTAAATTTCACTTTTACTTGGTTATTTAAGAATTATAAGAGTTAATTAAGGGAACTGAAATTTAGAAATCGTTATTTGCATGGTTTCCATTAACGGGGCCAAGTTCAACGCGTATTTATGATTTCAAGTTAATTAGAATACCTAAGTTTCACCTCACAAGGTTGAGAAATATTACTTATATGAAACAATGATTCCATTCGTTGCGCTTATGAAATGTTCGGTCTATACACATGTATTATTTTCGAATTTGTAATCAAGATGCTGTTTTATTTCTAGAGAATTAAATAAAATATCACATTTTTTACAAATTTGTACAGGATTTTAGAAAGGAAGTTGGCTGTGCCAATACTTTTGTTCATTACTATATGATTCGACTTAAGAATAGGTATTTCATACGTTTCTATCATTATCTATCGTTTGTATTCTATAATAGGAAACTTGTGAGATACAATTTAGGTTGGCCAGTACCATACATACCCATTAGGCAACTGCTTCCCTGTTCCTCTTGTTTCCCGACGAAAAGTACAGTGTCAAGTAGCGGTACGTATGGAATGTATGTTTAACCCAGATCGTTCACGGTACAACATTGTGCTAGACGTTCTCGATAAAATCACGAGCATCGATAATGGTAGATGCTGGCATGCTGCCGAATGACTGCTCCTTTTTAAAAGTAATCAACCATTTGGTTCGTACAAGGATGTGAAATCTCGCTCGTCCTCGTTTATATCCTACGTCTCCTCTTTGGGAGTATCGAGCGAAATTGTTGGCACGCGGCGACGATTTTACCAACGAGGGAACCGAGCCCGAGAAAGCGTAACAAAACGAGATAATTATTAATTGTGTGGACAGAATATGACCAGGAAAAGTTGTCGACTTTAATAACGTTACAAAAATCGACTGGAGAAAAAAAGAAATTGACATGTATTTAGTTCAAGAGACGCGTGCCCGTTTTACGTACAACACGCTCGTGTATTACGATTTTACGCGATAAACCAACCGAGAACTTTTGAGCCCACGCTGGTTAAACGAGAGAGTGAGAATAAGACAAGTTGACCAAGCGTGTTGTAAGAAATGATTCCTTTTACTTACTGTGAACTTACCGTGTATCCAGCATCCAATTAAGTGAATTCCGGTCGATTAAATTCATTTATTAAGGCTTGAGCTCCATATCGTATCGAACGAACGAAAGTAGAAGAATATAGAAAATGTTGCAGGTAGCTGTGTCCGCGCTGTAACGAAACCCGTTTCTTAAATATCGAACACGAGATCGGCACCCTTAAAGTTAACGAGAAAGCAGGACAATATTCTCCGCATAGTCGATCCTTATCTATAAAAAAATATATTCCAGTTTCTAGTAGAACCTCCATTATCCGAACGTCTACTATACAAATGTTTACTGTACCAATGTTCTAAAACTAAATTAAATATACAATCACTTCAAATGGAATAATTTCAATTTATCATATTTTCTAAACAATTCGTACGATAATTAGTTGGGAGGAAAAAATTCGTACGCTGTATTGAATGAAAGAGAAACATTTCGTATGGATTATCCAGATTTCCAATGCATTAGCTTTGCGTGGATAATTCCTAAGACAAATTCCAGCAAGCCAAGTAAAATGTAAAATACTTAATTGATCGAAAGTTGTCGGAAAGAAGTGCAATAAGATGGCTATACTAGACTGCTATAACAGAAACAAATTGTTATTTCTTAGTCTCATATTTTACTCATTGTCGATGTTTATGGATTTGTAATCGACTTTCTTCGTTGAAAGTCAACATTTGTAAAGAAAATTTTGGTTTGTTCGATTTAAAGTGTTTTCTCTTTTTGGTTGCTATGTATTCGTGTCTGAAAAATCCTATTAATTATATGCTTTATCAAAGGATTAATGTTGCAGAGCGGAGTTTGAATTTTTGATGATATAGGAATACAATAATTCTGATTTTTGGGTGATTGCTGGTTTATCGGATTACAGATTATCTCTTACAATTAATTGGAGTTCGAATTTAAAATCTTACATTTAGGAGTATCTGCCTCCGCAAGTATTGCAAAAATTTTTCAACCGTTCTCTGGTTTGTTAAAGATATGTTTATTCCATTGTAACCGCAGTTGGATAAGAGCAGACCTCGAGCTCCATGGCACAGCATAAGTCGTCGCACGAATGCGGCACCGTAAATTTCAAATATCGTGTAAACCGATCGAACAATGTGACGTCTGACTCTGACGCAAATTGTTATCTCTCCAAGGTATCGATTCTCCACTTTATTCCTTTCCCGTTGTTAGCCATATGTCGCACGACGTGTTGCATGGTATTGTTTCGAGTAGCGACAAAGGGTTCGGAAGCTACAAGCCGGTAGCTCTCACTCGACGAGTTGAAATGAAGAACCGAGGGTAATTACGCACTCTCTTTGAAATAATCGAACGAGATTCCTGTTACTTGAGAAATGGACGTGTTATACAAGGTGTGTCATTTGGCTCGTTCACGCTGCATACACAGAATGTCCCAGATTTTTTCTACAAAATAGTGAACAAAGATCTTATAAATGTAAGTAACTATAAATATAGGCTTATACACACAGAGTCACTCAAAAGTATTAGGACATTTGGCTGATTTACAGTAACAGTATATACGTGAATTTGACCAAAGTAAAAATGAATTAATGACAAATTAATAATTTTAAAAAACACTTAATTATATCAATTTCTTCACATTTTCTTCAAACTAAAGAAATCCATTTACGATAGAAAATCATGACTAGCTTGAAAATGACTGGAAAAGAAAAAGAATATAGAAAAGGGTGAAACTGGGTACCAAATAGTTGCCAGCGTCACGAACTATATCGTCGTGTCCGATTGCGAAAAGTTGACGCAGTCAGCTTGACAAGGCGTATCGCTTAAAAGGTCGTGGACGTACGGAAAGGCCCGCACAAAAGGTATCCCTTTGTTGTACACCTGTCTTTGCTCGGTTGTGTTCGCGTATGCAAATGTAACACGAGCATACGTACCCGCATGGCACGGCCACGCTCGAGTGTTTGCTCTTAACGTCATACTCGTGAAGCATTTTCACGTGGATACGTAAGACTTTAATAACAATAGCGATTATGATCGGAGATTATTATTTTGTAAGTTAAATCTAGGCTAGTAAATAAGATAAGATTTTGTTGCGCGAGGACAGAATATAATACATTTCTCGTTTCTAAATGTAAAAAGTTTCTGGCTTTTATACGTTTTTATTATAACGTATTTATACGTTCATAATGCAGCTATCACATATACCCGGCTCTTTTTTAAGCACGTGCAATATTCATTCGCATCTTATTCGAATGGGTAACATTTCGGAAAAAGTCAGACACATGTATCATGGTGATAAGAACGTTAAATGATAACAATTAATCTACGTAACACCGTGATTCGACGCGTGGTGACGTAACGTGTAGCAATAAGTAGTGGCTTTCCCCTAAAACCGGAAACTGAACGATTAGTTCGTTTACACAGGTTATGAACACTAAAGGATATTCCAGTGGAATGATGAGTAACACGTTTGTCAAGTTTATCGTTGTTCTGGATCTTGAATTTCCGAAATTAAATGTCCGAGTAGTATATAATAGAACGTTACTATAGAATGATGGTTATTCGAAATGTAATAAAATTTGTAAAATTCCATTCTCATTTCAAATTTGGAAAATTGAAGTGTAGACTAAATTGTGAATGAAAATAGTCTAAAAATTAGTAAATGGCATGAAAATTCTTGAAATATACATGTTATACTCTCAATCTTTCGTTAATTTATGCATTAATATACAGGGTGGTTGGTAACTGGTGGTACAAGCGGAAAGGGGGTGATTCTACGCGAAAAAAGATGTCGAAAATATAGAATAAAAATTTTTTTTTTTAATTTTTCCATCGAGACAACGATCTACAGTGAGATCCGTTATAACGAGACATGATAAAGTGCACGCGTACCGAGCGAAAATTCAAAGTCGATTTTCCCGAAAACAAAGCGTCAAACGAAAAATTTTTATTCTATATTTTCGTCTTCTTTTTTCGCGTAGAATCGCCCCCTTTCCGCTTGTAGCACCAGTTACCAACCACCCTGTATATTATTGCTATTATATCTATTACTTTATATGCACACTATAATTTCTATATTAAATTAACATGTCTTCTTACAAATTTGATTAATATCCCTTTAATACCGTTATTTCAATTTTATACTAATACGTGTATCGAATAAAATAAATTGTTCGGTAAATAGATAGTTGAGAGACTGCTTGCGTAATGAGACATTGATATAGTAAAATATTTGAACAGTTATATAGTATCTAAAGTGGCATTTATTAACATTAAAAGCTAACACTATGGATTAAAATTAATTAAAAGATGATAAACTATCCGAATTTTAAATATCAAAATAGGAATATAAAACTAAAAGCAAATGACTCTCTTTCCTATCTTAATGTTGTATGGCTGTTCTAATCTTAAAGCTACTAATAATAAATGGATAATGTGCAGCGATTTACGGATAAAAGTGTACATATAATATTTACATGTTATGCCCCACAATTCGATTTTGTTTCGCGTGTATCTTTACAACGATCAGCTCATCGTTATCGTTGCCGTTATCATTGTCCTGTAGGTTACACCCAGATAACGAGCAGTCTTTAAGAGAGCGGTTAGTTCTACGTTTCTTCTCGCGGAACGCGGTCTTTGTTCAATCGCGTCGCGTTGGAGCGCGGTAAACGCGTGCTCGCGATGGTAATTTCATCGTTGTTGTATCGTTGAACCACTCGAACTCACCGTGTTCTCGCCAAATTTACGATTATGCGATAAATCTCGCGTTATTGGGGTAATTTTTACCGTAGAAGCCATTCTTCACGGTGGTTATTCAGTGTTTAGCGCATTAGTGAACAATACTGAATAAAAAGAAAAAAGAAAGAAAGGAAAAACAAGGTGACGAGACGGAAGGACACACGATGCAACGACTCCAAAGAAGATTGATTTACATAACCGATGGGATATCTTCCTCGAAACGCGAGTTCAAGCTTGTTGAAGTCAATTAATTCTGGCCAATTAACGCCATATAACGTCAATTACAGATTCGTCGAGTCACGACGATGTACTCCCAAGAAATCGTAGTCCCGTTACTCTCAAAGTTACTTTTACAACAACGTGGTGGCATTTCTGTTTCGCTATCTCTCGTCTGTCCCATCATTTGTCAGCTTTTATATTTCTATAAAAGTTATTTTCTTTCTTTCGTCTCTCTTTTTCTGTTTCTTTTAATTAATCCTTTTTCTTTTTTAACAAGACATTTGTAACGCGTGGTCAACAATCCGAACGTTCAACTTTATTCCTAAGCTATATATGTATCGAGCTTAGTTACGTGTGTTTGCTAACGAACAAACGTATACCATGATGCGTGTTAATAGCGTAACCAGCTGTTACGGATACATGTGTCGAATGCAAAGACGGAAAAAATATTTTCGTAGCGAAACAAGATACGCGTTCTGCGTCAAAGAGAACTGTCAATTAAATAACGCGATAAAAACGGGGAAAATAATCGAATATTGCATTCGTTTTGCATTTTACAATTGCATTTTAAAGAAAGACTATGTTTCATCGTGGTTCGAAGCTGCAACTTTAGTACCGAGATAACTGAATCGCAAGAATATATTTGTTTCATTTCTGAGGAATGCTAAATTTCTATTGAAATATGTACATATAACGAATAAAAGCGGAACGTGAGATAAAGAAAGCAGAAAGAGCAATAAAGTAGAGAAATAAAAGTAAAATAAAGTAAAAATGAAAACTCAATGAATTATATGTATATGTCAGAATTCTGATTGTAGAGCAATTCAACGGTTACAAAAATCGTGAAAAGCTTGCATCATTCGAAACACGTTTTCTTGTTCCTCCTGCTTCACCAACCAACAACCACGCTGTAAACCACCGATAATTCAAGCTAACACAAACAATCCGTGTAAATAAGCATGATCACAATAACCAGAAATCCGTGAAAGATATTTCCTCAACGAGGAGGAATGCAACCCGGAGAATTCGATGAATCAACTTAGAAGCATCTCTCTTAAAAATATCGGTTCGTTTCCAACGAGACAGAGGTATGCCATTCAAAGAAACCACTGTTCTTTAAACGAAAATACGGTCTGATCGATGCAAAGAAGCACAAAGTGATGTACAAGGTGATGAAGAAGTCCTGTAGACTTATCTCAAAGTTGCTAAAAAGAGCAAATAATATATAAAAGAGGAACGAGGTGGGCGGTAGGAGAGAATCATCGAAAGAATGTCGTGCAGGAAGAAGATCGACTCGAAACTCTGGCTGGAGTATACTCAAACGGTAAGAATCGATTGTATTCGTGCATCGTGATAACGGTTATCCGTATCCCCCAGACCTAACCGAGGGCTAGCGAACCGGGTTTCTAAGGTAACCGAGTTAATAAATCGATGAGACGTTATCGTGCAGGATTGAGTTCGCTGCTTCCAAAGCGAATATTCTCGTTGATTGTGCCTTTTTTTGTTTCTTTCTTTCTTTCGTATTCTTTTCTTTCTCCGTTCGTTGTAATAGAGTCGTGATCGTGAACGAGACAATCGTAACACTTTATGCTATTCGATGCTTTCATTCATTCAACCCTTAAAAGAATAATTCTTCCAACGATAATAAAGCATTTTGACTTTGACACTTTTAAGTATCGGAGAAAAGTAATAGTGACGGGAGACCACTTTCTTCATTTCCACTTGTTTAATAACAATAAGAATATGTATCATATATACACTGTATAATAAGCACTGTGTCTGTGAAATTGAAAAACATACAGTGGCTTGTTACCATATAGCAACATTATACATTTAAAGGTTAAAGCGAGCAGCGAAACTCTCCTATTACGTCGAGAAAATTACATCTCATCATGAGATTCTCATGTTTCTTCTGCTAAGCAAAGTTTCGCGAAAAAAAAGAGAATCTTGAAGAACGTTCTCGTTTAATATTGAAATATTTCCATTAAGATGAGCATATTGTTTATTCGGGAGTTGACTCAATTGTATGAAATACATATGTTATTTGAGTATTTCTTATTGACGTCAAATGTTAGGTAAAACAGTTCCGTCAGGATCGAATTGTCATTTCATAAACTACGAGTTTTTCTTTAATTAACTCTAAATGCTTGTGATTAAAATATGCTCGATATAATTTCACGAGACATAACAAAAATAAATTTCATAAATGAAAAACATTTAATAGTGTTATTACTCTATTGGTTTTGGGAATAAAAGTTGTCCTACTTTTTTCGGTACTTAATATCAAACTTATATAACGAAGTTTATAAACATTTCTTGAACTGATCTGATTCCTTTCTCCCTCTTTTTTTATCCTCTATGAAATTAATAATGATATTTTATAGGAAGTCTACACACTGTTTACAAAATTTTGATAAAGATCACAATTTATTGAGTTTCAGTCCAATCGTGTGTTTACATATTTGCACGCGTTTTACTATCTAACATATTTCAAGTACAACAAAATCACTCTACATATATAAAAAATGATTAACATCTCAACAGGATAATATGCTAAAATGTATTTACGGATGTAATAATATACTCATCTCATCAATTTCATCTCATTCATAAACCATAGTAAATAGTTCTTCAATTTTCTTAACTTCATGAAGAATTTTAATAGCATATTATAATAATAATATATAAATGATATATGAAGAATTTTAGTAATACAGTAGAACCATTAACATCCGCCATTTCTTTACGTAACTGTATTTTTCTAACACAAAACGATACTTACTTAAATATATACTTGACCGTTTACATTAACAAGAGGAACAAGAAGGCAATTAATAACATACTAACATAATAAAAATAACGTAGTAGCGACATACCAAAGCTTCCCGTTGCAATATTCTTCGCATAAATTCCGGAATTAGTAGTAGTAAACGGACCACATTCGTATCGAGATCCGTATTATTAGTTATTCCTGATGATTACACGTTGCTAAATGACGAGGTGTCAAAAAACGTCAAATCCCCTGCAAACGGTCGGTAGATGGTTGTCGCCAGTTTCCGCTCGGTAATTAAGATGTATGTGAATTGAAGGTATCACGCAGAGGTAACTTCTACAAAAAGTCTGTGCGAAGGTCTCGACGAAGTCGTTAAGGAGGCAATTGCACAACCACGGGCCAGGCGCCAACCGGTAGAATCTCGTTTTCTAGGACAATCGGCGTTCCTAGGTAGTGGAGAACGATCTTATTCAGGGCAAGATCAAGAACGACCGTTCGTGTCGATAACATTCCAACACCGCTGATATTTGGTGTCGTTCTGGGAACTTGAGAAACTTTACTATAAATGGTACTCATTCTGTACGCGTAAGGCTTGATTAAAATCGATAGACTAACTTGATACTTTTTTTATGTACGATAGGATTAAGATTCAGAGATAGCATGCTTCTTTTATTTATTTTATTGATCACTGGAAGATCGTAGGCAATGTGTTTAGTCTGAAAAGGAGCGATGGATTTTCTATCTCCCTAGTGGAAATGCGAGAAAGATAATTTCATCGACTGCTTCTTTTGGTTAGGAGATACTATCATCTTTTTGAATAAAAATTTATATCTACATAAACTGTCAACACTTTTTTGCAAAATAATCGATTTAATTCGTTAGATATCTTGCAAAATCAACCGCAAAACTCCGAGAATGCTAAATAACAAGAACACTACTATCTCTCAATAATAGCATGCCGTAATCCTGAATACTACTCGAGTCAGCTGTTCGTTACTTTGCTTCCCGTGACGTATGTAGATATCTGAGCAAGTTAACTTCACAATTTATCTAAAAAAGGGCATGTCGTATTCATTTTTATGTTATATCTGGTCTATAGATAGTCTTACCTGTTTTCATTCGATCACGAACAAGTTATACATAGAAAAAGTGCGCACAAACATTCGTGCACGCGTGAATGCGGAACAGGACTCTTTCTCTCTCTCTTTACCTGCTTTTCTTACTTTCTTCCTTCTCTCCGTCTGACTCTGGCTCAGGGCTGCACTTATAACTCAAGATTCTTCAGATTTTTATCAACCGTCTACTTAATAAATTAGACTCTACTATATATATGCGTATAGACAAGAGGGAAAGACATTTTTTCAGTACTAATGAAAATAAAAAAAAATTTATTAAATTATAATCTAAAAACGTTAAAGTATTGTTTACCATTATAGAATTTCTGTTTTGTTTCGTTTTCAAAATTACAATTCTACGTATATTGTAATTTCATATGAATATTTTTGGAAGAACCAACTTTTTATAAATATGAATTTTTATTAATTATCTAGAATTATAACAGCTTACATAAATAAATATACCTTGTTATTAGAAACCGATTAGGAATAATGTACTATTTATTCAATAACTTACTTAAGAACTTTCAAACTTCTAGGATAGAGTAAAATAAAAACATTCAAAGTATAACAAACTAAAAATACGTTATAATAATAAATTTTCATTATAGTAATAATAATAAATTCTAGTTTTCTAAAAATTACAAAAATTTATATGATACGCATATGATCGTGAAGAAAATTGTTTTCGAAATCCGATCCTGCTTCAACCCTCTCCCTACCATTCTTTACTCCCTCTTGGACCTAACTGTCCACTCGCCGACTGACCAGTTTGTATCCAAAGTTCGTCTCGCCTACATTCTGTTTCCGTTACGTTATTCGTATTTTCGTTTGATATATCGGCCGTGAATGCTCGATCCAATACAGTTAATTAAAGGAAGAAAATGAAGCAGGAATTTTCTAATGATTCGCAAAAGTAATCGAGGTGCTCTCAGAATTCGAAGTACAATAT
The DNA here is from genome assembly GCF_051014615.1 of Bombus vancouverensis nearcticus. Lineage (NCBI taxonomy): Eukaryota > Metazoa > Arthropoda > Insecta > Hymenoptera > Apidae > Bombus > Bombus vancouverensis. The sequence goes on along the minus strand of NC_134913.1, from coordinate 1,473,852 downwards.
GTCAGGTACGCGAAAACATTCGGTCATTCGCGCTGCCGTTCGGAAAGCTTCGGTGACCTTCGGCAGATATCGGCTGTTCTCGAGAGCGCTCGTAACCGGCATCCTCGAGACGACAACGCACGACAGATGCCTCGAGGACCAGTGACAGAATGTTATGTCGAAATCAGGTGAAATTCGGCTGATTTGTGTGTGATTGTGCGAAAAAATTTATACGTATATCATGCCGGTCACGTGCTCAGACTTTCTTGATAATATTGGATAAGTGTGCTTGCCTGGAAGACGGAATTTAAGGTAACAATGTGCAGGATATAATAAGAATAACACACGAATATTTTTTTAATGCAAAAACTACTGTACACAGTAGAAGGCTGTTTAAGCATCGCGATATTATAATTTCTACCAAGCACTCAATTTTTATACTCGACGTAATCGATGAAAATGCGAAATAAACATGCGCTTAGTTTGGACACAAAAAAAGAAAATTGAATTACGCGCTCTTGTGTATGGTGTAGTAGGGATGCATTTGATCGGCAGTTTCTTACATTGGATTTATAACGGATACATAGCGATTTTGTAAACGAGCAACGGTATGGAAAAAGCTATACGTAAAGTATGTCGTAGACTTATTTCGACACGACCTACTATATCTACCGGACGATGAATCAGTCATTCTTTAAAGACGTTTTCATCGAAGGTCTTGTTGCAGTCTTTGTAAAAGCATCCATTATTTACTCCAAACATAGCGACTGCATATTGTATAACATTAGAATAACGATTGACCACTACGGCTTACCTAATACAAACTGGAAGACTGCATCGTTTACATTAGCCCAATTTACACAAACAAACGATACAATTTATCGAAACGCCATATTTTTTGTATCTTTAAACGGTATAACGAATCTTATGATAATTATTGCACGGTTTGTAATAAAGTAACGTGATGCAATCAACGAAGGTTGTTTAAATGATGACACAATTCTACGCTCGTAATTGCGAGAACTACTATGTGTACATGCTTGGCTTGCGAAATCGGGAATTCTAATCCATTCACGATATTGAAAGTCACCTGTAAATTAAAAATTAAATGGTTATCAAAAACAAATCATTCCCACGTATATATCGGTGATTTTAAGCGAAATCATTATGTTCTGTTCACGGATCTCGGTAAAAAAACACAAGGGATCGGAAGAAATGTGATTACTTACGTATACTTATTGCGCGTTTCGTGCGATAATTGTGGATCTCTATTCGTCCGTTACACCGTAACACCGGAGAAAGTGTTTCTGAGTTATTAGAGAAGAGAATGTAGCGTTGACGTCACTTAAGAACAAACGTGATCCTCCGTGCATTCCTTTCCGCATTCTTTTTCTAAAATCTCCATGCAGTTATTAAAAAAACGACGAATATACAAATGAAAGAAGAAGTTTGCGGTAAGATCAGACTTGCTAACCTCAGCACTCGCTTCTGGAAATTTGACGGATATTGAATGTGTTAAAACGGGTAACTGTATCGATATGAGATATAGATATCTCGTTATCCAGCGACCGGAGTTCATCCGTTGACCTCCTATCGTGCACCACGATGGATCGAAAAACCGTTGGTCAAGAACGGAGAAAGTCGTAGCACACTTTTTCGTCACCTCCGTGAGCCACTTTAAAACTCGAATTTGATGCAATCGTGGGCGTCAAATTTTCAAAGACGCGTATACTGTATCGAGCTTTGACATTAAATATCATTACTCGATCTTGATTATTTATTTTGAAGTTAATTTCGTGTCGTTTCGTTGTTTCAAATATAAAACAAAATTAATTCGAGTAAGTCTGATCAACTTATTTTTTAAATTTATTACTATGCGTTCTTCTCTTGTAACATTTTATCAATAACCAATATCTATTCGAAATTCACTTCGTATTAGTTGTTAAATGTTGATCCATGCAATTGAATCAGACTTTCTGCTTTTTTTCTTCATTCATGCTAAACTATACGTTATGATTAGCTACACGAAATCGCTGCGCTTGCTCATTTATAACCATCAGCATTCAGAACACGGACACCTCATCAGATCGCGCTTTCTAAATACATATTATAATATACCTTCTTCCGATCATGGGGGATTCCTCTGACATCATAGGACACGAATGCATCGTGGTTGGGAAAAGTTCGATTTTGAAATACCTGACATGTTGGTGTCACGTGTACCGGAACCGGAATTTGCATACCATCTTAAATAGCTATGTCGTAACTCGGAACATTTAGATGAACTATACGATGCTACGCTTGCGAGTTATGTAATCGTGCAAATAAGTCTGAGACAGTTGGTATCTCAAACAATTAGTTTCTTCATAATTGAATTGATATCGTCATATTTTTCATCCTAATATCCATTTGAATATATAATGTTGGAAAGATCGTCGAAATATACAAAGTGTTCCGTTTAAATCAACCATTGCGAATATTTCTGAAACTGTTGATATATTATGTTTCTAGGGACACATAATTTGACGTAATTTTTCTGGAAATGACAAAGATATTTTAATCTCAACTTTTTAACTTTACGCGTGAAAGATAAGCAAAGACACGAAGCTGGTCTATTCTGTAAATTAACAACTAGAACCAAAACTGTCTCCCATATATTATATCATACTTTGCCGTTTACTTCTAGCACCCCGTAATCAAACATACGAGTTCTTTAAAGCAATGACTGACTGCTGGCGTAATAACACCGGCAGTTCGTAGCACGTCATGAAGATCGCAAAAAAACAAGCTATCTGCTGAAAGAGCTTGATTCGTTATGTCGCAACTGATAACTTAAAGTTAGTATGGATTGCGCTGTAAGTCGATCGCTCGAAAAACCGTATGGGGTGCGGGGTTATTTCCCCCGTGATGAGACGAAGAAAATAGCCAAGCTATTGGGTACGTTTTCCGCTACGGCCACTGTATAATTACAGTTCGTGCGAAAATTTGTGGCTTCCTGCGATCTTCTGCCTCCATAAATTTACCGCCCAAACTGCCAGGCATATTACACCATTGACAACAAACCTCTCCCAGTCATAAGGCTATGAGTTCTACTAAAACACAAAACGCCACCATTTCTCCATTCTATTATTACGATTGCCTGTTGTTTTACTCGAGATACGAGGCTTCTTCTACAGACAGTTGTTACTGCATTGAACCGGCAATTATTTTCAAATAAATGCTTCTTTAATTGGTACATAATTGGTATCTTTACTTTGAGACGTTTTCCCTAGAGTCTGTCCTAGAGGATTGAACGATAGGGAGTGAGTTGGGCTACGTTAAGGCGTTATGCGCATTGCGTATAGGTGTTTCTTTTGTTGTATTTAGTGCGAATAGAAGGGTGTTATTATGTGTAAAACTTTTTGTCGAGAAAATATGGTGTCGTTCGAATCTTTCGCTCTGAGCTTGCTGAACCCTTTGGAACATCTTTAACTCAACTGGGATACTTTACCGCTAAAAATTGTTTAAAGACTTGACGGAAATATGAAAGAATCGTTGTTTAAACTAAAAGTTGCGACTAAATGTATTTATATTCATTTATGAAATAATCCATCTCTGCTTTCCTATATTCAAAGAGTAAATTGAAATTTATAGAATAGATTCATAGTAAAATTCATTAAATTAATTCATTAACACTGTAAAGTTATGTCCAACAAATCTTCAAAGCGGTTCTTGTAAAAAAAGTATACAAAAACATGTTTACGATATTATTTTTTTAATAGAAGATCGTCTCTCTTACCGTAGTTCTATCAGTTATTGGATTTGTATTCTGTGTTCTAACGTTAGTTTCCTAATATAACATAAATACCACAAAGTTTAAAGGCTAAATCGATTTCAGGAATTTCTGAAGCGAGCTAAATGCTACTGATGCAAACTAACTGCTAAAGTTTTTCGAGTTGCATGTACATTGGGATATTTGGTAGAGCGAAGCTAATTTCTACTTTGTGACTCGCCGAGCCCAGCAAAATCTTTTAGTTAAATACAGAACTGAAACCTGTTTGATCAATATTTGATTATTCATATCTGCAACCTTTATGAAATATTTAACAGTAAAAAATACTGTTAAAAATAATTCAACATTGTTACCAAAAGAAAATTGTTTAATCAAAAATATTTCTCTTTTATATTAATACTTTCTTGTTCTGTGTATAATAATTTTACTTGCTCTTTTAACTTGTAATATATTTTATTCTTGATTCGACTTTCTTAGGCACCGTTATCCCATTGGAGAAATCGAGACGAAGTAACATAGATCTTAAGTTAAAGTTCGGACAATGAATCTCCTTTTTATTTCGGCTGGTTCCCTTTCTTTCATTTTTTTTTTGTCTGCTTGGCTTACCAGCTCCTGCAGGTCAGTCCCTTCCGGTCTTCGTAGTACGGTCCAGCGTTTCTACTAACCTAGACGAATTCCAAGGTTCCTTCTCCGAAGTCAACTTTCAACATTTTTCTTCCCGTGCGACAAAGAAAAGGCACCACGTGTTTACTCATTTCTCTACCTCGAATCACAACGAATTCCACCGAATTCCGCTTTTGAATCTGACTTCGAGAATTCTTTATTTCTATTCATGTACACGAACGTGCGTTCAAATAATCGAGTTAATTGACGATAATTTATTATTTTTATACGTGTATTATACCTGTATAAAGAATTGAAATTATTAACCGTAATTAAAAAATCGTAATGAAGAAGAAAGATACATTTCATTATGCAATCTTAATAGAAGAAGCCACTGTATCTAACCAGCAAATTATTTTTCAGATGGAAACCGAGGTGCGAACGCTCAAGCAAGAGCTGATTCGTACTCAGGAGGCCTTGAAGGCAGCCACGAAGAGATGCCGTGATCTGGTGAAAGAGCTGGACAATCGCACTGCGAACCACGAGTCCGAAAGAAGTCTTCGAGATCAGCAATTATCGCGGATACTTCGTGCTCTGTTGGTGCTGGAGGCGCGGCTGAAGCAAGAGCAGAAATCGATCAGACAACTACTTTGCGAAAAGGACAATGTGATCAAGAACCAGCAGCTCGAAATCGCTAGGCTCAGACGTTACACCAAGAATTATATCAAATGCAAACGCGAACAGACCCTTGGTAAATCGTCAATGAAGCTTAACACGGCAACCGACATTAAAAGCAACGACTTGCAAACGCCCAATGCCGATGTAAGTTTCGAGATATTGCGATGTAATTAAGGGCCTCATAGCAAGAACAGACCTCAGACTTCTTAATTTCTTAATAACGCATTCTAGTAGTCTCCCGACGTAATTGACTTTTGCAATTTGTTATTTCGTTTCGTATACTTTATTGGCTTCGTGATGAGTTTCTAATATAAATTTAATAATGGAACAAAAAATGAAACGATTCTTGAGAAAAATCCCTATTCCTTATGTCAAGGAACGTCTTTGTAATCACGTAAATATTCGAAATACGTATGCCTGAGAAAACACATTAAGATCCATCAAAATTCTAAACTGGCGCAGTAAACAACTGTAACGAGATCTCGTTTTTTTTCTCATTTCAGGCAGGCTCCAGGCAAAACTGTGGAATTAGTAAAGACATTCAAAACCTAAAGTGCGAGATAATCACAAAACTGAATTCGTCGGAGATACCTGTTGCGCTCGAAGAGTTGGACAGGGGGGTGAAGAAGACGCACAGCTTCGCTGGCAGCGATATTTCGAAAACGAGTCTGACGAGCAGCGAAAACACGGATGTGTCGATTATCACAACCACCACAGAGGGCAGCCCCTCGTTGCTCAGCACCGAGGGTTTCTGCGAGGGCGAAAGTAGCGACGTTTCACCCGGTTCCACGCTGAACAAATCCAATAGATGTTCGCCTACGATGATTACGGATAGCGAGAACGAAATCACAATGATCTACGACGGTGATGATGATGAACAGACGATGATAGTTGAAAACGGTTCTAAATTGCCGAGGAAAAAGCTAGGAATCGGTAGATCGAGGACACAGAAGGCTTTGAACGAAACGGACATGATCGAACCGACGAATATCGCGAGAACGGAAAGTAAAGACGACGGAATGGACTGTAACTTTGTATCAGAAGACGAAGAAAAAGAACAGGAACCAATTTATGTAAACGCTTGCAACGAGACAAACTCGAGAAATTTAGAACACACGGGAAACGTGATCGCGGAAATGCCGAAGATGAACGAGGATTATAGTAATAATAATAATAACAGTAGCAATAACGGGAGTAATAATAATAATAGCGTGTAAGTATTTATTTCCTTAAAAGGGTACATGTATATCAGGCATTTGCCGATCGTGTAAAATGTATATAACATTCGTTAACGTAAATTAGTTCGGTAGAGACATACGAGAAACAAAAAATAGTTTAAAATCGGAGCAATATATATGCATAAAAGAAAATTCGCTGCCCGTTGTGTTTGTACGTGTTTGCTAGAAACAAATGTCTATGTAATGCTATTCTATGGATCAATGATGAATGTTTGCAATATCTTTTTGCCAACATTTATGTAATTGCAGTAACAGAAGTAAATACGAAATCCGTATAAGAACAACAGAGTGTATAAGGCTAAAAGCATAGAATCTTCTTCTACACCTAATAACTAGAGTTTATATGGTAGGAGTCCAGTAGTTTCTCGATTCCCGCTACCTATGATTCTTCGATCAAGCATGGAATAAAAGTTCAAGTGCTAGCAACAGAATTCACTTGACAAGAATTCAGTCAATTATTCGTCAAATAAAATTTCGCACCAATAAATTGTAGGTGGCAGCCATTTGAGACTTAGGAGTTTGGGAGAGAATATTCGTTGATGGCCTGAGTAGCTTAATTGGAGAAGCACCCCGCCCGATAAGCGAAAAATCCGCGTTCGAATCCCGATCCCAGCATCCATCGGCTGAATATTTTTCTCTCTACAAAATAGAATTCAGATAAATGGAATGTTGCTATAATAAATGATTAGATTATTATAGTTCAATATATTATATATTCACATTGTTATAGAAAAATATTTCACAACGTATTTTTAAATTTATATTTGACTTCTGTAGATGCCTAAAAATGGAAATCGAAGAACAGAACGCAGAAGAGACCAGCGGGAACTGGTACAGCGACCCTGACGAGGATAAAGTCAACGACGACGTCTTTAGGCACAGCACATATCGACCGAATAGCAAACATAATTCCGTTTTGGAGTGTGTTAATCAGATCCTTTTACGAGACATGGAGGAGGAAGAGAGTATTCTTTCCATACCTAGGAGGTTTAAACATCGAGGAAGAATCGTCCGATTTCAACCAGCTAAATTATCGGATATCGAGTCCGTGGGATCCGAAATGGAGAGGAAGAACTCTGAAGAAGGAATTACAGAAAAAGAATTAGCTAGCAACGAATTGCCCGATGTTTCTGTAAACAGTTTCGAACCCACTGCTACGGAAGACGAGTTTGGCATGAGTCTTACTGAAAGTGCTTCAACCTCAAATGTTGCAACCACGATCACGAATCATGAGTCGAGTCTTGAGGAAGAATCGGAAGAATCAAAGGCTATTCCAATTGTCATTATAGAACCAAAGGTCGAAGTGGAGGAGACGAGGCACACGAGTTTCCCCTCTTCACAGGTGATACAAAAGACGAAAACGTCTGTAAATGCGTCGAATCCACCTTTAAAATTAGAGCGTATCGAGGAAAAGACTTGTCTGCAGATGTCTACGAAAGGATTGACCATAGCGAAAAATTTGGATTATGAAGATATCGAGTCACTTCCGGAGATTATACCACCACCTCCTAAAACACCTCCTGCGTTGCCTCCCAAACCGCAGTTCAAGAATAACACGTTAATCTTAAAAAAGATTCCTAGCCCCTCGTTTCTCATCGATGAGACGCGGAAGAAGCAACAGTTACTTGAACCTAGTTCGTCTGAACATAGCAAGAAAATATTCGGTTTTATATCTTCTCCTTTAAAATCTGCGGGAATTAACGTATCATCTGCGAGAAGTTTAAACTTCGACGATGCGATTAATAAAGTTACAGGGAACAATGAAGAGGGGAACTTCTGGAAAAACAGGTTTAATAATGTCCGATCTTCATTCCAGACGCGTCAGAGCGTCAGTCATGAAACTAGTGGGGAACAAACCCGGAAAATTCCCAGAGTCACTAACATTGTTCGCCATTTTGAAGAATTCAAAATTGGCGGTGAATCGGAGGATCAAACAAAAGAACGCACAAAAACCAAGGAGAAACATGTCCATTCAGAATTTGATCAGGAATTTGATATCAGACAAAATTTTGAAGAGTTCAATTTGGATGAATGTGATTTGTCAGATGATCCCGATAGACCAGAGGGCGATGGATCGGAGAGGCTCGGTAATCTTGGGGCGACGGTTGGTCAGAACGAGAAAACTGCCGCAACCAAAGACAATAATAATGTTCCTCTTGCTGCGAGCAATTCGAGCAGCGGCTACGATCACTTCTTAGAAGCTACAGGTCTTAGCAACAAATCCATATTAACACCATCGAGGTTGCTGAGCAACCACAAGAGTATGTTAAAGCCAAAAGACGTCAAGTATAAGAATAAGATCAAAGCGACAGCAGTTATGGAAAAACATGGTGTTTCCACGACGAACAATACTACCCATATTAGACATTGGACTGGCCCATTTGTCTGACGACTGGTTCAAGTTTTTCCAAAAAATCTGTTTCGGCAAGAAGCATCTGCCGAAGGAACTTAAATTAATAAGCAAACGAAAAATAGTAACCATAATATGAATTAGTGATCATTAAAACCGTGCTAGGAACATGATTCTTTAAGTGCAAAATGTAATTCTGTAAATTATTAATGTTCTCTTTCCTCTTTTTAATACCTTTATCAGATTTTTTGTTACTAAAGAAATTGTGGAACGTAGAAGTTAATTTATTTATAGCACCTTCAATTTAAAGAATACTTGAATATGTTGTATATTTTAATAAAATGTTGCTTACCTATTTATAGCATTACTAATCAAGTCACAATTAATTGAGTAATTAATAGTACATCATTGGGAATAGCTTATAAACGTAAATACTTACATATGTTAATAAGCTTTTTTCACTATGAAGTGCCACAAGTAAGTTCATTTACTACGAAAATCAACGTTTTTGTTATTTTCTAGTTAAAGTTGTACATCAAAAATTGAAAATATTAAATTATAGTGGTCTCAAATTAAGCTATAATTACGTTCATCATCCGGTATTTTGTGAAATTCTAAATATCAAACTCTAATCAGTATCTCAACCAACTGTTAGTTAAACCTTGTAGCATTTGAGAATCTGTATGTACGTAATTACGAATTAACTATTCATCAACTAAATGATATAAAAGCAAAATATACATATTCTATAAAAGTATTAAAGGCATTCATTCGAGGATAAAAGTAAAGATGTACTTATTTTTTGTTGGAAATAAAATTAAAGATGACTTTATTGAAAGATTCCTGCGTTTGATTAAGAAATAGGAATACACCAGTATAATATTAAGTATTTTGTGGCGATTTATAAACAACTAGAACATATCATACAATTATATATAATATACATATATATAACTTCTACTATCTATAAAAATACAACGCAACTCTATAAAAATACGGTGCTAACTGTTACTGGTATCAAAATCTAAATAGGGTATGGAAGAGAAAAGTACTTTAGAAAATGGACAATATTTAAATTCGAACACTTCATTGATAAATGTTTTGAAAGTAATTCCATTTTCGTAGGTTAGTATGAATCACTCGTTCAGGCACTCTATTACACTTGGCTAGTGCTATATTATCAATACAAATGTATAGACATAGCTGAAAAATTGCGTGAAGAATCACGCAATTAATTTGGCACAGTGGTTTCTTCAAGTTTCTCTCTCTGCACAAAAATCGTAAAAGAACTGCAAAATTAAATAAAAAATAAGAATATTAAAAACATTGGTACATTACATGCTTTGAATAAATATTAATTATACCTCTTTATCCAAGTCTTTCTGAGTCCAAATTTTAATCACAGGAAGTTTATTCTAAACAATATGAAATAATTGTTGAAAATATATGAAATTATATACAAAAAAATATAGATTTTTTGTAAAAATTACTTACAGTAGAAGAATCAGAATGAACACTAAGACGTGGATTAAGAACAAATGGGACTCCATCCAAATCGGAAGATCCTGGAAGTGTACCATAAATTGATGTAGATCCAACAACTGTTGATGTAGGGGGTTGCGGAGCAGGTCTCGTAGGTCTAATTCTTGCACTAGGACTCAAAATTTCATAATCTCTATCGTTAGATTCCTCTGTATCCTTTCCTCCACTTCCACTAATTTTTGGATAAACCCCATTTGCTGGTTTTGGCGAAAACTTTGGTTTTGGTGGCCTCTCAGGCGGTATTCTATGGGGTGTCCCATTTGATGGATTTGGGGAAGCACTTTGTAGTAAGCTATAAATAAGACGTTATATAGAATAAGTGGTAAGCATTAAGGTAAATACATCTTAATTGCTTTTAGGATAAAGACGATTCTTACTCTATATTAACATATGACTGTGAATTTGAATTCCCATTTACAATATCCACAGTTTTGTAGCAAACACAAACTCCGTTAATAACACTGAAAAGAATAGGAATAAGAATAATTTGATTTTTATGAAACTTTCATAAATATAAAATTCTATAGATATACCCAGCAGCAATAAATCCGTTTGGTGCCATTTTAGATGTATAAACCTTATGTATAACTCTACTACATATGATAATATCAGTAACTGCTTTCGAACATAGTTCCTTATTTCTAATTTTATAGCACACCTGTTTCTTTCTCCATGCCTTCTGCACTAAAATTCATTATTGCAATGTACTCAATGAAAATAAATTCTTGATAAATGATACATTGATTAGTCTTACGTATGCTCACTTGAATCTACAGTACAAGAAATTATGCTATATCCTTCTGGAGGAGTATCTCGTTCATTAATGACTACGATATCTTCGACCACACACTGCGGTAACCCTTCAGTCTTTGAAAAACATATGTATCTGCCTTTCTTTTTAATAAAAAGTCCACTTTCTCTCCATAGATCAGCATCAGTATCTTGGTCATATGTTCGTGATACCTAAAGGTAAAATAACGTTTAAAAATAGTACACATTTATAGAAAATTAAAAAATAGTAATATAAAAATAGTTATAAACACCAGGTTAAATACCCTAACTTATTTATACAAACTATCTTGTGAGGTTACTTACCACTGTAAAATTTGGTGGACACTTATCTATATCTTCAACAATATTTATGGCTGTGATGGGCCTATCATCAGGTAATACAGACGATAACTGGTGAACTAACATTTTGTTGCAATTAATCTTTTTAGACATTATTGCAACCCTGTTAAAAGTATATTTGTATAACTATTCATGTTTTCTTTTCCTTATAACATATATTATCTCACATATAAAAAATGTTAAATGTAATTTGTTATAAATTAATAAGTATAATCAACTGCTTCATAGATAATCACACTAATTGCAAAAAGTCAATTTGATAAATTGTAACATAACTTCAAACATATTTAAAATATCACAATTAATACAAGACATCGAGTAGTTAATATGTTTTGACAAGTGTGACAAGAACAGCTTTCATTGACATAAAGCACATTTCTCTACCAAAGTTCATTATATGTTGATTCATTAAAAGCGCCAGGAATTGAGGAATGTAACTGTGTGGACGTCCCGTACTTTATCTTGATGACCTATTTTCGATCGATAAAAAAATTTACGGTACACTGAAAATTGCTTGAAATAAGGAAATTACAAGCAACAAAAATTTAACAATGACATCTTTGAAACACGATAAAAACGAATTACTACAAAGGTCGCATTACTTATACATATATTTCACTTAATATAATTAATCTTTAAAGTATTCACGGCAGAGAAACACGCTTAACCATTAGTAATCATCCACGAAATTTGCACACTTCTCAATTTGCTTACCTTCGGAAAAAAATTGGAAATTTCGCGCGACACAAATTTAAAAACTTTGCATATTCATTAATTTATCTGCTGTTGTACTTTTAATCAGCCGGTCACTTAATTCCAACAGAATAACACGGCAATTTTCGATCGAATAACGATCGACTGGTTTTTCCTTTGACACGCAATCCTATTCTTCGGAAGATTCATTCGTAATAAAGTGAAGGTACTTCAATGCATATTAATAAACAAAAAGGATAGAAAGAACGATTGAAGGAATGAGCAGGACGGAGAAACTAATAGAGAGGAAAGTATCTATTGAGAGAAAGATAAATGTATACATATACAATCAATTGTTCCGTCACAGCTAATATTTTAACACTCACGTACTTTCAAATGATATGTGATAAAAACCTGATAAGATAACTAACGAAACTCGTAAACACTGTTACTTATAAGAATGGCTTTCCTCCTTTGTCTCTTCGTTGAACGTTTTAACTAAATTGATATCAATGACATCACTTTTGCCACCACCACAACCTTAATGACCACCATCTTAACTGACTAGGGTAGTTGTGTTCAATAAGCTAACCTCTGTTTCCGTTCCTTACACGTCGTGAAACTTTACGGCGCTTTTCCTCGTCCTTCCTACACGATTCGCTCTTGCCGGATATTCGCTTGGTTTTATACGTATCACTCAGTTTTTAAGTGAATTAATCCCATTCCCAAGCAATAAGAAAATGGATAAGAATCATACGCCACCCCTTTATCAGCATGCTTATTGTTTGATCTGTTTAAATAAATTGTTTAATACAATTTAAAAGTACGACAATGTGATACTTTGACCAACAGTGGCCATGGCCATGACACTCAGCTTTGATACTGAAGCTAAAGAAACCGCAAGGTGTTTTGTTTATCCTTTCAATGCTTTTATTCAAAATTTAATACAATTTAAAGTTAATGTTTTAATTATATACATATATTTCGGGCTTAAAGAGATTATTAATAAATGAAATTAATATTATAGATTTTCAAATCTGATGCTAATTTTCAAGTGCACGAAAATTGCAGATGGCGCGGATGTTTGCATCTAAATATTAGAAGTACATTGGTATATATATGCATATAAAGAACAATATTATGTATTCACTTACCTTATCATTGTCGTCGCTTACTATGGTGTTTATTGATCAAATGGCGTATGATCAGTTTGATCTTCTAAGGAAATTTCGTGACATGGAACAAGGGTACAATAAGTGGACATTTACTCTGGCAAAATATAACTCTTTTACGAATAACTCCATGTTTCAACTATTAAAAAGGTATTTATTAACAATACTTACGTTTTCATTAATTTTCTTCATTAAGAATTACTTCTTAGTCGTAAAGTTACATAGTTTGTATAATGTAAATAAGAATAAGTTTGCAAATCAGTCGTGAAGCAATTAATTTGCAAAAAAGCATAGAACTGGTGTTAACACTAAACCTACCAGCGCCGGCCAAATTGACCGCTCTCGAACTTTTATTCAAATTTAACCATATTTAAACATTATCGTATCGTTTCATAATTTCTGACTTTTTCTAAGACATGCATCCAATATATTTTTCGGTATTTACTTTTAGTTTGCTCTTTTATTTTCTAAAAAAAATTTATATTCTGCCTTACCCACCGCGAGAGGTCAATTTGATGAGCCGACAAAATATTTTAGTTATTCTTAAAATAAATGCAATCAGTACAAAGAAAAGGCTATCTCAAGATCAGATGATAAATAAAATCAGTAATAACAAATAATAATAACTGTTACGCCCGTAACCTTGTCAGAAACCATAATTCATATATATGTATTTATCGAAGGTGAAAGGACACCGGAGCCTTCCCTTTGGAACTTCGGGAAAATCCGTAAAATTGTAATTAAAGTTTACAGTTGTAATTAAACAATTTGCCGTCATTCTGCCCAATTGTACTTGTTTGCGATTTGTGATAAACTTGGGCTCAAGGCGACCATCAGTCGCCAAACGTAGCCGCGGTCAACGGAACGGGCGCTTCGTCTAACAAAGGTGTGGAGTGGTAGTATAACCCTCATTAAAGGAAATACCCATAGAGGTACCTGACAGTAAAACATTCCAACGGTTCCTTCGGACAATGAATACCAAATGTTGAGGCACTTACACAGTACAAGTTCAGTTAGACTGAGGGCCAGCTATAAAACCTGGGTTTTTCCTGGAATTAAGATTTTTCAAACGGATAGGCAGTATTTGTCCCAAATTGACCAATTGACAGCGACATCAATTTTCCTTACTTTCGGAACGAGGGTTATACTCGACGAATCCGGTGATCTCGTGTCCTTAGACACACCCCATCATAGTTTTCCTCGGTGGCATCATTGGGACGAAAATTCATTCTTTCTTGCGATCTCCTCCACGAAGAGAGTAGCGCCTTACGATCTGTGAGTATTGTGTGAGCAAGTATATCTATCCTCCCGCTGACCGTGGATTCGTTATCGAACCTAAGACCAACGTCACTAGTATCGCCAGTGCCCAACCACCGCAGTTGATTGCCGAATCGGTAGTATCCATACTCGTGAAACCAGGCCGTACCTTCGTTCTAACACAGCGATGGCCAATTCCAATGCAGATCTAGCAAACGCTCACAACCCTATTCCTGACGCTTCTCCGACATATACATAAGGTAGATGATGAGACTGTTTATGAGATCAGCTATTGTTTAGAATAGATATGGATATTAATAGGGATATATTATTTCAAAATGTTGCTATTTCGAAATTAATGTGGATATCTTACACAGTGTTACACAGATATTATGGGTATGTGATAATGTATTGCTGAGACATAATCTGGAGATGTTGCAACATAATATTGTTCAGCATGGAGCAGAGTATGACAAATAATATGGATATGGTATAATGCGTTGGTAAAATGTTGGATACATATGGTGGAGGATATAGTGCCTGTCTATGAGACCACTTATTGTTTAGACTAGATATGGATATTAATAGGGATATGTTATTTCAAAATGTTGCTATTTCTGAATTAATATGGATATCTTACAGAGTATTGCTCAGATATTATGGATACGTTATAATGTATAGCCAAAACATAATCTGGATATGTTATAATGTGTTGTCGAAATATTATATACATATGGTAGATCATATAGTGCCTGTTTATGAACCCAGCTATTGTTTCGGAAGGATATGGATATTAATAGGGATATATTAGTTCAAAATGTTGCTATTTCGAAATTAATATGGATATCTTACAGAGTATTGCTCAGATATTATGGATATGTGATAATGTATTGCCAAAACATAATCTGGATATGTTATAATGTGTTGTCGAAATATTGTATACATATTGTAGATGAAACGTAGTGCCTGTTTATAAGACCAGCTGTTGTTTCGGATAAATGTGGATACTAATATGGATATATTATTTCAAAATGTTGCTATTTCTAAATTAATATGGATATCTTACAGAGTGTTACACAGATATTATGGATATGTGATAATGTATTGCCAAAACATAATCTGGATATGTTCCAACGAGGTACTGTTGAGTATGGAGCAGAGTATGAATAATAATATGGATATGTGTAATGCGTTTTTAAAATGTTGTATACATATGGTGAAGGATACATTGCCTGTTTATGAGACCAGCTATTGTTTAGAATATATATGGATATTAATAGGGATATATTATTTCAAAATGTTGCTATTTTAAAATTAATATTAATATCTTACAGAGTATTGCTCAGATATTATGGATATGCGATAGTGTATTGCTGAGACATAATCTGGAGACGTTGCAACATAATATTGTTCAGCATGGAGCATAGTATGACAAATAATATGGATATGGTATAATGCATTGGTAAAATGTTGTATACATATGGTGGAGGATATAGTGCCTGTTTTTGAGACCAGCTATTGTTTAGACTAGATATGGATATTAATAGGGATATGTTATTTCAAAATGTTACTATTTCTGAATTAATATGGATATCTTACAGATTATTGCTCAGATATTATGGATATGTTATAATGTATTGCCAAAACATAATCTGGATATGTTCCAACATAGTATTGTTGAGTATGGAGCAGAGTATGAATAATAATATGGATATGTGATAATGTATTGCCAAGACATAATCAGGGTACGTTGCAACATAATATTGTTCAGTATGGCGCAGAGTATGAAAAATAAGATGGATATGTATAATGCATTGCTAAAATATTGTATACAAATGGTAGAGGATAAAGTGCCTATTTAAAGGGCATGCCATTGTTTCAATGAAATATGGATATTAATAGGGATGAAGTATTTCAAAATATCATTATTTAATTCTAAATATTTGTATTTGTAAATTAATATGGAATTATTACAGAGTATTGCTCAGATATTATGGATATGTTATAATGTATTGCCTAAACATAATCTGGATATGTTGTAATGTGTTGTCGAAATATTATATACATATGGTAGATCATATAGTGCCTGTTTATGAGCCCAGCTATTGTTTAGGAAAGATATGGATATTAATAGGGATATATTATTTCAAAATGTTGCTATTTCGAAATTAATGTGGATATCTTACACAGTATTGCTCAGATATTATGGATATGTGATAATGTATTGCTGAGACATAATCTGGAGACGTTGCAACATAATATTGTTCAGTATGGAGCAGAGTATGAAAAATAATATGGATATGTGATAATGTATTGCCAAAACATAATCTGGATATGTTATAATGTGTTGTCGAAATATTATATACATATGGTAGATCATATAGTGCCTGTTTATGAGCCCAGCTATTGTTTAGGAAAGATATGGATATTAATAGGGATATATAATTTCAAAATGTTGCTATTTCGAAATTAATATGGATATCTTACAGAGTATTGCTCAGATATTATGGATATGTTATAATGTATTGCCAAAACATAATATGGTTATGTTCCAACACAGTATTGTTGATTATGGAGCAGAGTATGAATAATAATATGGATATGTGATAATGTATTGCCAAAACATAATCTGGATATGTTATAATGTGTTGTCGAAATATTGTATACATATTGTAGATGATACGTAGTGCCTGTTTATAAGACCAGCTGTTGTTCCGGATAAATGTGGATACTAATATGGATATATTATTTCAAAATGTTGCTATTTCGAAATTAATATGGATATCTTACAGAGTATTGCTGATTTATTATGGATATGTTATAATGCATTGCCAAAACATAATATGGTTATGTTCCAACACAGTATTGTTGATTATGGAGCAGAGTATGAATAATAATATGGATATGTGATAATGTATTGCCAAAACATTATCTGGATATGTTATAATGTATTGTCAAAATATTATATTCATATGGTAGATCATATAGCGCCTGTTTATGAGCCCAGCTATTGTTTAGGAAAGATATGGATATTAATAGGGATATATTATTTCAAAATGTTGCTATTTCGAAATTAATGTGGATATCTTACACAGTATTGCTCAGATATTATGGATATGTGATAATGTATTGCTGAGACATAATCTGGAGACGTTGCAACATAATATTGTTCAGTATGGAGCAGAGTATGAAAAATAATATGGATATGTGATAATGTATTGCCAAAACATAATCTGGATATGTTATAATGTGTTGTCGAAATATTATATACATATGGTAGATCATATAGTGCCTGTTTATGAGCCCAGCTATTGTTTAGGAAAGATATGGATATTAATAGGGATATATAATTTCAAAATGTTGCTATTTCGAAATTAATATGGATATCTTACAGAGTATTGCTCAGATATTATGGATATGTTATAATGTATTGCCAAAACATAATATGGTTATGTTCCAACACAGTATTGTTGATTATGGAGCAGAGTATGAATAATAATATGGATATGTGATAATGTATTGCCAAAACATAATCTGGATATGTTATAATGTGTTGTCGAAATATTGTATACATATTGTAGATGATACGTAGTGCCTGTTTATAAGACCAGCTGTTGTTCCGGATAAATGTGGATACTAATATGGATATATTATTTCAAAATGTTGCTATTTCGAAATTAATATGGATATCTTACAGAGTATTGCTGATGTATTATGGATATGTTATAATGTATTGCCAAAACATAATATGGTTATGTTCCAACACAGTATTGTTGATTATGGAGCAGAGTATGAATAATAATATGGATATGTGATAATGTATTGCCAAAACATTATCTGGATATGTTATAATGTATTGTCAAAATATTATATTCATATGGTAGATCATATAGCGCCTGTTTATGAGCCCAGCTATTGTTTAGTAAAGATATGGATATTAATAGGGATATATTATTTCAAAATGTTGCTATTTCGAAATTAATATGGATATCTTACAGAATATTGCTCAGATATTATGGATATGTTATAATGTATTGCCAAAACATAATCTGGATATGTTCCAACACAGTATTGTTGAGTATGGAGCAGAGTATCAATAATAATATGGATATGTGATAATGTATTGCCAAGACATAATCTGGAGACGTTGCAACATAATATTGTTCAGTATGGCGCAGAGTATGAAAAATAAGATGGATATGTATAATGCATTGCTAAAATATTGTATACATATGGTAGAGGATAAAGTGCCTATTTAAAGGGCATGCCATTGTTTCGATGAAATATGGATATTAATAGGGTTGAAGTATTTCAAAATATCATTATTTAATTCTAAATATTTGTATTTGTAAATTAATATGGAATTATTACAGAGTATTGCTCAGATATTATGGATATGTTATAATGTATTGCCTAAACATAATCTGGATATGTCATAATGTGTTGTCGAAATATTATATACATATCGTAGATCATATAGTGCCTGTTTATGAGCCCAGCTATTGTTTAGGAAAGATATGTATATTAATAGGGATATATTATTTCAAAATGTTGCTATTTCGAAATTAATGTGGATATCTTACACAGTGTTACACAGATATTATGGATATGTGATAATGTATTGCCAAAACATAATCTGGATATGTTCCAACGAGGTACTGTTGAGTATGGAGCAGAGTATGAATAATAATATGGATATGTGTAATGCGTTTTTAAAATGTTGTATACATATGGTGAAGGATACATTGCCTGTTTATGAGACCAGCTATTGTTTAGAATATATATGGATATTAATAGGGATATATTATTTCAAAATGTTGCTATTTTAAAATTAATATTAATATCTTACAGAGTATTGCTCAGATATTATGGATATGCGATAGTGTATTGCTGAGACATAATCTGGAGACGTTGCAACATAATATTGTTCAGCATGGAGCATAGTATGACAAATAATATGGATATGGTATAATGCGTTGGTAAAATGTTGTATACATATGGTGGGGGATATAGTGCCTGTTTTTGAGACCAGCTATTGTTTAGACTAGATATGGATATTAATAGGGATATGTTATTTCAAAATGTTACTATTTCTGAATTAATATGGATATCTTACAGATTATTGCTCAGATATTATGGATATGTTATAATGTATTGCCAAAACATAATCTGTATATGTTCCAACACAGTATTGTTGAGTATGGAGCAGAGTATGAATAGTAATATGGATATGTGATAATGTATTGCCAAGACATAATCTGGAGACGTTGCAACATAATATTGTTCAGTATGGCGCAGAGTATGAAAAATAAGATGGATATGTATAAAGCATTGCCAAAATGTTTTATAGATATGGTTGAGGATATAGTGCCTGTTTATGAGAACAGCTATTGTTTATAATAGATATGGATATTGATAGGGATATATTATTTCAAAATGTTGATATTTCGAAATTAATATGGATATCTTACAGAGTATTGCTCAGATATTATGGATATGTTATAATGTATTGCCAAAACATAATCTGTATATGTTCCAACACAGTATTGTTGAGTATGGAGCAGAGTATGAATAATAATATGGATATGTGATAATGTATTGCCAAGACATAATCTGGAGACGTTGCAACATAATATTGTTCAGTATGGCGCAGAGTATGAAAAATAAGATGGATATGTATAATGCATTGCTAAAATATTGTATACATATGGTAGAGGATAAAGTGCCTATTTAAAGGGCATGCCATTGTTTCGATGAAATATGGATATTAATAGGGTTGAAGTATTTCAAAATATCATTATTTAATTCTAAATATTTGTATTTGTAAATTAATATGGAATTATTACAGAGTATTGCTCAGATATTATGGATATGTTATAATGTATTGCCTAAACATAATCTGGATATGTCATAATGTGTTGTCGAAATATTATATACATATCGTAGATCATATAGTGCCTGTTTATGAGCCCAGCTATTGTTTAGGAAAGATATGTATATTAATAGGGATATATTATTTCAAAATGTTGCTATTTCGAAATTAATGTGGATATCTTACACAGTATTGCTCAGATATTATGGATATGTGATAATGTATTGCTGAGACATAATCTGGAGACGTTGCAACATAATATTGTTCAGTATGGAGCAGAGTATGAAAAATAATATGGATATGTGATAATGTATTGCCAAAACATAATCTGGATATGTTATAATGTGTTGTCGAAATATTATATACATAATGTAGATCATATAGTGCCTGTTTATGAGCCCAGCTATTGTTTAGGAAAGATATGGATATTAATAGGGATATATTATTTCAAAATGTTGCTATTTCGAAATTAATATGGATATCTTACAGAGTATTGCACAGATATTATGGATATGTGATAATGTATTGCTGAGACATAATCTGGAGACGTTGCAACATAATATTGTTCAGTATGGAGCATAGTATGACAAATAATATGGATATGTATAAAGCATTGCCAAAATGTTTTATAGATATGGTTGAGGATATAGTGCCTGTTTATGAGAACAGCTATTGTTTATAATAGATATGGATATTGATAGGGATATATTTTTTCAAAATGTTGCTATTTCGAAATTAATATGGATATCTTACAGAGTATTGCTCAGATATTATGGATATGTGATAATGTATTGCCAAAACATAATCAGGATATGTTATAATGTGTTGTCGAAATATTGTATACATATTGTAGATGATACGTAGTGCCTGTTTATAAGACCAGCTGTTGTTTCGGATAAATGTGGATACTAATATGGATATATTATTTCAAAATGTTGCTATTTCTAAATTAATATGGATATCTTACAGAGTGTTACACAGATATTATGGATATGTGATAATGTATTGCCAAAACATAATCTGGATATGTTCCAACGAGGTACTGTTGAGTATGGAGCAGAGTATGAATAATAATATGGATATGTGTAATGCGTTTTTAAAATGTTGTATACATATGGTGGAGGATATGTTGCCTGTTTATGAGACCAGCTATTGTTTAGAATATATATGGATATTAATAGGGATATATTATTTCAAAATGTTGCTATTTCTAAATTAATATTGATATCTTACAGAGTATTGCTCAGATATTATGGATATGTGATAATGTATTGCTGAGACATAATCTGGAGACGTTGCAACATAATATTGTTCAGCATGGAGCAGAGTATGACAAATAATATGGATATGTATAAAGCATTGCCAAAATGTTTTATAGATATGGTTGAGGATATAGTGCCTGTTTATGAGAACAGCTATTGTTTATAATAGATATGGATATTGATAGGGATATATTATTTCAAAATGTTGATATTTCGAAATTAATATGGATATCTTACAGAGTATTGCTCAGATATTATGGATATGTGATAATGAATGGCCAAAACATAATCTGGATATGTTATAATGTATTGTCGAAATATTATATACATATGGTAGATGATACGTAGTGCCTGTTTATAAGACCAGCTATTGTTTCGGATAAATGTGGATACTAATAGGGGTGCAGTATCTCAAAGTGGTACTATTTCTAAATTAATATAGATATCTCACAGAGTATTGCACAGATATTATGGGTATGTGATAATATATTGCCAAAACATAATCAGGATATGTTCCAACACAGTAGTCTTGGGTATGGATATGGATATGTATAATGCATTGCTAAAATGTTGGATACATATGGTGGAGGATGTAGTGCCTGTTTACAAGACCAGCTATTGTTTCGAATAGATATGGATAGTAATAGGGATATATTTTTCAAAATGTTGCTATTTCTAAATTAATATTGATATCTTACAGAGTATTGCTCAGATATTATGGATATATGATTATGTATTGCTGAGACATAATCTGGAGACGTTGCTACATAATATTGTTCAGTATGGAGCAGAGTATGAAAAATAATATGGATATGGTATAATGCGTTGTTAAAATGTTGTATACATATGGTGGGGGATATAGTGCCTGTTTATGAGACCAGCTATTGTTTAGACTAGATATGGATATTAATAGGGATATGTTATTCCAAATATTGCTATTTCTAAATTAATATGGATATCTTACAGAGTATTGCTCAAATATTATGGATATGTTATAATGTATTGCCAAAACATAATATGGATATGTTCCAACACAGTATTGTTGATTATGGAGCAGAGTATGAATAATAATATGACTATGCGATAATGTATTGCCAAGACATAATCTGGATATGTTATAATGTATTGCCAAAATATTATATACATACGGTAGACCATCTAATGCCTGATGATGAGGCTGGATATTGTTTGGATGATATATGGATATTAATGGGGGTTCAGTATTTCAAAATGTTGCCATTTCTAAATTAATATGGATATCTTAAAGAGTATTGCTCAGATATTATAGATAGGTAAGAATGTGTTGCCAAAACATTATCTGGATATGTTATAATGTATTGTCAAAATATTATATACATATGGTAGATGATATAGTGCCTGTTTATGAGACCAGCTATTGTTTAGGAAAGATATGGATATTAATAGGGATATATTATTTCAAAATGTTGCTATTTCTAAATTAATATGGATATCTTACAGAGTATTGCTCAGATATTATGGATATTTTATAATGTATTGCCAAAACATAATCTGGATATGTTATAATGTATTGTCGAAATATTATATACATATGGTAGATGATATGTGGTTCCTGTTTATAAGACCAGCTATTGTTTCGGATAAATGTGGATACTAATAGGGGTGCAGTATTTCAAAATGATACTATTTCTAAATTAATATGGATATCTCACAGAGTATTGCACAGATATTATGGATATATGATAATGTATTGCCAAAACATAATCTGGATATGTTCCAACACAGTAGTCTTGGGT
The DNA here is from genome assembly GCF_051014615.1 of Bombus vancouverensis nearcticus. NCBI lineage: Eukaryota > Metazoa > Arthropoda > Insecta > Hymenoptera > Apidae > Bombus > Bombus vancouverensis. Next base: position 1,450,528 of record NC_134913.1, on the reverse strand, counting down.
ATGGATATGGATATGTATAATGCATTGCTAAAATGTTGGATACATATGGTGGATGATGTAGTGCCTGTTTATGAGACCAGCTATTGTTTCGAATAGATATGGGTATTAATAGGGATATTTTTTTTCGAAATGTTGCTATTTCTAAATTAATATGGAAATATCACTAAGTAGGGCTCAGACATATTATTTATATGTTATGATCTATTGCCAAATCATAATCTGGATATATTGCAACACAGTATTGTTGGGTATGGTGCAGATTATGAAAAATAATACGGATATGTGATAATTTATTGCCAAAACATGATATGGATATGTTGGAACACAATATTGTTGAGTATTGTGTAGATTATTGTTAAAACATAATAACAGATATGTTAAAGTGTGTTGCTAAACTTTATTGTGCATATAGTATAGAATAGTATTATTGCAGTTTGCGATTTGATCATTAATTCCTGTATTGTTTTATGTATACCATTTGATTGTTCTGGTTACTAATAGTACTATTAGTATAATGAGTTTAATCAAGTATTTCAGGTGTGCAAGGAAATAATGGAATTCTAGCAGTTACACTATGATATGTAAGTATGTGTTAATAGTGCTTTATAAGTCCCTCCCTCTTTAATGAGGTGTTAAGAATGTTATACGTATATTTTCTCATTTCGCTATATGACTCCGATGGTTGCACCTACAAAATAGGCTACTAAGATTCACATGGCTGGAAGAGTGAACTGGTCACATTGAAATTAGACAGAATAGGACTATAATAATAGAGGGACAAGGTATAAGTATAAACTTAGAGTTTTAACTATTAATATAGTACTGCTTAAATATGTATGTAATTATAAATAAATTGTAATAAGGAAAATATGTCTGAGATTTCATTAAAATGTACTATTTTAAATACAAAAACTTCAGTATTTTGTTTGCCAGTTTAGTGACGCATATTTTCTATAACTTTAAAATTAGTACTTTTGCCTTAATGTAAACATAATGCAAATAGTTATTTCACGTTTAATACGATAACTTTACTGTCTACACAATGTTTGTAACTTCATTGGATGTACTTGTCTTTTATTTTTCTAATTTTTCTATGTAATTAGATATTTTTGTGTACATGGTTTGATGTAACATACACATTAAAATCTTATGTGTTTCTAAATTCAAGAAAGTTTGTTAACTGTCTTGCATACGAAATGTTTTTCTTTTGAAAATAAAACGAAACGTGTCGAATCATTCCCATCGTGATGAAAAGTGAAATACGAGAACCTGAAAAGTTGAAGGTGAAAACGATTTTGGAATATAAAATATGTCGTGCGCCTACGTTAGGTTTATCGTTGTCCATAAATAGATTTTTATATTACAATTGAATTGTTACATCAAATATATCTAATTTTATTTTCTTCAAGATGTGTAATATAAATTTCGTAAATGAATGCAATATTGGGCTGGAAAAATTTAATGGATCTGATTCAGATAGTTATAGCGAAAGACAGCCGAGAACCAGTCAAAAATATTTTTTCAATAAACCCTTCTCATCAACTACTAATAAGGAAAATATTTGTAAAGAGTTAGCTCTGTTAGTTCAATCTGCTTTAACGGGGTATAATGTCTGTATATTTATTGCTTTTGGTAAAACATATACTACCTCTATTTATCATCTATTGAAATAGAAGTCATGATACCTAGAACAGTATATATTGTTCAATGTATACATATATTATTTACTAATCACAATGTAAAACAATGTCTTTTTTAAAAAATGAAGGAATTTCAATTACTTGATTGGGAATATCGAATAGAAGATAAGCCAATTTTATTAGATATACAATGAGCACATTGTTGATTTGCTTAAATCTCAAATCAGAATGACTAATAATAAGGAACACAATTCGTACATCAGCAATCTCACAGAGGAAATTAACATTCCTGAAGAATTGCATAAATTCCTTTTGACAGTACCATGCAATAGAACAGTTACAGATATTCAGTTGAATAAACGGTACATACACACGCTAGTGCGCGTGAATATAAAAATACAATAGACTTAGAAATAAATGGAAAATTTAATTTTTTAGAAAATTTTTTAGAAAATTTAAATTTAAATTGCATTTAGTAACGAAAATAGCACTTATAAGAACGAATCATTCAAAAGAAGAGAATTCGTTAGGAAACCTAAATTTAACCGACTTAGTGGAAAACATTTCATGCAGCAACTCAAAATTCACTCATTTATTAATGCAGTCTTTAGGTGGCAATTCAAAAATTTTTATGTTATTGAACATATTTTCTTTAGATGAATATTATAACAAAACATTGGATTCATTGAGATTTGCTAGTAAAGTAAACCATTGCAGATCAGACAGTGCAAAGGAACGCGATTAGTGTTACAAAGCACAGCATAAAGTTTAAAAAAATAGTATTTTTATTATACGTCAAGATTTCAGTGTCATACCTTTTTATCATTATTTTATTCTTTTATAAATCGTACCAAAAACTGTGAATAGTTTAATATAAAATATATCCGCGTAATATTATCATATTGCACATATTCGTTCAGTTTTATTTCAATTTTCAAATTTTCAAGGATATTTTATATAATAAAAAAGTAATGCTTTTGAACTATGATCATATTCATTAGAAAAAATCTCTGCTGAAATTTGGACAAACCTCCTTCGGATCGACAAAACGAAACCGTATGCCCTTTTTTTAAATTGCGTTTTTTGCTAGCAATCGTTACATTATGTAAAAAAATAAGAAAAAATTGGTCTATATACTGCTGAACATAAATATTAGTATATCTATTTGTTATACGTATTAGATAATTATAACAAATTTTACTTTATTTAATGTCTTTTGTTACAATATATGATACAAATGGAATAATAGATGTATAATAAAATAACTAGAAAATAAAAGCAATGAAAAGCATGTAATTTTATTAAATATCAATAAGTGCCCTATACTTGCAATATTTACAATTCATGGGATTCGATGTGGGCCATTAAAACCCTGGCCACAGACGAGATCATTTTTTAGCGCGACCCTAAATACCAATCGCAAGGTATGAGCTAAACGGACGAAAAGAACAACACATCACTTCTCACGTTGCTTAATCGAAGCTAGTTTTCAAAAACACTATAAAGAGGACTGAGAATTGTAACTATCAGTCCATTAATCTAGACTGTTTCAATTGGATTAATCTGATTTTTACTTCTATATCTAAATTAACTTTTATTTTTTAAGTTTCTTGTATACCGTGATCTGTTCGTCGTTGAACAAGTGGTTAGTAGTACCTCGATAATTTGTCATTGTCCCTTTCGCTCGCTTATCTGGTATGCCCTGATTGGTATTTGCAGTCGCGCCATGGCACGATCTCATCTGTGGCCAGGATACAAAGGCTCAAGCCAATCGAGCGTCATCCTATGAATTACATATCTGAATAGCAAATTTTGTAAAGTTTAAGTTTACTTTTATAAAAATGTATATATGTCGGTGCTTTTTTCTGTACTCATGGAAAGGCTTTTAACCATGTTCGAATTGTATTAAAGAGTAATGAGTATTCCTTATTTTTTGCATTAAATAGTAACAAATGACACGAAAGATGACGGCAGATAAAAATATAAATGCATTTCAAAAATTTTGTAATAACTTTAACGGGACATTCAACGAGAGCCTTTAAAAGGCATTTCAAATGCAAATATAAAAAGTCCCAGAGTCGAAACTGAAGGCGTAGATACAGAATATTGAGGATATTTAAGCCCCGGCATGGACAAGCAACTTTTTAACGCTGCGTTCTCGCTCGTCATATGTCTTTCCTTGTTTTTTGCCAGTTAAAAGCAACTAGAACAGACATATGATGCAGCGTCAAGAGGCTACTCGTCTACACCGAACCTAAATGAATAGTAAATTCTCCGTGAACAATCTGGATCGTTTAAATCATTATAAGTGAAATTTCATTTTTTAATATCTTCGAAGGTAAAGAATGTTGGCAATCTGGTTCTATTCCCTAGTATGTAAAAAAGTAAGCACTAATGGACCTCTGGAGTCAACGGGAATTTCATGTAAATTGATTTGTTCCAGCACAGCAAGACCTAGGTTACTTACGATGTTAATATTTTCAGAAGTAAATTTTTATTCTTTTGATATTTTCTTAATATTTGGGAAGATTTTAGAGATTCGCCGGTCTCTGATCGGGTCCTGTAATATAAATAAAATCGTCCATATTCAAAACAGATATCCAAAAATCATCGAAATCGATGAGGTTGCCCTCTATCTGTACATTTACCATAACTTTTGCAATAAATATGGATAATATTGTTGATATGATTTATTGATTTTTATTTATCTTATAGAAATTACTAGATGTATAATACAGATAATTACTCTATGTGATAAATATAAATATAAAAATATCTGATTCTTCCTGCGTTATTGTTCCATTCATCTAAATTCAGGTTCCAAAAATTTTTGAAGCCGTCGCAAATTTTCTATATTTATATATTGTAAAAATATTTGTTTTTAAATAAGTTTCCATCTCCTTGCACTTTCTTCTGAATGTTTATTTTTGCTAATTAATCCATTAAACATTTAATTGAAGAAACTATTATATATTAAAGTAGTGGCTTTGATAAGTATATCAGAATTCTAAAAATTTTTTGAAAGCTGAGAACGGTAAAATTAGTCGTGGACATAAACGACCAACGTTGCCCACGGAAGGTACAGAAGATATGTCATGGTTAGTTGAGCACTTCAATTAGGCAATGTATATAGGCTTTCGACAGAAAGCAGCGTCGTAAACCCATTGTAGAGGGTATAAAGGAAGTAAGTGTAAAGAGGATCGTAACGTGATTTTAAAATGTTGATGCAAAAACGACCTTGATCTTGATATCAAGATCAAATTTTTTATTGCGAAAAAGTTCTAGCCATCACGAAGGACAAATATTTCAAAGTCACAAATGACATTCTTTCGTGGAAGAAAAATGTTAAAGTTACAATGGCTTTATTCACAACATCCTTATATTCTCCAATCAGATGTAAAATAAAGTAGCATCTATTGATACAGCTTAATAGCCCAAATCTATCATTATATATTGCATATCTTCCTCTTCTAGTTTCTTTTTTCTTTGTATTTTCTTTTCTCGGTATTTGAACAATCTTGAACTCGCATTTCATATTTCAGTCAAGTTTTTTACCAAAATTACGTATAATTCTTCACTTTGATAATAATAACTCTTTGGCTCCCTCTCCACCAATAATTATTCTATAGGTATTCGTAATCGTAACTGAAACACAATGAAATAGCACAAATTTTTATTTTTGATCATTATAAAATTGTAAGTTTTCTCTCTCGTATGATTGAATCGGCGATCTGTTCTATGTAAGTTCATTTGTAAATATGTATGAGGTAGAGCGATAATTAACCTGTTCCTTGTTATGAATGCGGCGCCAATTTGATCTTTGATATGGATTTAAATGTCGCAATATTAATTCTTGATCATCAAATTGTTAACTAAGTCGTTGAAAATCGTATTGTCGCGGAATCTTTTCTGTACACAAAAGTCTTCTATTATTCCTACATTCTTATATGTGTCTCTCTAATTTCTCTTACTAAATGTAAAATGTAGATATGAACACAAATGTAAGATATGAATATATAAATATAAATATATAAATATAAATATATCGTGAATAAAACCAGTTTAAGAATCATTAAAACTTTTTTACGAGAGAAGAGGTCATTGTGACATTTGAAACATTTGTTTTTCGTGATGAGTAGAATTCTTTCATAATAAAAAATTTTTATCTTGAATTTCAAGATCAAGGTCGTTTTTGCACTAACTCTTTTTTTTATAAATCTCTACCAATTTGAAGGTATAGAATCATACTATGATTCTCTTGACACTTATTTTATTTACACCTTGTATGTATATATGTCGATTTGATCTCCTTAGGATTCCTTTGACAATCCCTCCTATGCAATTCAATAACTTTGTTGCTAATAGGCTGATACATCAATTTATTATTGAACTACCCTAACTTCCTCAACTTCCAGCAAATTTTTTGTAAGTCTATATTACTATTATGTTTTTTCTTTGGTATAACGTACATATTTGAATCTTCTGTATTTGTAACCTCAAAAAAAGACTTGTAGGTTAACTTCCACGCATACGAAATTTTTCTTCCTTGGAAAATGAAACGAAACGTGTCGAATCATTCCCATCGTGATGAAAAGTTGAGATTATCACGCAATGGAAACTACGAGGCTGGTCTACGAAGAACAGAAGAAGAACGATTACGGCGTAGGCGCGAATGGATGATAGAACAACAAAGGCTACGAGAACATGAAAAGTTGAAGGAGAAGAAGATTTTAGAATATGAAATACGTCGTGCTATTGAGAAAGGTTTACCACTGCCCAGAGGAAGATTTTCACATCACAGCCGCAGTAAGAGTAAAAGCAAATCCACGGAAAATCGACATAGAACTGTTACATCAAATACATCTAATACATCTATATTATCTAAAAAGTAAGTATGACTAATTTAAGACACTTCATTTTAGACAATTAAACGATATTGTTTAAGAATAAATCAAAATTACTTTTAAAGCAAATGTTTAGAGGATATATTATAGCATATACATATAAAATATAAGCTTTTTTGCAGATTATAATAGCAATATTAGGTACATATTTATGTGATGTTGAAAGATATAATTTAGTCTTTAATTTATGAAAAGAAAATTAATGTTTAATGAAGTGAATTCTTTTGCATTATAGATTAGAACCATCAGATGGTACAACACCTTTATTTAAAGGACCAGAAGGCACACAGGTTAGCGCTGCAGAACTACGAAGAATTAAAGTAGATATTCACAGGAATGTACCAGGCAAAGCGACAACTGATGATCTCCAACGAGATATTATCAATCCTGAAGATGTTCTGGTCAAAAGAAGAGAGGGTAAAATGTTGTTTTTTTCTCTAATTACCTAAGAAATTTCAGTCATCCAATGAAGAAATACTAAAGGAGTATATGAATTCAAGTTTCTGCAGATTCTGTGCTTTATAAGGTAAAGTTGAAAACCATACGTTACATCTTTTTCTTTTTCTTCCATATGATTGAAATTTAATTAAACATAGCAAGCTTTTTACTTTACTAAATTCATCAGCTGAAGAATAATGGCATTATATAAAAGTTTCTACAGACATGAAGATGATAGTTATCGTATTATCTTTTACGACATTCAACAATTTATATAATTTTAAAGTTAATATGTAATGTGTTTTTGAATTACTAAGGACGAAGAAAATAGGAGAAGGGATCGAAACCTATATTTAAATGAGGAGAAATAAAAAGTACAACAGTCAAAAACTGTAGAAATTGTGGAATGTGATACAGTCGTTGCTATAAATAATGAAAATTTAGGTTTGTTAATTATTTAAAATTTTAACTTTCTGCCATTGATTTTGTTTAAATTGACAAAATGATCTTTCTGCTTATCATTAATATTTTTCATTGCAAAATATATTGCAACTTGATACAGTATACAATTAGTTATAATCAAATATATTTAAAAAAGATAATAGTCAAACTATGCAGGTATACATCAACAAAGTAAAGGACCAAAAGGTACATTAGTTTGTGCCGTAAAACTACGAAGAATCAAATGGTTATTGGCAGAAATGTGTCAAGAAAAGTGATAATTAATAATCTCCAACAAGGTATTATGTATCTAGAAGATGTAGCAGTCAGAAGAGGAAGGGGTAAAATGTTTTTTTTTCTACAATTATCTAACAACTTTCAGTCATCCAATGAAGAAATACTTAATATATGAATGAATATATGAATTCAACTTGAAAGATAATCCTTTTGGAATTTTTCGAAAATCATAATTTATAAGTTCAAGTTCCAGTGGATTGTATGCTTTTTAATGTAAAATTGAAAACCATATGTTATATTTTTTCCTGTTTTTTCTAATGTGATTAAAATTTGATTAAGAATAGCAAAATTTTCACTTTATTAAATTCATCAGCTGAAGAATGATGACATTATGTGGAAGTTTCTACAGACATGAAGATAATAGATTTATCATCATATTGTTTCCTAGAGCATTCAACACAATTTACACAACGCTGAAGTCAATAATGTGTTTTTGATTCACCAAGGATGAAGAAAATTTGGAATACAACGTTGGATTTGAATATTTGGGTATTAAACATATGTATGTGCAATATGTAAGCACAATATCTTTTATCTTGAGTGTTCTAAGAGTGCTTTTATTTCTTTTTGCTATTTTATATTTTCTTTTTCTGTTATGGAGTTTGCACAAAAAATAATTTTTTTAATTATTATATGACAGTAATTTTTTGTAAAAATATACTTTAAATTCTTGCTCCATTTTGTGCATCTGCCATATACTTTGCTATATGCTTGCATGTTTAAAAGCACGAAAGTTTAATTAGAACACCTACTATGGCGAGGTGTCAAATGTATTTTTAATTCAACAGTGGAAGAAGGAACATTAGTCTTGAAGATCAGGAACTTTTCGATTGAAAATTCATCACCAAAAGTTACAATTCTACAATTGAAAAATCAAAATTATATTCAATAATAACTACTTAAGATTAACTATTACATCTGAAAATTCTATAATGAAACAAAAATATTTTTTGCTGAATCTATTTGAATTCATTGGCTTCTTCTTAGATAAATAGACAATTTTATTTCTGCTTCATAGCCATGAAATAGGATTTGGTTTACAAATTTTATAAACATTTAATATTGCACATATTAGGAAATACTATGCAAACAACTGTAAACTAAAAAAATAATTAGTTTTGAAATGTTTAAGTAAAGATTGAGATTTACTTTTTTGATTGCAAAATGTAATATGTTACTGTTAAGGTATAGAGAGGATTTGGAAAAATAAAAAGTTTAAAATTTATTTACAAATTATTCAGCTCTACATGTATGTTACTCTCTGAAGGACTCGACAACATACTCGCTTGCTTATTTGTTTTCTTCTGATCGCTTTTAATAGCTTCTAACCGCTTTTAATCGCTTTTGATTGCTTTTGTCTCAATTGAGATCTGGATGTCCTCTGACGCTCATATACACTCTCACACATACAGTATAAATGTACCATCTATTTAACACGCCTCCTTACATTTATATGTATACTTAATCATATTTACATGCTTGTCGAATAAATTAACAGAAAATTTAAAACTTATTCTTACTTAAACTTATTAAAACATAGTTCGATTATTTTTGAATGGTAGGTTATGCATTTTACTTTCTATACACATCTTACATTTCAAAAATTCCCTTTCAAATTCATTCGATATACCTGTCACTAGCTGCTTTTTACCCAAAATATTCAAGTATCTGAAATTGACATGTCCTAGCATCCTATGCCATCTTTCCTTTTGACTTATACTGTTACGTTCGGCACTGTTTGCTAAGTGCTCCTTCCCTTTCAATATACTTTTCATTTTATATGTCCCCTTCTCTTTGAACGCTACAGCTGTAAGTTTATTGTTCTCATTTATTACTTTTGCAATATTTCCTTTTGAAATAACCGTATTCTTATTATCTGTTAGTTTACCTGAATTGATCAAATTTGCGGACATTTCTTTCGCGTAAAATACTTTATTTATATTTATTTTATTTTGTTTTCCAAATACTTCAAAGTAGCTTATAACGATTCCAACTTTTGTTGCTTTTACCGGTCTATTCTCGCTTAAATATATATTTACTGGTTTTCTAAGGTCGATACATTTATCAAAATAATTTACGTTATTAATTATGTGATCGGTACAACCACTATCTAATAGCCAAATTATTTCATTATTACTTAGTTCGTTCATCTCGCTGCTGTGTGCTGCGTGCGTCCTTGCCATTGTCACGTAAAATTGATACTTGGGTTGTAAGAGAAAAGAAAGTTGAGCTACTAAAGCTGAGTAACCCAACTATTAATTTTCTTTTAATTTAACTTTATTATAATTTTAGCACTTACAATAATAGAATAACACTGAACCGGAGAAAGGGGGTTGTACGAGAACAGCGACTAGAACAAGAACTCCCCGAGCTGGGTGAAGCCTCGGCTTATATACGTTTTGGTTTTAGGATGTTGAGGAGGCTCGGTGTAGGTTGTGATGTGGAAAAGTATCCGAAGGGCGGGGGTTGATATCCTATCTCTGATGTGGACTAAGGTGCGTCACAGCCTTGGTATAAGCTATGATGATAAGGTGGTAATGTGTCCAAAGGATTCCGAAGCTCGGGGGTTGATGTCTTATCTCTGATGTAGGTTGAGATGTGATTGATGTCACATCATCCATGTGCCTGCTCCTGAGTTGCCCTGCTCGCTCGTGCCCGTTGCTGATTTACGATGGAAGTTTCCACGTCCCCTGCTCGTATAGCCTCTGTTTTCTCTTCCTCTGCCGCGACCACGTGTTGACCCATGCCGACAACTGTTACTGCTTCCCGCTTGCTTCTTCTCGCAAAGTGTCCTACTTTTCCACATTTGAAGCATTCTCCTTTTTTTGCAGCGAAAGCGTTAGTTTTCATTTCTCCTTGATCAAATTTATTTTTCTTCTCCGCTATTTCTATTTTATTCTTCACATACGCTTCCGTTTGATCCTCTTCTTTCAATGTATTTATTAGATACCCTATGTAGCTATACTCTTCGGGTAACGTATTTAGCATGTAATTCAGCTTTTTCTTTTCTTTCACTTGTGCGCCCGCACTTTTTAATTCATTTATTAGTTTTTCAAAATCACTAAAGAACGATGCTGAATCAATGTACTTATCAAGCCTCATCTTCTTCAATCTCCTTCTGCACACGATCTGTAGTGCTGTAGACTCTTTCAAGTACATCTCGTCGAACTTTTTCATTATTGCATACGCTGTTCGTTCTTCACTAATAAATTCTAGTTGTCTATTCGTGATGGCACTGTAAATTACGTTTATTGCCTTCAGATCCTTTTTATCCCAGTCTGCATTATCTGTTTCAGTCTTCACTCTGGTTATAACGGTATCGCATTCTTCATATCTCAGAAACATCATAATTCTTTTCTCCCATACACCGTAATCCTCACTATCAAATACCATAAAATATCATAATTTCCGATCTCTCCATTTTGATTGATTTCTTATCCCTTTTCAAGCGTTTCTACGTGGTCGTAGTATTTCTATATCCTTTGAACATTTCTTCCTTTACTGAGATTCACTCAAACCAACTCGCAAAACTACTAACCACGCTCTGCTACCATGTTAAGGTATAGAGAGGATTTGGAGAAATAAAAAGTGTAAAAGTTATTTACAAATTATTCAGCTCTACATGTACGTTAGTCTCTAAAGGACTCGACAACCTACTCGCTTTCTTGTTTGTTTTCTTTTGATCGCTTCTAATAACTTCTAATCGCTTTTAATAACTCCTAACCGTTTTTCATCGCTTTTGATTATGTTTGCAGCTGAGACCTGGACGTCCTTCGATACTCAAATGTACTCTCACACGTGCAGTATAAATGTACCATCTATTTAACAGTTATACATATATCAATTAAGTGGAAGATCTTTTAATCATCATGGAAGATATGAAGCATCTCGGAAGATATCACCATAGGATTGTAATTTTGTTAAACATAAATTAGTCCAATTTTTCAAAGCTTTTTTAAAAGAAAATTCTTATTTTTTAACTAAAGTTTTAATAGAAAAAAGTTGAGGCTTTTGAAATATATAAAGTCTAAAGAAATTATTAATTCTTAGTAATTATTACTAATAAAAAATATATAATATTAAATATTAATTATTAAATCGTATATATAATAAAATCTATTCAGAATAACATAAAGTAAAGATTGCATTTCGTAACTTAATGTTTCTTATAATTATGGATTTGTGTATATAAAATTGTTTTTGTGATTTCTGGCACTGAAGAAAATTGTAAGCCATTTACGTTCATTTGTACATTTAATCTGAAGAATGACTTGTACACAAAAACGTTATATATATTTGTATAATAAGCAGTCAATTAATGTGATTTATATTTTTAATAACAAATATATATATACATTTTTCACATAATTGACATATGTAATACTAATACAGAAGTAGTAATATAAAATAAGAGAATGATATTTCTATCTTTTTTATAGCATGTTTACCATTTCATTCGCTTCATACATCTATTATAAAATGTCCTGGCTTACAATCGTTCAGAGGTAGTCAGTTTATTTACATATCAACCTTAAGATTTCTAAGGTCTGTCACAACTGCTAATACTGCTTAATTGTTTCTTTCATGTGCAAGTACGTTGGATGTTTTATTTATAAATAAATTTATTTAACCATAGGAGAAGGATCGAAACCTATATTTGAAAGAGAAGAAATAAAAGGTACAACAGTCAAAACAGATGAAATTGAGGAACGTCGTACAGTTGTTGTTTTAAATAATGAAAATTTAGGTTTGTTTATTATTTGAAATCTTTTACCATTATTTTAACTAGATAAGATACTTCTCTTCATAGTTGATATTTTCTATATACACTAAAATTTTATTTTTCTTTTGAAAAATAACATGTTTAATTTCCAGAAAGCAAGTCGAAAATGAATAAAAAATATACTACTTCTTCAAGAAATCGAAGCCCCAGCCCTCGACATAGATCATCCCGCCATGCCAGGTTTGTGTATTGGTTATTAGATGAACACGATATTTTCTCTTTTTTTATATAATCTTTCCTATTTCGTACCACTTTTCCATACAATTTCATATTATCATGTTGATCGCCACGTCACCCATATCTATGTGGGGCCCCCGTAAGTATGGGTGACATTCTTCTTGTTCGAGTTAATTAAATATAGGATATTATATATAGGATATACAACATAGAATATTAAAAACACATTATACCATACTTTTTATTAATTTATATTCTGGATAAAATATTATATTATGCTATATCACATGGTATTTGTTAAAACATCCCAAACACATTTGGGGTGATTTTGGGCACTTCGAACAATATGTTGTAGTTTTTTAAATGTTTTTTCTCGCTTCTTCGCGTGTGACAGTTTGCCTCTTCTTCTCGTAACATAGGGTGCACATCATTCTTATAGGTTTGCCCTCCTGATTCTTACAAATCTCCAAATGGTGGAACACCTTCGTTTTCTTCTGATGGTTGTCCGGCACATCGGACCATTCGGAAACGAGAATTTTCTGAAATTTTCTTATCTGTATTGTTTCGTTTGTGCTTGTTTGGTACACAATATGAGCATTTACTATAGTTGTTCCTAAGAGTAAATGTAGTCCTAATTTCCAATACCACTTGATGCTTTTCCGTATCGTACTGGCATATGAGACCATCTGGTCACTTCTGTCGATACCAGTTTTTCCATTATTGTAGAGTAGTAACTCTCCTCACTTTCAAATATATTTTCACGCTGTCTACTGAACATTTTGAGGATGAAAAAATCACTGATGTACGTCTCGCAAGAAGTATGCTTCTCGACTAAATGAAAGATCTGGGATATCTGCCATGAAATCTCTCGGAATACTCCAGCCGCAAAGCGTACCGACGGTCGGATTTGGGCTCCGCAGGAACTTAACCGAATTACGCTGGGCGACCAACGTGTTAAACATGGATATGATAATATTTTTCATTTTTCTTTCTTTTTTTTATAAAAGTATTGTTATACAGTGGATAAATAATTAATAATTATTTGATTATCTAAAATTTTTATATAAGATTATGTAAAATTTTATATATAATATTACAAACATTATATATGTCGGAGACGAGAGAACACCGAAGCCTCTGGAATTTTGGATAATCCCGCAGCATTGCAATCTAGATTTACGACAGCTGTAATTAAACGATTGTAGTTGTTCAATCCGATTGTAATTGTTCGAGATTAGTGATAATGAGCTTGGGCTCGAGGCGACAGCCAGTCGCCGAACGTAGCCGCGGTCACGGGATGAACGCTTTGTCTAACAAAGGTATGGAGTAATTCTATAGCTCTCCTTAAAAGAAATATTCGTGGTGACACGCGACAGTAAACATTCCAACGGTTTCTGTCCCGTGGCTCGCCACACGCAGACCCTATTCTTCGAGCAAGATGATTGCCAAATGTCGATGCGTCTCCGCAGTACATGTTCAGCTAGGATTTAGTTATAAATCTTAGGATTTAGTTGACTAAAGTCCTTCAAACAAACAGTCTTTGTCCCAGCTACGGGAAAATAGGAGAGACCTATTTTTCAACGAACGGCGTCTCCCACTAGCAACTTTCCCTCGAGGACGGCTAGCATCTTTTTCTAACCACCGATATGAAGATTGACCAATTAGCAGCAACGCCAAATTCCCTCACCTTCTGAACGAAGGCTATCCTCGACGAATCCGATGATCTCGTGTCCTCAGACACACCCCATATAGTTTTCCTCTGTGGCATCATCGGGACGGGAAATTCATTCTCTCTCGCGATCTCATTGACGAAAAGAGTAACCCCTTACGACCAGTGAATATTACGCGTCCGACTTAGATTTTGTGAGCACGTTCATCTATCATCCCGTCGACCGCGGATTCGTTGTTGAACCTAGGATCATTGTCATTGATTTCTCGAGTGTCTAATTACCACGGTTACTTGTCCAGTTCTATGATAATCGTATTTGCATTAGTCGAAGTCTTCTCTATTGCATAGCGACCCTGATTCTACTGTAAACCCGACATATATATTATATTATTATAATATTAACAAATTTAAATTAGTGCGTGATAACATAACATTTATAAACATTATTAAAATATTTACTTTCATAATGAACATGTTTTGCTGTAATATATATTCATTATCTTAACGTAACATAACTTAATTCTAAATACAATTGTGCTATTTGATTTCTATTTTAGGTATGTGTTTTGTGTTACTACATTCTCATTTGTTCCAGCTTACGCTTCTTTTTTTTTTATGTGTGAGAAGTGGAAAGTGCTAACTCGCTAAAAACCCCTCTTCCTTCATCTTCAGTAGATGAAAATATACCTATTTATATATCTTGGCATGGTTATTTCAAGGGAGCTATCTGTAAGCGTATGCTTGGTTATGTAACTATCAATGTTTATGGTTTTCTTTCTAATTTGATCATATACGCTTCTTTTTGTTTCCTCACGAAAAATGCAAAAATATAATGGTACACTTTTTATCATAGAATAGAGTGAATTAGAGCTAGGTACATAACAAGTATTCACTATATACTATAGACAACACTGGTATTCAAATTCATACTTACATTTTGCAGATATTATTCTCATATACTGTAATTAAAATTTCTTATAAATAATCAGTTATAAATAATCATTTTCATGCTAATGAATGCAAAATAATTATATCTTTATAAGTGCAATAACCACAAAAATTTTAATTTATTAAAAATTATTTCTAGTAAATATTAATTTGTAATGTAAATTTTTTGGTTAGTATGCTAATATAAATGTAATTTATTACTAGTATTTTTGGCATGTGCCAACATTAGTGTACCATATTCGATTTTTAAATGGTTTTTGTTCAGGTAATGTATTGTGGATATAATAATTAATAACAGTTATTAGAAGGTAAGCAATTGAAATCCTAAAAGTAAGTTTAATGTTTATGTATACCAATCATTTGTTTTATTTGTTATTTTTTATAATATTGCACAAATTTGTTTATTTTTTATATTTGTGTTTAATATTGGTCTGAGAATTATTCCACTTGCTTTTGCGTGCTTTTCCCTAATTTATAATGAAACTTAACAACTAATAATTTATAATAACTAAACAACTACTTATTGCATGTACTTGAATAATAAAGTAAAAAGCTAATGCTTTAAATACCTAAAAAAGATATTTCCTATTGATATCTATATAGAAATAAGAATTATAGTGATCTTTATTTATTATATAAATTTATTTACTGTGACTAAAACAGAAAACTGTAACTATTTAATTAGAGCTTAATGTAGTAATGCGATACAACTAAGGCAACTAAATTTGTTTAACTATTCAACTTACAACTTACACCTAACGACTCGACAACTCATAAGTAACGAGTAACCCGCAGCTAGTTGTAGCTTACTCGTAACTGCAACTAGTGGCAACTCAGTCGTAACTCCAATTACAACTATTGACCACTGATCAGTCTCTCCATCAAGACGTCCTTTTTATATCAGTTTTCGATACTCCTACAACGTACACGTGTTTTACAACCCAACGTGTTAATGACCCAAGTTGATCACGTACATTTTTTTCAATTACCCATTGTCTTAAAGGGTCACGGGCATATAGCCCACCGAATTTCCCATCCTTCTCGGTCCGTCAGCACTTTCGCTTTCTATCTGTAGTTCATCGGGATTTTTACAATGGTTTTTCTACGATACTGCATCTATGAATGCAAAATAGTATTATGCATTTAAATAATAATGATAATTTAATGTAATGTACGATTATCCATCAATATTTACTATTATTATTTTTTTGGTACACCCCATATTCAAATACTAAATATCGAATATTAATTATAATACAAAACCAAATGTTTAGAAATTAGGCTTTTGATATTTAAATATTCTTTTTTAGGTATGAGGATTCAAAATATGATAACAGGGACAGTTATAGAAGTGATAGGTACAAATTATTTCTTATAATCTTATATATTTTTGTTTAATACCTTTAACATATTTAATACGTTTATTATTCAGTTTTTCTACATTTTTGTATAATTTACTTAGAGGAAGAAATCACAGTAGAGGTAGAAGTAGAGAGTATAAAGAAACAGTCAGACGACATAGTCAATTAAACACTGCAGAGGAAGAGCATCTGCGTGAAAGAAAAGGTCATAGGGATCATTCACGTTCAAGGGAACGAGAACAAAGAGCATGGGTCAGAGATTCTCATCATAGGTATATAATAGGCATGTGAAATATATGTTTTTGGAAAACTACATTTTACAAATATTATTAAAACAATAGGTCATCTAAAGATGAAAGATCTTATCGAGAAAGATCAAGAGAACGGTCCCGAGAAAGAAGAGAAAGAGATAGGTCTAGAGAACATAGGATACCTCCATCGCATTATATCGAGCAGATTCCTGTTCCTGTTTATTATGGAGTAAGTATTCAAATTGTACACGGAATATAATTCTATCGATATTAAATTTCATTGGTCATTAGGATTTTCCTCCGAGACCAATAATGGTTGGACCCTTGGTTCCAATTCGAGGTCAGGTACCACCTTTAGGAGGAACTAGACATATGATTGGTCCATTAAGACCATTTCCACCACGATTTATTCCGCCAGATATGTATAGATTACGTCCGCCTCTAAATCCTAGTATGTATATTCATTAATTCATAATGACGTGCATGAAGAGTTACTGTTTTAATTATTTGTGTTTTATATAGGATTTAGGCCAATGTATTAGTAGACTGGACGAGGAACGAAGAGAGAATGGTCAGTCCCAGGGCCACCTCTCTTTCGGTAAGTGCGACCGGGGACCAATTAAAAGCGTTGGAGGGGGGTGGTGTCGATAGGACATTTGAGGAGACAAGAGTTTACCCACACTCTGGGAGAAGAGGCGTTAGAATAACCGATTCTCGTAAGAAGATAGGGCAGGCTGAGGAGAGAATGACGTCGTGGAAGGTAGAGCCTGGACGCAGAAGAGATCGGGAGGCGGAGGGAAGGGTCGTCCGCTGACAAGGGAAGAGGACCAATAATCGGACTTCGAGATGTGAGAAGGCTGATGAAGAGTCTCGAAATATTAACTCTTAATATGGATAGGATGGTAAGAAGAGTTACAGCATTGAGCAAGGGGGATTCCACGCTTAAGAAATTAAGCTGTGAGAGCGCGCAGGAGATCAAAAAACTGAGGGAGTGGATCGACTCCAACGCAGAAACGGATGGTGAACAGTAGAACGGTCGCGACGCAGATGACTCCAACGGAATTGAAAAATTTAGACCCGATAGCTACAAGGGAAGAACTAAATCCAGGATATAGCAACGGGATTAAGCATTAAGCAGGAGCAATGTATACAGGTAAAGTCCTTAAGGATGACGCCATGGGAAACGCAGCAGGCCGTAAGTGGAGCTGCCGGCGAGCACCGTACTCAAAGACAGGCGGATTAGAATTAAAACAGGATTGACAATAGCGACGGCTAGGATTCTGCCCAACATAGTGAGATGTTATAAATGTCACATGTTGGGATATAATCAACGAATCCCGACGGTAATCGAGATGAACGTCGAGGGATACCTTCTGACGACGAGACAGGAAGTAAGATACCTTGGGGTCCAGCTGGATTGCAGAAGGAGCAATGACGCTGAACATGCGCTTTTCCACTGCCCAGGATACGTGAGAGGACGGAACTAGAAAATTACGTCGGTACACCACTAACAACGGAGAATTTAATGGTGAAGAAGGAAGACGACTTGGCAAGGTTTGAGGCCTTGTGCAGAAAAATTATGCTAGCAAGAATGACGCAGGAGAAATTCGAAGAGAGGAGGAGAACTAGAGAAACAAGAAGAAGAAATGGGATTCAAGTATGAGGGAGCGGTGCGTAGTTAAGCCCAACCCTAAAGTAACGCCGTAAGTTGGTTTCGAGGTCGATGCTTGCACAGAAGAAGAGAGGAGAGAGGAGGGATTCTTAGATGGCAACGCCATCGGCCGAGTCCCACATAGTTCAGTCTGGGTATGCATAACAGCATTTCTCCCTCCTCGATTAAAAAAAAAAGACCAATGTATTAATGAAAGGTGTATGATGAATAGAGAATTAATGTTTTATTGCACAATACGTGAACGTACAGTACTTGCCGCGCCATCTATTAGACATTGTACAAAGATTAAACATTCTTCAAGATATCGTAGCGAAGTAGATTATGTTTAATTCAAGATACTGTTATGAATATATGAGATATACAAGTGTTATATATTTTTTTAATCACTATATTATATTATATGAATCTTTTATGATCTAAATTAGGAACTGTATGAATTCGTTCATTCAAACGCTATAACATATAAAACTTGATGCTTGATGGGTTTTACGATCTCGATACATTGTAAACACTATTACACTATTTATACAATCGCTTTTTAAGCTAAAGATCATAAAGACAAAGAATACTTATTTTTAATCATTGATTTCTCGAACATCGATTAGTATGTAATATTTATGTATTTTTAAATATATTTAATATTTTAATATAGTTTCTGAAATCTTATTAAAATGTTTTATGTTTGATGTATTTGTATGTGAAACTTGCTCATTATTAGGTGGTAATAATATTGTGTACAAATTGTATTAATTGAGAATAAATTGTGAATTATTAAATTTAAGTAATATGTTTATAAAGTTTGATGTTATTTTTAGTATTGAATATATATTATTATTTATAGTATATCAAATATTACGTCTAGTATTTCAAGGAGATTCTTTGGCGCAGTGGATTGGTTTCTTTAGTTTTTCTTTAATTTTTTTTTACGTTTTTCTTTACGTTTTCTTTATTTTTAGCATTTATAATAATAGCAAAATTTACTTAGGCAATGGACTTTACGTAAATCTGATATATCTTAATAAAATTTTAATAATATTACAAACTTTGTATTTTATAAATAAGTGTTTGCGGTGGATACGAGGTATTAACACTTTAATGGTCGGTGTATTTGTCCCTAAACAAATGTCAGTGGCTAGCGATTTTCGAAAAGTTGTCTATTTCCTTGATTCACATCCTCTAAATCAGAATTACATTCTGAAGAACTATTCTTTACTAAATCACTAATTTGGCACATATGTCGAACTGACAAGCAGATAAAGCATCTACACGAAACTCAGGGAAAAGTTCTTTTTTACTGAAAAATTCATGATGCTTTATTTTTTAAATGACGTAAGTCTGTGGACAACTAAAGCGTTATTATTGTTCTGGAGGCGTTGTAACATGATCACTCGAAGTATCCTAAAACTTGTGCATTCCTTATTGGTCTGTTCTCAGTTTACGAGTTGTATCTTATTTAAGTCTTATGCTTTTTCTCCTTTATAGGTAGATTTTTGTTTTTTCACAACGTATCTTTTCGTGGCAACATTAGCTTTGAACGATTGAACGAAAAAAGTGAAACATTACATTTCGTATATTTTTCAAAGTTACTTATATTTCAGTATAGTTGATTGTTATTGTTGTGCGGCTTATTATAATTATTTTAGTTTGCTCTATTCATAATTTAGCTTAAATCATATAATTTATTTACAGTACATATCAGTATATAATAGTTAAGCAAGTTGATTTCGATGATGTTTTAATACATAATGAGCGGCATGATTTCGAACAATTTTTCCTATACATACGTAAAATTCAACAGAACTTTTGTAGTAAAAATACAGGACATATATTCTGAAGTTAAAGACATCAAGGCAGGGACACCGCAAGGAAGCGGGTCTTCGGACCAATATTATATACACTATACACGGCCAACATATCAATAACTACCAACAGGAAAACACTGACATTCGCGGACGATGTACTAGTCAAGCAACTAATCCAGAAACAGCAGTTACAAGAGTATATCACAAAAATAGAAAAATGGTTGTAAGATAAAAAGAAACATTACGAAACATTACATTACGAAAACAGAAACTACCAAATATCCAATTGAATGGCACGCACATACTACAAACAAAGCAAGTTAAATACCTAGGACTCCACTTAGACTCATAACTTACATGGAAGGATCATATTAAATCAATAATAGACAAAGTACGGATAAAAAGAAGACAGATGTACTGTAATGTAATTCTAAACTCAGCGTAGAAAATAAACTAAAAATTTACAAAAGATCATAAAACAAATAGACAAACTGTAAGATGGTATCCCGCTGGGGATAGCTATCCGCGTATTATATAGTAATAAAGAGTTAGAAAAATTTACCAAATGTCCAGCTGGACAAATTGTAAGGCACAAATTAAAAAAAAAAAATGTAAAGCTGTCAGTACCACTACGATGAATTCTGCTCATAGTTGTGCGTCTGTGGTAACATATGCGTCAGTATTGATTGCCACTGATATTTGGTTTATAAACGAAAGTCGGAGAAGCTTAAGGTCCCATGCGCAACATGCATATGTAAGACTGTGAGGAATGTCTATTATAACTCAGTTAAAATGTATTGGGTTTGGCTTTGAGGCAGTATTTTCAAATCCGGCCGTCTCATGGCGACTGGTCACAGGTTTAGGTGTTTAGGTAATAAACAACAACATAATTCGTTATTATTTTACTGTCAGCTGAAAAGCGCGAGCGGCTAGAACTGCTGGAAAGTTTGCTTCGATGTGGTAGTTTTCTTGAATTCGCGTTACGTGTCTTACGGAGATTATTAAATAATCACGCGTGATTGCTGTGATATAAACAATCGGATTTTGTTGATACATATATAAGAATGTTATCTGCTTCCACTTCATCACAAGCTATAAGGAAATAAATCTTTTTCCCTTTTTTAATGGACAAGGTTACCCAACCAGAAATGTACCCAATAGCGTGTTTAGAAAATTCACTACTATTCGGCTATTGCGCCTATGCAAAATTTAAAAATTCACTAATTTCATCAAGATTATAATTTTCTTTTGGATGGTCAATAAAGACTTATTGACCATTTTTCAGCTACTAATGACTTGTGTATTATATTGTAAATGGTTAAGTTGTACCGATTTATATTTGCACGCTTTTTTCTTGATTTGGCTAACGAGACGTTTAACATTTTAATATTATCTATTGGCATTACATTTCCCGTATTGATAAAAATTTTATGTCGTGCCAACAATCGTTTATATGCAACAAACAAACTGAGTAGTTGTAGTATATTACCCACTTCTATCTCTTATCGTGCCAAAGGTAATTGTAAGTAGTCTTGGCTCATTTTATATGTGAGGAGGTTCATTTTTTATTTCGATGGTTTTACGTACAAATCAAAAGTCGACAAAGCCTATTTTCAGACTGGAAAGAAATATAGGCGCCCTATTCTTTTCATTAATGCTTGCTAAATATTTTTGCTAAAGTTGCTTGATAAAATTCTTTAAGTAATCTAGAACGTCAAATATCTTCATTATCGCGTTTTAACGGGCTTTTTAAACATGTCCCTCAGGAAATCGAATATGGAATCAGCGCACTGCAAGAAATGTGTAGTTGCCTCGCAGTCTTTAAATTCTGGAAGACGGAGAGCTTTCCAGCAAAATTTGCCTGAGTTGAGAGTTTCGGCATATAGATCGCCATTTTTTAATGCAAACGGTTGTCCAGGCGAAAACTCCCACTCTCTTGCAGCAATGCTAGAGTTCTTAGATATTTTGTTCTTCCCTGCATCAACGCAACTAAGTATTCTCCACAAGTTTTATTCTCTACAAAAAAGTATTAAAGTACTTGGACCGAAACATGATTGGTTTAGAAGATATTGTAACTTTAATCTTGTAAATACAGTTTTGTTATGTTTATGTATTTCTTGTTTTTCATACGGTAAGTTTTATAAGGTCACAGTTAAAATATCTTTCAAGCTAATCATTTTTCGACTTTCAGTATCTTAGTTTTTGTAAAGAATTAACAAATACGTGGTGCGGGGTATAAAAAATGTATATATTACATTTAGAGAAATTACATTAGCGCTGAAATCTCTTTAAATAAGGATGCAGAAAAGAATCGAAACATTTCATCATGTTTCTCCCATAGACTATAACGCTAAACATACGTAATGGGGCAGCAGAATTATCACAGTAAGAGGCAAAAATCTTTTGAAATACATAAATACCAAGAGACTTAATTAAGTCTCATTACCTCAGTATAAACGAACCCACTTACTGGCCCACTGACACTAACAAACTACCTGATTTCTCAGATTTTTTTATAACTAAAAACATCTCTCCAAAATATGTCTAAATCAACTCCTCTGTGGAACTCTCTTCAGATCATTCACCCGTTATAGTAACAATTAACTCAACAATTATTGAAAATCAACCTAATGACTTTATTCATAATCAACTCACAAACTGGCAGTTCTTTAGGGAAATCTTCAATCATTCAATATCAGCCTTAATATCCATAACAACAGATGAAGATATAGAAGCAGCCACGGAATATTTAAACACCAGCATAATAAACGCGATCCGTTCTTCCACTCCTACTAAGAATTTTGTTAATAAACATGAATACCACCATTAAATAATAAAAAAAATCGTAGAAAAACGCAGACATGTAAAAGTATGGCAAAGTCATAGAACACCTGACGACAAGCGTAAGCTAAATAATTCAACGAGAAAATTAACTAAAATCCTTAAAAATGATAAAAACGACTGTTTTCAAAAATATTTAGCTAACCTGTCTCTCACAGCTGACTCCAATTACTCACTATGGAAGGCATCCAGGAAACTCACTCGTCGTCCGCAAATAATCCCTCCAATTCACTGTCCGCAAGGTGGATGAGTGCGTAGCCCTATACAAAAAGCCAACTTGTTTGCAAGTCACCTAACTAATGTCTTCAAACCGTATTCCTTCACTATTGCCGCCGAAATAACGGAATACTTGCACTCATCCTTCCAGATATCTCCTCCTATTGAGCCTTTCTCATCTCTGGAAGTTAAAGAATTAATCCGTCGTCTAAATCCCAGGAAAGCATCGGGGCATGATTTGATAAGTAATAAAGTTATTAAGGAGCTTCCCATAAAAGGAATTGCACTCATCACTTTTATTTTTAATGCAATTCTTCGCCTTGAATACTATCCTAAGTCTTGGAAAATATCATTAATTACTCTTATTCCTAAACCTGGAAAACCAATACACGAAACTAGCTCTTATCGCCCAATTAGCCTTCTACCTACTTTGTCCAAACTATTTGAGAAAATGCTAACGAAATAACTCCTTCCACTCTTAGAGGATTTGAAAACAACGCCAGATCATCAATTCGCTTTTCGGAAGCAACATTCTAAATAGAGCAAATTCATCGTTTAACTCACAAAATCAGCCAAGATTTAGAAAGGAAAAAATATTGCTCTGCAGTATTTCTGGACATTCAGCAGGCGTTCGACAAAGTGTGGCATGAAGGACTTTTGTTCAAACTAAAGAAAATCCTACCACACATCTACTATTCCATTTTAAAATCATATCTAACCAATAGGCTGTTCATGATCAAATACTTAAACACTATAACCGCAACATTTCCAATATAAACTGGCATACCCCAAGGCAGTGTCCTCGGACCTCTGCTGTTCACCATCTACACTGCCGATTTACCAACTTTAGCAGAGATAACCACAGTGACATTTGCTGATGATACAGCTTTATTAGCATCGCACTCAGACCCGACAGTAGCCTCCTCAACTCACCAGGGAGGTCTTGATAATATGGAAAAGTGGTTCCACAAATGGCGCTTCAAAATAAATGAATATAAATCCAGTTATATAACCTGCACGCTGCGAAAACAATCTTGCCCACGGGTGACCATAAATAATATTCCAATTCCAAACAAAGATTCAGTCAGATATCTGGGCATGATTTTGGTCAGAAGAATGACATGGAAACGACACATCGTAGATAAATTCAAGCAACTTAAATTAAAATTAAAAAAATTCTAATGGCTCATTGACAGACGTTTCTACTTAAGCGTGCAAAGTAAAATAATGCTGTATAAAGCCATATTAAAACCTGTTTGGACCTATGGGATCCAACCATGGGGGAGTAATTCCAACATAGAAATTCTTCAACGATTCAAATCAAAAACACTAAGATGCTTAATAGATGCACCTTGGTATGTTACCAATGAAACAATACATCGTGACCTTAAGATACCTACAGTTAAAGAAGAAATATCCAAAATCAGTAATAGATATAACATAAGAATTAACAACCACCAAAACCCACTAGTTACTCAATTACTTGACACGACGGATCAGATCCGCAGGCTAAAAAGACATTACCCTCTAGATTTAAACATTAGATTCAGCTAGAACCAAACATACGATAATCGTTTATTATTCATGTTATAGTACCATGCCAGAATAATTTACTTATAATTCTCAATGAGAATTGATTGTAAACTACTCCAAATAAAAAAAAAGTGTTTCTCCCATGAAGTTCAATAACTTTTATCTGAAATATTTTTCGTAATTCTGATATTTACAGAAATAATCACGTGTGCAGCAAGGAGCATACTGTATTTAAAAATCTCTCCATATCCAGTCGTCTTTCTCATCGAGCGGAACGACAAATGAAAGCGGAATTATTTAATTTGTACTTTACAATTTGTCCAGCTGGACATTCGGTAAATTCTTTTAGCATAAGTCCATCCTGTAGTAAAATTATTTGGAGCCAGTGCTATATGAAACTCATTAGGAAGAACTGTGAGAAAACTGTTGTTTCCAAAAATCAATTAATTGCGAAAATCCGATATTACGATACAAATCGAATAAAATAGCGAGTGTTATGGGTGCTACACGATACGTCGATATTGAAGAGAAAGCCAAATATAAACCAGCCGCCTCTCTTGTACACAAGTCCCCGGCGCGGTAGAACGGAACGCATCAACACGTATAAGAAACGCATAAACCGTGGTCGATATGTGGTCGCAGCGGGCATTTTGCAAATGGATGCAAAACAAAAAATAGAAAAGAAATGAAAGAACCCGAGCAGCGTAAACGCGAGCAGAAATAGAACGATCGCGGATAAAAGCGGCTGTGGATCATATGAAACCGCAAATTATAAATCCAAGCAGTCGATTAGTAAATGACGGTAGGGTGAGGAAGCACAACGGAATTTTGCTTGGCGGAGAAGATAACAACGATGATCGACCTAAGGGTATGTGTCAGAGGCTCAGAAACAATAATAGAGTAGACAAAACATCCTGCATGCCACAGCCATCGAAACAATAACCAGATACTAACAGGATGGCCGCGTTTGATAAACACACGACCATAACCCCTCCAGAGATACCAAACCTTAGTATAAGAACCCTCCCAAATCAGTACTCAACACCTTTTTGTTATAACACTCCAACCTAACCTCACACGTGGCTAGGCCCGCTCAAGAGGTCGCATGCCGCCACAATCATACTTCTCGGAAAACCCATACAACCACTCCAGACCTCCGTTAGGCAAAACGCTTATCTCGTGACCGTGGCTACGTTCGGCGACCAATTGTCACCTCGAACCCAATCTCGCTATCACAAATTTTAAACAATTACAGCTATAATAAAATCTAGGCTAAAGTACTAGAGGATGTTCCCAAAATTTCCAAGGAAAGCTTCGGCTTTCCTTTCATCTCCGACATATATATACATAATTAGCTAGTAGATATATGGTTTTTTACATTATTGAAATACAAAATACTGTTACAGAATCAGTAACATAAAATGAAAGATAATAATATTTCTATCTCTCTTATAACATGTTTACCATTTCATTCACTTCATACATCTGTGGCGGATCGGTATCAACAGGACGCCGACAGGTCGAGGCATCAACGCGGCGCAACATCTCCCGGGCGATCCGCGGGTACCAACCGCCAACACCAGAGGGCTACGACGACAACGAGTCTGTCTATCTCGCTAGCGGTCGAATATACGAGCGAATGATACAAATACCGCACCTAGCGAGACTCCCTCTACGTCTAAGGCCTTACCGAGCATAGCCTTACTGACGAGTCCACCGGTAGTCCCGGGACGAAACGCAACCTCTCTTTTCATCTGGCAGCGACAACCTCCGCCACACATCTATTATAAAATATCTTGTCTTGCAATTGTTCAGAGGTAGTCACTTTATTTACATTTCAATCTTAAGATCTCTAAGGTCAGCTGTTAATACTGTTTAATTGCTTCTTTTTATATGCATCTACTTCTTTTTTATACGTAGGGAAATCCTCATGGACACTCCCCCCTCTCTTCTGGGAAGTGGCGGGGTAGTGTCGGACTTTACTGACTAAAACCCCACAATGGACCGCCTGACGCTCAGCTGGAATGACCCAAGACCTCTTTCGAATTATTGCCGGAACACTCCTGCGTCTTCTCCTATTTGCGGGAGTCGTTCCTTAGTTAGTTCGAGCATTGGGAGGGACCACCCCTCTCAACGACATCTCCTAGACCGTCATGCAAGTCTGAGGAGATCCAGATCTTCCTCGGCGTGTCGGCCCTATGACCACCTAGGACAGCGTAGAACTGTCCTTCTGCGCGGAACCCTGCAAGAGTGGGATGTTCTCATCCTCTCTCGCTCTGTTCGTTCCTTTACGAGCATTACGCCTTCGCAATATGAGCGGATTGCGAAGAACTCTTGTTGCCCCCCGCCCCCAGCATCACTTTCACAACTGACGAGGGGTCTAATCTCTCGCCAATCGCTAGCCGTAGAATACGACGTGGGGCCTCCACGACGGACAAAATTCCAACGTGTGCTGGGCCGTGTCCTCGCACACATCGCAATGGTGACAGGTGTTCGTCACCTCTCTCCCGATTTTCTGCAGGTATTCCCCGAATACTCCATGTCCTGTGAGCACCTGCGCCATCCGAAAGGACAGCGGAAGGCCTCTGTAGTCCTTCCAAGCCTCCCATTTGTCAGAACCGATCTAACGGCCCGGTGGCCACGGACCTGGTCTTCGACGAGTAGGTCGGAGCGTCACCGCTGCCACACTTCTCGTCTAGCTTCCCCCCGAACGTCTCGGGCCGCCTGCTCGGCGGGGAGAGAGCCCCTACCTGAGCTCAGGCCCCTCCGGTTTTCGTACACTCGTCGAAGCGCCAAGGCCTAGAGCTCGAACGGAAGAGACGCCGCCAGGACAGTCACCGACGCATATGATATCGTCCGGTATCCCCTTACGATCCCAATGGCGGTCATCCTATGAAGCCTCCTCAGCAAGTGTAGACTGCGACGACTTGTCATCAGATCTCCTGCCCAAACCGGAGCCCCATACAGAACCCGAGAACGGACGACTTCCTCATATAGTCGGCGCACTCCGACTTCTGCCCCACCGATATTCGGCAGCAAGCCACAAAAAGCGTTGGCTGCCGTCGTCACTTTGGGAACCAGGAGCTTGCAGTGCGGTCCGAACGTCCATTGTTGATGGTGAGGCCCAAATATTTCATCTGAAACCCTTGCTCAACCTCCTCCCCGCTTATGTCCAAACACAGGTCAGGCGGAGGAGTCCCCCTACGTTGGTAGTCGTAAAACCATATGGCTTCCGACTTGGCTGGGGATATCTCAGGTCCATCCTGCGTATAACCCGTATCATACAGGCGGCGGCAAGCTCTCCGTAGCGCAGCGTCTCGTGCCATCAGCATCTCCCAGTCAAGACCAACGTGTCATCCGCGTAACACACCATGCATGAATCTGGGGGCATAGAACAGTAAAGCACCGCGTTGTAGCCGATGATTCATAGAATCGGTTCCAAAACCGAACCCTGCGGAACCTAGCGCTCAACGGGCCACCGCTCTTCTCCATCCTTGCCAGTGTAGCCGACCCATCTGTCGCTCAGGTAGGCCCGTATGACACGAATAACGTAGGGAGGCACCTCGAAAAATTCAAGGGCCTCCAATATCCCGTCCCAGGGTATGGTGTTGAATGCATTGACTATATCTAAAGAGGCTACCAGCGCTACCCCACCCCGAGAAACCATGGCCCGTGACATCTCCCGCACCCGGTTCACAGCATCTACCGTCGAGCGATCGTGCCAACCGGGTACTCGCCCTGACATGTGGGCCTTCAGACGGGCAGCAATGACTCTTTCGACGAGCTTGCCCACTTCATCCAGTAGGCACACCGGATGATACGCGGACGGCGAGTCCGTCGGTCGCCCCTCCTTCCGAAGCAGGACCAGCCTCGCCATGCGCCATATCGGAGGGTAGACTACCTCCCTCAGACACCGTGTAAATAGGTGACATAGCCTGGGGGCCATGACTGCCATCGTCTCAGCCCATATCCGTCCTGGGATTCCGTCCGGGTCCTGCGCCACGTCGCGAGAGGCTATCCTGCTCGCCGCATCCAACATCTCCTCCTCCGCAATCCCTAGTTCCTCCCTCAACTCCATTGTCCAAGTCGAGGAAGTGCGCGGCTGCCCCGGGCTGTCCTCCTGTGGTGGGAACAGTATGCGAATGACCTCCTCCAGCAATGCTAGATTCATATCTGCCGTCAGCGGTGGGGCCCTTGGCCGCAGTTTCTTCATCACCATCCTGTACGGCCGCCCCCATGGGTCGGATTCGACTGACTGGCCGAGGTCCATCCAGGATCGGGCTTTAGCGATCTTGATCCTCCGCTGTAAGATGCGTCGCGTCCCTCTATATGCCTTGTAGCAGAGGGAGATCTCTTCCTCGTCA
Organism: Bombus vancouverensis nearcticus; assembly: GCF_051014615.1. Classification (NCBI taxonomy): domain Eukaryota; kingdom Metazoa; phylum Arthropoda; class Insecta; order Hymenoptera; family Apidae; genus Bombus; species Bombus vancouverensis. Next base: position 1,421,191 of record NC_134913.1, on the reverse strand, counting down.
TGAAGCCGCCGACGACGGAATCTCTGGAACCACCTGCGGACCCGAATGCACCTCGCCCGTAGCACTGCGGTCTCTGGGATCCACCCTGTACACAGTCCCATTCTGTCTAGTACCAGGCACGGAGCGCGGCATCGACGCATCACATGCCGCGTTCATGTCTCAGCGAAGATACTCCGCCTCCTCGTCCACGCTTGTCTCCTCTGTACGGGCGTCCCAGTTTCAGCCGCGGCAATGCCTGCTGGTCAAGCCTCTGTTAAGTAAGAGTAGCCGAGGCCTGCACCCTAGTCTGACAGCACCCGGCCACAAGTATCCGTCCTTGTGTTCCCCCATTGCAAGGAGTGAGCATTAAAGTCTCCCAGGACGAGGACCTAACGTGAAAGGTATCGTTTCACGCAATCACCAACCCCGTCCAAGAACTCCGCAAACGCAACCAGGCCACTGTTCGGGGAGACATATACGCCCACCACCTACTCGATAGCGGCATACCCCTTGCCCTGCTCGAGCGGGATCCCTGCGACGGGCGTGTCCGATGCTGACGTCCATGTCATAGCGACCAAACCATCCAGGTCTCCGACCTAGTTAGGAGTGTCTAATATACGATCTCGGCTACCACTGCCAGGGCTACCCTGCTCTCCCTTATCATCTGGAAAAGCAGGTCTTGTGCCCGTTTCGATCGCCTGAAGTTGGTCTGGAGCAGCCATACGAATCTACTTTACCAAGTCCATATTCATGGCCTCCCGCCGGCCATCTGCCACACTCGTTATTCTTTCCTCTCCCTGCGGTAGGTCTCTCACATTGTCACCCTGCATCCTGTCCGCAGGCTCCCGAATTCGACTCGTCCTTTTAGTTTTCGGCGAAACGCATGCGGCCCCTCCCATTCTATGGGTGGTGGGCGCACCGAGCGACTCACAGAGCCTGATAACCGGTGCCTCCGCACCTGTAGCATACCTGCCCCCGGTCTACCATAGATTCGCAGGTCGCTCTCACATGTCCCAGCTCTATAGCATTGTAAGGTCATCTTCAGGATGGCTTTGACCCTTGCCATTGTCCAGCCCTTTATATGCATCTACTCTAGATTTTCTATTTATAAATAAATTTATTTAACCATAGGGGGAGATTCAAACCTATATTTGAAAGAGAAGAAGTAAAATGTGCATCAGTTACAACAGAAAAAATTGTAGGACATCATACAATTGTTGCAATAAATAATGAAAATTTAGATGATTTGTTTAATATTAAAAATTTTTATTTTTTGTCGTCATTTTGTTTATAAATTATAAAGATGATCTTTTTTCTCGAAAGTGTCATTCATATTGTGAAAAAACAACATGTCCAATTTCTAGAAAGCAAGCGAATTCGAAAATGAATAAAAAATATACTACTTCTTCTAGAAGTCGAAGTCACAATCCTCGACATAGATCATTCCATCATCCAGACTTGTGTTTGGTTATCAGACATATATTGGTTAATACAGCATATTTTCTTTTTTTATAAATATGATCCTTTCTTTTTATTTTTAAGTATTGCGGTTAAACTTCGATTTATTAGAAATAAAATTATTGCCTTCTTTTATTGCTATTTAATAATTTTCAGTGCATAGAATAAAAATGCAAGTCTTAATTTAGGAATTCAGCTGTTTAAAAGTTATGCGTATGTAAAGCTAAGCATTTTTATCATATTTGACAGCTTGCTTTGATGCCATATTGCTTCCACACAAACGAACATTGAATGTTTCTCGTTTGAAGATATACTGCCTCCAAATTATCTCAATTATCAATTTCATGACATCGATTTTGTTTTTGCGACAAAACAGTGTCACAAAAATCGGACCTTTTTTCGGTCGTTAATTTGCTTTTATTTTTCGAGCATGGATATCGTCGCTGGCTGTAATTAAAGTATTGACGCGTAATATACATGGCCTTTAGCGAAAATTAATATATTAACATAGCCGGTTGCCTTACGGTCCCTGGAATTTTATAACTATTGCCAACCTAATTCAGTACTCGTAATTTCCATACTGTGATTTACTGTTTTATGACTACGTCTTTCGCAACAAGTTTACCATAACTGTTATTAGGCTAAAAGACAAATCATCTAAAAAAACATTTGACTAGAGAAAAAATATCTTCTTTAATTTGACTTATCCCGCCTAAGTGGCTGCCATCCACGTGTATTTATTATAGTCAGCGATTGCATTCATTGGACGAATCGTGGATAAAAGCCAACATGGCGTCAAAATAAATTGTCAAATACGATAAAAACCCTCAACTTTACATATGCATAACTTTGAAACCTCTGAATTTCTAAAGTTAATACTTGCATTTTTTGATTCTATACGTTGAAAACTATAGTAATTAGATTGCAATAAAAAAAAGGCAATAATTTTATTTTTATTAAACCGAAATTTAGCCGGTATTGCTATATAGTGGCCGCAAAATAAAGATAGATACAAAATTTGTACAACATTATGTTTATTATAGCATTTGTATACTAATTAACTTCAAGTATGTTAAGTATCATATCACTTGGCAGTACTTTAATGACGATAAAAACTTAGCACTTGATAATTATCTATTATATATTCATATGATTATTTATATTTAATTATTTATTTATATAAAATTACAGACATAACCTATACATGTACATATAAATAAATTTACCATTTGGTAAAATACAAAATGGATTCTAAATTATAATATTGTGTATTAAAACATTAAATACCAAATATTAATTGTAACATATAAACAAATATTTAAAAACTAGATTTTCTTAAGTATTCTTTTATTCAAAACATGATGACAGGAATAGTTACACAAATAATAGGTACAAATTATTTGTTACAGTCTTGTGTATTTGTTTAATATATTTATTTTTCAGTTTTATTAAATTGTTGTATAATTTATTTAGGGAAAGAGATTTCACTGAAGATAGAAGTAAACAGAATAAAGAAAAAGTTAGGTGACGCAGTCAATAACACAGTGCAAAGGAAGAGCATTTGCGAGAAAGGAAAGATCATTGGGTCATTCACATTTAAGAGAGTAAGGGTAAAGAGCATGGACCAGAGAGTCTAATCACATGTATATAACAAGACATGTGGAATGTCATGTTTCTTAAAAATTAAATGTTTCAGATACTATTGATACAACAGGTCATTCACAGGTGAAAGTCTGTATTGAGAAAGATTGAAAGAACAGTCCTAAAAAAGAAAAGAAAGAGATATGTCTAAAAAACAGAGGGTATCTTCATCATATTATATCAACCAGATTCCTGTTCCTGTTTATTATTAAGTATTCAAGTTATATGTGGAATATAACTTTTCTGACATTAAATTTTGTTCGTCATTAGCATTTTCTTCCTATAATTGGTTGGATTTCTCCTTGATTTCAATTAGAATGCAGATTTTGGAGAAACTAGGCATATGATGGGTCCATTAAGACCATTTTCACCACAATTTATTTTGCCAAATATGTATAGATTATGTCCACTTCCAAGTCCTAGTATGTATATTCATTGATTCATAACGATGTGCATGAAGAGCTACTGTGTTTATTATTTATGTTTTATATAGGATTTAGGCCAATATATTAATGGAAGATGTATGATGAATGGAGAATTAATGTTTTATTGTACAATACATGAACGTATAGTATTTGCTGCATCAAATATTAGACATTGTACAAAGATTAAACATTCTTCCAGATATCATAGTGAAGTAGATAATGTTTAATTCAAGATACTGTTATGAATATATGAGGTATACAAGTATTATATATTTTTTTAATCACTATATTATATTATAAGAATCTTCTATGATCGAAATTAGGAATTGTATGAATTTGTTCATTCAAACGCTATAACATATAAAACTTGATGCTTGATGGGTTTTACGATCTCGATACATTGTAAACACTATTAAACTATTTATACAATCGCTTTTTAAGCTAAAGATCATAAAGACAAAGAATACTTATTTTTAATCATTGATTTCTTGAACATCGATTAGTATATAATATTTATGTATTTTTAAATATATTTAATATTTTAATATAGTTTCTGAAATCTTATTAAAATGTTTTATGTTTGATGTATTTGTATGTGAAACTCGCACATATATTTTTTATTGATTTATTTTTGCTCCTATACAAATTGTATTAATTGATAATGAATTGTGAATTATCAAATTTAAGAAATATGTTTATGTGGTTCGATGTTATTTTTAATAATAATATAAAAATATATATAATTCATTGTATATCATACCTTATATCTATATATTTCAAAGAGGTTTTTTAGTATAGCAAATTAGTTAGTATTCTTAGTATTTGTCTCCTTTATTTTTAGCATTTAGGTAACAGACTTTAGGTAAATCTGATAGACTTTAATAAAATATTAAAAACTTTTTATTTTATAAATTAATTTTTGTTATAACACGAAGCTGATTAAGAAGCCTATTAAAAATCTTTCTTTTTGAATTATACTAATGACTAGATTACGGATATTTAATCATTTATGATAATTATAAATGCATAAGTTACAGAATACAGGTGATTTGCAAAAATATATAAAGTAAATTCACTTTTGTTATAAGATTTAAAAGATAAAATCAGTCTTTATTTAAGTTTATTTATAAATTATTTAAGTTTATTTATAAGTTTAAGTTTATTTATAAGTTATTTATAAGTTATTTAAGTTTATAAGTTATAATCAGTCTTTATTTATTTGTTTAATTGCCTTAGCAGTGTACTAATCATGTACTAAAATTATAAAAGTTTGTACCAAAAACGCAATTTTTTTTTTAAGAGAACACCGTTTATTTATATTGAATTTAATTTTGTTAACACAAAAATTCGACAAAATTAAAAACTTCGAAATCGCAAGTTCAAATTGAGAATATTTAAAGACATATCTGACAAGTTTCTGTTACTAATTTAATCATTCCTCATTCCTTTTTAGAGTTACTTAAAGTTATGTAGATTATAGAATATGTAGATATTTTAATTTAAATAAATACTTACAAATTAAAAAATATATAATAACCTCAATTAATGCTTTTTTGTGTTTCTCATTTGAGGATTCTGACCCCTTACCATATTCATGTCACATGCGACATTATCGATACCGATATAGTAGAGGCACAGACGTAGTAAATGGTAGAGATTTGAATCTTCAAATTGAAACGTTGTCACTGTTGTCAGTCAACCATCAACCATCGGTTCGTACGGTTTGTAAAAGTATGCATCGTTTTCTCTATCGCGGAAGTATTCGAAAATTTAGTGCCAACGAATTGTGAAACTTTACAGGAATCAATAGGTTGTATAAATTATAGAATAGATTCAAGTTTACATGATTCACTTACCATAAAGATTTCATATGTGTTTCAATGTTTCAATTCGATATCTCGATTGTGCGGTCTTAAGTTTTAGTTATTATTTATACATTTCTTTCTAAGAATGTGCTACTAAATTAGTTTTTAGCTTATTTTTCATTGATTGATCTATACAGAAACACAAAATATTAAGTCGTACAAAATATGGAAAATATATCGATACAGCATATGATGTTTTTTTACATAACATTTTATTGAACTTTCAATAATAAATATTTCAAATAAAATTGAGCTCCTCAGTAACACTTAAATATTTTTTAATTGTACGCTTCGTTCTTTCTTCTGAATATATACTTCTGCAACTTTTTTTATTTCTTCAATGACACGATTAACGTCTTTAATTGTAAGCATTTTTTCTGATACGTTGTAATTCAGTCTATACCTGTGTCTACTATTGAATGTGTTATTCAAGATAAAGTGTTATAATTGTCTTTTGATTATTCAAAGATATGTATTATTTTACGAAGCTGCGCACTATTTGTTTAAGTTGTTATGTAAAAATTGATTAACATTAACATTATAAGATTATGAATAACTATTAATTTTACGAATTTTATTTTATAAATTGTATTTTTGTGACATTAAAAAAATGTATTATTAAGGTATCATCAAATTGTGGAAAAACAAGATTGTGTTAACATTTTGCAATTAATCATTCATTGTATATTATTATATTGTGTCATAAAGATGTTAGAGAATTTCAAAACCATTTAAACAGCATTTGTCACGAAAGAAAGAATCTAAACGAAGTTATGATACATATACAGTTACGTATATAATATGTACGAAGCAGATTGTTGCATTCAAGTGCTACTTTTGTTCCGCTTTATCGTCGAATCTACTAATGTTATCGATTACAATGTACATGGGTTATTGTTTACTTGAGAAACGTTTCATCTTACCTTTCGTTTTAAAATTTCCTCTCTACTTTTTTATTTTTGTTTATTGTTTTCTTTAATTCTACGAATTAAAAGACCAATTTCTTGGACAGTAATAGTTTCGCGAAAGTCAAATTCATTTATCACTATGATTAATCACGATTGTCATTAAACACACAGTTAATGCTATACGTATTTACAAACGATAAATCTACTTGTAAATTACATGATTTATTATGATATAAATGCTCGCAAGGATACATTTGTAGTTCCAAATATCCCATCACTGCACTGTTTTTAAATTGATCTATTTATCGAGAAGAAATTAATTTTTTTGCATTTGTGTTATTCGATGGTTCAGTTTTACATTTTCATTGGATGAAGAAAGAAAAGTATTCTGTTATTTGAACTGATATACCTTCCGTTCAAAAAATCATTTATTATTCTTTACACAAGCTATTACATTTTAATCAAGATACTATAAATGTAAATTAGATAACTTGCCGAATAAGATTGTTCGAATAGATTTCTCTCTCTCTCTTTCTCTCAAGGGTAATATCGATCATGGCTTCATTCATTATCGATGTGATACGTATGTTGGTTGATATTGTAATGACACTTTTTGATATTTTATTTAAAAGGAAAGCAATTAATAATGTAAGCCTACTCTGGGACTGACCTTGCGTTACTATTCATAATACATATGCATATATACGTATCTACATGCATATATTAAAGCGTCGGGGTATTTCAATAGAGTGTGCCTTTAAAACATTTTCAGAAATTTCTTTATCATATATAATCCATTTTAGATGAATGCTTGTAATTTAATAAGTTTCTGTATAATTTAAATATGTATCTGGCAAGCTAAGGTCACTGTTATTAATCAAAGAATAGATTGCTTATTGCAACATGTATAATCAAATAAAAATCGTTGATGTACATTCATTATTTATCACAAATTATACATTTGATATCTAATATTTAGTTTGAAACCGTATATATGTTAATTTCGTTTCTGTTAAAGGATTGAAGCATTCTGTCATTCAAAGTTCGTTGCGTGTTTTCGAAATTATGGAGAACAGAATGACGGAATTTGAGGAAAACGTGTCCTTCGATATCGATGACCCGGACTTTGCACCGACGAATCCTCCTACTATTCCTCATAATGTTCTTCACAGCGTACAATTCACCGATATTACATTCGGCGTTAATAAATGTGAGTACATTCGCCTTTGGTTCTAGTTACTCTAGAATACTCTAGACTCTAAATCAATATATACGTCATAAAAAGCATAACCGAATAAAGAGACGAATATCTTTAGAAGAGATTTACACGGAGAGATTTGGGACGGAAAATGAAATTTTGAAATGATATTTTCTTTTCTTTTAAAATTTCATATTTTATTTATTTTTTGCATTAAACACGACGCTACTTAAGTAGGAAATGAGTATTCGTGACTTTCTTTAGTTTCGTTCTCGATGTTTGTTCAGTATTAATATGTATAATACGAATCTTTCAATCTCTCTTGCGAATAAACACTTTATTTGCCATTGTAACCAAATTTTTTTACTACAACAAATACAATAAAATATTTGGAGACAAAATTGTGTACAGTAATTGCTATTTTTGTTTTTCTTCATACGACTTCTTTTTCATTGTATTTACATATTTTTTATTGATTTTCAAAAATATATTTTGATAAATCCTATTCGTTATCTTCTATTAATGATAAGTAATTTTTTTTATTGTTCTATCAAACTTATTATCTTGTTGAAATGTGTATGGATGTATATACTTCGTCGAAGCTCTTCAATTCGCATGGTTTCCAGAATATCTGATAAAATCGCATACACTTGCGTACTAAATTGCACGATTACGCACGCACGATCACGTGCCGATTCTAAGGTATCGTTGTTGCCGCTGGACAATGCGGATACTCTATAATGGAGCGCAACATTTTTTGCGAAAATTCCAGCGTATCCTATGACCGGTGTTTAATGTCATCAGTGAAACAATAGCGCGAAACAATCGATGACTATTGCAATGCACTATCGAATACGTTACCATTACGTCTGATCTTAATTGGAAACATATAAGTTACGAATAATAACGTGACGTTAATGGTTTGTATGCAATCAATGTATAAAAACATTTCGGAAAAAAACTGAACAGACTGTTTCTTACGTATACGTATAATTTATATGATAATTTTAGATGTTTTGAAGATTTATAATGACAGAGTGAATGACGTACTTGCAGGTCGAGGTACAACCATCGAATTTAATATTAATATTTTGTTTACATCTTCTGGTATTTGCTGACTTTGTAGAATGATTCAAATGAATCGGGGTAGAATAAAATGTAATCACTAGAGTGTCAGAGTATGCAAATAAATTATATGAAATATGAAAACGCAATCTTAATAATTCGAAACTGGTTTCACCAATAATTAAATTTCCTGTCCGCTTCCAATTAAGTCACATTTCATTAAAATCGGTCCCTCTATTGAATCACTTAATCCGTTACACTAAAGCGCTACACGTGGAATGACGCGGTTATCTCGGTCTCTATCGCTCTATTATTATATTAGACGCGAAGCATGCATAGTTCGCGAGACGGGAACTCGATCTACGGACAAAATTGGATCCACGTGGATATCAGCTTTCTTCCTGAGAAATCAACCTCGAGTCGGTGCGGTTGTGCGGACAGCCGATTTTAGTTCGCGTCTGGCGCGCGTGCACTATTCATTTACTTAGATAATGATGCTCCTTTGTTCAACTAGCAGACAGGATCTTGTTGCACTATGCAATAACAGATACTTGTTGCATTCGAATATATGACTTTGCTCTTTTTTTATTGATTTATTTTGTTGAATTTAGAAAAAAAGTAAATCTAATCGTAGTTATTTATTTTTTAGTTGCAAAAGTATGTAAAGTATCCAGAATATAGTATTTATGATATTTAATGAGTGAAAATTATTGCATAAATTTTGTTTCTCTGTAGTTGTGTTCATGAAAATTTTCATAAATATTTGCAGATTATTAATCACATTATTATTATGGTTTGTTAATGTAAAGCTACATTCATTTATATATGTACTTTTTGTTCGTTATTAATTAGATTTTTTCATTTCATTTACTTTTTAGCGAGGCTAAATAATGACAATTCTATGACATTTTCATATTGAATTAATTAACCTTTTGTTTATATACTAATTTCGAAAAGTCGTTATATGTATTCTATCATTTGAATATTCGCGGCGCATTTTGCATTTTCTTATTAACTGTTATTCACATAGTAGCGCCCTTCATTATCAACAATTTTGTTCCCTATATTTCTAGCTAGGTGGAGCTCAAATAAATATCCATAAAATAAAATCAAATTACTGATGAACTCTTTCATTTTTATCTAAATCTTTCATTAAATTTATTGATTTATTTTGTTTTTTATACTACTTGTTTGAATCGTAAATTAAATTATATTTTCAAAATGCTACATGACACATATATCTTGAATAGAAAACTAAAATGCAAATCTTGCTTAAAACAAACAAAAAATTAATTTGCACATTTATGTTAATTATCAGATGAGTTCTTTTACTTTAACAAGTGTGCATATGTATGTCGCTAAATTATTCAAACTCGTTCCAGATCAACTTCATCAGTTATTTTAATTTCTTTTATTGATAAATCCGTAACAGTTTCGAAATTTTCCGCGATCAGAGGTCAGCAAGTTCATCAAGACCCCCTGCGTATAATAACACGAACTTTGAATGAAACTAGATTGGAACGAAAGCTCAGTCTACCCTCTTATGACAATAGTTTCTTTCTGATGTGAATTATTCACAATTGCCATTTATATTTAAATATAAATTATATTAAATATAAAATTTATATATAAAGGAAGATAGTTCAACTATCAACCTTGTTCAACCTTTTAAGGGTTATTGTCCTCTTTATACATTTTCCAGAGAAAATTACATTTTCATCGCATTCATTTTATACAATTGTATTCATAACAACAAACAATCTATTAAAAAATATACTAAGTAAATATTAACTCTTGAATTAAATTGTATTATCATAACATATTGCATAATTTTATAAATTTTTAATGTCGTTGCAAGGTACTCGTGATTTTCTAAAATTGCAATATCATTACTATATTTGTTTTCATTTTGACCATGCATATTTTGGACGAGAAAGTTGATAACTTTGCAAGTGTTATAAATAATTCAATGCTATCTCATTACTTTTTGATTGATTTTATGGTTCCGACATGTAAGAATAAGTTATTTCTTCTTTCATGTTTTAAGTTCATGTTTAATTCGATTACATCAAATTAATGGAGCGTTGGAACCAGAAACAAAGTATCGACATCAGTATCGACAAAGTATCCTAGAATGGTTAAAAATGATGTAGCTAAAACTATTTCATTCAAAGATCTGTGTGAATGCGTATGCGAACTCATCACATATGCATTTATTGACGAGCGTGAACATTCGGCGTTTCGTTTGATCGATCGTGTTTTATTAGTGACCGGTCTTCACCTCCCCTTTGTATTAAATTGAAATTAGCACGCACATTTATATGAAAATGGGTCATTTCCTTAAACGAAGGAAGTGAGCAAGTTGTATAACCTTTCCTCTGTCGAGGGTCACAACCTGAATGGTATTCGGCATACATTGGACGTATTCACGTGATTGACACGTGCTACTTCTTAAGTGAACTGATTTAGTTTTGGTCACAATAGATCAGCTCTCGAACTTCAAAGGCGCTTTTAATCATTTTCGACACGGCTGTCAGCCATGTTTGTCGTGACAAGATATTTCTGTGGACAATTTATGTTAAAATTCAATTAAGTATACGTTATTAAAAAAAAATAACAAGTATTTATATATAAGTATTATAATATAAGTATAATAAGTAATATAAGTAATATAAGTAATATAATAATATAAGTATAATAAGTATATTATATACAAGTAAATAATAAGTATTTATTAAATAAATTTTAAATCTGAATTAATAATATCTAAACTAAGGTAATATATCATTTTATGCGGCGTATCATGTTATGTCTATATAACTTTTAAAACAGTTTAATTTTAGTTCTTATAAATATCACAGTACATATGGATATTGTAGCTTTTATATTAAAAATCCTTTATGGTCTTGGTATCATTTAATTTTCTTTATATTATATTCTATCTGTTATAAAATTATGGTGTCTTTTTCGTAATGCTTGCTCATTAAACAATTTTTTGTTCACCACCGCAAGTAAAATCGATTTGTATCTGTAAATGCAAATAATTACACAGATATCGGTGCATCAGCATTAGACGATGTTGCTTTTGTTATAGGACATTATTATAGTGATTTAAAAAGTTGAAGGATTTATAAGTTTGTATTACTTACAAAAATAGATTAAACTTGTTTGGTTAACATAAGTGTGCAAATCAATCGCAACGAAGATAAAAGAAGATAAAACGAGCTTGTGTTTCAAATCAGATTCGCGCTCCAGGTTCCTCTAAAAATAGCTTTTCGCTTGCTTTATTGAATCTTATAATTTTCCTGGCACAGTAACCGTTTAACCATCATATTTAGGGAAGACAATCGGTTGTCATTTCGCACCTCCGTTGTACTTTTTACATAAAACATTTATGAGCTCATATTTATACACAACATTTCTCTTATTTTCACTCATAGAGTTTCGTTTTTGCTTGTTTCGTTTTTTCGAAAAGTCACTTTTGTTCATTTCCTAGAGGATGAACAACAGGATACCCTCGAAAAATCGATGGCAAAACATTATTCGAGACAAAGTGCAATAACAGCATGTATTAAGAACACAAAAGTGGTACGTATGCTTCGGTCTGTTTAAAGTAGAGCTTCGTTGTGCTTCCATATACAGACATTAATAACACGCCAATAAATTAAATTTATATTTAGCTACTAAACGGCTGTCGTGGTTATAAATAGACAAAACCGTCGGCTTATTTTCAGTTTGCCAAACTAATTATGTAGGTTATAACGAAGAGAGAGGCACAAAGTTGTTAAATCTTGTTCGAAAAGACCAATTCCTTCTTGCACTTTCGTTAAATATATTCTTTGCACAAAATCACAATTAAATACTCTTACAATTATTTTTATAAAGACCTATACGTCTAGAACCTTAATCATATTTTGTGATTTTTATATACTTACTTCTCCTCTCGCTTCTTCTCACCATCGAAAATAACGCGTTGATCGAGTATTCTCAATCGAATAAATTATCATAAACAATTGCATTGACGTCAGAGATGGTACCAAGCACAGTTCACTGAACTGAATTTTCACTATGCGCCGTAAATCGTAATACCGTGTCGCGACGGAATCTACCTTACGAAATCTCGATTCTCGTTAGCATTGCCTCCGCGTTTTCTTTTCTTTTGTGACCAAATAGGGGGGTTTAAATATAATTTTTAACTGCGGTGTACGTATGTTTATTAACCCAAGTTACTTAAAACGAAGTATCGGTCACTCTTGAATTCCCTAAACACGAATATTGCCTTAAAGGATACACACATCTGATGTCGTTCGATCTCGGAACAACACATCGATCGCATCTAGAACTCGTTACCCGGATGTGACGTTGTTTTCCGTGTGGCTGACGAGAGGTGAAGCCAAGTTGTACTTAAACATCTCGTTTAGGAAAAGAGAAGAGTGAAAGAGGTTCGATGTTTCTTGGAACTTAGAATCGTTCGTTATCGACCTTCGATAGAAGCTCTTTTTACTGTTTTTGCTGATTCAAATTTGAATTCTGTGTAATTTGGGCTGGAGATTGTTTCTTGATGGTTTAATCGATTCATTGAATACAGCTCGATAGAAAACGCAAAGTTTGCGTGGAAGAGGGTAATTTTAGTTGGAATGGGATGATCGAAGCTTTCTTCTCGCCGCAGGAAACTGTGAAAGTTACATTAAAAACTTTTCTTTTGATGTTTGTAAACATTGTGGTTGAGAAATAGAAAACAGTTGAATATAAATTTACACAAAAATCTCAACGCGGTTTTTATTATATTATCGCTTTTACTTTCAACACGTTGAATTTTGTATTATGTAGTTTTTGATTTGGTATCTTTATCTTCGAAACATTTATTTTTTACGAGTATAAAATTTGATGATTCCTTCGTTCGCTGATTAGTGGAGTGTGGATGTTTATGTATTTATAGGAATTTTGAATATTCAACTCATCATTAGCTTCTACATATTACAGTTTAGTAATATTCAAATAGAAAAATTTTTTGCACTGTTCATCTTTCTGTAGAAAGCCGATTAAAATTGCAAATATCGGGGCTACTTTCCATTTATGATCTACATGTTTTATTATTATTATTCGCTAATTAGAATTGCATTTAATTATCACTTAGCTATGCAGAATCTGATTCAAATAAGGTATGAATATTTTTCTGCTCGATCGAATAACTATCTCGTAGTGGCTTTGCTAATGTCAACAAGGATCACCATTGATCCATTATTGATTTAAGTTCCAACACAAATGTAGTTATGTTGTTATATACGATGTTAAAGGAAATTTGAATAACTATATAATTGCATTATTCGACGAAGCATAGAATTAATCGTGATATCCTATCAATAAAAAATTTATCTACTTTTTTGCGAGATATTAGTGAATCAAAGAGAATAGAACGTAATAACATACTATACTTTACTTGAAATTCCGAAAATTGCATTGCTAAATAATTCTAATAAAATAAATAACTGTGTAATTAGATATATGTGACTATATCTTTTTCTTATTGTTAATTAATCAGACATTTTTTCGATTGATTAATATAATTTTGGTTGCACGTGGTGTACCAGTTCAATGCAGTTTCATTCAGATAATGTCATAAGAGATATTCCGACAGACAGTTCGAATGAGCGACGATAAAATATGGTCTCACATGATTCCATAGTCCAGACAAACTTTTATTGTTCGTACATTGTTCGATGCATATTGTAGGAGAATATTGAAAGTAATTGAGCGTATAATGTATCAGAATGAACGAATAATTAGTCACATGTTACGTGTATTAGGAAAAATAGAAAAACATACTAATACCAAAAATGTACGCCTAAGTACATACCTCTACATATTTTCCGCAAAATAACAACATACACACGTATACATGTACCGTATACATGTACGATTCGTACTCATATCGTGTACGTAACTACCAGTAGCGCGTATCTCTCGATATCTGTTAATTAGAATAGCGAAAATCTTTAATTGCCCCGTACGTTATTGCGGCAATATTTCGATCTAATTGGCTCTACTGGCGTGTCGAGTGAATTTAATCAGAAGTCGCGATACTTTCGAGGCGATCGTGAAAGGAGGGCGAAACAACACGTTCCCATCGAGTTATCAAGCCATCTTGTTCTTCGACCTGGTTGATTCTGAAAGGACCGTGAAACCTTTTTACGACTGTCACATCGCGACCGTCAAGACGCTTCTCGCGCAGACAAGTCCGCGTGATCGCAACGTGTTCGTGAAATAATCGACTGACTCACGTGATTCTTGCACGATCTCTCGTTTCTTTCCTTTTGCAGCGATAAATATTGCCGCGTTTCACAGAACTACGTCGGAGAATCCTGTTGGCAGAATTATTAAATCTTGAGTTCGAAATTGTAATTGTATCGGATGTATGTTTGAGCACGTGCTTGTCATATAGAGAAAGTAGGCATATCGCATATTAGTCACTTTATTTAAATATAATAATACATTTTATATATTAATCTTTTAAATTACAATTTTAAAGTACTCTTCCTTCAGATCGTCCCAGTTTCACAACGAAATTAATTCTTTATAATTCTAACGCTGAAGCGGTTAGTGACATTACTCAAATATTCCTCTATTCCATTTTCTAATGGTTAACAAAGTCTTTTTCATCTTGTGACAATCGACAACATTCTATTATCTCATCGAATTGGCATTAAGTATATTTCAAGAATATTTTTTCTCGATTTTATAAAAAATTCAATAAATTCTTTGCAATATTGTTCGAGATATTTTGAGGTTATCTGTAGCGTAGATTGATTTTCTTACAGTTTCTTTAATAAAGTTAAAAATTTAAAAATTTTGGCTATGTTATTTAAAATCTTTCCTTGAAGAAAAATTTATTACTCACCTTACGTTTTCCGAGTAAAAGTAATGTAAAATATGTAATTGTATGTAAATATGTAATGTAATATCGGTAATTTCGGTGTCTAAGGCGCCATATAGTATAATGTGAATTCGCCGTTATGTCCCTTTTCGAACTGTTTGTAGCGTGCGCGTGTACCAAATATCAACAGCCAAGAAATTTCTTTCTAGAGGGAGGATCTCGGACATTTGTGAGGAATCTGACTCGAGTTTCAGGGTATTTTATTTTTAAGGGATATTATGGCGCTAGAAATACCTCAAAGAGGTAGGCGGAAGTTGGAGCGTTTCGTTTTGCTCCATGGTTTGCCGCAATAATAGAAATTTGTATGAGAAAATTGGTTTCTTCTTTCTCCTCGAATGATTGAGTTTTCTCAAGAAAAACACATTCTAGCATCGTTGACAAGAGAATCGATGATTTACACCCGCCCCTTTCTTCCCCTTTTTCCCTTTCTATTCCCCTTTCCTCAACTCTTCGTTGCTCATCGAAATTCTCCGTTGACTTTTTGTAATTCGTACAAATCCGTCGAGTTATCTGGGATCAGGCTCGTGGCTAGCTCGTGTCGACGTTCATTGGCAACTGAACATCGAACGAACGTTTTCTGTTTACACCGTATCATTGCTGAAGGCAATAATTGTTTATAATGTACCGACTTTTTGATAACAGAGTACGATGAATGTATTGATAATTTTATAAGAAACTACCGTGGGTAACTATTACTAACTTATCTAGATTGCACGTGAAAGTAAGGGAAACTTAGGACGACGGTAATGGAAAATTAAATGAAAAATATTGTGGTTTATGTAATTATATAGGGTGATTTTAGAAAATGCTCTAGTTTTGGCTTTTATTTTTATACTAAGACGAAGTAAAAGTTATCAGAAGGAGATATTATTTTTCGAATATTGTGCTGATCTTGCGCATAACGTCCGATATAAGCACGATTATTTTTTTAATTATTGTATTTATCATTAGGAGAAATGTTTCACGTAGAACGTAATTTGCTTCAAGGGGAACATTTTATAATTGATACAAATTTTGCCTATCCAGAGAAGTTTGATCGATATTTTAGAGTGATTTTCATTTTTTTTACGAAACTTTTTAATTCTACATTCAGTCAATTGCGAGACATTTTCATAGACCTGAACATATTGATGTTCAAAAAACATTTAATAATCGTCCAATGTCAGCTTCATTTTTATTTGTATACACAGTAGAGTACGCTAAAAATAATTAAAAAATAATATCAAATTTATTTATTTTATTTTATTTACCATCTCTTTAATTCTTATTCTACTTGCTCAAACACAACCGAACCTGTTTCCTATTAAAAATTCCAATTGTTTCTATTATTCGTTCTCAGATTTTCTTACGTCAGTTAGACGTTAACCAGGAGAAATCGAAGCGAATTGCGAACTATGTATCGCAAAGAAGTTTAATTTTGGATAACCTACTATCTTTCGGCGATTCGCCATTGCCAATTTGTATATTAGAGAGATGAAGAAGAGTATGACGAAATTCCGTCGAAGCGCCACGATTCGTGCGCCACGATAACACGATTTTTCTTTAAAGATAGGTCAAATGATGGTATTAGCCCAAAAGTGGAAATTTCCATCTGTCGCGAATCGATCGCCTCAGGGGCTTAGACCTCTTAACCTTCATACGATTGACCTCACCGTAAAGCGATTTTAGTCACGACGCTGCCTCACGGGCTTCCGCAACGATTTCTTTCTGTTTACTTCCGTTTCGCTTGTTGACACCGTACTAGACGTGTCTCGTCGTTTTATGACCATCAGTTTTCTAGGAAGAAAAGACTGGATTGTTGCGCATTAGGGGAACGTGTATAGATAACCAGTCCTCTCGTCGTTCACTTTATACAAAAAATATTAATACAGTAGAAGTATCTGTGTCTTATATAAAAAATAAATAACTTTTTACACATTATTTACACATTATTTCAGAATGAATACGAAATATCTTATCGGTATTAAAGAAAAATGTTGTATGACTGAAATGAAAACGAAAATTGGTATTAATGAAATAAGTAGATTGATCGGTCCCATAGAATCTACAGTTCATTGTTCACGAGATTATGTTAAAGCCTAGGTTTTATAAGTTAATTACTATATGAATATACGCAGTTGTTGCGACTTTTCAACTAGGTGACGATCAGTCAGGTTGCAACAGATCGTTTGATATCGCGAACCGTGAACACTATTAATGCTCAAGGTGAAGGTAGATTAAAGTTCCCGAGTAATGTTATGTATAACTGATTTATTTGCACTTTTTAGTATACACGAACAGAATCGTTAGCAAGTTAAGATGCGGAATAATGTTATGTTTAGTTAATTTATTTGCACTGTTTAGTATAACACGAAGAGTCTGACACTCTGATGAAGACTGTTTTAAAACTTCCTCAAGAAGCTTCGCCTGATCCTTATAAATACTAACTCTCCGTTCCCGGGTTTTCCTTCTTACCATGGTTTTTGTGGCATGGGAATTTATTCCTTCCAATCTTGTAATTGTGTACGCTCGTGGGCGCATATCCTTTGGTGTTGCTAATTGATACTGGATGTTTACTTTAGAGCGGACCCGTCGGACATTTAGGGTGTTAATTACCCTCTTGATCCGTATTGTAAGGTTTACAATTTGGCGGGTAGGAAATTTCGGACTTTGTCAAGAAAGGCAGAGATGTGCTGTCTGAGTCATCAACGGACGATCACTCCAAATCCCGAACGATAGTATCGAAAGAGATTTTCATCGAAGTATGCATGTACAAAGTACGAATAGATACTGCCTTGTGTACGTATTTTGCTGCTACAATTTTTTTTTCCTTATTGAAAACTACTAACCCCGATCCATTTTTTACTAACTACTGAATCGGTTTTAATGAAATGTCGATGAAGTATTTCATTATTAGTGTTGTTGAATAGTGTCATGATATAATCCTGATTTCCGGGAATTTCACTATCAGCATAGAAAAGCTTTTCCTCATCTAAACTAAACTATTAAACTCTGTTAATTGGATAGTGGAAACAAAAAGAAGCTTTTTTTTTACTTTATTGTCAAGCATAAATGTAATTATCGATGCATTATAAACCTAATATGTACTTTGTACCACTTCCTGCTGACAAGCATATGCTTACTTGAATTCTTCTTTTTACGCGTTGTTTGCTATGCAAATTTCTCTTCCGTCTCGTTGAACCATTAGCGTCATGAACCATGACACTGAAACACGCGTTTTTTTATGACGTGCGGTAAAATTAACACAAAAACACAAGGATGTTCGATACGTATTTGCAGTCTTACCCAGTTAAAAACAATTTGTACGAAACGAATGTATCACACATCTTAATAAAACGTGACCAAATAATAATCTCAAGAATGACGATAGGATATGAAAAAATCAATCATCATCTCTTCAAGAGAAAAATTAACATCGGAACACTATATTTAATTTTTTCATTCTTTTGTGTCGCTACTAACCCATACAAGTGATTAATGTAATTATAAATATCGCAAGTATGCATATATACACATGTATATAGTATCAATCTGATTGTATTGCATTTGATCGTATACTTTCGATACACTAATTACGGAATTACTCGGAGATAATTCTAGAGCGGTAATATTAAAATAACCCAGATAAACGATATAAAATAGATTTGTATGAAACTCATCGACGAAAGATGTAATTAAGCGTAGATCATACGAGTTTAGCAGAGTCGTCGGATGTAATGCCATCTTATCAAAAAGAACGGCGTAATAGCGTGTAGATCCATACATACATCGTGTCCCCGGTTATGTCATAGAACGCGAATCGCATTCTTTTACACGCGAGGTCGAAGGGAAATTCATTGGATTAAAATTTCAAGGTTAGATAGATATTCCACAGGGTTAATAATGAATTTCTGGCTATCTCATTATAGAAAACGGGGGGATAAGCTGAGTTGGAAATTCTAGAACCTTTTTAAATTCGACGTAGGTAACGAATTTTAGTTTCATTTGAGCTTAACGACATTCTGGGCTTTGTCACGAGTATGCTTTCTAATTCGTAATCAAAATTTCTTAATCTTTTAATTAATTAAATAAAAAGAAGATTAATATAAATATTTTATTCTCAATTTTATTCTCCCATTTGAGTTATCAGTAGAAAATCCTGTAACTACAATTTTATAGACAAATAACAAATATATGGAAAATTAGAATACATATTTTTACATTAAATTTTGCACATATGCTTTATGTTATATAGCAGAATAATTTCCAACCTTGTTTTTTATTCAGAAACAAAAGAAAATTTTCCTATTTTAAAATCCAATTGGTTAATGGACTTGAATGTGCTGAAACATACACATGACAGACAAGTTTCCCCTTGCTTTAGTTCTACGACTGTTCGTGTAACACGTAATTATTCTCAATTGCGACTACTCATGAATTGCACGTAATTCCAAAGGAACGCGATAATAAAAAGGGGCGCCAGATAAAATAGCCTAATGATATCTCAACCAACTCACTCTTTTGTCATTGAAACCATTTACAATATTAATAAATTCTTGTACAGATATTTAGCAAACGAATGGGAATTTTCGTAGCATTAATTTTTAAATATCGATATTTATACTGAAATAAATTATATTGAATTTTATTATGATACGATCATCGACAATGCACAGTGGTCTTATTTTTATGATGACCTCATAATAAAAATATTTATTAACACCAATATATCACATATATGTTAATGACAAAAAACGATATTATTTTTTGAAATATAGCTGATATGATATAAAGCATAGTTTTCTAAAATATGAAATCAAATTTCTTATTAAACGATAAATAGACATTGAACTGTGTCTATGCTATCAATTTATTTTTCGACAATTTCATTAATGCATATGTAGTAACTGTAACCCTAGTAATATGTAAACGTAAAAGTACAAAATTCACGATATTTGTGATGAAATCATGCTGGGAATACTAATTAGAATTCGTATGTTCATGAGATGGAAGTTAAAAACAAAAAAGCTTTATTAAAAAAGTGAACGTTCTGCTGTTAACTTGCAAATCAAGAACAAAAAAAGAACTAGAATATTAGAAAATCATATTAGAAAATCCTGTTGAAAAACAGGAAATAGAAAGAAGAGAGAAAACGAGAGATACACAATTCATTGTAGCATAGGGATAGTAATAGGGATAGTCTTCCTTTGTAAACAAATGAAAAAAGTGCATCGACACCGCGTATATCGCATTTCTGCGTTTGTCCGTGCTTATTGTAGTCGCTTGTTAATCCAATAATCTTTAATTGAGTTAACCGAGTTCTGGCTGGACAGGAAAATCGTTTCAAGGTTCTGTCTTATTGGCTCGATCACAGATAACTTAGACCCATTGCGTCGTATAAAAAAATGATACAACATACAAATGCGAACAGCAAACTATACGATTGCCAACTAGGTAATCACTCTTCGTGTCTCCTTTCACCACTCGACTTCCATTACGAAAGACGTATAATCGGTAGATGAAATATAGTGACGTCGTAAAAATTGCTCAATAGCTAAAGCTAATATGTAGACGATGTTTATGTTTTATTCATATTATATATATTCATAAATGAATGCATACAATATGTAAAAATACAGCATAATGTAATACAGTGGAGTCTCAGTTATACGAGTCTCGTTTAACCGAAGTTCCGTATTATCCGAGATGCTTTCAACTTTATCACAACTTCATCTTTTCCGAAATTTTAACACAAATAGTACGGAAGTGTAATTAGTCAGGCATTGTGAAAGAACTTAAACTTTCGACCGATTGAATACTTAATTAAACCTAAATACATGTACAGCATTGCACTATTAGAAGTTTTTTATGATTTTATTATATGTTTTATGAACACTGATAGACCTTTCCGTATTATTCGAGTTTTCAACTATCCGAGATAGACCCCGTTCTATTGTATCTTAACTAAACTTAACTTAACTTAACTTAACTAAAAGTTATATGAATTTTATTCAGAACTTTAAATCATTGCAACCAAGGTGTTGAGGTTTATCTCGGAATAGAATAGAAAAGACTGCCTGGATGAATATATAATAAAAATATATTTAAGTGTAAGTATAAGTACAATGTACGCTCCAAATCCGCACGCTGGTAGCGTTACTTTACAATAGAGCTCCGAAGTCATAGGCCTAATTACGTAAACTGGCCCGTCTATACCCCATCTGTGCATGGCATGTTCATAGAAAAGGGTATGAGATTGAGAAACCGTTCCTATTGATTTAGTGTTAAACAATACTCAATTGATTCGAGGATTAAGAAAAGGAAACACTAGAGAAGATGTAATTTTTCTAGAAGTGAGAATCGCTTCAACACTAGGAGACAGGGGTAAAGCATAAATTCCTTGAACTGCAGTTTTCGTGACGTTCCAGCAACATTATAAATCAATGCGACGAGATCCATTGTCCATTGGAAAATATTCCACTAGCTCTTTCTGTCTATTCTCGTCACAGATCGATGGCAAGGTATTACATGTAACGCATCTGCTGGCCGAAGAATTATACATGTCACAAAATACGGTAACTCGACATCGAAACAAGTTAAAGGTATAATCGAATAAACTTTCCAGAGATGTTTCTAACCATCTGTAAAGCTAACCATCTGTAAACTGTTCCATGCCTTTTTAAATTCAATGTTTGGACACTGCCGACCGTTCCAATGTAATTATTTGGTCTATCGCTTAATCAGGAATGGGGTTTTCTTTACATTTTTTGAAAAACATTACTTCTTATCTTATTTAGATCATCATATTTTTGTATTTAATTTTTCACATTCATCTATAATATCAGTTCATAATACTCGTAGCGCTTCTACGCAATCGTATATTTCGTGAGATTGATAGGAAATCATTTCTCAGCTGACTGCTGATGTCTGTACATTTAAAATATGTTAAAATATTGGAATATAAAATATGTGGAATCTGAAGATATAGAAATCCAAGAGAAACGAATCCTGTTTTTGAAAACATCTTCCAACTTAAATGCGTCAAAAGTACTTGAGGTTATACGTGGCAATACGTTCGCATATTGTCGTATACCATTTACATAAAATTAGTGGCTTTTATACAACTAGATATAGGTTATGTGTTATAATATTTAATTATACAAAAATAACGGTTATCCTTCATTCTTAATTCTTCTATCTTTTCCCACGCCCACGCTGCTTGTCCACTGAATCGAAGAATATCTTCCTTGCCTGATAGGACGTTTATCTCTACTATTATCATGGGTCATTGGTGACCCTTGTTTCGCATAACGTGTCAATCTCTCTTATATAAGATGAATTATTTAACTCGCACACTTGAATAATTTTTAAATCATGCGTTAGCTAAAACTTTATTGTTACATACCAAAGCTGCATGATTTTGAAAGGCATCATAACATTTAGCTATAAAGTATGTATTCTCTTCGTATGACAAGACATTTCAATAGTTCGTAGGTCAACTTTGTTTTTTATATAGCATATTGATCGTTTCTTTTTTATGGCAAAATTAAAAAATGAAGCAAAAGGATTTCGAATAAAAATGTATCGTTAATCAAACTCCATAATTAACGACATATTTTGTTCGCTTGTTAAACGCTTGCGTCACTAATAATGAATTTTTACCTTGATGATCTGAATCGATACTCTGCGCGCTAGACTTCTAGTTCCAATAAGTAAAATTTAGATAAATGGAGATCTATTCTTCATGGAATGGAGAACGATTCTCGGCATTGGCCCAGTTTTCCGTTTTCGTGCTCGTTCATATAAATCTTCGTTCGATCCTTGTGCATCAGTTTGTAAGGACTCACTGTAAAATGCATTCCATTTGTTGATTGTGAAGAAAGCCTTCGCGAAGTTTCAATGATCCGCGAGGATCTGATGCAGTTCACGCATTCGTTGCGAAATTAATGGTCGTAACCTTGTATCGGGATCTCCGTCTTTGTCGTTCCCTCCGGAAGGAGGCTTAAGGAGGGAGAAGTTGGAAGTTGGTGGACGTCCTTCGAGGGTCGTGCACTCGGTCGATGGTCCTGCCTCCACGTAGAAATAAGTTTCTCTCTGTTATATACATGTATAGTTTCTTCCAAGTTCTTGTTCCTTATAGAATCTATGTTTATTTCGCATTTTTTATTTGATTCTTGAATAGTTGGGTGATTTGATCCTAAAGTTAGTTTTACTTAATTTGAGTATAGCGATCTTCTTTCTGTTTGAACAATATACTTTTTTCCTTCTAACATTTGTTTCTAATTAATAAAGTAATTTTTTACCATTAAAATATATTATTATTTGATAATTTTTAACTACAAGCACCACCGTGTACAATTTTTGTATACATTACTGCAACATAATTACTTGAACATAATAGCTTGAATTAAACTGTTAATTATATCTAACAAAATATCCTTTTCGTTTTATTTAATACACTTTATTCTACTTATATACATATCTTCTTCAGTTCAACACCATTCGTGGAAAATTTTAAAACTTTTCTGTCTCGTTGTAAATGTATATTTTTCATTCGAAAAATACGATTTAAAAGTTCGCAGCACTTCTTTCTTATATCCGGATATTAAACCCTGAACAAAGGTACTACGAAATTTTCGAAGAAATATCACTTATCTGATTTTCGCTGAAACACTAAGTGTACGCAGTAATATCTCGTATTGTGTTTATTCATATAAATTCCGAGAATCGCACTCCCCCGCGACCTTGTAGTCACGGTAAATATTACATACCAAAAGAGCAAAAATCTTTGTGAAATTTCGTAGTAATACGTAGATTTTCGAAAAGTTAATAGGTTCTTGGTTTTTTAAGTTTCTACGGTAATTTTTCCCTTACTCCAACGTTAATATGATAGAAAGGTTGGCCAAGAAACTGCAAAACGTTGATGAGAATAGTCGTTTACATTATTTTACATTTAAGAATACTAGGTTGAACATCAGAAACGTAAATCTGAAAATATAAAAATAACAAGAAAAAGAATAACAATGGTCAGGATGATCACTTCCTGAATTTTAGCGTTAAAAGATAAGATAGTGTTACGGAACTTAGTTTTTACTGATCTTCCAGCTTTACGTCTCTTTTCATCTCCACGCGATTTAAATAAAGATATCCCTCCATTCTTATTATCTCCATGTTATTAAAAATGCTTCTGGTATCTTCTATCAACTAATCAACTTTCTCTACATTTTCCTCGTACAGTATCGCAATATTTTACTGCTTATTATTCATTCTGTACCGGTAAGTTTATAAAATTTCCATAAATAACACGCTCATCGACGTTGTTTTCGCACACTATGATAATGCCAGGGAATAACGTAATATAGACGGAAATTTAAATTATCGTTCCTTATTCTTACAACTACATTATCCTTTAGTAATCTCGCGATCGATGCTCTGCGGATTAATTTCACGGCCATATGTTCGTTTCCCGCAAGTAAGAACAGGTTCTAATCTTTGGAACCTTTCCAAGAACTTCCTTTTCTTCGTCTCTTTTTTGTTGCTCACTCAACATCTTCTGCTTTGGCGGGCCTTGGCTCCTCCGTTGCCATGGATGTAGCCCTATTTATTTACTTCTTGTTTTCTTCGACGGAATGCTTCTGCTGCACACCAGTGCTCTCTGTAAAATCCTTGCTTTTTCCTTCGCTTTGATCTTCCTCTCTCCAAGCCTACCATCTTCATTCTGGTTCGGTTTTTTCTAACGACATATTTGCATGTTTAAAAGCGACCACGCGTGCATTTAGATTTCTTTCTTAAATCTAGAAAGGTCTTTTTCGACTCGGCGGAATATTCCAGATTACGCAACCTTACAGTAACTCGTATTAGTCCTTGGATATTTTGAATATTTTCGTGATACGAAATTTGAACATTAATTAGTTTACCGTTCTTTATCTAAGAAGATATATATGAAATAAATAGTAACTACAAAAAGTATTTGCACTGCTATTCCATAGAAAATCCTTTCAAAAAATTTCAGTTATAATTTGTTGTATTACAATTTTTATTTTTCTTTGAAGAAATCTTTCTATCAAATATTATATAATATACGGTACATCATCAGATATTCCATTATGATGTACCGTAATTTAGGCAACTAATGCAGAGAAGGAGCAATAGTGAAATTCATTCGTTGTCGTCCTGCACCATCCGCGGACTATTCTACTTCGTCTTCTTTTTTTTATCTCTTGGAAAATTTTTAGCGATACGTGAGAATAAATTCAAATCCCGTCAAAAAAATGAAAAGGAAAAACGCACATTCCTATTGACTAACCTTATCTTTGTTTTTGGCGTCCCTGTGCGTTGCTGCATTTTCTGGTTTCTTCACCGTCGCATCAGCTCTCTGACTCTGCGTTACGAATGTGCTTCTGAGGTTGTTGGCTGCACCATGGAATGCAGGCGGGAAGACTCGTAAAACCACCATCCACTTATATTTCAGGCTGCAGTTCCGAATGGTCCCGGTGGCCGATCTACGTAAAATTTGAGGGGCGAGGGTGGACTCCAAATATAAAATTTTAGCTTGAGGTATTCATTTATATAACGTATAACATATAAGCGGCAATCGACCTTATTTCTCGAGCTATATGCAAAAATATCCCACTGCTCGCCTTAGTTTTTAAGCTAGGTTAGGTTAATGTTAGTAGTAGTACATATTAATTTGGCCGCCGCGCTGCGGTGTGAGGTGGCCGACCAGCATTTGATTGCGTAATTACTAGAGTAGTTAAACAGAGTATAAAACATCTTTTGGGCGACCAAAGTTACAATAATCTATTTTAAGTGAAACACCCTGTACATACCGATGCCGATGTCGTTGTTTTATCATCGATTATTCAACAATCAATGACAACAACTACTGCAGCGAAGGATTAAAGGCTGTTTATTAATATCTCGGAAATTAATATATACCCGAAGCTAAAAATTTATATTTGGGATACTACCCTCTTTCTTGCTTTCGCATTCATCGGTCATCGGGACTATTCGGAACTTTATCTATATCTCCTCCCTATTTTCTTCCTACACATCACAGAATTTCCTTGCAGATTTCTTGCTTGTAAGTTTATACTCCATGACCATTTATGCGTGTATTCGAGCTGGTTTTTGACACTTCCCCCAACTTTAATTCAGGTAATATTATCCGTGAAATCGTTTTGTCGCGTATTTCTTCTTTCTCTTGTCTGTTGTTTGATTTGAAGTCTCTGAAAATATTTGTACAATATTGCAATATTGCGTTGTTCAATTAGGCTGCAAGTAAAAATTTTTTAATATGTAAAGATATTCATCAGGTATTATTTAAACAAGATATATCAAAACTAATTATTTAGATTTCAGATGATATAGTATCTTATTTAGATACAAATGTCACGTTGAAATAATTATGCGTTAGTTGATTTGAGTAAGTAAGTACATTTTTCTCGAATTATTTTCCTTAATATTTTGTACTGTCTAGTTGTATCATGTGTAATTAAATTAGAAATCTTATGGTAAAATCGCGACAAAGTGAAGACGGAAACAAAGATTTATCAAGAGGAACTTGACGATGCCCGATTCGAGATGAATCTAATGATAAGCGAATGATAATGGTTCACGTACCCACGACCTAAATCCCTTTCATTCCGATATAATTTATTGAGCCGTCCCCCTGATAAGACTTTCTTATCGATCACAATACAAAGCGATATCTCGATATGTGTACGTTGGAACGATAACGGTAATGGAAATTTTTCAGCCGCGTTACGCCTCCGCTTTGGTACCACATGAGATTTTCTATTCTTCTTGTCTCGAAATATCATATCAAGAGTTATAGTCAACCTTTTGTTACGTCATGAGAAACAACGAAAATTCTGAAACAAAAATATTAATTCCTGAAACGCAATGATTAGATTACGAAAAGACATTCGACTCGTAAAAGATTCGTTTTGAAGCAGAAAACAGAAGTAAATCGTAACTTTGCTATGCCACGTATTTTGCCAGGGAATACTAATATACAATTTATTGAATGACGTTAAAACATCAGAGAGTCAGATGTATAATATGTATGTAATATGTAATTTCTAACAGTAGCCATCAGTTCATCAACATTCTGAGAGAAATTCTCTTGTTTCATATTCGTTTGGCCATATACGTGCGTTTTTCTGTTTTGCAAGATAAGTGACCGTTTTGGAGACTTGTTCGACTTGTATCTTTAACTTCAAACAGTAAGAATGATTATGATTATAAATTGCTATAGAAATGAAAAAAATACAACAGAATGATTGTATTCTCGACCAATCGCGGGGAGACGCGATCACAAGGAAACACGTCAATGGGAGTCGTAAATTCCTGTTACGATTATAATAATCGACGCCGCGAATAGATCGATCCCCTGATTTCCGTTAAGATAATTAATTAAATAATTCCGTTAAGGTTAAGATAATAAGTAGATGGTTGAGGTGGTATAACGCTGTGATTAACAGGGTTATAAAATTTATATTTCCAACACTTAAGAGTTACACTGAGGCGTATGTATAAGTTGAGTAAGTGATTGATTTAAGGATAGAAGCCCGGTAATGACATGTTGACTATTCTAACAATGAAGAAAGTGAAGTTCGTTTTTATGTGATTACGGGGGAAAGCTCGGGGTGGGTGTGTCTTTTGAACTAAGGACATGGGTTCGTTGTTCACACTTTTCGTTAGGACAGTGAGGGTAACGATCCGCGATGCCCATTGATTATAGCCAATTGTTTTTTCGACCATTCGCGGAGAGACACGATCGCGAGAGAGCACGTCAACGGGAGTCATAAATTCCCGTTACGATTAGATAATCGACGCCCCGACGAAATGATCGATCCCCTGATTTCTGTTACGATAATAAGGGTGGTTCAATTGAGGTTACACTGAATTAACAGGTATAAATTAATATTTATTCCAACAACTTTGTAAAGAAGATAATTACACTGATACGTATGTATAAATTAAGTAAGTGATTGATTTAAGGATAGGAGGCCGGTAATGACACGTTGACTATTCTAACGATGAAGAATAAGTAAGTTAAAGTGAGGATGCTGTGTTGGAGGAAAGCTAGTGATGGGTGTGTCTAACGCAAGAGACCATCGGATTTGTTGATAACAATTTTGGTTAGGAAAGTGAAGGCAGTAGACATTGCTTCTGATTGGATAAAAGAAGGTTGGTGGACTAGGAAGGGTCTTAGTCGCCCTCTATAGAAAGATGCTAGTGTGAAGTGTCATACGTGAGAAAAACTAACTCCCGTGTCTTCCCGTAGTAAACAATAAGCTTTAGAAACGATTCAGTAAAGAGATGTTTGTTCGGTCTGAAGGACCTTAGCTGGCAAATTCCTGAGATTCATGATGGGTCCTTAAGATTATTGAGGATACGCAGTAAGGATGAGCGGACATCCGGTTCCCATCTTGCCCGTGGTGTGTGGCCTGGTCTAGGTAGAGTATCGCCCGACGTAACACCAATATTAAGAAGTAAAGATTGGAGGAGGAAGCCTACCGACGTGGCTCGGGGGTGACTTGTGCATGGGAAAACCCGACTTTTCCGTTAGACACTCATCCGCTTTTTCCGTAATTTGTAAGAACGTGCAATAGACCTAAAGACTGTTTTAAATACCAGTTATAAACCGCAAATACTTGCAAGATTAAAGGTTTCTGCAAGCTAATAAGATTCGCTTTTTGGTGGGACCTTAGGTTTATCAAGGGTCTGTCGAATGGGGCTTGGGCTTTGACGGTCAGATACTGAAGGACGTAGCACGGACCATTTCACGTGACGTAACAATGATTTTATTCTAATTTAATACTAAAAGAATATCGGAGGTTTATACAGAACACGAAAAAATTGCCTTACAACTTGCCCCAATTGCCTAAAAATTTTTTTACAAGTTTTCTTCTTTTTTTCTCATACTCTAGAAACATTATTTGAATGATTTGTGAGCTAATGTAACATATTGTGCCTTCGCATAATATTCGTTTAAGCCATGGTTGATTCACTGCAACAGAAGGCACTTCAATTAAAACCAGTGTAAACTTGTTATAATGGAAACAGACGCAGAATCATGTAATTCAACATTATAAACTCACAAATTATACATTACCAGGCATACATTTCTATAAGGTAATTTGTAGCGAAGTGTAAATTGTTATTTAGATCCTACCACACGTATCCTAAAATATATTTTATATTTTAAAAGTTTATTTTGTTGTGGTGTAAAAGATGAAAAAAAATAAACGATAATATATAAAAATGAGCGGTTCTAGAATTGAAAAGTTTTTTATTTTTCTTGTTGTTTATCAAATTGAGTATTCGCAACAATATTTCCTCCAGATATGGTTATATTTTAATAAAACTATCATCACACGCATTACACGAAATGCATTGCAACGGCGATTGCAGCGGCAACAAAATGTTAACAATAAATTGTTATTAATATAACAATAAATTTTTATAATAAAATAACTATTAAAAATAAAAATCTACCGATAATGTTTGGCCATCAAACTGGCTGGGTTTACAATTATCCTCCTTTACGCACGGTTCCATCGAATTACATCAGTTTAAATTATTACCCTCGATATCCCTGTAAGCAAGCACATTCCTAAGCAAGTATGCTAATCGGCCAATTATCTTGTAAGAACGATTTTTTGTCTGTCGACTATCGATTTCCATTTTTCTTCTTGCAAGTTACTTCCCAAAATGACAGATATTGTTTGTATCATAATTTAGTCTTATGCTATCGTCTTTTAGGATAGGGGATAATATACAGTACATAATATATCTGCGATATAGGGGTTACTGTTAATCCTCCGTAGATAAATATATCTATCATCTATTAGGTATATGTTAAAAAGTATAAAACGTAGATTATTAAAGAAATTTATTAATATGAGCAATGTTACAGAAATTAAAGAAACAAACTTAAAATCTAAGAGATGAAATTATTAAGATTAGAACGCAATTCTATTTATTTTTAAATCAGTTTTCAGTTTCTTAATATAGCCCATGCCATTTAGGTTATCGGCAATATGTACCAGAAACAAAATTTTTCATTACGCGAATAAATTCCATCCTTCGATTCCATGTTTCCACTAGATAACCATAAAAAGGAAAAGGAGTCAAGAATTCAGCACTATTGAATGGAAGAAACAAGTTACATTTTTAAAACTGCGTTTCTATTTATCTTCTATTTGGCTTCAAATACTTGTTTCTTTCTTGCACCTTGTCAGTTTTTTTGATTTATTAGAAAAATGAGATACGAAGGGAAGACTAATCACATTTAATAGGAAAAGTAGGTGAATTAATTTCATAGTAACCATCGATACAGTTTCTCAATAACTCTCAATGTCATGTTAATGAATCGATAAGTAAAGAAACAATAATAAAACGTGTTGGAATCAATTCCATGCCCGTTTCACGCATTAACTCCTTATGAAAAACCGTTAACCTTGTTCCAGCGACAAGTACAAATACTCAGGGACAACTCATTTCTCGTACGACTTTGATGAATCATAATCATCGCGCGAATTTACCTGCAAATAGGCTAAAAAAATAGGTTACGTAAAATTGCTAATGTTTTGAAAGATAGTTGTATTGCGAAACGGTCGATTTTATGAACTTTATAAGCGTGTAAAGTAGTTGTGTTTACCGTGCTTTCACGAAACTGGCTTCTCTTTCGGTTGGAATTGTTTGGTCACGACTATTATCGTCTTGTCTGACAGATAAAAGAAAGAAAAAATGTTAATGGCAATAATGCAATCAACTATTAAGCTACAGATCGATATCACTATTGGTATTTAATATTATTTTTGTTATCTAAATTAAGAAGAATTGAATTACAGTTAACTTAATGATAATTAATAACACAAATATTTAGTAAATCCCATATTTGTGTTTTTAAAACAATCTCCAATAATCAGGTTTTTCTTTTTATTACAATACTATAATAATATAACCCATAATAATAAAACATTATTTTATAAATTGCTATATTCTTTGTATAACGCAATAATTAAAAAAGCTACTAATATAGCAAATTGATTTTACTGCACACATATAAAAAGAATTATGTACCTATAGGTGATGCAGTGAAGTGCAAATAAAATAGTGCATAAGGTATTGGTTAAAAACTTTAAAACTTTCTGTTCAAATATTGTTAGATTCACAGGAAATTTTGTCTCTTCCCTTCTTTAAACTAAATGCATCGTGCGACATTGATTTCATGCATATAAAAGTGTGAACCAACTTTAGAAGTGCAGTCTACAGATTTTCATCAGGTTAACATCGTGAACGCTGACGTCACACAATTAATCGGTTTTCAATTTTCACGGTGTTTCAAGCAAAAAGCTTGTGCACGTGCGTCGTGCTTTCGCAATTAATTTTTTTTGCGTCATGGTGCAGTGAGAACACGCCATTGATGTTGTAAAAACGGTCACAGGTAAACTTTCTTCTTCTCCTGTAAGTTTTCTCCTCCCTTCATCGAGGTCCATTCTCCGTTTATTTTTTCTTCATTCATCATCGATGTCTTTAATGAAATTTTATTTCTGTAAAAGATAGGTGCGAGATGAAGAGATATCGCTGTTGTGTTGTTAACGACGCATAGAGTTATTTGTTAAATTTAAAACCATACAGGGTGTTACAAAATAATATTGAACAGGGAATAGGTGTTTAATCAAATTTAAACAATTGATAAGCAGTCCTTAATGATAATTTTAAATTGTAAAACGCAAGTGTTTTCACAAACTCATTACAGGAATACTCGATATAAGTTACTTTTATAATCATAGTAGAAATAACTATAAACAGTATAATCGTATTATTTAGCAGATTTCTGCAATCATCACAAGGAAGTTTTTATCAAGTTGCGATAATTTGTAGCGATTCAATCGCCAATAATTTTTGTGAGTGGTTAGTTCTGTAATTTCTAGAACAACGTTGGTCATTCTTCTCCTCAGGTCCTCGAGCGATTGGTTCAAGACCTGGCCTAATCGATTAACGTCACTGGGAGGCAATTCGACATCTTGAAGACTGGCTCGAACCGGCTTCACTTAAGAACGGCGTTAAGAACACAGATCACGCGATATTTCGTCCGTATGCACGTGCAGTCAACAATCGTTTGCGACACTGTTTAATGAGGTAACCACGGAACCAGGAGAACATTCCTCCGAAGAATGGACCGCGACTTCGTGTTTACGATATTGATTGCGCGACGTTAGTACGGCCTGAGTTTTATTTAGATGTCGGGTTCTCATTATGATTAGGGCGTAAAGCGAATCTTCATTTGAATTACACATTGTTGTTACGCAATAGAGAAGACATTGATTGGTGCAAATATGATTATTAGTACGAGTGTGAATATTCTAGAATTGACAAGTAATCGTGGTGATTAGACACTAATGACAATGGTCTCAGGGCCAAAAACGAATCCGCGGTCAATGGGATAATAAATGTACTTTCTTCCAAAGTCCAAGTTGCACTTGATTTACTTGTCTACGATACAAGTATTACTAAACTAGCTCTTTGTTAAAACGTAAAATATTCACCGAGCGTACAGACACTAAGTAACTCGCTAATACGACCTCACGAGAGAATGACTTTCCGTCGCGATGATGCTGTAAAGGAAAACTATGATGGGATATGTCTGAAGACACGAGATCATCGGATTCGTGGAGAGATGCCTTTGTTCGGAAAGTGAGGGAAATTGACGTTGTTCATGATTTCTCCTATTTTCCCATAATTGGGACAAAGACTGCTTGTCCGTTTGAAGGACCTTAATTAACAAAATCCTAAGATTTATAACGGATCCTCAGGCTAGCTGAACTTGTACTGTGTAGATGCATCGATATCTAGTAATCATCTTGCCCGAAGGAATCGTTGGAATGTTTACTGTCGAGTATCTCTACAAATATTTCTTTTAATGAGAGCTATATTATTACTCCATACCTTTGTTAGACAAAGCGTTCGTCCCGTGATCGCGGCTACGTTCGGCGACTAATTGTCGCCTTGAGCCCAAGCTCATTGTCACAAATATCAAATAAATACAATTGGGTAGAATGACGGCGATTATTTAATTACGGCTATAAAATTTAAATTACAATTTTACGGATTTTCCCGAAGTTCCAAAGCGAATGCTCCGGTGTCCTTTCATCTCCGACATGGTTGGTAACTGGTGGTACAAGCGGAAAGGGGGTGATTCTACGCGAAAAAAGAAGTCGAAAATTCTCGAAAATTATAGAAATTCTCAACGCGAGAATTGATTGTAATTTTAATAAATAATAAAAAAAAGAAAATATAGAATAAAAATTTTTTTTTTAATTTTTTTAATTTTTCCATCGAGATAACGATCTACAGTAAGATCCGTTATAACGAGACGTGATAAAGTCACGCGTACCGAGCGAAAGTTCAAAGTCGATTTTCTCGAAAACAAAGCCTCAAACTAAAAATTTTTATTCTATATTTTCGACTTCTTTTTTCGCGTAGAATCATCCCCTTTCTGTTTGTACCACCAGTTACCAACCACCCCGTATATATTTTGAGATCTGTTGAGACAGCATAGATGATTTTAGTTGTAATTTATTCGTGGTATGGGTGTGACACGCTAAAATTGTGCGACACAATCTGAAAAAGAATCGAATTCATAAGTTTTTTTTACATTTTTCTTTTCAACATTTTTCTTTTTTCCTCCGAATTTAAAAAAAAATTTATTGGGTACATTTCTTTTCATATATTCGAATGCAACAAGAATTTTATCTTTGAGCATTTCTCTATTCGTATTCTTCACGTGGTACACGAGAGATTGGAAATGTTTCCATAAATATTCCATCCATTGCTATTACGTTTGTAAGTTCCCCCCCCCTCTTGTATAATATCCTTAATTACTCTTTATTAATTTAAACTAAATTGAGTAATGTGAGTTTCTTCTGCATTTTCCTGAGAGAAAAACGTAAGTATGGCGCTATAATACTTAGGAAAATATATTTTTTGACTGTTACAACAAATTTCTGTCGCATGATGAAATTTGTTTTAATCTGATGTTTCTATTTATATTCAGGCTAAGTATTACATAAGCGTGGACGTAGTAATTTATGAAGTAATTCATATTGATTTGTTAAATTTTATATACCTATATTTTTATATACTTATATTTGTAATTTGAAACATGATATTTACTGTTCGACGCGATAAAGAGTAAAAAGTAAGCATAATTTAATGATATCGATAATTTAATGAGTACAACAAAACAGAGAATTCAATTGCCAACAGATACTTTAGGATACTAGAACAAAATTCAAAGCAAGCTTTATCAATTGTACAGTATTTTAACATTTTATGTAAGAATTAAAAATAGTATAATGGGAAGAAAAACAAATTTTAGTTCTACATTGAGTAATATGAAACATATTTGTTTTTCAAATTCATCTTATTCCGAATTTTTAAAACATGTTGAATTAATTCATATTTTCATTAAATATACACGTTCTTGCTCATATCTGTGCATATATTAACGCTTATTCAATACATGGCTTAATAATGTTCGATTTCGAAAGTGACAGTATCTTGTTAGTAAGTTAATAAACCTAGCACAAAAGTACAAGTGTTCGCGTCACAAGTCACGAGACTATCTCCATCCACATGATATTATCACACGTTAATACGAATCGTGAATAATTACATCAAGTTATCTTGCTTAAATTTATTTGCATTCTATGCTTGAGTAGCAAGCATGTGATATTTGCGTTAGAGTTACGCAGGCCCTGGTGCATATGTAAGTCTGTCGAATAAGTTGTTCACCGAGAACTCGTGGAAATGCCAGTGCTTTCTACGAGTCGGTTTTAAAAGATTTACAACCGACGAAAATTAAGGAATATATTCCATTTCTTGTCTACAATTAGTTTATTTTTTACTTATTATCTAAATTTTTTTTTAGGAAAAAGAAGATTTCAAACCATTCTAACTTTTCAGAATGAATTCAGAATTCTTATTTGTCTTGCCATTGTCCATGTTTGTAGCATCGTATGTTTACTATTTGATATTTTGAGATCTAATTTAAAGTAAGACAGAAAACCATGCCCCGAATGCAATATCGGATCCTGAAATTACGTGCACTCGAACATTTTTATGTGTCAGGCAAACTTTCAGAATCCCATCCGACCAGACCACAGCCTCAGGTATCCGCACATCCCTACTATTTTCATATTAACGCATATCACAATAATTTTATATTTCGAACATTCAAATAATGAAACGTTCGAATAGTGGAACGTATAGCAAATGGACAGTAGATGCTCGGATATTGAAAGTTCTATGTTTATTTTCCTTAGTTTTATATTTACATATCTAATTAAATCATTTCTCACTCTGATCATCATGAAATTATTCAACAAACCCCGCGTGTTACTCAATCCTAAGTCGTTACACAAAGGTTTATCAATTGTCACAAGAATCTCGGTGTGTACATAGATTTTTCAACACGCAACTCTCACGTCATGCCCGTTAGTTTTATGGCACAATATGCGATTTCCGTGTGTCGTACGTAATTCATACGTACTACTGTTGAATTATCGAGAATAATTCGATACTGACGTCAGCAGCGCGTTTGCATTAAAAATTCCGAGGCTGCGTGATTCCTGGTTCGAACGATGTTGTTTAAACAATTGCTCGCCGTGAACGATAACGATAACGCGATCGACGCGACTGATTAACAACGTGTAAACTAATTATTCCTCGGAGAAATAAGGAAGCAGGTGTTGGCTGCGCTCGAAAATTGTGTTATTTTTGATATTATGATGAAACGATGACAGTTGCTTCGTACGCGTAGCATATCGTGTCAAACAGTGGAAAACACGTTTGTTATTGAAAATATTTCCTCTATTTAATCTGTTATATCAAGCGAATTTTTATGCACTGTCAATTCAAAATTTTTATTTGATAATTCTTACGATTGATCATAAGATCATCAATTCTTAATTTTTAATTTGTTCGTTTAACAACTAAATACTAAGGCTCTTCTCCTTGTTTTATCAAACATCCCAAGTATCTTAGAAACCTATCTTTCACTCACGTAAAAGATATCGAATAATATCTGATCTCTATCGTGTACGATTCACACCATAATGTTATTACTCTATTTAACTTTTAATTTTTACTATATTCGCGTTCACTTTGCCACAATTGCGAAACAAAAATAGCTTGCATCGCTAACTTCATTCACCTGATAGGACACAAAAGGAGACCAGTCATTGATAACGATTAAAACGTAACTATAGTATCATTAATAACGTGACTATGTTGACGATTTCTTGGAATATTCCCGGATTGCAACAACGCGACGTACCACTATTGGTAATCATTCGTTCATAAAAATCGATGCAAAATGCGGGTATTTATTAAACATTAAGGATAATTGCGTCGTCTTTATCGCAAACGAGCATAAACGATCGCCGTTAGCTGTGTATCTGTGACTGTTGCGTTATTCTTGAAATTTACATAAGTCAGTAACCTAGAGTTAGCGTGACGCAAGTGTTTTCCAAACATTTATAATTAAGTGTTCGAGTACGCGGTCGAATTATTTATTATTATTATCATTGTTATTATTATATTGTAGCCCGCTCTGGTACAGAGCATACACATTACGAAAAAACAAATTTATTTACTTAATTTTGCTATTGCACACCATTGATGTTATTCTATTATTTCTAGACAATTTCGTTGTAAATAGATTTATTTGTTTCTTTGTACATTTCCGTTGCATAACAAAATAAGATTCTTTTTCTGGATAAAATAAAGTGATTTCATTAGATCAAACACAATAATTTATTTGAACGAATGTTATGATATGGTGATATGATGATATGATGAAAGATTTTGACAGTTTTGCAAATGTTATTCTTCATACTCAAATGATATTTACGTTTGTTCATCAATTTAGACTTGTGCGTTGATTATTTAAATCTTATAAATTATTAAATTATTATCAGTGCAATAGTAGATTAATTTTCTTTGTGCACAATAGAATAACTCTCTCTCTCTTCCTCTCTCTCTCTCTCTCTCTCCACAATGATCATTTTACATATAAAGTAAATTCCATTATTCCAATGGAATAGGATAGACATTTCTTATACAATATAAAGTAGATTTAACACATTAAGCATGAATTTTTTTTCGTATTAACACATCTTTGCATGTCGTAGAAATAAATTTTAACTAATAGATAGTTCTGTAAAACGATGAGATTAATTGATGGAAATTTTAATGGAGCTGCTTATTTCGAAAGTGTTTGTATGTGTGTGTTCATTAAGTAATAGCGATATCAAGTGTAAATAAAAAATGGAAAATTAATCTGGCAAACAAATGTATTGGAAAATTCAAATAAACCATTTGATATGCGGTTATAAAAAGCTTTCGAACCAACACAATCTCTTGAAAACTCAAACTGACCAAAGCCTAACAGAGCAGTGAAACTGACTACTCAAACAGAAACAGCAGCACCGTGAGATTCAACTGGCGTCGGCGAAATCACACGTGGGCGTGATTTGGCAGCCATCATCAGCGTCGGTTGCGTCGGATTAAACCGGAGCGGCGCTTCATCCAATTAGGAAGCAAGATACAATTTTTCCGCGCTCTTCTCTCAACTAATCTGTAACTCGTGGATTCATATCTGTCAAAAGCGACACGTGCTAGCTAAGATATCGTACAGTCGTCTGATTCCACGTGTGCAAGATTTTTCTGGTGACCTTCAATCCTACAATCTCCGAAATGCGTGTGTGCTACGCAAATTGCTTATATACATGCGTCTGTTTTTTTACATCGAACTACCCCACTGTGTGACTAAATCATAATCACGGATACGTCCAGACGTCAAGAGATGTTTCAAACCACCTACAAGTCAGTCGAGGGTTGTCGAACGACGTTATTAGAAAGGTGAAATCTCTCAGGATAGCGCGTGATTGGATGCACGATTGGGTCGACGCGACGCAACAAGGAAACTTCTAACCTTTGCAGGACGTTTGTACGCATGGAATCTGTGCTGACGTGTACACGTAGGTGAAAAAGTCACGAATGCCAAAAACATCGACGACGAAAGCTCATTCATCCCTATGCTATTCCTAACCTAGACCTAAAAAATATATTTCACACGAATGGTTGGGGGCAACGCCAGCTACGAGTAAATACTAAAAATGTTACAGTTGGATCGTGAAAAGACGTAGATATCTATAAGTCAAAGCATAGACATGCAGAAAAGTGTATATACGTTTCAAGACTATTTTAGGGAAATCTGAATAAGAATACGATCTAATCGTTTGAAAGGGATTCTTAAAATATAGAGTTATTTTAGTGTAAGAGACTTCGTTTTCAATCCATTAAGGATAAAGAATGAAATAATGTGTATAAGTTGCATAAACGCAACATTATTGGAAAACAAGAAAGTACTTCATATACAATATATATATATATACGAAACTCTTTCCTAAGATAAGCATTTTACTAAAAGCAGTCCCATATGTCAATTATGTTAAATAAAGCATTAAAATCGGCATTATAAATTGTCATTATGCTTATTTATACCGTATCAATTCAATCTTTCTCACTTACATTCTACAAAGTGAACAGACCCACGTTGATCGAAAACGCCCACGATTTCCTTGGAATTGTTCATACATGCTAGATCCATGTAACTTTTGGCTTATGCATTTTTTTTATCAACCAACGCGAGAATGCATACACACCAAGACTTTCATTACATCCGATTACTCTAATATGATTCGGCATTCTTTGAATGATTCATGCATAAATCATAATGGCGTGGTCTCTCTTAAACAGTGTATAAATAAATCTTGTGTTTATTTTTAATATTTAAGTTCAACTGCTTGTATCATCCGGCTTCTTATATAGTCATTGTATTCTAACCAAATACAGATTTGTCTCATTTTCTAATATTATAACTTATGACAAATATTTTACTTTGAGTATTTTTGCATATAATTTTTGCATATTATGCACATTTTGTATATCTTTACACATTTAGATTTCCCATAAATGTATAATTATTGTTGATAAACTGCAACTGGATGATCGATATTCTTTACTAGAGGAGTTCGTAGAGGAGAGAGATTAAACGATTTTTATTTATATTGTAGTTTATATTATCGTATGTTCGTAACAATGTTTTCATCAAAACTGATGAGAATAAATTAAGAATCTTGAATTTAATAAAAATACACGTTTCTCGTAATACTAATTTAGCAAATCGAAAAGAAAAACAAAAATTGGGATCCGACATTTTAGGCTGAATGGAAAATGTCTCAAGATGTCAGTATTCGTAGTGGAAATAGTGCAGTTAATATAAATATAAGTAATTTCAATCTTTGTAACGAGCACGTGTGTACGAATGATTCGTGCGAAAAGGGGGAATTTATTCTTTTCTTTGACCTTTTAAATGCAGAGAACATGAAGATTATAGAAAGTCGATATAGATAACCAATAATGTAACGCTGAACTGAGAATCTCTGTCGCGTCTAATCTGCAAAGGTGGCTCAACGTACGCTCGCTTATAAATGCAACACCGAGGGCGGTGACATTTTAACGTTAAAGATAAACCTACGTTTCTCTTCTTCTCCACACAATTTGAAAGGGTGTATAAACACGTGACAAACGCCTTTCGTTCTCTAGAGTTCTTGCATCCAGCTGTATTCGGGATCTGTCGGTATTCGGTTGCATACTTCTGCTCTATACAGCTAAACCTACGCAAAATTGGAAATTCAGAATGCACAAAAAGATGATATTGTAAAACTCTAATAGTATAAAATATAATGTATTTTTAAATGAAATTTTAAAACTTTGTTTACGGAATGCGAAGATCAGTATTTTTACGCTATCTGCATGGACATTGGGTATTGGGCCTCTAGAATTCATCAGAGATAAGATTCGTTATCGTACTAACTGTTCATAATTTATTTATTAACATGTGCCCGTACACGCCGGCGCCACGCGCAGAGAATCGCTGCCCCTCTGTTGCTCGTCACAGCAAGCTTAAGCAGACACATATATATACATACACATAGTTGCATTATTGTTAGTTGCGCAGATGGGGGTTTCTGCCTCGGCTTTCCTCTCTCCCCTCTATTTCGCCGTCCAGCGATTGCCACGCTGCCCAACCCACACCGCAGTTATAAAAGGTCC
This sequence comes from Bombus vancouverensis nearcticus, assembly GCF_051014615.1. Lineage (NCBI taxonomy): Eukaryota > Metazoa > Arthropoda > Insecta > Hymenoptera > Apidae > Bombus > Bombus vancouverensis. The sequence continues at coordinate 1,380,539 of NC_134913.1, read as the reverse complement.
CTGCGCGACCGTGGGTATCTTCAGTCAGACTTGAAACTTGACGTCGTGACGGTTTATTTTCTTCGCTAACTAGCTTCAATCTTTTAACTAAATTCGTAACCGTCTGTTTTCGTCGAGCTTCGATATTTTATATTTCTGACCATTGTATCGCATCAAAGTTCGAGAATCAAGTGAAAGACAGTGCGAATACCGTTATACTTCGTCTGCCGTCCAGTTTTCTCTGCGAAATGTAAGTTATACAGATTCTACACGTTACCATGCGTACGCTAATCCGCATTACAAGTGTCGCAGATCGCGTTGCAATTGTGTTAGAAAAACAGTGTGCATGAAAATCTGTGTGTAAGAAAGTTCGGACTGATGTTCGATGCGATGAAACACGAATGTCGAAACAAAGTGTGATGCGGCGTTTATAATAAAGTTCTTTGGTCTTCGCTTTCTTTGTGTTGGAAGATCGCACTCGACCATGCTTTCACCATGCCTTCCTTTTAAGAAAGCACGACAAGCAGCAAGATTTTCTTTTCACGTCGAACGTGTTCGTGATGTTCGTTTGCACAGAAAGTGGCAGAGTTTCGCTTTGAAAAGTAAGAATGTAATAAAAAGGGTGGTTTCACCGCGGAGAGGGGAGGCAGAAGCGACACATGCAAAGAAAGCGAAGAAAAGAACGTAGCGTGGGAATCAATACTCTGGACGTTGAGCTGCGTGACTAACTTCAGATTGGTTCTTCTGTCTAACGCCCAACAGTCGTGTATCGACGAAAGTTTTAACCGTTTCGTGTCGGCAATCTAACTACTATTGCCATACAAACTTTTTCAAATGCTATAATAGCAAAGATTCATCATCGAAATATCGGGATTTTGATATTTATAGTTATCGAAAAGAAAAGAAAAACGTATTAGTTCTTTAACGATTTTCGATTATAACGTTGGTACCGTTCCGAGAGTTTGAAATGTTTGCGTTGCGTGTTTCGGTCGACGAACGGACACTCGGGTGAGTGGTTAATTTTGCGAAGAATTGTCGATGGACGATGAACGAGGTCATACCTCCATGTTACTTAGTTCGTTTGTTTGTGCAAAGGCTCGCTGGAAACCCGTTACACCAGTGACGGCGAATTCCAGAGGTGGAATTTTAATTTCTCAATCCTGTTAACGCTTCGTTACATTCCTGACCATTTCGTTCATACAAAGTCGTTTCATACATTTCGTTGGCTGTTTTAAAAACGTAAAATGCGGTAATACAAGGAGGGCTAACTTTGCGTTTGGCAGTATTGTTCTTATTCTTTTAAAAAAAATTTCTAGTAAAATTTTCCGGGTTATTACAAGTCATATTTTTGATTTACTGAACATAGGGACAATTAAATTCGTGGTTCAAATTTATATATGTAGTTCAAAGTGACTTTTACTCATTATTTCTCATAAAATCTGCTCTACCTGGAATTTCACGAAGATCACATTGTCCGGTTTTCCTATCGTAAAATATCTTAAAATACAATTAAGTTTTCTGTTTTCACTTTAATAAATATTTGCAAAGGCTGTAACTTACATTTTTCTTATATTAATTCCTTGTTGGGAGCCATGATGTTTGTAATATGATCTCTTTTACCAGGGAAAATTTTGATTCCGTTACCGTATTTAGTGTTTAATTGAAGAAGGAAACTGTATCTTTCTATCTCTTTGTGCACTGCTCGAATATTATGCAACCGAAGGGTCCTTGCAATGTTGCCACTTTGCAACAATTCAAACGTTGCAATTATATAAAGTCAATGTAGTTTCAATTATTTTCTTGTCACGCGATCAACGTGGACACAACGTGTTTCATTTCACATAATTATTATCTGTATATAGCTATCCGTTCATCATCTGTTCTCATGATTACGAAAGTTTGATTGGTTAACTTATTCATTGTTAACAAACCATTTTAATTCAATGATCTTTGTATAATATAACATATATTTAGATACATGTTAAAGACTATTACATTAATATTTTTCCATTGATTAAACACGCGACATATGCAATCGATAAACAAAACTTTTTTGCCATGTTCTGTTTTCAAACAGAAAATCGTAAAATGAAGATATATCAATTAAACTTCGTGTATAAACATGTATTTCCGTTCTGTATATCGTAGTTGAAACGACCTGATTCCGCATTCGCTCCGTAGCCACGCATCCGCGTGGGAGTTTAGCCACAGTAGTCGACGAGGTCGATCGATATCTCGAATTCAGTCTCCCTCCCCTTGCATCCCGAGAGACAGTCACGACCTCGAGGGTTGTTGGCCTCGTTTCAACCCCTCGCCGGAACGCGAACGTGTAAGGTGTCTGGAGACAAGTGCTGTTCTAAATAAAACATCAATTAATGACAATAGGAGATAATGGCTTTTCCTCAATTAATTATGAATAATTTCACAAAAGCTGACGAATATTCACAAAATTGATGCTACGTCTCTTATAATTTGATAAATTTTGTTTACGTTTCATTCGATAGAGATAAAAAAGGCATATTTAGTATCGATACAGTACATCTATATTGTAATGATGCAAAATTGTGTAATCGTAAGATAAAGTCAATGAGAAAAGATTTGATCGAAGAGCAATTATTTCAATAATTTTTAATAATTGTTTTAATTAACTATTTTTTGTAGAATTATCAGGAAATACGCAAAAGAAAATAATTCTGACGACTTTGAAGTGTAGAAAGATCAAAACTAAACGGGAGATTCAAGTCAACATTTAACAAAGAATTTTGTTCGTTAAAAAATATTCAATAAGCAACTATACAACTATCGATTTGATGAATTTTATTTAAATAATGAGAGAATAAAATAAATTATTCTAAAGTAAATTAAACCAATAAAAATAAAGAAAAATTCCTTATATTGTTGCTCGACAGATCTTATCTTCGTTAGTTCGAGCGTTATTTCGAATGGAATCGTCTTGAGTCACTATATACACAGCCACGGATAACGAGGGTGAAAAGCCCTTCACGACTCACGCACTTAGGTTAGCCCTTTTCGCACTTGTGAAAGAAGTGAAGAACAGCAGCATACCACGTAAAACATACATCCGCTTCCGCCTCTGACGTACATGCATACTATGGGGTACGTGTTTCCTTCAAACAACGTAGGAGAAAGAAATATGAAGAATGAACGAAAGAACATTTTCGAAATGAAACAAATAAAACGTGAGAATGTGTAAAACGAGAAAAGCTTTTTATCCTTTTTGTTGAAATGAATAATCATGAGCATTATGCACCAAAACATTATGCATAACATTATAATATGTTAGAAAATTTAATTTAGCAGTTTGATGTTTTAATTACATAAAATAGCACAAAGGGTTAAACAGAATTGGCTTCGTACTCGAGGACGCATTCGAGTTCGAACGTAGCCAACGACCTCAGACTACTTTGGTAGCCGCATAGTATCCATACTGCCATTACTTGCACACCTCTTTCTTAAGGCTCTTCTATTCTGGTCTACCGATAGAATAAAAATACATGATCACATGGAATGGTGCCTCGGCTACATCTCGGGATACCTGGCAGCAGTTCGCAAACCCTGTTTTCCTCTAACATAACTCTAAAATAATGGCCTGAAAGAGGTGAAAGCAAAAACTAATCTTAGAGGCTCGTCACGTGAAAAGAGTAAAAGGCGGCAAAGTGGTTGGATTTTCATTCACGGCGATGTTTTAACTCATTTCGTCAGCCTGCCACCGTGACTTTTCGAAGTTTCCCTATGTCGAATAATCGAGAATTTATGGAAACCGCGTTGGGGTGCGTGGGTCACGCACGTGAAGTTTCCAAATCGTTTTAGATATTTATGTAAAGTTTTCCTAGAAATTTTAAGATAATCCTCTGCAATTTTTGCCAAGATACACGTACATATTAATATCTCTAGAACTGTATTTTAAACGTACGTTTTTAAGAACTTTTTCCATTGTTGTAACGATTGAAACTTCGTAAATATTTGCAATTTACTTATAGTCAACGTATAAAATGAATTTATGAAGAATTAAAAATCTCAAACGTAACGTCCGTACCCAAAGAAGTTGTATTTAATGCGTCATGATATTGTTGTAACAAAATACGTCATAAATAATTCGATTACATACTACGTCATTACTTTATCGCGTAACCGTTCGGTTCACGGGTATATTCCCTACTACGTCATATTTACGTTTCATTGGAAATTTAAGCCACGACGGAATTTTCTGCATGAAAGTACTTTGATCCAACACCACGTATCGAAAATAGGACCTTCAATATTCGAATTTTAATGAAGAAACCATTTGTATAAGTCACACGTATAAATTATATTTATTTATAGTAATTATCTTATATGTATTATGAAAAAACAATAATATCGGTGTTACTACTAATAGATATAACATCCTTTTATTTAACAATTATTTTTCTTAATAGCAGAGTTAAACACATGTTTTTGACTGATACACGTGAAAGTTTTTCATAATAAAACTCAAACAGTACGCATATGCCACGTGTGACGTGGTATTTTGCACAATCGAAAGGTTCAATTTGTAATTGTGAAATAGGTATCGTATAACGAAACGGATAATTAATTTTGAAACGACTTGTAATGACTTTCATTCAGATGTAAATACGTGTTTCCCGCGTGTGGTAAAAGTATTCATGACCAAGACAGTGAAATAATCATGTAATGAAGTCAACGTTTTATTTCGAGCGAGTTTTGAGTTGGACTTAAGAGTATTACCAAAGTAAAATATGTCAGAAATGATTATTTAAAGGGAAATCATCGGTTTTATTTTAGTGGCATCAAATAAGTTACCAATTTTCTTACCTTGCTTTTCTTTTCTAAGAATAAATCAAGGCACATGCGTGGCTGTTTGATAATGAAATCCACCACGCATTGTCAGTGTGTCAATGATAAAATCCTTGGCATTCCCTCATGACCTTGTATCCATACTGCGATCTTATTTTAGAATTATTGCCGTTATAAAGTCCTTCCTACATTGATTTTTTATCGCATAATATAACGACTTTTAACATGGTACATTCTGAAGCAAAGACAGAATGGCACAAAATATATCAAATTATTCTTTAAAGTATTTTAAATTTTCTTTACATTATTTTGACTTCTATTGTACCACCAAAATTATTCTCACGTTGCTATTTATTCATATATGCATATACTTAATTTCTCTATAGTTTTAAATTTTAGTTTCGTAAACCGTCAACATATCCTATACCGTATGCGATACCTTCACTGCTCTATTGACAAAGAAATTGTTTCCGTGTAAGGAAATATAGCTGTAAAACAAATTACATAATCTATTACGTCGTGGAAACTCGGATTGGTCAAAATAAAGGATTCAGAGCGTGTACTGCGATCGTTTGGCTTTCTTTTCTCACGGGGAAAGTAAAAGTGGCTATTTCGTGCCAAGGTGAAAGATCGACGGTGAAACTTATCGTGGATGTCCTTCGCAATTCGCGTTCGTGTGTTCCACATACTATATTCGTTCGTCAACTTGAAGACCTTTCCTTTCCTATCAACGGATTTCCAGCGAGCCTTGTTTACATATTGTGGAATTCTCTCGGGGATTCTTTTCTTTCACGTCCTTGATTACTCCCTTGAGTACATGCCAATTAATGCGGGTTCTCTTTCTATTGCAGTTGTAACGCATCAAAATAACAACATGTCTGTAACCACATCCGTGCAACCAGCTACTGAGAGTCTTTCTCGCCACGGGTGAGTTGCTTTACGATATTTTGTTCATCGTATTTTATGATAAACAGAATTGGGCAAAGTGTAGGAGAGACAAATATGTTTATATGCAATTCATTTATTTAGACAGAACAATTGCTGATAAGTTGAAAAAAATGGGGAATATAAGGTTTTTGTATTTGTTCGTCTGGTTCTAAATCTTTTCTAATTTAAGTTACGCATCGCGATATCGTAACCCATAGAAGCGGAAACCGATATTTTTAAAACGAATTTCTTTGTGGTCTCGTTTATTCAATCGATCTATTTTTTACCATTGTCAATTTTTTCGTGAATCAGCCATAGCGAAGCAACCAATAATGCTTCTGATTTCCACCGAATGATATGTGCCTATACAATACACATGCAGTTTAAATATATTCACATAATTCTTCCCTTATAAATATTTTTAACATCAATCTGTCGTTTTTGAATGAAACTACATACCTTTATCGATGTTAATTTATTGGGTATATATATATATCACGGTGCACTCGAAAATATTTGTGAAATATAAATTTGAATAATAATCTATTTATTCAAGGTTGAATATAAATACACAACGTATTTGAGGCATATGAATATATTTTTGCTTATTGAAAGCTTTTTCTTTTCTCGTAGTGATTTGAAAATAAAGGAAAGAGTTTATTCTTAACAAGTACCTCAGATATAATTATAGGGAATACGTAAGTTTATCAAGGCGAAATTCCTATGTGATAATATGATCGCTGTAAGAGGTATAGGATATTTACTATATCATAATGTAATTCACTATTAAAAAGAAAGTGAAATTCGTACAACTTCGAACAAGAAACATTTGTTGTGTCATAACTTCAGGACAAATTCGAAAAATGTCATTCGTGCTATACAAAACCGACAGGGATGACAATACCATATACAACTTCGTTTTACGTTTTTCACACGTATCTTCATAACTTTTTATAAATATGAATTTAATACAAATTTGAATATTCTACTAAATATCATATGCAAAATTTGTTTGTATTCTTAATATCTCAAAAAAAAGTAGCCAAAATGTATCTAAACCGAACATGCTGTATTTACACATACATTGCTACGTTAAAAACAGTAGAATCAGTAAGAGAATCGGTTTACGGAATTATTGTTGTTAGCGGTATGTTATTCGTAGAAATCGCGTCTCTCTCTGTCTCTCTCTGTCTCTCTCTCGTTTTTGCATAATGCGACGGCGTGCCCACGACATCTGTACCTGTTACGCTACTGTACTAGGAAACCACGAAGGACAACTTTAGCAAAGGAAATTGTCGGATCACTCGTAATAGACGCTAGATTTGAACCGATACTATTGTTCTACTGCGTTTTATTTCGAGGCTAGTAAAGTATTGCATAGTTTCGTACAAATCATTGTCGCAGTTTATCGTTTGGATGTCTAGAAGTAAAATATATTTTCTGACATTTAGCTTTCGTGCATGCCTTACGATAAGCTGCGGTAAACGTAAAAAGTCACGTGTGCTATGCATTGTTTTGTTATTTCTGAACGGTTTGAACAATCTTATGTCTGATTCTATAAAGATCTAATTCTTTTGTTCTCTATAACGGACTTTGCAAATTTAGTTATTTATCGTTTTGTTATATTGATCTTCTACCGTCGTGTAAATTTAATATCAAGGGATAGATTAGGTTCAGAAAATGAGACGTGGGAGGATTATATGCAACGACAGTTTGTAGAAGAAAGTAAGGAACCAAATTGAAAACTTTGTTACCAATAGTATCAGGAAACCTTGACTGGGTTATCTGGACAAGAAGAAGATCAAAATCAGTCCTCTATTGAAAAACATTTTATCGTGGGATTCCTATGAATGTTGATACAGATTATTTATATTAAGCAAGGAAAAATACTAGCAACTTATAAATATACCAGAAAATTTATGAATGTTAAAAGTGTTTCAAAGTAGAATTTTAAATGTTTAGGAAAAATTGATCGAACAGCGTGTCGATAAAATGAATGGTATTTTCTCTTCTCCTCTTTCTTTTTTATATTTACCATTTTTCTAAATTTTTTAATTTATTTTCATGTCCAAATTGCTGATTCAAATGCATGCTGTAGGAATTTCGAAAGACCGTTATTGACGGATTATTCGAGTATACGGAGTATACAGGGAGAGAAACCTCGACCGACATTCGGATCCGGATCTGATTTGCTTGTGAGACACGACTACTTTTTCAAGCAGCAATTAAATTATTTGGGTCGAATGTGAATTCTTTATGTTTTGGATCTCGCGTTGAAAATATGAATATTTTGGTGGGATTTCGATGATAGATTAAATAATGCCAAACGAAATGTAATTGGCAAACTGTTTTCCGAAAACATTTCAAAAGGTAGTAAGGTAAAGTAAATTAAAAGAAATGATATCTGCGCGTAAATGTTCCAACTCAAGAATTCTCTAACCAAGCACTCGGTTGCAACGTCCTTATAAATTCAATTTAAAATTTGTTAAGGTTACTACTATAACTATTTTAACTCATGACATTAAACGCTTTAACTTAACTTCGTGCATTGTTTTGTTCAGAAGTTCATAAGACTTGTATCCACATGGTATATACCATAAAGTACTTCACAGTGTATTACTTAGTTTCGTCGCAATTAATTAATACTTGGCGCCAGCCGGAAATTCTCGAAATTGCTGCGCAAGAGAGAGAGGGAGAGAGAGAGAGAGAGAGAGAGAGACGTTTGATCCATCAGCCTACACAGCCACGTTGATTCCCGTTTAACGAGTGAGCTGCATATGGAAGTTCGTTTCACGTTTTTGTACACTGTTCAAAGAACAGTCGATGATACGAGATGATTTTGTTTGTGTTGGTCTCTCTGAACGCAATAGCCTCGAAAGAAAAGTGAACAGAACGAAGTTTGCAGCGTAAGTCAATAGATTAATCTGACGTCTTAGATCGTCGCGCCAGTGCAAGGAAGATAAGAAAAAAAAATTTACGAGAAACCCCCGTCGATACATTAGCGTAATATTCAAGTTAATGAAGATATTTCATGATTGGGATGGAATCAAATGACTACATTTCCATAATTGCTTTGTATGTAAATTAACAAAAATTTGTTAGCCTAAGTACGTTTGAAATGTATACGTGATAAATTAAAATCTAATTTCGGTAGGAAAAATCTGAATCAGAACATTATAGCACAAAAATTATTATTGCTAAACGTAAATTAAGAAAGTAATAATTTCTAAATTATAGAACGTTTGTATCTCGTACATTTTTATCTTATATTCTTATCAATTCATCTTATTGATTATACTGGTTTATATTTACACGATTAGTGCCGTAAAATGACTACATATCTATTGTTTTAAGATTCGTATAAGTTGATAAAAAGATAAATGGTTCACACATTTTATAAAGAACATAAGAAAAAAATAATATTTGATCTTAACATACATTTTATTCTTTATATTTTACTGCATTTAAAAACGTATGAATATTTTTAGCATAAACCTTAGGTATACCAAAAACAATAATTTAAGTTTTTATTACATAGTTACTCTTTTTATTAAATGATAACGGGTATTTACATCATTTTCAAAATTAATTAAATTCATTTATTCTTGATCAACCATAATTTCATGCGAGTGACTCTTATACGTCACTTGACGCCAGAAACATGACCTATATTCAAACGAGTCATCCCAATATTGCAACCAATCTTTGCATAAAATGCAAACAACTGTTTTCTAGTTTTATCCAGTTCTCATCTTATTTTCTTCTCCTGGATTCCTTGAAAGATTCTGAAGTGTTAGAGCCCATATGAGTTCGTAGTAGAAAAGAAAAACAGTAGAGCTCGATTTACCGATTCCGAGATTTGCACGTCATTCTTTCTCATATGCGCATAAACTTACACGAACGTTTATTACGCGCTCGTCCACGTTACTATCACGTGAAAGGAACGTTTTTCTTCCTTATTTCCATGCTGCATATGTTAACATACATATATATATGCATCCATACTTAGTGAATTATCCTTCTTCCTACTTCTTTCCTGTTCCACCAATTTTCCATTTTCTCGAATGTTCAGAATTATCACATGATCATGATTTAGGTAGACGAACACTCAAAACACGATAAGCAGGATGGAAGATTTCAGCTGATACTTTTGTTCAATCGCCTACTGATCGATATATGAACCAATTTTCGTTATCTATTAATTCATTCTTTTTCTTTTACTAAATTGGATGATTAATTGTTTGAGTCCCAGGGATCTTTAAAATAACAGGGTCGAAGAAACCCGAACAGCGCGATAGCGCTTGTCTTAATCGATTGCGTAGAGAAACAAACGGCGCAATAGCGCTCGTCATATTTCTTATTTTTATGAAATACATCTATATTATTATATATGCGTACTATTAGTTTATAAATATTTCAAGTTTTGTTCAATAAAAATTATTGAGAAAAAGTCGTCCGTAACGTTCAATTGTACTGGGACTTTTCGACACAAAATCTAAACAGCGCGATCGCGCTGCTTGCGACTCAAACGGTTAAAGAACACTGTTCACAGAATCCTGTGAACAAGTTTGTACTTTAATTGACAAAATGTTAAGTGTAAAATCTTGCGAAGAAAAATTGAATTAGCCTTTATTTGGTATCCTAGTTTATAATTAATTGCTATATTCATTATAAGTAGTGGTCATATATTTCAACTGACAGCCAGAAAGGCAAACACTTTCGAACGAGGCTTATGTAAAGTATGCCGATTATCGATTGACGTGAGTAGTGAACATCCTAACGGTCGGTAAAAACTTGCAAGAAAAAATAACTTTAACGTGACACCTTCCAGGTTTAACGTACGAATATCTTCAAGGACAGCCTTTCGATCTAGTTGAATCATATTTGACAGTCTATTTTAGTTTAAAAAATCTGATTTGCCTATGGTCGTTTAATAAATTGTGCCATGTTGTAAATTCCGTGTATTTTTCAATAGGAAGAATATGGTATTGAAAATGCTTTTAACAGAAAAGATTTCCTTCTGCATATACTGTCTATTTTTCCTATTTAATAGTGCAAAAATTGGTTGAAATTCTTTCCTTCGTTATGTAAAGCCGTTTATTGGTACCAGGATAAAAGAGTGATTATATAATTGTGATTATCTAACTTATTTCGTGCGGATTGTTTAAAAGCGTAATTAAAATATAAAAATGGTCTGAAAGGAAATTACATATTTGAAAAAAGCAATAAACGTTCGATCATTTTGATAACTATATTTATAATAAATATAATAGCTATAGTTTAGATTAAATGAAGTATATACACATTAATAAGGAAACTGATGCACTCCATATTAAAGATCTGCATTTATTTTGTTTCTTTAGAAGCAATATCTCCTTATCCTGCCATAGTTCATGCGGGAGCGTCGACGATGGCCTCCAAGGATCTCATCCTCAGTATCAAGACACGATCCTTACTATTGAGGAACTTCGTGCTCAACTGAACTCCTGCTTCACGTAAGTTTCCATTCCGTTCTAAATTACAAATTTGTTGTGCAGAGTTGCATATTTAAACTAATTCTGCTCCAATTATAATTAATAAATAAGAAATAAGAAATTTTCGTTAAAAAAAATTATTTTCTTCTTTATTTTTATTATTTTTCTCGTTATATGCACGTTATAACAGAGTAATTAAAAAAAGTCTCGTCAAACTCCATCAGGACAGATTGATGTAGAGATAATTTAGAAGTTTTTATGAAATACAAATTAACTCAAAACTTTTTCATATCTACATTTGATGATAAATTTTCATCTAAAATTTAAGATTTCATTATAAAACTGTGATAGATTGAATTACTCAGAAATAGATTTTAATAGTAAATACTTCTCCATCATCAAAACTTGAAGCATAAGGATGTTCTAAATTTCTAAAGAATAGGTATTTCCAAAATACATTAAAATACAAAAATTTAAAGATATAAAAGGCAAACTGCTTTGTATCCAACTTAGATATATTGAAATTTTAGAAATCAAAATTTAATCCATAATTCATTAAAAGATACACTAAAAATACACTAAAATTGTAGGTTGCGTCAAGCGCACATGTCGACAATAGCACGAAAATGGTGTATGAAATTTGATAGTTACTTATCTGTTACGTCAAAAGTAATATATACAGTCGCACTGCACGTCTCCATGTTAAACGAGAGAAATTGATAAATGTTGTAGTTAGCTCAAGAGTAGAAGCTATCAGAAATAATGCACCTGACTGGGTTCTTCTTCGTATAATTTTTAATACAAGCTAGGAATTACACACTCTCGTTAGGCTATTGACTTCTGTAATCGTCTTAAAATCATTCTGTATGCGCTATTTCTGTTGTTTCGCTTGACGATCAAGTATTGAGAGTGACTAAGACCGCGCTTTATATGTACATTAACATATGCTTGTATGTATTAGCGCGAACAGCAAGGATCCTGAGAACGGTTTGTAATTGGCTAAGCAAAGTTGAACTCTTGTCTTGACGTCGAGTCGATAATAATAGGTCGGTAATAGAATCCGACATGATCCGGAGTCGCGATGATTAAATATGTTTTAGACGTTGGTCGCGTATTAGACGCATCAAATGCTATGAAGAAATCCGATTTAAACTCCGTCATTCTTGAAATCCATTGTTCCAATCTGATTATTACGTCACTGGTACTTTGGTGTGAATGATTCGAAATGATTGATTTGGTTGAAAATCTTGCTGCGACCTTGTAAAATTCTAGAAATTTTTCAATTTTATTGTCGTTTTTTTAAACTTTATTATTTTTAAAGATGTACCTGTCCTAAAAATTAGATATTCCTTAAAAAAATATATACAATCTTTTTAAATTTCACGTATATTCAAAGTGTCGTACATTTACCTTAAACGCATAATAAATATTAGGTTGTCCCAAAAGTTTCTTCTGTTTTATAAGGAAATACACACACAACATTTTTTATTTTATATTATTTTATCGAATTCTGTATGATTCATTTTGTTGCAATAGAACAAAAAATGTTGTGCATCTATTATTTCCTTATAAAACGAAAGAAACTTCTGGGACAATTTAATATCTAGTTTATGTACATTTAGAAATATATATGTAACTTACGTATCCTTATACGTACGTACTCAAGAGCTTGCGCGATGCAGTGCACTGAGATTGAACTTAAGACATTTTCATAACCTATTGGATTTACAATTACTTCCACCTTATGATTTTATAATTATAGAAATAAGATATCAAGAGACTATATTATCCAGTCGAGTTACTTTTTTTGATTAACAGAAAGAGGACAAGCAGATTATTTCTATTTTATGATATTATATTTTTCCACGTTATAGATACCAAAGAAATTGATCCTTCTTTCGTAAGTCTAAAGCATCATAAACTCTTTCATCAAAGACGTTTTTTATTTATAGATGTGGGGTTTCGTGGAGCGAAGAACATGTCTCTCTGGACTGCAGCGAATGCGGTGGCTATTCCCTTCAGCGGCCGTGTCCACTCTGTGACGGACGTTGTCGCACCTCGTGGAAACGCGACCTTACTATGGTATATATCTATTTCTTCTCTTAACTATAATATACCTTATAAACGCCGTAAAATGAGGACTCATTAGCGCAGAAATAAGAAATGCAAATCTGCTTTTAGAAAAATAAATAAACTTATTTTTAATCCAAGCACAATGAAATTAATGACAATTATATGCAATTTGTCATCAGCTTCAAAACTATATGCATATTTAATAATGTTAGGTGTGTCCCGACAAAGAATTAAAATAGAAAAAAGCAAAATATAGAATATTATAGAATAATAAAATCAATTTTTATGTTTTAATCAGATGTTCAATATTAGCTGTAAGACGAGTAGTTGTACTCTTATCGATTTTGCGCATGACATCTATAACAGCCTCGTGTTACCATGAAGGTCATATTAACGACTGCCTTGTTCGCGATAAGTTCTAAATGTTAGTTATACGAAGCAGTCGATAAATGCTGAGCTTAAGCAATAAAGCTTTTTTAGCCTCTTTTTTAATCAATAAATGAAGATCAAGAAATTGCATATAAGAATATAACGAAGAATGAACATGATGTAAATAGCTACATAAATAAAGAATATACAAAATTTTATAATAAATATATAATTTTCAGTACAAAAAATGAGTTTCTAAAGAAATAGATATTTTAAAAATAGAAGAACTGTGATATTTTTTATCAGGAAGTATACAGGTTCTATAAATTATATTGTAACTTTCTATGAACAATTAGGACTAATGAAATTGCAATTGATATCGGTATATTAAAAATGGCGTAACTGTCTGTCGTAAAAAGAATTATATAGGTATATATAGTTATAATTTATAACATATAGCTATAATTTATTATAATATATAGCTATAATTCGAAAAATACCATGCATGCAACGACGTAGCACATTTGTCTTTCTGCGACCAAGTAAAATGTTCATTTATTATAGATCATTATAGTATAATAAAATGATTGAATCAAGAATATAGAAAAATAAATTTTTTATTTTACAGTCGCACGCCAGTGGTAAAGCAAGATGGATTGGTGAATGTGGATTAAGTTGCGGTCCTTCCATCGAGGAGCCATTGGTGCCCGCGTTGGAAAAACTACGAGCCACATCGTGAACGATGTTCAGCAGCAAATGCATAGAAAGACGTCGTCGTGTACCGTCAACCATGCACAAGACTTAATCCATCACCATTCATATAGCGTCACCCCACCACCATTGTGCGAGTCGGAAATGTGTGAATGTGGATTTTGGATGTATAAATGATACATTATGTTCCTGAGGAGCGAGAACGGAACGGACAACATCGAACAATGAAACCCGTTCTTCTTCCATGGCTTCATGTTTGATGATGCATTACCATGAATGGTCGATTAGCGAAGAATCTTCTGAGAGCTTAAGCAAAGATCACCATCTTCATCGTCATCGTGAATTCAAGAGACATTTGGGTTTAAAAAGGCGAAGAACTACTGCGTGGAATTTTCGCTGCTGACGATTGCTTCTTGATAGATCAAGAAATATGATACAATACCACGTTCGATCTCTTTGTATTACTAGAAATTTTGAATCGCATTTCATTGGGAATATGTATTAGCCGCTGAAACTTTAATTGAATTAATAGTTAAAATGATTTCGCCTCTCAGAAACAATTGACCGACAAATTGATACAGCTGTGTGCTTTTAGAAGAATTAATCAGGGCTGTAATTACATTTCGTTGATAGCGGTCGGTTAGCGGATATCCTCGTTAATCGATAAATATTGGTGCAACGTTGTTTGAATTCAGTACATAAGTTTTTATATATCCTTCACTACAATGAAATGCTGCTATATTTTGGCAAAAGTAGCGAGAAAATACTTATCCAAAATGGTAGTAGAGCGTGAATATGTAGTTCCAAAATGCGCGCGCATGCGTGTGTATCACGGTTTTACGAATCTGCAATAAGTATTTTCACGCTTAGTTTGTGACGAAAAATTACACTTTAGACTTTTCTTTATTAGCTACTGTAAATTTGGTCTCGAAAACACAACTTTCGAGGTTTAAGTACCATTTTACGAGATTATAAAGCAAAATGAATTTCTGTTATTAGATCAATTTGTAAAAAGATAGTATCTTGGATCAGTGTAGTTTAAAAGATATGAAACGAGAAGATTAATATCTGAAAGAATGGCATATGTATTTATTATTAGATTTACGGAATCAAAATTAGGAGTTAAATTTTAATTGAAAGCTGGGTAAACTATATCTTTTTCGAAAACAACATACATTATATTCAAATAATTGCTTGATAATTAAGAGGAACTTGCAATATAACGCGCAAGAAGAGTTTAACTAAAATTTGAAGACGTATTAACTTCAGACAAAATTAATTAACCGAATGCATAACCTCACATCAATCTAACATCATAGACCTATACCATTAAATTATAAATGGAAGCTTTCTATTGTATACGATGGAAATACGTACAGAGTGGCAAAAGATTGATTTCATAGAGACATAGAAACTTCGGTATATTATACTAAATATAATACGTCTTCATTTGCGATTGCACTCTTAAATGTTGGTGCTAAGTGCCAAGAAACACAAAAATTAACCTAAGAAGCAGAACTGCGAAAAAATCAATCAATATAGAAAGCTAGTAAACGTGAATTAAACTTCTTTTTATGAGTTAAAAATATACCGCGTTTCCAATGGAAAAATTTCCAACTTTAAATAACCATATGTACAACAATTTTATTGTAAAATACGATTTTAGATTTGTCAAGTTAAAAGTAGCTAAATCATACGTCACTCTCTACTATTTTCCACGTAATAATATGTTTCTACTCCGTTTTAGCTAAATAATGTATAATTATATGAAAAAAACGATCAAAGAGAAGCATTTATGTTGGTGCCAATAATTTTATTGAATTTATACCATTTCATTCATTTCTTAAACCGTTCACCGAAATGTTTTTAATATTAGTTTTCGTGAAATAATTGTATAATTTATGCACGATTCATTTCTGAACATATCTGTATATTTCTTGACAGTGTAATATTTCGTATGTGAGAACATGTTCATCAAGTCCATGCTCATTTATATTAAACTATAACTCGTGAACATTTTCTGAAGTATTAGCCTAGCTGCAGGCTTTAGTTTAATGCTTTAGAAAAAACGTTTGGTAGCAATTTTTATTTAATCAATAAAATTCTTATTTATGACCAAAACATTAAAATTATTATTATGGGTTTAATAAACGATATTCGTCAAAAAAAGTTGGTGTTATTTATAAACACAAAATAACAATAAATAACACAAGACATATATATACAACACAATAATCATACATATGAAAAGTAAAATTTTACATATACAAGACACGCATAATTTACGCAGCAGAATAATTTTTAATCAAAATAATATAGTGAATAAAAAGGAGTATGCAAAGGTTTCTCTTTTATTGACAATTTTATGTACATTTTTATTATGCTGTGTAGCATATCCACTCATGTTGAATTATATCAAAGTACATTATTCTGTTTATGCACTTTCTTATTTCAAGATTACTTATTTGTATATTTCATGAAATATATAGTACGATAAAAATAATACACTACTGTAATAGCCAAAGTAGAAACAGATTGATCATCAAAGAAGATACAAACCATACTATATATTGAATGCTGAAATAAGTACTGAAATAAGCACTCCAAACTAGAAACACGGACAAAATTGTGCTATATCAGAAAAGAATGAATTTTACTATCAAATATCAAATACTGGGAAGTTTTGATCACAAACGCATTAAGTCTAGTTGTTACTCTTTAATTAAGACTGTTACTATATTGATCTGTGAACTTTAAGTATATAGCCGCATTGAAAGTGGCATACTTTTGCTGTACAATTTTTAGAGAAGATTAACTCATAAATTATCGTACAAAATATCTCCATTATATAGCTCTTAATATTATTGGGTACAATTTGCAAAACTGTTCGGTAGAAAAAGACATTATTCCGACTGAGAATTACACAAAGAGACAAATACTGAAAAGACTGCATATAGAGGTAAGGGCAACGTTGCTCCTTAAAAAATCTGTGCGTGAAATTATTTGCTGCCTAAATCACGCTAAAATATTTTACTATTTAGTTTACATAAACGCAGCACTGATTTGCTAAGAGATCGGTCAAACTCTTCTTTGAAATAATAAAGAGAATCTCAGCACCATTATCCTACAAGGACAACTAAACTTGCTTGCAACGCGTGCAAGTATTGACAAGAATTACACTTTGGTGTACGACATGGTTCACGTGCAGTAATAAATAAAGTTGCTGCATTGTAATGATAGGATATTGGTAACTTCTTCTTGTCGATCGTTCCGTCCTGTACAAAAATTAAACAATTGTACGGACAATTTTACAATACATGACCATGAACAAATTTCATTAAAAGACTAGGACAGGCTAAAATTATATTTAAAATTAAAATATAATTAAAATTATATTACTTCGAACAGAATTCTAGTAGGAACGAATTGCAGGTGGAACCGTCGCACATTCTTGTTTATCTAGAGTATTATCTATGACTGGTCTGAACTCAATAGATACCTGAAAAATTTAGTTTAATTTAGTAAGCTATTCAAAAAGAAAGTGAATATAATTCGTATATAATTCGATATTTACTTCGCCTGTTCGGGGGTTGATTTTTGTAAGTGTGTGTTTTCGCCAATGTTGATCCAGTGATTTGGGCTCCTGGTTCCCTATCGGTTTACTATAATCGTATTCATCGATTCTATCTCTAAAATCTTCACGTGCATGAGCCCCGCGACTTTCTTTCCTATTTTCCGCAGCTACTATTGTTTGCATAGCATTGATCATTAAGTTTTGTAATTCAAGAGACTCTACAAGATCAGAATTCCAGATCATAGATTTGTCCGACACCTTCAGATCGCTCAACTTGTTGTATAAAGCAGACATCTTCTGACAGCCTAATAGAATTAAAAAATATTTTAGCTTTAAATCGCTATTTACAATATTTCTACAACAATTCTAAATTAAATTTTCAATTGAATTTCTACCTTCTTGTAATGTTTCAGCTGTTCTGAACACGGCTGCATGGGTTTGCATAGTTTTCTGCATGCTTAATCTCAATTCTGCCGTAGAAATACTGCCATTTGCATTTCTAACCCAATCCAAATTTGCTACACTTTCTTCTCCAGCATTCTAAAATATATATTAATCACAATAATCGGTTTTTGCATTATACTAATCGATAATCATTGCAAAAACATGTTACTAACAGGTTTCAGAGGACCAATGGCTTCTCCTGGCTTATTTTCCGCTGCGATTGTTTTAGCACAAGCACGACCAAACACAACTAAATCTAATAATGAATTTGCACCAAGACGATTGGCACCATGAACAGATGCGCAAGCTGCTTCTCCACAGGCATATAGTCCAGGCACAACTGTATCCTCGTCATTTTTTCTTGTTAGAACCTGACCTCTGTAGTTTGTAGGTATTCCTCCTATATAATTAAATTTTTAATAGTATGAAATTGTTATCTAATAGGCTTACATTACTTTTAACATTTAATAATGTATCTTCCTTTTAGGATCGAAATTTTAAAAAAAACTGGGTACATACCCATATTATAGTGTACCGTAGGTATAACAGGAATAGGTTCTCTTGTTACATCAACTCCAGCAAATATCATTGCTGTTTCTGAAATACCAGGTAGCCTGGCTGCTAACTGTTCAGGAGGTAAATGATGGAGTTGCAAATAGATATGATCTTTCTCTGGACCAACGCCTCTAAATAAAATTAAGTCATATTGATAAATAAACCATCGTTAATCTCATATAACTCTTTTATAAGCTATCAAAAAATTATGCAGTTAGTGTATCTAAATTTTTAGCGATGAAATAAAATAAATCAATATAAATAAATATAAATTTTATGTTTATAATAAACTTTGACTAAAATCTAGTTTTTATCTATTTTTATCACAAGGATTTTTAAGATTGTATGATTACTTAGTAGAGAAATTACTTAAATGTTTAATATAAACAGTAATAAATCGTATAATGATATTCAGTGCAGATAGTAAAAGAATTTTCCATTTATTTCGCCTCAAAGAAATTATGTATTTCCACTTTTTGTATAATTTCAGAATAATCTATATATGTATGTGTATATTTATACGACTTACCTGCCTTCCCGGATTTCTATAGTCATAGACCTAGATACAACGTCCCTAGAGGCTAAATCTTTCGCGACTGGAGCATAACGTTCCATAAACCTTTCACCTTCACTATTAACGAGATAGCCTCCTTCACCGCGACTGCCTTCTGTAATGAGGCAACCAGCTCCATATATTCCTAAAATAAGAAATAATGTTATAAATATATCATAAACGAATGTAGAAATCAAATCAATGTTTACACATTATTTTGTACCAGTAGGATGGAATTGCACGAATTCCAAGTCCTGATTTGGCAAATTGGCTCTAGATATCATTGCAGTGCCATCACCAGTGCATGTATGAGCAGATGTGCAAGAAAAATATGCACGACCATAGCCTCCAGTTGCTAGTACCGTGTTTTTAGCATGAAAACGATGGAGTGTACCATCCTCCAAAGAAAGAGCAATCACACCTCTGCACTCTCCATCCTCCATTAGTAAATCCAGGGCGAAGTATTCGACAAAATAGTTGCACTCATAGCTTAATGATTGACCATATAATGTATGAAGTAGAGAATGACCTGTTCTGTCTGCTACGCAGCAACATCTGTGAGCTTGACCACCTTTCCCAAATTTCAGGGATTGTCCACCAAAAGCACGTTGATATATTTTGCCTAAAATAAGAATGATTATTTCAGAAAAATTTTTATTTTAATACTGCATATACATAATAAGGTCGCCTTTTTGTGATTAATAATTCTGATTATTCTATAAATTTATGGAATATTTTATCTATAAATTTATCTTTTATCATTACAAATATCACTTTGAAATTGAAACTATACAACAAATAAGCATATTCACATTACTAGTAAGAGTACAACAATACCTAGGTATCAGCTGAAAATGACATAATGAGGTCATAAATTGAGACATTTAAGGGGAGATAAGGAGCTCGAATTGTGGGTGACCCTTGTTCAGGGCTGTATAATAACAATTCAGAATTATTTCTTCCTTTCAAGTAGGTATGTTGGCGGTAGAGAATTCTCTGGCAACCCTCGTCACTGGATGCATACGGCCCTGAGTGCGGCTAGATCAATCGATATCACCGTTTAATGTTTTACGTTTTAATTTACGACCACACTATATCGCTTCCAACTATGATACATGGCAACCGTAAAATGTGATTTGTTATTTTTAAATGTCAATTATAAATTCTTATCAATACTGTTTTTGATAGTTATAAATTTTGGTAGTAATAATACCTACGTCTTCAGAATAACAGGTTCGTGAGTAAACAATGCTTAGGTATTATTATAAACATTGAAAAATTATGAATTATATGGATTTCAACTATGGATAAAAATATAAAACAGAAGCAAAATTATAATGGATGTGCTGAAAAGAATCGCAAAGACGAAGAGTATAAAACAGATAACCAGATTCAAAAAATAAAAGAATCTGAATCAAATTATAGACTGAAGTCAAATAAGTAATTTGTACACTTTTAGATATTTTTATGACTGATTTGTTATAAATTGATTAATTAATTATCATTATATAAACAATTACTGTCTATATTTAATATTTGTATAGTTCAAATCAAAGAACCCATTCTCGTTCTCGCTCACCATGTAAGAATTCTAAACAATGGATAAGTTCAAATGCTTTCATAAATTTTGTTCAGGACTTCAGACAAGTAATTAAGCATATAAAAAATCTATTTTTGCTTATCAATAAAAAAAAATTACATTTACAGAATCTTACTGGTGTCAGAAGTACAAAAGTATTCCAGATAGCTGGTGAAAGATGGAAAAAAATGCCTTTTGAAGAAAAACAACCATATATAAAGGCAGCTATGAATATTAAAAATAAAAAGCAAAATCAACAAAAGATTGAAAACATAAATAATGTCGTTAATACAAATACAGAACAACCAAAGAATGAAGATACACAAAAACAAGAAAAAACTGGCAAGAGAGAAAGAAAGAAAAAGGTTAATACTTTATTTGATTAAATTAACTAAAACCTTTTATCTCTTAGACATTATGAATAGTATAGGTCTTTAATTATAGGAACCAAAAAAATCTATTAAGAGTAAAAGTAATACTGAATCAGATAATGAATCGATCTCTTCTGGTACAACAGCCACAAATACAAGTGAAGATATGTCGGATATGAGTTCATAAATACAATACAATCAGTTATATAAATGTGATGGTATTTATAACCAATTGATGTTTTGATAACTTTTCTCATTGTGTAACTTATTATTAAGAAGACTCAAATTTTTCATATATAATAAAATTTTTCATTTGTATTAAAATATATTTATGATCCGTGCAAAATTTAAAATGATACATTTACTTTTTATATAAAACATACAATGCTGCCTATATTTTATAAACAATATTACCATCTGAAGTTCGACTGAAAGGCATGCCACAATTCTCCAATTCAATGACTGCCTTTGGTGCTTCACGTGTCATATAATGAATAGCATCCTGATCACCCAACCAGTCAGATCCCTTAACTGTGTCATACATGTGCCACTGCCAGTTATCTTCCTCCATATTACCCAAAGCAGCATTGATACCTCCTTGAGCAGCAACAGTATGTGACCTTGTAGGAAATAGTTTAGTAATGACTGCTGTCTTGAATCCTTCAGCGACCAAGCCATAAGCTGCACGCAATCCTGCTCCACCAGCACCCACAACAACAGCATCATAAGTATGATCTACTAATGGATAATGCTTAGAAACATTGTCTGAGATTTTTGCAGCCTTGCCATCTGGGGTATAATGAAGTTTGCGATTTGTAATGACCAGTAATCCAAATTTGTTCTGAAATAACATGAAAGCATGATAAAAAGATTGGTTAGGATAAATAGATATCACATGTGATAATTATACAAAATCATGACTGAATCTTATATCTATAGTGTCTGTACATAGCAAGTGTATGTATGCATAGACTTATACATATATATAGCATAATCACATTGCATTAATATTCTATTTATAAAACACGAAGTAGTTTTAGAAACTGAATTGAAAAAAGTAAGGTGACACTGTTTAAATCGTTACAAAACGCAATTCGATTTAATAAATGATTTAACCGTACTTTAATACGTAACATGTCACTCGTGATATACTGATTTTTAATGGCATTGCAACATCAACGATATCTGACCGAAGATTTAATCTCGAGTAATATTTTTCGTAATAAGACTACATTTTGACAAATGTTTTTAAAGATACATAAAAATAAACCTAATTTACAATAATTTTTAAAAATTTGTTGTGATAACAATAGTTTGTTAGTATTGCGATAGAAATATAATAATGATATGTAAAATTATGTAATTAATTAAGACGCGTGATTGTCCTGTATCATAAACAAGGTTAATTGCGTTTCGTGCAATTTTATCGAAATGTACTGAAATATATTAATGGGCTATTATTTATTGAATGTATCATATAAATGATTAAAAAGTTGTTATATACCGGAATGTAATTATCCTTATCGAATTGAAAATGTTTTCACAATGAGGCCATAGAATAGAACTATGTATTACTCGATGAACATCATTTACCATATGGAGACTAAGAGAAATGATATGTTGGCGATAAGTTTTTTGTCCTATACTAGATATACTGTATTTAAATTTCAATTTTATACACTTTTAATCATACTAAAGTCGTGTTGAAAAAATGGCTAGTGGTTATAAAATCGAATATTTAATACGAAACAAATTAATAGAATGAAAACCAAGTAATTATCTAAAACAGATTTATTACGCTTTTATTTCCGATTAATATAGTATGATGAATATAAAAAAAGAAATTCGAAGATGGTAAAGTTAATGAATTAACATATGAAATGATATTTAAAGAGTGTAATTTCGCGCTAATGTCAGTTTCCCGTGCCGGTAGTTTATCCGCAATTATAATTAAACTTCTAAAATAAGATACAGCAATTTTTTTCATTGTCACGTATTTAAGGTCAACATTAAAGTGAAGAATAGACAAAAAAATATTTGTTTAGTGAAGATAACGGAAATTAGAATCGTTGTTATCTACTTTGCAGTGAAAATCATGATTATTGAGTAGGCCGGCTATTGTGGGGTGGCGCGTACGAAATGAAAGAAGTGCGGTAAGAAAAGACATTCGACGTTAGAATTGTCTGCTAAACGTTCTCCTGTCTAGCCTGAATTTATTCAAATCACTATTACTTTAATCAGCGTGTTTCCAGTATTTATTTATTCATGACTTTTAGACAATTTTAAAAAACTGATGTTTATAACGAAAAATATTTTGCGAGAGAATCGATGCAGGTATTCGTTAAGACATGTTAGTAAACTTACGTAATTGATCAACGCCGAGTATTATATAGCAGGTATATCATTGTTAGATTAAAAATTACATAACTTAACGAAAATCGGCTTACCAACGTCGTTGTGGGAGGATTTCTCGCCAGTAAAGACGATAGCTTCAAAAGACCGCTCATCTCGGTATAATGTCACTTGCTCAGGTGAAAATGTTATTATTAACAATAACACGCGCACCTCTTTATCGAATGCGCGATTCGGATTCACCGTGCAAATGCTAATATTTGTTAACTTCACTCCCGCACTTCTCGCACGGCGACGTGAAGTGTACAAGTCGGTTGAGTACCGACTACTGGCGGAAGCTTCCTGACGAATATCAGTGCTGCCAATCCTATCGTCACGAGATAACCTCGTTTGTGAGGTGCTCGCTAATTTTTTGCTTCAATCTCATTGTTTTTCATTCATACACTTTGTCTGTTTTTAGCATTTTTAAAGTATAATTGTTTTAATATTAATCCTTCGTCCTTCGAAATTTCGAAGTTAACGTCACAAATAATAGTTAACCGTAGGCGGGAAAATTAAACGATACCGCGAAAGAAATCAAGCGGTTCTCATTTCACTTTACATACGATGGGGTGTTAACGGTATTTTGAATTATGTAGCTATACGAGTGCGTGGGTTCTAAAGGGAAAGTAACTCGATATAATCTGTGTAATGTACATCATTTACCTGTGCTCTAAGGAATGAATATTAAACTAAAAAATCTAAATAATTCAAACTCTATCGATAAATCATTACAAGTAGGCATCGATATAAATTAAAAATGCTAGTGAGAGTTACAGAACTTTAACAATAGGGAGGTAAATTTATTCATATTTGTATATAGTCGTTTTTTTAAATTTAAATTTGGCCATTCATTGCTTGGTGAAATATCGATCATACCAAGTTGGTTTCAAAATTAACACGTGTACTACGATGTTTCAGAAAACTTCAGAATCTATGATTGTTTGTGTTTCGAATTCCACAGCTATTGATTTCGCAAAAATTCTCACGCTTTATGAGGTTGTTAACACAGCTGCTAACGGTGCCTATGCTTAACCGAACTTTATTTCCTGTAGTACGGGGAGAAAGAAAAAAAAATGAGAAAGATTTGTCGTACTCCGGGGTTAGCGGTATGGCGCACGTTTCGTTTCCCTATTGGTTGATTCTTTGTAGGCTCGTCTCTATATACATAGGTAAATCTTATATCGTATGGTGGGGTGTCACATGGTGTCACACATACAGGTACCTTAGTCAGATGTTACTAATACAATAGCTGATCAAGTGTTGGTAAGTGTAGGAATGTAGGAGTACGGTTTACGAAACAAATTAGCTTGCACTGATTCATATATAGCTAGTGTAAGTATTCATTGTTCATGTTTAAATATATACGAGTTCTACAGATACGATCTATTTGTTAAATTTTTTAAATTTTCAATAGAAAACCTTATTATATAAATATGTTAAACATATAAAATGTTGTGTGTACGTGTAATAAAAAATGAATACTTTCTTTTATATTATTTTACTTTATTATTACATCTTATATCCGATACAATCAAACAATAAAATTATTTGATATGTTTTCGACTAAACTTTTGCATGCAGATAAGCTTTGTCCTTCGTTGTTTCTGATCAGTTATATTCTAGTTTTTCTAATTGTTCCGAACATTTTATCTTATATTTATTTATGAAAAAATAAGAATTTTAAACAACATACACTTTAGATTCATTGAACATTGTTTTCTAAATTCAGAGTCATTTGTATCGAACACAGCTTTTTATTTTGTAAATAGTCAAGAAATAAAACGTAATTACTTCCAGAACAAATCTGAAAAATATAATTTAAGGAGATGTTCTTTGAATATTAAATTCTGAATGAAAAATAGAATACATCGATTTAAGTAGCTATCCTTCACTCTGTTATTTACTTATCAAATAATCATCATCCGATTTTACGAATATCGATGTGAAATAATTTCTCTTTGCGAAAATATTCGAGGGCAACGGTAGCTAATTTTTAATCGTGTTACAATGTCCGATAGTGGTCGTAAACAGTGCGAAGAATGGCTTTCACTCTGCAGGATAAGTGATACGTTTCGTTAATTGACTATGTAAAATAAGGTGACAGACAGGTCCGTGCCTCCGGTTGGAATTAATTACAGTAATCGATTCGACACAGTGGACGAAAGTTGTATAAACAACAAAATTTGCAGGTTCGTTGTTTTAGCGGTTTCAAGATAGAAACATGGCTCATATCTGTATTATCAATCATGTCAATACAAAGAATGTTGATAATATTAGTAATATTATTAGCCATGTTAATTTAGAAAAAAAGAAAAAATCAGGCGAAAAAGGTGAAAGGGAAGAATCGTAATGGGATTTAATGATCGTATTAATATACTCGAATCGATGGAGGAACATGTCGGGCTTCTGTTTCGTCCAGTGTCGTGTCGATGACAGGACGATAAGAAATGCTGATCTGTAAAGGTGGAAATATTTCTGATATTTCAACTGATAAAAAGAATACACAATTAGAATACACATATTATTATTAAAGAATACACATATTATATAATCTCGCAAGTTTAAATATAATTGGCGATAAAGTTTCAAAATTCGGTTCAAATGCAGCTACACTTTTATATTTCATTTTTAATTTAGAAATAAAATTTCGAACATTTATTATTTAATTTTATTTAATCATGATCGAAAAATCATTGCGCCCCCGCTATAATATAATAATAAAAATATAATATTAATAATAAATCAATAATATAAAGTAAAAATGTTGACTATAAAAAGCTAAAGTTATCAATAAACAAAATAATTCTGTCGGAAAAAGTATACCATCGAGGCGCTTACATGCATTGATATGCCGTGAAATAAGTGATAAAGGAAAATAGGAAATCCCGATAACTTACCGATCCATCTGGTCGGGACCATGTGAGTGTGTGTTTGCGCCAATGCTCAGCATATGATCGTTTCTTCTGACCTTCAAGCGGTTTCGAGTAGTCGTATTCATCGATTCGTTCCTGCAAATATAATTTTCGTTCGATTTCGTCGTGAATATTAGCCAGCTGCAGATCGAATTAGATATTAGATTAAACAAAGATATAAATACTTTGAAATCATCCCGAGCATGAGACCCTCGAGACTCTTTTCTGTTTTCGGCCGCGTAAACGATGTGCATACAAACCAACATCATGTTTTGTAATTCTATGGCTTCTACCAGCTCTGTGTTCCAGATTAAAGATTGATCTTGAACCTAAAACAATTCGAACATGTTATAAGTTTCAATTCTTTCTAATTCTTAACACGTATTAATCATCAGAAAATTTCTTTTATTCCTGATATATATTAATTTATGTCTAGTAAATTTTGTTCTTTAATTTATTCCAAAAATACAGTTCAACTTATAATTTTGAGGGTCGAAAATTGATCCCATTTATCGTTGAAAACACTCAGCCATTAACACTTAACCATTGCTACGTTCGTAATGCATAATGCCTTATCTGTTCCTGACTCCTACTTACATCGTATCGAACACAAACCAAACCTATTCTTATTTTATATTTTCGATATAATGTCTTAATTAATTATTTATGAGGCTGTGTTTACACAACTCTATGTAGCAGATCGGCGAAGCTGCTTCGCACTATTTGTATATAGTTTAATATTTTGTTCTTTCTTCTGTTCATGTCGACATCGTCTGATGAGAAAAACTTGGGACAGTATATCGTATGACAGATAAAACAGATTAAATGTCGAAAAGATGAAGACCTTATAACTCAATCTTACATAAATGCATCATTTCGATCAATTCACCTACACATATATCCGGCAAGTCGCAGGTAAAGAGTCGCGTCATCTCACGACATCCTCGTTGTAATACATCGCAGGTTCTGAACACCGAGCAATACTTGTGCATAGTTTGCTGCATCTCTTCTCGCAGCTCGGCGATAGGAATACAACCTTTTGCATAACGAGTCGCGTCAAAGCGGCAAATAGACTCCTCGCCAACAATCTGTACACATACGTAAGTATGCAATTGAGTATAGTTATAAGAGACAAAATAACAATAGGATCTTAATAATAGCCGGTATTTTGTTTCATTATTTGATTCGAAGCTTCAATTGCGTTTGAGTTTTATTATTGAAAGATGAATGAGAGATTATAAATAAAAATTGGTTAAACCTGTCAGGATAAATGATTTTAATATAAACGTATATCGTTGCTATTTCAAACTTTTCAGTGACAACATTGAATATTAATGTTTAATTCAGATAGAGAATTATTATGTACGTAAAGACGTCACATACACGTAAATGAGAATAGCTGTGTATAACTAACAGAGGAAAAATCACAATAGGATATTAATAATAGACAGCATCTTACGTTCGATTGTTCAACTTGAATCCTCGATTCGAGTTTCACTATTCAGAGTCGAATGTTTTTATTGCAGGATGATAAATGAGAGGTTATGAATGAAAGTTAATTGAATTAAAATGTCCTAATGTGTTCTTTGTGTATTTAATATACAACTTGAAGATTCACAGTCGAATAATTTGAGATATTTCTGATCAGAATAAATAATTTTATTTATTTAATAGAATGAAATAAAAATATACAATATATATGTCACAAAATTAAAAAAAATTTTTGATATTTTAAATGTCATTGCTATTTCACAATTTATTGTAAATCCTTCTTAATATTCTGTCGTTAAAACATAATATACTAATAATATACTTCTAGTATAATTCTAATTGGACATTGAATTTCATTGCTTCATACGGTGAACGATGTATGTATAGGTTGTCGGTGAGACTACAAAATAAAATAAGATTACAAAGAAGAGCAGATTTAATTTCTCTTTTACCTCTAAAAGTAATAAATTATAATTGGAGTAATCTTTAGTACTTTATGTTTAAAAATTAATTATTATTACATAAACCAATCATCTGTGAAATATTTATGTTATTAGTGTTTCACTTTTGTCTGAGACAATAGATCTTAAAATCGAAGCATTTACGTATTTAACTAAGTTTACCGATGAGTATTTCATATACAGAGTGGATGTATTATAATACAGATAGCCATAGCATATTGTAGAATTTTTGTAAGTATCTTCTTCAATTATGGAAGCATAAATGGGTCCCACTAAAAAACTATGTGAATTTATAATACGCGAAGAAACATAATTTTGAGTTCCACAACTCATTAAGTATTCCGTGCCACGTATAACGAACCATCGAAAATAAATTGTGCACTTACGGATGGTAAGTCCTCGTGACGTTCTCCAGGCCTGGTCATGCAGTCGATTTGATCGGAGATTGCCTTGCCAAAAACGACTAACTCCAGAAGGCTATTGGCGCCTAACCGATTGGCCCCATGGACAGACACGCACGCGGTTTCACCTGCTGCCCAGAGTCCTTCGATCACGCTATCTTCCTCGTTTTCTCGCGTCAGAACCTTGGGCAGAGTTACCAACCAGTGATTCATGCTTCGTGCGTAGTTGGTTTAGCGAAGGGCGTTCTAACTACTCACCTGTGCTCGCCAGTTCGTGGGTATGCCGCCCATATTGTAGTGCACTGTGGGAATGATAGGTATCGGTTCTTTTTCTACATTCACGCCGCTGAAGACCCAGGCTAAGTGCGAAATTCCTGGTAGTCGCGTGCGTATTGTTTCTGTTGGCAAGTGATGTAGTTGCAAAAATACATGGTCTTTCTTCGGACCTACACCTCTGGAATGGAATAAATTTCATGGAAGTCACAAGGATGCAGTAGTTTCGTGCTAATAGAAGGAGATGATCTTTATGTGTTTAATTTTGCGACTTAGGTTCGTTTGGATAAATTAGGAGTAACTTTCATAGGATCGTTATTAAAGCACAAATGTGGAAAGTATAAATTGTATATATTGATATAAGTTATTTATATATTTATATAATATTATAT
The DNA here is from genome assembly GCF_051014615.1 of Bombus vancouverensis nearcticus. Lineage (NCBI taxonomy): Eukaryota > Metazoa > Arthropoda > Insecta > Hymenoptera > Apidae > Bombus > Bombus vancouverensis. Next base: position 1,350,788 of record NC_134913.1, on the reverse strand, counting down.
AACTTATATCAAAGATATAATTATATAAATAAATAAAATAAATAAATAAATAAATATATGTATATAGACTTATATGTAAATTATGTCTACGTATGTTTCTTAAGATATTTAGATATATGAATATCATTGGATTTCTTACAAATCATCTTACATAATAAATATAAAGAGTGTTACAATTTCTTATCAAGAAAACTTGAGGTTAACTCAGAGATTACAAGTTTATTTCGCACTTATGATGTAATGAAACTTTTCCATCTTTTTCCATCTATGACCTGAAAATTATTTCATGTGCTAGTATATAAATATTATATAAATAGATAATTTAATGTACCTACAGAGTATTAGATAATTTAATATGTCTACAGTAGTAAGTCTTCTTTCTCGTTCAATAGTTTTACCAAAGGTCAATATAGAAATCTCTTTTAAATTCTGATAAATGAGAGGGAAGATATAAGAAAATAGACATAACGGGACCGGGTAAAAACAAATCTGTTTTCATAAAGTAACGGCGCCGGAGAGCACCGAAGAGTATGGTATGTTTCGTTATACGGTAGAACTCCATTTATCTTGACCAGCTCACCAAAAGTATATTTGTGAAAAATTAAGTTCATTTTAATATTCCAAAAGTTAAAACCTAAGATATAAGCGATAAAAGTCGGGGTAGTATTTCACATTATAATTGAATTTGACATTGCGTATTTCTATTAAATGTATCGTAATTATTGCATATTAAATTATTTTCTTTTATTCGTACAATCTTGAGACTTTTCACTTGTAGTATGTATTACTTTAAACATTTCACCTATAGCTAGAGTTTATATTAGGTCGTCCGGAAAGTTTCTTTCGTTTTATAAGGAAATAATGCATTTTCGTTTTATATTATTTTATCGAATTACGTATGATCCATTTTTTTATCAAAATAAAGATCACAACGTTCGACAGATTAAGTTTCATGTTTGTATAAAGATACGTTGTTGTAAAGGACGTGTCTGTAAAAGAAAGACACTTTTCGGACAACCTAATATAATCGGGGTTCACTGATTTTCCCCACTACCAGTGAATTCCAAGTAATAGGAGTTCACGCCCAGATAAAAGTTTAATTCCTAAGTTTAATCATAAGTTAATGTGTAATAAGTAAAATTCAAATAAATGGAGTTTTATTGTCGATTATGGCCGCGAAAGTGTTAAATATATTCATAGAATTTCCTATATGCTTACCTTCCTTCGAATATTTCCATTGTTATTGCTCTGGATACGATATCGCGAGAAGCGAGGTCTTTCGCGTTCGGCGCGTATCGTTCCATGAAGAATTCTCCTTCGGAATTGAGTAGCTTCCCGCCTTCTCCACGGCTACCTTCTGTTATCAAAATGCCGCTGCCGTATATTCCTGGCGGAAAAATCGACTGGTTAAACGGGGAAAGCTTTTGCCCTTGCGGATTCTCTTTTCCTTTTTGCTACGCAAATACCGGTTGGATGAAACTGGATGAACTCCATATCTTCAAGGGGCAATCCTGCTCTGGAGGCCATCGCCATACCATCTCCGGTGCATACATGTGCCGCGGTGCAGGACAGGTAACATCTTCCTGCTCCTCCTGTAGCTAATACCTGGAAAAGGTGTCAGCTTGTTTATCGGCTCGATATTTAATGCTCATGTTTAACGACCCGTCGCGCCGTTCCCTGGCTTCGTAGGATAATATGGTAACATGATGCTAAGGATACCGTGTCTGAAATTTTTCAAAAGCAAAAACCACGATGAAATGTGGCATGCATGGGACTTATACATATATTTAGTAAACAATTTGCAAAGTGTTTTCTTTCTTCGTTCCTTTTACTTATTTTGTCAAAAAATATAATTTCAATGCATACGATGTTATAAAATTAAAAGAACCGCTTTGTACATCGTCATGCAGCAAATATTTTAATTCTATTAATCAAAGATCAATGTTTACTGTATGATGAGCCCTGAAGCGATGCAGAAGTCCGGTTTCTAGTTCCCATGCTAAAACTCCCTTGCAGCATCGTCCGAACATAAGAAGATCGAGGGCAAAGTACTCGACGTAATAATGGACGTCGTAACGGAGGCTCTGCCCATATAAAGTGTGTAGTATTGCGTGACCGGTTCTATCCGCGGCGGCACAAGTTCTGTGAGCTTGACCACCTTTTCCAAACTTTAACGATTGTCCACCAAATGCACGTTGATAGATTTTTCCATCGTCCGTACGGCTAAAGGGACAACCTAAAATACGTAAATTTTGATACTGCTAATAGTTTAAAAATAAGACTTTGAAATTTCATATAATTGGTTAATTTTAATTCATTTTATTCATTTAATTAATTTTAATTTAATAAATTGGTAAATTTAATTCTCAAATATGAGAGACTTTTAAATATGATTCACTTATGTTAACTTTTTTTATTTTATTCCTCATTTATCTTACTTCATCAAAAAAGCTATATTTGGTACTTAAAAAATTACCATAATTTTCGAGTTCATAAACTGCTCGAGGTGCTTCTCTTGTTAGGAAATGTATCGCATCCTGATCTCCTAGCCAGTCAGACCCTTTAACGGTATCATACATATGGTAAAGCCAATTATCCTCCTTCTCATCAATAGCGGCATTTACTCCACCTTGAGCGGCGACAGTGTGAGATCTTGTAGGAAATAATTTTGTGACCACTGCCACGCGGTAACCCTTACTCCCTGTTCAATAAAAGCACGAAAACAAGATCGTTGAGAATTGATAATTAAAGAATAATGAATTTTCTAACTTTACGTGGTAGGTTAATGGCAGATAATAAACATAATAAATAATAAATTCGTTAAACTAATATGTACAATGTTTAACACGTTCAAACTGGTGTGATCCACTGGTGGGCCGTAACCAGCGCTTCTATTTGGCGGCGTGGATCACCGGTGGGTCACACCATATTTTTATCATCGCGCGGCATTTACGTTTCCAATTTTAATTTATAAAAATGTTATTTAACGAAAATATAAATATTATTGGAGAAGGTGCGTACGAAAAATTATGTCGGCTCAAACGTGTTACGTAAACAAACTTCTTGGGTTCGAAATAGAAATTTTATAAAATGGCTAACTATTTAATATGATCTGACTGACCGGCGGATCACGCCGCGTGATGGTAAAGCAAAGGTGTGACGCACCGGTGACCCGCGCTGCCAGATGGAAGTGCAGATTGTAGCCCACCGGTGAATTACACCAGTCAAATCTCGTTTACATGATTTATGAATTAAAAAATAGTTCATATTTTCAATTTTCATTTCAAGTTGACTATAGAATTATGCAATACATGTGCAACAAAATGCATAATTACTTTTTTAACCTGACTTAAAAGATAATAGCTTTTTTTACTGTAGATTATCAGATGGGTAATATATTATTTTAATTTAATTCTCGAGTTATATGGAACGTGTTTGTAATTAAATTACCTAAGCCAAAAGCCGCTCTCAACCCTGCACCACCCGCGCCCACGATCACAACATCGTAACAATGATCTATTAGGGGATAATCCTGCAAACAGTATTTGAAACATTAAAATGTCAATTATTCGTGGACATAGATTTTGAAAACGACAAATAACAAATTTTATTAGAAAATCTTTACGTTACTATTTTCCGTTCCACATTTGGCTTTTTCACCTGGACTGACATTTACGTGAAAATATCTACTAGTTTTTCTGTTCAAGTATTGAGATTGTGAACCAAACCGCTACAAAAAACCGAAACATAAAAATCAAGGCACTTTAAAAAATTAGTTTTCTAATAATTGTTACTGCTTACAAAAAATCGTGGCAAACAGTTCACAGATCGTAACATTATTTCTTGAAGTTTGTGTGCAGCATGAAGTATAATTACACATAAACAAGCTGCTATGTTTGTTCGTCATTTGATAAAAGAAGCAAAATATTTAATCATGACTATTTTCAGAATGTAAAACTCATAGATAGGTACAATACCAGATCTTGTACAAGCATAACTTTATTGCACTTGCAAAAATACAGTTCAAAACATAGATAATTTGTTATATTATTATTAGGACAATGTACATTTAGTTTGGTATGGATTTCTCTGTTAATATTTATGTTCATATATTTTGGTAGATTCTTTTTTAAATGTTCTTTTTCCTGTTTCAATGCTCTTTGAGTACGGATGATAACGACGAATCACTCTTAGTAGGATATTGGCGCTATTTCGGCAGATGTGTAACAACTACTCTCGTTTTTTTCATTTTTCCTTTCTATGAAGAAAGTTTTTCGACTTATTAAAGTTAAGTTTTTAGACTTATTAAAAGCGCTGCCCGTGCGTTTCGCTACCCACCCGTAATTTATTAATCTTAGTAACGATTAATCGTTGTTATTTAGGCGCGAAATTGTACCAGCAATTGAACTATTACTAATAAATACTCTTAAACTTACGCTACAATTATTTCGTTACACACATATATAAAATACATTATTTGAATAAATGTATGATTTATTTTTGTCCGCCTTGATTCGTTGTGCTCACTCTTATATAAAAAGTTCATAAAAAAATTACTAGGAGGTAAATTCAGGGAGAAGGTGGAAGAAGGCGGTTTTCGATATATCGCTTACTTACAAACGTAAAGTTGAAGAGTAAAAAGCAAAAACGATTAATGAGTATCAAACAACGAACAAGATAACCCAAAGTACAAAGAACAAAGTACATAATTGTTATACTATAAAATTATAATTTTCGTTCTGTCATGTACTTGCAGTTCAACAAAAAACAAATGCAAAGTTTCCTTTTAATAATGCGTATAAATGCTCGTCCATTTTTTTTATATGAAACAACAAAAATCATAATTTCACATATTTGTTACAAAGAATATAATCTGCGACGAAGCAATTGTATTATATGTAACTTTCATTTTATATTCTTATTTCATTTTCATACATATACGCGCGAATGTTTGAAATAGAACAAGTTCGAGTTTTACAATCGCAGCACGTTAAATCCAAATTAATTGACCTTTTAAAATCTAATTCTCGTGTTAACTAAGATAATAATGGCGAGTCCTTTAAGTTGATATTACTCGATGACAGAGATGCAATTACTGCCCAACAATTCTGCAATTATTTATATTCGGATCTATTTTCTGCAACTTATTTTCGTTTTTCTTGTGTGTTCGTTAATACTTGAAAATTTAACGTTTCTAGATTTTTTTCTGCAAATTTCACAATGACCGAAAACCAGTAACTAGAGCACATAAATATATAGGTCTAACCCTAAACTGCAAGAATAAAAAATCTTCTTTTCTCTAATGGTTTCACGAATATTTAAGATAGTTCTTCTTTCAATTCCTTTGTGCCGATACTTTATCCTTCGTGCTTCGAGTACCTGCTTATTACGATTGTTTATATATACGTTTGAATCGGTTTTTCGTCTGCAATTTTAAACTATACTTTCTTATAGACTATAGTCCCTTTCGTTTAAAAAGCTTTTGCAATCGATTCGAGGCTAGAACAATTTACTCAGAGTCGATTCCTTGTGCTTCAAAGTTGTTTTTATCGGTCGATCAGCCGAGTGCTTCAAAGCACGAGTCTTTTGATACCGCATTCGCAACAAAACTTGGCAGTTTCCGGGAATTTGAAACCACATCGGTGACAATATTTGGACATCTTGCATTTGGTCATGTTCGTGACTCCATCGCTGTCTTGACGATTGTTCCTCAACAAATCCTCGTCGAAGCATCCGACCACATCGTTAGTGCTGCGTCCATGATGCGAATATTTGCGATTTAAACTAGGAGGAAGAAATTGAATGGGGGTTTAGGCATGCAGGAGATTACATGGTACCGACGAAAATTACGGCAAATTACGGCAAATTACACACATAATCCAAAATATACTCTAGAATGTAATCTATCGTTCGTGTAAAAATTGACTTGAAAATATTTAGAGCTTTGAAATGTATTATCGTAATGCAGAGCAATCTTTATCGAAGCGGATAATTGTTAAGTAAAAAATATGCATACCTATAATATAAACCGATTTGAGTAATAACATCGATTGAAATATGAGTATGAACGAAGAACTAGGAGTCAAATATTTTAAATATCTCTAAAGAGACGCGGAATATACGTATACAAAATTGTACCGTATAGGACATACATATACGCGCGCGCGCGTGTATGTGTCATGTAGTAGAATAATAAGATAAGAATTTTCACTAATATTTTATACATACTATATCACTAAACAATCGCATATTAACCTGCTATAAGCGGAATCGGCGCTCATTTTATTGTAATCTTGTCTTTTGTAGCTCTCGGGCGAAGATAGTTCCTCATCGCTAATCTGTCCATTGCGTTGTCTGCCGTGAACAGGGCTAGATACGGATAAGGAATCACTTTTCATGAAGGATTTCAAGGAGGGGAAGGAACTATTTTCATTCTCGAACGAGGTCATCAATTCGTCGAACACAGAATTCGATCGTTTGATGTCCACATCCGAAGATATTATGGAGCTAAGGCTCAAATTACTGCTAGAAAGGTTCGTATAATTATTATTCCTGCTATTTAGACTGTTATTCGATGACTTGTAGGTATCGCTATTTTTATGAAACGATCTTTTTTCATGAGAATTATTCGAATTTTTTCGGTCCGGGGTAGTTTTAGATGCGGAGGACGACCGAACGGAAACGGAGCGATTAACGTTAGGCCGAATAACTTTTGTTGAGACTTTGTCAAGAATTTTATGAACTCTTTCCGAGTTACCAGCAAAACTTCTACTACCACAATTTGTAGCGTCGATTACTTCACCGCCTAAAGCTTTCGATTTATCGATAATTATTCGCCTACCTAACTCTCTAATGGGAGATTTCTTTTCTAGCTTCGTTTTACAAATCGAACCTTTGAATTCCTTGTTCTCTTTGAGATCTTTGAGAAAAGCTTCTTGTGATAACGAGTTAGTCTCGGTGGAATCGCTCGAGAAATCTGACACGAGATCGTCGAATTCCGATGGAGGAGCTATCAAGGACGATCGTTTTTCAGGACTCGAAAGAGATGGCTGGCAAGGATATTTGACGAAAGCCGAGGAATGAGAAAGAGGAAAAGAGGAATCTTGGTTTTGTTCAATCGGCTGACTGTCCGTCACGGATTGTTCGCTGGTGTCCGACAGCAGGTCATTCATCTGCTGCTCTGCTAGTAAGAAAGGATCGTAATCCCTGCCGCTGAAAGCACAATTAGCGGTTCAATGTCATCCCTATTGCGCTAGGAGACGTTTCTTTCGGGAACATATAGTTTTTTAAATTATTAATAGTTTTGTGATTGATGCATTGATTATCCAAATTGAAATATTAATATAATTTCGCAGGAAAATTTATGATACAGAAAATAATGAAATTTACATATAGAGCTTACATAAAACTACGTATTAAGATTTCAAAAAGTTATCCGTCGATTTTCATAGATAGACGTCTTCGTAAGTAATTAAAAAATGTGTAAATAAATAAAATAAAAAATTTGAGAAATCATAATCTATAGTCCACCTATAGTCAATAATAAGTTTAAATTCAATTCGTATACCAATAATATTAAGTAAAACATTACATAACATAAATTTATTTACAATGTTCGTATCGAAGTATATAACAGAACTATAACCATTCTTTTTAATATATATTTAGGAATTTTAAGATTATTTTTTGTAATGTATTTTATAGAACTCTACCAATACGTAAGATTAAAATGTTCAAGAAAACATTTACTGTACGAAAGATCTCAAAAAAGAAAGATGTCTTACGTAGTAGAATCAATGCAGAGTGAGTAATATAAAATCTTATTTCATAGAGGATATCGCGTATACGTACGTAAATATATACACGGAATAAATTGAAAATAGCTGCTTGAAATGTAGTAAATGTGCCATGATAAAATTTAAAACGAAGATATTAGCAGTAAACGGAAATTCATCGAAAAATCTGTCCCATGCTTACATTGATCTGTAGTGTATCGAATTTTTCAGATTTCCTATTTTAGAAAGCAATCAACGAATGCCAAGGTCGATAATGCGCCTGTGGAACGATAACGATATGTACACAAAATATCAGAGAAGCATTTCAGCCTGGGATAAACATGCAAAGCATGTTCTTTAACCAATTTTCGAAGTAAATCTTCGTATAATGTGATGATAGTTAAACTCGTGTGGAGTCACACATGCGATACAATATACATTAAAGAACGTGCCAAAATTAAATTTGCGATTCGAACAATTAACGATATCATAATAAGAATTGGCTTGAAGCTGTCGTTTCGACAAAATGAGCTAACTTGATGACAATTCTGCGAGAAGTGAGAAATTTGTCTTGACAATGTTTGTTTAGCCTGCTGGGACTTACGTTCTACCGCTAAGTACGAGATTAAAATCCGGTCTCCTGCGCACATAATTGCTCCATACGGGACGTAATGGCAGTTTTATATTCCTATAATATTGTACGTGCATTACGAAATCTAAATACAGTATAAAATTGATGTTTTCATTTCGTAACGGTGAATGAAAATTGATATTTTCAATTTGTAATAAATTACGTTACAAATGACAACATCGATAGCATATTATTAAATTGTTTATCTAGGAAATATAGATTTAGATAACATTTCCAATTCAACTTCATATTTATTTTAAAGTAAATTTATAAAATTACTTTACTAGGAGCGAAATTGATTACTATCGTCGTATTATAAAGATTTGTTCTATAAAGAACTAATAAATATCCTGAAAAATAATCTAACAAGCCTATTCCTACCTGTGACATATCAAGGAAGAGTTACTGGGAACAGATGGGAGAATGCGAAATTTTGGATTTCTCTTAAGAAACCTGCTCGCCTCCTGATGCGGTGGATCGAGATTGATCAATCTATTCTTCGAAGCTTTCGATGCCTTCTCCCAATACGTTTGATTATCGATTTTCTCCTTTTCGTTGCAGTTTTTTTTCATTATCATATGGCTTTTAATCTCCGGCAATATTCTAAATTTGATACTTCTATTTCTTGTACCAATTTCCTCAATCGTTTCCACTTCAACAGATTCGACTTGCTTCACATCCGTGAGATCTACTGCATCGACGGATGATGCTAAACTATCGCTGCTTTCATTCAAAATACTCATATTTTCTACCTCGATCGTTTTCGGTCGATGTGGTTTCAAGGCCGATCGATTTATTAACGAGTCATGCAATCGAACTCGTTGACTTAATTTGAAGCAAGATTCTGACAAAACTATCGATCGTAAACTGCGGGAATTCTGCTTGGTTCTATCGTTTTTGTCAGTGACAGATTTGAAGTTACTTATATTATCTTGTACACGACGTTCGATGCTGTTATCACTATCGCAATCGAAATCTTTGACCGAGCAATTTTTGTAGACTTCTTGCACTTCTTCGCTTATGCCATCTTTTTTCACGGCAGATTTCTCGGATATATTTGACGTATTCTTTGAATTATTATTATCTTCAATAACAGTATATTCTCTCTTATAACAACAATCATCTTTTTTCGGGTTTACACCGAAATGATTCGCTAAAGATTCAGTTAGATTGCAATTATAATTACTTTCGCTAAACTTTCTTTTACTTTGTGCTTCCGAAGACTCTTCCATAAGATTATTTGCTAGAACATTCGTATTTAACAATGTATCGCAAACTTGACTCTCAGAATGTAAGGAATTTTCATTAATATTAACAGATGCTTCGCCAACATTGTTCTCACATTTGAAATTTAGGGAAACTTCCGCCGGACAGTTACAAATATTTATTTGATTCGCAACTTCTTTTTTGTGCACTTCTGGAAATTCTATTTGCTCTTCTTTCTGCACTGGCGATGTAACGTTCAAGAAGCTTTCTCCTTTCTTTTTTAACAAGGAACACGTATCTCTTAACAAAACTTTTCTCTCTCTTTGTACTATCGGAGACGAAATTGTTGAGGAACCTTCTATATTCTTATTACATTCGTTATGTCTATTGTTAGAGGGACTAACTGCAAAATTAATCTTTTCCGATTCACCAATCTTACCACGAGACGAATGCCTGGAGTTTAAAGAATTTGAATGTCTGCTTTCAACCCGATATAACATCTCAGATCCTGTTTGCGTGTCAATTTCCACTTTCCATTCAGAATTTTCTGGTAGTAGGCATAATTCTTTCTTAAAATTTTCGTAATCCTCGCATTTGAATTCCGAATAATTCTCAATGTTCCTAAATGGTGTGCTTGATCTAGTTGGTTGTAACATAACGTCTGTATCAAATGGATTAGTTTCCATTTCTATCCAATTTGTTTCAGAATTATGAAACGCATCGTTATTAATATTCTCATTTCTCGTAGAATATTCACATTGACTTTGTACCGATTGAATCGAATTTTTTGTATCAATATCAAGTTCATCATTATCATTGTCGGCAGTTTTAATATATTTTCGTTTACTCCATTCATTATTTTGTTGATCATTATGTAACATTAATTGAGTTACCTCTTGATTTGCTTCCTGCATATTACTATTAGCAATTTTTTTATTTTTTTCGGGTTCACTTATCTTGCAGATGTCTGCAAATTGTCCATAGGAAATTGAAGACGGCAAATTTTCTTCAAGTAAAGGCAGTATGTTTCCTTTTATATTTCCTTCTATCGCGCCAACGCTTTCATTTGCATGTATAGTTTGTAAATTTTTGCGATCTAATAGTCCTGTTCCTTTTATTATAGGTACATTGGTATTCAATGCATGAATATCGCTATTTTCACACAAATTTTTTTGTGAATGCATAACTTTGAAATTATTACAAGAATTCTCCGCATTATCTTCAAAATTACCTTGTGCAAAAGAATCAGCAGAAGTGGTCGGTTTTAGTTGCTTCTTCTCTAAAATTCTATCCCTCGATGATTTAAAACTTTCAGAAGGCGATATTGCATCTGAGGTTTCAAAATAAAAATTATCTTCTTGAGATCGCATTTTATTTATCATTCTTTCGTCTTTTATTACGGAATGCTTCGACACATTTGTTTTAAGAGTTCCCAGTTTTAAATCCCTACAAGAATTTCTAGAATCGCTTGTTGTGTTCGCTTCTTCAGAGACAACGGAATTAATCGAAGAAGTATAAATGTGACTCATTTTATCCAAATCTCCTAAACAGAATTCCACACGAGGACTATGTCTTACTGGTTTCCATTTTTTACTCCTCGTAATATGCATGTCATCAGTTTTATCACTCATTAGCGAATCTTTAAACGAATACGTTTGATTCAACGTTGTTGACGTAGTCGACCGATTCGTGTTTTCCACATTCATACTTAATGCAAATTCGACATTTTCCATTTGCTTTTCGTTCAAAGATAAATCCTTAATGCTTTCTTTCACATCTTTCGCTTGATTTGTTTCCACAAGCTGTTTCCACGTTATCAACTGATTTTCTCTATATATGATGCATGACTTCACAGTGACACCCATAATGTCGTCGTTAATCGAAATATCGTTTAATGTTGGATTGCCTTGACTTCTAGCTGAAACGATGTTCGCTTTCAATGATCTAGCAGAATGTAATAGTTGATGCTTCTCGTCTTGTTTAGTTCTCTGGCTCGTGGTTTTATCTTGTCTCACTATTCCTTGCGTCTTTTTCGATTGTTTGCTGTACGATCTTGGCAAGGGGACGCTGTTGCACTCTTCGAAACTTTCTTTCTTATGTTTTAAGGGCGGAACAGGGAGGTGAGAGGTTCTTTTAACAGGGGAAGCAGGTCGAAAGGTAACCGGTCCGGCCTCGTCTTCCAGTGGTCTGAGGATGAGGAAACAGGATCAAGGATGTGTGCCTGACATCAGGAGAAGGTCATCAGGCTTTATCAATATCTGATGCATGCTGTCGCTTAAATATTTCTGACTAAAAACAACCTTGTCCCTTTTCCTTCTCCTCATGCACGCTACTAACATGTACTTAAATTAAGCTCCACGTATGTATTTCCTAAGACGCACATTGATTGTGGTTATGTATATTCAAAGGCAACATACCTATTTATACGATCTATCAATCGTGACTTCATCGGAACCGTAGGGCTGGAGGACTCTCTCGTTTGACTAAGACGTCTGCTGTAATTGTAAAAGTAATTAAAAATTAGAGTATATGTATGTATAGATATTTGAGAAGTTCGTGTTATTAAAAAAGTGAAGTTTTGATTTCTGAAAGATGTCATTGAATTTATAAGGCGAAAGATAGTTAAAGGGTAGATTTTATCACCGAAGTTATATGTACTCCGGTCACATGAACCAATTTATGATAGGGTAACTTCGTTTATGATAGGTTCGAGGCTCAAATAAATGAATTTCAGTCGTATGCCAAAAAGTATTCGCTTTTTCCTGGAAAAAGTCAAGCAACTTACACGACAGTCGATTTCTGTTTAACGGGGTTGTCTTTGGTCTTGTTGCAACTCGGTGCTGATGCGCTCTCTTTGGCTTTATTATTAGCTGCCAGTGTCGGCAACGTTTTGTTGCCGGAACTCAGGGTGATCGCTGAGCCTGTAGAATACTTCTCGCGGGTTGCTTGTCGACGACTCTTCAACACTGGAGCCCGATATTTCATCCTTGCTTCAAGACGTTCCTTGGCGATGTTCGTCGCAGGGCTGACCGGCGCTCGTGTAATTCTTTCCTTGCACCAGGCCACGTGTCTGTCGTATGCCTTGACACCAAAATGCCGGTTACAGGTAGGACACATGCCCTGTTCGTTAGCGCGTGTTGGTGCATTTGATATGATCGTTGTGCCACACTGTTTCTGCATCGTAGAATCTGCCTAAAAATATATTGCAGCACCGTATAAAGTCCTACGATATGCAAATACATTTTATATATTCAAATTTACAGCTTATATATCTTATATAATAATTATTACTACACAGCAATAGATACACAGATGAAAATTCAATCAGCAATAATTATATTACGATTTATCAACAAAGCAGCAAAGCAGATATAAGCAAACTATAATTTTATAAAGCACTTCGCGAAGAGAATTCATTGCATGCACGAACGCACTTGTATCATTCGTGATGCATCTGGGTTAATTCTACCTGCAATTCTCACCTCCCCCTGCCTGCCTCACTAGTTACCTTCTCATCTCAATTCAACCGTGCAATCTTATATTACCCAATTATTCCGTTTACATATTATGTATAAATTTGTCTCTCGAATCGAAGTCATAAATATATAAAATTATTTGTAACAATTGTGCCAATTATTTTTACTGATCGTTCCGTTTCATTAGGTTAATTACGAAATAGTTATTTACTAATTTAATAATTATTTCCTTTTAAAAACACAAGTAACAATTTTTCTTAAACATACGATACGTTTTACATAATACATAAATGTATGTATTTCAAGCTAATTTACTTATCTGATTTTAAAATTAAATTTAAAGCCTCTGACTTTTATTAATCTTGAGATTGAGTATACACCTGTAAAATTTGATTGGTTTACGTTAATATATCAGAGGATTCAAGACTTACGATCTCGTTGCGTGCTGCGCGGATAGCCCGCAGAAAATCATCATGCGTTTGTTTCCAAGTGGATTTGGTATTGGAGAATTTATCATCCAGTGAACGTCGTTTCTTCTCTTGCTTGGGCAGAAACTCTGCCAACTCGGTGCCCTGGATCCTCTGTTTGGCTGAGTCGAAGGGCTTCCTCTTCTTGTTCGCGGATCGCTCGCAAATCTTCGAGTGCTTGTCCAACGACTGCGGCATAAAGGTCCGTGCGCAGATCGCGCACGGCAGAAGGATGGGCGGCACATCTGTGTCCATTTACCAAGAATTAATTGGCTGCTGTGATCCTCCTGTTCGACAGGCACACGAGATGCGTCCGTATATCGAGCAGAATGAATCAGAACGATCGAAACGCGTCAGCCAGCATTAGTGAGCCGATATCAATGTATCTTCAACAGTTCAGCCTGATAATATTCTCATCTCTTTCAATCGAGGAATCCATGATTTCTGACTCAGACTGCGATAAATGGAAGTCATTCGAACGTGCACACATGAACGCGTCGAGAGATTAGTAATTTTAGTATTAATCGTTAAGTTAGAGCTTAAGTGAAGTCACTGAAATCTTACAAATTACAATGTTATTTTTAGCTTTAACGATTAAAGCTTTTTTAAAGATTTATTTATATTTACAAGCTTCAAATAAGGATTTATTTGAAAATCAGCAACGCCGTATCACAATTAATTCTAACTCAGTTAATATCACTCTGTACCAAAGGTCAATTCGTCAAACTTAAAGTCTCCGAAATTATTGTCCAAACTATTCGCTTCTCATAACTGATAATGTCCAAACTAATCACTTCAATACCCAGAGTTGCGACGAAACTATTAAGGCAAAAGACAGAAACACGTAGAGATCAAGCGCATGTAAAAGTATCGATTCGATATCGAGCAAGATCGAATTCCATGAATCGATAGGTAATTGACGATCGAACAGATCGATCGTTTGCAGTGCACGCGTAGATAGCAGCCACCTGTGTGGTTCTTCTTTTGAACGACGTACACGACAACAAAGACGAGGTGGAGGTGGATGAGGACGAGGTGTCGCCCTCGCAAGAACTACTCGCCCACGAACGATCAAGCTTCCTTTTTTGGCGTACCGAGTTACCGTTTGAGCATTATGAGTCTTGTGTTGCGCTATGGACGAGAGCTGCAACATGCTGCTCTCAGCGCGGCGATTCCTTCCTTCCCCGCTTTTTCGATGACTTCCATGAACACGTTAAATACCGTCCAACGTTTGCCTTTTCGAAGTGTCACCTTCACGGATGAATTCATAATCCTGCCGACGCGTTATTCATCGATGATTAGCGACAGATGGGTTTCGTTCTCTTTATGCGGATCACTGCGATTTTTTTACATTGTACACCGATGATAGATAGATTTATGAGCGTATTTTTCTAAATCTGAGTTTCAGGAGCCTGTTCCTTCGAGCAAGGAGCTCGATAAATTCCTAAATCGAGAAGATTTAAAAGGGCAATTTTATTCGCAATCATCGTCGATAAATCTAATAAAGTATCCTTTCACGTGTTTATTGCATCAGGAAAGATATTTCTATTATTTGATTTTAAAATTACTAAGAATTCCAGACATTCACATTGTTACTTCAGGAAGAAATTATGTCATCTTTCACTTGCAGATCACGTAACTAACAGTAAGACGTAGAGTAACGAGCGAGCCATAAAATACAAGATAACAATATTGGCATTCTCTTTCATTACCAACCGAGGAGATCCAATGAATTCCGCGTTATTTATAACACTATTTCCAGGAACATTCGATCCTATCGTTTGTGATATAAGCATCGAGAGGCAAGGATTATAATAAATTGCAAAAAACAAAAGAGATTACATAAACATGAAGAAATTAATATTAACTTCAACATATTCTAACTGGAATATCCTTTGTTTAACTAAACTATAAAAAAACCTTTGATTGCAACGTTCACCACATGAAATATGAACAAAGAAAAGAAACGATATTAACAATATTCAATAGAATCAATAAAAACGTAATTTAAAGTTAACAGAATCAAATTTGACTGTTAAGTTGTTAATTAGAAATGACACAATGATTAGACCAGAGTAATCAAAGGCGAACGAAAAGCACTCACGAAAATTTGAGAGAATCTCCACTTTTCATCACATAAATCTCACCTGATTCACGGGATTGTTCGACTTGGACTATTTCTGTTAAGTTGATAAGTTGCTCTATCGTCGAACAGTGATCATAGGGCGGCCCTTGGTCCGCCCCTGCGATAGCTCCTCTCGAAACACAGCACAACATTGAAGAGCATGGAGACGCACCGACTGAGTCTTTCCATCGGCACGAGGCTGTTCTTGTACGCAACGTGTATCCGTGATCTCGTTCTCTTCTCTTGTTAAATGGAGTTTATTTTAGGTGTCACTGCGAGAGAGTCAGGAACGTTTGCTCCTTCCTTTTAATAGCGATAGGATTGATACTTTCACTCTCACTTTACTCTCTCATTCTCACTCTATCAAGAAAATTAGTTCAGGTCAATTTCTAGATAACTTCTAGTTCTAAATTTTTTAATGTAGTAAGAGATAAGGACATATATGTGCATACGTATACGTTGTGTGCACTTATTTTCTCTTGAATTCAAATGTAATATTAAAAAATGCAAATATAATGCCTCCATATGTGGAAATTACCTTTTTTAAGCCTTTTAAAATATTTTCTAATATTATCTTAAGTATATTTCGAGCAAGTCAAAATATTAAAAAGAATTTAAAATAATATGAAATAAATAATTATAGAGGACAATCTTTTTTGGACTTAATAAATTCGTCTCTGAGGAGTTAAATAATTTTATGAAGTATCAAATACGACGCTTCGAATAAAGTGTAAATGTGATTTTAGATACACGATGCCTCTTTGTCACCTAAGCCGTCACGACAGATTGTTTTGAAACATATAGCGAATATCTATTCATTATGCAAGACGTATTATGTGGACCTTTTCCATTTCCATTAAAACCTACGAATAAGTTATGTATATATATATATATTTTTTTTTTTTCTTTTCTTTTTTATACTTAATCCCACTCTATTATATGAAAGCACTAATGATCTTTTAAGAACAAAATTCAAAGAGTAACAATGTAATTGGCATTAAGTTGCCGACGAAATCTTAAAAAGTTTCGAATGTGAAATTGCATTCATATTGTCGATAAAAGTTCAGCAACGTATGCAATCACTGCCTAGAGTTTACTTGCAAAGAAGTAGCGGTTACGCACAAGTTCATGTTCTTAATTCATTTTACGGGTTTCAATTCCGGTAAATATTGTGACCATGTAACATGGATCACTCTTAAATATAATGATTTAATATATCGATGTCATATATGTATACACGTAGATTTAATCAATACTGTTAGGAGTACATTAAAAACACATACAAGTCCATATATGTATACATTGGAATGAGTATTGATGTAAGAAACATTTCAATAATTGAATAACTTGAACAATTTATGTACGTTCAAACAATTAATTATATACGTATCTGATTCGGAGAATAATAACAATGATAATCATTACTTATCTAACAAATCCAAATTATTTCTATAATAATGACAAATGCAACTAAAAGCATTTCGAAGGTTAAAGCAAAATTTTCTTTTGATAGAAATAGCAATAGAATTATTTTCAAAATTTCAAATAAATTTTAAAATAAGATTTCAAGTAACCCAAAAATTAAAAATTCAAATTTTCATGTAAATTATTAAATAAAACCCAATGAATTAAACAATTTGCAGTAATTTTAATGAAAATAACTAGCAGATATATACAGTAATAAACATTATAGCAGTATTTCATGTCTATCATTTGTGACATAAATATCACATACGTTACGTTCGATCGCAATTGTATCAAGATTGTATGTCGATTATTCATTCGCCAGGCATCAATCCGATTTTGTGTAAAATTCAAAATATGACCTCACCTTTTGCCACTATTTTTCATTCGAAAGGAATCGATCTATTCGATCAAAGATCAGAGATCAATGCTAGCTCCTTTCTTTTCCGTTTATACGTATGTACATCCGAATACCTTCGCGTTCGCGTGGTTCTTGTATACATATATTATTAGAAAACGGCTCCGGCTACGAAACTGGAACCGGACGGAAGTATAACACGAAGAAAAACTCACGCGGCAATCGCTGGGATCTCTCGACGCGTTATTTGTATCAGGCGATTTGCCATGACTTCGTAAATACTAACAGAGACTGTTTGACATATGCAAACTTACCCTCAACCTCCGCCATGTTAGTTGATAGGGGAAACAATGATTGCCATGGTAACCGATGACAGATTCTCTGACAGTTGGAGAGTTCAGAGGTTTGATGAAATTATTATTGGATTGCATATAACATTGCTCCCCACTTCATCTGATTATTGATTTATCTGTTATCTAAATTTTATATATTACATTCTGTAAGATTATTGAATAAAAACTTTTTGTTTGTTTGATTTATTTTTGTAGAAATTTTATCGAGTTCTTTTATCCAGTTAATTTAATTTATCCAGTGTTCAAGTCTTAACAATATTTTTCTTATTATTATTATATATACGACTATTTTTTACTTTAAGAAATTCCTTTATAACGCTATTTATGCAGATATTTAATTAATTTGTATGATCTGTCCCCTATGTCTATAAAGTATGAGTTATGGACAAGGATTGCAACAATTTGCAACAATTATGTTATAACCAAAATTAAAGAAGTTACAGTGTAAGAATTAATAAAAATAAAAAAAAAAAAAGAATTCTGTTATCGATAATGGTCGCCAGTAGAGAACTTTGATTATTTATAATGGTTTTTGTACCCAAAACATTTAAAAGTATAGTTATTTGTAACAAAAACACTATTTAATGTACCGAATAATTGGTTAATGTACAAATGTAACCAAAATATTTTTTAAAAAATTTCTTTAAGATTTAGTTTGTTCATTATATTACATTTAAGCAAATATTGTGTTGTCAATGACTTTTTATACAAAACTTAGAAATATCTGTTACTTTTGATTCTAGTTATACTTGTTATTGTTCTGTAGTTCTGTATAAACTGATATAAATGATCATATTATTCACATTTATTTATGTATTAAAGAGAAAATAATTTTTTTCCAGTTGATTACTATTTAATATTTTATATTAATATAAAGAATGGCTTGCTATTTGTAAAATTGAGGATCGTCATTATCATTACTTTAGCCAAATCATGATTTACAATCAGTATATGTCACAAGTTACATTTGCTTTCGAAAAAGTAACAGAATTAATACTATTATTTTACAAAGAAATTAATATAAAAGGAATCAACCTAAAATGTTAAGATTTATAAAGAAAGATATTTTTATTTATTTTCAGGTATTTCATTTTCAAAATAAATTATATATATGTATAAGTACATATTACGTAAAGTATGTGTTACCGTACGTAATGAAGGTTATATAACCTAATTCTAATAAATTATTTTCCATTTGCAATTTTATTGATAAAGATTTTAGTTATGTGTACGTTTTGGAACATATATATTAATATAACACAATTAAAGATAATGTCCAAAATTTTGGTTCCAAATAGATACAAATATATATATGTAGAGGCATTGATACCTATGAAGATTTACGGGATTACACGATTAGAATCTAGCGAGAATTGTGAAATTGCTTCAAATTGTTCCTTCTATTGTATGTATATGGATATTGCAGGTGGGAAGATCTAGTACGAGGACTTTTTCTATAAATAGAATGTTGTTTTCAGAAGAAAAATATCTAGAAATCAAGGAAGATAATGGAGTAAGAATATATTACATCTGCAAAGATAGTACCAATAAATTTCCTATTTCCCATAGATATTAATTTTAAATCTACAGTAAAAAATATATTATTAACTATTAACATATTAATTTAATTATCATTTACTAACTATCAATAATATTATAAATATACTATTAAACTATCTTTTCCTTTTTTTACAATTAGGTAAAGACATTGATATTAAATCATCCAGAATCTCGCAATTCTTTATCTTTGAAAATGTTAAAGTCTTTATTAATAAACATAAAAAAGGATGAAGATAGTAAAAATCTTCGATCCATAGTTATTAAATCTGGATTGGAAAGAGTATTTTCTGCTGGACACAACTTAAAAGAATTGGTTTGTAGATGGATCATGAAATACTAGTAGTAGAAGTCTTTTTAATGTAAGAATTTACATTCATTGTAGAGAAATGATTGGCTTGCATTGTTTAGACTGGTAACAATGAGAAACTTCACAAGGAAATCTTTGAAACATGCTCAGAGTTGATGCGAACAATTACTCAAAGTCCTGTTCCTATAATTGTTGCTGTAGATGGTATAGCAACTGCAGCTGGTTGTCAATTGGTTACTGCATGTGATATTGCTATTTGCACTGAACAAAGTTCATTTGCTACACCAGGGTATATACATTCTGTATACTAGATATAAATTTAGATATAAATACAAATTTACTTTTACGTATAAATGTGTTATACATATTCCTTAATGAATTCTTACAGTTTAAATAATACTTATTTACCACTAAATTTTAGAGCCAATCTTGGAATATTTTGTTCTACACCAGGTATTCCCTTAGTTCGAAATGTACCCAAGAAGATGGCAATGTACATGCTATTTACAGGTTTTAGCATTACTGGCAAAGAAGCATACGAAGCAGGACTTGTGAGTAAAGTTGTACAAAATGATAAATTTGGTAAGTTGAAATTTCATTTAACAGAATAATTAATTGAAATGCTACTAACTCTAGAATATTTTATCTTGTGTCCTATTTAGAAGAAGAAATTGAAAAGATTACTACATCTATAAATATGAAAAGCCGTTCTATTATTCATGTTGGAAAAACATTTTTGTATGAACAATTGGATCTTGATATGTCAACTGCATATTTCTTAGGAACTGAAAAGATGATTAATAGTTTAAAAATGAAAGATGCTCAAGAAGGAATCAAAAGTTTCATTGAAAAGCGAAAACCTATTTGGAGTCATGATTATGAGAAAAATTAATATGGATTGGTGTATATATATATATGAAATATCTAATATAAATTCCTAATAATGGAAAAATTTTTATTATTTTTGTAGAAAATGTTATAAATATGATTACTTCTATTGTATTTCTATATTAAACCATCTGACATAATAAAATTTATTATGTTCTTTGTTAGTTTTTCACAGTTAATTATTAAAATTATGTTATTGTAATTAACTTAACTTTCTCCCACCGAAGAATTGGTTCTCCTTGTTGGAACTATTCAAAAGTGTCGTTTTTATAGCGATAAGATGAAGAACGAAACAAAAGGAATTTTTAACCTTACATGACAGTAAAATTCGCTTACAATGTATCATCGATTTATGTTCAAATTTAAAACAAATTTCATGCAAAAATTCATGTAAAAAATACGTGAATATAACTATTCAAATATATTTAAATAGATTTTTATATACTACAAAATATTTCTGCTTTCAAAATTGCACTAGAAATTTTGGATGGATGAAAAACCAGACTTATTTTATTGAGATATAAATGAACCTTTTATGAAAGAGATTTGTTTTTAACATTTTACAAATCTATGTCAGAAACTGAAATATTTAATTTTCTTCCATTTTCGTTATCAATTGCATAAGTCTTCTTCCTTTTAAGATTAAAAGTTTACATAATAACAGTATAAACTATACAAAATAAATCTAGAAATTGTAAAGATTATAGTGGGATCTCTCTATTTCAGTAATACACATGTAGATTACATATCACAGAATAAAAGTGCGTACTTTAAATACGAGAGGTCTTTGTAAAGATAAGAAAGTCGTGGTGGTCGGCGGCGTCATCAATCTCGAAGAACGCTGATATCTCGACTACTCGTTACAAAAATGCTTTTTTCCCGTGTTCATTTCCCATTTTGTCTCTCGTTAAATCTGTCTCTCCCCACTTGTTTGCGAGGCACGTTCATAAATCGAAACCAATATTGTTATATGAAGTTAGTACGACGTTGGGTCCTAACAAAGTTAGAGCGTCGAATGTTTTGTTTGCAAAATAATAGAAAGTGCGTTCGTTTTCATTGTATATATATCTTTTCTTTTCTTTTCTCTTCTTTTTACAAAAACTTTCTAATTAGTCGATGATTGTTTTGAGAAATTCTCGTCGAGACTGTATGAAGTTTAAAACATTGAAACAAGGTCGAGAGTTCCTGTGGGTCAAGGAATTTCAACATTTCAAAATCAAGATCCGTGAAGAAAGTGCAACAACGAGAAGTGTTAAAAGGAGTTTAGCGGATTTGCTTTTCGAAATTTGCAAAGGTTCGTTTTTTTTATATACTTAGTATTATTTTTTAGTGGTGTTGCGATAATTATCCCCAGAAAAGATTAGTAACATCATTTCTGATTAAGAACTAAAAATAGTACTGAATATTATAAGTGGTTTTTTTGCATTCTTTCTTTTATTGTAGATTGCGAGAGAATGGCCGCTATTCCGCAGGGTGCATTTGCAGCGTGCAAAGTCCGCCGCAATTTAGAACGCAATGCTATGATAACATCACCAATAGAGGAGAGGGAAAAAGTGGGTAAAGAAAACACATTCAATATGAGACCCCCTTCGGAAGGTACATATCAAATCCATGAAGTATCAATCATATATTATATTTTAGGTTGCTATGAAAATAACGAATTAAATAATGAATTTAGAATGTTATTAGAATAGTATTTTACGAGAAAGAATATTTTTGTCTTTTCATAGAATCACATTGCCATATATTGTGTTTTTATATACACATATTATATACATATATTAATTAATTTCGACGAAATATTTATAGGCCGAGAGCTTACACCGCTAAAATATAACAGCAAATTAATGAACAGCATCTGGGGACTTTATAACCGTTATTCGGTACATAATTTCAAGAAAAACAATTCTAATGATGGGGTGTTTGGTAAGTTCGCGGCGATTTGGGAGACTATTTCTCACAGCCATGCATATGCCGCGAACTCGGTAATTACAACTGCAGTTGCCAACAATAACTCTCAAATTATGCAAAAGAGATGAACAGTATCTGATGATTTGACGATCTGATATGTGTAATATCGATTGTTAATTCAACTGTAATAATTAAAGGAAATTTAAATACTATATATGACTTACGATTATAGAGAATTGCAACAGTATTGCATATTCTTTTTACAACATTTTTAATTGTACGTAGATAAATAAAATATTTTTCCTGGCAACTATGGTGCAATTTATCAAATTTTAATTTGGTACATAATGGTAAAGATTTCTACATGTAATTTTAAAAAGACTGTTGTAATATTTTGTCTAACTGTTAAAATATAGTGATATATGATAAATACAAAGTAAATAAAATATAGATTTTTATAAAAAATAGAAATATATCTATATATAGATTTTGTATATTATTACTTAAATATTATATTGTTTGTATATATAGATTTTATATATTATTACTTAAATATTATATTGTTTTGTATTGTTATCTAATAAATTGCAACACAAACGCGTATGAAACTATATCCTAGTTACAATTAATGTAATGAAGATTTACATATAATTTTACTTATAATTTTGAAACATTAGAATTTAAATAAAGTATAATCCCATCAATAAAAATAAATAACTACGAATACTTCCTTTAATTAAAAGGAACATTGTGATTAGAAAAACTATATGAAGAAAGGGTCAAATCGGAAGTATGTTCCACACAAACGACACTCTTCTCAAAATTATTCAACCAGTTATTTCGATTACATTCCTGTGTTGTTTGACGTATTATATAAGTTCTTGGTTTTCTACGTTCTGAAAATTCCTCGATGTTACTGGAATTATTAGAAATATTAATATCTAACTCCAATGAAAGTAACGAAGACGATAACTCTGGTTCTGTAACAGGCAGTAGATTTTCGAACATGTTTTTTATAGATAAGTTATTTTTTATTTTTTTTATATTTTTTTCGATGGGAAAATTTTGTCCACCCGTGTTTTCACCATTCAATTGGGTAAAATTGTTTCCTTTCTTTCTACACGAACATTGTTCAGAACGATTTTTCTTCAAATTTGGATAATTCTTCGTATTATTGACTTCTCGACGTATCGTAAACGTACGCTCATTCGAATTTCTTATAATTCTTTTTTCAATCACAGCATTCTTTATTTTAGAAAAGCAAAGATTAGGTCGTTTAGAATAAAAATTAAAATTTTTGGACTTTCGTCCCAGTTTTGCTATTCTTGTTTGCGTACATTTTGTTGCAGATTGCTTGTTATTACCATTTGACAAAACTACTTTTGTATTTTCTGGACAATTTTTTAAAGTATACGAATCTGAAAAAATATTCACATTGGATCCAGAGGAAAATATTGAGTTTTCAACTTGGAAATCTAATTCACAACTTATTTCGGAACAATGTGGAACAAGAGTTGTATTTTGTTTTGGAAATATTATTTTATTATATTGTTCATTTCCATGTTTTGTGAATAATGATCCGTGATAGTTTGTATTTTCAGTGTCCATAGATGCTGATGGACGTTTCGTTATATAGTGCCGACTTCCGATATTCTCGTTCGTTTGGTTGCCTTGACTTTTCAAATATTTAATCCTAGCTGGTATTTGTAACATATTTTCTTTTTTTCGGGTACGAATGATGCAGTTTAAAAACGTAGGTAATACAGGGTCCATATTCGTACAGGGATAATAAGACTGGTAACAAGATATATAGAATAAAATTGTAATTTTATAAAAAATAAAAATCATTTATACATAAAAACTACATTAATCTGCAAACTTTCAAGAAATAATGACTTTCGTAGTAATAGTGATGTACATATACGTAACTAAACATGAATTCTCTTTACTTTTAACATTTAATAACAAAAACAAATAGCATAAACTAATTGGTAAATATTTCAATATACACATGTTGTAAATAATATACCTCTCGAATTTTATCACGTTTTTGTCTTTTTCTCAATGTGTATATGTTTGTTACTTTCTTCATATATCTTCTTAATTTATGTAAAATATTAATTTCGCTACTCCTATTTCGTTTGAAATCATTTGCATGTGGAAGATCCTCTTCGTTTCGCAAGTAAGTATTTCTTAATGCATTAATTTCAGCACGTAACTCATCCAAATTACTGGCAAGTATTTTCATTTGATCGATCATTTGACCCATTCTTCGTTGATCGCGATAACATGCCGCCATACTGATTATAACTAAGCTCGGCTGTTTAAAGTACATATGTAATTTCTAAAGATCAATATAATCTTCATGTATATATCACGTATATCATTATCATGATTTACTGCAAAAATTGAAGGATCCTTAATGATGAAGAAGAAGATATATATAATAGAGTTTTTCCACCATAATTGAATATTAACATAAAGATATATTGAGTTGCATTTTTAAATGGGAACATCAGGTAGTATTGACGTTATCGTTATAAAATATAACCAAGACAGGAAACAAGAATTTGCTGACGCATACATACTGAATAAGAAAGAAAAATTGACTACCGGAAGGTTCAGACGTGCTGGAAAGCAATTAAAGGATTATGAGCTCGTATTAAATATCGTTTATTTGATTCGTCGTATGAGTCCTAGATACTTACATTAATTGTCAGTCGGTGTCGTATATCATAGTGGATCGATTATCGACGCGTGAAGTTTGGTTCAATACAAAATGAAAAAAAAAAGATGGTAGGGGGAAAGACAAAAAATGCTTCCACCTTCTCATATAAATCGACACGTAATACTATACTCGTATTTGATTTTATATGTACAATTGTTTGTTTTTTTTCTCCTATCTACAACATTGGCTTCTGTTTTAAAATAATTAATATTTTCTGAGGAACAGGACACGACCCTGGCTTTCCTGTATCCTATCCCTCAAAAGCATCTATATCATGACAGCTACCGCGTTAAGATGCAAATGTAACAAGAAAAAAAGGTAAAAATGATTAAAGTTTTCGCGCGTTACATGTACATCTAATTCCGTTTTCAACCGCAAAAAGATCAAATTGGTGGATTCCTGTTCCGTAATTCGTTGTCCGTAAATTGTATCATATTTTTCCCTAAATTCGAGCTGTAAAATGGCATCGTCATCGTACTTCAATAAATTAACCGTACAAAAAGGACTGTTGCATTTTATGTGATTATCACAATATGATTCGTAGTGGTTTCACCCATTCTATATTTATACATACATACATACATATATACATATATATATATATATGTATGTATGCATACTTTGTTTTTGTTTTGTTTTGCAAAGGCATGCACACGGACATTTCTGGAATGCTGTTGTCGATCGAATATTTTCATTTCGTATTTCGTTCACCCGTCAATTAAACGAATCGTAGGGTGAACCGTGTGTATTCTTTTGCTCTAGTAAGTTTCTAAAATCGAGGTAATCGGGTTGCGCGTTACGTCGTCCACGAATCTCATTTGAACAATACCTTGTTAGCGAGTCCCCGGACAAGAAGCAAAAACCGATGACTATTTAATTATAATTTTCATGTCTATGGTTTCTAAACGTTTTAGAAGTTCTAGTTTCCATTGCTATATTTACGAAAAGTTCTTAATCGATTGACGCAGACTGATAAATTAATAATAAACAGTAACAAGGTTTGCCGATTTTAAATAATATATCATTAGACTGCGGATGTTCATGCATAGAAAACTTAGATATGTACGTAAAAACGTGTAAAATATATATAATACGTAAAAATATACAAAATGTCCAATGTAAAGAACTCTTTATATAACACTTAGAATATTTAAGAGATACATTTAGAAGAAGTCTCTTTAGTTGTGTTCATAACATCCGCAGTCCATGAGGATGAATACATATTTCGATTTCGATTCTTCCCTTTGTTTTATAATACTGATAACCATTAATGAAAGAAAACGAAGTCGCTAACGAGTCTTAAAAGAATAACCGTGTCACTTCTTGCCGGAAGATGCATCTTACACAAGCTAACAATCGTTCCTCCAGCATTCGTCGTGCGCATCCAGCACATCGACGATTCTTTTAATACTTAACAACTAACATGTAATCTAACACGTCTAACGACGTTATAAATAACATAGAAGATGAAATATCAAGAGAGAAAGAAGAAGTAGAAGTGACTAATTGGATCTCTGGCTGTCGACTGATCGCTAATAGTAACAGACTAGTAAACCGTCTTCTTCCCTTACAATGGCTCTTGTCTGTTCATTTCTTGGTCCCTCTTCCTCTTCCGTTTTGTTTTTGTGGCACAGCCTTGTTCCTCCTGCTCCGTTCATCGATCACGTCCCTCCTTTCCGATCTTCTTTACGCGGACGAAAACGATCAACAATTTTTGTGCAACGACATTAACCAAAATTAAAGGAGGACACAGATCTGAAAAGGACGTGCGTTCTGATCCTGGAGGGGATCTCTCACCCGAATTCGTCTCATCTATCACCCACTTAAAAATGTTGGGTAACGTCTTCCATCTCTTCGTCCTGAGCTCGTTTTCGTGTCCCGGTCATCGGCTTGTTTCAGAACGAAACTCTTCGAATACTTTCGGGCGTGGATGTGCACAGATGTCGTGTGCTTTCCATGGATTAGCTCAGTTTAATCGGCCGTAGTACGGTCTGTCGGGAATTCGGGGAGGAATATTGGGTACAGGACGCCTATAACACAGACAGTGATTAAGTACTCGGTGCTTCTCACCAAAGTGTTTGAGACGCGACGATTGATTATTACTTTAAACAAGTAAAGCGGTGATGAACGTCGCGCGAACACGAAACATAATTTTGCCCTTCGAATGCGAAGATAATCGTATAATTTGTGAAAAATACTGTGCATTTCTTTTTAAATAAAATTTATTGAATTCTATAGTTTTCATATATTCTTAAATTGTATGTAAAATCAAAAATTTATTTGTATTGTAAGTGCTTGTCACATTTCATTTTTCTCGAAAAATCGAAGACATATTGTCTAACAAAATGATATTTTCTACTCTTTAAATATATTTTAATTCGCATTTGGAGAGACTGAGTAAAGCTATGCAATGACCAATTAAATTTACTTCACCTTAGAAATTATATACGTAACAAATCCAAGTGAATAAATCTAATTGGGCTTTGCTAATATTTACTTTATTAAGCTATGATATGAGAATGAGAGTATTTTATATGAGATAGAATATATTTTCCGTTATAAAATTGGGGTTAAGAGAAGTAATAATAATTGTCGAATATATAACAGAGAGTAAAGTGCAACAGACATATCGTCTCCTCCAATATGAATGTATGTACTTGTAAATAATAACGACAAAAATACACTACGAATTTGTTCTGTAAAGCGCACAAAGAAAGAAAGTACTTATAATAATAAACGAAAAAATGACGTCATTAAATACAACATGGGATGATGATCTGCAAAAAACAAAAAGGAAAAAAAAAGAAAAAATCCAATTGCACATGCTCAAGCAGTAGCAAAAACGCATGCAGAAATGAATGTATAAAAAGGACGTTCATTCTACAATTTTTCGCAACCGTTTTTACATTTACATACCTTTACACATTTTCAATGAAATCTTAACTTTAATTGCATCTTTTCAAACGTCCTTTGGATACAGATAAATACAATTGAATTGATTCGTATGTAAAATACTTCACGAGGTAAGATCCTGGATGCTTTTATGGGAAAAAATATTAAAAAGGTGGCAGACATTGGACAGTGATTTGATTACAAAAGAAGAGAAAGAAAACAAAAAATAACGCAGAACGCGAATACGCATCTCAGCGTGCGGGAACAATCAGGACAATCTCGCACATACTCTATTAAAAATATTACTTGTTATTTGCACGCAACGGTATATGGAATTAAGCGAGAATCAGAGAAGAATTAATGGAACATGTAAAAAACGTGGTCAACACATTAAACACAAGTGTTACAACACGATAAGAACACTATCCAGCCGCAGTAATCGAACGTTAATCTCATTGGATACTAATTTCCCCAGCGGAAATGCGTTTCCGGTCATCAGATAATAACACACGCTTCTCTCCCAATTTTCATTTTTGCACATATATGAATATATCTATATGTACGTACGTATGTATATATGTAGATATACATTTTGAATTTATAACATGTTATTTTTTTCTATATATACAATTATATTGCAGTAAAACGGTGTATGGAAATATCACGCGACCATCGCGCGATATTACAATATAGTGAATCGTGTAAGGTGCACAATCCACATAGAATAATTTGCTAAGTAACCCCCCTTGTCAATGTTCTCCTTGTTTTGAATTTACGAAATATTTTTTACAACAAATGTTCGCGGATGAATATCGGTGATCGAGTTCAACGAACAATCGCTTTCTCTTGTAGTGAGATGTAGAAAAAGATCATTTCTATCAAAAATCAGGGGTATAACAGGTATAAAAATTATGAAAAATTTACTAATGTAATTAAAAACTAGCAGTAAGCTCTATTGACATCTTCAGAAACGTTGAATACTTGTTTTTAATTTTTCGAATCATTTTTATCAAGGATCGATCCATTGATAACACGTGGGTTACTTAGAGATCTGTTGTCTACGATTCGTTCCGACGTCCATCTAAATTTTAACCACGTGAAAATAACGTCGGCGACGAATCCAGCCACGAATAGTATTTCCATCGATTTTTATTAATTACATATTCGTCTTTATCGCTCATTTACCATCATTCACTTCCATCGTTCGCACGTTCTTGTTACGTGAGATTGTATACGTTTACGCTTGGCCCGCGATATACAATAGAATCACGTTTATTACTCGATGATCCGTCTTACGCAAAGTAACCTTTTTAACTAGAATTTCTCTGCATTTAAGGCTTTTCGATGGAAGCATGTAACAATATAATCTGTCGCGTGAATAGGATGCGTGTTGCAGTCATGAAATCTCATTCATCGATCTGCTCTCTTCTGTTTTTCCTGCGCGATTTATTCTCTTCTCTTCCTCTCTCTGGAACGTGGGACGATCTGAACGTACTTATGTCAGCATAGGATGGTATTAAACAATCGAAATATACACGGTAAAGAAATAGTATTTTTAATTCAGATAAATGAATACTATACGTTTGAACCGAGCATTATATAATTATTAGGTAAAAAATTTGCACCTAATTTTGAAAAGTATTCAATTAATTTTATCGTAGATACGTTCAGGATCGCCTTTCGATTGGACGATTAAATGCTAAAGTGCGGCAACAATATTTGTATTTTATGTTCACAAAGGAGCTTATGATTTCTTTGCTTTTTTTGCATCCATAATCGGTCTCTAAATAGAGTAATCGCTAAACACGGTTAACGCTATTTTCATTGGATCTAGTCACAAAAGCCGAGCTTATTTTCAAAGATCTCATTTTAGGCCCAATACCCAAAATATGTATTTATCATAGATCGTACAACATGAAGTAAAAGTTAAAATGTACGGAGATTTCTCCTTTTTTCTTCTTTGGAAACAAAGCAATCGATTAATTG
Organism: Bombus vancouverensis nearcticus; assembly: GCF_051014615.1. NCBI lineage: Eukaryota > Metazoa > Arthropoda > Insecta > Hymenoptera > Apidae > Bombus > Bombus vancouverensis. The sequence goes on along the minus strand of NC_134913.1, from coordinate 1,320,661 downwards.
TTAATTGACGGTACGAACGTAAAGACGCATCAAGTAGGAAACCGTGAAGATTCTTTCCTTCACGATTCGCTGATGGCAACTTCACTTGTCGTTTTTCGTTGTAATACTTGAAATAAAGATTCCACCCAATCGAATATTGCCATTAGTAATCAAAATTTGTACGAATCACAAATTAAATGTCAATGTAAAAATCTTTTTCATCTAATTTTCACAAATAGTTTCAACGTACACGTATATTGGTACCAAAGGCCAAAAACGCATATTCGACGAATTAGACAAAAATTTTTGTAGTTGCAAAGGTACAAGAAGTGATGTAAAAAACTTGAAATATAATCTCGAAGGGTGGAACCGCAGAATACTGTTGATGAACATATAAGAACCTGCACGTACTGAAGAACAATTTTTCTTTTCACGTTTCTACTACTTGATATACCCAGTGTTATTGAAATGCAACGCCACGCACTTACGAGGCTTGTACATCTACTTGTATCTCTATCATCTTTTTAATACTCATAAGACTTGTGTCTAAAGGAACCATGCTAAAGTATGTAACTTTAGGAAAATAAAAATTCACGATCTATCGAGCAAGAAATCTGACACGCTACTGAAACGAATAACGTTATCTTTCTTATCCTGTACAATATACAATATAATGATATCGTTAATAATAACAATAATTATAATAATTATAATTATAATTGTATTCACAATTTGTGAATCGTAATCACAATCACTTCGGTAGTTTCAATGTATGATCTACTTAATTCTGGAATTACGGTGCATAAAATGATCAATAGACATATGTATATATGTATATGTATGTATATATATATATATATAAAACAACATAATATATATATACACACACACACACATATATATATATATATATCTGTACAATAACATTACAATAATACCACTTGTGATTGTTCGCTTTTCCGAGTTTCCTGTTCTTTTTGTGTATGTCTGTGTCTATCTTCCCGTAATTCTTTTCATTTCCTTGATAGAGAACAACGTACACGGTACAATTCAATCTATTAGTACTCAGCGAATAATCTAAATTACGGATTAAAGGTTGTGTCCAGTATCAACAGGCGTTAGATAATTCGATTTGCGAATGCGATGTGCTTTCACTCAGACTGTAAGTTTGATCCTCATCTAATCTTGTTTTCCAAAAGCCATTTTCTTTAACGCAAAATATCAATTTATATGTGTAGACATTATCTTTGGAAAAGAGAAGGTGGCGGCTCTTACGTAAATTTGACGTAAATAAATACATCTCTATATGTATGGTGGAACGACATCAATGAATATTATTAGGCCCTTTTAACACTGAAACGAACGAGTTAACAATGGATTTCATTCAATTTAGAATTGTACATCATCGAGATTGCCTCTTCTTTGATTCGATCGATCAGAACAAACACGAAAGATATAGTGACGCGGCAAATGCGAATCATTGTCCTCAACGCTCTTTCATAGTTACTATTTGCCCAAGATAAACCTTCGATATTTTGCTCTAATGGAAAGTAATACATATTCTCTTTTCTTCTTCCCTTCCTTTGTTTTTCTTTTTTCATAGTGGCACTTCGATCATTGTCCTCGATACTTCACGCGTCACTGGTAACAGACTTAATCCTTCTCTTTGCATGGTATCGTTCTTGCAATGACGAATAATTTGCTCATAAAAAAATGTTTATACATACATGTATGCAATATGTAAAAGTCACGTTGAAGTGGGACAAAGTTTACTCTAAGTCGAGTAATTATAACGCAAAATGTGATAGCGTTGTCGGTAAATGCGTCGAAACTTCTTAACAATTAATTACGATAATATTGATAACGAAACTTCTATTATTTATAACAAGTAAAAAAGTAAAAGATAAATTCGTGAAAATAATATATGAAATACATATGCCATTTTTGTAAAAAGCTAATATAATTTTTAATTTAAACATTTCTCTAGTAAACGATTCTGCAGCTATTTAAGAGTTAAGTATCATCAAATGTTTCATCTGTTTACCAATAAGTTTCCTTTTTGTATAATCTTATTCAAAAGTTTATACATAAATATTCCGAATATAGTACAGAGAGGAGCATTCTTGATCATCAAACATGTGTACTACATAAATCTGAAAGCACATCGCGCCCCGTGGATTTAATTACAAGAATGTAGTAGAATACATCATATTCCCTTTCCTTATATATGTACATGTATAATTGATTTAATTTGCTAAACACGGTCGAGGAGCATAAGAAACAACAAATACCTTTTCCAAATATAACGCAGCTCCTGAACGCATGCTGAATGATATACATTCATTATACATTATAACGACATACGATTAGTATTGTATTGTATATATATAATATATATTTATTATTCTCATTCGGTATCGTTAGTATTAATCTTCTTTTATTAAGACTATTCAGAGGGAGGGAGAGAGTTCGCGACTCAGGATTTTCATGCAAAATCCTTGAAGCACTCTACGCTATATCACATCCTATGTCTGAGCACATTTTTTTTTCATTAATACTTCATTAGGGATTAGCTATGTATGTATATATGTATAACTCTATATGACAGTTTTAATATTAATGGCTAAGAATGGAATAAAGTGTGGTGACATCTAAAGAGGTAGAGAAACAGTGTGTAATGTGTATCTGTGTGTGTATATATGTGACTGTGTTTGAGTCACGCAATTAATAATTACAGATACTAAAACTTATTTGTAACGCAGTTGTCGCCGATTAGAAATCGATCGAACAGATGCGATAAAACGAACATTCAATAATAATTGTCGACAACTTTTGCCCAACAGCATGACATTTTTTATTTTATTTTATGAAGATTCAGGGAATGAATTTTGACATCGCAATCGGAATCGGACTTTCGCCTAATCGAAACTACCTTTGATCACATCGTAGGGTTCTGGTAGACTTTCCAGGATATAGAGTCACTGGAGATATAAATATATCGGTCTAAAAAATTGAACTCCTTTCTTTAAATATCTCTAAGCAAGAAGATATGTATGTACAAGTATTCAATACTTGATATCAGCATCCAAAGCGAAACAGCAATAAATTATATGTTATATCAGGTCTTACAGCTTTTTATGCTTTCTGGGATTACACAATACACGTCATCATCCTACAGTTCATGAAAGAATATTTATTTCCTTTTAACAATAAACTACTTTACGAACAACATACATATGGAATGTAACGAAGCGAATTACATGTCTTACAAATATACAGAGGTATTCCCTTACACACGTATATTTTTTTCTATAGCGTGTGCACAGGGATGTTCACTCTCTTTTCTTTCAATATGTATATATAATGTCTATATCTCGCACACGTATGTATGTCGAATAACGATATATAACGTTGAAGGCAACATCATCGCTATTAATCCAATTTTTCGGATCATGCAAGAGAGAGAGAGAGAGAGAGAGAGAGAGAAAGAGAGAGCGAGGGAGATAAAAAAAAACATAGCTGGTTATAATTCGCAAAAATTGGTTATCGAAACACACTATCGGAAAACAGTGAGACATCAAATTAGTGTTCATTCTCAACCCTGAACAGTCTACCAATCTAGCGCAACTTAAATAAGATTGCCCATAATAATTCATTATCGTGGTTAAAAGAGCAAGATATCTCGCATATAAAAAAAGAGTTATGAGGCAGCAAGAGTATTTACTTGATCTTGAATGCTTCCATCAGCTCGTTCACGGCGGCATTAGCAGCGGCCTGCGTCGCAGCTTGCGTCACCCTCTGCTGAAGACCACCCCCACGACTAAACATACACCACGGACACTAAGCTTTTACTACAAATCTTATTTGTTTTCAATGCCTTATCAATAGTATGCTACTATATAAAGAGAGAATTCGACTAATATATGGTCATTTAAATTAATATCTGCATGATGCACTACATTTTAGACTGACATCGTGCATCCTCGAATGTCCTAAGAAGTATGTGTAATCTCTCGCGTGGTTCTACTAAGCGACAGACGCGGGAATTCGATAACGAGTAGTAGAGCGTTGACGATCAACTGCTTGATATTCGTTCAATAGAAAGAATGTTTTCAATGCAGGCACCGACACATTCATCCCCCATAATGACAAAATAGTTGACAATATTAAAATCAATTTTTCTCGCTTTTTCTGTGATTTTACCAATTGAATCAACGATGGCAAGAAAGCAGTAATATTAAGAGAGTTTCAGAAGCTGCCAAATGCAAATGCAACACGTTATGGCAAAACTTATTCCGTATATATTCATGTATCACATTCTCTCATACAGGTTTTTACATCGATTGAAATATCGCTCTGCGAATCGATTGAAAATGTATTTCATTTACGCGACAATTAAAATGTCATGCTGTTAGTAAAGCGAATGAATACTTATCCACCACCTGTGATAAGAACTCAAGATCATTTATTTTACAACGTTCTTAGTTGTATATACAGATATAATTTACAATTTCATTCAACTAATTTACAATGAAACAAATGTCATTCTACCTCATTTTTCTTTGTTCGTCGCGAATGAATCGTGATCTATTTATACATACTTTTTGTCATTAGTACCGATTAAATATATCGTAGACACTTAGATTGTTAATTAGAGGTGTGCAATTTTGTAACATTACATCGGCATTGTATAAATTTGTTTAGGATGATTACAAAAAGCGAGCAGCATATTTCTATAATATTTGTTAAATAATATGAAAACGACGAAACAATACGGATAATAATTCCTCGCTCGTTCTTACGAAGTAATTGGACCATGAAATAATTTGATATATTACTGATATAATGCGTAATACGTATAAGATAAATCGCCCGTCAAAGTTCTTGGAAGCTCTTTTTAATCTCTAACTAATACAAATATTCACAAGTTTATTAATTTTTATACAACTTACACACCCCTAATTAACAATAATAATTCATAATACTTGCAGACAAAACATATAGCATTAGGAAATTGTATCTCGTGTAAAATATACACTGACTAGATGCAATTGATATATGTATATATGTATATTAATTAGTAGTGAATAGGCGAGTTAGTGCGATGACTTATTGTCGGCGCCTGCAATAGAAAGTGAAGTTAGCACCAAAGCCCCAATTAGACAAAGCTATGGAGGACAAGCAACTGCAAATTTCTCTTTAAAACATTTCGTGACGTTTAAGAAAAAAAAGGACCTCTACTTTGTAATTAAGACACAAGACTACCTCAACACAAACTAACAGAACATTGTGCAAAATTTGTGAGAAACTCGACAATCGAAAGATACTCGATAGTACAGAGTGTTCCAAACGTTTTGTCTCTTTAAATTCTCTGTACTACTTCACAAGGTACAATTCCGTTAAATTGGATGAAAATTATATTAAATTCTTAGTACTTACGATGGTATAAGAGGAGGAGGTAGGCCAGGTGTGGCACGGGCTGGCGGAGGTCCACCAGGTCCAGGTCGGTTAGGAATAGCCGGTGCTGGTCGACCACCAGACGGAACCGGAGGTGGAGCTCGAGAACTAGAAAGAGGTGGTGGCTGTGTCACTCCGCGTCTTGGCCCACCAGGAGATGGTGGTGATAACCTGTAACACATAAAATGAACAATAGCTATTATATTTATTGCTCCTATGTAGAAAGCAAAAGATAAAAATAAGAGAACACGAAATATTCATGGTGTGTAGGGCATTAAAAAAAAGTTATATAGCCTCTTTTCTGTATGGTTTGTTAACTTATCACAGTTGAAATTTGCAATCAAGAGACGAATGAAATATAAATTTTCACTGATTTATTAAAGACTTTTCTATACATTGAACAGCTTATTTTCCATAAAGGCTGTATATTTATTATACTGTCGTAATTGAGATTAGAACACACAATCTTTTCTTATTTATAATTTACACTGTACTACAATTTAATATTAAAAACATTTTTAAATGCTTTCACTCTAACAGGTATTCAAATATATGTAATTTATGTGCAAATAAAAATATCATAGGAGATTCTTTCTAATTTTATGCAAAACATAAGAAACGTATAAACGATAAAATAATTTTTCAAAGTAAATATCGGTGGACCTACATACTTGAAATAAAACTACAAAGCAGAGAAATAAGTGTACATTTGAAAAAAGAGAACAAATTTTAGTTAGTATAATAAATGTACATAGTAACTCTTACCCAAGACTGTTTCAATGGTGTTCAAGTGTATGAGGCAAAAGCAGGCAGTACAAGATTGAAAGATAATAAATTAGTTAAATGCATAAGCGACAATGAAAATAATAACATAATTGTTACCTTGGATTTTCCCCAGATGCTAGCCAATCATTTTTCACAGGTGGTGGTACTGGAGTAGATACTGTCGCCATCGAAACATCTCCAATAATACGAAGTGCCTCCTTACATGCATGATACATGCGTAGCATTTCCTCTCGTTTTTGTGCTTCTTCGGGTGATTCTTCCATCATTGAAGCCTGTAATTCACGTCCACATACTTTTTTCTAAATTTGAAGTATACAATAAATTTGGCAGAAAAGACTAGAATACTGTAAGTATTTAGTGTATGTAAAGATTTTACAAAAAATTGTTGTTAATGGAAAAAAATAAAAAGTATTCCTTGAAATATTATTTCATTAGGAAATAAACAGTAAAATTTTAAATAATAAGCTTAGGAGAACATTGGAAATTTATTTGTGGATATAAAATTACAATATACTAAATTCATATGTATTTTACCTGATCACCACTTGCATATAGATGTGCCAGTAACTCTCCATTAATGAAATCCTTTGCATTGTTTATAATCAAATGCATAATTGTCTTTGGAACCAAATCACGAGTTGTTTTTGTGACAATTTTCATGTACGAATCCACCAGATTTCTAATGGTCTCCACTTGACGTTCAAGTTGAGGATCCATTGATGATTGAGCTTCCGATCCACCCTATAAATATGGAAATAATAAATTTCCTGCATTCTTTGTTGAAATGATGAAGTTAAAAGCAATACTTCAGATAACGTCACATACATAGTTAACATAAATAAAAACAAAAAATAATACATCATTTCAATAATTAATAAAGTGTTATTGATCTTGTGCTCAAATGGAAACTTTGCTTGCAGGGAAACATAAAGTATTTTTACAAACAATTCATACATGTTTTAATCGTATTCATTATCAGCAAAAAAGCAAAGCTAAGTGTAGTGGTATTTCATATCCATGTAAGTGTTGTGTGTTCTGTATAACTACAAAATTTCTACATTGTACGAACCTCATATCCTTCCTTTAGTTAATTAGAAGCAAAAAATGTAATAACTATTGTGAATGTAATATTGGAATCTAATTAATTTCTGAATAATATAAAACATATGCAAATTGCGCAATTCATACTTGTATTAAAAAGAAACGCTATTAAATTAAATATATTTTCAAAAGATGCAAAGAATCAATTTTTCTCAATATAATTATTGTATTTAATATAAAATGAAAGTTTATGAACATTGCGATGTTAAAATAGAACTTTAGTCATAAAATCTAATAAATAATTGAAATATTTTTAGAATGTGATATTTAACAATAGTCTTAAGAATAATTTACTATAATAATTTAAAATATTTCCAAACTAATGCATCACATCACCACACAGTTAAAAATATAAAATTCAAACAAAATATTTTAATTACATTTCTCGTACTAACTCACCCGCTGTATATCCTAAAATAAACCAAAATAATCTTTTCTAATAAACATAACAGAATATATTCCAATATAATAATAAATAATTCTTCCTTTAATCAAAACAAATAATTAAATAACTAATTTATAAATAAGAATTACATAATATATCAATATACTTTTATCGAAGTTGCGTTACAATCGGTGCGCACGAGTGACATACGTCATTTTTGCAATTGCGTTTCAGCAATATATATAAATTTATATAAATAAATTTACACGTGATACAATTTGTCATCTTGTTTGTATCTAAAAAAATAAACGCGAGTAGTGATTAGACGAATGGCACTCGAGTGTCCCAGGCCTAACATATTTGTTATAACATATAACATATTTGTTATATTTTCCACCATACAATATACTTAATTGTGTACATATATGAAAGAATATAAACAGCATAATTATATAATAAGAAACATACCTCTCCTTCACCATTTGCTTGCTCTGTTGATTTTTCGGGATATACACCAGCCCTGAGGAAAGAAGCTTTCCATGAATCAACATCATCTTGAGTTTCACAGCTCAGTTCAAGCTGTTTGTAATCCTTATAAACATTTCTGCCTTCTGGATTAAATAAAGCAAACAAATGACGTCGGGACATGAACCCTTGTTCCAAGTCACGCAATTTCAATCCATCTAAAGGTAGCATATACTTCTTCTCACGTTCCTAAGCAAGGAAATAATACATAAAACTTACATAATTAACGTGTTATTAACTACATTATAGCAAAAAAATACCTACTTCTTCATCTTTGAACCAAGAAATACTCTCTGACGTTAGGACAAACCAATAATCTCTTGAACCACCTTTCATTATACCGAGATTGTGGATACACATGTATCCTTTGCGTATTACTTGATTTCCTAATGTATGACGACCAGATTTAACAGCATTTTCTGAGGACTGTTGAGCACTGTAACATAACGTATAATTTATAATGAAATGTTAATAAAAAAATACGTTTGAGTACCCATGTACAAAATTCATTGTAATAAATTGCCACAAAAATTTGTTAGTTTACTGTGTAAAAAATCTAGCAGAATAAGACCTAGCAATAATTTTTGTATTAACGTACACAAACGTTTATATTCAAATTTAATCTTACATCGTAAAATATAAGTAATATATTAAATATAAGTAATTAATTTAATTTCTCAAAATATCTGTGTTTATAATACAAAATATTGAAAATGAGACATGATCACAAAATGACAATATAGAGAGGATAATTACATGGCTTCTATATCTTTGATTTATAACTAATTAATAATGAAATCTTTATGTGTTAAACAAAAATTTACCTTTTACATTGTTTTTAGTTACATATAAGAATTATAACAACAGCCACAACAACTCCATGCACATACTCTTTCATACAGCTTTAAATGTTGCAGTTGAATATTTTTGAATATGCAGTCAAACATTATTTGTAACATATAAATACACACAATATTATTTCTACTTAATTAACATTGTAATATCTTTGCAGATCATAACACATGGAAAATTGCAGAAGCAAATATTACATATATTGTGAAATCATGTGAAAAATGATGGAACTAAAATCTAATGCTGCTGTATGAAATATACGATTTGGAGTATTCATGAATGACTGTGGCAATGAATAATCTATTTAACTATATAGTTGAATTGTGCAACTATGTACAAAATATTCAGATCAAATTCTTAAAATTGTGATAGATTATGGCTGTATTCTACAATATATAAAACTAGATAAAAAAATATAGCCAATGAAAACTTAATAATAGCTTACTCATAATGGCATACAATGTTTCATGATGGTTAAGTTTATTTCTTTGTTTTCACAAACCACTCCCATTTTTTGTATATGAATAATTAAAAATGATATTTCAAGTGCTATTCTTATGATCTATAAAGTGTATACATGTACATATATGTATGAATAGTATTAACCTTTTATGATGTTATACACTAAACTAGTAATGAAATACTGAATAATAAAAACACATAAAATTTTATTTCATTCAAAAGAAAAAGACTTTAAAGTACACTAGAAAAATATAGTTTTCAATCTTTTGCTATATGGGAAATGAGTTCAATATTGCTTTTTAAGGATTCCGTTCTTTGTTATAAAACTGAAAGCTAGAAAAAGTTAAATAAAAAATAAGCATAACAAATTAAGAGCGTGATAATAGAAAAGGAAGAAAAATGTAGTGTAAATTTTTGTTCCAATGTACTTTATAATTCTTACCTTGCATTATGGCTACTGGCTGCCGCGCTGCCGATATAATTAAATAATTTTTTTAATTGTGAAATATAAAGTATTAATGAATGGAAAGAAATGTCACGAAATGTGTATATGCCATGTAGTTCAAGGAAAGACATACGTTCGTTAATGCAATAAGTATAAAAAAGGTGAAAAATATGTATACCAGTTGATATTCATAGATAATTTTTTATATTAAGTATGCCTTGCCTTTTAATGACATAAAAAATTGTACAGTAATTACAGTATTCTTATTCCCTAATTCAATTATTGCAAACTATATAATATAAAGGAAACCTATTATGTAAATTTTTCTATAATTTACATAATATGATTTAAAAAGTTAAAAACGGAAATAGAATGTTATTATTGAATATGAAACAAAAATTAAACTGAAATTGCTAATCATTTTAATATTTCTAATATTTTTTCTTTTTTAAACCCGTTTCTCGCGATATATTTGAGAACTACAATCTTTAAGATGTTAAAGTGTCAAATAAGCAAAATATAAAAATGAATAAAATTCATGTTTGCTATACAGAAAGAGAGAATTAAAATATTAAAAGTATGCGTATTGCAAAGAGAAAAAATTTAAGTGAGATATAATTTAATATGACAATATATATGACACAATGGGTCATATAGATGTACATGAAATAGAGAAAATAACAATAAATTCTACTATTTATTAATGATACTAAAAATGTGTGCCTTAGCTTTAAAGAACAAAGTAAACTAAGAATCGCTATTTTAAAGCTTGCAATGTGAACTGATTTTGGCATAGCATGCATTGATTATAAAATATACCGTATAAGTTTGATTGTGAAAGTCATATGAATATAGTCGAATGTATATTAAATGTCTTATGCTAAATATATTTCGAAATGTAAATTATTTTGAGTCATATTAGTTCAGGAACACACGGTATAAAATATATGTATTATATACATTGATATGTATTTTATATAGAATAAAATACAAATCAATATATATAATTCCTAATTTGCAAAAAAAAAGGTTGCAAGCAAACTAATATAACTAACAGTATATGTAATTGGTGAATTTTCTTATCATCTTTTCCTTTATTTCATAAAAAGCTTAAGTTATAACCATAATGAAACTAATGAAACTAGTTTTTACAAGTATTATATTAGTAAAGCACATTGTCATTATGTGAATTATATTATGTGTTGAATTTACATTAGTCATGCAAGATAGATAGAATTCATTACTGCAAATTCGAGTTTCTCAAAAGTATTAATTAAGCATGTACAGTAATCAGAAATAAAACATATTATTATGTGATTCATTGTTAAAGATATAAAGAAATGTTCAAGACATACACTTAATGATTTCATAAGGTTTGTAAGATTTATAAAAAAAACTTAAATTTGTCTATCATGTTTATCATGAATTGATGATTCAAGCATTTTATGGTGTATAGGTAAAAAAAAATTCATATATCAAAAATCTACATGATATAAAATGCATGATGCAAAATTTATTCAATATTAAAAATATAGATTATTATTATTATCATCATTATAAAGAAAGAGGAATTAGCAAAAATTATATTTATTCAAAGATAATATTTAATATTTGTTATGAAAATATTTGTATGTCTTTAATAATAAAAAACATAATTTATGTTATATTTCTAATTGATAATACTGTACAAGTTTAGAAAATTATTTTATTATGTTACGTTAAAATGTTCTATATAAACATGAATAATTTAATAGTAATAAAAATATTTATTATTATATTTATATTAAAATATTTATTTAGGAAATATTTTTAATATTTTGAAGATTTATTATTTAAGCATAGTGTAGTGAATTTTGTAGATATGTATAAGTACACTAAAATCTATAACTGCAGTTATGAATATAATAATAAGAGCAACATATAGCGCTAGATGTGCGATTATCAAAAATTAAATTCTTCTATCATATTATTTACTCTTTTGATTTGGCTGAGTAGCTACAAAAACACATAACAAAATGTAGGTAACTTACTTGGCAAAACCAATAAAATCTTCATGATTTGTGTTCATATATGCAAGTTCACAATCAACCAAAAGTATTAACTGTTCCTTGCACAATTGTTCTCGTTGTCTAACATAAGTGGTTATAATACGTTCCGTTTCTTCTCGCAGTCTAGGATAACGTGACATCTACCATGTAAAATAAAAATTATATTAAAAATATGTTATCGAAAGAGAACAAACCTTACAAATTTAATAAACTGTACCTACCCTGTCAGTACAAATGCGTACAACATTACTGAGTTCTTGTACAACTAAATCCACGCACTTCAGACTAGGTTCTTTGAGTCTATTTATTTGTTTTTTGACTATTGCCTCAAAGGCCATATCAGGAGTAAACAAACCTACCCTGATACCTATGACATTATACTATTGTTAATAATTTATTTTTGAAGTCACTTACTTATCTCAATATATACATGTAATGAAATTACAGTGATAAACTATTAAAACTGAAATAATCATTTACCATGAATATTCCTAATAGCAAAAGCAATTTCTCTTCTCAGTTCTTTTTCATCAAATTCCATTTTAACTATTTCAAATGGAAAACGTTCATGGAATAATCTGTTTATTTTAGCACCTCCACTGAGCTCATTTGTATTGATTTGTGCAGATCCTGAACCTTCTATAGTTCTTTCAAAATCTGACTGAAGCTGTTGTATCATCCTTAAAAATGTTTTTCTTTCAATCAATATAAAAACAAGCACTAAACCTCAACATTAGTTGTATGGGCAGAGAGTCATGATATTTAGTATTGCAAAGCCAAATAAATTCTACATAATTCATTAATACATCAAAATGTTTAATTTTAATGAAAATTTGTTGTTATTTTTCACTTTCTAGTTGGTTATACAAAGATGTATTAAAATTTTCATGCAAATGATACACACGGATGAAAAAAAAGTGTGATACCTACAGAAACATTTGAATTGATCTGAAAAATAAGAATAAAGGCTCTAAAATATCAACACCCTCCACCCATAATGCATTTTAAGGAAAGGAAAAGAGTTTATATAAGTAATACTTATGAATCTATTATAGAATAATATGTTTTATACATTATTTGTTATATATGTATCATTATTTTTTCATTAAGTTTATTTTATTTTCTAATATTATAAAAGTTACCAAAATTAAAGAAATTATAAATTCACATATAATAGCCTGTATGAAGGAAGAAATACTTACTGTAACATAGCTTTAGTTTTTATGGCAGGATCATCAGGTCTGAAATGTTTGTACTGTTCCACATCCTTTTCTAGTGCAAGCAACTGTTTTTGTAATCTGTCTCTTAATGCTGGTAAAGTATCCCTGATATGATTTGTTAATTGTTGATTTAAAACGCGTTGCAAATATGGTGTCCCTAACCTATCTGCCAAGTGTCGATAAGATGGGTGGCTAAATGTGTACAAAAAGAAATATTTTAGACATTCTGTTAAAAAATTGATTCATGGAATTATTCTTTATGATTGATCTATACCTCAAGAAAAATTTCCTCTCTGCTGCTAGAGCATTTTTTATATCTTTTCGACCTTCTATGTCTTTTTGACTTCTGTTAACGACACCTATATAACCACGTCTTAGGGGTAATAATTTATTTTCCAAAATATCTCTTGCATCAGTACCATCATCCATAAGATCTAATTTTGTAATAACGCCAATTGTACGAACACCTTAAACAATTTACAATGTAAATAATTCTCTGTATGTATTTGTTAACATTTATATAATATAATATATATATATATATATATATATATATATAATACATAATAATATATCTGTTAAGTTTAAAATATTTAAAAACATGTACCTTGAGGATCTACTTCTTTAGCAAGTTTAAGGGCATCACTATTTGCCAAATCAGTATTTGCTGGTGTTACTGCCAATATGAGACAATTTTCTCTTTTGATAAACTGAAAGATCATAGCTTTAATTTGAGACTCTATATCTACTGGTTGATCTCCAATTGGTACTTTCGTGAGGCCAGGCAAATCAATCAATGTCAAATTTAGAACTAATAATAATAAATATATTAATGAAATTATTAACATAAATCAACATATAATAAAAGACTGTATTTACCATTAGGTGAATATACTCTTAAATTTATTGGTATATTAGAAATACCCTTGTTACTGCCTGTAACTCTGTCTGTTTCTGCTTCGATTTCCTTCCGTACTTCATCAAAATCCACAAATTTTTTACCCTTACAATGCAAGAATTCGGCATTTTCTACAATAGAGAAATAATTTACTTGCTAATATGTAAAGTTTTCTAAGTAATATCTTACTGAAACAGTTTTCATTGCTTCACTTTATACTGAAAGTGATAATATTCTTGATTTCCTGCTTATCAAAAGCTCATTGTTACAGGAAATATGATAATTTTACGGACAACAATTACAGATAAATAGTACTAAATTTTATAAGAAATACCAAGCCATTAAAACTTGTATTAATTTTGTATTTAGTATATCTCAAAAGAAAATAATGAACAATGTATAAACAATTTAAAATATATAATAAAATAAACTGTTATTATATAATTTGACATAGTGTAATTTAAAGGTTTTATGTAATATTAAAACTCTTGAAAGCAATTATAATTTATAATGTATGTCAAACTTTTTTTTTCATTCATAATATAACAAATTTTATAATCTATTTATCTATGATGACTCACCAGTTGTACTATTAATCAGTTGCAAGATAAGTGGTCGTCTGGTTACAATACCAGATCCTCTAGGTAAGAAGTCCCTGAAAACAAAAAAATATTGTTCTTATCTAATAATTAATATAATAATAATATTGTAATTATCTCATAAAATTAGGGATATACTAGGATATGTCAAAGTATATATATAATATATTTAAATATAATAATATTCACTTTTTAAAGATTAAAACTTGAAAGATAAAAGAAAAATGTTAGAAATTAACATATCTTATAACTATTATACCTTTATATTTAGCAACATTTATGTTTTTTCTTAATTGAATAAGTTAAATGTGGTTACTGATACCATTCTAATAATGATTCTTTCAAAGCAAAATTATGCATAAGATACTTATGAAATTGATGCACTAAACAAATTTGCTAACATTTTTATCACATTAATATACATATTCATAGTTCCCGGAGAAAGCTAAGTTAATAAAATATAACATTAAGCGGTCTAGATCGAGAACAATTAAATTAATAATTTTCCTAGTTACACATGTATACTTTGAGTAATTTATCAGAAGGTTAAATATTATAGCAACGGGGAAAATAACCATTTGACAGGTCGCTGTGTAGGCGGCCTCAAATCATAAAGATATAGTTAATTTTGATGTCACGATCGATAGATTAAAATAGTTAACCTAAAGGGGCATAGAAAAGAGGAATAGTCGAATTTATATAACTAATGATAAATATTAGAATTAAAATGTGACGTAGTTCGCCACGCCTTTTAAACCAAACGTTCGATTATTCTTCTAATTCTTAAAACATATCAGAAAGTATTACACGCTGAATGAAATGAAAAACGCTAAAATGACAGGACATGAGATACTTACTTTCCAACAAAATTTTCAAGAACTGAACTTTTTCCTGCACTTTGACCACCTACCACTGCGATCTGTGGTAGATCAAGTTGCATATGCACTCCGAGTTGAGTGAATGCATCCTGGAGCTTGTTCACGATTGGAATTAATTGTTCCATACCCGTATTTCCTGCCATTTTGTTGAGGCTATTTTCTTACTAGCCCAAGACCACTATCGTTTTCAGTTTTACGGCTGTGTCCTGTGGTCGACACCGAGCTGCCACCACTTCCACGCACAACCGTCGAAGGTAGCTGCCAGAAACGATCTTATCCGTTTTCGTGAAACACGCACTATCAAAATGGCCGATTTCACGAAGGCACGTTGTTATACATTGAATTTCACCGCATTTTTCCAAAACTCGCGATCGCGCACGGACAACGAACTAGAGATGTCAGCCAACTGGCCTACTGTGAGGAACTCATTCCACGAACATCCACAGTCACTGTATTCACATAAATGAGATCCAACGTACGAACTCAAGAAACGTAACGTTTCAATCGATAATCGAAGCGTGCGCACAGGCGTTTTCGTTGTGACCCACTTTTCGTTGCAAGATAAAATCCATATCGTCCTCCTGCTGCTGACCTTTTTCCACGTCCCACACTGATTTGCTATCGAAGGAACCTGAAATTATACCTTTTGTCCTTTTCTGATCCAGTCATGATAAATTATCATTTTCTTCCTGAATCTAGCTATTCATTTAAAATATTGCGCGGTAAATACTTTTATTGGCGAGGAACATTTATAACCATTAAGAAAATAGACGGTGGCCAATAGGAATACTAGATTCTATTACATATATTGCAAAATCGATAATCAAATATTTAATCCATAAATATTCATTTCAAAAGGTCCAATAATTATATACAGTTATATGTAATATTAAAACTTTTTAATAGATTGTGTCATATTATCATTGTAATTATTAATTGAAGGCAATAATATATATCATAATTATTAATTTCTGATTATTAGCATTGCGCTGATGCATTGGCTAATTATTTTATGTAATTGTATAAAAAACATTTAAACAAAATCCATTTTTTATTCTGTTAAAATGTATACTTTCAATATTACTGATTATAGTTATTTTTCTGCAAATGTAATTTCATCAAATGTTTCATGACTAATACAATGTTCAGATAGTATATAATTTTGGAAAACATTGGAATTATATAAATTTAAATTTTCTACTGAGTAGTTTTGAGTTTGCGTAGTAAAATTATCAAATAGTCTTCCAAACTTTTTATTAAGCGTACAAGAGAAAAACTAAAATTACTAGGATTTAAATGACATTATTGGAAGATATATCATATATTCCTAAAAGTAACATCTACTTTAAAATCATTAAGTAGCAACTACATATATTGTGATATGACACGATTGTATATATTGGCATTATTAATAACGAGTAGAAAGATATTTCGATATATTTTTATTAAAATGGTTTCAGTTTCAAATATATTTTCTGTTTACAGTACGAAAATTTAGGACCAATAATATGAAAGGATTGAACAGAATGAAAATTGGTCTTTTTTAATCTTACTTCACAGTAGGTTAATTAATTTTGTGTTTAGCACGATGAAAAATAGTCATTTTTTGTTAAATAGAATGTCTAAAGTCTTATGAGTAAAATAAATAAAGATCGAAAGTTTAATTGAAATTAATCCGCTAAAACAATTCTTAAAAATATATAAATTAACTACAAATTCAGTGCACACATATGTAAGTGAGGGCGCGATCAGTATTTTTCTGCGATACGAGTCCAAAATGTCAGACATCGATAAATGGATGGAACTTGCAAAAGAGTGCAAGTATCTTCCTGAAAATGACCTTAAGGTAAATAATATGTGAAAGATATTAATAATAATACTACCAATTATGTTATATTTTGTTAACATATATAACAAGACCTTAAACATACACTCATAGGTTACTTGAATCTCCTATATGTCTCTTAACAATAAAATTAATTTTGTTCAGAAACTTTGTGACATGGTATGTGACATATTATTAGAGGAATCTAATATTCAACCAGTATCTACTCCGGTAACAGTATGTGGAGATATTCACGGCCAGGTAAACTTTACAGTTTTATTCTAACCTCAACATGATATCGATATCTTCAGAGATAACGATAACTATTTCAACGATAAAGGTATGATTCTTTTATATAAATCGGTTTTTATAATTGTTTATTTTCTTTTAGTTTTACGATCTAGAAGAATTATTTCGTAATGGAGGCGCTGTGCCAGAAACAAATTATATATTTATGGGAGATTTTGTAGATAGAGGGTATTATAGCGTAGAAACATTTACTCGCCTACTTACACTTAAAGCTAAATGGTCTGATAGAATAACATTACTTCGAGGAAATCACGAATCCAGACAAATCACTCATGTCTATGGTTTTTATGGTTAGTATATATTATGTTATAAAAATGTGATGTATTTATTGTAATATAACATTTAAAAGATTATTTGATAGTAACTCATTACTCTGCATGTTTGATAATTATGATAATTAGATCTATTATATTCTATGCAGATGAATGTCAAAACAAATATGGCAATGCGAATGCATGGAAATACTGTTGTAAGGTGTTCGACTTACTTGCAGTTGCTGCCGTTAGTATTTGTAAATAATAAATAAATTTAATATTGTGTTATGATGTTTAATAAAAACGTGGATATTTTTATTTAGTTAATTGATGAACAAGTACTTTGTGTACATGGTGGGTTGTCTCCAGCCATTAAGACATTAGATCAAATTAGAACGATTGAAAGAAATCAAGAAATTCCGCATAAAGGTATTTTTACTGTTTTTTAATATGTTACGTTATATTATACTTGAATACATTTCGATTTCTGTTTTAGGTGCTTTTTGTGATTTGGTTTGGTCCGATCCAGAAGATGTTGAATCATGGACTATTAGTCCACGTGGAGCAGGTTGGTTATTTGGAAGTAAAGTAACATATGAATTTATGGAAATCAACGATCTTAAACTTATTTGTAGAGCTCATCAATTGGTTCATGAAGGTATATATTGTTACACAAATTATACGTATTTATTTATGCGTAAAATGCACACAAAAGAATTTTATGATTATATTTCATATATTTCTGTCTTATTTACAGGTTATAGGTACATGTTTAATGATAAGCTTGTAACAGTATGGTCAGCTCCAAATTATTGTTATCGTTGTGGTAACGTAGCTAGTATTTTACAGTTTACAACTGTCGATCAAAGAAACCCAGTGCTATTTCAGGCAGTGCCTGATTCTGAAAGAGTAATTCCACCTTTAACTATTACACCATACTTTTTGTGATCTAATCTAGTGTTCCATTTGTTTGGATGCAGAAAGGTGGTATCTGCGTCTAGACGTTACGGAATTACATGACTGTTTCTTCATGTTGACGGATACAGGCTGATACTTTGACGGAGCATCAAATTTTGAAGTATTATTTAGAATTTTAATTAAAAAAATTTTGTTTATGTTTTTATACTTAAATGTTATTTGGAGAACAGGATTGTCGTGTGATTACTTATTCAAGGAATGATTTTACACAGTTTTTAGGAAATTTATCCATTTTTGTATATTAAGAAATTAACTTTTATATATAATTGCGCCTGCCATTGCATCAGCCTGATTCTCCTAGTTTGAAAAATGTTTCGCATTGAAATGTGAACACTATGGTCTAGACGCTTTTGCTGTCTACTGTGGACATTCTAGAGCATTCGTATCTCAGAGCAGTATTGTGAATGTACCGTTCTAAAGGCTAAGAGCTTTAAAATAAGTTATGAACACAAACAACAGCAGGTTCAGTAATGTATGAATGAATAAATGAGAAACCATTTAAACATTCCGAAGTGGGAGAGTCTCTGAGTATAGTGAATGCTTCATTGATATTATGATCGTTGTGCGTAGAATTCAGGTTTATTAAAGCGTGAGCATATATACTACTGTTAAGGTCTTCCTGAGTATGTAATTGATCTGTTTCTGATTTAGACATTGTGTACGCTGTGTGCAATTCTTTTTATTCTAGATGCGCAATCAGTGTTCTTAGCAACATAAAGTCGGCTGTTCTGCCGAGGTACAAATAGTATGTAGCAGTAGCCAAAGATTTCCTGCCCAGGTAAGGAAATTGAGTAGAAAAATTGTATTATATAATAGAAGTTTTCTTATTATTTTTATGCACATGACAATTTTATATTTCATTCTCTTTTTTCCTTTTACGGGATCAAAATACTATTTGAGAAATATCTTAAAAAGTACTGAAATTTTTTCATAATATCGGCCTTTTTAACTATGTTCTACTTTTATGTGTACAGAGCAATAGTTTGAATATTATTATATTCTCAGAATCTTTGTACAGTTTTCACATTATATGCCAAATCGCTGTCGTACTGAATAATTATAATAGCTAGACTGTCATAAGTTTATTAATGTAGGGAGCAACTTTTAAGAACCAAGACCCTTAGCAATGTGCCTCTAAATTAATAAGCGTTTGTGTAATATAATGATACGATATTGATACATAATCAATGGAACGCACCGGCCATTGCGTATCATAAGCCTGAATTCTGACCATCGATTTACTAGCTCATGATATTCCCTAACCGATCACAGACCCGACAATTATGGCATTGGCATTGGCACTGGTTGTCAAGTTGAAACTACTCTATTTTGAGTTTTGTGATATAGTTCAAGCGAGGCATGTGAAAATTGCATCGATGTTTGTAACGATTTTCCATGTCAGATCGTTTGAAAATGTTTTGAAGACTTGTTATTTCAAAAAAAAAATGAAAAAAAAAAATAAAAATAGTCAACTTTTGAACAGTGCCTTCAGAACTATAACACGACGGTCTACTAGAAGTAAATACTTTCTACTGACGGATAATCATAGACGAACTAGGACGGATCATATAAATAACAGAGAGCTTAACAAAGGCGTGTGTAAGGAATTCTCTTCACTTTTTTATATTCCAGAAAATATCATTAACAATTACTTTATCATATTTCGATCTTTATTATTATCTCGTGAGATATTTCGGCGTCCAATTCGATGATTGCTTTACACGATACTTTTTACATTTTACAATATTATCGATAAAAAATACGATTTATATATATATATATATATATAATATATCCAGATTGTTACAATATGCAATTATACGATTTTACATTAATCACTGCTTTGTATTTACATTATTGATATTATATTAGATAGATCATTACACAAGGCAAGACACGGAGTTTACGTTACAAACTCGATCTGTCGGTTTTGCAGCCTCTATTATTATCGTAAAACGGTGGTGATGCGTGAGAATGCCTACGTAGTACGGGGATATCCTAGGAATCATAAAAGTATTAGCTTCTGTGTCTATTTAGGTATTCACAGCAGTCACCTTTGAAATGCCTCTGTCTGTGATCGCTTTAATCTTATCGAAGTGTCCAAGCGCTTGCGGCGATTTACATCGGTAAGCTCACAGGAATAAAGACAATGACATTAAATAATGAGACTACTTTAGCTTAATAAACGTTTTGTGCAGGAGCTTGAACACTGCGCATAATTCTTAAAGATCTCACAGGTAGACAACATTTTAACGATCATGTACCTTGAAAGTATAGATTTTGTTATGTTAATGTAATGAAACGTCTGTAATAAAAATGCGCAAAAATTGCAACTGACATTATCAATAATACTCCCGTTATTATTGTGATAAGTAAAGTACAAATATATACATATAACACGCATACACATATACGTATACATACATATATATACCGTGAAATGATAAAGGGAGAAACTATCGTATGTAGGTATGGGTATAGAATAATAAAGATATCACCAAATTTGTTCATCTTTAATTAGTTTATTTACTTGTAATAATATTATTTTCATCGTATATATAATAATTCTATTTATTCCTTACTATTTATATATAATAATATAGTGTATTTATGTTCATTATGTATAATATATTATCTACATTTATATAATCCCTATGAAAGGCATCTCCAAACAGACTTCAGATTTACTTTTTTTTTTAAAATATCTTATTTATTCATAAAAATACAGGGGGTTTACGCGTCACCTGTGAAGTCTAGCCTGTTTTGCCCAGAACCGATAGCTTCCGATTTATTGGTCGGATGAACATCATTATATTATATCTTACAATACTTAATCCTTGCGGTAACAATGAATTTATTCTTATGATTATCAACTTCATCTATATACACATCTTTATGAAAACAAATGTGATAATTTTTTTGCCCGACTATAAATCTGCAAGCGCGTCCGTGTTATACTTCTCGTTGTACTTCGTCGTATTTCGTGTATAATCGCATGATTAATAATCATCATTTATCATTTGTTACTCAGTAAAATGATAACAGATTGAACGAATTTTAGAGCTCATTGCACGAAGGACGCAATGTAGTAAAAAAATGCAACGAATAAGCTAAGTTGGTATTTAATGAAATTGTTTGCTAACGGTAAAAAATAAAATATGTAAATTTTTGTATTAAACTTATTATACAAACATATTCTCTTTTACATCGACTAGAGTATTTAATTAAGTATTTGATTTTGACAAAAGATTATATGTAGATTTTCAGTCTGTTTAATTATGCATTATTCTTTAAGTATTTGCTTTTAAAAAGAAAAATTCCAACTACACATATAAATTCTATATTTGAGACAATAAGTAAAGTTCTTACCAAATTGTTAAATTGCATATTATAATAAAATGTCGATGTGCAACTATTTTGAACAATTCGTGCAAAAAATTGTAAAATGTAATGTGCATATAAAATACAAGAAATGCGTGAATGATATTTGAATCATTCCTAATAAAATAATATTCATTAAAAAAATACATTCATGCGCGATATAAAGCTCGAAATCGTTATCAAATCAGGTGTAAAAATTCGAAAAATGCTAGATGGAGCAATTTCGCGAATGTTTACGTTCATCAACGAGAAATTGTATTTCGCGCGCGAAAGTTGGTAAAAAAATGATTAGCAGCAGTATAGCATCCGGTTCCTGGCAAAGCAGCAATTCACACGGTGCCCAAATCTCAGTTACAAAAGGAATAGTCGAAGGTAAACGAGATGATAAAAATGTACTTCCTAAACGTAGGTAGAAATTGGTAACTTTGACTCACTCATTGAAAAAGTATTTCCTCTTGCCAGTCTGGCATTCGTGTTTTCTTTTTGCCCGTCGTTTTTGGGTTAACGTTTGCATTTCGCGCTTCTTTGCTTATACCGTGACAAGCAGCATACTTCAGTGTTAACCAATCCGTTCGAAGTAATGGTGCAGGTTTGAAAGTTTCGTCGTTTTAACAAGAAAATAACAAACTGACATTTTTAGGAGATCCAGAGATCAGTAAATTGAGGGCCAAGGGAAATATTTCGGTGAATGAAATATATAAGAACGTCTTAATCTGACAATATAAATATGAACGTTGTTTCAATATCACATCAATGCTTAACGATTTTGATGCCGTGGTTTGTAGCTCAAATGTACATTGTACATAGGCAAATTGTATCAGATGTTATATATATTTCCTCATACATATATATAGCAATATATATATAATGTAATTATCATATATATATATTACATTATATATATATGGGACAATATATGTAACATCTGAAAGAATTTGCCTATGACGATAATATATCGTAATATATATATTTATATATATATATTAGGGCGATGAATTATGATGATAATATATATTAATAATATATATATATATATATATATATATATATATATATATATTAGCGTCATGATTCATCGCCCCAAAAGAAATACAAGTTTTTATTACCATCCCGACATTTGTGAACAGAGCATAGACAACTCGGCAAAACTCGGTGTCGTATACATATCCTGCATAGCATAATTTTAATCAGGCTCAATCGTACGGCTGGCACAGGATTAGAAACGCTGTTGCACCGCTTGACACTATATAAGAGCAGGTATAACACGGAATTATACAAAGAGACAGGACTAGTACTTTCAACGTAGTTATTATTAAACCTTTCGTACAATATGTACAAAGTTAAACCCACAAACGAGAGGCATATGTATTTTTTATATTTTTAAATTTCATCTTTTTTTCTTTTACTTTTGCTCAATAGACTCTCACTCGCACTTAAATATTAAAGGTTGGGCATGATAATACTCGCGGGTAGTATAATGCCCTAAGTCTTGCTGATCCAACGTATAGCTCTCCCGTAAGCAGCTGCTGTACTCCCAGACATCGGTGCACATTTCTTTTTATACAATATACATATTTATATTTATATTTATATTCATATTTATATTTATATTTATAATTTATATTTATATTTATATTTATATTTATATACTTATATTTATATTTATATACTTATATTTATATTTATATACTTATATATAATGTAATATAATAGACAGTCCAACTCGGTGCTTTTTTCTCTTAACGCGGCGTTCTTTTTTCCTCGCCGTTCTTTAACATCTGTTTCGATGCTGTATGTACATGCTAACAATAAATAGGAGGCGACAAGAAAAGAGTTCTCCGCGGGAAGTACATTATCTTTACTAGCTAACGGGAATAAAAAAAGGAAACAGAATTGGTTGATGGGCAGGGTTATAGGAACATAAGGGTGAACAGTCGCGGTTTGGTGGATCAACTCGAGGGAACGGGCAGGGAAGAGGAAGGAACGAGGAGCGTAAAAAATGTCTACGAAGGTAGGAGACAAAAGAAAGAGAGCAAAAGGAACAAATGTATCGGTCTAAATGCTAACACGATTGCTTCCTTTCTTCGTATTGCACTATACTAAACGGTAACTTCAAAGTAAATTTTCGCGTGTAAACGTGAGGAAATTACGAGCGATTTATGTTTTCGAAGAAAAAGTAAAAGAAAAAAGAAATACGCGTTAGCCAATATCATGTCAAATATTCTCTTAACGTAATTTAGCGAGCTTGTTTTCTTTTTCTCTTCGTTCTTCTATCTTGCTTGTTTTTTTTCTTTCTATTACTCGCGGTTGCGACCTTATCGACCGTCCAATTGAACACAGAACAAGTGTACGATGATGTCCGGGGAATACAGGAACCGTTACCCCCAGTTCCTTAACCGCAAATAATATACATTGTTTACCGTATGAAGTATCCCATCATTAGTTAAGTCTTATAGTATGGACAAGTATCCCTAGGCTAGTAGGCCCAAGGTCTGTGTGTATAGTTCTCGTGTTGATTTTTTTTTTCGTACATGCGCTCGCGATCACGAGTCCGGCGAAATTGTCTCAAGATGTGGAAAAGGCATCAAGGTTGACGAAAGTAGAGAAAGTTCCCCGCGAAAGCTTCGGTGGAATTTGCTTTGAGCAGAATATTCGCTTTGTAATTTGTAGTGTAGGAAAATAAGAGGAAGAGAAAATTAAGGATCAGGGAATGAAGATAAATGCAACACGACCGAAGGCATCCAAAGACACGACAACGGACCTTCGGGATCAAAGAAAGGGGAATTCGATTTCATCGTACTCGTGATCGTGCGCGTAGCGGTAATTAGCGCGTGTTTACAATAACTTCTATGGAGGCAAGATGAAACAATCACGTTGTGATAGAACATGCGCTAATTAATCATTACATGCGTATACAAGGAGCATTATTCATCATTTTTTCTTTTTCTTTTCCAAGACACGAACAAGACGTTTCGACTGGCGTCAGCCACCGGTTTGTTTCCTACCGTTATTTCCATTTTCTACAACTGGTTTTGCTATCTTAAATAATTGAGCCAATCTGAAGAACCAGGTATTTCTGAGTCACAAGGAAACCGAATATCACACGTGTCCGCGACACATAAATATGTATTATACATATATATATGCATATGTATATCTACATTTGCCAAAGTGGGGAACAATTTTCCATAAATCCGATAAAAGCTCACGCGAGAAGAAAAAGGTATACTCGAACTTTTATTACTCTATTACCTTTTTTTGTTTGCTACGAATATAAGCTTCCTCGTAATAAAGAAATACCAAGTCTTTTGCTAGTCACATTTTCCATTCGTTTATGCATTTTACCTTCTCTTTTTCTCCTTTTTCTTTCTTGTATATAATACTATGAAATTATCGCAGTCATTTTAACGAGGAATTATAAAAAACAATCTTTTGTCACGAATCAATGGGGAACGCTTGGTAACAAGAAACGAAGCGCGCGCGCTCACGCGCACAGGTTCGAACGATCAGATCCTTGCAAGGATTTTCAATAGAAAAAATATCACTTCGATATACGGCAGGCTACGAATTCATTAGAACTATATAAAAAACGTTTAAAAAGTTTGTCTTACGTATCGAAAATCAGTATCAGTTCGAAGAACATCCGTTACAAAAATTTTGCAAAATATTTGCAAGTCATCGAATCGAACTTTATTTAAAAGTCGTCGAGAATCTCGCGGAAGCGTCTCGTTTGTGAGAAGAATTTCGTCTACGCGACACTTCCCTCTTTTCGTAAGCTCTAGAATCGCGTGATCTCGTGATCCGAGAAAAGTGGAGGATCGGATCGTTCGAAGGACGAGTCAAAAATCGACCGGTGAATGATGCATAATATTACACGCGTAAAGATTTACGTCGATGACGATAAAATGTAAATTAACAAAACTGTGAATATATATATATGTATATATGTATATATAATATAGTCTTCTGTGTTGCGCGCTTGGACCATGATTCGGAGCGGTGAATGACGACAAGAACGACAATAACAACGAGGACGATTTACGAGTCAATAAGTCTGTAGTCTAGAGTCTAGCCAGATTTCCATCCAAATGTGTTCAACGTCGGGAATATTTTCCTTCGTATAATTGAAGGGTACCATTGAGTAGACGTCAAATTGGTCTCTGCATCACTTTATGCAAATAACATCAGTTTTTCTGTTTTTCGATTCAACAGTTACGAAAAAATCGTCATCGTTTTTACAAACATCCATTCAGCCAGTCCTTCTAGTAATGACGACGGCCGTGTTTCCTGTATCTTCTCTTAATTAGAATGATAATTGAAATATCACACTTACGTCTGCAACGTCGTTTAGTTTAAGGGTAGGATCACATGGATACATAGACGAGAGTATTTAAGTATTTATAGGCGTTTAGAGTTATTTTGTTATCGAGAATGCGTACTCGTTTGGCTGTGATATTGTAATTATTATGCTCGCGTGTAAAGATACATAGATACGCGGCGATCGATTCGTTCACTGATCGATTGTTTTGCGTTTGTGCTGTTGCTGGTGACTTGTCGTCGATTATCATCATCACCATTATCATCGTCATCATCATCATCGTTATTGTTATGATCACCATTATCATCAACATCGGTCGATTGATCTTTCGGTTGTTTTAATGGTAGTCTGCTATTTAGTTTGATAGTGGTGGAGAGTAATAGTAACAGTAGCAGTAGTAGTAGCAGCAATAGTAGTAGGTGGTAGTAGGTGGCCTACAGTGAGCGTACGTAACGAGAGTTTTATTATCGATCGGATTATGCAACGTGAACACACAATGACGTAGTTGCGCGGTACTGCGTACAGAAATATATTATTATAGTCTTTCAGTTTCGATAAAAAAGTTCAGTTCCCTCCTCGATTGATTTCCCATCTCGAGGTGGCGCGCTTCCTCACTCTCCCTCTCTTTCTCTCCCGCTCTTTCGCTCTCTTTCGAACTCATTTTATTCTTTCATTAATTTGCTTTTTTATTTCTTATCTAAAACACTCTCTCTCTCTCCTCCTCCGTATCCTTTGCGTCTCTTTTTTTTCAAATCTTCTCGTTTTTCTGTAGTTTTTGTTCTTTCTTGTTTTTTTCCTTCTAACGCTTTTGTCTGTTTTATCACGCTTTTCGCAGGTTCCTCGTTCTCTTCTCGACTTTCTTCGTTTTGTACAACGCAACGAACACACAGATTTATATTATTTATATTATTTATATATATACTTTTTTTATATAATTATTATACACACGCAAACAAAGCCTTTCCCTTTTCCCTTTTCCTATAAGTCTCTCCCGTTTGCTTTTGTTTGTTTGTTCGATTCTATTTTCATATATATACATATATACATACAATATAATCTTTCGCGTGTATATATATGTATATATTTATATGTATAGTATGTATATAGGTATTCAGCTTCGTTTATCGTCAGTTTGTTTTTTATTTACTATCTTTGAATTGTTGAGTTCAATAGGAAAGGAACGTAGAACATTTTACTCTCAAGTAGAAGAGCTGCCGCTGATTGTACCTGGAATGCAGGAAGAAAACAGGATCGACTTAGATTGTAGGTACTGTTTTAACTCGTCTCTCACGAAAACATTTATAAATACGGTCGTACTATCATGGATACTCTATTGCTTGAATCTTTCTCTACCATCGATCATAAAAATTGTGCATATTTTCATATTTCTATTTATTTACTTCTTTTATCTACTTTATTCTATTTTTTTTTGTTCTTCTGTACTTTACGCTACACACCCATCTGGTCAAGTGAAAATCTAAACGATTCTAGGGGAAATTTTTTTATGGCTGACTTACTTCGGGCAATCTGACGAGAAGATCATGAAATCGATTCGGCTGTTGAGGCGCGCTGTGTTCGACAAAACTCCGTAGACAGCTCATGTACCGTTCTTGTAGATGTTCTAATTCCATAGTACCTCCACGTGCTAAGAGAGGACAAATACAAGAGAAATAATCGTGAACATGTGCTGATAGCAATTTATATAGGGTGATGAAAACAAAGGTTCAGAAGTCTAAGGATGGATAGATTTACTAAAAGTAAGGAAAGTTTTCGAAAGATTCTCAAAGATTGTATATTCACTTTTCGATTCGTTTGTTAAGATTTTCTTTCTTCATTTGTTGAGCACTATTATATTTTTATCTTTGAAGTCCTGAATTTTATTTTTCACTATAATTATAACTATTCGATCGTTAGTAAATTTTAATTCCTTCAGTAATTCGCGATGTCTTTCTAAAATTTATTCGACGATTATCAATCCTTCCTTGAGTATCATTTTGCTTTCAAATTTGTTGAGAATATATCAAGTAATATAAAGAATATAAATATATCGTTACTTATGTTCAGATGGTTGGTAAATGTATTCCGTATGGAGAATGCAGGTACTTTTCTTTCGATTTGAAACTGTTCGAATAATTACGAGCTGTACTCTATACATATGGCATGTAAAGCAAATGAAAAATATGCAAAAATTAGCATCCTATACCGGTGTTTACACGCAAACTTACATTTTGCTTCGCCAATTGCAGCATTAGCAAAAAGGATGCATTTCTTTATATCTTAATAAAATCTTTATATCTTTATATCTCGATAAAATAAAAAAGAAAAGAAGAAAAGAAAAAACAGGCATGTACGGTATTTGTGCATTTTTAAATGATTTATCTGATGAGAATACTTACCTTGCGAGAGCATGGTGATTACTTTCAGGCAGACGTATTCTTCCATTCGTAATCTCACCCTCCTGAACATTAATGTGACGTATGTAATTTTTTCCACCATGAGCCCTACGTCTTGCTGTAATTGGTCCATGGTTATCGGTCGGCCCATCATGTTCGTTAGGCACGTTTGCAACGTATACATGTTGTTTGAAACCTGTGCACGAATACATTTATTTAATCTAATTCAAACGATACACGTTTGATTAATACAGTGTCACAATTCCTTTTTATATTTTTCAAAGTAGAAAGTTTCTTCGTTTCTCAAATAAATCTTCCTATGATCTCCTCGTGTTTAAATATAGAAAGTACTGCTTGAATTCACGAATGTCCGTACAGAACCATATCTGTCTGGCTAAGATTTATGCAACCAATTACGATTCTATTAAGGATCGTATTTATCCGATACTATTTGCAATAAAAAGCGTACTCTACATTACTCTTTGAACAGAAATGCCCGACCCGTGGGCTACAGGTGTGTACTATCGGTTCACGTCATGAAATAAATCTGCTGTACTGTATTCGTTGGTTAAAGTGAAAGTTCTTTATCTGTGGATCTCTGCTAAATCGAGGAGTAGTAGATTTAAATGCAACGAAGGATAGAAAAGTAATTACTTCTTGCATAAAATCCGCTCCCATCACGTCGCTTCCGACGTTGGAGAACTTGTGCTGACCATGTATCGCTTGATAAGCGGAAGTGGTCAGCACCAGGATCTCATGCCACTTGTGGGTGAGCAACGTCGTGTGAACTTCGACCGGTAGCTCAAGGTAAAACGGTAACCTTTTGGTCCACTGCACCAACTTGTACACTATGCTGTCCCCTATCTGACACAGCTTGTCGCTTAAGTTTGATTTATGGTCCAGTAGCTCGTCCAAGTTCTGCAATATAAAAAAGGAGGTACACGCGCGAACAGAGACACACCGTTTGTGTTGAAATTTTATTCGTTCGAATAGGAAAAGTATAGAACCCTAGAGAATGTGCAGCACGAATGGTAATGGAACAGTTTAAAAACTATGAAGTAGATAAACGCACCCTTAACGTGGCAATGTCTTGGAACTCGTCGCAATCTATTAGAGACTGGATCATAGCAACGGTTGCATCGAAAGGAAAAGACCGATCCCTCGAACTGCTTACTGTGTTGTCTAACCTCTGCCTTAAGTGTACCACCTTAAACACAAAGAATTTTTCTCTTAAACTATTTGAATTTGTTAAAATTTATCGTTTCTGAGTGTTATACTGCTACTAACTCCGGCATGACGATTTATGGGAGGATTAAGGAATATAGGATTATCTAGGACTTATCACATAACTTGAAAACTAATTATATATGTACAAATCTGAAGATTATTAGATAGATGAAATTTAAAAAATACGATAATTTTCAATTTCTTAATGCAGTTTGTTAATCATTTATTTCGATGCTCGTACAAAAGATGCTAACGTTTAAAGCACTCTCGTATAAAAATTACAATTATTTTTACGCTGATTGCAAGAAATATATTTGTTACTGCGAGAAATTGAGCGAATGACTTAAAATTTTAGCAACTCCAATCATTAATGGATTGTTAATTGAACTAACGGCAAAAGATAATATAAAAAACCAAAAACAGATTTAGATATGAAATGTGCCGCTTTTGTATTGAATTTTTCAATTCCATATACATATGTATGTACTATCTTACATCGTACACATACTTTATTCCGAGCGTATCGGTTGGAACCAGTGGAAATAAAGTTGCTGAATATTCCGATATATCCAGTGTCGAGATGGCAGGATCTACGATGGTCGCACTTTGATAATTTCAATCTGTCAGTGGACGAATCGTGGGGTCGTGCTTTCTACGTAAATCTGATCTGGCCTTTCATTGACCTTTCGATTCTCGAGATCGGTATTTCTGAAGTATATACGGTTAGGGAGAGCAGTCTGAGGTCCCCGGTGACACTTTCGGAGAAAGCTGCGATCCCCGTTTTTGCTCGGCTTTATCTTTAAGTTACGTGCATATTGACGAACGTCACGCAGCCGTGGGACACGCGTTCTCGTTGCTGACGGCGATCTCGCGGCGGAGATGGAGGGACGAAGGTGTTGGAGGAGGAAGAGAAGGAGGTAGGGTGAGGTCAGTGTCCCTTGTGCAGACTTTCACGAGTTACGAAACCGGCGCGCGGCGGAGAACTGCCCGTCCTTGGCACCGGCTGTCGCTGATTTTCTATTGTCCCTACCTCCGAGTCGTCGTCATCTTGATGCGATGTCGATAACGACTGACGCCTCTCCTTCGATGTATACATATTATATACGCGCAATCCTTACCAAACATCGTGAATTCCGTTTTTTATTCGTTTCGCGACTATTTCGCAATCGCGCGTTAGCGATCTGACACGATCAAATAATTCTATCATTTGTTTATAGGTAAGTTTTGTGAAGTTGCGAGACTAATCAACTGTAACTGGTGATATTAAGGTGGGATCCTGTTGCAATTAAGGAACATGAATATTCGTCCGTTGACCATTTCAAAGAAGATATCCACCGTATCGCACAAATGATCATGACAGTATGTAGTGGCAATTTTCTAGGACGGTGAATTCATCCTTCTTACAAATTCTACTTCTCGCAATCAGAAGCTTCTAGAAAAAGCTCTGGTAAACTCCATGGACAATATCGTTCTCGCACTGTCGCATTTCTTGGCAAAGATCTGGAATCTTGTTTCTGGAGAAACACGTTAATCCGAATCTTTATGCATCTCGAAACTCTCCATTCTTCCAACGCGGGAGGAGAACTTTTGAAATTCATGAGAATCCATACGCTGCATCGTGGCGAGTGTGCAACGATTCGCCTGGAGATGGAAAGTGACCTCCTTAATCGTATTCCATCCACAAGGCAATATTTATCCGGTTCGGGAGTCATCGATTTCACTTTTGGCAATGGCCTCTACCGGACTTACTGTTCCCGGTAATTCTTCTCGTTGTTTGCATACCTCACCTGGTCTGTAAACGTAACACAGCGTCATTCGAATATTCTCGATAGTTGATTGCGCACCAAGCTACGTTACGTATGTATGTATTATACTCTTGTCGCATAAATGGTCCCCGACAACGTTCGTCAACGCGTGAGCTTTCACGCGACGAATTAAAACGATCTGATTATCACGGTTCGTTTCGATGCTGTATATTACGCGAACGGCACAGAATATTGATAAGCATCCACGATCCACCGTTACAATCGCGTCATTTCAATGAAGTTCGATCATTACTGACCAACGATGAGTCGCGCAGTTCTACTTCGAACGAGCGTTCATCATCTAGAGGATTAATTTCGGTTGCGAAGGTTTAGCTCGTCGAACCACGCGAAATGGTTGGTGCAGCTCGAACCTCTAATAGGAAACACTTTCACGACGTAAAAGATAGTACTATGTTTAGACGAGCACGAAAAGGCATGTGAGACGGCGACGACCAACCAAGTACTCGGCTTGCTGGTATCTATCGGCTTTCGTAATGTGGGAAACCTTGAGGCTTGCGCAAGCAAAGTCGTAAGAAAGTGAAATTGCAATATGGAGTTCATTCATTTCAGGATCGTTCTCGAAAATGGTCGAAATCCGTCGAAATCCGTCGAATTGATTAATTTTTCCCACTTACTTGTTCCTCTGCTTATTTTATTATTCGTGCTTTCCAGCGTTCTTTTTTACATTTTTTCATATCTTTTATCGTTAACTTGACGTATCGAGATGTCAGCTCTTGATTATTTCATATGTTTAAGGTTTCTTAACCAGATACATTTTTATAAGATTGATCATTTTTAATCAATTCCCGACAATTTCAAAGATCAGGAAAATAGAATGATCGTCACGCAAACGTAAAACATGCAACATAATCTATATTTTTTAGCGTTTCTTTGTAACTTGTTACTATTTTCTCAATTTTTTCTTCGAAACAGCAAAACACTATTTCAATTTCTCGCAATAATAAATATATTTCTTTGCGTAAAATTGATCAATTGATCGGAAAATGGACACACCTCACGTATATTATACACCGATTTCTGGGTTTTTGTATTATTAACTAGCTCACTTGTTCTAACGTCTTCCCATTACCTTTTAGA
Source organism: Bombus vancouverensis nearcticus (assembly GCF_051014615.1). Taxonomy (NCBI): domain Eukaryota; kingdom Metazoa; phylum Arthropoda; class Insecta; order Hymenoptera; family Apidae; genus Bombus; species Bombus vancouverensis. The sequence continues at coordinate 1,287,438 of NC_134913.1, read as the reverse complement.
CTGTATCATATAGTCTTGTAAACAGAAAAATTGTAAATGGCGCATATCGTACCTATTTAATTTCCTTTGAAAATTTGTTACAAGATTGTTAATGGTTTTTTTCGATCATTGAAATATGGTGAAAGCGAAGAGGAACAAATATTTAACCATACTATTCGCGATAATTCTGTAATCGTTCACATATTTATTTCCTGTATGACTTCAGCCTCAATCCAGGAGCCGTGTAGTCATTGCGCAGAATTCATCGACTGACTAACGTTCCTCAAATGATTGTTTTAAACGCGCACATAGCCGCCTCCTCGCGATCTCGAAACCAAAGTTACTGATGCCGTAACCTAGCCAATACCATTTTTGCGCGATCTCGTGATTCATTCCTGGATTCATTTCTGGAGGAAAGGTCGCGAGGATTTGAAATTTCACCGTTGTTTCCGATATGTGGAAGATCGAGTTGATCCGATTAATACGATATCATCGTGTTTTCCTGGTGTTTAATCGCGTTGAAACCGATCGAGAACGTGCTGAATTGGATGAAAGAAATCCCCATGAGCGAGAAAGATCGCGTTGGCGCATGTGATCCGATCGCGTGCAGCTGCTTCGAAAGTGAAAGTGAAGATACCTTCAGGACGTTCTCATCAACGGTGCATTCTCTCGACGAAGATCAACTTTTGTCGACCCGTGCTCGATTTCTAACGAGCCGTCTCGAATAAATCATTCGAAATCGTGTTACGGTTGCACGGACGACGTTGATCTATACGCGTTCGCGGAGTGTTCGTTAAGACGCGAACAGAGGAAAAAACATTTCACACGTATATGTTGGTTGGTTTGTTAGATAATCGATCTAATGGAGAGCTGATAGAGAAATCCCATGGAATCTTTCTTAGACGTTATACCTAGCGCGCTTCCATGAGTTATCATGCAGAAAGATCGCGTGGAATCGAATACGTTGCGTCACGTTGCTTACGAAGAGATGTTCAAAGGAACCGGGAAAGAAGTGGAAGTTACCGTGCTGGATGGACGCTTAACCTTTTTCGCTGCCTTCCTGTTGTTAACAAAATTTCTCAGCTTTGGTGAAAACACGAGAGAGTGAAAAAGAAGAACATTATGCTTATGTATTAATCAATATTTCTCAATATTTTTCAATTTCATAAGATTAATGGATAACTTTTAAGTTGAATTTTACGACAGAGCTTTTCTTAAAACATTAATAGCCTTCTGATTTATTAAAACGAGAACAGTTGGGTCATAAAAATTCAAATATTACAGTAGAGAATTCTGTTTTCTCGTGCTTTCGCTCATTGTTGCCGATTTAATCCTACCGTATCTAGAGTCTACAAAACATTATCTGCCAATGGAATGTCGTTCATGCGTCATTGGACAAGATAGCTACTACATATCTCTTCGCTAGATCGTGAGGACCTTCGTTTAAAAGTTAGGGATTATAGTAAAAAATCAAGGCAGAAGAAGAACGGTGTAAAAGTGCAGAACATGACGTGAACTCACTTCGGAGGGGTTGGTGAGCGCTGTCTTCAGGATCGTCCCATTAACAAGGTGTCCCGAATGCGCGGGGTGACTTGAGTGACTGGTGGTAGATTGCGAGTTGAGCGGGTCGCCCGACGAAATCTTGTGATGATGAAGAAAACCACCAGCTAGCTGGACATGTTGCTGTTGGCTGTGGTGAGCGACTGCGGCTACAGCCATGTGTTTGTCAAGCATCGTCGAACCCATGGTGCTTTTGCTACCACCAAGGGATCCCGACCCGTTAACACCGCCAACATTACCGCCGCTACTTATGCCACCCATGCTTCCGCCCACTCCACTTGTTTTGTTACTTTTCTTGTGCTTTTTGTACTTCACCTATGGAAGGAAAGAGGGCGGAATAAAATTAATCATTTACCTTGGGAAACAATACAACGATCGACATGTAGTTGTTGAGTGCGTGAATATATCTTAGATTAAGGATCAGTTTCTCATTCTTGTATTCACATGTACATTGTCAACAAAAAGTTAGGGAGCATTAGTGTTTTTAAAAACTTTTCGTATGCTTTTCGCTCTTGAAAAGATAATTTTATTGAATAATATTTTAATTATTTGATATCTTTATTTTATGGTGTTAATAATTATCGAAGATATCAAGTTAATACTAACCTTGTAAAGGTTATATACAGCACCAGAATTTCTTCCTCCAGGCATTCGATCTTCTCGAACGGCCTGAAGGACCATACCCTGTTCAATGCACTTTTTGAAACGACAGTACTGACACCTGTTTCTTTGGGCCTTCGTAATTTCGCAACCACCTTCTGCCACGCACGTGTACACTCGCCTATTTTGTACAGTTCTTTTGAAGAAACCCTTACACCTGCACACACATAATTTCATGCTCTTTCACATTGCACATTCATAAGAAGATTTCATAAGAACTTTCCAGAGATTTCAGCATAAGAACTTATGTTCACTATAACAAAGTATTGTTATCCGTGGTTCAGTACATTGTAAACGAATTAGACGATAGAAATCTGCTCTATTTTCAAGATGTAGATTATATCGTGATTATCTCCAGTGAAACATTATGTACAACTTCATAAAACAAGGCTGACATTACAGTATTGAATTCATTTTTGGCGATACAGGTTCGTTTATTTCAAATCTTTTTACGTAGCTTATTATTGAAAATAAATACTTGTCCTGTTCCAAACAGTCATATTCTTTTTTGAAACACGGATCTTTTAGTTAGCGTGAAGTGTAGAGCAGACAGAGTGGAAGGCATTTTACAATTAGTCATCAAGAATTTTCTATCCAACGAATAAAGTTTCAAAGTTTTCCTTGCTCCTCAGGGGAGGATCTCGATTCTAGAAACCGATTAAAGATTCATACTTGGAGAATTATAGCTACACTGGGATGCGCAGAGAAATTGGTCGTCGACTTTTCTCAACTAATTTGTCGGATTTGTCGGATATGGCGATAGACATTGAGTGCACAGGCATGAAAGCAAGTAACGATACCCTGTACTACCTTAGGGATTAATCAACCGCGTTGCAGGATATATTAGAATGGGTAGTACCTTGAAGCCTTGAGGTGCACTTGAAGAGACCGAGTGTCGTCGTATCACGAAAGGGGAAATAATGAAAAACTTGGTGATATAATATCTACAGGAGGATATCTATCTATATACATTATTGAAGCGTAACATGGTAACCTCGCAGATTCTGGAAACAATATATTTCTCTGTTCTCAACGTTGAAACATAGGTAGTATTTAGCACCATCTAAAGGTCAGAGTTCGCCGCGAGGTATCGTGACTAGTGTAGTCTTAACTTTCCGTATATAGCTTCGTTTGATTATCTGTAATTAAGCGGATCGTCCGAATCTTTGACTCGTAACGCGTCGCCGCTATGGCATTCCAGACCAAGCTGTTCGAGATATACAACGGGATCAGTTTTGCAAATAACTAATTTGATTATCACACTTCGACCTCATCGTGCTTGAGTGCATCGCCAGCGATATCTCGAAGAATTTACTCGTTGTTTCTAGTCTCTTTCACGAGACTATCTTTGTTCTCTATTTACGAAATAGCGAAACAAAGATATTTTTGGAACTTTTTGGTATTAATACATGTACAAGTAATACAAGTTGTTCTTAATATTTTTAACAACGAGAGAAGATATATTTGCATTTTAAATTCTGTTTTATAATTTACTGTTCGTTGATGCATTTGACAGATTTTATAAGCAACTTTTTTTTCAATTAATAACTTATTCGAGTTTCCAATAAATTGAACGAGTAAAAGAACTTTATCTCTGTACATCATCTCCACATACTATGAATACAATTCTACTGAATTTGATTTCATTCCTCGTATTTGCAAGTTGCTTTATTTTCCATTAAGATAACCATGTTTAGATAATTGCCACTTGTCAAAAGATTCTCTAAGTCGTAACTAATCAATTTCCATCGATATTTTCAAATCGATTCGAGTTTTCTAAATGATCTCGAAAAAAAACTAACATGTGTCAAGCAAACAAGTATCATCGTCCAGAAACCATTAAACGCTAATTGTCTGCTACGAATAGTTGTTACTCTATTATCTAATGCATCGTTAAAAGAGAGAAGAACGTTACACCACTCACCCTTCACACGTGATGATGCCATAGTGCAAACCAGTAGCCTTGTCCTCGCAAATCATACATATCATAGGTGTTTCGTCTTCCTCGTGTTCTTGAGGTGGCATCGGTGGTGCAGGTGGAGCGACTGATATCGACTGCGATGCCGTCTCGGACTTGACGACTCCTCCGTTTCTCTCCCACGTTTGACCGGACCCGGAAGCCGTCAAGTTGAGCGCTTGCATCTGTTGCGCGGCCGGTAATTGTGTCATATCGCCAGCCCATAACCTCTCCATATTGAGTGGTGGACCGGAAGAATAGGAAACGGAGGATGGTTTGCCCCTGGACTCCTGTCCGAGATTTAAAAGTAGCTGGGCAGCCGACTCTTCCGAGGAGGAACAGGATGCCGCCGCGGCCGTTGCCGTCCACGAAGCCGCTGGCGGTGGTACGGGGTCCAATGGTGGCGCGGACCATATCATCGTCCGAACGCCACCGATTTCACCCATGATCACAGTGGGAGGTGGTCTTGGGGGCGCTGGCGTGGGCCTTTGTGCCGGTGGTTTCATCGTTTCGCCTGAAATAAAATATGTCGTATTACGATTAAAATCTTATTCTGAATTTCTACTCCATCAACTGAGCAAGATTGAATGAGGTGCTACGTTAATAGAACGTGCTTAATGTATTAGACTCGGATTAAATGACAAGTAAGAATATCTATCGTTATGACTGACTTCTGACTTACACGAGGAAGCTGTACTAGTTGCCCCCGTGCTCGTGGAAGTTGCCCCATTCCCGCTACTCCCAGTACTGCTGCTCAAACTTGTACTGCTACTAGTGGATGCAACTGCAGCGTTCTGTCCATAGTTAACAGCGCTACTGATGACCCCGTTCAATAGCCTTTGCGTAGCGAACCCCTGTATACCGTTGTTTTGTGACCAAAATTGATGGTGAGCTAGAAGGTGAGGTGGCACCGAGGGCACTCGGGGTCTCAGCGGTGTTGGCTGTGTTTGCGGTTGCTGTTGTTGAGTAGCGTGTGTCGCGCTCGCGCTAGGACTCATACTCTGGCTAGGGCTGTATTGAGAAGACGGGCTGCTCCGGTGACTAGGTTGACTGGAAGTCTCCGAACGACCACCACCGCCGCTACCACCGCCACCTCCTCCGTCAAAAACCGAGTTATCGGACTCCTCCTTGGTCTGCGCCGACGATAAGTCACCCTTGTCGGGGCTGTCGCTCCTTGAAGTCGCTTCTTGAGGCATGGGAGTCGTGGAGACCGCTTGCATCGGCGAATAAGGCGACAACCTGGTTGGTACGGGTGTACCGGAACGTTGTTGTTGATGCTGTTGCTGTTGTTGTTGCTGTTGTTGCTGCTGTTGCTGGTGATAGTGCTGCTGCTGCTGTTGCTGCTGTTCCTCGACGACTCTGTAGCCCACCATCGAAGTGGCATCAGGGAAGACTGAATCGGGTGACGCACGGTCCGAACAGGTTGTATCACGAGCTTCCAAGCCAGTTGCCGCCCCGCTTCCACGAAGAGGATCTCGCGGTGTCCCCGGACTCGGGATGCCTAGCAGATACTCGCTTTTGACTTTGACCACGGGGCAGCCCGGCGAGCTCGGCATGTTAGCCTCCGGCGACAGGGTCGAGGTGTCTGCCATGCTCTCCCCTGGAGCAGGAAAGTTTATGGGTGAAGGAGCGTCCGCCGGCTGGATCCCGAGCGGCGAGCCTGCTGATCCAAGGGATACCGGGGAGTCTGAGAAATAAGGCGTTGGTCTCACGTTTATACTCGATGGAACATTTGGCACACGTTTACCTTGGGAAGGCCGCGATTACGGACGTGGATGAAGCGTGATTAGTCTTGACACGTGTACGCATGATTATGGACTGCCATTTCGGTCGTGATGATCATGGCGATGATGGCGATGAAGGACGATTTTCTGACCGAAATTTCATTAACGAACGAATTTTACGATCTTTGAACGAATTAACTGGAAACGCATCAATGACGGCGATGCAATTTAAGAAAATCGAAATTGAACATTGAGATTCTTGGATGGAGTTATATTAACGGTAATCGTGCGAAATATTTTGCGATAATGTGAAAAGAAATATTTGCCTGTTAACAGGATGAAAATCGACGATGCTTGGCTATGCAAACTTAATTTGCAAGTGTTCTAAGCGCAAATCGTTGAACGAGAGATTCAGCTCCATCGCTGCAAGTAATCTCTATATCTATCTGATGTTGGCCTAATAGAGATGAACACGTTGCTGCATTCTGTTTTGACACTTCGTAACGTAACGCGTAACGTATTGATCATTACTATTCTTGCATGGTTAAGCAACCGCGTTTCACCGAGCATTAATAACAATTATTGCAGTTAGACGATTCCATCGCTTTCACGCGCGATTCGCACGAGATTATAAAAGTTATGCGAGACGCGGTTCTTCTTTGTTCATTGGTTAAACTATGTGGTTCAACGATCGCGTAACCGTCTCGAACTCCGATGTTTCGCGTTAATAGGTTTGGTTTCTGGTGTTCTAGGAGATATGAAAATGTTATTAATCATCGCGCATAAGCATGCCTGGTGGTCTATTACGAAGATTAATAGCACTTATCACGATAGCCTGCCAATCCGAGGTTTTATAACGTTGACAGACGAGTTTCAAAAGAACCATGTCATAGTTTGTTGCTCGTACCCATCTGTTTAAAAATCAAACCGAACACCTTCAACTTTTATCGTGCTTGCTCTTTCCGATGTCGATGTTTGACATATTAACTGACCGAATTACGGTCGAATGACGGAATTACGGTATTATATTGGCAGAAAAGGAATACCATGCTTTACAATGAAACAAATATTTGTATTTTACTATTGTAGGGGCACATGAGCGTAGTAAAAGTCAAGTTGAAATGGAAAATTCAAATTTGGGAGAGACTCATATTATCGTACCTTTGAATGCTAACGTTGTTTTGGTTTACAAGGTCTAGAGGCCAATGAACTCTGAACAAAATGTTATCGCCGTTTCTTGTAATTTTCAGCCAGAGTTACATAAAAAGGTTAACTTTTTGTGGTATCGTCCGTTGATACAAACGTATAAACGTGCTTCCTAAGACAGAGTATTAGTATCCTTTCTTCGATCGGCATAGGAGTATGGAGTGACCGACGATTACAACCGGCATACACTATCTCAGTACTTCCCATGGCAACTTTGCATTTATTAAAAATTATTAGAATCTAATTTAAATTTTGATAGCAGAATGAATACTACAAAACTATCGATTAACGATGAAAAAAGTAAACTTTTCACATAAAATAATTTCCATTTTAAAACTGCTAATAGATTAAGATTAAGACTAATAGAATAAAAGGTTTCTTTTTGAATATTATATATATATATATATATATATATATATATAATATATATATATAATAATATATAATAAAAACTTTTACTTTCATTCTAATTATATTTGTATTAAAATAGGAAAATGTGGCTATCTTAAAATCAACTTGGATATTCATAAACGGAATGATCAAAATATATCCGTCGTTTTAATTCTATGAGAAACTTAGCGAGAGCAGTAACATTGTGGCATGTAGTACTAGTTTGAAATTGTTCAGTCGTGGAATGGTTTTCCCTTTATACCGTGCCCTAGGGTGCGGGAAGTGTTCGAGATTGCACGTGCAGCTGCAAGGATATTTTGCAGCGAGAGCAATTTACGCGACCAACACGAAAGTGTAATACCCGTTCGGAGTGCTTAGATCGTGAAAAGGATGTGGGGACTACGGTTGTTCGTGTAGGTCAAGGAAGGAATGCAGTTGACAAGGTCGGGTTGTGATTGTAGGTACCTAGGTACTAGTTCTCACAGCTATTAATAGACCGATCAGCGTGAAAATCGGTTCCCGTGGATTATTCATTTACCGCCTTTCATTGTCTTCCTCTCGTTTAGATATCCCCCCTCTCCCTTAGGAACGGTTGGAATCGATTCCTTCCGCCGGTTATTCAATCCTGCTTTCAAACCTTTCGATTCTGATCACGTGTCGCGTAACTGTAGGAGACGACGAGAACTTCATTCATCATCAGCGAATGAGTCGATGATCAACGCGACAATCACAGTGAACAATTAATAATGTCGATGTTACGAAGATGATCGTATGTCTGTCCTTGCATGATTAATACTTAGCGCTCAGAGTACCGACGTGCTATGGTTTGGCGTTATTGTGGGGGCCCATAATGGATCAGTATAAACTCACGTTTGCGTCCTTTATTCTTCTTTGTCATTTAAAACTGTGCTGGTTTACTTATAAGAACTGATATAATTGTAAATATAATTCCGGCTGTAAAAATTGAATTGTCGAAAAATATAAATAAACAACAAAATATTTAGCTAAAATAGTTCGCAGAACTAGTTTTCCACTGCTGTTTGAACAGCGCGGAATAAAAATCATATGAATAAAAAAAGAAGATAGAAACTGAAGTTTGTTTTAGGTATATGTAATAAAATAGAAATTAAGTCTAAATTTGTAATATGAGCGAGAGTATGCTTTTTCCTCGAGGTACAGAATTGAAAACCGACAAAAGAATTTACATAAACTGAACGATCTAACAAAGTTCTTAAGAACGTGGGTTTAAGCTGTTCCAGGCACGAATTTCCGAAACTTAAAATAGTTTGTTTACCGAATATCGATGAACAACGGTTGTTTGAACCGTAGCAGCAGTATCGATGATCTAGCATCGTATACGGGGCCATTATCAGGTGAGATCTGAAGTAACGACGGAAGTCGAAATAATTTTGATAGGGTAACATTGAGAAAGCGTTGTACGGATGATACAAATAGGAATACGATGGAAAATTATTCAACGGTGTTCTTAGCGGTTGAAGTGTTCTTAGATTTATGTTCAATGAGTTCCAGTTCTCCATACGGTGAAGATCAGACGTGAAAAACAAACTATTTTTCAATGTAAAGTCCATTGTTTCGTCATCGTAGATATTCAACTTCTCCATTACGTTTTCTATGTATGTATCGTTGATATTGAACGATTGCTCAAGCTTCGTAGAATGTACATATGTAAGTACTTGTTGCATAGGGTATCACAGTTCTTTGTTAAACTCAATTCTCTTCATCGATTGTCTCCGGTAACTTTGATATCCTTGCACCTCTTCAAAATGATCATGTTTGATTGGTATATGGCCCGTACGTTATTACGGGCTTATTACTTTTAGTATTCTTGTTAAAAAATATCCTTCCATGTTGGCACGTATTATGGATAAATATTAGATTTAATTTTAATGCAAAATTTTTGTGTACTTCGGTTGATACAAAAGCGTGCTATTGATCTCACTTATTTGCTTGTCACGAATAAAAACCTTGTATCAAATTAAATATGTAAATCTTTAATATATATTAAATAGTATATAGATATATTATTTTGATAACAACGATCACGTACTTTTTGAAAGTTTATAAAAAATTATATTTACGTAAGGTTTATGCAAGAAGCAGCTTTCAGTAGAATAGCATATCATGGGTCAGACGCACCGAAAAGCATCGATCCCCTCCTTCATGCGGTACCAGTCGACTAATATCATCGGCTCTAAACTAGAGTTTCAATAAGCATCCAGTAATTGATGTCGCCGTTTGTCTTCTATTCTCTTTATCATATATTTTTCATTTTCAATCATAATGCGAAGCAAAGTACAAAATAATAAATTTAATAAAAAATAGAATCAATACGGAATGAAACAGAACGAAAAGGAATAGGAACAACACGTCGTGTTAACATTATTTAACCAGATCGTAACAAGTTAGCCGCAGCACATTCACGAACATAATGAGAAACTAATCAACTAACGTATCCTATTGTGACGTTAAACACGATCCGATCGATCTTTTATTTCCAGAATACGAAGAAAATATCACTTTCCTCGGTTACTATGTTGAAATACCAAGAGCGATTGGTACTCGTCCAAGTATTTTTCCATATTGTTACATTCATAAAACACTATACCGTTCCGGCCGGCACACGTCACCGTGTAATTGCGTCGCACGTTCCTCCGCATATGACGTTGCTCGCGCGTGGCCCCGGAGCGAAAGATCAATGATTCTCCAAGATGTAGCTCGCTTGGAATACTCGTCCCTCGGAAAACTGGCTCATTCATGTGCCATCTCGCGAACGAACCGTCCGTCTTCGGTAAAGGAAGAAGAAGAACCGTCAACTTTATCGTATGAAACTCGATCCCGCATACGCCCTTCCAAATCGACGTTATTTCTGGCATAACAAAAATCCAGGTTCACCGTCGTTACCATCGATTCGGCTTCCGGCCAACGACAGTCTCTGACCTCTAATCGCCGGTAGATCGAGGGTCATTGGTATCGGTTACATTTGCGAATGATGTTCGAGCAATCAATGCAGCTTAATTAACGCACAGCAGGTCATAGATTTCTTTCACCACAGATAATTAGCTCCTCTGTTTTGTTCGTCCAATGGTTAACTATATTCGTTAGATTTTCGATAGCTTGTGCGTGGAGGGCACGATAGAAAGTGGTTTATCGCGTGCTGGCGCGAGTTCAGACGAAGCCGAACTAGCACCGGTGCACGTCCGGGAAACCGCGTGGGTTGATATTCAACCCTGCAGCACCGCTAGCAACCAGCACCCCCTCCCTTTCTGAACTTACTACCTTCCCTCTTCGCGCTACTCACTACACAGACGCGATCGCGATGCCTCAACTAGCCCCACGGCAACCAGTCCTTCATAACCGACCACTCGAAATCTTGTTTAGGAGACACAATAATAGAGGCGTTTATAGCGTTTCTCTGAAGTCACCGATGACTGAATCTGGTCGAGCATAAAGATTTTCAAGAAAGGGAACTGCGTAAAACATACAATTTTATAGTGACGGACGTTATAGGTGTTAAAGATTGAGAGTGTCAATGATTGGAGGGGGATAAGAAGTTGACACTCTTGGCACGATATTAGAGCAGCTTATTATCTCACGCCTGTCTATCATTTTGTCAAGTTATTAATTTTTTGTCGTTGCTTACTTTAGATGATAGATATCTAGGTACATATCAGGTCAGTCTATAAGCTCATGTGTATTTTTGTCCTATTATTAATGTAACGTAATGTAAATAAAAAATAATGTACTTTATTATTTCTTGCCTTTAGTAGATCCACGAGGGCTTTCTCATTGCATCGTCACGTTTGTCTCCCTTTGCAAATAGTAACGTTTTATCGCCTTTTGTGCAATTTATTATCTCGAGTAACTTCGCGGATTTTACGATTCCCCGATTTGAGATTATTTTATTAAATTAGTCATTTTAGTGGAATCAATTGTATTTGGAAACGAATATGCGCGTATTTCTTCAACGTTCTTCAAACAAAGGATGCATGGTAAAATTATGTAGCTCGACCGATGCACGATGACAATGCGACTACACGCGTAACTAAAATGCGAGTCAACTTTGTTGACACCATTACTTGAATAACTCGCGTTTATATTGTTGCAAAACCACTAGGCAGCATTGGAGGTGATCCAGAAACTTTATTTCGATAAATGTTCGCTGAGTGGAAAGATATAATAAATTCGTAGCGCAGACCACCAGTCTAGGTTCTAGAAGTTTGTACTCTCGTATGTAATGTAATGTAATGATACAGTTACTCGTTTATGGTTTTCAAAGCGGAACAGATGAAGCATGATTGATGTTACACACGCGTTTTATACGACATATGTAGTGTAATGTACGCATGTTATGAAAATCGGAGCAATAAGGGTATCAAATATGGCATTATGGGCGGCAACTAATCATTACAGTTGCGCTGATCACTTTCATGGCTCGTTCTAGGTATTCTCAACAAGAAAAGATTGTTCGCTCGCTAAGCTTTGGTCGGACAATGATATACGATTCCTCTCAAAGACACGATTACGACAGCTGTTGAAATCTCGATACGATATTGTTTTGCTCGTTTTACAATTAACGATTACTGCTCAACAATTAGAGATTTACGAGTGTTCCAACTTCTCTAGTTCTGACAACGTCATTCAGCTCGGTAATCACACGTTTTACCATTGTTGAACGCACAGTTGAATTATACCTTGTCACCCATGTAATTCCCTTCACAAGCAAAGATACCTAGTGCAACGCGCGATAATGCGCCGATAACAATTCAGGAAAACTTGAACTCTCATGATAACGATTTCCTGACAAGGATGAACGATCGCTGAGCGAGATGTGAGTGTTCTATTCTATCGTTCGTCGTGTGACTTATCGATGAAACTATTTGATGCTATATATAATTAAAATGGAACTAAACCGAAGTTTTCGTATATTAATCGTTGAAAAATGAAAGGGGAATGTTACTAAGATTAAGTCGATAAAATATAAAGAGACGTTTTGTGATCCGTCGATGAGGGGTAACATTTTTTACACACGATGTATGTTCGAAATAGACGTCATTAAACGAAAAGGAAAGAGAAAATGATTTCTTACCGTCGCTACTACATCGGGAGTCGACCTTCCTCCTTTTCAACTTGAGGTCTTGAAACAAGCTCATGTTGTCTAGCTCACACGGGCTGCTCGTAAGGGTCATAATTCCTGCAAATAAAACGATAGGAAAAGGATTAGGTTTATCGGTTGATCGTTGGTACACCAGTTTGACACGTATTATCTTGTTATAGTAAATATATAAATGTAATATATGAAGGTAGGTTCAAAGGATCGTAGAAATTAAAGTCGCGATAGATGCCTCGGCCGTGTCTGTCACGAAAAACATCTTCATTAATCATGAACCGTCTAGTCACGTTCCTCTTTCATTATACAGCAGTGATATATAAATGAATGGCACGGTGAAGCTTTCGCGTGGATCAAGTTTCAGCACAGAATTCATGAATAAAGAGCAATTCACACGGCAGTGATTGCTCGGACATTCTACGTATTGTTACGTAAATCATTACATTGTTAAAATATAAAGCGCATTTAGTACATCTTTTACGAACTCTGTTGAAAAGCAGAATGTTGTTTATGTTATTTTTATGTTAAAAATAATACTGGCTAACAAAAGTTGCATATTTAAAAAACTATCTAAAGCTTGAATTTCCAAGCTGTGGTTCGCGATGTCTAAGAGGTTCGTAAAGTGTTTTTCGGAGGATCACGACCAGAATTTATTCTGAAATTAATAATAGCTGTTAAAACTAGCTTCGTTTCGCTACTAAAAATTCCTTTTTATGGATCTACACTGGGGATAGACTCGCCAGTTATTTGACTACTATGAACAAAGGTTGTGAGTCGGAAAATTTTGGGAATGTTGTTTTAAATAAACTTGTATCTGCTTCTGTAAATTTCTATTGATAAAGATACCAAAAACGACGATAAAGGGGTTATGTCACGCGTGACTCATTACTAAAGAGCAACTTTCTCACAAGTCGTTTCACGCTTCTCAATACGAGATTACGGCTTTCCCTTCCTGTGGTTCGTTCGAGAGCGCAGGCTGGTGGGTCCACAACATAAGACGCTTCTTGACTATTAGTGATGGAAACCATCTCGCTTGGCCGAGGATATCGGCTATCGCAAAGAGAACGGATTGAATGTGAAAGTAGATACGTGTGTCGGACGCACGCGTTTGCGATTACGGCGAACACATAGCGTTCGCCATTAACCCCTCTTTAGCCAATAGCATACAATTGGATCGTTGGATGGGAGTATCTTTGAGCGGCACTACACGCAACGATATGATTTGATGCCGATCCATCGTAGAATCGACAAATGAATCATAGAATCGCGATAAGCTTATAAAAATTTCACGAAATCGTATAACTTCAACCAATAATGAACAATAGAAGTTGTAGAGTTTTACTGACAAACGATGTAGGTAAGTATCAGGAAATTAAGCAGTTACTCTTTTGGCGGGAAATGATATAAATTTCATACTGTAAAATTTGCAATAATTTACTTTAGCATAACAATAGTCGACAATCTAAAAAAGAAATCGAATTTTACCTAGTTTGCTCTTGAATAATCTCGAATAATAAGTATTTGAGATCGATATTCAAAATACATATACATATGTATATTTCAGCGTCATCGCTCAGATATCATAGATAAACGAATAAGTTGATGAATAAGTGTCGATTTGTGCACCAGGTCAGTTTAACAATGCTCGTTCACTCGTACAAAGTGTTCTGATAATGATGAATCGCGTCTTATCGTTGTTTGCCTGCTGTTTGTAATTAATGGTCTACAGAGACGAGAGGCAGTTTTACGGTTGTACGCGAGAGAAATGGTCTATGACACACCATGGGTCGTTTTAATAAACGCGATGTTGCGGATAATACGGGCCAATCGTATGCGAACGCTCGATTCATGCAACCACGTTCGCGTGTAGTGCGTTTGGTATGGTTCTGGCGGCCGTTTCGAATCACCTATCGTATAGAGCGATACTGGGTAATTGATGTTGGCCGATATTAACGTTGGCAGGTGATTTTTCTTGGGAAGGGAGAAGGAAAGCATTAATTCATAAAAAAATGTTTAATCTCATTGATGTAGGTACTCGTATTTAGAGCTGCAATCCATTTTTACGAACATCTCTGACATTTGGAATAGGAGATCTGCCAGATAGGAATTAGAAATTAGTGTAAATACGTATACCAACCGAAGATTGCACAACAGTCTTGTTAAAAATTTTTATAACGTTGCTCTAATGACGTCCACTAGACGCAAGTATATCATTTAAGAAATACGTTTATCCTGCATATGTCTTGTCTGTGGAGTCTTGAATTTCCATTTATCTTTAACAGTGTTTATTTCATCTTCAACTTTGTGGAAGTTTAAATTTACAAACATTTGATAACGATCATCCACGCCCCCTGGTTTGCAACCAAGTCAAGTTTTCTACGCTCAGGCTTAAGCAAATAATCGCGTATCGTAAAATCACGGAACAACTTTCTCTCTCATGTCAAGTACTCTTACAGATCGAACAATTTCTCTTACATACGACTGCTCCATGTTAAGCAACAGTCTTTTTCTGTACGATCTTGTCGGAAGTTTTATACAGGGTGGCGTACGCAATTCGAACAAACTGTGTTTTTAAAATAGTTGGACATACGTAAAATGGCACAAAATTAATTCCATACTAAATATAATTCTACAACATTCCATTTTGCCTTATGTTACTCTTTTCCATGTCTAACTACATCTTCCATTTTTAGTTGCATAGATTGCCTGTATTTAAAAATATTTCCCCTTCGCGTTCTGTCTCGTATGTCTACGCGTTTCGCTGCCCACATGATCGATGGGACGATCTATTCGAATTTATTGGAAGAAAACAAAAAGAACGAAACAATTCGATTATGAGCAAACATGCGAAGACGTGCAAGTGCACCTAATTGCGTTTCGCGCGGATAGAGCGGTCCATGTTCAAGAGCGCGGTAATTTAACGCAAACTATCGATTCCCCCATACATTCTATCTTATATTTATCTCTGAAACACCGCTTTCCGTTTCGCAGTATCCAACTCGATTACAAGCAATACACCAAGTATTTCCGATAAACACGACGCCACTCGAACGCGTAGCCGTTGGAGCGTCACGTACTGTGGTTGTGCGCGAGCAAAGGCTAACAGCTCTAGCAGGAAGCTGAGAGAACGAGCCCCTTGGCCGCAATCGAAAATACCAGTAGCATCGGAAAACCAATGGATTCGTCGCGAATCGCTGCAATGTACCAATACCCGGTCAAGTGCAGCATAAGTGTAGCGAAGTTACAGAAACGAGCTAAGTGCCACAGATGTAAACTGTGGAGTAGCTTAAGCTAACTCCAGAGCCACGTGGGCGGGTATATGCGTAGTAGGTTTGTGCGGCACCAGATGGCGTTTACGTGTACCATTACATGGACGAAGCGCATCCACGATCCACGGCCACAGCAACGTTGGTGCGCCTGCGCGCTCACATACGGCAAGCGGCACTAAACGGGTGTGCGTGGTGGTGCAGCGGGGTCCTTGCTCCCTGGCGTATGTGGGTCAGCAGTCTCACACACGCTACTATTCTTGCGTAACCAATGCATGCATACGACCGACAGCTGCCGCCACTGCGGTGTGCACATGCACACACCGAGACGGAAAGTGCAGCCAATGCACTAACCTACGGTCTCTTCTTGCGAGGCCGCTGGCGCGGCGCAGCGATCTTGTTGTGTATACGCGAGAATGTGCATGTGCACGCGCCTCTGTGTCGGGCTCAAAGCCACGCAAGCTCTCGCTATCTCGGCCAAGCTTTTTCGAGGTTCGCGCTTTACCCCGATACTCTTGGTATTTGCTTCATTAAACGTGGCGCTGTCGCAAAGAAGGAGGGCGACCGCTAGGGCTTTTCAGATATATCGTGCCCTTTCTCTTCTTTTTATCTCGGTGCTCTTCGTCGACCGCTTCGCCGAGGCTTTTAATTGAACATCGGAAGTCGCTCGATAATTGGAAAGTTGTGTAACACGTTATTATCACATGTTAGGCGTATTCCTCTGTTGAATGGGATTTTCGCGAGACTTAGAATCGATTGCTCAACTTTGTACGCTTATTCCTGTAACTACATACATTGGACTTAAAGTCGAGCGTGTTATATTTCCTTTATCAAAATATTTAAAAAATGTGTTCGGTTCGGTAATAGTTCTTGACAAAATTGTTTACTTTATATCTTATACATTTATATTTTACTTAAATGTTGCATCTTTTTCAAAATATTATATTTACGTAAGTTGTCAGACATCTTCCTTCTTGTGTTCTTTTTGTTCAGAGTTTATCTTGTTTAAAATGTTTCTCTTTTGATTAGAATATAAAGGATCGTACACAACAATATTTATGCTTGCAACGTTTAGTATACCCATGGTTTAGCAACGCTTATGTAATCGAATGAAAGGTTAGAGATTTTGTTTTACATAACAGGAAAGTAAAAATATTTTTTAATCGATCGCGACTTCGAGGTAATCGCATGTTACATTTTCCTTCGTATCGATATTTTCTCCTGTGTCGTGTAAACCGGTATAATTATTTTCGTAAATCCATTTCCTGGATTTCCGGTCGTAATAGGAACGTAACCGTAACAGGAAGTACCTAAGCTGCATAATCCATCGCGTGATGATTGAATGAAAAGCATTAATATTAAAGAGTAGATTTAAACATTCAAAATCATTCTGTCTACATAAATGTTTCACTGCAAAAGATTTTTTTTCACACCTATAGCCTCTGTTATTTTATTTCTGTTTTTCAATTAACTGTTACTCCGAAACTGATCGTAACAACGGTTTCACCGTAAAGATAAGAATGCCGTCAAACTGTTTTCTATATACAAATAAAAAACCTTAGGATTCTTCTATACCATATTTCTATCCAGTTAACAACATCACGAATCTAGTGAAACAGTGCCGCGTAATTTTATGTACCACGGGTAGATTTTAACGCTATAGGGGCCACTGATGGTGAAAGTGACTCTCCCACGCCATGACATCCTAGATCTACAACTCCCCACTCGAATCTGTCCGACTCTAGGCTCTCTGTTTCTCGTGTTTGGAGGCTCTGCTACTCATTTTTTTCTCGGCTAACTCCCGTTCAAGTATCCTGGCCACGCGATTGGCTCTCGCGTCATGCTACAAGCAAACGAATTCCTGACAATGGTAATGAGTCGCGGATAAAATAATGCCGCTTTGAACGATCAGGAAATCTCTCGGGGCGTGATTTAGGACGTATCGTGGAATTGATTACTTCGTGTGGAAAACACTGCTTTTGCAGAATCAAAATTCTAAAGCTTGTAGGAAGTTCAATGGACAAGATCAACCCATCGCTTAGAATCTTTACTATTATTCGAAGTAATCTGCTCAGAATACAAATAGAATGTCTTTTCTAAAAATCATAGTATTTTCGATGCATCAATGTGCAGGAATATTTATAGAATCGCTTAAGGCTTATACACATATAAAGTAGTCGGTGGTCGACCACAAGAGAAATCGAACGTGTGAAAAGTCGAATGCCAAGCTTTGCGCGTACTTTATCGCCATGTGTAGTACCGTTATTTGAAATAGCGAGTTATCGCTTATCAGGCCAGGTCCTCACGGATGTGAAACCTCGTTTTCAACCGTGTCCACCTTTCAACCGACTTATCGGAGGAAGGAAAACGACGCTGCTAGCGTAACGATACACCCTGCGGGAATACCAATTTAACCTTTAAATCAGTTAGAAAAAAGCGCTATAGTTTTTACACCGATGAAATTTTCTTTCTGAAAACGTATCTCCGTAGAATGTCAAAAAATGAATCCCGGTCTCGCTTCGAAGCAGTTGGATCGAGTCTGCGTTCCTTCCTAGTGGCGCAAAAAGAGGATTCTCGATTGAACTACGTTCACCGAACTTTCTTTTTCACATGGAGAGACGAAGGAAGACAGGAAAGAGAACAAATAGGGACACACGAGGAACTCTGCTTCCTCGTGTGTATTTCGTGTTATCTCAGACAGGTTGGATCGCTCGCGGGACTAAGGAAACGGCATTGTCGTGTAAGAAAGTTCTTCGTACACGTATCACCGACAATAGGTCTGCAATAATGTCCGCCACAAACGTTCTTCCAAAGCATTGTTTCAAAGATTTGTCGTTTATTCATACACTGAGATCCATCGGGGAATGTCCTTCGGCGCTCGTACGACAATGGAGCGACATTATAAATATTCCGTTTTAATTTTTCTTACGAGGGAGAAGAAGGAAAGGGGAAGCGTTGAGGCAGGAGGCACAGGAATCGTGTCTCTCGGATACTCGTGAGTCGGGCAAGCAGTGAGAACGGCCAGTGAGAGTCAGAGCTCCGTACGTTGAACCTCCGCAGTGAAAGTTTCTATTATACCACTGGCCTTACCTTACTTTTCCTACGGCAAGTTCTGCCGTGTTGTGTCATAAGGCGACGAGCGGCGTGGAAACGTCGAAATTCGTTCCATCGTCTCCGTCGTGTTCCATTACTTTCAGACCGAGCCAGAATTTTTACACGTAAGCTAGACTACTAACGATACGGTTCCTCGGAACGTTGTCGAATCGTCGGAAGCAATCCTCGTGATTTAACAATTTTGTTGTTCCGCAGAGAAAACGAGAAGTCTGGTTTCGTTGAACTTTAATCGACGTTCGATCATTTCAGAAGGAAAGAACGATTTACTGCGTGATCAATTTTCGTTTCATATAATTTCATGAGTATTTCTCCGCTCTTCACGCGGAATCAACAAACATGCTACCTTAACGAGATTCTTATGGATCGTTAGATTATTTATGAAGCATAACATGTTCTTCGTTGCTCTTGATCGATTTTTTGAACGTACGAATCGTCGGATCAGCGCATAATTGCTTTTAAACATTGCAACACATTGGCACAACGGTGTTTCGAAACAGCAGGAAGCCCGTAGAAATATTTCGTTCACGAAAAATCCTGATAGCTCGGTGTAAGGCAATACGAGTGAAGTTCACTTGTTACGCCACGACAGTGCAACGAAGTTTACCGATGGAGGCTCGAACTGTTGCAATCTGGAGCAAAAGTCGGTGTTGCGAAGCTACAAAGAACCCCGTGGTTCCAGGTTTCTATCGTTTACGCAATCGATCGTACTAGAACTCTGACTATCGCTTAGGACTTTGCGGTAAGCAAAATATTCTATTCGTAGCTTCCGCTCTCCAATAGCGACAAATTTGAAATCTTTCAAAGAATTTCCAATCGAAAAATTGTAATATGTGGAGATATATAATCAAAGAATCACATATAGAGATATATAACAAATCAAAAAAAGTAATTTAAAATCTTGCAATAATTTTCCAATTTAAAAATTATAAATAAGCTATATAACCCGAGATTAAATCGTGTATTGCCGAGAAAGAGGATCAACTTTGATTTCTACAAACGATTCGTGTTTCGTGTTTCCAATGACGGTCGAGAAGAGAATAAATCTGGCAGCATTCTGTATCGTTGGTATACATATGGTCGGAACTGTGATTCAAAATTAGCGAAACGTACAATTGTGAAATTGCGTTGCAGTGTTATTGACCTGGAGGACGCTGACAAACTGACACCTCGTTGTACCTCGGAAATTAATTCCACAAAACTTCGCCCCACGATTATCATTAGAATCGGTTTATAAAAAAAACCACTAGAAACTTTGTCAAACGATAATTCAATCCTTGTGAATTCCTATCATTCCTCGAAGAACGGATAGTTCTCCGTTAGAACGACAATCGCGTAATTTTAACTATTCGACTATTCGCGTAAATTTAATCAGATTTATCCGTGATATTAATCGATCACTATTTTATTAATTACCATCTTCGTCAGCTTCGAAACGACGTAAAGGTAGTAGTACATCGTTAAACAAAATTTTATACTACCAGTTTAAAATAATAGTCCTACCTATGTGACGACCTTGTAGAACACTCATCTTCGCGCACATGATATGCCACAGTACGAAACGAAGCCTTCTATCGAAGTATGATATCCAACCGTCTTTCACGCTCGTCACTCGTCTCGATATCGTTCGATCATCGATCGTTCGTCCACACGATACTACGTACAGAGTCGCGATTGGGTCACTTCGTCCGCAATTAAACACACGTAACAGTCCTTTCGAGAATCGGATCACGTAAATTCGTTTTTTCCTTCAAAATCCACATATTCATTTTAGTCCAAGTCTCGACAATCGTTGTCCAGAATCGAGATCTCGATGTCACTGCATTCGTCGCAACAACAAGTGTCTAACGGGAAATAGAGTCATCGAGAAACATGGGAAATCGGCGAAGATTTCGGTACGATTCGTTTCTACGATTATTCGACGAGTCGAAGGGGGAACTCACGGCCACGATAAACTTTCCTGAGAGTCCGGAAGAGACGACGAAGCAGTCGCAGCGCGCAGGAGCCCGAAGTGAACGCCTCGCACAGCCCAAAGTTTTTGGGGCAGCCAGTTGTGCGGGCCACGCGATCCACCGAAGTCATGGATCCACGGTGTTGGGTGGTGGTGGCACCAGTGACCTCGATACCAACCGAGGCCCTCCAATCCAAACGCCCAATGCCAAAAACTCGACACGCGTATACGCGAGAACTTTCACTCTCTCAAAGTTCTTCGTGATAGCTGGCTCAAGTGGCGGAGCATCGTAAGATGGGAATAACAAGTCGAAATGATTCTTGAACGTGACCTGTCGAATACACGATCTTTTCTTAAGTTACGCGATTCAAATTAGATAAGTCAGTCCCTAATGGAGTGTTACACGAGAGGTTCGTTTCTTTCTTGGAGCAGAAAAAATTGATGCTACTTTTATCGATTAAAGACTTTCACCGAAGGAGCACTCGATAGTAGAAAGACCAATGAAGGGGAACGAACAATTCGTCGGACAGCTCAAAGTGACGTTCGAAGACGATCGCCGAAGCGAAAAGTCGTACTAGAGATCAAGTAAGAGGAGCCGAGAAAAGAAAGCGATATCGAGACGACCAACCATCGTGCTCGATCGGAAAATTTAATTAGTTCATTGGCGAGAAGCGGATTGTGAAAAATTGCACGAATGACGGTTACAAAATATATCAACGCGGAAGAGTCCGTGTAAATCGTCGACTAACCCCGACGCGTTATATAAACATGCTCGAGCGCATTTAGACGCGCGTATGCTCGAAACGCGGGGGAAAATCAATCTCCAAATAAAGAATCGCAAGAAAGCGATGTTCTTCTCGCGTCAGCTTTTCTTCTTCTTGTGATTTCACTTTCGATCGATACGCGTACGATGTATACCTGATAATTGTGCGTGCGACCAGCGATCGTTGTTGCGCATCTTCGAACTAGAAAGGGCACCATAGGTCGATGATATACAATACCGTCTATAAATATCCGAGCTTTTATGGATTTAGGTATATGATAATAAGATAGAAATTTTATCAAAATATATAAATTAATGACAGATCAATAATTAAAAGTAGCATATACTTACTGTGCTGTTATGAAGTCAACAGACTGTAAATTTGGATTATATGTTAAAAAACTTGACAGTAGTTTTAGTAATTTGTCGATATAATGTTCTAAGTATTACTGTTTGAAATAATGTCAGTTTAAATGAATTCCCTCTACCTGACTCGTAGTTTAGAATTGAAAGAATTGTTTTTAAACAAGACAAAATAATTCTACGAACTTTAAAAATCAGTGTCATCGCATCATCATATACTACTGTATATAGGTAGTTGTAATGATTATAAGGAATAAAGATACCGCATTTCATTTGCGATGTTAGGATTAAATTTCATCCTGTTAAAAGCAAACAAGAATTCAGGTACTTTTGAGCGGTAATGTACTTAGATTGGTCAGTGTTTCATTCGTAACCGATAAGAAAGTAAGGAAAGTCTTTGGATGAAAGTTTCGACGCTGATCTCGTGCGGTGGCCGTTCGATTTCGGGGAAGTAGTCTCTTCTTCTTCTTGTTCATCTTTTACTTCTTCTTTTTCTTCTTCTCCTTCTTCCTCTCCTTAGTCTTCTTTTTCTCTGTGCCAGCGTATTTATTCGACGAAAGTAAAAGTAGCAGAGGACCTTGTGGTAGAACGTCGTCATCGTATATGACATCGAATCCTCTTTCTGCGTCTTCCTTCTCCCCTGGTCCCTCGTTACGGGCGTCCTCGCTGTTTTGGGATACCGGTTTTTGGGCGAAACGATACCATCTTACAGGAAGATTGAACCTGGTGAAAACCGCGTCCTTCGTGGAACAGGGTTATATTACGTCACGCATGTCACGTTATTGCTGTCCGCGTTTCACTGCACACCGCTGATATTTCGTCCCGGGTCGATTTTTTTGCGATATAATCTAGACATGACGCGTATAATCGAAAGCGGCGAGAATCAACGGTCACTACGCCATGGACCAAGAACCTTTTCGATTAGCGCGTCATTATTGTGAATTAACGGATCTGTACACCGACCAAGTTACGCAATAACCACGTGAATGATGAACTTTTACATTTAACTACGGTGTAGTAACTTTGTGCGTAGGAATGTCGGCTAGGTAAACCGGCTTACGATCACGACGAACGTAAAGGAATTTAAATTTCTTACAATATTGCAGTAGACTTTATACGAAGTGAATGGCGCGTAGCAGACTTTATATCGATATCGAACACACTTCTGTGAAGTGCGGCTTTTTTCTGCAGGAATATATTATTACATACTGCTAATCCTTACACGTATCTATACTCTCGCTATCGGGATGCTCATTTACTAACTTTGGAAAGGTTTCGGAAAGGAGATATCGGTAAATGACGAAATTAAATACCCTAGTTTAAAGCTATTGCCTATTCTGCCATTTACTCGATTATTATCCACTAATAACTTCACTATATTATTCACTCTCCTTTCCAAATCTTGCTGCTCTATTTCTTCACCAGTCTAAGATCTTCAACAACTAGCGAACGTCTAATCCGAAAATAACCGTTCTCCGAGTACAATGTTATTTTCCAGGACTCTTCCTCCAGATAAACTACAAATAAACTACACATTTCTCGTGTCTACACGATCCCAGTGCCTATCACCTGTTATGCCCCTTTATCGGTTGCATAACCAGACCTGGTTGATCCATCGTAGTTCGTTCTACCGAAGTCCAGACGAAAAATAGACAGTCCTTCGAAAATGTCGCGTGGTTCGCCTTTCACAAAGAGAAGCGAGACGCGACAGTCGACGAGATTGGCCCATTCGAAAAATCGCGAAGATCGTTCTAAGGTCGGAAACGCGTTGGTAGCAGGATTTTCTCAACTAGTTTTTCTAAGCAGCCTAGACGGATGGTGCTGTTACTGGCCGCGGTCGATGTATTCGTACGTGGCAGTGTGGGCAGTGCTGCAGTCGTTCGTACCAGCACGTTGTGAGCGGTCGGCCATGGCATACTTACTGATGTCAATCACACCGGCAGGCATGCACTGCTTTATTCGTATTGGAATACACGCATGCGTGCGGATACACGCGCAGAAGACGCTTCGCTCGCTATCGAATCTCGTAACCTTTTGCCCCTTAACCCGTGCAATTTCCTCGACCATTGATATCAGGTCGCAGCTGTGCCGACGTGCCGCGCCGCGGTGATCTAAGTCTGAACTTGGGCGACCCTTATACGCAACTTTGTTTCTGGAGCGGACGAAAAATTTAAAAGGGCGCCTCTGGACCGTGACCATCGACCGGCACACGAATAATCGTCAGATAAGTCCCCTCGCCTCGCGATTCCCGTTGCGCGCAAGAAACACCGCGAAACATGGCGTGCTAGTATGCTTGTTATCGTTCACTGACAACGAGAATACTGCGTATCATCAAACGCCGATTGTTCTTTTTTGATCTAGGACGACTGAAATGTGAAGTCACTACCGCATGGATACGATATCATGCCGTTTGTAACATACTTATTTTGTGGTTTATCGTATACATATAATTGAACACGAACCCCGCGTTGTTTTTTTCTTTTTTTATTAATTTTTTCAGATATTCGGGCAAATTATCGATGTAGTAGCAACGAACTATTATTGATCGAAGAATTTCTAAACGAAGATTGCTATAATTCTCTAGGATTGTGAAACGTTCCTTTTCAACCTGATTTTTATAGTCGTTGATTTATAGTCGCACTTTATAGTCGTTATCATTATACATGTATAAATAGCAGGTTAGTTTGTATACTGGTCGCACGTTCCTCAACCGCTTTGTTTCCTGGCAGACCTTATTCCTTCCAGGAGAGTCGGTTAATATCAAGTGCTTAGTCACGTTTCCCACTGATACTTGGCGCCATAATCGCTGCAAGTTGGCAAAACCGTATGTAAACAAGACCGGTACGTTTCAGTAAATAATTACTGAATTAGTCTACTTTCCGTTTTCTTGGATGGAGCCTGTGCTAAATACAGTACGCCACATTACGCTCCTAATAATACGTTGCCTTTTGTATTTGGAAGTCAGTCAAAGAGGAGTTTTGTGCGTTTTTCTCCGTTTCTTAAAAACGCTTGATCACGCTTTGCTAATGTTAAAGATATTTCTCGACGGTCTAAGGGGAATTTCAAGTACTCGCCATGAAGTATTTATATGCTGCAAATTCATGCAACGATTCGTATTTTATTGCTAATTAGATGTATCGATACTCGAACATATATTCTTATTCTCACAGATGTTCATTCATTATCTGGTAAAGAATAATATTCCTTTCTTGTATCAACGTCTCAGTTTGTGTTTGCAGATATCTTGAGTGATATTTCTTAGATCAGTACGTCACGTCGCGCCGTTCTCACTCTCATTCTCACAGAAGCATTAAACGAGTGTCATTGAAAGTCTTTCGTTAATCAACGATCGAGAGTCCGTGATCTTGATGGACTTTCCTTCGATCGAAGACGATCCATCTTGCTCAGTCGTGGCGTGTATCACGAGATATCGGTACGATAACTTCTCGCGAGGTATAACGAGTTTGAAGCTATAAGGCCAACTAACGTCCGTGAGAATCGACCTCAGAATGGTCACAACATTGCGTGTCATCATGTTCATTCTGAAGTGTTGAAGACGATCTTGTTCGAATAATAATTACTTTATAATCTTCTATATCAAGCCTATAAAAATATTTATATAAAAGTTATTAATACTTTCTTTGGTTTTATAACGGTATTCCCTGAAAATTTCACAAACAAATTCAAATTATTTTTCAATATCGAAAATTTGGGAAGAAGGTATAATTAATCTGGATGTCGAAATGAAAGCCCAACTCTGTAATACTTGTAATACAAAAAAAAAAAAAGAAAAACAAAAAAAGAAGAACAAAAAATACACGTATAAGCAACTATACACGTATATCGTACTTGTTCAATGAAAACGATTCATTTATCCAAAAGTGACGAAGGAGGTGTAAGAACATCTTTCGGTCGAATTCTCTCCATATAGGTACATAAGGTACTAGTAGATATAATCTGTGACGCACGAATCAGTGGTTCGAACCTTTTTCGCGGATGACCGTAACTGATATCGGGCCATTCAAAATAAGGACTTGGACCTTCTCGATACCCTGGCGCGTTTCTAATATCTAGTCACGAACGTGCTGTGTCATGCACCTTTCGGGAACGCGTTTCTCTCACGACGAATGGCGTCTAGGTATTCCCATTCGAATACCGGTACTTGCTGACTGCACGTGTCAGGGTCAAATGACATCATTCCGACGCAAGGATCTTCGTGATGGTGTGCCGACGTTTGTGTCGTCGTAATTCATCCCGTCGATCGTTCATGGTTCTGGTAGTGCCGGGATAGCAGTCGACAGAATCGCAAGATCCTCTTTGACTGACCGCCGTTTCGACCAACTATTCTTAATTTTTGTTCGTCTCGATATTTTTTCGACACCATAAAGATCTTTAGTTCTTTATTTTTTCCCAAATACTTATCTACATCATTGACTGCACTTGCTACAGAAACAAATGATCCAGCAAGAGTTTATAATTTGCTAAAGAGACGTTTCACAATTTTCATGGCTGTGGCGAGTTATAGCAGTTTAAGTGGTGTTTTTTAAGTTGATGTAACTGTTCGGTTGTTTGTTTATTGGATAAAAATTCGATTGGAATTCTAGAATTGAAAGACATTAATAAAATCGGAAAATTAGAAACTTGTTTTTTGCAATTGAGAAAAAGGAAGATGGCTGTAAGAAGTGTTTGTATCAAGACGAATTGAATTTACAATAGTAGTAACTATGGCGATTTATGTTACAATATTATAGAAATAATGTTTTCTCTTAACGAGTGATGATTCTGATATTATATGACATATGATGGTAAAATCAATTTTAGTGAAATCTGAAGAGACAAAAACTACTTACAGTTTGAATAAAATCCTACGATGCTTAATTTAATTAATATTGTGATATTAATTAATATAATGATAATATTAATAATAGTGGCAATCAATTAAAAATTATTAATAGTTTACTAGGAATTTCGTAGACGAATCTCTCTTTAACCTTTATTTTATCGTAAAAGTATACATTTTTCACTTTAATTATAAAAGGCACACAAGTATTTCAAAATTCTCGTAGTGTGTTGAGAAATCATTATGGGAAAATACCCTATTGGAGATCAGATTGAGTCTGAAAAGCAAATCTCAGTCATAATTTCCCTCCAGACCTAATAACGTACTCTTTTAATTTATAATTTCTGTAATAGTTTAAATTACTTTCTGTATCCCGACGTTATTTTCGTTCCTATGTCAGATGGTATTATAGTCATCGTAACAGTAACATAGCAAAGTTCGCACTTCTATTTCATTGGTTAATGAGTCCGGTCGACCAATCGTTCGTTAAGTTATTTTTCTTCTATGTGTAAAAGCGACATTACCATAGGCATCGATAATATCGGACATACCAGACAAATGCATTATTCACAAAGTTCATTTTTTTCTTACAATGCATCAATCCTGCGTCAATCGTTTGTTATGAATTGCAACTCTATCTCTCTTTTCTTTGTCGGAAAACTCGAAACCGCGGTAAGTTACTTCGCGAACGTAGTTTCTCGCGACAGGCGGATCGCTTAGGCTTAGATGATGAAACACAGTTGGTGTTCTTCGTAAGCTCATTTTCTCGCAAAAAACGCGTGCAAACGCTCGTTAGTATAAGCTTTTTAACAACGAGCGAAATGGGAGCAGATATAAGATGATTCGTGTTCGAAAAGTAATTTTCATGCTCGAAGGTTAACTTTTCTAACTGTTATCAATCGCGAAACAGAACGTTCGTTTGATGCTAGGTCACGATACTATCCGGCTTCAGCTTGGGTTTTAGCTCGTCGAAGCGATCGTCCAACGACATCGCACCACGTCAGATCGTGATAAAACAGCGTCTGAGATACGAAAGGCATGGCGGAGTTGGCGGATGTAACGCCGCAATTACTGGCCGGTATATTTAGTTTGAGATTGGCATAGGTGGCGAAGAGTCTGCTAGTTGTTATCTATTTTCTACGCACGTGGCCTCTATAGACCGAGATCTAGCCGGTTATAATCGGTGACACACTATGAGAAGACAGAATCGCCTTGGTGACGTTTTCGGGATTAGGTTTCTTTCCAGCCACCCTGACATCAGGTTCTCCGAGATCTGTTAACGGATAAACCCTTTATTCGTTGATCGAGTTAATCTTTCTTCTCATTGTCAGAGAGATTGTTTACGAGTTGACGGTGTTTGAAAACTAGTGACACGCATAGCTAAATCAGTTTTGAGTCGAACATGTTTCGTTTAACGAGATCAACATAATTTAAAAAAACACTTATCTCTATTGATGATGAAAACAGCGGATCGATTAATCTCCTTTACGTAACAAATTGCATTCTCACAAAAATACAAACTCAACCCAGTATCTTGACATGAAAACTTTCGATGTAATGGATAAATAATTTTCGGTAATACAAGTTTCAATTCTTCTTAAATCAGTCTCACTCAAATTCTTCTTTCCTTGTTTAAACTTTGAACGATTATGTAAATTTATATTTTTACGAATATAAATATATAAATATGTCCAGTTTATTGATAATCGATATAACCAATGATCAATATATCGTACTATTCAACAAAATATAATTCATCATAATTATCGATCAGTGACAGACGAATAATTAAACGTAAGAGTTATCGTTGATAATTCAATAGAGAAAAAGGTCATGGTATCGTGTCTGAAAAGTGCGACGGACACTGCTGTCGTTTGCCGCGGATCGTAGTACGCATGATTCGACTATAGTGGAGCAGGCTGGCTGCACGTAACGTGCATTCGTACGGACGTTTGTGTCCGACCTATCTCAAGCTCCGTCATCGAGAGAGGGCGCGCGTCGAATGGCGAGGTTAGGTTAGGTTAGGGACGTCACCAGCTACTGCGCTCATCCGCCAGAATAACTTTAAGCGGGGTTGCACAACTCTAGTTCCCGCCATGTGCCGCGTGCTCCTTACTTAGCGTGTCTTTAACCGCTTTGCATAAATGCGTTGCGCTGCTTATTTTTGGCTTATCGTCTGAAAAGAACGACACCTACTAGAAGCACTAGTACCAGGCTATTACCACGACCTATTAGTCAACATTTTTTGTCCACCGTGAATGCAATTATTTGATTCGATGCACAAGTTAACGCATCGGTTGCCGAATTTTTTTATATATTTTGCTTCATAACAATCTGTAGTAGCATCACTTATTTGGAGCATGTCAAGCTTTAAATTTTTATTCCAACATACTGAAAAATCATTGAAAATTTTACTAATATCATTCTTTATTTTATTTTAGTACTTTTACTAATTCAGCTGTTACAGGATGCTGTTAATAAACGTGTCATTCGATGTGTTATAACTGTAGATATATTAAAGATTGATTATAGCTTAACCAAATATACATCTATTATTAGTCTTCATAGAAACTTTTAATGAATTTTCGCATGTTGTTGAAATATAAAGCTTTCGATCTCAGACAATTTGTCGTAATGGAAAAATTTAGAAGTGAGCAAAGTAGAATCGTCTTTCTGCTAGATTCAACATCTCGGAATGCTCGAGTTCGTGTCATGTATAACGAAAACTTTATTATTTCGCTTTAATCAATGGAAATAGCGTAAGTCGATAAAGCTACGACTAGTTAGCTATATGATAGTAATGTTTATCCCCACTTAGTTGGTCGACTCGTTTAATATCTGTATAAAAAATGACGTTTACGTTTAGTAATTTGTCATACGTCTTTGCTCGTCACCGAGTGAATCTAACCGGAGATGGAAACGTCATCAACTACTGTCTTCGACCGATTAACTTCTGATGCGTTTACACGTGCCAGACTGTGTTAACTTTGGCTTCGTATCGCGCGGATTATCAAGGCAACCGAAGTGGGGCAATTGGATTTCGCGTGAACCGTAGCAGACACGAATTTCGATAGAGTTTCATGTTCGCTTGAGAATTCTGTGACTTTTCTACGCATGATTTTCTCGCGTTCGCATCGAAATATACATTGTATAAAATTCTACTAAACAGTGTCACGATTGGACGCTGAAAAGTATTTCATCGAAGGGCACGGAAAGTCTCGCGTTTATTCGGCTGACGCAATCAGAAAGCTGGTAAATCTTTACGTAATTAGTGGAACAGGTCTGACCACGACGTTCCCGAACTACTAATAAACGATCCGTATGTACGTAGATTTGCCTAACAATCGACTGGTGTATTGCCTCGTCTCACGTATTTATAGATTACAGAGAAACCATTCTGTCCTACCATGAACGAACGATCGCGCAAATTGATCTACGATGATCCTGAGAATAGATAGCGGCCAATTAAACAGAAACAATAGCCTTAGGCAACTTGAACGCGATACTCGTGAATCAATGAAATCGGACGGAAACGATCACTACGTATGTCGACGTTTCGTTTCTTTTAATCTTGAAGCATAACCGTTGCATCAAGAAAAAAAGGCGTTCAGGATTTAACCAGATTATAAATGATCCTGCGTGGTAGTTCTTTCATGAATAAATTTCGATTCAACGTGATTAAGTATCTGGATAATTATGCTCGGAAGAACACCGTATACCTGGAGGTTTCAACTATTCGTACTGCATAAACCTTCCTAGCTTTAATGGTTTCCTCAAGGTTACCAGAATTCATTAAAAAATTATTTTCGTATCTTTAACGCTTGCATCAGCGTCCGCTGTTCTATGGAAGACACGGTGTATTTTATGTTCATCTTCGAAACTGCGCTTCCTGGTCTGACGAACGTATATATGACGTATTTGGGGAGAGGGGATTAGGATCCTTCGATGAAGTTTGCTCAACAGATTCTTACGAATTTTCGGGCGGTCGGCATCTGTCACCTGCCGAACGACCTAGACCTTTCGACTTGATCGAAACCTGTCCGATATTCATTCCTGATTATTATCGTTTCGTTTCTTGCTTCTCCTATTCGTTGACTTCGCTTTCAAGTATCCAGGTACGGATGCCTATTAATTATCATATAACGTAACTAACGACACTTTTCGCGAGGAACAAGTCATTTGGTAAACATCTTTTTTCTATAAATATTTAAAACGAGAAAGTTTAGACAGGGACCAGAAAACCAATTGCTGACTTACATTTTTTCCGTTTAAAACATCCAAAATACGAAAAATGCTGGCAGAGGCGAAGTCTTGTCGAAATCCCTGCCGACGATACCGTCGCGTCGGGACGGTATTACAAAAGATCATCGACCTACCGACGATGTAGATTGTCGATCAGGTATGGAGGAAAGATACGTCGTATTACGTTAGCGTTTATACACCAACTGTTTGAGCGCGCGCACTTCCACTCACGTGTATCTACGTACTTTTGTACATATATCCACACAAAGCCACACATACACGTATACACGGTTCACCAATGTTATTCGCACCTTTCTCTAGCCAAAAATTCGTTTTGCACGATGAACGATGTGTTTCTCATGTTTCGTCCGTTTTCTCAAGTATTTGCACGTGCGCTTGTTCCTCATTCGTTCGTCTCCTGCGATAGAATTCGATCCATCGAGTCGCACGAGGACGAAAGTTCGACGGCGTCAAACTATATCGATGCTCCGGCAATGTTTACCGATCAAGTTGTCGGCGAACATCAGGTCCATGTGTGAGTCGATTCAAATTTATTTACTATCAACTGTCAAGATAGTGACCGTGTGGACGATTCGGTACAAAGTGGCAGGGTAGCAAGTTGAACAGAAATCTCGAGCAAACCAATCGGTTTCAACGTCGATTGGTTTTTAAGTATATATACCTAAGCCTCGCAGTGTCCAAAACAGCGATAGAGCAAAGACTCGCGACCCATTTGCACGTGCGAGCTTGCCCACGAAACTGGGTTATCCTTTGTCCTAACAGAAAACGCTTAGTTTTACATTCCTGCTTTTCCGGTTCCTCCGCGTCCTGACCAATGACGTTTAACCAGCAACGCTGCGTTGATCCATTTATTTCTTCGTTTGTCACGCAAAATCCTTTTTGTGCCTTCGATACAACCAACGTGGACAACGTTGTAGTCTTTTCTTCGAGTTTTCGTCACGTTACTCTCCTTTCAGTCCCGGTTTGATTAAGTATTTCGACGTGATACGATCGGTTCGAATACAACGTCAGTCTATATGTCCAGCGCGCATGATCGTGTAAAAAAGATATGAACATGTATGGAAATAATAAAACAGCGATAGTCTCATAGATCGAACGTGGTATGCAGAGCTCGAAAATAACGGACGTTGATGGATTTTAGATGCTCTATAGACAATCGATTTTCGAGCATCGTTATTGCTCAATAAGCGAATCGTTGAAAATCAATAGAGTTTATCGTCGAGATATGGAATCATGCGCGGCAGTTTGGTAATCCAAAGGATCTGGGCCTGAACACGTTCTTCGTGAAATGCACTAAATGCAGGTAATTCGTAACGCTAAACCGCCAAAAAAAAAAAAGATGATATTTTCTTCTCTGTAACGAGGCTTTGATATTTAGATATCAATTATTTTAATCGAGCCTCATACACAACGAGTCCAATGTAATTCCTTTCCCGCAATTTCTCTTTGACAGACCGTAGGTGGCTAGAAAAAAGGTTCTCGAGCCTGTTCTCTCATTCGATTCGTTTCATACTCGACGAGCCATTCTTCGTTCCGTGGTATGCATTTTCGAAAATAGCTGATCAGGGTCCACCGTGTCGTTGGTCGATCACTACTACACGAAATTCCCCTAGGGTTCGTTGCACCTTGGGTTGTGCGCGAGATGTAAACTTTGGAAGTAGCGCCGCGCGTGTAGTATTTACGTGTAAGCACGGGCCGAGTTTATTCGGGACTGGCGGTAGCCCTGTTCTGTTGCAACAACATTATCAAACAGACTGGTTCTTATCGCGTTGCACGCTACGCGAGCCGCATCACCATTCATACGTCAGTTTTGCACGGAGACGCGCGAAACAGCATCACTCGCATCTCATTCGCGCGCGTGCAACCACTTACGCATACGTGTGTGTGGACCAAAATGGCAGCCATGCAGCAGTTGCATAACGACTTACGCTTTTTTCTCTATCTCTCTATGACCATTACACGGCTCAGTTTCTGTAGGAAGCCGTAATATTTTCTTAATTAAATGGCGCGTGTTCTATCTATACGCGAAGATCGGTAAAGTAGCGCGTGGATTTCGCAGAAAACGATTGATCAACGCGTGACTATGGGGCCACGACTCGTTGCGTTACTCCGTGGAACGTGGACGACGATGATTCGACGAGAACGCGTTTCTAATTGACAACGAGCGTATACACGAAGCAGACGTAAATTCGACGTTGGATAAAGGGACGATAAAAATCGGCGATTAAAGAAACGTCGTTGTCGTGTTGGGGCTGCGGGCATGGATTTATAAACGTGCTTGTTTCCCGCGTTTACCGAAAATGATATTATCGATCAGGCAGTTTCAAGTTGCAATATCGAATCGTTAGAGTAATGTACGAAGAGCGGTGGCTCTTCCAATTTTGGCTGACCTCGTCACGTGATCGGCGGATTTTCCTCCGGGTTACTGGCAGTGTGCGACTCCCGATCGAGCGGCCGATTGTAAAGGTCTCGACACTCTCGAGAGTGATGGCAGTGTTCAGAATGAAAACGAAGTCGATCGATTGGCGGTCGTGCGATCCTTTCCACCAGTCTTCAAGGGTCGCGCCTTTCAAACGGCTGTTGCGGGCTCCTTTGATCGGCGCATGCTCCGCGGATTGGCACACACGGACGAGAGGATGTACGGTGACTTTGGCCGTGACGACAGCAGTAGATTAAGAAAGAGACGGAGAGTGAAAAAAGGGAGAAGAAATAAAATCACAGGCAGTAGGGTAAGGTGTAAGTAATCGCCGATCTGGCGACGATTAGTCGCAATTGGCAGTGTTTTCGAGATCAGACAAACGAGGAAGAGGTTCATCAGTCGTTAAAGTTTCGTTAATCGTTTCGGCGCCACTCGCGTGCTGTAGGCATCCTTCTTGCGACGATTACTGGTAATAGTGAGAAGGAACACTTTCCTTCGAAAATTTCTTCCAACGGAGCACGAGAGAGAAGCACACGCGTGTTCACGTTCGAAATTCGTGAAATCATCGATGCGAATATTTCACACCGGGAAACGAGGAACAGAGAGGTGGCGTGCATAGAACACAGAAGAGAGAGAAAGGGACAGAACGATGGTGCTGAATATTCTTGCTCGATGGCACTTCCGGTTCGAGAGCCCGTGCACTTTCTCCTGAACAGCGCGAATAGCGATCGTTTCCCTGCTAGAAGCTTTCCAGTGATCCTAGTCGATTTCTCGTGCCGCGCATATCCCCGGGTCACGAAGCATCCAATTTGAAATTCGTCCTCTAGTTCTTGCTTGCTCGCTCCTTCGCACGTTCGTCCAAAATACACGGTGACGATCGTCTCGCGATAAACGTCGACAACGACAGAGTGCAAGTCGGTAGTAGCGATCCGTTCCGTTCGATTTGTGGATGAACGGTCCGACAACAAAGAAACTCTAAGTCGATTCAGCGATACGCTGCATCGGAGGGCAATGTCTGACACTGATAATTCTAGAAATTGCAACTAGCGCCACGTTCAACCAACACGTTCTAGAGGAGTTAGCCGGGCTAATCTTTCTCGCGTCGATCACTGTTCGAAACCATCGTGGTGACTGGATAGGCGAACGGAGCTGTCACGACGAGATTGCACTGGAGTCAGAGCGAGGCACACGTAGCAGGTTGTCGTAGGTCACAGAACGGTCTGTTTCGTTCCTTCGAACTGGCACTTCCGGTCGAGGCACGTGGTTCCACGCGTCGAACCGTGCAAACAGAGGGACAGTTCGAGTTTTCGCGCGGGACACTTCCGGATTGTGGCAAAACAACGACGTCCATCACTATCACCATCACAGCCACCACCATCGGCACCACCTCCACCGTTTCTCACGTTCCTTCTTGCCCGAGTTCGTCGTAATACGTACGTGTGTGGCCTACGTACGTACGTCGCGTGTATGCGTGGCCCGTCCCTGTACGCGTGCACGTGTGCGCGCGTGTGCGTGGACGTGTTTCTCTCTCGTCGTACCGAGGTGTAAACCGAGTGTCGAGCTGAGTTGGCTTCGACAAAGTAGGGCGACGACTGGGACAGCGGCCACGGGCACCAGCGCTCACCGACGAGGAACCCGTGCGCCGTGCGGTGGAGGAACTGTGGAAGTGGAAGAGAGAACCCTCCTCGTAAAACGGCAGCGTTGCTGTACTACGTTCTCCAGTAGGGGAACCTCTAATACCGCTGCAACAAGCCTAGCCCGATTGCTTAGCGTTACGCACGCCGCTCGCGGAAAAACTCTATCCGCATGCTATCTACCGAGCACTGCCGTGTTACCAGATCGAAAACTGCCTCGCTTTTCGCTCTTATTCCCGTGTCTCGACTATGCACCTAGTTGCATGACATTTCCTTCGCTCCTTCTTTTCTTTTCTCCTATCTTTCTTTTTTTCATTTCGACACCTCTACTCGGCCGACGAGTTGCACTTTTTCTCAGTGATCGATTTCTACCGTTTCAACTTGCCACGAATTTCATTCTTATCAATTTTCAACATCGAGTCGTTCGTTAAACAGAATTAGTCTCGCAGGCTAAGAAACATGGTAATACGTGGTCAACATTAACACGCGTAGCGTTGTAATTAAGCGAGTAACACGCTTGTCTTATCGTTCGTAAATGAAAACTTTGTTACGTAACCGAACCGCGTTGTTGATAGAAACGTCGTTACTGTGCCGTTACGGCACAAATGGAGGGAAACGCAGAAATGCAAGAGCTGCCTTCGCTCTATTCGCCGAAATTCGCCGCAACTATTAGCGTATCGCAGAATTCCGAGGACACAGCCTCCGTCGATATCTAGATGGAAACACCGATTTTAAGCGCTGAACGTGCGAATTTCACGTGATTGCGTGACACGCGCGTTACGAAATATCGTCGCCACGAACTGGGCTGTTGTCTTAAGTAGAATGCATCGCTGTAAAATTTCTTCGTGGATTTCGACCACAATACCGTTCGAAGATTAAACGTCGTGTCGGTGCATTTTATTCTTTCAATAATGGTTTAGACGAGACATCCGAGTCGGTTGCGGCAACAGATTGATATTTTTAGAAATAAAATCGATCGATCGATTTTCCGCGCCCTGACTTTTGCCGAGTGTTCAAGAAAGTTGTAGCCAATTCTCTATCTTAACGTATCTATTATATTATATCAATCTCTTATATTCTGTACGTTATTTGAGTGCCGAAATATTTACTCCGTTTATTATGTCTGTTTGTATACTTTGTATAAGGAGATTTTAATTAGATTAATCTTATGAATGTAATTACCCCCGACAAAAGAAACGAAGATAATGCATTTATCGATTTTAACATGAGCGCACACATAGAAAGGAAGGACGAACTGTTCAAGATTGGAGACGAAAGCAGACTAAGAAAACAATTTGGAGGGAAGTATTTAGAATGAAAAGAGAAAGCAGCGAGGCATAAACTGCCTACGACTACGAGAACTCTCGTCAGCCTGTATACTGTATACTATGTGTTCTTGTTATTCTTTTACGGTCTAGGCCACGATGTTCGATAACCGAAAAACTTTCACCTTCCGAACCACGTTACACTCGCGAGCCCATGACCAAGGATCGCACCGTGCGTTTTAGCACAGCTGCGACCGAGCTCGATCTCGACGACACAGACTCTCTTGATCTTGATCTTTCGATCAGGTCGTTATATAAAAACGTGTCCAAAATATCTCGAGCAGCAGAGCCAATGAAAAGATTGCAAAAAACATACGCAATCAAAATAGTCATTGTAGTATATCATATTCACGGTAAAATTATCTTTTACGTGTAACAAACGTAGTTCTGTTTGTTACTGCAAATCAATTGGCGATTTTTCCATTTTAATCGTTTATATCAAATATACCTGTTAGATTATCGCAACTAAACGTTCAAATTTAAATCTCTCAATTAAAATTAATAAAAACAGGGGACAATTGATACTGGAATAGTCGATACTGGAAGGTTTATATTCCAAAGGAGAGAACTTCGTCTCAATTCTTGGAAATCAAAGGGAATTCGTTTGAAGCTGTTGGACAATATCGCGACAGGAAGAACAGTGCTGCGAAAAGGAGGAGGCTGAGTGGGGGATCGTTCAGGTGGAAGGCTAACCGGAGCGCTCCTTGGAACAGTGTACGTCACAAAGATCCTCCACGTCGCGTCGCGTCGTTGCCCTGACCTCAAAACTAGCTGACTCTCGCTATCGCCGCTACAATTACGATCTCCCTGCACTCGACTAGAATAAGCTTCTAAACGACGGCAGTCAACTATCCAATTGCCTTTCGATAACCCTACGAAAGAATTTTCCAACATTCAACCGATAATTTCAATATTTTTGGTGGAAACAGCCCTTAGAATATTTCGTGTAATCGATTTTCTAGAAGGAATTTAACAAATTCTGTTGAATATTCATATGCTTCGTTTCTATAAATCTCTTTACGTTCATGTCGTATTATGTTATCTATGCAAACCCGTCACAGTCATAGGTAGAACATCTGGATATTAAGGAGTTTCTCTAAATTCTAGCTTCCAAAAGGCTTGGCTTCTCACTTTCAGCGGGATCGTCAAACAGCCAGCGATTCGCCAGTCGCATACAAGCATCCCATCATAAATTACCACTGGCTGGAGGTTGCGTTC
This sequence comes from Bombus vancouverensis nearcticus, assembly GCF_051014615.1. Lineage (NCBI taxonomy): Eukaryota > Metazoa > Arthropoda > Insecta > Hymenoptera > Apidae > Bombus > Bombus vancouverensis. The sequence goes on along the minus strand of NC_134913.1, from coordinate 1,249,681 downwards.
AACATGATGTAAAGCCCAGATGCGAGGAGCGATGCGACGCGACGCTTCCTGTTCCGAACAATATCCCCGTTCTGTCGATCGTTTCAGCGGCAAATTATTCACGTAAGCGACACGTTGTTGAGGGCCCATTAAGGATCACTGGCACGCAGTGTGTTCTCCGTGATTTCTGACTGGGAATATTTAAGGCAGTAGGAACGCTAGATTCACGACGGTCGGTAATCGGCCGCGGTTAATGACCTTTCAGCGTGCAATTGTTCGTAACGAGCAGCTTTCGTCTCATCAGGGTCGAGACTCGTTCGTCATTTCAGCCTGCATATTCGGGTCAACTATTGTTTGTCGCGGTATTAAGCGACCGCTTCACCAACGAACAATCTATTTCCGGTGACGGATAGTCAGGCTCTCTACTCGCTCGTTGCTCTATCGCGCGCGTTTCTAGGAAGCCCCGGTCTGCCGCGCGCCGCGTTCTTTCGTTCTTTCCTTCTTTCCTTCTTTCGTTCCCTCGTTCCTCGGCAAGTGTGTCACTCGTCGCTCCACTATTACCCCGTGCCGGTCCTCGGGAGAAAGCAAAAATTACACGCTCCCGGGAGCGCCTAACGAATTCCTTTTCAACGAAGCGAACGCTATCGTTCGTGGTTTAGAATGTACCTCTGCGCGTCGTGGATTTCGAGCTGTCCGGAGAGAGGATGCATCAGCTTGCGAAACGAAGGTGGACGTTCTAATTAAGTAGCCTCATGAATGGACATTACAGAAGTATTCCTTTCGAGTGACCAAGCTTGAGCTTTTTAATTATTGTTTTCTTACTTTGTAATGTTTCTTTGTATTAATCCATTAAGAAACGTATTAATGGTTCAATTTACATTTTCGACTTCTTCGTATATTTGGGAATATAAAAAGACGGTGGAGATTAAAAACGTGCATGCGGCATGAATAGAGTACACAAGAGGGAGCAATAAAATATTGCACACACCTAGGACAGATATAAATGTCTTGATTTCTTTTTGTCGTGACTTAAAAAGTGATTAACCATTGTCGTTAATAATAAGCGTGCTTGTTTTTTCCCGTAAACAATTAGTCTTGTGGTATTTTCATAGCACGATCATAAGTTATAAAAAGTTAGCGATGTTAGAGAAAGTTAAGAAATTTAATACAAGTTTCTGTGAAGAGTAATAAATACTTTTGTAATAAGAAAAGTGTTTGTTATTTCTTTGGGCCTTAATTTTCTCGAAGATGGAATTTCTTAATCGTCGTTGAATAATATATCATATTACAACATAGAATCGTAAATTAATTAATTGTCGCTATGAAAAATATTAGAAGAAATGCAGAACCGACGCGTTTAAAGTGCACCGCGAAATGCCAAAAATTCCTAAAAAGTCAATAAAATTCTCCTCGTGAAAAATACTAATTTAAGATCGATCATATCCTTCTAAAGACGTCACAATGTTCACGCATTTGCAACAAAAATACCAAAGCATTGAAATTACTAGCCGCAAAATACGCAAACGTACTTCAGCGTGTAAAATGAAATGTGCAAGCTAGAGCATTCGAATCGTTAGAGACGTTAGAAGAATACAAATGGTATGAACGCAAAGTAGTACGCCAAAAAAAAGTTGTAGGCATCGAATACAGTGGAATAAAGTTCCCGAAGAAGACGAACGTTTCCACAAGGATAAATAATACAGCTCATCTGGATTACCGTTTCCCGTTCCGAAGCTTGAGGCTGCTTAACCGTTGAACGTCGTGGGGTACCGCAAGCCCCACTGACTCACAGAACTACTTTCCCTTCTTTCTCGACGAGGTACTACCTACTACATACCTCCGCCGCGCCGCACCGTGAACAGAGCCCCGTTATCCAGCCAGCTCGTCGAGAGTGAAACGTTTGTATACTAACTCTGCCTTCCCACGGAGCAACGCGACTGTTCGTTCAGCCCACGTAAAAATTTCTCTTCGCGTGTAAAATAATTATTAAAATATATCATCCCCTTTTCATACAAAATTCATGCAATAATGGAATTTGATCGAGTCTATGAATTTCACTTTGCTATTTCAGTTCGTTTCAAAATTGCTTGTACATACAGTAAAAGAAGTTGAAAGCAACATTTTCTAAATATTTTAAATTTATGTACCTGATAGAGTACAACCTCATACTTTAATTAAATAATAACAAATCCTCCATCTTTTCTATAGATACTTTTTTTTAAATAAATTATCTAGAGTATTTTTCAAGTACATTATTATAGTGTATCATTTCATAATTTTAATTTTGGTATAAAATTCAACCACTTATCTTTCTTCACCCGAAGAATTTATTACGCGCTAAAGTATACAAAAAATAATTAATATATTCCTTTTCGTAGAAAACTCGTTGAACTCATTGTTAGAGTTACTAAACTTCACTTTATTCGAATAGAGCGCCAAAAAACTAACAAAGGACGTATATAAACAGCATTTTCTATTCATTCTACAATAATTGCAATATTTATTACGTCAAGAATAAATTGTTGCTTTATTAATATCACCGATGGTTAAGTACGAATTACAAATGCTGCACCAAAATAGTTCTATTTAAAACATTCGATTCCATAGTTACCTTTTCTTCAGATAAAGAATCCTAAACTTAATGATCAACTTTTCTAATGTAACATTCTTAAATCTGGAGTAGCTTCTTAATAATATATATATATACAATCTCTTAATAATACTTATTTAAATATATCCAAGTAATAAAAAATTTTAATATAACCAATCAATCAATTTTGTATAAATACCTATATATAAATCTTATATGCTACATACCGGTATTTGATGACAATCAATGAAGATATATGGAACAATTACGAACAATTCAGTATTTCATTTATATTTCGATTTACACGATATTTACACGATTATTAGAAGCCGATGCGTGAATCCGTATTACTTTTTCGTCCCTTATATATTATATAACACACGCACTTGCGGAACTATTACGAGGTACTGAAAGCGCAAAACGATAGTTATAACGCAACGATAACAGGAAAATGAAACTGTCGTACGTGACGGGAAAATGTGTAACGATCGCTACCTGGACACTCGTAATCTTTTCTTCCCGACTCCGGAGTTTGACGATAGGCGTTTTTCAATTAGACAGCACGTGATATTTTAAAGGTTATCACGCGGTATCGTAACTGTGATTGGCATCGAGATCTTTTTCCACACGATACTTTAGGAAATATATGTAATATAATACTTTAAAAAAAGGTCCGTGCATGATCGGAACGTGGTTCCAGTATTCAAACTCGTTCACGCACGGCTCGTACGTTCTGCCCTCTAATTAAAATCGGGCAACCCTCGACTCGATGTAATGACTCTCCGTACAGTCCGTAATGATTCGTATACATAATCAGGGAGATAACTTTCGCGCGTGATAGTACGCTTTAATGAAACTAGAAATCGCATTGATCACTCGTTCGTTTGCACAAACAAAATCAACGGAACTTTGAAAATCAGCGTTGTTTCGTGAAAGAAGGTCGCGATTACCGCATGTTTAAGATTTTGTTATTTGATGCATTGAAACTTAACAACAAGTGCATCTTCGGCGTTTTGTTTAGCAACGAAACAGAGTTAGATTTAATTGATAAAGATTAATTGATTTTGATTTCTCGAAATATGCGAAAATACTAAGAAAAATAGAAAAATTCAATAATAAATTGTTTAGGAACGTAAGGGTATTCATATCGGAGAAATAACGACACGATTGGAAACGTGTACTCAGTAAACCTAGCCTAAGTATTATTTTATTAGTTGGCATAAAAATAACGACAAAATTTTCAAACACAAATAATTCTTTAGTACGATAATTCTTTATTGTCTATCATATGCCGGTTGTCAAAACATTCTTATTAGGTTGCGCTTCTATCACACTTTAAGTTATGCGTTAAAAAGTTTTTTAAATTTATAGTAGGCGTGTCTTTAAAACTCTTTTCTTTCTTAAATTAATATCAAAAGACTTACGCGAGAAACGCACCATAGAAAAGATTCCTCCGTGGAAAAGATAACAGATACAACAGACTCTATACACAAATAACTTCTTTGGTCGGACCATTCAAAGTCCTACACTACTCGCAGAAAAATCTCGTGTTTAATTAAGACAATTACTCTTCCGTGCCAGTGTATACTGCCCGAGTGACCGAACACATTGTAGCGGAATATGAGCGTAGAAAAAGTTCAAGTGGAAACGGAAAATTCAAGTCTAGGAGAGATCCACGTTATTGTGCCTTTGAATACTAACGTTGTTTCAGGTTACAGGGTCTAGAGGTAAAAGAACTTTGAACAGATTGTTATTGCCGTTTCTTGTAACCTTCGGCCAGAGTTACACCACAAGATCAACTTTTTTGATGGTAACGTCCGTTGATATAAATGTATAAACGTACTCCCCATGTCATTGGTATTATTATCCTTTCTTCGATTGCTATAGTAGCATTGAACGAGCGACGATTACAACCGGTATACACTATCTCTGGACTTGTACTTATTTTAATACGTCTGACTATTACGAATTCATTCGCTCATTGCGTTATTAAATACACCTACACGTTATAACCACCTCTACATCCATTTTTCCTTTCAGTGCTATTTGCCAAAGTCAAAGCTTCTCGTCATACAGAATCGGTAGCCCATTAGTGACGAACGACTGTGATTCGTTAGCGTGGATCGTCGATACCAAATCGATTCCCCTCACAGGAAGCACGATGCGCTCTCACTCGTTCTTTTACTCCTATACGTGTACATCGTTTCATCCGCTTATGACCTATTAATCATCGCGGATATAGAGTAGATCCTTGTCTCTGATGTACGTCGTGGGAAAAGGACAGCGTTGTCCGCAGAAACGTAAGATACGTTATATAGCTCGATCTATCGAATAAATGTCTTCGCAAAATAAGAGTAATAATCGTATATGTGATATGTCGATAAATTATTATATAAACTGTGTACCGATTATGAGACACGGAAACTTGGTGACTTGCAGCATGCGTTGAATGTCGTTGACTGTGGATTTGAACGATGGTCAGATAAATCCAGTAGCTAGACTATTATGTAAGATGCTGATTATAAGTATTTGGATACACGGTTGATCTGTAGCATACGTTGTTGCATAAATGCTATTAATAGTTTTTTTCGCGTAAAGTATAGAACTCAAATTCAAATGAAGTAATCTATAATTAAATAACGCAACTTTTTTGTGTTTCGGGTCATCTACGATCAAACGATACCAATTCAGGGTTGAACATTTTTTTATTCTCCTTATTCTTCGTAATTAGTATAAACGGCGAAAAATCTTGTAAACACCTTGCATATAACTACGATAATAACAATTAAATAAGAAAATCGTTGTAAATCCTTCTATCTGTGATTTAATTTACATGGTGTTAAAAACAAACAAGCGTTCAAACAGGTATGGACAATAGTGTACGTCTTTCAGAAATAAATTTGAGAGAAGAAACGGCGAAGACCGGATAAAGGAAACTCGAAGACGTTCCGATCTTATCCAACGGCCAGTACTTACCTCTCTACGAATGGCTGGTCGGACAAGGCGAGACGAACATACGCGCGACGCAGCTCGCGGAATAAGTGGATGCGTGCGGACGAAGGTGCACCAGAGGTTTCACTGCCAGCCAGCAATAGCGTGGGTCGAATGCCGTTGCCATTGTACATTGCGCGGAGAAACGCTCGCTTAGCTTAGCATCGACGCGTTTAGACCTAGCCTAGGAGAGTACGTAATTACGCAGATCGTCGCGGAGTGGAACAGCAAGGGAGAGAGAAATAGACCTCCTCGAAATCGTGTGCCCCGATACTGAGGTTACCGACGCCACGCGTCCCACATACGAGAGCTTTTGAGAAAGCCCGCGAACTCGCTTAGTTAAGCGCAGACTAAGAGACGCAACGGACTAAAGAATTTTTCTGTCGGATAGGAATAGAATCTTGCTGGTAGGAAGTTCGCGACGCGACGCTTCCTTTAAATGGATTTCACTGATATATATTAGAATATCTTATATTAGAAATATTAGAACATTAGAAATTTTGGAAAATCGAAAACAACAAGACATATATATATATAATATATATATATATATTAGGATATATTTATCATTTTATTATTATTTATTAATATATATACATTATTATATAGGATATATATATCCTAATATATATATATATATATTAGGAAACAAAATCCTAAAGTTACTTTTTTTTCGATTCCTAGATATCACGGAGTCTGATGATTTTAAACTTTCGAAAAAAAAGCAATAGGACGACTGACTGAGAATTTTATTTTCCGTAGCGCGAAATGCATTTCGACACGCTTTCGTTTGCTCGGTCATCGGGCGCAAGAAGTGTGAACCGCGAATGCGCCGCGCCCGCATTAGTTTCTTGGAAACACGAATCTACGCTTAACGCAGCACCGCGTCACGTTCCATTTAGGAGGCTGCAGAAGACCTCTTCTCAACGAAGTAGAAAGTATTCCTTCGTTTATTATCGCGTTTTGCTCGGCCACTTCCTCGTTGGTCTGACCTTTCCCTCCGCTTCTACTTTTCTTCGAGGCTCGTGAAAGGAGGGCCTCGAGCAGCGCGATCGCATCTCAAGATCGTTAAGTTCGCCTCCTACTCAAGCCGGCCACGATTCTTCGATTCCTGTCGTGTTGGAATCGATGCGATTCGCTCTAGACTTAGGGACACCGACGAGTACCGGAGAAAGTCGGCTGAATCCACGTCGAAAGATCGACCTTCGACTTTGTTTATTCGCAACTGGCCTCTGTGTTGCGACATGCGAATGCGGGCTAGCGGGTATATCGCCTCTGCTTGGCGTATGTCGCTTACGGATTGCGAATACTATGCGGTGATTTTGTCGAGGAATCGAAAAAAGTGGGAGCTTAACAAATATCAGGTGGTTGCATATGATATAGCCGATTTCACAGACGTGTAAAATCACTCGGTATTCGACAAACGTATCGTCGTATAATATTCATTATATTGGATATCAACGCTAAAATTTCGTAATTTTTAAACGCCGCTACACAATCAGCCACATCATTTCTTATCTGTAATTTCTATCGACGGATCACGTCGAAATTCGTGTAGACCTATCGGATCGATGACTTCGAACAGTCGCAAACGCGCGGTAAAGTTGAACGACCTGTTTAAAACGCGCTTGTTCGAATCGGTTGAACGACCTCAAGGGACGGTCGCGGTTTTATTTTTTAAACAATGGGGAAAGTCTTGCGAAAGCAACGGCGCCGGCTGTAACAGTGTGATCACGTGCGAACGCACCGCTATCAGGGACGTGGTGTTCCTGGAGAATCCTTTCGTTTTCGCTTGTCATCGGTCGCTTTCAAGCTTGTCGCACGAAAATATTTTTAAGCCTTTCACCGGGCCTCTGACTACCTCGAAACCGTATCTCGTTACGAAACGAGTCCTCGACGATACGATCGGCTGGAATTCGGCCGAAGGAAGGTCAAGGGCTGGTGAACAGCAGCTTTCACCAGAAATTCGAGCGCACGAGCGCAGATTTGCTACTCGGATTATCTGAACGAACTTCTAATTAACGATAAATTCATTCAGAACTGGCAAACATTACATGACCGTTTTTATATGCTCCAAAAATTGTCTGTAGCTGTATGCATCTACAATGTTGTTACTGCTACCTTGACCATTATCAGTTATTTTTATAAATATATATTTAATTTATTGTTTATTATATCAGAAATTCGTACTTCCGTCAAATGGTGAACGATATGTTTCAACATAACACACGACCATTAGTGTAATAAGAAACTATATTAATTGAAATATGACGAGTTGTATAGAGAGCAACGACGACTAAAGTAACATAGTATTCAAATATGAAACTTTTCGTTTGGCGTTTTTCCGCCACGTAGTGTCACTTGACGTCCGCAAGCGAGAGGCATAGATTGCCTAGCCTATCGAATACTTGATTTTAGGCCTCGTATTCGACGGCTGTCAACTTTGGAGAATGGGTTAATGAGCAAGAAAATCCGGATGCCCGGACTAACTGGCAGCAACTTCGAAGAGAATGTAACTATCACATGTGCTTCTGTTTGAATGAAATTTATTTTCTAATTAATGAAACTTCTGTCAAGAGGCTGTATATCATAATTGAAGGAAGTAAAATTTAATTGAAAATTTGGATAGAAAGTAGCTTTAATCGGACAATTGTTCAGAAATCCATAACGTACCAAAGTCCGAGACCAATTTTACTAAACACAAAAACATTTAACGTTCAATTAATTGACAACTCGACCATAGTGATACAATATCGCCCGTACGCGATATACGAGCGTGAAAGGATTAACCATCAAATGGTAGCAAGTCGCGACTCGGATCAAACCGTTCCTTCATTCACGCTTATTGTCTGTGACCGTCTGAATGAGACCTGGATGCGTTTCGCGAATCCGTGAGAAACGATTATTTTCACGTTAGTGTTCACGCGATATCGCGGGACTTGTGCACACGTGTACGTAAGATGGTGAACGTGTTGATTCCAATGTGCGGACCGTAGTTCGAGGAATCGATTGCGTAAATGTAGGAAGCGCGGATGCATTCACCTTTTGCGCTCACAGTGTAGCCTTGCCCGAGCAGCGGTTCTCATCATCGTGATTTGTCGTACCGTCGAAAAGCCACAGCCTCGTACGTTCAACGAACGATTCGAAAATTAATTTCCCGGCGAGGTTCGCCCGATTTGGTATATCGAGCTGGAATATCCGCGTTGTTTGCTTTACGAACGAGGTTTTGGAGATGCGAATTTGCAGCTCCTCTTTTTCGCTCGAGATCAGTCCGAAGTTATATCGCAATAGCCTGGAAGCGATTTTCGAACGAGGTCTCGTTTTGTTTGAGATTGCGCGCGAGCGCGATCAGCTAGCACTTTTCACCACGTGTTCCGGAAGCTTTTCATTCTGTACGATGGAATTTACGAATGTGAGTGGTAAATGCTTTATTTGAAAGCAATGCTGTCATATGAATGTCTGTTATCTTTGCTTTAAATAAATGTCTTTTCGTTTTTCATTAGAGCAGATTTATCACTTCGAGTGTTATCGTTGAAATCGACATACTTTTGCTATCGCGGTGCAACGTTTCTAATACCATATTCGCAAAGTATCGTCCTGGATTTTTATACAATTTTTGCAGATCCATTTAGCTTTCTACTTCTGAGGCTGGAGTTGTTTGAAGAAAATTTAAGCCATCGAAAACTATAAAAAGTTCTTTAAAAACCATATTAATATTATATGCCACGTTAAACATTACCTTTTTGAGACATATTTAAAAATTATTTCTTCAATTTCACTATCAATTGTTATTATTATTTTGCAGTCTGTTAACTATTTTTTTATGAAAATATCGTATGGTCGCAGGACCAAATAAACTTGCTTTGAAACCAAAATTTGCGCCAAGATCGTGTTCGATAAAATTCTGCATACATATAATCTCTTGTAATTTCTTTCAAAGAGAACAGTAAAGTTTGATAATAACGAATCGAGTCACTGGACCGATCGGTTCACGCAGAAACTTGAAACAAACAGCGAATTACTGGAACACGATCCGTCGCGGAAGCGATGGCAATCGATTTTCGAAATCGCAACACAATATCGTCAACGGTCGATGGTATTAATTCGCGAACTGGTGTCGGATTAACTATGCACTCTATCCTGGGCCGAATCACAGACTTTCCTGCATCTAGATAGAATTTCTCACGGTGTGATCGCCGCCGATCCGAACGTACTTTTTCAATCACACGGCGTACATAGGCACATCTCGTGCACTATGCTCCTTTAACTTTCTCTTCCCGTCTCCGTTGCTAACCAACGACATACGCCTTCGTCTATGGTAGGTAATAGTCAATCTACCCACCGCTTATGAGTCAACCGATCGTCGATAGTTAGACGACTAGACGATTGTTCGACAATTACGCTTATCGTATTCGAGAAAATTGTATTTGAAAATTTGTCGAGGGCGTGTACTCCGTTCGCTTTAGAATAAAATAAGCAAAGACAAGTGGAAAATGTAAAATAAAAGTTTTTCCTTCTAAGCGGCATCTTCGACGAGATCAAATTCGATCGATTTGATTTTAATTGCTACTATGTCGTGTTTCACGTACGAAAAGTCTCGATTTGAATAGAGAGAAACGCTGAAAGTAACGATGCGCGATTTCACGAAGAGTCACGCGACTCGATTAGGCCTCGGCTGCTATTTTACGTTCAAGTTTGCTTATTGATTGGAATTACCTGCCCCGGTGTACGTTCCGCAAACATACGCGTGCTTACGTAAGCGAGTGAGCTAACTAAATTTCCAGTAATTCCTTTTCCCTCGCGAGGAACCAGCGCGACGACGAGTCTGTTACGTCACGGTCGTCTAGCATTTCCCGAATATACACTCGATATATATTCTTTCGCGATTACTTTTTTTGCGGTGGGAAAAAAGTTTTCCAGCCAGTTTTGGAAGGGACGATGTAACGCGTAAGAGTGAAACTGATAAGAGGAGGACAAGAGCAGGAAAGTTACGAGAAATCGGGAGAAAGGAGCCGCCGTTGTTGGAGTTGAAAGGAGTCTCGTTGGCTTTGCTTATTAGCATAATCGAATGATAATGAGGCAAAAATTGTATACCTTACCCTGGAGCAGGCACGCTATTTCCGTGAGTGTATCTACCTAGCGTAGGACAGCGAAATAGTCGCGGAAAGCTGACGTTCACGCTCGGCGAAACAGGTGGCACTGAAATTTATGCGGTAATTAAGGAATCGAAAGTCGAAAAGCAAGGATTACGATTTTTAAGAGGTACGTCTGGTTAGTGAAATTCGACGACTTTTCGAATGCTTTCACGGTTTACTCGATTTGCTGGATTATTGTACCGTGAAGTCTCGTTTAATGAATCTGTGGAGTAGTCTGTATAAATCGTGTCGTCTTAAATGAGATAGAAGTCGTCGACTTTGATTTATCGATCTATTTTGTTGAGAATGTTAAGAATATTGTGAAAGCAGTACAGAAGTAGGAAGTTAATATTTAACCTTTTCGAGACTAACGGTACGACACAATCCAAGATAACTTTTGGAAACATCGCTACGCAAATTTTTCAATAAACCAACTTCAAAATTGTGAAACGCGAACAACTCTTCTCTCAATATCCTCGTTTCTCTATTCTCAACGATATTTAAACGACAGAAACTATTTATAATGTACTGTAAATCTGCGTTTGCGTTCGCGCGAATTTATCTAAAGGAAAGTATAAAATTAATCCCGGCAATCTTACACGAACAACCTACCGTTCGAGATCCGAACTGATAATTATTCGTTCAGCGCGCAACAAAAGTATTATGTCTCACCTTCGATTCGTACATCTGTATACAAGATCGCTGGCACGCTCCTGCCCTTATCGATGAGTGAATTTTTAAATTCGATGCACCCCCTCGGTCTACGCCACTGTCGATGTTCTCTCTTCGTCGAACCATTCCCCCAGCCCCTCTGAACGAGCAGCACTACCATTCTCCATGTCCTCGGTGTATCACAGAGGGAGGCTTCGCCCCGTTCGGTGGGGACCATCTCAATGACGTCACCGAGCTGGTATGGAGGTGGAAGCGAAGCAGCGATAGAGGGGTATCGGTTGTGTGCAAAGGGTGGAAGGGGATCGTGGGTGGGGAGTTGTCAGTAGGGGTTGCCGGGTAATATCGGGGATGGTGACGGGGTGAATGACCGACCTAGACTCGAAGTCAGGGGTGTGCAATGTATGAAACCATCCGTAATAGCAACCCTCCTTCAAAGCAATCTACAAGGGTAGGCTTTACACCCTCTTTCTTCGTGTTTGTGTTCTTCTCGCTGCCTATGTCCGTTAAACGCGAGATGCTGGCGCATAACTCGTCAGAGTTGAAGTGTTTTAACGAACGGAACAGTATGCCGAAGACACATTTTTCTTTTTATTAACAACGTTCTGTCGTCATTAACTTTATCAACTCTTTCGTTTCTACGATAAATCATTGACGCAAATATTTGCCTATAATTTTTCTACATATCGCGTGACGAATGGACGATTCCTACAAATAATTAGATGTTTAATAGCGTATAAGAAATTTTTTTAAGATAAGATAAATTTGATGTTATTTTATGTGATTAACTTCTGGCGAAATTAATATTTTACTTTGCGATTCTAGATGTTTAACTGCGCAATTGCCATGGAAATTAGTAGGTCCGTTTACGTATTGGTCAATTGGATATCGTGATTCGAGTAATTAATCGTGATTTTCTACGCTAATTATAGTCGAAATAGATAACGATCGTTTGGGGAAAAAAGATGCACAGTTCCAAAATGTTTTTGGATCGATACCTATAATTCTACGTTGAATCGATTAATAAAATAACATCAATCACCTTTAAGTCTTAACTGTTTTCGCCTGGAAGGATCGTGAAGCGATAGAAGAGACAGCTAGTTGATGCGATCTTATCAATCAGTAGACGATCTATTATTTTATTTGTCGTTGCTATTTTATCGCTCGTTTTTCCGTGTATTCGTCGAATACGCACGAATATGCACGAATCGTCGTTACCTCCTCCCGTTTGTTTTACGATATCGCATTCCGTTTACACATTTCGTCATCTACGTACGCTATTCCAGGTTAGAAGTTTATTTATAAACAGACAGGTTAGCTTCTTTATTTAGACGACGGCGACGACGACAACGACGACGACGACGACGACTAAGACTACGCGACAGCGACGGCCACGGGCGTAAACGTTGGCGCTTGGGAAAGTCGAAAATCGCGATTAAACTGAGAGCTTGAAGCCGATCAGTGATCTCGAAATTCAACGAGCTAGTCCCGTGACTATGGTGTTCGAGGTCAGAAGATCATCGATGCAGATCGGTGCTTCTGTGCACCGATGACTTCGTGTCCCAGAAAGATAAAGGCCGTTCCCTGGTCGGTAAACTGACGTGGGTTTAAGCCCGGGGTGAATCGAGTGCACGAATAGGGTAACGCGATCGATAGCTGACCAAAAATAGGATCTGCCGCGGACTCGTAAAAGCTTTATTAGAAAATGCTTTCTCGATGCAGCGCTCTCGTTACATCCAATGAGACGATCGAAACACCGCTATGGAATACGCACACAATGCAGTGTCGTAAATTACCAAGGCTAGTCTAGAGTCGAAGGAAGTCTAAAGTCTATGGTATATAGCGTAGAATTGCTTCGGGTAGGTATATCGCCAAACGATGTCTGTTCAATTTCGATTAAATTGCCTAATTTGAGGCGTAATCTCGATCACTTGCGTTTAAGAAAGATGAACAGGTAGATGCGCGCGTATATTAGAGATGTACACGTAGAATGGTTCGAATTTGGAAAAATACGTAAGAATTAGTAAGAGGAAAAATGAGAGCATGAAATCGTTACTCTTTAGTTAACGCTTTCGCGATATCTTACGATAAATTTCGGTATTCCCACGATATCTTAACGAGTAAAACGAACAAATTTCCGTCAGATTTACTCTAATCGTTATAGGAGCAACTTATAAGTGCAACAAAAACAAGGATGATTACATAACGATCAAATCTACGAGGGATTGTACGTTCGAGAGTCGACATCGACTATCGTCTTGCCTTGACAAGAACGTAGGCTCCCGAGGGCCTCGAGAAAAAGTCAAAAAACGTTGCCAGGAAAAATGTCAGCCCAGGGTCAAACGGTGTTCTGGTCCCCGTGGTATTGGTCGGTTTTGGTTTTAGGTTGTTGCATGCACGAGGGTTAGGTTGGTCGTTCTCTGTGGCGTTGCTGTTACACCACGTGGTTCGTATTGATCCTCTTCGGTGGGCACGGTAAAGGAGAGCAAGCGAAAGAGAAACAGAGAAAGAGCGGCAAACGGGGTGAGAGAGGAGGTCGACCGACGTGTTCTCTCTATCGAAAGCTTCCCTCGTCCGTTCTTCCTCTCTCGCCCACGGTTCCCGATATAGTCACCTCTTTCTGAACCACGTGTAACCCCTATATACCTTTCTCTCTCGTCGAAGAGGGTAGCAGCCTAGTGCCCCTGCCTTTCGGTCGTTCACCCTTCGTACACACTCGATTCCGATTCTCTGTTCTTCTCCCGTTCGTGTCCCTGCCTTCCGCTCCTCTTTTCTGCTTCCGATGCGCGCCCGATCTAAGAACTTCTACAGTCTGTACTTGACCCCACGGGTACACGTCAGGCATTAAGAAGGGGGAAGCGAGATAAAGCAAGTTATGAAAAAGATCCAACTAGTCGGATCATCCGCGTTATTTTTCGTTGAGATAATATCCTTCTCCGATTTGGATCGAGTACTGGTTGAGAGATTGCTTTGGAATGCAAATGTTTCTCTTCAACTTCGTTTCTCAAACCACGGAGAATTTTGTTTGTTGAAAGATTATATACAAAAGGCAAGTGCTCCTAGTTTCTTTAACCCGTTGTAACGTTATGTGACTTAGAAGTTAAATATTCATACGAACCTCTTAGACAGAAGCCAAATTCACCATCTCCATTCTTTATTAATTTACCTATTTTCATATGTTTGTTCGCAAGATATTCGCATAAATGATAGTGAATTTCAACGATCTCTCATACTTACGATCAAATGGCAAATTGGCCGGATGAAAAATTATATGTATGTAGAATTAAGATTCAAATCCAAAAGTATGATACAGGCTTACCTGAAACAACAAAAGAAAATATCTCATGAAACTCTTGGATCGATCTCTTCTCGCAATATGACAATTATGTTGTTTTGTTTCGATCTGTATAGCAACCTCGCCCTCCAAAAAGGTTAAGGTCATCGAAGAACCGTCGGAAAATGTTACGACAGGCAAAGAAACGCGCACGTATACGCACGCATCTTTGCTAAGTGCGTGCATATCGCAAAATAATATCGGCCAGGAAATGATTTTCATCGAATTGTAAGATTTGTTTGTTTAGGATTTGATATCACACCATACAATTATGTAGAGTTTTCCGTTACTTCCATTTCGATATAGTATGTTCAAACTGGACGAGTATTCAAATATTTACATAAATCAATTCAGAAGATTACCAGATTATCGTATTTGTTATCGCTATATTAAATCGAAAGATTTTTTATTGGAATTCCTTTAGTCGTAAAATTAAGGGTTAACAGAGATGAATCGTGAATCGTTTTTCTTTTTCAAAATTTCATTAAAATTTTATCCAAATAATTTAACAAAACATAACGTTTTAAAATAAATAAATGTTAGCCTCGTTTAGTCACGATTGCCAGAACAATTTTCACATTTTTTTCATTTTATAGTACGTGACGTGCACAAAGTGCGACTTTAAACGTTGTGTCGGTATAACCGAAGCATTTCCTGTACGTTTCGTTGTGTTTGGTGTAAGTTTAATCGAGACCTCTAGTTGGGAAAGCTTAAACGCATAGAGAACTTGAAACGTTTCACTATACCTCTATTAGTACTTTTGGCAAGATACGAAGATGCGACGGAATAATAGAAGTACAAGTTGCCTCAAGTTCGAAACAAGTTCACAACCGTCTCCGCACCCATAGTTTAAAAAACGCACGTTTAAAAAACGATCTTTTCGCCTATTTTTCCATTTTATTCCAATTTCGAGAATCTTATAAAACTTGTGAAACTTGTAAATAGAATCTTCATAGATTCTAATTCGTTTTGAATACGGATCTATATAAACTCTGTATCGTGAAGAATATATTGCAATGGGCTTGATAATTCCTGTATCGATTAATCGATGTGCGGTTTTTAGTAAAGCCAGATATCAACGAATCGACCCTAAAGAGCATCCTGATTCATAGTTTACGGACGAAGAAGGGCTTCGATCCCGGCGGGAGAACCGATCAAGGTCATTGATCTTCGAAGGGGATAACTTTTCGCCGTTGCCAAGGCCGTCGTGCTCGATGTGGTTTTAAGTCACTCTATTCTGCAATTTATATTGTACTTTTTATTTAAATACAGCTTATTCTATCTATTCTTAACTATTATCTTATGCTTGGTGACCGATTATATCTACAATTGTTACGTAAATTGTACGAAAATTAATCGTTTCTAATTTCATCTTACTATAATATCATCGAGTAAAGGCTTTAGCTCTGAAAATACAAATTCTATGTAAAAACCATTTAAAATACTATATTACCTATAAATATAATATGATATAATATGATAAATATCGATATAAATAAATAAATATATATATATATACATGATAGGTTCACATAATAATTTGAAATGAATGAATTTAATATCTGATAATTTACATAGGTAGTTACGTTGATTGCGTGAAAATCATTCGAATGATTCTCATTAAGCATCGGAAATTCGCAATTAGGCCACGCCTAGCCTACTTTCGTCGAGTGCGTTCACCTCAACCGGCGGAAGGGTGTATTCGCCCCCACGGAGAGTTTTCCTGGGTCGGCACCTGCGCAGAATACGCGCGTGACCCACGTGGTCGCCACGTGGTCGCCAAAGAAGATCACCCAACGTTGCCAGAGGGTAGCGTTCACTTCGGAAAAAGACAGCCTTCAAGGGGATGAGTATCGACCAAGGGCAAGGGCGAGGGCATGCGTGTATGACACATTCCTTCCAAACTTCGTACAAATATGTTTGAATATACAGCAGCAAATTTTCCACGCTCGCAGAAATACAGAAAAATATGTATGTTTATACACATATTATATACATTTATGTTCGTATACTGAATACCAACATGTATACTGATTTATCATACGACGGCTATTTTTGTCGGCAAATTTTGCAATATGTCTGTTTGAAAATATTTATATTTACCAAAAATAATTATAAAAATATTTTATTCGACAGATCAAATCAGTCATGATCAATTCAACCTAACTCCAATCAAATCAATTTTATTAGCTTTCGCAGGCTAACGTACGTACATAGAAATCGTTAAACTTAACACCATAAAGTTCATGCTTTCGCTTCTTATTGTATATTTTGCAATTCATCGAGACCTAAAGGAGCGTGTACAGCTAAAATACACGCTTGCACGTACGAGGAACCTTGAACGAACCTGAAAAATGATCAATGACCGTAGCCTTTCCTCCCTTCGGAAATTTGGCGAGAAAAATATGACATGGCCCCGTGGCCGGCGGAAACTACGATCGTGCGGCCTGCTACAGAAACGGAAATTGATGTTCCCCTTTCTGCTCGGTTTCCGGCGGCTGTTCGAGCGCACCGTTAAATCGCTGCGGCACCGTTTTGGACAGCCCTGACTATTCGTATCGAGCGGCAATGCCAAGGGCAAGGGCGTCCTTCCCCCACCCTTCCCTACCGCGGCCCTCCACATCCCCGTTTCTCTTCCTCGTTCTCTTCCTCTTCCGTGAAGCACACGCACCGCAAGAGCGTCGGGCCCACGCACAACTGCTTTCCTGAGTTGCGCAGCCGACCGTGGAAATTCGGACTCGATAGACATATAGACCGTCAAGAGTATACTACCGAAGGGATTATTGGTAAATCGCCCATTATTAGTAAAATAACACAAGAATGTTGCGTTAAAAATTATTAAAACATACGAATTGTGTAAAGAATAATAAATGTGCACCTAAGATCTTTCTCTAAGAACTAGACATTTTTAATTTACGACTTTTTTATATGGAAATAAAATCTTTTATCTAAATTTTCTTATAATCACACCGATTTACTATAACATAATACACACAACTAAACAATTCCCCTTATAAAATTGCCATTATAAAAAGTCACAACGTGTCACAAACTTACATACGCATCATCAAGCTTAAAATTCAATCTGAAGCAACTGATTCGGTGCAACATTCCCAGTTCGTCCTAATAAATTACCAAGCGTTCCCGCATATATTCGACGAGTATCCCTTTCTTTTCCGAGTATCCCTCCAAAAGTCTGGATACACGTTGCACAGACATACAAATGTACAAAAGGTGCGAATAGATATCCGCGGACGGGAAAATAACTGGAAGAAGACGAAAAAAGAAAAGGAAATAGCAGAAACAAGCAGAGACAATGAATACACTGGTAGGAAGAAGGTTAGAGGAAGGGGTTAGGGGGAAGGTGAATTTAATCGAGCGCAGCCGGGAGGAAAGGGGAAAGTGTTGAACGACGAAGGCAGTCGAAGGAGGGAGGAACGGAGGAACACTCGCCAGGCGGAGAAAGCTGTGTTCGGCTTCACGGGGTTAACGCACCCGACGTTATACTGTCTTGCGACTAACGATGATGTTTCTACCATTACGTAAACCGAGCGGGCGCAAGACTCGCTTCTCTGTGCGCACGACCGGGATTGGAAAAGCTGTTCCTAGTATCGAGGAGAGAGTTAGCTTTGAGCGAACACCGTGTCTTGCTGCGATTTCGTAGGCGTCGCCGAAAATAGTGACGTTTTTCCTGCGTTATCTCGCTGGAAGCACACCTTCCTTCGTACATCTTTGTTTCTATGGCAAACGGCTGTTCTTTCTACGTGTTTCTTTTCTTTCTTTCCTTATTGTTTTCTGCTCTTTTTCATACCATAGAAATGGCTGCTTTATAGTGTTCCAAAGAGATGGAATGACGTTAAGAGGAGAACAAATGACTTCTATACAGTAGCTTTCAGAGCAATCGAGCGAAGGCCTGGTCTGTTCGATTGGATCGAGGATAGTTAGATAATTACCTCTTTGTTTCGATCAGTAGATCACGTACTTTTGCATACGAACAACTCAGCAGTCATACTTTTCCATTGCTCAACTCTATAAATTGAAAAGTGAGAAAAATGTACAATTTTACAAATTTTTTTTTTAATTTTTTAAATTCACCTCGAATTATTTATTTCGACAACGGTTTATCTCTTCGTAATAAATAAACTTATAAAAATAAATTACTTGTTCTCCAAGAGTGTACGAATTATTTAAGGATAAAGTCCCACTTTATCAAAGCAACAAAGACGAATCAAGCAAAGAAGAATATACAAAGATATAAAAAGAAGAAAAGAAGAGAAAAGAGTAAAGACAAAAAAAAGCTGAAAATTCAATCTGAAGATTTTAACGCGGCATCGTAACAGCATCGAACTTACGCAATGGTTCGAAACGTGCCGCAACGCGAGAAAAGTTTCCCAAAGGCACCTCTCTGTTCCGCGTTGTCGCCTTCTTTCCAGACGTGAATGCACGGTGGTCGCTCCGCCAAAAGCAGGAAGTGTGTCTGAGAACCGCTGCACGAAGAGAAAGTTGCGACCGACATATTTTGCGTTCGCGCAACCATGCGATGTATACGTTAGGCAGCCCATTAGCGTAAAAGACGCGACGCAAAGCGATAACGAGGAAACAAGATGAATAGAGAAGAAAGGGAAAAAGAAGAAACGAATCGGCGACGCTAATAGCTTCATTTGCTCCTGTGCAAAGCAGTTTTCCTATGGCATCGATTAAGATGTTACGATCGGCCACATTCGCGCCATTTACTACAATCGAGTGGGATTTCTTTTTATGTGACCACGCTAGCCACACTAGACGCCTCGAAGGACGTTTCTTTCGGATTTCGTACAAGGGATCGAATAGATTGGGACCGAAGAAAAAATCGTCGTCGATTTCTCTTATCGATCTAGGCCGAGATTCCTGTGAAAATGGAGATTTTATTTTTGTAGACGTTTGGGGTCGTCGCGAATAGCGAGGGAAAGTATATACATTAATCGACTTAGAGATCAAGTTAGAGTATATGCGTGAAATATTCTACTATTGCAATAATAAATCATTTTATCGTAATTATCGATTTTGGAAAGAATCGTTAAATTTCTATTTGACTAACTGTATCATTACGAATAATATATAGCTATCGTCACAATCTCTTCACTTCGATTCTATCAGTAATACATATACATAATCAGCAAAGGAAATCAATAGTTCGATAAAGAAGCATCATTTGAACTTGTACTTTGTTACGATACGCATCTCCAATGTCATGTCGCTATATTTAGAGGGTGAAACAAATCTCTATTTAAATTTTATTTTTTTAGCTATGCCTCTAAAAATATGAATTTGTCTGAACATATGTAAACTAATTCTCTTCCGAGATGAATATAAATCCTTATTTTCCAATTACTCTATAATATATTCAGTGAAGATGGTGAAATTTAATTTTCCTTTTGCTACGATCGGAAAAAAATTCTACATTGAAATGAAAGAAAAATAAAATTAGCAACAAATGCTAGGGTTCACGATGGTTACGTCAGTGCTTAAAGTAAAATATGTTTATTATGTTTCAAGGTTTGCAGTTCGAAGCTGGAAATTTCAGTGGCTAAATTGGAATTCCATTTATTCGAGGAACGTTTCACAGAAATGTCCGAGGAGTCGTGTAAGGTTCGTACATATACTTATTCGACTTGCAAACAGTTCGAAGGCAGGAAGAGGAAACTAGCGATGTATGTTCGTAGCTAGGCGAGCAAAGCGATGCATCGTGACGCATGGCGATCTTTGCAGTCACTTTCGCTTCGATTGACATCCTTTGACAAATAACAAATGTTTCGTATAGAGTGCATGTCGGATATAAATATAAAGACTAATTTTTGCAAATATTCTCGTTGTCATTTGAAAAGTATGTTGTTCAAATTTAATTTTTAACTCGAGTATCCGTATTTTATGAGAAGTGCAATCATTTTTCGGTTAACGAAACATCAATCATGTCGTATTCACCGAATTGCAAGTTTTAGATTGATGTGATATGATAGATAATTTAAAGGTTTTAGACGTTTACAAGATTGGACATTTCATATGTAACTACTTAGTACTACAAATACGAGTAACTTGACAGAAAAATGTGATAACGAGCACAGCTTACGAATAGACGAAATAAAAGAGCGAATAAACAAGACGTAGCCTGCAAACGTGGAAAAGTTATCAAACTCGGGCGAAGGCGAGTAAATCGGTCGATAAGAGCAGGAAATTCGCGATTTCTAGCCGCGCGAGCGCGAACGGTCGTGACGTGCACCGGTAGCGAGTCTGGCTGCCCTCACTTTCGCTGCGCTTCACAGATCGCCATTCTCGTCGCACGACCGTGCGTACCTACATACATGCTGAAACACGTGACGCGCATACGGGGTCGTCATTAAACGCCGTCGAAGAAATAATTCGCTTTGCGCATATATGGAGCACGTGTGTTTTATGTTTTACCACGTGCCGCGTGAGAATATGAAATTCTCGTCTGTAATTAAAAAGTAGGAAAAATCTAATTCTTTCGCACTCCTCCTGTTTTTCATATAACCACAAGTGGTTTGATTTCATCATATCGGTTCTACCAACTTCTATAATATTCTCTGAGAAATCATTTTTCAAGGAGATCTGCAAATTTGGCAAAGTTCGATGCTTCGGGCATTGCTTTATGCAATGGGAACTCCTTGTACCACAACCGGTGACCCATTGTCTCAGTTACGATGAAACCTAGGCTCGTCTTTAAACGTTTCAACTTCTAAGCGACTTCATAGTCCGTTGACAGCCTAAAATCACAATGATGGAAGATGGTTCCGTGTCATTATCAATCGGCGTCGTTAACAAGCGCTGGCCCTGACTCGTTCGCGTGAATTACCGAGTCATGGACTCGATTGCACGGTGCATATCTCGGCGTGCACTCTTATTCGTGCGTTGCATAGCGGCGAATGCAAGTGCAAGGTAGTGCGACGGCTGCTAGCCGGTAGAGGTGAGCGAAAGTTTCTTACGTCACACAACACGCGTGCGAGCGGCACGCACGGTCCCCGGTTGCGTACCTGCCTTTGCTTCCAACAACAGGATATACAGGGTGCATCAAAATGATCGAGCACTTGATGCAATATATAATACGCGGACATATTTCGATTCTGGAATGAAACAAATTTTTTCGTATATTTTTCTACGAAATGAAAATATATTATAGTTATAATATATAAACCATTCAAGATAGAGTATTCGTCTGAATACAAGTACAAGTGGAAGCAGAAGGAACTTCTACAAAGTACCTATGGGTCACCCGATTTTTCCAAAAGTTCAGGTTTATGTTATGTATCATGATTGCAGGAACATGTGTTGAATGCGTCCCTGTATATTTCCACAAATCTCTCAAGAGGTCAATTTATAAACAATTCGCGTGTGAATCTACGAAATACGATAAAAACGGAGATTCCCGGGCATGGCGGTAGCGGAAACGTTGTGAATCGCGCTTAAAATGACCCGTCACGAAGCAACGACCCGGAAGCGATAACCGCGCGCGAGGTCGAAACTACGATCGATAAAGAGGTCGGTCGCACACCAGCTCGTCACTTTTTCAGGGTGGGATCTGTCCGTGTGGACACGGCTAATCGAAAGCAATCTGAGACAACACCGATGCGTTCCTGACATATTGCCATCGCCACACGCCAATGGATTTGACGTATTATTATTTTTCACGCAATAATGCGGAAGCGCGGCTACTATTCGGTTCGTTTGAATATTTCATCTCGTGGCGATTTCGATGCACGACTCTCGTGTTTTTTACAGCTTCAAGCAAAAGTAATCGCCAGTTAGGTAAAATTTGTTTTGCGATCGTGATCAAGGCACATATACACGTATTTATCTATGTATATATCTACCTGTAGTTAAAGTTCGTTTTTAAGAGCGAACTACGAGCTTGATGCGGAGCTGTCGAAGTTTGCTCGCGTGTACGAATAAAATTATGAAATACACTAGTTTTTACGATTGCTGCGATTGTAATAAAAGTGGCTTGTACAGCATTTTTTTACTGAATTCAGTGTCAGTTATCTTTGTCTAATTTTATTTTATCGCTAAGAGCTTAATAGGCTTTTATTATGATTTCGAGATTTCAAACACGATATCATTTGGAACTTGTTTTCAAATCGGAATATCCGGGGCAGTGTTGACATGTAGGATAATACCGGTAATAATAAATTTAAGTTTAATGGTGCGATAAATATTGAAAATTTATTTTCTTCTTACTTCAGTATGAAGATCCACTCTTGATTAAGAATATCAACATTCGTTCAAACAATTATAATCGCACGACACACGCTGTTTCTTTGTGTTTAAAGCCACGAGAGAACAGTTTTTTCAATTTAGAGTTAAAGAATCTGGTAAATTTCAACTGCAACGAATTCAATGAGCCAGAAAATGCGAAGAGGACATCGAGTATAGTTCAATTTTCCGATCGATGTCGATTTTCAAGCGCGTGCAAACTGCTCCCGACCGCGCAGTGGATTCGAAACAGAGTTGTCCCCGTTTCCTCGTTGGCTCCGCGGATTTATTCGAACGAATCAGAGAATCTTTTTACATTTTTTCCTCCTCTTCTATTTTTTAATTCTTTCCATACTTCGGTAGACAAAATTGTAGTCGACTGAAAATTTGCGTGCGACACTAAGCGAGAACATTGCGACATAGCTATATGAATATCATTTAACAGGTATCCGTGATACGTTGCAACAGCCTAGAAGCGGTGCCTAGTTGGAGGGTGAGAAACATCGAACAATGTAATATATACGTCCCTACATCCTTGAAAATGTCGCAATACGTCCATTAAAAGGAACGAGCGAGGAACCAGCAAAACAATTCGCTCTTTTTTCCTTCATAGCCTTTTTTCTCCCTTCCGCTCTTCTCTTCGTCTCCTATCTTTTTCTCTTTTTTGTTTCTCTGTCCGGTTGTACTTCTTTTTTTGTGTCAATGAGCGTTTAGAGCGAAGATTATTCGGTCGTTTGTGATGTACCGGCTGACGTGAAAGTAAACTCTCCGCAGTTCGTTGAACAAAAAAGGAAATTATCGAGAGCAGAATACGCCTTATTCTGTCGTAAAAAGAACGAAGAATACATCGTAATAATTTGTTGCGGAGAGAACAATTCTCTACAGGTGGAACTGTCTGGCATAGCCTATAGATCGCCACAATCGATCGCCGTCGGTTATTGTTGGAATTTTTCGTGATTCGAAGAATTATAGAAGCGTTTTGTCGATTTATTACTATTACTCGTTATCTCGCAAAGGTTTCGGAATTGAAGGAGCATACTAATTCTTCAAACAATTGTGAAATTATGAAAAATCTATCTCCGATAGTACAGCTCCGACAGACAGATCTGACGCTCTAATAAAATGTCACAATCTTGCTACATTTGCTTAGAAGACTGTTTAAAAAGTGGCAAAGTAATTCGATCGGAACCAACCATCTAAGCGTATGATTCACCACGCGACTTTCAAACTCTATTAAACTACCAAAGATTTAAGCTTCGGTCGATCTACGGGCCACCAGTTAAGTACACATATATGGTCATCGCATCTCCACCTGCTTCGTGCTATAGGCCACGAGTCGCGAACAAGCTCCGACCGCCTCGTCTTCAACTTCGCGTTCCGGTGTCGTTTGTCAATCTTGCGAATGAACAAACCAACCAACCTACCGTCCCTGTCCGACTTGAGCATTCTTACAAAGCTCGCGACATCTTTATACCGGTCGGTACGGCGGGCGCGTTGTGAACGCGGCTTAACGAGCATGAGTGTCGTGTTGCAATGGCCTAGAAGCGGTAGCTAGGCGAAGGGTCAAAAACACCGAGCGGCACGTTTCTAGGCCATGCGCTGCTATCTATAAACCCCTACGAGCTTCTTCTGTCCCTCCCTCCCGTTCACTCCCCGCTCTACCCTTCTGTGCTTCACAGTCTCACCGTTCTTCACCTCCTGCTTTCCCGGGTTGCTCGATCCTCTCTAACTACACTCTACATCACACGGAGTTGCACCTATATACACTTCCATACCTAGGTCATCTTCTCTCGCGATATCTGTCTCTTTTTCACTCTTTCCGTCAAGCCCGCGTCGAGTTTCGCTTTCGCCCCGTCCATCTGTAGGCTGAACCATCCGAGGCCATATATAAGTACGTTTCGATCTTCGAGTCGTACAGAAGGAAAGCGCGACCGCGACACGACTCGAAATAGAGGCAGTTGTGCGAAATTTCCAATTCCACGGAACGCCGCGCCGACTAAGATGGTCGATTCGACAGCTGGTGCTGGCTGTCGCTTCAGTGGTGAATTATGAAAAATCTGTCCAGGGAATAATTCGCTTAACAAGTGGGCGAATGGCTGCTTCTGCGGAACCGATCGCCCCATGATGAATGCTTTTACGGCAATTTTTGTTTGTACGCTTGAATTGATCAATATGTAGAAGAATTAAGAGGTATCCAGGAAAGTTGTACGTAACGACATGTAATTCGACAAATTTGTGCTTCCAATAATACGATCATCTTAAATGTCGAGAGAGATACCATCTATGGAAGTATAACTATTTAGAAAGGTAGGAAATGAGCAAGGGCTGTGACGATTAAGGCCCGGAATAGACAACAGATGTGACAAGTGTTTTCACAGTGTTATATTCCCAATATAACAGTATACTGTCGCATGTTAATATATACTGCTTGATTAGAAATATACAGCTGAATATCACAATATTACCAGTGCTACATTTTGACGATATTTTGATCATATCGTTGGTATTAGATCTTGCAATTCTAATAGCACCATTTCACACTAACATGCATTATATCATTAGAAGAATACAGCTGTTAAATCGAACAGTATGTTAGCTTCTCGTGTTTGTAGAGGTAACGGCACGTGTCAAGGCCTTTCAAGAGTCATCAGGTTACCGAATCTGTAGGTTTAGCGGCAAATTCTAGACTCACGGATCTAATGTTTGTAGTTTCAGGTGTCGATAAGCCCGATATTCTTCCAATTAATTGTTAAAAAATACGCACAAGAATCTGACTATGGAGCGAGGAAGGTGATGAACTTTCTGAGAAGAGGACTGACAATGAGTCGAATAGCTCAGCATTCAGTACTCTTTCCCCAGAACGTCGAAAGAGCAAAGCCGTCCAGGCAAAATCTTATAACAGGTATCGCCATTGTTGTGCCGTCGAATTATTCGTCTGTACAGGACTTTAACTTTTCGATCGCAGAAAATTATGAGGGAAAAGATTGTTCGTTAGCGTGTACGATAGAGTAGATGCTAAAATTAGGATTAAAACCTGTTACTTTCACCAAGAGTTGATTACGAGGCACGTATCGATGTGATTGAGAAAATTAACCGAGTAATTGTTTCCAATTTTCGAGCGTGCATGGCGTAAGATGCATCGTGCAAATCAGACGATTTTAACTCGTCGCGAAAGGAGATTTCGTCCGTTTTCGTTATTTACTTCGTAAAGAAAATTCAATATAAAGTTTGAAAGAATAATCGGATATGAAGCATTATTAGCGCGCTGCAAATGCGAAAAAGATGAAACGAAGAAATGGATCTGCAAATTTTGAGGAACGATCTTAACACTTTAATTTTTCTAATGTATTTCTTTTCTTTATTAAGTACAATTCTTGCGCCCTTATTTTCTAAATCAAAATCTTTTTACACATGTAGGAATAAGGATAAAAATTGAAATGTTATTATATTGCCATCAAATTAATATAGGTATTTCACTGTAGAGGCTATTTAAACGTAAAATTCTACTGAAAAATAACTTTTAAATCTATAGTCCATGATTTTTGATTCTACAAATATCCATGATTATATTATATCATAGTCAATTTAGGAGTTTACGCAACCAATAATTAATACTAATAAGTGTAAATAAATGTATTTTATCTCTCAGGGAATGATTTCAATCTTAAGAATTAAAAAAAGAACAAGAAACACGAATTATGTAATATTTTCATGATATTTGCTAGCGATTGACTAAATCGATGAATAATCAACGTACTCGATCTTTTACAGTAGATAACACAATGTTACTAAACTTCTTGCTACTGTTTTCAAAATTCTACATTTCCGCTCTATAAATGTCCCCATCGGAAAAATAATTTTCTTTCTTTTTTTTCCCCCCATATCATACGATGCTAATACTTTTGTGACGACGCTAGATCGCGGAAGTACTTTACAATATTGGGCTAACCACGTATACTACAAAGCACGATTTCGATATCGAACTGGCAATCGGCCGCGAGTAATTTGGCACTTAAACTTGACAATGGCCAGTCGAACGGCTGGACTTGAACGGAGCAAATAATGCGATACACGTATACGCACCATTATCGGTGCTTCTTATGCGGTTATGTTATACAACCGATCCGCATATCTGCGTATGCAGGTTCGCACGAAAGTGCCGCACCGCGGAGACCATCGACCGATCGCTCTCTCTTCTAGTCTTTTGCAGTGGTTCTCATCGCTTTCGCGAGAGTGGATCTCAATATCGTTCATCATAGTTGGACGGGGAGGAAATTTATATGCATATTGTTACGTAATTTGAAATTATTCGCTTCGTCCGTTTGCCTTGACAGCTGAAATTAGTACCTTTTTATTTTTAGGTTTTGTTATATTACTTGGAGAAAGCGCAAATAGTGAAAGGTGCAAAAGTAATGCTCGCGTAAACTATTAATTTTGTGTTTTTCAATTTTAATTAAATTTAATTCTTTCAGGGTAAAATGTTGTTTGCATTAATTCATCGAAACGTTTCTCGTTTCACACTTTATCAAATACTTTATCTGATAATTAAGTCATTAAATAAATAAAATAAAGAATATTTCGTTGGATGTCGCGTGTAACACATGTAACTGATAGTATACCACAATACCGTATCAGAGTCGAACCGTTGACTATTCTACAATATCACTGTAGTAACGATCCATCCGCGATCCAACAAAAACGTTAACTCCTTACGCGATACTTGGCGAACGAGACGCTGTCAGCCCACGTTGCAATATCAATTTCCGTAGCTCACACTACTTGTTAACTGATTAACAACTAGTATTGTAATTATGTATCCGTTGAAACGGATGATGCAAGAATTACAAAACAGTACGTGTTTTGCGCGTTTCTTATAACACGATCGCGTAAAAATGAATCATGATGGAAAATCAATCATTATGTCTTTAACCTCTCCCATTTGAGACTCGAGCATTAAAAAGATCAAATAACCATATTCGTAGTAGAGATCACGGGCATTTTGAACCTGTATTAATATTAATAGGTATGTAGTCGGCGTCCCAAATTTGCACGTTGCTCAAGAGTCTGCTGTATATCAATGAATCATTCTTACTTGGCTGTACTAATTACATCGTTCTGACCTTTTTTAATTGACTTGTAGCGAGCATATCAAAAGTTCGCACAAGTAATAAGGATAATGACTCGAAGTTAATTGAAAAAAAAGTTGGCTACTTCGGTACAGAGTCGACTGCGTCTAGGAATTAAATTTATTTTGCTTTTTCTAAACGTTTGTTATTCCTTCCTGGTGAAAATATGTAAAATATATATACTTTTATGTTATATTGGCTACTCTCAAGAACTTTTTTTATAATGATAAATGGCGTTTATCGTGGCGAGTTTTATCCGTTTGAAAAAAGGTCACCAGGAACTCTGTGTAAATCGGGGGATCGGTGTATTTTGTCAAATATGGTAAATTTATAGGATTCGTTTGTTTTTCCAGTAGAGTGAAAAACTGTAAGCGTTTGTAACATTTTCTTGACACGAGTAAAGAAATCACATTACAGAGAATTAAGGCAAAATTGTAGGAATTTTTTCTTCTTTTTGTTTTGAAAATCAGTCGATCGATTCGTAGTATGTAGAATTCGACTGGAGTGTGTACGCGTCTGCCCTTCTCCATCGCCTTCACTGTCGTTCACGCCACGAACTAACGACTTTCACTTAAACGGCAGACTCACTTCCTGAATGCATAGACCAGTCGCGATTCCACGATCGAACTAGGAAACGGAGAACTGCCAGTTACATAAAGTCGAATCGATCGGTGTCGGGGTTTTTCGATTGCGCAGTTTGAACCCGTACTCTGTTCAAGGACGATCGTAGGCTGTTACCGCGTCAGGTTTGGTATATTCATAAAAGTGAAATTTTGTGGTTTCAAACTGAAATAGAGCAATGACCGACTAGGGTAAAAATTAGGAAATCGAGAAACATCATGTTCAGGTAGAAGCTCGAGAAATTTAATTTCCTATCTTTCGTGCTGATTTTTCAGATGAAGCATCTTGCGAATGATGCGATTTTGTATTTATACGTAATTATGTACGTGTTACATAATTTGTACGTATATACACATAAGTGTGAAAACAATATTTACGGCGAGAAGTCTGCATGCGTCATATTAGTAACATGTATGTCTTTTAAAACTGAATTGAAATATAAATTATCTTCGACCACAAAAATGTATACACAGTCGTCACCATGCTCACAAATTAATCGATTACCGGTCTTTGATCGCCATCATTTTCTTGCAACCATCTTACAGCAAATTAACTTACAATTTGATCGATTTCGGTAATCTCAAAAAAAAAAAAAAAAAAATGTTGGAAACAAAATAATCGCGTTTCGTTTGTAATGCCATGGCACAAAAGATTACACAAGACGGTAATCGAGAAGGAAAGGTAATGCACGGCAATATCGTAGTCCTATTTTGGTAGCGCGCCTCGAGCTCTTTGTGCCATATTTCGTACGGTGCGGTGGCACGATGCGATGATTCAAACGGAATAGAGTAGGCGTAACCCGTAGGAGTGGAGGTGACGAGAGAGCGCGTTGCCTATCTGCTCGGAAGCGAACGAAACCGAGGGTGAAAACACATCGGAAATTATGCAGCCGTGTATCGGCCTGGTTTCCTTCGCTTCCTCTAATTTTACGATTCGGTTGCGGGACAATCAAGAAAACGGGCTATCGTCGTCGGCTGAGAACGCGACTACGTTTCGTTGAAACGATCGTGTCATTTCACTTCCTACTGCGTAACCCAATTAGCCGCTTATTTAATACTGTTCCGACGACCGCAAACCATAGTAATAGAAGCATACAACTAGTGGTTTCGAGAGGAAAGAAGGGTGGAAAATAAAGGCGAAAGCCCGCTACTAGAAAGCCCGCACGGCTCGTATTATCTGTACGAAACGATCGCACTATGCGGGAATAAACTTTGATTGCAATAAACATTTTCTGTTTCCTGATGTGACGAGTAACGAGATCGAAAATGATCCATGACGATTCCAGAAAATTGGCCCAAATTCGATAGAAAAATCTACGTACCAAGCTATGCAGATTATACAAACTTTCCAATAATTTCGATTCAATTGCTATAAACTAAAGCAACAAGGTATACGTTCGCACGCTTCGGAAATCTAACGAAACTGCGTATACGAAATGGCGACAATTGAGAACCACTGTTTGGATCAAATAAATTCCCGTCTGCGTCATTAGGGTAGATGGAGCGATCGAACGGAAGAGGCAAAAACGCGAAGAGGAGGGCGGCGTTATTCAGTAGCCAGAAAACCGATGTTATGGCCGGCAGTCGAGAATCGAGAGAAGAGTAGCTGACGCACGCGGTGGCGGCGGACGTAGGCAAGGCAACAGAAGGTCTCGAGCCGCGAGGTTCAACCTCTCCTATAGGTCACTTCCTCGTGCATAACCCAATTAAACCGATTATTTAACGCTCTGCCCGCGCTCTTTCTCTCTGTCTCCTATCGTGCTTCGCCGCGATCACATTCTCGCTTACTTTCCCACCTACTTTCGAATAAGTCACGACTTCGAAGGTGGTGCGATATTAGATAGACGGGGTAGGCAAGGCCAGAGTGCACGACACCTATTTTTATCAACTATGTAACGATATACGTACATATGTATGTAATAATACATATATGTAATACCATACCTATATTATTGTATACATCGCGTACCTACATGTAACAATGAATGGGCAAAGACAGAAAACTGCGTTATTTTTTATGGCGCCGTCTTTCGTGAATTGTGAAAGTAATCCTAAAGTTTTCCGCGTTAAAAATGCTACAAGTACCATATCGTTCGTCATAGCGTTCACCATACCAACTACACCGTACTTTACCGTACTTCACCATACCGTTCACACGTGCCGCGATCTTTTGGATATCGGCACGCCGGGTTACGCAATCGATTCTTGGCGTGTCTTTGCACCACGCGAGGGGAGGGGGAGGGGGCAATAAATCAAGCCTTCCCGCGAGAAAACCAAGAAGAAAAGACGAGGTGCTAACCGAACCGAGAGCACAAGCTAGCGGTGCAGTAGAAAGGGAGGGGAAAGACACATAAAAGCTGAAGAAAGGGGGACGAGAGGGTAACCCTGGGATCCAGATTACGGCGTTTCGTGTATGCACGGCGAAAGGCTCGCAACGCGAGTGCGCGATGGCCTATTCCCCGTGTCCAGGGTTACCCGCGGTCGTTGTGTCCGAAAACTTTGGCAATAAACTTACGTTCGAGGAAGAAAGAAAAGGAGAGAGAGGGTGGGAGGGAGGGAAAGAGAGAGAGAGAGAAGGGAGCGAGAGAGAGAGAGAGACAGACAGAAAGGAGAAAGAGAAAAAATCGGCGGAACCGATAGAACGACACCGCGATGGAACGGACTGACCGACACTACACTGCTGCCGGGATAGTTTCACTAGTTGCGTAATCCTAATAGATTGTGCTGCTCGTTGCTGCCTGCGACCGACTTACAACTGCGAGACGCCCCTGGATCGTAAAGACACTTCTTTTCTTGGTCTTCTAGGAACATTGTACTTCGCTGAAGCTCGGATGCTTAACAAAATTTAAAAAATCATCTTGTATCGTGTCATTGCTTCTAAGAATACAATTACGCTTTGAAAATAAAAACGGTTTGAAAATAAAACGCAATCGATCGTTAGCACTTTTTCGACTTCTTCTTATCGCACAATTAATTTACAAACAACTGATCCCACAGAACCACCGTGAAAATTAAATAAGGAAGAAATTGCAATCTTTTGAACAGAAGCAGATTAGAAGTGCTCAAAGCGACACGGCTCTGCAAAGTTCTATAATTTTCTCGTTTCGCTTTAACAATTATTTCCGACGTCTCCGTGTTCGGCGCTAGATATGGAAAACGTAAATCGGTCTAAGAAGATTTATTTTTCGTGAACGTTCGCCGCTGGGTAGTTTCACTAGTTGCGTAACCGCAATAGGTTGTCTAACTGCCGTCGCTACTGTCGCTGCGACCAACTTGCAATCGAGACAGCCAAGATCGCTGGCAGTTAATTCGAGAAAGTTGCAACGGGCCGTAGATCCTTGCTCGAGAGAAGAAAAGTAAACTCGCCGCGTGACACCTTCTCCCTTCCTTTTCGCTTCTGCTATTTTTCTTCTTTTTTATACAACTATTTATCGCTTATTGACGGCGGTGCTCATCGCGTTGACGTTAACGTTGACGTTGACATTGGCGCGTTTTAGCGCTAGTTTATCTATACTTTCGAAGAAATCTCATACATGAAATCTTTTGAATCTTTCATGTTCGATACCGATCCTTTCCTTGGCAATGCTATAGTTTGACATTGGCTTAGTAGAACTTTTAATCGCGTATTCGAAAAAGAAAAGGGAATAAATATAAGACAGTCGAATATAAAATGTCGAGGATTAAGAAGCAATAAGTTTCTCGATATCTGTCCCAATCGAAAGTTTATCGATAATTTCCTCGTCTACCTAAATCCTCCGCGTGTTACCTGTAATCCAAATCCTGCGACCAGCTGCGTCCAAACGGTATAACATGGATTTACATTTCAATTTTGCAGAACGATCGAAGAAACGACGAATGGGCAATAATAGCAGGCGAGAGTACTGGTTGATTGATTATCTTGAGCGTTCTTCGTGCATTCGCGATCGACGCGGCGCGACGAGCAACCGATAGTTTCACTAGTTGCATAACGAACAGCCGCGATACACGTTGTCGAACGAACAGATCGTGTTGTAATACGACAAAAACTTCCCATACCATTGCTGTTTAAAGCGTTTAAACGAGCTGAAGCGTTTGATTTGTCCGGGAATCTTGAAGTAACCCCGCGCGATCCGTATAACGAGCACCTTAAAGTTCATTTACCTCTTCCCAAGTTTTCGATTTCTTTACCGACTATCTTCTTATCCTTCCTTTTTCTGTTCTTCTCTTTTGTTTTGTCTTGCTGTGTTGCATTTCCTACCCCCACTGTTACAGAAACGCGTCTAAGTTCTCGCAAAACGAATTTTCGGGAAGAGCAGAGTTTCCGTTTACATTTAGGGGGAAATAAACTTTGCTAAGGTATTTCCTATACCTATGAAATAATATCGATGATTTTTTTCTTCCGAAAAATTGGCGAGATGTTCCCAATATTTTCAATCACTGCGAGATCGTTTCCAGACGATTTCGAATCTATTCGCAATATACTTCTACATATCTCTAATTATTTAAATTACTGTAAATGAGTCGTGATGCTTTATACTCGTATATGTAATTAGAAGTATTTATTGCTTGTTAACGAGAGAAAGAATATTCATGAAACGATGTTTGACTCGCCTTGAAATTTCGAATTCTGTCGCAGTAAATACAAAGTACTAATCAAAGTCTTATTAATCAGTTTAAGCGTTGCATAAATATTAATCAGAATAAGTAGTAAGTAAGATACGCAATAAATTATTGAATCGCGGTGATTTGAAAATGTGAGATGTGGGAGCGCCGGAAAGTTAAGCGATCAATCGATTACACGTTGATGATCAGATTTGAAATTATGTTAAAAAAGATACGGGACATAATAAAGATTTCTTGTCGTGCAGATATCTTTCACGCGTTATTTCCAATGAAAATAACGAAGCTTCGTTCATAAATATTGTACGTCTTTTGCAAGTTACCTAAACAATTTTATCGCGTATGCAGTCCTCTTTGTAATCTTTATCTTCGTAATATACCACTTTATTATATTACCAGTCGATTTTACAGAATTCGTCAAATATACACATCTTCCGTATCGCGTTTTATTTCTATCGATTTTCGTTGAATATTTCACAAATATGGGAAAAATACGTGAAACAAGTCTTGTGCACATATATTGCAACAACATTTATTTCATATATTTGCACAAAAAAATAATAATTCAGTTATCGCTGTCGGTATTGTACTCGACAGGAGGTAACCTATTCTTTTCTCAGCATGTCAACCAAAAACGGTCAGAATGATGTAATAAGCGCTATCAGATAAGAATTCTTGACTCTGATATACAGGTTTGTCCACGAAACTGGAACAAGCCATACTTCTTTTCCAATTGCAATAAGAGAAGAATGTTACGGAGAAAATGTTGACGGTAACAAAAGTATTTTTGTATGTGTATTCTGTTTATACGAATGCATTTTAGGATTGGATTGTTTCTTGTTACAGAAACGATCCCTTTTTCTTTACACAGGTTAAGTTACATCGTCATTAAGCGTGAAAACGTTATTAACATGAAATAATACTTCGTAAAGTACTCATACTTAGAATAAACATCCGTTAATTATAGAATTCTTCCAATGATCATTGTGATCATATATAATTTTCTCGATGTTATGCATGTCTCTAGTAAAAATACTAAATATTGTTTTGTTCAGTTCATATTCAATGATGTTTCTTGTGCTAGCTTTATAATCAATGAATTATTTTTCATCGAAAGATGTTTCACGTGATATAGAAATGTAAAAAATTAATAAGCAATCACTCTATACACCATCTTCGAAGTTTCTCAATAACGAACCGCATCGAATTATTTCTTTCTACTTACAAAGAGTTTACCGACGAACGTGTCGTGCATTGACCACATACACACAGAAACACAAGATGCCTAGATAGAGTGCAAGGAACAATCAGCGATGTTCCGCTGGCTCGTATGGTTGAGAACCTCGGTGACATGGCGGCAACAGCGACGCGGCGGCGGAACGGAGACGGCAACAGGAGCTTGTTATCTCGCTCACGAAGACGCATGTATACGCGACTGAAACGAATGCAGAAGTGCATTGCAAGCGGTACGACCGTGCACGCTTAGTTTGTGCTCGCCGGCTGATAGTGTTGCGCAAACGTCATCGAAAAGTTCATGATACAAAGTCACGTTACGAAAACGGCGAATGACGCGAGCGCCCCGTTATACATCGAGAGCGAGAGCGAGAGCGAGAGCGAGAAGAACGGCGAGGGAGTGCATCGGTGAATGTTAATGCCAATTCGAACACGGCTGTAATAATAATACCGGCGCCATGACGATCGAACGCCAGCTCAACAACCGCTCGTCTACTTTTCCGTTTCTATTCGAAACAATAATCGCCTTCGATCTATCTTTTGGCCTAAAAAGGACGAATTTGATCGATGCATTTGCTCCACGGATACTATACATAATAGAATTATATAATACAGCGCGTATTATAAATCTTGGAAAATTGATTAAAAAGTTGTAAAAAAAAAAGTGACATTTGCATGAACGCGATATTTCTCAATCTGCAAAAGAAGGTACTCGATCAAAGATACTTTTTTCAGAAAATTAATGAATGATAATTTATAACGTTTTTTTATTAACAATTAATCTTATTCAAGTATACAAAGTATTTCAAAGCGTTACAGGCATAATGAAATAACGTAACTACCATGCTATTTTAGCATCGTAAAAAGAGTTGTTTTCTAAAGAAAATTCTCTATGCAAGTAACGCAATCCATGCCCACTTCGAACGCACGTTCCTCGATTTTAGATGTCATTTTTTGTTACAGAGATATCAAATATATCGCATACAGAACAGGATTTTTCAAATTGTCGATATTTCTATTCGTTCGTGTAATTGATTATATTTATGGCATGTACCGATTTCTGTTGATTATTTTATACGTGACTTTATACACTTCAAATTCATATAAATTTATTCCAATGAAATATAATCAAAAATATTGTATAATTCTACTTCGATAAAAATGACCAGAGAAAATAACTTTACGGTTATCGTTCATAGCTGCATTTAGAATGAATGTTGCTTGCAACGATTGATAATTCGATTCCAGAGAAAACTAAGAGGAAAGTTGCTTCATATCTATAAAAGAACACGTCGCGAATGACACGTAATTTTTGCCAAGAATTATCTCAGCAATCATGTTACTGAAATATACGCGAATATAAAAAATATTACGTTCGTTTTATCGAATTGTTGTTTACTTTATACCGCATTCTCACTATTTCGATTTCGTTCAACCAACGATCATCTTGCATTCCCTCTGTACAATATTCTCCATAGTATTCATTTCACTGTGTGATTTGAGCGAACTAGAACATTGCATTCTTGACCGAGCAAAAAAACGTCAAGGATTCTCTTTTGCACGCACACGATGCCTTGTCATGAAAGAGCACATTCTGTGTACATTGAGTCGAGCATATTAGTCCGTGGATTAATGAAAATGAAACTTTCTTACAAATATTGATTTTACATACAAATTATTTTATAACGAGCTTCAACGTCTATAAAAAAAAAAAAAAAAAAAGACAAGAAAAACAAGTAAAGATTAAGTTTAAAGATCGAATTAAAACTTCGGTGTTATTCAATCTTGTTAATCCTTTTGGTACGACGCGACGCTCGTCCGTCACTTGACGGCTGCGAACAAGAGCGATTGCGCGTAGCCGTAGCGTATGTTGACTTCAGTCGACGCGCAACCTCAGCCGTGGGGACGCATTTAGCAGCTATCACTAATACTAATCACTATCACTAATAAATATGACTTTAATAATAAATAATTTATAATAAATATAACTACTAATTGATGCTGATACCGACATATGTATATATATATTTTATATGATTAGAACTAAACCTCGTTACAAATTCTTTTTTCAGCTTTCGTAAATCAGTATTTTCATGGCAACAGTTGCTTCCTTCTCGTCTTATTGTTAAAGCCTGATATTTCACACTTTCTTCATTTATTAGCTCCAATAAATATTCAAAAAGTAGCCAACGTGTTAAACGACAAATAAAATTACCTTAAACTAATTAATATTAGTATAAGAAACAACTCTGTTTAATTTTGTAAAAGAAATTCCTCTCTAGTGCAAGATTAAAATAATCTTCAGAAACAAATAAAATCGCCGAGATATCTGTGACCAAATAAAGAAGAATAAGTTATTTCACAATTTTGTTATGCGTATAAACAAGTGATTTATACTAAAGTTGCTCGATACCATGTTCTTCTATTTTTCCAGACATTTCCTGCATAGTCTACTTGGAAAATTGCGTCAAAAGAAACCAGACAAACGCTTAAATAGTGAGTAACGTTCATATTCAACGTAGAAAATAAATTTTCTCTTACAAAATTGACTTCGACATTTCAAAGCTACAAAGTCCTAAATTCTGAGTTGCAGCATTTGTATAATTTTGAAGTTGGAAAGTATCGCTACTTAATTTGCGAATGTTTTTACGTTTACTTTACGATTACCTTCGAACAAAATTTCAAGTTCAAGAGTGCTGAGTTTTTGCAATTAAGCAGCTAAACGATCTTGAACAGTTGAACGAGCTTAAACAGTTTAAAAAGTTCAGCTAGAATGCTGCAAAATGAGCCCTCCTTTGATAGCCGTTTAAAAATATTCTTCAATTTCGAAAATTGCGAGCCACTTCAAGAAGTTCTAAAAAATTTCGAAAGATCGCGTGCTAATTACACTCTACTTACACTTGTGCATCAATCTCCTATAAAACATACATCTTTTACATTTAAATCGATAGAAATTCTCCGACTCCTAGATAGAAAAATGAATTTGTAATAGTGTTCGTTAGATATCTATATTTTTGTAATATTAAAAAATACAGTAGCAAGTTTTTAACGTTTTAAACGATTCGATTGAATATTTTCGAAAATTAGATGCAAAACTCGATGAATATTTTTGGGTTCTGGATTATACAAGGTACCATTCGCCATTCCTAAAAGCGAAATATGTAAACCTTTCGCCTACATTTCGTTTTATCTCTCACATTTCGTGAATATAACGCGTTTAAAAAAATATTCAACGCCGATAAGAATATCCGTTCGCTATTAGTTAACAACCACAATTTCACAAAAGTTTTGCCGTGATTACAGAAACGCAACCTGTTGGGAACGTTACCGCGTTGTCAGAACGATACTCGTTCGTTCTTTTATGTTTATGTACGTTATGGCTGCGGTCGTATTTCATGCCTCGAATATATACAATAGTAACGGCAAACTATTGTCAAACGTGCAAGAGAAGCAAGGTGCAACACGTTTGGTTAACATGTTTCCTTTTTACTTCGATATATCATTAGAAACATAGAGGTCAGATGTTATCAGAGTTTCACGAAAAACCAAAGTCTTAATTTATACAATGTATTTTTAGATTCACGATAAACAAATGTGCGATTGAAGTATGCTTATGAGAAGTATGAAAACGATTATTAACCTTTCGTATGCAAACACATTTTTCCACGCTCTGACAGTAGAGAAACGGACTCGTTTATATCGAAGTTCAGCTTTTTACTGTTCTAAGCGTTCGGAAACGGTGTAGGAAAATTCCGGAATGCTTATCATTGTTCCTATTTCGTCGTATAGCTATTCATTCGTTCGGGCAACATTCGAAAATTGAACGCGTTGGCAACTTTTTTCGATAAAAATAAAAATTCGTGGAGAAGAAATTTAAGTATAAAATTTCGCTTGCAGAAGATCCGCCAAAAGAAGGTTATTTTTATGCCTTTTAAATAAGGTTATTTTTAAGATCACAAGTTAATGTGTCATTCAGATATGCGTAAGTTTGTCTTTGGCTGAACGATATAAAAGAAAAACTATTGGTGGCCCTTTGATCTTGGCTAAACGACGATAATGCAACAGTAGGGATCCATTATCGTCTCCAAGGTACTGCGTTTTTCGCCGGCCTCCGTTTGCTACTGTACGTACGTTTCTGCATGCCAGTTTCGACCGAGCGATTCACCTCGGTTGGCCTAAATAAACAACCGAGAATACATCGACCCGACAAGCTAGCTGCTACACTTTAGGCGCACGATTCTGCGTTGTTTATACGATGGTCAGAGATGGCTCGATCGTTACGGTAAACCGGAAACCACATCGATGAGAACCGATCGCGCCTTCCGACATCGATAGAAAAGCTATTCGAAGAAGAACTGACGATCAAACGTAACAGGATTCCTACAGTCGTCCTTAGTCCATTTATATCCTTTACCTATATCGTTTACAACTTTTTTGATTAATTATTTTAGTTATTCGTTGTTTCGTCTCGTTCTTTCGCGACCCGTCCTTTTTCTCTTATTATCGTTTCCATCTTATTGTACATTGAAGGATTCTAGATTTGGTAGGAGAGCGAAATCGATAAAAAGTTCGCGTTACAAGTTGTTCTTTGTATCGTAATTATACCTCTCGTATTAAGGACTACGATATGAATACTATTTAGCGTTTCTTCCTTTATTTTCTAGCTAAGTAAATTTACAATGTAGTAAACGATGAAAGTTGATATCATCCGAGTGACAAATGATGTATGTAAGTGCCAAAATGAACAAACACGTGTTTTTTGTTTACACGGAAAATCATCACCGTCGACACTTATCCAGATCGTTTATCACCTCGACGTTTCAATCGTTAACAGTACGTATCATCGAACCTCGTTAAGACTATAATCGTTTTTAGAATCTCAGAAACATTGGACAGCGTACTGAATTTTAAAATTGCTTTCCTGCAAAAATATGAAAGATGCGACTTATCGCGTTCTTCCGATATAGTTCAAATTAAATACCAGTAGCATTTTTTTTAATATTTTGACTTTTGTAGCATACATTTCGACTCATTTGAAAAAATTCGTACGATTTCATGATTAATTGAATAGCGTTCCTTATCAGAGACTGTATTTCGGTCTGGTGGATGCTATAGGACCGCAAGTAACGCGATTCAACCAAGCGTGGTTCGCGTCTTTGCATCGGAAGGTCGGCTGTGCCCTGCACCGCGCGTGACGGAAATATCCCTGGCGATTATGGCGAGAAAGAGATAGCATAAAGGCGCGCGCGCGTTCTTCCAACGCGACGCGGCGTTCGGTTACATAAGCTGGCCCTACTGGTTCGACTCTATCTGCCGCTGGCCTGAGGCGTGCGCTATCTCACCGCCATTTTTCCACCTAGTTTCCGAGGTATCGGCGAATTTTTAAACGACCTACTTCTGTTTATCGCGTCGGAGGCTTAACGCAAACGAGTTGGGCAGCGATTTCGCGGAACGCGAACCAGAGGCAACGCGATGTCTCGCCTCTTGTCATTGAAAGTGCTCAAGATCTAGTGCAGCCCGTGTGGGATTGTTATCGTCGAATATACGCGGGCAGTATACTTGCGTAAGGAAATCTTTCGGTCGTAATGAATGAACAACGGTCTCCGACAATCGGATGAATGAATTCTTTCGAAAATGGAATGATTTCATTGAAAATGAATTACAAAGTAAAGTTAGGATATAAAAAAGCAAGGGAGAAAAATTTCGGCAAATGTTTTAACGATATCGGTAGACTTGACTGTTTCGGTTGAGAGCTATATTATTACGATATATCCATCAGAAAACTGGTACCACTGATTTATCTATTGGCGTTCCGAAGCAGCAAGTCTTCATAGGTGATAAGTCGATATTTTAATCTTTTTACGCCTTTTTACAATTCTGTTTATCTTCGATCGTTTCAAAACTCCATCCAATTGCCTAGTCATGTTACGCTATATAGGAAACTCTATCGCACAATTTTCTTTCCGCCGAAGAGAGCGACTGCCGTTCGGCAGCTTACAAAGCGCTTATCAAACTTCGAAACGGAGTGATTGGGAACGCCATCGAATTGCGAATACTACGATCGCGACTATTGCTGTTCCCTTTTTGTTCTCCGCTGTTTCCATCCGGTGCTCGTGATAGGAAAGAGTAAAGTACATCTTGACTGTGGTCTACAGCCGGGGGAGCAAGTTGCAGCCACGCGAGAAATTCTTATTCTGCGTTCTCCGGCTAAAACGCATCCGAAAAGGATCCGTGTATCAGAGTCCGTTGTGGATGTTCTGTATTCTGTAACCGAGCTCGGTTAACGCGCGCGCATACCGAGGTCGCCGTAACTCTTTGCCTATGAAGCGGCTCTCTTATTTTTCTAGGTGAACGTTTTTTCCTTGCTGGCTGCTCGTTCTCTCGAGATTCAAGGATTCCAAACATCACTTGACCCAGATCTTCGTTAAACTTCGACCGCGCGTCTGGCGTAAACAGACCGGTAGTTGCTAGACGCCTCCTCGTGGCTCCGCGAGCACGACTTCCAGCTTTTCATGGAAGAGAACCTAACCGAAATCTTGACAACTTCCTGACACATTACGTCCGTGAGATTTTTAAAATTATTATTATTATTGTTGTTGTTGTTGTTGTTGTTGTTATTGTTGTTGTTGTTGTTGTTATTTTCTTTTCGTTGTTTTCCTTTTTTATTTGTACCTATTTATTTATTTGTTAACTCAAGCGATATTTCTTTGTGGAAATTACAAATAATTTTGCGCTGCTTTCGAATAATAGAAGAAAAAACGATAGTAATAGATAATAACCGTTTATCCGATTGAAGATAGTTCGCAGTTCAATATGTATTAGCAGTTACCTTATTGGTTATTGGTACCGATACACGATACGCGTATGTATATGGTTAAGGATCGCGCGGTGGTCTCGTTGTACGAAACAGGAGAATAAAAATGCCTAGGTGGATTCCGTTGTCGCTCTAACTACTCGCGTTATTTTCTAGTCGAGGCTCTGCTTTTTACACGGCTGAACGAAGCTGGTTCTATACAGTGCACGAGCAATGACTTTTTTCCTTGCATGAGATTATGAATCACTGCATAATATCCTCTCGACGGCCTTAACCGACAGAAGGAAAACGAAAGGCCGCGAACGCCACGACTTTGTCTATTTATTCTTCCAGTCTATGCGTTTATTTCGTAACGAGCGCAACGAGCTTGAAACCGAAGGGATGGTAAGAATGAAAATTATGAATGAATCAATGAAAAATATAAACAACGTTTTCGTAGCAATTCTTCGTTCTAAGAAAAAAATTATTCGATTCTATCGCTATTAACGTTAGTTAAAATATTCTAATCTTATGTACGTTATATATACGAAAAAATTAACGTTGTATCCTAAATATATTCTATACTTCATATCATTGCAAACATTTGCCATAGAGAAATGTCGAACGAATGAGAAATTCATTCATACCTTGCATACAAAAAGTTCATTGATTACAACAGTATATTTATAAGACCGTACGATCATATAATACGAGACATTCTGACAAGGATATAATAGTAGATGTATCATTTACAGTAATACATATATTTCGCGAAACACGTATTTGCATCAACCGATACTTTCGTAATCCCAAACATTAGCCAAAGTATAAAAAAGATAAGTAAATATTTGTTTTCGACTACGCATGTTTCCTACTATAATGATTTTATTTTTCACGAAAATTGTGACGATGATACTTTACATTTAACGAGAGAAAGAGAAACGAAAATCATTTAGCAAAACGTAAAAGGTCTCCTTGCGTATAAGTATAATAAATGGAATAATAATAATCGTTGTTAATTATTGTCTCCTTAGTAAATGAAATACTGGCGATTCGACCTTATTACATCTAACAACACCGGACAAACATTCCATTGATATCCATCGTATATTATACCGGAACAGCACGAGACCAGTTATTCAACGAATGATAGCTGCAGGCAGATCGAGCTTCGACAAAAACGAAAGCGATCTTGGAGGAGAAATTTCTTGCATGACAGGGAATACAGAGAGAAAAAGAAAGAGAGTGTGCGAAGCATAGAGTTCCCGTCATCCGCATCATCGCGTTTCTCCATCGGGCCACGAAGAGAGGAGAGCCCTCCGTCAATCGGCTCGCAAGTAGAGCGTGCACATCGTGTGTACGAGAACGGACCCTTTTGCGCTGAACCGCGCGCCGCGCCGTGTTGTGCCGCGCCGTTTGGAAAGCGAGGAGGGTTCGATGGCGTGAACTCTACGCTCTGAAGCCTCGAGTTTTGCACTTGTGCACGCTCGCGAGCTGCGAATACGTTGCCCCGTAACCGAGTACCTCTCTTTATCATAGCACAGTGTGTTTCCTTTCTTTTCCCTGTTTTCATGTTATGTCCCCTTTTTATCTTTTATTCAATGCCTCGTTTTCACATAGAAATAGCGCACGAGTTTCGAATATAAAAGAACGCAGGAAACACGATTAAAAGTTGCCGCAAGAAAGGTGTAAGCGTGAAATCTTGACACGTATTTAACATGTATTTAACATAATTGTACAAGATTATAATATGTTATAAAGCACTTGTACGCGCTGAAACGTCGTACAACAGCGATAAAAAAAGTCGAAACATCTGAACTCTAAACCCAATCAGTTCCGCGTATCTTCCTTCTTCCATATCTTAAATCGTTTAGACGATATGGACCGACTTTCGTGAAACGTCCTGTAGGAAGAGACGCCACGCAAGAGATACGTAAACTTACAAAGAGGAATCAAACAGTCAGTTGTTCGTGATAACCCAAACGGAAAGAGCTGATTAAACGGGAAGAGCGATGTTCAAGGAGGAACGTAAACGCGACAAAAGCGAAGCATGTACGAGCGCGCGTTATTACTCGTTATCACGAACTTTTAATGCAACAGTCGACGTGTTTACAAGCGTGGAACGAACGAGCCATGTCAACAAGATAATGCACCGGGTTTCTTCTCTTTTGCACGTCCCACCTATTACATAGATTAATACACGTCGATCGAGCCGCGAATAGAAAAAAAGACCTACCGAACGAGCATGCGTCTAGTTAGCTTGAAAAATAAACGGCTCGCGCGAATAGAGAATGAACGCGAACGCCATACCGCCGCGAACGTTTCTGAAAGCGAAGGAAAATGCATTGCGTAACATAATAAAAACTTCAATAACTTCGTCCTATATTCCGAAGTATGTAATTGGCCTTCCTCTAATATGCACGACACCTTCTTGTCGTAGTGGTAATTCATGCTACCGCGTTACATATTCTTAAAAATCCCGCTCCCCTCGCCGATGGAACGCTATGTTGCGCACGAGCGTTGCGCCAAACATCACGATATCCTTAGTTTTCTCGTCGTCTCGCATCGCGTAGCGCCCAACTCAATCTTTTCTTCCGCTAATATTTTCCAGATTTTTATACTTCGTATATTTGCATATTTCTGACAATCGTCGTTTTTCTTGAATTCTTGGCAAACTGGGCTATAAATAATTTGGATTTTATTTCGAATTACAGTTTTATAAACAGATTTTTTCCTGTATTTGTCTTATATATAGCTCTTTGGGAAGTTCGATTCTATCTATAGTTGTCTAAGCATGGATACTTTAGGCAGATCTTTATATAAATATATCTTTCTTCCCTTCACAAGAGCAGATCGAAAAGTCTCCGGAATGACAATAACTTTATCGCAAGATAAATTCCATCCGATCAGATTCCATATTAAAAACAGAATCATTAGCTGCAGTACTGAATATTTTATAAAAACACGATATATATATATTCAATAAAAGTCGCGTATTAATTAATTAGAAAAACGTCAAAACTAGGACTTCCTAAGGATAATAAGAATTTATTTTCC
Organism: Bombus vancouverensis nearcticus; assembly: GCF_051014615.1. Taxonomy (NCBI): domain Eukaryota; kingdom Metazoa; phylum Arthropoda; class Insecta; order Hymenoptera; family Apidae; genus Bombus; species Bombus vancouverensis. The sequence continues at coordinate 1,205,311 of NC_134913.1, read as the reverse complement.
AAGGCCTTACACAAACAAGGTAATTAATTGATTGAAAACTATTAGTATCATTAATTATTACTATAATTCCAATCCGACGTAACGATAAAACTCCCTATAACCTGCATTCAACGTATCCTTCATATTCGGCTGTCGAGCGTACACTTAAACTTTGTTCCAAGTTCAAGCTCTCCGTACACAACCCCATGATCGAGCGACCTAAATCGAAGGGGCCGTCGTCAGCGTCCCGAAACCAATCGCACGTCGCCCGCTGCTCCATGAGACATTCGTCGGGCAAATTTCGACCTCCAAAACAGACCTTTTTATCGACCTCGAGAAAATCCCTCGTAAACACAGGTCTACAACATGCAATGAAAAATTGTTAAGCTCTCTAAACATCCCTTCTCGCGCCAATCAAATTTTCTGCCCCAGATACACCTATATAAATTTACATTCGTAGACAGATATACTCTCCCATATAGATCTCAAGTCACAGGGATTTTCATCTCAGCTAGAGCGACCGTCTTCCAAAGCATCCCCGGGACACGATTAGGAAAATCAGGGCGACTAGGCGAGCGAATCCATCCCTGAACCTATCCTGACCCGTGGAGAGTTGCATGCGGCAGGCACGCAGACACGCACAGGCTGCGGCTCGATGCACCGAGAACGAGTCGTGTATGTACGTGCAGTCGAGCGGGGCGGGGAAGGGTTGGAGCGTGCGACGGGGCGGAAGGGAGGAGGGTTAGGTGTAGTATCGGTCATTACCTTCGCCGAGTAACTGGGTCAGTCGTCACAGCGCCACGGTTCGCTCACTGGCTGTCCGTTTTCCAGCGTTCTCCCACCCTCTCTCTCTCTCTCTCTCTCTCTCTCTTTCGCGCGCGCGCGCACCTATCTTCTATCTCCGTTCCTTCCTTGTTCGCTTTGTCTCTGTCGATTAGACTGGTTCTCTTCGTTTATTCGCCGTTCCTCTGTCCCTCCGATTTGACAGTATCCCCGCTTCGAAACCTTCCACACGATTCTCGAAGCGGCCACAGGAGGTTAGACCTTGGATTGGAAGCGCGACGCTGCGCTGCGTGGAAAACATCCGCCTTTTTTTCCCGGTTTCGCAGCGGGAGAGACGTCGTTTCACGGCTACTCTCTCGCTTGTTTTTCACTGACAATGAGAACGCAACAGCCATCGTTGTTTCCGATCAGGGTGGATCGAGTTCACGGTGCTACTCGAGGAGCTTGTTCCTGACAGTTGAACGAAGCTGCTCCTACAGGATTATTAACTCCCTTGTTAACCACGAGTATCTATGAAACGATCGGTTGGACAGAGAGCAAATCGTTCCTGCCAAATAGAGCCAACTTGCAAGTGGGATTGTTCGTCCGTTTGACATTTGTTACTTCTGCATTTGGATCATTTTGATCAATTTTGAGAGACATTGTCGGAGATATCGACGACATAGAGGTTATTGAAGCTTTCGATTTTACGTCTTACTCAACACGCTGTGCGTTGCGCGCGTCATTGATGACCTACGACGTTCAAACGGAACTAAACTTTCATCTGGAGGACACGATCCTCGATTTGCTATTAAATCAGAGTCGATAGAATTGTAATAAGTCGTATAAATATACACACGAGGAAAATCTTGCGCTTGCCGTAATTGTATATTTTGATGATACACGTTGTTCAGCACGCAAAGATAGATAAAACTCGTTGATCCACCGCAAATAGCCTGAAACTAAAAGTATCCCCGTATCCGATTCTAAAAATACCCACGATAAATCCTTCCACTATTTTTATCATTTTTCTCCATCGACTTTCAACCGTATCAGCCTTTCCTGCGAACTGAACCATATATTTTCATCGCCGTTTGTTTCTTCGCCACCTCCTCTATCCTTTCTAGCAAGAGAGAGCGGAGAAAAGAAGAAAGCGAAAAGCGAATGCTACCTGTTGGGAGTGGTCACGTGAAACCTTTGGCGCCCATGTGATGCGCATTCGACGAAGCAGAGAAAAGAAAAGAAAAGATGCGATCGAGCTTGCACGCATTTCGTTATGCAAGTATGTATAGATCAAAGGACGCGCCATGTGCACTGACAATTACATGCTACGAACGGAAGAACAGCAGGCCGATGAAGAGAATCGAGATAAAGAGGCGGAAGAGGGGAGAGGTAAGCGGAAAGGTAGGGTGGCATGGATAAATTCAGGATGACATTAGCATTTCGCCCTGCGAATAATGACTATTGAGTGTAATAATTGCAGCGATAAATTACCCTTTCCACGTTGCACCAAGGAGAATTAACACTTTCGCGTGCGCAGCCCACCCGGGGTAAGATATCTTGCGGCATTTTGTCATTCGTACGATCTATTTACTTCGCTAAATATTTTTTGTATTATACAATGTATAATTATGTTCGATTTCCCATACTTGCGATCAAACGTAGTTTTACGCGTAACATTTCCGAGTATAAAGCATCGTCCAGTCTAGTCTGATTATCGAATATCGAGATCAACCAACTTGGAATTGTTTTATCAATGGGTACGTCGATGACATCTATGCTTACCAGTATTACTAGTACTAAGCGAATTGAAAATTTTTCCAATCGTTGCCTTTTTTTGCAAAGAGAACCACAGTTACTACTGTATATAGGTAATGCTATTTCTAATTTCGTCCTTTCAAGGTGCACTACAATTCTAACAAAAACATAGGTAAACATAATTAATTCGAATACGTTATTCTCAAGAGTAATAGTCTTTTATAAAACGATAAAATCAGAGTCATATGATTTTATTCAAATTTTCTTTGTCGCTCGAGATACAATTATGCGACCCCTCGAGGATTTATCTAGACGATATTTCGGTAGACGTTGAAGAAAACGAGGCAACCTCCGCGGCATCTGATAAACACAGTCCACGGAATGATCGTGCCACGAAGACGAAGCTGCTGTCGCACGTGTTGACAGCAACCAGAGGATAGTTTCCAGTAACCTATTCCACGGTACGTTTTTGGGTCACACTCGATCGAAGATAACCGACCAACCAAGCACGTTACGTTTTATCTGCTTGCACCGGCGTATTTGCCACGCGCGGCGGTTTCACGTCGCAGCCATGGACTAGCCTGGCGACTGTTCAAACTTGCCGATCAAGTACGAATGTATCTAGCTCCGATTGACTTTCACCCTGGATACGGTTGCGTTACGTTTTTCGAAAGATCCCTGAACATCATCTGTTAATTGCCTATCCGATAGTTTATTGTTAGAAATATCCATCAACCGTCTGTTTTCAGCGAACCTCAGAGAGGTGCAAACAACTGTTACGTTTCTACAATATGTTGAAAAATATCACAAGCGTGTTACTTTCTTTGCAAAGTGTCATAGATAATCTATAAATGCATGTGTAAGTATGCATGTGTATCTTTCTGATACAGTATCGTTGGTCTCACCCAAACGAACGAAAGTCTGTTCAACCTCTTAAATCAGTTTTCTCGCAACGAAGCGAGCATTCCGGAAGACCCTGGAGACTTCGGGGATCAGTCTCTAGCGGCGAGCGGAAGTCGTCGTTAGTTGATGGCGAATTTAACCGGCGCTTGTTTCGGGGCATAAATATTCGTGGAACGAAGTAAATTACAGTGGCACCGCGGCCACTCGCTCGGATCGTCGTGTACGGTCACGTCGAGACTACGAACGATGCACGATTAACGGATTCGAAGCGTTGCATATCAGTATTATGAGGGGCATTCTGGGGCAAAGGTTGAAGAACGCTGACTCCCCTCAAGCTCCAACCCTCCGCCGAGGTATCCCAGTGCCTACCTCTCTTCCTCCATCCTCCTTCGACTCCCTCGAAATGCCAACTACCTCCCTCTTTCCTTCTCTTCGCTTCACACTGCTTCTCCTCCGTTTCTGTCGTGTTCCACCTCCTGTTCCACCACCTCGTTGCACGCCAACCTCCTCCCATACTCCCCACCCGTACGACCATCAGGCAATGCTCTCTCGGTACTTTCGTCCGACACTCCGACCTACCCCAATATCCCTCCTACCTTGTCTGCCCCTTTTCTCTCTTCCGTTTGACTCACTCTCACTCTCTTCTTCTTTCCCCCTCCGTCATGTGTCTCACTGCTTCTCCACCAGCCCTCCACACTGTTCACGTCCACACGTTTTCCCTCCCTTTCCCTTCACCCACGGATGTATCCGATGAATCTCTCCTTCCGCCTCGTTTTCTTTCTTCTTTACTGACGTTCATCGATGCTCCGTGCGCGCGTAAACTGTTCCGGAGTATGTCGTTCGCTCCCCGTTTTTCAACCGAGTGTTCTCTGTACTCTCTGTTCTTTTAGCTTACTTTCTTGAACGAGTCAAAAAAGAATCCCGTATAACCTAAGTGCCTTCGGTTTATCATTTACAATGGCAACTAGAACGTCAGAAGCTAGGTTCGCGCTGCGCGAAATTCGTATTGCGCGCTTCTAAAACCACTCTATGGATAGGACGAGTTACTGGTTTTAGGAAATTCGATCTGCATATACCGGAGATTTTACCTGGGAAATCACCTGTGAAACGAACAGGACGGCTCGATCCGTGTAAAGGAAAAACAGAAAGGTTTCACAGAGAATTTACAGAAATTTTACATCACAGATACTGTTTCGAAATTGCGAAATGTTAAATAAAGCAACGAGCGCTCTAGAATACGATAGAATAATATCAGTAATTGACGATTAGCGATAGTAAATAGTTAGAAGTTATTATTATTCGAAAACGGTACAAAAAAAAAAATTGAAACGAATTTTGAAATATTATCACCTTTCCGTTGAACGTTACACGGAGCAGCGTGTAGAAAATTAAATTTCAATTCAATCGGCGATAGTGATCGGTAAGGGATCAAGAGATTCACGCGAAGTGTAATCTTCGCATCGATAAATAACCTGTTTATCAACGGTGACGTACGGTTCAGTGGAATTTCGAATCGATAAAACTCGAGAGTACGGCGAGCACACGTAAAAATAGACCGCGACCTACCCTAACTGACTATGGACGCGCTTACCCACCCCCAGAGTTCGAGTCTTTTATCGAAAATCTCTTGGAGGAGCTCTTTCTTTTGCGCTTTCTCTGTCCTTTCGCTACGCGAGTCCTTCCTTCGAATACAACTACCCTTCCCTTCCCTTTATCCTTTCTGTTCCTATATCTCCGCTTCGAATACCAGGACTTTACTTCTTTCACGACTACAGCGAATTTTCTGCGATGGCAAAAGTGTGTCGCGGATTCGTCGAAGCGAGGACGAAACGTATCTCTTTGAACTTTCCACAGGATAAAAACGGGATGTCGTTGATAATTTATGAACGGCAAGTACATTTACAGGTTTAAGGTTAAACCAATTAAATTCGGCAAATTTTTGACGAACGTCTGTTTTCTTCTTCGATCTAACTGATTTCGGTGATCAAGAGACAGGTTAATCCATTACAGATTACACAAATCACTCCATACTATTTTTTACTTTTGCCTATCAATTTGGACACTCGACTTCATCGTGAATATAAATATCGTGGATATCAAAAAGAATCTAAAGGCGTATCATCTCTGTTATCCCTTTGTTTCGTGCATTCTTAATCTTGGTAGTACAATTGATTGAAATTGAAAGCGTACAGATTTATAGATTATCTAAATATCAAAACATACATAATATTGCTAATCTTTCTAATCATAGCGTTTAGATGGCAGGAAGTTTGAAATATTTTCTGGTTGTATAATTTTTAACTCGCGAAACATATACAAGGTACAAAGCATGGTTGTCAAAGAGCTTCCCGGTACGATTGCTGTTTCGTTGATAACGTCGAACGAGATAGTTATATGCGATAAACGCGAGGATCGAAATCGAATAACTCTACCGGGTAATAGAATATTTTGCGGCCTACTTCGATCGGAGCATACGTTCCACAGACATGCATTTTCGGTTGCCTCGTCTTTTCATTCCTTGACAATGTCAATCCTCTTTCATTCCACCTTCTTTCTCTTTCCTCTTCTTCTTTGCCCGCGTTTCACTCGGTACGTCGCGACTTTTAAAGAGTCTTTAGTACGTGAAAATGCATGCGATTCGCTACATGAGAAGCTTCCTCTGATCAAACGAACGCAACGAGAAATAGCAGTCTGAGAATCTGTCGTTGTTTGCGAACCAAGTTCTTCAATTTTCACTTCGCTTTATCATTTTCTGACATAGCGATTTTCGATCCATTTAACGTAATAATTGGAAAAATGTGACAGACGTATTTACACGAAATGGCATTCAGTATTCGTTATATATCTTATTCATATATCACAAGTAAAAGCCTTTATTGGGTTCCTAGTTATAATGCTTCACAAAAATGTAAATTGTTACCGAGCAGCTAATATTTACGCGATTGAAAATTGGTAGTAAAATGTACTTTGCAATAAAAACTTAAATCGTAGTAACGGTAATTTACAAGAAAACTGCAAATTTTATAAAATTTTAGCAGATATAATTTTAACGTGGGCGTATTGCCGTTCCATTCCTATAAGGGAAACTCAAGAAGAGAAAAGAAAAAAAAAAGAAAGAGAAACGAAGACAGTGGAAAAATGTGTACAAACTGCGTGACACAGTCGGGAAACGAGAAAGGCCATTTGAGTAACGAGCCGCGATTTCAGACAATCGCGCGATCGTCGCGCGATGCGCCGAGCCGCCTAGAAAGAGAGAGAATCTGACAAAGCGTCTATTTTTGCGAGCGTAAAAGCCGCTTGTGCGCGCTGCAGCGGCGCTCTGCGTGAAGAGGGTCGCGCCACAATGCATGCTGACCCATATTCGGGTCGTTGCTATTTCAGATCCATCCTTTCCATAGAGGAAGGTCGTCGGACTACGTGGCGAGCGCGGCGGTTATGTAACGCTGGCTTGTTTTTAACGCCCGCCTCGGAAACACGCGATCCACCATCTACAAGTCGAAAAAATCGCGCAAACACGTTTCAAATTGAAATTGCAATTTAGATTCAAAAGAATTATAAATTCTACAAAGTTACGGTACAGTTTCGCTAAACTATTAAAATTAGTGCGGATTCTTTTTTCCTCTATATCTAGCAATGTCGTTCCTAGTTCTCCGGTTGTTAACATCGATTTCCTAACTCGAATTGACTTTAAGTAATATGCTAATTACATATGTCACTACATATTCGCTTGAAATCTGGCTACTTGAATGTAAATGGCTTCCAGTCACTTTGACTCGTGTAAATAGAAATTTGAAGTCAAGTTAATTCGACTCAAATGACTTGACCAACGATAGGTTTGGGAAAAATAAATAAATGTAACAATAACGATCCGTACTACTGGCCGTGAAATCGTTCCTGGACAGCCACGAAACTTTAGATTTAGAAATTTGTACCATACTCGTACATTGTATCGAAATTTCTTTGGTTTCAGATTTCATGGATTGCGAATGATAGTCCGAAGGGTCGAACGAACATGACGAGCGTGGTAAAAGTTTTCTGTTGTTCCCTCTGTTCTTCCTTTTATGATAGCTTTGGTGCACACCTGACGGCAGACGGCGATGAAGCCACTGATCACACGGTGTTAAGTGTCGTGCATCTACGTGACAGAATTTCGATGTGGTCTTTTTCGAAGAGAAATCTGTAAATAGAGCTTTACAGTAACATTTCTTCCGAGAAGCTAACTTCTTATTCCTTGTGATACTATTTACATTCCATGTGCTTTTATAGATAAGAATTAGAATAATTTTGTGATAATACAGAGTTCAAGATGGAGATGGGACGATAAAATAAAGGAATTTTTAAAATGTCACGATTATCTATAGTACAATAGTAAATATGTACATGTCGAAATACCGGTACAATTGATATTACCCGTATTACAAGAAATATCTAATACATATAAATATATCTTTGAAGTTATTCAGCTACACATATGTATATTTATACTCAAGCAATTTTCAAGTAGATATTGTTCACTTCAGTGGTCGGTAAAGTCATTCCATCAAACGATCCTTTAATTGTCCCGAATAGTACAATTACAAAACGATTAGATGGAGTGTTAAATGTCGTAAAGACGAATCTCGTAGTGCACGAGTCTGCTGCAGATGCGTTCAACTATACATACTAATGTACATCCGCATACCGTGATGTAAAAATCACGAAAATTTGTTTAATTCTGGTATGGGAAAAAAGCGATCCTTTCGTAATCCTTTTTTTCAACATTTCAAATATTAGATAATGTTTCAAGGAAATATAAGGACTATACAGGCATTACACTTTCATACAAAACATATTCGCGCGTCAATGAACGTACAACAACGGTTCTTCGTTTCCCTTCGCAGTTTTCGCCTTCCCTCGGTTCACTTTCACCGTCGTGCCAGTCGTATTAGTCGATTCGGCCGCGTAAACGCAGCCGTTGAACGTCGATCGACACCATATCGTGCTTTCGTCGACAATTTCACGGCTCGTCGAACAACCAAGCCGCGCGCTATGCCGATGCATGACTACGATAAGATACGCCCAGTTCTCTCACCTTGAACGCGGGAAACCTTAAAGACCGTAAAGCTCGCTCGACCAGGCTAGGCGGTGTGGAAAAACGTTAAGACGTATATCTTCGAAGACGGCCGATCGGTCGCGGTTAACCCCGGCGACATCCTTCACACTCTTAACCCCGGCATACGAAATGTCGTTTGCCTTTTTACTCGTTAACTATGCATCTGAGGAAAAACTAACCCAGTTACATTTTAATACCTTCGTTACCTGCGCTACTATACCAGCAGATACTTTTTATATTTTAGTTCTATATTGTAGAACCAATTTCTACATACATCGAATATTTTTATACATGGCGTGTTCGTTACTAGTGTATTTATGATGTACGATGTTTGAGTAATGAGAAATGGAAATACAGGATCGGCGAATCCCAAAATACCAACACCAGATAACCACGTTAGTTTGACGTCAGTTTGATTTAGATGTGTATCGATTTACGTGTGTTCGAATTTACTTTAAAACATACTTGTCCTTTGCGAAGTACTCGCTGAAACGAGATACTTACTGATTTCCATTGCTAATGTTCGTAAACCGTGCGATACTCTTCTTTCTTACCTTCGAAACAAAAAAAATGAAGAGAAAAACAAGAGAACGTCTAAACTATCGACGATATGCTTGCAGCAATAATACATTCGCATTTAGTTTTAATTCCTAAAGCTACATACATTACGCATCCTAATCTCATCCAAATCCACCACCAAATCGTCGACACCAGGCCTATCTAAAGAAAGCGATCCTTCGTGATCCCACGTAGGAACAGAAAGTGGAAGTAGGAAGGACAACGTCACCAGCAGGAACGTCGAAGGGAGAAGTTGCGGGGAGAAGAACGATCATTAATCGTTCGACCCTCGCGGGGGTCCAGTGTCGTCGCATCCGCTGCACTTTCTCTCCCGCCGCTGCACCGTTGCACTCACGGTAGGCAGACAGGCAGGCAGGGTGTAGGTTACGTGGCATAAAGCGTCGCCGGGGAATTCCCCACCTGGAATGCACCTCGCCGTCAAATGCACCGTCCAGCCCCACCACGTGGCCACTCACTCGGCCGTCCCCACCTCGAGAGAACACGGTGGTTGCACCTCTCCTCTATGACCCCGCTACCACGCTACCATTTCCCCGTTTTCTCCTATATATCTTCCCCATGCCCCCACCTACTGGGCCGCGAGCGTACGCTCGTATGCGTCATCCCTGCCACCGGTCCGGACCCACCACCAACATCCACCATCTCCATTCGACCTCCACCTCCATCCGACCCGTTGTCACGCGTACGCATGAATCAGGGGGTGGCCGCAGTATTGCGCACGCGCGAAAATAGTAAACACTCCCTAGCTGCGCAATGCGACTCGCGTTGAGGCAGGTCCGGTACATACATACAGTGAGCGACAGCATCAGCAGCGGCTGCTGCTGCCAGCAGCAACAGCGGCGCACCGATTCGATGCTGTTATATACGTGCAAGTTGGATGATGTGTAGGTGTGACTACAGAAAAAAGAGGGTGGGAGAAATATATATATATATATATATATAGAGAGAGAGAGAGAGAGAGAGAAAGAGAGAGTGGGAGGAGGCCGGGGTAGAGAGAAAGGGGTGGATGGGTGGGCAGCTCGATACCGGTCTGGGTTCAATGCACACCGCTCACCCAACCCCGGCTCCTACCTGCTCCCCTCTCGTCCTACTACTCTTTCAACCCCTTCAACTATCCCGCGGATCATGCACTCCTCCGCATCGTTGAGTCTTGTTTCTCCGTTCTCCTGCTCCGGGCCCGGTTACCACGGCCAGTTCGAGGGCTTTCTTTCTTTTTTTATACGCAAACCGTCCTTGCTTATGTCGTCTTCCTTAACCGCTTCCGTCTTGCTTCTTCGACCTTGTCTGACGACGAATTTCGCCAACGAATGGAAAGGAGGCAGTTGAGACAGAGAGTAGTAGATAGAGGGGTAGATGGGTTGGCTGTTCGTTGTGGGAAGATGCTTTCTTTCGAAGAGAAAAGAGGACAGCTTGCGGATGGTCAGGGTACGATAGATAGCTTGGCTTCAGGGGTTGGGATGCTGAGATAGATTCGTGCTTTCTGCAAGTTAGGAGTCGCGGGCAATGGCGAACAGTTGACGATTGGAAACGATGGATTTAAAGAACTCGTTTCTGTATTGTGATAGAAGTTCGAGACAAAACATCGTACGGATGGTTTGTCGAGTAAAAGTACACGTGTACGTAGAGGAGTTATGTTTTAGGAATTTTTCTCGTTGCTACTGTTATACACGTCTGAGTTGTTGTTGTTCGGACGTGTTCTGAAATTGAAACGTTTGTTAAAATTAATCGTAGAAAGCTCTTTACCCACCAAGCAAGGGACCTTTGAATAAAGAAATTGTTCTCAAAATACTCTATAACCCCCCTTCTTCCAACCTCCGAATTTGATTTAAACAAGTTGAAATGCGGAGAACGGTTTGATTGTTCCCAATCATAATCGTCGGTGTGGAACCAAGAAAAACGATCTTTCCGGTGACTAAGAAGTTATACCGCAATTTTTCGCGGAAACGACATGATCCAACAGGGAAGACCATCGAAAGGAAGTACGGGACTGAGAAGAACAACGATTTTCTCTAGCTACGAAAGGTATTACGCATACAGCCTACAGCCGCGTTTTTCAAGCGTTTCGTCTTCGAAGTCTTCCTCGTACTCGCGATCATAAGTTGGAGAGACATAAAAAAAGAAAGAGCGAGTTTGCAATTGCGACAGAAATCCGATAACGTTGCATTTTGACGTTTTGTCGGCTGAAGAGACACACAAGCCATCTATCGGCTCCTAACTCCGTGAAATCTTGTTTCATGACTTTTTATGGAAATAAAGCTGTTTTATGCCCTGCGAATAAGCGAATAGAAAGTAAGTAAGGGTGGCACGAATAACGCGATGCCAAGAAAGCTAAGGGATCGGCGATCGTTGTAATTAGACCGGATGTCGTTGATCTGTCGTTGGAATCCTGTCATACAATATTCACGGGGAAAATAGATGGATTTGAGTTAGAAGCTGTACGAAAGAGAAAATGATTGACTTGCTTTATTTCGATTTAGGAAAATTTCGTGAAAATTTTGGAAATCGATTATAACATGTTCTAAGAAATTCGTGTCAGAAATCGTACGAAACGGAAGGTAATTATGATATCTGCTTCGTTTTAATGTAGAAAAAATTTGTAGAAACCTTATTACTTTTTATAATTGAAAGAACTTTCAATTACAGAGAATTACATCCAGCTCCGTTAACCTTAATCGTAACATAGATCTGCGAAAGCCGCTGTTCCAGGAACATCTTGAAACCTTTTATCCACGATACGTGTTCGTGACTCTCTGCTAGCTTTCCTCCTTGTTCGTATTAAGTTACATGCGATATTAGAATCCTATGAGCGTAGCTACTTGGTTTCGTTATCAATATCTGGTCGGCGAACAATTCAACAGCTCTTCACCTTATCAGTTGACAAAAGCATGTCGGTATTGCGACCTAGCCGCAAGTATTACAGAAGATATGCAGGTTAATGACCCGATCCTATAATGAACTGTCCTCGAAGAATGTTAACAACTTGTTCCACAACTTTATCAGTTTCTTTATAGCGAAACAAAGAAATATAAATTATCTTTGCTAATGTCGGCATTGTTTTCTGCAAGTTTATATATTTGATATATTTAATGACTTCTTACAACTATGTTAAAACGCATAGAGAATAATTCGAAATTTCATTCATGCTCTCTCATCCAATCTCTACTCATCTTTTTCCTGTCACATAGAAAATCATCCTCGACCTTCAAATACATGCCTTTCGTTTTTACGAATTTTGTTAATCCTTCTCGTATGACCATGGCCTACGGACGAACGAATAATTCATCGAAGATAGCGGATTGTTGTGTGGATTGGATCGGTGTTTCGATCACGGCTCGAGCAAACGGTTGAACGCAAAGAAAGAAGAGAAAACTAGCGGCGGAGGTGAGCTCACGAAGGAAGACATCGAAATCGACATGTCCTCCGGGGATACCTTTCCTGGCATCAATCGAGCTTTTCTAACGTAGTCGACTCGACCGCCCTTAGCCACTGTATTTCGATCTCGAGAAACACAGTCGAGAAAAGAGTCGCATAAAAGGAACCGAGAAACGCGAATGACATCGAGAAAGAAGGGACGGAGAAAGAAAATGGTTCGTCAGCGACTTGTGCGTTTTGATGAACAGCCGTATTTGCGATTTTGATCACCCGCTATTGAGTTTCGACCAGGGAAACGAATAAACACTTTTGAGAAATTGACGTCGGTCTGCAGACTCGAATCTTTAACTAGGGACCGTAACCCTGCGGACGCCTTATTTTTCACCGGTTTTCGAAGGTCTTCCTTCTCCTTCTCCTTTGTTTCGACAATTTAAAGCGCGCAATAGGCAGAACTCTTTTGGGTCTATTTCCTTTGTTAGTTCTCGTTTGCTTTATTCAGAGATCATTGAATTGCGAGCCATAGTGATTGGAAAACGTATCCATGAATCATACGCAAGTCAAATTGATCGATTCCACCGACGATAATAATCATTTAAGTTTTCTAATATATTACAATTAAGAAACGTTGAAAAAGTGGACTGCGTGATCACACGCCGTTATTATCAAATAATCATTACCTACTTTTGAAGAAGAAATGATCAAACGTGTCAATTCGCATGTTATAACAATTTTTTAAGAAATTCATCAAACAATAATTTTATGAAACACATTGATATACAACTTATATAATAAAACAAACGTTTTTATTTATAGCGAAACAGTTTTTAGCATTATCTTCGAGTTTGGAGGATACTGAAAATTTCTCTTCAACTTATACAAATACCGTCATATTTTTGAAACTCAAGTAGATTTCAAGTCAATTTTGTGAGATTTCTTTTCGAAATACTAACAAACAAGAAACGTTTCAAATGACAATGATTCTGGAAAACAGACATCACTTACGGTGACGAATGTATAATAAAAATTAAATAAAAATTGCATTTCGTTAATAGCTTCTTTAGCAAGCAAGTTCAGTTGCGTAACAACTCAATTTCACTAAATGCAAAACGGCAACACGTGAAAGCGTAGACTTACAAAGGCTAAACGAACAAAAAGGAAAGAAACTTCGCCTTTTACATGAAACTTTAATATTCTTACGAAGTTGTCCTTTCCAAGTTAAAAGCTTATTATTTCCAAAGATATCGTGAAAAAGTACACGAAAGATATTTTCCAAAGTCATTAACTAAATACGTATCTTTTGTATCTTAGCAAATGAAGGGTAATATTCATTCTAGAAATCCAGAAAGCCTTAATAAGAATACATTTCACTTTTTAATTACAAAGAAGATCTAACCATCGTGGTTATCGTGTATCGACACGTTTCTGCCGAAGTGAAATAATAATCATGAATAAATGGACAAACTTCGTTACACACGCGCAAGTATTATATAAACCACAGTGATGGAATCTTTCCCAGCGCATATATCTACGCCTTCATAGACCAAGAGAATAGATTTTACTTAATGTACATAGACGTCCATAGAGTCGAAAGGGTTAATAAACTACTGTAATGCCTATTGACACAAATCATCGAGAGAAGAGCAGCTTGCCATCAGCACCGCATGCAGCGTTATCTATTCAAGCCCTATTGCGCCGTCTCTACCAGTTCTTTTTCGCGATATCTCGACGGAAAAGCAATTAATCCCTACGATCGGAATAGCTTCTCACCATACCTCGACGACGTAAGGATCCAAAATGCAACGTGCGAGCTTCTCTGTCGGAACTTCAACGACGCAGGCTGCCGAATTAGAACTTTAAGGAGCAACGCATTGTCCCTGGCGGCCGGTAGATCCAACCTCGTTCTGCTTCCGTTCCTTCACCGTCCCCTTCCCGAGAATGCCGACGCGATCGTCGATTCCCTTACTGTGGTCGTCGCGACGGTTGGAAGTCGCAGACTGCGAGGTGGCACTGGTAATGATTAGTCAAATCGGGGTCGAATCACCCTCTCTTTGTCATTCAACGTCAACGAAGAAGATCGCGATGGCAATCGCGCTCGTCGTCGTCATGATCGTTGTCGTGGCTCGTGATTTGCGTACGCGAATTCCAGTGACGGGACGCAAGAATCGATCGCGATTAAAAGTCCTGCACCGATGTAAACAAACTGCAGAGCGCCGAAAGGAACAGAACGAAGAGCGGAGCCGGGAGGGAGGATGGCTCGGAGGCGGAGCGAGAAAGAGGCAGCGAGGGCTGGAGAGAGAAAGAGGACGCGAGAGAATGGGAATCGTTGGTGCGTTACCTCGCGGAGGTCATTGACCGAGGGTGGCGGAGAGAATGGAGGGGTAACGCGCGCGCGCGAGAGAGGGAGGAAGGGAGCGAGAGAGAGAGAGAGAGGGAGGGGGGAGAGAGAGAGGAGGAACCGTAGGTTGGGGGTTTCGAGGATCGAACGAAGAGGAGAAGAGAATGTGAGAGAGCAAAAGACGGGGATGCGAGAGCGAATCGGCTCTGTGTGTTTGTGTGTATATATCGGAGGGGTTCGCGTGCAGTTGCATCGACCGGCGGCTCAGCTGTGCATCTCCACCCCTTCGCCTCCACCCTGCCCGTCGCCAAACCGTTGCTTTTGCAGTTCGTTCTCCTCTGGCCTGGCAGCTCGCCTCTCCCGACCACCTCGCCAACCCTCTGGCCTAGAGGATCGCGCCAGCAAGTTCGCCAGTCCCTCACACCCCTTACGGCCCGGACCTCGCGCAACCACCGAATCGGCGACGCCGTCACGGGGGATGCTGCGCTGTGAACGTGACCCTCAAAACGGTACGCCGTGTACACACCCCGCCCACCAGTGCCGCGCTACTGCCAGAGACACGTATGAACGTGGTCGCCGTTAATGAATCGGGACTATGCTCTCAAGAAGCTTCGTGAACTTCGGCCCTCCCTTAAGACCCCATTGCTCCTGGGTTCAACGAACCCCGACCAACTCCAACTACCAAACGCCTTTCGGTCTCCTGGTGCAACGTATCGCGCAGGCTATCGACTGGTTACTTGCTTGCTTCTTCTTCGTCTGCGTCTTGTTCCTCCTTTTTGCTATTTTCAAATATATTGGCTTCTTTAGCTTTTAGGTTTTCCATACGGGAAATACAGTCGGTGTAAGGAAGCCAATATAGGAATTTTGTTGACAAGGTTATTCGACAAGTATTTTGTACTATATCTGATTTATTATTTACAATTAACGGCTTTGTTCGTTCTTTTTTATTTTGTTTTCATGCACGGATCTAGTGTTACGCTGGATTTCAGTATAGGTTGTGAAAAAAAAAATGATAAATTCCGAGGAAAATTCACATTGTCGATGAAGCACATTTTACATTAAATTCGTTTCAGAATTATACATACCTATACAAAATGAATTATTGTGTAATCTATGTAAAATAAGATGCGACAAATATAATAAATCGTTTTTTAAACGTTTGGTTTGGACACATGATTAAAATGTTGAAGGGAGAAAGGCTTTCTTTGTCTCGATAGATAGAAATCATCGCGAATAAATTGAATTTCAAACCGAGGGAATAGGTTGCCGGCAAAAAACCGCTAAAGAAATTAGTATTCGCAATTAACGTCTGTCCTTTGGTGGTTGCAGACGTTCCTTCTCCATAGATTGCAATCAGCATGTGAAATACACAACAAGTCGATATATCGTGAAAGCATGTGATAATGTTGTAATATTGTTTCGTACAATTAGACGATCGTGTTGCTATATTGACGGCGCAAATGAAACATAATCCATGAGTTTACCATCTCTAAAAATCATATTTGTTAGACTAATCTAGAAGGAGTTAATTAGAGAAAATAATATTCTTTGAATGTTTCTCTTTAAGATAACCAAATATCGAAAAATCAACTCATCTGCATTCCTGACTCAAGTCGTTCGCGAACCATTCGTAGAAGAAAAGAGGAAGGAAAAATATCAATCTGCTGATAAACGAGGGAATAAGTCGATTCACACCGTAAGCGAATTCGCAAAACAGAGCGCAACTTCTGACCCGTAGGTCAGACAATGTCAAAACGACCGACACCTTCTTCTCGTTCCGCGGCACCTTATGCCAGAACGAAAACAGCCGACAGTAGCGGCATTATACAATATACGAGCAGAGTTACATATATTCACGTGTTTGACTGGATGGAGCTACCCCTACAACGAGGGTAATTGCAGGTCGAAAAACTCGAAAAGAGTTCGAAAACTCGGACAATGAACGGTTTCTCCACGAGGGGATTGAATTAAGAAAAATTAAATCTGCCGGAAAATTCCCCTTTACGCGTAATTAATTCAGGACTGATTTGCCTCGGATGACATGCTATCCATTTTCATTTGATATCGAGGTAGTATCGTGATTCTTCAACGTTCAATGAGTAGCCGTTGACAGTGGAACAATGAGGAAATGGTACAAGTGAAGATCTCTATATGTATTGAGAATTACAAATTAGTTCATCTCAGACCTTGCATCCTCACAGTACCAATTTATCAATCGAACTACGAAACTAAGCCACTCTTATTTCTCGTAAAATCCAATCTTCATCCTCGTAGAGTATCGTTTCTCATCTCGACGCTGGCGCAACGGAGACGCGCCGCCTAGAAAACTATACGGCTGGTTCTGTTCAAAAACGCTGATACTTCTTCGTTTTGCCAACATTTAAAAACACTCGTCGACCATCTCCATATCGAAGAAGATGATTTCCAGTTATGGGGCTACGCAGTATCCATGACAACGTGTGCCAGGCTGATGTACACGTTACACTCGGCCCCGAACGATGGGGTAGGTCAACGTACGGTTTGTCGCTTGGCAACCTAACAACCTACCCTGCGACCAACTGCATTCAAGGACTAGACCCTCCTTCTTTTTTTTTTTTTTAATCAGTGCCATTGTTCCGCAGTTCGATTGTCACTCTCCGTTCGAACCGCTCGAGAACACGCCGGAGAAGAGGAAAAAGAGGAAGAAGGGTATGGAAGTTTTGATAGACGCCGAGGGTCAGCGCGTCTTTCGTACTTTCAAAATATGCCTCGATGACGAGCTTATCCGAAAATCGACCCCTTAAAAGCACAACCTATATTCGAGACGACTCGAGTCGTAAGTCGAAACGTAAGTCGACGAATTAACCTCCGGACACCAAAAATTTGAATGTACTTTACCACTTCAAACTCTTCAAGTTGAAGAATTACATGAAAGTAATGCACCAAAAATGATAAACATGCATTAAAGAAGAAGCTTGATCCTAAAAATTGTTCGTTTCAGCTTTATAACAGAGAAAACGCCAAAGTAGTAAGCACAATTTAGTATCTCAATACCTTACAAATTTATCAACGTCAGGAATCATTTATGAATTTAATTAAAAACAAGATTTATTTATAACAATAAAATATAATTTGGAACATTCAAAGGCCTTCGCGTTTTGCATCCTAATCGATAAACACATCTATTTCAAACGACCACTAGCCAAGTGTACAGACGACGTTGAAGGGGTTAAAGGAAGGGTTCGAAGTTCGTTGAGAAATCTGCCGGTCGGTAGGTAGTCGCGTAGGTCGTCTGGTAGGAATTAGGTTAAACTACGAGCAATTATGACAGGATATGATTTAGCCTGGCTTTCTTAACCGTCAATTTCTGCTATGTGCACGCCAACGATTGTCCGCACGCCACTGTGCTACCGGTCAGGGCCGGCCTTTGACACGTATTCCTCGATAGCTCTTACACTATCTCGCGTTCGTAAACGACAGAATAGTTCAGAGTAATTGTTTCATCCGTGACCGTAATCATTTTACTTTGATAGCAATTCAAACGCACGAGATTAAGTCATAATAAGAAAATTTCTATTATTTTTCTTTCTCCAATTTTTGATAAATTTATTGGAATATAGCCAAAATATTGAATAACGAAAATTGCGATAAAGTTAATAACCAGCCAATTTTATGTGAGTGTACAAGTGTAGGTAGGGATACATTCCGTAATTAGTTTGCATGTAGATACGATGGTTCTGAAAGTTGTTTATTAAATACTCAAAAATATTTAAAAGTCAAATCATCTAATGCATTAGAAAGATTTTTTATGAATCTAATTTTCTAATATCTTTCCATTCGTTTGTTAAATTTATACATGCAAAATTGTAAATTTATACAAAAAATTAAATTTCAAGAACTTCTCGTAATGATCGCCGTCAATATTATAGAATTTCTAAGAAACAAAGTGTCAAGACAGAAAAACAAACGATACCAATTTCAACGTATTCCCGCTTCGTTGCAGTAAAACGCTGACTTGATTGCGTACCTGCAGCAATAAGGGAATAAATCATTTTTGATAATCTTTTTTTTCATATCGATCAGACGGTATGATGTTTCTCAGTTTCTCCTCGTTGTCGATATGCAAATTAATTGTACGGAAATCTCACAATAAGCTCACGAAAACCCTACATTGTACAGAAAGCAAGAGAAAGTCTTGCCCATCGGTGAAAAGCACGATAAACCTAGCATTAAAGCACGATGGTTACATCTGTCTTCAGCATCAGTTTGCCCGGCATACATAACTCGTTATCGAGTCGAGGCCGATGTCACGGTGAAAATTGAAATGCAGCCGCTTTCATCCAACGCGACAGGACTTATCTTTTCTCCAGCGTAGTTTTGGCGCGTCGATGAGTTCTATTAATAACGGTGTCTCAAGGAATTTCTGGTTCCACGGTCACACGAATTTTTACACTTCCCGGCATTGTCCCGTTACTAATGACTCGTGACTTTGCGCGAAATTAGAACTCTATTTTTGCACGGATAATATCCGAGACAGTGTGGGTGAAACGAATTCGCCTCGTCTTCGATTCTTCTTCGTAAATTTAACTTGGTCGTTATGTCGGTTGTCTCTCTATTGTTATTGCTGTGCACTGTATTTTTGAAACGCTTTATTGTCTCATTATGTTGTCGTTATGTGGTTGAGTATTATTCTATCACAGAACTTTTGTTTCATAGCGAGCTTAGTCCTCGATATTTTAATTTCGCTGTTTGACATTCGATGAATCTTCCTAAAAGTGACTATAAAGATTAAGGGAAAGGAAATTATTTTAAAGGCAACCACGCACATTATAATATAAAATTTAATATAAAACATATGATTATTATATCTTCGTAATGTATAAAATTATGTTTGATGGGAAACTCGTGTATGTACATCGTTTGAAAATCATGTATATCATTCACTCGACGATAGCCACCTTTATCAATTAAAGGATTGAAAAGGGACGATGGTTTAATCGAATATCGGTCAAACACGGATTTACGTGTTATCGAAAGAACGACACGTCGAAAGGGGTGACGAAAACGTAACGTTTGTGTCGCTTAATCAGATACGAGATAAGAAACTGACACGCGTGTCTCGTAGTTCGAACGGTTTTAGGATTAATTATAGAAAGCGAGCGTCAGTGGCCTCTGCCGTATGAAACTGTCGTGCGCGAGCCAGAGAAAGTCACGTGCGACTGATTAGTACCTAAATGCTCTCATTTCCGTGTCTACGTATACAGGGCAGAGGACTTGAAACCACCGTCACGATTTGATGAAAAAGAGACAGGTTAGATAATTTTAAAGAAAAATATACCTTATGGAAAGAAATGTTTTTAGTGAAAAGACTTTGTAAATTGTTTCTTCAAACATTACTCAAATTTTTTAAGTATCTGTTTCACATACAAATATTGAACTCGTAAACATTCAACTATCACCCTTCTTTGTAGCAATATTTGCTAGTGCATAAAATACGACGAAACAATACGTACCGGAATATTTCATTTGCTTCGGTGTCGATTGGTTCGCATTTCACCAGTGTTAAATTGAGCATCTCTCTCATTTATCGTTTCTCTAATCTATTTCCCATATCTCCAACGAACTTGTGGTTACTAAATGTCAAAATTAACTGGATATCAGCATATATTTCCTTTTCTTCATTCCATTCCGAACACTTTTATCTATTAAGTATTTATTAGGTGGCAAATACTCATAAATTCTAAATAGGTACATATTTGAACGTATTAATTGACTAACAAGACAACAAAAATTAATTACCTATTTAGTAACAGTATGTACCCAGTTAAAAGTGCAGAGCTGGTAAGGTGATTAAGAACAAGAGAGGTATACTTTACTGTATTGTTGGCCGTCACGCGTTGCTATTTTGTCTTATTTATATACGTAATACTTTCGGCCAATAGGAGTGATTATCTTTGCCTACCGTGTTGGATCCGTACAAAATAGCCAATCAGAACCGCATTCCTTACGCCAGTCTTCTTTCCAGTTCCGCGCTATACTTATGTATGCAATTGTTTTAAAACACTTACGACATCAGATTCGACTTATCTCTTATCTCTTTTACTTATCATTGGATTCGTTATGTCCTTTGTAAACGAATTTCTCGTTACTGTTATAAATTGCCAAACAACAAAGAGGAATTGAAACTAGTTAGTGTCTTATATGTAACACAATTGCAATAAGACGTCGATATTCGTCACCCCACTATGATCGTGTCCTCTCGCTAATCGGTACCGCGCAGCATGTAAAGGGAAAATAGTTAATGTCTATTCTCCGATCGGGAAACCGGCGAACGAATCCACGAATTGGCCTGCGTGAGATACGACTTGGAACCATTCCGTACCCGAGAGTCAAGAGCCAATCCCACTATCTTACGGTCGCTTTGTAACCGATCGATCGTCTCTCTCGCCCCTCGCGTCTTAAATCTCTCATCTTTTTTTCCTTCTTTCTCTCAGTCCTATCTCTCTCTCCTCTTCCCTTAGACACCGCTAGACAAGCATGCTTCTCCGTGGCGACCACGCGATTGCGCATGCACACCGCACTAGCGTCAGATTAAATTCGAAACGGTCTGTAAAGCGTTACCGAGACACGTTGTGTTTTGTATAGTTTGGAATACGTGTAGCGCAGAGTACGCCATGGGGTCAACGACCCGTCTACGCTGTGGAACGCACGTACACCGACATACGGACTCGTGTGCACATTGGCACACACCCATGCCGATCCGTGTACGTATACACGGTGAGCCAATATCGCCATGCACCTCCACCAGATGGAGCTGAATCTCTCTCCCTCCCCACTGCTTCTGCGCTAGCTATCTCTGTTGCAGTCACGGTTTGTGGCGCGGTTCTCTCGCTTTGCTCTACGCAAGAATCTAGCCTAGACCGCGTAGTGTGGCGTAGACCATAGAGTGCATGGAAGAAACGATAGACTGGCAAGTACAATATTCGTAACGAATTCTCAAATGGCGATAAGACACGCAACACGTGCACACGTGTGCATCACGATGCAAGTCGTATACATTATCTGTTGTCCATATGTTTCTATGCAGACTTTTCTCAGTTACTAGTGGACCATTTTTGGGCTTTGGGACGACCACAGCTTTTTCGGGTTTCAGGGATGATATCATTTTTACGTGAAAATACTATGAGGTGCACACGTCATCTTGCTGTGAGATGATCAGAGTTTCCTTTCGCTCGATAAAAACTATTTGGAATCCCAAGTCTGTCAAATGGCGTCGTCGGTCTGGGGCGCAGTTAAAGAGCTTTTGAATAGATTTCGTTATGGCATATGACCCTATTACGGACGACGAAATTAAATTAGTTTATAAATACGTACGGCAAATCGATACTTATTAAAACATCTGTAGAAGGTTGTACATTATTTCCTCGGCGTGGAGATATATTCTAAGCTATGTACAGAGAATTCAAGGTAGAACCACGATGCTGCCTTGGGAGGTATGCATTGCACTGTCTGCATATAGCTGGAACTGCGAGACACCTTTGATCTTGCCAAAAAACCGACAATCGGCTCACCCTGAGACAGCCTCGCTGGTTTATCTCGCATTGTCGGTATCGTAGTTTCAGAATTTTGGTGTGATATTGCCAAAATGTTTGCAAAATTTTATTAGAAACCTTGGTCATACTGCCTCAATGAAGCTTTCTACACAGCAAACACAAAAAGTATATTTACATGAAAAAACTGACGTTACGCACAACGGAATAAAAGAAATTGGCAATACGGTAACGTACGACGTACATTTAAAATGCGCAAAAAAGTATGTGATGCGAGAGAATCGCTAGATGTTGTGATGCATTGATTGCATTGATTGCATCGCGGATGTATAGAGAACAATAATTATATTGGTGGTTACGAGATACATACTTCTGAAGATCGTGGCAGGCTGATAAAGAGTCACTATGTATTGTATAAAACCCCCTCAAACGGGCTTCCCCTTTTAACCCTGACAAAAATTATTGGAGTCAAGCGGCTACACAATCGGGCAATTATAAGCATTATTCGAATTGTGCTGCCCTAACCTGACACGGAAACGATTCTTGCATTAACTGGTAAGATCTGGTACATAATATATAATAGTATCAAATATGGAACAATCAAATGCAAAACAAAAGATAACGAACTTGGTTAATTCATTTTCTATCGAATATACGATGACCGTTTAAAACGCATGGGACATAATGCATGTCCCACGACGAACTAACGAATATTACGTGGTATGCGTTCAAATTGACAAGAAATGCTTGACGATGATACATGATCGGTAACGCAATAAATTATTTTTATTGGACATACGATAACACTGATAAAGGGAGATCGGGTAATTCATTCCTTTTTATTGTTACTCGATATAAAATAGCTCTGCTTCAGGATTATACATACGTATATATATTGAGAATTATACATTAGCAGCTTCGCAATGTAACTTTTCACTGTACGCCTACTCTTTGGCATATCTCGACAGTGTCATTATAGATTCGTGTAAGAAACAACCCTTTTGAGCAAACGTCAATGACACGATGAAACGCCATTCCTGTCTACAACTCATTAGAGTGTAAGATTTGCTCTTGTATCGTTGCAGTCCAGGTCCTTGACCTGTCCCAGTCCACCTCGTTGCCTGCCGCGTCCGTCAACACACTCCCTATATATACACGAATTGGCTGGTTCAATCGCCTGTTTCTTTCCCTTGATTCACGTCGATTGATAATATTCAAGAATCAGTTTGGCTATCCAATAGCAACGGTAATTTTCGTTGAAAAGTGATAATGAAGAAAAAAATTCAATTGACACTCGCGAAACCACGTTGCAGCGACGTTACACCGCCTGCACAGCCAAAAAGCGACGAGAATCACCGGAGATGGCCGAACGGCTGTCAGTTGTCGGCGAAAGCCGGCGCACAGCGCACGTGCGAGTAAAACAGTGACAGATAGACGGAAAACGAGGAGGCTAAAGAGAGAACGAGTGAACAAGAAGGTTAGAAACGTGGCGTGCGCAAGTGGGAGCGAGAACGAGGAAGGGCGGTGTAGGAAGAGGGGGGTCTGAGAATCGACTGGACGTCGCGTCGTCGTGCACATTCGTCGCGTTTTCACGGTCAGGCTTTATCGATCGTAGAAGGAGGGCGAAGGAGCGGAAGGAAAGGAGTTTCGGAGTGCATCGAAAGGCCGTTGAACCCGGCCTTTCGGTAGTCGCGGCGTCCATAATGCAACGATTGTTGTACCCACCCGCTCCAGCAGCTGCCGAACTCGTAACGCTCTTTTAACGAGTGCACCAAACCTGACCAAGTGAAATATTTCTGTCTACGTAAGTTAAGAGCCAACTATCATTTCTCTTTTTTTATTTTTTTTTTTTGCCGTTTGTACCGTAGACACGTTGCGTTTTGTTGGCGTAGGTCCGAAATGTCGTGTTCCTTGCTTCCCAGGAACGAAGACTACCGCGTGTTTCGTAACTGACAGGCACAAAGTGAACGTGAAACGTCATCGTGTCACAAGCGTTCCGGTCATTTTCACGCTGGCAACGTGTTTACATGGCGCGAAACTCGAGTCACCCTGACCGCTATTACGAGAAACCTTTCGCGACGATCCTTGTCCGCCGGGGAGAGAAGTATTCGCGTTCCGTTTTATATTTTCACTGGCCGAAATGTTTGTGGGCGCTAAAAATAGTCATAGCCGGAATGGTGAAACAAGTGTACACCGACTCCGCTTACGAAGGACCCAGACACGTCACTATTATTATTACTATTATTATTATTATTATTATTATTATTATTATTATTATTAGGAATTCGGTTTCGACTTGTTCACGCCCTTCGTGGTTTTTCCATGTATCCCTAGAGAGAGCGAAAGGGAGACGAAGCACGGGGTGGTAGAAAGAAGGAACGCGAGAGAGGCGGTGTACCATATACACACTATACACTATATACATGGCTGCGAGCGACAGAGTAAAACGAGTGAGAAAGAGAGACAGAGATAGAGCGAGAAGTCGAGAGAGGCGACGCATGTGCGAGCAACAACGATGTATTTCGGTGCAGCGCTCCATACACCGCGTGGAGGTCAATGCCCGTCCTTACTCCGGCCCAAGGAAGGAGCGGGAGGTTACGGTAGAAGGGATAGAGGGGCTAGAGGTCGGAGAAGGGAGACACAGGGAGCAAGCACTGAGCGGAAAAAATGAACAAACATTCAGAAAGACCAGAAAAGGGATGCATGGAGTGCTCGTGCACTACTCCTCTCTACCCTTTCTTTGCTTCGTGTTAACTTTCATTAATTGACGAGCTAAAATTTATGCTTGATTTGAACGGTCCCGTTTTAAAACGGCGTCGCCCTTTCTCCATTTAGTGTTCGCGTTCAGAAAACAAGTACGATTTAACGTTTGTTATTTACGATTCCTTAAAATATAATCACTAAGTAGATTATTCGTTATTTAGGCAATATATTATATAAGCAATATTCGTTATTTCTATCTTTCGAATATTATTGATCATTTTGTGTAATCACTCGTAGCTTGTGTTTCGTATTTTTCTTTCATTTTCTCCTTGGAACTTCTCCTTTTAAATAAATAAAATTTTCCTACATTTTCCTATCTGTTCCAAATTGCTTCCATGAAAATTATCTCGTTTTATATGAGACAACACGCCTGTTTCGACTTATTTACAACCAAGGTTTGCCTCGATTCATCTTGAACGCACCTCGATAATGATAATATTTATTTAAAAAGCTAACGGTATGTTTAGCAGGCGCGCTACTAATTTCATGTAAACGCGTTTCCGCGTCCCGGCGCTTATCTAGCCGCGTGTCGTTCATTTATTCTCGGTACTGATTATGCAAACTTTTGACACACTGCCAATCGGCCGCGATGATTCACTGGCCACCAAAATTGATCCCATCGAGTCGGAATTCTGTTCGATGCACGCTGCAATTTACGCGGTAGACCTACTCCGTTTTACTAAACTGTTCTACTGTAAACTACTGTTCACAACAATTCCAGTTTAGTATTTCCACAGTTATCTTGAACCGTAACATTATGAATTATGATTTCTTTATCAGGTACTTAATTTTAGGTACTTATTTTTACTTATTCTTCGATACAGACCATTTGTCGCCAAGGGAAGTAAAAGGATCCTGAATTTTTACTTAATTACCGCAACCCAGCAGAGAATTTCAGGGATTCCGATATTTCAGTATCTCCAATTATCGGCAAACTTAGGAAAGTATAATGTACATCATTAAATGAATTTATATTAGATTAATTTTTATAGCATGATATATGTAAATATGTAACATAATACATAATATAATACATACAATACAAAAAATTAGTCGCGTCCTAATGACAATAGGAAATTGGTAATTAACCTCGCGCAACAAATTTTTATTTTACAGCATTTAACTTCAGTATAAAGCACCGAGACTCAAGTTAAAATTCAGACTAAGCTATGCCATGGATATAACCTATCTTTGTTAAATTGCAGCTATGTATAATCTGTGTCACGAATATGGCTCATTGTTAGCGTTGTAAGGTAAGAGATTAACAAGAGGTTGTCGAAAAAGTTTGAAATATTCGATCGATCATTCTGGAAACGATTTTTGTACTATGGCGAAACGTAGTAACTTCTTGCGAGAACGCTCGATCCTTATACCAAGGAGAACGAGGAACACGTAGCAGACTGGCTGCCCGTGCAACATTGATGAGACATTACGACCGATGTCGGTGGGCCGGGATATATGATTGCAGACACACCAAATGTATGTACTCTTACATCGAGTGTAATCGTACATGTGGTGCACTTGTGCGACGTTCCTTGATTTACGAGTGCCAAGACACTTGAATATTGGGGCATACGTTGCCTCTACTGGAGTTCTGTATAAAGTAATTGTGATATTAATGTAGATAATCGTTTAACGATCATTGTTACTTCGGTATATTATTTGTTTAAGTTTATTATTTGTGATGAATTCGGTATATTACCTATTCGTTTTACCTACTTGTATTAACAAAAACTCAGAAGACAAAATATATTTAACACATCATTGGAAGTCTTAAACGGATCTTGCTCAGTCAGAGAATAAGAACTTCTCTTCTGAAAAATTATTTGTTTATCATAATACTCTGTGTTTAAGTTAAACTAACTTGAATAAAGAAAGAAGAAAGAAGGATTTATTAAAATTATTGAAATCGCTTTAATGCCGTTTTTAGTTATCAGGCATATCCATATAGACTCTTCAAAATACGAAATTATTATTGCATTAGAGAGCTTTCTAGCAGTTTGAGAATTATTTCTCTTTGTCCTGGCATTACGCTCATTTGAATTAATGAAAACATGAATTAAACATGAATGCGAGAAAAAATTTATGAAAGTTTAAACGTGCAAAAGTCGATTTAATATTTTAATTCTTCCTTGTTGCTTTTTAATATTATACATAAGAAAATAACTTTTGTTTCATCGTTCGAGGAAAAAAAAGAACTTTTAATTTCACAGTCGGATGATTATCGTTTTCATATTATAAAATGTTACGATATTTTGCGATTTCTCTTAAAAAAAAAAAGAAAAGGATACTTTTATTTTATTAAATTTTAAATTACATTCGACTTCCAAAAACTCAATCAATTAAAAGACCTAGAAATTCATTTCCTATTATATGCTAAATAAGATACGTTACCTCTACGAAACAATCGAAATAAGAAAAGGAACGAAGAATCAAAAAAGTTAATTGCTATCGTTATACATTGTGATACTTCAACATTGCGAGAATTAGATTCAAAATCCATGTGTCTATTAAAAAGAAAAACAGGAAGAAAATAGTATAGTGGATCAAAAAGAAATCAGAAACGATCGAATATTATCGGTAATATCAGTTGGGCGTATGAATGGAAATAGAAATGAACATACTTAAGCAGTTAGTTACACGTATGACATCACGTACACCTATCGACAGTGCTCTCATTTGTCGTCTCCATTAACCTAGTAACATGGTGAATGACCGTATCGTGCAATCTTTCCTACGCTTCCTTTCCATTTGTTTGCTACACGCCAGTCACGTTGTCTTCTGAAGTTAGATTCTTTGTAATTACAAACTTCCTCTATCGCGATCACTGTTTCCATTTCCCAGTGGCAATTCGAAGAACGTTTCAAGCACAGAAGCGCTTTGATAATGAACATTATTTTTGCATCGGCTTGTTATTCGAACGTTTTAATACAATGGTGTTAGACGGTAATGTAACTTGTGTCGGGAATGCTATTTTCTGTGTTATTTGTAATTCTGGAATTCGTTAGTTGCTCGCAACATGTTATTAAATGTTGATTGGGGTGTCGAGAGGAGTAAAATTTGCGATGTAAAAAGATTTCATTTTATTGATTCTAGCTTGAAGTTAACATAATATTAAGGTTGGTGGTACCTGGAATCTGAAATAATTGTTCTAACATTCTTATTATAAGTTACTATAACGCCAATTGATTGACAGGTATTATAATAATCTTAAAGCATAACGTAATTAGATCTTTCACAAGTTAGAGGCAGTGGTAAATCAAGATCCTCCATCGTCAATATTCCACGGGAATTACAACTTCCTGCGGTCCGCCGAACGCCGAACATAATAGTTTACTTGGATCGGTCGGTGAATTTCAAAGTTCCTCCTAAAGCCATCGACGAGCATAGTTACACATATTCATAGTCAGGTTACGTTTATCCGGCAAAGCAAATAGAAGATCGATACGATTACACGCAAATGTTTGAGGAATCGGTATCGGACCGTGGTCATAGCTGACAGACGATAAGCTACTAAATAATTCCGTCCACCATCGTGTACACGTGAAAAAATCGCAGAGTTGACCGCATTATTCTATAAATTGTATAAATTGACTTGGTGAATCGATAATAAACTATTATCCATTTTATATTTCCTATTACTAATACCTAATTTTATCCAAATGCATTACGTGTATCTTGATTTAAAAAGAATTCCCTACTGAAGGTAAAGATCACATTTGACGTTATGTTTATACAAATTTCTTTGTATTAATACGATCCTGAAATGAGAACTGTGGCAGGTAATGACTTGTTTGCCATTGAAAATTGACCTTTCAATCTCAAAAGATTATCTATTATTTAGTCACTCTTTGTCACACTTTTAGACAACACTAAAAACTGAAAAATTTTAAAGTCAGTCCATGTCCCGGTATCTAAAATACGCCTGCGTCTCAGCTATCCGCGACTCTCATCGAAGATTGAGCAAAGTTACCTATGTGGAAAGCCAACCACAAATTCGGAGGAGAAACCAGTCGTTTAAAAAAGAGAAAAGAATTCATACTACGAAGAAGGTTCCTTTCTATATCGTTTCTCTTCTGCCGTTGAGACTATTTTTCGAACTAGTTCCCGGTGGAACCGAGGATTGGGAAGCCTTAGGTGAGAATGAATTATGAAGCCGCACGTACAGAACGAAGAAACATCTGTCCATGGTATCCTCGAATCGTATACACTGTTCTTCGGTGACCACTGTTCGCTTAAGCACACTGCTCTGTGTACTTACATTCTTCATTAGATTTGTCATCGGTCACGAGCTCCTATAGTTGGGCGCGGCATGATTAACGATCCGAGAATTGACTTTGTACTTTCTTCTTATTTACGCACTCGCGCCCATACACACGACCGTGTGGATGAATAAAACGCTTAGATTTATAATTTACGGCGCAGCTCGTTGCGACCTCTTTTTAACAGTAATAGTTTCTCGTTCTTAACGATTCGACAGCCGATTGATATGTTTCTGCGTAGCAGGTTGAATAGGTTAACCCTCGCATGCCGACGTCCAGGCCATCAAAGATCAGATGCTCGAGAACACTTCGGGTCTTCTTACTATAATAAATACCGCAGGTAATTTCAGCTTTCGACTTACATTAAAAGAATTGTCAGTATCCTCAGTAGCTAATAATATTGCAATAATATCGAAAGTAAATTATATAACTTGGTATAAAAATGAACACTAAAGATAAATAAACAAGTACACGATAGTACGTGATTCGAAACTTGCAAAAGCATATCCTAGCAAATTATAATCCGTGAAAAGTGGAACTCGTAGAGAACGTTCAATAACCCGGGTCGGAAAGGCAGAGCGTCGGAAGGAGCGTTTAGAAAGCAATTTCCCGGACAAAGAATCGGCGATTATCCGAGAGTAATCGCGACATGCCGGTAGTCGGTTGACACCAGGAAGCGTGCCGCTAAACTCCCCCGGTTGCGGTGCAATTGCAATCATCTCGCTGCCTAGCCACTTTCACTGCTGACCTACTGTTACGACGCGACGTCCTGGCTCGTCGGTGACGTGACACGGCACCTTCTACACTCTACACTCTACACTCTACACTCTACACGCTACACGCTACACTCTACACTCTACACTCTACACTCTACAAGGTGTCTGCTCGCGCGCGCGCCCGCGCCAGCGCCTATGCACGAGTATAGACGTACGCGCGGCGCACGCACTCATCCTGTGCGTGCGAGAGCGTATGCAATTGCACACTAAGACCTATTCACGATTTGTCCGCGTGCACGCACAACCGTTAAGCAAAGCGAACCAACAGGAGAGAAGATCACAGTACTTCATTTTACGTAACTGATCTTCTTGACGATTGATGAAATTTGAGAAATTTTGAATAATATCCTAATGAACATAGGTCTAAATATCATTAGTTTCAGAGTATTATTACCATTTCTATCCACTCACTATCTGCTCATTATTATATAAAAAAAAGCAAAGTTACACTGATAATGTATTTACTAAAGTAAATCAACATACATGCATACATGTATATAAAGATGAAAATGGAGAGAGTCTGAAAGAGACATCTCGTGGTTTGCTAATCTTCTTTTATACTTTGCCTTCCATGTCACGAATCACGAATGTCATGATCCTCATCGTAGCTGCCAGATCACGAAACATTTTGACAAGGAAGATCGATCCTCTGTTCTGCAATATTCTTTACATAAACATCAGAGACAAGATGGGACAAAGATAGAGATCACCGGTAAATAAATCAATGATTTTCAGAAGAATCGGAGGGATAAAAACATAGATTTCTATCCTATTGCGAAGTGTGTAATAATAGTACTTTTCAATTCCAAAATGGCTGAAACCATACTTTCGACATTTCCTGTTTGCAAATCTTTTAATATCAATTCCGTCCTTGATGTTTTCTTCCAGATTGATTAAAAGAGCAATAAAGATCAACCTCGGTCATTAATAAATAACTCTAATAGCCATATTTTTTTTAATTTGCCTTAACAATAGAGTTATTTATTATTATTATTAGAGTTATTAATAGAGTTATTTGCCTTAACAATAGGTATTTTCTGTAATATTAGTTTGAAATGTTCGTCAATATGAAGTGTCTCATAAAATCTTGTCTCTTAGGACCTTTTTAAATAGAATCTTGACAGGATCGAAGAAAAATTGAGGAAATTAAAATGAAGATACAGAAACGCTCTCCTTGCGGAGAGAGTTATTCGTGAACGATGTATTCGTTCATATGAACTACTTGATACTGCATTCTTGAACATTGGTAGTCCGCTCTGGATCGCATATCCAAACCATGAAAACGCCCCAAGCAATTAGCAGTATCTTCCCGTGGGTTTTTAGGAGAAAGGGAAAGAATAAAATTGCTAATGCCGATACAGGGACCTTCGTGGATCTCTTGGGGCTGGACTGTAAAACGTAATCTGTTGGCATTTTAGTGAACAACCAAACTCTTGCTGTTTTTATTACATTGTTATCTTTTACCTGATAAATCTTTTTTTTGTTCTAGTTTTGCGCTACATGCCCTCGACTAACGTTTTACACACTCGAGCTAGCAGGAAAACGCGGAAGAAGAACGTTGAAGAAGCGGCAGGCCGTTGCCTCGACAGGGCAAGGTGCATGAACCATAGATGGTTACGCAAACCGCAAAGTCGTCATGTATCAGACCATACAGGCAGCTCTCGTTCCTGGTGATACCATGATCGCACGCGCAAAATGCATAACTTATTGTGGGTCCTACGGCGGTGAAAGTTGCCCGAAGTTAACCCGCTAGCAACGATTCATTACGCGTCATGAAAATGCAACAGAACATTTAATATAGCTATCGATGTAACATTGTGTTATCTGCTTCGAACGACGACGTACAATTATCGTCGTGAAAGATCGTGTTGACGTTCTTTCTTTCTGTACACCTTGTAAAGATGGCACGTAACGGGTAATGGTCTTTCCGCTGGTAATTTGCTATATAATTATAAAATTAGGTATCTTAAAGCATTAGCTATTTTTCCTTTCTTCTTCCTTATTATTTCGATATTTCGACAAGATTGGAACATGTTACAAATCACTGACATCTGAATTGACTGATCCTTCCGAGCGATTTTTCTTTCTGTGCATGCTGTTCGTAGCATATGCTTACGCACTTCGTTTAATTTAGTCCTCCAAGCTCATGTATATATTTTAAGAGTTACCTATCTAAATAACAATGCAAAATACAATACGGATTCAGAGAAATTTCGTGCCGTATAAAGAAAAGAAGGAGGTCGCGGTGACTGGCAACGTAGTGTCGTTGCAC
This sequence comes from Bombus vancouverensis nearcticus, assembly GCF_051014615.1. Taxonomy (NCBI): domain Eukaryota; kingdom Metazoa; phylum Arthropoda; class Insecta; order Hymenoptera; family Apidae; genus Bombus; species Bombus vancouverensis. The sequence goes on along the minus strand of NC_134913.1, from coordinate 1,172,932 downwards.
TTCAGAAGCCCTGCAAAGCTTCCAAGCTCGTAAAGCATCGATGGACGCGTGTAATTTGCGTCGAGGTTTTGGAATTTTTAGAGCACCTTACGCTTGTTTCAATCGAGGAAGAAAGAGTGACTAGTGATTTTCGTCATGCATAAACGTTATGGTATCGCAAACATAATCATATATTTTTAAAAGATTAATCTTTCTGAAAGCGCGTGAAAGTAAATATGATACGGGGCGCGAGTGAAAATGTTTAATCGGATACCATCCAATTGGAATAAAATTCATTGTCTAGAAACAGGCAAGCGAAGCTACCCTCTTATCGCCGCTGCGGTAGGACTATTTTTTTTTTTATTTTTATTTTTAATGGAACAGTCAGCTGACCGCAACAGCGAGGTCTATTGTCAAGTGCCTCTCTCTCTTTCTTTCTCTACCGAGTCTGTTATCCGACAGGAAGGAAAGCGTGGTCGAGATTAAATTCCCTCCATTGGCAAGGTTGTTGCACTACATTCCCGACATTCATAGTCGTTCCATTTAAAGGTTAAGGTTTGCCCAATTTCACGATCAAAGAGAGAGTGAATTAACGCATTCATTGCGTATATCTCGGATCCGAGTCGGACACCAGCTCTGGACAAATTTTATTTGATATACAAATAAAAAGTAACAATTTGAATAAATAATGTTTTTTAGTTTAATCACCAGTTGTAAATAACATAGGAAATAATCTAAAATACTAAATATAAAAAACGCCTCGATCATTTTTTGAACAACCTGAGGCCTGCTTCGGACGAACGGTTTGCGGCAAATCGGCGACGTTGGAAGAACAGAGAAATAAAGTTTTTCTATTTCACAAAGAAGGGATACATATGTATATGCATGTATTGCTTTGTCCTTCCAACCCGCTGTCGCTGCGACGATTTGTCGCAAACCGCTCGTCTGCATCGGGTCTAATACGCCTCGATTATCGCACAGCGACCGAGCTACATGATTGGCAAACCAACGCCAAGCTTTAACTTCCTCGAAACAATGTTCCAATTATTCTCTCTTCGTTCGCAGGAGGAATCGCCCGGCGCGACACGGCAGCTACCACCGAAGCATAAGAGACGCGGTCCCTTTTTCCTTTCAGGTAGGGTCCGTGAGTTTCAGAGCGAAGAGCCCTGACACTCGGCAGAAAGACGGTAACGTTCGGCTCCTTTTTTAAGCCGGTTGCTTTTTCTCGCCATTTGCTTCGGCTTTTAATAACTCCCACGAGTAAAAACGGCCCCTCCAGTGTGACCGCGTGGATACACGAGGTGGATACGTCTGTATGTATAACCACCGCCACCAGTCAATGACCCTGCTTTTAATGCCGAATACTCATTTGCTCCTCGCATCGAGACGAAGCGCAGCCTGTTACCATTGCGATGCTTGCTGCTCATCGCGCGATTCTTTCCCGTGAATTTTCGTACGTATCAACGTGGTTCGATGTTAGACAGCAATAAACGTCTCCGGGATTTGAGACTACAAGTTATTATGAGTTTTAGAGATGAAAACAATATAACAAAGCAATTTGAATGTTCAATGGATATAAGAATTCTTAACTGTCCGTAAAGCGATAAAGCAAGCAAAATCTATTCGCCACGTTTTCCTAAATCCTGTCACGTGTAAAGTCAGGTCGACGATACATAAACACATGATAAGGTTTATAACATAAATATATAGCATGAATTTACAAACAGGAATAAAAATATGAACAAAATGGAAGTTAACATGAGTGCCCAATATGTTAATAGGTTAATATACCTACCATTGTCATTGTCAAACTTCCCGGTAACCATATTTCACGTGCAATACAATTTCCTAATATTCACAAAATCATTTCTAACCTCCTAAAGCCTACATCGTTTACCTGCCAACATCAGCCACGATCACCGATGGTCCCTTTATCACCAAGTTGTCCATGAAATGCACGGTGTCGGTTCGTATCGAACGACCCTACGGAAATTTCCGTTTTCCCCGATCGGTAGCCACGCAGTTGGCCCGCAGTCGGTTCCTCGACTCGTAAATTCTATTACGTCTGATTCAGGCAGCGCGTGCGTTTCGCGTGCGTCGCCGCGCGTTTTCGCGCGTCGAGATTTCGCCCTGTCTCGAGATGCGCGCACGAATACGCGCGGACCAGAGTTGCATTTCGATGTATTTTTATGCCCGAGTCATCGCTCCCACGGTGTAATTTTATCCGGCGTGAGTGATATGCAACGTTCCGCAGTGCGATCGCGGACACGAGAGAACACGTCGATCGAGGAAGAGACGAAAGTGACGAGCGTAACAGCGATTTCTTCAGGCTCGCGAGTTTATACGACGGTTTAGCGTTTCATCGATGGCAAACGTTTAAGTTGGCTCTAGTAGTATGTAATAGTAGATAATACAATACGGCATGCTAGAACCTACATATATAATTAGTATTGGAATTTTGTTTGCTGTAAAACCTCTCCGTTCTGACATACATTAACCTCTGTACATGCTCCACTATAGCGCTGCAACGGCGACCATGAAGAAGGAACGAAGAAGGAATGTATTAACATTTACGTTCATTTAGTTTAATATTTACGCTGTAACATTTAGTAAAAACTAATGCCAGAAATGACATTATCTTACTCTATTCGACTTTGTTATCTCTATAATGATGCAAAAACATGCACGTAATGCCATTTTGCTCTTGTAGATCACATCAGAAGTTTCCAAAATTACATCCGTATATTTAAAATGTCTACGCCTACACATTCTATAATAAGGAAGAAGGAGATAGAGATAACAAATGCCTTATCACGCTGACTGTCTTTCGTTTGTCAAACGATACGAATATTTATCTGTATTTATGACAGATAACTCCTCGTTGGAGAAAGTGTATCAGGGTCAGTGACCTCGTGGTTATATAAGGTTTGAACGTCACCCGTCTCATTCATCGCATCTTTATTATTAATGAAATATAAATCGATATACGTGAACGTTTGCCGCGTAAATAGACCGACAGCGGCGTGGATTTGAAAAGAAAATAGAAATTTACGAATTACAGAAACCCTAAGATCGCAGTGCCTGATGCTTCCTCCAAAAGATCAAACGTCTCATAAAGAAAGTGTAACAGATGAAGAAGAAAATCGCAATTAAAAAATTAATTATATGTACAAGACCAACGAGAAAATATTAACGCTCTATGGTCGATATCGCGAATATTAGTTAATTGGACGAGACTAACATTTTTCCTTCTTCTCCAATATCTTCATAACATTAAGGAAAATTGTTATTTGATATTTATTAACGTTTGTGGCCAAGTTCCGGAGACCGAGTTCGAAGAAACGAATCGCAGGTGACAGACTAGTAGTATACGGCGACCGCACATTTCGAACGGCTAGCACGCTTTTATCCTCCATTTCGAACGGATCCCCCTCTTCTCTCTTTTTTTATTTCGCTTTCCTACGCTCACATAAAACTAATTTAGCTACCGAGACGATGACTGCGAAAAAAGAACTGCCGCGATTGGTTCTCTTCCTGAGCCGAAATTGCGGCGGTAAACCTCGTGTTCTAATGCGGTGAACTTCGCATCGAATTTTTCAACATCACACAGATGACATTCCCGGAGCCGAAATTGACACCAATGAAACAAAGGATAGTTGTATTTTTCGACTGTTTTATTCTTCTGTCTCTTCTCCTTGTAATAGTATATCAATTGTACCTTATAAATACAGTTATTAACTATGAAAACTCAAAGGTTCCTCTTAAATCGCGGTTTTCTATAATTTAGGATCCGTTAGGACTGAATTTTCCATATTTCTTGATCTCCATATTATTTTGCAAGACTGTCAGAAAAAAAGGACAAGAAGAAGAAGTAATTCCTTTCCCTAAACGCCAAACATTGAGAACTTCATAAGTTCAAAACAAAGCTTGCACGGTGGAAAGTTAACGAACTTGGAAAAAACCTGTGCTCCTCGTTAACTATTGCGTCGCCAAACTTCACATCTCAGCCACGTTTCGTGTCGGACATCATATTCGAGTCATTTCGGAGAGTCGTTTTACAGAAAATTATTTCGACGCTGGTGTTAGAACAATTCAAGACCTCGATATTTCCGCCAAAGCCACTTAACGCAGCTCGTTGACTTCATTAATCGTTACATTAAAGCGTGCGACGAAAATAGAAGTCTGAAGAAAAGAGTTTGTCTTCGGCGTTCTATGATCTGGACTTTAGAATCGTCATATGTACTTCAAACGTTACAACAGCGCATGCAAGTAAACTGTCATAAACAACGCTACAATCTTGACTTACTCAATGTTAAACATCGTCTGTTAAACTTAAGTATGTAAACCATCGTCTTTTCGATCCAGATGCGTACCTCGAATTTTTATAAACAAAAGATCATACATATCAACGATTGTTTCATACTTTTCTTAAATTTGGGCAATCCATATGCAAAGGATTAAAAAAATGTAACGACACAAATGATAATTGCCCGATGAAAAGAAAGGAAGAAAGGACCTTCTACTTTGAAGCGAACGATTCTATTGGACGATGCACGTAGAATTCAGACTAGTAAGGTGTCCTCCGACTAGTAAATGCATCGTCCTCGGGGAGAAAGTTTATTGCAGTGGCGGTATTAACTTACACGATCTAGCCAACAAACAGACGATGGAACCAGCTAGGTTCCGAGCCTAGGATAAAATTAGCCAGGATTGGATCTCGCTCGAAGTTATGCTCGACCGGTTATGAGAACGGTTGTGCAACGTAGTTAGAACCGCGCTTCAAGAACGGAGAACTCTTCCGAGATACGAAAGATGAAATGAGATCTATCGGCCACGCGCGGCCACCGATGCGATGCGACGTTCTCCTTCCTTCGATCATTCGATATTTCTGCGGTGTCAATAATGCATTCCACGATGTTCATGGCTGATCTTGCCGCAAGAAAAATCTTCAAGAGAGGAACGGTGAAGATCGAAGAGTAGGAAAACGCGATAAATCTGATATAAATAACAGATAAATCAAGTATTTAATACGCTTTAATCGAAAGATCTGAAATAGCTGTTTGATAAAAGAAACGGAGGGACGAGGCACATAAAATATTCTGTTAAATCGAAAGTGACAAGAAAAAACTGTTCATTGATGTTTATTTAATATTCCACGTGAGTATAAAAAGTATTTAATTTGGAACATCTACGAACACGTTTTCATCATTTATGTTCAAAATAACCCGTCGGAGTAGGTACTAATAGCCGTCAATAATAAATTAAAAGCGGCGGACAACGTTGAACGCGATTTCCGTGTTAATTAGCGATGGAAATGATGCCCAGTCAAGTGGTGTCAATAGTTTCGATGAAAGTATTCATATTTTGCAAATATCCAGGAATCCGGCGATATCGATCCGGCGTTCGATTACATGATCAATTGCGTTAGGTATTTTGAAAATTATATCAAATATTTGTTATCTTTTACATCGTTAATTATTTTTTTGATAAGGAATCGTCTCCTACTCGCTTACAGAATAGTTCCATGTACTATAAAACTGCTTAGATGTTCGTTTCTCGATACCCTGTGCGTTCTCAATCGTCAGACGGAAATGCAAACGCAAGAAACACCACTCGGATATCGCACCTGTTAACCCAGTTAATTGCTTTAGCTCGCGTAGCTTGCGTAAGCATTGTTATACGGAGAGATTCGACGCAATGATACCACGCGATTTTTAGTAGTAGATGCAAGGAATCGCGGACCGATGATTATAATGCGGGAATATTCTTAGATCGTTCGAAGGTGATCAACGTCGTAGATAAATCGTAGAGAGTGATTTCGTTGCGGTTATACGGATCCGTGACTAATGTCACGGTCGATGAGACTGCGCCCTTTCGTTTGCCGCGCCAACAATTGTTTAAAGATCATGGTTCAGAGAAATCATGTTTTACGGATCAGCCATAATTTCATTCGATAAACAGCTAGATAATGAACCATTTAGGGACAGATGCTCAGACTAACATCCGTTCTTTATACGCAAGCAATATGCAGGATGTGCCAAAATCGTAATACAATCGGAAAGGAGGAGCACGCGTTCTTAACAAATATTTAAATAACATATAAACTCGATCTTTCCGAAAACGGGGTTCTATAACAATAGAACTATTATTTATTCTACATTTGCGACTTCTACATCAGGAATCACCTTTCGATTGTACCTACAACGATTTAAAAAACACTCTGTATAGAACAGAATGCTATTTATACGAACCTGTTGAAAGACAAGACGGTTGATCGACAATTTATGATCTCATATCGATCAGTTCTCAGCCCGATGGCCACGATCAAAGTGTAATCACAGTCCTTCAACGAACGTGGAATTTCATACAAAGAGGTGACAGCACCGAAATATCTTGAACGATGAAACGAAATTGAGCCGTGGAAGAAAACGCGTCTAATGAACGTCTTCGAGGCAGAGAAAAATTCTCGTCGACATGAACAGGACGAATATCCAGTGACAGAAGCAAGACGAGCGAGTGAGTTATGGCTTGCTTTTAGATCGTGAGGATCTCTCCGGAGAGATCGGAACCGAGGTTTAGAAAGTGAGACGAGCTCGAGTCGTCTGATTCTTACCGATCCCGAGGTTTGTAATCGCTATGAAAAGCGAATGCATTATTCGTGAATCGTATATTGCGTATTTTGTACGTGTAATGTGTATGGTAGGAGGAAAATTTAAAAAATATATGGCAAACTTGAAAATTTATAATTAAGGATTATAATCGCGACGCTGAACTACTCGAAAACCCTTTCTGTTATACCGAAAACTCACTAGAGAATCATCCTAAAACCTACAATTATTATTTCAGATACCACGCGTAAAAAAAGGAGTATCTGAAACAAGTAGTATTTGAAAAAGAAAGGAAAGGAAGAGAAAGGGAGAAAGAAATATCTCTGAGGAAACAATCATTGTTTAGGCTACGTGCAGAGCGTTTGAAACATTAGCATCGAGCGTTCGACGCTCCATTCAGCAAGGCTTGTCCGTGGTCGTCCGCAACCAATAGCGAAATGGAAGCGAGAGTCGCGGTGAGGAGTTGCTCGAAAGAGGTGAAAGTCCATAGGCACACCATGAGCGACGTGTACCGCCATTCAGCCCGTGGCCCAGTCGTTGACTAGTGGACGGCCTGTGAACGAGTCGATGAGTCCAGTCGCAACTGGACTCGCTACACTGGCTCTCGAAGCGGCGCGTCGTAGACGAGGATTCCGCTAACTTACTCATCGTACCGCTAGTCCACGCTTATTCCGCGTCTGTGCGCGCCACGTCTGCGCTGTCAGACCACCATGCTGACCGTTGCCGCTCCGTGACTTGCTACGTGACTTCCGGGTTTTCCCTTTCCGCCTCGTGACTCATTCGCGTCAAGATCGGAATAACCTGGGTCCAATATATACAAATTGGCATACGCGTTCATGAGTTCAAATTTCTATTTTTTAGCGAGACAAAGCGAGAAAAGATGAGCAGATAGAAGAAGATTGCTTATCGATGTTAATTTCGATATCATATTTCTAAACCGTAATTTCTAAATCATCTAATCATAATCTAATTCATAATTAGATTATTTTCAAATCAAATTAGAGATTGGCTTTTTGTTGTAGACGAAGATAGCATACTTTAATGTTATCGCTGCAACCGTTAACGACACATTATTCTAACTATGCTTATGATCCGTGCGGAAAATGGAAACGTCTGTATATATATTAATATGTGTGTGTGTGTGTGAATTCAATCAAAAAGCGTGCGTGCAGAACAATGAGTTAGTCAGCTCGGTCTGTTAACATCAGTCGCCGAAGCCATTCTAAGAAATTATACTTTGTTATATCCAAAATCTGATTTTTGTTCACCCACTACTCCCGCATAGTTAATATTGAAATGTCTAAAAGTTAAGAAATTATAAGTTATTACAGAAATAAACAAATTACCGATGATAATGATAAATTATTACAATATTGACGGCTAATAAAAATATTATTGACTTTACTTTGACAAATTTAAACTTTAATTCCTATCTGATAGTTGAGATAAAACTTCAATTTCTAAACATTCGATCATTTTTCACAACACGAAGGAAATACAACACTTAACAAATGATAACTCTACAGCGCCATAATAGTTCAAGGAACTCAAAGATCGCAAGGCAATCCGATCCAACCGCAGATACCGCTATAGTTACTCACAGTACCGCTAGTCCAAGGTTATTCGTATCCCGCGTGGAGCAAGCTGGATCATTATGGTGTCCCATGTTCCGCAAGAACCCCGTTTTCCCTTTTACCATCCTCCCCTCGCTCGTGGGATCCCACGAGGGTGAAAGTGAGATCGACGCCTTATTGAAACCGGGAAAGTGACACGCTGTTTTAGTCTTCTCTCTTCTCTTCACCTTGTTTCCTTTTTTTTTCTTTTTTCCAACTTACGAACTTACATACGTCACGTTTAATAGCTCATGTTGCGAATGGGTAACTAACTATTGGATTAACGAAGGTCGAAAATCGATATAATAGCCCTTAGACTGTTGTAAAACAAAGAGAAGGAAAACATTTTATCTGCGATCACCCAAAAATTCGTTGCGTATTTGTTAATTTTCTGTTCGACACTGTTGAATAATCGGTAGGATTTGTTTATGTTATGTGGAATGAATGTGTTTAAACAAAAACCTTAATGTTAGACGCAGTTTCTTAAACGCAGTGGAATAGACATATGTAGGACAACTTTGTAGAACAACAATCGAGATATCGAGGCCACCAGAAACAATCAGAATGATCTAAATATTTCTGTATTTCAAATATTTTATAAATATTTAAATAGTCCATCTCACCTAATTACTGTATATAATCGTATATAATGAATTCTAAAGTCTCGAGAAACTTCGAAATGAAAACATAAACAGAACGATCTGAAAGAGTTCTGCAGTAATAGTAATTCGCAGTAATAGTAAGCTTCATCAACTTCCATGTCGAAATTAACAGGTGAGCCTAAACTAGACTAGAATTTTATCCAATAACTTTCTCTTAAGGTTCGACATTCCTAAGAAAAGAAAATGAAATACTCGGATGCACTTGATACAGCCCCGAGGATACGACTCCTCGTTACATAGCGTTTAGAGTGCTTTCGAAGTTCTTAATTGCAAAAAAGAGGGATTTATTGGAAAGAGAAATGGTAAGAAAGAGAGGAGAAATGAAAGAAGAGACCTATAACATACAAATCGTTTCTGCGTGCTGTGTGGACTAAAAGGAAGGCTAAAGAGTGGGCGATGAACCACTGATGATACCACGTAATCAAAAGTTACGAATTATGGAGCATGCATAATGCACGATCGGGTCTACTGTAACATTCATGCAAACCCGCATAAGGCTCCTCTGCGCTTATATATATCCATTTCGCGTATTCGATTAAATTTTCACGATTGTAAATTTCAATATAAACGTAACAATACACCGGTTCAACTAAATCGCTAAAACACGAGGATGTGGTTTGTTTCGAATTTTGTCTCTAAAGTCAGCTAATCCCATTACACACTTTGAGTCAATTTCGAAGCAATCGAATCTTAAAAGATAACCATTTGCTCTCAATATAATTTAAAGATGATCCTGTGGATAATTAATATATCCGAAGTATGCATTACGCAAAACGAAATATTTGAAATAACTGACCGTATTATTCTTCAAATTAAAAGACATCTTTTCCTTAACATATATATATTCTTCACTTCTAATATTCTTTAAATATATATTATATCTAATCGTATTTCATATATTATATGTGTAGTATTTTGATTTTATCGTTTCAAACGTTATTTGTTTCTAAGTAATGCAGAAACTATTACAAGCAAGTTTAATATCGTACCGCTTTCAACAGTTCATAGAATGAACAACAGCATGTCTGCCTATTAAATGCGAACGATTTTTTTCTTTATACAGATTTCTTTTAAAGACATGAAGTTTACCTTGAGCTTTTCAAACCATACCCCGCGTTTCCGTCTCGATCATTAAATGATATCTCTGATCAAGAGATACGTAATTGCGTGAATATTTGCATCGTTCGCACAAGGTAAACTATCAGTTGTGTTCTAGAGTGTTTTTAAACCAGATTTGCTTCTAACATAAAGTGTTGCAAATGCAACGATTAAGAACGTAGATATCAATAATACCAATATCTATTTCTTTTCTAATAAAAGTCTATTAACAAAATTATAACTCAAAGTATAACTAGAAGAGGACCGTATGTCATCTTCATCTCCTTAAAAAAGAATGCACTCTTGTGTCCGCTAACTTGTAAAAGTTTCACGAAACACGTGTCAATTATTTCTTATTCTCCTTTCTTCCACATTTCAATTCCTCGATTCATATTATCGATTTTGTCCTTGTACATCTATATATCCACAATAGCGATCAATCGCGAAACAAAGGGAACTTGGTAACATTTTATTGAGAAATCCATTTCGTCGTGGTAAAAGTTGAATAAACGAAATCTGGTTCCAGCGCCACTGATTCCTCGTCACACTATCGTGCATGTTGGTCAACGAAATTGCGCGACGATAGATCGAGTACTATAGTGAGGGCGTGGAAAGGTCCTAAGTGCGGCATATCGACGCCCCGTGAGGGTGAAGTCCTTGAAGGGTTCTCGGAGACGAATCGACGGATAGGGACGATGGTTTCGTGCATTCCTGCAGGCAATTCCACAGCAGATGGAGTCGGCAGCAGGAAAAGCGGGCGAACACGAAACACCATGGGGTAGGAAGCCGGACGAAAGTGTTTTCACACGCGGGAGGTCCTAAGAGCTTAAAAAAGAATGGCCGAACTCAACCACAGAAATACGTATTCTCGATTTCCATCAGACGTTTTCTAGATTTATAATAATTTGTGTAATGGAAAAGTGAGACTTGTATTCAATTTTATATATTAAAGTTTGAAATACATGAATTAAATTTAATCGAGTAAATTAGAATTTGATAATTTAGTACACATTTTGATACTGGAGTGGTGTATGAAAAGTAGCAAAACAGAAATTGGAAAGTTTCGTGTAGAAAATCTTTGGAGATCGAATATTAAAAGTTTTATGACTGGAAATATAATATTATTATCTGTAAAAAAAACAACAATTTTTAAATCTAGTATTTATTATATTTTCTTTGAAAAATAAGTTATACTTCATCGTTTAATATTAACCTTTCGTATTGAACTGGCTTGAAACAAATCATTCATTTCGCATAACTTTCAAATTTAGTTACCTTATATACGTTAATAATGTCTTACATGTAATAATTACACTGAGGATTTTTATGCAAAGTCGTACATTTGTACGAATGTAATTAAAAATATGGAACCTAGATAGAAAATTGCTTTACCTGCTAAACATTGGAGAGAACACCATTCCCTGAATATTGCATATATCTTTACAAGTACTTTGCACTCTACGCATTTTTGCACTTTCAAAATTCTCATAAATCCACAAAAGTTTTCGATCTAACAATACCTCATCTATACAGACGTTTCTTGTATTGCTCGCATTTCCTGTATCATTAAATTTATATTAAACGTACGTTACTATATCTATATTTACAAGGATCAAGCAAATCCACCTTCATTAACGTTCAATAGACGTTAAGAAAGAATCTTTGATTGTTTAACGTCCTAATTAATGAATTAATTTTTCACACAATATTAGCCTTAACAATAAGACATATCTCGATGAAAGTAAAAAGAAGCCACATGTTTCAAGAGTTTTTTCAATGAAGCGAAACATCATTTGCCTTTCGAATACGAACTAACAGGAACCAACAATCATGAACGCGAATTCGCACAACAATAACGCAATTAATGGACGAAATAATCATCCTTAATTCGAATATTGATTCCGGGAAGTTGTTTCTCACGATTGGCAGACGTCGATAGCGAGCGTAGCAAATCGCCTATTACTGCCTCGCTGTGTTCCAATCGCGATAATGGCCAACGGAATAAGACCACCGTCCTGCGCTTTTGATTCCTTCGAGATGGGCCTGGATTCGATTAACGGGAAGATATAATTGGTAGAATAAAGAGTCTGATCCGGCAAGAACGAAACAACGAATTACAACAAAATTTAAAGAACGATTCGATCGAAGTGTGATGATTTTACGTTGAAAAGCAATTATAAAATGGTAGAATTAAAGTGTTCGGGCTTTCAATTTTTGTCTGTTCAAATTAAATGTCTATTGACATATGATATATTTGAAAGGGGAAAAGAAAACATAAACATAAAATGTGTAAAACTTTTAGTGCTGAAAGTGCAATGTTCATAAAATTAAAAGTATTTGCGTTTCGTAAATATAAAGATATTTCAAACTCGACTACTTATAAATCCCTCAACTATTATTTTAAAAGCTTTTAAATAGATAAACGATGTTACAGATCTTCAAAATGTCGAATGATTCGATTATAATAATAAAATATATATTTATACTATTTACAACTCTGGAATGTCGAACATTTACAACAATAATAATTAAATAAAAATCAAAAAATGTTATCGTTATAATAAAGATTTGTTAGATGTAGTTCATTGTTTAATATATGCTTCAATAAATATTTAAAATTGTATAATTTGCAGAACTTCAAAAATGGATTTGGTGCATTACGAGTTACATAACATACAGAAATCACTATTTTCTAACAATATCCTCTTTCATTCTGAAACACAAAGCACATTTTATGTGTTACTCTTTTATGAATTAAAATGAGTTTCACATAGTGGTATTATTTTGAATTAGATGCACAAATATATCTTTCACTCAAAGAAGCTTCGTTTCATAATTCTTCTAAAAACTGATAGTAACTGATACTTTATTTTCTTCTCAAATATAGTACGTATTTGCTTATTCATAAAAAGTTTCTGAATTACTTAGGTTAATTACAACCACGTTCCATTGATATTTTCGAAATTAGTATCTAAATATATTAAACTGTAAAATTTTGTTTGCCCTGAAGAAATCAGCAACTTGTAAATTAATTGATAAATTAGCGTTAGTTTTATTTCATATAGGGAATGCTACAAACATCTATACAAAAATGTCAACATTTCAATGTCAAAATGCTGTTACTTAAATGTCATAGTTTAACGACAAATATATACATACTATCGCTTCAAAGGAATTCAATCACGATCCGAACACTATGTTCCGCGGTTAAACATCCAGATTTACAACGATTCTGTTCATCAAAACGTTTCGAGCTCTTCCTGGTGTCGCAAGCTTCATCTACATTTCATTTTATACGACCTATTGGCCAACCGGCCGATGCTCAAACGGTACTTCTGATATTTAGTCTGCACGAGTTTCGCAACGCCGTGCCATGCCGAAGCATCGGTATACACGGTTGCCTAGTACCGAATCGAATTAATTGCCAGCGAACCGATTCTTTTCGGCCGCGAACAACCCCTCTGGGACGATTCATCGTTCGATCAGAAATTCGTTTAATAAATGAAACGCGTTCAATCTCTATGAGAATAACAAGCACGAATTCTTCCATGGTAAAAGAAACGTTACAAATCTCTAGTTTTAATTAGACAATTTGTTTTGCATTGGCAAAAGATTGTGCGATTAATACGACTATCGTTGGAACTCACATCCTGTCAAATCCATAGGTCCGTATTGTTCTTCGAAGTATTTATACGCGAGATAATGATTCGAAAAAAAGAAGAACTAACTTATTTTAGGTCAGAGAAAAAAGATAAACTTGCTTTTTTTGAATTGTCACGATAGCCATGTTTTTTCGTCCTAAACGAAAATTATGAATTAAATCATGACAGAACGAAACGAATTGGGAAATGTAATATGTAACATATTAACATGTTCCCTGTTACAGCGCTTTATCTGACGGCAGCGATCCATTCACTCGATTAAAATTAATTGTAGCAATAATGGTGACCTTGTAGGCGACGAATCTGCATACCGTTCGAAATAAACGGCCTTTCATTAAAAGGGTGATCGGAGGGAAGGAAACGTATCACTCGATGACGAGCAACTTTCTTTCACGAACCTGCGTGATATGCCGTTTTTTACGGGAATTTTTTACCATTTTAAGAGAAAATAGTTAGAATAGACATTAGTGCGGAATATTATATTCATACTACAAATAAAATACGTTTCTTCCCTACAAAATATTTATTACACAGATAAAGGAACGTACCCATGTACTTCGCTTAATCAAGAGCTAAAAGAGAGTTTGCAATTTGAAATTATCTTCTATAAAATTAATTCGGAAAGTCGCTACACAAAAACCCACCCCTAAAACCTATTTTCTCTCATTACCTAACCCCAATATCCATTACTCAAAACAAACTTTCTCTATCCCTTTCAATATACCATCCATCCACCTCTACCCACATTCGACAAAGCAAGCCAAGTAACAGCCCACTTTGATTGATAAAATCAACCGGTATCGTATCCTGTGACGCTATTCGCCACCCCTTGAAAGCTCGAAATAACAAGCTCGTCATCATTGTCAACAATCCATGCTGTTCCATCATCCTTTTCCTGCAGCAAACGAGTCATCGTGATTTCCCTTGGAAATCGGAAGATGAGCCGAACCGCTATGTAGTAGCACGCTGTGCGAGGGTTTGTTTTCGTCGAGGCACGAAGGCAATGGCGTAGCCGTGTGCAAGTAAGCCGATTACATATGCGGTTTTGATCAGAGAGAGGACGAGAGGCGCGTCGCAAGAACACTGTCAGTGCGGGGGCGCTACTCGCGCGGTCGTGTCGACCGCGGGTGTTCGGCGAGGAATAGTCCACCAGAGCAGGAAGGGATAACGAGCGCGTGGTCGAGGTGGGAGAGCGCCAGGCGGTAAAGTGGGGGTTGTTCGGTGGCACTGGTGGCAGTGGTGGCAGCAACGGCGTGCTCGGTGTCATTGCCTCGACGCTCGGGGCGGCCAGTGACTCCATCACTGACCTAGTGCCGAGGATGGCCGATCGGAGGCGGAAACGGCCGAGCCAGAGGCCGTCGACCTCGGCCGGCCTCCAGCGCGACACACACCGATCCTATGAGTAGCGCCCCGCGACCGTACACATTGCGCCTTGTCCTTCTCTTTCTGTGTCCCCTCCCTATTCCCTACGGCTCGTCTGCACATCTCAACGCTCTATCGTTCTCCGCGTTTTCTCTTTCTCTGTCTCCAACGTGGCC
The DNA here is from genome assembly GCF_051014615.1 of Bombus vancouverensis nearcticus. NCBI lineage: Eukaryota > Metazoa > Arthropoda > Insecta > Hymenoptera > Apidae > Bombus > Bombus vancouverensis. Next base: position 1,157,772 of record NC_134913.1, on the reverse strand, counting down.
GTCTACCCCACTCGATCCGCTTCGATCTCCGTTTCGCCGCGTCTCTTTCTCCAAGCTTCTCCGGGAGCTTTCCATCTCTTGTGCTAGCCGCCCATTATGTATACAGCGTACACAGGCCGGCTGCTGCTGTCCGGTCGCTCCTGAAAACCGCGGAAATGCGCGAGTTACGGTTATGCGTGAGTTTTGTAACTGCGCGAGGAGGAAGAGAGGAGGAGTGGCGTGGCGTGGCGTGGCGTGGCGTGGCGTGGTGCGGCGTGGCGTGGCGTGGCGTGGCGTGGTGTGGCGTGGTGTGGCGTGGTGTGCATGCCGCATGCCGCGCCGCGACACAGGGGTGAAGGAGGCAGAAGGGCGGTCTTTTTCCATTGCAGGCTCACGCACGCGGGCCTAGAAAAACGATCCCTCGCGTCGACGTGAAAACGTAATCCAGACGTGTTGGTTTCGAGCCTGTTCTCCTCGACGCACATTGACGAACGACCGGTAGACGTATCGGTTTTATGACGGGGAATCTGGCAATTTCACCGTAGCAGAGGGCTCACTGTTTTCGATGATGGAATTTCAAAGGCAGTTTAGCACAGTATAGTACGCTCAATGGATCGACAAGGGGAATGCGGGACGGACGGGCGGTCGGTTCGTGTTCGATGGATAGGGCACAGCTCACGAAGTATCGTTACTTATTTCGATAGCCGTGCAAGCGTCGTGACTATGGCTATGGATGTCCTATTCTCGACAATCGTCCGCTGCACAATCGTTCGTTCATTCGTTCCATCGATCGATCGACTTCGACATCTTTCGCTTCAATTTTTGGTTGCATCATCGTTGCTGCGAGATTCTGTTCCATGTGAACGTTTCAGTTAATTGCTTATGTATGTCAATATCTTTTATTCCTTAACGCATTAACAGATGAATAATACATTTGTTAATATAATTTAATGGAAAGATTTAACTCCCTACAAGTACATATTGCACGAAAAATTGATTACGATCTTTACCTTAATTTGAAATCCATAGACTACTGTAATAAGTAGTTACTATAAATTACAAACAGATTATTTGTCGATGTAGAGCTGTACTAATTTATTAAGAGGCTACAGTGGTCAGTAAGCGATATATAAAAATTATAGTCGCATAGGCATATAACTTACAAGTCACAAACGATTAATAAAACCTTAGAGAACCTATGTAGACACATAATAACTCATCATGCATGTCAAGAACAACCTTTCGATTACATCTTCGGCTCATTCCATTTTTCTCTGACGAAATACACGAGTAGAAGATGCCTCTATGAGCCAACACATCCGGAACACCTTGCATGCACGAGCGAGACAGATGTACCCGTGGTCCGTCCGTGACAAATACAATGAGATTGTAAATCAAGTTGGGTAGCCGACCAACTATCGAAGGAAATATCGCTGTCGCGCGCATGAATCATTACGAGTACGACCAGGTATATTATCAAATAATCATGCATGAAAAGAAAGAAAAAAGCGGAAACGCTAAAAAAAGGGGTCGAATAATCGTTGCGATATGTCTGTTCTGAAGTTCCCAGTGAAATAACCGAAAGAAATCTATTCCATTGGCTGACGAATGAAAGCACAAGCCACCCGAACTAATTGTTGTCACAATGAACAACGCGAGCTAAGGAAGTTGTATACAAACTGGCCGTAGCTGTTGTATGTGTATGAAATACGGTGACGCCCAACAATTTGACAGTTTCTATCGATAGCCCAATGAAACAATGTGGGGAAAAACACGTTTATTAAAAATACGCGTGACTGTCGCTTTCGGGTCGCTATTGTGAAGAGAATCCAAAGAGAAACGGGCGTGAAAAGAAGCTCTGTCGTAAGAATTTGTCAAAAGAAAGTAATTTGTCGTTAATTTTTAGTTGCGATTTATCACGATTTAGTTGGCTTTTCGGAAGTTATTCAGAATTTACGTTCAAGTACATATCTTTATCTTCTAGTTAAAATACCGAGGTAACTACGCTATCAACCACGTTTACCGTTGTATTTATATATATCGTTATATCACGAACACGATGTGAAATTACGTAATCTTAAAATGTATCGTACAAAGTCACCGATCTCCACACAAATGATTCTTATAGTACTCTGTACCTTCAGCTGTCTCTATAAGATTTAATCGAATTCAAACATGTTGTTCGGATCAATTCAAGGAAACAAAATTCCGATCCTACGAGGTTAATTAATTCCATCTATCCATCTTTATCCATTCCTACTTCGTAATTGTAAGTCGTCTAACTCTTCTTCTGGTACAAGCTTCATATATCCCATGACGTCAAATTCGACGCTTGCATTCAGCGAATCTTTAAGCATTCAAACCGCGAGATGTTGCCTCAACTTTTCACTGCTCTTGCATTCTGGCCCGTGATCATTGTCGATCGTCGTGACGGAGGACAATTATGATAAAGATATGCGGGATGCATCTGTTTAGTATACTGAAATACTCGTGGTGAGACCGGAAACGAGATAAATGGTCCTCGCTGTTACCATTCACCGACGAACAAACGTGGAGAGACACATTCCAATATTAGTCGATATCAAAGACAAGAACGGTCCGTACTGATGGCCTGTAAACATTACAATCACAAAATATCGCGAATGAACATAACCACGAGTTAACTCTATCGTGGCGCTTTTTACAACCATGAGTGTTTTCTTGAGTTGAGGGTGAATAAAATAGGAGACGTTTCGGGGCGTTTAGATTGTAAAATGGTTTTTTAAAGTCAGTTGTCGAGTGGGTTCGTGCTATATCGTTCGACGTAGTGGATTTTGAAACTCGCTCTCTTGGAATTTAACGTTTTTATTGAATGTAAGGCATGGGACTTTGGATTTAAGTAAAGTAATTGAAAGAATACCTTGAGACTGTAAATTGTGAATTATACTCTGCAGCTGGTTAACTGTTATTGAAACTTACTTAAACTTTACTTTTGTTTTTACTATAAATGCTACTAAGATTATAAAATAAGCGAAATATTTTTTGGCAATAATGGTAATCGATGAAGGAATTAATTCAGACACTAGAAGTTTCAGCATAACTTGGAGTTTAAATTTAGTTTTAAAATGTGAGTTTAACGTTATTTTAGCACTATTTAAAATGAACATGGCTTAAATATCGAAAATTTATATTTTCTTTATTCTTCGTACAGTTTCAAGGCAAAAGAAATATCATTCCGCTGGTGGAAATAACGAACACGCGAATTCAGTGAAAATTAAACTGGATTTCAAAGGCGATGGAATCCTTTTCATTGATCGAAATAATTTTATCCGTTCGATTCGAGTGCGTTCGCAAACTATTTCTAGTATTTCCCGGTAATTAAAATTATTAACATACGTTCATGGACAAGCGTGAATAATTTTACGGATATATGAAAACGAATGTTTCGTGGGAACAATTTAAATGTTATTATGTACACTATATACGTATATATACATATATATATATATATAATTTAAATGTTTTAATCGACTTATTTAGTAGAAACTTGAATTTCTAATGGTCACCAATTCTCTCAACAGAATTTAATTCACCGATGCGTCTATTGTTGCCGAAAAAGTATTTCATTTTTCTTGCGAAAATTTGAATTTTTGTATTAGAAATATTCGAAGAAAAATTAAGGAGAAGTTTACAATCTGTCTACGAGAAAAAACACATTTATTTTATGCTAAACGCAGGTTTACAGATAAATGTTTGCTATAGCAAGTGAAGTGTAATAGCTAAAAATGGGAGATACCATTGACCGTTGATCATGATCATGAAATGTATATTTTGGCAACATTAAAATACCAGAGGATTTATTAAAGAATTAAAAATATCTTTTCCAGATAAATTAGAATTGTTAATATTTTAGATTAATATTCATTTGAGATCGCCTTTTCTGATTCATGATATGCGGTTATATACGCGTATTTTTCACTTGAAAATTAATAATTATATTTCTTAGTTTTTAAAGAGAGCAGGAATATCGTAGCTGATCTTGCATATATGTAGAACTATAAAATACATAGAACTGTACGTACGTGCTTTATTTATAGATTGTTAAAAAAATGTTTCCAAATTCCCGTGACTTTTTATTTGCTTGCCATATTTATATTTCACAAGTATGTATATTTTCACATTAATTTTAAGTGTTAGTGTATAAAATATTTAATGTATAAAATATACTGAATCAGTAAAGAAATATTTAAATTATAGGATGAAAGTATTCCTTGTTTTATTAATAGAATAATTGATCGTTTTTGCCTATAAGGTGAAAAAGAGCGAAGTGTATGGGGAAAAGAAAACGAAAGAAAGAGAGACGAAGAGAGAAAAACGGGACAGGTACGGATATGGCGCGCCACGTGCACCGAGATTCGCACGTTCCTAACCTACCCCATTCGTTAACCTGACCCATGTTGCGATTCCTCCGTAGGTCGATTCCCATCGAGCGCGAATTAACCTACATAGGCATAGGCATTTCTGCGGGCTCAAACCATAGGTTTCTGTCGATACAAAATTAACCAGCGCTCACCCTTCCGATGCAACGAACGTTTCCACTCGATACGCAATCTCTCTTTCCCTATTGATATCGTCGTTTCTTTCTCTCCTTCCTTCCCTTCTCACCATCCTCTCTCTTTCACGGAATTTCTCTTCTCGTAATTCTTTTCCTTCTTTGAGAATTTCTCTCCCCATAACCCTCTCTTTTGGAAGAAGAAAGTGATCATTCTAGTCCAAAGCATTTACGCCTGAAGTATTTTCTCAAGCAATTTAAAAGGAAGTGGTTAATACTAATCACCGGGTAGTCCATTGAGTTTCAGACATTCGGTTGGAACTAACAAATGAAAATAGATTCATAATTTGATACGGAATTTGGAACATCTGTGAAGCTAAATGAAAACATTTGAATGTAATGTATAGTCTTGCAAAAAGAAAAATCTCTCTGCCTGAGAAGCAGAGGTGTCATTTTGCTTGGAAAATGAATAACGCTTGATGAACATTCCACTTCGCGACATCCTTTCGTTCCATTTCGCGCGCGACGCCCTTTTCGAGACGAAACGGGAGTCGCATAGAAATGTAACCAGATGAATGTCTGCGACGTTTTACCGAAGAATTTCGGCCAAGCATATATTTTACCTTCCAATCCGGTCAAGTCCACTCGCTTTTGTACTCGTTGCACCGGATTTCGGAGGGGATCAGCCGAATTTCGGACGAGTGGAATTTCGTTTTCCCTCGTCGGCCTACATTTTCGAATTCCGATGCGCGCACATCAAAATTTATAGATTGCAGCACTTGAGAGTTATTTCGAGTCGAATACGCGATTATTCAATTTTTTGAATAAATGCTACTAATTTTTTGATTACTTACAAATAATTATTATTAGTCAAGTAACAGTTATTATTGGTCAATAATAATTATTAGTAATAATAATTATAATTATTACTCCGAACTAAATTAGTTCGTTAAGGCGTTCACAATCCGCGCGTTAAACTTACTATAAAATTATGTATCAAGGACCGGAGTAAACTGTATAAAATTGAAAAGATACAGGTTAAGATCTTAAGAAGAATGTTAAGACCTTCCCAATGTATAAAATTATCTCTGCTGACTCGTAGATATATTTATCAGAAATCCTAGAATGTGTATTTTAATATGCCGTGAATGAAACTAGCGGTAGTCGATGAGAACAAATTGCCGGAGGAATCTACTCGCGCGCAGACAATGACTTCACGTAGAGTAAATCGCGGATTCCTTTTCTTTCACGGAGGAAGGGAAACGCTCTCGAGCACGCGAAAATGAGAACGAGTCGCGGTAAGAGACAGTGAAGCAGTGAAACTCGATCCGCAAGCTTAGAGGTCGTTTCTATCTGTTTCCTTTCCTTTCTACCGCAAGAGTAAAGTTCCATTCTGTGACTAGCAACGGTACATTAGACTCGCGAACACTCTTTCTTCGCGTTTCTCAGATAATGATATTGTCGGTATCGAACGAACGAATTTTTACACGTATCAATCCCTGTTAAGTTTCAAATATATTGAAGCGTTTTACTCTGGATACTTGGAAATTATGTGTTTGCAGATTTTGTTAGACTATGATTTACCAGATAATCTAATCCATACATAATCCATAGAATAATATCGATAGATAGATCATATAACTTTTGACGTAACAGTCCAACTAGTATTGCTAACGAAATCTGATAAAGTTACCAATAGGTACTGATAAATTGTTCCTATTAATGATTGTCCCAATTCCTAACAATATACGAAATAACACAATAATAGACAAATAAAAAGTTTCAAAGAACATAGACATATAGCTATGTATGTAAGTAATCTGCAATTCGGAAGGCATTACAGAGAGTTAATAAAAAACGACGATCGATCCCACAAACGCCTGATTGCTTTTGATGCAGGGTACCGATTTTTTTACTCGATGGATCGAGAACGTTCTGAAAAATCGAAGGGATCGATACCGAGAATCAATATTAACGGCATATGGCGTACATGGTGCAACTTACATTTTTGGCTCGTCGATGATCGGCCATCAACGTGAGCGGCAGGTGTTAGCGTAGCCTCTTTTCCCCAACTGTGCGGTGTTCCGGAAGTAGGAGCGTGGACGACACCGGGCCGGTCGCGATCGCGGCCGCCTTCAGCTACTCCCCAACTCGTCGCACCTGCGTGTCATTCTCCGTCACGGATTATCTGCCTTGTAGTATCGGACCTGTCGTCGAGTAAGCCAAGCCCAGGGGGTTCGCTAGCCAGGAAAATCGTAATGTCGATCACTTTCACTGCGCGCCGCGCGTTCCCTTCCGTGTCACAATCATGAGACGACCAGGGGCGGACAGGAAGGGGGCCGAGACACGAAGAGAAGAGGAACACAGAAACGGGCGGCGAAACGACGAGGAATACAAGTGAAAGAGAGAGAGAGAGAGAGAGAGAGAGAGAGAGAGAAGCGGAGAAAAGAAAGATAGTCGCGCGTTGGTCAAAGAACGGAAGATGAGAAGGGAACGGAAGATGAAGCAGACAGTGAGAAATAGGGACGGAGCAAATAGGAGAAAGGAGAAACGCCGCGCTGGAGTGCCGGTGGATCGTCACAGTTTCACTTTTAAATTGCTCGAGGCGCTCGCTCGCTAGCCACTCTCCACTTGCTTTATTCCGCGCTGCTGCGTTGCGACTAGGTCGCGTGCGTGTTGTGTACGAGGATTACCGTTACCGTTAACGTGACGTAGACAGTCACCGGTAACGTCATAGACCGCTCACTCTCCGGGTGTGCTCACCTCTTCCTGTTGGTATTCCCCGCCCAGCTAGTCGCTTTACTTCGCGCTAACGAACTCTCGGATTGACTTTCGATATATACGTGTACGTGAACGATACGTGCTTCACACCTTGTTGGAACCTGGCTGCGGGGTTCCGATACCACCGAGTCGTTCGACTGGTTCTGCAGGAGCGTCGCTCTGTTACATATCGGTTATCGTCCACTCTTCTCTATTAGCGTTGACCGCCAGGCTGTTGTTGGTCCATTTACCGGATTCTTTCGATCGGTCGACCACGTCAACGAACTTGAGTTCGATCCTCGTGATCCATTGTTCTACTTCTACAGGAAACAAACGATCCTGCGCTGTGAATCAACGCTCGACATCATTGCACGATCGTTAACTATCTTCCAGCTTGCGCTTCATACCTCTCTGTGGGTTAATGATTCGGCTGGAAAGTGCGTGCTGTTTGCGACGAGGCAGCTCACGAGATAAAAACTCAAGACAATGGACAACTGTCTAGCGAAACTGTTTCTTCTTCTCGATCGTCTTTCCTCGATTACTGCTATCAGTCCGGTTTGTGCACCGGCACGCCAACACACGACAGAATCACGACGCTTTCGAGTACTTTCCGCCAGCGATTCGCGGTCATCACAGTTCAACATCAAGCCTGCCGTCTTCGGCCACCGAGCTACTATTCTCGTGCGTACGTTTACGCGACGAGTTTGCCGATTATTTGTTCCAAGAACTTATGCTGCAACTGCTGGAACCGTGCACGATTCTTCCTCGTTTACGTTCGCTGCAGGGAAGTAAAATGGCTCATGGCACGTGTCCCTTGACGGCGAAAGCGACGCGAACGTGAGCCTTTTCAACGATTTACTCTGTCACGATGACTAGTGGTATCTACTCGATACTTTGCATTTCGTTGGTTACAATCGACATTTTAAGGGACAAAAAAGCTGCAGAAATAAATTTTCCTTCGTCTGAAATTTTATTTGTTTTTTACTTTTACTGCTGGCTACGATTTGCCTTGCGTACAGCTTATTGTATTTAATAATTCATTAGACTATTATATAAAATTCTCTTTGATCGCGAAAATCGATACTAAATTTCCTTTCTCTTCTAAAACTGACATGATCTCTGGCGAATAGCTGGAGAAACAAATTATGCAGTATAAAAACTGAAATTATTCGATAGTAATTTTCTGGTGACATCGTTCCAATGCTTTCCCTCTTGTAATTTGGAATTCCGATTTACGCGTGGCTCAGTCGCGTGCACCATTCGCCAACGGGCCTGTTTTATAATAAAAGCATAGACAGCTGGCCTGATATTCGCGGTGGCAACGAACCGCGGCAACGTCCCGCGGCAACGTCCCGCGGCAACGTCCCGCGGCAACGTCCCGCGGCAACGTCCGACGCCAACGTCCCGCGGCAACGTCCCGCACCAACGTCCCACGACACGGAAAGGGCAAAGGGGGTGCGCGAGATCTCCTCTCCTAAGCGAACACCAGTCGCGATCGATCGCGATGATCGTTCCGATCAATTAACTGAACGAATTTGTCGCAGTCGGAATATGCGAGGATCTATGCGAACGCACAACGACCTATGAAAAATCCAATGAGGTTTGAAAAAGAAATTCTATACGATACAAACCCCTTTCTATCGATCTATCGGATCCTTTTTAAAGGCTATCATCGAGATCGATATGATTCTTTAAAAGATACGTTAGAATGTTAATAGAAATTAACTTTTCTGAGATGATAAAATTTCGTAGAAGAATCTCGTATAGATGAATTTGTATCTTCTTGGAAATCTGAAAATTAACGGCAGCTATACATTCTTCGGCATACTCATCGAGTATCAGCGAGCTTTGGTTACGATAAGGTTCGATCGATAATTGACTCGTTATCGGGTACAGTCGGTGTAGCGCGAGACAAGACCGCCAACCGTGCACGATAGCCTCGAATTATTGCTAGATAACGAGATCAATTCGGTTAATCGCCGTTAGGTGAGCAAGTATATATATCTGACTGCAAAGCTCGAGTCCGTTGGTTCTATTTGTTGGAAATCTTTGAGTAAGTGTATATAGACAAAAGTCAACCGAAAATTTCAGGAAATTATGGAAAATTTAGGAAACAGAGAATTAACAAAGCGTATAAATGGGTAAAAATAAAACGAGATCTGTTTTATCGTTCAACATTTTGTTCTTTAATATAACTCGCAAATATTACTATGAATCAGACACTATGAGTCATTGATAAAATCTACCTACTTTTAAAATATTGTATAGTTTCCATTTTAAGCATTAATAAATCATGTAACTGATGATTTTTAAGTACCAAGTACGAGATCAATTCAAATAGAGAATAAAATGTGTAAACGATTAAAAGATAATATAAACAAGTTGACGAGTTTTATCTTCTTAAGTCACTTGGTATATGTGTGCAAAACTTGAAACAGGCGATCGAACTGGTTAACGATATGTTGCATAGTCAAAATTCACACGCTAGGAAATTCCAATAATTAAAGCGCTTACGATGTCGCACTTAACGCGATTACCGAACGATCGATCTGATTAGCGCAATTACAAACCGTATATTTCGTTGGACAATAGGAAAAGAATTGACGTTCGATGTTCGATCGTTGATGGACTTTTCAAACTTTACATTACATTATTACGGGCCCAAAATTTTAAGTGAAATTTGAACGTTTAAAAATACGTTTGCAGCGAATCATGATAAGAGTACTAAAAGAAAATATTGAATTAATTATCAAACCAATGATTACTTTCTGATAGTTTGTTTAAATATTGAAAATGTTAAACAATTCAAGTTTCAAATCCAATCCAGATAATCAAAGTCATAATGATATATATAATTCATCATTAACTAGAATAAAACATTAACTTGTTTCAGTAGCTCTATCACTTCTACCTTTTATCAAATCAATTTAAATTATCAAAATTTTATTATCAAACATCTGTAGTTTCAATTATATAATAATAATTCTAAATCGGTTGCCAAATAGTCAATTAACCTAGAACCAACATGTCCCGTTTAATTTCCTTTATTTCCCTATGAACCAAAACTCTAGACACTATCATGCGCTAAACATGTTTTTCGACGTCACGGCGCGTCGATGTGAAAGGGGTGTACGTATTCGTGCAACGAGCTCGATTTCCACACGGAGGTAGACAGGCTGTCTCTATTTTCATTGACACGTTGTTATACCGACACGAAAGAGGCCCGAGCGTAATGCGGTGCCGCGGTCACGACGCGCGTTTTATTTATAACCGCGTCTCGGTCAGAAACGGGCTGCGTTGCGTCGTGACGCGCGTGTCGAATATTACGCACGCGTACTGCGTCCTTTCGCGTGCATATGCGGCACCGTTCGCAAAGTGTTACAGAATCAAAAAAGATCATGAACGCGAAAATCGACGCGCGGAAACAAGATCAAGAGAAAGGAAAGAAGAAGAAGAAGAAACAGTTATTAGTCCGACCTGCTATTCTAATCCAGCGATTCCACCCGAACGCGTCGCCTTTGAAACGGGAAGAGAATTGCCTGATACACCGAACGACCCGATGATGTTTCTTAAAATAACGAAACGCCGTGGCTTATATTTAGCGGCAGCGGTACGTTTGGAAGTTCTTCGGGTTTTTCTGGATCGAGCCACTCGAGTCGAACCTTTGGTCGATATCCGATTGTCATGAAAGAGAAGAGAATCGATTTAGATCAGAAGAATTTAATTCTGAAACACACGACCATCTAAGCCGATAAGATTTGTCGAATTTCGTCAAAATGGTCAGGAAACGATTATCAAACAATTCGTCGATTAGGTACCACGGCTTTTAGGTGAGGTATTCTATAATTTCAAAGTTGCTAATATCTTTCTATAAAATTTTAAGAAATGGTTCACCACGGTTCGACTACGAAAGACAGTCCACTTTATTTTCGTCGTGGAAATCGATAAATCCCCACTGAGGAAGCCCGAAGAATCTGAGCAACTTGGTATAGCCAGCGTCAGACAGCTAAACAGACGTCCGGCAGCTATCTAAAACTGTCGTTAGGCACATTCGTCAATCAGCCAGAGGAAAATTCAGTAAGAACCAGTTACATACCGAGCATCTAATCCGTTGATCGTTCACGCGTTACCCGATAAAAGTGCTCGATCTGGTTATCAATCACGATTCGATAGATCTTCGCCAATCCAGTCTTAAAGACGACAATCCCACGTTATGGACTATTTCGCGTTTCGTTTGGCGGTGGCAGGCAGATTTCTAAAAAGAAATCGCGTTCGGCGCACGAATCGAAAAACAACGGCGGTTACGAGTGTTTTCCCCGTTCTTTCGATCGAAGGTGCTAGAAACTCGAATACGAGATTCCCTCGATGTGTCACTTATGAATTTGGAACGTGCGTTCCAGGCGCGAACACGCACCACATGTGTTCCCAAAGCGTATAAAAGAGGAAACGGTAGGCGTTTGCAACTCGAATACCACGAAACAAAAATTAAACGAAGGTTAAACCAAAACTTTCTGCCGTCATGGAATCGATCGTTCTTAGAGATACTTAAATCTCGTAGGGATCCCAGGAGATTCCGGTACTGCGAGGCCGACGAGAGACGAAGGCAAGACAGGAGGTTCGCAACGATGATCTTCTGGGACGAATCGACGTCACTGGATCAAGAATGAAAGAGAGGAGAAGAAGCGAAAGAGTGTAAGTTGTTCGAGCAGAGAGGGTGAAACACGGGCAAGAGAAGCGAAGAAGTGTGCAGAAGGAACGAAGAAAGAGAGAGAAAGAATAAGGAGCTATTCGAAACAACACAACGAATGCGCACGGTCGCGCACGTGCAGTGGATGAAACACGTGTACCGTTGATGAGGGAATAAAGATCGGCTTATTGTTGGAAAGAAGCGGATGAGGCGAAGAAGCGTGCGTTGTTGTGGTGGACCGAAACGCGCTCGCTCGCTCGCCTGCGAGAGAGAGAGAGAGAGAGAGAGAGAGAGAGAGAAAGAGAGGCAAAAAGAGAGTGAGAGTAACGCTCTCAATAAGGGATGAATCGAGGATGAAATATCGCGAAAAATTCGCGATGAGCAACGAAGCAATAGACTATCTCGCGAGAAATTGCGTTTGTCATCGAGTATTCATCTACCGATTGACTATGGGTACTTTGAGTCCGAGGTGTGTGGCGCGAGATCGATGTATCGACACTGGGATAAACGAATCGAGATCGATGTCAAATGATGAATAGAAATTCGGAATTCAACGAAGAAGAATGGAGGAACGAAAAATGAAACAAATAAAAATGAACGAGACGAGGAAGATGAAGATCGGAACTGAATAACACGTCGACGGATGCGTATCGCGACGAACGTCATACGTATATATGCATCTATTTATATGTAATGCGTGTGTATGCGTGTATATGCATGATGAATATATCCGGGAGTCTCTCTCGCTCTCCGGCTGATCACGACGTGACAGATTTCTCTTCCTGTTCCTTTATCTTTTCTTTCGGTCTATTCTCTACTTTCATCTCGATCCGAAACGCATGTATTTTCTCGTTCGTCCCTCGCGCGTTCTCTATATAGGCTTTATACGTATACACACACACACACACACACGCGCACGCACGCACACACACACATGTGTGTGTGTATATATATATATATGTATAATGAATGTGTATATATATATATATATAATCAATATATATCGTCTCTCCGTGTTTTCCCCTCTCCCGTTTACTGCATATCACCACAGGTGATTCACTGGGTTCCTCTCCACTGTTCCTCTCGGTCTGGCCCTCCACCCGCGACTTCCGCAACGACGGCCAGAGAAGTAGACTATTTTTAAGAATACGTGCGTATTATTACATCGAGGGACTATAGGAAAACAAGTAGCAGAAAAAAACTAGCACTACACTGACGATACTCATACACTCGCGCTAATATATAACTCTCTACTGTGATTGTATCCACTCGAAGGGTTCACCGCATGTATATCCCTTCCTGTGACTCGTGCTCCGATTTGCCGCTTCTCTCTCGAGCTGACACGCTGACGAGCTTAAATTGCGTGGATTCACGAAAACGCAAACTGCAAACCGAAAACTGGCCAACGAAACAACAAACGACGCACACTATTGTGGCTCGGTCGTCGCACTCGCGGCTCTCTTCCTCCTTCTCCACCTCCTACTCTTTCTGTTCCTTTCCGTTCTTTTTCTTTCTCCACCACCTTCTCCTTCCTCTTCTTCTCCTTCTTCTTCTGTTTCTGTTTGTTCTTCTTCAGTATCGAGTAATCCTTGCCGGCTGTCACATCGAAATGTCACGAGGTGGAAATCGACTTAACCCAACAATGTTCACGTATGGGATACAATGACTATTCCCGTGGTAAATGCACGTTCACGATTTTAGCCGATCATTTACTCTCGAGACACGATCATCAGAGACGAAACGAAAGACGCGAGACACGAGACACCGACACCAAAATATATCGACAACACCGCGAATACTGTCCCCGTACGTGGACACACCATTTTCAGTCGCCGTCAGTCGCCGAGGCGCTGCTCTAGTCGAACACGCAATAGGAGGATGCAGAGAGAACTCCGTAGAAAGCGTTGGGTACGCTCGTCCGCGATAAGCCGACTCTCCGCGCGTGCACGCGTGTAGCCTCGAAGCGCGACAGACGTCTCTCCTCCCTCGTGGAGAAGGGAACGAACGCGCGCGGTCAGAAAAGCCGGGGAAAAAGACACGCGGAGAGAGAGAAGCGGCGAGTGGATGACAGAGATGGAAACAAGGACTCGGAGGGACAAAGAGGGAAGAAGAAAGAAGAAGGAGCGAGTAAGCGAGACGATAACGGGGACGGGTGGTATGGCACTAACGAGGGAGAGAATTCTTCGCGAGCAAACGGGGGACGAAAACCGATCGGACGAAACGCGGGTGCCGAAAACGTGCGGCGTACGACGCGCGATAAGTCGTTCTCTCGCGGCACCGGAAAGCAAGCCACGACGCGAGGAGCGTGCGACAGACCGTGTGCTCTCTGCTGTTCACCGGGGGTACACGCACGAAAGAAGAAAACAGAGTAGGTAGAGAGAGTAGGTATGGAGCGGCCATGTGTAACGCGGAACACGCGCTCTCTTCGCGCAGTCGGCGCGATCTCTCGCTCGTAACGCAACGTCGTCGTAGGGAAACGCGCGCACACTCTCTCTCTGTTTCTCGCGTTGCTTGCGCCCTGCCGGAATCGCGGCGACGAACAGAGGCGAGAGAAGGTACACGGTATAGGGACACGACGGGTCGGAGTGGCGAGAGAGACAAGTTTGAAAAAGAAAGAGACAGAATATGCCAGTGTGAACGACGGATCAAGGGAGCGAAGCAGAGAGACACGTGTGTAATAGATAGAGACAGAGGAGACCGCAGAGAGAGACGGCTGAAGTGTACGGGTCTCTTTCTCTCTCTGTCACGCGCGCACAGCACACACGAGGTTACGAACAAACGCGGAACAGACGAGGAGAGGCCAGGGCAGCGCGCGAGCGACGTAGCTCTCTAGCAGCCGGCAGCCTGCCGCTAGGGTCAATGACCTCTCCTTGCCGTCGTCGAGCTCTCCTCTGCTTGCGTTTACTTCCCACCACCCGTGCTTCTTCACCCCACTCGGCGTACACTCGCGTTCCCCCACCGTTCAACCGTTACCCCACCCTGTCTACTCGATCCCCTCCACTTACCGATTGCCCCACCGTTGCACAGTTCTCGTACGTCGTACATTCAAGTCAGCACGTCGACGTATGTAGAAAACGACGTCAGTTGGAAGCGTAACGACGACGTTTCGCCGACGCGTTTTCACGGCACGGAGGGATGAATTTTAAAAGGGTTAGAGGGGCGACAGCGCACAAGCAGAAGGAAGGAGAATCGATGCGATGGTGGGGAACACCGTTTTATACCCCGCCTGTGGTGAATGAGTATATTGGTGGGGAGACGCGGGAGTGGGGCGAAGGGGTAGAAGCTCCGTTACTCTTGTGTTGCTTTCGTCCTTCCTCGTTCTCCTTCCTTCGCCTCGTTATCCCCATCTCATTCTCGACGCCGAAGCACCCCTGTCTTCGTATTCTCTTTCTCTCTGCTTCTCTTCTGCTTCTCGTCTACTTCTCTTCTGCTTCTCTTCTGCTTCCCCTGTACTCCCTAATTAGGGGTGGGGACGCGCACCTCCACTCGCGACAACCACATACCGGGTTCACTAGTACAGTGTACCCTCTCGAGCGGTGCAACGCTCTCTCTTCCTGATTCCGTTTCTAACCCGAACTCTCTCCCCCCTCCACTCTCAAACCGCTTCGAGGAGATCGACGCGTATTGCGGCCGAACGGCCTGCAAGAGAGAGAGAGAGATAGAGCGACAAGGTGAAGAAAAGAGAAAGAGTACGATCGAAGAAGGAGGAGGGTCAGTGATGACCGATTCCGGCGGTAATGGGATACGATCCAGGGTCAGATTCGGTGTGCGTGAAAATGAAGGGGTGGCATCTCGCACTTGTCTCCGCGCTCGTAAAATAGGTGTCACGCTTGTCAATGCTCCGCCAGTTTGATTTGTAAAACGTGCGCTTTCATGGCAGCCTTCATCGTGTAGTCTGGCTTCGTAGCTTAAATGATATAAAAAATCGTGATGACAAATTTGAACATCTTTCTCTGGAAAAGATAAAGTTGTTCATCGATGTTTTCGCGTATTTCTTTATAATGCGGAGATATTTTGAATCATTTTATTCGGATGTCTAAAATTTTGTTTATTGAAACATGATACATTTTCTAGAAGAAGAATTAGCTTAGTGCGTCAAACTATTAAAACTGATCGATATAATACGTCAACTAGTAATCATCCCAAATAATCTAATGATTCCCCAAAATCTTATCTTATAATTTTAGCTTAGGAATCAACGTAATCAACTTTTACTCGATTACAGTCCAATAATTTTGACCATCGATAATGTCACTTAATACGATATTATAGAAACTTCGATCTTCTTATAGTTCAAACTAAATCCATAAATACATACCTTTGTTCGTATCTTTGTTAGGTTTATCAAATTCCATTAAAAATCCATCAAAGCGGCTCTACTAAATGCCAATTAAAACAAAAGAATGGAAACTCTCGAAAAATGATTTCCATACTTTTAAACCTCTTGATCGATGCTTTATCGCTTCGCAATAGCTAGTTCTTCTGTGATTCCTAACAAACATTACCTTTTGAAAAGACAGTAATTGAAATTTAATGGTTCCATTTCTAATATTTTTAAATATTCACAAACAGCGTTTACAGTCTTAGCGTCTAGTACTACAAGAATGGACGTAAGTAGTACACGTATTCCGCCAACGATACTCCATTATGGATATAATAAACCCGTCAGGGTTCCAGTGAACGGTATTGCCTTTTCAAGGCCAAATTTTCACTGTCGAGCGTCCTTGATAGATTAGCCTGTTGTTAGTTGCCGTTATCGACGGTTGGAACTCGCTCGATAGACCTTTGCTCGTGACATTGTAGATTGTAGCCGGCCCGTAAGTTTCCTATGATGGCTGGATAGATTGTGCTGTTTCGATCGGAGATTGAAGATTAGATCGGAGAGAAGTATGGCCGATGAAGAGTCAACGGCCTCGCTGTTTATTCGATCGACCAAATATCATCGACACCATGCATGCTCATCGAGCAGAGAAACTGCAGAATGATAAATTATCTGTTCAAAGTTTCGATCGTCCTAGCCTACATTCTCGAAAACCTTTTTCGAAATTCTTCCGTCGAGAGAGATTCACAGATCGCATGACGCAATGTACTTCAAGTGGCTGTTTTTCCTATCGAGCAATATCGTAGACGGAAGTTGTAGGTAGGTGTAGTTTGATGATAAGAATTTCTTTATTGATCGCTGGATTGATTTCTAATTAATACGTATCCAATATCTGATTGTTACGTGTGATAGCAATCATGTGTACGTAAATTAATCTGTTTTATTCCTAAGAAAATCGCTATAGTAATTTGTAAAAATTATTGCTAATTACATTTGTTAACTAATTTTATCGTTAAAACGTATTGTAATTATTATTTAGTAGTTATGCCAATAATATATAATAGATTTCTAGAGAACATACTATAAAATGTTACGATATATAATTATAAACTTAAGGAAAAACCTTTTCAATAAGAAATTTAGTTACACCAAGTTTTACGATTACCTAGATTTATTAAACTGAAAAGATGAATGTAATTTCTTAGAATTACCTATTAAATACCATATGTATCGTACAAATCTTATAAAACAACATTTTCGTAAAACTTATTTCAAGCACTTGTGAGTCTGGTCGTGAGTTGAAAAAAATTGCGAAGGTGACTGAACTTGATTCATAAATTTTATAAAACTCGCAAACATGTAAATTTACACTGGCGTTTTCATCGTTATCGCATATAGAACTTTGAGTATTCGAAGAAAAAGAGTTGACATTACCTAATCCGTATAGAGACATATTTTTAGGCCAAAACGGTTTTATCTCTGTAAGTATATTCTTGATATTTAACGGCTGTGTTTGTTTTATAATGCTGCGAATTACTAAGAACATTGCCATCGACTGACGATTGTGTAATTAGTCCATCGAGATATACGTATTTAGCTAAAACTTGTTTTCAAAGATTACATTTCATTAGATACAGTGTAATGAAAAATAAACTCTTCGCTTTATAATGATATAACTGTTACTAACAAGACAAACAATTTATCACAAGTTACAAGAACAAATTTTATTAATTGTAAAAGTTCTCCGAAATCTATGAAAATACGGTACTCTCCCCCCCCCTCTCTCTCTCTCTCTCTCTCTCTCTCTCTCTCTCCCTTCCTCTGTCTAGTCAATTAGAAAAAGAATGTTTTAAAAAAGTGTAAACGTTGATAAAACAATCATAAAATTTATTGGTTATTATTGTTTTATACACATACGTATATGGAGATTCCACAGAAGTGGGCATTTCTTTCTCTCTCTTCCAATCTCTCACTTTTTAACACTTTAAAAACATTAAATCGTATTATATTTACATATCAGAGATAGATAATAACTGTAACTTCATGGACAAATTATGAAGAATTATCAATTTAATTTATCTATATCAAAGAATTACCATTTTTACATGAAATTCTCAGTGTCCTGGCATGTTACAACTACAAAATTTAATCTACCATTCTCATGTTCAGCGCGTAAATTTGAAAGTATTCGCTAATTTTTCCTTTTTACGTATAGGCTGAACTTCGGTTTAACGGACACAAAATTGTGACCTTTCCTAATTTCTATTTAATGGTTTTCTATGCGTAGAATCGAAAAATGTAAGTTTTAAAACTTCAGGAATCCCGTAGTTTAAAAATGACAAGTATGTAAAGTTAAGCGATTTCAGCGTTGACAGCTTCAACTTTGACACCCTGTTGGTTTTTATTCACGATTCGTTCAATGAGTAGAGTCACTGGCTCTAACGAATGCACGTGGATGTTGGCCATTTTACGACGGGATTTTGAATCATGAGTACTGAATTAGTTTTGGCTAAAGGTTGCCGGTTACGCTTATATAAATGAATATTCAGCGAAGATAGTAGTTCAACGCTCATTTGTGCGGATCAGTCGAATTACGAATAGAAGCAATATGGCGTCATACTAACCTGTAAAATACGATAAAAATGCTCAGTTTTACACACGCATAATCCTTGAACCGCTAGATTCCTAAACTGAACAATTGCATTTTTGGATTCTACGTATTAAAATCTATTAAATTCAGATAAAAAAAAAACTAAAAAAATATATTATACAATAGTCATATTTATCATTCACATTTATTTTTACTTTAATCGACTTCATTCTATCGACGAAGAACACTTACAATCTTTGTCACCACTTTTACATTTCAGTCCCCTGTCCGTGAAATTATTTGCAAAAAAAGAAAAAAAACAACGATATCTATGGTATTAAAAAAGAAATCACGCGAATTAAGTAAAAAATAATCAAGCGAAGTTAATGCACCTCTTACGTTTTGCAATTACAGAGATCTAACGATAGAGTGCGTGAGCGAGCTGAAAAAGCGATATAAGAATCGAAAGCGAACGTTAGCGAATAGAGGTCCCTTCTATCCTTGTCTAATAACGCATGCACATCCGTACAGTAAATATGGAATTGTAACGCCGATCAACGAGCGGCGTCAGTATGCATGGCTGATTAGACAAGGACAGAAGGGTCCCCTATGTCGCTTTCACTTACACGGTAACATATGACCCATGTACCCTATCTTTATATCCCTCTCTTTTTTATTACTATTACAGGTGGCCATTTTTGGTTAGCTAAAATTGTGGATTCGTTGACAATCATCTGTCGCAGGAAGTCTGATATTTAGTCCCCTGGTTCGTATTCTATCCCAATTCTGTTACTTTTATTAAATTTTATTTGATGTAACGTAAATATAACGTTGGCATTGGACTCTCCCCTTCAGAATTGAATAATAATTCGCTTGAACATTTTTGCAACAAAAAAGTTTACAATAAAGAACGTGAGGTTGATCACTAGTTTGTTTATACAAGGAATAAATATTCGTTAGTTTCAAACACGCAATGATCTTTGTTCTCATGTTTAGCCGACAGTTGTCAGGAATCATAGTTGATTTTATATTTTATTTAGTATTTTTCAGCATTTAGCATTCATAGCTAGTTCGTTTACGATTAGCAAATGTTACTTTTCTTTAAAATTTAATTATTTTTGTTTTCACGCTTAAGTTTAACTGACAATTACGAAAAATGGTAGTCAGTTCATTTATAATCTCAATAACTACAAATTACTATTGATGTATGCTGTTGGATGTTCAAGTTTTGTAAATAATTCTTGAGAGAACTGTCTTTTAACCAATTCTTTCTGATAAATGGCGTGAGCAACAATTTGTCTTTTTCAGGTAAAGAGTTGAAATACAGTCGATTACGTGTGACTTTTATTGAAATGTCAGTCCCGTGTAGAGATAGTTTTTAAAAAAATACCGATAAAATTACATATATTATATAGTTATTCATTTGTCTAGCAGTAGCTACAAAGTATATAGCAATATTAGCATGTCGTCTTCCATATCTAAAGCTTGTTACATAATACATAAATTAAATGAAAAAGTGTACGGACTATATCACTGTCGAATAATACTACGCACTTTTGTACAATCCACCACCCATATACATATTTTATTTTCTAGTAACTACGTTATTAGTTATTATATGAAAAAGCAAGAAGCGACGAATGACGTTTGAAGTTTATATTTTCAACGCTGTTTGTGTCAATTATATCATGCGTGAAAGTCTGCAAGTAGAAAGAAACGAAATATCGGAGACTTATCGTGCATCGCTCGAGTACTTGAAAGTTTGTCATTAGAACGAATATGTATATCTTTTGTACGTATATCTATAGATCAAATATCTGAGATAAAGATAATTAATCCTTTACGTAAAAGTGATTGTTTTGTGAAGACAACAGTGTCTGTGGAAATAGTTGATAAATATTACATATTCTTGTTGCGAAACGTGAATTTTCATATAATTTTATTCTGAAATCTCTTGATCTTATACGACTGGCTTGGCATATTATCTAACGAATCGATGAAAATACAAAGAATAAAATAATCACGATGATCCTCTTTCCAAGTTCCATTCGCCGCGCCGCCTGAAGTTTAAGGTCAGCGTCAGGTTTCGTTGTTCTTATCGTGATTCTAGATACGACGTTTTGTTTTTTATCATAGCGAGTTTCGTATTAACGTAAGCACCGCGTAAAATTTGTCGAAAGCCACGTTTGCGGAATGAAAGTATTTTATGACGACATCTGCATATTTGTCTAAGAAACATGAATCAACCAAGAATCCGCAAATCAATCCCCTTTAATAGGCCAAAGTAACAAAAAGGCAGATTCCACGGTCCTAAACAAGCGCGTTGGGGCAAGAGATTCGGCAAGTATACAAAATAGAGACAGATCAGCGCGAATAAGAAGCAGAGACGGAGAAACATGCGTCGGAACGGGAGGAAGGAGGAAGGAGGAAGGAGAATGCAGCGACTGGCAGCGACTGGCAGCGACGGGCAGCGACGGGCAGCGACGGGCAGCGACGGGCAGCGACACACGTGGCCGTAATGCCTGTAATCAGAGAAGAGTATGTAGTATATATACGGTGGTTTGTCGGATCGGAACGTAGCAGCAGTCCTTCATAGGACATTGACTTTGAGATATCGTCGGCTGGCTGCGACGACGCTATCTCGTTTCGGCTTATCGCACTTGTTTCGCTGTACCTTATCTCTCAGCTGCCTCCTCAAGTCACTTTCTCGCAGTCTATGCCTCATTAAATCATCATCCCGTGTAGCGAAACGAAAAGCCGTGAAAAAATGACGTGAACGCTTATGGGTGGCTATGCGACCACCACGATGATTATTCTTTAGACCTAATAATACTGTTTCCTCTATTAACAAATTTCTTCGGTTTAGGGTTTATGGAAAGTACGAAAGAATAGTTCTCGGTACGCATGATCTCTCCGTCTCGGTATATGCTACAGTTTTTCTTAAAACAATAAAAATCTTTTTGCTCGTTAAAAGGAAAGAGTGAGGTCGAGGCTAAAAAATTCGAAGATCATACGCGAGGATCGTTAAATCTTGAATGGAACATTCTATCCAAAGCACTTCGATAACTTCGCGATAATTCTACAAAACCATCTTACCAAACCAATACTCCTCATACGTTGTCACGCTGACCAAATGTACATCAACCTCAGAGATAACATCGAAACATAACAAATTCAGTCCCATTGGCAAAAAATATTCTACGGATTGGAAGTTTTTATCAATTTTATCTATGTTTAATCGCCATCGATCGTATCTGGTAGATTCAACTATTCTACTCGCTGCAAATATGATTATTCACGCAAAGCAGACTACTTTAAATGGTGGCCGATGACTATCGAAGCGACGGTTAATTTAATTGACTAAATTGACTAAAATGAAATTATCGCATGTCGAACGATCGTTGGCCGCGAAACAGTCACAACGCTCTTAATTATAAATCAAACTTCAATAAGCTTATCAACAGCGAGGCAAATGGCCCTTATAAGAAATATTATTAATAAGTAGTATGGTTGAACGCTGATAGAGTTCCTTTTAAATGATCAAACTCGTTTCTTCGCGGTTCCTTGCCGCATTCGCCATTCGTTGCCAATGAAAACGGCGAGCACGGTCACGCAAGAGGATTCGCTGCTGTCTAGAAAAATGGATAAAGAGAGCAGCGAGGATGAGTGACCGACAGGATTTATCCGACGAACGGGCAGGCTGACTCGTGAACGTAGGGATGGAGAGAGCAGTCTCGTGCTCATAAATCTGCCAGAACTCTAAGTGTTCATGATAGCTGTCTCGGAGGTTTTCTTTTTTTCTCCCACATCCTCTCTCTCTCTCTCTCTTTCGTGTTACACGTTAGTTCAGACATCATTCTCTCCCTTCGTCTTCAGTTTCCTTTTTCCCGCCAGATTTTACCATTTTCCTTCCATTTTCTCTCGCGGTCCGTCCTTATTCTGCTCTCTTTTCGTTCTTCTCGACCGCGACTGCACTTTCTCCGTCGTTTCAACCTCGACGACCCTCACTGGGGAATATTATCGACACTGCCAAGTTCACTTCTGTTTACATTCACCATGGCCAACTGCTCAACGACTCCAGGCATGAGAAACCATGCGGTTTCTCACGAGTACAGATCAATCGATAGATGAGTTATTATTGTACATCGCATACTATGCACTTTCTATAGTTGCGGGGGATCACTACGATAATTATAAGAAATTTTTCGGTCATAACCGTACGGAGATCTTTATCCCTCTTTTCTAAATAGAATTTGATTGTACTCCACGGTTCATCGTCGTTTCCGAAAAGTTGTAATTCAGCTGTGCAATAAGTATAACAATTTTATGTACTTGCAATTAACGTTAAGTTATTATGGCAATAACTATAATTTTTTATCTCTGCCTTTAACATTTACAACGACAAATTCATACAGCCTGTATTTATATTTACATAGCAGCGCCTTGAAGCACATCTTTCATAAATATTGACACCCGAAGATTATATCTGTTTGTTAATATTCTAAAATTAATGAGTCAATGAAAATTATTTTAATCGATTATTAGGATATCACAAATTTATTCGTCTAACAAGACCATGCTATTTAAATACAGAAATTATCTCAATTGCTCCAGCAATCAATTGAAAATTAGTATCCTCTATTTTGCAGTTATCCTTGCAACTGCAACCTGCTGTAGTACCAATATTTACCATGTTACTTATAATACGATACAATGAATAATTGTGAGCTCGATAAATTAAATGATATTCATTGAACGCATGCAATTAGCTGAAATTGTCTTCGAAAACATGCTTATCAGTGTTTCCGATTATTTAAAAGCGGTCGCGCTACACGACTGCGTGTATACCTTCGATGTGCGCTCGCGCGTCCGTCTTCGCGTATTATTGATTTTTCCATCTCCGTGATCGAGGCACATCTCGATTAAATTGATTACTCGACGATGATCTCGATTAAACTTGTATTTACACGAGCAATACCTAACCGACGGACGATAAGCGCGCTGAAATTACGGCTAACACGATTAACTCGTTCATGATTCGCGCAATTTTCCGGACCACCACCAAGATTGGCGCGCGCGCGTCCCATGGAAATCGCCTTATTCTATGCTTAACCGGGGAAGTTCAATGCACCTGCGCGACTCGCGTCAATTTCCTCTGCCGAATCCCTGCTACCACGGCGGTCTTGACTCGACTATATTACTCATCACTTTCGTTAATATTTTCTACGTAACAGTGATAGATTCTTATTGCTTTTCCTTTATTTCTTTGGTTCTTTTCTATTCCTCAGTGAATTATGCGATTTAGATATGGGTATATGTTACCAAAACATATTATAGAGATATATTTGAACTCTTTCAGAGACCAACAGCGACATCTGTATATCTCATCTAAAGACGTAATGCTTATACATATTGTAATTAGCGTTATCGACAGATGATAATTTCCAGATACTTTTCACAACTATTGTTTGTAATACCACAAACCAATACACAGAATAGATCTTACATCTGAAATATCGATCGTGAAGGAAAATAGAGTATCTCTTACGTCCTCTGCGATTTATAGCGGTAAGTCCAGAAATTATACTCAATCCAACTAATAAGGTTGGTAAAGTCACAAACGATGTAGTACACATACAGATGTGGTAAAGTTAATAGGAGTAAAAGTCTGTGGTAAAAATACCCTTCGGGTTGTACATTACACGTAGTTACGCGATTACGCAAGAAGTGATATACAGGGTTATCTACTTAATTTGGAACCCGCGCTCTGTGAATGGCAACGTTGTAACATGTACGCTTACTACGGCAGTCAAATGCCGTTCGCCATCTATGAGCTGTTGCTAGAAGTACAAATAGGCAAGAACGGAGAGCGGTTTGGTAGTCGTCGAAGGATTTTAAATTTGCCATCACAATAAGGAGAAGACGATCGCTTCGTTTCATGTCTCGAGTCTATTCCCACATGTAACTTAATATCTTTTTCTTTAATAACTAATCTCTTGAGTTATACTTATCTAAAGTGCAATAACAATGTAATTTTTTTTATTTAAAATTGCCTTTGCCAGAGTTATTTGCGGATTACAATGAAATTATCCAGATTCTTACAAACATCGAGACCATTTTTCTATTTCGTCCGGTAATCTTTAAAAATTAAAAAAATAGAAATTAATTTAATCCTCGTAA
This sequence comes from Bombus vancouverensis nearcticus, assembly GCF_051014615.1. Lineage (NCBI taxonomy): Eukaryota > Metazoa > Arthropoda > Insecta > Hymenoptera > Apidae > Bombus > Bombus vancouverensis. Next base: position 1,132,724 of record NC_134913.1, on the reverse strand, counting down.
TACTGCAGTGTTGAAATCCGTTCGGACTATTTAAACAACACACGTTGCAGTGCCAGAGATATTTCACGCGAACTTTTATTCAACTGTCTCGAAGTGCAACTTAATGCAATCGAGTTCCTTTAAAGTTTAAGGACATTCCGGAAAAAGCTAGGGAAAAGCGTATACTTGATACAAGAAACGGAAAGAAGAAGCAATTGGTGAGTGTATATTTCAAAGAAGGAGAAACTCCAACTCCTACATAATGGTCACATCGGGTTAGCGACAGGCCCTGAAGTGACCGCTTGCGACGTTCGAGTGTCGGACCAACGGTTCACAGGGAATAAAGGAATACAGCGCGCAAAATTCAAGGGATGAAAAAAAATATGCTAATGCCAAAAAGTTCCGCGTCACTGGCTTGTCCTTGATTACAAATAGCTGTCGTTTCCTTAAACTACTTCTAAGGATTCGAAGGGTTTACAATCGCACTGTTGCGCTGCAACAACACATTTTGAAGAGTTATGTCACCTATATACATGCAGAAAATTTTATCGAGGTCGGTTGAAACAACCAACAACCAACACACATCAACAAGAAACAACCAACAGGCATCGAAAGATGAACGAACATGTAGATTTATTATAGGTATAGGCCGAAATGTAAGAAAATATTAAAAACGAATTCAAGCCAGTCATATTTATAGCACTCCTGCTATAGCATTTATAGTATTTTTGTAAATTCGGAAATGCCGAGCTCGTGTGGTTTTACTTCGACGTTGACGATTCGTCCACGTTAACGATTGTACAACGAATACTCAAAAAACCAGACGTTGCAGTTGCAAAACGTCGAGTCCTTTGGCCCACATACTTACTATACGGGGCAGGACTTAATTTATGGTACCCTCAAATGTCGACACTTTCTCTTTCCACAGCCAAGCGTTCGAACTTCACATTTTCTTACAGAAAATCGTAGAAAACTGCGATTTTCATCATTTTTTAACATTTAAATATGTATATAATAGACAGATTCTTCAAAACGTGTTGTTTGAATGTTCATTACAGGCCCAAATAAAAAGGTTGTAAAAAGTGATTTTTATTATTTTCTTCCGAACAACTGCAATTCTTTCAAAATTTTCTTGACATATTATCTAATAAATTAAACCTTGTAATTCTTCAAAAATATGCAAATTGTTTTAAAAATGTTATTCTTCTTTAAAGCGCGATCGAATACTTTCATGAGTCACTGTATGTATAAGAAAATGTTGGGCGAGCTTAGGTATTCCGTTTATCCTTTGGATGAAAGTCCCGTGCACAAGTGCATATGCAAGACTGTAAGAAAGTCTGTAATAATCTATCTTTATAACTCAGTTACAAATGAATATCATCAATGTATTGAGTTCGGGTTAACTTTTCCAATGCAACCGGCAACGCTTGCATGTTATGAATTACTTTTCGTTCAATTAGAAACTACATCAACTGATCGTAATTATATACATGATATACATCAGAAATTCATATAATTTCATTATGATTCCATTTCTTAACTCTTTAGTAACTTTAATACAGATAGAGGATAAGTAAGATTCTCATTCGGAAATGCAAACATACAGAGAGTCAAATCCTTTATGTTATATATTGAAGTAAATTTTTTGAAGGCATTTCTTACATGTCATGAGTGTCATTACATCTGCAGTTGTAAATGGGATTTCCATAGCTGTTTATTTAAATTCGTGAAGTATGATACAAAGATAAAGATATCTATGGCTGATGGCTATACGGTAAACAGATTGCCAAGCGGCGAACGTATCGGATATACTTGCGACTATGTCACAGGTACACATATATGGGCAAAGTAATGTCCAATAACGATAATTTTCACAGTGTTTACGAATATCTCGGAAATATCTAAGGCTGAACGGGGCGGTTACATGCATGTATAGGAAAAAGTTGTTGAGAATCATGCAATCATGCCCCCAAACAACATAAATTCATGATGAGGACAAACTTCTAGATATTTACCAAAAATTAATCACGTTAAATTAGGTTCCCCTTGAAACAACTCAACTTTTATCTGAAATATTTTTCATTAAAATCATTATTTATATAATAATCGAAGTGGTTTTTTATTTATTTATGGGTATCTCACAGTGTATATATACTTGCGTCTTTTCTTTTCATTATATCTTCATAAAACCATCAATTTTTTATAGATTATATTACACAAATAATTATTATGATAATATAAATAGATAAAAGTCGTTTTAGTGAGATCATTTTTAAATAAAGTACTAAAATAGTCTCAGAAATTGATAACATTTTCGTTATTTTCTAGTAGAAAATATAAGTTGATTAATACATTTTTAGTTGATGTACAATTGAACTTATGTCATATGAAAATTTAACTGCTGTCGTCAAATCATTAAATATTATAAAACGCAATGTAATGCATACGTATACATATGTCGTTTCTAATGTAAGCGCGTAATCACATGTAACGTACAACTAGAGGGGTAATTTTACCACAGATTTTACTTTTATTGACTTTATCACACTTGTCTGTGACTTTACTAACTTTATTAGTTGGATCGAATATAATTCCTACACTCACCGTTATAAATCGCTGAGGGCGAGAGAAACACTGATTTTTTACACGATCGATGTTTCAGAACATGGGACACGAAGACTCGTGAGATACAAGGTTTATGCTGTATACATTCTTGTCTGTGATGGAGCCAAACAGGGCAAATCCCTAACTTTATAAGTTCTTGTATATGCTAGCGTGGAATACCTTTAATATTTGGTCACATAGGACATCGCATATCGTGGAACAACTAGAAGAATGGACGCGAGATCCTCATTTTCTCTCTAGTATAAGACTAGACTACGAACATATAAGACAAATCTCGACACTTATATACCGAATCCTAGGGAAAATCGTTCGAAAATTGACTCTCGATACTTGCTGCAAAATTGCTGCAAATTAAGTGGAAAATCAATATGGAAGACAAGATTCTCGTTCTTACGAGACAAACGGAGATGAGTAGCATTTTCTACTCTGTCGCAGCATAACATGTTACGCATACACAGAATGGGAACTTTTTGTTTTCCATGTTGATTTTTCACAATTCAGTATTCAAACGGTTTTTGCTAACGGATCTCAAGATCTGTTTAGGATGCACATGCGTACATAGCGATCTGTGTATATATAAATAAAAATAATGTATCAAAATTTTATATTAATATCATATTCATATAATGAAATAATCTTGGGAAACACTTTCTAGATATAAGATAATATTTTTAAAGTAGAAGACATATAGGTTATTTAACTTCTATATTGATATAATATAATGTTTTTAAGCTAGAAGATAATAGCAACTAAAAATAAATAACTACGTTTCATGTATTCCTAATTTCATAGATTATCGTAATATATTCTGATAATATTAATTTTGAATAAAAGTTTTTGTTTTTGGAGTTTATACAATTTTGTGAATATTTAATAGATATTAATTTTTGAAATGATTAGAATGTTTCAACAAATATTGTTTAAGAAAATACCTCCTTATGTTCCAAAATGTTCCCAGTTAGTTCGAGTTAGTCAAATTTCAAATGATTCCATGAAAGATGAAAGTAGTAATTCTGAAGCATCGAATACAGATCAATTCCACGAAGACTCTTCACAATGTTCATATAAGACGCGAGAAGTATTGCATCTGCTTGAAAAAGCTGCGACATTTGATGGTGTCATGGATAAAAATTGGATGACAACCCCATATCCTAAGGATATTCCGCTCAATTATAAAGAGGAAACAAAACCAAGTGTTAATCCAGAAAATACTTCTGTTTTGTTATTTCCTGGCCAAGGTATTATTAAAGTTGGGATGATTAAAAAGTATATGGATTATCCTGCTGCTAAGGAACTTTTTGAAATAACCAATGAAATAATTAATTACAATTTACTAAAGCTTTGTTTGAATGGCCCACAAAAGGAATTAAATCGAACTGAATTTAATCAAGCTGCTACAGTAGTATCATCGTTGGTTGCATTAGAAAAAATACGAGCAGAGACTCCTAAAGTATTTGAAACTTGTGTTGCTACAGCAGGATATAGCGTAGGAGAGATAACTGCTTTGATTCTTTCTGGCATTATAACTTTTGAAGATGGAATTCGATTAGCATGGTCTAGAGGAAAAGCTATGCAATATGCGTCAGACATGGTGCCTCAAGGAATGTTATCTGTATTTGGTACATCAAAAGCACAAATTTCCAAAGCTTGTATCGAAGCAGAAAATTGGATAAGGGATATGGGTATTGAAAATCCAACATGCAGGTAATATCTTAATATTTAATATTTGATAAATAATAGAAAAAGATGTTATATAATTCATATATGATGTTAATTATATAATCAATTATTTTTAGAACCGCTATTTTTCTATGTACAGAAAGAAAAATAATAGCAGGAAATATAGAAGCATTGGAATATATCGAAAAACATAAAGCACAATTTGGTTTAACTAACACATCTAGATTACCTGTATCAGGAGCATTTCACACACCATTGATGGAACCTGCTTTAAAGCCAGTTTCTAAAATATTAAATTCGATAGAAATAAATGAACCTAGATGTATAGTATATTCCAATTATAAAGCTGTACCATACACTAATTTACGATATGTAAAAAAATACATATTAAAACAAATCGTGTCACCAGTTAGATGGGAACAATGTTTACAACATATATATAACAGACCTGATGGAATACCATTTCCACAAACATATGATATAGGATCAAATGGAAGAATGAAAACTATCTTAAATTTAGTCAATTCAAAAGCAAGCAGGTCATGTATTGTAATTTAAAATACATCTAAAATTACTGTATTATTATGTACAATTTTTCTTAAACTTTTGCTTCACTCTTTCATTTACCGATATGTACTTAACATTAGAAGAAATATAAATAAATTTAAAAGAATAACAAATTTTAATATTATATCTATACATATATTTAAACAACAGTAGTGTTTATAGGTAATATAATCATACAACAACACACTATAATAAAGAGATACATTTTTGTCCTATACAACTGCATTATATCTATTTATTTGTATTATATTCTATGTATTCTTTTTCTACGACTTACATCGCGTCAACTGCAAAATCATTAGCGACAATACTGTGTCTAGATGACTTATATTTTAGAGTAATGTTTGTTTATCTTAGTTTATTGTATTTGCTATGTGATTCTATAATGTTGCAAATGTACCTGGTTTTATGCTGTAGTTCTGTTCTGTAGATCTGTTCTTATGTTTTTAGTGAGTAGAATATAACTGATGACTACATATACATTTACGTTTTATTATGAATTTAGTATATATATAAAATATGGGTGATCACTATTATAATTTGGATTATTGTTACTTACTTTTGTTATTGATCAACTAATTATATGTAAATTAAAGCAAAAAAATGCTTATATATTAAATAATTAATTAGAAAGATACAAATTAACACTAAGCATTAAATATAAATATTATGTGCATGATATTATAAATATATAATATTTGTAAAATACTTCATAAATAAGTTTGATATATATATGTGAAATAACTTAATTTATTTTGAACTGCTCTTATTACATTTTCTCTCATGCCTCTAGTTTTCAAAATAAGTTAGAGAATGTAAGCAAAAGGTATTGTGTTTTAGGAGTTCCTTTTATTTTGATCATTATGTAAACATATGTAAATGTTTATAACATAATAAGAATTCATATTCTATTCGAAAGAACCCACAGGACTTTTTCATCCAACAGCAACTTAATATCTGCTATTGTGAAAGCACAAAACATCTTCCAAGTTGAAAGTTTGTAATATTTTTCAAAATTAACTATTTCGGAATCTGTGGGTACTGAAAAAAACGGCTTGCAGATTCGCATTCAGCTCGCAAAAATCTGCAGGAATCCTATGCAAGGAATCCCTTTTGAAGGTTGCAAAGTTGGAAAAAGATTAAAATTCGTTGAACATTGTAATTTGAAATTCATTATTTCATTAAATTATTAAAAACTGATCTCTTCTATTTGAGTTTGTCAATTGATATTACTAATGTAAAATGATAATGTAAAAAGATATATTGCTTTTAAATATACAATAATATTTAAGAACATCAAATGCGCATTTTAGTTTTATTTCATAAATTATATTTATAAATTGTATTTATTATTGTTGTGTATCACAATTTTTTAATTATTTTGTTACTAATAATTTTATACGAAATATATAAATGACTATGATATAGGTTTTTATAAGTTTTGCACATACTCTATGGTTATAGGTATGAGTATGAGCAGGAGACAGTTAGGGGCACAGCTAGGACGTGGTTGGAACTTCGAGTAGATTGAACAGATATGAAGAGTTTTTGGAACACAAGAAATACAGTATTCTGTATGGTGTAGGTAAGAAAATACGGTATGAAATTGAGGTTGTAATCTTTTATTGTAAGATAAACATAACATCAAACATCATCATGAAACTAGTAAGGTACGTATATTAATTTGTAATAATTCGGTAAGAAGTAATAAAATATTTATCAAACAAAAAGTTTAAGATCAAGTAGAAATATTAAGATTAACACTATATATGTGAATAATTAATTGGATTTGTAAAGATTATTGCTATGTTTTATCACATCTGATATTTTTGAATCTTCTAAATTGTATTTATAATATAATTGTTCTAACTGTTTCAGATTTTTAATGAAACTCAGTCATGAGACTGTAACAATAGAATTGAAGAATGGTACTCAAGTACACGGTACTATTACCGGTATGTCATCATAACCTATAAAAAATCTTCATGTTTATATTTCCATTAAAATTTAATAATATTTGTTGAATGTTTACTTATAGGAGTAGATGTGGCAATGAATACGCATTTAAAGACTGTAAAAATGACAATAAAGAATAGGGATCCTGTACAATTAGATACATTAAGTTTACGAGGCAATAATATAAGGTATTATATATTACCAGATTCATTACCACTTGAGACTTTGCTCATAGACGACACACCAAAAGCAAAAGCAAAAAAGAAGGAGGCTGCACGAGGTTTGTAAATATAACAATATTAGTTACTATTACTAATTTACAAGTATGAGAAAGTATATACATGCTTTTTATATTACAAATAATATAAATATTGAAAATGCTTTTTGTAAAAGAATATAAAAATTTATTAATGACATGTATGCTATTTTAAATTTAGTACTAATTCTAAACAGAAAGGCCCATCTTACTAAAAGTCTCAACAGATATTGTTAATGTATTGTTGACTGTTTATTTTATTAAGAAACAAATAACATGACTAACATAAACACCTTTGTTTGTTTATTAAGATAAGAATTTGATGTGATTATATGTATAATTAACTAATCAAACATTCTTTCCAAAAAATGTTATTCAAATGAAATTTGTAAATAACGTCGATAGACTTTAAAAACTAGTCAATTATATTACTTATTACATTCATAATATATTGATTTCTCTCTCTCTCTCTCTCTCTCTCTCTCTCATATGTGTATTTACACATTGTTCCTTAATAAAGTTTTATACTTTTCAGATATATTTCATATAACAATTACTTTAATTTTTTAAAATGCTATATTACACACGCTACTGAATTTTTTTTATATTTGTATATTTGTAATTAAAGTAGCTTTTATAATTAATTCAAGATACGATAATTTAACTACAAACATTCAAATTCAATAGGGATAAAACAGTGTAGTATGTCGAAATACATTTATTAATCAAAATGTGTAAACATATTTTTATATCATCAATGACAATAGACATTCTATTTTATATATATATATATATTTTGTTTCTATATTTATATTACTTTTAGGAGCAGTACGTGGTCGAGGGCGTGGTGGACGTGGTACGAGAGGAGGTCGAGGTGGACGAGGACGAGGACGGGGTAGACGATAGTTATGTACATTATTATATGTTTCATTGAAATAATTAATTCAACCTTTTGCACCTTAAAAAATACTGACGCAATGTATTATATAATACGAAAATAAATTGTAATGTTTTCGGGACTTATCAGAACTTTTAATTGTTATATTACACTTTTATTGGTAGAAATGGTTACCATTTACTTATTAAATCTAGAAATACAACTGCAGGAAGAGTGCAAAATGAGCACAAGAGTTTGTAGCGATTGTGATTACTGCATAGGAAATCTTACAGATTAATGATAGTGGGTTCTATATTTAGTATTTCTGATATTTTTTGCGCTCAGCTCTTACTGAGCGGCTTCATCTGAGAGAAAGCAAAATTGCATACATTTCATTTTGCACTTTCTTGTAGTAAGAATTCTGGTAATTATTTAGAAGTATGGTTTCTTCCTCAATGCTCTTGAAATATATTGCCAAAGTTATCATTCTGAACAACTTTTTCTTATACAAGTAATCGCTGCTCGGCTGTAGTTTTTCAAGTTATAAAGCAATTTATATTTAATACTAAATATACGTATATATATGTATTATTCGACTATTTATTTTATACATTTTTGTTCTGTAAACAATTAAATTTATCAATGATAATAGGTATATTTGTTACATTTTTGATCAACTAAATATCAGAATAAAATACAACATTTCATATATCAATCTATTCATCAAAAATTATTTCACGCCAGCGTTACTAGCCATCGAATGACGGCCAGAGAGAATTTATAATTCATTGATGTATTTTGTTATTTATAGAGTAAGAGTAAGTTTAGAATAAGTGTAAGTTCAGATTGGGCTATATAAAAATGTAGCTGTTTATTCTAGAATGAAGTGAATTCTAGAACCGTAACCTAAATTTATAATTTTTTGCGAATATGTTTTGGAAGCTATATACACCGAGTAACGATTGTACATTTATATGTATAGGAAGAAGTTACTCAGAATAATAACTGCGACAACATATTTCAAGGACATTGAAATTGGCAAGCAGATCAAACTTCTACATAATTACCAAAAATCGTCTTGTTGCATTCTTATTGTTAATATCTATACATATTTTTGTATTCAAATTTATACCTATCGTTTATTCTACCACTATTTTTGTGGAGAGGAAATTTCTCAAAATTTCATATATTAATGCACATTTGTGCTGTTACTGATAATAAATAATACTTACAATAATAATAATTACTTAATAATAATTACTTAACTTACTTAATAATAATTACAAGCCATGTCTTCAATAGTTCTTTATGTCTTCTAAAAGATAACAAAGATATACCTAATAACAACAGTAGCACATTATTTAATGCTTTTGTCACTAATTGTTTGCAGATTTACAATGAATGTATGTTACTGATAGAATTTCAGATAGAATTTCTGTTTCAATAGATTTGCTCATAATTAAGCATAACTATGCTTAATATAACGATTAAGTTGCAATCCATGGTTTCTTTGAGACTTTTGTTTCTCATGATGAATAAACTGCTCATGATGCAATAAAAAAATTTGACCCTAAACTTCAAGATTAAGATTAATTTTTTGCGGCTACATTTCTTTTTGTAAATCTCTATCGGACTAGAGGTGTAGAATTACCTGTTACAGCCATGTAAAATAATTTTGTACATTCTGCATATGTATAAAGTATATACTTTATTATCCTTTACAAAGATATTATAATAATATTATACTTTATAAAGAAAATAATGTCACTAATTCAAGAAAATAAAGGACAAAACAGCTTTGAGTACTTACAAAAGTTTAAATTTTAATGAACATTTTTATAAAACCGTCGTTGCAACTACGCAAGTTTAAAAAAAGAATTGGATATGTTTTCTTAGTCATGTTAAATTAAAATCAAGTCAGATTGAAACAAATTGTATTAAAACACATCAAATTAAGCAAGAATAATTTTATTCATTTAAAATGCGGCGATATTCAAATCAAGAATACAAGAAATAACGTGGTCAGCAAAATTGAAATGACTCTGACACCTGATACCACGTAGGAATGCTCTTGTCATCGGTGTCAGTTGTCACGATTTGATCTTGTCTTCAGTGTTCGTAATCGTTATGTATTACTCTCGATGTCGAGTCTTAGATTTTTCAAATTATAATTAAACCAAAACAGTAGTTGCTGTCATCAGAAATAGTCGTTAAACTATTTCGATTAGTTTGATTCTCGTTCGTTATTTTCGAAACAAGGCGAACAGCTGAATGGAATAGATTCAGAAACTTGTCGCACCTTTCTAAAGCGCGGCACTATTTTGAATTTCCAAACTGTTGTATCCTTGATATTCTAATTCATAACCGTATGAGTAGCATTAACTAGCGTATCAACGCGACTGGTAAATAAATTCCACATTTCGGCTTACCCGTATGTGCAGGAGTACTAGCACGGGAAGGATTGAAGTCTTCTTGAAATAAATAAATATTATTAATATCTCCTTGGTTGGTGATTTATTCGATTTTATTTAGTTATATTTTATTGACAAATTTCTAATCTTAGCTCTCTACTTGGTTTATAAATGAGAATAATTGTCGTTATCGTAAGCTATTGGCGATGCAGCCCTAGATCGCGTTCAGGTATAGGTGAGTTTGATGGTGAGAACTAATTTCTGTTTTGTTCTGTAGTTAATTCTAATTCTTTTTGATTTTTCTCTTCTTTTTTAATTTCGGCAGTTAACAAACGTAAACCAACATTCTGCTCGTTTCTACTTCTTGCTTTGGGTTTCTAACATGAACTAAGATTGTTTGTAACAATAATACTTTCCGTGACAACCAATGTGGCTTCGCAATTCTTGCCAAAAGAGAAACAGATATTTCTGCTAATAATGGGAGAAGTGCGAAAACCCGTAAGTGTCTTCAATTGTTGAAGGCACCGTAACCAGCGCCGCTTTTCAACTGTGTCAGGTCACAGGTTAGCACAGCGAATTGTCCTTTTAAATATTTAATATTCTTGAAGAAAACACGATTAAATATACAAAGATAATTCTTGATTGTTGACAATAATAGTCAATGAATAATTTTATTCGAGTAGTACACATATGGTACAAGTCCGAAATGATTGAAGAAGAGAATGTTACAATGTTTAGATTCTCACCTTGCTTATATGAATAGTCGATCGCATTCTTGGAATATCGTACTAAGTAGTTTCGATCTATCCTCGCGATCGCGGGGAGACGCGATCGCGAGGAATCGCGTGAACGGGAGTCGTAAATTCTCATTACGATTATAAGGATCGACACCACGAACAGATCGATCCCCTTATTTCTTGTGGGATAATAGGGGTAATTGATGTGATATAACAGTGCGATTAACAGGGTTATAATATTTATATTTCCAATAACTTAATACACTAAATAGTTACACCGTTACGTATGATATAAATATCGCAGACGATACTTTGACGTATGAAACTCCGATAGATGAACACAATGTTCTTTCGAACATAAGACGGAGGTGACTTTCTTGATGTAGCAGAAGTAGCAATTGAGTAGACTAAGTATACATATGAAGTGACTGCTCTGTAGTCTAGAGCACAAGTCTAGAGGGATGAAGTGACTGTTCTGTCGTGATGAGAACAAGTGAAGTTCGTTCTTGTGTGATTACGGAGGAAAGCTCGGTGTGGGTGTGTCCTTTGAACTAAGGACATGGATTCGTTGTTCACACTTTTCGTTGGAAAAATGAGTGTAACGATCCGCGATGCCGATTGGTTATAGCCAACGTTAATAAATGAAGATTGGCAGAGGGAGCCTCCTCTACTAACATGACTCGGGAGCGAGCTTGTTCATGGGAAAAGCCGGTTTTTCCGTGAGACAAATATCCACCTTCTCCGCTAGGTAACTACCCGCTTTCTCCGTAATTTGTAAGAACGTGCAATAAACCTAAGGACTGTTTTAAGTACCAGCTATAAATCGAAAATATTTGCAGGATTAAAGGTTCCTGCAAACTAATACGATTCAGTTTATGGTAGGGCCTTAGGTTTATTGAGGGTCTGTATAATGGTGCTTGGGCCTTGACGGTCAGACAATGAAAGAAGTCGAAAGAATAATCACAGAAGGAGGTGACCGCCCTTCTACCTCTTTAGCCCGACAGAAAGGTGTTCTAAGCACCGCCGGCGACGAGAGATTCACTCTATTTCCGCGATGAGAGTGTGACGTAGCACTGCTCCAGCGTGTGTTGCGCCGAGTCCACTCCCTCATTGCAAAAGTGGCATCGGTGAGTATCTGCGTGCACGGTGAATATCTGCGTAATCCTGTACGTCAAGGAAAGCCCGCCGCCGCCCAACCAAATGTTCCTGTTTGCCTGGACGCACATTTTGCGAAAATGCTATTACGCATACCCAGTGATGGGTTACTAGGTTATGTGGGACTTGGCAGATGGTGTAAACCATACCCACCAAAAACGTCTCCTCTATCCGCTTCTTTAACTGTACAAGCACCAACCCTGGAACCGCCTCACGGCATTACTTCAGGGTTGGTCTTGTGTTAGTACCGCAATCTCCTTCTAGCGCCTTCTTCTTCTTTCCTCTATCTTTTCTTGCGCCAGCCGTGACTTCATTATTATATTACACAAGGCCTGGAACTCAGTCCGGTTGTCCCCTTTTTGCACCACTAGCCCGATTAAGTCGTCAATTGTCAATGATTTGCCGAGGTGATTCTCCAACTCGGTCCTTTCCCTTATCCACCTGGGGCAGTGGAACAGCGCATGTTCGGCGTCGTCATCATCACCATCGCAGTCCCAGCAGCGGGCGTGTACTTCCTTCCTGATCATCCTTCGGCACAAGTAGTCTCGTCTTACCGCATATAGTTCCGTTTCTCCGTCGCTTATCTGCACACATATAGTGTGTTGTGTAGAGCCCGGCGACTTCGAGTGGCGTTACGTGTTCCGATTTTAACCCCACAGCTGCCATTGGTGGATCGTTTTTCGATCCTCGACAGGCGATCGCAACTCCTGTACCGAGTCCAGGTATCTTGCCGTTGATGCTGTATGGCTCTTGCATCAGCAAGATTCTGCATCAGCTTTCATCTGCGTCCTGATCTCATAGGGGACAGTCTTGGATCGCTGCATGTTATGTTGCAGGATCCGTATTCCCCTTTTCCTCCCATGTCCTAGTCTATTCGTGTTTGTGCTTCTACTCATAATCAGTTCTTGCTAAAATCGCTTCCAGGGCCTTTTTATACATAGGGCAGTTCCCATCGGAGGCGGCGTGGTCGCCTTTCTTGCCGGCTTTTCTGCAGTTTACGCAGCTGGCGTTTTCTCCTTACTAGTGCACTCTTTCGTGCTGTGCCCGCTTTCCGCGCAGTGCGAGCAGATATCGTAGTCGACGCGGCAGTATTTTGCTACGTGTCCATAACCTTGGCATTTATAGCAGCGGCTGACGGCAATAAAATCACGGACCTTGCATGCGTTCCACGATATATAGACCTTCCCCTTTAATAACTTTTCTCTTACCTGGGGGGGAGGAGGGTGCTTCTATCACCCAGTTGGTCTCCTCGGAGTCCTTGCGGCCCGTCCTGAAGCAGAATTTGATCGCTGCCACGTTCTCCTCCTTGAGTCTGTCCTCATTCTGTTTCCTGATACAGGCTCTTATCTCCTTTTCAGGAATTTCTCTGGGGACGTCGAACAAGATCATTCGGGGCTGCCTCCTCTGCGGTGTGCTGGTCTTTAGGCCTGCCTCCTTCAGCTTCGCGTTCTCTGTGAATGCTTTTAAGCCTTCCGGTTTCGTCGTTTCGACTGCAAGTCCATTTCCACCGATTTTCCTTATGGCGGTGACTTGTATTCCCTTCTTTCGGGGGTTCACGAGTGTAAACACCGCTTCCCGAACTTCCTCGCTCGTCTTTATTGTGTCGTCTGTTTGTTCCGGGCGGATAATTACCACGTTTTTCGTTGGCTTGACGGTTATCTGCTCGACTTTGCTACTGGTCATTTTGACCTTTTCTGCGTACGAGGGCTGTTTTGGCTCGGCCCTCGCGGTTTTCTTGACCGCTGTTTCAAGTCGCTTGCTGACTTGCAGCGACATGTTCACCACAGATAGTATTTCTGTATTCTTGCTCTGGGCCGTCCCTGTGATTTGTTCTAGCCTCCCAGTCAGGTAGCTATTGTGGAGCAAGAGCTCCTCCACAATTCCCCTCATATCTCTGAAATGCCTCATGATTGTCGCGGTCTGGTCCTTATTTATCTTTTTGTTCGGGTCGAGACAGAAGGCAAGATCTTTTGTTCGACCTCGCTTGCCTTTTCTTTTATGTCCGATATCGGCCTTGGTGTTTCGGGTGCTGGCCGAGATTCCTGCTTGGCCTCTTTTCCCTCCTCCTCGGCCTTTTTCATTTTCTGTATTTCTGGGCTCTGTTTTTCGGGTGTTGTACCCTCTGTTTTTTGCGACCTTAGGGGTCGCAGGACCACTCGCGCCTTCGTGGTTGGCGGTGTCTGCCCCCGTGATGCCATTCTCCTGTTCGGTTTCAGACTGTTTTAGATGCAGATGCTGAGTCCCAGCGGCGTATCGCTTTACGCGTGCAGACGCTAAGACCTAGCGTCGTATGGTTTTGAGCGCACAGACGTTAAGTCCGACGGCGTAATGGCGGCACTGAGCTTGCACTTACTCTTCTGTGTGTTCTTCAAATGGCTGCTTTCGCAACGTTCAGCGACGTATCGCTTTGCGAACGTGGGCACTGAGTCCGCGGCGTGTTGCTTTGCGGACGCTGATACTAAGTCCCGCAGCGAGCTGCTTTACGAACGCCAGCACTGAGTCCCCCGGCGTATCGCTTTACGAATGCGGACGCTAGTCCCGCGACGTGTTGCTTTACGAACGTTGGCGCTCAGTTCCCAAGTAGCCCGTACGGCGGCGCTGCAGTCGCGCGTTCCAAAATGGCTTTCCCTCTGCCCTAACCTCACCCACGTTTTTCTATGTCCTCTCACGCGTTTATTAATGCGAACTCCACTATTTCTTATATCCACCATTGCTTCAAAGCACTATCACTTCACTTTCTCACAATTTTCTCGTCCGATTTCTTTGATTTTCCTCGAGAATTCGGACATTGAGTCCGAAGTATGCTGCCATCTTGTGGACTAGTCACATCCTTCGGTACACGTTAAAAATACCATGCCCCGTCAGGATGTGCATAATAAAGTGGTCAATGTACCTCCTATGCCTCCTGAACGTGCTGACTTCTGCCACCAGCCTCTTCGTCCATTTGTCCTCCATACGCTCCTCCACTGTCTTGATCCTTACAGAAAAGACCGAGGCCGGATCTTCTCTTGAACGGGTTTTATATCGTGACTGCAGATATTCTTTTTTAATTCGATATTTCTCGGTCCGGAACACTGTGCGGTACGCCGTAGATGATCTTATCAACGCGACCCTTTGCGCCCTTTTAAGAGTATTCCTATTCTTTTTCTTTTCCACCGTATTTGCTCATACAAGTGCCGCTTAGGGCACCGCCGACTCCCAAACTCCATGATAGAGCTTCCTGGTAAGCCGGTGGGACCGTTCACATTGGGCAGCAGCGATCTCGATGGTTCCATGAGAGTATCGGCCTTACCGCACAAATTACCTTCTCCAAATGAGTCTCGAACCTTCTGCAGTTATCTAGCTGCACCCCAAGGTATCTAATCTCCTGCGTCGTAGTCAGAATGTGCCCCTCCACGTTCATCTCAATTACCTTGAGGATCCGCTTGCCCGTCAGCAGTATCACCTCGGTCTTCTCCTGTGCGATTTTCAATCCTTTATCGGCACACCACCGCACGATCACACCCAACGCCGTTCTTAATTTATTATCCGCTTCTTCCTGCTCGGACGTTGACGAAATCGACGACATTCATTTTCATTCAATTCATTCAATTCCTTTAGTAGACCCATTGTATACCAGATTCCAAAGCAGTGGTCCAAGTATTGATCCCTGAGGGACACCCGCGTACACATTCCTCCTTAACGCTCCTCTTGTCCTTACTATAATCTTCCCGTGCTCAAGACAATTCTCGAGAAGCGTTACCAATTTCCTGGGCATTCCTTTAGATTCTGTTTCTTCCAAGATCTTATTCCAGCTGAGAGTGTTGAACGCGTTCTTCACGTTTTCCGCTACCAACACAGAAATCCTATTTCTTCTCTTGGACCAGTCAGCAAGATCTATTACTCGGCGCAGGACGTCCACTGTATTCACTCTCCTCCTGAACCCATACTGGTCATCGTGAAATGGGTCCAGTCCCAAGCTTTCCTCGATCAGGTTCTTAAACGTGTACTCGCAGATTTTACTAAGTGCTGGAAGCACGCTGATCGGTCAGAAACGATGTTAACGTGTGATCTCTTCCCGGTTTAAAGTTTAGATTTTGCCTGGACGACCGTAAGCCCGGGCGCGGCCGCTCTTTTATCGAGGCTGGTCTGCCAACTATCGAACATGTTCGGTCGCGCCTGGACCTTGACGTCGGCACCTGCAGGCCAATCCCACCCAACAGACCCCGGGTGCGGAAGTATATCTCACGACGCCTGTAGTTCGAACGGAGGAAACGCCGCGACCACCCCCGCTGCCGTCGTCGAGATGGTGCGGAATCCTCTCACCGCCTTGATGGCCACCGTCCCATAGAACCTCTTGACCAGCAGGAGGTTGCGACAAGTATTCTTGTCTTTGGTAACGGTAACGGGTTCTTTCCTTAGCGCAAATTTATCGCCATACAGTACCTGGGCACCCCATAGGGCCATAGGGGTTTGGGTTACGCCCAACCAGCGCGCAAGGCACGTAGTGCCTTGTTACTTTGATTAGTTAAGCCTGGCAGGGGCTATCGCTCGTCTCAGGTCGAATGGGGCGTTTTGTAAGCCCTAGCGTTTCTCCAGGACGGTTCCGGAGCAGGTGGGACGCTGCTCACCCGCCGAAGGCCATTCGGGGCAAGCCAATACCCCTTAAATCGGCCCTCTTGCCAGCGTCTTGGCCATCAACCACTGCCACCACGAGTCCAAACCCATAATTAGTCGAGCAGGGTGGTCGCTACTCCCTCCGGGTTTACACTCGACTCTCGTGGTACCATCCGCCAGTTCCGGTCTTCGGCTCTTCATGTTCGCCGCCGTTCCCATCGCATATCCAGGCGATCCTCCGTTACGATCGCTTCCCCAATGTGGTTGCATTGACAGAGTAAGCCGACGATATATCGTCGTAGGTATATCGATAACATATCATCATAGGACTTCCCGCCTTTCTGCCACAAAGAAAGCTCATCCTAGAAGAATCCCGGGTCGCTCCCTCTCGATGCCCCCGATATGTCGGAGTTCCTTCTACTAATTTCTTTCTGTACATTCTACCTAGACGTAGAAACACTTTCGAGTTGGTACGAGTACTAAGGCCTCCCTCCCCTGCACCGTAAACGTTACTCTTCTTGTTGTCCATGTCCATGATTTCTTTGTTTTCGCCCAGTCGTCACCAGTAACTCCCGTTCGCATGCCACTCAGAGGCGGTGCAGGGTGACAGGGAGCCCCACCCTAAGGTGGGTGGTCTTGACCGGTATGGGCCCACCAACTTCTTCGAAATTCTTCGCACCGGATCGGCAAACCAAAAAGTACACGAAGGCAACGATCGGCAGCGACCCGACAGGAGAATATCAAATTCATTAGGGTTCCCTACGGCGTAGTCTTACTACGCAAGAACCCATACTCGCCTCGCGCTCACCATAAGATGACTCTAGGAAGAGATAGCGAAGACATTTGAGGGTAGCGTACATTAATGCTGTCCCATATGGCATCGTGGTCTAGTGGGCACCAACGTTTAACGATTGCTATTCGGGCTATTGGCGTATTCGGCCATTCTTTGTAGAATCGTAAACACGGGCGAGCGGAACAGGCTATCCTGCACGTGTTTTACCATCCTCGTTAAACGAGGCGTTTCAAATAAATCAGAACGCGTTTATAATAATATGTGCATATATTCCCTTGAAATTCGTTTACATATGTTACGTCGGGCGACACTCTACCCAGACCAGGCCACACACCGCGGGCCAGACGGAAACCAGATGTCCGCTCATCCTTGCTGCGTACCCTCAATAGTCTTAAGGACCCATCGTAAATCTAAGGAATTTACTAGCTAAGGTCCTTCAGACCCAACAAACATCTTTTTCTAAATCGCTTCTTTTAAGAGTATTGTCTACTACGGCTTGACACAGGAAAGTTAGTTTTCTCACTTATGAGGCCTCCCACTAACCACTTTCTATCGAGGGCGGCTAAGGCCCTTCCTAGTCCACCAACCTTCGTTTAACCAATTAACAACGAAGTCTATTTCCCTCATTCTCTTAGCCAAAATCGCCACCAACAATTCCGATGGTCCCGTGTGCTAGACACACCCATCCTTAGCTTTCCTCCGCCACAGCATCGACTTCGAACACGACTGATTTTCCATCCTTCGTACAGTCAACAACCTTTGACCGGGTATACACCCGTAGATCAGTCACTCACTCATCTTGTACATACGCACCAGCGTACTATCCTTACGCTTTAAAAAGTCTCGATTGCATGAAGTTACATTTCGAGGCAGTCAAGTAAAATTTCGCGTGCAATCGCACTGTAATATATATCATACATATGGGCCGGATTCAATGAGGTAGTACAGACAGTTTTTTGCGAATACTTCGGAAAGTAGGACTGTGCAGAGGTTACATATATAAGACAAATACGTTCAGAGTCATGGTCCCGACAGTATATTCAAAAAGCATAAAAGTCGGTGATGAGGGCAAACTTCTAAATAATTATAAGCTTTATTCAGTAATGAAAGTAAGATGGATAAAAATCGTGGATCACAAATTAATCATGACGTGAAATATTGTCTGCAGTTAATTTGTTCCTCTTTTTTTATCGTTTTTATAAATAAACACGCATACAGAACAGTTACAACATCAACAGAAACATTATTTGCAATCTGTCAGCTACTATATTAAAATGAAATTTAGGTTTTATTATAACAAAAACGTTATTGCGAGGAAAATAAATTTCATGTCAAATATATATATATAAAAAAAAAATCATTGATCATCATTGAGCATCTTTTCATTGATCCATTATCATTTAAAAGGAAAGATTTTCTTTTTTCCCCTAAAAAATAATATAATAAACAATTAATTTCTCTTTCTGAGGCAACTAAATTTAATTATTGCGCGATTTTATTATTCTTATACTTGTCTATTTCAGATAAAAAAGTATGAAAATTTTCCGTAGAACTGTGCAATGAAATAGACTCTTGTAGCGTAGAACCACAGCGAGTATATCTCGTTTGTTATGAAACGAAATAAGTTCTTGCATAGGCTAGCGTGGAGCACCTTTAGCATTTGGTCGCGTGGTGCAGTATGTACCGTGGAACAACTAGAACAATGGGCGTTTTTCTCTCTGTTAATACCACAGACATGAATTTTTTAGAAATATTTTCACAGACGGGGGATTGAAAAGAGTCTAAATGTTTTTTGTCAATAAAACAAAGTCGATTAAAGTGAAAATAAATGTGAATGATAAATATGCCTATTGTAAAATATATATAAAGTAGAAAAATTAGTAAATAACTTCAAATTCCTTCATTGAGCATGGGTTGTAAACTAAATTTTGTAATTTTGATTAGCGGGAGGCTGAGAATTTCATCTATAAAAAGTAGTTTACGGATATAAATAAATTAAATTAATAGTTCTTTATAATTTGCCTATGAAGTTACAGTTTTTATCTTTCTCTATCATGTTAACAATATAATTTAAGATTTTTGAGAATGTTAAAAAATGAGAGCCACAAAAAATTTCCGTTTCTTTAGAATAACTCTGTTATGTCGCGTGAGATGGTCCGTGCGACGTCCTTCATTGCCTGGCAATCTACGGTCCACATACCGTCATTCCGACCCTCAATAAACCTAAGGACCCACCATAAACTTCAACTTTTTAACTTAATTGTTTTAACACATGTTTTTTTTTCTAACATTGGATAAATACAGCTTGTCAGAAAAGGAGACACCAGCCAGGGAGAGAGAAATGGAGGTAATGATAGAAAAAATAGAGAAAATGGAAAGAGGATTCGGGGCAATGATAAAGGAAATAAAAGGGATATTCGAAAAGCAAGTGGAGGAGATGAAGAAGGAAATGAAAGAGGAAGGGGCAAGTAGTGAGACAGAGAGAGCCAGAGGGAGAGAAGGGTGGGAAAGGGAAATGAAGGAACTATTGGGCAGAATTAGAAGAATCGAGGAGGAGAAGGACAGAGCAGAAGGAGAGAAAAGAAGAAGGAACATAGTAATCAAAGGAGTAGACTGGAACGAAGGAAGCAATGAAGGGACAGTAAAGGAGTTCATAAGAGAAAAAATGAAAATAGGGGCAGAAATAGAAAGAACACATAGGATAAGAGTGGGGGACAAAAACACAATAATAGTGGCGATGATGAAATCAATGGAGGAAAAAATAAGGGTAATGAAGGAGAAAAGCAAATTGGAAAAGAGAAGATACATAGATGACGATCTGATAAGAAAAGAAAGGGAGGTACAGCAACAAATAAAAAGAATAGCCAGTTTTCTTTTTTCTTATTATTTATTTATTTACATTTTACAATTTGTCCAGTAGGACATTTGGTAAAATATTATAGCTTAGTGATATAGCAATATAGCATGTGGATGGCTACCCCCAGTGGGATACCATCTTCGAATTTGATTGATTTATTTCTTTAGTGTGGTGAGTGTTTGTATGTTAGGTTATGTCCTTTGTGAGATCTGTTGGGTGCTTCCTTTTTAGTCTGTAGCGGCACGCGAGCAGGATAAATTCAAATCTTATTGTTGTTTTGTTTCGGAGTATCATGACCGTTAGGTCACAGGTATTGCAAGGTGTAATAAACTCCGAGCAAAACAATGTCGCTGCTAATGTGACTGCTGTTACAGGGTTAGTGTGGCTGACTAGTACCGCTGTGTCGCGCGCGAATGTCAGTATTTTGCTATTGGTAGTTGTTGGTATGTTGGCCGTGTATAATGCGTATAAAATTGGTCCTAGGACGCTTCCTTGCGGAACTCCTGCCTTGATTTCTTTAGCTTCCGAGTGTGTGTTTTTGATTTTTACTATGAAGCTTCTGCTGCTTAGGTATGATTTGATTAGTTGGTATATCTGCCCCGGGAATTGTTTCCTGATTGATTGTAGTAGGCTTTCGTGGTTTATTTTGTCAAATGCTTTCTCTATGTCCATAAAGAGGGCTGTACAGTATTGTTTTGTTTCCAGCGCCTGTAGGATTTCATTGACGAGTCTGTGCGTTTGTTCTATTGTGGAGTGTTTGTTTCTGAATACGAATTGGTGATCCGGTATTAACTGGTTCTTCTCTATTATTGGTTTTATCCGGTCATAGATTATTTTCTCTAGTATCTTGGAGAACACCGGAAGTAGTGAGATTGGTCGGTAGGATTTGGTTTCGTGTGGGTCCTTGCCTGGGTTGGGTATCATTATGATTTGTGCCAGTTTCCAAGCTTTTGGAAAGTATTGTATTCTTAGTATCGCGTTTACTATTATTGTGATTTGTCTTATCGCTTTTGGCGGAAGGTTTTTCAAGATTTTGCCGTTAATTAGGTCGATTCCTGGTGCTTTATTGTTTTTTGTTTCCTCGATTATGTTTCTGATTTCTTGTGTTGTTGCTTTGGGTATGGTATAGTGATTGTCAGTTGGTGTACTAGTAGTTAGCGCGTCCTCGTCCGTATGACTATTGTGGTTGCTGTTGTTGATGTTGTGTGGGGTGAATGTGTTGCATAGGTGGTTGGAAAATTCTTCAGCTTGCTCTTCGTTGCTTCTTGCCCATGTGTTGTCTGTTCTTCTGATTGCTAGTACCATTTTTGTTGTCTTCTTTATTCTTTTTGTGGCTTTCCATAGGGAGTAGTTGTAGTTCTCGTGAGCAGATAGTGACTCGATGAACTTTGTGAACTCGTTGTTGTTGTGCTCTTCTATTTTGTTTTTTGTTTCTTTTGTGAGTTTGTTTAGGTGTTTTTTGTTTTCTTTTGTTCTGTGTTTTTGCCATTTTGCTTTCGCTTTTCTTTTTTCTCTAATTTTTTCGAGGATGTCTAGTGGAACTGTTTTTGTTTGTCTGTTGGTTGTTTCAGGTATAGTGGTTGCCCTTGCTGCTTCTTGGATAGTTTCTGTGAGTGTTGTTACTGCTTGATCGATGTGTTCAGGTGTTTTCAGTGGGATGTTGCAGCTGATTTTGCTCTCTATTATTTCTTTGAATGTTTGCCATTTGGTGGTTTTATTGCATAGCTTCTCTGTGCTGCTGTAAAATATTGGTTTGTTTCTGTATGTAATTATTATGGGCGTATGGTCGGAGCTAAGCTCGAGGCTGGGTGCTATGTTTAGTTTATTTGCGTTTAGTCCCTTTGTAACTGCAAAGTCTAGCAGGTCAGGTATTTTGCTCAGGTCTGTCGGCCAGTATGTCGGTCTTCCTGTGGATAATATATTGAGGTTATAATTTCTGATGTATTTTTCCAAGCTTCTGCCTCGAGGTATGGTGATTCTTGATCCCCATAGTGTGTGCTTTGAGTTATAGTCTCCCGCTGCAATATGCTTGTCACCTAAGTGTCGGAAGTAGTCTTCCCACATTTGCGTTGTGATTTTGTGTCGCGGCGGTACGTATACTGCTGACAACTGCAGTTGGTTGCTGTTAGTCTGTACGGTAACGGTGGTTGCTTGTTTACTGTTCTTACTGTTCTTACTGTTCCTTACTGTTCTGGCTGTGTAGGTGATGTTTAATGTCGTTTTTTATTACTACTGCCGTCTCTCCGTGTGCTTTCCCTGAGGGATGCTTGGTGTCGTATATGGTGTAGTGTGGTATTTTTATGTAGCTTTTTATTGTGAGGTGTGTTTCTGAGACGAGTAGTATGTCGATTTTATTGCTGTACAGGAATGTTTTAGTTTCTAGGGCCCTTTGTTGTAGGCCGTTAGAGTTCCAAGCTGCTATTTTAAGCGTGTCTATTTTTATTTTTTGCTCATCATGTTAGTAAGTAATTGTAGCATGACTGTTATTTGCTGTGTTTGCTGTCTGAGGAGTTCGTTTTGTTCGCTTATCATTTTTGTGAATATTTCGGTGTTTTTTATGGAATGTTTTATTAACTCTTTGATTTCTGTAGTGTCGTTGCTGTGGTTGTTCTTTTCTTGATTGTCTAAGGGTGACGACCGGTTGACTACTTGCGCGTAGCTTCGGCTTCTAACGGTGTTGGTGTTAGTGTGGTTATTGTTCATTACATGCTGTGTGTTTGGTGTTGACATAGATTCTGTGTTGTCCTGTTGCGTATGGAAATTGTTGTGTGTCCTGTTTCGAATCGGCGGGAAACGTTTGTTTTGTAGTTGTTTTCTGACTACGCAGCCTTTGTAGCTGGCTGGATGATTTCCACCGCAATTGTGACATTTTACGTCGTTTATTTTTCCCGTGTGTGGGCAGTTCACTGTTAGGTGCTTCCTGCGCATTTGACACACGCCGGGTTTCTGTTGCAGTAGTTTTTTGTGTGTCCATATTGTTGACACCGCATGTATTAAGATTTTTTTAATTTCAAATATTTCTTTGTTGTTACTTTTTGGTTCAAGCTCTATTACAAATAACGGTAGTGTTTGCTTAGTATCAAATCTGGTTATATTGTTGATCGTTCTTACCTGGTGTCCGATCTTGGTCAATTCTTCGCATATTTTGTTTGTATTTGTTTTAGGGTGTATACCTCTGATTACTGCTTTGTAGCTTTTGTCAGATTTGGGTTGGTAAGTATGATACCCAGCGTTTTTTTCCTTTAGCGCTTTTGTCACTTTCCTATAGGTTTCTGGGGTATTAGTTTGTACTTTTACCTGATCCAGTTTGAGCTGTTTAATGGTGTAATTTTTTTTCCTGCCGTGCTGTTTAGCAGTTCAATGAAGGGGTCTATTATTTTAGCGTCTATGTAGATTGGTGGTGGCTTGGGGGTGTGTGTTCTTGGTTTTTCTGTAGGGTCTGAGTCTATCTCTTCTGTCAGTGAGCTGAAGGAGTTTTGTGTAGGAATTTCTTGTAGCCTTTGTTGTCTTTCTGTTTCTGTAGTCCTCCTATCATTTGTGTTTGTATTTATTTTTCTTTTTTTGCTGGGAGTTACAGTCTTCCAGTTTTCGTTATGTTGTAGTAGATCCTTGTTGGTATTGCTCTTTTTGTTGTCTTTTTGTATTATTTCCATCTCTATTTCGTTTGTATTTGAGCAATCCTGTACTTCACTTGTTGGTTTATTTGGGCTCTGTTGGTCTACTGCCCTGTTTATAGCGTATGTTTCTCCTTTGTTTAGTATTCTTATTGTTGGTATCTTTTGAGTGTTTACCATCCTCGATTGGTTCTGTTGCTCGTCCCTTCTTTCACTCTTGTCGCACTTACGGAGGCATTAGTTTTCACGTCCGCATAGCTCGACTGCTCGGGCGGAACTGTGAAGCGGATAGTTGTCTAACGAAAAAGCTGGGTTTTCCCATAAATAATGTCGCCCATAAGCCACATTGATAGGAGGCATCTTCCTCCTATCTTCATTTCTAATGTTGGTCATAACCAATGGGCATCGCAGATCGTTACCCTTACTCTCCTAACGAAAAATGTGAGCAACAAATCCGCCTTCTTCATACAACAAAGACGCCCACTCCGAGCTTTCCTCAGTAATCACACAAGAACGAACTTCACTTGTTCTCATAACTACAGAGCAGTCATTTCAATTTCTACTTATTCTACACCAGGAGAGTTCTACTTGTTCTACTACATTACTACATTCAACTGTAAGGGCCTTGCTCTACTACGACAAAACATTCAGTGTATCTCTATCGGATCTTCATCCGTCAAATAATCGTCTATGACATTTATATCACACGTAACGGTGTAAGTCTTCATTGTAATAAGTTGTTGGAAATATAAAATTTATAACCTGTTAATCGCAGTATTATACCACATCAATCACTCCTGTTATCCCAAAAGAAATAAGGGAATCAATCTGTTCGTGGTGTCGATTGTTATAATCGTAACGGGAATTTACGACTCCCGTTGACGCGCTTCTTCGCGATCGCGTCTCCCCGCGATTGGTCAAAAGTACAAACTCATTTCGCATGTTACAATCTCGTCGGAAGTCATTTTTTGCTTTATCCGAACGCGTACCTATACAAGATTCAAGAATCAAATAAAGAAAAAAAAGAATCTTATAGTAAAATAAGAGAAGCTGACAGATCTGCGAAGAAATTTAAATTTTTTACTCAACAAAAATTATTAACACATTTGTTAAATAAACTGTTTTGTTTTTGATAAATACGTGAAAATATATCATTCATAAACTACATTATATTATTTAATTTAAAATAATATCTTATCTAAAATTTATATTAATTAATATTTTTCGTTTAATGGATATGTCATTGTCATTAAAGATTTTCTTGTACATAATTTTTTCGAATTTCAACATTAAACATTTTCATTGCATGATACTTTGCAAATCCCATTACTTACGTGAGATATGATTAGTGGACAAAGCACCGTGCCCATTATATGGAAAGGTACGCAATTGGCTGGCAAATGGGTTAAGCAAAAGCACACCTTACCTACCTTCCTTCGTTGCCTCCTTCCTTTTATTACTTTATCAGTTTGTCATGTTAGTTTAACACGTTTAAGCCGGCGCGCTTTTTCATTCGCGTCTTCTCCAATAACATTTGCATTTTATTCCAGTTTTCGTTAAATTATATTCTTATAAATTAAGATTGGAAACATAAATAATGTGAATCATGATGAATCGTGCTCTACCGATCACGCCGCCTGATGCCTAAACAAAAGATGTGACCCAATGGTGACCCACTCTGCCAGATAGAAGTGCAGATTGCCGGATCACGCCGATTTGAATATGTTAAATTGTACATTGTTGTAATATTTAGCCTATAAGAATAGCACTGGAAATATAAATTTATAAGATTATAAAATACGTCGCGATATGTAGAATATAAATTGTAAATTAAACTATAACGTAGTGCTATATAACATATTTATTTATAATTGGCATTTTCTTATTTTTTAATTATCTCATTCTCTTATAAAATTTGAGCGCTTCCTTTTTTGAGATCATCAGATCTTTTCAGATACTGCAGATCATTTTCACTGCTTTGAAGTACATTGTGCATTGGGTTTTTTTTTAGGAACATGAGTTGATCACTCGCTTATATCACATGTTCTTTTTCTGTAAGTAATAAGTCTATGTAAGTAATAACATGTTATAGATATCAGTAGATATCAATAAGTGGATGACCCTGTGTAAAGCCAAGTACACAGTATATCGTAACTTTAAGTTTTCAATCCTGTCCATATTATAGTTTTGATAGTTTGCAATTGTGTGATTGGATATTTCGAAAGTACAATAGTGGTACTAGTGGCGGTGTTAGTGATACAGTATATGATCCTATAAACAGCTTTTTTCGGTCGCTAGGGAAAACCGCCTGAAAATTGAGTCGTGTCTAGTCGTAAAAAATCAACATGGTAGGTCAATAAAATCTGCATTTTTACGAGACAGACAGATATGAATAGAGTATCTCTGTCTCTGTCTGAGACGTTTATAACATGTTACGCATGCGTAGAACGAGAACCTTCTTGCCTTCCATGTTGATTTTTCACAATTAATCATGACTCAATTTTCGGACGGTTTTCCCTAGGCCTTAATATACGAGTGTCGAGACCTGTTTATATGGTCGTAGTAGAGTACACGCACAGTATATGGATTGTGCAAGCATAGTGATTGTTACGGTAATATTTTGTTTTACTGCTTGTATTTAGTTTGTTTTGAATAATTAGCATAACATTTCGTGAATTTAAACAAATTATTCCACGATTTAATATAAGATACAATAACGCATAACGTTTATATGTTAGGAATTGTTTGGGTTATCGTATACATTTTCTAGAATAACTAGTCTAACCAAATTCCCACATGCTTTTTTGTTTACTAAATTGCTGAGTGGCAAAAATTAAAAGTTCTAACAATTATATTCGTTTCAGTTTGAAAATACATCGAGATGAGTAAAAAACGTAATCGACAACCAGATGCAAATGGAGAGTTATATGAATGTTCAACTGATTCGTGTAACGAATCTAATAATACAGGTTAGAATTCATTTTTTAAGAAACTTTTGTTGCAAAACCCTTATTTGTTTTTATAATAAGGAAATATTCATTTTCAAAAAGTTAGATTATATTAACTTGTTTTGTTAATAGAATTAAGTCCTAAAGAATTAATTAGCAAATATTTAGTTATTTGGTATAGTATATTTAGTATAATTAAAGTATAATTAAATTATGTAGTTATTTGGCATAATGACTACATAATAATACATATCGAAAAATGTATAATTTAAACATTGATAAATTATGTAGTAGTTTTGTATAATGATTGTGCAATATCCATTCTTATGGTATCTATATTCGTACTTATTAATTATATATTAATTATATAATTATTAATTATATATTAATTATATAATTATATTCATCCTTATATTGTTCTTACTAATTAAATTATTCATTTATTATGTATTTGAATAAATTGTGATAATATTAGGTTATTGCACAAACTCTGTCTACTTCTTTGTTTTTAGAAACTATGTTTCAATGTTAAAATAAATATAACACTGATACATAGTAGATCAAATAAATTTGGTATATCTTGTTCGAATTTTTATTCAAATTTATTTGAGTATTTTTGATAGTGACATATTGAAAATCAATATAATAAAAATAAAGAAGAATTTGTGACTTTTATTAACACCAGAGTAAGATATAAGTGATAACTGAACAAAAGTTAAATGAAGAAAACCTTTGCGTACATACATGAACTTAAATTAAATGAAAAGTTTACTTTTCTTTATGCTAGTTAATGATCCACATGTTCGATTTTGAATACGCCTCTCCCTTTCTTTTTTACATAGAAGTAACTGATTTTGCTATCGTTACAGGTTTACGATTATTATATTTTTTTATTAACATTTGTTTTGATTGTTCTTTGCTGCTGTATTACGATTTCTGATGTATTTGCCTAATTCATCCCACAAATGTCCAATTGGGCTCAAATCAGATGATTAAAGGATATAAATTTGATTAAATATATTACAGGACAATTCCTTTTTAACTTTCTTCATAATTTATATAAAGTTGCTATCTTGGTGGAAGATAGACGATCTATCAAGATTTAATTTTTGTGCTCTGCCATGCAGATAATGTTTCAAAATGTAAAAAAGATATTGCATTTAATAAGTTGATGATTATACTATTTCAACCTCACTCATATTACCAGCGTTGTGGTTTATGATTAAATAAAGATTTTTTTTCTATTTGATTATTTACTTATATTTAATAATTTGTCCATATGAACTTTTGTAAAATCTATTCATTTCGTTTTATTTAATTTATTAATAGAAGAGTTTCTTCACTTCTATATTCATTTATTATAATCTGCTTTTCAAATGATACTACAAATAATTTGAGATACAACTTTGTTACTATATTTAGTTTCAATCATATTAATTAATTTTAGTTTTTGATTCAATTTTGTAATCAGTTTTAAAATTGTTTGTCTATAGAGAGGTTTCAATTGATGTGTGCTGTTCACTATGTTTTCATTCTTTGAAAGGTTTAGTTTTATCTTAATATATATCTATATTGATATATATTTATATTAACGTATTAGCAACATCTTGAAGTATCTTCATTTCTGTTCTGTATTCCATTAGTAGTTCATGTAGAGGGATCGAAGTTTACATTTTTAGAATTAATTTTATACTTAGTTAATTTCAGATCTATTTCCTTTGTTTAGGAAAATGATATTGACTTAATATTGTTTAGTGTAGTAGCATTGTT
The DNA here is from genome assembly GCF_051014615.1 of Bombus vancouverensis nearcticus. NCBI lineage: Eukaryota > Metazoa > Arthropoda > Insecta > Hymenoptera > Apidae > Bombus > Bombus vancouverensis. The sequence goes on along the minus strand of NC_134913.1, from coordinate 1,103,903 downwards.
ACATTGTTCTTATATATTGTCTTATGTGCTCATAAGTATGTACGGAAAGCTTTTTGATCCCGATTCTACTCTTTCATATTAAAAATACATTTTTGACTCAAGTATTAATTAAAAGTTTTTTATGTCATTCATAAGTAAGCATACACCAGTGCAAATCATCTGAACAAGTGTTTATAACTCTTATTGGTTGTATGTCATATTTGATGTGATCTGGAAACTTTATTATATTAGTCATATCGCTAAGTGGAAGCCGACATAATAGGTGACTTGAGCACAAAATTTATCAAATAAAACTCTGATCTAGTGGTATGTACAAAGTATTGACATCTGATAAGGCCTAACTATCATTTTTAAATAATATAACTTCAAAATTTATAAACCACAAAAATATTTATTCGACCCACTTATATGGTAATACAAATTGTGCTTAAAATGAAATATTTTCATTAATCTCTTTTATAGGCTAAATTTTATTTATTTTATAAGTTTTATAGAGATAATTAGATATTTAGAAAGAGTCTATAAGCATTTGAAACATCTAATAGTATAGTCCCTATAATCCAACATCTACATACATAGATGAGGAACTATCATAGATAATAATGGAAAATACATAATTTGAAATAAATATATAAGATGTTTTCAAAAATTGAATTTGTAAAAAATAAGCAGTAACAGACAGGAGCTATGCAGGAACCTATTAATAAACTTAATAATCATATATAATAATGACATAATAAGTTAAATTCTTATGTGTAGTATATTTAGTTAATAGTTCTACAAAAATATTAATTAATATATACATTAATGTTCATAGATAATAAATGTCCACATATACCAAAGGCAGTAAATTTTAATAAAATTAAGAAATGTGTCAATAAAGTAGGAATTAGTATGGAATGTTCAATATGTAAAAAGTGCAAAAATGATTCATCAAAACTCAATGAAAAGGTATAAATTCAAAAACTTAAAACCTTTTTTCTTTTTAATATTATTTCTAAAGTGAATATATATAAAACTTCAGGAATGTGTAACAAATTCAGCTGTACTGATTTGTTTACAATGTGGATATCAAGGTTGTGGAAGAGAAGAATGTGGTCATGCTTTGGAACATTATAAGAAGCCACATAGTGATTGTCATGTTATGGTAGTTGAGAGTCTTTATTGGAGTGTTTGGTGTTTTCAATGTGAAACAAAGATTAATATTGGCTGTAGGTATGTATGAAAATAAATGTACAACTTTATATATGTACATAAAACAAAACGCACAAAAAATCCAAAAAATTGAATATACTATATATATTACTTCGTTTAACTGGAATAACTATACTGGAATATCTCACGAGGGATCGAAATCATCAGAAAGTCAATATAATATAAGACAAAAACATACAAATATCAGAGTCAAGTTAATTTTTTTTAATGGAACTCTGTATTTTTTTATTCATAACATAGTGGAATATCATAAATTAGATCCGAAGGCGTTAGATCAACGCAAATCGTTAGCTGGCGCGATTGCATCGAATAACGACATCGAACATCGCTAATTAGATTATGCGCTATAGGTAAAGATCGCGCTCTTTATTTTCCCTTATGTATCTCATTGTTAGATTTATACCTCAGCACTATAAATAAAACATATAAACTAAAAATGTTAAAAACATGTGGTTTTTATTTCAGAATGTACTAAACGGAAGAAAATAATTTTTTATTAATCAAATATCATTAAATAATTGAATGTAATAATAATATACAGAGAAATTTCTAACGAAGGCAAGGAAAATGATTCTCTAACGATTACGAGATAAAAATGATAGAATATTTGGCTCAATTCGTGAATCTGAGATAATCAAATATGGAAACTCTGGAACTATTAAAATTCTGAAAACTGTAGAACTATTAGTTAATATGAGCCCTGACTACTGATAATTGATTAAGAAAATCATTTTCTTTTTTCTAGTACATTTTTTTAAGAAGCGATCTTTTTTAATTCTTTTTAACTTATATATTTTATTTTTACTTTTTAGTCTTAAAAATTTCAGTTTTCTATCTTTTTGAAGAGTGAGTGAAGTTTCACTTACAAAATTTTACCCAGGCAGACAAAAAAGTAAACTAAATAAAAATCATTAACAGAGATCGAACTTCTTATTTCTTCTTATACATATTAGATTTATATTTTTAGCTTCTAGCAGTCAGTTGCTCTTAGTAAGCCAAAAGTCGAAAGAGCTCTTATGTTAAAGGCGGCAAAGAAACCGACGTTATAAATGGTTAAAGGAATGTTTAAACTTTCCATTCGACTTTCTGACTCACTGAAGGACTTTTGAACTGACTCCTAGTTATAAACTAAAGGTATAAATTTAAAGCGGATGAGAAGAAATAAGAAGTTCCATTTTTATTTATAGTATATATAACCTGATGAGGGTTACTCAATGCAGTTACGTCAGCTATGGAGTTGAGTTGATCTGACGTCTTTGGATTTAATTTTTGACATTTCACTGCATAGATAGATATCAGGCAGTTGTATTCAACAAACGTTACTATATTGCAGTAAACAAATACAGAGTTTCATTTAAAAAAATTACCTTGGCTTTGATATATCCCCATTACTATATTTACAGAAAAATTATCTATACCACCTAATGTTCTACCAAATTACTAAACAACATTTACAATAATATTTTTTTGACCTATATGTATTAATATATATATATAACCTTTATATAACATATATATACTAATTAAGAAATTAAATATGTATTCTAATAGTTTCTAGTATTCAATTAGAATCATAAAGTTTAGAGAAATGCTTTGAAAGAAAAGAAATTATATTACAAGTAGTTTTTAAATATTTCCTGACCATATAACCATAATAAACTTAATAATGAAATTAGATTATGAAATAAATTTAAAGAAATTTTGTTTGCAACGTCTATGGTATAGGTAATTAAGTAATAAAAACATTTGTTATAATTTCAAAATTGCGCTGTAATATACCTTTTTCAACTTTTTAGATTTAAACCTACAGGCTAAGTAATAATTTTTAATTTTTAGAAAAAAGCTTCAAGAAACAGTGGAGTTTATAAAAAGATCTAGTACAGTAAAAAATTCATTACAAACTAAGACATTAATAACACAATATCAAAATGAAACTGTAGATATAAGTAAAGTAGATAAAGAAAAAGGTTTATACAATTTGCCTAAAGTAGGGGTATGTATTTTGGTAATTTCAGTTATTATTTTAATGAATTTCAATAAATTAAAAGTCATTTGCAATGTAATTTGTTGACAAACATAAAAAAATTATGTAAGAATAATATTTAGATATGTACTTGATAAAAGTAGATGCAACTCATAATATGTGTATGTGATTAAAATATCCAATTCTATATTATTTTAGGGTTTAATGAATTTGGGAAACACCTGCTTTTTTAATGCAGTTCTGCAATGTTTAGCACAAACACCTTTCTTAGTCAAAGTTCTTGATGATTTGCGTCTTCCTGGACAAAAATTCATTTTACCAGGAGGCAAACATAAGTTTGCCAATAACTCAGAAGAAGTTGATCTAGTAAGTTGTTTTTAAATGTATACCATTAATATACACTAAATAACACGTAACGAGACATAAAAATGAAAATTGAATTAAATGTTTTTTAATGAATTTTTTAATCAAAGTTAACATATAAACGTGATTGTATCATATACAATATTTCTTTTTTAATTTTTTTGAAAAATAGAATTACTCTAAACAAGTCATGTACAAAATAAGTTAAATTCCATTCTTTTAATGTGTTGAAATAAATCTGAGCTATATCGAATAATATTTGTAGAAATAATATTTGCATACACTTTATGTATTTAAATTAATAGTATCTAATACCTTTGCAGTAAATGCATCTTTCTTTAATTTATAATTAGTTGCTACCAGCATAAAAAATTAGTTTCCTGAGCAATAATCATTTGCAATTCTATGTTTATTCTATATTATCCTATATAGTTATTTATATTATTCCATATAATTATTGTATTTATATTAACATTATATAGGATGTCCCATTTAAATCGATCCTTATGAATATCTCCGAAACTATTCATGATTAGACTGCGGATTTCCATGCATTTGTAGGAAATTTGAAAGTTTAAAATTGCATACAACGCGTATAATATGAAGAAATGTATAAAATACCCAAAGTATAGTGTTTGTTATGATGTTTGGTACGTAAAACAATCTTCTATTGAAATTTCTCCACCCAATTCTCTATTTTTTGAATTATATTCTGAAAAATATGAATTTGCATAAAAATTCGCACTCTATTCATGATAGTGGAAAATACTTCGAACAAAAGTTAAACTGTTTCGAGGAGAGTACTATTTGATATTAATGATTTTTTGTAGATAGAAATGTATAGAACATATGGAGGACAATCTTATTTTTTTAGTGGAACCATATATATATTTTTTAAATGCATTATTTCTATCTTGGTATTTTATACACAAAAGTATTATTAGCACTAATTTGTCGTTCTTTCTTGTATCAATTAAAAGTTTAATTTTTTCTTCTTCTTCTAATAACAAAAATCGTCTTACAGTCGCGTAGTCAAATACGCACATGTCCATATAAACTTATAAACCAATGCGATAAATTGTTGTTAGTGCGTGCATAGCCTCAGTTTAGTAGATATTTTAATTCTGATCTTTTAAAACTTGTCGTGCGAAGGACGGAGAAAACAAATCTGAAAACAGTGAAACCTCATAGAATATATAGTTACTGATTTCATTCCTTTCTGTTTCTGTAAGATTTTGTTGTCTTTTTTTATTCAATCGTATAGCTATTTGTTTGCGTAAAATAGTTTATTTCTTTTTGCCTAACTCTTGACTCATCTTCTTCGTCTTTATTTTTCACTTGCTTAATTTCCAGAACTAGATGCAGTTTATTTCATAATGTTTACTGTTCTCTACATTTATTTTTTAGTTTTTAAATAATAAAAAATAAGTAAATAAAATAATATATAATTTTCCACAAGGATATATTGTCATTAATCTGTTCCTGAAGGACGAACAAATATTAAATTGGATAAATGTAGAATTAACTTTTTGTATTATAAAAATTAACAAAAAAGAGAATAATTAGTTCTCAGTGTCGAATCGAATTAATAAATAGTCTTAATTGTTAAACTTATCTCGTATGATCTTTTTGCTGCTGCACTTGGTATTCAGTGTTAGCTTAAATTCATTTGTTACTTTAGTTATTTCAATCTAACTGCATTTTGTGACAATAAATTCAAGTGTTTTGTTTATCTCTCCTCTCGTCTTTCGTCCGTGTTCATTTCGCATTGTTCTCTTTTATTCTTACTCCTTCTTGAAGTATTGTTCTTTGGATCACCAACGTTGGCAACGATACGTTCTTAACAGTCTTCTTTTGTACGAATATTGGAACTCTTGAGAAGATGCTAGCAACAGCCGAATGAGAAACAAGTGTCTATTTGAAGTATACTATTTAGATTATTAAGATATTAAAAAAATTATAAAACCAATATATGTATAGCTAAGGCCAAGAAAATATATTAAAAAATGTGTATTTGCTTAAGGCAAACAGTACGGGTCTAGAGTAATCTAGACCTAGACTTTAATCTAATCTAGACTTTAGTAATGAATACTGGATTTTTGGATGAATACATTTTCTTGCCGAAAGTATGTGACGAATGTAGAGGTTTCGCTGAACGAAAGTTAAAATATTTACTAAACTAATGGTTTCTCGACATAAATAAGTTAATAACTCTTTGCAGAAAATAGCTAAGGTGAAACAATTAATGTATTAAAAAATACATGGTTTCATTAATGAGTTTCATTAAAGTTGAAAGTTATGAAGATGACCTTCATATGTCCTCTATGTGTCCAGCTACAAAAACCTGATGTCATCACATTATGTTCCCCTCAAAACCACTTACTTCTTGTTTGAAATATTTTTCAGTATCATGATGAGTTTCGGAAATATTCGCAGGGATCGATTTAAATCCTGATTAATCTACATACTCTGTATACTAAGTAACAAAATTAAAGGATCAATAAATTTTGAAAAGAGATCTTTAATTTTAAGCTGTTATCAATTATACAAAAATAGCTGCGGAGTAAATGGTCTAAGTTTCATTTCATCTACTTGCATCGCGTTAGCAAGAGAAATCCGGTGACTCGAAAATTCAGAAAAATTTGAAAGTTTATAGAAATTACGCTAATAATGAAACCATTCTTAGTTCCAGCAAGCAAACATTTAATAAAGATGAAACCATTCTTCAAAACAAATACAAGTTTTTGTGTAGTTTTGAATATTTACAAAACTGCGCGTGATATAAAAAGCAGCTAAATTAAAAGTTTTATAATCTTTTGATACTTAATTTTTTATAGTTATAGGCTAGATTCTAGTTGCACATTGCACAGTTAACAAATCGACTGATCAACCAATACGACACGAAACAGACACATTTTAACACTAGATTTACGGGACGCGTCATTTCGACGCATTTCGAATTTCGTGAGGTAAATTACACGAGACGTTTATATTTTTCTTCTATCATTTATACTGACTCTTATCCATTTAACGAGACAAATATATATCGAAAATCATTTTCTTCAAGGTTTTCTAGTTTTTAAGTTTTCTATGTGGTATACCTATCTCTACGGATGCGCGTCATTTTGACCCAATCGAAATGTTCGTAAAACCTAGTGTTAAATGGGAGCCTTCTACATGGCATTCGTGCGATAATAGCTGTCATATTTATCACTGGAATTGTATGAAATTTCATCTTTATCGCATCACATGGATACTACCATTGACTTGAGAGGGTCGCACAGTTTCAGCTTTGTAGCGGCAAATCCAATACTAATGCAACAGTGAAAATTCTTTATTTTTAATGTTCTGTTCATAAAAGTTTCATTAACATATTGGTGTGGTTTTCCTGATTAAAATGAGACCAAACACGATATTGTTATAAAATTGGGTAATGTAATTTACTATAAAATTTTATAACAATATGAAGTTTGATCTCACTTTAATTAGAAAAATCTCAATTCAATGTATTAATGAAATTTTTATTAAGAAAAAATATAAAATAAAAATGTTGCCTCTGGATTAGTGTTGTTTCACCGATACGAAGGTGAAAGTGGCCTTTTGGAGGGCCCTAACTCTAGTTAATATTTGATACGATCGCCAGGCAGCACTTCCATTACTGCGCAAGTAATGATTTTAATGAAATATGTTTTAAATGAAAGTTGGATGGTTTAGAGGGGGGACATAATTTGACGCGATTAGCTTTTATAGAAGGATGTGTGGGGGATATATAAACCAATTTTTTTAAAAATGAAACTATGAACATAAAAAGTCGGCACCCTGAAAGTTTAACAGCTGTGCTGAATAATATATTGTCCATTGAATAATATATATATAATTTTTTAATCTTTTGATTAGTTTTTATTATTTTGTGTAGCTTTTTTAAATTAAATTACGTATATATAGTTTCTATATATATGTAATATAGTATATATAGTTATATATAGTTACTAAGTATCTAAATCTTGTCGAATTAATTGTTAATTTTTGTTGTAAAATGTTATTTCATTGAATATTCATAAACTTCAAACAATTCTACAAAATATAGATAAATTGGAATTTGGATTTTCGGTATTATAGTAAAACTTTTCTTATTGTCAGTTTTATATGTATAAATGAAGTCCTTCAGTATGTATGGTTACAAAAATTGTAAAAATTCGAGTAGATCGTAATCTCTTGTGATCTTACGTAATTATAATACGCTATGTTTCTTTCGTTTTCCTTCGAGTAATCAAAATTAATATCCGGCATATAGCAGCTCTATGAGTGAGAAGCAAACGACCGGCAGTACAGACGGTTTCAGACTACCATTTACGATTTCTATTCAGGAATGTTTGGAAAAGTTGTTTTCACTTTTAAAAATTCTCTTCACTAGCATAAACGTTGGAAAGGGCTGTCTTTTTATAGAATTGAATGTCATTGATCATGTTGTCTTTTTTAAATATAAGAAATTTGTAAGATTAAAGAAAAACACAATTTTCGTACTAATAAAAGAGGCCATTTTTTAACGAACCATTTTCTGACGATCATTAGGATCAAAGGGAACATTATTTACATTCGGATGTTATGGTGTACGAGATATTAATTTTTATCACATACTTATACAGAGTGTCCACGGTAACTCCGGACAGTTCTTTACATATTTTCTAATGTATTGCAGCTACAAAAAGTTTTTCATATGAAGATTATATGGCATAAGACAGATACATTTTTTAATGAAGGCGAATATTTTTTACGTAGTTATTTTTCGAGCGAAGATGATCAAGTTCGTTTTTCTACGTGGAACATATTTTTCAGATTATTTGATTGTGTTTCTTAAAAAGAATTCACTAACTCTCCATATATACGACTAACTTTAATTAGTTCTTGAGATATTGAGTTTACAAATTTACTGATTTTTGCGGAAAGAACTTCACAGAAGTAGGAAGCACGGACTGGTGATATTTGCGCGGTGACATGTGCTAAGCATTGCTTCTTGAAACAGATACGAATAAACAAATACGTATATACAGTAATATAATTCATATTATATTATTATATAATATAAATTATTATTAATATTAATATTATTATATAATATAAATTATATTACTGTATATACATATTTGTTTATTAATACAGTAAGTAATATAATTTTCCTGCCTATTTTTTAATCTCTTAATGAGGCATCATAAGCTAGAAATCTGAAGAGTTAATTTTTGACGTGATTCAATTGGTATCGGATACCGTGCTTGGGATCTAGTTGCTTCTACTGTGTGTAGCGTCGGTTAGGATTGAGATTCCGAAAATCAACCGGTGGGGCGCTGTTCTTAATCATTTTTAAGAAATGTTAGGAAGAGCGATGACTCTATGATACGGCCAAACGTCGCGTATTTTCAGTTCGGTTAAATCTTCATTCAGCAATTTAACATTTAAAATAATAATAATATTGTCCTTTGACACTATTTGACGTAGAATGCTTCAAAGAATGAATGTATGTAAAAAATATATGTAATTTCATCTAGAAAAACGAAGTTGACCTTTATGCGTTCTTTACACATCCTCCTATAAAAACGCTGATCACGTTAAGTTATGCCCTACCCTATATACGATTGGTTCGCACGTATCTCATTATCGTAAACAATACGATAACAATGTCGTGTTTGGTTTCACTTCAATCATTCATTAACAAAAAATAAAAAATAAAAAAGTTTCATTATTGCAATAGTGTTCTCTGACTGATACGAAAATGAAGCGGACCCCACTGTGGGGTGGGCACGCTGTACGACCCTCTCAAATGTTTATTTCCGCATGACACGGCGCTGGTGAACCTTTTCTATTTCGCGACGTGCTGCTGACGTACACACATACATATGTATATATATATATATATATATGGACACCGTCGCATAGTTATGTGATTTTAACTGTTCGGTTGGTTGGTTTGTCGGCTGTATAATGCGTAGCTAGAACCTAGAACCTTTTTCCACTTGCGGCTAGTCGCGCGCGATGCCAAATACAGGTCAGCTTAATTTTTTTTAGTGAAACCATACATTTTTTAACATATTAATCAATTCATTAAATCATTCGTCATAAAAAGCTAGTAACCTAGTTATGTCGAGAAACTGTTAGTACTAAACAAAAAATTTTTTTGGAAAAACTAAAGAATATAAATAAGATAATTAACTTTGGAGTTTCTGTCGAATGTTAACAACCAAACATATGTGTAGTATCACGGTAGAAAATCTCTCATCATTATAATATTAATTATTTATGTTAAAGGTATTATAAATTATAATATTATATATTATTATAATATGATATTATATGTTATTATTATATAATAATGCATAGCAATATAAGGTAATACTATTATATATTAAAACGCCTTGAAAAGACGTAAAATAACATTCAGTCACATGTAGTTGTTCTGGATGTGGGTATGACATATATGTATTTCATATACTTTGTAGTCGCGTACAATTGATCTTGACTTCGCACAATTTCGCGTCCGCGACATCGCATCCTTAGGCGTGGCAGCGCGTATAGGAATTGTACCATATTCAACAATGGATTTTGTATGACTGAGAGTCGCGCGCGACTAATCACAAGTGGAAAAGGGGATTATAGTTTTGACATTTTCTATGCTCTATACTGTGTAAAGAATTTTTGAGAAAAGCTTTTCTTCCTTAATTTTTTGTAGTTTTAATTTTTGATGACACTCAAATAGATAGTTTATTATATGTATATACTTGTATTATATACTATTATAAGTATATGCTATATGACAGAGACACTGAAATTTCGACTATGAATTCATTAAGACTGCTAATTTGCAAGCGTTATAAGTGTAGTTATGGTTATACTTTTATGATAGTAGAATAAAATATATGTACATATTTCGCACGGTTGTGCTTACTGTGGTGGTTACGTAAGTTACAATAATGATACTCTTTTTAAAACAGAAATATCTTTCGCATAACGCACAATGTATAATTGCGATTTTACTATACACTCCATGTACGTAGCGGAATAGTTCTTGCTTCTTTAAAAGAATGAAAGTCTATCGGATTATCAAAATTCATATAAATAGATGAGTACACAGTAGTACATATGTTTATACAAAACTATCTAGGAGACGAAAATATACACACAAGTAGAATTTTATTATATTATTACACGCATGAAGATTTCTATCATACTTGTGCAGTGTGACAGTTTCAGAAAAACTTCGTACTTTCGTTGGTACCACCTGAGCTATTTTTTTTGCAGAGCTCCAAATTTTTCTAAATTTTTGAACTATCAAACTTCCGTTATAAGTTTATTTCCTTCAAACATGCTTGTTAACATAAATCTGATTAAAGCCTCCTCTTTACAATGTCTTCCTGGAAGTAGTTGGTATATTATTTTTTGTCACCATTTTTTTATCGGAGTAATTTAAGTCATGAAAAAAATTTATCAATGATTGCACTATCAATTATACACACGTTTTGAGAAAAAATCTAATCTCGAAAATCTATTTTTCCGCATCGCTTTTGTAAGTAAAAATTTTAGGAATTGTAGGTGTCAGGCCACCGTTAGTAGTGTTTATAAATATGTACATATGATCGTAACAAAAATTAATGTAAATTAGTATACACAGTACAGTCAAATGTTTGTATGTATTCTCGATGAATCTTCAACATCTATTTATTCCAAAATGAAGCTTATGAAAAAATGTCACTAAATTTTCAACTTATTTTTTTATGTAAATTCATTCCCTTTAATATTACACCAACAATTGAGATGATCTGAGAAATTTTTAAAGACATAATTATATCTTAGATTAGACAATGTATGCATGTAAATTATAGAATAATTATTAAAAATATAAGAGCTCCAGATAAACAGATTTGAAAACAGATTTAATTGTAGTCATAAGATTATAAGTATAATTATAAGAAAAGCACATAATGTTTTTGCAAGTACTGAAACATTCCTTTCTTTAATGAATAAGTGTTTCGTCATTTGTTATATTTCTATAAAGTACTAATATCGCAGATTATGTTCCATTTAAAATTAAGTAAGATTTTCTCGATATGTTTTTTATATCGTTAAGAGCAAGCAGCTTATTCAAATGGTTCTATGTATAATTTTGTAATAATTGTCAATTGGATTAAGTCCTTTTTATATTACAAGATGTGCATTATAATATTTATACATTTAGTGATATTATATGCTTATAGTAATATTATGCCATAAATAACTTGCCATTACATAAATTATTTAAATATTATTAACAAAATATTTTTTAGCCACCAATAGAGGGTATTTTAGAAGGTTGGGGCAGTTTTACCTCAATTTTATGCAAAACACTTACAGAAATGCAAAATACTGATGAACGTCAATCTTATCGTCCATCAGAGTTGTTAAACTCGTTTAAAAAGAAAACAACGCAATGTATGGATGGAGGGCAACATGATTCGCATGAACTTCTCAGACATCTTCTAGAAATAGTACGAAATGAAGATCTCAGGGTGAGTATATATTTATTTTATTTCATTTTATATATAGTAATGTTTTCAGCAGTGAATTATGTTAAGAACGGAATAAGAGAAAAAGAATTAAAAGTATTAAAATTGTGTTAAAAAATATTATTACATGAAAAAATAATATTGTTACGAATTCTTTATTCATTCTTAAATATTATTACAGTAATGCAATGAAATAGATTCTTCATTAAGATTTTCAATTTTCTTGTAAATACTGTGCTATTTTTTGTATAGCACACCCTAAGAGGTATTTTTGCAATGTTGTAGAAGTCAATATTTGATAGTTATAATACACAAGAATAACATGGTATCTTATTTATGATATTATCATATTTTTCGGAATCATCATGTGACATTGTTAAACAACCAACGAAATTATTTAAAATTATAATTAAGATAACTAGATAGTTAATTTGCAACTCTCGTCACTACGGATCGAACGCTATCTCTTACGTGGGCCACACTCTCTTGACAACGCTAGTGTCACGTAGAAGACATAAAGTCACGAAAATAATAGATCGCCCGTGATCTCCTCGTGTCGCAGTTCGAACATTTCACAAATAAGGTGAAGAAATTGAACTTTGTATATGGTAATAGAATTTATTATGAAGATCCAACAGAGTGACGGTTCAAAATGTTACAACAGACTGATTCAAAATGTTACAACAGACTGAGACTTTAGTCCCTCTGGAGGGGTTGTTATCTGGTGTATCTCAGAGGCGGCTATTCCGTTACTATTTGGTTATTGTTTCGATGGCTGTGTAGATAAATGGACGTTAGATTTGCTTTGCTCCGTTGAAGTGTATGGCTCTGGTGGGTCGCCTGATTTGAATGATCCCGTTATCTTCATTTTCGGTAATGTTTTGGAAAGTGACCGTCCCATGGGCTGATGGATGAATTTTTGATGCATATTGTTTACGTGAGCGCTTTGGTAGGCTTACGGTAGGGATTTGATACATACATTTTTAGGAAGTAATCGATGTAGACATTTGAAAAGTTTACATTTGTACATTTTTCGTAGGAATAATAATATAATGGTTTTCCGTTTGTAAAGATACGAACGTCAATTCTTCCAGCTTGGAGACAGCAGTCGGGCAAGTTTTGACGGTTTGTTGGTTATTAATTAATTCTATTCTACGTTCAGGTGAATTGATTCTATTGAGTTGAGTTCTTTTACAAATGTGGATGATTAACGTTCGTTTACAATATTTGTTTAAGTAGTGGCTATCGACGAAGGTGTATTGTTCTGAGTTGGTTAGTATTAAGTCAGTTTCTACTACGGGTGCGATAAATACTTGAAAGGTATCGGATAAATTTGTGTTATTTTCCATTCATTGTTTTCCTGATATGATAGTATTGATAATTTTGTCGATATGTTCTAAGAAAACGTTGGCATAATTTAGTGGTCTTACTACTAGATTGCTTTAGATGTATTCGAGGGCTAAAATTATCCATGTTATGGTCTCCTTCCTGAAAAATAAGGCTTTAATCTTTTACCGTGGATTCTTTGCGTTTGGCCATTGGAATATCCAATAAGATAAGTGGGATGGGATGAGAGGATTTCTGCCGGTCCTAGCCATTCGTGGTCTAATTTGTTGGTTTTGTGATCGTTATGTACCCATACTTTATCTTTTACTTGGAATATCGTTTGTGTTTTGATAATTTTTCGAATTTGATGTAGATTAGCGTTATGTAGATTTTTCCGGAGGTTAAATAATTGATCTTTAGTTAGGGTGGGGTTGTTTGATATTGAGAATGGCATGTTAGCTTGTCTTCCGAATGTTAATTCAAATGGGGTATGTCCGGTCGTTTCGTGTACTGAAGTATTATATCCCATGCATATTAGTTTTAAATTTTCGTCCCAATCGTTTTGTCGGTCGGTTGTACAAGTTCGAATAAGATCTTTTACTACAGCATGTGTTCGTTCGAGAGATCCGTTAGATTGCGGGTGGAAAGAAGTAATTTTTATGTGTCGAATTTTGAAAGCCTTTGCAATTGTATCCATCAGTTTACATATAAAGTTTCGTCCCATGTTCGTGAGGATACTTTTCGGTGCGGAAAATATGTACACATAGTGATCCAAAAGTTCGTTAATGATCGAATTGGCTGTTAGATCTTTTAAAGGTATGAGAACGAGATATTTGTTTAATTGATCTTGGATAGATAGGATAAATTGGTTGCCTTGTTTAGTTTTGGTGAGAGGTCCGAATATATCCATTGCGATTTTATCACTAGGGTTAACGGATGTGTCAGTTATTATGGGTTGCTCTTGGGTCCTGATACGGTTTAATTTTTCTCGTTGGCAGGTTTCGCAGTTCTGTATAAATTCTGTGACGTCTTGCTCTAGGTTTGTCCAGTGATGGTATTCTTGTATTCGTTTCACGGTGCGGTGTATACCTAAGTGTCCTACTATTTCGTTATGATTTTCGCGTAGTATCGTTTGTTTTTGTTCGTTATCGTAGTGTACTGGCGGATCTTGTCCAAATATTAGTTTAATTTGAGGGAATCTGGCTGTTAGATACCTTAGCATGAGTTGAATGTTTACCTTTTCTAATGTGCTGAAGCTATTGTCGTTTATTCCTATATGCAAGTGTCCAGTTTGGTGTTTAATAAAATGTTTAGTTAATTGATGCAACCGATGCTGTTCGTTAAAGTCTCCTAGTTCGGTCTTTGTAATTTGTTTAAAGTGTGGTTTGTTAGGTTTTTGAGTTGTTGGAGCTGGGGTGATATATTGGTTTTCCAGTCGATATATTCGTCATAATAGTTCGGGTTTTTTTTAGATCGGATTGGATTTCTTCATTGGTGATAGGATACAATCTGGATAGAGCGTCTGCAACTGTATTTTCTTTTCCTTTTTTGTATTCAATTTCATAATCGTACTCCTCGAGTCTGAAGCGCCATCGCATGAGTCTCGATGAGGGATCCTTAACATTTTTTAACCACTTTAAAGCTTGATGATCACTTTGAATCTTAAATTTTCTACCAAGTAGGTATTGCCTTAGTCTTTTGATTGGCCATACTATTGCTAGTAACTCTTTGTCGGTTGTGGAATAGTTTTTCTCAGGCGGGTTCAAGGTTCGGGATATGTAGGCATTGCTCTTAATCCTTCGTTACTTGCGTCTGTTATTAATGTAAATGTTTTTTTAAGTCTGGGTATTGTCGTACAGGAGCTTCACAGAGTTTTTGTTTCAGTGTGTCAAATGCAAGCTATTGTTTATCAGTTCAGTGGAATGGAGTATCTCTCTTTGTGAGATCTGTCAGTGGTTTCGCGATTTTAGAAAATTTGCTTATAAATTTTCTGTAGTACACAACGAGTCCTAAGAATGATTTTATGTGAGTCGCGGTTTTTGGTATTTTAAAATCTTTCACGGCCTGAATCTTTTTAGGGTTGGGTTTTACTCCTTCTTTTATAGTAATAAAAGAATGTCCTAGATATTCTAATTCTAGTTTCACAAATTCACATTTGTCCGGTTGTATCTTTAATCTTAAATTTTGTAATCTGTCTAATACAATGGCTAGATTTCGGTTGTGCTCTTGGATGGTGCTTCCGAATATTATGATATCGTCTAAGTATATGAAACAGATATTTCTTACTAATCACCATAAGGCGGTATACATCATGCGTTGGAACGTTGCCGATGCGTTTTTGAGGCCAAAAGACATACGATTATAGTAGAAATGACCTTGTGGAGTTGAAAATTTTTTGGATTTTTGTTCCATAGGTATCTGGTGAAATCCTGACGAGAGGTCTAGAACTGAGAAAAATTTAGCTTTGCTTAGTGATAGAGTATTTCGTCCGAATTTGGCAAAGGATACGCGTCTTGATCTGTTTGCTCGTTTAATTTTCTCCATATTTAATTTTCTCCATATTTGTTTACCTGATACATCTAATTTCTTTTGAACTACCCAAATTGGTGCGTTATATGGACTATCCGATGGTTCTATGATACGTTTGCTTAGCATGTCGTTGATTTGAGTCTCAATTTCTTTTTTATGACATTCGGACAGTCTATAAGATTTGATGTTTATAGGTTTGTCTGTCTTGAGTGTGATTGTATGTTCGGTTAAGTTAGTGTATGGTAGTGAGTCTGTTTCCATGTTAAAAACGTCTAGGTAATCGATAAGGAATTTCTCAAGGGGTTCTCGAAGTTCTGGATCAATATGTTTGGTACGTATTATTTATGCAAATTTATTAATTTGTCTTAGCTTATGGGGTTTTCTATTTCGTTTATAATATGACAGATTTGCTTACCAGTGTTGATAAAGCATTTTGTTGTGGGCTTTCCTTCGATGTATTGGGTTGAAGTTAAAGTTTCACCTGGTCCTATCTCGTTATCGGTGTTCTGGAATGGTAGTATAATCTCGTCCCAGGTTAGTTTATCGTTAGTAACGTTGTATTGGTACTTTGTAAGGAATGGGAGTCCAGTTATTCTATCTTCTATTAGGGGAAAGTTGTCAGGGACTACGTGAAATTGGTGATTCTTCTTGAGCATGTTTAGATTACAAGTTTTGTCGGTGGTGTGTTTGTCATTTTCCATTAGGAAAGTCTTTAGGCTAGAGGTTTGAACGTTCTCCTTTATTAGGTTTATTCCTGCTGCGGTATCAATGAGAAATCTGACATTCGACAACGCAATTCGCACTCTCTGACTTCTCAACTAACACTCTGACTGTTAATTCATCTTTCTCCCTTAGCATTCCTTTGTCTTTTGTCTTAGCCCCACCAAGCACGTGTTCCGCAACCGCTCGTGACCAGGGTCACGCAGGCCTTTTCCGCGAAACTATTCGATTGAAGGATCGACGATACATTGTTGGGCCTATCGGTACTTCGGCTTTCTCGCGACATTGTTTATAGTTCGCCCGATATCTCTTAGGCCTTTCGTCCACGATACTACAATAGCGCTGAGCAATTTATTATCACTCGCATCAATTTCTGTTACATCCTGTTTATCTTCCTTTATATGTTTGTTTGAGTATACATTCAGCTATATCATAATTTTTAGTAATGACCTTGAAAGATTCCTTCTGCCGCATTTTTCATTAGGGCTATGCATAGCTCTTTTCGATTTAATCAGGTTTATAACTGCCTTCAGCTCTGCTCACATATCTAGCTTTAAGGTTTCAAAAAATACTTTCCACTTTGTTTCTTTGCTTTTCATAATGAATAGTGTTGTAAGTTATAGTTTATGACATTGTATTCTTTGGTTCTAGTCCATTGGAACTTTCTTCTATGATATAACAATATTTGCCTTCTTTCTAACCTTTGTTAAAAATATCTAATTATCTTCCAACACTACTGTATGTATTAGAGAAAAAGATATTTGGCAATCACCTGAAGACTCTGTAGTATAATGATTGATGATATACAAGATGCTAGGTAACCGGTGATACAACCTGGAAGGCGATGTTTTACATAAAAAAAAGACCAAAATGTAGAATGCAATTTTTTTTTCATATAAGACTTTGTTGTCGAGAAAATTAACTTCGACAATTTGTCAAATACATGTATAAGTACTGGGTCAAGTCTCGACGGATTTTATACTGTTATCTTTATTCGTAAACATTGTTGATATGTCTATACGATCTATTACCTATTATCTAAACTATTACATATTACCTATTACATAAAAATGTTTACCTCACAGATATGTTTTTAATTTAAAAATTATTGAAATTAATCCTTTTTGTAATGGAAATTAATTTAAAAAACTTCTGTAAAGAAATATTTTAAAATAAATTAATTTTTTAATGAATTAAACATTCATAACAACATTCAAACAACACATAAACATAATGAATTAATGAATGAAACAAAGCATTATATGAAAAAATTTTATTCTATATTTCCGTCTTACTTTTTTTTTATGTGAAATCAGTCCATTTTCGGTTTGATTATTGAATTAGTTACCTGATACCTTGTGTAACCTTCAGATCTTAAAAGTGGATATTCTGTATCGATGTCACGTTCCATACGTTGAAACCTGCATCAGTATCAGGTTTGCTTACCAATTAGAACAATACATATACTGATTCTTATATCTATGTGAGCTGCAACCGATGTCAATATATCAATATTAAATAACATCAAACAAAATCAAACAAAATCATCCATTTGTTTCTATCCATTGTAAACATCGGTATATAGAACTGTGCAGGCCGGCCTGAGTGTCTTGATCCTCAGCTTCAGGACGGGTCGAAAGTTGGAAAAAGTTAGGACTCTGAAACTAAATTTTGGATATTAGTCATAGATTTATTGTATGTGTCAGTATGAGCAGGTAGTCTTTAGGTAACTTCGTGTCAGCTCTGTCAGGATAACTTGAGACACGGCAGCCCGAGATCCATCTATTTTAAGAAGAGGCAAGAAAGAAATGATGATAACAATATGAATAAATACTATATTTAAAATTTTGAAGAAAAATTAGTTCTCCCGGATTTCGATGATTCTTGAATATGTTATAGAAATCAACATTTTGAACAATTTTTCCCATATATATAATCGTTGATTTCGCTTAGTTTCTGCAATATCGCAAAAAGCTGCAAATACTACAACAATGTGTTTCTACCCATAGTTGCGGTCGTTTATCTCCTATTTATAACCGCGGGTCGGGCGAACTTAAGGACTCGTGCACAATGTGCATATGCGAGGCTGTAAGAAACGTCTGTTATAACTTATATTTAATTCAATTAAAAGTGAATATCTTTAAGGCATTGAGTTTAGGTTTGGAGTAGATTTTTCAATTCGGCTACCGCGTGGCGGCTGGCAAAGCCTGCGCGAGATAGTAGCAAATTAATTGTGAAAGTAATAGGCGAATGAATAATTGAGATATTATTTTATGAAAAGAATAATTGTTCTTATTTTACGGAAACATTACTGGCCGCCTCATGGCAGGCGAATTGAGGACACGAATCCAAATCCAAACCCAAATCCAATATATTAATGATATTCACTTTTAATTGAGTTATAACAGATATTTTTTGCAGTTTCATGTATGCACGTTTTACACGAGGTCTTTATTTAGCTCCCTCGTCCTTTGTTTACAAACAGAAGACAAGCGGCTGTCGGTGTGGCTCGCTTTCTCAGCGACCGTCTTCTCCTTATTGTGATGTCACATTTAAAGCCTTTAGGCGACTAGCAAACCGCTCTGTGTTTTCGTCCAATTACACTTCTAAAATAGCCCATAGATGGTGAGCAACATTTGACTGTAATAATAAGTATGCATGTTATACTCTTGCCTTTTTCATATGTTTTCGCGAGCGCGAGTTCCAAGCTAAGTGGATAAGTCTGTATGTAGGTCAATGACTGATATCTGAATCGAATTTCAGGATTCCGAAACTTTCGGTATCCATTTGGTGCTGCGCAGTATTATAGAGGGCGCTTAAAAGATATATTTTAAACAAATAATTTCAAACGGATCAAACATACACACAGACGCGGGATCTGCTTTTGATATCGGAACAATAGAACATCGGAATAGTCTGGTCCGACTGATCGGGTGCTTTTCCCTTGGGATCTCTCGCGGAATAATTGTCTTGTATAAAGTATCAATGCTCAATGCTTGCTTGATAGTTTGTAAAGATACTGATACTAATACTATACAGTGTCTTTATTTCAATGCGACACACGATTTTCCATCCATTTACAGTCATTTATAAAAAAAAAACAACGATTGGTAGCGAATCAAAAGAATCATATTTTTTAAAGGGATCTTATTTATTTTTTTAATTGTGTTGTAGAAAATATTAAGGTAAAAAGCATATTATACAGCATTTCCGTTTTCACAATATCAAGATTGTAATGGTGAAAATGGTGAAAAACTTAGTACAATTTATAAGTTACGTCTATTTATCATTGACTAATTTACTGAAATTAATTTTTTTGAATTCAGTTGAGTCAGATATGTTTAATTCTACTTGTTAATATATAGTTCTAATTTCAATTTATAATATCAAATGCTTAAAATACCCTACACTTCGATTTATTCTTTTATTCGAATTAGTTATATTCGAACTGTTTTTAATAACACGACCTTATTTTATTATTAAATATGTATCTGTAACCGCCAAAAAAGTAATTTTCTTGTATGACTTTATTCAATATACCAATTACATCTCTCTCCCCCTTTCTTTTTCTCTCAATGACTAGATATTAATATAGAAATGTGATATCTTATCAATATACAAGTTTCTGTAGTATGATCGTAATTCAGAATTGAAATTTGGTTGCCTTGTCTATCTGAAGACGTAAATGTTATCGATGTGTATTTTGTAATTATGTTTACTTTCTTTTAGCATATGTGTGAGACAATAATTTTCTTAACTTCTTTACAATGGAGCCATATTCGTCGACATAATATTAAAACTTTTTAACTTACTACAATCCATTTTACTATGACTTATTTTTAACTGACTATAATCCATCATTCCAGAAGTATAGTACAAGTCGGTAATTATTGATAAATAACGACTGTCGCTATTTTAAATTTCAATGATCTTTTTTAATGTGTTGTAGATATCAACATTTGGAACAACTGTTTCCTTTGCGTGTTTCCGATGAAATTTTAGTTTTTGAGATATTTACAGAAAACTGTCGGTACTACTACAGTGAATTCTGCCCATATGTGTGTATTTATGACATTTATGACACAATCGCCTCTTAGCAATCTGTGTATATCCGTTAACCATTCATCTCTTTATATTTATAGCATGTTTTTTTTCAAATTTAAATAATCATTCATAACTTTCCCTGTAAGGCTGCAAGAAACGTCTTCGGAAATCTGTTTCGACGATAGCCCGATTTTGACAGTCGAATAACTAAATTCTGATATCATGGCTAAAATGTTTCCAATTTGCAAATAATAGCAATATAATGTTACTGGTAGTTATGTTATTATTTATTACTCAAACCTATGGGTGACCGTCCTCTGTGGCTAAATTTGTAAGATTAATCCAAACCTGACCAAGAACATTAATGATAATAATTTTTAATATCCCATTGTGCACGGGGCTGTAATCCGAAAGATCCATGGAATAATCAAGCTCGTCAATCCTTCGTTCATATTGTTACGACGGTGTATGAGATTGTTATTTGTCGCACTAAAGATGTTCCCGGAAGCGAGATATATCGTTTGTTCGAACCGATAGTAGTTTCGGCAATGACCGCGAATATTGAAAAGAGAGCGTTCGCTTCTCGACTTTTGAGAGGAGTGCGGATGTGTGAACTTGTGTTGTAATATAGAAACGTGTATAATTGTTTATGGAGTTCATTACTGTATCTTTATCAAAGTTATACAAAAAGTCTGTAAATATATAATGTGTAAAAGCTAAGCTTGCCTTAGCTTTTTAAGTTCGGCCGCGAGGCAATCGGCAACCAATTCTAACGCACACGTTGCTAGAGATGCACAATTAAGTATAGGTAGAATTCACTGTAGTGGTACCGACGGATTTTTGCGAATATTTCAAGAACTAAGATGGAGTGGCAGTTACATGTATAGAAAAAAGAGTAATTGTTTACGAAGAAGCTCACTTCGTCGATTTCAATGATTTTTGAATATGCTGCGGAAATCAACATCTGAAACAATATTTTCCTATACATATAACCACCGCTCAGCCATAGTTTCTGACATTTTTTGACATTTTTACTTTGATGTGTATTAGATGCCGCTTAGGCTTGGGTTAGACTAGTTTACGGACATGATTATATTACATGCTCTGACTGCGATGAGTTTATAATCTCACGTTTCAATCTGTAAACATAGGGAGAGAGAAGATAAGATTTTTAGTTGTATATGATAAAAAATTTAACCTACGCTTAACCCAATATAGGTCATCAAACTTTTTGGCACGAATTTGCCATAAATTGGCTGAAATAAGATCAGAACTTATTTAATTTCTAGCAAGTATGATTTGTATTGATTTAGGCTTGGATACGTTAAACTACTTTTCGTGAGATGGCCGGCCAACAATAACTGCAATAATGAATTTAAGGACTGTCCTACTAAAAATCGTTTTTTAGATTCTACAAAATCATCGCGGGTCAAGTATGTAAATGTGATGCAGAAGAAAGTTTGTCATTTACTGAATGCTCTCGAATAGCTAAGCTTGATTACATTTTTTCTCATCTCCTTGTGTTTAAATATTGAAATGTGAGATATATAAACCCATAGTGGTCAGGGCATATAATATAATCATGTCCGTAGATAAGTTTAACTCAAATCTAAGCGGCATCCAACGTACATCAAAGTAAAAAATGTTAAAAATATTTTCATAAATATCCTGGAAACTAAGGCCAAGCAGGGATTATATGTATAGGAAAAAGTTGTTCATAATATTGATTTCAACAACATATTAAAAAATCATCGAAATCGGAGAGTCCCTCCGATTCATGTGCCTGATAACATTAAAAAATCATCGAATCTAGGATAGTGACAGATTTACATATAATTACTAATAAGTTTCTCAAATTTGATTCAACATGTCAACCAAGTTATTATATACAACAACGATAAATGCAATGAAAGTCAAGGTAATCATCGATATCTTACCCATCTCATAGATTTCGATAATTTTTGGATATGTTATAGAAATAAATATTTTGAACAACTTCTTCCTATACATATAACCGCCGCTCGGTCTTTGCGAGATATTCGCAAAAAGATGTCGGTAAATATAGGCAGAATTCTTTCTGCCTATAATTGTGCATGCGTGACAACGTATTTTTTTTTTTTTATTTAAAATTTCACATTCACAATTTGTCCAATTTGGACATTTGGTAGAATTTTTTATCTGTTTGATTATCATGTGGGTGGCTACCCCCAATGGGGTACCATCTTCGTGCTTGTTAAGATATATCCTTTGTGAGATCTGCTGGGTGTTTCCTTTTTAGTCTTGTTTCTATGGTTGTGTTGAACGTTTCCGCTGCCAGCCGGTTCGGGTGCGTTGCTATTCTTTCTCTGTACCTTCTTGCGAATCTGCTAATCTCTTCCTTGACCGTTGGTATTCCAAGGTCTTTCCGTATGTCCTCGTTTCTAACGTACCATGGGGCGTTTACAATTGATCTAAGAATTTTAGCTTGGATTGTCTCTATTTTGCTTATATGGCTCATTGCTGCTGTTCCCCAAAGTGGTATTCCGTACGTCCAAATTGGTTTTATGATCGTTTTGTATATTTTTAGTTTGTTTTCTATGCTTAGTTTGGATTTTCGACTTGTTAACCAATACATTTGTCTCCTTGCTAATTGCATTTTGTCTATTATAGATTTAATATGCTGTTTTCATGTGAATCGTGTATCTAAGTGGAGTCCTAGGTATTTGACTTGCATTGTTTGTATTATGTGCGTGCCGTTCAGTATAATGTTTGGAGGTATCTGTTTTCGCAGTGTGAATGTAATGTGGTTGCATTTATCGGGGTTTGCTTTAATTTGTTTAACTTGAAGCCACTTTTCTATTTTTGTGATATGTTCTTGTAGTGATGTGACTGCTGTTGCAGGGTCAATGTGCCTGACTAGTACCGCTGTGTCGTCTACGAATGTCAGTATCTTGCTATTAGTAGTTGTTGGTATGTTGTAGTGGTTGGTATGTTCAGAGTATGTGTCTTTAATTTTTACTACGAAGGTTCTGCTGCTTAAGTAAGATTTAATTAAATGGTATATCTGCTTCGGGAATTGTTTTCTGATTGATTGAAGTAGACTTTCGTGGTTTATTTTGTCAAATTCTATGTCCATACAGAGGACTGTACAGTATTGTTTGTTTCCTAATGCTAGTATTATTTCGTTGATGAGCCTGCGCATTTCCTCTATAGTGGAATGTTTGTTTCTGAATCCAAATTGGTGATCTGGTATTAATTTTTCCTTCTCTATTATTGGTTTTAAGCGGGCGTAAATTATTTTTTCTAGTATTTTGGAAAACACGGGAAGTAGTGATATTGGTCTATAAGATGTTGTTTGGTGTTGGTCTTTGCCTGGTTTAGGTAACATTATGATCTGTGCTAGTTTCCATAGTTTAGGATAGTATTGGATTCTTAATATTGCGTTGTAAATTATTGTGATTAGTCGTATCGCTTTTGGAGGAAGGTTTTTCAAAATTTTACCATTGATTAGGTCGATCCCTGGTGCTTTATTGTTTTTTGTCTTCTCGATTATGTTTCTAATTTCTTGTGCTGTTGTTTTAGGTATGATATAGTGTTTGTCAGTTGGGATACTAGTGGTTAACGCATCCTCATCGGTATGACAATTGTGGTTGCTATTAAGTGTGACAACGTATGAACCATTAATAGTTGCCGACTGCCTTGAACGAGACTTCTTCATATAATTGCGATCAAATTAGGATGATCTGTATGTATTTAGTGTACCAAATGATCCTTTCCGTCTAAAACTTACGGTCTCCTCCAGTAAAAAGCAAGGCTATTCTTTCTAGAAAATTGCCAGTAATGCCATAGGACTGACCTGTACTGTCTCATGGTAGTTTCCTCTAGATAAACAAAATGTTAGTAAAATGCTGATTTCTTCTGAGTGTATTCTTCCTTGGCAAAGCTTCTTTGATACTGTAATTGCAATCAAGCACAGTTGACTCGGCTGTGGATACACCATTCTCCCGCATAGAGTTAGAAGTAAATAAATGTCAGGCTCGAGAATTATTGGGTCTCCTACCGCCAGTTCTAAAAATAAATACTACGGTTGGTTTGGCCAATCCGGGACGGCAATAATGTCCGCTGTTCTATTTTGCTTTATTTTTAGAAGCATTCTGAGAATCTGTTTGAAGGGCAGAATACATAAAATTTAAGATTCGACTAATTTACTGTAAATACGCCGATTTGTAATGCGTCTGGTTTCTAAGAAAGGAAAAATTCGCGTTTAGCATTCATTCTATACGCAAATAAGTCATCCGTGGTTCACCTAATCTTTTAGTGATAATATCAAAGGCTCGTTGTGTTCTCACTCGGTATACTCATTCATAGTTCTCAGCAGTCCGTCTGCTTATTACCTTCCGATGCTATGTGCGATGCAAGAAAGACGATGTACTTGTCCTTTGCCCATTGCCAGATGTCCCTCGCTAATTTTATTTATGCCGGAAGCGTACACCCTTTATTCTGTTTACATACACTGTTGCAGTTGTATTATCAATCTTTAAGAGTATCTGACTTTCTCTTACATGATCTATCAATTTTCCTAAAACTATCTTCATCGCTAAAGTTTGCTTGTAATTTATTAATGTGTAATTTCTTTTCATTTTCTGTCCAGAATCCGAAGACGTTGATGGAGCTGTTTGTTGCTTCTCATAACGTATTTGATGCGCTTGCATATTTCCATTCTGAACTTATCTGTTTTAATACTTTTTCTTACCCCCGGCAATTGATTAATCCACCAAGTTAATGTTAATATAGGGTTAGGTAGATCAAACGTCCAATCGGTTTGAATTGTTCTTGGGAGAGTTGCTTTTCCTATAATTGAAGTTATTAACATCAATGTCTTTTCCTTTTCCAACGATTTAATGTGCATTAAGCCGTATACAACTGCTAGGCACGCCTTTTCTGCCGTCTCAAGTCTTTTTTCCCTGTTCCAACTCGATAAAACATTCTCTCGAGTCAATCATCAGCCCGCAAAATTTTTACCTAGTATCCGGGACAATGCTACTTTTTCCTTAGTCCTAAGACCTAAAAACCGGAATAATTTTGCCGTTTCTGTGATGTTTTTATTACATGCCACGTAATCGGCCCCAATGCACAAGATATCATTTAGGAGAGCTACCAAGATTAGTTCTCGTGATTGCAAGTAGGTTTCAATATTTTGGTAAAAATAATATTGGAAGAATCGTCCTAATTACTCGTACCGAAGGCATTTTGGGCTCTTTTTATGTATGGATATTGCGTAGCACGTGTCCTCGAGACCTACTGTTCTGATGTAACAGCCTAGTGAAATTAGCTTCTTCTTCGCCGTTCTTATGTCGTCTATTTTGAAATGCTAGGTCTGGATGAAGTTGTTCAATTTTTTTAGGTTCGGAATAAAACGTGATGATCCATCTGGTTTTTTTTGACTAGGAAATAGTTGGTTGGTGTTTGCTTACTCTATAAGATTCTATTACTGCTTTTTCTAGTAATCTGTCACTTATTGAGCCCTCTCGTGCTTTAACCTATCTGTCATATTTTGGGGTGGCTTTCCCTAGCTAATCTCTCTATCGAACTGTATTCTGTATCCTACAATGCAACTTGAGACGAAATTGTCCGGTGTTATCTTTTGCTAATTGTTTACAAGTGAGTTAATCTACCTGCCATTTTACTTACATTTATCTCGGATTGTTCTACTTTCTCATTTTGTTGTAACTCTGATCGTATATCGATGATAACGGCATGTAAAGGGTGTTATTATTTGATCTCTTTATCGAACTTGCTACTCTGTGTCTCTTTTATCAGAGAGATTTCTACCAAAAAGATATTCTTTCTTCAGGACACTTCTCAACTTCTTATTCATTTCAGCAATTCTCGACTTCATCTGCAAAAGATAGGAAATGAATTGTTTGTAGCTAGCATATACGTCATGCGAGTGTATATCATCTTGATTTATCTGCATCATATAGTATTATTTTGTTTTCGCATCAGATATTTTGCGAACGCCTGCGTGTTTGCCCCTGCAAGTTGGGGAAACAAAAAAGAGATCTCTGTTCTATTCTATACGCATGTCATTCGAATATCTGTGGTAGAGGTCTCTGTGTGTGTGAGCGAGTTCAGCATGGCGTTCCCGCAGTTAAAGCACGCAGCTTGATATTCCTCTTCTCCAGTATATATTATGAAAAATGTTCGATTATATCTAATACTTACTTTTAGATCTCCTCAACTTCGCTGCGTCCCACGAGGTAACATCAGACTGCTATGCCCGAACCTGTCTTTGATCACTTCTAAGTTGTTACTCCTCTGTTATGCACATTTTCCATTTGCTCCTGCAGTTTTTTAAGTTCCTTTGATAACTATTCTAATTAAACCTTCCTCTTTTCCTTTTGCCCATTCCTTTGGTAATGATTATGATTAAACCTTCCTCCTTTCTTTTTCTCCATGATGATCACCGTGAAGCTCATATGAAACTAGGGCGTGTGCTCTGTTTCAAAGTCTGAACATTGTAACACATCTATCGTTGCTTGTCTTTCATGATGTTATCAGGAGCGCATACTACATACTACATTCATAATTTCGAGAACGCGGTGTACGAAGTATAATAGCAATTTCCTCTACATCTATTCTGTTCGCCGGTCCCTGTGATACTGATAACCTTTGAGTTGACGGGTTTGGTCGCTTAGTTTTTGATATTTCATCGGCGATTGGTTAATAGTCCGTAATGGTTCTAATACAATTATCATATTTAGAAATCAAAAGGTAATTATTTAGAATTTGTCCTCATTACCGATTTTGATGATTTTTTAATATGTTGTTAGGAGTATGGTTCTGAACAACCTTTTCCTATACATGTAACAGCCGTTTGGTTCTAGTTTCTGAAATATTCACAAAAACTGTCTTTAATAGCACATTGAATCCTGTCTAAATGTGCGTTTCTGTAACACAGTCGCAAGTATAGTCGGTACGTTCGCTGCTTCGTTCACGTTTACCTCTATCACTTATCGTTTCTTCATCATTATATCTTACTTCACAAATCTAAAGCTCCTACGAAAACTTGATTTAGTAGTAGTATACAGGGTGTTCGGTTATAGGCGTAAAAGAATTTAAGGGGTGATTCTTCAAGCTAAAATAAGATGAAAATAAAGAATGAGAACTTGCGTTTTCGGCTTTGTTTCTTAGTTATTGACAATTAAAACTTAGTCGAAATATCTCTGTGCGCGAGCAAACCTCTGTACATGAACGAAGGTAGGATGTCAGCTTAAACTGCGGGATGCGTAGGGATCCTCATATCGAACGATACATGGACAGCAGCTTATCGTGCAAGTCATAGAGAAGAGGATTGTGGAATTCGGAGACGTAAGCTATCCTTTTTCTCTTTTTTTTTATATGTGGGAAAATCCTCATGGACACCTCGTCGCTTCCCAGGAACGGCGGGGTAGTGTCGGACTTTACCGACTAAAACCCCACAATGGTCCGCCTGACGCTCAACAGGGATGCTCCGGGACCTCCTTCGAATTACTACCTGCGTTTTCTCCCATTCTGAGGAAGTCGTTCTTAAGTTAGTTCGGGCATTGGGAGGGACCACCCCTCTCAACGTTATCCCCTGGGCCCCCGTCCCCCGTTATCCCCGTCGTGCAAGTCTGAGGAGATGCCAGATCCTTCTCGGCCTGTCGGCCTCTATGACCACCTAGGGTGGCGCAACACCCATAGACTAAATATTAATTCCCCCTATTCATTAAAATCTGTAACAGTGTATCGAAGATCACCCCATGAAATTTTCGAGTAGATAAAATTATTTCCTTTAACCCTTTGCCTCTATAAATAATGAATGGCGCGGATTTCTTATCCGAAGGATCGGTAGAATATTCAAGGTCGCCTATCCGCCGTTTATATATGCTATAAACAAAAGATAAGAGTTAGGTTTGGGTTAGGTCCGTAGAAATATAAAATAGAATACGCGAGTACATGTACCGCGTAAGTGAATGCAATATAGAAATCGAAAGGGAATGCTACATGGAAGTTCTTTCTGTCCTTGTCTGATCAAACATCTACACTGATGTCGTTCATTGTTGTTATATTTTTATTTACTGTATGAATATGCATGTGTGATTAGATTAGAAGACAAGGTGCTTGTTTGCAACGTTCTCTTTTCATTCCTGTGTTTTTCAGCTCGTTTATTCACTCTATTTATATATTTCCATAGGTCATTGTATTAACTAATACTAACACACACGCTGTCACGCTCGTACAATTATTAAAAAATAATTAAACAGAATTCACTATAGTGGTATTGTCACCTTTTTGAAAATACCTCGGGAAATATGGCCGACAGTTACACGTAGAATAAAAAGTTCTTCAAAATCATATCTGTCACAACATATTCAAAAATCATCGAAATCGGAGAGGACGATTCTAAAGTTTCATTCAATATTATAATATCATTATATCAATAATATCATTCAATATCTTATCTTGGTACATACATAATAGCCTTTATGTTATGTAAATTAAACGATATGTAGCATTTTATGTAAAGAATTATGATTGTTTTTGCTTTTTCAAGAAATATTGTAGATATAGAAAATTGATATATTTTATTGTATTGATCATAAAATAACGCAAAACAGTTTCCTCTTTCATTTTTTCTCTATATTTGGCATTTACAAGGAAAACGTCGGTTTGTAACAATGCAATAATTCTGCAAGTGGTGGATTATCAAAAATTGGCAATTAGTTTATACACATTTAGTTCTCGCAACTGTTGCGTAATAGAATAGTTAGTGATATATGTATTCGTAACAATATTATTATATTATTAATAATTACGTATCATTTTTTATAAATATTTTTATAAATGTTATCTTACTGCACTTACTTGAACTATATTTTATTCAATTTAATATTAATTTTAATCATTTATTTGTCAAAGATTTATAATGATTGCTGTTTTTAGCAATATGTATTAGTGAATGCGTTTATGTTTATCTTTTTAGAGGTACCAGAGTATAATTCTGAAAGAAGTTGGTTTGAACGAAAAAACTAATCCAGAGGGTGTAGAAGAAAACCTCAAATCACGTGTAAAATTTTATGGAAATCAGGCTAGCTCAAGATTACTTGGACCAGAACTTGTTTTTCGTGGAGTTTTAGTTTCAACATTAGAATGCTTGGACTGTCATCATTCTTCACAGAGTACAGAACCCTTCTTAGATCTCAGTTTGCCGGTTATGGCAGATAAACCACAACCACCAGTTTTGAAGTAAGAATAATTTTCTGAAATATGTGACAGTAGAGAAAGACGTGAATGTCTCATTTAATCTTATTGACTAAAATATTTTGTACAGAGATGTTGTATGTATTTTAGAAGTTAAAATGTAAAAGTTATCAGGAGAACATTACGTGATTCTTAGGCAATATTTCTGCGATGGAAATATAGACCAATACGCACATAAAAAGGTGTTAAAATTTCGGAAGTATACCCTTCATTTTATTTGGGAAAGAAATAATTTCATCCAAGATACGTTAGTGCATTCTTAAAAGTAGTAACGCTATTAGAGGTTGTAGGGATAAAGCACTCATCCTGTATATTGAAAGGATTCGTCAGTTTCCTCTTTGTATATGTCATATATATTATGATATGCGATTAAATGAGACATTCTATCCAAAAATAGTAACAGTGTACTTGATAACATTATTAAAAATAACAATAGGAACAGTAATAAAAATATATTACTATATCCGTCATAACCTTGTAGTAGTTAATATTTTATAAATTATTAAGGATATTCATTTAAATCAACACATACATATATTTTTATTATATTAGTCTATAAATATATTCTTAATATTATATTGAAAATGGTAGAAGCGAATTTGCTTGCACACCTTTTGCATGTCTTGCTATAATTAATGAAGTAATAATGATTCTAATAGAATAACTTTATTACGTATATATTTATTTAAGAAGAAAAAACAATGGCTTTGAAGATACATTTGATATAATGGGAAATAATATTTCACATGTACCTTCAAAATATCAATCAAAAAAAGAAAAGAAGGCTGCTCGGAAAAAACGAAAAAATAAAAAGCAAGACATTCGTGATTATGGTGATAGTTCTGTCCCGGATAAAAGTAATACTGTTGGAGAAAATAATAGTGTACTTGAATCAGGTAAAATATTTTAAATTTTGTAAGCATTATTTTGCATTAATTTTTGAAAACTATAACATTTAGTTTAACTAATTTTTTGAATTCAGATAAATGATTGAATTGAAGAAAATATTTGCATGAAAAATCGTTTTTTCTTTTTCTTTTTTCTTTTTTTTACATCATAGTAATTTGAACGCATAAGCATAGTAACAAATTTTTGTAGAAGAAAGCGATGCAGATGTGGAAGATAATGCAGAAATAGAAGGCATTCTTCCAGAAGTTGCTGAATCAGGTTATAGTTCAGAAAAACCGTCTACGTTAACAAGTCCTGCCTCTCCATCGACCGATACGATGAAAGCAAGGGAAGCTACTAACGAAATACCATTGGATAATGACCTACAATTTGGTGCAACAAATAATATTTCCTTAATACAACTTTTAAATCGTTTTGATGCAAATTCGTTGCCCAGGTATTATCAATCATAATAGGGTAGATTAATTTGCTATTTTTATTAAATAAGACGTTTAATTCAATACTATATTTGCTTCACAGTTCGAGTTCGAATGCATGTACACCAAATTTATCGCAAACAAAAGCTTTAGATGCTCTAGATAGTTCTGAAAGCTTGGAAACTGAAAGTGGAATCCAAACTAGATTTTCTATATCTACTTCTTTAGCAATGACTTCGGATTTAACGAGTCCAGAAGATCCAACTGTTAGTTTCAACCCGATTATGTCAAAAGAAAGTTCAAGTTCTATGATTACTTTAGCAAATGATGAAACTGTGGAAAGTATTAAATTATCAACACCTAGCCTGAATTTAAAGGATTCTGTTAACCACATCGAACAAGAAGCATCTACGTGTAATCAATGGTATTGTAGAAATTTGTTTTATTTTTTAAATTTCATGCTTTTATATTTCATGTTTATGTTAAATATTACATTTCACAATCTTTTAGTTTTATTATTATTGAATATTGATTTTTATAGTTATATACATCAAAGGTAAACGTTAATGTTGTCTCTCCTCATTCACATACATCATCCATTTTTATATCATTATATTAATTTCCGAACATTGCGTTTAATAATAGTAAAGATTTATTATACATACTTACATAGGGATTTCTATCTTTCAAATGTATAATTTCTCAAAACTTAGATTTTATATTTGGAGTCCGTTCACATCCCTTACATTATCCACCAAGTTTCATTTTGATTGGCTACTGTCGCCATCCGAAACAATATTCACAATTATTTCTGTAATATAAAAATACTTGTGGGGTTAATGAATCTGCAGATGAGCATAAATGCGCAGATTAAATGCTCTTTTTACATAAGTAGATTTAACTGTGTTTTAGGTTTAAAAAATTCTAACAAAATTATAGTTCTTAATTTTATAATTCCCGGGTGGGTGTAAGCTTCCTCGAACTTACAATTCAAAATATAATAAAAATAGAACTATTTCTATTTTATAAACAATCATGTATTGTTATATACATGTTTAAGTTTTGATTATTATATGTGAAAAATACTGCACATAAGAAAAAGAAGACGGAATAGGTGTCACTACGTGTTGCGATCGTGATATTAATCGGCCCCTAGTTCTTCCTATCTCCAATGATAATCACAGAATGAAGAATCCAGC
The DNA here is from genome assembly GCF_051014615.1 of Bombus vancouverensis nearcticus. NCBI lineage: Eukaryota > Metazoa > Arthropoda > Insecta > Hymenoptera > Apidae > Bombus > Bombus vancouverensis. The sequence continues at coordinate 1,071,403 of NC_134913.1, read as the reverse complement.
AATCAAACAAAACAGTCCAAAAGCGAAAATTCAGCCCATTATAAACGTATTGATGGCCAAAAACAAAAGAACTAAATATAGTAGTTTGTCAAACAATCAAACAAATTTGTTTTAAATGCAAAAATTATGCTGAAAACACAGTAAATATTTTACTTTGCCATTTTTACTTAACACCGAAGGAATCAGTAGAATTAGATTCAAGGTAATTTCATATCATTATACTATTTTACAGTGCCATTCCATTGTACAAATATATATAAAAATAAATTCGGAGCAAAACGTATCATCTTCGCGATGTATAATACATTCAAAAATTATAAAACTTTCATCAAAAATGGAGTTTTCCAAGACAAATACCTATATTAGAATAGTAAGCGTAGCTTGGTGGAGCCCCTCCTCGCCCCTCCCCCTCCCCGCCCCCTCGCCCCCTCCCCTCCTCGTCCCTCCCCCTCCTCGCCCCCTCCTCGCCCCTACTAGCCCCCTCCCCCCTCCTCGACCCCTCCCCGCCCCCCTCGCCCCCTCGCCCCCTCCCCCTTTCTCGCCCCCTGCCCCTCCCCTTTCTCGCCCCCTGCCCCTCCCCTTTCTCGCCCCCTCCCCCTCCCCTTTCTCGCCCCCGTGAAAACTTACGTGACAACTTAAAGCTCAAGAGTACCAGAGCCAAATTCTGAATTTATACAATAAATAACGAATAGGTGAATAATGATTTGATGATTACTGCAATAATACCTGTCTGCATTGTGCATATGTATTGGGTTGGAACAAATGATCGTAATATTTTTCAGTAGCAACATTTAGACATGTGAAAAGCCAACATTTGAAAATGAAACTTCAATATTTTAAAACTAGACATATTCTGAAAGGTGATATTTTTACGCGTATTTCTCTGCAATTTGTTGGTTTATGAATTTTAAGTGCATTTACATTAAAAGTAAAGATGGAGAAAATAAGGTGCATTTTTACCATTTGATATTCTTTTAATAAAGGAGGGAAACATCACTTTATAAACAACAAAAGAGATATATATGTGCTGTTCATAGAGCTGGTGCTGTGGGTGAGGATACCGTTCCGAAGTAGCTAGTTCGGTCCACACAATATGTCACATGACACATATATTGTTGAATAAATCTATGTACAAAGAAATCTATGCATCGAAACATTGTCTTTGAATTCCACTTAAAAAAGGCTACAAATTTTTGTTCTAACCCAATATTATGTACTTTATCACAATGAATATCGAAAATGATTTTCCACGATTACCATAGCGCTATTCGATACTTATATAAATACATCGGTGAATATCTGTAATAAACATTTGCCGCAGAAATAACCTTGATCTTCAATTTCGAGTTTCGAATTCCTTTTTTAATGCATTATAAACTCAAAGGAACCATGGGTAGCAACTCAGTTGTTCTCTTGGAAAAAGTGTTAAAATACTGTTAGTTGCAGGGAAATGCAGGGAAATGCAGGGAAAATAGTATCTATTGCCGCTCGTTAATAGCCCGGATCCGTTGTCACGTCGGAGACACAAGAAATCACGTGAAAAATAGTAACAACTTGCATATCCCATATCTCCTTTTCCTTTCTTCTTTCTCAGTATCATGTGTTTCTCCTTCTTCCTTTCTCTTTTTATTTGTATTTGAAGGACATGTAACTCAAACAACTAGCCGTTATCTTTAACGGATCACTTTCATACGTAAATACATACGTAGTGCTGAGTTTATGTTTGTTTTAATTCGATAATTGAACAAAAAATTATGATACAATTAAAATTTTCCCAAAAATTCACTAATAATAGGGCTACGAATTTATCATCAATAATAGTTTATTTGAGAAATTGTAAAGGTATATTTATATAGGAGCTGTCAAACTCAAGATTTTTAAGTGTAGAGTCTTGTAGAAAATATATTTTGACGTTTAGCCAGAACTATACCTGTTTTTTTTAGGTGTGCTATTTAAAGAGAGTGCAGATATACTCATGTCCAGATCATTACTTACATGAAATGAAATTGATCAGTTAAGCAAGTAGAATATCTAATTATCAGTAACAATCAGTAAACCACTTTTTTTTAAATTTTGTTTCTGTAAATCTAAAGATTTGTTCTGTAAATTAACGTAGAAAAATATTTTTGAACATATCGATAATGGCCCTTTTTCGTCGATTAAGACATTGTATGGCTTCATTTATTAACGAAGTAATAATACTTTGTTATTTATATCGTAACATTGCAAAGAATAATTCAGCTGTTTATTATACATGCCATAAGATATAGTACATAATATTATTTAATTGTGTTCATAGGAATTGTATAAGTTTACATAGAAATTTGCGCTTTATTTGTAACATTTTGTTTTTTAATGAGAAATGTATTATTGCACAAATAGTCCTAGCTTCCTAGGCAAAGATAAGCGCAATATGTGACTATTTTACCAGACTATATCAGTTCGATATTTCACGACAACTTTTGCCATGTATTTTTACACTTTTTTATTTGCTATATTTTACTATAATTGAATATTACGCCAGTTATATTATTCAACTATATCATCTGTGTTCAATTTTTGATTGCAAAAAATAATATTACTGCCGTTAATGCTAATTATATTATATTACTTTAGTTTAAATGATTTTAGAATTTTATACATTTATTTTCATAATAGGAAAACAAGGAGAAAAACAGAAGAATGTTCTAATGACGTTAATAATAGAATTGATAACATCACTTCTGGTATTTCAAAAATAGGAATTAATGGTAGTCTTCAGCAATCGCCTACTAGATATACAACTAAGGAAGGAGAATGTTCCATACAATCGTGTTTAAATCAGTTTACAGCTTTAGAATTGATGAGTGGGAGCAATAAAGTTAGTTGTGAAGCTTGTACTGCCAGAGAAAGAAAGGTATAGTTTAACAATGCAATTTAACAGTTATATTAATTAATAATAATTGAAATAATTCATAATAATTAATAATAACTAATGATAATTAATAATAATGTATATTTGATTGAAAAATTCCTTACTTGAAAATTGCAGTTTTTAATGCAATAGGATCTAAAATGAAATAAATTTTTCATAATGTCAGGTGAGACCGAATTGTAAGATGATCTGCACTCCAAGTACGAAACAATACCTGATCTCTCGAGTACCCGCTGTTCTAATCCTCCATTTAAAACGATTTCAAGCACAACGAGTCGATTTTCGAAAAGTAACAAGGCATGTTTCATTTCCAATATTACTTGATCTAGCACCTATCTGTAAAAATCATAAAAAAGCTAGAATTTATGCACTGTATGGTGTTGTTGAACATAGTGGAACTATTCACGGTGGACATTACGTGGCTTACGTAAAGGTAATTATTTAAATGTTAAGAATTTAATTATAAATTATTACAAATCTATTTAATGCACTGTTAAAATGATATAATGTTATAAATATTATCAAATTATGATATTAAATTATGTGTCAAGTATAAATATTGGGTCACCCCATAAGTAATGCCGTTGTAACGTGCGGTATTTGGTAGCGAGCACGTCACACAATTGAATGAGAAGCGCCTAAGCTTTATCTTTATTTCTAATGTGGATCCGACCTTTATTGGTGTAAAAAGGGGATAGTGTGGAAGAAAGAGAGAAATGTATTGAATCCGATGAATAATAATATGCTTTTATTTATGATACTAAAAGAAAGAAAGGAGAAATATAATAGTTGATACGACTCATTCTAGATGCTTGTTTGTTCTTCGTTACTGTGCTATATACTCACACTCGTTTGAGTGTTTCTCCTCTCAATCTCGTAGTACCGCTGTCCCAGTCTACGTTTGTATATCAGCGTTCTACAAATGTTACAACAAGTTATGTTACAAAAGATTATGTCATTGTTTCAATGTGCAAACTAGATTTACACACAATCATTTGGGCAACGCTGGACATATACCGGACAAAGCTCTACACTATCCCACAGATTTAAGCCTATTGCCTTTTTACGGATATCTGCGGTACACGTACGAGACTTACTCAAAACGTGTACAAGTCGGGGCAAGAGACTTGTGAATTCGCGGTACTGACTACTCGTCTGAAGTCCTTTTAAAATTGGGGTTCCCCGTAACAACGTTGCAGTGCTCGTGGTCGCTGAGACTTTTTTTTTTGTACGTGGAGAAATTCTCATGGACACTCCGCTGCTGCAGTAGACGCGTAGCAGCAGAGTAGTGTCAGACTCCTACCGACTAAAACTCCACGATGACCATCCTACGCGTGCGACGGGGGTGCTCCAGGAACAAGGGTGGCCGCTGAGACTGCACATTCTTGGACGGTGTGGCGCTCCGAGTATGGGACAGTATATACTCATTGCATCCCGTCTGTACACTCGAAGCGCGCGTGCAAGAATGCGCTTACTTCCATCTATAGGAGCCTCCGAAATCGTAAAGATGTGGCTGCAATTATTACCATTCCATATTAGGTCATCAAATTATATAGACGGGACGTAACACCATTCTTATGAAAGTTAAATTTAAAATAATGGATGTTGTTACTATCAAAGTTTTACAAAATTTGAAAAGAATATTTAATAGATAAAGGTAAAGAATTATAAAAAATGCAAGAAAATCCATCATTAATTGATTGCCAACAGGTAATCTCTTATTTTTGTTTAGCATAAGGAAACCGACAACTGTATCATTACTTATGGGATATCCTAATACATAATAAAATACTGTTCGTTCGAGTAAAAGTGGAGCTTTTAGAAATCGTTAGAACCAGAAAATGACACAGACGGACCTATAAGAAATTTTTAACTGACGACCGACTTAATACGAGACCTGTACAATTACAATCAACTAGATCAATGACAGGTAACAGAAGAAAGCGTTTAGGATAAAATTTTATATGGAGGACTACAGAACAATGAGAACCAATGCACCGCTTCCTTTTTATTCGGCTATGTGTCGTGAGACTTCACTTTTTCTCGTTTAACCTATATACATTATTTTTTGTCCTCTTATACAGTTCTTTTTTATTTAGTATGCTCTTCACACACATATTTGATTATTTGTAATTAATTACTGTATATTAAAAGGATGTATCTATTATTTGACATTAAAAATTTTGCACATTAAGTATTAAAATATACAGCTTTCAAGAAATTATGAATGTTTTTCAGTCACGATTAGCACTAACATCAGATGATCCTCGATGGTCATTTTTGCCACCAAAAGATGTTAGAGATTTACAAGAAAGTTCATATTCTTCGAGTTCTGAGTCTGAAACTGAAGAAGCAGCTGCAGCTCCCTCATCGACAGTAAGACCGCCACCCGGTAAATGGTATCATGTTTCGGATTCCAGGTATGTAATTTTTTAATGTATGTATAACACGATACATCCTATGTAATTAAATGAAATAATGTATAGTATGTGAAACGTTATAAAGATTATACTCGTACATATGACATATTATTAACAGTCTATTGAATATTTCTAATTGAATATTTATGCATTTTTTGGAAGTCGAGAAAATATACAGGACATGAATGATATACAAAATTACAGAATATTTTGTTGTGTGTGTTTAAAACCTAGATATGGAAAATAAAATAAAATTCACCAGATCAACACAAAAAATTCAAATTATATATTTTATTTTTAATTATATCTTTATTAAAATATTTACATATCGGCTTACAAAGATAAATCTTCCTCAGTTTCGATATGGGAGACATAGCTGGGGCAGATTCAGAATACTAAAATAAGAAAAAATGTTCATATTATATAAACATATGTATAAACATATATGTCTGATATCATCTTGCTTTCGAGTAAAAGCTTGTTTTGTCTTGTAATGGTTGCTTGCCTACCTTCAGGATAATTGCTCAAAATGATTACAGCTTTAATAGAGGCTTGAATACGTTACATCGTAGACTGTCAAACTTTTTTGAACAGGCTACATGGATTTGCCTGCAACTTTAATCATCATATTGATGAAGAGTTCAACATTGTTAACTAACGTTTCATGAACAACAGATTTTAAATGTCCCCATAACTAATAATCTAAAAATTAGTGTGCTCAATTTATTCCATCTATTTCTCACATACAACGGAATATCCCATATGTAAATAAGTCAAGTATAGTTATTGATGGATCAAACAAATCTTTACTTAGGTTCCATCTCTCCCATTGCGTTCATAAAAAATATGGATTTGCAGATGTTTCAATTAAATCTTAATATGCCTTTTAAATATTTACCTTAAATACTTACCTTATCATTTCCAGCCTGTTTTATACTTCCCAGCCTCATATCTTTGCTCTATGCAGCATAATACTTTTAATTAATGAGTCAAATTATTTAGATATATTTTAGATATTTAAATCCTTTTATTGACTCCACTTTTCTCCTTTCCAACCCTTCACCTTCCCAAAATTATTTTTCTATTTTCCACTTTCCTCTCGCGTTTCTGAAAACCATTATTTTGGAGTTTTCTCATTTCCTCCATTTATTCTGATGTTTTTGCCTTTCTATTGTCAGTCCTCCACCCTGTCCCTTAGTCCCTAGTTTCCTTTATTTTTTATTATGCTCTGGTCTATAATAGGATCTTCCTTTCCTTTTTTCACTCTTTTAATGTCCTTTTCTTTCATTTTCATCTGTTTTCTTTGAGTTGTCACTCCAATCTGTTCGTATCTGACCATGTATTACGTCCTTCACACTGTAGTGTTACGAGAGAAATGTTATTATTAAAAGAAACGTTTCTTAAGAATTGTTTCTTTGTAGTTTCCTAATTTTCTCAAATCAAATCAAATCGAATCGAATCGAATCGAATCGAATCGAATCGAATCGAATCGAATCGAATCGAATCGAATCGAATCAAATCAAGTCAAATTTGTAATTTCTACCAAAAAAAGAAAAAAATAGTATTATTAAAATTTGTTCACAGATCGCTTAATACATACAGTTTTATATAACTTATAAAAGCTTACAAATAAGGTTTATGAAACATTTATTAAAAATTGATATGAAATCAAGTTTGAAAAATGTTTTTATGTGTTGTTTTTAACATACTTGGTAGTAAAAGGAATATTAAGAAATTAAGTACAGTTTTACTACCACAATTCTGCTACTAATTGTTATATATTTAAAAAAACTGAACAAATTTAATTTTCGTTTGATATAAATAGAAGTAAATCTAGATTGTATTCATAATTTCATTTTATGTTTTAGAGTAACAGAAGTCGACGAAACAACTGTGTTACAAAGGCAAGCCTACCTCCTATTTTATGAAAGAATTCTTTGAGCATTTTGATAAGTCTCAACCTGAGATCAGCGAAATCTGGATTTTGCAACAGTAAAATGCAAGTCAAATGAAAAATAATAGAGCTAATCTTAAAATATTATAAACGACGACCATTTAGACTAATCAAGAACAATACTAAAATTTATTTCTGGAGATTTAGATTTTAATTTAAAATTGACTGATATGTCAGTCAATTGCAATCGATATCAAATGGAAATTTTTATTTAAAATAGTTTTTCATTCAAATTAATCACGTTGAGAATACATTATATAATATTCTTTTAAATTAATTAAAAATGATTTTACTATACTTACTAGAACATAATTATAAAATATTTATTTTATCAAATATTCAATATATTTATATGCACAACCATCTGCTATCAGATTGTGAGGAAGATTTCAGAAGGTCAACATTCTGATAAAGTATTAAAATACTGCGAGTAAAGATGAAATTTAAGTTTAGAATAAATACATAATTAGTAAATTGAATTGGGGATTAATATTTTAATCGTTAATTAAGTAAAATAATACATTGACTTTTTAACAAAATTGTTCTATGTACTGTTACTAATGATAAAATAAGTGTAAAGATACACATTTCATGCTTACAAATTTGATGTCTTATTTTTTAAATGTTCAGCTAATTGATACCGTTTTGTATTTTTAAAAATTTGTTTCTGAACCAGTCAAAGTAATATTTAAAAATATAATAAATTTTAAACACACAAGTTACGGAATAAAGAAGCTATTTGTAAAAGTAATACATATTTTGCAAATAAGGATAAAACTATAAATTACTACTTATTTTCTTTTACATGAATATAACTTAAATTTTGTGCTGCTAGTATGGATATGATATTATCATGATTTACTTTAAATGTAGTCAAATTCTAGATTGAACTTAATTATTCAAATACATGTATTTATGTGTTTCAATTGCATTTATAAGAATAAATTACTATTAAGTCCAATTATCATAAATTTCCTGTTGATTTATTTCATTGATTCATTAACCACATTACGTTAAAGATTACCGAGTGTATTCACGTGTATCATTGACGCATTTGTTTTTAATCTGCAAATAGTTATATATTAATCACTCTGCAGAAATGAATATTTGTATTAATAAGTATTGTAGCACAACAACTTTCTGTAAATGATAAACATAGCGAAAATCGTAGACTGATGATAATAGTGTAAGCTACGGCCATGTGCGCGGATCATAGCGAAACAATTCCTTTGCGCTCGATCATACGTGTCGTTGATTGGCTCATATTAAAGAGGTATTTTCAAGAGTCGATATTCGTCCGAATACGCCGACTATAACGAATGACCAAGGTCATAAAATTTTTGGCCTTGAACATACGCCTCGCTGATTGGTGCGGAGATGTCTCGATGAATTAGTATAAATATCAAAAGATAGTCGAACTTGATGAATCTTCCAAATATACTCAAGTATATTCCGATAATCCCTGAGATTTATTATCTATTATTAATTGAATGATTTTCAGAATCTCTGAACGTATTTAATAATAGACATTATATTTCCATAACACATGTAATATACCTTAACAGCAGATATTAGTTAATGTTAAGGTTTTATCTCGTAATAGAGAGAGAGGAAATGCGTAGATGAATGTATAATAGAAATATATTTATGTATAAGTACAATGTGTATCCTAGTCTAGATCCGCATGCTAACAGCGTTATTTTACGAAAAAGCTTCGAATCCATGGGCCTATGGGTATTTATATAATTACAAAAAGCTGGCCTGTCTGTACCCCGCTGCATCATCTGTGCAAGGCATGTTCCCAGAAAAGGCTGTGAGGCTGAGAGGCCCTTCAAACTGATTTAGTGCTAAACAATACTCAATGGCTTCGAGGGCTAAAAAAACTAAACATTAGAGAAGATGTGAAGTTTTCCTTCAACAGTTAATAAATTTTAAACTTCGTACACTATGCAGAGAGGGGGCTGTTGGATTCCAAACGTGGCATTCAATACCAGTTGAATCATGTTAAAAACTGATCTCCCGGATTTATGATTTATGATGCGGCATTAAAGGATTTGATAACCATGAATGAAAATCCAGAAACATTACCTGTAAAGACTAATTACCGTTATAATTACGATATGAAACCAACAAAGGAGGAACTGTATTTTTTTCCAAAATCTCTTGCTTCAAACGTTTCTGCAAAACGCTCCAATTAAAACCCAGTAATATACAATGACTCGCATTAATATTCAGCACCATGGTACGCGAAATGTTGTATTATGTTACTTGATATATATGTCGGGTTTACATTAGAATTAGGGTTAGGGGCGTGAAACGAATCTTCGTTTGGGTTACACGTTGTCGTTATGCAATGGAGAAGACATTGACTAGTGCAAATACGATTATTATAGAACCGGACAAGTAACCGCGGTAGTTAGGTGCTCGAGAAACTAATGACAATGATCCTAGGTTCAATAACGAATCCGCGGTCGACGGGATGATAGATGAACGTACTCACAAAATCTAAGTCGGACGCGTAATATTCACTGGTCGTAAAGAGTTACTCCTTTCATCAATGAGATCGCGAGAAAGAATGTCTTTCCTGTCCCGATCATGCCACAGAGGAAAACTATAATGGGGTGTGTCTAAGGACACGAGATCATCGGATTCGTCGAGAAAAGCCTTCGTTCAGAAAGTAAGGGAAATTGGCGTTGCTAATTGGTCAATCTCCATATCGGTGGTTAGAAAAAGATGCTAGCCGCCCTCGAGGGAAAGTTGCTAGTGGGAGACGCCGCTCGTTGAAAAATATGTCTCCCCTATCTTCCCGTAGTTGGGACAAAGACTGTTTGTCTGTTTGAAGGACTTTAGTTAACTAAACCTTAAGATTTATAACGGGCCCTCGAGCTAGCCGAACATGTACTGCGGAGACGCATCGACATCTGGCAATTATCTTACTCCAGGAATAGGGTCTGCGTGTGGCGAGCCACAGGACAGAAACCGTTGGAATGTTTACTGTCGCGTGTCGCCACGAATATTTCTTTTAAGGAGAGCTATAGAATTACTCCATACCTTTGTTAGACAAAGCGTTCATCCCGTGACCGCGGCTACGTTCGGCGACTGACTGTCGCCTCGAGCCCAAGCTCATTATCACGACTTTCGAACAATTACAATCGGGTTGAATAACTACAATTGTTCAATTACAGCTATAGTAGACTCTAGGTTACAATGTTGCGGGATTATCCAAAATTCCAAAGGCTCCGGTGTTCTTTCATCTCCGACATATATATATTTATTCATTCGTATCTGTTTCAAGAAGCAGTGTTTAAACATTTGACACTTGCCCCGCGAACATGATTCATCCTATTCATATTCCGTGCTTCCTATTCCAGTGCACTTTTTTCCGTAAAAATCAGTAAATTTGCAAACGTTGTATCTTAAAAGCTAATTGAAATTGGTCGTATAGATGAAAAATTAATGAATTCGTTTTGAAAAGCACTATGAAATGGTCTGCAGAAGAGTATATAATAGTTACTTCTAGAAAAACTAATTTAATCTTTATATCCTGCAAAATAATTACGTAAAAACAATTTTCGTATATAACACTTTTTGTATCTGCAATACAAAGAGATATATATTATATATATGTTAAGCCGTGTCTAGAATTACCACGGACATCCTATATAAGTATGTGATAAGTAATAATATCTTGTATATCGTAACGTTCGAATATAAGTAATTTTCTCTTTTATAATTATCGAAATATTCGTCAGGAAATGATTTGTTAAAAAATGGTCTTTTATTATTATGAAATTACGACTCTTCTATTTTATTCTATTCAATTTTCGAGATCTTTAAGTTTGAGGGTATAATTGTTTGTAATATAGATATTATAGAATGTGAATTTTTTGTGGGAAGGATATTGCGATTTCTACCGTTTCTAGATTCGTAGATAGTGGAATCTCGATGGAACGGTGCTTATTTGATATTGCTGTTTGCATTTATTGCATTTTCCGCTTTCTCTATTCTTTACGGTGTTATAGTGTTTTAATGTAAAATGATGGTTATTCTTGAAGTTTGTTTCTTGCAGGCATAATAAATCTGGGTTGTGTAGTTTCGGATTATTTGGAGTTCTTCGTAGAGTCTGTAGTATCCATCTAAGTTCAATTGTATAATCGTTTTCACAATTGTGCAATTTGTTTTATTTATTGTGATATATTTGTTAGCTGGCAACCTATGCGAAGACAGTATCGATTTCTGACGTCCAAGTACTCATGTGACTATCTTTTGGTGATTTTTTATCTTTTGGTAAGTTTTTCCGCAGATTCGCTCAATTCTATTCTTCATTAAGTTAGAAAAATTTACCAAATGTCCAGCTGGACAAATTATAAAGTACAAATTAAATAATAAAAAAATTCTATTCTTGATGTTTTCTGTATAATCATTTACTACCTGTAATGGATGGGCAGCTTCATGGCAATTTTCAAGGAATCTTCTTAATCGGATCTCGCTGGCTGTTTAAATGATTATGGCTTATTCTTTGATAGGGCATTAGCGTAAGGTTTATTGCATATAGTTAGGTTCGATTCCATTATATTTGAAGTTGAAGTATTCTATCTTCTTGAATCTCGATTAATTGTGATTCCACAATTAATTGTGATAAACTTGATTTCATCGTTGTTGGTTTAGATCCATGCAAGTATGTGCAATATCAACATTGTTGTCATTAATACTTTCATTGACACTGCTTCTGCGTCTGTGGCTCTCGTGAGAGATACCGTTATCGTTAGACGTCAGGTATTTTATGACGGTTCACAGCCGATTGTATATTGATTCACAGTGTTTAGTTTTGCAATACTTCATTTCTACACTGAAATGTCAATGCTCCATACTTATCGGAGACTCTACGCTATTTGCCTTGCTTCCCACTTTTACTGTTCGTGAAAATTTTTTGGAAGTATTCTTAATTGGCTAAAACTAAAGGAGGAGTTAGCCAATCGGTATTTGTCCATGATCACGGCGGGAGTTGGCAATGTAACGAGATTTCCTTCTGGCCCAAGGCCAGAATGTTATCGACTATGGACATCCGGTCTGGGATTGATATCCCTCGGGAAAAACCTCGACTTATGACACCAATAATTTGCTATTGAGGCCATCGAAAAATACTGTAACGAAATCATGTACTACAGAAAGCTATTTATTAAAAGCTAACGATTTTTTAAAAAAATAGCTTTGGTGCTTTCGTGTCATAAACCGTACTAGTTGTTTGCATAAGAAATTCCTCTTTTGCTTGTGCAGCTAATCGCTACAGATACTGTTGGAATACAACGATATCAGTCGCATGCGGATAGAGTGTTTGATCGTACAGATTCTTCCATTCGTTGCCCAGCGCCATCCCCACTAGCGTGCGTTCGTTAGATGTACCGCGGCGGCTGGCGCGTGCATGCTCTTCCGAGAACTCGGCGGAAGAAACGTAAGGATATGGATGGAACATTGGGCACGTCGGTGTCGCGCCTTGACAGCGTAGCGCTTTGTATCGAGAAGCTGCTAGAAGGTTCCGTGGCACGTGACGTTACACAGACATCTACTCAGGTCACACTCATTATAGAGAGTGGGGGTTCAAAATCTTTACAAGCGCCACAGGTCACTAAGGCAGTTAGTCTGTGAATAACTAGCCAACTGTCTACATTCCAGAACGCACATTTATAACTCTCGAAATAATTGTTTAATAAATATCACATTATATTATTTCAACATAAACATTGTGTCTTCCACAGAATATTAATCCTAATTCCAAGATTAAATTCTAACAGATACTTAAAAAGATTTCGATAATAACGTAACTTTTCTAGGTAGAAGTACATTCCTTTATTGTTATCAATTTATCATTTCAAGCGATGTAATGCGGGAGATGTGATGTCATTTTCAACAAGATTATATTTGTAATAAGTAATAACATAATGCATTTAAATTACAATCCTTCATTTACACCAATAGAGCGCTAACGGCCGAAACTTGTATTCGTATTTAAAATACACTTTTCCTCATGCATTTTTTATACTTTAACTGCATGTAGTTACGATTCGTCTTAGAAAAAGTTAGATGAACTAGTCGAAAAGCTACTTCTTCGTGGATTTGTACGGAACTTCATAAAATCACTTTGTTATGACAAATTTATAACATATAACGAAAAAAATTGTTAATTTTGAGTTTAAAAGTGTTTAAGCTATGATGTCGAAAGTCTGTACGACTTTCATTCAAAGTACATGCACTTGCTTCTATAGTAGCGATTAAAATGAGATAGGTACTGAGTTTGTGATTTACCATTTACGTCCACATATCGGAAAAATGAATCTCTTCAAGATTTTTGAAAAACGGTTGAATTTAGTTCAGAAATCCTCACGGCTATTGGTTCAAACGCAGTTCTATTTCCTGTATCGCTTTAAATAAAGGATGTCTGAGCTAAAAGGCGCTTCTGTTTTCTGAGTGTCTTTTGAAGAAGTTTCAAAGAAAGCGGGTGGACAATGATATTCTCAATTCGTAACATTTGAGTAAAACTTTTACTAATGTACAATTAAAAACAAGACACGATATAACTTGGAGTACTATTTATTTAATAACATTTACTTATTTTTTTCAGTTATGAAATATGTATGTAAGTGTGATTTGAAGTATATTGCCTTTGATCTCATTTTAATTAGAAGAATCTCATAAACACGTTAGTAAAAGTTTAATTTGAAAAAAATTGTAAATAAAAAAGTTTCATCATTGAATTAAGGTAATAGTGAGCAATTTGGTTAGCCACATTTTTCATGCTTTAATATGTTAAAAAGGGCTATTTAAATGGCATTTTTCTCAATTCGATGAGTATATTGTATTTTTTTCTTTCTTTTTTATGTATATCCGCCGATTTTTTCGGAACGGTTAGATCAATTGAGATGATTCTTTTTGCATCTTGTAGGGCATGTTTTCTTGTTGGTTCCACTAAAAAACTGATTCATTTTCTTCATTCTTAACTATTGTTGTTGCAAATTACCCATTATTCACTGATATCATTTCGTTATGTCTGATCGTTGTCACTGGAAGCGATGAAACTGGGCCATTTCCTTGTAAAATTTTTTATGGAAGCTTACTTCGTCCATTTCTGCACATAGGTTTGTCGCTCAAAGGTAATTTGATCCGTGTTTTTTTTTTATTACTAATTCTTCGTTTTAAATATGCTTACATTTCATCTTGTAATGTGTAAAGACATTGTTCATATGAAATAGACCAGAACTCTTTCTTTACGAAAGAAGTCTTTGCATTTCTACAAATGCTCTTTCGTCATGCGTTTTATTGAGAATTTTGTTTGGTACTAAATTAGATACGGATAGGCCGTTTAAACTTATCACATGACTAAGAGTGACGTAGACTTGGCTATTTCCAAAATTTTCTTTAGGAAGATCAATTACATCTCTATTTAGTGTAGTCCCTTGTAATTTATGTATGATTACTACCCAGCTTAGAGTAAACGATAACATTCTTCGTTCAGTGTCTTCATTAGCTTTCGTCATCTAAAATGTTATTTCTACTGGAGATATCGGAATCTAGCTATCGATATCTTTGAATCTGCTTCCAATGGATTCATCGTAAAATTTTATAAGTACTGAGTCCGACAATTTTCCCTCTTCCAGCTGATCTCTTCGAAGAGTTGGTTATGTAAATTTCTTTACAATTTCTATTGCGTCCTTTATTAAACCATACAAAAATTGGCATGTTTTGTCGCTCTATGACCGCTCAATTTACGTTATTATATACAAGAATCCTCTACTGTTATTTATATTTTTAGCAATAACGTTTTCTAGTGGTCTTTCTCCATATGTAGTTACTTCCTAAGATTTGTGTAATGAATTAATAATGTACATATAAATTAATTTCGTTAATTTATCAATGATTTTTATGTTATATTCGTCCATTAATTTTACTGTCGGTAATATTCTTACTGCTGCGCCCTGTTACGCCGGGCCTCTCTGCCTGGCCCAGGTCACATACCGCGGGCCAGACGGACACCAGATGTCCGCTTTTCCGTACGGCGTACCCTCAATATCCTTAAGCACCCGTCATAAACCCGAGTCACTTGCCTGCTAAGGTCCTTCAAAACAAACAAACATCTGTGTTCGAAGTATTTCTAAAGACTATTGTCTACCACGGCGGGACAAGGGAAAGTTGGTTTTTCTCACGCACGCTGCAACTTTCCTCCCACTAACCACTTTCTCTCGAGGGCAGTTAAGACCCTTCGTTTAACCAATTAAAAACGAAGCCTATTCCCTCACTCTCCTAAATAACATCGGCACCAACAAATCCGATGGTCCCGTGCGCTAGACACACCCATCCTTAGCTTTCCTCGGACACAGCATCGTCACTCAACTTCACTTCTTCTACATCGTTGGAAAAGTCAACTACTAAGTATACGCTAATGCCCAACGGGGCAGTCTAATCATAACGCGAGAGTCGGTCTCGGTATTGTCGAGCATACACTTCGTCTCTTAAATATCTCATAGTGCTACGTCCACTAATACATTGAATCCAATTATAAGAGCCCTGCTCTAACGCACATATCTATCTTAGCTTCGTGCGACAAGTTGTTAATTACTTATTTCTCTCTGTCAGTGTAATCTAAGTGCTGGAAATATATAATTTATAATTCTGTGAATCACAGTGTTATACAAACTCAATCACCCCTATTATCTCAACGGAAATCAGGGGATCGATCAATTCGTGGTGTCGATTGTTATAATCGTAACGGGGATTTACGACTCCCGTTGACGTCTCTCCTTGCGATTACGTCTCCCCGCGATTGGTCGAATAAACATGGTCCTTCGAGCCGGATTTCGTGTCGCCAAAAAGTGCACTGACCAGTGACTATACAGTGTCGCGTGAAATCCAAGTTCCAACCACTTAGTCAACTGATCAAGGGAACCGCCGTCGGAGAGGAGCACCTCCGTCGCTCAGCATCTACACGAGCCAACGCCGCATCGTAACGATCATCAACCGAGGCCCAGATCAACGTCCATTTGATCAAGCAAGATCGTTCCGGTTATTAAAATCAAATATGGCCCAAGCTGAACTAATCAGCACGTTACGGCGGAGACGAGGCGCCGTAGCCCGTCGACTTGCAACCATAAGGCGCGAACTCGATGAATACGAAGCGTCTGGGAAGGCAAACAGACTCTTCCTAATATCTTGCCGCAACTCGTTCGATGAAATTTGGAGGACGATACTCGCGGTTCAAGACGAGCTAGATGGGTTAGATGAGGGGGAAGCTGAGGGTTTAGATTCGTTATCGCAAGAGCATCGGGAGCTTGACGTGCGGTTCCTAGGCCTCTTTGAACAAACATCAGCAACAACCCCGTCGACAACAAAAACACGCGATTCATGCGTGAAACCCGAGCCGACGGAGAATATCGCATTGACTCGGACGCCGATCTTGTCGCATGACATGCGGACCTCATCGCGTGACACTCACAACGTGTCACCCACCCGAGACCCAACGACAACCTCGCTCACATCATCAGCATCGCAACAATCTGATTCCACGCCATCAGACGCTTTGAATCAGACAGCCGCTCAAGAGTCTCTGGATCAACAGACGGATGAAACCTTACCAGCCGACATGCCGTCTCCTACTACATTATCGCCGAAATGGAGCACACCGACGAATGGGCTGAAACAAAACACCACACTCGTCGATGTCAGTGCAGCCTACAAGGTGGACCACTTGCTCTCAACGCAACAACCCTTAGGCCTGGCCATCCATTTTCCCTGGCAGCTACGGCACCTACGGACGGCAATGACTCATACGGAGCCGAGCATCTTGGACCGAGATGCAATATCTTCCCGCTCCAGATCCAAACCTAACCAAACGGAAGGTAAGATGTCTCTAATTCTGTCTTTCGCAGTAAACTGGACCACGCCGGTCCAACCACCAAGCATCATCAAGAAGGCGCGATACGAATGGATCAGCGGGGGGAACCCTGTCCCCCAATCCACCGTAGACCTCCTTCACGTCTTCATTGTGCAACCACACACGGATTTCACGTGCCTTTGTGAAATCGGCGAGTTGTACAACGACACCTCCTGGGACGAGATGTCTCACGATACTTCATGGGCCGAGCTGTTTCACGACACTTCCTGGTTCGTGAACCGCAATAGAAAGTCGTCAGACAATGCAGATGACCACAGCGATCCAGAACGCAAGGAAGACAACATATCCTCAACGCACCGGACTTTCGACCGTATCTGCGAAGTCACCCTGGCGACAACGGCCTCATCCAGACTACCACAAGTCATACGGCAACGAGCATCTTGGAACGACGTGCCACACAGCTCGTCCTACCAACGAGCCAACCCGATCAAGCAGAATAAGGACAATCAGCAATCAACAAGGAGTCGGGCGGCTGCTCCAATTAACTCCACCTTTAATGAAATTTTGATCGGTACCCTCTCAACGGGGGGAGGATGTTACGCCGGGCCTCTCTGCCTGGCCCAGGTCACATACCGCGGGCCAGACGGACACCAGATGTCCGCTTTTCCGTACGGCGTACCCTCAATATCCTTAAGCACCCGTCATAAACCCGAGTCACTTGCCTGCTAAGGTCCTTCAAAACAAACAAACATCTGTGTTCGAAGTATTTCTAAAGACTATTGTCTACCACGGCGGGACAAGGGAAAGTTGGTTTTTCTCACGCACGCTGCAACTTTCCTCCCACTAACCACTTTCTCTCGAGGGCAGTTAAGACCCTTCGTTTAACCAATTAATCTAAGTGCTGGAAATATATAATTTATAATTCTGTGAATCACAGTGTTATACAAACTCAATCACCCCTATTATCTCAACGGAAATCAGGGGATCGATCAATTCGTGGTGTCGATTGTTATAATCGTAACGGGGATTTACGTCTCCCCGCGATTGGTCGAATAAACACGCCCTTCTCAAACTCTCCAGCTAGAGTAGTATTTCTATTAGAAGAATTGTTACTACAGCAAACCGTAAGTTATTTAATAGGCCAATAAACTATGTATCATCTTCTTGTCTCATATTAATGATGAATTTGCAGAATTGAAACTGGCGCCATAAATTAATCTCTGTAGTACACATTGTGGTTGTACAAAACACCAACTTCCTTTTAGGGTAGTTACATGATGACACCAGAGAGAAGTATTATACATCTATGCTACGAAATAGTTTTCCATTGGTCTTGAGCACTTGCAGCCTTAAATGGATTATTCACAAATTCTCGTAAGAGACAATTGATATCTGATGATCTTATCAATAATCAACTACCTTATATGATGCCACTTTCGTCTCTCCTGTTTAAGTCTTTGTCTTGTCATTGACTGATAGGTTGTAGCAGTGCCTTCCTCCCTTCCTCAATGGGCAAGCAGAAAACGGAATGCAAATATTTTCCGAATATTTAACGGCTGACAACGTTTCCTTAATGAACGACAGTTTTATTGTTGTAGCTACTGTAGGATTAGTAATGTTAAGTATTTTCAATGAGCAATATCAAAATAAACGACTTGCCATTGCTCTAGTCCACCTATAGTAAGAAACGATGTCTTTCCCGTATTGTCATCATTTTTTATATTTTTTTCAATTACTGCGGAACTTGATTTAAGTTGATCTTTCTGTTGAATATTAAAACTTTGAATGCTATTAAGGATTATATTTTTCGTCATTGCAACCGCCTTTTGCTATTGGTCTTCACATATATCTACTTGGTCATTGTAATTTCTTCCATCGGCATAAATTATTATTAGTTCTTTCTTTGTGTACTGTATTCAAAGTAGTAGCATGGGCGAGATCTGCTTCAATAATTTGTATTTGTAATTTCAGTATATGAATTTATCGGTATTATTTTAAAAACTACCTATTGGAGACTGAGAAGGTATCTAGGGGATTTCAGTAAAAGTCTTATGTAATAAACTGCATTTAAAACTTGTTACTTGAAAAAACAGATATTTTTTTACACTTTCTATCAGAGAGAATTAGTTAAAATATAAACAGTTTTCTCAAGCAATATTTACAAAATTTGCACATCCAACATCATACATCAATAGTAATTTGTAATCATTCAAATTATTATGGTGTCAACAATATGGACACACAAAAAACAACTGCAACAGAAACCCGGCGTGTGTCAAATGTGCAGAAAACCAC
Organism: Bombus vancouverensis nearcticus; assembly: GCF_051014615.1. NCBI lineage: Eukaryota > Metazoa > Arthropoda > Insecta > Hymenoptera > Apidae > Bombus > Bombus vancouverensis. The sequence continues at coordinate 1,051,937 of NC_134913.1, read as the reverse complement.
CTAACAGCAAACTGCTCATACACAGAAAAGATAAACGAAGTAAAATGAAATAACTGTAATGGAAACCACCTAGCAAGCTATAAAGACTGCGTAGTTAGAAAACAACTACAACGAAACCTGTTTCCATCGCTTCGAAGCAGAACATACAGCAGCTATCCTTCACAACAAAAAATTGCAGAACCAGAGCCAACACCAAATGTACAAATCATATCGAACACTAACCATAGAAACAACAACACCTTTGGCAGCCGAAGTTGTGCACAAGTAACTAACCAACACCAACCATAAAAAACCACAATCAAAACAACAACAGTAACGACGCTACAGAAGTCAAGGAACTGCACAAGTAATACATCAAAAACACTGAAATGCTAACAAAAATGATAAGTGAGCAAAATGCAATACTCAAACAAAAAACACAACAAATTACAGTCACACTGCAACTACTTACAAACATGTTAAGTAAAAAATGGAAATGGACACAGTGAAAATAGCAGCTTGGAGCTCCAATGATCTACAACAACGGGCCCTCGAAACTAAAACAATTCTGTATAACAATAATATTACTTGTTTCAGAAACACATTTCACACCAAAAAGCTACATGAAAATACCATATTACACCATCTATGATACCAAACATCCCTCAGGAAAAGCACACGGAGGGACTGCAGCGATAATAAGAAACGATATCAAACACCATTTACATAGTGAAACTAGTGTGGGACGCGTTCAAGCAACTACCGTTAAAATACAAACTAACAGCAATTACTTCCAGATGTCAGCAGTATATACACCACCGCGACATAAAATGGCATTTCAAAAATGAGAACAGTATTTTCAATCCTTAGGTGACAAATACATCGCTACGGGAGACTTCAATACAAAACACACGCTATGAGGCTTAAGAATTAATACACCTTAAGGTAGAGGTAGAACACTAGAAAAATATATTAGAACTAGTAATCTCAACATATTATCCACAGGAAGGCCAACATACTGGCTGACAGATCTAAACAAAATTGCTTTCTTGTTTGATTTTGCAGTTATAAAAGGACTATATACGCAAATAAATTAAAAATAACACCTAGTTCTGAGCTTATCTCCGATCATACATCGATAATAATAGAATACACAAGCAGACCAATACTTTGCAGCAATCCAGAGTCGCTTTGCAATATAACCACCAAATGGCAAACGTTTAAAGAACTAATTGAGAGCAAAATCAACTGCAATGTTCCAACAAAAACATTCGACAACATCGAACAGGTAGTAGCAATATTGACAGAAATTATATAAGAAGCAGCGTGGGCAACTACTATTTATGAACCAAACAACAGGCAAACAAAAATAATTCCAACAGACATCTTTGACAAAACCAGAGGAAAAAGAAAAGCAAAAGCAAAATGGCAAAAACATAGGACAGATGAAAACAAAAAATACCTCAACAAACTCGCAAAGGAAATAAAAAGTAAAATAAAAGATCATAATAATAACGAATTCTCAAAACTCTACCAACTACCCTATATGGAAAGTCACGAACAAAAGAAAGAAGCCAATAAAACGAATCCCAGCAATCAGAAAAGCAGACAACACATGGGCCAGAAGCAACTGACAAACACTACACCATACCTAAAACAACAGCACAAGAAATTAGAAACTTAATCGAGAAAACAAAAAATAATAAAGCACCAGGAATCGACCTAATCAATGGTAAAATCTTGAAAAAACCTTCCGCCAAAAGCGATAAGACTAATAATATTCAATGCAATACTAAGAATTCAATACTTTCCTAAACTATCTAAATTGGCACAGGTCATAATGTTACCTAAACCAGGCAAAGACCCACACGAAACTACATTTTACAGACCAATAGCACTACTTCCCGTATTTTCCAAAATACTAGAGAAAATAATATACGACCGCATAAAACCAATAATGGAGTAGGAAAAATTAATACCAGATCACCAATTCGGATTCAGAAACAAACATTCCACTATAGAGGAAATGTACAGGCTCATCAACGAAATAATACTAGCATTAGAAAACAAACAATACTGTACAGCCCTCTGTATGGACATAGCATTTGACAAAATAAACCACGAAAGCCTACTGCAAACAATCAGGAAACAATTCCCGGAGCAAATATACCAATTAATAAAATCTTACTTAAGCAGCAGAACCTTCGTAATAAAAATCAAGGACACATACTCTGAAGTCAAAGACATCAAGGCAGGGGTTCCGCAAGGAAGCGTCTTAGGACCAATACTATTCACGCTATACACGGCCAACATACCAACAATTACCAATAGCAAAATACTGACATTCGCGGACGACACAGCCGTACTAGTCAGGCACACTAACCTAGAAACAGCAGTCAAATCACTACAAGAACATATCACAAAAATAGAAAAGTGGCTGCAAGATAAACAAATAAAAGCAAACCCCGATAAATGCAACCATACTACATTCACACTGCGAAAACAGACACCACCAAACATCCTACTGAACGGCACGCATATATCGCAAAGAAGGCAAGTCAAATACCTAGGGGTTTGCTTTTATTTGTTTATCTTGCAGCCACTTTTCTATTTTTGTGATATGTTCTTGTAGTGATTTGACTGCCGTTTCTAGGTTAGTGTGTCTGACTAGTACGGCTGTATCGTCCGCGAATGTCAGTATCTTGCTGTTGATAGTTGTTGGTAATGTCGACCGTGTAGAGTGTGCATAACATTGGTCATAAGACGCTTCCTTGCGGTACCCGTGCCTTGATGTCTTTTACTTGAGAATATACATCTTTTATTTTTATTACAAAGGTTCTGTTGTTTAAGTATGATTTGAGTAAGTGATGGATTTGTTCCGGGAAATGTTTTTTGATTGTTTGTAAGGGGCTTTCATGGTTCACTTTGTCAAAACCTTCAAGTGTTGACGTTTTCTCTTTCTACAGTGAAGGATGACGAAAGTCAGGCGGTTATCCCAGACATTCGAAATTCACATTTTCATACATCTGACAAGAACTACATTTTCATTAACTTTCAACTTCGCATTCTCAATTTCAATAGTTGGTAATTGAAATAGTGCGATTTTGGACTGTTTTTATTATTTATGAGTCGACGAATTTACCAATCTTAACATGTGACATCTTATTTGATAGGTATTTTTAACATCTACAATTTTTATTCGTCTAAAGTATGTCAACTAAAGTCAGTTTTCATGATTCAGTAATATTTGGTAATTTGAGAAGTTGGTTTCGATATTTGTTTACAGCATTTACTGCAATCTAATAGCCAGTAGCTAGTGAGTCTGGCTCACTTAATTCCTTATGAACTGATTAATTTATAACATTTTACAACAATAAATGAGCTCATATACAATGTCGTTGAATTTTCCTTAACAAACACCATCGTACATACTAAGGAAAACGGTATAGGATATAGTTCCATGCTACAATGAAAAAATATTCATGCCAGTACAATTGACATGCCAAGTGCTGAGGATTAATGTTAAATTTAAATGGTGTTCGGAAAAATATAAAAATTATTGTATCACTCTACTGATCGTTTGAAAAAGAATTTTCTCTTTTCTCCTCTACAAAAATATAGTAAACAATTAATTTCTCCTTCTTAGGCAACTTACAATTAGTTTCATTATTCCGCAATTTTGTCATTAGGATATACGAAAAGACTTAAAAATACCAACGGTCAAAGAAGAAATTGGCAGGTACCCAGAGAAATACAAGGAAAAAACGGCAGCACATCCAAACTAGCTGGCTGCTGAAGCGAGCAAAACTCTCATGAAAGGAGGATTAAAAAGAAAACACCCCATTGACCTCACTATGGAAATAAAATAGTCAAACTGGAATATGGTATCCCGCTGGAGTAGCACATGTTATTTAGCAATTAAGCTAGAAAAATTTACCGAATGTTCAGCTGGGCAAATTGTAAAATACAAATTAAATAATGATAATAAAAAAAATTTTGTCATTTTCCTATTTGTTTATCTCGGATAGAAAAGTAGATATGCACTTTTCCGTAGAACCGTGCAATTGTCCATCGTGTGAGAGACGTGGTTCGTTGATGTTATTGATTTACTATTTACTTCAAGATAATAAATCTTTCTTATTCAATGACCAATTGGTAGTAATTACTTATTAAACATTTTGCAAAATAAAATTAGCTGTACCTTACACATGCATTTACATATCAAAAGACATGTACGATTTGCACAACTCCAAACGCTCAGCCAAACCGTGAAATGGCTTGATGTGTGACCGATCTTCTTGCTGTTTAGGTTAGCGCTATTGGAACTTAAATTGCAAGGCAAGGTTAAACAGTTTCTTGTAGCGTGGAACTCAGTAGGTTCTTGTCTATGGTATTGTATAACCAAGCAGGGAAGATCCCTAACTTTAAGCTAAAGTACATAGGTTCTTGTATATGCTAAATTATAACCAAACAGGGCAGATCCCTAATTTTATATGTTCTTGTATACGTTAATTTTATCTGAATTGAGCACTTGGCCGCATGGTGCAGCACCTGTACTCTGAAACAACCAGAACTACGAGCGTGAGCACTCTCATTTCCTCTCTGATATTACTTACTTATCACAGCTCCTCGATATTGCTTTTAATTAAAGTTATAAACGATTTATGGAAAAAGGATTTCTTGGCACTTTTTACTAATTTGTAACACAAATTGGACTTATTGTAATGTAATAGGTCTCATTTTACGGATAATTCTATGATCTACATAACTTTCCATTTAAACCCTTTTGTTGGATGACAAATGCTTTTTAACATACAAAGCGAAATATAAGAAAAGTCATATATTTTTCGTTTAATCAATATGTTATTTATGAAGTACCGGAGGAAAATTGTTTCAAAGTCGTTTATTTTGTTTTAAATATCGTTCCGAACCATATCATCCAAAAATATTTCTATTGTCAATTTGTTTATGGATTCACTTTTGTTAGGCTTAATTTGACTGGATTATTTTCGTGACGAGCGACTTCAGTTGCCTGTGGTATCTAAACAAAGGTATCGTGGCGAGCGACTTTAGTCGTCCGTGGTAGCGAGAGTGTTTTAAACAGTTCCATTTTCATTATCTTAACGAAATTTTCGTAATTTTCCCAATTGTCACGTGCTTTTAATATTTATTCAAATGCAATATAGTAGCACTTACAAAACTAAGATTATCAGAAGTTAACATATAATCGGAGTTAAAGATATTAATCAATTTTAATACGTTTCATAGATATTATTATACGTTAATAAATATATAAACATAAAGAAAAATTACATAAGTCGTTGCAAGCTAGTATGTGTGACGTTCGAGTATCAATGAGATTCATTAAGAAATGGTGTAGTTTCACTATACACAAAGTGTAAAGAAATACTCGATGTTATCTAATTGCATTTCGCTTAACTGGTTAACATTCATGATAAATACATATGTGTTATTTTGAATACAGACAAGCGATATTTTATCGCGCGATCCCGCTGCGATCATATGCTTTTCTTTGTTTTCCTGTTAAATACGACAAAGTCAGATATACGATCGCAGTGGAATCGCACGGTAAAGTGTAGCTCGTGTATATTCAGGGTTATTGGTGTCTTTATTGCGATTTCAACGTGTGCGATAACTCTTGACCTCGGAGTGAAGATTAATCTTGAATGTTCTTCGTTCACAGTACGCAGAAGAACGATTTCGTGAACAGCTACGTTTACTTCAGTGTGTATCCTACGAAAATTTTATTCAGAACTATGAAGAGTTTAGTTAACGAAGTTAATAATGCCGTCACGGAATCTCTTTTTGGATTATCGTTTGCATTTCCGCAATTGGAGTATCAAGAATCTCATAAAGTCGTTTTGATGCCAAACGTACGTACATAACCTTGAATATTCTGTATGAAACAAATTAATACGAATAACACCTAATGTTGTCATGATTTTACTATATATGTTGGCGTTTCCATGAACAATCTTACTAACAATTTGCTGTATTTTAGCTTCAAGAACGGAAACATAAGGTATCCCTGATATGCGGCGGTGGAAGTGGACACGAACCTTTCGCGGCTGGTATGCGCTTATTTTATTTTTTAAAAAATCGGAACACTATATGCATGTTATTATGTATTATGAATACAATTTTATTTTGAGTCATATCATACTTCTTAAATGCTAGCAAGCATAAAAATAAACATCCTACTTGGATTTATTAATTTCATTTAAATACATTAAATCTATAACTTAATGTATTTTATGTAAGATATAAGTAAATAAAACTGTAATTCATTCAAGGGAAGAAACAGTAAACATAATTTATTTGCAGTTCGGTATAAAAGTATATGCGTATATAAATTTTCGAAGCGTTTAGGGACTATTAATTATGTAATATAAAAAACAAAATTTTTTAAGGATTTGGGAATTCCTTAATTTTCTAAGAAACTTTCCTACATTATGTAGTTACAAGACTAACGAAACTTAAATACTTAAAGACTATATTGGATACATATTTTTAATATATGGAACATGTTAATTGAATGTTATCTTAAATACAGGGTAGGACATATAAATCGGAAATAATTACAAACGCCTAAATATCTCCGTTATTAATGGTTATGTGAAAAAGCTTCACAGGATAAAGTTATACTATTTGGGGGAGCACATGCAATGATAGATAATGTTTTCTTTGGAAGTCATTTTTTTATGAGATTTCAGGGTCATCACTATTTTATTTATAGGACCACATTTTTTAATACATTAGTCAATCCACCTCTGTGTAACCTATAAAAAGTATTAACATATTTATATCGAGGATCTATTAGTTTAATAAATATTTTAACTTTAATTTGTCAAATTTAACGTATAAGAAACAAAAAGACTCTTCTATATTAAATTTGATAAATTAGAGTTAAAATATTTGCTAAATTAATAGTTTGTTGACATACATATGTTAATGCTTTTTTTATAGATAATGCCGAAGTAGATTTAATAATATATAAAGGATATGGCCCTGTCCAAAAAAATGGTGATGTCCTTTGAAATCTCATTAAAAAAGTAACTTTCGGAAAAAACATTATGTACCAATTGCATGTGCCTTTTAAAATAGTATAATTTAATTCTGTGAATTTTTTTCATATTTTGGTGTTCCGATTTATGTGTCCTATCCTGTATATATAATTTCAAATTTGGTGACAAGATTTTTATATTCCTGTTTCATTTTTATTTTTGCTATAATTTTGTACTAAAATTAAGAACTGTTTGTTATACCAAATATATAAAAAGTATAGAATATCAATTATAAACTGTATATGCTAAAAAACAACATATTTATATGTTTATAAATAGATAGTATTTACATAATAATTAAATAATGGAACCAATTCTGTTCTTAGATAGATTTCTTTTCACAGGATTGTTTCTTTTTATAACTTTAATGTGATGTTAAAAAGAATCAAATTTTCTTTCCATAGGATTTAATGTAATCTAGTACCATTAAAATGACGCCTGCTTAAACATTTTTATTTGAATTCAATCCTTTTCACTTTATGCTTTCCTTGATATGTCTTGATTAAATTTGTACCCTGATTTTAATTCATGCTTTTTCCGGTATTTAATTAGCGATTGTCGGCTGTTTTTTAATGTTATTCTCTATTTTGTAGAAAAATGACACCCAATCTATTCGGAATAAACTGGCATTAAATGTAATTATAAGTATAATTATTATTAAACTTCTTGTTGCTTACGGGCCTTTTGTTATGTAAAGTTAATTATTATTGATTATAGTATATTGAGTTTTGAAACAGACGCTACAATTATCACTTCAATTTTTCCAATAAAAGGTTTAAATTATTTCCACTTTTTCAAATAGTTCATAATCAGTAATATCATTAAATTGTTTCCTTTTTGTTAAACACTTCCTTAAAAAATTGCTATAAATTATAATAAGGGTTTTTATTAATGCCTAAATGAAACATTAATGTAATTCAATGGCACTTTGTAACTACATAAACATAAATGGTTAACGTACTTGGTATAGATTACATTTTTTGTTTGTGATATATAATTGTATTATACTCAAACAAATAACATACCGATAATATTCATATACTTTGAATATGTCCATAGTGTTCTAAATATGAATATGTTAAAAATTATTGTATGACATTAACAAGTAAACATAGAAAAAGAAAACAATTATTCGTGCTTCATAACATAATATTATTATCTATAATATGTATATTAGAAACAACACTGGTATGAAAAATAAAGTCAAATGTGTGAACACCTTATACGGAACAAAACTCGAAGAAAATCTGCACAGAGTTATCGACGATGGCGAAATTTAACATTTTCTAACAAATAAAATTTAATTGTACAATTTAGATGACCCAGGTGGCTTTGGTTATTATTTTTATGGCATTAGAACAGTTAGGATGGGCCAAAATTGCTTATAAAGTACGAGGAGATACACAATTTAGTTATTGCAAATTTCCTTATATATACAGGGTGGTTAGTAACTGGTGGTACAAGCGAAAAGGGGGCGATTCTACGCGAAAAAAGAAGTCGAAAATATACAATAAAAATTTTTCGTTTGAGGCTTTGTTTTCGAGAAAATCGACTTTGAATTTTCGCTCGGTACGCGTGCGGTACGTTATAACGGATCTCACTCTAGATCGTTGTCTCGATGGAAAAATTAAAAAAAAAAAATAAAAAAAAAATTTTTATTCTATATTTTCGATTTCTTCTTTCGCGCAGAATCACCCCCTTTCCGCTTGTACCACCAGTTATCATCCAGCCTGTATATAAATGAATGCAGTAAAATGCTCATAATTTCTATTTAATGTTAATAGTTTGTAATGTTAATAGGATTTTAATGAGTTGATTAAATTCTAAGTTCCGAACAGAAACGAAAATATTATGATTATTGTCTGTATTTCGTCTATTATTGATTTAGTATGCTGTTTCCATGTGAGTTGTGTTTCTAGGTGGAGTCCTAGGTATTTGACTTGCCACTACGTTTTTGTCATTTTGCTTTCGCTTTTCTTCTTTCTCTAATTTTTTCGAGGATGTCTAATGGAATTATTTTTGTTTGTCTGTTGGTTTATTCAGTGGTTATAGTGGATATAGTGGTTGCTCTTGCTGCTTCTTGAATAGTTTCTGTAAATGTTGTTACTGCTTGATCGATGTGTTCAGGTGTTTTCAATGGGATGTTGCAGTTGATTTTGCTCTCAATTATTTCTTTAAATGTTTGCCATTTGGTAGTTTTATTGCATAGCGTCTCTGAATTGCTGTAAAGTATTGGTTTGTTTCTGTATGTAATTATTATGGGTGTATGGTCGGAGGTAAAAGCTCGAGACTGGGTGCTGTGTTTAGTTTATTTGCGTTTAGTCCCTTTGTAACTGCAAAATCAAGTAGGTCAGGTATTTTACTCAAGTCTGTCGGTCAGTATGTCGGTCTTCCCGTGGATAATATTTTGAGGTTATTGTTTCTAGTGTAGTTTTCCAAGGTTCTATCTCGAGGTGTAGTGATTCTTGATCCCCATAGTGTGTGCTTTGAATTATAGTCTCCCGCTGCAATATACTTGTCACCTAAATGTTGAAAGTACTCTTCCCACATTTGTGATGTAATTTTGTGTCGCAGCGGTACATATACTGCTGCAGCTGTAATTGGTTGCTACCAGTTCGTACAGTAACGGTGATTGCTTGTATATGTTCCTTACTAACCTGGCTGCGTAAATGATGTTTAATGTCGTTTTTTATTACTACTGCGGTCCCTCCGTGTGCTTTTCCTGAGGGATGCTTGGTATCATATATGGTGTAGTACGGTATTTTTATGTAACTTTTTGTAGTGAAGTGTGTTTCTGATACGAGTGGTATGTCAATATTATTGTTGTATAGGAATGTTTTAGTTTCTAGGGCCCTTTGTTGTAGGCCGTTAGAGTTCCAGGCTGCTATTTTAAGCATGTCCATTTTTATTTTTTGCTCAGCATGTTAGTAAGTAGTTGTAGCATGACTGTTATTTGTTGTGTTTGCTGTCTGAGGACTGCGTTTTGTTCGCTTATCATTTTTGTAAGTACTTCGGTGTTTTTGATTGATTGTTTTAGTAGTTCTTTGATTTCTGTAGCGTCTTCGGTGTTGTTGCTTTGACTCTGATTGTTCATGGGTGTTGCTTGTCTAATGTTTTGGGTTGCTTGCGCGTAGCTTCGGTTTCCTTGGGATCTGTGTTTCTGCTTATAGCTTTTATTTCCTTTTGTGCTTTCAATGTTGCTTCGTTATCCGTTGTACTTTGTTGCTGTCGGTAGTTATCGACTGATCTATTGTGAATTGGTGGAAACAGTTTACGTTGAAGTTGCTTCCTGATTACACATCCTTTACAGCTAGCTGGATGGTTTCCGTTACAATTATAACATCTAACTTTTTCCATTTTTCCTGTGCATGGGCAGTGTATTGTTAAGTGATTTTTTGCACATTTAACACATGCCGGGATACTACTACAATAATTTTTTGTGTAACCGTATCGTTGGCGCCGCATGCATTGTGGTATATCTTTTTTGTAGCGTGGTGGTTCCACTGTTACTATTGTGTTTAGAATTTGTTTGATTTCATAAATTTCCTTGCTATTCATTCTGGGTTCCAGTTTTATTAAGAATAGTGGTAATGGTTGCTTCGTATCGTACCTTGTTATATTATTTATTGTTCTTGTTTGATGGCCAATTTTTGCTAGTTCGTGACTTAATTTTTCTGTGTTAATTTTTGGATGTAATCCTCTTATAACTATTTTGTAGCTCCTTTCCGTTTTGAGCTGGTACGTGTGGTATATAGCATTCTTTTTCCTTAATTCTTTTATCACTTCCCTATAATTTTCTGGGGTGTTTGTTTGGATTTTTACCTGTTCTAATTTTGTTTGTTTTATTGTGTAATTATCCTTTCCAACTATATTGTTTAGTTGATCAATAAGCGGGTCTATTATTTGCGCCTCAACAAATATTGGTGGTGGTTTTGTAATGTTGTGTTGGTTGAATTGTGGTATTGCTTGTTGGGTCATCGTCTAATTCTTCCGTTAGCGAGCTGAAGGAGTTTCTTACTGGTAATTCTTGCAGCCATCGCTGCTTTTCCGTATCTAGATTACCTGTTATTTTTCGTTTTTTATTGTAGCTGGCCACCTTCCAGCTTTCATCCTGTTGAGTTGTTTCTTTATTGGTTTCCATATCAACTTCAATTGTAACTGAGCAGTCCTGTTCTTGGTTTATTTGTTGACTTGTTTTTGATGTGTTTGTTGTTTTATTTATGTAGTATTGTTCGTCCTTGTTAATAATTTTTATCGGTGAGATTTGTTTTTTCATGGTAGGTTTGCTTGTAGTCTTCTTAATAGAAGACACGGGTTTCCACCATTTAGCTATGGGCGTAGCCGTTCGTAACTTTCTCTTCCCCACTCGCCGCACTTTTCTGAAGCACTGTTTTTCACGTCCGCTTAGCTCGGCTGCTCGGGCAGAACTGATCATTTTAATGAAATCCCGTTTATATAAATTTGTATAAAAATGATCCTGGGAATTAAAATATTTTCATTATTCCGTAGCAGAAAATATAAGTTGATTAAGTTCTTAGCTACTGCAAAATAAAATTTGTCTTGTGCGAAAATCTAATTGCTGTCGTCGGGTCGTTAAATATTCTAAAATATAATGTTATATATATGTTTACATACAAGGTGAGTTACCCAAGATGAAAGCTAAAATATTTTCAATACTGTCAATTATATCAAAAAATGTTTCAAATAAAAATTGAATGATTCCGAGGAGGACAATGATCGACGTAATTAGTACTTTTGTTTGTTTGTTTTTTGAAAGGAATCATATATTCCTTTATACATTAAACAACGCCAAGTCTAACATTTTCTATAAAAAAATTATCAACTTACATCGAAGTTCATTAGATGTTCTAATTTTTATTTTGCAAAATATGAGTTACAGTATCTTCAAAACAACTTTGCAACATACATGGCTGAACATCTTTTTATAGAGAATATTGAAATGGGTAATTCCATTTAAGAAAACAAATTTGAGTTTCAAAGATCCTCTACGCGCCCACCTATGAAAATGCTAATTACATCGATTAATGTCCATCTAATAGAAGCTATTCAACTTTTGATTGAAACATTTCTCGGCATAATTAACAGTATCTTTTTGCATTTTTGTATACATTGGTTAACGCAACTCTTTATTCCACACAAGAAACTACTAAAGTTGGTTATGTTAAAAAAGTAATTGGTTCAGGAAATATTTTAATAAATTGTGCCTTTGAAACAAGGTAACAAAGATAATGAATACCTTCTGAGCTGGCTTTTTGGCATAATTACCAATTTGATAGTTTCCTATGTGGAATAACGAGTTGTACTGATCAACGCATAAAGAAATGTGATTCTATTTACAAGAAACATAGTGGATCTTCATATGTCCTTCAAGTATCTACCTGAGGAAAAATGAAGTCCTGATGCAGACAAGCGACTTTTATCCGCGCGATATTACTGTCATCATATGTTTATCTTCATTGTTCTTAATTGACAAAATGAATAAAGACATATATGATTGCAGCGATATCGCACGGACAAAAATCACTCATCTGGATCGGACCTAATAACACCTAATCGTGGTTATCTAATTTTTGCTAGGATGGTTATTTTCATACAAAACGTAATCTTGCAATATTTAGAAATCATGAAGATAGGTGTTTCGTTCTATTTAAAAACAGAAAATAATTTTCTATTCCTGCATTAATATCCTGTTATTTACTTCCTATTTGATTGTTAAATATGAACATATTACAAATTATGTGAATGCAATAGACAATAGAACTTTAACATCGGTTAAGTTGCGACTTAACAAAGTTGCAAAGTTGATTCTCGCGATGAGTAAGATATGATGCAAAAAAATTTGTTCTTACGATTTTGATTTTCAAGCTTAAAAGACAAGCTTAGGCTCTTTCAGTTAAATTTTCACCGAATCTGATGTGTAGAATTACGTTGTGATAATTTTTATCAATAATATCTTTAAATTCTGTACACTGTACATGTGTAGATATACTATATCCGGTATAAATGTTACGCACTACTATTTTTGTAACTATTAAAAATACGAAGGCGTCTTTTATTATATATATGTAGATGTAATATATATGTACATATGTACATATAATATAATTTTAAATGAATATATAATAGTATGAGTAAAATTAAACAATATAAAATTAGTTTCAAATATTCTTTTAGGTTATGTTGGAAATGGTATGTTAGCTGCGGCTGTAGCAGGCTCAATATACGCAGCACCACCGTCAAAACATATCTCTTATGCCATCGACCGTGTTTCTCAATATAATAATAGTAAGTTGTAAGATTTATAATTTCGTTGGATTTAGACAGAACAAGATGGAATAAATCCAAAATTGAGCATTTCGTGTTATTTACGTTAAATAAGTTACTTTTGTACTGAATATCTGATATTTGTTTCAAGTTGGAATATGTTATAACTAATACGAAAAAAATGTTTAAGTCATCATTTTCCTCTTATCTAAAATATTTGAAAAATACAGATCTTCAAAATGACTAGTTTTTTTACGATTTTTACGAAACTTACCTTCACAATATAGTATTAGATATAATAGACTATTTTGACTTGATTTCTGATATGATTGGTGAAAATGGTACAGTGAGATCGTAAAATAAAAAATGGTGCCAATTTGGTCTGTATTTACAGTCGTATGCGCCCCATACGCACGTAGTCACTTATATCAAATTTTAAAAATCAATTTGTATAATGATTGGTAGTGTAACGATGTATCATAGATCCGGAACACCCAGGATACAAGTAAAGAATGAATTAATATAACTCTTTTACTTCCCAGAAAAATTCTTTTAGATATATTGTAGAGGAACAGCTGGTTCTGAAATCATATCGTTCTCCTCTGAGCTGACTCTTAAATCATGTGTACGAGTTTTCAAACATGTGAACTCTACTCATTGGAGTTTGGTGGATTTTACTATTTCACTATGTCACCTTTGTTTCTCTTACAATTTTTCTTTTTCTTTATTTCATATGTAATTACTAGAGAGAGGACATTGGAAATTTCGAAACACCTCGTATTGTGACGATACATATAAATTTATTTTTACTTGACTGATAATAATTCAATTGCATCTCTGCTTAGATTTTAATTGGTACCATTTCACCATTAAATACTTTGATTATTCCAAAAAAATTTGTCAAAATTTTAGTTCTTGATGAATTAGATATCTCTAGAAAAAAAGGAAAGGAAATAATAATTTCTGGTTTTATTTCGAAAATTTTTATCCCAATTTCGGAAATTTCGAGACTTCACAAAATGTCTGATTTAGTTCCGCAAAGTTAAACAGATTTTGTACTATCTTTATTATCTATACAGAGTGTCCAGTAACAGATGATAAAAAATTTCATGCTGCTTCCGTAAGCTTTGAAATATAAAAAAAATATTAGAAAATTTAACTAAAAGTTTAGGCGTTAAGTCATTTCCTTGATTTCAATTTAAACAATTTAGCATACATGATCAGAAGTGTATTATTAATATTATTATCATAAATCTTAAATGGAGTTATATAATGTAACGCATTAAATTATAAAATGTTTTATGTGTATAATATGTTTCTAGCTGGTATTTTGATGGTTGTTCCGAATTATACTGGAGATTGCCTTAATTTTGGAATAGCAATTGAAAAAGCGAGACAAAAGGGTCTGAAGGTAAGAAAAAGGAAAACGAATTTATAAACTGAATTTTTTGATTAATTTTAGCTTCTATATTTTATATGGATAGGATTAATACATCAACGTTTATGTACGTATGTAACACATCGTCGGTTTTTATGGTTCATTTAAGGAGAGGTTTCTTATGTGCATCTAACGCGCGCGTTAGGTCAGAAACATTTTAAAACCCGAATCACGTAAGTGACACTGTCTCGTTGCGAGATCACTGATTTTTACCGTTACAATAGAGAAGCATTCTCTCGTTTTTGCTAGGATATTGTGTGATTCGAGCTTATCCAGGATTTTTAGGCGATATCCTTAATTTGACGATAATATAACATCACATTACCCTCACTCTACAGCTATGTCACATGTGTTATATAACATGAATTTCGTCTTACATCTCCACGCGTTGTATCTACAATACTGTTCCTGCATCTCCATTTGTTTGTAGTATGAGTTACGACGTCACTAGTTTAGCAACTATACTATATCCCTTACTATCAAAGGATTTTTATTCTCTCAATCTAGTAATGTTGGGTTTTTGACCGTTCTTAATGCAGCGTGTGCGTTGGACGCATCTAGAAAATCCGACCTTTAGATTTGCTTTAGACAGAGCGACTAATCGATCTCCCCCATTTTAGTAAAATAAAAAATAAGATGGTAACCGAACATTCATTTGCTGTTCGGTGAAACATTCAAATATCTGAATGCTCTAACAAAGGAATTTTCATACCTAGTTCTTACAGATTTAAATGAAATTTGATATGTATGTAAAATATAACAAATCTGTCATTTCAGCCTTAGATGATCAATCAATTTTGAGAAAAATGTATTTACAATTTGAAAAAATCCTTAGACATAGTCCATACCTTTAACATCATACCCTAAGATGGGATAGTGGAGGCCTTTGAATTCTTCGAGGTGCCTCCTTACCTTATTCGTGTTATCCTGTCCTACCTGAGCAACAGGTGGGTCGGTACACCGGTAGGGATGAAGACGGATGGCGACCCGTCGAGCGCGGTGTTCCGCAGGGTTCTGTTTTGGGAGCGATTCTGTGGATCATCAGCTACGACGCGATGCTTCGCTGTCTCATGACTCCGGACACAGGCATGGTGTCTAACGCTGACGACACGTTGTTCCTGGCCGGGGGACGTTGGTGATACGAGACATTGCGTCACGACAAGCTCATCGTCGTTTGCGCGGTACGTACCATACGCAGGCTGGGCTTGAGGGTGTCCGCAGCCAAGTCGGAGGCTATCTGGTTTTATGACTGGCGGCGTAGGGGGGCTACTCTGCCCGACCTGTGTTTGGATATAAACGGGGAGGACATCGAGGTAGGGCTTCAGATGAAATACCTGGGCCTCACCTCACGCATTTCAGACACTTGGTCCTCAAAGAGACGACGCCAGCCAACGCCTTATGTAGTTTGCTACCAAATATCGGTGGGGCTGGGGTCGGAGTGTGCCGACTATATGTGAGTTGTCTGTTCTCGGGTACTGTACGGGGCTCCGGTGTGGGCAGAAGATCTGATGGCGAGTCGTCGCAGTCTGATTTTACTGAGGAGGCTGCATAGGACGACCGACATCAGGATCATAAGGGGATACTGAACGGTATCTTACGCGTTGACGTATTCACCGTTCCAGCTCCAGGCCTTGGCGCTCCGAGGGGTGTACAAAAACCTGAGAGGCCTGGTCAAACCAGAGAAGGTCAGATTCAGAGCCACCGGGCCGTTAGATCGGTCCTTCCGAACTGGGAAGTTTGAACGAACCGCGAAGGGCTCCCGTTATCCTTCCGGATGACACAGGTGTTCGCTGGGCATGGAGTATTCGGTGAGTCCCTGCAGAAAATTGGAAGAGAGGTGACGAGCATCTGTCACCACTGCGGAGAGGGTGAGGACACGGCTGAGCACACGCTGGAGTTTTGTCCAGCATGGGAGGCCCCCCGCAGTGTTCTACGACAAGCGATTGGCGAAAGTGTGGATCCCTCGGCAGTGGTAGAAGGTGGTGCTGAGAAGGAAACAGAAGTTCCTCACAGTCCGCTCCTATTGCGAAGAAGTAATACTCGCAAAGGAGCGGGCAGAGTGGGAGAGGGTGAGAACATCCCACCCTTGTAGGGTTCTGCACCGAAGAGCGGCCCCGCACTACCCTAGGTGGTCATAGTGGCCAACGAGCAGGCGGCTCCAAATGACATAGGAACCGCTGAGGAGGACACGTGGGACCGGTGGCGATCCCAGCTGATCAACGAGGGAGGCGAACATCGGGGCGCGGAGGCGGTCCTCCCAAACTGGGAGGCATGGAAAAGCCGCCACGACCTCTCGCTCACATTCAGAATGACCCAGGTGCTCACCGGACACGGCGTGTTCGGCGAGTTTCTGAAGAGAATCGGACGAGAGACGACAGACATCTGCCACCACTGCGGAGAAGGCAGGGACACGGCGCAGCACACCCTGGAGCTCTGTCCGGCGTGGGAACTGCCCTGCTATACTCTGCGACACGCCATAGGAGGAACATTGACCCCCCAGCGGTTGTAGAGGCGATGTTGAGAGTGCCACAGGAATACGAGGCCGTCCGCCTCTGCTGCGAGCGAGTTATGCTCGCGAGAGAGCGAGCGGAAAGGGAGAGAAAGAAAAACTCTCACCCTTGCAGGATAAGACGATGGAGAAGGATGGCAGTCAGACGACCTAGAGCCGCTCCACCGCCGTCCAAACGGACCACGCCTGGAAGGAGCGACAGCGCTAGGGACAATGACCCCCCCCCCCCTAACGCCAATTCAATAGTCAGGAGGTACTAGGATTGGCTCGAACAAGAGGACGCGAGAAGGGGGTGCAACAGAAGTTAATTCATAAGAGGTTCCTGGATCACCCCTGTCACATGCGTAGGATGGTCATCGTGGAGCTTTAGTCGTTAGGAGTCCGACACTACTCTGCTGTTACGCGATTGCTGCAGCAGCGAAGTGTCCATGAGCATTTCTCCACGTACAAAAAAAAAAAAAAAGGTGGTCATAGTGGCCGACACGCCGAGGAGGATCTGGGATGTCCTCAGACTTGCACGACGGCCCAGAGGATAGCGTTGAGAGTGGTAGTCCCTCTGAATGCCCAAACTAGTCCTGAGGAACAGCTCCTTCAGGATGGGAGAGGACGCAGGAGTGGTCCGGCAGCAATTCGAAATCTTTTCTGTAAAACTGTTTATTAATAATAAATAAAAAATAATTGATAACAAAATATGCATAAGATAATTCAATGAATTATTTTATTATTATTATTCATGAATAATTATTATGAAAAGAAGTTCTCACAACTGGATTCGGTCCGGGTACAAGAAATTAGATGATCTATAAGCCTACCATTTTTTAAATAATATCTATTATTTTATTGGATTTCAAAATTGAATTACATCATTACATATTTTATATTTATAGTCTTAATAACTAAAATCGTTCTTGTAGACTAGTTTCATATTTTGGAGATTTGATATATATCTTGGGTTATTTTTCATTTTTTTGTTCACCTATATTTCATTTTTATCTTTATTTCTAGATGGGTTATTGGCGATAAGAATGACGATTGTCTTGTATGACTTATCAAACAACTTATATACTATTTCAAGCCTAAGGTTTGTGAGCGGTATATCTGTAGTATCGTGGAACAAAGGCCTAAGAGATATCGGGCGAACTATAAACAATGTCGCGAGAAAGTCAAAGTACCGACAGGCCCAACGATGTATCGTCGGTCCTTCGGTCGAATAGTTACGCAAAAAAAAGGCCTACGTGACTCTGGCCACGAGCGGTTGCGGAGCACGTGCGTGGTGGGGCTAAGAAAATAGACAAAGGGACGCTAAGGAAAAAGGACGCATGAACGATGAGTCAGTCGAGAAACAGAGTGTGAGTCGAGGAGCCGAGTGCGAGTTGAGCGGAGACAGAGTTTTGCGAGTGGCGTTGCCGAGAGAGTGTTGAATGCATTTTGTGAAAGTCGAGTCGTTAGCTAATTATTTAGTTGTGCTGTTTTCTGTACGTTTGGTATGAATAGTTCAGGTTAAACAACAATCGTCTTTTTCTGTCCGATTAACATCTGTATCATCCATTCCTTGTAAATACATTATATCACGATATTACATTTTTGGGGGCTCGTCCGGGATTGGACAAGACAGAAAACGAAACGGTTTAACAGAGCTATTCGAGCTAGTTGTGAATTTACCGGTACGCGGTGCGATAAAAGACGATATCGTTGACTGTTTAAGTTTGTGTAGTGTGAAAAATGGCAAACGTTGGGGACGAACGATTGTAGGGTGAAGAGGGTTCGACGCTGGAGGAGCTGAGGAGTAAGCTCGCGCGAATGAACCTCCCTATATCTGGTGCGAGGTCAGTACTGATGGCAAGGCTGAATCGGGCGTGTAGGGCTGGACAATCGTATCCTAAGGGATCGACGGGCGGTGAAGAGCTAACCGGTCAACGAGATTTAGGAAATGTACAGAGAGCTGAGCGTGATTGTAACGAAGATGAAAATTTTGAGAAAATGAATACGAAGGAGTTGAAGGAGCGCCTCGCTAGTTTGGGTTTAAAAACGACGGGAAGAAAAGTAGAATTACGCGCACGGCTACAAGCGGCCATGGATGGTAATGACATATCGTCGGAAGAAGAAAGCGACGACGAAA
The DNA here is from genome assembly GCF_051014615.1 of Bombus vancouverensis nearcticus. NCBI lineage: Eukaryota > Metazoa > Arthropoda > Insecta > Hymenoptera > Apidae > Bombus > Bombus vancouverensis. The sequence goes on along the minus strand of NC_134913.1, from coordinate 1,032,522 downwards.
GTGAGGATGAAGATGACAAAAAAACGCAAGAGGATACAAGAGAGATACGCGAGGGGTGTATCAGGACCGTGATGAATATTGTCGAAGGGCATGTGTTGGTTCGACTCTGAGTTTTAGAGACGTCGAAGATGCATTAGAGTCGTTTAGTGGCGACAAAGGTGAAAATGTCGAACGATGGTTCGAGTCGTTCGAGGAAGTCGCTGATACGTGCATGTGGTCGGATGGGCAGAAGGCAGTCTACGCGAGGAAGCTGCTGAAGGGATTAGCGAAAATATTTGCGAGCTTCGAGTGTCATGCCAGGACTTGGCATGAGTTGAAGAGGGGGCTAGTGAAAGAATTTTCGAGGAAAGCCAACAGTAGGCAAGTACATCAGAAACTTGAAGAAACAAAAAAGGAGAGTGATGAAGCATGTTTGGCCTACATGTATCGCATGCTCGAAATAGCCAGCCATGTGGACATAGAGGAGGAAGCAAAAGTGGAATACATAGTGGATGGAATAATAGACGACGAGAACAATAAGGCTATATTGTACGGCGCTACGTCAATCAAAGAGTTGAGGGAGAGGTTAGTGATGTACGAAGAGCAGAAGAGTCGCAGAGCAAAGTCGATTGTGAAGCCGGCTAAAACCCAGAAGAACGGGAAGCCCAGTCAATCTGTAGATGCAATGAAGAAAAGAAGATGCTTCATTTGCGGTAGTAAGGATCATCTAAGTGTTAAGTGTCCGGAGAGGGGAGAAGGCGTTAGGTGTTTCAAGTGCAGCGGATTTGGACATATTGCAGCGAGGTGTACGGCACGACCGAAGGAGACTTGCGTAATGTCAAGATCCGGAAAGAGGAAGTATGTGAAGGAAGTGGCGATAGATGATTGTAGGTTTGTGGCACTAGTGGATACGGGTAGTGATCTCACGTTCATTCGATCAGACGAGTATGCGAGGTTAGGGTCACCACCGCTAGGTAAATGCAAGCTTAAGTTCGACGGTTTTGGTTCCGCTGGCAATGAGACCTGGAGTGAATTCACCAAGGTAATGACGGTTGATGGGTGTAAACTGCCAATCACTTTGCACGTTGTTTCAAACAAAATATTGACGAAGCACGGCCTGTTGTTAGGCACTGATTTTCTGGATCAGGTAGAGTTACGGGTTAAACGAGGCGAAGTGACTTTCTTGCGGCTTGACGAACAGACTAACAAAGACGTGCTGGATGTGTTTAGAGTTAACGTGGTAGAACAGACTGACGAAACAGACCTAACACACGTACAGGAACCGCATTATCGTGAAGCGATTCGCGATATCGTTAGGGGGTATAGGCCGGAGAAGAAGCGAGACGTCGGAATAACCGCAAAAGTAGTTTTGGAAAGCGACGAGCCGGTAGCGCGAAGACCGCGAAGACTGGCGGCATCGGAAAGAAAGGAAGAAGATGATCTGATGGAAGCGTGGACAAACGAGGGTGTCATCAAATCGTCAGACTCGGAGTATGCGAGTCCGATAGTTGTAGTTAGAAAGAAAGATTTGTGTGTGCGTGTGGATAGATGGGCCTTGTTACTAGGCGAGTTTAAGTATCAGGCGTGTCATCGGCCGGGGAAAAGTATGCAGCATGTAGATGCTCCGAGTAGGAACCCCCTGCCGAGCACTATGTATGTAACGGAGAGTGAAGACGGGCTGATTGCACGGTTGAGAAGGGTACAGAACAAGGACATTGAAGTCCGTAGGATTTTGGACGCCGCAACGTGCAGTCAGGCCGATGGGCATGTAATAAGAAACAATATTTTGTATAAGGAGTGTAAGGACGATGTGCTAATAGTAACACCGAAGGCGATGCGGGCTCAAGTAGTCAGGCAAGCGCACGAGCGTGGGCATTTCGAGGTTACCAAAACAGAAGCTATGGTCAAGAAGGACTTCTGGTTCAAAGGGTTACGCGAAAAGATCGAACACGTGGTATCCAACTGCCTTGACTGTAGCCTAACTGAACGAAACATAGGTAAGCTAGAAGGGAACCTGCGAAATTACAAGAAATGAAGAAAGCGTGCGAAGCAGTACCGAAGGAAGGACCCGCGCACACCTCGATCTCACGAAACCTTGAGTTATAAACGCCGAAAGTGACGTATCTGATGACAGCGAGATAGAAGGCAACATCTGAGGGCAGATGTTATTGCAGGATGGCCGAATGTAGTATCGTGGAACAAAGGCCTAAGAGATATCGGGCGAACTATAAACAATGTCGCGAGAAAGTCGAAGTACCGACAGGCCCAACGATGTATCGTCGGTCCTTCGGTCGAATAGTTACGCAAAAAAAAAGGCCTACGTGACTCTGGCCACGAGCGGTTGCGGAGCACGTGCGTGGTGGGGCTAAGAAAATAGACAAAGGGACGCTAAGGAAAAAGGACGAATGAACGATGAGTCAGTCGAGAAACAGAGTGTGAGTCGAGGAGCCGAGTGCGAGTTGAGCGGAGACAGAGTTTTGCGAGTGGCGTTGCCGAGAGAGTGTTGAATGCATTTTGTGAAAGTCGAGTCGTTAGCTAATTATTTAGTTGTGCTGTTTTCTGTACGTTTGGTATGAATAGTTCAGGTTGAACAACAATCGTCTTTTTCTGTCCGATTAACATCTGTATCATCCATTCCTTGTAAATACATTATATCACGATATTACATATCTATATGTCGGATTTACATTAGAATTAGGGTTAGGGGCGTGAAACGAATCTTCGTTTGGATTACACATTGTCGTTATGAAATAGAGAAGACATTGACTAGTGCAAATACGATTATTATAGTATTGGACAAGTAACTGTGGTAATTAGATACCCGAGAAACTAATGACAGTGATCCTAGGTTCAATCACGAATCCGCGGTCAACGGAATGATAGATGTACGTGCTCACAAAAATCTAAGTCGGACTTTTTGTTAAAACGTGGAATATCCACCGAGCGTACAGACACTAAGTAACTCGCTAATACGACCTCACGAGAGAATGACTTTCCGTCGCGATGATGCTGCAGAGGAAAACTATGGTGGGGTGTGTCTAAGGACACGAGATCATCGGATTCGTCGAGGATAGCTTTCGTTTTGAAAGTGAGGGAAATTGACGTTGCTGTTAATTGGTCAATTTCCATGTTGGTGGCTAAAAAATGATACTAGCCGTCCTTGAGGGAAGGTTGCTAGTGGGAAACGTCGTTCGTTGAAAAATAGATCTCCCCTATCTTCCCGTAGTTGGGACAAAGACTGTTTGTCTGAAGGCTTAGGAAACTTGATCTTAATGTTTATAACGACCCTCAGGCTAGCTGAACATGTACTGTGGAGATGCATCTGGTAATCGTCGGCATCATACCCGAAGAATAGGGTCTGCGTATGGCGAGCAACAGGACAGAAATCCTTGGAATGTTTACTGTCTCGTGCCGCTACAAATATTTCTTTTAAAGAGAGCTATAGAATTACTCCATACCTTTGTTAGACAAAGCGTTAATCCCGTGACCGCGGCTACGTTCGGCGACTGGCTGTCGCCTTGAGCCCAAGTTCATTATCACAAGTCTCGAACAAGTACAATCGAAGTGAATAACTACAATTGTTTAATTACAGCTATGGTAGACTCTAGATTACAATGTTGCGGGATTATCCAAAATTCCAAAGGCTCCGGTGTTCTTTCATCTCCGACATACGTATAGGACGAAGTTATTCAGAATGTTGACCTTGAGAACATACTTTAAGCTCATTGAAAGGGATGAAGTGTTTCCTTTTCTATAAAACTACCGTTCTTTTATACCGTGCCATGTAGGAGTATCCACGTGGCTGTGTTGAAAATTGAAATTTTCTATTCTGTTTGGTGCGTTTTTCGGTTTCACTTTTACTTATAATTTATACTATAACTTATACTATAATGCTATATAAGGCCATATTAAAACCTGTTTGGACCTATGGGATCCAATTATGGGAAACAGCAAGTTTCCAATTCCAACCTAGAAATTTTTCAACGATTTCAATCGAAAACTCTAAGATCCTTAATAGTGTAATATCGGAAAATCAAGATAGAAATTTTTTCCCGATTGCTTACAATTTATTAATATTAAATTGAATATACAAATATAAATTGGACAGAAAACGATATTTATTTAACGGAAACTAAATGCAATACTCGTATCTATATCAAATAACTTTACAGTTATTTAGCCACTCTCCTCACAACGAATCTAACACTCTCTCTCTCTCTCTCTCCCTCCTCTCCCCCCTCTCTCTCTAACAACTCTATCAATTCTCTCGACTCTACTCTTCGGTGTCTCGATTAACTCTAACGACTCTACTCTTCGACGACTCGATTAGCTCTGACTCTCGCAATACGCACACTTTTCGACTCGCACACTCTGACCTTTCGGTCGTCCCGCCTTGAAAAACGAAACCGTCCTTCTCGTCTAACGTTGTCTATTGTTTTCCTCATACCTATGTAAGAACTAGGTGACTTTAGTCACGTAGGCACTCTTAAATGTAAACGAACCACAGAAAGACGACGTACACGGTTTTTTCTATTTTCAACCGATCTCTACCTACCAACCTTTCAACCGATCAGTTCAAACTACCTTACGATATTACAATAGATGCACTTTGGTATGTTACCAGCGAAACAATACATCGTGACCTTAAGATACCCACAGTTAAAGAAGAAATATCCAAATTCAGTAATAGATATGTGGTATCATGAATGAGGGGTCTGGGGTGTGTCGTGTGAATTATAAACGAGCGATTGCTGAGCATGTACGTAGTGAGGCTAAGACAAAAGACAAGGGGTTGCTAGGGGACAATAAACGAATTAACAGTAGTATGAGTTGAGATGTCAGAGAGTGCGGATTGCGTTGATGAGAGTCGTTAATTAATTATTCAGTTGTGTTAATTATTATGTGTTTGCTGCGATCAGTTCATGTTTAACAAACATTATTCTCTGTTCAATTAACACCTGTTCAATTTACTTATCACTAATAAACTAATTAAAGTAGTTTCGTTATTACAGATATAACATAAGAGTTAACAACCACCAAAACCCATTGGTTACTCAATTACGTGACACGACGGATCAGATCAGCAGAATAAAAAGACATTACCCTCTAGATTTAAACATTAGATTCAGCCAGAATCAAACAGACGATAAACACCTATTATACACGATATAGTACCACGCCAGAATAATTTACTTATAATTCTCAATGAGAACTGATTGTAAAAATTCTTCCAAATAAAAAAAAAAGGACTTGCCGGCCTTAACGGTAAATAAAAAAACCTTGTTTTATGACAGTTCCTTAGGATTATTGCTTAATTCTATGTGCACCGTGTAAGAGTCACCGGACGTAGTAGAAAATATGCAGCTTTGCAAGCCGACAGTGATACACAAAATCAAGCTCGCTGTCCTGCTTAGTGTAATAGACAATCGTAATTGTTTCTATTTAATATATGTAATTTATTGTATTTTTATTGTATTGAACTGTATTTTATTTGTATTTTATTGTATTGTATTTGTAATTTAGTGTAACTTATTCTATTTAACATTTTAGATTTCGGAAGTAATTGTAAATGAAGACTGTAGTATACCGAAGGAGGAGCAAGGTGTCGCTGGCAAGCGTGGTTTAACGGGAATAATATTTGTTATGAAAATAGCTGGTGCGTTAGCAGAACAAGGGCTATCACTTGAAGAAGTGACTAAAACTGCACATGATGTTTTGCAAAATATAGCCACATATTCGGTTGGGTTAACAGCATGTGCAATACCCGGTTAGTATCCAGATATTACTTACACAAGATGTAATTGGAACAAATTGTTTTGTTATATTCTCAATCATAAATGTTATATACTTATTTACTTTAAATCATACCCATCTTACCATTATTAGTAACTACATCATAATTACTCTATGGATGTTCATAAAAATGCATATTTTTATATAAGAGACGTAAAGTAATGTAACCTAGGTAGGCTGGAGGATGATATCGGATGAACCATACATAATGATGAGAGAAAGCCTATGTGCAGACAGACTGAAAGGGTTGGAAAACTTCAATATGCCAAACGGTCAGTTCTTTAGCCGAATAGTTACGCGGAAGAAGGCGTACGTTTTTCCTTTTTAATATTTCATTCGTACTTTACAATTTGTCCAGCTGAACATTTGGTAAATTTTTCTAGCTTAATTGCTATATAACATGTGCTACCCCAGCGGGATACCATATCCCAGTTTGACTATTTTATTTCCATAGTGAGGTCAATGGGGTGTTTTCTTTTTAATCCTCTTTTCATGAGAGTTTTGCTCGCTTCAGCAGCCGGCTTGTTTGAATGTGTTGCCGTTCTTTCCTTGTATTTTTTGCGTATCTACCGATTCCTTCTTTGACCGTTGGTATTTTTAAGTCCTAGAATATATCCTCATTTCTGACATACTACGGGGCGTTGACTATTCTCGTCAGTATCTTCGATTGTAGCGACTCTAGTTTACTTGTGACTCACTGCTGCTGTTCCCCATAGCGGTATTCCGTACGACCAAATCGGATTTATTATCGTTTTGTAGATTTTTAGTTTATTTTCTATGCTGAGTTTAGAGTTTCGACTATTTAGCCAGTACATCTGTCTTCTTTTTATTCTTTTTCTGTCCATAATTGATTTAGTATGTTGTTTCCACCTAGATTTGTGTGTCTAAGTGTAGTATTTAACTTGCCTTGTTTGTGTTAAATGCGTGCCATTCACTTGGATATTTGATGGTTTCCGTTTTCCTAGCGTAAATGTAATATGGTTGCATTTACTGGGGTTTGCTTTTATTTATTTATCTTATAGCCATTTTTATATTTTTACGATGTACTCTTGTAGTAACTTGACTATTGTTTCTGAATTAGTATGCCTGACTAGTATAGCCGTGTCGTTCGCGAATGTCAGTAGTTCTCTCTTGGTAATGGTTGATATGTTGGCCGTGTATAGTGTGTGAGGTGGAGATAGTTGTGATGATAGTGCTACTGCTGATATAGAGGCCGAGATAGGTTCTGCTGCGGGTGTAAATGTCGCTGCTAGAGTACTGTTACTTTTCTTCTAATTTAGACGTCGTGGAAAGAAAAATCGGACTCCGCTAATCGGGATTTAAACCCGGGTCCCGAACGTTCGTAACCTAAGGCGCTAACCACAGTGCTGCCGTCGTCCGATGCTAGTTGCTGTCGAGTGCCGCTACATGTGTATAATATTGGCCCCAAGACGCTTCCTTGCGGTACCCCTGCCTTGATGTCTTTTATTTCAGAATATACATCTTTTATTTTTATTACAAAGGTACTGTTGTGTAGGTATGACTTGAGTAAGTGATGGATTTGTTCCGGGAAATGTTTTTCGATCGTTTGTAAGAGGTTTTCGTGGTTCACTTTGTCAAATGCTTTCTCAATGTCCATGAAGAGGACATTTTTTGTTTTCATCTGTTCTATGTTTTTGCCATTTTGCTCTCGCTTTTCTTTTTCTCTGGTTTTGTCAAAGATGTCTGTTGGAATTATTTTTGTTTGCCTGTTGTTTGGTTCATAAATAGTAGTTGTCCATGCTGCTTCTTATATAATTTCTGTCAATGTTGCTACTACCTGTTCGATGTAGTCGGGTGTTTTTGGTGGAACATTGCAGTTGATTTTGCTCTCAATTAGTTCTTTAAACGTTTGCCATTTGGTAGTTATATTGCAAAGCGACTCTGGATTGCTGTAAAGTATTGGTCTGCTTGTGTATTCCATTATTATCGATGTATGATCGGAGCTAAGCTCAAGACTGGGTGTTATTTTTAATTTATTTGCGTATAGTCCCTTTATAACTGCAAAATCAAGCAAGAAAGGAATTTCCTTTAGATCTGTCAGCCAGTATGTTGGCTTTCCTGTGGGTAATATGTTGAGATTACTAGTTCTAATATATTTTTTCTAGTGTTCTACCTCGAGGTGTGTTAATTCTTGAGCCTTATAGCGTGTGTTTTGCATTGAAGTCTCCCGTAGCGATGTATTTGTCACCTAAGGATTGAAAATACTGTTCTCATTTTTGAAATGCCATTTTATGTCGCGGTGGTGTATATACTGCTGACATCTGGAAGTAAGTATCGTTTCTTATTATCGCTGCAGTCCCTCCGTGTGCTTTTCCTGAGGGGTGTTTGGTATCATAGATGGGGTAATATGGTATTTTCATGTAGCTTTTTGGTGTGAAATGCGTTTCTGAAATAAGTAATATTATTGTTATACAGAATTGTTTTAGTTTCGAGGGCCCGTTGTTGTAGGCCATTGGAGCTCCAAGCTGATATTTTCACTGTGTCCGTTTCCATCTTTTACTTAACATGTTTGTAAATAGTTGCAGCGTGACTGTAATTTATTGTGCTTTTTGTCTGAGTATTGCATTTTGCTCACTTATCATTTTTGTTAGCATTTCAGTGTTTTTGATGTATTGCTTGTGCAGTTCCTTGATTTCTGTAGCGTCGTTACTGTTGTTGTTTTGGTTTTGGTTGTTTATGGGTGGTGTTGGTTAATTACTTGTGCATAACTTCGGCTGCCAAAGATGTTGTTGTTTCTATGGTTATTGTTCGATACGATTTGTACGTTTGATGTTGGCCCTGGTTCTGCAATCTCTTGTTGTGAGGGATAGCTGCCGTATGTTCTGCTTCGAAGCGATGGGAACAGTTTTCGCAGTCTTTATAGCTTGCTGGGTGGTTTCCATTACAGTTGTAGCTTATACAGCATTTTGCTTCATCTATCTAACATCGCTAAAGGAATTTCTTTTTCTCAAGAGGGTACGAGACTTATAGAATATATGATGTGATTTTCGTTATAAAGCATATGTCTAAGGAGTATGTTTATCAGGTGGATAATGATCCAAAACAGAGTTTCCATGTTTTTAAACAGTATTTAAAGAACTATAAAATGAATGTTATGAAGTGACCTGTCTAGTCTCTGGATCTGAATCTGAATAGAGATGATTTGGATAATGTGCACAGTTCAAGATCATTGAAAAGGTATGGGTTTATGACACTGCTATGTAGACCCTAAGGTTTAGGCCCCGAAATTCTTGAAGATCCAACAGTATCATAAGCTACTCGGTAAAAGAAGCAAACTTTTATCCTTCGCTCCCATCTTGAGAGATCAATAGTCGGGCAGATGGGAGAAATGACCATTAGCTGTTGTCTTTTATTTGACGAAAACCAAGGGTCATGGTCTAATCGGCGCTCACGACGGACAGATTCGAAGAATCAATCCTGAAGAGCTGTTGTCTTCTATCTGATGAAACTAGAAGGTCGTGGTCTATACACGAGGAGCAGAGGTGCGAAAGAGCAGTCATCAAAACCAGTGTTGTCCCCTGTTTTATGACAACCCTTGGCCGTGATCCAACCGTCGGACACGACAGTCAGTTATGCACAATCAGTGGTAAAGAACGCTTGTCCCCCGTCTTACAAAGTACAAGGGTCGTGATCTGACTGTCGGACACGACATAACAGCCGATATTTTGTATCATATCTAGCAATTCTCTAATAGCCAAGCATCTAATAAATTTTATTTCCATTGGTCCGATTGGACAGTTGCGTCGCATTGATGCGGTAATTATATGAGTATCGTCGTTCGTTGCCTAGTTTGGAAGATTTCGGTATAAGTTTCATGTGCCCGTCTTCATGGTGCAATAGTATTTTGAAAGAGTTTTGAAGAATTTCATTCACTTGAAAGTGAAGTGGATTAACCCTTAACGTTCCAAGTGTGCCTCTCAAGCACCACCAATGTGCAGTGCTCTACTCCAAGCGTGTCTCTCAAGCACTGTAGATAAAGCCGATCAATATGCATCAACATATTGTTTCCTGTGAAAATCGTTGAAATGGTGGAAGAATACGGTTCTTTTGGGGACTAGAAACGAGTATAATAAATGCTTATATACTTTACAAGATTTCTCAGGAAAGGAAAGGAGAAAGCGCTTTGTCACAGTATAAGTTTGTGAAATTATTAGTAAGTCAGCTCGTAAGTAACTTTCGGAATAACAATGTGTAATATCGTGATATAATATATTTACAAGGAATGGATGATACAGATGTTAATCGGACAGAAAAAGACGATTGTTGTTCAACCTGAACTATTCACACCAAACGTACAGAAAACAGCACAACTAAATAATTAGATAACGACTCGACTTTCACAAAATGCAATCAACACTCTCTCGGCAACGCCACTCGCAAACTCTCGTTTGTTGATTCCTTTTTTCCCGTCCCTTGGCAACCGCTCGTGGCCAAGATCACGTAGGCCTCCTCTTTCCAAAACTACGCGATCGAAAACAAACGCCTATCGAAAACAAACGCCTCGGCTCTCGCGACATTCCACGCGATTCACCCGCCAACTCCCAGGCCTCTCACTCACGATACTACACAATGTGTATGACAGGCTTTCCGGAACAGATAAGGAACAAGGTTTAGATGGGAAACTCCATATAATAAATCAGTTGCTGAAAGGGAGAAAGAAAAAGTGTTTTGTTTGTTTACCAAAAGGAAGTAATGCGGTAAAAGAACAAACAGTTTTCTACTGTGAGGACCTGTGAACGCAACCTCGGTTTGCATCCCAATGAATGTTTTAAAAAATTCCACACAATAGTCAATCATAATTAATATAAATGTTATAGGATTTTTTTATTTATTTAGAATGGATTAAACAGAAAACAATGGTTATTTAACGTGAACTAAATATAGTAATGTGCTATAACTAAGACAACTAAATAGTTAATTTACAACTCTTGTCGCCACGGTTTCAACCTTCTTCGCGGACCACCTTCTTCGACAACACTGACAACTTTTTCCGACAATGCTGACTATACTCTGACTTCTTATCTCACGACTGCCTGTTAATTCTTCTTTCTCCCTTAAGCATCCCTTTGTCTTTTTTCATAGCCCCAGCATGTACGTGTTCCGCAACCGTCTGTGGCCATGATCACGTAGGTCTTTTTCCCGCATAACTATTCGACTGAAGGATCGACGACATATTGATGGACCTGTAGGCACTTAGGCTTTTTCGTGACATTGTTTATGGTTCACTCGATATTTCTTAGGCCATTTGTTCACGATACTACAATATTGTAATCAAAGTTATATTACTTCTGAGACGAATAAAGATTGTTTTGAATGACTTTAATATTGTTATTTACATGTCATTGTAGTATTTAAAATCTGACACTTAAAAACTTGCAAGTTGCCGGTCGATATTCACAATTAAAAGTCGGAGCGTTAAAGGTTAAACGTGTAGGTTCGTTTGATAAAGAAACGAGTGGACAAATTCGTAATAGCCAGTTGTATTAAAATCAGTACAAGTACAAGTACAGATACAGAGATACTGTGTAGTCGTTGCTCGCTCAATGATATTATGCCGATCGAATAAAAGATAATAATACTTTGTCCTAGGCACGTTCATACATTTATATCGACGGGCGTTACCACAAAAAATTAACTTTTTTATTTAACTCCGGCTGAAGATTACAAGAAACGGCAATAACAATCTGTCCAGAGTTCATTTGCCTCTAGACCTTGTAAACCAAAACAATCGCTAGTATTCAAAGGCACAATAATATGGGTCTCTCCCAGATTCGAATTTTCCATTCCTACTTGAACTTTTTTACGCTCATGTGCCGCTACAGTTGAGTTGCAATCTATGGTTTCTTTGAGGTTTTTCATCTTCATCATCAATCATCAATCATCATCAATCATTTCATCATCAATAGAATACGGTTCAGTCAGAATATTTGACTTTGAATTTGAAATTCTGTATAAACATTCGTAGTTTGACGTAAATCCATAATTTAAATAGCAATTCAATCTGAGTCTTAAAACTGTATTGGTATAACTCTGGATACATCACGGTATAATTTGTATCTCGTGTATTTAGTATTTAGTGTGCTTGAAAGGTATTTAGTATATTATCTTTCCATTGTCTTATGACTTCTTTGCGTCGTTCATGCATGCTCTTGTTCCCACGTATTAATTTTTATTCTTGGAGGCCGACTACAAAATCAGAGAAAACATATTGTGATACTTTGGGAGATGTACTTTGAGGGCTGTGGACAGATATTCCTTAAGAATTAATCTAGCGAATCATTAATATGAAGGAGCAATGTCAAGAAGGTATAATGCAATGACTAGGTAATACTCACTTGTAAACACACTCACGTACACACAGACTGCACGTGCACTAAACACACACATTATACGTGCATCGTACACACTATTTAGTGCAATACACACACATTAAACACACACATATTACCTTCCTTCCACATTACCTCGTGGTGTACTTTGAATTATTTGAATGATGGCGCAGCTCACTTTTCATTTAAAATGCCATGAAACGGTGAAAACATGGTGCGTCAATTTTTTAAAAGTCATTGTAAAGGGGATTCTTTTTACAAAATCTTTCTTTTTACAAAATCATCTTAAAACGAATCTGGAATAAGATGTTGCAAATTGCATAGAGTTGTTCGAATTTATAAAATTGTTGAAGAAAAAAAGCATATCTACTTTCACATACTTGTATTCATTACACGAGGTAAAAACATCTCTGAAAAATATAGAATTGTGAAAGAGGAAGTCTTGTGTTTCAAATTGCCGAAGAGCAAGTTTACAAGCCGAAATGGATTGTAGTATGATTTTTCTCATGAAATTACAATAACTTGAATATAGACAATTTTTATTATCGAAAATTTAGCGATCCTTTAATTTTCCACGCCGGTGTATATTAACTTTTTTAGGCCAATCTCCAATGTTCGAGCTCGGAGACGATGAAATCGAAGTTGGTCAGGGAATTCATGGAGAGGCTGGATATGAAAAAATGAAATTGAAACCCTGCAGTGAAATAGTTGCATTCATGCTCAAACGCTTACGCGAGGCATTATCTTTAAAGAGTGGAGACTCAGTTGCAGTTATCATTAATAACTTCGGAGCGTTAAGTCAACTGGAACAAGGAATTGTAGTTTATGATGTTGTGAAACATCTTCGTAAGTAACAATCAAATATTTATACATAAATTTTGTATGCAAAGACATATATTGCATATTTCATACTTACCTGACGTATTTATCCCGGCCAATTTAATTAGTTCGTTATAATTCCGCACACCAATAAAAATAATAATATGTCACTGATCAACCGTTCGCGGAGAGACGTGTTCGCGATAGATCGTGTGACATCAATCACATCTCAACCTACATCAGTGATAAGACATCGACCGCTGACTTCGGACTCCTTTGGACACATCACCACCTTATCATCATAGCATACACCAAGGCTGTGACGCACCTTAGTTCACATCAGAGATAGGATATCGACCCCCGACCTTCGGACACTTTTCCACATCATAACCTACACCTAGCCCCTCAACATCCTAAAACCAAAACGTATATAAACCGAGACTTCACCCAGCTCGGGCAGTTCTTGCTCTTGTTCTAGTTGCTGTTCTCATACAACCCCTTTCCTCCGGTTCAGTGTTATTCTTGTAAGTGTTAAAATTTATAATAAAGTTTTATAAAGGAAAATTAGTAGTTGGGTTACGACTCAGCCTTCTTACTACAATCCAAGCATCAACTTTACGTGACAATCGCGTCGACGGGAGTCGTGAATTCCCGTTACGATTAGATCATCGACGTCACGAAATGATCAATCCCCCATTTCGTTTAGGATAATAGAGGTGGTTGAACTGATTATAACACTGATGTAACAAGTTACAATATATACTTTATTCCAACAAATTAATGGATGTAACATTCAATATAACAGTTGATATGTCGACAGACGGTATACAAGTTAAGACAGAGTACGAGATACACATGAGTACGGTGACTGATCAGAGAACAAATAGAGAACTAAAAAACTCCTGTTCTGTGATGGCGGTATTTATACTGAACCGGGGATGGTCGCTGATCTCCCCACCATCGGTTATTTACGAGTGGAAATCCCGGGAAAAGTAGAAAAACCCACGTCCCCAATTTTTATTGGCTGGAACAATAGCCCTAAGGAATGTGTAGCGGCACCTAACACTAATGTTTCCAACGGTTCCTGTCCCGTGGTTCGCTACACAAAGACCCTATCCTTCGGACAAGATGATTGCCAGAAGTCGGCACATCCTCACGGAATATTTTCAGCTCGCCCAAGGACCCGCTACAAAACTTACGATTTCTTTAGCTAAGATTCTCCAAAGGAGCAAATAGTCTTTGTCCTTCACATACCACGGAAAATACGGAAAGTCTGTTTTCCGTACGTACGATGCTTTCCGCTAGCAACTTTCCACTATCCACCTCAAACTGGTGACCCCGACGTGATCGACATCGAAAAGAGTTGTGATCGTGATAGCGCTACCCGAGACTTCGATCATCGCGAATCTAAGACTGTGGCAATCTAGATCTACCGCACACGGATCGGCTCTTCCTTCAACAAAACTCGACGCTTCACCGCCGACCCACGCAAGCAGGTGACAGGATACGAGACGATGACCAAGCCAGAAGTGATGTAGCCATTGCAAAGTTCACGGGCATCACCACCAGCACGTCATACTAAAAAGTAGTCATACTACGCGGAACGCTCCGCACTGTACCGACAAGTATCCACTGCCACATCGAAGACAACGCGCAACATCTACACGGGCTTGACAACAATCGGCTAAGCTAAGAACCTAACCACGCTAAGAAGAAATGTTATCACTGGTAAGGAGCTACTGTGGTGACACTTGACATCAAATACCACTACTCGACACTAACTAGTGTCGGACGACTGCAGCGCAGTGGTTAGTGCCTTAGGTTACGAACGTTCGGGACCAGGGTTCAAATCCCGGCGACCGGAGTCCGATTTTTCTTCCACACATAAAAAGCAGAAGAAAAATGGCAGTACCCCAGCAGCGACATCTTCAGCCAGCAGCTACAATTATCACGGACAATACATTCGCCACAAATGTCTCGATTTGACCTGTATGTTGCAGCAATTGAGGGCCTTGACGTTAAAGTAAAAAAAGATATTTATTTTTATGACTATGCCTCAGGATATTGCGGTGCCTTAGGATTATTGCGGTCCGATCTATGATGTTCGCACCGCTAGTGGCTGTCCCGACCGAGGGATGGACTTCAGCCGGTACCAGATAACGGGACGTAACAGTTGTAACGTCAATCTACATTAGAGGCCAGATGTGTGCGGGTCCTCACCGCGTACCCTCAATAACCTCAAGGACCCACCATAAACTTAAACTTTTAGTTTATTGCCCCTGTAAGTTTTATCGGTTTATGGATGGTCCTTGGAACAGTCCTTAGGTTTATTGCACGTTCTTACAAATTACGGAGAAAGCGGGTAGTTACCTAATGGGAAAACCGAATATTTGGCTAACGAATATTTGGAAAAGCTGGTTTTTCTCATAAACAATGTCACCTACGTTGTCAGCCACGTTGGTAGGAGGCTTCTTCCTCCTATCTTCATTTATTAACGTCGGCTATAACCAGTTGGAATCGCGGATCGTTACCCTCACTTTTGCTAACGGAAAGTGTGAACAACGAATCCGCGTTGTTAGTTCAAAGGGACACGCCCACACCGAGCTTTCCTCCGTAATAATATGAGAACACCTCGGCACTGAAATTACAAATTCTCATCAGTCAACATCTCTCAGATCAGTCGCGTAAACTGTGCTTATAAACTTGTGTTATTTAATAAAGTTCAATAGAAAAGAAACATGAAGTTGAGTTACGGCTCAACCTTCTTGTCTTTAAAACCTAAGCCTTAATTTTACGTGACACAGTCATTGCTAGACCGTTCATCCACGATTGTTTATCCTGCCGACTCAAGATGAAGGAGTCGGAGCTTTAAAATTCCCGATGATAAATCCAACGAGGAAATAACAGCGATGATCGGGAGTCGGACTGATTTAAGATAAATCAAACGGAAAAAAGGGGGATATAGCGTGGTGAAATAACAAGAGTTTTTATTTAGTGAAATCGAAAATAAATTATATTAATTCTGACGAAATACAACAGTGTTTGTGCAATAAAGTATAGTTCACATCCGTGAGTACTTCCTGTTAAAACAATACTCTCAAATGTGATTAAGTTTCGGGCAAAGTATTACGATATTCGAGAATGCGAAATAACTGTTTTTTGAACTCTCCCGACTTATCATTGCCGCAGCCACAGCGATTTCAAACTGCGTGACGCTGTTGTCACAAAGTAGTATTTTTTTTCTCTTTTATAGCAGGCTGTCTTGCCTCGACAAACACCGTACATTATGCAATATTTTCCCACAAAGTCAGACCCTATTTAGAATACTCGATGATTTGCTTGTCCTTCCTCTTGTATGAGGATTGAGGAGCTAAATTTAGTGAACTTTTTTAACATTAAACGGTATATACTGGGTATATTACCGAAACTGGCGACGATCTACCCTGTGGTTTCTAATAGTCATCAATGTCGAATATAAGACCACATTAACTCTTATATTTGCAAATGATATATTTTGAATGATTGTTTACGCGCAAGATACAATGGTAGATGCTTTCAAATTAAGATAATTCATCTTGATAGAGTTCATCACATCATTATTTGTAACGTGCATTGTATGATAAACAGGCAGCAAACATACTAGAAAATTTTTTACATTTTTTTTTAAATAAATATCTGAGATAGTAAAGAAGCATTATGCCAGAGTTGGCTGATAAGTAATGTTGTACACTCGTCTGTATCCCGAGAACAAAAGGCAATTATCAAAAGGAAATAAAAATTTTTTAAATGTAATCACCGTTAACTTCGATTTTTGCCAACATGTGACAAGTTTTTTCATTTCCACAATGAAGAATTTTGCTAGCTTACTTTTGATAAAGGATTTCACTGATGTCTTGATTTCATTGTCTAACTTGAAATGAATACTCTTCAAAGTCCTCCTTAATTGTGGAAAGGAGTGGAAATCCGAAGGAACCGGGTCTGGATTATAAGGCGGGTGCGGAACGACTTCAAATTTTAAACTCGCAGGACTACCAAGTATTGAGTGTGCGATGTCTGGTCGAGCGTTGTCATTCTGCAATAATATTGTACTAGCGATATTTCAATAGTTTCAATGAATGTTGCAAGTTGAAATTAGGACTTAGCCCAAAAAAAGAAACGCGTTGTTAATCGAGAAAAATAGGGAAAGGAAAAGAGGACTTAGAAAAAAAGTTTATTTCTTTGCATTCCGAAAAGGTATACGACTTCGATATAATTGCAGTATTTCTACAAATGCAAGAAGATGAAGGACTTCGATGTGAGTAGCTAGATGAGAAGACAAGTTTGCGACTCAAAGACAATGCATTAATTTGCTTTCGTTCGACGGTTCGAACTCCAGTGGTAAAAATTCGGAAAGCAACGGTCGCGTGGCCTTGTTCTTACCCTTCAAACTCCCCTCGCGTCGCAATTCATTTCCGCTGCCATTCGATCCACCTTGAGTCTGGCACGCGATCATGCGGGGAAGGGAGAAAGAGAAAGAGAAAGAGAGAGAGAGTGAGAGAGAGAGAGAGAGAGTGAGAGTGAGAGTGAGAGAGAGAGAGAGAGTGAGAGTGAGAGAGAGAGAGAGAGAGAGAGCGAGGACAAGGGACTGCTCGGATTTTCGCTTACGTAGTTTACATAGTTTATTCTTAGATTCCCAAATCATACGATCTAGCGTGGCTCACGAGTAAGATACAAATGCTTCACGACAATTGTGAAAAATGTGGTCTCCGATGAATTCCGAACCCGACATACACATCTTCGCAAATGTAATCTTGATGTCGTTGTGTACACTATCAATAAGCGACGATAAATTGCCATAGGTGTAACTGTTTCTGCAGTTGCAATCATGATCACTGCATGTTGTTTAAATCTCATTGATGTTGCATCCATATTCAACCTTACTCTAAATGATACTGTTCGTGATTGCGTCAAACAAACTTATTGCCATATTTATAAAAGAGGGATGTAGTTATAAAATGAGCACTCACACAGAGTTTTAACCCTTTCCGTTCTAGTGATACAGATGAGTGTATATTAGTTATTACCGGGCTCTCGAATTTTACATACATGAGCAGGTAAAAATTGTAGATTCGAACAAAGGGCTCGTAATTTATTATGAAATAAACTACTATACAGGGCGTTGGAAAAAAAGATATTTAAAGAGCTCATAGTACTGATCGGGATGGTTAAAAAATATCTAGTCAACATAGATCCTAATAACAGTCTATTCAATGTGAAATCAACTTTTATTATTTATTACTTTTTGATGTCATAAGTGAGTCTTTTCGCAACACATTAAATGTATATATTGATGGCCGCGAAATAGTGTTATCGCAGATTCGGTCGTAATTCTAATGTAGAAATAGCAATTATGCGTTTTATGTATGGTTTTTCCAATGGGGACACCAATTTTGTGCTTTATATGCATATAAATATTTCAATATCTTAAAATGATATGGGGAAGATAGTTACTATTAAGGCCGACTGTGAAAATATCCGGGAGCACAGTTTCCCAGAAGGAATTAATTGGTAAATGGTAAAGACAGGTTCTATTTTACCATGGAATTTTTGTATTGTCTTGGTATATCACCAGCCGAGAAATTATTTTCCCCGGACAAAACATCGCGAAAGTCTGTGCATAACATCGCGTCGCGTTTTTTAAGAGGTAGTATAGTGAGATCAGACTAATGATTCTCTCCGAATAAATCGTTAATTCTGCAGAATCCACAAGCACCTAAATTCTATTCGGCATTTTTTCAACACCACTCTTAATCTTCACATTGTCATTTTTATCCGCGACAGAAAAACTTATAACAGTCTTTCGATTACAATATACATATTTCCGTTTCCCGCATAGATTCGAATGTAATTATTGTAAGCTTTAACATTCAAGCCCACAATCCAAAGCCCGTACAACCTAGCTAAACGTTCTCACGCAACACAATTTTATCGCTCGAATCATGTCAACTTTTACTAGTTATGTGGCCTGTAATAACATCTCCTGCGACTCCCTAATTTCTAATCAGGTTCGTTCGCATGCCTCAAAGTCCAGAAGAAACCATTCCAACCTAGTATGTTCGAATCAGGTTTGTCCACGAAAATTAAACTCATCTTGCTGCTTTCTGATTTCGCATCAAGTTCATTAGCATCCAACAATTCCCTTATTTCACATCAGAATCCTCTGTATTTTCTCCAATCTCCTAACATTTGGTGGATTTCGAATCGGGTTCGTTCATGAAGTTTCACTCTCCTAGGATAACTTCCCGATTTAGCGACAGGTCAACCTCCGTATGTCTCCATCCGAAAGGCTCTCTGATTTCCATCTGTTTCATCTTTGTAAACTTATTCTTTATTAATTATTCCTAGTGGCTCCCTGACTTAGCGTTAGATGCGATCACATATCTGCTAATACACTGTAACTATATGTTATAAAATACCTTCGCCGGCCTTTCGTGCAACTCGCAAAGCCTCGACTCGTAATACAGCAAATAATTTACGAGCTATTTGATGCTATCATGTTACGAGACTCACCTATACATAACTGCAAAAGTATTATTAAATATCTATTACTAAATATTCTATCATACATCATGTTTAACACGTTAAACCGATAACATATTACTGATATATCTTGTTTTATATGTCAATTGTTACTTCATTTGTATTTACTGTTTGAATATGGTCAGATGAAATTTTTAGGAAACTTGCTAATCAGTTCTGCCTCAGCAGCCGAGCTAGACAGACACGAGAAACTGTGCTTGTGTGAAAATGCGACAAGCAGTGAATTTAGGTGAACAAAAAGAACAAACATTGATAAATGGTAAAGCTACAAAGTGCAACAGCAAATACCACCAATCAAAATAACAAACAAAGGTGAAATATATTACATAAGTAAAGCTACAAAAGCAATGGAAGCGATGCAAAACTAAGAAGAAAACAGCTACGATGACGAACTATCACATGAAGATGAACACTGGAAGATAGCAACAGCGCACAAAAAGCGTAAAATAATACCAGTCAGAAGCGTCGTGAAAACTTCAGATACGGAAAAGCAACGATGGCTACAAAATATCCCACTCCAAAATTCATTCGGTTCACCAATAGAAGAAATAGATACGGACCCAAAAGGAAATGTCACAACTCATATCGTTAACCCCTTCGCTTCGGGTGCCGCTTATAGGTGGAGCCGGCTAGATGACCTGTGGGTACGGGTGCCCAGAAAACCACCTAACAACAAACTGTGCATATACAGGAAAGATAAACGAAGTAAACTGTAACTGCAAATGAACTGTAATAGAAACCACCCAGCAAGCTATAAAGACTGCGATGTCAGAAAACAACTACAACGAAAACTGTTTCCATCGCTTCGAGGCAGAACATACGGCAGTTATCCCTCACAACAAGAGATTGCAGAACCAGAGCCAACATCAAACGTACAAATCGTATCGAACACTAACCATAGAAACAACAACATCTTTGGCAGCCGAAGTTATGCACAAGTAATTAACCAACACCACCCATAAACAACCAAAATCAAAACAACAACAGTAACGACGCTACAGAAATCAAGGAACTGCACAAGCAATACATCAAAAACACTGAAATGCTAACAAAAATGATAAGTGAGCAAAATGCAATACTCAGACAAAAAGCACAATAAATTACAGTCACGCTGCAACTATTTACAAACATGTTAAGTAAAAGATGGAAACGGACACAGTGAAAATATCAGCTTGGAGCTCCAATGGCCTACAACAACGGGCCCTCGAAACTAAAACAATTCTGTATAACAATAATATTACTTATTTCAGAAACGCATTTCACACCAAAAAGCTACATGAAAATACCATATTACCCCATCTATGATACCAAACACCCCTCAGGAAAAGCACACGGAGGGACTGCAGCGATAATAAGAAACGATACTTACTTCCAGATGTCAGCAGTATATACACCACCGCGACATAAAATGGCATTTCAAAAATGAGAACAGTATTTTCAATCCTTAGGTGACAAATACATCGCTACGGGAGACTTCAATGCAAAACACACGCTATAAGGCTCAAGAATTAACACACCTCGAGGTAGAACACTAGAAAAAATATATTAGAACTAGTAATCTCAACATATTACCCACAGGAAAGCCAACATACTGGCTGACAGATCTAAAGGAAATTCCTTTCTTGCTTGATTTTGCAGTTATAAAGGGACTATACGCAAATAAATTAAAAATAACACCCAGTCTTGAGCTTAGCTCCGATCATACATCGATAATAATGGAATACACAAGCAGACCAATACTTTACAGCAATCCAGAGTCGCTTTGCAATATAACTACCAAATGGCAAACGTTTAAAGAACTAATTGAGAGCAAAATCAACTGCAATGTTCCACCAAAAACACCCGACTACATCGAACAGGTAGTAGCAACATTGACAGAAATTATATAAGAAGCAGCATGGACAACTACTATTTATGAACCAAACAACAGGCAAACAAAAATAATTCCAACAGACATCTTTGACAAAACCAGAGAAAAAGAAAAGCGAGAGCAAAATGGCAAAAACATAGAACAGATGAAAACAAAAAATGTCCTCTTCATGGACATTGAGAAAGCATTTGACAAAGTGAACCACGAAAACCTCTTACAAACGATCGAAAAACATTTCCCGGAACAAATCCATCACTTACTCAAGTCATACCTACACAACAGTACCTTTGTAATAAAAATAAAAGATGTATATTCTGAAATAAAAGACATCAAGGCAGGGGTACCGCAAGGAAGCGTCTTGGGGCCAATATTATACACATGTAGCGGCACTCGACAGCAACTAGCATCGGACGACGGCAGCACTGTGGTTAGCGCCTTAGGTTACGAACGTTCGGGACCCGGGTTTAAATCCCGATTAGCGGAGTCCGATTTTTCTTTCCACGACGTCTAAATTAGAAGAAAAGTAACAGTACTCTAGCAGCGACATTTACACCCGCAGCAGAACCTATCTCGGCCTCTATATCAGCAGTAGCACTATCATCACAACTATCTCCACCTCACACACTATACACGGCCAACATATCAACCATTACCAAGAGAAAACTACTGACATTCGCGAACGACACGGCTATACTAGTCAGGCATACTAATTCAGAAACAATAGTCACATTACTACAAGAGTACATCGTAAAAATATAAAAATGGCTATAAGATAAATAAAGCAAACCCCAGTAAATGCAACCATATTACATTTACGCTAGGAAAACGGAAACCATCAAATATCCAAGTGAATGGCACGCATTTAACACAAACAAGGCAAGTTAAATACTACACTTAGACACACAAATCTAGGTGGAAACAACATACTAAATCAATTATGGACAGAAAAAGAATAAAAAGAAGACAGATGTACTGGCTAAATAGTCGAAACTCTAAACTCAGCATAGAAAATAAACTAAAAATCTACAAAACGATAATAAATCCGATTTGGTCGTACGGAATACCGCTATGGGGAACAGCAGCAGTGAGTCACAAGTAAACTAGAGTCGCTACAATCGAAGATACTGACGAGAATAGTCAACGCCCCGTAGTATGTCAGAAACGAGGATATATTCTAGGACTTAAAAATACCAACGGTCAAAGAAGAAATCGGTAGATACGCAAAAAATACAAGGAAAGAACGGCAACACATTCAAACAAGCCGGCTGCTGAAGCGAGAAAAACTCTCATAGATAGAAGACTAAAAAGAAAGCACTCCACTGACCTCTCATACAAATTAAATGAAAAAAAAAAAGATAGAAACTTGCTAATCGTCTATAATTCCTTACAATTTCACTGAAATTTGTTAGGAAAACTTAACGGAATATATTTTTATTATTCGTCTACTAGTTATAAAAAGACCGATTCATTCAAATATTGGATTTATTATAAGTAGACTTTCGGAAGTTGCGAATACTCGTTTTAATGTTAAGAACTTGACGTAGTCTTTGTTGTTTTCACATGGAGGAAATCTTCATTAATACTCCGCACAGTCTAGAGAAGAATGCGGAGTAGCGCTGGATTCTTATCGACTAATATCTCCATGATGTATATTAGAGGATCTCTCGAAATTACAGTTAGAATCAGCGGTGTTATCCTCCACTTTCCTTAGTAGCATTCTTAGGGAGGTGTACACTGCTTTAAGGTATACATTTGTCCCGCAGCGCTATGGGAACAATCGACAGCGTTGCGCTGAAAAATTATGGGATATTTTCGTATAACTGTTGAAGCACACAAAATGTCGGAATGAAGCTTTATTTAAAAAGTGTTGTAAAATAATCCTTATTGAATTAAATACGATGTACATAGTATATTTTATATTTAACAATTCTTCTTCTAACTTTTGCATTAAATAGCTTTAAGCAAATTTGAAGAATCTGATTATTTCATATTGTGAAAGAAAAATATTAAATAGTACTACAAATTTTGGCAATTTTTATTTGAAACGTATTGTCCATTTGAAAAGTAATACTAACATTGTATCTAATATTATACATATATATACAAAATAAAATAAAATAATACAAAATAATATAATAATAATGGTAATATACAATAATAATACACAACAATATGTAGTATCGTGGACGAAAGGCCTGGGAAATATCGGGCGAACTATGAACAATGTCGCGAGAGCCGAGGCGCCGTCGGGCCCATCAATGTGTCATCGGTCTTTTCAAGTGCATAGTTTCGTGGAAAAGACCTACGTGACCCTGGCCACGAGCGTCTGCAGAACACGTGTGCGGTGGGCCTAGGAAAAGGGCAATGGAATGCGACAACAGTTAGTCGAGAAACAGAAAGGGTCAGTCGAGAAACAGAGTGCGAGTCGAGAACCAGGGTGCGAGTCGAGGAGCCGAGTGCGAGTCGAGCGGAGACGGAGGTTGCGAGTGGCGTTGCCGAGAGAGTGTGGATTGCGCTGTGTTCTGTACGTTTGGTATGAATAGTTCAGGTTAAACAACAATCGTCTTTTCTGTCTGATTAACATCTCTATTGTCCACTCTTTGTAAACATATTATATCACGATATTACATATTTTTGGGGGCTCGTCCGGGATTGGACAAGACAGAAAACGAAACGGTTTAACAGAGCTTTTCGAGCTAGTTGTGAATTTACCGGTACGCGGTGCGGTAAAAGACGATATCGTTGACTGTTTAAGTTTGTGTAGTGTGAAAAATGGCAAACGTCGGGGACGAACGATTGTCGGGTGAAGAGGGTTCGACGCTGGAGGAGCTGAGGAGTAAGCTCGCGCGAATGAACCTCCCTATATCGGGTGCGAGGTCAGTGCTGATTGCAAGGCTGAATCGGGCGTGTAGGGCTGGACAATCGTATCGTAAGGGATCGACGGGCGGTGAAGAGCTAACCGGTCAACGAGGTTTAGAAAATGTACAGAGAGCTGAGCGTGATTGCAACGAAGGTGAGGATGTTGAGAAAATGAATACGAAGGAGTTGAAGGAGCGCCTCGCTAGTTTAGGTTTAAAAACGACGGGAAGAAAAGTAGAATTACGCGCACGGCTACAAGCGGCCATGGATGGTAACGACATATCGTCGGAAGAAGAAAGCGACGACGAAAGTGAGGACGAAGATGACAAGAAAAACGCAAGAGGATACAAGAGAGATACGCGAAGGGTGTATCAGGACCGTGACGAATGTTGTCGAAGGGCATGTGTTGGTTCGACACTGAGTTTTAGATACGTCGAAGATGCATTAGAGTCGTTTAGTGGCGACAAAGGTGAAAATGTCGAACGATGGTTCGAGTCGTTCGAGGAAGTCGCTGATACGTGCATGTGGTCGGATGGGCAGAAGGCAGTCTACGCAAGGAAGCTGCTGAAGGGATCAGCGAAAATATTTGCGAGCTTCGAGTGTCATGCCAGGACTTGGCATGAGTTGAAGAGGGGGCTAGTGAAAGAATTTTCGAGGAAAGTCAACAGTAGGCAAGTTCATCAGAAACTTGAAGAAACAAAAAAGGAGAGTGATGAAGCATGTCTGGCTTACATGTACCGTATGCTCGAAATAGCCAGCCATGTGGACATGGAGGAGGAAGCAAAGGTGGAATACATAGTGGATGGAATAATAGACGACGAGAACAATAAGGCTATATTGTACGGCGCGACGTCAATCAAAGAGTTGAGGAAGAGGTTAGTGATGTACGAAGAGCAGAAGAGTCGCAGAGCAAAGTCGATTGTGAAGTCGGCTAAAACCCAGAAGAACGGGAAGCCCAGTCAATCTGTAGATGCAATGAAGAAAAGAAGATGCTTCATTTGCGGTAGTGAGGATCATCTAAGTGTTAAGTGTCCGGAGAGGGGAGAAGGTGTTAGGTGTTTCAAGTGCAGCGGATTTGGACGTATTGCAGCGAGGTGTACGGCACGACCGAAAGAGACTTGCGTAGTGTCAAGATCCGAAAAGGGGAAGTATGTGAAGGAAGTGGCGATAGATGATTGTAGGTTTGTGGCACTAGTGGATACAGGTAGTGACCTTACGTTCATACGAGCGGATGAGTATGTGAGGTTAGGATCACCACCTCTGGGAAACTGCAAACTTAAGTTCGACGGTTTTGGTTCCGCTGGCAATGAGACCTGGGGTGAATTCACTAAGGTAATGACGGTTGATGGGTGTAAACTGCCAATCACTTTGCACGTTGTCTCAAACAAAATATTGACGAAGCACGGCCTGTTGTTAGGCACTGATTTTCTGGATCAGGTAGAGTTACGGGTTAAACGGGGCGAAGTGACTTTCTTGCGGCTTGACGAACAGACTAACAAAGACGTGTCGGATATGTTTAGAATTAACGTAGTAGAACAGAGACCAGACCTGACACACGTACGGGAACCGCATTATCGTGAAGCGATTCGCGATATCGTTAGGGGGTATAGGCCGGAGAAGAAGCGAGACGTCGGAATAACCGAAAAGGTAGTTTTGGAAAGCGACAAGCCGATAGCGCGAAGACCGCGAAGACTGGCGCCGTCGGAAAGAAAGGAAGAAGATGATTTGATGGAAGCGTGGACTAACGAGGGTGTCATCAAATCGTCAGACTCGGAGTATGCGAGTCCGATAGGTGTAGTTAGAAAGAAAGATTTCTGTGTGCGTGTGGCTGGATGGGCCTTGTTACTAGGCGAGATTAAGTATCAGGTGTGTCATCGGCCGGGGAAAAGTATGCAGCATGTAGATGCTCCGAGTAGGAACCCCCTGCCGAGCACTATGTATGTAACGGAGAGTGAAGACGGGCTGATTGCACGGTTAAGAAGGGCACAGAACAAGGACATCGAAGTCCGTAGGATTTTGGACGCCGCAACGTGCAGTCAGGCCGATGGGCAGGTAGTAAGAAACAATATTTTGTATAAGGAGTGTGAGGACGATGTGCTAATAGTAGTATCGAAAGCGATGCGGGCTCAGGTAGTCAGGCAAGCGCACGAGCGTGGGCATTTCGAGGTTACCAAAACAGAAGCTATGGTCAAGAAGGACTTCTGGTTCAAGGGGTTGCGCGAGAAGGGCGAACACATGGTATCCAACTGTCTTGACTGTAGCCTAACCGAACGAAACATAGGTAAGCTAGAAGGGAACCTGCGAAATTACAAGAAAAGAAGAAAGCGTGCGAAGCAGTACCTAAGGAAGGACCCGTGCACACCTCGATTTTATGAAGCCTTGGGTCCTAAACGCCGAAAGTGACGCATCTGATGACAGCGAGATAAAAGGCAACATCTGAGGGCAACATCTGAGGACAGATGTTATTGCAGGATGGCCGAATGTAGTATCGTGGACGAAAGGCCTGGGAAATATCGGGCGAACTATGAACAATGTCGCGAGAGCCGAGGCGCCGTCGGGCCCATCAATGTGTCATCGGTCTTTTCAAGTGCATAGTTTCGTGGAAAAGACCTACGTGACCCTGGCCACGAGCGTCTGCAGAACACGTGTGCGGTGGGCCTAGGAAAAGGGCAATGGAATGCGACAACAGTTAGTCGAGAAACAGAGTGCGAGTCGAGAACCAGGGTGCGAGTCGAGGAGCCGAGTGCGAGTCGAGCGGAGACGGAGGTTGCGAGTGGCGTTGCCGAGAGAGTGTGGATTGCGCTGTGTTCTGTACGTTTGGTTTGAATAGTTCAAGTTAAGCCACAATCGTCTTTTCTGTCTGATTAACATCTCTATTGTCCACTCTTTGTGAACATATTACATCACGATATTACAAATATAATATGTAATTATCTTACGAAATACGAGGAAAGAAAAAGAGTATAAGAAATAGTAGAAATCTTATACAATATGAACTTGCTTACATATATGGGAACTGATAAATGGTTAGTTTCCGTCATTATATTTGTTTATGTGCTCTATAGCTCGAGGATCTAGTATTTTATGGTTCTTGATAGATGATCTTAGTCTTAATGATGGCATTTGATACGCACATTTTCAAGGAAAGCTTCATTGTATTTATTATTCCGCAGCTTTCAGAAGGGGAGGGCAACCCTCGACTGCAGCGGGGAAGAATAGGGGTTTATATTGCAGAGAAGGATGAAGCGGCGTTTCTGTTGCGGATCGGTGTGTTACCGATATCGCTCCGTGCTCTTCTTCTGCAGTATTACGTACTTGCGGAACATGGTTACCGCCTGCTATGATCTCTTACTGTCTAGCATTGCGCGGATGGTTTTAGACTAGCGAGATGCCCTATTTACACACTACACTACTCCGAAGCAACTATGCCCGATGATACCTGCCTCATGCTGTAGGTCGGACTACCCTTCCCTCTGTCCAACCAAGTTTCAAAGCTTGATAGGACTACCTTGACCGGCCTCCGATTAGCATCGCCAGATTGAACGCTCTGACGACGCTACGATGTAGAAGAACTCATCAGGCTCGGACGCAATTCTTTCTCTCTTCTTTCCTTTTATGTGCTGGAAATATCCAAAAACACTCCATAGCCCCTAGAGAGAGGATGCAGGTAGTGCGGGATTCTTACTTCTCTTTACTTCAATTCTTTCGGTATCCATCTTCGAACGTGATAAGAGGGGCACAGTGAATACTGAGGTACATCACCAGTATCGCCCGCGTCCTTGCCTTTGTTTTTACAAAAGTCTTGGAGCTGGATGGACTACCCCTCTTCATGCACATCCGGTGCAACCATCCTTGGGGGCTCGTTTGTGTGCTATAACAAAACGGACCCCTATTCGAGTTGTGTGCAGCCACGGCGGCTACGGAAGCCACTATTTTCCTGAGCTGCTGTTTTTTTCAGAGTACTCCCGCACGGTCAGGGTGACTCGCCACAGTCTACGACTAGTTCTCGACCGCACGCATGTCGCTTAACCACAGCTACTGCCAGTCTTCTTGGTCCTCTTCGCTCGGAGTTTTTTCTTTCAGTGTGTTCAGTTCCGTTCCATTGTTGCGCTACCTTTTTCATCCGGTCGTACATCACCGTTATTTCTTCGTGTACAGTTGGGCGCCCCTAAGCCATGGCGATGGGCAGACTGGCGGAAGTCGGTGTCCTTTTCGCCACAGTGCTTCTTCTTCGCACTGGAAAATTCCCTTTTTGATTCGCAGATTGTTTTGCATTTACGAACTTTCTCCTGAAGTTTGGTGGCAGAAAAAATACTTTTTCCACTTTTGTGGAAATCGAACCTGGATTCTCGGAGTGACTCTACTAGTGAGGCCTATTTTTTTTTCTTTTCTTTTCACGTAGTATGGTATTTTTACGGACTAAAACTCTCACAATGACTTTCATCGAGCGCGATGGGTTAACCGCATGATCTCAACGGATATCATCCCCGCGCCACTGTTCTCCTCAGAGAGGTGTTCTTCCTCTAAAAAGACGATTTTATTCCTCCTTCCCACCTCCGGAGGTAACTAACGTCTACACCCACTTTGACGCCTGAGCCCTCGCCCGAATCGCTGCCACTCCGACCGCCCTGCATGGGAAGGAGTATTTAGGACTCCTATATTACCCACTTCGTAGTCAGATCAGCCGGTCGGAGTACTCAGTTCCAACGACGACTAGAAGGTTCCTTTGTGACGCTTTTTCGCCTTTCACGCGCGCCCGCGTGAATTACTCGGTTTCGTCGGCTCGTCATACTCAATGGGCTTACGCACGCTGGGCTCAACCGCATAACTGCGACTCGTTCTCGGGCGAAATCCCGCTGTCCCTCTGCGGAGCCCCGCAGGGGTCCAAACCTAACCCAACCTAATTCAAATCGACTTATGAAGATCGAATTCTTGAAAGATGTAATGGACAAATCTTTATATCCTACAGGTAGTACTCAAACGATGTGAAGTGAATTTTGGGTATTGAATTTGGGGTTAAATTCATATGTATTAATCTTTATTTTTGCTCATAATGCTTTTCTGTAATTTTACGCCAAACTTTTAAAATGAGAGAAAAAGTAAAAAAAAAAAAAAAAAGAAAAAAAATGACAAAACTTAAGAAACGGTTTGATACCATATATAATAAATTTAACAATAAAATAAATTTAGTTGAATACATAATCTCAATAATAAAGTTAATTAATCACTGTAATGTTTTACAAAGAATGTTTGTTAATATAGGAAGTATGAATATAGAGCCTCTTCGTGTGTATGCGGGACTACTGATGACGTCATTGAACAGTGCTGGAGTACATATCACTCTTTTAAAATTATCTGGAGATGATAAAAGTTTCTTCCTTGGTTGCCTAGATGCACCTACTGTTGCACCAAAGTGGCCAGGTTGCGTATATAGTATTTCTACAGAAAATGCACGAAAGGTTGTTCAAGATCCAGTAGTACGGACAGTGGAAACAATTGGAATGGAAATTACTCTCGAACTACAGAACTTATTAAAGCAATGTTTGAAAAGTGCTTGTGAAAGTATCATTCAGAAAGAAACTCATCTTAATGATCTAGATAGAGGATGTGGAGACGGTGACACAGGATCGACGCTTAACAGACTTGCTACTGGTATGTATGCCACATCATGCCTAAGAATAAATACAAAATTTCCTGTATTATTTAATGATGATCGTTGAACCCTTCTACCAAGATTCAACATTATTGTTCTGCATTTTATCGGTATATATCGGTATATATCGGTACTTTTTACGTATTAAGGTCTTATGTATGTCCTAAACTCCTAAGACTAATAACTCCTAATCTTAAGTATGCCTGAAAAATTGTTAACAATTTATCCAAATATTTAAGTACCTATTTGATCCTATTTGAAACATTGAATTATAGAGAATTCATATATTGAACGTTCAATTTGATATAATAAAATCTAATTTTTGTTCTCTTCATCTATCTTCCGATCACTTTGATCAATTTCAACATATATGTTGTTAGATCTTCGCACAACTACTCGGGTTTATGTCACGGATGCTATTTTGCTGAAATGTTCTAAATCCTTTGGTTTTCGTTTAATTTTTCCTGTTTGGAATCGAAGATTGAGATTTAGAAATTACTTTATGGTTGCGGAATTACATATCTACGAACCAGACGAGTTATTAAACCCTTGCATTTACACATGCACAGCAATGGCGCAGCGTAAACCCGTAATTCACACATAGAAAATCAGTGCATGAAATTCTTACCTGTCGTACCTAATTCACATCTTTCTGATTTTGGAATACCTTGGTGACTTCGGGTATTAAACGAATTGCCTAAGTGGCAAGACAGCCACTGATTTAATTAAGTAATCATCTAACGTTATATTCAGTAGGACGAACACGTCCAGATATGAAGGTTTATTCTAATAATAGATTGTAATCTTTTTTCAAATACAAGTTTGTAAAATATCTTCAATTAACAGTCAATAAGATATATTTTCCAATAAATAATATTTATTGGAAATATTTTTTATTTTCCAATTTCCTAGCTAAAACATTTTTGAAATTTTCAAAAATATTATTTTCATTTAAAAATATTATTATCAAGTTTTGAAGATTAATATCAAAATGAACTACAGATATACTAAATACTACACTATATGTTAATCCATTTCGTAAGTTTCTAATAATGCCTCGTGATTATTTTCTTTTTCTTGTATGAATCAATTACGATACGATAATTATTTCTAAACAAAACACATAACAAATTTACATATCATAAATTAACTACAATTTGAAGAAATATGATGACATTTCTTTAGATTTTTAAATACAACATGTTAGATAAAAAAGTGCGAAGTGAAACTAGTTATCATATACAAGGTGATTTGAGCAATCGTAAAAGCAATCAAATTTGAGCAATCATATTTTTCTTTTGGTTAGCCAGAAAAAATGATATTAAAAAAAAGAGATGAATAATTCAAAGTGGACTACATATTCACGACCATATCTTTTTTTTTGCAAAAATGTACGTGCATAATTAGAAAAAATGTTTTAATTAAAGGAGATACACAAATGTCTCTCCATTAGTTTTAAACAGTTCATATAATGCTTTTTAGTCGTTTTTATGAACGACTTCAGTTGATCTCTGATTATTGCTTTACAATTTACTCTCTTTTGTTCATTTACATTTTCTATAAAATTTAAAGGTTATGACTATACCTTATCTTTAATTAAACCCATAGAAAAAATCTGAATTAAATTCCCAATATTTCCAACAAATGATGCTCCAGTGCATTCAGGATGGTTACGCAATTATTTGCACGTACATATTGCAATAGGTACTTTGGATAGGCTCATTCAACTTGAACCCTGTAGTTATAAAGCACTTACTGCAAATATATATTTTCTAAAAAAATGAGTATAGAAATTCATATTTCAATAATTTCCTCAATTTGCCGTAATTTTTATTAAAGGCAATGTAGTATAGAAATATGTGTATAACATACAGATTTTGTATTAACATTGTTGGATTTATAATGAGATAAGAAATTGGAGTTTAAATAACAAGGGAGACTTGATCTAATAAATAATATTTTAATACAAAAAAGGTATCTTTTCATAAATCTTATATATCTGTAATGATTCTCATAATATTACTGCTTCTTCTTGCTTACAAAACATGCACATGACATATGCGGTGACCCCGTTCTGATAAAATCTACTGAATAATTGCCTGACGCATGTGCGCTCGCACACTCTTAAACAAAACAGAAACAAATATCATTCCTGACTTATGCATATATTACAAGAAGAAAAAGCCGAGAAAAGTTATATCAAAACTTAAACATTAATAGTAAAGGAGATATTTACGTGTTCGGTTTTGGCAACGTAAACACGCCCTGTATATAATTAATTACCAGACTGTGGATTTTTCTGTATTTATAAAAAATTTTAATATGCAGAAGTATACAAAATGAGTATAGTATGCAGAAATGTATTAAATATCCGAGATAAAATACACATTTTGTAATATCTCTGTGATAAAATGAAGTAAATTTTTATTGAAATTTTATTTTTTACTTATATTCGTACAAATATGAATTTGAATAAAAGTCTGCAGTTTATTAATTAATATCATTTTTTTTGATACAGAAAATACGATCGAATTTAACTAAATTTCTTTGATAAATATTTATTTCCAGGAATTTTAGGAAATTTAGACAAGTTTCAATTCTCACACCCATCATCAGTTTTTACTGAACTAGCTCATATAGCCGAAGAAGAAATGGGTGGCACTTCTGGAGCATTGTACTGCTTATTTTTTACTAGTATTACCACAGAATTAGTTTCAATTTCTGAAAAAGAAGGTTGGCTGCAAATTTGGGCACGTACATTTCGCAGTGGTCTAAATTGCTTAATAAAATATGGAAAAGCGAAACCGGGTGATAGATCCATGGTAAGTTTTTAGAAATATTTATTATATAACATTACAATAAACTTTCGATAATTTTCCAAGCATATTCGGGATTTGAATAGTTGGTGTTTAACATTGTAAATAATTAAATCTGCATATTATGTTACTTAAATTTTGCTACGCCACCTGTGACATGATCGATAATCTTTTTTGCTTCAATGATATTTTCGTTAGTTGTCACGAGGACGACGAATCAAATACATGTGTATATTACGCTGCACAATAACAAAACTGTACTGTACTGTAATCCGGATTTATCGATACACTTTCTACACTTTCTAAATGGAAAAAAGAAAAAAATATTTATTTAAAAAAAATAAGAAATAAGAAATTAAATCATATTATTTCTGGTGAAATTCTTTAAAATGGTCAATACAATAAACTGATATAGGCGAGATGCTGACAAACGGGTCAAACGTAAACTCTCATATCTGAAGAATGCTTAGCAACTGAAATAAAAAGCAGTCACAGTGAGCGTAATAATCCGCGCTTGGTGATAGAAGACAGTCGCAGCGTGCGGATTAATCCGCGCTTGGGTGCAAATGAGTTAAGGCAATAAAGAAACTTTGTGTACGGAAATGTTGTTTATTTTTTCAAATTTTATATAATCTCATTGTACACTAGGAATATGTTAGCAGCTGCCGTAGGTTAATTAATTGACTCATAAACTTTTCTGTCTATTTCATTCACACTTCATTTCCTCACTTTACTTTATTTACTTTACTCACTTTACTTTACATTTACTTGCATTACGGGCACTCTGTATATTTTCTCCTTTACTATTTGTACGAGGTAAGTTGCTGTCTATGTATCGTTCAATTGGATTCTTGCGCACCCCGCTGGTTAGCCTGACCTACTTTCGTTCTTGTAAGGAGGATTGCTCGCGCACAGGGATATTTCGGCTAATTCTTAATTGTTAATAACTAAAAAACAAAGCTGAAGATGCAATTTTTAATTCTTGATTTTTATATCTTATTTTAGCTTTAAGAAACACCCCTTACATTTTTTACACCTATAGCAGAACAGCCTGTATATAAATTGTCGAATTCTGATGTGAAATCTGTCGTTTAGAGACCGTTGGGCTTCTTATCGTTCAAACATACATCCGCTGTTCGTCAACTAGTCCAAATGAGCCCAGGTATTGCAGTACGAAAGTTAAATTAATTTTTATTTTTTTTTAACTGATTTATTTAAATCTGAGTCGTGTGAGGTGTTTTGTTGTTTCTCAATTTGTTCCTTATTTTTACATTCGATGTATTCACAGCAGAACGATACAAAACGAGGTAATAAAGATCAATTCGTAGAAAGTAATCGTTAACAAATTTTAAAGTAAGATGTAGAAGAAAATGTTTAATAAAAATAAAAAATAAAAAAAGGTTTGTAAAAATTGGAACAATATTATTGTAGTTCATTAATAATTCTGGTAGTTGAATGCGATTTTAAATAAAAAAAATTGCAGTTATATATCAGATAAACCAAATCCAAATAATACAATATAATAAAAAAAAAAGAGCTATATGTGGGTATAGAATCGGATGCACTTGCTTGTTTGGAAGGACGGCTTCAGAAGCGTGCAAGGACATGAAATCGTTGCGCGAAAATCCGCGAGGCATGTTTTCTTCTTGCCTCATTTCGTTTCGCTTGTCTTCTCCTTATTGCAACACCAACTTTAAGAGCTTTTAACGACAACCACACTGCCTAATTATACTTCTAATAACAGCTCACAGGTGGCTCGCGACGTTTGATTGTAGCAGTAAGCGTATATATTAAACTGTTGCAGTTTTCAATATTGTTGCGACCGCTAGTTTCGAGTTAAGTGGATAACTCTGTATATCAATGTGTGATTAGGAATCATAATTCCTACTTAAGAATTAACCGTTGCATTAAACGAATTAGCGTTTTTGGCGTTTCTATGCCAGGCATATTTTTATTTCAATATAAAATATTGCTAATTATTTACAAATCGGACGACTTCACAGATTTATGTGAGCTTGAAATATGTTGTCAAGATTAAGATATCAAATAACTTTTTCCTATAGTGACGGTAACATATACAGGGAAAAGACTTTCAGAATGTTGATCATGATAACATATTTCAAGATCATTGAAATCGGTAAGGTCATCTGATTTGTAAATAATTAGCAAAATATTTTATCGATGTCATTGAAATCACAATTCAATATGTTTATTGAACTATTTAAATATGAAATTAAATTTAATATAATTAAAGCGACGCTTTTAGCGTTTCTGTGCTAGATTGCGTCATACCGCGTATCTCGTTTCGCGTACCATCGCTTTCGTGAGAGATCGTTAGCAATCAATTTGTCACGCATTTCGAGTACAGCTCGTCGTTCATATCAGAATCAAGCACTTCGTTTGCCACACCATCTAATCTGTGTTACAGTTCTTGTTTTAATGTGTTTATTACTATTTCAGTTACAGAAATATGCATGTAGAAATTATACGAAACGCCACATATAGGTATACAGTAGATACAATATATTGAGATCTGAAGATGGCGGCAGGGAGAAGACGCGTTCAGGTTGCTCTATACTCTGCAACCGAAACTATTAGGAAAATAAGGAAATCCGAAAAAAAGAAGTTGACTAGAGTGTTGTGCCAGTGTGTGTGTACGAAAGTGCGCAAGAAAACTGGTAAGGGATGGATGGGGTAGGGAAGTACAGAAAATTCAGCCCTGTCGATGAGGCAATAAGGAAGTCATATTGGGACGCGCGCCGACATAGCCGCCGCACGGGCAACTTCGGAAACAACCCGAGAGTACGTGCGCGTAGGACCCCACTGTGTCGGCATCCCATGATCACGACTGTTCGGGAGTTGACCGCCAGGCCACCAGATGAGCTCCTGTATCTGGAGAATATTAGCAGGAGACAGGAGATGGAGGGAGGAGTGGAGCTTGCGTTAAAGGTGACCAGGAGATTCAAGAGAATTGCAGACAGGATGGACAGACCAGAGAGTTCGGGCATGGACCGGGTCATGGCGCCAGCGCCGGATAACACACCGGAACAACCACTGCAGGAATCTCGCAGGGAAGTGCGAGTTTGCACATCGAAGAGGCGTTGGCCTATGGGGTTTCGTCCTCATCAACTATGTCCAGGGTACGAAAAAGGAAGCTGACATCCACAATCCCAGATGTATCTGTGGAGCTGGTCTTGGAGATAAGAACGTCCTCGATAGTTGACATAAGGACTGAGCTAATTCGGTGGCTCGAGGAGATAATATAGGTGGCGACGACATCGTGGAATCTGAAAATCATCTACATCAAGACCTTAAAGGAGGCGGCAAGCACCATCGCTGCTGGTACGATGGTAGTTGACAAGGAGGACGGGGTTCGCTTGCGGTATTGGAGCTACTAGGCTGGCGGAGATACGTGTGACGGTGCTGGAGAAGGAGATCGAAGTCCGTCGGAAAGAGCAAACCGGAAAGGCCGTTTACGGTCGTCAGAAGAGTGCACGGTGCAACGTTTCCACTTCAGAGCTGGGCCTCCCAAGAAAGATGATGGGAGCGGGGGGGGGGGCCGAGAAGGAGTGTCTTTCCGTCCTCGAGAAAAGATTTGAGAAGCTCGGGCCTTCGCTAATGAACGCCTGCAACGCCTAGAAGAATGTCTACAAGACGGCCGACATAGCTGAGAAACACGGCCGAGGAAGGCAACTACGGCTGCAGGTAATGCCACCCAATTATCATCGCCCCCGAGGGGACAGGAGGGTGGTGAATGCAAGATGGTCGTGCTGAGGAAGAAAAAGAACAGTATGAAGAGACCAGGTGCTGCCAAGGCGCCGGAGACATTACAATTGCCTCCAGAAGGAAGGCCGGTACAATTAGTGTCTACCTCCGTAGCAGCATTAGATAACAGGTCCGTACCTCGCGAAGTAGCCATACCAGACCCAAGCACCCCTAGAGTCATAGGGGTTGGGTTCACTCGGTATCCAGATCTTGCTACCCTTATTAGTTAGGTCTGCAGGGGCTTTCACTCGTCTCAGGTCGAACGGGGCTTCTTTCCTAGCCCTATCGTCTTTCCAGGATGGCTCCGGAAAAGTTGAACAGTTAGGACACTGCTCACCCAGGGACGACCATTCGGGAAAGCCAATACCTCTTAAATCGGTCGTCTTGCCAGTATTTGGCCATCAACCATTACCCCCACGAGTCCAACCCAATTTGGTCGAGCTGAAAGGTCGCAAATCTCTCTAGGCTTCACTCAACCCCCGTGGTCTCAACTTTAGTCATTCGTCGGACTATCGTGTGGATGTATGGCCACGTCACTGCCGGCCGGCGACCTGCTAACCGTGCTCGGCAGTTCCAGATCGGACTCACGTAAGCGGGGGCCTCAAGGTACAAAGTACCCGGGAACTTATCCCGACGGTCCCATTCTTGGCATCAGGATCGTGGGTGCGCTACTACCCAAGGCCACGTAGAGAAGGTGTAACCGTACTTAAACGCCTTACACTCCCGGCGACCTTCCCTGCGGAGTACATAGAGGACTCACGTAAGCGGGACGCTTGTCCCGACGGTCCTCCCTGGTTGCGGGAACGTGGGTTTGCCAGCCCCCATAGACTTACATAAGCAAGTCCTCCTTGCGGGAAGGAAGGCCGGTACAGACGAATAGTAAGGTGGTGCTCAACGCCTTCCGCAATCATGTGCGGTGACCTTAACATTTAGGGAGTGGAAGAAGGCTTCTTACGCCGAAGTGCTGGCGACAGCTGGACAGAAAGTCTCGCTAGCCGAAGTCGGAATTGTAAGAGTTAAAATTAGGAAGGCGATGACTGGATGCCTCATTCTGGATGTTCCCTGGGATAAAGAAAGAGACAAGACAACCGCGTTTACAAGACGTCTGGCAGAACAGGACCTGTTCACGGTAAGAATCGTGGCTGCAACTAGAACGTCAGAGCTTCGAGTGACTGGGATCAACATCTCGGTCGGGAAGGAGGAACTTCGGGATGCCCTGGCTGGGACCAGGGGATGCAGGTCACTGGAGGTTCGAGTAGGAGACATCAGGATCTTCAGAGGCGGACTTGGTTCACCCTGGATAAGCTGTCCGACGGTAGCAGCGCGGATACTAATCCGAGCAGGAAGAGTTGCTCTGGGCTGGTCAACGGCAAGGGTCGGAGCCATCCTGAAGAGGCTCCTACAATGCTACAGATGTTTAGAGCTGGGACCCGTGAGAGCGATTTGTAGCTCAGTAGTAAACCGGAGGCATCTATGCTACAGGTGCGGAGGCACCGGTTACCGGGCTGAGATTTGCCCTACCTCCATGATCGGATGCCCGGTCTGTGAGTCGCTCGGTGCGCTTGCCGACCACAGAATTTGCCTTATCAGTAGTAGCCGAGCCCTGTCATGTACTAGACACCTCTGACTGAGTCAGAAACCTGGATAACTTGGTCGCCGTGAGGAGAACGTCAGCGCCGGGCACGTCTGCCGCCGGAGTCCTGCCCGAGTAGAGCAAGGTGTATGTAGTCATCGAGTGGGCTGGTATAGTAGTGGTAGACGTATATGTCTCTCCGAACAGTGGCCTGGTCGCATTTGGGAAGTTCCTGGACGGGGTTGGCGATTACGTGAGACGATACTTTCCCCGTCAGGTTCTCGTTCGGGGGGGGGGGGCTTTAATGCCCATTTCCCGTAATGGAGGAACACAGGACTGACGCTCGTGGCCGGGTACTGACAGATCAGGCTACGGGCCTCGGGCTCCTATTACTTAATAGGGGCTCGACCAGCACATGCGTGGCGTAGAGGGGGTGTTCAGTCGTCGATATTATATGGAGCATTCCCAACGCGTTTCGACGAGTCTCAGGCTGGAGACTATCTGAGGGGGTTAAGATTTTCTTAGACCACCCCTATATATTCATGGAGGTGGGGCCGGAGATAATGCCCGCTGGAGAGGCCCGCGGCATCCGGGGAGTAGAACGCTCCTGCCTGTCACCAGGATGGTCCATCAAAGATGACAATGAAATGCTCCAGGCAGCAGCCATTGTGGCGGCCTGGAACTGGGACGCTTGTACAGAGGAGACAAGCGTGGACGAGGAGGTGGAGAGCCTTCGCCGAGACATGAGCGCGGCATGTGATGCGACGGTACGCGCTCCGTGTCTGGTGCTAGACAGAACCGGACTGTGTACTGGTGGACCGCGGAGATTGCAGAGCTGTAAATCTTGCCCGCACACACCTGCGTTCGGGCTACCTTGTCGTCAATTTCATGACGAGGAAAAGATCTCGCTCTGCTACGAGGCATATAGAGAGACAGGGCACATCTTACGGGGGAGTATCAAGATCACTAAAGTCCGATCCTGGATGGACCTCTTCCAGTCGATCGAATGGGATCCGTGGAGCAGTTATGGACCCAGCATTGAAAAGGTGGACAGGCCGGGGCAGCCCTGAACATTCTCGATTTGGACAGTGGAGTGGTGGGAGGAACTGGGGGTTGCGAAGGAGGAGATGCTGGATGCGGCGAGGAGGATGGCCACCCGCGACGTGGTGCGCGGCCCAGACGCGGTCCCGGGGCGGGTATGGGTGGAAACGATGGCGTTCATGACTTTCAGACTACGACACCTATTTACACGGTGTCTGAGGGAGGGAGCCTATCCTCGGATATGGCGCCTGGCGAGGTTGGTCCTGCTTCAGAAGGAGGGACGACCGACGGACTCGCCATTCGCGTATCGTCCGGTGTACCTACTAGATGAGATGGGCAAGCTCTTCGAAGGAGTCATTGCCGCCTGCCTGGAGGTCCACATATCGGGACGAGTGCTAGGTTTGCACGAAAGCCAGGACGGCTTTCGGTGGGGACGCTCGACGGTGGATGCGGTGAACCGGGTACGGCAGATGGGGAGACGGGGCCATGGTTTTTCGGGGTGGAGTAGCGCTGGCAGTCTCTTTAAACATAGCCAATGCGTTCAACACCATACCCTGAGATAGGATAGTGGAGGCCTCTGAATTCTTCGATGTGTCTCTCTAAGGACACGGCCGGGCACACGCTGGAGTGTTGTCCGGCGCGGGAGGCCCACCGACGTGTTCTGCGACTAACTATTGGCGAAAGTTTGGACCCCCGTCAGTCGTGGAAGGTGATGCTGAGAGGCCAACAAGAGTTCCTCGCAGTTTGCTCCTATTGCGAAGGAGCAATGTTCGTGAAGGAGCGCACAGAGCGGGTTCTCATATCCCACCCTTGTAGGGTTCCGCGCCGCCCTAGGTAGTCATTGGGGCCTACATGCCGAGGAGGATCTGGGATCTCCTCAGACTTGCTCGACGGCCCAGGGGATAGTGTTCAGAGGGGTGGTTCCTCCCAATGCCCGAACTAACCTAGGAACGACTCCCCCAGAATGCGAGAAGACCAAGGAGTGCTCTTGTAGTAATTCGAAAGAGATCCCGGGGCATCCCTGTTGAGCGTCAGGCGGACCACCGTGGGGTTTTAGTCGGTTAAGCCCGATACTACCCCGCCGCTTCCCAGGAGTGGCAGGGTGTCGATGGGGATTTCCCCACTTATAAAAAAAAAAGATACACTAAATCTGTATGGCTGTAGTAACAGCTCTCGCAGATTAATATCACAGAATTAATGAAAAATGCCACAGTTTTACTTATAAATAGTTACAGTAAGTATTCGCATAATTTATATACTTCGTCACGGCATGTAATTTTTAATACAAATATGGATAAAAAATAGATAAAATAACATTAGACAAAAATACATGTGCAAAAAACAAATGCAAGGTCCAAACACGATTGCTTACCCGGAAAAACTAACGTGAAAAGATAAAATAAAGAATAAAATAATAATAATAATAACAATGCGATAGAATTAAGTGATACCACAGAATAACAGAATATTTACATAGGAACTTATTTGTGGCAGGTATTAATTTTATCTAACATACGCAATTCTAGCTAATACATGTACATGTATATACTTAATAATAACTATATTATACTGTTATTAAATTGGTCCATGGATATCAGGAGTTTAAGTGGGGTTTCAAATTAGGTGTAGAATATGGTAGTGAATATTTCAAATTCGTCTAGAAGTTCTTAAGAATATATGTTATCTCCTTATTGTACGGATTTCTTCCAACATAGTAGATGAGTGAGATGCTATCCTCAGTCCGGATCCGATAATTTTTATTTACTCGATATCCGATTTTCGTAGCCTTTTGAAAATAAAGAGAATTTGAGAACGCGCGGTATTTAATTCAGTCATTATTTGAGATATCTTTAATTTTCACCCAATAACTCCTTATTTGCTTCAACTCAAATAAATAAATTCTCATAATATTCATATAGCTATACAATTCCAAGTTACTATTTCAGTTTTTGAATTGGAACTAAGAGAGTTGAATCATCCTGGGCATTGTTTTAGATATTTCCTCTCGGCGAGCCTGCTTCTCTTCATCGTGCTAGTGAAGATATTGAATCATATAAGCATTTCATATACAGGGTGGTTGGTAACTGGTGGTACAAGCGGAAAGGGGGTGATTCTACGTGAAAAAAGAAGTCGAAAATATAGAATAAAAATTTTTCGTTTGAGGCTTTGTTTTCGAGAAAATCAACTTTGAATTTTCGCTCGGTACGCGTGCACTTTCTCACGTCTCGTTATAACGGATCTCACTGTAGATCGTTGTTTCGATGGAAAAATTAAAAAAAAAATTAAAAAGAAATTTTTATCCTATGCTTTCGACTTCTTTTTTCGCGTAGAATCACCCCCTTTCCGCTTGTATTACCAGTTACCAACAACCCTGTATAATTATAGACCTAACTAATAATTTATAATGCAGAATATATGCACTGTTGTTTGAAAATTTGAATAAAATAATTTTTTGTTACGACAACATGGTTATTTGAGCTATGGAGAGTTCCAATCTTAAATTATTTAGAAATCTTAATTTTTTAAAATGATTAAGACCCAAAAATTTTGCGACTTTAAAAAGATTTAAATTTAAATATTTAATCGAGGATTTATGTTTAATTGGTTTAGGGCTGCTAAATGATTTTTCCAGAATGCTAAATATGCTAGAGTATTTGGCCACATAATAGTTGACTTGAATATTTTGGGAGATTTTGTTAATTTGGGAAAATTTCCTGTAGGAAGCACATAATAATAAATT
Source organism: Bombus vancouverensis nearcticus (assembly GCF_051014615.1). Taxonomy (NCBI): domain Eukaryota; kingdom Metazoa; phylum Arthropoda; class Insecta; order Hymenoptera; family Apidae; genus Bombus; species Bombus vancouverensis. The sequence continues at coordinate 990,685 of NC_134913.1, read as the reverse complement.
ATTTGCAAAAGCGGTTGCAGATTTCTCATCCTAATTGTTTAGGTCAAAGAGAACAGTAAATCGCCGAACTAAATATCGAAATGCAAGGGTAAATTTACCGTGTCCTATTGCACACCATTATTAAGTGAGAAAATTGTTGACGAGCTCAAATAACTTGAAGATTTTTTAGAATAGCTTGTAGAACAACGTATTCAACCACACCGTGCCCAAGGGCTTTTCAAGGTCGATTAGCGGTACTCCTACAAATTTATCAGTGTTCGTTGCCCAGCAAATATCAAATACAAACTTACTGATAGCATGAATGGTGTTGTATTTTGAATGAAAAGCGAATTGATCGTTAGGAATAATATGATTGAGAATGCAGTGAGACTTTATTGACTTATTAGCTACTTTGTCAAATGTCTTACTGATATTAGGGAGAAGATCTCTAACTAAACAGATTTGATAAAGTCTACTACCTTTCGAGAAGAGCAGGACTGACGAAATGACGATTCACGGGCCAGAGTTGGTTACTCTATAGATTTTCCTACCACAAATGAGTTAGTCATCACTCTATGTCTTTTTCTTCAGCAGCTAGAGCTAAATATCAATTCATATCACTACGGTCAAGTACGAATACATCATAATTTATAATTTTTGGCTTATTACAGCCTGTTATTTTTATTTTACGCAGCTTAAAAGGCCTGTTGAGAAAAAATGATCCAACATTTCATTGTACTTTGCATCGAGAGCCGTTATGTGGAAAGATTATAATATTAAATTCCACGATGAAAACTGTAATGAAAGTTACTAATTTGATTAGAAGTACAAATAATGCATTCACGCGTAAAAAATTTAAAAACTTCTTACAAGAAATTAGTGCCACGTATGAAGGCCCATCCTTGCATACAGATATACGCTGGTTGAGTTCAGCTTATCCCGATTCTTTTCATTAAGAAATGAAATAGCCGAATTTTTAAAAAATGAAATAAAAGAAGTGAGAATTTATTGCTGTTAGGTAGATGATACATTTACACTGTACATGTGAATGTGTGTGTAAGCATCAGAGGGCGTCCAGGTCTGAGTTGAAACAAAAGGCGGTTGGAAGCCGTTAGAAGAATCTGGTGGAGTCGGTTGACAACAAGCGTGCATGCAAGAAGGTTATCGAGGTCTTCAGAGTGTTATATAAAGTAAACTATTTGTATTTCCGAATCCTCTCTATACCTTAACAATTGCATTAATTTGAAGATACTTCGTTTTTAAGTGAATTAGCATTCTTGATAGACTTATATATCACCTCAACCGTTTAGATCTAAATTTACAAAAGCAGGACCAAACGATATCAGAATTAATTGAACACATTAACGGCTTCCAGAAACAAATCTACTTATTTATATTAAAAACAGAAACCTCCCAATTTTATCATTTTCCGTCTCGTAAAGAGATAACAAATGAACACGCAAATGCAAATTTTCAAAAATTCACAGCACCGTTAACAGAAATTACGGAACAATTCCAAACTAAATTTAAAGATTTTGATACATTAAAAATGATATTTTCAACAATTCAAGAAGTTGTAGGATCGAACAACGAAATATTTTATAGAGACTGAAATTATGCAACCTGTAAGGGGATCTGTTCCTACCTAGTAGCAATGAGTATGGATATAAATTTTTCTAATTATTGTCTGTTAATAAATAATTATGTCCTGCGTTTGGATCCATCTATAAGTGAAAGCACTTTTCCTATTATGATACGCATAAAATCAAGGTATCGGTCGGCGCTAGTAGACTACTCACCTTCCTTACTAAAGTTCCAGTCGATGTACCATCACTTGTTGACGAAATATCGCAACAACAATGTTCATATTAGGTATGTACTTCGTTTGCTTTGGAATAAAAACAATAGATTACAATAGGGCAACAGTTATAAATTATAACTATAACGCATTCTTATCTGATCGTAATAGGGTGAGCAGACATTTAACTACTGTCTAAAGGAAGATCTATAGACTAAGGACTAACTTGCTCATAGTGGGTTATCGGTTATCTATATGTGTATTTTCGACCAATCGCGGGGAGACGCAATCGCGAAGAGAGACGTCAACGGGAGTCGTAAATTCCCGTTACGATTATAATAATCGACACTACGAGCTAATCGATCCCCTGATTTCCGTTAAGATAATAGGGGTGGGTAAGTTAATATAACACTGTGATTCACAGGGTTATAAGGTTTTTATTTCCAACACTTATGAGGTACACTGTTAAATAGGTATAAATCGTAGATGACAATTTGTCGCACAAAGATAAGATAGATATGCACAGTTGAATTTAGTATGCGTAGCACTAGAGGATACTTAATACAGGAAGTGAATGTTCGGTAATCCCGAGAACCGACTTAGATAGATGATGTATGTTAGACTTTGCGAGCGTTGTCGAATAAGTAAAGTTGACTTTTCTAGCGGTGTAGAAGAAGTAAAGTTGAGTGCCGATGCTGTGTCGGAGGAAAGCTAGCGATGGATGTGTCTAGCGCACGGGACCATCGGATTTGTTCATGATATTTTTGGTCAGGAAAGTGAGGGCACTATACATTGCTTCTGATTGGTTGAAGGTTGGTGGACTAGGAAGCGTCTTTGCCGCCCTCGATAAAAAGTTGCTAGTGGGAAGCATCGTACGTGAGAAAAACTAACTTTCCCGTGTCAAGCCGTAGTAGACAATACTCTTTAGAAAGCGATTTAGAAAAAGGATATTTGTTCTGTCTGAAGGACCTTAGCTAGCAAATTACTGGGATTTATGATGGATCCTTAAGACTATTGAGCGTACGCAGTAAGGATGAGTGGACATCTGGTTCCCGTCTGGCCCGTGGTGTATGACCTGGTTTAGGTAAAGTAGAATATGAGTAGTAATGTTATCTGGGCAGAGAAAAAAGTTCGATAGCTCTGAATTAGAGGGTTGGCTATTTTCCATGCGAATGGAAAATATTTCAAGTTAAATGCATTACTAGGTAATATGGTATAATAAATAATGTAACTATAGGGCAGATGTTTCAAAACTTAATTCGGGATGTTATTATAATCTAAAGACTTTTTATTGTTTAATTTGGAAAAAATAATTTTCATTTTCTCAAATGATGTGAAATAATTGGCCAACATAACATGTAAATTAGGGTTGTTGACAGAATTGTACTTCGAAAAAGCACAAACTTTAATTCACGCTAGCAAGTACTAGAAAGTTTCTAGTACTAGAAACTTTCTCTTTTAAAACTTGTACTTTTTTATTGACTAGTTAACTGAATTTAGGATTGACAATTTTTACAGTTTTGATGTGAATTTTTTTGAAAGAGTCACCTGCAACATTTAGTTTGTTTGTAGGGTTTGATATTACTAATCTCTCGTCGGAATCCCAAGCTAGAAAACCGAGATCCAACTTTGCATTATTAAATATGTCCGAATATGAAGAATAAAAAATTATTTTCCTTATACTACTGTTATTTTTAGAACTAAGTACACTTCTAATTCCTGGGGACATTTGTTGGGGCAATATATGCTAATTTGACTGCCGTTATTTATATCCCGCTTGTTTTCGTTGCTCAGGAATATCTTGAATTGAAAGCTCCAGTCTTGTGTTACACCAATTATCGATTTTAATAATTTCATATTTAATAGGACAGCGTACCAGTATAACAGTACTATCTCCAAATTTAGAACCGGGTCTGTCATTCTTATCTAAACTATAATTTTTATATCGACTTCAATAAACAAAAAAGATATTTTAATTTGATGAATATTTCTTTTTTTGCATGTATGTTCATCGATTTCTCCGAAACAACTTGATCAATCACAATGATCATTTTTGTATTTTGTAAGACATGTATTCCGATTGGTCCCGTTAAGGCAATTCTTTTTTATTAGTTTTTATAAACTACTCTTCTCATAAAAATCCAATTTTTATGTTTGATGAACCTTTGCACCGTGCAAGGGTAGTTCAGCGATTGATTCCATTTGCAAAATTTTCTGGATGTATCCATCGTTAACTATTGTTACTGCAAGGAATTTGCTGTTCATCAATTTCATTTATGTGCGTTCAGTGACTGTTCTGCAATTGTTGGACTGATATTGAGATGATTGTTTTTATTATTTAGGGTATGTTCTACCGTTGATCCCGTTAAAGAATTTTCTCACATTTATTTATTGTCAACTACTGATTACTGTAAAAAATTAATTTTTATGTATGTTCATCAAATGTTTTGAATTGGGTTAAGTTATTGGGATGAAGGTTTCTATATCTTGCAGGGGTAGTGCATCGAGCAGTTTCGTCAGCAAAGTCCTTTCTATTTCTTTATTCTTACCTATTTTTATTGCAAATCACCTATTATTATTCATCGATTTCATTTTATTGTGTTTAGTTGTTTTTTCATAAACTCGTTGCTGAAAAAATTCGGTAGTTTTTTACAAAATTGTCTCTGCAAACATACATCGTCCATTTCTGTAGGTAGGCTGGTCGCTCAAAACCGACTTGACTCGTACCTTTTATTATTAACTCCTCGTTTCAAGCATACTTGGATCGTTTTTTTACACATTGCTTGTAGGAAGTAGATCTCAGCTATTTCCTTCCTGAAGAAGTCCCCCTAAACTTCGCACTTCTGCAAGCGGGTTTACATCATGCAGTTTCAGAATTTTGTATGGTACTACATCAGATATTCATATTGTGCTGTTTATCAAACCATTGAGAAATTGATGTTTCTTCAGCTAATGTTATTATATGCAACAATTCTCCACAATTGTTAGCTGCTTCTCGAGACGCGTCTGTTAAAATAATAATGTAGTATCGTAAATATAATAATTAATTTATTAATAATAAATGGATCAAACAGAAAACAATAGTAATTTAACATGAACTGATCGTAACAATGTATTATAATTACTTAACAACTCTCGTCAACACAAATTCAACTCTCTCTCAACAACGCTAACAACACTATCTCGACAACGCAATCCGCACTCTCTGGCTTCTCAACTCATACTGCCGTTAATTCGTTTATGTCCCTTAGCAACCCTTTGTCTTTTGTCTTAGCCTCATATCTTTTGTTTAAGCCTCATCATGCTCAGCAACCGCTTATTTGTAATTCGCACGACACCCCCCAGGCCCCTCGTCCACGATACTACAATAATATACATACGACGTGATTCCATCAACTTATTAGTAACTTTTGTGTTATATTTGTCCACTAATTTTACTGTCAGAAGTATTCTTACTGCTATAGCATCCTCACACTCTCCGGTTAAAGGAAGTCTCCTTTGCACGTATTTCTTACTGCCACAGTTCTGCCCGAGCAGTCGAGCTATGCGGACGTGAGAACCAGTGCCTCCGTAAGTGCCACAAGTGGGAAAGAAAAGTGACGTGCAACAGAACCAATCGCTAAATGATGGAAAACATCCAAAAAATACCACCAATAAAAATCCTAAATAAAGGGGAAACATATGCCATAAACAGAGCTGTAGACAAATTAAGCCCAAATAAACCAACAAGCGAAGTACAGGATTGCTCAGCTACAAACGAAATAGTGATGGAAATTACACAAAAAGATGACAAAAAGAATAATATCAACAATGATCTACCACATCATAACGAAAGCTGGAAGACTGTAACTTGTAGCAAAAAACGAAAAATAAATACAGACACCAATGCTAGGAGGACTATAAAATCAGAAAGACAACAATGGCTAAGGAAATTCCTATACAAAACTGCTTCAGCACACTGCCAGAAGAGATGGATTCAGATCCAGCTGAAAAACCAATAACACACACTCCCAAACCACCACCAATCTACATAGATGCTAAAATAATAGACCTCCTCATTGATCTGCTAAACAGGACGGCAGGAAAAGAAAATTACACCATTAAACAACTTAAATTGAATCAGGTAAAAGTACAAACTAATACCCCAGACATCTATAGGAAAGTGACAAAAGCACTAAAAGAAAAAAACGCTGGGTATCATACTTACCAACCCAAAACTGATAAAAGCTACAAAGCAGTAATCAGAGGTTTACACCCGAAGACAAATACAAGTAACATATGCGAGGAATTAGCCAAAATCGGACGTCAGGTAAGAACAGTAAATAATATAACCAGATTTGATATTAAATAACCATTACCGCTATTTTTAATAGAGCTTGATCCTAAAAATAATAACAAGGAAATTTTCGAAATTAAAAAAGTTTTAAATACAATAATTACAGTCGAGCCACCCAGACACAAAAAAGACATACCACAATGTATGCGGTGTCAACAATATGGACGCACAAAAAATTGCTGCAACAGAAACCTGGCGTGTGTCAAATGCGCAGGAAAGCACCTAACAATGAACTGTCCACACGCGGGAAAAATAAATGATGTAAAATATTACAATTTCGGTGGAAACCACCCAGCTAGCTACAAAGGCTGTTTAGTCAGAAAACAACTTCACAGTAAACTTTTTCCGCCGCTTCGTAACGGAATATACAATAACTCTCACACACAACAGGATAGCACAGTAACTGAGACATCAACAAACATACAGCATGTAATGAACATCAACCATAATAATACCAACACCTTTGGTAGCCGAAGCTACGCGCAAGTAGCCAACCGGTCGTCACCCTTAGACAAATAAAAAACAAAATAAAAGAGCACAACAACAACGAGTTCACAAAGTTCATCAAGTCACTATCTGCACACGAGAACTACAACTACTCCCTATGGAAAGCCACAAAAAAAATAAAGAAGATAATAAAAATGGTACCAGCAATCAGAAGAGCAAGTAACACGTGGGCAAGAAGCAATGAAGGGCAAGCTGAAGAATTTTCAAACCACCTACGCAACACATTCATCCCACACAACATCAACAACAGCAACCACAATAGTCATACGGACGAGAATGCGCTAACTACTAGTACACCAACTGACAATCACTACACCATACCCAAAGCAACAGCACAAGAAATCAGGAACATAATTGAGAAAACAAAAAATAATAAAGCACAAGGAATCGACCTAATTAACGGCAAAATCTTGAAAAACCTTCCGCCAAAAGCGATAAGACAAATCACAATAATAGTTAACGCAATACGAAGAATACAATACTTTCCAAAAACTTGGAAACTGGCACAAACCATAATGACACCCAAACCAGGCAAGGACCCACACGAAACCAAATCCTACCGACCAATCTCACTACTTCCGGTGTTCTCTAAGATACTAGAGAAAGTAATTTACGACCGAATAAAACCCATAATAGAGAAGAATCAACTAATACCGGATCACCAATTCGGATTCAGAAACAAACACTCCACAATAGAACAAACGCACAGACTCGTCAATGAAATCTTACAGGCGCTGGAAACAAAACAATACTGCACGGCACTCTTTATGGACATCGAAAAAGCATTCGATAAAATAAACCACACTAACCTACTTCAATCAATCAGGAAACAGTTCCCGGAGCAGATATACCAACTAATCAAATCATACCTAAGCAGCAGAACCTTCATAGTAAAAATTAAAGACACATACTCTGAAGTTAAAGAAATCAAGGCAGGAGTTCCGCAAGGAAGCGTCCTAGGACCAATTTTATACACATTATACACGGCCAACATACCAACAACTAACAATAGCAAAATACTGACATTCGCGGATGACACAGCTGTACTAGTCAGGCACACTAACCCTGCAACAGCAGTTACATTACTACAAGAACATATCACAAAAATAGAAAAGTGGCTTCAAGTAAAACAAATTAAATCAAACCCCGATAAATGCAAACACATTACATTCACACTGCGAAAACAGAAACCACCAAACATTATACTAAACGGCACACACATAATACAAACAAGGTAAGTCAAATACGTAGGACTCCGCTTAGATACACGATTCACATGGAAACAGCATATTAAAGCAACAATAGACAAAATACAGACAGCAAGGAGACAAATGTACTGGCTAACAAGTCGAAAATCCAAACTAAGTATAGAAAACAAACTAAAAATATATAAAATGATCATAAAACCAATCTGGACATACGGAATACCACTATGGGGAACAGCAGCAATGAGCGATATAACCAAAGTAGAGGTAATGCAATCTAAAATACTCAGAACAATAGTACGTTAGAAACGAGGACATTCGGAAAGACCTGGGAATACCAACGGTCAAGGAGGAGATTAACAGATGTGCAAGAAGGTGCAGAGAAAGGACAGCAACGCACCCAAACCGGCTGGCAGTGGAAACGGTCGGTACATCAAGCATAAAAGGAAGATTAAAAAGGAAACACCCAACAGATTTCACAGGGGACATAATCTAACAAACAAACACTCACCTCACTAAAGAAATAAATCAATCAAATTCGAAGATGGTATCTCACTAGGGGTAGCCATCCACATGTTACCAATTAAGTTAGAAAAATTTACCAAATGTCCAGCTGGACAAATTGTAAAGTTTAAATTAAATAATAAAAAAAAATTTCTTACTGAAAAGTTATTACTTCATCATACAGTAAATTATAATATTTAATAGGTCGATAAACTCTGTACCATCCGTTAGCATGATGCAAGGTTTACGCATCTTCATATTAATGATAGAATGAAAATTGGTATCATAAATTAATCTCTAGCACGCCACTATTGTTGTACAAAACACAAAGTAAGTTGTATATTGTCAACAAAGCCATCAAATAGTTTTTCATTGACCTTGAATTCCTACAGTCTTAAATGAATTAGTCGCAAGTTTTCGCAATATACAATTAATATCTCATCAATAATCAACTATCTTGTATGACACCACTTTTGTCTCTCCTATTCAAACCTTTGTTCTGTTATTCGTTGATGGGTTTTAGCAGTGCTTTTCTCAATAGGCAAGGAGAAAACGGAATGCAAAGTTTTCCCGAATATTTGACGGGCGACGTCAGTCCATACATAAATCTATTTGATCATTTTATATTCTTTTACTGTCACAAATAATGACTGGGTTTCTTGAACATTCATTATTTAATTTCTTAGTTGTGTGTTGCATTTAATGCAGCAACCTAGACGAGCGTTCATTCAATCATTTTTTCTGCATAAGCAAATTGCCCGACGGCGAACGTTATACTTATATATCGGAGATGAAAGAAAAACCGGAGCCTTCCCTTCGCAATTTTGAGAAAGCCCTTTAATGCTGTAGCCTAAATTTTATCATAGCTGTAATTAAGCAATTGTCGTCATTCGATCCGATTGTATTTGTTCGAGATTTGTGATAATGAGCTCGGGCTCGAGACGACAACCTGTCGCAGAACGTAGCTGAAGTCGCGGGATGAACGCTTTGTCTGGCAGAGGCATGGAGTAATTATATAGCTCTCCTTAAAAAGGAAATAGTTGTAACACTCGACAGTAAACATTCCAACGGTCTCTGTTCCGTAGCTTGCCACTTGCAGACCCTATTCTTCAAGTAAGATGATTGCCAGATGTCGATGCGTTTCCACAGTACACGTGCAGCTTTCCCTCGAGGGCGGCTAGCATCTTTTTCTAACCACCAACATGGAAATTGTCCAATTAACGGTAACGTCAATTTTCCTCACCTTCTGAACGAAAGCTATCCTCGACGAATTCGATGATCTCGTGTCCTTAGACACACCCTAATCATCATAGTTTCCTCTGCAGCATCATCGCGACGGAAAGTCATTCTCTCGTGAGGTCGTATTAGCGAGTTACTTAGCGTCTTTACGCTCGGATATTCCACGTTTTAACAAAGAATCAGTTGAGCTATACTTCCACCGTAGCCAAGGAAGTCGAGTACGATTTGGCCTCTGGAAGAAAGAGCATCCTGCTATCCCATTGACCGCGGATTCGCTATTGAACCTAGGATCATTGTCATTAGCTTTTCGAGTATCTAATTACTACGGTTACTTGTCAAATTCTGTAATAATCGTATTTGCACTAGTGAGTGTCTTCTCTATTGCATAACGACAATGTGTAATCCAAATGAAGATTCGTTTCACGCCCCTAACCCTAATTCTAATGTAAATCCGACATATATATATGTCGGAGATGAAAGGAAAGCCGGAGCCTTCCCTTTGCAATTTTGGCAAACTCCTCTAATGCTTTAGCCTAGATTTTATCATAGCTATAATTAAGGAACTGTTGTCATTCAATCTGATTGCAATTGTTCGGGATTTGTGATAACGAAATTGGGCTCGAGGAGACAACTGGTCGCCGAACATAGCCACGGTCACGGGATGAACGTTTTGCCTGACGGAGGTGTGGAGTGGTTGTATGGTTCTCCCTAGAAATGTGGTTGTGGCGGCATACGGCCTCAAGAACGGGCCTGGTCACGTGGGATTGTATCTTGGAGGTGTCAATATAATGGGACACACGTTGTATTAACAATCAAACTCCAGGCAGAAACTGTCTAGCAACGGCGATTGGAACCTTGTCGATGCTTCCAACGAGCATATAACAAACAAATGCAATCGTACAGCGAGAAAAATTTCCATCAGATTATTATTCGTGTGATCGCCTTGGAGAGTGATACATCGAGCAGTTTATACCGAGCGTCTCAGCAATCGTATCTTGTGCCTAAAATTATTCTACGCATAGTAAAGAGTTATCCCGTTGACCGTGGATTCGTTTGAACCCAAGAACATTGTTAATAGCGTTCATTAAACTCATTATTCGTTAAACTTATTATTCGTCAAACTTATTATTCGTTAAACTCAATATTCATTATACTTTGTAAAAGTTATACGTGTAAATATAATCTCTGCTTCGTAAAACGATGGCTAATCCAACCGAAGAGTCGTTATGCGCCCTAAATTTTAATGTTAACCCGACATATATAATATAAATACAAACAAAACATTTTTCCAAAAAGATATTACCGACTTCGAAATGCGCCCAAGAGTGAAAAATAATTTTCATCGCATTTATATAAATTAGATACACTAAAAAGTATGAAATAATAATTATTTTATTTACATTTTATTTACTCATATAACAAGCTCATATGACAGGCCCATTTCCCTCATTAGGAAATTCCGAATTACCGGTCCTCCCAGGGCTGCAATTCGAAATTTGAGTGGCCGTCCGTTAATGACACGGACAGGCACATTCCTCTCGTTAGGAAGTTCCGAATTACATGTCCTCCCAGGACGGTAAACGTAATGACTCGAGGCCAGGAAAAACCCAGGAAAGGACCAGCCGGAAGGGCACGGCAGAGAGAAGAAGTCCAACGGCGGGAGAGAATCAGGAACGGGGGAATTGAGTTCATCTCCAACCATTGGACAGGACAGACTCAGGACGACAGTAGTTCTCGCTTAGTTCGGTTAAGTGCTACAACTAGTACAAATAAAGTGCCGTCTAAATCTAACACTCGAGTTATTTCATCTCTTCCACCTTGAACGTTAAGTCATTCGAGGTACGCGATATCGACCGATCGGTTTGACCTGACCGGTTGCTCTTTAGTCGATAATACGCAACACTATGGTTCGCAAATGACCTATTCTCTTGGAAAAAAATGTTTAAAGTTTCATTAGTTCTTATTGATTGATTTCAATTATTATACTGGTTGATACTAATTTCATTTATTATATTACGATAACATATTACAAGTAAATGACAATATAATCACCAAAATAAAGAAACTAAAACTAAAATAACATTAAACTAAGCAAGAAAAATAATAATATGATATAATAATAACAATGAATGTAATACTAAGTATTAAAATTTTGGAAGCGTGTTATTGATGAAGCCAATGGGAATTATTCTATGCTCCATGGTATATATCGATAATCAGCACAAACTAATGATAGATCTCAGTTTCGAAGAGAAGTTTCTTTCTACATAATCGTCATTTTTTGTACACTATCAATACATTGAGCGTAATTTGTATCAGTACGGATACAAGCGGCATTTTTCAATTTAGTCACTATTAAAACATATTCCTGGTAACTTTGTGATATAATGCATTGCGATGTAATGCAATCACATATAAATTTGTTGAAATTTGAATAAGATAAATATAAATGAATTGAAATTTTGTAGTATGGCGTCCAAGCATTGCCAGACTAGTAGCATTTTACGGTATTTTGCTCCGTCTTCCAAAAGGTTGCAATATTTTAATGTGCTGTTTAGTAGATAAATGAGTAATAATCTTTATCGTCTTTGGATATGTATGTGTGTACATAAAATAGAAATTATCTCATATTTCTTAGCACCAAATTTGCACAAATACAATGAAAGCCATTTTTTACTTTTCAGCGCATTTGTAAGTCGGTTATATCATTTTGGAAAAAGCTTTTAATTTCATTTTAGTTTATGTTTTGGCATTGACTTTGTTACGGACAGGACGGAAAACCGAAGCTTTTTATATATTTTACATATTTTTTTATAATACTTTATTAATTGATGTGAATTTGGGGTTGATAATTAATCGATGCACACAGATTCGATTTTCTCCATATATTTCTCCGCCTCGTACAACACGTCTTAACACACAGAATACACTTGGCCAATTAACACGTGGTCGACTTCTAAGACAAAAGAGCGTCGTTAGAAGTCGTACCAACTTAGCTTGTAGTAACTAGCGATCATACCAACCTAACATTTCTTAACATACTTTGGGGTGTAGGTGGAGTAGTTGCTGCCAGATAAAAAGAGAATTCTCGTTTCGTCCCGGGACTACCGGTGGACTCGTCAATAAGGCTATACCCGGTGGTCCCTGTCTTAGACATAGAGGGAGTCTTGCTAGGTGCGGTATTTGTATCGTGACACTGTATATTCGACCGCTAGCGAGACAGACAGACTCGTTGTCGTCGTAGTAGTCCTCTGGTGTTGGCGGTTGATACCCGCGGATCGTCCGGGAGGTGTTACGACTGCGTTGATGCCTCGACTTGTCGACGTCCTGTTGGCACCGATCCGCCACAATACCTTATACACGATGCCTACAAGATTCAGAAAGGACATGTTCGATAGTGATAGTAGTGATGACGAATATTATTTTGAACCTGACAAGATAGAAGACAACGCCAGTGCTTCAGACAGTGGAAACAAACTCCGTTCAACAAGGAATCGGCTCAGATGTTTCAATATTTCTAGTGATAGTAACAGTGATGATGAACTAAATATTGAAGAAAATAATACAAGCGCCAACAAAATAACGCAAACATTCAACGTGTATATTTTCTCAACCATGCGCGCCAATACCTCTCGTCCACAGCGACGTTCGCTCGTCGAGCGGCCCCGTCCGTAAAGAGTTAGATTGGGGAACAACATCCGGAGTTGCATTAAGAGGGGAGAAATCCCTATAAAAGTGTTGAAATTAATGTTAATAATTGATAAATGAACTAGTTTAAAACACTTCTAGATGAAAAATAAATTAAAATAACTGAAAAAAACTGAATAAAATAATACAAAGTAATAAACTACATCGTATACTACAGTGAGGATACGGGCCGCTTTCGAATACTCAGACAAAGCAGAATTGCTGTAAAAGAGTTCCTTAAGTCAGGACATATTACTCTTAGTACATGTTACTCATATCACTACTCGTCACTCTTGATACAATGATAAGGATAAGCTCACACATTGCCGAAAAATGACATATACAAATGAGATCGTATTGCTATAGATAATGTCAGTGGCAGCGGGGGTAGGATTAAGGGAATCGTCTGGTAATCCTGGAGCGAATTGAATGTATGGCTGAATGTATGAGCGATCAGTCATTCTTCTGCCAAGTCCCGATCCAACATACAGTGATCTCACATTGTAATAAATGATCATCGCAGCGGCTTTCGTTTTTGTATTACAATGTAGAATAGTGCAGCTATCGGAGTTTTTACAAAATTTTATAATCCGCGCATGCCTATCTCGAACAATGTGTACACTATAAGATTGACTGAATGTATTTCTATTATTCATCTGTCTAAATTATATTATTAAAGGTGCACTTTTAAAGAAATTTAATTTCCTTGATTGTTTCCATTTATTATTCTTTCTTTATATTTCTTTCATATAAGACATACATGTTAGAAATTAATTTTGTGAATACTTCGTGCCTCTCAGCTTCTGGAGTAAATGCCGTGCGGTCCCTCACAGTCCGCTTACCAAAAAGCATCATTGCCTTTGCCACTCCGTGGTCAGATCCTTTAAACAAAGTCTCCTATTATCTATTTCTTTATTCTTTGGTAATGCAACATCGGGTCGCTTGCCATCAGTCTATCTGTGTATCAACTTATCCTTCGTCAAACTGTTTCACACATTCTCTAAACAGTGGACACCTCAGATAGCATCGACACCTCATAGTTTGGTGACTTCAAGTCGCCAGCTATCGGATTTCTAAACATTTGCTCAAGCAATCTGCAGAGGTTCTTACTGAGCACTCGACCCAGTCATAAATTATTGTAAGGCTAAATAACGGCAGGCTATCACCCATTATATCGGCATGAAGGTGTGTTGCTGCTACATAATGTTTATAACATAAGTAATCTTTTAACATAGTATATTTTAAGGAAATGTAATAAAAGGCAACGCTTAACTAAGTAAGTATGGAGGAAACTGTTACATACATATCTTTACATAATTTGCAACTAATATACGCAGCTGCACACAACAGTTTTGATAAATATATGTAGGAATTGAATAGAATCGCGGCGAAAGTGTAAAGCATGTTGGAAGTACCGATGCCGATGTCGCGATACGACGATTGAGTTGAATTGATTACAGAAGGCGACTGTGTGTATGCGAGTGTGACCAAAGAGAAAATGAAAGACAGTCTTCGAGTATCGCGTTGAGGTGGATTAAACGTGTAAGTTTGTTTGATGCCGAAACGAGTGGATGAATTTGTAATAGTCAGTTGTATTAAAATCGGTATAAATACAAGTACAGATACAGAGATAGTGTATGCCAGTTGTAATCGTTGCTCGCTCAATGCAATTATGCCGATCGAAGAAAGGATACCAATACTCTGTCCTAGGGAACACGTTCATACATTTATATCGACGGACGTTACCACAAAAAGTTAACCTTCATATGTAACTCTGATTGAAGATTACAAGGAACGGCAATAACAATCTGTCCAGAGTTCATTTGCCTCTAGACCTTGTAAACCAAACCGGGGGTCGTCCAGTACGTGCGTGGCGTGGCGGGGAGAGTCCATAGTGGACCTCACATGGGCAAACCCTGCCGCATCCCGCCGTGTTTCCGGTTGGGAGGTTTCCCCGGAGGAGACACTCTCGGACCACCTCTACATCTTCATGGAGGTGGCGGTTGGCGGCGCGATGGGTGACCGTTCGTTGGGTGCGCGCGGGCCCATGGGCCCACCGGGAAGGAGAAGAAGATTCCTGCCGTGGGCGTTGCTTGGTTAGAAGAATCCAGGACCGACGAGGACGCGGAAGCGGGAGAGACTCGGCTGAGGCGCGACATGCACGCGATCTGCGATTCGTGTATGCCGCGGTCTGGAGCCCCGCACCGCGCCGGCGCTGTGTACTGGTGGTCCGAGGAGATAACTCGTCTCCATGAGACATGCATCCGCGCCCGGCGCCGGTACAACAGATCCCGCCGTAGGCGGCGGGTGGACGAAAACACGGTGGCTCGTCTGTACGAGGCCTACAGCGAAGCGCGAAGGCTCCTGCAACGAGTCATCAAGGAGGCGAAGAGGCGGGCCTGGGACGAGCTTCTGGCCAGCCTCGACTCTGACCCCTGGGGGCGCCCTTACAAAATCGTATTGAACGAACTCCGTCCATGGGCGCCTCCCTTAACGGAGAGCATGGACCCTCGATTCCTGGACGAGGTCATCGGCACCTTGTTCCCAGGAGCAGCGAACGAGGGAGATGGCAGCCCTATCGAAGAGGAGGAGCAGGAGCCTCAACCGCCAGAAGTAGAACCACGTGTCTCCGCGGGAAGGTGGAGCCCGGAATTGAGGATCACCGAGGAAGAACTGGCCGGGGCCGTCGGGAGGATCGGAGCGCGGAAAGCACCGGGTCCCGATGGAGTCCCGGCCCGCCTGTGGGAGGACGTCGCCGGCGTCTTGGCCCCGAGACTTATGCGTCTGTTCGACGGATGCCTGTCTCGGGGTGAATTCCTCACGTCGTGGAAGGAGGGGCGGATGGTCCTGCTGCCGAAGCCGGGGCGCTCCCCGGACTCGCCTTCCGCCTTTCGGCCAGTGTGCCTTTTGGACGAGGCGGGCAAGCTGCTGGAGAGAGTGGCGGCTGCCCACCTGGAGTCGCATCTGTCCCGGAGTGTGCCCGGACTGCACGACGGCCTGTTCGGTTTTCGGACAGGGCGGTCTACGACCGACGCTGTCGCCCGCGTCCGCTCCTTTTTCGAGGGGGCCGAGCGGCATGGTTACGTGGCGCTGGCCGTGTCGCTGGACGTGGTCAACGCCTTTAACAGCATCCCCTGGGACAGGATATGCCGGGCGTACCTGCGGGGTGTGGTCCGGGCGTTCCTCCGGGACCGGAGTATCGTCTATACCGTCCGGGGCGGAGGGGTGACCGGGAGGGCTGTACACCGCGGGGTCCCGCAAGGTTCGGTGTTGAGTCCGTTGCTGTGGAACATCGCGTACGACGCAGTGCTTCGGACACCGATGCCTCCGAACTCGACACTGACGACGACACGTTGGTGCTGGTCTGGGGCACGGCATGGGGTAGAACCGTTCGCCTGGCGGAGTTGGCGATGACCTGCGTGGTCGCCGAGATCAAGGAATTGGGACTGAGGGTGGCCCCAGAGAAGTCTGAGGCAATGTGGTTTTGCTGCAAGGCCGATCACGGGACGCCTCCAGCGGGTTATCGCCTGAGGTTGGAGGGGGCTGAGATCGGTGTCGGAACCAGCATGAAGTATCTGGGCCTAACCCTCGACAGCCACTGGACCTTCAGCGCTCACTTCGAGCGCCTGGCGCCGTCTGTTGAGGCGACGGCGAACGCCTTAGGACGTTTGCTGCCTCGGCTGGGCGGGCCCGACGTCGGAGTGCGCCGGCTGTACGTCGGCGTGGTGCGATCGAAGCTCCTCTACGGAGCTCCGATCTGGGCAGAGTACCTGATGACCAACCGTCGCAAGCTCCTAGCGATCAGGAGGCTGCATAGGACGGTGGCCATCAGGGTAGTGAGGGGCTTCAGCACCATTTCGGCGGCGGCAGCGGCGGTGCTCGCCGGGTTTCCCCCGTTCGAATTGCAGGCCCTGAGGTGTCGCGAGATTTACCTCCACATTCGGGGTGTGTCGGGCGGGGTGGGCCCGGCGGGCGCCAACGTCACGGTTCGAGCTCAGCGAGCTTTGCTCGACAGATGGCGCGCCAGCCTCGACACTAGAGCGGGTGCACCGGGGATAAGGGACCTCGGGGCCGTCCTTCCAAACTGGGACGTTTGGTTGAACGGCGGCGGACCTCCTCTGACCTACAGGGTGACGCAAGTGCTCACCGGACACGGCTGCTTCAGTGAATATCTGCACCGAATCGGGAAAGAGGCGACCGCGCGCTGCCATCACTACGATGCGAGTGTGGATTCGGCGCAGCACACACTGGAATACTGCCCGCGCCACGACCTCATCGCGGAAATCGGATGGGACCTCTCGCCGCCAACGATCCTCGAGGCATTGTTGGTAAGCGAGAGGAGGAGGAGGGCCGCGACCTCCTTCTGTGAGCAAGTTATGCTTCGAAAAGAGGCCGCGGAGAGGGTGAGGGTGCGGTACTCTCACCCTGAGAGGATTGACCGGCGAGGGCACGGCAGAGGCCATGGACGCGCTTCAGTGAGGCGCGCTAAGTCCGCCGCGCCCCCCGGTGGGGTGCAAACTTAGGCGCTGGCAATAGCTCAGCGCCCCGGGGCCGCAAAGCAGTCCGGTAGGGGAACCGGGCTGCCTGGCATGGCGGCTCCGGCGACGAGGCGTGGTGTGACAATGGCCACACACCGCTTCATCAAGCGCTGGTATTAGGCGCGCAAGGGGGGGGGCGGTGTATCGCTCACACCGGTTCCCGGGCCCCTTTGTAAACCAAAACAATCGTTAGTATTCAAAGGCACAATAATATGGGTCTCTCCCAGATTCTAATTTTCCGTAGACTGTTTTTACTCTCACGTGCCACTACAGCGTGAAAAGAACAGCCTTATGTTGAAATATTCTTTTTTATTATTATATTAATTTGAAATTTTCTTGGCTTACTTCTTTCAAGCAAAACTTTCAATCATTCGTACATATATAAGAGATATTTTATTTACATAACATATGGTGCTGTAAATTAACGTATATTTACTTTACATGTTAATAAAAATAACCTTTTTATAGGATGTATGAATACTTTTATAATAATTAAATGTCGCGACTAACTAATGATATCTCCTTAAGATATGTCTAAAGTTGAAAAATAAAATGTTGTATATATGTGAAAAGATCGTTTATACATTTTAATATCAATTTGCTATAATACTATTTAAATACTTTTTGTGTTTTATTAGGTTGATGCTCTCAATGCATTTTGTGATACTTTTGAAAACCTGTTGCACAAGCCATTAGTAGACATTTGTGATGCATTAAAGATAGCAACTTGGAAAGCATGTGAATCCACGAAGAATATGAAAGCTAAGTAAGTGCAGAACAGTTTTGTATATTTTTTGTAGAAAGCCTCAAAATTTTTCAGCGATAATTGTTTTATATTATTTCTACATAATGATGATTGTTTTGTGTGTTATGTCGAGTCGGAAGGTTTTGATAACAAGTTTGGATCGCGGGTTGCTATAAGCCTGAACACTCTTGAAAATGTGCATTACTATAATTGCTTATAAACAAGTTTACTTCAAACTGAACGTATGTGTTCTAGATTTTATTTCATAACAATTAATTTTACAAACCTTATTTCTTCAAAAGTTATAATGATCAACACTATAAATTGAGAAGTGGAAAAAAAATGATGAGAATTGGAGTGTTTTTTAAATTTTCATATATTTTTTAATTTACATTATTATTTGTAATTATTAATACTATCGTTTACTTTGTTATAAATAAATTTGTAGAGGTAAGTCAATTGTTTTCTCAGAAGTTGTATATAGGATGTCCTTAAAATCGTGGTATAATCGGTCGGACGGTGATCTATATGCGAAACCTAACCCTAATCTAGAAAAATGAATCACATTTTTTAATTTAAGGCTGCATTCCCGAAAAAGATGAGTTGAAAAATCTGCCAGTACCTATATATTAACTCCAAGTTAGTGAAAATATTATGAAACAAAAGTGAGGAAATGTTATCCTTTTTCCTGATTTATTTTTGCATGTAGTACCCGCCACCCAATTGTACCACGATCTCATATAATCATGTACCTGTATAACAAAATTGAGAGAACAAAGCATATGTATCTGGCTACAACACTGCTTTCTGTTTTCCGTGTTTGATAGATTTGAGAAAACAAATATAATATTCTAAATAATACAGAAAATAATCTCTTGAGTTGTATGTTTTTATCGATATCTAATTCTGATAAATATCAGAATTATGTAATACATATATAAAAATATGTAAATACATATGAGGTGTATAAGTCGTGTCCGTGATGATTGTGGCTGGTGGCTGTAGATGTCGCAGCTGGGGGTACTGCTATATTTTCTTTCTATTTAGAATCGTGGAATAAAAATCGGACTTCGGTCGCTGGGATTCGATCCCGCGTTCCGAACGTTCGTAACCTAATGCGCTAATCACTGCGCTACCGTCATCCGTTAGTTGTTTATGTCGAGTGGCGGCATTTGTGCTGTCGAGTGCCGCCACACATGTATCTGTCGGAGATGAAAGGAAAACCGGAGCCTTCCCTTTGCAATTTTGGAAAAGTCTTCTAATGCTTTAGCCTAGATTTTATCATAGCTGTAATTAAGCTATTGTCATTTGTAATTATTTGATATTTGTGATAGCGAAAGTGGGTTCGAGGTGGCAACTGGTCGCCGAACGTAGCCACGGTCACGGGATAAACGTTTTGCCTGACGAAGGTGTGGATCGGTTGTATTGTTCTCCCTAGAAATCACATAGAATTGTACTTTGGAGATGTCGATATAATGGGACACACGTTGTATTAGGAATCAAACTCCAGACAGAAACCGCCTAGCAACGGCGTTTGGATCTTTCTCGATGCTTCCAAAGAGTATACAACAAACTTTTGACAGAAACTGCCTAGCAACGACGATTGGAACCTTCTCGATGCCTCCAACGAGCATATAACAAACAAATGCAGTCGTATAGCGAAAAAGATTTTCATCAGAGATTCATTCGTGTGATCGCCTTGGAAAGTGATACATCGAGCAATTTACCGAGTGTCTCAGCAATCGTATTTTTTTGTGTTTAAAATTATTCTACGCATAGTAAAGAGTTATCCCGTTGACCGTGGATTCGTTTGAACCCAGGAACATTGTTAATAGCGTTAATTAAATTCATTATTCGTAAAACCTATTAATCGCTAATCTCATTATTCGTTAAATTTATTATTCGTAAGACATATTATTCGTTCCTCTTATTATTCGTTAAACTTATTATTCTTTAATCTAATCATTAGTTAAACTTATCGTTTGTTAATCTTATCATTCATTAAACTCATTATTCATAATATTTTGTAAAATCTTGTATATTCGCGTAAATATAATCTTTGTTTCGTAAAACAATGGCTAATTCAAACTAAGAATCGTTACGCGTCTTAAATTCTAATGTTAACCCGACATATCTAATACGTGGAACGTATCATGACACATATTAATAACTGTAAGCATTCAATCATTTAAACAGGTAACATAAAACATTAAACAAAGGAAACTGAAATCTTTCCTTAAAATAACTTTGAGCATTTGTACATTGGCAATTACAAAACGCCACCTGAAGATTCGATGTAGCGATAGGTTGAAGGACACTGTGATGGTGCCGCAAGTCGCGATCCGCGTTCCGTTGGCCGCAAACAAGTCGTAATCGCTTTTATTCGCGGGTTCGCGTATCCTGTTGCGCGGATACACACATGTGTTGATACCGGTATCCACTAAGAATGAAATTTTCGTCCTCTTGTCCATGACAAAGATGCGGCGGGTTCCCAAGCCGTCATCATATGCCGTATTTACGGACGGCTGGTCCCGTTTCCCTGCTTCCATTTGCAAGGGGACCAACATTTTCGTGCGCGGTCCCGGAATGTCCGATGATAGTAACATAGGTCGGAGTCACACGATCGTTCTCGCGACCTTGATCTACTCCGACTCCTCAATCTCGATCGCCGACGAGGACGATGATTGAAACTCAGCCCAATCACCGGGGCCCTCAGTTGGTTCATTTGGTCACTCAACGCGTTAAAGGGGGCGATACAAGTTTCGTTTTTTCCAACGTTTTGAGCTGGTGGATCAATTACCGTCGTTATTCGGGCAGTACGCTGGCACTCCTCTTCAAATTCCTCTGGTATCGGTTCCGCTGACTGCATTAATTGTTCTGGGTTCGTGTCGTCGACCGCGGTCAGGATACGTCTGATGCGGACGGATAGTTGATTCCTCCATAGCATAGGATGAAATCATCAGGTGTAGAGGGGCTAGAAAGTTTTTTAAGGTGCTGATAAAACTCAGATGGCTTCCTATCGCCCATCTCTTCGCTTTCCACCAAGTTCTTTATCCGAACACTGTCTGTATCGGTTAGTATGTGAATGAGTTCCCCTTTTAGCTTCGCATATCGTTCTGGGGCTGGGGGATTCGTCAATATGCCTTCAATTTGTTGTAGTAGCTGACCGTCGAGACATTTGGCGACGGTTGCGAATTTTAACTTGTCGGTCGTGATGTCCGCCGCGTCGAGCGGCGTTTCCAATAAGGCGAACCACACCGTGATGTTCGAGGGTTGCAATGGAGGCATACGATCGTTATATTAGCTGTGGACTTGCTATCCGCAGCTTCGTTAGTACTTGCCATCATCTTTATTCACTTACCACGTCGGGGTCACCAATGTAGAGAACTTGTAGATGATTGGTAATTAGAATAACGAGAACTTGCTGTTGAAACCCGTCAAATATATTTAAATTAAATAAATAAGTAAATATAAATAATGTCGTTGAGGCGCCCGTACAGTGTATACGTCGCAAAATAAGATCGCTGATAAATACTCGATAAATGCTCGTTAGATTCTCGTCGATAACTCGTTGGATATTCGATAGAAAACAGAGCTGATTCGGTTGCGTCTGTTTATTTATACTGATCGGAGGACAATCGGAAAATTCAAATTCGTCTTTGTTCGACGGTTGCACGTAGCGTCGACATTGTTTTGCCCGGAGTTTATTTATGTAGTAACTGGTGGATTCTTAGAGTAAGGACAAGTGATGATGGTAGAGTTTAAAGGTTAAGGTATTTTAATGAGTGATATTCGATAACAAAAGGACAGACTACGATATCTTCGCACGCCGACTCACACTCCGTGTCCGCTCAACTCGCACTCTGCTTCTCGACTCACACTCTGGCCGTTGTAGCACTCTATTCTATTGCTGGGCCCACCGCACACGTGTTCTACAGACGCTCGTAGCCAGGGTCACGTAGGTCTTTTTGGCAAAGCTATTTACCTGAAGGACCCGGTAATGCATTGATGGAGCCGACAACGCCTCGGCTCTCGCGACATTGTCTGTAGTTAGCTCGACGTTTCTTGGGCCCTTCTCCCCGATACTACATTTATTATTACATTACGTGTATCCTAACGATCTTGATACTCCAAGCCAAAACAACAACATGATTTGAATTGTCTTCCAACTCATATTATATATGCTACATATTATATATATCGGAGATGAAAGGACACCGGCGCTTTATGATTTAACCTGATTATAATTGTCCGAGATTTGTGATAATGAGCTGGCCTCGAAGTGATAACTAGTCGCTGAACGTAGCCGTGGTCGCGGGATGAACGTTGTTTCCTAATAGAGGTGTAGAGTAATTGTAGAGCTCTCCTTAAAAGAAATAGTTGTAGCGGCGCGCGACGGTAAACATTCCAACGGCTCCTGTGCCGTGGCTCGCCACACGCAGACCATATTCTTTGGGTAAGATGATTACCACATGTCGACGCATCTCCACAGTACATGTTCAGCTAGCCTGGGGATCCGCTATAAATCTTAGGATTTTGTTAACTAAGATCCTTCAAACGGACAAATAGTCCTTATCCTAACAGTCCCTAAATGTGTCACCTACTACGGGTAGATACGGGAAATCTGCGTTTCTCACAAACGGTGCTTCCCGCTATCAATTTTCTCTCAAGGGCGGTTAGCATCCTTCTTCAACCACCAACATAGAAATTTTTTTTTATTTAGTTGTTTACATTCACAATTTGTCCGATTTGGACATTTGGTAGAATTTTTTGCCTGTTTGATTATCATGTGGGTGGTTACCCCCAGCGGGCTACCATGGTCGTGTTTGTTAGGTTATATCTTTTATGAGATCTGTTGGGTGTTTCCTTTTTAGTCTTCTTTCTGTGCTTGATGTGTTGATCGTTTCCGCTACCAGCCGGTTCGAGTGCGTTGCAATTCTTTCTCTGTTCTTGCACATCTGCTAATCTCCTCCTTAACCGCTGGTATTCCAAAGTCTTTCCGAATGTCCTCGTTTCTAACGTACCATGGGGCGTTTACTATTTTATGATCGTTTTGTATATTTTTAATTTATTTTCTATACTTAGTTTGGACTCTCGACTTGTTAGCCAGTGCATTTGTCTCCTTGCTGTCTGTATTTTGTCTTTTATTGATTTGATATGCTGTTTCCATGTGAGTTGAGTATCTATGTGGAATCCTAGGTATCTGACTTGCCTTGTTTGTATTATGTGCGTGCCGTTCAGAAAGATGTTTGGTGTTATCTATTTCGCAGTGTGAATGTAATATGGTTGCATTTATTGGGGTTTGCTTTAATTTGTTTAACTTGTAACCACTTTTCTATTTTTGTGATATGTTCTTGTAGTAATGTGACTGCTGTTACAGGGTTAGTGTGGCTGACTAGTACCGCTGTGTCGCGCGCGAATGTCAGTATTTTGTTATTGGTAGTTGTTGGTATGTTGGCCGTGTATAGTGTGTATAGTATTGGTTCTAAGACGCTTCCTTGCGGAACCCCTGCCTTGATATCTTTGACTTCGGAGTATGTGTCCTTGATTTTTATTACGAAGGTTCTGCTGCTTAAGTAAGATTTTATTAATTGGTATATTTGCTCCGGGAATTGTTTCCTGATCGTTTGTAGTAGGCTTTCGTGATTTATTTTGTCAAATGCTTTCTCTATGTCCATAAAGAGGGCTGTACAGTATTGCTTGTTTTCTAATGCTAGTATTATTTCGTTAATGAGCCTGTGTATTTGCTCTATAGTGGAGTGTTTGTTTCTAAATCCGAATTGGTGATCCGGTATTAATTTTTCCTTCTCTATTATTGGTTTTATGCGGCCGTAAATTATTTTCTCTAGTATTTTAGAGAACTCAAGAAGTAATGATATTGGTCTGTATGATGTAGTTTGATGTGGGCCTTTGCTTGGTTTAGGTAACATTATGATCTGTGCCAGTTTCCATAGTTTAGGAATGTATCGAATTCTTAGTATTGCGTTAAATATTATTGTGATTTGTCTTATCGCTTTTGGCGGAAGGCTTTTCAAGATTTTGCCATTGATTAGGTCGATTCCTGGTGCTTTATTATTTTTTGTTTTCTCGATTATGTTTCTAATTTTTTGTGCTGTTGTGTTGGGTATGGTGTAGTGTTTGTCAGTTGATGTACTAGTGGTTAGCGCATCCTCGTCGGTATGACTATTGAGGTTGCTTTTGTTGATATTATGTGGTGTAAATGTGTTGCATAGATGGTTGGAAAATTCTTCAGCTTGCTCTTCGGTGCTCCTTGCCCATGCGTTATCTGCTCTTCTGATTGCTGGGACCAGTTTTATTGTCTGCTTCATTCTTTTGTGGCTTTCCATAGGGAGTAGTTGTACCCCTATAGTATAGTTATGTAGTTGCATATTTCCCTTAATCCAGAGCGATTGGCTCTGTCTTGAGTCACTTTGTTTTCCCCATTTGTCGCACGGAGGCACTGATTCACACGTCCACATAGCTCGACTGCTCGGGCAGAACTGAACATAGAAATTGCCCAATTAACAGGAACGTTCAGTTCCCTCATATTCCGAACGAAAGCTTTCCTCGACGAAACAGATGATCTCGTGTCCTTAGACACACCCCATCATAGTCTTCCTCCGCAGCATCAGCGCGACGGAATGTCATTCTCTCGTGAGGTTGTATTACTGAGTTACTCAGCGTCTTTACGCTCGGCGAATGTCTTACATTTTAACAAAAATCTAGTTTAGTAATACTTGTATCGTAGACAAGTAAGTCGAGTACGATTTGGGCTTTGGAAGAAAGAGTATCTAATTACTACGGTTACTTGTCAAATTCTGTAATAATCGTATTTGCACTAGGCAATGTCTTCTCTATTGCATAACAATGTGTAATCCAAATGAAGATTCGTTTCACGCCCCTAACCCTAATTCTAATGTAAACCCGACATATATATTACATGTATATATATAACCGTGGTAATTAGATACTAGAGAAGCTAATGACAATGATCCTAGGTTCAATACCGAATCCGCGGTCAATGGGATAACAGGATGCTCTTTCTTCCAGAGGCCAAATCGTACTCTACTTCCTTGGCTACGGTGGAAGTATAACTCAACTGATTCTTTGTTAAAACGTGGAATATCCACCGAGCGTAAAGACGCTAAGTAATTCACTAATACGACCTCACGAGAGAATGACTTTCCGTCGCGATGATGCTGCAGAGGAAGACTGTGATGGGGTGTGTCTAAGGACACGAGATCATCGGATTCGTCGAGAAAAGCCTTCGTTTAGGAAGTAAGGGAAATTGACGTTGCTGCTAATTGGTCAATCTCCATATCGGTGGTTAGACAAAGATGCTAGCCGCCCTCGAGGGAAAGTTACTAGTGGGAGACGCTGCTCGTTGAAAATGGATCTCTCTTATTTTCCCGTAGTTGGGACAAAGACTGTTTGTCTATTTGAAGGACTTTCGCTAGCTAAGTCTTAAGATTTATAACGGGCCCTCGGGCTAGCTGAACGTGTACTGCGGAGACGCATCGACATCTGGCAACCATCTTACTCGAAGAATAGAGTCTGCGTGTGGCGAGCTACGGGACAGAATGGAATGTTTACTGTCGAGTGTTACAACTATTTCCTTTTTAAGGAGAGCTATAGAATTACTCCATGCCTTTGTTAGACAAGGCGTTCATTCCTTGACCGCGGCTACGTCGGGCGACAGACTGTCGCCTCGAGCCAAAGCTCACCGTCACTAATCTCGAACAATTACAATTGGATTGAATAACTACAATAGTTTAGTTACAGTTATAGTAGACTTTAGATTGCAATGTTGCGGGGCTATCCGAAGGTTCCGGTGTCCTTTCGTCTCCGACATATATAACACATGACTTTTATTTACTTGCATTGAATTCAATTGATTTGTTTATTTAACTTATGTTACAGGGTAGGACGAGCTAGTTATGTAAAACAAACACAATATTTCCAGAAGGTAGATGCTGGTGCATATGCTGTTGCGACTTGTGTTGAAGCCATTACAAATGTGCTTAAAAATTTCAATTAATGTTACTTATTAAGTCATTAAGAAACATATTATTGTAATTTCTGTAATTATTAATTACAGTACTGTAATGAACAGTAATAATAATTTTTATTAAATACATAATTATACATTAACGCATTACGACATGTTACTAAAAATTATGTAAATGGTAAAAACATGTCAAGAACTTTCAACAATTTCACAATGAAAAATAAATGTATTATTTGCTTCAATTTATAAAGAAAACTAATATTTAAAAAATATAATAAAGTATAAAATATAAGGTTAATGATAGTTGTTTCTACAATCATCATACATTGATCTGTTGATCTTGCATAATTATTGTATTCTTTTCCTTTAAATCTAAGAATGGCGTGCCACATCATATCAACCTGTACACTTTTACAGCTTGTATTTAAAAATAAATGTCTTCGAACTGTGAAACCTAACTTTCAGATACACCATAGCATCTAACATAAAATTGGTAATTAGGATGAAATTTTCCAACACTCTATGAACACAATGAAGATACAGAATAAGTAATTGCACACTGGCCGCGAGTATCAATTTTACTGTGAATCTTGAAATGCCAAAGCTGTCCAGAGGTTCATCAATGCAATAAACTGCAGGTTACGAGTTGGTTAAAGTCGTGTAAGTAGCAATCCTTGCACCGAACATAGAACTTCATCAAATACATTTTTTTTGGAAGAACGAAGGACACGCTGTAATTCAGATATGAATGAATTCGAATATTTGCTTCCGAGAAAATTCACAAGAATAACGCTGTATTCCTAATCCAAACTTCGCTTGAAACTTTGCACCAAATACATGTTTTTTTTTATTTATTTATTTGGATTTTACAATTTGTCCAGTAGGACATTTGGTAAAATATTATAGCGGTATACTAATATAACATGTGGGTGGCTACCCCAGCGGGGTACCATCATCGTGTTTGTTAGGTTATGTCCTTTGTGAGATCTGTTTGATCTTCATTTTTTAGTTCGCTGAGGAGTGCCGAAGCGTGCAGACGTGTCTCTAGTGCCCAGTGTAGTCCGAAAACAACACGTGTCGCCCAACCGTCGAAAGTGAACACAGCCAAGTATTTCCTACCCTTTAGGGAGAAGAAAATCCCACGCACCTAACCCCAACCCGAATACTAGCCTCATAGCTCATGCGAATTAACTAGCTCGATGATGGCCCAGCAATCGCGACCAGGCTCTCCGGAGCAGACTCGCAACTACCCCGCGCTACCTCCCCCGTGGCAGAAGTGTAGCAGAACTCTCCGCACCAACGACGCTAATATTACAAAGAAACGGAAAATAGAAACATCAAAACCAGACACGATCGACACGCGGAACGAACAATCAACGATACAAATAAACACCCACAACAGGTTCGCCGTACTTCAATCCACTAACGACGCCATGGAAATCGCAGACCCGCCGCCAAACCAACAAGCACAGAGAATCCCCCCTCCCCCACCAATATTTGTGGATGACGTCATCGACATACAAACAATGATCAAGTCCTTAGAGAGAGAAATCTCCAAGGACGACTACAACTTAAAGATAAATAACAATAAAATAAAAATACTGCCGAGGAACCCAGAAGCTTACAGAAAACTCACCAAGATACTTAGGACCCTGAACGCCAACTTCCACACCTACCAACTCAAACAGGAAAGGCCTTTCCGGATGGTCCTACGAAACATCCACCACTCAGCAGACATAGACGAACTCAAATACGAACTCTCAAAACTCGGCCACGAAGTCATCAACGTAAGTAATATAAGGCATAGAGTCTCGAAAGACCCGTTATCCTTATTTTTCATAGATATAAAACAAAAGCCTAACAATAAGAAAATCCACAATATCAGTCGCCTAATGAACGCAATAGTAAAATTCGAACCACCGCTTGTGAAAAAAGAAATAGTGCAATGCAAAAGGTGCCAAAGGTACGGTCATACGCAGAAATACTGCAACCATACTTTCCGCTGCGTTAAATGTGCAGGCACTCACTCCACTGACCAGTGCGCTAAATCACCGGAAACCCCAGCGAAATGCATCCACTGTCAAGGTGACCATCCTGCCAACTACAAAGGCTGCTCAGCCTATAAAACTCTATACACAAACAGGTACCCTAAACTCAGAGCAAAAGAGGTAACCAACCAAACACCCAGCCCGCCGAAATTCACGACTACCCCAATCCCCTCAACCAACCAAACACTCAGTCCTACCAAATTCATCACCACCTCAACCTCCTATGCCCAAGCAGTACAAGGCATCCAAGATAACCCGAATAGCCAAAGGGATCTTTCCCAAAATAGTGTCCCCAACCCACCTAACACAGACAACTTCTCTAGGCTTGAAAAGCTAATAGAGAAACAATCAGAGCAAATAAATAATTTGCTATCGCTACTAATACTCATCATGGATAAATTAATACGCCCCGACGCAAAATAAAACCAAGGCGCATAGCTGTTTGGAACGCCAACGGTCTAGCGCAACGCAAACTTGAACTAGAACTCTTCCTAAAATACCAGCAAATCGACGTAATGCTCGTATCGGAAACCCACTTCACCGACAAAAACTACCTGAAAATAAATGGTTACAAATTCTACCATTCCCAACACCCCATCGTAAAGGCCCACGGTGGCACCGGAATAATAATCAAAACAAGTATTAAGCACTAAGAACTTCCATCATTCCAGAAAGACTACCTCCAAGCACACCCAATGGGGCAGAAGACTGGTTACAGCAAGAGGCAAAAACCTCTTAAACAGCATAATAAACAACAACCTCAACTACCTCACCACATACGAACCCACATACTGGCCCACTGACACCAACAAAATACCCGATCTTCTCGACTTCTTCGTAACTAAAAATATCTCATCAAGACACGTCCAAATCAACTCCTCGTCTGATCTCTCCTCTGATCATTTCCCCGTGATAGCAACAGTCAGTTCAACAATCATCGAGAATACACCTAATGGCTCCATTCACAACCAACACACCAACTGGCAGCTCTTTAGAGAAGTCTTTACACACTCAACTTCAGCCTTAACTCCACTAAAAACTAAGGAAGAAATCGAAGCAGCCACGGAATACTTAAACACGAGCATAATAAACGCCATCCGCCTCTCCACACCGACAAAGACGTCTATCAGCAAACAAGAATATCCCCAGTACATACTAAAAAAAATAGCAGAAAAACGTAGACTAAGAAGAGTATGGCAGACCCATAGAACACCGGATGACAAATGCAAACTAAACAACGCAACTATCCAAAGCTATCCAAAACCATAAAAAATTATAAAAACGACTGTTTCCAAAAATACCTCGCCAGCTTATCCCCCGCAGCCGACTCCAACTACTCCCTATGGAAGACCTCCAGGAAACTCACACGCCCCCCACAAATAATCCCACCAATCCGCTGTCTGTAAGGTGGATGGGCGCGAAGCCCTATAGAAAAAGTCGACCTGTTTGCTAAATACTTGTCTAAAGTATTCAAACCCCATTCCCGCAAAGCTGCCGCGGACGTTACTGAATACTTGCACACCCCCTTCCAAATGTCCCCTCCTATCGAACCCTTCATTTCTGCAGAGACTATAGAAACAATCAGTTGCCTAAATCCCAAGAAAGCAGCAGGGCACGATCTAATAGGCAATAAAGCAATCAAGGAACTTCCCATAAAAGGGATCGCATTCATCACATCGATTTTTAATGCTATCCTTCGCCTTGAACACTATCCTAAGGCCTGGAAAATCTCACTGATTACCCTCATCCCTAAACCCGGTAAACCGATATACGAAACCAGCTCCTATCACCCAATCAGTCTTTTACCTACCCTGTCTAAACTATTCGAGAAGATGCTAACGAATCGACTCCTTCCACTCCTTGAGGATTTGAAAACACTGCCACATCATCAATTCGGTTTTCGGGAACAACATTCAACAGTAGAGCAAATCCATCGCATAACACACATTATCAGCCAAATCCTTGAAAAGAAAAAATATTGCTCAGCGGTATTCCTAGACATTCTACAGGCATGCGACAAAGTATGGCATGAAGGGCTACTATACAAACTTTAAAAAACCCTACCACACACTTACTACTCCATCCTAAAGTCCTACCTAACCAATAGACAATTCATGGTTAAATACTTAGACGCCACTTCCACAACATTCCCAATAGAATCTGGCATACCCCAAGGTAGTGTCCTCGGACCCCTGCTATTCTCCATCTACCATGCCGATTTACCTATATCTGTTAGAATTTAATCTTGGAATTAAGATTAATTATCTGTGGAAGACACAATGTTTGTGTTGAAATAATACAATGTGATATTTATTAAACAATTATGTCAAGAGTTATAAATGTGCGTTCTGGAATGTAGACAGTTGGCTAGTTATTCACAGACTAACTGGCTTAGTGACCCATTGCCCTTGAAAAGGTTTAAAGCCCCACTCTCTATGCAATAATGAGTGTGACCTGTGTGGGTGTCTGTGTGGCTTCACATGTGGCACAGAACTTTCTAGTAGTTTCTCGACGTGCCCATCTAGAATGTTCCGTCCATATCCTCACGCTTCTTCCGGCGAATTTTTCGAAAGAGCATGCACGTGCTAGCCGCCGTGGTGCATCTCACGAACGCACGCTGGTAGGGATGGGGCTGGGCAACCAAGGGAAGAATCCGTACGATCAATTACCTTACCTGCTTGCGATTGATATCGTTGTATTCCAACAATAACAGCAGAGATAACAATAGCAACATTCGCTGACGACACAGCGCTATTAGCTTCCCGCACACACGCGGTAATTGCTTCATCCACTCTCCAGCGATGTCTCGGCTCTATGGAAAAGTGGTTTCATAAATGGGACTTCGAAATTAATGAAAAAAAATCCACACATGTAACCTTCACGCTCCGAAAACAAACCTGCCCCCAGGTCACCATCAACAATACAACAATTCAGATACCTGGACACAGTCAGATACCTGGACATGACCCTGGACAGGAGATTAACTTGGAAAAATCACATCACAGACAAAACAAAGCAACTCAAGGACAAACTCAAGAAATTCTATTGGTTCATTGGCCGACGCTCCAACCTAAGCACACAGAACAAAATTACCCTCTATAAGACCGTAATAAAACCTGTCTGGACCTACGGAATCCAACTATGGGGAATAGCAAGTAATTCCAACATTGAAATGCTTCAACGCTTCCAATCGAAAACGCTAAGATCCCTTATAAATGCACCCTGGTATGTCACCAACGAACTAATACATCGCGACCTCAAGATACCCTCAGTCAAAGAGGAAATAGCAAAATATAGCGACAGATATAGCAAAAGAGTCAACAAACATCGAAACCCCTTAATTACTGGATTACTTGATACGTCGGACCAGATCCGTAGGCTGAAGAAACACTACCCGTTAGAACTAAACACTAGATTTAATTAGATATTTATATCAAGTAATTTACTTATTTATAATACTTACTTACAAATTATACTTATCTATAATAAGTATTAATTTATTATAAATAATTACGCCACGTCAGAAAAAAATTACTGAAAATTCTCAATACGAGAATTGATTGTAAATATTAATAAATAAAAAAAATATATTCGTTCTATTAATTCGTTAATCATGAATAGGTTGATAGTTAATTGCGACCCAGTTTTCTTTTCTCGTGACCGTTCTTTATCGGATTTTAATATTCTTGCTACAATGTATTGTATTAATTATTATTTATTATTCTTTCTTAGTCCGTCCGCCATAAGTAATTAAGGGTTTAGTAATTTACTGCAGGGTTTTAATTCATGGTTTTGTGGCGGATGAAAAGAGAGTTTGCGTCTCGTCCCGAGACTACCGGTGGACTTGTCAGTAAGGCTATGCCCGGTAGTCTCTGCCTTAGACGTAGAGGGAGCCTCGCTAGGTGCGGTATTTATATCAATCGCTCGTATATTCGACCACTAGCGAGTTAGACAGACAGACTCGTTGTCGTCGTAGCCCTCTAGTGTTGGCGGTTGGTACCCGCGGCTCGACCTGTCGGCGTCCTATTGATACCGATCCGCCACAGTTTGTTTCTCATGGCTGGTTTTTATTAATTTCTAATATTCCTGTTACCATATAATAATGATGTATTATATTGCGTTAATTATTATTTATTTTTTTTGTTACAATCTTCCATTTGTATTATCATCTTATTAAATATTTATTTCTTCATTGAAAATATAATTTATTTTGCAACACATAAAAGTTACTACATGCACGTGTTGATTAGCATCACTTCCAAAATGGCCGCTTGTGAATGTCCCTAGTATATAGTGACTTTTATTAGTGTCGAATTTATTATTTATCTGTTAATTATTTGTAACTTTATTTTAGTAGTTGACGTATAATTGAAGTGGTAATATTATTATTTTGCATTTATTTTAGTGTGTATAATTATTGCATGTATTTCATTGTGCATGCGTTCGAGCTACTTCATGTTCGTGACAATCCAAGATGGACGCTCGTGAATGTCCTCAGTAAAAGTGTAGTGACATGTTCTTAAATTTTATTTAATACCGAAATAATTATTTGTCTGTTACTTATTTTTTTCTATTTTAGTGCAGTTTGAATTTTGAAATGACATTAATATTGGTTTTATGTTCGTTATGATGTGTATGTTTGCAGTGTATTACTTTATTCAACATTATTTTGTGTTTGTTGTAATATATCGAGTGGTTGGTAACTGGTGGTATAAGCGGAAAGGGGGTGGTTCTACGCAAAAAAAGAAGTCGAAAATATAGAATAAAAATTTTTCGTTTGAGGCTTTGTTTTCGAGAAAATCGACTTTGTATTTTCGCTCGGTACGCGTGCGGTACGTTATAACGGATCTCACTGTAGATCGTTGTCTCGATAGAAAAATTAAAAAGAAAATTAAAAAGAAAAATTTTACTCTTTATTTTCGACTTCCTTTTTCGCGTAGAATCACCCCCTTTCGGCTAGTACCACCAGTTACCAACCACCCTGTATTTGAAAGTGAGGAAAGTAGTGATGACGGAGTCTACAACTATTGGTCGAAGTGCCCAAAATCACCCCAAATGTGTTTGGAATGTTTTAACAAATATCATGCGATATAGAATAATATAATATATTGTCCAGAATATAAATTAATAAAAAGTATGGTATAATGTATTTTTAATATTTTTATGTTGTATATCCTATAGGATATAATATAATATCGTATATTAATTAACTCGAACAAGAAGAGCGTCACCATACTTTGGTGATGAGGCACCCACGTAAGTATACCCGTCGCACCGATATGTGCGACATGGCGACGAATATGTTAATTATCATATCATGACGTGGCCTATATCAAAGATATAAGGTATTATAACATAAATATATAGCAATGAACATGAAAATAATATAAAGACATGTTAAAATTACATAACTTGCATTCTAGGTTATGTTATCTCATTAAGTGTATACGATATGAAGAAATTACCAAATAAATTCCCATACAAATATAAATCGAGATAAATTTTATTAATTATCAAATACGTTAAGGAAATGTATCGTAATAGACCAATAATGTATCAAAAGTAACCTAGTATGCATGTGGTTAAGTAGTCTAACCACGTGCTAATAGGATCAAGGCCGTAATACGGCGTAATAGGCAGCAGCTCTGACACAAGTTAGAAATTTTCATTTTATATGACATACTCATGAGTTTTGACACACTCAAAATAGATATTCATATTTAAGATTAAACGCAGTAGGACTTAAGATTAAGAATTAAGGATTAAAAGAATGCAGTAGGACTCCACTACGGAGTGATACTAATGATAGATAATAAGGGGCACAATGCATATATTTAGTATATATTAATCATTATTATATGTACACGTACTGACATTCGCGGTCACTCTGAATTACTCGTACTATGTACGTAACTAGTAGCACAGGATAAAGGAGTTGGAAAGTGTCAAACTACAATAAGGAACTATAGATAAATTAAAATACCACAAGTAGAATAATAAATCTAAAATATTTAAATATTTTATTAACAATATCATGAAATATATGAATCCAAGCTTAGCATCAAACATTAACGATAATATAAAACATTTGATATTAATAAGAAGATATTTAAATATATCATCTGTTTAACAAAATTATGATTATCAATATGTATAAAATTAATGTAATTTTATCTATAACATGTCTAAATAATAAGTAATAGCAACGACATCAATAACATAATACTGGATAGAATAATATAAAATGATTATTTTAGCATATTAGAAATTTGAAGGAAAAGACACAATGAATATGTTTTTCTTTCCGTTTAATAAACGTTTTATAAGATTATTTAATATCTACTTTTGATACAGAATATGATACATTGGATAACAGTAAGCTATCCAACAAATATATTTAACGATATTGTCTCAAATTAAAAAGAGACCCAAATCAACCTTTCTAGGCCTCGCAGCAAGGAAGATCCGCGGGAGATTAAGACACGGGACCGAGCTCTGATCTGCGATGAAGGTTTCAATATCGCTTCCTGTTAAGTTCGCGTCAATTAAACCAACTTCAATTGGTTTCAAAAAACAATCTTCCAGACTAAGAGCGGCACACCCCGCTTCAGAAGAGGGACTGAAAAATTCTATTAGTCTTTAATGTTTAATCTTAGACTTTAATGTTTAATGTTTAATCAACTATTTTTGTTGCAAAATATCCGGAGTATTTTTGACGATCAACCGGAAAGGCCGCACAGCACTTTTACACACTTGGCTCTCGGCTATTATGACAAGCGATTCGAAACACCAGCGCAAATGCTCCGCCCAATCCAGTAGGTAAATAAATGATGAAAGTAGTGGTATTTTATAGGCGATGTATTACTATCTCCCATCTATGCTACGCTTCTCACGTCGCCTTACGATACCAGGCTAGAGTCAAGCTATACGGGTTCTTCTTTTCCCGCTAAAATTTCGAAAACTGTTTTCTTGGCAGTGGTTTCGCTAGGAAGCAGATAGGGACAGGGGGAACCTCTAATCCATTCATACGTGTCACTAATTACATGAGGAGGCATTTGGGTGTAACCTATGACGCTCCTCTAAAGGAAGTTCACACTTCTGAGACTTATCCTTCTCGTTGGCTACTTAACACCTAATCTCACGCACGCACTGACTGTACTTAGACATATACAAGTATTAATTCTTAACAAGTATTAATTCGTACAATAAACGCTTAGAGTTAATATAATAAAATCACAAATCAAAATAAAACACTTCTCATGTCGCATGTAATAGAGGTACAATTGTTCAAAACATAAAATTTGTATATTCTAAGTATCATAATCTAAGAACGCATTCGCTATTTCCAAGGAGCTTCGCAGTACCATTAACGACATTGTTTTCATATCTTTTATACTACTTTTCAGTTCCTGAAGATTTTTCTTTGTAAAAGACGGAATAGCCCCTCTACAGCCAATAACCACAGGTAATATTCCGCCTTCTATACACTTATATTTCTTCTTTAATTCAGCTAAACATTTTCCATATTTTTTCATTTTCTCATTGCAGGCCTGTTGAAGATTTTCTCTGTTCTCAAAGCGGATTGTCACGTCGACTACGATCAGCTTGTCTTCGTTTTTAATTACTATGTCAGGCTTTATCGAATTTTCTCCAACCTGCAACTGGGGTTCTACGAGAACGGCATTACTCTCTCTAGTGGCTAATCTTTCAGCCAGTAAATTCTTTATATCATCATGACGCTTAATTCTTTTAGGTTTCGTACTTCCACAGAATCCTAAAATGTGACCTAACGTTTCGGGTCGACTGTGACACCTTCGACACCGTATATCTATATTCTTATTTGCTCGAGCTAGAGTCACTCTATTTCCGTAAGTATTTGTTCTTAGTTTTATTGCACCTATAAAGCGCGATGGTTTTAATAGATCGTGTTCCTTTAGCCAGCAGTTTCCTATTTTGTCCTGATAAAAAGCAGAAGCACCCTGTCCCTGGGACTTCAAACCGTTCCAATCTTCCCAGTTTTCTTTCTTCAGCCGTCTTTTGGCCTTCTCTATATCTTTGAGCGATGTTGGCCAGTTAATTCTTAACGAATGAGCTATACGTTCTAATTTCTTGCGTTCTGCACTATTGAGACACAATTTAGAGATTGCCGGATCAGCGGACTCTGTCATCCTTATAGCGTTGCGCAGTATAGATAATTTAATCACGTGTTCGTACCTCGGTAGCCCCAAGCCGCCATTAGATTTGGCGGTATAAAAAAAGCCAGAGGCGGTAGAAGGTACTAGGTGTAGTATTAACTTTATCTGCTGCCGCAGTTCACTATCTAAGAATCTCAAGACTGAATCACTCGGTGGACAGATTAGGAACCCATATATAAATCTGGGCATAATGTAAGACGCAATTAACTCCACTTTCTGTTGTGGCTTAAGTGGCATTTTGCGCACCCTTTTAACTATGTCGATAATGTCAGGAACTATAATACCGCCTGTCAGGCCACGCCATGTTTCAATCTTTACATCAAGATATTTAAAGACGGTGTCTGGATCTGCTGCCGATATCTTATTACCTTGGATTGATAAATCAGGGTCTACCATGTACCATGTGTCCCGGCTAGTTCTAATTTCAAATGTTAGACACTTAGGTATAGACACCACTATGCCTAGTTTCCTTAGGTATTCGTGCGTAAGGTCTAATTGGGATTGTGCTTCGCTTCTGTTCGCACCTAATAAGACGATATTATTTCCAAATACTAGGATAGCTATTCTACTGTTACTTTCGGCATTAACCTTCAAGCCTAGAGTTTTCTTCTGTAAATCTTCTGATAGTAGTCCGATGCAAAAATTGAGTAATAATGGCGATAAAGGATCGCCTTGTTTGAGGCCACGCTTTACGTGTATTTCAACTTGACTATTTGATGCTTTAATATATGTCACAACATCGGTGTACATATTTTCTATTAAGTCACAGATTCCGGCAGGGATGCCTTTTTTGGCCATACTTCTCGTTATAGCTGTATGCGGAATAGTGTCAAAAGCTTCCGAAATATCCAAAACTGATACTATTCCACCATCCAGAACTTTGGATAATTTAATAGCCCCATTTAAGAGCATAACATTGTTTTTACAGTCATTCTCCGAGGTAAAATCTTTTTTTCTGATATCTTGTTCCGTGATCTTCCTTAAACGGATATCCACTAATGCCGAAAAGATGCGACTGAGTAGTGAGCTAACTGTTATTGGGCGCCAATTCTTCACACTAGCGAGATTCTGTCCATACTTAGGAATTAACGTCGCGCGATTTAATTTCCAGGGTTTGGGGTAATAACTTGTAACCAGAATTATATTGTATAATAGGGCCAAGACTACCTCTAATCCTTTTTGTTGCAGGTGTTTCTTTCGCAGACCGTCCAGGCCAGCAGCTGATTTCTGTGATATCTTATTTATTTTAGTACGAACCTCTTCAGGGGTAACCGGGGTAAGTGTTCTACTGATATTTATTTCATTAATCTGATTATAATTTTCTATTTCCAGGTTTGGACCAAGTGTACCCCAGAGCGTTTCGTAGAGATTCTTTATCTCGTGTCCTGACGGAGACATTTGTGGTAGTTGTAGTAAGTTAAGATCGCCCATTACCGCGATATCTGCCAGCCTTTTGGGACATTCTCTAAACATATTCTGGCATATAGCGTACGAAAAGCGTTTCCTATGACGCCTATTGTTCATATTTAATCTCTCATTAAAGCTATTTTTAAATTGTTGCTGCTTGCGACTATTCTCTTTTCCACTGCAGTTTTGATTTCCTTTTTCTTTGTTACTTATAGTAGCTGTTTCACTTGTTTTGTTAAGAAATGGGACTAGTATATCCTCAATAAAACTGTCTATTCCACTACGCAATTCGACTGTTCCCTGTATGTAATTGCGCCATAACATCCTTATAGTATTATATGTGGCGGCACGGGCCACGGAACTTTTCAACGGCTCCAGATACAAAGCGCGACGCCACCAAAGCGCAACACCCATGTGCCCAATCTGTCATCGATATCCTCACACTCTTTCCGCCGAATTCTCGGAAGAGCATACTCGTGCCAGCACAGGCGACACATCTTATGAATGCACGCGAGTGGGGATATCGATGGGCTACGAAGGGAAGGTCTGCGCGAAGAAAAACAAAAAGCAGAGTCAGTCTGGCTTGCGTCATTAGAAGTGTAACTCCTCGGCCCTTTTCGATAGCAACGCGACGAACGACATCTCGGTGTCTATCGTTATTTGTTAGTTGTTACCTGTTGTCCGTTAAATGTTAATATTGATCGTTAATTGTTAACTCTGATTGTTGATTAGTCCTAATAAACTGTTATTCGTTAAAAACACCAAGAGTAGTTCCTTACGCACATATCGCCATACCACCTCATATATATCTCAATCACTAATTGCGTCATATTTCCAGGACTATTTGCTTCCTCTATCGACTTCGTAAGCCACTCTTCGCTTAGAACCGCATCTCCTTCTTCCATTTCATCCTCCTTAACCATTTTCTCTTTTCTTTCTCCCTCATTTTCTAATGATCGCCTGTGCACCTCTTCCCTATTCATTTTTATCTCTTCCTGGTTTCCCACTTCAGTTTCCGTGTTAAGTATATTATTGTTGTTATTATCATTCTCGGTTTCGTCTCCTACCCTAACTTTACCTATTCCTGACTCCGCAGTTTTACGCAAATCTCTTCGCTTGTCGCTTATTTGTTTGGCTGTTTTACTGGTAATAATCTTTGCTATTTCAGCATTTATTTGTTTAAAATTGCGAAAACGTAGCTCTAATATTTTTAGTGAATCAGTTTCTTCCGTTGTCCATATTGCTCCTCTCGGGCGGTTACGGACTTGAGTAGTATCTCTCGACGTGCTCATCGCATGTCTTTTTTCATTCCGTAAATGTGGATGATCGTGCCTCTCGTGAGTGGATAACCCTCGCTGAGTGTCAAACCTATCATTACACAATTCGCATTGAAATGCTTTTGGAGGACCAGTATCAACTGATCCTTTACACTTACCATAATGACAATACCACCCATGTAGTTTTGAGTAACTTTTTAGGCAGAGTCGACAACACCACGATATTTTATTTTCCAGATGATGACTATTAATGTGTTCATTAAGACTTTTTAAGGTATTAAACGCAAATCTAAGACCTTCCCTAACGCAAAAGGGACATAGTGCGTCGCCTTTTAGAGGCACACAGATCGTCATTTCATTGTTCGCATTATCCATATTTATAGCCACGTCGTTTACAAAGGTCTCCTTCTCAGCGAATTGATCGGCCACAGAATTCCCGGGAACTGGCGACTCTGTGTCCGAGGCTAAAACATTATTCGCACTATAATCCATTATTATTCTATATTACTTTTCCTTCATCCCATACGACAATTCTTATAATTTAATTCCTTAACCATAAACCATGGATAAACCAACTCGTATACAATTAAAACCCATGCCCTCAATTAGAACGAATTTCAACATTTGACACGTTAAATATTCCCCAATTAACCTCCTCTCTCAGTAAGGCAAAAGCATTAAACATTTAAATGAAATAGATAACAAACCATTTTTCCTCAAACAGTTTAACAGCCCAAGTAACGTATCTCATGAGCTCAAGGGAATACACCACACTCCATTTAGCAATAGCCGCCGCGCCTACGAGTGCTATATTGTGTTTCAAGACTATGTTACCAGTACTACGGTACCACTCGGTAGTGTGACTTGAACGGGAAGGGCAACAACTCCTAACCACTCTAAAAGCAACCAGGCCCACCGCGGCGACACCAGCAACGACCAAAATGGAGACAAGAATGAAATGTATGATGTATGATAATGATAAATGAATGTATGACGCATGCCTATTTAGAAATACTAAAGGAGAAATCAATCATCATACCATGCAGTTAATTACTGCCCATGGTATTTTTAATCAATATAGGAAAAAAATAAATAAAGATACTGACGGGAGATGTTGGGACTGTAATGCAGATTCTCACGATGCTGAGCATGCGTTATTTAACTGCTCCAGATGTCAAATTCTAAGAACGCCATTGGAAAATCATGCTGGAGAACTACTGACGCCTTTCTGGAAATTCTGTGAAACAATTATGAAAACTAGACAATTGCAAGAAAAGGAATGGGAACAGCGGAGAAGAAGGAAACATTA
The DNA here is from genome assembly GCF_051014615.1 of Bombus vancouverensis nearcticus. NCBI lineage: Eukaryota > Metazoa > Arthropoda > Insecta > Hymenoptera > Apidae > Bombus > Bombus vancouverensis. The sequence continues at coordinate 949,903 of NC_134913.1, read as the reverse complement.
ACCGTTTGAGTACCACGGGTCTTTGAAAAAACAAGATCGAAAAATTCCCAACAGTGCGATAGCGCTTGTCTTAATCAATTGCAAAGAGAAACAAGCGTAATAACGATCGAAATATTTGTTATTTTATGAAATAAATCTATATATGTATGCATACTATTAGTTCATAAATATTTCAGGCTTTGTTCAGTAAAAATTATTAAGAGTATAACAATAAAATACAAAAAACCGTCAATCGTCCGTAGCGTTCAAATGTACTAGGACTTTCCAACACAAAATCTAAACAGCGATCGCGTTGCTTGGGACTCAAACGGTTAAACACATAAACATGTCAAGTACAATAATCATATAAAAGATCTTACTTACTTAATTATGGTAGAAATAAGTTTAAACTAAATTATAAATGTCCTCAAAAAAATTAGCAGAGTAGTCCGAGATGTATTGCATAGCAGCTCACATAATCTTATAACAGTGGTGATCTTCTAAATTCAGTTACAAGCTAAATTGCTTAATTATCATATCATGACGTGGCCTATATCAAAGAAATAAGGTATTATAACATAAATATATAGCAGTGAATATGAAGATAATATAAAGACATGTTAAAATTACATAACTTACATTCTAAGTTATGTTGTCTCATTACGTGCATACGATATGGAGAAATTACCAAATAAATTCCCATACAACTACAAATCTAGATAAATTTTATTAATTACCAAATACGTTAAGGAAATGTAAGGTAATAGACTAATAATACACAGTGGGTTACAAAAGTATTCGTACGTTTACACTTACAAATTTCAATTAATAAAATGAGTACTAATAAAATGTATACTAAACTAATTTGTTAAAATAATTTGGTATTCATAGTGACAGGAAAGTATCAAGATTACATCAGTAAAATTTGGAAATGATTCAATAATATAGACAGGAGTTATGATACATTTATTAGAAACATTCATGATAAGCGTTTCACAAAGGTATTCGAACGCTGTAACACTGTTGATAGTTTTTCATTTTCCTTTGCAGCGAATGTAAACATCATTGCGAAATAAAATTATTGGTACGTTCATTTGATGTTAGGATATCGTTCCAGTAACAGTAACGTAAATGTGTGCACAATAGTATTTAAAATGAATACCAAAAAGTCTGAAATAAAAAAGTGTGAAAGAGAAATAATATTCCGATTACATGACGACGGCAAATCATATAACGAGATTGCCGGAATTGTGAACAAAAGTAAGTCCGCAATACATTATACCATAAAAAAGTCGTAAAATGAGGGAACACTTGCAAACAAACTCGATCAGGTCAACCAAAGAAATTGACTGGATGAAAGGAGAAATTTATCATTCGCGAATTAAAAAAAAATTCTACTACATCCGCTCCTCAACTCGCAAGTATGGTAGCTGATATGTTTCATAAAGAAGTTTACCCGGAATTATGTCGACGAATCTTACGAACCAATGTTTTTCATGGCAGAGTACCGCGAAAGAAGTCATATATTAATGCGGTCGATCATAAAAAACAGATTGACTTTTGCAAAAACCTATATTAATAAAGATAATTCTTTTTGGGATAGAGTCATCTTTTCGAACGAGTCAAAATTTAACATTTTTGGCTCGGATGGTCAAAATTATGTGTGGAGAAAACCAAATACGGAATTGGAAATTCGACATTTACATCAAACAGTGAAACACGGAAATGGATCGGTTATGGTGTGGGGGTGCATAGTTGCCAGTGGCGCCGGAAATTTGATATTTACTGATGGAATACTTGATAAATATACATATTTAAATATTTTAAAAAATAACCTTAAAGAAAGTGTCCGCAAATTAGGATTATTCGAAGATTTCCACTTCCAACATGATAATGATCCTAAGCATACTGCTAGAATTGTGAAAGAATGGATCATATATAACACATCACACATGTTAATTACTCTACCGCAAAGTCCAGACATAAGTCCGATTGAAAATTTATGGGCTGAAATCGGAAAAAATGAAATAAATTTCAAATAACCTCAAAGAAAGTATTGAAAGATAAAATTATAGAAATATGGAACTCTGTTAAGTGTAGTTTTACAAAATTATTGGTTTACAGTATGGAGCGTCGATTGAGAAAACATTATTGCTGCTAAAGGTGGCCCAACAAAATATTAATATTAAATAATTTAATAATATATGTAGCGTTCAAATACTTTTGTGAGTCACTTACAATGCGTACTTCTAATAAATGGATCATAACTCCTACCTATGTAGGTAATGTTACTGACATAATCTTAAGACTTTTATCTTCCTATTGACATCTGCTTGTCTAAGCAAATTATTACCACCTAATAACAAAATCCATAATCGCTTAGTTGCCAACCTAATACTTTAATGTACATTATTTCGGCCATTCAAGTTTGCATATGTAAGCCTTCGAATACTTTCGTGAGCCACTGTATGAAAGATAACCTAGTATGCATGTGGTTAAATGATCTAACCACATGCCAATAGGATCAAGGCTGTAATACGGCCTAATATGCAGCAGCACTGACACAAGTCAAAAATTTTCATTTTATATGACATACTCATGAATTTTGATGCACTCAAAATAGATATTCATATTTAAAATTAAACGAAGTTACACATCATGTGCTGAAAATAACAGAACACTAAATAAAGAATGCAATTGAAACTTGTGACTTATAAATACCAAAAGTAGAACTCCACTAAGGGGAGATACTAATGGTAGATAATAAGTAATACAATACATATATTTAGTGTATATTAATCATTATTAAGTGTACACGTACTGACATTCACGGCCACTTTGAATTACTCATACTATGTACATAACTAGTAGTGCTAAAGAAGTGGTAAAGTGTCAAACTATAATAAGGAATTATAGATAAATTAAAATACCACAAGTAGAATGATAAATCTAAAATATTTCAATATTCTATTAACAATATCATGAAATATATGAATCCAAGGATTAACAGCTTAGCATCAAACATTAACGATAATATAAAATATTTGATATTAATAAGAAGATACTTAAATATATAATCTGTTTATCAAAATTATGATTATCAATATGTATAAAATTAAGGTAATTTTATCTATAACTGTTAAAGAAATTCGAGGATTTGGGAATACAAATTATTGACTATATTTCCCATACAACAGTTATACACCTATATTCCTCTCTAAGAACGTCTTGCACGCACGTTGGTTGCCAACCGACTAGCCTAGATTCTTCTAACATCTGGCAACAGTCTTTTGTCTCCACTGAGTCCTTGACGCCCTCTAACCCTTACACACACACTCTCATGTACAGTGTAAATGTATCACTTCCCTAACACGCCTCCTTACATTTATACTGTACACTTAATTTTATTTACATACTTGTCGAATTAACAAAATATTTAACAGTTATCGCTTTCTTTACATTTCTCTTATTTTACATTCATCCATGACCTAAACCTTTCAAATTTCTCTCTACACAGTGCCTTCGTAAAAATATCCGCAGTGTTTTCTTCTGTACTTACTTTTATTATGTTTATCTTATTTTCCTTTACGTACTCGTGAACGTAGTGGTAATGAACTTCGATGTGTTTAGAATTTTTTGTAAAAGTTCCGTATTTTGCTATACTCATTACTCCAGAGTTATCCTCATAGATTTTTACAGGGTTATCGTCTACATTTACATCGAAGATTTTCATTAGTTCTCTGATAGTCATTACTTCGCTCACCGCTTCCGATAGAGCTACATACTCTGCATACGTCGAGGCTTTTGTCACACACCTTTGTTTTTTAGACTTCCATCCAATTACATTTCCATACAATCTAATTACATACCCAGAAGTCGATTTCCTATCTATATGATCTCCTGCACAATCAGCGTCCACATAACAATCTATCGTTTCGCATTTTTCATTTCTTTTATAATGTAGCCCTAAATCTCTAGTCCGGTACAAATATTTCAATATTCGCAAGGCATATTTAAAATGTGTCTCGTTACAACAATCTTGAAATCTACTCAGATAATTCACACTATAACTTATATCGGGTCTGGTATTTACACTAATATACAGCAATGCGCCAATTAAATTCTTGTATCCAATGTCCTCTCTATTTATCTCAGCTTTTTCAATTTTTAAGTTGGTCTCCATAGGTGTACAGTACAATTTGCCGTTATGTAATTTATATTTGTTTGCTAATGATTCTATGTATTTCTTTTGGCTTAATCTCATTTCATTTTTTAAATAATCATACTCTATATTTATTCCAAGATATTCTTTTACTTCACCTAAATCTTTCATTTCAAATCTATCAGTTAATAATTTTTTTACACTTTGTATCTTCCCTTTGTTTTTACTACAAATCAACAAATCGTCTACGTATATTAACAAATAAACAACATTTTCTCCCTCTCCATAAGTATATAGGCACAGCTCTATATTGTTCTTTTTAAAACCTAATCTCGTCACATACTTATCAAAACACTCATACCAGTCCCTCGGACTTTCTTTTAACCCATAAAGCGCTTTCGATAATTTACAAACTCTATTCGTTCCGTCCGCATATCCCTTTGGTTGATTTACATATACCTCCGAGGTTACTTCACCATTTAAAAAGGCAGTTTCTACATCCATTTGCTCAATTATTAATCCATTTTGACAACAATATGATAGCAATATCTTAAAGGTCTGATTACTCGCCACTGGAGAATATATGTCATCGGCTACGTTTCTTTGTTGAAATCCCCTTACCACTAATCTAGCCTTATACCTGTCCTCTGATTTTTTCGTGTAAACCCATTTTACATCTAATACTTCTTTGCCTTTTACCCTTTCTACCAATTTCCAAGTTTTATTCTTATAGAGACATTCTATTTCCTTATCCATAGCCTGTTTCCAAACTTCATTATTTTCGCAACAAATCGCCTCCTCAAATGTACGAGGGATATCTACTTTACAATAATTTGCATGAATCTCGCAAATATTTTCCTTTTCTGGATACCTTACTGGAGTTTTCTTAATACGTGTAGATCTCCTAGGAGTGTTTGAGCTTTCAATACTACTATTATTTTCATCTTTCCTACCTTCTAACTCTTCCTTATCCATACCATCCAATGAATAGTTATCTTCGCTATCATTTCTATCTGCCTCTAATGAATTTTCCTCAAAACCGATACATTTAGTGTCTGTCTCAATGACCTCTACATGTCTAGCTATTGTTATTTTCCCACCTAATAAGACTCTGTATCCTACTTCACTATATCCTAATAGAATTCCCATATCTGCCTTCTTGTCCCATTTGGAAACTCTTTTTTGTTCTAGCCTTCTTACAAAAACTTTACTACCATATAGATGTAGATTTTTAACATTTGGTTTTTTCCCGAAGAATATTTCAAAAGGTGTCTTTCTTTCTATAGTATTCGCTAATATTCGATTTTTCAAGTATGCCACTGTACAAACTATTTCCGGCCAGTACCTTTTATGTACTTTCGCTTCCGCTAACAAGCAACGCGCCATGTCCATCACTGTTCTATTATACCTTTCCGCTGTCCCGTTTAATTCATGTACGTATGTTGGGCAATTATTTATTCTTATACCTTTATCCCTAGCAAATTTATAAATTCGATTATTTAAATATTCTTTACCATTATCGCATCTTAATATTTTTAACCTCTTGCCCGTTAAATTTTCGGCTTCATTTACGAACTGTACGAAAGAATCAAAGACCTCATCTTTTGATTTTATACAATAGATCCTAGCTATTTTACTATAATCATCGATAAATGAAATGAAATATTTTTCTCCATTGAATCCGGTGGTCTTAAAGGGACCACATACGTCCGTATGAATAATTTCCATTATTTCCCTAGCCTTAGTTCGATTATTTTTGAAAGGTAAGTTATGCATTTTGCTTTCTATACACACCCTACATTTCAAAAGTTCCTTTTCAAATTCATTCGGTATGCCAGTCACTAGCTGCTCTTTACCCAAAATCTCTAAATATTTAAAATTTACGTGTCCTAGCATCCTATGCCATCTTTCCTTTTTACTCATACCACTACGTTCGGCGCTGTTTACTAAGTGCTTCTTCCCTTTCAATATACTTTTTATTCTATATGTCCCATTTTCTTTGAACGCTACAGCTGTAAGTTTATTATCCTCATCTATTATTTTCGCAATATTTCCTTTGGAAATAACCGTATTCTTATTGTCTGTTAGTTTACCTAAACTAATCAAATTTGCGGACATTTCTTTCGCGTAAAATACTTTCCTCATATTTATTTTATTTTGTTTTCCGAATGCTTCAAAATAACTTATAACATTCCCAACTTTTGTCGCTTTTATCGGTCTATTATCGCCTAAATATATATTTACCGGTTCTTTTAGGTCGATAGATTTATCGAAATAATTTATATTATTAATTATGTGATCAGTACAACCGCTATCTAATAGCCACACTATTTCGTTCTTACTTATCTCATTCGTCTCACTGCTGTTTGCTGCGTGCGCCGTTGCTATCCATATGCCTGCTCTTGAGTTTCCATGCTCGCCCGTGCCGGTTGTTGATTGACGATGAAAGTTTCCACGTCCTCTGCTCGTATTGCCTTTGTTCCCTCTTCCTCTGTTTCGACCACGTGTTGGCCCATGCCAATAGCCGTTACTGCTTTCCGCTTGGACGCCATTTTGACACTCTCTCGCAAAGTGTCCTAATCTTCCACATCTGAAGCATCCTTCCTTTTTTGCAGAAAAGGCGTTGGTTTGCCTTTCTCCTCGATTGGATTTATTTTTCTTCTCTGCTACCTCTATTTTATTTTTTACATACGCTACCGTTTGATCCTCTTCTTTCAATGCGTCTATTATGTCCGCTATGTAGCTGTATTCTTCGGGTAACGTATTCAGCATGTAATTCAGCTTTTCCCTCTCACTTACTTGTGCGCCCGCACTTTTTAATTCATTGATTAATTTTTCGAAATCGTTAAAGAATGATGCTGAATCACTGTAGTTCTCCAGTCTTATGTTTTCCAATCTCCTTCTGCATACGATCTGCAGTGCCGTCGACTCTTTCAAGTACATTTCATCGAACCTTTTTATTATATCATACGCCGTTTTTCCTTCCCTAACATACTCCAATTGTCTGTTCGATATTGCACTATAAATTATATTAATCGCCTTCAAATCCTTTTTGTCCCAGTCTTCATCGTCTCTTTCGTTCTTCATTCTAGTTGTAACAACCTCGCATTCCTTATATTTGAGAAACATCGTGATTCTTTGCTTCCACATTCCATAATCCTCACCATCGAATATAGGTACCATGATTTCCGATCTCTCCATTTTAATTGATTCTTCTTTTTTTCTTTTCTTACTCAAGCGTTCCTACGTGCTCGAAGTATATTTTTTTTCTGAAAGTTTTTTTTCTTTACTGAAAACTCACTCGCAAGATCGTAACCACGCACTAAATATCTTGCAAAACTAGTAACCACGCTCTGCTACCATGTTAAGGAAATTCGAGGATTTGGGAATACAAATTATTGACTATATTTCCCATACAACAGTTATACACCTATATTCCTCTCTAAGAACGTCTTGCACGCACGCTGGTTGCCAACCGACTAGCCTAGATTCTTCTAACATCTGGCAACAGTCTTTTGTCTCCACTGAGTCCTTGACGCCCTCTAACCCTTACACACACACTCTCATGTACAGTGTAAATGTATCACTTCCCTAACAATAACATGTCCAAATAATAAGTAATAGCAACAGCATCAATAACATAGCACTGGATAGAATAATATAAAATGGTTATTTTAGCATATTAAAAATTTGAAAGAAAAGACACAATGAATATGTATCTCTTTCCGTTTCATTCTTTTGGAGATATAAAATTATTTAATATCTACTTTTGATACAAAATATGATACATTGGATAACAGTAAACTATCCAAAAAGTATATTTTAATGATATTGTCTCAAATTAAGAAGGAACCTAGATCATCTGTTAATGCATATTGATGTTTAATGGTTATAAAGAATAAAGTAATAAACTTAGTTGAAATATGTAATAATAAATATATATATATTACAATTACAAGTATATACTCGTAACAGAAACTTTAAATCAAATTAAAGAAAAGTATCATTATATTATATTATATTATATTTAAAATTATCTAATACTAATCAGATGTAACCCAGATGAAAGCCGTATACAATAAATAACAAGATGATATTAGTAAAATGTTAAACAGTAATGCAACATTTGCAAACACGATATAATAGAGACTATAAGTTAATACTGGATTCTATCAGAGAATATACTAAACACATGGAAATATGTCTATTACAATTAACATCATATAAACTAAGAAGAAATTATTAAATTACATAAATCAAAGTTTAACATGGAAAACAATAAAACTAAGATACTAATATTCCTATCTTTATAATTAAAACTAAAAATCTACAAGTCATTAACTCACCACACTTATACGTTATGAATGTACGTGAATAAAGATAAATTTATGTTACTTGTTCTTTAACTGAAATAATATGAGTTAGTACAACACATTATCGATTAAGGTAGTTGATGCATAATAATCAGTAAATTTATAAATTGGAAAATATGATACAGATAAATAAATATGCCGAATAACACGTGTAACTATAACCAAATAACTATAACCAAAAAACACTGAAGCACATTTAGTATGGATAAATCTCAGGTAAATAATGTTATTTAATAAGGTTTTGGGTTTATAAAATAACGATTCACTTAGATTCGTTTTCTCCAATATATTTCAGTCTTATAACACGTCTTACCACACAGGAATCTCCAAGTCAATAGAACAACGTGGTCGACTTATAAGACAAAAGAGCGTCGTTAGAAGTCGTACCAACTTAGCTTGTAGTAAGCAGCGATCATACCAACTTAACATTTCTCAACAAATAACACCAGTTATGAAGACACAAATAATACATACTTTTTCGCCATGAACTGTCAGTTAAATAAACAAATTGTATATTTTATCATGTTACTTGAGCACGTGCTTAATAGCAAAGTACATAGCATCCATCTTGAGAAGGCCATGAAGAACGATGTGATTACAAAGGAAATGTTACACGTGGCGTAATAATATATTAAGATTTTAATTAAATTTATTAACTATATTAGATAATTACAATAAATTTGACAATTATATTGTAATGAACACGTGTCGACTAGTATGACTCTGAATATACTAATGTGGACAATACATACAAGGTGGTAAAAAATTACATGGAAGAAGAATTCTAAGTTAATTTGTTATATATTTTCTACTGAATGAAAATTAAACAAAGGTAACTCATAAACAATACATAAAATACACGATTTGACAGTATGGTGAACGCAAACTGATCAAAATTATCCACCATTTTCACTATTTAATAAAAAACAAACATTGTTAAATATGAACTTAGTACAGAAATCTAAATGTTTTTACGTAAAGATTATATTATAGACCTGTTATTGAACCACATCATGATTATCTAACTCTATACCAAAACAAAACTACACAAGAAAATATAAACGCCAGTATGAATGGTAAACAATCATTTTATAAAAATCTAAGACATATTGAGGTCGTGATTTTCTCCAATCAATGGATGTTGCTTACTAAATTAATTAATAAGCACACCTACATTATAATATTACAAGTTCAACTAATGAAATAACAAAAGTAAATGATAATAATAAATTAATGAACATGACACATAATGGAAACATATATACATATGGATGATGTTATATGATGAATAAAATATGTGATGAATAAAAGTTGATTTCGAGACTTAAATATCCCATAACAACTATAATGCATTAATATGTGTTACATATATAGAAAGTAACATACTAATCAATTTAATGTTAGATTTTTTATTAAAGTAATTCGATTATAGTGAAACATGAGTTTTATGGTATAAATACTCACTAATTAAATACTACATGACTCAGGTTACGATAGAACGAAATTTAATTTCTTATAACCATTGAAATTTAGTAATACTCTATTACGAATTATACTATACTTTATTATTTTAATTTATTATTTATAATTGATTTTAAAACTCTCACTCTGTTTTATTATAAACACCAAGATAATTACATGGCATAGTATATGTTACGACCGATCGCGGAGAGACGCGGTCGCTAGGAAAACGCGTCAGCGAGAGGCGTAAATTCTCGCTACGATTCGGTGAATCGACGCCGCGAAGTAGTCGTTCCCCTGTTTCGGGTAGGATAACAGAGGTGGTTGATTGAATATTACACAGTAGTAAGTTAGGTCACCGTTTATTCCACAACTTATAACGAGGATAGTTACACTGGTGCGTATGTACGAGATGAGTGAGTGACTGATCTGCGGGTGTGTATACCCGCTCGAAGGATGTTGACCGTTCGAAGGATGTGAAATCAGTGGTCTTGGGAGACGATGCTGTCTCGGAGGAAGGCTAAGGATCAGTCTAGCGCACGGGACCATCGGATTTGTTCGTGCCGATGTTATTTAGGAGAGCGAGGGATTAGCCTTCGTTTTTAATTGCTCAAACGAAGGGTCTTAACTGCCCTCGAGAGAAGGTTATTAATGGGGGGAAAGTTGCCGCGTGCGTGACAAAAAAACAACTTTCCCTTGTCCTGCCGTGGTAGACAATAGTGTTTAGAAACTCCTCGGGACCAGTTGTTTGTTTTGTTTAAAGGACCTTTTCTCGTAAATCTATGATTTATGGACGGTGCTTAAGGCTATTGAGGGTACGCCGTACGGAAGAGCGGACCTCTGGTGTCCGTCTGGCCCGCGGTGTGTGACCTGGGCCAGGCAGAGAGTCGCGCGGCGTAACAGTATATTTATTCTTTTATTATATTTTTCATTTCTAACTTTATATTCTTTTATACATTATATATTATACAGTATATTATTATATATTTATACAGTATATTGGTAATCTGCATATAAATATTGATAATAAAATATTTTTATACAAATTGCTTATGATACACATTTTCGATCATATTAATTATGTTACTAATCCTCATATTTTATTCCACGATTTCTTACATCTTACTTTTATGTTACTTTATCTTATTTTATTTTATTATATCTAAATAGTTACTGTCCTGTTAACATTATTAAATTAATTTATTCTACATTACTTCTTTACTCGCAAATTTTCTAAAAAAAGCAATGATATTAACCATTTTTTCTTGTCACGTCTCGCGCTTCACATGAGCCGTAACGTGAACCAGGAAAGAAAAAGGAATACGTCATAAGTCGCGAATAGTCAACCAACAAACCAAGCACAGTTCTGCCCGAGCAGTCGAGCTAGGCGGACGTAAAATATAGTGCTTCTGACATAGTGCAAGTGAACCAACCAAGGATGGAAAAAGTTCCAACGATAAGAATATTAAATAAAGGAGAAACATACACTATAAACAGGGCAGTAGACCAACAGTGTCCAATCAAAACAATAAGTGAAGTACAGGACTGCTCAAATACAAAAGAAATAGAAATGGAAATAATACAAGAAGACGACGTAAAGAGCAATACCAACAAGGATCTACCACAACATAACGAAAGCTGGAAGACTGTAACTCCCAGCAAAAAAAGAAAAATAAACGCAAACACAAACGATAGGAGGACCACAGAAACAGAAAGACAGCAATGGCTACAGGAAATTCCCACACAAAACTCCTTCAGCTCGCTGACAGAAGAGATGGACACAGACCCTACAGAAAAACCGAGAACACACACGCCTAAGCCACCGCCAATCTACATAGACGCAAAAATAATAGACCCCCTCATTGATCTGCTAAACAGCACGGCAGGAAAAGAAAACTACACTATCAAACAGCTCAAACTGGACCAGGTAAAAGTACAAACCAATACCCCAGAAACCTACAGAAAAGTAACTAAAGCGCTAAAGGAAAAAAACGCTGGATATCACATTTACCAATCCAAATCCGACAAGAGCTACAAAGCGGTAATCAGAGGTCTACACCCTAAAACAAATACAAACAAAATATGCGAGGAATTGGCCAAGATCGGACACCAGGTAAGAACGATCAACAACATAACCAGATTTGACACTAAGCAGCCACTACCTCTATTCCTAATAGAGCTAGAACCGAAAAGCAACAACAAAGAAATATTTGAAATTAAAAAAATCTCAAACACAATAATCACAGTCGAGCCACCCAGACACAAAAAAGACATACATACGGTGTCAACAATACGGAAACACAAAAAACTACTGCAACAGAAAGCCGGCGTATGTCAAATGCGCAGGAAAGCACCTAACAATGAACTGTCCACACACGGGAAAAATAAATTGTTTTTTTTTCTTTATTTATTTGGATTTTAGAATTTGTCCAGTAGGACATTTGGTAAAATATTATAGCGGTATGCTAATATAACATGTGGGTGGCTACCCCCAGCGGGGTACCATCATCGTGTTTGTTAGGTTATGTCTTTTGTGAGATCTGTTGGGTGTTTCCTTTTTAATCTCCTTTTTATGCTTGATGTGTCTACCGTTTCCGCTGCCAGCCGATTTGGGTGCGATGCTATTCTTTCTCCGTACCTTCTTGCACTTTTGTTGATCACCTCCTTGACCGTTGGTATTCTAAGGTCTTTCCGTATGTCCTCGTTTCTAACGTACCATGGGGCATTTACTATTGTTCTAAGAATTTTAGCTTGGATTGCCTCTATTTTGGTTATATGGTTCATTGCTGCTGATCCCCATAGTACTATCCCGTACGTCCAGATTGGTTTTATGACCATTTTATATATTTCTAGTTCGCTTTCTATGCTTAGTTTGGATTTTCGACTTGTTAGCCAGTACATTTGTCTCATTGCCATCTGTAGTTTGTCTATTGTTGCTTTAATATGCTGTTTCCATGTGAGTCGTGAATCTAAGTGGAGTCCTAGGTATTTGACTTGCCTTGTTTGTATTATGTGTGTGCCGTTTAGTACAATGTTTGGTGGTTTCTGTTTTCGCAGTGTGAATGTAATGTGTTTGCATTTTTCGGGGTTTGCTTTAATTTGTTTTGCTTGAAGCCACTTTTCTATTTTTGTGATATGTTCTTGTAGTAATGTAACTGCTGTTGCAGGGTTAGTGTGCCTGATTAGTACAGCTGTGTCATCCGCGAATGTCAGTATTTTGCTATTGTTAGTTGTTGGTATGTTGGCCGTGTATAATGTGTATAGAATTGGTCCTAGGACGCTTCCTTGCGGAACTCCTGCCTTGATTTCCTTAACTTCCGAGTGTGTGTTTTTGATTTTTACTAGGAAGCTTCTGCTGCTCAAGTATGATTTGATTAATTGGTATATCTGCCCCGGGAACTGTTTCCTGATTGATTGAAGTAGGCTAGTGTGGTTTATTTTATCGAATGCTTTTTCGATGTCCATAAAGAGTGCCGTGCAGTATTGTTTTGTTTCCAGCGCCTGTAGGATTTCACTGACGAGTCTGTGCGTTTGTTCTATTGTGGAGTGTTTGTTTCTGAATCCGAATTGGTGATCTGGTATTAGTTGATTCTTCTCTATTATGGGTTTTATTCGGTCGTAAATTACTTTCTCTAGAGAAAGTTATCTTAGAGAACACCGGAAGTAGTGAGATTGGTCGGTAGGATTTGGTTTCGTGTGGGTCCTTGCCCGGTTTGGGTGTCATTATGATTTGTGCCAGTTTCCAAGTTTTTGGAAAGTATTGTATTCTTAGTGTTGCGTTAACTATTATTGTGATTTGTCTTATCGCTTTTGGCGGTAGGTTTTTCAAGATTTTGTCCTTAATTAGGTCGATTTCTGGTGCTTTATTATCTTTTGTTTTTTCAATTATGTTTCTGATTTCTTGTGCTGTTGCTTTGGGTATGGTGTAGTGATTGTCAGTTGGTGTACTAGTAGTTAGCGTATCCTCGTCCGTATGACTATTGTGGTTGCTGTTGTTGATGTTGTGTGGGGTGAATGTGTTGCATAGGTGGTTGGAAAATTCTTCAGCTTGCACTTCGTTGCTTCTTGTCCATGTGTTGTCTGCTCTTCTGATTGCTGGTATCATTTCTGTTGTCTTCTTTATTTTTTTTTGTGGCTTTTCATAGGGAGTAGTTGTAGTTCTCGTGTGCAGATAGCGACTCGATGAACCGTGTGAACTCGTTGTTGTTGTGCTCTTTTATTTTGTTTTTTATTTCTTTTGAGTGTTTGTTTAGGTGTTTTTTGTTTTCTTTTGTTCTGTGTTTTTGCCATTTTGCTTTCGCTTTTCTTTTTTCTCTAATTTTTTCGAGGATGTCTAGTGGAACTGCTTTTGTTTGTCTGTTGGTTGTTTCAGGTATAGTGGTTGCCCTTGCTGCTTCTTGGATAGTTTCTGTGAGTGTTGTTACTGCTTGATCGATGTGTTCAGGTGTTTTCAGTGGGATGTTGCAGCTGATTTTGCCCTCTATTATTTCTTTGAATATTTGCCATTTGGTGGTTTTATTGCATAGCTTCTCTGTGCTGCTGTAAAGTATTGGTTTGTTTCTGTACGTAATTATTATGGGCGTATGGTCGAAGGTAAGTTCGAGGCTAGGTGCTATGTTTAGTTTATTTGCGTTTAGTCCCTTTGTAACTGCAAAGTCTAGCAGGTCAGGTATTTTGCTCAGGTCTGTCGGCCAGTATGTCGATCTTCCTGTGGATAATATGTTGAGGTTATTATTTCTAATGTATTTTTTCAAGGTTCTGCCTCGAGGTGTGCTGATTCTTGATCCCCATAGTGTGTGCTTTGAGTTATAGTTCCCCGCTGCAATATACTTGTCACCTAAGTGTCGGAAGTAGTCTTCCCACATTTGCGTTGTGATTTTGTGTCGCTGTGGTACATATACTGCTGACAGCTGTAAATAGTTGCTGCTAGTTTGTACTGTAACGGTGGTTGCTTGGATATATTCCTTACAAATTTGGCTTCATAAATGGTGTTTAATGTCGTTTCTTATTATTACTGCGGTCCCTCCGTGTGCTTTTCCTGAAAGATGCTTGGTATCATATATGGTGTAGTACGGTATTTTTAAATAGCTTTTTATAGTGAAGTGTGTTTCTGATACGAGTAGTATGACAATATTATTGTTGTACAGGAATGTTTTAGTTTCTAGGGCCCTTTGTTGTAGGCCGTTAGAATTCCAGGTTGCTATTTTAAGTGTTTCCATTTTTATTTTTTGCTTAGCATCTTTGTAAGTAGTTGTAGCATGAGCGTGATTTGTTGCGTTTGCTGTCTAAGGACTGCGTTTTGTTCACTTATCATTTTTGCTAGCATTTCCGTGTTTGAATCACCCATCCCATTGAAAACACCTGAACACATCGAACAAGCAGTAGCAACACTTACAGAAAAAATTAGAGAAAAAAGAAAAGCGAAAGCAAAATGGCAAAAACATAGATCAAAAGAAAACAAAAAACACCTAAATAAACTTGCAAAGGAAATAAAAAACAAAATAAAAGAACACAATAACAACGAGTTCACAAAATTCATAGTGTCACTACCTGCGCACGAGAACTCCAACTACTCCCTATGGAAAGCCACAAAAAAAAAAAAAAAAAAAAAAAATAAAGAAGCCAATAAAACTAGTCCCAGCAATTAGAAAAGCAGATAATACATGGGCAAGAAGCAACGAAGAAAAAGCTGAAGAATTTTCCAACCACCTAAGCAACACATTTACACCACATAGTATCAACAATAGCAACCGCAATTGTCATACCGACGAGGATGCGTTAACCACTAGTACCTCAACTGACAAACACTACACCATACCCAAAACAACAGCACAAAAAATTAGAAACATAATTGAAAAAACAAAAAATAATGAAGCACCAGGAATCGACCTAATCAATGGTAAAATCTTGAAACACCTTCCTCCAAAAGCGATACGACTAATCACAATAATTTACAATGCAATATTAAGAATCCAATACTATCCTAAACTATGGAAACTAGCACAGATCATAATGTTACCCAAACCAGGAAAAGACCCACAACAAACAGCATCACTACTTCCCGTGTTTTCCAAAATACTAGAAAAAATAATTTACGCCCGCTTAAAACCAATAGTATAGAAGGAAAAATTAATACCAGATTACCAATTTGGATTCAGAAACAAACACTCCACAATAGAGCAAATACACAGACTCACAAATGAAATAATACCAGCATTAGAAAACAAACAATATTTCACAGCCCTCTTTATGGACATCGAGAAAGCATTTGACAAAATAAACCACGAAAGTCTACTTCAATCAATCAGAAAACAATTCCCGGAGCAGATATACCATTTAATTAAATCTTACTTAAGCAGCAGAACCTTCGTAGTAAAAATTAAAGACACCTACTCTGAGGCAGGGGTTCCGCAAGGAAGCGTCTTAGGACCAATTCTATACACACTATACACGGCCAACATACCAACAACTACCAATAGCAAAATACTGACATTTGCGGACGACACAGCTGTACTAATCAGGCACACTAACCCTGCAACAGCAGTTACATTACTACAAGAACATATCACAAAAATAGAAAAGTGGCTTCAAGCAAAACAAATTAAAGCAAACCCCGAAAAATGCAAACACATTACATTCACACTGCGAAAACAGAAACCACCAAACATTGTACTAAACGGCACACACATAATACAAACAAGGCAAGTCAAATACCTAGGACTCCACTTAGATTCACGACTTACATGGAAACAGCATATTAAAGCAACAATAGACAAACTACAGATGGCAAGGAGACAAATGTACTGGCTAACAAGTCGAAAATCCAAACTAAGCATAGAAAACAAACTAAAAATATATAAAATGGTCATAAAACCAATCTGGACGTACGGGATAGTACTATGGGGAACAGCAGCAATGAACCATATAACCAAAATAGAGGCAATCTAAGCTAAAATTCTTAGAACAATAGTAAATGCCCCATGGTACGTTAGAAACGAGGACATACGGAAAGACCTTAGAATACCAACGGTCAAGGAAGAGATTAGCAGATTCGCAAGAAGGTACAGAGAAAGAATAGCAACGCATCCGAACCGGTTGGCAGCGGAAACGTTCAACACAAGCATAGGAAGAAGACTAAAAAAGAAACACCCAGCAGATCTCATAAAGGATATATCTTAACAAACACGAAGATGGTACCCTATTGGGGGCAGCCACCCACATGATAATCAAACAGCTAAAAAATTCTACCAAATGTACAAATTGGACAAATTGTGAATGTGAAATATTAAATAAAAAAAATATAATAATAGTGGACGTGCAGATAAATGAATTCAATGACCAGAAATTTATTTAGTCGATTACTAACTAAAATTTTGTTAGAAGGAATGAAACACGTTTGAACAAACTAATGAATTACAATCGTCGCAACGTAATAAACTGTAGAGGACGAAAGAGAGGCATTGGTCTTTTCGACGTCGGTATTTCAGATAATGTCACATCCATCCTATCTTTAGTCGATAGTGCTACCGACGAGATACAGACGAAGTAGAAACGAGATCGATCATTAGGATATCGGATAATTTGCAAAATGTGGAATAAGAAAAAAAAGAATTGCACGTCTATTCTGTACTTTGTCCGTCTTTCAATTCAATCGTTAAAATATAGACCGTCTATAATAGAATATAATTCCTATATTTGTCGTAATAAATGGCAGAAAACGTGAGAAAGATTGATTTTTTCGAGGTCGGTATTTCAGAACGCGATATACCAAATCCCTCATAGTGTCAGGTCAAATCAGATCAATCCTGTATTTAATCAATGCATAATGTCACAAATATCTATTCTGTATTTAATCAACGATACAGCAAATTATTGATTCATTAAAATAATTTAATAATTCAGTAGAAGGAATAATTTTATTCCACTTATGTATGTGTGCTAGAGCTGCCAAAAGAACTCGTAAAAACGTACTTCCTTTCCTTCCTTATCCTCTTCATCCATATAAAGTGCCGATTAATTCATTTCAAACGTGATGACTTAAGTAAAAATAAAACCCATTGAAATAATTGTCGATATTTGACGGAACACTTTTATGCACCTTAATTAAAGTATTGCTTCTTTCAAAAGACCAAAGATTATATCGGATTATAATAAACTTTGTCAATGATAGTTACGAATTCGCAATACTAAGAGCTTGACATTCGACCCTTTTAGATTTGGGCACCTGCCATCGGATCAGAATTGACTAGCTTCAATGTTAACATTCGCAATGACGATGCGGATTTTCTTAGCGAATCAGTTTAGCGCTAACTACTAGCCTTGGATGCATACTTGATCTAACAGTCGGACAAGTATTGTTTATATTAGAAGTGTCTTTTTGATCTTTTTTCTTCAAAGTAATAACATGATAGACTAAATCGTATTCTATAATATAAATATTAAATTGTATGTTATATATTTTGGTGTAAAATTGTTTAAAATCATTAATTAAGTAAATCAGTACTTTAAATACTCGTGTACAGTTGGTAAATCGGTATAACACATGTACGGTGAACTCGTTCGTTGAGTGTATTCGTTCGATATGATTAAAAAGTGAATTTACCTTTCTCATACGATAAGTGCATGAATACAATTCAAAACTTGACTGCAAAATGATTAAAGTATGAAAAATAGATCTGTTATATTTTCTGTATGCGATTGTTACAGGCAACAGTTGGTTTAATACATTTTGTGCAATAACATAACAAGTATACAACATTGACATTAATAAACAATTACTTGTTAAAGGGAGAGATTGAAAATTGATTTTCATGAGTTGGAAAAATTAATGGCCACATATCAGCGATGGTAAATTGAATTGAAGTTTCTGTAGTAATTACCTTAATTAAAACGTGGAATTTATTTCGTTTGACGTGTTCACAAGTAACGTGTAATAAATTTCGACGCTTTCGATTGAACGTTCTTTTACGTACATTGGACCCGTGCGAGGTAAGATATATTTAATGTTAATGCACTTTATGCGTAAAGTGGCAGACAATGGTAAAAGTGCAATGGTAATTTTTAATATTTTAACATTGCACTTTAAACATTGCACATAACACATATAATATACTATGTCTTTAATTATCGCAATTATATAAAATTGTTTGTCAGTCATAAAAATGTTCTTACAACAAATAACGCTATTTCATATTTTTATAACGACATAAAAGATAAATTTGTATACTGATACTTATTTACAGGCTTAAATAATACAGTTAGTTCCAAGAATTATGTCGATTAACATATTCACAATTTTCCATAAATTTTCTTCGACTACTTTCTGGTACTTGTTTCATCCGACACTGCGCTCTCTTGTATATTTTCGTCATATGCTTATTTTCGAGTTCTATCTTCGTAAAGTTCATTGACTAGATTTCTTTGCAGTATCTTGAATTTTTATTAAATTTACAGAGAATAAACCTCTTCGAATTAGTTTTATTATTTAAATTTGGATTAGTTTTAATCCATTTCGATTAAAGATTAGTTTCAATCTATATCTATTATTTAATGTCGCATGCTTCTTTCGAACATAGATATTTTTAGACCGCTCCCTCGAGGTACAACGAGCGACTCAGACAATCTGTTAGACACAATGTTGACGCTTCGCGCACGTGTCAAACAGCACAAAACTTGCAGACGAAATGAAATGTTTTCGTTATCATATCGATGACTGACTCACCACTGAAATAATTCGGTTAAACAAACGGTGTTCATAAATCACACGCGCGAATAGTTGGTCTGATTGTTTTTTCTTTTTCTTCTTTTTATTAAATAATCACTAGAAGACTACATCAAATTTTTAATTTAACAGTTAATGTAATTAACAGATAATTATATAAAAATTAATTTTTAATTATCATTTAGTATGGTCATAATGTAGATCTATTCTAAATATAAACTAAAACTTATATATGTTGTTTGTAAATGTGTTTCAAGGGAAACGGGGAAAGCGTTTAAAGCGGGGAATGGAAATCTGGAGGATTTATTTCAGTAGATGACAAAACAAATTTGAACAACTAAGATAACAAAAATTTTGAGTATAAAATATCCACAATGCATTCACTCTGATATTTAGTAAGTGAAACGAATCTCTGTCTGGGTCCTGCGTCTTTTAGTTGCGTTTAAAAAAATATGAACTGAAATCAACATCTAATTGTAGAATAAAATAAAATATCAAATTAGACTGAAATTATCAAATTAAACTATCAATAAAATATCAAATTAAACTGAAATAAAATACCTGAATGATTCTACTGTCGCTTAATATTGGAGTAAATTTGATATTGAATGAAACGTCTAATAAAATAAAAATGTCGTCATAGTAAACTGTCATATTTATTTAAAAAAAATCGACTGCTTTCGCTTTCTTACTGCTACTCTCATTCATCAATTTTATCCATTTATAGAATCTACGCCCGAGATACTATGTAAACTTGGTGGTAATTTACAAAATTAATCCAAGAACAACTTCCGTTAGCAATTTATCAGTAAATAATACCTAATCTAAGAGTACAATTGCGAGCATACCGAGAAGGCTTGTATAAATTGTATATTTACTCAGATGGCGGTTATACCGATGACCAAAGTTATATTTAACGGCATCGCTGCATACTGGCGCAAATGCCAAAACTACTCAGCATTATTTACAGTGCATAAAGCAAACCGTTTAAACACCTCTCAACGTTTGTACAGTTTCTTCCACTTTCTTCTATAAACGTCCTTATGCGATATCCAGTTTGCATTAAAATCAAACAGCATTATTAAAATTATAGATTTAGCGAAGTAAATTAAATATTTTTAATTCTTATTTAAACTTGTATTTAATAAAATGCTCTGTTTAGTGGAAGTTTCATTAGAATTAATAATCGAATATTAATTTCTTAAATCGAAAAGAATTATTAAACTTGCCAATTTAGTTAAGCAAATATTTAAAGCTTTTAATTTTATTTTAATTCGTATTTTTACAAAATATAATGAAATATTCTGTTAAGCAAAATTTATTCTATTTACACATTAATCTACATGTTTCGTATCTATTCGCAGTGATCCAGAATGGATTTCATATCAATAATTCTTCTACCAAAAAAAGATTGTAAAACGATTATCAATTGAAAAATTATTATAAAAGTATTATTATATATGAGGAGAATGTTTTACTCCATTATACGTTTGTTCCATAACGCCTGAGGTATTTACCTATCTAAGAATAATAATTCAACAAATTTCACCGAATTCTATTCCTATTCATTAACTACGTTAAATACGGTTATTTAACGTATGGCTAATTATCGTATGGTTACGATAATTATTGGTAATTTATATTGATAGATTAATGAAAGTGAAGTAACAATGAAAAGAAAGAAATTACTATTGCTACGACAAGCTTACTTCCATTACGAAACTGGTAAATAGCGAATGAAAGAAGGATGACAGTCTCGTACCAGTATCAAGTGGCAAACTCTACCAGAGGTGGATTCACCAGGCTTCTTTTTATGTGGAGAGGATCACTGTATAAGCTCATCTATAGAGAATTACTCTTATTCCTGATACTCTTTGCAGCAATCTCCACTGTTTACCGTCACATACTCAGTATCAAACTGAAAAGGTTCGAAATTCAATTATTAATATGATTTCGATTAAATAACGATCGGATGTAATGCTCTATAACTTTTATATATTATTAATATTTGTAACAGTTAAATTTTTATATTTAAGGGAGAAATTGCACGTGTATATATGTATAACAATAGGATATACATACACACATATATAATAAATAAATAATTGATGTAACAATTAATTATTAAATATATCGTTTCATTTCTAGAGAATTCGAAAAGATTGTCATTTATTGCGATAATTTTATTAATTTAATTCCATTAAGTTTCGTTCTTGGATTCTACGTATCTTACGTTGCTCAAAGATGGTGGCAACAATATCAAGCGATACCTTGGCCCGATAAGTAAGTCTGGAGAATAAATATTCAATGGAACAATGAAACGTTTAATATCGATAACTGTTATTAATAGGGTAATGCATTTAATTGCTTTGTACGTTACTGGAAACGACGAATACGCTCGTACACTTCGAAGAGCTCTGATGCGCTACTTGAACCTTTCCCTGATACTTGTTTTACGTTCGATCAGTTCGGCGGTGAAAAAACGATTCCCAACGCTCGATCACGTCGTTGATTCTGGTAAAGTTTTCTTTCAACGTGAACGTACTAATTTTAACCCGTAGTATGCATTCCCACGAAAGCGTATTATATACGTTACTCACTTCGAAGAAAGACTAACAAGGCACAAATCGTGATGAAATGGAATTACGAAAACTGATAACAGAAAATCTTTACGAACGGCAGTAAAAATCATAATCATTGAATTTGGATTAAAAACTTATTCTAACAAAGGTGAATCCGTTTTTCGGTTACTTGTATATACCATATACATACATGTGCATTTGTTTTGCAATTATTTAAAAATTATTTCCATAGTAGAAGGTTATAATATTACACGATGTTTGGAAATAATATATTTCTTGTTAATATGTAGGAGTCCAGTAAATTACAGCAGTTCTTTCAAATAAAATCGGCTTTTAGTACCAATGATGATATTAATACAATGGATATTATACGAATAATACAATAAACATCTGATTGCAGGTTTTATGACAGCGTTTGAATTGGATTTATTTTTGGCAGTACCAAGCTTAGAATTCAACACTTATTGGATCCCTTGCACATGGTTTATCAACCTTCTAAAAGAAGCGCGTCATAATCACAGAATTCCCGATCCTCAGGGATTAAAATTAATTATGGAGGTATGATATCATGTCGCAGCATCAAGTTGCGATTGCAAAAGGAATTTACAATTTACTTGATACAACTCGTATCAACGAATCAAATATTTCGAAAAATCTAATTTGTTACCATGCTAGTAAAAGATAATAATCGTTACAGGAATTCAGCGAATTTCGTACAAAATGTGGCCTTTTATGGAGCTACGATTGGATATCAATTCCGTTAGTTTACACGCAAGTAGTGACATTGGCGACGTACAGTTTCTTTGCCGTGGCTTTAATAGCTCGTCAGTACATCGATGGTAAAGAAAAGCAATTCCAGCTGCAGATTGACATTTACATACCTGTTTTTACTCTGCTACAATTTTTCTTTTTCATGGGCTTGTTAAAGGTACATACAACTTTTCCTATAACGAGAAAGATAACAAATTGTCAAAACAATAATTATACTTCGATAGGTAGCGGAACAATTAATTAATCCTTTTGGCGATGACGACGAAGATTTCGAATTAAATTGGATAATTGATCGCCATACAAAAGTAATTAAGCTTCTTTATATATCGATGTCTAAGATTTATTTTACAAATATCTTCTGAAATATTTTCGAATCGTACAGTTTTAGTTTCCCCATTTATTTTATATATCAGGTATCATACCTTGGAGTAGATACCCTTATGAATCGTTGTCCACCATTGGTCAAAGATATTTACTATGACGCTGAAAATCTAATTTTACCATACACTGAAGCAGCGGCTGCTTACAAAAAGAAAACTTATCGCGGTAGTGTGGCACACATGACGTTAGTATCCTTAAAAGGTTTTAATTAATGTATGGAAATTATTATGGCAGGAGGTACTTTCAAAATTGATGTTCATCTTTTGACGTTTAGCGTTCCCGAGGAAAAGCAAACTATGTTTCTACCAGATGTTATAGAAGAGGACGAAGAGGACGTAAAACCGTCACATCACACATCAACGATGAGTTTAGCTACTCATCCTAATGACAGCCCACCGTGTGAAAGGCGGTAAGATTATAATGTATAATGTATTCGCGTAATTTCTTTAATTATTCTCCATATTCTTTTTAAATATTATTCAAGCAATTGTTTTTATTAAATAATTTAAGAATTCTTAATTAAAACTAAAATTCAATGAAATTATATGCATACCAATTTCAACATGTATAACAAAGGAATCTTAAAAATCAAATTCCAGGAACGAATATATAATACAATAATTTGTATTGCGAAATCGTGTGAAAACGTAGTTAATGAAATGATGTTTTGTTAAGTTAAACTCGTTTGTTTCAGCCAGATCAGCCCGCGCCCTGAAACACCTACGAAAATTGATCAAACTTGTCCTGAGACAATTTTACAGTTTGATATTCAGGAACCATCGGTCCACGCCGACCAAATAGAACAAAAAGCGAAAAATATAGCAGACACTATAAAGAAATTTTCATCTTTAGGAAAGTATTCGTTGCCACGAATTGATTCAAGCCGAAAGCCATTTTTCACATTAACAAAAAGTCCTAAGTTGGTTATACAACCTTGGCCGAGTACGTCCAATTTATCAATACCCTCGAGACAAATCATAGACACACCTTCCGTTTACATGGATAATCTAAATCCATGGAGAGATTATAGTCCAAAAGTTGCACTACCATACTCGTTTGATGTTGGTGGTTCGGAACATTCCCCGGAAGAGGAAGGGCAATACGACTTCGAAAGTGTACATCCATCAGACGATACTGCTATAAACCCAAGTGACAGTCCTCATTCAGATACATGCCAGTTACAGTGCCAACATTACGGTACTTCTTATTTAACGCTGCCAGAAACACCTTTGTCAATCCCGTCGAAAGCAACGATGCCGAAAAATAGAAGCCCCAAGTTTCTTGTAAGAAGACATAAATCAATGGGGACAGGTAGAAAGAAAGGTATTCAATGGAAACGGATCGTGAAAACTACTAAGAAAAATACACCAGACGGTATGCCGAAAACCGAACGAAGCTTAACTCGTTCGAGGGACTCGCCAAATTTAAAATTAAAAGAAACATCGCCGAATACAAACAAAGACGATATATCTGATACAGACACATCGGGCGAAGAAGGATGAGTCTAAAGATTGTAATTACACATCTATGTGATAATTATTAAGGAATATAAAATAATGCGTTATATAAAAGTATTTATCAGTATAAAATGGCGTCTTGTATTCTTCATTTGGTGGCGCACACACCGCACATCAGTCTATTTGCCCTATATCAACACTAGTCCTAGTCAGTTACGATGCAATTGCAGTTTTACATATTGTGACTGAAATATTCAAATCAACGTATCTCCAGTGCTATTGAAGATATGTAGATACTTGGATGCGCGTTATACTCCTCAGCTGATGTTATTCCAGTTTTGCATATTAAAGCTGAAATATTTAAATCAACGTATCTCCGCAACTATTTGAGATATATAGACACTTCGATACGCTCTATGCTCCATAGTTGGTGCCAC
Organism: Bombus vancouverensis nearcticus; assembly: GCF_051014615.1. NCBI lineage: Eukaryota > Metazoa > Arthropoda > Insecta > Hymenoptera > Apidae > Bombus > Bombus vancouverensis. Next base: position 924,579 of record NC_134913.1, on the reverse strand, counting down.
AAACATGTCACACCAGTCAGTCTACCTTATATCAACAATAGCCCCCGTCAAATCCGAAGTAATTGCAGTTTTGCAAACGAGTTATACACCCCTTTTGATACCTCATACAACGCACAATAATCGGTTTACTCTTTATGCATCCTAGTCCTTGCCAGTCTGCTCACAACAACAGTTCACTAGATTGGTGTTGAATTATTTAAATCAACGAATCTCCGCTGCAATTTGAGATATGTAAACACTTCGATGCGCGCCGCACTCACATTCTTGTGGCGCATACAGCGCACATCAAGCGGTTTAATCTATATTAACACTGGGCCTCGTCAAATCTTATGAACTTGCAGTTTTACATATTGAAGCTGAAATATTTAAATAAACGTATCTCCGCTGCTGTTGGACATATGTAGGCATTTCGATGCGCGTTATACACCTCATTTACTGCCGCATTCAGCGAATATTCAGGCTGAAATATTCAAATTAACGTAGTTTCACTGCTATTTGAGATATATAGATACTTTGCTGCGCGTTGTACTTCCCTTCTGGTCCCGCATACATTGCACATGTATCGGTTTACCCTATATTAACACTAGCCCTCGTCAGTTGGTATTCAGCAGCAGTTGTGCTAATTTGCGTTGAAATGCTCAAATCGAAACATCTCTGCTGCTATTTGAGATATGTATTGAAGACAATTCAATGCGCATTATGCATCCCTTATTGTGCTGCGTGCACCGCTCATCAGTCGGATGGCTCTATATCAACACTACTTGTTACGACCGTTCGCGGAGAAACGCGGTCGCTAGGAAACGCGTCAGCGAGAGGCGTAAATTCTCGCTACGATTCTGTTAATCGACGCCGCGAAAGAGTCGTCCCCCCCCCCTTTCTTTGTAGCGAGGAGGGGAAAATGCTTTTACGCATACCCAAAGACCCGCGTCTCCGGGTTATGTAGGACTCGGCAGATGACATCGCCATACCCACTAAAAACCCCTCCTCATTCTCCCTCTGCTACGGTACTCGAGGCACCAACCCGGTACGGTCATTCGACATTACTTCAGGTTGGCCTCTACACCACGTACCTAATCCTTTATCTTCCCTCCTCGACTCCGGTCATTCTTCTCCTCCTTTCTTCCCTTCTTCTCCTGTCCTCCACCTCCCTTTCCTTAGAAAGCCGGCATTTCATCGCCTTTGTACAAAAGTCATGAAACCTGTTCCACAACCGCTCCTCTGCTACCATCTTCTCAACAACTCGGTTCTCCAATTTAAAATCTTCACCGATCTCGACCTCCAACTCCGTTCTCTCCTCCGTCCATCTAGAGCACCAAACTAGCACATGCTCGGCGTCATGCATCACCGCACCACAATCCTAACAGCTGGTGTGCGACTTTTTGCCGATCCTATGACGGTAACGGTTAAAGATACCGTGTCCCGTAAGGATCTGCATCTGGTAGTTGATCCTCCTCCTTATTTTATAGAAGATCAGCTGATCTTCTACGAGTCTCCTAGTCTAATTGGAGGGGCTGTGGAGCGCCCACTCCAATCTCCACCTGTCCTCTGCCTCCATCTCCAAAACCTTCATTTCTTCCTGCCCAGCATGTGCCGCTTTTTCAGGGCCCTCCTTGATCCGCCTCTTTACTCCATACTGTTTCTACCGCAATCATGGCTTGATGTAAATCAGCATGTTACCGGTAAGCACACACAAAGCCCCATGTGACACCGTACGGTAGGCGGTAGACGTACGGATCAACGCTGCTCTTTGCACCCTTCTCATGATCGTCCTATTTGTTTCTCTTCGCAGAGAGGAGGCCCATATCGGTGCACCATATAGTACCACAGACTCCCAGACCCCATAATACAGCCTCCTGACTAAATCGTTGAGCCCACCGACGTTTGGGAGTACGCTCCGTATGGCGCCCAAGAACCGTTCTGCTTTATCACAAACTGCTTTGAGGTGGAGGGAGAATCCCCTAGCACTATCCAACACTACCCCTAGGTATTTCACAACACGGCTGGTGGAAACCTCCCCCTCCCATCCCCCACGTCAACATTAAAAATCTTCGGAATCCTCTTCCTTGTTAAGAGGATAACCTCCGTCTTCTCCCTGGCCAGATGCAATCCAGCCTCGCAGCACCACCTGGTGGCCAAGGCTATGACCGCCTTTATCCTTTCATTAAAGTCGTGGGACCCTCTAACCTCGAGTAGAACAGCCAGATCGTCGGCGAACGCTACTGCTTCGGTATCCTTCTCCCCGTCCAGCGCCGCCAGCACCCCGTCATACACTAGATTCCACAGTAAAGGTCCTAAGACCGACCCCTGCGGGACCCCTGCGTAGACGTTCCTCCTTACGACACCGTCCCGACAGTATACCAATATTCTCGTCTCAGCCAGATAGTCCGCTAACAACTCCTGTAGCCGTCCCGGTAGCCGTCTCCTTCGAATCTCCTCCTTAGAGCGTTAAAGGCGTTCTTCAGATCAAGGGCGACCAGAACACACACCAGGCCCTTCCTTCTACACTCGTCAGCAACTGCGACCGTCCTATCCAGGGCTTCAAGAGTCCCCCTCTTTCTTCTGAAGCCATACTGATCCCTATGGAAGGGATCCTGAACAATGCTCCTCTCTATGAGCATTTTCAGCGTGTGCTCCCACACCTTGTTAAACGCCGGCAGTATGCTAATCGGCCTATACGCCGATGACGTCCCAGGTTCTTTGCCAGGCTTGGGTATTAATACCACCCTAGCCTTTTTCCATACCGCCGGTATTTTTCCACCGGTATTTATTCCGTTGAGCACTGTCAGGACCCTATATCCTATCAATCTAGGACCCTACTCGCCCTCCAACTTAGCCTCATTCGTCTATTGACGCTAACTATACCCGGGAAGCTAGTCCCTCCATTTCTCAGGAAGGAGTAGCTTCCCGTCGTCCTAATAGGTATAAGCTCATTCCTCGTCATAACATCGAGTGGGCATGTTCCCCTCGTTCCATCTTAGAGCCCCCCCACACCGATGATTTCGCATTAAAGTCACCAGCAACCATAATCGCCGGTGCTCTTTTCCTCTCCTCCTTTATGACCCCTTCCAGTTCCTTCAAATAATCGTTGAACTGGTCCCTGCCCTTATTGGGGGAACAATACCCACTGACGCAAAACACATCACCAACCCTGACCCCTACAATCCCTACATTTCTTATCAGGGTCTCGCTCGCCGCATGTTTTCCATTAAACAGGGTGACCCATACCAATGCATCCCCACCCTCGTCATTAAGCCAATAAGGCAACTGCCTATAAGGCTCGGAGATGGTCACTATGTCCACCCTGCTTTCACATACGCACTGCATCATCAGGTCTTGCGCAAGCCTGCACCTGTTCAGGTTTATTTGTAAGACTCTAATTGGGCCCCCGTCTATTCCTACTACCTAAGCGCACCATAGGGCACGCCAACGACCCCGTTACGTGTCTTGCATTTATACCACCATGTTTCAGACACATGGCGCATCTCGGCTCTCTATCACAATCCTTCATACTATGCTCAGCGCTGCCGCACCTCCTACACAACTCTCTGCCAGAACATGCCCCAACATGTGACACCTGTAACAGCGCCGAACATTAGCTAACTGCCTAACGGAGGCTATCGTTAGCCCAGTTCTCAGTCTCCTTTCTCTCTCGTCACTAGGCACTCCACTCACCGGGAGGACCACTACAGCCTCTTGCGTGCCCCATAGTGCCGCCTTTATAGATTTAATTTCCACCTCCCCACTCTCCTCCATTCCCCACTGCGACCTGATTTCTTCCACCAGCTCTTCCCTGCTGGTGAGGGGGTCGATGTTCCTTATTTGTAGAGTCGCCCTGTTCACCAGAGCGGCCACCTCCATACTATCACTCAAGTCATCCAACCGCTACATACCCCAACCTACTAATCACCACGTAACTCCTACAGCCGCCCCATTACTCGGCATCCCATTACTTATTTATTTATTCCAAGGCACTTAGTTCGGCTCGTGTCACAATAAATAAATGGCCAAATAAATATTATAAGTATAAGAACCCTGGCCTGCCCGACTTTATTCCTTAAAAATAGGAACTTACTTCGAGTCGACCGTACATGCTCACATTATTATTTATTTATTTGCAGTTATCCTCTAACGCGTATGTATATAAACGACTAATTACCGTGACGCGTGAATCTGCCATTATAGTCGATGGGGTCTTGTGTAGATGTTTATTTGACTTTATCCGAGGTCGCCAATACCGGATAAATTTAAATTAACGATTACTACCGTACTTTTCGTTTCTCGCACACTTCCTATCCTCCACTTACTTTTTCTTGTTCAGTGAGGATATTATCACCCCATTACGCGCAAACGTCTTGTTGCTCACCCCCTCAATCATCATACATGCCAACTCTATTTCCATTTCCATTTCCACACATTCACTCACTCTCCCCCGCATCTCCCGACACTATCTCACTCTCATGCATTCTCCTGCCACCTCAGTCCACGTATACCCCTCATTTCATTTCACTACTCCTTACAATTATTATTACACTACCTTTCCCGCCTCATTGACCCCTTACACCCTATACGAATCACGCCAAACTACGTCCTCGTACATACACTCGACTAGCGGGAGCAACCCGTCAACACGTCCGCTCCCCATCGCGCCCTGAACCGAACTCCAAAATAGTCATTCCCCTGTTCCGATTAAGATAACAGAGGTGGTTCAATGAATGTAACACTGTATTAACAGGTTAACATAAAATAATATATTTGACAATAATATGATGAATATATTACAGAAAGTTGACTCGACTTTACGATATCTCTAAATGAATTCGTTAGACTATTTGATTTTGCTCGTCAGACTTCTCGATGTGTAACGTTTGACTCGTCAGGAGGGACTGATTGCCCTTCGATCATTTCTTTGTCTTGTTTGGAAGACGACCCCCACTATGCTCGGGTTACGCCACCGCTCGCGCCTATGATCACGTATGCCCATTCTTGTGTGAAAAAACGTAACGGACAAAAATCGACGTTTCTAGAGCTCGCTGCTTGGCGACAACTATGCGCTCGTTGATACATTGTATATGATCCGGCGGGCAGATAAGACGATCTGCCTGCGACACTATAGGACCGCGAGCGACGGTTAGAAATTACAGCCTGTGGTAAGCCTCGTGGCGTAACACTACTGCTTGTCAGTTGCGGTCAGTAACGGCACATAAGTCAATGGAAGATTTGAAACGGGAGAGACTCATTGTGCCTTGGAATATCAACGTTTTTTTTGTTTACAAAATCTATAGGCAAATGAACTTCGGACAAGATATTATTGCCGTTACTGGTAATCTTCAACCGGAGTTACATAAGACCTTCAACTTCGAACTTTTTATAGTGCTAGTAGATTTGGTAACGGTATGATTTTCTCACTTAACCACCGATCGATAATATTTGTTACGTCCGGTGACTCTTTGCGTAGCCCGGAATCCATCCCTCAGTCGAGGCGGCCACTCGCTACGTCAATATCATTAGTTGAACCTTAATAATCATAAGGAACTGTCGTAAAACTAAGCATTTCGATTTGACCATTAAGGCCGTTAAGTAGTACAAAACACCTTCGAGTCAAGAGGTTCCTTATGGTTATTGCTCTATCAAGTGGAACGTGGGGAAACGTTGTTTTTCCCCATTTTTCCCGGGATTTCCACCCGGTGGTAGGGCGACCAACACCCAGTAAGAGTTTTTCTCTGCGACAGCATCGTCATCGAACTTCATTGGTTCAACGATTACAGATCAGTCAACATCTCTACACTGGGTTCACTTCTTTAATTCAGTCAACATCTCTTCATTCTCTACATCTACTTCTGATCACTCATCTAATTAACATATATGTCGGGTTTACATTAGAATTAGGGTTAGGAGCGTGAAACGAATCTTCGTTTGGATTACACGTTGTCGTTATGCAATAGAGAAGACATTGACTAGTGCAAATACGATTATCATAGAACTGGACAAGTAACCGTGGTAATTAGATACTCGAGAAACTAATGACAATGATCCTAGGTTCAATAACGAATCCGCGGTCGACGGGATGATAGATGAACGTGCTCACAAAATCTAAGTCGGACGCGTAATATTCACTGGTCGTGAGGTGTTACTCTTTTCGTCGATGAGATCGCGAGAGAGAATGAGTTTCCGTCCCGATGATGCCACAGAGGAAAACTATAATGGGGTGTGTCTAAAGACACGAGATCATCGGATTCGTCGAGAAAAGCCTCCGTTCAGAAAGTAAGGGAAATTGACGTTGCTGCTAATTGGTCAATCTCCATATCGGTGGTTAGAAAAAGATGCTAGCCGCCCTCGAGGAAAAGTTGCTAGTGGGAGACGCCGTTCGTTGAAAAAATAGGTCTCCTCTATCTTCTCGTAGTTGGGACAAAGACTGTTTGTTTGAAGGACTTTAGTTAGCTAAATCTTAAGATTTATAACGGGCCCTCGAGCTAGCCGAACATGTACTGCGGAGACGCATCGACATCTGGCAATCATCTTACTCGAAGAATAGGGTCTGCGTGTGGCGAGCCACTGGACAGAGACCGTTGGAATGTTTACTGTCGAGTGTTACAGCTATTTCCTTTTTAAGGAGAGCTATAGAATTACTCCATGCCTCTGTCAGACAAAGCGTTCATCCCGTGACCGCGGCTACGTTTGGCGACTGGCTGTCGCCTCGAGCCCAAGCTCATTATCACAAATCTCGAACAATACAATCAGATCGAATGACAATTGTTTAATTACGCCTATGATAGACTCTAGATTACGGTGTTAAAGGATTTTTCCGAAGTTCCAAAGGGAAGGCTCCGATGTTCTTTCATCTCCGACATATATATATATACGTACATCCCTAACCGATCAAAATAAAGAACGATCGTATGCGACGTAATAGTAAGAAAAATAAAAACGAAATAATAGAAATACATACTTTAATGAAATAGTAAATATAGTGAATACAACATACCCTGTACCAACTAATAAACCGAGCAAGCCGCGAAGCGACTGATACAACCAAGAATAGTCTATAATTTCACAATTCGGTTAAGGATAAACTAAGAAGAACCAATTAACCAAAAGTGACTCGCAAATTAATTAATAAATCACGGCATAATACGATATTCAATCAGGATAACCTACAATTCGACAATTTAATCAAATCTCGCAATAACATCACGAATAATCCAAAAGAAAAGGAAAAAGGAATGGAACGATAGGAATACACACTTTTATAACAAATATGAAATATCGAACAATCTAATCTATAGCACATATGGACATACAAAACCACAATAAACAAAATATATCTTATATACAACGGGATATAAAATATATAAAACACCTAGGCATATTCTCACACTTCGACAAACCAGGCACTATTGTCAGAATCCACACACGAAACGTCAAGATTGAAGTGAAAGAGATTCCACGAACAGTACACTTGAACAAGTTAAAACTAACACATAATCGAAACAGACCACCAGAATGATTTCATGAGGCAACATAATAGGTGTTATATGGAATAACACTGCTTGTTGAATACTGCAGATAGTGGAAACCTAAAAGAAAATGGAAAATTATTATGTGCGTTCTAACCATTATTTAAATATAAAATGTGTTAATTGAATAAAATAATTAAAAGCAGTGAAAGTGAAAGGTACCTAGTGCAATCATCGTAGAAGAAAGTGTACATGGAGGAAGTGAACTCCACAAGGATAGGCTACGGATTCATTTTGTAAAACATACGACGGTCAGCTGAAACAAATGGATAAGTTAATCTCAATTGCACTAATATTAAATATTTATAACAACATTAAAGTTGAATTAAAAGAAACAAGGATAACGGACAATAATTGATGCCCGTCAACAACATTTACAAGATAACAGGACTTACGGTTGACCATTGGAAAATTTTAAGAGCATTCTACTCACAGGTATGAAGATACCGAAGGTAATAAATACCGAGGTACCTATTCATAACCTAAAAAGAGGAAGAATGCTGTAAACCACGTTGAAGTAAAAATTGATAATAGTAAGAAGCTCGTTACTCACATCGGAAGGTATACATTACAGCCGACGCAGTTGTAAGAAGCCTACTACCAAATTTAAATGAATACTTACGGAATATTGAATCAGATACTATCACAACAGTCACGACGGCAACAGGAAACTGAAAAATCAAGGAAAAAATTGTGACACTATAACAAAATAATCCAACGCTAACGAAGCGGTCTTAGTAAACAAGATAGTGGACAGACTATTTTACTATGTAGATATTTACAAAATTTTATATATATCTTTTATATATATCTATATATATACTTACAATTCTAGGATAAGTAATAGTCATAATAAGTGTTCGAAATGTAGCGAAGAACCAAACACCCACCATGTAACTGTTCCAATTAAAGGACTCAGCGTTGAAGGATTAGAATTGTAGAACCTATAAACAATAAAGATTTTAATTAATAATATATAGATTAGCTCCAAAATTATACCATACAGATATGAAATAACGGCAAAATCACAAGTATAAAGTAACAACAAACTAATAAGAAAGAAGTAGAAACAGCCAATAAAATAGGAATAGGTTAGAAATTAATCAAGACCGATTAACCGAGTATCAACGATAAACGCGATTAAGATAAGAAATTATTATATTGTACTAAGTTATAGTATAATTGTATTAAGTCTGAGAGGCGTAGAGAAATAAGATTATGTTATGCAGTAAAATTAGTAATAATACACTATGCACATATTAGTATTAAATTAATTAAGCGAACACTTTATAGAAATAAACTACTCAAAACACAATAATAAAACAGTGCTATTGATAAATTATAAAATTTAACAATAACACAATCCATATGCTATTATATTAAAATAACACATAGTATATATTCACATTATAATGAGTACACAAACAATGCTATTGTCATATTAAAAAATTCTAACTGCGCTAAGATAGAGGAAAATAAGCGACGGACGAATAATTATTTCAGTATTAAACAAATTAAGGACGCGTCACTATACTTTTATTGGAGACATTCACGACCGGCCATCTTGGATTGTCATGAACATAGGATAGCTCTACACGTGCGCATCGGAATACATGCAATAATTACACATATTAAATAAATGCAAAACAATATTATTTTCACTTCAATTATACGTCAACTACTAAAATAAAGTTACAAATAATTAACAAATAAATAATAGATTCGACGTTAATAAAAGTCACTATATACTAGGGACATTCACAGGCGGCCATTTTGGATAATCAACACGTGCATATAGTAACTTTTATGCATTACAAAATAAATTATGTTTTCGATGAAGAAGTAAATATTTAATAGATGATAATACAAATGGAAGATTGTAACGAGGAAAGAATAAATAATAATTAATACAATATAACACATTATTATATGGTAACAGGAATATTAGAAATTAATAGAAATCAGCCATGAGAAACAAACCATGAAATAACATGTTAAACTTATTATTATGACAAGAAAAAATAATATTTTATTGAAAGAAACAAGAAATAACGCATAAGAAGACTCGGCAAACACTAAATTGCCACGCGCCTTGAACGTTTCACTGGCATCAGCAAGAAAGTTACCAGATACATCGCAGATGCAACTTCAGCAAGGATAAGTTGCCACGCACTTCTGTCACGTAAAATTGATACTTGGGTTGTAAGAGAAAAGAAAGAATAGAATAACGCTGAACCAAAAAAGGGGTGTTGTACAAGAACAGCAACTAGAACAAGAACTCCCTGAGCTGGGTGAAGGCTCAGCTTATATACGTTTTGGTTTGAGGATGTTGAGGGGCTCGGTGTAGGTTATGATGTGGAAAAGTGTCCGAAGGTCGGGGGTCGGTGCCTTATCTATGATGTGGACTAAGGTGTGTCATAGCTTCTGTGTAGGCAATGATGATAAGGTGGTGATGTGTCCAAAGGAGTCCGAAGCTCGGTCGATGTCTTATCTCTGATGTAGGTTGAGATGTGATTGATGTCACCTACCTCCTTAGATGGATTTTGGTCCTCAAAAATCTTAGTTTTTTCTTCAAGATTGTTTTATGGACACTAATTGGTTAAAAGTGTACTTTTCTTCTCTGTCTTGATCCTTTATGAGAGAAAAAAAAATTTTATCGGGATCATGAAAAAATTTGTCACGCACATACACGCATACATACACATACAAATTCCGTTCTCTCTGGTACATACAACTAGAAAATATATAACACAGCTACTTATATGCGTACAAGTAACCGATTTTACAGGAAATATACAGGAGGTGAACGGTGATATTTCACGCTTACGTTCCTTTTAGGACTTAAGTGTACATAATGCCTGGTTTTGTACTCGTTGGAAGGTGTCTTTTCAATTCATTACTGAATCGATATACATTAGATAGAATAATAAACTCAATCTACAAAAATACTAGAGAAACTGTGATCATTACAAAATTATAAACAAATTTATGAGTTGAAACATGTTGAGGTTATTCGATGTGTAAACGGATAAAACACGTGGATAAATGGTAAGGCAGAAAATATATTTAAATAGAAGTGTAATTATAAGTAAGAATACAATTTGAGCTGGTCCAGATGGTACCCAATAACTGAAAAACCCCGAAGCCAACGTCGCCTGTCTACTGTTTATGGTCTGACTTCGTCGCAGTCTTTTGTCTACGCGCTGTTGATGGCTTCAGTGCTTGAGAAAACTAAAAAGACCAGATGTAGAGTTCTCTTATAAGTGGTGATCACTTCAACGCCCTCTCTAAAAATTCTACATGTCTACAAACAATTACCTCTTAATATCTTTTTTATTTTTCAAACCTAACTTTTGTCTTAAATATTCAAATCTTGGTTTTGGCAACGCCTTTGTACATATATCTGCCAGTTGCTCTTCGCTTGTTACATACGTTACATCAATTTCGCCTCTATTGAATAAATCTCGCAAGAAATGATATCTTACGTCAATATGCTTACTTCTTTGATGGAATTCTGGATTCTTAATTAATTTCACGGCACTAGTATTGTCTACACATAGCATATACTTAAAGATCTCTATTTTGCATTCAAGAAATATTTTCTTTAGCCACATAATTTCTTTCGCTCCTGAGGCTGCACTGACATACTCAGCTTCGGTCGTAGATAGAGCTATACATTGTTGTCGCTTACTTACATACAACGCCTGATGTTGACTTTCTTGTTTCTTTGTCGCCTGTATAGTCAGCATCGTTAAAGGTTTCGAGACTGCCTGCTTTTGTATATAAGAGTCCCATGTCTGCGATTCCTTTTATGTCGCGCAAAGTTGTCCGAATTTAGCTTTACCGTTAAAACCCACCTATTACTAAGTACCTTCTGATCTTTTGGTTTTTCTACAAGAATCCACGTCTTATTTTCATGATGCGATTTCATTTCATCATTCATAGCCGCTTCCCATAACTCTTTCTTTTTGGATCTCATCGCTTCGTTAAAATCCACCGGTGATTTTCCCGCTACGTACGTTACTGGACTACCATAGAAATCGGTTCGTTTGATCTTACCTCTATCTCTCAATTGTCTCACATTGTCGCTAGTTCCATGAGGTTGTTTTCCATGTTCACTCTCTGCACTTTCATACGTACATGCTCTATCGCTCTGCGCACACATATCTTCGCGCTCGACAATTGTCGGTAAACTTAAATTAACAAATTTCGCATTTTCTAGTTCGGGCTTAAATATTACGTCACGGCTCAATATTACATTTCTTACTGTCGGCACGTATACTCGATACCCTCGTCCGTCATCTAAATAGCCTACCAAATATCCTTTATTAGCCTTTTTGTCAAGTTTTGTTCTCTTCTCTGCAGGTTTGTATGCAAAGGACTCAGTACCGAAAACCCTAAACTTTTCTAAATTTGGCGGTTTCTCGTACCACAGTTCATACGGTGTTTTCTTGTCTTGTCTTGTCGGCCTGGTCTTATTTATAACATGTACTGCTGTATTCATGGCTTCGGCCCATAAAAACAGCGGTAGATTTGATTTTGACATCGACCGACCTGCCTCTACTACTGTTCTATTTTCCCTTTTTGCGACACCATTCTGTTCAGGAGTGTCAGGACGTTAATTGTGTGCCTAATTCCCTGGCTTCTTAAAAATTCTTTAACTTCTTTATTTTTGAATTCTTTCCCTCTGTGGCGGATCGGTATCAATAGGACGCCGACAAGTCGAGCCGCGGGTACCAACCGCCAACACTAGAGGGCTACGACGACAACGAGTCTGTCTGTCTAACTCGCTAGCGGTCGAATATACGAACGATTGATATAAATACCGCACCTAGCGAGACACCCTCTACGTCTAAGGCAGGGACTACCGGGCATAGCCTTACTGACGAGTCCACCGGTAGTCCCGGGACGAAACGCACTCTCTCTCTCTTTTCTTCCGTCACATTGTTGACCACCGACAACGAACACGCACCTTTGGAGAAGGAGTCAGGAAAGGAGCCAACCACCGACGACGAACACGCCAAGCAGGTGACCGGATACGAGACGACGACCAAGCCAGGAAGTGATGTAGCCATTGCAATAGTTCATGGGCATCACCTCCAGCAGCACGTCAGAGAAAGAGAGACAACCATCTCGTCCCCACGACGATCAGCCTTCCATCATCGACGACGAGCCATTCCCTCTAATTAGTATCGCGCTATATAGCTTTGGGGTCACGCTATAGCGCTAGGGGGAGGCTGTGTGGCGGATCGGTATCAATAGGACGCCGACAAGTCGAGCCGCGGGTACCAACCGCCAACACTAGAGGGCTACGACGACAACGAGTCTGTCTGTCTAACTCGCTAGCGGTCGAATATACGAACAATTGATATAAATACTGCACCTAGCGAGACTCCCTCTACGTCTAAGGCAGGGACTACCGGGCATAGCCTTACTGACGAGTCCACCGGTAGTCCCGGGACGAAACGCACTCTCTCTCTCTCTTTTCATCCGTCACACCTCCATCACTATGAATTTCTTATCGTTGAATTGATTCTCAACTTCTAGGCAAAAAGTTTTTAATTTTTCGATTACTTCGGACTTATGTCGTAAGAAGTAAATCTTTGTGAATTTTGAAAAATCATATTTAAATGTAAGAAAATACAGTTTCTTGCCTAATGACTCGACTTCCATAGGTCCACATACATCCGCATAAATAATTTCGCGAGGTTTAGTCGCCCGATTGATTTTCTCGTGAAAACTCGATCTATGATGTTTCCCGTACGGGATAACCTTCACAGAAAAAGTTACTATTCTCCACAACTTTCATATTTGAATTCTTTAAGAACTCTTTAACTTGTCTGATGTTTTGATGACATAGCCGTTCGTGCCATAACTGCAATGTGTCCGCGTTTGATTCCGTTCTATTGCTAAAATTACAAACTGACGGTATGATAACTCGCATATCTACTTTATACAAATTTCCGATAACAGAAACTCTTGCTATCATTTTCTGGTTTTGTAAAAACATACAATTGGGCCTTCCTTTAAAACACAGAAATCTATGCCCCTTCTTGCGACAGATCTAATGGAAAATAGATTTCTTTTCATACCTGGTACATACAGAACATCATTCATTGTACATGTTACCCATTTGCTGTCCACAAAAGTCTCTACTTTGATTTTTCCTTTGCCGCACCCATCCATGAACGCCGATCTCTATCTTCGCCGTGTTATCGAATTCTTCCAAGACGCTGATTCCCGTCGTCCTGTCATGTGATCCGTAGTTCCTGAGTCGATTATCCATACATCAGGGTTTGCTGCTTGTATCGCTGTGGTGCTTCCTAATAGATCAATTCCGCTGTGATCTCGATTTTGATTTCTAGGTTCCTGGTTATATCTACTGTCGCTTCTTTTATTATTTTTAAAGCAATTTTTATTGGTGTGGCCTTTCCTTTTGCATATAAAGCTCTAAAGCAATCCTTCTTTAGATGGCCAACTTTTCCACAGTTGAAGCAGCTTGTTCCTTGTTTCTCGTATTCATGTTTGCTTGACTGCTTCTGTTGTTCCCTTTTATAATTGTTACCCTTTGTTACCAGCGCCACCGATGTTTCCTGGTCGTTTTTCTTCCATCTGATTTCTTCCGTCATCAGCCTGGTACTAAGCCTGTCTAAGGTCTTCTTTCCTTCTTCCACGGAATCCCACGCACTGTGAAAATGGTCAAATTTGTTTGGTAACACCAGTAAAATGCGTGTTATCAGCATTTTCTCGCCAATTTCACTTTCAAGGGATTTCATCTTCGCCGCTATCAGTTCCAACTTTGATAGGTTGTAAGAGACATTTTCAAATTCTTCCCATTTAAAAACGAAGAACTGCTTCTGGACCATATTTAAATTCTCATCCGACTTCATATCATATACTGTATTCAACTTTTTCCACATTTCATGTGCTGTTGTGCAACATAAAAGAAGATCCAACGGTTTCCTTCCTACTGAGGTCACAATTAATTTTCTGGCTAACCGATCTGCTTTCAAAAATCTTTCATGAGCGATTTCTTTCGCTGCGCTGTTACCTGGACACAGATTCCTTTCACACACGTTGATCAGGTCGTCATCTTCCTCCAAAAGGAACTTTTAACAAAATGCCACTGGAGCCAACTTTCTTCGCCACGTAACATCTCGATCTTCGCACTTGCTGATTCCATTTTAGCACTATCCCTTACTTTACTAAGCACAACACTTTAACAATTTATTCACTTCACGTTGCTGCCTTGCAATTTACAGCTCTGGGCCCATAACCTGTTGAGACTATTCGATGTGTAAACAGAGAAAACACGTGGATAAATTGTAAGGCAGAAAATATATTTAAATAGAAGTGTAATTATAAGTAAGAATACAATTTGAGCTGGTCCAGATCCGCACGCTAGCTGTGTTACCCAATAACTGAAAGACACTGAAGCCAACGTCGCCAGTCTACTGTTTATAGCCTGTGTTCGTCGCAGTCTTTTGTCTACACTCTGTCGATGGCTCCAGTGCTAGAGATAACTAAAAGAAGCCTGATGTAGAGTTTTCTTAGAAGTGGTGACAACTTCAACACATAGCAAAAACCGGCTGATGTGCTCTGCATTTGGCAGCAAATGTGGAACATAACGCGCATTTAAATGTCGACATATCACCAATAGCAGCGGAAATATGTTTAATTGAATACTTAATCCTAAATATGCTAAACTGCAAATTTCGCTAGATTTGACAGGGTACAGAGTAGACATAGCGGAAACCGGCTGATGTGCGCTGTATTTAGCAGCAAATGTGGAGTATAATGCGCATCGAATTGTGGGCATATCACCAATAGCAGAGGAGCTACATTCAATTGAATATTCAAGCCTGAATATGCAGTACTGGAATAACATTGGATTTGACCTCGACCCGAGTTGATATAATGTAAACTTGAGCAGGTACGCTATATTGGACAGCAAACATGGAGTATAACGCGCATCGAATTGTCGACATATCAACAATGGAAACGGAGATACGTTCAATGAAATATTGAAGCCTGAATATGCAGTACTGGAATAACATTGGATTTGACCTCGATCCGAGTTGATATAATGTAAACTTGAGCAGGTATGCTGTATTGGACAGCAAACATGGAGTATAACGCGCATCGAATTGTCGACATATCAACAATGGAAACGGAGATACGTTCAATGAAATATTGAAGCCTGAATATGCAGTACTGGAATAACATTGGATTTGACCTCGACCCGAGTTGACATAATGTAAACGGGAGCAGGTCCGCTCTATTTGGCAGGAAATGTGGAATGCAATGCGCATCGAATTGTCGATCAATAGCAGCGGTGATACGTTTAATTGAATACGGCAGCCTAAATATGCAAAACTGCATTTGGCAGCAAATGTGGAGTATAACAGGCATCGAATTGCCGAGATATATTGAATAGAAACTGAGATACGTTTAATTGAATATATCAGGCAGATTCTCCAAAACTGCAATAACGCTGTATTTGACAGTGCCTAGACTTGATATAGCGCAAATAGGCTGATCTACGCCGATTTATTTATTAATATTCAATTGAACGTATCTCCATTTCCACTGGAGATATGTCGACAATTCGATGCGCGTTATACTCCACATTTGGTGCCAAATGCAGTGCACTTCAGCCGTCTTGTGCTATGTCAACTCTGGTCTATCGCCAATTCACTGTAATTGCAGTACTGCATATTCAGGTTTCAATATTCAATTGAACGTATCCCCACTGCTATAGGTGATATGTCCACAATTCTATGCGCATTATAGTCCACATTTGATGCTAAATACAGCGCACATCAGCCGGTTTGCGCTATGTCTACTCTGTGCCCTGTAAAATCTAGCGTAATTGCAATTTTGCAGATTCTCTCTTAAATATTCAATTGAAAGTATCTCCGTTACCATTGGAGATATGTCGACAATTTGATGCGCGCTCTACTCCACATTTGCTGCCAAATACAGCGCGCATCAGCCGGTTTTTACAATGTCAACCCTAGTCCCCGCCAAATCCTTTGTAATTGCAGTTTTGCACATTTAGGGTTCAGTATTCAATTAAACCTATCTACGCTGCTATTGGTGATATGTCGCCAATTCGATGGGTGTGTTAATTCGACCAATCGCGGGGAGACGTAGTCGCGAGGAGAGACGTCAACGGGAGTAAATTCCCGTTACGATTATAACAATCGACACCACGAATTGATCGATCCTCTGATTTCCGTTGAGATAATAGGGGTGATTGAGTTTGTATAACACTGTGATTCACAGAATTATAAATAATATATTTCCAACACTTAAATTACACTGTTGAGCATAGATAAATAGATAATCACTTATTGCATGAGGATAAGATAGATATGTACGTTAGAGCAGGGCTCTTATAATTGGATTTAATGTATTAGTGGACGTAGCACTATAAGATATTTAGTAGAGGAAATGTATGTTCGACAATACCGAGAACCGACTCTCGCGTTATGCTTAGACTGCCATGTTAGGCGTTAGCTTTAAACTTAGTAGTTGACTTTTCCAACGATGTAGAAGAAGAAGTTGAGTGACGATGCTGTGTCGGAGGAAAGCTAGTGATGGGTGTGTCTAGCGCACGGGACCATCGGATTTGTTCATGCCATTTTAGGTCAGGAAGTGAGGGCAGTATACATTGCCTCGGATTGGACAAACGAAGGTTGGTGGACTAGGAAGGGTCTTAACCGCCCTCGATAGAAAGTTGCTAGTAGGAAGCATCGTACGTAAGAAAAACTAACTTTCCCGTGTCAAGCCGTAGTAAACAATAGTCTTTAGAAACTGATTTAGAAAAAGACACTTGTTGGGTCTGAAGGACCTTAGCAGGCAAGTTACTCGGGTTTATGACGGGTGCTTAAGGCTATTGAGGGTACGCCGTACGGAAAAGCGGACATCTGGTGTCCGTCTGGCCCGCGGTGTGTGACCTGGGCCAGGCAGAGAGTGGGTGTTATGCCCATGACAGGGTGTTATGCCCAAATTTGCTGCCAAGGTGCAACACAGCGCACCTGCTCCTGCTTTCATTATGTCATCTCGGGTCGAGGCCAAACACAATATTATTGCAGTACTGCATATTCAGGCTGCATTATTCAATTAAACGTATATCCGCTGCTATTGGTGATATGTCGACAATTCTATGCGCGTTATGCCCCAAATTCGCTGCCAAATACTGTGCACATCATCCGGTTTGCACAATGTCAACTCTGTGTCCAGTCAAACCCAGTGTAATTGAAATTTTGCAGATTCTGTCTTCCATGTTCAATTAAACGTATCTCCGCTGCTATTGATGGTATGTCGACAATTCGATGCCCGTTATACTCCACATTTGCTGCCAAATGCGACGCACATCATCCGGTTTGCGCTATGTCAACTTTGAGCCCTGTCATATACAGCGTTATTGCCGTTTTGGTGATTCTGCCGGAAAAATTCAATTGAACGTATCTCCGTTTCCATTGGAACTATGTCGACAATTCGATGCGTGTTATACTCTACATTTGCTGCTAAGTACAACGCACCTGCTCCTGTTTGCATTATGTCAACTCGGGTCGAGGATAAATCCAATGTTTTTGCAGTACTGCATATGCAGGATTCAATATTCCATTGTTCGTATCTACGCTGCTATTCTTGATATGTCGAAAATTCGATGCGAGCTATACCGCAAATTTGCTGCCAAATGTTTGCGCAATATCAACTCTGTGTCCTGTCAAATCCAGCGAAATTGCCGTTTTGGAGATTCTGTCGGAAACATTCAAT
Source organism: Bombus vancouverensis nearcticus (assembly GCF_051014615.1). Lineage (NCBI taxonomy): Eukaryota > Metazoa > Arthropoda > Insecta > Hymenoptera > Apidae > Bombus > Bombus vancouverensis. The sequence goes on along the minus strand of NC_134913.1, from coordinate 906,277 downwards.
TGAACGTATCTCCGTTTCCTTTGGGGATGTGTCGATAATTCGATGCGCGTTATACCCCAGAATTGCTGCTAAATACAGCGCACATTGACCGGTTTGCTCAATGTCAACTCTGCATCCTGTCAAATCTACTGTTTAGCATATTTAAGCTTATGTATTCAATTAAACGTATCTCCGCTGCTATTGGTGATATGTCGACAAGTCGATGCGCGTTATACTGTTACGTTCTTATTGTGTAGGCTTTGTTTAATTCAATCAAATTTAAATTTTAATTTTGTTCAATTTATTTTCTGTTTAATTTGAATTTAATCGGAAGGGAAAAATTGAAATGATATGATTGTATATGAAATATTGACTTAAGATTTCCGATTAATACGGTAGTTGCTGCCTCCAGAAATAGTCTAAGCACTATTTGAATTTGAGAAAAAAAATTTTTCTTTAAATAGTTTATCAATATATTAATTACTTATGGGTAGCGTTAACTGGTGTTTAGGCTACTGATAGATAAATTCCACGTTCGCGGCTAACCTACTATGTGCACGGGAGAGGATTAAAGTTGGACAAAATGAATATTCGATTTCGTTGCACGGAATTTATTTAAGTTTGAATATCGGATTATTTAAGTTGTTATAAATATATATGTATATGTCTGGTTTACATTAGAATTAGGGTTAGGGGCGTGAAACGAATCTTCGTTTGGATTACACGTTGTGGTTATGCAATAGAGAAGACATCGACTAGTGCAAATACGATTATCAGAGAATCGGATAAGTAACCGTGGTAATTAGATACTCGAGAAACTAATGACAATGATCCTAGGTTCAATAACGAATCCGCGGTCGACGGGATAATAGATGAACGTGCTCACAAAATCTAAGTCGGACGCGTAATATTCACTGGTCGTGAGGTGTTACTCTTTTCGTCGATGAGATCGCGAGAGAGAATGAGTTTCCGTCCCGATGATGCCACAGAGGAAAACTATAATGGGGTGTGTCTAAAGACACGAGATCATCGGATTCGTCGAGAAAAGCCTCCGTTCAGAAAGTAAGGGAAATTGGCGTTGCTGCTAATTGGTCAATCTCCATATCGGTGGTTAGAAAAAGATGCTAGCCGCCCTCGAGGAAAAGTTGCTAGTGGGAGACGCCGTTCGTTGAAAAAATAGGTCTCCTCTATCTTCTCGTAGTTGGGACAAAGACTGTTTGTTTGAAGGACTTTAGTTAGCTAAATCTTAAGATTTATAACGGGCCCTCGAGCTAGCCGAACATGTACTGCGGAGACGCATCGACATCTGGCAATCATCTTACTCGAAGAATAGGGTCTGCGTGTGGCGAGCCACTGGACAGAAACCGTTGGAATGTTCACTGTCGCGTGTCGCCACGAATATTTCTTTTAAAGAGAGCTATAGAATTACTCCATACCTTTGTTAGACAAAGCGTTCATCCCTTGGCCGCGGCTTCGTTGGGCGACAGACTGTCGCCTCGAGCCAGAGCTCACTATCACCAATCTCGAACAATTACAATCGGATTGAATAACTACAATTGTTTAATTACTGCTATAGTAGACTCTAGGTTACAATGTTGCGTGATTATCCAAAATTCCAAAGGCTCCGGTGTTCTTTCATCTCCGACATGTATATATTTCTAGCAGTGTGATTTTAATTTAGATTCTTTAGCGATGTAATGTTGTGTATTTGAGGTTATGTGTCAATTATTTGATTACATATATGTGTCGGAGATGAAAGAACACCAGTGATTGATTGTTCACGAGGTAAGTTGCACTTTTATTGTTTTAGTTATTCGTTGAACTAACACGTTTTACATTCAAACAGTAATTGGAGCACTCGTAATAATCTTCTTTTCCTTTTTAGGTTTCCGCTATCTGTGTTATTCGACGAACAGTGTCACGCTTCCACAGTATTGTTATAACATTTAGTAAATGTTGTATTTTGCATTAAGGCAATTGAAGTTTATTCGTTCATTTATTTTCAGCTGGCTGTCGTACATGGTGTTCCGCAAACAGGGATCCATAACCTATTTGCATATAAACCTTTTTGTATAATGATTACTTGTTCACAAGATAACTTTCACTTTCACCCTTTTAATTATTCATTGAATCAACACGTTTTATATTCAAACAATAATTGGAGTAGACATAATTTTCCTTTTTTCTTTTAGGTTTCCGCTATCTGTATTATTCGACGAACAGTGTCACACCTCCTTTTGATTTAACCACAATATAGTTATAACATTTAGTAACCTTGTATTTTGCACTGAGACAATTGAAACTAATTTATTCACTTATTTTAGGTAGCTGTCATACATTACGTTCCACAAACAAGGATCCATAACCTATATTTGCACATACACTTTCTTGTATGTTGATTACTTGTTCACAAGGTAACTTTCACTTTCACTAGTTAATTATTCATTGAGTTAACACGTTTTATATTCAAACAATAATTGAAGCACATATAATAATGTTCCCTTTTTCCTTTTAGGTTTTCGCTATCTGTGTTATTTGACAAACAGCACTACAACATACACTACTGCACTTCGTTGCCCACTGAAATCACTTTATTCATTGCTTATGTTATGTTTCGATTATGCGCTAGTTTTAGCTTGTTTAAGTGCACTGTTCGCGGAATCCCTTTTACTTCAATCTTGACGTTTTGGTTCTGCAAGATTTCTAGCACTTTATGTGGTCCAGTATATTGATCGGAGAATTTTCATTTACTAGGTTCTTTTAGTAGATATATCGAATCTCCTATTTTAAAATTTTGAGGGTTGGTTCGTCGGTCGTAATATTCTTTTGATCTTAGTTTGGATTTTATCAAATTTTCTCTTGCCATTCGTTGTACGGTGTTAATTTTATCGAACAGATCTTCGAGATATTCTGCGTATGTTGGCTCCATGTTCTCTTCGATTATTACTTCACCAGTAGGTTCTCTGGCTAGATGTCCAAAAACTAATTCGTGCGGGGAGAATTTCGTTCCTTCGTGTACAGAGGTATTATAGGAAAACATAGCTAATTCCACCCATTCGTCCCAATTTCTGGAATTTTCAATGTATAATTTGAGATATTCAATCAGTAAGTGGTGAGATCTTTCCGATCTCGAGATTGAACCGTTACTTTGTGGATGATATGCCGTCGTGGTATATTGTTTGATGCGGAATCTCTTTGCTACTTTCTTCATTAGTGAGGATGTAAAGTTCGTTCCTTGATCAGTGAGAATAGCTCTCGGTGACCCGAAACGACAAATAAATCGCTTTACAAAAGCGTCCGCTATCTCGGCTGAAGAGATTCCTCCTAGTGGAATCCCGATTGAGTATTTTGTTAATAAATCTTGGATAGTTAATATATATTCATTTCCCTTTTGAGTTTTTGGTAATGGACCTACAATATCCATACTAATCTTGTCGAACGCTTTACCTGGTGTGTCTGTAAATACCATTGGTTGCTTTGCTTTTATTCTTGTGAGTTTCTTCAATTGACATTCCTTGCATGTTCTTACGTAATCTTGAATTTCCTTTTTCATGTTTTCCCAATAGTAGTGTTGTCGTATTCTTTGATAAGTTTTTGTTATTCCTTTGTGTCCTGCTACGCTTGATTCATGTTTTTCTCATATTATGTTGTTCCACGCTTCCACAGGCGGGGTAATTACTTCCCCAGTGCAAATGGTGATAGTTAAGGTTTTTTCCATAAATATTTCCTTTAATTTTCTAATTGTATATCGCCAGGGTATTTCCTCCAAGTTTCCTTTGCTAATGCTAAACGAAGTTAACTGTTTTTCATTTACTACATCTAATAGAGATCTTAGCTAGTTTAATAAATTTTCTGGTGTTATTGGAATATTTCTATTTTCCTTTATCGGTAGGGATACGATGTATTTCCCGGAGTCGTAATTCAATCTTGCCTTTTCCAACATTAAATCTTCATAACGAGGCAATTTCCCCGTCTCCTTCATTTCTAAGGCTCCTTTATCTATCGAATTGCCATGTACATCTATGAATATTACTTTATGGTCATTTACTCTCGTAATTGAGTCTCGGGTTTCTGAAATTTTTAGTTCCGCAATTATCGTAGGTCTCGTGTCCTTTTCTCGTTGTTGAATTAGTTCTGGAATTACAGTGGAGAGCTCTTCTTCGCTTGTTGTATCAGTGTCTTCTTTTTCTCGATTGGTTATTCCTCTATCTGTACTTACATCGATTTCTGCTAATGCTTGGTCAAAATGTTTTATGGGGTGTCACGTCCCGCGCTACGCACGTGCCGTACCGAAAAACGGAAAACAGCAATATACAAATAACGCGAGCGACAATTTGAATATTCAAAACGAATGAACGATACAACGAAAATTGAAATTGTTTAAATAAAAGTTTAATTAAATGTAGTCATATATAGAGAATTAGTATACGAGGGCAAATAAGAGATAATAAAGTTAAAATAGGTACTCTAACGAAATAGTAAATATAAAGAGTACAACATAACTTATAATTTCATAATTCGACTCATAAGGATAAACTATGAAGAACCAATTAACCAAAAGTGACTCACAAATTAATTAATAAATCACGACATAATATTATATTCAATCAGGATAACCTACAATTCGACAATTTAATCAAATCTCGTAATAACTTCATGAACAATTCAAAGGAAAAGAAAAAGGAATGGAACGATAGGAATACACACCTTTATAACAAACAGGAAATATCAAGCAATTTAATATACAGCAAATATGGACATACAAAACCACAATAAACAAAATATATCTTATATACAACTAGATATAAAATATATAAAACACCTAGGCATATTAACACACTTCAATAAACCAGGCACTATTGTCAGAATCAACACACGAAACGTCAAGATTAAAGTAAAAGGGATTCCACGAACAATACACTCGAAGAAGTTACAACTAACACAATCGAAACAGACCACAAGAACGATTTCAAGAGACAACGTAGTAGGGTAGTATATGGAACAACACTGCTTGTCGAATACTGCAGATAGTGGTAACCTAAAAGGAAAAAGGAAAATTACTATGCGTGCTCTAACTATTACTTAAATATAAAATGTGTAATTCAATAAAATAATTACAAAACAGTGGAAGTGGAGAATACCTTGTGAACAATTACTCATCGTAGAAGGAAGTGTATATACGAAGACAGGTTATGTGTCTATATCCATAGAACATAATCTACGACAGCCAGCTGAAACAAATGTAGGAATTAACTTTAATTGTTTCGATACAAAACATAATACTACTAAATGTTTATAACAATATTGTGCCTAAACTAAAGGAAGTGTGACACTACTTATCGAATCATGCAGATAGCAGAAACCTAAAAGGAAAAGGAAAATTATCATGTGCGTTATAACCATTAATTATAAAATGTGTAATTCAATAAAATAATTACAAAACAGTGGAAGTGGAGAATACCTTGTGAACAATTACTCATCGTAGAAGGAAGTGTATATGCGAAGACAGGTTATGTGTCCATATCCGTAGAACATAATCTACGACAGCCAGCTGAAACAAATGTAGGAATTAACTTTAATTGTCTTGATACAAAACATAATACTACTAAATGTTTATAACAATATTGTGCCTAAACCAAAGGAAGTGTGACACTACTTATCGAATCATGCAGATAGTAGAAACGTAAAAGAAAAAGGAAAATTATTATGTGTGTATTCTAACCATCATTTAAATACACAACATGTTAATTCAATAAAATAATTAAAAGCAGTGAAAGTTAAAAGCACCTAGTGCACAATTAATTATCGTAGAAGGAAACGTACATGCAGGAATTTCGCAGAAACAAACTGTGGACCTACTCCGTAGAACATAGTATACGACTGTCAGCAGAAACGAATAAATAAACTAACCTCAATTGCCTTAATATATATGGAAGAAAATAATACTATTAAAAATTTACAATTATATTTCGATTAAACTAAACGAAGCACAACAATCAATAATTGATGCTCGACAACAAACTTACAGTTCGCTAATGGAAAATAAAACTGAAAAAATCAAGAAGTTAGTGACATTATAACGAAATAACTCAGCGTTGACATAGCGGCCCTTAATAAGAAGAAATAAAATCAGTTAATAAGTGCAGGAAGAGTTAAGAAACAACTAAGATAGGTTAAGAGAGTGACGACGATAATTTACTACTCACATCGAAGAAGTTTATACAAGGGTCAACGCAGTGATGAGAAACCAACTACCAAATTGGAGTAAATGTGTACGAAGAATTGAAGTTGATACTACTGGAATGGTCAAGAAGACGTGAGAAAGTGGAAAGTTAAAAATTAGTGACATTATAAGAAACAATTCAACACCAACGGAATGGTCTTAGCAAACAAGAAAAGGTATCTTATAAGTTAACGAGGTTTGTATGCAATGCATCGTTGAAGGAAGTGTGCACGCAGGAACTCCACGAGTATGAAGATATCGAAGGTAATAAATACCGAGGTAACCAATTATAACCTAAAAAGGGGAAGAATGTTGTAAACCATCTTGGAATAGAAATAGATAATAATAAGAAGCTCGGAAGATACTCACATCGGAAGATATACATTAAAACCGACGCAGTTACAAGAACCCTACTACCAAACTTAAGTGAATGCTTACGGAATACTGAACCAGATATTATCGAAACAGTCAAGGCAGCGACAAGAAACTGGAAAACCAAGGAAATATTCTGACATTATAACAGAACAATTCGATGTTAGCAAAGCGGTCTTAGCAAACAAGATAGTGGACAGACTATTTTACTATACAGATATTTACAAAATATAGTGTTATATATATATATATATATATACTTACAATTCTAGGATAAGTAGAAGTAGTCTTGATAAGTGTTAGACATGTAACGAAGAACCAGAAGATACCAAACGCGCATGATGTAACCGTTCCAAGTAAAGGACTCAGCGATGAAGGATTAGAATTGTAGAACCTATAAACAATAAAGATTTTAACTAGCAATGTATAAGATTAGCTCCTAAATTCTATGTAAAGGCTGCAAATTACACGCACAAGGTAACGACAACTTCATAACAAAGAAACAGAAGATAGCCAATAATATAGGAATAGGTTATGAATTAATCAAAACTGATTAACTGAGTATCAACGACAAACGCGATTAAGATAAAAAATTATTATATTGTACTAAGTTAATATAGTATAATTGTATTAATTCTGGCGTAGAGAAATAAGGTTATGTTACGCAGTAGAACTGGTAATAACAAACTATGCACATATTACTATCAAATTAATTAAGCGAACACTCTATAAAAATAAATTACTCAAAACACACCAATAAAACAGTGCTATTGATAAATTATAAAATTTAACAATAACACATGCCACATGCTATTATATTTGTCGGATCATCACTGGAAATGGGGTTGTGGGCGTCAAATGAATCTTCTCGAGGATTAGCCATTGATACAGTACACACAGGCGTAGTTTATTGCAATGATAGAATTATTACAGTCTTAACAGTTGATCACGGCGGTTCGGCACTCGCGACGCTAGTGACGATGTTCTCGGGCTCAATAACGAATCCGCGGCCAACGGGATGACGACAGACCGTTCACACAAAGTCTAAGTCTGAAAATAATCACTGATCGCGAAGGCGTTACTCCTTGATCGATGAGATCGCGAGCGAGAATGCCTTTCCTGTCCCGATGATGCCACAGAGGAAAACTATAATGGGGTGTGTCTAAGGACACGAGATCATCGGATTCGTCGAGAAAAGCCTTCGTTCAGAAAGTAAGGGAAATTGGCGTTGCTGCTAATTGGTCAATCTCTATATCGGTGGTTAGAAAAGGATGTTAGCCGCCCTCGAGGGAAAGTTGCTAGTGGGAGACGCCGTTCGTTAAAAAATATGTCTCCCCTATCTTCCCGTAGCTGGGACAAAGACTGTTTGTCTGTTTGAAGGACTTTAGTTAACTAAACCTTAAGATTTATTACGGGCCCTCGGGCTAGCCGAACATGTACTGCGGAGACGCATCGACATCTGGCAATCATCTTACTCGAAGAATAGGGTCTGCGTGTGGCGAGCCACGGGACAGAAACCGTTGGAATGTTTACTGTCGCGTGTCGCCACGAATATTTCTTTTAAGGAGAGCTATAGAATTACTCCATACCTTGTTAGGCAAAACGTTCATCCCGTGACCGCGGCTACGTTCGGCGACTGACTGTCGCCTCGAGCCCAAGCTCATTATCACAATTCTCGAATAATTACAATCGGGTTGAATAACTACAATTGTTTGATTACAGCTATAGTAGACTCTAGGTTACAATGTTGCGGGGTTATCCAAAATTCCAAAGGCTCCTGTGTTCTTTTCATCTCCGACACGGCCATCCTGACTATCACACGTCCTCGTGTGTAACTAAAATATCGTATTTCTTACATTAGATTCGCTACAACCGACATTGTTTACGATTTAACTAAATGTCTAAGTAAGTCAAGGGTCCAGTGCAATAACAAAGTTTCGTTCGGAGGTTTGACAACAGAAAAATAAAAGAGAATAGGAATTTGTAATGTTATAATTTGTACTCAAAGTGTCAGGTGCGTTCTGTGAGTCGCCAGTCAGACCGTAATGACACAACAGATCATTTTCGATTTCGTACACTGGTGAACCTCAGTTTGTTGGATCATATTGCCACGTTGGGTGCATTACACCCAGAAAGTACGTAAGCCCACTCAACGGGTTACAACAAAAGCACGTAACCCCACTCAACGGGTTACAACAAAAGCACGTAACCCCACTCAACGGGTTACAACAAAAGCACATACCCCACTCAACGGGTTACAACAAAAAGCATATGAACCCACTCAACGGGTTACAACAAAAGCACATCAACCCACTCAACGGGTTACAACAGAAACACATCAACCCACTCAACGGGTTACAACAAAAGCACATCAACCCACTCAACGGGTTACAACAAAAGCACATCAACCCACTCAACGGGTTACAACAAAAGCACATCAACCCACTCACCGGGTTACAACAAAAGCACATAAAACCACTCGGTGTATTACTATGACCACAACGCAGTGTTAATGATCCTCTGAGGTCAGTGTACTTGCATCGTTATTATCACCGCCGTCGTCATCACCGCAGACGTCTAACTCAGCAGGGACGCAACCTTCTGGCATCTTTCTCAGTCTGTCGTGTCTGTCCTTATATGATCGTTTGCCGTCTAAGGTTTTTAGGGTATATCTATCTCCTTCCAAAATCTCTGCTATTACGAACGGACCCCTGAATTTCGGATCTAACTTCGTCTGGTTCCGTTCCTCGTTCTTGCGTAATACGAAATCGCCAAGGTTGAACCTAACTATTTTAGCTTTGTTTTCGTCGAACCTATCCTTATCGTATTTGGCGCTTGCTTCTATATTCTTTATCGCCTGCTGTCTTACATGGGAGATATTTACCTCTCTTTCTTCGATACTGTCGGGTAGGGATAAGCCGTAGGGTCTCGCTGTTTTACCGATTAGTAGTTCCAACGGGCTTGACTTAGTCACGCGGTTGGTGGTACAATTCAAGGCTAGTTGTATTTCCCCGGTCGCGTCTTGCCAGGACCGCCCGGTGGTTTCTATTGTTGTGAACATGATTTTTAGCGTACTCATAATACGCTCTACCTGCCCGTTGGCCCTACTAGCTCCGGTCGCAATTAAATGGAGTTTTATGTGTTTACTTTGACAAAAGTCGCGAAATTCTTTGCCCGTAAAACATCTTCCCTGATCCGCTATTATCCGGCAGGGACTGCCGAACAAAAATATAGCGGACTTAAGCTCTTTAATGGTGTTAATGGAGTCTACCTTACGGGTATGGTGCAAATATACGAACTTGGTGAAGGCGTCGACCAACACAACGACGTATTCCTTCGAATCGTTTTTACCGCTTAGTTTGCCCGTTATGTCCATATGAACCGTATGCCAAGGTATACTGGTCTTAGGTATGGGGTGTAATTCGGCTTGTACTCTACCCGAACTCGCCTTTGAAACTCGACAAGCATGACAGTTCTCTACGAATTTGCGAACATACTTCGCCATTCCTTCGAACCAGTAATACTCGTACAGTTTCTCAAGCGTTTTATCCCAACCTAAGTGCATAATGGACTGGTGCACATGGTTAATAACAGACCACCTAAACCCTCTCGGAACGATGGGCAGGCAGAGAGTTCTACCTTTTCTCTGTATTTTACGATGAAGGGTGCCGGACCGTAACTCATACGTATTCGCGACATCTTCCGCGAGCTCTTCGTTCTGTAATTTATCGACGATCTCGGCAATTTGTGGGTCGCGACGTTGTTCCGCTAGTAGCCAATCGTCGGAGATTTCGGTTAGGTTAATTTCTTTCTCTACGATTTTGCTAAACGTACTGCGATCCAAGTCTACGGGATTTCGCGAAAAGAAATCTACGTGGGCCATTCGTTTACCTTCCCGGTACATAATGTCGAAGGTAAAAGTTTGCAGGTAAGCCCACCATCTGTAAACCCTGTCGTTCAAGTGTACCTTACTACTGGATGCTTTCAGGGAGTTGCAATCGGTGACGACGAGAAATTCTCGTCCGTGTAAGTAATGACGGAAGTGTTTGACGGCGTTTACAACTGCTAACGTTTCCAATTCGTAGGAATGATACCTAGATTCCGCAGGGCTAGTCCTTTTGCTATAATACTCCACTACTCGATTTTTGCCTTCGACCCTGTGCATTAGAATGGCTCCATATCCTTCCGAGTTAGCGTCCGTATGTAGTTCTATGGGGTAATTGGGGTCAAATATCATCAGAACCGGCGCGTCAGTCAGGACGGAAATTACCTTTTGTCTTATCTGTTCGTGCCTATCCGTCCAAGGTATATTCTTGTTACTCGAGGTAAGTGCGTACAGGGGTTTCATTACTTGTGAAAATTTGGGAACGAAGCTTCGGAAATAAGAGGCCAAACCTATGAATTGTCTAAGTTGTGTGACGGTCGAAGGTGCAGGTAAAGAACTCAAGGCTTGTATTTTACCCGGGTTTGGACGGACTTCTCCGTTACGGATTACGTATCCCAAGTAGAGTACCGATGTCTTTAAAAAGGAGCATTTCGAAAAGTTAAAGGAGAATCCGGCTTTCACGAGGGTATCTAATACGGTGCTCAACCTTTCTAGAGCTTGATCTATTGAGTCGGCGATAATTAGGACGTCGTCCAAGTAAACAACAACGAACGAATACGCGAGGTCGCCTAAGGCGTTGAGAATGGCCCTCTGGAAAACGGATGGTGCGTTTTTCAAACCGAACGGCATAGTCACGTATTCGTATTGCCCGTCGGGTGTAACGAACGCCGTATATTCCGTCGAATTAGGATGAATGGGAATTTGGTGGAATCCGCTGGCCATGTCCAGGCTAATGAAGTATCTCACCTTCTGCAATCTCGCGATTTGATCCGCGATGAGGGGTAGGGGATACCGGTCCGCGACACAGTCTATCGTCTACGCACAGTCTATCTGAGCCGTCTTTCTTCTTTACAAGTAAGACAGGGCTCGCGAACGGCGAGCTGCTCGGCCTCACGATTTTTGCTCTAATTAACTCGTCTATTCTCTCACGCACTATCCTACGCTCTTCTTCGCTATGTCGGTAGGGGCTTCTTTGCACGGTAACATTTGGATCGATTAACCGTATTTCTAACTGGCCCGTGCTTACGCGAGTACGTGGGAAGCCCGTAATGAATGAATCTTTGAATTTCTCGAGGACAGAAATTAACCGACTTTTATCGTTGCCAACTACGTCAGTGTCAACCGCATTGATATTGATCTCGTCCTCGGAGGTTTTACTACAGGCATTAATAGTCTTCGTTTTACAAATATCGACGCTATTCCGTGTAATAGTTACATCAAAACCCTGGCTTAAGATCTCGCGGCCAATCATGATATCATAATGTAAGTGACTATCGGCCAGAACGTGGAAGGTTATCTCCAATGTAAAACAGTTAATGCGTACCGTAGATAAGATCTGGGAGGTACTCTTAACGCAGGTGTTTCCTATTCCTCGCATAACTACTATATCTGTCGTTCTCCTTCCGGAGAATTTCGGAGCGACAGATTCTCTAATTAATGAGCACTCGGCTCCGGAATCGAAGTAAAATGGGAACGACTCACCCAGATGACTTAGACTACCGGCTGGGGACTCCACCACGCAGGAGTTGACTTTACGCTCATCCTTGAGGCCTGGTCTACCGTCCCGTCGTGCCGGGCAGTTAGGTGCGATATGGCCTTCCGCATGACACCTGTAGCAGATCGCCTTGGACGGTGCGGCCGGTCGGTTTCCTTCCTGGCGTCGTGCATCCCTCTGTTGTTCGCCCTGCATCCTCTTGCGGCAGTCCTTGATTCTGTGTCCGAGAGTACCACAGTAATGACACCTCGTCTGGTGGCCCGATGACTTGCGTCGCTTAGCTTCGGGTTCCGCCGGTGCATATCTCGGCGAAGATGTCGACTCTTCTTCGTAACAAAAGGGTCGCATTTCGCTCAGGAATTGGTCCTCCGTTCTGATATCGCTCGTGAGGGCCAGTCGTTTAAGACGTTGGTCGTGTGGAATTAATATGTAGAGAGTGACAGCGTTAAGTATTTCGTCTAGCGTAGAATGTTGCCACCGCATCTGCAGGAGGGAGCGGACACGGCCGGCAAACGCCCCCGTGGATTCGCCCGCTCCCCGCGGTTCCCTGGATACCTTGATTAACGATGAGGACGTCGTCTCTCGGCCACCGAACTGTGTAAGGAATCGTTCCTTAACTTTAGGCCAAGTAATTTCTCCGTTTCCCGTCGTTCGCGCCAGCCAATGTGCTGCAGAACCCTGTAGAGAGTCACTTAAGGCAGAGTATAGCGCGCCACCTCGCAGGGGGTTGTCCTCCATGGCCATACTAACAGCCGCGCACCACGCGGCTGGGTCGGCGCCTGCGACTTCTGGGTTAAAATGTGGGAATTTGGTGATTCCCGTATTTGGTCGTTGCATTAGCGTATGCATCAGGTTGCTCATGGTAGCGACCTGCCCTTCCAGCGTTCGCAACCGTTCGAATCCCACTTCTGATGTCGGATCGTCACTGGGAATGGGGTTGTGGGCGTCAAATGAATCTTCTCGAGGATTAGCCATTGATACAGTACACACAGGCGTAGTTTATTGCAATGATAGAATTATTACAGTCTTAACAGTTGATCACGGCGGTTCGGCACTCGCGACGCTAGTGACGATGTTCTCGGGCTCAATAACGAATCCGCAGCCAACGGGATGACGACAGACCGTTCACACAAAGTCTAAGTCTGAAAATAATCACTGATCGCGAAGGCGTTACTCCTTGATCGATGAGATCGCGAGCGAGAATGCCTTTCCTGTCCCGATGATGCCACAGAGGAAAACTATAATGGGGTGTGTCTAAGGACACGAGATCATCGGATTCGTCGAGAAAAGCCTTCGTTCAGAAAGTAAGGGAAATTGGCGTTGCTGCTAATTGGTCAATCTCTATATCGGTGGTTAGAAAAGGATGTTAGCCGCCCTCGAGGGAAAGTTGCTAGTGGGAGACGCCGTTCGTTAAAAAATATGTCTCCCCTATCTTCCCGTAGCTGGGACAAAGACTGTTTGTCTGTTTGAAGGACTTTAGTTAACTAAACCTTAAGATTTATTACGGGCCCTCGGGCTAGCCGAACATGTACTGCGGAGACGCATCGACATCTGGCAATCATCTTACTCGAAGAATAGGGTCTGCGTGTGGCGAGCCACGGGACAGAAACCGTTGGAATGTTTACTGTCGCGTGTCGCCACGAATATTTCTTTTAAGGAGAGCTATAGAATTACTCCATACCTTGTTAGGCAAAACGTTCATCCCGTGACCGCGGCTACGTTCGGCGACTGACTGTCGCCTCGAGCCCAAGCTCATTATCACAATTCTCGAATAATTACAATCGGGTTGAATAACTACAATTGTTTGATTACAGCTATAGTAGACTCTAGGTTACAATGTTGCGGGGTTATCCAAAATTCCAAAGGCTCCTGTGTTCTTTTCATCTCCGACATATTAAAATAACACACTATGCACATATTAGTATTATAATGATTACACAAACAATACTATTGTCATTTAAAAATTCTAACTACACTAAAATAGAGGAAAATAAGCGACAGACGAATAATTATTTCAGTATTAAACAAATTAAAGGACGCGACACTTTTACTAGAGACACTCACGAGCGGCCATCTTGGACTGTTATGATAGCTCTTACACGTGCGCATCGGAATACATGCAATAATTGCTCACATTAAATAAATGCAAATAATATTATTCCCACTGCAATTATACGTCAACTATTAAAATAGAGTCACAAATAATTAACGGATAAATAATAGATTTCACATTAATAAAATGTCACTGTATACTACGAACATTCACAGATGGCCATTTTGAATAATCAACATGTGCATATAGTAGCCTTTATGCGTTACAAAACAAATCATATTTTCAGCGAAGGAATAAATATTTAATAAATGATAATAAAATAAAAGATCGTAACGAAGAAAGAATAAATAATGATCAATACAACGTAACGCAAGAATATTAGAAATTAATAGAAACTAGCCGTGAGAAACAAACCATGAAATGATATATTAAACTTACTATTATAAAAAAAAATGATATTTTAACGCATAAGAAGACTCGGCAAATACTAAGTTGCCACGCGCCTTGAACGATTCACTGGCATCAGCAAGGAAGTTACCAAATACATCGTAGATGCAACTTCAGCAAGGACAAGTTGGCACGCGCCTGCCACGTTCCACTGGCATCAGTAGGGAAGTTCTGGGAAACATCGCAGACGCAATATTAGCAAAATACGAGCTACTACGATATCTATATTTTATCACGCACCTTGCATGTCCCTAATACCCAACGAAATATGAGAAATTAAAAAGACGAAACTTCAGCAGCATCTACGTGTCTCGAGGATATGAGCAATTAGAAATAGCGTAAATAAGACAATCAAGAAGACAAAACTTCAGCACAATCCGCGAAAGTAGGCAGTTACAATATTCCTAATTTGTCACGTAGCAATGCTGTGATTCCCATAGAGATGATCCATCACGTGACAATTAGGATATTATAAATAAGCGGGAATAACATAGAGTAGAGGAGTCCTTATTCAAAATTCAGACCATTCACATCGTCACTCTGTCCGTCCAAATCAAATATTACAAAAGTTAAATAGTTTCAAAGAGTCTTCATCCAAGATTCAAATCGTACACATCGTCACTCTGTCCGTCGAAATCAAATATTGAAAAGGGTTTCAAAAAAAAAAATCACCATTCAAATTAAGCATTCGTATTGTCACTTCATCTGCGGAGTCAAAGTTAATTGTCAAAATTCGATGCATCATCAAGTCATACATACCGCCGATCGACTTTACATCTAATCAAGGTAGGAAATTTGAAATTGTATATCCTCTTCTCTTTTAACTTGCAATCGAACAAAGTTGTCTCTGAACAAAAGCACCCGTCGGCAGCTATAGTTGACAGATAAAACTATCAAGCACACAATTTACGTAGATTTCATCCGAACATCTTGAATTCACGATATAAAATTGAAATAAACGTTCTTGGCCAAGATTTAATAAATTGTCTGGAATAAAACAACTTTATCAAATTTTGATCTATTTCGTTTACAATTGTTCGTTGTATCAACCAGTGATTACGGTGTTTTCAACGCAGGGAACATCTATGGTTTTTCGTTTTCCTCTTCCCATCGTTAGCAGATTGCTCATCCTTGGGCGAGGCCTACGAAGCCACACTGATTGTCCACAGTGAACCCAGTTGCCAATTAAAATAATCATTTTTCGCTTACGACTCCACTAGTTGCCAAGAACGACTTATATTTTCTAAGTTGTTAAATCTAACTGATTATTCGCTGTGTTAAACCTGTGTTAACGGTGTTTTCAATTATCGAAAACACTTATCGATTTTCGCATTCCTCCTCCCATCGTTGGCAAATATCGCCCTACTTTGCGCAAGGCTTGCGAAATCGCACAAGTCGCACACAGAGAGTGATATTCATTTCACCTTGATCATATCAGATGACAAAAACAAGAAAGAATCGAAAAGATAAAAGTCACCTCAGCAAGAAGCGAGCCGAACGTTGGTACAAACGATTACTTGCTGCAGAAGCTAAAAGGGAAGAAAAGAAGCGCCGAGAAGAGTTAGAATTAAATCGCGAAGATTCTGCACCGAGTTTTTCGCCCTCGAGATCACTTATTTCCGAACATTGCGAGACGCAATCGCCTTCCTTCTATTCTCAATTCCTTCTAATCTCAATCGCCATCGCCTACACCATACGATAGCGTTTGTCATAAATCGTATTATGTTAATCGCCCGAACGAGTAAAAATTAACTTTCGCCATTAATCCTATCGACACAAATAAATCTTACCCTACTAAAAATTTGTAAAACTTATCCAATTAGAAGTTCGAGTATTTACTATATCTACATATATATATTTATTGTACACTACCATATACTATTTCTATATTTGTATCCGACGATACTTATAACCGACATTGTAACACCTTTAATCGACAAAAATCGAATAAGTTATAACATATGTACATCAATATAACTCAATCGGACGAAATAAATATATTTGTCAATATCAATTGTCTATTCCGAATAACTTTAATCCTCTCCCGTGCCAGTACTCCTGCGCATAGCAGGTTAGCCGAAAAGTGGAATTCATTTGCCAGTTGTATTAGATGCTAGTTAACGCTACCCATTATACGTAAATTACCGCATAAAACTCTTACGAAGTTCAGGAAACACGCGACAGACGAAGGTACAAAGATTTGTTTTCCTACAGCCAAGAACGTGCTACAGATGCACTTCCAGACTGGGAATTCAATCTAATAATTACCGAAAATACACGACAGACGAAGGTACAAAGATTTGTTTTCCTACAGCCAAGAAGGTGCTTACAGAGGCACTTCCAGACTGGGAATTCAATCTAATAGTTACCAAAAGATACGACAGACGAACAATACCCATAACACACTAACACTCCTAGCTTAAAGAAAATAATAATAATAATAATAATTAAAAAAAAATTTTTCGAAATAGTCCTTAGACCACTTATGGTGGCAGCAACTACCGTATTAATCAGAAATATAAATCAATATTTCATACGCAATAATATCATTTTAATATTTCCCTTCCGATTAAATTAAATTAAACGGAAAATAAATTAAACAAAATTTTAATTTTAATTTGATTTAAAAAAATAAGTACGTAACAATAGCTGTTGGGATTGTTTTGACGCTGAAATGGGCGTGCATTACATTTGCAGTGTAAAATAGAGTGAAACGAGCGCTTAAACGTCGAAATATCTCCACTGGGAAGGAAATGACGGCTACTTTTCGTCAAAATAGACGAAATCATCGCGATTTGAGAGCTGTTGGACATGTTTCGACCCTGAAACGGGCGTGCATTACATTTGCAGTGTAAAATGTGTGGCGACAAGGACTATGGAACTTTCCAACGGCTCCGTGATACAAAGCGCTACGCAACGCCGTCAAAACGCAACACGACGTACTCAATCTGTCATCGATATCTTCACGCTCCTTCCGCCGAATTTCTCGGAAGGGCATACACGCGCCAGCCACGGCGGCACTTATAATGAACGCACGCCAGTGGGGATATCGATGGGCAACGAAGAAAAGAATCAGTTCGGTCGCAAAAATAAGCACATTCGACCACGAGCCGCGAGACGCGAAAGACGAAAGAAAACGGGTTCGCTATTATCGAGAAGTCGACCGAACGACGCTATTATTTATCGGCGTTAAGCATCAACCGATGTTAACCGCTAATTGTCATTTGTTGTTATCTAGTATAATAAACGTTATTGGTTAAATATAACCCAGTGTACTTCAGTACCTATTACACCATTCCACATCAAATGGAGTGAAATAAGCGCTTAAATGTCGAAATATCTCCAACGGGAAGCAAATGACGGTTAGTTTTCGTCAAAATCGACGCAATCATCGCGATTAGCGAGCTGTTGGGCTTGTTTCGACGCTGAAACGGGCGTGCATTTCCTTTGCAGTGTAAAATGGAGTGAAAAGAGCGCTTAAACGTCGAAATATCTCCAACGGGAAGGAAATGACGGCTAGTTTTCGTCAAAATCGACGAAATCATCGCGATTTGAGAGCTGTTGGACTTGTTTCGACCCTGAAGCGCGCGAATATTACATTTGCAGTGTAAAATTGAGTGAAAGGAACGCTTAAACGTCAAAATATCTCCAACGGGAAGGAAATGACGGTTAGTTTTCGTCAAAATCGACGAAATCATTGCGATTAGCGAGCTGTTGGGCTTGTTTCGACGCGGAAGCGGGCGTGTACTACATTTGCAGTGTAAAATGGAGTGAAAAGAGCGCTTAAACGTCGAAATATCTCCAACGGGAAGGAAATGACGGCTAGTTTTCGTCAAAATCGAAGCAATCATCGCGATTAGCGAGCTGTTGGGCTTGTTTCGACGCTGAAACGGGCGTGGATTTCCTTTGCAGTGTAAAATGGAGTGAAAAGGGCGCTTAAACGTCGAAATATCTCCAACGGGAAGGAAATGACGGCTAGTTTTCGTCAAAATCGACGAAATTATCGCGATTAGCGAGCTGTTGCGCTTGTTTCGACGCGGAATGGGGCGTGCATTACATTTGCAGAGTAAAGTGGAGTGAAACGAGCGCTTAAACGTTGAAATATCTCCAACGGGAGGGAAACGACGGCTACTTTTCGTCAAAATCGACGAAATCATCGCGATTTGCGACCTATTTTGCTTGTTTCGACGCTTAAACTGTAGTCCATTACATTTACAGTGTAAAATGGAGTTCAACGAGCGCTTAAACGTCGAAATATCTCCAACGGGAAGGAAATGACGGCTAGTTTCCGTCAAAATCGACGAAATCATCGCGATTTGCAACCTATTGTCACGTCCCGCGCTCCGTAACAAGAACAAGAAAGCCATTCTATACAAAACGCGCGAATAAGGATTTGAATGCACAAACGAACACACGGCGCTACGAAACTAAAGGAAGGATTAACAAAACGAGGGCGACTAATAAATCCAACCAGTATAAAATAAAATAAATAGAACCAGCTAATGGATTGAACGAGTTACGAACCAAACAAATAAATCAGGAAATAAGAATAACTACAAAAGGGGAAATAATTGAAACGCCAGAAATACATGTATATATAAATATATTTTAATCAATCAACTTGGAGAGTTACATATAAGTATAAACATATGTGCTAGACATGTAATAAACTAGTAAATATTAGAGACAGTGCTTATAATACTATGCAACAAATACAATGTTATCAATTTATGAAATATAAGTATATATTGTAATATCGAAAAATAAGGATAGAAATTTTTTTTCGATTACTTACAATTTATTAATATTAAATTGAATATACAGATATAAATTGGACAGAGAACGATATTTATTTAACGGAAACTAAATGCAATACTCGTATCTATATCAAATAACTTTACAGTTATTTGATCACTCTCGTCACAACGAATCTAACACACACACTCTCTCTCTCTCTAACAACTCTATCAATTCTCACGACACTACTCTTCGACGACTCGAAACCTCTAACGACTCTACTCTTCGACAACTCGAAACCTCTAACGACTCTACTCTTCGACAACTCGAAACCTCTAACGACTCTACTCTTCGACAACTCGAAACCTCTAATGACTCTACCCTTCAACGACGCAATTAGCTCTGACTCTCGCAACACACTCGCTTTTCGACTCGCATACTCTGACCTCTCGGTCATTCGCCCTTGAAACACGAAACCGTCCTTCTGCTCTAACGTTGTTTCTTGTTTTTCTCATATCTCTGTAAGAACTAGGTGACTTTAGTCACATAGGCGCTCTTAAATGTAAACGAACCACAGAAGGACGACGTACATGGTTTTTTCTATTTTCAACCGATCTCTAATTCAAATCTATTCTACGATATTACAATATGAGGTCAAAAACTAATAGTCTAACGAATATATAAAACATTCAATATTGTATTATTAAAGAAATAAAAGTTACATTGTCAGAAACATATATATATGTGTGCGCATTCTATCAATCAGATACATACTTAAAACTAGCCTACGTTCCGGTAAAGAGTTATAAAATAAGAACTACGTTACTGAAACATGCATGTCTATATATAAATATATATAATCTATATTCTAAACTACTATTAATGTGTGCGCATTCTACATTATTAATTCAAATCAATAATTTAAGATACATACTTAAAACTAGCCTATTGTCCGGTAAAGAATTATAAAATAAGAACTACATTACGAAACATGCATGTCTCTATGCTAACATATAAAAAATCTATATTGTAAACTACTACTAATCTATGCGCATTGTACAATCTAAGATACATACTTAAAACTAGCCTACATGCCGGTAAAGAATTAATAAATAAGAACTACATTACGAAACATGCATGTCTCTATATAAACATATAAATAATCTATTTTCTAAACTAAAATACTACTAATAATCTACAAAAGAAATAGAACACACAACGCAACACTTGGGACTAAGCGACAACCTGTCGATAGGCCAAACGCTCAAAATAATTAACACCGCAACGACTTGAGGAATTGCATACAGAAATTCTATCATTAAACACAAATATGTAAACACACATTAAACACACAATAATCTAGAAACAAAACCTCCCATACCATGTTGTCACAATACAAGATATGTATGTATATATGAAATCAAATGATTGACACATAACCTCAAACACACAACATTAGATCGCTAAAGAATCTAAATGAAAATCACTTTGCCAGACATATATACATATATACGTGTGCGTGTGCGTGTTCTATCTTATTAAAAGAAGTTAATATAAAATAAATAATTAACATTTCATTTCGTATGAATACTACACGGCCAGGAGAAATATGCATATAAATACGTATATATATATATGTAGTATCGTGGACGAAAGACCTGGGAAATATCGGGCGAACTATGAACAGTGTCGCGAGAGCCGAGGCGCCGTCGGGCCCATCAATGTGTCATCGGTCTTTTCAAGTGCATAGTTTCGTGGAAAAGACCTACGTGACCCTGGCCACGAGCGTCTGCGGAACACGTGTGCGGTGGGCCTAGGAAAAGGACAACAGAATGCGACAACGGCCAGAAAGGGTCAGTCGAGAAACAGAGCGCGAGTCGAGGAGCCGAGTGCGAGTCGAGCGGAGACGGAGGTTGCGAGTGGCGTTGCCGAGAGAGTGTGGATTGCGCTGTGTTCTGTACGTTTGGTATGAATAGTTCAAGTTAAGCCACAATCGTCTTCTCTGTCTGATTAACATCTCTATTGTCCACGTTTTGTAAACATATTACATCACGATATTACACACGTATATATATATATATATATATATATATATATATATATATATATATATATATATATATATGAGGGAAATGAAAGAACAGCGGAGCCTTTGGAATTTTGGATAATCCCGCAACATTGTAACCTAGAGTCTACTATAGCTGTAATTGAACAATTGTAGTTATTCAACCCGATTGTAATTATTCGAGAATTGTGATAATGAGCTTGGGCTCGAGGCGACAGTCAGTCGCCGAACGTAGCCGCGGTCACGGGATGAACGCTTTGCCTAGCAAAGGTATGGAGTAATTCTATAGCTCTCCTTAAAAGAAATATTCGTGGCGACACGCGACAGTAAACATTCCAACGGTTTCTGTCCTGTGGCTCGCCACACGCAGACCCTATTCTTCGAGTAAGATGATTGCCAGATGTCGATGGGTCTCCGCAGTACATGTTCGGCTAGCTCGAGAGCCCGTTATAAATCTTAAGGTTTAGTTAACTAAAGTCCTTCAAACAGACAAACAGTCGTTGTCCCAACTACGGGAAGATAGGGGAGACATATTTTTCAACGAGCGGCGTCTCCCACTAGCAACTTTCCCTCGAGGGCGGCTAGCATCTTTTTCTAACCACCGATATGGAGATTGACCAATTAGCAGCAACGCCAATTTCCCTTACTTTCTGAACGAAGGCTTTTCTCGACGAATCCGATGATCTCGTGTCCTTAGACACACCCCATTATAGTTTTCCTCTGTGGCATGATCGGGACGGGAAAGACATTCTCACTCGCGATCTCATTGATGAAAGGAGTAACTCTTTACGACCAGTGAATATTACGCGTCCGACTTAGATTTTGTGAGTACGTTCATCTATCATCCCGTCGACCGCGGATTCGTTATTGAACCTAGGATCATTGTCATTAGTTTCTCGAGTACCTAACTACCGCGGTTACTTGTCCGGTTCTATAATAATCGTATTTGCACTAGTCAATGTCTTCTCTATTGCATAACGACAACGTGTAACCCAAACGAAGATTCGTTTCACGCCCCTAACCCTAATTCTAATGTAAACCCGACATCAGAAGTGGGATCAGTGCCGGTTATAACAGTGCAAGAGACCATCGTGCGCGAGTTAATTCCGTCGCTAGTGCAAAAATCGAGTGTGGGACCTAACAATTTTTCGACTCCGCTGCATGGTGCGCAGCTACCAATCTGGTTATGGAGGAAAATCCTTTACAAAGCAGTGCCCTGAATATAATTTCAATACCGAGTGTCGAATCGACTTCTACGTAGTGGAGGCGCTAATTGGTAGATCAAGCCACCCGGGTGAGTCGTTTCCATTTTACCCCGATTTCGGAGCCGAGTGTTCGCTAATTAAAGAATCCGTAGTCATGAGAATTTCTGGCAAAAGAACGATTGATATAGTGGTAATGCGAGGAATAAGAGATATTGGTACTAAACGTATCGCTCAAATCTTGTCCATTGCAGGTGTTAGTGGTTAGAGATAAATTTTTCATGTCCTCGCTGATAGTTATTTAAAAATACGATATCGCGATTGCTCGTCAAATTTTAAGCCAAGATCTTGACGTAATATTACACAAACTAGCCTCGCTATGTGTAAAACAAAAATAATTCATGCCCGTAATAAAACCGCTGAAAACGAGATCGATGTCAATGAAGTTGACAATGAGGTACGTGGTAGTGATAAAAGTCGATTAATCTTTCTTTTCGAAAATTCAGAGATTCATCCGTTACGGGTTCCCTAAGTACTCGTACAAAAAATACAGGCCAGTTAGAAGTACAATTAATTGATCCTAACATCGCCGTACAAGGAGTCCTAATAGACTTCGCGAGCGAGAATGCCTTTCCCGTCCCGATGATGCCACAGAGGAAAACTATAATGGGGTGTGTCTAAGGATACGAGATCATCGGATTCGTCGAGAAAAGCCTTCGTTCAGAAAGTAAGGGAAATTGACGTTGCTGCTAATTGGTCAATCTCCATATCGGTGGTTAGAAAAAGATGCTAGCCGCCCTCGAGGGAAAGTTGCTAGTGGGAGACCGCGCTCGTTGAAAAATATGTCTCCCCTATCTTCCCGTAGTTGGGACAAAGACTGTTTGTCTGTTTGAAGGACTTTAGTTAACTAAACCTTAAGATTTATAACGGGCCCTCGGGCTAGCCAAACATGTACTGCGGAGACGCATCGACATCTGGCAATCATTTTACTCGAAGAATAGGGTCTGCGTGTGGCGAGCCACGGGACAGAAACCGTTGGAATGTTTACTGTCGCGTGTCGCCACGAATATTTCCTTTAAGGAGAGCTATAGAATTACTCCATACCTTTGTTAGACAAAGCGTTCATCCCGTGACCGCGGCTACGTTCGGCGACTGACTGTCGCCTCGAACCCAAGCTCATTATCACAACTCTCGAACAATTACAATCGGATTGAATAACTACAATTGTTCAATTACAGAGTCCGGTGTTCTTTCATCTCCGACATATATATATATATATATATATATATATATATATATATATATATATATATATATATACGTATATTCACACGAACAATACTATTGTCACTTTAAAACAATATTAATAAATAAATGTTCTAATTGCGGTAGAATAAGGAAAAACGAGCGACAGACGGAAAATCACTTCGATATCAAACAGAACTAAAGACCCGTCACTATAACTTTACTGATGACATTTACGAGCAGCCATGTTAGATTTACACGCGTCATGGCGACAGGAATATTAGGGATTAATGGAAGTCAGGCGCGAGAAACAAATCATCAAAACACATTGTTAACACTTTTCTTTAATAAATTCTATGCGCAACTACAAATGTAAAAATATATATATATATAATTAATTAAAAAGAGGCAAAAATAAAATTAAATAAATACACATATATTTAACAAATATAAAATAGATAACCTAACACTATCACATTTAAAATGTATATATATATATATATATATATACACATACATATATATATATATATACATGTCGGGTTTACATTAGAATTAGGGTTAGGGGCGTGAAACGAATCTTCGTTTGGGTTACACGTTGTCGTTATGCAATAGAGAAGACATTGACTAGTGCAAATACGATTATTATAGAACCGGACAAGTAACCGCGGTAGTTAGGTACTCGAGAAACTAATGACAATGATCCTAGGTTCAATAACGAATCCGCGGTCGACGGGATGATAGATGAACGTACTCACAAAATCTAAGTCGGACGCGTAATATTCACTGGTCGTAAAGAGTTACTCCTTTCATCAATGAGATCGCGAGTGAGAATGTCTTTCCCGTCCCGATCATGCCACAGAGGAAAACTATAATGGGGTGTGTCTAAGGACACGAGATCATCGGATTCGTCGAGAAAAGCCTTCGTTCAGAAAGTAAGGGAAATTGGCGTTGCTGCTAATTGGTCAATCTCCATATCGGTGGTTAGAAAAAGATGCTAGCCGCCCTCGAGGGAAAGTTGCTAGTGGGAGACGCCGCTCGTTGAAAAATATGTCTCCCCTATCTTCCCGTAGTTGGGACAACGACTGTTTGTCTGTTTGAAGGACTTTAGTTAACTAAACCTTAAGATTTATAACGGGCTCTCGAGCTAGCCGAACATGTACTGCGGAGACCCATCGACATCTGGCAATCATCTTACTCGAAGAATAGGGTCTGCGTGTGGCGAGCCACAGGACAGAAACCGTTGGAATGTTTACTGTCGCGTGTCGCCACGAATATTTCTTTTAAGGAGAGCTATAGAATTACTCCATACCTTTGCTAGGCAAAGCGTTCATCCCGTGACCGCGGCTACGTTCGGCGACTGACTGTCGCCTCGAGCCCAAGCTCATTATCACAATTCTCGAATAATTACAATCGGGTTGAATAACTACAATTGTTCAATTACAGCCATAGTAGACTCTAGGTTACAATGTTGCGGGATTATCCAAAATTCCAAAGGCTCCGGTGTTCTTTCATCTCCGACATACATATATATATACATATATATATATTGAACACAAAACAAAATACATCTAAAAAATAATAATAATAAGGAACATCAAACAGCGAACCAACGAAATTGAAGCAGCTACACTAAATCAAAATCGTAGCAAGGAGCTCCAGGACAAAGTTCGCTGAACTCACGCATACACCAATAACGCACAACAGGGGAAATTTCCTTTCTCCCAGAAGCATGGTGACAAAGATGCGGCTCCAAAACCTCTCCGGGAATTTCATTTGCAAAACGAACATTCACACAACGATCGGTATCAACGATTTCAACCAGAGGGGGTTCCCACTCCAATACGACGGTCTCTGCATCGAAGAAACTCTCATCAAAAGTAACCAAATCGTCAAAGCTCAATTCCGACACGGCCTCGGCACCAATGTCGAATAGTTCCTCCAACCACTCTGATACTTGTGGTTTATCACAGGGCCGCATGCGTTTGATGGGTCTTCCCAAATCGCCCATGGGTTCTTCGGAATCCCTCTTTCGCTTGCGCTGAAAACAACACAGTATATTTTAAATAAAGCGAAACAGGACGAATCAAGCGGACTAAAAACAAGACTAAATACGTACCAAGGAAGTCTGGATAGGAACCTCTGATGGAAATGATTCCGCAAACATTGTTCGAACGTCGATCACCGAAGCCTAGGGAAATAACAAAAAAAGGAAAACAATCAAAATCACAAAAACAACCATAATATGCAAACATCCAAACTTACGCAAAACAACTCGAAGGAGGAGGTCCTTGTTATGGGAGAGCAGCGGAATTGCGCGTGTTGCCCGAGCAAACATTGAAATGATAATGATGCTGCAGCCACCAGCCCTTGCACGCGCCGAAGAAACACCGGTAATTCCCACGGTACAGCACGTGGAAGTCTCTCGCGGAAAGGACTAGATCAGCGTGGAATGCTTCAAATCTCCTAGACGCTAGCTCAGCAGAAACACAGGACCGATAAAAATTAAGTCGAAATACGGAATTTACATTTTGTCACGTACGATTCCAAGAAACCCAAACTGCAACATCCCGATTCCCACGGAAGCGTACCCCCAGCGGACCACCACCCCGTGGGGGATGGCATTATAAATAAGCGAAGCAACATAGAGCAGCGTTCATAATTCTTGTGATCGTTTGTTATTACGGCTCATTAATTTGGTGTTCATTCTTTGCGATCATTGTTATTACGGTTCATTTATATTTTGTTCATTGTTACTACGTTCGTATTTGCGCTCATCATTGCGTTTACAAATTTTGTATAGTATTTTGCGTTTCGGGGTCTTTAGTTTTTCGGTAAAGAAAAGAGAGTCACGATTAAGGAAAATAAAATTTTATCTTTGAAGTCCTCATTTCATCGTTTAGACACAAACGCGCATTGTAATTGCGGTATTAATCCAGCTGAGTGAATTGCTCAGTCTGTATTAAAATAGATAAATAAAGTACGAGTTGATAGTAAACTATATTCGAGTTCAAATAATAAACCCAACAAAAACTTCGACGACCACCGGAGCGGCTGAAGTAATGGCACCAGACAGCACCTACTCCTCAAGGTAAGAAAATTAATTTTGAAAATTTCCTTCTTCACTGATAATCTCGTTGCCCTCGAGAATCGAATTAGAACTTCCTATCATCGATCTCGTTTTATTTTCGTGAACGGTTTTGAAGATAGAAACATTGTTTAAACTTTAAACAAAGGAGTTGTCCGCTGTGTCGGTTTGTGCGAACGGTGTTTTCAGCTAATGAAACACCCACTGATCTTCGCATTCCCCCTCCCATTGTTGACAAAATATTGCCCGTCGTTGGGCTAGGCTTGCGAAATCACACAAGTCCCGCACAGAAAGGACTATTAAATACATCGTCGGGGTCAATCGAAAATTAAGAGCAATACCGGCATTGCTATTAGCCGATATTCTTGCCATCCTTGCATGCGATTGTAAGAGAGAAATAGCAGAACGATCTCCCTTCGAAAATTCAACCAAAGGATCGTTCGCTGTGTTGGCTTGTGCAAACGGTGTTTTCGATTATCGAAAAAACCCATCGATCTTCGCATTCCTCCTACCACTGTTGGTAAAATATTACCCGTCTTTGGGCAAGGCTTGCGAAATCACACGAGTCCCACACAGAGAGGATCGTTAGAATCATCCTCGATTATTAAACTCAAAAGGCAAGAAAATCGTGGTAACAGAATCCATCGAAGTAAATGAATTGAGTTTCGGTTCTAACATCAAACTACTACAGCGAAATTAAAAGAGAAGAAGAAGTCAAACGTAAAAATAAATTTATATAAAACAACGAAAAATCTCACATTCCTATCCAATCCAGCAACCCTAAAATATATATATCCAGCTAATAAAATATATATATGTAGTATCGTGGACGAAAGGCCTGGAAAATATCGGGCGAACTATGAACAATGTCGCGAGAGCCGAGGCGCCGTCGGGCCCATCAATGTGTCATCGGTCTTTTCAAGTGCATAGTTTCGTGGAAAAGACCTACGTGACCCTGGCTACGAGCGTCTGCAGAACACGTGTGCGGTGGGCCTAGGAAAAAGGCAATAGAATGGGACAACGGCCAGAGAGGGTCAATCGAGGAGCAGAGCGCGAGTCGAGAAACAGAGTGCGAGTCGAGAACCAGAGTGCGAGTCGAGAAGCCGAGTGCGAGTTGAGCGGAGACGGAGGTTGCGAATGGCGTTGCCGAGAGAGTGTGGATTGCGCTGTTTTCTGTACGTTTGGTATGAATAGTTCAAGTTAATCAACAACCGTCTTTCTCTGTCTGATTAACATCTCTATTGTCCACTTTTTGTAAACATATTACATCACGATATTACATTTTTTTGGGGGCTCGTCCGGGATTGGACAAGACAGAAAACGAAACGGTTTAACAGAGTTATTCGAGCTAGTTGTGAATTTACCGGTACGCGGTGCGGTAAAAGACGATATCGTTGACTGTTTAAGTTTGTGTAGTGTGAAAAATGGCAAACGTCGGGGACGAACGATTGTCGGGTGAAGAGGGTTCGACGCTGGAGGAGCTGAGGAATAAGCTCGCGCGAATGAACCTCCCTATATCGGGTGCGAGGTCAGTGCTGATTGCAAGGCTGAATCGGGCGTGTAGGGCTGGACAATCGTATCGTAAGGGATCGACGGGCGGTGAAGAGCTAACCGGTCAACGAGATTTAGAAAATGTACAGAGAGCTGAGCGTGATTGCAACGAAGGTGAGGATGTTGAGAAAATGAATACGAAGGAGTTGAAGGAGCGCCTCGCTAGTTTGGGTTTAAAAACGACGGGAAGAAAAGTAGAGTTACGCGCACGGCTACGAGCGGCCATGGATGGTAATGACATATCGTCGGAAGAAGAAAGCGACGACGAAAGTGAGGATGAAGATGACAGAAAAAACGCAAGAGGATACAAGAGAGGTACGCGAAGGGTGTATCAGGACCGTGATGAATATTGTCGAAGGGCATGCGTTGGTTCGACACTGAGTTTTAGAGACGTCGAAGATGCATTAGAGTCGTTTAGTGGCGAGAAAGGTGAAAATGTCGAACGATGGTTCGAGTCGTTCGAGGAAGTCGCTGATACGTGCATGTGGTCGGATGGGCAGAAGGCAGTCTACGCGAGGAAGCTGCTGAAGGGATCAGCGAAAATATTTGCGAGCTTCGAGTGTCACGCCAGGACTTGGCATGAGTTGAAGAGGGGGCTAGTGAAAGAATTTTCGAGGAAAGTCAACAGTAGGCAAGTTCATCAGAAACTTGAAGAAACAAAAAAGGAGAGTGCTGAAGCATGTTTGGCTTACATGTACCGTATGCTCGAAATAGCTAGCCATGTGGACATGGAGGAGGAAGCAAAGGTGGAATACATAGTGGATGGAATAATAGACGACGAGAACAATAAGGCTGTATTGTACGGCGCTACGTCAATCAAAGGGTTGAGGAAGAGGTTAGTGATGTACGAAGAGCAGAAGAGTCGCAGAGCAAAGTCGATTGTGAAGCCGGCTAAAACCCAGAAGAACGGGAAGCCCAGTCAATCTGTAGATGCAATGAAGAAAAGAAGATGCTTCATTTGCGGTAGTGAGGATCATCTAAGTGTTAAGTGTCCGGAGAGGGGAGAAGGTGTTAGGTGTTTCAAGTGCAGCGGATTTGGACATATTGCAGCGAGGTGTACGGCACGACCGAAAGAGACTTGCGTAGTGTCAAGATCCGAAAAGGGGAAGTATGTGAAGGAAGTGGCGATAGATGATTATAGGTTTGTGGCACTAGTGGATACGGGTAGTGATCTCACGTTCATTCGATCAGACGAGTATGCGAGGTTAGGGTCACCACCGCTAGGTAAATGCAAGTTTAAGTTCGACGGTTTTGGTTCCGCTGGCAATGAGACCTGGGGTGAATTCACTAAGGTAATGACGGTTGATGGGTGTAAACTGCCAATCACTTTGCACGTTGTATCAAACAAAATATTGACGAAGCACGGCCTGTTGTTAGGCACTGATTTTCTGGATCAGGTAGAGTTACGGGTTAAACGGGGCGAAGTGACTTTCTTGCGGCTTGACGAACAGACTAACAGAGACGTGTCGGATGTGTTTAGAATTAACGTAGTAGAACAGACTGACTAAACAGACCTAACACACGTACGAGAACCTCATTACCGTGAAGCCATTCGAGATATTATTAAAGGGTATAGGCCGGAGAAGAAGAGAGACGTCGGGATAACCGCGAAAATAGTTCTGAAAAACGACAAACCGGTAGCGCGAAGACCGCGAAGACTGGCGCCGTCGGAAAGAAAGGAAGAAGATGATTTGATGAAAGCGTGGACAAACGAGGGTGTCATCAAATCGTCAGACTCGGAGTATGCGGGTCCGATAGGGGTAGTTAGAAAGAAAGATTTGTGTGTGCGTGTGGCTAGATGGGCCTTGTTACTAGGCGAGTTTAAGTATCAGGTGTGTCATCGGCCGGGGAAAAGTATGCAGCATGTAGATGCTCCGAGTAGGAACCCCCTGCCGAGCACTATGTATGTAACGGAGAGTGAAGACGGGCTGATTGCACGGTTGAGAAGGGCACAGAACAAGGACTTTGAAGTCCGTAGGATTTTGGACGCCGCAACGTGCAGTCAGGCCGATGGGCAGGTAGTAAGAAACAATATTTTGTATAAGGAGTGTAAGGACGATGTGCTAATAGTAGTGTCGAAGGCGATGCGGGCTCAAGTAGTCAGGCAAGCGCACGAGCGTGGGCATTTCGAGGTTACCAAAACAGAAGCTATGGTCAAGGACTCCTGGTTCAAGGGGTTACGCGAAAAGGTCGAACACGTGGTATCCAACTGCCTTGACTATAGCCTAACCGAACGAAACATAGGTAAGCTAGAAGGGAACCTGCGAAATTACAAGAAAAGAAGAAAACGTGCGAAGCAGTACCGAAGGAAGGACCCGCACACACATCGATTTTATGAAACCTTGGGTCCTAAACGCCGAAAGTGACGCATCTGATGACAGCGAGATAAAAGGCAACATCTGAGGGCAGATGTTATTGCAGGATGGCCGAATGTAGTATCGTGGACGAAAGGCCTGGAAAATATCGGGCGAACTATGAACAATGTCGCGAGAGCCGAGGCGCCGTCGGGACCATCAATGTGTCATCGGTCTTTTCAAGTGAATAGTTTCGTGGAAAAGACCTACGTGACCCTGGCTACGAGCGTCTGCAGAACACGTGTGCGGTGGGCCTCGGAAAAAGGCAATAGAATGGGACAACGGCCAGAGAGGGTCAGTCGAGGAGCAGAGCGCGAGTCGAGAAACAGAGTGCGAGTCGAGAACCAGAGTGCGAGTCGAGAAGCCGAGTGCGAGTTGAGCGGAGACGGAGGTTGCGAGTGGCGTTGCCGAGAGAGTGTGGATTGCGCTGTTTTCTGTACGTTTGGTATGAATAGTTCAAGTTAAGCCACAATCGTCTTTTCTGTCTGATTAACATCTCTATTGTCCACTTTTTGTAAACATATTACATCACGATATTACATATATGTCGGAGCGGACATTAGAATTAGGGTTAGGGGCGTGAAACGAATCTTCGTTTGGGTTACACGTTGTCGTTATGCAATAGAGAAGACACTGACTAGTGCAAATACGATTATTATAGAGCCGGACAAGTAACCGTGGTAGTTAGGCACTCGAGAAACTAATGACAATGATCCTAGGTTCAATAACGAATCCGCGGTCGACGGGATGATAGATGAACGTACTCACAAAATCTAAGTCGGATGCGTGATATTCACTGGTCGTAAAGGGTTACTCCTTTCATCAGTGAGATCGCGAACGAGAGTGCCTTTCCCGTCCCGATGATGCCACAGAGGAAAACTATAATGGGGTGTGTCTAAGGATAAGAGATCATCGGATTCGTCGAGAAAAGCCTTCGTTCAGAAAGTAAGGGAAATTGACGTTGCTGCTAATTGGTCAATCTCCATATCGGTGGTTAGAAAAAGATGCTAGCCGCCCTCGAGGGAAAGTTGCTAGTGGGAGACCGCGCTCGTTGAAAAATATGTCTCCCCTATCTTCCCGTAGTTGGGACAAAGACTGTTTGTCTGTTTGAAGGACTTTAGTTAACTAAACCTTAGGATTTATAACGGGTCCTCGGGCTAGCCGAACATGTACTGCGGAGACGCATCGACATCTGGCAATCATCTTACTCGAAGAATAGGGTCTGCGTGTGGCGAGCCACGGGACAGAAACCGTTGGAATGTTTACTGTCGCGTGTCGCCACGAATATTTCCTTTAAGGAGAGCTATAGAATTACTCCATACCTTTGCTAGGCAAAGCGTTCATCCCGTGACCGCGGCTACGTTCGGCGACTGACTGTCGCCTCGAGCCCAAGCTCATTATCACAACTCTCGAACAATTACAATCGGATTGAATAACTACAATTGTTCAGTTACAGACTCCGGTATTCTTTCATCTCCGACACGGCCATCCTGACTATCACACGTCCTCGTGTGTAACTAAAATATCGTGCTTTCTTACATTAGATTCGATGCAACTGACATTATTTACGATTTAACTAAATGTCCAAGTAAGTCAAGGGTCCAGTGCAATAACAAAATTTCGTTCGGAGGCTTGACAACACAAAACTAAAAGAGAACAAGAATTTGTAGCGTTATAATTTGTATTCAAAGTGCTAGTTGCGTTCTGTGAGTCGCCAGACCGTAATGACACGACAGATCATGTTCGATTTCGTACACTGATGAATCTCAGTTGGTTGGATCATATTGCTACGTTGGGTGTATCACTGTGGGTATATTGCAGATGTATGAAACATCACAGTGGATATATTGCAGACACGCAAAACGTCACTGTGGGTATATTACAGATGTATGAGACATCACAGTGGATATATTGCAGATACGCAAAACGTCACTGTGGGTATATTACAGATACATGAAACATCACAGTGGATATATTGCAAATACGCAAACGTCACTGTGGGTATATCACAGATGTATGAGACATCACAGTGGATATATTGCAGATACGCAAACGTCACTGTGGGTATATTACAGATGTATGAGACATCACAGTGGATATATTGCAGACACGCAAAACGTCACTGTGGGTATATCACAGATGTGTGAGACATCACAGTGGATATATTGCAGATACGCAAAACGTCACTGTGGGTATATTACAGATATATGAGACATCACAGTGGATATATTGCAGATACGCAAAACGTCACTGTGGGTATATTACAGATGTGTGAGACATCACAGTGGATATATTGCAGATACGCAAAACGTCACTGTGGGTATACACTACGACCACAACGTGGTGTTAATGATCCTCTGAGGTCAGTGCACTTGCATCGTTATTATCACCATCGTTGTCATCACCGCAGACGTCCATCTCAGCAGGGGCGCAACTTTCTAGCATCTTTCTCAGTCTGTCATGTCTGTCCTTATATGATTGTTTGCCGTCTAAGGTTTTTAAAGTATATCTATCTCCTTCCAAATCTTTGCTATCTCGAATGGACTTCTGAATTTCGGATCTAACTTCGTCTAGTTTCTTTCCTCGTTTTTGCATAATACAAAATCACCAAGGTTAAACCTAACTACCATAGCTTTAGTTTTGTCAACTCCACCTTTATCGTACCTAGCACTAATTTCTATATCCTCTATTGCCCGCTGTCTTACATCAGAGATATCTACTTCTTTTTCTTCGATATTATCGGGTATCAACGAGTCGTAAGGTCTTTGCTGTTCCACCAATTAATAGTTCCAATGGGCTCGATTTAGTCGCGCGGTTGGTGGTGCAATTTAAAGCCAGCCGTATTTTGCCAACCGCGTCTAGCCACGATCGCCCGGTCGTTTCTATGATCGTGAACATAATTTTCAACGTACCCGTAATACGCTCTACCTGACCGTTGGCCCTACTCGCACCGATTGAGATTAAGAGGAGTTTTAGTGTTTACCTTGCCAGAAATCTTGGAATTCTTTACCCGTTAGGACACCTCTCTTGATCCGCTATTGTCCGGCAAGGGCTGCCGAATAAAAATATAGTACGTAAGTGCTTTAACGGTACTAAGGAAATCTAATTTACGAGTATGATGCAGATATGCGAATTCAGTGAAGACGTTGACCAAAACAATGACATATTCTTTCGAACCTCTAATACTCGCACAGCTTCTCAAGCGTTTTATCCCAACCTAAGTGCATAATTGACTGTTGCACATGGTTAATAACGGGCTACCTAAGCCCTCTTGGAACAATGGGCAAGAGTTCTACCTTTTCTCTGTATTTTATGATGGAGGGTGCCGGACCGTAACTCATACGTATTCGCGACGTCTTCCGCGAGCTCTTCGTTCTGTAATTTATTGACGATCCCAGAAATTTGGGAGTCGCGACGTTATTCCACTAATAGCTAGTCTTCGGAGATTTCGGTCAGATTGATTTCCTTCTCTATGACTTCGTTGATCGTAAGGTGATCCAAGTCTACGGGATTTTGCGAGACAAAATTTACGTGGGCCATTCGTTTACCTTCCCGGTACAGAATGTCAAAAGTAAAAGTTTGTAAGTAAGCCCACCACCTGTAAACCCTGTCATTTAAATTTACCTTACTACTGGAAGCCTTCAAAGGATTACAATCGGAGACGACAAGAAATTCTCGTCCGTGGAGATAATGACGGAAATGCTTGACGGCGTTCACAACTGCTAACGTTTCTAGTTCGTAAGAATGATACCTAGATTCCGCAGGGCTACTTCCTATACTGTAATATTCTATTACTCTATTTTTACCTTCAATCTTGTGCATTAAAATAACCTCATATCCATCCGAACTAGCGTCGATACGAAGTTCTATCGGGTAGTTCGGGTCAAATACCATTAACACCGGCGCGTCGGTCAGGGCGGAAATTACCTTTTGCCTTATTTTTCCATGCCTATCTGTCCAAGTCATGTTTTTATTATCGGAAGTAAGCGCATACAAGGGTTTCATTACCCGTAAAAATTTAGGGACGAATTTTCGAAAATAAAGGGCTAAACCTATGAACTGCCTGAGCTGTGTGACGGTCGTTGACGCAGGTAAAGAACTCAAGGCGTTTATTTTACCCGGATTGGGACGAACTTCTCCGTCGTAAATTACATATTCCAAATAGAGTACCGATGCCTTTAGAAAAGAACATTTTGAAAAGTTAAAGGAGAATCCGGCTTTTACAAGGGTATCTAGTACGGTGTGCAATACTTTTAGAGCTTGATCTATCGAGTCGGCAATAATTAGGACATCATCCAAATAGACGACAACGTACGAATGGCATGTTGACTGTTACACGTGTTTTCAAAGGAATCTCAAGAATGATCTCTCGTTTCGTTTGTTCGCAACATCGAAATCGGCAGCCGCTGCTGAATACAATGAAGGAAAGTGCAGTACAGATCAGTCTGACCAAATGATTTCTTATGTCACCACAATTAAAAAGGTCAAATGCTACAGAAGACTTGGCACGCGACTACTCCTGAGGGTTTCCGTAGTAAACGCTTTGATGGTTTACAAAATTGTAGCAAGGAAGAACATAAATATTAGAATATTTAGACAAGTATGAGTTGCAAAATTATTAGGGTTGTCCGAAGATATAAGAATCCCCATTTTCGACGGAGTCAGCATAGTATCGCCGTCCCGAAAATGACTTCCGGAAGAAACATTAAACGCGCACGCACTTATGTTATGCAAATAAAGGACATCGAATGGATCGAACAAAGGCACAAAAGAATTCGAAGAAAACAACAACTTATTATCCAAATTGTTCATCGAGGGTAATCAATGCTGTATACTTCCTAGAATTAGGATGAATAGGGGTTTGGAGAAACCCACCGGCCATGTCCAGAATAGTAAAATATCTCGCTTTTGCAATCTCGCGACTTGATCCGCAGTGAGGGGTAAAGGATACCGATCCGCGACCGTATATTTATTTAGTTCTCGAAAATCTACCTATCATCTATCTGAACCATTGTTCGTCTTCACGAGTAACACAGGGCTCGCGAACGGTGAATTACTAGGCTTTATGATTTTTGGCTGTAATTAAGTCGCTTGTTCTATCACGTACTATTCTGCGCTCGCGAAGTCTATTTTGACTCCTTGTACGGCGATGTTAGGATTAATTAATTGTACTTCTAACTGGCCTGTATTTTTTGTACGAGTACGTAGGGAACCCGTAACGGATGAATCTCTGAATTTTCGAAAAGAAAGATTAATCGACTTTTATCACTACCACGTACCTCATTGTCAACTTCATTAACATCGATCTCGTTTTCAGCGGTTTTATTACAGGCATTAATTATTTTTGTTTTACACATAGCGAGGCTATTTTGTGCAATATTATGTCAAAATCTTGGCTTAAAATTTAACGAGCAATCGCGATATCGTATTGTTAAATAACTATCAGCGAGAACATGAAAAGTTTATCTCTAACCACCGACACCTGTAATGGACAAGATTTGAGCGATACGTTTAGTATCAATATTTCTTATTCCTCGCATTACTACTATATCAATCGTTCTTTTGCCAGAGATTCTCAAGACTACGGATTCTTTAATTAGCGAACACTCGGCTCCGAAATCGGGGTAAAATGGAAACGACTCACCCGGATGGCTTGATCTACCAGTTAGCGCCTCCACTACGTAGAGGTCGATTCGACACTCGGTATTGAAATTATACTCAGGGCATTGCTTTGTAAAGGATCTTCCTCCATAATCAGATTGGTAGCTGCGCACCATGCAGCGGAGTCGAAAAATTGTTAGGTTCCACACTCGATTTTTGCACTAGCGACGGGATTAACTCGCGCACGATGGTCGTAAGCTCTTGCACTGTTATAATCGGCACTGATCCCACTTCTGATGTCGGAGCGGACATTAGAATTAGGGTTAGGGGCGTGAAACGAATCTTCGTTTGGGTTACACGTTGTCGTTATGCAATAGAGAAGACACTGACTAGTGCAAATACGATTATTATAGAGCCGGACAAGTAACCGTGGTAGTTAGGCACTCGAGAAACTAATGACAATGATCCTAGGTTCAATAACGAATCCGCGGTCGACGGGATGATAGATGAACGTACTCACAAAATCTAAGTCGGATGCGTGATATTCACTGGTCGTAAAGGGTTACTCCTTTCATCAGTGAGATCGCGAACGAGAGTGCCTTTCCCGTCCCGATGATGCCACAGAGGAAAACTATAATGGGGTGTGTCTAAGGATAAGAGATCATCGGATTCGTCGAGAAAAGCCTTCGTTCAGAAAGTAAGGGAAATTGACGTTGCTGCTAATTGGTCAATCTCCATATCGGTGGTTAGAAAAAGATGCTAGCCGCCCTCGAGGGAAAGTTGCTAGTGGGAGACCGCGCTCGTTGAAAAATATGTCTCCCCTATCTTCCCGTAGTTGGGACAAAGACTGTTTGTCTGTTTGAAGGACTTTAGTTAACTAAACCTTAGGATTTATAACGGGTCCTCGGGCTAGCCGAACATGTACTGCGGAGACGCATCGACATCTGGCAATCATCTTACTCGAAGAATAGGGTCTGCGTGTGGCGAGCCACGGGACAGAAACCGTTGGAATGTTTACTGTCGCGTGTCGCCACGAATATTTCCTTTAAGGAGAGCTATAGAATTACTCCATACCTTTGCTAGGCAAAGCGTTCATTCCGTGACCGCGGCTACGTTCGGCGACTGACTGTCGCCTCGAGCCCAAGCTCATTATCACAACTCTCGAACAATTACAATCGGATTGAATAACTACAATTGTTCAGTTACAGACTCCGGTATTCTTTCATCTCCGACATATATATATAATAACCCGAGCAATTATACGTCCAAATAAAATCCGTTCAACGAGGAAAAATATTAATTGTACCCAGCTTTAATCCTCCCCCGTGCCAGTATCCCTGCACATAGCAGGTTAGCCGAAAAGTGGAATTCGTTTACCAGTTGCATTAAGCGTCAGTAAACGCTACCCATTAAACGTAAAAGAAACTAATAAAAATTAGGATATTTTGAAATACTCCTTAGACTATTTCTGGTGGCAGCAACTACCGTATCAATTAGAATTCTAAATCTATATTTCATACACAATAATATCATTTCAATTTATTTCCCTTCAGATTAAATTCAAAACTCAAACTATAAAAAAAAAATTTTCAGTAAAATTTAAACTTTAGATTTGATCGATTTAAACAAATAGATACGTAACATATTTCGACGTTTAAGCACTCGTTTCACTCCATTTTACACTGCAAATATAATGCACTACGGTTTAAGCGTCGAAACAAGCAAAATAGCTCGCAAATCGCGATGATTTCGTCGATTTTGACGAAAAGTAGCCTTCATTTCCTACCCGTTGGAGATATTTCGACGTTTAAGCGCTCATTTCACTCCATTTTACACTGCACATGTAATGCACAACCGTTTAAGCGTCGAAACAAGCAAAATAGCTCGCAAATCGCGATGATTTCGACGATTTTGACGAGAAGTAGCCGTCATTTCCTTCCCGTTGGAGAAATTTCGACGTTTAAGCGCTCCTTTCTCTCCATTTTACACTGCAAATGTAATGCACTACCGTTAAAGCTTCGAAACAAGCAAGATAGCTCGCAAATCGCGATGATTTCGTCGATTTTGACGAAAAGTAGCCGTCATTTCCTTCCCGTTGGAGATATTTCGATGTTTAAGCGCTCGTTTCACTCCACTTTACACTGCAATTGTAATGCACCACCTTTAAGCGTCGAAACAAGCAAGATAGCTGGCAAATCGCGATGATTTCGTCGATTTTGACGAAAAGTAGCCGTCATTTCCTTCCCGTTGGAGATATTTCGACGTTTAAGCGCTCGTTGAAATCCATTTCACACTGCAAATGTAATGCACTACCGTTTAAGCTTCGAAGCAAGCAAGATAGCTCGCAAATCGCGATGATTTCGTCGATTTTGACGAAAAGTAGCCGTCATTTCTTTCCCGTTGGAGATATTTCGACGTTTAAGCGCACGTTTCACTCCATTTTACACTTCAAATGTAATGCACTACCGTTTAAGCGTCGAAACAAGCAAAATAGCTCGCAAATCGCGATGATTTCGTCGATTTTGACGAAAAGTAGCGGTCATTTATTTCCGGTTGGAGATATTTCGACGTTTAAGCGCTCGTTTCACTCCACTTTACACTGCAAATGTAATGCACCACCTCTAAGCGTCGAAACAAGCAAGATAGCTGGCAAATCGCGATGATTTCGTAGATTTTGACGAAAAGTACCCGTCATTTATTTCCGGTTGGAGATATTTCGACGTTCAAGCGCTCGTTTCACTCCACTTTACACTGCAAACGTAATGCACCAACTTTAAGCGTCGAAACAAGCAAGATAGCTGGCAAATCGCGATGATTTCGTCGATTTTGACGAAAAGTAGCCGTCATTTCCTTCCCGTTGGAGATATTTCGACGCTTAAGCGCTCATTTCACTCCGTTTTACTCTGCAAATGTAATGCACTACCGTCAAAGCGTAGAAACAAGCAAAATAGCTCGCATATCGCGATGACTTCGTCGATTTTGACGAAAAATAGCCGTCATTTCCTTCCCATTGATGATATTTCGACGTTTAGGCGCTCATTTCACTCCCTTTTACACTGCAAATGTAATGCACTACCGTCTAAGCGTCGAGACATGCAAAATAGCTCGCAAATCGCGATGTTTTCGTCGATTATGACGAAAAATAGCCGTCATTTCCTTCCCGTTGGAGATATTTCGACGTTTAAGCGCTCATTTCACTCCATTTTACACTGCAAATGTAATGCACTACCGTTTAAGCGACGAAACAAGCAAACTAGCTCGCAAATCGCGATGATTTCGTCGATTTTGACGAAAAGTACCCGTCATTTATTTCCGGTTCGAGATATTTCGACGTTTAAGCGCCCGTTTCACTATATTTTATACTGCACATGTAATGCACAACCTTTAAGCGTCGAAACAAGCAAAATAGCTGGCAAATCGCGACGATTTCGTCGATTTTGACGAAAAGTAGCCGTCATTTCCTTAACGTTGGAGACATTTCGATGTTTAAGCGCTCATTTCACTCCATTTTACACTGCAAATGTAATGCACTACCGTTTAAGCGACGAAACAAGCAAAATAGCTCGCAAATCGCGATGATTTCGTCGATTTTGACGAAAAATAGCCGTCATTTCCTTCCCGTTGAAGATATTTCGACGTTTAAGCGCTCATTTCACTCCCTTTTACATTGCAAATGGAATGCACTACCGCCTAAGCGTCGAGACAAGCAAAATAGCTCGCAGATCGCGATGTTTTCGTCGATTATGACGAAAAATAGCCGTCATTTCCTTCCCGTTGGAGATATTTCGACGTTTAAGCGCTCGTTTCACTCCCTTTTACACTGCAAATGTAATGCACTACCGTCTAAGCGTCGAGACAAGCAAAATAGCTCGCAAATCGCGATGATTTCGTCGATTTTGCGAGAAGTAGCCGTCATTTCCTTCCCGTTGGAGATATTTCGACGTTTAAACGCTCATTTCACTCCATTTTACACTGCACATGTAATGCACTACCGTTTAAGCGTCGAAACAAGCAAAATAGCTCGCAAATCGCGATGATTTCGTCGATTTTGACGAGAAGTAGCCGTCATTTGCATCCCGTTGGAGATATTTCGACGTTTAAGCGCTCATTTCACTATATTTTATACTGCACATGTAATGCACTACCGTTCAAGCGTGGAAACAAGCAAAATATCTCGCAAATGGCGATGATTTCGTCGATTTTGACGAGAAGTAGCCGTCATTTCCTTCCCGTTGGAGATATTTCGACGTTTAAGCGCTCCTTTCTCTCCATTTTACACTGCAAATGTAATGCACTACCGTTTAAGCTTCGAAGCAAGCAAGATAGCTCGCAAATCGCGATGATTTCGTCGATTTTGACGAAAAGTAGCCGTCACTTCTTTCCCGTTCGAGATATTTCGACCTTTAAGCGCTCGTTTCCCTCCATTTTACACTTCAAATGTAATGCACTACCGTTTAAGAGTCGATGCAAGCAAAATAGCTCGCAAATCGTGATGATTTCGTTGATTTTGACGAAAAGTAGCGGTCATTTATTTCCGGTTGGAGATATTTCGAAGTTTAAGCGCTCGTTTCACTCCACTTTACACTGCAAATGTAATGCACCACCTTTAAGCGTCGAAACAAGCAAGATAGCTGGCAAATCGCGACGATTTCGTCGATTTTGACGAAAAGTAGCCGTCATTTCCTTCCCGTTGGAGATATTTCGATGTTTAAGCGCTCGTTTCACTCCACTTTACACTGCAATTGTAATGCACCACCTTTAAGCGTCGAAACAAGCAAGATAGCTGGCAAATCGCGATGATTTCGTCGATTTTGACGAAAAGTAGCCGTCATTTCCTTCCCGTTGGAGATATTTCGACGTTTAAGCGCTCGTTGAAATCCATTTCACACTGCAAATGTAATGCACTACCGTTTAAGCTTCGAAGCAAGCAAGATAGCTCGCAAATCGCGATGATTTCGTCGATTTTGACGAAAAGTAGCCGTCATTTCTTTCCCGTTGGAGATATTTCGACGTTTAAGCGCACGTTTCACTCCATTTTACACTTCAAATGTAATGCACTACCGTTTAAGCGTCGAAACAAGCAAAATAGCTCGCAAATCGCGATGATTTCGTCGATTTTGACGAAAAGTAGCGGTCATTTATTTCCGGTTGGAGATATTTCGACGTTTAAGCGCTCGTTTCACTCCACTTTACACTGCAAATGTAATGCACCACCTCTAAGCGTCGAAACAAGCAAGATAGCTGGCAAATCGCGATGATTTCGTAGATTTTGACGAAAAGTACCCGTCATTTATTTCCGGTTGGAGATATTTCGACGTTCAAGCGCTCGTTTCACTCCACTTTACACTGCAAACGTAATGCACCAACTTTAAGCGTCGAAACAAGCAAGATAGCTGGCAAATCGCGATGATTTCGTCGATTTTGACGAAAAGTAGCCGTCATTTCCTTCCCGTTGGAGATATTTCGACGCTTAAGCGCTCATTTCACTCCGTTTTACTCTGCAAATGTAATGCACTACC
The DNA here is from genome assembly GCF_051014615.1 of Bombus vancouverensis nearcticus. Classification (NCBI taxonomy): domain Eukaryota; kingdom Metazoa; phylum Arthropoda; class Insecta; order Hymenoptera; family Apidae; genus Bombus; species Bombus vancouverensis. Next base: position 864,241 of record NC_134913.1, on the reverse strand, counting down.
GTCAAAGCGTAGAAACAAGCAAAATAGCTCGCATATCGCGATGACTTCGTCGATTTTGACGAAAAATAGCCGTCATTTCCTTCCCATTGATGATATTTCGACGTTTAGGCGCTCATTTCACTCCCTTTTACACTGCAAATGTAATGCACTACCGTCTAAGCGTCGAGACATGCAAAATAGCTCGCAAATCGCGATGTTTTCGTCGATTATGACGAAAAATAGCCGTCATTTCCTTCCCGTTGGAGATATTTCGACGTTTAAGCGCTCATTTCACTCCATTTTACACTGCAAATGTAATGCACTACCGTTTAAGCGACGAAACAAGCAAACTAGCTCGCAAATCGCGATGATTTCGTCGATTTTGACGAAAAGTACCCGTCATTTATTTCCGGTTCGAGATATTTCGACGTTTAAGCGCCCGTTTCACTATATTTTATACTGCACATGTAATGCACAACCTTTAAGCGTCGAAACAAGCAAAATAGCTGGCAAATCGCGACGATTTCGTCGATTTTGACGAAAAGTAGCCGTCATTTCCTTAACGTTGGAGACATTTCGATGTTTAAGCGCTCATTTCACTCCATTTTACACTGCAAATGTAATGCACTACCGTTTAAGCGACGAAACAAGCAAAATAGCTCGCAAATCGCGATGATTTCGTCGATTTTGACGAAAAATAGCCGTCATTTCCTTCCCGTTGAAGATATTTCGACGTTTAAGCGCTCATTTCACTCCCTTTTACATTGCAAATGGAATGCACTACCGCCTAAGCGTCGAGACAAGCAAAATAGCTCGCAGATCGCGATGTTTTCGTCGATTATGACGAAAAATAGCCGTCATTTCCTTCCCGTTGGAGATATTTCGACGTTTAAGCGCTCGTTTCACTCCCTTTTACACTGCAAATGTAATGCACTACCGTCTAAGCGTCGAGACAAGCAAAATAGCTCGCAAATCGCGATGATTTCGTCGATTTTGCGAGAAGTAGCCGTCATTTCCTTCCCGTTGGAGATATTTCGACGTTTAAACGCTCATTTCACTCCATTTTACACTGCACATGTAATGCACTACCGTTTAAGCGTCGAAACAAGCAAAATAGCTCGCAAATCGCGATGATTTCGTCGATTTTGACGAGAAGTAGCCGTCATTTGCATCCCGTTGGAGATATTTCGACGTTTAAGCGCTCATTTCACTATATTTTATACTGCACATGTAATGCACTACCGTTCAAGCGTGGAAACAAGCAAAATATCTCGCAAATGGCGATGATTTCGTCGATTTTGACGAGAAGTAGCCGTCATTTCCTTCCCGTTGGAGATATTTCGACGTTTAAGCGCTCCTTTCTCTCCATTTTACACTGCAAATGTAATGCACTACCGTTTAAGCTTCGAAGCAAGCAAGATAGCTCGCAAATCGCGATGATTTCGTCGATTTTGACGAAAAGTAGCCGTCACTTCTTTCCCGTTCGAGATATTTCGACCTTTAAGCGCTCGTTTCCCTCCATTTTACACTTCAAATGTAATGCACTACCGTTTAAGAGTCGATGCAAGCAAAATAGCTCGCAAATCGTGATGATTTCGTTGATTTTGACGAAAAGTAGCGGTCATTTATTTCCGGTTGGAGATATTTCGAAGTTTAAGCGCTCGTTTCACTCCACTTTACACTGCAAATGTAATGCACCACCTTTAAGCGTCGAAACAAGCAAGATAGCTGGCAAATCGCGACGATTTCGTCGATTTTGACGAAAAGTAGCCGTCATTTCCTTCCCGTTGGAGATATTTCGACGTTTAAGCGCTCAGTTCACTCCGTTTTACTCTGCAAATGTAATGCACTACCGTCTAAGCGTAGAAACAAGCAAAATAGCTCGCATATCGCGATGACTTCTTCGATTTTGACGAAAAATAGCCGTCATTTCCTTCCCGTTCGAAATATTTCGACGTTTAAGCGCTCATTTCACACTCTTTTACACTGCAAATGTAAGCACTACCCTTTATGCATCGAAACAAGCAAAATGGCTCGCAAATCGCGATGGTTTCGTCTGTTTTGACAAAAACTTGCCGTCATTTCCTTAACGTTGGAGATATTTCGATGTTTAAGCGCTCATTTCACTCCATTTTACACTGCAAATGTAATGCACTACCGTTTAAGCGACGAAACAAGCAAAATAGCTCGCAAATCGCGATGATTTCGTCGATTTTGACGAAAAATAGCCGTCATTTCCTTCCCGTTGAAGATATTTCGACGTTTAAGCGCTCATTTCACTCCCTTTTACACTGCAAATGTAATGCACTACCGCCTAAGCGTGGAGACAAGCAAAATAGCTCGCAAATCGCGATATTTTCGTCGATTATGACGAAAAATAGCCCTCATTTCCTTCCCGTTGGAGATATTTCGACGTTTAAGCGCTCGTTTCACTCCCTTTTACACTGCAAATGTAATGCACTACCGTTTAAGCGACGAAACAAGCAAACTAGCTCGCAAATCGCGATGATTTCGTCGATTTTGACGAAAAGTACCCGTCATTTATTTCCGGTTGGAGATATTTCGACGTTTAAGCGCTCATTTCACTCCCTTTTACACTGCAAATGTAAGCACTACCGTTTAAGCTTCGAGACAAGCAAAATAGCTCGCAAATCGCGATGATTTTGTCGATTTTGACGAAAAGTAGCCGTCATTTCCTTCCCGTTGGAGATATTTCGACGTATAAGAGCTCGTTGAAATCCATTTTACACTGCAAATGTAACGCACTACCGTTTAGGCGTCGAAACAAGCAAAATAGCTCGCAAATCGCGATGATATCGTCGATTTTGACGAGAAGTAGCCGTCATTTCCTTCCCGTTGGAGAAATTTCGACGTTTAAGCGCTCGTTGAAATCCATTTTACACTGCAAATGTAATGCACTACCGTTTAAGCTTCGAAGCAAGCAAGATAGCTCGCAAATCGCGATGATTTCGTCGATTTTGACGAAAAGTAGCCGTCATTTCTTTCCTGTTCGAGATATTTCGACGTTTAAGCGCTCGTTTCACTCCATTTTACACTGCAAATGTAAGCACTACCGTTTAAGCGCCGAAACAAGCAAAATAGCTCGCAAATCGCGATGATTTCGTCGATTTTGACGAAAAATAGCCGTCATTTCCTTCCCGTTGGAGATATTTCGACGTTTAAACGCTCATTTCACTATATTTTATACTGCACATGTAATGCACTACCGTTCAAGCGTGGAAACAAGCAAAACATCTCGCAAATGGCGATGATTTCGTCGATTTTGACGAGAAGTAGCCGTCATTTCCTTCCCGTTGGAGATATTTCGACGTTTAAGCGCTCCTTTCTCTCCATTTTACACTGCAAATGTAATGCACTACCGTTTAAGCTTCGAAGCAAGCAAGATAGCTCGCAAATGTCGATGATTTCTTCGATTTTGACGAGAAGTAGCCGTCATTTCCTTCCCGTTGGAGATATTTCGACGTTTAAGAGCTCCTTTCTCTCCATTTTACACTGCAAATGTAATGCACTACCGTTTAAGCTTCGAAGCAAGCAAGATAGCTCGCAAATCGCGATGATTTCGTCGATTTTGACGAAAAGTAGCAGTCATTTCTTTCCCGTTCGAGATATTTCGACATTTAAGCGCTCGTTTCCCTCCATTTTACACTGCAAATGTAATGCACCACCTTTAAGCGTCGAAACAAGCAAGATAGCTGGCAAATCGCGACGATTTCGTCGATTTTGACGAAAAGTAGCCGTCATTTCCTTCCCGTTGGAGATATTTCGACGTTTAAGCGCTCAGTTCACTCCGTTTTACTCTGCAAATGTAATGCACTACCGTCTAAGCGTAGAAACAAGCAAAATAGCTCGCATATCGCGATGACTTCGTCGATTTTGAGGAAAAATAGCCGTCATTTCCTTCCCGTTCGAAATATTTCGACGTTTAAGCGCTCATTTCACACTCTTTTACACTGCAAATGTAAGCACTACCGTTTATGCATCGAAACAAGCAAAATAGCTCGCAAATCGGGATGGTTTCGTCTGTTTTGACAAAAACTTGCCGTCATTTCCTTAACGCTGGAGATATTTCGATGTTTAAGGGCTCATTTCACTCCATTTTACACAGCAAATGTAATGCACTACCGCCTAAGCGTGGAGACAACAAAATAGCTCGCAAATCGCGATATTTTCGTCGATTATGACGAAAAATAGCCCTCATTTCCTTCCCGTTGGAGATATTTCGACGTTTAAGCGCTCGTTTCACTCCCTTTTACACTGCAAATGTAATGCACTACCGTTTAAGCGACGAAACAAGCAAACTAGCTCGCAAATCGCGATGATTTCGTCGATTTTGACGAAAAGTACCCGTCATTTATTTCCGGTTGGAGATATTTCGACGTTTAAGCACTCGTTTCACTCCACTTTACACTGCAAATGTAATGCACCACCTTTACGCGTCGAAACATGCAAGATAGCTGGCAAATCGCGATGATTTCTTCGATTTTGACGAAAAGTAGCCGTCATTTCCTTCCCGTTGGAGATATTTCTACGTTTAAGCGCTCATTTCACTCCGTTTTACACTGCAAATGTAAGCACTACCGTTTAAGCGTCGAGACAAGCAAAATAGCTCGCAAATCGCGATGATTTCGTTTGTTTTGACAAAAACTTGCCGTCATTTCCTAAACGTTGGAGATATTTCGACGTTTAAGCGCTCATTTCACTCCATTTTACACTGCAAATGTAATGCACTACCGTCTAAGCGTCGAGAAAAGCAAAATAGCTCGCAAATCGCGATGTTTTCGTCGATTATGACGAAAAATAGCCGTCATTTCCTTCCCGTTGGAGATATTTCGACGTTTAAGCGCTCATTTTACTCCCTTTTACACTGCATATGTAAGCACTAACGTCTAAGCGTCGAGACAAGCAAAATAGCTCGCAAATCGCGATGGTTTCGTCGATTTTGACGAAAAGTAGCCGTCATTTCCTTAACGATGGTGATATTTCGACGTTTAAACGCTCATTTCACTCCATTTTACACTGCACATGTAACGCACTACCGTTTAAGCGTCGAAACAAGCAAAATAGCTCGCAAATCGCGATGATTTCGTCGATTTTGACGAGAAGTAGCCGTCATTTGCATCCCGTTGGAGATATTTCGACGTTTAAGCGCTCATTTCACTATATTTTATACTGCACATGTAATGCACTACCGTTCAAGCGTGGAAACAAGCGAAATAGCTCGCAAATGTCGATGATTTCTTCGATTTTGACGAGAAGTAGCCGTCATTTCCTTCCCGTTGGAGATATTTCGACGTTTAAGCGCTCCTTTCTCTCCATTTTACACTGCAAATGTAATGCACTACCGTTTAAGCTTCGAAGCAAGCAAGATAGCTCGCAAATCGCGATGATTTCGTCGATTTTGACGAAAAGTAGCCGTCATTTCTTTCCCGTTCGAGATATTTCGACATTTAAGCGCTCGTTTCCCTCCATTTTACACATCAAATGTAATGCACTACCGTTTAAGTGTCGATGCAAGCAAAATAGCTCGCAAATCGTGATGATTTCGTCGATTTTGACGAAAAGTAGCGGTCATGTATTTCCGGTTGGAGATATTTCGACGTTTAAGCGCTCGTTTCACTCCACTTTACACTGCAAATGTAATGCACCACCTTTAAGCGTCGAAACAAGCAAGATAGCTGGCAAATCGCGACGATTTCGTCGATTTTGACGAAAAGTAGCCGTCATTTCCTTCCCGTTGGAGATATTTCGACGTTTAACCGCTCAGTTCACTCCGTGTTACTCTGCAAATGTAATGCACTACCGTCTAAGCGTAGAAACAAGCAAAATAGCTCGCAAATCGCGATGATTTCGTCGATTTTGACGAGAAGTAGCCGTCATTTCCTTCCCGTTGGAGAAATTTCGACGTTTAAGCGCTCGTTGAAATCCATTTTACACTGCAAATGTAATGCACTACCGTTTAAGCTTCGAAGCAAGCAAGATAGCTCGCAAATGTCGATGATTTCTTCGATTTTGACGAGAAGTAGCCGTCATTTCCTTCCCGTTGGAGATATTTCGACGTTTAAGCGCTCCTTTCTCTCCATTTTACACTGCAAATGTAAGCACTACCGTTTAAGCGTCGAGACAAGCAAAATAGCTCGCAAATCGCGATGATTTCGTCTGTTTTGACAAAAACTTGCCGTCATTTCCTTAACGTTGGTGATATTTCTACGTTTAAGCGCTCATTTCACTCCGTTTTACACTGCAAATGTAAGCACTACCGTTTAAGCGTCGAGACAAGCAAAGTAGCTCGCAACTCGCGATGATTTCGTCTGTTTTGACAAAAACTTGCCGTCATTTCCTTAACGTTGGAGATATTTCGACGTTTAAGCGCTCATTTCACTCCATTTTACACTGCAAATGTAATGCACTACCGTCTAAGCGTCGAGAAAAGCAAAATAGCTCGCAAATCGCGATGTTTTCGTCGATTATGACGAAAAATAGCCGTCATTTCCTTCCCGTTGGAGATATTTCGACGTTTAAGCGCTCATTTTACTCCCTTTTACACTGCAAATGTGAGCACTACCGTTTAAGCTTCGAGACAAGCAAAATAGCTCGCAAATCGCGATGATTTCGTCGATTTTGACGAAAAGTAGCCTTCATTTCCTACCGGTTGGAGATATTTCGACGCTTAAGCGCTCATTTCACTCCATTTTACACTGCACATGTAATGCACTACCGTTTAAGCGTCGAAACAAGCAAAATAGCTCGCAAATCGCGATGATTTCGTCGATTTTGACGAGAAGTAGCCGTCATTTCCTTCCCGTTGGAGAAATTTCGACGTTTAAGCGCTCGTTGAAATCCATTTTACACTGCAAATGTAATGCACTACCGTTTAAGCTTCGAAGCAAGCAAGATAGCTCGCAAATCGCGATGATTTCGTCGATTTTGACGAAAAGTAGCCGTCATTTCTTTCCTGTTCGAGATATTTCGACGTTTAAGCGCTCGTTTCACTCCATTTTACACTTCAAATGTAATGCACTACCGTTTAAGCGTCGAAACAAGCAAAATAGCTCGCAAATCGCGATGATTTCGTCGATTTTGACGAGAAGTAGCCGTCATTTCCTTCCCGTTGGAGAAATTTCGACGTTTAAGCGCTCGTTGAAATCCATTTTACACTGCAAATGTAATGCACTACCGTTTAAGCGACGAAACAAGCAAACTAGCTCGCAAATCGCGATGATTTCGTCGATTTTGACGAAAAGTGCCCGTCATTTATTTCCGGTTGGAGATATTTCGACGTTTAAGCACTCGTTTCACTCCACTTTACACTGCAAATGTAATGCACCACCTTTACTCGTCGAAACATGCAAGATAGCTGGCAAATCGCGATGATTTCTTCGATTTTGACGAAAAGTAGCCGTCATTTCCTTCCCGTTGGAGATATTTCTACGTTTAAGCGCTCATTTCACTCCGTTTTACACTGCAAATGTAAGCACTACCGTTTAAGCGTCGAGACAAGCAAAATAGCTCGCAAATCGCGATGATTTCGTCTGTTTTGACAAAAACTTGCCGTCATTTCCTTAACGTTGGAGATATTTCGACGTTTAAGCGCTCATTTCACTCCATTTTACACTGCACATGTAACGCACTACCGTTTAAGCGTCGAAACAAGCAAAATAGCTCGCAAATCGCGATGATTTCGTCGATTTTGACGAGAAGTAGCCGTCATTTGCATCCCGTTGGAGATATTTCGACGTTTAAGCGCTCATTTCACTATATTTTATACTGCACATGTAATGCACTACCGTTCAAGCGTGGAAACAAGCAAAATAGCTCGCAAATCGCGATGATTTCGTCGATTTTGACGAGAAGTAGCCGTCATTTGCATCCCGTTGGAGATATTTCGACGTTTAAGCGCTCATTTCACTATATTTTATACTGCACATGTAATGCACTACCGTTCAAGCGTGGAAACAAGCAAAATAGCTCGCAAATCGCGATGATTTCGTCTGTTTTGACAAAAACTTGCCGTCATTTCCTTAACGTTGGAGATATTTCTACGTTTAAGCGCTCATTTCACTTCGTTTTACACTGCAAATGTAAGCACTACCGTTTAAGCGTCGAGACGAGCAAAGTAGCTCGCAAATCGCGATGATTTCGTCTGTTTTGACAAAAACTTGCCGTCATTTCCTTAACGTTGGAGATATTTCGACGTTTAAGCGCTCATTTCACTCCATTTTGCACTGCAAATGTAATGCACTACCGTCTAAGCGTCGAGAAAAGCAAAATAGCTCGCAAATCGCGATGTTTTCGTCGATTATGACGAAAAATAGCCGTCATTTCCTTCCCGTTGGAGATATTTCGACGTTTAAGCGCTCATTTTACTCCCTTTTACACTGCAAATGTAAGCACTACCGTTTAAGCTTCGAGACAAGCAAAATCGCTCGCAAATCGCGATGATTTCGTCGATTTTGACGAAAAGTAGCCGTCATTTCCTTCCCGTTGGAGATATTTCGACGTATAAGAGCTCGTTGAAATCCATTTTACACTGCAAATGTAACGCACTACCGTTTAGGCGTCGAAACAAGCAAAATAGTTCGCAAATCGCTATGATTTCGTCGATTTTGACGAAAAGTAGCCTTCATTTCCTACCGGTTGGAGATATTTCGACGTTTAAGCGCTCATTTCACTCCATTTTACACTGCACATGTAATGCACTACAGTTTAAGCGTCGAAACAAGCAAAATAGCTCGCAAATCGCGATGATTTCGTCGATTTTGACGAGAAGTAGCCGTCATTTCCTTCCCGTTGGAGAAATTTCGACGTTTAAGCGCTCGTTGAAATCCATTTTACACTGCAAGTGTAATGCACTACAGTTTAAGCTTCGAAGCAAGCAAGATAGCTCGCAAATCGCGATGATTTCGTCGATTTTGACGAAAAGTAGCCGTCATTTCTTTCCTGTTCGAGATATTTCGACGTTTAAGCGCTCGTTTCACTCCATTTTACACTTCAAATGTAATGCACTAACGTCTAAGCGTCGAGACAAGCAAAATAGCTCGCAAATCGCGATGGTTTCGTCGATTTTGACGAAAAGTAGCCGTCATTTCCTTAACGATGGTGATATTTCGACGTTTAAACGCTCATTTCACTCCATTTTACACTGCACATGTAACGCACTACCGTCTAAGCGTAGAAACAAGCAAAATAGCTCGCAAATCGCGATGACTTCGTCGATTTTGACGAAAAATAGCCGTCATGTCCTTCCCGTTCGAAATATTTCGACGTTTAAGCGCTCATTTCACACTCTTTTACACTGCAAATGTAAGCACTACCGTTTATGCATCGAAACAAGCAAAATAGCTCGCAAATCGGGATGGTTTCGTCTGTTTTGACAAAAACTTGCCGTCATTTCCTTAACGCTGGAGATATTTCGACGTTTAAGCGCTCATTTCACACTCTTTTACACTGCAAATGTAAGCACTACCGTTTAAGCGTCGAAACAAGCAAAATAGCTCGCAAATCGCGATGATTTCGTCGATTTTGACGAGAAGTAGCCGTCATTTCCTTCCCGTTGGAGAAATTTCGACGTTTAAGCGCTCGTTGAAATCCATTTTACACTGCAAGTGTAATGCACTACAGTTTAAGCTTCGAAGCAAGCAAGATAGCTCGCAAATCGCGATGATTTCGTCGATTTTGACGAAAAGTAGCCGTCATTTCTTTCCTGTTCGAGATATTTCGACGTTTAAGCGCTCGTTTCACTCCATTTTACACTTCAAATGTAATGCACTAACGTCTAAGCGTCGAGACAAGCAAAATAGCTCGCAAATCGCGATGGTTTCGTCGATTTTGACGAAAAGTAGCCGTCATTTCCTTAACGATGGTGATATTTCGACGTTTAAACGCTCATTTCACTCCATTTTACACTGCACATGTAACGCACTACCGTCTAAGCGTAGAAACAAGCAAAATAGCTCGCATATCGCGATGACTTCGTCGATTTTGACGAAAAATAGCCGTCATTTCCTTCCCGTTCGAAATATTTCGACGTTTAAGCGCTCATTTCACACTCTTTTACACTGCAAAAGTAAGCACTACCGTTTATGCATCGAAACAAGCAAGATAGCTGGCAAATCGCGACGATTTCGTCGATTTTGACGAAAAGTAGCCGTCATTTCCTTCCCGTTGGAGATATTTCGACGTTTAACCGCTCAGTTCACTCCGTGTTACTCTGCAAATGTAATGCACTACCGTCTAAGCGTAGAAACAAGCAAAATAGCTCGCTTATCGCGATGACTTCGTCGATTTTGACGAAAAATAGCCGTCATTTCCTTCCCGTTCGAAATATTTCGACGTTTAAGCGCTCATTTCACACTCTTTTACACTGCAAATGTAAGCACTACCGTTTATGCATCGAAACAAGCAAAATAGCTCGCAAATCGCGATGGTTTCGTCTGTTTTGACAAAAACTTGCCGTCATTTCCTTAACGTTGGAGACATTTCGATGTTTAAGCGCTCATTTCACTCCATTTTACACTGCAAATGTAATGCACTACCGCCTAAGCGTGGAGACAACAAAATAGCTCGCAAATCGCGATATTTACGTCGATTATGACGAAAAATAGCCCTCATTTCCTTCCCGTTGGAGATATTTCGACGTTTAAGCGCCCGTTTCACTCCCTTTTACACTGCAAATGTAATGCACTACCGTTTAAGCGACGAAACAAGCAAACTAGCTCGCAAATCGCGATGATTTCGTCGATTTTGACGAAAAGTACCCGTCATTTATTTCCGGTTGGAGATATTTCGACGTTTAAGCGCTCGTTTCAGTCCACTTTACACTGCAAATGTAATGCACTACCGTTTAGGCGTCGAAACAAGCAAAATAGCTCGCAAATCGCGATGATTTCGTCGATTTTGACAAAAGTAGCCTTCATTTCCTACCGGTTGGAGATATTTCGACGTTTAAGCGCTCATTTCACTCCATTTTACACTGCACATGTAATGCACTACCGTTTAAGCGTCGAAACAAGCAAAATAGCTCGCAAATCGCGATGATTTCGTCGATTTTGACGAGAAGTAGCCGTCATTTCCTTCCCGTTGGAGAAATTTCGACGTTTAAGCGCTCGTTGAAATCCATTTTACACTGCAAATGTAATGCACTACCGTTTAAGCTTCGAAGCAAGCAAGATAGCTCGCAAATGTCGATGATTTCTTCGATTTTGACGAGAAGTAGCCGTCATTTCCTTCCCGTTGGAGATATTTCGACGTTTAAGCGCTCCTTTCTCTCCATTTTACACTGCAAATGTAAGCACTACCGTTTAAGCGTCGAGACAAGCAAAATAGCTCGCAAATCGCGATGATTTCGTCTGTTTTGACAAAAACTTGCCGTCATTTCCTTAACGTTGGTGATATTTCTACGTTTAAGCGCTCATTTCACTCCGTTTTACACTGCAAATGTAAGCACTACCGTTTAAGCGTCGAGACAAGCAAAGTAGCTCGCAACTCGCGATGATTTCGTCTGTTTTGACAAAAACTTGCCGTCATTTCCTTAACGTTGGAGATATTTCGACGTTTAAGCGCTCATTTCACTCCATTTTACACTGCAAATGTAATGCACTACCGTCTAAGCGTCGAGAAAAGCAAAATAGCTCGCAAATCGCGATGTTTTCGTCGATTATGACGAAAAATAGCCGTCATTTCCTTCCCGTTGGAGATATTTCGACGTTTAAGCGCTCATTTTACTCCCTTTTACACTGCAAATGTGAGCACTACCGTTTAAGCTTCGAGACAAGCAAAATAGCTCGCAAATCGCGATGATTTCGTCGATTTTGACGAAAAGTAGCCTTCATTTCCTACCGGTTGGAGATATTTCGACGCTTAAGCGCTCATTTCACTCCATTTTACACTGCACATGTAATGCACTACCGTTTAAGCGTCGAAACAAGCAAAATAGCTCGCAAATCGCGATGATTTCGTCGATTTTGACGAGAAGTAGCCGTCATTTCCTTCCCGTTGGAGAAATTTCGACGTTTAAGCGCTCGTTGAAATCCATTTTACACTGCAAATGTAATGCACTACCGTTTAAGCTTCGAAGCAAGCAAGATAGCTCGCAAATCGCGATGATTTCGTCGATTTTGACGAAAAGTAGCCGTCATTTCTTTCCTGTTCGAGATATTTCGACGTTTAAGCGCTCGTTTCACTCCATTTTACACTTCAAATGTAATGCACTACCGTTTAAGCGTCGAAACAAGCAAAATAGCTCGCAAATCGCGATGATTTCGTCGATTTTGACGAGAAGTAGCCGTCATTTCCTTCCCGTTGGAGAAATTTCGACGTTTAAGCGCTCGTTGAAATCCATTTTACACTGCAAATGTAATGCACTACCGTTTAAGCGACGAAACAAGCAAACTAGCTCGCAAATCGCGATGATTTCGTCGATTTTGACGAAAAGTGCCCGTCATTTATTTCCGGTTGGAGATATTTCGACGTTTAAGCACTCGTTTCACTCCACTTTACACTGCAAATGTAATGCACCACCTTTACTCGTCGAAACATGCAAGATAGCTGGCAAATCGCGATGATTTCTTCGATTTTGACGAAAAGTAGCCGTCATTTCCTTCCCGTTGGAGATATTTCTACGTTTAAGCGCTCATTTCACTCCGTTTTACACTGCAAATGTAAGCACTACCGTTTAAGCGTCGAGACAAGCAAAATAGCTCGCAAATCGCGATGATTTCGTCTGTTTTGACAAAAACTTGCCGTCATTTCCTTAACGTTGGAGATATTTCGACGTTTAAGCGCTCATTTCACTCCATTTTACACTGCACATGTAACGCACTACCGTTTAAGCGTCGAAACAAGCAAAATAGCTCGCAAATCGCGATGATTTCGTCGATTTTGACGAGAAGTAGCCGTCATTTGCATCCCGTTGGAGATATTTCGACGTTTAAGCGCTCATTTCACTATATTTTATACTGCACATGTAATGCACTACCGTTCAAGCGTGGAAACAAGCAAAATAGCTCGCAAATCGCGATGATTTCGTCGATTTTGACGAGAAGTAGCCGTCATTTGCATCCCGTTGGAGATATTTCGACGTTTAAGCGCTCATTTCACTATATTTTATACTGCACATGTAATGCACTACCGTTCAAGCGTGGAAACAAGCAAAATAGCTCGCAAATCGCGATGATTTCGTCTGTTTTGACAAAAACTTGCCGTCATTTCCTTAACGTTGGAGATATTTCTACGTTTAAGCGCTCATTTCACTTCGTTTTACACTGCAAATGTAAGCACTACCGTTTAAGCGTCGAGACGAGCAAAGTAGCTCGCAAATCGCGATGATTTCGTCTGTTTTGACAAAAACTTGCCGTCATTTCCTTAACGTTGGAGATATTTCGACGTTTAAGCGCTCATTTCACTCCATTTTGCACTGCAAATGTAATGCACTACCGTCTAAGCGTCGAGAAAAGCAAAATAGCTCGCAAATCGCGATGTTTTCGTCGATTATGACGAAAAATAGCCGTCATTTCCTTCCCGTTGGAGATATTTCGACGTTTAAGCGCTCATTTTACTCCCTTTTACACTGCAAATGTAAGCACTACCGTTTAAGCTTCGAGACAAGCAAAATCGCTCGCAAATCGCGATGATTTCGTCGATTTTGACGAAAAGTAGCCGTCATTTCCTTCCCGTTGGAGATATTTCGACGTATAAGAGCTCGTTGAAATCCATTTTACACTGCAAATGTAACGCACTACCGTTTAGGCGTCGAAACAAGCAAAATAGTTCGCAAATCGCTATGATTTCGTCGATTTTGACGAAAAGTAGCCTTCATTTCCTACCGGTTGGAGATATTTCGACGTTTAAGCGCTCATTTCACTCCATTTTACACTGCACATGTAATGCACTACAGTTTAAGCGTCGAAACAAGCAAAATAGCTCGCAAATCGCGATGATTTCGTCGATTTTGACGAGAAGTAGCCGTCATTTCCTTCCCGTTGGAGAAATTTCGACGTTTAAGCGCTCGTTGAAATCCATTTTACACTGCAAGTGTAATGCACTACAGTTTAAGCTTCGAAGCAAGCAAGATAGCTCGCAAATCGCGATGATTTCGTCGATTTTGACGAAAAGTAGCCGTCATTTCTTTCCTGTTCGAGATATTTCGACGTTTAAGCGCTCGTTTCACTCCATTTTACACTTCAAATGTAATGCACTAACGTCTAAGCGTCGAGACAAGCAAAATAGCTCGCAAATCGCGATGGTTTCGTCGATTTTGACGAAAAGTAGCCGTCATTTCCTTAACGATGGTGATATTTCGACGTTTAAACGCTCATTTCACTCCATTTTACACTGCACATGTAACGCACTACCGTCTAAGCGTAGAAACAAGCAAAATAGCTCGCAAATCGCGATGACTTCGTCGATTTTGACGAAAAATAGCCGTCATGTCCTTCCCGTTCGAAATATTTCGACGTTTAAGCGCTCATTTCACACTCTTTTACACTGCAAATGTAAGCACTACCGTTTATGCATCGAAACAAGCAAAATAGCTCGCAAATCGGGATGGTTTCGTCTGTTTTGACAAAAACTTGCCGTCATTTCCTTAACGCTGGAGATATTTCGACGTTTAAGCGCTCATTTCACACTCTTTTACACTGCAAATGTAAGCACTACCGTTTAAGCGTCGAAACAAGCAAAATAGCTCGCAAATCGCGATGATTTCGTCGATTTTGACGAGAAGTAGCCGTCATTTCCTTCCCGTTGGAGAAATTTCGACGTTTAAGCGCTCGTTGAAATCCATTTTACACTGCAAGTGTAATGCACTACAGTTTAAGCTTCGAAGCAAGCAAGATAGCTCGCAAATCGCGATGATTTCGTCGATTTTGACGAAAAGTAGCCGTCATTTCTTTCCTGTTCGAGATATTTCGACGTTTAAGCGCTCGTTTCACTCCATTTTACACTTCAAATGTAATGCACTAACGTCTAAGCGTCGAGACAAGCAAAATAGCTCGCAAATCGCGATGGTTTCGTCGATTTTGACGAAAAGTAGCCGTCATTTCCTTAACGATGGTGATATTTCGACGTTTAAACGCTCATTTCACTCCATTTTACACTGCACATGTAACGCACTACCGTCTAAGCGTAGAAACAAGCAAAATAGCTCGCATATCGCGATGACTTCGTCGATTTTGACGAAAAATAGCCGTCATTTCCTTCCCGTTCGAAATATTTCGACGTTTAAGCGCTCATTTCACACTCTTTTACACTGCAAAAGTAAGCACTACCGTTTATGCATCGAAACAAGCAAAATAGCTCGCAAATCGGGATGGTTTCGTCTGTTTTGACAAAAACTTGCCGTCATTTCCTTAACGCTGGAGATATTTCGATGTTTAAGCGCTCATTTCACTCCATTTTACACAGCAAATGTAATGCACTACCGCCTAAGCGTGGAGACAACAAAATAGCTCGCAAATCGCGATATTTTCGTCGATTATGACGAAAAATAGCCCTCATTTCCTTCCCGTTGGAGATATTTCGACGTTTAAGCGCTCGTTTCACTCCCTTTTACACTGCAAATGTAATGCACTACCGTTTAAGCGACGAAACAAGCAAACTAGCTCGCAAATCGCGATGATTTCGTCGATTTTGACGAAAAGTACCCGTCATTTATTTCCGGTTGGAGATATTTCGACGTTTAAGCACTCGTTTCACTCCACTTTAAACTGCAAATGTAATGCACCACCTTTACGCGTCGAAACATGCAAGATAGCTGGCAAATCGCGATGATTTCTTCGATTTTGACGAAAAGTAGCAGTCATTTCCTTCCCGTTGGAGATATTTCTACGTTTAAGCGCTCATTTCACTCCGTTTTACACTGCAAATGTAAGCACTACCGTTTAAGCGTCGAGACAAGCAAAATAGCTCGCAAATCGCGATGATTTCGTCTGTTTTGACAAAAACTTGCCGTCATTTCCTTAACGTTGGAGATATTTCGACGTTTAAGCGCTCATTTCACTCCATTTTACACTGGAAATGTAATGCACTACCGTCTAAGCGTCGAGAAAAGCAAAATAGCTCGCAAATCGCGATGTTTTCGTCGATTATGACGAAAAATAGCCGTCATTTCCTTCCCGTTGGAGATATTTCGACGTTTAAGCGCTCATTTTACTCCCTTTTACACTGAAAATGTAAGCACTAACGTCTAAGCGTCGAGACAAGCAAAATAGCTCGCAAATCGCGATGGTTTCGTCGATTTTGACGAGAAGTAGCCGTCATTTGCATCCCGTTGGAGATATTTCGACGTTTAAGCGCTCATTTCACTATATTTTATACTGCACATGTAATGCACTACCGTTCAAGCGTGGAAACAAGCAAAATAGCTCGCAAATGTCGATGATTTCTTCGATTTTGACGAGAAGTAGCCGTCATTTCCTTCCCGTTGGAGATATTTCGACGTTTAAGCGCTCCTTTCTCTCCATTTTACACTGCAAATGTAATGCACTACCGTTTAAGCTTCGAAGCAAGCAAGATAGCTCGCAAATCGCGATGATTTCGTCGATTTTGACGAAAAGTAGCCGTCATTTCTTTCCCGTTCGAGATATTTCGACATTTAAGCGCTCGTTTCCCTCCATTTTACACTTCAAATGTAATGCACTACCGTTTAAGTGTCGATGCATGCAAAATAGCTCGCAAATCGTGATGATTTCGTCGATTTTGACGAAAAGTAGCGGTCATGTATTTCCAGTTGGAGATATTTCGACGTTTAAGCGCTCAGTTCACTCCGTTTTACTCTGCAAATGTAATGCACTACCGTCTAAGCGTAGAAACAAGCAAAATAGCTCGCATATCGCGATGACTTCGTCGATTTTGACGAAAAATAGCCGTCATTTCCTTCCCGTTCGAAATATTTCGACGTTTAAGCGCTCATTTCACACTCTTTTACACTGCAAATGTAAGCACTACCGTTTATGCATCGAAACAAGCAAAATAGCTCGCAAATCGGGATGGTTTCGTCTGTTTTGACAAAAACTTGCCGTCATTTCCTTAACGCTGGAGATATTTCGATGTTTAAGGGCTCATTTCACTCCATTTTACACAGCAAATGTAATGCACTACCGCCTAAGCGTGGAGACAACAAAATAGCTCGCAAATCGCGATATTTTCGTCGATTATGACGAAAAATAGCCCTCATTTCCTTCCCGTTGGAGATATTTCGACGTTTAAGCGCTCGTTTCACTCCCTTTTACACTGCAAATGTAATGCACTACCGTTTAAGCGACGAAACAAGCAAACTAGCTCGCAAATCGCGATGATTTCGTCGATTTTGACGAAAAGTACCCGTCATTTATTTCCGGTTGGAGATATTTCGACGTTTAAGCACTCGTTTCACTCCACTTTACACTGCAAATGTAATGCACCACCTTTACGCGTCGAAACATGCAAGATAGCTGGCAAATCGCGATGATTTCTTCGATTTTGACGAAAAGTAGCCGTCATTTCCTTCCCGTTGGAGATATTTCTACGTTTAAGCGCTCATTTCACTCCGTTTTACACTGCAAATGTAAGCACTACCGTTTAAGCGTCGAGACAAGCAAAATAGCTCGCAAATCGCGATGATTTCGTCTGTTTTGACAAAAACTTGCCGTCATTTCCTTAACGTTGGAGATATTTCGACGTTTAAGCGCTCATTTCACTCCATTTTACACTGGAAATGTAATGCACTACCGTCTAAGCGTCGAGAAAAGCAAAATAGCTCGCAAATCGCGATGTTTTCGTCGATTATGACGAAAAATAGCCGTCATTTCCTTCCCGTTGGAGATATTTCGACGTTTAAGCGCTCATTTTACTCCCTTTTACACTGCAAATGTAAGCACTAACGTCTAAGCGTCGAGACAAGCAAAATAGCTCGCAAATCGCGATGGTTTCGTCGATTTTGACGAAAAGTAGCCGTCATTTCCTTAACGATGGTGATATTTCGACGTTTAAACGCTCATTTCACTCCATTTTACACTGCACATGTAACGCACTACCGTTTAAGCGTCGAAACAAGCAAAATAGCTCGCAAATCGCGATGATTTCGTCGATTTTGACGAGAAGTAGCCGTCATTTGCATCCCGTTGGAGATATTTCGACGTTTAAGCGCTCATTTCACTATATTTTACACTGCACATGTAATGCACTACCGTTCAAGCGTGGAAACAAGCAAAATAGCTCGCAAATGTCGATGATTTCTTCGATTTTGACGAGAAGTAGCCGTCATTTCCTTCCCGTTGGAGATATTTCGACGTTTAAGCGCTCCTTTCTCTCCATTTTACACTGCAAATGTAATGCACTACCGTTTAAGCTTCGAAGCAAGCAAGATAGCTCGCAAATCGCGATGATTTCGTCGATTTTGACGAAAAGTAGCCGTCATTTCTTTCCCGTTCGAGATATTTCGACATTTAAGCGCTCGTTTCCCTCCATTTTACACTTCAAATGTAATGCACTACCGTTTAAGTGTCGATGCAAGCAAAATAGCTCGCAAATCGTGATGATTTCGTCGATTTTGACGAAAAGTAGCGGTCATGAATTTCCAGTTGCAGATATTTCGACGTTTAAGCGCTCGTTTCACTCCACTTTACACTGCAAATGTAATGCACCACCTTTAAGCGTCGAAACAAGCAAGATAGCTGGCAAATCGCGACGATTACGTCGATTTTGACGAAAAGTAGCCGTCATTTCCTTCCCGTTGGAGATATTTCGACGTTTAAGCGCTCATTTCACACTCTTTTACACTGCAAATGTAAGCACTACCGTTTATGCATCGAAACAAGCAAAATAGCTCGCAAATCGCGATGGTTTCGTCTGTTTTGACAAAAACTTGCCGTCATTTCCTTAACGTTTTAGATATTTCGATGTTTAAGCGCTCATTTCACTCCATTTTACACTGCAAATGTAATGCACTACCGCCTAAGCGTGGAGACAACAAAATAGCTCGCAAATCGCGATATTTTCGTCGATTATGACGAAAAATAACCCTCATTTCCTTCCCGTTGGAGATATTTCGACGTTTAAGCGCTCGTTTCACTCCCTTTTACACTGCAAATGTAATGCACTACCGTTTAAGCGACGAAACAAGCAAACTAGCTCTCAAATCGCGATGATTTCGTCGACTTTGACGAAAAGTAGCCGTCATTTCCTTCCCGTTGGAGATATTTCGACGTTTAAGCGCTCATTTCACACTCTTTTACACTGCAAATGTAAGCACTACCGTTTATGCATCGAAACAAGCAAAATAGCTCGCAAATCGCGATGGTTTCGTCTGTTTTGACAAAAACTTGCCGTCATTTCCTTAACGCTGGAGATATTTCGACGTTTAAGCGCTCATTTCACACTCTTTTACACTGCAAATGTAAGCACTACCGTTTAAGCGTCGAAACAAGCAAAATAGCTCGCAAATCGCGATGATTTCGTCGATTTTGACGAGAAGTAGCCGTCATTTGCATCCCGTTGGAGATATTTCGACGTTTAAGCGCTCATTTCACTATATTTTATACTGCACATGTAATGCACTACCGTTCAAGCGTGGAAACAAGCAAAATAGCTCGCAAATGTCGATGATTTCTTCGATTTTGACGAAAAGTAGCCGTCATTTCCTTCCCGTTGGAGATATTTCGACGTATAAGAGCTCGTTGAAATCCATTTTACACTGCAAATGTAACGCACTACCGTTTAGGCGTCGAATCAAGCAAAATAGCTCGCAAATCGCGATGATTTCGTCGATTTTGACGAAAAGTAGCCTTCATTTCCTACCGGTTGGAGATATTTCGACGTTTAAGCGCTCATTTCACTCCGTTTTACACTGCAAATGTAAGCACTACCATTTAAGCGTCGAAACAAGCAAAATAGCTCGCAAATCGCGATGATTTCGTCGATTTTGACGAGAAGTAGCCGTCATTTGCATCCCGTTGGAGATATTTCGACGTTTAAGCGCTCATTTCACTATATTTTATACTGCACATGTAATGCACTACCGTTCAAGCGTGGAAACAAGCAAAATAGCTCGCAAATGTCGATGATTTCTTCGATTTTGACGAAAAGTAGCCGTCATTTCCTTCCCGTTGGAGATATTTCGACGTATAAGAGCTCGTTGAAATCCATTTTACACTGCAAATGTAACGCACTACCGTTTAGGCGTCGAAACAAGCAAAATAGCTCGCAAATCGCGATGATTTCGTCGATTTTGACGAAAAGTAGCCTTCACTTCCTACCGGTTGGAGATATTTCGACGTTTAAGCGCTCATTTCACTCCATTTTACACTGCACATGTAATGCACTACCGTTTAAGCGTCGAAACAAGCAAAATAGCTCGCAAATCGCGATGATTTCGTCGATTTTGACGAGAAGTAGCCGTCATTTGCATCCCGTTGGAGATATTTCGACGTTTAAGCGCTCATTTCACTATATTTTATACTGCACATGTAATGCACTACCGTTCAAGCGTGGAAACAAGCAAAATAGCTCGCAAATCGCGATGATTTCGTCTGTTTTGACAAAAACTTGCCGTCATTTCCTTAACGTTGGAGATATTTCTACGTTTAAGCGCTCATTTCACTCCGTTTTACACTGCAAATGTAAGCACTACCGTTTAAGCGTCGAGACGAGCAAAGTAGCTCGCAAATCGCGATGATTTCGTCTGTTTTGACAAAAACTTGCCGTCATTTCCTTAACGTTGGAGATATTTCGACGTTTAAGCGCTCATTTCACTCCATTTTACACTGCAAATGTAATGCACTACCGCCTAAGCGTCGAGAAAAGCAAAATAGCTCGCAAATCGCGATGTTTTCGTCGATTATGACGAAAAATAGCCGTCATTTCCTTCCCGTTGGAGATATTTCGACGTTTAAGCGCTCATTTTACTCCCTTTTACACTGCAAATGTAAGCACTACCGTTTAAGCTTCGAGACAAGCAAAATCGCTCGCAAATCGCGATGATTTCGTCGATTTTGACGAAAAGTAGATGTCATTTCCTTCCCGTTGGAGATATTTCGACGTATAAGAGCTCGTTGAAATCCATTTTACACTGCAAATGTAACGCACTACCGTTTAGGCGTCGAAACAAGCAAAATAGCTCGCAAATCGCGATGATTTCGTCGATTTTGACGAAAAGTAGCCTTCATTTCCTACCGGTTGGAGATATTTCGACGTTTAAGCGCTCATTTCACTCCATTTTACACTGCACATGTAATGCACTACCGTTTAAGCGTCGAAACAAGCAAGATAGCTGGCAAATCGCGACGATTACGTCGATTTTGACGAAAAGTAGCCGTCATTTCCTTCCCGTTGGAGATATTTCGACGTTTAAGCGCTCATTTCACACTCTTTTACACTGCAAATGTAAGCACTACAGTTTATGCATCGAAACAAGCAAAATAGCTCGCAAATCGCGATGGTTTCGTCTGTTTTGACAAAAACTTGCCGTCATTTCCTTAACGTTGGAGATATTTCGATGTTTAAGCGCTCATTTCACTCCATTTTACACTGCAAATGTAATGCACTACCGCCTAAGCGTGGAGACAACAAAATAGCTCGCAAATCGCGATATTTTCGTCGATTATGACGAAAAATAGCCCTCATTTCCTTCCCGTTGGAGATATTTCGACGTTTAAGCGCTCGTTTCACTCCCTTTTACACTGCAAATGTAATGCACTACCGTTTAAGC
Source organism: Bombus vancouverensis nearcticus (assembly GCF_051014615.1). NCBI lineage: Eukaryota > Metazoa > Arthropoda > Insecta > Hymenoptera > Apidae > Bombus > Bombus vancouverensis. The sequence continues at coordinate 842,562 of NC_134913.1, read as the reverse complement.
GACGAAACAAGCAAACTAGCTCTCAAATCGCGATGATTTCGTCGACTTTGACGAAAAGTACCCGTCATTTATTTCCGGTTGGAGATATTTCGACGTTTAAGCGCTCATTTCACACTCTTTTACACTGCAAATGTAAGCACTACCGTTTATGCATCGAAACAAGCAAAATAGCTCGCAAATCGCGATGGTTTCGTCTGTTTTGACAAAAACTTGCCGTCATTTCCTTAACGTTGGAGATATTTCGACGTTTAAGCGCTCATTTCACTCCATTTTACACTGCACATGTAACGCACTACCGTTTAAGCGTCGAAACAAGCAAAATAGCTCGCAAATCGCGATGATTTCGTCGATTTTGACGAGAAGTAGCCGTCATTTGCATCCCGTTGGAGATATTTCGACGTTTAAGCGCTCATTTCACTATATTTTATACTGCACATGTAATGCACTACCGTTCAAGTGTGGAAACAAGCAAAATAGCTCGCAAATGTCGATGATTTCTTCGATTTTGACGAAAAGTAGCCGTCATTTCCTTCCCGTTGGAGATATTTCGACGTATAAGAGCTCGTTGAAATCCATTTTACACTGCAAATGTAACGCACTACCGTTTAGGCGTCGAAACAAGCAAAATAGCTCGCAAATCGCGATGATTTCGTCGATTTTGACGAAAAGTAGCCTTCATTTCCTACCGGTTGGAGATATTTCGACGTTTAAGCGCTCATTTCACTCCGTTTTACACTGCAAATGTAAGCACTACCGTTTAAGCGTCGAAACAAGCAAAATAGCTCGCAAATCGCGATGATTTCGTCGATTTTGACGAGAAGTAGCCGTCATTTGCATCCCGTTGGAGATATTTCGACGTTTAAGCGCTCATTTCACTATATTTTATACTGCACATGTAATGCACTACCGTTCAAGCGTGGAAACAAGCAAAATAGCTCGCAAATGTCGATGATTTCTTCGATTTTGACGAAAAGTAGCCGTCATTTCCTTCCCGTTGGAGATATTTCGACGTATAAGAGCTCGTTGAAATCCATTTTACACTGCAAATGTAACGCACTACCGTTTAGGCGTCGAAACAAGCAAAATAGCTCGCAAATCGCGATGATTTCGTCGATTTTGACGAAAAGTAGCCTTCATTTCCTACCGGTTGGAGATATTTCGACGTTTAAGCGCTCATTTCACTCCATTTTACACTGCACATGTAATGCACTACCGTTTAAGCGTCGAAACAAGCAAAATAGCTCGCAAATCGCGATATTTTCGTCGATTATGACGAAAAATAGCCCTCATTTCCTTCCCGTTGGAGATATTTCGACGTTTAAGCGCTCGTTTCACTCCCTTTTACACTGCAAATGTAATGCACTACCGTTTAAGCGACGAAACAAGCAAACTAGCTCTCAAATCGCGATGATTTCGTCGACTTTGACGAAAAGTACCCGTCATTTATTTCCGGTTGGAGATATTTCGACGTTTAAGCGCTCATTTCACACTCTTTTACACTGCAAATGTAAGCACTACCGTTTATGCATCGAAACAAGCAAAATAGCTCGCAAATCGCGATGGTTTCGTCTGTTTTGACAAAAACTTGCCGTCATTTCCTTAACGTTGGAGATATTTCGACGTTTAAGCGCTCATTTCACTCCATTTTACACTGCACATGTAACGCACTACCGTTTAAGCGTCGAAACCAGCAAAATAGCTCGCAAATCGCGATGATTTCGTCGATTTTGACGAGAAGTAGCCGTCATTTGCATCCCGTTGGAGATATTTCGACGTTTAAGCGCTCATTTCACTATATTTTATACTGTACATGTAATGCACTACCGTTCAAGCGTGGAAACAAGCAAAATAGCTCGCAAATGTCGATGATTTCTTCGATTTTGACGAAAAGTAGCCGTCATTTCCTTCCCGTTGGAGATATTTCGACGTATAAGAGCTCGTTGAAATCCATTTTACACTGCAAATGTAACGCACTACCGTTTAGGCGTCGAAACAAGCAAAATAGCTCGCAAATCGCGATGATTTCGTCGATTTTGACGAAAAGTAGCCTTCATTTCCTACCGGTTGGAGATATTTCGACGTTTAAGCGCTCATTTCACTCCGTTTTACACTGCAAATGTAAGCACTACCGTTTAAGCGTCGAAACAAGCAAAATAGCTCGCAAATCGCGATGATTTCGTCGATTTTGACGAGAAGTAGCCGTCATTTGCATCCCGTTGGAGATATTTCGACGTTTAAGCGCTCATTTCACTATATTTTATACTGCACATGTAATGCACTACCGTTCAAGCGTGGAAACAAGCAAAATAGCTCGCAAATGTCGATGATTTCTTCGATTTTGACGAAAAGTAGCCGTCATTTCCTTCCCGTTGGAGATATTTCGACGTATAAGAGCTCGTTGAAATCCATTTTACACTGCAAATGTAACGCACTACCGTTTAGGCGTCGAAACAAGCAAAATAGCTCGCAAATCGCGATGATTTCGTCGATTTTGACGAAAAGTAGCCTTCATTTCCTACCGGTTGGAGATATTTCGACGTTTAAGCGCTCATTTCACTCCATTTTACACTGCACATGTAATGCACTACCGTTTAAGCGTCGAAACAAGCAAAATAGCTCGCAAATCGCGATGATTTCGTCGATTTTGACGAGAAGTAGCCGTCATTTGCATCCCGTTGGAGATATTTCGACGTTTAAGCGCTCATTTCACTATATTTTATACTGCACATGTAATGCACTACCGTTCAAGCGTGGAAACAAGCAAAATAGCTCGCAAATCGCGATGATTTCGTCTGTTTTGACAAAAACTTGCCGTCATTTCCTTAACGTTGGAGATATTTCTACGTTTAAGCGCTCATTTCACTCCGTTTTACACTGCAAATGTAAGCACTACCGTTTAAGCGTCGAGACGAGCAAAGTAGCTCGCAAATCGCGATGATTTCGTCTGTTTTGACAAAAACTTGCCGTCATTTCCTTAACGTTGGAGATATTTCGACGTTTAAGCGCTCATTTCACTCCATTTTACACTGCAAATGTAATGCAGTACCGTCTAAGCGTCGAGAAAAGCAAAATAGCTCGCAAATCGCGATGTTTTCGTCGATTATGACGAAAAATAGCCGTCATTTCCTTCCCGTTGGAGATATTTCGACGTTTAAGCGCTCATTTTACTCCCTTTTACACTGCAAATGTAAGAACTACCGTTTAAGCTTCGAGACAAGCAAAATCGCTCGCAAATCGCGATGATTTCGTCGATTTTGACGAAAAGTAGCCGTCATTTCCTTCCCGTTGGAGATATTTCGACGTATAAGAGCTCGTTGAAATCCATTTTACACTGCAAATGTAACGCACTACCGTTTAGGCGTCGAAACAAGCAAAATAGTTCGCAAATCGCGATGATTTCGTCGATTTTGACGAAAAGTAGCCTTCATTTCCTACCGGTTGGAGATATTTCGACGTTTAAGCCCTCATTTCACTCCATTTTACACTGCACATGTAATGCACTACCGTTTAAGCGTCGAAACAAGCAAAATAGCTCGCAAATCGCGATGATTTCGTCGATTTTGACGAGAAGTAGCCGTCATTTCTTTCCTGTTCGAGATATTTCGACGTTTAAGCGCTCGTTTCACTCCATTTTACACTTCAAATGTAATGCACTAACGTCTAAGCGTCGAGACAAGCAAAATAGCTCGCAAATCGCGATGGTTTCGTCGATTTTGACGAAAAGTAGCCGTCATTTCCTTAACGATGGTGATATTTCGACGTTTAAACGCTCATTTCACTCCATTTTACACTGCACATGTAACGCACTACCGTTTAAGCGTCGAAACAAGCAAAATTGCTCGCAAATCGCGATGATTTCGTCGATTTTGACGAGAAGTAGCCGTCATTTGCATCCCGTTGGAGATATTTCGACGTTTAAGCGCTCATTTCACTATATTTTATACTGCACATGTAATGCACTACCGTTCAAGCGTGGAAACAAGCAAAATAGCTCGCAAATGTCGATGATTTCTTCGATTTTGACGAGAAGTAGCCGTCATTTCCTTCCCGTTGGAGATATTTCGACGTTTAAGCGCTCCTTTCTCTCCATTTTACACTGCAAATGTAATGCACTACCGTTTAAGCTTCGAAGCAAGCAAGATAGCTCGCAAATCGCGATGATTTCTTCGATTTTGACGAAAAGTAGCCGTCATTTCTTTCCCGTTCGAGATATTTCGACATTTAAGCGCTCGTTTCCCTCCATTTTACACTTCAAATGTAATGCACTACCGTTTAAGTGTCGATTCAAGCAAAATAGCTCGCAAATCGTGATGATTTCGTCGATTTTGACGAAAAGTAGCGGTCATGTATTTCCAGTTGGAGATATTTCGACGTTTAAGCGCTCGTTTCACTCCACTTTACACTGCAAATGTAATGCACCACCTTTAAGCGTCGAAACAAGCAAGATAGCTGGCAAATCGCGACGATTACGTCGATTTTGACGAAAAGTAGCCGTCATTTCCTTCCCGTTGGAGATATTTCGACGTTTAAGCGCTCATTTCACACTCTTTTACACTGCAAATGTAAGCACTACCGTTTATGCATCGAAACAAGCAAAATAGCTCGCAAATCGCGATGGTTTCGTCTGTTTTGACAAAAACTTGCCGTCATTTCCTTAACGTTTGAGATATTTCGATGTTTAAGCGCTCATTTCACTCCATTTTACACTGCAAATGTAATGCACTACCGCCTAAGCGTGGAGACAAAAAAATAGCTCGCAAATCGCGATATTTTCGTCGATTATGACGAAAAATAGAACTCATTTCCTTCCCGTTGGAGATATTTCGACGTTTAAGCGCTCGTTTCACTCCCTTTTACACTGCAAATGTAATGCACTACCGTTTAAGCGACGAAACAAGCAAACTAGCTCTCAAATCGCGATGATTTCGTCGACTTTGACGAAAAGTACCCGTCATTTATTTCCGGTTGGAGATATTTCGACGTTTAAGCGCTCGTTTCACTCCACTTTACACTGCAAATGTAATGCACCACCTTTAAGCGTCGAAACATGCAAGATAGCTGGCAAATCGCGATGGTTTCTTCGATTTTGACGAAAAGTAGCCGTCATTTCCTTCCCGTTGGAGATATTTCTACGTTTAAGCGCTCATTTCACTCCGTTTTACACTGCAAATGTAAGCACTACCGTTTAAGCGTCGAGACAAGCAAAATAGCTCGCAAATCGCGATGATTTCGTTTGTTTTGACAAAAACTTGCCGTCATTTCCTTAACGTTGGAGATATTTCGACGTTTAAGAGCTCATTTCACTCCATTTTACACTGCACATGTAACGCACTACCGTTTAAGCGTCGAAACAAGCAAAATAGCTCGCAAATCGCGAGGATTTCGTCGATTTTGACGAGAAGTAGCCGTCATTTGCATCCCGTTGGAGATATTTCGACGTTTAAGCGCTCATTTCACTATATTTTATACTGCACATGTAATGCACTACCGTTCAAGCGTGGAAACAAGCAAAATAGCTCGCAAATGTCGATGATTTCTTCGATTTTGACGAAAAGTAGCCGTCATTTCCTTCCCGTTGGAGATATTTCGACGTATAAGAGCTCGTTGAAATCCATTTTACACTGCAAATGTAACGCACTACCGTTTAGGCGTCGAAACAAGCAAAATAGCTCGCAAATCGCGATGATTTCGTCGATTTTGACGAAAAGTAGCCTTCATTTCCTACCGGTTGGAGATATTTCGACGTTTAAGCGCTCATTTCACTCCATTTTACACTGCACATGTATTGCACTACCGTTTAAGCTTCGAAGCAAGCAAGATAGCTCGCAAATCGCGATGATTTCGTCGATTTTGACGAAAAGTAGCCGTCATTTCTTTCCTGTTCGAGATATTTCGACGTTTAAGCGCTCGTTTCACTCCATTTTACACTTCAAATGTAATGCACTAACGTCTAAGCGTCGAGACAAGCAAAATAGCTCGCAAATCGCGATGGTTTCGTCGATTTTGACGAAAAGTAGCCGTCATTTCCTTAACGATGGTGATATTTCGACGTTTAAACGCTCATTTCACTCCATTTTACACTGCACATGTAACGCACTACCGTTTAAGCGTCGAAACAAGCAAAATAGCTCGCAAATCGCGATGATTTCGTCGATTTTGACGAGAAGTAGCCGTCATTTGCATCCCGTTGGAGATATTTCGACGTTTAAGCGCTCATTTCACTATATTTTATACTGCACATGTAATGCACTACCGTTCAAGCGTGGAAACAAGCAAAATAGCTCGCAAATCGCGATGATTTCGTCTGTTTTGACAAAAACTTGCCGTCATTTCCTTAACGTTGGAGATATTTCTACGTTTAAGCGCTCATTTCACTCCGTTTTACACTGCAAATGTAAGCATTACCGTTTAAGCGTCGAGACGAGCAAAGTAGCTCGCAAATCGCGATGATTTCGTCTGTTTTGACAAAAACTTGCCGTCATTTCCTTAACGTTGGAGATATTTCGACGTTTAAGCGCTCATTTCACTCCATTTTACACTGCAAATGTAATGCACTACCGTCTAAGCGTCGAGAAAAGCAAAATAGCTCGCAAATCGCGATGTTTTCGTCGATTATGACGAAAAATAGCCGTCATTTCCTTCCCGTTGGAGATATTTCGACGTTTAAGCGCTCATTTTACTCCCCTTTACACTGCAAATGTAAGCACTACCGTTTAAGCTTCGAGACAAGCAAAATAGCTCGCAAATCGCGATGGTTTCGTCGATTTTGACGAAAAGTAGCCGTCATTTCCTTCCCGTTGGAGATATTTCGACGTATAAGAGCTCGTTGAAATCCATTTTACACTGCAAATGTAACGCACTACCGTTTAGGCGTCGAAACAAGCAAAATAGCTCGCAAATCGCGATGATTTCGTCGATTTTGACGAAAAGTAGCCTTCATTTCCTACCGGTTGGAGATATTTCGACGTTTAAGCGCTCATTTCACTCCATTTTACACTGCACATGTAATGCACTACCGTTTAAGCGTCGAAACAAGCAAAATAGCTTGCAAATCGCGATGATTTCGTCGATTTTGACGAGAAGTAGCCGTCATTTCCTTCCCGTTGGAGAAATTTCGACGTTTAAGCGCTCTTTGAAATCCATTTTACACTGCAAGTGTAATGCACTACAGTTTAAGCTTCGAAGCAAGCAAGATAGCTCGCAAATCGCGATGATTTCGTCGATTTTGACGAAAAGTAGCCGTCATTTCTTTCCTGTTCGAGATATTTCGACGTTTAAGCGCCCGTTTCACTCCATTTTACACTTCAAATGTAATGCACAAACGTCTAAGCGTCGAGACAAGCAAAATAGCTCGCAAGTCGCGATGGTTTCGTCGATTTTGACGAAAAGTAGCCGTCATTTCCTTAACGATGGTGATATTTCGACGTTTAAACGCTCATTTCACTCCATTTTACACTGCACATGTAACGCACTACCGTTTAAGCGTCGAAACAAGCAAAATAGCTCGCAAATCGCGATGATTTCGTCGATTTTGACGAGAAGTAGCCGTCATTTGCATCCCGTTGGAGATATTTCGACGTTTAAGCGCTCATTTCACTATATTTTATACTGCACATGTAATGCACTACCGTTCAAGCGTGGAAACAAGCAAAATAGCTCGCAAATGTCGAAGATTTCTTCGATTTTGACGAGAAGTAGCCGTCATTTCCTTCCCGTTGGAGATATTTCGACGTTTAAGCGCTCCTTTCTCTCCATTTTACACTGCAAATGTAATGCACTACCGTTTAAGCTTCGAAGCAAGCAAGATAGCTCGCAAATCGCGATGATTTCGTCGATTTTGACGTAAAGTAGCCGTCATTTCTTTCCCGTTCGAGATATTTCGACATTTAAGCGCTCGTTTCCCTCCATTTTACACTGCACATGTAATGCACTACCGTTTAAGCGTCGAAACAAGCAAAATAGCTCGCAAATCGCGATGATTTCGTCGATTTTGACGAGAAATAGCCGTCATTTCCTTCCCGTTGGAGAAATTTCGACGTTTAAGCGCTCGTTGAAATCCATTTTACACTGCAAATGTAATGCACTACCGTTTAAGCGACGAAACAAGCAAAATAGCTCGCAAATCGCGATGATTTCGTCGATTTTGACGAAAAGTAGCCTTCATTTCCTACCGGTTGGAGATATTTCGACGTTTAAGCGCTCATTTCACTCCGTTTTACACTGCAAATGTAAGCACTACCGTTTAAGCGTCGAAACAAGCAAAATAGCTCGCAAATCGCGATGATTTCGTCGATTTTGACGAAAAGTAGCCTTCATTTCCTACCGGTTGGAGATATTTCGACGTTTAAGCGCTCATTTCACTCCATTTTACACTGCACATGTAATGCACTACCGTTTAAGCGTCGAAACAAGCAAAATAGCTCGCAAATCGCGATGATTTCGTCGATTTTGACGAGAAGTAGCCGTCATTTGCATCCCGTTGGAGATATTTCGACGTTTAAGCGCTCATTTCACTATATTTTATACTGCACATGTAATGCACTACCGTTCAAGCGTGGAAACAAGCAAAATAGCTCGCAAATCGCGATGATTTCGTCTGTTTTGACAAAAACTTGCCGTCATTTCCTTAACGTTGGAGATATTTCTACGTTTAAGCGCTCATTTCACTCCGTTTTACACTGCAAATGTAAGCACTACCGTTTAAGCGTCGAGACGAGCAAAGTAGCTCGCAAATCGCGATGATTTCGTCTGTTTTGACAAAAACTTGCCGTCATTTCCTTAACGTTGGAGATATTTCGACGTTTAAGCGCTCATTTCACTCCATTTTACACTGCAAATGTAATGCAGTACCGTCTAAGCGTCGAGAAAAGCAAAATAGCTCGCAAATCGCGATGTTTTCGTCGATTATGACGAAAAATAGCCGTCATTTCCTTCCCGTTGGAGATATTTCGACGTTTAAGCGCTCATTTTACTCCCTTTTACACTGCAAATGTAAGCACTACCGTTTAAGCTTCGAGACAAGCAAAATCGCTCGCAAATCGCGATGATTTCGTCGATTTTGACGAAAAGTAGCCGTCATTTCCTTCCCGTTGGAGATATTTCGACGTATAAGAGCTCGTTGAAATCCATTTTACACTGCAAATGTAACGCACTACCGTTTAGGCGTCGAAACAAGCAAAATAGTTCGCAAATCGCGATGATTTCGTCGATTTTGACGAAAAGTAGCCTTCATTTCCTACCGGTTGGAGATATTTCGACGTTTAAGCCCTCATTTCACTCCATTTTACACTGCACATGTAATGCACTACCGTTTAAGCGTCGAAACAAGCAAAATAGCTCGCAAATCGCGATGATTTCGTCGATTTTGACGAGAAGTAGCCGTCATTTCCTTCCCGTTGGAGAAATTTCGACGTTTAAGCGCTCGTTGAAATCCATTTTACACTGCAAGTGTAATGCACTACAGTTTAAGCTTCGAAGCAAGCAAGATAGCTTGCAAATCGCGATGATTTCGTCGATTTTGACGAAAAGTAGCCGTCATTTCTTTCCTGTTCGAGATATTTCGACGTTTAAGCGCTCGTTTCACTCCATTTTACACTTCAAATGTAATGCACTAACGTCTAAGCGTCGAGACAAGCAAAATAGCTCGCAAATCGCGATGGTTTCGTCGATTTTGACGAAAAGTAGCCGTCATTTCCTTAACGATGGTGATATTTCGACGTTTAAACGCTCATTTCACTCCATTTTACACTGCACATGTAACGCACTACCGTTTAAGCGTCGAAACAAGCAAAATTGCTCGCAAATCGCGATGATTTCGTCGATTTTGACGAGAAGTAGCCGTCATTTGCATCCCGTTGGAGATATTTCGACGTTTAAGCGCTCATTTCACTATATTTTATACTGCACATGTAATGCACTACCGTTCAAGCGTGGAAACAAGCAAAATAGCTCGCAAATGTCGATGATTTCTTCGATTTTGACGAGAAGTAGCCGTCATTTCCTTCCCGTTGGAGATATTTCGACGTTTAAGCGCTCCTTTCTCTCCATTTTACACTGCAAATGTAATGCACTACCGTTTAAGCTTCGAAGCAAGCAAGATAGCTCGCAAATCGCGATGATTTCTTCGATTTTGACGAAAAGTAGCCGTCATTTCTTTCCCGTTCGAGATATTTCGACATTTAAGCGCTCGTTTCCCTCCATTTTACACTTCAAATGTAATGCACTACCGTTTAAGTGTCGATTCAAGCAAAATAGCTCGCAAATCGTGATGATTTCGTCGATTTTGACGAAAAGTAGCGGTCATGTATTTCCAGTTGGAGATATTTCGACGTTTAAGCGCTCGTTTCACTCCACTTTACACTGCAAATGTAATGCACCACCTTTAAGCGTCGAAACAAGCAAGATAGCTGGCAAATCGCGACGATTACGTCGATTTTGACGAAAAGTAGCCGTCATTTCCTTCCCGTTGGAGATATTTCGACGTTTAAGCGCTCATTTCACACTCTTTTACACTGCAAATGTAAGCACTACCGTTTATGCATCGAAACAAGCAAAATAGCTCGCAAATCGCGATGGTTTCGTCTGTTTTGACAAAAACTTGCCGTCATTTCCTTCCCGTTGGAGATATTTCGATGTTTAAGCGCTCATTTCACTCCATTTTACACTGCAAATGTAATGCACTACCGCCTAAGCGTGGAGACAAGCAAAATAGCTCGCAAATCGCGATGATTTCGTTTGTTTTGACAAAAACTTGCCGTCATTTCCTTAACGTTGGAGATATTTCGACGTTTAAGAGCTCATTTCACTCCATTTTACACTGCACATGTAACGCACTACCGTTTAAGCGTCGAAACAAGCAAAATAGCTCGCAAATCGCGAGGATTTCGTCGATTTTGACGAGAAGTAGCCGTCATTTGCATCCCGTTGGAGATATTTCGACGTTTAAGCGCTCATTTCACTATATTTTATACTGCACATGTAATGCACTACCGTTCAAGCGTGGAAACAAGCAAAATAGCTCGCAAATGTCGATGATTTCTTCGATTTTGACGAAAAGTAGCCGTCATTTCCTTCCCGTTGGAGATATTTCGACGTTTAAGCGCTCATTTCACTCCATTTTACACTGCAAATGTAATGCACTACCGTCTAAGCGTCGAGAAAAGCAAAATAGCTCGCAAATCGCGATGTTTTCGTCGATTATGACGAAAAATAGCCGTCATTTCCTTCCCGTTGGAGATATTTCGACGTTTAAGCGCTCATTTTACTCCCTTTTACACTGCAAATGTAAGCACTACCGTTTAAGCTTCGAGACAAGCAAAATAGCTCGCAAATCGCGATGATTTCGTCGATTTTGACGAAAAGTAGCCGTCATTTCCTTCCCGTTGGAGATATTTCGACGTATAAGAGCTCGTTGAAATCCATTTTACACTGCAAATGTAACGCACTACCGTTTAGGCGTCGAAACAAGCAAAATAGCTCGCAAATCGCGATGATTTCGTCGATTTTGACGAAAAGTAGCCTTCATTTCCTACCGGTTGGAGATATTTCGACGTTTAAGCGCTCATTTCACTCCATTTTACACTGCACATGTAATGCACTACCGTTTAAGCTTCGAAGCAAGCAAGATAGCTCGCAAATCGCGATGATTTCGTCGATTTTGACGAAAAGTAGCCGTCATTTCTTTCCTGTTCGAGATATTTCGACGTTTAAGCGCTCGTTTCACTCCATTTTACACTTCAAATGTAATGCACTAACGTCTAAGCGTCGAGACAAGCAAAATAGCTCGCAAATCGCGATGGTTTCGTCGATTTTGACGAAAAGTAGCCGTCATTTCCTTAACGATGGTGATATTTCGACGTTTAAACGCTCATTTCACTCCATTTTACACTGCACATGTAACGCACTACCGTTTAAGCGTCGAAACAAGCAAAATAGCTCGCAAATCGCGATGATTTCGTCGATTTTGACGAGAAGTAGCCGTCATTTGCATCCCGTTGGAGATATTTCGACGTTTAAGCGCTCATTTCACTATATTTTATACTGCACATGTAATGCACTACCGTTCAAGCGTGGAAACAAGCAAAATAGCTCGCAAATCGCGATGATTTCGTCTGTTTTGACAAAAACTTGCCGTCATTTCCTTAACGTTGGAGATATTTCTACGTTTAAGCGCTCATTTCACTCCGTTTTACACTGCAAATGTAAGCATTACCGTTTAAGCGTCGAGACGAGCAAAGTAGCTCGCAAATCGCGATGATTTCGTCTGTTTTGACAAAAACTTGCCGTCATTTCCTTAACGTTGGAGATATTTCGACGTTTAAGCGCTCATTTCACTCCATTTTACACTGCAAATGTAATGCACTACCGTCTAAGCGTCGAGAAAAGCAAAATAGCTCGCAAATCGCGATGTTTTCGTCGATTATGACGAAAAATAGCCGTCATTTCCTTCCCGTTGGAGATATTTCGACGTTTAAGCGCTCATTTTACTCCCTTTTACACTGCAAATGTAAGCACTACCGTTTAAGCTTCGAGACAAGCAAAATAGCTCGCAAATCGCGATGGTTTCGTCGATTTTGACGAAAAGTAGCCGTCATTTCCTTCCCGTTGGAGATATTTCGACGTATAAGAGCTCGTTGAAATCCATTTTACACTGCAAATGTAACGCACTACCGTTTAGGCGTCGAAACAAGCAAAATAGCTCGCAAATCGCGATGATTTCGTCGATTTTGACGAAAAGTAGCCTTCATTTCCTACCGGTTGGAGATATTTCGACGTTTAAGCGCTCATTTCACTCCATTTTACATTGCACATGTAATGCACTACCGTTTAAGCGTCGAAACAAGCAAAATAGCTTGCAAATCGCGATGATTTCGTCGATTTTGACGAAAAGTAGCCGTCATTTCTTTCCTGTTCGAGATATTTCGACGTTTAAGCGCCCGTTTCACTCCATTTTACACTTCAAATGTAATGCACAAACGTCTAAGCGTCGACACAAGCAAAATAGCTCGCAAATCGCGATGGTTTCGTCGATTTTGACGAAAAGTAGCCGTCATTTCCTTAACGATGGTGATATTTCGACGTTTAAACGCTCATTTCACTCCATTTTACACTGCACATGTAACGCACTACCGTTTAAGCGTCGAAACAAGCAAAATAGCTCGCAAATCGCGATGATTTCGTCGATTTTGACGAGAAGTAGCCGTCATTTGCATCCCGTTGGAGATATTTCGACGTTTAAGCGCTCATTTCACTATATTTTATACTGCACATGTAATGCACTACCGTTCAAGCGTGGAAACAAGCAAAATAGCTCGCAAATGTCGAAGATTTCTTCGATTTTGACGAGAAGTAGCCGTCATTTCCTTCCCGTTGGAGATATTTCGACGTTTAAGCGCTCCTTTCTCTCCATTTTACACTGCAAATGTAATGCACTACCGTTTAAGCTTCGAAGCAAGCAAGATAGCTCGCAAATCGCGATGATTTCGTCGATTTTGACGAAAAGTAGCCGTCATTTCTTTCCCGTTCGAGATATTTCGACATTTAAGCGCTCGTTTCCCTCCATTTTACACTGCACATGTAATGCACTACCGTTTAAGCGTCGAAACAAGCAAAATAGCTCGCAAATCGCGATGATTTCGTCGATTTTGACGAGAAATAGCCGTCATTTCCTTCCCGTTGGAGAAATTTCGACGTTTAAGCGCTCGTTGAAATCCATTTTACACTGCAAATGTAATGCACTACCGTTTAAGCGACGAAACAAGCAAACTAGCTCGCAAATCGCGATGATTTCGTCGATTTTGACGAAAAGTAGCCTTCATTTCCTACCGGTTGGAGATATTTCGACGTTTAAGCGCTCATTTCACTCCATTTTACACTGCACATGTAATGCACTACCGTTTAAGCGTCGAAACAAGCAAAATAGCTCGCAAATCGCGATGATTTCGTCGATTTTGACGAGAAGTAGCCGTCATTTCCTTCCCGTTGGAGAAATTTCGACGTTTAAGCGCTCGTTGAAGTCCATTTTACACTGCAAATGTAATGCACTACCGTTTAAGCTTCGAAGGAAGCAAGATAGCTCGCAAATCGCGATGATTTCGTCGATTTTGACGAAAAGTAGCCGTCATTTCTTTCCTGTTCGAGATATTTCGACGTTTAAGCGCTCATTTCACTCCATTTTACACTGCACATGTAATGCACTACCGTTTAAGCGTCGAAACAAGCAAAATAGCTCGCAAATCGCGATGATTTCGTCGATTTTGTCGAGAAGTAGCCGTCATTTCCTTCCCGTTGGAGAAATTTCGACGTTTAAGCGCTCGTTGAAATCCATTTTACACTGCAAATGTAATGCACTACCGTTTAAGCGACGAAACAAGCAAACTAGCTCGCAAATCGCGATGATTTCGTCGATTTTGACGAAAAGTAGCCTTCATTTCCTACCGGTTGGAGATATTTCGACGTTTAAGCGCTCATTTCACTCCATTTTACACTGCACATGTAATGCACTACCGTTTAAGCGTCGAAACAAGCAAAATAGCTCGCAAATCGCGATGATTTCGTCGATTTTGACGAGAAGTAGCCGTCATTTCCTTCCCGTTGGAGAAATTTCGACGTTTAAGCGCTCGTTGAAATCCATTTTTCACTGCAAATGTAATGCACTACCGTTTAAGCTTCGAAGCAAGCAAGATAGCTCGCAAATCGCGATGATTTCGTCGATTTTGACGAAAAGTAGCCGTCATTTCTTTCCTGTTCGAGATATTTCGACGTTTAAGCGCTCATTTCACTCCATTTTACACTGCACATGTAATGCACTACCGTTTAAGCGTCGAAACAAGCAAGATAGCTCGCAAATCGCGATGATTTCGTCGATTTTGACGAAAAGTAGCCGTCATTTCTTTCCCGTTCGAGATATTTCGACATTTAAGCGCTCGTTTCCCTCCATTTTACACTTCAAATGTAATGCACTACCGTTTAAGTGTCGATGCAAGCAAAATAGCTCGCAAATCGTGATGATTTCGTCGATTTTGACGAAAAGTAGCGGTCATGTATTTCCAGTTGGAGATATTTCGACGTTTAAGCGCTCGTTTCACTCCACTTTACACTGCAAATGTAATGCACTACCGTCTAAGCGTCGAGAAAAGCAAAATAGCTCGCAAATCGCGATGATTTCGTCGATTATGACGAAAAATAGCCGTCATTTCCTTCCCGTTGGAGATATTTCGACGTTTAAGCGCTCATTTTACTCCCTTTTACACTGCAAATGTAAGCACTACCGTTTAAGCTTCGAGACAAGCAAAATAGCTCGCAAATCGCGATGGTTTCGTCGATTTTGACGAAAAGTAGCCGTCATTTCCTTCCCGTTGGAGATATTTCGACGTATAAGAGCTCGTTGAAATCCATTTTACACTGCAAATGTAACGCACTACCGTTTAGGCGTCGAAACAAGCAAAATAGCTCGCAAATCGCGATGATTTCGTCGATTTTGACGAAAAGTAGCCTTCATTTCCTACCGGTTGGAGATATTTCGACGTTTAAGCGCTCATTTCACTCCATTTTACACTGCACATGTAATGCACTACCGTTTAAGCGTCGAAACAAGCAAAATAGCTCGCAAATCGCGATGATTTCGTCGATTTTGACGAGAAGTAGCCGTCATTTCCTTCCCGTTGGAGAAATTTCGACGTTTAAGCGCTCGTTGAAATCCATTTTACACTGCAAGTGTAATGCACTACAGTTTAAGCTTCGAAGCAAGCAAGATAGCTCGCAAATCGCGATGATTTCGTCGATTTTGACGAAAAGTAGCCGTCATTTCTTTCCTGTTCGAGATATTTCGACGTTTAAGCGCCCGTTTCACTCCATTTTACACTTCAAATGTAATGCACTAACGTCTAAGCGTCGAGACAAGCAAAATAGCTCGCAAATCGCGATGGTTTCGTCGATTTTGACGAAAAGTAGCCGTCATTTCCTTAACGATGGTGATATTTCGACGTTTAAACGCTCATTTCACTGCATTTTACACTGCACATGTAACGCACTACCGTTTAAGCGTCGAAACAAGCAAAATAGCTCGCAAATCGCGATGATTTCGTCGATTTTGACGAGAAGTAGCCGTCATTTGCATCCCGTTGGAGATATTTCGACGTTTAAGCGCTCATTTCACTATATTTTATACTGCACATGTAATGCACTACCGTTCAAGCGTGGAAACAAGCAAAATAGCTCGCAAATGTCGAAGATTTCTTCGATTTTGACGAGAAGTAGCAGTCATTTCCTTCCCGTTGGAGATATTTCGACGTTTAAGCGCTCCTTTCTCTCCACTTTACACTGCAAATGTAATGCACTACCGTCTAAGCGTCGAGAAAAGCAAAATAGCTCGCAAATCGCGATGATTTCGTCGATTATGACGAAAAATAGCCGTCATTTCCTTCCCGTTGGAGATATTTCGACGTTTAAGCGCTCATTTTACTCCCTTTTACACTGCAAATGTAAGCACTACCGTTTAAGCTTCGAGACAAGCAAAATAGCTCGCAAATCGCGATGGTTTCGTCGATTTTGACGAAAAGTAGCCGTCATTTCCTTCCCGTTGGAGATATTTCGACGTATAAGAGCTCGTTGAAATCCATTTTACACTGCAAATGTAACGCACTACCGTTTAGGCGTCGAAACAAGCAAAATAGCTCGCAAATCGCGATGATTTCGTCGATTTTGACGAAAAGTAGCCTTCATTTCCTACCGGTTGGAGATATTTCGACGTTTAAGCGCTCATTTCACTCCATTTTACACTGCACATGTAATGCACTACCGTTTAAGCGTCGAAACAAGCAAAATAGCTCGCAAATCGCGATGATTTCGTCGATTTTGACGAGAAGTAGCCGTCATTTCCTTCCCGTTGGAGAAATTTCGACGTTTAAGCGCTCGTTGAAATCCATTTTACACTGCAAGTGTAATGCACTACAGTTTAAGCTTCGAAGCAAGCAAGATAGCTCGCAAATCGCGATGATTTCGTCGATTTTGACGAAAAGTAGCCGTCATTTCTTTCCTGTTCGAGATATTTCGACGTTTAAGCGCCCGTTTCACTCCATTTTACACTTCAAATGTAATGCACTAACGTCTAAGCGTCGAGACAAGCAAAATAGCTCGCAAATCGCGATGGTTTCGTCGATTTTGACGAAAAGTAGCCGTCATTTCCTTAACGATGGTGATATTTCGACGTTTAAACGCTCATTTCACTGCATTTTACACTGCACATGTAACGCACTACCGTTTAAGCGTCGAAACAAGCAAAATAGCTCGCAAATCGCGATGATTTCGTCGATTTTGACGAGAAGTAGCCGTCATTTGCATCCCGTTGGAGATATTTCGACGTTTAAGCGCTCATTTCACTATATTTTATACTGCACATGTAATGCACTACCGTTCAAGCGTGGAAACAAGCAAAATAGCTCGCAAATGTCGAAGATTTCTTCGATTTTGACGAGAAGTAGCAGTCATTTCCTTCCCGTTGGAGATATTTCGACGTTTAAGCGCTCCTTTCTCTCCATTTTACACTGCAAATGTAATGCACTACCGTTTAAGCTTCGAAGCAAGCAAGATAGCTCGCAAATCGCGATGATTTCGTCGATTTTGACGAAAAGTAGCCGTCATTTCTTTCCCGTTCGAGATATTTCGACATTTAAGCGCTCGTTTCCCTCCATTTTACACTGCACATGTAATGCACTACCGTTTAAGCGTCGAAACAAGCAAAATAGCTCGCAAATCGCGATGATTTCGTCGATTTTGACGAGAAATAGCCGTCATTTCCTTCCCGTTGGAGAAATTTCGACGTTTAAGCGCTCGTTGAAATCCATTTTACACTGCAAATGTAATGCACTACCGTTTAAGCGACGAAACAAGCAAACTAGCTCGCAAATCGCGATGATTTCGTCGATTTTGACGAAAAGTAGCCTTCATTTCCTACCGGTTGGAGATATTTCGACGTTTAAGCGCTCATTTCACTCCATTTTACACTGCACATGTAATGCACTACCGTTTAAGCGTCGAAACAAGCAAAATAGCTCGCAAATCGCGATGATTTCGTCGATTTTGACGAGAAGTAGCCGTCATTTCCTTCCCGTTGGAGAAATTTCGACGTTTAAGCGCTCGTTGAAATCCATTTTACACTGCAAATGTAATGCACTACCGTTTAAGCGACGAAACAAGCAAACTAGCTCGCAAATCGCGATGATTTCGTCGATTTTGACGAAAAGTAGCCGTCATTTCTTTCCCGTTCGAGATATTTCGACATTTAAGCGCTCGTTTCCCTCCATTTTACACTTCAAATGTAATGCACTACCGTTTAAGTGTCGATGCAAGCAAAATAGCTCGCAAATCGTGATGATTTCGTCGATTTTGACGAAAAGTAGCGGTCATGTATTTCCAGTTGGAGATATTTCGACGTTTAAGCGCTCGTTTCACTCCACTTTACACTGCAAATGTAATGCACCACCTTTAAGCGTCGAAACAAGCAAGATAGCTGGCAAATCGCGACGATTACGTCGATTTTGACGAAAAGTAGCCGTCATTTCCTTCCCGTTGGAGATATTTCGACGTTTAAGCGCTCATTTCACACTCTTTTACACTGCAAATGTAAGCACTACCGTTTATGCATCGAAACAAGCAAAATAGCTCGCAAATCGCGATGGTTTCGTCTGTTTTGACAAAAACTTGCCGTCATTTCCTTAACGTTGGAGATATTTCGATGTTTAAGCGCTCATTTCACTCCATTTTACACTGCAAATGTAATGCACTACCGCCTAAGCGTGGAGACAACAAAATAGCTCGCAAATCGCGATATTTTCGTCGATTATGACGAAAAATAGAACTCATTTCCTTCCCGTTGGAGATATTTCGACGTTTAAGCGCTCGTTTCACTCCCTTTTACACTGCAAATGTAATGCACTACCGTTTAAGCGACGAAACAAGCAAACTAGCTCTCAAATCGCGATGATTTCGTCGACTTTGACGAAAAGTACCCGTCATTTATTTCCGGTTGGAGATATTTCGACGTTTAAGCGCTCGTTTCACTCCACTTTACACTGCAAATGTAATGCACCACCTTTAAGCGTCGAAACATGCAAGATAGCTGGCAAATCGCGATGGTTTCTTCGATTTTGACGAAAAGTAGCCGTCATTTCCTTCCCGTTGGAGATATTTCTACGTTTAAGCGCTCATTTCACTCCGTTTTACACTGCAAATGTAAGCACTACCGTTTAAGCGTCGAGACAAGCAAAATAGCTCGCAAATCGCGATGATTTCGTTTGTTTTGACAAAAACTTGCCGTCATTTCCTTAACGTTGGAGATATTTCGACGTTTAAGCGCTCATTTCACTCCATTTTACACTGCACATGTAACGCACTACCGTTTAAGCGTCGAAACAAGCAAAATAGCTCGCAAATCGCGATGATTTCGTCGATTTTGACGAGAAGTAGCCGTCATTTGCATCCCGTTGGAGATATTTCGACGTTTAAGCGCTCATTTCACTATATTTTATACTGCACATGTAATGCACTACCGTTCAAGCGTGGAAACAAGCAAAATAGCTCGCAAATGTCGATGATTTCTTCGATTTTGACGAAAAGTAGCCGTCATTTCCTTCCCGTTGGAGATATTTCGACGTATAAGAGCTCGTTGAAATCCATTTTACACTGCAAATGTAACGCACTACCGTTTAGGCGTCGAAACAAGCAAAATAGCTCGCAAATCGCGATGATTTCGTCGATTTTGACGAAAAGTAGCCTTCATTTCCTACCGGTTGGAGATATTTCGACGTTTAAGCGCTCATTTCACTCCGTTTTACACTGCAAATGTAAGCACTACCGTTTAAGCGTCGAGACAAGCAAAATAGCTCGCAAATCGCGATGATTTCGTCTGTTTTGACAAAAACTTGCCGTCATTTCCTTAACGTTGGAGATATTTCGACGTTTAAGAGCTCATTTCACTCCATTTTACACTGCAAATGTAATGCACTACCGTCTAAGCGTCGAGAAAAGCAAAATAGCTCGCAAATCGCGATGTTTTCGTCGATTATGACGAAAAGTAGCCGTCATTTCTTTCCTGTTCGAGATATTTCGACGTTTAAGCGCACGTTTCACTCCATTTTACACTTCAAATGTAATGCACTAACGTCTAAGCGTCGAGACAAGCAAAATAGCTCGCAAATCGCGATGGTTTCGTCGATTTTGACGAAAAGTAGCCGTCATTTCCTTAACGATGGTGATATTTCGACGTTTAAACGCTCATTTCACTCCATTTTACACTGCACATGTAACGCACTACCGTTTAAGCGTCGAAACAAGCAAAATAGCTCGCAAATCGCGACGATTTCGTCGATTTTGACGAGAAGTAGCCGTCATTTGCATCCCGTTGGAGATATTTCGACGTTTAAGCGCTCATTTCACTATATTTTATACTGCACATGTAATGCACTACCGTTCAAGCGTGGAAACAAGCAAAATAGCTCGCAAATCGCGATGATTTCGTCTGTTTTGACAAAAACTTGCCGTCATTTCCTTAACGTTGGAGATATTTCTACGTTTAAGCGCTCATTTCACTCCGTTTTACACTGCAAATGTAAGCACTACCGTTTAAGCGTCGAGACGAGCAAAGTAGCTCGCAAATCGCGATGATATCGTCTGTTTTGGCAAAAACTTGCCGTCATTTCCTTAACGTTGGAGATATTTCGACGTTTAAGCGCTCATTTCACTCCATTTTACACTGCAAATGTAATGCACTACCGTCTAAGCGTCGAGAAAAGCAAAGTAGCTCGCAAATCGCGATGGTTTCGTCGATTTTGACGAAAAGTAGCCGTCATTTCCTTCCCGTTGGAGATATTTCGACGTATAAGAGCTCGTTGAAATCCATTTTACACTGCAAATGTAACGCACTACCGTTTAAGCGTCGAAACAAGCAAAATAGCTCGCAAATCGCGATGGTTTCGTCGATTTTGACGAGAAGTAGCCGTCATTTCCTTCCCGTTGGAGAAATTTCGACGTTTAAGCGCTCGTTGAAATCCATTTTACACTGCAAGTGTAATGCACTACAGTTTAAGCGTCGAGACAAGCAAAATAGCTCGCAAATCGCGATGGTTTCGTCGATTTTGACGAAAAGTAGCCGTCATTTCCTTAACGATGGTGATATTTCGACGTTTAAACGCTCATTTCACTCCATTTTACACTGCACATGTAACGCACTACCGTTTAAGCGTCGAAACAAGCAAAATAGCTCGCAAATCGCGATGATTTCGTCGATTTTGACGAGAAGTAGCCGTCATTTGCATCCCGTTGGAGATATTTCGACGTTTAAGCGCTCATTTCACTATATTTTATACTGCACATGTAATGCACTACCGTTCAAGCGTGGAAACAAGCAAAATAGCTCGCAAATGTCGAAGATTTCTTCGATTTTGACGAGAAGTAGCCGTCATTTCCTTCCCGTTGGAGATATTTCGACGTTTAAGCGCTCCTTTCTCTCCATTTTACACTGCAAATGTAATGCACTACCGTTTAAGCTTCGAAGCAAGCAAGATAGCTCGCAAATCGCGATGATTTCGTCGATTTTGACGAAAAGTAGCCGTCATTTCTTTCCCGTTCGAGATATTTCGACGTTTAAGCGCTCCTTTCTCTCCATTTTACACTGCAAATGTAATGCACTACCGTTTAAGCTTCGAAGCAAGCAAGATAGCTCGCAAATCGCGATGATTTCGTCGATTTTGACGAAAAGTAGCCGTCATTTCTTTCCCGTTCGAGATATTTCGACATTTAAGCGCTCGTTTCCCTCCATGTTACACTGCACATGTAATGCACTACCGTTTAAGCGTCGAAACAAGCAAAATAGCTCGCAAATCGCGATGATTTCGTCGATTTTGACGAGAAATAGCCGTCATTTCCTTCCCGTTGGAGAAATTTCGACGTTTAAGCGCTCGTTGAAATCCATTTTACACTGCAAATGTAATGCACTACCGTTTAAGCGACGAAACAAGCAAACTAGCTCGCAAATCGCGATGATTTCGTCGATTTTGACGAAAAGTAGCCTTCATTTCCTACCGGTTGGAGATATTTCGACGTTTAAGCGCTCATTTCACTCCATTTTACACTGCACATGTAATGCACTACCGTTTAAGCGTCGAAACAAGCAAAATAGCTCGCAAATCGCGATGATTTCGTCGATTTTGACGAGAAGTAGCCGTCATTTCCTTCCCGTTGGAGAAATTTGGACGTTTAAGCGCTCGTTGAAATCCATTTTACACTGCAAATGTAATGCACTACCGTTTAAGCTTCGAAGCAAGCAAGATAGCTCGCAAATCGCGATGATTTCGTCGATTTTGACGAAAAGTAGACGTCATTTCTTTCCTGTTCGAGATATTTCGACGTTTAAGCGCTCATTTCACTCCATTTTACACTGCACATGTAATGCACTACCGTTTAAGCGTCGAAACAAGCAAAATAGCTCGCAAATCGCGATGATTTCGTCGATTTTGACGAAAAGTAGCCTTCATTTCCTACCGGTTGGAGATATTTCGACGTTTAAGCGCTCATTTCACTCCATTTTACACTGCACATGTAATGCACTACCGTTTAAGCGTCGAAACAAGCAAAATAGCTCGCAAATCGCGATGATTTCGTCGATTTTGACGAGAAGTAGCCGTCATTTCCTTCCCGTTGGAGAAATTTCGACGTTTAAGCGCTCGTTGAAATCCATTTTACACTGCAAATGTAATGCACTACCGTTTAAGCGACGAAACAAGCAAACTAGCTCGCAAATCGCGATGATTTCGTCGATTTTGACGAAAAGTAGCCTTCATTTCCTACCGGTTGGAGATATTTCGACGTTTAAGCGCTCATTTCACTCCATTTTACACTGCACATGTAATGCACTACCGTTTAAGCGTCGAAACAAGCAAAATAGCTCGCAAATCGCGATGATTTCGTCGATTTTGACGAGAAGTAGCCGTCATTTCCTTCCCGTTGGAGAAATTTCGACGTTTAAGCGCTCGTTGAAATCCATTTTTCACTGCAAATGTAATGCACTACCGTTTAAGCTTCGAAGCAAGCAAGATAGCTCGCAAATCGCGATGATTTCGTCGATTTTGACGAAAAGTAGCCGTCATTTCTTTCCTGTTCGAGATATTCCGACGTTTAAGCGCTCATTTCACTCCATTTTACACTGCACATGTAATGCACTACCGTTTAAGCGTCAAAACAAGCAAAATAGCTCGCAAATCGCGATGATTTCTTCGATTTTGACGAAAAGTAGCCGTCATTTCCTTCCCGTTGGAGATATTTCTACGTTTAAGCGCTCATTTCACTCCGTTTTACACTGCAAATGTAAGCACTACCGTTTAAGCGTCGAGACAAGCAAAATAGCTCGCAAATCGCGATGATTTCGTCTGTTTTGACAAAAACTTGCCGTCATTTCCTTAACGTTGGAGATATTTCGACGTTTAAGCGCTCATTTCACTCCATTTTACACTGCAAATGTAATGCACTACCGTCTAAGCGTCGAGAAAAGCAAAATAGCTCGCAAATCGCGATGTTTTCGTCGATTATGACGAAAAATAGCCGTCATTTCCTTCCCGTTGGAGATATTTCGACGTTTAAGCGCTCATTTTACTCCATTTTACACTGCAAATGTAATGCACTACCGTTTAAGCTTCGAAGCAAGCAAGATAGCTCGCAAATCGCGATGATTTCGTCGATTTTGACGAAAAGTAGCCGTCATTTCTTTCCTGTTCGAGATATTTCGACGTTTAAGCGCTCATTTCACTCCATTTTACACTGCACATGTAATGCACTACCGTTTAAGCGTCAAAACAAGCAAAATAGCTCGCAAATCGCGATGATTTCTTCGATTTTGACGAAAAGTAGCCGTCATTTCCTTCCCGTTGGAGATATTTCTACGTTTAAGCGCTCATTTCACTCCATTTTACACTGCAAATGTAATGCACTACCGTTTAAGCTTCGAAGCAAGCAAGATAGCTCGCAAATCGCGATGATTTCGTCGATTTTGACGAAAAGTAGCCGTCATTTCTTTCCCGTTCGAGATATTTCGACATTTAAGCGCTCGTTTCCCTCCATGTTACACTGCACATGTAATGCACTACCGTTTAAGCGTCGAAACAAGCAAAATAGCTCGCAAATCGCGATGATTTCGTCGATTTTGACGAGAAATAGCCGTCATTTCCTTCCCGTTGGAGAAATTTCGACGTTTAAGCGCTCGTTGAAATCCATTTTACACTGCAAATGTAATGCACTACCGTTTAAGCGACGAAGCAAGCAAACTAGCTCGCAAATCGCGATGATTTCGTCGATTTTGACGAAAAGTAGCCGTCATTTCCTTCCCGTTGGAGAAATTTCGACGTTTAAGCGCTCGTTGAAATCCATTTTACACTGCAAATGTAATGCACTACCGTTTAAGCGACGAAACAAGCAAACTAGCTCGCAAATCGCGATGATTTCGTCGATTTTGACGAAAAGTAGCCGTCATTTCTTTCCCGTTCGAGATATTTCGACATTTAAGCGCTCGTTTCCCTCCATTTTACACTTCAAATGTAATGCACTACCGTTTAAGTGTCGATGCAAGCAAAATAGCTCGCAAATCGTGATGATTTCGTCGATTTTGACGAAAAGTAGCGGTCATGTATTTCCAGTTGGAGATATTTCGACGTTTAAGCGCTCGTTTCACTCCACTTTACACTGCAAATGTAATGCACCACCTTTAAGCGTCGAAACAAGCAAGATAGCTGGCAAATCGCGACGATTACGTCGATTTTGACGAAAAGTAGCCGTCATTTCCTTCCCGTTGGAGATATTTCGACGTTTAAGCGCTCATTTCACACTCTTTTACACTGCAAATGTAAGCACTACCGTTTATGCATCGAAACAAGCAAAATAGCTCGCAAATCGCGATGGTTTCGTCTGTTTTGACAAAAACTTGCCGTCATTTCCTTAACGTTGGAGATATTTCGATGTTTAAGCGCTCATTTCACTCCATTTTACACTGCAAATGTAATGCACTACCGCCTAAGCGTGGAGACAACAAAATAGCTCGCAAATCGCGATATTTTCGTCGATTATGACGAAAAATAGAACTCATTTCCTTCCCGTTGGAGATATTTCGACGTTTAAGCGCTCGTTTCACTCCCTTTTACACTGCAAATGTAATGCACTACCGTTTAAGCGACGAAACAAGCAAACTAGCTCTCAAATCGCGATGATTTCGTCGACTTTGACGAAAAGTACCCGTCATTTATTTCCGGTTGGAGATATTTCGACGTTTAAGCGCTCGTTTCACTCCACTTTACACTGCAAATGTAATGCACCACCTTTAAGCGTCGAAACATGCAAGATAGCTGGCAAATCGCGATGGTTTCTTCGATTTTGACGAAAAGTAGCCGTCATTTCCTTCCCGTTGGAGATATTTCTACGTTTAAGCGCTCATTTCACTCCGTTTTACACTGCAAATGTAAGCACTACCGTTTAAGCGTCGAGACAAGCAAAATAGCTCGCAAATCGCGATGATTTCGTTTGTTTTGACAAAAACTTGCCGTCATTTCCTTAACGTTGGAGATATTTCGACGTTTAAGCGCTCATTTCACTCCATTTTACACTGCACATGTAACGCACTACCGTTTAAGCGTCGAAACAAGCAAAATAGCTCGCAAATCGCGATGATTTCGTCGATTTTGACGAGAAGTAGCCGTCATTTGCATCCCGTTGGAGATATTTCGACGTTTAAGCGCTCATTTCACTATATTTTATACTGCACATGTAATGCACTACCGTTCAAGCGTGGAAACAAGCAAAATAGCTCGCAAATGTCGATGATTTCTTCGATTTTGACGAAAAGTAGCCGTCATTTCCTTCCCGTTGGAGATATTTCGACGTATAAGAGCTCGTTGAAATCCATTTTACACTGCAAATGTAACGCACTACCGTTTAGGCGTCGAAACAAGCAAAATAGCTCGCAAATCGCGATGATTTCGTCGATTTTGACGAAAAGTAGCCTTCATTTCCTACCGGTTGGAGATATTTCGACGTTTAAGCGCTCATTTCACTCCGTTTTACACTGCAAATGTAAGCACTACCGTTTAAGCGTCGAGACAAGCAAAATAGCTCGCAAATCGCGATGATTTCGTCTGTTTTGACAAAAACTTGCCGTCATTTCCTTAACGTTGGAGATATTTCGACGTTTAAGCGCTCATTTCACTCCATTTTACACTGCAAATGTAATGCACTACCGTCTAAGCGTCGAGAAAAGCAAAATAGCTCGCAAATCGCGATGTTTTCGTCGATTATGACGAAAAATAGCCGTCATTTCCTTCCCGTTGGAGATATTTCGACGTTTAAGCGCTCATTTTACTCCCTTTTACACTGCAAATGTAAGCACTACCGTTTAAGCTTCGAGACAAGCAAAATAGCTCGCAAATCGCGATGATTTCGTCGATTTTGACGAAAAGTAGCCGTCATTTCCTTCCCGTTGGAGATATTTCGACGTATAAGAGCTCGTTGAAATCCATTTTACACTGCAAATGTAACGCACTACCGTTTAGGCGTCGAAACAAGCAAAATAGCTCGCAAATCGCGATGATTTCGTCGATTTTGACGAAAAGTAGCCTTCATTTCCTACCGGTTGGAGATATTTCGACGTTTAAGCGCTCATTTCACTCCATTTTACACTGCACATGTAATGCACTACCGTTTAAGCTTCGAAGCAAGCAAGATAGCTCGCAAATCGCGATGATTTCGTCGATTTTGACGAAAAGTAGCCGTCATTTCTTTCCTGTTCGAGATATTTCGACGTTTAAGCGCACGTTTCACTCCATTTTACACTTCAAATGTAATGCACTAACGTCTAAGCGTCGAGACAAGCAAAATAGCTCGCAAATCGCGATGGTTTCGTCGATTTTGACGAAAAGTAGCCGTCATTTCCTTAACGATGGTGATATTTCGACGTTTAAACGCTCATTTCACTCCATTTTACACTGCACATGTAACGCACTACCGTTTAAGCGTCGAAACAAGCAAAATAGCTCGCAAATCGCGACGATTTCGTCGATTTTGACGAGAAGTAGCCGTCATTTGCATCCCGTTGGAGATATTTCGACGTTTAAGCGCTCATTTCACTATATTTTATACTGCACATGTAATGCACTACCGTTCAAGCGTGGAAACAAGCAAAATAGCTCGCAAATCGCGATGATTTCGTCTGTTTTGACAAAAACTTGCCGTCATTTCCTTAACGTTGGAGATATTTCTACGTTTAAGCGCTCATTTCACTCCGTTTTACACTGCAAATGTAAGCACTACCGTTTAAGCGTCGAGACGAGCAAAGTAGCTCGCAAATCGCGATGATTTCGTCTGTTTTGGCAAAAACTTGCCGTCATTTCCTTAACGTTGGAGATATTTCGACGTTTAAGCGCTCATTTCACTCCATTTTACACTGCAAATGTAATGCACTACCGTCTAAGCGTCGAGAAAAGCAAAGTAGCTCGCAAATCGCGATGGTTTCGTCGATTTTGACGAAAAGTAGCCGTCATTTCCTTCCCGTTGGAGATATTTCGACGTATAAGAGCTCGTTGAAATCCATTTTACACTGCAAATGTAACGCACTACCGTTTAAGCGTCGAAACAAGCAAAATAGCTCGCAAATCGCGATGGTTTCGTCGATTTTGACGAGAAGTAGCCGTCATTTCCTTCCCGTTGGAGAAATTTCGACGTTTAAGCGCTCGTTGAAATCCATTTTACACTGCAAGTGTAATGCACTACAGTTTAAGCGTCGAGACAAGCAAAATAGCTCGCAAATCGCGATGGTTTCGTCGATTTTGACGAAAAGTAGCCGTCATTTCCTTAACGATGGTGATATTTCGACGTTTAAACGCTCATTTCACTCCATTTTACACTGCACATGTAACGCACTACCGTTTAAGCGTCGAAACAAGCAAAATAGCTCGCAAATCGCGATGATTTCGTCGATTTTGACGAGAAGTAGCCGTCATTTGCATCCCGTTGGAGATATTTCGACGTTTAAGCGCTCATTTCACTATATTTTATACTGCACATGTAATGCACTACCGTTCAAGCGTGGAAACAAGCAAAATAGCTCGCAAATGTCGAAGATTTCTTCGATTTTGACGAGAAGTAGCCGTCATTTCCTTCCCGTTGGAGATATTTCGACGTTTAAGCGCTCCTTTCTCTCCATTTTACACTGCAAATGTAATGCACTACCGTTTAAGCTTCGAAGCAAGCAAGATAGCTCGCAAATCGCGATGATTTCGTCGATTTTGACGAAAAGTAGCCGTCATTTCTTTCCCGTTCGAGATATTTCGACGTTTAAGCGCTCCTTTCTCTCCATTTTACACTGCAAATGTAATGCACTACCGTTTAAGCTTCGAAGCAAGCAAGATAGCTCGCAAATCGCGATGATTTCGTCGATTTTGACGAAAAGTAGCCGTCATTTCTTTCCCGTTCGAGATATTTCGACATTTAAGCGCTCGTTTCCCTCCATGTTACACTGCACATGTAATGCACTACCGTTTAAGCGTCGAAACAAGCAAAATAGCTCGCAAATCGCGATGATTTCGTCGATTTTGACGAGAAATAGCCGTCATTTCCTTCCCGTTGGAGAAATTTCGACGTTTAAGCGCTCGTTGAAATCCATTTTACACTGCAAATGTAATGCACTACCGTTTAAGCGACGAAACAAGCAAACTAGCTCGCAAATCGCGATGATTTCGTCGATTTTGACGAAAAGTAGCCTTCATTTCCTACCGGTTGGAGATATTTCGACGTTTAAGCGCTCATTTCACTCCATTTTACACTGCACATGTAATGCACTACCGTTTAAGCGTCGAAACAAGCAAAATAGCTCGCAAATCGCGATGATTTCGTCGATTTTGACGAGAAGTAGCCGTCATTTCCTTCCCGTTGGAGAAATTTGGACGTTTAAGCGCTCGTTGAAATCCATTTTACACTGCAAATGTAATGCACTACCGTTTAAGCTTCGAAGCAAGCAAGATAGCTCGCAAATCGCGATGATTTCGTCGATTTTGACGAAAAGTAGACGTCATTTCTTTCCTGTTCGAGATATTTCGACGTTTAAGCGCTCATTTCACTCCATTTTACACTGCACATGTAATGCACTACCGTTTAAGCGTCGAAACAAGCAAAATAGCTCGCAAATCGCGATGATTTCGTCGATTTTGTCGAGAAGTAGCCGTCATTTCCTTCCCGTTGGAGAAATTTCGACGTTTAAGCGCTCGTTGAAATCCATTTTACACTGCAAATGTAATGCACTACCGTTTAAGCGACGAAACAAGCAAACTAGCTCGCAAATCGCGATGATTTCGTCGATTTTGACGAAAAGTAGCCTTCATTTCCTACCGGTTGGAGATATTTCGACGTTTAAGCGCTCATTTCACTCCATTTTACACTGCACATGTAATGCACTACCGTTTAAGCGTCGAAACAAGCAAAATAGCTCGCAAATCGCGATGATTTCGTCGATTTTGACGAGAAGTAGCCGTCATTTCCTTCCCGTTGGAGAAATTTCGACGTTTAAGCGCTCGTTGAAATCCATTTTTCACTGCAAATGTAATGCACTACCGTTTAAGCTTCGAAGCAAGCAAGATAGCTCGCAAATCGCGATGATTTCGTCGATTTTGACGAAAAGTAGCCGTCATTTCTTTCCTGTTCGAGATATTTCGACGTTTAAGCGCTCATTTCACTCCATTTTACACTGCACATGTAATGCACTACCGTTTAAGCGTCAAAACAAGCAAAATAGCTCGCAAATCGCGATGATTTCTTCGATTTTGACGAAAAGTAGCCGTCATTTCCTTCCCGTTGGAGATATTTCTACGTTTAAGCGCTCATTTCACTCCGTTTTACACTGCAAATGTAAGCACTACCGTTTAAGCGTCGAGACAAGCAAAATAGCTCGCAAATCGCGATGATTTCGTCTGTTTTGACAAAAACTTGCCGTCATTTCCTTAACGTTGGAGATATTTCGACGTTTAAGCGCTCATTTCACTCCATTTTACACTGCAAATGTAATGCACTACCGTCTAAGCGTCGAGAAAAGCAAAATAGCTCGCAAATCGCGATGTTTTCGTCGATTATGACGAAAAATAGCCGTCATTTCCTTCCCGTTGGAGATATTTCGACGTTTAAGCGCTCATTTTACTCCCTTTTACACTGCAAATGTAAGCACTAACGTCTAAGCGTCGAGACAAGCAAGATAGCTCGCAAATCGCGATGATTTCGTCGATTTTGACGAAAAGTAGCCGTCATTTCTTTCCTGTTCGAGATATTTCGACGTTTAAGCGCTCATTTCACTCCATTTTACACTGCACATGTAATGCACTACCGTTTAAGCGTCAAAACAAGCAAAATAGCTCGCAAATCGCGATGATTTCTTCGATTTTGACGAAAAGTAGCCGTCATTTCCTTCCCGTTGGAGATATTTCTACGTTTAAGCGCTCATTTCACTCCATTTTACACTGCAAATGTAATGCACTACCGTTTAAGCTTCGAAGCAAGCAAGATAGCTCGCAAATCGCGATGATTTCGTCGATTTTGACGAAAAGTAGCCGTCATTTCTTTCCCGTTCGAGATATTTCGACATTTAAGCGCTCGTTTCCCTCCATGTTACACTGCACATGTAATGCACTACCGTTTAAGCGTCGAAACAAGCAAAATAGCTCGCAAATCGCGATGATTTCGTCGATTTTGACGAGAAATAGCCGTCATTTCCTTCCCGTTGGAGAAATTTCGACGTTTAAGCGCTCGTTGAAATCCATTTTACACTGCAAATGTAATGCACTACCGTTTAAGCGACGAAGCAAGCAAACTAGCTCGCAAATCGCGATGATTTCGTCGATTTTGACGAAAAGTAGCCTTCATTTCCTACCGGTTGGAGATATTTCGACGTTTAAGCGCTCATTTCACTCCATTTTACACTGCACATGTAATGCACTACCGTTTAAGCGTCGAAACAAGCAAAATAGCTCGCAAATCGCGATGATTTCGTCGATTTTGACGAGAAGTAGCCGTCATTTCCTTCCCGCTGGAGAAATTTGGACGTTTAAGCGCTCGTTGAAATCCATTTTACACTGCAAATGTAATGCACTACCGTTTAAGCTTCGAAGCAAGCAAGATAGCTCGCAAATCGCGATGATTTCGTCGATTTTGACGAAAAGTAGACGTCATTTCTTTCCTGTTCGAGATATTTCGACGTTTAAGCGCTCATTTCACTCCATTTTACACTGCACATGTAATGCACTACCGTTTAAGCGTCGAAACAAGCAAAATAGCTCGCAAATCGCGATGATTTCGTCGATTTTGTCGAGAAGTAGCCGTCATTTCCTTCCCGTTGGAGAAATTTCGACGTTTAAGCGCTCGTTGAAATCCATTTTACACTGCAAATTTAATGCACTACCGTTTAAGCGACGAAACAAGCAAACTAGCTCGCAAATCGCGATGATTTCGTCGATTTTGACGAAAAGTAGCCTTCATTTCCTACCGGTTGGAGATATTTCGACGTTTAAGCGCTCATTTCACTCCATTTTACACTGCACATGTAATGCACTACCGTTTAAGCGTCGAAACAAGCAAAATAGCTCGCAAATCGCGATGATTTCGTCGATTTTGACGAGAAGTAGCCGTCATTTCCTTCCCGTTGGAGAAATTTCGACGTTTAAGCGCTCGTTGAAATCCATTTTTCACTGCAAATGTAATGCACTACCGTTTAAGCTTCGAAGCAAGCAAGATAGCTCGCAAATCGCGATGATTTCGTCGATTTTGACGAAAAGTAGCCGTCATTTCTTTCCTGTTCGAGATATTTCGACGTTTAAGCGCTCATTTCACTCCATTTTACACTGCACATGTAATGCACTACCGTTTAAGCGTCAAAACAAGCAAAATAGCTCGCAAATCGCGATGATTTCTTCGATTTTGACGAAAAGTAGCCGTCATTTCCTTCCCGTTGGAGATATTTCTACGTTTAAGCGCTCATTTCACTCCGTTTTACACTGCAAATGTAAGCACTACCGTTTAAGCGTCGAGACAAGCAAAATAGCTCGCAAATCGCGATGATTTCGTCTGTTTTGACAAAAACTTGCCGTCATTTCCTTAACGTTGGAGATATTTCGACGTTTAAGCGCTCATTTCACTCCATTTTACACTGCAAATGTAATGCACTACCGTCTAAGCGTCGAGAAAAGCAAAATAGCTCGCAAATCGCGATGTTTTCGTCGATTATGACGAAAAATAGCCGTCATTTCCTTCCCGTTGGAGATATTTCGACGTTTAAGCGCTCATTTTACTCCCTTTTACACTGCAAATGTAAGCACTAACGTCTAAGCGTCGAGACAAGCAAAATAGCTCGCAAATCGCGATGGTTTCGTCGATTTTGACGAATAGTAGCCGTCATTTCCTCAACGATGGTGATATTTCGACGTTTAAACGCTCATTTCACTCCATTTTACACTGCACATGTAACGCACTACCGTTTAAGCGTCGAAACAAGCAAAATAGCTCGCAAATCGCGATGATTTCGTCGATTTTGACGAGAAGTAGCCGTCATTTGCATCCCGTTGGAGATATTTCGACGTTTAAGCGCTCATTTCACTATATTTTATACTGCACATGTAATGCACTACCGTTCAAGCGTGGAAACAAGCAAAATAGCTCGCAAATGTCGATGATTTCTTCGATTTTGACGAAAAGTAGCCGTCATTTCCTTCCCGTTGGAGATATTTCGACGTATAAGAGCTCGTTGAAATCCATTTTACACTGCAAATGTAACGCACTACCGTTTAGGCGTCGAAACAAGCAAAATAGCTCGCAAATCGCGATGATTTCGTCGATTTTGACGAAAAGTAGCCCTCATTTCCTACCGGTTGGAGATATTTCGACGTTTAAGCGCTCATTTCACTCCGTTTTACACTGCAAATGTAGGCACTACCGTTTAAGCGTCGAGACAAGCAAAATAGCTCGCAAATCGCGATGATTTCGTCTGTTTTGACAAAAACTTGCCGTCATTTCCTTAACGTTGGAGATATTTCGACGTTTAAGCGCTCATTTCACTCCATTTTACACTGCAAATGTAATGCACTACCGTCTAAGCGTCGAGAAAAGCAAAATAGCTCGCAAATCGCGATGTTTTCGTCGATTATGACGAAAAATAGCCGTCATTTCCTTCCCGTTGGAGATATTTCGACGTTTAAGCGCTCATTTTACTCCCTTTTACACTGCAAATGTAAGCACTACCGTTTAAGCTTCGAGACAAGCAAAATAGCTCGCAAATCGCGATGATTTCGTCGATTTTGACGAAAAGTAGCCGTCATTTCCTTCCCGTTGGAGATATTTCGACGTATAAGAGCTCGTTGAAATCCATTTTACACTGCAAATGTAACGCACTACCGTTTAGGCGTCGAAACAAGCAAAATAGCTCGCAAATCGCGATGATTTCGTCGATTATGACGAAAAGTAGCCTTCATTTCCTACCGGTTGGAGATATTTCGACGTTTAAGCGCTCGTTGAAATCCATTTTACACTGCAAATGTAATGCACTACAGTTTAAGCTTCGGAGCAAGCAAGATAGCTCGCAAATCGCGATGATTTCGTCGATTTTGACGAAAAGTAGCCGTCATTTCTTTCCTGTTCGAGATATTTCGACGTTTAAGCGCTCGGTTCACTCCATTTTACACTTCAAATGTAATGCACTAACGTCTAAGCGTCGAGACAAGCAAAATAGCTCGCAAATCGCGATGGTTTCGTCGATTTTGACGAAAAGTAGCCGTCATTTCCTTAACGATGGTGATATTTCGACGTTTAAACGCTCATTTCACTCCATTTTACACTGCACATGTAATGCACTACCGTTCAAGCGTGGAAACAAGCAAAATAGCTCGCAAATGTCGAAGATTTCTTCGATTTTGACGAGAAGTAGCCGTCATTTCCTTCCCGTTGGAGATATTTCGACGTTTAAGCGCTCCTTTCTCTCCATTTTACACTGCAAATGTAATGCACTGCCGTTTAAGCTCCGAAGCAAGCAAGATAGCTCGCAAATCGCGATGATTTCGTCGATTTTGACGAAAAGTAGCCGTCATTTCTTTCCCGTTCGAGATATTTCGACATTTAAGCGCTCGTTTCCCTCCATTTTACACTTCAAATGTAATGCACTACCGTTTAAGTGTCGATGCAAGCAAAATAGCTCGCAAATCGTGATGATTTCGTCGATTTTGACGAAAAGTAGCGGTCATGTATTTCCGGTTGGAGATATTTCGACGTTTAAGCGATCGTTTCACTCCACTTTACACTGCAAATGTAATGCACCACCTTTAAGCGCCGAAACAAGCAAGATAGCTGGCAAATCGCGACGATTTCGTCGATTTTGACGAAAAGTAGCCGTCATTTCCTTCCCGTTGGAGATATTTCGACGTTTAAGCGCTCAGTTCACTCCGTTTTACTCTGCAAATGTAATGCACTACCGTCTAAGCGTAGAAACAAGCAAAATAGCTCGCAAATCGCGATGGTTTCGTCTGTTTTGACAAAAACTTGCCGTCATTTCCTTAACGTTGGAGATATTTCGATGTTTAAGCGCTCATTTCACTCCATTTTACACTGCAAATGTAATGCACTACCGCCTAAGCGTGGAGACAACAAAATAGCTCGCAAATCGCGATATTTTCGTCGATTATGACGAAAAATAGCCCTCATTTCCTTCCCGTTGGAGATATTTCGACGTTTAAGCGCCCGTTTCACTCCCTTTTACACTGCAAATGTAATGCACTACCGTTTAAGCGACGAAACAAGCAAACTAGCTCGCAAATCTCGATGATTTCCTTGATTTTGACGAAAAGTACCCGTCATTTATTTCCGGTTGGAGATATTTCGACGTTTAAGCGCTCGTTTCACTCCACTTTACACTGCAAATGTAATGCACCACCTTTAAGCGTCGAAACATGCAAGATAGCTGGCAAATCGCGATGATTTCTTCTATTTTGACGAAAAGTAGCCGTCATTTCCTTCCCGTTGGAGATATTTCTACGTTTAAGCGCTCATTTCACTCCGTTTTACACTGCAAATGTAAGCACTACCGTTTAAGCGTCGAGACAAGCAAAATAGCTCGCAAATCGCGATGATTTCGTCTGTTTTGACAAAAACTTGCCGTCATTTCCTTAACGTTGGAGATATTTCGACGTTTAAGCGCTCATTTCACTCCATTTTACACTGCAAATGTAATGCACTACCGTCTAAGCGTCGAGAAAAGCAAAATAGCTCGCAAATCGCGATGTTTTCGTCGATTATGACGAAAAATAGCCGTCATTTCCTTCCCGTTGGAGATATTTCGACGTTTAAGCGCTCATTTTACTCCCTTTTACACTGCAAATGTAAGCACTAACGTCTAAGTGTCGAGACAAGCAAAATAGCTCGCAAATCGCGATGGTTTCGTCGATTTTGACGAATAGTAGCCGTCATTTCCTTAACGATGGTGATATTTCGACGTTTAAACGCTCATTTCACTCCATTTTACACTGCACATGTAACGCACTACCGTTTAAGCGTCGAAACAAGCAAAATAGCTCGCAAATCGCGATGATTTCGTCGATTTTGACGAGAAGTAGCCGTCATTTGCATCCCGTTGGAGATATTTCGACGTTTAAGCGCTCATTTCACTATATTTTATACTGCACATGTAATGCACTACCGTTCAAGCGTGGAAACAAGCAAAATAGCTCGCAAATGTCGATGATTTCTTCGATTTTGACGAAAAGTAGCCGTCATTTCCTTCCCGTTGGAGATATTTCGACGTATAAGAGCTCGTTGAAATCCATTTTACACTGCAAATGTAACGCACTACCGTTTAGGCGTCGAAACAAGCAAAATAGCTCGCAAATCGCGATGATTTCGTCGATTTTGACGAAAAGTAGCCCTCATTTCCTACCGGTTGGAGATATTTCGACGTTTAAGCGCTCATTTCACTCCGTTTTACACTGCAAATGTAAGCACTACCGTTTAAGCGTCGAGACAAGCAAAATAGCTCGCAAATCGCGATGATTTCGTCTGTTTTGACAAAAACTTGCCGTCATTTCCTTAACGTTGGAGATATTTCGACGTTTAAGCGCTCATTTCACTCCATTTTACACTGCAAATGTAATGCACTACCGTCTAAGCGTCGAGAAAAGCAAAATAGCTCGCAAATCGCGATGTTTTCGTCGATTATGACGAAAAATAGCCGTCATTTCCTTCCCGTTGGAGATATTTCGACGTTTAAGCGCTCATTTTACTCCCTTTTACACTGCAAATGTAAGCACTACCGTTTAAGCTTCGAGACAAGCAAAACAGCTCGCAAATCGCGATGATTTCGTCGATTTTGACGAAAAGTAGCCGTCATTTCCTTCCCGTTGGAGATATTTCGACGTATAAGAGCTCGTTGAAATCCATTTTACACTGCAAATGTAACGCACTACCGTTTAGGCGTCGAAACAAGCAAAATAGCTCGCAAATCGCGATGATTTCGTCGATTATGACGAAAAGTAGCCTTCATTTCCTACCGGTTGGAGATATTTCGACGTTTAAGCGCTCGTTGAAATCCATTTTACACTGCAAATGTAATGCACTACAGTTTAAGCTTCGGAGCAAGCAAGATAGCTCGCAAATCGCGATGATTTCGTCGATTTTGACGAAAAGTAGCCGTCATTTCTTTCCTGTTCGAGATATTTCGACGTTTAAGCGCTCGGTTCACTCCATTTTACACTTCAAATGTAATGCACTAACGTCTAAGCGTCGAGACAAGCAAAATAGCTCGCAAATCGCGATGGTTTCGTCGATTTTGACGAAAAGTAGCCGTCATTTCCTTAACGATGGTGATATTTCGACGTTTAAACGCTCATTTCACTCCATTTTACACTGCACATGTAATGCACTACCGTTCAAGCGTGGAAACAAGCAAAATAGCTCGCAAATGTCGAAGATTTCTTCGATTTTGACGAGAAGTAGCCGTCATTTCCTTCCCGTTGGAGATATTTCGACGTTTAAGCGCTCCTTTCTCTCCATTTTACACTGCAAATGTAATGCACTGCCGTTTAAGCTCCGAAGCAAGCAAGATAGCTCGCAAATCGCGATGATTTCGTCGATTTTGACGAAAAGTAGCCGTCATTTCTTTCCCGTTCGAGATATTTCGACATTTAAGCGCTCGTTTCCCTCCATTTTACACTTCAAATGTAATGCACTACCGTTTAAGTGTCGATGCAAGCAAAATAGCTCGCAAATCGTGATGATTTCGTCGATTTTGACGAAAAGTAGCGGTCATGTATTTCCGGTTGGAGATATTTCGACGTTTAAGCGATCGTTTCACTCCACTTTACACTGCAAATGTAATGCACCACCTTTAAGCGCCGAAACAAGCAAGATAGCTGGCAAATCGCGACGATTTCGTCGATTTTGACGAAAAGTAGCCGTCATTTCCTTCCCGTTGGAGATATTTCGACGTTTAAGCGCTCAGTTCACTCCGTTTTACTCTGCAAATGTAATGCACTACCGTCTAAGCGTAGAAACAAGCAAAATAGCTCGCAAATCGCGATGGTTTCGTCTGTTTTGACAAAAACTTGCCGTCATTTCCTTAACGTTGGAGATATTTCGATGTTTAAGCGCTCATTTCACTCCATTTTACACTGCAAATGTAATGCACTACCGCCTAAGCGTGGAGACAACAAAATAGCTCGCAAATCGCGATATTTTCGTCGATTATGACGAAAAATAGCCCTCATTTCCTTCCCGTTGGAGATATTTCGACGTTTAAGCGCCCGTTTCACTCCCTTTTACACTGCAAATGTAATGCACTACCGTTTAAGCGACGAAACAAGCAAACTAGCTCGCAAATCTCGATGATTTCCTTGATTTTGACGAAAAGTACCCGTCATTTATTTCCGGTTGGAGATATTTCGACGTTTAAGCGCTCGTTTCACTCCACTTTACACTGCAAATGTAATGCAACACCTTTAAGCGTCGAAACATGCAAGATAGCTGGCAAATCGCGATGATTTCTTCTATTTTGACGAAAAGTAGCCGTCATTTCCTTCCCGTTGGAGATATTTCTACGTTTAAGCGCTCATTTCACTCCGTTTTACACTGCAAATGTAAGCACTACCGTTTAAGCGTCGAGACAAGCAAAATAGCTCGCAAATCGCGATGATTTCGTCTGTTTTGACAAAAACTTGCCGTCATTTCCTTAACGTTGGAGATATTTCGACGTTTAAGCGCTCATTTCACTCCATTTTACACTGCAAATGTAATGCACTACAGTCTAAGCGTCGAGAAAAGCAAAATAGCTCGCAAATCGCGATGTTTTCGTCGATTATGACGAAAAATAGCCGTCATTTCCTTCCCGTTGGAGATATTTCGACGTTTAAGCGCTCATTTTACTCCCTTTTACACTGCAAATGTAAGCACTACCGTTTAAGCTTCGAGACAAGCAAAATAGCTCGCAAATCGCGATGATTTCGTCGATTTTGACGAAAAGTAGCCGTCATTTCCTTCCCGTTGGAGATATTTCGACGTATAAGAGCTCGTTGAAATCCATTTTACACTGCAAATGTAACGCACTACCGTTTAGGCGTCGAAACAAGCAAAATAGCTCGCAAATCGCGATGATTTCGTCGATTTTGACGAAAAGTAGCCTTCATTTCCTACCGGTTGGAGATATTTCGACGTTTAAGCGCTCATTTCACTCCATTTTACACTGCACATGTAATGCACTACCGTTTAAGCGTCGAAACAAGCAAAATAGCTCGCAAATCGCGATGATTTCGTCGATTTTGACGAGAAGTAGCCGTCATTTCCTTCCCGTTGGAGAAATTTCGACGTTTAAGCGCTCGCTGAAATCCATTTTACACTGCAAATGTAATGCACTACAGTTTAAGCTTCGAAGCAAGCGAGATAGCTCGCAAATCGCGATGATTTCGTCGATTTTGCCGAAAAGTAGCCGTCATTTCTTTCCTGTTCGAGATATTTCGACGTTTAAGCGCTCGCTTCACTCCATTTTACACTTCAAATGTAATGCACTAACGTCTAAGCGTCGAGACAAGCAAAATAGCTCGCAAATCGCGATGGTTTCGTCGATTTTGACGAAAAGTAGCCGTCATTTCCTTCCCGTTGGAGAAATTTCGACGTTTAAGCGCTCGCTGAAATCCATTTTACACTGCAAATGTAATGCACTACAGTTTAAGCTTCGAAGCAAGCAAGATAGCTCGCAAATCGCGATGATTTCGTCGATTTTGACGAAAAGTAGCCGTCATTTCTTTCCCGTTCGAGATATTTCGACGTTTAAGCGCTCGTTTCACTCCATTTTACACTTCAAATGTAATGCACTACCGTTTAAGTGTCGATGCAAGCAAAATAGCTCGCAAATCGTGATGATTTCGTCGATTTTGACGAAAAGTAGCGGTCATGTATTTCCAGTTGGAGATATTTCGACGTTTAAGCGCTCGTTTCACCCCACTTTACACAGCAAATGTAATGCACCACCTTTAAGCGTCGAAACAAGCAATATAGCTGGCAAATCGCGACGATTTCGTCGATTTTGACGAAAAGTAGCCGTCATTTCCTTCCCGTTGGAGATATATCGACGTTTAAGCGCTCAGTTCACTCCGTTTTACTCTGCAAATGTAATGCACTACCGTCTAAGCGTAGAAACAAGCAAAATAGCTCGCTTATCGCGATGACTTCGTCGATTTTGACGAAAAATAGCCGTCATTTCCTTCCCGTTCGAAATATTTCGACGTTTAAGCTCTCATTTCACACTCTTTTACACTGCAAATGTAAGCACTACCGTTTATGCATCGAAACAAGCAAAATAGCTCGCAAATCGCGATATTTTCGTCGATTATGACGAAAAATAGCCCTCATTTCTTTCCCGTTGGAGATATTTCGACGTTTAAGCGCTCGTTTCACTCCCTTTTACACTGAAAATGTAATGCACTACCGTTTAAGCGACGAAACAAGCAAACTAGCTCTCAAATCGCGATGATTTCGTCGACTTTGACTAAAAGTACCCGTCATTTATTTCCGGTTGGAGATATTTCGACGTTTAAGCGCTCGTTTCACTCCACTTTACACTGCAAATGTAATGCACCACCTTTAAGCGTCGAAACATGCAAGATAGCTGGCAAATCGCGATGATTTCTTCGATTTTGACGAAAAGTAGCCGTCATTTCCTTCCCGTTGGAGATATTTCTACGTTTAAGCGCTCATTTCACTCCGTTTTACACTGCAAATGTAAGCACTACCGTTTAAGCGTCGAGACAAGCAAAATAGCTCGCAAATCGCGATGATTTCGTCTGTTTTGACAAAAACATGCCGTCATTTCCTTAACGTTGGAGATATTTCGACGTTTAAGCGCTCATTTCACTCCATTTTACACTGCACATGTAACGCACTACCGTTTAAGCGTCGAAACAAGCAAAATAGCTCGCAAATCGCGATGTTTTCGTCGATTATGACGAGAAGTAGCCGTCATTTGCATCCCGTTGGAGATATTTCGACGTTTAAGCGCTCATTTCACTATATTTTACACTGCAAATGTAAGCACTACCGTTTAAGCTTCGAGACAAGCAAAATAGCTCGCAAATCGCGATGATTTCGTCGATTTTGACGAAAAGTAGCCGTCATTTCCTTCCCGTTGGAGATATTTCGACGTATAAGAGCTCGTTGAAATCCATTTTACACTGCAAATGTAACGCACTACCGTTTAGGCGTCGAAACAAGCAAAATAGCTCGCAAATCGCGATGATTTCGTCGATTTTGACGAAAAGTAGCCTTCATTTCCTACCGGTTGGAGATATTTCGACGTTTAAGCGCTCATTTCACTCCATTTTACGCTGCACATGTAATGCACTACCGTTTAAGCGTCGAAACAAGCAAAATAGCTCGCAAATCGCGATGATTTCGTCGATTTTGACGAGAAGTAGCCGTCATTTCCTTCCCGTTGGAGAAATTTCGACGTTTAAGCGCTCCTTTCTCTCCATTTTACACTGCAAATGTAATGCACTACCGTTTAAGCTCCGAAGCAAGCAACATAGCTCGCAAATCGCGATGATTTCGTCGATTTTGACGAAAAGTAGCCGTCATTTCTTTCCCGTTCGAGATATTTCGAAATTTAAGCGCTCGTTTCCCTCCATTTTACACTTCAAATGTAATGCAC
The DNA here is from genome assembly GCF_051014615.1 of Bombus vancouverensis nearcticus. NCBI lineage: Eukaryota > Metazoa > Arthropoda > Insecta > Hymenoptera > Apidae > Bombus > Bombus vancouverensis. The sequence continues at coordinate 801,326 of NC_134913.1, read as the reverse complement.
TACCGTTTAAGTGTCGATGCAAGCAAAATAGCTCGCAAATCGTGATGATTTCGTCGATTTTGACGAAAAGTAGCGGTCATGTATTTCCGGTTGGAGATATTTCGACGTTTAAGCGATCGTTTCACTCCACTTTACAGTGCAAATGTAATGCACCACCTATAAGCGCCGAAACAAGCAAGATAGCTGGCAAATCGCGACGATTTCGTCGATTTTGACGAAAAGTAGCCGTCATTTCCTTCCCGTTGGAGATATTTCGACGTTTAAGCGCTCAGTTCACTCCGTTTTACTCTGCAAATGTAATGCACTACCGTCTAAGCGTAGAAACAAGCAAAATAGCTCGCAAATCGCGATGGTTTCGTCTGTTTTGACAAAAACTTGCCGTCATTTCCTTAACGTTGGAGATATTTCGATGTTTAAGCGCTCATTTCACTCCATTTTACACTGCAAATGTAATGCACTACCGCCTAAGCGTGGAGACAACAAAATAGCTCGCAAATCGCGATATTTTCGTCGATTATGACGAAAAATAGCCCTCATTTCCTTCCCGTTGGAGATATTTCGACGTTTAAGCGCTCGTTTCACTCCCTTTTACACTGCAAATGTAATGCACTACCGTTTAAGCGACGAAACAAGCAAACTAGCTCGCAAATCTCGATGATTTCGTCGATTTTGACGAAAAGTACCCGTCATTTATTTCCGGTTGGAGATATTTCGACGTTTAAGCGCTCGTTTCACTCCACTTTACACTGCAAATGTAATGCACCACCTTTAAGCGTCGAAACATGCTAGATAGCTGGCTAATCGCGATGATTTCTTCTATTTTGACGAGAAGTAGCCGTCATTTCCTTCCCGTTGGAGAAATTTCGACGTTTAAGCGCTCATTTCACTCCGTTTTACACTGCAAATGTAAGCACTACCGTTTAAGCGTCGAGACAAGAAAAATAGCTCGCAAATCGCGATGATTTCGTCTGTTTTGACAAAAACTTGCCGTCATTTCCTTAACGTTGGAGATATTTCGACGTTTAAGCGCTCATTTCACTCCATTTTACACTGCAAATGTAATGCACTACCGTCTAAGCGTCGAGAAAAGCAAAATAGCTCGCAAATCGCGATGTTTTCGTCGATTATGACGAAAAATAGCCGTCATTTCCTTCCCGTTGGAGATATTTCGACGTTTAAGCGCTCATTTTACTCCATTTTACACTGCAAATGTAAGCACTACCGTTTAAGCTTCGAGACAAGCAAAATAGCTCGCAAATCGCGATGATTTCGTCGATTTTGACGAAAAGTAGCCGTCATTTCCTTCCCGTTGGAGATATTTCGACGTATAAGAGCTCGTTGAAATGCATTTTACACTGCAAATGTAACGCACTACCGTTTAGGCGTCGAAACAAGCAAAATAGCTCGCAAATCGCGATGATTTCGTCGATTTTGACGAAAAGTAGCCTTCATTTCCTACCGGTTGGAGATATTTCGACGTTTAAGCGCTCATTTCACTCCATTTTACGCTGCACATGTAATGCACTACCGTTTAAGCGTCGAAACAAGCAAAATAGCTCGCAAATCGCGATGATTTCGTCGATTTTGACGAGAAGTAGCCGTCATTTCCTTCCCGTTGGAGAAATTTCGACGTTTAAGCGCTCCTTTCTCTCCATTTTACACTGCAAATGTAATGCACTACCGTTTAAGCTCCGAAGCAAGCAACATAGCTCGCAAATCGCGATGATTTCGTCGATTTTGACGAAAAGTAGCCGTCATTTCTTTCCCGTTCGAGATATTTCGAAATTTAAGCGCTCGTTTCCCTCCATTTTACACTTCAAATGTAATGCACTACCGTTTAAGTGTCGATGCAAGCAAAATAGCTCGCAAATCGTGATGATTTCGTCGATTTTGACGAAAAGTAGCGGTCATGTATTTCCGGTTGGAGATATTTCGACGTTTAAGCGATCGTTTCACTCCACTTTACAGTGCAAATGTAATGCACCACCTTTAAGCGCCGAAACAAGCAAGATAGCTAGCAAATCGCGACGATTTCGTCGATTTTGACGAAAAGTAGCCGTCATTTCCTTCCCGTTGGAGATATTTCGACGTTTAAGCGCTCAGTTCACTCCGTTTTACTCTGCAAATGTAATGCACTACCGTCTAAGCGTAGAAACAAGCAAAATAGCTCGCAAATCGCGATGGTTTCGTCTGTTTTGACAAAAACTTGCCGTCATTTCCTTAACGTTGGAGATATTTCGATGTTTAAGCGCTCATTTCACTCCATTTTACACTGCAAATGTAATGCACTACCGCCTAAGCGTGGAGACAACAAAATAGCTCGCAAATCGCGATATTTTCGTCGATTATGACGAAAAATAGCCCTCATTTCCTTCCCGTTGGAGATATTTCGACGTTTAAGCGCTCGTTTCACTCCCTTTTACACTGCAAATGTAATGCACTACCGTTTAAGCGACGAAACAAGCAAACTAGCTCGCAAATCTCGATGATTTCGTCGATTTTGACGAAAAGTACCCGTCATTTATTTCCGGTTGGAGATATTTCGACGTTTAAGCGCTCGTTTCACTCCACTTTACACTGCAAATGTAATGCACCACCTTTAAGCGTCGAAACATGCTAGATAGCTGGCTAATCGCGATGATTTCTTCGATTTTGACGAGAAGTAGCCGTCATTTCCTTCCCGTTGGAGAAATTTCGACGTTTAAGCGCTCATTTCACTCCGTTTTACACTGCAAATGTAAGCACTACCGTTTAAGCGTCGAGACAAGAAAAATAGCTCGCAAATCGCGATGATTTCGTCTGTTTTGACAAAAACTTGCCGTCATTTCCTTAACGTTGGAGATATTTCGACGTTTAAGCGCTCATTTCACTCCATTTTACACTGCAAATGTAATGCACTACCGTCTAAGCGTCGAGAAAAGCAAAATAGCTCGCAAATCGCGATGTTTTCGTCGATTATGACGAAAAATAGCCGTCATTTCCTTCCCGTTGGAGATATTTCGACGTTTAAGCGCTCATTTCACTCCATTTTACACTGCAAATGTAATGCACTACCGTCTAAGCGTCGAGAAAAGCAAAATAGCTCGCAAATCGCGATGCTTTCGTCGATTATGACGAAAAATAGCCGTCATTTCCTTCCCGTTGGAGATATTTCGACGTTTAAGCGCTCATTTCACTCCATTTTACACTGCAAATGTAAGCACTACCGTTTAAGCTTCGAGACAAGCAAAATAGCTCGCAAATCGCGATGATTTCGTCGATTATGACGAAAAGTAGCCGTCATTTCCTTCCCGTTGGAGATATTTCGACGTTTAAGCGCTCATTTTACTCCCTTTTACACTGCAAATGTAAGCACTACCGTTTAAGCTTCGAGACAAGCAAAATAGCTCGCAAATCGCGATGATTTCGTCGATTTTGACGAAAAGTAGCCGTCATTTCCTTCCCGTTGGAGATATTTCGACGTATAAGAGCTCGTTGAAATCCATTTTACACTGCAAATGTAACGCACTACCGTTTAGGCGTCGAAACAAGCAAAATAGCTCGCAAATCGCGATGGTTTCGTCGATTTTGACGAAAAGTAGCCGTCATTTCCTTCCCGTTGGAGAAATTTCGACGTTTAAGCGCTCGCTGAAATCCATTTTACACTGCAAATGTAATGCACTACAGTTTAAGCTTCGAAGCAAGCAAGATAGCTCGCAAATCGCGATGATTTCGTCGATTTTGCGAAAAGTAGCCGTCATTTCTTTCCTGTTCGAGATATTTCGACGTTTAAGCGCTCGCTTCACTCCATTTTACACTTCAAATGTAATGCACTAACGTCTAAGCGTCGAGACAAGCAAAATAGCTCGCAAATCGCGATGGTTTCGTCGATTTTGACGAAAAGTAGCCGTCATTTCCTTCCCGTTGGAGAAATTTCGACGTTTAAGCGCTCGCTGAAATCCATTTTACACTGCAAATGTAATGCACTACAGTTTAAGCTTCGAAGCAAGCAAGATAGCTCGCAAATCGCGATGATTTCGTCGATTTTGACGAAAAGTAGCCGTCATTTCTTTCCTGTTCGAGATATTTCGACGTTTAAGCGCTCGTTTCACTCCATTTTACACTTCAAATGTAATGCACTAACGTCTAAGCGTCGAGACAAGCAAAATAGCTCGCATATCTCGATGACTTCGTCGATTTTGACGAAAAATAGCCGTCATTTCCTTCCCGTTCGAAATATTTCGACGTTTAAGCGCTCATTTCACACTCTTTTACACTGCAAATGTAAGCACTACCGATTATGCATCGAAACAAGCAAAATAGCTCGCAAATCGCGATGGTTTCGTCTGTTTTGACAAAAACTTGCCGTCATTTCCTTAACGTTGGAGATATTTCGACGTTTAAGCGCTCATTTCACTCCATTTTACACTGCAAATGTAATGCACTACCGTCTAAGCGTCGAGAAAAGCAAAATAGCTCGCAAATCGCGATGCTTTCGTCGATTATGACGAAAAATAGCCGTCATTTCCTTCCCGTTGGAGATATTTCGACGTTTAAGCGCTCATTTCACTCCATTTTACACTGCAAATGTAAGCACTACCGTTTAAGCTTCGAGACAAGCAAAATAGCTCGCAAATCGCGATGATTTCGTCGATTATGACGAAAAATAGCCGTCATTTCCTTCCCGTTGGAGATATTTCGACGTTTAAGCGCTCATTTTACTCCCTTTTACACTGCAAATGTAAGCACTACCGTTTAAGCTTCGAGACAAGCAAAATAGCTCGCAAATCGCGATGATTTCGTCGATTTTGACGAAAAGTAGCCGTCATTTCCTTCCCGTTGGAGATATTTCGACGTATAAGAGCTCGTTGAAATCCATTTTACACTGCAAATGTAACGCACTACCGTTTAGGCGTCGAAACAAGCAAAATAGCTCGCAAATCGCGATGATTTCGTCGATTTTGACGAAAAGTAGCCTTCATTTCCTACCGGTTGGAGATATTTCGACGTTTAAGCGCTCATTTCACTCCATTTTACACTGCACATGTAATGCACTAACGTCTAAGCGTCGAGACAAGCAAAATAGCTCGCAAATCGCGATGGTTTCGTCGATTTTGACGAAAAGTAGCCGTCATTTCCTTCCCGTTGGAGAAATTTCGACGTTTAAGCGCTCGCTGAAATCCATTTTACACTGCAAATGTAATGCACTACAGTTTAAGCTTCGAAGCAAGCAAGATAGCTCGCAAATCGCGATGATTTCGTCGATTTTGACGAAAAGTAGCCGTCATTTCTTTCCTGTTCGAGATATTTCGACGTTTAAGCGCTCGTTTCACTCCATTTTACACTTCAAATGTAATGCACTAACGTCTAAGCGTCGAGACAAGCAAAATAGCTCGCATATCTCGATGACTTCGTCGATTTTGACGAAAAATAGCCGTCATTTCCTTCCCGTTCGAAATATTTCGACGTTTAAGCGCTCATTTCACACTCTTTTACACTGCAAATGTAAGCACTACCGTTTATGCATCGAAACAAGCAAAATAGCTCGCAAATCGCGATGGTTTCGTCTGTTTTGACAAAAACATGCCGTCATTTCCTTAACGTTGGAGATATTTCGACGTTTAAGCGCTCATTTCACTCCATTTTACACTGCAAATGTAATGCACTACCGTCTAAGCGTCGAGAAAAGCAAAATAGCTCGCAAATCGCGATGCTTTCGTCGATTATGACGAAAAATAGCCGTCATTTCCTTCCCGTTGGAGATATTTCGACGTTTAAGCGCTCATTTCACTCCATTTTACACTGCAAATGTAAGCACTACCGTTTAAGCTTCGAGACAAGCAAAATAGCTCGCAAATCGCGATGATTTCGTCGATTATGACGAAAAATAGCCGTCATTTCCTTCCCGTTGGAGATATTTCGACGTTTAAGCGCTCATTTTACTCCATTTTACACTGCAAATGTAAGCACTACCGTTTAAGCTTCGAGACAAGCAAAATAGCTCGCAAATCGCGATGATTTCGTCGATTTTGACGAAAAGTAGCCGTCATTTCCTTCCCGTTGGAGATATTTCGACGTATAAGAGCTCGTTGAAATCCATTTTACACTGCAAATGTAACGCACTACCGTTTAGGCGTCGAAACAAGCAAAATAGCTCGCAAATCGCGATGATTTCGTCGATTTTGACGAAAAGTAGCCTTCATTTCCTACCGGTTGGAGATATTTCGACGTTTAAGCGCTCATTTCACTCCATTTTACACTGCACATGTAATGCACTACCGTTTAAGCGTCGAAACAAGCAAAATAGCTCGCAAATCGCGATGATTTCGTTGATTTTGACGAGAAGTAGCCGTCATTTCCTTCCCGTTGGAGAAATTTCGACGTTTAAGCGCTCGTTGAAATCCATTTTACACTGCAAATGTAATGCACTACAGTTTAAGTTTCGAAGCAAGCAAGATGGCTCGCAAATCGCGATGATTTCGTCGATTTTGACGAAAAGTAGCCGTCATTTCTTTCCTGTTCGAGATATTTCGACGTTTAAGCGCTCGTTTCACTCCATTTTACACTTCAAATGTAATGCACTAACGTCTAAGCGTAGAGACAAGCAAAATAGCTCGCAAATCGCGATGGTTTCGTCGATTTTGACGAAAAGTAGCCGTCATTTCCTTAACGATGGTGATATTTCGACGTTTAAACGCTCATTTCACTCCATTTTACACTGCACATGTAATGCACTACCGTTCAAGCGTGGAAACAAGCAAAATAGCTCGCAAATGTCGAAGATTTCTTCGATTTTGACGAGAAGTAGCCGTCATTTCCTTCCCGTTGGAGATATTTCGACGTTTAAGCGCTCCTTTCTCTCCATTTTACACTGCAAATGTAATGCACTACCGTTTAAGCTTCGAAGCAAGCAAGATAGCTCGCAAATCGCGATGATTTCGTCGATTTTGACGAAAAGTAGCCGTCATTTCTTTCCCGTTCGAGATATTTCGACATTTAAGCGCTCGTTTCCCTCCATTTTACACTTCAAATGTAATGCACTACCGTTTAAGTGTCGATGCAAGCAAAATAGCTCGCAAATCGTGATGATTTCGTCGATTTTGACGAAAAGTAGCGGTCATGTATTTCCGGTTGGAGATATTTCGACGTTTAAGCGCTCGTTTCACTCCACTTTACACTGCAAATGTAATGCACCACCTTTAAGCGCCGAAACAAGCAAGATAGCTGGCAAATCGCGACGATTTCGTCGATTTTGACGAAAAGTAGCCGTCATTTCCTTCCCGTTGGAGATATTTCGACGTTTAAGCGCTCAGTTCACTCCGTTTTACTCTGCAAATGTAATGCACTACCGTCTAAGCGTAGAAACAAGCAAAATAGCTCGCATATCGCGATGACTTCGTCGATTTTGACGAAAAATAGCCGTCATTTCCTTCCCGTTCGAAATATTTCGACGTTTAAGCGCTCATTTCACTCTCTTTTACACTGCAAATGTAAGCACTACCGTTTATGCATCGAAACAAGCAAAATAGCTCGCAAATCGCGATGGTTTCGTCTGTTTTGACAAAAACTTGCCGTCATTTCCTTAACGTTGGAGATATTTCGATGTTTAAGCGCTCATTTCACTCCATTTTACACTGCAAATGTAATGCACTACCGCCTAAGCGTGGAGACAACAAAATAGCTCGCAAATCGCGATATTTTCGTCGATTATGACGAAAAATAGCCCTCATTTCCTTCCCGTTGGAGATATTTCGACGTTTAAGCGCTCGTTTCACTCCCTTTTACACTGCAAATGTAATGCACTACCGTTTAAGCGACGAAACAAGCAAACTAGCTCGCAAATCGCGATGATTTCGTCGATTTTGACGAAAAGTACCCGTCATTTATTTCCGGTTGGAGATATTTCGACGTTTAAGCGCTCGTTTCACTCCACTTTACACTGCAAATGTAATGCACCACCTTTAAGCGTCGAAACATGCTAGATAGCTGGCTAATCGCGATGATTTCTTCTATTTTGACGAGAAGTAGCCGTCATTTCCTTCCCGTTGGAGAAATTTCGACGTTTAAGCGCTCATTTCACTCCGTTTTACACTGCAAATGTAAGCACTACCGTTTAAGCGTCGAGACAAGAAAAATAGCTCGCAAATCGCGATGATTTCGTCTGTTTTGACAAAAACTTGCCGTCATTTCCTTAACGTTGGAGATATTTCGACGTTTAAGCGCTCATTTCACTCCATTTTACACTGCAAATGTAATGCACTACCGTCTAAGCGTCGAGAAAAGCAAAATAGCTCGCAAATCGCGATGTTTTCGTCGATTATGACGAAAAATAGCCGTCATTTCCGTCCCGTTGGAGATATTTCGACGTTTAAGCGCTCATTTTACTCCATTTTACACTGCAAATGTAAGCACTACCGTTTAAGCTTCGAGACAAGCAAAATAGCTCGCAAATCGCGATGATTTCGTCGATTTTGACGAAAAGTAGCCGTCATTTCCTTCCCGTTGGAGATATTTCGACGTATAAGAGCTCGTTGAAATCCATTTCACACTGCAAATGTAACGCACTACCGTTTAGGCGTCGAAACAAGCAAAATAGCTCGCAAATCGCGATGATTTCGTCGATTTTGACGAGAAGTAGCCGTCATTTGCATCCCGTTGGAGATATTTCGACGTTTAAGCGCTCATTTCACTATATTTTATACTGCACATGTAATGCACTACCGTTCAAGCGTGGAAACAAGCAAAATAGCTCGCAAATGTCGATGATTTCTTCGATTTTGACGAGAAGTAGCCGTCATTTCCTTCCCGTTGGAGATATTTCGACGTTTAAGCGCTCCTTTCTCTCCATTTTACACTGCAAATGTAATGCACTACCGTTTAAGCTTCGAAGCAAGCAAGGTAGCTCGCAAATCGCGATGATTTCGTCGATTTTGACGAAAAGTAGCCGTCATTTCTTTCCCGTTCGAGATATTTCGACATTTAAGCGCTCGTTTCCCTCCATATTACACTTCAAATGTAATGCACTACCGTTTAAGTGTCGATGCAAGCAAAATAGCTCGCAAATCGTGATGATTTCGTCGATTTTGACGAAAAGTAGCGGTCATGTATTTCCGGTTGGAGATATTTCGACGTTTAAGCGCTCGTTTCACTCCACTTTACACTGCAAATGTAATGCACCACCTTTAAGCGCCGAAACAAGCAAGATAGCTGGCAAATCGCGACGATTTCGTCGATTTTGACGAAAAGTAGCCGTCATTTCCTTCCCGTTGGAGATATTTCGACGTTTAAGCGCTCAGTTCACTCCGTTTTACTCTGCAAATGTAATGCACTACCGTCTAAGCGTAGAAACAAGCAAAATAGCTCGCATATCGCGATGACTTCGTCGATTTTGACGAAAAATAGCCGTCATTTCCTTCCCGTTCGAAATATTTCGACGTTTAAGCGCTCATTTCACACCCTTTTACACTGCAAATGTAAGCACTACCGTTTATGCATCGAAACAAGCAAAATAGCTCGCAAATCTCGATGGTTTCGTCTGTTTTGACAAAAACTTGCCGTCATTTCCTTAACGTTGGAGATATTTCGATGTTTAAGCGCTCATTTCACTCCATTTTACACTGCAGATGTAATGCACTACCGCCTAAGCGTGGAGACAACAAAATAGCTCGCAAATCGCGATATTTTCGTCGATTATGACGAAAAATAGCCCTCATTTCCTTCCCGTTGGAGATATTTCGACGTTTAAGCGCTCGTTTCACTCCCTTTTATACTGCAAATGTAATGCACTACCGTTTAAGCGTCGAAACAAGCAAAATAGCTCGCAAATCGCGATGATTTCGTCGATTTTGACGAGAAGTAGCCGTCATTTCCTTCCCGTTGGAGAAATTTCGACGTTTAAGCGCTCGCTGAAATCCATTTTGCACTGCAAATGTAATGCACTACCGTTTAAGCTTCGAAGCAAGCAAGATAGCTCGCAAATCGCGATGATTTCGTCGATTTTGACGAAAAGTTGCCGTCATTTCTTTCCTGTTCGAGATATTTCGACGTTTAAGCGCTCGTTTCACTCCATTTTACACTTCAAATGTAATGCACTAACGTCTAAGCGTCGAGACAAGCAAAATAGCTCGCAAATCGCGATGGTTTCGTCGATTTTGACGAAAAGTAGCCGTCATTTCCTTCCCGTTGGAGAAATTTCGACGTTTAAGCGCTCGCCGAAATCCATTTTACACTGCAAATGTAATGCACTACAGTTTAAGCTTCGAAGCAAGCGAGATAGCTCGCAAATCGCGATGATTTCGTCGATTTTGACGAAAAGTAGCCGTCATTTCTTTCCTGTTCGAGATATTTCGACGTTTAAGCGCTCGCTTCACTCCATTTTACACTTCAAATGTAATGCACTAACGTCTAAGCGTCGAGACAAGCAAAATAGCTCGCAAATCGCGATGGTTTCGTCGATTTTGACGAAAAGTAGCCGTCATTTCCTTCCCGTTGGAGAAATTTCGACGTTTAAGCGCTCGCTGAAATCCATTTTACACTGCAAATGTAATGCACTACAGTTTAAGCTTCGAAGCAAGCAAGATAGCTCGCAAATCGCGATGATTTCGTCGATTTTGACGAAAAGTAGCCGTCATTTCTTTCCTGTTCGAGATATTTCGACGTTTAAGCGCTCGTTTCACTCCATTTTACACTTCAAATGTAATGCACTAACGTCTAAGCGTCGAGACAAGCAAAATAGCTCGCATATCGCGATGACTTCGTCGATTTTGACGAAAAATAGCCGTCATTTCCTTCCCGTTCGAAATATTTCGACGTTTAAGCGCTCATTTCACACTCTTTTACACTGCAAATGTAAGCACTACCGTTTATGCATCGAAACAAGCAAAATAGCTCGCAAATCGCGATGGTTTCGTCTGTTTTGACAAAAACTTGCCGTCATTTCCTTAACGTTGGAGATATTTCGACGTTTAAGCGCTCATTTCACTCCATTTTACACTGCAAATGTAATGCACTACCGTCTAAGCGTCGAGAAAAGCAAAATAGCTCGCAAATCGCGATGCTTTCGTCGATTATGACGAAAAATAGCCGTCATTTCCTTCCCGTTGGAGATATTTCGACGTTTAAGCGCTCATTTTACTCCCTTTTACACTGCAAATGTAAGCACTACCGTTTAAGCTTCGAGACAAGCAAAATAGCTCGCAAATCGCGATGATTTCGTCGATTATGACGAAAAATAGCCGTCATTTCCTTCCCGTTGGAGATATTTCGACGTTTAAGCGCTCATTTTACTCCCTTTTACACTGCAAATGTAAGCACTACCGTTTAAGCTTCGAGACAAGCAAAATAGCTCGCAAATCGCGATGATTTCGTCGATTTTGACGAAAAGTAGCCGTCATTTCCTTCCCGTTGGAGATATTTCGACGTATAAGAGCTCGTTGAAATCCATTTTACACTGCAAATGTAACGCACTACCGTTTAGGCGTCGAAACAAGCAAAATAGCTCGCAAATCGCGATGATTTCGTCGATTTTGACGAAAAGTAGCCTTCATTTCCTACCGGTTGGAGATATTTCGACGTTTAAGCGCTCATTTCACTCCATTTTACACTGCACATGTAATGCACTACCGTTTAAGCGTCGAAACAAGCAAAATAGCTCGCAAATCGCGATGATTTCGTCGATTTTGACGAGAAGTAGCCGTCATTTCCTTCCCGTTGGAGAAATTTCGACGTTTAAGCGCTCGTTGAAATCCATTTTACACTGCAAATGTAATGCACTACAGTTTAAGCTTCGAAGCAAGCAAGATGGCTCGCAAATCGCGATGATTTCGTCGATTTTGACGAAAAGTAGCCGTCATTTCTTTCCTGTTCGAGATATTTCGACGTTTAAGCGCTCGTTTCACTCCATTTTACACTTCAAATGTAATGCACCACCTTTAAGCGCCGAAACAAGCAAGATAGCTGGCAAATCGCGACGATTTCGTCGATTTTGACGAAAAGTAGCCGTCATTTCCTTCCCGTTGGAGATATTTCGACGTTTAAGCGCTCAGTTCACTCCGTTTTACTCTGCAAATGTAATGCACTACCGTCTAAGCGTAGAAACAAGCAAAATAGCTCGCATATCGCGATGACTTCGTCGATTTTGACGAAAAATAGCCGTCATTTCCTTCCCTTTCGAAATATTTCGACGTTTAAGCGCTCATTTCACACCCTTTTACACTGCAAATGTAAGCACTACCGTTTATGCATCGAAACAAGCAAAATAGCTCGCAAATCTCGATGGTTTCGTCTGTTTTGACAAAAACTTGCCGTCATTTCCTTAACGTTGGAGATATTTCGATGTTTAAGCGCTCATTTCACTCCATTTTACACTGCAGATGTAATGCACTACCGCCTAAGCGTGGAGACAACAAAATAGCTCGCAAATCGCGATATTTTCGTCGATTATGACGAAAAATAGCCCTCATTTCCTTCCCGTTGGAGATATTTCGACGTTTAAGCGCTCGTTTCACTCCCTTTTATACTGCAAATGTAATGCACTACCGTTTAAGCGTCGAAACAAGCAAAATAGCTCGCAAATCGCGATGATTTCGTCGATTTTGACGAGAAGTAGCCGTCATTTCCTTCCCGTTGGAGAAATTTCGACGTTTAAGCGCTCGCTGAAATCCATTTTGCACTGCAAATGTAATGCACTACCGTTTAAGCCTCGAAGCAAGCAAGATAGCTCGCAAATCGCGATGATTTCGTCGATTTTGACGAAAAGTTGCCGTCATTTCTTTCCTGTTCGAGATATTTCGACGTTTAAACGCTCGTTTCACTCCATTTTACACTTCAAATGTAATGCACTAACGTCTAAGCGTCGAGACAAGCAAAATAGCTCGCAAATCGCGATGGTTTCGTCGATTTTGACGAAAAGTAGCCGTCATTTCCTTCCCGTTGGAGAAATTTCGACGTTTAAGCGCTCGCCGAAATCCATTTTACACTGCAAATGTAATGCACTACAGTTTAAGCTTCGAAGCAAGCGAGATAGCTCGCAAATCGCGATGATTTCGTCGATTTTGACGAAAAGTAGCCGTCATTTCTTTCCTGTTCGAGATATTTCGACGTTTAAGCGCTCGCTTCACTCCATTTTACACTTCAAATGTAATGCACTAACGTCTAAGCGTCGAGACAAGCAAAATAGCTCGCAAATCGCGATGGTTTCGTCGATTTTGACGAAAAGTAGCCGTCATTTCCTTCCCGTTGGAGAAATTTCGACGTTTAAGCGCTCGCTGAAATCCATTTTACACTGCAAATGTAATGCACTACAGTTTAAGCTTCGAAGCAAGCAAGATAGCTCGCAAATCGCGATGATTTCGTCGATTTTGACGAAAAGTAGCCGTCATTTCTTTCCTGTTCGAGATATTTCGACGTTTAAGCGCTCGTTTCACTCCATTTTACACTTCAAATGTAATGCACTAACGTCTAAGCGTCGAGACAAGCAAAATAGCTCGCATATCGCGATGACTTCGTCGATTTTGACGAAAAATAGCCGTCATTTCCTTCCCGTTCGAAATATTTCGACGTTTAAGCGCTCATTTCACACTCTTTTACACTGCAAATGTAAGCACTACCGTTTATGCATCGAAACAAGCAAAATAGCTCGCAAATCGCGATGGTTTCGTCTGTTTTGACAAAAACTTGCCGTCATTTCCTTAACGTTGGAGATATTTCGACGTTTAAGCGCTCATTTCACTCCATTTTACACTGCAAATGTAATGCACTACCGTCTAAGCGTCGGGAAAAGCAAAATAGCTCGCAAATCGCGATGCTTTCGTCGATTATGACGAAAAATAGCCGTCATTTCCTTCCCGTTGGAGATATTTCGACGTTTAAGCGCTCATTTTACTCCCTTTTACACTGCAAATGTAAGCACTACCGTTTAAGCTTCGAGACAAGCAAAATAGCTCGCAAATCGCGATGATTTCGTCGATTATGACGAAAAATAGCCGTCATTTCCTTCCCGTTGGAGATATTTCGACGTTTAAGCGCTCATTTTACTCCCTTTTACACTGCAAATGTAAGCACTACCGTTTAAGCTTCGAGACAAGCAAAATAGCTCGCAAATCGCGATGATTTCGTCGATTTTGACGAAAAGTAGCCGTCATTTCCTTCCCGTTGGAGATATTTCGACGTATAAGAGCTCGTTGAAATCCATTTTACACTGCAAATGTAACGCACTACCGTTTAGGCGTCGAAACAAGCAAAATAGCTCGCAAATCGCGATGATTTCGTCGATTTTGACGAAAAGTAGCCTTCATTTCCTACCGGTTGGACATATTTCGACGTTTAAGCGCTCATTTCACTCCATTTTACACTGCACATGTAATGCACTACCGTTTAAGCGTCGAAACAAGCAAAATAGCTCGCAAATCGCGATGATTTCGTCGATTTTGACGAGAAGTAGCCGTCATTTCCTTCCCGTTGGAGAAATTTCGACGTTTAAGCGCTCGTTGAAATCCATTTTACACTGCAAATGTAATGCACTACAGTTTAAGCTTCGAAGCAAGCAAGGTGGCTCGCAAATCGCGATGATTTCGTCGATTTTGACGAAAAGTAGCCGTCATTTCTTTCCTGTTCGAGATATTTCGACGTTTAAGCGCTCGTTTCACTCCATTTTACACTTCAAATGTAATGCACCACCTTTAAGCGCCGAAACAAGCAAGATAGCTGGCAAATCGCGACGATTTCGTCGATTTTGACGAAAAGTAGCCGTCATTTCCTTCCCGTTGGAGATATTTCGACGTTTAAGCGCTCAGTTCACTCCGTTTTACTCTGCAAATGTAATGCACTACCGTCTAAGCGTAGAAACAAGCAAAATAGCTCGCATATCGCGATGACTTCGTCGATTTTGACGAAAAATAGCCGTCATTTCCTTCCCGTTCGAAATATTTCGACGTTTAAGCGCTCATTTCACACCCTTTTACACTGCAAATGTAAGCACTACCGTTTATGCATCGAAACAAGCAAAATAGCTCGCAAATCTCGATGGTTTCGTCTGTTTTGACAAAAACTTGCCGTCATTTCCTTAACGTTGGAGATATTTCGATGTTTAAGCGCTCATTTCACTCCATTTTACACTGCAGATGTAATGCACTACCGCCTAAGCGTGGAGACAACAAAATAGCTCGCAAATCGCGATATTTTCGTCGATTATGACGAAAAATAGCCCTCATTTCCTTCCCGTTGGAGATATTTCGACGTTTAAGCGCTCGTTTCACTCCCTTTTATACTGCAAATGTAATGCACTACCGTTTAAGCGTCGAAACAAGCAAAATAGCTCGCAAATCGCGATGATTTCGTCGATTTTGACGAGAAGTAGCCGTCATTTCCTTCCCGTTGGAGAAATTTCGACGTTTAAGCGCTCGCTGAAATCCATTTTGCACTGCAAATGTAATGCACTACCGTTTAAGCTTCGAAGCAAGCAAGATAGCTCGCAAATCGCGATGATTTCGTCGATTTTGACGAAAAGTTGCCGTCATTTCTTTCCTGTTCGAGATATTTCGACGTTTAAACGCTCGTTTCACTCCATTTTACACTTCAAATGTAATGCACTAACGTCTAAGCGTCGAGACAAGCAAAATAGCTCGCAAATCGCGATGGTTTCGTCGATTTTGACGAAAAGTAGCCGTCATTTCCTTCCCGTTGGAGAAATTTCGACGTTTAAGCGCTCGCCGAAATCCATTTTACACTGCAAATGTAATGCACTACAGTTTAAGCTTCGAAGCAAGCGAGATAGCTCGCAAATCGCGATGATTTCGTCGATTTTGACGAAAAGTAGCCGTCATTTCTTTCCTGTTCGAGATATTTCGACGTTTAAGCGCTCGCTTCACTCCATTTTACACTTCAAATGTAATGCACTAACGTCTAAGCGTCGAGACAAGCAAAATAGCTCGCAAATCGCGATGGTTTCGTCGATTTTGACGAAAAGTAGCCGTCATTTCCTTCCCGTTGGAGAAATTTCGACGTTTAAGCGCTCGCTGAAATCCATTTTACACTGCAAATGTAATGCACTACAGTTTAAGCTTCGAAGCAAGCAAGATAGCTCGCAAATCGCGATGATTTCGTCGATTTTGACGAAAAGTAGCCGTCATTTCTTTCCTGTTCGAGATATTTCGACGTTTAAGCGCTCGTTTCACTCCATTTTACACTTCAAATGTAATGCACTAACGTCTAAGCGTCGAGACAAGGAAAATAGCTCGCATATCGCGATGACTTCGTCGATTTTGACGAAAAATAGCCGTCATTTCCTTCCCGTTCGAAATATTTCGACGTTTAAGCGCTCATTTCACACTCTTTTACACTGCAAATGTAAGCACTACCGTTTATGCATCGAAACAAGCAAAATAGCTCGCAAATCGCGATGGTTTCGTCTGTTTTGACAAAAACTTGCCGTCATTTCCTTAACGTTGGAGATATTTCGACGTTTAAGCGCTCATTTCACTCCATTTTACACTGCAAATGTAATGCACTACCGTCTAAGCGTCGAGAAAAGCAAAATAGCTCGCAAATCGCGATGCTTTCGTCGATTATGACGAAAAATAGCCGTCATTTCCTTCCCGTTGGAGATATTTCGACGTTTAAGCGCTCATTTTACTCCCTTTTACACTGCAAATGTAAGCACTACCGTTTAAGCTTCGAGACAAGCAAAATAGCTCGCAAATCGCGATGATTTCGTCGATTATGACGAAAAATAGCCGTCATTTCCTTCCCGTTGGAGATATTTCGACGTTTAAGCGCTCATTTTACTCCCTTTTACACTGCAAATGTAAGCACTACCGTTTAAGCTTCGAGACAAGCAAAATAGCTCGCAAATCGCGATGATTTCGTCGATTTTGACGAAAAGTAGCCGTCATTTCCTTCCCGTTGGAGATATTTCGACGTATAAGAGCTCGTTGAAATCCATTTTACACTGCAAATGTAACGCACTACCGTTTAGGCGTCGAAACAAGCAAAATAGCTCGCAAATCGCGATGATTTCGTCGATTTTGACGAAAAGTAGCCTTCATTTCCTACCGGTTGGAGATATTTCGACGTTTAAGCGCTCATTTCACTCCATTTTACACTGCACATGTAATGCACTACCGTTTAAGCGTCGAAACAAGCAAAATAGCTCGCAAATCGCGATGATTTCGTCGATTTTGACGAGAAGTAGCCGTCATTTCCTTCCCGTTGGAGAAATTTCGACGTTTAAGCGCTCGTTGAAATCCATTTTACACTGCAAATGTAATGCACTACAGTTTAAGCTTCGAAGCAAGCAAGATGGCTCGCAAATCGCGATGATTTCGTCGATTTTGACGAAAAGTAGCCGTCATTTCTTTCCTGTTCGAGATATTTCGACGTTTAAGCGCTCGTTTCACTCCATTTTACACTTCAAATGTAATGCACTAACGTCTAAGCGTAGAGACAAGCAAAATAGCTCGCAAATCGCGATGGTTTCGTCGATTTTGACGAAAAGTAGCCGTCATTTCCTTAACGATGGTGATATTTCGACGTTTAAACGCTCATTTCACTCCATTTTACACTGCACATGTAATGCACTACCGTTTAAGCGTCGAAACAAGCAAAATAGCTCGCAAATCGCGATGATTTCGTCGATTTTGACGAGAAGTAGCCGTCATTTCCTTCCCGTTGGAGAAATTTCGACGTTTAAGCGCTCGTTGAAATCCATTTTACACTGCAAATGTAATGCACTACAGTTTAAGCTTCGAAGCAAGCAAGATGGCTCGCAAATCGCGATGATTTCGTCGATTTTGACGAAAAGTAGCCGTCATTTCTTTCCTGTTCGAGATATTTCGACGTTTAAGCGCTCGTTTCACTCCATTTTACACTTCAAATGTAATGCACTAACGTCTAAGCGTAGAGACAAGCAAAATAGCTCGCAAATCGCGATGGTTTCGTCGATTTTGACGAAAAGTAGCCGTCATTTCCTTAACGATGGTGATATTTCGACGTTTAAACGCTCATTTCACTCCATTTTACACTGCACATGTAATGCACTACCGTTCAAGTGTGGAAACAAGCAAAATAGCTCGCAAATGTCGAAGATTTCTTCGATTTTGACGAGAAGTAGCCGTCATTTCCTTCCCGTTGGAGATATTTCGACGTTTAAGCGCTCCTTTCTCTCCATTTTACACTGCAAATGTAATGCACTACCGTTTAAGCTTCGAAGCAAGCAAGATAGCTCGCAAATCGCGATGATTTCGTCGATTTTGACGAAAAGTAGCCGTCATTTCTTTCCCGTTCGAGATATTTCGACATTTAAGCGCTCGTTTCCCTCCATTTTACACTTCAAATGTAATGCACTACCGTTTAAGTGTCGATGCAAGCAAAATAGCTCGCAAATCGTGATGATTTCGTCGATTTTGACGAAAAGTAGCGGTCATGTATTTCCGGTTGGAGATATTTCGACGTTTAAGCGCCCGTTTCACTCCACTTTACACTGCAAATGTAATGCACCACCTTTAAGCGCCGAAACAAGCAAGATAGCTGGCAAATCGCGACGATTTCGTCGATTTTGACGAAAAGTAGCCGTCATTTCCTTCCCGTTGGAGATATTTCGACGTTTAAGCGCTCAGTTCACTCCGTTTTACTCTGCAAATGTAATGCACTACCGTCTAAGCGTAGAAACAAGCAAAATAGCTCGCATATCGCGATGACTTCGTCGATTTTGACGAAAAATAGCCGTCATTTCCTTCCCGTTCGAAATATTTCGACGTTTAAGCGCTCATTTCACACTCTTTTACACTGCAAATGTAAGCACTACCGTTTATGCATCGAAACAAGCAAAATAGCTCGCAAATCGCGATGGTTTCGTCTGTTTTGACAAAAACTTGCCGTCATTTCCTTAACGTTGGAGATATTTCGATGTTTAAGCGCTCATTTCACTCCATTTTACACTGCAAATGTAATGCACTACCGCCTAAGCGTGGAGACAACAAAATAGCTCGCAAATCGCGATATTTTCGTCGATTATGACGAAAAATAGCCCTCATTTCCTTCCCGTTGGAGATATTTCGACGTTTAAGCGCTCGTTTCACTCCCTTTTACACTGCAAATGTAATGCACTACCGTTTAAGCGACGAAACAAGCAAACTAGCTCGCAAATCGCGATGATTTCGTCGATTTTGACGAAAAGTACCCGTCATTTATTTCCGGTTGGAGATATTTCGACGTTTAAGCGCTCGTTTCACTCCACTTTACACTGCAAATGTAATGCACCACCTTTAAGCGTCGAAACATGCTAGATAGCTGGCTAATCGCGATGATTTCTTCTATTTTGACGAGAAGTAGCCGTCATTTCCTTCCCGTTGGAGAAATTTCGACGTTTAAGCGCTCATTTCACTCCGTTTTACACTGCAAATGTAAGCACTACCGTTTAAGCGTCGAGACAAGAAAAATAGCTCGCAAATCGCGATGATTTCGTCTGTTTTGACAAAAACTTGCCGTCATTTCCTTAACGTTGGAGATATTTCGACGTTTAAGCGCTCATTTCACTCCATTTTACACTGCAAATGTAATGCACTACCGTCTAAGCGTCGAGAAAAGCAAAATAGCTCGCAAATCGCGATGTTTTCGTCGATTATGACGAAAAATAGCCGTCATTTCCTTCCCGTTGGAGATATTTCGACGTTTAAGCGCTCATTTTACTCCATTTTACACTGCAAATGTAAGCACTACCGTTTAAGCGTCGAGACAAGCAAAATAGCTCGCAAATCGCGATGATTTCGTCGATTTTGACGAGAAGTAGCCGTCATTTGCATCCCGTTGGAGATATTTCGACGTTTAAGCGCTCATTTCACTATATTTTATACTGCACATGTAATGCACTACCGTTCAAGCGTGGAAACAAGCAAAATAGCTCGCAAATGTCGATGATTTCTTCGATTTTGACGAGAAGTAGCCGTCATTTCCTTCCCGTTGGAGATATTTCGACGTTTAAGCGCTCCTTTCTCTCCATTTTACACTGCAAATGTAATGCACTACCGTTTAAGCTTCGAAGCAAGCAAGATAGCTCGCAAATCGCGATGATTTCGTCGATTTTGACGAAAAGTAGCCGTCATTTCTTTCCCGTTCGAGATATTTCGACATTTAAGCGCTCGTTTCCCTCCATATTACACTTCAAATGTAATGCACTACCGTTTAAGTGTCGATGCAAGCAAAATAGCTCGCAAATCGTGATGATTTCGTCGATTTTGACGAAAAGTAGCGGTCATGTATTTCCGGTTGGAGATATTTCGACGTTTAAGCGCTCGTTTCACTCCACTTTACACTGCAAATGTAATGCACCACCTTTAAGCGCCGAAACAAGCAAGATAGCTGGCAAATCGCGACGATTTCGTCGATTTTGACGAAAAGTAGCCGTCATTTCCTTCCCGTTGGAGATATTTCGACGTTTAAGCGCTCAGTTCACTCCGTTTTACTCTGCAAATGTAATGCACTACCGTCTAAGCGTAGAAACAAGCAAAATAGCTCGCATATCGCGATGACTTCGTCGATTTTGACGAAAAATAGCCGTCATTTCCTTCCCGTTCGAAATATTTCGACGTTTAAGCGCTCATTTCACACCCTTTTACACTGCAAATGTAAGCACTACCGTTTATGCATCGAAACAAGCAAAATAGCTCGCAAATCTCGATGGTTTCGTCTGTTTTGACAAAAACTTGCCGTCATTTCCTTAACGTTGGAGATATTTCGATGTTTAAGCGCTCATTTCACTCCATTTTACACTGCAGATGTAATGCACTACCGCCTAAGCGTGGAGACAACAAAATAGCTCGCAAATCGCGATATTTTCGTCGATTATGACGAAAAATAGCCCTCATTTCCTTCCCGTTGGAGATATTTCGACGTTTAAGCGCTCGTTTCACTCCCTTTTATACTGCAAATGTAATGCACTACCGTTTAAGCGACGAAACAAGCAAACTAGCTCGCAAATCGCGATGATTTCGTCGATTTTGACGAAAAGTACCCGTCATTTATTTCCGGTTGGAGATATTTCGACGTTTAAGCGCTCGTTTCACTCCACTTTACACTGCAAATGTAATGCACCACCTTTAAGCGTCGAAACATGCAAGATAGCTGGCAAATCGCGATGATTTCTTCTATTTTGACGAAAAGTAGCCGTCATTTCCCTCCCGTTGGAGATATTTCTACGTTTAAGCGCTCATTTCACTCCGCTTTACACTGCAAATGTAAGCACTACCGTTTAAGGGTCGAGACAAGCAAAATAGCTCGCAAATCGCGATGATTTCGTCTGTTTTGACAAAAACTTGCCGTCATTTCCTTAACGTTGGAGATATTTCGACGTTTAAGCGCTCATTGCACTCCATTTTACACTGCAAATGTAATGCACTACCGTCTAAGCGTCGAGAAAAGCAAAATAGCTCGCAAATCGCGATGTTTTCGTCGATTATGACGAAAAATAGCCGTCATTTCCTTCCCGTTGGAGACATTTCGACGTTTAAGCGCTCATTTTACTCCCTTTTACACTGTAAATGTAAGCACTACCGTTTAAGCTTCGAGACAAGCAAAATGGCTCGCAAATCGCGATGATTTCGTCGATTTTGACGAAAAGTAGCCGTCATTTCCTTCCCGTTGGAGATATTTCGACGTATAAGAGCTCGTTGAAATCCATTTTACACTGTAAATGTAACGCACTACCGTTTAGGCGTCGAAACAAGCAAAATAGCTCGCAAATCGCGATGTTTTCGTCGATTATGACGAAAAATAGCCGTCATTTCCTTCCCGTTGGAGACATTTCGACGTTTAAGCGCTCATTTTACTCCCTTTTACACTGCAAATGTAATGCACCACCTTTAAGCGCCGAAACAAGCAAGATAGCTGGCAAATCGCGACGATTTCGTCGATTTTGACGAAAAGTAGCCGTCATTTCCTTCCCGTTGGAGATATTTCGACGTTTAAGCGCTCAGTTCACTCCGTTTTACTCTGCAAATGTAATGCACTACCGTCTAAGCGTAGAAACAAGCAAAATAGCTCGCATATCGCGATGACTTCGTCGATTTTGACGAAAAATAGCCGTCATTTCCTTCCCGTTCGAAATATTTCGACGTTTAAGCGCTCATTTCACACTCTTTTACACTGCAAATGTAAGCACTACCGTTTATGCATCGAAACAAGCAAAATAGCTCGCAAATCGCGATGGTTTCGTCTGTTTTGACAAAAACTTGCCGTCATTTCCTTAACGTTGGAGATATTTCGATGTTTAAGCGCTCATTTCACTCCATTTTACACTGCAAATGTAATGCACTACCGCCTAAGCGTGGAGACAACAAAATAGCTCGCAAATCGCGATATTTTCGTCGATTATGACGAAAAATAGCCCTCATTTCCTTCCCGTTGGAGATATTTCGACGTTTAAGCGCTCGTTTCACTCCCTTTTACACTGCAAATGTAATGCACTACCGTTTAAGCGACGAAACAAGCAAACTAGCTCGCAAATCGCGATGATTTCGTCGATTTTGACGAAAAGTACCCGTCATTTATTTCCGGTTGGAGATATTTCGACGTTTAAGCGCTCGTTTCACTCCACTTTACACTGCAAATGTAATGCACCACCTTTAAGCGTCGAAACATGCTAGATAGCTGGCTAATCGCGATGATTTCTTCTATTTTGACGAGAAGTAGCCGTCATTTCCTTCCCGTTGGAGAAATTTCGACGTTTAAGCGCTCATTTCACTCCGTTTTACACTGCAAATGTAAGCACTACCGTTTAAGCGTCGAGACAAGAAAAATAGCTCGCAAATCGCGATGATTTCGTCTGTTTTGACAAAAACTTGCCGTCATTTCCTTAACGTTGGAGATATTTCGACGTTTAAGCGCTCATTTCACTCCATTTTACACTGCAAATGTAATGCACTACCGTCTAAGCGTCGAGAAAAGCAAAATAGCTCGCAAATCGCGATGTTTTCGTCGATTATGACGAAAAATAGCCGTCATTTCCTTCCCGTTGGAGATATTTCGACGTTTAAGCGCTCATTTTACTCCATTTTACACTGCAAATGTAAGCACTACCGTTTAAGCGTCGAGACAAGCAAAATAGCTCGCAAATCGCGATGATTTCGTCGATTTTGACGAGAAGTAGCCGTCATTTGCATCCCGTTGGAGATATTTCGACGTTTAAGCGCTCATTTCACTATATTTTATACTGCACATGTAATGCACTACCGTTCAAGCGTGGAAACAAGCAAAATAGCTCGCAAATGTCGATGATTTCTTCGATTTTGACGAGAAGTAGCCGTCATTTCCTTCCCGTTGGAGATATTTCGACGTTTAAGCGCTCCTTTCTCTCCATTTTACACTGCAAATGTAATGCACTACCGTTTAAGCTTCGAAGCAAGCAAGATAGCTCGCAAATCGCGATGATTTCGTCGATTTTGACGAAAAGTAGCCGTCATTTCTTTCCCGTTCGAGATATTTCGACATTTAAGCGCTCGTTTCCCTCCATATTACACTTCAAATGTAATGCACTACCGTTTAAGTGTCGATGCAAGCAAAATAGCTCGCAAATCGTGATGATTTCGTCGATTTTGACGAAAAGTAGCGGTCATGTATTTCCGGTTGGAGATATTTCGACGTTTAAGCGCTCGTTTCACTCCACTTTACACTGCAAATGTAATGCACCACCTTTAAGCGTCGAAACATGCTAGATAGCTGGCTAATCGCGATGATTTCTTCTATTTTGACGAGAAGTAGCCGTCATTTCCTTCCCGTTGGAGAAATTTCGACGTTTAAGCGCTCATTTCACTCCGTTTTACACTGCAAATGTAATGCACTACCGTTTAAGCGACGAAACAAGCAAACTAGCTCGCAAATCGCGATGATTTCGTCGATTTTGACGAAAAGTACCCGTCATTTATTTCCGGTTGGAGATATTTCGACGTTTAAGCGCTCATTTCACACCCTTTTACACTGCAAATGTAAGCACTACCGTTTATGCATCGAAACAAGCAAAATAGCTCGCAAATCTCGATGGTTTCGTCTGTTTTGACAAAAACTTGCCGTCATTTCCTTAACGTTGGAGATATTTCGATGTTTAAGCGCTCATTTCACTCCATTTTACACTGCAGATGTAATGCACTACCGCCTAAGCGTGGAGACAACAAAATAGCTCGCAAATCGCGATATTTTCGTCGATTATGACGAAAAATAGCCCTCATTTCCTTCCCGTTGGAGATATTTCGACGTTTAAGCGCTCGTTTCACTCCCTTTTATACTGCAAATGTAATGCACTACCGTTTAAGCGACGAAACAAGCAAACTAGCTCGCAAATCGCGATGATTTCGTCGATTTAGACGAAAAGTACCCGTCATTTATTTCCGGTTGGAGATATTTCGACGTTTAAGCGCTCGTTTCACTCCACTTTACACTGCAAATGTAATGCACCACCTTTAAGCGTCGAAACATGCAAGATAGCTGGCAAATCGCGATGATTTCTTCTATTTTGACGAAAAGTAGCCGTCATTTCCCTCCCGTTGGAGATATTTCTACGTTTAAGCGCTCATTTCACTCCGTTTTACACTGCAAATGTAAGCACTACCGTTTAAGGGTCGAGACAAGCAAAATAGCTCGCAAATCGCGATGATTTCGTCTGTTTTGACAAAAACTTGCCGTCATTTCCTTAACGTTGGAGATATTTCGACGTTTAAGCGCTCATTGCACTCCATTTTACACTGCAAATGTAATGCACTACCGTCTAAGCGTCGAGAAAAGCAAAATAGCTCGCAAATCGCGATGTTTTCGTCGATTATGACGAAAAATAGCCGTCATTTCCTTCCCGTTGGAGACATTTCGACGTTTAAGCGCTCATTTTACTCCCTTTTACACTGTAAATGTAAGCACTACCGTTTAAGCTTCGAGACAAGCAAAATGGCTCGCAAATCGCGATGATTTCGTCGATTTTGACGAAAAGTAGCCGTCATTTCCTTCCCGTTGGAGATATTTCGACGTATAAGAGCTCGTTGAAATCCATTTTACACTGTAAATGTAACGCACTACCGTTTAGGCGTCGAAACAAGCAAAATAGCTCGCAAATCGCGATGATTTCGTCGATTTTGACGAAAAGTAGCCTTCATTTCCTACCGGTTGGAGATATTTCGACGTTTAAGCGCTCATTTCACTCCATTTTACACTGCACATGTAATGCACTACCGTTTAAGCGTCGAAACAAGCAAAATAGCTCGCAAATCGCGATGATTTCGTCGATTTTGACGAGAAGTAGCCGTCATTTCCTTCCCGTTGGAGAAATTTCGACGTTTAAGCGCTCGTTGAAATCCATTTTACACTGCAAATGTAATGCACTACCGTTTAAGCTTCGAAGCAAGCAAGATAGCTCGCAAATCGCGATGATTTCGTCGATTTTGACGAAAAGTAGCCGTCATTTCTTTCCTGTTCGAGATATTTCGACGTTTAAGCGCTAGTTTCACTCCATTTTACACTTCAAATGTAATGCACTAACGTCTAAGCGTCGAGACAAGCAAAATAGCTCGCAAATCGCGATGGTTTCGTCGATTTTGACGAAAAGTAGCCGTCATTTCCTTAACGATGGTGATATTTCGACGTTTGAACGCTCATTTCACTCCATTTTACACTGCACATGTAACGCACTACCGTTTAAGCGTCGAAACAAGCAAAATAGCTCGCAAATCGCGATGATTTCGTCGATTTTGACGAGAAGCAGCCGTCATTTGCATCCCGTTGGAGATATTTCGACGTTTAAGCGCTCATTTCACTATATTTTATACTGCACATGTAATGCACTACCGTTCAAGCGTGGAAACAAGCAAAATAGCTCGCAAATGTCGATGATTTCTTCGATTTTGACGAGAAGTAGCCGTCATTTCCTTCCCGTTGGAGACATTTCGACGTTTAAGCGCTCCTTTCTCTCCATTTTACACTGCAAATGTAAGCACTACCGTTTATGCATCGAAACAAGCAAAATAGCTCGCAAATCGCGATGGTTTCGTCTGTTTTGACAAAAACTTGCCGTCATTTCCTTAACGTTGGAGATATTTCGATGTTTAAGCGCTCATTTCACTCCATTTTACACTGCAAATGTAATGCACTACCGTTTAAGCGACGAAAAAAGCAAAATAGCTCGCAAATCGCGATGATTTCGTCGATTTTGACGAAAAATAGCCGTCATTTCCTTCCCGTTGAAGATATTTCGATGTTTAAGCGCTCATTTCACTCCCTTTTACACTGCAAATGTAATGCACTACTGTTTAAGCTTCGAAACAAGCAAGATAGCTCGCAAATCGCGATGATTTCGTCTATTTTGACGAAAACTAGCCGTCATTTCTTTCCCGTTCGAGATATTTGGACGTTTAAGCGCTCGTTTCACTCCATCTTACACTTCAAATGTAATGCACTACCGTCTAAGCGTCGAGACAAGCAAAATAGCTCGCAAATCGCGATGTTTTCGTCGATTATGACGAAAAAAAGCCGTCATTTCCTTCCCGTTGGAGATATTTCGACGTTTAAGCGCTCGTTTCACTCCCTTTTACACTGCAAATGTAATGCACTACCGTTTAAGCGACGAAACAAGCAAACTAGCTCGCAAATCGCGTTGATTTCGTCGATTTTGACGAAAAGTAGCCGTCATTTCCTTCCCGTTGGAGATATTTCGACGTTTAAGCGCTCCTTTCTCTCCATTTTACACTGCAAATGTAATGCACTACCGTTTAAGCTTCGAAGCAAGCAAGATAGCTCGCAAATCGCGATGATTTCGTCGATTTTGACGAGAAGTAGCCGTCATTTGCATCCCGTTGGAGATATTTCGACGTTTAAGCGCTCATTTCACTATATTTTATACTGCACATGTAATGCACTACCGTTCAAGCGTGGAAACAAGCAAAATAGCTCGCAAATGTCGATGATTTCTTCGATTTTGACGAGAAGTAGCCGTCATTTCCTTCCCGTTGGAGATATTTCGACGTTTAAGCGCTCCTTTCTCTCCATTTTACACTGCAAATGTAATGCACTACCGTTTAAGTGTCGATGCAAGCAAAATAGCTCGCAAATCGTGATGATTTCGTCGATTTTGACGAGAAGTAGCGGTCATGTATTTCCGGTTGGAGATATTTCGACGTTTAAGCGCTCGTTTCACTCCACTTTACACTGCAAATGTAATGCACCACCTTTAAGCGTCGAAACAAGCAAGATAGCTGGCAAATCGCGACGATTTCGTCGATTTTGACGAAAAGTAGCCGTCATTTCCTTCCCGTTGGAGATATTTCGACGTTTAAGCGCTCAGTTCACTCCGTTTTACTCTGCAAATGTAATGCACTACCGTCTAAGCGTAGAAACAAGCAAAATAGCTCGCATATCGCGATGACTTCGTCGACTTTGACGAAAAATAGCCGTCATTTCCTTCCCGTTCGAAATATTTCGACGTTTAAGCGCTCATTTCACACTCCTTTACACTGCAAATGTAAGCACTACCGTTTATGGATCGAAACAAGCAAAATAGCTCGCAAATCGCGATGGTTTCGTCTGTTTTGACAAAAACTTGCCGTCATTTCCTTCACGTTGGAGATATTTCGACGTTTAAGCGCTCGTTTCACTCCCTTTTAAACTGCAAATGTAATGCACTACCGTTTAAGCGACGAAACAAGCAAACTAGCTCGCAAATCGCGATGATTTCGTCGATTTTGACGAAAAGTACCCGTCATTTATTTCCGGTTGGAGATATTTCGACGTTTAAGCGCTCGTTTCACTCCACTTTACACTGCAAATGTAATGCACCACCTTTAAGCGTCGAAACATGCAAGATAGCTGGCAAATCGCGATGATTTCTTCGATTTTGACGAAATGTAGCCGTCATTTCCTTCCCGTTGGAGATATTTCTACGTTTAAGCGCTCATTTCACTCCGTTTTACACTGCAAATGTAAGCACTACCGTTTAAGCGTCGAGACAAGCAAAATAGCTCGCAAATCGCGATGATTTCGTCTGTTTTGACAAAAACTTGCCGTCATTTCCTTAACGTTGGAGATATTTCGACGTTTAAGCGCTCATTTCACTCCATTTTACACTGCAAATGTAATGCACTACCGTCTAAGCGTCGAGAAAAGCAAAATAGCTCGCAAATCGCGATGTTTTCGTCGATTATGACGAAAAATAGCCGTCATTTCCTTCCCGTTGGAGATATTTCGACGTTTAAGCGCTCATTTTACTCCCTTTTACACTGCAAATGTAAGCACTACCGTTTAAGCTTCGAGACAAGCAAAATAGCTCGCCAATCGCGATGATTTCGTCGATTTTGACGAAAAGTAGCCGTCATTTCCTTCCCGTTGGAGATATTTCGACGTATAAGAGCTCGTTGAAATCCATTTTACACTGCAAATGTAACGCACTACCGTTTAGGCGTCGAAACAAGCAAAATAGCTCGCAAATCGCGATGATTTCGTCGATTTTGACGAAAAGTAGCCTTCATTTCCTACCGGTTGGAGATGTTTCGACGTTTAAGCGCTCATTTCACTCCATTTTACACTGCACATGTAATGCACTACCGTTTAAGCGTCGAAACAAGCAAAATAGCTCGCAAATCGCGATGATTTCGTCGATTTTGACGAGAAGTAGCCGTCATTTCCTTCCCGTTGGAGAAATTTCGACGTTTAAGCGCTCGTTGAAATCCATTTTACACTGCAAATGTAATGCACTACCGTTTAAGCTTCGAAGCAAGCAAGACAGCTCGCAAATCGCGATGATTTCGTCGATTTTGACGAAAAGTAGCCGTCATTTCTTTCCTGTTCGAGATATTTCGACGTTTAAGCGCTCGTTTCACTCCATTTTACACTTCAAATGTAATGCACTAACGTCTAAGCGTCGAGACAAGCAAAATAGCTCGCAAATCGCGATGGTTTCGTCGATTTTGACGAAAAGTAGCCGTCATTTCCTTCCCGTTGGAGATATTTCGACGTTTAAGCGCTCAGTTCACTCCGTTTTACTCTGCAAATGTAATGCACTACCGTCTAAGCGTAGAAATAAGCAAAATAGCTCGCATATCGCGATGACTTCGTCGATTTTGACGAAAAATAGCCGTCATTTCCTTCCCGTTCGAAATATTTCGACGTTTAAGCGCTCATTTCACACTCTTTTACACTGCAAATGTAAGCACTACCGTTTATGCATCGAAACAAGCAAAATAGCTCGCAAATCGCGATGGTTTCGTCTGTTTTGACAAAAACTTGCCGTCATTTCCTTAACGTTCGAGATATTTCGATGTTTAAGAGCTCATTTCACTCCATTTTACACTGCAAATGTAATGCACTTCCGTTTATGCGACGAAACAAGCAAGATAGCTCGCAAATCGCGATGATTTCGTCGATTTTGACGAAAAGTAGCCGTCATTTCTTTCCCGTTCGAGATATTTCGACATTTAAGGGCTCGTTTCCCTCCATTTTACACTTCAAATGTAATGCACTACCGTTTAAGTGTGGATGCAAGCAAAATAGCTCGCTAATCGTGATGACTTCGTCGATTTTGACGAAAAGTAGCGGTCATTTATTTCCGGTTGGAGATATTTCGACGTTTAAGCGCTCGTTTCACTCCACTTTACACTGCAAATGTAATGCACCACCTTTAAGCGTCGAAACAAGCAAGATAGCTGGCAAATCGCGACGATTTCGTCGACTTTGACGAAAAGTAGCCGTCATTTCCTTCCCGTTGGAGATATTTCGACGTTTAAGCGCTCAGTTCACTCCGTTTTACTCTGCAAATGTAATGCACTACCGTATAAGCGTAGAAACATGCAAAATAGCTCGCATATCGCGATGACTTCGTCGATTTTGACGAAAAATAGCCGTCATTTCCTTCCCGTTCGAAATATTTCGACGTTTAAGCGCTCATTTCACACTCTTTTACACTGCAAATGTAAGCACTACCGTTTATGCATCGAAACAAGCAAAATAGCTCGCAAATCGCGATGGTTTCGTCTGTTTTGACAAAAACTTGCCGTCATTTCCTTAACGTTGGAGATATTTCGATGTTTAAGCGCTCATTTCACTCCATTTTACACTGCAAATGTAATGCACTACCGTTTAAGCGACGAAACAAGCAAAATAGCTCGCAAATCGCGATGATTTCGTCGATTTTGACGAAAAATAGCCGTCATTTCCTTCCCGTTGAAGATATTTCGATGTTTAAGCGCTCATTTCACTCCCTTTTACACTGCAAATGTAATGCACTACAGTTTAAGCTTCGAAACAAGCAAGATAGCTCGCAAATCGCGATGATTTCGTCTATTTTGACGAAAACTAGCCGTCATTTCTTTCCCGTTCGAGATATTTCGACGTTTAAGCGCTCGTCCCACTCCATCTTACACTTCAAATGTAATGCACTACCGTCTAAGCGTCGAGACAAGCAAAATAGCTCGCAAATCGCGATGTTTTCGTCGATTATGACGAAAAATAGCCGTCATTTCCTTCCCGTTGGAGATATTTCGACGTTTAAGCGCTCGTTTCACTCCCTTTTACACTGCAAATGTAATGCACTACCGTTTAAGCGACGAAACAAGCAAACTAGCTCGCAAATCGCGATGATTTCGTCGATTTTGACGAAAAGTACCCGTCATTTATTTCCGGTTGGAGATATTTCGACGTTTAAGCGCTCGTTTCACTCCACTTTACACTGCAAATGTAATGCACCACCTTTAAGCGTCGAAACAAGCAAGATAGCTGGCAAATCGCGACGATTTCGTCGATTTTGACGAAAAGTAGCCGTCATTTCCTT
Organism: Bombus vancouverensis nearcticus; assembly: GCF_051014615.1. NCBI lineage: Eukaryota > Metazoa > Arthropoda > Insecta > Hymenoptera > Apidae > Bombus > Bombus vancouverensis. The sequence goes on along the minus strand of NC_134913.1, from coordinate 770,563 downwards.
CCCGTTGGAGATATTTCGACGTTTAAGCGCTCAGTTCACTCCGTTTTACTCTGCAAATGTAATGCACTACCGTTTAAGCGACGAAACAAGCAAACTAGCTCGCAAATCGCGATGATTTCGTCGATTTTGACGAAAAGTACCCGTCATTTCTTTCCCGTTCGAGATATTTCGACGTTTAAGCGCTCGTTTCACTCCATCTTACACTTCAAATGTAATGCACTACAGTCTAAGCGTCGAGAAAAGCAAAATAGCTCGCAAATCGCGATGTTTTCGTCGATTATGACGAAAAATAGCCGTCATTTCCTTCCCGTTGGAGATATTTCGACGTTTAAGCGCTCGTTTCACTCCCTTTTACGCTGCAAATGTAATGCACTACCGTTTAAGCGACGAAACAAGCAAACTAGCTCGCAAATCGCGATGATTTCGTCGATTTTGACGAAAAGTACCCGTCATTTATTTCCGGTTGGAGATATTTCGACGTTTAAGCGCTCGTTTCACTCCACTTTACACTGCAAATGTAATGCACCACCTTTAAGCGTCGAAACATGCAAGATAGCTGGCAAATCGCGATGATTTCGTCGATTTTGACGAAAAGTAGCCGTCATTTCCTTCCCGTTGGAGATATTTCGACGTTTAAGCGCTCGTTTCACTCCATTTTACACTTCAAATGTAATGCACTAACGTCTAAGCGTCGAGACAAGCAAAATAGCTCGCAAATCGCGATGGTTTCGTCGATTTTGACGAAAAGTAGCCGTCATTTCCTTCCCGTTGGAGATATTTCGACGTTTAAGCGCTCAGTTCACTCCGTTTTACTCTGCAAATGTAATGCACTACCGTCTAAGCGTAGAAACAAGCAAAATAGCTCGCAAATCGCGATGATTTCGTCGATTTTGACGAAAAATAGCCGTCATTTCCTTCCCGTTGAAGATATTTCGATGTTTAAGCGCTCATTTCACTCCCTTTTACACTGCAAATGTAATGCACTACAGTTTAAGCTTCGAAACAAGCAAGATAGCTCGCAAATCGCGATGATTTCGTCTATTTTGACGAAAACTAGCCGTCATTTCTTTCCCGTTCGAGATATTTCGACGTTTAAGCGCTCGTCCCACTCCATCTTACACTTCAAATGTAATGCACTACCGTCTAAGCGTCGAGACAAGCAAAATAGCTCGCAAATCGCGATGTTTTCGTCGATTATGACGAAAAATAGCCGTCATTTCCTTCCCGTTGGAGATATTTCGACGTTTAAGCGCTCGTTTCACTCCCTTTTGCACTGCAAATGTAATGCACTACCGTTTAAGCGACGAAACAAGCAAACTAGCTCGCAAATCGCGATGATTTCGTCGATTTTGACGAAAAGTACCCGTCATTTATTTCCGGTTGGAGATATTTCGACGTTTAAGCGCTCGTTTCACTCCACTTTACACTGCAAATGTAATGCACCACCTTTAAGCGTCGAAACAAGCAAGATAGCTGGCAAATCGCGACGATTTCGTCGATTTTGACGAAAAGTAGCCGTCATTTCCTTCCCGTTGGAGATATTTCGACGTTTAAGCGCTCAGTTCACTCCGTTTTACTCTGCAAATGTAATGCACTACCGTCTAAGCGTAGAAACAAGCAAAATAGCTCGCATATCGCGATGACTTCGTCGATTTTGACGAAAAATAGCCGTCATTTCCTTCCCGTTCGAAATATTTCGACGTTTAAGCGCTCATTTCACACTCTTTTACACTGCAAATGTAAGCACTACCGTTTATGCATCGAAACAAGCAAAATAGCTCGCAAATCGCGATGGTTTCGTCTGTTTTGACAAAAACTTGCCGTCATTTCCTTAACGTTGGAGATATTTCGATGTTTAAGCGCTCATTTCACTCCATTTTACACTGCAAAAGTAATGCACTACCGTTTAAGCGACGAAACAAGCAAAATAGCTCGCAAATCGCGATGATTTCGTCGATTTTGACGAAAAATAGCCGTCATTTCCTTCCCGTTGAAGATATTTCGATGTTTAAGCGCTCATTTCACTCCCTTTTACACTTCAAATGTAATGCACTACCGTCTAAGCGTCGAGACAAGCAAAATAGCTCGCAAATCGCGATGTTTTCGTCGATTATGACGAAAAATAGCCGTCATTTCCTTCCCGTTGGAGATATTTCGACGTTTAAGCGCTCGTTTCACTCCCTTTTACGCTGCAAATGTAATGCACTACCGTTTAAGCGACGAAACAAGCAAACTAGCTCGCAAATCGCGATGATTTCGTCGATTTTGACGAAAAGTACTCGTCATTTATTTCCGGTTGGAGATATTTCGACGTTTAAGCGCTCGTTTCACTCCACTTTACACTGCAAATGTAAGCACTACCGTTTATGCATCGAAACAAGCAAAATAGCTCGCAAATCGCGATGGTTTCGTCTGTTTTGACAAAAACTTGCCGCCATTTCCTTAACGTTGGAGATATTTCGATGTCTAAGCGCTCATTTCACTCCATTTTACACTGCAAATGTAATGCACTTCCGTTTAAGCGACGAAACAAGCAAAATAGCTCGCAAATCGCGATGATTTCGTCGATTTTGACGAAAAATAGCCGTCATTTCCTTCCCGTTGAAGATATTTCGATGTTTAAGCGCTCCTTTCTCTCCATTTTACACTGCAAATGTAATGCACTACCGTTTAAGCTTCGAGGCAAGCAAGATAGCTCGCAAATCACGATGATTTCGTCGATTTTGACGAAAAGTAGCGGTCATTTATTTCCGGTTGGAGATATTTCGACGTTTAAGCGCTCGTTTCACTCCACTTTACACTGCAAATGTAATGCACCACCTTTAAGCGTCGAAACAAGCAAGATAGCTGGCAAATCGCGACGATTTCGTCGATTTTGACGAAAAGTAGCCGTCATTTCCTTCCCGTTGGAGATATTTCAACGTTTAAGCGCTCAGTTCACTCCGTTTTACTCTGCAAATGTAATGCACTACCGTCTAAGCGTAGAAACATGCAAAATAGCTCGCATATCGCGATGATTTCGTCGATTTTGACGAAAAATAGCCGTCATTTCCTTCCCGTTGAAGATATTTCGATGTTTAAGCTCTCATTTCACTCCCTTTTACACTGCAAATGTAATGCACTACAGTTTAAGCTTCGAAACAAGCAAGATAGCTCGCAAATCGCGATGATTTCGTCTATTTTGACGAAAACTAGCCGTCATTTCTTTCCCGTTCGAGATATTTCGACGTTTAAGCGCTCGTTTCACTCCATCTTACACTTCAAATGTAATGCACTACCGTCTAAGCGTCGAGACAAGCAAAATAGCTCGCAAATCGCGATGTTTTCGTCGATTATGACGAAAAATAGCCGTCATTTCCTTCCCGTTGGAGATATTTCGACGTTTAAGCGCTCGTTTCACTCCCTTTTACACTGCAAATGTAATGCACTACCGTTTAAGCGACGAAACAAGCAAACTAGCTCGCAAATCGCGATGATTTCGTCGATTTTGACGAAAAGTACCCGTCATTTATTTCCGGTTGGAGATATTTCGACGTTTAAGCGCTCGTTTCACTCCACTTTACACTGCAAATGTAATGCACCACCTTTAAGCGTCGAAACAAGCAAGATAGCTGGCAAATCGCGACGATTTCGTCGATTTTGACGAAAAGTAGCCGTCATTTCCTTCCCGTTGGAGATATTTCGACGTTTAAGCGCTCAGTTCACTCCGTTTTACTCTGCAAATGTAATGCACTACCGTCTAAGCGTAGAAACAAGCAAAATAGCTCGCATATCGCGATGACTTCGTCGATTTTGACGAAAAATAGCCGTCATTTCCTTCCCGTTCGAAATATTTCGACGTTTAAGCGCTCATTTCACACTCTTTTACACTGCAAATGTAAGCACTACCGTTTATGCATCGAAACAAGCAAAATAGCTCGCAAATCCCGATGGTTTCGTCTGTTTTGACAAAAACTTGCCGTCATTTCCTTAACGTTGGAGATATTTCGATGTTTAAGCGCTCATTTCACTCCATTTTACACTGCAAATGTAATGCACTACCGTTTAAGCGACGAAACAAGCAAAATAGCTCGCAAATCGCGATGATTTCGTCGATTTTGACGAAAAATAGCCGTCATTTCCTTCCCGTTGAAGATATTTCGATGTTTAAGCGCTCATTTCACTCCCTTTTACACTGCAAATGTAATGCACTACAGTTTAAGCTTCGAAACAAGCAAGATAGCTCGCAAATCGCGATGATTTCGTCTATTTTGACGAAAACTAGCCGTCATTTCTTTCCCGTTCGAGATATTTCGACGTTTAAGCGCTCGTCCCACTCCATCTTACACTTCAAATGTAATGCACTACCGTCTAAGCGTCGAGACAAGCAAAATAGCTCGCAAATCGCGATGTTTTCGTCGATTATGACGAAAAATAGCCGTCATTTCCTTCCCGTTGGAGATATTTCGACGTTTAAGCGCTCGTTTCACTCACTTTTACGCTGCAAATGTAATGCACTACCGTTTAAGCGACGAAACAAGCAAACTAGCTCCCAAATCGCGATGATTTCGTCGATTTTGACGAAAAGTACCCGTCATTTATTTCCGGTTGGAGATATTTCGACGTTTAAGCGCTCGTTTCACTCCACTTTACACTTCAAATGTAATGCACTACCGTTTAAGTGTCGATGCAAGCAAAATAGCTCGCAAATCGTGATGATTTCGTCGATTTTGACGAGAAGTAGCCGTCATTTGCATCCCGTTGGAGATATTTCGACGTTTAAGCGCTCATTTCACTATATTTTATACTGCACATGTAATGCACTACCGTTCAAGCGTGGAAACAAGCAAAATAGCTCGCAAATGTCGATGATTTCTTCGATTTTGACGAGAAGTAGCCATCATTTCCTTCCCGTTGGAGATATTTCGACGTTTAAGCGCTCCTTTCTCTCCATTTTACACTGCAAATGTAATGCACTACAGTTTAAGCTTCGAAGCAAGCAAGATAGCTCGCAAATCGCGATGATTTCGTCGATTTTGACGAAAAGTAGCCGTCATTTCTTTCCCGTTCGAGATATTTCGACATTTAAGCGCTCGTTTCCCTCCATTTTACACTTCAAATGTAATGCACTACCGTTTAAGTGTCGATGCAAGCAAAATAGCTCGCAAATCGTGATGATTTCGTCGATTTTGACGAGAAGTAGAAGTCATGTATTTCCGGTTGGAGATATTTCGACGTTTAAGCGCTCGTTTCACTCCACTTTACACTGCAAATGTAATGCACCACCTTTAAGCGTCGAAACAAGCAAGATAGCTGGCAAATCGCGACGATTTCGTCGATTTTGACGAAAAGTAGCCGTCATTTCCTTCCCGTTGGGGATATTTCGACGTTTAAGCGCTCAGTTCACTCCGTTTTACTCTGCAAATGTAATGCACTACCGTCTAAGCGTAGAAACAAGCAAAATAGCTCGCATATCACGATGACTTCGTCGATTTTGACGAAAAATAGCCGTCATTTCCTTCCCGTTCGAAATATTTCGACGTTTAAGCGCTCATTTCACACTCTTTTACACTGCAAATGTAAGCACTACCGTTTATGCATCGAAACAAGCAAAATAGCTCGCAAATCGCGGTGGTTTCGTCTGTTTTGACAAAAACTTGCCGTCATTTCCTTGACGTTGGAGATATTTCGATGTTTAAGCGCTCATTTCACTCCATTTTACACTGCACATGTAATGCACTACCGCCTAAGCGTGGAGACAACAAAATAGCTCGCAAATCGCGATATTTTCGTCGATTATGACGAAAAATAGCCCTCATTTCCTTCCCGTTGGAGATATTTCGACGTTTAAGCGCTCGTTTCACTCCCTCTTACACTGCAAATGTAATGCACTACAGTTTAAGCGACGAAACAAGCAAACTAGCTCGCAAATCGCGATGATTTCGTCGATTTTGACGAAAAGTACCTGTCATTTATTTCCGGTTGGAGATATTTCGACGTTTAAGCGCTCGTTTCACTCCACTTTACACTGCAAATGTAATGCAGCACCTTCAAGCGTCGAAACATGCAAGATAGCTGGCAAATCGCGATGATTTCATCGATTTTGACGAAAAGTAGCCGTCATTTCCTTCCCGTTGGAGATATTTCTACGTTTAAGCGCTCATTTCACTCCGTTTTACACTGCAAATGTAAGCACTACCGTTTAAGCGTCGAGACAAGCAAAATAGCTCGCAAATCGCGATGAGTTCGTCTGTTTTGACAAAAACTTGCCGTCATTTCCTTAACGTTGGAGATATTTCGACGTTTAAGCGCTCATATCACTCCATTTTACACTGCAAATGTAATGCACTACCGTCTAAGCGTCGAGAAAAGCAAAATAGCTCACAAATCGCGATGTTTTCGTCGATTATGACGAAAAATAGCCGTCATTTCCTTCCCGTTGGAGATATTTCGACGTTTAAGCGCTCATTTTACTCCCTTTTACACTGCAAACGTAAGCACTACCGTTTAAGCTTCGAGACAAGCAAAATAGCTCGCAAATCGCGATGATTTCGTCGATTTTGACGAAAAGTAGCCGTCATTTCCTTAACGATGGTGATATTTCGACGTTTAAACGCTCATTTCACTCCATTTTACACTGCACATGTAACGCACTACCGTCTAAGCGTAGAAACAAGCAAAATAGCTCGCATATCGCGATGATTTCGTCGATTTTGACGAGAAGTAGCCGTCATTTCCTTCCCGTTGGAGAAATTTCGACGTTTAAGCGCTCGTTGAAATCCATTTTACACTGCAAATGTAATGCACTACCGTTTAAGCTTCGAAGCAAGCAAGATAGCTCGCAAATCGCGATGATTTCGTCGATTTTGACGAAAAGTAGCCGTCATTTCTTTCCTGTTCGAGATATTTCGACGTTTAAGTGCTCGTTTCACTCCATTTTACACTTCAAATGTAATGCACTAACGTCTAAGCGTCGAGACAAACAAAATAGCTCGCAAATCGCGATGGTTTCGTCGATTTTGACGAAAAGTAGCAGTCATTTCCTTAGCGATGGTGATATTTCGACGTTTAAACGCTCATTTCACTCCATTTTACACTGCACATGTAACGCACTACCGTCTAAGCGTCGAAACAAGCAAAATAGCTCGCAAATCGCGATGATTTCGTCGATTTTGACGAAAAGTAGCCGTCATTTCTTTCCTGTTCGAGATATTTCGACGTTTAAGCGCTCGTTTCACTCCATCTTACACTTCAAATGTAATGCACTACCGTCTAAGCGTCGAGACAAGCAAAATAGCTCGCAAATCGCGATGTTTTCGTCGATTATGACGAAAAATAGCCGTCATTTCCTTCCCGTTGGAGATATTTCGACGTTTAAGCGCTCGTTTCACTCCCTTTTACACTGCAAATGTAATGCACTACCGTTTAAGCTTCGAAGCAAGCAAGATAGCTCGCAAATGTCGATGATTTCTTCGATTTTGACGAGAAGTAGCCGTCATTTCCTTCCCGTTGGAGATATTTCGACGTTTAAGCGCTCCTTTCTCTCCATTTTACACTGCAAATGTAAGCACTACCGTTTAAGCGTCGAGACAAGCAAAATAGCTCGCAAATCGCGATGATTTCGTCGATTTTGACGAAAAGTACCCGTCATTTATTTCCGGTTGGAGATATTTCGACGTTTAAGCGCTCGTTTCACTCCACTTTACACTTCAAATGTAATGCACTACCGTTTAAGTGTCGATGCAAGCAAAATAGCTCGCAAATCGTGATGATTTCGTCGATTTTGACGAGAAGTAGCCGTCATTTGCATCCCGTTGGAGATATTTCGACGTTTAAGCGCTCATTTCACTATATTTTATACTGCACATGTAATGCACTACCGTTCAAGCGTGGAAACAAGCAAAATAGCTCGCAAATGTCGATGATTTCTTCGATTTTGACGAGAAGTAGCCATCATTTCCTTCCCGTTGGAGATATTTCGACGTTTAAGCGCTCCTTTCTCTCCATTTTACACTGCAAATGTAATGCACTACAGTTTAAGCTTCGAAGCAAGCAAGATAGCTCGCAAATCGCGATGATTTCGTCGATTTTGACGAAAAGTAGCCGTCATTTCTTTCCCGTTCGAGATATTTCGACATTTAAGCGCTCGTTTCCCTCCATTTTACACTTCAAATGTAATGCACTACCGTTTAAGTGTCGATGCAAGCAAAATAGCTCGCAAATCGTGATGATTTCGTCGATTTTGACGAGAAGTAGAAGTCATGTATTTCCGGTTGGAGATATTTCGACGTTTAAGCGCTCGTTTCACTCCACTTTACACTGCAAATGTAATGCACCACCTTTAAGCGTCGAAACAAGCAAGATAGCTGGCAAATCGCGACGATTTCGTCGATTTTGACGAAAAGTAGCCGTCATTTCCTTCCCGTTGGGGATATTTCGACGTTTAAGCGCTCAGTTCACTCCGTTTTACTCTGCAAATGTAATGCACTACCGTCTAAGCGTAGAAACAAGCAAAATAGCTCGCATATCACGATGACTTCGTCGATTTTGACGAAAAATAGCCGTCATTTCCTTCCCGTTCGAAATATTTCGACGTTTAAGCGCTCATTTCACACTCTTTTACACTGCAAATGTAAGCACTACCGTTTATGCATCGAAACAAGCAAAATAGCTCGCAAATCGCGGTGGTTTCGTCTGTTTTGACAAAAACTTGCCGTCATTTCCTTGACGTTGGAGATATTTCGATGTTTAAGCGCTCATTTCACTCCATTTTACACTGCACATGTAATGCACTACCGCCTAAGCGTGGAGACAACAAAATAGCTCGCAAATCGCGATATTTTCGTCGATTATGACGAAAAATAGCCCTCATTTCCTTCCCGTTGGAGATATTTCGACGTTTAAGCGCTCGTTTCACTCCCTCTTACACTGCAAATGTAATGCACTACAGTTTAAGCGACGAAACAAGCAAACTAGCTCGCAAATCGCGATGATTTCGTCGATTTTGACGAAAAGTACCTGTCATTTATTTCCGGTTGGAGATATTTCGACGTTTAAGCGCTCGTTTCACTCCACTTTACACTGCAAATGTAATGCAGCACCTTCAAGCGTCGAAACATGCAAGATAGCTGGCAAATCGCGATGATTTCATCGATTTTGACGAAAAGTAGCCGTCATTTCCTTCCCGTTGGAGATATTTCTACGTTTAAGCGCTCATTTCACTCCGTTTTACACTGCAAATGTAAGCACTACCGTTTAAGCGTCGAGACAAGCAAAATAGCTCGCAAATCGCGATGAGTTCGTCTGTTTTGACAAAAACTTGCCGTCATTTCCTTAACGTTGGAGATATTTCGACGTTTAAGCGCTCATATCACTCCATTTTACACTGCAAATGTAATGCACTACCGTCTAAGCGTCGAGAAAAGCAAAATAGCTCACAAATCGCGATGTTTTCGTCGATTATGACGAAAAATAGCCGTCATTTCCTTCCCGTTGGAGATATTTCGACGTTTAAGCGCTCATTTTACTCCCTTTTACACTGCAAACGTAAGCACTACCGTTTAAGCTTCGAGACAAGCAAAATAGCTCGCAAATCGCGATGATTTCGTCGATTTTGACGAAAAGTAGCCGTCATTTCCTTAACGATGGTGATATTTCGACGTTTAAACGCTCATTTCACTCCATTTTACACTGCACATGTAACGCACTACCGTCTAAGCGTAGAAACAAGCAAAATAGCTCGCATATCGCGATGATTTCGTCGATTTTGACGAGAAGTAGCCGTCATTTCCTTCCCGTTGGAGAAATTTCGACGTTTAAGCGCTCGTTGAAATCCATTTTACACTGCAAATGTAATGCACTACCGTTTAAGCTTCGAAGCAAGCAAGATAGCTCGCAAATCGCGATGATTTCGTCGATTTTGACGAAAAGTAGCCGTCATTTCTTTCCTGTTCGAGATATTTCGACGTTTAAGTGCTCGTTTCACTCCATTTTACACTTCAAATGTAATGCACTAACGTCTAAGCGTCGAGACAAACAAAATAGCTCGCAAATCGCGATGGTTTCGTCGATTTTGACGAAAAGTAGCAGTCATTTCCTTAGCGATGGTGATATTTCGACGTTTAAACGCTCATTTCACTCCATTTTACACTGCACATGTAACGCACTACCGTCTAAGCGTCGAAACAAGCAAAATAGCTCGCAAATCGCGATGATTTCGTCGATTTTGACGAAAAGTAGCCGTCATTTCTTTCCTGTTCGAGATATTTCGACGTTTAAGCGCTCGTTTCACTCCATCTTACACTTCAAATGTAATGCACTACCGTCTAAGCGTCGAGACAAGCAAAATAGCTCGCAAATCGCGATGTTTTCGTCGATTATGACGAAAAATAGCCGTCATTTCCTTCCCGTTGGAGATATTTCGACGTTTAAGCGCTCGTTTCACTCCCTTTTACACTGCAAATGTAATGCACTACCGTTTAAGCTTCGAAGCAAGCAAGATAGCTCGCAAATGTCGATGATTTCTTCGATTTTGACGAGAAGTAGCCGTCATTTCCTTCCCGTTGGAGATATTTCGACGTTTAAGCGCTCCTTTCTCTCCATTTTACACTGCAAATGTAAGCACTACCGTTTAAGCGTCGAGACAAGCAAAATAGCTCGCAAATCGCGATGATTTCGTCGATTTTGACGAAAAGTACCCGTCATTTATTTCCGGTTGGAGATATTTCGACGTTTAAGCGCTCGTTTCACTCCACTTTACACTTCAAATGTAATGCACTACCGTTTAAGTGTCGATGCAAGCAAAATAGCTCGCAAATCGTGATGATTTCGTCGATTTTGACGAGAAGTAGCCGTCATTTGCATCCCGTTGGAGATATTTCGACGTTTAAGCGCTCATTTCACTATATTTTATACTGCACATGTAATGCACTACCGTTCAAGCGTGGAAACAAGCAAAATAGCTCGCAAATGTCGATGATTTCTTCGATTTTGACGAGAAGTAGCCGCCATTTCCTTCCCGTTGGAGATATTTCGACGTTTAAGCGCTCCTTTCTCTCCATTTTACACTGCAAATGTAATGCACTACCGTTTAAGCTTCGAAGCAAGCAAGATAGCTCGCAAATCGCGATGATTTCGTCGATTTTGACGAAAAGTAGCCGATATTTCTTTCCCGTTCGAGATATTTCGACATTTAAGCGCTCGTTTCCCTCCATTTTACACTTCAAATGTAATGCACTACCGTTTAAGTGTCGATGCAAGCAAAATAGCTCGCAAATCGTGATGATTTCGCCGATTTTGACGAGAAGTAGCGGTCATGTATTTCCGGTTGGAGATATTTCGACGTTTAAGCGCTCGTTTCACTCCACTTTACACTGCAAATGTAATGCACCACCTTTAAGCTTCGAAGCAAGCAAAATAGCTGGCAAATCGCGATGATTTCTTCGATTTTGAAGAAAAGTAGCCGTCATTTCCTTCCCGTTGCATATATTTCTACGTTTAAGCGCTCATTTCACTCCGTTTTACACTGCAAATGTAAGCACTACCGTTTAAGCGTCGAGACAAGCAAAATAGCTCGCAAATCGCGATGATTTCGTCTGTTTTGACAAAAACTTGCCGTCATTTCCTTAACGTTGGAGATATTTCGACGTTTAAGCGCTCATTTCACTCCATTTTACACTGCAAATGTAATGCACTACCGTCTAAGCGTCGAGAAAAGCAAAATAGCTCGCAAATCGCGATGTTTTCGTCGATTATGACGAAAAATAGCCGTCATTTCCTTCCCGTTGGAGATATTTCGACGTTTAAGCGCTCATTTTACTCCCTTTTACACTGCAAATGTAAGCACTACCGTTTAAGCTTCGAGACAAGCAAAATAGCTCGCAAATCGCGATGATTTCGTCGGTTTTGACGAAAAGTAGCCGTCATTTCCTTCCCGTTGGAGATATTTCGACGTATAAGAGCTCGTTGAAATCCATTTTACACTGCAAATGTAACGCACTACCGTTTAGGCGTCGAAACAAGCAAAATAGCTCGCAAATCGCGATGATTTCGTCGATTTTGACGAAAACTAGCCTTCATTTCCTACCGGTTGGAGATATTTCGACGTTTAAGCGCTCATTTCACTCCATTTTACTCTGCAAATGTAATGCACTACCGTCTAAGCGACGAAACAAGCAAACTAGCTCGCAAATCGCGATGATTTCTTCGATTTTGACGAAAAGTAGCCGTCATTTCCTTCCCGTTGGAGATATTTCTACGTTTAAGCGCTCATTTCACTCCGTTTTACACTGCAAATGTAAGCACTACCGTTTAAGCGTCGAGACAAGCAAAATAGCTCGCAAATCGCGATGATTTCGTCTGTTTTGACAAAAACTTGCCGTCATTTCCTTAACGTTGGAGATATTTCGACGTTTAAGCGCTCATTTCACTCCATTTTACACTGCAAATGTAATGCACTACCGTCTAAGCGTCGAGAAAAGCAAAATAGCTCGCAAATCGCGATGTTTTCGTCGATTATGACGAAAAATAGCCGTCATTTCCTTCCCGTTGGAGATATTTCGACGTTTAAGCGCTCATTTTACTCCCTTTTACACTGCAAATGTAAGCACTACCGTTTAAGCTTCGAGACAAGCAAAATAGCTCGCAAATCGCGATGATTTCGTCGATTTTGACGAAAAGTAGCCGTCATTTCCTTCCCGTTGGAGATATTTCGACGTATAAGAGCTCGTTGAAATCCATTTTACACTGCAAATGTAACGCACTACCGTTTAGGCGTCGAGACAAGCAAAATAGCTCGCAAATCGCGATGATTTCGTCGATTTTGACGAAAACTAGCCTTCATTTCCTACCGGTTGGAGATATTTCGACGTTTAAGCGCTCATTTCACTCCATTTTACACTGCACATGTAATGCACTACCGTTTAAGCGTCGAAACAAGCAAAATAGCTCGCAAATCGCGATGATTTCGTCGACTTTGACGAGAAGTAGCCGTCATTTCCTTCCCGTTGGAGAAATTTCGACGTTTAAGCGCTCGTTGAAATCCATTTTACACTGCAAATGTAATGCACTACCGTTTAAGCTTCGAAGCAAGCAAGATAGCCCGCAAATCGCGATGATTTCGTCGATTTTGACGAAAAGTAGCCGTCATTTCTTTCCTGTTCGAGATATTTCGACGTTTAAGCGCTCGTTTCACTCCATTTTACACTTCAAATGTAATGCACTAACGTCTAAGCTTCGAGACAAGCAAAATAGCTCGCAAATCGCGATGGTTTCGTCGATTTTGACGAAAAGTAGCCGTCATTTCCTTAACGATGGAGATATTTCGACGTTTAAACGCTCATTTCACTCCATTTTACACTGCACATGTAACGCACTACCGTTTAAGCGTCGAAACAAGCAAAATAGCTCGCAAATCGCGATGATTTCGTCGATTTTGACGAGAAGTAGCCGTCATTTGCATCCCGTTGGAGATATTTCGACGTTTAAGCGCTCATTTCACTATATTTTATACTGCACATGTAATGCACTACCGTTCAAGCGTGGAAACAAGCAAAATAGCTCGCAAATGTCGATGATTTCTTCGATTTTGACGAGAAGTAGCCGTCATTTCCTTCCCGTTGGAGATATTTCGACGTTTAAGCGCTCCTTTCTCTCCATTTTACACTGCAAATGTAATGCACTACCGTTTAAGCTTCGAAGCAAGCAAGATAGCTCGCAAATCGCGATGATTTCGTCGATTTTGACGAAAAGTAGCCGTCATTTCTTTCCCGTTCGAGATATTTCGACATTTAAGCGCTCGTTTCCCTCCATTTTACACTTCAAATGTAATGCACTACCGTTTAAGTGTCGATGCAAGCAAAATAGCTCGCAAATCGTGATGATTTCGTCGATTTTGACGAAAAGTAGCGGTCATTTATTTCCGGTTGGAGATATTTCGACGTTTAAGCGCTCGTTTCACTCCACTTTACACTGCAAATGCAATGCACTACCGTCTAAGCGTAGAAACAAGCAAAATAGCTCGCATATCGCGATGACTTCGTCGATTTTGACGAAAAATAGCCGTCATTTCCTTCCCGTTCGAAATATTTCGACGTTTAAGCGCTCATTTCACACTCTTTTACACTGCAAATGTAAGCACTACCGTTTATGCATCGAAACAAGCAAAATAGCTCGCAAATCGCGATGGTTTCGTCTGTTTTGACAAAAAATTGCCGTCATTTCCTTAACGTTGGAGATATTTCGATGTTTAAGCGCTCATTTCACTCCATTTTACACTGCAAATGTAATGCACTACCGTTTAAGCGACGAAACAAGCAAAATAGCTCTCAAATCGCGATGATTTCGTCTATTTTGACGAAAACTAGCCGTCATTTCTTTCCCGTTCGAGATATTTCGACGTTTAAGCGCTCGTTTCACTCCATCTTACACTTCAAATGTAATGCACTACCGTCTAAGCGTCGAGACAAGCAAAATAGCTCGCAAATCGCGATGTTTTTGTCGATTATGACGAAAAATAGCCGTCATTTCCTTCCCGTTGGAGATATTTCGACGTTTAAGCGCTCGTTTCACTCCACTTTACACTTCAAATGTAATGCACTACCGTTTAAGTGTCGATGCAAGCAAAATAGCTCGCAAATCGTGATGATTTCGTCTGTTTTGACAAAAACTTGCCGTCATTTCCTTAACGTTGGAGATATTTCGATGTTTAAACGCTCATTTCACTCCATTTTACACTGCACATGTAACGCACTACCGTCTAAGCGTAGAAACAAGCAAAATAGCTCGCAAATCGCGATGGTTTCGTCGATTTTGACTAAATGTAGCCGTCATTTCCTTAACGATGGTGATATTTCGACGTTTAAACGCTCATTTCACTCCATTTTACACTGCACATGTAACGCACTACCGTTCAAGCGTGGAAACAAGCAAAATAGCTCGCAAATGTCGATGATTTCTTCGATTTTGACGAGAAGTAGCCGTCATTTCCTTCCCGTTGGAGATATTTCGACGTTTAAGCGCTCCTTTCTCTCCATTTTACACTGCAAATGTAATGCACTACCGTTTAAGCTTCGAAGCAAGCAAGATAGCTCGCAAATCGCGATGATTTCGTCGATTTTGACGAAAAGTAGCCGTCATTTCTTTCCCGTTCGAGATATTTCGACATTTAAGCGCTCGTTTCCCTCCATTTTACACTTCAAATGTAATGCACTACCGTTTAAGTGTCGATGCAAGCAAAATAGCTCGCAAATCGTGATGATTTCGTCGATTTTGACGAAAAGTAGCGGTCATTTATTTCCGGTTGGAGATATTTCGACGTTTAAGCGCTCGTTTCACTCCACTTTACACTGCAAATGCAATGCACTACCGTCTAAGCGTAGAAACAAGCAAAATAGCTCGCATATCGCGATGACTTCGTCGATTTTGACGAAAAATAGCCGTCATTTCCTTCCCGTTCGAAATATTTCGACGTTTAAGCGCTCATTTCACACTCTTTTACACTGCAAATGTAAGCACTACCGTTTATGCATCGAAACAAGCAAAATAGCTCGCAAATCGCGATGGTTTCGTCTGTTTTGACAAAAAATTGCCGTCATTTCCTTAACGTTGGAGATATTTCGATGTTTAAGCGCTCATTTCACTCCATTTTACACTGCAAATGTAATGCACTACCGTTTAAGCGACGAAACAAGCAAAATAGCTCTCAAATCGCGATGATTTCGTCTATTTTGACGAAAACTAGCCGTCATTTCTTTCCCGTTCGAGATATTTCGACGTTTAAGCGCTCGTTTCACTCCATCTTACACTTCAAATGTAATGCACTACCGTCTAAGCGTCGAGACAAGCAAAATAGCTCGCAAATCGCGATGTTTTTGTCGATTATGACGAAAAATAGCCGTCATTTCCTTCCCGTTGGAGATATTTCGACGTTTAAGCGCTCGTTTCACTCCACTTTACACTTCAAATGTAATGCACTACCGTTTAAGTGTCGATGCAAGCAAAATAGCTCGCAAATCGTGATGATTTCGTCTGTTTTGACAAAAACTTGCCGTCATTTCCTTAACGTTGGAGATATTTCGATGTTTAAACGCTCATTTCACTCCATTTTACACTGCACATGTAACGCACTACCGTCTAAGCGTAGAAACAAGCAAAATAGCTCGCAAATCGCGATGGTTTCGTCGATTTTGACTAAATGTAGCCGTCATTTCCTTAACGATGGTGATATTTCGACGTTTAAACGCTCATTTCACTCCATTTTACACTGCACATGTAACGCACTACCGTCTAAGCGTAGAAACAAGCAAAATAGCTCGCAAATCGCGATGGTTTCGTCTGTTTTGACAAAAACTTGCCGTCATTTCCTTAACGTTGGAGATATTTCGATGTTTAAGCGCTCATTTCACTCCATTTTACACTGCAAATGTAATGCACTACCGTTTAAGCGACGAAACAAGCAAAATAGCTCGCAAATCGCGATGATTTCGTAGATTTTGACGAAAAATAGCCGTCATTTCCTTCCCGTTGAAGATATTTCGATGTTTAAGCGCTCATTTCACTCCCTTTTACACTGCAAATGTAATGCACTACCGTTTAAGCTTCGAAACAAGCAAGATAGCTCGCAAATCGCGATGATTTCGTCTATTTTGACGAAAACTAGCCGTCATTTCTTTCCCGTTCGAGATATTTCGACGTTTAAGCGCTCGTTTCACTCCATCTTACACTTCAAATGTAATGCACTACCGTCTAAGCGTCGAGACAAGCAAAATAGCTCGCAAATCGCGATGTTTTTGTCGATTATGACGAAAAATAGCCGTCATTTCCTTCCCGTTGGAGATATTTCGACGTTTAAGCGCTCGTTTCACTCCACTTTACACTTCAAATGTAATGCACTACCGTTTAAGTGTCGATGCAAGCAAAATAGCTCGCAAATCGTGATGATTTCGTCGATTTTGACGAGAAGTAGCGGTCATGTATTTCCGGTTGGAGATATTTCGACGTTTAAGCGCTCATTTCACTCCGTTTTACTCTGCAAATGTAATGCACTACCGTTTAAGTGTCGATGCAAGCAAAATAGCTCGCAAATCGTGATGATTTCGTCGATTTTGACGAGAAGTAGCCGTCATTTGCATCCCGTTGGAGATATTTCGACGTTTAAGCGCTCATTTCACTATATTTTATACTGCACATGTAATGCACTACCGTTCAAGCGTGGAAACAAGCAAAATAGCTCGCAAATGTCGATGATTTCTTCGATTTTGACGAGAAGTAGCCGTCATTTCCTTCCCGTTGGAGAAATTTCGACGTTTAAGCGCTCGTTGAAATCCATTTTACACTGCAAATGTAATGCACTACCGTTTAAGCTTCGAAGCAAGCAAGATAGCTCGCAAATCGCGGTGATTTCGTCGATTTTGACGAAAAGTAGCCGTCATTTCTTTCCTGTTCGAGATATTTCGACGTTTAAGCGCTCGTTTCACTCCATATTACACTTCAAATGTAATGCACTAACGTCTAAGCGTCGAGACAAGCAAAATAGCTCGCAAATCGCGATGGTTTCGTCGATTTTGACTAAATGTAGCAGTCATTTCCTTAACGATGGTGATATTTCGACGTTTAAACGCTCATTTCACTCCATTTTACACTGCACATGTAACGCACTACCGTCTAAGCGTAGAAACAAGCAAAATAGCTCGCATATCGCGATGATTTCGTCGATTTTGACGAGAAGTAGCCGTCATTTCCTTCCCGTTGGAGAAATTTCGACGTTTAAGCGCTCGTTGAAATCCATTTTACACTGCAAATGTAATGCACTAACGTCTAAGCGTCGAGACAAGCAAAATAGCTCGCAAATCGCGATGGTTTCGTCGATTTTGACGAAAAGTAGCCGTCATTTCCTTAACGATGGTGATATTTCGACGTTTAAACGCTCATTTCACTCCATTTTACACTGCACATGTAACGCACTACCGTCTAAGCGTCGAAACAAGCAAAATAGCTCGCAAATCGCGATGATTTCGTCGATTTTGACGAGAAGTAGCCGTCATTTCCTTCCCGTTGGAGAAATTTCGACGTTTAAGCGCTCGTTGAAATCCATTTTACACTGCAAATGTAATGCACTACCGTTTAAGCTTCGAAGCAAGCAAGATAGCTCGCAAATCGCGATGATTTCGTCGATTTTGACGAAAAGTAGCCGTCATTTCTTTCCTGTTCGAGATATTTCGACGTTTAAGCGCTCGTTTCACTCCATCTTACACTTCAAATGTAATGCACTACCGTCTAAGCGTCGAGACAAGCAAAATAGCTCGCAAATCGCGATGTTTTCGTCGATTATGACGAAAAATAGCCGTCATTTCCTTCCCGTTGGAGATATTTCGACGTTTAAGCGCTCGTTTCACTCCCTTTTACACTGCAAATGTAATGCACTACCGTTTAAGCGACGAAACAAGCAAACTAGCTCGCAAATCGCGATGATTTCGTCGATTTTGACGAAAAGTACCCGTCATTTATTTCCGGTTGGAGATATTTCGACGTTTAAGCGCTCGTTTCACTCCACTTTACACTGCAAATGTAATGCACTACAGTTTAAGCTTCGAAGCAAGCAAGATGGCTCGCAAATCGCGATGATTTCGTCGATTTTGACGAAAGGTAGCCGTCATTTCTTTCCTGTTCGAGATATTTCGACGTTTAAGCGCTCGTTTCACTCCATTTTACACTTCAAATGTAATGCACCACCTTTAAGCGCCGAAACAAGCAAGATAGCTGGCAAATCGCGACGATTTCGTCGATTTTGACGAAAAGTAGCCGTCATTTCCTTCCCGTTGGAGATATTTCGACGTTTAAGCGCTCAGTTCACTCCGTTTTACTCTGCAAATGTAATGCACTACCGTCTAAGCGTAGAAACAAGCAAAATAGCTCGCATATCGCGATGACTTCGTCGATTTTGACGAAAAATAGCCGTCATCTCCTTCCCGTTCGAAATATTTCGACGTTTAAGCGCTCATTTCACACCCTTTTACACTGCAAATGTAAGCACTACCGTTTATGCATCGAAACAAGTAAAATAGCTCGCAAATCTCGATGGTTTCGTCTGTTTTGACAAAAACTTGCCGTCATTTCCTTAACGTTGGAGATATTTCGATGTTTAAGCGCTCATTTCACTCCATTTTACACTGCAGATGTAATGCACTACCGCCTAAGCGTGGAGACAACAAAATAGCTCGCAAATCGCGATATTTTCGTCGATTATGACGAAAAATAGCCCTCATTTCCTTCCCGTTGGAGATATTTCGACGTTTAAGCGCTCGTTTCACTCCCTTTTATACTGCAAATGTAATGCACTACCGTTTAAGCGTCGAAACAAGCAAAATAGCTCGCAAATCGCGATGATTTCGTCGATTTTGACGAGAAGTAGCCGTCATTTCCTTCCCGTTGGAGAAATTTCGACGTTTAAGCGCTCGCTGAAATCCATTTTGCACTGCAAATGTAATGCACTACCGTTTAAGCTTCGAAGCAAGCAAGATAGCTCGCAAATCGCGATGATTTCGTCGATTTTGACGAAAAGTTGCCGTCATTTCTTTCCTGTTCGAGATATTTCGACGTTTAAGCGCTCGTTTCACTCCATTTTACACTTCAAATGTAATGCACTAACGTCTAAGCGTCGAGACAAGCAAAATAGCTCGCAAATCGCGATGGTTTCGTCGATTTTGAAGAAAAGTAGCCGTCATTTCCTTCCCTTTGGAGAAATTTCGACGTTTAAGCGCTCGCTGAAATCCATTTTACACTGCAAATGTAATGCACTACAGTTTAAGCTTCGAAGCAAGCGAGATAGCTCGTAAATCGCGATGATTTCGTCGATTTTGACGAAAAGTAGCCGTCATTTCTTTCCTGTTCGAGATATTTCGACGTTTAAGCGCTCGCTTCACTCCATTTTACACTTCAAATGTAATGCACTAACGTCTAAGCGTCGAGACAAGCAAAATAGCTCGCAAATCGCGATGGTTTCGTCGATTTTGACGAAAAGTAGCCGTCATTTCCTTCCCGTTGGAGAAATTTCGACGTTTAAGCGCTCGCTGAAATCCATTTTACACTGCAAATGTAATGCACTACAGTTTAAGCTTCGAAGCAAGCAAGATAGCTCGCAAATCGCGATGATTTCGTCGATTTTGACGAAAAGTAGCCGTCATTTCTTTCCTGTTCGAGATATTTCGACGTTTAAGCGCTCGTTTCACTCCATTTTACACTTCAAATGTAATGCACTAACGTCTAAGCGTCGAGACAAGCAAAATAGCTCGCATATCGCGATGACTTCGTCGATTTTGACGAAAAATAGCCGTCATTTCCTTCCCGTTCGAAATATTTCGACGTTTAAGCGCTCATTTCACACTCTTTTACACTGCAAATGTAAGCACTACCGTTTATGCATCGAAACAAGCAAAATAGCTCGCAAATCGCGATGGTTTCGTCTGTTTTGACAAAAACTTGCCGTCATTTCCTTAACGTTGGAGATATTTCGACGTTTAAGCGCTCATTTCACTCCATTTTACACTGCAAATGTAATGCACTACCGTCTAAGCGTCGAGAAAAGCAAAATAGCTCGCAAATCGCGATGCTTTCGTCGATTATGACGAAAAATAGCCGTCATTTCCTTCCCGTTGGAGATATTTCGACGTTTAAGCGCTCATTTTACTCCCTTTTACACTGCAAATGTAAGCACTACCGTTTAAGCTTCGAGACAAGCAAAATAGCTCGCAAATCGCGATGATTTCGTCGATTATGACGAAAAATAGCCGTCATTTCCTTCCCGTTGGAGATATTTCGACGTTTAAGCGCTCATTTTACTCCCTTTTACACTGCAAATGTAAGCACTACCGTTTAAGCTTCGAGACAAGCAAAATAGCTCGCAAATCGCGATGATTTCGTCGATTTTGACGAAAAGTAGCCGTCATTTCCTTCCCGTTGGAGAAATTTCGACGTTTAAGCGCTCGTTGAAATCCATTTTACACTGCAAATGTAATGCACTACAGTTTAAGCTTCGAAGCAAGCAAGATGGCTCGCAAATCGCGATGATTTCGTCGATTTTGACGAAAAGTAGCCGTCATTTCTTTCCTGTTCGAGATATTTCGACGTTTAAGCGCTCGTTTCACTCCATCTTACACTTCAAATGTAATGCACTACCGTCTAAGCGTCGAGACAAGCAAAATAGCTCGCAAATCGCGATGTTTTCGTCGATTATGACGAAAAAAAGCCGTCATTTCCTTCCCGTTGGAGATATTTCGACGTATAAGAGCTCGTTGAAATCCATTTTACACTGCAAATGTAACGCACTACCGTTTAGGCGTCGAAACAAGCAAAATAGCTCGCAAATCGCGATGATTTCGTCGATTTTGACGAAAAGTAGCCTTCATTTCCTACCGGTTGGAGATATTTCGACGTTTAAGCGCTCATTTCACTCCATTTTACACTGCACATGTAATGCACTACCGTTTAAGCGTCGAAACAAGCAAAATAGCTCGCAAATCGCGATGATTTCGTCGATTTTGACGAGAAGTAGCCGTCATTTCCTTCCCGTTGGAGAAATTTCGACGTTTAAGCGCTCGTTGAAATCCATTTTACACTGCAAATGTAATGCACTACAGTTTAAGCTTCGAAGCAAGCAAGATGACTCGCAAATCGCGATGATTTCGTCGATTTTGACGAAAAGTAGCCGTCATTTCTTTCCTGTTCGAGATATTTCGACGTTTAAGCGCTCGTTTCACTCCATTTTACACTTCAAATGTAATGCACTAACGTCTAAGCGTAGAGACAAGCAAAATAGCTCGCAAATCGCGATGGTTTCGTCGATTTTGACGAAAAGTAGCCGTCATTTCCTTAACGATGGTGATATTTCGACGTTTAAACGCTCATTTCACTCCATTTTACACTGCACATGTAATGCACTACCGTTCAAGCGTGGAAACAAGCAAAATAGCTCGCAAATGTCGAAGATTTCTTCGATTTTGACGAGAAGTAGCCGTCATTTCCTTCCCGTTGGAGATATTTCGACGTTTAAGCGCTCCTTTCTCTCCATTTTACACTGCAAATGTAATGCACTACCGTTTAAGCTTCGAAGCAAGCAAGATAGCTCGCAAATCGCGATGATTTCGTCGATTTTGACGAAAAGTAGCCGTCATTTCTTTCCCGTTCGAGATATTTCGACATTTAAGCGCTCGTTTCCCTCCATTTTACACTTCAAATGTAATGCACTACCGTTTAAGTGTCGATGCAAGCAAAATAGCTCGCAAATCGTGATGATTTCGTCGATTTTGACGAAAAGTAGCGGTCATGTATTTCCGGTTGGAGATATTTCGACGTTTAAGCGCCCGTTTCACTCCACTTTACACTGCAAATGTAATGCACCACCTTTAAGCGCCGAAACAAGCAAGATAGCTGGCAAATCGCGACGATTTCGTCGATTTTGACGAAAAGTAGCCGTCATTTCCTTCCCGTTGGAGATATTTCGACGTTTAAGCGCTCAGTTCACTCCGTTTTACTCTGCAAATGTAATGCACTACCGTCTAAGCGTAGAAACAAGCAAAATAGCTCGCATATCGCGATGACTTCGTCGATTTTGACGAAAAATAGCCGTCATTTCCTTCCCGTTCGAAATATTTCGACGTTTAAGCGCTCATTTCACACTCTTTTACACTGCAAATGTAAGCACTACCGTTTATGCATCGAAACAAGCAAAATAGCTCGCAAATCGCGATGGTTTCGTCTGTTTTGACAAAAACTTGCCGTCATTTCCTTAACGTTGGAGATATTTCGATGTTTAAGCGCTCATTTCACTCCATTTTACACTGCAAATGTAATGCACTACCGCCTAAGCGTGGAGACAACAAAATAGCTCGCAAATCGCGATATTTTCGTCGATTATGACGAAAAATAGCCCTCATTTCCTTCCCGTTGGAGATATTTCGACGTTTAAGCGCTCGTTTCACTCCCTTTTACACTGCAAATGTAATGCACTACCGTTTAAACGACGAAACAAGCAAACTAGCTCGCAAATCGCGATGATTTCGTCGATTTTGACGAAAAGTACCCGTCATTTATTTCCGGTTGGAGATATTTCGACGTTTAAGCGCTCGTTTCACTCCACATTACACTGCAAATGTAATGCACCACCTTTAAGCGTCGAAACATGCTAGATAGCTGGCTAATCGCGATGATTTCTTCTATTTTGACGAGAAGTAGCCGTCATTTCCTTCTCGTTGGAGAAATTTCGACGTTTAAGCGCTCATTTCACTCCGTTTTACACTGCAAATGTAAGCACTACCGTTTAAGCGTCGAGACAAGAAAAATAGCTCGCAAATCGCGATGATTTCGTCTGTTTTGACAAAAACTTGCCGTCATTTCCTTAACGTTGGAGATATTTCGACGTTTAAGCGCTCATTTCACTCCATTTTACACTGCAAATGTAATGCACTACCGTCTAAGCGTCGAGAAAAGCAAAATAGCTCGCAAATCGCGATGTTTTCGTCGATTATGACGAAAAATAGCCGTCATTTCCTTCCCGTTGGAGATATTTCGACGTTTAAGCGCTCATTTTACTCCATTTTACACTGCAAATGTAAGCACTACCGTTTAAGCTTCGAGACAAGCAAAATAGCTCGCAAATCGCGATGATTTCGTCGATTTTGACGAAAAGTAGCCGTCATTTCCTTCCCGTTGGAGAAATTTCGACGTTTAAGCGCTCATTTCACTCCGTTTTACACTGCAAATGTAAGCACTACCGTTTAAGCGTCGAGACAAGAAAAATAGCTCGCAAATCGCGATGATTTCGTCTGTTTTGACAAAAACTTGCCGTCATTTCCTTAACGTTGGAGATATTTCGACGTTTAAGCGCTCATTTCACTCCATTTTACACTGCAAATGTAATGCACTACCGTCTAAGCGTCGAGAAAAGCAAAATAGCTCGCAAATCGCGATGTTTTCGTCGATTATGACGAAAAATAGCCGTCATTTCCTTCCCGTTGGAGATATTTCGACGTTTAAGCGCTCATTTTACTCCATTTTACACTGCAAATGTAAGCACTACCGTTTAAGCTTCGAGACAAGCAAAATAGCTCGCAAATCGCGATGATTTCGTCGATTTTGACGAAAAGTAGCCGTCATTTCCTTCCCGTTGGAGATATTTCGACGTATAAGAGCTCGTTGAAATCCATTTCACACTGCAAATGTAACGCACTACCGTTTAGGCGTCGAAACAAGCAAAATAGCTCACAAATCGCGATGATTTCGTCGATTTTGACGAAAAGTAGCCTTCATTTCCTACCGGTTGGAGATATTTCGACGTTTAAGCGCTCGTTTCCCTCCATATTACACTTCAAATGTAATGCACTACCGTTTAAGTGTCGATGCAAGCAAAATAGCTCGCAAATCGTGATGATTTCGTCGATTTTGACGAAAAGTAGCGGTCATGTATTTCCGGTTGGAGATATTTCGACGTTTAAGCGCTCGTTTCACTCCACTTTACACTGCAAATGTAATGCACCACCTTTAAGCGCCGAAACAAGCAAGATAGCTGGCAAATCGCGACGATTTCGTCGATTTTGACGAAAAGTAGCCGTCATTTCCTTCCCGTTGGAGATATTTCGACGTTTAAGCGCTCAGTTCACTCCGTTTTACTCTGCAAATGTAATGCACTACCGTCTAAGCGTAGAAACAAGCAAAATAGCTCGCATATCGCGATGACTTCGTCGATTTTGACGAAAAATAGCCGTCATTTCCTTCCCGTTCGAAATATTTCGACGTTTAAGCGCTCATTTCACACCCTTTTACACTGCAAATGTAAGCACTACCGTTTATGCATCGAAACAAGCAAAATAGCTCGCAAATCTCGATGGTTTCGTCTGTTTTGACAAAAACTTGCCGTCATTTCCTTAACGTTGGAGATATTTCGATGTTTAAGCGCTCATTTCACTCCATTTTACACTGCAGATGTAATGCACTACCGCCTAAGCGTGGAGACAACAAAATAGCTCGCAAATCGCGATATTTTCGTCGATTATGACGAAAAATAGCCCTCATTTCCTTCCCGTTGGAGATATTTCGACGTTTAAGCGCTCGTTTCACTCCCTTTTATACTGCAAATGTAATGCACTACCGTTTAAGCGACGAAACAAGCAAAATAGCTCGCAAATCGCGATGATTTCGTCGATTTTGACGAGAAGTAGCCGTCATTTCCTTCCCGTTGGAGAAATTTCGACGTTTAAGCGCTCGCTGAAATCCATTTTACACTGCAAATGTAATGCACTACCGTTTAAGCTTCGAAGCAAGCAAGATAGCTCGCAAATCGCGATGATTTCGTCGATTTTGACGAAAAGTAGCCGTCATTTCTTTCCCGTTCGAGATATTTCGACATTTAAGCGCTCGTTTCCCTCCATATTACACTTCAAATGTAATGCACTACCGTTTAAGTGTCGATGCAAGCAAAATAGCTCGCAAATCGTGATGATTTCGTCGATTTTGACGAAAAGTAGCGGTCATGTATTTCCGGTTGGAGATATTTCGACGTTTAAGCGCTCGTTTCACTCCACTTTACACTGCAAATGTAATGCACCACCTTTAAGCGCCGAAACAAGCAAGATAGCTGGCAAATCGCGACGATTTCGTCGATTTTGACGAAAAGTAGCCGTCATTTCCTTCCCGTTGGAGATATTTCGACGTTTAAGCGCTCAGTTCACTCCGTTTTACTCTGCAAATGTAATGCACTACCGTCTAAGCGTAGAAACAAGCAAAATAGCTCGCATATCGCGATGACTTCGTCGATTTTGACGAAAAATAGCCGTCATTTCCTTCCCGTTCGAAATATTTCGACGTTTAAGCGCTCATTTCACACCCTTTTACACTGCAAATGTAAGCACTACCGTTTATGCATCGAAACAAGCAAAATAGCTCGCAAATCTCGATGGTTTCGTCTGTTTTGACAAAAACTTGCCGTCATTTCCTTAACGTTGGAGATATTTCGATGTTTAAGCGCTCATTTCACTCCATTTTACACTGCAGATGTAATGCACTACCGCCTAAGCGTGGAGACAACAAAATAGCTCGCAAATCGCGATATTTTCGTCGATTATGACGAAAAATAGCCCTCATTTCCTTCCCGTTGGAGATATTTCGACGTTTAAGCTCTCGTTTCACTCCCTTTTATACTGCAAATGTAATGCACTACCGTTTAAGCGACGAAACAAGCAAACTAGCTCGCAAATCGCGATGATTTCGTCGATTTTGACGAAAAGTACCCGTCATTTATTTCCGGTTGGAGATATTTCGACGTTTAAGCGCTCGTTTCACTCCACTTTACACTGCAAATGTAATGCACCACCTTTAAGCGTCGAAACATGCAAGATAGCTGGCAAATCGCGATGATTTCTTCTATTTTGACGAAAAGTAGCCGTCATTTCCTTCCCGTTGGAGATATTTCTACGTTTAAGCGCTCATTTCACTCCGTTTTACACTGCAAATGTAAGCACTACCGTTTAAGGGTCGAGACAAGCAAAATAGCTCGCAAATCGCGATGATTTCGTCTGTTTTGACAAAAACTTGCCGTCATTTCCTTAACGTTGGAGATATTTCGACGTTTAAGCGCTCATTGCACTCCATTTTACACTGCAAATGTAATGCACTACCGTCTAAGCGTCGAGAAAAGCAAAATAGCTCGCAAATCGCGATGTTTTCGTCGATTATGACGAAAAATAGCCGTCATTTCCTTCCCGTTGGAGACATTTCGACGTTTAAGCGCTCATTTTACTCCCTTTTACACTGTAAATGTAAGCACTACCGTTTAAGCTTCGAGACAAGCAAAATGGCTCGCAAATCGCGATGATTTCGTCGATTTTGACGAAAAGTAGCCGTCATTTCCTTCCCGTTGGAGATATTTCGACGTATAAGAGCTCGTTGAAATCCATTTTACACTGTAAATGTAACGCACTACCGTTTAGGCGTCGAAACAAGCAAAATAGCTCGCAAATCGCGATGATTTCGTCGATTTTGACGAAAAGTAGCCTTCATTTCCTACCGGTTGGAGATATTTCGACGTTTAAGCGCTCATTTCACTCCATTTTACACTGCACATGTAATGCACTACCGTTTAAGCGTCGAAACAAGCAAAATAGCTCGCAAATCGCGATGATTTCGTCGATTTTGACGAGAAGTAGCCGTCATTTCCTTCCCGTTGGAGAAATTTCGACGTTTAAGCGCTCGTTGAAATCCATTTTACACTGCAAATGTAATGCACTACCGTTTAAGCTTCGAAGCAAGCAAGATAGCTCGCAAATCGCGATGATTTCGTCGATTTTGACGAAAAGTAGCCGTCATTTCTTTCCTGTTCGAGATATTTCGACGTTTAAGCGCTAGTTTCACTCCATTTTACACTTCAAATGTAATGCACTAACGTCTAAGCGTCGAGACAAGCAAAATAGCTCGCAAATCGCGATGGTTTCGTCGATTTTGACGAAAAGTAGCCGTCATTTCCTTAACGATGGTGATATTTCGACGTTTGAACGCTCATTTCACTCCATTTTACACTGCACATGTAACGCACTACCGTTTAAGCGTCGAAACAAGCAAAATAGCTCGCAAATCGCGATGATTTCGTCGATTTTGACGAGAAGTAGCCGTCATTTGCATCCCGTTCGAGATATTTCGACGTTTAAGCGCTCGTTTCACTCCATCTTACACTTCAAATGTAATGCACTACCGTCTAAGCGTCGAGACAAGCAAAATAGCTCGCAAATCGCGATGTTTTCGTCGATTATGACGAAAAAAAGCCGTCATTTCCTTCCCGTTGGAGATATTTCGACGTTTAAGCGCTCGTTTCACTCCCTTTTACACTGCAAATGTAATGCACTACCGTTTAAGCGACGAAACAAGCAAACTAGCTCGCAAATCGCGTTGATTTCGTCGATTTTGACGAAAAGTAGCCGTCATTTCCTTCCCGTTGGAGATATTTCGACGTTTAAGCGCTCCTTTCTCTCCATTTTACACTGCAAATGTAATGCACTACCGTTTAAGCTTCGAAGCAAGCAAGATAGCTCGCAAATCGCGATGATTTCGTCGATTTTGACGAGAAGTAGCCGTCATTTGCATCCCGTTGGAGATATTTCGACGTTTAAGCGCTCATTTCACTATATTTTATACTGCACATGTAATGCACTACCGTTCAAGCGTGGAAACAAGCAAAATAGCTCGCAAATGTCGATGATTTCTTCGATTTTGACGAGAAGTAGCCGTCATTTCCTTCCCGTTGGAGATATTTCGACGTTTAAGCGCTCCTTTCTCTCCATTTTACACTGCAAATGTAATGCACTACCGTTTAAGTGTCGATGCAAGCAAAATAGCTCGCAAATCGTGATGATTTCGTCGATTTTGACGAGAAGTAGCGGTCATGTATTTCCGGTTGGAGATATTTCGACGTTTAAGCGCTCGTTTCACTCCACTTTACACTGCAAATGTAATGCACCACCTTTAAGCGTCGAAACAAGCAAGATAGCTGGCAAATCGCGACGATTTCGTCGATTTTGACGAAAAGTAGCCGTCATTTCCTTCCCGTTGGAGATATTTCGACGTTTAAGCGCTCAGTTCACTCCGTTTTACTCTGCAAATGTAATGCACTACCGCCTAAGCGTAGAAACAAGCAAAATAGCTCGCATATCGCGATGACTTTGTCGACTTTGACGAAAAATAGCCGTCATTTCCTTCCCGTTCGAAATATTTCGACGTTTAAGCGCTCATTTCACACTCCTTTACACTGCAAATGTAAGCACTACCGTTTATGGATCGAAACAACCAAAATAGCTCGCAAATCGCGATGGTTTCGTCGATTTTGACGAAAAGTAGCCGTCATTTCTTTCCTGTTCGAGATATTTCGACGTTTAAGCGCTCGTTTCACTCCATTTTACACTTCAAATGTAATGCACTAACGTCTAAGCGTCGAGACAAGCAAAATAGCTCGCAAATCGCGATGGTTTCGTCGATTTTGACGAAAAGTAGCCGTCATTTCCTTCCCGTTGGAGATATTTCGACGTTTAAGCGCTCAGTTCACTCCGTTTTACTCTGCAAATGTAATGCACTACCGTCTAAGCGTAGAAACAAGCAAAATAGCTCGCATATCGCGATGACTTCGTCGATTTTGACGAAAAATAGCCGTCATTTCCTTCCCGTTCGAAATATTTCGACGTTTAAGCGCTCATTTCACACTCTTTTACACTGCAAATGTAAGCACTACCGTTTATGCATCGAAACAAGCAAAATAGCTCGCAAATCGCGATGGTTTCGTCTGTTTTGACAAAAACTTGCCGTCATTTCCTTAACGTTCGAGATATTTCGATGTTTAAGCGCTCATTTCACTCCATTTTAAGCTTCGAAGCAAGCAAGATAGCTCGCAAATCGCGATGATTTCGTCGATTTTGACGAGAAGTAGCCGTCATTTGCATCCCGTTGGAGATATTTCGACGTTTAAGCGCTCATTTCACTATATTTTATACTGCACATGTAATGCACTACCGTTCAAGCGTGGAAACAAGCAAAATAGCTCGCAAATGTCGATGATTTCTTCGATTTTGACGAGAAGTAGCCGTCATTTCCTTCCCGTTGGAGATATTTCGACGTTTAAGCGCTCCTTTCTCTCCATTTTACACTGCAAATGTAATGCACTACCGTTTAAGTGTCGATGCAAGCAAAATAGCTCGCAAATCGTGATGATTTCGTCGATTTTGACGAGAAGTAGCGGTCATGTATTTCCGGTTGGAGATATTTCGACGTTTAAGCGCTCGTTTCACTCCACTTTACACTGCAAATGTAATGCACCACCTTTAAGCGTCGAAACAAGCAAGATAGCTGGCAAATCGCGACGATTTCGTCGATTTTGACGAAAAGTAGCCGTCATTTCCTTCCCGTTGGAGATATTTCGACGTTTAAGCGCTCAGTTCACTCCGTTTTACTCTGCAAATGTAATGCACTACCGCCTAAGCGTAGAAACAAGCAAAATAGCTCGCATATCGCGATGACTTTGTCGACTTTGACGAAAAATAGCCGTCATTTCCTTCCCGTTCGAAATATTTCGACGTTTAAGCGCTCATTTCACACTCCTTTACACTGCAAATGTAAGCACTACCGTTTATGGATCGAAACAACCAAAATAGCTCGCAAATCGCGATGGTTTCGTCGATTTTGACGAAAAGTAGCCGTCATTTCTTTCCTGTTCGAGATATTTCGACGTTTAAGCGCTCGTTTCACTCCATTTTACACTTCAAATGTAATGCACTAACGTCTAAGCGTCGAGACAAGCAAAATAGCTCGCAAATCGCGATGGTTTCGTCGATTTTGACGAAAAGTAGCCGTCATTTCCTTCCCGTTGGAGATATTTCGACGTTTAAGCGCTCAGTTCACTCCGTTTTACTCTGCAAATGTAATGCACTACCGTCTAAGCGTAGAAACAAGCAAAATAGCTCGCATATCGCGATGACTTCGTCGATTTTGACGAAAAATAGCCGTCATTTCCTTCCCGTTCGAAATATTTCGACGTTTAAGCGCTCATTTCACACTCTTTTACACTGCAAATGTAAGCACTACCGTTTATGCATCGAAACAAGCAAAATAGCTCGCAAATCGCGATGGTTTCGTCTGTTTTGACAAAAACTTGCCGTCATTTCCTTAACGTTCGAGATATTTCGATGTTTAAGCGCTCATTTCACTCCATTTTACACTGCAAATGTAATGCACTTCCGTTTAAGCGACGAAACAAGCAAGATAGCTCGCAAATCGCGATGATTTCGTCGATTTTGACGAAAAGTAGCCGTCATTTCTTTCCCGTTCGAGATATTTCGACATTTAAGGGCTCGTTTCCCTCCATTTTACACTTCAAATGTAATGCACTACCGTTTAAGTGTGGATGCAAGCAAAATAGCTCGCTAATCGTGATGATTTCGTCGATTTTGACGAAAAGTAGCGGTCATTTATTTCCGGTTGGAGATATTTCGACGTTTAAGCGCTCGTTTCACTCCACTTTACACTGCAAATGTAATGCACCACCTTTAAGCGTCGAAACAAGCAAGATAGCTGGCAAATCGCGACGATTTCGTCGACTTTGACGAAAAGTAGCCGTCATTTCCTTCCCGTTGGAGATATTTCGACGTTTAAGCGCTCAGTTCACTCCGTTTTACTCTGCAAATGTAATGCACTACCGTCTAAGCGTAGAAACATGCAAAATAGCTCGCATATCGCGATGACTTCGTCGATTTTGACGAAAAATAGCCGTCATTTCCTTCCCGTTCGAAATATTTCGACGTTTAAGCGCTCATTTCACACTCTTTTACACTGCAAATGTAAGCACTACCGTTTATGCATCGAAACAAGCAAAATAGCTCGCAAATCGCGATGGTTTCGTCTGTTTTGACAAAAACTTGCCGTCATTTCCTTAACGTTGGAGATATTTCGATGTTTAAGCGCTCATTTCACTCCATTTTACACTGCAAAAGTAATGCACTACCGTTTAAGCGACGAAACAAGCAAAATAGCTCGCAAATCGCGATGATTTCGTCGATTTTGACGAAAAATAGCCGTCATTTCCTTCCCGTTGAAGATATTTCGATGTTTAAGCGCTCATTTCACTCCCTTTTACACTGCAAATGTAATGCACTACCGTTTAAGCTTCGAAACAAGCAAGATAGCTCGCAAATCGTGATGATTTCGTCTATTTTGACGAAAACTAGCCGTCATTTCTTTCCCGTTCGAGATATTTCGACGTTTAAGCGCTCGTTTCACTCCATCTTACACTTCAAATGTAATGCACTACAGTCTAAGCGTCGAGACAAGCAAAATAGCTCGCAAATCGCGATGTTTTCGTCGATTATGACGAAAAATAGCCGTCATTTCCTTCCCGTTGGAGATATTTCGACGTTTAAGCGCTCGTTTCACTCCCTTTTACGCTGCAAATGTAATGCACTACCGTTTAAGCGACGAAACAAGCAAACTAGCTCGCAAATCGCGATGATTTCGTCTATTTTGACAAAAACTTGCCGTCATTTCCTTAACGTTGGAGATATTTCGATGTTTAAGCGCTCATTTCACTCCATTTTACACTGCAAAAGTAATGCACTACCGTTTAAGCGACGAAACAAGCAAAATAGCTCGCAAATCGCGATGATTTCGTCGATTTTGACGAAAAATAGCCGTCATTTCCTTCCCGTTGAAGATATTTCGATGTTTAAGCGCTCATTTCACTCCCTTTTACACTGCAAATGTAATGCACTACCGTTTAAGCTTCGAAACAAGCAAGATAGCTCGCAAATCGCGATGATTTCGTCTATTTTGACGAAAACTAGCCGTCATTTCTTTCCCGTTCGAGATATTTCGACGTTTAAGCGCTCGTTTCACTCCATCTTACACTTCAAATGTAATGCACTACAGTCTAAGCGTCGAGACAAGCAAAATAGCTCGCAAATCGCGATGTTTTCGTCGATTATGACGAAAAATAGCCGTCATTTCCTTCCCGTTGGAGATATTTCGACGTTTAAGCGCTCGTTTCACTCCCTTTTACGCTGCAAATGTAATGCACTACCGTTTAAGCGACGAAACAAGCAAACTAGCTCGCAAATCGCGATGATTTCGTCGATTTTGACGAAAAGTACCCGTCATTTATTTCCGGTTGGAGATATTTCGACGTTTAAGCGCTCGTTTCACTCCACTTTACACTGCAAATGTAATGCACCACCTTTAAGCGTCGAAACATGCAAGATAGCTGGCAAATCGCGATGATTTCGTCGATTTTCACGAAAAGTAGCCGTCATTTCCTTCCCGTTGGAGATATTTCGACGTTTAAGCGCTCGTTTCACTCCATTTTACACTGCAAAAGTAATGCACTACCGTTTAAGCGACGAAACAAGCAAAATAGCTCGCAAATCGCGATGATTTCGTCGATTTTGACGAAAAATAGCCGTCATTTCCTTCCCGTTCGAAATATTTCGACGTTTAAGCGCTCATTTCACACTCTTTTACACTGCAAATGTAAGCACTACCGTTTATGCATCGAAACAAGCAAAATAGCTCGCAAATCGCGATGGTTTCGTCTGTTTTGACAAAAACTTGCCGTCATTTCCTTAACGTTCGAGATATTTCGATGTTTAAGCGCTCATTTCACTCCATTTTACACTGCAAATGTAATGCACTTCCGTTTAAGCGACGAAACAAGCAAGATAGCTCGCAAATCGCGATGATTTCGTCGATTTTGACGAAAAGTAGCCGTCATTTCTTTCCCGTTCGAGATATTTCGACATTTAAGGGCTCGTTTCCCT
Organism: Bombus vancouverensis nearcticus; assembly: GCF_051014615.1. Lineage (NCBI taxonomy): Eukaryota > Metazoa > Arthropoda > Insecta > Hymenoptera > Apidae > Bombus > Bombus vancouverensis. The sequence goes on along the minus strand of NC_134913.1, from coordinate 737,258 downwards.
CCATTTTACACTTCAAATGTAATGCACTACCGTTTAAGTGTGGATGCAAGCAAAATAGCTCGCTAATCGTGATGATTTCGTCGATTTTGACGAAAAGTAGCGGTCATTTATTTCCGGTTGGAGATATTTCGACGTTTAAGCGCTCGTTTCACTCCACTTTACACTGCAAATGTAATGCACCACCTTTAAGCGTCGAAACAAGCAAGATAGCTGGCAAATCGCGACGATTTCGTCGACTTTGACGAAAAGTAGCCGTCATTTCCTTCCCGTTGGAGATATTTCGACGTTTAAGCGCTCAGTTCACTCCGTTTTACTCTGCAAATGTAATGCACTACCGTCTAAGCGTAGAAACATGCAAAATAGCTCGCATATCGCGATGACTTCGTCGATTTTGACGAAAAATAGCCGTCATTTCCTTCCCGTTCGAAATATTTCGACGTTTAAGCGCTCATTTCACACTCTTTTACACTGCAAATGTAAGCACTACCGTTTATGCATCGAAACAAGCAAAATAGCTCGCAAATCGCGATGGTTTCGTCTGTTTTGACAAAAACTTGCCGTCATTTCCTTAACGTTGGAGATATTTCGATGTTTAAGCGCTCATTTCACTCCATTTTACACTGCAAATGTAATGCACTACCGTTTAAGCGACGAAACAAGCAAAATAGCTCGCAAATCGCGATGATTTCGTCGATTTTGACGAAAAATAGCCGTCATTTCCTTCCCGTTGAAGATATTTCGATGTTTAAGCGCTCATTTCACTCCCTTTTACACTGCAAATGTAATGCACTACAGTTTAAGCTTCGAAACAAGCAAGATAGCTCGCAAATCGCGATGATTTCGTCTATTTTGACGAAAACTAGCCGTCATTTCTTTCCCGTTCGAGATATTTCGACGTTTAAGCGCTCGTCCCACTCCATCTTACACTTCAAATGTAATGCACTACCGTCTAAGCGTCGAGACAAGCAAAATAGCTCGCAAATCGCGATGTTTTCGTCGATTATGACGAAAAATAGCCGTCATTTCCTTCCCGTTGGAGATATTTCGACGTTTAAGCGCTCGTTTCACTCCCTTTTACACTGCAAATGTAATGCACTACCGTTTAAGCGACGAAACAAGCAAACTAGCTCGCAAATCGCGATGATTTCGTCGATTTTGACGAAAAGTACCCGTCATTTATTTCCGGTTGGAGATATTTCGACGTTTAAGCGCTCGTTTCACTCCACTTTACACTGCAAATGTAATGCACCACCTTTAAGCGTCGAAACAAGCAAGATAGCTGGCAAATCGCGACGATTTCGTCGATTTTGACGAAAAGTAGCCGTCATTTCCTTCCCGTTGGAGATATTTCGACGTTTAAGCGCTCAGCTCACTCCGTTTTACCCTGCAAATGTAATGCACTACCGTCTAAGCGTCGAAACAAGCAAAATAGCTCGCATATCGCGATGACTTCGTCGATTTTGACGAAAAATAGCCGTCATTTCCTTCCCGTTCGAAATATTTCGACGTTTAAGCGCTCATTTCACACTCTTTTACACTGCAAATGTAAGCACTACCGTTTATGCATCGAAACAAGCAAAATAGCTCGCAAATCGCGATGGTTTCGTCTGTTTTGACAAAAACTTGCCGTCATTTCCTTAACGTTGGAGATATTTCGATGTTTAAGCGCTCATTTCACTCCATTTTACACTGCAAAAGTAATGCACTACCGTTTAAGCGACGAAACAAGCAAAATAGCTCGCAAATCGCGATGATTTCGTCGATTTTGACGAAAAATAGCCGTCATTTCCTTCCCGTTGAAGATATTTCGATGTTTAAGCGCTCATTTCACTCCCTTTTACACTGCAAATGTAATGCACTACCGTTTAAGCTTCGAAACAAGCAAGATAGCTCGCAAATCGCGATGATTTCGTCTATTTTGACGAAAACTAGCCGTCATTTCTTTCCCGTTCGAGATATTTCGACGTTTAAGCGCTCGTTTCACTCCATCTTACACTTCAAATGTAATGCACTACAGTCTAAGCGTCGAGACAAGCAAAATAGCTCGCAAATCGCGATGTTTTCGTCGATTATGACGAAAAATAGCCGTCATTTCCTTCCCGTTGGAGATATTTCGACGTTTAAGCGCTCGTTTCACTCCCTTTTACGCTGCAAATGTAATGCACTACCGTTTAAGCGACGAAACAAGCAAACTAGCTCGCAAATCGCGATGATTTCGTCTATTTTGACAAAAACTTGCCGTCATTTCCTTAACGTTGGAGATATTTCGATGTTTAAGCGCTCATTTCACTCCATTTTACACTGCAAAAGTAATGCACTACCGTTTAAGCGACGAAACAAGCAAAATAGCTCGCAAATCGCGATGATTTCGTCGATTTTGACGAAAAATAGCCGTCATTTCCTTCCCGTTGAAGATATTTCGATGTTTAAGCGCTCATTTCACTCCCTTTTACACTGCAAATGTAATGCACTACCGTTTAAGCTTCGAAACAAGCAAGATAGCTCGCAAATCGCGATGATTTCGTCTATTTTGACGAAAACTAGCCGTCATTTCTTTCCCGTTCGAGATATTTCGACGTTTAAGCGCTCGTTTCACTCCATCTTACACTTCAAATGTAATGCACTACAGTCTAAGCGTCGAGACAAGCAAAATAGCTCGCAAATCGCGATGTTTTCGTCGATTATGACGAAAAATAGCCGTCATTTCCTTCCCGTTGGAGATATTTCGACGTTTAAGCGCTCGTTTCACTCCCTTTTACGCTGCAAATGTAATGCACTACCGTTTAAGCGACGAAACAAGCAAACTAGCTCGCAAATCGCGATGATTTCGTCGATTTTGACGAAAAGTACCCGTCATTTATTTCCGGTTGGAGATATTTCGACGTTTAAGCGCTCGTTTCACTCCACTTTACACTGCAAATGTAATGCACCACCTTTAAGCGTCGAAACATGCAAGATAGCTGGCAAATCGCGATGATTTCGTCGATTTTCACGAAAAGTAGCCGTCATTTCCTTCCCGTTGGAGATATTTCGACGTTTAAGCGCTCGTTTCACTCCATTTTACACTTCAAATGTAATGCACTAACGTCTAAGCGTCGAGACAAGCAAAATAGCTCGCAAATCGCGATGGTTTCGTCGATTTTGACGAAAAGTAGCCGTCATTTCCTTCCCGTTGGAGATATTTCGACGTTTAAGCGCTCAGTTCACTCCGTTTTACTCTGCAAATGTAATGCACTACCGTCTAAGCGTAGAAACAAGCAAAATAGCTCGCATATCGCGATGACTTCGTCTATTTTGACGAAAAATAGCCGTCATTTCCTTCCCCTTCGAAATATTTCGACGTTTAAGCGCTCATTTCACACTCTTTTACACTGCAAATGTAATGCACTTCCGTTTAAGCGACGAAACAAGCAAGATAGCTCGCAAATCGCGATGATTTCGTCGATTTTGACGAAAAGTAGCCGTCATTTCTTTCCCGTTCGAGATATTTCGACATTTAAGGGCTCGTTTCCCTCCATTTTACACTTCAAATGTAATGCACTACCGTTTAAGTGTGGATGCAAGCAAAATAGCTCGCTAATCGTGATGATTTCGTCGATTTTGACGAAAAGTAGCGGTCATTTATTTCCGGTTGGAGATATTTCGACGTTTAAGCGCTCGTTTCACTCCACTTTACACTGCAAATGTAATGCACCACCTTTAAGCGTCGAAACAAGCAAGATAGCTGGCAAATCGCGACGATTTCGTCGACTTTGACGAAAAGTAGCCGTCATTTCCTTCCCGTTGGAGATATTTCGACGTTTAAGCGCTCAGTTCACTCCGTTTTACTCTGCAAATGTAATGCACTACCGTCTAAGCGTAGAAACATGCAAAATAGCTCGCATATCGCGATGACTTCGTCGATTTTGACGAAAAATAGCCGTCATTTCCTTCCCGTTCGAAATATTTCGACGTTTAAGCGCTCATTTCACACTCTTTTACACTGCAAATGTAAGCACTACCGTTTATGCATCGAAACAAGCAAAATAGCTCGCAAATCGCGATGGTTTCGTCTGTTTTGACAAAAACTTGCCGTCATTTCCTTAACGTTGGAGATATTTCGATGTTTAAGCGCTCATTTCACTCCATTTTACACTGCAAATGTAATGCACTACCGTTTAAGCGACGAAACAAGCAAAATAGCTCGCAAATCGCGATGATTTCGTCGATTTTGACGAAAAATAGCCGTCATTTCCTTCCCGTTGAAGATATTTCGATGTTTAAGCGCTCATTTCACTCCCTTTTACACTGCAAATGTAATGCACTACAGTTTAAGCTTCGAAACAAGCAAGATAGCTCGCAAATCGCGATGATTTCGTCTATTTTGACGAAAACTAGCCGTCATTTCTTTCCCGTTCGAGATATTTCGACGTTTAAGCGCTCGTCCCACTCCATCTTACACTTCAAATGTAATGCACTACCGTCTAAGCGTCGAGACAAGCAAAATAGCTCGCAAATCGCGATGTTTTCGTCGATTATGACGAAAAATAGCCGTCATTTCCTTCCCGTTGGAGATATTTCGACGTTTAAGCGCTCGTTTCACTCCCTTTTACACTGCAAATGTAATGCACTACCGTTTAAGCGACGAAACAAGCAAACTAGCTCGCAAATCGCGATGATTTCGTCGATTTTGACGAAAAGTACCCGTCATTTATTTCCGGTTGGAGATATTTCGACGTTTAAGCGCTCGTTTCACTCCACTTTACACTGCAAATGTAATGCACCACCTTTAAGCGTCGAAACAAGCAAGATAGCTGGCAAATCGCGACGATTTCGGCGATTTTGACGAAAAGTAGCCGTCATTTCCTTCCCGTTGGAGATATTTCGACGTTTAAGCGCTCAGTTCACTCCGTTTTACTCTGCAAATGTAATGCACTACCGTCTAAGCGTAGAAACAAGCAAAATAGCTCGCATATCGCGATGACTTCGTCGATTTTGACGAAAAATAGCCGTCATTTCCTTCCCGTTCGAAATATTTCGACGTTTAAGCGCTCATTTCACACTCTTTTACACTGCAAATGTAAGCACTACCGTTTATGCATCGAAACAAGCAAAATAGCTCGCAAATCGCGATGGTTTCGTCTGTTTTGACAAAAACTTGCCGTCATTTCCTTAACGTTGGAGATATTTCGATGTTTAAGCGCTCATTTCACTCCATTTTACACTGCAAAAGTAATGCACTACCGTTTAAGCGACGAAACAAGCAAAATAGCTCGCAAATCGCGATGATTTCGTCGATTTTGACGAAAAATAGCCGTCATTTCCTTCCCGTTGAAGATATTTCGATGTTTAAGCGCTCATTTCACTCCCTTTTACACTGCAAATGTAATGCACTACCGTTTAAGCTTCGAAACAAGCAAGATAGCTCGCAAATCGCGATGATTTCGTCTATTTTGACGAAAACTAGCCGTCATTTCTTTCCCGTTCGAGATATTTCGACGTTTAAGCGCTCGTTTCACTCCATCTTACACTTCAAATGTAATGCACTACCGTCTAAGCGTCGAGACAAGCAAAATAGCTCGCAAATCGCGATGTTTTCGTCGATTATGACGAAAAATAGCCGTCATTTCCTTCCCGTTGGAGATATTTCGACGTTTAAGCGCTCGTTTCACTCCCTTTTACGCTGCAAATGTAATGCACTACCGTTTAAGCGACGAAACAAGCAAACTAGCTCGCAAATCGCGATGATTTCGTCGATTTTGACGAAAAGTCCCCGTCATTTATTTCCGGTTGGAGATATTTCGACGTTTAAGCGCTCGTTTCACTCCACTTTACACTGCAAATGTAATGCACCACCTTTAAGCGTCGAAACATGCAAGATAGCTGGCAAATCGCGATGATTTCGTCGATTTTGACGAAAAGTAGCCGTCATTTCCTTCCCGTTGGAGATATTTCGACGTTTAAGCGCTCGTTTCACTCCATTTTACACTTCAAATGTAATGCACTAACGTCTAAGCGTCGAGACAAGCAAAATAGCTCGCAAATCGCGATGGTTTCGTCGATTTTGACGAAAAGTAGCCGTCATTTCCTTCCCGTTGGAGATATTTCGACGTTTAAGCGCTCAGTTCACTCCGTTTTACTCTGCAAATGTAATGCACTACCGTCTAAGCGTAGAAACAAGCAAAATAGCTCGCATATCGCGATGACTTCGTCGATTTTGACGAAAAATAGCCGTCATTTCCTTCCCGTTCGTAATATTTCGACGTTTAAGCGCTCATTTCACACTCTTTTACACTGCAAATGTAAGCACTACCGTTTATGCATCGAAACAAGCAAAATAGCTCGCAAATCGCGATGGTTTCGTCTGTTTTGACAAAAACTTGCCGCCATTTCCTTAACGTTGGAGATATTTCGATGTCTAAGCGCTCATTTCACTCCATTTTACACTGCAAATGTAATGCACTTCCGTTTAAGCGACGAAACAAGCAAAATAGCTCGCAAATCGCGATGATTTCGTCGATTTTGACGAAAAATAGCCGTCATTTCCTTCCCGTTGAAGATATTTCGATGTTTAAGCGCTCCTTTCTCTCCATTTTACACTGCAAATGTAATGCACTACCGTTTAAGCTTCGAAGCAAGCAAGATAGCTCGCAAATCGCGATGATTTCGTCGATTTTGACGAAAAGTAGCGGTCATTTATTTCCGGTTGGAGATATTTCGACGTTTAAGCGCTCGTTTCACTCCACTTTACACTGCAAATGTAATGCACCACCTTTAAGCGTCGAAACAAGCAAGATAGCTGGCAAATCGCGACGATTTCGTCGATTTTGACGAAAAATAGCCGTCATTTCCTTCCCGTTGAAGATATTTCGATGTTTAAGCGCTCCTTTCTCTCCATTTTACACTGCAAATGTAATGCACTACCGTTTAAGCTTCGAAACAAGCAAGATAGCTCGCAAATCGCGATGATTTCGTCTATTTTGACGAAAACTAGCCGTCATTTCTTTCCCGTTCGAGATATTTCGACGTTTAAGCGCTCGTTTCACTCCATCTTACACTTCAAATGTAATGCACTACAGTCTAAGCGTCGAGACAAGCAAAATAGCTCGCAAATCGCGATGTTTTCGTCGATTATGACGAAAAATAGCCGTCATTTCCTTCCCGTTGGAGATATTTCGACGTTTAAGCGCTCGTTTCACTCCCTTTTACACTGCAAATGTAATGCACTACCGTTTAAGCGACGAAACAAGCAAACTAGCTCGCAAATCGCGATGATTTCGTCGATTTTGACGAAAAGTACCCGTCATTTATTTCCGGTTGGAGATATTTCGACGTTTAAGCGCTCGTTTCACTCCACTTTACACTGCAAATGTAATGCACCACCTTTAAGCGTCGAAACAAGCAAGATAGCTGGCAAATCGCGACGATTTCGTCGATTTTGACGAAAAGTAGCCGTCATTTCCTTCCCGTTGGAGATATTTCGACGTTTAAGCGCTCAGTTCACTCCGTTTTACTCTGCAAATGTAATGCACTACCGTCTAAGCGTAGAAACAAGCAAAATAGCTCGCATATCGCGATGACTTCGTCGATTTTGACGAAAAATAGCCGTCATTTCCTTCCCGTTCGAAATATTTCGACGTTTAAGCGCTCATTTCACACTCTTTTACACTGCAAATGTAAGCACTACCGTTTATGCATCGAAACAAGCAAAATAGCTCGCAAATCCCGATGGTTTCGTCTGTTTTGACAAAAACTTGCCGTCATTTCCTTAACGTTGGAGATATTTCGATGTTTAAGCGCTCATTTCACTCCATTTTACACTGCAAATGTAATGCACTACCGTCTAAGCGTCGAGACAAGCAAAATAGCTCGCAAATCGCGATGTTTTCGTCGATTATGACGAAAAATAGCCGTCATTTCCTTCCCGTTGGAGATATTTCGACGTTTAAGCGCTCGTTTCACTCCCTTTTACACTGCAAATGTAATGCACTACCGTTTAAGCGACGAAACAAGCAAACTAGCTCCCAAATCGCGATGATTTCGTCGATTTTGACGAAAAGTACCCGTCATTTATTTCCGGTTGGAGATATTTCGACGTTTAAGCGCTCGTTTCACTCCACTTTACACTTCAAATGTAATGCACTACCGTTTAAGTGTCGATGCAAGCAAAATAGCTCGCAAATCGTGATGATTTCGTCGATTTTGACGAGAAGTAGCCGTCATTTGCATCCCGTTGGAGATATTTCGACGTTTAAGCGCTCATTTCACTATATTTTATACTGCACATGTAATGCACTACCGTTCAAGCGTGGAAACAAGCAAAATAGCTCGCAAATTTCGATGATTTCTTCGATTTTGACGAGAAGTAGCCATCATTTCCTTCCCGTTGGAGATATTTCGACGTTTAAGCGCTCCTTTCTCTCCATTTTACACTGCAAATGTAATGCACTACAGTTTAAGCTTCGAAGCAAGCAAGATAGCTCGCAAATCGCGATGATTTCGTCGATTTTGACGAAAAGTAGCCGTCATTTCTTTCCCGTTCGAGATATTTCGACATTTAAGCGCTCGTTTCCCTCCATTTTACACTTCAAATGTAATGCACTACCGTTTAAGTGTCGATGCAAGCAAAATAGCTCGCAAATCGTGATGATTTCGTCGATTTTGACGAGAAGTAGAAGTCATGTATTTCCGGTTGGAGATATTTCGACGTTTAAGCGCTCGTTTCACTCCACTTTACACTGCAAATGTAATGCACCACCTTTAAGCGTCGAAACAAGCAAGATAGCTGGCAAATCGCGACGATTTCGTCGATTTTGACGAAAAGTAGCCGTCATTTCCTTCCCGTTGGGGATATTTCGACGTTTAAGCGCTCAGTTCACTCCGTTTTACTCTGCAAATGTAATGCACTACCGTCTAAGCGTAGAAACAAGCAAAATAGCTCGCATATCACGATGACTTCGTCGATTTTGACGAAAAATAGCCGTCATTTCCTTCCCGTTCGAAATATTTCGACGTTTAAGCGCTCATTTCACACTCTTTTACACTGCAAATGTAAGCACTACCGTTTATGCATCGAAACAAGCAAAATAGCTCGCAAATCGCGATGGTTTCGTCTGTTTTGACAAAAACTTGCCGTCATTTCCTTAACGTTGGAGATATTTCGATGTTTAAGCGCTCATTTCACTCCATTTTACACTGCACATGTAATGCACTACCGCCTAAGCGTGGAGACAACAAAATAGCTCGCAAATCGCGATATTTTCGTCGATTATGACGAAAAATAGCCCTCATTTCCTTCCCGTTGGAGATATTTCGACGTTTAAGCGCTCGTTTCACTCCCTCTTACACTGCAAATGTAATGCACTACAGTTTAAGCGACGAAACAAGCAAACTAGCTCGCAAATCGCGATGATTTCGTCGATTTTGACGAAAAGTACCTATCATTTATTTCCGGTTGGAGATATTTCGACGTTTAAGCGCTCGTTTCACTCCACTTTACACTGCAAATGTAATGCACCACCTTCAAGCGTCGAAACATGCAAGATAGCTGGCAAATCGCGATGATTACGTCGATTTTGACGAAAAGTAGCCGTCATTTCCTTCCCGTTGGAGATATTTCGACGTTTAAGCGCTCGTTTCACTCCGTTTTACACTGCAAATGTAAGCACTACCGTTTAAGCGTCGAGACAAGCAAAATAGCTCGCAACTCGCGATGATTTCGTCTGTTTTGACAAAAACTTGCCGTCATTTCCTTAACGTTGGAGATATTTCGACGTTTAAGCGCTCATTTCACTCCATCTTACACTGCAAATGTAATGCACTACCGTCTAAGCGTCGAGAAAAGCAAAATAGCTCGCAAATCGCGATGTTTTCGTCGATTATGACGAAAAATAGCCGTCATTTCCTTCCCGTTGGAGATATTTCGACGTTTAAGCGCTCATTTTACTCCCTTTTACACTGCAAACGTAAGCACTACCGTTTAAGCTTCGAGACAAGCAAAATAGCTCGCAAATCGCGATGATTTCGTCGATTTTGACGAAAAGTAGCCGTCATTTCCTTCCCGTTGGAGATATTTCGACGTATAAGAGCTCGTTGAAATCCATTTTACACTGCAAATGTAACGCACTACCGTTTAGGCGTCGAAACAAGCAAAATAGCTCGCAAATCGCGATGATTTCGTCGATTTTGACGAAAAGTAGCCTTCATTTCCTACCGGTTGGAGATATTTCGACGTTTAAACGCTCATTTCACTCCATTTTACACTGCACATGTAACGCACTACCGTCTAAGCGTAGAAACAAGCAAAATAGCTCGCATATCGCGATGACTTCGTTGATTTTGACGAAAAATAGCCGTCATTTCCTTCCCGTTCGAAATATTTCGACGTTTAAGCGCTCATTTCACACTCTTTTACACTGCAAATGTAAGCACTACCGTTTATGCATCGAAACAAGCAAAATAGCTCGCAAATCGCGATGGTTTCGTCTGTTTTGACAAAAACTTGCCGTCATTTCCTTAACGTTGGAGATATTTCGATGTTTAAGCGCTCATTTCACTCCATTTTACACTGCAAATGTAATGCACTACCGTTTAAGCGACGAAACAAGCAAAATAGCTCGCAAATCGCGATGATTTCGTCGATTTTGACGAGAAATAGCCGTCATTTCCTTCCCGTTGAAGATATTTCGATGTTTAAGCGCTCATTTCACTCCCTTTTACACTGCAAATGTAATGCACTACCGTTTAAGCTTCGAAACAAGCAAGATAGCTCGCAAATCGCGATGATTTCGTCTATTTTGACGAAAACTAGCCGTCATTTCTTTCCCGTTCGAGATATTTCGACGTTTAAGCGCTCGTTTCACTCCATCTTACACTTCAAATGTAATGCACTACCGTCTAAGCGTCTAGACAAGCAAAATAGCTCGCAAATCGCGATGTTTTCGTCGATTATGACGAAAAATAGCCGTCATTTCCTTCCCGTTGGAGATATTTCGACGTTTAAGCGCTCGTTTCACTCCATTTTACACTTCAAATGTAATGCACTAACGTCTAAGCGTCGAGACAAGCAAAATAGCTCGCAAATCGCGATGGTTTCGTCGATTTTGACGAAAAGTAGCCGTCATTTCCTTAACGATGGTGATATTTCGACGTTTAAACGCTCATTTCACTCCATTTTACACTGCACATGTAACGCACTACCGTCTAAGCGTAGAAACAAGCAAAATAGCTCGCATATCGCGATGATTTCGTCGATTTTGACGAGAAGTAGCCGTCATTTCCTTCCCGTTGGAGAAATTTCGACGTTTAAGCGCTCGTTGAAATCCATTTTACACTGCAAATGTAATGCCCTACCGTTTAAGCTTCGAAGCAAGCAAGATAGCTCGCAAATCGCGATGATTTCGTCGATTTTGACGAAAAGTAGCCGTCATTTCTTTCCTGTTCGAGATATTTCGACGTTTAAGTGCTCGTTTCACTCCATTTTACACTTCAAATGTAATGCACTAACGTCTAAGCGTCGAGACAAGCAAAATAGCTCGCAAATCGCGATGGTTTCGTCGATTTTGACGAAAAGTAGCCGTCATTTCCTTAACGATGGTGATATTTCGACGTTTAAACGCTCATTTCACTCCATTTTACACTGCACATGTAACGCACTACCGTCTAAGCGTCGAAACAAGCAAAATAGCTCGCAAATCGCGATGATTTCGTCGATTTTGACGAAAAGTAGCCGTCATTTCTTTCCTGTTCGTGATATTTCGACGTTTAAGCGCTCGTTTCACTCCATCTTACACTTCAAATGTAATGCACTACCGTCTAAGCGTCGAGACAAGCAAAATAGCTCGCAAATCGCGATGTTTTCGTCGATTATGACGAAAAATAGCCGTCATTTCCTTCCCGTTGGAGATATTTCGACGTTTAAGCGCTCGTTTCACTCCCTTTTACACTGCAAATGTAATGCACTACCGTTTAAGCTTCGAAGCAAGCAAGATAGCTCGCAAATGTCGATGATTTCTTCGATTTTGACGAGAAGTAGCCGTCATTTCCTTCCCGTTGGAGATATTTCGACGTTTAAGCGCTCCTTTCTCTCCATTTTACACTGCAAATGTAAGCACTACCGTTTAAGCATCGAGACAAGCAAAATAGCTCGCAAATCGCGATGATTTCGTCGATTTTGACGAAAAGTACCCGTCATTTATTTCCGGTTGGAGATATTTCGACGTTTAAGCGCTCGTTTCACTCCACTTTACACTTCAAATGTAATGCACTACCGTTTAAGTGTCGATGCAAGCAAAATAGCTCGCAAATCGTGATGATTTCGTCGATTTTGACGAGAAGTAGCCGTCATTTGCATCCCGTTGGAGATATTTCGACGTTTAAGCGCTCATTTCACTATATTTTATACTGCACATGTAATGCACTACCGTTCAAGCGTGGAAACAAGCAAAATAGCTCGCAAATGTCGATGATTTCTTCGATTTTGACGAGAAGTAGCCGTCATTTCCTTCCCGTTGGAGATATTTCGACGTTTAAGCGCTCCTTTCTCTCCATTTTACACTGCAAATGTAATGCACTACCGTTTAAGCTTCGAAGCAAGCAAGATAGCTCGCAAATCGCGATGATTTCGTCGATTTTGACGAAAAGTAGCCGTCATTTCTTTCCCGTTCGAGATATTTCGACATTTAAGCGCTCGTTTCCCTCCATTTTACACTTCAAATGTAATGCACTACCGTTTAAGTGTCGATGCAAGCAAAATAGCTCGCAAATCGTGATGATTTCGCCGATTTTGACGAGAAGTAGCGGTCATGTATTTCCGGTTGGAGATATTTCGACGTTTAAGCGCTCGTTTCACTCCACTTTACACTGCAAATGTAATGCACCACCTTTAAGCGTCGAAACAAGCAAGATAGCTGGCAAATCGCGACGATTTCGTCGATTTTGACGAAAAGTAGCCGTCATTTCCTTCCCGTTGGAGATATTTCGACGTTTAAGCGCTCAGTTCACTCCGTTTTACTCTGCAAATGTAATGCACTACCGTCGAAGCGTAGAAACGAGCAAAATAGCTCGCATATCGCGATGACTTCGTCGATTTTGACGAAAAATAGCCGTCATTTCCTTCCCGTTCGAAATATTTCGACGTTTAAGCGCTCATTTCACACTCTTTTACACTGCAAATGTAATGCACCACCTTTAAGCGTCGAAACATGCAAGATAGCTGGCAAATCGCGATGATTTCTTCGACTTTGAAGAAAAGTAGCCGTCATTTCCTTCCCGTTGGAGATATTTCTACGTTTAAGCGCTCATTTCACTCCGTTTTACACTGCAAATGTAAGCACTACCGTTTAAGCGTCGAGACAAGCAAAATAGCTCGCAAATCGCGATGATTTCGTCTGTTTTGACAAAAACTTGCCGTCATTTCCTTAACGTTGGAGATATTTCGACGTTTAAGCGCTCATTTCACTCCATTTTACACTGCAAATGTAATGCACTACCGTCTAAGCGTCGAGAAAAGCAAAATAGCTCGCAAATCGCGATGTTTTCGTCGATTATGACGAAAAATAGCCGTCATTTCCTTCCCGTTGGAGATATTTCGACGTTTAAGCGCTCATTTTACTCCATTTTACACTGCACATGTAATGCACTACCGCCTAAGCGTGGAGACAACAAAATAGCTCGCAAATCGCGATATTTTCGTCGATTATGACGAAAAATAGCCCTCATTTCCTTCCCGTTGGAGATATTTCGACGTTTAAGCGCTCGTTTCACTCCCTTTTACACTGCAAATGTAATGCACTACCGTTTAAGCGACGAAACAAGCAAACTAGCTCGCAAATCGCGATGATTTCGTCGATTTTGACGAAAAGTACCCGTCATTTATTTCCGGTTGGAGATATTTCGACGTTTAAGCGCTCGTTTCACTCCACTTTACACTGCAAATGTAATGCACCACCTTTAAGCGTCGAAACATGCAAGATAGCTGGCAAATCGCGATGATTTCTTCTATTTTGACGAGAAGTAGCCGTCATTTCCTTCCCGTTGGAGAAATTTCGACGTTTAAGCGCTCATTTCACTCCGTTTTACACTGCAAATGTAAGCACTACCGTTTAAGCGTCGAGACAAGAAAAATAGCTCGCAAATCGCGATGATTTCGTCTGTTTTGACAAAAACTTGCCGTCATTTCCTTAACGTTGGAGATATTTCGACGTTTAAGCGCTCATTTCACTCCATTTTACACTGCAAATGTAATGCACTACCGTCTAAGCGTCGAGAAAAGCAAAATAGCTCGCAAATCGCGATGTTTTCGTCGATTATGACGAAAAATAGCCGTCATTTCCTTCCCGTTGGAGATATTTCGACGTTTAAGCGCTCATTTTACTCCCTTTTACACTGCAAATGTAAGCACTACCGTTTAAGCTTCGAGACAAGCAAAATAGCTCGCAAATCGCGATGATTTCGTCGATTTTGACTAAAAGTAGCCGTCATTTCCTTCCCGTTGGAGATATTTCGACGTATAAGAGCTCGTTGAAATCCATTTTACACTGCAAATGTAACGCACTACCGTTTAGGCGTCGAGACAAGCAAAATAGCTCGCAAATCGCGATGATTTCGTCGATTTTGACGAAAACTAGCCTTCATTTCCTACCGGTTGGAGATATTTCGACGTTTAAGCGCTCATTTCACTCCATTTTACACTGCACATGTAATGCACTACCGTTTAAGCGTCGAAACAAGCAAAATAGCTCGCAAATCGCGATGATTTCGTCGACTTTGACGAGAAGTAGCCGTCATTTCCTTCCCGTTGGAGAAATTTCGACGTTTAAGCGCTCGTTGAAATCCATTTTACACTGCAAATGTAATGCACTACCGTTTAAGCTTCGAAGCAAGCAAGATAGCCCGCAAATCGCGATGATTTCGTCGATTTTGACGAAAAGTAGCCGTCATTTCTTTCCTGTTCGAGATATTTCGACGTTTAAGCGCTCGTTTCACTCCATTTTACACTTCAAATGTAATGCACTAACGTCTAAGCGTCGAGACAAGCAAAATAGCTCGCAAATCGCGATGGTTTCGTCGATTTTGACGAAAAGTAGCCGTCATTTCCTTAACGATGGAGATATTTCGACGTTTAAACGCTCATTTCACTCCATTTTACACTGCACATGTAACGCACTACCGTTTAAGCGTCGAAACAAGCAAAATAGCTCGCAAATCGCGATGATTTCGTCGATTTTGACGAGAAGTAGCCGTCATTTGCATCCCGTTGGAGATATTTCGACGTTTAAGCGCTCATTTCACTATATTTTATACTGCACATGTAATGCACTACCGTTCAAGCGTGGAAACAAGCAAAATAGCTCGCAAATGTCGATGATTTCTTCGATTTTGACGAGAAGTAGCCGTCATTTCCTTCCCGTTGGAGATATTTCGACGTTTAAGCGCTCCTTTCTCTCCATTTTACACTGCAAATGTAATGCACTACCGTTTAAGCTTCGAAGCAAGCAAGATAGCTCGCAAATCGCGATGATTTCGTCGATTTTGACGAAAAGTAGCCGTCATTTCTTTCCCGTTCGAGATATTTCGACGTTTAAGCGCTCGTTTCACTCCACTTTACACTGCAAATGTAATGCACTACCGTCTAAGCGTAGAAACAAGCAAAATAGCTCGCATATCGCGATGACTTCGTCGATTTTGACGAAAAATAGCCGTCATTTCCTTCCCGTTCGAAATATTTCGACGTTTAAGCGCTCATTTCACACTCTTTTACACTGCAAATGTAAGCACTACCGTTTATGCATCGAAACAAGCAAAATAGCTCGCAAATCGCGATGGTTTCGTCTGTTTTGACAAAAACTTGCCGTCATTTCCTTAACGTTGGAGATATTTCGATGTTTAAGCGCTCATTTCACTCCATTTTACACTGCAAATGTAATGCACTACCGTTTAAGTGTCGATGCAAGCAAAATAGCTCGCAAATCGTGATGATTTCGTCGATTTTGACGAAAAATAGCCGTCATTTCCTTCCCGTTGAAGATATTTCGATGTTTAAGCGCTCATTTCACTCCCTTTTACACTGCAAATGTAATGCACTACCGTTTAAGCTTCGAAACAAGCAAGATAGCTCGCAAATCGCGATGATTTCGTCTATTTTGACGAAAACTAGCCGTCATTTCTTTCCCGTTCGAGATATTTCGACGTTTAAGCGCTCGTTTCACTCCATCTTACACTTCAAATGTAATGCACTACCGTCTAAGCGTCGAGACAAGCAAAATAGCTCGCAAATCGCGATGTTTTTGTCGATTATGACGAAAAATAGCCGTCATTTCCTTCCCGTTGGAGATATTTCGACGTTTAAGCGCTCGTTTCACTCCACTTTACACTTCAAATGTAATGCACTACCGTTTAAGTGTCGATGCAAGCAAAATAGCTCGCAAATCGTGATGATTTCGTCGATTTTGACGAGAAGTAGCGGTCATGTATTTCCGGTTGGAGATATTTCGACGTTTAAGCGCTCAGTTCACTCCGTTTTACTCTGCAAATGTAATGCACTACCGTTTAAGTGTCGATGCAAGCAAAATAGCTCGCAAATCGTGATGATTTCGTCGATTTTGACGAGAAGTAGCCGTCATTTCCTTCCCGTTGGAGAAATTTCGACGTTTAAGCGCTCGTTGAAATCCATTTTACACTGCAAATGTAATGCACTACCGTTTAAGCTTCGAAGCAAGCAAGATAGCTCGCAAATCGCGATGATTTCGTCGACTTTGGCGAAAAGTAGCCGTCATTTATTTCCGGTTGGAGATATTTCGACATTTAAGGGCTCGTTTCACACTCTTTTACACTGCAAATGTAAGCACTACCGTTTATGCTTCGAAACAAGCAAGATAGCTCGCAAATCGCGCTGATTTCGTCTATTTTGACGAAAACTAGCCGTCATTTCTTTCCCATTCGAGATATTTCGACGTTTAAGCGCTCGTTTCACTCCATCTTACACTTCAAATGTAATGCACTACCGTCTATGCGTCGAGACAAGCAAAATAGCTCGCAAATCGCGATGTTTTCGTCGATTTTGACGAAAAATAGCCGTCATTTCCTTCCCGTTCGAAATATTTCGACGTTTAAGCGCTCATTTCACACTCTTTTACACTGCAAATGTAATGCACCACCTTTAAGCGTAGAAACAAGCAAAATAGCTCGCATATCGCGATGACTTCGTCGATTTTGACGAAAAATAGCCGTCATTTCCTTCCCGTTCGAAATATTTCGACGTTTAAGCGCTCATTTCACACTCTTTTACACTGCAAATGTAAGCACTACCGTTTATGCATCGAAACAAGCAAAATAGCTCGCAAATCGCGATGGTTTCGTCTGTTTTGACAAAAACTTGCCGTCATTTCCTTAACGTTGGAGATATTTCGATGTTTAAGCGCTCATTTCACTCCATTTTACACTGCAAATGTAATGCACTACCGTTTAAGCGACGAAACAAGCAAAACAGCTCGCAAATCGCGATGATTTCGTCGATTTTGACGAAAAATAGCCGTCATTTCCTTCCCGTTGAAGATATTTCGATGTTTAAGCGCTCATCTCACTCCCTTTTACACTGCAAATGTAATGCACTACCGTTTAAGCTTCGAAACAAGCAAGATAGCTCGCAAATCGCGATGATTTCGTCTATTTTGAAGAAAACTAGCCGTCATTTCTTTCCCATTCGAGATATTTCGACGTTTAAGCGCTCGTTTCACTCCATCTTACACTTCAAATGTAATGCACTACCGTCTATGCGTCGAGACAAGCAAAATAGCTCGCAAATCGCGATGTTTTCGTCGATTATGACGAAAAATAGCCGTCATTTCCTTCCCGTTGGAGATATTTCGACGTTTAAGCGCTCGTTTCACTCCATTTTACACTTCAAATGTAATGCACTAACGTCTAAGCGTCGAGACAAGCAAAATAGCTCGCAAATCGCGATGGTTTCGTCGATTTTGACTAAATGTAGCCGTCATTTCCTTAACGATGGTGATATTTCGACGTTTAAACGCTCATTTCACTCCATTTTACACTGCACATGTAACGCACTACCGTCTAAGCGTAGAAACAAGCAAAATAGCTCGCAAATCGCGATGGTTTCGTCTGTTTTGACAAAAACTTGCCGTCATTTCCTTAACGTTGGAGATATTTCGATGTTTAAGCGCTCATTTCACTCCATTTTACACTGCAAATGTAATGCACTACCGTTTAAGCGACGAAACAAGCAAAATAGCTCGCAAATCGCGATGATTTCGTCGATTTTGACGAAAAATAGCCGTCATTTCCTTCCCGTTGAAGATATTTCGATGTTTAAGCGCTCATTTCACTCCCTTTTACACTGCAAATGTAATGCACTACCGTTTAAGCTTCGAAACAAGCAAGATAGCTCGCAAATCGCGATGATTTCGTCTATTTTGACGAAAACTAGCCGTCATTTCTTTCCCGTTCGAGATATTTCGACGTTTAAGCGCTCGTTTCACTCCATCTTACACTTCAAATGTAATGCACTACCGTCTAAGCGTCGAGACAAGCAAAATAGCTCGCAAATCGCGATGTTTTTGTCGATTATGACGAATAATAGCCGTCATTTCCTTCCCGTTGGAGATATTTCGACGTTTAAGCGCTCGTTTCACTCCACTTTACACTTCAAATGTAATGCACTACCGTTTAAGTGTCGATGCAAGCAAAATAGCTCGCAAATCGTGATGATTTCGTCGATTTTGACGAGAAGTAGCGGTCATGTATTTCCGGTTGGAGATATTTCGACGTTTAAGCGCTCATTTCACTCCGTTTTACTCTGCAAATGTAATGCACTACCGTTTAAGTGTCGATGCAAGCAAAATAGCTCGCAAATCGTGATGATTTCGTCGATTTTGACGAGAAGTAGCCGTCATTTGCATCCCGTTGGAGATATTTCGACGTTTAAGCGCTCATTTCACTATATTTTATACTGCACATGTAATGCACTACCGTTCAAGCGTGGAAACAAGCAAAATAGCTCGCAAATGTCGATGATTTCTTCGATTTTGACGAGAAGTAGCCGTCATTTCCTTCCCGTTGGAGAAATTTCGACGTTTAAGCGCTCGTTGAAATCCATTTTACACTGCAAATGTAATGCACTACCGTTTAAGCTTCGAAGCAAGCAAGATAGCTCGCAAATCGCGGTGATTTCGTCGATTTTGACGAAAAGTAGCCGTCATTTCTTTCCTGTTCGAGATATTTCGACGTTTAAGCGCTCGTTTCACTCCATTTTACACTTCAAATGTAATGCACTAACGTCTAAGCGTCGAGACAAGCAAAATAGCTCGCAAATCGCGATGGTTTCGTCGATTTTGACGAAAAGTAGCCGTCATTTCCTTAACGATGGTGATATTTCGACGTTTAAACGCTCATTTCACTCCATTTTACACTGCACATGTAACGCACTACCGTCTAAGCGTAGAAACAAGCAAAATAGCTCGCATATCGCGATGACTTCGTCGATTTTGACGAAAAATAGCCGTCATTTCCTTCCCGTTCGAAATATTTCGACGTTTAAGCGCTCATTTCACACTCTTTTACACTGCAAATGTAAGCACTACCGTTTATGCATCGAAACAAGCAAAATAGCTCGCAAATCGCGATGGTTTCGTCTGTTTTGACAAAAACTTGCCGTCATTTCCTTAACGTTGGAGATATTTCGATGTTTAAGCGCTCATTTCACTCCATTTTACACTGCAAATGTAATGCACTACCGTTTAAGCGACGAAACAAGCAAAACAGCTCGCAAATCGCGATGATTTCGTCGATTTTGACGAAAAATAGCCGTCATTTCCTTCCCGTTGAAGATATTTCGATGTTTAAGCGCTCATTTCACTCCCTTTTACACTGCAAATGTAATGCACTACCGTTTAAGCTTCGAAACAAGCAAGATAGCTCGCAAATCGCGATGATTTCGTCTATTTTGACGAAAACTAGCCGTCATTTCTTTCCCATTCGAGATATTTCGACGTTTAAGCGCTCGTTTCACTCCATCTTACACTTCAAATGTAATGCACTACCGTCTATGCGTCGAGACAAGCAAAATAGCTCGCAAATCGCGATGTTTTCGTCGATTATGACGAAAAATAGCCGTCATTTCCTTCCCGTTGGAGATATTTCGACGTTTAAGCGCTCGTTTCACTCCATTTTACACTTCAAATGTAATGCACTAACGTCTAAGCGTCGAGACAAGCAAAATAGCTCGCAAATCGCGATGGTTTCGTGGATTTTGACTAAATGTAGCCGTCATTTCCTTAACGATGGTGATATTTCGACGTTTAAACGCTCATTTCACTCCATTTTACACTGCACATGTAACGCACTACCGTCTAAGCGTAGAAACAAGCAAAATAGCTCGCATATCGCCATGATTTCGTCGATTTTGACGAGAAGTAGCCGTCATTTCCTTCCCGTTGGAGAAATTTCGACGTTTAAGCGCTCGTTGAAATCCATTTTACACTGCAAATGTAATGCACTACCGTTTAAGCTTCGAAGCAAGCAAGATAGCTCGCAAATCGCGATGATTTCGTCGACTTTGGCGAAAAGTAGCCGTCATTTATTTCCGGTTGGAGATATTTCGACATTTAAGGGCTCGTTTCACACTCTTTTACACTGCAAATGTAAGCACTACCGTTTATGCATCGAAACAAGCAAAATAGCTCGCAAATCGCGATGGTTTCGTCTGTTTTGACAAAAACTTGCCGTCATTTCCTTAACGATGGTGATATTTCGACGTTTAAACGCTCATTTCACTCCATTTTACACTGCACATGTAACGCACTACCGTCTAAGCGTCGAAACAAGCAAAATAGCTCGCAAATCGCGATGATTTCGTCGATTTTGACGAAAAGTAGCCGTCATTTCTTTCCCGTTCGAGATATTTCGACATTTAAGGGCTCGTTTCCCTCCATTTTACACTTCAAATGTAATGCACTACCGTTTAAGTGTGGATGCAAGCAAAATAGCTCGCAAATCGTGATGATTTCGTCGATTTTGACGAAAAGTAGCGGTCATTTATTTCCGGTTGGAGATATTTCGACGTTTAAGCGCTCGTTTCACTCCACTTTAGACTGCAAATGTAATGCACTACCGTCTAAGCGTAGAAACAAGCAAAATAGCTCGCATATCGCGATGACTTCGTCGATTTTGACGAAAAATAGCCGTCATTTCCTTCCCGTTCGAAATATTTCGACGTTTAAGCGCTCATTTCACACTCTTTTACACTGCAAATGTAAGCACTACCGTTTATGCATCGAATCAAGCAAAATAGCTCGCAAATCGCGATGGTTTCGTCTGTTTTGACAAAAACTTGCCGTCATTTCCTTAACGTTGGAGATATTTCGATGTTTAAGCGCTCATTTCACTCCATTTTACACTGCAAATGTAATGCACTACCGTTTAAGCGACGAAACAAGCAAAATAGCTCGCAAATCGCGATGATTTCGTCGATTTTGACGAAAAATAGCCGTCATTTCCTTCCCGTTGAAGATATTTCGATGTTTAAGCGCTCATTTCACTCCCTTTTACACTGCAAATGTAATGCACTACCGTTTAAGCTTCGAAACAAGCAAGATAGCTCGCAAATCGCGATGATTTCGTCTATTTTGACGAAAACTAGCCGTCATTTCTTTCCCGTTCGAGATATTTCGACGTTTAAGCGCTCGTTTCACTCCATCTTACACTTCAAATGTAATGCACTACCGTCTAAGCGTCGAGACAAGCAAAATAGCTCGCAAATCGCGATGTTTTTGTCGATTATGACGAAAAATAGCCGTCATTTCCTTCCCGTTGGAGATATTTCGACGTTTAAGCGCTCGTTTCACTCCACTTTACACTTCAAATGTAATGCACTACCGTTTAAGTGTCGATGCAAGCAAAATAGCTCGCAAATCGTGATGATTTCGTCGATTTTGACGAGAAGTAGCGGTCATGTATTTCCGGTTGGAGATATTTCGACGTTTAAGCGCTCATTTCACTCCGTTTTACTCTGCAAATGTAATGCACTACCGTTTAAGTGTCGATGCAAGCAAAATAGCTCGCAAATCGTGATGATTTCGTCGATTTTGACGAGAAGTAGCCGTCATTTGCATCCCGTTGGAGATATTTCGACGTTTAAGCGCTCATTTCACTATATTTTATACTGCACATGTAATGCACTACCGTTCAAGCGTGGAAACAAGCAAAATAGCTCGCAAATGTCGATGATTTCTTCGATTTTGACGAGAAGTAGCCGTCATTTCCTTCCCGTTGGAGAAATTTCGACGTTTAAGCGCTCGTTGAAATCCATTTTACACTGCAAATGTAATGCACTACCGTTTAAGCTTCGAAGCAAGCAAGATAGCTCGCAAATCGCGGTGATTTCGTCGATTTTGACGAAAAGTAGCCGTCATTTCTTTCCTGTTCGAGATATTTCGACGTTTAAGCGCTCGTTTCACTCCATTTTACACTTCAAATGTAATGCACTAACGTCTAAGCGTCGAGACAAGCAAAATAGCTCGCAAATCGCGATGGTTTCGTCGATTTTGACGAAAAGTAGCCGTCATTTGCTTAACGATGGTGATATTTCGACGTTTAAACGCTCATTTCACTCCATTTTACACTGCACATGTAACGCACTACCGTCTAAGCGTAGAAACAAGCAAAATAGCTCGCATATCGCGATGATTTCGTCGATTTTGACGAAAAATAGCCGTCATTTCCTTCCCGTTCGAAATATTTCGACGTTTAAGCGCTCATTTCACACTCTTTTACACTGCAAATGTAAGAACTACCGTTTAAGCGTCGAGACAAGCAAAATAGCTCGCAAATCGCGATGATTTCGTCTGTTTTGACAAAAACTTGCCGTCATTTCCTTAACGTTGGAGATATTTCGACGTTTAAGCGCTCATTTCACTCCATTTTACACTGCAAATGTAATGCACTACCGTCTAAGCGTCGAGAAAAGCAAAATAGCTCGCAAATCGCGATGTTTTCGTCGATTATGACGAAAAATAGCCGTCATTTCCTTCCCGTTGGAGATATTTCGACGTTTAAGCGCTCATTTTACTCCCTGTTACACTGCAAATGTAAGCACTACCGTTTAAGCTTCGAGACAAGCAAAATAGCTCGCAAATCGCGATGTTTTCGTCGATTATGACGAAAAATAGCCGTCATTTCCTTCCCGTTGGAGATATTTCGACGTTTAAGCGCTCATTTTACTCCCTTTTACACTGCAAATGTAAGCACTACCGTTTAAGCTTCGAGACAAGCAAAATAGCTCGCAAATCGCGATGATTTCGTCGATTTCGACGAAAAGTAGCCGTCATTTCCTTCCCGTTGGAGATATTTCGACGTATAAGAGCTCGGTGAAATCCATTTTACACTGCAAATGTAACGCACTACCGTTTAGGCGTCGAAACAAGCAAAATAGCTCGCAAATCGCGATGATTTCGTCGATTTTGACGAAAAGTAGCCTTCATTTCCTACCGGTTGGAGATATTTCGACGTTTAAGCGCTCATTTCACTCCATTTTACACTGCACATGTAATGCACTACCGTTTAAGCGTCGAAACAAGCAAAATAGCTCGCAAATCGCGATGATTTCGTCGATTTTGACGAGAAGTAGCCGTCATTTCCTTCCCGTTGGAGAAATTTCGACGTTTAAGCGCTCGTTGAAATCCATTTTACACTGCAAACGTAATGCACTACCGTTTAAGCTTCGAAGCAAGCAAAATAGCTCGCAAATCGCGATGGTTTCGTCGATTTTGACGAAAAGTAGCCGTCATTTCCTTAACGATGGTGATATTTCGACGTTTAAACGCTCATTTCACTCCATTTTACACTGCACATGTAACCCACTACCGTCTAAGCGTAGAAACAAGCAAAATAGCTCGCATATCGCGATGACTTCGTCGATTTTGACGAAAAATAGCCGTCATTTCCTTCCCGTTCGAAATATTTCGACGTTTAAGCGCTCATTTCACACTCTTTTACACTGCAAATGTAAGCACTACCGTTTATGCATCGAAACAAGCAAAATAGCTCGCAAATCGCGATGGTTTCGTCTGTTTTGACAAAAACTTGCCGTCATTTCCTTAACGTTGGAGATATTTCGATGTTTAAGCGCTCATTTCACTCCATTTTACACTGCAAATGTAATGCACTACCGTTTAAGCGACGAAACAAGCAAAATAGCTCGCAAATCGCGATGATTTCGTCGATTTTGACGAAAAATAGCCGTCATTTCCTTCCCGTTGAAGATATTTCGATGTTTAAGCGCTCATTTCACTCCCTTTTACACTGCAAATGTAATGCACTACCGTTTAAGCTTCGAAACAAGCAAGATAGCTCGCAAATCGCGATGATTTCGTCTATTTTGACGAAAACTAGCCGTCATTTCTTTCCCGTTCGAGATATTTCGACGTTTAAGCGCTCGTTTCACTCCATCTTACACTTCAAATGTAATGCACTACCGTCTAAGCGTCGAGACAAGCAAAATAGCTCGCAAATCGCGATGTTTTCGTCGATTATGACGAAAAATAGTCGTCATTTCCTTCCCGTTGGAGATATTTCGACGTTTAAGCGCTCGTTTCACTCCATTTTACACTTCAAATGTAATGCACTAACGTCTAAGCGTCGAGACAAGCAAAATAGCTCGCAAATCGCGATGGTTTCGTCGATTTTGACGAAAAGTAGCCGTCATTTCCTTAACGATGGTGATATTTCGACGTTTAAACGCTCATTTCACTCCATTTTACACTGCACATGTAACGCACTACCGTCTAAGCGTAGAAACAAGCAAAATAGCTCGCATATCGCGATGATTTCGTCGATTTTGACGAGAAGTAGCCGTCATTTCCTTCCCGTTGGAGAAATTTCGACGTTTAAGCGCTCGTTGAAATCCATTTTACACTGCAAATGTAATGCACTACCGTTTAAGCTTCGAAGCAAGCAAAATAGCTCGCAAATCGCGATGATTTCGTCGATTTTGTCGAAAAGTAGCCGTCATTTCCTTAACGATGGTGATATTTCGACGTTTAAACGCTCGTTTCACTCCATCTTACACTGCACATGTAACGCACTACCGTCTAAGCGTCGAGACAAGCAAAATAGCTCGCAAATCGCGATGTTTTCGTCGATTATGACGAAAAATAGCCGTCATTTCCTTCCCGTTGGAGCTATTTCGACGTTTAAGCGCTCGTTTCACTCCCTTTTACACTGCAAATGTAATGCACTACCGTTTAAGCGACGAAACAAGCAAACTAGCTCGCAAATCGCGATGATTTCGTCGATTTTGACGAAAAGTACCCGTCATTTATTTCCGGTTGGAGATATTTCGACGTTTAAGCGCTCGTTTCACTCCACTTTACACTTCAAATGTAATGCACTACCGTTTAAGTGTCGATGCAAGCAAAATAGCTCGCAAATCGTGATGATTTCGTCGATTTTGACGAGAAGTAGCGGTCATGTATTTCCGGTTGGAGATATTTCGACGTTTAAGCGCTCAGTTCACTCCGTTTTACTCTGCAAATGTAATGCACTACCGTTTAAGTGTCGATGCAAGCAAAATAGCTCGCAAATCGTGATGATTTCGTCGATTTTGACGAGAAGTAGCCGTCATTTGCATCCCGTTGGAGATATTTCGACGTTTAAGCGCTCATTTCACTATATTTTATACTGCACATGTAATGCACTACCGTTCAAGCGTGGAAACAAGCAAAATAGCTCGCAAATGTCGATGATTTCTTCGATTTTGACGAGAAGTAGCCGTCATTTCCTTCCCGTTGGAGATATTTCGACGTTTAAGCGCTCCTTTCTCTCCATTTTACACTGCAAATGTAATGCACTACCGTTTAAGTGTCGATGCAAGCAAACTAGCTCGCAAATCGCGATGATTTCGTCGATTTTGACGAAAAGTACCCGTCATTTATTTCCGGTTGGAGATATTTCGACGTTTAAGCGCTCGTTTCACTCGACTTTACACTTCAAATGTAATGCACTACCGTTTAAGTGTCGATGCAAGCAAAATAGCTCGCAAATCGTGATGATTTCGTCGATTTTGACGAGAAGTAGCGGTCATGTATTTCCGGTTGGAGATATTTCGACGTTTAAGCGCTCAGTTCACTCCGTTTTACTCTGCAAATGTAATGCACTACCGTTTAAGTGTCGATGCAAGCAAAATAGCTCGCAAATCGTGATGATTTCGTCGATTTTGACGAGAAGTAGCCGTCATTTGCATCCCGTTGGAGATATTTCGACGTTTAAGCGCTCATTTCACTATATTTTATACTGCACATGTAATGCACTACCGTTCAAGCGTGGAAACAAGCAAAATAGCTCGCAAATGTCGATGATTTCTTCGATTTTGACGAGAAGTAGCCGTCATTTCCTTCCCGTTGGAGATATTTCGACGTTTAAGCGCTCCTTTCTCTCCATTTTACACTGCAAATGTAATGCACTACCGTTTAAGCTTCGAAGCAAGCAAGATAGCTCGCAAATCGCGATGATTTCGTCGATTTTGACGAAAAGTAGCCGTCATTTCTTTCCCGTTCGAGATATTTCGACATTTAAGCGCTCGTTTCCCTCCATTTTACACTTCAAATGTAATGCACTACCGTTTAAGTGTCGATGCAAGCAAAATAGCTCGCAAATCGTGATGATTTCGTCGATTTTGACGAGAAGTAGCGGTCATGTATTTCCGGTTGGAGATATTTCGACGTTTAAGCGCTCGTTTCACTCCACTTTACACTGCAAATGTAATGCACCACCTTTAAGCGTCGAAACAAGCAAGATAGCTGGCAAATCGCGACGATTTCGTCGATTTTGACGAAAAGTAGCCGTCATTTCCTTCCCGTTGGAGATATTTCGACGTTTAAGCGCTCAGTTCACTCCGTTTTACTCTGCAAATGTAATGCACTACCGTCTAAGCGTAGAAACGAGCAAAATAGCTCGCAAATCGCGATGATTTCGTCTATTTTGACGAAAACTAGCCGTCATTTCTTTCCCGTTCGAGATATTTCGACGTTTAAGCGCTCGTTTCACTCCATCTTACACTTCAAATGTAATGCACTACCGTCTAAGCGTCTAGACAAGCAAAATAGCTCGCAAATCGCGATGTTTTCGTCGATTATGACGAAAAATAGCCGTCATTTCCTTCCCGTTGGAGATATTTCGACGTTTAAGCGCTCGTTTCACTCCATTTTACACTTCAAATGTAATGCACTAACGTCTAAGCGTCGAGACAAGCAAAATAGCTCGCAAATCGCGATGGTTTCGTCGATTTTGACGAAAAGTAGCCGTCATTTCCTTAACGATGGTGATATTTCGACGTTTAAACGCTCATTTCACTCCATTTTACACTGCACATGTAACGCACTACCGTCTAAGCGTAGAAACAAGCAAAATAGCTCGCATATCGCGATGATTTCGTCGATTTTGACGAGAAGTAGCCGTCATTTCCTTCCCGTTGGAGAAATTTCGACGTTTAAGCGCTCGTTGAAATCCATTTTACACTGCAAATGTAATGCCCTACCGTTTAAGCTTCGAAGCAAGCAAGATAGCTCGCAAATCGCGATGATTTCGTCGATTTTGACGAAAAGTAGCCGTCATTTCTTTCCTGTTCGAGATATTTCGACGTTTAAGTGCTCGTTTCACTCCATTTTACACTTCAAATGTAATGCACTAACGTCTAAGCGTCGAGACAAGCAAAATAGCTCGCAAATCGCGATGGTTTCGTCGATTTTGACGAAAAGTAGCCGTCATTTCCTTAACGATGGTGATATTTCGACGTTTAAACGCTCATTTCACTCCATTTTACACTGCACATGTAACGCACTACCGTCTAAGCGTCGAAACAAGCAAAATAGCTCGCAAATCGCGATGATTTCGTCGATTTTGACGAAAAGTAGC
Organism: Bombus vancouverensis nearcticus; assembly: GCF_051014615.1. Lineage (NCBI taxonomy): Eukaryota > Metazoa > Arthropoda > Insecta > Hymenoptera > Apidae > Bombus > Bombus vancouverensis. The sequence goes on along the minus strand of NC_134913.1, from coordinate 709,352 downwards.
CGTCATTTCTTTCCTGTTCGTGATATTTCGACGTTTAAGCGCTCGTTTCACTCCATCTTACACTTCAAATGTAATGCACTACCGTCTAAGCGTCGAGACAAGCAAAATAGCTCGCAAATCGCGATGTTTTCGTCGATTATGACGAAAAATAGCCGTCATTTCCTTCCCGTTGGAGATATTTCGACGTTTAAGCGCTCATTTCACACTCTTTTACACTGCAAATGTAAGCACTACCGTTTAAGCTTCGAAGCAAGCAAGATAGCTCGCAAATGTCGATGATTTCTTCGATTTTGACGAGAAGTAGCCGTCATTTCCTTCCCGTTGGAGATATTTCGACGTTTAAGCGCTCCTTTCTCTCCATTTTACACTGCAAATGTAAGCACTACCGTTTAAGCATCGAGACAAGCAAAATAGCTCGCAAATCGCGATGATTTCGTCGATTTTGACGAAAAGTACCCGTCATTTATTTCCGGTTGGAGATATTTCGACGTTTAAGCGCTCGTTTCACTCCACTTTACACTTCAAATGTAATGCACTACCGTTTAAGTGTCGATGCAAGCAAAATAGCTCGCAAATCGTGATGATTTCGTCGATTTTGACGAGAAGTAGCCGTCATTTGCATCCCGTTGGAGATATTTCGACGTTTAAGCGCTCATTTCACTATATTTTATACTGCACATGTAATGCACTACCGTTCAAGCGTGGAAACAAGCAAAATAGCTCGCAAATGTCGATGATTTCTTCGATTTTGACGAGAAGTAGCCGTCATTTCCTTCCCGTTGGAGATATTTCGACGTTTAAGCGCTCCTTTCTCTCCATTTTACACTGCAAATGTAATGCACTACCGTTTAAGCTTCGAAGCAAGCAAGATAGCTCGCAAATCGCGATGATTTCGTCGATTTTGACGAAAAGTAGCCGTCATTTCTTTCCCGTTCGAGATATTTCGACATTTAAGCGCTCGTTTCCCTCCATTTTACACTTCAAATGTAATGCACTACCGTTTAAGTGTCGATGCAAGCAAAATAGCTCGCAAATCGTGATGATTTCGCCGATTTTGACGAGAAGTAGCGGTCATGTATTTCCGGTTGGAGATATTTCGACGTTTAAGCGCTCGTTTCACTCCACTTTACACTGCAAATGTAATGCACCACCTTTAAGCGTCGAAACAAGCAAGATAGCTGGCAAATCGCGACGATTTCGTCGATTTTGACGAAAAGTAGCCGTCATTTCCTTCCCGTTGGAGATATTTCGACGTTTAAGCGCTCAGTTCACTCCGTTTTACTCTGCAAATGTAATGCACTACCGTCGAAGCGTAGAAACGAGCAAAATAGCTCGCATATCGCGATGACTTCGTCGATTTTGACGAAAAATAGCCGTCATTTCCTTCCCGTTCGAAATATTTCGACGTTTAAGCGCTCATTTCACACTCTTTTACACTGCAAATGTAATGCACCACCTTTAAGCGTCGAAACATGCAAGATAGCTGGCAAATCGCGATGATTTCTTCGACTTTGAAGAAAAGTAGCCGTCATTTCCTTCCCGTTGGAGATATTTCTACGTTTAAGCGCTCATTTCACTCCGTTTTACACTGCAAATGTAAGCACTACCGTTTAAGCGTCGAGACAAGCAAAATAGCTCGCAAATCGCGATGATTTCGTCTGTTTTGACAAAAACTTGCCGTCATTTCCTTAACGTTGGAGATATTTCGACGTTTAAGCGCTCATTTCACTCCATTTTACACTGCAAATGTAATGCACTACCGTCTAAGCGTCGAGAAAAGCAAAATAGCTCGCAAATCGCGATGTTTTCGTCGATTATGACGAAAAATAGCCGTCATTTCCTTCCCGTTGGAGATATTTCGACGTTTAAGCGCTCATTTTACTCCATTTTACACTGCACATGTAATGCACTACCGCCTAAGCGTGGAGACAACAAAATAGCTCGCAAATCGCGATATTTTCGTCGATTATGACGAAAAATAGCCCTCATTTCCTTCCCGTTGGAGATATTTCGACGTTTAAGCGCTCGTTTCACTCCCTTTTACACTGCAAATGTAATGCACTACCGTTTAAGCGACGAAACAAGCAAACTAGCTCGCAAATCGCGATGATTTCGTCGATTTTGACGAAAAGTACCCGTCATTTATTTCCGGTTGGAGATATTTCGACGTTTAAGCGCTCGTTTCACTCCACTTTACACTGCAAATGTAATGCACCACCTTTAAGCGTCGCAACATGCAAGATAGCTGGCAAATCGCGATGATTTCTTCTATTTTGACGAGAAGTAGCCGTCATTTCCTTCCCGTTGGAGAAATTTCGACGTTTAAGCGCTCATTTCACTCCGTTTTACACTGCAAATGTAAGCACTACCGTTTAAGCGTCGAGACAAGAAAAATAGCTCGCAAATCGCGATGATTTCGTCTGTTTTGACAAAAACTTGCCGTCATTTCCTTAACGTTGGAGATATTTCGACGTTTAAGCGCTCATTTCACTCCATTTTACACTGCAAATGTAATGCACTACCGTCTAAGCGTCGAGAAAAGCAAAATAGCTCGCAAATCGCGATGTTTTCGTCGATTATGACGAAAAATAGCCGTCATTTCCTTCCCGTTGGAGATATTTCGACGTTTAAGCGCTCATTTTACTCCCTTTTACACTGCAAATGTAAGCACTACCGTTTAAGCTTCGAGACAAGCAAAATAGCTCGCAAATCGCGATGATTTCGTCGATTTTGACTAAAAGTAGCCGTCATTTCCTTCCCGTTGGAGATATTTCGACGTATAAGAGCTCGTTGAAATCCATTTTACACTGCAAATGTAACGCACTACCGTTTAGGCGTCGAGACAAGCAAAATAGCTCGCAAATCGCGATGATTTCGTCGATTTTGACGAAAACTAGCCTTCATTTCCTACCGGTTGGAGATATTTCGACGTTTAAGCGCTCATTTCACTCCATTTTACACTGCACATGTAATGCACTACCGTTTAAGCGTCGAAACAAGCAAAATAGCTCGCAAATCGCGATGATTTCGTCGACTTTGACGAGAAGTAGCCGTCATTTCCTTCCCGTTGGAGAAATTTCGACGTTTAAGCGCTCGTTGAAATCCATTTTACACTGCAAATGTAATGCACTACCGTTTAAGCTTCGAAGCAAGCAAGATAGCCCGCAAATCGCGATGATTTCGTCGATTTTGACGAAAAGTAGCCGTCATTTCTTTCCTGTTCGAGATATTTCGACGTTTAAGCGCTCGTTTCACTCCATTTTACACTTCAAATGTAATGCACTAACGTCTAAGCGTCGAGACAAGCAAAATAGCTCGCAAATCGCGATGGTTTCGTCGATTTTGACGAAAAGTAGCCGTCATTTCCTTAACGATGGAGATATTTCGACGTTTAAACGCTCATTTCACTCCATTTTACACTGCACATGTAACGCACTACCGTTTAAGCGTCGAAACAAGCAAAATAGCTCGCAAATCGCGATGATTTCGTCGATTTTGACGAGAAGTAGCCGTCATTTGCATCCCGTTGGAGATATTTCGACGTTTAAGCGCTCATTTCACTATATTTTATACTGCACATGTAATGCACTACCGTTCAAGCGTGGAAACAAGCAAAATAGCTCGCAAATGTCGATGATTTCTTCGATTTTGACGAGAAGTAGCCGTCATTTCCTTCCCGTTGGAGATATTTCGACGTTTAAGCGCTCCTTTCTCTCCATTTTACACTGCAAATGTAATGCACTACCGTTTAAGCTTCGAAGCAAGCAAGATAGCTCGCAAATCGCGATGATTTCGTCGATTTTGACGAAAAGTAGCCGTCATTTCTTTCCCGTTCGAGATATTTCGACGTTTAAGCGCTCGTTTCACTCCACTTTACACTGCAAATGTAATGCACTACCGTCTAAGCGTAGAAACAAGCAAAATAGCTCGCATATCGCGATGACTTCGTCGATTTTGACGAAAAATAGCCGTCATTTCCTTCCCGTTCGAAATATTTCGACGTTTAAGCGCTCATTTCACACTCTTTTACACTGCAAATGTAAGCACTACCGTTTATGCATCGAAACAAGCAAAATAGCTCGCAAATCGCGATGGTTTCGTCTGTTTTGACAAAAACTTGCCGTCATTTCCTTAACGTTGGAGATATTTCGATGTTTAAGCGCTCATTTCACTCCATTTTACACTGCAAATGTAATGCACTACCGTTTAAGTGTCGATGCAAGCAAAATAGCTCGCAAATCGTGATGATTTCGTCGATTTTGACGAAAAATAGCCGTCATTTCCTTCCCGTTGAAGATATTTCGATGTTTAAGCGCTCATTTCACTCCCTTTTACACTGCAAATGTAATGCACTACCGTTTAAGCTTCGAAACAAGCAAGATAGCTCGCAAATCGCGATGATTTCGTCTATTTTGACGAAAACTAGCCGTCATTTCTTTCCCGTTCGAGATATTTCGACGTTTAAGCGCTCGTTTCACTCCATCTTACACTTCAAATGTAATGCACTACCGTCTAAGCGTCGAGACAAGCAAAATAGCTCGCAAATCGCGATGTTTTTGTCGATTATGACGAAAAATAGCCGTCATTTCCTTCCCGTTGGAGATATTTCGACGTTTAAGCGCTCGTTTCACTCCACTTTACACTTCAAATGTAATGCACTACCGTTTAAGTGTCGATGCAAGCAAAATAGCTCGCAAATCGTGATGATTTCGTCGATTTTGACGAGAAGTAGCGGTCATGTATTTCCGGTTGGAGATATTTCGACGTTTAAGCGCTCAGTTCACTCCGTTTTACTCTGCAAATGTAATGCACTACCGTTTAAGTGTCGATGCAAGCAAAATAGCTCGCAAATCGTGATGATTTCGTCGATTTTGACGAGAAGTAGCCGTCATTTGCATCCCGTTGGAGATATTTCGACATTTAAGGGCTCGTTTCACACTCTTTTACACTGCAAATGTAAGCACTACCGTTTATGCATCGAAACAAGCAAAATAGCTCGCAAATCGCGATGGTTTCGTCTGTTTTGACAAAAACTTGCCGTCATTTCCTTAACGTTGGAGATATTTCGACGTTTAAGCGCTCGTTTCACTCCACTTTACACTTCAAATGTAATGCACTACCGTTTAAGTGTCGATGCAAGCAAAATAGCTCGCAAATCGTGATGATTTCGTCGATTTTGACGAGAAGTAGCGGTCATGTATTTCCGGTTGGAGATATTTCGACGTTTAAGCGCTCAGTTCACTCCGTTTTACTCTGCAAATGTAATGCACTACCGTTTAAGTGTCGATGCAAGCAAAATAGCTCGCAAATCGTGATGATTTCGTCGATTTTGACGAGAAGTAGCCGTCATTTCCTTCCCGTTGGAGAAATTTCGACGTTTAAGCGCTCGTTGAAATCCATTTTACACTGCAAATGTAATGCACTACCGTTTAAGCTTCGAAGCAAGCAAGATAGCTCGCAAATCGCGATGATTTCGTCGACTTTGGCGAAAAGTAGCCGTCATTTATTTCCGGTTGGAGATATTTCGACATTTAAGGGCTCGTTTCACACTCTTTTACACTGCAAATGTAAGCACTACCGTTTATGCTTCGAAACAAGCAAGATAGCTCGCAAATCGCGCTGATTTCGTCTATTTTGACGAAAACTAGCCGTCATTTCTTTCCCATTCGAGATATTTCGACGTTTAAGCGCTCGTTTCACTCCATCTTACACTTCAAATGTAATGCACTACCGTCTATGCGTCGAGACAAGCAAAATAGCTCGCAAATCGCGATGTTTTCGTCGATTTTGACGAAAAATAGCCGTCATTTCCTTCCCGTTCGAAATATTTCGACGTTTAAGCGCTCATTTCACACTCTTTTACACTGCAAATGTAATGCACCACCTTTAAGCGTAGAAACAAGCAAAATAGCTCGCATATCGCGATGACTTCGTCGATTTTGACGAAAAATAGCCGTCATTTCCTTCCCGTTCGAAATATTTCGACGTTTAAGCGCTCATTTCACACTCTTTTACACTGCAAATGTAAGCACTACCGTTTATGCATCGAAACAAGCAAAATAGCTCGCAAATCGCGATGGTTTCGTCTGTTTTGACAAAAACTTGCCGTCATTTCCTTAACGTTGGAGATATTTCGATGTTTAAGCGCTCATTTCACTCCATTTTACACTGCAAATGTAATGCACTACCGTTTAAGCGACGAAACAAGCAAAACAGCTCGCAAATCGCGATGATTTCGTCGATTTTGACGAAAAATAGCCGTCATTTCCTTCCCGTTGAAGATATTTCGATGTTTAAGCGCTCATCTCACTCCCTTTTACACTGCAAATGTAATGCACTACCGTTTAAGCTTCGAAACAAGCAAGATAGCTCGCAAATCGCGATGATTTCGTCTATTTTGAAGAAAACTAGCCGTCATTTCTTTCCCATTCGAGATATTTCGACGTTTAAGCGCTCGTTTCACTCCATCTTACACTTCAAATGTAATGCACTACCGTCTATGCGTCGAGACAAGCAAAATAGCTCGCAAATCGCGATGTTTTCGTCGATTATGACGAAAAATAGCCGTCATTTCCTTCCCGTTGGAGATATTTCGACGTTTAAGCGCTCGTTTCACTCCATTTTACACTTCAAATGTAATGCACTAACGTCTAAGCGTCGAGACAAGCAAAATAGCTCGCAAATCGCGATGGTTTCGTCGATTTTGACTAAATGTAGCCGTCATTTCCTTAACGATGGTGATATTTCGACGTTTAAACGCTCATTTCACTCCATTTTACACTGCACATGTAACGCACTACCGTCTAAGCGTAGAAACAAGCAAAATAGCTCGCAAATCGCGATGGTTTCGTCTGTTTTGACAAAAACTTGCCGTCATTTCCTTAACGTTGGAGATATTTCGATGTTTAAGCGCTCATTTCACTCCATTTTACACTGCAAATGTAATGCACTACCGTTTAAGCGACGAAACAAGCAAAATAGCTCGCAAATCGCGATGATTTCGTCGATTTTGACGAAAAATAGCCGTCATTTCCTTCCCGTTGAAGATATTTCGATGTTTAAGCGCTCATTTCACTCCCTTTTACACTGCAAATGTAATGCACTACCGTTTAAGCTTCGAAACAAGCAAGATAGCTCGCAAATCGCGATGATTTCGTCTATTTTGACGAAAACTAGCCGTCATTTCTTTCCCGTTCGAGATATTTCGACGTTTAAGCGCTCGTTTCACTCCATCTTACACTTCAAATGTAATGCACTACCGTCTAAGCGTCGAGACAAGCAAAATAGCTCGCAAATCGCGATGTTTTTGTCGATTATGACGAATAATAGCCGTCATTTCCTTCCCGTTGGAGATATTTCGACGTTTAAGCGCTCGTTTCACTCCACTTTACACTTCAAATGTAATGCACTACCGTTTAAGTGTCGATGCAAGCAAAATAGCTCGCAAATCGTGATGATTTCGTCGATTTTGACGAGAAGTAGCGGTCATGTATTTCCGGTTGGAGATATTTCGACGTTTAAGCGCTCATTTCACTCCGTTTTACTCTGCAAATGTAATGCACTACCGTTTAAGTGTCGATGCAAGCAAAATAGCTCGCAAATCGTGATGATTTCGTCGATTTTGACGAGAAGTAGCCGTCATTTGCATCCCGTTGGAGATATTTCGACGTTTAAGCGCTCATTTCACTATATTTTATACTGCACATGTAATGCACTACCGTTCAAGCGTGGAAACAAGCAAAATAGCTCGCAAATGTCGATGATTTCTTCGATTTTGACGAGAAGTAGCCGTCATTTCCTTCCCGTTGGAGAAATTTCGACGTTTAAGCGCTCGTTGAAATCCATTTTACACTGCAAATGTAATGCACTACCGTTTAAGCTTCGAAGCAAGCAAGATAGCTCGCAAATCGCGGTGATTTCGTCGATTTTGACGAAAAGTAGCCGTCATTTCTTTCCTGTTCGAGATATTTCGACGTTTAAGCGCTCGTTTCACTCCATTTTACACTTCAAATGTAATGCACTAACGTCTAAGCGTCGAGACAAGCAAAATAGCTCGCAAATCGCGATGGTTTCGTCGATTTTGACGAAAAGTAGCCGTCATTTCCTTAACGATGGTGATATTTCGACGTTTAAACGCTCATTTCACTCCATTTTACACTGCACATGTAACGCACTACCGTCTAAGCGTAGAAACAAGCAAAATAGCTCGCATATCGCGATGACTTCGTCGATTTTGACGAAAAATAGCCGTCATTTCCTTCCCGTTCGAAATATTTCGACGTTTAAGCGCTCATTTCACACTCTTTTACACTGCAAATGTAAGCACTACCGTTTATGCATCGAAACAAGCAAAATAGCTCGCAAATCGCGATGGTTTCGTCTGTTTTGACAAAAACTTGCCGTCATTTCCTTAACGTTGGAGATATTTCGATGTTTAAGCGCTCATTTCACTCCATTTTACACTGCAAATGTAATGCACTACCGTTTAAGCGACGAAACAAGCAAAACAGCTCGCAAATCGCGATGATTTCGTCGATTTTGACGAAAAATAGCCGTCATTTCCTTCCCGTTGAAGATATTTCGATGTTTAAGCGCTCATTTCACTCCCTTTTACACTGCAAATGTAATGCACTACCGTTTAAGCTTCGAAACAAGCAAGATAGCTCGCAAATCGCGATGATTTCGTCTATTTTGACGAAAACTAGCCGTCATTTCTTTCCCATTCGAGATATTTCGACGTTTAAGCGCTCGTTTCACTCCATCTTACACTTCAAATGTAATGCACTACCGTCTATGCGTCGAGACAAGCAAAATAGCTCGCAAATCGCGATGTTTTCGTCGATTATGACGAAAAATAGCCGTCATTTCCTTCCCGTTGGAGATATTTCGACGTTTAAGCGCTCGTTTCACTCCATTTTACACTTCAAATGTAATGCACTAACGTCTAAGCGTCGAGACAAGCAAAATAGCTCGCAAATCGCGATGGTTTCGTGGATTTTGACTAAATGTAGCCGTCATTTCCTTAACGATGGTGATATTTCGACGTTTAAACGCTCATTTCACTCCATTTTACACTGCACATGTAACGCACTACCGTCTAAGCGTAGAAACAAGCAAAATAGCTCGCATATCGCCATGATTTCGTCGATTTTGACGAGAAGTAGCCGTCATTTCCTTCCCGTTGGAGAAATTTCGACGTTTAAGCGCTCGTTGAAATCCATTTTACACTGCAAATGTAATGCACTACCGTTTAAGCTTCGAAGCAAGCAAGATAGCTCGCAAATCGCGATGATTTCGTCGACTTTGGCGAAAAGTAGCCGTCATTTATTTCCGGTTGGAGATATTTCGACATTTAAGGGCTCGTTTCACACTCTTTTACACTGCAAATGTAAGCACTACCGTTTATGCATCGAAACAAGCAAAATAGCTCGCAAATCGCGATGGTTTCGTCTGTTTTGACAAAAACTTGCCGTCATTTCCTTAACGATGGTGATATTTCGACGTTTAAACGCTCATTTCACTCCATTTTACACTGCACATGTAACGCACTACCGTCTAAGCGTCGAAACAAGCAAAATAGCTCGCAAATCGCGATGATTTCGTCGATTTTGACGAAAAGTAGCCGTCATTTCTTTCCCGTTCGAGATATTTCGACATTTAAGGGCTCGTTTCCCTCCATTTTACACTTCAAATGTAATGCACTACCGTTTAAGTGTGGATGCAAGCAAAATAGCTCGCAAATCGTGATGATTTCGTCGATTTTGACGAAAAGTAGCGGTCATTTATTTCCGGTTGGAGATATTTCGACGTTTAAGCGCTCGTTTCACTCCACTTTAGACTGCAAATGTAATGCACTACCGTCTAAGCGTAGAAACAAGCAAAATAGCTCGCATATCGCGATGACTTCGTCGATTTTGACGAAAAATAGCCGTCATTTCCTTCCCGTTCGAAATATTTCGACGTTTAAGCGCTCATTTCACACTCTTTTACACTGCAAATGTAAGCACTACCGTTTATGCATCGAATCAAGCAAAATAGCTCGCAAATCGCGATGGTTTCGTCTGTTTTGACAAAAACTTGCCGTCATTTCCTTAACGTTGGAGATATTTCGATGTTTAAGCGCTCATTTCACTCCATTTTACACTGCAAATGTAATGCACTACCGTTTAAGCGACGAAACAAGCAAAATAGCTCGCAAATCGCGATGATTTCGTCGATTTTGACGAAAAATAGCCGTCATTTCCTTCCCGTTGAAGATATTTCGATGTTTAAGCGCTCATTTCACTCCCTTTTACACTGCAAATGTAATGCACTACCGTTTAAGCTTCGAAACAAGCAAGATAGCTCGCAAATCGCGATGATTTCGTCTATTTTGACGAAAACTAGCCGTCATTTCTTTCCCGTTCGAGATATTTCGACGTTTAAGCGCTCGTTTCACTCCATCTTACACTTCAAATGTAATGCACTACCGTCTAAGCGTCGAGACAAGCAAAATAGCTCGCAAATCGCGATGTTTTTGTCGATTATGACGAAAAATAGCCGTCATTTCCTTCCCGTTGGAGATATTTCGACGTTTAAGCGCTCGTTTCACTCCACTTTACACTTCAAATGTAATGCACTACCGTTTAAGTGTCGATGCAAGCAAAATAGCTCGCAAATCGTGATGATTTCGTCGATTTTGACGAGAAGTAGCGGTCATGTATTTCCGGTTGGAGATATTTCGACGTTTAAGCGCTCGTTTCACTCCATTTTACACTTCAAATGTAATGCACTACCGTTTAAGTGTCGATGCAAGCAAAATAGCTCGCAAATCGTGATGATTTCGTCGATTTTGACGAGAAGTAGCCGTCATTTGCATCCCGTTGGAGATATTTCGACGTTTAAGCGCTCATTTCACTATATTTTATACTGCACATGTAATGCACTACCGTTCAAGCGTGGAAACAAGCAAAATAGCTCGCAAATGTCGATGATTTCTTCGATTTTGACGAGAAGTAGCCGTCATTTCCTTCCCGTTGGAGAAATTTCGACGTTTAAGCGCTCGTTGAAATCCATTTTACACTGCAAATGTAATGCACTACCGTTTAAGCTTCGAAGCAAGCAAGATAGCTCGCAAATCGCGGTGATTTCGTCGATTTTGACGAAAAGTAGCCGTCATTTCTTTCCTGTTCGAGATATTTCGACGTTTAAGCGCTCGTTTCACTCCATTTTACACTTCAAATGTAATGCACTAACGTCTAAGCGTCGAGACAAGCAAAATAGCTCGCAAATCGCGATGGTTTCGTCGATTTTGACGAAAAGTAGCCGTCATTTGCTTAACGATGGTGATATTTCGACGTTTAAACGCTCATTTCACTCCATTTTACACTGCACATGTAACGCACTACCGTCTAAGCGTAGAAACAAGCAAAATAGCTCGCATATCGCGATGATTTCGTCGATTTTGACGAAAAATAGCCGTCATTTCCTTCCCGTTCGAAATATTTCGACGTTTAAGCGCTCATTTCACACTCTTTTACACTGCAAATGTAAGAACTACCGTTTAAGCGTCGAGACAAGCAAAATAGCTCGCAAATCGCGATGATTTCGTCTGTTTTGACAAAAACTTGCCGTCATTTCCTTAACGTTGGAGATATTTCGACGTTTAAGCGCTCATTTCACTCCATTTTACACTGCAAATGTAATGCACTACCGTCTAAGCGTCGAGAAAAGCAAAATAGCTCGCAAATCGCGATGTTTTCGTCGATTATGACGAAAAATAGCCGTCATTTCCTTCCCGTTGGAGATATTTCGACGTTTAAGCGCTCATTTTACTCCCTGTTACACTGCAAATGTAAGCACTACCGTTTAAGCTTCGAGACAAGCAAAATAGCTCGCAAATCGCGATGTTTTCGTCGATTATGACGAAAAATAGCCGTCATTTCCTTCCCGTTGGAGATATTTCGACGTTTAAGCGCTCATTTTACTCCCTTTTACACTGCAAATGTAAGCACTACCGTTTAAGCTTCGAGACAAGCAAAATAGCTCGCAAATCGCGATGATTTCGTCGATTTCGACGAAAAGTAGCCGTCATTTCCTTCCCGTTGGAGATATTTCGACGTATAAGAGCTCGGTGAAATCCATTTTACACTGCAAATGTAACGCACTACCGTTTAGGCGTCGAAACAAGCAAAATAGCTCGCAAATCGCGATGATTTCGTCGATTTTGACGAAAAGTAGCCTTCATTTCCTACCGGTTGGAGATATTTCGACGTTTCAGCGCTCATTTCACTCCATTTTACACTGCACATGTAATGCACTACCGTTTAAGCGTCGAAACAAGCAAAATAGCTCGCAAATCGCGATGATTTCGTCGATTTTGACGAGAAGTAGCCGTCATTTCCTTCCCGTTGGAGAAATTTCGACGTTTAAGCGCTCGTTGAAATCCATTTTACACTGCAAACGTAATGCACTACCGTTTAAGCTTCGAAGCAAGCAAAATAGCTCGCAAATCGCGATGGTTTCGTCGATTTTGACGAAAAGTAGCCGTCATTTCCTTAACGATGGTGATATTTCGACGTTTAAACGCTCATTTCACTCCATTTTACACTGCACATGTAACCCACTACCGTCTAAGCGTAGAAACAAGCAAAATAGCTCGCATATCGCGATGACTTCGTCGATTTTGACGAAAAATAGCCGTCATTTCCTTCCCGTTCGAAATATTTCGACGTTTAAGCGCTCATTTCACACTCTTTTACACTGCAAATGTAAGCACTACCGTTTATGCATCGAAACAAGCAAAATAGCTCGCAAATCGCGATGGTTTCGTCTGTTTTGACAAAAACTTGCCGTCATTTCCTTAACGTTGGAGATATTTCGATGTTTAAGCGCTCATTTCACTCCATTTTACACTGCAAATGTAATGCACTACCGTTTAAGCGACGAAACAAGCAAAATAGCTCGCAAATCGCGATGATTTCGTCGATTTTGACGAAAAATAGCCGTCATTTCCTTCCCGTTGAAGATATTTCGATGTTTAAGCGCTCATTTCACTCCCTTTTACACTGCAAATGTAATGCACTACCGTTTAAGCTTCGAAACAAGCAAGATAGCTCGCAAATCGCGATGATTTCGTCTATTTTGACGAAAACTAGCCGTCATTTCTTTCCCGTTCGAGATATTTCGACGTTTAAGCGCTCGTTTCACTCCATCTTACACTTCAAATGTAATGCACTACCGTCTAAGCGTCGAGACAAGCAAAATAGCTCGCAAATCGCGATGTTTTCGTCGATTATGACGAAAAATAGTCGTCATTTCCTTCCCGTTGGAGATATTTCGACGTTTAAGCGCTCGTTTCACTCCATTTTACACTTCAAATGTAATGCACTAACGTCTAAGCGTCGAGACAAGCAAAATAGCTCGCAAATCGCGATGGTTTCGTCGATTTTGACGAAAAGTAGCCGTCATTTCCTTAACGATGGTGATATTTCGACGTTTAAACGCTCATTTCACTCCATTTTACACTGCACATGTAACGCACTACCGTCTAAGCGTAGAAACAAGCAAAATAGCTCGCATATCGCGATGATTTCGTCGATTTTGACGAGAAGTAGCCGTCATTTCCTTCCCGTTGGAGAAATTTCGACGTTTAAGCGCTCGTTGAAATCCATTTTACACTGCAAATGTAATGCACTACCGTTTAAGCTTCGAAGCAAGCAAGATAGCTCGCAAATCGCGATGATTTCGTCGATTTTGACGAAAAGTAGCCGTCATTTCTTTCCTGTTCGAGATATTTCGACGTTTAAGTGCTCGTTTCACTCCATTTTACACTTCAAATGTAATGCACTAACGTCTAAGCGTCGAGACAAGCAAAATAGCTCGCAAATCGCGATGATTTCGTCGATTTTGTCGAAAAGTAGCCGTCATTTCCTTAACGATGGTGATATTTCGACGTTTAAACGCTCGTTTCACTCCATCTTACACTGCACATGTAACGCACTACCGTCTAAGCGTCGAGACAAGCAAAATAGCTCGCAAATCGCGATGTTTTCGTCGATTATGACGAAAAATAGCCGTCATTTCCTTCCCGTTGGAGCTATTTCGACGTTTAAGCGCTCGTTTCACTCCCTTTTACACTGCAAATGTAATGCACTACCGTTTAAGCGACGAAACAAGCAAACTAGCTCGCAAATCGCGATGATTTCGTCGATTTTGACGAAAAGTACCCGTCATTTATTTCCGGTTGGAGATATTTCGACGTTTAAGCGCTCGTTTCACTCCACTTTACACTTCAAATGTAATGCACTACCGTTTAAGTGTCGATGCAAGCAAAATAGCTCGCAAATCGTGATGATTTCGTCGATTTTGACGAGAAGTAGCGGTCATGTATTTCCGGTTGGAGATATTTCGACGTTTAAGCGCTCAGTTCACTCCGTTTTACTCTGCAAATGTAATGCACTACCGTTTAAGTGTCGATGCAAGCAAAATAGCTCGCAAATCGTGATGATTTCGTCGATTTTGACGAGAAGTAGCCGTCATTTGCATCCCGTTGGAGATATTTCGACGTTTAAGCGCTCATTTCACTATATTTTATACTGCACATGTAATGCACTACCGTTCAAGCGTGGAAACAAGCAAAATAGCTCGCAAATGTCGATGATTTCTTCGATTTTGACGAGAAGTAGCCGTCATTTCCTTCCCGTTGGAGATATTTCGACGTTTAAGCGCTCCTTTCTCTCCATTTTACACTGCAAATGTAATGCACTACCGTTTAAGTGTCGATGCAAGCAAACTAGCTCGCAAATCGCGATGATTTCGTCGATTTTGACGAAAAGTACCCGTCATTTATTTCCGGTTGGAGATATTTCGACGTTTAAGCGCTCGTTTCACTCGACTTTACACTTCAAATGTAATGCACTACCGTTTAAGTGTCGATGCAAGCAAAATAGCTCGCAAATCGTGATGATTTCGTCGATTTTGACGAGAAGTAGCGGTCATGTATTTCCGGTTGGAGATATTTCGACGTTTAAGCGCTCAGTTCACTCCGTTTTACTCTGCAAATGTAATGCACTACCGTTTAAGTGTCGATGCAAGCAAAATAGCTCGCAAATCGTGATGATTTCGTCGATTTTGACGAGAAGTAGCCGTCATTTGCATCCCGTTGGAGATATTTCGACGTTTAAGCGCTCATTTCACTATATTTTATACTGCACATGTAATGCACTACCGTTCAAGCGTGGAAACAAGCAAAATAGCTCGCAAATGTCGATGATTTCTTCGATTTTGACGAGAAGTAGCCGTCATTTCCTTCCCGTTGGAGATATTTCGACGTTTAAGCGCTCCTTTCTCTCCATTTTACACTGCAAATGTAATGCACTACCGTTTAAGCTTCGAAGCAAGCAAGATAGCTCGCAAATCGCGATGATTTCGTCGATTTTGACGAAAAGTAGCCGTCATTTCTTTCCCGTTCGAGATATTTCGACATTTAAGCGCTCGTTTCCCTCCATTTTACACTTCAAATGTAATGCACTACCGTTTAAGTGTCGATGCAAGCAAAATAGCTCGCAAATCGTGATGATTTCGTCGATTTTGACGAGAAGTAGCGGTCATGTATTTCCGGTTGGAGATATTTCGACGTTTAAGCGCTCGTTTCACTCCACTTTACACTGCAAATGTAATGCACCACCTTTAAGCGTCGAAACAAGCAAGATAGCTGGCAAATCGCGACGATTTCGTCGATTTTGACGAAAAGTAGCCGTCATTTCCTTCCCGTTGGAGATATTTCGACGTTTAAGCGCTCAGTTCACTCCGTTTTACTCTGCAAATGTAATGCACTACCGTCTAAGCGTAGAAACGAGCAAAATAGCTCGCATATCGCGATGACTTCGTCGATTTTGACGAAAAATAGCCGTCATTTCCTTCCCGTTCGAAATATTTCGACGTTTAAGCGCTCATTTCACACTCTTTTACACTGCAAATGTAAGCACTGCCGTTTATGCATCGAAACAAGCAAAATAGCTCGCAAATCGCGATAGTTTCGTCTGTTTTGACAAAAACTTGCCGTCATTTCCTTAACGTTGGAGATATTTCGATGTTTAAGCGCTCATTTCACTCCATTTTACACTGCACATGTAATGCACTACCGCCTAAGCGTGGAGACAACAAAATAGCTCGCAAATCGCGATATTTTCGTCGATTATGACGAAAAATAGCCCTCATTTCCTTCCCGTTGGAGATATTTCGACGTTTAAGCGCTCGTTTCACTCCCTTTTACACTGCAAATGTAATGCACTACCGTTTAAGCGACGAAACAAGCAAACTAGCTCGCAAATCGCGATGATTTCGTCGATTTTGACGAAAAGTACCCGTCATTTATTTCCGGTTGGAGATATTTCGACGTTTAAGCGCTCGCTTCACTCCACTTTACACTGCAAATGTAATGCACCACCTTTAAGCGTCGAAACATGCAAGATAGCTGGCAAATCGCGATGATTTCTTCGATTTTGACGAAAAGTAGCCGTCATTTCCTTCCCGTTGGAGATATTTCTACGTTTAAGCGCTCATTTCACTCCGTTTTACACTGCAAATGTAAGCACTACCGTTTAAGCGTCGAGACAAGCAAAATAGCTCGCAAATCGCGATGATTTCGTCTGTTTTGACAAAAACTTCCCGTCATTTCCTTAACGTTGGAGATATTTCGACGTTTAAGCGCTCATTTCACTCCATTTTACACTGCAAATGTAATGCACTACCGTCTAAGCGTCGAGAAAAGCAAAATAGCTCGCAAATCGCGATGTTTTCGTCGATTATGACGAAAAATAGCCGTCATTTCCTTCCCGTTGGAGATATTTCGACGTTTAAGCGCTCATTTTACTCCCTTTTACACTGCAAATGTAAGCACTACCGTTTAAGCTTCGAGACAAGCAAAATAGCTCGCAAATCGCGATGATTTCGTCGATTTTGACGAAAAGTAGCCGTCATTTCCTTCCCGTTGGAGATATTTCGACGTATAAGAGCTCGTTGAAATCCATTTTACACTGCAAATGTAACGCACTACCGTTTAGGCGTCGAAACAAGCAAAATAGCTCGCAAATCGCGATGATTTCGTCGATTTTGACGAAAACTAGCCTTCATTTCCTACCGGTTGGAGATATTTCGACGTTTAAGCGCTCATTTCACTCCATTTTACACTGCACATGTAATGCACTACCGCTTAAGCGTCGAAACAAGCAAAATAGCTCGCAAATCGCGATGATTTCGTCGATTTTGACGAGAAGTAGCCGTCATTTGCATCCCGTTGGAGATATTTCGACGTTTAAGCGCTCATTTCACTATATTTTATACTGCACATGTAATGCACTACCGTTCAAGCGTGGAAACAAGCAAAATAGCTCGCAAATGTCGATGATTTCTTCGATTTTGACGAGAAGTAGCCGTCATTTCCTTCCCGTTGGAGATATTTCGACGTTTAAGCGCTCCTTTCTCTCCATTTTACACTGCAATTGTAATGCACTACAGTTTAAGCTTCGAAGCAAGCAAGATAGCTCGCAAATCGCGATGATTTCGTCGATTTTGACGAAAAGTAGCCATCATTTCTTTCCCGTTCGAGATATTTCGACATTTAAGGGCTCGTTTCCCTCCATTTTACACTTCAAATGTAATGCACTACCGTTTAAGTGTGGATGCAAGCAAAATAGTTCGCAAATCGTGATGATTTCGTCGATTTTGACGAAAAGTAGCGGTCATTTATTTCCGGTTGGAGATATTTCGACGTTTAAGCGCTCGTTTCACTCCACTTTACACTGCAAATGTAATGCACCACCTTTAAGCGTCGAAACAAGCAAGATAGCTGGCAAATCGCGACGATTTCGTCGATTTTGACGAAAAGTAGCCGCCATTTCCTTCCCGTTGGAGATATTTCGACGTTTAAGCGCTCAGTTCACTCCGTTTTACTCTGCAAATGTAATGCACTACCGTCTAAGCGTAGAAACAAGCAAAATAGCTCGCATATCGCGATGACTTCGTCGATTTTGAAGAAAAATAACCGTCATTTCCTTCCCGTTCGAAATATTTCGACGTTTAAGCGCTCATTTCACACTCTTTTACACTGCAAATGTAAGCACTACCGTTTATGCATCGAAACAAGCAAAATAGCTCGCAAATCGCGATGGTTTCGACTGTTTTGACAAAAACTTGCCGTCATTTCCTTAACGTTGGAGATATTTCGATGTTTAAGCGCTCATTTCACTCCATTTTACACTGTAAATGTAATGCACTACCGTTTAAGCGACGAAACAAGCAAAATAGCTCGCAAATCGCGATGATTTCGTCGATTTTGACGAAAAATAGCCGTCATTTCCTTCCCGTTGAAGATATTTCGATGTTTAAGCGCTCATTTCACTCCCTTTTACACTGCAAATGTAATGCACTACCGTCTAAGCGTAGAAACAAGCAAAATAGCTCGCATATCGCGATGACTTCGTCTATTTTGACGAAAAATAGCCGTCATTTCTTTCCCGTTCGAAATATTTCGACGTTTAAGCGCTCATTTCACACTCTTTTACACTGCAAATGTAAGCACTACCGTTTATGCATCGAAACAAGCAAAATAGCTCGCAAATCGCGATGGTTTCGACTGTTTTGACAAAAACTTGCCGTCATTTCCTTAACGTTGGAGATATTTCGATGTTTAAGCGCTCATTTCACTCCATTTTGCACTGCAAATGTAATGCACTACCGTTTAAGCGACGAAACAAGCAAAATAGCTCGCAAATCGCGATGATTTCGTCGATTTTGACGAAAACTAGCCGTCATTTCTTTCCCGTTCGAGATATATCGACGTTTAAGCGCTCGTTTCACTCCATCTTACACTTCAAATGTAATGCACTACCGTCTAAGCGTCGAGACAAGCAAAATAGCTCGCAAATCGCGATGTTTTCGTCGATTATGACGAAAAATAGCCGTCATTTCCTTCCCGTTGGAGATATTTCGACGTTTAAGCGCTCGTTTCACTCCCTTTTACACTGCAAATGTAATGCACTACCGTTTTAGCGACGAAACAAGCAAACTAGCTCGCAAATCGCGATGATTTCGTCGATTTTGACGAAAAGTTCCCGTCATTTATTTCCGGTTGGAGATATTTCGACGTTTAAGCGCTCGTTTCACTCCGTTTTACTCTGCAAATGTAATGCACTACCGTCTATGCGTAGAAACAAGCAAAATAGCTCGCATATCGCGATGACTTCGTCGATTTTGACGAAAAATAGCCGTCATTTCCTTCCCGTTCGAAATATTTCGACGTTTAAGCGCTCATTTCACACTCTTTTACACTGCAAATGTAAGCACTACCGTTTATGCATCGAAACAAGCAAAATAGCTCGCAAATCGCGATGGTTTCGTCTGTTTTGACAAAAACTTGCCGTCATTTCCTTAACGTTGGAGATATTTCGATGTTTAAGCGCTCATTTCACTCCATTTTACACTGCAAATGTAATGCACTACCGTTTAAGCGACGAAACAAGCAAAATAGCTCGCAAATCGCGATGATTTCGTCGATTTTGACGAAAAATAGCCGTCATTTCCTTCCCGTTGAAGATATTTCGACGTTTAAGCGCTCAGTTCACTCCGTTTTACTCTGCAAATGTAATGCACTACCGTCTAAGCGTCGAGACAAGCAAAATAGCTCGCAAATCGCGATGTTTTTGTCGATTATGACGAAAAATAGCCGTCATTTCCTTCCCGTTGGAGATATTTCGACGTTTAAGCGCTCGTTTCACTCCCTTTTACACTGCAAATGTAATGCACTACCGTTTAAGCGACGAAACAAGCAAACTAGCTCGCAAATCGCGATGATTTCGTCGATTTTGACGAAAAGTACCCGTCATTTATTTCCGGTTGGAGATATTTCGACCTTTAAGCGCTCGTTTCACTCCACTTTACACTGCAAATGTAATGCACCACCTTTAAGCGTCGAAACAAGCAAGATAGCTGGCAAATCGCGACGATTTCGTCGATTTTGACGAAAAGTAGCCGTCATTTCCTTCCCGTTGGAGATATTTCGACGTTTAAGCGCTCAGTTCACTCCGTTTTACTCTGCAAATGTAATGCACTACCGTCTAAGCGTAGAAACAAGCAAAATAGCTCGCATATCGCGATGACTTCGTCGATTTTGACGAAAAATAGCCGTCATTTCCTTCCCGTTCGAAATATTTCGACGTTTAAGCGCTCATTTCACACTCTTTTACACTGCAAATGTAAGCACTACCGTTTATGCATCGAAACAAGCAAAATAGCTCGCAAATCGCGATGGTTTCGTCTGTTTTGACAAAAACTTGCCGTCATTTCCTTAACGTTGGAGATATTTCGATGTTTAAGCGCTCATTTCACTCCATTTTACACTGCAAATGTAATGCACTGCCGTTTAAGCGACGAAACAAGCAAAATAGCTCGCAAATCTCGATGGTTTCGTCTGTTTTGACAAAAACTTGCCGTCATTTCCTTAACGTTGGAGATATTTCGATGTTTAAGCGCTCATTTCACTCCATTTTACACTGCAAATGTAATGCACTACCGCCTAAGCGTGGAGACAACAAAATAGCTCGCAAATCGCGATATTTTCGTCGATTATGACGAAAAATAGCCGTCATTTCCTTCCCGTTGGAGACATTTCGACGTTTAAGCGCTCGTTTCACTCCCTTTTACACTGCAAATGTAATGCACCACCGTTTAAGCGACGAAACAAGCAAACTAGCTCGCAAATCGCGATGATTTCGTCGATTTTGACGAGAACTAGCCGTCATTTCCTTCCCGTTGGAGATATTTCGACGTTTAAGCGCTCGTTTCACTCCCTTTTACACTGCAAATGTAATGCACTACCGTTTAAGCGTCGAGACAAGCAAAATAGCTCGCAAATCGCGATGATTTCGTCGATTATGACGAAAAATAGCCGTCATTTCCTTCCCGTTCGAAATATTTCGACGTTTAAGCGCTCATTTCACACTCTTTTACACTGCAAATGTAAGCACTACCGTTTATGCATCGAAACAAGCAAAATAGCTCGCAAATCGCGATGGTTGCGTCTGTTTTGACAAAAACTTGCCGTCATTTCCTTAACGTCGGAGATATTTCGATGTTTAAGCGCTCATTTCACTCCATTTTACACTGCAAATGTAAGCACTACCGTTTAAGCTTCGAGACAAGCAAAATAGCTCGCAAATCGCGATGATTTCGTCGATTTTGACGGAAAGTAGCCGTCATTTCCTTCCCGTTGGAGATATTTCGACGTTTAAGCGCTCGTTTCACTCCCTTTTACACTGCAAATGTAATGCACTACCGTTTGAGCGACGAAACAAGCAAACTAGCTCGCAAATCGCGATGATTTCGTCGATTTTGACGAAAAGTACCCGTCATTTATTTCCGGTTGGAGATATTTCGACGTATAAGCGCTCGTTTCACTCCACTTTACACTGCAAATGTAATGCACCACCTTTAAGCGTCGAAACATGCAAGATAGCTGGCAAATCGCGATGATTTCGTCGATTTTGACGAAAAGTAGCCGTCATTTCCTTCCCGTTGAAGACATTTCGACGTTTAAGTTCTCATTTCACTCCCTTTTACACTGCAAATGTAATGCACTACCGTCTAAGCGTCGAGACAAGCAAAATAGCTCGCAAATCGCGATGATTTCGTCGATTTTGCGAGAAGTAGCCGTCATTTCCTTCCCGCTGGAGATATTTCGACGTTTAAACGCTCATTTCACTCCATTTTACACTGCACATGTAATGCACTACCGTTTAAGCGTCGAAACAAGCAAAATAGCTCGCAAATCGCGATGATTTCGTCGATTTTGACGAGAAGTAGCCGTCATTTGCATCCCGTTGGAGATATTTCGACGTTTAAGCGCTCATTTCACTTTATTTTATACTGCACATGTAATGCACTACCGTTCAAGCGTGGAAACAAGCAAAATAGCTCGCAAATGGCGATGATTTCGTCGATTTTGACGAGAAGTAGCCGTCATTTCCTTCCCGTTGGAGATATTTCGACGTTTAAGCGCTCCTTTCTCTCCATTTCACACTGCAAATGTAACGCACTACCGTTTAAGCTTCGAAGCAAGCAAGATAGCTCGCAAATCGCGATGATTTCGTCGATTTTGACGAAAAATAGCCGTCATTTCCTTCCCGTTCGAAATATTTCGACGTTTAAGCGCTCATTTCACACTCTTTTACACTGCAAATGTAAGCATTACTGTTTATGCATCGAAACAAGCAAAATAGCTCGCAAATCGCGATGGTTTCGTCTGTTTTGACAAAAACGTGCCGTCATTCCCTTAACGTTGGAGATATTTCGATGTTTAAGCGCTCATTTCACTCCATTTTACACTGAAAATGTAATGCACTACCGTTTAAGCGACGAAACAAGCAAAATAGCTCGCAAATCGCGATGATTTCGTCGATTTTGACGAAAAATAGCCGTCATTTCCTTCCCGTTCGAAATATTTCGACGTTTAAGCGCTCATTTCACACTCTTTTACACTGCAAATGTAAGCACTACCGTTTATGCATCGAAACAAGCAAAATAGCTCGCATATCGCGATGGTTGCGTCTGTTTTGACAAAAACTTGCCGTCATTTCCTTAACGTTGGAGATATTTCGATGTTTAAGCGCTCATTTCACTCCATTTTACACTGCAAATGTAATGCACTACCGTTTAAGCGACGAAACAAGCAAAATAGCTCGCAAATCGCGATGATTTCGTCGATTTTGACGAAAAATAGCCGTCATTTCCTTCCCTTTGAAGATATTTCGACGTTTAAGCGCTCATTTCACAACATTTTACACTGCAAATGTAATGCACTACCGTTTAAGTGACGAAACAAGCAAAATAGCTCGCAAATCGCGATGATTTCGTCGATTTTGACGAAAAGTAGCGGACATTTATTTCCGGTTGGAGATATTTCGACGTTTAAGCGCTCGTTTCACTCCCTTTTACACTGCAAATGTAATGCACTACCGTCTAAGCGTCGAGACAAGCAAAATAGCTCGCAAATCGCGATGTTTTCGTCGATTATGACGAAAAATAGCCGTCATTTCCTTCCCGTTGAAGATATTTCGACGTTTAAGCGCTCATTTCACTCCCTTTTACACTGCAAATGTAATTCACTACCGTCTAAGCGTCGAGACAAGCAAAATAGCTCGCAAATCGCGATGTTTTCGTCGATTATGACGAAAAATAGCCGTCATTTCCTTCCCGTTGAAGATATTTCGACGTTTAAGCGCTCATTTCACTCCCTTTTACACTGCAAATGTAATGCACTACCGTCTAAGCGTCGAGACAAGCAAAATAGCTCGCAAATCGCGATGATTTCGTCGATTTTGACGAAAAATAGCCGTCATTTCCTTCCCGTTCGAAATATTTCGACGTTTAAGCGCTCATTTCACACTCTTTTACACTGCAAATGTAAGCACTACCGTTTATGCATCGAAACAAGCAAAATAGCTCGCAAATCGCGATGGTTTCGTCTGTTTTGACAAAAACTTGCCGTCATTTCCTTAACGTTGGAGATATTTCGATGTTTAAGCGCTCATTTCACTCCATTTTACACTGCAAATGTAATGCTCTACCGTTTAAGCGACGAAACAAGCAAAATAGCTCGCAAATCGCGATGATTTCGTCGATTTTGACGAAAAATAGCCGTCATTTCCTTCCCGTTGAAGATATTTCGACGTTTAAGCGCTCAGTTCACTTCGTTTTACTCTGCAAATGTAATGCACTACCGTCTAAGCGTCGAGACAAGCAAAATAGCTCGCAAATCGCGATGTTTTCGTCGATTATGACGAAAAATAGCCGTCATTTCCTTCCCGTTGGAGATATTTCGACGTTTAAGCGCTCGTTTCACTCCCTTTTACACTGCAAATGTAATGCACTACCGTTTAAGCGACGAAACAAGCAAACTAGCTCGCAAATCGCGATGATTTCGTCGATTTTGACGAAAAGTACCCGTCATTTATTTCCGGTTGGAGATATTTCGACGTTTAAGCGCTCGTTTCACTCCACTTTACACTGCAAATGTAATGCACCACCTTTAAGCGTCGAAACAAGCAAGATAGCTGGCAAATCGCGACGATTTCGTCGATTTTGACGAAAAGTAGCCGTCATTTCCTTCCCGTTGGAGATATTTCGACGTTTAAGCGCTCAGTTCACTCCGTTTTACTCTGCAAATGTAATGCACTACCGTCTAAGCGTAGAAACAAGCAAAATAGCTCGCATATCGCGATGACTTCGTCGATTTTGACGAAAAATAGCCGTCATTTCCTTCCCGTTCGAAATATTTCGACGTTTAAGCGCTCATTTCACACTCTTTTACACTGCAAATGTAAGCACTACCGTTTATGCATCGAAACAAGCAAAATAGCTCGCAAATCGCGATGGTTTCGTCTGTTTTGACAAAAATTTGCCGTCATTTCCTTAACGTTGGAGATATTTCGATGTTTAAGCGCTCATTTCACTCCATTTTACACTGCAAATGTAATGCACTACCGTCTAAGCGTCGAGAAAAGCAAAATAGCTCGCAAATCGCGATGTTTTCGTCGATTATGACGAAATATAGCCGTCATTTCCTTCCCGTTGGAGATATTTCGACGTTTAAGCGCTCATTTCACTCCCTTTTACACTGCAAATGTAAGCACTACCGTTTAAGCTTCGAGACAAGCAAAATAGCTCGCAAATCGCTATGATTTCGTCGATTTTGACGGAAAGTAGCCGTCATTTCCTTCCCGTTGGAGATATTTCGACGTATAAGCGCTCGTTTCACTCCACTTTACACTGCAAATGTAATGCACCACCTTTAAGCGTCGAAACATGCAAAATAGCTCGCAAATCGCGATGATTTCGTCGATTTTGACGAGAAGTAGCCGTCATTTGCATCCCGTTGGAGATATTTCGACGTTTAAGCGCTGATTTCACTTTATTTTATACTGCACATGTAATGCACTACCGTTCAAGCGTGGAAACAAGCAAAATAGCTGGCAAATGGCGATGATTTCGTCGATTTTGACGAGAAGTAGCCGTCATTTCCTTCCCGTTGGAGATATTTCGACGTTTAAGCGCTCCTTTCTCTCCATTTCACACTGCAAATGTAACGCACTACCGTTTAAGCTTCGAAGCAAGCAAGATAGCTCGCAAATCGCGATGATTTCGTCGATTTTGACGAAAAATAGCCGTCATTTCCTTCCCGTTCGAAATATTTCGACGTTTAAGCGCTCATTTCACACTCTTTTACAATGCAAATGTAAGCACTACCGTTTATGCATCGAAACAAGCAAAATAGCTCGCAAATCGCGATGGTTGCGTCTGTTTTGACAAAAACTTGCCGTCATTTCCTTAACGTCGGAGATATTTCGATGTTTAAGCGCTCATTTCACTCCATTTTACACTGCAAACGTAAGCACTACCGTTTAAGCTTCGAGACAAGCAAAATAGCTCGCAAATCGCGATGATTTCGTCGATTTTGACGGAAAGTAGCCGTCATTTCCTTCCCGTTGGAGATATTTCGACGTTTAAGCGCTCGTTTCACTCCCTTTTACACTGCAAATGTAATGCACTACCGTTTGAGCGACGAAACAAGCAAACTAGCTCGCAAATCGCGATGATTTCGTCGATTTTGACGAAAAGTACCCGTCATTTATTTCCGGTTGGAGATATTTCGACGTATAAGCGCTCGTTTCACTCCACTTTACACTGCAAATGTAATGCACCACCTTTAAGCGTCGAAACATGCAAGATAGCTGGCAAATCGCGATGATTTCGTCGATTTTGACGAAAAGTAGCCGTCATTTCCTTCCCGTTGAAGACATTTCGACGTTTAAGTTCTCATTTCACTCCCTTTTACACTGCAAATGTAATGCACTACCGTCTAAGCGTCGAGACAAGCAAAATAGCTCGCAAATCGCGATGATTTCGTCGATTTTGCGAGAAGTAGCCGTCATTTCCTACCCGTTGGAGATATTTCGACGTTTAAACGCTCATTTCACTCCATTTTACACTGCACATGTAATGCACTACCGTTTAAGCGTCGAAACAAGCAAAATAGCTCGCAAATCGCGATGATTTCGTCGATTTTGACGAGAAGTAGCCGTCATTTGCATCCCGTTGGAGATATTTCGACGTTTAAGCGCTCATTTCACTTTATTTTATACTGCACATGTAATGCACTACCGTTCAAGCGTGGAAACAAGCAAAATAGCTCGCAAATGGCGATGATTTCGTCGATTTTGACGAGAAGTAGCCGTCATTTCCTTCCCGTTGGAGATATTTCGACGTTTAAACGCTCATTTCACTCCATTTTACACTGCAAATGTAACGCACTACCGTTTAAGCTTCGAAGCAAGCAAGATAGCTCGCAAATCGCGATGATTTCGTCGATTTTGACGAGAAGTAGCCGTCATTTGCATCCCGTTGGAGATATTTCGACGTTCAAGCGCTCATTTCACTTTATTTTATACTGCACATGTAATGCACTACCGTTTAAGCGTCGAGACAAGCAAAATAGCTCGCAAATCGCGATGATTTCGTCGATTATGACGAAAAATAGCCGTCATTTCCTTCCCGTTGGAGATATTTCGACGTTTAAGCGCTCATTTCACTCCCTTTTACACTGCAAATGTAAGCACTACCGTTTAAGCGTCGAGACAAGCAAAATAGCTCGCAAATCGCGATGATTTCGTCGATTTTGACGAAAAGTAGCCGTCATTTTCTTCCCGTTGGAGATATTTCGACGTATAAGAGCTCGTTGAAATCCATTTTACACTGCAAATGTAATGCTCTACCGTTTAAGCGACGAAACAAGCAAAATAGCTCGCAAATCGCGATGATTTCGTCGATTTTGACGAAAAATAGCCGCCATTTCCTTCCCGTTGAAGATATTTCGACGTTTAAGCGCTCATTTCACTCCCTTTTACACTGCAAATGTAATGCACTACCGCCTAAGCGTGGAGACAAGCAAAATAGCTCGCAAATCGCGATGTTTTCGTCGATTATGACGAAAAATAGCCCTCATTTCCTTCCCGTTGGAGATATTTCGACGTTTAAGCGCTCGTTTCACTCCCTTTTACACTGCAAATGTAATGCACTACCGTTTAAGCGACGAAACAAGCAAACTAGCTCGCAAATCGCGATGATTTCGTCGATTTTGACGAAAAGTACCCGTCATTTATTTCCGGTTGGAGATATTTCGACGTTTAAGCGCTCGTTTCACTCCACTTTACACTGCAAATATAATGCACAACCTTTAACTTCGAAACACGCAAGATAGCTGGCAAATCGCGATGATTTCTTCGATTTTGACGAAAAGTAGCCGTCATTTCCTTCCCGTTGGAGATATTTCTACGTTTAAGCGCTCATTTCACTCCGTTTTACACTGCAAATGTAAGCACTACCGTTTAAGCGTCGAGACAAGCAAAATAGCTGGCAAATCGCGATGATTTCGTCGATTTTGACGAAAAATAGCCGCCATTTCCTTCCCGTTGAAGATATTTCGACGTTTAAGCGCTCATTTCACTCCCTTTTACACTGCAAATGTAATGCACTACCGCCTAAGCGTGGAGACAAGCAAAATAGCTCGCAAATCGCGATGTTTTCGTCGATTATGACGAAAAATAGCCCTCATTTCCTTCCCGTTGGAGATATTTCGACGTTTAAGCGCTCGTTTCACTCCCTTTTACACTGCAAATGTAATGCACTACCGTTTAAGCGACGAAACAAGCAAACTAGCTCGCAAATCGCGATGATTTCGTCGATTTTGACGAAAAGTAGCCGTCATTTTCTTCCCGTTGGAGATATTTCGACGTATAAGAGCTCGTTGAAATCCATTTTACACTGCAAATGTAATGCTCTACCGTTTAAGCGACGAAACAAGCAAAATAGCTCGCAAATCGCGATGATTTCGTCGATTTTGACGAAAAATAGCCGCCATTTCCTTCCCGTTGAAGATATTTCGACGTTTAAGCGCTCATTTCACTCCCTTTTACACTGCAAATGTAATGCACTACCGCCTAAGCGTGGAGACAAGCAAAATAGCTCGCAAATCGCGATGTTTTCGTCGATTATGACGAAAAGTACCCGTCATTTATTTCCGGTTGGAGATATTTCGACGTTTAAGCGCTCGTTTCACTCCACTTTACACTGCAAATATAATGCACCACCTTTAACTTCGAAACACGCAAGATAGCTGGCAAATCGCGATGATTTCTTCGATTTTGACGAAAAGTAGCCGTCATTTCCTTCCCGTTGGAGATATTTCTACGTTTAAGCGCTCATTTCACTCCGTTTTACACTGCAAATGTAAGCACTACCGTTTAAGCGTCGAGACAAGCAAAATAGCTCGCAAATAGCGATGATTTCGTCTGTTTTGACAAAAACTTGCCGTCATTTCCTTAACGTTGGAGATATTTCGACGTTTAAGCGCTCATTTCACTCCATTTTACACTGCAAATGTAATGCACTACCGTCTAAGCGTCGAGAAAAGCAAAATAGCTCGCAAATCGCGATGTTTTCGTCGATTATGACGAAATATAGCCGTCATTTCCTTCCCGTTGGAGATATTTCGACGTTTAAGCGCTCATTTCACTCCCTTTTACACTGCAAATGTAAGCACTACCGTTTAAGCTTCGAGACAAGCAAAATAGCTGGCAAATCGCGATGATTTCTTCGATTTTGACGAAAAGTAGCCGTCATTTCCTTCCCGTTGGAGATATTTCTACGTTTAAGCGCTCATTTCACTCCGTTTTACACTGCAAATGTAAGCACTACCGTTTAAGCGTCGAGACAAGCAAAATAGCTCGCAAATCGCGATGATTTCGTCGATTTTGACGAAAAGTAGCCGTCATTTTCTTCCCGTTGGAGATATTTCGACGTATAAGAGCTCGTTGAAATCCATTTTACACTGCAAATGTAATGCTCTACCGTTTAAGCGACGAAACAAGCAAAATAGCTCGCAAATCGCGATGATTTCGTCGATTTTGACGAAAAATAGCCGCCATTTCCTTCCCGTTGAAGATATTTCGACGTTTAAGCGCTCATTTCACTCCCTTTTACACTGCAAATGTAATGCACTACCGCCTAAGCGTGGAGACAAGCAAAATAGCTCGCAAATCGCGATGTTTTCGTCGATTATGACGAAAAATAGCCCTCATTTCCTTCCCGTTGGAGATATTTCGACGTTTAAGCGCTCGTTTCACTCCCTTTTACACTGCAAATGTAATGCACTACCGTTTAAGCGACGAAACAAGCAAACTAGCTCGCAAATCGCGATGATTTCGTCGATTTTGACGAAAAGTACCCGTCATTTATTTCCGGTTGGAGATATTTCGACGTTTAAGCGCTCGTTTCACTCCACTTTACACTGCAAATATAATGCACAACCTTTAACTTCGAAACACGCAAGATAGCTGGCAAATCGCGATGATTTCTTCGATTTTGACGAAAAGTAGCCGTCATTTCCTTCCCGTTGGAGATATTTCTACGTTTAAGCGCTCATTTCACTCCGTTTTACACTGCAAATGTAAGCACTACCGTTTAAGCGTCGAGACAAGCAAAATAGCTGGCAAATCGCGATGATTTCGTCGATTTTGACGAAAAATAGCCGCCATTTCCTTCCCGTTGAAGATATTTCGACGTTTAAGCGCTCATTTCACTCCCTTTTACACTGCAAATGTAATGCACTACCGCCTAAGCGTGGAGACAAGCAAAATAGCTCGCAAATCGCGATGTTTTCGTCGATTATGACGAAAAATAGCCCTCATTTCCTTCCCGTTGGAGATATTTCGACGTTTAAGCGCTCGTTTCACTCCCTTTTACACTGCAAATGTAATGCACTACCGTTTAAGCGACGAAACAAGCAAACTAGCTCGCAAATCGCGATGATTTCGTCGATTTTGACGAAAAGTAGCCGTCATTTTCTTCCCGTTGGAGATATTTCGACGTATAAGAGCTCGTTGAAATCCATTTTACACTGCAAATGTAATGCTCTACCGTTTAAGCGACGAAACAAGCAAAATAGCTCGCAAATCGCGATGATTTCGTCGATTTTGACGAAAAATAGCCGCCATTTCCTTCCCGTTGAAGATATTTCGACGTTTAAGCGCTCATTTCACTCCCTTTTACACTGCAAATGTAATGCACTACCGCCTAAGCGTGGAGACAAGCAAAATAGCTCGCAAATCGCGATGTTTTCGTCGATTATGACGAAAAGTACCCGTCATTTATTTCCGGTTGGAGATATTTCGACGTTTAAGCGCTCGTTTCACTCCACTTTACACTGCAAATATAATGCACCACCTTTAACTTCGAAACACGCAAGATAGCTGGCAAATCGCGATGATTTCTTCGATTTTGACGAAAAGTAGCCGTCATTTCCTTCCCGTTGGAGATATTTCTACGTTTAAGCGCTCATTTCACTCCGTTTTACACTGCAAATGTAAGCACTACCGTTTAAGCGTCGAGACAAGCAAAATAGCTCGCAAATAGCGATGATTTCGTCTGTTTTGACAAAAACTTGCCGTCATTTCCTTAACGTTGGAGATATTTCGACGTTTAAGCGCTCATTTCACTCCATTTTACACTGCAAATGTAATGCACTACCGTCTAAGCGTCGAGAAAAGCAAAATAGCTCGCAAATCGCGATGTTTTCGTCGATTATGACGAAATATAGCCGTCATTTCCTTCCCGTTGGAGATATTTCGACGTTTAAGCGCTCATTTCACTCCCTTTTACACTGCAAATGTAAGCACTACCGTTTAAGCTTCGAGACAAGCAAAATAGCTGGCAAATCGCGATGATTTCTTCGATTTTGACGAAAAGTAGCCGTCATTTCCTTCCCGTTGGAGATATTTCTACGTTTAAGCGCTCATTTCACTCCGTTTTACACTGCAAATGTAAGCACTACCGTTTAAGCGTCGAGACAAGCAAAATAGCTCGCAAATCGCGATGATTTCGTCGATTTTGACGAAAAGTAGCCGTCATTTTCTTCCCGTTGGAGATATTTCGACGTATAAGAGCTCGTTGAAATCCATTTTACACTGAAAATGTAATGCTCTACCGTTTAAGCGACGAAACAAGCAAAATAGCTCGCAAATCGCGATGATTTCGTCGATTTTGACGAAAAATAGCCGCCATTTCCTTCCCGTTGAAGATATTTCGACGTTTAAGCGCTCATTTCACTCCCTTTTACACTGCAAATGTAATGCACTACCGCCTAAGCGTGGAGACAAGCAAAATAGCTCGCAAATCGCGATGTTTTCGTCGATTATGACGAAAAATAGCCCTCATTTCCTTCCCGTTGGAGATATTTCGACGTTTAAGCGCTCGTTTCACTCCCTTTTACACTGCAAATGTAATGCACTACCGTTTAAGCGACGAAACAAGCAAACTAGCTCGCAAATCGCGATGATTTCGTCGATTTTGACGAAAAGTACCCGTCATTTATTTCCGGTTGGAGATATTTCGACGTTTAAGCGCTCGTTTCACTCCACTTTACACTGCAAATATAATGCACCACCTTTAACTTCGAAACACGCAAGATAGCTGGCAAATCGCGATGATTTCTTCGATTTTGACGAAAAGTAGCCGTCATTTCCTTCCCGTTGGAGATATTTCTACGTTTAAGCGCTCATTTCACTCCGTTTTACACTGCAAATGTAAGCACTACCGTTTAAGCGTCGAGACAAGCAAAATAGCTGGCAAATCGCGATGATTTCGTCGATTTTGACGAAAAATAGCCGCCATTTCCTTCCCGTTGAAGATATTTCGACGTTTAAGCGCTCATTTCACTCCCTTTTACACTGCAAATGTAATGCACTACCGCCTAAGCGTGGAGACAAGCAAAATAGCTCGCAAATCGCGATGTTTTCGTCGATTATGACGAAAAATAGCCCTCATTTCCTTCCCGTTGGAGATATTTCGACGTTTAAGCGCTCGTTTCACTCCCTTTTACACTGCAAATGTAATGCACTACCGTTTAAGCGACGAAACAAGCAAACTAGCTCGCAAATCGCGATGATTTCGTCGATTTTGACGAAAAGTAGCCGTCATTTTCTTCCCGTTGGAGATATTTCGACGTATAAGAGCTCGTTGAAATCCATTTTACACTGCAAATGTAATGCTCTACCGTTTAAGCGACGAAACAAGCAAAATAGCTCGCAAATCGCGATGATTTCGTCGATTTTGACGAAAAATAGCCGCCATTTCCTTCCCGTTGAAGATATTTCGACGTTTAAGCGCTCATTTCACTCCCTTTTACACTGCAAATGTAATGCACTACCGCCTAAGCGTGGAGACAAGCAAAATAGCTCGCAAATCGGGATGTTTTCGTCGATTATGACGAAAAATAGCCCTCATTTCCTTCCCGTTGGAGATATTTCGACGTTTAAGCGCTCGTTTCACTCCCTTTTACACTGCAAATGTAATGCACTACCGTTTAAGCGACGAAACAAGCAAACTAGCTCGCAAATCGCGATGATTTCGTCGATTTTGACGAAAAGTACCCGTCATTTATTTCCGGTTGGAGATATTTCGACGTTTAAGCGCTCGTTTCACTCCACTTTACACTGCAAATATAATGCACCACCTTTAACTTCGAAACACGCAAGATAGCTGGCAAATCGCGATGATTTCTTCGATTTTGACGAAAAGTAGCCGTCATTTCCTTCCCGTTGGAGATATTTCTACGTTTAAGCGCTCATTTCACTCCGTTTTACACTGCAAATGTAAGCACTACCGTTTAAGCGTCGAGACAAGCAAAATAGCTCGCAAATAGCGATGATTTCGTCTGTTTTGACAAAAACTTGCCGTCATTTCCTTAACGTTGGAGATATTTCGACGTTTAAGCGCTCATTTCACTCCATTTTACACTGCAAATGTAATGCACTACCGTCTAAGCGTCGAGAAAAGCAAAATAGCTCGCAAATCGCGATGTTTTCGTCGATTATGACGAAATATAGCCGTCATTTCCTTCCCGTTGGAGATATTTCGACGTTTAAGCGCTCATTTCACTCCCTTTTACACTGCAAATGTAAGCACTACCGTTTAAGCTTCGAGACAAGCAAAATAGCTGGCAAATCGCGATGATTTCTTCGATTTTGACGAAAAGTAGCCGTCATTTCCTTCCCGTTGGAGATATTTCTACGTTTAAGCGCTCATTTCACTCCGTTTTACACTGCAAATGTAAGCACTACCGTTTAAGCGTCGAGACAAGCAAAATAGCTCGCAAATCGCGATGATTTCGTCGATTTTGACGAAAAGTAGCCGTCATTTTCTTCCCGTTGGAGATATTTCGACGTATAAGAGCTCGTTGAAATCCATTTTACACTGAAAATGTAATGCTCTACCGTTTAAGCGACGAAACAAGCAAAATAGCTCGCAAATCGCGATGATTTCGTCGATTTTGACGAAAAATAGCCGCCATTTCCTTCCCGTTGAAGATATTTCGACGTTTAAGCGCTCATTTCACTCCCTTTTACACTGCAAATGTAATGCACTACCGCCTAAGCGTGGAGACAAGCAAAATAGCTCGCAAATCGCGATGTTTTCGTCGATTATGACGAAAAATAGCCCTCATTTCCTTCCCGTTGGAGATATTTCGACGTTTAAGCGCTCGTTTCACTCCCTTTTACACTGCAAATGTAATGCACTACCGTTTAAGCGACGAAACAAGCAAACTAGCTCGCAAATCGCGATGATTTCGTCGATTTTGACGAAAAGTACCCGTCATTTATTTCCGGTTGGAGATATTTCGACGTTTAAGCGCTCGTTTCACTCCACTTTACACTGCAAATATAATGCACCACCTTTAACTTCGAAACACGCAAGATAGCTGGCAAATCGCGATGATTTCTTCGATTTTGACGAAAAGTAGCCGTCATTTCCTTCCCGTTGGAGATATTTCTACGTTTAAGCGCTCATTTCACTCCGTTTTACACTGCAAATGTAAGCACTACCGTTTAAGCGTCGAGACAAGCAAAATAGCTCGCAAATAGCGATGATTTCGTCTGTTTTGACAAAAACTTGCCGTCATTTCCTTAACGTTGGAGATATTTCGACGTTTAAGCGCTCATTTCACTCCATTTTACACTGCAAATGTAATGCACTACCGTCTAAGCGTCGAGAAAAGCAAAATAGCTCGCAAATCGCGATGTTTTCGTCGATTATGACGAAATATAGCCGTCATTTCCTTCCCGTTGGAGATATTTCGACGTTTAAGCGCTCATTTCACTCCCTTTTACACTGCAAATGTAAGCACTACCGTTTAAGCTTCGAGACAAGCAAAATAGCTGGCAAATCGCGATGATTTCTTCGATTTTGACGAAAAGTAGCCGTCATTTCCTTCCCGTTGGAGATATTTCTACGTTTAAGCGCTCATTTCACTCCGTTTTACACTGCAAATGTAAGCACTACCGTTTAAGCGTCGAGACAAGCAAAATAGCTCGCAAATAGCGATGATTTCGTCTGTTTTGACAAAAACTTGCCGTCATTTCCTTAACGTTGGAGATATTTCGACGTTTAAGCGCTCATTTCACTCCATTTTACACTGCAAATGTAAGCACTACCGTTTAAGCTTCGAGACAAGCAAAATAGCTCGCAAATCGCTATGATTTCGTCGATTTTGACGGAAAGTAGCCGTCATTTCCTTCCCGTTGGAGATATTTCGACGTTTAAGCGCTCGTTTCACTCCCTTTTACACTGCAAATGTAATGCACTACCGTTTAAGCGACGAAACAAGCAAACTAGCTCGCAAATCGCGATGATTTCGTCGATTTTGACGAAAAGTACCCGTCATTTATTTCCGGTTGGAGATATTTCGACGTATAAGCGCTCGTTTCACTCCACTTTACACTGCAAATGTAATGCACCACCTTTAAGCGTCGAAACATGCAAAATAGCTCGCAAATCGCGATGATTTCGTCGATTTTGACGAGAAGTAGCCGTCATTTGCATCCCGTTGGAGATATTTCGACGTTTCAGCGCTGATTTCACTTTATTTTATACTGCACATGTAATGCACTACCGTTCAAGCGTGGAAACAAGGAAAATAGCTGGCAAATGGCGATGATTTCGTCGATTTTGACGAGAAGTAGCCGTCATTTCCTTCCCGTTGGAGATATTTCGACGTTTAAGCGCTCCTTTCTCTCCATTTCACACTGCAAATGTAACGCACTACCGTTTAAGCTTCGAAGCAAGCAAGATAGCTCGCAAATCGCGATGATTTCGTCGATTTTGACGAAAAATAGCCGTCATTTCCTTCCCGTTCGAAATATTTCGACGTTTAAGCGCTCATTTCACACTCTTTTACACTGCAAATGTAAGCATTACTGTTTATGCATCGAAACAAGCAAAATAGCTCGCAAATCGCGATGGTTTCGTCTGTTTTGACAAAAACGTGCCGTCATTTCCTTAACGTTGGAGATATTTCGATGTTTAAGCGCTCATTTCACTCCATTTTACACTGAAAATGTAATGCACTACCGTTTAAGCGACGAAACAAGCAAAATAGCTCGCAAATCGCGATGATTTCGTCGATTTTGACGAAAAATAGCCGTCATTTCCTTCCCGTTCGAAATATTTCGACGTTTAAGCGCTCATTTCACACTCTTTTACACTGCAAATGTAAGCACTACCGTTTATGCATCGAAACAAGCAAAATAGCTCGCAAATCGCGATGGTTGCGTCTGTTTTGACAAAAACTTGCCGTCATTTCCTTCACGTCGGAGATATTTCGATGTTTAAGCGCTCATTTCACTCCATTTTACACTGCAAACGTAAGCACTACCGTTTAAGCTTCGAGACAAGCAAAATAGCTCGCAAATCGCGATGATTTCGTCGATTTTGACGGAAAGTAGCCGTCATTTCCTTCCCGTTGGAGATATTTCGACGTTTAAGCGCTCGTTTCACTCCCTTTTACACTGCAAATGTAATGCACTACCGTTTGAGCGACGAAACAAGCAAACTAGCTCGCAAATCGCGATGATTTCGTCGATTTTGACGAAAAGTACCCGTCATTTATTTCCGGTTGGAGATATTTCGACGTATAAGCGCTCGTTTCACTCCACTTTACACTGCAAATGTAATGCACCACCTTTAAGCGTCGAAACATGCAAGATAGCTGGCAAATCGCGATGATTTCGTCGATTTTGACGAAAAGTAGCCGTCATTTCCTTCCCGTTGAAGACATTTCGACGTTTAAGTTCTCATTTCACTCCCTTTTACACTGCAAATGTAATGCACTACCGTCTAAGCGTCGAGACAAGCAAAATAGCTCGCAAATCGCGATGATTTCGTCGATTTTGCGAGAAGTAGCCGTCATTTCCTTCCCGTTGGAGATATTTCGACGTTTAAACGCTCATTTCACTCCATTTTACACTGCACATGTAATGCACTACCGTTTAAGCGTCGAAACAAGCAAAATAGCTCGCAAATCGCGATGATTTCGTCGATTTTGACGAGAAGTAGCCGTCATTTGCATCCCGTTGGAGATATTTCGACGTTTAAGCGCTCATTTCACTTTATTTTATACTGCACATGTAATGCACTACCGTTCAAGCGTGGAAACAAGCAAAATAGCTCGCAAATGGCGATGATTTCGTCGATTTTGACGAGAAGTAGCCGTCATTTCCTTCCCGTTGGAGATATTTCGACGTTTAAACGCTCATTTCACTCCATTTTACACTGCAAATGTAACGCACTACCGTTTAAGCTTCGAAGCAAGCAAGATAGCTCGCAAATCGCGATGATTTCGTCGATTTTGACGAGAAGTAGCCGTCATTTGCATCCCGTTGGAGATATTTCGACGTTCAAGCGCTCATTTCACTTTATTTTATACTGCACATGTAATGCACTACCGTTTAAGCGTCGAGACAAGCAAAATAGCTCGCAAATCGCGATGATTTCGTCGATTATGACGAAAAATAGCCGTCATTTCCTTCCCGTTGGAGATATTTCGACGTTTAAGCGCTCATTTCACTCCCTTTTACACTGCAAATGTAAGCACTACCGTTTAAGCGTCGAGACAAGCAAAATAGCTCGCAAATCGCGATGATTTCGTCGATTTTGACGAAAAGTAGCCGTCATTTTCTTCCCGTTGGAGATATTTCGACGTATAAGAGCTCGTTGAAATCCATTTTACACTGCAAATGTAATGCTCTACCGTTTAAGCGACGAAACAAGCAAAATAGCTCGCAAATCGCGATGATTTCGTCGATTTTGACGAAAAATAGCCGCCATTTCCTTCCCGTTGAAGATATTTCGACGTTTAAGCGCTCATTTCACTCCCTTTTACACTGCAAATGTAATGCACTACCGCCTAAGCGTGGAGACAAGCAAAATAGCTCGCAAATCGCGATGTTTTCGTCGATTATGACGAAAAATAGCCCTCATTTCCTTCCCGTTGGAGATATTTCGACGTTTAAGCGCTCGTTTCACTCCCTTTTACACTGCAAATGTAATGCACTACCGTTTAAGCGACGAAACAAGCAAACTAGCTCGCAAATCGCGATGATTTCGTCGATTTTGACGAAAAGTACCCGTCATTTATTTCCGGTTGGAGATATTTCGACGTTTAAGCGCTCGTTTCACTCCACTTTACACTGCAAATATAATGCACCACCTTTAACTTCGAAACACGCAAGATAGCTGGCAAATCGCGATGATTTCTTCGATTTTGACGAAAAGTAGCCGTCATTTCCTTCCCGTTGGAGATATTTCTACGTTTAAGCGCTCATTTCACTCCGTTTTACACTGCAAATGTAAGCACTACCGTTTAAGCGTCGAGACAAGCAAAATAGCTCGCAAATAGCGATGATTTCGTCTGTTTTGACAAAAACTTGCCGTCATTTCCTTAACGTTGGAGATATTTCGACGTTTAAGCGCTCATTTCACTCCATTTTACACTGCAAATGTAATGCACTACCGTCTAAGCGTCGAGAAAAGCAAAATAGCTCGCAAATCGCGATGTTTTCGTCGATTATGACGAAATATAGCCGTCATTTCCTTCCCGTTGGAGATATTTCGACGTTTAAGCGCTCATTTCACTCCCTTTTACACTGCAAATGTAAGCACTACCGTTTAAGCTTCGAGACAAGCAAAATAGCTCGCAAATCGCTATGATTTCGTCGATTTTGACGGAAAGTAGCCGTCATTTCCTTCCCGTTGGAGATATTTCGACGTTTAAGCGCTCGTTTCACTCCCTTTTACACTGCAAATGTAATGCACTACCGTTTAAGCGACGAAACAAGCAAACTAGCTCGCAAATCGCGATGATTTCGTCGATTTTGACGAAAAGTACCCGTCATTTATTTCCGGTTGGAGATATTTCGACGTATAAGCGCTCGTTTCACTCCACTTTACACTGCAAATGTAATGCACCACCTTTAAGCGTCGAAACATGCAAAATAGCTCGCAAATCGCGATGATTTCGTCGATTTTGACGAGAAGTAGCCGTCATTTGCATCCCGTTGGAGATATTTCGACGTTTAAGCGCTCATTTCACTTTATTTTATACTGCACATGTAATGCACTACCGTTCAAGCGTGGAAACAAGCAAAATAGCTGGCAAATGGCGATGATTTCGTCGATTTTGACGAGAAGTAGCCGTCATTTCCTTCCCGTTGGAGATATTTCGACGTTTAAGCGCTCCTTTCTCTCCATTTCACACTGCAAATGTAACGCACTACCGTTTAAGCTTCGAAGCAAGCAAGATAGCTCGCAAATCGCGATGATTTTGTCGATTTTGACGAAAAATAGCCGTCATTTCCTTCCCGTTCGAAATATTTCGACGTTTAAGCGCTCATTTCACACTCTTTTACACTGCAAATGTAAGCATTACTGTTTATGCATCGAAACAAGCAAAATAGCTCGCAAATCGCGATGGTTTCGTCTTTTTTGACAAAAACGTGCCGTCATTTCCTTAACGTTGGAGATATTTCGATGTTTAAGCGCTCATTTCACTCCATTTTACACTGAAAATGTAATGCACTACCGTTTAAGCGACGAATCAAGCAAAATAGCTCGCAAATCGCGATGATTTCGTCGATTTTGACGAAAAATAGCCGTCATTTCCTTCCCGTTCGAAATATTTCGACGTTTAAGCGCTCATTTCACACTCTTTTACACTGCAAATGTAAGCACTACCGTTTATGCATCGAAACAAGCAAAATAGCTCGCAAATCGCGATGGTTGCGTCTGTTTTGACAAAAACTTGACGTCATTTCCTTAACGTCGGAGATATTTCGATGTTTAAGCGCTCATTTCACTCCATTTTACACTGCAAACGTAAGCACTACCGTTTAAGCTTCGAGACAAGCAAAATAGCTCGCAAATCGCGATGATTTCGTCGATTTTGACGGAAAGTAGCCGTCATTTCCTTCCCGTTGGAGATATTTCGACGTTTAAGCGCTCGTTTCACTCCCTTTTACACTGCAAATGTAATGCACTACCGGTTGAGCGACGAAAAAAGCAAACTAGCTCGCAAATCGCGATGATTTCGTCGATTTTGACGAAAAGTACCCGTCATTTATTTCCGGTTGGAGATATTTCGACGTATAAGCGCTCGTTTCACTCCACTTTACACTGCAAATGTAATGCACTACCTTTAAGCGTCGAAACATGCAAGATAGCTGGCAAATCGCGATGACTTCGTCGATTTTGACGAAAAGTAGCCGTCATTTCCTTCCCGTTGAAGACATTTCGACGTTTAAGTTCTCATTTCACTCCCTTTTACACTGCAAATGTAATGCACTACCGTCTAAGCGTCGAGACAAGCAAAATAGCTCGCAAATCGCGATGATTTCGTCGATTTTGCGAGAAGTAGCCGTCATTTCCTTCCCGTTGGAGATATTTCGACGTTTAAACGCTCATTTCACTCCATTTTACACTGCACATGTAATGCACTACCGTTTAAGCGTCGAAACAAGCAAAATAGCTCGCAAATCGCGATGATTTCGTCGATTTTGACGAGAAGTAGCCGTCATTTGCATCCCGTTGGAGATATTTCGACGTTTAAGCGCTCATTTCACTTTATTTTATACTGCACATGTAATGCACTACCGTTCAAGCGTGGAAACAAGCAAAATAGCTCGCAAATGGCGATGATTTCGTCGATTTTGACGAGAAGTAGCCGTCATTTCCTTCCCGTTGGAGATATTTCGACGTTTAAGCGCTCCTTTCTCTCCATTTCACACTGCAAATGTAACGCACTACCGTTTAAGCTTCGAAGCAAGCAAGATAGCTCGCAAATCGCGATGATTTCGTCGATTTTGACGAAAAATAGCCGTCATTTCCTTCCCGTTCGAAATATTTCGACGTTTAAGCGCTCATTTCACACTCTTTTACACTGCAAATGTAAGCATTACTGTTTATGCATCGAAACAAGCAAAATAGCTCGCAAATCGCGATGGTTTCGTCTGTTTTGACAAAAACGTGCCGTCATTTCCTTAACGTTGGAGATATTTCGATGTTTAAGCGCTCATTTCACTCCATTTTACACTGAAAATGTAATGCACTACCGTTTAAGCGACGAAACAAGCAAAATAGCTCGCAAATCGCGATGATTTCGTCGATTTTGACGAAAAATAGCCGTCATTTCCTTTCCGTTCGAAATATTTCGACGTTTAAGCGCTCATTTCACACTCTTTTACACTGCAAATGTAAGCACTACCGTTTATGCATCGAAACAAGCAAAATAGCTCGCATATCGCGATGGTTGCGTCTGTTTTGACAAAAACTTGCCGTCATTTCCTTAACGTTGGAGATATTTCGATGTTTAAGCGCTCATTTCACTCCATTTTACACTGCAAATGTAATGCACTACCGTTTGAGCGACGAAACAAGCAAAATAGCTCGCAAATCGCGATGATTTCGTCGATTTTGACGAAAAATAGCCGTCATTTCCTTCCCTTTGAAGATATTTCGACGTTTAAGCGCTCATTTCACAACATTTTACACTGCAAATGTAATGCACTACCGTTAAAGTGACGAAACAAGCAAAATAGCTCGCAAATCGCGATGATTTCGTCGATTTTGACGAAAAGTAGCGGACATTTATTTCCGGTTGGAGATATTTCGACGTTTAAGCGCTCGTTTCACTCCCTTTTACACTGCAAATGTAATGCACTACCGTCTAAGCGTCGAGACAAGCAAAATAGCTCGCAAATCGCGATGTTTTCGTCGATTATGACGAAAAATAGCCGTCATTTCCTTCCCGTTGAAGATATTTCGACGTTTAAGCGCTCATTTCACTCCCTTTTACACTGCAAATGTAATTCACTACCGTCTAAGCGTCGAGACAAGCAAAATAGCTCGCAAATCGCGATGTTTTTGTCGATTATGACGAAAAATAGCCGTCATTTCCTTCCCGTTGAAGATATTTCGACGTTTAAGCGCTCATTTCACTCCCTTTTACACTGCAAATGTAATGCACTACCGTCTAAGCGTCGAGACAAGCAAAATAGCTCGCAAATCGCGATGATTTCGTCGATTTTGACGGAAAGTAGCCGTCATTTCCTTCCCGTTGGAGATATTTCGACGTTTAAGCGCTCGTTTCACTCCCTTTTACACTGCAAATGTAATGCACTACCGTTTAAGCGACGAAACAAGCAAACTAGCTCGCAAATCGCGATGATTTCGTCGATTTTGACGAAAAGTACCCGTCATTTATTTCCGGTTGGAGATATTTCGACGTATAAGCGCTCGTTTCACTCCACTTTACACTGCAAATGTAATGCACCACCTTTAAGCGTCGAAACATGCAAGATAGCTGGCAAATCGCGATGATTTCGTCGATTTTGACGAAAAGTAGCCGTCATTTCCTTCCCGTTGAGGACATTTCGACGTTTAAGTTCTCATTTCACTCCCTTTTACACTGCAAATGTAATGCACTACCGTCTAAGCGTCGAGACAAGCAAAATAGCTCGCAAATCGCGATGATTTCGTCGATTTTGCGAGAAGTAGCCGTCATTTCCTTCCCGTTGGAGATATTTCGACGTTTAAACGCTCATTTCACTCCCTTTTACACTGCAAATGTAATGCACTACCGTCTAAGCGTCGAGACAAGCAAAATAGCTCGCAAATCGCGATGATTTCGTCGATCTTGACGAGAAGTAGCCGTCATTTGCATCCCGTTGGAGATATTTCGACGTTTAAGCGCTCATTTCACTTTATTTTATACTGCACATGTAATGCACTACCGTTCAAGCGTGGAAACAAGCAAAATAGCTTGCAAATGGCGATGATTACGTCGATTTTGACGAGAAGTAGCCGTCATTTCCTTCCCGTTGGAGATATTTCGACGTTTAAGCGCTCCTTTCTCTCCATTTTACACTGCAAATGTAATGCACTACCGTTTAAGCGACGAAACATGCAAAATAGCTCTCAAATCGCGATGATTTCGTCGATTTTGACGAAAAATAGCCGTCATTTCCTTCCCTTTGAAGATATTTCGACGTTTAAGCGCTCATTTCCCTCCATTTTACACTTCAAATGTAATGCACTACCGTTTAAGTGTCGATGCAAGCAAAATAGCTCGCAAATCGTGATGATTTCGTCGATTTTGACGAAAAGTAGCGGTCATTTATTTCCGGTTGGAGATATTCCGACGTTTAAGCGCTCGTTTCACTCCACTTTACACTGCAAATGTAATGCACCACCTTTGGGCGTCGAAACAAGCAAAATAGCTCGCAAATCGCGATGATTTCGTCGATTTTGACGAAAAATAGCCGTCATTTCCTTCCCGTTCGAAATATTTCGACGTTTAAGCGCTCATTTCACACTCTTTTACACTGCAAATGTAAGCATTAAAGTTTATGCATCGAAACAAGCAAAATAGCTCGCAAATCGCAATGGTTGCGTTTGTTTTGACAAAAACTTGCCGTCATTTCCTTAACGTTGGAGATATTTCGATGTTTAAGCGCTCATTTCACTCCATTTTACACTGCAAATGTAATGCACTACCGTTTAAGCGACGAAACAAGCAAAATAGCCCGCAAATCGCGATGATTTCGTCGATTTTGACGAAAAATAGCCGTCATTTCCTTCCCCTTGAAGATATTTCGACGTTTAAGCGCTCATTTCACAACATTTTACACTGCAAATGTAATGCACTGCCGTTTAAGTGACGAAACAAGCAAAATAGCTCGCAAATCCCGATGATTTCGTCGATTTTGACGAAAAGTAGCGGTCATTTATTTCCGGTTGGAGATATTTCGACGTTTAAGCGCTCGTTTCACTCCCTTTTACACTGCAAATGTAATGCACTACCGTCTAAGCGTCGAGACAAGCAAAATAGCTCGCAAATCGCGATGTTTTCGTCGATTATGACGAAAAATAGCCGTCATTTCCTTCCCGTTGGAGATATTTCGACGTTTAAGCGCTCGTTTCACTCCCTTTTACACTGCAAATGTAATGCACTACCGGTTGAGCGACGAAACAAGCAAACTAGCTCGCAAATCGCGATGATTTCGTCGATTTTGACGAAAAGTACCCGTCATTTATTTCCGGTTGGAGATATTTCGACGTATAAGCGCTCGTTTCACTCCACTTTACACTGCAAATGTAATGCACCACCTTTAAGCGTCGAAACATGCAAGATAGCTGGCAAATCGCGATGATTTCGTCGATTTTGACGAAAAGTAGCCGTCATTTCCTTCCCGTTGAAGACATTTCGACGTTTAAGTTCTCATTTCACTCCCTTTTACACTGCAAATGTAATGCACTACCGTCTAAGCGTCGAGACAAGCAAAATAGCTCGCAAATCGCGATGATTTCGTCGATTTTGCGAGAAGTAGCCGTCATTTCCTTCCCGTTGGAGATATTTCGACGTTTAAACGCTCATTTCAC
This sequence comes from Bombus vancouverensis nearcticus, assembly GCF_051014615.1. Lineage (NCBI taxonomy): Eukaryota > Metazoa > Arthropoda > Insecta > Hymenoptera > Apidae > Bombus > Bombus vancouverensis. Next base: position 665,495 of record NC_134913.1, on the reverse strand, counting down.
TCCATTTTACACTGCACATGTAATGCACTACCGTTTAAGCGTCGAAACAAGCAAAATAGCTCGCAAATCGCGATGATTTCGTCGATTTTGACGAGAAGTAGCCGTCATTTGCATCCCGTTGGAGATATTTCGACGTTTAAGCGCTCATTTCACTTTATTTTATACTGCACATGTAATGCACTACCGTTCAAGCGTGGAAACAAGCAAAATAGCTCGCAAATGGCGATGATTTCGTCGATTTTGACGAGAAGTAGCCGTCATTTCCTTCCCGTTGGAGATATTTCGACGTTTAAGCGCTCCTTTCTCTCCATTTCACACTGCAAATGTAACGCACTACCGTTTAAGCTTCGAAGCAAGCAAGATAGCTCGCAAATCGCGATGATTTCGTCGATTTTGACGAAAAATAGCCGTCATTTCCTTCCCGTTCGAAATATTTCGACGTTTAAGCGCTCATTTCACACTCTTTTACACTGCAAATGTAAGCATTACTGTTTATGCATCGAAACAAGCAAAATAGCTCGCAAATCGCGATGGTTTCGTCTGTTTTGACAAAAACGTGCCGTCATTTCCTTAACGTTGGAGATATTTCGATGTTTAAGCGCTCATTTCACTCCATTTTACACTGAAAATGTAATGCACTACCGTTTAAGCGACGAAACAAGCAAAATAGCTCGCAAATCGCGATGATTTCGTCGATTTTGACGAAAAATAGCCGTCATTTCCTTCCCGTTGAAGACATTTCGACGTTTAAGTTCTCATTTCACTCCCTTTTACACTGCAAATGTAATGCACTACCGTCTAAGCGTCGAGACAAGCAAAATAGCTCGCAAATCGCGATGTTTTCGTCGATTATGACGAAAAATAGCCGTCATTTCCTTCCCGTTGGAGATATTTCGACGTTTAAGCGCTCGTTTCACTCCCTTTTACACTGCAAATGTAATGCACTACCGTCTAAGCGTCGAGACAAGCAAAATAGCTCGCAAATCGCGATGTTTTTGTCGATTATGACGAAAAATAGCCGTCATTTCCTTCCCGTTGAAGATATTTCGACGTTTAAGCGCTCATTTCACTCCCTTTTACACTGCAAATGTAATGCACTACCGTCTAAGCGTCGAGACAAGCAAAATAGCTCGCAAATCGCGATGTTTTCGTCGATTATGACGAAAAATAGCCGTCATTTCCTTCCCGTTGGAGATATTTCGACGTTTAAGCGCTCGTTTCACTCCCTTTTACACTGCAAATGTAATGCACTACCGTTTAAGCGTCGAAACAAGCAAAATAGCTCGCAAATCGCGATGATTTCGTCGATTTTGACGAGAAGTAGCCGTCATTTGCATCCCGTTGGAGATATTTCGACGTTTAAGCGCTCATTTCACTTTATTTTATACTGCACATGTAATGCACTACCGTTCAAGCGTGGAAACAAGCAAAATAGCTCGCAAATGGCGATGATTTCGTCGATTTTGACGAGAAGTAGCCGTCATTTCCTTCCCGTTGGAGATATTTCGACGTTTAAGCGCTCCTTTCTCTCCATTTCACACTGCAAATGTAACGCACTACCGTTTAAGCTTCGAAGCAAGCAAGATAGCTCGCAAATCGCGATGATTTCGTCGATTTTGACGAAAAATAGCCGTCATTTCCTTCCCGTTCGAAATATTTCGACGTTTAAGCGCTCATTTCACACTCTTTTACACTGCAAATGTAAGCACTACCGTTTATGCATCGAAACAAGCAAAATAGCTCGCATATCGCGATGGTTGCGTCTGTTTTGACAAAAACTTGCCGTCATTTCCTTAACGTTGGAGATATTTCGATGTTTAAGCGCTCATTTCACTCCATTTTACACTGCAAATGTAATGCACTACCGTTTAAGCGACGAAACAAGCAAAATAGCTCGCAAATCGCGATGATTTCGTCGATTTTGACGAAAAATAGCCGTCATTTCCTTCCCTTTGAAGATATTTCGACGTTTAAGCGCTCATTTCACAACATTTTACACTGCAAATGTAATGCACTACCGTTAAAGTGACGAAACAAGCAAAATAGCTCGCAAATCGCGATGATTTCGTCGATTTTGACGAAAAGTAGCGGACATTTATTTCCGGTTGGAGATATTTCGACGTTTAAGCGCTCGTTTCACTCCCTTTTACACTGCAAATGTAATGCACTACCGTCTAAGCGTCGAGACAAGCAAAATAGCTCGCAAATCGCGATGTTTTCGTCGATTATGACGAAAAATAGCCGTCATTTCCTTCCCGTTGAAGATATTTCGACGTTTAAGCGCTCATTTCACTCCCTTTTACACTGCAAATGTAATTCACTACCGTCTAAGCGTCGAGACAAGCAAAATAGCTCGCAAATCGCGATGTTTTTGTCGATTATGACGAAAAATAGCCGTCATTTCCTTCCCGTTGAAGATATTTCGACGTTTAAGCGCTCATTTCACTCCCTTTTACACTGCAAATGTAATGCACTACCGTCTAAGCGTCGAGACAAGCAAAATAGATCGCAAATCGCGATGATTTCGTCGATTTTGACGGAAAGTAGCCGTCATTTCCTTCCCGTTGGAGATATTTCGACGTTTAAGCGCTCGTTTCACTCCCTTTTACACTGCAAATGTAATGCACTACCGTTTAAGCGACGAAACAAGCAAACTAGCTCGCAAATCGCGATGATTTCGTCGATTTTGACGAAAAGTACCCGTCATTTATTTCCGGTTGGAGATATTTCGACGTATAAGCGCTCGTTTCACTCCACTTTACACTGCAAATGTAATGCACCACCTTTAAGCGTCGAAACATGCAAGATAGCTGGCAAATCGCGATGATTTCGTCGATTTTGACGAAAAGTAGCCGTCATTTCCTTCCCGTTGAGGACATTTCGACGTTTGAGTTCTCATTTCACTCCCTTTTACACTGCAAATGTAATGCACTACCGTCTAAGCGTCGAGACAAGCAAAATAGCTCGCAAATCGCGATGATTTCGTCGATTTTGCGAGAAGTAGCCGTCATTTCCTTCCCGTTGGAGATATTTCGACGTTTAAACGCTCATTTCACTCCCTTTTACACTGCAAATGTAATGCACTACCGTCTAAGCGTCGAGACAAGCAAAATAGCTCGCAAATCGCGATGATTTCGTCGATTTTGCGAGAAGTAGCCGTCATTTGCATCCCGTTGGAGATATTTCGACGTTTAAGCGCTCATTTCACTTTATTTTATACTGCACATGTAATGCACTACCGTTCAAGCGTGGAAACAAGCAAAATAGCTTGCAAATGGCGATGATTACGTCGATTTTGACGAGAAGTAGCCGTCATTTCCTTCCCGTTGGAGATATTTCGACGTTTAAGCGCTCCTTTCTCTCCATTTTACACTGCAAATGTAATGCACTACCGTTTAAGCGACGAAACATGCAAAATAGCTCGCAAATCGCGATGATTTCGTCGATTTTGACGAAAAATAGCCGTCATTTCCTTCCCTTTGAAGATATTTCGACGTTTAAGCGCTCATTTCCCTCCATTTTACACTTCAAATGTAATGCACTACCGTTTAAGTGTCGATGCAAGCAAAATAGCTCGCAAATCGTGATGATTTCGTCGATTTTGACGAAAAGTAGCGGTCATTTATTTCCGGTTGGAGATATTTCGACGTTTAAGCGCTCGTTTCACTCCACTTTACACTGCAAATGTAATGCACCACCTTTGGGCGTCGAAACAAGCAAGATAGCTGGCAAATCGCGACGATTTCGTCGATTTTGACGAAAAGTACCCGTCATTTCCTTCCCGTTGGAGATATTTCGACGTTTAAGCGCTCAGTTCACTCCGTTTTACTCTGCAAATGTAATGCACTACCGTCTAAGCGTAGAAACAAGCAAAATAGCTCGCATATCGCGATGACTTCGTCGATTTTGACGAAAAATAGCCGTCATTTCCTTCCCGTTCGAAATATTTCGACGTTTAAGCGCTCATTTCACACTCTTTTACACTGCAAATGCAAGCACTACCGTTTATGCATCGAAACAAGCAAAATAGCTCGCAAATCGCGATGGTTTCGTCTGTTTTGACAAAAACGTGCCGTCATTTCCTTAACGTTGGAGATATTTCGATGTTTAAGCGCTCATTTCACTCCACTTTACACTGAAAATGTAATGCACTACCGTTTAAGCGACGAAACAAGCAAAATAGCTCGCAAATCGCGATGATTTCGTCGATTTTGACGAAAAATAGCCGTCATTTCCTTCCCGTTCGAAATATTTCGACGTTTAAGCGCTCATTTCACACTCTTTTACACTGCAAATGTAAGCATTAAAGTTTATGCATCGAAACAAGCAAAATAGCTCGCAAATCGCAATGGTTGCGTTTGTTTTGACAAAAACTTGCCGTCATTTCCTTAACGTTGGAGATATTTCGATGTTTAAGCGCTCATTTCACTCCATTTTACACTGCAAATGTAATGCACTACCGTTTAAGCGACGAAACAAGCAAAATAGCCCGCAAATCGCGATGATTTCGTCGATTTTGACGAAAAATAGCCGTCATTTCCTTCCCCTTGAAGATATTTCGACGTTTAAGCGCTCATTTCACAACATTTTACACTGCAAATGTAATGCACTACCGTTTAAGTGACGAAACAAGCAAAATAGCTCGCAAATCCCGATGATTTCGTCGATTTTGACGAAAAGTAGCGGTCATTTATTTCCGGTTGGAGATATTTCGACGTTTAAGCGCTCGTTTCACTCCCTTTTACACTGCAAATGTAATGCACTACCGTCTAAGCGTCGAGACAAGCAAAATAGCTCGCAAATCGCGATGTTTTCGTCGATTATGACGAAAAATAGCCGTCATTTCCTTCCCGTTGGAGATATTTCGACGTTTAAGCGCTCGTTTCACTCCCTTTTACACTGCAAATGTAATGCACTACCGGTTGAGCGACGAAACAAGCAAACTAGCTCGCAAATCGCGATGATTTCGTCGATTTTGACGAAAAGTACCCGTCATTTATTTCCGGTTGGAGATATTTCGACGTATAAGCGCTCGTTTCACTCCACTTTACACTGCAAATGTAATGCACCACCTTTAAGCGTCGAAACATGCAAGATAGCTGGCAAATCGCGATGATTTCGTCGATTTTGACGAAAAGTAGCCGTCATTTCCTTCCCGTTGAAGACATTTCGACGTTTAAGTTCTCATTTCACTCCCTTTTACACTGCAAATGTAATGCACTACCGTCTAAGCGTCGAGACAAGCAAAATAGCTCGCAAATCGCGATGATTTCGTCGATTTTGCGAGAAGTAGCCGTCATTTCCTTCCCGTTGGAGATATTTCGACGTTTAAACGCTCATTTCACTCCATTTTACACTGCACATGTAATGCACTACCGTTTAAGCGTCGAAACAAGCAAAATAGCTCGCAAATCGCGATGATTTCGTCGATTTTGACGAGAAGTAGCCGTCATTTGCATCCCGTTGGAGATATTTCGACGTTTAAGCGCTCATTTCACTTTATTTTATACTGCACATGTAATGCACTACCGTTCAAGCGTGGAAACAAGCAAAATAGCTCGCAAATGGCGATGATTTCGTCGATTTTGACGAGAAGTAGCCGTCATTTCCTTCCCGTTGGAGATATTTCGACGTTTAAGCGCTCCTTTCTCTCCATTTCACACTGCAAATGTAACGCACTACCGTTTAAGCTTCGAAGCAAGCAAGATAGCTCGCAAATCGCGATGATTTCGTCGATTTTGACGAAAAATAGCCGTCATTTCCTTCCCGTTCGAAATATTTCGACGTTTAAGCGCTCATTTCACACTCTTTTACACTGCAAATGTAAGCATTACTGTTTATGCATCGAAACAAGCAAAATAGCTCGCAAATCGCGATGGTTTCGTCTGTTTTGACAAAAACGTGCCGTCATTTCCTTAACGTTGGAGATATTTCGATGTTTAAGCGCTCATTTCACTCCATTTTACACTGAAAATGTAATGCACTACCGTTTAAGCGACGAAACAAGCAAAATAGCTCGCAAATCGCGATGATTTCGTCGATTTTGACGAAAAATAGCCGTCATTTCCTTCCCGTTCGAAATATTTCGACGTTTAAGCGCTCATTTCACACTCTTTTACACTGCAAATGTAAGCATTACTGTTTATGCATCGAAACAAGCAAAATAGCTCGCAAATCGCGATGGTTTCGTCTGTTTTGACAAAAACGTGCCGTCATTTCCTTAACGTTGGAGATATTTCGATGTTTAAGCGCTCATTTCACTCCATTTTACACTGAAAATGTAATGCACTACCGTTTATGCATCGAAACAAGCAAAATAGCTCGCATATCGCGATGGTTGCGTCTGATTTGACAAAAACTTGCCGTCATTTCCTTAACGTTGGAGATATTTCGATGTTTAAGCGCTCATTTCACTCCATTTTACACTGCAAATGTAATGCACTACCGTTTAAGCGACGAAACAAGCAAAATAGCTCGCAAATCGCGATGATTTCGTCGATTTTGACGAAAAATAGCCGTCATTTCCTTCCCTTTGAAGATATTTCGACGTTTAAGCGCTCATTTCACAACATTTTACACTGCAAATGTAATGCACTACCGTTTAAGTGACGAAACAAGCAAAATAGCTCGCAAATCGCGATGATTTCGTCGATTTTGACGAAAAGTAGCGGACATTTATTTCCGGTTGGAGATATTTCGACGTTTAAGCGCTCGTTTCACTCCCTTTTACACTGCAAATGTAATGCACTACCGTCTAAGCGTCGAGACAAGCAAAATAGCTCGCAAATCGCGATGTTTTCGTCGATTATGACGAAAAATAGCCGTCATTTCCTTCCCGTTGAAGATATTTCGACGTTTAAGCGCTCATTTCACTCCCTTTTACACTGCAAATGTAATTCACTACCGTCTAAGCGTCGAGACAAGCAAAATAGCTCGCAAATCGCGATGTTTTCGTCGATTATGACGAAAAATAGCCGTCATTTCCTTCCCGTTGAAGATATTTCGACGTTTAAGCGCTCATTTCACTCCCTTTTACACTGCAAATGTAATGCACTACCGTCTAAGCGTCGAGACAAGCAAAATAGCTCGCATATCGCGATGATTTCGTCGATTTTGACGGAAAGTAGCCGTCATTTCCTTCCCGTTGGAGATATTTCGACGTTTAAGCGCTCGTTTCACTCCCTTTTACACTGCAAATGTAATGCACTACCGTTTAAGCGACGAAACAAGCAAACTAGCTCGCAAATCGCGATGATTTCGTCGATTTTGACGAAAAGTACCCGTCATTTATTTCCGGTTGGAGATATTTCGACGTATAAGCGCTCGTTTCACTCCACTTTACACTGCAAATGTAATGCACCACCTTTAAGCGTCGAAACATGCAAGATAGCTGGCAAATCGCGATGATTTCGTCGATTTTGACGAAAAGTAGCCGTCATTTCCTTCCCGTTGAGGACATTTCGACGTTTAAGTTCTCATTTCACTCCCTTTTACACTGCAAATGTAATGCACTACCGTCTAAGCGTCGAGACAAGCAAAATAGCTCGCAAATCGCGATGATTTCGTCGATTTTGCGAGAAGTAGCCGTCATTTCCTTCCCGTTGGAGATATTTCGACGTTTAAACGCTCATTTCACTCCCTTTTACACTGCAAATGTAATGCACTACCGTCTAAGCGTCGAGACAAGCAAAATAGCTCGCAAATCGCGATGATTTCGTCGATCTTGACGAGAAGTAGCCGTCATTTGCATCCCGTTGGAGATATTTCGACGTTTAAGCGCTCATTTCACTTTATTTTATACTGCACATGTAATGCACTACCGTTCAAGCGTGGAAACAAGCAAAATAGCTTGCAAATGGCGATGATTACGTCGATTTTGACGAGAAGTAGCCGTCATTTCCTTCCCGTTGGAGATATTTCGACGTTTAAGCGCTCCTTTCTCTCCATTTTACACTGCAAATGTAATGCACTACCGTTTAAGCGACGAAACATGCAAAATAGCTCGCAAATCGCGATGATTTCGTCGATTTTGACGAAAAATAGCCGTCATTTCCTTCCCTTTGAAGATATTTCGACGTTTAAGCGCTCATTTCCCTCCATTTTACACTTCAAATGTAATGCACTACCGTTTAAGTGTCGATGCAAGCAAAATAGCTCGCAAATCGTGATGATTTCGTCGATTTTGACGAAAAGTAGCGGTCATTTATTTCCGGTTGGAGATATTTCGACGTTTAAGCGCTCGTTTCACTCCACTTTACACTGCAAATGTAATGCACCACCTTTGGGCGTCGAAACAAGCAAGATAGCTGGCAAATCGCGACGATTTCGTCGATTTTGACGAAAAGTACCCGTCATTTCCTTCCCGTTGGAGATATTTCGACGTTTAAGCGCTCAGTTCACTCCGTTTTACTCTGCAAATGTAATGCACTACCGTCTAAGCGTAGAAACAAGCAAAATAGCTCGCATATCGCGATGACTTCGTCGATTTTGACGAAAAATAGCCGTCATTTCCTTCCCGTTCGAAATATTTCGACGTTTAAGCGCTCATTTCACACTCTTTTACACTGCAAATGCAAGCACTACCGTTTATGCATCGAAACAAGCAAAATAGCTCGCAAATCGCGATGGTTTCGTCCGTTTTGACAAAAACGTGCCGTCATTTCCTTAACGTTGGAGATATTTCGATGTTTAAGCGCTCATTTCACTCCACTTTACACTGAAAATGTAATGCACTACCGTTTAAGCGACGAAACAAGCAAAATAGCTCGCAAATCGCGATGATTTCGTCGATTTTGACGAAAAATAGCCGTCATTTCCTTCCCGTTCGAAATATTTCGACGTTTAAGCGCTCATTTCACACTCTTTTACACTGCAAATGTAAGCATTAAAGTTTATGCATCGAAACAAGCAAAATAGCTCGCAAATCGCAATGGTTGCGTTTGTTTTGACAAAAACTTGCCGTCATTTCCTTAACGTTGGAGATATTTCGATGTTTAAGCGCTCATTTCACTCCATTTTACACTGCAAATGTAATGCACTACCGTTTAAGCGACGAAACAAGCAAAATAGCCCGCAAATCGCGATGATTTCGTCGATTTTGACGAAAAATAGCCGTCATTTCCTTCCCCTTGAAGATATTTCGACGTTTAAGCGCTCATTTCACAACATTTTACACTGCAAATGTAATGCACTACCGTTTAAGTGACGAAACAAGCAAAATAGCTCGCAAATCCCGATGATTTCGTCGATTTTGACGAAAAGTAGCGGTCATTTATTTCCGGTTGGAGATATTTCGACGTTTAAGCGCTCGTTTCACTCCCTTTTACACTGCAAATGTAATGCACTACCGTCTAAGCGTCGAGACAAGCAAAATAGCTCGCAAATCGCGATGTTTTCGTCGATTATGACGAAAAATAGCCGTCATTTCCTTCCCGTTGGAGATATTTCGACGTTTAAGCCCTCGTTTCACTCCATTTTACACTGCAAATGTAATGCACTACCGTTTAAGCTTCGAAGCAAGCAAGATAGCTCGCAAATCGCGATGATTTCGTCGATTTTGACGAAAAGTAGCCGTCATTTCTTTCCCGTTCGAGATATTTCGACATTTAAGCGCTCGTTTCCCTCCATTTTACACTTCAAATGTAATGCACTACCGTTTAAGTGTCGATGCAAGCAAAATAGCTCGCAAATCGTGATGATTTCGTCGATTTTGACGAAAAGTAGCGGTCATTTATTTCCTGTTGGAGATATTTCGACGTTTAAGCGCTCGTTTCACTCCACTTTACACTGCAAATGTAATGCACCACCTTTAAGCGTCGAAACAAGCAAGATAGCTGGCAAATCGCGACGATTTCGTCGATTTTGACGAAAAGTAGCCGTCATTTCCTTCCCGTTGGAGATATTTCGACGTTTAAGCGCTCAGTTCACTCCGTTTTACTCCGCAAATGTAATGCACTACCGCCTAAGCGTAGAAACAAGCAAAATAGCTCGCATATCGCGATGACTTCGTCGATTTTGACGAAAAGTAGCCGTCATTTCTTTCCCGTTCGAGATATTTCGACATTTAAGCGCTCGTTTCCCTCCATTTTACACTTCAAATGTAATGCACTACCGTTTAAGTGTCGATGCAAGCAAAATAGCTCGCAAATCGTGATGATTTCGTCGATTTTGACGAAAAGTAGCGGTCATTTATTTCCGGTTGGAGATATTTCGACGTTTAAGCGCTCGTTTCACTCCACTTTACACTGCAAATGTAATGCACCACCTTTGAGCGTCGAAACAAGCAAGATAGCTGGCAAATCGCGACGATTTCGTCGATTTTGACGAAAAGTAGCCGTCATTTCCTTCCCGTTGGAGATATTTCGACGTTTAAGCGCTCAGTTCACTCCGTTTTACTCTGCAAATGTAATGCACTACCGTCTAAGCGACGAAACAAGCAAAATAGCTCGCAAATCGCGATGATTTCGTCGATTTTGACGAAAAATAGCCGTCATTTCCTTCCCGTTGAAGACATTTCGACGTTTAAGTTCTCATTTCACTCCCTTTTACACTGCAAATGTAATGCACTACCGTCTAAGCGTCGAGACAAGCAAAATAGCTCGCAAATCGCAATGGTTGCGTTTGTTTTGACAAAAACTTGCCGTCATTTCCATAACGTTGGAGATATTTCGATGTTTAAGCGCTCATTTCACTCCATTTTACACTGCAAATGTAATGCACTACCGTTTAAGCGACGAAACAAGCAAAATAGCCCGCAAATCGCGATGATTTCGTCGATTTTGACGAAAAATAGCCGTCATTTCCTTCCCCTTGAAGATATTTCGACGTTTAAGCGCTCATTTCACAACATTTTACACTGCAAATGTAATGCACTACCGTTTAAGTGACGAAACAAGCAAAATAGCTCGCAAATCCCGATGATTTCGTCGATTTTGACGAAAAGTAGCGGTCATTTATTTCCGGTTGGAGATATTTCGACGTTTAAGCGCTCGTTTCACTCCCTTTTACACTGCAAATGTAATGCACTACCGTCTAAGCGTCGAGACAAGCAAAATAGCTCGCAAATCGCGATGTTTTCGTCGATTATGACGAAAAATAGCCGTCATTTCCTTCCCGTTGGAGATATTTCGACGTTTAAGCGCTCGTTTCACTCCCTTTTACACTGCAAATGTAATGCACTACCGGTTGAGCGACGAAACAAGCAAACTAGCTCGCAAATCGCGATGATTTCGTCGATTTTGACGAAAAGTACCCGTCATTTATTTCCGGTTGGAGATATTTCGACGTATAAGCGCTCGTTTCACTCCACTTTACACTGCAAATGTAATGCACCACCTTTAAGCGTCGAAACATGCAAGATAGCTGGCAAATCGCGATGATTTCGTCGATTTTGACGAAAAGTAGCCGTCATTTCCTTCCCGTTGAAGACATTTCGACGTTTAAGTTCTCATTTCACTCCCTTTTACACTGCAAATGTAATGCACTACCGTCTAAGCGTCGAGACAAGCAAAATAGCTCGCAAATCGCGATGATTTCGTCGATTTTGCGAGAAGTAGCCGTCATTTCCTTCCCGTTGGAGATATTTCGACGTTTAAACGCTCATTTCACTCCATTTTACACTGCACATGTAATGCACTACCGTTTAAGCGTCGAAACAAGCAAAATAGCTCGCAAATCGCGATGATTTCGTCGATTTTGACGAGAAGTAGCCGTCATTTGCATCCCGTTGGAGATATTTCGACGTTTAAGCGCTCATTTCACTTTATTTTATACTGCACATGTAATGCACTACCGTTCAAGCGTGGAAACAAGCAAAATAGCTCGCAAATGGCGATGATTTCGTCGATTTTGACGAGAAGTAGCCGTCATTTCCTTCCCGTTGGAGATATTTCGACGTTTAAGCGCTCCTTTCTCTCCATTTCACACTGCAAATGTAACGCACTACCGTTTAAGCTTCGAAGCAAGCAAGATAGCTCGCAAATCGCGATGATTTCGTCGATTTTGACGAAAAATAGCCGTCATTTCCTTCCCGTTCGAAATATTTCGACGTTTAAGCGCTCATTTCACACTCTTTTACACTGCAAATGTAAGCATTACTGTTTATGCATCGAAACAAGCAAAATAGCTCGCAAATCGCGATGGTTTCGTCTGTTTTGACAAAAACGTGCCGTCATTTCCTTAACGTTGGAGATATTTCGATGTTTAAGCGCTCATTTCACTCCATTTTACACTGAAAATGTAATGCACTACCGTTTAAGCGACGAAACAAGCAAAATAGCTCGCAAATCGCGATGATTTCGTCGATTTTGACGAAAAATAGCCGTCATTTCCTTCCCGTTCGAAATATTTCGACGTTTAAGCGCTCATTTCACACTCTTTTACACTGCAAATGTAAGCATTACTGTTTATGCATCGAAACAAGCAAAATAGCTCGCAAATCGCGATGGTTGCGTCTGATTTGACAAAAACTTGCCGTCATTTCCTTAACGTTGGAGATATTTCGATGTTTAAGCGCTCATTTCACTCCATTTTACACTGCAAATGTAATGCACTACCGTTTAAGCGACGAAACAAGCAAAATAGCTCGCAAATCGCGATGATTTCGTCGATTTTGACGAAAAATAGCCGTCATTTCCTTCCCTTTGAAGATATTTCGACGTTTAAGCGCTCATTTCACAACATTTTACACTGCAAATGTAATGCACTACCGTTTAAGTGACGAAACAAGCAAAATAGCTCGCAAATCGCGATGATTTCGTCGATTTTGACGAAAAGTAGCGGACATTTATTTCCGGTTGGAGATATTTCGACGTTTAAGCGCTCGTTTCACTCCCTTTTACACTGCAAATGTAATGCACTACCGTCTAAGCGTCGAGACAAGCAAAATAGCTCGCAAATCGCGATGTTTTCGTCGATTATGACGAAAAATAGCCGTCATTTCCTTCCCGTTGAAGATATTTCGACGTTTAAGCGCTCATTTCACTCCCTTTTACACTGCAAATGTAATTCACTACCGTCTAAGCGTCGAGACAAGCAAAATAGCTCGCAAATCGCGATGTTTTCGTCGATTATGACGAAAAATAGCCGTCATTTCCTTCCCGTTGAAGATATTTCGACGTTTAAGCGCTCATTTCACTCCCTTTTACACTGCAAATGTAATGCACTACCGTCTAAGCGTCGAGACAAGCAAAATAGCTCGCATATCGCGATGATTTCGTCGATTTTGACGGAAAGTAGCCGTCATTTCCTTCCCGTTGGAGATATTTCGACGTTTAAGCGCTCGTTTCACTCCCTTTTACACTGCAAATGTAATGCACTACCGTTTAAGCGACGAAACAAGCAAACTAGCTCGCAAATCGCGATGATTTCGTCGATTTTGACGAAAAGTACCCGTCATTTATTTCCGGTTGGAGATATTTCGACGTATAAGCGCTCGTTTCACTCCACTTTACACTGCAAATGTAATGCACCACCTTTAAGCGTCGAAACATGCAAGATAGCTGGCAAATCGCGATGATTTCGTCGATTTTGACGAAAAGTAGCCGTCATTTCCTTCCCGTTGAGGACATTTCGACGTTTAAGTTCTCATTTCACTCCCTTTTACACTGCAAATGTAATGCACTACCGTCTAAGCGTCGAGACAAGCAAAATAGCTCGCAAATCGCGATGATTTCGTCGATTATGACGAAAAATAGCCGTCATTTCCTTCCCGTTGGAGATATTTCGACGTTTAAGCGCTCCTTTCTCTCCATTTTACACTGCAAATGTAATGCACTACCGTTTAAGCGACGAAACATGCAAAATAGCTCGCAAATCGCGATGATTTCGTCGATTTTGACGAAAAATAGCCGTCATTTCCTTCCCTTTGAAGATATTTCGACGTTTAAGCGCTCATTTCCCTCCATTTTACACTTCAAATGTAATGCACTACCGTTTAAGTGTCGATGCAAGCAAAATAGCTCGCAAATCGTGATGATTTCGTCGATTTTGACGAAAAGTAGCGGTCATTTATTTCCGGTTGGAGATATTTCGACGTTTAAGCGCTCGTTTCACTCCACTTTACACTGCAAATGTAATGCACCACCTTTGGGCGTCGAAACAAGCAAGATAGCTGGCAAATCGCGACGATTTCGTCGATTTTGACGAAAAGTACCCGTCATTTCCTTCCCGTTGGAGATATTTCGACGTTTAAGCGCTCAGTTCACTCCGTTTTACTCTGCAAATGTAATGCACTACCGTCTAAGCGTAGAAACAAGCAAAATAGCTCGCATATCGCGATGACTTCGTCGATTTTGACGAAAAATAGCCGTCATTTCCTTCCCGTTCGAAATATTTCGACGTTTAAGCGCTCATTTCACACTCTTTTACACTGCAAATGCAAGCACTACCGTTTATGCATCGAAACAAGCAAAATAGCTCGCAAATCGCGATGGTTTCGTCCGTTTTGACAAAAACGTGCCGTCATTTCCTTAACGTTGGAGATATTTCGATGTTTAAGCGCTCATTTCACTCCACTTTACACTGAAAATGTAATGCACTACCGTTTAAGCGACGAAACAAGCAAAATAGCTCGCAAATCGCGATGATTTCGTCGATTTTGACGAAAAATAGCCGTCATTTCCTTCCCGTTCGAAATATTTCGACGTTTAAGCGCTCATTTCACACTCTTTTACACTGCAAATGTAAGCATTAAAGTTTATGCATCGAAACAAGCAAAATAGCTCGCAAATCGCAATGGTTGCGTTTGTTTTGACAAAAACTTGCCGTCATTTCCTTAACGTTGGAGATATTTCGATGTTTAAGCGCTCATTTCACTCCATTTTACACTGCAAATGTAATGCACTACCGTTTAAGCGACGAAACAAGCAAAATAGCCCGCAAATCGCGATGATTTCGTCGATTTTGACGAAAAATAGCCGTCATTTCCTTCCCCTTGAAGATATTTCGACGTTTAAGCGCTCATTTCACAACATTTTACACTGCAAATGTAATGCACTACCGTTTAAGTGACGAAACAAGCAAAATAGCTCGCAAATCCCGATGATTTCGTCGATTTTGACGAAAAGTAGCGGTCATTTATTTCCGGTTGGAGATATTTCGACGTTTAAGCGCTCGTTTCACTCCCTTTTACACTGCAAATGTAATGCACTACCGTCTAAGCGTCGAGACAAGCAAAATAGCTCGCAAATCGCGATGTTTTCGTCGATTATGACGAAAAATAGCCGTCATTTCCTTCCCGTTGGAGATATTTCGACGTTTAAGCCCTCGTTTCACTCCATTTTACACTGCAAATGTAATGCACTACCGTTTAAGCTTCGAAGCAAGCAAGATAGCTCGCAAATCGCGATGATTTCGTCGATTTTGACGAAAAGTAGCCGTCATTTCTTTCCCGTTCGAGATATTTCGACATTTAAGCGCTCGTTTCCCTCCATTTTACACTTCAAATGTAATGCACTACCGTTTAAGTGTCGATGCAAGCAAAATAGCTCGCAAATCGTGATGATTTCGTCGATTTTGACGAAAAGTAGCGGTCATTTATTTCCTGTTGGAGATATTTCGACGTTTAAGCGCTCGTTTCACTCCACTTTACACTGCAAATGTAATGCACCACCTTTAAGCGTCGAAACAAGCAAGATAGCTGGCAAATCGTGACGATTTCGTCGATTTTGACGAAAAGTAGCCGTCATTTCCTTCCCGTTGGAGATATTTCGACGTTTAAGCGCTCAGTTCACTCCGTTTTACTCCGCAAATGTAATGCACTACCGCCTAAGCGTAGAAACAAGCAAAATAGCTCGCATATCGCGATGACTTCGTCGATTTTGACGAAAAGTAGCCGTCATTTCTTTCCCGTTCGAGATATTTCGACATTTAAGCGCTCGTTTCCCTCCATTTTACACTTCAAATGTAATGCACTACCGTTTAAGTGTCGATGCAAGCAAAATAGCTCGCAAATCGTGATGATTTCGTCGATTTTGACGAAAAGTAGCGGTCATTTATTTCCGGTTGGAGATATTTCGACGTTTAAGCGCTCGTTTCACTCCACTTTACACTGCAAATGTAATGCACCACCTTTGAGCGTCGAAACAAGCAAGATAGCTGGCAAATCGCGACGATTTCGTCGATTTTGACGAAAAGTAGCCGTCATTTCCTTCCCGTTGGAGATATTTCGACGTTTAAGCGCTCAGTTCACTCCGTTTTACTCTGCAAATGTAATGCACTACCGTCTAAGCGACGAAACAAGCAAAATAGCTCGCAAATCGCGATGATTTCGTCGATTTTGACGAAAAATAGCCGTCATTTCCTTCCCGTTCGAAATATTTCGACGTTTAAGCGCTCATTTCACACTCTTTTACACTGCAAATGTAAGCACTACCGTTTATGCATCGAAACAAGCAAAATAGCTCGCAAATCGCGATGGTTGCGTCTGTTTTGACAAAAACTTGCCGTCATTTCCTTCCCGTTGGAGATATTTCGACGTTTAAGCGCTCGTTTCACTCCCTTTTACACTGCAAATGTAATGCACTACCGTCTAAGCGTCGAGACAAGCAAAATAGGCCGCAAATCGCGATGATTTCGTCGATTTTGACGAAAAATAGCCGTCATTTCCTTCCCGTTGGAGATATTTCGACGTTTAAGCGCTCGTTTCACTCCCTTTTACACTGCAAATGTAATGCACTACCGTTTAAGCGACGAAACAAGCAAACTAGCTCGCAAATCGCGATGATTTCGTCGATTTTGACGAAAAGTACCCGTCATTTATTTCCGGTTGGAGATATTTCGACGTTTAAGCGCTCTTTTCACTCCACTTTACACTGCAAATGTAATGCACCACCTTTAAGCGTCGAAACATGCAAGATAGCTGGCAAATCGCGATGATTTCTTCGATTTTGACGAAAAGTAGCCGTCATTTGCATCCCGTTGGAGATATTTCGACGTTTAAGCGCTCATTTCACTATATTTTATACTGCACATGTAATGCACTACCGTTCAAGCGTGGAAACAAGCAAAATAGCTCGCAAATGGCGATGATTTCGTCGATTTTTACGAGAAGTAGCCGTCATTTCCTTCCCGTTGGAGATATTTCGACGTTTAAGCGCTCCTTTCTCTCCATTTTACACTGCAAATGTAATGCACTACCGTTTAAGCTTCGAAGCAAGCAAGATAGCTCGCAAATCGCGATGATTTCGTCGATTTTGACGAAAAGTAGCCGTCATTTCCTTCTCGTTGGAGATATTTCGACGAATAAGAGCTCGTTGAAATCCATTTTACACTGCAAATGTAATGCACTACCGTTTAAGTGTCGATGCAAGCAAAATAGCTCGCAAATCGCGATGATTTCGTCGATTTTGACGAAAAGTAGCCGTCATTTATTTCCGGTTGGAGATATTTCGACGTTTAAGCGCTCGTTTCACTCCACTTTACACTGCAAATGTAATGCACCACCTTTAAGCGTCGAAACAAGCAAGATAGCTGACAAATCGCGACGATTTCGTCGATTTTGACGAAAAGTAGCCGTCATTTCCTTCCCGTTGGAGATATTTCGACGTTTAAGCGCTCATTTCACTCCGTTTTACACTGCAAATGTAAGCACTACCGTTTAAGCGTCGAGACAAGCAAAATAGCTCGCAAATCGTGATGATTTCGTCGATTTTGACGAAAAGTAGCGGTCATTTATTTCCTGTTGGAGATATTTCGACGTTTAAGCGCTCGTTTCACTCCACTTTACACTGCAAATGTAATGCACCACCTTTAAGCGTCGAAACAAGCAAGATAGCTGGCAAATCGCGACGATTTCGTCGATTTTGACGAAAAGTAGCCGTCATTTCCTTCCCGTTGGAGATATTTCGACGTTTAAGCGCTCAGTTCACTCCGTTTTACTCCGCAAATGTAATGCACTACCGCCTAAGCGTAGAAACAAGCAAAATAGCTCGCATATCGCGATGACTTCGTCGATTTTGACGAAAAGTAGCCGTCATTTCCTTCCCGTTCGAGATATTTCGACATTTAAGCGCTCGTTTCCCTCCATTTTACACTTCAAATGTAATGCACTACCGTTTAAGTGTCGATGCAAGCAAAATAGCTCGCAAATCGTGATGATTTCGTCGATTTTGACGAAAAGTAGCGGTCATTTATTTCCGGTTGGAGATATTTCGACGTTTAAGCGCTCGTTTCACTCCACTTTACACTGCAAATGTAATGCACCACCTTTGAGCGTCGAAACAAGCAAGATAGCTGGCAAATCGCGACGATTTCGTCGATTTTGACGAAAAGTAGCCGTCATTTCCTTCCCGTTGGAGATATTTCGACGTTTAAGCGCTCAGTTCACTCCGTTTTACTCTGCAAATGTAATGCACTACCGTCTAAGCGACGAAACAAGCAAAATAGCTCGCAAATCGCGATGATTTCGTCGATTTTGACGAAAAATAGCCGTCATTTCCTTCCCGTTCGAAATATTTCGACGTTTAAGCGCTCATTTCACACTCTTTTACACTGCAAATGTAAGCACTACCGTTTATGCATCGAAACAAGCAAAATAGCTCGCAAATCGCGATGGTTGCGTCTGTTTTGACAAAAACTTGCCGTCATTTCCTTCCCGTTGGAGATATTTCGACGTTTAAGCGCTCGTTTCACTCCCTTTTACACTGCAAATGTAATGCACTACCGTCTAAGCGTCGAGACAAGCAAAATAGGCCGCAAATCGCGATGATTTCGTCGATTTTGACGAAAAATAGCCGTCATTTCCTTCCCGTTGGAGATATTTCGACGTTTAAGCGCTCGTTTCACTCCCTTTTACACTGCAAATGTAATGCACTACCGTTTAAGCGACGAAACAAGCAAACTAGCTCGCAAATCGCGATGATTTCGTCGATTTTGACGAAAAGTACCCGTCATTTATTTCCGGTTGGAGATATTTCGACGTTTAAGCGCTCTTTTCACTCCACTTTACACTGCAAATGTAATGCACCACCTTTAAGCGTCGAAACATGCAAGATAGCTGGCAAATCGCGATGATTTCTTCGATTTTGACGAAAAGTAGCCGTCATTTGCATCCCGTTGGAGATATTTCGACGTTTAAGCGCTCATTTCACTATATTTTATACTGCACATGTAATGCACTACCGTTCAAGCGTGGAAACAAGCAAAATAGCTCGCAAATGGCGATGATTTCGTCGATTTTTACGAGAAGTAGCCGTCATTTCCTTCCCGTTGGAGATATTTCGACGTTTAAGCGCTCCTTTCTCTCCATTTTACACTGCAAATGTAATGCACTACCGTTTAAGCTTCGAAGCAAGCAAGATAGCTCGCAAATCGCGATGATTTCGTCGATTTTGACGAAAAGTAGCCGTCATTTCCTTCTCGTTGGAGATATTTCGACGAATAAGAGCTCGTTGAAATCCATTTTACACTGCAAATGTAATGCACTACCGTTTAAGTGTCGATGCAAGCAAAATAGCTCGCAAATCGCGATGATTTCGTCGATTTTGACGAAAAGTAGCCGTCATTTATTTCCGGTTGGAGATATTTCGACGTTTAAGCGCTCGTTTCACTCCACTTTACACTGCAAATGTAATGCACCACCTTTAAGCGTCGAAACAAGCAAGATAGCTGACAAATCGCGACGATTTCGTCGATTTTGACGAAAAGTAGCCGTCATTTCCTTCCCGTTGGAGATATTTCGACGTTTAAGCGCTCATTTCACTCCGTTTTACACTGCAAATGTAAGCACTACCGTTTAAGCGTCGAGACAAGCAAAATAGCTCGCAAATCGCGATGATTTCGTCTGTTTTGACAAAAACTTGCCGTCATTTCCTTAACGTTGGAGATATTTCGACGTTTAAGCGCTCATTTCACGCCATTTTACACTGGAAATGTAATGCACTACCGTCTAAGCGTCGAGAAAAGCAAAATAGCTCGCAAATCGCGATGTTTTCGTCTATTATGACGAAAAATTGCCGTCATTTCCTTCCCGTTGCAGATATTTCGACGTTTAAGCGCTCATTTCACTCCCTTTTACACTGCAAATGTAAGCACTACCGTTTAAGCGTCGAGACAAGCAAAATAGCTCGCAAATCGCGATGATTTCGTCGATTTTGACGAAAAGTAGCCGTCATTTCCTTCCCGTTGGAGATATTTCGACGAATAAGAGCTCGTTGAAATCCATTTTACACTGCAAATGTAACGCACTACCGTTTAAGCGTCGAAACAAGCAAAATAGCTCGCAAATCGCGATGATTTCGTCGATTTTGACGAGAAGTAGCCGTCATTTCCTTCCCGTTGGAGAAATTTCGACGTTTAAGCGCTCGTTGAAATCCATTTTACACTGCAAATGTAATGCACTACCGTTTAAGCTTCGAAACAAGCAAGATAGCTCGCAAATCGCGATGATTTCGTCTATTTTGACGAAAACTAGCCGTCATTTCTTTCCCGTTCGAGATATTTCGACGTTTAAGCGCTCGTTTCACTCCATTTTACACTTCAAATGTAATGCACTACCGTCTAAGCGGCGAAACAAGCAAAATCGCTCGCAAATCGCGATGATTTCGTCGATTTTGACGAGAAGTCGCCGTCATTTGCACCCCTTGGAGATATTTCGACGTTTAAGCGCTCATTTCACTCCATTTTACACTGCAAATGTAATGCACTACCGTCTAAGCGTCGAGACAAGCAAAATCGCTCGCAAATCGCGATGATTTCGTCGATTTTGACGAGAAGTAGCCGTCATTTGCACCCCTTGGAGATATTTCGACGTTTAAGCGCTCGTTGAAATCGATTTTACACTGCAAATGTAATGCACTACCGTTTAAGCTTCGAAGCAAGCAAGATAGCTCGCAAATCGCGACGATTTCGTCGATTTTGACGAAAAGTAGCCGTCATTTCCTTCCCGTTGGAGATATTTCGACGTTTAAGCGCTCATTTCACTCCAATTTACACTGCAATTGTAATGCACTACCGTTTAAGCTTCGAAGCAAGCAAGATAGCTCGCAAATCGCGATGATTTCGTCGATTTTGACGAAAAGTAGCCGTCATTTCCTTCCCGTTGAAGATATTTCGACGTTTAAGCGCTCGTTTCACTCCCTTTTACACTGCAAATGTAATGCACTACCGTCTAAGCGTCGAGACAAGCAAACTAGCTCGCAAATCGCGATGATTTCGTCGATTTTGACGAAAAGTACCCGTCATTTATTTCCGGTTGGAGATATTTCGACGTTTAAGCGCTCGTTTCACTCCACTTTACACTGCAAATGTAAGCACTACCGTTTAAGCGTCGAGACAAGCCAAATAGCTCGCAAATCGCGATGATTTCGTCGATTTTGACGAAAAGTAGCCGTCATTTCCTTCCCGTTGGAGATATTTCGACGAATAAGAGCTCGTTGAAATCCATTTTACACTGCAAATGTAACGCACTACCGTTTAAGCGTCGAAACAAGCAAAATAGCTCGCAAATCGCGATGATTTCGTCGATTTTGACGAGAAGTAGCCGTCATTTCCTTCCCGTTGGAGAAATTTCGACGTTTAAGCGCTCGTTGAAATCCATTTTACACTGCAAATGTAATGCACTACCGTTTAAGCTTCGAAACAAGCAAGATAGCTCGCAAATCGCGATGATTTCGTCGATTTTGACGAGAAGTAGCCGTCATTTGCACCCCTTGGAGATATTTCGACGTTTAAGCGCTCATTTCACTCCCTTTTACACTGCAAATGTAATGCACTACAGTCTAAGCGTCGAGACAAGCAAAATCGCTCGCAAATCGCGATGATTTCGTCGATTTTGACGAGAAGTAGCCGTCATTTGCACCCCTTGGAGATATTTCGACGTTTAAGCGCTCGTTGAAATCGATTTTACACTGCAAATGTAATGCACTACCGTTTAAGCTTCGAAGCAAGCAAGATAGCTCGCAAATCGCGATGATTTCGTCGATTTTGACGAAAAGTAGCCGTCATTTCCTTCCCGTTGGAGATATTTCGACGTTTAAGCGCTCATTTCACTCCCTTTTACACTGCAAATGTAATGCCCTACCGTCTAAGCGTCGAGACAAGCAAAATAGTTCGCAAATCGCGATGTTTTCGTCGATTATGACGAAAAATAGCCGTCATTTCCTTCCCGTTGAAGATATTTCGACGTTTAAGCGCTCATTTCACTCCCTTTTACACTGCAAATGTAATGCACTACCGTCTAAGCGTCGCGACAAGCAAAATAGCCCGCAAATCGCGATGATTTCGTCGATTTTGACGAAAAGTAGCCGTCATTTCCTTCCCGTTGAAGATATTTCGACGTTTAAGCGCTCATTTCACTCCCTTTTACACTGCAAATGTAATGCACTACCGTTTAAGCTTCGAAGCAAGCAAGATAGCTCGCAAATCGCGATGATTTCGTCGATTTTGACGAAAAGTAGCCGTCATTTCTTTCCCGTTCGAGATATTTCGACATTTAAGCGCTCGTTTCCCTCCATTTTACACTTCAAATGTAATGCACTACCGTTTAAGTGTCGATGCAAGCAAAATAGCTCGCAAATCGCGATGATTTCGTCGATTTTGACGAAAAGTAGCCGTCATTTATTTCCGGTTGGAGATATTTCGACGTTTAAGCGCTCGTTTCACTCCACTTTACACTGCAAATGTAATGCACCACCTTTAAGCGTCGAAACATGCAAGATAGCTGGCAAATCGCGATGATTTCTTCGATTTCGACGAAAAGTAGCCGTCATTTGCATCCCGTTGGAGATATTTCGACGTTTAAGCGCTCATTTCACTATATTTTATACTGCACATGTAATGCACTACCGTTCAAGCGTGGAAACAAGCAAAATAGCTCGCAAATGGCGATGATTTCTTCGATTTTGACGAGAAGTAGCCGTCATTTCCTTCCCGTTGGAGATATTTCGACGTTTAAGCGCTCCTTTCTCTCCATTTTACACTGCAAATGTAATGCACTACCGTTTAAGCTTCGAAGCAAGCAAGATAGCTCGCAAATCGCGATGATTTCGTCGATTTTGACGAAAAGTAGCCGTCATTTCTTTCCCGTTCGAGATATTTCGACATTTAAGCGCTCGTTTCCCTCCATTTTACACTTCAAATGTAATGCACTACCGTTTAAGTGTCGATGCAAGCAAAATAGCTCGCAAATCGCGATGATTTCGTCGATTTTGACGAAAAGTAGCCGTCATTTATTTCCGGTTGGAGATATTTCGACGTTTAAGCGCTCGTTTCACTCCACTTTACACTGCAAATGTAATGCACCACCTTTAAGCGTCGAAACAAGCAAGATAGCTGACAAATCGCGACGATTTCGTCGATTTTGACGAAAAGTAGCCGTCATTTCCTTCCCGTTGGAGATATTTCGACGTTTAAGCGCTCATTTCACTCCGTTTTACACTGCAAATGTAAGCACTACCGTTTAAGCGTCGAGACAAGCAAAATAGCTCGCAAATCGCGATGATTTCGTCTGTTTTGACAAAAACTTGCCGTCATTTCCTTAACGTTGGAGATATTTCGACGTTTAAGCGCTCATTTCACTCCCTTTTACACTGCAAATGTAATGCCCTACCGTCTAAGCGTCGAGACAAGCAAAATAGTTC
Organism: Bombus vancouverensis nearcticus; assembly: GCF_051014615.1. Classification (NCBI taxonomy): domain Eukaryota; kingdom Metazoa; phylum Arthropoda; class Insecta; order Hymenoptera; family Apidae; genus Bombus; species Bombus vancouverensis. The sequence goes on along the minus strand of NC_134913.1, from coordinate 641,919 downwards.
GCAAATCGCGATGTTTTCGTCGATTATGACGAAAAATAGCCGTCATTTCCTTCCCGTTGAAGATATTTCGACGTTTAAGCGCTCATTTCACTCCCTTTTACACTGCAAATGTAATGCACTACCGTCTAAGCGTCGCGACAAGCAAAATAGCCCGCAAATCGCGATGATTTCGTCGATTTTGACGAAAAGTAGCCGTCATTTCCTTCCCGTTGAAGATATTTCGACGTTTAAGCGCTCATTTCACTCCCTTTTACACTGCAAATGTAATGCACTACCGTTTAAGCTTCGAAGCAAGCAAGATAGCTCGCAAATCGCGATGATTTCGTCGATTTTGACGAAAAGTAGCCGTCATTTCTTTCCCGTTCGAGATATTTCGACATTTAAGCGCTCGTTTCCCTCCATTTTACACTTCAAATGTAATGCACTACCGTTTAAGTGTCGATGCAAGCAAAATAGCTCGCAAATCGCGATGATTTCGTCGATTTTGACGAAAAGTAGCCGTCATTTATTTCCGGTTGGAGATATTTCGACGTTTAAGCGCTCGTTTCACTCCACTTTACACTGCAAATGTAATGCACCACCTTTAAGCGTCGAAACATGCAAGATAGCTGGCAAATCGCGATGATTTCTTCGATTTCGACGAAAAGTAGCCGTCATTTGCATCCCGTTGGAGATATTTCGACGTTTAAGCGCTCATTTCACTATATTTTATACTGCACATGTAATGCACTACCGTTCAAGCGTGGAAACAAGCAAAATAGCTCGCAAATGGCGATGATTTCTTCGATTTTGACGAGAAGTAGCCGTCATTTCCTTCCCGTTGGAGATATTTCGACGTTTAAGCGCTCCTTTCTCTCCATTTTACACTGCAAATGTAATGCACTACCGTTTAAGCTTCGAAGCAAGCAAGATAGCTCGCAAATCGCGATGATTTCGTCGATTTTGACGAAAAGTAGCCGTCATTTCTTTCCCGTTCGAGATATTTCGACATTTAAGCGCTCGTTTCCCTCCATTTTACACTTCAAATGTAATGCACTACCGTTTAAGTGTCGATGCAAGCAAAATAGCTCGCAAATCGCGATGATTTCGTCGATTTTGACGAAAAGTAGCCGTCATTTATTTCCGGTTGGAGATATTTCGACGTTTAAGCGCTCGTTTCACTCCACTTTACACTGCAAATGTAATGCACCACCTTTAAGCGTCGAAACAAGCAAGATAGCTGACAAATCGCGACGATTTCGTCGATTTTGACGAAAAGTAGCCGTCATTTCCTTCCCGTTGGAGATATTTCGACGTTTAAGCGCTCATTTCACTCCGTTTTACACTGCAAATGTAAGCACTACCGTTTAAGCGTCGAGACAAGCAAAATAGCTCGCAAATCGCGATGATTTCGTCTGTTTTGACAAAAACTTGCCGTCATTTCCTTAACGTTGGAGATATTTCGACGTTTAAGCGCTCATTTCACGCCATTTTACACTGCAAATGTAATGCACTACCGTCTAAGCGTCGAGAAAAGCAAAATAGCTCGCAAATCGCGATGTTTTCGTCGATTATGACGAAAAATTGCCGTCATTTCCTTCCCGTTGGAGATATTTCGACGTTTAAGCGCTCATTTCACTCCCTTTTACACTGCAAATGTAAGCACTACCGTTTAAGCGTCGAGACAAGCAAAATAGCTCGCAAATCGCGATGATTTCGTCGATTTTGACGAAAAGTAGCCGTCATTTCCTTCCCGTTGGAGATATTTCGACGAATAAGAGCTCGTTGAAATCCATTTTACACTGCAAATGTAACGCACTACCGTCTAAGCGTCGAGACAAGCAAAATCGCTCGCAAATCGCGATGATTTCGTCGATTTTGACGAGAAGTAGCCGTCATTTGCACCCCTTGGAGATATTTCGACGTTTAAGCGCTCGCTGAAATCGATTTTACACTGCAAATGTAATGCACTACCGTTTAAGCTTCGAAGCAAGCAAGATAGCTCGCAAATCGCGATGATTTCGTCGATTTTGACGAAAAGTAGCCGTCATTTCCTTCCCGTTGGAGATATTTCGACGTTTAAGCGCTCATTTCACTCCCTTTTACACTGCAAATGTAATGCACTACCGTCTAAGCGTCGAGACAAGCAAAATAGTTCGCAAATCGCGATGTTTTCGTCGATTATGACGAAAAATAGCCGTCATTTCCTTCCCGTTGAAGATATTTCGACGTTTAAGCGCTCATTTCACTCCCTTTTACACTGCAAATGTAATGCACTACCGTCTAAGCGTCGCGACAAGCAAAATAGCCCGCAAATCGCGATGATTTCGTCGATTTTGACGAAAAGTAGCCGTCATTTCCTTCCCGTTGAAGATATTTCGACGTTTAAGCGCTCATTTCACTCCCTTTTACACTGCAAATGTAATGCACTACCGTCTAAGCGTCGAGACAAGCAAAATAGCTCGCAAATCGCGATGTTTTCGTCGATTATGACGAAAAATAGCCGTCATTTCCTTCCCGTTGGAGATATTTCGACGTTTAAGCGCTCGTTTCACTCCCTTTTACACTGCAAATGTAATGCACTACCGTTTAAGCGACGAAACAAGCAAACTAGCTCGCAAATCGCGATGATTTCGTCGATTTTGACGAAAAGTACCCGTCATTTATTTGCGGTTGGAGATATTTCGACGTTTAAGCGCTCGTTTCACTCCACTTTACACTGCAAATGTAATGCACCACCTTTAAGCGTCGAAACATGCAAGATAGCTGGCAAATCGCGATGATTTCTTCCATTTTGACGAAAAGTAGCCGTCATTTGCATCCCGTTGGAGATATTTCGACGTTTAAGCGCTCCTTTCTCTCCATTTTACACTGCAAATGTAAGCACTACCGTTTAAGCGTCGAGACAAGCAAAATAGTTCGCAAATCGCGATGTTTTCGTCGATTATGACGAAAAATAGCCGTCATTTCCTTCCCGTTGAAGATATTTCGACGTTTAAGCGCTCATTTCACTCCCTTTTACACTGCAAATGTAATGCACTACCGTCTAAGCGTCGCGACAAGCAAAATAGCCCGCAAATCGCGATGATTTCGTCGATTTTGACGAAAAGTAGCCGTCATTTCCTTCCCGTTGAAGATATTTCGACGTTTAAGCGCTCATTTCACTCCCTTTTACACTGCAAATGTAATGCACTACCGTTTAAGCTTCGAAGCAAGCAAGATAGCTCGCAAATCGCGATGATTTCGTCGATTTTGACGAAAAGTAGCCGTCATTTCTTTCCCGTTCGAGATATTTCGACATTTAAGCGCTCGTTTCCCTCCATTTTACACTTCAAATGTAATGCACTACCGTTTAAGTGTCGATGCAAGCAAAATAGCTCGCAAATCGCGATGATTTCGTCGATTTTGACGAAAAGTAGCCGTCATTTATTTCCGGTTGGAGATGTTTCGACGTTTAAGCGCTCGTTTCACTCCACTTTACACTGCAAATGTAATGCACCACCTTTAAGCGTCGAAACATGCAAGATAGCTGGCAAATCGCGATGATTTCTTCGATTTTGACGAAAAGTAGCCGTCATTTGCATCCCGTTGGAGATATTTCGACGTTTAAGCGCTCATTTCACTATATTTTATACTGCACATGTAATGCACTACCGTTCAAGCGTGGAAACAAGCAAAATAGCTCGCAAATGGCGATGATTTCTTCGATTTTGACGAGAAGTAGCCGTCATTTCCTTCCCGTTGGAGATATTTCGACGTTTAAGCGCTCCTTTCTCTCCATTTTACACTGCAAATGTAATGCACTACCGTTTAAGCTTCGAAGCAAGCAAGATAGCTCGCAAATCGCGATGATTTCGTCGATTTTGACGAAAAGTAGCCGTCATTTCTTTCCCGTTCGAGATATTTCGACATTTAAGCGCTCGTTTCCCTCCATTTTACACTTCAAATGTAATGCACTACCGTTTAAGTGTCGATGCAAGCAAAATAGCTCGCAAATCGCGATGATTTCGTCGATTTTGACGAAAAGTAGCCGTCATTTATTTCCGGTTGGAGATATTTCGACGTTTAAGCGCTCGTTTCACTCCACTTTACACTGCAAATGTAATGCACCACCTTTAAGCGTCGAAACAAGCAAGATAGCTGACAAATCGCGACGATTTCGTCGATTTTGACGAAAAGTAGCCGTCATTTCCTTCCCGTTGGAGATATTTCGACGTTTAAGCGCTCATTTCACTCCGTTTTACACTGCAAATGTAAGCACTACCGTTTAAGCGTCGAGACAAGCAAAATAGCTCGCAAATCGCGATGATTTCGTCTGTTTTGACAAAAACTTGCCGTCATTTCCTTAACGTTGGAGATATTTCGACGTTTAAGCGCTCATTTCACGCCATTTTACACTGCAAATGTAATGCACTACCGTCTAAGCGTCGAGAAAAGCAAAATAGCTCGCAAATCGCGATGTTTTCGTCGATTATGACGAAAAATTGCCGTCATTTCCTTCCCGTTGGAGATATTTCGACGTTTAAGCGCTCATTTCACTCCCTTTTACACTGCAAATGTAAGCACTACCGTTTAAGCGTCGAGACAAGCAAAATAGCTCGCAAATCGCGATGATTTCGTCGATTTTGACGAAAAGTAGCCGTCATTTCCTTCCCGTTGGAGATATTTCGACGAATAAGAGCTCGTTGAAATCCATTTTACACTGCAAATGTAACGCACTACCGTCTAAGCGTCGAGACAAGCAAAATCTCTCGCAAATCGCGATGATTTCGTCGATTTTGACGAGAAGTAGCCGTCATTTGCACCCCTTGGAGATATTTCGACGTTTAAGCGCTCGCTGAAATCGATTTTACACTGCAAATGTAATGCACTACCGTTTAAGCTTCGAAGCAAGCAAGATAGCTCGCAAATCGCGATGATTTCGTCGATTTTGACGAAAAGTAGCCGTCATTTCCTTCCCGTTGGAGATATTTCGACGTTTAAGCGCTCATTTCACTCCCTTTTACACTGCAAATGTAATGCACTACCGTCTAAGCGTCGAGACAAGCAAAATAGTTCGCAAATCGCGATGTTTTCGTCGATTATGACGAAAAATAGCCGTCATTTCCTTCCCGTTGAAGATATTTCGACGTTTAAGCGCTCATTTCACTCCCTTTTACACTGCAAATGTAATGCACTACCGTCTAAGCGTCGCGACAAGCAAAATAGCCCGCAAATCGCGATGATTTCGTCGATTTTGACGAAAAGTAGCCGTCATTTCCTTCCCGTTGAAGATATTTCGACGTTTAAGCGCTCATTTCACTCCCTTTTACACTGCAAATGTAATGCACTACCGTCTAAGCGTCGAGACAAGCAAAATAGCTCGCAAATCGCGATGTTTTCGTCGATTATGACGAAAAATAGCCGTCATTTCCTTCCCGTTGGAGATATTTCGACGTTTAAGCGCTCGTTTCACTCCCTTTTACACTGCAAATGTAATGCACTACCGTTTAAGCGACGAAACAAGCAAACTAGCTCGCAAATCGCGATGATTTCGTCGATTTTGACGAAAAGTACCCGTCATTTATTTGCGGTTGGAGATATTTCGACGTTTAAGCGCTCGTTTCACTCCACTTTACACTGCAAATGTAATGCACCACCTTTAAGCGTCGAAACATGCAAGATAGCTGGCAAATCGCGATGATTTCTTCCATTTTGACGAAAAGTAGCCGTCATTTGCATCCCGTTGGAGATATTTCGACGTTTAAGCGCTCCTTTCTCTCCATTTTACACTGCAAATGTAATGCACTACCGTTTAAGCTTCGAAGCAAGCAAGATAGCTCGCAAATCGCGATGATTTCGTCGATTTTGACGAAAAGTAGCCGTCATTTCTTTCCCGTTCGAGATATTTCGACATTTAAGCGCTCGTTTCCCTCCATTTTACACTTCAAATGTAATGCACTACCGTTTAAGTGTCGATGCAAGCAAAATAGCTCGCAAATCGCGATGATTTCGTCGATTTTGACGAAAAGTAGCCGTCATTTATTTCCGGTTGGAGATATTTCGACGTTTAAGCGCTCGTTTCACTCCACTTTACACTGCAACTGTAATGCACCACCTTTAAGCGTCGAAACAAGCAAGATAGCTGGCAAATCGCGACGATTTCGTCGATTTTGACGAAAAGTAGCCGTCATTTCCTTCCCGTTGGAGATATTTCGACGTTTAAGCGCTCATTTCACTCCGTTTTACACTGCAAATGTAAGCACTACCGTTTAAGCGTCGAGACAAGCAAAATAGCTCGCAAATCGCGATGATTTCGTCTGTTTTGACAAAAACTTGCCGTCATTTCCTTAACGTTGGAGATATTTCGACGTTTAAGCGCTCGTTTCACTCCATTTTACACTTCAAATGTAATGCACTACCGTCTAAGCGTCGAGACAAGCAAAATAGCTCGCAAATCGCGATGGTTTCGTCGATTTTGACGAAAAGTAGCCGTCATTTCCTTAACGTTGGAGATATTTCGACGTTTAAACGCTCATTTCAATCCATTTTACACTGCACATGTAATGCACTACCGTTTAAGCGTCGAAGCAAGCAAAATCGCTCGCAAATCGCGATGATTTCGTCGATTTTGACGAGAAGTAGCCGTCATTTGCACCCCTTGGAGATATTTCGACGTTTAAGCGCTCATTTCACTATATTTTATACTGCACATGTAATGCACTACCGTTCAAGCGTGGAAACAAGCAAAAGAGCTCGCAAATGGCGATGATTTCGTCGATTTTGACGAGAAGTAGCCGTCATTTCCTTCACGTTGGAGATATTTCGACGTTTAAGCGCTCCTTTCTCTCCATTTTACACTGCAAATGTAATGCAGTACCGTTTAAGCTTCGAAACAAGCAAGATAGCTCCCAAATCGCGATAATTTCGTCGATTTTGACGAGAAGTAGCCGTCATGTCCTTCCCGTTGGAGATATTTCGACGTTTAAGCGCACGTTGAAATCGATTTTACACTGCAAATGTAATGCACTACCGTTTAAGCTTCGAAGCAAGCAAGATAGCTCGCAAATCGCGATGATTTCGTCGATTTTGACGAAAAGTAGCCGTCATTTCTTTCCCGTTCGAGATATTTCGACGTTTAAACGCTCATTTCAATCCATTTTACACTGCACATGTAATGCACTACCGTTTAAGTGACGAAACAAGCAAAATAGCTCGCAAATCCCGATGATTTCGTCGATTTTGACGAAAAGTAGCGGTCATTTATTTCCGGTTGGAGATATTTCGACGTTTAAGCGCTCGTTTCACTCCCTTTTACACTGCAAATGTAATGCACTACCGTCTAAGCGTCGAGACAAGCAAAATAGCTCGCAAATCGCGATGTTTTCGTCGATTATGACGAAAAGTAGCCGTCATTTCCTTCCGGTTGGAGATATTTCGACGTTTAAGCGCTCGTTTCACTCCACTTTACACTGAAATTGTAATGCCCTGCCGCTTAAGCGTCGAAACGATCAAAATAGCTCGCAAATCGCGATGATTTCGTCGATTTTGACGAGAAGTAGCCGTCATGTCCTTCCCGTTGGAGATATTTCGACGTTTAAGCGCACGTTGAAATCGATTTTACACTGCAAATGTAATGCACTACCGTTTAAGCTTCGAAGCAAGCAAGATAGCTCGCAAATCGCGATGATTTCGTCGATTTTGACGAAAAGTAGCCGTCATTTCTTTCCCGTTCGAGATATTTCGACGTTTAAGCGCTCGTTTCACTCCAATTTACACTGCAATTGTAATGCCCTGCCGCTTAAGCGTCGAAACGATCAAAATAACTCGCAAATCGTTATGATTTCGTCGATTTTGACGAGAAGTAGCCGTCATTTCCTTCCCGTTGGAGATATTTCGACGTTTAAGCGCTCAGTTCACTCCGTTTTACTCTGCAAATGTAATGCACTACCGTCTAAGCGTAGAAACAAGCAAAATAGCTCGCATATCGCGATGACTTCGTCGATTTTGACGAAAAATAGCCGTCATTTCATTCCCGTTCGAAATATTTCGACGTTTAAGCGCTCATTTCACACTCTATTACACTGCAAATGTAAGCACTACCGTTTATGCATCGAAACAAGCAAAATAGCTCGCAAATCGCGCTGGTTTCGTCTGTTTTGACAAAAACTTGCCGTCATTTCCTTAACGTTGGAGATATTTCGTTTAAGCGCTCATTTCACTCCCTTTTACACTGCAAATGTAATGCACTACCGCCTAAGCGTGGAGACAAGCAAAATAGCTCGCAAATCGCGATGATTTCGTCGATTTTGACGAAAAGTAGCCGCCATTTCCTTCCCGGTGAAGACATTTCGACGTTTAAGTTCTCATTTCACTCCCTTTTACACTGCAAATGTAATGCACTACCGTCTAAGCGTCGAGACAAGCAAAATAGCTCGCAAATCGCGATGATTTCGTCGATTTTGCGAGAAGTAGCCGTCATTTCCTTACCGTTGGAGATATTTCGACGTTTAAGCGCTCGTTTCCCTCCATTTTACACTTCAAATGTAATGCACTACCGTTTAAGTGTCGATGCAAGCAAAATAGCTCGCAAATCGTGATGATTTCGTCGATTTTGACGAGAAGTAGCCGTCATTTCTTTCCCGTTCGAGATATTTCGACATTTAAGCGCTCGTTTCCCTCCATTTTACACTTCAAATGTAATGCACTACTTGTTTAAGTGTCGATGCAAGCAAAATAGCTCGCAAATCGTGATGATTTCGTCGATTTTGACGAAAAGTACCCGTCATTTATTTCCGGTTGGAGATATTTCGACGTTTAAGCGCTCGTTTCACTCCACTTTACACTGCAAATGTAATGCACCACCTTTAAGCGTCGAAACATGCAAGATAGCTGGCAAATCGCGATGACTTCGTCGATTTTGACGAAAAGTAGCCGTCATTTCTTTCCCGTTCGAGATATTTCGACATTTAAGCGCTCGTTTCCCTCCATTTTACACTTCAAATGTAATGCACTACCGTTTAAGTGTCGATGCAAGCAAAATAGCTCGCAAATCGTGATGATTTCGTCGATTTTGACGAAAAGTAGCCGTCATTTCCTTCCCGCTGGAGATATTTCGACGTTTAAGCGCTCATTTCATTCCGTTTTACTCTGCAAATGTAATGCACTACCGTCTAAGCGTAGAAACATGCAAAATAGCTCGCAAGTCGCGAAGATTTCGTTTATTTGGACGAAAAATAGCCGTCATTTCCTTCCCGTTCGAAATATTTCGACGTTTAAGCGCTCATTTCACACTCTTTTACACTGCAAATGTAAGCACTACCGCTTATGCATCGAAACAAGCAAAATAGCTCGCAAATCGCGATGGTTTCGTCTGTTTTGACAAAAACTTGCCGTCATTTCCTTAACGTTGGAGATATTTCGACGTTTAAACGCTCATTTCACTCCATTTTACACTGCAAATGTAATGCACTACCGTTTAAGCGTCGAAACAAGCAAAATAGCTCGCAAATCGCGATGATTTCGTCGATTTTGACGAGAAGTAGCCGTCATTTGCATCCCGTTGGAGATATTTCGACGTTTAAGCGCTCATTTCACTATATTTTATACTGCACATGTAATGCACTACCGTGCAAGTGTGGAAACAAGCAACATAGCTCGCAAATGGCGATGATTTCGTCGATTTTGACGAGAAGTAGCCGTCATTTCCTTCCCGTTGGAGATATTTCGACGTTTAAGCGCTCCTTTCTCTCCATTTTACACTGCAAATGTAATGCACTACCGTTTAAGCTTCGAAGCAAGCAAGATAGCTCGCAAATCGCGCTGATTTCGTCGATTTTGACGAAAAGTAGCCGTCATTTCTTTCCCGTTCGAGATATTTCGACATTTAAGCGCTCGTTTCCCTCCATTTTACACTTCAAATGTAATGCACTACCGTTTAAGTGTCGATGCAAGCAAAATAGCTCGCAAATCGTGATGATTTCGTCGATTTTGACGAAAAGTAGCCGTCATTTCCTTCCCGCTGGAGATATTTCGACGTTTAAGCGCTCATTTCATTCCGTTTTACTCTGCAAATGTAATGCACTACCGTCTAAGCGTAGAAACATGCAAAATAGCTCGCAAGTCGCGAAGATTTCGTTTATTTGGACGAAAAATAGCCGTCATTTCCTTCCCATTCGAAATATTTCGACGTTTAAGCGCTCATTTCACACTCTTTTACACTGCAAATGTAAGCACTACCGCTTATGCATCGAAACAAGCAAAATAGCTCGCAAATCGCGATGGTTTCGTCTGTTTTGACAAAAACTTGCCGTCATTTCCTTAACGTTGGAGATATTTCGACGTTTAAACGCTCATTTCACTCCATTTTACACTGCAAATGTAATGCACTACCGTTTAAGCGTCGAAACAAGCAAAATAGCTCGCAAATCGCGATGATTTCGTCGATTTTGACGAGAAGTAGCCGTCATTTGCATCCCGTTGGAGATATTTCGACGTTTAAGCGCTCATTTCACTATATTTTATACTGCACATGTAATGCACTACCGTGCAAGCTTGGAAACAAGCAACATAGCTCGCAAATGGCGATGATTTCGTCGATTTTGACGAGAAGTAGCCGTCATTTCCTTCCCGTTGGAGATATTTCGACGTTTAAGCGCTCCTTTCTCTCCATTTTACACTGCAAATGTAATGCACTACCGTTTAAGCTTCGAAGCAAGCAAGATAGCTCGCAAATCGCGCTGATTTCGTCGATTTTGACGAAAAGTAGCCGTCATTTCTTTCCCGTTCGAGATATTTCGACATTTAAGCGCTCGTTTCCCTCCATTTTACACTTCAAATGTAATGCACTACCGTTTAAGTGTCGATGCAAGCAAAATAGCTCGCAAATCGTGATGATTTCGTCGATTTTGACGAAAAGTAGCGGTCATTTATTTCCGGTTGGAGATATTTCGACGTTTAAGCGCTCCTTTCACTCCACTTTACACTGCAAATGTAATGCACTACCGTCTCAGCGTAGAAACAAGCAAAATAGCTCGCATATCGCGATGACTTTGTCGATTTTGACGAAAAATAGCCGTCATTACCTTCCCGTTCGAAATATTTCGACGTTTAAGCGCTCATTTCACACTCTTTTACACTGCAAATGTAAGCACTACCGTTTATGCATCGAAACAAGCAAAATAGCTCGCAAATCGCGATGGTTTCGTCTGTTTTGACAAAAACTTGCCGTCATTTCCTTAACGTTGGAGATATTTCGATGTTTAAGCGCTCATTTCACTCCATTTTACACTGCAAATGTAATGCACTACCGTTTAAGCGACGAAACAAGCAAAATAGCTCGCAAATCGCGATGATTTCGTCGATTTTGACGAAAAATAGCCATCATTTCCTTCCCTTTGAAGATATTTCGACGTTTAAGCGCTCATTTCACAACATTTTACACTGCAAATGTAATGCACTACCGTTTAAGCGACGAAACAAGCAAAATAGCTCGCAAATCGCGATGATTTCGTCGATTTTGACGAAAAGTAGCGGTCATATATTTCCGGTTGGAGATATTTCGACGTTTAAGCGCTCGTTTCACTCCCTTTTACACTGCAAATGTAATGCACTACCGTCTAAGCGTCGAGACAAGCAAAATTGCTCGCAAATCGCGATGTTTTCGTCGATTATGACGAAAAATAGCCGGCATTTCCTTCCCGTTGGAGATATTTCGACGTTTAAGCGCTCGTTTCACACCCTTTTACACTGCAAATGTAATGCACTACCGTTTAAGCGACGAAACATGCAAACTAGCTCGCAAATCGCGATGATATCGTCGATTTTGACCAAAAGTACCCGTCATTTATTTCCGGTTGGAGATATTTCGACGTTTAAGCGCTCGTTTCACTGCACTTTACACTGCCAATGTAATGCACCACCTTTAAGCGTCGAAACATGCAAGATAGCTGGCAAATCGCGATGACTTCGTCGATTTTGACGAAAAGTATCCGTCATTTCCTTCCCGTTGGAGATATTTCTACGTTTAAGCGCTCATTTCACTCCGTTTTACACTGCAAATGTAAGCACTACCGTTTAAGCGTCGAGACAAGCAAAATAGCTCGCAAATCGCGATGTTTTCGTCGATTATGACGAAAAATAGCCGTCATTTCCTTCCCGTTGGAGATATTTCGACGTTTAAGCGCTCGTTTCACTCCCTTTTACACTGCAAATGTAAGCACTACCGTTTAAGCGCCGAAACAAGCAAAATAGCTCGCAAATCGCGATGATTTCGTCGATTTTGATGAAAAGTATCCGTCATTTCCTTCCCGTTGGAGATATTTCGACGTTTAAGCGCTACTTTCTCTCCATTTTACACTGCAAATGTAATGCACTACCGTTTAAGCTTCGAAGCAAGCAAGATAGCTCGCAAATCGCGCTGATTTCGTCGATTTTGACGAAAAGTAGCCGTCATTTCTTTCCCGTTCGAGATATTTCGACATTTAAGCGCTCGTTTCCCTCCATTTTACACTTCAAATGTAATGCACTACCGTTTAAGTGTCGATGCAAGCAAAATAGCTCGCAAATCGTGATGATTTCGTCGATTTTGACGAAAAGTAGCGGTCATTTATTTCCGGTTGAAGATATTTCGACGTTTAAGCGCTCCTTTCACTCCACTTTACACTGCAAATGCAATGCACTACCGTATAAGCGTAGAAACAAGCAAAATAGCTCGCATATCGCGATGACTTCGTCGATTTTGACGAAAAATAGCCGTCATTTCCTTCCCGTTCGAAATATTTCGACGTTTAAGCGCTCATTTCACACTCTTTTACGCTGCAAATGTAAGCACTACCGTTTATGCATCGAAACAAGCAAAATAGCTCGCAAATCGCGATGGTTTCGTCTGTTTTGACAAAAACTTGCCGTCATTTCCTTAACGTTGGAGATATTTCGATGTTTAAGCGCTCATTTCACTCCATTTTACACTGCAAATGTAATGCACTACCGTTTAAGCGACGAAACAAGCAAAATAGCTCGCAAATCGCGATGATTTCGTCGATTTTGACGAAAAATAGCCATCATTTCCTTCCCTTTGAAGATATTTCGACGTTTAAGCGCTCATTTCACAACATTTTACACTGCAAATGTAATGCACTACCGTTTAAGCGACGAAACAAGCAAAATAGCTCGCAAATCGCGATGATTTCGTCGATTTTGACGAAAAGTAGCGGTCATATATTTCCGGTTGGAGATATTTCGACGTTTAAGCGCTCGTTTCACTCCCTTTTACACTGCAAATGTAATGCACTACCGTCTAAGCGTCGAGACAAGCAAAATAGCTCGCAAATCGCGATGTTTTCGTCGATTATGACGAAAAATAGCCGTCATTTCCTTCCCGTTGGAGATATTTCGACGTTTAAGCGCTCGTTTCACTAACTTTTACACTGCAAATGTAATGCACTACCGTTTAAGCGACGAAACATGCAAACTAGCTCGCAAATCGCGATGATTTCGTCGATTTTGACGAAAAGTACCCGTCATTTATTTCCGGTTGGAGATATTTCGACGTTTAAGCGCTCGTTTCACTGCACTTTACACTGCCAATGTAATGCACCAACTTTAAGCGTCGAAACATGCAAGATAGCTGGCAAATCGCGATGATTTCGTCGATTTTGACGAAAAGTATCCGTCATTTCCTTCCCGTTGGAGATATTTCTACGTTTAAGCGCTCATTTCACTCCGTTTTACACTGCAAATGTAAGCACTACCGTTTAAGCGTCGAGACAAGCAAAATAGCTCGCAAATCGCGATGTTTTCGTCGATTATGACGAGAAATAGCCGTCATTTCCTTCCCGTTGGAGATATTTCGACGTTTAAGCGCTCGTTTCACTCCCTTTTACACTGCAAATGTAAGCACTACCGTTTAAGCGCCGAAACAAGCAAAATAGCTCGCAAATCGCGATGATTTCGTCGATTTTGACGAAAAGTAGCCGTCATTTCCTTCCCGTTGAAGACATTTCGACGTTTAAGTTCTCATTTCACTCCCTTTTACACTGCAAATGTAATGCACTACCGTCTAAGCGTCGAGACAAGCAAAATTGCTCGCAAATCGCGATGATTTCGTCGATTTTGACGAGAAGTAGCCGTCATTTGCATCCCGTTGGAGATATTTCGACGTTTAAGCGCTCATTTCACTATATTTTATACTGCACATGTAATGCACTACCGTTCAAGCGTGGAAACAAGCAAAATAGCTCGCAAATGGCGATGATTTCGTCGATTTTGACGAGAAGTAGCCGTCATTTCCTTCCCGTTGGAGATATTTCGACGTTTAAGCGCTCCTTTCTCTCCATTTTACACTGCAAATGTAATGCACTACCGTTTAAGCTTCGAAGCAAGCATGATAGCTCGCAAATCGCGATGATTTCGTCGATTTTGACGAAAAGTAGCCGTCATTTCTTTCCCGTTCGAGATATTTCGACATTTAAGCGCTCGTTTCCCTCCATTTTACACTTCAAATGTAATGCACTACCGTTTAAGTGTCGATGCAAGCAAAATAGCTCGCAAATCGTGATGATTTCGTCGATTTTGACGAAAAGTAGCGGTCATTTATTTCCGGTTGGAGATATTTCGACGTTTAAGCGCTCCTTTCACTCCACTTTACACTGCAAATGTAATCCACCACCTTTAAGCGTCGAAACAAGCAAGATAGCTGGCAAATCGCGACGATTTCGTCGATTTTGACGAAAAGTAGCCGTCATTTCCTTCCCGTTGGAGATATTTCGACGTTTAAGTGCTCAGTTCACTCCGTTTTACTCTGCAAATGTAATGCACTACCGTCTAAGCGTAGAAACAAGCAAAATAGCTCGCATATCGCGATGACTTCGTCGATTTTGACGAAAAATAGCCGTCATTTCCTTCCCGTTCGAAATATTTCGACGTTTAAGCGCTCATTTCAAACTCTTTTACACTGCAAATGTAAGCACTACCGTTTATGCATCGAAACAAGCAAAATAGCTCGCACATCGCGATGATTTCGTCGATTTTGACGAAATGTAGCCGTCATTTCTTTCCCGTTCGAGATATTTCGACGTTTAAGCGCTCGTTTCACTCCATTTTACACTTCAAATGTAATGCACTAACGTCTAAGCGTCGAGACAAGCAAAATAGCTCGCAAATCGCGATGGTTTCGTCGATTTTGACGAAAAGTAGCCGTCATTTCCTTAACGTTGGTGATATTTCGACGTTTAAACGCTCATTTCACTCCATTTTACACTGCACATGTAACGCACTACCGTTTAAGCGTCGAAACAAGCAAAATAGCTCGCAAATCGCGATGATTTCGTCGATTTTGACGAGAAGTAGCCGTCATTTGCATCCCGTTGGAGATATTTCGACGTTTAAGCGCTCATTTCACGCCATTTTACACTGCAAATGTAATGCACTACAGTTTAAGCGACGAAACAAGCAAAATAGCTCGCAAATCGCGATGATTTCGTCGATTTTGATGAAAAGTAGCCGTCATTTATTTCCGGTTGGAGATATTTCGACGTTTAAGCGCTCGTTTCACTCCACTTTACACTGCAAATGTAAGCACTACCGTTTAAGCGTCGAGACAAGCAAAATAGCTCGCAAATCGCGATGATTTCGTCGATTTTGACGAAAAGTAGCCGTCATTTCCTTCCCGTTGGAGATATTTCGACGTATAAGAGCTCGCTGAAATCCATTTTACACTGCAAATGTAACGCACTACAGTTTAAGCGTCGAAACAAGCAAAATAGCTCGCAAATCGCGATGATTTCGTCGATTTTGACGAGAAGTAGCCGTCATTTCCTTCCCGTTGGAGAAATTTCGACGTTTAAGCGCTCATTTCACTCCCTTTTACACTGCAAATGTAAGCACTACCGTTTAAGCGTCGAAACAAGCAAGATAGCTGGCAAATCGCGATGTTTTCGTCGATTATGACGAAAAATTGCCGTCATTTCCTTCCCGTTGGAGATATTTCGACGTTTAAGCGCTCATTCCACTCCCTTTTACACTGCAAATGTAAGCACTACCGTTTAAGCGTCGAGACAAGCAAAATAGCTCGCAAATCGCGATGATTTCGTCGATTTTGACGAAAAGTAGCCGTCATTTCCTTCCCGTTGGAGATATTTCGACGTATAAGAGCTCGTTGAGATCCATTTTACACTGCAAATGTAACGCACTACCGTTTAAGCGTCGAAACAAGCAAAATAGCTCGCAAATCGCGATGATTTCGTCGATTTTGACGAGAAGTAGCCGTCATTTGCACCCCTTGGAGATATTTCGACGTTTAAGCGCTCATTTCACTATATTTTATACTGCACATGTAATGCACTACCGTTCAAGCTTCGAAACAAGCAAAAGAGCTCGCAAATGGCGATGATTTCGTCGATTTTGACGAGAAGTAGCCCTCATTTCCTTCCCGTTGGAGATATTTCGACGTTTAAGCGCTCAGTTCACTATATTTTATACTGCACATGTAATGCACTACCGTTTAAGCGTCGAAACAAGCAAAATCGCTCGCAAATCGCGATAATTTCGTCGATTTTGACGAGAAGTAGCCGTCATTTGCACCCCTTGGAGATATTTCGACGTTTAAGCGCTCATTTCACTATATTTTATACTGCACATGTAATGCACTACCGTTCAAGCTTCGAAACAAGCAAAAGAGCTCGCAAATGGCGATGATTTCGTCGATTTTGACGAGAAGTAGCCCTCATTTCCTTCCCGTTGGAGATATTTCGACGTTTAAGCGCTCAGTTCACTCCGTTTTACTCTGCAAATGTAATGCACTACCGTCTAAGCGTAGAAACAAGCAAAATAGCTCGCATATCGCGATGACTTCGTCGATTTTGACGAAAAATAGCCGTCATTTCCTTCCCGTTCGAAATATTTCGACGTTTAAGCGCTCATTTCACTCCATTTTACACTGCAAATGTAATGCACTACCGTTTAAGCGACGAAACAAGCAAAATAGCTCGCAAATCGCGATGATTTCGTCGATTTTGACGAAAAATAGCCGTCATTTCCTTCCCGTTGAAGATATTTCGACGTTTAAGCGCTCATTTCACTCCACTTTACACTGCAAATGTAATGCACTACCGTCTAAGCGTCGAGACAAGCAAAATAGCTCGCAAATCGCGATGTTTTCGTCGATTATGACGAAAAATAGCCGTCATTTCCTTCGCGTTGGAGATATTTCGACGTTTAAGCGCTCGTTTCACTCCCTTTTACACTGCAAATGTAATGCACTACCGTTTAAGCGACGAAACAAGCAAACTAGCTCGCAAATCGCGATGATTTCGTCGATTTTGACGAAAAGTACCCGTCATTTATTTCCGGTTGGAGATATTTCGACGTTTAAGCGCTCGTTTCACTCCACTTTACACTGCAAATGTAATGCACCACCTTTAAGCGTCGAAACATGCAAGATAGCTGGCAAATCGCGATGATTTCGTCGATTTTGACGAAAAGTAGCCGTCATTTCCTTCCCGTTGGAGATATTTCTACGTTTAAGCGCTCATTTCACTCCGTTTTCCACTGCAAATGTAAGCACCACCGTTTAAGCGTCGAGACAAGCAAAATAGCTCGCAAATCGCGATGATTTCGTCTGTTTTTACAAAAACTTGCCGTCATTTCCTTAACGTTGGAGATATTTCGACGTTTAAGCGCTCATTTCACTCCATTTTACACTGCAAATGTAATGCACTACCGTTTAAGCGACGAAACAAGCAAAATAGCTCGCAAATCGCGATGATTTCGTCGATTTTGACGAAAAGTAGCCGTCATTTCCTTCCCGTTGAAGACATTTCGACGTTTAAGTCCTCTTTTCACTCCCTTTTACACTGCAAATGTAATGCACTACCGTCTAAGCGTCGAGACAAGCAAAATAGCTCGCAAATCGCGATGATTTCGTCGATTTTGCGAGAAGTAGCCGTCATTAACTTCCCCTTGGAGATATTTCGACGTTTAAACGCTCATTTCACTCCATTTTACACTGCACATGTAATGCACTACCGTTTAAGCGTCGAAACAAGCAAAATAGCTCGCAAATCGCGATGATTTCGTCGATTTTGACGAGAAGTAGCCGTCATTTGCATCCCGTTGGAGATATTTCGACGTTTAAGCGCTCATTTCACTATATTTTATACTGCACATGTAATGCACTACCGTTCAAGCGTGGAAACAAGCAAAATATCTCGCAAATGGCGATGATTTCGTCGATTTTGACGAGAAGTAGCCGTCATTTCCTTCCCGTTGGAGATATTTCGACGTTTAAGCGCTCCTTTCTCTCCATTTTACACTGCAAATGTAATGCACTACCGTTTAAGCTTCGAAGCAAGCAAGATAGCTCGCAAATCGCGATGATTTCGTCGATTTTGACGAAAAGTAGCCGTCATTTCTTTCCCGTTCGAGATATTTCGACATTTAAGCGCTCGTTTCCCTCCATTTTACACTTCAAATGTAATGCACTACCGTTTAAGTGTCGATGCAAGCAAAATAGCTCGCAAATCGTGATGATTTCGTCGATTTTGACGAAAAGTAGCGGTCATTTATTTCCGGTTGGAGATATTTCGACGTTTGAGCGCTCCTTTCACTCCACTTTACACTGCAAATGTAATGCACCACCTTTAAGCGTCGAAACAAGCAAGATAGCTGGCAAATCGCGACGATTTCGTCGATTTTGACGAAAAGTAGCCGTCATTTCCTTAGCGTTGGAGATATTTCGATGTTTAAGCGCTCATTTCACTCCATTTTACACTGCAAATGTAATGCACTACCGTTTAAGCGACGAAACAAGCAAAATAGCTCGCAAATCGCGATGATTTCGTCGATTTTGACGAAAAATAGCCATCATTTCCTTCCCTTTGAAGATATTTCGACGTTTAAGCGCTCATTTCACAACATTTTACACTGCAAATGTAATGCACTACCGTCTAAGCGTCGAGACAAGCAAAATAGCTCGCAAATCGCGATGTTTTCGTCGATTATGATTAAAAATAGCCGTCATTTCCTTCCCGTTGGAGATATTTCGACGTTTAAGCGCTCGTTTCACTCCCTATTACACTGCAAATGTAATGCACTACCGTTTAAGCGACGAAACAAGCAAACTAGCTCGCAAATCGCGATGATATCGTGGATTTTGACGAAAAGTACCCGTCATTTATTTCCGGTTGGAGATATTTCGACGTTTAAGCGCTCGTTTCACTCCACTTTACACTGCCAATGTAATGCACCACCTTTAAGCGTCGAAACATGCAAGATAGCTGGCAAATCGCGATGATTTCGTCGATTTTGACGAAAAGTATCCGTCATTTCCTTCCCGTTGGAGATATTTCTACGTTTAAGCGCTCATTTCACTCCGTTTTACACTGCAAATGTAAGCACTACCGTTTAAGCGTCGAGACAAGCAAAATAGCTCGCAAATCGCGATGATTTCGTCTGTTTTGACAAAAACTTGCCGTCATTTCCTTAACGTTGGAGATATTTCGACGTTTAAGCGCTCATTTCACTCCATTTTACACTGCAAATGTAATGCACTACCGTTTAAGCGACGAAACAAGCAAAATAGCTCGCAAATCGCGATGATTTCGTCGATTTTGACGAAAAGTAGCCGTCATTTCCTTCCCGTTGAAGACATTTCGACGTTTAAGTCCTCTTTTCACTCCCTTTTACACTGCAAATGTAATGCACTACCGTCTAAGCGTCGAGACAAGCAAAATAGCTCGCAAATCGCGATGATTTCGTCGATTTTGCGAGAAGTAGCCGTCATTTCCTTCCCCTTGGAGATATTTCGACGTTTAAACGCTCATTTCACTCCATTTTACACTGCACATGTAATGCACTACCGTTTAAGCGTCGAAACAAGCAAAATAGCTCGCAAATCGCGATGATTTCGTCGATTTTGACGAGAAGTAGCCGTCATTTGCTTCCCGTTGGAGATATTTCGACGTTTAAGCGCTCATTTCACTATATTTTATACTGCACATGTAATGCACTACCGTTCAAGCGTGGAAACAAGCAAAATATCTCGCAAATGGCGATGATTTCGTCGATTTTGACGAGAAGTAGCCGTCATTTCCTTCCCGTTGGAGATATTTCGACGTTTAAGCGCTCCTTTCTCTCCATTTTACACTGCAAATGTAATGCACTACCGTTTAAGCTTCGAAGCAAGCAAGATAGCTCGCAAATCGCGATGATTTCGTCGATTTTGACGAAAAGTAGCCGTCATTTCTTTCCCGTTCGAGATATTTCGACATTTAAGCGCTCGTTTCCCTCCATTTTACACTTCAAATGTAATGCACTACCGTTTAAGTGTCGATGCAAGCAAAATAGCTCGCAAATCGTGATGATTTCGTCGATTTTGACGAAAAGTAGCGGTCATTTATTTCCGGTTGGAGATATTTCGACGTTTGAGCGCTCCTTTCACTCCACTTTACACTGCAAATGTAATGCACCACCTTTAAGCGTCGAAACAAGCAAGATAGCTGGCAAATCGCGACGATTTCGTCGATTTTGACGAAAAGTAGCCGTCATTTCCTTCCCGTTGGAGATATTTCGACGTTTAAGCGCTCATTTCACACTCTTGTACACTGCAAATGTAAGCACTACCGTTTATGCATCGAAACAAGCAAAATAGCTCGCAAATCGCGATGGTTTCGTCTGTTTTGACAACTTGCCGTCCTTTCCTTAACGTTGGAGATATTTCGATGTTTAAGCGCACATTTCACTCCATTTTACACTGCAAATGTAATGCACTACCGTTTAAGCGACGAAACAAGCAAAATAGCACGCAAATCGCGATGATTTCGTCGATTTTGACGAAAAGAAGCGGTCATTTATATCCGGTTGGAGATATTTCGACGTTTAAGCGCCCGTTTCACTCCCTTTTACACTGCAAATGTAATGCACTACCGTTTAAGCGACGAAACAAGCAAACTAGCTCGCAAATCGCGATGATATCGTGGATTTTGACGAAAAGTACCCGTCATTTATTTCCGGTTGGAGATATTTCGACGTTTAAGCGCTCGTTTCACTCCACTTTACACTGCCAATGTAATGCACCACCTTTAAGCGTCGAAACATGCAAGATAGCTGGCAAATCGCGATGATTTCGTCGATTTTGACGAAAAGTATCCGTCATTTCCTTCCCGTTGGAGATATTTCTACGTTTAAGCGCTCATTTCACTCCGTTTTACTCTGCAAATGTAATGCACTACCGTCTAAGTGTCGATGCAAGCAAAATAGCTCGCAAATCGTGATGATTTCGTCGATTTTGACGAAAAGTAGCGGTCATTTATTTCCGGTTGGAGATATTTCGACGTTTGAGCGCTCCTTTCACTCCACTTTACACTGCAAATGTAATGCACCACCTTTAAGCGTCGAAACAAGCAAGATAGCTGGCAAATCGCGACGATTTCGTCGATTTTGACGAAAAGTAGCCGTCATTTCCTTCCCGTTGGAGATATTTCGACGTTTAAGCGCTCATTTCACACTCTTGTACACTGCAAATGTAAGCACTACCGTTTATGCATCGAAACAAGCAAAATAGCTCGCAAATCGCGATGGTTTCGTCTGTTTTGACAACTTGCCGTCCTTTCCTTAACGTTGGAGATATTTCGATGTTTAAGCGCACATTTCACTCCATTTTACACTGCAAATGTAATGCACTACCGTTTAAGCGTCGAGACAAGCAAAATAGCTCGCAAATCGCGATGATTTCGTCTGTTTTGACAAAAACTTGCCGTCATTTCCATAACGTTGGAGATATTTCGATGTTTAAGCGCACATTTCACTCCATTTCACAGTGCTAATGCAATGCACAACCATTTAGGCGTCGAAACAAGCAAAATATCTCGCAAATCGCGAAGATTTCGATTTTTTGGACGAAAAATAGCCGTAACTTCCTTCCCGTTGGAGATATTTCGACGTTTAAGCGCTCGTTGAACTCCATTGCACAGTGCTAATGCAGTGCACAGCCATTTAAGCGTCGAAACAAGCAAAGTATCTCGCAAATCGCGAAGATTTCTATTTTTTGGACGAAAAATAGCCGTCACTTCCTTCCCGTTGGAGATATTTCGACGTTTAAGCGCTCGTTGAACTCCATTTCACAGTGCTAATGCAATGCACAACCATTTAAGCGTTCGAAACAAGCTAAATATCTCGCAAATCGCGAAGATTTCGATTTTTTGGACGAAAAATAGCCGTAACTTCCTTCCCGTTGGAGATATTTCGACGCATAAGCGCTCGTTGAACTCCATTTCACAGTGCTAATGCAATGCACAACCATTTAAGCGTCGAAACAAGCAAAATATCTCGCAAATCGCGAATATTTCGATTTTTTGGACGAAAAATAGCCGTAACTTCCTTCCCGTTGGCGATATTTCGACGTTTAAGCGCTCGTTGCACTCCATTTCACAGTGCTAATGCAATGCACAACCATTTAGGCGTCGAAACAAGCAAAATATCTCGCAAATCGCGAAGATTTCGATTTTTTGGACGAAAAATAGCCGTAACTTCCTTCCCGTTGGAGATATTTCGACGTTTAAGCGCTCGTTGAACTCCATTTCACAGTGCTAATGCAATGCACAACCATTTAAGCGTCGAAACAAGCAAAATATCTCGCAAATCGCGAAGATTTCGATTTTTTGGACGAAAAACAGCCGTCACTTCCTTCCCGTTGGAGATATTTCGACGTTTAAGCGCTGGTTGAACTCCATTTCACAGTGCTAATGCAATGCACAACCATTTAGGCGTCGAAACAAGCAAAATATCTCGCAAATCGCGAAGATTTCGATTTTTTGGACGAAAAATACCCGTAACTTCCTTCCCGTTGGAGATATTTCGACGTTTAAGCGCTCGTTGTACTACATTTCACAGTGCTAATGCAATGCACAACCATTTAAGCGTCGAAACAAGCAAAATATCTAGCAAATCGCGAAGATTTCGATTTTTTGGACGAAAAATAGCCGTAACTTCCTTCCCGTTGGCGATATTTCGACGTTTAAGCGCTCGTTGAACTCCATTTCACAGTGCTAATGCAACGCACAACCATTTAAGCGTCGAAACAAGCAAAATATCTCGCAAATCGCGAAGATTTCGATTTTTTGGACGAAAAATAGCCGTAACTTCCTTCCCGTTGGCGATATTTCGACGTTTAAGCGCTCGTTGAACTCCATTTCACAGTGCTAATGCAATGCACAACCATTTAAGCTTCGAAACAAACAAAATATCTCGCAAATCGCGAAGATTTCGATTTTTTGGACGAAAAATAGCCGCAACTTCCTTCCCGTTGGAGATATTTCGACGTTTAAGCGCTCGTAGAACTCCATTTCACAGTGCTAATGCAATGCACAACCATTTAAGCGTCGAAACAAGCAAAATATCTCGTAAATCGCGAAGATTTCGATTTTTTGGACGAAAAATAGCCGTCACTTCCTTCCCGTTGGAGATATTTCGACGCATAAGCGCTCGTTGAACTCCATTTCACAGTGCTAATGCAATGCACAACCATTTAAGCGTCGAAACAAGCAAAATATCTCGCAAATCGCGAATATTTCGATTTTTTGGACGAAAAATAGCCGTAACTTCCTTCCCGTTGGCGATATTTCGACGTTTAAGCGCTCGTTGCACTCCATTTCACAGTGCTAATGCAATGCACAACCATTTAGGCGTCGAAACAAGCAAAATATCTCGCAAATCGCGAAGATTTCGATTTTTTGGATGAAAAATAGCCGTAACTTCCTTCCCGTTGGAGATATTTCGACGTTTAAGCGCTCGTTGAACTCCATTTCGCAGTGCTAATGCAATGCACAACCATTTAAGCGTCGAAACAAACAAAATATCTCGCAAATCGCGAAGATTTCGATTTTTTGGACGAAAAACAGCCGTCACTTCCTTCCCGTTGGAGATATTTCGACGTTTAAGCGCTGGTTGAACTCCATTTCACAGTGCTAATGCAATGCACAACCATTTAAGCGTTCGAAACAAGCAAAATATCTCGCAAATCGCGAAGATTTCGATTTTTTGGACGAAAAATAGCCGTAACTTCCTTCCCGTTGGAGATATTTCGACGTTTAAGCGCTCGTTGAACTCCATTTCACAGTGCTAATGCAATGCACAACCATTTAGGCGTCGAAACAAGCAAAATATCTCGCAAATCGCGAAGATTTCGATTTTTTGGACGAAAAATAGCCGTAACTTCCTTCCCGTTGGAGATATTTCGACGTTTAAGCGCTCGTTGAACTCCATTTCGCAGTGCTAATGCAATGCACAACCATTTAAGCGTCGAAACAAACAAAATATCTCGCAAATCGCGAAGATTTCGATTTTTTGGACGAAAAACAGCCGTCACTTCCTTCCCGTTGGAGATATTTCGACGTTTAAGCGCTGGTTGAACTCCATTTCACAGTGCTAATGCAATGCACAACCATTTAAGCGTTCGAAACAAGCAAAATATCTCGCAAATCGCGAAGATTTCGATTTTTTGGACGAAAAATAGCCGTAACTTCCTTCCCGTTGGAGATATTTCGACGTTTAAGCGCTCGTTGAACTCCATTTCACAGTGCCAATGAAACGCACAACCACTTAGGCGTCGAAACAAGCAAAATATCTCGCAAATCGCGAAGATTTCGATTTTTTGGACGAAAAATAGCCGTAACTTCCATCCCGTTGGCGATATTTCGACGTTTAAGCGCTCGCTGAACTCCATTTCACAGTTCTAATGCAATGCACAACCATTTAAGCGTCGAAACAAGCAAAATATCTCGCAAATCGCGAAGATTTCGATTTTTTGGACGAAAAATAGCCGTAACTTCCTTCCCGTTGGAGATATTTCGACGTTTGAGCGCTCGTTGAACTCCATTTCACAGTGCTAATGCAATGCACAACCATTTAAGCGTCGAAACAAGCAAAATATCTCGCAAATCGCGAAGATTTCTATTTTTTGGACGAAAAATAGCCGTAACTTCCTTCCCGTTGGAGATATTTCGACGTTTAAGCGCTCGTTGAACTCCATTTCACAGTGCTAATGCAATGCACAATCATTTAAGCGTCGAAACAAGCAAAATATCTCGCAAATCGCGAAGATTTCGATTTTTTGGACGAAAAATAGCCGTAACTTCCTTCCCGTTGGAGATATTTCGACGTTTAAGCGATCGTTGAACTCCATTTCACAGTGCTAATGCAATGCACAACCATTTAAGCGTCGAAACAAGCAAAATATCTCGCAAATCGCGAAGATTTCGATTTTTTGGACGAAAAATAGCCGCAACTTCCTTCCCGTTGGAGATATTTCGACGTTTAAGCGCTCGTTGAACTCCATTTCACAGTGCTAATGCAATGCATAACCATTTAAGCGTCGAAACATGCAAAATATCTCGCAAATCGCGAAGATTTCGATTTTTTGGACGAAAAATAGCCGTAACTTCCTTCCCGTTGGAGATATTTCGACGTTTAAGCGCTCCTTGAACTCCATTTCATAGTGCTAATGCAATGCACAACCATTTAAGCGTCGAAACAAGCAAAATATCTCGCAAATCGCGAAGATTTCGATTTTTTGGACGAAAAATAGCCGTAACTTCCTTCCCGTTGGAGATATTTGGACGTTTAAGCACTCGTTGTACTCCATTTCACAGTGCTAATGCAATGCACAACCATTTAAGCTTCGAAACAAACAAAATATCTCGCAAATCGCGAAGATTTCGATTTTTTGGACGAAAAATAGCCGCAACTTCCTTCCCGTTGGAGATATTTCGACGTTTAAGCGCTCGTAGAACTCCATTTCACAGTGCTAATGCAATGCACAACCATTTAGGCGTCGAAACAAGCAAAATATCTCGCAAATCGCGAAGATTTCGATTTTTTGGACGAAAAATAGCCGTAACTTCCTTCCCGTTGGAGATATTTCGACGTTTAAGCGCTCGTTGTACTCCATTTCACAGTGCTAATGCAATGCACAACCATTTAAGCGTCGAAACAAGCAAAATATCTCGCAAATCGCGAAGATTTCGATTTTTTGGACGAAAAATAGCCGTAACTTCCTTCCCGTTGGAGATATTTCGACGTTTGAGCGCTCGTTGAACTCCATTTCACAGTGCTAATGCAATGCACGACCATTTAAGCGTCGAAACAAGCAAAATATCTCGCAAATCGCGAAGATTTCTATTTTTTGGACGAAAAATAGCCGTAACTTCCTTCCCGTTGGAGATATTTCGACGTTTAAGCGCTCGCTGAAATCCATTTCACAGTGCTAATGCAATGCACAACCATTTAAGCGTCGAAACAAGCAAAATATCTCGCAAATCGCGAAGATTTCGATTTTTTGGACGAAAAATAGCCGTAACTTCCTTCCCGTTGGAGAAATTTCGACGTTTAAGCGCTCGTTGAACTCCATTTCACAGTGCTAATGCAATGCACAACCATTTAAGCGTCGAAACAAGCAAAATATCTCGCAAATCGCGAAGATTTCGATTTTTTGGACGAAAAATAGCCGTAACTTCCTTCCCGTTGGAGATATTTCGACGTTTAAGCGCTCGTTGAACTCCATTTCACAGTGCTAATGCAATGCATAACCATTTAAGCGTCGAAACAAGCAAAATATCTCGCAAATCGCGAAGATTTCGATTTTTTGGACGAAAAATAGCCGTAACTTCCTTCCCGTTGGAGATATTTCGACGTTTAAGCGCTCGTTGATCTCCATTTCATAGTGCTAATGCAATGCACAACCATTTAAGCGTCGAAACAAGCAAAATATCTCGCAAATCGCGAAGATTTCGATTTTTTGGACGAAAAATAGCCGTAACTTCCTTCCCGTTGGAGATATTTCGACGTTTAAGCACTCGTTGTACTCCATTTCACAGTGCTAATGCAATGCACAACCATTTAGGCGTCGAAACAAGCAAAATATCTCGCTAATCGCGAAGATTTCGATTTTTTGGACGAAAAATAGCCGTAACTTCCTTCCCGTTGGAGATATTTCGACGTTTGAGCGCTCGTTGAACTCCATTTCACAGTGCTAATGCAATGCACGACCATTTAAGCGTCGAAACAAGCAAAATATCTCGCAAATCGCGAAGATTTCTATTTTTTGGACGAAAAATAGCCGTAACTTCCTTCCCGTTGGAGATAATTCGACGTTTAAGCGCTCGCTGAAATCCATTTCACAGTGCTAATGCAATGCACAACCATTTAAGAGTCGAAACAAGCAAAATATCTCGCAAATCGCGAAGATTTCGATTTTTTGGACGAAAAATAGCCGTAACTTCCTTCCCGTTGGAGATATTTCGACGTTTAAGCGCTCATTGAACTCCATTTCACAGTGCTAATGCAATGCACAACCATTTAAGCGTCGAAACAAGCAAAATATCTCGCAAATCGCGAAGATTTCGATTTTTTGGACGAAAAATAGCCGTAACTTCCTTCCCGTTGGAGATATTTCGACGTTTAAGCACTCGTTGTACTCCATTTCACCAGTGCTAATGCAATGCACAACCATTTAGGCGTCGAAACAAGCAAAATATCTCGCTAATCGCGAAGATTTCGATTTTTTGGACGAAAAATAGCCGTCACTTCCTTCCCGTTGGAGATATTTGGACGTTTAAGCGCTCGTTGAACTCCATTTCACAGTGCTAATGCAATGCACAACCATTTAAGCGTCGAAACAAACAAAATATCTCGCAAATCGCGAAGATTTCGATTTTTTGGACGAAAAATAGCCGCAACTTCCTTCCCGTTGGAGATATTTCGACGTTTAAGCGCTCGTAGAACTCCATTTCACAGTGCTAATGCAATGCACAACCATTTATGCGTCGAAACAAGCAAAATATCTCGCAAATCGCGAAGATTTCGATTTTTTGGACGAAAAATAGCCGTAACTTCCTTCCCGTTGGAGATATTTCGACGTTTAGGCGCTCGTTGTACTCCATTTCACAGTGCTAATGCAATGCACAACCATTTAAGCGTCGAAACAAGCAAAATATCTCGCAAATCGCGAAGATTTCGATTTTTTGGACGAAAAATAGCCGTAACTTCCTTCCCGTTGGAGATATTTCGACGTTTGAGCGCTCGTTGAACTCCATTTCACAGTGCTAATGCAATGCACGACCATTTAAGCGTCGAAACAAGCAAAATATCTCGCAAATCGCGAAGATTTCTATTTTTTGGACGAAAAATAGCCGTAACTTCCTTCCCGTTGGAGATATTTCGACGTTTAAGCGCTCGCTGAAATCCATTTCACAGTGCTAATGCAATGCACAACCATTTAAGCGTCGAAACAAGCAAAATATCTCGCAAATCGCGAAGATTTCTATTTTTTGGACGAAAAATAGCCGTAACTTCCTTCCCGTTGGAGATATTTCGACGTTTAAGCGCTCGCTGAAATCCATTTCACAGTGCTAATGCAATGCACAACCATTTAAGCGTCGAAACAAGCAAAATATCTCGCAAATCGCGAAGATTTCGATTTTTTGGACGAAAAATAGCCGTAACTTCCTTCCCGTTGGAGATATTTCGACGTTTAAGCGCTCATTGAACTCCATTTCACAGTGCTAATGCAATGCACAACCATTTAAGCGTCGAAACAAGCAAAATATCTCGCAAATCGCGAAGATTTCGATTTTTTGGACGAAAAATAGCCGTAACTTCCTTCCCGTTGGAGATATTTCGACGTTTAAGCGCTCGTTGAACTCCATTTCACAGTGCTAATGCAATGCATAACCATTTAAGCGTCGAAACAAGCAAAATATCTCGCAAATCGCGAAGATTTCGATTTTTTGGACGAAAAATAGCCGTAACTTCCTTCCCGTTGGAGATATTTCGACGTTTAAGCGCTCGTTGATCTCCATTTCATAGTTCTAATGCAATGCACAACCATTTAAGCGTCGAAACAAGCAAAATATCTCGCAAATCGCGAAGATTTCGATTTTTTGGACGAAAAATAGCCGTAACTTCCTTCCCGTTGGAGATATTTCGACGTTTAAGCACTCGTTGTACTCCATTTCACCAGTGCTAATGCAATGCACAACCATTTAGGCGTCGAAACAAGCAAAATATCTCGCTAATCGCGAAGATTTCGATTTTTTGGACGAAAAATAGCCGTCACTTCCTTCCCGTTGGAGATATTTGGACGTTTAAGCGCTCGTTGAACTCCATTTCACAGTGCTAATGCAATGCACAACCATTTAAGCGTCGAAACAAACAAAATATCTCGCAAATCGCGAAGATTTCGATTTTTTGGACGAAAAATAGCCGCAACTTCCTTCCCGTTGGAGATATTTCGACGTTTAAGCGCTCGTAGAACTCCATTTCACAGTGCTAATGCAATGCACAACCATTTATGCGTCGAAACAAGCAAAATATCTCGCAAATCGCGAAGATTTCGATTTTTTGGACGAAAAATAGCCGTAACTTCCTTCCCGTTGGAGATATTTCGACGTTTAAGCGCTCGTTGTACTCCATTTCACAGTGCTAATGCAATGCACAACCATTTAAGCGTCGAAACAAGCAAAATATCTCGCAAATCGCGAAGATTTCGATTTTTTGGACGAAAAATAGCCGTAACTTCCTTCCCGTTGGAGATATTTCGACGTTTGAGCGCTCGTTGAACTCCATTTCACAGTGCTAATGCAATGCACGACCATTTAAGCGTCGAAACAAGCAAAATATCTCGCAAATCGCGAAGATTTCTATTTTTTGGACGAAAAATAGCCGTAACTTCCTTCCCGTTGGAGATATTTCGACGTTTAAGCGCTCGCTGAAATCCATTTCACAGTGCTAATGCAATGCACAACCATTTAAGCGTCGAAACAAGCAAAATATCTCGCAAATCGCGAAGATTTCGATTTTTTGGACGAAAAATAGCCGTAACTTCCTTCCCGTTGGAGATATTTCGACGTTTAAGCGCTCGTTGAACTCCATTTCACAGTGCTAATGCAATGCACAACCATTTAAGCGTCGAAACAAGCAAAATATCTCGCAAATCGCGAAGATTTCGATTTTTTGGACGAAAAATAGCCGTAACTTCCATCCCGTTGGAGATATTTCGACGTTTAAGCGATCGTTGAACTCCATTTCACAGTGCTAATGCAATGCACAACCATTTAAGCGTCGAAACAAGCAAAATATCTCGCAAATCGCGAAGATTTCGATTTTTTGGACGAAAAATAGCCGTAACTTCCTTCCCGTTGGAGATATTTCGACGTTTAAGCGATCGTTGAACTCCATTTCACAGTGCTAATGCAATGCACAACCATTTAAGCGTCGAAACAAGCAAAATATCTCGCAAATCGCGAAGATTTCGATTTTTTGGACGAAAAATAGCCGTAACTTCCTTCCCGTTGGAGATATTTCGACGTTTAAGCGCTCGTTGAACTCCATTTCACAGTGCTAATGCAATGCATAACCATTTAAGCGTCGAAACATGCAAAATATCTCGCAAATCGCGAAGATTTCGATTTTTTGGACGAAAAATAGCCGTAACTTCCTTCCCGTTGGAGATATTTCGACGTTTGAGCGCTCGTTGAACTCCATTTCACAGTGCTAATGCAATGCACGACCATTTAAGCGTCGAAACAAGCAAAATATCTCGCAAATCGCGAAGATTTCTATTTTTTGGACGAAAAATAGCCGTAACTTCCTTCCCGTTGGAGATATTTCGACGTTTAAGCGCTCGCTGAAATCCATTTCACAGTGCTAATGCAATGCACAACCATTTAAGCGTCGAAACAAGCAAAATATCTCGCAAATCGCGAAGATTTCGATTTTTTGGACGAAAAATAGCCGTAACTTCCTTCCCGTTGGAGATATTTCGACGTTTAAGCGCTCGTTGAACTCCATTTCACAGTGCTAATGCAATGCATAACCATTTAAGCGTCGAAACAAGCAAAATAATTCGCAAATCGCGAAGATTTCGATTTTTTGGACGAAAAATAGCCGTAACTTCCTTCCCGTTGGAGATATTTCGACGTTTAAGCGCTCGTTGATCTCCATTTCATAGTTCTAATGCAATGCACAACCATTTAAGCGTCGAAACAAGCAAAATATCTCGCAAATCGCGAAGATTTCGATTTTTTGGACGAAAAATAGCCGTAACTTCCTTCCCGTTGGAGATATTTCGACGTTTAAGCACTCGTTGTACTCCATTTCACCAGTGCTAATGCAATGCACAACCATTTAGGCGTCGAAACAAGCAAAATATCTCGCTAATCGCGAAGATTTCGATTTTTTGGACGAAAAGTAGCCGTCACTTCCTTCCCGTTGGAGATATTTGGACGTTTAAGCGCTCGTTGAACTCCATTTCACAGTGCTAATGCAATGCACAACCATTTAAGCGTCGAAACAAACAAAATATCTCGCAAATCGCGAAGATTTCGATTTTTTGGACGAAAAATAGCCGCAACTTCCTTCCCGTTGGAGATATTTCGACGTTTAAGCGCTCGTAGAACTCCATTTCACAGTGCTAATGCAATGCACAACCATTTATGCGTCGAAACAAGCAAAATATCTCGCAAATCGCGAAGATTTCTATTTTTTGGACGAAAAATAGCCGTAACTTCCTTCCCGTTGGAGATATTTCGACGTTTAAGCGCTCGCTGAAATCCATTTCACAGTGCTAATGCAATGCACAACCATTTAAGCGTCGAAACAAGCAAAATATCTCGCAAATCGCGAAGATTTCGATTTTTTGGACGAAAAATAGCCGTAACTTCCTTCCCGTTGGAGATATTTCGACGTTTAAGCGCTCGTTGAACTCCATTTCACAGTGCTAATGCAATGCATAACCATTTAAGCGTCGAAACAAGCAAAATATCTCGCAAATCGCGAAGATTTCGATTTTTTGGACGAAAAATAGCCGTAACTTCCTTCCCGTTGGAGATATTTCGACGTTTAAGCGCTCGTTGATCTCCATTTCATAGTTCTAATGCAATGCACAACCATTTAGGCGTCGAAACAAGCAAAATATCTCGCAAATCGCGAAGATTTCGATTTTTTGGACGAAAAATAGCCGTAACTTCCTTCCCGTTGGAGATATTTGGACGTTTAAGCGCTCGTTGAACTCCATTTCACAGTGCTAATGCAATGCACAACCATTTAAGCGTCGAAACAAACAAAATATCTCGCAAATCGCGAAGATTTCGATTTTTTGGACGAAAAATAGCCGCAACTTCCTTCCCGTTGGAGATATTTCGACGTTTAAGCGCTCGTAGAACTCCATTTCACAGTGCTAATGCAATGCACAACCATTTATGCGTCGAAACAAGCAAAATATCTCGCAAATCGCGAAGATTTCGATTTTTTGGACGAAAAATAGCCGTAACTTCCTTCCCGTTGGAGATATTTCGACGTTTAAGCGCTCGTTGTACTCCATTTCACAGTGCTAATGCAATGCACAACCATTTAAGCGTCGAATCAAGCAAAATATCTCGCAAATCGCGAAGATTTCGATTTTTTGGACGAAAAATAGCCGTAACTTCCTTCCCGTTGGAGATATTTCGACGTTTGAGCGCTCGTTGAACTCCATTTCACAGTGCTAATGCAATGCACGACCATTTAAGCGTCGAAACAAGCAAAATATCTCGCAAATCGCGAAGATTTCTATTTTTTGGACGAAAAATAGCCGTAACTTCCTTCCCGTTGGAGATATTTCGACGTTTAAGCGCTCGCTGAAATCCATTTCACAGTGCTAATGCAATGCACAACCATTTAAGCGTCGAAACAAGCAAAATATCTCGCAAATCGCGAAGATTTCGATTTTTTGGACGAAAAATAGCCGTAACTTCCTTCCCGTTGGAGATATTTCGACGTTTAAGCGCTCGTTGAACTCCATTTCACAGTGCTAATGCAATGCACGACCATTTAAGCGTCGAAACAAGCAAAATATCTCGCAAATCGCGAAGATTTCGATTTTTTGGACGAAAAATAGCCGTAACTTCCTTCCCGTTGGAGATATTTCGACGTTTAAGCACTCGTTGTACTCCATTTCACAGTGCTAATGCAATGCACAACCATATAGGCGTCGAAACAAGCAAAATATCTCGCTAATCGCGAAGATTTCCATTTTTTGGACGAAAAATAGCCGTCACTTCCTTCCCGTTGGAGATATTTGGACGTTTAAGCGCTCGTTGAACTCCATTTCACAGTGCTAATGCAATGCAAAACCATTTAGGCGTCGAAACAAGCAAAATATCTCGCAAATCGCGAAGATTTCGATTTTTTGGACGAAAAATAGCCGTAACTTCCTTCCCGTTGGAGATATTTCGACGTTTAAGCGCTCGTTGAACTCCATTTCACAGTGCTAATGCAATGCACAACCATTTAAGCGTCGAAACAAGCAAAATATCTCGCAAATCGCGAAGATTTCGATTTTTTGGACGAAAAACAGCCGTCACGTCCTTCCCGTTGGAGATATTTCGACGTTTAAGCGCTGGTTGAACTCCATTTCACAGTGCTAATGCAATGCACAACCATTTAAGCGTTCGAAACAAGCAAAATATCTCGCAAATCGCGAAGATTTCGATTTTTTTGGACGAAAAATAGCCGTAACTTCCTTCCCGTTGGAGATATTTCGACGTTTAAGCGCTCGTTGAACTCCATTTCACAGTGCCAATGCAACGCACAACCACTTAGGCGTCGAAACAAGCAAAATATCTCGCAAATCGCGAAGATTTCGATTTTTTGGACGAAAAATAGCCGTAACTTCCTTCCCGTTGGAGATATTTCGACGTTTAAGCGCTCGTTGAACTCCATTTCACAGTGCTAATGCAATGCACAACCATTTAAGCGTCGAAACAAGCAAAATATCTCGCAAATCGCGAAGATTTCGATTTTTTGGACGAAAAATAGCCGTAACTTCCTTCCCGTTGGAGATATTTCGACGTTTAAGCGATCGTTGAACTCCATTTCACAGTGCTAATGCAATGCACAACCATTTAAGCGTCGAAACAAGCAAAATATCTCGCAAATCGCGAAGATTTCGATTTTTTGGACGAAAAATAGCCGTAACTTCCTTCCCGTTGGAGATATTTCGACGTTTAAGCGCTCGTTGAACTCCATTTCACAGTGCTAATGCAATGCATAACCATTTAAGCGTCGAAACAAGCAAAATATCTCGCAAATCGCGAAGATTTCGATTTTTTGGACGAAAAATAGCCGTAACTTCCTTCCCGTTGGAGATATTTCGACGTTTGAGCGCTCGTTGAACTCCATTTCACAGTGCTAATGCAATGCACGACCATTTAAGCGTCGAAACAAGCAAAATATCTCGCAAATCGCGAAGATTTCTATTTTTTGGACGAAAAATAGCCGTAACTTCCTTCCCGTTGGAGATATTTCGACGTTTAAGCGCTCGCTGAAATCCATTTCACAGTGCTAATGCAATGCACAACCATTTAAGCGTCGAAACAAGCAAAATATCTCGCAAATCGCGAAGATTTCTATTTTTTGGACGAAAAATAGCCGTAACTTCCTTCCCGTTGGAGATATTTCGACGTTTAAGCGCTCGTTGAACTCCATTTCACAGTGCTAATGCAATGCACAACCATTTAAGCGTCGAAACAAGCAAAATATCTCGCAAATCGCGAAGATTTCGATTTTTTGGACGAAAAATAGCCGTAACTTCCTTCCCGTTGGAGATATTTCGACGTTTAAGCGATCGTTGAACTCCATTTCACAGTGCTAATGCAATGCACAACCATTTAAGCGTCGAAACAAGCAAAATATCTCGCAAATCGCGAAGATTTCGATTTTTTGGACGAAAAATAGCCGTAACTTCCTTCCCGTTGGAGATATTTCGACGTTTAAGCGCTCGTTGAACTCCATTTCACAGTGCTAATGCAATGCATAACCATTTAAGCGTCGAAACAAGCAAAATATCTCGCAAATCGCGAAGATTTCGATTTTTTGGTCGAAAAATAGCCGTAACATCCTTCCCGTTGGAGATATTTCGACGTTTAAGCGCTCCTTGAACTCCATTTCATAGTGCTAATGCAATGCACAACCATTTAAGCGTCGAAACAAGCAAAATATCTCGCAAATCGCGAAGATTTCGATTTTTTGGACGAAAAATAGCCGTAACTTCCTTCCCGTTGGAGATATTTCGACGTTTAAGCACTCGTTTTACTCCATTTCACAGTGCTAATGCAATGCACAACCATTTAGGCGTCGAAACAAGCAAAATATCTCGCTAATCGCGAAGATTTCGATTTTTTGGACGAAAAATAGCCGTAACTTCCTTCCCGTTGGAGATATTTCGACGTTTAAGCGCTCGTTGAACTCCATTTCACAGTGCCAATGCAACGCACAACCACTTAGGCGTCGAAACAAGCAAAATATCTCGCAAATCGCGAAGATTTCGATTTTTTGGACGAAAAATAGCCGTAACTTCCTTCCCGTTGGAGATAATTCGACGTTTAAGCGCTCGTTGAACTCCGTTTCACAGTGCTAATGCAATGCACAACCATTTAAGCGTCGAAGCAAGCAAAATATCTCGCAAATCGCGAAGATTTCGATTTTTTGGACGAAAAATAGCCGTAACTTCCTTCCCGTTGGAGATATTTCGACGTTTAAGCGCTCGTAGAACTCCATTTCACAGTGCTAATGCAATGCACAACCATTTATGCGTCGAAACAAGCAAAATATCTCACAAATCGCGAAGATTTCGATTTTTTGGACGAAAAATAGCCGTAACTTCCTTCCCGTTGGAGATATTTCGACGTTTAAGCGCTCGTTGTACTCCATTTCACAGTGCTAATGCAATGCACAACCATTTAAGCGTCGAAACAAGCAAAATATCTCGCAAATCGCGAAGATTTCGATTTTTTGGACGAAAAATAGCCGTAACTTCCTTCCCGTTGGAGATATTTCGACGTTTGAGCGCTCGTTGAACTCCATTTCACAGTGCTAATGCAATGCACGACCATTTAAGCGTAGAAACAAGCAAAATATCTCGCAAATCGCGAAGATTTCTATTTTTTGGACGAAAAATAGCCGTAACTTCCTTCCCGTTGGAGATATTTCGACGTTTAAGCGATCGTTGAACTCCATTTCACAGTGCTAATGCAATGCACAACCATTTAAGCGTCGAAACAAGCAAAATATCTCGCAAATCGCGAAGATTTCGATTTTTTGGACGAAAAATAGCCGTAACTTCCTTCCCGTTGGAGATATTTCGACGTTTAAGCGCTCGTTGAACTCCATTTCACAGTGCTAATGCAATGCATAACCATTTAAGCGTCGAAACAAGCAAAATATCTCGCAAATCGCGAAGATTTCGATTTTTTGGTCGAAAAATAGCCGTAACATCCTTCCCGTTGGAGATATTTCGACGTTTAAGCGCTCCTTGAACTCCATTTCATAGTGCTAATGCAATGCACAACCATTTAAGCGTCGAAACAAGCAAAATATCTCGCAAATCGCGAAGATTTCGATTTTTTGGACGAAAAATAGCCGTAACTTCCTTCCCGTTGGAGATATTTCGACGTTTAAGCACTCGTTTTACTCCATTTCACAGTGCTAATGCAATGCACAACCATTTAGGCGTCGAAACAAGCAAAATATCTCGCTAATCGCGAAGATTTCGATTTTTTGGACGAAAAATAGCCGTCACTTCCTTCCCGTGGGAGATATTTGGACGTTTAAGCGCTCGTTGAACTCCATTTCACAGTGCTAATGCAATGCACAACCATTTAAGCTTCGAAACAAACAAAATATCTCGCAAATCGCGAAGATTTCGATTTTTTGGACGAAAAATAGCCGCAACTTCCTTCCCGTTGGAGATATTTCGACGTTTAAGCGCTCGTAGAACTCCATTTCGCAGTGCTAATGCAATGCACGACCATTTAAGCGTCGAAACAAGCAAAATATCTCGCAAATCGCGAAGATTTCTATTTTTTGGACGAAAAATAGCCGTAACTTCCTTCCCGTTGGAGATATTTCGACGTTTAAGCGCTCGCTGAAATCCATTTCACAGTGCTAATGCAATGCACAACCATTTAAGCGTCGAAACAAGCAAAATATCTCGCAAATCGCGAAGATTTCGATTTTTTGGACGAAAAATAGCCGTAACTTCCTTCCCGTTGGAGATAATTCGACGTTTAGGCGCTCGTTGAACTCCATTTCACAGTGCTAATGCAATGCACAACCATTTAAGCGTCGAAGCAAGCAAAATATCTCGCAAATCGCGAAGATTTCGATTTTTTGGACGAAAAATAGCCGTAACTTCCTTCCCGTTGGAGATATTTCGACGTTTAAGCGCTCGTTGAACTCCATTTCACAGTGCTAATGCAATGCACAACCATTTAAGCTTCGAAACAAACAAAATATCTCGCAAATCGCGAAGATTTCGATTTTTTGGACGAAAAATAGCCGCAACTTCCTTCCCGTTGGAGATATTTCGACGTTTAAGCGCTCGTAGAACTCCATTTCACAGTGCTAATGCAATGCACGACCATTTAAGCGTCGAAACAAGCAAAATATCTCGCAAATCGCGAAGATTTCTATTTTTTGGACGAAAAATAGCCGTAACTTCCTTCCCGTTGGAGATATTTCGACGTTTAAGCGCTCGCTGAAATCCATTTCACAGTGCTAATGCAATGCACAACCATTTAAGCGTCGAAACAAGCAAAATATCTCGCAAATCGCGAAGATTTCGATTTTTTGGACGAAAAATAGCCGTAACTTCCTTCCCGTTGGAGATAATTCGACGTTTAAGCGCTCGTTGAACTCCATTTCACAGTGCTAATGCAATGCACAACCATTTAAGCGTCGAAGCAAGCAAAATATCTCGCAAATCGCGAAGATTTCGATTTTTTGGACGAAAAATAGCCGTAACTTCCTTCCCGTTGGAGATATTTCGACGTTTAAGCGCTCGTAGAACTCCATTTCACAGTGCTAATGCAATGCACAACCATTTATGCGTCGAAACAAGCAAAATATCTCGCAAATCGCGAAGATTTCGATTTTTTGGACGAAAAATAGCCGTAACTTCCTTCCCGTTGGAGATATTTCGACGTTTAAGCGCTCGTTGTACTCCATTTCACAGTGCTAATGCAATGCACAACCATTTAAGCGTCGAAACAAGCAAAATATCTCGCAAATCGCGAAGATTTCGATTTTTTGGACGAAAAATAGCCGTAACTTCCTTCCCGTTGGAGATATTTCGACGTTTGAGCGCTCGTTGAACTCCATTTCACAGTGCTAATGCAATGCACGACCATTTAAGCGTCGAAACAAGCAAAATATCTCGCAAATCGCGAAGATTTCTATTTTTTGGACGAAAAATAGCCGTAACTTCCTTCCCGTTGGAGATATTTCGACGTTTAAGCGCTCGCTGAAATCCATTTCACAGTGCTAATGCAATGCACAACCATTTAAGCGTCGAAACAAGCAAAATATCTCGCAAATCGCGAAGATTTCGATTTTTTGGACGAAAAATAGCCGTAACTTCCTTCCCGTTGGAGATATTTCGACGTTTAAGCACTCGTTGTACTCCATTTCACAGTGCTAATGCAATGCACAACCATATAGGCGTCGAAAAAAGCAAAATATCTCGCTAATCGCGAAGATTTCGATTTTTTGGACGAAAAATAGCCGTCACTTCCTTCCCGTTGGAGATATTTGGACGTTTAAGCGCTCGTTGAACTCCATTTCACAGTGCTAATGCAATGCACAACCATTTAAGCGTCGAAACAAGCAAAATATCTCGCAAATCGCGAAGATTTCGATTTTTTGGACGAAAAATAGCCGTAACTTCCTTCCCGTTGGAGATATTTCGACGTTTAAGCGCTCGTTGAACTCCATTTCACAGTGCTAATGCAAGGCATAACCATTTAAGCGTCGAAACAAGCAAAATATCTCGCAAATCGCGAAGATTTCGATTTTTTGGACGAAAAATATCCGTAACTTCCTTCCCGTTGGAGACATTTCGACGTTTAAACGCTCGTTGAACTCCATTTCATAGTGCTAATGCAATGCACAACCATTTACGCGTCGAAACAAGCAAAATATCTCGCAAATCGCGAAGATTTCGATTTTTTGGACGAAAAATAGCCGTAACTTCCTTCCCGTTGGAGATATTTCGACGTTTAAGCACTCGTTGTACTCCATTTCACAGAGCTAATGCAATGCACAACCATTTAGGCGTCGAAACAAGCAAAATATCTCGCTAATCGCGAAGATTTCGATTTTTTGGACGAAAAATAGCCGTAACTTCCTTCCCGTTGGCGATATTTCGACGTTTAAGCGCTCGTTGCTCTCCATTTCACAGTGCTAATGCAATGCAAAACCATTTAGGCGTCGAAACAAGCAAAATATCTCGCAAATCGCGAAGATTTCGATTTTTTGGACGAAAAATAGCCGTAACTTCCTTCCCGTTGGAGATATTTCGACGTTTAAGCGCTCGTTGAACTCCATTTCACAGTGCTAATGCAATGCACGACCATTTAAGCGTCGAAACAAGCAAAATATCTCGCAAATCGCGAAGATTTCGATTTTTTGGACGAAAAATAGCCGTAACTTCCTTCCCGTTGGAGATATTTCGACGTTTAAGCGCTCGTTGAACTCCATTTCACAGTGCTAATGCAATGCACAACCATTTAAGCGTCGAAACAAGCAAAATATCTCGCAAATCGCGAAGATTTCGATTTTTTGGACGAAAAACAGCCGTCACTTCCTTCCCGTTGGAGATATTTCGACGTTTAAGCGCTGGTTGAACTCCATTTCACAGTGCTAATGCAATGCACAACCATTTAAGCGTTCGAAACAAGCAAAATATCTCGCAAATCGCGAAGATTTCGATTTTTTGGACGAAAAATAGCCGTAACTTCCTTCCCGTTGGAGATATTTCGACGTTTAAGCGCTCGTTGCTCTCCATTTCACAGTGCTAATGCAATGCAAAACCATTTAGGCGTCGAAACAAGCAAAATATCTCGCAAATCGCGAAGATTTCGATTTTTTGGACGAAAAATAGCCGTAACTTCCTTCCCGTTGGAGATATTTCGACGTTTAAGCGCTCGTTGAACTCCATTTCACAGTGCTAATGCAATGCACAACCATTTAAGCGTCGAAACAAGCAAAATATCTCGCAAATCGCGAAGATTTCGATTTTTTGGACGAAAAACAGCCGTCACTTCCTTCCCGTTGGAGATATTTCGACGTTTAAGCGCTGGTTGAACTCCATTTCACAGTGCTAATGCAATGCACAACCATTTAAGCGTTCGAAACAAGCAAAATATCTCGCAAATCGCGAAGATTTCGATTTTTTGGACGAAAAATAGCCGTAACTTCCTTCCCGTTGGAGATATTTCGACGTTTAAGCGCTCGTTGAACTCCATTTCACAGTGCCAATGCAACGCACAACCACTTAGGCGTCGAAACAAGCAAAATATCTCGCAAATCGCGAAGATTTCGATTTTTTGGACGAAAAATAGCCGTAACTTCCTTCCCGTTGGCGATATTTCGACGTTTAAGCGCTCGTTGAACTCCATTTCACAGTGCTAATGCAATGCACGACCATTTAAGCGTCGAAACAAGCAAAATATCTCGCAAATCGCGAAGATTTCGATTTTTTGGACGAAAAATAGCCGTAACTTCCTTCCCGTTGGAGATATTTCGACGTTTAAGCGCTCGCTGAAATCCATTTCACAGTGCTAATGCAATGCACAACCATTTAAGCGTCGAAACAAGCAAAATATCTCGCAAATCGCGAAGATTTCGATTTTTTGGACGAAAAATAGCCGTAACTTCCTTCCCGTTGGAGATATTTCGACGTTTGGGCGCTCGTTGAACTCCATTTCACAGTGCTAATGCAATGCACGACCATTTAAGCGTCGAAACAAGCAAAATATCTCGCAAATCGCGAAGATTTCTATTTTTTGGACGAAAAATAGCCGTAACTTCCTTCCCGTTGGAGATATTTCGACGTTTAAGCGCTCGCTGAAATCCATTTCACAGTGCTAATGCAATGCACAACCATTTAAGCGTCGAAACAAGCAAAATATCTCGCAAATCGCGAAGATTTCGATTTTTTGGACGAAAAATAGCCGTAACTTCCTTCCCGTTGGAGATATTTCGACGTTTAAGCACTCGTTGTACTCCATTTCACAGTGCTAATGCAATGCACAACCATTTAGGCGTCGAAACAAGCAAAATATCTCGCTAATCGCGAAGATTTCGATTTTTTGGACGAAAAATAGCCGTAACTTCCTTCCCGTTGGCGATATTTCGACGTTTAAGCGCTCGTTGCTCTCCATTTCACAGTGCTAATGCAATGCAAAACCATTTAGGCGTCGAAACAAGCAAAATATCTCGCAAATCGCGAAGATTTCGACTTTTTGGACGAAAAATAGCCGTAACTTCCTTCCCGTTGGAGATATTTCGACGTTTAAGCGCTCGTTGAACTCCATTTCACAGTGCTAATGCAATGCACAACCATTTAAGCGTCGAAACAAGCAAAATATCTCGCAAATCGCGAAGATTTCGATTTTTTGGACGAAAAACAGCCGTCACTTCCTTCCCGTTGGAGATATTTCGACGTTTAAGCGCTGGTTGAACTCCATTTCACAGTGCTAATGCAATGCACAACCATTTAAGCGTTCGAAACAAGCAAAATATCTCGCAAATCGCGAAGATTTCGATTTTTTGGACGAAAAATAGCCGTAACTTCCTTCCCGTTGGAGATATTTCGACGTTTAAGCGCTCGTTGAACTCCATTTCACAGTGCTAATGCAATGCACGACCATTTAAGCGTCGAAACAAGCAAAATATCTCGCAAATCGCGAAGATTTCGATTTTTTGGACGAAAAATAGCCGTAACTTCCTTCCCGTTGGAGATATTTCGACGTTTAAGCGCTCGTTGAACTCCATTTCACAGTGCTAATGCAATGCACAACCATTTAAGCGTCGAAACAAGCAAAATATCTCGCAAATCGCGAAGATTTCGATTTTTTGGACGAAAAACAGCCGTCACTTCCTTCCCGTTGGAGATATTTCGACGTTTAAGCGCTGGTTGAACTCCATTTCACAGTGCTAATGCAATGCACAACCATTTAAGCGTTCGAAACAAGCAAAATATCTCGCAAATCGCGAAGATTTCGATTTTTTGGACGAAAAATAGCCGTAACTTCCTTCCCGTTGGAGATATTTCGACGTTTAAGCGCTCGTTGCTCTCCATTTCACAGTGCTAATGCAATGCAAAACCATTTAGGCGTCGAAACAAGCAAAATATCTCGCAAATCGCGAAGATTTCGATTTTTTGGACGAAAAATAGCCGTAACTTCCTTCCCGTTGGAGATATTTCGACGTTTAAGCGCTCGTTGAACTCCATTTCACAGTGCTAATGCAATGCACAACCATTTAAGCGTCGAAACAAGCAAAATATCTCGCAAATCGCGAAGATTTCGATTTTTTGGACGAAAAACAGCCGTCACTTCCTTCCCGTTGGAGATATTTCGACGTTTAAGCGCTGGTTGAACTCCATTTCACAGTGCTAATGCAATGCACAACCATTTAAGCGTTCGAAACAAGCAAAATATCTCGCAAATCGCGAAGATTTCGATTTTTTGGACGAAAAATAGCCGTAACTTCCTTCCCGTTGGAGATATTTCGACGTTTAAGCGCTCGTTGAACTCCATTTCACAGTGCCAATGCAACGCACAACCACTTAGGCGTCGAAACAAGCAAAATATCTCGCAAATCGCGAAGATTTCGATTTTTTGGACGAAAAATAGCCGTAACTTCCTTCCCGTTGGCGATATTTCGACGTTTAAGCGCTCGTTGAACTCCATTTCACAGTGCTAATGCAATGCACGACCATTTAAGCGTCGAAACAAGCAAAATATCTCGCAAATCGCGAAGATTTCGATTTTTTGGACGAAAAATAGCCGTAACTTCCTTCCCGTTGGAGATATTTCGACGTTTAAGCGCTCGCTGAAATCCATTTCACAGTGCTAATGCAATGCACAACCATTTAAGCGTCGAAACAAGCAAAATATCTCGCAAATCGCGAAGATTTCGATTTTTTGGACGAAAAATAGCCGTAACTTCCTTCCCGTTGGAGATATTTCGACGTTTGAGCGCTCGTTGAACTCCATTTCACAGTGCTAATGCAATGCACGACCATTTAAGCGTCGAAACAAGCAAAATATCTCGCTAATCGCGAAGATTTCTATTTTTTGGACGAAAAATAGCCGTAACTTCCTTCCCGTTGGAGATATTTCGACGTTTAAGCGCTCGCTGAAATCCATTTCACAGTGCTAATGCAATGCACAACCATTTAAGCGTCGAAACAAGCAAAATATCTCGCAAATCGCGAAGATTTCGATTTTTTGGACGAAAAATAGCCGTAACTTCCTTCCCGTTGGAGATATTTCGACGTTTAAGCACTCGTTGTACTCCATTTCACAGTGCTAATGCAATGCACAACCATTTAGGCGTCGAAACAAGCAAAATATCTCGCTAATCGCGAAGATTTCGATTTTTTGGACGAAAAATAGCCGTAACTTCCTTCCCGTTGGCGATATTTCGACGTTTAAGCGCTCGTTGCTCTCCATTTCACAGTGCTAATGCAATGCAAAACCATTTAGGCGTCGAAACAAGCAAAATATCTCGCAAATCGCGAAGATTTCGACTTTTTGGACGAAAAATAGCCGTAACTTCCTTCCCGTTGGAGATATTTCGACGTTTAAGCGCTCGTTGAACTCCATTTCACAGTGCTAATGCAATGCACAACCATTTAAGCGTCGAAACAAGCAAAATATCTCGCAAATCGCGAAGATTTCGATTTTTTGGACGAAAAACAGCCGTCACTTCCTTCCCGTTGGAGATATTTCGACGTTTAAGCGCTGGTTGAACTCCATTTCACAGTGCTAATGCAATGCACAACCATTTAAGCGTTCGAAACAAGCAAAATATCTCGCAAATCGCGAAGATTTCGATTTTTTGGACGAAAAATAGCCGTAACTTCCTTCCCGTTGGAGATATTTCGACGTTTAAGCGCTCGTTGAACTCCATTT
This sequence comes from Bombus vancouverensis nearcticus, assembly GCF_051014615.1. Classification (NCBI taxonomy): domain Eukaryota; kingdom Metazoa; phylum Arthropoda; class Insecta; order Hymenoptera; family Apidae; genus Bombus; species Bombus vancouverensis. The sequence goes on along the minus strand of NC_134913.1, from coordinate 597,952 downwards.
CACAGTGCCAATGCAACGCACAACCACTTAGGCGTCGAAACAAGCAAAATATCTCGCAAATCGCGAAGATTTCGATTTTTTGGACGAAAAATAGCCGTAACTTCCTTCCCGTTGGCGATATTTCGACGTTTAAGCGCTCGTTGAACTCCATTTCACAGTGCTAATGCAATGCACAACCATTTAGGCGTCAAAACAAGCAAAATATCTCGCAAATCGCGAAGATTTCGATTTTTTGGACGAAAAATAGCCGTAACTTCCTTCCCGTTGGAGATATTTCGACGTTTAAGCGCTCGTTGTACTCCATTTCACAGTGCTAATGCAATGCACAACCATTTAAGCGTCGAAACAAGCAAAATATCTCGCAAATCGCGAAGATTTCGATTTTTTGGACGAAAAATAGCCGTAACTTCCTTCCCGTTGGAGATATTTCGACGTTTGAGCGCTCGTTGAACTCCATTTCACAGTGCTAATGCAATGCACGACCATTTAAGCGTCGAAACAAGCAAAATATCTCGCAAATCGCGAAGATTTCTATTTTTTGGACGAAAAATAGCCGTAACTTCCTTCCCGTTGGAGATATTTCGACGTTTAAGCGCTCGCTGAAATCCATTTCACAGTGCTAATGCAATGCACAACCATTTAAGCGTCGAAACAAGCAAAATATCTCGCAAATCGCGAAGATTTCTATTTTTTGGACGAAAAATAGCCGTAACTTCCTTCCCGTTGGAGATATTTCGACGTTTAAGCGCTCGTTGAACTCCATTTCACAGTGCTAATGCAATGCACAACCATTTAAGCGTCGAAACAAGCAAAATATCTCGCAAATCGCGAAGATTTCGATTTTTTGGACGAAAAATAGCCGTAACATCCTTCCCGTTGGAGATATTTCGACGTTTAAGCACTCGTTGTACTCCATTTCACAGTGCCAATGCAATGCACAACCATTTAGGCGTCGAAACAGGCAAAATATCTCGCTAATCGCGAAGATTTCGATTTTTTGGACGAAAAATAGCCGTCACTTCCTTCCCGTTGGAGATATTTGGACGTTTAAGCGCTCGTTGAACTCCATTTCACAGTGCTAATGCAATGCACAACCATTTAAGCTTCGAAACAAACAAAATATCTCGCAAATCGCGAAGATTTCGATTTTTTGGACGAAAAATAGCCGCAACTTCCTTCCCGTTGGAGATATTTCGACGTTTAAGCGCTCGTTGTACTCCATTTCACAGTGCTAATGCAATGCACAACCATTTAGGCGTCGAAACAAGCAAAATATCTCGCAAATCGCGAAGATTTCTATTTTTTGGACGAAAAATAGCCGTAACTTCCTTCCCGTTGGAGATATTTCGACGTTTAAGCGCTCGTTGAACTCCATTTCACAGTGCTAATGCAATGCACAACCATTTAAGCGTCGAAACAAGCAAAATATCTCGCAAATCGCGAAGATTTCGATTTTTTGGACGAAAAATAGCCGTAACTTCCTTCCCGTTGGCGATATTTCGACGTTTAAGCGCTCGTTGAACTCCATTTCACAGTGCTAATGCAATGCACGACCATTTAAGCGTCGAAACAAGCAAAATATCTCGCAAATCGCGAAGATTTCGATTTTTTGGACGAAAAATAGCCGTAACTTCCTTCCCGTTGGAGATATTTCGACGTTTAAGCGCTCGCTGAAATCCATTTCACAGTGCTAATGCAATGCACAACCATTTAAGCGTCGAAACAAGCAAAATATCTCGCAAATCGCGAAGATTTCGATTTTTTGGACGAAAAATAGCCGTAACTTCCTTCCCGTTGGAGATATTTCGACGTTTGAGCGCTCGTTGAACTCCATTTCACAGTGCTAATGCAATGCACGACCATTTAAGCGTCGAAACAAGCAAAATATCTCGCTAATCGCGAAGATTTCTATTTTTTGGACGAAAAATAGCCGTAACTTCCTTCCCGTTGGAGATATTTCGACGTTTAAGCGCTCGCTGAAATCCATTTCACAGTGCTAATGCAATGCACAACCATTTAAGCGTCGAAACAAGCAAAATATCTCGCAAATCGCGAAGATTTCGATTTTTTGGACGAAAAATAGCCGTAACTTCCTTCCCGTTGGAGATATTTCGACGTTTAAGCACTCGTTGTACTCCATTTCACAGTGCTAATGCAATGCACAACCATTTAGGCGTCGAAACAAGCAAAATATCTCGCTAATCGCGAAGATTTCGATTTTTTGGACGAAAAATAGCCGTAACTTCCTTCCCGTTGGCGATATTTCGACGTTTAAGCGCTCGTTGCTCTCCATTTCACAGTGCTAATGCAATGCAAAACCATTTAGGCGTCGAAACAAGCAAAATATCTCGCAAATCGCGAAGATTTCGACTTTTTGGACGAAAAATAGCCGTAACTTCCTTCCCGTTGGAGATATTTCGACGTTTAAGCGCTCGTTGAACTCCATTTCACAGTGCTAATGCAATGCACAACCATTTAAGCGTCGAAACAAGCAAAATATCTCGCAAATCGCGAAGATTTCGATTTTTTGGACGAAAAACAGCCGTCACTTCCTTCCCGTTGGAGATATTTCGACGTTTAAGCGCTGGTTGAACTCCATTTCACAGTGCTAATGCAATGCACAACCATTTAAGCGTTCGAAACAAGCAAAATATCTCGCAAATCGCGAAGATTTCGATTTTTTGGACGAAAAATAGCCGTAACTTCCTTCCCGTTGGAGATATTTCGACGTTTAAGCGCTCGTTGAACTCCATTTCACAGTGCCAATGCAACGCACAACCACTTAGGCGTCGAAACAAGCAAAATATCTCGCAAATCGCGAAGATTTCGATTTTTTGGACGAAAAATAGCCGTAACTTCCTTCCCGTTGGCGATATTTCGACGTTTAAGCGCTCGTTGAACTCCATTTCACAGTGCTAATGCAATGCACAACCATTTAGGCGTCAAAACAAGCAAAATATCTCGCAAATCGCGAAGATTTCGATTTTTTGGACGAAAAATAGCCGTAACTTCCTTCCCGTTGGAGATATTTCGACGTTTAAGCGCTCGTTGTACTCCATTTCACAGTGCTAATGCAATGCACAACCATTTAAGCGTCGAAACAAGCAAAATATCTCGCAAATCGCGAAGATTTCGATTTTTTGGACGAAAAATAGCCGTAACTTCCTTCCCGTTGGAGATATTTCGACGTTTGAGCGCTCGTTGAACTCCATTTCACAGTGCTAATGCAATGCACGACCATTTAAGCGTCGAAACAAGCAAAATATCTCGCAAATCGCGAAGATTTCTATTTTTTGGACGAAAAATAGCCGTAACTTCCTTCCCGTTGGAGATATTTCGACGTTTAAGCGCTCGCTGAAATCCATTTCACAGTGCTAATGCAATGCACAACCATTTAAGCGTCGAAACAAGCAAAATATCTCGCAAATCGCGAAGATTTCTATTTTTTGGACGAAAAATAGCCGTAACTTCCTTCCCGTTGGAGATATTTCGACGTTTAAGCGCTCGTTGAACTCCATTTCACAGTGCTAATGCAATGCACAACCATTTAAGCGTCGAAACAAGCAAAATATCTCGCAAATCGCGAAGATTTCGATTTTTTGGACGAAAAATAGCCGTAACATCCTTCCCGTTGGAGATATTTCGACGTTTAAGCACTCGTTGTACTCCATTTCACAGTGCCAATGCAATGCACAACCATTTAGGCGTCGAAACAGGCAAAATATCTCGCTAATCGCGAAGATTTCGATTTTTTGGACGAAAAATAGCCGTCACTTCCTTCCCGTTGGAGATATTTGGACGTTTAAGCGCTCGTTGAACTCCATTTCACAGTGCTAATGCAATGCACAACCATTTAAGCGTCGAAACAAGCAAAATATCTCGCAAATCGCGAAGATTTCGATTTTTTGGACGAAAAATAGCCGTAACTTCCTTCCCGTTGGAGATATTTCGACGTTTAAGCGCTCGTTGAACTCCATTTCACAGTGCTAATGCAATGCACAACCATTTAAGCGTCGAAACAAGCAAAATATCTCGCAAATCGCGAAGATTTCGATTTTTTGGACGAAAAATAGCCGTAACATCCTTCCCGTTGGAGATATTTCGACGTTTAAGCACTCGTTGTACTCCATTTCACAGTGCCAATGCAATGCACAACCATTTAGGCGTCGAAACAGGCAAAATATCTCGCTAATCGCGAAGATTTCGATTTTTTGGACGAAAAATAGCCGTCACTTCCTTCCCGTTGGAGATATTTGGACGTTTAAGCGCTCGTTGAACTCCATTTCACAGTGCTAATGCAATGCACAACCATTTAAGCTTCGAAACAAACAAAATATCTCGCAAATCGCGAAGATTTCGATTTTTTGGACGAAAAATAGCCGCAACTTCCTTCCCGTTGGAGATATTTCGACGTTTAAGCGCTCGTTGTACTCCATTTCACAGTGCTAATGCAATGCACAACCATTTAGGCGTCGAAACAAGCAAAATATCTCGCAAATCGCGAAGATTTCTATTTTTTGGACGAAAAATAGCCGTAACTTCCTTCCCGTTGGAGATATTTCGACGTTTAAGCGCTCGTTGAACTCCATTTCACAGTGCTAATGCAATGCACAACCATTTAAGCGTCGAAACAAGCAAAATATCTCGCAAATCGCGAAGATTTCGATTTTTTGGACGAAAAATAGCCGTAACTTCCTTCCCGTTGGCGATATTTCGACGTTTAAGCGCTCGTTGAACTCCATTTCACAGTGCTAATGCAATGCACGACCATTTAAGCGTCGAAACAAGCAAAATATCTCGCAAATCGCGAAGATTTCGATTTTTTGGACGAAAAATAGCCGTAACTTCCTTCCCGTTGGAGATATTTCGACGTTTAAGCGCTCGCTGAAATCCATTTCACAGTGCTAATGCAATGCACAACCATTTAAGCGTCGAAACAAGCAAAATATCTCGCAAATCGCGAAGATTTCGATTTTTTGGACGAAAAATAGCCGTAACTTCCTTCCCGTTGGAGATATTTCGACGTTTGAGCGCTCGTTGAACTCCATTTCACAGTGCTAATGCAATGCACGACCATTTAAGCGTCGAAACAAGCAAAATATCTCGCTAATCGCGAAGATTTCTATTTTTTGGACGAAAAATAGCCGTAACTTCCTTCCCGTTGGAGATATTTCGACGTTTAAGCGCTCGCTGAAATCCATTTCACAGTGCTAATGCAATGCACAACCATTTAAGCGTCGAAACAAGCAAAATATCTCGCAAATCGCGAAGATTTCGATTTTTTGGACGAAAAATAGCCGTAACTTCCTTCCCGTTGGAGATATTTCGACGTTTAAGCACTCGTTGTACTCCATTTCACAGTGCTAATGCAATGCACAACCATTTAGGCGTCGAAACAAGCAAAATATCTCGCTAATCGCGAAGATTTCGATTTTTTGGACGAAAAATAGCCGTAACTTCCTTCCCGTTGGCGATATTTCGACGTTTAAGCGCTCGTTGCTCTCCATTTCACAGTGCTAATGCAATGCAAAACCATTTAGGCGTCGAAACAAGCAAAATATCTCGCAAATCGCGAAGATTTCGACTTTTTGGACGAAAAATAGCCGTAACTTCCTTCCCGTTGGAGATATTTCGACGTTTAAGCGCTCGTTGAACTCCATTTCACAGTGCTAATGCAATGCACAACCATTTAAGCGTCGAAACAAGCAAAATATCTCGCAAATCGCGAAGATTTCGATTTTTTGGACGAAAAACAGCCGTCACTTCCTTCCCGTTGGAGATATTTCGACGTTTAAGCGCTGGTTGAACTCCATTTCACAGTGCTAATGCAATGCACAACCATTTAAGCGTTCGAAACAAGCAAAATATCTCGCAAATCGCGAAGATTTCGATTTTTTGGACGAAAAATAGCCGTAACTTCCTTCCCGTTGGAGATATTTCGACGTTTAAGCGCTCGTTGAACTCCATTTCACAGTGCCAATGCAACGCACAACCACTTAGGCGTCGAAACAAGCAAAATATCTCGCAAATCGCGAAGATTTCGATTTTTTGGACGAAAAATAGCCGTAACTTCCTTCCCGTTGGCGATATTTCGACGTTTAAGCGCTCGTTGAACTCCATTTCACAGTGCTAATGCAATGCACAACCATTTAGGCGTCAAAACAAGCAAAATATCTCGCAAATCGCGAAGATTTCGATTTTTTGGACGAAAAATAGCCGTAACTTCCTTCCCGTTGGAGATATTTCGACGTTTAAGCGCTCGTTGTACTCCATTTCACAGTGCTAATGCAATGCACAACCATTTAAGCGTCGAAACAAGCAAAATATCTCGCAAATCGCGAAGATTTCGATTTTTTGGACGAAAAATAGCCGTAACTTCCTTCCCGTTGGAGATATTTCGACGTTTGAGCGCTCGTTGAACTCCATTTCACAGTGCTAATGCAATGCACGACCATTTAAGCGTCGAAACAAGCAAAATATCTCGCAAATCGCGAAGATTTCTATTTTTTGGACGAAAAATAGCCGTAACTTCCTTCCCGTTGGAGATATTTCGACGTTTAAGCGCTCGCTGAAATCCATTTCACAGTGCTAATGCAATGCACAACCATTTAAGCGTCGAAACAAGCAAAATATCTCGCAAATCGCGAAGATTTCTATTTTTTGGACGAAAAATAGCCGTAACTTCCTTCCCGTTGGAGATATTTCGACGTTTAAGCGCTCGTTGAACTCCATTTCACAGTGCTAATGCAATGCACAACCATTTAAGCGTCGAAACAAGCAAAATATCTCGCAAATCGCGAAGATTTCGATTTTTTGGACGAAAAATAGCCGTAACATCCTTCCCGTTGGAGATATTTCGACGTTTAAGCACTCGTTGTACTCCATTTCACAGTGCCAATGCAATGCACAACCATTTAGGCGTCGAAACAGGCAAAATATCTCGCTAATCGCGAAGATTTCGATTTTTTGGACGAAAAATAGCCGTCACTTCCTTCCCGTTGGAGATATTTGGACGTTTAAGCGCTCGTTGAACTCCATTTCACAGTGCTAATGCAATGCACAACCATTTAAGCTTCGAAACAAACAAAATATCTCGCAAATCGCGAAGATTTCGATTTTTTGGACGAAAAATAGCCGCAACTTCCTTCCCGTTGGAGATATTTCGACGTTTAAGCGCTCGTTGTACTCCATTTCACAGTGCTAATGCAATGCACAACCATTTAGGCGTCGAAACAAGCAAAATATCTCGCAAATCGCGAAGATTTCTATTTTTTGGACGAAAAATAGCCGTAACTTCCTTCCCGTTGGAGATATTTCGACGTTTAAGCGCTCGTTGAACTCCATTTCACAGTGCTAATGCAATGCACAACCATTTAAGCGTCGAAACAAGCAAAATATCTCGCAAATCGCGAAGATTTCGATTTTTTGGACGAAAAATAGCCGTAACTTCCTTCCCGTTGGAGATATTTCGACGTTTAAGCGATCGTTGAACTCCATTTCACAGTGCTAATGCAATGCACAACCATTTAAGCGTCGAAACAAGCAAAATATCTCGCAAATCGCGAAGATTTCTATTTTTTGGACGAAAAATAGCCGTAACTTCCTTCCCGTTGGAGATATTTCGACGTTTAAGCGCTCGCTGAAATCCATTTCACAGTGCTAATGCAATGCACAACCATTTAAGCGTCGAAACAAGCAAAATATCTCGCAAATCGCGAAGATTTCTATTTTTTGGACGAAAAATAGCCGTAACTTCCTTCCCGTTGGAGATATTTCGACGTTTAAGCGCTCGTTGAACTCCATTTCACAGTGCTAATGCAATGCACAACCATTTAAGCGTCGAAACAAGCAAAATATCTCGCAAATCGCGAAGATTTCGATTTTTTGGACGAAAAATAGCCGTAACTTCCTTCCCGTTGGAGATATTTCGACGTTTAAGCGATCGTTGAACTCCATTTCACAGTGCTAATGCAATGCACAACCATTTAAGCGTCGAAACAAGCAAAATATCTCGCAAATCGCGAAGATTTCGATTTTTTGGACGAAAAATAGCCGTAACTTCCTTCCCGTTGGAGATATTTCGACGTTTAAGCGCTCGTTGAACTCCATTTCACAGTGCTAATGCAATGCATAACCATTTAAGCGTCGAAACAAGCAAAATATCTCGCAAATCGCGAAGATTTCGATTTTTTGGACGAAAAATAGCCGTAACATCCTTCCCGTTGGAGATATTTCGACGTTTAAGCACTCGTTGTACTCCATTTCACAGTGCCAATGCAATGCACAACCATTTAGGCGTCGAAACAAGCAAAATATCTCGCTAATCGCGAAGATTTCGATTTTTTGGACGAAAAATAGCCGTCACTTCCTTCCCGTTGGAGATATTTGGACGTTTAAGCGCTCGTTGAACTCCATTTCACAGTGCTAATGCAATGCACAACCATTTAAGCTTCGAAACAAACAAAATATCTCGCAAATCGCGAAGATTTCGATTTTTTGGACGAAAAATAGCCGCAACTTCCTTCCCGTTGGAGATATTTCGACGTTTAAGCGCTCGTTGTACTCCATTTCACAGTGCTAATGCAATGCACAACCATTTAGGCGTCGAAACAAGCAAAATATCTCGCTAATCGCGAAGATTTCGATTTTTTGGACGAAAAATAGCCGTCACTTCCTTCCCGTTGGAGATATTTGGACGTTTAAGCGCTCGTTGAACTCCATTTCACAGTGCTAATGCAATGCACAACCATTTAGGCGTCAAAACAAGCAAAATATCTCGCAAATCGCGAAGATTTCGATTTTTTGGACGAAAAATAGCCGTAACTTCCTTCCCGTTGGAGATATTTCGACGTTTAAGCGCTCGTTGTACTCCATTTCACAGTGCTAATGCAATGCACAACCATTTAAGCGTCGAAACAAGCAAAATATCTCGCAAATCGCGAAGATTTCGATTTTTTGGACGAAAAATAGCCGTAACTTCCTTCCCGTTGGAGATATTTCGACGTTTGAGCGCTCGTTGAACTCCATTTCACAGTGCTAATGCAATGCACGACCATTTAAGCGTCGAAACAAGCAAAATATCTCGCAAATCGCGAAGATTTCTATTTTTTGGGCGAAAAATAGCCGTAACTTCCTTCCCGTTGGAGATATTTCGACGTTTAAGCGCTCGCTGAAATCCATTTCACAGTGCTAATGCAATGCACAACCATTTAAGCGTCGAAACAAGCAAAATATCTCGCAAATCGCGAAGATTTCGATTTTTTGGACGAAAAATAGCCGTAACTTCCTTCCCGTTGGAGATAATTCGACGTTTAAGCGCTCGTTGAACTCCATTTCACAGTGCTAATGCAATGCACAACCATTTAAGCGTCGAAACAAGCAAAATATCTCGCAAATCGCGAAGATTTCGATTTTTTGGACGAAAAATAGCCGTAACTTCCTTCCCGTTAGAGATATTTCGACGTTTAAGCGCTCGTTGAACTCCATTTCACAGTGCTAATGCAATGCATAACCATTTAAGCGTCGAAACAAGCAAAATATCTCGCAAATCGCGAAGATTTCGATTTTTTGGACGAAAAATAGCCGTAACTTCCTTCCCGTTGGAGATATTTCGACGTTTAAGCGCTCGTTGATCTCCATTTCATAGTGCTAATGCAATGCACAACCATTTAAGCGTCGAAGCAAGCAAAATATCTCGCAAATCGCGAAGATTTCGATTTTTTGGACGAAAAATAGCCGTAACTTCCTTCCCGTTGGAGATATTTCGACGTTTAAGCACTCGTTGTACTCCATTTCACAGTGCTAATGCAATGCACAAACATTTAGGCGTCGAAACAAGCAAAATATCTCGCTAATCGCGAAGATTTCGATTTTTTGGACGAAAAATAGCCGTAACTTCCTTCCCGTTGGAGATATTTCGACGTTTGAGCGCTCGTTGAACTCCATTTCACAGTGCTAATGCAATGCACGACCATTTAAGCGTCGAAACAAGCAAAATATCTCGCAAATCGCGAAGATTTCTATTTTTTGGACGAAAAATAGCCGTAACTTCCTTCCCGTTGGAGATATTTCGACGTTTAAGCGCTCGCTGAAATCCATTTCACAGTGCTAATGCAATGCACAACCATTTAAGCGTCGAAACAAGCAAAATATCTCGCAAATCGCGAAGATTTCTATTTTTTGGACGAAAAATAGCCGTAACTTCCTTCCCGTTGGAGATATTTCGACGTTTAAGCGCTCGTTGAACTCCATTTCACAGTGCTAATGCAATGCACAACCATTTAAGCGTCGAAACAAGCAAAATATCTCGCAAATCGCGAAGATTTCGATTTTTTGGACGAAAAATAGCCGTAACTTCCTTCCCGTTGGAGATATTTCGACGTTTAAGCGATCGTTGAACTCCATTTCACAGTGCTAATGCAATGCACAACCATTTAAGCGTCGAAACAAGCAAAATATCTCGCAAATCGCGAAGATTTCGATTTTTTGGACGAAAAATAGCCGTAACTTCCTTCCCGTTGGAGATATTTCGACGTTTAAGCGCTCGTTGAACTCCATTTCACAGTGCTAATGCAATGCATAACCATTTAAGCGTCGAAACAAGCAAAATATCTCGCAAATCGCGAAGATTTCGATTTTTTGGACGAAAAATAGCCGTAACTTCCTTCCCGTTGGAGATATTTCGACGTTTAAGCGCTCCTTGAACTCCATTTCATAGTGCTAATGCAATGCACAACCATTTAAGCGTCGAAACAAGCAAAATATCTCGCAAATCGCGAAGATTTCGATTTTTTGGACGAAAAATAGCCGTAACTTCCTTCCCGTTGGAGATATTTCCACGTTTAAGCACTCGTTGTACTCCATTTCACAGTGCTAATGCAATGCACAACCATTTAGGCGTCGAAACAAGCAAAATATCTCGCTAATCGCGAAGATTTCGATTTTTTGGACGAAAAATAGCCGTAACTTCCTTCCCGTTGGAGATATTTCGACGTTTGAGCGCTCGTTGAACTCCATTTCACAGTGCTAATGCAATGCACGACCATTTAAGCGTCGAAACAAGCAAAATATCTCGCAAATCGCGAAGATTTCTATTTTTTGGACGAAAAATAGCCGTAACTTCCTTCCCGTTGGAGATATTTCGACGTTTAAGCGCTCGCTGAAATCCATTTCACAGTGCTAATGCAATGCACAACCATTTAAGCGTCGAAACAAGCAAAATATCTCGCAAATCGCGAAGATTTCTATTTTTTGGACGAAAAATAGCCGTAACTTCCTTCCCGTTGGAGATATTTCGACGTTTAAGCGCTCGTTGAACTCCATTTCACAGTGCTAATGCAATGCACAACCATTTAAGCGTCGAAACAAGCAAAATATCTCGCAAATCGCGAAGATTTCGATTTTTTGGACGAAAAATAGCCGTAACTTCCTTCCCGTTGGAGATATTTCGACGTTTAAGCGATCGTTGAACTCCAAGTCACAGTGCTAATGCAATGCACAACCATTTAAGCGTCGAAACAAGCAAAATATCTCGCAAATCGCGAAGATTTCGATTTTTTGGACGAAAAATAGCCGTAACTTCCTTCCCGTTGGAGATATTTCGACGTTTAAGCGCTCGTTGAACTCCGTTTCACAGTGCTAATGCAATGCATAACCATTTAAGCGTCGAAACAAGCAAAATATCTCGCAAATCGCGAAGATTTCGATTTTTTGGACGAAAAATAGCCGTAACTTCCTTCCCGTTGGATATATTTCGACGTTTAAGCGCTCCTTGAACTCCATTTCATAGTGCTAATGCAATGCACAACCATTTAAGCGTCGAAACAAGCAAAATATCTCGCAAATCGCGAAGATTTCGATTTTTTGGACGAAAAATAGCCGTAACTTCCTTCCCGTTGGAGATATTTCGACGTTTAAGCACTCGTTGTACTCCATTTCACAGTGCTAATGCAATGCACAACCATTTAGGCGTCGAAACAAGCAAAATATCTCGCTAATCGCGAAGATTTCGATTTTTTGGACGAAAAATAGCCGTCACTTCCTTCCCGTTGGAGATATTTGGACGTTTAAGCGCTCGTTGAACTCCATTTCACAGTGCTAATGCAATGCACAACCATTTAAGCTTCGAAACAAACAAAATATCTCGCAAATCGCGAAGATTTCGATTTTTTGGACGAAAAATAGCCGCAACTTCCTTCCCGTTGGAGATATTTCGACGTTTAAGCGCTCGTAGAACTCCATTTCACAGTGCTAATGCAATGCACAACCATTTAGGCGTCGAAACAAGCAAAATATCTCGCAAATCGCGAAGATTTCGATTTTTTGGACGAAAAATAGCCCTAACTTCCTTCCCGTTGGAGATATTTCGACGTTTAAGCGCTCGTTGTACTCCATTTCACAGTGCTAATGCAATGCACAACCATTTAAGCGTCGAAACAAGCAAAATATCTCGCAAATCGCGAAGATTTCGATTTTTTGGACGAAAAATAGCCGTAACTTCCTTCCCGTTGGAGATATTTCGACGTTTGAGCGCTCGTTGAACTCCATTTCACAGTGCTAATGCAATGCACGACCATTTAAGCGTCGAAACAAGCAAAATATCTCGCAAATCGCGAAGATTTCTATTTTTTGGACGAAAAATAGCCGTAACTTCCTTCCCGTTGGAGATATTTCGACGTTTAAGCGCTCGCTGAAATCCATTTCACAGTGCTAATGCAATGCACAACCATTTAAGCGTCGAAACAAGCAAAATATCTCGCAAATCGCGAAGATTTCGATTTTTTGGACGAAAAATAGCCGTAACTTCCTTCCCGTTTGAGATATTTCGACGTTTAAGCGCTCGTTGAACTCCATTTCACAGTGCTAATGCAATGCATAACCATTTAAGCGTCGAAACAAGCAAAATATCTCGCAAATCGCGAAGATTTCGATTTTTTGGACGAAAAATAGCCGTAACTTCCTTCCCGTTGGAGATATTTCGACGTTTAAGCGCTCGTTGAACTCCATTTCACAGTGCTAATGCAATGCATAACCATTTAAGCGTCGAAACAAGCAAAATATCTCGCAAATCGCGAAGATTTCGATTTTTTGGACGAAAAATAGCCGTAACTTCCTTCCCGTTGGAGATATTTCGACGTTTAAGCGCTCCTTGAACTCCATTTCATAGTGCTAATGCAATGCACAACCATTTAAGCGTCGAAACAAGCAAAATATCTCGCAAATCGCGAAGATTTCGATTTTTTGGACGAAAAATAGCCGTAACTTCCTTCCCGTTGGAGATATTTCCACGTTTAAGCACTCGTTGTACTCCATTTCACAGTGCTAATGCAATGCACAACCATTTAGGCGTCGAAACAAGCAAAATATCTCGCTAATCGCGAAGATTTCGATTTTTTGGACGAAAAATAGCCGTAACTTCCTTCCCGTTGGAGATATTTCGACGTTTGAGCGCTCGTTGAACTCCATTTCACAGTGCTAATGCAATGCACGACCATTTAAGCGTCGAAACAAGCAAAATATCTCGCAAATCGCGAAGATTTCTATTTTTTGGACGAAAAATAGCCGTAACTTCCTTCCCGTTGGAGATATTTCGACGTTTAAGCGCTCGCTGAAATCCATTTCACAGTGCTAATGCAATGCACAACCATTTAAGCGTCGAAACAAGCAAAATATCTCGCAAATCGCGAAGATTTCTATTTTTTGGACGAAAAATAGCCGTAACTTCCTTCCCGTTGGAGATATTTCGACGTTTAAGCACTCGTTGTACTCCATTTCACAGTGCTAATGCAATGCACAAACATTTAGGCGTCGAAACAAGCAAAATATCTCGCTAATCGCGAAGATTTCGATTTTTTGGACGAAAAATAGCCGTAACTTCCTTCCCGTTGGAGATATTTCGACGTTTGAGCGCTCGTTGAACTCCATTTCACAGTGCTAATGCAATGCACGACCATTTAAGCGTCGAAACAAGCAAAATATCTCGCAAATCGCGAAGATTTCTATTTTTTGGACGAAAAATAGCCGTAACTTCCTTCCCGTTGGAGATATTTCGACGTTTAAGCGCTCGCTGAAATCCATTTCACAGTGCTAATGCAATGCACAACCATTTAAGCGTCGAAACAAGCAAAATATCTCGCAAATCGCGAAGATTTCTATTTTTTGGACGAAAAATAGCCGTAACTTCCTTCCCGTTGGAGATATTTCGACGTTTAAGCGCTCGTTGAACTCCATTTCACAGTGCTAATGCAATGCACAACCATTTAAGCGTCGAAACAAGCAAAATATCTCGCAAATCGCGAAGATTTCGATTTTTTGGACGAAAAATAGCCGTAACTTCCTTCCCGTTGGAGATATTTCGACGTTTAAGCGATCGTTGAACTCCATTTCACAGTGCTAATGCAATGCACAACCATTTAAGCGTCGAAACAAGCAAAATATCTCGCAAATCGCGAAGATTTCGATTTTTTGGACGAAAAATAGCCGTAACTTCCTTCCCGTTGGAGATATTTCGACGTTTAAGCGCTCGTTGAACTCCATTTCACAGTGCTAATGCAATGCATAACCATTTAAGCGTCGAAACAAGCAAAATATCTCGCAAATCGCGAAGATTTCGATTTTTTGGACGAAAAATAGCCGTAACTTCCTTCCCGTTGGAGATATTTCGACGTTTAAGCGCTCGTTGAACTCCATTTCACAGTGCTAATGCAATGCATAACCATTTAAGCGTCGAAACAAGCAAAATATCTCGCAAATCGCGAAGATTTCGATTTTTTGGACGAAAAATAGCCGTAACTTCCTTCCCGTTGGAGATATTTCGACGTTTAAGCGCTCCTTGAACTCCATTTCATAGTGCTAATGCAATGCACAACCATTTAAGCGTCGAAACAAGCAAAATATCTCGCAAATCGCGAAGATTTCGATTTTTTGGACGAAAAATAGCCGTAACTTCCTTCCCGTTGGAGATATTTCCACGTTTAAGCACTCGTTGTACTCCATTTCACAGTGCTAATGCAATGCACAACCATTTAGGCGTCGAAACAAGCAAAATATCTCGCTAATCGCGAAGATTTCGATTTTTTGGACGAAAAATAGCCGTAACTTCCTTCCCGTTGGAGATATTTCGACGTTTGAGCGCTCGTTGAACTCCATTTCACAGTGCTAATGCAATGCACGACCATTTAAGCGTCGAAACAAGCAAAATATCTCGCAAATCGCGAAGATTTCTATTTTTTGGACGAAAAATAGCCGTAACTTCCTTCCCGTTGGAGATATTTCGACGTTTAAGCGCTCGCTGAAATCCATTTCACAGTGCTAATGCAATGCACAACCATTTAAGCGTCGAAACAAGCAAAATATCTCGCAAATCGCGAAGATTTCGATTTTTTGGACGAAAAATAGCCGTAACTTCCTTCCCGTTGGAGATATTTCGACGTTTAAGCGCTCGTTGAACTCCATTTCACAGTGCTAATGCAATGCATAACCATTTAAGCGTCGAAACAAGCAAAATATCTCGCAAATCGCGAAGATTTCGATTTTTTGGACGAAAAATAGCCGTAACTTCCTTCCCGTTGGAGATATTTCGACGTTTAAGCGCTCCTTGAACTCCATTTCATAGTGCTAATGCAATGCACAACCATTTAAGCGTCGAAACAAGCAAAATATCTCGCAAATCGCGAAGATTTCGATTTTTTGGACGAAAAATAGCCGTAACTTCCTTCCCGTTGGAGATATTTCCACGTTTAAGCACTCGTTGTACTCCATTTCACAGTGCTAATGCAATGCACAACCATTTAGGCGTCGAAACAAGCAAAATATCTCGCTAATCGCGAAGATTTCGATTTTTTGGACGAAAAATAGCCGTAACTTCCTTCCCGTTGGAGATATTTCGACGTTTGAGCGCTCGTTGAACTCCATTTCACAGTGCTAATGCAATGCACGACCATTTAAGCGTCGAAACAAGCAAAATATCTCGCAAATCGCGAAGATTTCTATTTTTTGGACGAAAAATAGCCGTAACTTCCTTCCCGTTGGAGATATTTCGACGTTTAAGCGCTCGCTGAAATCCATTTCACAGTGCTAATGCAATGCACAACCATTTAAGCGTCGAAACAAGCAAAATATCTCGCAAATCGCGAAGATTTCTATTTTTTGGACGAAAAATAGCCGTAACTTCCTTCCCGTTGGAGATATTTCGACGTTTAAGCACTCGTTGTACTCCATTTCACAGTGCTAATGCAATGCACAAACATTTAGGCGTCGAAACAAGCAAAATATCTCGCTAATCGCGAAGATTTCGATTTTTTGGACGAAAAATAGCCGTAACTTCCTTCCCGTTGGAGATATTTCGACGTTTGAGCGCTCGTTGAACTCCATTTCACAGTGCTAATGCAATGCACGACCATTTAAGCGTCGAAACAAGCAAAATATCTCGCAAATCGCGAAGATTTCTATTTTTTGGACGAAAAATAGCCGTAACTTCCTTCCCGTTGGAGATATTTCGACGTTTAAGCGCTCGCTGAAATCCATTTCACAGTGCTAATGCAATGCACAACCATTTAAGCGTCGAAACAAGCAAAATATCTCGCAAATCGCGAAGATTTCTATTTTTTGGACGAAAAATAGCCGTAACTTCCTTCCCGTTGGAGATATTTCGACGTTTAAGCGCTCGTTGAACTCCATTTCACAGTGCTAATGCAATGCACAACCATTTAAGCGTCGAAACAAGCAAAATATCTCGCAAATCGCGAAGATTTCGATTTTTTGGACGAAAAATAGCCGTAACTTCCTTCCCGTTGGAGATATTTCGACGTTTAAGCGATCGTTGAACTCCATTTCACAGTGCTAATGCAATGCACAACCATTTAAGCGTCGAAACAAGCAAAATATCTCGCAAATCGCGAAGATTTCGATTTTTTGGACGAAAAATAGCCGTAACTTCCTTCCCGTTGGAGATATTTCGACGTTTAAGCGCTCGTTGAACTCCATTTCACAGTGCTAATGCAATGCATAACCATTTAAGCGTCGAAACAAGCAAAATATCTCGCAAATCGCGAAGATTTCGATTTTTTGGACGAAAAATAGCCGTAACTTCCTTCCCGTTGGAGATATTTCGACGTTTAAGCGCTCGTTGAACTCCATTTCACAGTGCTAATGCAATGCATAACCATTTAAGCGTCGAAACAAGCAAAATATCTCGCAAATCGCGAAGATTTCGATTTTTTGGACGAAAAATAGCCGTAACTTCCTTCCCGTTGGAGATATTTCGACGTTTAAGCGCTCCTTGAACTCCATTTCATAGTGCTAATGCAATGCACAACCATTTAAGCGTCGAAACAAGCAAAATATCTCGCAAATCGCGAAGATTTCGATTTTTTGGACGAAAAATAGCCGTAACTTCCTTCCCGTTGGAGATATTTCCACGTTTAAGCACTCGTTGTACTCCATTTCACAGTGCTAATGCAATGCACAACCATTTAGGCGTCGAAACAAGCAAAATATCTCGCTAATCGCGAAGATTTCGATTTTTTGGACGAAAAATAGCCGTAACTTCCTTCCCGTTGGAGATATTTCGACGTTTGAGCGCTCGTTGAACTCCATTTCACAGTGCTAATGCAATGCACGACCATTTAAGCGTCGAAACAAGCAAAATATCTCGCAAATCGCGAAGATTTCTATTTTTTGGACGAAAAATAGCCGTAACTTCCTTCCCGTTGGAGATATTTCGACGTTTAAGCGCTCGCTGAAATCCATTTCACAGTGCTAATGCAATGCACAACCATTTAAGCGTCGAAACAAGCAAAATATCTCGCAAATCGCGAAGATTTCTATTTTTTGGACGAAAAATAGCCGTAACTTCCTTCCCGTTGGAGATATTTCGACGTTTAAGCGCTCGTTGAACTCCATTTCACAGTGCTAATGCAATGCACAACCATTTAAGCGTCGAAACAAGCAAAATATCTCGCAAATCGCGAAGATTTCGATTTTTTGGACGAAAAATAGCCGTAACTTCCTTCCCGTTGGAGATATTTCGACGTTTAAGCGATCGTTGAACTCCAAGTCACAGTGCTAATGCAATGCACAACCATTTAAGCGTCGAAACAAGCAAAATATCTCGCAAATCGCGAAGATTTCGATTTTTTGGACGAAAAATAGCCGTAACTTCCTTCCCGTTGGAGATATTTCGACGTTTAAGCGCTCGTTGAACTCCATTTCACAGTGCTAATGCAATGCATAACCATTTAAGCGTCGAAACAAGCAAAATATCTCGCAAATCGCGAAGATTTCGATTTTTTGGACGAAAAATAGCCGTAACTTCCTTCCCGTTGGATATATTTCGACGTTTAAGCGCTCCTTGAACTCCATTTCATAGTGCTAATGCAATGCACAACCATTTAAGCGTCGAAACAAGCAAAATATCTCGCAAATCGCGAAGATTTCGATTTTTTGGACGAAAAATAGCCGTAACTTCCTTCCCGTTGGAGATATTTCGACGTTTAAGCACTCGTTGTACTCCATTTCACAGTGCTAATGCAATGCACAACCATTTAGGCGTCGAAACAAGCAAAATATCTCGCTAATCGCGAAGATTTCGATTTTTTGGACGAAAAATAGCCGTCACTTCCTTCCCGTTGGAGATATTTGGACGTTTAAGCGCTCGTTGAACTCCATTTCACAGTGCTAATGCAATGCACAACCATTTAAGCTTCGAAACAAACAAAATATCTCGCAAATCGCGAAGATTTCGATTTTTTGGACGAAAAATAGCCGCAACTTCCTTCCCGTTGGAGATATTTCGACGTTTAAGCGCTCGTAGAACTCCATTTCACAGTGCTAATGCAATGCACAACCATTTAGGCGTCGAAACAAGCAAAATATCTCGCAAATCGCGAAGATTTCGATTTTTTGGACGAAAAATAGCCCTAACTTCCTTCCCGTTGGAGATATTTCGACGTTTAAGCGCTCGTTGTACTCCATTTCACAGTGCTAATGCAATGCACAACCATTTAAGCGTCGAAACAAGCAAAATATCTCGCAAATCGCGAAGATTTCGATTTTTTGGACGAAAAATAGCCGTAACTTCCTTCCCGTTGGAGATATTTCGACGTTTGAGCGCTCGTTGAACTCCATTTCACAGTGCTAATGCAATGCACGACCATTTAAGCGTCGAAACAAGCAAAATATCTCGCAAATCGCGAAGATTTCTATTTTTTGGACGAAAAATAGCCGTAACTTCCTTCCCGTTGGAGATATTTCGACGTTTAAGCGCTCGCTGAAATCCATTTCACAGTGCTAATGCAATGCACAACCATTTAAGCGTCGAAACAAGCAAAATATCTCGCAAATCGCGAAGATTTCGATTTTTTGGACGAAAAATAGCCGTAACTTCCTTCCCGTTTGAGATATTTCGACGTTTAAGCGCTCGTTGAACTCCATTTCACAGTGCTAATGCAATGCATAACCATTTAAGCGTCGAAACAAGCAAAATATCTCGCAAATCGCGAAGATTTCGATTTTTTGGACGAAAAATAGCCGTAACTTCCTTCCCGTTGGAGATATTTCGACGTTTAAGCGCTCCTTGAACTCCATTTCATAGTGCTAATGCAATGCACAACCATTTAAGCGTCGAAACAAGCAAAATATCTCGCAAATCGCGAAGATTTCGATTTTTTGGACGAAAAATAGCCGTAACTTCCTTCCCGTTGGAGATATTTCCACGTTTAAGCACTCGTTGTACTCCATTTCACAGTGCTAATGCAATGCACAACCATTTAGGCGTCGAAACAAGCAAAATATCTCGCTAATCGCGAAGATTTCGATTTTTTGGACGAAAAATAGCCGTAACTTCCTTCGAGTTGGAGATATTTCGACGTTTGAGCGCTCGTTGAACTCCATTTCACAGTGCTAATGCAATGCACGACCATTTAAGCGTCGAAACAAGCAAAATATCTCGCAAATCGCGAAGATTTCTATTTTTTGGACGAAAAATAGCCGTAACTTCCTTCCCGTTGGAGATATTTCGACGTTTAAGCGCTCGCTGAAATCCATTTCACAGTGCTAATGCAATGCACAACCATTTAAGCGTCGAAACAAGCAAAATATCTCGCAAATCGCGAAGATTTCTATTTTTTGGACGAAAAATAGCCGTAACTTCCTTCCCGTTGGAGATATTTCGACGTTTAAGCGCTCGTTGAACTCCATTTCACAGTGCTAATGCAATGCACAACCATTTAAGCGTCGAAACAAGCAAAATATCTCGCAAATCGCGAAGATTTCGATTTTTTGGACGAAAAATAGCCGTAACTTCCTTCCCGTTGGAGATATTTCGACGTTTAAGCGATCGTTGAACTCCATTTCACAGTGCTAATGCAATGCACAACCATTTAAGCGTCGAAACAAGCAAAATATCTCGCAAATCGCGAAGATTTCGATTTTTTGGACGAAAAATAGCCGTAACTTCCTTCCCGTTGGAGATATTTCGACGTTTAAGCGCTCGTTGAACTCCATTTCACAGTGCTAATGCAATGCATAACCATTTAAGCGTCGAAACAAGCAAAATATCTCGCAAATCGCGAAGATTTCGATTTTTTGGACGAAAAATAGCCGTAACTTCCTTCCCGTTGGATATATTTCGACGTTTAAGCGCTCCTTGAACTCCATTTCATAGTGCTAATGCAATGCACAACCATTTAAGCGTCGAAACAAGCAAAATATCTCGCAAATCGCGAAGATTTCGATTTTTTGGACGAAAAATAGCCGTAACTTCCTTCCCGTTGGAGATATTTCGACGTTTAAGCACTCGTTGTACTCCATTTCACAGTGCTAATGCAATGCACAACCATTTAGGCGTCGAAACAAGCAAAATATCTCGCTAATCGCGAAGATTTCGATTTTTTGGACGAAAAATAGCCGTCACTTCCTTCCCGTTGGAGATATTTGGACGTTTAAGCGCTCGTTGAACTCCATTTCACAGTGCTAATGCAATGCACAACCATTTAAGCTTCGAAACAAACAAAATATCTCGCAAATCGCGAAGATTTCGATTTTTTGGACGAAAAATAGCCGCAACTTCCTTCCCGTTGGAGATATTTCGACGTTTAAGCGCTCGTAGAACTCCATTTCACAGTGCTAATGCAATGCACAACCATTTAGGCGTCGAAACAAGCAAAATATCTCGCAAATCGCGAAGATTTCGATTTTTTGGACGAAAAATAGCCCTAACTTCCTTCCCGTTGGAGATATTTCGACGTTTAAGCGCTCGTTGTACTCCATTTCACAGTGCTAATGCAATGCACAACCATTTAAGCGTCGAAACAAGCAAAATATCTCGCAAATCGCGAAGATTTCGATTTTTTGGACGAAAAATAGCCGTAACTTCCTTCCCGTTGGAGATATTTCGACGTTTGAGCGCTCGTTGAACTCCATTTCACAGTGCTAATGCAATGCACGACCATTTAAGCGTCGAAACAAGCAAAATATCTCGCAAATCGCGAAGATTTCGATTTTTTGGACGAAAAATAGCCGTAACTTCCTTCCCGTTGGAGATATTTCCACGTTTAAGCACTCGTTGTACTCCATTTCACAGTGCTAATGCAATGCACAACCATTTAAGCGTCGAAACAAGCAAAATATCTCGCAAATCGCGAAGATTTCGATTTTTTGGACGAAAAATAGCCGTAACTTCCTTCCCGTTGGAGATATTTCGACGTTTAAGCGCTCGTTGAACTCCATTTCACAGTGCTAATGCAATGCACAACCATTTAAGCGTCGAAACAAGCAAAATATCTCGCAAATCGCGAAGATTTCGATTTTTTGGACGAAAAATAGCCGTAACTTCCTTCCCGTTGGAGATATTTCGACGTTTAAGCACTCGTTGTACTCCATTTCACCAGTGCTAATGCAATGCACAACCATTTAGGCGTCGAAACAAGCAAAATATCTCGCTAATCGCGAAGATTTCGATTTTTTGGACGAAAAATAGCCGTCACTTCCTTCCCGTTGGA
The DNA here is from genome assembly GCF_051014615.1 of Bombus vancouverensis nearcticus. NCBI lineage: Eukaryota > Metazoa > Arthropoda > Insecta > Hymenoptera > Apidae > Bombus > Bombus vancouverensis. The sequence goes on along the minus strand of NC_134913.1, from coordinate 575,954 downwards.
GATATTTGGACGTTTAAGCGCTCGTTGAACTCCATTTCACAGTGCTAATGCAATGCACAACCATTTAAGCGTCGAAACAAACAAAATATCTCGCAAATCGCGAAGATTTCGATTTTTTGGACGAAAAATAGCCGCAACTTCCTTCCCGTTGGAGATATTTCGACGTTTAAGCGCTCGTAGAACTCCATTTCACAGTGCTAATGCAATGCACAACCATTTATGCGTCGAAACAAGCAAAATATCTCGCAAATCGCGAAGATTTCGATTTTTTGGACGAAAAATAGCCGTAACTTCCTTCCCGTTGGAGATATTTCGACGTTTAAGCGCTCGTTGAACTCCATTTCACAGTGCTAATGCAATGCATAACCATTTAAGCGTCGAAACAAGCAAAATATCTCGCAAATCGCGAAGATTTCGATTTTTTGGACGAAAAATAGCCGTAACTTCCTTCCCGTTGGAGATATTTCGACGTTTGAGCGCTCGTTGAACTCCATTTCACAGTGCTAATGCAATGCACGACCATTTAAGCGTCGAAACAAGCAAAATATCTCGCAAATCGCGAAGATTTCTATTTTTTGGACGAAAAATAGCCGTAACTTCCTTCCCGTTGGAGATATTTCGACGTTTAAGCGCTCGCTGAAATCCATTTCACAGTGCTAATGCAATGCACAACCATTTAAGCGTCGAAACAAGCAAAATATCTCGCAAATCGCGAAGATTTCGATTTTTTGGACGAAAAATAGCCGTAACTTCCTTCCCGTTGGAGATATTTCGACGTTTAAGCGCTCGTTGAACTCCATTTCACAGTGCTAATGCAATGCACAACCATTTAAGCGTCGAAACAAGCAAAATATCTCGCAAATCGCGAAGATTTCGATTTTTTGGACGAAAAATAGCCGTAACTTCCTTCCCGTTGGAGATATTTCGACGTTTAAGCACTCGTTGTACTCCATTTCACCAGTGCTAATGCAATGCACAACCATTTAGGCGTCGAAACAAGCAAAATATCTCGCTAATCGCGAAGATTTCGATTTTTTGGACGAAAAATAGCCGTCACTTTCTTCCCGTTGGAGATATTTGGACGTTTAAGCGCTCGTTGAACTCCATTTCACAGTGCTAATGCAATGCACAACCATTTAAGCGTCGAAACAAACAAAATATCTCGCAAATCGCGAAGATTTCGATTTTTTGGACGAAAAATAGCCGCAACTTCCTTCCCGTTGGAGATATTTCGACGTTTAAGCGCTCGTAGAACTCCATTTCACAGTGCTAATGCAATGCACAGCCATTTATGCGTCGAAACAAGCAAAATATCTCGCAAATCGCGAAGATTTCGATTTTTTGGACGAAAAATAGCCGTAACTTCCTTCCCGTTGGAGATATTTCGACGTTTAAGCGCTCGTTGTACTCCATTTCACAGTGCTAATGCAATGCACAACCATTTAAGCGTCGAAACAAGCAAAATATCTCGCAAATCGCGAAGATTTCGATTTTTTGGACGAAAAATAGCCGTAACTTCCTTCCCGTTGGAGATATTTCGACGTTTAAGCGCTCGTTGAACTCCATTTCACAGTGCTAATGCAATGCATAACCATTTAAGCGTCGAAACAAGCAAAATATCTCGCAAATCGCGAAGATTTCGATTTTTTGGACGAAAAATAGCCGTAACTTCCTTCCCGTTGGATATATTTCGACGTTTAAGCGCTCCTTGAACTCCATTTCATAGTGCTAATGCAATGCACAACCATTTAAGCGTCGAAACAAGCAAAATATCTCGCAAATCGCGAAGATTTCGATTTTTTGGACGAAAAATAGCCGTAACTTCCTTCCTGTTGGAGATATTTCGACGTTTAAGCACTCGTTGTACTCCATTTCACAGTGCTAATGCAATGCACAACCATTTAGGCGTCGAAACAAGCAAAATATCTCGCTAATCGCGAAGATTTCGATTTTTTGGACGAAAAATAGCCGTCACTTCCTTCCCGTTGGAGATATTTGGACGTTTAAGCGCTCGTTGAACTCCATTTCACAGTGCTAATGCAATGCACAACCATTTAAGCTTCGAAACAAACAAAATATCTCGCAAATCGCGAAGATTTCGATTTTTTGGACGAAAAATAGCCGCAACTTCCTTCCCGTTGGAGATATTTCGACGTCTAAGCGCTCGTAGAACTCCATTTCACAGTGCTAATGCAATGCACAACCATTTAGGCGTCGAAACAAGCAAAATATCTCGCAAATCGCGAAGATTTCGATTTTTTGGACGAAAAATAGCCCTAACTTCCTTCCCGTTGGAGATATTTCGACGTTTAAGCGCTCGTTGAACTCCATTTCACAGTGCTAATGCAATGCACAACCATTTAAGCGTCGAAACAAGCAAAATATCTCGCAAATCGCGAAGATTTCGATTTTTTGGACGAAAAATAGCCGTAACTTCCTTCCCGTTGGAGATATTTCGACGTTTAAGCACTCGTTGTACTCCATTTCACCAGTGCTAATGCAATGCACAACCATTTAGGCGTCGAAACAAGCAAAATATCTCGCTAATCGCGAAGATTTCGATTTTTTGGACGAAAAATAGCCGTCACTTCCTTCCCGTTGGAGATATTTGGACGTTTAAGCGCTCGTTGAACTCCATTTCACAGTGCTAATGCAATGCACAACCATTTAAGCGTCGAAACAAACAAAATATCTCGCAAATCGCGAAGATTTCGATTTTTTGGACGAAAAATAGCCGCAACTTCCTTCCCGTTGGAGATATTTCGACGTTTAAGCGCTCGTAGAACTCCATTTCACAGTGCTAATGCAATGCACAACCATTTATGCGTCGAAACAAGCAAAATATCTCGCAAATCGCGAAGATTTCGATTTTTTGGACGAAAAATAGCCGTAACTTCCTTCCCGTTGGAGATATTTCGACGTTTAAGCGCTCGTTGTACTCCATTTCACAGTGCTAATGCAATGCACAACCATTTAAGCGTCGAAACAAGCAAAATATCTCGCAAATCGCGAAGATTTCGATTTTTTGGACGAAAAATAGCCGTAACTTCCTTCCCGTTGGAGATATTTCGACGTTTGTGCGCTCGTTGAACTCCATTTCACAGTGCTAATGCAATGCACGACCATTTAAGCGTCGAAACAAGCAAAATATCTCGCAAATCGCGAAGATTTCTATTTTTTGGACGAAAAATAGCCGTAACTTCCTTCCCGTTGGAGATATTTCGACGTTTAAGCGCTCGCTGAAATCCATTTCACAGTGCTAATGCAATGCACAACCATTTAAGCGTCGAAACAAGCAAAATATCTCGCAAATCGCGAAGATTTCTATTTTTTGGACGAAAAATAGCCGTAACTTCCTTCCCGTTGGAGATATTTCGACGTTTAAGCGCTCGCTGAAATCCATTTCACAGTGCTAATGCAATGCACAACCATTTAAGCGTCGAAACAAGCAAAATATCTCGCAAATCGCGAAGATTTCGATTTTTTGGACGAAAAATAGCCGTAACTTCCTTCCCGTTGGAGATATTTCGACGTTTAAGCGCTCGTTGAACTCCATTTCACAGTGCTAATGCAATGCACAACCATTTAAGCGTCGAAACAAGCAAAATATCTCGCAAATCGCGAAGATTTCGATTTTTTGGACGAAAAATAGCCGTAACTTCCTTCCCGTTGGAGATATTTCGACGTTTAAGCGCTCGTTGAACTCCATTTCACAGTGCTAATGCAATGCACAACCATTTAAGCGTCGAAACAAGCAAAATATCTCGCAAATCGCGAAGATTTCGATTTTTTGGACGAAAAATAGCCGTAACTTCCTTCCCGTTGGAGATATTTCGACGTTTAAGCACTCGTTGTACTCCATTTCACAGTGCTAATGCAATGCACAACCATATAGGCGTCGAAACAAGCAAAATATCTCGCAAATCGCGAAGATTTCGATTTTTTGGACGAAAAATAGCCGTAACTTCCTTCCCGTTGGAGATATTTCGACGTTTAAGCACTCGTTGTACTCCATTTCACCAGTGCTAATGCAATGCACAACCATTTAGGCGTCGAAACAAGCAAAATATCTCGCTAATCGCGAAGATTTCGATTTTTTGGACGAAAAATAGCCGTAACTTCCTTCCCGTTGGAGATATTTCGACGTTTAAGCGCTCGTTGAACTCCATTTCACAGTGCTAATGCAATGCACAACCATTTAAGCGTCGAAACAAGCAAAATATCTCGCAAATCGCGAAGATTTCGATTTTTTGGACGAAAAATAGCCGTAACTTCCTTCCCGTTGGAGATATTTCGACGTTTAAGCACTCGTTGTACTCCATTTCACCAGTGCTAATGCAATGCACAACCATTTAGGCGTCGAAACAAGCAAAATATCTCGCTAATCGCGAAGATTTCGATTTTTTGGACGAAAAATAGCCGTCACTTCCTTCCCGTTGGAGATATTTGGACGTTTAAGCGCTCGTTGAACTCCATTTCACAGTGCTAATGCAGTGCACAACCATTTAAGCGTCGAAACAAACAAAATATCTCGCAAATCGCGAAGATTTCGATTTTTTGGACGAAAAATAGCCGCAACTTCCTTCCCATTGGAGATATTTCGACGTTTAAGCGCTCGTAGAACTCCATTTCACAGTGCTAATGCAATGCACAACCATTTATGCGTCGAAACAAGCAAAATATCTCGCAAATCGCGAAGATTTCGATTTTTTGGACGAAAAATAGCCGTAACTTCCTTCCCGTTGGAGATATTTCGACGCTTAAGCGCTCGTTGTACTCCATTTCACAGTGCTAATGCAATGCACAACCATTTAAGCGTCGAAACAAGCAAAATATCTCGCAAATCGCGAAGATTTCGATTTTTTGGACGAAAAATAGCCGTAACTTCCTTCCCGTTGGAGATATTTCGACGTTTGTGCGCTCGTTGAACTCCATTTCACAGTGCTAATGCAATGCACGACCATTTAAGCGTCGAAACAAGCAAAATATCTCGCAAATCGCGAAGATTTCGATTTTTTGGACGAAAAATAGCCGTAACTTCCTTCCCGTTGGAGATATTTCGACGTTTAAGCACTCGTTGTACTCCATTTCACAGTGCTAATGCAATGCACAACCATATAGGCGTCGAAACAAGCAAAATATCTCGCTAATCGCGAAGATTTCGATTTTTTGGACGAAAAATAGCCGTCACTTCCTTCCCGTTGGAGATATTTGGACGTTTAAGCGCTCGTTGAACTCCATTTCACAGTGCTAATGCAATGCACAACCATTTATGCGTCGAAACAAGCAAAATATCTCGCAAATCGCGAAGATTTCGATTTTTTGGACGAAAAATAGCCGTAACTTCCTTCCCGTTGGAGATATTTCGACGTTTAAGCGCTCGTTGTACTCCATTTCACAGTGCTAATGCAATGCACAACCATTTAAGCGTCGAAACAAGCAAAATATCTCGCAAATCGCGAAGATTTCGATTTTTTGGACGAAAAATAGCCGTAACTTCCTTCCCGTTGGAGATATTTCGACGTTTGTGCGCTCGTTGAACTCCATTTCACAGTGCTAATGCAATGCACGACCATTTAAGTGTCGAAACAAGCAAAATATCTCGCAAATCGCGAAGATTTCTATTTTTTGGACGAAAAATAGCCGTAACTTCCTTCCCGTTGGAGATATTTCGACGTTTAAGCGCTCGCTGAAATCCATTTCACAGTGCTAATGCAATGCACAACCATTTAAGCGTCGAAACAAGCAAAATATCTCGCAAATCGCGAAGATTTCGATTTTTTGGACGAAAAATAGCCGTAACTTCCTTCCCGTTGGAGATATTTCGACGTTTAAGCGCTCGTTGAACTCCATTTCACAGTGCTAATGCAATGCATAACCATTTAAGCGTCGAAACAAGCAAAATATCTCGCAAATCGCGAAGATTTCGATTTTTTGGACGAAAAATAGCCGTAACTTCCTTCCCGTTGGAGATATTTCGACGTTTAAACGCTCGTTGAACTCCATTTCATAGTGCTAATGCAATGCACAGCCATTTAAGCGTCGAAACAAGCAAAATATCTCGCAAATCGCGAAGATTTCGATTTTTTGTACGAAAAATAGCCGTAACTTCCTTCCCGTTGGAGATATTTCGACGTTTAAGCACTCGTTGTACTCCATTTCACAGTGCTAATGCAATGCACAACCATTTAAGCGTCGAAACAAGCAAAATATCTCGCAAATCGCGAAGATTTCGATTTTTTGGACGAAAAATAGCCGTAACTTCCTTCCCGTTGGAGATATTTCGACGTTTAAGCGCTCGTTGAACTCCATTTCACAGTGCTAATGCAATGCATAACCATTTAAGCGTCGAAACAAGCAAAATATCTCGCAAATCGCGAAGATTTCGATTTTTTGGACGAAAAATAGCCGTAACTTCCTTCCCGTTGGAGATATTTCGACGTTTAAGCGCTCGTTGTACTCCATTTCACAGTGCTAATGCAATGCACAACCATTTAAGCGTCGAAACAAGCAAAATATCTCGCAAATCGCGAAGATTTCGATTTTTTGGACGAAAAATAGCCGTAACTTCCTTCCCGTTGGAGATATTTCGACGTTTGTGCGCTCGTTGAACTCCATTTCACAGTGCTAATGCAATGCTCGACCATTTAAGCGTCGAAACAAGCAAAATATCTCGCAAATCGCGAAGATTTCGATTTTTTGGACGAAAAATAGCCGTAACTTCCTTCCCGTTGGAGATATTTCGACGTTTAAGCGCTCGTTGAACTCCATTTCATAGTGCTAATGCAATGCACAGCCATTTAAGCGTCGAAACAAGCAAAATATCTCGCAAATCGCGAAGATTTCGATTTTTTGTACGAAAAATAGCCGTAACTTCCTTCCCGTTGGAGATATTTCGACGTTTAAGCACTCGTTGTACTCCATTTCACAGTGCTAATGCAATGCACAACCATTTAAGCGTCGAAACAAGCAAAATATCTCGCAAATCGCGAAGATTTCGATTTTTTGGACGAAAAATAGCCGTAACTTCCTTCCCGTTGGAGATATTTCGACGTTTAAGCGCTCGTTGAACTCCATTTCACAGTGCTAATGCAATGCATAACCATTTAAGCGTCGAAACAAGCAAAATATCTCGCAAATCGCGAAGATTTCTATTTTTTGGACGAAAAATAGCCGTAACTTCCTTCCCGTTGGAGATATTTCGACGTTTAAGCGCTCGCTGAAATCCATTTCACAGTGCTAATGCAATGCACAACCATTTAAGCGTCGAAACAAGCAAAATATCTCGCAAATCGCGAAGATTTCGATTTTTTGGACGAAAAATAGCCGTAACTTCCTTCCCGTTGGAGATATTTCGACGTTTAAGCGCTCGTTGAACTCCATTTCACAGTGCTAATGCAATGCATAACCATTTAAGCGTCGAAACAAGCAAAATATCTCGCAAATCGCGAAGATTTCGATTTTTTGGACGAAAAATAGCCGTAACTTCCTTCCCGTTGGAGATATTTCGACGTTTAAACGCTCGTTGAACTCCATTTCATAGTGCTAATGCAATGCACAGCCATTTAAGCGTCGAAACAAGCAAAATATCTCGCAAATCGCGAAGATTTCGATTTTTTGGACGAAAAATAGCCGTAACTTCCTTCCCGTTGGAGATATTTCGACGTTTAAGCACTCGTTGTACTCCATTTCACAGTGCTAATGCAATGCACAACCATTTAAGCGTCGAAACAAGCAAAATATCTCGCAAATCGCGAAGATTTCGATTTTTTGGACGAAAAATAGCCGTAACTTCCTTCCCGTTGGAGATATTTCGACGCTTAAACGCTCGTTGAACTCCATTTCATAGTGCTAATGCAATGCACAGCCATTTAAGCGTCGAAACAAGCAAAATATCTCGCAAATCGCGAAGATTTCGATTTTTTGGACGAAAAATAGCCGTAACTTCCTTCCCGTTGGAGATATTTCGACGTTTAAGCACTCGTTGTACTCCATTTCACAGTGCTAATGCAATGCACAACCATGTAGGCGTCGAAACAAGCAAAATATCTCGCAAATCGCGAAGATTTCGATTTTTTGGACGAAAAATAGCCGTCACTTCCTTCCCGTTGGAGATATTTGGACGTTTAAGCGCTCGTTGAACTCCATTTCACAGTGCTAATGCAATGCACAACCATTTAAGCGTCGAAACAAACAAAATATCTCGCAAATCGCGAAGATTTCGATTTTTTGGACGAAAAATAGCCGCAACTTCCTTCCCATTGGAGATATTTCGACGTTTAAGCGCTCGTAGAACTCCATTTCACAGTGCTAATGCAATGCACAACCATTTATGCGTCGAAACAAGCAAAATATCTCGCAAATCGCGAAGATTTCGATTTTTTGGACGAAAAATAGCCGTAACTTCCTTCCCGTTGGAGATATTTCGACGTTTAAGCACTCGTTGTACTCCATTTCACAGTGCTAATGCAATGCACAACCATATAGGCGTCGAAACAAGCAAAATATCTCGCTAATCGCGAAGATTTCGATTTTTTGGACGAAAAATAGCCGTCACTTCCTTCCCGTTGGAGATATTTGGACGTTTGAGCGCTCGTTGAACTCCATTTCACAGTCTTAATGCAATGCACGACCATTTAAGCGTCGACACAAGCAAAATATCTCGCAAATCGCGAAGATTTCGATTTTTTGGACGAAAAATAGCCGTAACTTCCTTCCCGTTAGAGATATTTCGACGTTTAAGCGCTCGTTGAACTCCATTTCACAGTGCTAATGCAATGCATAACCATTCAAGCGTCGAAACAAGCAAAATATCTCGCAAATCGCGAAGATTTCGATTTTTTGGACGAAAAATAGCCGTAACTTCCTTCCCGTTGGAGATATTTCGACGTTTAAGCGCTCGTTGATCTCCATTTCATAGCGCTAATGCAATGCACAACCATTTAAGCGTCGAAGCAAGCAAAATATCTCGCAAATCGCGAAGATTTCGATTTTTTGGACGAAAAATAGCCGTAACTTCCTTCCCGTTGGAGATATTTCGACGTTTAAGCACTCGTTGTACTCCATTTCACAGTGCTAATGCAATGCACAACCATTTAGGCGTCGAAACAAGCAAAATATCTCGCTAATCGCGAAGATTTCGATTTTTTGGACGAAAAATAGCCGTAACTTCCTTCCCGTTGGAGATATTTCGACGTTTGAGCGCTCGTTGAACTCCATTTCACAGTGCTAATGCAATGCACGACCATTTAAGCGTCGAAACAAGCAAAATATCTCGCAAATCGCGAGGATTTCTATTTTTTGGACGAAAAATAGCCGTAACTTCCTTCCCGTTGGAGATATTTCGACGTTTAAGCGCTCGCTGAAATCCATTTCACAGTGCTAATGCAATGCACAACCATTTAAGCGTCGAAACAAGCAAAATATCTCGCAAATCGCGAAGATTTCTATTTTTTGGACGAAAAATAGCCGTAACTTCCTTCCCGTTGGAGATATTTCGACGTTTAAGCGCTCGTTGTACTCCATTTCACAGTGCTAATGCAATGCACAACCATTTAAGCGTCGAAACAAGCAAAATATCTCGCAAATCGCGAAGATTTCGATTTTTTGGACGAAAAATAGCCGTAACTTCCTTCCCGTTGGAGATATTTCGACGTTTGTGCGCTCGTTGAACTCCATTTCACAGTGCTAATGCAATGCACGACAATTTAAGCGTCGAAACAAGCAAAATATCTCGCAAATCGCGAAGATTTCTATTTTTTGGACGAAAAATAGCCGTAACTTCCTTCCCGTTGGAGATATTTCGACGTTTAAGCGCTCGCTGAAATCCATTTCACAGTGCTAATGCAATGCACAACCATTTAAGCGTCGAAACAAGCAAAATATCTCGCAAATCGCGAAGATTTCGATTTTTTTTACGAAAAATAGCCGTAACTTCCTTCCCGTTGGAGATATTTCGACGTTTAAGCGCTCGTTGAACTCCATTTCACAGTGCTAATGCAATGCATAACCATTTAAGCGTCGAAACAAGCAAAATATCTCGCAAATCGCGAAGATTTCGATTTTTTGGACGAAAAATAGCCGTAACTTCCTTCCCGTTGGAGATATTTCGACGTTTAAACGCTCGTTGAACTCCATTTCATAGTGCTAATGCAATGCACAGCCATTTAAGCGTCGAAACAAGCAAAATATCTCGCAAATCGCGAAGATTTCGATTTTTTGGACGAAAAATAGCCGTAACTTCCTTCCCGTTGGAGATATTTCGACGTTTAAGCACTCGTTGTACTCCATTTCACAGTGCTAATGCAATGCACAACCATATAGGCGTCGAAACAAGCAAAATATCTCGCTAATCGCGAAGATTTCGATTTTTTGGACGAAAAATAGCCGTCACTTCCTTCCCGTTGGAGATATTTGGACGTTTGAGCGCTCGTTGAACTCCATTTCACAGTCTTAATGCAATGCACGACCATTTAAGCGTCGACACAAGCAAAATATCTCGCAAATCGCGAAGATTTCGATTTTTTGGACGAAAAATAGCCGTAACTTCCTTCCCGTTAGAGATATTTCGACGTTTAAGCGCTCGTTGAACTCCATTTCACAGTGCTAATGCAATGCATAACCATTCAAGCGTCGAAACAAGCAAAATATCTCGCAAATCGCGAAGATTTCGATTTTTTGGACGAAAAATAGCCGTAACTTCCTTCCCGTTGGAGATATTTCGACGTTTAAGCGCTCGTTGATCTCCATTTCATAGCGCTAATGCAATGCACAACCATTTAAGCGTCGAAGCAAGCAAAATATCTCGCAAATCGCGAAGATTTCGATTTTTTGGACGAAAAATAGCCGTAACTTCCTTCCCGTTGGAGATATTTCGACGTTTAAGCACTCGTTGTACTCCATTTCACAGTGCTAATGCAATGCACAACCATTTAGGCGTCGAAACAAGCAAAATATCTCGCTAATCGCGAAGATTTCGATTTTTTGGACGAAAAATAGCCGTAACTTCCTTCCCGTTGGAGATATTTCGACGTTTGAGCGCTCGTTGAACTCCATTTCACAGTGCTAATGCAATGCACGACCATTTAAGCGTCGAAACAAGCAAAATATCTCGCAAATCGCGAGGATTTCTATTTTTTGGTCGAAAAATAGCCGTAACTTCCTTCCCGTTGGAGATATTTCGACGTTTAAGCGCTCGCTGAAATCCATTTCACAGTGCTAATGCAATGCACAACCATTTAAGCGTCGAAACAAGCAAAATATCTCGCAAATCGCGAAGATTTCTATTTTTTGGACGAAAAATAGCCGTAACTTCCTTCCCGTTGGAGATATTTCGACGTTTAAGCGCTCGTTGAACTCCATTTCACAGTGCTAATGCAATGCACAACCATTTAAGCGTCGAAACAAGCAAAATATCTCGCAAATCGCGAAGATTTCGATTTTTTGGACGAAAAATAGCCGTAACTTCCTTCCCGTTGGAGATATTTCGACGTTTAAGCACTCGTTGTACTCCATTTCACAGTGCTAATGCAATGCACAACCATTTAGGCGTCGAAACAAGCAAAATATCTCGCTAATCGCGAAGATTTCGATTTTTTGGACGAAAAATAGCCGTAACTTCCTTCCCGTTGGAGATATTTCGACGTTTGAGCGCTCGTTGAACTCCATTTCACAGTGCTAATGCAATACACGACCATTTAAGCGTCGAAACAAGCAAAATATCTCGCAAATCGCGAGGATTTCTATTTTTTGGTCGAAAAATAGCCGTAACTTCCTTCCCGTTGGAGATATTTCGACGTTTAAGCGCTCGCTGAAATCCATTTCACAGTGCTAATGCAATGCACAACCATTTAAGCGTCGAAACAAGCAAAATATCTCGCAAATCGCGAAGATTTCTATTTTTTGGACGAAAAATAGCCGTAACTTCCTTCCCGTTGGAGATATTTCGACGTTTAAGCGCTCGTTGAACTCCATTTCACAGTGCTAATGCAATGCACAACCATTTAAGCGTCGAAACAAGCAAAATATCTCGCAAATCGCGAAGATTTCGATTTTTTGGACGAAAAATAGCCGTAACTTCCTTCCCGTTGGAGATATTTCGACGTTTAAGCACTCGTTGTACTCCATTTCACAGTGCTAATGCAATGCACAACCATTTAGGCGTCGAAACAAGCAAAATATCTCGCTAATCGCGAAGATTTCGATTTTTTGGACGAAAAATAGCCGTAACTTCCTTCCCGTTGGAGATATTTCGACGTTTGAGCGCTCGTTGAACTCCATTTCACAGTGCTAATGCAATGCACGACCATTTAAGCGTCGAAACAAGCAAAATATCTCGCAAATCGCGAGGATTTCTATTTTTTGGACGAAAAATAGCCGTAACTTCCTTCCCGTTGGAGATATTTCGACGTTTAAGCGCTCGCTGAAATCCATTTCACAGTGCTAATGCAATGCACAACCATTTAAGCGTCGAAACAAGCAAAATATCTCGCAAATCGCGAAGATTTCTATTTTTTGGACGAAAAATAGCCGTATCTTCCTTCCCGTTGGAGATATTTCGACGTTTAAGCGCTCGTTGAACTCCATTTCACAGTGCTAATGCAATGCACAACCATTTAAGCGTCGAAACAAGCAAAATATCTCGCAAATCGCGAAGATTTCGATTTTTTGGACGAAAAATAGCCGTAACTTCCTTCCCGTTGGAGATATTTCGACGTTTAAGCGATCGTTGAACTCCATTTCACAGTGCTAATGCAATGCACAACCATTTAAGCGTCGAAACAAGCAAAATATCTCGCAAATCGCGAAGATTTCGATTTTTTGGACGAATAATAGCCGTCACTTCCTTCCCGTTGGAGATATTTGGACGTTTAAGCGCTCGTTGAACTCCATTTCACAGTGCTAATGCAATGCACAACCATTTAAGCGTCGAAACAAACAAAATATCTCGCAAATCGCGAAGATTTCGATTTTTTGGACGAAAAATAGCCGCAACTTCCTTCCCGTTGGAGATATTTCGACGTTTAAACGCTCGTTGAACTCCATTTCACAGTGCTAATGCAATGCACAACCATTTAAGCGTCGAAACAAGCAAAATATCTCGCAAATCGCGAAGATTTCTATTTTTTGGACGAAAAATAGCCGTAACTTCCTTCCCGTTGGAGATATTTCGACGTTTAAGCGCTCGTTGATCTCCATTTCATAGTGCTAATGCAATGCACAACCATTTAAGCGTCGAAGCAAGCAAAATATCTCGCAAATCGCGAAGATTTCGATTTTTTGGACGAAAAATAGCCGTAACTTCCTTCCCGTTGGAGATATTTCGAAGTTTAAGCACTCGTTGTACTCCATTTCACAGTGCTAATGCAATGCACAACCATTTAGGCGTCGAAACAAGCAAAATATCTCGCTAATCGCGAAGATTTCGATTTTTTGGACGAAAAATAGTCGTAACTTCCTTCCCGTTGGAGATATTTCGACGTTTGAGCGCTCGTTGAACTCCATTTCACAGTGCTAATGCAATGCACGACCATTTAAGCGTCGAAACAAGCAAAATATCTCGCAAATCGCGAAGATTTCTATTTTTTGGACGAAAAATAGCCGTAACTTCCTTCCCGTTGGAGATATTTCGACGTTTAAGCGCTCGCTGAAATCCATTTCACAGTGCTAATGCAATGCACAACCATTTAAGCGTCGAAACAAGCAAAATATCTCGCAAATCGCGAAGATTTCTATTTTTTGGACGAAAAATAGCCGTAACTTCCTTCCCGTTGGAGATATTTCGACGTTTAAGCGCTCGTTGAACTCCATTTCACAGTGCTAATGCAATGCACAACCATTTAAGCGTCGAAACAAGCAAAATATCTCGCAAATCGCGAAGATTTCGATTTTTTGGACGAAAAATAGCCGTAACTTCCTTCCCGTTGGAGATATTTCGACGTTTAAGCGATCGTTGAACTCCATTTCACAGTGCTAATGCAATGCACAACCATTTAAGCGTCGAAACAAGCAAAATATCTCGCAAATCGCGAAGATTTCGATTTTTTGGACGAATAATAGCCGTCACTTCCTTCCCGTTGGAGATATTTGGACGTTTAAGCGCTCGTTGAACTCCATTTCACAGTGCTAATGCAATGCACAACCATTTAAGCGTCGAAACAAACAAAATATCTCGCAAATCGCGAAGATTTCGATTTTTTGGACGAAAAATAGCCGCAACTTCCTTCCCGTTGGAGATATTTCGACGTTTAAACGCTCGTTGAACTCCATTTCACAGTGCTAATGCAATGCACAGCCATTTAAGCGTCGAAACAAGCAAAATATCTCGCAAATCGCGAAGATTTCGATTTTTTGGACGAAAAATAGCCGTAACTTCCTTCCCGTTGGAGATATTTCGACGTTTAAGCGCTCGTTGTACTCCATTTCACAGTGCTAATGCAATGCACAACCATTTAAGCGTCGAAACAAGCAAAATATCTCGCAAATCGCGAAGATTTCGATTTTTTGGACGAAAAATAGCCGTAACTTCCTTCCAGTTGGAGATATTTCGACGTTTGTGCGCTCGTTGAACTCCATTTCACAGTGCTAATGCAATGCACGACCATTTAAGCGTCGAAACAAGCAAAATATCTCGCAAATCGCGAAGATTTCTATTTTTTGGACGAAAAATAGCCGTAACTTCCTTCCCGTTGGAGATATTTCGACGTTTAAGCGCTCGCTGAAATCCATTTCACAGTGCTAATGCAATGCACAACCATTTAAGCGTCGAAACAAGCAAAATATCTCGCAAATCGCGAAGATTTCGATTTTTTGGACGAAAAATAGCCGTAACTTCCTTCCCGTTGGAGATATTTCGACGTTTAAGCGCTCGTTGAACTCCATTTCACAGTGCTAATGCAATGCACAACCATTTAAGCGTCGAAACAAGCAAAATATCTCGCAAATCGCGAAGATTTCGATTTTTTGGACGAAAAATAGCCGTAACTTCCTTCCCGTTGGAGATATTTCGAAGTTTAAGCACTCGTTGTACTCCATTTCACAGTGCTAATGCAATGCACAACCATTTAGGCGTCGAAACAAGCAAAATATCTCGCTAATCGCGAAGATTTCGATTTTTTGGACGAAAAATAGCCGTAACTTCCTTCCCGTTGGAGATATTTCGACGTTTGAGCGCTCGTTGAACTCCATTTCACAGTGCTAATGCAATGCACGACCATTTAAGCGTCGAAACAAGCAAAATATCTCGCAAATCGCGAAGATTTCTATTTTTTGGACGAAAAATAGCCGTAACTTCCTTCCCGTTGGAGATATTTCGACGTTTAAGCGCTCGCTGAAATCCATTTCACAGTGCTAATGCAATGCACAACCATTTAAGCGTCGAAACAAGCAAAATATCTCGCAAATCGCGAAGATTTCTATTTTTTGGACGAAAAATAGCCGTAACTTCCTTCCCGTTGGAGATATTTCGACGTTTAAGCGCTCGTTGAACTCCATTTCACAGTGCTAATGCAATGCACAACCATTTAAGCGTCGAAACAAGCAAAATATCTCGCAAATCGCGAAGATTTCGATTTTTTGGACGAAAAATAGCCGTAACTTCCTTCCCGTTGGAGATATTTCGACGTTTAAGCGATCGTTGAACTCCATTTCACAGTGCTAATGCAATGCACAACCATTTAAGCGTCGAAACAAGCAAAATATCTCGCAAATCGCGAAGATTTCGATTTTTTGGACGAATAATAGCCGTCACTTCCTTCCCGTTGGAGATATTTGGACGTTTAAGCGCTCGTTGAACTCCATTTCACAGTGCTAATGCAATGCACAACCATTTAAGCGTCGAAACAAACAAAATATCTCGCAAATCGCGAAGATTTCGATTTTTTGGACGAAAAATAGCCGCAACTTCCTTCCCGTTGGAGATATTTCGACGTTTAAACGCTCGTTGAACTCCATTTCATAGTGCTAATGCAATGCACAGCCATTTAAGCGTCGAAACAAGCAAAATATCTCGCAAATCGCGAAGATTTCGATTTTTTGGACGAAAAATAGCCGTAACTTCCTTCCCGTTGGAGATATTTCGACGTTTAAGCGCTCGTTGTACTCCATTTCACAGTGCTAATGCAATGCACAACCATTTAAGCGTCGAAACAAGCAAAATATCTCGCAAATCGCGAAGATTTCGATTTTTTGGACGAAAAATAGCCGTAACTTCCTTCCAGTTGGAGATATTTCGACGTTTGTGCGCTCGTTGAACTCCATTTCACAGTGCTAATGCAATGCACGACCATTTAAGCGTCGAAACAAGCAAAATATCTCGCAAATCGCGAAGATTTCTATTTTTTGGACGAAAAATAGCCGTAACTTCCTTCCCGTTGGAGATATTTCGACGTTTAAGCGATCGTTGAACTCCATTTCACAGTGCTAATGCAATGCACAACCATTTAAGCGTCGAAACAAGCAAAATATCTCGCAAATCGCGAAGATTTCGATTTTTTGGACGAATAATAGCCGTCACTTCCTTCCCGTTGGAGATATTTGGACGTTTAAGCGCTCGTTGAACTCCATTTCACAGTGCTAATGCAATGCACAACCATTTAAGCGTCGAAACAAACAAAATATCTCGCAAATCGCGAAGATTTCGATTTTTTGGACGAAAAATAGCCGCAACTTCCTTCCCGTTGGAGATATTTCGACGTTTAAACGCTCGTTGAACTCCATTTCACAGTGCTAATGCAATGCACAGCCATTTAAGCGTCGAAACAAGCAAAATATCTCGCAAATCGCGAAGATTTCGATTTTTTGGACGAAAAATAGCCGTAACTTCCTTCCCGTTGGAGATATTTCGACGTTTAAGCGCTCGTTGTACTCCATTTCACAGTGCTAATGCAATGCACAACCATTTAAGCGTCGAAACAAGCAAAATATCTCGCAAATCGCGAAGATTTCGATTTTTTGGACGAAAAATAGCCGTAACTTCCTTCCAGTTGGAGATATTTCGACGTTTGTGCGCTCGTTGAACTCCATTTCACAGTGCTAATGCAATGCACGACCATTTAAGCGTCGAAACAAGCAAAATATCTCGCAAATCGCGAAGATTTCTATTTTTTGGACGAAAAATAGCCGTAACTTCCTTCCCGTTGGAGATATTTCGACGTTTAAGCGCTCGCTGAAATCCATTTCACAGTGCTAATGCAATGCACAACCATTTAAGCGTCGAAACAAGCAAAATATCTCGCAAATCGCGAAGATTTCGATTTTTTGGACGAAAAATAGCCGTAACTTCCTTCCCGTTGGAGATATTTCGACGTTTAAGCGCTCGTTGAACTCCATTTCACAGTGCTAATGCAATGCACAACCATTTAAGCGTCGAAACAAGCAAAATATCTCGCAAATCGCGAAGATTTCGATTTTTTGGACGAAAAATAGCCGTAACTTCCTTCCCGTTGGAGATATTTCGAAGTTTAAGCACTCGTTGTACTCCATTTCACAGTGCTAATGCAATGCACAACCATTTAGGCGTCGAAACAAGCAAAATATCTCGCTAATCGCGAAGATTTCGATTTTTTGGACGAAAAATAGCCGTAACTTCCTTCCCGTTGGAGATATTTCGACGTTTGAGCGCTCGTTGAACTCCATTTCACAGTGCTAATGCAATGCACGACCATTTAAGCGTCGAAACAAGCAAAATATCTCGCAAATCGCGAAGATTTCTATTTTTTGGACGAAAAATAGCCGTAACTTCCTTCCCGTTGGAGATATTTCGACGTTTAAGCGCTCGCTGAAATCCATTTCACAGTGCTAATGCAATGCACAACCATTTAAGCGTCGAAACAAGCAAAATATCTCGCAAATCGCGAAGATTTCTATTTTTTGGACGAAAAATAGCCGTAACTTCCTTCCCGTTGGAGATATTTCGACGTTTAAGCGCTCGTTGAACTCCATTTCACAGTGCTAATGCAATGCACAACCATTTAAGCGTCGAAACAAGCAAAATATCTCGCAAATCGCGAAGATTTCGATTTTTTGGACGAAAAATAGCCGTAACTTCCTTCCCGTTGGAGATATTTCGACGTTTAAGCGATCGTTGAACTCCATTTCACAGTGCTAATGCAATGCACAACCATTTAAGCGTCGAAACAAGCAAAATATCTCGCAAATCGCGAAGATTTCGATTTTTTGGACGAATAATAGCCGTCACTTCCTTCCCGTTGGAGATATTTGGACGTTTAAGCGCTCGTTGAACTCCATTTCACAGTGCTAATGCAATGCACAACCATTTAAGCGTCGAAACAAACAAAATATCTCGCAAATCGCGAAGATTTCGATTTTTTGGACGAAAAATAGCCGCAACTTCCTTCCCGTTGGAGATATTTCGACGTTTAAACGCTCGTTGAACTCCATTTCATAGTGCTAATGCAATGCACAGCCATTTAAGCGTCGAAACAAGCAAAATATCTCGCAAATCGCGAAGATTTCGATTTTTTGGACGAAAAATAGCCGTAACTTCCTTCCCGTTGGAGATATTTCGACGTTTAAGCGCTCGTTGTACTCCATTTCACAGTGCTAATGCAATGCACAACCATTTAAGCGTCGAAACAAGCAAAATATCTCGCAAATCGCGAAGATTTCGATTTTTTGGACGAAAAATAGCCGTAACTTCCTTCCAGTTGGAGATATTTCGACGTTTGTGCGCTCGTTGAACTCCATTTCACAGTGCTAATGCAATGCACGACCATTTAAGCGTCGAAACAAGCAAAATATCTCGCAAATCGCGAAGATTTCTATTTTTTGGACGAAAAATAGCCGTAACTTCCTTCCCGTTGGAGATATTTCGACGTTTAAGCGCTCGCTGAAATCCATTTCACAGTGCTAATGCAATGCACAACCATTTAAGCGTCGAAACAAGCAAAATATCTCGCAAATCGCGAAGATTTCGATTTTTTGGACGAAAAATAGCCGTAACTTCCTTCCCGTTGGAGATATTTCGACGTTTAAGCGCTCGTTGAACTCCATTTCACAGTGCTAATGCAATGCATAACCATTTAAGCGTCGAAACAAGCAAAATATCTCGCAAATCGCGAAGATTTCGATTTTTTGGACGAAAAATAGCCGTAACTTCCTTCCCGTTGGAGATATTTCGACGTTTAAACGCTCGTTGAACTCCATTTCATAGTGCTAATGCAATGCACAGCCATTTAAGCGTCGAAACAAGCAAAATATCTCGCAAATCGCGAAGATTTCGATTTTTTGGACGAAAAATAGCCGTCACTTCCTTCCCGTTGGAGATATTTGGACGTTTAAGCGCTCGTTGAACTCCATTTCACAGTGCTAATGCAATGCACGACCATTTAAGCGTCGAAACAAGCAAAATATCTCGCAAATCGCGAAGATTTCGATTTTTTGGACGAAAAATAGCCGTAACTTCCTTCCCGTTAGAGATATTTCGACGTTTAAGCGCTCGTTGAACTCCATTTCACAGTGCTAATGGAATGCATAACCATTTAAGCGTCGAAACAAGCAAAATATCTCGCAAATCGCGAAGATTTCGATTTTTTGGACGAAAAATAGCCGTAACTTCCTTCCCGTTGGAGATATTTCGACGTTTAAGCGCTCGTTGATCTCCATTTCATAGTGCTCATGCAATGCACAACCATTCAAGCGTCGAAGCAAGCAAAATATCTCGCAAATCGCGAAGATTTCGATTTTTTGGACGAAAAATAGCCGTAACTTCCTTCCCGTTGGAGATATTTCGACGTTTAAGCACTCGTTGTACTCCATTTCACAGTGCTAATGCAATGCACAACCATTTAGGCGTCGAAACAAGCAAAATATCTCGCTAATCGCGAAGATTTCGATTTTTTGGACGAAAAATAGCCGTAACTTCCTTCCCGTTGGAGATATTTCGACGTTTGAGCGCTCGTTGAACTCCATTTCACAGTGCTAATGCAATGCACGACCATTTAAGCGTCGAAACAAGCAAAATATCTCGCAAATCGCGAAGATTTCTATTTTTTGGACGAAAAATAGCCGTAACTTCCTTGCCGTTGGAGATATTTCGACGTTTAAGCGCTCGCTGAAATCCATTTCACAGTGCTCATGCAATGCACAACCATTTAAGCGTCGAAACAAGCAAAATATCTCGCAAATCGCGAAGATTTCTATTTTTTGGACGAAAAATAGCCGTAACTTCCTTCCCGTTGGAGATATTTCGACGTTTAAGCGCTCGTTGAACTCCATTTCACAGTGCTAATGCAATGCACAACCATTTAAGCGTCGAAACAAGCAAAATATCTCGCAAATCGCGAAGATTTCGATTTTTTGGACGAAAAATAGCCGTAACTTCCTTCCCGTTGGAGATATTTCGACGTTTAAGCGATCGTTGAACTCCATTTCACAGTGGTAATGCAATGCATAACCATTTAAGCGTCGAAACAAGCAAAATATCTCGCAAATCGCGAAGATTTCGATTTTTTGGACGAAAAATAGCCGTAACTTCCTTCCCGTTGGAGATATTTCGACGTTTAAGCGCTCGTTGAACTCCATTTCACAGTGCTAATGCAATGCACAACCATTTAAGCGTCGAAACAAGCAAAATATCTCGCAAATCGCGAAAATTTCGATTTTTTGGACGATAAATGGCCGTAACTTCCTTCCCGTTGGGGATATTTCGACGTTTAAGCGCTCGTTGAACTCCATTTCACAGTGCTAATGCAATGCACGACCATTTAAGCGTCGAAACAAGCAAAATATCTCGCAAATCGCGAAGATTTCTATTTTTTGGACGAAAAATAGCCGTAACTTCCTTCCCGTTGGAGATATTTCGACGTTTAAGCGCTCGCTGAAATCCATTTCACAGTGCTAATGCAATGCACAACCATTTAAGCGTCGAAACAAGCAAAATATCTCGCAAATCGCGAAGATTTCGATTTTTTGGACGAAAAATAGCCGTAAGTTCCTTCCCGTTGGAGATATTTCGACGTTTAAGCGCTCGTTGAACTCCATTTCACAGTGCTAATGCAATGCATAACCATTTAAGCGTCGAAACAAGCAAAATATCTCGCAAATCGCGAAGATTTCGATTTTTTGGACGAAAAATAGCCGTAACTTCCTTCCCGTTGGAGATATTTCGACGTTTAAACGCTCGTTGAACTCCATTTCATAGTGCTAATGCAATGCACAGCCATTTAAGCGTCGAAACAAGCAAAATATCTCGCAAATCGCGAAGATTTCGATTTTTTGGACGAAAAATAGCCGTCACTTCCTTCCCGTTGGAGATATTTGGACGTTTAAGCGCTCGTTGAACTCCATTTCACACTGCTAATGCAATGCACGACCATTTAAGCGTCGAAACAAGCAAAATATCTCGCAAATCGCGAAGATTTCGATTTTTTGGACGAAAAATAGCCGTAACTTCCTTCCCGTTAGAGATATTTCGACGTTTAAGCGCTCGTTGAACTCCATTTCACAGTGCTAATGCAATGCATAACCATTTAAGCGTCGAAACAAGCAAAATATCTCGCAAATCGCGAAGATTTCGATTTTTTGGACGAAAAATAGCCGTAACTTCCTTCCCGTTGGAGATATTTCGACGTTTAAGCGCTCGTTGATCTCCATTTCATAGTGCTCATGCAATGCACAACCATTCAAGCGTCGAAGCAAGCAAAATATCTCGCAAATCGCGAAGATTTCGATTTTTTGGACGAAAAATAGCCGTAACTTCCTTCCCGTTGGAGATATTTCGACGTTTAAGCACTCGTTGTACTCCATTTCACAGTGCTAATGCAATGCACAACCATTTAGGCGTCGAAACAAGCAAAATATCTCGCTAATCGCGAAGATTTCGATTTTTTGGACGAAAAATAGCCGTAACTTCCTTCCCGTTGGAGATATTTCGACGTTTGAGCGCTCGTTGAACTCCATTTCACAGTGCTAATGCAATGCACGACCATTTAAGCGTCGAAACAAGCAAAATATCTCGCAAATCGCGAAGATTTCTATTTTTTGGACGAAAAATAGCCGTAACTTCCTTGCCGTTGGAGATATTTCGACGTTTAAGCGCTCGCTGAAATCCATTTCACAGTGCTAATGCAATGCACAACCATTTAAGCGTCGAAACAAGCAAAATATCTCGCAAATCGCGAAGATTTCTATTTTTTGGACGAAAAATAGCCGTAACTTCCTTCCCGTTGGAGATATTTCGACGTTTAAGCGCTCGTTGAACTCCATTTCACAGTGCTAATGCAATGCACAACCATTTAAGCGTCGAAACAAGCAAAATATCTCGCAAATCGCGAAGATTTCGATTTTTTGGACGAAAAATAGCCGTAACTTCCTTCCCGTTGGAGATATTTCGACGTTTAAGCGATCGTTGAACTCCATTTCACAGTGGTAATGCAATGCACAACCATTTAAGCGTCGAAACAAGCAAAATATCTCGCAAATCGCGAAGATTTCGATTTTTTGGACGAAAAATAGCCGTAACTTCCTTCCCGTTGGAGATATTTCGACGTTTAAGCGCTCGTTGAACTCCATTTCACAGTGCTAATGCAATGCACAACCATTTAAGCGTCGAAAGAAGCAAAATATCTCGCAAATCGCGAAGATTTCGATTTTTTGGACGAAAAATAGCCGTAACTTCCTTCCCGTTGGAGATATTTCGACGTTTAAGCGATCGTTGAACTCCATTTCACAGTGGTAATGCAATGCACAACCATTTAAGCGTCGAAACAAGCAAAATATCTCGCAAATCGCGAAGATTTCGATTTTTTGGACGAAAAATAGCCGTAACTTCCTTCCCGTTGGAGATATTTCGACGTTTAAGCGCTCGTTGAACTCCATTTCACAGTGCTAATGCAATGCACAACCATTTAAGCGTCGAAAGAAGCAAAATATCTCGCAAATCGCGAAGATTTCGATTTTTTGGACGAAAAATAGCCGTAACTTCCAATACTATGCAACAAATACAATATTATCAATTTATGAAATATAGGTATATATAAAATCAAAAGCTAATAGTCTAACGAATACATAAAACATACAATATTGTATGTAGTAACTTGTGGATTCTTAGAGTAAGGACAAGTGATTGCTGGTAGAGTTTAAAGTTTGAGGTATTTTAATGAGTGATATTCGATAACAAAAGGACAGACTACGATATCTTCGCACGCCGACTCACACTCCGTGTCCGCTCAACTCGCACTCTGCTTCTCGACTGACTCTCTGGCCGTTGTAGCACTCTATTGTCTATTGCTGCGCCCACCGCACACGTGTTCTACAGACGCTCGTAGCCAGGGTCACGTAGGTCTTTTCGGCTATTTACCTATTTAACTGAAGGACCCGGTAATGCATTGATGGAGCCGACAGCGCCTCGGCTCTCGCGACATTGTCTGTAGTTAGCTCGACGTTTCTTGGGCCCTTCTCCCCGATACTACATGTATTATAAAATAAATAAAGGTTACATTGTCAGAAATATATATGTAATATCGTGATGTAATATGTTTACAAAACGTGGACAATAGAGATGTTAATCAGACAGAAGAGACGATTGTGGCTTAACTTGAACTATTCATACCAAACGTACAGAACACAGCGCAATCCACACTCTCTCGGCAACGCCACTCGCAACCTCCGTCTCCGCTCAACTCGCACTCAGCTCCTCCGCTCGCACTCTCGTTCTCGACTCACACTCTGTTTCTCGACTGACGCTCTGTTTTTCGACTAACACACTGTTTCTCGACTAACTGTTGTCGCATTCTGTTGTCCTTTTCCTAGGCCCACCGCACACGTGTTCCGCAGACGCTCGTGGCCAGGGTCACGTAGGTCTTTTCCACGAAACTATGCACTTGAAAAGACCGATGACACATTGATGGGCCCGACGGCGCCTCGGCTCTCGCGACATTGTTCATAGTTCGCCCGATATTTCCCAGGCCTTTCGTCCACGATACTACATTCGGCCATCCTGCAATAACATCTGCCCTCAGATGTTGCCTTCTATCTCGCTGTCATCAGATGCGTCACTTTCGGCATTTAGGACCCAAGGTTTCATAAAATCGAGGTGTGCACGGGTCCTTCCTTAGGTACTGCTTCGCACGCTTTCTTCTTTTCTTGTAACTTCGACGATTCTCCTCTTGAGTTGCGGCGATCTTCCTCTTCGCGTCCTCACGTAGCTCGCGACGTTGTTCTTCAACCCTCGCGGCCCACTCTTCGTCGATCAGCTTTCTAATCTTCGCCTCTTCCCTGACTTGCCTTTCGACCCCGACCAGTAGCTGGAAAGGAGTCTTCCCTGTGCTTCTGTTTACGGTGGAATTCAGGTATTTCTGAACCTGGTCGACATGCTGCCCGTTCCCCCTCGGCGCCAGTCTTCGCGGTCTTCGCGCTACCGGTTTGTCGCTTTTCAGAACTATTTTCTCGGTTATTCCGACGTCTCGCTTCTTCTCCGGCCTATACCCCCTAACGATATCGCGAATCGCTTCACGATAATGCGGTTCCCGTACGCGTGTCAGGTCTGTTTCGTCGGTCTGTTCTACCGCGTTTACCCCCAGTACATCCGGCGCGTCCTCGTGACCGTCGGTCTGATCGTCGAGTCGTAAAAATGTCACCTCGCCCCGTTTGACTCGCAACTCTACCTGGTCTAAAAAGTCGGTACCTAAGAGTAGACTGTGTCTTGTCATTACCTTATTCGAGACAACATGCAGAGTGACAGTAAAGTCGCACCCGTCGACCGTCATTACCCTTGTGAACTCGCCCCAGGTACTATTGCCAGCGGAACCAAAACCATCAAACTTAAGTTTGCAGTTTCCCAGAGGTGGTGATCCTAACCTCACATACTCATCCGCTCGTATGAACGTAAGGTTACTACCTGTATCCACTAATGCCACAAACCTACAATCATCTATCGCCACTTCCTTCACATACTTCCCCTTTTCGGATCTTGACACTACGCAAGTCTCTTTCGGTTGTGCCGTACACCTCGCTGCAATATGTCCAAATCCGCTGCACTTGAAACACCTAACACCTTCTCCCCTCTCCGGACACTTAACACTTAGATGATCCTCACTACCGCAAATGAAGCATCTTCTTTTCTTCATTGCATCTACAGATTGACTGGGCTTCCCGTTCTTCTGGGTTTTAGCCGACTTCACAATCGACTTTGCTCTGCGACTCTTCTGCTCTTCGTACATCACTAACCTCTTCCTCAACTCTTTGATTGACGTCGCGCCGTACAATATAGCCTTATTGTTCTCGTCGTCTATTATTCCATCCACTATGTATTCCACCTTTGCTTCCTCCTCCATGTCCACATGGCTGGCTATCTCGAGCATGCGGTACATGTAAGCCAAACATGCTTCATCACTCTCCTTCTTTGTCTCTTCAAGTTTCTGATGTACTTGCCTACTGTTGACTTTCCTCGAAAATTCTTTCACTAGCCCCCTCTTCAACTCATGCCAAGTCCTGGCATGACACTCGAAGCTCGCAAATATTTTCGCTGATCCCTTCAGCAGCTTCCTGGCGTAGACTGCCTTCTGCCCATCCGACCACATGCACGTATCAGCGACTTCCTCGAACGACTCGAACCATCGTTCGACATTTTCACCTCTGTTGCCACTAAACGACTCTAATGCATCTTCGACGTCTCTAAAACTCAGCGTCGAACCAACACATGCCCTTCGACAACATTCGTCACGGTCCTGATACACCCTTCGCGTATCTCTCTTGTATTCTCTTGCGTTTTTCTTGCCATCTTCATCCTCACTTTCGTCGTCGCTTTCTTCTTCCGACGATATGTCATTACCATCCATGGCCGCTCGTAGCCGTGCGCGTAACTCTACTTTTCTTCCCGTCGTTTTTAAACCCAAACTAGCGAGGCGCTCCTTCAACTCCTTCGTATTCATTTTCTCAACATCCTCATCTTCGTTGCAATCACGCTCAGCTCTCTGTACATTTTCTAAATCTCGTTGACCGGTTAGCTCTTCACCGCCCGTCGATCCCTTACGATACGATTGTCCAGCCCTACACGCCCGATTCAGCCTTGCAATCAGCACTGACCTCGCACCCGATATAGGGAGGTTCATTCGCGCGAGCTTATTCCTCAGCTCCTCCAGCGTCGAACCCTCTTCACCCGACAACCGTTCGTCCCCGACGTTGGCCATTTTTCACACAACACAAACTTAAACAGTCAACGATATCGTCTTTTACCGCACCGCGTACCGGTAAATTCACAACTAGCTCGAATAGCTCTGTTAAACCGTTTCGTTTTCTGTCTTGTCCAATCCCGGCTGAGCCCCCAAAAATATGTAATATCGTGATGTAATATGTTTACAAAACGTGGACAATAGAGATGTTAATCAGACAGAAGAGACGATTGTGGCTTAACTTGAACTATTCATACCAAACGTACAGAACACAGCGCAATCCACACTCTCTCGGCAACGCCACTCGCAACCTCCGTCTCCGCTCAACTCGCACTCAGCTCCTCCGCTCGCACTCTCGTTCTCGACTCACACTCTGTTTCTCGACTGACGCTCTGTTTTTCGACTAACACACTGTTTCTCGACTAACTGTTGTCGCATTCTGTTGTCCTTTTCCTAGGCCCACCGCACACGTGTTCCGCAGACGCTCGTGGCCAGGGTCACGTAGGTCTTTTCCACGAAACTATGCACTTGAAAAGACCGATGACACATTGATGGGCCCGACGGCGCCTCGGCTCTCGCGACATTGTTCATAGTTCGCCCGATATTTCCCAGGCCTTTCGTCCACGATACTACATATATATATATATGTGCACATTCTACATTACTCAAATTAGTAATCTAAGATACATACTTAAAACTAGCCTACATTCCGGTAAAGAGTTATAAAATAAGAACTACATTACGAAACATGCATGTCTATATATAAATATATATGTCGGAGATGAAAGAACACCAGAGTCTGTAATTGAACAATTGTAGTTATTCAATCCGATTGTAATTGTTCGAGAGTTGTGATAATGAGCTTGGGCTCGAGGCGACAGTCAGTCGCCGAACGTAGCCGCGGTCACGGGATGAACGCTTTGCCTAGCAAAGGTATGGAGTAATTCTATAGCTCTCCTTAAAGGAAATATTCGTGGCGACACGCGACAGTAATCATTCCAACGGTTTCTGTCCCGTGGCTCGCCACACGCAGACCCTATTCTTCGAGTAAGATGATTGCCAGATGTCGATGCGTCTCCGCAGTACATGTTCGGCTAGCCCGAGGGCCCGTTATAAATCTTAATGTTTAGTTAACTAAGTCCTTCAAACAGACAAACAGTCTTTGTCCCAACTACGGGAAGATAGGGGAGACATATTTTTCAACGAGCGGCGTCTCCCACTAGCAACTTTCCCTCGAAGGCGGCTAGCATCTTTTTCTAACCACCGATATGGAGATTGACCAATTAGCAGCAACGTCAATTTCCCTTACTTTCTGAACGAAAGCTTTTCTCGACGAATCCGATGATCTCGTATCCTTAGACACACCCTATTATAGTTTTCCTCTGTGGCATCATCGGGACGGGAAAGGCATTCTCGTTCGCGATCTCACTGATGAAAGGAGTAACCCTTTACGACCAGTGAATATCACGCATCCGACTTAGATTTTGTGAGTACGTTCATCTATCATCCCGCCGACCGCGGATTCGTTATTGAACCTAGGATCATTGTCATTAGTTTCTCGAGTGCCTAACTACCACGGTTACTTGTCCGGCTCTATAATAATCGTATTTGCACTAGTCAATGTCTTCTCTATTGCATAACGACAACGTGTAACCCAAACGATGATTCGTTTCACGCCCCTAACCCTAATTCTTATGTGCGCTCCGACATCAGAAGTGGGATCAGTGCCGATTATAACAGTGCAAGAGCTTACGACCATCGTGCGCGAGTTAATTCCGTCGCTAGTGCAAAAATCGATTGTGGAACCTAACAATTTTTCGACTCCGCTGCATGGTGCGCAGCTACCAATCTGATTATGGAGGAAGATCCTTTACAAAGCAGTGCCCTGAATATAATTTCAATACCGAGTGTCGAATCGACTTCTACGTAGTTGAGGCGTTAACTGGTAGATCAAGCCATCCGGGTGAGTCGTTTCCATTTTACCCCGATTTCGGAGCCGAGTGTTCGCTAATTAAAGAATCCGTAGTCTTGAGAATCTCTGGCAAAAGAACGATTGATATAGTAGTAATGCGAGGAATAAGAAATATTGGTACTAAACGTATCGCTCAAATCTTGTCCATTGCAGGTGTCGGTGGTTAGAGATAAACTTTTCATGTTCTCGCTGATAGTTATTTAACAATACGATATCGCGATTGCTCGTTAAATTTTAAGCCAAGATTTTGACGTAATATCACATGTGTAAAACAAAAATAATTAATGCCTGTAATAAAACCGCTGAAAGCGAGATCGATGTTAATGAAGTTGACAATGAGGTACGTGGTAGTGATAAAAATCGATTAATCTTTCTTTTCGAAAATTCAGAGATTCATCCGTTACGAGTTCCCTACGTACTCGTACAAAAAAAAAATACAGGCCAGGTAGAAGTACAATTAATTTATCCTAACATCGCTGTACAAGGAGTCCTAATAGACTTCGCGAGCGCAGAATAGTACGTGATAGAACAAGCGACTTAATTACAGCCAAAAATCATAAAGCCTAGTAATTCACCGTCCGCGAGCCCTGTGTTACTCGTGAAGACGAACAATGGTTCAGATAGATGATAGGTAGATTTTCGAGAACTAAATAAATATACGGTCGCGGATCGGTATCCTTTACCCCTCACTGCGGATCAAGTCGCGAGATTGCAAAAGCGAGATATTTTATTATTCTGGACATGGCCGGTGGGTTTCTCCAAATCCCTATTCATCCTAATTCTAGGAAGTATACAGCATTGATTACCCTCGATGAACAATTTGGATGATAAGTTGTTGTTTTCTTCGAATTCTTTTGTGCCTTTGTTCGATCCGTTCGATGTCCTTTATTTGCATAACATAAGTGCGTGCGCGTTTAATGTTTCTTCCGGAAGTCATCTTCGGGACGACGATACTATGCTGACCCTGTCGAAAATGGGGATTCTTATACTTTCGGACAACCCTAATAATTGTGCAGCTCATACGTGTCTAAATATTCTAATATTTATGTTCTTCCTTGCTACAATTTTGTAGACCATCAAAGCGTTTACTACGGAAATCCTCAGGAGACGTCGCGAATACGTATGAGTTACGGTCCGGCACCCTCCATCATAAAATACAGAGAAAAGGTAGAACTCTCTGCTTGCCCATCATTCCAAGAGGGCTTAGGTGGTCCGTTATTAACCATGTGCAACAGTCAATTATGCACTTAGGTTGGGATAAAACGCTTGAGAAACTGTGCGAGTGTTACTGGTTCGAAGGAATGGCGGAGTATGTTCGCGAATTCGTAGAGAACTGTCACGCTTGTCAAGTTTCGAAGGCCAGTTCAGGTAAAATACGAGCTGAATTACATCCTATACCTAAGACCAGCATACCTTGGCTTACAGTTCACGTGGACATAACGGGTAAACTAAGCGGTAAAAGTGGTTCGAAAGAATATGTCATTGTTTTGGTCTACGTCTTCACTAAATTCGCATATCTGCATCATACTCGTAAAGTAGATTTCCCTAGTACCGTTAAAGCACTTACGTACTATATTTTTATTCGGCAGTCCTTGCCGGACAATAGCGGATCAAGAGAGGTGTCCTAGCGGGTAAAGAATTCCAAGATTTCTGGCAAGGTGAACACTAAAACTCCTCTTGATCTCAATCGGTGCGAGTAGGGCCAACGGTCCGGTAGAGCGTATTACGGGTACGTTGAAAATTATGTTCACGATCATAGAAACGACCGGGCGATCGTGGCTAGACGCGGTTGGCAAAATACGGCTGGCTTTAAATTGCACCACCAACCGCGTGACTAAATCGAGTCCATTGGAACTATTAATTGGTGGAACAGCAAAGACCTTACGACTCGTTGATACCCGATAATATCGAAGAAAAAGAAGTAGATATCTCTAATGTAAGACAGCGGGCAATAGAGGATATAGAAATTGGTGCTAGGTACAATAAAGGTGGAGTTGACAAAACTAAAGCTAAGGTAGTTAGGTTTAACCTTGGTGATTTTGTATTATGCAAAAACGAGGAAAGAAACCAGACGAAGTTAGATCCGAAATTCAGAGGTCCATTCGAGATAGCAAAGATTTTGGAAGAAGATAGATATACTTTAAAAACCTTAAACGGCAAACAATCATATAAGGACAGACATGACAGACTGAGAAAGATGCTAGAAAGTTGCGCCCCTGCTGAGATGGACGTCTGCGGTGATGATAACGATGGTGATAATAACGATGCAAGTGCACTGACCTCAGAGGATCATTAACACCACGTTGTGGTCGTAGTGTATACCCACAGTGACGTTTTGCGTATCTGCAATATATCCACTGTGATGTCTCATACATCTGTAATATACCCACAGTGACGTTTTGCGTATCTGCAATATATCCACTGTGATGTCTCATACATCTGTAATATACCCACAGTGACGTTTTGCGTATCTGCAATATACCCACTGTGATGTCTCATACATCTGTGATATACCCACAGTGACGTTTTGCGTATCTGCAATATATCCACTGTGATGTCTCATACATCTGTAATATACCCACAGTGACGTTTTGCGTATCTGCAATATATCCACTGTGATGTCTCATACATCTGTAATATACCCACAGTGACGTTTGCGTATCTGCAATATATCCACTGTGATGTTTCATGTATCTGTAATATATCCACAGTGACGTTTTGCGTATCTGCAATATATCCACTGTGATGTCTCATACATCTGTAATATACCCACAGTGACGTTTGCGTATCTGCAATATATCCACTGTGATGTTTCATGTATCTGTAATATACCCACAGTGACGTTTTGCGTATCTGCAATATATCCACTGTGATGTCTCATACATCTGTAATATACCCACAGTGACGTTTTGCGTGTCTGCAATATATCCACTGTGATGTTTCATACATCTGCAATATACCCACAGTGATACACCCATCGTAGCAATATGATCCAACCAACTGGGATTCATCAGTGTACGAAATCGAACATGATCTGTCGTGTCATTACGGTCTGGCGACTCACAGAACGCAACTAGCACTTTGAATACAAATTATAACGCTACAAATTCTTGTTCTCTTTTAGTTTTGCGTTGTCAAGCCTCCGAACGAAATTTTGTTATTGCACTGGACCCTTGACTTACTTGGACATTTAGTTAAATCGTAAATAATGTCAGTTGCATCCAATCAAATGTAAGAAAGCACGATATTTTAGTTACACACGAGGACGTGTGATAGTCAGGATGGCCGTGTCGGAGATGAAAGAACACCAGAGTCTGTAATTGAACAACTGTAGTTATTCAATCCGATTGTAATTGTTCGAGAGTTGTGATAATGAGCTTGGGCTCGAGGCGACAGTCAGTCGCCGAACGTAGCCGCGGTCACGGGATGAACGCTTTGCCTAGCAAAGGTATGGAGTAATTCTATAGCTCTCCTTAAAGGAAATATTCGTGGCGACACGCGACAGTAAACATTCCAACGGTTTCTGTCCCGTGGCTCGCCACACGCAGACCCTATTCTTCGAGTAAGATGATTGCCAGATGTCGATGCGTCTCCGCAGTACATGTTCGGCTAGCCCGAGGGCCCGTTATAAATCTTAAGGTTTAGTTAACTAAGTCCTTCAAACAGACAAACAGTCTTTGTCCCAACTACGGGAAGATAGGGGAGACATATTTTTCAACGAGCGGCGTCTCCCACTAGCAACTTTCCCTCGAAGGCGGCTAGCATCTTTTTCTAACCACCGATATGGAGATTGACCAATTAGCAGCAACGTCAATTTCCCTTACTTTCTGAACGAAAGCTTTTCTCGACGAATCCGATGATCTCGTATCCTTAGACACACCCTATTATAGTTTTCCTCTGTGGCATCATCGGGACGGGAAAGGCATTCTCGTTCGCGATCTCACTGATGAAAGGAGTAACCCTTTACGACCAGTGAATATCACGCATCCGACTTAGATTTTGTGAGTACGTTCATCTATCATCCCGCCGACCGCGGATTCGTTATTGAACCTAGGATCATTGTCATTAGTTTCTCAAGTGCCTAACTACCACGGTTACTTGTCCGGCTCTATAATAATCGTATTTGCACTAGTCAATGTCTTCTCTATTGCATAACGACAACGTGTAACCCAAACGAAGATTCGTTTCACGCCCCTAACCCTAATTCTAATGTGCGCTCCGACATATAAATAATCTATATTCTAAACTAAACCACTACTAATAATCTACAAAAGAAATAGAACACACAACGCAACACTTGGGACTAAGTGACAACCTGTCGATAGGCCAAACGCTCAAAATAATTAACACCGCAACTACTTGAGGAATTGCGTACTGAAATTCTACCACCAAACACAAATATGTAAAAACACATTAAACACACAATAATTTGGAAACAAAACCTTCAATACTATGTTGTCACAATACAAGATATATATGTATATATGAAATCAGATAATTGACACATGTAATATCGTGATGTAATATGTTTACAAAAAGTGGACAATAGAGATGTTAATCAGACAGAAGAGACGATTGTGGCTTAACTTGAACTATTCATACCAAACGTACAGAACACAGCGCAATCCACACTCTCTCGGCAACGCCACTCGCAACCTCCGTCTCCGCTCAACTCGCACTCGGCTTCTCGACTCGCACTCTGTTTCTCGACTCACTGTAGTCGCATTCCATTGCCCTTTTCCTAGGCCCACCGCACACGTGTTCTGCAGACGCTCGTGGCCAGGGTCACGTAGGTCTTTTCCACGAAACTATGCACTTGAAAAGACCGATGACACATTGATGGGCCCGACGGCGCCTCGGCTCTCGCGACACTGTTCATAGTTCGTCCGATATTGCCCAGGCCTTTCGTCCACGATACTACATTCGGCCATCCTGCAATAACATCTGCCCTCAGATGTTGTCTTCTATCTCGCTGTCATCAGATGCGTCATCTTCGGCGTTCAGGACCCACGGCTTCATGAAGTCTGCAGTCGTCGAGGTGTGCGCGGGCCCCTCATGCTCCCCCACTTTCTCCACAGTGTAGCGGTCATTTCGCATGGCTCGCGCGACCCGGTACGGGCCTAAAAATCTGCCCCCGAGTTTTAACCCTGCGCCGAACTGCGTTCTCTTTATGGCGACAAGGTCCCCCCTTTGATACTGCTTCGCGCTCTTTCTTCTTCTATTGTAACTTCGACGATTCTCCTCTTGAGTTGCGGCGATCTTCCTCTTCGCGTCCTCACGTAGCTCGCGACGTTGTTCTTCAAACCTCGCGGCCCACTCTTCGCCGATCAGCTTTCTAATCTTCGCCTCTTCCCTGACTTGCATTTCGACCCCAACCAATAGCTGGAAAGGAGTCTTCCCTGTGCTTCTGTTTACGGTGGAGTTTAGGTGTTTCTGAACCTGGTCGACATGCTGCCCGTTCCTCCTCGGCGCCAGTCTTCGCGGTCTTCGCGCTACCGGTTTGTCGCTTTTCAGAACTATCTTTGCTGTTATTCCGACGTCTCTCTTCTTCTCCGGCCTATACCCTTTAATAATATCCCGAATGGCTTCGCGGTAATGAGGTTCTCGTACATGCGACAAGTCGATCTCGTCGGATTGTTCTATCGCGTTTACTCTCAGTACATCCGGCGCGTCCTCGTGACCGTCGGTCTGATCGTCGAGTCGTAAAAATGTCACCTCGCCCCGTTTGACTCGCAACTCTACCTGGTCTAAAAAGTCGGTACCTAAGAGTAGACTGTGTCTTGTCATTACCTTATTCGAGACAACATGCAGAGTGACAGTAAAGTCGCACCCGTCGACCGTCATTACCCTTGTGAACTCGCCCCAGGTACTATTGCCAGCGGAACCAAAACCATCAAACTTAAGTTTGCAGTTTCCCAGAGGTGGTGATCCTAACCTCACATACTCATCCGCTCGTATGAACGTAAGGTTACTACCTGTATCCACTAATGCCACAAACCTACAATCATCTATCGCCACTTCCTTCACATACTTCCCCTTTTCGGATCTTGACACTACGCAAGTCTCTTTCGGTTGTGCCGTACACCTCGCTGCAATATGTCCAAATCCGCTGCTCTTGAAACACCTAACACCTTCTCCCCTCTCCGGACACTTAACACTTAGATGATCCTCGCTACCGCAAATGAAGCATCTTCTTTTCTTCATTGCATCTACAGATTGACTGGGCTTCCCGTTCTTCTGGGTTTTAGCCGACTTCACAATCGACTTTGCTCTGCGACTCTTCTGCTCTTCGTACATTACTAACCTCTTCCTCAACTCTTTGATTGACGTAGCGCCGTACAATACAGCCTTATTGTTCTCGTCGTCTATTATTCCATCCACTATGTATTCCACCTTTGCTTCCTCCTCCATGTCCACATGGCTGGCTATTTCGAGCATACGGTACATGTAAGCCAAACATGCTTCATCACTCTCCTTTTTTGTTTCTTCAAGTTTCTGATGAACTTGCCTACTGTTGACTTTCCTCGAAAATTCTTTCACTAGCCCCCTCTTCAACTCATGCCAAGTCCTGGCATGACACTCGAAGCTCGCAAATATTTTCGCTGATCCCTTCAGCAGCTTCCTTGCGTAGACTGCCTTCTGCCCATCCGACCACATGCACGTATCAGCGACTTCCTCGAACGACTCGAACCATCGCTCGACATTTTCACCTCTGTTGCCGCTAAACGACTCTAATGCATCTTCGACGTCTCTAAAACTCAGCGTCGAACCAACACATGCCCTTCGACAACATTCGTCACGGTCCTGATACACCCTTCGCGTATCTCTCTTGTATTCTCTTGCATTTTTCTTGTCATCTTCATCCTCACTTTCGTCGTCGCTTTCTTCTTCCGACGATATGTCATTACCATCCATGGCCGCTCGTAGCCGTGCGCGTAATTCCACTTTTCTTCCCGTCGTTTTTAAACCCAAACTAGCGAGGCGCTCCTTCAACTCCTTCGTATTCATTTTCTCAACATCCTCACCTTCGTTGCAATCACGCTCAGCTCTCTGTACATTTTCTAAATCTCGTTGACCGGTTAGCTCTTCACCGCCCGTCGATCCCTTACGATACGATTGTCCAGCCCTACACGCCCGATTCAGCCTTGCAATCAGCACTGACCTCGCACCCGATATAGGGAGGTTCATTCGCGCGATCTTATTCCTCAGCTCCTCCAGCGTCGAACCCTCTTCACCCGACAATCGTTCGTCCCCGACGTTGGACATTTTTCACACAACACAAACTTAAACAGTCAACGATATCGTCTTTTACCGCACCGCGTACCGGTAAATTCACAACTAGCTCGAATAGCTCTGTTAAACCGTTCCGTTTTCTGTCTTGTCCAATCCCGGACGAGCCCCCAAAAATATGTAATATCGTGATCTAATATGTTTACAAAAAGTGGACAATAGAGATGTTAATCAGACAGAAGAGACGATTGTGGCTTAACTTGAACTATTCATACCAAACGTACAGAACACAGCGCAATCCACACTCTCTCGGCAACGCCACTCGCAACCTCCGTCTCCGCTCAACTCGCACTCGGCTTCTCGACTCGCACTCTGTTTCTCGACTCACTGTTGTCGCATTCCATTGCCCTTTTCCTAGGCCCACCGCACACGTGTTCTGCAGACGCTCGTGGCCAGGGTCACGTAGGTCTTTTCCACGAAACTATGCACTTGAAAAGACCGATGACACATTGATGGGCCCGACGGCGCCTCGGCTCTCGCGACACTGTTCATAGTTCGTCCGATATTGCCCAGGCCTTTCGTCCACGATACTACACACATAACCTCAAATACACAACATTACATCGCTAAAGAATCTAAATGAAAATCACATTACCAGAAATATATACATATATACGTGTGCGTGTGCGTGTTCTATCTTATTAAATGAAGTTAATATAAAATAAATAATTAACATTTCATTTCGTATGAATACTACATTGCCAGAAGAAATATGTATATGTATACATATATGTCGGGTTTACATTAGAATTAGGGTTAGGGGCGTGAAACGAATCTCCGTTTGGGTTACACGTTGTCGTTATGCAATAGAGAAGACATTGACTAGTGCAAATACGATTATTATAGAACCGGACAAGTAAGCGTGGTAGTTAGGTACTCGAGAAACTAATGATAATGACCCTAGGTTCAATAACGAATCCGCGGTCGGCGGGATGATAGATGAACGTACTCACAAAATCTAAGTCGGATGCGTGATATTCACTGGTCGTAAAGGGTTACTCCTTTCATCAGTGAGATCGCGAACGAGAATGCCTTTCCCGTCCCGATGATGCCACGGAGGAAAACTATAATGGGGTGTATCTAAGGACACGAGATCATCGGATTCGTCGAGAAAAGCCTTCGTTCAGAAAGTAAGGGAAATTGGCGTTGCTGCTAATTGGTCAATCTCCATATCGGTGGTTAGAACAGGATGCTAGCCGCCCTCAAGGGAAAGTTGCTAGTGGGAGACGCCGCTCGTTGAAAAATATGTCTCCCCTATCTTCCCGTAGTTGGGACAAAGACTGTTTGTCTGTTTGAAAGACTTTAGTTAACTAAACCTTAAGATTTATAACGGGCCCTCGGGCTAGCCAAACATGTACTGCGGAGACGCATCGACATCTGGCAATCATCTTACTCGAAGAATAGGGTCTGCACGTGGCGAGCCACGGGACAGAAACCGTTGGAATGTTTACTGTCGCGTGTCGCCGCGAATATTTCTTTTAAGGAGAGCTATAGAATTACTCCATACCTTTGTTAGGCAAAGCGTTCATCCCGTGACCGCGGCTACGTTCGGCGACTGACTGTCGCCTCGAGCCCAAGCTCATTATCACAATTCTCGAACAATTACAATCGGGTTGAATAACTACAATTGTTCAATTACAGCTATAGTAGACTCTAGGTTACAATGTTGCGGGATTATCCAAAATTCCAAAGGCTCCGGTGTT
Organism: Bombus vancouverensis nearcticus; assembly: GCF_051014615.1. NCBI lineage: Eukaryota > Metazoa > Arthropoda > Insecta > Hymenoptera > Apidae > Bombus > Bombus vancouverensis. Next base: position 538,860 of record NC_134913.1, on the reverse strand, counting down.
CTTTCATCTCCGACATATATATATATTTTTACATTTGTAGTTGCGCACATATTTTATTAAAGAAAAGTGTTAACAATATGTTTTCATGATTTATTTCTCGCGCCTGACTTCCATTAATCCTTAATATTCTTGTTGCCGTGACGCGTGTAAATCTAACATGGCTGCTCATAAATGTCATCAGCAAAGTTATAGTAACGGGTCTTTAAATTTTGTTTAATATCGAAGTAATTGTCTGCCGCTCGTTTTCCTTATTCTACCGCAATTAAACATTTACTTATTAATATTGCTTTAAAGTATTGTTCGTGTGAATATACGCATATATATATTTTATGTTGTGTGTTTGTAATTCTTCGATTGCGTTATTTATTGTTTTGAGTAGTTTATTTTATAGAGTATTCGATAATATAAAACATACGCGCACACATGCATATATATATATATACGTATTCATATGCATATTTTCTTGGCGGTGTAGTATTCATACGAAATGAAATGTCGATTATTTATTTATCCTTTACCGGAATGTAGGCTAGTTTTAAGTATGTATCTTAGATTATCGGTTTGATAGAATTCGCACACATATATGTAGTATCGTGGACGAAAGGCCTGGGCAATATCGGACGAACTATGAACAGTGTCGCGAGAGCCGAGGCGCCGTCGGGCCCATCAATGTGTCATCGGTCTTTTCAAGTGCATAGTTTCGTGGAAAAGACCTACGTGACCCTGGCCACGAGCGTCTGCAGAACACGTGTGCGGTGGGCCTAGGAAAAGGGCAATAGAATGCGACAACAGTTAGTCGAGAAACAGAGTGTGCGAGTCGAGAAGCCGAGTGCGAGTTGAGCGGAGACAGAGTTTGCGAGTGGCGTTGCCGAGAGAGTGTGGATTGCGCTGTGTTCTGTACGTTTGGTATGAATAGCTCAAGTTAAGCCACAATCGTCTTATCTGTCTGATTAACATCTCTATTGTCCACGTTTTGTAAACATATTACATCACGATATTACATATATATATTTCTGACAACGTAACCTTCATTTCTCTAATAATACGATATTGTATGTTTTATGTATTCGTTAAACTATTAGTTTTCGACATCATGTATACTTATATTTTATAATTTGATAATTTTGTTGTTGGAATACAACGATATCAGTCGCATGCGGATAGAGTGTTTGATCGTACAGATTCTTCCATTCGTTGCCCAGCGCCATCCCCACTAGCGTACGTTCGTTAGATGTACCGCGGCGGCTGGCGCGTGCATGCTCTTCCGAGAACTCGGCGGAAGAAACGTAAGGATATGGATGGAACATTGGGCACGTCGGTGTAGCGCCTTGACAGCGTAGTGCTTTGTATCGAGAAGCTGCTAGAAGGTTCCGTGGCACGTGACGTTACACAGACATCTACTCAGGTCACACTCATTACAGAGAGTGGGGGTTCAAAATCTTTACAAGCGCCACAGGTCACTAAGGCAGTTAGTCTGTGAATAACTAGCCAACTGTCTGCATTCCAGAACGCACATTTATAACTCTCGAAATAATTGTTTAATAAATATCACATTATATTATTTCAACATAAACATTGTGTCTTTCACAGAATATTAATCCTAATTCCAAGATTAAATTCTAACACTTTTACAAACAAACCATCCATTTTAAAATCGTATTTAGCGTTGATGAAATTTTAATTACTCGCCGTGAAAACGTCGCGATTGTTCTCGACACCCCTCTTTGCCGGGACAAGAAACGATACAATCAAGAATTCCTTCGTATACGGAAAAGAGGGTCATACGCGCACGCCATAGCTGTACATTTCTACGTCTTCCCTTTTTTACCGACGACTCACGTAATTGTTGCGTTCTAACGTTCTAAAATTGGACCAATCAACGATCCTTTAATTACTCGTCACGGAGACTTGGCAATTGTCTTCGACACGTGCCTTTGCCAGGACAAAAATTATTCCATCAGAAATTCCAGATTCTAAGGATAAGAAGGACACGCGTAAGAACGTCGTTTCCGTCATCCTGGTAACTAATTACTGATTCTACCTTGTTCGTTAATTGCACGATTTCTCGAGATTCTCGAGAAAAAAAGAAGAAGAAAAAAAGGAACAAGAAGTAAAGGAAAACGATTCATACGCATACTACATAAAACTGATCGAATCATTTGAAAAATCCAAGCTGGCTCGAGGGGATTTTTTATCGAGAACGCCGGTGTAGTATCAACGTAGCGTCGCAGTAACGCAACGTTCAGCCATGCGACAGAAAAATGTATCACCATGAACACGAGCTTCTTTGCGTTTATCGACGAGATTCGTCTGACTGGCATTGAAGATGATCGATGCAACTCAATTACGGACCGAAGATACCTTCGCTTATTATTACTACTCTTGCTTGTTATTACTTCTTACTTCGTAGCAAACGTTTCCTGATTTTGTTTCGCAATTATCAAGTTACCATCGCAGTACGGTGTGCGATGGATAAAAATAGAAATAGTCGCTGTTCGATTTTGATCTCATTACGCCGATATGATATCGTCAGCGCGTAAGTAAGTAATATTATAATTGTAAACAATAATCGTCCGCGGAAGCAATAGAGGATTGGTAAAATGGGAGGATTAGTAAAATCGTTAGCACATCAAAGTCTAATCACTTGAAAATTAGCTCGTTCACTGTACGTTCTTGTTTGTTAGCTCTTGTTAAATAGCGTTTGTTACGACTTAAATATGAAGAATTTGAGCAAAGATACGTGCAATTTTAATTTCTAATTAGAAAATTTCTTCCCCCCTTCAAAGAGCAATTTGAAAAATATCGTTCAAACCACCTTACATTAATTTTGATCGTTCTGTGTCAAGAAGGTATCGTATCACAAAGTTACATGCTATGTAACTTTCGTTACAAACTGCTACATTCGATGTTCATTATTTTTTTAGTTGGATCTTTAGTTAAAATTAAAGTTACACGAAAAGTCTGTTCTTCGCCGAATGTCAGCGCAATATCTGAAGACACGGAAGGGGAGATAAATGATTTCTGCATGACGCTCACGATAAAGTGGTAGGATTTATTTACTTAAGCAACACTTCTCACACTGATGTGTGGTGATAAACAAAAAAGCAAATATTCAAAATGTTTCGAGTCAGGGAGATACCAACAAAAATTTTATAAACAGGCTTTTACTCGACAGATCTCCTGATGTCAAGCTGCAGAGAGACTGCACGTTATATGCGTCTTTTATCTTCGTCGCGAGTGCTCGCCCAAATGCCGTACTGCGATGACATGGCGAATTTTTTTCTCGTTTAACATGTTCAAGTCGGGAGGATTTCTACGATTCCTGCTTTCCGCTCAGGAGAAAAAAGAAAAAGGTGGAAACAATTTTCTCGCTTGATTTTTATTTCACAAATATTAATTCGTTATTGTTGAGAAGTATTGAAAAAAAAGTAAATAAATGATGTTGATACGTGCATCGATTTCGCACTGAAACGTGTTAATTTGTCAGTACATATATATTTACTGCTGACGTTTATTTGTTTGTATATCTTCATAAATATAATTGAAATACAATATCACAAATTATTTACAAATGTCAATGATCGCGTGGGAAAAACAGAACGTTCGTGATAAAATTGTCACCTGGTAGACCAAATGTATATTCTAGAATTATGGACATTTTTATGAATATGGAATATTTAGCAAAGCGCGAAGATAAATGTTTATCAATGGCAGATAACGCGAGAATAATCCGGTAATAATATGTTAAGAGAGAACACAATACAATTATTGTTCGAGTGGAGTATTTCATTTTATAGTTTCCAGAAGATTGATTTTCTCGGACAGGTGTTCGCGTTCGAATAAAAAATCCAGCAAATGGAGGTCGAAAATAGTATTTCTTACGCCATGGTGGTTGCTAACGATGTTCTGGTGTTCTATCGTTCATATCTTTAATTCATGTTTATAACGCTATAAACACTGATCGTTTATATGATAATATCCTAGAAACTGAAACGGAATTATCTTTCTAAGAGACGTAGTTCCTTCCGTCGATTTTATTTATAAATTAGTAATACTGACTAATCAATATTATGGGAAATATTGCGATTGATTTAAGAACAATATAAGAGAATTGTAGTTTGTATAACATAGGCCATGAAAAACAACAGGATATTATGAAACTTGTCTTTAAGGGAGGAAAGTTTCACTTTGTTAAAATGCCATTCTTCAAAGTATGATTTTACTCGACGAATGAAAGAATAATGGTAAATTAGATAATATAGATTTAGAATAATTGAATAAAAGCTGTGTGGCATTTTATATTCTCCAAATAAACGAGAACAGAATTATAAAATAGAAAGGAATAAAAAGAATAGAGAGTCGGATCCAGGAAAAGTACTACAAATAAAATTAGGGTAGAGAAGTATCAAAATTAATGCAAGAGTGTATTAAAATTTTATCAAAGTAGGATATATTTTCCCCAAAGGGAAGCAACATACCTCCGAGCGATTTGATTAAGAAGCTACTAACCAAAGTTCCCTCAACGAAAAGGTGGTGAACATCAAAGGAAAAGTTGGCAAAAACATGATGGCAGTTTCCGGTAAAGCACAATCTCGCAAGATCATTTTTTCGTCACGCACTAGCCCTTTCGTCGAACCCATTAGACTCCCTGTGGCCATGGAGCTAAATGGAAGGTCGAATTATAGAAAAAAAGGTCTCGGTTCCTTGTCGGAAATCGAAGAAAAATATACTGTAACTCGATCGAAAAAAAAAGGAATGTACTTGCTAGAAAATACAAGAGACATGTTTAAAAGAAAATTGCAATTTTCAAATATTTTCCTTTATAAACTGTTGGTACTTTTTTACAGGATTGAAACGATCGATAGGGAAACTGTGTCAATTTGGTGCATAATTTATAAACGATAAAACGGAAGTATCAAGGATATATCGATTCAAGAACTCTGTCTCTCCCTATTATTTCTCTGACGTAGAGAGATGTCCTTAATTAAAATATTCCAAGTCGAACGATTCTGCGCATATTTATCATTTTTAACGTGCACGCTGCAATGACTTGAAAGGGGAGTTCTGAGCTCTGTTTGCTCTTAACGGTGTATTAATATTCGATTGAAATGAGAATCTAGAAACAAAGGGAGAGAATATTTTTATCGCAATAAATGTAACGATAAACGAAAGGACACGCGTGCATATGAGAGGAAAGAAAATGGATGAAAGCGTGCTTCAAAGAAACGATAAATCCCCTTGAAAACAAAGCCGATACGGATAAACTAAAAAGTTTTTTGAAAAATTCTATTAATGAAAAGGTCATAATGAATATATAAATATACATAAGTGGCAAGTGTATCCTCCAGTCAAATGATTATTAAAATTGTTAAAATTGTTAGAAATTGAAACAAAGTTCTTTAAAGCCATTATAATTACCAACTTACACGTAATTTATATTTAAAAAATTAAAACTTCCAATATAATTAACTTGTTTCGACCTTTTGCCTTACATGATATTTTTCTTTTTTCTAAAAACATTCCACGGTCGGCGCATCAAACATAAAAAGAAGATTAAAAAGGAAACACCAAACAGATTTCAGAAAGGACGTAACCTAACATACAAACACTCACCACACTAAAGAAATAAATCAATCAAATTCGAAGATGGTATCCCACTGGTGGTAACCATCCACATGCTATATTGCTATATCACTAAACTATAATATTTTACCAAATGTCCTACTGGACAAATTGTAAGATATAAATAAATAAATAATAGAAAAAAAACATTCCGATTGTTCCATATTTAGATGATTGAACTATTTAACCATAAGCTATACACGCAATACTATATAGTTACTAAACAGTATAACTAAAGTGTAATTAAAGGAAGCATAGCTAGCAAAATGGCGTTAAATGAAAGTGGCCGTTAAAAAGCAAAAGATACAGAGCGCGAGATAAGTAAAACAACCTAAGGTTTATTACACATCTCGAAATGGAAAAAGTCTGTTGAAAAAATTGTTTAATCAGCTAGTTAAGTAAGAGTTAAGTAAGGAAGTTACTTAAGAAAATGATATACCTGCCAAGTAGGACCGAAGCGAAATTGAAGGACGATTAGATAACATTTAACCGTGTCTTTTCGTCGAACTCGTTCAAGATCGTTTACGCCGGTGAACTTGAACTTAAATGTGTATTCGTAAAAAGCGAATGGAACCAGGCAGCCAGGATGGCCTTGCTTGCGGTCGTTTCATCCATTCATGGGAGTCACTTCTCTCGTCTTTATATAAAGAAACGATCGTACAAATTGCTTTTCGGCTCTTACCTTGATATACAGTTAACCATCTCGCATCTAAACCTTCGAAATTGCACGTTTCTTCGCTCCATCCTGGAGAACACGACGTTGAAATAATTCTATGAAAATTTGTCAATATTTTTCGAGTCAAGGAAATCGCTAATATCTTGAAATTTAACAATTCAGAAAGACGAACAAAAAGAAGAAAATTATAAAGTTACTTCGAAAGAGGGAAAGTTACCATTTTTCTATTAATTTACAATTTCTCTCAAGTCACAGTATTTAGCGTGAGCTCGCGAACCAAAGAGAAATTGTAAATTATCGATTTACGAAAGTCAAGATATTTTATATTTCCCAAATAAGCAAACTCGATATCGTAAAATACTACGAACAAGGAAGATTGAAAAGAATGGAAAGATGTCGTAGAACCGATCGAATAATACTACGTGTAAATGAAGAACGAATGACCAAAAAACAGGAGAAAATATAGAAGCGGCGGGAGAAATCAGATGGATACGAAACTCGAAGGAAGAAGGACACGCTGAGAGGCAAATATTACGCACAGCTGTAAAAGCTGACACATATTATGCAAGCCAATCGGAATATCTGTTTCGTAGTGACGGTCATGTCTGTTTCAAAAGCGGACAATTCGATAACGACCAGCATAAACATTATCTCTAACATTAACGACAGATTACGAAACCGCAACATAGGAACTGAACGGTGTCCCTCGTATATTTCCTTCTTTTTGGCCATTCTAAAGGCTGCTACAGCTTCCAGTTTACTAATATGGTATTCTTCTGCATACGTCTATGCGTTTCTTTAAATATAGAAATCGAGCCTATCATCGTGTAGAGAAGGACATCAGGAAGTAGAACGAATGATTTATCGCGCTGATAATCACCGTCATCGTTACATTTTTGCTTGCTGTCTTTCTTTCTGATTTTTATTTTATTAGCAATCATGCGTAATACCACGATTTGCGTCACAAGAGAAGGGCGAATGACGAGATACAGAAATTTCTCAACCGATAAGCAAAGTAATTGCATTGTGCTTGATTTCCTGCAGATAATCCGAGATCTTGTTTGAAATTGGAACTCCAGACAATTTTAATACCGTTCTTTTATTCGTGCTTCAGGATAATGTTAACGCTGTATCGTTTGATCTTCTCCGATGCATTCTACTTCTCATTGTTCTTTTAATTCTTCTGATTTTACACGTCGTTCGTTTTTAATTTCTCCAACATTGTTCTCTCGTTAATCTTCAAGCATGAAATTACCCTTTTTTTAATAGATGTCTTTATAGTCTCATCCTCTTCGTTGATGCTGCATCTATTAATTCTTCGTTAGTTGGTCATATTATTCGTATAACTATATAGTTAGTTATTCGCGTTTAACTTTCTCAACATTGTTCTTTCAGCCATGTTCATAGCCACTAATTTTTCTATTTTTAGGCGTTAACCGGTTGAAATTTTGTTTTTTTCAAATTACAGTCAATTCTATTTACGCGCTGTTTCAAATTACTCCAGAAATAACATTTCAGTTCTTATAGCTGACTTATCTAAAATTCCTTAATTGCCGAGAAATGTAACGGAAAAGGTCTTACGTATTTTCGTTGCGTTATTCCAAGGCGTAACAAAAAATTGGAATTTTAAGTAGAAAACATTATCCATACCATTTATCCGTTTATACAAGAGTGTAAATGGCAGGTAATAACATTATTTTCCTCTAAAGTCAACTGGGAAAGAATGGTTGCTACTTAGGCTATAATTTATTAATAACATACTTTACGCTTACATACGTAAAGCAAATATCTTATTTTTCCTAGAAAGTTCAATTTTCCTTGTCATTAGCCAGAACTCTCTTGTAGTTTACACATGTGTGTTTATTTCTTTGCATGATGTCTGCATTAAGATTCTGATCTATGGAAACATCTATCCACGGAAGATTACCGAATGATGTCCATGTTTCGAAAATTTGTCGCAGATTTTTACACGTGAGTAATGTTTTATGAAATTAAATAATTTTAAATAATTTTTTTTTTAGTAAGCTTTATCTAGAATGTATTATTATCTACAAAAAAAAACAAATCAAGGAATTTGTCAGGATATCGTTTATATTAGGACTTTCTTGAATATTAAAAAAATTGTAAAATTTCTAATTGCATCGCGCTTTCTCGTAACAGAAAATAGCAGATACTTTACGATATGCTACTATTAATCTGTAACAAAAATTGGTCGGCGATATTATCGTGCGATATTATAGCGTGTCGCGTAACACGACGACGAAAAGAAGGATTTATGTTCAGAAATAACGGAAATGCGATAAAAAAAGAGATGAAGTATTTCGAAAATTTTTGTAGACATAAAAGATAGATAAATAACAGTGTTGCCTGAAAACATAAAGAAAATGGATAGATAATGGTGTTGCCAGAAAAATCGCTGAAAACTGAACATACCTAAAACTGACAATGAGTAAGTTCTGTGTGTTCAAGTTGAAACATCGAATTATTGAGAACACCTTTAATTTATACACGAACGAATGTTAATTTAATGTTGCTTTTTAAACCTAAAGTCAAGTCGATTCTGCTTTTCCAATAAAATTATGTCTCATATCACGCAATGAGAAAGCATAGCTTCATAGCTATCGGTAATTCGTGGTAATTGTAAAAAATTAATCTGAGAGTTCTAAATATTTAAATAATTTTATAATTGATATGTAAAATGATAGCTATTTCCTTTTAAAATTCTGATTCAACTAATAGTCAAAATTTCATTTTTCGTATTTACCGTGTTGATTATCGAACCCTCGACGCTATATGGTTGCTCTCATAAAACGTTAACACCTAAATTCGCTAACTCAGATGTCAAATAAAACGATTCGCTTTTATTAAACGCAAGTGCCTTAAAAATCTCAAGGTCCTCCGAATTGAACTCCACAATAGATCCAACCTTTCTACTCATTTCGACATTAATGGGCCTTGGTAAATAAAAATTCTGCCACAACTTGGGACGAAAGTTGGACTTTGAAACATTGGTTTGATAGTGGTGCAAGGTTTAGGAAGTTCCGCGTAACATCGATCATTGTAATTGACACTTATTGGACAAGAGAAAAATAGATATTTTCGTAAATAAACTAAACTCATAAAATGAGACACGCAAAGTAAAATCGAGTTCTCAAACACAAGGAATTCGTAAAAATATAAAACATTTTACAAAGTTATTATCTTTCTAATTGCTCATGAAAATGGACAATTAACAACTTCTAATCTATAGATAAAATATAACGATGCTAATAGAGCAACAATTTTCAAAATGCAACGATATCAATAAAATACAAATTTCCAAAATACGACTATGCAAGGATAAACGATGTTTACTAGAGTCTAGAAATAGTAAAGAATATAAATTTGAAGAATTTGATTTAAGAATTACAAATAAAATAAAATAAAATGAAATGACATAACAGGAAGAACGTAAAAATGACAAATAAATCGATAATTCGGCAAGGGAAAGTTCGTATCAAGGATAGTTGCGGTTTGCCAATGAAATTTTACCTGAATTTCTTTCATCGGTCGTACACACGGCTTATCTAGTCTCATGTTTTCGCCACTCTTCCATCTTCATTCGTTCTTCCATGAACCGGTTTCAAACTCGTCTTCGTGGCTTCTGGTAATCACTTGGCCGACCTTCTTCGGTCGCTGCTTGCCTGCGAGTTGCTCTTCGATTCGCTGGGAACCACGGACTTTCCCTGGGCGTCCATTGCTTTCAAGGTCATCAGCTTTCCGATGAATAAAACCGAATGTGACAGCACGCAAAAATCGTTTCGGCTCGTTGTGTCTAACCACGATCGATGGTTCGCCTGTAACGAAATTCCGGTTACAGGGATGGGAAAACCGAATCTTTCACGTCGTATCGAGTTTCAAGACAAAAGAATAGGAGTTTACTATGGGCGAGCTTCTATTACAAAATTCACAGCTTCTTGAATTTCGATCAAGCTCACTACTAGATCCAGAACTAGGACACCAGCTCTCGAATTTTGTTACGGAGCTTAGAACGTGAATTCATTGATTATTCGTCTCAGTTTGTTCGTAAATTCATGTTAGGTGTTTTCCATTGAAAATAGAAAAATTTAAAGGTACATGGAGAGAATGATTTATATTTAGCTTTAAAATTTCCTCGATTCCTTGGATTTCTTTGTTTACTTCTTCAATTCTTATTTACTTCTTCAATTCTTATTTTACTTCTTCAATTCTTATTTACTTCTTTAATTTCTTTCTTGTTTAAAACAGATCTACTAAACTGGATTTTTTGTTCTTGCTTAGCTAAATATTTAGAGCTAAACTTCTCAAAGAAAAAAAAAAAGAAGAAACGCGTATTTATCGTAAAAAGAAGAAGCTGCAAGTTCCAAGATAGATTACAGAAAATGTTACAATATCGTCACTCGCGTTTCTCTGCCTTTCGATGTACGGAGTTGATCAACGTATATCCAGAAATTCGTGTAATTTTTCGATCTTTTTCTTTTATATTCGTGACTTGTCGATCTTTTGAATTTTTGACTTTTATTTAATTCCTCGACTTTTCATTAACTTTTATGTAACGTCGACACATTTGCATACTTCCAACAGACATTTTTATTATCCAAAATGAAAGAACAATATGCAAAGGTACGTCACGACTTTACAATCGAAGAAATAAATTCGAATGAGCTTCGCTTATGGTATCGCCTTTTCCATTATACGATTGTTTGATTTTCTACTCTTTAAAAACGAACGCCGAATGGTATTTAAACATACGGAATACAAACACGTGTTACAAGCATGTTGCATTCATCCGTGGGAATGTAGTAACGCTTTACGCACTTCCAGATATCTTGCTTCCTTTATTCATAAATTAATTCACGCGGCCGAAGGCCGCCGCGTTTCAGAAGAAATCGATTCAAAATTGCAAAACTTATGTGCACGCGCTATCTTTCGCTCTTTTTCCACAGACGCATGCTGCTGTAGCTTCATCGTAGTCCTTTATTGTGTAGCGCTTAAGCTGTTACCACACATTATTCTCTCATTAATCTCAATGATATTGCTATCCCAAATTTGTCTTGCAATTCAATCTCGTCTTCGTATTCGTCTTTGCTTTGATCGATATTGACATTTGAGAAATGATCTCCAACACGTTAAAGACGAAACTACAATAAAATATATCACACATAGAGAATTATAATTAATTTGAAATTTTAATCTAAATTATAAACGAATAGGCCTACGCACAAAAACAGACTTACAAAAAAGTATTCGAATTTCTTTTACGAATACATTATCTGTACTATTGAAGATATTTTGAAATTTACAAGAACAATATTAAATACTGAATATTGAATTATGAAAATTATTCATATTAGATTATACTGTTGATAACGTTGATATAAGCTGTTTTTTTTTCTTAAAAATCATCGAGTTTCGCTCTTGCATTTATAAAAATCTTCGAAGAAAGAGATCCCGAAATAGAAATTAATACACATGATGAAATAATTTGCAGGAATGGCAAATTGTGCAATCGTCTACACGAAATAGTAATTTCGTGTTTTGCAGGCATAATTGCTTTCCAAACAGCTATTAGACAATAAAACTTTATCTTCCGCAATCAACATCAAACATACATTTTAACGTCGGAAAATTCGCCTGAACTATATTTTATTTACTCGAAGATCATTAAACATTAATTGAATTTAATCTAATTTTAAATATTATCGCTTTTCCTCGAGGTGCTCCTCCTAGCTGGCAAGCAACATGTTCTTTTAATAACTTCTCTATCTAAAATCAATCTTTCATATCATGGATCGTTATTATTCATATCATCGCGATGTCTAACGAGTTTCTGATTTCCACGAATATTACCTATGAAAATTATAGGGAAAAAGCAGGATAAATTACGTTTTATATTTTTTACGGAGCAGTTTTAAAATTGAATACTGTACAGCAAGACTGTAATAAGCCACAATTTTTGTTTTTTTTCTTTTTTTTTCATTATACACGATAGAAATTATTTGATTTTGGAATTGAATATGTGTTCTTGCCATACTTTTGGATATTTTGAAAATATTAATACGCTTATATTATATAAAATCCATAAAACTAATCTTATCTTTCTACCCGCGGTGTTCGATTTAATAACATCACACCAAAGTTGTTGTTTTATTTGATTTTAGGAATCTTTTCGTATATTATTGTAACTTCAAAAATATCAAAGTATTATTCATTTTAACAGATATGCACATTTTACTTCGACAAAATTTCCTCAGTTACACGTATCTTCGTATTTAACAGAATTCTTTCCACTTTTAACTGAAGCGTTTATTTTAAAAGTGATGTAAGTATATTTTTCGACAAAAATTGATAAAACGAGAGACTTACGTGTACTTTAACGTAAAACTTTTATTTATAAACGAATTATAATTTCACTCTTAGAATATTCGTTCGTTTGGATCAATCGAAACATCGTTAATAAATGGAATAGCATAATCGCGTAATCATAACTATTTTGGAAGCGGTATAAGTCTATTTCTTAATGATCTGTAGCTTGTCCAAATAGTCGAGGCAGCAATAATTAAAAAGAAATGATATCGAAATTAAACAGCAGTATTTTACGTGTTTCAATTCTTCAACGACAAGCTTCCGACTTAAACTTTATATTTATCGTGAATCATCAAATCTTCTCTTCGATTTTATTCAGAGGAGCTGATAAGGAAGTTTGCGATATGTGTGAAGCACCGTTTATAGCTGCGATTACGAATACAAATGTTGTCGTCCTATGTGTGGACGTACGACATGTAGACGAATCCCCGGGCATGTTGCGTTGTCATGTCGCAACGTTATCGGAGCTATCATGCACGCAAATTTTATAAGAACGATCAACGACGATGTATCTTGCCATGATCTTGGCGTGTGCACCTTTTGGATTTTGTTAAATAACAAAACGCACTAGAGTTGCTGAAATAATTTATTCATCGTGCAGCATCAGAACAGAATATTTTTCTTCCGAGTTGGATTAAAATATTTACAAAATAATTATTTATTTACAAAATAATAAATATTTACAAAATTAAATAAAGAATGACTGTACTTCGATAAAAATTTGAAATCAATATCAAGCAATTACAGACGATAATCTGTAGATATGCATAGTAATTATAAACAAACTGTACATAACGAGGAAATAATGAAACGAAAATTGGATACAAATCATAACGAGTATAACGAGTAATTGATATCAGAAATACCTATATATTCGCAACGTAGAATTGACGACCCTGAATAACAACATGCTAATAATCACCTTGTCGATCGAGTAATTAAAGGAACGTTATTGTCTTCTGTGAGAATCACAGTGCGTACTTTCATAACGTCTTTATAAAGTCAGGCAAAAGCTATTGTATGCATAAAAATGGATTTATTAAAAGTATTAATTACGCACTATCCTGCAACAGAAAAGAGAAATCACCTTCCTAAAAAAAAAAAAAAAAAGAAAAAGAAAAAAAAGGCGAAAGAAAAAAGATACTATATGCCTTCTAACGTTAATTTATGATACAGACGAACAAAAATGACAAGATCAATCAGCGTGATATACCGATTGTTCCAATCTTCTATGCTCTACAAGATGACGTAATTTTGAAAAAATTTCAGCGTAAAATCGTTATCTGTTTATGGTAATAATAACATCTCGCGACACACGTTGAACAGACCTATCAAACGGAATGATACAGGTATATTACTTATAAGTAATCCCGATGATTTAGCGCGTTTATCGACAAATCTTAGAAACAACATATACTGCAGCAACCGAGACAATCTTCGAATTTGCAGAAGATCGTTGTAACCAACGAAAAAGAACGTTTTATGAACGTTGTTCAAACCGCTCGCAGGAAGATACCTCTGTTTTAGATTTCCTCTTAGATCAACGCAAGACGATGACTTATAATTCTTATAAATGTAGTATCGTGGACGAAAGGCCTAAGAAATATCGGGCGAACTATGAACAATGTCGCGAGAGCCGAGGCGCCGTCGGGCCCATCAATGTGTCATCGGTATTTTCAAGTGCATAGTTTCGTGGAAAAGACCTACGTGACCCTCGCTACGAGCGTCTGCAGAACACGTGTGCGGTGGGCTTAGGAAAAAGGCAATAGAATGGGACAACGGCCAGAGAGTGTTAGTCGAGAAACAGAGTGCGAGTCGAGAAACAGAGTGCGAGTCGAGGAGCCGAGTGCGAGTCGAGCGGAGACGGAGGTTGCGAGTGGCGTTGCCTAGAGAGTGTGGATTGCGCTGTTTTCTGTACGTTTGGTGTGAATAGTACAAGTTAAGCAACAATCGTCTTTTTCTGTCTGATTAACATCTCTATTGTCCACTCTTTGTAAACATATTACATCACGATATTACATATTTTGGGGGCTCGTCCGGGATTGGACAAGACAGAAAACGAAACGGTTTAACAGAGCTATTCGAGCTAGTTGTGAATTTACCGGTACGCGGTGCGGTAAAAGACGATATCGTTGACTGTTGAAGTTTGTGTAGTGTGAAAAATGGCAAACGTCGGGGACGAACGATTGTCGGGTGAAGAGGGTTCGACGCTGGAGGAGCTGAGGAGTAAGCTCGCGCGAATGAACCTCCCTATATCGGGTGCGAGGTCAGTGCTGATTGCAAGGCTGAATCGGGCGTGTAGGGCTGGACAATCGTATCCTAAGGGATCGACGGGCGGTGAAGAGCTTACCGGTCAACGAGATTTAGAAAGTGTAGAGAGAGCTGAGCGTGATTGCAACGAAGATGAGGATGTTGAGAAAATGAATACGAAGGAGTTGAAGGAGCGCCTCGCTAGTTTGGGTTTAAAAACGACGGGAAGAAAAGTAGAATTACGCGCACGGCTACAAGCGGCTATGGATGGTAACGACATATCGTCGGAAGAAGAAAGCGACGACGAAAGTGAGGATGAAGATGACAGAAAAAACGCCAGAGGATACAAGAGAGGTACGCGAAGGGTGTATCAGGGCCGTGGCGAATGTTGTCGAAGGGCATGTGTTGGTTCGACACTGAGTTTTAGAGACGTCGAAGATGCATTAGAGTCGTTTAGTGGCAACAGAGGTGAAAATGTCGAACGATGGTTCGAGTCGTTCGAGGAAGTCGCTGATACGTGCATGTGGTCGGATGGGCAGAAGGCAGTCTACGCGAGGAAGCTGCTGAAGGGATCAGCGAAAATATTTGCGAGCTTCGAGTGTCACGCCAGGACTTGGCATGAGTTGAAGAGGGGGCTAGTGAAAGAATTTTCGAGGAAAGTCAACAGTAGGCAAGTTCATCAGAAACTTGAAGAAACAAAAAAGGAGAGTGATGAAGCATGTTTGGCTTACATGTACCGCATGCTCGAAATAGCCAGCCATGTGGACATGGAGGAGGAAGCAAAGGTGGAATACATAGTGGATGGAATAATAGACGACGAGAACAATAAGGCTCTATTGTACGGCGCTACGTCAATCAAAGAGTTGAGGAAGAGGTTAGTGATGTACGAAGAGCAGAAGAGTCGCAGAGCAAAGTCGATTGCGAAGTCGGCTAAAACCCAGAAGAACGGGAAGCCCAGTCAATCTGTAGATGCAATGAAGAAAAGAAGATGCTTCATCTGCGGTAGTGAGGATCACCTAAGTGTTAAGTGTCCGGAGAGGGGAGACGGTGTTAGGTGTTTCAAGTGCAGCGGATTTGGACATATTGCAGCGAGGTGTACGGCACAACCGAAAGAGACTTGCGTAGTGTCAAGATCCGAAAAGGGGAAGTATGTGAAGGAAATGGCGATAGATGATTGTAGGTTTGTGGCACTAGTGGATACGGGTAGTGATCTCACGTTCATTCGATCAGACGAGTATGCGAGGTTAGGGTCACCACCGCTAGGTAAATGCAAGTTTAAGTTCGACGGTTTTGGTTCCGCTGGCAATGAGACCTGGGGTGAATTCACTAAGGTAATGACGGTTGATGGGTGTAAACTGCCAATCACTTTGCACATTGTCTCAAACAAAATATTGACGAAGCACGGCCTGTTGTTAGTCACTGATTTTCTGGATCAGGTAGAGTTACGGGTTAAACGGGGCGAAGTGACTTTCTTGCGGCTTGACGAACAGACTAACAAAGACGTGTCGGATGTGTTTAGAATTAACGTAGTAGAACAGACTGACGAAACAGACCTAACACACGTACAGGAACCGCATTATCGTGAAGCGATTCGAGATATCGTTAGGGGGTATAGGCCGGAGAAGAAGCGAGACGTCGGTATAACCGCAAAAGTAGTTTTGGAAAGCGACAAGCCGGTAGCGCGAAGACCGCGAAGACTGGCGCCGTCGGAAAGAAAGGAAGCGTGGACAAACGAGGGTGTCATCAAATCGTCAGACTCGGAGTATGCGAGTCCGATAGGTGTAGTTAGAAAGAAAGATTTGTGTGTGCGTGTGGCTAGATGGGCCTTGTTACTAGGCGAGTTTAAGTATCAGGTGTGTCATCGGCCGGGGAAAAGTATGCAGCATGTAGATGCTCCGAGTAGGAACCCCCTGCCGAGCACTATGTATGTAACGGAGAGTGAAGACGGGCTGATTGCACGGTTGAGAAGGGCACAGAACAAGGACATTGAAGTCCGTAGGATTTTGGACGCCGCAACGTGCAGTCAAGCCGATGGGCAGGTAGTAAGAAACAATATTTTGTATAAGGAGTGTGAGGACGATGTGCTAATAGTAGTATCGAAGGCGATGCGGGCTCAGGTAGTTAGGCAAGCGCACGAGCGTGGGCATTTCGAGGTTACCAAAACAGAAGCTATGGTCAAGAAGGACTTCTGGTTCAAGGGGTTACGCGAAAAGGTCGAACACGTGGTATCCAACTGCCTTGACTGTAGCCTAACCGAGCGAAACATAGGTAAGCTAGAAGGGAACCTGCGAAATTACAAGAAAAGAAGAAAGCGTGTGAAGCAGTACCGAAGGAAGGACCCGCACACACCTCGATTTTATGAAGCCTTGGGTCCTAAACGCCGAAAGTGACGCATCTGATGACAGCGAGATAAAAGGCAACATCTGAGGGCAACATCTGAGGGCAGATGTTATTGCAGGATGGCCGAATGTAGTATCGTGGACGAAAGGCCTAAGAAATATCGGGCGAACTATGAACAATGTCGCGAGAGCCGAGGCGCCGTCGGGCCCATCAATGTGTCATCGGTCTTTTCAAGTGCATAGTTTCGTGGAAAAGACCTACGTGACCCTGGCTACGAGCGTCTGCAGAACACGTGTGCGGTGGGCCTAGGAAAAAGGCAATAGAATGGGACAACGGCCAGAGAGTGTTAGTCGAGAAACAGAGTGCGAGTCGAGGAGCAGTGTGCGAGTCGAGAAACAGAGTGCGAGTCGAGCGGAGACGGAGGTTGCGAGTGGCGTTGCCTAGAGAGTGTGGATTGCGCTGTTTTCTGTACGTTTGGTGTGAATAGTTCAAGTTAAGCAACAATCGTCTTTTTCTGTCTGATTAACATCACGCTATTACATGAATATTGATAAAACGTCTTTCTTCACGCGTCTATTACGAAATCTATCCTCCACTGCGATAAAATATAATTAATATTTATCAACGAATTTCAAGAATTAAATCGACGAATAATTCGAATAGCTTTTCGCGTTCACGAAATCTTTCACGTTCGATTTCTATTGGCGAATTTTCAAGGAGGAACCCTTTACTGGAATACGCGCGAAATTCAAACTTCGTTTTCAAACTGTTCCGTTGCGTAAGAAAGATCGTAAGAGCGATCTTGCATCTCGCGTATATAACATGTAATTCTCTTCTTTTTTTTCTTTTTCAAGGGTATCGGGTTTCTGAAACCAATATCTTTGACGGTTAAGTCCCTGCGTCTCCGTGTTTCGCGAGTAGATTTCATTACTCAGCGAATTTTCCTGAAGCTATCAATGGGGCTATTTTGT
The DNA here is from genome assembly GCF_051014615.1 of Bombus vancouverensis nearcticus. Classification (NCBI taxonomy): domain Eukaryota; kingdom Metazoa; phylum Arthropoda; class Insecta; order Hymenoptera; family Apidae; genus Bombus; species Bombus vancouverensis. The sequence continues at coordinate 520,617 of NC_134913.1, read as the reverse complement.
TTCGGGAATCAGAAAAACTACCGTGTTCTTTCGTGACAATTGATTTAATTAACTGCGGCTCGAGGAAGATAAAAACGGAAAATATCGCGCTCATTTATTTTCGGTGTCGAAGGTCGCACGAATAGAAAATTTGTAATCCTCGATTGGCATAATCGACACTATCCGATCATAATTTTTTTATCTCTCGGGTAAACATAGAAGGTCAAAAAATTAGAACTCCGGCGATATCGAAGTTTGGAAATTTGGAACTTGGACGATTTGAAAATATTTCAAAATTAGGATATTTGGAACTTCGAGCGCATCGAAACTGGAATATTTGGAAATTCGGAAATTTAGAAGTTCGACAATTTGAAAATTTGAAAGTTATTATTAGAAAGTTAAAATTGAGTGTTAAAAAATTTGAAAATGTCGATGCGATTAACCTCGATATTTTTCTATATATCTGTTGATTTTTTCGTTCACAATGTAACAAACCGAAGAACCGTAGAATTTTAATTTGAAAAAGATATCAAAAAACATTTACCATGTGAAGAAACATAGTGAAACAAAGTATGGTTCACTGAACGGTTGATTCGCTTTTACTCGAGTGCTATGCGAGAAAATGATGGATAAAAAACAGAATTGCGTAAAACACAGAGAATTGTACAAGTCGAAGATAAGTAAATGATGTGATGTTGGAACAATAAAATTGCCGATTGAATGATCATTGCGAGTACCGTGTGAATTACGATGAAACCAACTTTATCATGATTCACATACGGTATACGATATACTTTTCAATTAATCCTATTAAATTTAATCACGCAAGACAAGCTGTTAATCAATTCACGTGTCAAGTATCATCGAGAACTAAAGTTTGTCTCTGTTTCTTTGTTTCTAAAGTCCTTTAAATTTAAATTCGTTAAGTCGTTAGTATATTTCCATATAGCTTTTACCCCATCAAATTCATTTTTTCTTAAATAGTAACATTTATTTTGTAAAATCTGTAAAACTAAAGCTACATATTACTCATTTTCCAACGTTTCTTTTCTACCATCGATTAATTAATGGTAAATCAATTTATATCAAATTTGTTAAATGAATTTCTATAACAATTAGTAATTAATATTAAAAGTCGAATAAATTAACGAGCCCCATTAGATAAATTCGTTCATTTCGTCGATAATGGAACGATTATTTCAAATTGTTTCATCGTTAGACTTTGAAACCACTCAAGGAACTATCAGTTACACGATATCTGACTAACGCTTCGACGGATGGATAATCAACGTTTGATTCACATGATCATTGTTTTTCCAGTTCACATATCATTAGCCGAATTCAATACCACGGTAAACATGCGATACTAAAAATTACGTAATAATTTCTATTTTATAATCATTCTTTCCTACCTGAAAGAAATCGATCTTTCGTATATCATAAATCCCAATGTACGCAGCAAAGCAACTTAGAATTATACCTTTTTCTCTTTCTTGCTAAACAATTCATACTCAATTAATATTCCTGATCAATTAACCAGCCTAGCTGTCTGCTTATTATTGTATCTCTTCCAATCTATACTATACAAACAACACTGTAAATTACCATACGTAACATGGTGAAACACAGGAAATTCACAAATTCTCACTCCAAATACTCCGCAACTTCACCTCGTAATATCACTCAAATTTCCATGAGTCACCAACAGGCGAATTAAGTTAGTTAACCAAACACAGTTTGAGGAAACATATCAAACCATGCAACAACGTCGCAACGTTCTCGGAAGGTACACTCACCTGCGCGTTACCAGTTTATGTTTCTCGCTTTCCGGTCGCGTATACGTGTCGCGACAAAGCGACGAGAGAGAAAGAAGATTGCGATGGTAGTGAGAAGAGCGAGAAGGGCAAAAAGCGTGCAAACGAGTCACGAGAAAACCCAACGGTCGCGGTGCAACAGGAGAAGCGGCTCTTTGGAATCGTAAAATCCCCGCAGTTCTCCAGTGACGTCTTCGACTTCGGCGTTGCTGTCGACGGGACGATCCACGGGGACGAAAGTCATCGTCCAATAGCCGCACATACGACGCTGGTGGGGCTCCGCTTTCGTTTGCACACGCTATAAAGCCCCGCTAATTGTCCACGCGGCGAACAGTCGGTGCGTGCCCCCTTTTAAACGACGATGTAGCGCGGCGTCCGAAAAATCGAGGATCCGTGCACCCAAGATCATTGTGACGATCGAGATCGAGCACGTGTCCTGGACTTGGATCACAGGATCACGAGAGTCGTTGCGATCCGCGATTTTTTTTGTTATTTTTCCAATTTCCGTTTTATCCTGTTGAAACAGTGAAAAGACATCCGGAAGAAGAAGAAGAAGAAGAAGAAGAAAAGAGTAAAGTTTGTTCGAAATCGACTTATCGAGTCGGACAAAAGTGAAGAAGCTAGATTTCATTTTATTTCTGTGACTTCTGCAGAGAGTTTCTCGTTTTAGAAACAAAACCACGACGAGATTTGTGATACGCCTAGTGAAGTTTCGCGTTGCTCTCGGACGATCGTGGAAAAGGTAAACGTTTGTTTGCACCGATCATTCGTATCGATGTGTCGCGTGAGACTTGAATTTTGGTACAGTGGTTCGTCGTGAAAGTATTTGAACGCTGGTCGTAAAAGGCTTTGGTGTATAATGTATGTTATCTGTTACACGGAACATTATGAAGTATATCGGGAAAAACTTGTTCGATATAACCGTACCTGTGTTACCTTAGCCGTGTCTCATTACGGTGATAATTAAACTTCAAAATGTTTCGCCTAACACACATATTATAATATCTACTATATCCATAAAGGACTTCTATAAGTATTTCAGCATTTAGCATAGATAACTTACGTATCTTTATTGTATGCGTTACATAAAATATTTAAAAATTTCTTTAGTATCGGAATGAGACATGACTATTGTAGGTCAGTCAAATTTTTAGTCAATCTGAAAACTCATATAGGAGCTACTGCGATATTCATTGATCGCGAACATAATACACATGATATATTTACAAAATGTTTGCACAAATATTCAGATATTTTCATGTGAGCCACTGTATATTTGCTATTTTGCGAAGAAGGAAAAAGAATGAAGTTCTTTCATTGCTCCAATCGTGTTTTATCTCTCATTAACACTTGCGTCGATAACCTACTTAGATGACCAAATTTCCCTCGTTGAAGATAACAACTAAAAGTTTGGTATTTGCTTCGATCAAGTTACATACATACCTTTTCTTCGTGATTACTCGGTCTCTTTACTTCTTCTCACTTTCACGACCAATTTAATTAAAATCCGAGCCAATGACTGCTATAACACTGCTATAATATAATAATATATGGCTCTTAAGATTGGAAGTTTCGTTAAATATCACGATATAATGGTGGTCCGTTAATTGATCGAGATTTTGACTTGTTAAATAAACAATTTTGTCCTTATTAGTTCTTTAAAATGTCTTCGTGATGTGACAGCCAGTGTATTTGTGTTGACCCTTAATATACTTGTGTGCAGTGACTTTCACGTCTACATTTATTTAGTTCAGATATTTTACTAATTATTAGAAACATACTGCAGACAATGTAGTAGAGCCTCTCTTTTCTGAAATAATAGGAAGACGAAATTTCATTTATCCAAATACAGTTTAAGAGTAATCGACAGATTCTTTAAATATTTATGAATCCATAATCAGATAATTTTTTCAACGTAAATAACTACACAGAGTTACGTTCTTTATCGTACTTCGAATTATCGGAGTTCTTCTACGAGTGCCACGAGTGCTTCGGCATGAGAAGATATCTTTTTATTAGAGTTTTCGCCTGCTGTTTTCATTTATATAAAATCGCCATTATTATCGTCTACGTGAAACATTTCATTACATCAGAATACTTGCGGCTTTCTACCGTTGCCAACATTCGAGGAATCTACGTGCTTTGAAGAATTTTCAATTATGTTTTTCTTCCTTTAATGTCTGTGACTCTGGCTTCTCCAATATCGTGTATTTTTCTAATTTTGTTGCGCTTACATCACTTTCCAGTTTTCTCGTTTACATCGTATTTTCCTGCGATAGTTAGACCGCTTCCTAGTTTCATACCAAATTCGTATAATCACAATTCAATGAATCAAATCAAGGAAAGAGTACATTGTGTATGAACACTGACGACATACGTATGTACATATTTGAAACGGAAAAGGGCATTCGTTACGAAGAAATATTGTGTTTGGATAATAGAACGTTCGGATATTAGGCTATTTGGATAATACCGTGATATACATTTGCTACATCCATTTCGGTGTACCAATTAGGAATAAAAACATTAAAAAACAAGTTGAAATGATTTACACAAGAAATAGAAAAATTACCACGGTATCTTACAATGTTTTAGTATATTACGTACATCATTTTGCTTCTTTTGTTTATTTTTTCAGTAAGTGAAACACAGCGTCTGTGCCAGAATAACTAAGAGTAAGTTAGACGTTTCTGAGAAACTGTGACTAACTCCGAGTACAACATACGATAGAATGGTAATAATAGTGAAACTCATATACTAGGTAAACATTTCTAGTAGGCACTATTATGACAAAAATATAACAGTACAAAGTAACTTAGGAGTAACAGAATCATAAAGTTCTTTAAGGACCCTTTGTGAAGAAACGTCGATGATGGCATAAACATTGGTATGCTGAGAGTTGAAGGATAGACGTCTATAGAATTTTGATAGTATCTGTCAGATATCTGTATCTCGTTGAAGATCAACAGCATCAGAGATTTCCTAGAACTCTGGCTCATTTAACAGCTAATTATTTTAAAGAAGGTTAGACAGAAGAAATATGATAAATCCATTTATGTTGATTTTCTAATTATAGCGTTACTTTATGATTAAGTATAAGGTTGAAGAGGAATAAACTTACTAGATCAAAGTCCTTTAAAGCTTGCTTATTCTTTCGAAGATAACTAACAAATCCGCAAAATTTTGTAGAAAGCTGTTTAATCACAAAGTTAAATAGATCTTTGAAATAGAAAATTTGCCAGCTGTGTATTCAATCTTAACGCTAGAAACTAGCAAATCAGACAAAATCACTGACATCGGATTTGTTGTTTTTGGAATTTCTAAAAATATACAAGTGTTTTCGATAGCATCAGTGTTCACTTTTATTATAATAGAAACGCGACTATATATACTTATCCATTATCGTGATATTTATCGAGACTATGTATAACATATTTAGATGGGTATCAAAAGGTCGGACGTTTTCATGACAAAATTATGTTTTTCTAAAGAACGTAAACTTAGAAAACTGCCTTCTTCTCTGTGAACTTGGTATATTTAAATGCCACGATCGACTAACAAAGCACTGTACTACAAAATACCAATCGATGCCGATCAGTGAGAGGTAAACTCACTATTCTAGAACAGGTGGTCAAACACTGCAATTAAGCAACAAGAATAGGACAACCGTGACTCATATAGTCTTTCAGAAGCCAAAATGATCAACTCTTTGTACACTAGTTCTTGCACATTATCCTGGCACACGGCGTTAGCGTTCAATTTTTCTAGAAGAGAAATTACTTCCATGAGCTCAATTTGTCGCAAAAAAGAACGCCGTAAACAATCATAAATTCCAAGATGAATAAGAAAAAAATAATTCCAATGTTGTCGCTGGACCATGGACTTTTATCATATAAAGCGATAATTAATCTAACTTACTCATTGTGTATTACAACAAATTTTTATTTCGCTTAAAAGCTTATTCGCGTTAAATATGGTAGAACTCGATTAATTAATCGAACTTTTACCGATTTGAAGCACTTACTTGAACGTGAGCTCGTATCACGCGAACGAAAAATGATGAGTAGCGAAGAAAATTGGTGAACTCTTGTTATATGAATTCCAATCGATCCATATAAATTGTCCGTCAGGAAAATCAGATAATTGGGATTGCAATCTTAAATAAAATTTCTGTTTCTATCGACTACAATAAGTGTTTTAATGTATCATATTAAGAAACAATTAACTCGATAACGCCATTATAAATAAATAAATAGAACGATAATTCCTCGAAAACGATGGTATTCCAATATTAATAACAGATTTCTTTCCTTTCTTTTCTTCGTTTTCCCTTCCGACCAAGAAGAATACCAATCAATAGGAAGACTTACGGTTGGAAGTGAAACCAAACGATCGTTCCACTTTGTACTGTTACGAGTCTATAAGTTTGACTTTGTAGTTTGTGCGAGTTCCGCGAGATCAAAACGCTATGCTGTATCTCGTGTGCATCGAATGAATTTCAATGGCTCGATCGCGATCACGATCGCTTTCCCTGATCGATTCGAAGGCGAGAAAACTGGCCCCGCAGGGAAAAATCACGTATGCAAACTATATGTATCCATGCTAGCCATGATCGCTCTTATTAATTAGTTCTGGGATGTACTAGTTGTTCAAGGTGCGCACTTTTGTGTAACCGGTTACCGAGAACGTTTGACACACGCTTGTCATCGTTGTTAAACGTCCAGGCCGGAACGGAAGCGATCGGTCGATAACGATCATCCTGAGATCGTTAAGTCACTCGAGTTATGACGATCGTTACGAGCCTCCATTTTCATTGGTGCGTCGGTGGACGAGTTATTGCTACTCTGCTATGCGTTTTCAATCGGAAAAGGTCGGTTTTGAAGCTGTGTTCAATATTCACGCGTAGCTTTTGCTGGAGCATACGTTTCTCATTAATTTCACGGATCGATTACTTTGGGGAGGTTTCTTACATTTTTTAATCGTAAAATTATTGGTTGTAAGATTTTTTTGATATACCATATTCTAAGGGATCTCGCTTTTTTAATGTTGTAACAATTTTCTAGAAATTGCAATGTAATTCTTAATCGAATTTTTGAGCCAGAATTATTTAAAATCATTATATCTAGCAATGTACGAGAAATATCGCAATACTTTTTTCATATAAGTTATTATATATACACACAGACAAATTATTTACATGCACAAATATCGCTTGCATTTTTTTGTCAGAATAAGGACGGTACCTGATGGGAAAATTCGTATTAATTTAGGTGGTCCTGGCTTAACGTTAGTGATAAACACGTGTTCGTTTTATTGCACGCTTTACGCACAATCCGGAAATCAATGCTAACTTAGTCGATCGTTGTTCAAAGCGAACAATTTATCACAGCTGACTAGTTGCTACGTAGGAATGTGTTTATTCAGTATTTTTGTTAAGGAAAATGTATTTTCAGTGTTGTATACTTCATGTATATACAGATGCAGCTACGACTCGGATAATTACTGAATAATGATAGCAATCTGCTATAATTGACTAATACTTACTATAATACGTTTACCTATTTTGCATACAATTTCTTTTATCTTTTTTTTTTTTTTTTTACTATGAGCAAATGGTGTTGGATCGAACGCATTATGTATCTTTTTCAAATTTTCTTATTTTATATTTTATATTTTTATTTTATAGCTTCCTTGAAAATTCTATGAAAATTAGGATTTTTAATGATTCGAAGATTAGAAAATTCAAAGATCGTGAGACTAGAAGATTCGAAAATTCAGACTGAACAATTTGGAGATTTGCAACCTTGTGAATTAAAAGATCCAGAATTTGTTAGACTTATTAAAAAATGGTGTATTCAAAAATAGCATATTCTCTTTCGAAGACATTTTTCTCAATGTATCCTATTGGAAAGTACAAACTTCATATATCACTTGAATCTCGATTAGAATCTCAATTAAAGTAATCATCATTCCACACAATCATTATCGCCAAAAATGCCATTCAATTTGTGGCAGAAAAATTCTTTTCTCGTGTCCATCGGCATACCGTTGTAACGTAAAGTGCGTTACAGTATACGCGAAATAATTTATGCAAATGTTACCAAGCCCCTAGAAAATAACAGTTATGTCACGGACTGGTCACTTCCGGTTCTCTCGTCATTAATACTCTTTTTTTTATCTAAGTTCGTGGTAATCGCAACGAACATTAATTACACAGAACCGTAATAAATAACCATCTACACTTATGAAACATCTATGTATGGACTGTTTTAAATGTTTTACATATGCGCTATATCGGTGATTAATCGAACGCGATCATCTCGTAGATTTCGTGAAAGATCAAATCTAACCGCAATTATCTTACAAAAAATGTCATTAAATTAATAATATTTTAAACGAACTTAATTCTACGAGAAATTTCATTGAACGCCAGTAAATTAACGATATTTAAATAATAAATAATATTTCATCAAATAAAGAAATAATTAATCAATTAAAACTTGCAGGGACGATTTTATAATCGATTTAATCATCGATCTATTTTCGAAATGATTTGCAAGATTGAGATCTGAATCGTGTAAATTGCACGGTGTAAATATCATATCGTGTTGTACGATGGTTGAAAAAAAGCGAGTTTGTGCAAAAGGGGATTTCTCTTTGGGGTATGAAAGGTTTCTTAGAAGACGAAGGTGGTTGGGAAAGAGTTTAATTGGCGGCAAATTAAGGATTCAATTATCAAAGGGAGCAAAAGCTTTCGCGCGTATATTTTATATTGAAAATGATTGCTCTTGATTCAACGTTTATAACGTTGGCCTTCGTGAAGTAAAAGTAAAATGGCGTTCGCTAACGGTGTCGAATTTTTTCTTAACGATTCTAGTTGAATAATATCACGAATTTGTCGGGATTATTGTAACAATAATTTTACTTACTTGTTTTAATTATCCAGTAATTAACTGTAGTAATCGTTCACTGATAGAATCAAATTTTTATCGAAAATTTTATTTAAACAAGATTCAAAGATTCATACAAATTACTATGGAGCTACAATAATTTCGTTTACTTCTTTCATAAGCACACAATCTTTACGATAAATATCTTCCTTGATAATTTTATTTATGTAATACCTACTTGGATTTTTTAATAATTAACTATAATTGCTTTTTTATTGGTGCTTGTTTCTTAACTGAATAATCTTTAAAAAAAAAAGGCAACAATCGTGTGACATTCTGCACAGTGTCAAAATAAGCAGGAACCGGAAGTATGGTGCTCTATTATTTAAAATTTTCATTAATTGTCTTTGAAATTAATTATTATTTACACATTACGCACGATACATTTTGTGTATTTCATGATCATTTCTTCTAAACAAACTCTTCTATTCCAATGACAATTTACATCTGATTACATTACATTTTTATTTAACAATCCTCACGTCCCAAAAATATTATCTTCCTATTTGCAAAAAGGATCTAATAAGAAGCAAATTATTTAAAGGACACTCCAGTTAGAACGTACAAGTGACAGCAATAAGCCTTCGATAGTATCCTCCATTTTGCAATAACCTTGCAAAAATATTCAACGCCCTTTGATATATGCGGAAATACGAAGCGATCTTATGATCAAAGCAGTAGAAGGGGAAATAAAATATCTATACAACGGATACATGATAGGGCTTGGAAACTATTCTAGCAATGTAGCAAATAATCTACAAGCATTTGCATGTTATAAATATTCCAAAATATACATTTTCTTCCTTTCAAAAAGCACAATGTTATACGAATGAAAAATATTCGTCTGATTAAGTCAAAATTATCGACTTAGGTTATTTAGAAGATTGATCAGTAATATAGAAGGGTGAATATATAAAAACGAAATGTACGAACTATTGGAAACGGCAGAAGCCCAGATGCTGAAGATACCAGAAATGACGAGGGAACCACACGCCAGCCATCTTCTGCCCCATCGATCAAGAACGAGCGTGAGGAACGTGTCAGCAGGCAGCTCGGTTGCTGCAGCAATCGTGAACGTAACAAACACGTCCAGGCCTAAATTATCGACGTTTCGTACGTGACCATCGAACACCAAAGAAATCGCCATCCTATATTTCGTAAAACAATTTCATATGATAAAGAAAAGCACGCTATCATATTTCATGTGAGAAGCAAATTCCTTGCTTCAGAAATGAAGTATTTTTAGACAAAAGATATAAAACTGTTCGTGAGATTTTTACAAGATACAATTCCGATTTTACGTCAATCTATTTGATATCTGTTTAATAGCGATACGAACCAAATAACAATAAATAGAATCGTGATATTCCGTAGTCGTGGCGTTCTAAATAGATCCAACACGGAGTACGTTTTGTCTGCTTCCTCCTCTTTGCAGATTCTGGCACAGGTTTCCTGTTATTAGCAAATTTTTAACTAGTTAATGTCGTTTGTCTGTTTTTCTTACAAATTTATGTGAACCTGTTATGTGTACAAAGATTACGATAAAATCCGGAAGAAAGTTTATGTTATATTTGTATGAGACGATCCTTTCGAAATAGTTTACTTGGACGGTCGCAAATTTTTTCATTTTACTTTATAAAACATCAAACCTCTGAAAGTCGATTATCTCCTTATATCGTTAATATTGCCATGATCTATTCATAGACTGAGCAGTTTCTAAATGTTTAATCTATTTGTATAAAAATTTTCAAAGATAAAAACAATATACAAATTCAATAAATAACATTACAGAAATAGACAATAACAGACAATAACAGAAATTGACAGCAATTTATCGCTGGCAATTTAGGTGATGAATAAGATATAAAATTACTAGGTTGTAAACAAATTTTCATTACGTAAAAGACCCAATTAGACTTCTATTCAAAGAAAATGATTATATGATATGCTTAAAGGCATATAAATTGGTATTTATAGAACGCACATAAAGCAGGAAAGATCATAAAAGTAGAAAATACGGAAAAGATTGCGGTAATCGGTTTATTTACCCGGAATCGTCTATAGATGTCATCGGGCACCTTGGTGCCGTTGATTCGCTCGAATTTACCAAGGATTTTAATGGCCCTGTCTATCTGACCTTGGCTGACCAGCCATCGAGCGCTTTCCGGTATCAACCATGGCGTACCTACGGCTAGAACAAGAGGAACTGAGGTGACAATACAGGTCATCCTCCAGTCGGCCAAATAATAGGCGATCCAGGGTAGAATGCAAGTTGCAAATGTGAAGAATATTGCGATCGACATATTCGCCACGAATGTCCTCCACTTTGGTCCAACGTATTCTAATATTGGAATAAAAAACATAATATTTAGAAGAATCATCTGTGAAAGAAATATTCTGTGAATAAAGAATGGAACAATATATTAGGTTGTCGCAGAAATTTCTTTCGTCTCGTAAGGAGATAATAGACGCATACTATTTTTTGTTTTATATTATTTTATTGAATTATATTCATTGGGACAAAATAGATCATACGTAATTCAATAAAATAATATAAAACGAAAGAAACTTTTGGGGCAACTTAACGCAATATGAAGAAGAAAAATTTGAGTTACAAATATATAAAAAGTAGATATACAATATATAGATTAATTTAACAAACGTGTTTAGTTCTACGATTAAATCGTGTTTAGATTTAATAATAAGGACTTTAATAATTTCCCGATGATTGTTCAAGCCCATTTAAATTTCCGTAAGTGTTTCGATACTTATCGACAAGAATACGTTTCTATTTACGAATTATACAGGGTGGTTGGTAACTGGTGGTACACGCGGAAAGGGGATGATTCTACGTGAAAAAAGAAGTCGAAAATATAGAATAAAAATTTTTCGTTTGAGGCTTTGTTTTCGAGAAAATCGACTTTGAATTTTCGCTCGGTACGCGTGCACTTTATCACGTCTCGTTATAACGGATCTCACTGTAGATCGTTGTCTCAATTGACGTTATTTTTAAAATTTTTAAAATTTTTAAATTTTTAAATTTTTAAATTTTTAAATTTTTAAATTTTTAAATTTTTAAATTTTTAAATTTTTATTCTATATTTTCGACTTCTTTTTTCGCGTAGAATCACCCCCTTTCCGCTTGTACCACCAATTACCAATCACCCTGTATTTCTTAAAGATACAAAAGGTAGAATCACGCGTAACTAGCAATATCATAAATTAACTGTGAATAAACGGATCGTTAGAGTCAAAGGATCATTTACATAATTCAAGCACGAGCGTGTGTTACCTTGTTAAGCTATTTATGGTAGATATTGAAAGATCGATAAGCCTGAGATACATATTTATGTCGAAACGAACATTCTCTACGGAAAGTCGAGTCTAATTCGATGAAAACAATTGACTTCCTGAACGAACATATCGATATATATCCACAGTGCAATGACAAGTAAATATTACTCTATTTTCGTACAAGAAAACAGATTACAACGATGAGAAGTTATCTTGAACAATTGAACTGACCTTCGCGATGAATGAATCTCGCAATTTCACGAATACGTAGACGAAATTAATGTCTGGTGCGTATACGTCCAATAAATTAGAAACGCAAGGTTGTAACTCTTTAATCGCATAACAGGACAAGATGCGATAAACACGTGGAAATATATCATAGTGAACAACGTCTATTTGTAGTTGCCGTAAAATAGGGAGTAATTGCTCTTAATGAAGCAACCGTGTTAGCCACTTAATAGTGGCTTGCTTCTAATCCGAAATCACCTTCAATTAGTTGTAACTAGTGGCTTCCTGATAATTACCGCTCAGTGGTTGTTTCTTTTTTTTTTTTTTTTTTGCTTTATTATAATTGCGATGCTCGAACCATGTTTACCATGGAACTCGCTTCCTTATTTAAGATCACTTTGTACCATTGATTTTTACTTTTCATGCTTCATAATAACCAATTTATAATTCATAATAAACCAAAATGACGAACGTTCGTTTAAATCACGAGTTTCAGATATTTCTATTCTCTAAAATTACCTGAATTAATTTTTATTAAATAAAATAGCTATAGGATAATTCCACAAATCAGATATTTTGAGCAGATATCTCGGAATTTCCTGTTTAATTCGCCGTAAATTTTCCCAATACGCTCTGGACCTCCTACATATATATAACGTGTCTATACATAACTGTTAATTCATCATTTTCTCGTAATCCTAACAAACAATGCTTAAAAACTTTAACTACATTTTGGATTATTATCTCGCACGAATAAATTTTAAGCTATTAATCGCTTTCCTGAAAATCTGGGTTGGTTATCAGCTTCGGTACGAGACCATCGAGTAACTCGGTACGCATGAACGGAAATAATCTCCCAGTTATATCCAAATGTTTAATAATTTTCTACATAGAAATTTAATGAAAAATAAGAATAGAAGAACCTCGCATTACAAAAATCAACTTCCATGAAATCTAAATATTATTTATGCTGTCTGTAATTTTCAACATCTTCTTTCGCAAATCATCATCACCATTATCATCATCACCATTGCGACAGCCATTCTAAAATATATGTATCATTAATTTAATAGAAAATAAGAGTAGAAGAACCTCACGTTATAAAAATCAATATTCATAAAACCAACAAAATATCGTTTTTTAAATATATGTATCATTCAGTTTGTATTGCCTTTACAACGCGTAGATAGGGCGAGGAGATCTCTTCTGAAGACGAGATATTATTCTCATAGAAAGGATACAGAAAGGAGAAGAAGACGTAAAGGAGCTTCTCTGAGACCACTCGTTTCATCACTTCGCCTCTCAAGGTTTACTGCCTTTAACATTACATTATTCGCGCAGAAAAAGTATTCGCTTTTCTCCCAGCTGTTTCCGTCACCCTGTAATTTCATATCGTGTTACCGTTCGATCAAAAGCGACAACTCATTTATTGTAAACGAAGATTCCGTGCGGCACAGTTAGCAAAGATAAATTACAGACGATCGTATTAATAATAATAATCTGACCGATATCTCGCAATGCGATCAATCGATAAACGCGAGCACCGTCCAACGCAAGGACGTTGTTAACGTTTCGAAACTGATTAACGTTCGTTCTCTTCTTTCTTTTCTTTTGTTTCTTCCTTCTCGCCTGTTGGCTCGTAAAAGTATCTTAGCATTTATAGACACTTTTTATTTATTTATATTTATTATATATGATGGTATCATAATTAGTACAACAAAGTATTATTACGTTTCTGTTATATATTCATGAATATATTGGAATTTCATTAGGATCGTAATAAAGTCATATAATAATTATATCGAATATGACGTCAGAATTATAAATACGGTTATTATAATGCAGAGTTTCAATTAAGTAAATTTAAAAATCTATATACAAGATACAAAGTTATTTAGCGTAATTATATATTTCACAGTAATTACAAAAATATTTAATTATAAAAATAGTCAAACATTTATTATATTAATAAATCCCGATATTTGATAACCATTTATTACATGTTTAAGATAACTATTTATGCTGTATATTTGTACTAAATAAATGTTTGCATTAAATATCTCGTAACTTCTATGTGCATCTTCAGAAATGTTTCAAACTTTACCAATATAATCATTACAATGCTAATGAAATTTCAGAATGTTTTATATAACACATATTCTATATACATATAATTTTTCTGTGGTAAATATGTAAATGCTTTTATAAACTACTAGGTTTATACGCTTTGCAGTCTCATATTTTCCTCCCACTGTTAGCATTATCTGCAGTTTGTATGTGAGTTGTATGAAGTTGATCGAATTCTACGCTTTCAACGAGCTGGTCGAGTGAGGTTCTGCTTGAATAAGTTATAAATCCTGGCAGGAAGAAAGGCACGTGTTATTGATATCGACTGGTTAGCTGGAATGTTGAATAGGAATTTAAAGAACCAACTCAAACTTTATCGATAATAAAATATGGAAAATATGACTGCAAATAATACGTGAAAAATAATGGAAATATTCTATAGGATATTTGAATGTTTATTAGAGAATTTTAATAATAATATGGAACATAAAGAAGAAAGAAATTCGACGATACTAAATAATGATGATACTAACAATTTCAGTGATTTTTATTAATATAAAATTAACATTAATATAAATAAAAACAAAATCTATTATAAATGATATAGACGAACTTTTTAACTAAATATCGTTAGAAAGAAAAGTGACACAAGTATACATACGAAACAATACAAAAAATCCGCATCTATCTAGAGAAATTTGTTATGAATTTCAAAGTCTGTATAAATACGTATACTAATACATAAAGCTTCTAAAGCTCTAAAGTTTTAATGTTTAAAAAAAAGTACAAAAATATTTCCATTAAAATATATGTAGTATCGTGGACGAAAGGCCTGGGAAATATCGGACGAACTATGAACAGTGTCGCGAGAGCCGAGGCGCCGTCGGGCCCATCAATGTGTCATCGGTCTTTTCAAGTGCATAGTTTCGTGGAAAAGACCTACGTGACCCTGGCCACGAGCGTCTGCGGAATACGTGTGCTGTGGGCCTAGGAAAAGGACAACAGAGTGCGAGTCGAGAAACAGTGTGCGAGTCGAGAAACAGTGTGCGAGTCGAGAAACAGTGTGCGAGTCGAAAAGCAGAGTGTGCGAGTCGAGCGGAGAAGGAGGTTGCGAGTGGCGTTGCCGAGAGAGTGCGGATTGCGCTGTTTTCTGTACGTTTGGTGTGAATAGTTCAAGTTAATCAACAATCGTCTTTTCTGTCTGATTAACATCTCTATTGTCCACTCTTTGTAAACATATTATATCACGATATTACATATTTTTGGGGGCTCGTCCGGGATTGGACAAGACAGAAAACGAAACGGTTTAACAGAGCTTTTCGAGCTAGTTGTGAATTTACCGGTACGCGGTGCGGTAAAAGACGATATCGTTGACTGTTTAAGTTTGTGTAGTGTGAAAAATGGCAAACGTCGGGGACGAACGATTGTCGGGCGAAGAGGGTTCGACGCTGGAGGAGCTGAGGAGTAAGCTCGCGCGAATGAACCTCCCTATATCGGGTGCGAGGTCAGTGCTGATTGCAAGGCTGAATCGGGCGTGTAGGGCTGGACAATCGTATCGTAAGGGATCGACGGGCGGTGAAGAGCTAACCGGTCAACGAGGTTTAGAAAATGTACAGAGAGCTGAGCGTGATTGCAACGAAGGTGAGGATGTTGAGAAAATGAATACGAAGGAGTTGAAGGAGCGCCTCGCTAGTTTAGGTTTAAAAACGACGGGAAGAAAAGTAGAATTACGCGCACGGCTACAAGCGGCCATGGATGGTAACGACATATCGTCGGAAGAAGAAAGCGACGACGAAAGTGAGGACGAAGATGACAAGAAAAACGCAAGAGGATACAAGAGAGATACGCGAAGGGTGTATCAGGACCGTGACGAATGTTGTCGAAGGGCATGTGTTGGTTCGACACTGAGTTTTAGATACGTCGAAGATGCATTAGAGTCGTTTAGTGGCGACAAAGGTGAAAATGTCCAACGATGGTTCGAGTCGTTCGAGGAAGTCGCTGATACGTGCATGTGGTCGGATGGGCAGAAGGCAGTCTACGCAAGGAAGCTGCTGAAGGGATCAGCGAAAATATTTGCGAGCTTCGAGTGTCATGCCAGGACTTGGCATGAGTTGAAGAGGGGGCTAGTGAAAGAATTTTCGAGGAAAGTCAACAGTAGGCAAGTTCATCAGAAACTTGAAGAAACAAAAAAGGAGAGTGATGAAGCATGTTTGGCTTACATGTACCGCATGCTCGAAATAACCAGCCATGTGGACATAGAGGAGGAAGCAAAAGTGGAATACATAGTGGATGGAATAATAGGCGACGAGAACAATAAGGCTATATTGTACGGTGCTACGTCAAAGAGTTGAGGAAGAGGTTAGTGATGTACGAAGAGCAGAAGAGTCGCAGAGCAAAGTCGATTGTGAAGCCGGCTAAAACCCAGAAGAATGGGAAGCCCAGTCAATCTGTAGATGCAATGAAGAAAAGAAGATGCTTCATATGCGGTAGTGAGGATCATCTAAGGGTTAAGTGCCCGGAGAAAGGAAAAGGTATGAAGTGTTTCAAATGCAACGAGTTTGGACATGTGGCGGCGAATTGTACAGCGCGACAAATTGTACATAAAGCTTCTAAAGCTCTAAAGTTTTAATGTTTAAAAAAAAGTACAAAAATATTTCTATTAAAATATATATGATATTTTCCACGGTATTTTCTACGCAGTTTCTACAATTAAGGATTTCCTCGTTCCCATCGATTTTCCTCTACTTGTGAGACCGTCGGATAATCACGTCCCTTTCATTTCATCTTCGCTACGCTCGATTATAAATACGGAACTGAAAATAGAATTATTTGCAAATCAATGAATCCGATGATGTAATTTGTTACGCGCTCGAAACGAATTAGTATCACTTATCTTAGTTTCAATCAATACCTCACTTTCTCAAGTCATTGATTAAAATACGATTTACACTCGTACAGATCGAGCCTTCTTTCTCAATATTTCCGTCGAATATTCGTGATCAATCGTTTAATCGATCTTGATAATTAGAATAGAAATAAGAAAATTTGAACGCCAAATCATTAACGAACCAGCCACTTGCTCACGAATCTCGTCAACTTGGCCTTGTTTTGTCGAACAAATTGTAAATTTTTCCAACCTCGGCTTGAGTCATCGATTCAGGGTTAATGCACGTCACCTGAGTTTCTTTGGTCTCGATTTTCACAATTGGAATGCTGTCTGCAGGACAAACTTGCTATTCGATCAAGAAAACTCGTTTCAATGACTCGTCTGATGAACTTTCAATCAGCGTTCTTACGTTTCAACAGAGTCTCTTCAAAAGTTTCAATCAGGGTCTTAACGCTGTACTTTCAGGGTATAAAATATCTTTCAAGACAGAGACTAGTCTAGATTTTCTCTTCAGAATATTGATATTAGAACAATAACTGGAAAATATATTTCTACAGTATTATAATTGAAATTTTTTCATGTAGAGTTATAATAAAATTTTGTATTATAAATTGCCTGTATTATGGATATCAGACAATGAATTCAGCATGAATTATATCGATCTTATATTAAACAATTTATTAGAATTTTCAATGGAATATTTAAAATGTTACTTGATTGTTTTATATTATTATGTGATATTTTTACGAATTTTAAATAAGTTTGCTAGAAGAAGATGTTCATTTTAATTAAAACCATATACATGTATGTATGTATATATATACATAGATTTATAGTTGTGGAAGCGTTCGTTGAAGAACCATTCATTCGTTACCTTCGCTTTCCGTTGGGAAGTGAAAATTTATGAAAACCCTGGTATGCTATAGTTGTCCAGAAATGAAAAGCAATTTTGAACAACTAATCCTTTGTAATCAGAATATTGTCTCGTTAAAAGAGAAAACAAAATTATAATTGATCGCGAGTATAGAGGGAAAATATTAGTATAGAAAATGATTGCGAACTAACTATCTTTAAATATTATAAATATTCAATGGTATATATAAATCCAACTATCTTAAAGTTTCATATTTTTATCTTGCATGAAATTCTTATAAAACAGAAAAATTAATTTTTCTCTGTCTCTCTCCCTCTCTTTGATATAAACGCCGCAGTTAAAAAATAAATATGTATGACCTCATGTATATTCATATGTATTTAAGCATCTTTCTTCGTAACTTTAAATGGTTTTCAATTTCATTTAAATTGTTGCATGGCAACGTGAGTTCTGTTGCAAAATTCATATACTTGTAGAAACGTCAGTCGTAAATCAAGCATAACAACAGTTTTACAGTATGTTGTTGAGATTACTTTGTTATTTAAACTTAGAGATCTTCCTGCTTACAGTAATTACTAAAAGTAACTGTACAGCATCGTATTTAGAACAGCATTTATAATATATACCAATTAATTAAGACTAAGTCTTAAGATAAGACTGATTAAAATATTAGCTTTCGTATCATTTGTAATACTTTCATACATGCTTATAAATAATTAATGCTATCAAAATGAAACGTAAAAACTGATTTAAAAAAAAGGAAGAGAGACGCTTCATTGGGAAATAAGGATACATACGTACAAGTACTTTTTGTAGCCACTGTGTGGCTTTCAAACTCAATTCCAGGGCAAAAAAGAAATTATTGAAAAACGGTTACCTAATATGTACATCATAGTGAAGCAATTATCAAAGGCGAATCCAACGAAAAAACGACACAAAGTGAACTGCCAGAAGCTACCCGTGAACGCAGTAGCCACCCCAGCGAGAAATTCCATTAAATTAGCTCCGAGCAAAGCTGGTATTCTTCCATATTGATCAGCAACCCATCCAAAAATTAATCCTCCGAAGATAGCGCCGATGAAGAAGATACTTTGAGCTATGGTTGGCAGTGCATCATACTGACAAACCCATCCCAGCTGCAACAGAAAACTACAGTCGAATGATTTACTTCTGATCACTATCAGCATCACGGGAATCTTATAGCAATTTCAACGCCTCGATTAAACGAATTTTCGATCAAAGTTTCGAAATTCCTAATGAAGCGCGCCTCTGTCCTTTTTCCTTTCCCTTTGAGGAAAAAAGAAGGAGAAGCTTAAGACCCTGCGCGTTCTCGCGTCCTTCTTCTGGATGCTTCCTACCCCTCGATGAATAATTCTCCTCCTGACGAGCGACGCAAAGTTCATGGAAATCCACTGGAGCAAAAAGTCTTGCAATTTATGTCGAACAAATCTGTGTGTTCGCGCTGTTGCTCGTTATAACGTTTTATTAAAGTTTCTTTTCAATCCGGTATTTTCATTTTCAGTTTCATTTTCAGATTGTATTTTATTTGGCAATGTAACGCTTGAATTTAGAATGTACTCTGTAATTTCACTACATGCACTCATTATTACTGCAATATGTACTAGTAATTCTGTTACGTACTATAATTTTCCTCTGTGGAAATCGACATTGTTAATTTTCCCACTTCTGAACTATCGATCTTTCCACAAACGTTTATTCGACCCTTTCCATCGTTCTTCTTTCTTTCCAAAAATTGTACACTACGCTTATTTTTTATCGAAATAGATCATGCAAATAATCGAATACGACATACACAGTATAAAGGGATTGATTGATAGGAGCAGATAAAATATTCAAAAAGCAGGAAATTACAAGTCGAACATTTTCTGTCACCTCGGATGCCACAGACGCATAAGGGACGGTGGTATAATTAAATTCCCATCCTTGTTGGCAATCTTTCGTTGGCCACGATGGGTCCGGTACGTGGCTTCCATTTAGCAAAATTTCCGTGTAATTTACATCGTACATGCTGCATCTCGAGTAACCTTCGCGGTTGACTGGTATCGCCAGCGACAGCCTGAAACGAAGGAGAAGATAACGTAGATTGGTTCACGGTCTTCGATGCCGATGGACGTTCCGACAAGCGAGTAATTAACGTTCTATTTGAAACTCGACAAAAAACATTGGGAATCTCGAGTATTTGTTGAGCTAATAATATTGATTGTTAGTCGAGTCTGATAAAACGTATTTGATTGGAATTTCATTTAAAGCGAAGAAAGTTATTTTCAATTGTAGCTGGATGTACGTTAATTGCTGTTTTCCTGTCTTTACAAATTACTTATTC
The DNA here is from genome assembly GCF_051014615.1 of Bombus vancouverensis nearcticus. NCBI lineage: Eukaryota > Metazoa > Arthropoda > Insecta > Hymenoptera > Apidae > Bombus > Bombus vancouverensis. Next base: position 500,180 of record NC_134913.1, on the reverse strand, counting down.
CTTTGTTTCATCAGCCTTTTCGATTATTATTGTCTCGTATTATTATTGTCGAGTATTGTCTCGTGGTTATTATCTCAACGCTTTTATCGTGTCAATTTATTGCGTTGTGTTCATACGGGTTTGTAGAATATATAATAAACAATGCAATGAGAAATGAAAATGAGAAAATTTTGAAGAATTATTAAATTAGGTAAATTGAAGGGAAAGAAGTTCTGTGAAGGAACTGGATTGGATCTAAACAGATAATAAAGAAAGATGATCCAAGATTTGCGACCACCGACGTATGTCGAAAACACTTACTCATTAATAACGAATGTCATTAAGATAATTCAGTGACGGTAATTGCGTCTGTTATTCTGATGAATGTTACATAACGAGATAGGAAGTCGATGTCATGGTGACTGGCGCTGTCTGAATCAAATCAACCCTATTCACAACCAGATAATACCGTCAAACGATGTTTACATTATTATAATATGAAATCCAATTTGAAGGCTTCGTGAATTTCTATTATCCTTCAATGAAATTATGAAATAATGGCGCAATTTAATGATAAAGATTATTATTATTTCATTAGGCTTGCTGTATAATTTGCTAGATTGTCTTCAACCAGATAAATATATCAATAATTTTGGCAATGGCTATCATCACATACTTTATCGAAAGAGAGAACATTGGTTCTCTTTGATTTTCGATCGTTGAATCGTCGAAAGAAAACTTCGCGGCTCAAAAAAGTTCTCCTACAAACACGTACATAGCATAAAAATCGGTAACACGCGGAAGTTCTACAGGAAAAAAATCAAAAAGACTTGCTGAGCAAGGCAAGAACTTTCCAATAGAAGGTGAGCATAATAATAAATGACACTTGCACGGATGTTTGCGGAGGAGTCGTTGACTATATTAAACTAATACTAATTATGAAACAATGTAACAGTAACGGTACCAGTCGTAATTAACATACTATCGTTAACATTATCGTGATATCGAAATTTCTTCCCACAAGATCACCGATTAATTGCATCGATTTGCGAAATTCTTAGTGTTCGACGATTATCATAGTCGAGGAAAGGTATTTACAAGATATTAACATCCGCATCTAATCACATCTCGTAGCATCGCGACTTATCACGCGTATCACCTAACCTTTACATGAATATTGAACGAACGAACACTTCGAACGCATTATGCAAGTGTACGTTACGTTTTTCATTCGCCGGTAAAAGCTTTCAAAAACGAGTTAATGAGCGAATGATACGTGGCATGCGCGAAAGAAACGAATGCTTGCCCATAGAACAGCTGAAAATGATTCGAAAAGTATACTAGCAAAATAACAATAGATTCAGATAACTGACCAGTCGACCAGGATTAGTCACAGCCTTTTAACAATTCTATCGATTTTTTGCTACTATTATACTTATTTACTCCAAAGCTAAGATCCTACCTAGGCTAAACTAAACGTTAACTATGACTCACAGTTGGAAAATGCACTTATCTTATACGTAATCATTTATCAATTACTGAGTTCGTTAAGTTCTATTTTTGTTTACTGAAAGGAAAAAATCTTCCATTAATTAATCATCGCTATATCGTTGTTTGCTATTGTCTTTCGTCTGATCGACAATCATTTACCCATTCCATCGTTGTAGAACTCTTCATTTCTGGTTCCTATAATCTGGTATTTAATATCATCGAATTTATTTTGAAGCACGTGCACGTGCCAAAAAATTAGGTCACGGAAGTTTTATGCATTTCTGTGAAATCTGAAAGGGCAAAATTGCAAAGTACACGTGTGACACGTAGAAATATATAAAACATCGGAAAGTAGCACGCTTTGTAACGTTTAATCGAGGTAAAACAATTTTTTATCCAGCTTCTAGTTTTTTCTTTCGCTTCCTTTATATTCTGAAAAATATGCGTAAAAATCCGCAGGCTACGTATTATGACGTAAACGGAATGGAACGAATCAATAATAGAATAAATTAAATAATATTAATATTAAAATATTAAATAATATTAATATTAAAATATTAAATAATATTAATATTAATATAAAAATTATAATAATAATAATCGATAAAAGAAATTAAGGACAATGGAACACATATTCGATTTATACTAAATATCCGCGGCTGTCCTGATATTTATTGCCAGTCGCGTACATACGTTCAAGTTATAATTTCTAATACCATTAGAAAGTTAGGAGAATTTTAATCGAGAACGAGCTCTATACCCTTTGAACGTAATTTGTTCGTCACTTAATCGCTGCACGCGGTAAACACTAACGAGCAGCTCTTATACAAAAGTATTTGTACGTTATGGTCAACAACGGGGTGACTAGTTATTAGCGCGTTCTCCTGTTTCATTGAAATTTTAATTGCATCAACGTAGTACGTTCTATGGTCGACGTCTTAACATAATTGTACGGATCGAATGTCTTTACGTAAAACTGTCCCGTGCATGTTGACGATTCGCGGCCAATCAACGATATCAGGCCGAATGTTACGTGCTCAACGCTATTTTTTCGCGTTCACGCTCTCATTGTTTGCGCGAAGGTTCAACGCGTTCGCGCGGCGTACGCGATAATACGCGCTCCGGGAATTTTATCCAAGGATAAACGTGTGCGAGCGCAACACGTTGCGACACCACATCCTTTGCCTCTCTCGAAACGTCTTAATAACGAATTATGGTGCAATCGAACCATGCGCGTGTGACATCAATCACATCTCAACCTACATCAGTGATAATACATCGACGGTCGACTTTCGAACACTTTTGGACACATCACCACCTTATCATCATAGCATACACCAAGACTGTGACGCACCTTAGTCCACATCAGAGATAGGATATGGACCCCCGACTTTTGGACACTTCTGGATACATCACCACCTTATCATCATAACATACACCAAGGCTGTGATGCACCTCAGTCCACATCAGAGATAGGATATGGCCCCCTGACCTTCGGACACTTTCTACATCATAACCTACACCTAGCCCCTCAACATCCTAAAACCAAAACGTATATAAACCGAGACTTCACCCAGCTCGGGCAGTTCTTGTTCTTCTTCTAGTTGCTGTACTCATACAACCCCTTTTCTCCAGGTCGGTATTATTTTGTAAGTGTGAACATTTATAATAAAGTTTTATAAAGGAAAATAAGTAGTTGGGTTACGACTCAGCTTTCTTACTACCACACAAATACCGACTTTACGTGACATTTTGGCGATCCTGCCAGGATCTATTCACTTCAGTGCAAACGAAATTACGATTTCGGCGTACGCGCATCATTGAAGATCGAAGGATCAACGGACCCAGTGCGAATTTTTGCTACTACGAAGCCCTGCAGCAACTTTCAACGTTCCATTACGGTGAAACTAGACGAGAGGACTACGGTCAGCGCAGAGCAAGCCTACAAATAAGATTCGGAATCTAGAACCAACCAGAGAGGAAACATCCCTGAGACTCCTCAACGGTCATAGCTACTACGGTAAGCTGAAAAATCTGGATTCATTTTCACGATACCGTGTGAGAAAACCCAGTTTCTCAAGCGCTTCGAGTCCAAATAGCAACAGTAGCTCAGACTCAATAAGCATCATGCCCACATCACGAAAAGACAAAGTCGAAACTATTGAAACCGTTTCTACAAACGGAGGTACGGACAATTCGATTCGTGCCATAGTCGACGTAATTCAAAAACAAATTGAAATTCTTGCGCAACGTATAGAAGAAGACCAAATGATGACAGCGAAAAATGCGTGTGACACTACAGAATCAAAAACTTCAGCAGATCTTATGTCGAGAAATTTAGATGCTAATACACAAGAGAAGTCTTTAGAGAATAAAGATGACAAGAATCCATCTCCATCTATGTTAGATAGTAGTAAACGGAGCAGTCGTTATAATGTTGCTGCAAAGCCTGCTACTTCGCCAAAATTTGAAGAAATTGTTTATAATCAAACCAGACAATCAAACACAAATAAAATTTTGCGAAGCGCTTTAAAGACGAAATTAATCGAAGACAAGTCTGAAATAATTAATAAACAAAAGGCATCGGAAAATGTAGAAAATAAATTTGCCAAAGAAGAAAAAAGAGGTGTTAAACAAAAATCAATTTCAGATAGTGAAAACGAAACAACTGATACTCGTCAACGAAGGGAAGTTCTTTTAACGAACACAGCTAGTGATAGCGATAGGTATAAATCTGTAGAAAATGATAATGCAGTAACGGGTGTAATAGCAACTGATGAAGCGAAACATGGAGGCAGACCTAGGAGATCGGATAAAGTCGAAGTTAAAAAAGATGAAGATACAAGGAAGATCCTACAAAATGAGAAGGGTGGATTAGAAGAACAAAGAAAACTCGAAGAAGATACAAAAGAAGAAACTACAGAGACAGAAGTCAATTCAAAAGGTATATTCAATAATAAGTGCGATTTACTTGATATCGAAAGAGCTTTTGAAATTAATGATACGGTTCAAGATATTAAATTTACTGAAGGTAAAAGCCGCTCTCAAAATGATATGGAAGATGTAGTAGAAGATTCACAAGAATTATCTAATAAAAGTAAGTTATCAGAAATAAGGATTGCACTTAACAAAATTGAATATACAAAAACTATTTGACGGAATAAAAAGAATTCATTAGAAAGAGAAAGAGGAGTAAGAGAAAAGAAGAAAATGTACAGACAGAAATTATTTCAAAAAATATATCAGATGATAAATGTGATTTGCTTTAGAAAAAAAAAAAAAAAAAAGAATATTATCCACAAACTACATTAGGAATTTATCTATCTTAGTGAGGAGAAAGAGAAAGGATAGAGGAGTTGATCAATAGACTGTGGATTTTGAAGCGTTTAGGAAAAACTTACAATTTTAATAAAATATTCAATGTAAAGTCTTTGTTATAATATTCAAATAAATAGATGAAAAAAAAACTGAATTTGCATAATTACTCATGGCTTATTGATCAATCATGCGACTCGTTCAGAGGTAACTCGAGTTGTAAAGGCGACAATTTATTAAAAATGGTATATCTGACGTACGATGCATTTGCTCATGTTAAACTATTTAAATAAGTATAAAAATCACGCGAAAAAAAAAATCTACTGAAAATAATGTTGAACTAGTTAATAATAATAAATCATATAGTGAAACACAAACCTTAAATCAAGATTTTAAGTTCAAAAAAAAAAAAAAGAAAAGAAAAAAAGGAGAAAGAAATTGATAGAATGACAGCAACATGTAGCAGCAGGCGAGAGAAAATAAGCCAAATTTCTAAAAGAAGAAACGATGCTCAAGAACTCGAAATTTCTCGAGTGGATATGCTAAACAACGAATTTAATGAACAGTTGAAAGAACGTAAAACAGCAATAGAAGACTTACATCAAATGTTAAAGCATCAATCGGAAATTCATAAAGTTACCTTAAATGAAGCAAGTTTGAAAATAGGAGAACTCTCTGATAAAATTAAATGTTTTAAAGGAAAAGATAGCCAGATACCGAAACGTAATGAATTACTCGAAGAAGAACAGAATAAATGGAGAAGTTTAGAAAAAATGATTACAGAAAAATTTGAAGAAGAAAAATCCCGTTAGGAAACAGCCGAAGACGAAGTGAGAAAGCTTTCCAAATATAACGAGCAACTTCTAAAAGATTATCAAGAAATCCATAAAAAAAAAAAAAAAAAAGAAAGGTAAAGAATTAAACATGTACCTCAACTGAAAGATAAAATCAATCGACAGGATTTATATGCGAAGAACCTAAGAACACAATATATAGAACAGCACAAGATGATCGAAAAATTGAGAGCAAAAGGAAAACATGTGTATAATAAAGGTAAAGAGAACACATAATGTATCTTCACCAGGGGCGCATGATCCAAAATTAAATAATAAAATAAAAGATTTTGTTACTGAAAAGTTAGAGAGATTTCATGACAACAAAAGCATTGCCTGTGCAGAGTGCAGTGTATCAATGTGCACTAAAAATGCAAGCAACGTGACGATTACTTTTAGAACACCACAAGCACCACGAAAATGTTTCAAAATAAATTTGAAATATTGCGTAGGGTAGAAATTGAAAGTGAAGTAAAAGATATGAACGAACAAAATAATTTTCTTAGAAAAGAACTGGAAAACGTCCAAAAACTTTCCAAAGATGTTAATAATCGCTTACTCGAGGCGAACCAAGAATTAAAAGATTCACATAGAAAACACACTCCTATTTGAAAATTGAAAAAAAAAAGAAAAAAAAACATCAGGAAGAATTAGGTGATATAATAAAACTTCATGATGAAGAAAAATATAAACTGATACAGCATTGGTGTTCTGTAGAATGTCAAACTGCCATAAAGGGTTACATTGATGGAAAAGTGCAGTAAATATTTAAATAACAATCCATGACTTCTTAAGTAATTGTAACAATCTTGATGTTTTACTATGGAACAACTAGATGAAGTGCACAGTGACATTAATAAAGTAGAATCATCGATAAAAGTAGATGTATCTTCTTCATTAATATCAGAATCAACGACTGATATTATAAAGAATGTGCATGATATTCCAGAAAATCAAAAAAAAAAAAAAAAATAAGTCACAGGAATGTACAGATAATACAATTCAAGATGGTTTAGTAGTAAATAAATGTGATGTAACAGATTTAAATAAAAACAAAAAAAAAATTTTTAAAGTAAGTAAAGTAGTGAGACAGAGAGCATAAAGAACGCTGCGATTAATGAAGTAGAACAAGAAATAATAAATTTCAAACCACACATTGAACATTGTCAAATAACTGTACTTAAGATTGAAGACATTAGCTTTATACCGCTCAAAACTAGCAACTGTTACATTGCGATACCAGCAAATCCGATAGTAATAGACACAATTTGCCAAACGAAACATACCTTACAAAAACTTGACAAGCCTTCCATCATAAGAGCTAACACTTCTTGCGATATATTGTACAAAGACGAACACATGCGTATAGGCGAAACAAAAAACGAAGTCATATACGAAATCAAAACAAAAACTATAGCGCTCAAAACAAACGATAGTTTCACTCATCTATTAGATAAACTCGAGCGAGCACCGAAAATAATAGATAATCTACAAGGCTATAAAACAACGATCGATAAAATAGGCGACGAGATAGAAACACTTAATTTCGAACACAGAATTAAAAATATACAGTATTGGGGACTAACCACGCTCCAGATATTAGGGTACATAGCATTAGGCATACTAGGTATATATGGATTAAACAAAATAGGGGTATTCAAATGCATCAGGAAATGTATACCGAACAAACTATGTATCAATTTATTTTGCTGCCGAAATGAAACTGTAATCAACAGCCACAATGCGACAGTCCCACCAGTACCACTCACCCTGGGCTCAACAGCCAACATCTATATTCCAACCAACACAGACCACTCAGATGAAGAGGAGGAATCAGCTGTAATTTTCAAGCCACGTCAAGTCCGATTCCACAAAAGTCTTCTGAAGAAAACTTGAGGTATCAAGTTCAATCTAAAGAGGGGGGTATGTGACATCAATCACATCTCAACCTACATCAGTGATAATACATCGACGGTCGACTTTCGAACACTTTTGGACACATCACCACCTTATCATCATAGCATACACCAAGACTGTGACGCACCTTAGTCCACATCAGAGATAGGATATGGACCCCCGACCTTTGGACACTTCTGGATACATCACCACCTTATCATCATAACATACACCAAGGCTGTAATGCACCTCAGTCCACATCAGAGATAGGATATGGCCCCCTGACCTTCGGACACTTTCTACATCATAACCTACACCTAGCCCCTCAACATCCTAAAACCAAAACGTATATAAACCGAGACTTCACCCAGCTCGGGCAGTTCTTGTTCTTCTTCTAGTTGCTGTACTCATACAACCCCTTTTCTCCAGGTCGGTATTATTTTGTAAGCGTGAACATTATAATAAATTATTATTATTATAATAAAGTTTTATAAAGGAAAATAAGTAGTTGGGTTACGACTCAGCTTTCTTACTACCACACAAATACCGACTTTACGTGACACGCGTATAGCGAAAATCAATCGTTTCTAGCCGTTCACTTTGAACACCGCGAAGGTTAATTTGGCAACTACATATATATCCATGTATTGTGTTTCTAACGATTGCCAAATGCTATTTTCATGCATATAGTGATGCCATCCTTTTGTTACGAAGGATTAGCATCAGAGAAATTTTCGGCTTATTACGCATATTAAAAATGTAACGTAAGATTCATCTTTTTTTTCAGCAAATATGCAGAGATACGCACAGGTGCGTTTGAGTATTAGAGCACCTACTGGTTACATTTATTGGAACGCTCTAGCGGATTTTACGCTGTAAAACATACGACGTGAATGAAAGTTCGGATTTATAATAAAATAAGGGGAAGATACAATCGGGAAAAGGATCTCAGCAAGACGATAGTATTAGGACAGCGTTAGGAAACGGTAGGCCAAGAAAAGCCGGTCGAAAGATGATTCGTAGAACTAAAGGAAAGTGTTGAGATATTGATCCGTTTCATAGCGCCGATGCGAGCGAAAAGCGAACTAAAAATTGCGCGTTTAAGCACTAAAATGTCTATATACTATCACGAAACTACGAAATATTACTAATCTTCTATTTACAACGAAGCTCGTAAGTCTCGTGACCAATTTACACGAAAAAAGATCGAGTTAGGGACACGATAACGCGTTAATGAAACTTCTAATCTCTAAATCTCTAGAGAGAAATCCTTAAAAGCTGTAGATCCTTAATAAACAATTTACCGATTACGACGATAAGTCCCCTGATGCTCGTAACCAATTTTACACAGAAAACGGATCACCAAAGTTGCAAGACTTTCGAGTTGGAGGGAATGACGCGTTAACGAGAGCGTCGCGACGTATAATGTTTACAAAGTTTGCGTGGAAATTAACACGATCAGGAATAAGCTGGATCGTTGTCACCGTTTACGATCGTGTTTCCGAGATGAAAGAAACAGTTACTATTATGCAATCGATCGTTTCGAACTAGTAAACGGCGTAGCGAAATAAAACTCGGTGTAAGTCTTAACATACGTGTAGTATCGTGGACGAAAGGCCTGGGAAATATCGGGCGAACTATGAACAATGTCGCGAGAGCCGAGGCGCCGTCGGGCCCATCAATGTGTCATCGGTCTTTTCAAGTGCATAGTTTCGTGGAAAAGACCTACGTGACCCTGGCCACGAGCGTCTGCGGAACACGTGTGCGGTGGTCCTAGGAAAAGGACAACAGAATGCGACAACGGCCAGAAAGGGTCAGTCGAGAAACAGTGTGCGAGTCGAGAAGCCGAGTGCGAGTCGAGCGGAGACGGAGGTTGCGAGTGGCGTTGCCGAGAGAGTGTGGATTGCGCTGTTTTCTATACGTTTGGTATGAATAGTTCAAGTTAAGCCACAATCGTCTTTTCTGTCTGATTAACATCTCTATTGTCCACTCTTTGTGAACATATTACATCACGATATTACATATTTTGGGGGCTCAGCCGGGATTCGACAAGACAGAAAACGAAACGGTTTAACAGAGCTATTCGAGCTAGTTGTGAATTTACCGATACGCGGTGCGGTAAAAGACGATATCGTTGACTGTTTAAGTTTGCGTTGTGTGAAAAATGGCCAACGTCGGGGACGAACGATTGTCGGGTGAAGAGGGTTCGACGCTGGAGGAGCTGAGGAATAAGCTCGCGCGAATGAACCTCCCTATATCGGGTGCGAGGTCAGTGCTGATTGCAAGGCTGAATCGGGCGTGTAGGGCTGGACAATCGTATCGTAAGGGATCGACGGGCGGTGAAGAGCTAACCGGTCAACGAGATTTAGAAAATGTACAGAGAGCTGAGCGTGATTGCAACGAAGATGAGGATGTTGAGAAAATGAATACGAAGGAGTTGAAGGAGCGCCTCGCTAGTTTGGGTTTAAAAACGACGGGAAGAAAAGTAGAGTTACGCGCACGGCTACGAGCGGCCATGGATGGTAACGACATATCGTCGGAAGAAGAAAGCGACGACGAAAGTGAGGATGAAGATGACAAGAAAAACGCAAGAGGATACAAGAGAGATACGCGAAGGGTGCATCAGGACCGTGACGAATGTTGTCGAAGGGCATGTGTTGGTTCGACACTGAGTTTTAGAGACGTCGAAGATGCATTAGAGTCGTTTAGTGGCAACAGAGGTGAAAATGTCGAACGATGGTTCGAGTCGTTCGAGGAAGTCGCTGATACGTGCATGTGGTCGGATGGGCAGAAGGCAGTCTACGCGAGGAAGCTGCTGAAGGGATCAGCGAAAATATTTGCGAGCTTCGAGTGTCACGCAAGGACTTGGCATGAGTTGAAGAGGGGGCTAGTGAAAGAATTTTCGAGGAAAGTCAACAGTAGGCAAGTACATCAGAAACTTGAAGAAACAAAAAAGGAGAGTGATGAAGCATGTTTGGCTTACATGTACCGTATGCTCGAAATAGCTAGCCATGTGGACATGGAGGAGGAAGCAAAGGTGGAATACATAGTGGATGGAATAATAGACGACGAGAACAATAAGGCTGTATTGTACGGCGCTACGTCAATCAAAGAGTTGAGGAAGAGGTTAGTAATGTACGAAGAGCAGAAGAGTCGCAGAGTAAAGTCGATTGTGAAGTCGGCTAAAACCCAGAAGAACGGGAAGCCCAGTCAATCTGTAGATGCAATGAAGAAAAGAAGATGCTTCATTTGCGGTAGTGAGGATCATCTAAGTGTTACGTGTCCGGAGAGGGGAGAAGGTGTTAAGTGTTTCAAGTGCAGCGGATTTGGACATATTGCAGCGAGGTGTACGGCACAACCGAAAGAGACTTGCGTAGTGTCAAGATCCGAAAAGGGGAAGTATGTGAAGGAAGTGGCGATAGATGATTGTAGGTTTGTGGCATTAGTGGATACAGGTAGTAACCTTACGTTCATACGAGCGGATGAGTATGTGAGGTTAGGATCACCACCTCTGGGAAACTGCAAACCTAAGTTTGATGGTTTTGGTTCCGCTGGCAATAGTACCTGGGGTGAGTTCACAAGGGTAATGACGGTCGACGGGTGCGACTTTACTGTCACTCTGCATGTTGTCTCGAATAAGGTAATGACAAGACACAGTCTACTCTTAGGTACCGACTTTTTAGACCAGGTAGAGTTGCGAGTCAAACGGGGCGAGGTGACATTTTTACGACTCGACGATCAGACCGACGGTCACGAGGACGCGCCGGATGTACTGGGGGTAAACGCGGTAGAACAATCCGACGAGATCGACTTGTCACATGTACGAGAATCTCATTACCGTGAAGCCATTCGGGATATTATTAAAGGGTATAGGCCGGAGAAGAAGAGAGACGTCGGGATAACCGCAAAAGTAGTTTTGGAAAGCGACAAGCCGGTAGCGCGAAGACCGCGAAGACTGGCGCCGTCGGAAAGAAAGGAAGAAGATGATTTGATGGAAGCGTGGACAAACGAGGGTGTCATCAAATCGTCAGACTTGGAGTATGCGAGTCCGATAGGTGTAGTTAGAAAGAAAGATTTGTGTGTGCGTGTGGCTAGATGGGCCTTGTTACTAGGCGAGATTAAGTATCAGGCGTGTCATCGGCCGGGGAAAAGTATGCAGCATGTAGATGCTCCGAGTAGGAACCCCCTGCCGAGCACTATGTATGTAACGGAGAGTGAAGACGGGCTGATTGCACGGTTGAGAGGGGCACAGAACAAGGACATTGAAGTCCGTAGGATTTTGGACGCCGCAACGTGCAGTCAGGCCGATGGGCAGGTAGTAAGAAACAATATTTTGTATAAGGAGTGTGAGGACGATGTGCTAATAGTAGTATCGAAGGCGATGCGGGCTCAGGTAGTCAGGCAAGCGCACGAGCGTGGGCATTTCGAGGTTACCAAAACAGAAGCTATGGTCAAGAAGGACTTCTGGTTCAAGGGGTTACGCGAAAGGGTCGAACACGTGGTATCCAACTGCCTTGACTGTAGCCTAACCGAACGAAACATAGGTAAGCTAGAAGGGAACCTGCGAAATTACAAGAAAAGAAGAAAGCGTGCGAAGCAGTACCTAAGGGAGGACCCGCGCACACCTCGATTTTATGAAACCTTGGGTCCTAAACGCCGAAAGTGACGCATCTGATGACAGCGAGATAAAAGGCAACATCTGAGGGCAGATGTTATTGCAGGATGGCCGAATGTAGTATCGTGGACGAAAGGCCTGGGAAATATCGGGCGAACTATGAACAATGTCGCGAGAGCCGAGGCGCCGTCGGGCCCATCAATGTGTCATCGGTCTTTTCAAGTGCATAGTTTCGTGGAAAAGACCTACGTGACCCTGGCCACGAGCGTCTGCGGAACACGTGTGCGGTGGTCCTAGGAAAAGGACAACAGAATGCGACAACGGCCAGAAAGGGTCAGTCGAGAAACAGTGTGCGAGTCGAGAAGCCGAGTGCGAGTCGAGCGGAGACGGAGGTTGCGAGTGGCGTTGCCGAGAGAGTGTGGATTGCGCTGTTTTCTGTACGTTTGGTATGAATAGTTCAAGTTAAGCCACAATCGTCTTTTCTGTCTGATTAACATCTCTATTGTCCACTCTTTGTGAACATATTACATCACGATATTACATACGTTCACTAGCAGGAACGTGTTTTATTGAAACTTTTACGACTCGCTACCGGCTGCCCCAGCCGTTACATTATTTGAATAACATCGAAGGTTGTTGACCTAGCAACCGAACGAAGGTGTGATCCAATTGGATGTGGATGTAATTACACCTTGAAATACCTTTCGTCATCGAGCATTTCCAATTCCCCGCCGAGTGTCCTCCATTTTTGCGCTTAGTCTTTACGCTCGATATCGTCGCGATTTGCAAGCACTCGCTAGCAACAGAATGTGCGATCGTCGTCGCGCGTCGCCGTTTCGACAGAATTAACGTCGTTGGAGTCTCACAACGATTGTGAAACCGCATATTTACTTCGCGCGAAAACCACGATGAACGAGTTATGTCTCGTTCGGGCTAATTTCTTTGAAGTAGTCAATGTGTCGATTTTTAACTTATGCTTCAAATATGTAATATCGGAAGATAAGGATAGAAATTTTTTTCCGATTACTTACAATATATTAATATTAAATTGAATATACAAATATAAATTGGACAGAGAACGATATTTATTTAACGGAAACTAAATGCAATACTCTTATCTATATCAAATAACTTTACAGTTATTTGATCACTCTCGTCACAACGAATCTAACACACACACTTTCTCTCTCTCTCTACCAACTCTATCAATTCTCACGACTCTACTCTTCGACTACTCGAAACCTCTAACGACTCTACTCTTCGACGACTCAATTAGCTCTGATCTTCGCCAATACACTCCTGCTCGGTCGTGCTCGCTCTTGCTCTCGTCCTCTCTCACACACACACACGCACACTTTTCGGCTCACATACTCTGGCCTCTCGATTGTCACTCCTTGAAATGTGGAACCGTACTTCTGTTTTGACGCTGCTTATCTTTTCTCGCGTTACTGTTACTAGGCGCTCTTGGATGTAAACAAACCACGAAAGACGACGTACACGGTGTTTTCTAATTTCAGCCGATCTCCAATCAAAGCTATTCTACGATATTACAAATATTAAGAATCGAAGATCCAGTGTGGAGAATTTGAAGGGTTGACTCTGAGATTTGAGAGTAATTTCAGAGAATAGAAGCTTAATTCCTGCAATTACTTCCTTCACATACTTCCACTTTTCGGATCTTGATACTACGCAAGTCTCTTTCGGTCGTGCCGTACACCTCGCTGCAATATGTCCAAATCCGCTGCACTCGGAACACCTAACACCTTCTCCCCTCTCCGGACACTTAACACTTAGATGACCTCACTACCGCAAATGAAGCATCTTCTTTTCTTCATTGCATCTACAGATTGACTGGGCTTCCCATTCTTCTGGGTTTTAGTCGGCTTCACAATCGACTTTGCTCTGCGACTCTTCTGCTCTTCGTACATCACTAACCTCTTCCTCAACTCTTTGATTGACGTAGCACGGTACAATATAGCCTTATTGTTCTCGTCGTCTATTATCGCATCCACTATGTATTCCACCTTTGCTTCCTCCTCTATGTCCACATGGCTGGCTATTTCGAGCATGCGGTACATGTAAGCCAAACATGCTTCATCACTCTCCTTTTTTGTTTCTTCAAGTTTCTGATGTACTTGCCTACTGTTGACTTTCCTCGAAAATTCTTTCACTAGCCCCCTCTTCAACTCATGCCAAGTCCTGGCATGACACTCAAAGCTCGCAAATATTTTCGCTGATCCCTTCAGCAGCTTCCTGGCGTAGACTGCCTTCTGCTCATCCGACCACATGCACGTATCAGCGACTTCCTCGAACGACTCGAACCATCGTTCGACATTTTCACCTTTGTCGCCACTAAACGACTCTAATGCATCTTCGACGTCTCTAAAACTCAGTGTCGAACCAACACATGCCCTTCGACAACATTCGTCACGGTCCTGATATACCCTTCGCGTATCTCTCTTGTATCCTCTTGCGTTTTTCTTGTCATCTTCATCCTCACTTTCGTCGTCGCTTTCTTCTTCTGACGATATGTCGTTACCATCCATGGCCGCTTGTAGCCGTGCGCGTAATTCTACTTTTCTGCCCGTCGTTTTTAAACCCAAACTAGCGAGGCGCTCCTTCAACTCCTTCGTATTCATTTTCTCAACATCTTCATCTTCGTTACAATCACGCTCAGCTCTCTGTACGTTTCCTAAATCTCGTTGACCGGTTAGCTCTTCACCGCCCGTCGATCCCTTAGGATACGATTGTCCAGCCCTACACGCCCGATTCAGCCTTGCAATCAGCACTGACCTCGCACCCGATATAGGGAGGTTCATTCGCGCGAGCTTACTCCTCAGCTCCTCCAGCGTCGAACCCTCTTCACCCGACAATCGTTCGTCCCCAACGTTTGCACACTACATTTTTCACACTACGCAAACTTAAACAGTCAACGATATCGTCTTTTACCGCACCGCGTACCGGTAAATTCACAACTAGCTCGAATAGCTCTGTTAAACCGTTTCGTTTTCTGTCTTGTCCAATCCCGGACGAGCCCCCAAAAATATATAATATTGTGATATAATGTATTTACAAGGAGTGGACAATAGAGATGTTAATCAGACAGAAAAAGACGATTGTTGTTCAACTTGAACTATTCACGCCAAACGTACAGAAAACAGCGCAACTAAATAACTAGATAGCGACTCGACTTTTACCAAAACGCAATCAACACTCTCTCGGCAACGCCACTCGCAAAACTCTGTCCTCGCTCAACTCGCACTCCGCTTTTTTAATCACACTCTGTTTTTCGAATGACTCATCGTTCCTTTGTCTTTTTCTTAGCCCCACCACGCACGTGCTCCGCAGCCGCTCGTAGTCAAAGTCACGTAGGCCTTTTTTTGCGTAACCTATTCGACCGAAAGACCGACGATACATCGTTGGGCCTGTCGGTGCTTCGACTTTCTCGCGACATTGTTTATAGTTCGCCCGATATCTCTTAGGCCTTTGTTCCATGATACTACATATATATATATAATGGTGTACTGGTCATCTTTTTTCCAAACGTTTTTAGCTTTTTAGCTGTTTGTGTATGGGCGCCTAATCAGCCAATCAGAAATAGCCGGTATTCTATGAATCCTTTTCTTCAATGCTCGAAGAGCTGGATATTTATCCAAAGCTGATGCCCCAAACATATACTCGAAATTTTCAAGGGCCGCTGCAAACACGAAGTCCGCCCATGTCGTCTGAAAAAAGGTTTGTATACATTTATTTTGTACCTCCTCTATTAAACAATTTTTTTAATTTACCTTGAAAAATGTGAAAAATCGAACTCTTAACTAAAGATCACTAGCTTTTTAGGAAGAATTTGGATTTTTATTTTATTGTCAGAATTTAATGGATAATTTTAGAAACTTCAACCTTTGGAGGTATTTGTTAATTAAAAATGACAAAACTGGTATTATGTAAAAAAGAGTAATGTGTATCCTGAATCAATGTCGAATGGAAATTAGACAGTTCTATAAAAATAATCCTTCTCACGATTCCACAACTTCATAGCTTAATTAAATACAATTCTTCGGCGATATAATTACGAATACATTTACAGGAATTGTGTAATATGATAAATATCTCGTTAAAGAAATTGAAATCGTAAATTCCGCGGATAACCAGCGTTTATCATATAGAGACAGGGATTTGCAAAGAATAAAAGTTGTAGAACGTTGAAAGGCGTTGAGAGAAACGTGATGTTATCCCGTTATTCGTTAACGCAACGCAGTTAAAAAAAATCCCGTAGGAAGATTACGATAATAGATAACCTGAGTCGAGTGTTTGTCGGGGGATCTAAAAGATTCTTTCGAGTTGAGCGTCTGAGATTGCAGAGAAGAAAATTTGGAAGCCATCGAATTCGTGATGTCGATAGAAATCTTCAGTTGGAATCGTTGTATCATAACGTAGTCTGCTTATTGTCGATAAGAATTTACTAAACTAAAAGTGACTACTAAAAGTTTCTATCCTCTAAATTCTATCTACGATTCTATAATCTAAAAACTGACTTTTGCAAACAAACTGTAACATTCGCTTAACGGAAAGACATACGTATCTTGTTTGTACTCGTCTTTTCACAATGAATTCTTGAACGTCTGTCTCTGTGGTGAGACAAATGCAAAGTCATCTCATCAGTTACTCACCTTGCTTCAAATCTCCAAGAGTATCGACGAGCACGTCGCATATCATCGCATCCCATTCGTTCTTTCCCATTAGATCGTACTTCCTCGCCAAGTATCGCGCCACAGCGTTACTCTGCGCTACCGGTTTCCCGTCTATCTCCAGCACAGGCAGCTTTTTATAAGGCATTGCTAAGAACAAACATGGCTCATATGAACACTGTGTAGAGGGAAACGATCGATAGGAAATCACAACACAGCTTCCGAGGCCGTTGCGTTCTTGTGAATAGATGAATCGAAATCATTTCGGTTTTAATCAACATGGCCTAGTAAAGAAATACAGAAATGTCTTCTTTCTCCTTTTCTTCTTTTCTTACGATTACGATGGACAGGGTATCGCGTGTTTTTGACTGTTGGGAAGAACCTAAAGTTTTTAAAATCAAGGATAAAAGATAATACCTGTTACGCCGCGCCACTCTCTGCCTGGCCCAGGTCACACACCGCGGGCCATACGGACACCAGATGTCCGCTCTTCCGTACGGCGTACCCTCAAGAGCCTTAAGCACCGTCCATAAATCATAGATTTCCTAGAAAAGGTCCTTTAAACAAAACAAACATCTAGTCCCGGGGAATTTCTAAACACTATTGTCTACCACGGAAGGACAAGGTAAAGTTGTTTTTTCTCACGCACGCTGCAACTTTCCTCCCACTAACCACTTTCTCTCAAGGGCAGTTAAGACCCTTCGTTTAACCAATTAAAAACGAAGCCTATTCCCTCACTCTCCTAAATAACATCGGCACCAACAAATCCGATGGTCCCGTGCGCTAGACACTCTCATCCTTAGCCTTCCTCCGAGACAGCATCGTCTCCCAAGGGACACTGATTTCACATCCTTCGAACGGTCAACATCCTTCGAGCGGGTATACACACCCGCAGATCAGTCACTCACTCATCTCATACACACGCACCAGTGTAACTATCCTCGTTAGAAGTTGTGGAATAAACGGTGAAATATAACTTACTACTGTGTCATATTCAATCAACCACCTCTGTTATCCTAACCGAAACAGGGGAACGACTACTTCGCGGCGTCGATTCACCGAATCGTAGCGAGAATTTACGCTCTCGCTGACGCGTTTTCCTCGCGACCGCGTCTCTCCGCGAACGGTCGTAACATTTGGTCCTTCGAGCCGGATTATCAGTGGCAGTGGATAGTTTTGTCACCCATCCGGTCGTAACATTTGGTCCTTCGAGCCGGATTCAGTGACAAGTGAAAAGTGTGGACACGTAACCGGTCGAATCATTCGATCCTCAAAGCCGCATCACGCGTCAAGTGAAAAGCGCATACCAGTGACACCCACTAGCATACAGTGCCACGTGAATCCAACATAACCAGCAGCGGAAGCGTTACCCCCCCAGCGAGGTCAGTAACGTCAAGGATCGTCACCCTTGAAGAGGTAAAATTCGGTGGTTAAAACGCAATCACGCAACCTCCTGCCGCAACTGGACAATCTTCAACAGAAGTAAGTTATAACCATTCCACTTATCTAACAAACAATGGCAACCGGAAACGCAGAGAAAATCACCTCCTTGCATCGGGAGCGAAGCAACCTAAGCGACCAATTCCAGGCCGTATCGAAATCACTCGACGAATACGAACAGTCTGGTCAGCACTACAAGGCCACCTTAAGAACTTATCGAAAACAAGTGGACGACATTTGGAAGCGGTTTAACATTGTCAACGACCAATTACTTGAGCTCGACGACATCGCACCTGTGGACTTACTCGATGTCTATGTGGATCTGGTAGTACGATTGAGCGCTCTCATCGAACTTAATTCTTCCTCAACGGATGCCTCCAAGAGAGTAGCGAATCCAAAACCTCCGGAATGCAGCAACAAAACTCCTAGCAGGTTCCAGAGACCACCGATCCCATCGCATGACACGCGAAGCTCATCGCATCACACTCGCAACGTGTCACCTAAACGCGGCCCGACGACAACCACATTAGCATCGAACGTTCATGATTCTTTAACCGCAGCCCACAACCTAGATAGTAACGGGTTGAATCCCATCCAGGATAGCAACAAGGTCAACGTCGAGTCGAAACCTACTGTAAAGGCTTCGAAATCCACTGTGCTCAAACCATCCAGGGGCAGTGTTTCTTCGGGCAATACTTCTATGATGGACGTCCAACACAACGTATCGACGTCCAATCATCTCTCTTACATCACGTCATCTGCACCACCCGAGATTAGAAACATTGCATCGGACAGTCACACTTCGAGACGTAACGCGAAGACTCCTCCTTCGCCACCTCAGAGATGTGCTACGCCTGCAATTGGCCCTACTCAGAATCATTGCCTCATTATTAATACCATGACTAATCACTCAAATGGTATCGGTAATTTACAGAACATTCTATCTGATCTCAACGATTCTCTGCTGAGTTCACAGAGCGCCACACCGAACAAGTCGCGTGTCACGGACTTCTCCCTGAAGTCACCCTTGGCTGCAACGACGCTACCACACTCTCCAATGGCAAAACAAGTCCAAATCACGACGCCCAACGCTTCTCCTCTACCAAGAATCATCACTAAGAGAATGCGATTCGAGCGGGTCATCGGGGGGAATCCAGCCTCCCAATCAACCTCAAACCGCCGCACCGCGCTTGATGAATCTTCACCAAGCATCACCGACGTTCCCTTCGACGATACCTCCTAGGCCGAGGTGTTTAACGACACTTCCAGAAGCAAGATTCACGACACTTCTTGGGTCGTGAATTTCACCTGGAAATCGCTCGGCATCGGCGAGGAAGACGGCGATCCAGACTACAAAGGGGACAACGTGCCATCCAGGCAACGGGCCTTCGACCGTATCTTCGAAAACCCTGGCGACAACGGCCTCATCCAGACTACCACAAGTCATACGGCAACGAGCATCTTGGAACGACGTGCCACGCAGCTCGTCCTACCATCGAGCCAAGCCGATCCAGCAGGATACGGGCCATCAACTATCAACATGGAGTTGGGCGGCAGCTCCAATCTACTTTACCTTTCCAGAAATTTTGATCGGTACCCTCTCAACGGGGGGAGGATGTTACGCCGCGCGACTCTCAGCCTGACCCAGGTCACACACCGCGGGCCATACGGACACCAGATGTCCGCTCTTCCGTACGGCGTACCCTCAAGAGCCTTAAGCACCGTCCATAAATCATAGATTTCCTAGAAAAGGTCCTTTAAACAAAACAAACATCTAGTCCCGAGGAATTTCTAAACACTATTGTCTACCACGGAAGGACAAGGGAAAGTTGTTTTTTCTCACGCACGCTGCAACTTTCCTCCCACTAACCACTTTCTCTCGAGGGCGGTTAAGACCCTTCGTTAACCAATTAACAACGAAGCCACTTCCTTCACTCTCCTAACTAAAATCGTCACCAACAAATCCGATGGTCCCGTGCGCTAGACACACCCATCCTTAGCTTTCCTCCGAGACAGCATCGTCTCCCAAGACAGTTCTGATTTCACATCCTTCGAATAGTCAATATCCTTCCACCGGGTAGGACACACCCACAGATCAGTCACTCATTCATCTCGTACATATTCTCAACGCGAGAATTGATTGTAATTTCAACAAATAAATACAAAAAAAAATCTCGTACATACGCACCAGCGTAACTGCCTTCGTTATAAGTTGTTGGAATAAACGGTGAAATATAACTTACTATACTGTGTCATATTCATTTAACCACCTCTTATCTTAACCGAAACAGGGGAACGACTACTTCGCGGCGTCGATTCACCGAATCGTAGCGAGAATTTACGCTCTCGCTGACGCGTTTTCCTCGCGACCGCGTCTCTCCGCGAACGGTCGTAACATTTGGTCCTTCGAGCCGGATTATCAGTGGCAGTGGATAGTTTTGTCACCCATCCGGTCGTAACATTTGGTCCTTCGAGCCGGATTCAGTGACAAGTGAAAAGTGTGGACACGTAACCGGTCGAATCATTCGATCCTCAAAGCCGCATCACGCGTCAAGTGAAAAGCGCATACCAGTGACACCCACTAGCATACAGTGCCACGTGAATCCAACATAACCAGCAGCGGAAGCGTTACCCCCCCAGCGAGGTCAGTAACGTCAAGGATCGTCACCCTTGAAGAGGTAAAATTCGGTGGTTAAAACGCAATCACGCAACCTCCTGCCGCAACTGGACAATCTTCAACAGAAGTAAGTTATAACCATTCCACTTATCTAACAAACAATGGCAACCGGAAACGCAGAGAAAATCACCTCCTTGCATCGGGAGCGAAGCAACCTAAGCGACCAATTCCAGGCCGTATCGAAATCACTCGACGAATACGAACAGTCTGGTCAGCACTACAAGGCCACCTTAAGAACTTATCGAAAACAAGTGGACGACATTTGGAAGCGGTTTAACATTGTCAACGACCAATTACTTGAGCTCGACGACATCGCACCTGTGGACTTACTCGATGTCTATGTGGATCTGGTAGTACGATTGAGCGCTCTCATCGAACTTAATTCTTCCTCAACGGATGCCTCCAAGAGAGTAGCGAATCCAAAACCTCCGGAATGCAGCAACAAAACTCCTAGCAGGTTCCAGAGACCACCGATCCCATCGCATGACACGCGAAGCTCATCGCATCACACTCGCAACGTGTCACCTAAACGCGGCCCGACAACAACCACATTAGCATCGAACGTTCATGATTCTTTAACCGCAGCCCACAACCTAGATAGTAACGGGTTGAATCCCATCCAGGATAGCAACAAGGTCAACGTCGAGTCGAAACCTACTGTAAAGGCTTCGAAATCCACTGTGCTCAAACCATCCAGGGGCAGTGTTTCTTCGGGCAATACTTCTATGATGGACGTCCAACACAACGTATCGACGTCCAATCATCTCTCTTACATCACGTCATCTGCACCACCCGAGATTAGAAACATTGCATCGGACAGTCACACTTCGAGACGTAACGCGAAGACTCCTCCTTCGCCACCTCAGAGATGTGCTACGCCTGCAATTGGCCCTACTCAGAATCATTGCCTCATTATTAATACCATGACTAATCACTCAAATGGTATCGGTAATTTGCAGAACATTCTATCTGATCTCAACGATTCTCTGCTGAGTTCACAGAGCGCCACACCGAACAAGTCACGTGTCACGGACTTCTCCCTGAAGTCACCCTTGGCTGCAACGACGCTACCACACTCTCCAATGGCAAAACAAGTCCAAATCACGACGCCCAACGCTTCTCCTCTACCAAGAATCATCACTAAGAGAATGCGATTCGAGCGGGTCATCGGGGGGAATCCAGCCTCCCAATCAACCTCAAACCGCCGCACCGCGCTTGATGAATCTTCACCAAGCATCACCGACGTTCCCTTCGACGATACCTCCTAGGCCGAGGTGTTTAACGACACTTCCAGAAGCAAGATTCACGACACTTCTTGGGTCGTGAATTTCACCTGGAAATCGCTCGGCATCGGCGAGGAAGACGGCGATCCAGACTACAAAGGGGACAACGTGCCATCCAGGCAACGGGCCTTCGACCGTATCTTCGAAAACCCTGGCGACAACGGCCTCATCCAGACTACCACAAGTCATACGGCAACGAGCATCTTGGAACGACGTGCCACGCAGCTCGTCCTACCATCGAGCCAAGCCGATCCAGCAGGATACGGGCCATCAACTATCAACATGGAGTTGGGCGGCAGCTCCAATCTACTTTACCTTTCCAGAAATTTTGATCGGTACCCTCTCAACGGGGGGAGGATGTTACGCCGCGCGACTCTCAGCCTGACCCAGGTCACACACCGCGGGCCATACGGACACCAGATGTCCGCTCTTCCGTACGGCGTACCCTCAAGAGCCTTAAGCACCGTCCATAAATCATAGATTTCCTAGAAAAGGTCCTTTAAACAAAACAAACATCTAGTCCCGAGGAATTTCTAAACACTATTGTCTACCACGGAAGGACAAGGGAAAGTTGTTTTTTCTCACGCACGCTGCAACTTTCCTCCCACTAACCACTTTCTCTCGAGGGCGGTTAAGACCCTTCGTTAACCAATTAACAACGAAGCCACTTCCTTCACTCTCCTAACTAAAATCGTCACCAACAAATCCGATGGTCCCGTGCGCTAGACACACCCATCCTTAGCTTTCCTCCGAGACAGCATCGTCTCCCAAGACAGTTCTGATTTCACATCCTTCGAATAGTCAATATCCTTCCACCGGGTAGGACACACCCACAGATCAGTCACTCATTCATCTCGTACATATTCTCAACGCGAGAATTGATTGTAATTTCAACAAATAAATACAAAAAAAAATCTCGTACATACGCACCAGCGTAACTGCCTTCGTTATAAGTTGTTGGAATAAACGGTGAAATATAACTTACTATACTGTGTCATATTCATTTAACCACCTCTTATCTTAACCGAAACAGGGGAACGACTACTTCGGGGCCTTCGATTCACCGAATCGTAGCGAGAATTTACGCCTCTCGCTACTGCGACTGCGTCTCTCCGCGAACGGTCGTAACACATTGATCGACAGAAGTACTAAACTCTAATAACATAAATTTATATATTTTCTATTTCCCAGCCACCAGTTTTATAGATTTTTCTATCTTCTGTACTACTTTTATCCCTTTTATTTTTTCTTACATGAGATTATTGTAAATTTAATATCATTTGTTCGCAATATTTGTTATTTATCTTTCATTGAGTTTGAAATTTCGCGCTTCAATGTTGTGTGTTGTTCGACGTTTTATCGAACGATGTTTATCGAACTAGTTTATGAATACATACATAATCATTAAAGAATCTATAAACCTTACTAGTTTGTTTTTACTAAGTTTTGTTACAGAAAACGTGTTCTCATAAATTTTCAACTTTAATTTATGGAAATTTATTAACCTTAAACTATAAAATCATTCAATGAGTCTTTCCGGATGTTTTTATGTAGTCATAATTTCACATATCAGCACAGCTCCACCAATAGGATAAGAGTTACGTGGAAGCAACAGGGGGGAAGAAGAACATATAGAGATCTAAAGGTTATTTTTGTCTCATTCAAGTTTCTGTTAACCGGCTTGGAAATTTCCTGTGCTTGTTTCGACTTTGAAGTCTTAAAAAAAAAATTGTAAGTAAATAGTATATATATAGTATATATATCCTGAGTCAAAGTGTCTCATTATAAATAATAAACCGTTTAAAAACTATATTTTGTATGTTTTTTCCTTATTCATAATTAAATAATAAATATGAAATACTTCTACAGAAAGCCGACATCCTTCAATTAACCGAACAGCAGATGATTTAAAAATTAGTAGTTGAAAGAAATAAATGTTATTACATGTTCATAATTGATCGATAAATTTAAATATACAATTAGAAAATGTTTCTTCTTTATTGATAGCTAAATAATACAGATAAGATACAAGATACTTGTACGAAAAGTCGGCGCGTCGTTCAATTAACGGAACAGCAGAGGATTTGAAAATTAGTAGTTGAAAGAAATAAATGTTGTCATATGTTCATAATTGATCGATAAATTTAAGTATGCAATTAGAAAATGTTTCTTATGTTTGGAGGAATATGTAATCACTGCTGAATGTTTTGTAGTTACGAAAGTTGTATACAAACATACATTGTACATACGACTAGTAATGGTACTAAATTACTGTCAGAGGGTCTTGGGTGTATAGAACCATATGGTTAAATTAATACTAGAGATAACGAATCGCGCGAATGTAATTAATATTTTGATATGCGTTGTTTGCATTAATTGATAGTTTTCTTATAAACTTTTTTATAAACAATTTCATTGCTATAGAAAAAAGATAAATGCCGGTAATATGTCTATCCTACTTAAATAGAAAGTGCAATATTTTGTTATAATATTTGGCGCAAGTTTATACATTATTACATCCAAAAATAATATTCTTTTTATATCTAAGCTATATTAAAATATAAAGATACAAATAGCTATGCGAGTAGTTAGTAGTTGATGCTTTTTACTTAAATTGTCTTATACTTCATAATTTGTAATAATATAATTCTTGTCATCAATGATTCTTTGTTTTTACTTTGTATATATTATACTTCCAGGAAGATGCCGCTCTATAAATTGACTTACTTCCCAGTTACGGCATTGGCAGAACCAATCCGTTCTTCTTCAGCTATGCTAGTATTCCATTTGAAGTTGAACGTATCAAAAAGGACGTCTGGCCAGAAATAAAGCCCTGTAAGCTTAAAATTTAAAGAAGTTCTGTTTCTTAAATCTCATCTTTCCTAATTTAACTAAAGTAGCTAAATAAAGTAGAACACAATTATGCAGAGTATAACAGAGATTATTGTTTACTCTCCATTGCTCTTTAAGATATGTGGGAGAACAATAGGTATTGTTAAGGAGACAATGCCCTTTGTTTGCTGATAAATTATCAATAAATTAAATTATATCTTTCCAAAAGAGATAACAGGAAGCTAGATATTTAAGAAGCATCATAATCTGTTTGTTCGATAGAATCTTTGATTCTATTAGTTGTATGTTTTTAGTGACTCCTTATGGCCTGCTTCCTATGCTCGTAGCTGATAGAAGGAAGGTTGCTCAGTCTACAGCTATTTGCCGTTACTTAGCCAAACAATATGACTTAGCTGGAAAGACTGACTGGGCAAATCTTCATATTGATGCCACTGTTGATACTATTCATGATATTCGTCATAGTGAGTATCCAGTGCTGTTTTGCATAAATCTTATGAGAATCTTGATAACAGATAGTACATATCTGCTCAGGTATTTATTAGTTGAAATCCGATTTAATATTTGATTTAATCGAACGATACACGTATGTCAACAATACAAGACAAAGGATTAAAAAGGATTGTAATTCTATCTTCAGTATCATTTAAATTTCGCACAACACTGTATTCAAATTAGTATAACATTAGCGAATAGTATTTAACTGAAAACAAATTTTCAGAAATTGCCGCCTTCCACTATGAGGAGGACGAGAAGGTCAAAGCTGCAAAACGCAAGGCTGCTGAAGAGACGCTGCCGTTCATTTTAGAACGTTTGGACCAGCAAGTGAAGGAAAATGACGGCTACTTCTACGATGGTACTCTCTCTTGGGCTGATTTAACATTCGTTGCTCTGCTCGATTATTTGAACTTTATGTACAAGTCTGATCTGATCGAGAATTACGAGAATCTGAAGCTGCTGGAGAAAAAGGTCCTCCTTCTGCCCAAGATCAAAAACTGGATTGAGAGACGCCCAGTTAGCGAATTCTAAACTTCACGATTGCTTATGGTTTTATAAGCGTTTAAAGATTGCGGTCTTAGTGTGTTGAGAGAATGAAGAACGAATCGTATTGATGGAAGTTTGTATGGAATATACTGATTGCTTTTAACATTCATTAGTTCCAGTTATTACCGATATTTTTGTCATTTAGTTAGGGTTTTCCCTTTAGATTACGTTGTGATAGAGAACTATTATTTGTGTATTCCTACAGAAACATACGAACTATATAAACTGTTGACACGATGTTGTGCTTTTGTATTATAGAGATAATAATAAAACCATCAAACAATCATTAATTATGTTTTTTATTATATTCATTAAGAATTGAAGATTACCTCCTTGGTGATCTTGATAATATCGTATTTTACAAATGTTGAACAAAAAAAAATGTATGATTATTTTATTCAATACGTTATGAGGGTTGCTTTAAAAAAAATACGAGTTACATATTTCTTTGAAAAAAGCATGATTTTTATCGATACAGTAATGTTCTTCTGTTATCGCTTTAAAGTTGAGCACTTCGTTGATTACACGAGAGAACTCGCCTACAGCAAACAAGATACGACCGTGTGTAAAGTAATTAATCTGTTTGCTCGTTGCTAGCTACACATAAGGCTTGCGTAAAAAAAAATATGCATTTCAGTTCAGGCGGAGAATTATGTAGGAAGTCATTTTGTCGATCAATAACTTAGTTAATAAAAGATCAAATTTTCATGTACATAAATGTAAGTAACGTTCAAGTATTAATCATTACATACAATTTTTGTATAATTCGATATCTTGGTCACTTACATCTTACAAATGATATATAGATAATATTTATGAGATACATTGGAGCTATCTTTTAGTTAACGCCATTTTTTCTTGTTTTCTCTGTACTTTTACTATTCTTCCAAAAATATCAAAGGATCGATGACTTCGAATTAAACTAGAATTGCTTCGGTATATTGTCAATCAATGGCTATTTGTATTCACATCTATATCAAAGGAAAACCGATTGCAAAATTAATTACCCTTGCAACTCCGCAATCTGAAACTATGTGTGATCGACCTTGAAGATGACAAATCTCAATGTTTGAAGTAGTACAAAAGGATGATAATTTAATTTCGCTTTATCAAACTGTACAAAATTTGTATACACATACAGAAAAAAAAACGGAGTTCAAACATTAATCAACATGAATTATCGGTTATTATTGCTGAGTAATTATTAGGATTAGAGCTTTGGAGTATCGATCGTATCGAGTTTTAACTATCGGTTTCCGCAATTTATTGTTTTTCTAAATTATGTCTGAATGGTATCAGTTTTTGAATATTTTATAGTTTACACTCCAACATACTGACGTAAGCTATCGAAAATAATTGTAAATTATGCAATATCATTTTTTTTATATTTCATAATCTAAATTTCAATCTATTTTTTGTATTTAACATCCCTTTTTTTATTGTTCGTGTTCCGTCTTGTACGTTCTTCAAAAAATCTTAATTTTTTTTTAGATAAAATCTTGTGTGAATTTACAAAAAATACGATTCTTCGTTTAATTTTTTTCCCTTATTGTCTTTACATATTTGGAGTTTAAACGCGTTATAAGTACGTTTCTTTTTTAACATGATTACGTAGAATTCTTATTCTGAATAAATTATTTGTTTCCGCTTCATAACTGTTTCTAAATTACAGTGCATTTAATCTTGAAATGCACAGTAACATTTTATACTTTTTACGTTCTAAGGAATTTTCAGGATCGGTTAAAAATTAAATTACAGTAATGGTAATACTCAATATTAATGTCAGACGTGGATACTTCACTGTTTTGTATAATAATTTGTTATCTTGGCATCGATCAAGGTATTTAATATACAAAGCGTACAGATTAATAAGAATTTTAATTAATCCCTCTTCTATAGTATTCACCGTTCTTTTCGAGCTCGTACCATTTCAAATAGACTTTCGAATAGATTTCAAAGATTTGTCTGTTCAAATAAAACGCGATCTTTTTTATTTCCCTATCAGTCGTCCCGTTACTGTTCCGTTGTTTCCAACAGATTGCAGATTCGTTTAAAAAACATTTGTAACGAAAAACAAACCCACTCGCAGAAATGTTATTCAATATCGCATTTACAACTTTCATAGACATCCTCCTCTCATTGCTATCATTGTAAACAGATTGAAACTTCGTTTGCAAACACTCGCGATTAAAAAAAAAAAAAAGAAGAATTAATCTTAAACAATTTTATCTTGTGTTCCATTTATAATTTTCATAATTGTCTTCCCGACGTTGTATCATTTTAAATGGCTTTTTTCTATCCATCTATGTTGCAGCGAGATCAACGGTCCTAATTACTAAATTGCACGATGTGTTCATACAAATTCACTTTTTATGAACGCGATGAAACGAAATGAAACCTAAGTAGAGATTTGTTTTCTCATCAAGTATAACGAGTTTATACTTTGGATAGATTGCCTCGTTGTGAGAAGGTCTTAATCGTTTATAATTGCGATTAAGTAATTGCAATAAGTCATATTTTTAAGAAACGTTCTCACATGCTGTCACACACTCTAATTAGAAAAGGATCATGAAACATTCGGTTTATGATATTATTTGTTTGCAAATCTTCCTGCTTCCGGAAACTTTTTTAAATATGAAAATATTTATATACAAAATTAAATATTTTTTTCAATATCAACACTTCTTGCGTTTATGTTGTCCTAGTCAGAATTATATTATTTCGTGTATCCTGTTGCTTTTTATATGATAGTCCTCCCGTTGGCCGCGGATTCGTTATCAAGCCTGAGGCCCTCGTCACTAGTGTAACTATCGACAATAAAGGTACCCCACGCGCGACCGGACGATGGAGAACTTCAACGCAGAACCGCTACCTCCCGCGAGCCCTCCCCGGGAGGGCGCCTCGAGCTCGGACTCGGAGATTCAGACTCGACATATATATTATTATATATATTATATATACTATTATATCTATATAATATATGTATTTATATCTATAAATATACGTATAAATATATCTATTTAAAAAAATAAAGTTGACCTTCATATATCGCCAATAATATCGCGTGCGTATAAAGAAACTAATTACATTTAATTCTTTTTTTGCATTTATTTATTTTTTATTATTATTTTCTTCACAACTAATTACATTTAATTATTACATTTACATACATTTAATTATTATTTTTTTCATAATTATATCTCGTTTGAAATATTTTTCGACATAATTAATTGTTTCAAAAACACATATTCCAGCCTTCTAAATGATTTATTTTGCGTATTATACGAATTATTCCATGTATAAATAAATTGTTCTCTCTACACACAAACACGTACACAGTCTGTTAATTACACGAGTTAATTGTAACATTTTTCTCGATAAGTTGACAGAGCAAGGAAAATGAGCGACGAACCTACCTACAAACTAATCTACTTCAATGCCCGTGGTCGTGCCGAACATATACGGTACATATTTGCATATACTGGCATCGAGTATACCGACGAGAGGATCCCCGAAGAACTCTGGCCCGAATACAAGGATTGTAAGCGTGAAGAATCGATTTTTACTTTCATCGTTCAACTCTCAGGTATCTACCATTTACTCAAACTTTTCTGTATATAAAACTTTCGTTTCACGTGCAGGCTAAACTTACTTAAAGTAAAATTTCATACGGAATAAAGTCGAACTTTTCATTAAGTTTTGCTTCCGTAATATCGTGTTTATCGAATACCAACTTAATTCACTTACGATTCTCGAATTTTTGTGTTGCAATCTTTATTGTTTTCAATGAATCGAAGCATTTCGAATATTTTGAGAAAACCGTAAATAGGTGACTTAAAATAGGAATACAAAAATACTTCTACGCTTCTCGTTAATTTAAAAACTTTTTAGGACTTGTCGGAAAAAAAGGATAAAAAATTGAAATCAGTTCGGAAATGAACAAGAACATAGCTAAAAAGTCGAAAGAACAAAGCAGACATAAAATTCGATCTTCTGTTGCGACATTTCTATCGTAAATGGTATAATAAAAGTTTTACGCAGCATAGTCTTCAGCATATAATCTTATATGTCGCTTGCAAATAGAGAAACAAAAAATCAACGTAAGTCTGTAAATCAATCCTGTCGGTGTAAAACACAAAATTACGTTCGCAATAGACATTCGATTTATATTCCTTGCATTTCAATTTTCATTACAAGAACCGTGTACATTTTCTAATATTTTTTCCGTGTCTGGTATTATCTTTTATCCTTGATTTTAAAAACTTTAGGTTCTTCCCAACAGTCAAAAACACGCGATACCTTGTCCATCGTAATCGTAAGAAAAGAAAAAAAGGAGAAAGAAGACATTTCTGTACTTCTTTACTAGGCCATGTTGATTAAAACCGAAATGATTTCGATTCATCTATTCACAAGAACGCAACGGCCTCGGAAGCTGTGTTGTGATTTCCTATCGATCGTTTCCCTCTACACAGTGTTCATATGAGCCATGTTTGTTCTTAGCAATGCCTTATAAAAAGCTGCCTGTGCTGGAGATAGACGGGAAACCGGTAGCGCAGAGTAACGCTGTGGCGCGATACTTGGCGAGGAAGTACGATCTAATGGGAAAGAACGAATGGGATGCGATGATATGCGACGTGCTCGTCGATACTCTTGGAGATTTGAAGCAAGGTGAGTAACTGATGAGATGACTTTGCATTTGTCTCACCACAGAGACAGATGTTCAAGAATTCATTGTGAAAAGACGAGTACAAACAAGATACGTATGTCTTTCCGTTAAGCGAATGTTACAGTTTGTTTGCAAAAGTCAGTTTTTAGATTATAGAATCGTAGATAGAATTTAGAGGATAGAAACTTTTAGTAGTCACTTTTAGTTTAGTAAATTCTTATCGACAATAAGCAGACTACGTTATGATACAACGATTCCAACTGAAGATTTCTATCGACATCACGAATTCGATGGCTTCCAAATTTTCTTCTCTGCAATCTGAGACGCTCAACTCGAAAGAATCTTTTAGATCCCCCGACAAACACTCGACTCAGGTTATCTATTATCGTAATCTTCCTACGGGATTTTTTTTAACTGCGTTGCGTTAACGAATAACGGGATAACATCACGTTTCTCTCAACGCCTTTCAACGTTCTACAACTTTTATTCTTTGCAAATCCCTGTCTCTATATGATAAACGCTGGTTATCCGCGGAAGGAGCGAGGACAACGAAGTGTTACTCAATGATCAAAGACAGGAAGATCCTGCTACGCGATAACGTTACTAATTTCCAATTACGATATGTGTGATTACGTAACATCTGCTGTCTGCATAATGCGTTAACGATCCGCGCGTTGATCGCATAAATATAAATCGAAGGGAATGGAATCGCTCGGAACTCATGCAACTATCCGCAGGTGTTTAAAATCGTGTTTTTACACCGCCAACGTAACGTCACGCCAGTCGAATCGAAAAATTATTACTAGACAGAGAAGGTGAACAAAAAACGAGGTAAATAGGCTACCGATTGAATAATATCATAACGATCGTATCTCTGGTTTTTGCTTGTCTTTTATATTTGTTTCAAATGTATAAAATATAATCGTATCGATATCGTCCACGATTAAAGCCATCCATCCGCCATCGACGAGGAACGAACGATTATATTTTATCATTTATGCGAATCCTTCTCTTCTCTTCTTTCTCTATTTACGCCCCTCGCCTTGCTTCGTACCGCCGATGATTCACAATTCGATGCACCTGAACAGCTGGAACGTCGCAGATTTTTCCGTACGATGACAAACGTGTTTTTGATGGCCTGCTTTAAACCGTGACGATCGCCATGACGTGCATCAATTGTCGAATGATGTAGTGCGACGATACTCCTACGCAACTTCTTTTTACGCTGTTTTTTCCTCTATTTTTTCTTCCTGTGTGTTATCACATGATCATGAGATACCTGTGGCGGATCGGTATCAACAGGACGCCGACAGGTCGAGGCATCAACGCGGCGCAACACCTCCCGGGCGATCCGCGGGTACCAACCGCCAACACTAGAGGGCTACGACGACAACGAGTCTGTCTGTCTAACTCGCTAGCGGGTTGAATATACGAGCGATTGATAGAAATACCGCACCTAGCGAGACTCCTCTACGTCTAAGGCAGGGACTACCGGGCATAGCCTTACTGACGAGTCCACCGGTAGTCCCGTTACGAAACGCACTCTCTCACTCTCCTTCCATCAGCCTCATACCTGTATAGAAGATGCAAAGAGTCTGTGAAGAATTTACAGATATTTAAGATTATCATAATGTTTAAGCAAAAGCTAAGACGCAAAATATTGCTCAAGATGTAATTATGTAATATTTACTCAATTTCTAGAAGACTGTTTATATCTTGTTGTTATTCTTGATATGGAGATAAATATAGTATACTTTATTAAGACCTAGATAAAAGACTTTTTTCTCGTTTCTCTTCTCTTACTTAATCACTAAGAGTTATATAACGTTTATTCGATAATTCTGCTTCTCCTGACCTTTCCACAAATGGTTGTTTATATCTCGACATTCTTGGTACTTTTAATCAAATTTTAATAACAGTACTTTACTCGTCAGAAGTAAATAAAAAAGCTCTAAGTAGAAGCAAGGATTTACTTACCTTTCCTTTCTCGAATCTCAGTTAGCAATGTTGTTCCTCTTGAAAGATTTTCCAAGTTTCCAAGACAATTTCCACGCTGGTAACATTGTATATATTTCAAGTATCGTGAACCACAGGAACTTGTTGAGGCAATATTGAAGAAAGCAAAGAGAATGAAGAAATTGTAGGAACTATGAGAGGCTACTCCTTCTTTCACAACTTATTTTCTCTTCGTTTGGGGGGAAAAATACAAATGAACGTAACGGTTGGTTTCAGCTATCTGCTACTATCGCATGGAGGAGAATCCTGAAAAGAAGAAAGCGAGGAAGAATCAACTTTTGAACGAAACAATACCATTTTACTTGACTAAATTCGACCAGATTATTGGCGAAAATGAATGATATATCATTCCTTCTACCGTAAGAATTTTTATCCAAATTTAATGTTAAAATTTTTAGTCTTTGTGCAAACTGGGCCATGTTGTCCATAAAAAATGATTGAAACTTTGTTGCGACAAGACAGCTTTAATTGTTGAGAGCAGAGTGTATCTTTAAAATTCATTCCTGTTAGTTTATGTACAAATGAATTTGCCAAGATTTTCAGCTTTTAGATAATTATTCATGTATCTTCCTCCATCAAGTTTGATAGAAATTATTACTATCGTAATCAAAGCAAAGATTAAGATATGTAAAATCATTTCTCTGGATATGACACTCTTGTTTAATGAGTGATAAATGATACCATTCGAAATATCATATTTATATAATATATAATGATACTTATAAGTGTAATCACTTAAGTACAGATATCTGAATTTTTCTCACTGTCACTGACATAGATACGTATTATCGTTCCTTAGATTACTTGACCAGTTTATTTCTTTCATCACTGTGTTATTATATAATAATAATAAATAGTCACATTAAATTAATTTAGTATGATTATGTTGTTTAATAATACGTGTTTCATTGCAAAATATTTAGTTAAAATGTGTATCGAATCGTTGTAATGCCAAAGATGTCAATTGATGTAATGTAATTATAAAGTATAAAGTATAATAAAGTATAAAGTATAATTTCGTCTGTGGTATAATCTTTCTATTCCATTTTGTTACGTCGCACCGCGAGCAATATGGCAACCAGATGTCACCGGATACTCGCAGCGTATCCTCCATAGTTTCAAGTACCTTCCATAAATCTCATAGATTTCCTAGAAAAGGTCCTTCAAACCAAACAAACGTCTGTTTCCGAAGAATTTCTAAAGACTATTGTCTACCCCGACTGGACAAGGGAAAATTAGTTTTTCTCACGTATGCTGCAACTTTCCTCCCACTAACCACTTTCTCTCGAGGGCGGTTAAGACCCTTCGTTAACCAATTAACAACGAAGCCACTTCCTTCACTCTCCTAACTAAAATCGTCACCAACAAATCCGATGGTCCCGTGCGCTAGACACACCCATCCTTAGCTTTCCTCCGAGACAGCATCGTCTCCCAAGACAGTTCTGATTTCACATCCTTCGAACGGTCAATATCCTTCCACCGGGTAGGACACACCCACAGATCAGTCACTCATTCATCTCGTACATATTCTCAACGCGAGAATTGATTGTAATTTCAACAAATAAATAAAAAAAAAATCTCGTACATACGCACCAGCGTAACTGCCTTCGTTATAAGTTGTTGGAATAAACGGTGAAATATAACTTACTATGCTGTGTCATATTCATTTAACCACCTCTTATCTTAACCGAAACAGGGGAACGACTACTTCGCGGCGTCGATTCACCGAATCGTAGCGAGAATTTACGCCTCTCGCTACTGCGACTGCGTCTCTCCGCGAACGGTCGTAACACATTGATCGACAGAAGTACTAAACTCTAATAACATAAATTTATATATTTTCTATTTCCCAGCCACCAGTTTTATAGATTTTTCTATCTTCTGTACTACTTTTATCCCTTTTATTTTTTCTTACATGAGATTATTGTAAATTTAATATCATTTGTTCGCAATATTTGTTATTTATCTTTCATTGAATTTGAAATTTCGCGCTTCAATGTTGTGTGTTGTTCGACGTTTTATCGAACGATGTTTATCGAACTAGTTTATGAATACATACATAATCATTAAAGAATCTATAAACCTTACTAGTTTGTTTTTACTAAGTTTTGTTACAGAAAACATGTTCTCATAAATTTTCAACTTTAATTTATGGAAATTTATTAACCTTAAACTATAAAATCATTCAATGAGTCTTTCCGGATGTTTTTATGTAGTCATAATTTCACATATCAGCACAGCTCCACCAATAGGATAAGAGTTACGTGGAAGCAACAGGGGGGAAGAAGAACATATAGAGATCTAAAGGTTATTTTTGTCTCATTCAAGTTTCTGTTAACCGGCTTGGAAATTTCCTGTGCTTGTTTCGACTTTGAAGTCTTAAAAAAAAAATTGTAAGTAAATAGTATATATATAGTATATATATCCTGAGTCAAAGTGTCTCATTATAAATAATAAACCGTTTAAAAACTATATTTTGTATGTTTTTTCCTTATTCATAATTAAATAATAAATATGAAATACTTCTACAGAAAGCCGACATCCTTCAATTAACCGAACAGCAGATGATTTAAAAATTAGTAGTTGAAAGAAATAAATGTTATTACATGTTCATAATTGATCGATAAATTTAAATATACAATTAGAAAATGTTTCTTCTTTATTGATAGCTAAATAATACAGATAAGATACAAGATACTTGTACGAAAAGTCGGCGCGTCGTTCAATTAACGGAACAGCAGAGGATTTGAAAATTAGTAGTTGAAAGAAATAAATGTTGTCATATGTTCATAATTGATCGATAAATTTAAGTATGCAATTAGAAAATGTTTCTTATGTTTGGAGGAATATGTAATCACTGCTGAATGTTTTGTAGTTACGAAAGTTGTATACAAACATACATTGTACATACGACTAGTAATGGTACTAAATTACTGTCAGAGGGTCTTGGGTGTATAGAACCATATGGTTAAATTAATACTAGAGATAACGAATCGCGCGAATGTAATTAATATTTTGATATGCGTTGTTTGCATTAATTGATAGTTTTCTTATAAACTTTTTTATAAACAATTTCATTGCTATAGAAAAAAGATAAATGACGGTAATATGTCTATCCTACTTAAATAGAAAGTGCAATATTTTGTTATAATATTTGGCGCAAGTTTATACATTATTACATCCAAAAATAATATTCTTTTTATATCTAAGCTATATTAAAATATAAAGATACAAATAGCTATGCGAGTAGTTAGTAGTTGATGCTTTTTACTTAAATTGTCTTATACTTCATAATTTGTAATAATATAATTCTTGTCATCAATGATTCTTTGTTTTTACTTTGTATATATTATACTTCCAGGAAGATGCCGCTCTATAAATTGACTTACTTCCCAGTTACGGCATTGGCAGAACCAATCCGTTCTTCTTCAGCTATGCTAGTATTCCATTTGAAGTTGAACGTATCAAAAAGGACGTCTGGCCAGAAATAAAGCCCTGTAAGCTTAAAATTTAAAGAAGTTCTGTTTCTTAAATCTCATCTTTCCTAATTTAACTAAAGTAGCTAAATAAAGTAGAACACAATTATGCAGAGTATAACAGAGATTATTGTTTACTCTCCATTGCTCTTTAAGATATGTGGGAGAACAATAGGTATTGTTAAGGAGACAATGCCCTTTGTTTGCTGATAAATTATCAATAAATTAAATTATATCTTTCCAAAAGAGATAACAGGAAGCTAGATATTTAAGAAGCATCATAATCTGTTTGTTCGATAGAATCTTTGATTCTATTAGTTGTATGTTTTTAGTGACTCCTTATGGCCTGCTTCCTATGCTCGTAGCTGATAGAAGGAAGGTTGCTCAGTCTACAGCTATTTGCCGTTACTTAGCCAAACAATATGACTTAGCTGGAAAGACTGACTGGGCAAATCTTCATATTGATGCCACTGTTGATACTATTCATGATATTCGTCATAGTGAGTATCCAGTGCTGTTTTGCATAAATCTTATGAGAATCTTGATAACAGATAGTACATATCTGCTCAGGTATTTATTAGTTGAAATCCGATTTAATATTTGATTTAATCGAACGATACACGTATGTCAACAATACAAGACAAAGGATTAAAAAGGATTGTAATTCTATCTTCAGTATCATTTAAATTTCGCACAACACTGTATTCAAATTAGTATAACATTAGCGAATAGTATTTAACTGAAAACAAATTTTCAGAAATTGCCGCCTTCCACTATGAGGAGGACGAGAAGGTCAAAGCTGCAAAACGCAAGGCTGCTGAAGAGACGCTGCCGTTCATTTTAGAACGTTTGGACCAGCAAGTGAAGGAAAATGACGGCTACTTATACGATGGTACTCTCTCTTGGGCTGATTTAACATTCGTTGCTCTGCTCGATTATTTGAACTTTATGTACAAGTCTGATCTGATCGAGAATTACGAGAATCTGAAGCTGCTGGAGAAAAAGGTCCTCCTTCTGCCCAAGATCAAAAACTGGATTGAGAGACGCCCAGTTAGCGAATTCTAAACTTCACGATTGCTTATGGTTTTATAAGCGTTTAAAGATTGCGGTCTTAGTGTGTTGAGAGAATGAAGAACGAATCGTATTGATGGAAGTTTGTATGGAATATACTGATTGCTTTTAACATTCATTAGTTCCAGTTATTACCGATATTTTTGTCATTTAGTTAGGGTTTTCCCTTTAGATTACGTTGTGATAGAGAACTATTATTTGTGTATTCCTACAGAAACATACGAACTATATAAACTGTTGACACGATGTTGTGCTTTTGTATTATAGAGATAATAATAAAACCATCAAACAATCATTAATTATGTTTTTTATTATATTCATTAAGAATTGAAGATTACCTCCTTGGTGATCTTGATAATATCGTATTTTACAAATGTTGAACAAAAAAAAATGTATGATTATTTTATTCAATACGTTATGAGGGTTGCTTTAAAAAAAATACGAGTTACATATTTCTTTGAAAAAAGCATGATTTTTATCGATACAATAATGTTCTTCTGTTATCGCTTTAAAGTTGAGCACTTCGTTGATTACACGAGAGAACTCGCCTACAGCAAACAAGATACGACCGTGTGTAAAGTAATTAATCTGTTTGCTCGTTGCTAGCTACACATAAGGCTTGCGTAAAAAAAAATATGCATTTCAGTTCAGGCGGAGAATTATGTAGGAAGTCATTTTGTCGATCAATAACTTAGTTAATAAAAGATCAAATTTTCATGTACATAAATGTAAGTAACGTTCAAGTATTAATCATTACATACAATTTTTGTATAATTCGATATCTTGGTCACTTACATCTTACAAATGATATATAGATAATATTTATGAGATACATTGGAGCTATCTTTTAGTTAACGCCATTTTTTCTTGTTTTCTCTGTACTTTTACTATTCTTCCAAAAATATCAAAGGATCGATGACTTCAAATTAAACTAGAATTGCTTCGGTATATTGTCAATCAATGGCTATTTGTATTCACATCTATATCAAAGGAAAACCGATTGCAAAATTAATTACCCTTGCAACTCCGCAATCTGAAACTATGTGTGATCGACCTTGAAGATGACAAATCTCAATGTTTGAAGTAGTACAAAAGGATGATAATTTAATTTCGCTTTATCAAACTGTACAAAATTTGTATACACATACAGAAAAAAAAAACGGAGTTCAAACATTAATCAACATGAATTATCGGTTATTATTGCTGAGTAATTATTAGGATTAGAGCTTTGGAGTATCGATCGTATCGAGTTTTAACTATCGGTTTCCGCAATTTATTGTTTTTCTAAATTATGTCTGAATGGTATCAGTTTTTGAATATTTTATAGTTTACACTCCAACATACTGACGTAAGCTATCGAAAATAATTGTAAATTATGCAATATCATTTTTTTTATATTTCATAATCTAAATTTCAATCTATTTTTTGTATTTAACATCCCTTTTTTATTGTTCGTGTTCCGTCTTGTACGTTCTTCAAAAAATCTTAATTTTTTTTTAGATAAAATCTTGTGTGAATTTACAAAAAATACGATTCTTCGTTTAATTTTTTTCCCTTATTGTCTTTACATATTTGGAGTTTAAACGCGTTATAAGTACGTTTCTTTTTTAACATGATTACGTAGAATTCTTATTCTGAATAAATTATTTGTTTCCGCTTCATAACTGTTTCTAAATTACAGTGCATTTAATCTTGAAATGCACAGTAACATTTTATACTTTTTACGTTCTAAGGAATTTTCAGGATCGGTTAAAAATTAAATCACAGTAATGGTAATACTCAATATTAATGTCAGACGTGGATACTTCACTGTTTTGTATAATAATTTGTTATCTTGGCATCGATCAAGGTATTTAATATACAAAGCGTACAGATTAATAAGAATTTTAATTAATCCCTCTTCTATAGTATTCACCGTTCTTTTCGAGCTCGTACCATTTCAAATAGACTTTCGAATAGATTTCAAAGATTTGTCTGTTCAAATAAAACGCGATCTTTTTTATTTCCCTATCAGTCGTCCCGTTACTGTTCCGTTGTTTCCAACAGATTGCAGATTCGTTTAAAAAACATTTGTAACGAAAAACAAACCCACTCGCAGAAATGTTATTCAATATCGCATTTACAACTTTCATAGACATCCTCCTCTCATTGCTATCATTGTAAACAGATTGAAACTTCGTTTGCAAACACTCGCGATTAAAAAAAAAAAAAAAAGAAGAATTAATCTTAAACAATTTTATCTTGTGTTCCATTTATAATTTTCATAATTGTCTTCCCGACGTTGTATCATTTTAAATGGCTTTTTTCTATCCATCTATGTTGCAGCGAGATCAACGGTCCTAATTACTAAATTGCACGATGTGTTCATACAAATTCACTTTTTATGAACGCGATGAAACGAAATGAAACCTAAGTAGAGATTTGTTTTCTCATCAAGTATAACGAGTTTTATACTTTGGATAGATTGCCTCGTTGTGAGAAGGTCTTAATCGTTTATAATTGCGATTAAGTAATTGCAATAAGTCATATTTTTAAGAAACGTTCTCACATGCTGTCACACACTCTAATTAGAAAAGGATCATGAAACATTCGGTTTATGATATTATTTGTTTGCAAATCTTCCTGCTTCCGGAAACTTTTTTAAATATGAAAATATTTATATACAAAATTAAATATTTTTTTCAATATCAACACTTCTTGCGTTTATGTTGTCCTAGTCAGAATTATATTATTTCGTGTATCCTGTTGCTTTTTATATGATAGTCCTCCCGTTGGCCGCGGATTCGTTATCAAGCCTGAGGCCCTCGTCACTAGTGTAACTATCGACAATAAAGGTACCCCACGCGCGACCGGACGATGGAGAACTTCAACGCAGAACCGCTACCTCCCGCGAGCCCTCCCCGGGAGGGCGCCTCGAGCTCGGACTCGGAGATTCAGACTCGACATATATATTATTATATATATTATATATACTATTATATCTATATAATATATGTATTTATATCTATAAATATACGTATAAATATATCTATTTAAAAAAATAAAGTTGACCTTCATATATCGCCAATAATATCGCGTGCGTATAAAGAAACTAATTACATTTAATTCTTTTTTTGCATTTATTTATTTTTTATTATTATTTTCTTCACAACTAATTACATTTAATTATTACATTTACATACATTTAATTATTATTTTTTTCATAATTATATCTCGTTTGAAATATTTTTCGACATAATTAATTGTTTCAAAAACACATATTCCAGCCTTCTAAATGATTTATTTTGCGTATTATACGAATTATTCCATGTATAAATAAATTGTTCTCTCTACACACAAACACGTACACAGTCTGTTAATTACACGAGTTAATTGTAACATTTTTCTCGATAAGTTGACAGAGCAAGGAAAATGAGCGACGAACCTACCTACAAACTAATCTACTTCAATGCCCGTGGTCGTGCCGAACATATACGGTACATATTTGCATATACTGGCATCGAGTATACCGACGAGAGGATCCCCGAAGAACTCTGGCCCGAATACAAGGATTGTAAGCGTGAAGAATCGATTTTTACTTTCATCGTTCAACTCTCAGGTATCTACCATTTACTCAAACTTTTCTGTATATAAAACTTTCGTTTCACGTGCAGGCTAAACTTACTTAAAGTAAAATTTCATACGGAATAAAGTCGAACTTTTCATTAAGTTTTGCTTCCGTAATATCGTGTTTATCGAATACCAACTTAATTCACTTACGATTCTCGAATTTTTGTGTTGCAATCTTTATTGTTTTCAATGAATCGAAGCATTTCGAATATTTTGAGAAAACCGTAAATAGGTGACTTAAAATAGGAATACAAAAATACTTCTACGCTTCTCGTTAATTTAAAAACTTTTTAGGACTTGTCGGAAAAAAAGGATAAAAAATTGAAATCAGTTCGGAAATGAACAAGAACATAGCTAAAAAGTCGAAAGAACAAAGCAGACATAAAATTCGATCTTCTGTTGCGACATTTCTATCGTAAATGGTATAATAAAAGTTTTACGCAGCATAGTCTTCAGCATATAATCTTATATGTCGCTTGCAAATAGAGAAACAAAAAATCAACGTAAGTCTGTAAATCAATCCTGTCGGTGTAAAACACAAAATTACGTTCGCAATAGACATTCGATTTATATTCCTTGCATTTCAATTTTCATTACAAGAACCGTGTACATTTTCTAATATTTTTTCCGTGTCTGGTATTATCTTTTATCCTTGATTTTAAAAACTTTAGGTTCTTCCCAACAGTCAAAAACACGCGATACCTTGTCCATCGTAATCGTAAGAAAAGAAAAAAAGGAGAAAGAAGACATTTCTGTATTTCTTTACTAGGCCATGTTGATTAAAACCGAAATGATTTCGATTCATCTATTCACAAGAACGCAACGGCCTCGGAAGCTGTGTTGTGATTTCCTATCGATCGTTTCCCTCTACACAGTGTTCATATGAGCCATGTTTGTTCTTAGCAATGCCTTATAAAAAGCTGCCTGTGCTGGAGATAGACGGGAAACCGGTAGCGCAGAGTAACGCTGTGGCGCGATACTTGGCGAGGAAGTACGATCTAATGGGAAAGAACGAATGGGATGCGATGATATGCGACGTGCTCGTCGATACTCTTGGAGATTTGAAGCAAGGTGAGTAACTGATGAGATGACTTTGCATTTGTCTCACCACAGAGACAGACGTTCAAGAATTCATTGTGAAAAGACGAGTACAAACAAGATACGTATGTCTTTCCGTTAAGCGAATGTTACAGTTTGTTTGCAAAAGTCAGTTTTTAGATTATAGAATCGTAGATAGAATTTAGAGGATAGAAACTTTTAGTAGTCACTTTTAGTTTAGTAAATTCTTATCGACAATAAGCAGACTACGTTATGATACAACGATTCCAACTGAAGATTTCTATCGACATCACGAATTCGATGGCTTCCAAATTTTCTTCTCTGCAATCTCAGACGCTCAACTCGAAAGAATCTTTTAGATCCCCCGACAAACACTCGACTCAGGTTATCTATTATCGTAATCTTCCTACGGGATTTTTTTTAACTGCGTTGCGTTAACGAATAACGGGATAACATCACGTTTCTCTCAACGCCTTTCAACGTTCTACAACTTTTATTCTTTGCAAATCCCTGTCTCTATATGATAAACGCTGGTTATCCGCGGAAGGAGCGAGGACAACGAAGTGTTACTCAATGATCAAAGACAGGAAGATCCTGCTACGCGATAACGTTACTAATTTCCAATTACGATATGTGTGATTACGTAACATCTGCTGTCTGCATAATGCGTTAACGATCCGCGCGTTGATCGCATAAATATAAATCGAAGGGAATGGAATCGCTCGGAACTCATGCAACTATCCGCAGGTGTTTAAAATCGTGTTTTTACACCGCCAACGTAACGTCACGCCAGTCGAATCGAAAAATTATTACTAGACAGAGAAGGTGAACAAAAAACGAGGTAAATAGGCTACCGATTGAATAATATCATAACGATCGTATCTCTGGTTTTTGCTTGTCTTTTATATTTGTTTCAAATGTATAAAATATAATCGTATCGATATCGTCCACGATTAAAGCCATCCATCCGCCATCGACGAGGAACGAACGATTATATTTTATCATTTATGCGAATCCTTCTCTTCTCTTCTTTCTCTATTTACGCCCCTCGCCTTGCTTCGTACCGCCGATGATTCACAATTCGATGCACCTGAACAGCTGGAACGTCGCAGATTTTTCCGTACGATAACAAACGTGTTTTTGATGGCCTGCTTTAAACCGTGACGATCGCCATGACGTGCATCAATTGTCGAATGATGTAGTGCGACGATACTCCTACGCAACTTCTTTTTACGCTGTTTTTTCCTCTATTTTTTCTTCCTGTGTGTTATCACATGATCATGAGATACCTGTATAGAAGATGCAAAGAGTCTGTGAAGAATTTACAGATATTTAAGATTATCATAATGTTTAAGCAAAAGCTAAGACGCAAAATATTGCTCAAGATGTAATTATGTAATATTTACTCAATTTCTAGAAGACTGTTTATATCTTGTTGTTATTCTTGATATGGAGATAAATATAGTATACTTTATTAAGACCTAGATAAAAGACTTTTTTCTCGTTTCTCTTCTCTTACTTAATCACTAAGAGTTATATAACGTTTATTCGATAATTCTGCTTCTCCTGACCTTTCCACAAATGGTTGTTTATATCTCGACATTCTTGGTACTTTTAATCAAATTTTAATAACAGTACTTTACTCGTCAGAAGTAAATAAAAAAGCTCTAAGTAGAAGCAAGGATTTACTTACCTTTCCTTTCTCGAATCTCAGTTAGCAATGTTGTTCCTCTTGAAAGATTTTCCAAGTTTCCAAGACAATTTCCACGCTGGTAACATTGTATATATTTCAAGTATCGTGAACCACAGGAACTTGTTGAGGCAATATTGAAGAAAGCAAAGAGAATGAAGAAATTGTAGGAACTATGAGAGGCTACTCCTTCTTTCACAACTTATTTTCTCTTCGTTTGGGGGGAAAAATACAAATGAACGTAACGGTTGGTTTCAGCTATCTGCTACTATCGCATGGAGGAGAATCCTGAAAAGAAGAAAGCGAGGAAGAATCAACTTTTGAACGAAACAATACCATTTTACTTGACTAAATTCGACCAGATTATTGGCGAAAATGAATGATATATCATTCCTTCTACCGTAAGAATTTTTATCCAAATTTAATGTTAAAATTTTTAGTCTTTGTGCAAACTGGGCCATGTTGTCCATAAAAAATGATTGAAACTTTGTTGCGACAAGACAGCTTTAATTGTTGAGAGCAGAGTGTATCTTTAAAATTCATTCCTGTTAGTTTATGTACAAATGAATTTGCC
Organism: Bombus vancouverensis nearcticus; assembly: GCF_051014615.1. Classification (NCBI taxonomy): domain Eukaryota; kingdom Metazoa; phylum Arthropoda; class Insecta; order Hymenoptera; family Apidae; genus Bombus; species Bombus vancouverensis. The sequence goes on along the minus strand of NC_134913.1, from coordinate 455,908 downwards.
AAGATTTTCAGCTTTTAGATAATTATTCATGTATCTTCCTCCATCAAGTTTGATAGAAATTATTACTATCGTAATCAAAGCAAAGATTAAGATATGTAAAATCATTTCTCTGGATATGACACTCTTGTTTAATGAGTGATAAATGATACCATTCGAAATATCATATTTATATAATATATAATGATACTTATAAGTGTAATCACTTAAGTACAGATATCTGAATTTTTCTCACTGTCACTGACATAGATACGTATTATCGTTCCTTAGATTACTTGACCAGTTTATTTCTTTCATCACTGTGTTATTATATAATAATAATAAATAGTCACATTAAATTAATTTAGTATGATTATGTTGTTTAATAATACGTGTTTCATTGCAAAATATTTAGTTAAAATGTGTATCGAATCGTTGTAATGCCAAAGATGTCAATTGATGTAATGTAATAATAAAGTACAAAGTATAATAAAGTATAAAGTATAATTTCGTCTGTGGTATAATCTTTCTATTCCATTTTGTTACGTCGCACCGCGAGCAATATGGCAACCAGATGTCACCGGATACTCGCAGCGTATCCTCCATAGTTTCAAGTACCTTCCATAAATCTCATAGATTTCCTAGAAAAGGTCCTTCAAACCAAACAAACGTCTGTTTCCGAAGAATTTCTAAAGACTATTGTCTACCCCGACTGGACAAGGGAAAATTAGTTTTTCTCACGTATGCTGCAACTTTCCTCCCACTAACCACTTTCTCTCGAGGGCGGTTAAGACCCTTCGTTAACCAATTAACAACGAAGCCACTTCCTTCACTCTCCTAACTAAAATCGTCACCAACAAATCCGATGGTCCCGTGCGCTAGACACACCCATCCTTAGCTTTCCTCCGAGACAGCATCGTCTCCCAAGACAGTTCTGATTTCACATCCTTCGAATAGTCAATATCCTTCCACCGGGTAGGACACACCCACAGATCAGTCACTCATTCATCTCGTACATATTCTCAACGCGAGAATTGATTGTAATTTCAACAAATAAATACAAAAAAAAATCTCGTACATACGCACCAGCGTAACTGCCTTCGTTATAAGTTGTTGGAATAAACGGTGAAATATAACTTACTATACTGTGTCATATTCATTTAACCACCTCTTATCTTAACCGAAACAGGGGAACGACTACTTCGCGGCGTCGATTCACCGAATCGTAGCGAGAATTTACGCCTCTCGCTACTGCGACTGCGTCTCTCCGCGAACGGTCGTAACACATTGATCGACAGAAGTACTAAACTCTAATAACATAAATTTATATATTTTCTATTTCCCAGCCACCAGTTTTAAAGATTTTTCTATCTTCTGTACTACTTTTATCCCTTTTATTTTTTCTTACATGAGATTATTGTAAATTTAATATCATTTGTTCGCAATATTTGTTATTTATCTTTCATTGAGTTTGAAATTTCGCGCTTCAATGTTGTGTGTTGTTCGACGTTTTATCGAACGATGTTTATCGAACTAGTTTATGAATACATACATAATCATTAAAGAATCTATAAACCTTACTAGTTTGTTTTTACTAAGTTTTGTTACAGAAAACGTGTTCTCATAAATTTTCAACTTTAATTTATGGAAATTTATTAACCTTAAACTATAAAATCATTCAATGAGTCTTTCCGGATGTTTTTATGTAGTCATAATTTCACATATCAGCACAGCTCCACCAATAGGATAAGAGTTACGTGGAAGCAACAGGGGGGAAGAAGAACATATAGAGATCTAAAGGTTATTTTTGTCTCATTCAAGTTTCTGTTAACCGGCTTGGAAATTTCCTGTGCTTGTTTCGACTTTGAAGTCTTAAAAAAAAAATTGTAAGTAAATAGTATATATATAGTATATATATCCTGAGTCAAAGTTTCTCTTTATAAATAATAAACCGTTTAAAAACTATATTTTGTATGTTTTTTCCTTATTCATAATTAAATAATAAATATGAAATACTTCTACAGAAAGCCGACATCCTTCAATTAACCGAACAGCAGATGATTTAAAAATTAGTAGTTGAAAGAAATAAATGTTATTACATGTTCATAATTGATCGATAAATTTAAATATACAATTAGAAAATGTTTCTTCTTTATTGATAGCTAAATAATACAGATAAGATACAAGATACTTGTACGAAAAGTCGGCGCGTCGTTCAATTAACGGAACAGCAGAGGATTTGAAAATTAGTAGTTGAAAGAAATAAATGTTGTCATATGTTCATAATTGATCGATAAATTTAAGTATGCAATTAGAAAATGTTTCTTATGTTTGGAGGAATATGTAATCACTGCTGAATGTTTTGTAGTTACGAAAGTTGTATACAAACATACATTGTACATACGACTAGTAATGGTACTAAATTACTGTCAGAGGGTCTTGGGTGTATAGAACCATATGGTTAAATTAATACTAGAGATAACGAATCGCGCGAATGTAATTAATATTTTGATATGCGTTGTTTGCATTAATTGATAGTTTTCTTATAAACTTTTTTATAAACAATTTCATTGCTATAGAAAAAAGATAAATGACGGTAATATGTCTATCCTACTTAAATAGAAAGTGCAATATTTTGTTATAATATTTGGCGCAAGTTTATACATTATTACATCCAAAAATAATATTCTTTTTATATCTAAGCTATATTAAAATATAAAGATACAAATAGCTATGCGAGTAGTTAGTAGTTGATGCTTTTTACTTAAATTGTCTTATACTTCATAATTTGTAATAATATAATTCTTGTCATCAATGATTCTTTGTTTTTACTTTGTATATATTATACTTCCAGGAAGATGCCGCTCTATAAATTGACTTACTTCCCAGTTACGGCATTGGCAGAACCAATCCGTTCTTCTTCAGCTATGCTAGTATTCCATTTGAAGTTGAACGTATCAAAAAGGACGTCTGGCCAGAAATAAAGCCCTGTAAGCTTAAAATTTAAAGAAGTTCTGTTTCTTAAATCTCATCTTTCCTAATTTAACTAAAGTAGCTAAATAAAGTAGAACACAATTATGCAGAGTATAACAGAGATTATTGTTTACTCTCCATTGCTCTATAAGATATGTGGGAGAACAATAGGTATTGTTAAGGAGACAATGCCCTTTGTTTGCTGATAAATTATCAATAAATTAAATTATATCTTTCCAAAAGAGATAACAGGAAGCTAGATATTTAAGAAGCATCATAATCTGTTTGTTCGATAGAATCTTTGATTCTATTAGTTGTATGTTTTTAGTGACTCCTTATGGCCTGCTTCCTATGCTCGTAGCTGATAGAAGGAAGGTTGCTCAGTCTACAGCTATTTGCCGTTACTTAGCCAAACAATATGACTTAGCTGGAAAGACTGACTGGGCAAATCTTCATATTGATGCCACTGTTGATACTATTCATGATATTCGTCATAGTGAGTATCCAGTGCTGTTTTGCATAAATCTTATGAGAATCTTGATAACAGATAGTACATATCTGCTCAGGTATTTATTAGTTGAAATCCGATTTAATATTTGATTTAATCGAACGATACACGTATGTCAACAATACAAGACAAAGGATTAAAAAGGATTGTAATTCTATCTTCAGTATCATTTAAATTTCGCACAACACTGTATTCAAATTAGTATAACATTAGCGAATAGTATTTAACTGAAAACAAATTTTCAGAAATTGCCGCCTTCCACTATGAGGAGGACGAGAAGGTCAAAGCTGCAAAACGCAAGGCTGCTGAAGAGACGCTGCCGTTCATTTTAGAACGTTTGGACCAGCAAGTGAAGGAAAATGACGGCTACTTCTACGATGGTACTCTCTCTTGGGCTGATTTAACATTCGTTGCTCTGCTCGATTATTTGAACTTTATGTACAAGTCTGATCTGATCGAGAATTACGAGAATCTGAAGCTGCTGGAGAAAAAGGTCCTCCTTCTGCCCAAGATCAAAAACTGGATTGAGAGACGCCCAGTTAGCGAATTCTAAACTTCACGATTGCTTATGGTTTTATAAGCGTTTAAAGATTGCGGTCTTAGTGTGTTGAGAGAATGAAGAACGAATCGTATTGATGGAAGTTTGTATGGAATATACTGATTGCTTTTAACATTCATTAGTTCCAGTTATTACCGATATTTTTGTCATTTAGTTAGGGTTTTCCCTTTAGATTACGTTGTGATAGAGAACTATTATTTGTGTATTCCTACAGAAACATACGAACTATATAAACTGTTGACACGATGTTGTGCTTTTGTATTATAGAGATAATAATAAAACCATCAAACAATCATTAATTATGTTTTTTATTATATTCATTAAGAATTGAAGATTACCTCCTTGGTGATCTTGATAATATCGTATTTTACAAATGTTGAACAAAAAAAATGTATGATTATTTTATTCAATACGTTATGAGGGTTGCTTTAAAAAAAATACGAGTTACATATTTCTTTGAAAAAAGCATGATTTTTATCGATACAGTAATGTTCTTCTGTTATCGCTTTAAAGTTGAGCACTTCGTTGATTACACGAGAGAACTCGCCTACAGCAAACAAGATACGACCGTGTGTAAAGTAATTAATCTGTTTGCTCGTTGCTAGCTACACATAAGGCTTGCGTAAAAAAAAATATGCATTTCAGTTCAGGCGGAGAATTATGTAGGAAGTCATTTTGTCGATCAATAACTTAGTTAATAAAAGATCAAATTTTCATGTACATAAATGTAAGTAACGTTCAAGTATTAATCATTACATACAATTTTTGTATAATTCGATATCTTGGTCACTTACATCTTACAAATGATATATAGATAATATTTATGAGATACATTGGAGCTATCTTTTAGTTAACGCCATTTTTTCTTGTTTTCTCTGTACTTTTACTATTCTTCCAAAAATATCAAAGGATCGATGACTTCAAATTAAACTAGAATTGCTTCGGTATATTGTCAATCAATGGCTATTTGTATTCACATCTATATCAAAGGAAAACCGATTGCAAAATTAATTACCCTTGCAACTCCGCAATCTGAAACTATGTGTGATCGACCTTGAAGATGACAAATCTCAATGTTTGAAGTAGTACAAAAGGATGATAATTTAATTTCGCTTTATCAAACTGTACAAAATTTGTATACACATACAGAAAAAAAAACGGAGTTCAAACATTAATCAACATGAATTATCGGTTATTATTGCTGAGTAATTATTAGGATTAGAGCTTTGGAGTATCGATCGTATCGAGTTTTAACTATCGGTTTCCGCAATTTATTGTTTTTCTAAATTATGTCTGAATGGTATCAGTTTTTGAATATTTTATAGTTTACACTCCAACATACTGACGTAAGCTATCGAAAATAATTGTAAATTATGCAATATCATTTTTTTTATATTTCATAATCTAAATTTCAATCTATTTTTTGTATTTAACATCCCTTTTTTTATTGTTCGTGTTCCGTCTTGTACGTTCTTCAAAAAATCTTAATTTTTTTTTAGATAAAATCTTGTGTGAATTTACAAAAAATACGATTCTTCGTTTAATTTTTTTCCCTTATTGTCTTTACATATTTGGAGTTTAAACGCGTTATAAGTACGTTTCTTTTTTAACATGATTACGTAGAATTCTTATTCTGAATAAATTATTTGTTTCCGCTTCATAACTGTTTCTAAATTACAGTGCATTTAATCTTGAAATGCACAATAACATTTTATACTTTTTACGTTCTAAGGAATTTTCAGGATCGGTTAAAAATTAAATTACAGTAATGGTAATACTCAATATTAATGTCAGACGTGGATACTTCACTGTTTTGTATAATAATTTGTTATCTTGGCATCGATCAAGGTATTTAATATACAAAGCGTACAGATTAATAAGAATTTTAATTAATCCCTCTTCTATAGTATTCACCGTTCTTTTCGAGCTCGTACCATTTCAAATAGACTTTCGAATAGATTTCAAAGATTTGTCTGTTCAAATAAAACGCGATCTTTTTTATTTCCCTATCAGTCGTCCCGTTACTGTTCCGTTGTTTCCAACAGATTGCAGATTCGTTTAAAAAACATTTGTAACGAAAAACAAACCCACTCGCAGAAATGTTATTCAATATCGCATTTACAACTTTCATAGACATCCTCCTCTCATTGCTATCATTGTAAACAGATTGAAACTTCGTTTGCAAACACTCGCGATTAAAAAAAAAAAAAAGAAGAATTAATCTTAAACAATTTTATCTTGTGTTCCATTTATAATTTTCATAATTGTCTTCCCGACGTTGTATCATTTTAAATGGCTTTTTTCTATCCATCTATGTTGCAGCGAGATCAACGGTCCTAATTACTAAATTGCACGATGTGTTCATACAAATTCACTTTTTATGAACGCGATGAAACGAAATGAAACCTAAGTAGAGATTTGTTTTCTCATCAAGTATAACGAGTTTATACTTTGGATAGATTGCCTCGTTGTGAGAAGGTCTTAATCGTTTATAATTGCGATTAAGTAATTGCAATAAGTCATATTTTTAAGAAACGTTCTCACATGCTGTCACACACTCTAATTAGAAAAGGATCATGAAACATTCGGTTTATGATATTATTTGTTTGCAAATCTTCCTGCTTCCGGAAACTTTTTTAAATATGAAAATATTTATATACAAAATTAAATATTTTTTTCAATATCAACACTTCTTGCGTTTATGTTGTCCTAGTCAGAATTATATTATTTCGTGTATCCTGTTGCTTTTTATATGATAGTCCTCCCGTTGGCCGCGGATTCGTTATCAAGCCTGAGGCCCTCGTCACTAGTGTAACTATCGACAATAAAGGTACCCCACGCGCGACCGGACGATGGAGAACTTCAACGCAGAACCGCTACCTCCCGCGAGCCCTCCCCGGGAGGGCGCCTCGAGCTCGGACTCGGAGATTCAGACTCGACATATATATTATTATATATATTATATATACTATTATATCTATATAATATATGTATTTATATCTATAAATATACGTATAAATATATCTATTTAAAAAAATAAAGTTGACCTTCATATATCGCCAATAATATCGCGTGCGTATAAAGAAACTAATTACATTTAATTCTTTTTTTGCATTTATTTATTTTTTATTATTATTTTCTTCACAACTAATTACATTTAATTATTACATTTACATACATTTAATTATTATTTTTTTCATAATTATATCTCGTTTGAAATATTTTTCGACATAATTAATTGTTTCAAAAACACATATTCCAGCCTTCTAAATGATTTATTTTGCGTATTATACGAATTATTCCATGTATAAATAAATTGTTCTCTCTACACACAAACACGTACACAGTCTGTTAATTACACGAGTTAATTGTAACATTTTTCTCGATAAGTTGACAGAGCAAGGAAAATGAGCGACGAACCTACCTACAAACTAATCTACTTCAATGCCCGTGGTCGTGCCGAACATATACGGTACATATTTGCATATACTGGCATCGAGTATACCGACGAGAGGATCCCCGAAGAACTCTGGCCCGAATACAAGGATTGTAAGCGTGAAGAATCGATTTTTACTTTCATCGTTCAACTCTCAGGTATCTACCATTTACTCAAACTTTTCTGTATATAAAACTTTCGTTTCACGTGCAGGCTAAACTTACTTAAAGTAAAATTTCATACGGAATAAAGTCGAACTTTTCATTAAGTTTTGCTTCCATAATATCGTGTTTATCGAATACCAACTTAATTCACTTACGATTCTCGAATTTTTGTGTTGCAATCTTTATTGTTTTCAATGAATCGAAGCATTTCGAATATTTTGAGAAAACCGTAAATAGGTGACTTAAAATAGGAATACAAAAATACTTCTACGCTTCTCGTTAATTTAAAAACTTTTTAGGACTTGTCGGAAAAAAAGGATAAAAAATTGAAATCAGTTCGGAAATGAACAAGAACATAGCTAAAAAGTCGAAAGAACAAAGCAGACATAAAATTCGATCTTCTGTTGCGACATTTCTATCGTAAATGGTATAATAAAAGTTTTACGCAGCATAGTCTTCAGCATATAATCTTATATGTCGCTTGCAAATAGAGAAACAAAAAATCAACGTAAGTCTGTAAATCAATCCTGTCGGTGTAAAACACAAAATTACGTTCGCAATAGACATTCGATTTATATTCCTTGCATTTCAATTTTCATTACAAGAACCGTGTACATTTTCTAATATTTTTTCCGTGTCTGGTATTATCTTTTATCCTTGATTTTAAAAACTTTAGGTTCTTCCCAACAGTCAAAAACACGCGATACCCTGTCCATCGTAATCGTAAGAAAAGAAAAAAAGGAGAAAGAAGACATTTCTGTATTTCTTTACTAGGCCATGTTGATTAAAACCGAAATGATTTCGATTCATCTATTCACAAGAACGCAACGGCCTCGGAAGCTGTGTTGTGATTTCCTATCGATCGTTTCCCTCTACACAGTGTTCATATGAGCCATGTTTGTTCTTAGCAATGCCTTATAAAAAGCTGCCTGTGCTGGAGATAGACGGGAAACCGGTAGCGCAGAGTAACGCTGTGGCGCGATACTTGGCGAGGAAGTACGATCTAATGGGAAAGAACGAATGGGATGCGATGATATGCGACGTGCTCGTCGATACTCTTGGAGATTTGAAGCAAGGTGAGTAACTGATGAGATGACTTTGCATTTGTCTCACCACAGAGACAGATGTTCAAGAATTCATTGTGAAAAGACGAGTACAAACAAGATACGTATGTCTTTCCGTTAAGCGAATGTTACAGTTTGTTTGCAAAAGTCAGTTTTTAGATTATAGAATCGTAGATAGAATTTAGAGGATAGAAACTTTTAGTAGTCACTTTTAGTTTAGTAAATTCTTATCGACAATAAGCAGACTACGTTATGATACAACGATTCCAACTGAAGATTTCTATCGACATCACGAATTCGATGGCTTCCAAATTTTCTTCTCTGCAATCTGAGACGCTCAACTCGAAAGAATCTTTTAGATCCCCCGACAAACACTCGACTCAGGTTATCTATTATCGTAATCTTCCTACGGGATTTTTTTTAACTGCGTTGCGTTAACGAATAACGGGATAACATCACGTTTCTCTCAACGCCTTTCAACGTTCTACAACTTTTATTCTTTGCAAATCCCTGTCTCTATATGATAAACGCTGGTTATCCGCGGAAGGAGCGAGGACAACGAAGTGTTACTCAATGATCAAAGACAGGAAGATCCTGCTACGCGATAACGTTACTAATTTCCAATTACGATATGTGTGATTACGTAACATCTGCTGTCTGCATAATGCGTTAACGATCCGCGCGTTGATCGCATAAATATAAATCGAAGGGAATGGAATCGCTCGGAACTCATGCAACTATCCGCAGGTGTTTAAAATCGTGTTTTTACACCGCCAACGTAACGTCACGCCAGTCGAATCGAAAAATTATTACTAGACAGAGAAGGTGAACAAAAAACGAGGTAAATAGGCTACCGATTGAATAATATCATAACGATCGTATCTCTGGTTTTTGCTTGTCTTTTATATTTGTTTCAAATGTATAAAATATAATCGTATCGATATCGTCCACGATTAAAGCCATCCATCCGCCATCGACGAGGAACGAACGATTATATTTTATCATTTATGCGAATCCTTCTCTTCTCTTCTTTCTCTATTTACGCCCCTCGCCTTGCTTCGTACCGCCGATGATTCACAATTCGATGCACCTGAACAGCTGGAACGTCGCAGATTTTTCCGTACGATGACAAACGTGTTTTTGATGGCCTGCTTTAAACCGTGACGATCGCCATGACGTGCATCAATTGTCGAATGATGTAGTGCGACGATACTCCTACGCAACTTCTTTTTACGCTGTTTTTTCCTCTATTTTTTCTTCCTGTGTGTTATCACATGATCATGAGATACCTGTGGCGGATCGGTATCAACAGGACGCCGACAGGTCGAGGCATCAACGCGGCGCAACACCTCCCGGGCGATCCGCGGGTACCAACCGCCAACACTAGAGGGCTACGACGACAACGAGTCTGTCTGTCTAACTCGCTAGCGGGTTGAATATACGAGCGATTGATAGAAATACCGCACCTAGCGAGACTCCTCTACGTCTAAGGCAGGGACTACCGGGCATAGCCTTACTGACGAGTCCACCGGTAGTCCCGTTACGAAACGCACTCTCTCACTCTCCTTCCATCAGCCTCATACCTGTATAGAAGATGCAAAGAGTCTGTGAAGAATTTACAGATATTTAAGATTATCATAATGTTTAAGCAAAAGCTAAGACGCAAAATATTGCTCAAGATGTAATTATGTAATATTTACTCAATTTCTAGAAGACTGTTTATATCTTGTTGTTATTCTTGATATGGAGATAAATATAGTATACTTTATTAAGACCTAGATAAAAGACTTTTTTCTCGTTTCTCTTCTCTTACTTAATCACTAAGAGTTATATAACGTTTATTCGATAATTCTGCTTCTCCTGACCTTTCCACAAATGGTTGTTTATATCTCGACATTCTTGGTACTTTTAATCAAATTTTAATAACAGTACTTTACTCGTCAGAAGTAAATAAAAAAGCTCTAAGTAGAAGCAAGGATTTACTTACCTTTCCTTTCTCGAATCTCAGTTAGCAATGTTGTTCCTCTTGAAAGATTTTCCAAGTTTCCAAGACAATTTCCACGCTGGTAACATTGTATATATTTCAAGTATCGTGAACCACAGGAACTTGTTGAGGCAATATTGAAGAAAGCAAAGAGAATGAAGAAATTGTAGGAACTATGAGAGGCTACTCCTTCTTTCACAACTTATTTTCTCTTCGTTTGGGGGGAAAAATACAAATGAACGTAACGGTTGGTTTCAGCTATCTGCTACTATCGCATGGAGGAGAATCCTGAAAAGAAGAAAGCGAGGAAGAATCAACTTTTGAACGAAACAATACCATTTTACTTGACTAAATTCGACCAGATTATTGGCGAAAATGAATGATATATCATTCCTTCTACCGTAAGAATTTTTATCCAAATTTAATGTTAAAATTTTTAGTCTTTGTGCAAACTGGGCCATGTTGTCCATAAAAAATGATTGAAACTTTGTTGCGACAAGACAGCTTTAATTGTTGAGAGCAGAGTGTATCTTTAAAATTCATTCCTGTTAGTTTATGTACAAATGAATTTGCCAAGATTTTCAGCTTTTAGATAATTATTCATGTATCTTCCTCCATCAAGTTTGATAGAAATTATTACTATCGTAATCAAAGCAAAGATTAAGATATGTAAAATCATTTCTCTGGATATGACACTCTTGTTTAATGAGTGATAAATGATACCATTCGAAATATCATATTTATATAATATATAATGATACTTATAAGTGTAATCACTTAAGTACAGATATCTGAATTTTTCTCACTGTCACTGACATAGATACGTATTATCGTTCCTTAGATTACTTGACCAGTTTATTTCTTTCATCACTGTGTTATTATATAATAATAATAAATAGTCACATTAAATTAATTTAGTATGATTATGTTGTTTAATAATACGTGTTTCATTGCAAAATATTTAGTTAAAATGTGTATCGAATCGTTGTAATGCCAAAGATGTCAATTGATGTAATGTAATAATAAAGTATAAAGTATAATAAAGTATAAAGTATAATTTCGTCTGTGGTATAATCTTTCTATTCCATTTTGTTACGTCGCACCGCGAGCAATATGGCAACCAGATGTCACCGGATACTCGCAGCGTATCCTCCATAGTTTCAAGTACCTTCCATAAATCTCATAGATTTCCTAGAAAAGGTCCTTCAAACCAAACAAACGTCTGTTTCCGAAGAATTTCTAAAGACTATTGTCTACCCCGACTGGACAAGGGAAAATTAGTTTTTCTCACGTATGCTGCAACTTTCCTCCCACTAATCACTTTCTCTCGAGGGCGGTTAAGACCCTTCGTTAACCAATTAACAACGAAGCCACTTCCTTCACTCTCCTAACTAAAATCGTCACCAACAAATCCGATGGTCCCGTGCGCTAGACACACCCATCCTTAGCTTTCCTCCGAGACAGCATCGTCTCCCAAGACAGTTCTGATTTCACATCCTTCGAATAGTCAATATCCTTCCACCGGGTAGGACACACCCACAGATCAGTCACTCATTCATCTCGTACATATTCTCAACGCGAGAATTGATTGTAATTTCAACAAATAAATACAAAAAAAAATCTCGTACATACGCACCAGCGTAACTGCCTTCGTTATAAGTTGTTGGAATAAACGGTGAAATATAACTTACTATACTGTGTCATATTCATTTAACCACCTCTTATCTTAACCGAAACAGGGGAACGACTACTTCGCGGCGTCGATTCACCGAATCGTAGCGAGAATTTACGCCTCTCGCTACTGCGACTGCGTCTCTCCGCGAACGGTCGTAACACATTGATCGACAGAAGTACTAAACTCTAATAACATAAATTTATATATTTTCTATTTCCCAGCCACCAGTTTTATAGATTTTTCTATCTTCTGTACTACTTTTATCCCTTTTATTTTTCTTACATGAGATTATTGTAAATTTAATATCATTTGTTCGCAATATTTGTTATTTATCTTTCATTGAATTTGAAATTTCGCGCTTCAATGTTGTGTGTTGTTCGACGTTTTATCGAACGATGTTTATCGAACTAGTTTATGAATACATACATAATCATTAAAGAATCTATAAACCTTACTAGTTTGTTTTTACTAAGTTTTGTTACAGAAAACATGCTCTCATAAATTTTCAACTTTAATTTATGGAAATTTATTAACCTTAAACTATAAAATCATTCAATGAGTCTTTCCGGATGTTTTTATGTAGTCATAATTTCACATATCAGCACAGCTCCACCAATAGGATAAGAGTTACGTGGAAGCAACAGGGGGGAAGAAGAACATATAGAGATCTAAAGGTTATTTTTGTCTCATTCAAGTTTCTGTTAACCGGCTTGGAAATTTCCTGTGCTTGTTTCGACTTTGAAGTCTTAAAAAAAAAATTGTAAGTAAATAGTATATATATAGTATATATATCCTGAGTCAAAGTTTCTCTTTATAAATAATAAACCGTTTAAAAACTATATTTTGTATGTTTTTTCCTTATTCATAATTAAATAATAAATATGAAATACTTCTACAGAAAGCCGACATCCTTCAATTAACCGAACAGCAGATGATTTAAAAATTAGTAGTTGAAAGAAATAAATGTTATTACATGTTCATAATTGATCGATAAATTTAAATATACAATTAGAAAATGTTTCTTCTTTATTGATAGCTAAATAATACAGATAAGATACAAGATACTTGTACGAAAAGTCGGCGCGTCGTTCAATTAACGGAACAGCAGAGGATTTGAAAATTAGTAGTTGAAAGAAATAAATGTTGTCATATGTTCATAATTGATCGATAAATTTAAGTATGCAATTAGAAAATGTTTCTTATGTTTGGAGGAATATGTAATCACTGCTGAATGTTTTGTAGTTACGAAAGTTGTATACAAACATACATTGTACATACGACTAGTAATGGTACTAAATTACTGTCAGAGGGTCTTGGGTGTATAGAACCATATGGTTAAATTAATACTAGAGATAACGAATCGCGCGAATGTAATTAATATTTTGATATGCGTTGTTTGCATTAATTGATAGTTTTCTTATAAACTTTTTTATAAACAATTTCATTGCTATAGAAAAAAGATAAATGACGGTAATATGTCTATCCTACTTAAATAGAAAGTGCAATATTTTGTTATAATATTTGGCGCAAGTTTATACATTATTACATCCAAAAATAATATTCTTTTTATATCTAAGCTATATTAAAATATAAAGATACAAATAGCTATGCGAGTAGTTAGTAGTTGATGCTTTTTACTTAAATTGTCTTATACTTCATAATTTGTAATAATATAATTCTTGTCATCAATGATTCTTTGTTTTTACTTTGTATATATTATACTTCCAGGAAGATGCCGCTCTATAAATTGACTTACTTTCCAGTTACGGCATTGGCAGAACCAATCCGTTCTTCTTCAGCTATGCTAGTATTCCATTTGAAGTTGAACGTATCAAAAAGGACGTCTGGCCAGAAATAAAGCCCTGTAAGCTTAAAATTTAAAGAAGTTCTGTTTCTTAAATCTCATCTTTCCTAATTTAACTAAAGTAGCTAAATAAAGTAGAACACAATTATGCAGAGTATAACAGAGATTATTGTTTACTCTCCATTGCTCTATAAGATATGTGGGAGAACAATAGGTATTGTTAAGGAGACAATGCCCTTTGTTTGCTGATAAATTATCAATAAATTAAATTATATCTTTCCAAAAGAGATAACAGGAAGCTAGATATTTAAGAAGCATCATAATCTGTTTGTTCGATAGAATCTTTGATTCTATTAGTTGTATGTTTTTAGTGACTCCTTATGGCCTGCTTCCTATGCTCGTAGCTGATAGAAGGAAGGTTGCTCAGTCTACAGCTATTTGCCGTTACTTAGCCAAACAATATGACTTAGCTGGAAAGACTGACTGGGCAAATCTTCATATTGATGCCACTGTTGATACTATTCATGATATTCGTCATAGTGAGTATCCAGTGCTGTTTTGCATAAATCTTATGAGAATCTTGATAACAGATAGTACATATCTGCTCAGGTATTTATTAGTTGAAATCCGATTTAATATTTGATTTAATCGAACGATACACGTATGTCAACAATACAAGACAAAGGATTAAAAAGGATTGTAATTCTATCTTCAGTATCATTTAAATTTCGCACAACACTGTATTCAAATTAGTATAACATTAGCGAATAGTATTTAACTGAAAACAAATTTTCAGAAATTGCCGCCTTCCACTATGAGGAGGACGAGAAGGTCAAAGCTGCAAAACGCAAGGCTGCTGAAGAGACGCTGCCGTTCATTTTAGAACGTTTGGACCAGCAAGTGAAGGAAAATGACGGCTACTTCTACGATGGTACTCTCTCTTGGGCTGATTTAACATTCGTTGCTCTGCTCGATTATTTGAACTTTATGTACAAGTCTGATCTGATCGAGAATTACGAGAATCTGAAGCTGCTGGAGAAAAAGGTCCTCCTTCTGCCCAAGATCAAAAACTGGATTGAGAGACGCCCAGTTAGCGAATTCTAAACTTCACGATTGCTTATGGTTTTATAAGCGTTTAAAGATTGCGGTCTTAGTGTGTTGAGAGAATGAAGAACGAATCGTATTGATGGAAGTTTGTATGGAATATACTGATTGCTTTTAACATTCATTAGTTCCAGTTATTACCGATATTTTTGTCATTTAGTTAGGGTTTTCCCTTTAGATTACGTTGTGATAGAGAACTATTATTTGTGTATTCCTACAGAAACATACGAACTATATAAACTGTTGACACGATGTTGTGCTTTTGTATTATAGAGATAATAATAAAACCATCAAACAATCATTAATTATGTTTTTTATTATATTCATTAAGAATTGAAGATTACCTCCTTGGTGATCTTGATAATATCGTATTTTACAAATGTTGAACAAAAAAAAATGTATGATTATTTTATTCAATACGTTATGAGGGTTGCTTTAAAAAAAATACGAGTTACATATTTCTTTGAAAAAAGCATGATTTTTATCGATACAATAATGTTCTTCTGTTATCGCTTTAAAGTTGAGCACTTCGTTGATTACACGAGAGAACTCGCCTACAGCAAACAAGATACGACCGTGTGTAAAGTAATTAATCTGTTTGCTCGTTGCTAGCTACACATAAGGCTTGCGTAAAAAAAAATATGCATTTCAGTTCAGGCGAAGAATTATGTAGGAAGTCATTTTGTCGATCAATAACTTAGTTAATAAAAGATCAAATTTTCATGTACATAAATGTAAGTAACGTTCAAGTATTAATCATTACATACAATTTTTGTATAATTCGATATCTTGGTCATTTACATCTTACAAATGATATATAGATAATATTTATGAGATACATTGGAGCTATCTTTTAGTTAACGCCATTTTTTCTTGTTTTCTCTGTACTTTTACTATTCTTCCAAAAATATCAAAGGATCGATGACTTCAAATTAAACTAGAATTGCTTCGGTATATTGTCAATCAATGGCTATTTGTATTCACATCTATATCAAAGGAAAACCGATTGCAAAATTAATTACCCTTGCAACTCCGCAATCTGAAACTATGTGTGATCGACCTTGAAGATGACAAATCTCAATGTTTGAAGTAGTACAAAAGGATGATAATTTAATTTCGCTTTATCAAACTGTACAAAATTTGTATACACATACAGAAAAAAAAACGGAGTTCAAACATTAATCAACATGAATTATCGGTTATTATTGCTGAGTAATTATTAGGATTAGAGCTTTGGAGTATCGATCGTATCGAGTTTTAACTATCGGTTTCCGCAATTTATTGTTTTTCTAAATTATGTCTGAATGGTATCAGTTTTTGAATATTTTATAGTTTACACTCCAACATACTGACGTAAGCTATCGAAAATAATTGTAAATTATGCAATATCATTTTTTTTATATTTCATAATCTAAATTTCAATCTATTTTTTGTATTTAACATCCCTTTTTTTATTGTTCGTGTTCCGTCTTGTACGTTCTTCAAAAAATCTTAATTTTTTTTTAGATAAAATCTTGTGTGAATTTACAAAAAATACGATTCTTCGTTTAATTTTTTTCCCTTATTGTCTTTACATATTTGGAGTTTAAACGCGTTATAAGTACGTTTCTTTTTTAACATGATTACGTAGAATTCTTATTCTGAATAAATTATTTGTTTCCGCTTCATAACTGTTTCTAAATTACAGTGCATTTAATCTTGAAATGCACAATAACATTTTATACTTTTTACGTTCTAAGGAATTTTCAGGATCGGTTAAAAATTAAATTACAGTAATGGTAATACTCAATATTAATGTCAGACGTGGATACTTCACTGTTTTGTATAATAATTTGTTATCTTGGCATCGATCAAGGTATTTAATATACAAAGCGTACAGATTAATAAGAATTTTAATTAATCCCTCTTCTATAGTATTCACCGTTCTTTTCGAGCTCGTACCATTTCAAATAGACTTTCGAATAGATTTCAAAGATTTGTCTGTTCAAATAAAACGCGATCTTTTTTATTTCCCTATCAGTCGTCCCGTTACTGTTCCGTTGTTTCCAACAGATTGCAGATTCGTTTAAAAAACATTTGTAACGAAAAACAAACCCACTCGCAGAAATGTTATTCAATATCGCATTTACAACTTTCATAGACATCCTCCTCTCATTGCTATCATTGTAAACAGATTGAAACTTCGTTTGCAAACACTCGCGATTAAAAAAAAAAAAAAGAAGAATTAATCTTAAACAATTTTATCTTGTGTTCCATTTATAATTTTCATAATTGTCTTCCCGACGTTGTATCATTTTAAATGGCTTTTTTCTATCCATCTATGTTGCAGCGAGATCAACGGTCCTAATTACTAAATTGCACGATGTGTTCATACAAATTCACTTTTTATGAACGCGATGAAACGAAATGAAACCTAAGTAGAGATTTGTTTTCTCATCAAGTATAACGAGTTTTATACTTTGGATAGATTGCCTCGTTGTGAGAAGGTCTTAATCGTTTATAATTGCGATTAAGTAATTGCAATAAGTCATATTTTTAAGAAACGTTCTCACATGCTGTCACACACTCTAATTAGAAAAGGATCATGAAACATTCGGTTTATGATATTATTTGTTTGCAAATCTTCCTGCTTCCGGAAACTTTTTTAAATATGAAAATATTTATATACAAAATTAAATATTTTTTTCAATATCAACACTTCTTGCGTTTATGTTGTCCTAGTCAGAATTATATTATTTCGTGTATCCTGTTGCTTTTTATATGATAGTCCTCCCGTTGGCCGCGGATTCGTTATCAAGCCTGAGGCCCTCGTCACTAGTGTAACTATCGACAATAAAGGTACCCCACGCGCGACCGGACGATGGAGAACTTCAACGCAGAACCGCTACCTCCCGCGAGCCCTCCCCGGGAGGGCGCCTCGAGCTCGGACTCGGAGATTCAGACTCGACATATATATTATTATATATATTATATATACTATTATATCTATATAATATATGTATTTATATCTATAAATATACGTATAAATATATCTATTTAAAAAAATAAAGTTGACCTTCATATATCGCCAATAATATCGCGTGCGTATAAAGAAACTAATTACATTTAATTCTTTTTTTACATTTATTTATTTTTTATTATTATTTTCTTCACAACTAATTACATTTAATTATTACATTTACATACATTTAATTATTATTTTTTTCATAATTATATCTCGTTTGAAATATTTTTCGACATAATTAATTGTTTCAAAAACACATATTCCAGCCTTCTAAATGATTTATTTTGCGTATTATACGAATTATTCCATCTATAAATAAATTGTTCTCTCTACACACAAACACGCACACAGTCTGTTAATTACACGAGTTAATTGTAACATTTTTCTCGATAAGTTGACAGAGCAAGGAAAATGAGCGACGAACCTACCTACAAACTAATCTACTTCAATGCCCGTGGTCGTGCCGAACATATACGGTACATATTTGCATATACTGGCATCGAGTATACCGACGAGAGGATCCCCGAAGAACTCTGGCCTGAATACAAGGATTGTAAGCGTGAAGAATCGATTTTTACTTTCATCGTTCAACTCTCAGGTATCTACCATTTACTCAAACTTTTCTATATATAAAACTTTCGTTTCACGTGCAGGCTAAACTTACTTAAAGTAAAATTTCATACGGAATAAAGTCGAACTTTTCATTAAGTTTTGCTTCCGTAATATCGTGTTTATCGAATACCAACTTAATTCACTTACGATTCTCGAATTTTTGTGTTGCAATCTTTATTGTTTTCAATGAATCGAAGCATTTCGAATATTTTGAGAAAACCGTAAATAGGTGACTTAAAATAGGAATACAAAAATACTTCTACGTTTCTCGTTAATTTAAAAACTTTTTAGGACTTGTCGGAAAAAAAGGATAAAAAATTGAAATCAGTTCGGAAATGAACAAGAACATAGCTAAAAAGTCGAAAGAACAAAGCAGACATAAAATTCGATCTTCTGTTGCGACATTTCTATCGTAAATGGTATAATAAAAGTTTTACGCAGCATAGTCTTCAGCATATAATCTTATATGTCGCTTGCAAATAGAGAAACAAAAAATCAACGTAAGTCTGTAAATCAATCCTGTCGGTGTAAAACACAAAATTACGTTCGCAATAGACATTCGATTTATATTCCTTGCATTTCAATTTTCATTACAAGAACCGTGTACATTTTCTAATATTTTTTCCGTGTCTGGTATTATCTTTTATCCTTGATTTTAAAAACTTTAGGTTCTTCCCAACAGTCAAAAACACGCGATACCCTGTCCATCGTAATCGTAAGAAAAGAAAAAAAGGAGAAAGAAGACATTTCTGTATTTCTTTACTAGGCCATGTTGATTAAAACCGAAATGATTTCGATTCATCTATTCACAAGAACGCAACGGCCTCGGAAGCTGTGTTGTGATTTCCTATCGATCGTTTCCCTCTACACAGTGTTCATATGAGCCATGTTTGTTCTTAGCAATGCCTTATAAAAAGCTGCCTGTGCTGGAGATAGACGGGAAACCGGTAGCGCAGAGTAACGCTGTGGCGCGATACTTGGCGAGGAAGTACGATCTAATGGGAAAGAACGAATGGGATGCGATGATATGCGACGTGCTCGTCGATACTCTTGGAGATTTGAAGCAAGGTGAGTAACTGATGAGATTTTTTTTTTTTTTATTTATTTGTTGAAACTACAATCAATTCTCGCGTTGAGAATTTTCAGTAATTTTTCTGGCGTGGCGCAGTGACATGGCTGTTTATTTACAATAAGTTAATACTTATTATAGATAGGTATAATTTATAAGTATTATAAGTAAGTGCAAATGCTTAATTTGGATAATTAAATGAATCTAACGTTTAGGTCTAGCGGGTAGTGCCTCTTCAGCCTGCGAATCTGGTCCATCGTATCGAGTAGTCCAGTGATTAGGAGGTTTCGGTGTTTGTTGATTCTTTTGCTATATCTGTCGCTATATTTTGCTATTTCCTCTTTGACGGTGGCTATCTTGAGGTCGCGGTGTATTGTTTCATTGGTTACATACCAAGGTGCGTCAATTAGGGATCTTAGCGTTTTCGATTGAAAGCGTTGGAGTATTTCGATGTTGGAGTTACTTGCTGTTCCCCATAGTTGGATTCCGTAGGTCCAGACAGGTTTTATTACGGCCTTGTAGAGGGTAATTTTATTCTGTATGTTTAGTTTGGAGCGTCGGCCTGTGAGCCAATAGAGTTTTTTTAGTTTGTCCTTTAGTTGCTTCGTTTTATCTGAGATGTGTGTCTTCCACGTTAGTCTCCTGCCCAGGGTCATGCCTAGGGATCGGACTGTGTCCCTGCTAGGGATTGTTGCATTGTTGATGGTGACCTGGGGGCAGGTTTGTTTTCGGAGCGTGAAGGTTACATGTGAGGATTTCTTTTCGTTGACTTTGAAGCCCCATTTGTGAAACCACTTTTCCATGGAGTCGAGACTTCGCTGGAGAGTGGATGAGGCTATTACCGGGTCTGCGTGGGTAGCTAATAGCGCTGTGTCGTCTGCAAATGTCGCTATTGTTATATCGTTTGATATGGGTAGGTCGGCAGTGTAGATGGTGTACAGTAGGGGTCCGAGGACACTACCTTGGGGTATGCCGGCTTCTATTGGGAATGTTGCGGAAGTGGCGTCTAGGCATTTAACCATGAATTGCCTATTGGTTAGGTAAGATTTTAGGATGGAGTAGTAGGGGTGAGGTAGGATCTTTTTAATCTTGTATAGTAGCCCTTCATGCCATACTTTGTCGAATGCCTGTTGGATGTCTAGGAAAACCGCTGAGCAATATTTTTTCTTTTCAAGTGTTTGGCTGATCGTATGAGTTAAGCGGTGGATTTGCTCTACTGTAGAATGATGTTTTCGGAAGCCGAATTGGTGACCTGGGAGTGTTTTCAAGTTCTCTAGGATTGGAAGGAGTCGGTTCGTGAGCATCTTCTCGAATAGTTTGGACAGTGTAGGTAAAAGACTGATTGGGCGATAGGAGCAGGTTTCGTATATCGGTTTACCGGGTTTAGGGATGAGGGTAATCAATGAGATTTTCCAGGCCTTAGGATAGTGTTCCAGGCGAAGGATAGCATTAAAAATCGATGTGATGAGTGCTATCCCTTTTGTGGGAAGTTCCTTGATTGCTTTATTGCTTATTAGGTCGTGTCCTGCTGCTTTCTTGGGGTTTAGGCGACTGATTGTTTCTATAGTCTCTGCAGAGGAAAAGGGTTCGATAGGAGGGGACATTTGGAAGGGGGTGTGCAGGTATTCGGTAACGTCCGCGGCGGCTTTGGGGGAATGGGGTTTGAATACTTTTGACAAGTGTTTAGCGAACAGGTCGGCTTTTTCTGTAGGGCTTCGCGCCCATCCACCTTGCGGACGGCGGATAGGTGGGATTATTTGTGGGGGGCGTGTGAGTTTCCTGGAGGCCTTCCATAGTGAGTAGTTGGCGTCGGCTGTGGGGGACAAGCTGGCGAGGTATTTGTGGAAGCAGTCGTTTTTATAGATTTTTAAGGTTCTGGATAGCTTCCTAGTTGCGTTGTTAAGTTTGCGTTTGTCCTCCGGTGTTCTATGGGTCTGCCATACTCTTCTTAGTCTATGTTTTTCTGCTATTTTTTTTTAGTATGTATTGGGGATATTCTTGTTTGCTGTTAGACGGCTTTGTCGGTGTGGAGAGGCGGATTGCGTTTATTATGCTCGTGTTTAAGTATTCCGTGGCTGCTTCGATATCTTCCTTTGTTTTTAGTGGGGTGAAGGCTGAGGTTGAGTGTGTAAAGACTTCTCTGAAGAGCTGCCAGTTGGTGTGTTGGTTGTGAATGGAGCCGTTAGGTGTATTCTCGATGATTGTTGAGCTGACTGTTGCTATCACGGGAGAATGATCAGAGGAGAGATCAGCCGAGGAGTTGATCTGGACGTGTCTTGATGGGATATTTTTAGTTATGAAAAAGTCGAGAAGGTCGGGTATTTTGTTGGTGTCAGTGGGCCAGTATGTGGGTTCGTATGTGGTGAGGTAGTTGAGGTTGTTGTTTATTATGCTGTTTAAGAGGTTTTTGCCTGTTGCTGTAACCAGTCTGCTGCCCCATTGGATGTGCTTAGCGTTATAATCTCCTCCAACTATGAATCTATTGCCCAGGGTGTCCAGGAAGTTATCAAAGTCTTTTTTGGCGATGGAGTGTCTGGGAGGGCAGTATACTGCTGAGGTGGTGATTGAGCCATGACAGTCTTCTATTGCTACGTTTGTTGCTTGTAGGTAGTCTTTCTGGAATGATGGAAGTTCGTAGTGCTTAATACTTGCTTTGATTATTATTCCGGTGCCACCGTGGGCCTTTCCGCTGGAGTGTTGGGTATGGTAGAATTTGTAACCATTTATTTTCAGGTAGCTCTTGTCGGTGAAGTGGGTTTCCGATACGAGCATTACGTCGATTTGCTGGTGTTTTAAGAAGAGTTCTAGTTCAAGTTTGTGTTGCGCTAGACCGTTGGCGTTCCAGAGTGCTATGCGCCTTGGTTTTATTTTGAGTCGGGGAGTGCTAATTTTTCCACGATGAGTGTTAGTAGCGATAGCAAGTGATTTATTTGCTCTGATTGTTTCTCTATTAGCTTCTCAAGCCTTGAGGAGTTGTCTGTGTTAGGTGGGTTGGGGACACTGTTTTGGGGAAGGTTCCTTTGGCTGTTCGGGTTATTTTGGATGCCTTGTACTGCTTGTTCATAGGAGGTTGAGGTGGAGATGAATTTGGTAGGACTGGGTGTTTGGTTGGTTGAGGGGGTTGGGGTAGTCGTGAATTTCGGCGGGCTGGGTGTTTGGTTGGATACCTCTTTTGCTCTGAGCTTAGGGTACCTGTTCGTGTATAGTGTTTTATATGCTGGGCAGCCTTTGTAGTTGGCGGGGTGGTCCCCTTGGCAGTGGATGCATTTCGCTGGAGTTTCCGGTGATTTGGCGCACTGGTCAGCGGAGTGAGTGCCTGCGCATTTAACGCATCGGAAAGTATGGTTGCGGTATTTCTGCGTATGACAGTACCTTTGGCACCTTTTGCATTGCACTATTTCTTTTTTCACAAGCAGTGGTTCGAATTTTACTATTGCGTTCATTAGGCGACTGATATTGTAGATTTCCTTATTGTTTGGCTTTTGTTTTATATCTATGAAAAATAAGGATAACGGGTCTTTCGAGACTCTATGCCTTATATTACTTACGTTGATGACTTCGTGGCCGAGTTTTGAGAGTTCGTATTTGAGTTCGTCTATGTCTGCTGAGTGGTGTATGTTTCGTAGGACCACCCGGAAAGGCCTTTCCTGTTTGAGTTGGTAGGTGTGGAAGTTGGCGTTCGGGGTCCTGAGTGTCTTGGTGAGTTTTCTGTAAGCTTCTGGGTTTGTCGGCAGTATTTTTACTCTATTGTTGCTTATCTTAAGGTTATATTCCTCCTTGCTGATATCTCTCTCTAGGGACCTGGTCATTGTCTGTATGTCAATGACGTCGTCCACAAATATTGGTGGGGGAGGGGGGATTCTCTGTGAGTGTTGGTTTGGTGGCGGTTCTACGATTTCCATGGCGTCGTTTGAGGATTCCAATACGGCGAATCTGTTGTGTGTGTTTATTTGCGTTGCTGTTTCTATTTTCCTTTTCTTTGTAGTATTAGCGTCGTTAGTGCGGAGAGTTCTGCTACACTTCTGCCACGCGGGGGGTAGCACGGGGTAGCTGCGAGTCTGCTCCGGGGAGCCTGGTCGCGGTTGTTGGGCCATCATCGAGCTAGTTAATTCGGAATGAACAACTAGTCGTGAGGCTGTGAGGCTAGTATTCGGGTTGGGCTTAGGTGCGTGGGATTATCTTCTCCCTAAAGGGTCAGGGACACTTAGATGTGTTCACTTTCGACGGTTGGGCGACACGTGTTGTTTTCGGACTACGCTGGGCACTAGAGACACGTCTGCACGCTTCGGCACTCCACAGCGAACTGAGGACTGATGAGATCACTTTGCATTTGTCTCACCACACAGACAGACGTTCAAGAATTCATTGTGAAAAGACGAGTACAAACAAGATACGTATGTCTTTCCGTTAAGCGAATGTTACAGTTTGTTTGCAAAAGTCAGTTTTTAGATTATAGAATCGTAGATAGAATTTAGAGGATAGAAACTTTTAGTAGTCACTTTTAGTTTAGTAAATTCTTATCGACAATAAGCAGACTACGTTATGATACAACGATTCCAACTGAAGATTTCTATCGACATCACGAATTCGATGGCTTCCAAATTTTCTTCTCTGCAATCTCAGACGCTCAACTCGAAAGAATCTTTTAGATCCCCCGACAAACACTCGACTCAGATTATCTATTATCGTAATCTTCCTACGGGATTTTTTTTAACTGCGTTGCGTTAACGAATAACGGGATAACATCACGTTTCTCTCAACGCCTTTCAACGTTCTACAACTTTTATTCTTTGCAAATCCCTGTCTCTATATGATAAACGCTGGTTATCCGCGGAAGGAGCGAGGACAACGAAGTGTTACTCAATGATCAAAGACAGGAAGATCCTGCTACGCGATAACGTTACTAATTTCCAATTACGATATGTGTGATTACGTAACATCTGCTGTCTGCATAATGCGTTAACGATCCGCGCGTTGATCGCATAAATATAAATCGAAGGGAATGGAATCGCTCGGAACTCATGCAACTATCCGCAGGTGTTTAAAATCGTGTTTTTACACCGCCAACGTAACGTCACGCCAGTCGAATCGAAAAATTATTACTAGACAGAGAAGGTGAACAAAAAACGAGGTAAATAGGCTACCGATTGAATAATATCATAACGATCGTATCTCTGGTTTTTGCTTGTCTTTTATATTTGTTTCAAATGTATAAAATATAATCGTATCGATATCGTCCACGATTAAAGCCATCCATCCGCCATCGACGAGGAACGAACGATTATATTTTATCATTTATGCGAATCCTTCTCTTCTCTTCTTTCTCTATTTACGCCCCTCGCCTTGCTTCGTACCGCCGATGATTCACAATTCGATGCACCTGAACAGCTGGAACGTCGCAGATTTTTCCGTACGATAACAAACGTGTTTTTGATGGCCTGCTTTAAACCGTGACGATCGCCATGACGTGCATCAATTGTCGAATGATGTAGTGCGACGATACTCCTACGCAACTTCTTTTTACGCTGTTTTTTCCTCTATTTTTTCTTCCTGTGTGTTATCACATGATCATGAGATACCTGTATAGAAGATGCAAAGAGTCTGTGAAGAATTTACAGATATTTAAGATTATCATAATGTTTAAGCAAAAGCTAAGACGCAAAATATTGCTCAAGATGTAATTATGTAATATTTACTCAATTTCTAGAAGACTGTTTATATCTTGTTGTTATTCTTGATATGGAGATAAATATAGTATACTTTATTAAGACCTAGATAAAAGACTTTTTTCTCGTTTCTCTTCTCTTACTTAATCACTAAGAGTTATATAACGTTTATTCGATAATTCTGCTTCTCCTGACCTTTCCACAAATGGTTGTTTATATCTCGACATTCTTGGTACTTTTAATCAAATTTTAATAACAGTACTTTACTCGTCAGAAGTAAATAAAAAAGCTCTAAGTAGAAGCAAGGATTTACTTACCTTTCCTTTCTCGAATCTCAGTTAGCAATGTTGTTCCTCTTGAAAGATTTTCCAAGTTTCCAAGACAATTTCCACGCTGGTAACATTGTATATATTTCAAGTATCGTGAACCACAGGAACTTGTTGAGGCAATATTGAAGAAAGCAAAGAGAATGAAGAAATTGTAGGAACTATGAGAGGCTACTCCTTCTTTCACAACTTATTTTCTCTTCGTTTGGGGGGAAAAATACAAATGAACGTAACGGTTGGTTTCAGCTATCTGCTACTATCGCATGGAGGAGAATCCTGAAAAGAAGAAAGCGAGGAAGAATCAACTTTTGAACGAAACAATACCATTTTACTTGACTAAATTCGACCAGATTATTGGCGAAAATGAATGATATATCATTCCTTCTACCGTAAGAATTTTTATCCAAATTTAATGTTAAAATTTTTAGTCTTTGTGCAAACTGGGCCATGTTGTCCATAAAAAATGATTGAAACTTTGTTGCGACAAGACAGCTTTAATTGTTGAGAGCAGAGTGTATCTTTAAAATTCATTCCTGTTAGTTTATGTACAAATGAATTTGCCAAGATTTTCAGCTTTTAGATAATTATTCATGTATCTTCCTCCATCAAGTTTGATAGAAATTATTACTATCGTAATCAAAGCAAAGATTAAGATATGTAAAATCATTTCTCTGGATATGACACTCTTGTTTAATGAGTGATAAATGATACCATTCGAAATATCATATTTATATAATATATAATGATACTTATAAGTGTAATCACTTAAGTACAGATATCTGAATTTTTCTCACTGTCACTGACATAGATACGTATTATCGTTCCTTAGATTACTTGACCAGTTTATTTCTTTCATCACTGTGTTATTATATAATAATAATAAATAGTCACATTAAATTAATTTAGTATGATTATGTTGTTTAATAATACGTGTTTCATTGCAAAATATTTAGTTAAAATGTGTATCGAATCGTTGTAATGCCAAAGATGTCAATTGATGTAATGTAATTATAAAGTATAAAGTATAATAAAGTATAAAGTATAATTTCGTCTGTGGTATAATCTTTCTATTCCATTTTGTTACGTCGCACCGCGAGCAATATGGCAACCAGATGTCACCGGATACTCGCAGCGTATCCTCCATAGTTTCAAGTACCTTCCATAAATCTCATAGATTTCCTAGAAAAGGTCCTTCAAACCAAACAAACGTCTGTTTCCGAAGAATTTCTAAAGACTATTGTCTACCCCGACTGGACAAGGGAAAATTAGTTTTTCTCACGTATGCTGCAACTTTCCTCCCACTAACCACTTTCTCTCGAGGGCGGTTAAGACCCTTCGTTAACCAATTAACAACGAAGCCACTTCCTTCACTCTCCTAACTAAAATCGTCACCAACAAATCCGATGGTCCCGTGCGCTAGACACACCCATCCTTAGCTTTCCTCCGAGACAGCATCGTCTCCCAAGACAGTTCTGATTTCACATCCTTCGAACGGTCAATATCCTTCCACCGGGTAGGACACACCCACAGATCAGTCACTCATTCATCTCGTACATATTCTCAACGCGAGAATTGATTGTAATTTCAACAAATAAATAAAAAAAAAATCTCGTACATACGCACCAGCGTAACTGCCTTCGTTATAAGTTGTTGGAATAAACGGTGAAATATAACTTACTATGCTGTGTCATATTCATTTAACCACCTCTTATCTTAACCGAAACAGGGGAACGACTACTTCGCGGCGTCGATTCACCGAATCGTAGCGAGAATTTACGCCTCTCGCTACTGCGACTGCGTCTCTCCGCGAACGGTCGTAACACATTGATCGACAGAAGTACTAAACTCTAATAACATAAATTTATATATTTTCTATTTCCCAGCCACCAGTTTTATAGATTTTTCTATCTTCTGTACTACTTTTATCCCTTTTATTTTTTCTTACATGAGATTATTGTAAATTTAATATCATTTGTTCGCAATATTTGTTATTTATCTTTCATTGAATTTGAAATTTCGCGCTTCAATGTTGTGTGTTGTTCGACGTTTTATCGAACGATGTTTATCGAACTAGTTTATGAATACATACATAATCATTAAAGAATCTATAAACCTTACTAGTTTGTTTTTACTAAGTTTTGTTACAGAAAACATGTTCTCATAAATTTTCAACTTTAATTTATGGAAATTTATTAACCTTAAACTATAAAATCATTCAATGAGTCTTTCCGGATGTTTTTATGTAGTCATAATTTCACATATCAGCACAGCTCCACCAATAGGATAAGAGTTACGTGGAAGCAACAGGGGGGAAGAAGAACATATAGAGATCTAAAGGTTATTTTTGTCTCATTCAAGTTTCTGTTAACCGGCTTGGAAATTTCCTGTGCTTGTTTCGACTTTGAAGTCTTAAAAAAAAAATTGTAAGTAAATAGTATATATATAGTATATATATCCTGAGTCAAAGTGTCTCATTATAAATAATAAACCGTTTAAAAACTATATTTTGTATGTTTTTTCCTTATTCATAATTAAATAATAAATATGAAATACTTCTACAGAAAGCCGACATCCTTCAATTAACCGAACAGCAGATGATTTAAAAATTAGTAGTTGAAAGAAATAAATGTTATTACATGTTCATAATTGATCGATAAATTTAAATATACAATTAGAAAATGTTTCTTCTTTATTGATAGCTAAATAATACAGATAAGATACAAGATACTTGTACGAAAAGTCGGCGCGTCGTTCAATTAACGGAACAGCAGAGGATTTGAAAATTAGTAGTTGAAAGAAATAAATGTTGTCATATGTTCATAATTGATCGATAAATTTAAGTATGCAATTAGAAAATGTTTCTTATGTTTGGAGGAATATGTAATCACTGCTGAATGTTTTGTAGTTACGAAAGTTGTATACAAACATACATTGTACATACGACTAGTAATGGTACTAAATTACTGTCAGAGGGTCTTGGGTGTATAGAACCATATGGTTAAATTAATACTAGAGATAACGAATCGCGCGAATGTAATTAATATTTTGATATGCGTTGTTTGCATTAATTGATAGTTTTCTTATAAACTTTTTTATAAACAATTTCATTGCTATAGAAAAAAGATAAATGACGGTAATATGTCTATCCTACTTAAATAGAAAGTGCAATATTTTGTTATAATATTTGGCGCAAGTTTATACATTATTACATCCAAAAATAATATTCTTTTTATATCTAAGCTATATTAAAATATAAAGATACAAATAGCTATGCGAGTAGTTAGTAGTTGATGCTTTTTACTTAAATTGTCTTATACTTCATAATTTGTAATAATATAATTCTTGTCATCAATGATTCTTTGTTTTTACTTTGTATATATTATACTTCCAGGAAGATGCCGCTCTATAAATTGACTTACTTCCCAGTTACGGCATTGGCAGAACCAATCCGTTCTTCTTCAGCTATGCTAGTATTCCATTTGAAGTTGAACGTATCAAAAAGGACGTCTGGCCAGAAATAAAGCCCTGTAAGCTTAAAATTTAAAGAAGTTCTGTTTCTTAAATCTCATCTTTCCTAATTTAACTAAAGTAGCTAAATAAAGTAGAACACAATTATGCAGAGTATAACAGAGATTATTGTTTACTCTCCATTGCTCTTTAAGATATGTGGGAGAACAATAGGTATTGTTAAGGAGACAATGCCCTTTGTTTGCTGATAAATTATCAATAAATTAAATTATATCTTTCCAAAAGAGATAACAGGAAGCTAGATATTTAAGAAGCATCATAATCTGTTTGTTCGATAGAATCTTTGATTCTATTAGTTGTATGTTTTTAGTGACTCCTTATGGCCTGCTTCCTATGCTCGTAGCTGATAGAAGGAAGGTTGCTCAGTCTACAGCTATTTGCCGTTACTTAGCCAAACAATATGACTTAGCTGGAAAGACTGACTGGGCAAATCTTCATATTGATGCCACTGTTGATACTATTCATGATATTCGTCATAGTGAGTATCCAGTGCTGTTTTGCATAAATCTTATGAGAATCTTGATAACAGATAGTACATATCTGCTCAGGTATTTATTAGTTGAAATCCGATTTAATATTTGATTTAATCGAACGATACACGTATGTCAACAATACAAGACAAAGGATTAAAAAGGATTGTAATTCTATCTTCAGTATCATTTAAATTTCGCACAACACTGTATTCAAATTAGTATAACATTAGCGAATAGTATTTAACTGAAAACAAATTTTCAGAAATTGCCGCCTTCCACTATGAGGAGGACGAGAAGGTCAAAGCTGCAAAACGCAAGGCTGCTGAAGAGACGCTGCCGTTCATTTTAGAACGTTTGGACCAGCAAGTGAAGGAAAATGACGGCTACTTCTACGATGGTACTCTCTCTTGGGCTGATTTAACATTCGTTGCTCTGCTCGATTATTTGAACTTTATGTACAAGTCTGATCTGATCGAGAATTACGAGAATCTGAAGCTGCTGGAGAAAAAGGTCCTCCTTCTGCCCAAGATCAAAAACTGGATTGAGAGACGCCCAGTTAGCGAATTCTAAACTTCACGATTGCTTATGGTTTTATAAGCGTTTAAAGATTGCGGTCTTAGTGTGTTGAGAGAATGAAGAACGAATCGTATTGATGGAAGTTTGTATGGAATATACTGATTGCTTTTAACATTCATTAGTTCCAGTTATTACCGATATTTTTGTCATTTAGTTAGGGTTTTCCCTTTAGATTACGTTGTGATAGAGAACTATTATTTGTGTATTCCTACAGAAACATACGAACTATATAAACTGTTGACACGATGTTGTGCTTTTGTATTATAGAGATAATAATAAAACCATCAAACAATCATTAATTATGTTTTTTATTATATTCATTAAGAATTGAAGATTACCTCCTTGGTGATCTTGATAATATCGTATTTTACAAATGTTGAACAAAAAAAAATGTATGATTATTTTATTCAATACGTTATGAGGGTTGCTTTAAAAAAAATACGAGTTACATATTTCTTTGAAAAAAGCATGATTTTTATCGACACAGTAATGTTCTCCTGTTATCGCTTTAAAGTTGAGCACTTCGTTGATTACACGAGAGAACTCGCCTACAGCAAACAAGATACGACCGTGTGTAAAGTAATTAATCTGTTTGCTCGTTGCTAGCTACACATAAGGCTTGCGTAAAAAAAAATATGCATTTCAGTTCAGGCGGAGAATTATGTAGGAAGTCATTTTGTCGATCAATAACTTAGTTAATAAAAGATCAAATTTTCATGTACATAAATGTAAGTAACGTTCAAGTATTAATCATTACATACAATTTTTGTATAATTCGATATCTTGGTCACTTACATCTTACAAATGATATATAGATAATATTTATGAGATACATTGGAGCTATCTTTTAGTTAACGCCATTTTTTCTTGTTTTCTCTGTACTTTTACTATTCTTCCAAAAATATCAAAGGATCGATGACTTCAAATTAAACTAGAATTGCTTCGGTATATTGTCAATCAATGGCTATTTGTATTCACATCTATATCAAAGGAAAACCGATTGCAAAATTAATTACCCTTGCAACTCCGCAATCTGAAACTATGTGTGATCGACCTTGAAGATGACAAATCTCAATGTTTGAAGTAGTACAAAAGGATGATAATTTAATTTCGCTTTATCAAACTGTACAAAATTTGTATACACATACAGAAAAAAAAAAAGGAGTTCAAACATTAATCAACATGAATTATCGGTTATTATTGCTGAGTAATTATTAGGATTAGAGCTTTGGAGTATCGATCGTATCGAGTTTTAACTATCGGTTTCCGCAATTTATTGTTTTTCTAAATTATGTCTGAATGGTATCAGTTTTTGAATATTTTATAGTTTACACTCCAACATACTGACGTAAGCTATCGAAAATAATTGTAAATTATGCAATATCATTTTTTTTATATTTCATAATCTAAATTTCAATCTATTTTTTGTATTTAACATCCCTTTTTTTATTGTTCGTGTTCCGTCTTGTACGTTCTTCAAAAAATCTTAATTTTTTTTTAGATAAAATCTTGTGTGAATTTACAAAAAATACGATTCTTCGTTTAATTTTTTTCCCTTATTGTCTTTACATATTTGGAGTTTAAACGCGTTATAAGTACGTTTCTTTTTTAACATGATTACGTAGAATTCTTATTCTGAATAAATTATTTGTTTCCGCTTCATAACTGTTTCTAAATTACAGTGCATTTAATCTTGAAATGCACAGTAACATTTTATACTTTTTACGTTCTAAGGAATTTTCAGGATCGGTTAAAAATTAAATTACAGTAATGGTAATACTCAATATTAATGTCAGACGTGGATACTTCACTGTTTTGTATAATAATTTGTTATCTTGGCATCGATCAAGGTATTTAATATACAAAGCGTACAGATTAATAAGAATTTTAATTAATCCCTCTTCTATAGTATTCACCGTTCTTTTCGAGCTCGTACCATTTCAAATAGACTTTCGAATAGATTTCAAAGATTTGTCTGTTCAAATAAAACGCGATCTTTTTTATTTCCCTATCAGTCGTCCCGTTACTGTTCCGTTGTTTCCAACAGATTGCAGATTCGTTTAAAAAACATTTGTAACAAAAAACAAACCCACTCGCAGAAATGTTATTCAATATCGCATTTACAACTTTCATAGACATCCTCCTCTCATTGCTATCATTGTAAACAGATTGAAACTTCGTTTGCAAACACTCGCGATTAAAAAAAAAAAAAAGAAGAATTAATCTTAAACAATTTTATCTTGTGTTCCATTTATAATTTTCATAATTGTCTTCCCGACGTTGTATCATTTTAAATGGCTTTTTTCTATCCATCTATGTTGCAGCGAGATCAACGGTCCTAATTACTAAATTGCACGATGTGTTCATACAAATTCACTTTTTATGAACGCGATGAAACGAAATGAAACCTAAGTAGAGATTTGTTTTCTCATCAAGTATAACGAGTTTATACTTTGGATAGATTGCCTCGTTGTGAGAAGGTCTTAATCGTTTATAATTGCGATTAAGTAATTGCAATAAGTCATATTTTTAAGAAACGTTCTCACATGCTGTCACACACTCTAATTAGAAAAGGATCATGAAACATTCGGTTTATGATATTATTTGTTTGCAAATCTTCCTGCTTCCGGAAACTTTTTTAAATATGAAAATATTTATATACAAAATTAAATATTTTTTTCAATATCAACACTTCTTGCGTTTATGTTGTCCTAGTCAGAATTATATTATTTCGTGTATCCTGTTGCTTTTTATATGATAGTCCTCCCGTTGGCCGCGGATTCGTTATCAAGCCTGAGGCCCTCGTCACTAGTGTAACTATCGACAATAAAGGTACCCCACGCGCGACCGGACGATGGAGAACTTCAACGCAGAACCGCTACCTCCCGCGAGCCCTCCCCGGGAGGGCGCCTCGAGCTCGGACTCGGAGATTCAGACTCGACATATATATTATTATATATATTATATATACTATTATATCTATATAATATATGTATTTATATCTATAAATATACGTATAAATATATCTATTTAAAAAAATAAAGTTGACCTTCATATATCGCCAATAATATCGCGTGCGTATAAAGAAACTAATTACATTTAATTCTTTTTTTACATTTATTTATTTTTTATTATTATTTTCTTCACAACTAATTACATTTAATTATTACATTTACATACATTTAATTATTATTTTTTTCATAATTATATCTCGTTTGAAATATTTTTCGACATAATTAATTGTTTCAAAAACACATATTCCAGCCTTCTAAATGATTTATTTTGCGTATTATACGAATTATTCCATCTATAAATAAATTGTTCTCTCTACACACAAACACGCACACAGTCTGTTAATTACACGAGTTAATTGTAACATTTTTCTCGATAAGTTGACAGAGCAAGGAAAATGAGCGACGAACCTACCTACAAACTAATCTACTTCAATGCCCGTGGTCGTGCCGAACATATACGGTACATATTTGCATATACTGGCATCGAGTATACCGACGAGAGGATCCCCGAAGAACTCTGGCCTGAATACAAGGATTGTAAGCGTGAAGAATCGATTTTTACTTTCATCGTTCAACTCTCAGGTATCTACCATTTACTCAAACTTTTCTGTATATAAAACTTTCGTTTCACGTGCAGGCTAAACTTACTTAAAGTAAAATTTCATACGGAATAAAGTCGAACTTTTCATTAAGTTTTGCTTCCGTAATATCGTGTTTATCGAATACCAACTTAATTCACTTACGATTCTCGAATTTTTGTGTTGCAATCTTTATTGTTTTCAATGAATCGAAGCATTTCGAATATTTTGAGAAAACCGTAAATAGGTGACTTAAAATAGGAATACAAAAATACTTCTACGCTTCTCGTTAATTTAAAAACTTTTTAGGACTTGTCGGAAAAAAAGGATAAAAAATTGAAATCAGTTCGGAAATGAACAAGAACATAGCTAAAAAGTCGAAAGAACAAAGCAGACATAAAATTCGATCTTCTGTTGCGACATTTCTATCGTAAATGGTATAATAAAAGTTTTACGCAGCATAGTCTTCAGCATATAATCTTATATGTCGCTTGCAAATAGAGAAACAAAAAATCAACGTAAGTCTGTAAATCAATCCTGTCGGTGTAAAACACAAAATTACGTTCGCAATAGACATTCGATTTATATTCCTTGCATTTCAATTTTCATTACAAGAACCGTGTACATTTTCTAATATTTTTTCCGTGTCTGGTATTATCTTTTATCCTTGATTTTAAAAACTTTAGGTTCTTCCCAACAGTCAAAAACACGCGATACCCTGTCCATCGTAATCGTAAGAAAAGAAAAAAAGGAGAAAGAAGACATTTCTGTATTTCTTTACTAGGCCATGTTGATTAAAACCGAAATGATTTCGATTCATCTATTCACAAGAACGCAACGGCCTCGGAAGCTGTGTTGTGATTTCCTATCGATCGTTTCCCTCTACACAGTGTTCATATGAGCCATGTTTGTTCTTAGCAATGCCTTATAAAAAGCTGCCTGTGCTGGAGATAGACGGGAAACCGGTAGCGCAGAGTAACGCTGTGGCGCGATACTTGGCGAGGAAGTACGATCTAATGGGAAAGAACGAATGGGATGCGATGATATGCGACGTGCTCGTCGATACTCTTGGAGATTTGAAGCAAGGTGAGTAACTGATGAGATGACTTTGCATTTGTCTCACCACAGAGACAGACGTTCAAGAATTCATTGTGAAAAGACGAGTACAAACAAGATACGTATGTCTTTCCGTTAAGCGAATGTTACAGTTTGTTTGCAAAAGTCAGTTTTTAGATTATAGAATCGTAGATAGAATTTAGAGGATAGAAACTTTTAGTAGTCACTTTTAGTTTAGTAAATTCTTATCGACAATAAGCAGACTACGTTATGATACAACGATTCCAACTGAAGATTTCTATCGACATCACGAATTCGATGGCTTCCAAATTTTCTTCTCTGCAATCTCAGACGCTCAACTCGAAAGAATCTTTTAGATCCCCCGACAAACACTCGACTCAGGTTATCTATTATCGTAATCTTCCTACGGGATTTTTTTTAACTGCGTTGCGTTAACGAATAACGGGATAACATCACGTTTCTCTCAACGCCTTTCAACGTTCTACAACTTTTATTCTTTGCAAATCCCTGTCTCTATATGATAAACGCTGGTTATCCGCGGAATTTACGATTTCAATTTCTTTAACGAGATATTTATCATATTACACAATTCCTGTAAATGTATTCGTAATTATATCGCCGAAGAATTGTATTTAATTAAGCTATGAAGTTGTGGAATCGTGAGAAGGATTATTTTTATAGAACTGTCTAATTTCCATTCGACATTGATTCAGGATACACATTACTCTTTTTTACATAATACCAGTTTTGTCATTTTTAATTAACAAATACCTCCAAAGGTTGAAGTTTCTAAAATTATCCATTAAATTCTGACAATAAAATAAAAATCCAAATTCTTCCTAAAAAGCTAGTGATCTTTAGTTAAGAGTTCGATTTTTCACATTTTTCAAGGTAAATTAAAAAAATTGTTTAATAGAGGAGGTACAAAATAAATGTATACAAACCTTTTTTCAGACGACATGGGCGGACTTCGTGTTTGCAGCGGCCCTTGAAAATTTCGAGTATATGTTTGGGGCATCAGCTTTGGATAAATATCCAGCTCTTCGAGCATTGAAGAAAAGGATTCATAGAATACCGGCTATTTCTGATTGGCTGATTAGGCGCCCATACACAAACAGCTAAAAAGCTAAAAACGTTTGGAAAAAAGATGACCAGTACACCATTATATATATATATGTAGTATCATGGAACAAAGGCCTAAGAGATATCGGGCGAACTATAAACAATGTCGCGAGAAAGTCGAAGCACCGACAGGCCCAACGATGTATCGTCGGTCTTTCGGTCGAATAGGTTACGCAAAAAAAGGCCTACGTGACTTTGACTACGAGCGGCTGCGGAGCACGTGCGTGGTGGGGCTAAGAAAAAGACAAAGGAACGATGAGTCATTCGAAAAACAGAGTGTGATTAAAAAAGCGGAGTGCGAGTTGAGCGAGGACAGAGTTTTGCGAGTGGCGTTGCCGAGAGAGTGTTGATTGCGTTTTGGTAAAAGTCGAGTCGCTATCTAGTTATTTAGTTGCGCTGTTTTCTGTACGTTTGGCGTGAATAGTTCAAGTTGAACAACAATCGTCTTTTTCTGTCTGATTAACATCTCTATTGTCCACTCCTTGTAAATACATTATATCACAATATTATATATTTTTGGGGGCTCGTCCGGGATTGGACAAGACAGAAAACGAAACGGTTTAACAGAGCTATTCGAGCTAGTTGTGAATTTACCGGTACGCGGTGCGGTAAAAGACGATATCGTTGACTGTTTAAGTTTGCGTAGTGTGAAAAATGTAGTGTGCAAACGTTGGGGACGAACGATTCTCGGGTGAAGAGGGTTCGACGCTGGAGGAGCTGAGGAGTAAGCTCGCGCGAATGAACCTCCCTATATCGGGTGCGAGGTCAGTGCTGATTGCAAGGCTGAATCGGGCGTGTAGGGCTGGACAATCGTATCCTAAGGGATCAACGGGCGGTGAAGAGCTAACCGGTCAACGAGATTTAGGAAACGTACAGAGAGCTGAGCGTGATTGTAACGAAGATGAAGATGTTGAGAAAATGAATACGAAGGAGTTGAAGGAGCGCCTCGCTAGTTTGGGTTTAAAAACGACGGGCAGAAAAGTAGAATTACGCGCACGGCTACAAGCGGCCATGGATGGTAACGACATATCGTCAGAAGAAGAAAGCGACGACGAAAGTGAGGATGAAGATGACAAGAAAAACGCAAGAGGATACAAGAGAGATACGCGAAGGGTATATCAGGACCGTGACGAATGTTGTCGAAGGGCATGTGTTGGTTCGACACTGAGTTTTAGAGACGTCGAAGATGCATTAGAGTCGTTTAGTGGCGACAAAGGTGAAAATGTCGAACGATGGTTCGAGTCGTTCGAGGAAGTCGCTGATACGTGCATGTGGTCGGATGAGCAGAAGGCAGTCTACGCCAGGAAGCTGCTGAAGGGATCAGCGAAAATATTTGCGAGCTTTGAGTGTCATGCCAGGACTTGGCATGAGTTGAAGAGGGGGCTAGTGAAAGAATTTTCGAGGAAAGTCAACAGTAGGCAAGTACATCAGAAACTTGAAGAAACAAAAAAGGAGAGTGATGAAGCATGTTTGGCTTACATGTACCGCATGCTCGAAATAGCCAGCCATGTGGACATAGAGGAGGAAGCAAAGGTGGAATACATAGTGGATGCGATAATAGACGACGAGAACAATAAGGCTATATTGTACCGTGCTACGTCAATCAAAGAGTTGAGGAAGAGGTTAGTGATGTACGAAGAGCAGAAGAGTCGCAGAGCAAAGTCGATTGTGAAGCCGACTAAAACCCAGAAGAATGGGAAGCCCAGTCAATCTGTAGATGCAATGAAGAAAAGAAGATGCTTCATTTGCGGTAGTGAGGTCATCTAAGTGTTAAGTGTCCGGAGAGGGGAGAAGGTGTTAGGTGTTCCGAGTGCAGCGGATTTGGACATATTGCAGCGAGGTGTACGGCACGACCGAAAGAGACTTGCGTAGTATCAAGATCCGAAAAGTGGAAGTATGTGAAGGAAGTAATTGCAGGAATTAAGCTTCTATTCTCTGAAATTACTCTCAAATCTCAGAGTCAACCCTTCAAATTCTCCACACTGGATCTTCGATTCTTAATATTTGTAATATCGTAGAATAGCTTTGATTGGAGATCGGCTGAAATTAGAAAACACCGTGTACGTCGTCTTTCGTGGTTTGTTTACATCCAAGAGCGCCTAGTAACAGTAACGCGAGAAAAGATAAGCAGCGTCAAAACAGAAGTACGGTTCCACATTTCAAGGAGTGACAATCGAGAGGCCAGAGTATGTGAGCCAAAAAGTGTGCGTGTGTGTGTGTGAGAGAGGACGAGAGCAAGAGCGAGCACGACCGAGCAGGAGTGTATTGGCGAAGATCAGAGCTAATTGAGTCGTCGAAGAGTAGAGTCGTTAGAGGTTTCGAGTAGTCGAAGAGTAGAGTCGTGAGAATTGATAGAGTTGGTAGAGAGAGAGAGAAAGTGTGTGTGTTAGATTCGTTGTGACGAGAGTGATCAAATAACTGTAAAGTTATTTGATATAGATAAGAGTATTGCATTTAGTTTCCGTTAAATAAATATCGTTCTCTGTCCAATTTATATTTGTATATTCAATTTAATATTAATATATTGTAAGTAATCGGAAAAAAATTTCTATCCTTATCTTCCGATATTACATATTTGAAGCATAAGTTAAAAATCGACACATTGACTACTTCAAAGAAATTAGCCCGAACGAGACATAACTCGTTCATCGTGGTTTTCGCGCGAAGTAAATATGCGGTTTCACAATCGTTGTGAGACTCCAACGACGTTAATTCTGTCGAAACGGCGACGCGCGACGACGATCGCACATTCTGTTGCTAGCGAGTGCTTGCAAATCGCGACGATATCGAGCGTAAAGACTAAGCGCAAAAATGGAGGACACTCGGCGGGGAATTGGAAATGCTCGATGACGAAAGGTATTTCAAGGTGTAATTACATCCACATCCAATTGGATCACACCTTCGTTCGGTTGCTAGGTCAACAACCTTCGATGTTATTCAAATAATGTAACGGCTGGGGCAGCCGGTAGCGAGTCGTAAAAGTTTCAATAAAACACGTTCCTGCTAGTGAACGTATGTAATATCGTGATGTAATATGTTCACAAAGAGTGGACAATAGAGATGTTAATCAGACAGAAAAGACGATTGTGGCTTAACTTGAACTATTCATACCAAACGTACAGAAAACAGCGCAATCCACACTCTCTCGGCAACGCCACTCGCAACCTCCGTCTCCGCTCGACTCGCACTCGGCTTCTCGACTCGCACACTGTTTCTCGACTGACCCTTTCTGGCCGTTGTCGCATTCTGTTGTCCTTTTCCTAGGACCACCGCACACGTGTTCCGCAGACGCTCGTGGCCAGGGTCACGTAGGTCTTTTCCACGAAACTATGCACTTGAAAAGACCGATGACACATTGATGGGCCCGACGGCGCCTCGGCTCTCGCGACATTGTTCATAGTTCGCCCGATATTTCCCAGGCCTTTCGTCCACGATACTACATTCGGCCATCCTGCAATAACATCTGCCCTCAGATGTTGCCTTTTATCTCGCTGTCATCAGATGCGTCACTTTCGGCGTTTAGGACCCAAGGTTTCATAAAATCGAGGTGTGCGCGGGTCCTCCCTTAGGTACTGCTTCGCACGCTTTCTTCTTTTCTTGTAATTTCGCAGGTTCCCTTCTAGCTTACCTATGTTTCGTTCGGTTAGGCTACAGTCAAGGCAGTTGGATACCACGTGTTCGACCCTTTCGCGTAACCCCTTGAACCAGAAGTCCTTCTTGACCATAGCTTCTGTTTTGGTAACCTCGAAATGCCCACGCTCGTGCGCTTGCCTGACTACCTGAGCCCGCATCGCCTTCGATACTACTATTAGCACATCGTCCTCACACTCCTTATACAAAATATTGTTTCTTACTACCTGCCCATCGGCCTGACTGCACGTTGCGGCGTCCAAAATCCTACGGACTTCAATGTCCTTGTTCTGTGCCCCTCTCAACCGTGCAATCAGCCCGTCTTCACTCTCCGTTACATACATAGTGCTCGGCAGGGGGTTCCTACTCGGAGCATCTACATGCTGCATACTTTTCCCCGGCCGATGACACGCCTGATACTTAATCTCGCCTAGTAACAAGGCCCATCTAGCCACACGCACACACAAATCTTTCTTTCTAACTACACCTATCGGACTCGCATACTCCAAGTCTGACGATTTGATGACACCCTCGTTTGTCCACGCTTCCATCAAATCATCTTCTTCCTTTCTTTCCGACGGCGCCAGTCTTCGCGGTCTTCGCGCTACCGGCTTGTCGCTTTCCAAAACTACTTTTGCGGTTATCCCGACGTCTCTCTTCTTCTCCGGCCTATACCCTTTAATAATATCCCGAATGGCTTCACGGTAATGAGATTCTCGTACATGTGACAAGTCGATCTCGTCGGATTGTTCTACCGCGTTTACCCCCAGTACATCCGGCGCGTCCTCGTGACCGTCGGTCTGATCGTCGAGTCGTAAAAATGTCACGTCGCCCCGTTTGACTCGCAACTCTACCTGGTCTAAAAAGTCGGTACCTAAGAGTAGACTGTGTCTTGTCATTACCTTATTCGAGACAACATGCAGAGTGACAGTAAAGTCGCACCCGTCGACCGTCATTACCCTTGTGAACTCACCCCAGGTACTATTGCCAGCGGAACCAAAACGATCAAACTTAGGTTTGCAGTTTCCCAGAGGTGGTGATCCTAACCTCACATACTCATCCGCTCGTATGAACGTAAGGTTACTACCTGTATCCACTAATGCCACAAACCTACAATCATCTATCGCCACTTCCTTCACATACTTCCCCTTTTCGGATCTTGACACTACGCAAGTCTCTTTCGGTTGTGCCGTACACCTCGCTGCAATATGTCCAAATCCGCTGCACTTGAAACACTTAACACCTTCTCCCCTCTCCGGACACGTAACACTTAGATGATCCTCACTACCGCAAATGAAGCATCTTCTTTTCTTCATTGCATCTACAGATTGACTGGGCTTCCCGTTCTTCTGGGTTTTAGCCGACTTCACAAT
This sequence comes from Bombus vancouverensis nearcticus, assembly GCF_051014615.1. Classification (NCBI taxonomy): domain Eukaryota; kingdom Metazoa; phylum Arthropoda; class Insecta; order Hymenoptera; family Apidae; genus Bombus; species Bombus vancouverensis. The sequence continues at coordinate 414,613 of NC_134913.1, read as the reverse complement.
CGACTTTACTCTGCGACTCTTCTGCTCCTCGTACATTACTAACCTCTTCCTCAACTCTTTGATTGACGTAGCGCCGTACAATACAGCCTTATTGTTCTCGTCGTCTATTATTCCATCCACTATGTATTCCACCTTTGCTTCCTCCTCCATGTCCACATGGCTAGCTATTTCGAGCATACGGTACATGTAAGCCAAACATGCTTCATCACTCTCCTTTTTTGTTTCTTCAAGTTTCTGATGTACTTGCCTACTGTTGACTTTCCTCGAAAATTCTTTCACTAGCCCCCTCTTCAACTCATGCCAAGTCCTTGCGTGACACTCGAAGCTCGCAAATATTTTCGCTGATCCCTTCAGCAGCTTCCTCGCGTAGACTGCCTTCTGCCCATCCGACCACATGCACGTATCAGCGACTTCCTCGAACGACTCGAACCATCGTTCGACATTTTCACCTCTGTTGCCACTAAACGACTCTAATGCATCTTCGACGTCTCTAAAACTCAGTGTCGAACCAACACATGCCCTTCGACAACATTCGTCACGGTCCTGATGCACCCTTCGCGTATCTCTCTTGTATCCTCTTGCGTTTTTCTTGTCATCTTCATCCTCACTTTCGTCGTCGCTTTCTTCTTCCGACGATATGTCGTTACCATCCATGGCCGCTCGTAGCCGTGCGCGTAACTCTACTTTTCTTCCCGTCGTTTTTAAACCCAAACTAGCGAGGCGCTCCTTCAACTCCTTCGTATTCATTTTCTCAACATCCTCATCTTCGTTGCAATCACGCTCAGCTCTCTGTACATTTTCTAAATCTCGTTGACCGGTTAGCTCTTCACCGCCCGTCGATCCCTTACGATACGATTGTCCAGCCCTACACGCCCGATTCAGCCTTGCAATCAGCACTGACCTCGCACCCGATATAGGGAGGTTCATTCGCGCGAGCTTATTCCTCAGCTCCTCCAGCGTCGAACCCTCTTCACCCGACAATCGTTCGTCCCCGACGTTGGCCATTTTTCACACAACGCAAACTTAAACAGTCAACGATATCGTCTTTTACCGCACCGCGTATCGGTAAATTCACAACTAGCTCGAATAGCTCTGTTAAACCGTTTCGTTTTCTGTCTTGTCGAATCCCGGCTGAGCCCCCAAAATATGTAATATCGTGATGTAATATGTTCACAAAGAGTGGACAATAGAGATGTTAATCAGACAGAAAAGACGATTGTGGCTTAACTTGAACTATTCATACCAAACGTATAGAAAACAGCGCAATCCACACTCTCTCGGCAACGCCACTCGCAACCTCCGTCTCCGCTCGACTCGCACTCGGCTTCTCGACTCGCACACTGTTTCTCGACTGACCCTTTCTGGCCGTTGTCGCATTCTGTTGTCCTTTTCCTAGGACCACCGCACACGTGTTCCGCAGACGCTCGTGGCCAGGGTCACGTAGGTCTTTTCCACGAAACTATGCACTTGAAAAGACCGATGACACATTGATGGGCCCGACGGCGCCTCGGCTCTCGCGACATTGTTCATAGTTCGCCCGATATTTCCCAGGCCTTTCGTCCACGATACTACACGTATGTTAAGACTTACACCGAGTTTTATTTCGCTACGCCGTTTACTAGTTCGAAACGATCGATTGCATAATAGTAACTGTTTCTTTCATCTCGGAAACACGATCGTAAACGGTGACAACGATCCAGCTTATTCCTGATCGTGTTAATTTCCACGCAAACTTTGTAAACATTATACGTCGCGACGCTCTCGTTAACGCGTCATTCCCTCCAACTCGAAAGTCTTGCAACTTTGGTGATCCGTTTTCTGTGTAAAATTGGTTACGAGCATCAGGGGACTTATCGTCGTAATCGGTAAATTGTTTATTAAGGATCTACAGCTTTTAAGGATTTCTCTCTAGAGATTTAGAGATTAGAAGTTTCATTAACGCGTTATCGTGTCCCTAACTCGATCTTTTTTCGTGTAAATTGGTCACGAGACTTACGAGCTTCGTTGTAAATAGAAGATTAGTAATATTTCGTAGTTTCGTGATAGTATATAGACATTTTAGTGCTTAAACGCGCAATTTTTAGTTCGCTTTTCGCTCGCATCGGCGCTATGAAACGGATCAATATCTCAACACTTTCCTTTAGTTCTACGAATCATCTTTCGACCGGCTTTTCTTGGCCTACCGTTTCCTAACGCTGTCCTAATACTATCGTCTTGCTGAGATCCTTTTCCCGATTGTATCTTCCCCTTATTTTATTATAAATCCGAACTTTCATTCACGTCGTATGTTTTACAGCGTAAAATCCGCTAGAGCGTTCCAATAAATGTAACCAGTAGGTGCTCTAATACTCAAACGCACCTGTGCGTATCTCTGCATATTTGCTGAAAAAAAAGATGAATCTTACGTTACATTTTTAATATGCGTAATAAGCCGAAAATTTCTCTGATGCTAATCCTTCGTAACAAAAGGATGGCATCACTATATGCATGAAAATAGCATTTGGCAATCGTTAGAAACACAATACATGGATATATATGTAGTTGCCAAATTAACCTTCGCGGTGTTCAAAGTGAACGGCTAGAAACGATTGATTTTCGCTATACGCGTGTCACGTAAAGTCGGTATTTGTGTGGTAGTAAGAAAGCTGAGTCGTAACCCAACTACTTATTTTCCTTTATAAAACTTTATTATAATAATAATAATTTATTATAATGTTCACGCTTACAAAATAATACCGACCTGGAGAAAAGGGGTTGTATGAGTACAGCAACTAGAAGAAGAACAAGAACTGCCCGAGCTGGGTGAAGTCTCGGTTTATATACGTTTTGGTTTTAGGATGTTGAGGGGCTAGGTGTAGGTTATGATGTAGAAAGTGTCCGAAGGTCAGGGGGCCATATCCTATCTCTGATGTGGACTGAGGTGCATTACAGCCTTGGTGTATGTTATGATGATAAGGTGGTGATGTATCCAGAAGTGTCCAAAGGTCGGGGGTCCATATCCTATCTCTGATGTGGACTAAGGTGCGTCACAGTCTTGGTGTATGCTATGATGATAAGGTGGTGATGTGTCCAAAAGTGTTCGAAAGTCGACCGTCGATGTATTATCACTGATGTAGGTTGAGATGTGATTGATGTCACATACCCCCCTCTTTAGATTGAACTTGATACCTCAAGTTTTCTTCAGAAGACTTTTGTGGAATCGGACTTGACGTGGCTTGAAAATTACAGCTGATTCCTCCTCTTCATCTGAGTGGTCTGTGTTGGTTGGAATATAGATGTTGGCTGTTGAGCCCAGGGTGAGTGGTACTGGTGGGACTGTCGCATTGTGGCTGTTGATTACAGTTTCATTTCGGCAGCAAAATAAATTGATACATAGTTTGTTCGGTATACATTTCCTGATGCATTTGAATACCCCTATTTTGTTTAATCCATATATACCTAGTATGCCTAATGCTATGTACCCTAATATCTGGAGCGTGGTTAGTCCCCAATACTGTATATTTTTAATTCTGTGTTCGAAATTAAGTGTTTCTATCTCGTCGCCTATTTTATCGATCGTTGTTTTATAGCCTTGTAGATTATCTATTATTTTCGGTGCTCGCTCGAGTTTATCTAATAGATGAGTGAAACTATCGTTTGTTTTGAGCGCTATAGTTTTTGTTTTGATTTCGTATATGACTTCGTTTTTTGTTTCGCCTATACGCATGTGTTCGTCTTTGTACAATATATCGCAAGAAGTGTTAGCTCTTATGATGGAAGGCTTGTCAAGTTTTTGTAAGGTATGTTTCGTTTGGCAAATTGTGTCTATTACTATCGGATTTGCTGGTATCGCAATGTAACAGTTGCTAGTTTTGAGCGGTATAAAGCTAATGTCTTCAATCTTAAGTACAGTTATTTGACAATGTTCAATGTGTGGTTTGAAATTTATTATTTCTTGTTCTACTTCATTAATCGCAGCGTTCTTTATGCTCTCTGTCTCACTACTTTACTTACTTTAAAAATTTTTTTTTTGTTTTTATTTAAATCTGTTACATCACATTTATTTACTACTAAACCATCTTGAATTGTATTATCTGTACATTCCTGTGACTTATTTTTTTTTTTTTTTTTTTGATTTTCTGGAATATCATGCACATTCTTTATAATATCAGTCGTTGATTCTGATATTAATGAAGAAGATACATCTACTTTTATCGATGATTCTACTTTATTAATGTCACTGTGCACTTCATCTAGTTGTTCCATAGTAAAACATCAAGATTGTTACAATTACTTAAGAAGTCATGGATTGTTATTTAAATATTTACTGCACTTTTCCATCAATGTAACCCTTTATGGCAGTTTGACATTCTACAGAACACCAATGCTGTATCAGTTTATATTTTTCTTCATCATGAAGTTTTATTATATCACCTAATTCTTCCTGATGTTTTTTTTTCTTTTTTTTTTCAATTTTCAAATAGGAGTGTGTTTTCTATGTGAATCTTTTAATTCTTGGTTCGCCTCGAGTAAGCGATTATTAACATCTTTGGAAAGTTTTTGGACGTTTTCCAGTTCTTTTCTAAGAAAATTATTTTGTTCGTTCATATCTTTTACTTCACTTTCAATTTCTACCCTACGCAATATTTCAAATTTATTTTGAAACATTTTCGTGGTGCTTGTGGTGTTCTAAAAGTAATCGTCACGTTGCTTGCATTTTTAGTGCACATTGATACACTGCACTCTGCACAGGCAATGCTTTTGTTGTCATGAAATCTCTCTAACTTTTCAGTAACAAAATCTTTTATTTTATTATTTAATTTTGGATCATGCGCCCCTGGTGAAGATACATTATGTGTTCTCTTTACCTTTATTATACACATGTTTTCCTTTTGCTCTCAATTTTTCGATCATCTTGTGCTGTTCTATATATTGTGTTCTTAGGTTCTTCGCATATAAATCCTGTCGATTGATTTTATCTTTCAGTTGAGGTACATGTTTAATTCTTTACCTTTCTTTTTTTTTTTTTTTTTTATGGATTTCTTGATAATCTTTTAGAAGTTGCTCGTTATATTTGGAAAGCTTTCTCACTTCGTCTTCGGCTGTTTCCTAACGGGATTTTTCTTCTTCAAATTTTTCTGTAATCATTTTTTCTAAACTTCTCCATTTATTCTGTTCTTCTTCGAGTAATTCATTACGTTTCGGTATCTGGCTATCTTTTCCTTTAAAACATTTAATTTTATCAGAGAGTTCTCCTATTTTCAAACTTGCTTCATTTAAGGTAACTTTATGAATTTCCGATTGATGCTTTAACATTTGATGTAAGTCTTCTATTGCTGTTTTACGTTCTTTCAACTGTTCATTAAATTCGTTGTTTAGCATATCCACTCGAGAAATTTCGAGTTCTTGAGCATCGTTTCTTCTTTTAGAAATTTGGCTTATTTTCTCTCGCCTGCTGCTACATGTTGCTGTCATTTTATCAATTTCTTTCTCCTTTTTTTCTTTTCTTTTTTTTTTTTTTGAACTTAAAATCTTGATTTAAGGTTTGTGTTTCACTATATGATTTATTATTATTAACTAGTTCAACATTATTTTCAGTAGATTTTTTTTTTCGCGTGATTTTTATACTTATTTAAATAGTTTAACATGAGCAAATGCATCGTACGTCAGATATACCATTTTTAATAAATTGTCGCCTTTACAACTCGAGTTACCTCTGAACGAGTCGCATGATTGATCAATAAGCCATGAGTAATTATGCAAATTCAGTTTTTTTTTCATCTATTTATTTGAATATTATAACAAAGACTTTACATTGAATATTTTATTAAAATTGTAAGTTTTTCCTAAACGCTTCAAAATCCACAGTCTATTGATCAACTCCTCTATCCTTTCTCTTTCTCCTCACTAAGATAGATAAATTCCTAATGTAGTTTGTGGATAATATTCTTTTTTTTTTTTTTTTTTCTAAAGCAAATCACATTTATCATCTGATATATTTTTTGAAATAATTTCTGTCTGTACATTTTCTTCTTTTCTCTTACTCCTCTTTCTCTTTCTAATGAATTCTTTTTATTCCGTCAAATAGTTTTTGTATATTCAATTTTGTTAAGTGCAATCCTTATTTCTGATAACTTACTTTTATTAGATAATTCTTGTGAATCTTCTACTACATCTTCCATATCATTTTGAGAGCGGCTTTTACCTTCAGTAAATTTAATATCTTGAACCGTATCATTAATTTCAAAAGCTCTTTCGATATCAAGTAAATCGCACTTATTATTGAATATACCTTTTGAATTGACTTCTGTCTCTGTAGTTTCTTCTTTTGTATCTTCTTCGAGTTTTCTTTGTTCTTCTAATCCACCCTTCTCATTTTGTAGGATCTTCCTTGTATCTTCATCTTTTTTAACTTCGACTTTATCCGATCTCCTAGGTCTGCCTCCATGTTTCGCTTCATCAGTTGCTATTACACCCGTTACTGCATTATCATTTTCTACAGATTTATACCTATCGCTATCACTAGCTGTGTTCGTTAAAAGAACTTCCCTTCGTTGACGAGTATCAGTTGTTTCGTTTTCACTATCTGAAATTGATTTTTGTTTAACACCTCTTTTTTCTTCTTTGGCAAATTTATTTTCTACATTTTCCGATGCCTTTTGTTTATTAATTATTTCAGACTTGTCTTCGATTAATTTCGTCTTTAAAGCGCTTCGCAAAATTTTATTTGTGTTTGATTGTCTGGTTTGATTATAAACAATTTCTTCAAATTTTGGCGAAGTAGCAGGCTTTGCAGCAACATTATAACGACTGCTCCGTTTACTACTATCTAACATAGATGGAGATGGATTCTTGTCATCTTTATTCTCTAAAGACTTCTCTTGTGTATTAGCATCTAAATTTCTCGACATAAGATCTGCTGAAGTTTTTGATTCTGTAGTGTCACACGCATTTTTCGCTGTCATCATTTGGTCTTCTTCTATACGTTGCGCAAGAATTTCAATTTGTTTTTGAATTACGTCGACTATGGCACGAATCGAATTGTCCGTACCTCCGTTTGTAGAAACGGTTTCAATAGTTTCGACTTTGTCTTTTCGTGATGTGGGCATGATGCTTATTGAGTCTGAGCTACTGTTGCTATTTGGACTCGAAGCGCTTGAGAAACTGGGTTTTCTCACACGGTATCGTGAAAATGAATCCAGATTTTTCAGCTTACCGTAGTAGCTATGACCGTTGAGGAGTCTCAGGGATGTTTCCTCTCTGGTTGGTTCTAGATTCCGAATCTTATTTGTAGGCTTGCTCTGCGCTGACCGTAGTCCTCTCGTCTAGTTTCACCGTAATGGAACGTTGAAAGTTGCTGCAGGGCTTCGTAGTAGCAAAAATTCGCACTGGGTCCGTTGATCCTTCGATCTTCAATGATGCGCGTACGCCGAAATCGTAATTTCGTTTGCACTGAAGTGAATAGATCCTGGCAGGATCGCCAAAATGTCACGTAAAGTCGGTATTTGTGTGGTAGTAAGAAAGCTGAGTCGTAACACAACTACTTATTTTCCTTTATAAAACTTTATTATAAATGTTCACACTTACAAAATAATACCGACCTGGAGAAAAGGGGTTGTATGAGTACAGCAACTAGAAGAAGAACAAGAACTGCCCGAGCTGGGTGAAGTCTCGGTTTATATACGTTTTGGTTTTAGGATGTTGAGGGGCTAGGTGTAGGTTATGATGTAGAAAGTGTCCGAAGGTCAGGGGGCCATATCCTATCTCTGATGTGGACTGAGGTGCATCACAGCCTTGGTGTATGTTATGATGATAAGGTGGTGATGTATCCAGAAGTGTCCAAAAGTCGGGGGTCCATATCCTATCTCTGATGTGGACTAAGGTGCGTCACAGTCTTGGTGTATGCTATGATGATAAGGTGGTGATGTGTCCAAAAGTGTTCGAAAGTCGACCGTCGATGTATTATCACTGATGTAGGTTGAGATGTGATTGATGTCACACGCGCATGGTTCGATTGCACCATAATTCGTTATTAAGACGTTTCGAGAGAGGCAAAGGATGTGGTGTCGCAACGTGTTGCGCTCGCACACGTTTATCCTTGGATAAAATTCCCGGAGCGCGTATTATCGCGTACGCCGCGCGAACGCGTTGAACCTTCGCGCAAACAATGAGAGCGTGAACGCGAAAAAATAGCGTTGAGCACGTAACATTCGGCCTGATATCGTTGATTGGCCGCGAATCGTCAACATGCACGGGACAGTTTTACGTAAAGACATTCGATCCGTACAATTATGTTAAGACGTCGACCATAGAACGTACTACGTTGATGCAATTAAAATTTCAATGAAACAGGAGAACGCGCTAATAACTAGTCACCCCGTTGTTGACCATAACGTACAAATACTTTTGTATAAGAGCTGCTCGTTAGTGTTTACCGCGTGCAGCGATTAAGTGACGAACAAATTACGTTCAAAGGGTATAGAGCTCGTTCTCGATTAAAATTCTCCTAACTTTCTAATGGTATTAGAAATTATAACTTGAACGTATGTACGCGACTGGCAATAAATATCAGGACAGCCGCGGATATTTAGTATAAATCGAATATGTGTTCCATTGTCCTTAATTTCTTTTATCGATTATTATTATTATAATTTTTATATTAATATTAATATTATTTAATATTTTAATATTAATATTATTTAATATTTTAATATTAATATTATTTAATTTATTCTATTATTGATTCGTTCCATTCCGTTTACGTCATAATACGTAGCCTGCGGATTTTTACGCATATTTTTCAGAATATAAAGGAAGCGAAAGAAAAAACTAGAAGCTGGATAAAAAATTGTTTTACCTCGATTAAACGTTACAAAGCGTGCTACTTTCCGATGTTTTATATATTTCTACGTGTCACACGTGTACTTTGCAATTTTGCCCTTTCAGATTTCACAGAAATGCATAAAACTTCCGTGACCTAATTTTTTGGCACGTGCACGTGCTTCAAAATAAATTCGATGATATTAAATACCAGATTATAGGAACCAGAAATGAAGAGTTCTACAACGATGGAATGGGTAAATGATTGTCGATCAGACGAAAGACAATAGCAAACAACGATATAGCGATGATTAATTAATGGAAGATTTTTTCCTTTCAGTAAACAGAAATAGAACTTAACGAACTCAGTAATTGATAAATGATTACGTATAAGATAAGTGCATTTTCCAACTGTGAGTCATAGTTAACGTTTAGTTTAGTCTAGGTAGGATCTTAGCTTTGAAGTAAATAAGTATAATAGTAGCAAAAAATCGATAGAATTGTTAAAAGGCTGTGACTAATCCTGGTCGACTGGTCAGTTATCTGAATCTATTGTTATTTTGCTAGTATACTTTTCGAATCATTTTCAGCTATTCTATGGGCAAGCATTCGTTTCTTTCGCGCATGCCACGTATCATTCGCTCATTAACTCGTTTTTGAAAGCTTTTACCGGCGAATGAAAAACGTAACGTACACTTGCATAATGCGTTCGAAGTGTTCGTTCGTTCAATATTCATGTAAAGGTTAGGCGATACGCGTGATAAGTCGCGATGCTACGAGATGTGATTAGATGCGGATGTTAATATCTTGTAAATACCTTTCCTCGACTATGATAATCGTCGAACACTAAGAATTTCGCAAATCGATGCAATTAATCGGTGATCTTGTGGGAAGAAATTTCGATATCACGATAATGTTAACGATAGTATGTTAATTACGACTAGTACCGTTACTGTTACATTGTTTCATAATTAGTATTAGTTTAATATAGTCAACGACTCCTCCGCAAACATCCGTGCAAGTGTTATTTATTATTATGCTCACCTTCTATTGGAAAGTTCTTGCCTTGCTCAGCAAGTCTTTTTGATTTTTTTCCTGTAGAACTTCCGCGTGTTACCGATTTTTATGCTATGTACGTGTTTGTAGGAGAACTTTTTTGAGCCGCGAAGTTTTCTTTCGACGATTCAACGATCGAAAATCAAAGAGAACCAATGTTCTCTCTTTCGATAAAGTATGTGATGATAGCCATTGCCAAAATTATTGATATATTTATCTGGTTGAAGACAATCTAGCAAATTATACAGCAAGCCTAATGAAATAATAATAATCTTTATCATTAAATTGCGCCATTATTTCATAATTTCATTGAGGGATAATAGAAATTCACGAAGCCTTCAAATTGGATTTCATATTATAATAATGTAAACATCGTTTGACGGTATTATCTGGTTGTGAATAGGGTTGATTTGATTCAGACAGCGCCAGTCATCATGACATCGACTTCCTATCTCGTTATGTAACATTCATCAGAATAACAGACGCAATTACCGTCACTGAATTATCTTAATGACATTCGTTATTAATGAGTAAGTGTTTTCGACATACGTCGGTGGTCGCAAATCTTGGATCATCTTTCTTTATTATCTGTTTAGATCCAATCCAGTTCCTTCACAGAACTTCTTTCCCTTCAATTTACCTAATTTAATAATTCTTCAAAATTTTCTCATTTTCATTTCTCATTGCATTGTTTATTATATATTCTACAAACCCGTATCAACACAACGCAATAAATTGACACGATAAAAGCGTTGAGATAATAACCACGAGACAATACTCGACAATAATAATACGAGACAATAATAATCGAAAAGGCTGATGAAACAAAGGAATGAGTAATTTGTAAAGACAGGAAAACAGCAATTAACGTACATCCAGCTACAATTGAAAATAACTTTCTTCGCTTTAAATGAAATTCCAATCAAATACGTTTTATCAGACTCGACTAACAATCAATATTATTAGCTCAACAAATACTCGAGATTCCCAATGTTTTTTGTCGAGTTTCAAATAGAACGTTAATTACTCGCTTGTCGGAACGTCCATCGGCATCGAAGACCGTGAACCAATCTACGTTATCTTCTCCTTCGTTTCAGGCTGTCGCTGGCGATACCAGTCAACCGCGAAGGTTACTCGAGATGCAGCATGTACGATGTAAATTACACGGAAATTTTGCTAAATGGAAGCCACGCACCGGACCCATCGTGGCCAACGAAAGATTGCCAACAAGGATGGGAATTTAATTATACCACCGTCCCTTATGCGTCTGTGGCATCCGAGGTGACAGAAAATGTTCGACTTGTAATTTCCTGCTTTTTGAATAGTTTATCTGTTCCTATCAATCAATCCCTTTATACTGTGTATGTCGTATTCGATTATTTGCATGATCTATTTCGATAAAAAATAAGCGTAGTGTACAATTTTTGGAAAGAAAGAAGAACGATGGAAAGGGTCGAATAAACGTTTGTGGAAAGATCGATAGTTCAGAAGTGGGAAAATTAACAATGTCGATTTCCACAGAGGAAAATTATAGTACGTAACAGAATTACTAGTACATATTGCAGTAATAATGAGTGCATGTAGTGAAATTACAGAGTACATTCTAAATTCAAGCGTTACATTGCCAAATAAAATACAATCTGAAAATGAAACTGAAAATGAAAATACCGGATTGAAAAGAAACTTTAATAAAACGTTATAACGAGCAACAGCGCGAACACACAGATTTGTTCGACATAAATTGCAAGACTTTTTGCTCCAGTGGATTTCCATGAACTTTGCGTCGCTCGTCAGGAGGAGAATTATTCATCGAGGGGTAGGAAGCATCCAGAAGAAGGACGCGAGAACGCGCAGGGTCTTAAGCTTCTCCTTCTTTTTTCCTCAAAGGGAAAGGAAAAAGGACAGAGGCGCGCTTCATTAGGAATTTCGAAACTTTGATCGAAAATTCGTTTAATCGAGGCGTTGAAATTGCTATAAGATTCCCGTGATGCTGATAGTGATCAGAAGTAAATCATTCGACTGTAGTTTTCTGTTGCAGCTGGGATGGGTTTGTCAGTATGATGCACTGCCAACCATAGCTCAAAGTATCTTCTTCATCGGCGCTATCTTCGGAGGATTAATTTTTGGATGGGTTGCTGATCAATATGGAAGAATACCAGCTTTGCTCGGAGCTAATTTAATGGGATTTCTCGCTGGGGTGGCTACTGCGTTCACGGGTAGCTTCTGGCAGTTCACTTTGTGTCGTTTTTTCGTTGGATTCGCCTTTGATAATTGCTTCACTATGATGTACATATTAGGTAACCGTTTTTCAATAATTTCTTTTTTGCCCTGGAATTGAGTTTGAAAGCCACACAGTGGCTACAAAAAGTACTTGTACGTATGTATCCTTATTTCCCAATGAAGCGTCTCTCTTCCTTTTTTTTAAATCAGTTTTTACGTTTCATTTTGATAGCATTAATTATTTATAAGCATGTATGAAAGTATTACAAATGATACGAAAGCTAATATTTTAATCAGTCTTATCTTAAGACTTAGTCTTAATTAATTGGTATATATTATAAATGCTGTTCTAAATACGATGGTGTACAGTTACTTTTAGTAATTACTGTAAGCAGGAAGATCTCTAAGTTTAAATAACAAAGTAATCTCAACAACATACTGTAAAACTGTTGTTATGCTTGATTTACGACTGACGTTTCTACAAGTATATGAATTTTGCAACAGAACTCACGTTGCCATGCAACAATTTAAATGAAATTGAAAACCATTTAAAGTTACGAAGAATGATGCTTAAATACATATGAATATACATGAGGTCATACATATTCATTTTTTAACTGCGGCGTTTATATCAAAGAGAGGGAGAGAGACAGAGAAAAATTAATTTTTCTGTTTTATAAGAATTTCATGCAAGATAAAAATATGAAACTTTAAGATAGTTGGATTTATATATACCATTGAATATTTATAATATTTAAAGACAGTTAGTTCGCAATCATTTTCTATACTAATATTTTCCCTCTATACTCGCGATCAATTATAATTTTGTTTTCTCTTTTAACGAGACAATATTCTGATTACAAAGGATTAGTTGTTCAAAATTGCTTTTCATTTCTGGACAACTATAGCATACCAGGGTTTTCATAAATTTTCACTTCCCAACGGAAAGCGAAGGTAACGAATGAATGGTTCTTCAACGAACGCTTCCACAACTATAAATCTATGTATATATATACATACATACATCTATATGGTTTTAATTAAAATGAACATCTTCTAGCAAACTTATTTAAAATTCGTAAAAATATCACATAATAATATAAAACAATCAAGTAACATTTTAAATATTCCATTGAAAATTCTAATAAATTGTTTAATATAAGATCGATATAATTCATGCTGAATTCATTGTCTGATATCCATAATACAGGCAATTTATAATACAAAATTTTATTATAACTCTACATGAAAAAATTTCAATTATAATACTGTAGAAATATATTTTCCAGTTATTGTTCTAATATCAATATACTGAGGAGAAAATCTAGACTAGTCTCTGTCTTGAAAGATATTTTATACCCTGAAAGTACAGCGTTAAGACCCTGATTGAAACTTTTGAAGAGACTCTGTTGAAACGTAAGAACGCTGATTGAAAGTTCATCAGACGAGTCATTGAAACGAGTTTTCTTGATCGAATAGCAAGTTTGTCCTGCAGACAGCATTCCAATTGTGAAAATCGAGACCAAAGAAACTCAGGTGACGTGCATTAACCCTGAATCGATGACTCAAGCCGAGGTTGGAAAAATTTACAATTTGTTCGACAAAACAAGGCCAAGTTGACGAGATTCGTGAGCAAGTGGCTGGTTCGTTAATGATTTGGCGTTCGAATTTTCTTATTTCTATTCTAATTATCAAGGTATCAAGGTCAATATCTCGCAAATCGCGAAGATTTCGATTTTTTGGACGAAAAATAGCCGTAACTTCCTTCCCGTTGGCGATATTTCGACGTTTAAGCGCTCGTAGAACTCCATTTCACAGTGCTAATGCAATGCACAACCATTTAGGTGTCGAAACAAGCAAAATATCTCGCAAATCGCGAAGATTTCGATTTTTTGGACGAAAAATAGCCGTAACTTCCTTCCCGTTGGAGATATTTCGACGTTTAAGCGCTCGTTGAACTCCATTTCACAGTGCCAATGCAACGCACAACCACTTAGGCGTCGAAACATGCAAAATATCTCGCAAATCGCGAAGATTTCGATTTTTTGGACGAAAAATAGCCGTCACGTCCTTCCCGTTGGCTATATTTCGACGTTTAAGCGCTCGTTGAACTCCATTTCACAGTGCTAATGCAATGCACAACCATTTAGGCGTCGAAACAAGTAAAATATCTCGCAAATCGCGAAGATTTCGATTTTTTGGACGAAAAATAGCCGTAACTTCCTTCCCGTTGAAGATATTTCGACGTTTAAGCGCTCGTTGAACTCCATTTCACAGTGCTAATGCAATGCACAACCATTTAAACGTCGAAACAAGCAAAATATCTCGCAAATCGCGAAGATTTCGTTTTTTTGGACGAAAAATAGCCGTAACTTCCTTCCCGTTGGAGATATTTCGACGTTTAAGCGCTCGCTGAACTCCATTTCACAGTGCTAATGCAATGCACCACCATTTAAGCGTCGAAACAAGCAAAATATCTCGCAAATCGCGAAGATTTCGATTTTTTGGACGAAAAATAGCCGTAACTTCCTTCCCGTTGGAGATATTTCGACGTTTAAGCGCTCGTTGAACTCCATTTCACAGTGCTAATGCAGTGCACAACCATTTAAGCGTCGAAAGAAGCAAAATATCTCGCAAATCGCGAAGATTTCGATTTTTTGGACGAAAAATAGCCGTAACTTCCTTCCCGTTGGAGATATTTCGACGTTTAAGCGCTCGTTGAACTCCATTTCACAGTGCCAATGCAACGCACAACCACTTAGGCGTCGAAACAAGCAAAATATCTCGCAAATCGCGAAGATTTCGATTTTTTGGACGAAAAATAGCCGTCACTTCCTTCCCGTTGGCTATATTTCGACGTTTAAGCGCTCGTTGAACTCCATTTCACAGTGCTAATGCAATGCACCACCATTTAAGCGTCGAAACAAGCAAAATATCTCGCAAATCGCGAAGATTTCGATTTTTTGGACGAAAAATAGCCGTAACTTCCTTCCCGTTGGCGATATTTCGACGTTTAAGCGCTCGTTGAACTCCATTTCACAGTGCTAATGCAATGCACAACCATTTAAGCGTCGAAACAAGCAAAATATCTCGCAAATCGCGAAGATTTCGATTTTTTGGACGAAAAATAGCCGTCACGTCCTTCCCGTTGGCTATATTTCGACGTTTAAGCGCTCGTTGAACTCCATTTCACAGTGCTAATGCAATGCACAACCATTTAGGCGTCGAAACAAGTAAAATATCTCGCAAATCGCGAAGATTTCGATTTTTTGGACGAAAAATAGCCGTAACTTCCTTCCCGTTGGAGATATTTCGACGTTTAAGCGCTCGTTGAACTCCATTTCACAGTGCTAATGCAATGCACAACCATTTAAACGTCGAAACAAGCAAAATATCTCGCAAATCGCGAAGATTTCGTTTTTTTGGACGAAAAATAGCCGTAACTTCCTTCCCGTTGGAGATATTTCGACGTTTAAGCGCTCGCTGAACTCCATTTCACAGTGCTAATGCAATGCACCACCATTTAAGCGTCGAAACAAGCAAAATATCTCGCAAATCGCGAAGATTTCGATTTTTTGGACGAAAAATAGCCGTAACTTCCTTCCCGTTGGAGATATTTCGACGTTTAAGCGCTCGTTGAACTCCATTTCACAGTGCTAATGCAGTGCACAAACATTTAAGCGTCGAAACAAGCAAAATATCTCGCAAATCGCGAAGATTTCGATTTTTTGGACGAAAAATAGCCGTAACTTCCTTCCCGTTGGAGATATTTCGACGTTTAAGCGCTCGTTGAACTCCATTTCACAGTGCCAATGCAACGCACAACCACTTAGGCGTCGAAACAAGCAAAATATCTCGCAAATCGCGAAGATTTCGATTTTTTGGACGAAAAATATCCGTCACTTCCTTCCCGTTGGCTATATTTCGACGTTTAAGCGCTCGTTGAACTCCATTTCACAGTGCTAATGCAATGCACAACCATTTAGGCGTCGAAACAAGCAAAATATCTCGCAAATCGCGAAGATTTCGATTTTTTGAACGAAAAATAGCCGTCACTTCCTTCCCGTTGGAGATATTTCGACGTTTAAGCGCTCGTTGAACTCCATTTCACAGTGCTAATGCAATGCACCACCATTTAAGCGTCGAAACAAGCGAAATATCTCGCAAATCGCGAAGATTTCGATTTTTTGGACGAAAAATTGCCGTAACTTCCTTCCCGTTGGAGATATTTCGACGTTTAAGCGCTCGTTGAACTCCATTTCACAGTGCTAATGCAATGCACAAACATTTAAGCGTAGAAACAAGCAAAATATCTCGCAAATCGCGAAGATTTCGATTTTTTGGACGAAAAATAGCCGTAACTTCCTTCCCGTTGGCGATATTTCGACGTTTAAGCGCTCGTTGAACTCCATTTCACAGTGCTAATGCCATGCATAACCATTTAAACGTCGAAACAAGCAAAATATCTCGCAAATCGCGAAGATTTCGTTTTTTTGGATGAAAAATAGCCGTAACTTCCTTCCCGTTGGAGATATTTCGACGTTTAAGCGCTCGTTGAACTCCATTTCACAGTGCTAATGCAATGCACAACCATTTAGGCGTCGAAACAAGCAAAATATCTCGCAAATCGCGAAGATTTCGTTTTTTTGGACGAAAAATAGCCGTAACTTCCTTCCCGTTGGAGATATTTCGACGTTTAAGCGCTCGCTGAACTCCATTTCACAGTGCTAATGCAATGCACCACCATTTAAGCGTCGAAACAAGCAAAATATCTCGCAAATCGCGAAGATTTCGATTTTTTGGACGAAAAATAGCCGTAACTTCCTTCCCGTTGGAGATATTTCGACGTTTAAGCGCTCGTTGAACTCCATTTCACAGTGCTAATGCAGTGCACAACCATTTGAGCGTCGAAACAAGCAAAATATCTCGCAAATCGCGAAGATTTCGATTTTTTGGACGAAAAATAGCCGTAACTTCCTTCCCGTTGGAGATATTTCGACGTTTAAGCGCTCGTTGAACTCCATTTCACAGTGCCAATGCAACGCACAACCACTTAGGCGTCGAAACAAGCGAAATATCTCGCAAATCGCGAAGATTTCGATTTTTTGGACGAAAAATTGCCGTAACTTCCTTCCCGTTGGAGATATTTCGACGTTTAAGCGCTCGTTGAACTCCATTTCACAGTGCTAATGCAATGCACAAACATTTAAGCGTAGAAACAAGCAAAATATCTCGCAAATCGCGAAGATTTCGATTTTTTGGACGAAAAATAGCCGTAACTTCCTTCCCGTTGGCGATATTTCGACGTTTAAGCGCTCGTTGAACTCCATTTCACAGTGCTAATGCAATGCACAACCATTTAAGCGTCGAAACAAGCAAAATATCTCGCAAATCGCGAAGATTTCGATTTTTTGGACGAAAAATAGCCGTAACATCCTTCCCGTTGGAGATATTTCGACGTTTAAGCGCTCGTTGAACTCCATTTCACAGTGCTAATGCAGTGCACAACCATTTAAGCGTCGAAACAAGCAAAATATCTCGCAAATCGCGAAGATTTCGATTTTTTGGACGAAAAATAGCCGTAACTTCCTTCCCGTTGGAGATATTTCGACGTTTAAGCGCTCGTTGAACTCCATTTCACAGTGCTAATGCAATGCACAACCATTTAGGCGTCGAAACAAGCAAAATATCTCGCAAATCGCGAAGATTTCGTTTTTTTGGACGAAAAATAGCCGTAACTTCCTTCCCGTTGGAGATATTTCGACGTTTAAGCGCTCGCTGAACTCCATTTCACAGTGCTAATGCAATGCACCACCATTTAAGCGTCGAAACAAGCAAAATATCTCGCAAATCGCGAAGATTTCGATTTTTTGGACGAAAAATAGCCGTAACTTCCTTCCCGTTGGAGATATTTCGACGTTTAAGCGCTCGTTGAACTCCATTTCACAGTGCTAATGCAGTGCACAACCATTTAAGCGTCGAAACAAGCAAAATATCTCGCAAATCGCGAAGATTTCGATTTTTTGGACGAAAAATAGCCGTAACTTCCTTCCCGTTGGAGATATTTCGACGTTTAAGCGCTCGTTGAACTCCATTTCACAGTGCTAATGCAGTGCACAACCATTTAAGCGTCGAAACAAGCAAAATATCTCGCAAATCGCGAAGATTTCGATTTTTTGGACGAAAAATAGCCGTAACTTCCTTCCCGTTGGAGATATTTCGACGTTTAAGCGCTCGTTGAACTCCATTTCACAGTGCTAATGCAATGCACAACCATTTAGGCGTCGAAACAAGCAAAATATCTCGCAAATCGCGAAGATTTCGTTTTTTTGGACGAAAAATAGCCGTAACTTCCTTCCCGTTGGAGATATTTCGACGTTTAAGCGCTCGCTGAACTCCATTTCACAGTGCTAATGCAATGCACCACCATTTAAGCGTCGAAACAAGCAAAATATCTCGCAAATCGCGAAGATTTCGATTTTTTGGACGAAAAATAGCCGTAACTTCCTTCCCGTTGGAGATATTTCGACGTTTAAGCGCTCGTTGAACTCCATTTCACAGTGCTAATGCAGTGCACAACCATTTAAGCGTCGAAACAAGCAAAATATCTCGCAAATCGCGAAGATTTCGATTTTTTGGACGAAAAATAGCCGTAACTTCCTTCCCGTTGGAGATATTTCGACGTTTAAGCGCTCGTTGAACTCCATTTCACAGTGCCAATGCAACGCACAACCACTTAGGCGTCGAAACAAGCGAAATATCTCGCAAATCGCGAAGATTTCGATTTTTTGGACGAAAAATTGCCGTAACTTCCTTCCCGTTGGCGATATTTCGACGTTTAAGCGCTCGTTGAACTCCATTTCACAGTGCTAATGCAATGCACAACCATTTAGGTGTCGAAACAAGCAAAATATCTCGCAAATCGCGAAGATTTCGATTTTTTGGACGAAAAATAGCCGTCACTTCCTTCCCGTTGGCTATATTTCGACGTTTAAGCGCTCGTTGAACTCCATTTCACAGTGCTAATGCAATGCACAACCATTTAGGCGTCGAAACAAGCAAAATATCTCGCAAATCGCGAAGATTTCGATTTTTTGAACGAAAAATAGCCGTCACTTCCTTCCCGTTGGAGATATTTCGATGTTTAAGCGCTCATTGAACTCCATTTCACAGTGCTAATGCAATGCACAACCATTTAAGCGTCGAAACAAGCAAAATATCTCGCAAATCGCGAAGATTTCGATTTTTCGGACGAAAAATAGCCGTAACTTCCTTCCCGTTGGAGATATTTCGACGTTTAAGAGCTCGTTGTACTCCATTTCACAGTGCTAATGCAATGTACAACCATTTAAGCGTCGAAACTAGCAAAATATCTCGCAAATCGCGAAGATTTCGATTTTTTGGACGAAAAATAGCCGTAACTTCCTTCCCGTTGGAGATATTTCGACGTTTAAGCGCTCGTTGAACTCCATTTCACAGTGCTAATGCAACGCACAACCATTTAAGCGTCGAAACAAGCAAAATATCTCGCAAATCGCGAAGATTTCGTTTTTTTGGACGAAAAATAGCCGTCACTTCCTTCCCGTTGGCTATATTTCGACGTTTAAGCGCTCGCTGAACTCCATTTCACAGTGCTAATGCAATGCACAACCACTTAAGCGTCGAAACAAGCAAAATATCTCGCAAGTCGCGAAGATTTCGATTTTTTGGACGAAAAATAGCCGTCACTTCCTTCCCGTTGGAGATATTTCGACGTTTAAGCGCTGGTTGAACTCCATTTCACAGTGCTAATGCAATGCACAACCATTTAAGCGTTCGAAACAAGCAAAATATCTCGCAAATCGCGAAGATTTCGATTTTTTGGACGAAAAATAGCCGTAACTTCCTTCCCGTTGGAGATATTTCGACGTTTAAGCGCTCGTTGAACTCCATTTCACAGTGCTAATGCAATGCACAACCACTTAAGCGTCGAAACAAGCAAAATATCTCGCAAGTCGCGAAGATTTCGATTTTTTGGACGAAAAATAGCCGTCACTTCCTTCCCGTTGGAGATATTTCAACGTTTAAGCGCTCGTTGAACTCCATTTCACAGTGCTAATGCAACGCACAACCATTTAAGCGTCGAAACAAGCAAAATATCTCGTAAATCGCGAAGATTTCGATTTTTTGGACGAAAAGTAGCCGTAACTTCCTTCCCGTTGGAGATATTTCGACGTTTAAGCGCTCGTTGAACTCCATTTCACAGTGCTAATGCAATGCACAACCACTTAAGCGTCGAAACAAGCAAAATATCTCGCAAGTCGCGAAGATTTCGATTTTTTGGACGAAAAATAGCCGTCACTTCCTTCCCGTTGGCTATATTTCGACGTTTAAGCGCTCGTTGAACTCCATTTCACAGTGCTAATGCAATGCACAACCATTTAGGCGTCGAAACAAGCAAAATATCTCGCAAATCGCGAAGATTTCGATTTTTTGAACGAAAAATAGCCGTCACTTCCTTCCCGTTGGAGATATTTCGACGTTTAAGCGCTCGTTGAACTCCATTTCACAGTGCTAATGCAATGCACCACCATTTAAGCGTCGAAACAAGCGAAATATCTCGCAAATCGCGAAGATTTCGATTTTTTGGACGAAAAATTGCCGTAACTTCCTTCCCGTTGGAGATATTTCGACGTTTAAGCGCTCGTTGAACTCCATTTCACAGTGCTAATGCAATGCACAAACATTTAAGCGTAGAAACAAGCAAAATATCTCGCAAATCGCGAAGATTTCGATTTTTTGGACGAAAAATAGCCGTAACTTCCTTCCCGTTGGCGATATTTCGACGTTTAAGCGCTCGTTGAACTCCATTTCACAGTGCTAATGCCATGCATAACCATTTAAACGTCGAAACAAGCAAAATATCTCGCAAATCGCGAAGATTTCGTTTTTTTGGATGAAAAATAGCCGTAACTTCCTTCCCGTTGGAGATATTTCGACGTTTAAGCGCTCGTTGAACTCCATTTCACAGTGCTAATGCAATGCACAACCATTTAGGCGTCGAAACAAGCAAAATATCTCGCAAATCGCGAAGATTTCGTTTTTTTGGACGAAAAATAGCCGTAACTTCCTTCCCGTTGGAGATATTTCGACGTTTAAGCGCTCGCTGAACTCCATTTCACAGTGCTAATGCAATGCACCACCATTTAAGCGTCGAAACAAGCAAAATATCTCGCAAATCGCGAAGATTTCGATTTTTTGGACGAAAAATAGCCGTAACTTCCTTCCCGTTGGAGATATTTCGACGTTTAAGCGCTCGTTGAACTCCATTTCACAGTGCTAATGCAGTGCACAACCATTTGAGCGTCGAAACAAGCAAAATATCTCGCAAATCGCGAAGATTTCGATTTTTTGGACGAAAAATAGCCGTAACTTCCTTCCCGTTGGAGATATTTCGACGTTTAAGCGCTCGTTGAACTCCATTTCACAGTGCCAATGCAACGCACAACCACTTAGGCGTCGAAACAAGCGAAATATCTCGCAAATCGCGAAGATTTCGATTTTTTGGACGAAAAATTGCCGTAACTTCCTTCCCGTTGGAGATATTTCGACGTTTAAGCGCTCGTTGAACTCCATTTCACAGTGCTAATGCAATGCACAAACATTTAAGCGTAGAAACAAGCAAAATATCTCGCAAATCGCGAAGATTTCGATTTTTTGGACGAAAAATAGCCGTAACTTCCTTCCCGTTGGCGATATTTCGACGTTTAAGCGCTCGTTGAACTCCATTTCACAGTGCTAATGCAATGCACAACCATTTAAGCGTCGAAACAAGCAAAATATCTCGCAAATCGCGAAGATTTCGATTTTTTGGACGAAAAATAGCCGTAACATCCTTCCCGTTGGAGATATTTCGACGTTTAAGCGCTCGTTGAACTCCATTTCACAGTGCTAATGCAGTGCACAACCATTTAAGCGTCGAAACAAGCAAAATATCTCGCAAATCGCGAAGATTTCGATTTTTTGGACGAAAAATAGCCGTAACTTCCTTCCCGTTGGAGATATTTCGACGTTTAAGCGCTCGTTGAACTCCATTTCACAGTGCTAATGCAATGCACAACCATTTAGGCGTCGAAACAAGCAAAATATCTCGCAAATCGCGAAGATTTCGTTTTTTTGGACGAAAAATAGCCGTAACTTCCTTCCCGTTGGAGATATTTCGACGTTTAAGCGCTCGCTGAACTCCATTTCACAGTGCTAATGCAATGCACCACCATTTAAGCGTCGAAACAAGCAAAATATCTCGCAAATCGCGAAGATTTCGATTTTTTGGACGAAAAATAGCCGTAACTTCCTTCCCGTTGGAGATATTTCGACGTTTAAGCGCTCGTTGAACTCCATTTCACAGTGCTAATGCAGTGCACAACCATTTAAGCGTCGAAACAAGCAAAATATCTCGCAAATCGCGAAGATTTCGATTTTTTGGACGAAAAATAGCCGTAACTTCCTTCCCGTTGGAGATATTTCGACGTTTAAGCGCTCGTTGAACTCCATTTCACAGTGCTAATGCAGTGCACAACCATTTAAGCGTCGAAACAAGCAAAATATCTCGCAAATCGCGAAGATTTCGATTTTTTGGACGAAAAATAGCCGTAACTTCCTTCCCGTTGGAGATATTTCGACGTTTAAGCGCTCGTTGAACTCCATTTCACAGTGCTAATGCAATGCACAACCATTTAGGCGTCGAAACAAGCAAAATATCTCGCAAATCGCGAAGATTTCGTTTTTTTGGACGAAAAATAGCCGTAACTTCCTTCCCGTTGGAGATATTTCGACGTTTAAGCGCTCGCTGAACTCCATTTCACAGTGCTAATGCAATGCACCACCATTTAAGCGTCGAAACAAGCAAAATATCTCGCAAATCGCGAAGATTTCGATTTTTTGGACGAAAAATAGCCGTAACTTCCTTCCCGTTGGAGATATTTCGACGTTTAAGCGCTCGTTGAACTCCATTTCACAGTGCTAATGCAGTGCACAACCATTTAAGCGTCGAAACAAGCAAAATATCTCGCAAATCGCGAAGATTTCGATTTTTTGGACGAAAAATAGCCGTAACTTCCTTCCCGTTGGAGATATTTCGACGTTTAAGCGCTCGTTGAACTCCATTTCACAGTGCCAATGCAACGCACAACCACTTAGGCGTCGAAACAAGCGAAATATCTCGCAAATCGCGAAGATTTCGATTTTTTGGACGAAAAATTGCCGTAACTTCCTTCCCGTTGGCGATATTTCGACGTTTAAGCGCTCGTTGAACTCCATTTCACAGTGCTAATGCAATGCACAACCATTTAGGTGTCGAAACAAGCAAAATATCTCGCAAATCGCGAAGATTTCGATTTTTTGGACGAAAAATAGCCGTCACTTCCTTCCCGTTGGCTATATTTCGACGTTTAAGCGCTCGTTGAACTCCATTTCACAGTGCTAATGCAATGCACAACCATTTAGGCGTCGAAACAAGCAAAATATCTCGCAAATCGCGAAGATTTCGATTTTTTGAACGAAAAATAGCCGTCACTTCCTTCCCGTTGGAGATATTTCGATGTTTAAGCGCTCATTGAACTCCATTTCACAGTGCTAATGCAATGCACAACCATTTAAGCGTCGAAACAAGCAAAATATCTCGCAAATCGCGAAGATTTCGATTTTTCGGACGAAAAATAGCCGTAACTTCCTTCCCGTTGGAGATATTTCGACGTTTAAGAGCTCGTTGTACTCCATTTCACAGTGCTAATGCAATGTACAACCATTTAAGCGTCGAAACTAGCAAAATATCTCGCAAATCGCGAAGATTTCGATTTTTTGGACGAAAAATAGCCGTAACTTCCTTCCCGTTGGAGATATTTCGACGTTTAAGCGCTCGTTGAACTCCATTTCACAGTGCTAATGCAACGCACAACCATTTAAGCGTCGAAACAAGCAAAATATCTCGCAAATCGCGAAGATTTCGTTTTTTTGGACGAAAAATAGCCGTCACTTCCTTCCCGTTGGCTATATTTCGACGTTTAAGCGCTCGCTGAACTCCATTTCACAGTGCTAATGCAATGCACAACCACTTAAGCGTCGAAACAAGCAAAATATCTCGCAAGTCGCGAAGATTTCGATTTTTTGGACGAAAAATAGCCGTCACTTCCTTCCCGTTGGAGATATTTCGACGTTTAAGCGCTGGTTGAACTCCATTTCACAGTGCTAATGCAATGCACAACCATTTAAGCGTTCGAAACAAGCAAAATATCTCGCAAATCGCGAAGATTTCGATTTTTTGGACGAAAAATAGCCGTAACTTCCTTCCCGTTGGAGATATTTCGACGTTTAAGCGCTCGTTGAACTCCATTTCACAGTGCTAATGCAATGCACAACCACTTAAGCGTCGAAACAAGCAAAATATCTCGCAAGTCGCGAAGATTTCGATTTTTTGGACGAAAAATAGCCGTCACTTCCTTCCCGTTGGAGATATTTCAACGTTTAAGCGCTCGTTGAACTCCATTTCACAGTGCTAATGCAACGCACAACCATTTAAGCGTCGAAACAAGCAAAATATCTCGTAAATCGCGAAGATTTCGATTTTTTGGACGAAAAGTAGCCGTAACTTCCTTCCCGTTGGAGATATTTCGACGTTTAAGCGCTCGTTGAACTCCATTTCACAGTGCTAATGCAATGCACAACCACTTAAGCGTCGAAACAAGCAAAATATCTCGCAAGTCGCGAAGATTTCGATTTTTTGGACGAAAAATAGCCGTCACTTCCTTCCCGTTGGAGATATTTCGATGTTTAAGCGCTCATTGAACTCCATTTCACAGTGCTAATGCAATGCACAACCATTTAAGCGTCGAAACAAGCAAAATATCTCGCAAATCGCGAAGATTTCGATTTTTCGGACGAAAAATAGCCGTAACTTCCTTCCCGTTGGAGATATTTCGACGTTTAAGAGCTCGTTGTACTCCATTTCACAGTGCTAATGCAATGTACAACAATTTAAGCGTCGAAACTAGCAAAATATCTCGCAAATCGCGAAGATTTCGATTTTTTGGACGAAAAATAGCCGTAACTTCCTTCCCGTTGGAGATATTTCGACGTTTAAGCGCTCGTTGAACTCCATTTCACAGTGCTAATGCAACGCACAACCATTTAAGCGTCGAAACAAGCAAAATATCTCGCAAGTCGCGAAGATTTCGATTTTTTGGACGAAAAATAGCCGTCACTTCCTTCCCGTTGGAGATATTTCAACGTTTAAGCGCTCGTTGAACTCCATTTCACAGTGCTAATGCAACGCACAACCATTTAAGCGTCGAAACAAGCAAAATATCTCGTAAATCGCGAAGATTTCGATTTTTTGGACGAAAAGTAGCCGTAACTTCCTTCCCGTTGGAGATATTTCGACGTTTAAGCGCTCGTTGAACTCCATTTCACAGTGCTAATGCAATGCACAACCACTTAAGCGTCGAAACAAGCAAAATATCTCGCAAGTCGCGAAGATTTCGATTTTTTGGACGAAAAATAGCCGTCACTTCCTTCCCGTTGGAGATATTTCGATGTTTAAGCGCTCATTGAACTCCATTTCACAGTGCTAATGCAATGCACAACCATTTAAGCGTCGAAACAAGCAAAATATCTCGCAAATCGCGAAGATTTCGATTTTTCGGACGAAAAATAGCCGTAACTTCCTTCCCGTTGGAGATATTTCGACGTTTAAGAGCTCGTTGTACTCCATTTCACAGTGCTAATGCAATGTACAACAATTTAAGCGTCGAAACTAGCAAAATATCTCGCAAATCGCGAAGATTTCGATTTTTTGGACGAAAAATAGCCGTAACTTCCTTCCCGTTGGAGATATTTCGACGTTTAAGCGCTCGTTGAACTCCATTTCACAGTGCTAATGCAACGCACAACCATTTAAGCGTCGAAACAAGCAAAATATCTCGCAAATCGCGAAGATTTCGTTTTTTTGGACGAAAAATAGCCGTAACTTCCTTCCCGTTGGAGATATTTCGACGTTAAAGCGCTCGCTGAACTCCATTTCACAGTGCTAATGCAATGCACAACCATTTAAGCGTTCGAAACAAGCTAAATATCTCGCAAATCGCGAAGATTTCGATTTTTTGGACGAAAAATAGCCGTAACTTCCTTCCCGTTGGAGATATTTCGACGTTTAAGCGCTCGTTGAACTCCATTTCACAGTGCTAATGCAATGCACAACCATTTATGCGTCGAAACAAGCAAAATATCTCGCAAATCGCGAAGATTTCGATTTTTTGGACGAAAAATAGCCGTAACTTCCTTTCCGTTGGAGATATTTCGACGTTTAAGAGCTCGTTGTACTCCATTTCACAGTGCTAATGCAATGTACAACCATTTAAGCGTCGAAACAAGCAAAATATCTCGCAAGTCGCGAAGATTTCGATTTTTTGGACGAAAAATAGCCGTCACTTCCTTCCCGTTGGAGATATTTCGACGTTTAAGCGCTGGTTGAACTCCATTTCACAGTGCTAATGCAATGCACAACCATTTAAGCGTTCGAAACAAGCAAAATATCTCGCAAATCGCGAAGATTTCGATTTTTTGGACGAAAAATAGCCGTAACTTCCTTCCCGTTGGAGATATTTCGACGTTTAAGCGCTCGTTGAACTCCATTTCACAGTGCTAATGCAATGCACAACCACTTAAGCGTCGAAACAAGCAAAATATCTCGCAAGTCGCGAAGATTTCGATTTTTTGGACGAAAAATAGCCGTCACTTCCTTCCCGTTGGAGATATTTCAACGTTTAAGCGCTCGTTGAACTCCATTTCACAGTGCTAATGCAACGCACAACCATTTAAGCGTCGAAACAAGCAAAATATCTCGTAAATCGCGAAGATTTCGATTTTTTGGACGAAAAGTAGCCGTAACTTCCTTCCCGTTGGAGATATTTCGACGTTTAAGCGCTCGTTGAACTCCATTTCACAGTGCTAATGCAATGCACAACCACTTAAGCGTCGAAACAAGCAAAATATCTCGCAAGTCGCGAAGATTTCGATTTTTTGGACGAAAAATAGCCGTAACTTCCTTCCCGTTGGAGATATTTCGACGTTTAAGCGCTCGTTGTACTCCATTTCACAGTGCTAATGCAACGCACAGCCATTTAAGCGTCGAAACAAGCAAAATATCTCGCAAATCGCGAAGATTTCGTTTTTTTGGAAGAAAAATAGCCGTAACTTCCTTCCCGTTGGAGATATTTCGACGTTTAAGCGCTCGCTGAACTCCATTTCACAGTGCTAATGCAATGCACAACCATTTAGGCGTCGAAACAAGCAAAATATCTCGCAAATCGCGAAGATTTCGATTTTTTGGACGAAAAATAGCCGTAACTTCCTTTCCGTTGGAGATATTTCGACGTTTATGCGCTCGTTGAACTCCATTTCATAGTGCTAATGCAATGCACAACCATTTAAGCGTCGAAACAAGCAAAATATCTCGCAAATCGCGAAGATTTCGATTTTTTGGACGAAAAATAGCCGTAACTTCCTTCCCGTTGGAGATATTTCGACGTTTAAGCACTCGTTGTACTCCATTTCACAGTGCTAATGCAATGCACAACCATTTAGGCGTCGAAACAAGCAAAATATCTCGCTAATCGCGAAGATTTCGATTTTTTGGACGAAAAATAGCCGCAACTTCCTTCCCGTTGGAGATATTTCGACGTTTGAGCGCTCGTTGAACTCCATTTCACAGTGCTAATGCAATGCACGACCATTTAAGCGTCGAAACAAGCAAAACATCTCGCAAATCGCGAAGATTTCTATTTTTTGGACGAAAAATAGCCGTAACTTCCTTCCCGTTGGAGATATTTCGACGTTTAAGCGCTCGCTGAAATCCATTTCACAGTGCTAATGCAATGCACAACCATTTAAGCGTCGAAACAAGCAAAATATCTCGCAAATCGCGAAGATTTCGATTTTTTGGACGAAAAATAGCCGTAACTTCCTTCCCGTTGGAGATATTTCGACGTTTAAGCGCTCGTTGAACTCCATTTCACAGTGCTAATGAAATGCACAACCATTTAGGCGTCGAAACAAGCAAAATATCTCGCAAGTCGCGAAGATTTCGATTTTTTGGACGAAAAATAGCCGTAACTTCCTTCCCGTTGGAGATATTTCGACGTTTAAGCGCTCGTTGAACTCCATTTCACAGTGCTAATGCAATGCACAACCATTTAAGCGTCGAAACAAGCAAAATATCTCGCAAATCGCGAAGATTTCGATTTTTTGGACGAAAAATACCCGTAACTTCCTTCCCGTTGGAGATATTTCGACGTTTAAGCGCTCGTTGAACTCCATTTCACAGTGCTAATGCAATGCACAACCATTTAAGCGTCGAAACAAACAAAATATCTCGCAAATCGCAAAGATTTCGATTTTTTGGACGAAAAATAGCCGCAACTTCCTTCCCGTTGGAGATATTTCGACGTTTAAGCGCTCGTAGAACTCCATTTCACAGTGCTAATGCAATGCACAACCATTTAGGCGTCGAAACAAGCAAAATATCTCGCAAATCGCGAAGATTTCGATTTTTTGGACGAAAAATAGCCGTAACTTCCTTTCCGTTGGAGATATTTCGACGTTTAAGCGCTCGTTGAACTCCATTTCATAGTGCTAATGCAATGCACAACCATTTAAGCGTCGAAACAAGCAAAATATCTCGCAAATCGCGAAGATTTCGATTTTTTGGACGAAAAATAGCCGTAACTTCCTTCCCGTTGGAGATATTTCGACGTTTAAGCACTCGTTGTACTCCATTTCACAGTGCTAATGCAATGCACAACCATTTAGGCGTCGAAACAAGCAAAATATCTCGCTAATCGCGAAGATTTCGATTTTTTGGACGAGAAATAGCCGTCACTTCCTTCCCGTTGGAGATATTTGGACGTTTAAGCGCTCGTTGAACTCCATTTCACAGTGCTAATGCAATGCACAAACATTTAAGCGTCGAAACAAACAAAATATCTCGCAAATCGCGAAGATTTCGATTTTTTGGACGAAAAATAGCCGCAACTTCCTTCCCGTTGGAGATATTTCGACGTTTGAGCGCTCGTTGAACTCCATTTCACAGTGCTAATGCAATGCACGACCATTTAAGCGTCGAAACAAGCAAAACATCTCGCAAATCGCGAAGATTTCTATTTTTTGGACGAAAAATAGCCGTAACTTCCTTCCCGTTGGAGATATTTCGACGTTTAAGCGCTCGCTGAAATCCATTTCACAGTGCTAATGCAATGCACAACCATTTAAGCGTCGAAACAAGCAAAATATCTCGCAAATCGCGAAGATTTCGATTTTTTGGACGAAAAATAGCCGTAACTTCCTTCCCGTTGGAGGTATTTCGACGTTTAAGCGCTCGTTGAACTCCATTTCACAGTGCTAATGCAATGCACAACCATTTAAGCGTCGAAACAAGCAAAATATCTCGCAAATCGCGAAGATTTCGATTTTTTGGACGAAAAATAGCCGTAACTTCCTTCCCGTTGGAGATATTTCGACGTTTAAGCGCTCGCTGAAATCCATTTCACAGTGCTAATGCAATGCACAACCATTTAAGCGTCGAAACAAGCAAAATATCTCGCAAATCGCGAAGATTTCGATTTTTTGGACGAAAAATAGCCGCAACTTCCTTCCCGTTGGAGATATTTCGACGTTTAAGCGCTCGTAGAACTCCATTTCACAGTGCTAATGCAATGCACAAGCATTTAAGCGTCGAAACAAACAAAATATCTCGCAAATCGCGAAGATTTCGATTTTTTGGACGAAAAATAGCCGCAACTTCCTTCCCGTTGGAGATATTTCGACGTTTAAGCGCTCGTAGAACTCCATTTCACAGTGCTAATGCAATGCACAACCATTTAGGCGTCGAAACAAGCAAAATATCTCGCTAATCGCGAAGATTTCGATTTTTTGGACGAAAAATAGCCGTCACTTCCTTCCCGTTGGAGATATTTGGACGTTTAAGCGCTCGTTGAACTCCATTTCACAGTGCTAATGCAATGCACAACCATTTAAGCGTCGAAACAAACAAAATATCTCGCAAATCGCGAAGATTTCGATTTTTTGGACGAAAAATAGCCGCAACTTCCTTCCCGTTGGAGATATTTCGACGTTTAAGCGCTCGTAGAACTCCATTTCACAGTGCTAATGCAATGCACAACCATTTAGGCGTCGAAACAAGCAAAATATCTCGCAAATCGCGAAGATTTCGATTTTTTGGACGAAAAATAGCCGTAACTTCCTTCCCGTTGGAGATATTTCGACGTTTAAACGCTCGTTGTACTCCATTTCACAGTGCTAATGCAATGCACAACCATTTAAGCGTCGAAACAAGCAAAATATCTCGCAAATCGCGAAGATTTCGATTTTTTGGACGAAAAATAGCCGTAACTTCCTTCCCGTTGGAGATATTTCGACGTTTGAGCGTTCGTTGAACTCCATTTCACAGTGCTAATGCAATGCACGACCATTTAAGCGTCGAAACAAGCAAAATATCTCGCAAATCGCGAAGATTTCTATTTTTTGGACGAAAAATAGCCGTAACTTCCTTCCCGTTGGAGATATTTCGACGTTTAAGCGCTCGCTGAAATCCATTTCACAGTGCTAATGCAATGCACAACCATTTAAGCGTCGAAACAAGCAAAATATCTCGCAAATCGCGAAGATTTCGATTTTTTGGACGAAAAATAGCCGTAACTTCCTTCCCGTTGGAGATATTTCGACGTTTAAGCGCTCGTTGAACTCCATTTCACAGTGCTAATGCAACGCATAACCATTTAAGCGTCGAAACAAGCAAAATATCTCGCAAATCGCGAAGATTTCGATTTTTTGGACGAAAAATAGCCGTAACTTCCTTCCCGTTGGAGATATTTCGACGTTTAAGCGCTCGTTGAACTCCATTTCATAGTGCTAATGCAATGCACAACCATTTAAGCGTCGAAACAAGCAAAATATCTCGCAAATCGCGAAGATTTCGATTTTTTGGACGAAAAATAGCCGTAACTTCCTTCCCGTTGGAGATATTTCGACGTTTAAGCACTCGTTGTACTCCATTTCACAGTGCTAATGCAATGCACAACCATTTAGGCGTCGAAACAAGCAAAATATCTCGCTAATCGCGAAGATTTCGATTTTTTGGACGAAAAATAGCCGTAACTTCCTTCCCGTTGGAGATATTTCGACGTTTAAGCGATCGTTGAACTCCATTTCACAGTGCTAATGCAATGCACAACCATTTAAGCGTCGAAACAAGCAAAATATCTCGCAAATCGCGAAGATTTCGATTTTTTGGACGAAAAATAGCCGTAACTTCCTTCCCGTTGGAGATATTTCGACGTTTAAGCGCTCGTTGAACTCCATTTCACAGTGCTAATGCAATGCACAACCATTTAAGCGTCGAAACAAGCAAAATATCTCGCAAATCGCGAAGATTTCGATTTTTTGGACGAAAAATAGCCGTAACTTCCTTCCCGTTGGAGATATTTCGACGTTTAAGCGCTCGTTGAACTCCATTTCATAGTGCTAATGCAATGCACAACCATTTAAGCGTCGAAACAAGCAAAATATCTCGCAAATCGCGAAGATTTCGATTTTTTGGACGAAAAATAGCCGTAACTTCCTTCCCGTTGGAGATATTTCGACGTTTAAGCACTCGTTGTACTCCATTTCACAGTGCTAATGCAATGCACAACCATTTAGGCGTCGAAACAAGCAAAATATCTCGCTAATCGCGAAGATTTCGATTTTTTGGACGAAAAATAGCCGTAACTTCCTTCCCGTTGGAGATATTTCGACGTTTAAGCGATCGTTGAACTCCATTTCACAGTGCTAATGCAATGCACAACCATTTAAGCGTCGAAACAAGCAAAATATCTCGCAAATCGCGAAGATTTCGATTTTTTGGACGAAAAATAGCCGTAACTTCCTTCCCGTTGGAGATATTTCGACGTTTAAGCGCTCGTTGAACTCCATTTCACAGTGCTAATGCAATGCACAACCATTTAAGCGTCGAAACAAGCAAAATATCTCGCAAATCGCGAAGATTTCGATTTTTTGGACGAAAAATAGCCGTAACTTCCTTCCCGTTGGAGATATTTCGACGTTTAAGCGCTCGTTGAACTCCATTTCACAGTGCTAATGCAACGCATAACCATTTAAGCGTCGAAACAAGCAAAATATCTCGCAAATCGCGAAGATTTCGATTTTTTGGACGAAAAATAGCCGTAACTTCCTTCCCGTTGGAGATATTTCGACGTTTAAGCGCTCGTTGAACTCCATTTCATAGTGCTAATGCAATGCACAACCATTTAAGCGTCGAAACAAGCAAAATATCTCGCAAATCGCGAAGATTTCGATTTTTTGGACGAAAAATAGCCGTAACTTCCTTCCCGTTGGAGATATTTCGACGTTTAAGCACTCGTTGTACTCCATTTCACAGTGCTAATGCAATGCACAACCATTTAGGCGTCGAAACAAGCAAAATATCTCGCTAATCGCGAAGATTTCGATTTTTTGGACGAAAAATAGCCGTAACTTCCTTCCCGTTGGAGATATTTCGACGTTTAAGCGATCGTTGAACTCCATTTCACAGTGCTAATGCAATGCACAACCATTTAAGCGTCGAAACAAGCAAAATATCTCGCAAATCGCGAAGATTTCGATTTTTTGGACGAAAAATAGCCGTAACTTCCTTCCCGTTGGAGATATTTCGACGTTTAAGCGCTCGTTGAACTCCATTTCACAGTGCTAATGCAATGCATAACCATTTAAGCGTCGAAACAAGCAAAATATCTCGCAAATCGCGAAGATTTCGATTTTTTGGACGAAAAATAGCCGTAACTTCCTTCCCGTTGGAGATATTTCGACGTTTAAGCGCTCGTTGAACTCCATTTCACAGTGCTAATGCAATGCACAACCATTTAAGCGTCGAAACAAGCAAAATATCTCGCAAATCGCGAAGATTTCGATTTTTTGGACGAAAAATAGCCGTAACTTCCTTCCCGTTGGAGATATTTCGACGTTTAAGCACTCGTTGTACTCCATTTCACAGTGCTAATGCAATGCACAACCATTTAGGCGTCGAAACAAGCAAAATATCTCGCTAATCGCGAAGATTTCGATTTTTTGGACGAAAAATAGCCGTAACTTCCTTCCCGTTGGAGATATTTCGACGTTTAAGCGATCGTTGAACTCCATTTCACAGTGCTAATGCAATGCACAACCATTTAAGCGTCGAAACAAGCAAAATATCTCGCAAATCGCGAAGATTTCGATTTTTTGGACGAAAAATAGCCGTAACTTCCTTCCCGTTGGAGATATTTCGACGTTTAAGCGCTCGTTGAACTCCATTTCACAGTGCTAATGCAATGCACAACCATTTAAGCGTCGAAACAAGCAAAATATCTCGCAAATCGCGAAGATTTCGATTTTTTGGACGAAAAATAGCCGTAACTTCCTTCCCGTTGGAGATATTTCGACGTTTAAGCACTCGTTGTACTCCATTTCACAGTGCTAATGCAATGCACAACCATTTAGGCGTCGAAACAAGCAAAATATCTCGCTAATCGCGAAGATTTCGATTTTTTGGACGAAAAATAGCCGTAACTTCCTTCCCGTTGGAGATATTTCGACGTTTAAGCGATCGTTGAACTCCATTTCACAGTGCTAATGCAATGCACAACCATTTAAGCGTCGAAACAAGCAAAATATCTCGCAAATCGCGAAGATTTCGATTTTTTGGACGAAAAATAGCCGTAACTTCCTTCCCGTTGGAGATATTTCGACGTTTAAGCGCTCGTTGAACTCCATTTCACAGTGCTAATGCAATGCACAACCATTTAAGCGTCGAAACAAGCAAAATATCTCGCAAATCGCGAAGATTTCGATTTTTTGGACGAAAAATAGCCGTAACTTCCTTCCCGTTGGAGATATTTCGACGTTTAAGCGCTCGTTGAACTCCATTTCACAGTGCTAATGCAATGCACAACCATTTAAGCGTCGAAACAAGCAAAATATCTCGCAAATCGCGAAGATTTCGATTTTTTGGACGAAAAATAGCCGTAACTTCCTTCCCGTTGGAGATATTTCGACGTTTAAGCACTCGTTGTACTCCATTTCACAGTGCTAATGCAATGCACAACCATTTAGGCGTCGAAACAAGCAAAATATCTCGCTAATCGCGAAGATTTCGATTTTTTGGACGAAAAATAGCCGTAACTTCCTTCCCGTTGGAGATATTTCGACGTTTAAGCGATCGTTGAACTCCATTTCACAGTGCTAATGCAATGCACAACCATTTAAGCGTCGAAACAAGCAAAATATCTCGCAAATCGCGAAGATTTCGATTTTTTGGACGAAAAATAGCCGTAACTTCCTTCCCGTTGGAGATATTTCGACGTTTAAGCGCTCGTTGAACTCCATTTCACAGTGCTAATGCAATGCACAACCATTTAAGCGTCGAAACAAGCAAAATATCTCGCAAATCGCGAAGATTTCGATTTTTTGGACGAAAAATAGCCGTAACTTCCTTCCCGTTGGAGATATTTCGACGTTTAAGCGCTCGTTGAACTCCATTTCATAGTGCTAATGCAATGCACAACCATTTAAGCGTCGAAACAAGCAAAATATCTCGCAAATCGCGAAGATTTCGATTTTTTGGACGAAAAATAGCCGTAACTTCCTTCCCGTTG
This sequence comes from Bombus vancouverensis nearcticus, assembly GCF_051014615.1. Taxonomy (NCBI): domain Eukaryota; kingdom Metazoa; phylum Arthropoda; class Insecta; order Hymenoptera; family Apidae; genus Bombus; species Bombus vancouverensis. The sequence continues at coordinate 379,799 of NC_134913.1, read as the reverse complement.
GAGATATTTCGACGTTTAAGCACTCGTTGTACTCCATTTCACAGTGCTAATGCAATGCACAACCATTTAGGCGTCGAAACAAGCAAAATATCTCGCTAATCGCGAAGATTTCGATTTTTTGGACGAAAAATAGCCGTAACTTCCTTCCCGTTGGAGATATTTCGACGTTTAAGCGATCGTTGAACTCCATTTCACAGTGCTAATGCAATGCACAACCATTTAAGCGTCGAAACAAGCAAAATATCTCGCAAATCGCGAAGATTTCGATTTTTTGGACGAAAAATAGCCGTAACTTCCTTCCCGTTGGAGATATTTCGACGTTTAAGCGCTCGTTGAACTCCATTTCACAGTGCTAATGCAATGCACAACCATTTAAGCGTCGAAACAAGCAAAATATCTCGCAAATCGCGAAGATTTCGATTTTTTGGACGAAAAATAGCCGTAACTTCCTTCCCGTTGGAGATATTTCGACGTTTAAGCGCTCGTTGAACTCCATTTCACAGTGCTAATGCAACGCATAACCATTTAAGCGTCGAAACAAGCAAAATATCTCGCAAATCGCGAAGATTTCGATTTTTTGGACGAAAAATAGCCGTAACTTCCTTCCCGTTGGAGATATTTCGACGTTTAAGCGCTCGTTGAACTCCATTTCATAGTGCTAATGCAATGCACAACCATTTAAGCGTCGAAACAAGCAAAATATCTCGCAAATCGCGAAGATTTCGATTTTTTGGACGAAAAATAGCCGTAACTTCCTTCCCGTTGGAGATATTTCGACGTTTAAGCACTCGTTGTACTCCATTTCACAGTGCTAATGCAATGCACAACCATTTAGGCGTCGAAACAAGCAAAATATCTCGCTAATCGCGAAGATTTCGATTTTTTGGACGAAAAATAGCCGTAACTTCCTTCCCGTTGGAGATATTTCGACGTTTAAGCGATCGTTGAACTCCATTTCACAGTGCTAATGCAATGCACAACCATTTAAGCGTCGAAACAAGCAAAATATCTCGCAAATCGCGAAGATTTCGATTTTTTGGACGAAAAATAGCCGTAACTTCCTTCCCGTTGGAGATATTTCGACGTTTAAGCGCTCGTTGAACTCCATTTCACAGTGCTAATGCAATGCATAACCATTTAAGCGTCGAAACAAGCAAAATATCTCGCAAATCGCGAAGATTTCGATTTTTTGGACGAAAAATAGCCGTAACTTCCTTCCCGTTGGAGATATTTCGACGTTTAAGCGCTCGTTGAACTCCATTTCACAGTGCTAATGCAATGCACAACCATTTAAGCGTCGAAACAAGCAAAATATCTCGCAAATCGCGAAGATTTCGATTTTTTGGACGAAAAATAGCCGTAACTTCCTTCCCGTTGGAGATATTTCGACGTTTAAGCACTCGTTGTACTCCATTTCACAGTGCTAATGCAATGCACAACCATTTAGGCGTCGAAACAAGCAAAATATCTCGCTAATCGCGAAGATTTCGATTTTTTGGACGAAAAATAGCCGTAACTTCCTTCCCGTTGGAGATATTTCGACGTTTAAGCGATCGTTGAACTCCATTTCACAGTGCTAATGCAATGCACAACCATTTAAGCGTCGAAACAAGCAAAATATCTCGCAAATCGCGAAGATTTCGATTTTTTGGACGAAAAATAGCCGTAACTTCCTTCCCGTTGGAGATATTTCGACGTTTAAGCGCTCGTTGAACTCCATTTCACAGTGCTAATGCAATGCACAACCATTTAAGCGTCGAAACAAGCAAAATATCTCGCAAATCGCGAAGATTTCGATTTTTTGGACGAAAAATAGCCGTAACTTCCTTCCCGTTGGAGATATTTCGACGTTTAAGCGCTCGTTGAACTCCATTTCACAGTGCTAATGCAACGCATAACCATTTAAGCGTCGAAACAAGCAAAATATCTCGCAAATCGCGAAGATTTCGATTTTTTGGACGAAAAATAGCCGTAACTTCCTTCCCGTTGGAGATATTTCGACGTTTAAGCGCTCGTTGAACTCCATTTCATAGTGCTAATGCAATGCACAACCATTTAAGCGTCGAAACAAGCAAAATATCTCGCAAATCGCGAAGATTTCGATTTTTTGGACGAAAAATAGCCGTAACTTCCTTCCCGTTGGAGATATTTCGACGTTTAAGCACTCGTTGTACTCCATTTCACAGTGCTAATGCAATGCACAACCATTTAGGCGTCGAAACAAGCAAAATATCTCGCTAATCGCGAAGATTTCGATTTTTTGGACGAAAAATAGCCGTAACTTCCTTCCCGTTGGAGATATTTCGACGTTTAAGCGATCGTTGAACTCCATTTCACAGTGCTAATGCAATGCACAACCATTTAAGCGTCGAAACAAGCAAAATATCTCGCAAATCGCGAAGATTTCGATTTTTTGGACGAAAAATAGCCGTAACTTCCTTCCCGTTGGAGATATTTCGACGTTTAAGCGCTCGTTGAACTCCATTTCACAGTGCTAATGCAATGCATAACCATTTAAGCGTCGAAACAAGCAAAATATCTCGCAAATCGCGAAGATTTCGATTTTTTGGACGAAAAATAGCCGTAACTTCCTTCCCGTTGGAGATATTTCGACGTTTAAGCGCTCCTTGAACTCCATTTCATAGTGCTAATGCAATGCACAGCCATTTAAGCGTCGAAACAAGCAAAATATCTCGCAAATCGCGAAGATTTCGATTTTTTGGACGAAAAATAGCCGTAACTTCCTTCCCCTTGGAGATATTTCGACGTTTAAGCACTCGTTGTACTCCATTTCACAGTGCTAATGCAATGCACAACCATTTAGGCGTCGAAACAAGCAAAATTTCTCGCTAATCGCGAAGATTTCGATTTTTTGGACGAAAAATAGCCGTCACTTCCTTCCCGTTGGAGATATTTGGACGTTTAAGCGCTCGTTGAACTCCATTTCACAGTGCTAATGCAATGCACAACCATTTAAGCGTCGAAACAAACAAAATATCTCGCAAATCGCGAAGATTTCGATTTTTTGGACGAAAAATAGCCGCAACTTCCTTCCCGTTGGAGATATTTCGACGTTTAAGCGCTCGTAGAACTCCATTTCACAGTGCTAATGCAATGCACAACCATTTAGGCGTCGAAACAAGCAAAATATCTCGCAAATCGCGAAGATTTCGATTTTTTGGACGAAAAATAGCCGTAACTTCCTTCCCGTTGGAGATATTTCGACGTTTAAGCGCTCGTTGTACTCCATTTCACAGTGCTAATGCAATGCACAACCATTTAAGCGTCGGAACAAGCAAAATATCTCGCAAATCGCGAAGATTTCGATTTTTTGGACGAAAAATAGCCGTAACTTCCTTCCCGTTGGAGATATTTCGACGTTTGAGCGCTCGTTGAACTCCATTTCACAGTGCTAATGCAATGCACGACCATTTAAGCGTCGAAACAAGCAAAATATCTCGCAAATCGCGAAGATTTCTATTTTTTGGACGAAAAATAGCCGTAACTTCCTTCCCGTTGGAGATATTTCGACGTTTAAGCGCTCGCTGAAATCCATTTCACAGTGCTAATGCAATGCACAACCATTTAGGCGTCGAAACAAGCAAAATATCTCGCTAATCGCGAAGATTTCGATTTTTTGGACGAAAAATAGCCGTCACTTCCTTCCCGTTGGAGATATTTGGACGTTTAAGCGCTCGTTGAACTCCATTTCACAGTGCTAATGCAATGCACAACCATTTAAGCGTCGAAACAAGCAAAATAATCTCGCAAATCGCGAAGATTTCGATTTTTGGACGAAAAATAGCCGTAACTTCCTTCCCGTTGGAGATATTTCGACGTTTGAGCGCTCGTTGAACTCCATTTCACAGTGCTAATGCAATGCACGACCATTTAAGCGTCGAAACAAGCAAAATATCTCGCAAATCGCGAAGATTTCGATTTTTTGGACGAAAAATAGCCGTAACTTCCTTCCCGTTGGAGATATTTCGACGTTTAAGCGCTCGTTGAACTCCATTTCACAGTGCTAATGCAATGCATAACCATTTAAGCGTCGAAACAAGCAAAATATCTCGCAAATCGCGAAGATTTCGATTTTTTGGACGAAAAATAGCCGTAACTTCCTTCCCGTTGGAGATATTTCGACGTTTAAGCGCTCCTTGAACTCCATTTCATAGTGCTAATGCAATGCACAACCATTTAAGCGTCGAAACAAGCAAAATATCTCGCAAATCGCGAAGATTTCGATTTTTTGGACGAAAAATAGCCGTAACTTCCTTCCCGTTGGAGATATTTCGACGTTTAAGCACTCGTTGTACTCCATTTCACAGTGCTAATGCAATGCACAACCATTTAGGCGTCGAAACAAGCAAAATTTCTCGCTAATCGCGAAGATTTCGATTTTTTGGACGAAAAATAGCCGTCACTTCCTTCCGTTGGAGATATTTGGACGTTTAAGCGCTCGTTGAACTCCATTTCACAGTGCTAATGCAATGCACAACCATTTAAGCGTCGAAACAAACGAAATATCTCGCAAATCGCGAAGATTTCGATTTTTTGGACGAAAAATAGCCGTAACTTCCTTCCCGTTGGAGATATTTGGACGTTTAAGCGCTCGTTGAACTCCATTTCACAGTGCTAATGCAATGCACAACCATTTAAGCGTCGAAACAAACAAAATATCTCGCAAATCGCGAAGATTTCGATTTTTTGGACGAAAAATAGCCGTAACTTCCTTCCCGTTGGAGATATTTCGACGTTTAAGCGCTCGTTGTACTCCATTTCACAGTGCTAATGCAATGCACAACCATTTAAGCGTCGGAACAAGCAAAATATCTCGCAAATCACGAAGATTTCGATTTTTTGGACGAAAAATAGCCGTAACTTCCTTCCCGTTGGAGATATTTCGACGTTTGAGCGCTCGTTGAACTCCATTTCACAGTGCTAATGCAATGCACGACCATTTAAGCGTCGAAACAAGCAAAATATCTCGCAAATCGCGAAGATTTCTATTTTTTGGACGAAAAATAGCCGTAACTTCCTTCCCGTTGGAGATATTTCGACGTTTAAGCGCTCGCTGAAATCCATTTCACAGTGCTAATGCAATGCACAACCATTTAGGCGTCGAAACAAGCAAAATATCTCGCTAATCGCGAAGATTTCGATTTTTTGGACGAAAAATAGCCGTCACTTCCTTCCCGTTGGAGATATTTGGACGTTTAAGCGCTCGTTGAACTCCATTTCACAGTGCTAATGCAATGCACAACCATTTAAGCGTCGAAACAAACAAAATATCTCGCAAATCGCGAAGATTTCGATTTTTTGGACGAAAAATACCCGTAACTTCCTTCCCGTTGGAGATATTTCGACGTTTGAGCGCTCGCTGAACTCCATTTCACAGTGCTAATGCAATGCACGACCATTTAAGCGTCGAAACAAGCAAAATATCTCGCAAATCGCGAAGATTTCGATTTTTTGGACGAAAAATAGCCGTAACTTCCTTCCCGTTGGAGATATTTCGACGTTTAAGCGCTCGTTGTACTCCATTTCACAGTGCTAATGCAATGCACAACCATTTAAGCGTCGGAACAAGCAAAATATCTCGCAAATCGCGAAGATTTCGATTTTTTGGACGAAAAATAGCCGTAACTTCCTTCCCGTTGGAGATATTTCGACGTTTGAGCGCTCGTTGAACTCCATTTCACAGTGCTAATGCAATGCACGACCATTTAAGCGTCGAAACAAGCAAAATATCTCGAAAATCGCGAAGATTTCTATTTTTTGGACGAAAAATAGCCGTAACTTCCTTCCCGTTGGAGATATTTCGACGTTTAAGCGCTCGCTGAAATCCATTTCACAGTGCTAATGCAATGCACAACCATTTAAGCGTCGAAACAAGCAAAATATCTCGCAAATCGCGAAGATTTCGATTTTTTGGACGAAAAATAGCCGTAACTTCCTTCCCGTTGGAGATATTTCGACGTTTAAGCGCTCGTTGAACTCCATTTCACAGTGCTAATGCAATGCATAACCATTTAAGCGTCGAAACAAGCAAAATATCTCGCAAATCGCGAAGATTTCGATTTTTTGGACGAAAAATAGCCGTAACTTCCTTCCCGTTGGAGATATTTCGACGTTTAAGCGCTCGTTGAACTCCATTTCATAGTGCTAATGCAATGCACAACCATTTAAGCGTCGAAACAAGCAAAATATCTCGCAAGTCGCGAAGATTTCGATTTTTTGGACGAAAAATAGCCGTAACTTCCTTCCCGTTGGAGATATTTCGACGTTTAAGCACTCGTTGTACTCCATTTCACAGTGCTAATGCAATGCACAACCATTTAGGCGTCGAAACAAGCAAAATATCTCGCTAATCGCGAAGATTTCGATTTTTTGGACGAAAAATAGCCGTCACTTCCTTCCCGTTGGAGATATTTGGACGTTTAAGCGCTCGTTGAACTCCATTTCACAATGCTAATGCAATGCACAACCATTTAAGCGTCGAAACAAACAAAATATCTCGCAAATCGCGAAGATTTCGATTTTTTGGACGAAAAATACCCGTAACTTCCTTCCCGTTGGAGATATTTCGACGTTTGAGCGCTCGCTGAACTCCATTTCACAGTGCTAATGCAATGCACGACCATTTAAGCGTCGAAACAAGCAATATATCTCGCAAATCGCAAAGATTTCGATTTTTTGGACGAAAAATAGCCGTAACTTCCTTCCCGTTGTAGATATTTCGACGTTTAAGCGCTCGTTGAACTCCATTTCACAGTGCTAATGCAATGCACAACCATTTAAGCGTCGAAACAAGCAAAATATCTCGCAAATCGCGAAGATTTCGATTTTTTGGACGAAAAATAGCCGTAACTTCCTTCCCGTTGGAGATATTTCGACGTTTAAGCGCTCGTTGAACTCCATTTCATAGTGCTAATGCAATGCACAACCATTTAAGCGTCGAAACAAGCAAAATATCTCGCAAATCGCGAAGATTTCGATTTTTTGGACGAAAAATAGCCGTAACTTCCTTCCCGTTGGAGATATTTCGACGTTTAAGCACTCGTTGTACTCCATTTCACAGTGCTAATGCAATGCACAACCATTTAGGCGTCGAAACAAGCAAAATATCTCGCTAATCGCGAAGATTTCGATTTTTTGGACGAAAAATAGCCGTAACTTCCTTCCCGTTGGAGATATTTCGACGTTTAAGCGATCGTTGAACTCCATTTCACAGTGCTAATGCAATGCACAGCCATTTAAGCGTCGAAACAAGCAAAATACCTCGCAAATCGCGAAGATTTCGATTTTTTGGACGAAAAATAGCCGTAACTTCCTTCCCGTTGGAGATATTTCGACGTTTAAGCGCTCGTTGAACTCCATTTCACAGTGCTAATGCAATGCATAACCATTTAAGCGTCGAAACAAGCAAAATATCTCGCAAATCGCGAAGATTTCGATTTTTTGGACGAAAAATAGCCGTAACTTCCTTCCCGTTGGAGATATTTCGACGTTTAAGCGCTCCTTGAACTCCATTTCATAGTGCTAATGCAATGCACAACCATTTAAGCGTCGAAACAAGCAAAATATCTCGCAAATCGCGAAGATTTCGATTTTTTGGACGAAAAATAGCCGTAACTTCCTTCCCCTTGGAGATATTTCGACGTTTAAGCACTCGTTGTACTCCATTTCACAGTGCTAATGCAATGCACAACCATTTAGGCGTCGAAACAAGCAAAATTTCTCGCTAATCGCGAAGATTTCGATTTTTTGGACGAAAAATAGCCGTCACTTCCTTCCCGTTGGAGATATTTGGACGTTTAAGCGCTCGTTGAACTCCATTTCACAGTGCTAATGCAATGCACAACCATTTAAGCGTCGAAACAAACAAAATATCTCGCAAATCGCGAAGATTTCGATTTTTTGGACGAAAAATAGCCGCAACTTCCTTCCCGTTGGAGATATTTCGACGTTTAAGCGCTCGTAGAACTCCATTTCACAGTGCTAATGCAATGCACAACCATTTAGGCGTCGAAACAAGCAAAATATCTCGCAAATCGCGAAGATTTCGATTTTTTGGACGAAAAATAGCCGTAACTTCCTTCCCGTTGGAGATATTTCGACGTTTAAGCGCTCGTTGTACTCCATTTCACAGTGCTAATGCAATGCACAACCATTTAAGCGTCGGAACAAGCAAAATATCTCGCAAATCGCGAAGATTTCGATTTTTTGGACGAAAAATAGCCGTAACTTCCTTCCCGTTGGAGATATTTCGACGTTTGAGCGCTCGTTGAACTCCATTTCACAGTGCTAATGCAATGCACGACCATTTAAGCGTCGAAACAAGCAAAATATCTCGCAAATCGCGAAGATTTCTATTTTTTGGACGAAAAATAGCCGTAACTTCCTTCCCGTTGGAGATATTTCGACGTTTAAGCGCTCGCTGAAATCCATTTCACAGTGCTAATGCAATGCACAACCATTTAGGCGTCGAAACAAGCAAAATATCTCGCTAATCGCGAAGATTTCGATTTTTTGGACGAAAAATAGCCGTCACTTCCTTCCCGTTGGAGATATTTGGACGTTTAAGCGCTCGTTGAACTCCATTTCACAGTGCTAATGCAATGCACAACCATTTAAGCGTCGAAACAAGCAAAATATCTCGCAAATCGCGAAGATTTCGATTTTTTGGACGAAAAATAGCCGTAACTTCCTTCCCGTTGGAGATATTTCGACGTTTGAGCGCTCGTTGAACTCCATTTCACAGTGCTAATGCAATGCACGACCATTTAAGCGTCGAAACAAGCAAAATATCTCGCAAATCGCGAAGATTTCGATTTTTTGGACGAAAAATAGCCGTAACTTCCTTCCCGTTGGAGATATTTCGACGTTTAAGCGCTCGTTGAACTCCATTTCACAGTGCTAATGCAATGCATAACCATTTAAGCGTCGAAACAAGCAAAATATCTCGCAAATCGCGAAGATTTCGATTTTTTGGACGAAAAATAGCCGTAACTTCCTTCCCGTTGGAGATATTTCGACGTTTAAGCGCTCCTTGAACTCCATTTCATAGTGCTAATGCAATGCACAACCATTTAAGCGTCGAAACAAGCAAAATATCTCGCAAATCGCGAAGATTTCGATTTTTTGGACGAAAAATAGCCGTAACTTCCTTCCCGTTGGAGATATTTCGACGTTTAAGCACTCGTTGTACTCCATTTCACAGTGCTAATGCAATGCACAACCATTTAGGCGTTGAAACAAGCAAAATTTCTCGCTAATCGCGAAGATTTCGATTTTTTGGACGAAAAATAGCCGTCACTTCCTTCCCGTTGGAGATATTTGGACGTTTAAGCGCTCGTTGAACTCCATTTCACAGTGCTAATGCAATGCACAACCATTTAAGCGTCGAAACAAACAAAATATCTCGCAAATCGCGAAGATTTCGATTTTTTGGACGAAAAATAGCCGCAACTTCCTTCCCGTTGGAGATATTTCGACGTTTAAGCGCTCGTAGAACTCCATTTCACAGTGCTAATGCAATGCACAACCATTTAGGCGTCGAAACAAGCAAAATATCTCGCAAATCGCGAAGATTTCGATTTTTTGGACGAAAAATAGCCGTAACTTCCTTCCCGTTGGAGATATTTCGACGTTTAAGCGCTCGTTGTACTCCATTTCACAGTGCTAATGCAATGCACAACCATTTAAGCGTCGGAACAAGCAAAATATCTCGCAAATCACGAAGATTTCGATTTTTTGGACGAAAAATAGCCGTAACTTCCTTCCCGTTGGAGATATTTCGACGTTTGAGCGCTCGTTGAACTCCATTTCACAGTGCTAATGCAATGCACGACCATTTAAGCGTCGAAACAAGCAAAATATCTCGCAAATCGCGAAGATTTCTATTTTTTGGACGAAAAATAGCCGTAACTTCCTTCCCGTTGGAGATATTTCGACGTTTAAGCGCTCGCTGAAATCCATTTCACAGTGCTAATGCAATGCACAACCATTTAGGCGTCGAAACAAGCAAAATATCTCGCTAATCGCGAAGATTTCGATTTTTTGGACGAAAAATAGCCGTCACTTCCTTCCCGTTGGAGATATTTGGACGTTTAAGCGCTCGTTGAACTCCATTTCACAGTGCTAATGCAATGCACAACCATTTAAGCGTCGAAACAAACAAAATATCTCGCAAATCGCGAAGATTTCGATTTTTTGGACGAAAAATACCCGTAACTTCCTTCCCGTTGGAGATATTTCGACGTTTGAGCGCTCGCTGAACTCCATTTCACAGTGCTAATGCAATGCACGACCATTTAAGCGTCGAAACAAGCAAAATATCTCGCAAATCGCGAAGATTTCGATTTTTTGGACGAAAAATAGCCGTAACTTCCTTCCCGTTGGAGATATTTCGACGTTTAAGCGCTCGTTGTACTCCATTTCACAGTGCTAATGCAATGCACAACCATTTAAGCGTCGGAACAAGCAAAATATCTCGCAAATCGCGAAGATTTCGATTTTTTGGACGAAAAATAGCCGTAACTTCCTTCCCGTTGGAGATATTTCGACGTTTGAGCGCTCGTTGAACTCCATTTCACAGTGCTAATGCAATGCACGACCATTTAAGCGTCGAAACAAGCAAAATATCTCGAAAATCGCGAAGATTTCTATTTTTTGGACGAAAAATAGCCGTAACTTCCTTCCCGTTGGAGATATTTCGACGTTTAAGCGCTCGCTGAAATCCATTTCACAGTGCTAATGCAATGCACAACCATTTAAGCGTCGAAACAAGCAAAATATCTCGCAAATCGCGAAGATTTCGATTTTTTGGACGAAAAATAGCCGTAACTTCCTTCCCGTTGGAGATATTTCGACGTTTAAGCGCTCGTTGAACTCCATTTCACAGTGCTAATGCAATGCATAACCATTTAAGCGTCGAAACAAGCAAAATATCTCGCAAATCGCGAAGATTTCGATTTTTTGGACGAAAAATAGCCGTAACTTCCTTCCCGTTGGAGATATTTCGACGTTTAAGCGCTCGTTGAACTCCATTTCATAGTGCTAATGCAATGCACAACCATTTAAGCGTCGAAACAAGCAAAATATCTCGCAAGTCGCGAAGATTTCGATTTTTTGGACGAAAAATAGCCGTAACTTCCTTCCCGTTGGAGATATTTCGACGTTTAAGCACTCGTTGTACTCCATTTCACAGTGCTAATGCAATGCACAACCATTTAGGCGTCGAAACAAGCAAAATATCTCGCTAATCGCGAAGATTTCGATTTTTTGGACGAAAAATAGCCGTCACTTCCTTCCCGTTGGAGATATTTGGACGTTTAAGCGCTCGTTGAACTCCATTTCACAGTGCTAATGCAATGCACAACCATTTAAGCGTCGAAACAAACAAAATATCTCGCAAATCGCGAAGATTTCGATTTTTTGGACGAAAAATACCCGTAACTTCCTTCCCGTTGGAGATATTTCGACGTTTGAGCGCTCGCTGAACTCCATTTCACAGTGCTAATGCAATGCACGACCATTTAAGCGTCGAAACAAGCAATATATCTCGCAAATCGCAAAGATTTCGATTTTTTGGACGAAAAATAGCCGTAACTTCCTTCCCGTTGTAGATATTTCGACGTTTAAGCGCTCGTTGAACTCCATTTCACAGTGCTAATGCAATGCACAACCATTTAAGCGTCGAAACAAGCAAAATATCTCGCAAATCGCGAAGATTTCGATTTTTTGGACGAAAAATAGCCGTAACTTCCTTCCCGTTGGAGATATTTCGACGTTTAAGCGCTCGTTGTACTCCATTTCACAGTGCTAATGCAATCCACAACCATTTAAGCGTCGGAACAAGCAAAATATCTCGCAAATCGCGAAGATTTCGATTTTTTGGACGAAAAATAGCCGTAACTTCCTTCCCGTTGGAGATATTTCGACGTTTGAGCGCTCGTTGAACTCCATTTCACAGTGCTAATGCAATGCACGACCATTTAAGCGTCGAAACAAGCAAAATATCTCGCAAATCGCGAAGATTTCTATTTTTTGGACGAAAAATAGCCGTAACTTCCTTCCCGTTGGAGATATTTCGACGTTTAAGCGCTCGCTGAAATCCATTTCATAGTGCTAATGCAATGCACAACCATTTAAGCGTCGAAACAAGCAAAATATCTCGCAAATCGCGAAGATTTCGATTTTTTGGACGAAAAATAGCCGTAACTTCCTTCCCGTTGGAGATATTTCGACGTTTAAGCACTCGTTGTACTCCATTTCACAGTGCTAATGCAATGCACAACCATTTAGGCGTCGAAACAAGCAAAATTTCTCGCTAATCGCGAAGATTTCGATTTTTTGGACGAAAAATAGCCGTCACTTCCTTCCCGTTGGAGATATTTGGACGTTTAAGCGCTCGTTGAACTCCATTTCACAGTGCTAATGCAATGCACAACCATTTAAGCGTCGAAACAAACAAAATATCTCGCAAATCGCGAAGATTTCGATTTTTTGGACGAAAAATAGCCGCAACTTCCTTCCCGTTGGAGATATTTCGACGTTTAAGCGCTCGTAGAACTCCATTTCACAGTGCTAATGCAATGCACAACCATTTAGGCGTCGAAACAAGCAAAATATCTCGCAAATCGCGAAGATTTCGATTTTTTGGACGAAAAATAGCCGTAACTTCCTTCCCGTTGGAGATATTTCGACGTTTAAGCGCTCGTTGTACTCCATTTCACAGTGCTAATGCAATGCACAACCATTTAAGCGTCGGAACAAGCAAAATATCTCGCAAATCACGAAGATTTCGATTTTTTGGACGAAAAATAGCCGTAACTTCCTTCCCGTTGGAGATATTTCGACGTTTGAGCGCTCGTTGAACTCCATTTCACAGTGCTAATGCAATGCACGACCATTTAAGCGTCGAAACAAGCAAAATATCTCGAAAATCGCGAAGATTTCTACTTTTTGGACGAAAAATAGCCGTAACTTCCTTCCCGTTGGAGATATTTCGACGTTTAAGCGCTCGCTGAAATCCATTTCACAGTGCTAATGCAATTCACAACCATTTAAGCGTCGAAACAAGCAAAATATCTCGCAAATCGCGAAGATTTCGATTTTTTGGACGAAAAATAGCCGTAACTTCCTTCCCGTTGGAGATATTTCGACGTTTAAGCGCTCGTTGAACTCCATTTCACAGTGCTAATGCAATGCATAACCATTTAAGCGTCGAAACAAGCAAAATATCTCGCAAATCGCGAAGATTTCGATTTTTGGACGAAAAATAGCCGTAACTTCCTTCCCGTTGGAGATATTTCGACGTTTAAGCGCTCGTTGAACTCCATTTCATAGTGCTAATGCAATGCACAACCATTTAAGCGTCGAAACAAGCAAAATATCTCGCAAGTCGCGAAGATTTCGATTTTTTGGACGAAAAATAGCCGTAACTTCCTTCCCGTTGGAGATATTTCGACGTTTAAGCGCTCGTTGTACTCCATTTCACAGTGCTAATGCAATCCACAACCATTTAAGCGTCGGAACAAGCAAAATATCTCGCAAATCGCGAAGATTTCGATTTTTTGGACGAAAAATAGCCGTAACTTCCTTCCCGTTGGAGATATTTCGACGTTTGAGCGCTCGTTGAACTCCATTTCACAGTGCTAATGCAATGCACGACCATTTAAGCGTCGAAACAAGCAAAATATCTCGCAAATCGCGAAGATTTCTATTTTTTGGACGAAAAATAGCCGTAACTTCCTTCCCGTTGGAGATATTTCGACGTTTAAGCGCTCGCTGAAATCCATTTCATAGTGCTAATGCAATGCACAACCATTTAAGCGTCGAAACAAGCAAAATATCTCGCAAATCGCGAAGATTTCGATTTTTTGGACGAAAAATAGCCGTCACTTCCTTCCCGTTGGAGATATTTGGACGTTTGAGCGCTCGTTGAACTCCATTTCACAGTGCTAATGCAATGCACGACCATTTAAGCGTCGAAACAAGCAAAATATCTCGCAAATCGCGAAGATTTCGATTTTTTGGACGAAAAATAGCCGTAACTTCCTTCCCGTTGGAGATATTTCGAAGTTTAAGCGCTCGTTGAACTCCATTTCATAGTGCTAATGCAATGCACAACCATTTAAGCGTCGAAACAAGCAAAATATCTCGCAAGTCGCGAAGATTTCGATTTTTTGGACGAAAAATAGCCGTAACTTCCTTCCCGTTGGAGATATTTCGACGTTTAAGCACTCGTTGTACTCCATTTCACAGTGCTAATGCAATGCATAACCATTTAGGCGTCGAAACAAGCAAAATATCTCGCTAATCGCGAAGATTTCGATTTTTTGGACGAAAAATAGCCGTCACTTCCTTCCCGTTGGAGATATTTGGACGTTTAAGCGCTCGTTGAACTCCATTTCACAGTGCTAATGCAATGCACAACCATTTAAGCGTCGAAACAAACAAAATATCTCGCAAATCGCGAAGATTTCGATTTTTTGGACGAAAAATACCCGTAACTTCCTTCCCGTTGGAGATATTTCGACGTTTGAGCGCTCGCTGAACTCCATTTCACAGTGCTAATGCAATGCACGACCATTTAAGCGTCGAAACAAGCAAAATATCTCGCAAATCGCGAAGATTTCGATTTTTTGGACGAAAAATAGCCGTAACTTCCTTCCCGTTGGAGATATTTCGACGTTTAAGCGCTCGTTGAACTCCATTTCACAGTGCTAATGCAATGCATAACCATTTAAGCGTCGAAACAAGCAAAATATCTCGCAAATCGCGAAGATTTCGATTTTTTGGACGAAAAATAGCCGTAACTTCCTTCCCGTTGGAGATATTTCGACGTTTAAGCGCTCGTTGTACTCCATTTCACAGTGCTAATGCAATCCACAACCATTTAAGCGTCGGAACAAGCAAAATATCTCGCAAATCGCGAAGATTTCGATTTTTTGGACGAAAAATAGCCGTAACTTCCTTCCCGTTGGAGATATTTCGACGTTTGAGCGCTCGTTGAACTCCATTTCACAGTGCTAATGCAATGCACGACCATTTAAGCGTCGAAACAAGCAAAATATCTCGCAAATCGCGAAGATTTCTATTTTTTGGACGAAAAATAGCCGTAACTTCCTTCCCGTTGGAGATATTTCGACGTTTAAGCGCTCGCTGAAATCCATTTCATAGTGCTAATGCAATGCACAACCATTTAAGCGTCGAAACAAGCAAAATATCTCGCAAATCGCGAAGATTTCGATTTTTTGGACGAAAAATAGCCGTAACTTCCTTCCCGTTGGAGATATTTCGACGTTTAAGCACTCGTTGTACTCCATTTCACAGTGCTAATGCAATGCACAACCATTTAGGCGTCGAAACAAGCAAAATTTCTCGCTAATCGCGAAGATTTCGATTTTTTGGACGAAAAATAGCCGTCACTTCCTTCCCGTTGGAGATATTTGGACGTTTAAGCGCTCGTTGAACTCCATTTCACAGTGCTAATGCAATGCACAACCATTTAAGCGTCGAAACAAACAAAATATCTCGCAAATCGCGAAGATTTCGATTTTTTGGACGAAAAATAGCCGCAACTTCCTTCCCGTTGGAGATATTTCGACGTTTAAGCGCTCGTAGAACTCCATTTCACAGTGCTAATGCAATGCACAACCATTTAGGCGTCGAAACAAGCAAAATATCTCGCAAATCGCGAAGATTTCGATTTTTTGGACGAAAAATAGCCGTAACTTCCTTCCCGTTGGAGATATTTCGACGTTTAAGCGCTCGTTGTACTCCATTTCACAGTGCTAATGCAATCCACAACCATTTAAGCGTCGGAACAAGCAAAATATCTCGCAAATCGCGAAGATTTCGATTTTTTGGACGAAAAATAGCCGTAACTTCCTTCCCGTTGGAGATATTTCGACGTTTGAGCGCTCGTTGAACTCCATTTCACAGTGCTAATGCAATGCACGACCATTTAAGCGTCGAAACAAGCAAAATATCTCGCAAATCGCGAAGATTTCTATTTTTTGGACGAAAAATAGCCGTAACTTCCTTCCCGTTGGAGATATTTCGACGTTTAAGCGCTCGCTGAAATCCATTTCATAGTGCTAATGCAATGCACAACCATTTAAGCGTCGAAACAAGCAAAATATCTCGCAAATCGCGAAGATTTCGATTTTTTGGACGAAAAATAGCCGTAACTTCCTTCCCGTTGGAGATATTTCGACGTTTAAGCACTCGTTGTACTCCATTTCACAGTGCTAATGCAATGCACAACCATTTAGGCGTCGAAACAAGCAAAATTTCTCGCTAATCGCGAAGATTTCGATTTTTTGGACGAAAAATAGCCGTCACTTCCTTCCCGTTGGAGATATTTGGACGTTTAAGCGCTCGTTGAACTCCATTTCACAGTGCTAATGCAATGCACAACCATTTAAGCGTCGAAACAAACAAAATATCTCGCAAATCGCGAAGATTTCGATTTTTTGGACGAAAAATAGCCGCAACTTCCTTCCCGTTGGAGATATTTCGACGTTTAAGCGCTCGTAGAACTCCATTTCACAGTGCTAATGCAATGCACAACCATTTAGGCGTCGAAACAAGCAAAATATCTCGCAAATCGCGAAGATTTCGATTTTTTGGACGAAAAATAGCCGTAACTTCCTTCCCGTTGGAGATATTTCGACGTTTAAGCGCTCGTTGTACTCCATTTCACAGTGCTAATGCAATGCACAACCATTTAAGCGTCGGAACAAGCAAAATATCTCGCAAATCACGAAGATTTCGATTTTTTGGACGAAAAATAGCCGTAACTTCCTTCCCGTTGGAGATATTTCGACGTTTGAGCGCTCGTTGAACTCCATTTCACAGTGCTAATGCAATGCACGACCATTTAAGCGTCGAAACAAGCAAAATATCTCGCAAATCGCGAAGATTTCTATTTTTTGGACGAAAAATAGCCGTAACTTCCTTCCCGTTGGAGATATTTCGACGTTTAAGCGCTCGCTGAAATCCATTTCACAGTGCTAATGCAATGCACGACCATTTAGGCGTCGAAACAAGCAATATATCTCGCAAATCGCAAAGATTTCGATTTTTTGGACGAAAAATAGCCGTAACTTCCTTCCCGTTGGAGATATTTCGACGTTTAAGCGCTCGCTGAAATCCATTTCATAGTGCTAATGCAATGCACAACCATTTAAGCGTCGAAACAAGCAAAATATCTCGCAAATCGCGAAGATTTCGATTTTTTGGACGAAAAATAGCCGTAACTTCCTTCCCGTTGGAGATATTTCGACGTTTAAGCACTCGTTGTACTCCATTTCACAGTGCTAATGCAATGCACAACCATTTAGGCGTCGAAACAAGCAAAATTTCTCGCTAATCGCGAAGATTTCGATTTTTTTGGACGAAAAATAGCCGTCACTTCCTTCCCGTTGGAGATATTTGGACGTTTAAGCGCTCGTTGAACTCCATTTCACAGTGCTAATGCAATGCACAACCATTTAAGCGTCGAAACAAACAAAATATCTCGCAAATCGCGAAGATTTCGATTTTTTGGACGAAAAATAGCCGCAACTTCCTTCCCGTTGGAGATATTTCGACGTTTAAGCGCTCGCTGAAATCCATTTCATAGTGCTAATGCAATGCACAACCATTTAAGCGTCGAAACAAGCAAAATATCTCGCAAATCGCGAAGATTTCGATTTTTTGGACGAAAAATAGCCGTAACTTCCTTCCCGTTGGAGATATTTCGACGTTTAAGCACTCGTTGTACTCCATTTCACAGTGCTAATGCAATGCACAACCATTTAGGCGTCGAAACAAGCAAAATTTCTCGCTAATCGCGAAGATTTCGATTTTTTGGACGAAAAATAGCCGTCACTTCCTTCCCGTTGGAGATATTTGGACGTTTAAGCGCTCGTTGAACTCCATTTCACAGTGCTAATGCAATGCACAACCATTTAAGCGTCGAAACAAACAAAATATCTCGCAAATCGCGAAGATTTCGATTTTTTGGACGAAAAATAGCCGCAACTTCCTTCCCGTTGGAGATATTTCGACGTTTAAGCGCTCGTAGAACTCCATTTCACAGTGCTAATGCAATGCACAACCATTTAGGCGTCGAAACAAGCAAAATATCTCGCAAATCGCGAAGATTTCGATTTTTTGGACGAAAAATAGCCGTAACTTCCTTCCCGTTGGAGATATTTCGACGTTTAAGCGCTCGTTGTACTCCATTTCACAGTGCTAATGCAATGCACAACCATTTAAGCGTCGGAACAAGCAAAATATCTCGCAAATCACGAAGATTTCGATTTTTTGGACGAAAAATAGCCGTAACTTCCTTCCCGTTGGAGATATTTCGACGTTTGAGCGCTCGTTGAACTCCATTTCACAGTGCTAATGCAATGCACGACCATTTAAGCGTCGAAACAAGCAAAATATCTCGCAAATCGCGAAGATTTCTATTTTTTGGACGAAAAATAGCCGTAACTTCCTTCCCGTTGGAGATATTTCGACGTTTAAGCGCTCGCTGAAATCCATTTCACAGTGCTAATGCAATGCACGACCATTTAGGCGTCGAAACAAGCAATATATCTCGCAAATCGCAAAGATTTCGATTTTTTGGACGAAAAATAGCCGTAACTTCCTTCCCGTTGGAGATATTTCGACGTTTAAGCGCTCGCTGAAATCCATTTCATAGTGCTAATGCAATGCACAACCATTTAAGCGTCGAAACAAGCAAAATATCTCGCAAATCGCGAAGATTTCGATTTTTTGGACGAAAAATAGCCGTAACTTCCTTCCCGTTGGAGATATTTCGACGTTTAAGCACTCGTTGTACTCCATTTCACAGTGCTAATGCAATGCACAACCATTTAGGCGTCGAAACAAGCAAAATTTCTCGCTAATCGCGAAGATTTCGATTTTTTGGACGAAAAATAGCCGTCACTTCCTTCCCGTTGGAGATATTTGGACGTTTAAGCGCTCGTTGAACTCCATTTCACAGTGCTAATGCAATGCACAACCATTTAAGCGTCGAAACAAACAAAATATCTCGCAAATCGCGAAGATTTCGATTTTTTGGACGAAAAATAGCCGCAACTTCCTTCCCGTTGGAGATATTTCGACGTTTAAGCGCTCGTAGAACTCCATTTCACAGTGCTAATGCAATGCACAACCATTTAGGCGTCGAAACAAGCAAAATATCTCGCAAATCGCGAAGATTTCGATTTTTTGGACGAAAAATAGCCGTAACTTCCTTCCCGTTGGAGATATTTCGACGTTTAAGCGCTCGTTGTACTCCATTTCACAGTGCTAATGCAATCCACAACCATTTAAGCGTCGGAACAAGCAAAATATCTCGCAAATCGCGAAGATTTCGATTTTTTGGACGAAAAATAGCCGTAACTTCCTTCCCGTTGGAGATATTTCGACGTTTGAGCGCTCGTTGAACTCCATTTCACAGTGCTAATGCAATGCACGACCATTTAAGCGTCGAAACAAGCAAAATATCTCGCAAATCGCGAAGATTTCTATTTTTTGGACGAAAAATAGCCGTAACTTCCTTCCCGTTGGAGATATTTCGACGTTTAAGCGCTCGCTGAAATCCATTTCATAGTGCTAATGCAATGCACAACCATTTAAGCGTCGAAACAAGCAAAATATCTCGCAAATCGCGAAGATTTCGATTTTTTGGACGAAAAATAGCCGTAACTTCCTTCCCGTTGGAGATATTTCGACGTTTAAGCACTCGTTGTACTCCATTTCACAGTGCTAATGCAATGCACAACCATTTAGGCGTCGAAACAAGCAAAATTTCTCGCTAATCGCGAAGATTTCGATTTTTTGGACGAAAAATAGCCGTCACTTCCTTCCCGTTGGAGATATTTGGACGTTTAAGCGCTCGTTGAACTCCATTTCACAGTGCTAATGCAATGCACAACCATTTAAGCGTCGAAACAAACAAAATATCTCGCAAATCGCGAAGATTTCGATTTTTTGGACGAAAAATAGCCGCAACTTCCTTCCCGTTGGAGATATTTCGACGTTTAAGCGCTCGTAGAACTCCATTTCACAGTGCTAATGCAATGCACAACCATTTAGGCGTCGAAACAAGCAAAATATCTCGCAAATCGCGAAGATTTCGATTTTTTGGACGAAAAATAGCCGTAACTTCCTTCCCGTTGGAGATATTTCGACGTTTAAGCGCTCGTTGTACTCCATTTCACAGTGCTAATGCAATGCACAACCATTTAAGCGTCGGAACAAGCAAAATATCTCGCAAATCACGAAGATTTCGATTTTTTGGACGAAAAATAGCCGTAACTTCCTTCCCGTTGGAGATATTTCGACGTTTGAGCGCTCGTTGAACTCCATTTCACAGTGCTAATGCAATGCACGACCATTTAAGCGTCGAAACAAGCAAAATATCTCGCAAATCGCGAAGATTTCTATTTTTTGGACGAAAAATAGCCGTAACTTCCTTCCCGTTGGAGATATTTCGACGTTTAAGCGCTCGCTGAAATCCATTTCACAGTGCTAATGCAATGCACGACCATTTAGGCGTCGAAACAAGCAATATATCTCGCAAATCGCAAAGATTTCGATTTTTTGGACGAAAAATAGCCGTAACTTCCTTCCCGTTGGAGATATTTCGACGTTTAAGCGCTCGTTGAACTCCATTTCACAGTGCTAATGCAATGCATAACCATTTAAGCGTCGAAACAAGCAAAATATCTCGCAAATCGCGAAGATTTCGATTTTTTGGACGAAAAATAGCCGTAACTTCCTTCCCGTTGGAGATATTTCGACGTTTGAGCTCTCGCTGAACTCCATTTCACAGTGCTAATGCAATGCACGACCATTTAAGCGTCGAAACAAGCAAAATATCTCGCAAATCGCGAAGATTTCGATTTTTTGGACGAAAAATAGCCGTAACTTCCTTCCCGTTGGAGATATTTCGACGTTTAAGCGCTCGTTGTACTCCATTTCACAGTGCTAATGCAATGCACAACCATTTAAGCGTCGGAACAAGCAAAATATCTCGCAAATCGCGAAGATTTCGATTTTTTGGACGAAAAATAGCCGTAACTTCCTTCCCGTTGGAGATATTTCGACGTTTGAGCGCTCGTTGAACTCCATTTCACAGTGCTAATGCAATGCACGACCATTTAAGCGTCGAAACAAGCAAAATATCTCGAAAATCGCGAAGATTTCTATTTTTTGGACGAAAAATAGCCGTAACTTCCTTCCCGTTGGAGATATTTCGACGTTTGAGCGCTCGTTGAACTCCATTTCACAGTGCTAATGCAATGCACGACCATTTAAGCGTCGAAACAAGCAAAATATCTCGAAAATCGCGAAGATTTCTACTTTTTGGACGAAAAATAGCCGTAACTTCCTTCCCGTTGGAGATATTTCGACGTTTAAGCGCTCGCTGAAATCCATTTCACAGTGCTAATGCAATTCACAACCATTTAAGCGTCGAAACAAGCAAAATATCTCGCAAATCGCGAAGATTTCGATTTTTTGGACGAAAAATAGCCGTAACTTCCTTCCCGTTGGAGATATTTCGACGTTTAAGCGCTCGTTGAACTCCATTTCACAGTGCTAATGCAATGCATAACCATTTAAGCGTCGAAACAAGCAAAATATCTCGCAAATCGCGAAGATTTCGATTTTTTGGACGAAAAATAGCCGTAACTTCCTTCCCGTTGGAGATATTTCGACGTTTAAGCGCTCGTTGAACTCCATTTCATAGTGCTAATGCAATGCACAACCATTTAAGCGTCGAAACAAGCAAAATATCTCGCAAGTCGCGAAGATTTCGATTTTTTGGACGAAAAATAGCCGTAACTTCCTTCCCGTTGGAGATATTTCGACGTTTAAGCACTCGTTGTACTCCATTTCACAGTGCTAATGCAATGCACAACCATTTAGGCGTCGAAACAAGCAAAATATCTCGCTAATCGCGAAGATTTCGATTTTTTGGACGAAAAATAGCCGTCACTTCCTTCCCGTTGGAGATATTTGGACGTTTAAGCGCTCGTTGAACTCCATTTCACAGTGCTAATGCAATGCACAACCATTTAAGCGTCGAAACAAACAAAATATCTCGCAAATCGCGAAGATTTCGATTTTTTGGACGAAAAATACCCGTAACTTCCTTCCCGTTGGAGATATTTCGACGTTTGAGCGCTCGCTGAACTCCATTTCACAGTGCTAATGCAATGCACGACCATTTAAGCGTCGAAACAAGCAATATATCTCGCAAATCGCAAAGATTTCGATTTTTTGGACGAAAAATAGCCGTAACTTCCTTCCCGTTGTAGATATTTCGACGTTTAAGCGCTCGTTGAACTCCATTTCACAGTGCTAATGCAATGCACAACCATTTAAGCGTCGAAACAAGCAAAATATCTCGCAAATCGCGAAGATTTCGATTTTTTGGACGAAAAATAGCCGTAACTTCCTTCCCGTTGGAGATATTTCGACGTTTAAGCGCTCTTTGAACTCCACTTCACAGTGCTAATGCAATGCACGACCATTTAAGCGTCGAAACAAGCAAAATATCTCGCAAATCGCGAAGATTTCGATTTTTTGGACGAAAAATAGCCGTAACTTCCTTCCCGTTGGAGATATTTCGACGTTTAAGCGCTCGTTGTACTCCATTTCACAGTGCTAATGCAATCCACAACCATTTAAGCGTCGGAACAAGCAAAATATCTCGCAAATCGCGAAGATTTCGATTTTTTGGACGAAAAATAGCCGTAACTTCCTTCCCGTTGGAGATATTTCGACGTTTGAGCGCTCGTTGAACTCCATTTCACAGTGCTAATGCAATGCACGACCATTTAAGCGTCGAAACAAGCAAAATATCTCGCAAATCGCGAAGATTTCTATTTTTTGGACGAAAAATAGCCGTAACTTCCTTCCCGTTGGAGATATTTCGACGTTTAAGCGCTCGCTGAAATCCATTTCATAGTGCTAATGCAATGCACAACCATTTAAGCGTCGAAACAAGCAAAATATCTCGCAAATCGCGAAGATTTCGATTTTTTGGACGAAAAATAGCCGTCACTTCCTTCCCGTTGGAGATATTTGGACGTTTGAGCGCTCGTTGAACTCCATTTCACAGTGCTAATGCAATGCACGACCATTTAAGCGTCGAAACAAGCAAAATATCTCGCAAATCGCGAAGATTTCGATTTTTTGGACGAAAAATAGCCGTAACTTCCTTCCCGTTGGAGATATTTCGAAGTTTAAGCGCTCGTTGAACTCCATTTCATAGTGCTAATGCAATGCACAACCATTTAAGCGTCGAAACAAGCAAAATATCTCGCAAGTCGCGAAGATTTCGATTTTTTGGACGAAAAATAGCCGTAACTTCCTTCCCGTTGGAGATATTTCGACGTTTAAGCACTCGTTGTACTCCATTTCACAGTGCTAATGCAATGCACAACCATTTAGGCGTCGAAACAAGCAAAATATCTCGCTAATCGCGAAGATTTCGATTTTTTGGACGAAAAATAGCCGTCACTTCCTTCCCGTTGGAGATATTTGGACGTTTAAGCGCTCGTTGAACTCCATTTCACAGTGCTAATGCAATGCACAACCATTTAAGCGTCGAAACAAACAAAATATCTCGCAAATCGCGAAGATTTCGATTTTTTGGACGAAAAATACCCGTAACTTCCTTCCCGTTGGAGATATTTCGACGTTTGAGCGCTCGCTGAACTCCATTTCACAGTGCTAATGCAATGCACGACCATTTAAGCGTCGAAACAAGCAAAATATCTCGCAAATCGCGAAGATTTCGATTTTTTGGACGAAAAATAGCCGTAACTTCCTTCCCGTTGGAGATATTTCGACGTTTAAGCGCTCGTTGAACTCCATTTCACAGTGCTAATGCAATGCATAACCATTTAAGCGTCGAAACAAGCAAAATATCTCGCAAATCGCGAAGATTTCGATTTTTTGGACGAAAAATAGCCGTAACTTCCTTCCCGTTGGAGATATTTCGACGTTTAAGCGCTCCTTGAACTCCATTTCATAGTGCTAATGCAATGCACAACCATTTAAGCGTCGAAACAAGCAAAATATCTCGCAAATCGCGAAGATTTCGATTTTTTGGACGAAAAATAGCCGTAACTTCCTTCCCGTTGGAGATATTTCGACGTTTAAGCGCTCGTTGAACTCCATTTCATAGTGCTAATGCAATGCACAACCATTTAAGCGTCGAAACAAGCAAAATATCTCGCAAATCGCGAAGATTTCGATTTTTTGGACGAAAAATAGCCGTAACTTCCTTCCCGTTGGAGATATTTCGACGTTTAAGCGCTCCTTGAACTCCATTTCATAGTGCTAATGCAATGCACAACCATTTAAGCGTCGAAACAAGCAAAATATCTCGCAAATCGCGAAGATTTCGATTTTTTGGACGAAAAATAGCCGTAACTTCCTTCCCGTTGGAGATATTTCGACGTTTAAGCGCTCGTTGAACTCCATTTCACAGTGCTAATGCAATGCATAACCATTTAAGCGTCGAAACAAGCAAAATATCTCGCAAATCGCGAAGATTTCGATTTTTTGGACGAAAAATAGCCGTAACTTCCTTCCCGTTGGAGATATTTCGACGTTTAAGCGCTCGCTGAACTCCATTTCACAGTGCTAATGCAATGCACAACCATTTAAGCGTCGAAACAAGCAAAATATCTCGCAAATCGCGAAGATTTCTATTTTTTGGACGAAAAATAGCCGTAACTTCCTTCCCGTTGGAGATATTTCGACGTTTAAGCGCTCGTTGAACTCCATTTCACAGTGCTAATGCAATGCACAACCATTTAAGCGTCGAAACAAACAAAATATCTCGCAAATCGCGAAGATTTCGATTTTTTGGACGAAAAATACCCGTAACTTCCTTCCCGTTGGAGATATTTCGACGTTTGAGCGCTCGCTGAACTCCATTTCACAGTGCTAATGCAATGCACGACCATTTAAGCGTCGAAACAAGCAATATATCTCGCAAATCGCAAAGATTTCGATTTTTTGGACGAAAAGTAGCCGTAACTTCCTTCCCGTTGGAGATATTTCGACGTTTAAGCGCTCGTTGAACTCCATTTCACAGTGCTAATGCAATGCACAACCATTTAAGCGTCGAAACAAGCAAAATATCTCGCAAATCGCGAAGATTTCGATTTTTTGGACGAAAAATAGCCGTAACTTCCTTCCCGTTGGAGATATTTCGACGTTTTAGCGCTCTTTGAACTCCACTTCACAGTGCTAATGCAATGCACAACCATTTAAGCGTCGAAACAAGCAAAATATCTCGCAAATCGCGAAGATTTCGATTTTTTGGACGAAAAATAGCCGTCACTTCCTTCCCGTTGGAGATATTTCGACGTTTAAGTGCTCGTTGGACTCCATTTCACAGTGCTAATGCAATGCACAACCATTTAAGCGTCGAAACAAGCAAAATATCTCGCAAATCGCGAAGATTTCGATTTTTTTGACGAAAAATAGCCGTAACTTCCTTCCCGTTGGAGATATTTCGACGTTTAAGCGCTCGTTGAACTCCATTTCACAGTGCTAATGCAATGCACAACCATTTAAGCGTCGAAACAAGCAAAATATCTCGCAAATCGCAAAGATTTCGATTTTTTGGACGATAAATAGCCGTAACTTCCTTCCCGTTGGAGATATTTCGACGTTTAAGCGCTCGTTGAACTCCATTTCACAGTGCTAATGCAATGCACAACCATTTAAGCGTCGAAACAAGCAAAATATCTCGCAAATCGCGAAGATTTCGATTTTTTGGACGAAAAATAGCCGTAACTTCCAATACTATGCAACAAATACAATATTATCAATTTATGAAATATAGGTATATATAAAATCAAAAGCTAATAGTCTAACGAATACATAAAACATACAATATTGTATGTAGTAACTTGTGGATTCTTAGAGTAAGGACAAGTGATTGCTGGTAGAGTTTAAAGTTTAAGGTATTTTAATGAGTGATATTCGATAACAAAAGGACAGACTACGATATCTTCGCACGCCGACTCACACTCCGTGTCCGCTCAACTCGCACTCTGCTTCTCGACTGACTCTCTGGCCGTTGTAGCACTCTATTGTCTATTGCTGCGCCCACCGCACACGTGTTCTACAGACGCTCGTAGCCAGGGTCACGTAGGTCTTTTCGGCTATTTACCTATTTACCTGAAGGACCCGGTAATGCATTGATGGAGCCGACAGCGCCTCGGCTCTCGCGACATTGTCTGTAGTTAGCTCGACGTTTCTTGGGCCCTTCTCCCCGATACTACATGTATTATAAAAGAAATAAAGGTTACATTGTCAGAAATATATATATATATATATATGCACATTCTACATTACTCAAATTAGTAATCTAAGATACATACTTAAAACTAGCTTACATTCCGGTAAAGAGTTATAAAATAAGAACTACATTACGAAACATGCATGTCTATATATAAATATATATGTCGGAGATGAAAGAACACCAGAGTCTGTAATTGAACAATTGTAGTTATTCAATCCGATTGTAATTGTTCGAGAGTTGTGATAATGAGCTTGGGCTCGAGGCGACAGTCAGTCGCCGAACGTAGCCGCGGTCACGGGATGAACGCTTTGCCTAGCAAAGGTATGGAGTAATTCTATAGCTCTCCTTAAAGGAAATATTCGTGGCGACACGCGACAGTAAACATTCCAACGGTTTCTGTCCCGTGGCTCGCCACAAGCAGACCCTATTCTTCGAGTAAGATGATTGCCAGATGTCGATGCGTCTCCGCAGTACATGTTCGGCTAGCCCGAGGGCCCGTTATAAATCTTAAGGTTTAGTTAACTACGTCCTTCAAACAGACAAACAGTCTTTGTCCCAACTACGGGAAGATAGGGGAGACATATTTTTCAACGAGCGGCGTCTCCCACTAGCAACTTTCCCTCGAAGGCGGCTAGCATCTTTTTCTAACCACCGATATGGAGATTGACCAATTAGCAGCAACGTCAATTTCCCTTACTTTCTGAACGAAAGCTTTTCTCGACGAATCCGATGATCTCGTATCCTTAGACACAGCCTATTATAGTTTTCCTCTGTGGCATCATCGGGACGGGAAAGGCATTCTCGTTCGCGATCTCACTGATGAAAGGAGTAACCCTTTACGACCAGTGAATATCACGCATCCGACTTAGATTTTGTGAGTACGTTCATCTATCATCCCGCCGACCGCGGATTCGTTATTGAACCTAGGATCATTGTCATTAGTTTCTCGAGTGCCTAACTACCACGGTTACTTGTCCGGCTCTATAATAATCGTATTTGCACTAGTCAATGTCTTCTCTATTGCATAACGACAACGTGTAACCCAAACGAAGATTCGTTTCACGCCCCTAACCCTAATTCTAATGTGCGCTCCGACATATAAATAATCTATATTCTAAACTAAACCACTACTAATAATCTACAAAAGAAATAGAACACACAACGCAACACTTGGGACTAAGTGACAACCTGTCGATAGGCCACGCGCTCAAAATAATTAACACCGCAACTACTTGAGGAATTGCGTACTGAAATTCTACCACCAAACACAAATATGTAAAAACACATTAAACACACAATAATTTGGAAACAAAACCTTCAATACTATGTTGTCACAATACAAGATATATATGTATATATGAAATCAGATAATTGACACATAACCTCAAATACACAACATTACATCGCTAAAGAATCTAAATGAAAATCACATTACCAGAAATATATACATATATACGTGTGCGTGTGCGTGTTCTATCTTATTAAATGAAGTTAATATAAAATAAATAATTAACATTTCATTTCGTATGAATACTACATTGCCAGAAGAAATATGTATATGTATACATATATGTCGGGTTTACATTAGAATTAGGGTTAGGGGCGTGAAACGAATCTCCGTTTGGGTTACACGTTGTCGTTATGCAATAGAGAAGACATTGACTAGTGCAAATACGATTATTATAGAACCGGACAAGTAAGCGTGGTAGTTAGGTACTCGAGAAACTAATGATAATGACCCTAGGTTCAATAACGAATCCGCGGTCGGCGGGATGATAGATGAACGTACTCACAAAATCTAAGTCGGATGCGTGATATTCACTGGTCGTAAAGGGTTACTCCTTTCATCAGTGAGATCGCGAACGAGAATGCCTTTCCCGTCCCGATGATGCCACGGAGGAAAACTATAATGGGGTGTATCTAAGGACACGAGATCATCGGATTCGTCGAGAAAAGCCTTCGTTCAGAAAGTAAGGGAAATTGGCGTTGCTGCTAATTGGTCAATCTCCATATCGGTGGTTAGAACAGGATGCTAGCCGCCCTCAAGGGAAAGTTGCTAGTGGGAGACGCCGCTCGTTGAAAAATATGTCTCCCCTATCTTCCCGTAGTTGGGACAAAGACTGTTTGTCTGTTTGAAAGACTTTAGTTAACTAAACCTTAAGATTTATAACGGGCCCTCGGGCTAGCCAAACATGTACTGCGGAGACGCATCGACATCTGGCAATCATCTTACTCGAAGAATAGGGTCTGCACGTGGCGAGCCACGGGACAGAAACCGTTGGAATGTTTACTGTCGCGTGTCGCCGCGACTATTTCTTTTAAGGAGAGCTATAGAATTACTCCATACCTTTGTTAGGCAAAGCGTTCATCCCGTGACCGCGGCTACGTTCGGCGACTGACTGTCGCCTCGAGCCCAAGCTCATTATCACAATTCTCGAACAATTACAATCGGGTTGAATAACTACAATTGTTCAATTACAGCTATAGTAGACTCTAGGTTACAATGTTGCGGGATTATCCAAAATTCCAAAGGCTCCGGTGTTCTTTCATCTCCGACATATATATATATTTTTACATTTGTAGTTGCGCACATATTTTATTAAAGAAAAGTGTTAACAATATGTTTTCATGATTTATTTCTCGCGCCTGACTTCCATTAATCCTTAATATTCTTGTTGCCGTGACGCGTGTAAATCTAACATGGCTGCTCATAAATGTCATCAGCAAAGTTATAGTAACGGGTCTTTAAATTTTGTTTAATATCGAAGTAATTGTCTGCCGCTCGTTTTCCTTATTCTACCGCAATTAAACATTTACTTATTAATATTGCTTTAAAGTATTGTTCGTGTGAATATACGCATATATATATTTTATGTTGTGTGTTTGTAATTCTTCGATTGCGTTATTTATTGTTTTGAGTAGTTTATTTTATAGAGTATTCGATAATATAAAACATACGCGCACACATGCATATATATATATATACGTATTCATATGCATATTTTCTTGGCGGTGTAGTATTCATACGAAATGAAATGTCGATTATTTATTTATCCTTTACCGGAATGTAGGCTAGTTTTAAGTATGTATCTTAGATTATCGGTTTGATAGAATTCGCACACATATATGTAGTATCGTGGACGAAAGGCCTGGGCAATATCGGACGAACTATGAACAGTGTCGCGAGAGCCGAGGCGCCGTCGGGCCCATCAATGTGTCATCGGTCTTTTCAAGTGCATAGTTTCGTGGAAAAGACCTACGTGACCCTGGCCACGAGCGTCTGCAGAACACGTGTGCGGTGGGCCTAGGAAAAGGGCAATAGAATGCGACAACAGTTAGTCGAGAAACAGAGTGTGCGAGTCGAGAAGCCGAGTGCGAGTTGAGCGGAGACAGAGTTTGCGAGTGGCGTTGCCGAGAGAGTGTGGATTGCGCTGTGTTCTGTACGTTTGGTATGAATAGCTCAAGTTAAGCCACAATCGTCTTATCTGTCTGATTAACATCTCTATTGTCCACGTTTTGTAAACATATTACATCACGATATTACATATATATATTTCTGACAACGTAACCTTCATTTCTCTAATAATACGATATTGTATGTTTTATGTATTCGTTAAACTATTAGTTTTCGACATCATGTATACTTATATTTTATAATTTGATAATTTTGTTGTTGGAATACAACGATATCAGTCGCATGCGGATAGAGTGTTTGATCGTACAGATTCTTCCATTCGTTGCCCAGCGCCATCCCCACTAGCGTACGTTCGTTAGATGTACCGCGGCGGCTGGCGCGTGCATGCTCTTCCGAGAACTCGGCGGAAGAAACGTAAGGATATGGATGGAACATTGGGCACGTCGGTGTAGCGCCTTGACAGCGTAGTGCTTTGTATCGAGAAGCTGCTAGAAGGTTCCGTGGCACGTGACGTTACACAGACATCTACTCAGGTCACACTCATTACAGAGAGTGGGGGTTCAAAATCTTTACAAGCGCCACAGGTCACTAAGGCAGTTAGTCTGTGAATAACTAGCCAACTGTCTGCATTCCAGAACGCACATTTATAACTCTCGAAATAATTGTTTAATAAATATCACATTATATTATTTCAACATAAACATTGTGTCTTTCACAGAATATTAATCCTAATTCCAAGATTAAATTCTAACACTTTTACAAACAAACCATCCATTTTAAAATCGTATTTAGCGTTGATGAAATTTTAATTACTCGCCGTGAAAACGTCGCGATTGTTCTCGACACCCCTCTTTGCCGGGACAAGAAACGATACAATCAAGAATTCCTTCGTATACGGAAAAGAGGGTCATACGCGCACGCCATAGCTGTACATTTCTACGTCTTCCCTTTTTTACCGACGACTCACGTAATTGTTGCGTTCTAACGTTCTAAAATTGGACCAATCAACGATCCTTTAATTACTCGTCACGGAGACTTGGCAATTGTCTTCGACACGTGCCTTTGCCAGGACAAAAATTATTCCATCAGAAATTCCAGATTCTAAGGATAAGAAGGACACGCGTAAGAACGTCGTTTCCGTCATCCTGGTAACTAATTACTGATTCTACCTTGTTCGTTAATTGCACGATTTCTCGAGATTCTCGAGAAAAAAAGAAGAAGAAAAAAAGGAACAAGAAGTAAAGGAAAACGATTCATACGCATACTACATAAAACTGATCGAATCATTTGAAAAATCCAAGCTGGCTCGAGGGGATTTTTTATCGAGAACGCCGGTGTAGTATCAACGTAGCGTCGCAGTAACGCAACGTTCAGCCATGCGACAGAAAAATGTATCACCATGAACACGAGCTTCTTTGCGTTTATCGACGAGATTCGTCTGACTGGCATTGAAGATGATCGATGCAACTCAATTACGGACCGAAGATACCTTCGCTTATTATTACTACTCTTGCTTGTTATTACTTCTTACTTCGTAGCAAACGTTTCCTGATTTTGTTTCGCAATTATCAAGTTACCATCGCAGTACGGTGTGCGATGGATAAAAATAGAAATAGTCGCTGTTCGATTTTGATCTCATTACGCCGATATGATATCGTCAGCGCGTAAGTAAGTAATATTATAATTGTAAACAATAATCGTCCGCGGAAGCAATAGAGGATTGGTAAAATGGGAGGATTAGTAAAATCGTTAGCACATCAAAGTCTAATCACTTGAAAATTAGCTCGTTCACTGTACGTTCTTGTTTGTTAGCTCTTGTTAAATAGCGTTTGTTACGACTTAAATATGAAGAATTTGAGCAAAGATACGTGCAATTTTAATTTCTAATTAGAAAATTTCTTCCCCCCTTCAAAGAGCAATTTGAAAAATATCGTTCAAACCACCTTACATTAATTTTGATCGTTCTGTGTCAAGAAGGTATCGTATCACAAAGTTACATGCTATGTAACTTTCGTTACAAACTGCTACATTCGATGTTCATTATTTTTTTAGTTGGATCTTTAGTTAAAATTAAAGTTACACGAAAAGTCTGTTCTTCGCCGAATGTCAGCGCAATATCTGAAGACACGGAAGGGGAGATAAATGATTTCTGCATGACGCTCACGATAAAGTGGTAGGATTTATTTACTTAAGCAACACTTCTCACACTGATGTGTGGTGATAAACAAAAAAGCAAATATTCAAAATGTTTCGAGTCAGGGAGATACCAACAAAAATTTTATAAACAGGCTTTTACTCGACAGATCTCCTGATGTCAAGCTGCAGAGAGACTGCACGTTATATGTGTCTTTTATCTTCGTCGCGAGTGCTCGCCCAAATGCCGTACTGCGATGACATGGCGAATTTTTTTCTCGTTTAACATGTTCAAGTCGGGAGGATTTCTACGATTCCTGCTTTCCGCTCAGGAGAAAAAAGAAAAAGGTGGAAACAATTTTCTCGCTTGATTTTTATTTCACAAATATTAATTCGTTATTGTTGAGAAGTATTGAAAAAAAAGTAAATAAATGATGTTGATACGTGCATCGATTTCGCACTGAAACGTGTTAATTTGTCAGTACATATATATTTACTGCTGAAGTTTATTTGTTTGTATATCTTCATAAATATAATTGAAATACAATATCACAAATTATTTACAAATGTCAATGATCGCGTGGGAAAAACAGAACGTTCGTGATAAAATTGTCACCTGGTAGACCAAATGTATATTCTAGAATTATGGACATTTTTATGAATATGGAATATTTAGCAAAGCGCGAAGATAAATGTTTATCAATGGCAGATAACGCGAGAATAATCCGGTAATAATATGTTAAGAGAGAACACAATACAATTATTGTTCGAGTGGAGTATTTCATTTTATAGTTTCCAGAAGATTGATTTTCTCGGACAGGTGTTCGCGTTCGAATAAAAAATCCAGCAAATGGAGGTCGAAAATAGTATTTCTTACGCCATGGTGGTTGCTAACGATGTTCTGGTGTTCTATCGTTCATATCTTTAATTCATGTTTATAACGCTATAAACACTGATCGTTTATATGATAATATCCTAGAAACTGAAACGGAATTATCTTTCTAAGAGACGTAGTTCCTTCCGTCGATTTTATTTATAAATTAGTAATACTGACTAATCAATATTATGGGAAATATTGCGATTGATTTAAGAACAATATAAGAGAATTGTAGTTTGTATAACATAGGCCATGAAAAACAACAGGATATTATGAAACTTGTCTTTAAGGGAGGAAAGTTTCACTTTGTTAAAATGCCATTCTTCAAAGTATGATTTTACTCGACGAATGAAAGAATAATGGT
This sequence comes from Bombus vancouverensis nearcticus, assembly GCF_051014615.1. NCBI lineage: Eukaryota > Metazoa > Arthropoda > Insecta > Hymenoptera > Apidae > Bombus > Bombus vancouverensis. The sequence continues at coordinate 346,657 of NC_134913.1, read as the reverse complement.
AAATTAGATAATATAGATTTAGAATAATTGAATAAAAGCTGTGTGGCATTTTATATTCTCCAAATAAACGAGAACAGAATTATAAAATAGAAAGGAATAAAAAGAATAGAGAGTCGGATCCAGGAAAAGTACTACAAATAAAATTAGGGTAGAGAAGTATCAAAATTAATGCAAGAGTGTATTAAAATTTTATCAAAGTAGGATATATTTTCCCCAAAGGGAAGCAACATACCTCCGAGCGATTTGATTAAGAAGCTACTAACCAAAGTTCCCTCAACGAAAAGGTGGTGAACATCAAAGGAAAAGTTGGCAAAAACATGATGGCAGTTTCCGGTAAAGCACAATCTCGCAAGATCATTTTTTCGTCACGCACTAGCCCTTTCGTCGAACCCATTAGACTCCCTGTGGCCATGGAGCTAAATGGAAGGTCGAATTATAGAAAAAAAGGTCTCGGTTCCTTGTCGGAAATCGAAGAAAAATATACTGTAACTCGATCGAAAAAAAAAGGAATGTACTTGCTAGAAAATACAAGAGACATGTTTAAAAGAAAATTGCAATTTTCAAATATTTTCCTTTATAAACTGTTGGTACTTTTTTACAGGATTGAAACGATCGATAGGGAAACTGTGTCAATTTGGTGCATAATTTATAAACGATAAAACGGAAGTATCAAGGATATATCGATTCAAGAACTCTGTCTCTCCCTATTATTTCTCTGACGTAGAGAGATGTCCTTAATTAAAATATTCCAAGTCGAACGATTCTGCGCATTGCTTCGTAAATGGACAATATTTATCATTTTTAACGTGCACGCTGCAATGACTTGAAAGGGGAGTTCTGAGCTCTGTTTGCCCTTAACGGTGTATTAATATTCGATTGAAATGAGAATCTAGAAACAAAGGGAGAGAATATTTTTATCGCAATAAATGTAACGATAAACGAAAGGACACGCGTGCATATGAGAGGAAAGAAAATGGATGAAAGCGTGCTTCAAAGAAACGATAAATCCCCTTGAAAACAAAGCCGATACGGATAAACTAAAAAGTTTTTTGAAAAATTCTATTAATGAAAAGGTCATAATGAATATATAAATATACATAAGTGGCAAGTGTATCCTCCAGTCAAATGATTATTAAAATTGTTAAAATTGTTAGAAATTGAAACAAAGTTCTTTAAAGCCATTATAATTACCAACTTACACGTAATTTATATTTAAAAAATTAAAACTTCCAATATAATTAACTTGTTTCGACCTTTTGCCTTACATGATATTTTTCTTTTTTCTAAAAACATTCCACGGTCGGCGCATCAAACATAAAAAGAAGATTAAAAAGGAAACACCAAACAGATTTCAGAAAGGACGTAACCTAACATACAAACACTCACCACACTAAAGAAATAAATCAATCAAATTCGAAGATGGTATCCCACTGGTGGTAACCATCCACATGCTATATTGCTATATCACTAAACTATAATATTTGACCAAATGTCCTACTGGACAAATTGTAAGATATAAGTAAATAAATAATAGAAAAAAAACATTCCGATTGTTCCATATTTAGATGATTGAACTATTTAACCATAAGCTATACACGCAATACTGTATAGTTACTAAACAGTATAACTAAAGTGTAATTAAAGGAAGCATAGCTAGCAAAATGGCGTTAAATGAAAGTGGCCGTTAAAAAGCAAAAGATACAGAGCGCGAGATAAGTAAAACAACCTAAGGTTTATTACACATCTCGAAATGGAAAAAGTCTGTTGAAAAAATTGTTTAATCAGCTAGTTAAGTAAGAGTTAAGTAAGGAAGTTACTTAAGAAAATGATATACCTGCCAAGTAGGACCGAAGCGAAATTGAAGGACGATTAGATAACATTTAACCGTGTCTTTTCGTCGAACTCGTTCAAGATCGTTTACGCCGATGAACTTGAACTTAAATGTGTATTCGTAAAAAGCGAATGGAACCAGGCAGCCAGGATGGCCTTGCTTGCGGTCGTTTCATCCATTCATGGGAGTCACTTCTCTCGTCTTTATATAAAGAAACGATCGTACAAATTGCTTTTCGGCTCTTACCTTGATATACAGTTAACCGTCTCGCATCTAAACCTTCGAAATTGCACGTTTCTTCGCTCCATCCTGGAGAACACGACGTTGAAATAATTCTATGAAAATTTGTCAATATTTTTCGAGTCAAGGAAATCGCTAATATCTTGAAATTTAACAATTCAGAAAGACGAACAAAAAGAAGAAAATTATAAAGTTACTTCGAAAGAGGGAAAGTTACCATTTTTCTATTAATTTACAATTTCTCTCAAGTCACAGTTTTTAGCGTGAGCTCGCGAACCAAAGAGAAATTGTAAATTATCGATTTACGAAAGTCAAGATATTTTATATTTCCCAAATAAGCAAACTCGATATCGTAAAATACTACGAACAAGGAAGATTGAAAAGAATGGAAAGATGTCGTAGAACCGATCGAATAATACTACGTGTAAATGAAGAACGAATGACCAAAAAACAGGAGAAAATATAGAAGCGGCGGGAGAAATCAGATGGATACGAAACTCGAAGGAAGAAGGACACGCTGAGAGGCAAATATTACGCACAGCTGTAAAAGCTGACACATATTATGCAAGCCAATCGGAATATCTGTTTCGTAGTGACGGTCATGTCTGTTTCAAAAGCGGACAATTCGATAACGACCAGCATAAACATTATCTCTAACATTAACGACAGATTACGAAACCGCAACATAGGAACTGAACGGTGTCCCTCGTATATTTCCTTCTTTCTGGCCATTCTAAAGGCTGCCACAGCTTCCAGTTTACTAATATGGTATTCTTCTGCATACGTCTATGCGTTTCTTTAAATATAGAAATCGAGCCTATCATCGTGTAGAGAAGGACATCAGGAAGTAGAACGAATGATTTATCGCGCTGATAATCACCGTCATCGTTACATTTTTGCTTGCTGTCTTTCTTTCTGATTTTTATTTTATTAGCAATCATGCGTAATACCACGATTTGCGTCACAAGAGAAGGGCGAATGACGAGATACAGAAATTTCTCAACCGATAAGCAAAGTAATTGCATTGTGCTTGATTTCCTGCAGATAATCCGAGATCTTGTTTGAAATTGGAACTCCAGACAATTTTAATACCGTTCTTTTATTCGTGCTTCAGGATAATGTTAACGCTGTATCGTTTGATCTTCTCCGATGCATTCTACTTCTCATTGTTCTTTTAATTCTTCTGATTTTACACGTCGTTCGTTTTTAATTTCTCCAACATTGTTCTCTCGTTAATCTTCAAGCATGAAATTACCCTTTTTTTAATAGATGTCTTTATAGTCTCATCCTCTTCGTTGATGCTGCATCTATTAATTCTTCGTTAGTTGGTCATATTATTCGTATAACTATATAGTTAGTTATTCGCGTTTAACTTTCTCAACATTGTTCTTTCAGCCATGTTCATAGCCACTAATTTTTCTATTTTTAGGCGTTAACCGGTTGAAATTTTGTTTTTTTCAAATTACAGTCAATTCTATTTACGCGCTGTTTCAAATTACTCCAGAAATAACATTTCAGTTCTTATAGCTGACTTATCTAAAATTCCTTAATTGCCGAGAAATGTAACGGAAAAGGTCTTACGTATTTTCGTTGCGTTATTCCAAGGCGTAACAAAAAATTGGAATTTTAAGTAGAAAACATTATCCATACCATTTATCCGTTTATACAAGAGTGTAAATGGCAGGTAATAACATTATTTTCCTCTAAAGTCAACTGGGAAAGAATGGTTGCTACTTAGGCTATAATTTATTAATAACATACTTTACGCTTACATACGTAAAGCAAATATCTTATTTTTCCTAGAAAGTTCAATTTTCCTTGTCATTAGCCAGAACTCTCTTGTAGTTTACACATGTGTGTTTATTTCTTTGCATGATGTCTGCATTAAGATTCTGATCTATGGAAACATCTATCCACGGAAGATTACCGAATGATGTCCATGTTTCGAAAATTTGTCGCAGATTTTTACACGTGAGTAATGTTTTATGAAATTAAATAATTTTAAATAATTTTTTTTTTAGTAAGCTTTATCTAGAATGTATTATTATCTACAAAAAAAAACAAATCAAGGAATTTGTCAGGATATCGTTTATATTAGGACTTTCTTGAATATTAAAAAAATTGTAAAATTTCTAATTGCATCGCGCTTTCTCGTAACAGAAAATAGCAGATACTTTACGATATGCTACTATTAATCTGTAACAAAAATTGGTCGGCGATATTATCGTGCGATATTATAGCGTGTCGCGTAACACGACGACGAAAAGAAGGATTTATGTTCAGAAATAACGGAAATGCGATAAAAAAAGAGATGAAGTATTTCGAAAATTTTTGTAGACATAAAAGATAGATAAATAACAGTGTTGCCTGAAAACATAAAGAAAATGGATAGATAATGGTGTTGCCAGAAAAATCGCTGAAAACTGAACATACCTAAAACTGACAATGAGTAAGTTCTGTGTGTTCAAGTTGAAACATCGAATTATTGAGAACACCTTTAATTTATACACGAACGAATGTTAATTTAATGTTGCTTTTTAAACCTAAAGTCAAGTCGATTCTGCTTTTCCAATAAAATTATGTCTCATATCACGCAATGAGAAAGCATAGCTTCATAGCTATCGGTAATTCGTGGTAATTGTAAAAAATTAATCTGAGAGTTCTAAATATTTAAATAATTTTATAATTGATATGTAAAATGATAGCTATTTCCTTTTAAAATTCTGATTCAACTAATAGTCAAAATTTCATTTTTCGTATTTACCGTGTTGATTATCGAACCCTCGACGCTATATGGTTGCTCTCATAAAACGTTAACACCTAAATTCGCTAACTCAGATGTCAAATAAAACGATTCGCTTTTATTAAACGCAAGTGCCTTAAAAATCTCAAGGTCCTCCGAATTGAACTCCACAATAGATCCAACCTTTCTACTCATTTCGACATTAATGGGCCTTGGTAAATAAAAATTCTGCCACAACTTGGGACGAAAGTTGGACTTTGAAACATTGGTTTGATAGTGGTGCAAGGTTTAGGAAGTTCCGCGTAACATCGATCATTGTAATTGACACTTATTGGACAAGAGAAAAATAGATATTTTCGTAAATAAACTAAACTCATAAAATGAGACACGCAAAGTAAAATCGAGTTCTCAAACACAAGGAATTCGTAAAAATATAAAACATTTTACAAAGTTATTATCTTTCTAATTGCTCATGAAAATGGACAATTAACAACTTCTAATCTATAGATAAAATATAACGATGCTAATAGAGCAACAATTTTCAAAATGCAACGATATCAGTAAAATACAAATTTCCAAAATACGACTATGCAAGGATAAACGATGTTTACTAGAGTCTAGAAATAGTAAAGAATATAAATTTGAAGAATTTGATTTAAGAATTACAAATAAAATAAAATAAAATGAAATGACATAACAGGAAGAACGTAAAAATGACAAATAAATCGATAATTCGGCAAGGGAAAGTTCGTATCAAGGATAGTTGCGGTTTGCCAATGAAATTTTACCTGAATTTCTTTCATCGGTCGTACACACGGCTTATCTAGTCTCATGTTTTCGCCACTCTTCCATCTTCATTCGTTCTTCCATGAACCGGTTTCAAACTCGTCTTCGTGGCTTCTGGTAATCACTTGGCCGACCTTCTTCGGTCGCTGCTTGCCTGCGAGTTGCTCTTCGATTCGCTGGGAACCACGGACTTTCCCTGGGCGTCCATTGCTTTCAAGGTCATCAGCTTTCCGATGAATAAAACCGAATGTGACAGCACGCAAAAATCGTTTCGGCTCGTTGTGTCTAACCACGATCGATGGTTCGCCTGTAACGAAATTCCGGTTACAGGGATGGGAAAACCGAATCTTTCACGTCGTATCGAGTTTCAAGACAAAAGAATAGGAGTTTACTATGGGCGAGCTTCTATTACAAAATTCACAGCTTCTTGAATTTCGATCAAGCTCACTACTAGATCCAGAACTAGGACACCAGCTCTCGAATTTTGTTACGGAGCTTAGAACGTGAATTCATTGATTATTCGTCTCAGTTTGTTCGTAAATTCATGTTAGGTGTTTTCCATTGAAAATAGAAAAATTTAAAGGTACATGGAGAGAATGATTTATATTTAGCTTTAAAATTTCCTCGATTCCTTGGATTTCTTTGTTTACTTCTTCAATTCTTATTTACTTCTTCAATTCTTATTTTACTTCTTCAATTCTTATTTACTTCTTTAATTTCTTTCTTGTTTAAAACAGATCTACTAAACTGGATTTTTTGTTCTTGCTTAGCTAAATATTTAGAGCTAAACTTCTCAAAGAAAAAAAAAAAGAAGAAACGCGTATTTATCGTAAAAAGAAGAAGCTGCAAGTTCCAAGATAGATTACAGAAAATGTTACAATATCGTCACTCGCGTTTCTCTGCCTTTCGATGTACGGAGTTGATCAACGTATATCCAGAAATTCGTGTAATTTTTCGATCTTTTTCTTTTATATTCGTGACTTGTCGATCTTTTGAATTTTTGACTTTTATTTAATTCCTCGACTTTTCATTAACTTTTATGTAACGTCGACACATTTGCATACTTCCAACAGACATTTTTATTATCCAAAATGAAAGAACAATATGCAAAGGTACGTCACGACTTTACAATCGAAGAAATAAATTCGAATGAGCTTCGCTTATGGTATCGCCTTTTCCATTATACGATTGTTTGATTTTCTACTCTTTAAAAACGAACGCCGAATGGTATTTAAACATACGGAATACAAACACGTGTTACAAGCATGTTGCATTCATCCGTGGGAATGTAGTAACGCTTTACGCACTTCCAGATATCTTGCTTCCTTTATTCATAAATTAATTCACGCGGCCGAAGGCCGCCGCGTTTCAGAAGAAATCGATTCAAAATTGCAAAACTTATGTGCACGCGCTATCTTTCGCTCTTTTTCCACAGACGCATGCTGCTGTAGCTTCATCGTAGTCCTTTATTGTGTAGCGCTTAAGCTGTTACCACACATTATTCTCTCATTAATCTCAATGATATTGCTATCCCAAATTTGTCTTGCAATTCAATCTCGTCTTCGTATTCGTCTTTGCTTTGATCGATATTGACATTTGAGAAATGATCTCCAACACGTTAAAGACGAAACTACAATAAAATATATCACACATAGAGAATTATAATTAATTTGAAATTTTAATCTAAATTATAAACGAATAGGCCTACGCACAAAAACAGACTTACAAAAAAGTATTCGAATTTCTTTTACGAATACATTATCTGTACTATTGAAGATATTTTGAAATTTACAAGAACAATATTAAATACTGAATATTGAATTATGAAAATTATTAATATTAGATTATACTGTTGATAACGTTGATATAAGCTGTTTTTTTTTCTTAAAAATCATCGAGTTTCGCTCTTGCATTTATAAAAATCTTCGAAGAAAGAGATCCCGAAATAGAAATTAATACACATGATGAAATAATTTGCAGGAATGGCAAATTGTGCAATCGTCTACACGAAATAGTAATTTCGTGTTTTGCAGGCATAATTGCTTTCCAAACAGCTATTAGACAATAAAACTTTATCTTCCGCAATCAACATCAAACATACATTTTAACGTCGGAAAATTCGCCTGAACTATATTTTATTTACTCGAAGATCATTAAACATTAATTGAATTTAATCTAATTTTAAATATTATCGCTTTTCCTCGAGGTGCTCCTCCTAGCTGGCAAGCAACATGTTCTTTTAATAACTTCTCTATCTAAAATCAATCTTTCATATAATGGATCGTTATTATTCATATCATCGCGATGTCTAACGAGTTTCTGATTTCCACGAATATTACCTATGAAAATTATAGGGAAAAAGCAGGATAAATTACGTTTTATATTTTTTACGGAGCAGTTTTAAAATTGAATACTGTACAGCAAGACTGTAATAAGCCACAATTTTTGTTTTTTTTCTTTTTTTTTCATTATACACGATAGAAATTATTTGATTTTGGAATTGAATATGTGTTCTTGCCATACTTTTGGATATTTTGAAAATATTAATACGCTTATATTATATAAAATCCATAAAACTAATCTTATCTTTCTACCCGCGGTGTTCGATTTAATAACATCACACCAAAGTTGTTGTTTTATTTGATTTTAGGAATCTTTTCGTATATTATTGTAACTTCAAAAATATCAAAGTATTATTCATTTTAACAGATATGCACATTTTACTTCGACAAAATTTCCTCAGTTACACGTATCTTCGTATTTAACAGAATTCTTTCCACTTTAAACTGAAGCGTTTATTTTAAAAGTGATGTAAGTATATTTTTCGACAAAAATTGATAAAACGAGAGACTTACGTGTACTTTAACGTAAAACTTTTATTTATAAACGAATTATAATTTCACTCTTAGAATATTCGTTCGTTTGGATCAATCGAAACATCGTTAATAAATGGAATAGCATAATCGCGTAATCATAACTATTTTGGAAGCGGTATAAGTCTATTTCTTAATGATCTGTAGCTTGTCCAAATAGTCGAGGCAGCAATAATTAAAAAGAAATGATATCGAAATTAAACAGCAGTATTTTACGTGTTTCAATTCTTCAACGACAAGCTTCCGACTTAAACTTTATATTTATCGTGAATCATCAAATCTTCTCTTCGATTTTATTCAGAGGAGCTGATAAGGAAGTTTGCGATATGTGTGAAGCACCGTTTATAGCTGCGATTACGAATACAAATGTTGTCGTCCTATGTGTGGACGTACGACATGTAGACGAATCCCCGGGCATGTTGCGTTGTCATGTCGCAACGTTATCGGAGCTATCATGCACGCAAATTTTATAAGAACGATCAACGACGATGTATCTTGCCATGATCTTGGCGTGTGCACCTTTTGGATTTTGTTAAATAACAAAACGCACTAGAGTTGCTGAAATAATTTATTCATCGTGCAGCATCAGAACAGAATATTTTTCTTCCGAGTTGGATTAAAATATTTACAAAATAATTATTTATTTACAAAATAATAAATATTTACAAAATTAAATAAAGAATGACTGTACTTCGATAAAAATTTGAAATCAATATCAAGCAATTACAGACGATAATCTGTAGATATGCATAGTAATTATAAACAAACTGTACATAACGAGGAAATAATGAAACGAAAATTGGATACAAATCATAACGAGTATAACGAGTAATTGATATCAGAAATACCTATATATTCGCAACGTAGAATTGACGACCCTGAATAACAACATGCTAATAATCACCTTGTCGATCGAGTAATTAAAGGAACGTTATTGTCTTCTGTGAGAATCACAGTGCGTACTTTCATAACGTCTTTATAAAGTCAGGCAAAAGCTATTGTATGCATAAAAATGGATTTATTAAAAGTATTAATTACGCACTATCCTGCAACAGAAAAGAGAAATCACCTTCCTAAAAAAAAAAAAAAAAGAAAAAGAAAAAAAAGGCGAAAGAAAAAAGATACTATATGCCTTCTAACGTTAATTTATGATACAGACGAACAAAAATGACAAGATCAATCAGCGTGATATACCGATTGTTCCAATCTTCTATGCTCTACAAGATGACGTAATTTTGAAAAAATTTCAGCAAAAATCGTTATCTGTTTATGGTAATAATAACATCTCGCGACACACGTTGAACAGACCTATCAAACGGAATGATACAGGTATATTACTTATAAGTAATCCCGATGATTTAGCGCGTTTATCGACAAATCTTAGAAACAACATATACTGCAGCAACCGAGACAATCTTCGAATTTGCAGAAGATCGTTGTAACCAACGAAAAAGAACGTTTTATGAACGTTGTTCAAACCGCTCGCAGGAAGATACCTCTGTTTTAGATTTCCTCTTAGATCAACGCAAGACGATGACTTATAATTCTTATAAATGTAGTATCGTGGACGAAAGGCCTAAGAAATATCGGGCGAACTATGAACAATGTCGCGAGAGCCGAGGCGCCGTCGGGCCCATCAATGTGTCATCGGTCTTTTCAAGTGCATAGTTTCGTGGAAAAGACCTACGTGACCCTGGCTACGAGCGTCTGCAGAACACGTGTGCGGTGGGCTTAGGAAAAAGGCAATAGAATGGGACAACGGCCAGAGAGTGTTAGTCGAGAAACAGAGTGCGAGTCGAGAAACAGAGTGCGAGTCGAGCGGAGACGGAGGTTGCGAGTGGCGTTGCCGAGAGAGTGTGGATTGCGCTGTTTTCTGTACGTTTGGTGTGAATAGTTCAAGTTAATCAACAATCGTCTTTTCTGTCTGATTAACATCTCTATTGTCCACTCTTTGTGAACATATTACATCACGATATTACATATTTTGGGGGCTCGTCCGGGATTGGACAAGACAGAAAACGAAACGGTTTAACAGAGCTATTCGAGCTAGTTGTGAATTTACCGGTACGCGGTGCGGTAAAAGACGATATCGTTGACTGTTTAAGTTTGTGTAGTGTGAAAAATGGCAAACGTCGGGGACGAACGATTGTCGGGTGAAGAGGGTTCGACGCTGGAGGAGCTGAGGAGTAAGCTCGCGCGAATGAACCTCCCTATATCGGGTGCGAGGTCAGTGCTGATTGCAAGGCTGAATCGGGCGTGTAGGGCTGGACAATCGTATCCTAAGGGATCGACGGGCGGTGAAGAGCTAACCGGTCAACGAGATTTAGAAAGTGTACAGAGAGCTGAGCGTGATTGCAACGAAGATGAGGATGTTGAGAAAATGAATACGAAGGAGTTGAAGGAGCGCCTCGCTAGTTTGGGTTTAAAAACGACGGGAAGAAAAGTAGAATTACGCGCACGGCTACAAGCGGCCATGGATGGTAACGACATATCGTCGGAAGAAGAAAGCGACGACGAAAGTGAGGATGAAGATGACAGAAAAAACGCCAGAGGATACAAGAGAGGTACGCGAAGGGTGTATCAGGGCCGTGACGAATGTTGTCGAAGGGCATGTGTTGGTTCGACACTGAGTTTTAGAGACGTCGAAGATGCATTAGAGTCGTTTAGTGGCAACAGAGGTGAAAATGTCGAACGATGGTTCGAGTCGTTCGAGGAAGTCGCTGATACGTGCATGTGGTCGGATGGGCAGAAGGCAGTCTACGCGAGGAAGCTGCTGAAGGGATCAGCGAAAATATTTGCGAGCTTCGAGTGTCACGCCAGGACTTGGCATGAGTTGAAGAGGGGGCTAGTGAAAGAATTTTCGAGGAAAGTCAACAGTAGGCAAGTTCATCAGAAACTTGAAGAAACAAAAAAGGAGAGTGATGAAGCATGTTTGGCTTACATGTACCGCATGCTCGAAATAGCCAGCCATGTGGACATGGAGGAGGAAGCAAAGGTGGAATACATAGTGGATGGAATAATAGACGACGAGAACAATAAGGCTCTATTGTACGGCGCTACGTCAATCAAAGAGTTGAGGAAGAGGTTAGTGATGTACGAAGAGCAGAAGAGTCGCAGAGCAAAGTCGATTGCGAAGTCGGCTAAAACCCAGAAGAACGGGAAGCCCAGTCAATCTGTAGATGCAATGAAGAAAAGAAGATGCTTCATCTGCGGTAGTGAGGATCACCTAAGTGTTAAGTGTCCGGAGAGGGGAGACGGTGTTAGGTGTTTCAAGTGCAGCGGATTTGGACATATTGCAGCGAGGTGTACGGCACAACCGAAAGAGACTTGCGTAGTGTCAAGATCCGAAAAGGGGAAGTATGTGAAGGAAGTGGCGATAGATGATTGTAGATTTGTGGCACTAGTGGATACGGGTAGTGATCTCACGTTCATTCGATCAGACGAGTATGCGAGGTTAGGGTCACCACCGCTAGGTAAATGCAAGTTTAAGTTCGACGGTTTTGGTTCCGCTGGCAATGAGACCTGGGGTGAATTCACTAAGGTAATGACGGTTGATGGGTGTAAACTGCCAATCACTTTGCACATTGTCTCAAACAAAATATTGACGAAGCACGGCCTGTTGTTAGTCACTGATTTTCTGGATCAGGTAGAGTTACGGGTTAAACGGGGCGAAGTGACTTTCTTGCGGCTTGACGAACAGACTAACAAAGACGTGTCGGATGTGTTTAGAATTAACGTAGTAGAACAGACTGACGAAACAGACCTAACACACGTACAGGAACCGCATTATCGTGAAGCGATTCGAGATATCGTTAGGGGGTATAGGCCGGAGAAGAAGCGAGACGTCGGAATAACCGCAAAAGTAGTTTTGGAAAGCGACAAGCCGGTAGCGCGAAGACCGCGAAGACTGGCGCCGTCGGAAAGAAAGGAAGCGTGGACAAACGAGGGTGTCATCAAATCGTCAGACTCGGAGTATGCGAGTCCGATAGGTGTAGTTAGAAAGAAAGATTTGTGTGTGCGTGTGGCTAGATGGGCCTTGTTACTAGGCGAGTTTAAGTATCAGGTGTGTCATCGGCCGGGGAAAAGTATGCAGCATGTAGATGCTCCGAGTAGGAACCCCCTGCCGAGCACTATGTATGTAACGGAGAGTGAAGACGGGCTGATTGCACGGTTGAGAAGGGCACAGAACAAGGACATTGAAGTCCGTAGGATTTTGGACGCCGCAACGTGCAGTCAAGCCGATGGGCAGGTAGTAAGAAACAATATTTTGTATAAGGAGTGTGAGGACGATGTGCTAATAGTAGTATCGAAGGCGATGCGGGCTCAGGTAGTCAGGCAAGCGCACGAGCGTGGGCATTTCGAGGTTACCAAAACAGAAGCTATGGTCAAGAAGGACTTCTGGTTCAAGGGGTTACGCGAAAAGGTCGAACACGTGGTATCCAACTGCCTTGACTGTAGCCTAACCGAGCGAAACATAGGTAAGCTAGAAGGGAACCTGCGAAATTACAAGAAAAGAAGAAAGCGTGTGAAGCAGTACCGAAGGAAGGACCCGCACACACCTCGATTTTATGAAGCCTTGGGTCCTAAACGCCGAAAGTGACGCATCTGATGACAGCGAGATAAAAGGCAACATCTGAGGGCAACATCTGAGGGCAGATGTTATTGCAGGATGGCCGAATGTAGTATCGTGGACGAAAGGCCTAAGAAATATCGGGCGAACTATGAACAATGTCGCGAGAGCCGAGGCGCCGTCGGGCCCATCAATGTGTCATCGGTCTTTTCAAGTGCATAGTTTCGTGGAAAAGACCTACGTGACCCTGGCTACGAGCGTCTGCAGAACACGTGTGCGGTGGGCCTAGGAAAAAGGCAATAGAATGGGACAACGGCCAGAGAGTGTTAGTCGAGAAACAGAGTGCGAATCGAGGAGCAGTGTGCGAGTCGAGAAACAGAGTGCGAGTCGAGCGGAGACGGAGGTTGCGAGTGGCGTTGCCTAGAGAGTGTGGATTGCGCTGTTTTCTGTACGTTTGGTGTGAATAGTTCAAGTTAAGCAACAATCGTCTTTTTCTGTCTGATTAACATCACGCTATTACATGAATATCGATAAAACGTCTTTCTTCACGCGTCTATTACGAAATCTATCCTCCACTGCGATAAAATATAATTAATATTTATCAACGAATTTCAAGAATTAAATCGACGAATAATTCGAATAGCTTTTCGCGTTCACGAAATCTTTCACGTTCGATTTCTATTGGCGAATTTTCAAGGAGGAACCCTTTACTGGAATACGCGCGAAATTCAAACTTCGTTTTCAAACTGTTCCGTTGCGTAAGAAAGATCGTAAGAGCGATCTTGCATCTCGCGTATATAACATGTAATTCTCTTCTTTTTTTTCTTTTTCAAGGGTATCGGGTTTCTGAAACCAATATCTTTGACGGTTAAGTCCCTGCGTCTCCGTGTTTCGCGAGTAGATTTCATTACTCAGCGAATTTTCCTGAAGCTATCAATGGGGCTATTTTGTTTCGGGAATCAGAAAAACTACCGTGTTCTTTCGTGACAATTGATTTAATTAACTGCGGCTCGAGGAAGATAAAAACGGGAAATATCGCGCTCATTTATTTTCGGTGTCGAAGGTCGCACGAATAGAAAATTTGTAATCCTCGATTGGCATAATCGACACTATCCGATCATAATTTTTTTATCTCTCGGGTAAACATAGAAGGTCAAAAAATTAGAACTCCGGCGATATCGAAGTTTGGAAATTTGGAACTTGGACGATTTGAAAATATTTCAAAATTAGGATATTTGGAACTTCGAGCGCATCGAAACTGGAATATTTGGAAATTCGGAAATTTAGAAGTTCGACAATTTGAAAATTTGAAAGTTATTATTAGAAAGTTAAAATTGAGTGTTAAAAAATTTGAAAATGTCGATGCGATTAACCTCGATATTTTTCTATATATCTGTTGATTTTTTCGTTCACAATGTAACAAACCGAAGAACCGTAGAATTTTAATTTGAAAAAGATATCAAAAAACATTTACCATGTGAAGAAACATAGTGAAACAAAGTATGGTTCACTGAACGGTTGATTCGCTTTTACTCGAGTGCTATGCGAGAAAATGATGGATAAAAAACAGAATTGCGTAAAACACAGAGAATTGTACAAGTCGAAGATAAGTAAATGATGTGATGTTGGAACAATAAAATTGCCGATTGAATGATCATTGCGAGTACCGTGTGAATTACGATGAAACCAACTTTATCATGATTCACATACGGTATACGATATACTTTTCAATTAATCCTATTAAATTTAATCACGCAAGACAAGCTGTTAATCAATTCACGTGTCAAGTATCATCGAGAACTAAAGTTTGTCTCTGTTTCTTTGTTTCTAAAGTCCTTTAAATTTAAATTCGTTAAGTCGTTAGTATATTTCCATATAGCTTTTACCCCATCAAATTCATTTTTTCTTAAATAGTAACATTTATTTTGTAAAATCTGTAAAACTAAAGCTACATATTACTCATTTTCCAACGTTTCTTTTCTACCATCGATTAATTAATGGTAAATCAATTTATATCAAATTTGTTAAATGAATTTCTATAACAATTAGTAATTAATATTAAAAGTCGAATAAATTAACGAGCCCCATTAGATAAATTCGTTCATTTCGTCGATAATGGAACGATTATTTCAAATTGTTTCATCGTTAGACTTTGAAACCACTCAAGGAACTATCAGTTACACGATATCTGACTAACGCTTCGACGGATGGATAATCAACGTTTGATTCACATGATCATTGTTTTTCCAGTTCACATATCATTAGCCGAATTCAATACCACGGTAAACATGCGATACTAAAAATTACGTAATAATTTCTATTTTATAATCATTCTTTCCTACCTGAAAGAAATCGATCTTTCGTATATCATAAATCCCAATGTACGCAGCAAAGCAACTTAGAATTATACCTTTTTCTCTTTCTTGCTAAACAATTCATACTCAATTAATATTCCTGATCAATTAACCAGCCTAGCTGTCTGCTTATTATTGTATCTCTTCCAATCTATACTATACAAACAACACTGTAAATTACCATACGTAACATGGTGAAACACAGGAAATTCACAAATTCTCACTCCAAATACTCCGCAACTTCACCTCGTAATATCACTCAAATTTCCATGAGTCACCAACAGGCGAATTAAGTTAGTTAACCAAACACAGTTTGAGGAAACATATCAAACCATGCAACAACGTCGCAACGTTCTCGGAAGGTACACTCACCTGCGCGTTACCAGTTTATGTTTCTCGCTTTCCGGTCGCGTATACGTGTCGCGACAAAGCGACGAGAGAGAAAGAAGATTGCGATGGTAGTGAGAAGAGCGAGAAGGGCAAAAAGCGTGCAAACGAGTCACGAGAAAACCCAACGGTCGCGGTGCAACAGGAGAAGCGGCTCTTTGGAATCGTAAAATCCCCGCAGTTCTCCAGTGACGTCTTCGACTTCGGCGTTGCTGTCGACGGGACGATCCACGGGGACGAAAGTCATCGTCCAATAGCCGCACATACGACGCTGGTGGGGCTCCGCTTTCGTTTGCACACGCTATAAAGCCCCGCTAATTGTCCACGCGGCGAACAGTCGGTGCGTGCCCCCTTTTAAACGACGATGTAGCGCGGCGTCCGAAAAATCGAGGATCCGTGCACCCAAGATCATTGTGACGATCGAGATCGAGCACGTGTCCTGGACTTGGATCACAGGATCACGAGAGTCGTTGCGATCCGCGATTTTTTTTGTTATTTTTCCAATTTCCGTTTTATCCTGTTGAAACAGTGAAAAGACATCCGGAAGAAGAAGAAGAAGAAGAAGAAGAAAAGAGTAAAGTTTGTTCGAAATCGACTTATCGAGTCGGACAAAAGTGAAGAAGCTAGATTTCATTTTATTTCTGTGACTTCTGCAGAGAGTTTCTCGTTTTAGAAACAAAACCACGACGAGATTTGTGATACGCCTAGTGAAGTTTCGCGTTGCTCTCGGACGATCGTGGAAAAGGTAAACGTTTGTTTGCACCGATCATTCGTATCGATGTGTCGCGTGAGACTTGAATTTTGGTACAGTGGTTCGTCGTGAAAGTATTTGAACGCTGGTCGTAAAAGGCTTTGGTGTATAATGTATGTTATCTGTTACACGGAACATTATGAAGTATATCGGGAAAAACTTGTTCGATATAACCGTACCTGTGTTACCTTAGCCGTGTCTCATTACGGTGATAATTAAACTTCAAAATGTTTCGCCTAACACACATATTATAATATCTACTATATCCATAAAGGACTTCTATAAGTATTTCAGCATTTAGCATAGGTAACTTACGTATCTTTATTGTATGCGTTACATAAAATATTTAAAAATTTCTTTAGTATCGGAATGAGACATGACTATTGTAGGTCAGTCAAATTTTTAGTCAATCTGAAAACTCATATAGGAGCTACTGCGATATTCATTGATCGCGAACATAATACACATGATATATTTACAAAATGTTTGCACAAATATTCAGATATTTTCATGTGAGCCACTGTATATTTGCTATTTTGCGAAGAAGGAAAAAGAATGAAGTTCTTTCATTGCTCCAATCGTGTTTTATCTCTCATTAACACTTGCGTCGATAACCTACTTAGATGACCAAATTTCCCTCGTTGAAGATAACAACTAAAAGTTTGGTATTTGCTTCGATCAAGTTACATACATACCTTTTCTTCGTGATTACTCGGTCTCTTTACTTCTTCTCACTTTCACGACCAATTTAATTAAAATCCGAGCCAATGACTGCTATAACACTGCTATAATATAATAATATATGGCTCTTAAGATTGGAAGTTTCGTTAAATATCACGATATAATGGTGGTCCGTTAATTGATCGAGATTTTGACTTGTTAAATAAACAATTTTGTCCTTATTAGTTCTTTAAAATGTCTTCGTGATGTGACAGCCAGTGTATTTGTGTTGACCCTTAATATACTTGTGTGCAGTGACTTTCACGTCTACATTTATTTAGTTCAGATATTTTACTAATTATTAGAAACATACTGCAGACAATGTAGTAGAGCCTCTCTTTTCTGAAATAATAGGAAGACGAAATTTCATTTATCCAAATACAGTTTAAGAGTAATCGACAGATTCTTTAAATATTTATGAATCCATAATCAGATAATTTTTTCAACGTAAATAACTACACAGAGTTACGTTCTTTATCGTACTTCGAATTATCGGAGTTCTTCTACGAGTGCCACGAGTGCTTCGGCATGAGAAGATATCTTTTTATTAGAGTTTTCGCCTGCTGTTTTCATTTATATAAAATCGCCATTATTATCGTCTACGTGAAACATTTCATTACATCAGAATACTTGCGGCTTTCTACCGTTGCCAACATTCGAGGAATCTACGTGCTTTGAAGAATTTTCAATTATGTTTTTCTTCCTTTAATGTCTGTGACTCTGGCTTCTCCAATATCGTGTATTTTTCTAATTTTGTTGCGCTTACATCACTTTCCAGTTTTCTCGTTTACATCGTATTTTCCTGCGATAGTTAGACCGCTTCCTAGTTTCATACCAAATTCGTATAATCACAATTCAATGAATCAAATCAAGGAAAGAGTACATTGTGTATGAACACTGACGACATACGTATGTACATATTTGAAACGGAAAAGGGCATTCGTTACGAAGAAATATTGTGTTTGGATAATAGAACGTTCGGATATTAGGCTATTTGGATAATACCGTGATATACATTTGCTACATCCATTTCGGTGTACCAATTAGGAATAAAAACATTAAAAAACAAGTTGAAATGATTTACACAAGAAATAGAAAAATTACCACGGTATCTTACAATGTTTTAGTATATTACGTACATCATTTTGCTTCTTTTGTTTATTTTTTCAGTAAGTGAAACACAGCGTCTGTGCCAGAATAACTAAGAGTAAGTTAGACGTTTCTGAGAAACTGTGACTAACTCCGAGTACAACATACGATAGAATGGTAATAATAGTGAAACTCATATACTAGGTAAACATTTCTAGTAGGCACTATTATGACAAAAATATAACAGTACAAAGTAACTTAGGAGTAACAGAATCATAAAGTTCTTTAAGGACCCTTTGTGAAGAAACGTCGATGATGGCATAAACATTGGTATGCTGAGAGTTGAAGGATAGACGTCTATAGAATTTTGATAGTATCTGTCAGATATCTGTATCTCGTTGAAGATCAACAGCATCAGAGATTTCCTAGAACTCTGGCTCATTTAACAGCTAATTATTTTAAAGAAGGTTAGACAGAAGAAATATGATAAATCCATTTATGTTGATTTTCTAATTATAGCGTTACTTTATGATTAAGTATAAGGTTGAAGAGGAATAAACTTACTAGATCAAAGTCCTTTAAAGCTTGCTTATTCTTTCGAAGATAACTAACAAATCCGCAAAATTTTGTAGAAAGCTGTTTAATCACAAAGTTAAATAGATCTTTGAAATAGAAAATTTGCCAGCTGTGTATTCAATCTTAACGCTAGAAACTAGCAAATCAGACAAAATCACTGACATCGGATTTGTTGTTTTTGGAATTTCTAAAAATATACAAGTGTTTTCGATAGCATCAGTGTTCACTTTTATTATAATAGAAACGCGACTATATATACTTATCCATTATCGTGATATTTATCGAGACTATGTATAACATATTTAGATGGGTATCAAAAGGTCGGACGTTTTCATGACAAAATTATGTTTTTCTAAAGAACGTAAACTTAGAAAACTGCCTTCTTCTCTGTGAACTTGGTATGTTTAAATGCCACGATCGACTAACAAAGCACTGTACTACAAAATACCAATCGATGCCGATCAGTGAGAGGTAAACTCACTATTCTAGAACAGGTGGTCAAACACTGCAATTAAGCAACAAGAATAGGACAACCGTGACTCATATAGTCTTTCAGAAGCCAAAATGATCAACTCTTTGTACACTAGTTCTTGCACATTATCCTGGCACACGGCGTTAGCGTTCAATTTTTCTAGAAGAGAAATTACTTCCATGAGCTCAATTTGTCGCAAAAAAGAACGCCGTAAACAATCATAAATTCCAAGATGAATAAGAAAAAAATAATTCCAATGTTGTCGCTGGACCATGGACTTTTATCATATAAAGCGATAATTAATCTAACTTACTCATTGTGTATTACAACAAATTTTTATTTCGCTTAAAAGCTTATTCGCGTTAAATATGGTAGAACTCGATTAATTAATCGAACTTTTACCGATTTGAAGCACTTACTTGAACGTGAGCTCGTATCACGCGAACGAAAAATGATGAGTAGCGAAGAAAATTGGTGAACTCTTGTTATATGAATTCCAATCGATCCATATAAATTGTCCGTCAGGAAAATCAGATAATTGGGATTGCAATCTTAAATAAAATTTCTGTTTCTATCGACTACAATAAGTGTTTTAATGTATCATATTAAGAAACAATTAACTCGATAACGCCATTATAAATAAATAAATAGAACGATAATTCCTCGAAAACGATGGTATTCCAATATTAATAACAGATTTCTTTCCTTTCTTTTCTTCGTTTTCCCTTACGACCAAGAAGAATACCAATCAATAGGAAGACTTACGGTTGGAAGTGAAACCAAACGATCGTTCCACTTTGTACTGTTACGAGTCTATAAGTTTGACTTTGTAGTTTGTGCGAGTTCCGCGAGATCAAAACGCTATGCTGTATCTCGTGTGCATCGAATGAATTTCAATGGCTCGATCGCGATCACGATCGCTTTCCCTGATCGATTCGAAGGCGAAAAAACTGGCCCCGCAGGGAAAAATCACGTATGCAAACTATATGTATCCATGCTAGCCATGATCGCTCTTATTAATTAGTTCTGGGATGTACTAGTTGTTCAAGGTGCGCACTTTTGTGTAACCGGTTACCGAGAACGTTTGACACACGCTTGTCATCGTTGTTAAACGTCCAGGCCGGAACGGAAGCGATCGGTCGATAACGATCGTCCTGAGATCGTTAAGTCACTCGAGTTATGACGATCGTTACGAGCCTCCATTTTCATTGGTGCGTCGGTGGACGAGTTATTGCTACTCTGCTATGCGTTTTCAATCGGAAAAGGTCGGTTTTGAAGCTGTGTTCAATATTCACGCGTAGCTTTTGCTGGAGCATACGTTTCTCATTAATTTCACGGATCGATTACTTTGGGGAGGTTTCTTACATTTTTTAATCGTAAAATTATTGGTTGTAAGATTTTTTTGATATACCATATTCTAAGGGATCTCGCTTTTTTAATGTTGTAACAATTTTCTAGAAATTGCAATGTAATTCTTAATCGAATTTTTGAGCCAGAATTATTTAAAATCATTATATCTAGCAATGTACGAGAAATATCGCAATACTTTTTTCATATAAGTTATTATATATACACATAGACAAATTATTTACATGCACAAATATCGCTTGCATTTTTTTGTCAGAATAAGGACGGTACCTGATGGGAAAATTCGTATTAATTTAGGTGGTCCTGGCTTAACGTTAGTGATAAACACGTGTTCGTTTTATTGCACGGTTTACGCACAATCCGGAAATCAATGCTAACTTAGTCGATCGTTGTTCAAAGCGAACAATTTATCACAGCTGACTAGTTGCTACGTAGGAATGTGTTTATTCAGTATTTTTGTTAAGGAAAATGTATTTTCAGTGTTGTATACTTCATGTATATACAGATGCAGCTACGACTCGGATAATTACTGAATAATGATAGCAATCTGCTATAATTGACTAATACTTACTATAATACGTTTACCTATTTTGCATACAATTTCTTTTATCTTTTTTTTTTTTTTTTTACTATGAGCAAATGGTGTTGGATCGAACGCATTATGTATCTTTTTCAAATTTTCTTATTTTATATTTTATATTTTTATTTTATAGCTTCCTTGAAAATTCTATGAAAATTAGGATTTTTAATGATTCGAAGATTAGAAAATTCAAAGATCGTGAGACTAGAAGATTCGAAAATTCAGACTGAACAATTTGGAGATTTGCAACCTTGTGAATTAAAAGATCCAGAATTTGTTAGACTTATTAAAAAATGGTGTATTCAAAAATAGCATATTCTCTTTCGAAGACATTTTTCTCAATGTATCCTATTGGAAAGTACAAACTTCATATATCACTTGAATCTCGATTAGAATCTCAATTAAAGTAATCATCATTCCACACAATCATTATCGCCAAAAATGCCATTCAATTTGTGGCAGAAAAATTCTTTTCTCGTGTCCATCGGCATACCGTTGTAACGTAAAGTGCGTTACAGTATACGCGAAATAATTTATGCAAATGTTACCAAGCCCCTAGAAAATAACAGTTATGTCACGGACTGGTCACTTCCGGTTCTCTCGTCATTAATACTCTTTTTTTTATCTAAGTTCGTGGTAATCGCAACGAACATTAATTACACAGAACCGTAATAAATAACCATCTACACTTATGAAACATCTATGTATGGACTGTTTTAAATGTTTTACATATGCGCTACATCGGTGATTAATCGAACGCGATCATCTCGTAGATTTCGTGAAAGATCAAATCTAACCGCAATTATCTTACAAAAAATGTCATTAAATTAATAATATTTTAAACGAACTTAATTCTACGAGAAATTTCATTGAACGCCAGTAAATTAACGATATTTAAATAATAAATAATATTTCATCAAATAAAGAAATAATTAATCAATTAAAACTTGCAGGGACGATTTTATAATCGATTTAATCATCGATCTATTTTCGAAATGATTTGCAAGATTGAGATCTGAATCGTGTAAATTGCACGGTGTAAATATCATATCGTGTTGTACGATGGTTGAAAAAAAGCGAGTTTGTGCAAAAGGGGATTTCTCTTTGGGGTATGAAAGGTTTCTTAGAAGACGAAGGTGGTTGGGAAAGAGTTTAATTGGCGGCAAATTAAGGATTCAATTATCAAAGGGAGCAAAAGCTTTCGCGCGTATATTTTATATTGAAAATGATTGCTCTTGATTCAACGTTTATAACGTTGGCCTTCGTGAAGTAAAAGTAAAATGGCGTTCGCTAACGGTGTCGAATTTTTTCTTAACGATTCTAGTTGAATAATATCACGAATTTGTCGGGATTATTGTAACAATAATTTTACTTACTTGTTTTAATTATCCAGTAATTAACTGTAGTAATCGTTCACTGATAGAATCAAATTTTTATCGAAAATTTTATTTAAACAAGATTCAAAGATTCATACAAATTACTATGGAGCTACAATAATTTCGTTTACTTCTTTCATAAGCACACAATCTTTACGATAAATATCTTCCTTGATAATTTTATTTATGTAATACCTACTTGGATTTTTTAATAATTAACTATAATTGCTTTTTTATTGGTGCTTGTTTCTTAACTGAATAATCTTTAAAAAAAAAAGGCAACAATCGTGTGACATTCTGCACAGTGTCAAAATAAGCAGGAACCGGAAGTATGGTGCTCTATTATTTAAAATTTTCATTAATTGTCTTTGAAATTAATTATTATTTACACATTACGCACGATACATTTTGTGTATTTCATGATCATTTCTTCTAAACAAACTCTTCTATTCCAATGACAATTTACATCTGATTACATTACACTTTTATTTAACAATCCTCACGTCCCAAAAATATTATCTTCCTATTTGCAAAAAGGATCTAATAAGAAGCAAATTATTTAAAGGACACTCCAGTTAGAACGTACAAGTGACAGCAATAAGCCTTCGATAGTATCCTCCATTTTGCAATAACCTTGCAAAAATGTTCAACGCCCTTTGATATATGCGGAAATACGAAGCGATCTTATGATCAAAGCAGTAGAAGGGGAAATAAAATATCTATACAACGGATACATGATAGGGCTTGGAAACTATTCTAGCAATGTAGCAAATAATCTACAAGCATTTGCATGTTATAAATATTCCAAAATATACATTTTCTTCCTTTCAAAAAGCACAATGTTATACGAATGAAAAATATTCGTCTGATTAAGTCAAAATTATCGACTTAGGTTATTTAGAAGATTGATCAGTAATATAGAAGGGTGAATATATAAAAACGAAATGTACGAACTATTGGAAACGGCAGAAGCCCAGATGCTGAAGATACCAGAAATGACGAGGGAACCACACGCCAGCCATCTTCTGCCCCATCGATCAAGAACGAGCGTGAGGAACGTGTCAGCAGGCAGCTCGGTTGCTGCAGCAATCGTGAACGTAACAAACACGTCCAGGCCTAAATTATCGACGTTTCGTACGTGACCATCGAACACCAAAGAAATCGCCATCCTATATTTCGTAAAACAATTTCATATGATAAAGAAAAGCACGCTATCATATTTCATGTGAGAAGCAAATTCCTTGCTTCAGAAATGAAGTATTTTTAGACAAAAGATATAAAACTGTTCGTGAGATTTTTACAAGATACAATTCCGATTTTACGTCAATCTATTTGATATCTGTTTAATAGCGATACGAACCAAATAACAATAAATAGAATCGTGATATTCCGTAGTCGTGGCGTTCTAAATAGATCCAACACGGAGTACGTTTTGTCTGCTTCCTCCTCTTTGCAGATTCTGGCACAGGTTTCCTGTTATTAGCAAATTTTTAACTAGTTAATGTCGTTTGTCTGTTTTTCTTACAAATTTATGTGAACCTGTTATGTGTACAAAGATTACGATAAAATCCGGAAGAAAGTTTATGTTATATTTGTATGAGACGATCCTTTCGAAATAGTTTACTTGGACGGTCGCAAATTTTTTCATTTTACTTTATAAAACATCAAACCTCTGAAAGTCGATTATCTCCTTATATCGTTAATATTGCCATGATCTATTCATAGACTGAGCAGTTTCTAAATGTTTAATCTATTTGTATAAAAATTTTCAAAGATAAAAACAATATACAAATTCAATAAATAACATTACAGAAATAGACAATAACAGACAATAACAGAAATTGACAGCAATTTATCGCTGGCAATTTAGGTGATGAATAAGATATAAAATTACTAGGTTGTAAACAAATTTTCATTACGTAAAAGACCCAATTAGACTTCTATTCAAAGAAAATGATTATATGATATGCTTAAAGGCATATAAATTGGTATTTATAGAACGCACATAAAGCAGGAAAGATCATAAAAGTAGAAAATACGGAAAAGATTGCGGTAATCGGTTTATTTACCCGGAATCGTCTATAGATGTCATCGGGCACCTTGGTGCCGTTGATTCGCTCGAATTTACCAAGGATTTTAATGGCCCTGTCTATCTGACCTTGGCTGACCAGCCATCGAGCGCTTTCCGGTATCAACCATGGCGTACCTACGGCTAGAACAAGAGGAACTGAGGTGACAATACAGGTCATCCTCCAGTCGGCCAAATAATAGGCGATCCAGGGTAGAATGCAAGTTGCAAATGTGAAGAATATTGCGATCGACATATTCGCCACGAATGTCCTCCACTTTGGTCCAACGTATTCTAATATTGGAATAAAAAACATAATATTTAGAAGAATCATCTGTGAAAGAAATATTCTGTGAATAAAGAATGGAACAATATATTAGGTTGTCGCAGAAATTTCTTTCGTCTCGTAAGGAGATAATAGACGCATACTATTTTTTGTTTTATATTATTTTATTGAATTATATTCATTGGGACAAAATAGATCATACGTAATTCAATAAAATAATATAAAACGAAAGAAACTTTTGGGGCAACTTAACGCAATATGAAGAAGAAAAATTTGAGTTACAAATATATAAAAAGTAGATATACAATATATAGATTAATTTAACAAACGTGTTTAGTTCTACGATTAAATCGTGTTTAGATTTAATAATAAGGACTTTAATAATTTCCCGATGATTGTTCAAGCCCATTTAAATTTCCGTAAGTGTTTCGATACTTATCGACAAGAATACGTTTCTATTTACGAATTATACAGGGTGGTTGGTAACTGGTGGTACACGCGGAAAGGGGATGATTCTACGTGAAAAAAGAAGTCGAAAATATAGAATAAAAATTTTTCGTTTGAGGCTTTGTTTTCGAGAAAATCGACTTTGAATTTTCGCTCGGTACGCGTGCACTTTATCACGTCTCGTTATAACGGATCTCACTGTAGATCGTTGTCTCAATTGACGTTATTTTTAAAATTTTTAAAATTTTTAAATTTTTAAATTTTTAAATTTTTAAATTTTTAAATTTTTAAATTTTTAAATTTTTAAATTTTTATTCTATATTTTCGACTTCTTTTTTCGCGTAGAATCACCCCCTTTCCGCTTGTACCACCAATTACCAATCACCCTGTATTTCTTAAAGATACAAAAGGTAGAATCACGCGTAACTAGCAATATCATAAATTAACTGTGAATAAACGGATCGTTAGAGTCAAAGGATCATTTACATAATTCAAGCACGAGCGTGTGTTACCTTGTTAAGCTATTTATGGTAGATATTGAAAGATCGATAAGCCTGAGATACATATTTATGTCGAAACGAACATTCTCTACGGAAAGTCGAGTCTAATTCGATGAAAACAATTGACTTCCTGAACGAACATATCGATATATATCCACAGTGCAATGACAAGTAAATATTACTCTATTTTCGTACAAGAAAACAGATTACAACGATGAGAAGTTATCTTGAACAATTGAACTGACCTTCGCGATGAATGAATCTCGCAATTTCACGAATACGTAGACGAAATTAATGTCTGGTGCGTATACGTCCAATAAATTAGAAACACAAGGTTGTAACTCTTTAATCGCATAACAGGACAAGATGCGATAAACACGTGGAAATAT
This sequence comes from Bombus vancouverensis nearcticus, assembly GCF_051014615.1. NCBI lineage: Eukaryota > Metazoa > Arthropoda > Insecta > Hymenoptera > Apidae > Bombus > Bombus vancouverensis. The sequence goes on along the minus strand of NC_134913.1, from coordinate 320,251 downwards.
ATCATAGTGAACAACGTCTATTTGTAGTTGCCGTAAAATAGGGAGTAATTGCTCTTAATGAAGCAACCGTGTTAGCCACTTAATAGTGGCTTGCTTCTAATCCGAAATCACCTTCAATTAGTTGTAACTAGTGGCTTCCTGATAATTACCGCTCAGTGGTTGTTTCTTTTTTTTTTTTTTTTTTGCTTTATTATAATTGCGATGCTCGAACCATGTTTACCATGGAACTCGCTTCCTTATTTAAGATCACTTTGTACCATTGATTTTTACTTTTCATGCTTCATAATAACCAATTTATAATTCATAATAAACCAAAATGACGAACGTTCGTTTAAATCACGAGTTTCAGATATTTCTATTCTCTAAAATTACCTGAATTAATTTTTATTAAATAAAATAGCTATAGGATAATTCCACAAATCAGATATTTTGAGCAGATATCTCGGAATTTCCTGTTTAATTCGCCGTAAATTTTCCCAATACGCTCTGGACCTCCTACATATATATAACGTGTCTATACATAACTGTTAATTCATCATTTTCTCGTAATCCTAACAAACAATGCTTAAAAACTTTAACTACATTTTGGATTATTATCTCGCACGAATAAATTTTAAGCTATTAATCGCTTTCCTGAAAATCTGGGTTGGTTATCAGCTTCGGTACGAGACCATCGAGTAACTCGGTACGCATGAACGGAAATAATCTCCCAGTTATATCCAAATGTTTAATAATTTTCTACATAGAAATTTAATGAAAAATAAGAATAGAAGAACCTCGCATTACAAAAATCAACTTCCATGAAATCTAAATATTATTTATGCTGTCTGTAATTTTCAACATCTTCTTTCGCAAATCATCATCACCATTATCATCATCACCATTGCGACAGCCATTCTAAAATATATGTATCATTAATTTAATAGAAAATAAGAGTAGAAGAACCTCACGTTATAAAAATCAATATTCATAAAACCAACAAAATATCGTTTTTTAAATATATGTATCATTCAGTTTGTATTGCCTTTACAACGCGTAGATAGGGCGAGGAGATCTCTTCTGAAGACGAGATATTATTCTCATAGAAAGGATACAGAAAGGAGAAGAAGACGTAAAGGAGCTTCTCTGAGACCACTCGTTTCATCACTTCGCCTCTCAAGGTTTACTGCCTTTAACATTACATTATTCGCGCAGAAAAAGTATTCGCTTTTCTCCCAGCTGTTTCCGTCACCCTGTAATTTCATATCGTGTTACCGTTCGATCAAAAGCGACAACTCATTTATTGTAAACGAAGATTCCGTGCGGCACAGTTAGCAAAGATAAATTACAGACGATCGTATTAATAATAATAATCTGACCGATATCTCGCAATGCGATCAATCGATAAACGCGAGCACCGTCCAACGCAAGGACGTTGTTAACGTTTCGAAACTGATTAACGTTCGTTCTCTTCTTTCTTTTCTTTTGTTTCTTCCTTCTCGCCTGTTGGCTCGTAAAAGTATCTTAGCATTTATAGACACTTTTTATTTATTTATATTTATTATATATGATGGTATCATAATTAGTACAACAAAGTATTATTACGTTTCTGTTATATATTCATGAATATATTGGAATTTCATTAGGATCGTAATAAAGTCATATAATAATTATATCGAATATGACGTCAGAATTATAAATACGGTTATTATAATGCAGAGTTTCAATTAAGTAAATTTAAAAATCTATATACAAGATACAAAGTTATTTAGCGTAATTATATGTAGTATCGTGGACGAAAGGCCTGGGAAATATCGGACGAACTATGAACAGTGTCGCGAGAGCCGGGGCGCCGTCGGGCCCATCAATGTGTCATCGGTCTTTTCAAGTGCATAGTTTCGTGGAAAAGACCTACGTGACCCTGGCAGCGTCTGCAGAACACGTGTGCGGTGGGCCTAGGAAAAGGGCAATGGAATGCGACAACAGTCAGTCGAGAAACAGAGCGCGAGTCGAAAAGCACAGAGTGCGAGTCGAGGAGCCGAGTGCGAGTTGAGCGGAGACGGAGGTTGCGAGTGGCGTTGCCGAGAGAGTGTGGATTGCGCTGTGTTCTGTACGTTTGGTATGAATAGTTCAAGTTAAGCCACAATCGTCTCTTCTGTCTGATTAACATCTCTATTGCCCACGTTTTGTAAACATATTACATCACGATATTACATATTTTTGGGGGCTCAGCCGGGATTGTACAAGACAGAAAACGAAACGGTTTAACAGAGCTATTCGAGCTAGTTGTGAATTTACCGGTACGCGGTGCGGTAAAAGACGATATCGTTGACTGTTTAAGTTTGTGCAGTGTGAAAAATGGCAAACGTCGAGGACGAACGATTGTCGGGTGAAGAGGGTTCGACGCTGGAGGAGCTGAGGAATAAGCTCGCGCGAATGAACCTCCCTATATCGGGTGCGAGGTCAGTGCTGATTGCAAGGCTGAATCGGGCGTGTAGGGCTGGACAATCGTATCGTAAGGGATCGACGGGCGGTGAAGAGCTAACCGGTCAACGAGATTTAGAAAGTGTACAGAGAGCTGAGCGTGATTGCAACGAAGATGAGGATGTTGAGAAAATGAATACGAAGGAGTTGAAGGAGCGCCTCGCTAGTTTGGGTTTAAAAACGACGGGAAGAAAAGTAGAATTACGCGCACGGCTACGAGCGGCCATGGATGGTAACGACATATCGTCGGAAGAGGAAAGCGACGACGAAAGTGAGGATGAAGATGACAAGAAAAACGCAAGAGAATACAAGAGAGATACGCGAAGGGTGTATCAGGACCGTGACGAATGTTGTCGAAGGGCATGTGTTGGTTCGACACTGAGTTTTAGAGACGTCGAAGATGCATTAGAGTCGTTTAGTGGCAACAGAGGTGAAAATGTCGAACGATGGTTCGAGTCGTTCGAGGTAGTCGCTGATACGTGCATGTGGTCGGATGGGCAGAAGGCAGTCTATGCAAGGAAGCTGCTGAAGGGATCAGCGAAAATATTTGCGAGCTTCGAGTGTCATGCCAGGACTTGGCATGAGTTGAAGAGGGGGCTAGTGAAAGAATTTTCGAGGAAAGTCAACAGTAGGCAAGTTCATCAGAAACTTGAAGAAACAAAAAAGGAGAGTGATGAAGCATGTCTGGCTTACATGTACCGTATGCTCGAAATAGCCAGCCATGTGGACATGGAGGAGGAAGCAAAGGTGGAATACATAGTGGATGGAATAATAGACGACGAGAACAATAAGGCTGTATTGTACGGCGCTACGTCAATCAAAGAGTTGAGGAAGAGGTTAGTAATGTACGAAGAGCAGAAGAGTCGCAGAGCAAAGTCGATTGTGAAGTCGGCTAAAACCCAGAAGAACGGGAAGCCCAGTCAATCTGTGGATGCAATGAAGAAAAGAAGATGCTTCATTTGCGGTAGTGAGGATCATCTAAGTGTTAAGTGTCCGGAGAGGGGAGAAGGTGTTAGGTGTTTCAAGTGCAGCGGATTTGGACATATTGCAGCGAGGTGTACGGCACAACCGAAAGAGACTTGCGTAGTGTCAAGATCCGAAAAGGGGAAGTATGTGAAGGAAGTGGCGATAGATGATTGTAGGTTTGTGGCATTAGTGGATACAGGTAGTAACCTTACGTTCCTACGAGCGGATGAGTATGTGAGGTTAGGATCACCACCTCTGGGAAACTGCAAACTTAAGTTTGATGGTTTTGGTTCCGCTGGCAATAGTACCTGGGGCGAGTTTACAAGGGTAATGACGGTCGACGGGTACGACTTTACTGTCACCCTGCATGTTGTCTCGAATAAGGTAATGACAAGACACAGTCTACTCTTAGGTACCGATTTTTTAGACCAGGTAGAGTTGCGAGTCAAACGGGGCGAGGTGACATTTTTACGACTCGACGATCAGACCGACGGTCACGAGGACGCGCCGGATGTACTGAGGGTAAACGCGGTAGAACAGACCGACGAAACAGACCTGACACACGTACGGGAACCGCATTATCGTGAAGCGATTCGCGATATCGTTAGGGGGTATAGGCCGGAGAAGAAGCGAGACGTCGGAATAACCGAAAAAGTAGTTTTGAAAAGCGACAAGCCGATAGCGCGAAGACCGCGAAGACTGGCGCCGTCGGAAAGAAAGGAAGAAGATGATTTGATGGAAGCGTGGACAAACGAGGGTGTCATCAAATCGTCAGACTCGGAGTATGCGAGTCCGATAGGTGTAGTTAGAAAGAAAGATTTGTGTGTGCGTGTGGCTGGATGGGCCTTGTTACTAGGCGAGATTAAGTATCAGGTGTGTCATCGGCCGGGGAAAAGTATGCAGCATGTAGATGCTCCGAGTAGGAACCCCCTGCCGAGCACTATGTATGTAACGGAGAGTGAAGACGGGCTGATTGCACGGTTGAGAAGGGCACAGAACAAGGACACTGAAGTCCGTAGGATTTTGGACGCCGCAACGTGCAGTCAGGCCGATGGGCAGGTAGTAAGAAACAATATTTTGTATAAGGAGTGTGAGGACGATGTGCTAATAGTAGTATCGAAGGCGATGCGGGCTCAGGTAGTCAGGCAAGCGCACGAGCGTGGGCATTTCGAGGTTACCAAAACAGAAGCTATGGTCAAGAAGGACTTCTGGTTCAAGGGGTTACGCGAAAAGGTCGAACACGTGGTGTCCAACTGCCTTGACTGTAGCCTAACCCAACGAAACATAGGTAAGCTAGAAGGGAGCCTGCGAAATTACAAGAAAAGAAGAAAGCGTGCGAAGCAGTACCGAAGGAAGGACCCGCACACACCTCGATTTTATGAAACCTTGGGTCCTAAATGCCGAAAGTGACGCATCTGATGACAGCGAGATAGAAGGCAACATCTGAGGGCAGATGTTATTGCAGGATGGCCGAATGTAGTATCGTGGACGAAAGGCCTGGGAAATATCGGACGAACTATGAACATTGTCGCGAGAGCCGGGGCGCCGTCGGGCCCATCAATGTGTCATCGGTCTTTTCAAGTGCATAGTTTCGTGGAAAAGACCTACGTGACCCTGGCCACGAGCGTCTGCAGAACACGTGTGCGGTGGGCCTAGGAAAAGGGCAATGGAATGCGACAACAGTCAGTCGAGAAACAGAGCGCGAGTCGAAAAGCACAGAGTGCGAGTCGAGGAGCCGAGTGCGAGTTGAGCGGAGACGGAGGTTGCGAGTGGCGTTGCCGAGAGAGTGTGGATTGCGCTGTGTTCTGTACGTTTGGTATGAATAGTTCAAGTTAAGCCACAATCGTCTCTTCTGTCTGATTAACATCTCTATTGTCCACGTTTTGTAAACATATTACATCACGATATTACATATATATTTCACAGTAATTACAAAAATATTTAATTATAAAAATAGTCAAACATTTATTATATTAATAAATCCCGATATTTGATAACCATTTATTACATGTTTAAGATAACTATTTATGCTGTATATTTGTACTAAATAAATGTTTGCATTAAATATCTCGTAACTTCTATGTGCATCTTCAGAAATGTTTCAAACTTTACCAATATAATCATTACAATGCTAATGAAATTTCAGAATGTTTTATATAACACATATTCTATATACATATAATTTTTCTGTGGTAAATATGTAAATGCTTTTATAAACTACTAGGTTTATACGCTTTGCAGTCTCATATTTTCCTCCCACTGTTAGCATTATCTGCAGTTTGTATGTGAGTTGTATGAAGTTGATCGAATTCTACGCTTTCAACGAGCTGGTCGAGTGAGGTTCTGCTTGAATAAGTTATAAATCCTGGCAGGAAGAAAGGCACGTGTTATTGATATCGACTGGTTAGCTGGAATGTTGAATAGGAATTTAAAGAACCAACTCAAACTTTATCGATAATAAAATATGGAAAATATGACTGCAAATAATACGTGAAAAATAATGGAAATATTCTATAGGATATTTGAATGTTTATTAGAGAATTTTAATAATAATATGGAACATAAAGAAGAAAGAAATTCGACGATACTAAATAATGATGATACTAACAATTTCAGTGATTTTTATTAATATAAAATTAACATTAATATAAATAAAAACAAAATCTATTATAAATGATATAGACGAACTTTTTAACTAAATATCGTTAGAAAGAAAAGTGACACAAGTATACATACGAAACAATACAAAAAATCCGCATCTATCTAGAGAAATTTGTTATGAATTTCAAAGTCTGTATAAATACGTATACTAATACATAAAGCTTCTAAAGCTCTAAAGTTTTAATGTTTAAAAAAAAGTACAAAAATATTTCCATTAAAATATATGTAGTATCGTGGACGAAAGGCCTGGGAAATATCGGACGAACTATGAACAGTTTCGCGAGAGCCGAGGCGCCGTCGGGCCCATCAATGTGTCATCGGTCTTTTCAAGTGCATAGTTTCGTGGAAAAGACCTACGTGACCCTGGCCACGAGCGTCTGCGGAATACGTGTGCTGTGGGCCTAGGAAAAGGACAACAGAGTGCGAGTCGAGAAACAGTGTGCGAGTCGAGAAACAGTGTGCGAGTCGAGAAACAGTGTGCGAGTCGAAAAGCAGAGTGTGCGAGTCGAGCGGAGAAGGAGGTTGCGAGTGGCGTTGCCGAGAGAGTGCGGATTGCGCTGTTTTCTGTACGTTTGGTGTGAATAGTTCAAGTTAATCAACAATCGTCTTTTCTGTCTGATTAACATCTCTATTGTCCACTCTTTGTAAACATATTATATCACGATATTACATATTTTTGGGGGCTCGTCCGGGATTGGACAAGACAGAAAACGAAACGGTTTAACAGAGCTTTTCGAGCTAGTTGTGAATTTACCGGTACGCGGTGCGGTAAAAGACGATATCGTTGACTGTTTAAGTTTGTGTAGTGTGAAAAATGGCAAACGTCGGGGACGAACGATTGTCGGGCGAAGAGGGTTCGACGCTGGAGGAGCTGAGGAGTAAGCTCGCGCGAATGAACCTCCCTATATCGGGTGCGAGGTCAGTGCTGATTGCAAGGCTGAATCGGGCGTGTAGGGCTGGACAATCGTATCGTAAGGGATCGACGGGCGGTGAAGAGCTAACCGGTCAACGAGGTTTAGAAAATGTACAGAGAGCTGAGCGTGATTGCAACGAAGGTGAGGATGTTGAGAAAATGAATACGAAGGAGTTGAAGGAGCGCCTCGCTAGTTTAGGTTTAAAAACGACGGGAAGAAAAGTAGAATTACGCGCACGGCTACAAGCGGCCATGGATGGTAACGACATATCGTCGGAAGAAGAAAGCGACGACGAAAGTGAGGACGAAGATGACAAGAAAAACGCAAGAGGATACAAGAGAGATACGCGAAGGGTGTATCAGGACCGTGACGAATGTTGTCGAAGGGCATGTGTTGGTTCGACACTGAGTTTTAGATACGTCGAAGATGCATTAGAGTCGTTTAGTGGCGACAAAGGTGAAAATGTCCAACGATGGTTCGAGTCGTTCGAGGAAGTCGCTGATACGTGCATGTGGTCGGATGGGCAGAAGGCAGTCTACGCAAGGAAGCTGCTGAAGGGATCAGCGAAAATATTTGCGAGCTTCGAGTGTCATGCCAGGACTTGGCATGAGTTGAAGAGGGGGCTAGTGAAAGAATTTTCGAGGAAAGTCAACAGTAGGCAAGTTCATCAGAAACTTGAAGAAACAAAAAAGGAGAGTGATGAAGCATGTTTGGCTTACATGTACCGCATGCTCGAAATAACCAGCCATGTGGACATAGCGGAGGAAGCAAAAGTGGAATACATAGTGGATGGAATAATAGGCGACGAGAACAATAAGGCTATATTGTACGGTGCTACGTCAAAGAGTTGAGGAAGAGGTTAGTGATGTACGAAGAGCAGAAGAGTCGCAGAGCAAAGTCGATTGTGAAGCCGGCTAAAACCCAGAAGAATGGGAAGCCCAGTCAATCTGTAGATGCAATGAAGAAAAGAAGATGCTTCATATGCGGTAGTGAGGATCATCTAAGGGTTAAGTGCCCGGAGAAAGGAAAAGGTATGAAGTGTTTCAAATGCAACGAGTTTGGACATGTGGCGGCGAATTGTACAGCGCGACAAATTGTACATAAAGCTTCTAAAGCTCTAAAGTTTTAATGTTTAAAAAAAAGTACAAAAATATTTCTATTAAAATATATATGATATTTTCCACGGTATTTTCTACGCAGTTTCTACAATTAAGGATTTCCTCGTTCCCATCGATTTTCCTCTACTTGTGAGACCGTCGGATAATCACGTCCCTTTCATTTCATCTTCGCTACGCTCGATTATAAATACGGAACTGAAAATAGAATTATTTGCAAATCAATGAATCCGATGATGTAATTTGTTACGCGCTCGAAACGAATTAGTATCACTTATCTTAGTTTCAATCAATACCTCACTTTCTCAAGTCATTGATTAAAATACGATTTACACTCGTACAGATCGAGCCTTCTTTCTCAATATTTCCGTCGAATATTCGTGATCAATCGTTTAATCGATCTTGATAATTAGAATAGAAATAAGAAAATTTGAACGCCAAATCATTAACGAACCAGCCACTTGCTCACGAATCTCGTCAACTTGGCCTTGTTTTGTCGAACAAATTGTAAATTTTTCCAACCTCGGCTTGAGTCATCGATTCAGGGTTAATGCACGTCACCTGAGTTTCTTTGGTCTCGATTTTCACAATTGGAATGCTGTCTGCAGGACAAACTTGCTATTCGATCAAGAAAACTCGTTTCAATGACTCGTCTGATGAACTTTCAATCAGCGTTCTTACGTTTCAACAGAGTCTCTTCAAAAGTTTCAATCAGGGTCTTAACGCTGTACTTTCAGGGTATAAAATATCTTTCAAGACAGAGACTAGTCTAGATTTTCTCTTCAGAATATTGATATTAGAACAATAACTGGAAAATATATTTCTACAGTATTATAATTGAAATTTTTTCATGTAGAGTTATAATAAAATTTTGTATTATAAATTGCCTGTATTATGGATATCAGACAATGAATTCAGCATGAATTATATCGATCTTATATTAAACAATTTATTAGAATTTTCAATGGAATATTTAAAATGTTACTTGATTGTTTTATATTATTATGTGATATTTTTACGAATTTTAAATAAGTTTGCTAGAAGAAGATGTTCATTTTAATTAAAACCATATACATGTATGTATGTATATATATACATAGATTTATAGTTGTGGAAGCGTTCGTTGAAGAACCATTCATTCGTTACCTTCGCTTTCCGTTGGGAAGTGAAAATTTATGAAAACCCTGGTATGCTATAGTTGTCCAGAAATGAAAAGCAATTTTGAACAACTAATCCTTTGTAATCAGAATATTGTCTCGTTAAAAGAGAAAACAAAATTATAATTGATCGCGAGTATAGAGGGAAAATATTAGTATAGAAAATGATTGCGAACTAACTATCTTTAAATATTATAAATATTCAATGGTATATATAAATCCAACTATCTTAAAGTTTCATATTTTTATCTTGCATGAAATTCTTATAAAACAGAAAAATTAATTTTTCTCTGTCTCTCTCCCTCTCTTTGATATAAACGCCGCAGTTAAAAAATAAATATGTATGACCTCATGTATATTCATATGTATTTAAGCATCTTTCTTCGTAACTTTAAATGGTTTTCAATTTCATTTAAATTGTTGCATGGCAACGTGAGTTCTGTTGCAAAATTCATATACTTGTAGAAACGTCAGTCGTAAATCAAGCATAACAACAGTTTTACAGTATGTTGTTGAGATTACTTTGTTATTTAAACTTAGAGATCTTCCTGCTTACAGTAATTACTAAAAGTAACTGTACAGCATCGTATTTAGAACAGCATTTATAATATATACCAATTAATTAAGACTAAGTCTTAAGATAAGACTGATTAAAATATTAGCTTTCGTATCATTTGTAATACTTTCATACATGCTTATAAATAATTAATGCTATCAAAATGAAACGTAAAAACTGATTTAAAAAAAAGGAAGAGAGACGCTTCATTGGGAAATAAGGATACATACGTACAAGTACTTTTTGTAGCCACTGTGTGGCTTTCAAACTCAATTCCAGGGCAAAAAAGAAATTATTGAAAAACGGTTACCTAATATGTACATCATAGTGAAGCAATTATCAAAGGCGAATCCAACGAAAAAACGACACAAAGTGAACTGCCAGAAGCTACCCGTGAACGCAGTAGCCACCCCAGCGAGAAATTCCATTAAATTAGCTCCGAGCAAAGCTGGTATTCTTCCATATTGATCAGCAACCCATCCAAAAATTAATCCTCCGAAGATAGCGCCGATGAAGAAGATACTTTGAGCTATGGTTGGCAGTGCATCATACTGACAAACCCATCCCAGCTGCAACAGAAAACTACAGTCGAATGATTTACTTCTGATCACTATCAGCATCACGGGAATCTTATAGCAATTTCAACGCCTCGATTAAACGAATTTTCGATCAAAGTTTCGAAATTCCTAATGAAGCGCGCCTCTGTCCTTTTTCCTTTCCCTTTGAGGAAAAAAGAAGGAGAAGCTTAAGACCCTGCGCGTTCTCGCGTCCTTCTTCTGGATGCTTCCTACCCCTCGATGAATAATTCTCCTCCTGACGAGCGACGCAAAGTTCATGGAAATCCACTGGAGCAAAAAGTCTTGCAATTTATGTCGAACAAATCTGTGTGTTCGCGCTGTTGCTCGTTATAACGTTTTATTAAAGTTTCTTTTCAATCCGGTATTTTCATTTTCAGTTTCATTTTCAGATTGTATTTTATTTGGCAATGTAACGCTTGAATTTAGAATGTACTCTGTAATTTCACTACATGCACTCATTATTACTGCAATATGTACTAGTAATTCTGTTACGTACTATAATTTTCCTCTGTGGAAATCGACATTGTTAATTTTCCCACTTCTGAACTATCGATCTTTCCACAAACGTTTATTCGACCCTTTCCATCGTTCTTCTTTCTTTCCAAAAATTGTACACTACGCTTATTTTTTATCGAAATAGATCATGCAAATAATCGAATACGACATACACAGTATAAAGGGATTGATTGATAGGAGCAGATAAAATATTCAAAAAGCAGGAAATTACAAGTCGAACATTTTCTGTCACCTCGGATGCCACAGACGCATAAGGGACGGTGGTATAATTAAATTCCCATCCTTGTTGGCAATCTTTCGTTGGCCACGATGGGTCCGGTACGTGGCTTCCATTTAGCAAAATTTCCGTGTAATTTACATCGTACATGCTGCATCTCGAGTAACCTTCGCGGTTGACTGGTATCGCCAGCGACAGCCTGAAACGAAGGAGAAGATAACGTAGATTGGTTCACGGTCTTCGATGCCGATGGACGTTCCGACAAGCGAGTAATTAACGTTCTATTTGAAACTCGACAAAAAACATTGGGAATCTCGAGTATTTGTTGAGCTAATAATATTGATTGTTAGTCGAGTCTGATAAAACGTATTTGATTGGAATTTCATTTAAAGCGAAGAAAGTTATTTTCAATTGTAGCTGGATGTACGTTAATTGCTGTTTTCCTGTCTTTACAAATTACTTATTCCTTTGTTTCATCAGCCATTTCGATTATTATTGTCTCGTATTATTATTGTCGAGTATTGTCTCGTGGTTATTATCTCAACGCTTTTATCGTGTCAATTTATTGCGTTGTGTTCATACGGGTTTGTAGAATATATAATAAACAATGCAATGAGAAATGAAAGTGAGAAAATTTTGAAGAATTATTAAATTAGGTAAATTGAAGGGAAAGAAGTTCTGTGAAGGAACTGGATTGGATCTAAACAGATAATAAAGAAAGATGATCCAAGATTTGCGACCACCGACGTATGTCGAAAACACTTACTCATTAATAACGAATGTCATTAAGATAATTCAGTGACGGTAATTGCGTCTGTTATTCTGATGAATGTTACATAACGAGATAGGAAGTCGATGTCATGGTGACTGGCGCTGTCTGAATCAAATCAACCCTATTCACAACCAGATAATACCGTCAAACGATGTTTACATTATTATAATATGAAATCCAATTTGAAGGCTTCGTGAATTTCTATTATCCTTCAATGAAATTATGAAATAATGGCGCAATTTAATGATAAAGATTATTATTATTTCATTAGGCTTGCTGTATAATTTGCTAGATTGTCTTCAACCAGATAAATATATCAATAATTTTGGCAATGGCTATCATCACATACTTTATCGAAAGAGAGAACATTGGTTCTCTTTGATTTTCGATCGTTGAATCGTCGAAAGAAAACTTCGCGGCTCAAAAAAGTTCTCCTACAAACACGTACATAGCATAAAAATCGGTAACACGCGGAAGTTCTACAGGAAAAAAATCAAAAAGACTTGCTGAGCAAGGCAAGAACTTTCCAATAGAAGGTGAGCATAATAATAAATGACACTTGCACGGATGTTTGCGGAGGAGTCGTTGACTATATTAAACTAATACTAATTATGAAACAATGTAACAGTAACGGTACCAGTCGTAATTAACATACTATCGTTAACATTATCGTGATATCGAAATTTCTTCCCACAAGATCACCGATTAATTGCATCGATTTGCGAAATTCTTAGTGTTCGATGATTATCATAGTCGAGGAAAGGTATTTACAAGATATTAACATCCGCATCTAATCACATCTCGTAGCATCGCGACTTATCACGCGTATCACCTAACCTTTACATGAATATTGAACGAACGAACACTTCGAACGCATTATGCAAGTGTACGTTACGTTTTTCATTCGCCGGTAAAAGCTTTCAAAAACGAGTTAATGAGCGAATGATACGTGGCATGCGCGAAAGAAACGAATGCTTGCCCATAGAACAGCTGAAAATGATTCGAAAAGTATACTAGCAAAATAACAATAGATTCAGATAACTGACCAGTCGACCAGGATTAGTCACAGCCTTTTAACAATTCTATCGATTTTTTGCTACTATTATACTTATTTACTCCAAAGCTAAGATCCTACCTAGGCTAAACTAAACGTTAACTATGACTCACAGTTGGAAAATGCACTTATCTTATACGTAATCATTTATCAATTACTGAGTTCGTTAAGTTCTATTTTTGTTTACTGAAAGGAAAAAATCTTCCATTAATTAATCATCGCTATATCGTTGTTTGCTATTGTCTTTCGTCTGATCGACAATCATTTACCCATTCCATCGTTGTAGAACTCTTCATTTCTGGTTCCTATAATCTGGTATTTAATATCATCGAATTTATTTTGAAGCACGTGCACGTGCCAAAAAATTAGGTCACGGAAGTTTTATGCATTTCTGTGAAATCTGAAAGGGCAAAATTGCAAAGTACACGTGTGACACGTAGAAATATATAAAACATCGGAAAGTAGCACGCTTTGTAACGTTTAATCGAGGTAAAACAATTTTTTATCCAGCTTCTAGTTTTTTCTTTCGCTTCCTTTATATTCTGAAAAATATGCGTAAAAATCCGCAGGCTACGTATTATGACGTAAACGGAATGGAACGAATCAATAATAGAATAAATTAAATAATATTAATATTAAAATATTAAATAATATTAATATTAAAATATTAAATAATATTAATATTAATATAAAAATTATAATAATAATAATCGATAAAAGAAATTAAGGACAATGGAACACATATTCGATTTATACTAAATATCCGCGGCTGTCCTGATATTTATTGCCAGTCGCGTACATACGTTCAAGTTATAATTTCTAATACCATTAGAAAGTTAGGAGAATTTTAATCGAGAACGAGCTCTATACCCTTTGAACGTAATTTGTTCGTCACTTAATCGCTGCACGCGGTAAACACTAACGAGCAGCTCTTATACAAAAGTATTTGTACGTTATGGTCAACAACGGGGTGACTAGTTATTAGCGCGTTCTCCTGTTTCATTGAAATTTTAATTGCATCAACGTAGTACGTTCTATGGTCGACGTCTTAACATAATTGTACGGATCGAATGTCTTTACGTAAAACTGTCCCGTGCATGTTGACGATTCGCGGCCAATCAACGATATCAGGCCGAATGTTACGTGCTCAACGCTATTTTTTCGCGTTCACGCTCTCATTGTTTGCGCGAAGGTTCAACGCGTTCGCGCGGCGTACGCGATAATACGCGCTCCGGGAATTTTATCCAAGGATAAACGTGTGCGAGCGCAACACGTTGCGACACCACATCCTTTGCCTCTCTCGAAACGTCTTAATAACGAATTATGGTGCAATCGAACCATGCGCGTGTGACATCAATCACATCTCAACCTACATCAGTGATAATACATCGACGGTCGACTTTCGAACACTTTTGGACACATCACCACCTTATCATCATAGCATACACCAAGACTGTGACGCACCTTAGTCCACATCAGAGATAGGATATGGACCCCCGACTTTTGGACACTTCTGGATACATCACCACCTTATCATCATAACATACACCAAGGCTGTGATGCACCTCAGTCCACATCAGAGATAGGATATGGCCCCCTGACCTTCGGACACTTTCTACATCATAACCTACACCTAGCCCCTCAACATCCTAAAACCAAAACGTATATAAACCGAGACTTCACCCAGCTCGGGCAGTTCTTGTTCTTCTTCTAGTTGCTGTACTCATACAACCCCTTTTCTCCAGGTCGGTATTATTTTGTAAGTGTGAACATTTATAATAAAGTTTTATAAAGGAAAATAAGTAGTTGGGTTACGACTCAGCTTTCTTACTACCACACAAATACCGACTTTACGTGACATTTTGGCGATCGTGCCAGGATCTATTCACTTCAGTGCAAACGAAATTACGATTTCGGCGTACGCGCATCATTGAAGATCGAAGGATCAACGGACCCAGTGCGAATTTTTGCTACTACGAAGCCCTGCAGCAACTTTCAACGTTCCATTACGGTGAAACTAGACGAGAGGACTACGGTCAGCGCAGAGCAAGCCTACAAATAAGATTCGGAATCTAGAACCAACCAGAGAGGAAACATCCCTGAGACTCCTCAACGGTCATAGCTACTACGGTAAGCTGAAAAATCTGGATTCATTTTCACGATACCGTGTGAGAAAACCCAGTTTCTCAAGCGCTTCGAGTCCAAATAGCAACAGTAGCTCAGACTCAATAAGCATCATGCCCACATCACGAAAAGACAAAGTCGAAACTATTGAAACCGTTTCTACAAACGGAGGTACGGACAATTCGATTCGTGCCATAGTCGACGTAATTCAAAAACAAATTGAAATTCTTGCGCAACGTATAGAAGAAGACCAAATGATGACAGCGAAAAATGCGTGTGACACTACAGAATCAAAAACTTCAGCAGATCTTATGTCGAGAAATTTAGATGCTAATACACAAGAGAAGTCTTTAGAGAATAAAGATGACAAGAATCCATCTCCATCTATGTTAGATAGTAGTAAACGGAGCAGTCGTTATAATGTTGCTGCAAAGCCTGCTACTTCGCCAAAATTTGAAGAAATTGTTTATAATCAAACCAGACAATCAAACACAAATAAAATTTTGCGAAGCGCTTTAAAGACGAAATTAATCGAAGACAAGTCTGAAATAATTAATAAACAAAAGGCATCGGAAAATGTAGAAAATAAATTTGCCAAAGAAGAAAAAAGAGGTGTTAAACAAAAATCAATTTCAGATAGTGAAAACGAAACAACTGATACTCGTCAACGAAGGGAAGTTCTTTTAACGAACACAGCTAGTGATAGCGATAGGTATAAATCTGTAGAAAATGATAATGCAGTAACGGGTGTAATAGCAACTGATGAAGCGAAACATGGAGGCAGACCTAGGAGATCGGATAAAGTCGAAGTTAAAAAAGATGAAGATACAAGGAAGATCCTACAAAATGAGAAGGGTGGATTAGAAGAACAAAGAAAACTCGAAGAAGATACAAAAGAAGAAACTACAGAGACAGAAGTCAATTCAAAAGGTATATTCAATAATAAGTGCGATTTACTTGATATCGAAAGAGCTTTTGAAATTAATGATACGGTTCAAGATATTAAATTTACTGAAGGTAAAAGCCGCTCTCAAAATGATATGGAAGATGTAGTAGAAGATTCACAAGAATTATCTAATAAAAGTAAGTTATCAGAAATAAGGATTGCACTTAACAAAATTGAATATACAAAAACTATTTGACGGAATAAAAAGAATTCATTAGAAAGAGAAAGAGGAGTAAGAGAAAAGAAGAAAATGTACAGACAGAAATTATTTCAAAAAATATATCAGATGATAAATGTGATTTGCTTTAGAAAAAAAAAAAAAAAAAGAATATTATCCACAAACTACATTAGGAATTTATCTATCTTAGTGAGGAGAAAGAGAAAGGATAGAGGAGTTGATCAATAGACTGTGGATTTTGAAGCGTTTAGGAAAAACTTACAATTTTAATAAAATATTCAATGTAAAGTCTTTGTTATAATATTCAAATAAATAGATGAAAAAAAAACTGAATTTGCATAATTACTCATGGCTTATTGATCAATCATGCGACTCGTTCAGAGGTAACTCGAGTTGTAAAGGCGACAATTTATTAAAAATGGTATATCTGACGTACGATGCATTTGCTCATGTTAAACTATTTAAATAAGTATAAAAATCACGCGAAAAAAAAAATCTACTGAAAATAATGTTGAACTAGTTAATAATAATAAATCATATAGTGAAACACAAACCTTAAATCAAGATTTTAAGTTCAAAAAAAAAAAAAAAGAAAAGAAAAAAAGGAGAAAGAAATTGATAAAATGACAGCAACATGTAGCAGCAGGCGAGAGAAAATAAGCCAAATTTCTAAAAGAAGAAACGATGCTCAAGAACTCGAAATTTCTCGAGTGGATATGCTAAACAACGAATTTAATGAACAGTTGAAAGAACGTAAAACAGCAATAGAAGACTTACATCAAATGTTAAAGCATCAATCGGAAATTCATAAAGTTACCTTAAATGAAGCAAGTTTGAAAATAGGAGAACTCTCTGATAAAATTAAATGTTTTAAAGGAAAAGATAGCCAGATACCGAAACGTAATGAATTACTCGAAGAAGAACAGAATAAATGGAGAAGTTTAGAAAAAATGATTACAGAAAAATTTGAAGAAGAAAAATCCCGTTAGGAAACAGCCGAAGACGAAGTGAGAAAGCTTTCCAAATATAACGAGCAACTTCTAAAAGATTATCAAGAAATCCATAAAAAAAAAAAAAAAAAAGAAAGGTAAAGAATTAAACATGTACCTCAACTGAAAGATAAAATCAATCGACAGGATTTATATGCGAAGAACCTAAGAACACAATATATAGAACAGCACAAGATGATCGAAAAATTGAGAGCAAAAGGAAAACATGTGTATAATAAAGGTAAAGAGAACACATAATGTATCTTCACCAGGGGCGCATGATCCAAAATTAAATAATAAAATAAAAGATTTTGTTACTGAAAAGTTAGAGAGATTTCATGACAACAAAAGCATTGCCTGTGCAGAGTGCAGTGTATCAATGTGCACTAAAAATGCAAGCAACGTGACGATTACTTTTAGAACACCACAAGCACCACGAAAATGTTTCAAAATAAATTTGAAATATTGCGTAGGGTAGAAATTGAAAGTGAAGTAAAAGATATGAACGAACAAAATAATTTTCTTAGAAAAGAACTGGAAAACGTCCAAAAACTTTCCAAAGATGTTAATAATCGCTTACTCGAGGCGAACCAAGAATTAAAAGATTCACATAGAAAACACACTCCTATTTGAAAATTGAAAAAAAAAAAGAAAAAAAAACATCAGGAAGAATTAGGTGATATAATAAAACTTCATGATGAAGAAAAATATAAACTGATACAGCATTGGTGTTCTGTAGAATGTCAAACTGCCATAAAGGGTTACATTGATGGAAAAGTGCAGTAAATATTTAAATAACAATCCATGACTTCTTAAGTAATTGTAACAATCTTGATGTTTTACTATGGAACAACTAGATGAAGTGCACAGTGACATTAATAAAGTAGAATCATCGATAAAAGTAGATGTATCTTCTTCATTAATATCAGAATCAACGACTGATATTATAGAGAATGTGCATGATATTCCAGAAAATCAAAAAAAAAAAAAAAAAAATAAGTCACAGGAATGTACAGATAATACAATTCAAGATGGTTTAGTAGTAAATAAATGTGATGTAACAGATTTAAATAAAAACAAAAAAAAAATTTTTAAAGTAAGTAAAGTAGTGAGACAGAGAGCATAAAGAACGCTGCGATTAATGAAGTAGAACAAGAAATAATAAATTTCAAACCACACATTGAACATTGTCAAATAACTGTACTTAAGATTGAAGACATTAGCTTTATACCGCTCAAAACTAGCAACTGTTACATTGCGATACCAGCAAATCCGATAGTAATAGACACAATTTGCCAAACGAAACATACCTTACAAAAACTTGACAAGCCTTCCATCATAAGAGCTAACACTTCTTGCGATATATTGTACAAAGACGAACACATGCGTATAGGCGAAACAAAAAACGAAGTCATATACGAAATCAAAACAAAAACTATAGCGCTCAAAACAAACGATAGTTTCACTCATCTATTAGATAAACTCGAGCGAGCACCGAAAATAATAGATAATCTACAAGGCTATAAAACAACGATCGATAAAATAGGCGACGAGATAGAAACACTTAATTTCGAACACAGAATTAAAAATATACAGTATTGGGGACTAACCACGCTCCAGATATTAGGGTACATAGCATTAGGCATACTAGGTATATATGGATTAAACAAAATAGGGGTATTCAAATGCATCAGGAAATGTATACCGAACAAACTATGTATCAATTTATTTTGCTGCCGAAATGAAACTGTAATCAACAGCCACAATGCGACAGTCCCACCAGTACCACTCACCCTGGGCTCAACAGCCAACATCTATATTCCAACCAACACAGACCACTCAGATGAAGAGGAGGAATCAGCTGTAATTTTCAAGCCACGTCAAGTCCGATTCCACAAAAGTCTTCTGAAGAAAACTTGAGGTATCAAGTTCAATCTAAAGAGGGGGGTATGTGACATCAATCACATCTCAACCTACATCAGTGATAATACATCGACGGTCGACTTTCGAACACTTTTGGACACATCACCACCTTATCATCATAGCATACACCAAGACTGTGACGCACCTTAGTCCACATCAGAGATAGGATATGGACCCCCGACCTTTGGACACTTCTGGATACATCACCACCTTATCATCATAACATACACCAAGGCTGTAATGCACCTCAGTCCACATCAGAGATAGGATATGGCCCCCTGACCTTCGGACACTTTCTACATCATAACCTACACCTAGCCCCTCAACATCCTAAAACCAAAACGTATATAAACCGAGACTTCACCCAGCTCGGGCAGTTCTTGTTCTTCTTCTAGTTGCTGTACTCATACAACCCCTTTTCTCCAGGTCGGTATTATTTTGTAAGCGTGAACATTATAATAAATTATTATTATTATAATAAAGTTTTATAAAGGAAAATAAGTAGTTGGGTTACGACTCAGCTTTCTTACTACCACACAAATACCGACTTTACGTGACACGCGTATAGCGAAAATCAATCGTTTCTAGCCGTTCACTTTGAACACCGCGAAGGTTAATTTGGCAACTACATATATATCCATGTATTGTGTTTCTAACGATTGCCAAATGCTATTTTCATGCATATAGTGATGCCATCCTTTTGTTACGAAGGATTAGCATCAGAGAAATTTTCGGCTTATTACGCATATTGAAAATGTAACGTAAGATTCATCTTTTTTTTCAGCAAATATGCAGAGATACGCACAGGTGCGTTTGAGTATTAGAGCACCTACTGGTTACATTTATTGGAACGCTCTAGCGGATTTTACGCTGTAAAACATACGACGTGAATGAAAGTTCGGATTTATAATAAAATAAGGGGAAGATACAATCGGGAAAAGGATCTCAGCAAGACGATAGTATTAGGACAGCGTTAGGAAACGGTAGGCCAAGAAAAGCCGGTCGAAAGATGATTCGTAGAACTAAAGGAAAGTGTTGAGATATTGATCCGTTTCATAGCGCCGATGCGAGCGAAAAGCGAACTAAAAATTGCGCGTTTAAGCACTAAAATGTCTATATACTATCACGAAACTACGAAATATTACTAATCTTCTATTTACAACGAAGCTCGTAAGTCTCGTGACCAATTTACACGAAAAAAGATCGAGTTAGGGACACGATAACGCGTTAATGAAACTTCTAATCTCTAAATCTCTAGAGAGAAATCCTTAAAAGCTGTAGATCCTTAATAAACAATTTACCGATCACGACGATAAGTCCCCTGATGCTCGTAACCAATTTTACACAGAAAACGGATCACCAAAGTTGCAAGACTTTCGAGTTGGAGGGAATGACGCGTTAACGAGAGCGTCGCGACGTATAATGTTTACAAAGTTTGCGTGGAAATTAACACGATCAGGAATAAGCTGGATCGTTGTCACCGTTTACGATCGTGTTTCCGAGATGAAAGAAACAGTTACTATTATGCAATCGATCGTTTCGAACTAGTAAACGGCGTAGCGAAATAAAACTCGGTGTAAGTCTTAACATACGTGTAGTATCGTGGACGAAAGGCCTGGGAAATATCGGGCGAACTATGAACAATGTCGCGAGAGCCGAGGCGCCGTCGGGCCCATCAATGTGTCATCAGTCTTTTCAAGTGCATAGTTTCGTGGAAAAGACCTACGTGACCCTGGCCACGAGCGTCTGCGGAACACGTGTGCGGTGGTCCTAGGAAAAGGACAACAGAATGCGACAACGGCCAGAAAGGGTCAGTCGAGAAACAGTGTGCGAGTCGAGAAGCCGAGTGCGAGTCGAGCGGAGACGGAGGTTGCGAGTGGCGTTGCCGAGAGAGTGTGGATTGCGCTGTTTTCTATACGTTTGGTATGAATAGTTCAAGTTAAGCCACAATCGTCTTTTCTGTCTGATTAACATCTCTATTGTCCACTCTTTGTGAACATATTACATCACGATATTACATATTTTGGGGGCTCAGCCGGGATTCGAAAAGACAGAAAACGAAACGGTTTAACAGAGCTATTCGAGCTAGTTGTGAATTTACCGATACGCGGTGCGGTAAAAGACGATATCTTTGACTGTTTAAGTTTGCGTTGTGTGAAAAATGGCCAACGTCGGGGACGAACGATTGTCGGGTGAAGAGGGTTCGACGCTGGAGGAGCTGAGGAATAAGCTCGCGCGAATGAACCTCCCTATATCGGGTGCGAGGTCAGTGCTGATTGCAAGGCTGAATCGGGCGTGTAGGGCTGGACAATCGTATCGTAAGGGATCGACGGGCGGTGAAGAGCTAACCGGTCAACGAGATTTAGAAAATGTACAGAGAGCTGAGCGTGATTGCAACGAAGATGAGGATGTTGAGAAAATGAATACGAAGGAGTTGAAGGAGCGCCTCGCTAGTTTGGGTTTAAGAACGACGGGAAGAAAAGTAGAGTTACGCGCACGGCTACGAGCGGCCATGGATGGTAACGACATATCGTCGGAAGAAGAAAGCGACGACGAAAGTGAGGATGAAGATGACAAGAAAAACGCAAGAGGATACAAGAGAGATACGCGAAGGGTGCATCAGGACCGTGACGAATGTTGTCGAAGGGCATGTGTTGGTTCGACACTGAGTTTTAGAGACGTCGAAGATGCATTAGAGTCGTTTAGTGGCAACAGAGGTGAAAATGTCGAACGATGGTTCGAGTCGTTCGAGGAAGTCGCTGATACGTGCATGTGGTCGGATGGGCAGAAGGCAGTCTACGCGAGGAAGCTGCTGAAGGGATCAGCGAAAATATTTGCGAGCTTCGAGTGTCACGCAAGGACTTGGCATGAGTTGAAGAGGGGGCTAGTGAAAGAATTTTCGAGGAAAGTCAACAGTAGGCAAGTACATCAGAAACTTGAAGAAACAAAAAAGGAGAGTGATGAAGCATGTTTGGCTTACATGTACCGTATGCTCGAAATAGCTAGCCATGTGGACATGGAGGAGGAAGCAAAGGTGGAATACATAGTGGATGGAATAATAGACGACGAGAACAATAAGGCTGTATTGTACGGCGCTACGTCAATCAAAGAGTTGAGGAAGAGGTTAGTAATGTACGAAGAGCAGAAGAGTCGCAGAGTAAAGTCGATTGTGAAGTCGGCTAAAACCCAGAAGAACGGGAAGCCCAGTCAATCTGTAGATGCAATGAAGAAAAGAAGATGCTTCATTTGCGGTAGTGAGGATCATCTAAGTGTTACGTGTCCGGAGAGGGGAGAAGGTGTTAAGTGTTTCAAGTGCAGCGGATTTGGACATATTGCAGCGAGGTGTACGGCACAACCGAAAGAGACTTGCGTAGTGTCAAGATCCGAAAAGGGGAAGTATGTGAAGGAAGTGGCGATAGATGATTGTAGGTTTGTGGCATTAGTGGATACAGGTAGTAACCTTACGTTCATACGAGCGGATGAGTATGTGAGGTTAGGATCACCACCTCTGGGAAACTGCAAACCTAAGTTTGATCGTTTTGGTTCCGCTGGCAATAGTACCTGGGGTGAGTTCACAAGGGTAATGACGGTCGACGGGTGCGACTTTACTGTCACTCTGCATGTTGTCTCGAATAAGGTAATGACAAGACACAGTCTACTCTTAGGTACCGACTTTTTAGACCAGGTAGAGTTGCGAGTCAAACGGGGCGACGTGACATTTTTACGACTCGACGATCAGACCGACGGTCACGAGGACGCGCCGGATGTACTGGGGGTAAACGCGGTAGAACAATCCGACGAGATCGACTTGTCACATGTACGAGAATCTCATTACCGTGAAGCCATTCGGGATATTATTAAAGGGTATAGGCCGGAGAAGAAGAGAGACGTCGGGATAACCGCAAAAGTAGTTTTGGAAAGCGACAAGCCGGTAGCGCGAAGACCGCGAAGACTGGCGCCGTCGGAAAGAAAGGAAGAAGATGATTTGATGGAAGCGTGGACAAACGAGGGTGTCATCAAATCGTCAGACTTGGAGTATGCGAGTCCGATAGGTGTAGTTAGAAAGAAAGATTTGTGTGTGCGTGTGGCTAGATGGGCCTTGTTACTAGGCGAGATTAAGTATCAGGCGTGTCATCGGCCGGGGAAAAGTATGCAGCATGTAGATGCTCCGAGTAGGAACCCCCTGCCGAGCACTATGTATGTAACGGAGAGTGAAGACGGGCTGATTGCACGGTTGAGAGGGGCACAGAACAAGGACATTGAAGTCCGTAGGATTTTGGACGCCGCAACGTGCAGTCAGGCCGATGGGCAGGTAGTAAGAAACAATATTTTGTATAAGGAGTGTGAGGACGATGTGCTAATAGTAGTATCGAAGGCGATGCGGGCTCAGGTAGTCAGGCAAGCGCACGAGCGTGGGCATTTCGAGGTTACCAAAACAGAAGCTATGGTCAAGAAGGACTTCTGGTTCAAGGGGTTACGCGAAAGGGTCGAACACGTGGTATCCAACTGCCTTGACTGTAGCCTAACCGAACGAAACATAGGTAAGCTAGAAGGGAACCTGCGAAATTACAAGAAAAGAAGAAAGCGTGCGAAGCAGTACCTAAGGGAGGACCCGCGCACACCTCGATTTTATGAAACCTTGGGTCCTAAACGCCGAAAGTGACGCATCTGATGACAGCGAGATAAAAGGCAACATCTGAGGGCAGATGTTATTGCAGGATGGCCGAATGTAGTATCGTGGACGAAAGGCCTGGGAAATATCGGGCGAACTATGAACAATGTCGCGAGAGCCGAGGCGCCGTCGGGCCCATCAATGTGTCATCGGTCTTTTCAAGTGCATAGTTTCGTGGAAAAGACCTACGTGACCCTGGCCACGAGCGTCTGCGGAACACGTGTGCGGTGGTCCTAGGAAAAGGACAACAGAATGCGACAACGGCCAGAAAGGGTCAGTCGAGAAACAGTGTGCGAGTCGAGAAGCCGAGTGCGAGTCGAGCGGAGACGGAGGTTGCGAGTGGCGTTGCCGAGAGAGTGTGGATTGCGCTGTTTTCTGTACGTTTGGTATGAATAGTTCAAGTTAAGCCACAATCGTCTTTTCTGTCTGATTAACATCTCTATTGTCCACTCTTTGTGAACATATTACATCACGATATTACATACGTTCACTAGCAGGAACGTGTTTTATTGAAACTTTTACGACTCGCTACCGGCTGCCCCAGCCGTTACATTATTTGAATAACATCGAAGGTTGTTGACCTAGCAACCGAACGAAGGTGTGATCCAATTGGATGTGGATGTAATTACACCTTGAAATACCTTTCGTCATCGAGCATTTCCAATTCCCCGCCGAGTGTCCTCCATTTTTGCGCTTAGTCTTTACGCTCGATATCGTCGCGATTTGCAAGCACTCGCTAGCAACAGAATGTGCGATCGTCGTCGCGCGTCGCCGTTTCGACAGAATTAACGTCGTTGGAGTCTCACAACGATTGTGAAACCGCATATTTACTTCGCGCGAAAACCACGATGAACGAGTTATGTCTCGTTCGGGCTAATTTCTTTGAAGTAGTCAATGTGTCGATTTTTAACTTATGCTTCAAATATGTAATATCGGAAGATAAGGATAGAAATTTTTTTCCGATTACTTACAATATATTAATATTAAATTGAATATACAAATATAAATTGGACAGAGAACGATATTTATTTAACGGAAACTAAATGCAATACTCTTATCTATATCAAATAACTTTACAGTTATTTGATCACTCTCGTCACAACGAATCTAACACACACACTTTCTCTCTCTCTCTACCAACTCTATCAATTCTCACGACTCTACTCTTCGACTACTCGAAACCTCTAACGACTCTACTCTTCGACGACTCAATTAGCTCTGATCTTCGCCAATACACTCCTGCTCGGTCGTGCTCGCTCTTGCTCTCGTCCTCTCTCACACACACACGCACACTTTTCGGCTCACATACTCTGGCCTCTCGATTGTCACTCCTTGAAATGTGGAACCGTACTTCTGTTTTGACGCTGCTTATCTTTTCTCGCGTTACTGTTACTAGGCGCTCTTGGATGTAAACAAACCACGAAAGACGACGTACACGGTGTTTTCTAATTTCAGCCGATCTCCAATCAAAGCTATTCTACGATATTACAAATATTAAGAATCGAAGATCCAGTGTGGAGAATTTGAAGGGTTGACTCTGAGATTTGAGAGTAATTTCAGAGAATAGAAGCTTAATTCCTGCAATTACTTCCTTCACATACTTCCACTTTTCGGATCTTGATACTACGCAAGTCTCTTTCGGTCGTGCCGTACACCTCGCTGCAATATGTCCAAATCCGCTGCACTCGGAACACCTAACACCTTCTCCCCTCTCCGGACACTTAACACTTAGATGACCTCACTACCGCAAATGAAGCATCTTCTTTTCTTCATTGCATCTACAGATTGACTGGGCTTCCCATTCTTCTGGGTTTTAGTCGGCTTCACAATCGACTTTGCTCTGCGACTCTTCTGCTCTTCGTACATCACTAACCTCTTCCTCAACTCTTTGATTGACGTAGCACGGTACAATATAGCCTTATTGTTCTCGTCGTCTATTATCGCATCCACTATGTATTCCACCTTTGCTTCCTCCTCTATGTCCACATGGCTGGCTATTTCGAGCATGCGGTACATGTAAGCCAAACATGCTTCATCACTCTCCTTTTTTGTTTCTTCAAGTTTCTGATGTACTTGCCTACTGTTGACTTTCCTCGAAAATTCTTTCACTAGCCCCCTCTTCAACTCATGCCAAGTCCTGGCATGACACTCAAAGCTCGCAAATATTTTCGCTGATCCCTTCAGCAGCTTCCTGGCGTAGACTGCCTTCTGCTCATCCGACCACATGCACGTATCAGCGACTTCCTCGAACGACTCGAACCATCGTTCGACATTTTCACCTTTGTCGCCACTAAACGACTCTAATGCATCTTTGACGTCTCTAAAACTCAGTGTCGAACCAACACATGCCCTTCGACAACATTCGTCACGGTCCTGATATACCCTTCGCGTATCTCTCTTGTATCCTCTTGCGTTTTTCTTGTCATCTTCATCCTCACTTTCGTCGTCGCTTTCTTCTTCTGACGATATGTCGTTACCATCCATGGCCGCTTGTAGCCGTGCGCGTAATTCTACTTTTCTGCCCGTCGTTTTTAAACCCAAACTAGCGAGGCGCTCCTTCAACTCCTTCGTATTCATTTTCTCAACATCTTCATCTTCGTTACAATCACGCTCAGCTCTCTGTACGTTTCCTAAATCTCGTTGACCGGTTAGCTCTTCACCGCCCGTTGATCCCTTAGGATACGATTGTCCAGCCCTACACGCCCGATTCAGCCTTGCAATCAGCACTGACCTCGCACCCGATATAGGGAGGTTCATTCGCGCGAGCTTACTCCTCAGCTCCTCCAGCGTCGAACCCTCTTCACCCGAGAATCGTTCGTCCCCAACGTTTGCACACTACATTTTTCACACTACGCAAACTTAAACAGTCAACGATATCGTCTTTTACCGCACCGCGTACCGGTAAATTCACAACTAGCTCGAATAGCTCTGTTAAACCGTTTCGTTTTCTGTCTTGTCCAATCCCGGACGAGCCCCCAAAAATATATAATATTGTGATATAATGTATTTACAAGGAGTGGACAATAGAGATGTTAATCAGACAGAAAAAGACGATTGTTGTTCAACTTGAACTATTCACGCCAAACGTACAGAAAACAGCGCAACTAAATAACTAGATAGCGACTCGACTTTTACCAAAACGCAATCAACACTCTCTCGGCAACGCCACTCGCAAAACTCTGTCCTCGCTCAACTCGCACTCCGCTTTTTTAATCACACTCTGTTTTTCGAATGACTCATCGTTCCTTTGTCTTTTTCTTAGCCCCACCACGCACGTGCTCCGCAGCCGCTCGTAGTCAAAGTCACGTAGGCCTTTTTTTGCGTAACCTATTCGACCGAAAGACCGACGATACATCGTTGGGCCTGTCGGTGCTTCGACTTTCTCGCGACATTGTTTATAGTTCGCCCGATATCTCTTAGGCCTTTGTTCCATGATACTACATATATATATATAATGGTGTACTGGTCATCTTTTTTCCAAACGTTTTTAGCTTTTTAGCTGTTTGTGTATGGGCGCCTAATCAGCCAATCAGAAATAGCCGGTATTCTATGAATCCTTTTCTTCAATGCTCGAAGAGCTGGATATTTATCCAAAGCTGATGCCCCAAACATATACTCGAAATTTTCAAGGGCCGCTGCAAACACGAAGTCCGCCCATGTCGTCTGAAAAAAGGTTTGTATACATTTATTTTGTACCTCCTCTATTAAACAATTTTTTTAATTTACCTTGAAAAATGTGAAAAATCGAACTCTTAACTAAAGATCACTAGCTTTTTAGGAAGAATTTGGATTTTTATTTTATTGTCAGAATTTAATGGATAATTTTAGAAACTTCAACCTTTGGAGGTATTTGTTAATTAAAAATGACAAAACTGGTATTATGTAAAAAAGAGTAATGTGTATCCTGAATCAATGTCGAATGGAAATTAGACAGTTCTATAAAAATAATCCTTCTCACGATTCCACAACTTCATAGCTTAATTAAATACAATTCTTCGGCGATATAATTACGAATACATTTACAGGAATTGTGTAATATGATAAATATCTCGTTAAAGAAATTGAAATCGTAAATTCCGCGGATAACCAGCGTTTATCATATAGAGACAGGGATTTGCAAAGAATAAAAGTTGTAGAACGTTGAAAGGCGTTGAGAGAAACGTGATGTTATCCCGTTATTCGTTAACGCAACGCAGTTAAAAAAAATCCCGTAGGAAGATTACGATAATAGATAACCTGAGTCGAGTGTTTGTCGGGGGATCTAAAAGATTCTTTCGAGTTGAGCGTCTGAGATTGCAGAGAAGAAAATTTGGAAGCCATCGAATTCGTGATGTCGATAGAAATCTTCAGTTGGAATCGTTGTATCATAACGTAGTCTGCTTATTGTCGATAAGAATTTACTAAACTAAAAGTGACTACTAAAAGTTTCTATCCTCTAAATTCTATCTACGATTCTATAATCTAAAAACTGACTTTTGCAAACAAACTGTAACATTCGCTTAACGGAAAGACATACGTATCTTGTTTGTACTCGTCTTTTCACAATGAATTCTTGAACGTCTGTCTCTGTGGTGAGACAAATGCAAAGTCATCTCATCAGTTACTCACCTTGCTTCAAATCTCCAAGAGTATCGACGAGCACGTCGCATATCATCGCATCCCATTCGTTCTTTCCCATTAGATCGTACTTCCTCGCCAAGTATCGCGCCACAGCGTTACTCTGCGCTACCGGTTTCCCGTCTATCTCCAGCACAGGCAGCTTTTTATAAGGCATTGCTAAGAACAAACATGGCTCATATGAACACTGTGTAGAGGGAAACGATCGATAGGAAATCACAACACAGCTTCCGAGGCCGTTGCGTTCTTGTGAATAGATGAATCGAAATCATTTCGGTTTTAATCAACATGGCCTAGTAAAGAAATACAGAAATGTCTTCTTTCTCCTTTTCTTCTTTTCTTACGATTACGATGGACAGGGTATCGCGTGTTTTTGACTGTTGGGAAGAACCTAAAGTTTTTAAAATCAAGGATAAAAGATAATACCTGTTACGCCGCGCCACTCTCTGCCTGGCCCAGGTCACACACCGCGGGCCATACGGACACCAGATGTCCGCTCTTCCGTACGGCGTACCCTCAAGAGCCTTAAGCACCGTCCATAAATCATAGATTTCCTAGAAAAGGTCCTTTAAACAAAACAAACATCTAGTCCCGGGGAATTTCTAAACACTATTGTCTACCACGGAAGGACAAGGTAAAGTTGTTTTTTCTCACGCACGCTGCAACTTTCCTCCCACTAACCACTTTCTCTCGAGGGCAGTTAAGACCCTTCGTTTAACCAATTAAAAACGAAGCCTATTCCCTCACTCTCCTAAATAACATCGGCACCAACAAATCCGATGGTCCCGTGCGCTAGACACTCTCATCCTTAGCCTTCCTCCGAGACAGCATCGTCTCCCAAGGGACACTGATTTCACATCCTTCGAACGGTCAACATCCTTCGAGCGGGTATACACACCCGCAGATCAGTCACTCACTCATCTCATACACACGCACCAGTGTAACTATCCTCGTTAGAAGTTGTGGAATAAACGGTGAAATATAACTTACTACTGTGTCATATTCAATCAACCACCTCTGTTATCCTAACCGAAACAGGGGAACGACTACTTCGCGGCGTCGATTCACCGAATCGTAGCGAGAATTTACGCTCTCGCTGACGCGTTTTCCTCGCGACCGCGTCTCTCCGCGAACGGTCGTAACATTTGGTCCTTCGAGCCGGATTATCAGTGGCAGTGGATAGTTTTGTCACCCATCCGGTCGTAACATTTGGTCCTTCGAGCCGGATTCAGTGACAAGTGAAAAGTGTGGACACGTAACCGGTCGAATCATTCGATCCTCAAAGCCGCATCACGCGTCAAGTGAAAAGCGCATACCAGTGACACCCACTAGCATACAGTGCCACGTGAATCCAACATAACCAGCAGCGGAAGCGTTACCCCCCCAGCGAGGTCAGTAACGTCAAGGATCGTCACCCTTGAAGAGGTAAAATTCGGTGGTTAAAACGCAATCACGCAACCTCCTGCCGCAACTGGACAATCTTCAACAGAAGTAAGTTATAACCATTCCACTTATCTAACAAACAATGGCAACCGGAAACGCAGAGAAAATCACCTCCTTGCATCGGGAGTGAAGCAACCTAAGCGACCAATTCCAGGCCGTATCGAAATCACTCGACGAATACGAACAGTCTGGTCAGCACTACAAGGCCACCTTAAGAACTTATCGAAAACAAGTGGACGACATTTGGAAGCGGTTTAACATTGTCAACGACCAATTACTTGAGCTCGACGACATCGCACCTGTGGACTTACTCGATGTCTATGTGGATCTGGTAGTACGATTGAGCGCTCTCATCGAACTTAATTCTTCCTCAACGGATGCCTCCAAGAGAGTAGCGAATCCAAAACCTCCGGAATGCAGCAACAAAACTCCTAGCAGGTTCCAGAGACCACCGATCCCATCGCATGACACGCGAAGCTCATCGCATCACACTCGCAACGTGTCACCTAAACGCGGCCCGACGACAACCACATTAGCATCGAACGTTCATGACTCTTTAACCGCAGCCCACAACCTAGATAGTAACGGGTTGAATCCCATCCAGGATAGCAACAAGGTCAACGTCGAGTCGAAACCTACTGTAAAGGCTTCGAAATCCACTGTGCTCAAACCATCCAGGGGCAGTGTTTCTTCGGGCAATACTTCTATGATGGACGTCCAACACAACGTATCGACGTCCAATCATCTCTCTTACATCACGTCATCTGCACCACCCGAGATTAGAAACATTGCATCGGACAGTCACACTTCGAGACGTAACGCGAAGACTCCTCCTTCGCCACCTCAGAGATGTGCTACGCCTGCAATTGGCCCTACTCAGAATCATTGCCTCATTATTAATACCATGACTAATCACTCAAATGGTATCGGTAATTTACAGAACATTCTATCTGATCTCAACGATTCTCTGCTGAGTTCACAGAGCGCCACACCGAACAAGTCGCGTGTCACGGACTTCTCCCTGAAGTCACCCTTGGCTGCAACGACGCTACCACACTCTCCAATGGCAAAACAAGTCCAAATCACGACGCCCAACGCTTCTCCTCTACCAAGAATCATCACTAAGAGAATGCGATTCGAGCGGGTCATCGGGGGGAATCCAGCCTCCCAATCAATCTCAAACCGCCGCACCGCGCTTGATGAATCTTCACCAAGCATCACCGACGTTCCCTTCGACGATACCTCCTAGGCCGAGGTGTTTAACGACACTTCCAGAAGCAAGATTCACGACACTTCTTGGGTCGTGAATTTCACCTGGAAATCGCTCGGCATCGGCGAGGAAGACGGCGATCCAGACTACAAAGGGGACAACGTGCCATCCAGGCAACGGGCCTTCGACCGTATCTTCGAAAACCCTGGCGACAACGGCCTCATCCAGACTACCACAAGTCATACGGCAACGAGCATCTTGGAACGACGTGCCACGCAGCTCGTCCTACCATCGAGCCAAGCCGATCCAGCAGGATACGGGCCATCAACTATCAACATGGAGTTGGGCGGCAGCTCCAATCTACTTTACCTTTCCAGAAATTTTGATCGGTACCCTCTCAACGGGGGGAGGATGTTACGCCGCGCGACTCTCAGCCTGACCCAGGTCACACACCGCGGGCCATACGGACACCAGATGTCCGCTCTTCCGTACGGCGTACCCTCAAGAGCCTTAAGCACCGTCCATAAATCATAGATTTCCTAGAAAAGGTCCTTTAAACAAAACAAACATCTAGTCCCGAGGAATTTCTAAACACTATTGTCTACCACGGAAGGACAAGGGAAAGTTGTTTTTTCTCACGCACGCTGCAACTTTCCTCCCACTAACCACTTTCTCTCGAGGGCAGTTAAGACCCTTCGTTTAACCAATTAAAAACGAAGCCTATTCCCTCACTCTCCTAAATAACATCGGCACCAACAAATCCGATGATCCCGTGCGCTAGACACACCCATCCTTAGCTTTCCTCCGACACAGCATCGTCTCCCAAGACAGTTCTGATTTCACATCCTTCGAACGGTCAATATCCTTCCACCGGGTAGGACACACCCACAGATCAGTCACTCATTCATCTCGTACATATTCTCAACGCGAGAATTGATTGTAATTTCAACAAATAAATAAAAAAAAAATCTCGTACATACGCACCAGCGTAACTGCCTTCGTTATAAGTTGTTGGAATAAACGGTGAAATATAACTTACTATACTGTGTCATATTCATTTAACCACCTCTTATCTTAACCGAAACAGGGAAACGACTACTTCGCGGCGTCGATTCACCGAATCGTAGCGAGAATTTACGCCTCTCGCTACTGCGACTGCGTCTCTCCGCGAACGGTCGTAACACATTGATCGACAGAAGTACTAAACTCTAATAACATAAATTTATATATTTTCTATTTCCCAGCCACCAGTTTTATAGATTTTTCTATCTTCTGTACTACTTTTATCCCTTTTATTTTTTCTTACATGAGATTATTGTAAATTTAATATCATTTGTTCGCAATATTTGTTATTTATCTTTCATTGAGTTTGAAATTTCGCGCTTCAATGTTGTGTGTTGTTCGACGTTTTATCGAACGATGTTTATCGAACTAGTTTATGAATACATACATAATCATTAAAGAATCTATAAACCTTACTAGTTTGTTTTTACTAAGTTTTGTTACAGAAAACATGTTCTCATAAATTTTCAACTTTAATTTATGGAAATTTATTAACCTTAAACTATAAAATCATTCAATGAGTCTTTCCGGATGTTTTTATGTAGTCATAATTTCACATATCAGCACAGCTCCACCAATAGGATAAGAGTTACGTGGAAGCAACAGGGGGGAAGAAGAACATATAGAGATCTAAAGGTTATTTTTGTCTCATTCAAGTTTCTGTTAACCGGCTTGGAAATTTCCTGTGCTTGTTTCGACTTTGAAGTCTTAAAAAAAAAATTGTAAGTAAATAGTATATATATAGTATATATATCCTGAGTCAAAGTTTCTCTTTATAAATAATAAACCGTTTAAAAACTATATTTTGTATGTTTTTTCCTTATTCATAATTAAATAATAAATATGAAATACTTCTACAGAAAGCCGACATCCTTCAATTAACCGAACAGCAGATGATTTAAAAATTAGTAGTTGAAAGAAATAAATGTTATTACATGTTCATAATTGATCGATAAATTTAAATATACAATTAGAAAATGTTTCTTCTTTATTGATAGCTAAATAATACAGATAAGATACAAGATACTTGTACGAAAAGTCGGCGCGTCGTTCAATTAACGGAACAGCAGAGGATTTGAAAATTAGTAGTTGAAAGAAATAAATGTTGTCATATGTTCATAATTGATCGATAAATTTAAGTATGCAATTAGAAAATGTTTCTTATGTTTGGAGGAATATGTAATCACTGCTGAATGTTTTGTAGTTACGAAAGTTGTATACAAACATACATTGTACATACGACTAATAATGGTACTAAATTACTGTCAGAGGGTCTTGGGTGTATAGAACCATATGGTTAAATTAATACTAGAGATAACGAATCGCGCGAATGTAATTAATATTTTGATATGCGTTGTTTGCATTAATTGATAGTTTTCTTATAAACTTTTTTATAAACAATTTCATTGCTATAGAAAAAAGATAAATGACGGTAATATGTCTATCCTACTTAAATAGAAAGTGCAATATTTTGTTATAATATTTGGCGCAAGTTTATACATTATTACATCCAAAAATAATATTCTTTTTATATCTAAGCTATATTAAAATATAAAGATACAAATAGCTATGCGAGTAGTTAGTAGTTGATGCTTTTTACTTAAATTGTCTTATACTTCATAATTTGTAATAATATAATTCTTGTCATCAATGATTCTTTGTTTTTACTTTGTATATATTATACTTCCAGGAAGATGCCGCTCTATAAATTGACTTACTTCCCAGTTACGGCATTGGCAGAACCAATCCGTTCTTCTTCAGCTATGCTAGTATTCCATTTGAAGTTGAACGTATCAAAAAGGACGTCTGGCCAGAAATAAAGCCCTGTAAGCTTAAAATTTAAAGAAGTTCTGTTTCTTAAATCTCATCTTTCCTAATTTAACTAAAGTAGCTGAATAAAGTAGAACACAATTATGCAGAGTATAACAGAGATTATTGTTTACTCTCCATTGCTCTATAAGATATGTGGGAGAACAATAGGTATTGTTAAGGAGACAATGCCCTTTGTTTGCTGATAAATTATCAATAAATTAAATTATATCTTTCCAAAACAGATAACAGGAAGCTAGATATTTAAGAAGCATCATAATCTGTTTGTTCGATAGAATCTTTGATTCTATTAGTTGTATGTTTTTAGTGACTCCTTATGGCCTGCTTCCTATGCTCGTAGCTGATAGAAGGAAGGTTGCTCAGTCTACAGCTATTTGCCGTTACTTAGCCAAACAATA
This sequence comes from Bombus vancouverensis nearcticus, assembly GCF_051014615.1. Classification (NCBI taxonomy): domain Eukaryota; kingdom Metazoa; phylum Arthropoda; class Insecta; order Hymenoptera; family Apidae; genus Bombus; species Bombus vancouverensis. Next base: position 285,890 of record NC_134913.1, on the reverse strand, counting down.
TGACTTAGCTGGAAAGACTGACTGGGCAAATCTTCATATTGATGCCACTGTTGATACTATTCATGATATTCGTCATAGTGAGTATCCAGTGCTGTTTTGCATAAATCTTATGAGAATCTTGATAACAGATAGTACATATCTGCTCAGGTATTTATTAGTTGAAATCCGATTTAATATTTGATTTAATCGAACGATACACGTATGTCAACAATACAAGACAAAGGATTAAAAAGGATTGTAATTCTATCTTCAGTATCATTTAAATTTCGCACAACACTGTATTCAAATTAGTATAACATTAGCGAATAGTATTTAACTGAAAACAAATTTTCAGAAATTGCCGCCTTCCACTATGAGGAGGACGAGAAGGTCAAAGCTGCAAAACGCAAGGCTGCTGAAGAGACGCTGCCGTTCATTTTAGAACGTTTGGACCAGCAAGTGAAGGAAAATGACGGCTACTTCTACGATGGTACTCTCTCTTGGGCTGATTTAACATTCGTTGCTCTGCTCGATTATTTGAACTTTATGTACAAGTCTGATCTGATCGAGAATTACGAGAATCTGAAGCTGCTGGAGAAAAAGGTCCTCCTTCTGCCCAAGATCAAAAACTGGATTGAGAGACGCCCAGTTAGCGAATTCTAAACTTCACGATTGCTTATGGTTTTATAAGCGTTTAAAGATTGCGGTCTTAGTGTGTTGAGAGAATGAAGAACGAATCGTATTGATGGAAGTTTGTATGGAATATACTGATTGCTTTTAACATTCATTAGTTCCAGTTATTACCGATATTTTTGTCATTTAGTTAGGGTTTTCCCTTTAGATTACGTTGTGATAGAGAACTATTATTTGTGTATTCCTACAGAAACATACGAACTATATAAACTGTTGACACGATGTTGTGCTTTTGTATTATAGAGATAATAATAAAACCATCAAACAATCATTAATTATGTTTTTTATTATATTCATTAAGAATTGAAGATTACCTCCTTGGTGATCTTGATAATATCGTATTTTACAAATGTTGAACAAAAAAAAATGTATGATTATTTTATTCAATACGTTATGAGGGTTGCTTTAAAAAAAATACGAGTTATATATTTCTTTGAAAAAAGCATGATTTTTATCGATACAATAATGTTCTTCTGTTATCGCTTTAAAGTTGAGCACTTCGTTGATTACACGAGAGAACTCGCCTACAGCAAACAAGATACGACCGTGTGTAAAGTAATTAATCTGTTTGCTCGTTGCTAGCTACACATAAGGCTTGCGTAAAAAAAAATATGCATTTCAGTTCAGGCGGAGAATTATGTAGGAAGTCATTTTGTCGATCAATAACTTAGTTAATAAAAGATCAAATTTTCATGTACATAAATGTAAGTAACGTTCAAGTATTAATCATTACATACAATTTTTGTATAATTCGATATCTTGGTCACTTACATCTTACAAATGATATATAGATAATATTTATGAGATACATTGGAGCTATCTTTTAGTTAACGCCATTTTTTCTTGTTTTCTCTGTACTTTTACTATTCTTCCAAAAATATCAAAGGATCGATGACTTCAAATTAAACTAGAATTGCTTCGGTATATTGTCAATCAATGGCTATTTGTATTCACATCTATATCAAAGGAAAACCGATTGCAAAATTAATTACCCTTGCAACTCCGCAATCTGAAACTATGTGTGATCGACCTTGAAGATGACAAATCTCAATGTTTGAAGTAGTACAAAAGGATGATAATTTAATTTCGCTTTATCAAACTGTACAAAATTTGTATACACATACAGAAAAAAAAACGGAGTTCAAACATTAATCAACATGAATTATCGGTTATTATTGCTGAGTAATTATTAGGATTAGAGCTTTGGAGTATCGATCGTATCGAGTTTTAACTATCGGTTTCCGCAATTTATTGTTTTTCTAAATTATGTCTGAATGGTATCAGTTTTTGAATATTTTATAGTTTACACTCCAACATACTGACGTAAGCTATCGAAAATAATTGTAAATTATGCAATATCATTTTTTTTATATTTCATAATCTAAATTTCAATCTATTTTTTGTATTTAACATCCCTTTTTTTATTGTTCGTGTTCCGTCTTGTACGTTCTTCAAAAAATCTTAATTTTTTTTTAGATAAAATCTTGTGTGAATTTACAAAAAATACGATTCTTCGTTTAATTTTTTTCCCTTATTGTCTTTACATATTTGGAGTTTAAACGCGTTATAAGTACGTTTCTTTTTTAACATGATTACGTAGAATTCTTATTCTGAATAAATTATTTGTTTCCGCTTCATAACTGTTTCTAAATTACAGTGCATTTAATCTTGAAATGCACAGTAACATTTTATACTTTTTACGTTCTAAGGAATTTTCAGGATCGGTTAAAAATTAAATTACAGTAATGGTAATACTCAATATTAATGTCAGACGTGGATACTTCACTGTTTTGTATAATAATTTGTTATCTTGGCATCGATCAAGGTATTTAATATACAAAGCGTACAGATTAATAAGAATTTTAATTAATCCCTCTTCTATAGTATTCACCGTTCTTTTCGAGCTCGTACCATTTCAAATAGACTTTCGAATAGATTTCAAAGATTTGTCTGTTCAAATAAAACGCGATCTTTTTTATTTCCCTATCAGTCGTCCCGTTACTGTTCCGTTGTTTCCAACAGATTGCAGATTCGTTTAAAAAACATTTGTAACGAAAAACAAACCCACTCGCAGAAATGTTATTCAATATCGCATTTACAACTTTCATAGACATCCTCCTCTCATTGCTATCATTGTAAACAGATTGAAACTTCGTTTGCAAACACTCGCGATTAAAAAAAAAAAAAAGAAGAATTAATCTTAAACAATTTTATCTTGTGTTCCATTTATAATTTTCATAATTGTCTTCCCGACGTTGTATCATTTTAAATGGCTTTTTTCTATCCATCTATGTTGCAGCGAGATCAACGGTCCTAATTACTAAATTGCACGATGTGTTCATACAAATTCACTTTTTATGAACGCGATGAAACGAAATGAAACCTAAGTAGAGATTTGTTTTCTCATCAAGTATAACGAGTTTTATACTTTGGATAGATTGCCTCGTTGTGAGAAGGTCTTAATCGTTTATAATTGCGATTAAGTAATTGCAATAAGTCATATTTTTAAGAAACGTTCTCACATGCTGTCACACACTCTAATTAGAAAAGGATCATGAAACATTCGGTTTATGATATTATTTGTTTGCAAATCTTCCTGCTTCCGGAAACTTTTTTAAATATGAAAATATTTATATACAAAATTAAATATTTTTTTCAATATCAACACTTCTTGCGTTTATGTTGTCCTAGTCAGAATTATATTATTTCGTGTATCCTGTTGCTTTTTATATGATAGTCCTCCCGTTGGCCGCGGATTCGTTATCAAGCCTGAGGCCCTCGTCACTAGTGTAACTATCGACAATAAAGGTACCCCACGCGCGACCGGACGATGGAGAACTTCAACGCAGAACCGCTACCTCCCGCGAGCCCTCCCCGGGAGGGCGCCTCGAGCTCGGACTCGGAGATTCAGACTCGACATATATATTATTATATATATTATATATACTATTATATCTATATAATATATGTATTTATATCTATAAATATACGTATAAATATATCTATTTAAAAAAATAAAGTTGACCTTCATATATCGCCAATAATATCGCGTGCGTATAAAGAAACTAATTACATTTAATTCTTTTTTTGCATTTATTTATTTTTTATTATTATTTTCTTCACAACTAATTACATTTAATTATTACATTTACATACATTTAATTATTATTTTTTTCATAATTATATCTCGTTTGAAATATTTTTCGACATAATTAATTGTTTCAAAAACACATATTCCAGCCTTCTAAATGATTTATTTTGCGTATTATACGAATTATTCCATCTATAAATAAATTGTTCTCTCTACACACAAACACGTACACAGTCTGTTAATTACACGAGTTAATTGTAACATTTTTCTCGATAAGTTGACAGAGCAAGGAAAATGAGCGACGAACCTACCTACAAACTAATCTACTTCAATGCCCGTGGTCGTGCCGAACATATACGGTACATATTTGCATATACTGGCATCGAGTATACCGACGAGAGGATCCCCGAAGAACTCTGGCCCGAATACAAGGATTGTAAGCGTGAAGAATCGATTTTTACTTTCATCGTTCAACTCTCAGGTATCTACCATTTACTCAAACTTTTCTGTATATAAAACTTTCGTTTCACGTGCAGGCTAAACTTACTTAAAGTAAAATTTCATACGGAATAAAGTCGAACTTTTCATTAAGTTTTGCTTCCGTAATATCGTGTTTATCGAATACCAACTTAATTCACTTACGATTCTCGAATTTTTGTGTTGCATTCTTTATTGTTTTCAATGAATCGAAGCATTTCGAATATTTTGAGAAAACCGTAAATAGGTGACTTAAAATAGGAATACAAAAATACTTCTACGCTTCTCGTTAATTTAAAAACTTTTTAGGACTTGTCGGAAAAAAAGGATAAAAAATTGAAATCAGTTCGGAAATGAACAAGAACATAGCTAAAAAGTCGAAAGAACAAAGCAGACATAAAATTCGATCTTCTGTTGCGACATTTCTATCGTAAATGGTATAATAAAAGTTTTACGCAGCATAGTCTTCAGCATATAATCTTATATGTCGCTTGCAAATAGAGAAACAAAAAATCAACGTAAGTCTGTAAATCAATCCTGTCGGTGTAAAACACAAAATTACGTTCGCAATAGACATTCGATTTATATTCCTTGCATTTCAATTTTCATTACAAGAACCGTGTACATTTTCTAATATTTTTTCCGTGTCTGGTATTATCTTTTATCCTTGATTTTAAAAACTTTAGGTTCTTCCCAACAGTCAAAAACACGCGATACCTTGTCCATCGTAATCGTAAGAAAAGAAAAAAAGGAGAAAGAAGACATTTCTGTATTTCTTTACTAGGCCATGTTGATTAAAACCGAAATGATTTCGATTCATCTATTCACAAGAACGCAACGGCCTCGGAAGCTGTGTTGTGATTTCCTATCGATCGTTTCCCTCTACACAGTGTTCATATGAGCCATGTTTGTTCTTAGCAATGCCTTATAAAAAGCTGCCTGTGCTGGAGATAGACGGGAAACCGGTAGCGCAGAGTAACGCTGTGGCGCGATACTTGGCGAGGAAGTACGATCTAATGGGAAAGAACGAATGGGATGCGATGATATGCGACGTGCTCGTCGATACTCTTGGAGATTTGAAGCAAGGTGAGTAACTGATGAGATGACTTTGCATTTGTCTCACCACAGAGACAGACGTTCAAGAATTCATTGTGAAAAGACGAGTACAAACAAGATACGTATGTCTTTCCGTTAAGCGAATGTTACAGTTTGTTTGCAAAAGTCAGTTTTTAGATTATAGAATCGTAGATAGAATTTAGAGGATAGAAACTTTTAGTAGTCACTTTTAGTTTAGTAAATTCTTATCGACAATAAGCAGACTACGTTATGATACAACGATTCCAACTGAAGATTTCTATCGACATCACGAATTCGATGGCTTCCAAATTTTCTTCTCTGCAATCTCAGACGCTCAACTCGAAAGAATCTTTTAGATCCCCCGACAAACACTCGACTCAGGTTATCTATTATCGTAATCTTCCTACGGGATTTTTTTTAACTGCGTTGCGTTAACGAATAACGGGATAACATCACGTTTCTCTCAACGCCTTTCAACGTTCTACAACTTTTATTCTTTGCAAATCCCTGTCTCTATATGATAAACGCTGGTTATCCGCGGAAGGAGCGAGGACAACGAAGTGTTACTCAATGATCAAAGACAGGAAGATCCTGCTACGCGATAACGTTACTAATTTCCAATTACGATATGTGTGATTACGTAACATCTGCTGTCTGCATAATGCGTTAACGATCCGCGCGTTGATCGCATAAATATAAATCGAAGGGAATGGAATCGCTCGGAACTCATGCAACTATCCGCAGGTGTTTAAAATCGTGTTTTTACACCGCCAACGTAACGTCACGCCAGTCGAATCGAAAAATTATTACTAGACAGAGAAGGTGAACAAAAAACGAGGTAAATAGGCTACCGATTGAATAATATCATAACGATCGTATCTCTGGTTTTTGCTTGTCTTTTATATTTGTTTCAAATGTATAAAATATAATCGTATCGATATCGTCCACGATTAAAGCCATCCATCCGCCATCGACGAGGAACGAACGATTATATTTTATCATTTATGCGAATCCTTCTCTTCTCTTCTTTCTCTATTTACGCCCCTCGCCTTGCTTCGTACCGCCGATGATTCACAATTCGATGCACCTGAACAGCTGGAACGTCGCAGATTTTTCCGTACGATGACAAACGTGTTTTTGATGGCCTGCTTTAAACCGTGACGATCGCCATGACGTGCATCAATTGTCGAATGATGTAGTGCGACGATACTCCTACGCAACTTCTTTTTACGCTGTTTTTTCCTCTATTTTTTCTTCCTGTGTGTTATCACATGATCATGAGATACCTGTATAGAAGATGCAAAGAGTCTGTGAAGAATTTACAGATATTTAAGATTATCATAATGTTTAAGCAAAAGCTAAGACGCAAAATATTGCTCAAGATGTAATTATGTAATATTTACTCAATTTCTAGAAGACTGTTTATATCTTGTTGTTATTCTTGATATGGAGATAAATATAGTATACTTTATTAAGACCTAGATAAAAGACTTTTTTCTCGTTTCTCTTCTCTTACTTAATCACTAAGAGTTATATAACGTTTATTCGATAATTCTGCTTCTCCTGACCTTTCCACAAATGGTTGTTTATATCTCGACATTCTTGGTACTTTTAATCAAATTTTAATAACAGTACTTTACTCGTCAGAAGTAAATAAAAAAGCTCTAAGTAGAAGCAAGGATTTACTTACCTTTCCTTTCTCGAATCTCAGTTAGCAATGTTGTTCCTCTTGAAAGATTTTCCAAGTTTCCAAGACAATTTCCACGCTGGTAACATTGTATATATTTCAAGTATCGTGAACCACAGGAACTTGTTGAGGCAATATTGAAGAAAGCAAAGAGAATGAAGAAATTGTAGGAACTATGAGAGGCTACTCCTTCTTTCACAACTTATTTTCTCTTCGTTTGGGGGGAAAAATACAAATGAACGTAACGGTTGGTTTCAGCTATCTGCTACTATCGCATGGAGGAGAATCCTGAAAAGAAGAAAGCGAGGAAGAATCAACTTTTGAACGAAACAATACCATTTTACTTGACTAAATTCGACCAGATTATTGGCGAAAATGAATGATATATCATTCCTTCTACCGTAAGAATTTTTATCCAAATTTAATGTTAAAATTTTTAGTCTTTGTGCAAACTGGGCCATGTTGTCCATAAAAAATGATTGAAACTTTGTTGCGACAAGACAGCTTTAATTGTTGAGAGCAGAGTGTATCTTTAAAATTCATTCCTGTTAGTTTATGTACAAATGAATTTGCCAAGATTTTCAGCTTTTAGATAATTATTCATGTATCTTCCTCCATCAAGTTTGATAGAAATTATTACTATCGTAATCAAAGCAAAGATTAAGATATGTAAAATCATTTCTCTGGATATGACACTCTTGTTTAATGAGTGATAAATGATACCATTCGAAATATCATATTTATATAATATATAATGATACTTATAAGTGTAATCACTTAAGTACAGATATCTGAATTTTTCTCACTGTCACTGACATAGATACGTATTATCGTTCCTTAGATTACTTGACCAGTTTATTTCTTTCATCACTGTGTTATTATATAATAATAATAAATAGTCACATTAAATTAATTTAGTATGATTATGTTGTTTAATAATACGTGTTTCATTGCAAAATATTTAGTTAAAATGTGTATCGAATCGTTGTAATGCCAAAGATGTCAATTGATGTAATGTAATAATAAAGTATAAAGTATAATAAAGTATAAAGTATAATTTCGTCTGTGGTATAATCTTTCTATTCCATTTTGTTACGTCGCACCGCGAGCAATATGGCAACCAGATGTCACCGGATACTCGCAGCGTATCCTCCATAGTTTCAAGTACCTTCCATAAATCTCATAGGTTTCCTAGAAAAGGTCCTTCAAACCAAACAAACGTCTGTTTCCGAAGAATTTCTAAAGACTATTGTCTACCCCGACTGGACAAGGGAAAATTAGTTTTTCTCACGTATGCTGCAACTTTCCTCCCACTAACCACTTTCTCTCGAGGGCGGTTAAGACCCTTCGTTAACCAATTAACAACGAAGCCACTTCCTTCACTCTCCTAACTAAAATCGTCACCAACAAATCCGATGGTCCCGTGCGCTAGACACACCCATCCTTAGCTTTCCTCCGAGACAGCATCGTCTCCCAAGACAGTTCTGATTTCACATCCTTCGAACGGTCAATATCCTTCCACCGGGTAGGACACACCCACAGATCAGTCACTCATTCATCTCGTACATATTCTCAACGCGAGAATTGATTGTAATTTCAACAAATAAATACAAAAAAAAATCTCGTACATACGCACCAGCGTAACTGCCTTCGTTATAAGTTGTTGGAATAAACGGTGAAATATAACTTACTATACTGTGTCATATTCATTTAACCACCTCTTATCTTAACCGAAACAGGGGAACGACTACTTCGCGGCGTCGATTCACCGAATCGTAGCGAGAATTTACGCCTCTCGCTACTGCGACTGCGTCTCTCCGCGAACGGTCGTAACACATTGATCGACAGAAGTACTAAACTCTAATAACATAAATTTATATATTTTCTATTTCCCAGCCACCAGTTTTATAGATTTTTCTATCTTCTGTACTACTTTTATCCCTTTTATTTTTTCTTACATGAGATTATTGTAAATTTAATATCATTTGTTCGCAATATTTGTTATTTATCTTTCATTGAGTTTGAAATTTCGCGCTTCAATGTTGTGTGTTGTTCGACGTTTTATCGAACGATGTTTATCGAACTAGTTTATGAATACATACATAATCATTAAAGAATCTATAAACCTTACTAGTTTGTTTTTACTAAGTTTTGTTACAGAAAACATGTTCTCATAAATTTTCAACTTTAATTTATGGAAATTTATTAACCTTAAACTATAAAATCATTCAATGAGTCTTTCCGGATGTTTTTATGTAGTCATAATTTCACATATCAGCACAGCTCCACCAATAGGATAAGAGTTACGTGGAAGCAACAGGGGGGAAGAAGAACATATAGAGATCTAAAGGTTATTTTTGTCTCATTCAAGTTTCTGTTAACCGGCTTGGAAATTTCCTGTGCTTGTTTCGACTTTGAAGTCTTAAAAAAAAAATTGTAAGTAAATAGTATATATATAGTATATATATCCTGAGTCAAAGTGTCTCATTATAAATAATAAACCGTTTAAAAACTATATTTTGTATGTTTTTTCCTTATTCATAATTAAATAATAAATATGAAATACTTCTACAGAAAGCCGACATCCTTCAATTAACCGAACAGCAGATGATTTAAAAATTAGTAGTTGAAAGAAATAAATGTTATTACATGTTCATAATTGATCGATAAATTTAAATATACAATTAGAAAATGTTTCTTCTTTATTGATAGCTAAATAATACAGATAAGATACAAGATACTTGTACGAAAAGTCGGCGCGTCGTTCAATTAACGGAACAGCAGAGGATTTGAAAATTAGTAGTTGAAAGAAATAAATGTTGTCATATGTTCATAATTGATCGATAAATTTAAGTATGCAATTAGAAAATGTTTCTTATGTTTGGAGGAATATGTAATCACTGCTGAATGTTTTGTAGTTACGAAAGTTGTATACAAACATACATTGTACATACGACTAGTAATGGTACTAAATTACTGTCAGAGGGTCTTGGGTGTATAGAACCATATGGTTAAATTAATACTAGAGATAACGAATCGCGCGAATGTAATTAATATTTTGATATGCGTTGTTTGCATTAATTGATAGTTTTCTTATAAACTTTTTTATAAACAATTTCATTGCTATAGAAAAAAGATAAATGCCGGTAATATGTCTATCCTACTTAAATAGAAAGTGCAATATTTTGTTATAATATTTGGCGCAAGTTTATACATTATTACATCCAAAAATAATATTCTTTTTATATCTAAGCTATATTAAAATATAAAGATACAAATAGCTATGCGAGTAGTTAGTAGTTGATGCTTTTTACTTAAATTGTCTTATACTTCATAATTTGTAATAATATAATTCTTGTCATCAATGATTCTTTGTTTTTACTTTGTATATATTATTGTTTCTTCGACCAATCGCGGGGAGACGTAATCGCGAGGAGAGACGTCAACGGGGGTCGTAAATCCCCGTTACGATTATAACAATCGACACCACGAGTTGATCGATCCCCTGATTTCCGTTGAGATAATAGGGGTGATTGAGGTTGTATAACCCTGTGATTCACAGAATTATAAATTATATGTTTCCAGCACTTAGATTACACTGACGTAGAGAAATAAGTAATTAACAACTTGTCGCACGAAGCTAAGATAGATATGTGCGTTAGAGCAGGGCTCTTATAATTGGATTCAATGTATTAGTGGACGTAGCACTATGAGATATTTAGGAGAGGAAACGTATGCTCGACAATACCGAGATCGACTCTCGCGTTATGCTTAGACTGCCCCGCTGAGCATTAGCGTATACTTAGTAGTTGACTTTTCCAACGATGTAGAAGAAGTGAAGTTGAGTGACGATGCTGTGTCGGAGGAAAGCTAAGGATGGGTGTGTCTAGCGCACGGGACCATCGGATTTGTTGGTGCCGATGTTAGTTAAGAGAGTGAGGGAAACAGGTTTCGCTGTTAATTGGTTAAACGAAGGGTCTTAACCGCCCTCGAGAGAAAGTGGTTAGTGGGAGGAAAGTTGCAGCGTGCGTGAGAAAAACCAACTTTCCCTTGTCCCGCCGTGGTAGACAATAGTCTTTAGAAATTCTTCGGACACAGATGTTTGTTTGTTTTGAAGGACCTTAGCAGGCAAGTGACTCGGGTTTATGACGGGTGCTTAAGGATATTGAGGGTACGCCGTACGGAAAAGCGGACATCTGGTGTCCGTCTGGCCCGCGGTGTGTGACCTGGGCCAGGCAGAGAGGCCCGGCGTAACAATTATACTTCCAGGAAGATGCCGCTCTATAAATTGACTTACTTCCCAGTTACGGCATTGGCAGAACCAATCCGTCCTTCTTCAGCTATGCTAGTATTCCATTTGAAGTTGAACGTATCAAAAAGGACGTCTGGCCAGAAATAAAGCCCTGTAAGCTTAAAATTTAAAGAAGTTCTGTTTCTTAAATCTCATCTTTCCTAATTTAACTAAAGTAGCTAAATAAAGTAGAACACAATTATGCAGAGTATAACAGAGATTATTGTTTACTCTCCATTGCTCTATAAGATATGTGGGAGAACAATAGGTATTGTTAAGGAGACAATGCCCTTTGTTTGCTGATAAATTATCAATAAATTAAATTATATCTTTCCAAAACAGATAACAGGAAGCTAGATATTTAAGAAGCATCATAATCTGTTTGTTCGATAGAATCTTTGATTCTATTAGTTGTATGTTTTTAGTGACTCCTTATGGCCTGCTTCCTATGCTCGTAGCTGATAGAAGGAAGGTTGCTCAGTCTACAACTATTTGCCGTTACTTAGCCAAACAATATGACTTAGTTGGAAAGACTGACTGGGCAAATCTTCATATTGATGCCACTGTTGATACTATTCATGATATTCGTCATAGTGAGTATCCAGTGCTGTTTTGCATAAATCTTATGAGAATCTTGATAACAGATAGTACATATCTGTTCAGGTATTTATTAGTTGAAATCCGATTTAATATTTGATTTAATCGAACGATACACGTATGTCAACAATACAAGACAAAGGACAATACAACAATACATTAAAAAGGATTGTAATTCTATCTTCAGTATCATTTAAATTTCGCACAACACTGTATTCAAATTAGTATAACATTAGCGAATAGTATTTAACTGAAAACAAATTTTCAGAAATTGCCGCCTTCCACTATGAGGAGGACGAGAAGGTCAAAGCTGCAAAACGCAAGGCTGCTGAAGAGACGCTGCCGTTCATTTTAGAACGTTTGGACCAGCAAGTGAAGGAAAATGACGGCTACTTCTACGATGGTACTCTCTCTTGGGCTGATTTAACATTCGTTGCTCTGCTCGATTATTTGAACTTTATGTACAAGTCTGATCTGATCGAGAATTACGAGAATCTGAAGCTGCTGGAGAAAAAGGTCCTCCTTCTGCCCAAGATCAAAAACTGGATTGAGAGACGCCCAGTTAGCGAATTCTAAACTTCACGATTGCTTATGGTTTTATAAGCGTTTAAAGATTGCGGTCTTAGTGTGTTGAGAGAATGAAGAACGAATCGTATTGATGGAAGTTTGTATGGAATATACTGATTGCTTTTAACATTCATTAGTTCCAGTTATTACCGATATTTTTGTCATTTAGTTAGGGTTTTCCCTTTAGATTACGTTGTGATAGAGAACTATTATTTGTGTATTCCTACAGAAACATACGAACTATATAAACTGTTGACACGATGTTGTGCTTTTGTATTATAGAGATAATAATAAAACCATCAAACAATCATTAATTATGTTTTTTATTATATTCATTAAGAATTGAAGATTACCTCCTTGGTGATCTTGATAATATCGTATTTTACAAATGTTGAACAAAAAAAAATGTATGATTATTTTATTCAATACGTTATGAGGGTTGCTTTAAAAAAAATACGAGTTATATATTTCTTTGAAAAAAGCATGATTTTTATCGATACAATAATGTTCTTCTGTTATCGCTTTAAAGTTGAGCACTTCGTTGATTACACGAGAGAACTCGCCTACAGCAAACAAGATACGACCGTGTGTAAAGTAATTAATCTGTTTGCTCGTTGCTAGCTACACATAAGGCTTGCGTAAAAAAAAAATATGCATTTCAGTTCAGGCGGAGAATTATGTAGGAAGTCATTTTGTCGATCAATAACTTAGTTAATAAAAGATCAAATTTTCATGTACATAAATGTAAGTAACGTTCAAGTATTAATCATTACATACAATTTTTGTATAATTCGATATCTTGGTCACTTACATCTTACAAATGATATATAGATAATATTTATGAGATACATTGGAGCTATCTTTTAGTTAACGCCATTTTTTCTTGTTTTCTCTGTACTTTTACTATTCTTCCAAAAATATCAAAGGATCGATGACTTCAAATTAAACTAGAATTGCTTCGGTATATTGTCAATCAATGGCTATTTGTATTCACATCTATATCAAAGGAAAACCGATTGCAAAATTAATTACCCTTGCAACTCCGCAATCTGAAACTATGTGTGATCGACCTTGAAGATGACAAATCTCAATGTTTGAAGTAGTACAAAAGGATGATAATTTAATTTCGCTTTATCAAACTGTACAAAATTTGTATACACATACAGAAAAAAAAAACGGAGTTCAAACATTAATCAACATGAATTATCGGTTATTATTGCTGAGTAATTATTAGGATTAGAGCTTTGGAGTATCGATCGTATCGAGTTTTAACTATCGGTTTCCGCAATTTATTGTTTTTCTAAATTATGTCTGAATGGTATCAGTTTTTGAATATTTTATAGTTTACACTCCAACATACTGACGTAAGCTATCGAAAATAATTGTAAATTATGCAATATCATTTTTTTTATATTTCATAATCTAAATTTCAATCTATTTTTTGTATTTAACATCCCTTTTTTTATTGTTCGTGTTCCGTCTTGTACGTTCTTCAAAAAATCTTAATTTTTTTTTAGATAAAATCTTGTGTGAATTTACAAAAAATACGATTCTTCGTTTAATTTTTTTCCCTTATTGTCTTTACATATTTGGAGTTTAAACGCGTTATAAGTACGTTTCTTTTTTAACATGATTACGTAGAATTCTTATTCTGAATAAATTATTTGTTTCCGCTTCATAACTGTTTCTAAATTACAGTGCATTTAATCTTGAAATGCACAGTAACATTTTATACTTTTTACGTTCTAAGGAATTTTCAGGATCGGTTAAAAATTAAATTACAGTAATGGTAATACTCAATATTAATGTCAGACGTGGATACTTCACTGTTTTGTATAATAATTTGTTATCTTGGCATCGATCAAGGTATTTAATATACAAAGCGTACAGATTAATAAGAATTTTAATTAATCCCTCTTCTATAGTATTCACCGTTCTTTTCGAGCTCGTACCATTTCAAATAGACTTTCGAATAGATTTCAAAGATTTGTCTGTTCAAATAAAACGCGATCTTTTTTATTTCCCTATCAGTCGTCCCGTTACTGTTCCGTTGTTTCCAACAGATTGCAGATTCGTTTAAAAAACATTTGTAACGAAAAACAAACCCACTCGCAGAAATGTTATTCAATATCGCATTTACAACTTTCATAGACATCCTCCTCTCATTGCTATCATTGTGAACAGATTGAAACTTCGTTTGCAAACACTCGCGATTAAAAAAAAAAAAGAAGAATTAATCTTAAACAATTTTATCTTGTGTTCCATTTATAATTTTCATAATTGTCTTCCCGACGTTGTATCATTTTAAATGGCTTTTTTCTATCCATCTATGTTGCAGCGAGATCAACGGTCCTAATTACTAAATTGCACGATGTGTTCATACAAATTCACTTTTTATGAACGCGATGAAACGAAATGAAACCTAAGTAGAGATTTGTTTTCTCATCAAGTATAACGAGTTTTATACTTTGGATAGATTGCCTCGTTGTGAGAAGGTCTTAATCGTTTATAATTGCGATTAAGTAATTGCAATAAGTCATATTTTTAAGAAACGTTCTCACATGCTGTCACACACTCTAATTAGAAAAGGATCATGAAACATTCGGTTTATGATATTATTTGTTTGCAAATCTTCCTGCTTCCGGAAACTTTTTTAAATATGAAAATATTTATATACAAAATTAAATATTTTTTTCAATATCAACACTTCTTGCGTTTATGTTGTCCTAGTCAGAATTATATTATTTCGTGTATCCTGTTGCTTTTTATATGATAGTCCTCCCGTTGGCCGCGGATTCGTTATCAAGCCTGAGGCCCTCGTCACTAGTGTAACTATCGACAATAAAGGTACCCCACGCGCGACCGGACGATGGAGAACTTCAACGCAGAACCGCTACCTCCCGCGAGCCCTCCCCGGGAGGGCGCCTCGAGCTCGGACTCGGAGATTCAGACTCGACATATATATTATTATATATATTATATATACTATTATATCTATATAATATATGTATTTATATCTATAAATATACGTATAAATATATCTATTTAAAAAAATAAAGTTGACCTTCATATATCGCCAATAATATCGCGTGCGTATAAAGAAACTAATTACATTTAATTCTTTTTTTACATTTATTTATTTTTTATTATTATTTTCTTCACAACTAATTACATTTAATTATTACATTTACATACATTTAATTATTATTTTTTTCATAATTATATCTCGTTTGAAATATTTTTCGACATAATTAATTGTTTCAAAAACACATATTCCAGCCTTCTAAATGATTTATTTTGCGTATTATACGAATTATTCCATCTATAAATAAATTGTTCTCTCTACACACAAACACGCACACAGTCTGTTAATTACACGAGTTAATTGTAACATTTTTCTCGATAAGTTGACAGAGCAAGGAAAATGAGCGACGAACCTACCTACAAACTAATCTACTTCAATGCCCGTGGTCGTGCCGAACATATACGGTACATATTTGCATATACTGGCATCGAGTATACCGACGAGAGGATCCCCGAAGAACTCTGGCCTGAATACAAGGATTGTAAGCGTGAAGAATCGATTTTTACTTTCATCGTTCAACTCTCAGGTATCTACCATTTACTCAAACTTTTCTGTATATAAAACTTTCGTTTCACGTGCAGGCTAAACTTACTTAAAGTAAAATTTCATACGGAATAAAGTCGAACTTTTCATTAAGTTTTGCTTCCGTAATATCGTGTTTATCGAATACCAACTTAATTCACTTACGATTCTCGAATTTTTGTGTTGCAATCTTTATTGTTTTCAATGAATCGAAGCATTTCGAATATTTTGAGAAAACCGTAAATAGGTGACTTAAAATAGGAATACAAAAATACTTCTACGCTTCTCGTTAATTTAAAAACTTTTTAGGACTTGTCGGAAAAAAAGGATAAAAAATTGAAATCAGTTCGGAAATGAACAAGAACATAGCTAAAAAGTCGAAAGAACAAAGCAGACATAAAATTCGATCTTCTGTTGCGACATTTCTATCGTAAATGGTATAATAAAAGTTTTACGCAGCATAGTCTTCAGCATATAATCTTATATGTCGCTTGCAAATAGAGAAACAAAAAATCAACGTAAGTCTGTAAATCAATCCTGTCGGTGTAAAACACAAAATTACGTTCGCAATAGACATTCGATTTATATTCCTTGCATTTCAATTTTCATTACAAGAACCGTGTACATTTTCTAATATTTTTTCCGTGTCTGGTATTATCTTTTATCCTTGATTTTAAAAACTTTAGGTTCTTCCCAACAGTCAAAAACACGCGATACCCTGTCCATCGTAATCGTAAGAAAAGAAAAAAAGGAGAAAGAAGACATTTCTGTATTTCTTTACTAGGCCATGTTGATTAAAACCGAAATGATTTCGATTCATCTATTCACAAGAACGCAACGGCCTCGGAAGCTGTGTTGTGATTTCCTATCGATCGTTTCCCTCTACACAGTGTTCATATGAGCCATGTTTGTTCTTAGCAATGCCTTATAAAAAGCTGCCTGTGCTGGAGATAGACGGGAAACCGGTAGCGCAGAGTAACGCTGTGGCGCGATACTTGGCGAGGAAGTACGATCTAATGGGAAAGAACGAATGGGATGCGATGATATGCGACGTGCTCGTCGATACTCTTGGAGATTTGAAGCAAGGTGAGTAACTGATGAGATTTTTTTTTTTTTTTATTTATTTGTTGAAACTACAATCAATTCTCGCGTTGAGAATTTTCAGTAATTTTTCTGGCGTGGCGCAGTGACATGGCTGTTTATTTACAATAAGTTAATACTTATTATAGATAGGTATAATTTATAAGTATTATAAGTAAGTGCAAATGCTTAATTTGGATAATTAAATGAATCTAACGTTTAGGTCTAGCGGGTAGTGCCTCTTCAGCCTGCGAATCTGGTCCATCGTATCGAGTAGTCCAGTGATTAGGAGGTTTCGGTGTTTGTTGATTCTTTTGCTATATCTGTCGCTATATTTTGCTATTTCCTCTTTGACGGTGGCTATCTTGAGGTCGCGGTGTATTGTTTCATTGGTTACATACCAAGGTGCGTCAATTAGGGATCTTAGCGTTTTCGATTGAAAGCGTTGGAGTATTTCGATGTTGGAGTTACTTGCTGTTCCCCATAGTTGGATTCCGTAGGTCCAGACAGGTTTTATTACGGCCTTGTAGAGGGTAATTTTATTCTGTATGTTTAGTTTGGAGCGTCGGCCTGTGAGCCAATAGAGTTTTTTTAGTTTGTCCTTTAGTTGCTTCGTTTTATCTGAGATGTGTGTCTTCCACGTTAGTCTCCTGCCCAGGGTCATGCCTAGGGATCGGACTGTGTCCCTGCTAGGGATTGTTGCATTGTTGATGGTGACCTGGGGGCAGGTTTGTTTTCGGAGCGTGAAGGTTACATGTGAGGATTTCTTTTCGTTGACTTTGAAGCCCCATTTGTGAAACCACTTTTCCATGGAGTCGAGACTTCGCTGGAGAGTGGATGAGGCTATTACCGGGTCTGCGTGGGTAGCTAATAGCGCTGTGTCGTCTGCAAATGTCGCTATTGTTATATCGTTTGATATGGGTAGGTCGGCAGTGTAGATGGTGTACAGTAGGGGTCCGAGGACACTACCTTGGGGTATGCCGGCTTCTATTGGGAATGTTGCGGAAGTGGCGTCTAGGCATTTAACCATGAATTGCCTATTGGTTAGGTAAGATTTTAGGATGGAGTAGTAGGGGTGAGGTAGGATCTTTTTAATCTTGTATAGTAGCCCTTCATGCCATACTTTGTCGAATGCCTGTTGGATGTCTAGGAAAACCGCTGAGCAATATTTTTTCTTTTCAAGTGTTTGGCTGATCGTATGAGTTAAGCGGTGGATTTGCTCTACTGTAGAATGATGTTTTCGGAAGCCGAATTGGTGACCTGGGAGTGTTTTCAAGTTCTCTAGGATTGGAAGGAGTCGGTTCGTGAGCATCTTCTCGAATAGTTTGGACAGTGTAGGTAAAAGACTGATTGGGCGATAGGAGCAGGTTTCGTATATCGGTTTACCGGGTTTAGGGATGAGGGTAATCAATGAGATTTTCCAGGCCTTAGGATAGTGTTCCAGGCGAAGGATAGCATTAAAAATCGATGTGATGAGTGCTATCCCTTTTGTGGGAAGTTCCTTGATTGCTTTATTGCTTATTAGGTCGTGTCCTGCTGCTTTCTTGGGGTTTAGGCGACTGATTGTTTCTATAGTCTCTGCAGAGGAAAAGGGTTCGATAGGAGGGGACATTTGGAAGGGGGTGTGCAGGTATTCGGTAACGTCCGCGGCGGCTTTGGGGGAATGGGGTTTGAATACTTTTGACAAGTGTTTAGCGAACAGGTCGGCTTTTTCTGTAGGGCTTCGCGCCCATCCACCTTGCGGACGGCGGATAGGTGGGATTATTTGTGGGGGGCGTGTGAGTTTCCTGGAGGCCTTCCATAGTGAGTAGTTGGCGTCGGCTGTGGGGGACAAGCTGGCGAGGTATTTGTGGAAGCAGTCGTTTTTATAGATTTTTAAGGTTCTGGATAGCTTCCTAGTTGCGTTGTTAAGTTTGCGTTTGTCCTCCGGTGTTCTATGGGTCTGCCATACTCTTCTTAGTCTATGTTTTTCTGCTATTTTTTTTTAGTATGTATTGGGGATATTCTTGTTTGCTGTTAGACGGCTTTGTCGGTGTGGAGAGGCGGATTGCGTTTATTATGCTCGTGTTTAAGTATTCCGTGGCTGCTTCGATATCTTCCTTTGTTTTTAGTGGGGTGAAGGCTGAGGTTGAGTGTGTAAAGACTTCTCTGAAGAGCTGCCAGTTGGTGTGTTGGTTGTGAATGGAGCCGTTAGGTGTATTCTCGATGATTGTTGAGCTGACTGTTGCTATCACGGGAGAATGATCAGAGGAGAGATCAGCCGAGGAGTTGATCTGGACGTGTCTTGATGGGATATTTTTAGTTATGAAAAAGTCGAGAAGGTCGGGTATTTTGTTGGTGTCAGTGGGCCAGTATGTGGGTTCGTATGTGGTGAGGTAGTTGAGGTTGTTGTTTATTATGCTGTTTAAGAGGTTTTTGCCTGTTGCTGTAACCAGTCTGCTGCCCCATTGGATGTGCTTAGCGTTATAATCTCCTCCAACTATGAATCTATTGCCCAGGGTGTCCAGGAAGTTATCAAAGTCTTTTTTGGCGATGGAGTGTCTGGGAGGGCAGTATACTGCTGAGGTGGTGATTGAGCCATGACAGTCTTCTATTGCTACGTTTGTTGCTTGTAGGTAGTCTTTCTGGAATGATGGAAGTTCGTAGTGCTTAATACTTGCTTTGATTATTATTCCGGTGCCATCGTGGGCCTTTCCGCTGGAGTGTTGGGTATGGTAGAATTTGTAACCATTTATTTTCAGGTAGCTCTTGTCGGTGAAGTGGGTTTCCGATACGAGCATTACGTCGATTTGCTGGTGTTTTAAGAAGAGTTCTAGTTCAAGTTTGTGTTGCGCTAGACCGTTGGCGTTCCAGAGTGCTATGCGCCTTGGTTTTATTTTGAGTCGGGGAGTGCTAATTTTTCCACGATGAGTGTTAGTAGCGATAGCAAGTGATTTATTTGCTCTGATTGTTTCTCTATTAGCTTCTCAAGCCTTGAGGAGTTGTCTGTGTTAGGTGGGTTGGGGACACTGTTTTGGGGAAGGTTCCTTTGGCTGTTCGGGTTATTTTGGATGCCTTGTACTGCTTGTTCATAGGAGGTTGAGGTGGAGATGAATTTGGTAGGACTGGGTGTTTGGTTGGTTGAGGGGGTTGGGGTAGTCGTGAATTTCGGCGGGCTGGGTGTTTGGTTGGATACCTCTTTTGCTCTGAGTTTAGGGTACCTGTTCGTGTATAGTGTTTTATATGCTGGGCAGCCTTTGTAGTTGGCGGGGTGGTCCCCTTGGCAGTGGATGCATTTCGCTGGAGTTTCCGGTGATTTGGCGCACTGGTCAGCGGAGTGAGTGCCTGCGCATTTAACGCATCGGAAAGTATGGTTGCGGTATTTCTGCGTATGACAGTACCTTTGGCACCTTTTGCATTGCACTATTTCTTTTTTCACAAGCAGTGGTTCGAATTTTACTATTGCGTTCATTAGGCGACTGATATTGTAGATTTCCTTATTGTTTGGCTTTTGTTTTATATCTATGAAAAATAAGGATAACGGGTCTTTCGAGACTCTATGCCTTATATTACTTACGTTGATGACTTCGTGGCCGAGTTTTGAGAGTTCGTATTTGAGTTCGTCTATGTCTGCTGAGTGGTGTATGTTTCGTAGGACCACCCGGAAAGGCCTTTCCTGTTTGAGTTGGTAGGTGTGGAAGTTGGCGTTCGGGGTCCTGAGTGTCTTGGTGAGTTTTCTGTAAGCTTCTGGGTTTGTCGGCAGTATTTTTACTCTATTGTTGCTTATTTTAAGGTTATATTCCTCCTTGCTGATATCTCTCTCTAGGGACCTGGTCATTGTCTGTATGTCAATGACGTCGTCCACAAATATTGGTGGGGGAGGGGGGATTCTCTGTGAGTGTTGGTTTGGTGGCGGTTCTACGATTTCCATGGCGTCGTTTGAGGATTCCAATACGGCGAATCTGTTGTGTGTGTTTATTTGCGTTGCTGTTTCTATTTTCCTTTTCTTTGTAGTATTAGCGTCGTTAGTGCGGAGAGTTCTGCTACACTTCTGCCACGCGGGGGGTAGCACGGGGTAGCTGCGAGTCTGCTCCGGGGAGCCTGGTCGCGGTTGTTGGGCCATCATCGAGCTAGTTAATTCGGAATGAACAACTAGTCGTGAGGCTGTGAGGCTAGTATTCGGGTTGGGCTTAGGTGCGTGGGATTATCTTCTCCCTAAAGGTTCAGGGACACTTAGCTGTGTTCACTTTCGACGGTTGGGCGACACGTGTTGTTTTCGGACTACGCTGGGCACTAGAGACACGTCTGCACGCTTCGGCACTCCACAGCGAACTGAGAACTGATGAGATCACTTTGCATTTGTCTCACCACACAGACAGACGTTCAAGAATTCATTGTGAAAAGACGAGTACAAACAAGATACGTATGTCTTTCCGTTAAGCGAATGTTACAGTTTGTTTGCAAAAGTCAGTTTTTAGATTATAGAATCGTAGATAGAATTTAGAGGATAGAAACTTTTAGTAGTCACTTTTAGTTTAGTAAATTCTTATCGACAATAAGCAGACTACGTTATGATACAACGATTCCAACTGAAGATTTCTATCGACATCACGAATTCGATGGCTTCCAAATTTTCTTCTCTGCAATCTCAGACGCTCAACTCGAAAGAATCTTTTAGATCCCCCGACAAACACTCGACTCAGGTTATCTATTATCGTAATCTTCCTACGGGATTTTTTTTAACTGCGTTGCGTTAACGAATAACGGGATAACATCACGTTTCTCTCAACGCCTTTCAACGTTCTACAACTTTTATTCTTTGCAAATCCCTGTCTCTATATGATAAACGCTGGTTATCCGCGGAAGGAGCGAGGACAACGAAGTGTTACTCAATGATCAAAGACAGGAAGATCCTGCTACGCGATAACGTTACTAATTTCCAATTACGATATGTGTGATTACGTAACATCTGCTGTCTGCATAATGCGTTAACGATCCGCGCGTTGATCGCATAAATATAAATCGAAGGGAATGGAATCGCTCGGAACTCATGCAACTATCCGCAGGTGTTTAAAATCGTGTTTTTACACCGCCAACGTAACGTCACGCCAGTCGAATCGAAAAATTATTACTAGACAGAGAAGGTGAACAAAAAACGAGGTAAATAGGCTACCGATTGAATAATATCATAACGATCGTATCTCTGGTTTTTGCTTGTCTTTTATATTTGTTTCAAATGTATAAAATATAATCGTATCGATATCGTCCACGATTAAAGCCATCCATCCGCCATCGACGAGGAACGAACGATTATATTTTATCATTTATGCGAATCCTTCTCTTCTCTTCTTTCTCTATTTACGCCCCTCGCCTTGCTTCGTACCGCCGATGATTCACAATTCGATGCACCTGAACAGCTGGAACGTCGCAGATTTTTCCGTACGATGACAAACGTGTTTTTGATGGCCTGCTTTAAACCGTGACGATCGCCATGACGTGCATCAATTGTCGAATGATGTAGTGCGACGATACTCCTACGCAACTTCTTTTTACGCTGTTTTTTCCTCTATTTTTTCTTCCTGTGTGTTATCACATGATCATGAGATACCTGTATAGAAGATGCAAAGAGTCTGTGAAGAATTTACAGATATTTAAGATTATCATAATGTTTAAGCAAAAGCTAAGACGCAAAATATTGCTCAAGATGTAATTATGTAATATTTACTCAATTTCTAGAAGACTGTTTATATCTTGTTGTTATTCTTGATATGGAGATAAATATAGTATACTTTATTAAGACCTAGATAAAAGACTTTTTTCTCGTTTCTCTTCTCTTACTTAATCACTAAGAGTTATATAACGTTTATTCGATAATTCTGCTTCTCCTGACCTTTCCACAAATGGTTGTTTATATCTCGACATTCTTGGTACTTTTAATCAAATTTTAATAACAGTACTTTACTCGTCAGAAGTAAATAAAAAAGCTCTAAGTAGAAGCAAGGATTTACTTACCTTTCCTTTCTCGAATCTCAGTTAGCAATGTTGTTCCTCTTGAAAGATTTTCCAAGTTTCCAAGACAATTTCCACGCTGGTAACATTGTATATATTTCAAGTATCGTGAACCACAGGAACTTGTTGAGGCAATATTGAAGAAAGCAAAGAGAATGAAGAAATTGTAGGAACTATGAGAGGCTACTCCTTCTTTCACAACTTATTTTCTCTTCGTTTGGGGGGAAAAATACAAATGAACGTAACGGTTGGTTTCAGCTATCTGCTACTATCGCATGGAGGAGAATCCTGAAAAGAAGAAAGCGAGGAAGAATCAACTTTTGAACGAAACAATACCATTTTACTTGACTAAATTCGACCAGATTATTGGCGAAAATGAATGATATATCATTCCTTCTACCGTAAGAATTTTTATCCAAATTTAATGTTAAAATTTTTAGTCTTTGTGCAAACTGGGCCATGTTGTCCATAAAAAATGATTGAAACTTTGTTGCGACAAGACAGCTTTAATTGTTGAGAGCAGAGTGTATCTTTAAAATTCATTCCTGTTAGTTTATGTACAAATGAATTTGCCAAGATTTTCAGCTTTTAGATAATTATTCATGTATCTTCCTCCATCAAGTTTGATAGAAATTATTACTATCGTAATCAAAGCAAAGATTAAGATATGTAAAATCATTTCTCTGGATATGACACTCTTGTTTAATGAGTGATAAATGATACCATTCGAAATATCATATTTATATAATATATAATGATACTTATAAGTGTAATCACTTAAGTACAGATATCTGAATTTTTCTCACTGTCACTGACATAGATACGTATTATCGTTCCTTAGATTACTTGACCAGTTTATTTCTTTCATCACTGTGTTATTATATAATAATAATAAATAGTCACATTAAATTAATTTAGTATGATTATGTTGTTTAATAATACGTGTTTCATTGCAAAATATTTAGTTAAAATGTGTATCGAATCGTTGTAATGCCAAAGATGTCAATTGATGTAATGTAATAATAAAGTACAAAGTATAATAAAGTATAAAGTATAATTTCGTCTGTGGTATAATCTTTCTATTCCATTTTGTTACGTCGCACCGCGAGCAATATGGCAACCAGATGTCACCGGATACTCGCAGCGTATCCTCCATAGTTTCAAGTACCTTCCATAAATCTCATAGATTTCCTAGAAAAGGTCCTTCAAACCAAACAAACGTCTGTTTCCGAAGAATTTCTAAAGA
This sequence comes from Bombus vancouverensis nearcticus, assembly GCF_051014615.1. Classification (NCBI taxonomy): domain Eukaryota; kingdom Metazoa; phylum Arthropoda; class Insecta; order Hymenoptera; family Apidae; genus Bombus; species Bombus vancouverensis. Next base: position 261,510 of record NC_134913.1, on the reverse strand, counting down.
CTATTGTCTACCCCGACTGGACAAGGGAAAATTAGTTTTTCTCACGTATGCTGCAACTTTCCTCCCACTAACCACTTTCTCTCGAGGGCGGTTAAGACCCTTCGTTAACCAATTAACAACGAAGCCACTTCCTTCACTCTCCTAACTAAAATCGTCACCAACAAATCCGATGGTCCCGTGCGCTAGACACACCCATCCTTAGCTTTCCTCCGAGACAGCATCGTCTCCCAAGACAGTTCTGATTTCACATCCTTCGAATAGTCAATATCCTTCCACCGGGTAGGACACACCCACAGATCAGTCACTCATTCATCTCGTACATATTCTCAACGCGAGAATTGATTGTAATTTCAACAAATAAATACAAAAAAAAATCTCGTACATACGCACCAGCGTAACTGCCTTCGTTATAAGTTGTTGGAATAAACGGTGAAATATAACTTACTATACTGTGTCATATTCATTTAACCACCTCTTATCTTAACCGAAACAGGGGAACGACTACTTCGCGGCGTCGATTCACCGAATCGTAGCGAGAATTTACGCCTCTCGCTACTGCGACTGCGTCTCTCCGCGAACGGTCGTAACACATTGATCGACAGAAGTACTAAACTCTAATAACATAAATTTATATATTTTCTATTTCCCAGCCACCAGTTTTATAGATTTCTCTATCTTCTGTACTACTTTTATCCCTTTTATTTTTCTTACATGAGATTATTGTAAATTTAATATCATTTGTTCGCAATATTTGTTATTTATCTTTCATTGAATTTGAAATTTCGCGCTTCAATGTTGTGTGTTGTTCGACGTTTTATCGAACGATGTTTATCGAACTAGTTTATGAATACATACATAATCATTAAAGAATCTATAAACCTTACTAGTTTGTTTTTACTAAGTTTTGTTACAGAAAACATGCTCTCATAAATTTTCAACTTTAATTTATGGAAATTTATTAACCTTAAACTATAAAATCATTCAATGAGTCTTTCCGGATGTTTTTATGTAGTCATAATTTCACATATCAGCACAGCTCCACCAATAGGATAAGAGTTACGTGGAAGCAACAGGGGGGAAGAAGAACATATAGAGATCTAAAGGTTATTTTTGTCTCATTCAAGTTTCTGTTAACCGGCTTGGAAATTTCCTGTGCTTGTTTCGACTTTGAAGTCTTCAAAAAAAATTGTAAGTAAATAGTATATATATAGTATATATATCCTGAGTCAAAGTTTCTCTTTATAAATAATAAACCGTTTAAAAACTATATTTTGTATGTTTTTTCCTTATTCATAATTAAATAATAAATATGAAATACTTCTACAGAAAGCCGACATCCTTCAATTAACCGAACAGCAGATGATTTAAAAATTAGTAGTTGAAAGAAATAAATGTTATTACATGTTCATAATTGATCGATAAATTTAAATATACAATTAGAAAATGTTTCTTCTTTATTGATAGCTAAATAATACAGATAAGATACAAGATACTTGTACGAAAAGTCGGCGCGTCGTTCAATTAACGGAACAGCAGAGGATTTGAAAATTAGTAGTTGAAAGAAATAAATGTTGTCATATGTTCATAATTGATCGATAAATTTAAGTATGCAATTAGAAAATGTTTCTTATGTTTGGAGGAATATGTAATCACTGCTGAATGTTTTGTAGTTACGAAAGTTGTATACAAACATACATTGTACATACGACTAGTAATGGTACTAAATTACTGTCAGAGGGTCTTGGGTGTATAGAACCATATGGTTAAATTAATACTAGAGATAACGAATCGCGCGAATGTAATTAATATTTTGATATGCGTTGTTTGCATTAATTGATAGTTTTCTTATAAACTTTTTTATAAACAATTTCATTGCTATAGAAAAAAGATAAATGCCGGTAATATGTCTATCCTACTTAAATAGAAAGTGCAATATTTTGTTATAATATTTGGCGCAAGTTTATACATTATTACATCCAAAAATAATATTCTTTTTATATCTAAGCTATATTAAAATATAAAGATACAAATAGCTATGCGAGTAGTTAGTAGTTGATGCTTTTTACTTAAATTGTCTTATACTTCATAATTTGTAATAATATAATTCTTGTCATCAATGATTCTTTGTTTTTACTTTGTATATATTATACTTCCAGGAATATGCCGCTCTATAAATTGACTTACTTCCCAGTTACGGCATTGGCAGAACCAATCCGTTCTTCTTCAGCTATGCTAGTATTCCATTTGAAGTTGAACGTATCAAAAAGGACGTCTGGCCAGAAATAAAGCCCTGTAAGCTTAAAATTTAAAGAAGTTCTGTTTCTTAAATCTCATCTTTCCTAATTTAACTAAAGTAGCTAAATAAAGTAGAACACAATTATGCAGAGTATAACAGAGATTATTGTTTACTCTCCATTGCTCTTTAAGATATGTGGGAGAACAATAGGTATTGTTAAGGAGACAATGCCCTTTGTTTGCTGATAAATTATCAATAAATTAAATTATATCTTTCCAAAACAGATAACAGGAAGCTAGATATTTAAGAAGCATCATAATCTGTTTGTTCGATAGAATCTTTGATTCTATTAGTTGTATGTTTTTAGTGACTCCTTATGGCCTGCTTCCTATGCTCGTAGCTGATAGAAGGAAGGTTGCTCAGTCTACAGCTATTTGCCGTTACTTAGCCAAACAATATGACTTAGCTGGAAAGACTGACTGGGCAAATCTTCATATTGATGCCACTGTTGATACTATTCATGATATTCGTCATAGTGAGTATCCAGTGCTGTTTTGCATAAATCTTATGAGAATCTTGATAACAGATAGTACATATCTGCTCAGGTATTTATTAGTTGAAATCCGATTTAATATTTGATTTAATCGAACGATACACGTATGTCAACAATACAAGACAAAGGATTAAAAAGGATTGTAATTCTATCTTCAGTATCATTTAAATTTCGCACAACACTGTATTCAAATTAGTATAACATTAGCGAATAGTATTTAACTGAAAACAAATTTTCAGAAATTGCCGCCTTCCACTATGAGGAGGACGAGAAGGTCAAAGCTGCAAAACGCAAGGCTGCTGAAGAGACGCTGCCGTTCATTTTAGAACGTTTGGACCAGCAAGTGAAGGAAAATGACGGCTACTTCTACGATGGTACTCTCTCTTGGGCTGATTTAACATTCGTTGCTCTGCTCGATTATTTGAACTTTATGTACAAGTCTGATCTGATCGAGAATTACGAGAATCTGAAGCTGCTGGAGAAAAAGGTCCTCCTTCTGCCCAAGATCAAAAACTGGATTGAGAGACGCCCAGTTAGCGAATTCTAAACTTCACGATTGCTTATGGTTTTATAAGCGTTTAAAGATTGCGGTCTTAGTGTGTTGAGAGAATGAAGAACGAATCGTATTGATGGAAGTTTGTATGGAATATACTGATTGCTTTTAACATTCATTAGTTCCAGTTATTACCGATATTTTTGTCATTTAGTTAGGGTTTTCCCTTTAGATTACGTTGTGATAGAGAACTATTATTTGTGTATTCCTACAGAAACATACGAACTATATAAACTGTTGACACGATGTTGTGCTTTTGTATTATAGAGATAATAATAAAACCATCAAACAATCATTAATTATGTTTTTTATTATATTCATTAAGAATTGAAGATTACCTCCTTGGTGATCTTGATAATATCGTATTTTACAAATGTTGAACAAAAAAAATGTATGATTATTTTATTCAATACGTTATGAGGGTTGCTTTAAAAAAAATACGAGTTATATATTTCTTTGAAAAAAGCATGATTTTTATCGATACAATAATGTTCTTCTGTTATCGCTTTAAAGTTGAGCACTTCGTTGATTACACGAGAGAACTCGCCTACAGCAAACAAGATACGACCGTGTGTAAAGTAATTAATCTGTTTGCTCGTTGCTAGCTACACATAAGGCTTGCGTAAAAAAAAATATGCATTTCAGTTCAGGCGGAGAATTATGTAGGAAGTCATTTTGTCGATCAATAACTTAGTTAATAAAAGATCAAATTTTCATGTACATAAATGTAAGTAACGTTCAAGTATTAATCATTACATACAATTTTTGTATAATTCGATATCTTGGTCACTTACATCTTACAAATGATATATAGATAATATTTATGAGATACATTGGAGCTATCTTTTAGTTAACGCCATTTTTTCTTGTTTTCTCTGTACTTTTACTATTCTTCCAAAAATATCAAAGGATCGATGACTTCAAATTAAACTAGAATTGCTTCGGTATATTGTCAATCAATGGCTATTTGTATTCACATCTATATCAAAGGAAAACCGATTGCAAAATTAATTACCCTTGCAACTCCGCAATCTGAAACTATGTGTGATCGACCTTGAAGATGAAAAATCTCAATGTTTGAAGTAGTACAAAAGGATGATAATTTAATTTCGCTTTATCAAACTGTACAAAATTTGTATACACATACAGAAAAAAAAACGGAGTTCAAACATTAATCAACATGAATTATCGGTTATTATTGCTGAGTAATTATTAGGATTAGAGCTTTGGAGTATCGATCGTATCGAGTTTTAACTATCGGTTTCCGCAATTTATTGTTTTTCTAAATTATGTCTGAATGGTATCAGTTTTTGAATATTTTATAGTTTACACTCCAACATACTGACGTAAGCTATCGAAAATAATTGTAAATTATGCAATATCATTTTTTTTATATTTCATAATCTAAATTTCAATCTATTTTTTGTATTTAACATCCCTTTTTTTATTGTTCGTGTTCCGTCTTGTACGTTCTTCAAAAAATCTTAATTTTTTTTTAGATAAAATCTTGTGTGAATTTACAAAAAATACGATTCTTCGTTTAATTTTTTTCCCTTATTGTCTTTACATATTTGGAGTTTAAACGCGTTATAAGTACGTTTCTTTTTTAACATGATTACGTAGAATTCTTATTCTGAATAAATTATTTGTTTCCGCTTCATAACTGTTTCTAAATTACAGTGCATTTAATCTTGAAATGCACAGTAACATTTTATACTTTTTACGTTCTAAGGAATTTTCAGGATCGGTTAAAAATTAAATTACAGTAATGGTAATACTCAATATTAATGTCAGACGTGGATACTTCACTGTTTTGTATAATAATTTGTTATCTTGGCATCGATCAAGGTATTTAATATACAAAGCGTACAGATTAATAAGAATTTTAATTAATCCCTCTTCTATAGTATTCACCGTTCTTTTCGAGCTCGTACCATTTCAAATAGACTTTCGAATAGATTTCAAAGATTTGTCTGTTCAAATAAAACGCGATCTTTTTTATTTCCCTATCAGTCGTCCCGTTACTGTTCCGTTGTTTCCAACAGATTGCAGATTCGTTTAAAAAACATTTGTAACGAAAAACAAACCCACTCGCAGAAATGTTATTCAATATCGCATTTACAACTTTCATAGACATCCTCCTCTCATTGCTATCATTGTGAACAGATTGAAACTTCGTTTGCAAACACTCGCGATTAAAAAAAAAAAAAAGAAGAATTAATCTTAAACAATTTTATCTTGTGTTCCATTTATAATTTTCATAATTGTCTTCCCGACGTTGTATCATTTTAAATGGCTTTTTTCTATCCATCTATGTTGCAGCGAGATCAACGGTCCTAATTACTAAATTGCACGATGTGTTCATACAAATTCACTTTTTATGAACGCGATGAAACGAAATGAAACCTAAGTAGAGATTTGTTTTCTCATCAAGTATAACGAGTTTTATACTTTGGATAGATTGCCTCGTTGTGAGAAGGTCTTAATCGTTTATAATTGCGATTAAGTAATTGCAATAAGTCATATTTTTAAGAAACGTTCTCACATGCTGTCACACACTCTAATTAGAAAAGGATCATGAAACATTCGGTTTATGATATTATTTGTTTGCAAATCTTCCTGCTTCCGGAAACTTTTTTAAATATGAAAATATTTATATACAAAATTAAATATTTTTTTCAATATCAACACTTCTTGCGTTTATGTTGTCCTAGTCAGAATTATATTATTTCGTGTATCCTGTTGCTTTTTATATGATAGTCCTCCCGTTGGCCGCGGATTCGTTATCAAGCCTGAGGCCCTCGTCACTAGTGTAACTATCGACAATAAAGGTACCCCACGCGCGACCGGACGATGGAGAACTTCAACGCAGAACCGCTACCTCCCGCGAGCCCTCCCCGGGAGGGCGCCTCGAGCTCGGACTCGGAGATTCAGACTCGACATATATATTATTATATATATTATATATACTATTATATCTATATAATATATGTATTTATATCTATAAATATACGTATAAATATATCTATTTAAAAAAATAAAGTTGACCTTCATATATCGCCAATAATATCGCGTGCGTATAAAGAAACTAATTACATTTAATTCTTTTTTTACATTTATTTATTTTTTATTATTATTTTCTTCACAACTAATTACATTTAATTATTACATTTACATACATTTAATTATTATTTTTTTCATAATTATATCTCGTTTGAAATATTTTTCGACATAATTAATTGTTTCAAAAACACATATTCCAGCCTTCTAAATGATTTATTTTGCGTATTATACGAATTATTCCATCTATAAATAAATTGTTCTCTCTACACACAAACACGCACACAGTCTGTTAATTACACGAGTTAATTGTAACATTTTTCTCGATAAGTTGACAGAGCAAGGAAAATGAGCGACGAACCTACCTACAAACTAATCTACTTCAATGCCCGTGGTCGTGCCGAACATATACGGTACATATTTGCATATACTGGCATCGAGTATACCGACGAGAGGATCCCCGAAGAACTCTGGCCTGAATACAAGGATTGTAAGCGTGAAGAATCGATTTTTACTTTCATCGTTCAACTCTCAGGTATCTACCATTTACTCAAACTTTTCTGTATATAAAACTTTCGTTTCACGTGCAGGCTAAACTTACTTAAAGTAAAATTTCATACGGAATAAAGTCGAACTTTTCATTAAGTTTTGCTTCCGTAATATCGTGTTTATCGAATACCAACTTAATTCACTTACGATTCTCGAATTTTTGTGTTGCAATCTTTATTGTTTTCAATGAATCGAAGCATTTCGAATATTTTGAGAAAACCGTAAATAGGTGACTTAAAATAGGAATACAAAAATACTTCTACGCTTCTCGTTAATTTAAAAACTTTTTAGGACTTGTCGGAAAAAAAGGATAAAAAATTGAAATCAGTTCGGAAATGAACAAGAACATAGCTAAAAAGTCGAAAGAACAAAGCAGACATAAAATTCGATCTTCTGTTGCGACATTTCTATCGTAAATGGTATAATAAAAGTTTTACGCAGCATAGTCTTCGATATAATCTTACATGTCGCTTGCAAATAGAGAAACAAAAAATCAACGTAAGTCTGTAAATCAATCCTGTCGGTGTAAAACACAAAATTACGTTCGCAATAGACATTCGATTTATATTCCTTGCATTTCAATTTTCATTACAAGAACCGTGTACATTTTCTAATATTTTTTCCGTGTCTGGTATTATCTTTTATCCTTGATTTTAAAAACTTTAGGTTCTTCCCAACAGTCAAAAACACGCGATACCCTGTCCATCGTAATCGTAAGAAAAGAAAAAAAGGAGAAAGAAGACATTTCTGTATTTCTTTACTAGGCCATGTTGATTAAAACCGAAATGATTTCGATTCATCTATTCACAAGAACGCAACGGCCTCGGAAGCTGTGTTGTGATTTCCTATCGATCGTTTCCCTCTACACAGTGTTCATATGAGCCATGTTTGTTCTTAGCAATGCCTTATAAAAAGCTGCCTGTGCTGGAGATAGACGGGAAACCGGTAGCGCAGAGTAACGCTGTGGCGCGATACTTGGCGAGGAAGTACGATCTAATGGGAAAGAACGAATGGGATGCGATGATATGCGACGTGCTCGTCGATACTCTTGGAGATTTGAAGCAAGGTGAGTAACTGATGAGATTTTTTTTTTTTTTATTTATTTGTTGAAACTACAATCAATTCTCGCGTTGAGAATTTTCAGTAATTTTTCTGGCGTGGCGCAGTGACATGGCTGTTTATTTACAATAAGTTAATACTTATTATAGATAGGTATAATTTATAAGTATTATAAGTAAGTGCAAATGCTTAATTTGGATAATTAAATGAATCTAACGTTTAGGTCTAGCGGGTAGTGCCTCTTCAGCCTGCGAATCTGGTCCATCGTATCGAGTAGTCCAGTGATTAGGAGGTTTCGGTGTTTGTTGATTCTTTTGCTATATCTGTCGCTATATTTTGCTATTTCCTCTTTGACGGTGGCTATCTTGAGGTCGCGGTGTATTGTTTCATTGGTTACATACCAAGGTGCGTCAATTAGGGATCTTAGCGTTTTCGATTGAAAGCGTTGGAGTATTTCGATGTTGGAGTTACTTGCTGTTCCCCATAGTTGGATTCCGTAGGTCCAGACAGGTTTTATTACGGCCTTGTAGAGGGTAATTTTATTCTGTATGTTTAGTTTGGAGCGTCGGCCTGTGAGCCAATAGAGTTTTTTTAGTTTGTCCTTTAGTTGCTTCGTTTTATCTGAGATGTGTGTCTTCCACGTTAGTCTCCTGTCCAGGGTCATGCCTAGGGATCGGACTGTGTCCCTGCTAGGGATTGTTGCATTGTTGATGGTGACCTGGGGGCAGGTTTGTTTTCGGAGCGTGAAGGTTACATGTGAGGATTTCTTTTCGTTGACTTTGAAGCCCCATTTGTGAAACCACTTTTCCATGGAGTCGAGACTTCGCTGGAGAGTGGATGAGGCTATTACCGGGTCTGCGTGGGTAGCTAATAGCGCTGTGTCGTCTGCAAATGTCGCTATTGTTATATCGTTTGATATGGGTAGGTCGGCAGTGTAGATGGTGTACAGTAGGGGTCCGAGGACACTACCTTGGGGTATGCCGGCTTCTATTGGGAATGTTGCGGAAGTGGCGTCTAGGCATTTAACCATGAATTGCCTATTGGTTAGGTAAGATTTTAGGATGGAGTAGTAGGGGTGAGGTAGGATCTTTTTAATCTTGTATAGTAGCCCTTCATGCCATACTTTGTCGAATGCCTGTTGGATGTCTAGGAAAACCGCTGAGCAATATTTTTTCTTTTCAAGTGTTTGGCTGATCGTATGAGTTAAGCGGTGGATTTGCTCTACTGTAGAATGATGTTTTCGGAAGCCGAATTGGTGACCTGGGAGTGTTTTCAAGTTCTCTAGGATTGGAAGGAGTCGGTTCGTGAGCATCTTCTCGAATAGTTTGGACAGTGTAGGTAAAAGACTGATTGGGCGATAGGAGCAGGTTTCGTATATCGGTTTACCGGGTTTAGGGATGAGGGTAATCAATGAGATTTTCCAGGCCTTAGGATAGTGTTCCAGGCGAAGGATAGCATTAAAAATCGATGTGATGAGTGCTATCCCTTTTGTGGGAAGTTCCTTGATTGCTTTATTGCTTATTAGGTCGTGTCCTGCTGCTTTCTTGGGGTTTAGGCGACTGATTGTTTCTATAGTCTCTGCAGAGGAAAAGGGTTCGATAGGAGGGGACATTTGGAAGGGGGTGTGCAGGTATTCGGTAACGTCCGCGGCGGCTTTGGGGGAATGGGGTTTGAATACTTTTGACAAGTGTTTAGCGAACAGGTCGGCTTTTTCTGTAGGGCTTCGCGCCCATCCACCTTGCGGACGGCGGATAGGTGGGATTATTTGTGGGGGGCGTGTGAGTTTCCTGGAGGCCTTCCATAGTGAGTAGTTGGCGTCGGCTGTGGGGGACAAGCTGGCGAGGTATTTGTGGAAGCAGTCGTTTTTATAGATTTTTAAGGTTCTGGATAGCTTCCTAGTTGCGTTGTTAAGTTTGCGTTTGTCCTCCGGTGTTCTATGGGTCTGCCATACTCTTCTTAGTCTATGTTTTTCTGCTATTTTTTTTTAGTATGTATTGGGGATATTCTTGTTTGCTGTTAGACGGCTTTGTCGGTGTGGAGAGGCGGATTGCGTTTATTATGCTCGTGTTTAAGTATTCCGTGGCTGCTTCGATATCTTCCTTTGTTTTTAGTGGGGTGAAGGCTGAGGTTGAGTGTGTAAAGACTTCTCTGAAGAGCTGCCAGTTGGTGTGTTGGTTGTGAATGGAGCCGTTAGGTGTATTCTCGATGATTGTTGAGCTGACTGTTGCTATCACGGGAGAATGATCAGAGGAGAGATCAGCCGAGGAGTTGATCTGGACGTGTCTTGATGGGATATTTTTAGTTATGAAAAAGTCGAGAAGGTCGGGTATTTTGTTGGTGTCAGTGGGCCAGTATGTGGGTTCGTATGTGGTGAGGTAGTTGAGGTTGTTGTTTATTATGCTGTTTAAGAGGTTTTTGCCTGTTGCTGTAACCAGTCTGCTGCCCCATTGGATGTGCTTAGCGTTATAATCTCCTCCAACTATGAATCTATTGCCCAGGGTGTCCAGGAAGTTATCAAAGTCTTTTTTGGCGATGGAGTGTCTGGGAGGGCAGTATACTGCTGAGGTGGTGATTGAGCCATGACAGTCTTCTATTGCTACGTTTGTTGCTTGTAGGTAGTCTTTCTGGAATGATGGAAGTTCGTAGTGCTTAATACTTGCTTTGATTATTATTCCGGTGCCACCGTGGGCCTTTCCGCTGGAGTGTTGGGTATGGTAGAATTTGTAACCATTTATTTTCAGGTAGCTCTTGTCGGTGAAGTGGGTTTCCGATACGAGCATTACGTCGATTTGCTGGTGTTTTAAGAAGAGTTCTAGTTCAAGTTTGTGTTGCGCTAGACCGTTGGCGTTCCAGAGTGCTATGCGCCTTGGTTTTATTTTGAGTCGGGGAGTGCTAATTTTTCCACGATGAGTGTTAGTAGCGATAGCAAGTGATTTATTTGCTCTGATTGTTTCTCTATTAGCTTCTCAAGCCTTGAGGAGTTGTCTGTGTTAGGTGGGTTGGGGACACTGTTTTGGGGAAGGTTCCTTTGGCTGTTCGGGTTATTTTGGATGCCTTGTACTGCTTGTTCATAGGAGGTTGAGGTGGAGATGAATTTGGTAGGACTGGGTGTTTGGTTGGTTGAGGGGGTTGGGGTAGTCGTGAATTTCGGCGGGCTGGGTGTTTGGTTGGATACCTCTTTTGCTCTGAGCTTAGGGTACCTGTTCGTGTATAGTGTTTTATATGCTGGGCAGCCTTTGTAGTTGGCGGGGTGGTCCCCTTGGCAGTGGATGCATTTCGCTGGAGTTTCCGGTGATTTGGCGCACTGGTCAGCGGAGTGAGTGCCTGCGCATTTAACGCATCGGAAAGTATGGTTGCGGTATTTCTGCGTATGACAGTACCTTTGGCACCTTTTGCATTGCACTATTTCTTTTTTCACAAGCAGTGGTTCGAATTTTACTATTGCGTTCATTAGGCGACTGATATTGTAGATTTCCTTATTGTTTGGCTTTTGTTTTATATCTATGAAAAATAAGGATAACGGGTCTTTCGAGACTCTATGCCTTATATTACTTACGTTGATGACTTCGTGGCCGAGTTTTGAGAGTTCGTATTTGAGTTCGTCTATGTCTGCTGAGTGGTGTATGTTTCGTAGGACCACCCGGAAAGGCCTTTCCTGTTTGAGTTGGTAGGTGTGGAAGTTGGCGTTCGGGGTCCTGAGTGTCTTGGTGAGTTTTCTGTAAGCTTCTGGGTTTGTCGGCAGTATTTTTACTCTATTGTTGCTTATCTTAAGGTTATATTCCTCCTTGCTGATATCTCTCTCTAGGGACCTGGTCATTGTCTGTATGTCAATGACGTCGTCCACAAATATTGGTGGGGGAGGGGGGATTCTCTGTGAGTGTTGGTTTGGTGGCGGTTCTACGATTTCCATGGCGTCGTTTGAGGATTCCAATACGGCGAATCTGTTGTGTGTGTTTATTTGCGTTGCTGTTTCTATTTTCCTTTTCTTTGTAGTATTAGCGTCGTTAGTGCGGAGAGTTCTGCTACACTTCTGCCACGCGGGGGGTAGCACGGGGTAGCTGCGAGTCTGCTCCGGGGAGCCTGGTCGCGGTTGTTGGGCCATCATCGAGCTAGTTAATTCGGAATGAACAACTAGTCGTGAGGCTGTGAGGCTAGTATTCGGGTTGGGCTTAGGTGCGTGGGATTATCTTCTCCCTAAAGGGTCAGGGACACTTAGCTGTGTTCACTTTCGACGGTTGGGCGACACGTGTTGTTTTCGGACTACGCTGGGCACTAGAGACACGTCTGCACGCTTCGGCACTCCACAGCGAACTGAGGACTGATGAGATCACTTTGCATTTGTCTCACCACACAGACAGACGTTCAAGAATTCATTGTGAAAAGACGAGTACAAACAAGATACGTATGTCTTTCCGTTAAGCGAATGTTACAGTTTGTTTGCAAAAGTCAGTTTTTAGATTATAGAATCGTAGATAGAATTTAGAGGATAGAAACTTTTAGTAGTCACTTTTAGTTTAGTAAATTCTTATCGACAATAAGCAGACTACGTTATGATACAACGATTCCAACTGAAGATTTCTATCGACATCACGAATTCGATGGCTTCCAAATTTTCTTCTCTGCAATCTCAGACGCTCAACTCGAAAGAATCTTTTAGATCCCCCGACAAACACTCGACTCAGATTATCTATTATCGTAATCTTCCTACGGGATTTTTTTTAACTGCGTTGCGTTAACGAATAACGGGATAACATCACGTTTCTCTCAACGCCTTTCAACGTTCTACAACTTTTATTCTTTGCAAATCCCTGTCTCTATATGATAAACGCTGGTTATCCGCGGAAGGAGCGAGGACAACGAAGTGTTACTCAATGATCAAAGACAGGAAGATCCTGCTACGCGATAACGTTACTAATTTCCAATTACGATATGTGTGATTACGTAACATCTGCTGTCTGCATAATGCGTTAACGATCCGCGCGTTGATCGCATAAATATAAATCGAAGGGAATGGAATCGCTCGGAACTCATGCAACTATCCGCAGGTGTTTAAAATCGTGTTTTTACACCGCCAACGTAACGTCACGCCAGTCGAATCGAAAAATTATTACTAGACAGAGAAGAACAAAAAACGAGGTAAATAGGCTACCGATTGAATAATATCATAACGATCGTATCTCTGGTTTTTGCTTGTCTTTTATATTTGTTTCAAATGTATAAAATATAATCGTATCGATATCGTCCACGATTAAAGCCATCCATCCGCCATCGACGAGGAACGAACGATTATATTTTATCATTTATGCGAATCCTTCTCTTCTCTTCTTTCTCTATTTACGCCCCTCGCCTTGCTTCGTACCGCCGATGATTCACAATTCGATGCACCTGAACAGCTGGAACGTCGCAGATTTTTCCGTACGATAACAAACGTGTTTTTGATGGCCTGCTTTAAACCGTGACGATCGCCATGACGTGCATCAATTGTCGAATGATGTAGTGCGACGATACTCCTACGCAACTTCTTTTTACGCTGTTTTTTCCTCTATTTTTTCTTCCTGTGTGTTATCACATGATCATGAGATACCTGTATAGAAGATGCAAAGAGTCTGTGAAGAATTTACAGATATTTAAGATTATCATAATGTTTAAGCAAAAGCTAAGACGCAAAATATTGCTCAAGATGTAATTATGTAATATTTACTCAATTTCTAGAAGACTGTTTATATCTTGTTGTTATTCTTGATATGGAGATAAATATAGTATACTTTATTAAGACCTAGATAAAAGACTTTTTTCTCGTTTCTCTTCTCTTACTTAATCACTAAGAGTTATATAACGTTTATTCGATAATTCTGCTTCTCCTGACCTTTCCACAAATGGTTGTTTATATCTCGACATTCTTGGTACTTTTAATCAAATTTTAATAACAGTACTTTACTCGTCAGAAGTAAATAAAAAAGCTCTAAGTAGAAGCAAGGATTTACTTACCTTTCCTTTCTCGAATCTCAGTTAGCAATGTTGTTCCTCTTGAAAGATTTTCCAAGTTTCCAAGACAATTTCCACGCTGGTAACATTGTATATATTTCAAGTATCGTGAACCACAGGAACTTGTTGAGGCAATATTGAAGAAAGCAAAGAGAATGAAGAAATTGTAGGAACTATGATAGGCTACTCCTTCTTTCACAACTTATTTTCTCTTCGTTTGGGGGGAAAAATACAAATGAACGTAACGGTTGGTTTCAGCTATCTGCTACTATCGCATGGAGGAGAATCCTGAAAAGAAGAAAGCGAGGAAGAATCAACTTTTGAACGAAACAATACCATTTTACTTGACTAAATTCGACCAGATTATTGGCGAAAATGAATGATATATCATTCCTTCTACCGTAAGATTTTTTATCCAAATTTAATGTTAAAATTTTTAGTCTTTGTGCAAACTGGGCCATGTTGTCCATAAAAAATGATTGAAACTTTGTTGCGACAAGACAGCTTTAATTGTTGAGAGCAGAGTGTATCTTTAAAATTCACTCCTGTTAGTTTATGTACAAATGAATTTGCCAAGATTTTCAGCTTTTAGATAATTATTCATGTATCTTCCTCCATCAAGTTTGATAGAAATTATTACTATCGTAATCAAAGCAAAGATTAAGATATGTAAAATCATTTCTCTGGATATGACACTCTTGTTTAATGAGTGATAAATGATACCATTCGAAATATCATATTTATATAATATATAATGATACTTATAAGTGTAATCACTTAAGTACAGATATCTGAATTTTTCTCACTGTCACTGACATAGATACGTATTATCGTTCCTTAGATTACTTGACCAGTTTATTTCTTTCATCACTGTGTTATTATATAATAATAATAAATAGTCACATTAAATTAATTTAGTATGATTATGTTGTTTAATAATACGTGTTTCATTGCAAAATATTTAGTTAAAATGTGTATCGAATCGTTGTAATGCCAAAGATGTCAATTGATGTAATGTAATAATAAAGTACAAAGTATAATAAAGTATAAAGTATAATTTCGTCTGTGGTATAATCTTTCTATTCCATTTTGTTACGTCGCACCGCGAGCAATATGGCAACCAGATGTCACCGGATACTCGCAGCGTATCCTCCATAGTTTCAAGTACCTTCCATAAATCTCATAGATTTCCTAGAAAAGGTCCTTCAAACCAAACAAACGTCTGTTTCCGAAGAATTTCTAAAGACTATTGTCTACCCCGACTGGACAAGGGAAAATTAGTTTTTCTCACGTATGCTGCAACTTTCCTCCCACTAACCACTTTCTCTCGAGGGCGGTTAAGACCCTTCGTTAACCAATTAACAACGAAGCCACTTCCTTCACTCTCCTAACTAAAATCGTCACCAACAAATCCGATGGTCCCGTGCGCTAGACACACCCATCCTTAGCTTTCCTCCGAGACAGCATCGTCTCCCAAGACAGTTCTGATTTCACATCCTTCGAACGGTCAATATCCTTCCACCGGGTAGGACACACCCACAGATCAGTCACTCATTCATCTCGTACATATTCTCAACGCGAGAATTGATTGTAATTTCAACAAATAAATACAAAAAAAAATCTCGTACATACGCACCAGCGTAACTGCCTTCGTTATAAGTTGTTGGAATAAACGGTGAAATATAACTTACTATACTGTGTCATATTCATTTAACCACCTCTTATCTTAACCGAAACAGGGGAACGACTACTTCGCGGCGTCGATTCACCGAATCGTAGCGAGAATTTACGCCTCTCGCTACTGCGACTGCGTCTCTCCGCGAACGGTCGTAACACATTGATCGACAGAAGTACTAAACTCTAATAACATAAATTTATATATTTTCTATTTCCCAGCCACCAGTTTTATAGATTTTTCTATCTTCTGTACTACTTTTATCCCTTTTATTTTTCTTACATGAGATTATTGTAAATTTAATATCATTTGTTCGCAATATTTGTTATTTATCTTTCATTGAGTTTGAAATTTCGCGCTTCAATGTTGTGTGTTGTTCGACGTTTTATCGAACGATGTTTATCGAACTAGTTTATGAATACATACATAATCATTAAAGAATCTATAAACCTTACTAGTTTGTTTTTACTAAGTTTTGTTACAGAAAACATGTTCTCATAAATTTTCAACTTTAATTTATGGAAATTTATTAACCTTAAACTATAAAATCATTCAATGAGACTTTCCGGATGTTTTTATGTAGTCATAATTTCACATATCAGCACAGCTCCACCAATACGATAAGAGTTACGTGGAAGCAACAGGGGGGAAGAAGAACATATAGAGATCTAAAGGTTATTTTTGTCTCATTCAAGTTTCTGTTAACCGGCTTGGAAATTTCCTGTGCTTGTTTCGATTTTGAAGTCTTAAAAAAAAAATTGTAAGTAAATAGTATATATATAGTATATATATCCTGAGTCAAAGTTTCTCTTTATAAATAATAAACCGTTTAAAAACTATATTTTGTATGTTTTTTCCTTATTCATAATTAAATGATAAATATGAAATACTTCTACAGAAAGCCGACATCCTTCAATTAACCGAACAGCAGATGATTTAAAAATTAGTAGTTGAAAGAAATAAATGTTATTACATGTTCATAATTGATCGATAAATTTAAATATACAATTAGAAAATGTTTCTTCTTTATTGATAGCTAAATAATACAGATAAGATACAAGATACTTGTACGAAAAGTCGGCGCGTCGTTCAATTAACGGAACAGCAGAGGATTTGAAAATTAGTAGTTGAAAGAAATAAATGTTGTCATATGTTCATAATTGATCGATAAATTTAAGTATGCAATTAGAAAATGTTTCTTATGTTTGGAGGAATATGTAATCACTGCTGAATGTTTTGTAGTTACGAAAGTTGTATACAAACATACATTGTACATACGACTAGTAATGGTACTAAATTACTGTCAGAGGGTCTTGGGTGTATAGAACCATATGGTTAAATTAATACTAGAGATAACGAATCGCGCGAATGTAATTAATATTTTGATATGCGTTGTTTGCATTAATTGATAGTTTTCTTATAAACTTTTTTATAAACAATTTCATTGCTATAGAAAAAAGATAAATGCCGGTAATATGTCTATCCTACTTAAATAGAAAGTGCAATATTTTGTTATAATATTTGGCGCAAGTTTATACATTATTACATCCAAAAATAATATTCTTTTTATATCTAAGCTATATTAAAATATAAAGATACAAATAGCTATGCGAGTAGTTAGTAGTTGATGCTTTTTACTTAAATTGTCTTATACTTCATAATTTGTAATAATATAATTCTTGTCATCAATGATTCTTTGTTTTTACTTTGTATATATTATACTTCCAGGAAGATGCCGCTCTATAAATTGACTTACTTCCCAGTTACGGCATTGGCAGAACCAATCCGTTCTTCTTCAGCTATGCTAGTATTCCATTTGAAGTTGAACGTATCAAAAAGGACGTCTGGCCAGAAATAAAGCCCTGTAAGCTTAAAATTTAAAGAAGTTCTGTTTCTTAAATCTCATCTTTCCTAATTTAACTAAAGTAGCTAAATAAAGTAGAACACAATTATGCAGAGTATAACAGAGATTATTGTTTACTCTCCATTGCTCTTTAAGATATGTGGGAGAACAATAGGTATTGTTAAGGAGACAATGCCCTTTGTTTGCTGATAAATTATCAATAAATTAAATTATATCTTTCCAAAAGAGATAACAGGAAGCTAGATATTTAAGAAGCATCATAATCTGTTTGTTCGATAGAATCTTTGATTCTATTAGTTGTATGTTTTTAGTGACTCCTTATGGCCTGCTTCCTATGCTCGTAGCTGATAGAAGGAAGGTTGCTCAGTCTACAGCTATTTGCCGTTACTTAGCCAAACAATATGACTTAGCTGGAAAGACTGACTGGGCAAATCTTCATATTGATGCCACTGTTGATACTATTCATGATATTCGTCATAGTGAGTATCCAGTGCTGTTTTGCATAAATCTTATGAGAATCTTGATAACAGATAGTACATATCTGCTCAGGTATTTATTAGTTGAAATCCGATTTAATATTTGATTTAATCGAACGATACACGTATGTCAACAATACAAGACAAAGGATTAAAAAGGATTGTAATTCTATCTTCAGTATCATTTAAATTTCGCACAACACTGTATTCAAATTAGTATAACATTAGCGAATAGTATTTAACTGAAAACAAATTTTCAGAAATTGCCGCCTTCCACTATGAGGAGGACGAGAAGGTCAAAGCTGCAAAACGCAAGGCTGCTGAAGAGACGCTGCCGTTCATTTTAGAACGTTTGGACCAGCAAGTGAAGGAAAATGACGGCTACTTCTACGATGGTACTCTCTCTTGGGCTGATTTAACATTCGTTGCTCTGCTCGATTATTTGAACTTTATGTACAAGTCTGATCTGATCGAGAATTACGAGAATCTGAAGCTGCTGGAGAAAAAGGTCCTCCTTCTGCCCAAGATCAAAAACTGGATTGAGAGACGCCCAGTTAGCGAATTCTAAACTTCACGATTGCTTATGGTTTTATAAGCGTTTAAAGATTGCGGTCTTAGTGTGTTGAGAGAATGAAGAACGAATCGTATTGATGGAAGTTTGTATGGAATATACTGATTGCTTTTAACATTCATTAGTTCCAGTTATTACCGATATTTTTGTCATTTAGTTAGGGTTTTCCCTTTAGATTACGTTGTGATAGAGAACTATTATTTGTGTATTCCTACAGAAACATACGAACTATATAAACTGTTGACACGATGTTGTGCTTTTGTATTATAGAGATAATAATAAAACCATCAAACAATCATTAATTATGTTTTTTATTATATTCATTAAGAATTGAAGATTACCTCCTTGGTGATCTTGATAATATCGTATTTTACAAATGTTGAACAAAAAAAAATGTATGATTATTTTATTCAATACGTTATGAGGGTTGCTTTAAAAAAAATACGAGTTATATATTTCTTTGAAAAAAGCATGATTTTTATCGATACACTAATGTTCTTCTGTTATCGCTTTAAAGTTGAGCACTTCGTTGATTACACGAGAGAACTCGCCTACAGCAAACAAGATACGACCGTGTGTAAAGTAATTAATCTGTTTGCTCGTTGCTAGCTACACATAAGGCTTGCGTAAAAAAAAATATGCATTTCAGTTCAGGCGGAGAATTATGTAGGAAGTCATTTTGTCGATCAATAACTTAGTTAATAAAAGATCAAATTTTCATGTACATAAATGTAAGTAACGTTCAAGTATTAATCATTACATACAATTTTTGTATAATTCGATATCTTGGTCACTTACATCTTACAAATGATATATAGATAATATTTATGAGATACATTGGAGCTATCTTTTAGTTAACGCCATTTTTTCTTGTTTTCTCTGTACTTTTACTATTCTTCCAAAAATATCAAAGGATCGATGACTTCAAATTAAACTAGAATTGCTTCGGTATATTGTCAATCAATGGCTATTTGTATTCACATCTATATCAAAGGAAAACCGATTGCAAAATTAATTACCCTTGCAACTCCGCAATCTGAAACTATGTGTGATCGACCTTGAAGATGAAAAATCTCAATGTTTGAAGTAGTACAAAAGGATGATAATTTAATTTCGCTTTATCAAACTGTACAAAATTTGTATACACATACAGAAAAAAAAACGGAGTTCAAACATTAATCAACATGAATTATCGGTTATTATTGCTGAGTAATTATTAGGATTAGAGCTTTGGAGTATCGATCGTATCGAGTTTTAACTATCGGTTTCCGCAATTTATTGTTTTTCTAAATTATGTCTGAATGGTATCAGTTTTTGAATATTTTATAGTTTACACTCCAACATACTGACGTAAGCTATCGAAAATAATTGTAAATTATGCAATATCATTTTTTTTATATTTCATAATCTAAATTTCAATCTATTTTTTGTATTTAACATCCCTTTTTTTATTGTTCGTGTTCCGTCTTGTACGTTCTTCAAAAAATCTTAATTTTTTTTTAGATAAAATCTTGTGTGAATTTACAAAAAATACGATTCTTCGTTTAATTTTTTTCCCTTATTGTCTTTACATATTTGGAGTTTAAACGCGTTATAAGTACGTTTCTTTTTTAACATGATTACGTAGAATTCTTATTCTGAATAAATTATTTGTTTCCGCTTCATAACTGTTTCTAAATTACAGTGCATTTAATCTTGAAATGCACAGTAACATTTTATACTTTTTACGTTCTAAGGAATTTTCAGGATCGGTTAAAAATTAAATTACAGTAATGGTAATACTCAATATTAATGTCAGACGTGGATACTTCACTGTTTTGTATAATAATTTGTTATCTTGGCATCGATCAAGGTATTTAATATACAAAGCGTACAGATTAATAAGAATTTTAATTAATCCCTCTTCTATAGTATTCACCGTTCTTTTCGAGCTCGTACCATTTCAAATAGACTTTCGAATAGATTTCAAAGATTTGTCTGTTCAAATAAAACGCGATCTTTTTTATTTCCCTATCAGTCGTCCCGTTACTGTTCCGTTGTTTCCAACAGATTGCAGATTCGTTTAAAAAACATTTGTAACGAAAAACAAACCCACTCGCAGAAATGTTATTCAATATCGCATTTACAACTTTCATAGACATCCTCCTCTCATTGCTATCATTGTAAACAGATTGAAACTTCGTTTGCAAACACTCGCGATTAAAAAAAAAAAAAAGAAGAATTAATCTTAAACAATTTTATCTTGTGTTCCATTTATAATTTTCATAATTGTCTTCCCGACGTTGTATCATTTTAAATGGCTTTTTTCTATCCATCTATGTTGCAGCGAGATCAACGGTCCTAATTACTAAATTGCACGATGTGTTCATACAAATTCACTTTTTATGAACGCGATGAAACGAAATGAAACCTAAGTAGAGATTTGTTTTCTCATCAAGTATAACGAGTTTTATACTTTGGATAGATTGCCTCGTTGTGAGAAGGTCTTAATCGTTTATAATTGCGATTAAGTAATTGCAATAAGTCATATTTTTAAGAAACGTCCTCACATGCTGTCACACACTCTAATTAGAAAAGGATCATGAAACATTCGGTTTATGATATTATTTGTTTGCAAATCTTCCTGCTTCCGGAAACTTTTTTAAATATGAAAATATTTATATACAAAATTAAATATTTTTTTCAATATCAACACTTCTTGCGTTTATGTTGTCCTAGTCAGAATTATATTATTTCGTGTATCCTGTTGCTTTTTATATGATAGTCCTCCCGTTGGCCGCGGATTCGTTATCAAGCCTGAGGCCCTCGTCACTAGTGTAACTATCGACAATAAAGGTACCCCACGCGCGACCGGACGATGGAGAACTTCAACGCAGAACCGCTACCTCCCGCGAGCCCTCACCGGGAGGGCGCCTCGAGCTCGGACTCGGAGATTCAGACTCGACATATATATTATTATATATATTATATATACTATTATATCTATATAATATATGTATTTATATCTATAAATATACGTATAAATATATCTATTTAAAAAAATAAAGTTGACCTTCATATATCGCCAATAATATCGCGTGCGTATAAAGAAACTAATTACATTTAATTCTTTTTTTGCATTTATTTATTTTTTATTATTATTTTCTTCACAACTAATTACATTTAATTATTACATTTACATACATTTAATTATTATTTTTTTCATAATTATATCTCGTTTGAAATATTTTTCGACATAATTAATTGTTTCAAAAACACATATTCCAGCCTTCTAAATGATTTATTTTGCGTATTATACGAATTATTCCATGTATAAATAAATTGTTCTCTCTACACACAAACACGTACACAGTCTGTTAATTACACGAGTTAATTGTAACATTTTTCTCGATAAGTTGACAGAGCAAGGAAAATGAGCGACGAACCTACCTACAAACTAATCTACTTCAATGCCCGTGGTCGTGCCGAACATATACGGTACATATTTGCATATACTGGCATCGAGTATACCGACGAGAGGATCCCCGAAGAACTCTGGCCTGAATACAAGGATTGTAAGCGTGAAGAATCGATTTTTACTTTCATCGTTCAACTCTCAGGTATCTACCATTTACTCAAACTTTTCTGTATATAAAACTTTCGTTTCACGTGCAGGCTAAACTTACTTAAAGTAAAATTTCATACGGAATAAAGTCGAACTTTTCATTAAGTTTTGCTTCCGTAATATCGTGTTTATCGAATACCAACTTAATTCACTTACGATTCTCGAATTTTTGTGTTGCAATCTTTATTGTTTTCAATGAATCGAAGCATTTCGAATATTTTGAGAAAACCGTAAATAGGTGACTTAAAATAGGAATACAAAAATACTTCTACGCTTCTCGTTAATTTAAAAACTTTTTAGGACTTGTCGGAAAAAAAGGATAAAAAATTGAAATCAGTTCGGAAATGAACAAGAACATAGCTAAAAAGTCGAAAGAACAAAGCAGACATAAAATTCGATCTTCTGTTGCGACATTTCTATCGTAAATGGTATAATAAAAGTTTTACGCAGCATAGTCTTCAGCATATAATCTTATATGTCGCTTGCAAATAGAGAAACAAAAAATCAACGTAAGTCTGTAAATCAATCCTGTCGGTGTAAAACACAAAATTACGTTCGCAATAGACATTCGATTTATATTCCTTGCATTTCAATTTTCATTACAAGAACCGTGTACATTTTCTAATATTTTTTCCGTGTCTGGTATTATCTTTTATCCTTGATTTTAAAAACTTTAGGTTCTTCCCAACAGTCAAAAACACGCGATACCTTGTCCATCGTAATCGTAAGAAAAGAAAAAAAGGAGAAAGAAGACATTTCTGTATTTCTTTACTAGGCCATGTTGATTAAAACCGAAATGATTTCGATTCATCTATTCACAAGAACGCAACGGCCTCGGAAGCTGTGTTGTGATTTCCTATCGATCGTTTCCCTCTACACAGTGTTCATATGAGCCATGTTTGTTCTTAGCAATGCCTTATAAAAAGCTGCCTGTGCTGGAGATAGACGGGAAACCGGTAGCGCAGAGTAACGCTGTGGCGCGATACTTGGCGAGGAAGTACGATCTAATGGGAAAGAACGAATGGGATGCGATGATATGCGACGTGCTCGTCGATACTCTTGGAGATTTGAAGCAAGGTGAGTAACTGATGAGATGACTTTGCATTTGTCTCACCACAGAGACAGACGTTCAAGAATTCATTGTGAAAAGACGAGTACAAACAAGATACGTATGTCTTTCCGTTAAGCGAATGTTACAGTTTGTTTGCAAAAGTCAGTTTTTAGATTATAGAATCGTAGATAGAATTTAGAGGATAGAAACTTTTAGTAGTCACTTTTAGTTTAGTAAATTCTTATCGACAATAAGCAGACTACGTTATGATACAACGATTCCAACTGAAGATTTCTATCGACATCACGAATTCGATGGCTTCCAAATTTTCTTCTCTGCAATCTCAGACGCTCAACTCGAAAGAATCTTTTAGATCCCCCGACAAACACTCGACTCAGGTTATCTATTATCGTAATCTTCCTACGGGATTTTTTTTAACTGCGTTGCGTTAACGAATAACGGGATAACATCACGTTTCTCTCAACGCCTTTCAACGTTCTACAACTTTTATTCTTTGCAAATCCCTGTCTGTATATGATAAACGCTGGTTATCCGCGGAAGGAGCGAGGACAACGAAGTGTTACTCAATGATCAAAGACAGGAAGATCCTGCTACGCGATAACGTTACTAATTTCCAATTACGATATGTGTGATTACGTAACATCTGCTGTCTGCATAATGCGTTAACGATCCGCGCGTTGATCGCATAAATATAAATCGAAGGGAATGGAATCGCTCGGAACTCATGCAACTATCCGCAGGTGTTTAAAATCGTGTTTTTACACCGCCAACGTAACGTCACGCCAGTCGAATCGAAAAATTATTACTAGACAGAGAAGGTGAACAAAAAACGAGGTAAATAGGCTACCGATTGAATAATATCATAACGATCGTATCTCTGGTTTTTGCTTGTCTTTTATATTTGTTTCAAATGTATAAAATATAATCGTATCGATATCGTCCACGATTAAAGCCATCCATCCGCCATCGACGAGGAACGAACGATTATATTTTATCATTTATGCGAATCCTTCTCTTCTCTTCTTTCTCTATTTACGCCCCTCGCCTTGCTTCGTACCGCCGATGATTCACAATTCGATGCACCTAAACAGCTGGAACGTCGCAGATTTTTCCGTACGATGACAAACGTGTTTTTGATGGCCTGCTTTAAACCGTGACGATCGCCATGACGTGCATCAATTGTCGAATGATGTAGTGCGACGATACTCCTACGCAACTTCTTTTTACGCTGTTTTTTCCTCTATTTTTTCTTCCTGTGTGTTATCACATGATCATGAGATACCTGTATAGAAGATGCAAAGAGTCTGTGAAGAATTTACAGATATTTAAGATTATCATAATGTTTAAGCAAAAGCTAAGACGCAAAATATTGCTCAAGATGTAATTATGTAATATTTACTCAATTTCTAGAAGACTGTTTATATCTTGTTGTTATTCTTGATATGGAGATAAATATAGTATACTTTATTAAGACCTAGATAAAAGACTTTTTTCTCGTTTCTCTTCTCTTACTTAATCACTAAGAGTTATATAACGTTTATTCGATAATTCTGCTTCTCCTGACCTTTCCACAAATGGTTGTTTATATCTCGACATTCTTGGTACTTTTAATCAAATTTTAATAACAGTACTTTACTCGTCAGAAGTAAATAAAAAAGCTCTAAGTAGAAGCAAGGATTTACTTACCTTTCCTTTCTCGAATCTCAGTTAGCAATGTTGTTCCTCTTGAAAGATTTTCCAAGTTTCCAAGACAATTTCCACGCTGGTAACATTGTATATATTTCAAGTATCGTGAACCACAGGAACTTGTTGAGGCAATATTGAAGAAAGCAAAGAGAATGAAGAAATTGTAGGAACTATGAGAGGCTACTCCTTCTTTCACAACTTATTTTCTCTTCGTTTGGGGGGAAAAATACAAATGAACGTAACGGTTGGTTTCAGCTATCTGCTACTATCGCATGGAGGAGAATCCTGAAAAGAAGAAAGCGAGGAAGAATCAACTTTTGAACGAAACAATACCATTTTACTTGACTAAATTCGACCAGATTATTGGCGAAAATGAATGATATATCATTCCTTCTACCGTAAGAATTTTTATCCAAATTTAATGTTAAAATTTTTAGTCTTTGTGCAAACTGGGCCATGTTGTCCATAAAAAATGATTGAAACTTTGTTGCGACAAGACAGCTTTAATTGTTGAGAGCAGAGTGTATCTTTAAAATTCATTCCTGTTAGTTTATGTACAAATGAATTTGCCAAGATTTTCAGCTTTTAGATAATTATTCATGTATCTTCCTCCATCAAGTTTGATAGAAATTATTACTATCGTAATCAAAGCAAAGATTAAGATATGTAAAATCATTTCTCTGGATATGACACTCTTGTTTAATGAGTGATAAATGATACCATTCGAAATATCATATTTATATAATATATAATGATACTTATAAGTGTAATCACTTAAGTACAGATATCTGAATTTTTCTCACTGTCACTGACATAGATACGTATTATCGTTCCTTAGATTACTTGACCAGTTTATTTCTTTCATCACTGTGTTATTATATAATAATAATAAATAGTCACATTAAATTAATTTAGTATGATTATGTTGTTTAATAATACGTGTTTCATTGCAAAATATTTAGTTAAAATGTGTATCGAATCGTTGTAATGCCAAAGATGTCAATTGATGTAATGTAATTATAAAGTATAAAGTATAATAAAGTATAAAGTATAATTTCGTCTGTGGTATAATCTTTCTATTCCATTTTGTTACGTCGCACCGCGAGCAATATGGCAACCAGATGTCACCGGATACTCGCAGCGTATCCTCCATAGTTTCAAGTACCTTCCATAAATCTCATAGATTTCCTAGAAAAGGTCCTTCAAACCAAACAAACGTCTGTTTCCGAAGAATTTCTAAAGACTATTGTCTACCCCGACTGGACAAGGGAAAATTAGTTTTTCTCACGTATGCTGCAACTTTCCTCCCACTAACCACTTTCTCTCGAGGGCGGTTAAGACCCTTCGTTAACCAATTAACAACGAAGCCACTTCCTTCACTCTCCTAACTAAAATCGTCACCAACAAATCCGATGGTCCCGTGCGCTAGACACACCCATCCTTAGCTTTCCTCCGAGACAGCATCGTCTCCCAAGAGAGTTCTGATTTCACATCCTTCGAACGGTCAATATCCTTCCACCGGGTAGGACACACCCACAGATCAGTCACTCATTCATCTCGTACATATTCTCAACGCGAGAATTGATTGTAATTTCAACAAATAAATAAAAAAAAAATCTCGTACATACGCACCAGCGTAACTGCCTTCGTTATAAGTTGTTGGAATAAACGGTGAAATATAACTTACTATGCTGTGTCATATTCATTTAACCACCTCTTATCTTAACCGAAACAGGGGAACGACTACTTCGCGGCGTCGATTCACCGAATCGTAGCGAGAATTTACGCCTCTCGCTACTGCGACTGCGTCTCTCCGCGAACGGTCGTAACACATTGATCGACAGAAGTACTAAACTCTAATAACATAAATTTATATATTTTCTATTTCCCAGCCACCAGTTTTATAGATTTTTCTATCTTCTGTACTACTTTTATCCCTTTTATTTTTTCTTACATGAGATTATTGTAAATTTAATATCATTTGTTCGCAATATTTGTTATTTATCTTTCATTGAATTTGAAATTTCGCGCTTCAATGTTGTGTGTTGTTCGACGTTTTATCGAACGATGTTTATCGAACTAGTTTATGAATACATACATAATCATTAAAGAATCTATAAACCTTACTAGTTTGTTTTTACTAAGTTTTGTTACAGAAAACATGTTCTCATAAATTTTCAACTTTAATTTATGGAAATTTATTAACCTTAAACTATAAAATCATTCAATGAGTCTTTCCGGATGTTTTTATGTAGTCATAATTTCACATATCAGCACAGCTCCACCAATAGGATAAGAGTTACGTGGAAGCAACAGGGGGGAAGAAGAACATATAGAGATCTAAAGGTTATTTTTGTCTCATTCAAGTTTCTGTTAACCGGCTTGGAAATTTCCTGTGCTTGTTTCGACTTTGAAGTCTTAAAAAAAAAATTGTAAGTAAATAGTATATATATAGTATATATATCCTGAGTCAAAGTGTCTCATTATAAATAATAAACCGTTTAAAAACTATATTTTGTATGTTTTTTCCTTATTCATAATTAAATAATAAATATGAAATACTTCTACAGAAAGCCGACATCCTTCAATTAACCGAACAGCAGATGATTTAAAAATTAGTAGTTGAAAGAAATAAATGTTATTACATGTTCATAATTGATCGATAAATTTAAATATACAATTAGAAAATGTTTCTTCTTTATTGATAGCTAAATAATACAGATAAGATACAAGATACTTGTACGAAAAGTCGGCGCGTCGTTCAATTAACGGAACAGCAGAGGATTTGAAAATTAGTAGTTGAAAGAAATAAATGTTGTCATATGTTCATAATTGATCGATAAATTTAAGTATGCAATTAGAAAATGTTTCTTATGTTTGGAGGAATATGTAATCACTGCTGAATGTTTTGTAGTTACGAAAGTTGTATACAAACATACATTGTACATACGACTAGTAATGGTACTAAATTACTGTCAGAGGGTCTTGGGTGTATAGAACCATATGGTTAAATTAATACTAGAGATAACGAATCGCGCGAATGTAATTAATATTTTGATATGCGTTGTTTGCATTAATTGATAGTTTTCTTATAAACTTTTTTATAAACAATTTCATTGCTATCGAAAAAAGATAAATGCCGGTAATATGTCTATCCTACTTAAATAGAAAGTGCAATATTTTGTTATAATATTTGGCGCAAGTTTATACATTATTACATCCAAAAATAATATTCTTTTTATATCTAAGCTATATTAAAATATAAAGATACAAATAGCTATGCGAGTAGTTAGTAGTTGATGCTTTTTCTTAAATTGTCTTATACTTCATAATTTGTAATAATATAATTCTTGTCATCAATGATTCTTTGTTTTTACTTTGTATATATTATTGTTTCTTCGACCAATCGCGGGGAGACGTAATCGCGAGGTGAGACGTCAACGGGGGTCGTAAATCCCCGTTACGATTATAACAATCGACACCACGAGTTGATCGATCCCCTGATTTCCGTTGAGATAATAGGGGTGATTGAGGTTGTATAACCCTGTGATTCACAGAATTATAAATTATATGTTTCCAGCACTTAGATTACACTGACGTAGAGAAATAAGTAATTAACAACTTGTCGCACGAAGCTAAGATAGATATGTGCGTTAGAGCAGGGCTCTTATCATTGGATTCAATGTATTAGTGGACGTAGCACTATGAGATATTTAGGAGAGGAAACGTATGCTCGACAATACCGAGATCGACTCTCGCGTTATGCTTAGACTGCCCCGCTGAGCATTAGCGTATACTTAGTAGTTGACTTTTCCAACGATGTAGAAGAAGTGAAGTTGAGTGACGATGCTGTGTCGGAGGAAAGCTAAGGATGGGTGTGTCTAGCGCACGGGACCATCGGATTTGTTGGTGCCGATGTTAGTTAAGAGAGTGAGGGAAACAGGTTTCGCTGTTAATTGGTTAAACGAAGGGTCTTAACCGCCCTCGAGAGAAAGTGGTTAGTGGGAGGAAAGTTGCAGCGTGCGTGAGAAAAACCAACTTTCCCTTGTCCCGCCGTGGTAGACAATAGTCTTTAGAAATTCTTCGGACACAGATGTTTGTTTGTTTTGAAGGACCTTAGCAGGCAAGTGACTCGGGTTTATGACGGGTGCTTAAGGATATTGAGGGTACGCCGTACGGAAAAGCGGACATCTGGTGTCCGTCTCGCCCGCGGTGTGTGACCTGGGCCAGGCAGAGAGGCCCGGCGTAACAATTATACTTCCAGGAAGATGCCGCTCTATAAATTGACTTACTTCCCAGTTACGGCATTGGCAGAACCAATCCGTTCTTCTTCAGCTATGCTAGTATTCCATTTGAAGTTGAACGTATCAAAAAGGACGTCTGGCCAGAAATAAAGCCCTGTAAGCTTAAAATTTAAAGAAGTTCTGTTTCTTAAATCTCATCTTTCCTAATTTAACTAAAGTAGCTAAATAAAGTAGAACACAATTATGCAGAGTATAACAGAGATTATTGTTTACTCTCCATTGCTCTATAAGATATGTGGGAGAACAATAGGTATTGTTAAGGAGACAATGCCCTTTGTTTGCTGATAAATTATCAATAAATTAAATTATATCTTTCCAAAAGAGATAACAGGAAGCTAGATATTTAAGAAGCATCATAATCTGTTTGTTCGATAGAATCTTTGATTCTATTAGTTGTATGTTTTTAGTGACTCCTTATGGCCTGCTTCCTATGCTCGTAGCTGATAGAAGGAAGGTTGCTCAGTCTACAGCTATTTGCCGTTACTTAGCCAAACAATATGACTTAGCTGGAAAGACTGACTGGGCAAATCTTCATATTGATGCCACTGTTGATACTATTCATGATATTCGTCATAGTGAGTATCCAGTGCTGTTTTGCATAAATCTTATGAGAATCTTGATAACAGATAGTACATATCTGCTCAGGTATTTATTAGTTGAAATCCGATTTAATATTTGATTTAATCGAACGATACACGTATGTCAACAATACAAGACAAAGGATTAAAAAGGATTGTAATTCTATCTTCAGTATCATTTAAATTTCGCACAACACTGTATTCAAATTAGTATAACATTAGCGAATAGTATTTAACTGAAAACAAATTTTCAGAAATTGCCGCCTTCCACTATGAGGAGGACGAGAAGGTCAAAGCTGCAAAACGCAAGGCTGCTGAAGAGACGCTGCCGTTCATTTTAGAACGTTTGGACCAGCAAGTGAAGGAAAATGACGGCTACTTCTACGATGGTACTCTCTCTTGGGCTGATTTAACATTCGTTGCTCTGCTCGATTATTTGAACTTTATGTACAAGTCTGATCTGATCGAGAATTACGAGAATCTGAAGCTGCTGGAGAAAAAGGTCCTCCTTCTGCCCAAGATCAAAAACTGGATTGAGAGACGCACAGTTAGCGAATTCTAAACTTCACGATTGCTTATGGTTTTATAAGCGTTTAAAGATTGCGGTCTTAGTGTGTTGAGAGAATGAAGAACGAATCGTGTTGATGGAAGTTTGTATGGAATATACTGACTGCTTTTAACATTCATTAGTTCCAGTTATTACCGATATTTTTGTCATTTAGTTAGGGTTTTCCCTTTAGATTACGTTGTGATAGAGAACTATTATTTGCGTATTCCTACAGAAACATACGAACTATATAAACTGTTGACACGATGTTGTGCTTTTGTATTATAGAGATAATAATAAAACCATCAAACAATCATTAATTATGTTTTTTATTATATTCATTAAGAATTGAAGATTACCTCCTTGGTGATCTTGATAATATCGTATTTTACAAATGTTGAACAAAAAAAAATGTATGATTATTTTATTCAATACGTTATGAGGGTTGCTTTAAAAAAAATACGAGTTACATATTTCTTTGAAAAAAGCATGATTTTTATCGATACAGTAATGTTCTTCTGTTATCGCTTTAAAGTTGAGCACTTCGTTGATTACACGAGAGAACTCGCCTACAGCAAACAAGATACGACCGTGTGTAAAGTAATTAATCTGTTTGCTCGTTGCTAGCTACACATAAGGCTTGCGTAAAAAAAAATATGCATTTCAGTTCAGGCGGAGAATTATGTAGGAAGTCATTTTGTCGATCAATAACTTAGTTAATAAAAGATCAAATTTTCATGTACATAAATGTAAGTAACGTTCAAGTATTAATCATTACATACAATTTTTGTATAATTCGATATCTTGGTCACTTACATCTTACAAATGATATATAGATAATATTTATGAGATACATTGGAGCTATCTTTTAGTTAACGCCATTTTTTCTTGTTTTCTCTGTACTTTTACTATTCTTCCAAAAATATCAAAGGATCGATGACTTCAAATTAAACTAGAATTGCTTCGGTATATTGTCAATCAATGGCTATTTGTATTCACATCTATATCAAAGGAAAACCGATTGCAAAATTAATTACCCTTGCAACTCCGCAATCTGAAACTATGTGTGATCGACCTTGAAGATGACAAATCTCAATGTTTGAAGTAGTACAAAAGGATGATAATTTAATTTCGCTTTATCAAACTGTACAAAATTTGTATACACATACAGAAAAAAAAAACGGAGTTCAAACATTAATCAACATGAATTATCGGTTATTATTGCTGAGTAATTATTAGGATTAGAGCTTTGGAGTATCGATCGTATCGAGTTTTAACTATCGGTTTCCGCAATTTATTGTTTTTCTAAATTATGTCTGAATGGTATCAGTTTTTGAATATTTTATAGTTTACACTCCAACATACTGACGTAAGCTATCGAAAATAATTGTAAATTATGCAATATCATTTTTTTTATATTTCATAATCTAAATTTCAATCTATTTTTTGTATTTAACATCCCTTTTTTTATTGTTCGTGTTCCGTCTTGTACGTTCTTCAAAAAATCTTAATTTTTTTTTAGATAAAATCTTGTGTGAATTTACAAAAAATACGATTCTTCGTTTAATTTTTTTCCCTTATTGTCTTTACATATTTGGAGTTTAAACGCGTTATAAGTACGTTTCTTTTTTAACATGATTACGTAGAATTCTTATTCTGAATAAATTATTTGTTTCCGCTTCATAACTGTTTCTAAATTACAGTGCATTTAATCTTGAAATGCACAGTAACATTTTATACTTTTTACGTTCTAAGGAATTTTCAGGATCGGTTAAAAATTAAATTACAGTAATGGTAATACTCAATATTAATGTCAGACGTGGATACTTCACTGTTTTGTATAATAATTTGTTATCTTGGCATCGATCAAGGTATTTAATATACAAAGCGTACAGATTAATAAGAATTTTAATTAATCCCTCTTCTATAGTATTCACCGTTCTTTTCGAGCTCGTACCATTTCAAATAGACTTTCGAATAGATTTCAAAGATTTGTCTGTTCAAATAAAACGCGATCTTTTTTATTTCCCTATCAGTCGTCCCGTTACTGTTCCGTTGTTTCCAACAGATTGCAGATTCGTTTAAAAAACATTTGTAACGAAAAACAAACCCACTCGCAGAAATGTTATTCAATATCGCATTTACAACTTTCATAGACATCCTCCTCTCATTGCTATCATTGTAAACAGATTGAAACTTCGTTTGCAAACACTCGCGATTAAAAAAAAAAAAAAGAAGAATTAATCTTAAACAATTTTATCTTGTGTTCCATTTATAATTTTCATAATTGTCTTCCCGACGTTGTATCATTTTAAATGGCTTTTTTCTATCCATCTATGTTGCAGCGAGATCAACGGTCCTAATTACTAAATTGCACGATGTGTTCATACAAATTCACTTTTTATGAACGCGATGAAACGAAATGAAACCTAAGTAGAGATTTGTTTTCTCATCAAGTATAACGAGTTTTATACTTTGGATAGATTGCCTCGTTGTGAGAAGGTCTTAATCGTTTATAATTGCGATTAAGTAATTGCAATAAGTCATATTTTTAAGAAACGTTCTCACATGCTGTCACACACTCTAATTAGAAAAGGATCATGAAACATTCGGTTTATGATATTATTTGTTTGCAAATCTTCCTGCTTCCGGAAACTTTTTTAAATATGAAAATATTTATATACAAAATTAAATATTTTTTTCAATATCAACACTTCTTGCGTTTATGTTGTCCTAGTCAGAATTATATTATTTCGTGTATCCTGTTGCTTTTTATATGATAGTCCTCCCGTTGGCCGCGGATTCGTTATCAAGCCTGAGGCCCTCGTCACTAGTGTAACTATCGACAATAAAGGTACCCCACGCGCGACCGGACGATGGAGAACTTCAACGCAGAACCGCTACCTCCCGCGAGCCCTCCCCGGGAGGGCGCCTCGAGCTCGGACTCGGAGATTCAGACTCGACATATATATTATTATATATATTATATATACTATTATATCTATATAATATATGTATTTATATCTATAAATATACGTATAAATATATCTATTTAAAAAAATAAAGTTGACCTTCATATATCGCCAATAATATCGCGTGCGTATAAAGAAACTAATTACATTTAATTCTTTTTTTACATTTATTTATTTTTTATTATTATTTTCTTCACAACTAATTACATTTAATTATTACATTTACATACATTTAATTATTATTTTTTTCATAATTATATCTCGTTTGAAATATTTTTCGACATAATTAATTGTTTCAAAAACACATATTCCAGCCTTCTAAATGATTTATTTTGCGTATTATACGAATTATTCCATCTATAAATAAATTGTTCTCTCTACACACAAACACGCACACAGTCTGTTAATTACACGAGTTAATTGTAACATTTTTCTCGATAAGTTGACAGAGCAAGGAAAATGAGCGACGAACCTACCTACAAACTAATCTACTTCAATGCCCGTGGTCGTGCCGAACATATACGGTACATATTTGCACATACTGGCATCGAGTATACCGACGAGAGGATCCCCGAAGAACTCTGGCCTGAATACAAGGATTGTAAGCGTGAAGAATCGATTTTTACTTTCATCGTTCAACTCTCAGGTATCTATCATTTACTCAAACTTTTCTGTATATAAAACTTTCGTTTCACGTGCAGGCTAAACTTACTTAAAGTAAAATTTCATACGGAATAAAGTCGAACTTTTCATTAAGTTTTGCTTCCGTAATATCGTGTTTATCGAATACCAACTTAATTCACTTACGATTCTCGAATTTTTGTGTTGCAATCTTTATTGTTTTCAATGAATCGAAGCATTTCGAATATTTTGAGAAAACCGTAAATAGGTGACTTAAAATAGGAATACAAAAATACTTCTACGCTTCTCGTTAATTTAAAAACTTTTTAGGACTTGTCGGAAAAAAAGGATAAAAAATTGAAATCAGTTCGGAAATGAACAAGAACATAGCTAAAAAGTCGAAAGAACAAAGCAGACATAAAATTCGATCTTCTGTTGCGACATTTCTATCGTAAATGGTATAATAAAAGTTTTACGCAGCATAGTCTTCGATATAATCTTACATGTCGCTTGCAAATAGAGAAACAAAAAATCAACGTAAGTCTGTAAATCAATCCTGTCGGTGTAAAACACAAAATTACGTTCGCAATAGACATTCGATTTATATTCCTTGCATTTCAATTTTCATTACAAGAACCGTGTACATTTTCTAATATTTTTTCCGTGTCTGGTATTATCTTTTATCCTTGATTTTAAAAACTTTAGGTTCTTCCCAACAGTCAAAAACACGCGATACCCTGTCCATCGTAATCGTAAGAAAAGAAAAAAAGGAGAAAGAAGACATTTCTGTATTTCTTTACTAGGCCATGTTGATTAAAACCGAAATGATTTCGATTCATCTATTCACAAGAACGCAACGGCCTCGGAAGCTGTGTTGTGATTTCCTATCGATCGTTTCCCTCTACACAGTGTTCATATGAGCCATGTTTGTTCTTAGCAATGCCTTATAAAAAGCTGCCTGTGCTGGAGATAGACGGGAAACCGGTAGCGCAGAGTAACGCTGTGGCGCGATACTTGGCGAGGAAGTACGATCTAATGGGAAAGAACGAATGGGATGCGATGATATGCGACGTGCTCGTCGATACTCTTGGAGATTTGAAGCAAGGTGAGTAACTGATGAGATGACTTTGCATTTGTCTCACCACAGAGACAGACGTTCAAGAATTCATTGTGAAAAGACGAGTACAAACAAGATACGTATGTCTTTCCGTTAAGCGAATGTTACAGTTTGTTTGCAAAAGTCAGTTTTTAGATTATAGAATCGTAGATAGAATTTAGAGGATAGAAACTTGTAGTAGTCACTTTTAGTTTAGTAAATTCTTATCGACAATAAGCAGACTACGTTATGATACAACGATTCCAACTGAAGATTTCTATCGACATCACGAATTCGATGGCTTCCAAATTTTCTTCTCTGCAATCTCAGACGCTCAACTCGAAAGAATCTTTTAGATCCCCCGACAAACACTCGACTCAGGTTATCTATTATCGTAATCTTCCTACGGGATTTTTTTTAACTGCGTTGCGTTAACGAATAACGGGATAACATCACGTTTCTCTCAACGCCTTTCAACGTTCTACAACTTTTATTCTTTGCAAATCCCTGTCTCTATATGATAAACGCTGGTTATCCGCGGAAGGAGCGAGGACAACGAAGTGTTACTCAATGATCAAAGACAGGAAGATCCTGCTACGCGATAACGTTACTAATTTCCAATTACGATATGTGTGATTACGTAACATCTGCTGTCTGCATAATGCGTTAACGATCCGCGCGTTGATCGCATAAATATAAATCGAAGGGAATGGAATCGCTCGGAACTCATGCAACTATCCGCAGGTGTTTAAAATCGTGTTTTTACACCGCCAACGTAACGTCACGCCAGTCGAATCGAAAAATTATTACTAGACAGAGAAGGTGAACAAAAAACGAGGTAAATAGGCTACCGATTGAATAATATCATAACGATCGTATCTCTGGTTTTTGCTTGTCTTTTATATTTGTTTCAAATGTATAAAATATAATCGTATCGATATCGTCCACGATTAAAGCCATCCATCCGCCATCGACGAGGAACGAACGATTATATTTTATCATTTATGCGAATCCTTCTCTTCTCTTCTTTCTCTATTTACGCCCCTCGCCTTGCTTCGTACCGCCGATGATTCACAATTCGATGCACCTGAACAGCTGGAACGTCGCAGATTTTTCCGTACGATAACAAACGTGTTTTTGATGGCCTGCTTTAAACCGTGACGATCGCCATGACGTGCATCAATTGTCGAATGATGTAGTGCGACGATACTCCTACGCAACTTCTTTTTACGCTGTTTTTTCCTCTATTTTTTCTTCCTGTGTGTTATCACATGATCATGAGATACCTGTATAGAAGATGCAAAGAGTCTGTGAAGAATTTACAGATATTTAAGATTATCATAATGTTTAAGCAAAAGCTAAGACGCAAAATATTGCTCAAGATGTAATTATGTAATATTTACTCAATTTCTAGAAGACTGTTTATATCTTGTTGTTATTCTTGATATGGAGATAAATATAGTATACTTTATTAAGACCTAGATAAAAGACTTTTTTCTCGTTTCTCTTCTCTTACTTAATCACTAAGAGTTATATAACGTTTATTCGATAATTCTGCTTCTCCTGACCTTTCCACAAATGGTTGTTTATATCTCGACATTCTTGGTACTTTTAATCAAATTTTAATAACAGTACTTTACTCGTCAGAAGTAAATAAAAAAGCTCTAAGTAGAAGCAAGGATTTACTTACCTTTCCTTTCTCGAATCTCAGTTAGCAATGTTGTTCCTCTTGAAAGATTTTCCAAGTTTCCAAGACAATTTCCACGCTGGTAACATTGTATATATTTCAAGTATCGTGAACCACAGGAACTTGTTGAGGCAATATTGAAGAAAGCAAAGAGAATGAAGAAATTGTAGGAACTATGAGAGGCTACTCCTTCTTTCACAACTTATTTTCTCTTCGTTTGGGGGGAAAAATACAAATGAACGTAACGGTTGGTTTCAGCTATCTGCTACTATCGCATGGAGGAGAATCCTGAAAAGAAGAAAGCGAGGAAGAATCAACTTTTGAACGAAACAATACCATTTTACTTGACTAAATTCGACCAGATTATTGGCGAAAATGAATGATATATCATTCCTTCTACCGTAAGAATTTTTATCCAAATTTAATGTTAAAATTTTTAGTCTTTGTGCAAACTGGGCCATGTTGTCCATAAAAAATGATTGAAACTTTGTTGCGACAAGACAGCTTTAATTGTTGAGAGCAGAGTGTATCTTTAAAATTCATTCCTGTTAGTTTATGTACAAATGAATTTGCCAAGATTTTCAGCTTTTAGATAATTATTCATGTATCTTCCTCCATCAAGTTTGATAGAAATTATTACTATCGTAATCAAAGCAAAGATTAAGATATGTA
The DNA here is from genome assembly GCF_051014615.1 of Bombus vancouverensis nearcticus. NCBI lineage: Eukaryota > Metazoa > Arthropoda > Insecta > Hymenoptera > Apidae > Bombus > Bombus vancouverensis. Next base: position 224,090 of record NC_134913.1, on the reverse strand, counting down.
AAATCATTTCTCTGGATATGACACTCTTGTTTAATGAGTGATAAATGATACCATTCGAAATATCATATTTATATAATATATAATGATACTTATAAGTGTAATCACTTAAGTACAGATATCTGAATTTTTCTCACTGTCACTGACATAGATACGTATTATCGTTCCTTAGATTACTTGACCAGTTTATTTCTTTCATCACTGTGTTATTATATAATAATAATAAATAGTCACATTAAATTAATTTAGTATGATTATGTTGTTTAATAATACGTGTTTCATTGCAAAATATTTAGTTAAAATGTGTATCGAATCGTTGTAATGCCAAAGATGTCAATTGATGTAATGTAATTATAAAGTATAAAGTATAATAAAGTATAAAGTATAATTTCGTCTGTGGTATAATCTTTCTATTCCATTTTGTTACGTCGCACCGCGAGCAATATGGCAACCAGATGTCACCGGATACTCGCAGCGTATCCTCCATAGTTTCAAGTACCTTCCATAAATCTCATAGATTTCCTAGAAAAGGTCCTTCAAACCAAACAAACGTCTGTTTCCGAAGAATTTCTAAAGACTATTGTCTACCCCGACTGGACAAGGGAAAATTAGTTTTTCTCACGTATGCTGCAACTTTCCTCCCACTAACCACTTTCTCTCGAGGGCGGTTAAGACCCTTCGTTAACCAATTAACAACGAAGCCACTTCCTTCACTCTCCTAACTAAAATCGTCACCAACAAATCCGATGGTCCCGTGCGCTAGACACACCCATCCTTAGCTTTCCTCCGAGACAGCATCGTCTCCCAAGACAGTTCTGATTTCACATCCTTCGAACGGTCAATATCCTTCCACCGGGTAGGACACACCCACAGATCAGTCACTCATTCATCTCGTACATATTCTCAACGCGAGAATTGATTGTAATTTCAACAAATAAATAAAAAAAAAATCTCGTACATACGCACCAGCGTAACTGCCTTCGTTATAAGTTGTTGGAATAAACGGTGAAATATAACTTACTATGCTGTGTCATATTCATTTAACCACCTCTTATCTTAACCGAAACAGGGGAACGACTACTTCGCGGCGTCGATTCACCGAATCGTAGCGAGAATTTACGCCTCTCGCTACTGCGACTGCGTCTCTCCGCGAACGGTCGTAACACATTGATCGACAGAAGTACTAAACTCTAATAACATAAATTTATATATTTTCTATTTCCCAGCCACCAGTTTTATAGATTTTTCTATCTTCTGTACTACTTTTATCCCTTTTATTTTTTCTTACATGAGATTATTGTAAATTTAATATCATTTGTTCGCAATATTTGTTATTTATCTTTCATTGAATTTGAAATTTCGCGCTTCAATGTTGTGTGTTGTTCGACGTTTTATCGAACGATGTTTATCGAACTAGTTTATGAATACATACATAATCATTAAAGAATCTATAAACCTTACTAGTTTGTTTTTACTAAGTTTTGTTACAGAAAACATGTTCTCATAAATTTTCAACTTTAATTTATGGAAATTTATTAACCTTAAACTATAAAATCATTCAATGAGTCTTTCCGGATGTTTTTATGTAGTCATAATTTCACATATCAGCACAGCTCCACCAATAGGATAAGAGTTACGTGGAAGCAACAGGGGAGAAGAAGAACATATAGAGATCTAAAGGTTATTTTTGTCTCATTCAAGTTTCTGTTAACCGGCTTGGAAATTTCCTGTGCTTGTTTCGACTTTGAAGTCTTAAAAAAAAAATTGTAAGTAAATAGTATATATATAGTATATATATCCTGAGTCAAAGTGTCTCATTATAAATAATAAACCGTTTAAAAACTATATTTTGTATGTTTTTTCCTTATTCATAATTAAATAATAAATATGAAATACTTCTACAGAAAGCCGACATCCTTCAATTAACCGAACAGCAGATGATTTAAAAATTAGTAGTTGAAAGAAATAAATGTTATTACATGTTCATAATTGATCGATAAATTTAAATATACAATTAGAAAATGTTTCTTCTTTATTGATAGCTAAATAATACAGATAAGATACAAGATACTTGTACGAAAAGTCGGCGCGTCGTTCAATTAACGGAACAGCAGAGGATTTGAAAATTAGTAGTTGAAAGAAATAAATGTTGTCATATGTTCATAATTGATCGATAAATTTAAGTATGCAATTAGAAAATGTTTCTTATGTTTGGAGGAATATGTAATCACTGCTGAATGTTTTGTAGATACGAAAGTTGTATACAAACATACATTGTACATACGACTAGTAATGGTACTAAATTACTGTCAGAGGGTCTTGGGTGTATAGAACCATATGGTTAAATTAATACTAGAGATAACGAATCGCGCGAATGTAATTAATATTTTGATATGCGTTGTTTGCATTAATTGATAGTTTTCTTATAAACTTTTTTATAAACAATTTCATTGCTATAGAAAAAAGATAAATGACGGTAATATGTCTATCCTACTTAAATAGAAAGTGCAATATTTTGTTATAATATTTGGCGCAAGTTTATACATTATTACATCAAAAAATAATATTCATTTTATATCTAAGCTATATTAAAATATAAAGATACAAATAGCTATGCGAGTAGTTAGTAGTTGATGCTTTTTACTTAAATTGTCTTATACTTCATAATTTGTAATAATATAATTCTTGTCATCAATGATTCTTTGTTTTTACTTTGTATATATTATACTTCCAGGAAGATGCCGCTCTATAAATTGACTTACTTCCCAGTTACGGCATTGGCAGAACCAATCCGTTCTTCTTCAGCTATGCTAGTATTCCATTTGAAGTTGAACGTATCAAAAAGGACGTCTGGCCAGAAATAAAGCCCTGTAGGCTTAAAATTTAAAGAAGTTCTGTTTCTTAAATCTCATCTTTCCTAATTTAACTAAAGTAGCTAAATAAAGTAGAACACAATTATGCAGAGTATAACAGAGATTATTGTTTACTCTCCATTGCTCTATAAGATATGTGGGAGAACAATAGGTATTGTTAAGGAGACAATGCCCTTTGTTTGCTGATAAATTATCAATAAATTAAATTATATCTTTCCAAAAGAGATAACAGGAAGCTAGATATTTAAGAAGCATCATAATCTGTTTGTTCGATAGAATCTTTGATTCTATTAGTTGTATGTTTTTAGTGACTCCTTATGGCCTGCTTCCTATGCTCGTAGCTGATAGAAGGAAGGTTGCTCAGTCTACAGCTATTTGCCGTTACTTAGCCAAACAATATGACTTAGCTGGAAAGACTGACTGGGCAAATCTTCATATTGATGCCACTGTTGATACTATTCATGATATTCGTCATAGTGAGTATCCAGTGCTGTTTTGCATAAATCTTATGAGAATCTTGATAACAGATAGTACATATCTGCTCAGGTATTTATTAGTTGAAATCCGATTTAATATTTGATTTAATCGAACGATACACGTATGTCAACAATACAAGACAAAGGATTAAAAAGGATTGTAATTCTATCTTCAGTATCATTTAAATTTCGCACAACACTGTATTCAAATTAGTATAACATTAGCGAATAGTATTTAACTGAAAACAAATTTTCAGAAATTGCCGCCTTCCACTATGAGGAGGACGAGAAGGTCAAAGCTGCAAAACGCAAGGCTGCTGAAGAGACGCTGCCGTTCATTTTAGAACGTTTGGACCAGCAAGTGAAGGAAAATGACGGCTACTTCTACGATGGTACTCTCTCTTGGGCTGATTTAACATTCGTTGCTCTGCTCGATTATTTGAACTTTATGTACAAGTCTGATCTGATCGAGAATTACGAGAATCTGAAGCTGCTGGAGAAAAAGGTCCTCCTTCTGCCCAAGATCAAAAACTGGATTGAGAGACGCACAGTTAGCGAATTCTAAACTTCACGATTGCTTATGGTTTTATAAGCGTTTAAAGATTGCGGTCTTAGTGTGTTGAGAGAATGAAGAACGAATCGTGTTGATGGAAGTTTGTATGGAATATACTGACTGCTTTTAACATTCATTAGTTCCAGTTATTACCGATATTTTTGTCATTTAGTTAGGGTTTTCCCTTTAGATTACGTTGTGATAGAGAACTATTATTTGCGTATTCCTACAGAAACATACGAACTATATAAACTGTTGACACGATGTTGTGCTTTTGTATTATAGAGATAATAATAAAACCATCAAACAATCATTAATTATGTTTTTTATTATATTCATTAAGAATTGAAGATTACCTCCTTGGTGATCTTGATAATATCGTATTTTACAAATGTTGAACAAAAAAAAATGTATGATTATTTTATTCAATACGTTATGAGGGTTGCTTTAAAAAAAATACGAGTTACATATTTCTTTGAAAAAAGCATGATTTTTATCGATACAGTAATGTTCTTCTGTTATCGCTTTAAAGTTGAGCACTTCGTTGATTACACGAGAGAACTCGCCTACAGCAAACAAGATACGACCGTGTGTAAAGTAATTAATCTGTTTGCTCGTTGCTAGCTACACATAAGGCTTGCGTAAAAAAAAATATGCATTTCAGTTCAGGCGGAGAATTATGTAGGAAGTCATTTTGTCGATCAATAACTTAGTTAATAAAAGATCAAATTTTCATGTACATAAATGTAAGTAACGTTCAAGTATTAATCATTACATACAATTTTTGTATAATTCGATATCTTGGTCACTTACATCTTACAAATGATATATAGATAATATTTATGAGATACATTGGAGCTATCTTTTAGTTAACGCCATTTTTTCTTGTTTTCTCTGTACTTTTACTATTCTTCCAAAAATATCAAAGGATCGATGACTTCAAATTAAACTAGAATTGCTTCGGTATATTGTCAATCAATGGCTATTTGTATTCACATCTATATCAAAGGAAAACCGATTGCAAAATTAATTACCCTTGCAACTCCGCAATCTGAAACTATGTGTGATCGACCTTGAAGATGACAAATCTCAATGTTTGAAGTAGTACAAAAGGATGATAATTTAATTTCGCTTTATCAAACTGTACAAAATTTGTATACACATACAGAAAAAAAAAACGGAGTTCAAACATTAATCAACATGAATTATCGGTTATTATTGCTGAGTAATTATTAGGATTAGAGCTTTGGAGTATCGATCGTATCGAGTTTTAACTATCGGTTTCCGCAATTTATTGTTTTTCTAAATTATGTCTGAATGGTATCAGTTTTTGAATATTTTATAGTTTACACTCCAACATACTGACGTAAGCTATCGAAAATAATTGTAAATTATGCAATATCATTTTTTTTATATTTCATAATCTAAATTTCAATCTATTTTTTGTATTTAACATCCCTTTTTTTATTGTTCGTGTTCCGTCTTGTACGTTCTTCAAAAAATCTTAATTTTTTTTTAGATAAAATCTTGTGTGAATTTACAAAAAATACGATTCTTCGTTTAATTTTTTTCCCTTATTGTCTTTACATATTTGGAGTTTAAACGCGTTATAAGTACGTTTCTTTTTTAACATGATTACGTAGAATTCTTATTCTGAATAAATTATTTGTTTCCGCTTCATAACTGTTTCTAAATTACAGTGCATTTAATCTTGAAATGCACAGTAACATTTTATACTTTTTACGTTCTAAGGAATTTTCAGGATCGGTTAAAAATTAAATTACAGTAATGGTAATACTCAATATTAATGTCAGACGTGGATACTTCACTGTTTTGTATAATAATTTGTTATCTTGGCATCGATCAAGGTATTTAATATACAAAGCGTACAGATTAATAAGAATTTTAATTAATCCCTCTTCTATAGTATTCACCGTTCTTTTCGAGCTCGTACCATTTCAAATAGACTTTCGAATAGATTTCAAAGATTTGTCTGTTCAAATAAAACGCGATCTTTTTTATTTCCCTATCAGTCGTCCCGTTACTGTTCCGTTGTTTCCAACAGATTGCAGATTCGTTTAAAAAACATTTGTAACGAAAAACAAACCCACTCGCAGAAATGTTATTCAATATCGCATTTACAACTTTCATAGACATCCTCCTCTCATTGCTATCATTGTAAACAGATTGAAACTTCGTTTGCAAACACTCGCGATTAAAAAAAAAAAAAAGAAGAATTAATCTTAAACAATTTTATCTTGTGTTCCATTTATAATTTTCATAATTGTCTTCCCGACGTTGTATCATTTTAAATGGCTTTTTTCTATCCATCTATGTTGCAGCGAGATCAACGGTCCTAATTACTAAATTGCACGATGTGTTCATACAAATTCACTTTTTATGAACGCGATGAAACGAAATGAAACCTAAGTAGAGATTTGTTTTCTCATCAAGTATAACGAGTTTTATACTTTGGATAGATTGCCTCGTTGTGAGAAGGTCTTAATCGTTTATAATTGCGATTAAGTAATTGCAATAAGTCATATTTTTAAGAAACGTTCTCACATGCTGTCACACACTCTAATTAGAAAAGGATCATGAAACATTCGGTTTATGATATTATTTGTTTGCAAATCTTCCTGCTTCCGGAAACTTTTTTAAATATGAAAATATTTATATACAAAATTAAATATTTTTTTCAATATCAACACTTCTTGCGTTTATGTTGTCCTAGTCAGAATTATATTATTTCGTGTATCCTGTTGCTTTTTATATGATAGTCCTCCCGTTGGCCGCGGATTCGTTATCAAGCCTGAGGCCCTCGTCACTAGTGTAACTATCGACAATAAAGGTACCCCACGCGCGACCGGACGATGGAGAACTTCAACGCAGAACCGCTACCTCCCGCGAGCCCTCCCCGGGAGGGCGCCTCGAGCTCGGACTCGGAGATTCAGACTCGACATATATATTATTATATATATTATATATACTATTATATCTATATAATATATGTATTTATATCTATAAATATACGTATAAATATATCTATTTAAAAAAATAAAGTTGACCTTCATATATCGCCAATAATATCGCGTGCGTATAAAGAAACTAATTACATTTAATTCTTTTTTTACATTTATTTATTTTTTATTATTATTTTCTTCACAACTAATTACATTTAATTATTACATTTACATACATTTTACTATTATTACATACATTTACATACATTTAATTATTATTTTTTTCATAATTATATCTCGTTTGAAATATTTTTCGACATAATTAATTGTTTCAAAAACACATATTCCAGCCTTCTAAATGATTTATTTTGCGTATTATACGAATTATTCCATCTATAAATAAATTGTTCTCTCTACACACAAACACGCACACAGTCTGTTAATTACACGAGTTAATTGTAACATTTTTCTCGATAAGTTGACAGAGCAAGGAAAATGAGCGACGAACCTACCTACAAACTAATCTACTTCAATGCCCGTGGTCGTGCCGAACATATACGGTACATATTTGCATATACTGGCATCGAGTATACCGACGAGAGGATCCCCGAAGAACTCTGGCCTGAATACAAGGATTGTAAGCGTGAAGAATCGATTTTTACTTTCATCGTTCAACTCTCAGGTATCTACCATTTACTCAAACTTTTCTGTATATAAAACTTTCGTTTCACGTGCAGGCTAAACTTACTTAAAGTAAAATTTCATACGGAATAAAGTCGAACTTTTCATTAAGTTTTGCTTCCGTAATATCGTGTTTATCGAATACCAACTTAATTCACTTACGATTCTCGAATTTTTGTGTTGCAATCTTTATTGTTTTCAATGAATCGAAGCATTTCGAATATTTTGAGAAAACCGTAAATAGGTGACTTAAAATAGGAATACAAAAATACTTCTACGCTTCTCGTTAATTTAAAAACTTTTTAGGACTTGTCGGAAAAAAAGGATAAAAAATTGAAATCAGTTCGGAAATGAACAAGAACATAGCTAAAAAGTCGAAAGAACAAAGCAGACATAAAATTCGATCTTCTGTTGCGACATTTCTATCGTAAATGGTATAATAAAAGTTTTACGCAGCATAGTCTTCGATATAATCTTACATGTCGCTTGCAAATAGAGAAACAAAAAATCAACGTAAGTCTGTAAATCAATCCTGTCGGTGTAAAACACAAAATTACGTTCGCAATAGACATTCGATTTATATTCCTTGCATTTCAATTTTCATTACAAGAACCGTGTACATTTTCTAATATTTTTTCCGTGTCTGGTATTATCTTTTATCCTTGATTTTAAAAACTTTAGGTTCTTCCCAACAGTCAAAAACACGCGATACCCTGTCCATCGTAATCGTAAGAAAAGAAAAAAAGGAGAAAGAAGACATTTCTATATTTCTTTACTAGGCCATGTTGATTAAAACCGAAATGATTTCGATTCATCTATTCACAAGAACGCAACGGCCTCGGAAGCTGTGTTGTGATTTCCTATCGATCGTTTCCCTCTACACAGTGTTCATATGAGCCATGTTTGTTCTTAGCAATGCCTTATAAAAAGCTGCCTGTGCTGGAGATAGCCGGGAAACCGGTAGCGCAGAGTAACGCTGTGGCGCGATACTTGGCGAGGAAGTACGATCTAATGGGAAAGAACGAATGGGATGCGATGATATGCGACGTGCTCGTCGATACTCTTGGAGATTTGAAGCAAGGTGAGTAACTGATGAGATTTTTTTTTTTTTTTATTTATTTGTTGAAACTACAATCAATTCTCGCGTTGAGAATTTTCAGTAATTTTTCTGGCGTGGCGCAGTGACATGGCTGTTTATTTACAATAAGTTAATACTTATTATAGATAGGTATAATTTATAAGTATTATAAGTAAGTGCAAATGCTTAATTTGGATAATTAAATGAATCTAACGTTTAGGTCTAGCGGGTAGTGCCTCTTCAGCCTGCGAATCTGGTCCATCGTATCGAGTAGTCCAGTGATTAGGAGGTTTCGGTGTTTGTTGATTCTTTTGCTATATCTGTCGCTATATTTTGCTATTTCCTCTTTGACGGTGGCTATCTTGAGGTCGCGGTGTATTGTTTCATTGGTTACATACCAAGGTGCGTCAATTAGGGATCTTAGCGTTTTCGATTGAAAGCGTTGGAGTATTTCGATGTTGGAGTTACTTGCTGTTCCCCATAGTTGGATTCCGTAGGTCCAGACAGGTTTTATTACGGCCTTGTAGAGGGTAATTTTATTCTGTATGTTTAGTTTGGAGCGTCGGCCTGTGAGCCAATAGAGTTTTTTTAGTTTGTCCTTTAGTTGCTTCGTTTTATCTGAGATGTGTGTCTTCCACGTTAGTCTCCTGTCCAGGGTCATGCCTAGGGATCGGACTGTGTCCCTGCTAGGGATTGTTGCATTGTTGATGGTGACCTGGGGGCAGGTTTGTTTTCGGAGCGTGAAGGTTACATGTGAGGATTTCTTTTCGTTGACTTTGAAGCCCCATTTGTGAAACCACTTTTCCATGGAGTCGAGACTTCGCTGGAGAGTGGATGAGGCTATTACCGGGTCTGCGTGGGTAGCTAATAGCGCTGTGTCGTCTGCAAATGTCGCTATTGTTATATCGTTTGATATGGGTAGGTCGGCAGTGTAGATGGTGTACAGTAGGGGTCCGAGGACACTACCTTGGGGTATGCCGGCTTCTATTGGGAATGTTGCGGAAGTGGCGTCTAGGCATTTAACCATGAATTGCCTATTGGTTAGGTAAGATTTTAGGATGGAGTAGTAGGGGTGAGGTAGGATCTTTTTAATCTTGTATAGTAGCCCTTCATGCCATACTTTGTCGAATGCCTGTTGGATGTCTAGGAAAACCGCTGAGCAATATTTTTTCTTTTCAAGTGTTTGGCTGATCGTATGAGTTAAGCGGTGGATTTGCTCTACTGTAGAATGATGTTTTCGGAAGCCGAATTGGTGACCTGGGAGTGTTTTCAAGTTCTCTAGGATTGGAAGGAGTCGGTTCGTGAGCATCTTCTCGAATAGTTTGGACAGTGTAGGTAAAAGACTGATTGGGCGATAGGAGCAGGTTTCGTATATCGGTTTACCGGGTTTAGGGATGAGGGTAATCAATGAGATTTTCCAGGCCTTAGGATAGTGTTCCAGGCGAAGGATAGCATTAAAAATCGATGTGATGAGTGCTATCCCTTTTGTGGGAAGTTCCTTGATTGCTTTATTGCTTATTAGGTCGTGTCCTGCTGCTTTCTTGGGGTTTAGGCGACTGATTGTTTCTATAGTCTCTGCAGAGGAAAAGGGTTCGATAGGAGGGGACATTTGGAAGGGGGTGTGCAGGTATTCGGTAACGTCCGCGGCGGCTTTGGGGGAATGGGGTTTGAATACTTTTGACAAGTGTTTAGCGAACAGGTCGGCTTTTTCTGTAGGGCTTCGCGCCCATCCACCTTGCGGACGGCGGATAGGTGGGATTATTTGTGGGGGGCGTGTGAGTTTCCTGGAGGCCTTCCATAGTGAGTAGTTGGCGTCGGCTGTGGGGGACAAGCTGGCGAGGTATTTGTGGAAGCAGTCGTTTTTATAGATTTTTAAGGTTCTGGATAGCTTCCTAGTTGCGTTGTTAAGTTTGCGTTTGTCCTCCGGTGTTCTATGGGTCTGCCATACTCTTCTTAGTCTATGTTTTTCTGCTATTTTTTTTTAGTATGTATTGGGGATATTCTTGTTTGCTGTTAGACGGCTTTGTCGGTGTGGAGAGGCGGATTGCGTTTATTATGCTCGTGTTTAAGTATTCCGTGGCTGCTTCGATATCTTCCTTTGTTTTTAGTGGGGTGAAGGCTGAGGTTGAGTGTGTAAAGACTTCTCTGAAGAGCTGCCAGTTGGTGTGTTGGTTGTGAATGGAGCCGTTAGGTGTATTCTCGATGATTGTTGAGCTGACTGTTGCTATCACGGGAGAATGATCAGAGGAGAGATCAGCCGAGGAGTTGATCTGGACGTGTCTTGATGGGATATTTTTAGTTATGAAAAAGTCGAGAAGGTCGGGTATTTTGTTGGTGTCAGTGGGCCAGTATGTGGGTTCGTATGTGGTGAGGTAGTTGAGGTTGTTGTTTATTATGCTGTTTAAGAGGTTTTTGCCTGTTGCTGTAACCAGTCTGCTGCCCCATTGGATGTGCTTAGCGTTATAATCTCCTCCAACTATGAATCTATTGCCCAGGGTGTCCAGGAAGTTATCAAAGTCTTTTTTGGCGATGGAGTGTCTGGGAGGGCAGTATACTGCTGAGGTGGTGATTGAGCCATGACAGTCTTCTATTGCTACGTTTGTTGCTTGTAGGTAGTCTTTCTGGAATGATGGAAGTTCGTAGTGCTTAATACTTGCTTTGATTATTATTCCGGTGCCATCGTGGGCCTTTCCGCTGGAGTGTTGGGTATGGTAGAATTTGTAACCATTTATTTTCAGGTAGCTCTTGTCGGTGAAGTGGGTTTCCGATACGAGCATTACGTCGATTTGCTGGTGTTTTAAGAAGAGTTCTAGTTCAAGTTTGTGTTGCGCTAGACCGTTGGCGTTCCAGAGTGCTATGCGCCTTGGTTTTATTTTGAGTCGGGGAGTGCTAATTTTTCCACGATGAGTGTTAGTAGCGATAGCAAGTGATTTATTTGCTCTGATTGTTTCTCTATTAGCTTCTCAAGCCTTGAGGAGTTGTCTGTGTTAGGTGGGTTGGGGACACTGTTTTGGGGAAGGTTCCTTTGGCTGTTCGGGTTATTTTGGATGCCTTGTACTGCTTGTTCATAGGAGGTTGAGGTGGAGATGAATTTGGTAGGACTGGGTGTTTGGTTGGTTGAGGGGGTTGGGGTAGTCGTGAATTTCGGCGGGCTGGGTGTTTGGTTGGATACCTCTTTTGCTCTGAGCTTAGGGTACCTGTTCGTGTATAGTGTTTTATATGCTGGGCAGCCTTTGTAGTTGGCGGGGTGGTCCCCTTGGCAGTGGATGCATTTCGCTGGAGTTTCCGGTGATTTGGCGCACTGGTCAGCGGAGTGAGTGCCTGCGCATTTAACGCATCGGAAAGTATGGTTGCGGTATTTCTGCGTATGACAGTACCTTTGGCACCTTTTGCATTGCACTATTTCTTTTTTCACAAGCAGTGGTTCGAATTTTACTATTGCGTTCATTAGGCGACTGATATTGTAGATTTCCTTATTGTTTGGCTTTTGTTTTATATCTATGAAAAATAAGGATAACGGGTCTTTCGAGACTCTATGCCTTATATTACTTACGTTGATGACTTCGTGGCCGAGTTTTGAGAGTTCGTATTTGAGTTCGTCTATGTCTGCTGAGTGGTGTATGTTTCGTAGGACCACCCGGAAAGGCCTTTCCTGTTTGAGTTGGTAGGTGTGGAAGTTGGCGTTCGGGGTCCTGAGTGTCTTGGTGAGTTTTCTGTAAGCTTCTGGGTTTGTCGGCAGTATTTTTACTCTATTGTTGCTTATCTTAAGGTTATATTCCTCCTTGCTGATATCTCTCTCTAGGGACCTGGTCATTGTCTGTATGTCAATGACGTCGTCCACAAATATTGGTGGGGGAGGGGGGATTCTCTGTGAGTGTTGGTTTGGTGGCGGTTCTACGATTTCCATGGCGTCGTTTGAGGATTCCAATACGGCGAATCTGTTGTGTGTGTTTATTTGCGTTGCTGTTTCTATTTTCCTTTTCTTTGTAGTATTAGCGTCGTTAGTGCGGAGAGTTCTGCTACACTTCTGCCACGCGGGGGGTAGCACGGGGTAGCTGCGAGTCTGCTCCGGGGAGCCTGGTCGCGGTTGTTGGGCCATCATCGAGCTAGTTAATTCGGAATGAACAACTAGTCGTGAGGCTGTGAGGCTAGTATTCGGGTTGGGCTTAGGTGCGTGGGATTATCTTCTCCCTAAAGGGTCAGGGACACTTAGCTGTGTTCACTTTCGACGGTTGGGCGACACGTGTTGTTTTCGGACTACGCTGGGCACTAGAGACACGTCTGCACGCTTCGGCACTCCACAGCGAACTGAGGACTGATGAGATCACTTTGCATTTGTCTCACCACACAGACAGACGTTCAAGAATTCATTGTGAAAAGACGAGTACAAACAAGATACGTATGTCTTTCCGTTAAGCGAATGTTACAGTTTGTTTGCAAAAGTCAGTTTTTAGATTATAGAATCGTAGATAGAATTTAGAGGATAGAAACTTTTAGTAGTCACTTTTAGTTTAGTAAATTCTTATCGACAATAAGCAGACTACGTTATGATACAACGATTCCAACTGAAGATTTCTATCGACATCACGAATTCGATGGCTTCCAAATTTTCTTCTCTGCAATCTCAGACGCTCAACTCGAAAGAATCTTTTAGATCCCCCGACAAACACTCGACTCAGATTATCTATTATCGTAATCTTCCTACGGGATTTTTTTTAACTGCGTTGCGTTAACGAATAACGGGATAACATCACGTTTCTCTCAACGCCTTTCAACGTTCTACAACTTTTATTCTTTGCAAATCCCTGTCTCTATATGATAAACGCTGGTTATCCGCGGAAGGAGCGAGGACAACGAAGTGTTACTCAATGATCAAAGACAGGAAGATCCTGCTACGCGATAACGTTACTAATTTCCAATTACGATATGTGTGATTACGTAACATCTGCTGTCTGCATAATGCGTTAACGATCCGCGCGTTGATCGCATAAATATAAATCGAAGGGAATGGAATCGCTCGGAACTCATGCAACTATCCGCAGGTGTTTAAAATCGTGTTTTTACACCGCCAACGTAACGTCACGCCAGTCGAATCGAAAAATTATTACTAGACAGAGAAGGTGAACAAAAAACGAGGTAAATAGGCTACCGATTGAATAATATCATAACGATCGTATCTCTGGTTTTTGCTTGTCTTTTATATTTGTTTCAAATGTATAAAATATAATCGTATCGATATCGTCCACGATTAAAGCCATCCATCCGCCATCGACGAGGAACGAACGATTATATTTTATCATTTATGCGAATCCTTCTCTTCTCTTCTTTCTCTATTTACGCCCCTCGCCTTGCTTCGTACCGCCGATGATTCACAATTCGATGCACCTGAACAGCTGGAACGTCGCAGATTTTTCCGTACGATAACAAACGTGTTTTTGATGGCCTGCTTTAAACCGTGACGATCGCCATGACGTGCATCAATTGTCGAATGATGTAGTGCGACGATACTCCTACGCAACTTCTTTTTACGCTGTTTTTTCCTCTATTTTTTCTTCCTGTGTGTTATCACATGATCATGAGATACCTGTATAGAAGATGCAAAGAGTCTGTGAAGAATTTACAGATATTTAAGATTATCATAATGTTTAAGCAAAAGCTAAGACGCAAAATATTGCTCAAGATGTAATTATGTAATATTTACTCAATTTCTAGAAGACTGTTTATATCTTGTTGTTATTCTTGATATGGAGATAAATATAGTATACTTTATTAAGACCTAGATAAAAGACTTTTTTCTCGTTTCTCTTCTCTTACTTAATCACTAAGAGTTATATAACGTTTATTCGATAATTCTGCTTCTCCTGACCTTTCCACAAATGGTTGTTTATATCTCGACATTCTTGGTACTTTTAATCAAATTTTAATAACAGTACTTTACTCGTCAGAAGTAAATAAAAAAGCTCTAAGTAGAAGCAAGGATTTACTTACCTTTCCTTTCTCGAATCTCAGTTAGCAATGTTGTTCCTCTTGAAAGATTTTCCAAGTTTCCAAGACAATTTCCACGCTGGTAACATTGTATATATTTCAAGTATCGTGAACCACAGGAACTTGTTGAGGCAATATTGAAGAAAGCAAAGAGAATGAAGAAATTGTAGGAACTATGATAGGCTACTCCTTCTTTCACAACTTATTTTCTCTTCGTTTGGGGGGAAAAATACAAATGAACGTAACGGTTGGTTTCAGCTATCTGCTACTATCGCATGGAGGAGAATCCTGAAAAGAAGAAAGCGAGGAAGAATCAACTTTTGAACGAAACAATACCATTTTACTTGACTAAATTCGACCAGATTATTGGCGAAAATGAATGATATATCATTCCTTCTACCGTAAGATTTTTTATCCAAATTTAATGTTAAAATTTTTAGTCTTTGTGCAAACTGGGCCATGTTGTCCATAAAAAATGATTGAAACTTTGTTGCGACAAGACAGCTTTAATTGTTGAGAGCAGAGTGTATCTTTAAAATTCACTCCTGTTAGTTTATGTACAAATGAATTTGCCAAGATTTTCAGCTTTTAGATAATTATTCATGTATCTTCCTCCATCAAGTTTGATAGAAATTATTACTATCGTAATCAAAGCAAAGATTAAGATATGTAAAATCATTTCTCTGGATATGACACTCTTGTTTAATGAGTGATAAATGATACCATTCGAAATATCATATTTATATAATATATAATGATACTTATAAGTGTAATCACTTAAGTACAGATATCTGAATTTTTCTCACTGTCACTGACATAGATACGTATTATCGTTCCTTAGATTACTTGACCAGTTTATTTCTTTCATCACTGTGTTATTATATAATAATAATAAATAGTCACATTAAATTAATTTAGTATGATTATGTTGTTTAATAATACGTGTTTCATTGCAAAATATTTAGTTAAAATGTGTATCGAATCGTTGTAATGCCAAAGATGTCAATTGATGTAATGTAATAATAAAGTACAAAGTATAATAAAGTATAAAGTATAATTTCGTCTGTGGTATAATCTTTCTATTCCATTTTGTTACGTCGCACCGCGAGCAATATGGCAACCAGATGTCACCGGATACTCGCAGCGTATCCTCCATAGTTTCAAGTACCTTCCATAAATCTCATAGATTTCCTAGAAAAGGTCCTTCAAACCAAACAAACGTCTGTTTCCGAAGAATTTCTAAAGACTATTGTCTACCCCGACTGGACAAGGGAAAATTAGTTTTTCTCACGTATGCTGCAACTTTCCTCCCACTAACCACTTTCTCTCGAGGGCGGTTAAGACCCTTCGTTAACCAATTAACAACGAAGCCACTTCCTTCACTCTCCTAACTAAAATCGTCACCAACAAATCCGATGGTCCCGTGCGCTAGACACACCCATCCTTAGCTTTCCTCCGAGACAGCATCGTCTCCCAAGACAGTTCTGATTTCACATCCTTCGAACGGTCAATATCCTTCCACCGGGTAGGACACACCCACAGATCAGTCACTCATTCATCTCGTACATATTCTCAACGCGAGAATTGATTGTAATTTCAACAAATAAATACAAAAAAAAATCTCGTACATACGCACCAGCGTAACTGCCTTCGTTATAAGTTGTTGGAATAAACGGTGAAATATAACTTACTATACTGTGTCATATTCATTTAACCACCTCTTATCTTAACCGAAACAGGGGAACGACTACTTCGCGGCGTCGATTCACCGAATCGTAGCGAGAATTTACGCCTCTCGCTACTGCGACTGCGTCTCTCCGCGAACGGTCGTAACACATTGATCGACAGAAGTACTAAACTCTAATAACATAAATTTATATATTTTCTATTTCCCAGCCACCAGTTTTATAGATTTTTCTATCTTCTGTACTACTTTTATCCCTTTTATTTTTCTTACATGAGATTATTGTAAATTTAATATCATTTGTTCGCAATATTTGTTATTTATCTTTCATTGAGTTTGAAATTTCGCGCTTCAATGTTGTGTGTTGTTCGACGTTTTATCGAACGATGTTTATCGAACTAGTTTATGAATACATACATAATCATTAAAGAATCTATAAACCTTACTAGTTTGTTTTTACTAAGTTTTGTTACAGAAAACATGTTCTCATAAATTTTCAACTTTAATTTATGGAAATTTATTAACCTTAAACTATAAAATCATTCAATGAGACTTTCCGGATGTTTTTATGTAGTCATAATTTCACATATCAGCACAGCTCCACCAATACGATAAGAGTTACGTGGAAGCAACAGGGGGGAAGAAGAACATATAGAGATCTAAAGGTTATTTTTGTCTCATTCAAGTTTCTGTTAACCGGCTTGGAAATTTCCTGTGCTTGTTTCGATTTTGAAGTCTTAAAAAAAAAATTGTAAGTAAATAGTATATATATAGTATATATATCCTGAGTCAAAGTTTCTCTTTATAAATAATAAACCGTTTAAAAACTATATTTTGTATGTTTTTTCCTTATTCATAATTAAATGATAAATATGAAATACTTCTACAGAAAGCCGACATCCTTCAATTAACCGAACAGCAGATGATTTAAAAATTAGTAGTTGAAAGAAATAAATGTTATTACATGTTCATAATTGATCGATAAATTTAAATATACAATTAGAAAATGTTTCTTCTTTATTGATAGCTAAATAATACAGATAAGATACAAGATACTTGTACGAAAAGTCGGCGCGTCGTTCAATTAACGGAACAGCAGAGGATTTGAAAATTAGTAGTTGAAAGAAATAAATGTTGTCATATGTTCATAATTGATCGATAAATTTAAGTATGCAATTAGAAAATGTTTCTTATGTTTGGAGGAATATGTAATCACTGCTGAATGTTTTGTAGTTACGAAAGTTGTATACAAACATACATTGTACATACGACTAGTAATGGTACTAAATTACTGTCAGAGGGTCTTGGGTGTATAGAACCATATGGTTAAATTAATACTAGAGATAACGAATCGCGCGAATGTAATTAATATTTTGATATGCGTTGTTTGCATTAATTGATAGTTTTCTTATAAACTTTTTTATAAACAATTTCATTGCTATAGAAAAAAGATAAATGCCGGTAATATGTCTATCCTACTTAAATAGAAAGTGCAATATTTTGTTATAATATTTGGCGCAAGTTTATACATTATTACATCCAAAAATAATATTCTTTTTATATCTAAGCTATATTAAAATATAAAGATACAAATAGCTATGCGAGTAGTTAGTAGTTGATGCTTTTTACTTAAATTGTCTTATACTTCATAATTTGTAATAATATAATTCTTGTCATCAATGATTCTTTGTTTTTACTTTGTATATATTATACTTCCAGGAAGATGCCGCTCTATAAATTGACTTACTTCCCAGTTACGGCATTGGCAGAACCAATCCGTTCTTCTTCAGCTATGCTAGTATTCCATTTGAAGTTGAACGTATCAAAAAGGACGTCTGGCCAGAAATAAAGCCCTGTAAGCTTAAAATTTAAAGAAGTTCTGTTTCTTAAATCTCATCTTTCCTAATTTAACTAAAGTAGCTAAATAAAGTAGAACACAATTATGCAGAGTATAACAGAGATTATTGTTTACTCTCCATTGCTCTATAAGATATGTGGGAGAACAATAGGTATTGTTAAGGAGACAATGCCCTTTGTTTGCTGATAAATTATCAATAAATTAAATTATATCTTTCCAAAAGAGATAACAGGAAGCTAGATATTTAAGAAGCATCATAATCTGTTTGTTCGATAGAATCTTTGATTCTATTAGTTGTATGTTTTTAGTGACTCCTTATGGCCTGCTTCCTATGCTCGTAGCTGATAGAAGGAAGGTTGCTCAGTCTACAGCTATTTGCCGTTACTTAGCCAAACAATATGACTTAGCTGGAAAGACTGACTGGGCAAATCTTCATATTGATGCCACTGTTGATACTATTCATGATATTCGTCATAGTGAGTATCCAGTGCTGTTTTGCATAAATCTTATGAGAATCTTGATAACAGATAGTACATATCTGCTCAGGTATTTATTAGTTGAAATCCGATTTAATATTTGATTTAATCGAACGATACACGTATGTCAACAATACAAGACAAAGGATTAAAAAGGATTGTAATTCTATCTTCAGTATCATTTAAATTTCGCACAACACTGTATTCAAATTAGTATAACATTAGCGAATAGTATTTAACTGAAAACAAATTTTCAGAAATTGCCGCCTTCCACTATGAGGAGGACGAGAAGGTCAAAGCTGCAAAACGCAAGGCTGCTGAAGAGACGCTGCCGTTCATTTTAGAACGTTTGGACCAGCAAGTGAAGGAAAATGACGGCTACTTCTACGATGGTACTCTCTCTTGGGCTGATTTAACATTCGTTGCTCTGCTCGATTATTTGAACTTTATGTACAAGTCTGATCTGATCGAGAATTACGAGAATCTGAAGCTGCTGGAGAAAAAGGTCCTCCTTCTGCCCAAGATCAAAAACTGGATTGAGAGACGCCCAGTTAGCGAATTCTAAACTTCACGATTGCTTATGGTTTTATAAGCGTTTAAAGATTGCGGTCTTAGTGTGTTGAGAGAATGAAGAACGAATCGTATTGATGGAAGTTTGTATGGAATATACTGATTGCTTTTAACATTCATTAGTTCCAGTTATTACCGATATTTTTGTCATTTAGTTAGGGTTTTCCCTTTAGATTACGTTGTGATAGAGAACTATTATTTGTGTATTCCTACAGAAACATACGAACTATATAAACTGTTGACACGATGTTGTGCTTTTGTATTATAGAGATAATAATAAAACCATCAAACAATCATTAATTATGTTTTTTATTATATTCATTAAGAATTGAAGATTACCTCCTTGGTGATCTTGATAATATCGTATTTTACAAATGTTGAACAAAAAAAAATGTATGATTATTTTATTCAATACGTTATGAGGGTTGCTTTAAAAAAAATACGAGTTATATATTTCTTTGAAAAAAGCATGATTTTTATCGATACAATAATGTTCTTCTGTTATCGCTTTAAAGTTGAGCACTTCGTTGATTACACGAGAGAACTCGCCTACAGCAAACAAGATACGACCGTGTGTAAAGTAATTAATCTGTTTGCTCGTTGCTAGCTACACATAAGGCTTGCGTAAAAAAAAAATATGCATTTCAGTTCAGGCGGAGAATTATGTAGGAAGTCATTTTGTCGATCAATAACTTAGTTAATAAAAGATCAAATTTTCATGTACATAAATGTAAGTAACGTTCAAGTATTAATCATTACATACAATTTTTGTATAATTCGATATCTTGGTCACTTACATCTTACAAATGATATATAGATAATATTTATGAGATACATTGGAGCTATCTTTTAGTTAACGCCATTTTTTCTTGTTTTCTCTGTACTTTTACTATTCTTCCAAAAATATCAAAGGATCGATGACTTCAAATTAAACTAGAATTGCTTCGGTATATTGTCAATCAATGGCTATTTGTATTCACATCTATATCAAAGGAAAACCGATTGCAAAATTAATTACCCTTGCAACTCCGCAATCTGAAACTATGTGTGATCGACCTTGAAGATGACAAATCTCAATGTTTGAAGTAGTACAAAAAGATGATAATTTAATTTCGCTTTATCAAACTGTACAAAATTTGTATACACATACAGAAAAAAAAACGGAGTTCAAACATTAATCAACATGAATTATCGGTTATTATTGCTGAGTAATTATTAGGATTAGAGCTTTGGAGTATCGATCGTATCGAGTTTTAACTATCGGTTTCCGCAATTTATTGTTTTTCTAAATTATGTCTGAATGGTATCAGTTTTTGAATATTTTATAGTTTACACTCCAACATACTGACGTAAGCTATCGAAAATAATTGTAAATTATGCAATATCATTTTTTTTATATTTCATAATCTAAATTTCAATCTATTTTTTGTATTTAACATCCCTTTTTTTATTGTTCGTGTTCCGTCTTGTACGTTCTTCAAAAAATCTTAATTTTTTTTTAGATAAAATCTTGTGTGAATTTACAAAAAATACGATTCTTCGTTTAATTTTTTTCCCTTATTGTCTTTACATATTTGGAGTTTAAACGCGTTATAAGTACGTTTCTTTTTTAACATGATTACGTAGAATTCTTATTCTGAATAAATTATTTGTTTCCGCTTCATAACTGTTTCTAAATTACAGTGCATTTAATCTTGAAATGCACAGTAACATTTTATACTTTTTACGTTCTAAGGAATTTTCAGGATCGGTTAAAAATTAAATTACAGTAATGGTAATACTCAATATTAATGTCAGACGTGGATACTTCACTGTTTTGTATAATAATTTGTTATCTTGGCATCGATCAAGGTATTTAATATACAAAGCGTACAGATTAATAAGAATTTTAATTAATCCCTCTTCTATAGTATTCACCGTTCTTTTCGAGCTCGTACCATTTCAAATAGACTTTCGAATAGATTTCAAAGATTTGTCTGTTCAAATAAAACGCGATCTTTTTTATTTCCCTATCAGTCGTCCCGTTACTGTTCCGTTGTTTCCAACAGATTGCAGATTCGTTTAAAAAACATTTGTAACGAAAAACAAACCCACTCGCAGAAATGTTATTCAATATCGCATTTACAACTTTCATAGACATCCTCCTCTCATTGCTATCATTGTAAACAGATTGAAACTTCGTTTGCAAACACTCGCGATTAAAAAAAAAAAAAAGAAGAATTAATCTTAAACAATTTTATCTTGTGTTCCATTTATAATTTTCATAATTGTCTTCCCGACGTTGTATCATTTTAAATGGCTTTTTTCTATCCATCTATGTTGCAGCGAGATCAACGGTCCTAATTACTAAATTGCACGATGTGTTCATACAAATTCACTTTTTATGAACGCGATGAAACGAAATGAAACCTAAGTAGAGATTTGTTTTCTCATCAAGTATAACGAGTTTTATACTTTGGATAGATTGCCTCGTTGTGAGAAGGTCTTAATCGTTTATAATTGCGATTAAGTAATTGCAATAAGTCATATTTTTAAGAAACGTTCTCACATGCTGTCACACACTCTAATTAGAAAAGGATCATGAAACATTCGGTTTATGATATTATTTGTTTGCAAATCTTCCTGCTTCCGGAAACTTTTTTAAATATGAAAATATTTATATACAAAATTAAATATTTTTTTCAATATCAACACTTCTTGCGTTTATGTTGTCCTAGTCAGAATTATATTATTTCGTGTATCCTGTTGCTTTTTATATGATAGTCCTCCCGTTGGCCGCGGATTCGTTATCAAGCCTGAGGCCCTCGTCACTAGTGTAACTATCGACAATAAAGGTACCCCACGCGCGACCGGACGATGGAGAACTTCAACGCAGAACCGCTACCTCCCGCGAGCCCTCCCCGGGAGGGCGCCTCGAGCTCGGACTCGGAGATTCAGACTCGACATATATATTATTATATATATTATATATACTATTATATCTATATAATATATGTATTTATATCTATAAATATACGTATAAATATATCTATTTAAAAAAATAAAGTTGACCTTCATATATCGCCAATAATATCGCGTGCGTATAAAGAAACTAATTACATTTAATTCTTTTTTTACATTTATTTATTTTTTATTATTATTTTCTTCACAACTAATTACATTTAATTATTACATTTACATACATTTTACTATTATTACATACATTTACATACATTTAATTATTATTTTTTTCATAATTATATCTCGTTTGAAATATTTTTCGACATAATTAATTGTTTCAAAAACACATATTCCAGCCTTCTAAATGATTTATTTTGCGTATTATACGAATTATTCCATCTATAAATAAATTGTTCTCTCTACACACAAACACGCACACAGTCTGTTAATTACACGAGTTAATTGTAACATTTTTCTCGATAAGTTGACAGAGCAAGGAAAATGAGCGACGAACCTACCTACAAACTAATCTACTTCAATGCCCGTGGTCGTGCCGAACATATACGGTACATATTTGCATATACTGGCATCGAGTATACCGACGAGAGGATCCCCGAAGAACTCTGGCCTGAATACAAGGATTGTAAGCGTGAAGAATCGATTTTTACTTTCATCGTTCAACTCTCAGGTATCTACCATTTACTCAAACTTTTCTGTATATAAAACTTTCGTTTCACGTGCAGGCTAAACTTACTTAAAGTAAAATTTCATACGGAATAAAGTCGAACTTTTCATTAAGTTTTGCTTCCGTAATATCGTGTTTATCGAATACCAACTTAATTCACTTACGATTCTCGAATTTTTGTGTTGCAATCTTTATTGTTTTCAATGAATCGAAGCATTTCGAATATTTTGAGAAAACCGTAAATAGGTGACTTAAAATAGGAATACAAAAATACTTCTACGCTTCTCGTTAATTTAAAAACTTTTTAGGACTTGTCGGAAAAAAAGGATAAAAAATTGAAATCAGTTCGGAAATGAACAAGAACATAGCTAAAAAGTCGAAAGAACAAAGCAGACATAAAATTCGATCTTCTGTTGCGACATTTCTATCGTAAATGGTATAATAAAAGTTTTACGCAGCATAGTCTTCGATATAATCTTACATGTCGCTTGCAAATAGAGAAACAAAAAATCAACGTAAGTCTGTAAATCAATCCTGTCGGTGTAAAACACAAAATTACGTTCGCAATAGACATTCGATTTATATTCCTTGCATTTCAATTTTCATTACAAGAACCGTGTACATTTTCTAATATTTTTTCCGTGTCTGGTATTATCTTTTATCCTTGATTTTAAAAACTTTAGGTTCTTCCCAACAGTCAAAAACACGCGATACCCTGTCCATCGTAATCGTAAGAAAAGAAAAAAAGGAGAAAGAAGACATTTCTGTATTTCTTTACTAGGCCATGTTGATTAAAACCGAAATGATTTCGATTCATCTATTCACAAGAACGCAACGGCCTCGGAAGCTGTGTTGTGATTTCCTATCGATCGTTTCCCTCTACACAGTGTTCATATGAGCCATGTTTGTTCTTAGCAATGCCTTATAAAAAGCTGCCTGTGCTGGAGATAGCCGGGAAACCGGTAGCGCAGAGTAACGCTGTGGCGCGATACTTGGCGAGGAAGTACGATCTAATGGGAAAGAACGAATGGGATGCGATGATATGCGACGTGCTCGTCGATACTCTTGGAGATTTGAAGCAAGGTGAGTAACTGATGAGATTTTTTTTTTTTTTTATTTATTTGTTGAAACTACAATCAATTCTCGCGTTGAGAATTTTCAGTAATTTTTCTGGCGTGGCGCAGTGACATGGCTGTTTATTTACAATAAGTTAATACTTATTATAGATAGGTATAATTTATAAGTATTATAAGTAAGTGCAAATGCTTAATTTGGATAATTAAATGAATCTAACGTTTAGGTCTAGCGGGTAGTGCCTCTTCAGCCTGCGAATCTGGTCCATCGTATCGAGTAGTCCAGTGATTAGGAGGTTTCGGTGTTTGTTGATTCTTTTGCTATATCTGTCGCTATATTTTGCTATTTCCTCTTTGACGGTGGCTATCTTGAGGTCGCGGTGTATTGTTTCATTGGTTACATACCAAGGTGCGTCAATTAGGGATCTTAGCGTTTTCGATTGAAAGCGTTGGAGTATTTCGATGTTGGAGTTACTTGCTGTTCCCCATAGTTGGATTCCGTAGGTCCAGACAGGTTTTATTACGGCCTTGTAGAGGGTAATTTTATTCTGTATGTTTAGTTTGGAGCGTCGGCCTGTGAGCCAATAGAGTTTTTTTAGTTTGTCCTTTAGTTGCTTCGTTTTATCTGAGATGTGTGTCTTCCACGTTAGTCTCCTGTCCAGGGTCATGCCTAGGGATCGGACTGTGTCCCTGCTAGGGATTGTTGCATTGTTGATGGTGACCTGGGGGCAGGTTTGTTTTCGGAGCGTGAAGGATTTCTTTTCGTTGACTTTGAAGCCCCATTTGTGAAACCACTTTTCCATGGAGTCGAGACTTCGCTGGAGAGTGGATGAGGCTATTACCGGGTCTGCGTGGGTAGCTAATAGCGCTGTGTCGTCTGCAAATGTCGCTATTGTTATATCGTTTGATATGGGTAGGTCGGCAGTGTAGATGGTGTACAGTAGGGGTCCGAGGACACTACCTTGGGGTATGCCGGCTTCTATTGGGAATGTTGCGGAAGTGGCGTCTAGGCATTTAACCATGAATTGCCTATTGGTTAGGTAAGATTTTAGGATGGAGTAGTAGGGGTGAGGTAGGATCTTTTTAATCTTGTATAGTAGCCCTTCATGCCATACTTTGTCGAATGCCTGTTGGATGTCTAGGAAAACCGCTGAGCAATATTTTTTCTTTTCAAGTGTTTGGCTGATCGTATGAGTTAAGCGGTGGATTTGCTCTACTGTAGAATGATGTTTTCGGAAGCCGAATTGGTGACCTGGGAGTGTTTTCAAGTTCTCTAGGATTGGAAGGAGACGGTTCGTGAGCATCTTCTCGAATAGTTTGGAC
This sequence comes from Bombus vancouverensis nearcticus, assembly GCF_051014615.1. Taxonomy (NCBI): domain Eukaryota; kingdom Metazoa; phylum Arthropoda; class Insecta; order Hymenoptera; family Apidae; genus Bombus; species Bombus vancouverensis. The sequence goes on along the minus strand of NC_134913.1, from coordinate 198,875 downwards.
AGTGTAGGTAAAAGACTGATTGGGCGATAGGAGCAGGTTTCGTATATCGGTTTACCGGGTTTAGGGATGAGGGTAATCAATGAGATTTTCCAGGCCTTAGGATAGTGTTCCAGGCGAAGGATAGCATTAAAAATCGATGTGATGAGTGCTATCCCTTTTGTGGGAAGTTCCTTGATTGCTTTATTGCTTATTAGGTCGTGTCCTGCTGCTTTCTTGGGGTTTAGGCGACTGATTGTTTCTATAGTCTCTGCAGAGGAAAAGGGTTCGATAGGAGGGGACATTTGGAAGGGGGTGTGCAGGTATTCGGTAACGTCCGCGGCGGCTTTGGGGGAATGGGGTTTGAATACTTTTGACAAGTGTTTAGCGAACAGGTCGGCTTTTTCTGTAGGGCTTCGCGCCCATCCACCTTGCGGACGGCGGATAGGTGGGATTATTTGTGGGGGGCGTGTGAGTTTCCTGGAGGCCTTCCATAGTGAGTAGTTGGCGTCGGCTGTGGGGGATAAGCTGGCGAGGTATTTGTGGAAGCAGTCGTTTTTATAGATTTTTAAGGTTCTGGATAGCTTCCTAGTTGCGTTGTTAAGTTTGCGTTTGTCCTCCGGTGTTCTATGGGTCTGCCATACTCTTCTTAGTCTATGTTTTTCTGCTATTTTTTTTTAGTATGTATTGGGGATATTCTTGTTTGCTGTTAGACGGCTTTGTCGGTGTGGAGAGGCGGATTGCGTTTATTATGCTCGTGTTTAAGTATTCCGTGGCTGCTTCGATATCTTCCTTTGTTTTTAGTGGGGTGAAGGCTGAGGTTGAGTGTGTAAAGACTTCTCTGAAGAGCTGCCAGTTGGTGTGTTGGTTGTGAATGGAGCCGTTAGGTGTATTCTCGATGATTGTTGAGCTGACTGTTGCTATCACGGGAGAATGATCAGAGGAGAGATCAGCCGAGGAGTTGATCTGGACGTGTCTTGATGGGATATTTTTAGTTATGAAAAAGTCGAGAAGGTCGGGTATTTTGTTGGTGTCAGTGGGCCAGTATGTGGGTTCGTATGTGGTGAGGTAGTTGAGGTTGTTGTTTATTATGCTGTTTAAGAGGTTTTTGCCTGTTGCTGTAACCAGTCTGCTGCCCCATTGGATGTGCTTAGCGTTATAATCTCCTCCAACTATGAATCTATTGCCCAGGGTGTCCAGGAAGTTATCAAAGTCTTTTTTGGCGATGGAGTGTCTGGGAGGGCAGTATACTGCTGAGGTGGTGATTGAGCCATGACAGTCTTCTATTGCTACGTTTGTTGCTTGTAGGTAGTCTTTCTGGAATGATGGAAGTTCGTAGTGCTTAATACTTGCTTTGATTATTATTCCGGTGCCATCGTGGGCCTTTCCGCTGGAGTGTTGGGTATGGTAGAATTTGTAACCATTTATTTTCAGGTAGCTCTTGTCGGTGAAGTGGGTTTCCGATACGAGCATTACGTCGATTTGCTGGTGTTTTAAGAAGAGTTCTAGTTCAAGTTTGTGTTGCGCTAGACCGTTGGCGTTCCAGAGTGCTATGCGCCTTGGTTTTATTTTGAGTCGGGGAGTGCTAATTTTTCCACGATGAGTGTTAGTAGCGATAGCAAGTGATTTATTTGCTCTGATTGTTTCTCTATTAGCTTCTCAAGCCTTGAGGAGTTGTCTGTGTTAGGTGGGTTGGGGACACTGTTTTGGGGAAGGTTCCTTTGGCTGTTCGGGTTATTTTGGATGCCTTGTACTGCTTGTTCATAGGAGGTTGAGGTGGAGATGAATTTGGTAGGACTGGGTGTTTGGTTGGTTGAGGGGGTTGGGGTAGTCGTGAATTTCGGCGGGCTGGGTGTTTGGTTGGATACCTCTTTTGCTCTGAGCTTAGGGTACCTGTTCGTGTATAGTGTTTTATATGCTGGGCAGCCTTTGTAGTTGGCGGGGTGGTCCCCTTGGCAGTGGATGCATTTCGCTGGAGTTTCCGGTGATTTGGCGCACTGGTCAGCGGAGTGAGTGCCTGCGCATTTAACGCATCGGAAAGTATGGTTGCGGTATTTCTGCGTATGACAGTACCTTTGGCACCTTTTGCATTGCACTATTTCTTTTTTCACAAGCAGTGGTTCGAATTTTACTATTGCGTTCATTAGGCGACTGATATTGTAGATTTCCTTATTGTTTGGCTTTTGTTTTATATCTATGAAAAATAAGGATAACGGGTCTTTCGAGACTCTATGCCTTATATTACTTACGTTGATGACTTCGTGGCCGAGTTTTGAGAGTTCGTATTTGAGTTCGTCTATGTCTGCTGAGTGGTGTATGTTTCGTAGGACCACCCGGAAAGGCCTTTCCTGTTTGAGTTGGTAGGTGTGGAAGTTGGCGTTCGGGGTCCTGAGTGTCTTGGTGAGTTTTCTGTAAGCTTCTGGGTTTGTCGGCAGTATTTTTACTCTATTGTTGCTTATCTTAAGGTTATATTCCTCCTTGCTGATATCTCTCTCTAGGGACCTGGTCATTGTCTGTATGTCAATGACGTCGTCCACAAATATTGGTGGGGGAGGGGGGATTCTCTGTGAGTGTTGGTTTGGTGGCGGTTCTACGATTTCCATGGCGTCGTTTGAGGATTCCAATACGGCGAATCTGTTGTGTGTGTTTATTTGCGTTGCTGTTTCTATTTTCCTTTTCTTTGTAGTATTAGCGTCGTTAGTGCGGAGAGTTCTGCTACACTTCTGCCACGCGGGGGGTAGCACGGGGTAGCTGCGAGTCTGCTCCGGGGAGCCTGGTCGCGGTTGTTGGGCCATCATCGAGCTAGTTAATTCGGAATGAACAACTAGTCGTGAGGCTGTGAGGCTAGTATTCGGGTTGGGCTTAGGTGCGTGGGATTATCTTCTCCCTAAAGGGTCAGGGACACTTAGCTGTGTTCACTTTCGATGGTTGGGCGACACGTGTTGTTTTCGGACTACGCTGGGCACTAGAGACACGTCTGCACGCTTCGGCACTCCACAGCGAACTGAGGACTGATGAGATCACTTTGCATTTGTCTCACCACACAGACAGACGTTCAAGAATTCATTGTGAAAAGACGAGTACAAACAAGATACGTATGTCTTTCCGTTAAGCGAATGTTACAGTTTGTTTGCAAAGGCAGTTTTTAGATTATAGAATCGTAGATAGAATTTAGAGGATAGAAACTTTTAGTAGTCACTTTTAGTTTAGTAAATTCTTATCGACAATAAGCAGACTACGTTATGATACAACGATTCCAACTGAAGATTTCTATCGACATCACGAATTCGATGGCTTCCAAATTTTCTTCTCTGCAATCTCAGACGCTCAACTCGAAAGAATCTTTTAGATCCCCCGACAAACACTCGACTCAGATTATCTATTATCGTAATCTTCCTACGGGATTTTTTTTAACTGCGTTGCGTTAACGAATAACGGGATAACATCACGTTTCTCTCAACGCCTTTCAACGTTCTACAACTTTTATTCTTTGCAAATCCCTGTCTCTATATGATAAACGCTGGTTATCCGCGGAAGGAGCGAGGACAACGAAGTGTTACTCAATGATCAAAGACAGGAAGATCCTGCTACGCGATAACGTTACTAATTTCCAATTACGATATGTGTGATTACGTAACATCTGCTGTCTGCATAATGCGTTAACGATCCGCGCGTTGATCGCATAAATATAAATCGAAGGGAATGGAATCGCTCGGAACTCATGCAACTATCCGCAGGTGTTTAAAATCGTGTTTTTACACCGCCAACGTAACGTCACGCCAGTCGAATCGAAAAATTATTACTAGACAGAGAAGGTGAACAAAAAACGAGGTAAATAGGCTACCGATTGAATAATATCATAACGATCGTATCTCTGGTTTTTGCTTGTCTTTTATATTTGTTTCAAATGTATAAAATATAATCGTATCGATATCGTCCACGATTAAAGCCATCCATCCGCCATCGACGAGGAACGAACGATTATATTTTATCATTTATGCGAATCCTTCTCTTCTCTTCTTTCTCTATTTACGCCCCTCGCCTTGCTTCGTACCGCCGATGATTCACAATTCGATGCACCTGAACAGCTGGAACGTCGCAGATTTTTCCGTACGATAACAAACGTGTTTTTGATGGCCTGCTTTAAACCGTGACGATCGCCATGACGTGCATCAATTGTCGAATGATGTAGTGCGACGATACTCCTACGCAACTTCTTTTTACGCTGTTTTTTCCTCTATTTTTTCTTCCTGTGTGTTATCACATGATCATGAGATACCTGTATAGAAGATGCAAAGAGTCTGTGAAGAATTTACAGATATTTAAGATTATCATAATGTTTAAGCAAAAGCTAAGACGCAAAATATTGCTCAAGATGTAATTATGTAATATTTACTCAATTTCTAGAAGACTGTTTATATCTTGTTGTTATTCTTGATATGGAGATAAATATAGTATACTTTATTAAGACCTAGATAAAAGACTTTTTTCTCGTTTCTCTTCTCTTACTTAATCACTAAGAGTTATATAACGTTTATTCGATAATTCTGCTTCTCCTGACCTTTCCACAAATGGTTGTTTATATCTCGACATTCTTGGTACTTTTAATCAAATTTTAATAACAGTACTTTTTTATTCTATATTTTCGACTTCTTTTTTCACGTAGAATCATCCCCTTTCCGCGTGTACCACCAGTTACCAACCACCCTGTATAATTCGTAAATAGAAACGTATTCTTGTCGATAAGTATCGAAACACTTACGGAAATTTAAATGGGCTTGAACAATCATCGGGAAATTATTAAAGTCCTTATTATTAGATCTAAACACGATTTAATCGTAGAACTAAACACGTTTGTTAAATTAATCTATATATTGTATATCTACTTTTTATATATTTGTAACTCAAATTTTTCTTCTTCATATTGCGTTAAGTTGCCCCAAAAGTTTCTTTCGTTTTATATTATTTTATTGAATTACGTATGATCTATTTTGTCCCAATGAATATAATTCAATAAAATAATATAAAACAAAAAATAGTATGCGTCTATTATCTCCTTACGAGACGAAAGAAATTTCTGCGACAACCTAATATATTGTTCCATTCTTTATTCACAGAATATTTCTTTCACAGATGATTCTTCTAAATATTATGTTTTTTATTCCAATATTAGAATACGTTGGACCAAAGTGGAGGACATTCGTGGCGAATATGTCGATCGCAATATTCTTCACATTTGCAACTTGCATTCTACCCTGGATCGCCTATTATTTGGCCGACTGGAGGATGACCTGTATTGTCACCTCAGTTCCTCTTGTTCTAGCCGTAGGTACGCCATGGTTGATACCGGAAAGCGCTCGATGGCTGGTCAGCCAAGGTCAGATAGACAGGGCCATTAAAATCCTTGGTAAATTCGAGCGAATCAACGGCACCAAGGTGCCCGATGACATCTATAGACGATTCCGGGTAAATAAACCGATTACCGCAATCTTTTCCGTATTTTCTACTTTTATGATCTTTCCTGCTTTATGTGCGTTCTATAAATACCAATTTATATGCCTTTAAGCATATCATATAATCATTTTCTTTGAATAGAAGTCTAATTGGGTCTTTTACGTAATGAAAATTTGTTTACAACCTAGTAATTTTATATCTTATTCATCACCTAAATTGCCAGCGATAAATTGCTGTCAATTTCTGTTATTGTCTGTTATTGTCTATTTCTGTAATGTTATTTATTGAATTTGTATATTGTTTTTATCTTTGAAAATTTTTATACAAATAGATTAAACATTTGGAAACTGCTCAGTCTATGAATAGATCATGGCAATATTAACATTAATGTACGATATAAGGAGATAATCGACTTTCAGAGGTTTGACGTTTTATAAAGTAAAATAAAAAAATTTGCGAACGTCCAAGTAAACTATTTCGAAAGGATCGTCTCATACAAATATAACATAAACTTTCTTCCGGATTTTATCGTAATCTTTGTACACATAACAGATTCACATAAATTTGTAAAAAAACAGACAAACGACATTAACTAGTTAAAAATTTGCTAATAACAGGAAACCTGTGCCAGAATCTGCAAAGAGGAGGAAGCAGACAAAACGTACTCCGTGTTGGACCTATTTAGAACGCCACGACTACGGAATATCACGATTCTATTTATTGTTATTTGGTTCGTATCGCTATTAAACAGATATCAAATAGATTGACGTAAAATCGGAATTGTATCTTGTAAAAATCTCACGAACAGTTTTATATCTTTTGTCTAAAAATACTTCATTTCTGAAGCAAGGAATTTGCTTCTCACATGAAATATGATAGCGTGCTTTTCTTTATCATATGAAATTGTTTTACGAAATATAGGATGGCGATTTCTTTGATGTTCGATGGTCACGTACGAAACGTCGATAATTTAGGCCTGGACGTGTTTGTTACGTTCACGATTGCTGCAGCAACCGAGCTGCCTGCTGACACGTTCCTCACGCTCGTTCTTGATCGATGGGGCAGAAGATGGCTGGCGTGTGGTTCCCTCGTCATTTCTGGTATCTTCAGCATCTGGGCTTTTGCCGTTTCCAATAGTTCGTACATTTCGTTTTTATATATTCACCCTTCTATATTACTGATCAATCTTCTAAATAACCTAAGTCGATAATTCTGACTTAATCAGACGAATATTTTTCATTCGTATAACATTGTGCTTTTTGAAAGGAAGAAAATGTATATTTTGGAATATTTATAACATGCAAATGCTTGTAGATTATTTGCTACATTGCTAGAATAGTTTCCAAGCCCTATCATGTATCCGTTGTATAGATATTTTATTTCCCCTTCTACTGCTTTGATCATAAGATCGCTTCGTATTTCCGCATATATCAAAGGGCGTTGGCAATAGTCCTCAAAATGATGGGCTTCAGCGCTCCAGCAGTGTTATATGGCTTTCAGTAGCCGTAATCCATAATACAATCCCTTAGATTCAAATTGGCTAGATTAACGTTTTATAGATAAGAAGCTTATTGCTTGTGCTTAGCTTAGAGCTAAGCACACTTATATTAAGCTTAGCAAATGCTTGTATCAACTATTGCAGACAACCAGACAAATTACAGACAGATAAAATAATTTCTTCCCTTTTTATTCCTTAAAATTTTCTAAAATTATTTCATGAAAAATTAGAATTAAAAACTAATGCTAAAATTTTTTTTCAGGTATATATACAGCTTCTCTGGCAATTCTCGGTAGATTTTGGATAAACATTTCATACAATATCGGTCTCCAATATGCGGCTGAAGTATTACCAACTGTGGTTAGAGCTCAAGGTGTAGCTTTGATACATATAATGGGATACGTTGCTAGTATCCTCGCACCCTTCGTAGTCTATCTCAATGTTGTGTCCTCGTTCCTACCTCTTCTTGTGCTGGACACACTCGGAATTATGGGCGGTCTTCTGACTCTCTTTTTGCCGGAAACATTGAATAAGGATCTTCCGCAGACGCTGCAGGACAGCGAGGATTTTGGAAAAGATCAGAAGATGTGGGATGTACCTTATATCGGAAGGTAAAATCACATAAAGGAACTTTCGGTCTCCTTTTTTCAAAGATATTCACAGATCTTCAAGCTCGAAGTTCAAGATTCTCAAGCATTCTGTTAGATCTACATCTTCGTATGCTTTCGTATTACTTTCTTCTTAAAATCTGTTAAATCTCTCAAAAGAAAACTGGACTATCTTCTTTCTTCAAATGCTTTTTAAATCTTTTGAACAGAAGAGAAGGATCGAGTTGGGAAGTTATTCAAATCTTTAAGCGATTGGATTCAATATTTTTAAACGCAATGTTTTGACAGGAAACGCGAGGACGAGGAGACACCACCGGTCGCCATGTTCCGATCATTTTCTAGATGCAGTGCGATGAATTCGATGAGAGCGTCGCTTCGCGGTGAACCTTTAAGGAGTAGCATGCTACGGAGATCGAGTATAAAATCGAGGAAAAGCGAAAACTCGATCACAGGGGTCGAAAGGCTGTAGCGAAACGTTCACCACGAAGTACAATATTTGTCGCGTTGATCTCGAGCAAAGAATCTTTAGTCTTCCAAAAACGTGCAATACATGTATTAGAGTAAGACAAGTTACTGAATCCAGGAATCTTAAATTCCACCGTCATTAATATTCATTATCACAAAACAGCGGATTCTTATGCAATTATGGGTGATTCGAAGATACGAAAATTTATAGAATGCGTATGACGCAAAATTTTGTAAAATATCCAAAAGTACAGCACTATCGATGATATTTAATGGATAGAAACATACTTTTGCCCAAGTCCTTTCGATTGTATCAAATCTTTCAATTGCATTATTGTATCCACGAAAATATGCATTTGCATAAAGATCCGCAATGCAATTATCATCGCAATTTTTCATCAACAATGATTGATTAAAAATTCAATCATTAGGCGAGCGAATAAAAATTAGAGTAAGAACGTAGGTTAAAATAATAGTCGTAAATTGTCGTGGGTAGTTAATGTTAAAAATTAGTACTTTCCTTTGTTATAAAAGTTCCTGAAATTGTTCGTACAAAAGCTCCATCTTATAGAATATAGTGCAATAATCGTTATACTAGTAAAATAATAACATCATAAATATACAAAATATATTAACGAGATGAAAATAATATGGACAACGTGGTGTATGGCCACGAGTTTTGTACATATGTACGTGTAAGTATTTGTAGATCGATTAGCAATCGCAGAGACCTCGTGCGCATGTCACGCGACGAGATAGCGCGATTATTTTTATTATGATGTAAATCGTTCTTAGATGTTTTGTAATAAAACTTGCCAGTAAAACCTTCCCTGGATTCTGCTAATAGTTCTTCACCACTTGTTCCTTAGTCGATTGAATTAACGATACAAATAAGTATGAGATTATCTTAGGAAATCTCATTAATATTTTTGTCGACATCTGCGACGTAAAAGCGGGGTAATAATATTTTGAAGTTTTGACGACGCGTTGCTTACTATAGATATTGTCTGTACAGGATTCATCAATTTTTAAAGAGCCTAGTCTCGCCGAGATGGAGATAATCCTCTTTAAAGCTGAACGTTTTAACACGTAATTCCACTAGCAAGCCATTGCAAAAATGATATTTCGATTAATGATGGAAAATCGCTTTTGAAGACAGAAAAATCTTCTTCGAAGGAAAAATTTGACCTAAATCTTTCGAATAAAATTAACGTAAAATCTGTGTTACGCCACGAGGCTTACCACAGGCTGTATTTTCTAACCGTCGCTCGCGGCCCTACAGTGTCGCAGGCAGACCGCCCTATCTGCCCGTCGGATCATATACAATGTATCGACGAGAGTGTGACATCAATCACATCTCAACCTACGACGACGGTCGACTTTCGAACACTTTTGGACACATCACCACCTTATCATCATAGCATACACCAAGACTGTGACGCACCTTAGTCCACATCAGAGATAGGATATGGACCCCCGACCTTTGGACACTTTTGGATACATCACCACCTTATCATCATAACATACACCAAGGCTGTGATGCACCTCAGTCCACATCAGAGATAGGATATGGACCCCCGACCTTCGGACACTTTCTACATCATAACCTACACCTAGCCCCTCAACATCCTAAAACCAAAACGTATATAAACCGAGACTTCACCCAGCTCGGGCAGTTCTTGTTCCTCTTCTAGTTGCTGTACTCATACAACCCCTATTCTCCGGTTCGGTGTTATTTTGTAAGTGTGAACATTTATAATAAAGTTTTATAAAGGAAAATAAGTAGTTGGGTTACGACTCAGCCTTCTTACTACCACCCAAGTACCAACTTTACGTGACAAGAGCATAGTTGTTGCCAAGCAGCGAGCTCTAGAAACGTCGATTTTTGACCGTTACGTTTTTCACGCAAGAAGAGGCATACGTGATCATAGGCGCGAGCGGTGGCGTGACCCGAGCATAGTGGGGGTCATCTTCCAAATGAGACAAAGGAATAATCGAAGGGGATCAGTTCCTTCTGACGAGTCAAACGTGACACTTCGACAAATCTGACGAGCAAACGAATTTATCTAGAGATATCGTAAAGTCGAGTCAAATTTCTGTAACATATTCATCATATTATTGTAAAATATATCATTCTATGTTAACCTGTTAATACAGTGTTACTTTCATTAAACCACCTCTGTTATCTTAACCGAAACAGGGAAACGACTATTTCGCGGCGTCGATTAACATAGTCGTCGCGAGAATTTACGCCTCTCGCTGACGCGTCCTCGCGACCGCATCTCTCCGCGAACGGTCGTACCAACTGTAACAAAGCATTTAGTGACAAATTTAATATCTTTCTCCATAATCTCCATAAATCTGCAATACCCTTCCTTTGTATTTGTGTGCGTTATTGAATTGAATAAGACACCGATATAACAAGTTATAAATTACAGTTTATTCCAACAACGTCTCTCCGCAAACGGTCGTAACAATCTGTATATAAAATCGATAATTTCAGCATTCAACATGCTGTATATTATAATGCCAAGTTCACGTTATGTTCATAAAGAGTACAGAGATAATCTTCCAAGAAATTTCTCCCGAGAAGTGCTTGAAATCTCTTCTTGGAGAATCTTAGAAATGCGCGAAGAATATTCCAATTTCAGAGTGTTTCGAGAAATATCGTCGAGCTACAAATACCTGGAATTCGAATCGCAGCGAGTATTCGACGTATGCGTGGAAGTTGTTCGTGCTGTTACAGTGGAGAAACATGTTTTTGTTTTTACGGAGGTACAATTCAAGACTAATTGTAGATGTAACGCGATTTAAAGCTATAATAAGCGTGGAAAAACCATTCGCGATCGGCCAATTACTTTTTCCACTGTCAATTTATTAATTACGATTGCTTCTGAAAGTTTTCCTACGCGTAACTGCTAAACGAGAATTTTCCCATAGATCCCAAAAATTTCGTACACTTACTTTGCCATACCAGCTACCACAAGCAACCAAGAAAATATCGATGTCTTAATTTTCGCAACTTTCAGACATTCTTGAAATTTAGATAAATACAAATACAAATGCAAAACAATGCCGTTATAGATAAATACAAAAATTTCGAAGTTTTCCGCTTCTCAGAGAAATTTTGCTTGCATGTGTACGCAGTGCTCAGAAACTCGGCAGATTTAAGCCTAAAAGGATTAAAATTCGATGAAAAGATTACGAGATAATAAACTTCAAAGTCGATTACCACGGAAGTTTACATCGTGTGAAAGATTAAAAGGAATATTCTGACGAGCAGCTCTTAATAGTTTCAGCGTCTAATCCTCTAAAAACGTGACATTAATTGTTCGTGCCAAAGAGGCAGCTACGAATTGCAAAATATCGCGAGAATTCGATCTCGACGGGCGTAGAAAAGGCAGGGGCAGGAGAACAAAAGAGGATAACGTCTCAGATTTAAAAATGCGCTTGTCACATGATTTTTAAAACTTGTTTTTTTCGGTATCTAAAGCACACTTACAAACACGATTTTTTTTTTAATTCGGTGAGCCGCGGAGAGCTGAATACGACTTTCGTATGGAAAGTCACGAAGGTACGATACGTTATATTTTTGCGAACTACTTACTTCATCTAGTCGGTTTTTTTCTTCTTTTTTCTTGAAGGAACGCATGGTTCCATATCGCTCTCTTTCTCTTCTTCTTCTTCAATGTAATTTTCACGTAGGAGACTTATCCGCCTCAAGTACGTATTATAATCTTTTATTGTAGACCATCGACGAAATGATTCTTCTCGATACCGTTTAGTAGCATCGTTATGGAAAATTCTTCTCTCTTCTCATTTTAATTCCCTTAACAGTCAATGGAATCCGATGCTATGCGCACAGCTACGTACATGCAGTGCTATATCATCTCTACTCCATAAATATCGTTCACTGCCCCAATGTTAAGGTTCAACATACGAGAGTTCGCGACCTTTATCGTAGTTTCTGTCGCTAATTAATATTAACGTGATGCAATCTGAAGCGACGAGTAATGAATATGCCCCTCTAGCGTGACGAGTTATCAATCATACATATTACGAGACGATTGTACCATTGTCTATTATGAGTGGGATTAGTAGATGAAAAGATGATTTAACGTGGCGATTTTTATGATTGTAAATATTGACATCTTTTGACGCCGATTTGTATGTTTTTTTAATATTAATATAGAGTGGAATAGATACACCATTGGGGATTAAATGTTTTTAATCTTTCGTTTCTAAGCTTTAATTAATTACGTTTCAGAGTTACTCGAATGAACTATATCTTAAAGAATAAAATTCGAGTTTGATTATGCGTTCGTAAAAATTGGATTAAATTTGAGTTATTGCCACTTGAAGACACTTCGTTACAATAATCATTGTAAATAAAATTAAGAAGTTAAATAAAACTAGGAACATTATATTTGTCTACGATTTTTTACATTTCTGCGAGACGCACATGTTTCATTGCTAACGAAATAATTAAGTTTATTATAAAATATGAAGGTAAATACGCTTCGTATTAGCAAGTTAATTTTCGAAAGCTAAATGTAGATATTATTATTTGAATGTCATAAATACCCGATACAACAAGTACATACATAAAGTGACACACACGTGTGTATTTATGAGTTTTTAATTGCCTTCTACGAGTTTACGAATTATAAAATTTTATAATTACAAATTACACACTCGAATGATAGATTATTTAAATATTTAAATACGTGTAATAAAATTTCGATTTATTCGATAAATATTATGTTCAGATAAACTCTCCGTTTTGTCTACTTTTCATATCTTTTGGAATCTTGTTAAAAAATAATGAAAAATGGGGTTCGTTATAAATTCATGATTTAGTTAACGATGTTCAAGGACGTTTAATCTGAAGGATCAGAAGGAAAATCACGATCGTTACGAGACAACGTGAGAAAATTTAATGCCACAGATTGTCTGAAATCAGCCATAATCGCATTGTTACTTACTGAGCGATTCTTAGATCCTTTAGTTCTGTTTGTTTTGCCGACGAAACACGTATAACATAATCTGTTACCGATACTAGGTGATAAATGAACAATAAGGAAGTGAAACTGGTAAATTCCATGAAGGAATACATTATCAGTTTGGAAAAGATAGATGATCAAGATAGATCACGATCATTATGTATTAGTGTGGCAAAATGAAGACTGAAATATTTGTACAATATTACAGTAAATAATTAATAACAGACTTCGTGTTAATAAAATGATAAAAAATATTAAATTTAGGTTTAATATTTTAAGCATTTAAAAAAGATGGAACAGAAAACTGTGATAGGTTTGATCTTTGAGTATTAGATGGTACGATAAGTATCGTTTTCGAAAAAAGAGTATTAATAAATGTAAAGCATTTTAAAAATGAAAATTTTCCATTAGCAAATTTCTCGTCTCTTCTAGTCAGAAATTAAAATTGAATGAACTGTTTTTGGGTAATATTATGGAATTCTCTTTAGTTACGTGTTTATAATACATAACAGAAATGTATCTATTATTCAAGATCCATCGTTCTACTGTTATGGAAACCATAAGCGAACACAGATTTCCCTCAGTCCGACCTCTACACAGTCAGTGAAAGCATTTTCATACAACAAAGTAAAGATAAAAAATTTTCCTTCGACGACGCAATGCGATTCCAGTCACGTTGCTTAATGATCTATCAAGGTAGACAGGATTCTTGAGGAACCAATGTAATTACGTGACTACGATCATAATTTTTCTAAGGTCTCTGTACCCATAAACAATATTGTGATCCCGCTTGTTATTTAATATAATTACTTATATCTAGTTATATTTAGTTATTAAATATTAGCATGATTTACTATATGTAATTCAGTAAATCGGTACAAGATCTAAAGAAAATATTTCTTACGTATGATTTTGACGAACTTTGTGTAAAAATCTATAAAACTAGAAGTTGCTTAGTTTATATACAAATAAAGAAAAGCATCGTTTATATCGTCGAGATATCACATTTATATCATTTTAAAAATAAAAATTCTTCATCAAAGCGAAGAACATTTTCATAAAAAATTACGAACAGAATATCTCGATTCTACAATCTACTGTAAACAAGATAAGTATCGATAATGAATAAATCTTGACATTGAATTTTATTCAAAAAGTTTTATTCAAAAGTGATATCAAATAATCCGTAATGACATTTATTACTCCAATCATATCAGTCAACTACTACCTACCGCGTAATACGCGATCGATTTTCAAACGCACCCTCTCCGCCCCCCCCCCACCCAAATAGAGTTTCCAGTGTAATTCTGTTATTCTTGAATCTTCGGCTTGTTTTTCATTTTTTAGCTCACTTTAAAATTTCTTCTGGCTTCAATTGTGCTACGATTTAAAGTTTTCCGTGTATACGTTTAGGACGTTACTGCGTGCGGAAATAGTACAGAAGGCCTCTAATTATACCGTCTACAATACTATTTATAGACTTTGAACCATATAGTACGTAAGTATGTAATTGTATATCTGTCGTGGTTCATTTTATCCTTTTCTGTTGCGTGAACCAGCGGTTAGGAGCGACACTAAATCAAGTAGGAATGAAACTCGTTGAAACAACGCTAGACATGGTAACGGATCCATGACTGTGCTTCTGTTATTATCAACGCCAGTAACGGTTAAACCTATTGCATGTGTGTAAGTTGGAAGTTACGTACATAACTTATGCACACCCGTTGTGTGTTTCGCGATCCCATATTTTTTTTAATATGAATTTTATGAAACTTTTTGTTCGATAATTAATGTGCCATATTACATCCGTCACATTCAATGTTATATGGTGTAATTTCTTCAGTTGTGGTGTTATGTAAGTTACGAGGTCATTCCTGTGTTTGGACATGTGTTTGGAATGTAGTGTGTATCTTTCTCTTCGTATGTACATAGTGAGTAGAGACTGTCTGTCTTTCGCTAGAAGAATATTCTGCATATAGTTATTTACTGTTCTTGATATTTGATTTTGGAAATTTAATTTTCGCTTTGTTTGTATCTTCGAGCGTAAGGTGAAATTTGTACAGACATATCTAGTAATTTGTTAATCGTACTGTTCGAAATTATTGTGTGTGTGAATATTTCGGTGAATATAAACTACGAAAACCTGTCCTTGATTTTTTATGGTAACAAAGCAGTCTTTTCAGAAGAAACAATATTCATAAATCAGTCCCTTCGCAAAAAGCTAATTCTACGAATCTTGTTAGAAGAAACCGGTTGACGAAACTACGTGTCCCTTCAGGAGAGGTCTAATTTATAGAGGTAGCTTGCAAGAAAAAACCAATCTCACAAAAAGCTTGAGCATTCTTAATTAATCCTCTTTAGAATTCAATTACATTTATGCCTTTTGTAAATATTAATTCTAAAATAACGATGCTAACATTTCTAACCTACAGAGTATCAACAAATAACATAACGCAATTCCCCATTTCAATTAAATATGAAAAATATACTAGAGTCGATCCAAGATCAAACCCGGTAAAACAAACGACAAATTTACCTGAAAAATCCACTGAATTCGTTTCAATACATCCGTTATTTAAATTGCAAAAATCAGTTGTGTTTCAACGTCAATTTTTAACACCGTCCATATATCGCAATTTTAGTACGCGACAAGACGACAATACAATTCATTTCAACACCATTGAAAAGTATGGCTGGCTTCGGACAACCGGTTTCCGGCGTGGCGCCACTATGCTTTGGAGAAACAAGGAAATACATATGCATGCACCTTGCTTTTTGTGAGACAGAAGAACTCTGTGTCTCTGTTCTACCAACGTCGCTGTTGCGACGATTTGCCGCAAACCTAAATGGAGTTCGATCAATGGCAACGCGAGCACGTGGTCCTCGATGTTCGCGATCGGAAAATCGAGTTTTCCAAACTATTTCTAGTTTCGCCGGTTCCACTGTCAATCAACGTTTCTTCCTTTGGTTCCGTTTCTCTTCGATTCTCTCCTTTTTTATTGGCAAACACGTGTCACCGAGTATCGTGTTCGTCTTCGCTAAGCAAGCTTCTATATCAGCGATACGCGAGCCGGTTTCCCCTTCATATTTGTACAAGACTTCGTTTTTCTCCTCTCTTTTCGAATAAGAAAATCCTATCGTTGTTTAACTAACAATTGCATTTCTTTAAATGGAAATGTGGTCGTGTCTCCTTTATATTTTCAATTAGCCAGGGAATTTAGGTTTATTGCCGTGGAAACTTGATCGGTCGTTTACGTAAGGATCTGCGACTCTGCTTCATCTTCGAGGAAAATTTCATCGAATACAATCGTTTCACTCAATGATTGGATCAGTCGAAAGGGAGATTTCGTGACTGCCTGTATAAATATTGATCATAGTGTCTCTTGAAGGGAAGCTGTACCAATCTTGTTGATTTAACTACTGATCCTACTTTATCCTCGAGAAAAATTACTTACTTTGATTGTTTGACCATTAATTTTAGCGTTTCTTCGAGGGAAACAGTGTTGATCGCTCGAGTCTGCTTCTTTCTCAAGGTAAATTGTATTTACTATTTACTCGATCAGCTATTTTATTTTCTTTTCCCGGAGAAACCTTGTTTCTCGCCTGTTTGACCATCCGCGCTATTTCTTATTTGAGATAAACTGCAGCGATTATTCGTGTAATCAACAAATCTACTTTTTCTTTCTTTACGAAGGAAATCCTGTGTTTAACGAAATCTCGCTTGTTTAGTCATTGATTCCGCTAACTTTTCCAAATAAATCGTCAATCATTCGCTCGATTGTCAATTCTAATTTTGCTTCGAAGCAAACTGCGTTGATTATTCGTATAACCTTTTTAATAGAAACTGTTTTTCGCCTATTTTATCGCCAATTTCCTTTTCGAAATAACATGTATTAATTATTCGTTTGATCGCAAATTTTATTTTATTTTATTTCTATTTCTATTTCGTTTTATCATCGATTTTCCGCCGTCTTCAAAGAAACCCACGTGAATTACTTTAATTGCTTTTTCAAACTAATTTTATTTCTTTACTTTTAAATTAAGAAGCAGCAACGAAAATGCTACAATAACGGAAAAATTCTTCGGTTATCTCCACAAAGAACACGAAGGTATCGAACTTAGTGTATTGAGACATTTTGTTCGTTGGAAGTTAGTCGACGACATTTGGAACGGAAAGATACATTTGACATGATTTAGTGTGACGTTGAGAGAGAAAAATGGTTTGATCGAGGGTGCCCTTAATTGCTAATTTCATAACTTGCTGTTAATCGATCTGACAGTGATATTAGTGGATGTGGTTGGTAGTGCCTGATTAATCGTGATCGATATTTTGAACAAAGAGCAACGAGAAACGATCAGTTTGGAGTTTCACTTTGACGTCGTGAGACTATCGTTAATTAGACATAGAAGAATCGTTTGGTGACAGGTAAGGGTTTCAACTTCTGTATTCATTTCCTTCTATAGACTGAATTTAATTTTTCGCTTTGATGATCGTTTATAAAAGAGAAGCGATAATTATTAGTTCTGCCTAAGAATGTTACTAATAAATTAGGAAAAAGAAATTTTGATTGGATTCTTGATAATGAGTGAAAATTAATTTAAAAGATTGTATTTGGAATTTTGAGAATCGATCAAGTCCTCAGTTTCAGTGCAATGTAACGTTATCAGTCGCGTGAGTTTGGCTCATATGTGATTTATGTGCAAGCTAAATGTTTCCAACAAATTGTAGCATATTGATTTCTCAAAGTCCTGTATCAAATGTCTTGTAATTATAAGCAATTGTTTCGTTTGGACGATCAAGGGTAATATACTCTATTTTTGATTTTAAAAATGCCGCCATTTGTGTAGACGTACACACGCAAGTATTTATTATGTAGACACGATGGCTCGTAGACACGAACGTTTCTCGTTGTCGTATTTTCCAAACAGGTCAGTTATTTCGAGCACTCGACCACTTTCTCGCTCCTGACAATGACATTAGTCATTCTAATCGATGTCTCGAAATCGATGGTTTTTCTGTCAGCTGTTTCGTTTCCGTGTTTATTCTATATGATAATATTGTTTCACGTATTCGCTTAAATTTAATTGGCAAATGATTAATTTCCTTGAATCCATTTTCAAGTAAACATATCAGTTTAACCTTTTGCTCTATCTGATACGAAAATGAACAATTTGATATAAAAATTTTGCGAAAGATCGATATATTATTTTACTTTTAACTTGGAAATCGTTCTTTTAATTTTTCAATATCTAATTAACCACCTCAGTCCCTAAGACCGTCTGTTTTAACGAATGGTAAATAATCAAATAATTGCGTTGATACATCAGAAGTACCATCTTCTTATATCCCTGATATTAGTGTTAAAACAGGTTTGAAAAACCTTCAATTATTTCATTTATTCTTAGCCTTCGATGGCTTAAAATTTTCTCGGTTATTTTCCAATAAAGTTCAATATATTGATCGAAAACTTAGTTTAGTTAAGCACTGTAACCGGAAGTCACCCTTAAGTCGCCGGGTAAGAGGATTACGAGTAATAAACAAACAATATTAATCAGAAAATTATTCCATTCAATTTTTCTCCTGCATTTAATTAAATATGACAGAGTCAACAAACTTTCCTTCTGTTCTTCTATCTCATTTGCAAATCTATAATATCGATATCCAAACGATAACTCGAACACCATTAACCAGCACTCGAGGCTATTTCTTTCGTCGAAACTTTCCTCAGACATGTAGATATCACGTTGACATCGCCGCGTATACCGAATCAGCCCTTTTTAAAGATGAATTCAATTCAATTTGAACGAGTCGCGTGTCACGATTCATTTGACTCCCGGCACAGTAATTGGCCGGCACTCGAGCAAACACTTACACTTAATTTAACGTTTAACCGAATCGAAAACAAAGCGAACAGTTGCCGGACTTCGCTCGTTCTTTCAGTTCATTTCCGAACGTCTTTCGATCAGCATATCGGGTCTCCTCTTTCATTTCCGTTGCCTTTCAAAACCTAAAATCATAATTGAGACTTTGCTGCTCGAACTATGGAAGGGGAAAACGTGAATGACGGGTAAGATTGTTCCTGCGTTCTGTCAAAAAATAATTTCCTGTTTGTGGGAGAGGAAAGGAGCATTGTAATTGGTATCACAGAATGTGAAACATCAAAGGAACTGCCGAATGACATTTATTTCAAAGACTAGAAGACTGAAAACTTTGTTATACGACTTTTATACTGCTACGCCTGGAAATCAAGGATGGATTCTGTTTCAGCGAAATGAAGGACGAGAAGAGTAACTCTATATTGCCCACTGAAGCGACTCGATTGAGACCAAGATTGGAAAGTTTCGATGATGTTCTGCCGTATGTCGGTGACTACGGGAGATATCAATGGCTGTTGTTATTGTCGTTACTACCTTATGGCGCGACGTACGCGTTTCTGTATTTCTCGCAATTTTTCATTACGATTATTCCCACGGAACACTGGTGCAGGATAGACGAATTAGTAAACTCGAATTTCACCGAAGAAGAGAGGTAAGTATGTATAATGAAGGAAAGAAAGAAAAGGAGATATACGTAGCAACGAAAGCTCCTTTAAACTTTGAACGATATTTTTGATTGTTCGTAGAAAGTGACTTTCAAATATTGTGAAAAATATGCGAGATATCGCGATTTCTGGAATTTCTCGAATTTTCGAACATTTCGAAAATTATTAGAAAATATTGTAGAAAAATTTCACGATAAGATACAAGATATTTTTGGATTACTCTGTCTGGACTTTGGTTCTTATTTTAATAATTAAAATGATCAATCATCTATCGTATGGGGTGTTTAGGATTAAGATAGCGATTCCAGTGACGAACGTTTATCCTTATTACGAACAATGTCAACGGAAGTACGTAAACTTCACAGAGCTGTTGAAGAGCGATAAGAGCCTGAGCTCATCGGGCTTCCAAACAAACAAAACGATAAAATGTACTGAATGAGAGTATAATTTTACGCAGATTCCATATCCTAGTATAGGAACTGAGGTGAAGTATTCACATCGTTGTCTGAATCGCATGCTTCGAAATTCTTACACTTCTGCTGCGTTCTTTGGGTCATTTCCGATCTACTCTAACCTTGTTATAGTAAATTTCTTAAGTTTAAAGAAAGTATAAGACGATAATTGTTAGTACGGATAATTCCTCGTTCCGATTTTACGCGAACGTTTTTTTCAGAGCATAAAGAACTCTTTCACTCATCGAACTGCGAGCAGAATCGAGATATAAAAATTCGAAGACCGCAGCAGGATTAAAATTATATTCTGAAAAATATGAATCTGGTTTTTCGCTGACTAACTCTTAACCTTGGTGATTAGCTAGATTGGGTATGCGACCGAGAATACCTCGTATCAACGGCGCAGGCCATCTTCTTCTGCGGATCCATCATCGGTGGTTTCCTAGTCGGTTGGATCGCCGATCACAAGGGTCGTATCCCAGCTTTAATGTTCTGCAATGGTATCGCCCTTTTTGCCTCCATTTTCACTGCCAGCGCAAATAGTTTTTGGTCATTCGCCGTCTGTAGGTTTCTCACTGGACTGGCGTTCGATAACTGTATCAACATTCCTCTGATTATCGGTAAGCCTTCTACGAAGTAGAAAGTGCGAGAGGTTCGACCGATAAGCCAATGTTTCAGTCACGCGAGAGATAACGTTAGTATGAAGTCAATGTTTCTATTACGTGAAAGATGATGTTGCGTGAGAAATTTTTGATGAATTGTTCCTCGAAGATAATTTTGACGTTGCTGTACTCGATTGAACTATACGGTTCGAGTTCTTGATTCAAGAGCTTTTGCCACCACCAGAGATGAATATATTGATTTTGTTATTGTTAAAGATCGTTTCATCGATTTTCATGTCGTCGAGGATAGTTATATCTTGATATTCTTAAATCGAGTTATACAAGATGGTTGGTAACTGGTGGTACAAGCGGAAAAAAGTCGAAAATATAGAATACAAATTTTTTTTTTAATTCTTCCATCGAGACAACGATCTACAGTGAGATCCGTTATAACGAGACGCGATAAAGTGCACGCGTATCGAGCGAAAATTCAAAGTCGATTTTCTCGAAAACAAAGCCTCGAACGAAAAATTTTTATTCTATATTTTCGACTTCTTTTTTCGCGTAGAATCACCCCCTTTCCGCTTGTACCACCAGTTACCAACCACTCTGTATATTCGTTCGAAATGAAAATTATCACAAAATTTTCAACACGTAATTCGTTTAAATACGTTAGAAGCAAAACACGTGCATTATGTAGCGCTTTTTGTTATACGGACCAGCTCAAACTCGGAACATTCACGTTTGCAGAGTAAACGGATTAATTTAAAATCGGAATTATATTTATAATCTTACAATTATCCTACAATTATGTTGATGGTATCGTTCATTCGGCTCGTCATCAATTGCTCCATATTAATAATAACCGGTTTCACTCGATAAATCTTCCATGTTCTATTACTGCAACATAAAGAATAATCGTCGTTAAGTATCTTGATATAATAATCAGTTATTCCGAGAGTCATCGACGATCAATTATCCCGCAGTGCTCAAATATATGGCTGTTTCGAAACGAACGTTGGTCGTGAATATCGCCTTTGGCGTATATTTCGCAGTGGCCAGTACAATTTTACCATGGATAGCCTATTATATCGCGAACTGGAGATATTTTACTTACGTTACTGCCATACCGCTGTTATCTGTCGCTATCACACCGTGGATTCTTCCCGAGAGCGCCCGGTAAGTAAACTCCTAATCGTTCGATTATTCGAATTCTCAACTTGCGCTTTGAGATTTATGCAAATTTACTTATCGATCCATATCACTCGTATTTGCTCTGTTCAAGCTGGTACGTTTCCAACGGGATGATGGACAAGGTTGTTGAGAAACTACGGAGTATAGCTAGGATCAATCGCAGAAATCCAGACTCGCGTATTTGCGATATATTCGTCGTAAGTTCGATCAAATAGAATTCTAGAAAGCTTACGCGAAATCATACGGTACAGTACTTGAATCTGTGCTGACAGATATATTTGATTCATGTCGAAAACACACAGACTCGCGAATGTATTTTAACATGCATAGACAGGTTTTAAAAATGAAACGCGATGAAAAATGAAATATGAAATGAAACTTGACTGTCGCGATTCCATTGTGGTATTATATCGATCTCGTACAAAATTTGAAATAAATCTGGGAATTTATATAGAAATTATAAAATATTTACAATTTACAAGTACAATCGGGGATAAAAATAAGCTGCTATAGTTAATGGAAATAGATGTGAAGAAAGTATAATCAAATTAGTATCAGCCTCATATACTTGAGTTTTATTTATTATATTTCCTTCTAATAATATGCAGATAGTTCAGCAAATGATTGAAATGAATTTTTACATTTTCTCCACTAATCCACTTAGTTTTGTTCCCGACTGTATTTCGGATCAGAAAAGTATTTAATCAACCAACCACCCATTATATTAATAAATCTCGATATCAAAAGCCATGCCGACTAATTCCATAAAACAGAATGCAAAGTGCCACTGTTCGTGCTATCTATTAATGACGAATAAAATGAAAATAAAATTTCTTTTCAGTGTGTTATGAATTTTGAACTGTGTAAGGGCTAAAGGCACGACTCGTATTATATCTTTCGTTAATTATTCTCGAAATAAATTCTTGCAGAGTAACATGGAGGCACCGGACAAAATTCAAGAATCAGCGACGCTGCTCGATCTGTTCAAAACGCCACGGTTGGCGAGAAACACTATTCTTCTAGTTGCATTCTGGCAAGTATAAGATACGAGTTCATGTTGCGAGAAAACCTTCATAAATAACCGATACAATCTTGTAGGTGTTTCACCCTGATCTCGTTCGACGGTCACGTGTATTCATTAAAACTTATCCAGAGCTCGGTGTTCGTGTCGTTCTCGATCGCCTGTGCCACAGAACTTCCAGCTGGGTTATTACTCGCCCTGTTGCTCGACCGATGGGGTCGTAGATTCTGCGGATTTCTCACGATAGCAATGACCTGTGTACTCAGTATCGCTGAACTTATGCTGCATTCCAGTAAATATATCGATCTGTTTATTAAAGTAAAATTAAAACGATTATAATGACGTATTATTGAGAAAAATCTGAAATTAAGTTGATGATGAATGTAAAAGAATTTTGGCAACTTCGAAGGTATTAATCTTGGAAAATAATTATTTTGATGGAACTAGAATTTAGGAATTATTAGGAATCAATTTAGTGGCGAAATTGAAAGAGGTGTGCACATTTTAGAAGCAATAATTTTCTATATGTTGGTTTTCTAGAATTTGGAGATTTATAGAAGTTTAAAGTTTGTGTGAAATTTTAATTTTATTTTGATTAAGCTTCGATCGGACTATATTTTTAATTAAACTTACAATCAAGTATTGTGTACCCAGGATTAATTTTGTATTTTTTAATTTATTCCCCAGTGCTCGCGAAATTAGTAATGTCAATATTGTCGCGATTCTGTCTGAACATGGCAGCCAATATTCGTCTTCAGTATGCAGCAGAACTTCTGCCCACGCCAGTCAGATCGCAGGGCGTATCTTTCATTCATATTTTCGGAATAGTTGCACACTCTTTGGCGCCATATATCACTGACTCGGTAAATAAATATTTATACTACTATTGTTGTTACAACATTTTTGAAACACCGCTAAGTACATCCACGTTCAACTTCTCTTTAATTTATTCCAAAAGATACAATAAGCGCTATTAGAAATTATGAAAAAGTTCTCATGTAAATTTTCTCATGAAAATGTAAAATAGTTTTTTTCTTACCTTAAAACAAGTTGTTTCCTGAAGAAGTTAAATATTATAAAAATCTGATCAAAATATTTCTCACTTTCTAGAAAGCCCGTTTTGGAAGTTGCAACCAACGCTTTTCTTTAACTGGTCTTTAATCAAAAAATTGAAATTTAAAATAAAAAGTGATGGAATAACTTAAGATATGAAACTATATTGGTTGAAACTTTCTAATGAAACTTTTTAAATGAGAAATACTTTGACCAGATTTTCATGGTATTTAACCTTTTCTCATATAAATTAATATTTGTTCATTAGGCTGCAATTTGGGAGGGATTTCCAATGCTCATTATCAGCACGGTGTCCTTTTTTGGCGCTGCACTGGTTTTGTTCCTGCCGGAAACTGTCGGCCAGAATCTTCCTCAGACTATCAAGCAAGGCGAAGAATTCGGAAGGGACCAACATTTCTGGTCGTTGCCTTGCTACCATAAGACACACTTCAATGGACATCAACACTATCACTCCTGTGAACGATAATTATCTGATTTTTAATAATAATTCAATTAAAAAACACGAAGGAGGATTCGTGTTTTTTTAGAAGTAACAATATTACAAGCGGATCAGTCTGACGATTTTTGTACGAGAAAAAATCGGAACATATTATTTTTCTATTCTCCTACATTAATTTTTATTTTTATCGTTTACGTTTAAGAATTTGTAAGCCTTAATTCCAAAAAGAGCGAGCAAGTTAATGGAAAAATTTCACTTAACTATTCGCGTTAATTTCTTCGGTTTAACTTTTGGGAAATGCTTCGTTAGCTTCGGGAATATTCCAACGATTCGTTTTACGTACAAAATAAGCATGATAAATATTACATCACGGTAATGAAAACTATTGGCGTAATACCTAAGATAAAGATGCAGAGACATTCTTAGAATTTCTAATGACACCTTTATAGATTTCTCGTTTAATATCGCTATTACATTTGAATCACTTTTACCTAACGGTGTCACATAGTCTCGTTGGAAATTTGTCAAATTCCTTAAAGTGGTCACTGAAAATTTTCCTAAATTTCCAAGAATTTATTTATCACGAGGTAAAGAAAATGTGTATTAGAAAGATGAGATCGAAGGTTTACCATTTTTTCAATTATGGCGAACGCAATATGTAATCAATGAAAATTTTATATTTTCACGTTGAAAGTTTCTTCAGATAATTATTATCCAGATGATAACTAACTCTTACGAATTAATGCGTGTCTGTAGGATAATCCGGTAGACTTGATCCGCTTTTTATATCGAAAGTTGAGCAATCGGTGACGCGTTCTTATACACCGAACCGCGAAAAGCAAAATTTCATATGATCTCACCAATTTCGAATGTCAGTCAAATCAGTCAAATAATAAGTTCGCGTTAATATACACGTTCGATTTTTGAAAAGCTTGTTCAATTTAATAAGAGTCTTGGTAACAGGCTTATGTCTTTAGACCTAATTGGTTGTTTTCATTTACAAGTACCTCGTGTTAAAGTACTCATAAAATGACATTAAAATCAGAAAACTAATAACTGAAAGATTATCATTTTTCCTCTGTGGTAGTTTACATATAACATAATGCAACTAACATGTCACGATTAATGCAAAATAGATAAATTACTAATATAGACATTTTTTTAGTAATTTGTATAATCGTGAAACGAATTGGACTTTCTAAAGGCAAATATTAAAGGAAACATGGAATTGATGCCAAATCTATCACAAATATTATTTATACTACTTATTTGCGCAGTTTGAAGCGAATCAAATTGATGAAGGTTTCTTTGTTACATGTTAATTTACATTTTAAAAGACATAACAGGCACGCTAATTAGTTTGCTTAAGATACTTTCGAGATACCAAGTTAGACGCGTTTCCATGAAATCATATCAATTTTACGATGATATTTTTCTATCAAGCATGCAATTATAACCGTATCGTTGATTAGTGCATACAATTATCCATGTACATTCGTCTTTCCGAGTACCGCGCTTCAATATTGCTAATTTCAAATTCGTACATTAATGTTCGTAAATGCTTGAAAATGCCATATAACTGTATCAGCTTCTGTTAAAAGCATTTTATAGTAAAATCTCTATAAATTTGTAATATTTTTTAGACAATTTGAATTCATTATATTATACATCATACATTCTAGTCATTTCTAATTAAGTTACTTTTGCGATGTTTAATTACATTTTATGTATATTCTTATAACTCTCTATGTTACGGCGCGTACGATGGTCCGTGCGCCGTCTGGAACTTTATACTATATACTGATCTACTACATACTATATACTATAAACTGAATCCTTTGACGTAATCTTAATAGCTTGAAGGAATCTCTAACCCTGTAAGTGTTTTCGGTTTATGGATGGTCCTTAGAACAATGCTTAGGTTTATTGCGCACTCTTACAAATAACGGAGAAAGCGGGTAGTTATTTTTCCAATAAACAATGTCACCCACGAGCCACGTTGGTAGGAGGCTTCCTCCTCCTATCTTCATTCATTAACGTTGGCTATAATCAATGGGCACCCTCACTTTCCTAACGAAAAGTGTGAACAACGAATCCGCGTTCTTCGTTCAGAAAGCACACCCACACTGAGATTTCCTCTCGTGGCGGTACACGAGAACGCAAATCTCACCACTCGAAACCAACTAGTGTCGGACGACGGCAGCGCAGTGGTTAGCGCCATAGAGTACAAACGTTCGGATCCCGGGTTCAAATCCCGGCGCCTCATACTTTTCCAAAGTCCGATTTTTCTTCCACGACATCTAAATAAGACGGAAATACAGCAGTACTACACCCCGGCAAGCGACATCTACAGCCAGCAGGCTACAATTATCACGGATATATGAAGGAAGACGGAGAAAAAGAAGAAAAAAAGTGTGTTTCGTCCAGAGCCTGCTAGTGGACTCATCAGTAAGGCTTACCTAGCAGGCTCATGCCTTAGACACAATGGAAGGAGGGGGAAACAAAGCTATGTACATGGCAGAGACATTGAAGACGGATTCCTCCCTCCCGCGGCCGGACACTGTATCCAAGGCCGGTCGGATCTCCTACCCTCTCTTGCGACGTATCCCAGTGGAGCGGCCCCACTCTTAATCTAGTTTGGTGGGAAAGGTTCGCGTACACACCGTGTGTAAGAACTATTAAAAACCACACAGTGTATCGCGACTACCTTTCTACTACTTAACCCAAGTCCTATATTATCAGTCTTAGGTCCGAGGCGGCTCCTGTCACGTAAAGTTGGTACTTGGGTGGTAGTAAGAAGGCTGAGTCGTAACCCAACTACTTATTTTCCATTATAAAACTTTACTATAAACACTTACAAAATAACACCGAACCGGAGAATAGGGGTTGTATGAGTACAGCAACTAGAAGAGGAACAAGAACTGCCCGAGCTGGGTGAAGTCTCGGTTTATATACGTTTTGGTTTTAGGATGTTGAGGGGCTAGGTGTAGGTTATGATGTAGAAAAGTGTCCGAAGGTCGGGGGTCCATATCCTATCTCTGATGTGGACGGAGGTGCGTCACAGCCTTGGTGTATGCTATGATGATAAGGTGGTGATGTGTCCAAAAGTGTCCGAAGGTCGGGTGTCGATGTATTATCACTGATGTAGGTTGAGATGTGATTGATGTCACATACCGCCCTCTTTAGATTGATTTTGGTCCTCCAAAATCTTAGTGTTTCCTCAGTATGGAGCGATGGAATTGGACTCTGACTGGTTCGACTTGTACTTGTTCTTCTTCGTCGTGGTATATGCTTTTGCTATTTCAACCTGTGAAGGTTGTTGGCTGGTTAAATTTCGACTACGATTAATAGGGATAATTTGCTAAGTTTGACGAAATGCCGCAGTATCACGTGTTGAATCTTTTGTAGACTTTCTAACAGCCTGTGATATAGAATGAGTTAGTGGTCTTTGAGTAATGGTTTTATACTATCTTGTTGTTTCTTTATAGTTTGATTGTTATCCAGTTGTTCCTTTGATACTTGCATTTCTTTGTTTTGTTTAGCAACTTCTAAAGCCTTTTCAGCATCTACAACTGGTTCTTTTTCCATGCATGTAATTTCTTCTTCAACCAGTACAACTGTGCTTTCCTCTATAGTTCGTGTTTTTGTGTCATTTAGTAAACTTTTCAATTCAATTTCCACAGTATCTGGAGCTTTAGATACCGACTGACTGTCATCTTCTGCATTTTCAATGCCCCAATCATCAAAGATATCCTGAATGACACTTCTTTTGTTAGTTATGCGCATTTTATCTGCTTCACTTATAGATTTATTCCTTCCTTCTGTATTAGCAACATGTATAAGTACGACAATTTTGTTATGAATAATTTTCTTTTCTACATTAATTTTATGTGAACTATCAAAAGATCAATCTTGCCATTTCCATTTGTTGTTTCTTGTTATTCTTTTCTTTAATATCAATGTCATCTGCAGTTTCTAGATCACTACTCCTGAGGTAATAGGAGTTATAGAATCGTTTCTTGTCTTTGTATGATTTAATACGTCATAATTGTCTTTCTGGCTACAATTTTCAGAAACTTCTTGGGCCACAATTTCTGTTGAAATTACTTCTATAATTGTTCCATCACTTTCTCGTGCTTAACCTATCGAATTAAATTCTTCATTTACAATTTCAGCGTTCTTCATTCCTTTTTGTTCTGCAGAAACATTTTTTTTTCTTCATTGGAATTTACAACAGCATCCTTTTCATGTACAGTTAAAACAATATTTTCTTCTGTACTTTCATTCATATCATTAATATATAGTAGTGTAGTATCGTGGACGAAAGGCCTGGGAAATATCGGGCGAATTATGAACAATGTCGCGAGAGCCGAGGCGCCGTCGGGCCCATCAATGTGTCATCGGTCTTTTCAAGTGCATAGTTTCGTGGAAAAGACCTACGTGACCCTGGCCACGAGCGTCTGCGGAACACGTGTGCGGTGGGCCTAGGAAAAGGACAACAGAATGCGACAACGGCCAGAAAGGGTCAGTCGAGGAGCAGAGTGCAAGTCGAGAAACAGAGTGCGAGTCGAGAAGCCGAGTGCGAGTCGAGCGGAGACGGAGGTTGCGAGTGGCGTTGCCGAGAGAGTGTGGATTGCGCTGTTTTCTGTACGTTTGGTATGAATAGTTCAAGTTAAGCCACAATCGTCTTTTCTGTCTGATTAACATCTCTATTGTCCACTCTTTGTAAACATATTACATCACGATATTACATATTTTTGGGGGCTCGGCCGGGATTGGACAAGACAGAAAACGAAACGGTTTAACGGAGCTATTCGAGCTAGTTGTGAATTTACCGGTACGCGGTGCGGTAAAAGACGATATCGTTGACTGTTTAAGTTTGTGTAGTGTGAAAAATGGCAAACGTCGAGGACGAACGATTGTCGGGTGAAGAGGGTTCGACGCTGGAGGAGCTGAGGAATAAGCTCGCGCGAATGAACCTCCCTATATCGGGTGCGAGGTCAGTGCTGATTGCAAGGCTGAATCGGGCGTGTAGGGCTGGACAATCGTATCCTAAGGGATCGACGGGCGGTGAAGAGCTAACCGGTCAACGAGATTTAGAAAATGTACAGAGAGCTGAGCGTGATTGCAACGAAGATGAGGATGTTGAGAAAATGAATACGAAGGAGTTGAAGGAGCGCCTCGCTAGTTTGGGTTTAAAAACGACGGGAAGAAAAGTAGAATTACGCGCACGGCTACGAGCGGCCATGGATGGTAATGACATATCGTCGGAAGAAGAAAGCGACGACGAAAGTGAGGATGAAGATGACAAGAAAAACGCAAGAGGATACAAGAGAGATACGCGAAGGGTGCATCAGGACCGTGACGAATGTTGTCGAAGGGCATGTGTTGGTTCGACACTGAGTTTTAGAGACGTCGAAGATGCATTAGAGTCTTTTAGTGGCAACAGAAGTGAAAATGTCGAACGATGGTTCGAGTCGTTCGAGGAAGTCGCTGATACGTGCATGTGGTCGGATGGGCAGAAGGCAGTCTACGCGAGGAAGCTGCTGAAGGGATCAGCGAAAATATTTGCGAGCTTCGAGTGTCATGCCAGGACTTGGCATGAGTTGAAGAGGGGGCTAGTGAAAGAATTTTCGAGGAAAGTCAACAGTAGGCAAGTACATCAGAAACTTGAAGAAACAAAAAAGGAGAGTGATGAAGCATGTTTGGCTTACATGTACCGCATGCTCGAAATAGCCAGCCATGTGGACATGGAGGAGGAAGCAAGGGTGGAATACATAGTGGATGGAATAATAGACGACGAGAACAATAAGGCTGTATTGTACGGCGCTACGTCAATCAAAGAGTTGAGGAAGAGGTTAGTGATGTACGAAGAGCAGAAGAGTCGCAGAGCAAAGTCGATTGTGAAGTCGGCTAAAACCCAGAAGAACGGGAAGCC
Source organism: Bombus vancouverensis nearcticus (assembly GCF_051014615.1). NCBI lineage: Eukaryota > Metazoa > Arthropoda > Insecta > Hymenoptera > Apidae > Bombus > Bombus vancouverensis. The sequence continues at coordinate 168,609 of NC_134913.1, read as the reverse complement.
CAGTCAATCTGTAGATGCAATGAAGAAAAGAAGATGCTTCATTTGCGGTAGTGAGGATCATCTAAGTGTTAAGTGTCCGGAGAGGGGAGAAGGTGTTAGGTGTTTCAAGTGCAGCGGATTTGGACATATTGCAGCGAGGTGTACGGCACAACCGAAAGAGACTTGCGTAGTGTCAAGATCCGAAAAAGGGAAGTATGTGAAGGAAGTGGCGATAGATGATTGTAGGTTTGTGGCACTAGTGGATACGGGTAGTGATCTCACGTTCATTCGATCAGACGAGTATGCGAGGTTAGGGTCACCACCGCTAGGTAAATGCAAGCTCAAGTTCGACGGTTTTGGTTCCGCTGGCAATGAGACTGGGGTGAATTCACTAAGGTAATGACGGTTGATGGGTGTAAACTGCCAATCACTTTGCACGTTGTTTCAAACAAAATATTGCCGAAGCACGGTCTGTTGTTAGGCACTGATTTTCTGGATCAGGTAGAGTTACGGGTTAAACGAGGCGAAGTGACTTTCTTGCGGCTTGACGAACAGACAAACAAAGACGTGTCGGATGCGTTTATAGTTAACGTGGTAGAACAGACCGACGAATCAGACATAACACACGTACAGGAACCGCATTATCGTGAAGCGATTCGAGATATCGTTAGGGGGTATAGGCCGGAGAAGAAGAGAGACGTCGGGATAACCGCAAAAGTAGTATTGGAAAGCGACAAGCCGGTAGCGCGAAGACCGCGAAGACTGGCGCCGTCGGAAAGAAAGGAAGAAGATGATTTGATGGAAGCGTGGACAAACGAGGGTGTCATCAAATCGTCAGACTCGGAGTATGCGAGTCCGATAGGTGTAGTTAGAAAGAAAGATTTGTGTGTGCGTGTGGCTAGATGGGCCTTGTTACTAGGCGAGATTAAGTATCAGGTGTGTCATCGGCCGGGGAAAAGTATGCAGCATGTAGATGCTCCGAGTAGGAACCCCCTGCCGAGCACTATGTATGTAACGGAGAGTGAAGACGGGCTGATTGCACGGTTGAGAAGGGCACAGAACAAGGACACTGAAGTCCGTAGGATTTTGGACGCCGCAACGTGCAGTCAGGCCGATGGGCAGGTAGTAAGAAACAATATTTTGTATAAGGAGTGTGAGGACGATGTGCTAATAGTAGTATCGAAGGCGATGCGGGCTCAGGTAGTCAGGCAAGTGCACGAGCGTGGGCATTTCGAGGTTACCAAAACAGAAGCTATGGTCAAGAAGGACTTCTGGTTCAAGGGGTTACGCGAAAAGGTCGAACACGTGGTATCCAACTGCCTTGACTGTAGCCTAACCGAGCGAAACATAGGTAAGCTAGAAGGGAACTTGCGAAATTACAAGAAAAGAAGAAAGCGTGCGAAGCAGTACCGAAGGAAGGACCCACACACACCTCGATTTTATGAAACCTTGGGTCCTAAACGCCGAAAGTGACGCATCTGATGACAGCGAGATAGAAGGCAACATCTGAGGGCAGATGTTATTGCAGGATGGCCGAATGTAGTATCGTGGACGAAAGGCCTGGGAAATATCGGGCGAACTATGAACAATGCACATTCTTTATAATATCAGTCGTTGATTCTGATATTAATGAAGAAGATACATCTACTTTTATCGATGATTCTACTTTATTAATGTCACTGTGCACTTCATCTAGTTGTTCCATAGTAAAACATCAAGATTGTTACAATTACTTAAGAAGTCATGGATTGTTATTTAAATATTTACTGCACTTTTCCATCAATGTAACCCTTTATGGCAGTTTGACATTCTACAGAACACCAATGCTGTATCAGTTTATATTTTTCTTCATCATGAAGTTTTATTATATCACCTAATTCTTCCTGATGTTTTTTTTTCTTTTTTTTCAATTTTCAAATAAGAGTGTGTTTTCTATGTGAATCTTTTAATTCTTGGTTCGCCTCGAGTAAGCGATTATTAACATCTTTGGAAAGTTTTTGGACGTTTTCCAGTTCTTTTCTAAGAAAATTATTTTGTTCGTTCACATCTTTTACTTTACATTCAATTTCTACCCTACGCAATATTTCAAATTTATTTTCATTGACAACGATCATTTTTCTTATTTTTCAAAATCCAGTTTCAGTTTATTAGTTTCTTCTTCATATTTATATCCAAAATCACCCACTTTTTCATATTCACCCTTTAGTTCATCTAGTTCACATTGAAGGGCAGATTATTTGTCCTTGTGGTTCAAGAACTACATTTTATCTCTTTTGCATCTTTAGCTCCAGCTTCACGTTCCTCCATTGAATTACTAACACATGAATTAAGTTTGGCCTTTTTTTTTTTTGTTCCAGCAAGTCAACTTCATATTTGTGACTTATGTTATTTCTTCTAATTTTATTGTTAGTTCTTCAATTTGTATTCCAAAGGATTGAACTCTTTTTACTTGCGTGTGTGTTTTTTTTTTTTTTTTTTGTAACTCGTCGAGTTGCAATTCTAATTTTTGCACTTCCTCCTTCATGTCCTCTATGTGCTTCTCGAACTCTTGTGTCGTCCTGTCTTTGTCGGAACATTCTACTTGAAGATCAGCGAGTTGATGCTCGGGATCGTAATTCAATTTTTGATCGTTAGCAGTAATAAGCTCACGTAACTTCACTTTTGAACTTGATCTTGTTTGGTCTTGATTGTGTTTTCGTGGTGCTTGTGGTCTTCTAAAAATAATCGTCACGTTGCTTGCATTTTTAGTGCACATTAATACACTGCACTCTGCACAGGCAATGCTTCTGTTGTCATGAAATCTCTCTAACTTTTCAGTAACAAAACCTTTTATTTTATTATTTAATTTTGGATCATGCGCCCCTGGTGGAGATACATTATGTGTTCTCTTTACCTTTATTATGCACACGTTTTCCTTTTGCTCTCAATTTTTCGATCATCTTGTGCTGTTCTATATATTGTGTTCTTATGTTCTTCGCATATAAATCCTGTCGATTGATTTTATCTTTCAGTTGAGGTACATGTTTAATTCTTTACCTGTGATTATGATGAACAACCTCAGCGTATTTCCTTTCTCTCTCTCTTTTTTTTATGGATTTCTTGATAATCTTTTAGAAGTTGCTCGTTATATTTGAAAAGCTTTCTCACTTCGTCTTCAGCTGTTTCCTAACGGGATTTTTCTTCTTCAAGTTTTTCTGTAATCATTTTTTCTAAACTTCTCCATTTATTCTGTTCTTCTTCGAGTAATTCATTACGTTTCGGTATCTGGCTATCTTTTCCTTTAAAACATTTAATTTTATCAGAGAGTTCTCCTATTTTCAAACTTGCTTCATTTAAGGTAACTTTATGAATTTTCGATTGATGCTTTAACATTTGATGTAAGTCTTCTATTGCTGTTTCACGTTCTTTCAACTGTTCATTAAATTCGTTGTTTAGCATATCCACTCGAGAAATTTCGAGTTCTTGAGCATCGTTTCTTCTTTTAGAAATTTGGCTTATTTTCTCTCGCCTGCTGCTACATGTTGCTGTCATTTTATCAACTTCTTTCTTCTTTTTTTTTCTTTTTTTTTTTTTGAACTTAAAATCTTGATTTAAGGTTTGTGTTTCACTATATGATTTATTATTATTAACTAGTTCAACATTATTTTCAGTAGATTTTTTTTCGCGTGATTTTTATACTTATTTAAATAGTTTAACATGAGCAAATGCATCGTACGTCAGATATACCATTTTTAATAAATTGTCGCCTTTACAACTCGAGTTACCTCTGAACGAGTCGCATGATTGATCAATAAGCCATGAGTAATTATGCAAATTCAGTTTTTTTTCATCTATTTATTTGAATATTATAACAAAGACTTTACATTGAATATTTTATTAAAATTGTAAGTTTTTCATAAACGCTTCAAAATCCACAGTCTATTGATCAACTCCTCTATCCTTTCTCTTTCTCCTCACTAAAATAGATAAATTCCTAATGTAGTTTGTGGATAATATTCTTTTTTTTTTTTCTAAAGCAAATCACATTTATCATCTGATATATTTTTTGAAATAATTTCTGTCTGTACATTTTCTTCTTTTTCCTTACTCCTCTTTCTCTTTCTAATGAATTCTTTTTATTCTGCAAAATAGTTTTTGTATATTCAATTTTGTTAAGTGCAATCCTTATTTCTGATAACTTAGTTTTATTAGATAATTCTTGTGAATCTTCTACTACATCTTCCATATCATTTTGAGTGCGGCTTCTACCTTCAGTAAATTTAATATCTTGAACCGTATCATTAATTTCAATAGCTCTTTCGGTATCAAGTAAATCGCACTTATTATTTAATATACCTTTTGAATTGACTTCTGTCTCTGCAGTTTCTTCTTTTGTATCTTCTTCGAGTTTTCTTTGTTCTTCTAATCCACCCTTCTCATTTTGTAGGATCTTCCTTGTATCTTCATCTTTTTTAACTTCGACTTTATCCGATCTCCTAGGTCTGCCTCTATGTTTCGCTTCATCAGTTGCTATTACACCCGTTACTGCATTATCATTTTCTACAGATTTATAGCTATCGCTATCACTAGCTGTGTTCGTTAAAAGAACTTCCCTTCGTTGACGAACTTATCAGTTGTTTCGTTTTCACTATCTGAAATTGATTTTTGTTTAACACCTCTTTTTTCTTCTTTGGCAAATTTATTTTCTACATTTTCCGATGCCTTTTGTTTATTAATTATTTCAGACTTGTCTTCGATTAATTTCGTCTTTAAAGCGCTTCGCAAAATTTTATTTGTGTTTGATTGTCTGGTTTGATTATAAACAATTTCTTCAAATTTTGGCGAAGTAGCAGGCTTTGCAGCAACATTATAACGACTGCTCCGTTTACTACTATCTAACATAGATGGAGATGGATTCTTGTCATCTTTATTCTCTAAAGACTTCTCTTGTGTATTAGCATCTAAATTTCTCGACATAAGATCTGCTGAAGTTTTTGATTCTGTAGTGTCACACGCATTTTTCGCTGTCATCATTTGGTCTTCTTCTATAAGCAAATGTTCATTATTGTAAGCATTATCTCTTGCTTTTTGTATGGATTCTAATGATATATTTTGTTCAACGTTGTCTATTGATTTTGTATCATTTTCAGCAGTTGATTTACTAACTGCTTCTAATTCCTTCGTTTCAGTTTGGTTTTCTTTATTTGTATCGCCGTCCAAAATATTTCTCATTGAAATATTATCCTTCTTGTTATGATCTTTTTCTGCTTCTCCTAAACTTTTACTTTTTTTGTCAAACCATTCTTGTAAATTTTGAGTATCTTGTGACGAAGATGGTGACAAATCATTATACAATACTGCAATATCTTCTGTCCTTCGTTTCACAGACTCTTTCTGGTATTCTGTTGAGCTATTGACATCAAACATTAAGTCTGTTTTAATGGAAATATAATCCTGTGAAGCGGTGTCAATTGATACTTTCTTTTCATAAGAATTTTCTACATTAGACTGCGATTCTTTTGAAAATTCTTTCAAAACCATTTCTTCATTTCCTACAGTAACGTCTGTTTTCTCCAAGCTTTTGTTCAAATTATTAGAAACTAAACCACCCTAATAACTCCGACTAGTCGCTGCTTTAATAGTCTCCTTTAACAGTTTTCTTAACTTGATTTCGTTCTGCTTCTGCATAGCGTCTAGTATGGCCCGAATACTTGGATCCACACCAGTAGCCATAGGGCTAACAGAAGATGTGTCTTCTGATTTTTTGCTCATAGTGGTTATTGTACTGTTGTTGGAGTCTGTACTAGCGAAGCTATTGCGACGAGTACGATAATATTTAAAAGAATCCAGTTCTTTACCTGAATATTCTTCTTTTCGTGACCAGTTTCAATTTTGGTGATGACCGTAGTCCGCTTTCCGTAGAAGTCGTTTTCACGCAAAGTGAGCTGATCTGCAGAGGTCCGCTGATCCCTCAATCTTCAATGATGCACATATGCCGAAATGCGTAATTTCGTTTTCTTGAAGTTGATGGATCCTGGCACGGATCGCCAAAATGTCACGTAAAGTTGGTACTTGGGTTGCGAGAGAAAAGAAAGCTGAGTCGTAGCCCAACTATTAATTCTCTTTTCTCGAACTGTATTATGACTTTGGCACTTACAGTAGAATTACGTTGAACAGAGAAAGGGGTGTTGTACAAGAACAGCAACTAGAACGAGAACTCCCCGGGCTGGGTGAAGTCTCGGCTTATATACACCCTGGCTTGGGGATGTTGGGGGGTTTGGTGTGGATTCCAAGGAGTCCGAAAGTCGGGGTTGGGGCCTTATCTCTGATGGGGACTAAGATGCGTCGCGGCGTTGGCGTCCGACAGTCGGGAGTCGATGTCTTTTCTCTGAGAGGTAATTGGTGTCACACGGTCAACGGGACGAACTCTCCATCTAACAAAGGCATTAAGTAATCCTGTAGCTCTCCTTAAAAGAAAGATTTGTAGCGGCACATGGCAGTAAACATTCCAACGGTTTCTGTCCCGTAGCTCGCCACACGCAGATCCTATTCTCCGGGCAGGATGTTTACCAGATGTCGACGCGTCTCCACAGTACGTGATCGGCTAGCCCGAAGACCGTCATAAACACTAATATCTAGTTACCTAAAATCCTTCAACAGATACACAGTCTTTGTCCCAGTTACGGGAAGACAGGAGAGACCTATTTTTCCACGAACGACGTCTCCCACTAGCAACCCTCCCTCAAGGGCGGCTAGCATCCTTTTCTAACTACCGATATGGAGATTGGCCAATTAGCAGCAACGTCAATTTCCCTTACTTTCCGAACGTAGGATGTCCCCGACGAATCCGATGATCTCGTGTCCTTAGACACACCCCGTCATATTTTTCCTCTGGGGTATCACCGGGTCGGAAAGTCTCTCTCTCTTGCAGTCTCATCGACAAAAAAGGATTAACTCCTTACGGTCAGCGAATATTAACACAGAATCCGACTTAGATTTTTTGCGAGTGCGTACGACTACCGTCCCGTTGTCCGCGGATTCGTTATTGAACCTAGGATCATTGTCATTAGTCTCTCGAATATCTAATAACCACGGTTACTTGTCCGGTTCTATGGTAATCGTATTTGCACTAGTCAATGTCTTCTCTATTGCATAACGACAACGTGTAACCCAAACGAAGATTCGTTTCACGCCCCTAACCCTAATTCTAATGTAAACCCGACGTATATATATATATAAATAAACAAATAATTATAAATTAATATTACCTATTATTAATAATAATTTAATTATATATCTCAAGATAATAAAATATTTATAATTTATATTAATTTTTATATATAAATATTTAATTATATATAATGCATTTTTTTCAATTTAAAGTTAAAATATTTATATTTATATTTTAATTTTTTTATAAAATTAAATATATGTATAAAGATTTTAAAATTAATATATTTAAAATTAATAATTATATATTAATATATACTTATATACAAGATAATTCAATTTTTATCAATTTTATTAAAAAATTTTATTTTATTACGTTAAATATTTATAAATTATTTTAATTTAATTATCTAATTAAATTATTATTAATTAATTATAATAGCAATATTTATAATAGTATTGTTAATTTTTTATTTTTATATTTTAAAATATATATATAATGTACGTATCCATTATGTATTTCCAATGTACGTACAGCAGATACTCACAGGAAAGACCAACGAGACTAATAATAAAATCAATGAATTAGAAAAAAAGAGCTATAGACAAATATCTTATAATATACCGTGGCATAATCTGCAATTTATTATAAAATAATTAATCCGAGCAGTATCAATTATAAAAGAAGATGGCTGAATATGATAGACACTGTCGAATACTAATCAAATATAATCATTTAGTTAATCTTTAAGATTTAAGTTAAGATACATCTTTGAGGAATCAATAAGTCTTTCGCTAATAGCCTAATAGATCTCTTGATAGATCAAACGAAGAAATACCTAACCGCGATTACAGCCAATTGGTACATATTATTCGATACATAATTAATATTTGTATCACGTACAGCGATGCAAGTGGTATTGAAGAAAATAGCCATTTTATGTTACAACTATAACGAGTAAATTTACTCGTTTAACTTGAGAGGAATTAAAAAGGTACCTGACTTTTAAATAAGCATTAAATAAGAAATTTAAATATCGCAGACGGTGATGTAGGTGTTATTCAAGAAAAGAGAACATTTTATTTTGTAATTAGCACGAGTAAATGAACGAATATCGATAATATAATATAAAGATTAATATGAATTTTATCTGGCTGATTATTTAAATACCATAACATATTTCACAGTAACGTCATCGACTGCCGTTAGGCTCTTTTCCCTTTTTGTTCAAACTAATTGATAGTCGAAAACTAGTATCAAGGAGGTGTGAATTTAGTCTTAGTTTGTAGAAACTATTAAAATGATAAAAATGGATACCGTATTAAATCGTCGAAGGCGCCAATTTACGATAAAAATTAAGAAATTGTTCAATTTGATTTTGTTATAATGGAAAACCCGTCCTTTGCTATGTCAAGAGATCGTTAACGTTTGATTGACATCTCGACACCTTGTCAAGATATATAAGGAACGCGAAAGTCGCGCGCGAGCTCTTTCGTGCCTGAAATTCCGGACAGTGAACATCCAAGAAGAATTTAAATATAAGGTAAATAAAAAAAAATATCAAATAACAACATTGTAACTAGTAATTTATAACGTCTAAGCCATTAATTTACAATACTTGAGAAATTAATTTATAATATTTAAGCTATTAATTTATAACATTTAAGCCATTAATATATAACATATAAGCAATTAATTTATAACGTCTAAACTATTAATTTATAACATTTGTTGAGATATGTATAATTTTCTGTGTTGGACTGGGTTAAATGTGTAGTAGAGATACTTGTATGTGAATATCAGCGTGTGGATGTATGTGTGTGCGCGGCGTCTCGAAAACAGATGAATGTAAACTGTTCAGTCGGTTAACAGTCGGGTATAGAAGAAAGTGCTGAGACGCGTGCAAGTGTGTATCGATGAATATATAAGAAATCGTCCATGAAATAAATATATATTACTATTTTAAAATTAATCCTCAGTATAAATTTAGTGTTCTTATAACATTATTTCGACTTCAAAGATCCACAATTCTCAACAACATTTGTGCTATTAATTTATAACATTTAAGTTATTAATTTACAACATCTAAGCCATTAATTTACAACATTTGAACTGTTATTTTATACATTTAAGTTATTAATTTATAACATTTAGGCTATTAATTTACAACATCTTAGCCATTAATTTACAATATTTGAACTATTATTTTATACATTTAAGCCATTAATTTATAACATTTAAACTATTAATTTATAACATTTAAGCCATTAATTTATAACATTTAAGCTATTAATTTTCAACATCTAAGCAAATAATGTACAACATTTAAACTGTTATTTTATACATTTAAACTATTAATTTATAACATTTAAGCTATTCATTTATACCTTCTAAGCCATTAATTTATAACATTTAAGCCATTAATCTAAAACAATTACATCATTAATTCTTAACAGTTATACCAATAATTTATAACAACATTTTCCCATTAATTCAATGTAATTATGCTCTTAATTTATAACAGTTGTACCCTTAATCGGAAGTAACTCTACATTCATTGATTTTAATCAATACCATAAATTCGTAGTGAGTGAGTTAAAGATTTATTTTGCTTTATTTTATTAACGAAATCTATCAAGTCTTTGAAGTGCTCTTTCATTTCCATATAGCATTATATTTTAATTCTGAATACAGTATTCAATTTCCAATTTCACTATTTCGTATAAAATCTGTGGTAACACAGAGTGTCGATGTATGTGTCACGTAAAATAACAAAATAAAAAAGGAATTTGAGGTAAAAAATAAAAAAAGAAAACTTTATTTTTTTTCTAACGTCAATACACTTTACAATCTACTTCCGAACTCTAGGCGTGACTTTTTAAGACTGACTCTTATGATTTTACTTTCGATCGGATCCGATTACTTTCTTTTGTCATCCCTCAACATCCCCACCGTCCATGCATTTGCTAGGCGTCCGCGATCGTTGCCACGTGCTCTTTCTTCTAGAACCTTCGGTGGAAGGACCGTTGGGATATTGATGGTTCATTAGGCACTTCAGCGATATACATTGTCGCCGAGTGCTTTATCTCTATCGTCAGTCCGTCGGATTTGAAGTATGCCGGTCGTGACATATGTAACGATATATGGTATAACGTTATAACGTATTACTTTACATGATATAACTTTATAACGTATTACGTTATATGGTATGACGTTATAACGTATTACGTTATATGGGATGACGTTATAACGTATTACGTTATATGTTATAACGTTATAACGCATTACGTTATATGTTATAACGTTATAACGTAATACGTTATATAGTATGACGTTATAAAGTATTACGTTATATGGGATGACGTTATATCGTAATACATCATATGGTATGCCGTTATAACGTATTAGGTTAAATGGTATGACGTTATAACGTATTACGTTTTATGGGATGACGTTATAACGTATTACGTTATATGGTATAACGTTATAACGTTATAACGTAATACGTTATATGGTATGACGGTATAACGTATTACGTTATATGGGACGACCTGTTTCTGTCTGGAGATTGATTCCTAATACAACGTGTGTCCCATTATATCAGCATCTCTAAAGTACAATTCTATGTGATTTCTAGGGAGAACAATACAACCGATCCACACCTTCGTCAGGCAAAACGTTTATCCCGTGACCGTGGCTACGTTCGGCGACCAGTTGCCACCTCGAACCCACTTTCTCTTTCACAAATGTCAAACAATTACAAATGACAATTGCTTAATTACAGTTATGATAAAATCTAGGCTAAAGCATTAGAAGGCTTCCTCAAAATTGCAAAAGGAAGGCTCCGGTTTTCCTTTCATCTCCGACATATATAATAACCTGTTAATAGCAGCGTTCTCTTCAAGTTAACTACCCTTATTATCCCAAAAGAAATAAGGGATTGAACGATTCGTGGCGTCGATTAGTCAATCGTAACGGGAATTTACGACTCCCGTTGGCGCACTTCCTCGAGATCGCGTCTCCCCACGAACGTGCGAATTTACATATTTAACAATATATATATGGCGGGTTAATGTTGAAATTTTGGGTGTTTGGGCGTTAATTTTAGTTTCTTTACATTTTTTTCCTTTAGGAATACCTGCACTTTATCATTTATGGAAGTTTTGTTAACAGAAACGAAAAATTTAGAAAAGATATGTATAATCAAGGAATCTCAGGATAGCACACTTAGACTGCAGATTTTTCTGTATGCAAAAGTAAGTCAAAGGAAGAGGATGAAGTTTTCTTGCATAAGGCTTTGTTTCTGCTTGAGCTAGCTTACAATGAAATACGCTCAGTGTGACAGAGTATTGACAACTATTTCAAACTTTAGCTTTAAATACAAAAAGTTTACGCGCAAAAATAAGCTGAAGAAAAGAAAAATGTTTTTTTTCTTGTTTGACATCTTATCCTGTCTGGCGGTATGGAATTATTCTGGAAAAGCCTGTATATGTACAGAGTATATAAAAAATACACTTATTTGACCGGACCACCCTAATTCTACAACTCTGGATGATACAGTTTTACAAACGTCTACTCATCGCGAAGACCAACTTGCCAACTTTTCAAAATAAGCTATGAGTCGCAATTGAACCGTTTTCTGGAGAAATGACGTTGAAATTCCATTGGATCTTACATCGAGATTATTCGCAACAAGTTTATATTTCGCAGTCAGGTAGAAAGTAAGCAATGTGACATTAACGAGAAAACAACAAGTTTTCGTTAGCAGGTGGGATAGCCAGTGATAAACAGAATGGAGCAATCAGCGTGACTTCACATTATTACAGAATTATCTACTGCGTGAAAAAAGACTTTCAAACAAAGATTCTGATTTTATTAGCTTTTTTTTAGAATAAATAGAAAATAAAATTTGTAAATAACAACTAATCTCATTATTTTAAATAATATATTTAAACTTGTTGAAATTGCAAATAATTTATTTCTGTCTTTTAACATTTAAACAATTATTTAAATGAAAATTTATTTAATAGTGCCCAGTATTGCGCGCAACACATTTTTGGAACAACGAACAATTCGATAGTCGGTAATAGAGATAGATGGCAAAATAATTGGATTTATTGATAAAATGAGGATTAAATTGATTAAAAAAAGTAAATTGATTAAAATGTATACAAATCCTACATATACAAGAATAATATCTTGCACATCATGGTATCCAAATATACTTTCCCAGTAAAGTTCCATTTGATCCTCGTGCTAAGTAGCATACGGTGCCAGCAAACGTCAATTTTTACAAAATTTTGCATGAATCAATCGATCCAGAGGCTCCGATCCTCCGAAATCACGCTAGTGGACACTTATACGCCCTGAGACTTTTTATACATGCTGTACATAAAAATATATATATCGAAACTGTTGTTATTTCTATACTCAGAGGTAAGATCAGAGTAGTTATTATTTTATTGAATGGATAAATCTATTACACCGTTCTGAGCCAAAAAAAGCCTTTATTGCACACGCTTACAAAAACTAGGGATAAAAACAAAAAAGCATCTTAAGCCTATCGATTAAATCTATCGATTGTAACTAGCATCATCCTCTAGTTACTATTTCTTATCACTAACGCATCTGCATATGGATGGCGAGCACGAACTCACGTTGTCATTTTCAACAGAAACTTTGATACAAAGTACGCAGATTTGTGTATAGATACATTACGGTTGAAAAATTGTTGAATATTTACTACTGTGTATCTGTTATACTTGATCGTTAACACCTGTTTTTTTCGCCTGCCTAACTTACTATCCTCAAAACATTATCAGATTATACATTTTGTTCGGCTGATAAAATGGAATTTCTTGGAATTTAGAGCTCCCTTTACATTCACTTGTTATTGTACGAGTAGTTTGCTCGTTCACCAGCCGTTCACCCATTTTATTTTGCAATCGTGACAATTTGATGCTGCTTCTCCACTCTGTATAACGTGTTACCTACAAACACCAATATGTATATAATCTGATGCATTAATTACTATACGATACACCATGAGGACGTTAATACACGCAAAACGAAATAGATAAACAGTATCTGCTAAAATTATAGCTATAATATATAATATAATATATAATATAATATAATATAATATATTTCTGTTACAGTCGACTTCTCCAAAAGTCAAAAGCTTGTCTTGTTATTGGCACGTACCGTAAACACTCAACTAATTGCGTACTTCTTAAAGCTATATTTCCCCTCTTTACAACTTTTTTACGAGATTAGTTTGAAATCAGCCCAATTGATGAACCATTTCAATTTTCAATCTCCTATATTCAAAATTTATTATAATCAATTCTATTTTAGTTTTTGCTATCAAAGGAACATAAATTGGAAGTTGAAACAAAAAACATGGGTTCTAATTAAATATTACTATCTGCTTCTATTCTTAATCGTTACGAATTATTTATACATTATTACCAATTATCAATTGTTTATACATTGCTCGTTGCATTCACCCTATTACCCCTACACTTCCGTATCATCAACCATATTGCTATCTTCGAATAATTTTCCTCAAACGCAAAATCTCCCACATACCTAACCTTTTAATTTCAAAGCTAATTACTTTAGGGACATCTTCGATCTTTAACAAGCGTGTATCCTACCAATGATTAGCAGCTACTCTTCATTAATTCATTAATTCATTGATTCAATCTGTAACGTTTCGAGTATGTACATCGCATGTCGTATCATTGTATCGGTATTGTATCTGTTGATTCGAAAGATAGCTGGTTACTCTTTGTGTGTCCATCTATGTATATATAAAAGATATACACAAGCAAACAGATAAGGCAATCGAGAATCAATGGATTCAGTAGCCGGTAAATATTTACAAAAAAAGGAGATACCGCCGATTTTGACATTTTTTAAATATTTTGTTAATGTTATCAGTTTGAGTAAGATTTTATTCGAGGATTGCCGTTCATTAAAAAGTTAATATCAAAAAAGTTCAATGAGTCATTTGCATTTAAGAGAGTGTACTTAGTCAGATTCTTAGTAAACACTTATCCAACAGCCGATCGTTTAGTAATTTTCGATTCGATTATTCGTGTTCGTTTTTTCATGTTCGTTTTTTCGTGTTCGATAACGTTTTGCAGAAGAAGATTCGATTCAATGTTTGTAATATGTCGTGTATACAATTTTAATAATTACATTCGATAATTGCACAAAAATCGGGACTGAAACGTTACAATTATGGAGACGTAGGAACGACTCTATTCCTCAAAATTGACAACGCGAATGAAAGAGAAAGAGAGCCTCGTTAAAGGCTGGCGATAAGTTGAAAGATTCTTATTTGCGATTTTTGATCAATGAAATTTTTGCTAATATGTTTCTCGCGTTTTACTGGTTAAAATGACACCAAACACGATAAAATTTGGAACATATTTGCTTACTTAATAATTGATAATTAAATATTATTCATATTATATCATGTTTGATCTTATTTTAGTCGGGGAAATCCTACAAATGCGTTAGTGGAAATTTAATTTTAAAAAGCCTAAAATAAGGCAATTTTCAGTTTTGAATGATTACTCGGATACATTGTCTCAACGATAACTGATAATATTGGATCATGTTACACTGCTCGATCGCAATGGACCGCCAAATTTCCTCGATACGATAAGTAGTCACAGAAAATTTATCTTTTCTCCAATTGATTGCGTCTCCTAGTTTAATGGTGTTTTATAAACGGGCCGCTTATCTTGAAAATGGTAAATCCATTTTCCTTTGTTTCGGAATATTGAAACATTACGTTCGATTGGACTATTTTACTACGTTTTATGACCTTGAGTGACCTTAAATGACCGCGATATTTAAATCCGTCTTCAAAAGAGCAACAATGGGACAAATAGGTATTCAAAACTACACGGCTACACTTAAAAAAAAACGAAGCCTATTAAAGTGTTCTTTAAAACTCGTAAACGCGTCCATCTGAGAAAAACTTTTTCCATCGCGTAATAGCCTCCTCGAAACCAAACAACTTTTGTTTCAAACATTTCCCTGCGTCTCAAAAAATTGAAAGAATTATTCAGGTGGTTTGCTGTTGAAGACTCAGCCTGTATATCCCCAAAATTCCATGTAGTTCTGATTGTTAGGCAAACTGATATTGTAATCTAACACGAGTCAACCTCATCAAGGGGCGAGAGGGAGGGGGTGTCAATAGACTACACACAGAAGTATTCGCCTCTATATGTACCTCTATTCGCTATTTTGAACATGAACAGAAAGATAACAGTACGGAGTGGGTGAGAAAAGCATTAAGAATTTTGATCCAGCATTTTTTAATCTCTTTATTGTGACATGAAAACTACGGAAAAAGTAATTTAAAAAAGCGACCAGATATCAATGACCTACGAAAAAGATAAAATTCATCCGGACAGAAAGAAGGAAGAAAACTATTTAACGTTTTATCAGAGAAAAAGAATCGAGGAAAAGGCTTGGTTATTGATCTTGTGAGACAGGAACGTCATAAATGCTAGTATAGGTAATCTTGCAGAAGTTGTTAAGAATCTTTATCGTAGTTTGGTATGAAAAATATCGAATAATTTGGATTTCGAATCACATACAAATTAAGATGCAGGGGAGAGTCGCACAGTACCTTGTGCTAGAGTTGATAAAAATGAAAATTTACAAAGTGACTTTATAGCACAAATGGAACTTGATAAAAGTAGAAAAATTAATTTTATGAAATTCAATAATACGAATTGACGAATTAACAATGTGCAAGAATAGTAATGTCGGAATTTGTAGGAAACGAAAAATTGTCGTCCAGTACCGATCAATTATTTAATTATTTGATCTTTTGCTCTAAATGGTTAATAATGTTTTAAAAAGTCCTCTAGATGTCAGTATACATATTCTTATTCAAATTTGATTTTTATGTATATCGTATGGAAAATACATAATATTTTCTTGATCTGCGCATTCGACGTGTGCCCAGACTTCACATTCGTCGTTTTTGAAACATTGAAAGCTTCAGTGACCTGTCTTTGGGCCATTTTATTTTTGAAGAGTAGCTTCGAAGCCCCATTCATGTTCTCCTCTGACAATTTCTCTCTTTTCTGTTTTGGACTTTCAGACATTTTTCTATGGAAAAGGTAGAAGAAAAATTAAACGGACACCTTCTAATTTAGTCTCAGTTGCCAAAATATTGAACTTACAGGTAAAAGAAATTCGGTCTATGACTAAATCATCGGTATTGGACGACAAATACGTTGAACAAATACGTTTTAGATTATAATGTATATAATATACAAAGGAAATTATAAAAGTGGGGCAAATAACTGGTAATTACACTTAATAAATTAGATATAGTATACATTAAAAAAAATTTTACTTACCTGAAAAACAACATGTCAACTCTAGAAAATAATTTTTAATTTTCGAAATATCAATGTATATGTTTGACATATCAGATCAATATGGCTCCGAAATATGTTACACGGAATTGTTCATTTTCATTTGTTTGTTCCAATAAAAGCGCTAATATCTGGTGAAAAATCCTATGTATTTAGAAATTAACAGAAATGTCAAGTGAGCTGTTATTTTGCCCGCATTGTATTTCTTACATGTAATGCCTGTTACACGTTTTATCTTTAAAATAGTAAACTCATTATTTACTCGAGATTTATTCCTAGCGCACAAATATTTTTCAATAGAGCGATGCAAAGTTTTACTGTACCTCGGATCATCACAAGTTAATCAAAATCTTGAGGATTCGATTTCACCTGCTCAAAGTGACTTTTGCAGGCAAAAGAAATTGTTCCTCGGATACTTTAATATTTTTTACTAAATTTCATCAAAAATAGAATTTTATTTGCTAATAGAAGATAACTATGTTTTGGTACTCCTACAGAACAATATCACGACATTCGCTAAAATTACAAATATTGTACAGTATATTCACTACAAGGCTAATTGAAATAGCTTGTAATCCAACATATAAGAATGCTACTTGCAAAGTATCTTTGCTAGTAACAGTTTAAAGTAGAGAGATATTCCTAAAAAATCATATATTTTATACATATATGTACGTAGTATATACAGTGGATATAACTATCTTTCTGAATTTATAAAATAACTGTATATAATAATAAATAATAATAATAATATAATATAATAATAATAAAAAAATAATATAATAATAAATAAAAATAACATAATAATAATAAATTTATAGAATAACAATATTCCAATATTTATATTTTTCCTTGTTGCAATTTTGTAAACCGTCAAAGCGTTTACAACAGAAATTCCCAGAAGGAATTGAATGCCAAGTTTTCTGTACCATTTGATTCCTTTTCTAATTGTGGTGGCATAAGAAACCATTTGATCGGAATAATCTATACCACACTTTCCTTCGTTATATTCGACAACAGCTAGCGGTTTTAATGTAGCGAACAAGCGAAACGAAAGATCATTCTTGAGACCACCACTTGAGCGATTCGCATTACTAAAATATCGATAGGAGCACCTAGCAGAGAACGCTTGGTACTGCTGTACGCGTGGCCTGACGCAGATTTTTTTGAAAACACGCGTGGCAGTCAATGTGTTAATAAACTATTAAACTACATGTCGTGAAGAAGTATCCCCTTTATGAACATTTATTGATAGCTCTAGAGTTGATAATATTAGCTTGAGGAAGTTCTGTATGTACGTGTAATTGATAGTACTCGCGTACACCTGTGCGTGTAAAACGTTTCAAGTTAATAAAGAGAACATGATACACGTGGAATAGGTATGAATAAAAATTACAAGAAGCCGGAGAATATTCTAAAACATATGCCATGATAAAATATAAATTGTAAAGAGTTATAGATCATGTTATTATATATTAAAATTATGCTTAACAAGCAGATATTAGCGTAAATATGACGCTGCGTTAATTAAATCCAACAATATTGAGAAAAGAACAAATGGAACAATACGTAGAAATAATTTAGAAAAACACTGTTAGATCAATTTCAAATTGGGTTTTCTTTACTCGATGTCAAACTTAACTCTTACTCGTCTTTTGCATAAACTCTTTTCGTGATATGAAACTTTAGAGTTGACATGCTGCTGGTATTAATTGCACACGCAGAATAAGATTTTCCAAATTGAACCGAAACGATTTAGACAGAAAAATGTAATACTTTCAATACTCATAACAATTATTTATGCATTCCGCATATAAACCTACCGAATATTTATTACTTACTTTTAGCTCAAAAATATTTGATATACTACTACCAAGCAAATATTAGATTGAAGAGGAAATCATACATGAAAGATGTCACTTTTTTTAATAAAAAGTTCGTTCTCATCAAAGTTTCTGGCAATTTATTACATACCTGTGTACAAAGTGGATTACTTTGTAACACAACTGGAAAGTAACTTTCTTTAGTAATGATTTACGTAATAAATTACGCAAAAAGTAAAAAGAAGATTATATTTTAAATCATATTCTAAGAATAACTGTATTTTAAACGTGATTTCAAAAGAATTTTGAATTCAAAAATTCGTCAAAAGTACATACGTACTTACTACTTCGACACGATCTAGGCTAATTATGTGTACTAATGTTTATACATCTTGATAGTAGCTGTATTCAAAGAGCGCGTCGAATCTTTTTATAGTATTTGCCTTTTGATGTATTAAAAGTATTGTAGTAACTGATGGTTTCTTAGAGTAAGGACAAGTGATGATGGTAGAGTTCAAAGTTTAGTGTATTTTAATAAGTGATATTCAATAACAAAAGGACCGACTACAATATCGTCGCACGCCGACTCACACTCCGTGTCCGCTCAACTCGCACTCTGCTTCTCGACTGACTCTCTGGCCGTTGTAGCATTCTATTGTCTTTTGCTAGGCCCACCGCACACGTGTTCTGCAGACGCTCGTAGCCAGGGTCACGTAGGTCTTTTCGGCAAGGCTATTTACTTGAAGGACCCGGTAATGCATTGATGGAGCCGACAGCGCCTCGGCTCTCGCGACATTGTCTGTAGTTAGCTCGACGTTTCTTGGGCCCTTCTCCCCGATACTACAGTATCATTAGAGATATTCTTCTTATTATCGCAAATATGTATTGTTCTGCTCATTACATCGACAAGTGAACGGATTTTAAGCTTCCTGTTCTTTTACATTTTCAATATTTCCAAAGTTATTTGTTTTCAGTAGAAAAAATATTAATTCCTGCCACTTTTGAGAGGAATTGTTTAGAAGTGTATCCTGTTTATCTCGAATCGCTCAAATATATCGGGGAAAAAATGAATGACACAAAAATCGAATGACATCGAAAGGGATATACTATTATATTCGTGTGTATTTACTTTGCGTGTATTGTCTTAACATGAAATCTCTTGCGTGTTAAAATATTTCAATGGATATCTCCATTTTTTGTTACATAATCACGCAGCTGACGTTCAGACATCTCTAAAATACTAGAAACTTGCGTCTTTCGCACCATCCGCTATCGTAATAGAAACTTTCAAATTCGACAGAGCAATACAAAGCACGTGTCACGTAAAATAACAAAATAAAAAAGGAATTTGAGGTAAAAAAATAAAAAAATAAAACTATTTTTTTTCTAACATCAATACACTTTACAATCTACTTCCGAACTCTAGGCGTGACTTTCTAAGACTGACTCTTATGATTTTACTTTCGATCGGATCCGATTACTTTCTTTTGTCACTCCTCAACATCCCCACCGTCCATGCATTTGCTAGGCGTCCGCGATCGTTGCCACGTGCTCTTTCTTCTAGAACCTTCGATGGAAGGACCGTTGGGATGTTGATGGTTCATTAGGCACTTCAGCGATATACATTGTCGCCGAGTGCCGCCACATCTTTATCTCTATCGTCAGTCCGTCGGATTTGAAGTATGCCGGTCGTGACACACGCGAAAAGTGACTGACCAAAAAAGAACTGAATGTTTTGACGACATTAAGAAACTGCAGCCTTGTATTTCAGCAATATCATACCAGCAATAACAAATTTTGAGAAATATCTTTATGTTCTATTCCTGTGGCGTACTTTGGATAACGCTAATCCCGGCGACACACTAAATTTTGAAATACATACGACTGATTCTACAGAAGCGGGGATTCTACAGCAGCGATTTCGCTTGCACAGTTGTTCATTTAATTTGTGAATTGTAAGAAACCTCAAGTATGTCAGAGGACATAGTGATATTGCTACAAAAGCGACTAGACAAATAGAGAGCTACATGTGATTTTATCGTATTTTTTTAACCCTTTCGCTTCGGCAATCCAGTCCGCCGAAGTACTGTCACTGAACGGAAACGCGCGCCAGAAATACGCACAGTGTGCGTGGCTACTGTATATACGTTTTCCTAAGTCTTAAATAATAATAATTCTTGTAAGAACCGTATACGAAATATCGTTTCACTGTCAATGGATTTAGTAGATTTTTTAGCATGAAACAATATACGATTTTGATGTTGTTTCAACAACGAGTAACTTAAAGAAGTGATTAATCCAATATGTCAATAAAATCAAGGGAAAATGTTCTGTCGATAACGAAAAAATATATTAATGACCACAAATAGCATTTGTATATGCATCATTTTTGTCAAATTTTGTCTTCAAAACACAACTTTGGACAATACAAGAACTAGATATTAAGTTTTTAATGTTTTTAATATTCCTATTTTATCTACTTTTGCTAAAATACATTAAACACATTTCAATACTAAATTAAAGATCTTTAAACTTAAAAATGACTTTTGCTTATTCCCATGTCACAAACAATTGGCTTTAATAATTATCGATCAATACTCTCTTATTCGTAAGCACATCAGCATATTCGATCCATGCAAATTCACGTAAAATGTTACTACTTCCTGCCTTTCGTTACATGTATCTTAATAAATTGTATCTTATTAAATCTTAATAAATATGAGTCTTAATAAAAAGAAGTTACTTTTTACGTAGACCAAACCTAGTTCTATTATTAAGCGCGTAAGCAGATAAGATGAAGATCAAATAGAGGCAAAGCTAAAAAATAACGACTATATATTTTCATGTTTCAGCGTTGAAAACTTATGTGGGTGAAACGCTAGAATTGACTGGAGTTCTTCGACAAGAAATGGGCACTTGTCTTTGCATAGACAGCAACAATGTGCCTCCGACAGTCAGCAAACGTTACTCTCTACAAGTTCACTGTATGTATTATTAAGCGCTTATCATAGAGTTATTATACAAATATATTTGCAATTATCATTCTTATATATTATACAAGGTGAATCAGAACACGTGGAAAATATGGCAGAGGTTGATTCTGAATACTGAAATAAGAAGAAAATTTTATATAACATAATATGCCTAATATGACCATACGTTCCGCTTATAGCTTATTTTGCGATGCTAAACATTACACAGATGAACGATTTCTTGGAAAATAGATAAATCGTGCTGGCCTTATTTCCGGACCAATACGCTCTTCGGATCCGAATCCGTTCGATTATTAAATACGGGGGCGTTTAAAATCTCTTACTTATAAAACGTTAGTTGACGTGACGATCAAAATTTTCGACAAATTCGTGTAAGCTGTTCGAACAAGATGGACGATCTATGACGCGACGCATTCGCGTTTCCGTAGAAACTGGAACTGGTCGATTCGAGTAATTTCTCTAAAGATAGGTAAGAAAGTACTGTGACACAAAGCAAGCGTCTACTCGAAAACGTTTATACGAAATTTTCTTCTTATTTTAATGCGCCGAATCAGCCCCTGCTTGCCTGGAAGCCGTACTTTCCACATGTCTCGAACTCTATCATACCGATCCACTAGGTAAACAAAATAAAAGCCTGCCAAGCACTGTGGCGGCACGGGCCACGGAACTTTTCAACGGCTCCGGATGCAAAGCGCGGCGCCGCCAAAGCGCAACACCGACGTGCCCAATGTACCATCGATATCTTCACACTCTTTCCGCCGAATTCTCGGAAGAGCATACACGTGCCAGCACTGGCGGCACATCTAATGAACGCACGCTAGTGGGGGATATCGATGGGCTACGAAGGGAAGAATCTGCGCGATCCGAAACAAAAGCACAGGCAGTCTGTCTTACGCCATTAAATGTGTAACTCCTCGGTACTATTTGCATAGCAACGCGTCGAATGATCTCTCGGTGTCTATCGTTATTTGTTAGTTGTTACCAGTTGTCTGTTAAGTGTAATTGTTAATTGTTAATTGTTAACTCTGATTGTTGATTAGTTCTAAATAAACTATTGTTCGTTAAAAACACCAAGAGTAGTTCCTTACGCACCTATCACCATACCACCTCAGCACGAACGCCGTATAGATTGTTTTCACCTGTTCGATTCGTGCTAGATTTGACTAAAATACTCATGCGAACTTATTGAAAATATAAAATCCGAATTAACATCCAGTTTTCAACAACCTGTCTAAAGATACCGCTCACAAACAAGCTATCATTTCTTGAAACAAATATATAAGATTTATTTACGTTATCAATTTTGTCGTGTGTCGAAATACAGCCCACTCAAAACATTCTATGGACCAAACGAAAAAATTGTTGACATTGATTGTCAACAAGTCCTACAAACTAGGATCTTTCATATTTCTTTCGCTTTTGATAATTAGACACAACCTCCCGCTAGCCGATGAGTCATTCTGCTATATTTGGCTTATCCTTTGTTATTATACAAATTACTGCCATTGTTCACGGCTGATCTACTAATTCGTTTGGTGACTAGACACTACGTTAGATATTTTAATCAAATAAACTCATAATTGTATCGATAAAATACTTCCTATCAGTACAATATATGATCTAAAATTTAAACATCCTGCTTCAGGGCGACATATCCAGTGAATTAACGGCGCCTGAACAATCCCTTAAAACGGGTAAATCTATAACTTTATTATCTAATTTCAACCTAATATCCACAAACTGATCAACATAATTTCACTATGCCCAAAAAGAATCGCCTTGCAAATGATATCGATATTTACGACATTTCTTTGCTATATTAATATAGTATTATTTGTTATAGATCCAGACCACCGACCTCGACCAGGGCTATCAAAATTCGCCTTCGTCATGGCCAATAACCAATATAATATTAACTACGATAGAAACTGTCATTGTTAATTTAACACTAGCTATTGCTGCTATAATACGAATAGCCTGTATACATATTAAATAAACTGTAATAAATAACTTATTATTTTTAAATACACCCTGTCTTATTTATCTACACCTTCCTTTGTCTTACGTCCACCTTAACCTACGCATTGTCACGTAAAATTCGTGATAAAAAGGATTTTTGCAATCCACTAGCGATAAAAAGTTCGCGTACAAGGTAAATAGCGGGCAAAAGAACGGTATAAAGCATAGAGTGTAGAGTATAGTAGCATCGCAGAAAAAGAAAAATCAACAGCTTGCTCGGTCATTGCGCAGCAACAGATGGAGCAACGATACAAATGATCATGGAAGTGCGTTTCTGCTTCCCGGTCTGTTCGAACTATGACGATTTGTCTTTCTGATCTTTCCGACTCGACCGTTGCACCGTTCACTCGACCATCGACCATAAATTGTTTCGAATTTTCTAGAGAACGGACACTTGAAACTACGTGCTTGCGGTACATTCGATAGCCAGAACAGAGGGATCCGTCGTGAGCCTGTTTTCGTCCTGCGAGACGAGCAAATTATTAGAAATTTCCTGATGCAATTGTACGCGGTTTTATGCAACTTTGATTATACACGTGAACGATATTTGGCACAGAGGAGTAACATTTTCGGGGTAACATTTGCGCACTAATAGGTTCCCACGTAGCTAAAATAAAGCAAAAGTTGCGCGAAATTAACGGATGACAATTGAGAAATTTCTTGGGTGATCTACGTTTATTACGAAATGGTTGGATGCGAGAATCGATATCTGGTAGCATCTAAGTTGTCCGAGAGAGTTTCACGATAAAGGAACAGATCTCTGCCGATACTCTCTATCCGACTATCGTAGCAGATTTGCGTACTTTTGCAAGGTTCTCCAAATTAATACAAATTTCTAACTACCGTAACATCGAGATATTATACATCGTAAGGCAAAGTTAAGGAGAGTGGCGATGACCTCGGAAACGCGAAAAATATCTCAGAAGATAGAATTTTGGTGGCGCGAAGGACAAATGTTCGTGATGGTTTTCCCAATAGCGATTCTGATTCTCCCTTGACGTGTCTGCTCGGCGCCACTTCCGGCATCGTGACAACCACCGTAAGCCCTAGGACGCCCTTACAGCCTCCTTTACATCGCATATGCCCTTCTCGCTGTTGATGAAAATCCAATTTGTGAAATTAGACGTTTGCTCGCTTTGAGACAAAGTAAACCGCGTTTCTCACAGGTGTTTGGCAGATGGCGATGATGAGATATAGTGCAACAAAGTGAAATTTTACGCGCGTAAATCTAACAGGATTATAATGTAACAGAAGCACAACAAAGAGGAAACTTGTGATGAAAAAGGAAGAATATATTACCAACGAAACTCTTTTGCTCCATTTTCTTTCGTAGAATTATATTTCACTTGCGAGTATTATAGCAGGTCTGCCTTTGATACAAAAATCATAAAAGGTTTACGTATCTGCACGTATATTTACGCTGTATGAACGACACTCGAGTATTACACGCATGCATTATCGACAAATAGATCCACGTTCGAGATAAGAGTTCCTCTTTGATACTTTCTTATGGTATAAATAACGAGAAATTGTCAGGAAGTATGTTACAGTGAAACTGCTCGTACTTCGTTACTTTTACTCGCATGTATGACACCTACAACGATATTCTTTGTTGAATCAATAAATAAAAGCGCTCCCCAGCGTACATACAAGACTAGATCTTGAAATATAAGAATCGACGTAACAATAAGACTAAAAAAGTTCGAAATGAAAATAATTCGCCGAAACGGCAAAAAGAGAATACCTGACACAAAAATAACGATACGGTAAATCAGCGTCCCGTTTTAATTTTCATCGATCAGTCGTCCAGCAAGCGAGATGTGTCAAGCAGCAACGGCGACAAGGTAACAGAGACGAAATATTATCGAGTTAACGCACGCGAAGTGGTCGCGGGAATGGCTGACGGGTGCGAGAGTGCAATGCACTTACGTCACGCGAATTTCAGACGAAACAACTGGTGGTGTAACGAAAATTTAGCGTCGCAACCGAATGTGCTAAATATAAAATGGATGGCTGTTGACCGAAAGAAAAATGCTCGACGATACGGTGCCGCCGTTTGTTCTCTTACAAGATTGAACGTCCACGGTCGACCCATTTACCAGACCCTCCTCGTTACACGAAGAGACGAAATCACCAGTGCTATTTAATCGTGCGAATTATATCACGCGTATCTCGCGAATTATTACACGACAGTGATAATAAGGCAAATCTAATAAAATTTACTTCTCATTAAAAAGTCGTACCAAAACAATTATTTATTAATTGGTTTATTTACTAATTCTTAAGAAGATACATATAAATAAGAAAAAATGGTAAAATTTGATTAGTATAATAAAAGTAATATATGCCTATGATCATTCTAAAATATAAAAAGTGAAATAGTCTTACGTTCATTGGTATATTTTAAGAACACATACATCTTTTAACGATAGTTGCAATGTAACATCATTTTTATATTACACGCAAGGTATGGCAAGTATTCCTGCTCTAAGGCACAATTTGAAATCAACAACATTCAGTTTAACAAATTATAACTTCTATTCGTTTTCCATCATGGAATAACGCGGTGGTGTCTTCCATATTGCACTGGACGTGCGTTGTAATCTACTCCTATCTATATTTTCAAACATTTCAGTTAAATCTGGTGTGCACATTCTTCTATCAAAGAATTTATAGACTGCTTTCTTCGGAATTTATCGTTGCATTGCAAGTTCATTTTCGCGTATGTATGCTAAAATTGATAAAAATTCGAGTACTCCATGCATTATAATGTTTATTAACTCATTAAGTAAAACAACACTTACATTGCGCCTAATGTGGAATTGTACGCCTTGGTCTGGCTTCATCGTCCGATGTGTCGTCGTCAGGTTTACTGTGCAAAACAGAAGTGGACCTTACTGTTTGGAGCTATATTTTGGATAAAATATCGAATGAATAATAGCTTGTGTTTTTATAACAGAAGAATACTTTGATACTGTTTGTAATGTTACCTGCGATGTCATCATCTGAGTCTCCTTCTTTTGTTTCGCTAATAAGATTTTTTTTGCTTTTTCGACAGATCTTCGTGCCAGTTTTTGAACAATGGCTTTTTCTGAAATTTTTTCTTTTTCAAAGGCCTCGATTCTCCTTCTTACGGGCACATTTTTCTTCATTTCATTTTGAATGTCCTGTTTCGTCATGTTTCTATTAGACATTTCCCTTTCACGGGATGGCTCATCTTCTGCGAATAATTCTTCGAACTCGGTGAGTCCAATCGCTTGATTCAGCTGCTGAACCTCCTCCTGCAGAGTTATTGGCGACCGTGATGTAAATTTAGGTTCATTATTTTTTCCTATACTACTAGCCAAGTTTTTATTAATTACTACCGTTTCGTTTGATTTTATTGGTGATAAAGGTTCTACAATTGCGGTAGCGTCCATCATCTTCTGCGTATAAGTAGAATTGATGTCCATCGTGGAATTCATAAGAGGAGTAAATTTCTCAAGTGCATCCTCGCACATTGAAGGATCTTCAATATCATTTCTTGCTGATGGAATTACTGTATCATCAATAATATTAGAATATTTACCCTTCGTGTTTTCACTCCGTGAAAAAGTTCTCTTTATATTACTATCTCTTGTTGTCATTGAAGACTTTAATGGTTCAATCCTTTCTGGCTGTTTTGCATCTTCTTTTGAAATTGTTTCGCTTAAAACATTCTTTTTTGTTTTACTATGTTTTGTAGGACCTTTTGTGTTTTTTTCATCTGAACTACTTCTAGCACTTTCCTTTTTTTTAGGTCGGCCTCCACGTTTCCTCTAAAAATTTAGAATATATTTAACAACGTTATAGTTGTATTTATATACACAATGTACATACAATTGTATAAGCAATTAGATTTTGACGCATTAATTAACCGATATCAAACATTATTGGGTACTACATATAAGGGTTAGTATTGATTAGTAACATAAGATATGGGGTAAGATTAAAAGTATTAAATTTCATCATAATATGACACAAACATTTACATTACTGTCATCATCAAGAGTTAGCCTTCGTAATTTTGTAACAAGTGACATTGACTGCTGCTTTTTAATATTAATTGCAGCTTTTATTGCAGCCTTTCTTTTTGTTCGGTCAATTGTTGTTTCCAGCACATCCCCAGTTTTTACATCTTTATTTTCTGTTTTATCATGTACTGCTGAATCTGTTACTGTATTGTCAGTATTGATAATATCATTTTCTGGGATAGTCTCTTTACGGCGATAACCTTTTTTCTTCAAAACTTTCGGCCTCTTTGTAGTTGAAGGGCCAGGGACTGATTGTGGTATTTCAGCAATTAAACCATGTAAATAATCCAGAGTGTCTTCAAGCTGGTTGTTAATATATTTTTTAACATCCAAGGAATAATTATGTATATTCGATATATCTTTGGTAATCATTTCTTTAATCTCCTTCTTTGATCCAGTATCCATATTTAAAATCTACGAATAAATGATATATATTTAATATATACATTAAACTATACTTTTTAATAATACATACCATAATTTAATATTATGGTTGAAATTATGACGTATATAGCAATTAATACATACACATGTGTTTAGTTCTATTAACTTAGAAGCACATGTAAATTAAAAAAATATATATATATATGAAACAATAATAAAATAATGAAGTAACATTGAGAATAGAATCTAGTTTAATTACACATATATACCCTTTTAATAATTCCGTTCTTATAAATTTTATTAAATTTACAGTGAAGCTTACAATTACACTAATGCCAATAAATATTAACGTATGCGTTTATTATTACACTAAATAAAAATGAAAGTAATGCAATGAAAAATACAATATACCTTAATGGAAATAAAATAAGTAAATAGCGAAGTATTTATTAATATTATTATATAGCATTATATTATATTATTATAATATTTATTAATATTTACTTACCTTTTACGTTTGCACAAAAACTATAAAATTTTAAATATAAAGAGAGATTTATAACAGAGATAAAGCAAGTCACAGAAATTAGTGTCTTTCAATGGCAAAAATGCGTTAAAGGAAGTGAAACGATAATCTCCGTCTCGCGTCACAAGCGGAACTGTGTCAGTTTTGCTCCTTGAAAGTACACGTAGCGGTACATGAGCTAGAGAACATTTCAAACCATGTTGTTGTTTTTTTGCTTCGGAGTATCAAGATCGTGAGGACATACATAATATATTAATAAATAAACTCCGGGCAAAACAATGTCGCCGTTACGTTACCGTCGAACCGTCGAACAAAGACGAATTTGAATTCTCCGACTCTCCCCCGATCTGTTTATACTATACCAGTTTAAACGGACGCAATCGTAAAGAGTTCACGAGAGTTATGGATCAGTATCTACGAGTATCTACCGTCTTTGCGAACATTATCTATAATTATTTATTTAATCATTTGAAAATATACTTGAAGGTTTCAACAACGAGCAATCTTGTCTAATAAATCTCACGATCAACCATCCTCTACACACAAGTCCTCTGAAAACATAACGACTTTTCAGTTCAACTTGAATCGTTGCGTTCAACGCCATCAGGGTGTCCTGCATAACGCGGGCATCCGACTAGGTGCTGATACCACATACAAGAACAAGTCGAATATGTGAAATAAAGCTTTTTAGCTTAAGGTCCCGTTTTGAAAAAAATACAGTTTGAACATGTTCGGTTGGCAATTGGCTTAATACACGCGTATGATAAATAATAAGATTTATTACATGATTTTACAAAATTTGTTAAAATTGATTAAGAAGTTACTTTCAAGAAGTAATATTTACATAATTGTAAATTGAACCCTATGTTTAACAAAATTAGGCATTCTTAAGTATTTGTTATTGTAAATTACTATTATGCTTCGCCAAGTGTGATTGGCGATTTCTGGAACACAGCGTCCATCGATGTCTTCAATGAAAGAACATAAGTTTAATAACCTAACTTATCGACGAAATAAATCCCTGGCCCCCGGGTAGCGTGTTAGGAAGCTTCCGTGGTAATTCTTTTAAAAGCAATTAACGAGTGATCTGTTCGCGAATTATTGTATTGTATTATATATTATGTGACATCATGATATCATAAGGAATACAAGTCACTATGATTTCTTCGTACTATTTCACAGATGGAGTGTGCAAATTTGACTTTACAATGAACAAAGTCAAACGTGACAATGACAAAATTGTATGTGGCAAAACTGGATACCTCAATGTTATACAGTGTGTCAAGAAAGTGTTTGTTGTCATCTTATGTCTTTGGGAGGTAATTCTACACCTTCGGATTTGCGAAGATCTGTTGAAAAAGAGGATCACAAAATTGACCTCGAGCATTCTATTGCACGTATTGCGTGTTTGTGCGCGTATTTATCCATCGATGTATTGCAAAGAACAGTTTGTCTAATAGGGGTTTCACACGCAGCAGTGGGCACCCTGAAAGAATTGACCGGCGAGGGCGCGGCAGAGGCCATGGAAGCGCTTCGGTGAGGCGCGCTAGGTCCGTCGCGCCCCCCGGTGGGGTGCAAACTTAGGCGCTGGCAACTCAGCGCCCCGGGGCAGCAAATCAGCCCGGCAGGGGAACCGGACTGTCTGGCACGGCGGCTCCGGCGACGAGGCGCGGTGTGACGTGGCCGCATATCGCTCCATTAGAGGGTGTATTGCGCGCGGGGGGGTGTATCCCTCACACCAGTTTCCGGGCCCCTCTAGATCGCTGCCGGGACGGTCATCATGGAGGTTTTAGTCCGTTGGCGTCCGCCACTACCACGCCGCTTTTTCCCAGAAGCGACCTGGTGTCCTCCACGTTAATAAAAAAAAAAAAAAAAAAAAAGTGGGAAAAATAATACGCCAAAAAGGTGTACGTTATAAGGTTCGCCGTGTGCGAAATTATGTCGTTTGACGAATATTCGATGGTTAGCCGCTAAGAAAATTATAACGCAATCCTTGGAAATATCTTGTTTACGGATGAGAGCGATTCTTCCGATAGCAATATTCTCGATCGTCAGACTGCCAAGATTTAGGCTTGTGAAAGTTCTCACATTACGATACAATGATACAGAGATTCAAGCAGGCTCGAGCAAGTTTGATTTATTCCACAGCTCGCTTTAACGTGCAGATAAAATCAATTTGAAAATGGAATAGATATCATATGTTCGCGAGCAGCCAGAAAACAACACTGACGTTATTTCGTATCGCATCTGAATTTAAAAACGAACATAAAATGAAAATAAACGGTTTTTCATACAAAAATGCATACTTGTTACGATGCATCGTGAGTAGCAGAGTAACGCATATGTTCGTGTATTACAGCATGAACGTATTAATGAATAAATAATATATATATATTAAATTAAAATTTTTAATATTTTTATAATTTAATAATGATAATAATTACTATATTTATATAAGTATTATAAATAAAATATTTATAATAATATTATTAATATCTTTTTATTAGAACTAAAAATATAATTTAAAAATTTTTAATATTTTTATAATTTAATAATTATATTTATTTAAACATTATAAATAAAATATTTATAGTAATATTATTAATATTTTTTTTATTAATATTAAAAATACAATCTTAAAATTTTTAATATTTTTAATTTTATAATATCATTAATATTTTTTATTTATATTAATATATAATTGAAATTTTTGATATTTTATAATTTAATATATATATATCATAAATAAAAAATTTTTAAATTATATATTATACAATTTATATTATAGTAATTTCCATTTTTTCAAAATAAAAAAAATTGTATATTAAACAATTTAAAAATAAAGGGTAGAATATTTAAGTATTAATATTTTATAATTTAATTTTATAGATAATTAAATATTTATAGTAATATTATTATTTTTTATTAATATTTTAAAATATTATATATATATATATATATATATATATATATGTCGGGTTTACATTAGAATTAGGGTTAGGGGCGTAAAACGAATCTTCGTTTGGGTGACACGTTATCGTTATGCAATAGAGAAGACATTGACTAGTGCAAATACGATTATTATAGAACCGGACAAGTAACCGTGGTTATTAGATATTCGAGAGACTAATGACAATGATCCTAGGTTCAATAACGAATCCGCGGTCGACGGGATGATAGATGAACGTACTCACAAAATCTAAGTCGGACGCGTAATATTCACTGGTCGTAAAGAGTTACTCCTTTTATCAATGAGATCGCGAGCGAGAATGTCTTTCCCGTCCCGATCATGCCACAGAGGAAAACTATAATGGGGTGTGTCTAAGGACACGAGATCATCGGATTCGTCGAGAAAAGCCTTCGTTCAGAAAGTAAGGGAAATTGGCGTTGCTGCTAATTGGTCAATCTCCATATCGGTGGTTAGAAAAAGATGCTAGCCGCCCTCGAGGGAAAGTTGCTAGTGGGAGACGCCGCTCGTTGAAAAATATGTCTCCCCTATCTTCCCGTAGTTGGGACAAAGACTGTTTGTCTGTTTGAAGGACTTTAGTTAACTAAACCTTAAGATTTATAACGGGCCCTCGAGCTAGCCGAACATGTACTGCGGAGACGCATCGACATCTGGCAATCATCTTACTCGAAGAATAGGGTCTGCGTGTGGCGAGCCACAGGACAGAAACCGCTGGAATGTTTACTGTCGCGTGTCACCACGAATATTTCTTTTAAGGAGAACTATAGAATTACTCCATACGTTTGTTAGACAAAGCGTTCATCCCGTGACCGCGGCTACGTTCAGCGACTGACCGTCGCCTCGAGCCCAAGCACATTATCACGACTCTCGAACAATTACAATCGGGTTGAATAACTACAATCGTTCAATTACAGCTATAGTAGACTCTAGGTTACAATGTTGCGGGATTATCCAAAATTCCAAAGGCTCCGGTGTTCTTTCATCTCCGACACGGCCTTCCTGACTATCACACGTCCTCGTGTGTAACTAAAATATCGTGTTTTCTTACATTAGATTCAACTGACATTATTTACGATTTAACTAAATGTCCAAGTAAGTCAAGGGTCCAGTGCAATAACAAAGTTTCGTTCGGAGGTTTGACAACAGAAAAATAAAAGAGAATAGGAATTTGTAATGTTTTAATTTGTATTCAAAGTGTTAGGTGCGTTCTGTGAGTCGCCAGTCAGACCGTAATGACACAACAGATCATTTTCGATTTCGTACACTGGTGAACCTCAGTTTGTTGGATCATATTGCCACGTTGGGTGCATTACACCCAGAAAGTACATAAACCCACTCAACGGGTTACAACCAAAAGCACATCAACCCACTTAACGGGTTACAACAAAAAGCACATCAACCCACTCAACGGGTTACAACAAAAAGCACATCAACCCACTCATCGTGTTACAACAAAAAGCACATCAACCCACTCAACGGGTTACAACAAAAAGCACATCAACCCACTCAACGGGTTACAACAAAAAGCACATCAACCCACTCAACGGGTTACAACAGAAAGCACATCAACCCACTCAACGGGTTACAACAAAAAGCACGTAAACCCACTCAACGGTTTACAACAAAAAGCACGTAAACCCACTCAACGGTTTAAAACAAAAAGCACGTAAACCCACTCAACGGTTTACAACAAAAGGCACGTAAACCCACTCAACGGTTTACAACAAAAAGCACGTAAACCCACTCAACGGTTTACAACAAAAAGCATATAAAACCACTCGGTGTATTACTATGACCACAACGCAGTGTTAATGATCCTCTGAGGTCCGTGTACTTGCATCGTTATTATCACCGCCGTTGTCATCACTGCAGACGTCTAACTCAGCAGGGACGCAACCTTCTGGCATTTTTCTCAGTCTGTCGTGTCTGTCCTTATATGATCGTTTGCCGTCTAAGGTTTTTAGGGTATATCTATCTCCTTCCAAAGTCTCTGCTATTACGAATGGACCCCTGAATTTCGGATCTAACTTCGTCTGGTTTCTTTCCTCGTTTCTGCGTAATACGAAATCGCCAAGGTTGAACCTAACTATTTTAGCTTTGTTTTCGTCGAACCTATCCTTATCGTATTTGGCGCTTGCTTCTATATTCTTTATCGCCTGCTGTCTTATATGGGAGATATTTACTTCTCTTTCTTCGATATTGTCGGGTAGGGATAAGCCGTAGGGTCTCGCTGTTTTACCGATTAGTAGTTCCAACGGGCTTGACTTAGTCACGCGGTTGGTGGTACAATTTAAGGCCAGTTGTATTTCCCCGACCGCGTCTTGCCAGGACCGCCAGTTGGTTTCTATTGTTGTGAACATGTTTTTTTTTAGCGTACTCATAATACGCTGTACCTGTCCGTTGGCCCTACTAGCTCCGGTCGCAATTAAATGGAATTTAATGTCTTTATCTTGACAAAAGTCTGGAAATTCTTTGCCCGTAAAACATCTTCCCTGATCCGCTATTATCCGGCAGGGACTGCCGAATAAAAATATAGTACTTAAGTGCTTTAACGGTACTAAGGAAATCTACTTTACGAGTATGATGCAGATATGCGAATTTAGTGAAGACGTCGACCAAAACAATGACATACTCTTTCGAACCACTTTTACCGCTTAGTTTGCCCGTTATGTCCACGTGAACTGTATGCCAAGGTATGCTGGTCTTAGGTATAGGATGTAATTCAGCTTGTATTTTACCTGAACTGGCCTTCGAAACTTGACAAGCGTGACAGTTCTCTACGAATTGGCGAACATACTCCGCCATTCCTTCGAACCAGTAACACTCGCACAGTTTCTCAAGCGTTTTATCCCAACCTAAGTGCATAATTGACTGTTGCACATGGTTAATAACAGATCATCTAAAACCTCTGGGGACAATGGACAAGCAGAGAGTTCTGCCTTTTCTCTGTATTTTACGATGAAGGGTACCGGACCGTAACTCATACGTATTCGCGACGTCTTCCGCGAGCTCTTCATTCTGTAATTTATTGACGATCCCAGAAATTTGGGAGTCGCGACGTTATTCCACTAATAGCTAGTCTTCGGAGATTTCGGTCAGATTGATTTCCTTCTCTATGACTTCGTTGATCGCAAGGTGATCCAAGTCTACGGGATTTCGCGAGACAAAATTTACGTGGGCCATTCGTTTACCTTCCCGGTACAGAATGTCAAAAGTCAAAGTTTGTAAGTAAGCCCACCACCTGTAAACCCTGTCATTTAAATTTACCTTACTACTGGATGCCTTCAAAGGATTACAATCGGAGACGACAAGAAATTCTCGTCCGTGGAGATAATGACGGAAATGATTGACGGCGTTCACAACTGCTAACGTTTCTAGTTCGTAAGAATGATACCTAGATTCCGCAGGGCTACTTCTTATACTGTAATATTCTATTACTCTATTTTTACCTTCAATCTTGTGCATTAAAATAACCTCATATCCATCCGAACTAGCGTCGATACGAAGTTCTATCGGGTAGTTCGGGTCAAATACCATTAACACCGGCGCGTCGGTCAGGGCGGAAATTACCTTTTGCCTTATTTTTCCATGCCTATCTGTCCAAGTCATGTTTTTATTATCGGAAGTAAGCGCATACAAGGGTTTCATTACCCGTGAAAATTTAGGGACGAATTTTCGGAAATAAAGGGCTGAACCCATGAACTGCCTGAGCTGTGTGACGGTCGTTGACGCAGGTAAAGAACTCAAGGCGTGCATTTTACCCGGATTGGGACGAACTTCTCCGTCGTAAATTACATATTCCAAATAGAGTACCGATACCTTTAGAAAAGAACATTTTGAAAAGTTAAAGGAGAATCCGGCTTTTACAAGGGTATCTAGTACGGTGTGCAATACTTTTAGAGCTTGATCTATCGAGTCGGCAATAATTAGGGGATCATCCAAATAGACGACAACGTAAGAATGGCACGTTGGCTGTTATACGTGTTTTCAAAGGAATCTCAAGAATGATCTCTCGTTTCGTTTGTTCGCAACCTCGAAATCAGCAGCCGCTGCTGAATGGAACGAAGGAAAGTGTAGTACAGATCACTCCGACCAAATGATTTCTTATGTCACCGCAATTAAAAAGGGTCAAATGCTACAGAAGACTTGGCACGCGACTACTCCTGGGGGTTTCCGTAGTAAACGCTTTGATGGTTTACAAAATTGTAGCAAGGAAGAACATAAATATTAGAATATTTAGACAAGTATGAGTTGCAAAATTATTAGGGTTGTCCGAAAATATAAGAATCCCCATTTTCGACGGAGTCAGCATAGTATCGCCGTCCCGAAAATGACTTCCGGAAGAAACATTAAACGCGCACGCACTTATGTTATGCAAATAAAGGACATCGAATGGATCGAACAAAGGCACAAAAGAATTCGAAGAAAACAACAACTTATTATCCAAATTGTTCATCGAGGTTAATCAATGCTGTATACTTCCTAGAATTAGGATGAACAGGGATTTGGAGAAACCCGCCGGCCATGTCCAGAATAATAAAATATCTCGCTTTTGCAATCTCGCGACTTGATCCGCAATGAGGGGTAAAGGATACCGATCCGCGACCGTATATTTATTTAGTTCTCGAAAATCTACCTATCATCTATCTGAACCATTGTTCGTCTGCACGAGTAACACAGGGCTCGCGAACGGTGAATTACTAGGCTTTATGATTTTTGGCTGTAATTAAGTCGCCTGTTCTATCACGTACTATTCTGCGCTCGCGAAGTCTATTAGGACTCCTTGTACGGCGATGTTAGGATCAATTAATTGTACTTCTAACTGGCCTGTATTTTTTTGTACGAGTACGTAGGGAACCCGTAACGGATGAATCTCTGAATTTTCGAAAAGAAAGATTAATCGACTTTTATCGCTACCACGTACCTCATTGTCAACTTCATTAACATCGATCTCGTTTTCAGCGGTTTTATTACAGGCATTAATTATTTTTGTTTTACACATAGCGAGGCTATTTTGTGTAATATTATGTCAAAATCTTGGCTTAAAATTTAACGAGTAATCACGATATCGTATTGTTAAATAACTATCAGCGAGAACATGAAAGGTTTATCTCTAACCACCGACACCTGCAACGGACAAGATTTGAGCGATACGTTTAGTACCAATATTTCTCATTCCTCGCATTACTACTATATCAATCGTTCTTTTGCCAGAAATTCTCAAGACTACGGATTCTTTAATTAGCGAACACTCGGCTCCGAAATCGGGGTAAAATGGAAACGACTCACCCGGATGGCTTGATCTACCAGTTAGCGCCTCCACTACGTAGAAGTCAATTCGACACTCGGTATTGAAATTATATTCAGGGCACTGCTTTGTAAAGGATCTTTCTCCATAATCAGATTGGTAGCTGCGCACCAGGCAGCGGAGTCGAAAAATTGTTAGGTTCCACACTCGATTTTTGCACTAGCGACGGAATTAACTCGCGCACGATGGTCGTAAGCTCTTGCACTGTTATAACCGGCACTGATCCCACTTCTGATGTCGGGTTTACATTAGAATTAGGGTTAGGGGCGTGAAACGAATCTTCGTTTGGGTTACACGTTGTCGTTATGCAATGGAGAAGACATTGACTAGTGCAAATACGATTATTATAGAACCGGACAAGTAACCGCGGTAGTTAGGTGCTCGAGAAACAAATGACAATGATCCTAGGTTCAATAACGAATCCGCGGTCGACGGGATGATAGATGAACGTACTCACAAAATCTAAGTCGGACGCGTAATATTCACTGGTCGTAAAGAGTTACTCCTTTCATCAATGAGATCGCGAGAAAGAATGTCTTTCCCGTCCCGATCATGCCACAGAGGAAAACTATAATGGGGTGTGTCTAAGGACACGAGATCATCGGATTCGTCGAGAAAAGCCTTCGTTCAGAAAGTAAGGGAAATTGGCGTTGCTGCTAATTGGTCAATCTCCATATCGGTGGTTAGAAAAAGATGCTAGCCGCCCTCGAGGGAAAGTTGCTAGTGGGAGACGCCGCTCGTTGAAAAATATGTCTCCCCTATCTTCCCGTAGTTGGGACAAAGACTGTTTGTCTGTTTGAAGGACTTCA
This sequence comes from Bombus vancouverensis nearcticus, assembly GCF_051014615.1. NCBI lineage: Eukaryota > Metazoa > Arthropoda > Insecta > Hymenoptera > Apidae > Bombus > Bombus vancouverensis. The sequence goes on along the minus strand of NC_134913.1, from coordinate 131,185 downwards.
GTTAACTAAACCTTAAGATTTATAACGGGCCCTCGAGCTAGCCGAACATGTACTGCGGAGACGCATCGACATCTGGCAATCATCTTACTCGAAGAATAGGGTCTGCGTGTGGCAAGCCACAGGACAGAAACCGTTGGAATGTTTACTGTCGCGTGTCACCACGAATATTTCTTTTAAGGAGAGCTATAGAATTACTCCATACCTTTGTTAGACAAAGCGTTCATCCCGTGACCGCGGCTACGTTCGGCGACTGACCGTCGCCTCGAGCCCAAGCACATTATCACGACTCTAGAACAATTACAATCGGGTTGAATAACTACAATTAGTTGAATAACTACCCGACATATATATATGTCGGGTTAACATTAGGATTTAAGGCGCGTAACGATTCTTCGTTTGAATTAGCCATTGTTTTACAAAACAGAGAATATATTTACACGAATAAACAAGGTTCTACAAATATTATGAATAATGAATTTTTATAAATGATATGATTGATTAACAAATGATAAATTAAATTATTAATTAGATTAAAGAATAATAAGTTTTATCGAACAATAAAAGAAACGAATAATATATCTTACGATTTACTAATTTAACGAATAATGAAAATTAACGATTGATAAATTTACAAATATTGAATTTAATTTACGCTATAAACAATGATCCGGGGTTCAAACGAATCCACGGTCAACGGGAAAACTTTAAACAATTTTATAACACAAAAAAAATACGTTTGCTGAATCACTCGGAAAAAATTACTCGATGTATCACTTTCCAAGGCGATCACACGAATGCCTCTCTGCATAAAATCTTTTTCGTAATCCGACTGCATTTTGTTTGTTATATTCTCGCTGGAAACATCGAGAAGGTTCCAATCGTTGTTGCTAGGCAATATCTGTCAGAAGTTTGTTATATACTCCTTGGAAACATCGAGAAAGATCCAAACGCCGTTGCTAGGCAGTTTCTGTCTGGAGATTGATTCCTCATACAACGTGTGTCCCATTATATCGACATCTCTAAAGTACAATTCTATGTGATTTCTAGGGAGAACAATACAACCGATCCACACCTTCGTCAGGCAAAACGTTTATCCCGTGACCGTGGCTACGTTCAGCGACCAGTTGTCACCTCGAACCCACTTTCGCTTTTCACAAATGTCAAACAATTACAGATGACAATTACTTAATTACAGTTATGATAAGATCTGGGCTAAAGCATTAAAAGGCCTCCTCAAAATTGCATAGGGAAGGCTCCGGTTTTCATTTCATCTCCGACACGGCCATACTGACTATCACACGTCCTCGTGTGCAGCTAAAATACAGAGTTTTAACATTAGACTCGGTGTAACTGATATTATTTACCATTCGATTAGATGTTCCAAATAAGTCAAGGGTCCAATTCAGCAACAAGCTCTGTTCAAAAATTTGACAAGCAAGGAAATGAAAAAAGAACTCAAATTAGTGTTATAGTTTGTATTTAAAGTACCAGTTGCACTCCGTAAATCACCAGTCAGACCGCAATGACACGACAGATCATTTTCGACTCCACACAAAGATCTCAGTTTGTTGAATCACATAACCACGTTGGATGCATAACAATAAGCACAAGACACCAGTGAGGATATTATAGAAAGCACAGGGCACCAGTGAGGATATTATAATAAGCGCAGGGCACCAGTGAGGATATTATAATAAGCGCAGGGCACCAGTGAGGATAATATAGAAAGCGCAGGGCACCAGTGAGGATATTATAAAAATACAAGCACTACACTGGGAGTATTATAAAAGGCGCATACACTACACTGGGAGAATTATAAAAGGCGCACACACTACACTGGGAGAATTATAAAAGGCGCATACACTACACTGGGAGTATTATAAAAAGGCGCATACACTACACTGGGTATATTACTATGACCACAATGCGGCGTTAATGATTCCCAGAGATCAATGTGCTCGCATCGTTATTATCACCGTCGCTGTCATCACCGCAGACATCCAACTCAGCAGGAATACAACCATCTGGCATCTTTCTCAACTTGTCGTGTCTATCCTTATATGATCGTTTGCCATCTAGAGTTTTTAAAATATATCTATCCCCCTCTAAAACTTCCGTTATCACGAATGGACCCTTGAATTTCGGATCTAGCTTTGTTTGGTTTCTCTCCTCGTTCTTACGTAACACAAAGTCACCGAGATTAAACCTAACTATCTTCGCTTTCGTTTTGTCAAACCGGTCTTTATCATAACTGGCGCAAGTCTCTATGTTCCGTATCGCTTGTTGCCTTACATTGAAGATGTCTACTTCCTTTTCCTCAATATTATCAGGCAACAATAAACCGTAGGGCCTAGCTGCCTTCCCAATTAATAATTCCAGAGGACTTGATTTGGTTACACGATTGGTAGTGCAATTCAAAGCCAGTTGTATTTCCCCAATCGCGTCTTGCCAAGATCGCCCGGTCGTTTCCACCGTCGTTAACATATTTTTCAGCGTACTCATTACACGCTCTACCTGTCCATTGGCCCTACTCGCACCAGTTGCTATTAAGTGAAGTCTAATATGTCTATTCTGGCAGAAATTTTGGAAATCTTTACCCGTAAAACACCTTCCTTGGTCTGCTATTACCCGGCAGGGATTGCCGAATAAAAATATAGCGGACTTAAGTGCTATAATGGTATTAAAGGAATCTAATTTACGAGTATGATACAGGTATACAAATTTCGTGAAAGCATCAACTAAAACAATGATATACTCTTTCGAGTCACTCTTACCACTTAATTTACCCGTTATATCCATGTGTACCGTATGCCAGGGTATGCTGGTCTTAGGTATGGGATGTAGTTCAGCTTGTACTTTACCCGAACTAGCCTTCGAAACTCGACAAGCATGACAGTTCTCAACGAATTTGCGAACATATTTCGCCATTCCTTCAAACCAGTAATACTCGTATAGTTTCTCAAGCGTTTTATCCCAACCTAAGTGCATAATGGACTGATGCACATGATTAATGACGGACCACCTGAAACCCCTTGGGACAATGGGCAAGCAAAGAGTTCTACCTTTTCTCTGTATTTTCCGATGGAGTGTACCAGACCGTAATTCATACGTATTCGCAATATCTTCCGCGAGCTCTTCATTTTGCAACTTACGGACGATCTCAGAGATTTGTGGGTCGCGACGTTGTTCTGCTAACAACCAATCATCGGAGATTTCAGATAGATTGATTTCTTTCTCTACAATTTTGTTGATCGTACGATGATCCAGATCTACGGGATTTCTCGAAAAGAAATCTACATGAGCCATTCGTTTGCCTTCCCGATACATAATGTCAAAGGTAAAAGTTTGCAGGTAAGCCCACCATCTGTAAACCCTGTCATTTAAATGTACCTTGTCACTGGATGCCTTCAGGGAATTACAATCAGTGACAACAAGAAATTCCCGACCGTGCAGATAGTGACGAAAATGCTTGATGGCGTTTACCACTGCCAGCGTTTCTAACTCATAAGAATGATATCTAGATTCCGCAGGGCTAGTCCGCTTGCTATAATACTCAACTACTCTATTTTTACCTTCGACCCTATACATTAGGATAGCCCCAAATCCTTCGGAACTAGCATCCGTATGTAGTTCTATTGGATATTTGGGGTCAAAAATCATTAGCACCGGCTCATTGGTCAGAATAGAAATTACTTTTTGCCTAATTTTTTCATGTTTATCCGTCCAATTTATGTTCTTGCTACCGGAAGTGAGAGCATACAAAGATTTCATTACCTGTGAGAATTTAGGAACAAATTTTCGAAAGTAAGAAGCTAAACCAATAAATTGCCGGAGCTGTGTAACAGTCGTTGGTGCGGGCAAAGAGCTCAAGGCTTGTACTTTACCTGGGTTTGGTCGGACTTCTCCGTTATGAATCACATAACCCAGATAAAGTACTGACGTCTTCAAGAAAGAACATTTAGAAAAGTTGAAAGAGAATCCGGCGTTTACGAGGGTATCTAGGACGGTGTTTAATCTTTCTAACGCCTGATCTATCGTATCGGCAATAATTAAAACATCATCCAAATAAACGACAACATATGAATAAGCAAGATCACCTAAGGCATTGAAAATGGCCCTCTGAAAAACAGACGGTGCATTCTTCAATCCAAACGGCATCGTCATGTATTCATATTGACCATCAGGAGTAACGAACGCGGTATATTCAGTCGAATTCGGGTGAATAGGAATTTGATGAAACCCGCTGGCCTTATCCAGGCTTATAAAGTATTTCGCCCCTCTCAGTCTCGCGATCTGATCAGCTATGAGAGGAAGAGGGTACCGATCCGCGACGGTGTTTTTATTTAATGCTCGGTAATCTACACATAATCTATCTGAACCGTTCTTTTTTTTAACAAGTAATAAAGGGCTTGCGAATGGTGAATTACTCGGTCTTATGATTTTTGCTCGGATCAGTTCACCTATCCTCTCTCGAACTATTCCCCGCTCCTCCTCACTGAGTCTATAAGGACTTCGTTGCACGGTAACGTTGGGATCAATTAAACGAATTTCTAATTGACCCGTATTTACACGATTCCGCGGAAAACCCGTAATAAATGACTCTTTGTATTTCTCGAGAACAGAAATCAATCGATCTTTATCGTTACCAACTACATCAGTGTCGACCTCATTAATGTTGATCACATCTTCCGCGACTCTGCTACAAGCGTTAACTATTTTTGTCTTACAAATATCGACACTGTTTCGTGTAACATTCACGTCAAAACCTTGGCTCAAAATTTCACGACCAATCATGATATCGTATTTTAAGTAATTATCAGAAAGGGCATGAAAAGTTATCTCCAATGTAAAACCGTTAATACATACAGTGGATAAAATCTGAGATGTACTGTTAACACAAGTATTCCCTATGCCTCGCATTATTACTACATCAGTCGTTCGTTTGCCAGAAAATTTCAAAGCTACGGATTCTTTGATTAATGAGCATTCGGCTCCGGAATCGAAATAAAATGGGTACGACTCACCCAGATGACTTAATTTACCAGCTGGAGGCTCTACCACACAGGAGTCGACTCGACGTTCATTCTTGAAGCCGGATTTTCTGTTCTGCAGTTGTGGACAATCAGGTGCGATATGACCCTCCGCACGACACTTGAAGCAAACCACCTTGGACGATGAAGCTGGACGGTTTCTTTCCTGGTGTTGTGTATCCTTTGTATCCTTTGTATCCTTCCGCTGTTCACTACGCATCCTCTTGCGACACTCCGTTATTTTGTGTCCAAGAGTACCACAATAATGACACTTCACCCGGTAATGCGATAACTTGCGTCGTTTAACTTCAGGTTCCTCCGATGTATTTCCTAACAAAGTTGCCGGCAGATCGTTGTAAGGATAAGCTCTCATTTCTTCATAAAATTGTTCCTCCGTCTTGATATTATTTGCGAGCGTTAATCGATGAAAGCGTTGATCTTGTGAGTTTAGCATATAAAGAGTTAAGGCATTGAGTACTTCGGGCATCGTTAGATCTTGCATCTTGATCTGCAACATGGAACGGAGGCGACTACCGTAAGCTCCTAGAGTTTCGATCTCCGTCGGTCGTTCTCTGGACATCCTTATTAATGCCGTGGCGGCTGTCTCTCTGCCACCAAAACGCGAAAGGAATTGTTCCTTAAACGTTGGCCAGGAAAGTTTTCCACCGCGCACTATTTGTGAAAGCCAATGTGCAGCAGATCCCTTTAGGGCACGATTTAAAGCAGAAAGTAACACACTATCTTGCATCGGATAGTCTTTCAAAATCACATCTGTGTATGAGCACCACGCGAATGGATCAGCGCCCGTGCCTTCAGGATCAAAACGTGACAACGTTACATCTTTAGGTTCCATACTCGACTTTTGCTCCCTAGGCTGAGTCATCTGGTTCATGATTTTCATGAGTTGTTCCAAAGTGACACTTGGGCTTGATCCCACTTCTGATGTCGGGTTAACATTAGGATTTAAGGCGCGTAACGATTCTTCGTTTGAATTAGCCATTGTTTTACAAAACAGAGAATATATTTACACGAATAAACAAGGTTCTACAAATATTATGAATAATGAATTTTTATAAATGATATGATTGATTAACAAATGATAAATTAAATTATTAATTAGATTAAAGAATAATAAGTTTTATCGAACAATAAAAGAAACGAATAATATATCTTACGATTTACTAATTTAACGAATAATGAAAATTAACGATTGATAAATTTACAAATATTGAATTTAATTTACGCTATAAACAATGATCCGGGGTTCAAACGAATCCACGGTCAACGGGAAAACTTTAAACAATTTTATAACACAAAAAAAATACGTTTGCTGAATCACTCGGAAAAAAATTACTCGATGTATCACTTTCCAAGGCGATCACACGAATGCCTCTCTGCATAAAATCTTTTTCGTAATCCGACTGCATTTTGTTTGTTATATTCTCGCTGGAAACATCGAGAAGGTTCCAATCGTTGTTGCTAGGCAATATCTGTCAGAAGTTTGTTATATACTCCTTGGAAACATCGAGAAAGATCCAAACGCCGTTGCTAGGCAGTTTCTGTCTGGAGATTGATTCCTCATACAACGTGTGTCCCATTATATCGACATCTCTAAAGTACAATTCTATGTGATTTCTAGGGAGAACAATACAACCGATCCACACCTTCGTCAGGCAAAACGTTTATCCCGTGACCGTGGCTACGTTCAGCGACCAGTTGTCACCTCGAACCCACTTTCGCTTTTCACAAATGTCAAACAATTACAGATGACAATTACTTAATTACAGTTATGATAAGATCTGGGCTAAAGCATTAAAAGGCCTCCTCAAAATTGCATAGGGAAGGCTCCGGTTTTCATTTCATCTCCGACATATATATATATATATATATATATATATATATATGTAATATCGTGATGTAATATGTTTACAAAACGTGGACAATAGAGATGTTAATCAGACAGAAAAGACGATTGTGGCTTAACTTGAACTATTCATACCAAACGTACAGAACACAGCGCAATCCACACTCTCTCGGCAACGCCACTCGCAACCTCCGTCTCCGCTCGACTCGCACTCGGCTTCTCGACTCGCGCTCTGTTTCTCGACTCGCACACTGTTTCTCGACTCGCACTCTGCTTTTCGACTAACTGTTGTCGCATTCCATTGCCCTTTTCCTAGGCCCACCGCGCACGTGTTCTGCAGACGCTCGTGGCCAGGGTCACGTAGGTCTTTTCCACGAAACTATGCACTTGAAAAGACCGATGACACATTGATGGGCCCGACGGCGCCCCGGCTCTCGCGACACTGTCCATAGTTCGTCCGATATTTCCCAGGCCTTTCGTCCACGATACTACATTCGGCCATCCTGCAATAACATCTGCCCTCAGATGTTGCCTTCTATCTCGCTGTCATCAGATGCGTCACTTTCGGCATTTAGGACCCAAGGTTTCATAAAATCGAGGTGTGTGCGGGTCCTTCCTTCGGTACTGCTTCGCACGCTTTCTTCTTTTCTTGTAATTTCGCAGGCTCCCTTCTAGCTTACCTATGTTTCGTTGGGTTAGGCTACAGTCAAGGCAGTTGGACACCACGTGTTCGACCTTTTCGCGTAACCCCTTGAACCAGAAGTCCTTCTTGACCATAGCTTCTGTTTTGGTAACCTCGAAATGCCCACGCTCGTGCGCTTGCCTGACTACCTGAGCCCGCATCGCCTTCGATACTACTATTAGCACATCGTCATCACACTCCTTATACAAAATATTGTTTCTTACTACCTGCCCATCGGCCTGACTGCACGTTGCGGCGTCTAAAATCCTACGGACTTCGATGCCCTTGTTCTGTGCCCTTCTCAACCGTGCAATCAGCCCGTCTTCACTCTCCGTTACATACATAGTGCTCGGCAGGGGGTTCCTACTCGGAGCATCTACATGCTGCATACTTTTCCCCGGCCGATGACACACCTGATACTTAATCTCGCCTAGTAACAAGGCCCATCTAGCCACACGCACACACAAATCTTTCTTTCTAACTACACCTATCGGACTCGCATACTCCGAGTCTGACGATTTGATGACACCTTCGTTTGTCCACGCTTCCATCAAATCATCTTCTTCCTTTCTTTCCGACGGCGCCAGTCTTCGCGGTCTTCGCGCTACCGGCTTGTCGCTTTCCAAAACTACTTTTTCGGTTATTCCGACGTCTCGCTTCTTCTCCGGCCTATACCCCCTAACGATATCGCGAATCGCTTCACGATAATGCGGTTCCCGTACGTGTGTCAGGTCTGTTTCGTCGGTCTGTTCTACCGCGTTTACCCTCGGTACATCCGGCGCGTCCTCGTGACCGTCGGTCTGATCGTCGAGTCGTAAAAATGTCACCTCGCCCCGTTTGACTCGCAACTCTACCTGGTCTAAAAAGTCGGTACCTAAGAGTAGACTGTGTCTTGTCATTACCTTATTCGAGACAACATGCAGAGTGACAGTAAAGTCGTACCCGTCGACCGTCATTACCCTTGTGAACTCGCCCCAGGTACTATTGCCAGCGGAACCAAAACCATCAAACTTAAGTTTGCAGTTTCCCAGAGGTGGTGATCCTAACCTCACATACTCATCCGCTCGTATGAACGTAAGGTCACTACCTGTATCCACTAACGAGACAAACCTGCAGCCATCTATCGACACGTCCTTCACGTACTTTTTCCTCTCCGGTCTTGAGATTACGTAAGTCTTTACTTGTCGCGCTGTACAATTCGCCGCCACATGTCCAAATCCGCTGCACTTGAAACACCTAACACCTTCTCCCCTCTCCGGACACTTAACACTTAGGTGATCCTCACTACCGCAGATGAAGCATCTTCTTTTCTTCATTGCATCTACAGATTGACTGGGCTTCCCGTTCTTCTGGGTTTTAGCCGACTTCGCAATCGACTTTGCTCTGCGACTCTTCTGCTCTTCGTACATTACTAACCTCTTCCTCAACTCTTTGATTGACGTAGCGCCGTACAATACAGCCTTATTGTTCTCGTCGTCTATTATTCCATCCACTATGTATTCCACCTTTGCTTCCTCCTCCATGTCCACATGGCTGGCTATTTCGAGCATGCGGTACATGTAAGCCAAACATGCTTCATCACTCTCCTTTTTTGTTTCTTCAAGTTTCTGATGTACTTGCCTACTGTTGACTTTCCTCGAAAATTCTTTCACTAGCCCCCTCTTCAACTCATGCCAAGTCCTGGCATGACACTCGAAGCTCGCAAATATTTTCGCTGATCCCTTCAGCAGCTTCCTCGCGTAGACTGCCTTCTGCCCATCCGACCACATGCACGTATCAGCGACTTCCTCGAACGACTCGAACCATCGTTCGACATTTTCACCTTTGTCGCCACTAAACGACTCTAATGCATCTTCGACGTCTCTAAAACTCAGTGTTGAACCAACACATGCCCTTCGACAACATTCGTCACGGTCCTGATGCATCCTTCGCGTATCTCTCTTGTATCCTCTGGCGTTTTTTCTGTCATCTTCATCCTCACTTTCGTCGTCGCTATCTTCTTCCGACGACATGTCGTTACCATCCATGGTCGCTCGTAGCCGTGCGCGTAATTCTATTTTTCTTCCCGTCGTTTTTAAACCCAAACTAGCGAGGCGCTCCTTCAACTCCTTCGTATTCATTTTCTCAACATCCTCACCTTCGTTGCAATCACGCTCAGCTCTCTGTACATTTTCTAAATCACGTTGACCGGTTAGCTCTTCACCGCCAGTCGATCCCTTACGATACGATTGTCCAGCCCTACACGCCCGATTCAGCCTTGCAATCAGCACTGACCTCGCACCCGATATAGGGAGGTTCATTCGCGCGAGCTTATTCCTCAGCTCCTCCAGCGTCGAACCCTCTTCACCCGACAATCGTTCGTCCTCGACGTTTGCCATTTTTCACACTGCACAAACTTAAACAGTCAACGATATCGTCTTTTACCGCACCGCGTACCGGTAAATTCACAACTAGCTCGAATAGCTCTGTTAAACCGTTTCGTTTTCTGTCTTGTCCAATCGCGGACTAGCCCCCAAAAATATGTCATATCGTGATGTAATATGTTTACAAAACGTGGACAATAGAGATGTTAATCAGACAGAAAAGACGATTGTGGCTTAACTTGAACTATTCATACCAAACGTACAGAACACAGCGCAATCCACACTCTCTCGGCAACGCCACTCGCAACCTCCGTCTCCGCTCGACTCGCACTCGGCTTCTCGACTCGCGCTCTGTTTCTCGACTCGCACACTGTTTCTCGACTCGCACTCTGCTTTTCGACTAACTGTTGTCGCATTCCATTGCCCTTTTCCTAGGCCCACCGCGCACGTGTTCTGCAGACGCTCGTGGCCAGGGTCACGTAGGTCTTTTCCACGAAACTATGCACTTGAAAAGACCGATGACACATTGATGGGCCCGACGGCGCCCCGGCTCTCGCGACACTGTTCATAGTTCGTCCGATATTTCCCAGGCCTTTCGTCCACGATACTACATATATATATATATATTTATTATATATATAATTAATTATATATTATATTATATATATATTATATATATATTATATATATAATTATATATATATATATAATTAATTAAAAAGGGGGAAATATAAAATTAAAAATACATATATTTGACAAACATATAATAGATATCACATTTAAAAAAAATATATATATATCATACATAAAAACAAAAGACATTTAAAAGGAAAAAAATAATAATAATAAGGAACCTCTGATGGAAATGCCTCCGCAAACATTGTTCGAACGTCGATCACCGAAACCTAGGGAAACAACAAGAAAGGAAAAAACATCAAAATCGCAAAAACAATCATAAGCGTACCCCCAGCGGACCACCACCGCGTGGGGGATGGCATAAATAAGCAAAGCAACGTAGAGCAGGGCTCATTATTATTCCGGTGAACATTCTTATTACGTCCATTGCTCATTATTATTCCGGTGAACATTCTTATTACGTCCATTGCTCATTATTATTCTGGTGAACGTTCTTATTACGTTCATTGCTCATTATTATTCCGGTGAACATTCTTATTACGTTCATTATTCTTCGTTCATTATTCTTTGCTCATTATTATTCTGGTAAACATTCTTATTACGCTCATTATTCTTCGCTCATTATTATAGTGATCATTGTTATTACCGTTCATTTTATTACCGTTTTTACCATTTTAAAAATTACCATTTTTATTACCCTTGCGGAGGCATCTCCATCAGAGGTTCCTTATTATTATTATTTTTTTCCTTTTAAATGTCTTTTGTTTTTATGTATGATATATATATATATTTATATATTTTTTAAATGTGATATCTATTTTATGGTTGTTAAATATATGCATTTTAATTTTATATTTCCCCCTTTTTAATTGATTATATATATATATATATATATATATATATATAATCAATTAAATTATATATATATATTATATATATATATATATTATATATATTATATATATATATATTATATATATATTATATATATATATATTTTCCATTTGTAGTTGCGCACAGATTTTATTAAAGAAAAGTGTTAACAATGTGTTTTCATGATTTATTTCTCGCGCCTGACTTCCATTAATCCTTAATATTCCTGTCGCCGTGACGCGTGTAAATCTAACATGGCTGCTCATAAATGTCATCAGCAAAGTTATAGTGACGGGTCTTTAATTTTGTTTAATATCGAAGTAATTTTCCGTCTGCCGCTCGTTTTTCCTTATTCTACCGCAATTAGAACATTTATTTATTAATATTGCTTTAAAGTGACAAAAGTATTGTTCGTGTGAATATACGTATATATATATATATATATATATATATATATATATATATATATATATTATGTTGTATGTCATTTTAATATGGCTAATGTTTTGTAATTCTTCGATTGCGTTATTTATTGTTTTGAGTAGTTTATTTTATAGAGTATTCGATAATATAAAACATACGCGCACACATACATACATATATATATATATATATATATATATATATACGTATATATATGTAGTATCGTGGACGAAAGGCCTGGGAAATATCGGACGAACTATGAACAGTGTCGCGAGAGCCGGGGCGCCGTCGGGCCCATCAATGTGTCATTGGTCTTTTCAAGTGCATAGTTTCGTGGAAAAGACCTACGTGACCCTGGCCACGAGCGTCTGCGGAACACGTGTGCGGTGGGCCTAGGAAAAGGACAACAGAATGCGACAACGGCCAGAAAGGGTCAGTCGAGAAACAGAGCGCGAGTCGAGAACGAGAGTGCGAGTCGAGAAACAGAGTGCGAGTTGAGCGGAGACGGAGGTTGCGAGTGGCGTTGCCGAGAGAGTGTGGATTGCGCTGTGTTCTGTACGTTTGGTATGAATAGTTCAAGTTAAGCCACAATCGTCTTTTCTGTCTGATTAACATCTCTATTGTCCACTCTTTGTAAACATATTACATCACGATATTACATATTTTTGGGGGCTCGGCCGGGATTGGACAAGACAGAAAACGAAACGGTTTAACGGAGCTATTCGAGCTAGTTGTGAATTTACCGGTACGCGGTGCGGTAAAAGACGATATCGTTGACTGTTTAAGTTTGTGTAGTGTGAAAAATGGCAAACGTCGAGGACGAACGATTGTCGGGTGAAGAGGGTTCGACGCTGGAGGAGCTGAGGAATAAGCTCGCGCGAATGAACCTCCCTATATCGGGTGCGAGGTCAGTGCTGATTGCAAGGCTGAATCGGGCGTGTAGTGCTGGACAATCGTATCGTAAGGGATCGACGGGCGGTGAAGAGCTAACCGGTCAACGAGATTTAGAAAATGTACAGAGAGCTGAGCGTGATTGCAACGAAGATGAGGATGTTGAGAAAATGAATACGAAGGAGTTGAAGGAGCGCCTCGCTAGTTTGGGTTTAAAAACGACGGGAAGAAAAGTAGAGTTACGCGCACGGCTACGAGCGGCCATGGATGGTAATGACATATCGTCGGAAGAAGAAAGCGACGACGAAAGTGAGGATGAAGATGGCAAGAAAAACGCAAGAGAATACAAGAGAGATACGCGAAGGGTATATCAGGACCGTGACGAATGTTGTCGAAGGGCATGTGTTGGTTCGACGCTGAGTTTTAGAGACGTCGAAGATGCATTAGAGTCGTTTAGTGGCAACAGAGGTGAAAATGTCGAACGATGGTTCGAGTCGTTCGAGGAAGTCGCTGATACGTGCATGTGGTCGGATGGGCAGAAGGCAGTCTACGCCAGGAAGCTGCTGAAGGGATCAGCGAAAATATTTGCGAGCTTCGAGTGTCATGCCAGGACTTGGCATGAGTTGAAGAGGGGGCTAGTGAAAGAATTTTCGAGGAAAGTCAACAGTAGGCAAGTACATCAGAAACTTGAAGAAACAAAGAAGGAGAGTGATGAAGCATGTTTGGCTTACATGTACCGCATGCTCGAGATAGCCAGCCATGTGGACATGGAGGAGGAAGCAAAGGTGGAATACATAGTGGATGGAATAATAGACGACGAGAACAATAAGGCTATATTGTACGGCGCGACGTCAATCAAAGAGTTGAGGAAGAGGTTAGTGATGTACGAAGAGCAGAAGAGTCGCAGAGCAAAGTCGATTGTGAAGTCGGCTAAAACCCAGAAGAACGGGAAGCCCAGTCAATCTGTAGATGCAATGAAGAAAAGAAGATGCTTCATTTGCGGTAGTGAGGATCATCTAAGTGTTAAGTGTCCGGAGAGGGGAGAAGGTGTTAGGTGTTCCGAGTGCAGCGGATTTGGACATATTGCAGCGAGGTGTACGGCACGACCGAAAGAGACTTGCGTAGTGTCAAGATCCGAAAAGGGGAAGTATGTGAAGGAAGTGGCGATAGATGATTGTAGGTTTGTGGCACTAGTGGATACGGGTAGTGATCTCACGTTCATTCGATCAGACGAGTATGCGAGGTTAGGGTCACCACCGCTAGGTAAATGCACGCTTAAGTTCGACGGTGTTGGTTCCGCTGGCAATGAGACCTGGGGTGAATTCACCAAGGTAATGACGGTTGATGGGTGTAAACTGCCAATCACTTTGCACGTTGTTTCAAACAAAATATTGACGAAGCACGGCCTGTTGTTAGGCACTGATTTTCTGGATCAGGTAGAGTTACGGGTTAAACGAGGCGAAATGACTTTCTTGCGGCTTGACGAACAGACTAACAAAGACGTGCCGGATGTGTTTAGAGTTAACGTGGTAGAACAGACCGACGAAACAGACCTAACACACGTACGGGAACCGCATTATCGTGAAGCGATTCGCGATATCGTTAGGGGGTATAGGCCGGAGAAAAAGCGGGACGTTGGGATAACGGCAAAAATCGTTTTAAAGAGTGACAAACCTGTGGTTCGAAGGCCGCGAAGATTGGCGCCTTCGGAGAAAAAAGAGGTGGACGAGTTGATGGAATTATGGACAAATGAAGGCACAATAAAACCGTCAAACTCAGAATATGCAAGTCCCATAGTTGTAGTTAGAAAGAAAGATGGTTCTATCAGAGTCTGTGTTGATTTTCGCGAGCTTAATGAACTTATTGAGTGTCCACATTTCCCATTGCCTTTAATTGATGATATTTTAGATGCATTGCAAGGTACTCAGTTTTTCACAACGTTGGATTTAAAGAATGGTTTTTTTCACGTGTGTTTAGACAAAGACAGCCGAAAATATACATCTTTCGTTACGCCATCGGGGCAATATGAATTTTTGAAGTTGCCGTTTGGTTTAAAGATTTCACCCATTGTGTTTCAGAAGTATATTTTGATGATCTTTAAGGAACGTAGTAGGTAAAGGTATTGTTATCGTGTATATGGATGACATTATTATTCTTGCAAAGAATTTAGAGGAGGCGTGGGAACGTTTGCAAATGGTCATAGAGTTAGCTGAGCAGTATGGGCTAATTATAAACTGGGGAAAATGTCGTTTTCTGCAGCAGGAAATTGAATATTTGGGGTATATAGTCTCAAAAAATACCATAAGGCCGTCTACACATAAAACTAGGGCAGTAGCAAACTTTCCCAAGCCAACATCTGTTAAAAAGGTTCAGAGTTTTTTGGGACTTACGGGGTACTTTCGAAAATTTATTAGGGGATACGCGAAGATTGCTAAGCCTTTGACGGATTTGTTGAAAAAGGAGGTAAAATTTCAGTTCGGCGATCGAGAAGTAGAGGCCTTTGAAATCTTGAAAACAGCGCTTGTCAACGAACCAGTGTTAAAGTTGTATAGAATGGGCGCGGAGACTGAGTTGCATACAGACGCGTCCGCAGAGGGTTACGGAGCAATTTTAATGCAACTAGATCTGGACGATGGAAAATTCCATCCGGTCTACTTTGCCAGCGGAAAAACAACTCCCGCCGAGGCAAAGTACACCAGTTACGAACTGGAAGTACTAGCAATTGTAAAAGCGTTGAACAAGTTTAGAATATATCTGTTAGGTATGCCGTTTACTATCGTCACGGATTGCCAAGCGTTTGCTATGACAATGAAAAAGAAAGATTTGTGTGTGCGTGTAGCCAGATGGGCCTTGTTACTAGACGAGTTTAAGTATCAGGTGTGTCATAGGCCAGGTAAAAGCATGCAGCATGTGGATGCTCTGAGTAGAAACCCCCTGCCGAGCACTATGTATGTAACGGAAAGTGAAGACGGGCTGATTGCACGGTTGAGAAGTGCACAGAACAAGGACGTTGAAGTCCGTAGGATTTTAGACGCCGCAACGTGCAATCAGGTCGATAGGTATGTAATAAGGAACAATATTTTGTATAAAGAGTGTAAGGATGATGTGTTAATAGTAGTACCGAAGGCTATGCAGGTTCAGGTAGTCAGGCAGGCGCACGAGCGTGGGCATTTTGGGGTCACCAAAACAGAAGCTATAGTCAAGAAGGACTTTTGGTTTAAGGGGCTACGTGAAAAGGTCGAGCATGTGGTATCTAACTGTCTCGATTGTATCCTAGCCGAACGAAAATTGGGCAAGCAAGAGGGATATCTAAATCCGTTAGACAAAGGTGACACACCGTTAGACACTTACCATATTGACCATGTGGGCCCTATGACAGCTACAAAGAAAAGATACGCACACATCTTTGTAGTAGTGGATGCGTTCACGAAGTTTACGTGGCTTTATCCTACTAGATCTACTGATACCGCGGATGTTATCGATCGACTGAAGAAGCAAGCGGCTGTTTTTGGGAACCCACGACGAATTATCTCTGATCGGGGAACAGCGTTCACATCCAACGCGTTCCAAGAGTATTGCGAAGAAGAAAATATAAAGCATTTATTAGTCACGACGGGGACGCCGAGGGGGAACGGGCAGGTAGAGAGGGTAAACAGGACACTCATACCTTTACTAACTAAACTGACTGCCCCTAAACCCGATGATTGGTATAAACATGTCGACCAAGTACAGAAATACCTGAATTTTACATTAAACAGGAGCACGGGAAAAACTCCTTTCCAGCTACTTGTCGGGGTCGAGATGCAAACTAAAGAAGACCCACAGATCCGAAAATTGGTTGAAGAAGAATGGGTGGTGGAATTCGAAGAGCAACGTCGTGAACTGCGTGAGGACGCGAAAAAGAAAATTGCTGATACTCAAGAGGAAAATCGGAGGCACTACAACAAAAGAAGAAAAGGTGCGAAACAGTACCTAAGTGGATTAAAACTGGGAGGCAGATTTTTGGGTCCGTACCGGATAGTGCGAGCAATGCGGAATGATCGCTACATTGTGGAGAAGGTAGGAGAGCATGAGGGGCCAAAACGGTCATCAACTACTGCTGATTTTATGAAACCTTGGGTCATAAACGCCGAAAGTGACGCATCTGATGACAGCGAGATAGAAGGCAACATCTGAGGGCAGATGTTATTGCAGGATGGCCGAGTGTAGTATCGTGAGTGAGAGGCCTGGGAGTTGGCGGGTGAACCGCGTGGAATGTCGCGAGAGCCGAGGCGTTTGTTTTTGATCGCGTAGTTTTGGAAAGAGGAGACCTACGTGATCTTGGCCACGAGCGGTTGCCAAGGGACGGGAAAAAAGGAATCAACAAACAGAGTTTGCGAGTGGCGTTGCCGAGAGAGTGCTGATTGCATTTTGTGAAAGTCGAGTAGTTATCTAATTATTTAGTTGTGCTGTTTTCTGTACGTTTGGTGTGAATAGTTCAGGTTGAACAACAATCGTCTTTTTCTGTCCGATTAACATCTGTATCATCCATTCCTTGTAAATATATTATATCACGATATTACATATATATATTATTTATTTCTTTTTATATATATAATTTTCGTTTGGATCTGTTCCTTTGTACGAATACTGTATCCCTGTATATAATATAATATATATAATATGTTATAATTATGTTAGTTGTTATTTATTATATATATTTTCCTTAACTCTCTCCCCCTTTTTCTTGTGTTCTTTTTTTTTTTTTTTTATTAGTACCTAACATTGCTATTATGATGCTGTATTGTATTGCATTGGCTGTTATTTGTATGTGCGCGCGACGAATTTTTCAACATGGTCGCCCGCGTGTCTCTTTGGTATGGCGTTGGTTTAATGTCAACAGTAACGTGTTGTTGAAATAACTAATTAATTGTTAATCACTATAATTTTATTTAGTAGTGTTTTGTAATATTGTTTTGTGTTTCATGATATTGTGTGTGTCAATACCGTGAGCTACTTTAATGCGATAGCATGGAATGTATTGTTACCGAATTTCAATAGTCATTGTTTCGATTATACGTGACTTGCATTTATGTAAGTCTCGTTTAATTTAGTTAATGTTCTGTGTATTGTGTTACCAGTTATTTCGTGTAGCATAACTTTATTCCTTTGCACCGAGTTCAGTCATGTCTTGTCGTTAATATTTAGTTAGTCTATCTTGATTAATATATATATTTAACAAATATTTAAGAAACAATGGCGAGTGTAGTGGAATCGTTGGACGAAGAAATGGTTTTGACATTGTCGGAAAAGCTTAAAGCATGGGATGCGAACTTTCGCGATATGAGTGCAAAACTCGCCGAATTACAAAGCGGCTTATTCGAACTTAAAACAAAACAAGAACCTAAAACACCCGCATCGCCGCCGACAACGCAACAAGAGACGGTCCAGCCGAGTGGACATACCCAGCCAATTAAGCTAAAAGATGCGATCGAATCGGTGCCAGTGTTTGACGGATATCGACCGTCGGTATTCCACTTTTTAAGAGCTTGTGAGCGCGCGCGAAATATGATTCCCAGATATCAAGAACCTCAATTGGTAAAATTGATAGTAAATAAGCTCCGTGGACACGCGCTCCTCGCCATCGAAGACACAGAATTAATGAGTCTAAACGATTTCGGAAACAAATTAAAGGATCTATTCGGCCCAAAGAAATCTCTTAACGAATATAAAGGGGAATTAGGAACGATATTTCAACGACCCGGGGAAGACATATTACATTATATGGATCGCGTTAGAAATCTTAGATTGGCAATAATGGACGGAGAAAGAGGCGACTATGGCATCATATCCCCCGATATCCAAGATACTATAGATTGGGAAACGAAAGAAGCTTTCGTTAAAGGACTTCCGAACGAGGTATATGTGCGAGTAAAAATAGCAGGGTACCATACTTTAGAAGATGCGTATCGTCAAGCCGTCAAAGCAACACACGAATTGAAACAAATAACCAATAGAACGCGACCCCAACGACCGACACCCTCGAACTATTACAGACGCGACAACGCACATCCTTCGAACACTAACAACAATATCAGGAACAACCGCCAAGATCGAAGATCGCTACCTCCATCGCAGAATTTTTTGAATTCTACAAGACAAAATATCACGTGTAACTATTGCAAAAAACCCGGGCATCTAGTGAAAGACTGTTACAAATTTAAAGCCCGAGTAGATGCCGGATTAATCGTACCCTATGCTTCGAGACCATCGGGAAACCAAACACGTCCTTCGGGAGAATGGGGCGAGCTACGAAGGAACGATACGCCGGATCGCCCAAGAGTACAGGCGGCAACCAGGCGACCGGCGCCGACGGCAACAAACACAACAAGGACAGCCACCCCCGCGAGATCGACTCCACCACCCATAACGAGAGACAGAGCGACCGCAATGCCGACCATAAGATCGAACGAACAACCACTAAATATTGTGGGGGAGTCATCCCACAACCAAACGAGGTCACAGACAGAGAATCCAGAATCTCAAGGCAAAAGGAAAAGAGTGAAGCACAAGCAACCGGCGAAGGAAAATCATCAGGAGTTGAATTCAGATTCGGAAGGCGACCTCTCCGAATTATTTCAATAAAATTTAACGATTCCCCAACGACCCCAACTGCACGAATAGTTTCCCCAGATCTAAAGACTAAGACGAGTTTATTATTAGACTCTGGATCGGAAATCAACATTATCAAGAAACCTGCTATACTCGATTCAGCCATCATCGACGAAAAGGAATCAATCGAAGTGCGAGGAATTACGGCAACGAGCCTGGTCTTCTTAGGGCAGACGGTAATACAGGTTGCGGGCCATACGGTTGTTTTTCATGTAGTCGATGATTCATTGCTAATCGATCAAGACGGAATCCTAGGATCCGAATTTTTTGCAGGTTGTAAGGCTCGTTTAGATTATGAGGGAAAACATATCAGATGGGGAAATATTTATATTCCCTTCGATACTAAAGAAAAAATAATTATACCGAAGCGAAGTTCAATAACGTGTTCGATTAATATCGCTAATCCAGAGATAAAAGAGGGATTTATTCCAAGAATCGAGCCGAACAAGGGAATCTATTTTGGTAATGCAGTTGTGAGGAATCATAAAGGAAAAGGTTACATAAGAGTAATAAATACTACTTCGAGAGATTACGTATTTACAACACCAACGATGGTAATTAAAGAATTTGAAAATCCCCCCCCCCGCCCCCCGCTTCCTAGGACAGCGTACAATACAGTTCTAAGATCGGAGGAAAGTAGATACGATAAAATAAATGAGTTACTACGACTCGAACATTTGAACGAAGAAGAAAAGGAAAATGCTAAAAAATTGATTCGTAATAATCAAGATAGGTTTCATATTCCAGGAGATACATTGGAAGCAACCGAAGTTCTGGAACATAGGATAATTACAACGGATAATATACCCATCAATACTAAACAGTATCGATATCCACCAATACATCGAGAAGAAATAAATCGACAGGTCCAAGAACTACTAGATACGGACGTAGTGGAACCATCAATATCTCCATATAACTCCCCGTTATGGATTGTGCCCAAAAACCCGATTCGCAGGGAAATAAGCGCTGGAGATTAGTCATCGATTATAGAAAATTGAACGATAAAACGATTGGCGATGCCTTCACACTACCCAACATTACAGAAATATTGGATCAATTAGGAAGTGCAAAATATTTTTCTACGTTTGACTTGGCATCGGGATTTCACCAGATCCGTATGTCACAGGAAGATGCCCAGAAAACTGCATTTTCGACACCATACGGGCATTTTCAATTCAAAAGAATGCCCTTTGGATTAAAAGATGCCCCAGCAACATTTCAACGTTTGATGAATTCAATATTATCTGGTCTGCAAGGAATAGAACTATTCGTCTATCTGGATGACATAGTGATTTATTCCACGTCTCTCCAAGAACACGAAATTAAATTTAATAAATTAATGGAAAGACTGAGGAAAGCTAAATTACGATTACAACCTGATAAGTGCGAATTTTTACGACACGAGTTGAATTATTTAGGACATATAATTAGTGAGGATGGCGTGAAACCCGACCCAAAGAAAGTCGAAGCCGTATCAAAATTTCCACGACCAACGAGGGCGAAAAATATCAAACAATTTCTGGGACTAGCAGGATATTACAGAAGATTTATACCCGATTTCCCCAAGGTCGCGAAACCATTGACACAACTATTAAAGAAAGACACTCCCTTTAAATGGACAGAAAATCAAGAAAACGCATTCAATAATTTAAAGACAGCGTTAGTGACGAAACCCATCCTGCAATATCCGGACTTTTCTAAACCCTTTAACCTTACTACAGACGCATCAGGATATGCAATAAGCGGTGTACTGAGTCAAGGGCCAATCGGAAAGGATTTGCCGATTGCGTATGCCTCGAGGCTATTAAATCCCGCCGAACAAAACTACTCTGCCATAGAAAAGGAGTGTCTGGCAATTGTTTACAGCGCAATGCATTTCCGACCGTATCTTTACGGAAGAAAGTTTACCATCGTAACCGATCATAAACCTTTAGTGTGGATGCATTCTATCAAAGATCCTACTTCAAGAATTTGGAAATGGAAATTAAAGTTATCGGACTTCGAATTTGATATTGTATACAAAGAAGGCAGGGCGAACGCAAACGCAGACGCATTATCTAGGAACCCTCCGGAAGTTTGTTTACCAATCAGAAAGAGAGACGAAGTCTCACCGATTCGCTATCCTGTCTCAAAAAGATTCGAAATAGATACGTCAACCGAAGACTCTCCCATATTCGAAGCTAAACCACACGTCTTGCCTCAATCCAGTGATTCTAAAAATCAAGGAAAGGGTTTTACCCGAAAACATTTTACAATAGAAGAAACCCCCATAAAATATTTAGACCAAGCATTAGCAGAAATCGATGTAAGTACAGATAGAGAAATAACCAATCGAGAAAAAGAAGGCACGGATACAACAAGCGAAAAAGAGACCTCCACTGTAATTCCAGAACTAATTCAACAACGAGAAAAGGACACGAGACCTACGATAATTGCGGAACTAAGAATTTCAGAAACCCGAGACTCAATTGCGAGAGTAAATGACCATAAAGTAGTATTTATAGATATACATGGCAATCCGATAGATAAAGGAGCTTTAGAAATGAAGGAAACGGGAAAATTACCTCGTTATGAAGATTTAATGTTAGAAAAAGCAAGATTGAATTACGATTCTGGAAAATACATTGTATTCCTACCGATAAAGGAAAATAGAAATATTCCAATAACACCAGAAAATTTATTAAACTCGCTAAGATCTCTATTAGACGCAGTAAATGAAAAACAGTTAACTTCGTTCAGCATTAGCAAAGGAAACTTGGAGGAAATACCCTGGCGATATACAATCAGAAAATTAAAGGAAATATTTATGGAAAAAACCTTAACCATCACCATTTGCACTGGGGAAGTAATTACCCCATCTGTGGAAGCGCGGAACAACATAATACGAGAAAAACATGAATCAAGCGTAGCAGGACACAAAGGAATAACAAAAACTTATCAAAGAATACGACAACATTACTATTGGGAAAATATGAAAAAGGAAATTCAAGATTACGTAAGAACATGTAAGGAATGTCAATTGAAGAAACTCACAAGAATAAAAGCAAAGCAACCAATGGTACTTACAGACACACCAGGTAAAGCGTTCGATAAGGTTAGTATGGATATTATAGGTCCATTACCAAAAACCCAAAGGGGAAACGAATATATATTAACTATCCAAGACTTATTAACAAAATACTCAACTGGGATTCCACTAGGAGGAATCTCTTCAGCCGAGATAGCGGACGTTTTTGTAAAGCGATTTATTTGTCGTTTCGGGTCACCGAGAGCTATTCTCACTGATCAAGGAACGAACTTTACATCCTCACTAATGAAGAAAGTAGCAAAGAGATTCCGCATCAAACAATATACCACGACGGCCTATCATCCACAAAGTAACGGTTCAATCGAAAGATCTCACCACGTGCCGATAGAATATCTCAAATTATATATTGAAAATTCCAAAAATTGGGACGAATGGGTAGAATTAGCTATGTTTTCCTATAATACCTCTGTACACGAAGGAACGAAATTCTCCCCGCACGAATTAGTTTTTGGACATCTAGCCAGAGAACCTACTGGTGAAGTAATAATCGAAGAGAACATGGAACCAACTTACGCAGAATATCTCGAAGATCTGTTCGATAAAATTAACACCGTACAACGAATGGCAAGAGAAAATTTGATAAAATCCAAACTAAGATCAAAAGAATATTACGACCGACGAATCAACCCCCAAGATTTTAAAATAGGAGATTCGATATATTTACTAAAAGAACCCAGTAAAGGAAAATTCTCCGATCAATATACTGGACCATACAAAGTGCTAGAAATCTTGCAGAACCAAAACGTCAAGATCGAAGTAAAAGGGATTTCGCGAACGGTGCATTTAAACAAGTTAAAACTAGCGCATAATCGAAATAAGCAATGAATAAAGCGATTTCAGTGGGCAACGTAGTGCGGTAGTATATGTTATAGTGCTGTTCGTCGAATAATACAGATATCGAACACCTAAAAGGAAAAAGGATAATTATTATACGTGTTTCAATTATTGCTTAAATATAAAACGTGTTAACTCAATGAACAATTAACTAGTGAAAGTGAAAGTTACCTTGTGAACAAGTGATCAACATACAAGAAAGTGTACGTGCAAGTATAGGTTATGGATCATTGTTCGTGGAACACAATGTATGACAGCTACCTAAAATAAGTGAATAAATTAGTTTCAATTGTCTCGGTGCAAAATACAAGGTTACTAAATGTTATAACTATATTATGGATAAATCAAAAGGAGGTGTAACACTGTTCGTCGAATAATACAGATAGCGAAAACCTAAAAAGAAAAAGGCAAAATCATTATGTGTACTCCAATTATTGTTTGAATATACAACATGTCGATTCAATAAATAATTAAAAGAGGGGAAGTGAAAGTTACCTTGTAAACAAGTAATCATCATACAAGAAGGTCTACATGCAAAATAGGTTATGGCTCCCTGCTTGCGGAACACCATGTACCAGCTGAAAATAAACGAACGAATTAACTTCAATTGCCTTAATGCAAAGAGCAGCATCGCTAAATGTTATAACGGTGCTGTGGAGGCGTGGCACTGTTCGTCGAATGACACAGATAGCGGAAACTTGGAAAAAGAAAAGAAGTTTATTACGAGTGTTCCAATTACTGTTTGAATGTAAAACGTGTTAGTTCAACGAATAACGAAAACAGTGAAAGAGCAACTTACCTCGTGAACAATCAATCACCATACAAGGAAGTGTACATGCATGGATTTCACAGATTAACAAGAAGAAATAAAATAGCTGATAAATATAGAAAGTGGTTAGAAAATAATTAAGATAGATTAATTGAGAGTTAGTAATAAATATAACCGGAGTAAAAGGATATTTTATTATGTATTAATCTACGTAGTATTGTTATATTATTATATCTAACATGTAGAAATGGATTTTGTACGCATATATGTATATAATTCCAATCCAAGTAGTATTCATAATATTTATTTTCACTGATAACAAGTACGTAAAACCTAAAATAAAACAAAGGTTTTAACAATAAGCAAAAAACAAAAAAAAAAAAGAAAAAGGGGAAGAAGAAAAAGAAAGAAGAAAAAAAGGAAAGAAAAAAATATAATATATATAAATATAAAATTTTCTTTTTCTATAAAAGGTTATTCCTATTTCTGATAAACTGGAGAAATGAAAACATTATACCATGATACACTGACGCAAAGATACACCACACAGAAGAAACTAATAGAGAACGCTTTAAGCTTGGCAAACTTACCGCCCGACGAATTTGCATACACCATAACCAAAACCCAGGACACATGGCTTTGATTGTTATTTAATAAGGTTTTGGGTTTATAAAATAACGATTCACTTAGATTCGTTTTCTCCAATATATTTCAGTCTTATAACACGTCTTACCACACAGGAATCTCCAAGTCAATAGAACAACGTGGTCGACTTCTAAGACAAAAGAGCGTCGTTAGAAGTCGTACCAACTTAGCTTGTAGTAAGCAGCGATCGTACCAACTTAACATTTCTCAACACTCTCCTTTGATCGCTAGTTTCTAGAAGCCCCATAGCTTTGGTAAATTGCTGAGTCTTAATCCTATTTAGGCCTTTGGTGAGAATGTCAGCCATATTCTCAGGACTAGGTACATAAGTATAATCTAGTATCCCCCTCGATACGCAGTTCTTAACGTAAAAGTAACGCACTTGGACGTGCTTTGAACTCTCAGCAACTATTTCGTCCTTTGACCATGAAATAGCTCCGATATTATCGCAGAATATCTTGCAGGGGCGAGGGCAATATGACAGTTGACCCAATTCCTTTAACAGTAAAGAAATCCACACTGTTTCCCTTGCTGCTTCCTGCATTGCCAGAAATTCCGCTTCGCACGTCGATTGAGCTATAATCGGTTGTTTTTTGGATAGCCAGGATATCGCACCACCAGCGAGTATGAACACATACCCGCTCCTGGATTTCCTGTCTACCGTACAACCCGCAAAATCCGAGTCGCAAAACACCTTCAGAGGTTGCCCGGTCCTTTGGTATACTAACTTCAAGTCTTCGGTCTTTAGTAAATATCTGAATACCCGCTTCACTGCTTTCCAATCGGATACAGTCGGATTCGCGCATCTTTGGCTTAGTTTCCCTATTGCACACGCAACATCAGGACGACTTACAGTAGCTACATACATTATGTGCCCCACAGCTTGTTCATATAATTTACTGTCGAAAGGCTCATCACGTTCAATATCAAAACCAGCCTCACATTCTCTAGCTAGCGGTGTCGACACTCCCACCACCCCAACCTCACGAGTAATGTCAAACAGATCCAGCATTTGACCTATCTGTACAGATTCATCGAATACTACAGTGGTGCTGTTTGGCTTACTCAGGTGGATGGACAGAAATTGAGTGTCTACACCTAGCATTCTAACATCTAATTTGTCCTTAATCCTAGTTTTGAATATCTCAATCCACTCATTCGTCCCAAACACAAGGATGTCTTCCACATACACAGCTACAATAAATTTTTTAGACGCATCCACATACACACATGGACCACTCACGCATGGGTTCAGACTCATACCTCTTAAAATGCTATTGATGTGTCTAAACCACATTCTTCCAGCTTGCTTCAGTCCATACAGGCTCTTTTTGAGCTTACACACAAATTTAGTTCTGTCTTTACCTGGAACTCTAAAGAGTTCTGGTTGCTCCATGTATATATCCTCATCCAGAGGGCTGTTGAGATACGCACATTCCACATCGATGTGCTCGTAAACCCACTCATTTTCCGCACATAGAGCAAGCAGAATTCTTAGAGTTCTGCGTTTTACTATTGGACTAAAGGTTTCTGAATAATCTACTCCAGGCCTCTGCCAGAATCCCCGAGCTACTAGCCTAGCCTTATACCTATCAGGGTCTCTCTTTATCACAAGCACCCACTTACAGTCTATAACGTTTTTATTTAAGGGTCTTTGCACAATGTCCCACACATCTTTACTTTTTAGATTGTCTAGTTCCTTCCTTATTGCATCAGTCCATTTTTGAGCGTCTGGCCCCCTCAGGGCTTCATACACATTCACAGGTACACACACGTTTTGAGCTTTACAAACAGTCGCAGTGTGAGCACAACAATCACATATTCTTGGTTTGTGTAGTCTTGCCGACCTCCTTGGCACAAACGGTACACTCACAGTATTCACTGGATTGTCCTCACACGTTAAACTGTCCATAAAGTAGTCGGTTTCCCCTTCGTCGTTTTCTCCGTCACTCTGTGTCTCGACGTCAGTTTGACCGGCTTCTCCCCTATGTTCAAAGGTTTCTACATCCCATATCCATTCCGAGGACTTATCCTTTATATGGTTCGTTTCCGCCTTAGCGCTCTTGTAGGGAAACGTGTTCTCCTCGAACCTGACATGACAGGATATTATCACCTTTTGGATCTTCGGTAGGTAAATTCTATAACCTTTGACCTGTCTGTCATATCCCACAAATATCCCCTCATCCGCTCTGCTCTCGAATTTTCCTCCGCTTGGACTCTTTAGATACCAGACTCTGCATCCAAACACTCTCAGTCTGTTTATCTCCCCTTGGAGGTCACATCCCTTACCCTTCCATAATTCCAGTGGGATCTTGTCTCCGATGGCAGCGGATGGGCATAGGTTTCTTATGTGGCATGCCATGTTCACAGCCTCCCCCCACAGATAGTCAGGGAGTCCAGATTGGATGAGTAAACATCTGGACATCTCGACCAGGGTTCTGTTCGCTCGTTCGGAGACCCCATTTTGTTCAGGGTTTCTAGGAACAGTTTTCCTGTGTAAGATGCCTTTCTCCTTCAGGTAGTTCTCGAAGTTTTCTCCTGTGTACTCACCCCCGTTATCTGTTTGAAGGGCACTTATCTTGGATTGGTGTAAAGCCTCCACCTCCGCCTGGTACTCCTTGAAGCACTTGAGTACTTCATTCTTCCTACTGATGATTCTGACGTGCATGAAACGAGAAAAATCATCTATGAACGTTACGAAATAATTACCTCCGCCCAGCGACTTGCATTGCGTTCTGCCACTAATATCGCTGTGAACTATTTCTAAAGGACGTTGACACATGTGGTGGGCTGTCTTCGGAAATGGTACTTTTGTCATTTTCCCTTTCACGCAGACCCCGCATGGTTCCTCATGTATCCTAGAGCCCTCCTTCACGTTCCTCCGATCCTTTATCTTCCTTATTCCTTCCTTATCTTCCAATCCTTTCTCCACTTTGTTTTCTGGGTCTTTCTCTTCCTTGTCTTCTTTTCCCTCATGGCAGTTGTACGATATGTGGCCTCGTTTTCCACATTTATAGCATTTTTTATCCTTTGGGTTTTTGTGCTTTTTCTTAGCGCCATCTTGATTTTGTTGGGGCTTGGTCTTCGATTGTTTGCAAGCCGCCATTGCACTGTTCTTCTCGGAGGGACACATGGCCGCTTCCATTCTCCTTTTCTCAAGTAGGAGATCGGATTTCACGACCCTCGAGGTTAGATTCTTATCGAGTCTTACCGTCCTAAGATATGTCGTGTAGTTTGGGTCCGCCACGAGGCCGGCTAAGATGAAACACGCCATCATGTGGTCTTCGATTCTTAAACCTGCGTTGGAAATTTTTTCGCACAGATCGTATATCTTTCCGCAGTATTTTGCGACGCCCATATCGGGGTTTTTTCTATGGTACCCAGTTCCCGTATGCATAGGACAGTGTCCATCGACGTGGACCTTCCATGGACGTCCTCTAGCGCCTTTCCATCCCTCGCTGTCTTCAAGGATTTAATTTCTCCGATATATTCGGGGCGAATATGTCGGAAATGATATGCACGTGCCATGTTATCCTTCCTCATGCATTCTGGGTCCAGCCTTTGCGCTTCCGTAAATCCTGGTTCTATTGCCTCCCAGCAACCCAGGAAAATTAGCGAGGCTTCCGTCATTGTCTTCCAATACTCGTAATTCCCCTTTCTTAGGACCGGCTTCATATCGCTGTCCACATCACTTACTTTGTCGTGATCGGCCATGGCGTGGTCTCTTCTCGGATTGTCTTAGAAAACACAAAAAACTCAAAAAAATAATACCGTTTTTCCCCGCAGTTTACTGCTCTGGGCCCATAACCTGTTATTTAATAAGGTTTTGGGTTTATAAAATGACGATTCACTTAGATTCGTTTTCTCCAATATATTTCAGTCTTATAACACGTCTTACCACACAGGAATCTCCAAGTCAATAGAACAACGTGGTCGACTTCTAAGACAAAAGAGCGTCGTTAGAAGTCGTACCAACTTAGCTTGTAGTAAGCAGCGATCGTACCAACTTAACATTTCTCAACATTGATCGCAGGAGAAGCGGTCCATATAGTCAAATGCATTCCGGTACAAGTAAAGGTACGACATACAACAAAATGCTACTCGGAACTACCCTTTTGGCAAAGGAATCGCACCACAGGAACTCCGCCCGGACGTGCGCCAAACGTGGCGATATTCAGCACCATCGTCGTTGGCCACGAGCGGAATATATACCCAAAAGACCTCGATGCACTACGGGACCACGTCATGTTCCCGGCAGAAAATCTGCAGTCTTGAACGCATTGGCCAGAGGAGCAACAGGAAAAACAATCGTCCCTGGAACAGTAAACATCCTGGGAATGATGGACAAAACACATTAACGACAATAGCGAAAAATACCGTATCAAGCTTATGGACTGCTTTTATGGAATTTGGAACTGTCAGTGCAGCAATATTTGGAATACTCGCAATATTTAAACTAATCAAAACAATAATAGATATAGCCGCACAGGGATACCAGTTACGTGAAACTTACGAATGTGGAATCGCCCTATTAGGAGCAATATGCGGCTCAGTCACCCACCCGCTACTATACCTCAAAAGAAGACGAAATATCGATGACCAAACAGCACAACCTCAAGGGATATCGATAACACCGGTAGTCACTCAACTACCAACGACATCTACGTCCGCCTTGTGCGAACTCAGAGATACCATCAGTCAAATTTCCTTTGGAAATTTGAACTCCAAGGGCGGGGATGTCACGTCCCGCGCTCCGCACGCGCCGTAACAAGAACAAGAAAACCATTCTATACAAAACACGCGAATAAGGATTTTAATGCACAAACGAACACACGGCACTACGATACGAAAGGAAGGATTAACAAAACGAGGGCGATTAACGGATCCAACCAATAAACAAAATACATATACACACAATTCTAAATAAACCAGGAAATAAGAATAACTACAAAGGGGGAAAATAATTGAAACGCCAGGAATATATATATATATATATATATATATATATATATATATATTTCAATCAATCAATTTGGAGAGTTACATATAAGTATAAACATTGTTAGGGAAGTGATACATTTACACTGTACATGAGAGTGTGTGTGTAAGGGTTAGAGGGTGTCAAGGACTTAGTGGAGACAAAAGACTGTTGCCAGATGTTAGAAGAATCTAGGCTAGTCGGTTGGCAACCAGCGTGCGTGCAAGACGTTCTTAGAGAGGAATATAGCTGTATAACTATCCAAAGGGAAATATAGTCAATAATTTGTATTCCCAAATCCTCGAATTTCCTTAACATGGTAGCAGAGCGTGGTTACTAGTTTTGCAAGATATTTAGTGCGTGGTTACTATCTTGCGAGTGAGTTTTCAGTAAAGAAAAAAAACTTTCAGAAAAAAAATATACTTCGAGCACGTAGGAACGCTTGAGTAAGAAAAGAAAAAAAAGGAATCAATTAAAATGGAGAGATCGGAAATCATGATACCTATATTCGATGGTGAGGATTATGGAATGTGGAGGCAAAGAATCACGATGTTTCTCAAATATAAGGAATGCGAGGTTGTTACAACTAGAATGAAGAACGAAAGACACGATGAAGACTGGGACAAAAAGGATTTGAAGGCGATTAATATAATTTATAGTGCAATATCGAACAGACAATTGGAGTATGTTAGGGAAGGAAAAACGGCGTATGATATAATAAAAAGGTTCGATGAAATGTACTTGAAAGAGTCGACGGCACTGCAGATCGTATGCAGAAGGAGATTGGAAAACATAAGACTGGAGAACTACAGTGATTCAGCATCATTCTTTAACGATTTCGAAAAATTAATCAATGAATTAAAAAGTGCGGGCGCACAAGTAAGTGAGAGGGAAAAGCTGAATTACATGCTGAATACGTTACCCGAAGAATACAGCTACATAGCGGACATGATAGACGCATTGAAAGAAGAGGATCAAACGGTAGCGTATGTGAAAAATAAAATAGAGGTAGCAGAGAAGAAAAATAAATCCAATCGAGGAGAAAGGCAAACCAACGCCTTTTCTGCAAAAAAGGAAGGATGCTTCAGATGTGGAAGATTAGGACACTTTGCGAGAGAGTGTCAAAATGGCGTCCAAGCGGGAAGCAGTAACGGCTATTGGCATGGGCCAACACGTGGTCGAAACAGAGGAAGAGGAAACAAAGGCAATACGAACAGGGAGCGTGGAAACTTCCATCGTCAATCAGCAGCCGGCACGAGCGAATATGGCAACTCAGGAGCAGGCACATGGATGGCAACAGCGCACGCAGCACACAGCAGCAAGATGAACGAGATAAGTGGTAACGAAATAACATGCCTATTAGATAGCGGCTGTACCGATCACATTATTAACGATGTAAATTATTTTGATAAATCTATCGACCTTAAAGAACCGGTAAATATATATTTGGGCGATAATAGATCGATAAAGGCAACAAAAGAATGAAATGTTATAAGCTATTTTGAAGCATTCGGAAAACAAAATGAAATAAATATGAGAAAAGTATTTTACGCGAAAGAAATGTCCGCAAATTTGATTAGTTTAGGTAAACTAACAGACAATAAGAATACGGTTATTTCCAAAGGAAATATTGCGAAAATAATAGATGAGGATAATAAACTTACAGCTGTAGCGTTCAA
This sequence comes from Bombus vancouverensis nearcticus, assembly GCF_051014615.1. NCBI lineage: Eukaryota > Metazoa > Arthropoda > Insecta > Hymenoptera > Apidae > Bombus > Bombus vancouverensis. The sequence continues at coordinate 99,776 of NC_134913.1, read as the reverse complement.
AGAAAATGGGACATATAGAATAAAAAGTATATTGAAAGGGAAGAAGCACTTAGTAAACAGCGCCGAACGTAGTGGTATGAGTAAAAAGGAAAGATGGCATAGGATGCTAGGACACGTAAATTTTAAATATTTAGAGATTTTGGGTAAAGAGCAGCTAGTGACTGGCATACCGAATGAATTTGAAAAGGAACTTTTGAAATGTAGGGTGTGTATAGAAAGCAAAATGCATAACTTACCTTTCAAAAATAATCGAACTAAGGCTAGGGAAATAATGGAAATTATTCATACGGACGTATGTGGTCCCTTTAAGACCACCGGATTCAATGGAGAAAAATATTTCATTTCATTTATCGATGATTATAGTAAAATAGCTAGGATCTATTGTATAAAATCAAAAGATGAGGTCTTTGATTCTTTCGTACAGTTCGTAAATGAAGCCGAAAATTTAACGGGCAAGAGGTTAAAAATATTAAGATGCGATAATGGTAAAGAATATTTAAATAATCGAATTTATAAATTTGCTAGGGATAAAGGTATAAGAATAAATAATTGCCCAACATACGTACATGAATTAAACGGGACAGCGGAAAGGTATAATAGAACAGTGATGGACATGGCGCGTTGCTTGTTAGCGGAAGCGAAAGTACATAAAAGGTACTGGCCGGAAATAGTTTGTACAGCGGCATACTTGAAAAATCGAATATTAGCGAATACTATAGAAAGAAAGACACCTTTTGAAATATTCTTCGGGAGAAAACCAAGTGTTAAAAATCTACATCTATATGGAAGTAAAGTTTTTGTAAGAAGGCCAGAACAAAAAAGAGTTTCCAAATGGGACAAGAAGGCAGATATGGGAATTCTATTAGGATATAGTGAAGTAGGATACTGAGTCTTATTAGGTGGGAAAATAACAATAGCTAGACATGTAGAGGTCATTGAGACAGACACTAAATGTATCGGTTTTGAGGAAAATTCATTAGAGGCAGATAGAAATGATAGCGAAGATAACTATTCATTGGATGGTATGGATAAGGAAGAGTTAGAAGGTAGGAAAGATGAAAATAATAGCAGTATTGAAAGCTCAAACACTCCTAGGAGATCTACACGTATTAAGAAAACTCCAGTAAGGTATCCAGAAAAGGCAAATATTTGCGAGATTCATGCAAATTATTGTAAAGTAGATATCCCTCGTACATTTGAGGAGGCGATTTGTTGCGAAAATAATGAAGTTTGGAAACAGGCTATGGATAAGGAAATAGAATGTCTCTATAAGAATAAAACTTGGAAATTGGTAGAAAGGGTAAAAGGCAAAGAAGTATTAGATGTAAAATGGGTTTACACGAAAAAATCAGAGGACAGGTATAAGGCTAGATTAGTGGTAGGGGGATTTCAACAAAGAAACGTAGCCGATGACATATATTCTCCAGTGGCGAGTAATCAGACCTTTAAGATATTGCTATCATATTGTTGTCAAAATGGATTAATAATTGAGCAAATGGATGTAGAAACTGCCTTTTTAAATGGTGAAGTAACCTCGGAGGAATATGTAAATCAACCAAAGGGATATGCGGACGGAACGAATAGAGTTTGTAAATTATCGAAAGCGCTTTATGGGTTAAAAGAAAGTCCGAGGGACTGGTATGAGTGTTTTGATAAGTATGTGACGAGATTAGGTTTTAAAAAGAACAATATAGAGCTGTGCCTATATACTTATGGAGAGGGAGAAAATGTTGTTTATTTGTTAATATACGTAGACGATTTGTTGATTTGTAGTAAAAACAAAGGGAAGATACAAAGTGTAAAAAAAAATTATTAACTGATAAATTTGAAATGAAAGATTTAGGTGAAGTAAAAGAATATCTTGGAATAAATATAGAGTATGATTATTTAAAAAAAATGAAATGAGATTAAGCCAAAAGAAATACATAGAATCATTAGCAAACAAACATAAATTACATAACAGCAAATTGTACTGTACACCTATGGAGACCAAAATTAAAAATTGAAAAAGCTGAGATAAATAGAGAGGACATTGGATACAAGAATTTAATTGGCGCATTGCTGTATATTAGTGTAAATACCAGACCCGATATAAGTTATAGTGTGAATTATCTGAGTAGATTTCAAGATTGTTGTAACGAGACACATTTTAAATATGCCTTGCGAATATTGAAATATTTGTACCGGACTAGAGATTTAGGGCTACATTATAAAAGAAATAAAAAATGCGAAACGATAGATTGTTATGTGGACGCTGATTGGGCAGGAGATCATATAGATAGGAAATCGACTTCTGGGTATGTAATTAGATTGTATGAAAATGTAATTGGATGGAAGTCTAAAAAACAAAGGTGTGTGACAAAAGCCTCGACGTATGCAGAGTATGTAGCTCTATCGGAAGCGGTGAGCGAAGTAATGACTATCAGAGAACTAATGAAAATCTTCGATGTAAATGTAGACGATAACCCTGTAAAAATCTATGAGGATAACTCTGGAGTAATGAGTATAGCAAAATACGGAACTTTTACAAAAAATTCTAAACACATCGAAGTTCATTACCACTACGTTCACGAGTACGTAAAGGAAAATAAGATAAACATAATAAAAGTAAGTACAGAAGAAAACACTGCGGATATTTTTACGAAGGCACTGTGTAGAGAGAAATTTGAAAGGTTTAGGTCATGGATGAATGTAAAATAAGAGAAATGTAAAGAAAGCGATAAATGTCAAATATTCTGTTAATTCGACAAGTATGTAAATAAAATTAAGTGTACAGTATAAATGTAAGGAGGCGTGTTAGGGAAGTGATACATTTACACTGTACATGAGAGTGTGTGTGTAAGGGTTAGAGGGCGTCAAGGACTTAGTGGAGACAAAAGACTGTTGCCAGATGTTAGAAGAATCTAGGCTAGTCGGTTGGCAACCAGCGTGCGTGCAAGACGTTCTTAGAGAGGAATATAGATGTATAACTATCCAAAGGGAAATATAGTCAATAATTTGTATTCCCAAATCCTCGAATTTCCTTAACAAACATATATGCCGAACATGTAATAACCTAGTAAATATTAGAGACAGTGCTTCCAATACTATGCAATAAATACAATATTATCAATTTATGAAATATAAGTATACATGAAGTCAAAAACTAATAGTTTAACGAATACATAAAACATACAATATTGTATTATTAAAGAAATGAAGGTTACATTGTCAGAAATATATATATGTGTGCGAATTCTATCAAACCGATAATCTAAGATACATACTTAAAACTAGCCTACATTCCGGTAAAGGATAAATAAATAATTGACATTTCATTTCGTATGAATACTACACTGCCAAGAGAAATATGCATATGAATACGTATATATATATATATATATATACGTATTCATATGCATATTTCTCTTGGCAGTGTAGTATTCATATATATATATATATATATACGTATATATATATATATATGTATGTATGTGTGCGCGTATGTTTTATATTATCGAATACTCTATAAAATAAACTACTCAAAACAATAAATAACGCAATCGAAGAATTACAAAACATTAGCCATATTAAAATGACACACAACATAAATATATATATATATATATATATATATATATATATATATATATATACGTATATTCACACGAACAATACTTTTGTCACTTTAAAGCAATATTAATAAATAAATGTTCTAATTGCGGTAGAATAAGGAAAAACGAGCGGCAGACGGAAAATTACTTCGATATTAAACAAAATTAAAGACCCGTCACTATAACTTTGCTGATGACATTTATGAGCAGCCATGTTAGATTTACACGCGTCACGGCGACAGGAATATTAAGGATTAATGGAAGTCAGGCGCGAGAACCGAGTCGCCCATGGGTTCTTCGGAATCCCTCTTTCGCTTGGGCTGAGAACAACACGGTATATTTTAAATAAAACGAAACAGGACGAATCAAGCGGACTAAAAACAAGACTAAATACGTACCAGGGAAGTCTGGAAAGGAACCTCTGATGGAAACGACTCCGCAAACATTGTTCGAACGTCGATCACCGAAGCCTAGGGAAATAGCAAAAAAGGAAAAAACAATCAAAATCACAAAAACAACCTTAATATGCAAACATCCAAACTTACGCAAAACAACTCGAAGGAGGAGGTCCTTGTTATGGGAGAGCAGCGGAGCTGCGCGTGTTTACCCAGTAAACATTGAAATGATAATGATGCTGCAGCCATCAGCCCTTCCACGCGCCGAAGAACACCGGTAATATATACCGGTAATATATATATATGTCGGATCAGGATTCGAATTTTGGGCGCGCGACGACTCTTCATGTGGACTAGCCATCGTTTCACAAAGCCGAGATTTTATTTACACGTATATACAGGTCTATCACTAAGCTTAACAAATAATAAGTACAACTAATAATAAGTCTAACGAACACTAAGCCTAATGAATAATACGATCTACGAATAATTAAATTAAATAATACTATTAGCAATGTTTGAGTTCAAACGAATCCACGGTCACCGGGATAACTCCTTACTAAGCGAAACTAACTTAGACGCAAATGCGATCGTCGAAAATGCTCGATGTATCACTCTCCAAGGCAATCGCAAGAATGCCAGCCTCGTGGAGATTTTTCTCCCTGTACGATTGCATTTTGTTTTCTATACCCGTTTGGAAGCATCGAGAAGGTTCCAAACGCCGTTGCTAGGCACACTCGTTGGAAGCATCGAGAAAGTTCCAAACGCCGTTGCTAGGCAGTTTCCGCCTGGAGTTTTGATTACTAAATACAATGTATGTCCCATTGCATCGGCACCTCCGAGGCAACATCACACGTGGCTCGGCCCGCTCTCGAGGCCGCATGCCGCCACAACCACATTTCTCGGAAAACACATACAACCACTCCAGACCTCCGTTAGATAAAACATCCATCCCGTGACCGTGGCTACGTTCAGCGACCGATTGTCACCTCGAACCCAATCTCGCTTATTACAAATCTTAAGCAATTACAACTATAATAAAATCTAGGCTAAGGTACTAGAGGATGTTCCCAAAATTTCCAAGGAAGGGCTTCGGCTTTCCTTTCATCTGCGACATATATATATATATATATTGAACACAAAACAAAATACATCAAAAAATTAATAATAATAAGGAACATCAAACAGCGAACCAACGAAATTGAAGCAGCTACACTAAATCAAAATCGAAGCAAGGAGCTCCGGGATAAAGTTCGCTGAACTCACGCATACACCAATAGCGCACAACAGGGGAAATTCCCTTTCTCCCAGAAGCATGGTGACGAAGATGTGCCTCCAAAACCTCTTCGGGAATTTCATTCGCAAAACGAACTTTCACGCAACGATCGGTATCAACGATTTCAACCAGAGGGGGTTCCCTCTCCAATACGACGGTCTCTGCATCGAAGAAATTCTCGTCGAAAGTAACCAAATCGTCAAAGCCCAATTTCGACACGGCCTCGGCACCAATGTTGAATAGTTCCTCCAACCACTCTGATACTCGTGGTTTATCACAGGGCCGCATGCGTTTGATTGGTCCTCCCGAGTCGCCCAAGGGTTCTTCGGAATCCCTCTTTCGCTTGGGCTGAGAACAACACGGTATATTTTAAATAAAACGAAACAGGACGAATCAAGCGGACTAAGAACAAGACTAAATACGTACCAGGGAAGTCTGGAAAGGAACCTCTGATGGAAACGACTCCGCAAACATTGTTCGAACGTCGATCACCGAAGCCTAGGGAAATAGCAAAAAAGGAAAAAACAATCAAAATCACAAAAACAACCTTAATATGCAAACATCCAAACTTACGCAAAACAACTCGAAGGAGGAGGTCCTTGTTATGGGAGAGCAGCGGAGTTGCGTGTGTTTACCCAGTAAACATTGAAATGATAATGATGCTGCAGCCACCAGCCCTTCCACGCGCCGAAGAACACCGGTAATTCCCACGGTACAGCACGTGGAAGTTTCTCGTGGAAAGGACTAGATCAGCGTGGAATGCTTCAAATCTCCTAGACGCTAGCTCAGCGGAACACAGGACTGATAAAAACTAAGTCGAAATATGGAATTTGCATTTTGTCACGTACGATTCCAAGAAGCCCAAACTGCAACATCCCGATTCCCACGGAAGCGTACCCCCAGTGGACCACCACCCCGTGGGGGATGGCATTATAAATAAGCGTAGCAACATAGCGCAGCGCTCATTATTATTCTGGTGAACATTCTTATTACGGTTCATTATTCTTTGTTCATTATTATAGTGTCCATTCTTCTTATAATTTGCGTTCGTTCATTTTTTATAGTGTTCATTCCTTACGGCTCATTATTCTTCGCTCATTAGTTTGTTCATAATTCTTGTGATCGTTTGTTATTACGGCCCATTATTAATTTATTACTACGTTCGTTATTGCGCTCGTCACTGCGTTTAGAAATTTTGTATAGTATTTTGCGTTTCGGGGTCTTAATTTTTTCGGTCAAGAAAAGAGAGTCGCGACTAAGTAAAAAGAAAATTTTATCTTTGAAGTCCTCATTTCATCGTTTAAACACAAACGCGCATTGTAATTGCGGTATTAATCCAGCTAAGTGAATTGCTCAGTCTGTATTAAAATAGATAAATAAAGTAAGAGTTGATAGTAAACTATATTCGAGTTCAAATAATAAACTCAACAAAACTTCGACGACCACCGGAGCGGCTGAGGCAATGGCACCAGACAGCACCTACTCCTCAAGGTAAGAAAATTAATTTTGAAAATTTCCTTCTTCTCTGGTAATCTCGTTGCCCTCGAGAATTGAATTAGAACTTCCTATCATCGATTTCGTTTTATTTTCGCGAACGGTTTTGAAGATAGAATCATTGTTTAAACTTTTAACAAAAGAGTTGTCCGCTGTGTCGGCTTGTGCGAACGGTGTTTTCAACTACTGAAACATCCACTGATCTTCGCATTCCTCCTCCCATTGTTGGTAAAATATTACTCGTCTTTGGGCAAGGCTTGCGAAATCACATAAGTCCCGCACAGAAAGGACTATTAAATACATCGTCGGGGTCAATCGAAAATTAAGAACAATACCGGCATTGCTATTAACTGATATTCTTGCCATCATTGCATGCGATTGTAAGAGAGATATAACAGAACAATTTCCCTTCGAGAATTTAACCAAAGGATCGTTCGCTGTGTTGGCTTGTGCAAACGGTGTTTTCGCTTATCGAAAACACCCATCGATCTTCGCATTCCTCCTCCCACTGTTGGTAAAATATTACCCGTCTTTGGGCAAGGCTTGCGAAATCACACGAGTCCCACACAGAGAGGATCGTTAGAATCATCCCCGATTATTAAACTCAAAAGGCAAGAAAATCGTGGTGACAGAATCCATCGTAGTAAATGAATTGAGTTTCGGTCCTAACGGCAAACTACTACAGCGAAATTAAAAGAGAAGAAGAAGTCAAACGTAAAAATAAATTTATATAAAACAACGAAAAATCTCACATTCCTATCCAATCCAGCAACGCTAAAATATATATTATCTAGCTAATAAAATATTTATATAATAACCTAAGCCATTTTACATTCAAATAAAAATCCGTTCAACGAGGAAAAATATTTATTGTACCCAGCTTTAATCCTCTCCCGTGCTAGTATCCCTGCGCATAGCAGGTTAGCCGAAAAGTGGAATTCGTTTACCAGTTGCATTAAGCGTCAGTTAACGCTACCCATTAAGCGTAAAAGAAAATAATAAAAATAAAATATTTTGAAATAGTCCTTAGACTATTTCTGGTGGCAGCAACTACCGTATTAATTAGAAATCTAAATCAGTATTAAATACACAATAATATCATTTCAATTTATTTCCCTTCCGATTAAATTCAAAACTCAAACTATAAAAAAAAAATTTTTCAGTAAAATTTAACTTTAAATTTGATCGATTTAAACAAATAGATACGTAACAGAGTAAAGTAATAAATTTTTGGTGGCAGCGGTGGGATACGCTCCACGGAGGATTAAAGTTGGTTTAAACGGTTCGATTCGCTCCACAAGGGATTAAAGTTGTCACGATTATCGATAAAATATATACCTAAGAAATAATGTCGACTAAATTAGAATCGTTGGACAAAGGCATGATCTTGATGTTATCGGAAAAACTTAAAGCATGGGATGCGAATTTTCGCGACATGAGTACAACAATGAATAAATTACAAGACGATGTGCGTTCACTGAAAATAAAAAAGGAAATCAAGACACCCGTATCATCGCCGATAATTTCCCAAGCGACAATACCGATAGAAGTTAATCCCCAATCAATTAAGTTAAAAGATGCAATAGAGACAGTACCAGTGTTCGACGGACATCGACCCTCGGTATTTCGATTTTTAAGAGCATGCGAGCGTGCACGAAACATGGTTCCTAGGCATCAAGAATCTCAGTTAGTAAAATTATTAACGAATAAGCTTCGCGGACACGCGTTTCTCGCCGTAGAAGACACAGAAGTAATAAGTTTAAACGATTTCGGGAATAAATTAAAAGATATGTTCGGTCCGGGAAAAACGGTTAACGAATATAAAGGGGAATTAGCTACAATATTTCAACGACCGGGAGAAGATATTTTGGACTACATAGAACGCGTCAAAGATCTCAGGCTGGCGATAATGAACGGGGAAAGGTACGAGTACGGCACCGTATTTCAAGATAGGATAGATCGAGACACGAGGGAAGCTTTCGTTAAGGGGCTCCCAAACGAGGTGTATTTACGAGTAAAGATAGCAGGATACCAATCCTTGGACGATGCGTACCGCTAAGCCGTGAAAGCAACACGAGAATTAAAACAAGTGAACAATAGAATTCGATACCAACGTCCGACACCTTCGGTAATTATAACCAAAACAACGCTCATCCACCATACAATAGTATCTATACTGTAAACAACCGCCAGGACTGGAGATTTGTACCGCCGTCGCAGAAACATCTAAACAACCCGGGAATAGAAGAAAATGTCAGGAAAGAAACAAGAGCAATAACTTGGGAAGAAAAACGCATAAATAAATACCTCGATAGAGATCTAAATCAAAAGAGAGATGCTGATCATTTCAACCAATCAACTTTTCAATGCAAACACCATTCCGTTGCTGTGATAAGGGATAATGTCACGTTAAATAATAAAAGGACGCACGGTGCCATAGACAGGATCATGAGTGAGAAATTTTCTGAGTTACCAAACAAGATAAATAATGTTAGTGCCAAAGAACTTTCAGACAAAGCAGAAACTAGGAAATTGAACGACGAGACGACAGGCAATGCTTATCCACTACCTAACATCACAGAGATATTGGACCCGCTGGGAAGTGCAAATCGCCTCTCCACGTTCGACTTGGCAAAGATACAAAAGCAAGACTCCACGAATTTCGTGAATGTTTCAACCATAATAGGAAAAGAGATAGCGAGTGCATCTCACTCAAAAACTTCTATAAAACCATCAGAAGGAAACTTTATCGAACTCAAAGCCAAATCATTAAATTGCAAGGAAGATCACACTATAGAAAATAAAAATATAGCTATCCCTAAATCCAAAACAGAATCTATAAGCAAAAAGGTTTGTAATAAAAATTCAAAGAATAATTCCAAATCTACCAAAAATATTCCTAAACGTTCCATACAAATAAATAATAATTTAATTATAATAAGCACTTCCAGTAAAACTATTCATCCTGAAAAGGTAGAGAAAAATAAAGGTGCTGCGAATAAAATAAATGAAGAAGAAAAAAGGGTAACTAAGGAAAAGGATTCTAAACATTTTCAAGCTGAAGAAACGCAAGTTCAACGAGCTCAAAGAAATCAAAAGGGAGAAAACAGGGAATCACCAGTCGAAGATATATATAAAAACTTGAATAAATATGCTAGCCATTGGATTATAATTGGATTAAAAATACTTTATTGGTTACTACATCTAATATTTGACGTGGGTAACATAGTAAGTAGTGCTGATCTTATGATTCCCCCAGGAAAATATGGATGGTATCACACTATACTATATACAAAATATTTTTGGGTTAATATGGCTGCGGCACTCTCAAAAATTTGTATCTTAAATGCTATTAGCAAGCAATTGGATAATTGGATCAATGTCAGTAAACCTGTGTCTTGGCGCAAAATAAAAACTAAAATGAAGGAAAGGAACGAAATTCTCCCCGCACAAATTAGTTTCGGACATCTAGCCAGAGAACCTATTGGTGAAGTAACAATCGAAGAGAACACGGAACCAACATGCGCAGAATATCTCGAAGATCTGTTCAATAAAATTAACACTGTACAACGAATGGCAAGAGAAAATTTGATAAAATCCAAACTAAGACTAACGATCGACGAATTAACCCTCAAGATTTTAAAACAGGAGATTCGATATATCTACTAAAAGAACCTAGTAAAGGAAAATTCTCCGATCAATATACTGGACCATACAAGGTGCTAGAAATCTTGCAGAACCAGAACGTCAAGATTGAAGTAAAAGGGATTCCGCGAACAGTGCACTTAAACAAGCTAAAACTAGCGCATAACCGAAATAAGCAATGAATAAAGTGATTTCAGTGGGCAACGTAGTGCGGTAGTGTATGTTGTAGTGCTGTTCGTCGAATAATACAGATATCGAACACCTAAAAGAGAAAAGGAAAAATTATTATATGTACTCTAATTATTGTTTGAATATAAAACGTGTTGATTCAATAAATAATTAAAAGAGTGAAAGTGAAAGTTACCTTGTGAACAAGTAATCATCATACGAGAAGGTTTACGTGCAAAATAGGTTATGGATCTCGGTTTGCGAAACACCATGTACAACAGCCAGCTGAAAAATAAATGAACAAATTAACTTCAACTGCCTTAATGCAAAATACAACAGTACTAAATGTTATAACAATGCTATGGAAGCATGGCACTGTTCGTCGAACAACACAGATGGCGGAAACCTGAAAAGAAAAAGAAGTTTATTACAAATGATCCGATTACTGTTTGAATGTAAAACGTGTTAGTTCAACGAATAACTAAAACAGTGGAAGTGCAACTTACCTCGTGAACAATTAATCACCATACAAGGAAGTGTACATGCATGAATGTCGCAGATTAACAAGAAGAAATAAAATAGCTGATAAGTGTAGAAAGTGGTTAGAAAATAATTAAGATAGATTAATTGAAAGTAAAAGGATATCTTATTATGTATTAATCTACGTAGTATTGTTATATTATTATATCTAACATGTAGAAGTGGATTTTGTAATACACAATAGCGGTCGCACACACAATGCATTATACACATATTAAACTAAATAAACTAAACAGTACCTTTATGGCCACAAATATAAGACGATTGAAGACAACCGTAGTAAGTATCCAAGGCATATCGAAGAATCAGGTGATGTTGTGGGAATGATCTAGGTAAGTGATGCAGCATCGGAAGAGTAGAATCTGAAGAATTACAGACAATGTTAATCTAACAAGTAGGTTTTAATCACTAATAAGGGAACTAACTCATATCATACACAAAATAATAGCAAATAGCAAGTACATGCAATAATAAATTAATAGGGAAAATAAGAAAGGTTAATAAACACAGGAATAAGTTAGAAATTAATCAAGATAGACTAACTAAATATTAACAACATGACTGAACTCGGTGCAAAGGAATAAAGTTACGTTACACAAAATATCTGGTAACACAATACACAAAAAAAAAAAGAAAAAAAACATTAACTAAATTAAACAAGATTTATATAAATGCGAGTCACGTATAATCAAAACAATGACTATCGAAATTCGAAAACAACACAATCTATGCTATCGCATTAAGGTAGCACACGGTATTGACACACACAATATCATGAAACACAAACAATATTACAGAAACACTACAAAATAAACTATAATGATTAACAAATTAACTATTTCAACAACACGCTACTGTTGACATTAAACAAACGATACACGCAAGCGACCATGTTGAAAATTCGTCGCACGCACCCCAACACAAATAATAGCTAATACAATGTAATACAGCATTATAATAGCAATGCTAGGTACTGAACACAAAAAAAAAATAATAAAAAAAAAGAAAAAAAAAGAGAGAGATAAGGAAAATATATATAATAAACAACAACTAACATAACCATAACATATTATATATTATACCACATACAGGGATACAGTATTTGTACAAAGGGATAGGTCCGAACAAAACTTATAAAAAATTATAAAATATATATATTAACTGTTTTCGTATGTATGTCCAGAACAGGTGGCGAGTTCATCAACCCTAACATAGAGGACTCAGACGGGCGATGGATGATGTTCAGTCTTGCCTCGTGTTCGGTTGATACGTTCTGTCTACCATTTAGATAACGGTCATCTTTGTCAAGACTGTTTCGATAACTTAGATCCAGACCACCAGGACCTATGAGACGACCCACCCACTCATTTCATATGCGGAGTATCTGCAAGAACACGAATATCATACTGTCGTATGTGTGATATAAACCTAGCGGACCTACAACCCGCTATATCATGCCTCCAATGCATGATCGTTTACACTAATCTAACTCACCTTGAAAGAAACTTTTTAGTTCAAGGAATAGCAATCCGCGCCGTAGAACTATAAAGTACTTGTATGCTACGCACAAGACCAAATACTGATGCTATCCACCTGTAAACAAACGACATTTATAATTATGCATATAATTTTCACTTATGTTTACCAATATATATATGCACGCATGTTGTAAAGTAGGCGATATCTATGACACTCACTTCCATTGATAATCCGAGTGACTCGTAAAATAAGTCGTCATATTTACCATTACACGCACATATATATATATTCAAAGACAAGCTATAATTGTAATATCTATTCCTATAGATAATATATACTTATATATTTATAACGATAAAACAAATCTCATCTATATTACTTAGCAATACGTATGCATATACGTATATAATTATAACCCAGGTAGCATTCATGGTATTTATTTTCACCGATAATAAGTTTTAACAAAAAAAAAAAAACATAAATATAAATTTTTTTTTATATATATTAATAATAATAAAAGATTATTCTTATTTCTAATAAACTCGAGAGTAAGAAACAATTTAATAAATTGTTAATAGGAAGATGAATCGCCTGGTCATCGTACTTACCCTCATCAAAATAGCATACGGCCTGGTAGGATATGACTGCAATGGCAACCACCTCAACGTTACCACTATCTCTCTAAACTCCATCGGGGACTGCAGCATACAGCCTACAATGACTGAAACCCAAGATATTTATATACAACTACTTCAACTCTCAGAATTTGAATTTACCAACGTAAGGCAATGCAAGGTGCAAATAACTCGAATTGTATATTACTGTGGCATGCACTTTCACACGTCGGCAGTGCATAACGGATTCGCCGAATACCTCCATGAAACAACCGACCAACAATGTGCAAGGATGCACCAAGACGGCACATTTTCACTCGGACCACAAAACCTTATAGTTGGCCTAAAAGATAATGCAACAGAAACAAGGTCGCTTGTCCTAGCCGGCAAGCTAACAGACGACGGCAGCTGCCAGGGAACACAGTATGTAGACCCATACGGGAGCTGGGAAAAGGTCGTCGTACAAGCAACAGTAAGGATAAGTTTAAAATCAGCAGTTGTGCCAGTACGGATCGAGGCGAACAAAATTCTACTGAAATCAGGAACAGTATGTACCTTTAGCGAAGGAAACTGTCTAGACGCTGAAGACGGATACACTTATTGGCAACCACAACCACCCTCACCATGCAAATTTGATCAGTACGATGTGCTATATGAAGGAATTGCTACAAAGATCCAGGAAATAAAAACCAACAGAGAATCAGCACAACCAGTTTACGCACTAACAACGCAAGAAGTAACATTTGCACTGACTAAAACCGGAGAACAGCCACTGTGTGGATATACCCTACTATCCACCGAACACCCCAAATAGTTGAAACAACAAGAGGAAATACGTTTATCTCCAAAAGCAAGACAGCAGTCGAAAACTTGGACATATTCGCATACATCAACTCAAAATTCATTTACGTAGAGAAACATATTAAACGACAAATGACAACATTGTACCATGATATACTGACACAAAGATGAATTTGCATATACCATATCCAAAACCCCAGGACACATGGCCCTGATCGCAGGAGAAGCAGTCCACATAGTCAAATGCATTCCGGTACAAGTAAAAGTACGACATACAACAGAATGCTACTCGGAGCTACCCGTTTGGCAAGGGAATCGCACCGCATTTTTAACGCCAAAAACACACATCCTAACGCAACACGGAAACCACAGAGAATGTAGCGCGGTACTACCTACGCTATACAATATCGACGGACTCTGGCACAAATTCGTACCAAAACCCATGGAAACAATTGCACCACAGGAACTCCGCCCGGACGTACGCCAAACGTGGCAATATTCAGCACCATCGTCGTTGGCCACGAGCGGAATATATACCCAAAAAGACCTCGATGCACTACGGGACCACGTCATGTTCCCGGCAGAAAAATCTGCAGTTTTGAACACATTGGCCAGAGGAGCAACAGGAAAAACAATCGTCCCTGGAACAGTAAACATCCTGGGAATGATGGACGAAAACACATTAACGACAATAGCAAAAAATACCGTATCAAGCTTATGGATTGGTTTTATGGAATTTGGAACTGTCAGTGCAGCAATATTTGGAATACTTGTAATATTTAAACTAATCAAGACGATAATAGATATAGCCATACACGGATACCAGTTACGTGAAACTTACGGATGTGGAATCGCCCTATTAGGAGCAATAAGCGGCTCAGTTACCCACCTGCTACTATACCTCAAAAGAAAACGAAATATCGATGATCAAACAGCACAACCTCGAGGGATATCGATAACACCGGTAGTCACTTAACAACCAACGCCATCTACGTCCGCCTTGAGCGAACTCAGAGACACCATCAGTCAAATTTCCTTTGGAAATTTGAACTCCAAGGGCGGGGGTGTCACGTCCCGCGCTCCGCACGCGCCGTAACAAGAACAAGAAAACTATTCTACACAAAACGCGCGAATAAAGATTTGAATGCACAAACGAACACACGGCGCTACGAAACTAAAGGAAGGATTAACAAAGCGAGGGCGATTAATAAATCCAACCAGTATAAAATAAAATAAATAAAACCAGCTAACGGATTGAACGAGTTACGAACCAAACAAATAAACCAGGAAATAAGAATAACTACAAAAAGGGAAATAATTGAAGCGCCAGAAATACATGTATATATAAATATATTTTAATCAATCAACTTGGAGAGTTACATATAAGTATAAACATATATGCTAGATATGTAATAAACTAGTAAATATTAGTGTTAGTGCTTATAATACTATGCAACAAATACAATATTATCAATTTATGAAATATAAGTATATACGAAGTTAAAAACTAATAGTCTAACGAATACATAAAACATACAATATTGTATTATTAAAGAAATAAAAGTTACATTGTCAGAAACATATATATATGTGTGCGCATTCTATTAAACAGAAACATACTTAAAACTAGCCTACGTTCCGGTAAAGAGTTATAAAATAAGAACTACGCTACGAAACATGCATGTCTCTATATAAACATATAAAAATCTATATTCTAAACTACTACTAATCTATGTGCATTCTACAATCTGAAATACATATTTAAAACTAGCCTACATGCCGGTAAAGCATTATAAAATAAGAACTACATTATGAAACATGCATGTCTCTATATAAACATATAAATAATCTATTTTCTAAACTAAAACCACTATTAATAATCTACAAAAAAAATAGAACACACAACGCAACACTTGGGACCAAGCGACAACCTGTCGACAGGCCAAACGCTCAAAATAATTAACACCGCAACGACTTGAGGAATTGCTTACAGAAATTCTGTCATCAAGCACAAATATGTAAACACACATAAAACGCAGAATAATCTAGAAATAAAACCTTCAATACTATGTTGTCACAATACAAAATATATATGTATATATGAAATCAAATGATTGACACATAACCTCAAATACACAACACTATATCACAAAAGAATCTAAATGAAAATCACTTTGCCAGAAATATATACATATATACGTGTGCGTGTGCGTGTTCTATCTTATTAAAAGAAATTAATATAAAATAAATAATTAACATTTCATTTCGTACGAACACTACATGAACGAGAGAAATATACATATAAATACGTATATATATATATATATGTATGTGTGAGTGCATATGTTTTATATTATCGAATACTCTATAAAATAAACTACTCAAAACAACAAATAACGCAATCGAAGAATTACAAAACATTAGCCATATTGAAGTGACACACAACATAAACATATATATATATATATATATATACATATTATACTATTGTCACTTTAAAACAATATTAATAAATAAATGTTCTAATTGCGGTAGAATAAGGAAAAACGAGCGACAGACGAAAAATTACTTCGATATCAAACAAAACTAAAGACCCGTCACTAAAAACTTTACTGATGACATTTATGAGCAGCCATGTTGGATTTACACGCGTCATGGCGACAGGAATATTAGGGATTAATGGAAGTCAGGCGCGAGAAACAAATCATGAAAACACATTGTTAACACTTTTCTTTAATAAATTCTATGCGCAACTACAAATGTAAAAAAAATATATATATATATAATTAATTAAAAGGGGGGAAATATAAAATTGAAAAAAATAACAAACGTAAAATAGATAACCTAACACTATACATTCAAAATATATATATATATATATATATGTCGGATCAGGATTCGAATTTTGGGCGCGCGACGACTCTTCATGTGGACTAGCCATCGTTTCACAAAGCCGAGATTTTATTTACACGTATATACAGGTCTATCACTAAGCTTAACAAATAATAAGTACAACTAATAATAAGTCTAACGAACACTAAGCCTAATGAATAATACGATCTACGAATAATTAAATTAAATAATACTATTAGCAATGTTTGAGTTCAAACGAATCCACGGTCACCGGGATAACTCCTTACTAAGCGAAACTAACTTAGACGCAAATGCGATCGTCGAAAATGCTCGATGTATCACTCTCCAAGGCAATCGCAAGAATGCCAGCCTCGTGGAGATTTTTCTCCCTGTACGATTGCATTTTGTTTTCTATACCCGTTTGGAAGCATCGAGAAGGTTCCAAACGCCGTTGCTAGGCACACTCGTTGGAAGCATCGAGAAAGTTCCAAACGCCGTTGCTAGGCAGTTTCCGCCTGGAGTTTTGATTACTAAATACAATGTATGTCCCATTGCATCGGCACCTCCGAGGCAACATCACACGTGGCTCGGCCCGCTCTCGAGGCCGCATGCCGCCACAACCACATTTCTCGGAAAACACATACAACCACTCCAGACCTCCGTTAGATAAAACATCCATCCCGTGACCGTGGCTACGTTCAGCGACCGATTGTCACCTCGAACCCAATCTCGCTTATTACAAATCTTAAGCAATTACAACTATAATAAAATCTAGGCTAAGGTACTAGAGGATGTTCCCAAAATTTCCAAGGAAGGGCTTCGGCTTTCCTTTCATCTGCGACATATATATATATATATATTGAACACAAAACAAAATACATCAAAAAATTAATAATAATAAGGAACATCAAACAGCGAACCAACGAAATTGAAGCAGCTACACTAAATCAAAATCGAAGCAAGGAGCTCCGGGATAAAGTTCGCTGAACTCACGCATACACCAATAGCGCACAACAGGGGAAATTCCCTTTCTCCCAGAAGCATGGTGACGAAGATGTGCCTCCAAAACCTCTTCGGGAATTTCATTCGCAAAACGAACTTTCACGCAACGATCGGTATCAACGATTTCAACCAGAGGGGGTTCCCTCTCCAATACGACGGTCTCTGCATCGAAGAAATTCTCGTCGAAAGTAACCAAATCGTCAAAGCCCAATTTCGACACGGCCTCGGCACCAATGTTGAATAGTTCCTCCAACCACTCTGATACTCGTGGTTTATCACAGGGCCGCATGCGTTTGATTGGTCCTCCCGAGTCGCCCATGGGTTCTTCGGAATCCCTCTTTCGCTTGGGCTGAGAACAACACGGTATATTTTAAATAAAACGAAACAGGACGAATCAAGCGGACTAAGAACAAGACTAAATACGTACCAGGGAAGTCTGGAAAGGAACCTCTGATGGAAACGACTCCGCAAACATTGTTCGAACGTCGATCACCGAAGCCTAGGGAAATAGCAAAAAAGGAAAAAACAATCAAAATCACAAAAACAACCTTAATATGCAAACATCCAAACTTACGCAAAACAACTCGAAGGAGGAGGTCCTTGTTATGGGAGAGCAGCGGAGTTGCGCGTGTTTACCCAGTAAACATTGAAATGATAATGATGCTGCAGCCACCAGCCCTTCCACGCGCCGAAGAACACCGGTAATTCCCACGGTACAGCACGTGGAAGTTTCTCGTGGAAAGGACTAGATCAGCGTGGAATGCTTCAAATCTCCTAGACGCTAGCTCAGCGGAACACAGGACTGATAAAAACTAAGTCGAAATATGGAATTTGCATTTTGTCACGTACGATTCCAAGAAGCCCAAACTGCAACATCCCGATTCCCACGGAAGCGTACCCCCAGTGGACCACCACCCCGTGGGGGATGGCATTATAAATAAGCGTAGCAACATAGCGCAGCGCTCATTATTATTCTGGTGAACATTCTTATTACGGTTCATTATTCTTTGTTCATTATTATAGTGTCCATTCTTCTTATAATTTGCGTTCGTTCATTTTTTATAGTGTTCATTCCTTACGGCTCATTATTCTTCGTTCATTAGTTTGTTCATAATTCTTGTGATCGTTTGTTATTACGGCCCATTATTAATTTATTACTACGTTCGTTATTGCGCTCGTCACTGCGTTTAGAAATTTTGTATAGTATTTTGCGTTTCGGGGTCTTAATTTTTTCGGTCAAGAAAAGAGAGTCGCGACTAAGTAAAAAGAAAATTTTATCTTTGAAGTCCTCATTTCATCGTTTAAACACAAACGCGCATTGTAATTGCGGTATTAATCCAGCTAAGTGAATTGCTCAGTCTGTATTAAAATAGATAAATAAAGTAAGAGTTGATAGTAAACTATATTCGAGTTCAAATAATAAACTCAACAAAACTTCGACGACCACCGGAGCGGCTGAGGCAATGGCACCAGACAGCACCTACTCCTCAAGGTAAGAAAATTAATTTTGAAAACTTCCTTCTTCTCTGGTAATCTCGTTGCCCTCGAGAATTGAATTAGAACTTCCTATCATCGATTTCGTTTTATTTTCGCGAACGGTTTTGAAGATAGAATCATTGTTTAAACTTTTAACAAAAGAGTTGTCCGCTGTGTCGGCTTGTGCGAACGGTGTTTTCAACTACTGAAACATCCACTGATCTTCGCATTCCTCCTCCCATTGTTGGTAAAATATTACTCGTCTTTGGGCAAGGCTTGCGAAATCACATAAGTCCCGCACAGAAAGGACTATTAAATACATCGTCGGGGTCAATCGAAAATTAAGAACAATACCGGCATTGCTATTAACTGATATTCTTGCCATCATTGCATGCGATTGTAAGAGAGATATAACAGAACAATTTCCCTTCGAGAATTTAACCAAAGGATCGTTCGCTGTGTTGGCTTGTGCAAACGGTGTTTTCGCTTATCGAAAACACCCATCGATCTTCGCATTCCTCCTCCCACTGTTGGTAAAATATTACCCGTCTTTGGGCAAGGCTTGCGAAATCACACGAGTCCCACACAGAGAGGATCGTTAGAATCATCCCCGATTATTAAACTCAAAAGGCAAGAAAATCGTGGTGACAGAATCCATCGTAGTAAATGAATTGAGTTTCGGTCCTAACGGCAAACTACTACAGCGAAATTAAAAGAGAAGAAGAAGTCAAACGTAAAAATAAATTTATATAAAACAACGAAAAATCTCACATTCCTATCCAATCCAGCAACGCTAAAATATATATTATCTAGCTAATAAAATATTTATATAATAACCTAAGCCATTTTACATTCAAATAAAAATCCGTTCAACGAGGAAAAATATTTATTGTACCCAGCTTTAATCCTCTCCCGTGCTAGTATCCCTGCGCATAGCAGGTTAGCCGAAAAGTGGAATTCGTTTACCAGTTGCATTAAGCGTCAGTTAACGCTACCCATTAAGCGTAAAAGAAAATAATAAAAATAAAATATTTTGAAATAGTCCTTAGACTATTTCTGGTGGCAGCAACTACCGTATTAATTAGAAATCTAAATCAGTATTAAATACACAATAATATCATTTCAATTTATTTCCCTTCCGATTAAATTCAAAACTCAAACTATAAAAAAAAAATTTTTCAGTAAAATTTAACTTTAAATTTGATCGATTTAAACAAATAGATACGTAACAGAGTAAAGTAATAAATTTTTGGTGGCAGCGGTGGGATACGCTCCACGGAGGATTAAAGTTGGTTTAAACGGTTCGATTCGCTCCACAAGGGATTAAAGTTGTCACGATTATCGATAAAATATATACCTAAGAAATAATGTCGACTAAATTAGAATCGTTGGACAAAGGCATGATCTTGATGTTATCGGAAAAACTTAAAGCATGGGATGCGAATTTTCGCGACATGAGTACAACAATGAATAAATTACAAGACGATGTGCGTTCACTGAAAATAAAAAAGGAAATCAAGACACCCGTATCATCGCCGATAATTTCCCAAGCGACAATACCGATAGAAGTTAATCCCCAATCAATTAAGTTAAAAGATGCAATAGAGACAGTACCAGTGTTCGACGGACATCGACCCTCGGTATTTCGATTTTTAAGAGCATGCGAGCGTGCACGAAACATGGTTCCTAGGCATCAAGAATCTCAGTTAGTAAAATTATTAACGAATAAGCTTCGCGGACACGCGTTTCTCGCCGTAGAAGACACAGAAGTAATAAGTTTAAACGATTTCGGGAATAAATTAAAAGATATGTTCGGTCCGGGAAAAACGGTTAACGAATATAAAGGGGAATTAGCTACAATATTTCAACGACCGGGAGAAGATATTTTGGACTACATAGAACGCGTCAAAGATCTCAGGCTGGCGATAATGAACGGGGAAAGGTACGAGTACGGCACCGTATTTCAAGATAGGATAGATCGAGACACGAGGGAAGCTTTCGTTAAGGGGCTCCCAAACGAGGTGTATTTACGAGTAAAGATAGCAGGATACCAATCCTTGGACGATGCGTACCGCTAAGCCGTGAAAGCAACACGAGAATTAAAACAAGTGAACAATAGAATTCGATACCAACGTCCGACACCTTCGGTAATTATAACCAAAACAACGCTCATCCACCATACAATAGTATCTATACTGTAAACAACCGCCAGGACTGGAGATTTGTACCGCCGTCGCAGAAACATCTAAACAACCCGGGAATAGAAGAAAATGTCAGGAAAGAAACAAGAGCAATAACTTGGGAAGAAAAACGCATAAATAAATACCTCGATAGAGATCTAAATCAAAAGAGAGATGCTGATCATTTCAACCAATCAACTTTTCAATGCAAACACCATTCCGTTGCTGTGATAAGGGATAATGTCACGTTAAATAATAAAAGGACGCACGGTGCCATAGACAGGATCATGAGTGAGAAATTTTCTGAGTTACCAAACAAGATAAATAATGTTAGTGCCAAAGAACTTTCAGACAAAGCAGAAACTAGGAAATTGAACGACGAGACGACAGGCAATGCTTATCCACTACCTAACATCACAGAGATATTGGACCCGCTGGGAAGTGCAAATCGCCTCTCCACGTTCGACTTGGCAAAGATACAAAAGCAAGACTCCACGAATTTCGTGAATGTTTCAACCATAATAGGAAAAGAGATAGCGAGTGCATCTCACTCAAAAACTTCTATAAAACCATCAGAAGGAAACTTTATCGAACTCAAAGCCAAATCATTAAATTGCAAGGAAGATCACACTATAGAAAATAAAAATATAGCTATCCCTAAATCCAAAACAGAATCTATAAGCAAAAAGGTTTGTAATAAAAATTCAAAGAATAATTCCAAATCTACCAAAAATATTCCTAAACGTTCCATACAAATAAATAATAATTTAATTATAATAAGCACTTCCAGTAAAACTATTCATCCTGAAAAGGTAGAGAAAAATAAAGGTGCTGCGAATAAAATAAATGAAGAAGAAAAAAGGGTAACTAAGGAAAAGGATTCTAAACATTTTCAAGCTGAAGAAACGCAAGTTCAACGAGCTCAAAGAAATCAAAAGGGAGAAAACAGGGAATCACCAGTCGAAGATATATATAAAAACTTGAATAAATATGCTAGCCATTGGATTATAATTGGATTAAAAATACTTTATTGGTTACTACATCTAATATTTGACGTGGGTAACATAGTAAGTAGTGCTGATCTTATGATTCCCCCAGGAAAATATGGATGGTATCACACTATACTATATACAAAATATTTTTGGGTTAATATGGCTGCGGCACTCTCAAAAATTTGTATCTTAAATGCTATTAGCAAGCAATTGGATAATTGGATCAATGTCAGTAAACCTGTGTCTTGGCGCAAAATAAAAACTAAAATGAAGGAAAGGAACGAAATTCTCCCCGCACAAATTAGTTTCGGACATCTAGCCAGAGAACCTATTGGTGAAGTAACAATCGAAGAGAACACGGAACCAACATGCGCAGAATATCTCGAAGATCTGTTCAATAAAATTAACACTGTACAACGAATGGCAAGAGAAAATTTGATAAAATCCAAACTAAGACTAACGATCGACGAATTAACCCTCAAGATTTTAAAACAGGAGATTCGATATATCTACTAAAAGAACCTAGTAAAGGAAAATTCTCCGATCAATATACTGGACCATACAAGGTGCTAGAAATCTTGCAGAACCAGAACGTCAAGATTGAAGTAAAAGGGATTCCGCGAACAGTGCACTTAAACAAGCTAAAACTAGCGCATAACCGAAATAAGCAATGAATAAAGTGATTTCAGTGGGCAACGTAGTGCGGTAGTGTATGTTGTAGTGCTGTTCGTCGAATAATACAGATATCGAACACCTAAAAGAGAAAAGGAAAAATTATTATATGTACTCTAATTATTGTTTGAATATAAAACGTGTTGATTCAATAAATAATTAAAAGAGTGAAAGTGAAAGTTACCTTGTGAACAAGTAATCATCATACGAGAAGGTTTACGTGCAAAATAGGTTATGGATCTCGGTTTGCGAAACACCATGTACAACAGCCAGCTGAAAAATAAATGAACAAATTAACTTCAACTGCCTTAATGCAAAATACAACAGTACTAAATGTTATAACAATGCTATGGAAGCATGGCACTGTTCGTCGAACAACACAGATGGCGGAAACCTGAAAAGAAAAAGAAGTTTATTACAAATGATCCGATTACTGTTTGAATGTAAAACGTGTTAGTTCAACGAATAACTAAAACAGTGGAAGTGCAACTTACCTCGTGAACAATTAATCACCATACAAGGAAGTGTACATGCATGAATGTCGCAGATTAACAAGAAGAAATAAAATAGCTGATAAGTGTAGAAAGTGGTTAGAAAATAATTAAGATAGATTAATTGAAAGTAAAAGGATATCTTATTATGTATTAATCTACGTAGTATTGTTATATTATTATATCTAACATGTAGAAGTGGATTTTGTAATACACAATAGCGGTCGCACACACAATGCATTATACACATATTAAACTAAATAAACTAAACAGTACCTTTATGGCCACAAATATAAGACGATTGAAGACAACCGTAGTAAGTATCCAAGGCATATCGAAGAATCAGGTGATGTTGTGGGAATGATCTAGGTAAGTGATGCAGCATCGGAAGAGTAGAATCTGAAGAATTACAGACAATGTTAATCTAACAAGTAGGTTTTAATCACTAATAAGGGAACTAACTCATATCATACACAAAATAATAGCAAATAGCAAGTACATGCAATAATAAATTAATAGGGAAAATAAGAAAGGTTAATAAACACAGGAATAAGTTAGAAATTAATCAAGATAGACTAACTAAATATTAACAACATGACTGAACTCGGTGCAAAGGAATAAAGTTACGTTACACAAAATATCTGGTAACACAATACACAAAAAAAAAAGAAAAAAAACATTAACTAAATTAAACAAGATTTATATAAATGCGAGTCACGTATAATCAAAACAATGACTATCGAAATTCGAAAACAACACAATCTATGCTATCGCATTAAGGTAGCACACGGTATTGACACACACAATATCATGAAACACAAACAATATTACAGAAACACTACAAAATAAACTATAATGATTAACAAATTAACTATTTCAACAACACGCTACTGTTGACATTAAACAAACGATACACGCAAGCGACCATGTTGAAAATTCGTCGCACGCACCCCACACATACGCACCCCAACACAAATAATAGCCAATACAATGTAATACAGCATTATAATAGCAATGCTAGGTACTGAACACAAAAAAAAAATAATAAAAAAAAAAGAAAAAAAAAGAGAGAGATAAGGAAAATATATATAATAAACAACAACTAACATAACCATAACATATTATATATTATACCACATACAGGGATACAGTATTTGTACAAAGGGATAGGTCCGAACAAAACTTATAAAAAATTATAAAATATATATATTAACTGTTTTCGTATGTATGTCCAGAACAGGTGGCGAGTTCATCAACCCTAACATAGAGGACTCAGACGGGCGATGGATGATGTTCAGTCTTGCCTCGTGTTCGGTTGATACGTTCTGTCTACCATTTAGATAACGGTCATCTTTGTCAAGACTGTTTCGATAACTTAGATCCAGACCACCAGGACCTATGAGACGACCCACCCACTCATTTCATATGCGGAGTATCTGCAAGAACACGAATATCATACTGTCGTATGTGTGATATAAACCTAGCGGACCTACAACCCGCTATATCATGCCTCCAATGCATGATCGTTTACACTAATCTAACTCACCTTGAAAGAAACTTTTTAGTTCAAGGAATAGCAATCCGCGCCGTAGAACTATAAAGTACTTGTATGCTACGCACAAGACCAAATACTGATGCTATCCACCTGTAAACAAACGACATTTATAATTATGCATATAATTTTCACTTATGTTTACCAATATATATATGCACGCATGTTGTAAAGTAGGCGATATCTATGACACTCACTTCCATTGATAATCCGAGTGACTCGTAAAATAAGTCGTCATATTTACCATTACACGCACATATATATATATTCAAAGACAAGCTATAATTGTAATATCTATTCCTATAGATAATATATACTTATATATTTATAACGATAAAACAAATCTCATCTATATTACTTAGCAATACGTATGCATATACGTATATAATTATAACCCAGGTAGCATTCATGGTATTTATTTTCACCGATAATAAGTTTTAACAAAAAAAAAAAAACATAAATATAAATTTTTTTTTATATATATTAATAATAATAAAAGATTATTCTTATTTCTAATAAACTCGAGAGTAAGAAACAATTTAATAAATTGTTAATAGGAAGATGAATCGCCTGGTCATCGTACTTACCCTCATCAAAATAGCATACGGCCTGGTAGGATATGACTGCAATGGCAACCACCTCAACGTTACCACTATCTCTCTAAACTCCATCGGGGACTGCAGCATACAGCCTACAATGACTGAAACCCAAGATATTTATATACAACTACTTCAACTCTCAGAATTTGAATTTACCAACGTAAGGCAATGCAAGGTGCAAATAACTCGAATTGTATATTACTGTGGCATGCACTTTCACACGTCGGCAGTGCATAACGGATTCGCCGAATACCTCCATGAAACAACCGACCAACAATGTGCAAGGATGCACCAAGACGGCACATTTTCACTCGGACCACAAAACCTTATAGTTGGCCTAAAAGATAATGCAACAGAAACAAGGTCGCTTGTCCTAGCCGGCAAGCTAACAGACGACGGCAGCTGCCAGGGAACACAGTATGTAGACCCATACGGGAGCTGGGAAAAGGTCGTCGTACAAGCAACAGTAAGGATAAGTTTAAAATCAGCAGTTGTGCCAGTACGGATCGAGGCGAACAAAATTCTACTGAAATCAGGAACAGTATGTACCTTTAGCGAAGGAAACTGTCTAGACGCTGAAGACGGATACACTTATTGGCAACCACAACCACCCTCACCATGCAAATTTGATCAGTACGATGTGCTATATGAAGGAATTGCTACAAAGATCCAGGAAATAAAAACCAACAGAGAATCAGCACAACCAGTTTACGCACTAACAACGCAAGAAGTAACATTTGCACTGACTAAAACCGGAGAACAGCCACTGTGTGGATATACCCTACTATCCACCGAACACCCCAAATAGTTGAAACAACAAGAGGAAATACGTTTATCTCCAAAAGCAAGACAGCAGTCGAAAACTTGGACATATTCGCATACATCAACTCAAAATTCATTTACGTAGAGAAACATATTAAACGACAAATGACAACATTGTACCATGATATACTGACACAAAGATGAATTTGCATATACCATATCCAAAACCCCAGGACACATGGCCCTGATCGCAGGAGAAGCAGTCCACATAGTCAAATGCATTCCGGTACAAGTAAAAGTACGACATACAACAGAATGCTACTCGGAGCTACCCGTTTGGCAAGGGAATCGCACCGCATTTTTAACGCCAAAAACACACATCCTAACGCAACACGGAAACCACAGAGAATGTAGCGCGGTACTACCTACGCTATACAATATCGACGGACTCTGGCACAAATTCGTACCAAAACCCATGGAAACAATTGCACCACAGGAACTCCGCCCGGACGTACGCCAAACGTGGCAATATTCAGCACCATCGTCGTTGGCCACGAGCGGAATATATACCCAAAAAGACCTCGATGCACTACGGGACCACGTCATGTTCCCGGCAGAAAAATCTGCAGTTTTGAACACATTGGCCAGAGGAGCAACAGGAAAAACAATCGTCCCTGGAACAGTAAACATCCTGGGAATGATGGACGAAAACACATTAACGACAATAGCAAAAAATACCGTATCAAGCTTATGGATTGGTTTTATGGAATTTGGAACTGTCAGTGCAGCAATATTTGGAATACTTGTAATATTTAAACTAATCAAGACGATAATAGATATAGCCATACACGGATACCAGTTACGTGAAACTTACGGATGTGGAATCGCCCTATTAGGAGCAATAAGCGGCTCAGTTACCCACCTGCTACTATACCTCAAAAGAAAACGAAATATCGATGATCAAACAGCACAACCTCGAGGGATATCGATAACACCGGTAGTCACTTAACAACCAACGCCATCTACGTCCGCCTTGAGCGAACTCAGAGACACCATCAGTCAAATTTCCTTTGGAAATTTGAACTCCAAGGGCGGGGGTGTCACGTCCCGCGCTCCGCACGCGCCGTAACAAGAACAAGAAAACTATTCTACACAAAACGCGCGAATAAAGATTTGAATGCACAAACGAACACACGGCGCTACGAAACTAAAGGAAGGATTAACAAAGCGAGGGCGATTAATAAATCCAACCAGTATAAAATAAAATAAATAAAACCAGCTAACGGATTGAACGAGTTACGAACCAAACAAATAAACCAGGAAATAAGAATAACTACAAAAAGGGAAATAATTGAAGCGCCAGAAATACATGTATATATAAATATATTTTAATCAATCAACTTGGAGAGTTACATATAAGTATAAACATATATGCTAGATATGTAATAAACTAGTAAATATTAGTGTTAGTGCTTATAATACTATGCAACAAATACAATATTATCAATTTATGAAATATAAGTATATACGAAGTTAAAAACTAATAGTCTAACGAATACATAAAACATACAATATTGTATTATTAAAGAAATAAAAGTTACATTGTCAGAAACATATATATATGTGTGCGCATTCTATTAAACAGAAACATACTTAAAACTAGCCTACGTTCCGGTAAAGAGTTATAAAATAAGAACTACGCTACGAAACATGCATGTCTCTATATAAACATATAAAAATCTATATTCTAAACTACTACTAATCTATGTGCATTCTACAATCTGAAATACATATTTAAAACTAGCCTACATGCCGGTAAAGCATTATAAAATAAGAACTACATTATGAAACATGCATGTCTCTATATAAACATATAAATAATCTATTTTCTAAACTAAAACCACTATTAATAATCTACAAAAAAAATAGAACACACAACGCAACACTTGGGACCAAGCGACAACCTGTCGACAGGCCAAACGCTCAAAATAATTAACACCGCAACGACTTGAGGAATTGCTTACAGAAATTCTGTCATCAAGCACAAATATGTAAACACACATAAAACGCAGAATAATCTAGAAATAAAACCTTCAATACTATGTTGTCACAATACAAAATATATATGTATATATGAAATCAAATGATTGACACATAACCTCAAATACACAACACTATATCACAAAAGAATCTAAATGAAAATCACTTTGCCAGAAATATATACATATATACGTGTGCGTGTGCGTGTTCTATCTTATTAAAAGAAATTAATATAAAATAAATAATTAACATTTCATTTCGTACGAACACTACATGAACGAGAGAAATATACATATAAATACGTATATATATATATATATGTATGTGTGAGTGCATATGTTTTATATTATCGAATACTCTATAAAATAAACTACTCAAAACAACAAATAACGCAATCGAAGAATTACAAAACATTAGCCATATTGAAGTGACACACAACATAAACATATATATATATATATATATATACATATTATACTATTGTCACTTTAAAACAATATTAATAAATAAATGTTCTAATTGCGGTAGAATAAGGAAAAACGAGCGACAGACGAAAAATTACTTCGATATCAAACAAAACTAAAGACCCGTCACTAAAAACTTTACTGATGACATTTATGAGCAGCCATGTTGGATTTACACGCGTCATGGCGACAGGAATATTAGGGATTAATGGAAGTCAGGCGCGAGAAACAAATCATGAAAACACATTGTTAACACTTTTCTTTAATAAATTCTATGCGCAACTACAAATGTAAAAAAAATATATATATATATAATTAATTAAAAGGGGGGAAATATAAAATTGAAAAAAATAACAAACGTAAAATAGATAACCTAACACTATACATTCAAAATATATATATATATATATATATGTCGGATCAGGATTCGAATTTTGGGCGCGCGACGACTCTTCATGTGGACTAGCCATCGTTTCACAAAGCCGAGATTTTATTTACACGTATATACAGGTCTATCACTAAGCTTAACAAATAATAAGTACAACTAATAATAAGTCTAACGAACACTAAGCCTAATGAATAATACGATCTACGAATAATTAAATTAAATAATACTATTAGCAATGTTTGAGTTCAAACGAATCCACGGTCACCGGGATAACTCCTTACTAAGCGAAACTAACTTAGACGCAAATGCGATCGTCGAAAATGCTCGATGTATCACTCTCCAAGGCAATCGCAAGAATGCCAGCCTCGTGGAGATTTTTCTCCCTGTACGATTGCATTTTGTTTTCTATACCCGTTTGGAAGCATCGAGAAGGTTCCAAACGCCGTTGCTAGGCACACTCGTTGGAAGCATCGAGAAAGTTCCAAACGCCGTTGCTAGGCAGTTTCCGCCTGGAGTTTTGATTACTAAATACAATGTATGTCCCATTGCATCGGCACCTCCGAGGCAACATCACACGTGGCTCGGCCCGCTCTCGAGGCCGCATGCCGCCACAACCACATTTCTCGGAAAACACATACAACCACTCCAGACCTCCGTTAGATAAAACATCCATCCCGTGACCGTGGCTACGTTCAGCGACCGATTGTCACCTCGAACCCAATCTCGCTTATTACAAATCTTAAGCAATTACAACTATAATAAAATCTAGGCTAAGGTACTAGAGGATGTTCCCAAAATTTCCAAGGAAGGGCTTCGGCTTTCCTTTCATCTGCGACATATATATATATATATATTGAACACAAAACAAAATACATCAAAAAATTAATAATAATAAGGAACATCAAACAGCGAACCAACGAAATTGAAGCAGCTACACTAAATCAAAATCGAAGCAAGGAGCTCCGGGATAAAGTTCGCTGAACTCACGCATACACCAATAGCGCACAACAGGGGAAATTCCCTTTCTCCCAGAAGCATGGTGACGAAGATGTGCCTCCAAAACCTCTTCGGGAATTTCATTCGCAAAACGAACTTTCACGCAACGATCGGTATCAACGATTTCAACCAGAGGGGGTTCCCTCTCCAATACGACGGTCTCTGCATCGAAGAAATTCTCGTCGAAAGTAACCAAATCGTCAAAGCCCAATTTCGACACGGCCTCGGCACCAATGTTGAATAGTTCCTCCAACCACTCTGATACTCGTGGTTTATCACAGGGCCGCATGCGTTTGATTGGTCCTCCCGAGTCGCCCAAGGGTTCTTCGGAATCCCTCTTTCGCTTGGGCTGAGAACAACACGGTATATTTTAAATAAAACGAAACAGGACGAATCAAGCGGACTAAGAACAAGACTAAATACGTACCAGGGAAGTCTGGAAAGGAACCTCTGATGGAAACGACTCCGCAAACATTGTTCGAACGTCGATCACCGAAGCCTAGGGAAATAGCAAAAAAGGAAAAAACAATCAAAATCACAAAAACAACCTTAATATGCAAACATCCAAACTTACGCAAAACAACTCGAAGGAGGAGGTCCTTGTTATGGGAGAGCAGCGGAGTTGCGTGTGTTTACCCAGTAAACATTGAAATGATAATGATGCTGCAGCCACCAGCCCTTCCACGCGCCGAAGAACACCGGTAATTCCCACGGTACAGCACGTGGAAGTTTCTCGTGGAAAGGACTAGATCAGCGTGGAATGCTTCAAATCTCCTAGACGCTAGCTCAGCGGAACACAGGACTGATAAAAACTAAGTCGAAATATGGAATTTGCATTTTGTCACGTACGATTCCAAGAAGCCCAAACTGCAACATCCCGATTCCCACGGAAGCGTACCCCCAGTGGACCACCACCCCGTGGGGGATGGCATTATAAATAAGCGTAGCAACATAGCGCAGCGCTCATTATTATTCTGGTGAACATTCTTATTACGGTTCATTATTCTTTGTTCATTATTATAGTGTCCATTCTTCTTATAATTTGCGTTCGTTCATTTTTTATAGTGTTCATTCCTTACGGCTCATTATTCTTCGCTCATTAGTTTGTTCATAATTCTTGTGATCGTTTGTTATTACGGCCCATTATTAATTTATTACTACGTTCGTTATTGCGCTCGTCACTGCGTTTAGAAATTTTGTATAGTATTTTGCGTTTCGGGGTCTTAATTTTTTCGGTCAAGAAAAGAGAGTCGCGACTAAGTAAAAAGAAAATTTTATCTTTGAAGTCCTCATTTCATCGTTTAAACACAAACGCGCATTGTAATTGCGGTATTAATCCAGCTAAGTGAATTGCTCAGTCTGTATTAAAATAGATAAATAAAGTAAGAGTTGATAGTAAACTATATTCGAGTTCAAATAATAAACTCAACAAAACTTCGACGACCACCGGAGCGGCTGAGGCAATGGCACCAGACAGCACCTACTCCTCAAGGTAAGAAAATTAATTTTGAAAACTTCCTTCTTCTCTGGTAATCTCGTTGCCCTCGAGAATTGAATTAGAACTTCCTATCATCGATTTCGTTTTATTTTCGCGAACGGTTTTGAAGATAGAATCATTGTTTAAACTTTTAACAAAAGAGTTGTCCGCTGTGTCGGCTTGTGCGAACGGTGTTTTCAACTACTGAAACATCCACTGATCTTCGCATTCCTCCTCCCATTGTTGGTAAAATATTACTCGTCTTTGGGCAAGGCTTGCGAAATCACATAAGTCCCGCACAGAAAGGACTATTAAATACATCGTCGGGGTCAATCGAAAATTAAGAACAATACCGGCATTGCTATTAACTGATATTCTTGCCATCATTGCATGCGATTGTAAGAGAGATATAACAGAACAATTTCCCTTCGAGAATTTAACCAAAGGATCGTTCGCTGTGTTGGCTTGTGCAAACGGTGTTTTCGCTTATCGAAAACACCCATCGATCTTCGCATTCCTCCTCCCACTGTTGGTAAAATATTACCCGTCTTTGGGCAAGGCTTGCGAAATCACACGAGTCCCACACAGAGAGGATCGTTAGAATCATCCCCGATTATTAAACTCAAAAGGCAAGAAAATCGTGGTGACAGAATCCATCGTAGTAAATGAATTGAGTTTCGGTCCTAACGGCAAACTACTACAGCGAAATTAAAAGAGAAGAAGAAGTCAAACGTAAAAATAAATTTATATAAAACAACGAAAAATCTCACATTCCTATCCAATCCAGCAACGCTAAAATATATATTATCTAGCTAATAAAATATTTATATAATAACCTAAGCCATTTTACATTCAAATAAAAATCCGTTCAACGAGGAAAAATATTTATTGTACCCAGCTTTAATCCTCTCCCGTGCTAGTATCCCTGCGCATAGCAGGTTAGCCGAAAAGTGGAATTCGTTTACCAGTTGCATTAAGCGTCAGTTAACGCTACCCATTAAGCGTAAAAGAAAATAATAAAAATAAAATATTTTGAAATAGTCCTTAGACTATTTCTGGTGGCAGCAACTACCGTATTAATTAGAAATCTAAATCAGTATTAAATACACAATAATATCATTTCAATTTATTTCCCTTCCGATTAAATTCAAAACTCAAACTATAAAAAAAAAATTTTTCAGTAAAATTTAACTTTAAATTTGATCGATTTAAACAAATAGATACGTAACAGAGTAAAGTAATAAATTTTTGGTGGCAGCGGTGGGATACGCTCCACGGAGGATTAAAGTTGGTTTAAACGGTTCGATTCGCTCCACAAGGGATTAAAGTTGTCACGATTATCGATAAAATATATACCTAAGAAATAATGTCGACTAAATTAGAATCGTTGGACAAAGGCATGATCTTGATGTTATCGGAAAAACTTAAAGCATGGGATGCGAATTTTCGCGACATGAGTACAACAATGAATAAATTACAAGACGATGTGCGTTCACTGAAAATAAAAAAGGAAATCAAGACACCCGTATCATCGCCGATAATTTCCCAAGCGACAATACCGATAGAAGTTAATCCCCAATCAATTAAGTTAAAAGATGCAATAGAGACAGTACCAGTGTTCGACGGACATCGACCCTCGGTATTTCGATTTTTAAGAGCATGCGAGCGTGCACGAAACATGGTTCCTAGGCATCAAGAATCTCAGTTAGTAAAATTATTAACGAATAAGCTTCGCGGACACGCGTTTCTCGCCGTAGAAGACACAGAAGTAATAAGTTTAAACGATTTCGGGAATAAATTAAAAGATATGTTCGGTCCGGGAAAAACGGTTAACGAATATAAAGGGGAATTAGCTACAATATTTCAACGACCGGGAGAAGATATTTTGGACTACATAGAACGCGTCAAAGATCTCAGGCTGGCGATAATGAACGGGGAAAGGTACGAGTACGGCACCGTATTTCAAGATAGGATAGATCGAGACACGAGGGAAGCTTTCGTTAAGGGGCTCCCAAACGAGGTGTATTTACGAGTAAAGATAGCAGGATACCAATCCTTGGACGATGCGTACCGCTAAGCCGTGAAAGCAACACGAGAATTAAAACAAGTGAACAATAGAATTCGATACCAACGTCCGACACCTTCGGATAATTATAACCAAAACAACGCTCATCCACCATACAATAGTATCTATACTGTAAACAACCGCCAGGACTGGAGATTTGTACCGCCGTCGCAGAAACATCTAAACAACCCGGGAATAGAAGAAAATGTCAGGAAAGAAACAAGAGCAATAACTTGGGAAGAAAAACGCATAAATAAATACCTCGATAGAGATCTAAATCAAAAGAGAGATGCTGATCATTTCAACCAATCAACTTTTCAATGCAAACACCATTCCGTTGCTGTGATAAGGGATAATGTCACGTTAAATAATAAAAGGACGCACGGTGCCATAGACAGGATCATGAGTGAGAAATTTTCTGAGTTATCAAACAAGATAAATAATGTTAGTGCCAAAGAACTTTCAGACAAAGCAGAAACTAGGAAATTGAACGACGAGACGACAGGCAATGCTTATCCACTGCCTAACATCACAGAGATATTGAACCCGCTGGGAAGTGCAAATCGCCTCTCCACGTTCGACTTGGCAAAGATACAAAAGCAAGACTCCACGAATTTCGTGAATGTTTCAACCATAATAGGAAAAGAGATAGCGAGTGCGTCTCACTCAAAAACTTCTATAAAACCATCAGAAGGAAACTTTATCGAACTCAAAGCCAAATCATTAAATTGCAAGGAAGATCACACTATAGAAAATAAAAATATAGCTATCCCTAAATCCAAAACAGAATCTATAAGCAAAAAGGTTTGTAATAAAAATTCAAAGAATAATTCCAAATCTACCAAAAATATTCCTAAACGTTCCATACAAATAAATAATAATTTAATTATAATAAGCACTTCCAGTAAAACTATTCATCCTGAAAAGGTAGAGAAAAATAAAGGTGCTGCGAATAAAATAAATGAAGAAGAAAAAAGGGTAACTAAGGAAAAGGATTCTAAACATTTTCAAGCTGAAGAAACGCAAGTTCAACGAGCTCAAAGAAATCAAAAGGGAGAAAACAGGGAATCACCAGTCGAAGATATATATAAAAACTTGAATAAATATGCTAGCCATTGGATTATAATTGGATTAAAAATACTTTATTGGTTACTACATCTAATATTTGACGTAGGTAACATAGTAAGTAGTGCTGATCTTATGATTCCCCCAGGAAAATATGGATGGTATCACACTATACTATATACAAAATATTTTTGGGTTAATATGGCTGCGGCACTCTCAAAAATTTGTATCTTAAATGCTATTAGCAAGCAATTGGATAATTGGATCAATGTCAGTAAACCTGTGTCTTGGCGCAAAATAAAAACTAAAATGAAGGAAAGGAACGAAATTCTCCCCGCACAAATTAGTTTCGGACATCTAGCCAGAGAACCTATTGGTGAAGTAACAATCGAAGAGAACACGGAACCAACATGCGCAGAATATCTCGAAGATCTGTTCAATAAAATTAACACTGTACAACGAATGGCAAGAGAAAATTTGATAAAATCCAAACTAAGACTAACGATCGACGAATTAACCCTCAAGATTTTAAAACAGGAGATTCGATATATCTACTAAAAGAACCTAGTAAAGGAAAATTCTCCGATCAATATACTGGACCATACAAGGTACTAGAAATCTTGCAGAACCAGAACGTCAAGATTGAAGTAAAAGGGATTCCGCGAACAGTGCACTTAAACAAGCTAAAACTAGCGCATAACCGAAATAAGCAATGAATAAAGTGATTTCAGTGGGCAACGTAGTGCAGTAGTGTATGTTGTAGTGCTGTTCGTCGAATAATACAGATATCGAACACCTAAAAGAGAAAAGGAAAAATTATTATATGTACTCTAATTATTGTTTGAATATAAAACGTGTTGATTCAATAAATAATTAAAAGAGTGAAAGTGAAAGTTACCTTGCGAACAA
This sequence comes from Bombus vancouverensis nearcticus, assembly GCF_051014615.1. Classification (NCBI taxonomy): domain Eukaryota; kingdom Metazoa; phylum Arthropoda; class Insecta; order Hymenoptera; family Apidae; genus Bombus; species Bombus vancouverensis. The sequence continues at coordinate 63,788 of NC_134913.1, read as the reverse complement.
GTGATCAACAAACAAGAAAGTGTACGTGTAAGTATAGGTTATGGATCGTTGTTCGCGGAACATAATGTATGACAGCTACCTAAAATAAGTGAATAAATTAGTCTCAATTGTCTCAGTACAAAATACAAGGTTACTAAGTGTTATAACTATATTGTGGATAAATCAAAAGGAAGTGTGACACTGTTCGTCGAATAATACAGATAGCGAAAACCTAAAAGAAAAAAAAGGAAAATTATCAGGTGTACTCCAATTATTGTTTGAATATACAACGTGTTGATTCAATAAAAATTAAAAGAGTGAAAGTGAAGGTTACCTTGTGAACAAGTAATCATCATACGAGAAGGTTTACGTGCAAAATAGGTTATGGATCTCGGTTTGCGAAACACCATGTACAACAGCCAGCTGAAAAATAAATGAACAAATTAACTTCAACTGCCTTAATGCAAAATACAACAGTACTAAATGTTATAACAATACTATGGAAGCATGGCACTGTTCGTCGAACAACACAGATGGCGGAAACCTGAAAAGAAAAAGAAGTTTATTACAAATGCTCCGATTACTGTTTGAATGTAAAACGTGTTAGTTCAACGAATAACTAAAACAGTGGAAGTGCAACTTACCTCGTGAACAATTAATCACCATACAAGGAAGTGTACATGCATGAATGTCGCAGATTAACAAGAAGAAATAAAATAGCTGATAAGTGTAGAAAGTGGTTAGAAAATAATTAAGATAGATTAATTGAAAGTAAAAGGATATCTTATTATGTATTAATCTACGTAGTATTGTTATATTATTATATCTAACATGTAGAAGTGGATTTTGTAATACACAATAGCGGTCGCACACACAATGCATTATACACATATTAAACTAAATAAACTAAACAGTACCTTTATGGCCACAGATATAAGACGATTGAAGACAACCGTAGTAAGTATCCAAGGCATATCGAAGAATCAGGTGATGTTGTGGGAATGATCTAGGTAAGTGATGCAGCATCGGAAGAGTAGAATCTGAAGAATTACAGACAATGTTAATCTAACAAGTAGGTTTTAATCACTAATAAGGGAACTAACTCATATCATACACAAAATAATAGCAAATAGCAAGTACATGCAATAATAAATTAATAGGGAAAATAAGAAAGGTTAATAAACACAGGAATAGGTTAGAAATTAATCAAGATAGACTAACTAAATATTAACAACATGACTGAACTCGGTGCAAAGGAATAAAGTTACGTTACACAAAATATCTGGTAACACAATACACAAAAAAAAAGAAAAAAAAATTAACTAAATTAAACAAGATTTATATAAATGCGAGTCACTTATAATCAAAACAATGACTATCGAAATTCGAAAACAACACAATCTATGCTATCGCATTAAGGTAGCACACGGTATTGACACACACAATATCATGAAACACAAACAATATTACAGAAACACTACAAAATAAACTATAATGATTAACAAATTAACTATTTCAACAACACGCTACTGTTGACATTAAACAAACGATACACGCAAGCGACCATGTTGAAAATTCGTCGCACGCACCCCAACACAAATAATAGCTAATACAATGTAATACAGCATTATAATAGCAATGCTAGGTACTGAACACAAAAAAAAAATAATAAAAAAAAAGAAAAAAAAAGAGAGAGATAAGGAAAATATATATAATAAACAACAACTAACATAACCATAACATATTATATATTATACCACATACAGGGATACAGTATTTGTACAAAGGGATAGGTCCGAACAAAACTTATAAAAAATTATAAAATATATATATTAACTGTTTTCGTATGTATGTCCAGAACAGGTGGCGAGTTCATCAACCCTAACATAGAGGACTCAGACGGGCGATGGATGATGTTCAGTCTTGCCTCGTGTTCGGTTGATACGTTCTGTCTACCATTTAGATAACGGTCATCTTTGTCAAGACTGTTTCGATAACTTAGATCCAGACCACCAGGACCTATGAGACGACCCACCCACTCATTTCATATGCGGAGTATCTGCAAGAACACGAATATCATACTGTCGTATGTGTGATATAAACCTAGCGGACCTACAACCCGCTATATCATGCCTCCAATGCATGATCGTTTACACTAATCTAACTCACCTTGAAAGAAACTTTTTAGTTCAAGGAATAGCAATCCGCGCCGTAGAACTATAAAGTACTTGTATGCTACGCACAAGACCAAATACTGATGCTATCCACCTGTAAACAAACGACATTTATAATTATGCATATAATTTTCACTTATGTTTACCAATATATATATGCACGCATGTTGTAAAGTAGGCGATATCTATGACACTCACTTCCATTGATAATCCGAGTGACTCGTAAAATAAGTCGTCATATTTACCATTACACGCACATATATATATATTCAAAGACAAGCTATAATTGTAATATCTATTCCTATAGATAATATATACTTATATATTTATAACGATAAAACAAATCTCATCTATATTACTTAGCAATACGTATGCATATACGTATATAATTATAACCCAGGTAGCATTCATGGTATTTATTTTCACCGATAATAAGTTTTAACAAAAAAAAAAAAACATAAATATAAATTTTTTTTTATATATATTAATAATAATAAAAGATTATTCTTATTTCTAATAAACTCGAGAGTAAGAAACAATTTAATAAATTGTTAATAGGAAGATGAATCGCCTGGTCATCGTACTTACCCTCATCAAAATAGCATACGGCCTGGTAGGATATGACTGCAATGGCAACCACCTCAACGTTACCACTATCTCTCTAAACTCCATCGGGGACTGCAGCATACAGCCTACAATGACTGAAACCCAAGATATTTATATACAACTACTTCAACTCTCAGAATTTGAATTTACCAACGTAAGGCAATGCAAGGTGCAAATAACTCGAATTGTATATTACTGTGGCATGCACTTTCACACGTCGGCAGTGCATAACGGATTCGCCGAATACCTCCATGAAACAACCGACCAACAATGTGCAAGGATGCACCAAGACGGCACATTTTCACTCGGACCACAAAACCTTATAGTTGGCCTAAAAGATAATGCAACAGAAACAAGGTCGCTTGTCCTAGCCGGCAAGCTAACAGACGACGGCAGCTGCCAGGGAACACAGTATGTAGACCCATACGGGAGCTGGGAAAAGGTCGTCGTACAAGCAACAGTAAGGATAAGTTTAAAATCAGCAGTTGTGCCAGTACGGATCGAGGCGAACAAAATTCTACTGAAATCAGGAACAGTATGTACCTTTAGCGAAGGAAACTGTCTAGACGCTGAAGACGGATACACTTATTGGCAACCACAACCACCCTCACCATGCAAATTTGATCAGTACGATGTGCTATATGAAGGAATTGCTACAAAGATCCAGGAAATAAAAACCAACAGAGAATCAGCACAACCAGTTTACGCACTAACAACGCAAGAAGTAACATTTGCACTGACTAAAACCGGAGAACAGCCACTGTGTGGATATACCCTACTATCCACCGAACACCCCAAATAGTTGAAACAACAAGAGGAAATACGTTTATCTCCAAAAGCAAGACAGCAGTCGAAAACTTGGACATATTCGCATACATCAACTCAAAATTCATTTACGTAGAGAAACATATTAAACGACAAATGACAACATTGTACCATGATATACTGACACAAAGATGAATTTGCATATACCATATCCAAAACCCCAGGACACATGGCCCTGATCGCAGGAGAAGCAGTCCACATAGTCAAATGCATTCCGGTACAAGTAAAAGTACGACATACAACAGAATGCTACTCGGAGCTACCCGTTTGGCAAGGGAATCGCACCGCATTTTTAACGCCAAAAACACACATCCTAACGCAACACGGAAACCACAGAGAATGTAGCGCGGTACTACCTACGCTATACAATATCGACGGACTCTGGCACAAATTCGTACCAAAACCCATGGAAACAATTGCACCACAGGAACTCCGCCCGGACGTACGCCAAACGTGGCAATATTCAGCACCATCGTCGTTGGCCACGAGCGGAATATATACCCAAAAAGACCTCGATGCACTACGGGACCACGTCATGTTCCCGGCAGAAAAATCTGCAGTTTTGAACACATTGGCCAGAGGAGCAACAGGAAAAACAATCGTCCCTGGAACAGTAAACATCCTGGGAATGATGGACGAAAACACATTAACGACAATAGCAAAAAATACCGTATCAAGCTTATGGATTGGTTTTATGGAATTTGGAACTGTCAGTGCAGCAATATTTGGAATACTTGTAATATTTAAACTAATCAAGACGATAATAGATATAGCCATACACGGATACCAGTTACGTGAAACTTACGGATGTGGAATCGCCCTATTAGGAGCAATAAGCGGCTCAGTTACCCACCTGCTACTATACCTCAAAAGAAAACGAAATATCGATGATCAAACAGCACAACCTCGAGGGATATCGATAACACCGGTAGTCACTTAACAACCAACGCCATCTACGTCCGCCTTGAGCGAACTCAGAGACACCATCAGTCAAATTTCCTTTGGAAATTTGAACTCCAAGGGCGGGGGTGTCACGTCCCGCGCTCCGCACGCGCCGTAACAAGAACAAGAAAACTATTCTACACAAAACGCGCGAATAAAGATTTGAATGCACAAACGAACACACGGCGCTACGAAACTAAAGGAAGGATTAACAAAGCGAGGGCGATTAATAAATCCAACCAGTATAAAATAAAATAAATAAAACCAGCTAACGGATTGAACGAGTTACGAACCAAACAAATAAACCAGGAAATAAGAATAACTACAAAAAGGGAAATAATTGAAGCGCCAGAAATACATGTATATATAAATATATTTTAATCAATCAACTTGGAGAGTTACATATAAGTATAAACATATATGCTAGATATGTAATAAACTAGTAAATATTAGTGTTAGTGCTTATAATACTATGCAACAAATACAATATTATCAATTTATGAAATATAAGTATATACGAAGTTAAAAACTAATAGTCTAACGAATACATAAAACATACAATATTGTATTATTAAAGAAATAAAAGTTACATTGTCAGAAACATATATATATGTGTGCGCATTCTATTAAACAGAAACATACTTAAAACTAGCCTACGTTCCGGTAAAGAGTTATAAAATAAGAACTACGCTACGAAACATGCATGTCTCTATATAAACATATAAAAATCTATATTCTAAACTACTACTAATCTATGTGCATTCTACAATCTGAAATACATATTTAAAACTAGCCTACATGCCGGTAAAGCATTATAAAATAAGAACTACATTATGAAACATGCATGTCTCTATATAAACATATAAATAATCTATTTTCTAAACTAAAACCACTATTAATAATCTACAAAAAAAATAGAACACACAACGCAACACTTGGGACCAAGCGACAACCTGTCGACAGGCCAAACGCTCAAAATAATTAACACCGCAACGACTTGAGGAATTGCTTACAGAAATTCTGTCATCAAGCACAAATATGTAAACACACATAAAACGCAGAATAATCTAGAAATAAAACCTTCAATACTATGTTGTCACAATACAAAATATATATGTATATATGAAATCAAATGATTGACACATAACCTCAAATACACAACACTATATCACAAAAGAATCTAAATGAAAATCACTTTGCCAGAAATATATACATATATACGTGTGCGTGTGCGTGTTCTATCTTATTAAAAGAAATTAATATAAAATAAATAATTAACATTTCATTTCGTACGAACACTACATGAACGAGAGAAATATACATATAAATACGTATATATATATATATATGTATGTGTGAGTGCATATGTTTTATATTATCGAATACTCTATAAAATAAACTACTCAAAACAACAAATAACGCAATCGAAGAATTACAAAACATTAGCCATATTGAAGTGACACACAACATAAACATATATATATATATATATATATACATATTATACTATTGTCACTTTAAAACAATATTAATAAATAAATGTTCTAATTGCGGTAGAATAAGGAAAAACGAGCGACAGACGAAAAATTACTTCGATATCAAACAAAACTAAAGACCCGTCACTAAAAACTTTACTGATGACATTTATGAGCAGCCATGTTGGATTTACACGCGTCATGGCGACAGGAATATTAGGGATTAATGGAAGTCAGGCGCGAGAAACAAATCATGAAAACACATTGTTAACACTTTTCTTTAATAAATTCTATGCGCAACTACAAATGTAAAAAAATATATATATATATAATTAATTAAAAGGGGGGAAATATAAAATTGAAAAAAATAACAAACGTAAAATAGATAACCTAACACTATACATTCAAAATATATATATATATATATATATGTCGGATCAGGATTCGAATTTTGGGCGCGCGACGACTCTTCATGTGGACTAGCCATCGTTTCACAAAGCCGAGATTTTATTTACACGTATATACAGGTCTATCACTAAGCTTAACAAATAATAAGTACAACTAATAATAAGTCTAACGAACACTAAGCCTAATGAATAATACGATCTACGAATAATTAAATTAAATAATACTATTAGCAATGTTTGAGTTCAAACGAATCCACGGTCACCGGGATAACTCCTTACTAAGCGAAACTAACTTAGACGCAAATGCGATCGTCGAAAATGCTCGATGTATCACTCTCCAAGGCAATCGCAAGAATGCCAGCCTCGTGGAGATTTTTCTCCCTGTACGATTGCATTTTGTTTTCTATACCCGTTTGGAAGCATCGAGAAGGTTCCAAACGCCGTTGCTAGGCACACTCGTTGGAAGCATCGAGAAAGTTCCAAACGCCGTTGCTAGGCAGTTTCCGCCTGGAGTTTTGATTACTAAATACAATGTATGTCCCATTGCATCGGCACCTCCGAGGCAACATCACACGTGGCTCGGCCCGCTCTCGAGGCCGCATGCCGCCACAACCACATTTCTCGGAAAACACATACAACCACTCCAGACCTCCGTTAGATAAAACATCCATCCCGTGACCGTGGCTACGTTCAGCGACCGATTGTCACCTCGAACCCAATCTCGCTTATTACAAATCTTAAGCAATTACAACTATAATAAAATCTAGGCTAAGGTACTAGAGGATGTTCCCAAAATTTCCAAGGAAGGGCTTCGGCTTTCCTTTCATCTGCGACATATATATATATATATATTGAACACAAAACAAAATACATCAAAAAATTAATAATAATAAGGAACATCAAACAGCGAACCAACGAAATTGAAGCAGCTACACTAAATCAAAATCGAAGCAAGGAGCTCCGGGATAAAGTTCGCTGAACTCACGCATACACCAATAGCGCACAACAGGGGAAATTCCCTTTCTCCCAGAAGCATGGTGACGAAGATGTGCCTCCAAAACCTCTTCGGGAATTTCATTCGCAAAACGAACTTTCACGCAACGATCGGTATCAACGATTTCAACCAGAGGGGGTTCCCTCTCCAATACGACGGTCTCTGCATCGAAGAAATTCTCGTCGAAAGTAACCAAATCGTCAAAGCCCAATTTCGACACGGCCTCGGCACCAATGTTGAATAGTTCCTCCAACCACTCTGATACTCGTGGTTTATCACAGGGCCGCATGCGTTTGATTGGTCCTCCCGAGTCGCCCAAGGGTTCTTCGGAATCCCTCTTTCGCTTGGGCTGAGAACAACACGGTATATTTTAAATAAAACGAAACAGGACGAATCAAGCGGACTAAGAACAAGACTAAATACGTACCAGGGAAGTCTGGAAAGGAACCTCTGATGGAAACGACTCCGCAAACATTGTTCGAACGTCGATCACCGAAGCCTAGGGAAATAGCAAAAAAGGAAAAAACAATCAAAATCACAAAAACAACCTTAATATGCAAACATCCAAACTTACGCAAAACAACTCGAAGGAGGAGGTCCTTGTTATGGGAGAGCAGCGGAGTTGCGTGTGTTTACCCAGTAAACATTGAAATGATAATGATGCTGCAGCCACCAGCCCTTCCACGCGCCGAAGAACACCGGTAATTCCCACGGTACAGCACGTGGAAGTTTCTCGTGGAAAGGACTAGATCAGCGTGGAATGCTTCAAATCTCCTAGACGCTAGCTCAGCGGAACACAGGACTGATAAAAACTAAGTCGAAATATGGAATTTGCATTTTGTCACGTACGATTCCAAGAAGCCCAAACTGCAACATCCCGATTCCCACGGAAGCGTACCCCCAGTGGACCACCACCCCGTGGGGGATGGCATTATAAATAAGCGTAGCAACATAGCGCAGCGCTCATTATTATTCTGGTGAACATTCTTATTACGGTTCATTATTCTTTGTTCATTATTATAGTGTCCATTCTTCTTATAATTTGCGTTCGTTCATTTTTTATAGTGTTCATTCCTTACGGCTCATTATTCTTCGCTCATTAGTTTGTTCATAATTCTTGTGATCGTTTGTTATTACGGCCCATTATTAATTTATTACTACGTTCGTTATTGCGCTCGTCACTGCGTTTAGAAATTTTGTATAGTATTTTGCGTTTCGGGGTCTTAATTTTTTCGGTCAAGAAAAGAGAGTCGCGACTAAGTAAAAAGAAAATTTTATCTTTGAAGTCCTCATTTCATCGTTTAAACACAAACGCGCATTGTAATTGCGGTATTAATCCAGCTAAGTGAATTGCTCAGTCTGTATTAAAATAGATAAATAAAGTAAGAGTTGATAGTAAACTATATTCGAGTTCAAATAATAAACTCAACAAAACTTCGACGACCACCGGAGCGGCTGAGGCAATGGCACCAGACAGCACCTACTCCTCAAGGTAAGAAAATTAATTTTGAAAACTTCCTTCTTCTCTGGTAATCTCGTTGCCCTCGAGAATTGAATTAGAACTTCCTATCATCGATATCGATTTATTTTCGTGAACGGTTTTGAAGATAGAATCATTGTTTAAACTTTTAACAAAAGAGTTGTCCGCTGTGTCGGCTTGTGCGAACGGTGTTTTCAACTACTGAAACATCCACTGATCTTCGCATTCCTCCTCCCATTGTTGGTAAAATATTACTCGTCTTTGGGCAAGGCTTGCGAAATCACATAAGTCCCGCACAGAAAGGACTATTAAATACATCGTCGGGGTCAATCGAAAATTAAGAACAATACCGGCATTGCTATTAACTGATATTCTTGCCATCATTGCATGCGATTGTAAGAGAGATATAACAGAACAATTTCCCTTCGAGAATTTAACCAAAGGATCGTTCGCTGTGTTGGCTTGTGCAAACGGTGTTTTCGCTTATCGAAAACACCCATCGATCTTCGCATTCCTCCTCCCACTGTTGGTAAAATATTACCCGTCTTTGGGCAAGGCTTGCGAAATCACACGAGTCCCACACAGAGAGGATCGTTAGAATCATCCCCGATTATTAAACTCAAAAGGCAAGAAAATCGTGGTGACAGAATCCATCGTAGTAAATGAATTGAGTTTCGGTCCTAACGGCAAACTACTACAGCGAAATTAAAAGAGAAGAAGAAGTCAAACGTAAAAATAAATTTATATAAAACAACGAAAAATCTCACATTCCTATCCAATCCAGCAACGCTAAAATATATATTATCTAGCTAATAAAATATTTATATAATAACCTAAGCCATTTTACATTCAAATAAAAATCCGTTCAACGAGGAAAAATATTTATTGTACCCAGCTTTAATCCTCTCCCGTGCTAGTATCCCTGCGCATAGCAGGTTAGCCGAAAAGTGGAATTCGTTTACCAGTTGCATTAAGCGTCAGTTAACGCTACCCATTAAGCGTAAAAGAAAATAATAAAAATAAAATATTTTGAAATAGTCCTTAGACTATTTCTGGTGGCAGCAACTACCGTATTAATTAGAAATCTAAATCAGTATTAAATACACAATAATATCATTTCAATTTATTTCCCTTCCGATTAAATTCAAAACTCAAACTATAAAAAAAAAATTTTTCAGTAAAATTTAACTTTAAATTTGATCGATTTAAACAAATAGATACGTAACAGAGTAAAGTAATAAATTTTTGGTGGCAGCGGTGGGATACGCTCCACGGAGGATTAAAGTTGGTTTAAACGGTTCGATTCGCTCCACAAGGGATTAAAGTTGTCACGATTATCGATAAAGTATATACCTAAGAAATAATGTCGACTAAATTAGAATCGTTGGACAAAGGCATGATCTTGATGTTATCGGAAAAACTTAAAGCATGGGATGCGAATTTTCGCGACATGAGTACAACAATGAATAAATTACAAGACGATGTGCGTTCACTGAAAATAAAAAAGGAAATCAAGACACCCGTATCATCGCCGATAATTTCCCAAGCGACAATACCGATAGAAGTTAATCCCCAATCAATTAAGTTAAAAGATGCAATAGAGACAGTACCAGTGTTCGACGGACATCGACCCTCGGTATTTCGATTTTTAAGAGCATGCGAGCGTGCACGAAACATGGTTCCTAGGCATCAAGAATCTCAGTTAGTAAAATTATTAACGAATAAGCTTCGCGGACACGCGTTTCTCGCCGTAGAAGACACAGAAGTAATAAGTTTAAACGATTTCGGGAATAAATTAAAAGATATGTTCGGTCCGGGAAAAACGGTTAACGAATATAAAGGGGAATTAGCTACAATATTTCAACGACCGGGAGAAGATATTTTGGACTACATAGAACGCGTCAAAGATCTCAGGCTGGCGATAATGAACGGGGAAAGGTACGAGTACGGCACCGTATTTCAAGATAGGATAGATCGAGACACGAGGGAAGCTTTCGTTAAGGGGCTCCCAAACGAGGTGTATTTACGAGTAAAGATAGCAGGATACCAATCCTTGGACGATGCGTACCGCTAAGCCGTGAAAGCAACACGAGAATTAAAACAAGTGAACAATAGAATTCGATACCAACGTCCGACACCTTCGGATAATTATAACCAAAACAACGCTCATCCACCATACAATAGTATCTATACTGTAAACAACCGCCAGGACTGGAGATTTGTACCGCCGTCGCAGAAACATCTAAACAACCCGGGAATAGAAGAAAATGTCAGGAAAGAAACAAGAGCAATAACTTGGGAAGAAAAACGCATAAATAAATACCTCGATAGAGATCTAAATCAAAAGAGAGATGCTGATCATTTCAACCAATCAACTTTTCAATGCAAACACCATTCCGTTGCTGTGATAAGGGATAATGTCACGTTAAATAATAAAAGGACGCACGGTGCCATAGACAGGATCATGAGTGAGAAATTTTCTGAGTTATCAAACAAGATAAATAATGTTAGTGCCAAAGAACTTTCAGACAAAGCAGAAACTAGGAAATTGAACGACGAGACGACAGGCAATGCTTATCCACTGCCTAACATCACAGAGATATTGAACCCGCTGGGAAGTGCAAATCGCCTCTCCACGTTCGACTTGGCAAAGATACAAAAGCAAGACTCCACGAATTTCGTGAATGTTTCAACCATAATAGGAAAAGAGATAGCGAGTGCGTCTCACTCAAAAACTTCTATAAAACCATCAGAAGGAAACTTTATCGAACTCAAAGCCAAATCATTAAATTGCAAGGAAGATCACACTATAGAAAATAAAAATATAGCTATCCCTAAATCCAAAACAGAATCTATAAGCAAAAAGGTTTGTAATAAAAATTCAAAGAATAATTCCAAATCTACCAAAAATATTCCTAAACGTTCCATACAAATAAATAATAATTTAATTATAATAAGCACTTCCAGTAAAACTATTCATCCTGAAAAGGTAGAGAAAAATAAAGGTGCTGCGAATAAAATAAATGAAGAAGAAAAAAGGGTAACTAAGGAAAAGGATTCTAAACATTTTCAAGCTGAAGAAACGCAAGTTCAACGAGCTCAAAGAAATCAAAAGGGAGAAAACAGGGAATCACCAGTCGAAGATATATATAAAAACTTGAATAAATATGCTAGCCATTGGATTATAATTGGATTAAAAATACTTTATTGGTTACTACATCTAATATTTGACGTAGGTAACATAGTAAGTAGTGCTGATCTTATGATTCCCCCAGGAAAATATGGATGGTATCACACTATACTATATACAAAATATTTTTGGGTTAATATGGCTGCGGCACTCTCAAAAATTTGTATCTTAAATGCTATTAGCAAGCAATTGGATAATTGGATCAATGTCAGTAAACCTGTGTCTTGGCGCAAAATAAAAACTAAAATGAAGGAAAGGAACGAAATTCTCCCCGCACAAATTAGTTTCGGACATCTAGCCAGAGAACCTATTGGTGAAGTAACAATCGAAGAGAACACGGAACCAACATGCGCAGAATATCTCGAAGATCTGTTCAATAAAATTAACACTGTACAACGAATGGCAAGAGAAAATTTGATAAAATCCAAACTAAGACTAACGATCGACGAATTAACCCTCAAGATTTTAAAACAGGAGATTCGATATATCTACTAAAAGAACCTAGTAAAGGAAAATTCTCCGATCAATATACTGGACCATACAAGGTACTAGAAATCTTGCAGAACCAGAACGTCAAGATTGAAGTAAAAGGGATTCCGCGAACAGTGCACTTAAACAAGCTAAAACTAGCGCATAACCGAAATAAGCAATGAATAAAGTGATTTCAGTGGGCAACGTAGTGCAGTAGTGTATGTTGTAGTGCTGTTCGTCGAATAATACAGATATCGAACACCTAAAAGAGAAAAGGAAAAATTATTATATGTACTCTAATTATTGTTTGAATATAAAACGTGTTGATTCAATAAATAATTAAAAGAGTGAAAGTGAAAGTTACCTTGCGAACAAGTGATCAACAAACAAGAAAGTGTACGTGTAAGTATAGGTTATGGATCGTTGTTCGCGGAACATAATGTATGACAGCTACCTAAAATAAGTGAATAAATTAGTCTCAATTGTCTCAGTACAAAATACAAGGTTACTAAGTGTTATAACTATATTGTGGATAAATCAAAAGGAAGTGTGACACTGTTCGTCGAATAATACAGATAGCGAAAACCTAAAAGAAAAAAAAGGAAAATTATCAGGTGTACTCCAATTATTGTTTGAATATACAACGTGTTGATTCAATAAAAATTAAAAGAGTGAAAGTGAAGGTTACCTTGTGAACAAGTAATCATCATACGAGAAGGTTTACGTGCAAAATAGGTTATGGATCTCGGTTTGCGAAACACCATGTACAACAGCCAGCTGAAAAATAAATGAACAAATTAACTTCAACTGCCTTAATGCAAAATACAACAGTACTAAATGTTATAACAATACTATGGAAGCATGGCACTGTTCGTCGAACAACACAGATGGCGGAAACCTGAAAAGAAAAAGAAGTTTATTACAAATGCTCCGATTACTGTTTGAATGTAAAACGTGTTAGTTCAACGAATAACTAAAACAGTGGAAGTGCAACTTACCTCGTGAACAATTAATCACCATACAAGGAAGTGTACATGCATGAATGTCGCAGATTAACAAGAAGAAATAAAATAGCTGATAAGTGTAGAAAGTGGTTAGAAAATAATTAAGATAGATTAATTGAAAGTAAAAGGATATCTTATTATGTATTAATCTACGTAGTATTGTTATATTATTATATCTAACATGTAGAAGTGGATTTTGTAATACACAATAGCGGTCGCACACACAATGCATTATACACATATTAAACTAAATAAACTAAACAGTACCTTTATGGCCACAGATATAAGACGATTGAAGACAACCGTAGTAAGTATCCAAGGCATATCGAAGAATCAGGTGATGTTGTGGGAATGATCTAGGTAAGTGATGCAGCATCGGAAGAGTAGAATCTGAAGAATTACAGACAATGTTAATCTAACAAGTAGGTTTTAATCACTAATAAGGGAACTAACTCATATCATACACAAAATAATAGCAAATAGCAAGTACATGCAATAATAAATTAATAGGGAAAATAAGAAAGGTTAATAAACACAGGAATAGGTTAGAAATTAATCAAGATAGACTAACTAAATATTAACAACATGACTGAACTCGGTGCAAAGGAATAAAGTTACGTTACACAAAATATCTGGTAACACAATACACAAAAAAAAAGAAAAAAAAATTAACTAAATTAAACAAGATTTATATAAATGCGAGTCACTTATAATCAAAACAATGACTATCGAAATTCGAAAACAACACAATCTATGCTATCGCATTAAGGTAGCACACGGTATTGACACACACAATATCATGAAACACAAACAATATTACAGAAACACTACAAAATAAACTATAATGATTAACAAATTAACTATTTCAACAACACGCTACTGTTGACATTAAACAAACGATACACGCAAGCGACCATGTTGAAAATTCGTCGCACGCACCCCACACATACGCACCCCAACACAAATAATAGCCAATACAATGTAATACAGCATTATAATAGCAATGCTAGGTACTGAACACAAAAAAAAAATAATAAAAAAAAAAGAAAAAAAAAGAGAGAGATAAGGAAAATATATATAATAAACAACAACTAACATAACCATAACATATTATATATTATACCACATACAGGGATACAGTATTTGTACAAAGGGATAGGTCCGAACAAAACTTATAAAAAATTATAAAATATATATATTAACTGTTTTCGTATGTATGTCCAGAACAGGTGGCGAGTTCATCAACCCTAACATAGAGGACTCAGACGGGCGATGGATGATGTTCAGTCTTGCCTCGTGTTCGGTTGATACGTTCTGTCTACCATTTAGATAACGGTCATCTTTGTCAAGACTGTTTCGATAACTTAGATCCAGACCACCAGGACCTATGAGACGACCCACCCACTCATTTCATATGCGGAGTATCTGCAAGAACACGAATATCATACTGTCGTATGTGTGATATAAACCTAGCGGACCTACAACCCGCTATATCATGCCTCCAATGCATGATCGTTTACACTAATCTAACTCACCTTGAAAGAAACTTTTTAGTTCAAGGAATAGCAATCCGCGCCGTAGAACTATAAAGTACTTGTATGCTACGCACAAGACCAAATACTGATGCTATCCACCTGTAAACAAACGACATTTATAATTATGCATATAATTTTCACTTATGTTTACCAATATATATATGCACGCATGTTGTAAAGTAGGCGATATCTATGACACTCACTTCCATTGATAATCCGAGTGACTCGTAAAATAAGTCGTCATATTTACCATTACACGCACATATATATATATTCAAAGACAAGCTATAATTGTAATATCTATTCCTATAGATAATATATACTTATATATTTATAACGATAAAACAAATCTCATCTATATTACTTACCAATACGTATGCATATACGTATATAATTATAACCCAGGTAACATTCATGGTATTTATTTTCACCGATAATAAGTTTTAACAAAAGAAAAAAAAAACATAAATATAAATTTTTTTTTATATATATTAATAATAATAAAAGATTATTCTTATTTCTAATAAACTCGAGAGTAAGAAACAATTTAATAAATTGTTAATAGGAAGATGAATCGCCTGGTCATCGTACTTACCCTCATCAAAATAGCATACGGCCTGGTAGGATATGACTGCAATGGCAACCACCTCAACGTTACCACTATCTCTCTAAACTCCATCGGGGACTGCAGCATACAGCCTACAATGACTGAAACCCAAGATATTTATATACAACTACTTCAACTCTCAGAATTTGAATTTACCAACGTAAGGCAATGCAAGGTGCAAATAACTCGAATTGTATATTACTGTGGCATGCACTCTCACACGTCGGCAGTGCATAACGGATTCGCTGAATACCTCCATGAAACAACCGACCAACAATGTGCAAGGATGCACCAAGACGGCACGTTTTCACTCGGACCACAAAACCTTATAGTTGGCCTAAAAGATAATGCAACAGAAACAAGGTCGCTTGTCCTAGCCGGCAAGCTAACAGACGACGGCAGCTGCCAGGGAACACAGTATGTAGACCCATACGGGAGCTGGGAAAAGGTCGTCGTACAAGCAACAGTAAGGATAAGTTTAAAATCACCAGTTGTGCCAGTACGGATCGAGGCGAACAAAATTCTACTGAAATCAGGAACAGTATGTACCTTTAGCGAAGGAAACTGTCTAGACGCTGAAGACGGATACACTTATTGGCAACCACAACCACCCTCACCATGCAAATTTGATCAGTACGATGTGCTATATGAAGGAATTGCTACAAAGATCCAGGAAATAAAAACCAATAGAGAGTCAGCACAACCAGTTTACGCACTAACAACGCAAGAAGTAACATTTGCACTGACTAAAACCGGAGAACAGCCACTGTGTGGATATACCCTACTATCCACCGAACACCCCAAATAGTTGAAACAACAAGAGGAAATACGTTTATCTCCAAAAGCAAGACAGCAGTCGAAAACTTGGACATATTCGCATACGTCAACTCAAAATTCATTTACGTAGAGAAACATATTAAACGACAAATGACAACATTGTACCATGATATACTGACACAAAGATGTACCACACAGAAGAAACTAATAGAAAATGCTTTAAGCTTAGCAATCTTACTGCCCGATGAATTTGCATATACCATATCCAAAACCCCAGGACACATGGCCCTGATCGCAGGAGAAGCAGTCCACATAGTCAAATGCATTCCGGTACAAGTAAAAGTACGACATACAACAAAATGCTACTCGGAGCTACCCGTTTGGCAAGGGAATCGCACCGCATTTTTAACGCCAAAAACGCACATGCTAACGCAACACGGAAACCACGGAGAATGTAGCGCGGTACTACCTACGCTATACAATATCGACGGACTCTGGCACAAATTCGTACCAAAACCCATGGAAACAATTGCACCACAGGAACTCCGCCCGGGCGTACGCCAAACGTGGCAATATTCAGCACCATCGTCGTTGGCCACGAGCGGAATATATACCCAAAAAGACCTCGATGCACTACGGGACCACGTCATGTTCCCGGCAGAAAAATCTGCAGTTTTGAACACATTGGCCAGAGGAGCAACAGGAAAAACAATCGTCCCTGGAACAGTAAACATCCTGGGAATGATGGACGAAAACACATTAACGACAATAGCAAAAAATACCGTATCAAGCTTATGGATTGGTTTTATGGAATTTGGAACTGTCAGTGCAGCAATATTTGGAATACTTGTAATATTTAAACTAATCAAGACGATAATAGATATAGCCATACACGGATACCAGTTACGTGAAACTTACGGATGTGGAATCGCCCTATTAGGAGGAATATGCGGCTCAGTTACCCACCTGCTACTATACCTCAAAAGAAAACGAAATATCGATGATCAAACAGCACAACCTCAAGGGATATCGATAACACCGGTAGTCACTTAACAACCAACGCCATCTACGTCCGCCTTGAGCGAACTCAGAGACACCATCAGTCAAATTTCCTTTGGAAATTTGAACTCCAAGGGCGGGGGTGTCACGTTCCGCGCTCCGCACGCGCCGTAACAAGAACAAGAAAACTATTCTACACAAAACGCGCGAATAAAGATTTGAATGCACAAACGAACACACGGCGCTACGAAACTAAAGGAAGGATTAACAAAGCGAGGGCGATTAATAAATCCAACCAGTATAAAATAAAATAAATAAAACAAGCTAACGGATTGAACGAGTTACGAACCAAACAAATAAACCAGGAAATAAGAATAACTACAAAAAGGGAAATAATTGAAGCGCCAGAAATACATGTATATATAAATATATTTTAATCAATCAACTTGGAGAGTTACATATAAGTATAAACATATATGCTAGATATGTAATAAACTAGTAAATATTAGTGTTAGTGCTTATAATACTATGCAACAAATACAATATTATCAATTTATGAAATATAAGTATATACGAAGTTAAAAACTAATAGTCTAACGAATACATAAAACATACAATATTGTATTATTAAAGAAATAAAAGTTACATTGTCAGAAACATATATATATGTGTGCGCATTCTATTAAACAGAAACATACTTAAAACTAGCCTACGTTCCGGTAAAGAGTTATAAAATAAGAACTACGCTACGAAACATGCATGTCTCTATATAAACATATAAAAATCTATATTCTAAACTACTACTAATCTATGTGCATTCTACAATCTGAAATACATACTTAAAACTAGCCTACATGCCGGTAAAGCATTATAAAATAAGAACTACATTATGAAACATGCATGTCTCTATATAAACATATAAATAATATATTTTCTAAACTAAAACCACTATTAATAATCTACAAAAGAAATAGAACACACAACGCAACACTTGGGACCAAGCGACAACCTGTCGACAGGCCAAACGCTCAAAATAATTAACACCGCAATGACTTGAGGAATTGCTTACAGAAATTCTGTCATCAAGCACAAATATGTAAACACACATAAAACGCAGAATAATCTAGAAATAAAACCTTCAATACTATGTTGTCACAATACAAAATATATATGTATATATGAAATCAAATGATTGACACATAACCTCAAATACACAACACTATATCACAAAAGAATCTAAATGAAAATCACTTTGCCAGAAATATATACATATATACGTGTGCGTGTGCGTGTTCTATCTTATTAAAAGAAATTAATATAAAATAAATAATTAACATTTCATTTCGTACGAACACTACATGAACGAGAGAAATATACATATAAATACGTATATATATATATATATGTATGTGTGAGTGCATATGTTTTATATTATCGAATACTCTATAAAATAAACTACTCAAAACAACAAATAACGCAATCGAAGAATTACAAAACATTAGCCATATTGAAGTGACACACAACATAAACATATATATATATATATATATATATATACATATTATACTATTGTCACTTTAAAACAATATTAATAAATAAATGTTCTAATTGCGGTAGAATAAGGAAAAACGAGCGACAGACGAAAAATTACTTCGATATCAAACAAAACTAAAGACCCGTCACTAAAAACTTTACTGATGACATTTATGAGCAGCCATGTTGGATTTACACGCGTCATGGCGACAGGAATATTAGGGATTAATGGAAGTCAGGCGCGAGAAACAAATCATGAAAACACATTGTTAACACTTTTCTTTAATAAATTCTATGCGCAACTACAAATGTAAAAAAAATATATATATATATAATTAATTAAAAGGGGGGAAATATAAAATTGAAAAAAATAACAAACGTAAAATAGATAACCTAACACTATACATTCAAATATATATATATATATATATATATGTCGGATCAGGATTCGAATTTTGGGCGCGCGACGACTCTTCATGTGGACTAGCCATCGTTTCACAAAGCCGAGATTTTATTTACACGTATATACAGGTCTATCACTAAGCTTAACAAATAATAAGTACAACTAATAATAAGTCTAACGAACACTAAGCCTAATGAATAATACGATCTACGAATAATTAAATTAAATAATACTATTAGCAATGTTTGAGTTCAAACGAATCCACGGTCACCGGGATAACTCCTTACTAAGCGAAACTAACTTAGACGCAAATGCGATCGTCGAAAATGCTCGATGTATCACTCTCCAAGGCAATCGCAAGAATGCCAGCCTCGTGGAGATTTTTCTCCCTGTACGATTGCATTTTGTTTTCTATACCCGTTTGGAAGCATCGAGAAGGTTCCAAACGCCGTTGCTAGGCACACTCGTTGGAAGCATCGAGAAAGTTCCAAACGCCGTTGCTAGGCAGTTTCCGCCTGGAGTTTTGATTACTAAATACAATGTATGTCCCATTGCATCGGCACCTCCGAGGCAACATCACACGTGGCTCGGCCCGCTCTCGAGGCCGCATGCCGCCACAACCACATTTCTCGGAAAACACATACAACCACTCCAGACCTCCGTTAGATAAAACATCCATCCCGTGACCGTGGCTACGTTCAGCGACCGATTGTCACCTCGAACCCAATCTCGCTTATTACAAATCTTAAGCAATTACAACTATAATAAAATCTAGGCTAAGGTACTAGAGGATGTTCCCAAAATTTCCAAGGAAGGGCTTCGGCTTTCCTTTCATCTGCGACATATATATATATATATATTGAACACAAAACAAAATACATCAAAAAATTAATAATAATAAGGAACATCAAACAGCGAACCAACGAAATTGAAGCAGCTACACTAAATCAAAATCGAAGCAAGGAGCTCCGGGATAAAGTTCGCTGAACTCACGCATACACCAATAGCGCACAACAGGGGAAATTCCCTTTCTCCCAGAAGCATGGTGACGAAGATGTGCCTCCAAAACCTCTTCGGGAATTTCATTCGCAAAACGAACTTTCACGCAACGATCGGTATCAACGATTTCAACCAGAGGGGGTTCCCTCTCCAATACGACGGTCTCTGCATCGAAGAAATTCTCGTCGAAAGTAACCAAATCGTCAAAGCCCAATTTCGACACGGCCTCGGCACCAATGTTGAATAGTTCCTCCAACCACTCTGATACTCGTGGTTTATCACAGGGCCGCATGCGTTTGATTGGTCCTCCCGAGTCGCCCATGGGTTCTTCGGAATCCCTCTTTCGCTTGGGCTGAGAACAACACGGTATATTTTAAATAAAACGAAACAGGACGAATCAAGCGGACTAAGAACAAGACTAAATACGTACCAGGGAAGTCTGGAAAGGAACCTCTGATGGAAACGACTCCGCAAACATTGTTCGAACGTCGATCACCGAAGCCTAGGGAAATAGCAAAAAAGGAAAAAACAATCAAAATCACAAAAACAACCTTAATATGCAAACATCCAAACTTACGCAAAACAACTCGAAGGAGGAGGTCCTTGTTATGGGAGAGCAGCGGAGTTGCGCGTGTTTACCCAGTAAACATTGAAATGATAATGATGCTGCAGCCACCAGCCCTTCCACGCGCCGAAGAACACCGGTAATTCCCACGGTACAGCACGTGGAAGTTTCTCGTGGAAAGGACTAGATCAGCGTGGAATGCTTCAAATCTCCTAGACGCTAGCTCAGCGGAACACAGGACTGATAAAAACTAAGTCGAAATATGGAATTTGCATTTTGTCACGTACGATTCCAAGAAGCCCAAACTGCAACATCCCGATTCCCACGGAAGCGTACCCCCAGTGGACCACCACCCCGTGGGGGATGGCATTATAAATAAGCGTAGCAACATAGCGCAGCGCTCATTATTATTCTGGTGAACATTCTTATTACGGTTCATTATTCTTTGTTCATTATTATAGTGTCCATTCTTCTTATAATTTGCGTTCGTTCATTTTTTATAGTGTTCATTCCTTACGGCTCATTATTCTTCGCTCATTAGTTTGTTCATAATTCTTGTGATCGTTTGTTATTACGGCCCATTATTAATTTATTACTACGTTCGTTATTGCGCTCGTCACTGCGTTTAGAAATTTTGTATAGTATTTTGCGTTTCGGGGTCTTAATTTTTTCGGTCAAGAAAAGAGAGTCGCGACTAAGTAAAAAGAAAATTTTATCTTTGAAGTCCTCATTTCATCGTTTAAACACAAACGCGCATTGTAATTGCGGTATTAATCCAGCTAAGTGAATTGCTCAGTCTGTATTAAAATAGATAAATAAAGTAAGAGTTGATAGTAAACTATATTCGAGTTCAAATAATAAACTCAACAAAACTTCGACGACCACCGGAGCGGCTGAGGCAATGGCACCAGACAGCACCTACTCCTCAAGGTAAGAAAATTAATTTTGAAAACTTCCTTCTTCTCTGGTAATCTCGTTGCCCTCGAGAATTGAATTAGAACTTCCTATCATCGATATCGATTTATTTTCGTGAACGGTTTTGAAGATAGAATCATTGTTTAAACTTTTAACAAAAGAGTTGTCCGCTGTGTCGGCTTGTGCGAACGGTGTTTTCAACTACTGAAACATCCACTGATCTTCGCATTCCTCCTCCCATTGTTGGTAAAATATTACCCGTCTTTGGGCAAGGCTTGCGAAATCACACAAGTCCCGCACAGAGAGGATCGTTAGAATCATCCCCGATTATTAAACTCAAAAGGCAAGAAAATCGTGGTGACAAAATCCATCGTAGTAAATGAATTGAGTTTCGGTCCTAACGGCAAACTACTACAGCGAAATTAAAAGAGAAGAAGAAGTCAAACGTAAAAATAAATTTATATAAAACAACGAAAAATCTCACATTCCTATCCAATCCAGCAACGCTAAAATATATATTATCTAGCTAATAAAATATTTATATAATAACCTAAGCCATTTTACATTCAAATAAAAATCCGTTCAACGAGGAAAAATATTTATTGTACCCAGCTTTAATCCTCTCCCGTGCTAGTATCCCTGCGCATAGCAGGTTAGCCGAAAAGTGGAATTCGTTTACCAGTTGCATTAAGCGTCAGTTAACGCTACCCATTAAGCGTAAAAGAAAATAATAAAAATAAAATATTTTGAAATAGTCCTTAGACTATTTCTGGTGGCAGCAACTACCGTATTAATTAGAAATCTAAATCAGTATTAAATACACAATAATATCATTTCAATTTATTTCCCTTCCGATTAAATTCAAAACTCAAACTATAAAAAAAAAATTTTTCAGTAAAATTTAACTTTAAATTTGATCGATTTAAACAAATAGATACGTAACAGAGTAAAGTAATAAATTTTTGGTGGCAGCGGTGGGATACGCTCCACGGAGGATTAAAGTTGGTTTAAACGGTTCGATTCGCTCCACAAGGGATTAAAGTTGTCACGATTATCGATAAAGTATATACCTAAGAAATAATGTCGACTAAATTAGAATCGTTGGACAAAGGCATGATCTTGATGTTATCGGAAAAACTTAAAGCATGGGATGCGAATTTTCGCGACATGAGTACAACAATGAATAAATTACAAGACGATGTGCGTTCACTGAAAATAAAAAAGGAAATCAAGACACCCGTATCATCGCCGATAATTTCCCAAGCGACAATACCGATAGAAGTTAATCCCCAATCAATTAAGTTAAAAGATGCAATAGAGACAGTACCAGTGTTCGACGGACATCGACCCTCGGTATTTCGATTTTTAAGAGCATGCGAGCGTGCACGAAACATGGTTCCTAGGCATCAAGAATCTCAGTTAGTAAAATTATTAACGAATAAGCTTCGCGGACACGCGTTTCTCGCCGTAGAAGACACAGAAGTAATAAGTTTAAACGATTTCGGGAATAAATTAAAAGATATGTTCGGTCCGGGAAAAACGGTTAACGAATATAAAGGGGAATTAGCTACAATATTTCAACGACCGGGAGAAGATATTTTGGACTACATAGAACGCGTCAAAGATCTCAGGCTGGCGATAATGAACGGGGAAAGGTACGAGTACGGCACCGTATTTCAAGATAGGATAGATCGAGACACGAGGGAAGCTTTCGTTAAGGGGCTCCCAAACGAGGTGTATTTACGAGTAAAGATAGCAGGATACCAATCCTTGGACGATGCGTACCGCTAAGCCGTGAAAGCAACACGAGAATTAAAACAAGTGAACAATAGAATTCGATACCAACGTCCGACACCTTCGGATAATTATAACCAAAACAACGCTCATCCACCATACAATAGTATCTATACTGTAAACAACCGCCAGGACTGGAGATTTGTACCGCCGTCGCAGAAACATCTAAACAACCCGGGAATAGAAGAAAATGTCAGGAAAGAAACAAGAGCAATAACTTGGGAAGAAAAACGCATAAATAAATACCTCGATAGAGATCTAAATCAAAAGAGAGATGCTGATCATTTCAACCAATCAACTTTTCAATGCAAACACCATTCCGTTGCTGTGATAAGGGATAATGTCACGTTAAATAATAAAAGGACGCACGGTGCCATAGACAGGATCATGAGTGAGAAATTTTCTGAGTTATCAAACAAGATAAATAATGTTAGTGCCAAAGAACTTTCAGACAAAGCAGAAACTAGGAAATTGAACGACGAGACGACAGGCAATGCTTATCCACTGCCTAACATCACAGAGATATTGAACCCGCTGGGAAGTGCAAATCGCCTCTCCACGTTCGACTTGGCAAAGATACAAAAGCAAGACTCCACGAATTTCGTGAATGTTTCAACCATAATAGGAAAAGAGATAGCGAGTGCGTCTCACTCAAAAACTTCTATAAAACCATCAGAAGGAAACTTTATCGAACTCAAAGCCAAATCATTAAATTGCAAGGAAGATCACACTATAGAAAATAAAAATATAGCTATCCCTAAATCCAAAACAGAATCTATAAGCAAAAAGGTTTGTAATAAAAATTCAAAGAATAATTCCAAATCTACCAAAAATATTCCTAAACGTTCCATACAAATAAATAATAATTTAATTATAATAAGCACTTCCAGTAAAACTATTCATCCTGAAAAGGTAGAGAAAAATAAAGGTGCTGCGAATAAAATAAATGAAGAAGAAAAAAGGGTAACTAAGGAAAAGGATTCTAAACATTTTCAAGCTGAAGAAACGCAAGTTCAACGAGCTCAAAGAAATCAAAAGGGAGAAAACAGGGAATCACCAGTCGAAGATATATATAAAAACTTGAATAAATATGCTAGCCATTGGATTATAATTGGATTAAAAATACTTTATTGGTTACTACATCTAATATTTGACGTAGGTAACATAGTAAGTAGTGCTGATCTTATGATTCCCCCAGGAAAATATGGATGGTATCACACTATACTATATACAAAATATTTTTGGGTTAATATGGCTGCGGCACTCTCAAAAATTTGTATCTTAAATGCTATTAGCAAGCAATTGGATAATTGGATCAATGTCAGTAAACCTGTGTCTTGGCGCAAAATAAAAACTAAAATGAAGGAAAGGAACGAAATTCTCCCCGCACAAATTAGTTTCGGACATCTAGCCAGAGAACCTATTGGTGAAGTAACAATCGAAGAGAACACGGAACCAACATGCGCAGAATATCTCGAAGATCTGTTCAATAAAATTAACACTGTACAACGAATGGCAAGAGAAAATTTGATAAAATCCAAACTAAGACTAACGATCGACGAATTAACCCTCAAGATTTTAAAACAGGAGATTCGATATATCTACTAAAAGAACCTAGTAAAGGAAAATTCTCCGATCAATATACTGGACCATACAAGGTACTAGAAATCTTGCAGAACCAGAACGTCAAGATTGAAGTAAAAGGGATTCCGCGAACAGTGCACTTAAACAAGCTAAAACTAGCGCATAACCGAAATAAGCAATGAATAAAGTGATTTCAGTGGGCAACGTAGTGCAGTAGTGTATGTTGTAGTGCTGTTCGTCGAATAATACAGATATCGAACACCTAAAAGAGAAAAGGAAAAATTATTATATGTACTCTAATTATTGTTTGAATATAAAACGTGTTGATTCAATAAATAATTAAAAGAGTGAAAGTGAAAGTTACCTTGCGAACAAGTGATCAACAAACAAGAAAGTGTACGTGTAAGTATAGGTTATGGATCGTTGTTCGCGGAACATAATGTATGACAGCTACCTAAAATAAGTGAATAAATTAGTCTCAATTGTCTCAGTACAAAATACAAGGTTACTAAGTGTTATAACTATATTGTGGATAAATCAAAAGGAAGTGTGACACTGTTCGTCGAATAATACAGATAGCGAAAACCTAAAAGAAAAAAAAGGAAAATTATCAGGTGTACTCCAATTATTGTTTGAATATACAACGTGTTGATTCAATAAAAATTAAAAGAGTGAAAGTGAAGGTTACCTTGTGAACAAGTAATCATCATACGAGAAGGTTTACGTGCAAAATAGGTTATGGATCTCGGTTTGCGAAACACCATGTACAACAGCCAGCTGAAAAATAAATGAACAAATTAACTTCAACTGCCTTAATGCAAAATACAACAGTACTAAATGTTATAACAATACTATGGAAGCATGGCACTGTTCGTCGAACAACACAGATGGCGGAAACCTGAAAAGAAAAAGAAGTTTATTACAAATGCTCCGATTACTGTTTGAATGTAAAACGTGTTAGTTCAACGAATAACTAAAACAGTGGAAGTGCAACTTACCTCGTGAACAATTAATCACCATACAAGGAAGTGTACATGCATGAATGTCGCAGATTAACAAGAAGAAATAAAATAGCTGATAAGTGTAGAAAGTGGTTAGAAAATAATTAAGATAGATTAATTGAAAGTAAAAGGATATCTTATTATGTATTAATCTACGTAGTATTGTTATATTATTATATCTAACATGTAGAAGTGGATTTTGTAATACACAATAGCGGTCGCACACACAATGCATTATACACATATTAAACTAAATAAACTAAACAGTACCTTTATGGCCACAGATATAAGACGATTGAAGACAACCGTAGTAAGTATCCAAGGCATATCGAAGAATCAGGTGATGTTGTGGGAATGATCTAGGTAAGTGATGCAGCATCGGAAGAGTAGAATCTGAAGAATTACAGACAATGTTAATCTAACAAGTAGGTTTTAATCACTAATAAGGGAACTAACTCATATCATACACAAAATAATAGCAAATAGCAAGTACATGCAATAATAAATTAATAGGGAAAATAAGAAAGGTTAATAAACACAGGAATAGGTTAGAAATTAATCAAGATAGACTAACTAAATATTAACAACATGACTGAACTCGGTGCAAAGGAATAAAGTTACGTTACACAAAATATCTGGTAACACAATACACAAAAAAAAAGAAAAAAAAATTAACTAAATTAAACAAGATTTATATAAATGCGAGTCACTTATAATCAAAACAATGACTATCGAAATTCGAAAACAACACAATCTATGCTATCGCATTAAGGTAGCACACGGTATTGACACACACAATATCATGAAACACAAACAATATTACAGAAACACTACAAAATAAACTATAATGATTAACAAATTAACTATTTCAACAACACGCTACTGTTGACATTAAACAAACGATACACGCAAGCGACCATGTTGAAAATTCGTCGCACGCACCCCACACATACGCACCCCAACACAAATAATAGCCAATACAATGTAATACAGCATTATAATAGCAATGCTAGGTACTGAACACAAAAAAAAAATAATAAAAAAAAAAGAAAAAAAAAGAGAGAGATAAGGAAAATATATATAATAAACAACAACTAACATAACCATAACATATTATATATTATACCACATACAGGGATACAGTATTTGTACAAAGGGATAGGTCCGAACAAAACTTATAAAAAATTATAAAATATATATATTAACTGTTTTCGTATGTATGTCCAGAACAGGTGGCGAGTTCATCAACCCTAACATAGAGGACTCAGACGGGCGATGGATGATGTTCAGTCTTGCCTCGTGTTCGGTTGATACGTTCTGTCTACCATTTAGATAACGGTCATCTTTGTCAAGACTGTTTCGATAACTTAGATCCAGACCACCAGGACCTATGAGACGACCCACCCACTCATTTCATATGCGGAGTATCTGCAAGAACACGAATATCATACTGTCGTATGTGTGATATAAACCTAGCGGACCTACAACCCGCTATATCATGCCTCCAATGCATGATCGTTTACACTAATCTAACTCACCTTGAAAGAAACTTTTTAGTTCAAGGAATAGCAATCCGCGCCGTAGAACTATAAAGTACTTGTATGCTACGCACAAGACCAAATACTGATGCTATCCACCTGTAAACAAACGACATTTATAATTATGCATATAATTTTCACTTATGTTTACCAATATATATATGCACGCATGTTGTAAAGTAGGCGATATCTATGACACTCACTTCCATTGATAATCCGAGTGACTCGTAAAATAAGTCGTCATATTTACCATTACACGCACATATATATATATTCAAAGACAAGCTATAATTGTAATATCTATTCCTATAGATAATATATACTTATATATTTATAACGATAAAACAAATCTCATCTATATTACTTACCAATACGTATGCATATACGTATATAATTATAACCCAGGTAACATTCATGGTATTTATTTTCACCGATAATAAGTTTTAACAAAAGAAAAAAAAAACATAAATATAAATTTTTTTTTATATATATTAATAATAATAAAAGATTATTCTTATTTCTAATAAACTCGAGAGTAAGAAACAATTTAATAAATTGTTAATAGGAAGATGAATCGCCTGGTCATCGTACTTACCCTCATCAAAATAGCATACGGCCTGGTAGGATATGACTGCAATGGCAACCACCTCAACGTTACCACTATCTCTCTAAACTCCATCGGGGACTGCAGCATACAGCCTACAATGACTGAAACCCAAGATATTTATATACAACTACTTCAACTCTCAGAATTTGAATTTACCAACGTAAGGCAATGCAAGGTGCAAATAACTCGAATTGTATATTACTGTGGCATGCACTCTCACACGTCGGCAGTGCATAACGGATTCGCTGAATACCTCCATGAAACAACCGACCAACAATGTGCAAGGATGCACCAAGACGGCACGTTTTCACTCGGACCACAAAACCTTATAGTTGGCCTAAAAGATAATGCAACAGAAACAAGGTCGCTTGTCCTAGCCGGCAAGCTAACAGACGACGGCAGCTGCCAGGGAACACAGTATGTAGACCCATACGGGAGCTGGGAAAAGGTCGTCGTACAAGCAACAGTAAGGATAAGTTTAAAATCACCAGTTGTGCCAGTACGGATCGAGGCGAACAAAATTCTACTGAAATCAGGAACAGTATGTACCTTTAGCGAAGGAAACTGTCTAGACGCTGAAGACGGATACACTTATTGGCAACCACAACCACCCTCACCATGCAAATTTGATCAGTACGATGTGCTATATGAAGGAATTGCTACAAAGATCCAGGAAATAAAAACCAATAGAGAGTCAGCACAACCAGTTTACGCACTAACAACGCAAGAAGTAACATTTGCACTGACTAAAACCGGAGAACAGCCACTGTGTGGATATACCCTACTATCCACCGAACACCCCAAATAGTTGAAACAACAAGAGGAAATACGTTTATCTCCAAAAGCAAGACAGCAGTCGAAAACTTGGACATATTCGCATACGTCAACTCAAAATTCATTTACGTAGAGAAACATATTAAACGACAAATGACAACATTGTACCATGATATACTGACACAAAGATGTACCACACAGAAGAAACTAATAGAAAATGCTTTAAGCTTAGCAATCTTACTGCCCGATGAATTTGCATATACCATATCCAAAACCCCAGGACACATGGCCCTGATCGCAGGAGAAGCAGTCCACATAGTCAAATGCATTCCGGTACAAGTAAAAGTACGACATACAACAAAATGCTACTCGGAGCTACCCGTTTGGCAAGGGAATCGCACCGCATTTTTAACGCCAAAAACGCACATGCTAACGCAACACGGAAACCACGGAGAATGTAGCGCGGTACTACCTACGCTATACAATATCGACGGACTCTGGCACAAATTCGTACCAAAACCCATGGAAACAATTGCACCACAGGAACTCCGCCCGGGCGTACGCCAAACGTGGCAATATTCAGCACCATCGTCGTTGGCCACGAGCGGAATATATACCCAAAAAGACCTCGATGCACTACGGGACCACGTCATGTTCCCGGCAGAAAAATCTGCAGTTTTGAACACATTGGCCAGAGGAGCAACAGGAAAAACAATCGTCCCTGGAACAGTAAACATCCTGGGAATGATGGACGAAAACACATTAACGACAATAGCAAAAAATACCGTATCAAGCTTATGGATTGGTTTTATGGAATTTGGAACTGTCAGTGCAGCAATATTTGGAATACTTGTAATATTTAAACTAATCAAGACGATAATAGATATAGCCATACACGGATACCAGTTACGTGAAACTTACGGATGTGGAATCGCCCTATTAGGAGGAATATGCGGCTCAGTTACCCACCTGCTACTATACCTCAAAAGAAAACGAAATATCGATGATCAAACAGCACAACCTCAAGGGATATCGATAACACCGGTAGTCACTTAACAACCAACGCCATCTACGTCCGCCTTGAGCGAACTCAGAGACACCATCAGTCAAATTTCCTTTGGAAATTTGAACTCCAAGGGCGGGGGTGTCACGTTCCGCGCTCCGCACGCGCCGTAACAAGAACAAGAAAACTATTCTACACAAAACGCGCGAATAAAGATTTGAATGCACAAACGAACACACGGCGCTACGAAACTAAAGGAAGGATTAACAAAGCGAGGGCGATTAATAAATCCAACCAGTATAAAATAAAATAAATAAAACAAGCTAACGGATTGAACGAGTTACGAACCAAACAAATAAACCAGGAAATAAGAATAACTACAAAAAGGGAAATAATTGAAGCGCCAGAAATACATGTATATATAAATATATTTTAATCAATCAACTTGGAGAGTTACATATAAGTATAAACATATATGCTAGATATGTAATAAACTAGTAAATATTAGTGTTAGTGCTTATAATACTATGCAACAAATACAATATTATCAATTTATGAAATATAAGTATATACGAAGTTAAAAACTAATAGTCTAACGAATACATAAAACATACAATATTGTATTATTAAAGAAATAAAAGTTACATTGTCAGAAACATATATATATGTGTGCGCATTCTATTAAACAGAAACATACTTAAAACTAGCCTACGTTCCGGTAAAGAGTTATAAAATAAGAACTACGCTACGAAACATGCATGTCTCTATATAAACATATAAAAATCTATATTCTAAACTACTACTAATCTATGTGCATTCTACAATCTGAAATACATACTTAAAACTAGCCTACATGCCGGTAAAGCATTATAAAATAAGAACTACATTATGAAACATGCATGTCTCTATATAAACATATAAATAATATATTTTCTAAACTAAAACCACTATTAATAATCTACAAAAGAAATAGAACACACAACGCAACACTTGGGACCAAGCGACAACCTGTCGACAGGCCAAACGCTCAAAATAATTAACACCGCAATGACTTGAGGAATTGCTTACAGAAATTCTGTCATCAAGCACAAATATGTAAACACACATAAAACGCAGAATAATCTAGAAATAAAACCTTCAATACTATGTTGTCACAATACAAAATATATATGTATATATGAAATCAAATGATTGACACATAACCTCAAATACACAACACTATATCACAAAAGAATCTAAATGAAAATCACTTTGCCAGAAATATATACATATATACGTGTGCGTGTGCGTGTTCTATCTTATTAAAAGAAATTAATATAAAATAAATAATTAACATTTCATTTCGTACGAACACTACATGAACGAGAGAAATATACATATAAATACGTATATATATATATATATGTATGTGTGAGTGCATATGTTTTATATTATCGAATACTCTATAAAATAAACTACTCAAAACAACAAATAACGCAATCGAAGAATTACAAAACATTAGCCATATTGAAGTGACACACAACATAAACATATATATATATATATATATACATATTATACTATTGTCACTTTAAAACAATATTAATAAATAAATGTTCTAATTGCGGTAGAATAAGGAAAAACGAGCGACAGACGAAAAATTACTTCGATATCAAACAAAACTAAAGACCCGTCACTAAAAACTTTACTGATGACATTTATGAGCAGCCATGTTGGATTTACACGCGTCATGGCGACAGGAATATTAGGGATTAATGGAAGTCAGGCGCGAGAAACAAATCATGAAAACACATTGTTAACACTTTTCTTTAATAAATTCTATGCGCAACTACAAATGTAAAAAAAATATATATATATATAATTAATTAAAAGGGGGGAAATATAAAATTGAAAAAAATAACAAACGTAAAATAGATAACCTAACACTATACATTCAAAATATATATATATATATATATATGTCGGATCAGGATTCGAATTTTGGGCGCGCGACGACTCTTCATGTGGACTAGCCATCGTTTCACAAAGCCGAGATTTTATTTACACGTATATACAGGTCTATCACTAAGCTTAACAAATAATAAGTACAACTAATAATAAGTCTAACGAACACTAAGCCTAATGAATAATACGATCTACGAATAATTAAATTAAATAATACTATTAGCAATGTTTGAGTTCAAACGAATCCACGGTCACCGGGATAACTCCTTACTAAGCGAAACTAACTTAGACGCAAATGCGATCGTCGAAAATGCTCGATGTATCACTCTCCAAGGCAATCGCAAGAATGCCAGCCTCGTGGAGATTTTTCTCCCTGTACGATTGCATTTTGTTTTCTATACCCGTTTGGAAGCATCGAGAAGGTTCCAAACGCCGTTGCTAGGCACACTCGTTGGAAGCATCGAGAAAGTTCCAAACGCAGTTGCTAGGCAGTTTCCGCCTGGAGTTTTGATTACTAAATACAATGTATGTCCCATTGCATCGGCACCTCCGAGGCAACATCACACGTGGCTCGGCCCGCTCTCGAGGCCGCATGCCGCCACAACCACATTTCTCGGAAAACACATACAACCACTCCAGACCTCCGTTAGATAAAACATCCATCCCGTGACCGTGGCTACGTTCAGCGACCGATTGTCACCTCGAACCCAATCTCGCTTATTACAAATCTTAAGCAATTACAACTATAATAAAATCTAGGCTAAGGTACTAGAGGATGTTCCCAAAATTTCCAAGGAAGGGCTTCGGCTTTCCTTTCATCTGCGACATATATATATATATATATTGAACACAAAACAAAATACATCAAAAAATTAATAATAATAAGGAACATCAAACAGCGAACCAACGAAATTGAAGCAGCTACACTAAATCAAAATCGAAGCAAGGAGCTCCGGGATAAAGTTCGCTGAACTCACGCATACACCAATAGCGCACAACAGGGGAAATTCCCTTTCTCCCAGAAGCATGGTGACGAAGATGTGCCTCCAAAACCTCTTCGGGAATTTCATTCGCAAAACGAACTTTCACGCAACGATCGGTATCAACGATTTCAACCAGAGGGGGTTCCCTCTCCAATACGACGGTCTCTGCATCGAAGAAATTCTCGTCGAAAGTAACCAAATCGTCAAAGCCCAATTTCGACACGGCCTCGGCACCAATGTTGAATAGTTCCTCCAACCACTCTGATACTCGTGGTTTATCACAGGGCCGCATGCGTTTGATTGGTCCTCCCGAGTCGCCCATGGGTTCTTCGGAATCCCTCTTTCGCTTGGGCTGAGAACAACACGGTATATTTTAAATAAAACGAAACAGGACGAATCAAGCGGACTAAGAACAAGACTAAATACGTACCAGGGAAGTCTGGAAAGGAACCTCTGATGGAAACGACTCCGCAAACATTGTTCGAACGTCGATCACCGAAGCCTAGGGAAATAGCAAAAAAGGAAAAAACAATCAAAATCACAAAAACAACCTTAATATGCAAACATCCAAACTTACGCAAAACAACTCGAAGGAGGAGGTCCTTGTTATGGGAGAGCAGCGGAGTTGCGCGTGTTTACCCAGTAAACATTGAAATGATAATGATGCTGCAGCCACCAGCCCTTCCACGCGCCGAAGAACACCGGTAATTCCCACGGTACAGCACGTGGAAGTTTCTCGTGGAAAGGACTAGATCAGCGTGGAATGCTTCAAATCTCCTAGACGCTAGCTCAGCGGAACACAGGACTGATAAAAACTAAGTCGAAATATGGAATTTGCATTTTGTCACGTACGATTCCAAGAAGCCCAAACTGCAACATCCCGATTCCCACGGAAGCGTACCCCCAGTGGACCACCACCCCGTGGGGGATGGCATTATAAATAAGCGTAGCAACATAGCGCAGCGCTCATTATTATTCTGGTGAACATTCTTATTACGGTTCATTATTCTTTGTTCATTATTATAGTGTCCATTCTTCTTATAATTTGCGTTCGTTCATTTTTTATAGTGTTCATTCCTTACGGCTCATTATTCTTCGCTCATTAGTTTGTTCATAATTCTTGTGATCGTTTGTTATTACGGCCCATTATTAATTTATTACTACGTTCGTTATTGCGCTCGTCACTGCGTTTAGAAATTTTGTATAGTATTTTGCGTTTCGGGGTCTTAATTTTTTCGGTCAAGAAAAGAGAGTCGCGACTAAGTAAAAAGAAAATTTTATCTTTGAAGTCCTCATTTCATCGTTTAAACACAAACGCGCATTGTAATTGCGGTATTAATCCAGCTAAGTGAATTGCTCAGTCTGTATTAAAATAGATAAATAAAGTAAGAGTTGATAGTAAACTATATTCGAGTTCAAATAATAAACTCAACAAAACTTCGACGACCACCGGAGCGGCTGAGGCAATGGCACCAGACAGCACCTACTCCTCAAGGTAAGAAAATTAATTTTGAAAACTTCCTTCTTCTCTGGTAATCTCGTTGCCCTCGAGAATTGAATTAGAACTTCCTATCATCGATATCGATTTATTTTCGTGAACGGTTTTGAAGATAGAATCATTGTTTAAACTTTTAACAAAAGAGTTGTCCGCTGTGTCGGCTTGTGCGAACGGTGTTTTCAACTACTGAAACATCCACTGATCTTCGCATTCCTCCTCCCATTGTTGGTAAAATATTACCCGTCTTTGGGCAAGGCTTGCGAAATCACACAAGTCCCGCACAGAGAGGATCGTTAGAATCATCCCCGATTATTAAACTCAAAAGGCAAGAAAATCGTGGTGACAAAATCCATCGTAGTAAATGAATTGAGTTTCGGTCCTAACGGCAAACTACTACAGCGAAATTAAAAGAGAAGAAGAAGTCAAACGTAAAAATAAATTTATATAAAACAACGAAAAATCTCACATTCCTATCCAATCCAGCAACGCTAAAATATATATTATCTAGCTAATAAAATATTTATATAATAACCTAAGCCATTTTACATTCAAATAAAAATCCGTTCAACGAGGAAAAATATTTATTGTACCCAGCTTTAATCCTCTCCCGTGCTAGTATCCCTGCGCATAGCAGGTTAGCCGAAAAGTGGAATTCGTTTACCAGTTGCATTAAGCGTCAGTTAACGCTACCCATTAAGCGTAAAAGAAAATAATAAAAATAAAATATTTTGAAATAGTCCTTAGACTATTTCTGGTGGCAGCAACTACCGTATTAATTAGAAATCTAAATCAGTATTAAATACACAATAATATCATTTCAATTTATTTCCCTTCCGATTAAATTCAAAACTCAAACTATAAAAAAAAAATTTTTCAGTAAAATTTAACTTTAAATTTGATCGATTTAAACAAATAGATACGTAACAGAGTAAAGTAATAAATTTTTGGTGGCAGCGGTGGGATACGCTCCACGGAGGATTAAAGTTGGTTTAAACGGTTCGATTCGCTCCACAAGGGATTAAAGTTGTCACGATTATCGATAAAGTATATACCTAAGAAATAATGTCGACTAAATTAGAATCGTTGGACAAAGGCATGATCTTGATGTTATCGGAAAAACTTAAAGCATGGGATGCGAATTTTCGCGACATGAGTACAACAATGAATAAATTACAAGACGATGTGCGTTCACTGAAAATAAAAAAGGAAATCAAGACACCCGTATCATCGCCGATAATTTCCCAAGCGACAATACCGATAGAAGTTAATCCCCAATCAATTAAGTTAAAAGATGCAATAGAGACAGTACCAGTGTTCGACGGACATCGACCCTCGGTATTTCGATTTTTAAGAGCATGCGAGCGTGCACGAAACATGGTTCCTAGGCATCAAGAATCTCAGTTAGTAAAATTATTAACGAATAAGCTTCGCGGACACGCGTTTCTCGCCGTAGAAGACACAGAAGTAATAAGTTTAAACGATTTCGGGAATAAATTAAAAGATATGTTCGGTCCGGGAAAAACGGTTAACGAATATAAAGGGGAATTAGCTACAATATTTCAACGACCGGGAGAAGATATTTTGGACTACATAGAACGCGTCAAAGATCTCAGGCTGGCGATAATGAACGGGGAAAGGTACGAGTACGGCACCGTATTTCAAGATAGGATAGATCGAGACACGAGGGAAGCTTTCGTTAAGGGGCTCCCAAACGAGGTGTATTTACGAGTAAAGATAGCAGGATACCAATCCTTGGACGATGCGTACCGCTAAGCCGTGAAAGCAACACGAGAATTAAAACAAGTGAACAATAGAATTCGATACCAACGTCCGACACCTTCGGATAATTATAACCAAAACAACGCTCATCCACCATACAATAGTATCTATACTGTAAACAACCGCCAGGACTGGAGATTTGTACCGCCGTCGCAGAAACATCTAAACAACCCGGGAATAGAAGAAAATGTCAGGAAAGAAACAAGAGCAATAACTTGGGAAGAAAAACGCATAAATAAATACCTCGATAGAGATCTAAATCAAAAGAGAGATGCTGATCATTTCAACCAATCAACTTTTCAATGCAAACACCATTCCGTTGCTGTGATAAGGGATAATGTCACGTTAAATAATAAAAGGACGCACGGTGCCATAGACAGGATCATGAGTGAGAAATTTTCTGAGTTATCAAACAAGATAAATAATGTTAGTGCCAAAGAACTTTCAGACAAAGCAGAAACTAGGAAATTGAACGACGAGACGACAGGCAATGCTTATCCACTGCCTAACATCACAGAGATATTGAACCCGCTGGGAAGTGCAAATCGCCTCTCCACGTTCGACTTGGCAAAGATACAAAAGCAAGACTCCACGAATTTCGTGAATGTTTCAACCATAATAGGAAAAGAGATAGCGAGTGCGTCTCACTCAAAAACTTCTATAAAACCATCAGAAGGAAACTTTATCGAACTCAAAGCCAAATCATTAAATTGCAAGGAAGATCACACTATAGAAAATAAAAATATAGCTATCCCTAAATCCAAAACAGAATCTATAAGCAAAAAGGTTTGTAATAAAAATTCAAAGAATAATTCCAAATCTACCAAAAATATTCCTAAACGTTCCATACAAATAAATAATAATTTAATTATAATAAGCACTTCCAGTAAAACTATTCATCCTGAAAAGGTAGAGAAAAATAAAGGTGCTGCGAATAAAATAAATGAAGAAGAAAAAAGGGTAACTAAGGAAAAGGATTCTAAACATTTTCAAGCTGAAGAAACGCAAGTTCAACGAGCTCAAAGAAATCAAAAGGGAGAAAACAGGGAATCACCAGTCGAAGATATATATAAAAACTTGAATAAATATGCTAGCCATTGGATTATAATTGGATTAAAAATACTTTATTGGTTACTACATCTAATATTTGACGTAGGTAACATAGTAAGTAGTGCTGATCTTATGATTCCCCCAGGAAAATATGGATGGTATCACACTATACTATATACAAAATATTTTTGGGTTAATATGGCTGCGGCACTCTCAAAAATTTGTATCTTAAATGCTATTAGCAAGCAATTGGATAATTGGATCAATGTCAGTAAACCTGTGTCTTGGCGCAAAATAAAAACTAAAATGAAGGAAAGGAACGAAATTCTCCCCGCACAAATTAGTTTCGGACATCTAGCCAGAGAACCTATTGGTGAAGTAACAA
The DNA here is from genome assembly GCF_051014615.1 of Bombus vancouverensis nearcticus. Taxonomy (NCBI): domain Eukaryota; kingdom Metazoa; phylum Arthropoda; class Insecta; order Hymenoptera; family Apidae; genus Bombus; species Bombus vancouverensis. The sequence goes on along the minus strand of NC_134913.1, from coordinate 25,968 downwards.
TCGAAGAGAACACGGAACCAACATGCGCAGAATATCTCGAAGATCTGTTCAATAAAATTAACACTGTACAACGAATGGCAAGAGAAAATTTGATAAAATCCAAACTAAGACTAACGATCGACGAATTAACCCTCAAGATTTTAAAACAGGAGATTCGATATATCTACTAAAAGAACCTAGTAAAGGAAAATTCTCCGATCAATATACTGGACCATACAAGGTACTAGAAATCTTGCAGAACCAGAACGTCAAGATTGAAGTAAAAGGGATTCCGCGAACAGTGCACTTAAACAAGCTAAAACTAGCGCATAACCGAAATAAGCAATGAATAAAGTGATTTCAGTGGGCAACGTAGTGCAGTAGTGTATGTTGTAGTGCTGTTCGTCGAATAATACAGATATCGAACACCTAAAAGAGAAAAGGAAAAATTATTATATGTACTCTAATTATTGTTTGAATATAAAACGTGTTGATTCAATAAATAATTAAAAGAGTGAAAGTGAAAGTTACCTTGCGAACAAGTGATCAACAAACAAGAAAGTGTACGTGTAAGTATAGGTTATGGATCGTTGTTCGCGGAACATAATGTATGACAGCTACCTAAAATAAGTGAATAAATTAGTCTCAATTGTCTCAGTACAAAATACAAGGTTACTAAGTGTTATAACTATATTGTGGATAAATCAAAAGGAAGTGTGACACTGTTCGTCGAATAATACAGATAGCGAAAACCTAAAAGAAAAAAAAGGAAAATTATCAGGTGTACTCCAATTATTGTTTGAATATACAACGTGTTGATTCAATAAAAATTAAAAGAGTGAAAGTGAAGGTTACCTTGTGAACAAGTAATCATCATACGAGAAGGTTTACGTGCAAAATAGGTTATGGATCTCGGTTTGCGAAACACCATGTACAACAGCCAGCTGAAAAATAAATGAACAAATTAACTTCAACTGCCTTAATGCAAAATACAACAGTACTAAATGTTATAACAATACTATGGAAGCATGGCACTGTTCGTCGAACAACACAGATGGCGGAAACCTGAAAAGAAAAAGAAGTTTATTACAAATGCTCCGATTACTGTTTGAATGTAAAACGTGTTAGTTCAACGAATAACTAAAACAGTGGAAGTGCAACTTACCTCGTGAACAATTAATCACCATACAAGGAAGTGTACATGCATGAATGTCGCAGATTAACAAGAAGAAATAAAATAGCTGATAAGTGTAGAAAGTGGTTAGAAAATAATTAAGATAGATTAATTGAAAGTAAAAGGATATCTTATTATGTATTAATCTACGTAGTATTGTTATATTATTATATCTAACATGTAGAAGTGGATTTTGTAATACACAATAGCGGTCGCACACACAATGCATTATACACATATTAAACTAAATAAACTAAACAGTACCTTTATGGCCACAGATATAAGACGATTGAAGACAACCGTAGTAAGTATCCAAGGCATATCGAAGAATCAGGTGATGTTGTGGGAATGATCTAGGTAAGTGATGCAGCATCGGAAGAGTAGAATCTGAAGAATTACAGACAATGTTAATCTAACAAGTAGGTTTTAATCACTAATAAGGGAACTAACTCATATCATACACAAAATAATAGCAAATAGCAAGTACATGCAATAATAAATTAATAGGGAAAATAAGAAAGGTTAATAAACACAGGAATAGGTTAGAAATTAATCAAGATAGACTAACTAAATATTAACAACATGACTGAACTCGGTGCAAAGGAATAAAGTTACGTTACACAAAATATCTGGTAACACAATACACAAAAAAAAAGAAAAAAAAATTAACTAAATTAAACAAGATTTATATAAATGCGAGTCACTTATAATCAAAACAATGACTATCGAAATTCGAAAACAACACAATCTATGCTATCGCATTAAGGTAGCACACGGTATTGACACACACAATATCATGAAACACAAACAATATTACAGAAACACTACAAAATAAACTATAATGATTAACAAATTAACTATTTCAACAACACGCTACTGTTGACATTAAACAAACGATACACGCAAGCGACCATGTTGAAAATTCGTCGCACGCACCCCAACACAAATAATAGCTAATACAATGTAATACAGCATTATAATAGCAATGCTAGGTACTGAACACAAAAAAAAAATAATAAAAAAAAAGAAAAAAAAAGAGAGAGATAAGGAAAATATATATAATAAACAACAACTAACATAACCATAACATATTATATATTATACCACATACAGGGATACAGTATTTGTACAAAGGGATAGGTCCGAACAAAACTTATAAAAAATTATAAAATATATATATTAACTGTTTTCGTATGTATGTCCAGAACAGGTGGCGAGTTCATCAACCCTAACATAGAGGACTCAGACGGGCGATGGATGATGTTCAGTCTTGCCTCGTGTTCGGTTGATACGTTCTGTCTACCATTTAGATAACGGTCATCTTTGTCAAGACTGTTTCGATAACTTAGATCCAGACCACCAGGACCTATGAGACGACCCACCCACTCATTTCATATGCGGAGTATCTGCAAGAACACGAATATCATACTGTCGTATGTGTGATATAAACCTAGCGGACCTACAACCCGCTATATCATGCCTCCAATGCATGATCGTTTACACTAATCTAACTCACCTTGAAAGAAACTTTTTAGTTCAAGGAATAGCAATCCGCGCCGTAGAACTATAAAGTACTTGTATGCTACGCACAAGACCAAATACTGATGCTATCCACCTGTAAACAAACGACATTTATAATTATGCATATAATTTTCACTTATGTTTACCAATATATATATGCACGCATGTTGTAAAGTAGGCGATATCTATGACACTCACTTCCATTGATAATCCGAGTGACTCGTAAAATAAGTCGTCATATTTACCATTACACGCACATATATATATATTCAAAGACAAGCTATAATTGTAATATCTATTCCTATAGATAATATATACTTATATATTTATAACGATAAAACAAATCTCATCTATATTACTTACCAATACGTATGCATATACGTATATAATTATAACCCAGGTAACATTCATGGTATTTATTTTCACCGATAATAAGTTTTAACAAAAGAAAAAAAAAACATAAATATAAATTTTTTTTTATATATATTAATAATAATAAAAGATTATTCTTATTTCTAATAAACTCGAGAGTAAGAAACAATTTAATAAATTGTTAATAGGAAGATGAATCGCCTGGTCATCGTACTTACCCTCATCAAAATAGCATACGGCCTGGTAGGATATGACTGCAATGGCAACCACCTCAACGTTACCACTATCTCTCTAAACTCCATCGGGGACTGCAGCATACAGCCTACAATGACTGAAACCCAAGATATTTATATACAACTACTTCAACTCTCAGAATTTGAATTTACCAACGTAAGGCAATGCAAGGTGCAAATAACTCGAATTGTATATTACTGTGGCATGCACTCTCACACGTCGGCAGTGCATAACGGATTCGCTGAATACCTCCATGAAACAACCGACCAACAATGTGCAAGGATGCACCAAGACGGCACGTTTTCACTCGGACCACAAAACCTTATAGTTGGCCTAAAAGATAATGCAACAGAAACAAGGTCGCTTGTCCTAGCCGGCAAGCTAACAGACGACGGCAGCTGCCAGGGAACATAGTATGTAGACCCATACGGGAGCTGGGAAAAGGTCGTCGTACAAGCAACAGTAAGGATAAGTTTAAAATCACCAGTTGTGCCAGTACGGATCGAGGCGAACAAAATTCTACTGAAATCAGGAACAGTATGTACCTTTAGCGAAGGAAACTGTCTAGACGCTGAAGACGGATACACTTATTGGCAACCACAACCACCCTCACCATGCAAATTTGATCAGTACGATGTGCTATATGAAGGAATTGCTACAAAGATCCAGGAAATAAAAACCAATAGAGAGTCAGCACAACCAGTTTACGCACTAACAACGCAAGAAGTAACATTTGCACTGACTAAAACCGGAGAACAGCCACTGTGTGGATATACCCTACTATCCACCGAACACCCCAAATAGTTGAAACAACAAGAGGAAATACGTTTATCTCCAAAAGCAAGACAGCAGTCGAAAACTTGGACATATTCGCATACGTCAACTCAAAATTCATTTACGTAGAGAAACATATTAAACGACAAATGACAACATTGTACCATGATATACTGACACAAAGATGTACCACACAGAAGAAACTAATAGAAAATGCTTTAAGCTTAGCAATCTTACTGCCCGATGAATTTGCATATACCATATCCAAAACCCCAGGACACATGGCCCTGATCGCAGGAGAAGCAGTCCACATAGTCAAATGCATTCCGGTACAAGTAAAAGTACGACATACAACAAAATGCTACTCGGAGCTACCCGTTTGGCAAGGGAATCGCACCGCATTTTTAACGCCAAAAACGCACATGCTAACGCAACACGGAAACCACGGAGAATGTAGCGCGGTACTACCTACGCTATACAATATCGACGGACTCTGGCACAAATTCGTACCAAAACCCATGGAAACAATTGCACCACAGGAACTCCGCCCGGGCGTACGCCAAACGTGGCAATATTCAGCACCATCGTCGTTGGCCACGAGCGGAATATATACCCAAAAAGACCTCGATGCACTACGGGACCACGTCATGTTCCCGGCAGAAAAATCTGCAGTTTTGAACACATTGGCCAGAGGAGCAACAGGAAAAACAATCGTCCCTGGAACAGTAAACATCCTGGGAATGATGGACGAAAACACATTAACGACAATAGCAAAAAATACCGTATCAAGCTTATGGATTGGTTTTATGGAATTTGGAACTGTCAGTGCAGCAATATTTGGAATACTTGTAATATTTAAACTAATCAAGACGATAATAGATATAGCCATACACGGATACCAGTTACGTGAAACTTACGGATGTGGAATCGCCCTATTAGGAGGAATATGCGGCTCAGTTACCCACCTGCTACTATACCTCAAAAGAAAACGAAATATCGATGATCAAACAGCACAACCTCAAGGGATATCGATAACACCGGTAGTCACTTAACAACCAACGCCATCTACGTCCGCCTTGAGCGAACTCAGAGACACCATCAGTCAAATTTCCTTTGGAAATTTGAACTCCAAGGGCGGGGGTGTCACGTTCCGCGCTCCGCACGCGCCGTAACAAGAACAAGAAAACTATTCTACACAAAACGCGCGAATAAAGATTTGAATGCACAAACGAACACACGGCGCTACGAAACTAAAGGAAGGATTAACAAAGCGAGGGCGATTAATAAATCCAACCAGTATAAAATAAAATAAATAAAACAAGCTAACGGATTGAACGAGTTACGAACCAAACAAATAAACCAGGAAATAAGAATAACTACAAAAAGGGAAATAATTGAAGCGCCAGAAATACATGTATATATAAATATATTTTAATCAATCAACTTGGAGAGTTACATATAAGTATAAACATATATGCTAGATATGTAATAAACTAGTAAATATTAGTGTTAGTGCTTATAATACTATGCAACAAATACAATATTATCAATTTATGAAATATAAGTATATACGAAGTTAAAAACTAATAGTCTAACGAATACATAAAACATACAATATTGTATTATTAAAGAAATAAAAGTTACATTGTCAGAAACATATATATATGTGTGCGCATTCTATTAAACAGAAACATACTTAAAACTAGCCTACGTTCCGGTAAAGAGTTATAAAATAAGAACTACGCTACGAAACATGCATGTCTCTATATAAACATATAAAAATCTATATTCTAAACTACTACTAATCTATGTGCATTCTACAATCTGAAATACATACTTAAAACTAGCCTACATGCCGGTAAAGCATTATAAAATAAGAACTACATTATGAAACATGCATGTCTCTATATAAACATATAAATAATATATTTTCTAAACTAAAACCACTATTAATAATCTACAAAAGAAATAGAACACACAACGCAACACTTGGGACCAAGCGACAACCTGTCGACAGGCCAAACGCTCAAAATAATTAACACCGCAATGACTTGAGGAATTGCTTACAGAAATTCTGTCATCAAGCACAAATATGTAAACACACATAAAACGCAGAATAATCTAGAAATAAAACCTTCAATACTATGTTGTCACAATACAAAATATATATGTATATATGAAATCAAATGATTGACACATAACCTCAAATACACAACACTATATCACAAAAGAATCTAAATGAAAATCACTTTGCCAGAAATATATACATATATACGTGTGCGTGTGCGTGTTCTATCTTATTAAAAGAAATTAATATAAAATAAATAATTAACATTTCATTTCGTACGAACACTACATGAACGAGAGAAATATACATATAAATACGTATATATATATATATATGTATGTGTGAGTGCATATGTTTTATATTATCGAATACTCTATAAAATAAACTACTCAAAACAACAAATAACGCAATCGAAGAATTACAAAACATTAGCCATATTGAAGTGACACACAACATAAACATATATATATATATATATATACATATTATACTATTGTCACTTTAAAACAATATTAATAAATAAATGTTCTAATTGCGGTAGAATAAGGAAAAACGAGCGACAGACGAAAAATTACTTCGATATCAAACAAAACTAAAGACCCGTCACTAAAAACTTTACTGATGACATTTATGAGCAGCCATGTTGGATTTACACGCGTCATGGCGACAGGAATATTAGGGATTAATGGAAGTCAGGCGCGAGAAACAAATCATGAAAACACATTGTTAACACTTTTCTTTAATAAATTCTATGCGCAACTACAAATGTAAAAAAAATATATATATATATAATTAATTAAAAGGGGGGAAATATAAAATTGAAAAAAATAACAAACGTAAAATAGATAACCTAACACTATACATTCAAAATATATATATATATATATATATGTCGGATCAGGATTCGAATTTTGGGCGCGCGACGACTCTTCATGTGGACTAGCCATCGTTTCACAAAGCCGAGATTTTATTTACACGTATATACAGGTCTATCACTAAGCTTAACAAATAATAAGTACAACTAATAATAAGTCTAACGAACACTAAGCCTAATGAATAATACGATCTACGAATAATTAAATTAAATAATACTATTAGCAATGTTTGAGTTCAAACGAATCCACGGTCACCGGGATAACTCCTTACTAAGCGAAACTAACTTAGACGCAAATGCGATCGTCGAAAATGCTCGATGTATCACTCTCCAAGGCAATCGCAAGAATGCCAGCCTCGTGGAGATTTTTCTCCCTGTACGATTGCATTTTGTTTTCTATACCCGTTTGGAAGCATCGAGAAGGTTCCAAACGCCGTTGCTAGGCACACTCGTTGGAAGCATCGAGAAAGTTCCAAACGCCGTTGCTAGGCAGTTTCCGCCTGGAGTTTTGATTACTAAATACAATGTATGTCCCATTGCATCGGCACCTCCGAGGCAACATCACACGTGGCTCGGCCCGCTCTCGAGGCCGCATGCCGCCACAACCACATTTCTCGGAAAACACATACAACCACTCCAGACCTCCGTTAGATAAAACATCCATCCCGTGACCGTGGCTACGTTCAGCGACCGATTGTCACCTCGAACCCAATCTCGCTTATTACAAATCTTAAGCAATTACAACTATAATAAAATCTAGGCTAAGGTACTAGAGGATGTTCCCAAAATTTCCAAGGAAGGGCTTCGGCTTTCCTTTCATCTGCGACATATATATATATATATATTGAACACAAAACAAAATACATCAAAAAATTAATAATAATAAGGAACATCAAACAGCGAACCAACGAAATTGAAGCAGCTACACTAAATCAAAATCGAAGCAAGGAGCTCCGGGATAAAGTTCGCTGAACTCACGCATACACCAATAGCGCACAACAGGGGAAATTCCCTTTCTCCCAGAAGCATGGTGACGAAGATGTGCCTCCAAAACCTCTTCGGGAATTTCATTCGCAAAACGAACTTTCACGCAACGATCGGTATCAACGATTTCAACCAGAGGGGGTTCCCTCTCCAATACGACGGTCTCTGCATCGAAGAAATTCTCGTCGAAAGTAACCAAATCGTCAAAGCCCAATTTCGACACGGCCTCGGCACCAATGTTGAATAGTTCCTCCAACCACTCTGATACTCGTGGTTTATCACAGGGCCGCATGCGTTTGATTGGTCCTCCCGAGTCGCCCATGGGTTCTTCGGAATCCCTCTTTCGCTTGGGCTGAGAACAACACGGTATATTTTAAATAAAACGAAACAGGACGAATCAAGCGGACTAAGAACAAGACTAAATACGTACCAGGGAAGTCTGGAAAGGAACCTCTGATGGAAACGACTCCGCAAACATTGTTCGAACGTCGATCACCGAAGCCTAGGGAAATAGCAAAAAAGGAAAAAACAATCAAAATCACAAAAACAACCTTAATATGCAAACATCCAAACTTACGCAAAACAACTCGAAGGAGGAGGTCCTTGTTATGGGAGAGCAGCGGAGTTGCGCGTGTTTACCCAGTAAACATTGAAATGATAATGATGCTGCAGCCACCAGCCCTTCCACGCGCCGAAGAACACCGGTAATTCCCACGGTACAGCACGTGGAAGTTTCTCGTGGAAAGGACTAGATCAGCGTGGAATGCTTCAAATCTCCTAGACGCTAGCTCAGCGGAACACAGGACTGATAAAAACTAAGTCGAAATATGGAATTTGCATTTTGTCACGTACGATTCCAAGAAGCCCAAACTGCAACATCCCGATTCCCACGGAAGCGTACCCCCAGTGGACCACCACCCCGTGGGGGATGGCATTATAAATAAGCGTAGCAACATAGCGCAGCGCTCATTATTATTCTGGTGAACATTCTTATTACGGTTCATTATTCTTTGTTCATTATTATAGTGTCCATTCTTCTTATAATTTGCGTTCGTTCATTTTTTATAGTGTTCATTCCTTACGGCTCATTATTCTTCGCTCATTAGTTTGTTCATAATTCTTGTGATCGTTTGTTATTACGGCCCATTATTAATTTATTACTACGTTCGTTATTGCGCTCGTCACTGCGTTTAGAAATTTTGTATAGTATTTTGCGTTTCGGGGTCTTAATTTTTTCGGTCAAGAAAAGAGAGTCGCGACTAAGTAAAAAGAAAATTTTATCTTTGAAGTCCTCATTTCATCGTTTAAACACAAACGCGCATTGTAATTGCGGTATTAATCCAGCTAAGTGAATTGCTCAGTCTGTATTAAAATAGATAAATAAAGTAAGAGTTGATAGTAAACTATATTCGAGTTCAAATAATAAACTCAACAAAACTTCGACGACCACCGGAGCGGCTGAGGCAATGGCACCAGACAGCACCTACTCCTCAAGGTAAGAAAATTAATTTTGAAAACTTCCTTCTTCTCTGGTAATCTCGTTGCCCTCGAGAATTGAATTAGAACTTCCTATCATCGATATCGATTTATTTTCGTGAACGGTTTTGAAGATAGAATCATTGTTTAAACTTTTAACAAAAGAGTTGTCCGCTGTGTCGGCTTGTGCGAACGGTGTTTTCAACTACTGAAACATCCACTGATCTTCGCATTCCTCCTCCCATTGTTGGTAAAATATTACCCGTCTTTGGGCAAGGCTTGCGAAATCACACAAGTCCCGCACAGAGAGGATCGTTAGAATCATCCCCGATTATTAAACTCAAAAGGCAAGAAAATCGTGGTGACAAAATCCATCGTAGTAAATGAATTGAGTTTCGGTCCTAACGGCAAACTACTACAGCGAAATTAAAAGAGAAGAAGAAGTCAAACGTAAAAATAAATTTATATAAAACAACGAAAAATCTCACATTCCTATCCAATCCAGCAACGCTAAAATATATATTATCTAGCTAATAAAATATTTATATAATAACCTAAGCCATTTTACATTCAAATAAAAATCCGTTCAACGAGGAAAAATATTTATTGTACCCAGCTTTAATCCTCTCCCGTGCTAGTATCCCTGCGCATAGCAGGTTAGCCGAAAAGTGGAATTCGTTTACCAGTTGCATTAAGCGTCAGTTAACGCTACCCATTAAGCGTAAAAGAAAATAATAAAAATAAAATATTTTGAAATAGTCCTTAGACTATTTCTGGTGGCAGCAACTACCGTATTAATTAGAAATCTAAATCAGTATTAAATACACAATAATATCATTTCAATTTATTTCCCTTCCGATTAAATTCAAAACTCAAACTATAAAAAAAAAATTTTTCAGTAAAATTTAACTTTAAATTTGATCGATTTAAACAAATAGATACGTAACAGAGTAAAGTAATAAATTTTTGGTGGCAGCGGTGGGATACGCTCCACGGAGGATTAAAGTTGGTTTAAACGGTTCGATTCGCTCCACAAGGGATTAAAGTTGTCACGATTATCGATAAAGTATATACCTAAGAAATAATGTCGACTAAATTAGAATCGTTGGACAAAGGCATGATCTTGATGTTATCGGAAAAACTTAAAGCATGGGATGCGAATTTTCGCGACATGAGTACAACAATGAATAAATTACAAGACGATGTGCGTTCACTGAAAATAAAAAAGGAAATCAAGACACCCGTATCATCGCCGATAATTTCCCAAGCGACAATACCGATAGAAGTTAATCCCCAATCAATTAAGTTAAAAGATGCAATAGAGACAGTACCAGTGTTCGACGGACATCGACCCTCGGTATTTCGATTTTTAAGAGCATGCGAGCGTGCACGAAACATGGTTCCTAGGCATCAAGAATCTCAGTTAGTAAAATTATTAACGAATAAGCTTCGCGGACACGCGTTTCTCGCCGTAGAAGACACAGAAGTAATAAGTTTAAACGATTTCGGGAATAAATTAAAAGATATGTTCGGTCCGGGAAAAACGGTTAACGAATATAAAGGGGAATTAGCTACAATATTTCAACGACCGGGAGAAGATATTTTGGACTACATAGAACGCGTCAAAGATCTCAGGCTGGCGATAATGAACGGGGAAAGGTACGAGTACGGCACCGTATTTCAAGATAGGATAGATCGAGACACGAGGGAAGCTTTCGTTAAGGGGCTCCCAAACGAGGTGTATTTACGAGTAAAGATAGCAGGATACCAATCCTTGGACGATGCGTACCGCTAAGCCGTGAAAGCAACACGAGAATTAAAACAAGTGAACAATAGAATTCGATACCAACGTCCGACACCTTCGGATAATTATAACCAAAACAACGCTCATCCACCATACAATAGTATCTATACTGTAAACAACCGCCAGGACTGGAGATTTGTACCGCCGTCGCAGAAACATCTAAACAACCCGGGAATAGAAGAAAATGTCAGGAAAGAAACAAGAGCAATAACTTGGGAAGAAAAACGCATAAATAAATACCTCGATAGAGATCTAAATCAAAAGAGAGATGCTGATCATTTCAACCAATCAACTTTTCAATGCAAACACCATTCCGTTGCTGTGATAAGGGATAATGTCACGTTAAATAATAAAAGGACGCACGGTGCCATAGACAGGATCATGAGTGAGAAATTTTCTGAGTTATCAAACAAGATAAATAATGTTAGTGCCAAAGAACTTTCAGACAAAGCAGAAACTAGGAAATTGAACGACGAGACGACAGGCAATGCTTATCCACTGCCTAACATCACAGAGATATTGAACCCGCTGGGAAGTGCAAATCGCCTCTCCACGTTCGACTTGGCAAAGATACAAAAGCAAGACTCCACGAATTTCGTGAATGTTTCAACCATAATAGGAAAAGAGATAGCGAGTGCGTCTCACTCAAAAACTTCTATAAAACCATCAGAAGGAAACTTTATCGAACTCAAAGCCAAATCATTAAATTGCAAGGAAGATCACACTATAGAAAATAAAAATATAGCTATCCCTAAATCCAAAACAGAATCTATAAGCAAAAAGGTTTGTAATAAAAATTCAAAGAATAATTCCAAATCTACCAAAAATATTCCTAAACGTTCCATACAAATAAATAATAATTTAATTATAATAAGCACTTCCAGTAAAACTATTCATCCTGAAAAGGTAGAGAAAAATAAAGGTGCTGCGAATAAAATAAATGAAGAAGAAAAAAGGGTAACTAAGGAAAAGGATTCTAAACATTTTCAAGCTGAAGAAACGCAAGTTCAACGAGCTCAAAGAAATCAAAAGGGAGAAAACAGGGAATCACCAGTCGAAGATATATATAAAAACTTGAATAAATATGCTAGCCATTGGATTATAATTGGATTAAAAATACTTTATTGGTTACTACATCTAATATTTGACGTAGGTAACATAGTAAGTAGTGCTGATCTTATGATTCCCCCAGGAAAATATGGATGGTATCACACTATACTATATACAAAATATTTTTGGGTTAATATGGCTGCGGCACTCTCAAAAATTTGTATCTTAAATGCTATTAGCAAGCAATTGGATAATTGGATCAATGTCAGTAAACCTGTGTCTTGGCGCAAAATAAAAACTAAAATGAAGGAAAGGAACGAAATTCTCCCCGCACAAATTAGTTTCGGACATCTAGCCAGAGAACCTATTGGTGAAGTAACAATCGAAGAGAACACGGAACCAACATGCGCAGAATATCTCGAAGATCTGTTCAATAAAATTAACACTGTACAACGAATGGCAAGAGAAAATTTGATAAAATCCAAACTAAGACTAACGATCGACGAATTAACCCTCAAGATTTTAAAACAGGAGATTCGATATATCTACTAAAAGAACCTAGTAAAGGAAAATTCTCCGATCAATATACTGGACCATACAAGGTACTAGAAATCTTGCAGAACCAGAACGTCAAGATTGAAGTAAAAGGGATTCCGCGAACAGTGCACTTAAACAAGCTAAAACTAGCGCATAACCGAAATAAGCAATGAATAAAGTGATTTCAGTGGGCAACGTAGTGCAGTAGTGTATGTTGTAGTGCTGTTCGTCGAATAATACAGATATCGAACACCTAAAAGAGAAAAGGAAAAATTATTATATGTACTCTAATTATTGTTTGAATATAAAACGTGTTGATTCAATAAATAATTAAAAGAGTGAAAGTGAAAGTTACCTTGCGAACAAGTGATCAACAAACAAGAAAGTGTACGTGTAAGTATAGGTTATGGATCGTTGTTCGCGGAACATAATGTATGACAGCTACCTAAAATAAGTGAATAAATTAGTCTCAATTGTCTCAGTACAAAATACAAGGTTACTAAGTGTTATAACTATATTGTGGATAAATCAAAAGGAAGTGTGACACTGTTCGTCGAATAATACAGATAGCGAAAACCTAAAAGAAAAAAAAGGAAAATTATCAGGTGTACTCCAATTATTGTTTGAATATACAACGTGTTGATTCAATAAAAATTAAAAGAGTGAAAGTGAAGGTTACCTTGTGAACAAGTAATCATCATACGAGAAGGTTTACGTGCAAAATAGGTTATGGATCTCGGTTTGCGAAACACCATGTACAACAGCCAGCTGAAAAATAAATGAACAAATTAACTTCAACTGCCTTAATGCAAAATACAACAGTACTAAATGTTATAACAATACTATGGAAGCATGGCACTGTTCGTCGAACAACACAGATGGCGGAAACCTGAAAAGAAAAAGAAGTTTATTACAAATGCTCCGATTACTGTTTGAATGTAAAACGTGTTAGTTCAACGAATAACTAAAACAGTGGAAGTGCAACTTACCTCGTGAACAATTAATCACCATACAAGGAAGTGTACATGCATGAATGTCGCAGATTAACAAGAAGAAATAAAATAGCTGATAAGTGTAGAAAGTGGTTAGAAAATAATTAAGATAGATTAATTGAAAGTAAAAGGATATCTTATTATGTATTAATCTACGTAGTATTGTTATATTATTATATCTAACATGTAGAAGTGGATTTTGTAATACACAATAGCGGTCGCACACACAATGCATTATACACATATTAAACTAAATAAACTAAACAGTACCTTTATGGCCACAGATATAAGACGATTGAAGACAACCGTAGTAAGTATCCAAGGCATATCGAAGAATCAGGTGATGTTGTGGGAATGATCTAGGTAAGTGATGCAGCATCGGAAGAGTAGAATCTGAAGAATTACAGACAATGTTAATCTAACAAGTAGGTTTTAATCACTAATAAGGGAACTAACTCATATCATACACAAAATAATAGCAAATAGCAAGTACATGCAATAATAAATTAATAGGGAAAATAAGAAAGGTTAATAAACACAGGAATAGGTTAGAAATTAATCAAGATAGACTAACTAAATATTAACAACATGACTGAACTCGGTGCAAAGGAATAAAGTTACGTTACACAAAATATCTGGTAACACAATACACAAAAAAAAAGAAAAAAAAATTAACTAAATTAAACAAGATTTATATAAATGCGAGTCACTTATAATCAAAACAATGACTATCGAAATTCGAAAACAACACAATCTATGCTATCGCATTAAGGTAGCACACGGTATTGACACACACAATATCATGAAACACAAACAATATTACAGAAACACTACAAAATAAACTATAATGATTAACAAATTAACTATTTCAACAACACGCTACTGTTGACATTAAACAAACGATACACGCAAGCGACCATGTTGAAAATTCGTCGCACGCACCCCAACACAAATAATAGCTAATACAATGTAATACAGCATTATAATAGCAATGCTAGGTACTGAACACAAAAAAAAAATAATAAAAAAAAAGAAAAAAAAAGAGAGAGATAAGGAAAATATATATAATAAACAACAACTAACATAACCATAACATATTATATATTATACCACATACAGGGATACAGTATTTGTACAAAGGGATAGGTCCGAACAAAACTTATAAAAAATTATAAAATATATATATTAACTGTTTTCGTATGTATGTCCAGAACAGGTGGCGAGTTCATCAACCCTAACATAGAGGACTCAGACGGGCGATGGATGATGTTCAGTCTTGCCTCGTGTTCGGTTGATACGTTCTGTCTACCATTTAGATAACGGTCATCTTTGTCAAGACTGTTTCGATAACTTAGATCCAGACCACCAGGACCTATGAGACGACCCACCCACTCATTTCATATGCGGAGTATCTGCAAGAACACGAATATCATACTGTCGTATGTGTGATATAAACCTAGCGGACCTACAACCCGCTATATCATGCCTCCAATGCATGATCGTTTACACTAATCTAACTCACCTTGAAAGAAACTTTTTAGTTCAAGGAATAGCAATCCGCGCCGTAGAACTATAAAGTACTTGTATGCTACGCACAAGACCAAATACTGATGCTATCCACCTGTAAACAAACGACATTTATAATTATGCATATAATTTTCACTTATGTTTACCAATATATATATGCACGCATGTTGTAAAGTAGGCGATATCTATGACACTCACTTCCATTGATAATCCGAGTGACTCGTAAAATAAGTCGTCATATTTACCATTACACGCACATATATATATATTCAAAGACAAGCTATAATTGTAATATCTATTCCTATAGATAATATATACTTATATATTTATAACGATAAAACAAATCTCATCTATATTACTTACCAATACGTATGCATATACGTATATAATTATAACCCAGGTAACATTCATGGTATTTATTTTCACCGATAATAAGTTTTAACAAAAGAAAAAAAAAACATAAATATAAATTTTTTTTTATATATATTAATAATAATAAAAGATTATTCTTATTTCTAATAAACTCGAGAGTAAGAAACAATTTAATAAATTGTTAATAGGAAGATGAATCGCCTGGTCATCGTACTTACCCTCATCAAAATAGCATACGGCCTGGTAGGATATGACTGCAATGGCAACCACCTCAACGTTACCACTATCTCTCTAAACTCCATCGGGGACTGCAGCATACAGCCTACAATGACTGAAACCCAAGATATTTATATACAACTACTTCAACTCTCAGAATTTGAATTTACCAACGTAAGGCAATGCAAGGTGCAAATAACTCGAATTGTATATTACTGTGGCATGCACTCTCACACGTCGGCAGTGCATAACGGATTCGCTGAATACCTCCATGAAACAACCGACCAACAATGTGCAAGGATGCACCAAGACGGCACGTTTTCACTCGGACCACAAAACCTTATAGTTGGCCTAAAAGATAATGCAACAGAAACAAGGTCGCTTGTCCTAGCCGGCAAGCTAACAGACGACGGCAGCTGCCAGGGAACACAGTATGTAGACCCATACGGGAGCTGGGAAAAGGTCGTCGTACAAGCAACAGTAAGGATAAGTTTAAAATCACCAGTTGTGCCAGTACGGATCGAGGCGAACAAAATTCTACTGAAATCAGGAACAGTATGTACCTTTAGCGAAGGAAACTGTCTAGACGCTGAAGACGGATACACTTATTGGCAACCACAACCACCCTCACCATGCAAATTTGATCAGTACGATGTGCTATATGAAGGAATTGCTACAAAGATCCAGGAAATAAAAACCAATAGAGAGTCAGCACAACCAGTTTACGCACTAACAACGCAAGAAGTAACATTTGCACTGACTAAAACCGGAGAACAGCCACTGTGTGGATATACCCTACTATCCACCGAACACCCCAAATAGTTGAAACAACAAGAGGAAATACGTTTATCTCCAAAAGCAAGACAGCAGTCGAAAACTTGGACATATTCGCATACGTCAACTCAAAATTCATTTACGTAGAGAAACATATTAAACGACAAATGACAACATTGTACCATGATATACTGACACAAAGATGTACCACACAGAAGAAACTAATAGAAAATGCTTTAAGCTTAGCAATCTTACTGCCCGATGAATTTGCATATACCATATCCAAAACCCCAGGACACATGGCCCTGATCGCAGGAGAAGCAGTCCACATAGTCAAATGCATTCCGGTACAAGTAAAAGTACGACATACAACAAAATGCTACTCGGAGCTACCCGTTTGGCAAGGGAATCGCACCGCATTTTTAACGCCAAAAACGCACATGCTAACGCAACACGGAAACCACGGAGAATGTAGCGCGGTACTACCTACGCTATACAATATCGACGGACTCTGGCACAAATTCGTACCAAAACCCATGGAAACAATTGCACCACAGGAACTCCGCCCGGGCGTACGCCAAACGTGGCAATATTCAGCACCATCGTCGTTGGCCACGAGCGGAATATATACCCAAAAAGACCTCGATGCACTACGGGACCACGTCATGTTCCCGGCAGAAAAATCTGCAGTTTTGAACACATTGGCCAGAGGAGCAACAGGAAAAACAATCGTCCCTGGAACAGTAAACATCCTGGGAATGATGGACGAAAACACATTAACGACAATAGCAAAAAATACCGTATCAAGCTTATGGATTGGTTTTATGGAATTTGGAACTGTCAGTGCAGCAATATTTGGAATACTTGTAATATTTAAACTAATCAAGACGATAATAGATATAGCCATACACGGATACCAGTTACGTGAAACTTACGGATGTGGAATCGCCCTATTAGGAGGAATATGCGGCTCAGTTACCCACCTGCTACTATACCTCAAAAGAAAACGAAATATCGATGATCAAACAGCACAACCTCAAGGGATATCGATAACACCGGTAGTCACTTAACAACCAACGCCATCTACGTCCGCCTTGAGCGAACTCAGAGACACCATCAGTCAAATTTCCTTTGGAAATTTGAACTCCAAGGGCGGGGGTGTCACGTTCCGCGCTCCGCACGCGCCGTAACAAGAACAAGAAAACTATTCTACACAAAACGCGCGAATAAAGATTTGAATGCACAAACGAACACACGGCGCTACGAAACTAAAGGAAGGATTAACAAAGCGAGGGCGATTAATAAATCCAACCAGTATAAAATAAAATAAATAAAACAAGCTAACGGATTGAACGAGTTACGAACCAAACAAATAAACCAGGAAATAAGAATAACTACAAAAAGGGAAATAATTGAAGCGCCAGAAATACATGTATATATAAATATATTTTAATCAATCAACTTGGAGAGTTACATATAAGTATAAACATATATGCTAGATATGTAATAAACTAGTAAATATTAGTGTTAGTGCTTATAATACTATGCAACAAATACAATATTATCAATTTATGAAATATAAGTATATACGAAGTTAAAAACTAATAGTCTAACGAATACATAAAACATACAATATTGTATTATTAAAGAAATAAAAGTTACATTGTCAGAAACATATATATATGTGTGCGCATTCTATTAAACAGAAACATACTTAAAACTAGCCTACGTTCCGGTAAAGAGTTATAAAATAAGAACTACGCTACGAAACATGCATGTCTCTATATAAACATATAAAAATCTATATTCTAAACTACTACTAATCTATGTGCATTCTACAATCTGAAATACATACTTAAAACTAGCCTACATGCCGGTAAAGCATTATAAAATAAGAACTACATTATGAAACATGCATGTCTCTATATAAACATATAAATAATATATTTTCTAAACTAAAACCACTATTAATAATCTACAAAAGAAATAGAACACACAACGCAACACTTGGGACCAAGCGACAACCTGTCGACAGGCCAAACGCTCAAAATAATTAACACCGCAACGACTTGAGGAATTGCTTACAGAAATTCTGTCATCAAGCACAAATATGTAAACACACATAAAACGCAGAATAATCTAGAAATAAAACCTTCAATACTATGTTGTCACAATACAAAATATATATGTATATATGAAATCAAATGATTGACACATAACCTCAAATACACAACACTATATCACAAAAGAATCTAAATGAAAATCACTTTGCCAGAAATATATACATATATACGTGTGCGTGTGCGTGTTCTATCTTATTAAAAGAAATTAATATAAAATAAATAATTAACATTTCATTTCGTACGAACACTACATGAACGAGAGAAATATACATATAAATACGTATATATATATATATATGTATGTGTGAGTGCATATGTTTTATATTATCGAATACTCTATAAAATAAACTACTCAAAACAACAAATAACGCAATCGAAGAATTACAAAACATTAGCCATATTGAAGTGACACACAACATAAACATATATATATATATATATATATACATATTATACTATTGTCACTTTAAAACAATATTAATAAATAAATGTTCTAATTGCGGTAGAATAAGGAAAAACGAGCGACAGACGAAAAATTACTTCGATATCAAACAAAACTAAAGACCCGTCACTAAAAACTTTACTGATGACATTTATGAGCAGCCATGTTGGATTTACACGCGTCATGGCGACAGGAATATTAGGGATTAATGGAAGTCAGGCGCGAGAAACAAATCATGAAAACACATTGTTAACACTTTTCTTTAATAAATTCTATGCGCAACTACAAATGTAAAAAAAATATATATATATATAATTAATTAAAAGGGGGGAAATATAAAATTGAAAAAAATAACAAACGTAAAATAGATAACCTAACACTATACATTCAAAATATATATATATATATATATATGTCGGATCAGGATTCGAATTTTGGGCGCGCGACGACTCTTCATGTGGACTAGCCATCGTTTCACAAAGCCGAGATTTTATTTACACGTATATACAGGTCTATCACTAAGCTTAACAAATAATAAGTACAACTAATAATAAGTCTAACGAACACTAAGCCTAATGAATAATACGATCTACGAATAATTAAATTAAATAATACTATTAGCAATGTTTGAATTCAAACGAATCCACGGTCACCGGGATAACTCCTTACTAAGCGAAACTAACTTAGACGCAAATGCGATCGTCGAAAATGCTCGATGTATCACTCTCCAAGGCAATCGCAAGAATGCCAGCCTCGTGGAGATTTTTCTCCCTGTACGATTGCATTTTGTTTTCTATACCCGTTTGGAAGCATCGAGAAGGTTCCAAACGCCGTTGCTAGGCACACTCGTTGGAAGCATCGAGAAAGTTCCAAACGCCGTTGCTAGGCAGTTTCCGCCTGGAGTTTTGATTACTAAATACAATGTATGTCCCATTGCATCGGCACCTCCGAGGCAACATCACACGTGGCTCGGCCCGCTCTCGAGGCCGCATGCCGCCACAACCACATTTCTCGGAAAACACATACAACCACTCCAGACCTCCGTTAGATAAAACATCCATCCCGTGACCGTGGCTACGTTCAGCGACCGATTGTCATCTCGAACCCAATCTCGCTTATTACAAATCTTAAGCAATTACAACTATAATAAAATCTAGGCTAAGGTACTAGAGGATGTTCCCAAAATTTCCAAGGAAGGGCTTCGGCTTTCCTTTCATCTGCGACATATATATATATATATATATTGAACACAAAACAAAATACATCAAAAAATTAATAATAATAAGGAACATCAAACAGCGAACCAACGAAATTGAAGCAGCTACACTAAATCAAAATCGAAGCAAGGAGCTCCGGGATAAAGTTCGCTGAACTCACGCATACACCAATAGCGCACAACAGGGGAAATTCCCTTTCTCCCAGAAGCATGGTGACGAAGATGTGCCTCCAAAACCTCTTCGGGAATTTCATTCGCAAAACGAACTTTCACGCAACGATCGGTATCAACGATTTCAACCAGAGGGGGTTCCCTCTCCAATACGACGGTCTCTGCATCGAAGAAATTCTCGTCGAAAGTAACCAAATCGTCAAAGCCCAATTTCGACACGGCCTCGGCACCAATGTTGAATAGTTCCTCCAACCACTCTGATACTCGTGGTTTATCACAGGGCCGCATGCGTTTGATTGGTCCTCCCGAGTCGCCCATGGGTTCTTCGGAATCCCTCTTTCGCTTGGGCTGAGAACAACACGGTATATTTTAAATAAAACGAAACAGGACGAATCAAGCGGACTAAGAACAAGACTAAATACGTACCAGGGAAGTCTGGAAAGGAACCTCTGATGGAAACGACTCCGCAAACATTGTTCGAACGTCGATCACCGAAGCCTAGGGAAATAGCAAAAAAGGAAAAAACAATCAAAATCACAAAAACAACCTTAATATGCAAACATCCAAACTTACGCAAAACAACTCGAAGGAGGAGGTCCTTGTTATGGGAGAGCAGCGGAGTTGCGCGTGTTTACCCAGTAAACATTGAAATGATAATGATGCTGCAGCCACCAGCCCTTCCACGCGCCGAAGAACACCGGTAATTCCCACGGTACAGCACGTGGAAGTTTCTCGTGGAAAGGACTAGATCAGCGTGGAATGCTTCAAATCTCCTAGACGCTAGCTCAGCGGAACACAGGACTGATAAAAACTAAGTCGAAATATGGAATTTGCATTTTGTCACGTACGATTCCAAGAAGCCCAAACTGCAACATCCCGATTCCCACGGAAGCGTACCCCCAGTGGACCACCACCCCGTGGGGGATGGCATTATAAATAAGCGTAGCAACATAGCGCAGCGCTCATTATTATTCTGGTGAACATTCTTATTACGGTTCATTATTCTTTGTTCATTATTATAGTGTCCATTCTTCTTATAATTTGCGTTCGTTCATTTTTTATAGTGTTCATTCCTTACGGCTCATTATTCTTCGCTCATTAGTTTGTTCATAATTCTTGTGATCGTTTGTTATTACGGCCCATTATTAATTTATTACTACGTTCGTTATTGCGCTCGTCACTGCGTTTAGAAATTTTGTATAGTATTTTGCGTTTCGGGGTCTTAATTTTTTCGGTCAAGAAAAGAGAGTCGCGACTAAGTAAAAAGAAAATTTTATCTTTGAAGTCCTCATTTCATCGTTTAAACACAAACGCGCATTGTAATTGCGGTATTAATCCAGCTAAGTGAATTGCTCAGTCTGTATTAAAATAGATAAATAAAGTAAGAGTTGATAGTAAACTATATTCGAGTTCAAATAATAAACTCAACAAAACTTCGACGACCACCGGAGCGGCTGAGGCAATGGCACCAGACAGCACCTACTCCTCAAGGTAAGAAAATTAATTTTGAAAACTTCCTTCTTCTCTGGTAATCTCGTTGCCCTCGAGAATTGAATTAGAACTTCCTATCATCGATATCGATTTATTTTCGTGAACGGTTTTGAAGATAGAATCATTGTTTAAACTTTTAACAAAAGAGTTGTCCGCTGTGTCGGCTTGTGCGAACGGTGTTTTCAACTACTGAAACATCCACTGATCTTCGCATTCCTCCTCCCATTGTTGGTAAAATATTACCCGTCTTTGGGCAAGGCTTGCGAAATCACACAAGTCCCGCACAGAAAGGACTATTAAATACATCGTCGGGGTCAATCGAAAATTAAGAACAATACCGGCATTGCTATTAACTGATATTCTTGCCATCATTGCATGCGATTGTAAGAGAGATATAACAGAACAATTTCCCTTCGAGAATTTAACCAAAGGATCGTTCGCTGTGTTGGCTTGTGCAAACGGTGTTTTCGCTTATCGAAAACACCCATCGATCTTCGCATTCCTCCTCCCACTGTTGGTAAAATATTACCCGTCTTTGGGCAAGGCTTGCGAAATCACACGAGTCCCACACAGAGAGGATCGTTAGAATCATCCCCGATTATTAAACTCAAAAGGCAAGAAAATCGTGGTGACAAAATCCATCGTAGTAAATGAATTGAGTTTCGGTCCTAACGGCAAACTACTACAGCGAAATTAAAAGAGAAGAAGAAGTCAAACGTAAAAATAAATTTATATAAAACAACGAAAAATCTCACATTCCTATCCAATCCAGCAACGCTAAAATATATATTATCTAGCTAATAAAATATATATATAATAACCTAAGCCATTTTACATTCAAATAAAAATCCGTTCAACGAGGAAAAATATTTATTGTACCCAGCTTTAATCCTCTCCCGTGCTAGTATCCCTGCGCATAGCAGGTTAGCCGAAAAGTGGAATTCGTTTACCAGTTGCATTAAGCGACAGTTAACGCTACCCATTAAGCGTAAAAGAAAATAATAAAAATAAAATATTTTGAAATAGTCCTTAGACTATTTCTGGTGGCAGCAACTACCGTATTAATTAGAAATGTAAATCAGTATTAAATACAAAATAATATCATTTCAATTTATTTCCCTTCCGATTAAATTCAAAACTCAAACCATAAAAAAAAAATTTTTCAGTAAAATTTAACTTTAGATTTGATCGATTTAAACAAATAGACACGTAACAGCGCTTAAACGCAGAAATATCTCCAACGGGAAGGAAATGACGGCTATTTTTCGTCAAAATAAACGAAATCTTCGCGATTTGCGAGATATTTTGCTTGTTTCGACGCTTAAATGGATGTGCATTGCAATAGCACTGTGAAATGGAGTTCAACGAGCGCTTAAACGTCGAAATATCTCCAACGGGAAGGAAGTTACGGCCATTTATCGCCCAAAAAATCGAAATTTTCGCGATTTGCGAGATATTTTGCTTGTTTCGACGCTTAAATGGTTGTGCATTGAATTAGCACTGTGAAATGGAGTTCAACGAGCGCTTAAACGTCGAAATATCTCCAACGGGAAGGAAGTTACGGCCATTTACCGTCCAAAAAATCGAAATTTTCGCGATTTGCGAGATATTTTGCTTGTTTCGACACTTAAATGGTTGTGCATTGCATTAGCACTGTGAAATGGAGTTCAACGAGCGCTTAAACGTCGAAATATCTCCAACGGGAAGGAAGTTACGGCCATTTATCGTCCAAAAAATCGAAATTTTCGCGATTTGCGAGATATTTTGCTTGTTTCGACGCTTAAATGGTTGTGCATTGCATTAGCACTGTGAAATGGAGTTCAACGAGCGCTTAAACGTCGAAATATCTCCAACGGGAAGAAAGTTACGGCCATTTATCGTCCAAAAAATCGAAATTTTCGCGATTTGCGAGATATTTTGCTTGTTTCGACACTTAAATGGTTGTGCATTGCATTAGCACTGTGAAATGGAGTTCAACGAGCGCTTAAACGTCGAAATATCTCCAACGGGAAGGAAGTGACGGCTATTTTTCGTCCAAAAAATCGAAATCTTCGCGATTTGCGAGATATTTTGCTTGTTTCGACGCTTAAATAGTTGTGCATTGCATTAGCACTGTGAAATGGAGTTCAACGAGCGCTTAAACGTCGAAATATCTCCAACGGGAAGGAAGTTACGGCCATTTATCGTCCAAAAAATCGAAATTTTCGCGATTTGCGAGATATTTTGCTTGTTTCGACGCGTAAATGGTTGTGCATTGCATTAGCACTGTGAAATGGAGTTCAACGAGCGCTTAAACGTCGAAATATCTCCAACGGGAAGGAAGTTACGGCCATTTATCGTCCAAAAAATCGAAATTTTCGCGATTTGCGAGATATTTTGCTTGTTTCGACGCTTAAATGGTTGTGCATTGCATTAGCACTGTGAAATGGAGTTCAACGAGCGCTTAAACGTCGAAATATCTCCAACGGGAAGGAAGTTACGGCCATTTATCGTCCAAAAAATCGAAATTTTCGCGATTTGCGAGATATTTTGCTTGTTTCGACGCTTAAATGGTTGTGCATTGCATTAGCACTGTGAAATGGAGTTCAACGAGCGCTTAAACGTCGAAATATCTCCAACGGGAAGGAAGTTACGGCCATTTACCGTCCAAAAAATCGAAATTTTCGCGATTTGCGAGATATTTTGCTTGTTTCGACGCTTAAATTGTTGTGCATTGCATTAGCACTGTGAAATGGAGTTCAACGAGCGCTTGAACGTCGAAATATCTCCAACGGGAAGGAAGTTACGGCCATTTATCGTCCAAAAAATCGAAATTTTCGCGATTTGCGAGATATTTTGCTTGTTTCGACGCGTAAATGGTTGTGCATTGCATTAGCACTGTGAAATGGAGTTCAACGAGCGCTTAAACGTCGAAATATCTCCAACGGGAAGGAAGTTACGGACATTTATCGTCCAAAAAATCGAAATTTTCGCGATTTGCGAGATATTTTGCTTGTTTCGACGCTTAAATGGTTGTGCATTGCATTAGCACTGTGAAATGGAGTTCAACGAGCGCTTAAACGTCGAAATATCTCCAACGGGAAGGAAGTTACGGCCATTTATCGTCCAAAAAATCGAAATTTTCGCGATTTGCGAGATATTTTGCTTGTTTCGACGCTTAAATGGTTGTGCATTGCATTAGCACTGTGAAATGGAGTTCAACGAGCGCTTAAACGTCGAAATATCTCCAACGGGAAGGAAGTTACGGCCATTTATCGTCCAAAAAATCGAAATTTTCGCGATTTGCGAGATATTTTGCTTGTTTCGATGCTTAAATGGTTGTGCATTGCATTAGCACTGTGAAATGGAGTTCAACGAGCGCTTAAACGTCGAAATATCTCCAACGGGAAGGAAGTTACGGCCATTTATCTTCCAGAAAATCGAAATTTTCGCGATTTGCGAGATATTTTGCTTGTTTCGACGCTTAAATGGTTGTGCATTGCATTAGCACTGTGAAATGGAGTTCAACGAGCGCTTAAGCGTCGAAATATCTCCAACGGGAAGGAAGTTACGGCCATTTATCGTCCAAAAAATCGAAATTTTCGCGATTTGCGAGATATTTTGCTTGTTTCGACGCTTAAATGGTTGTGCATTGCATTAGCACTGTGAAATGGAGTTCAACGAGCGCTTAAGCGTCGAAATATCTCCAACGGGAAGGAAGTTACGGCCATTTATCGTCCAAAAAATCGAAATTTTCGCGATTTGCGAGGTATTTTGCTTGTTTCGACGCTTAAATGGTTGTGCATTGCATTAGTACT